>NC_082663.1:97675000-102607500 GCF_025265405.1 Mesoplodon densirostris | reverse complement strand
TCTCCAGCTGCATCCTTTGCTTTGTGACTATAAAGAAACATAATACAGGAAAAGCTTTGTGACTATAAAGAAACGTAATACAGGAAAATGATGGAAAGCTTAGAAATTTCTTGTTCTACGCTCATAACCTGAGATAAGTGGATGATGCTCAAGCAGTAGCTACCTTTCCTCTCTGTTGGCACCCTTCCTGTGTGATTTCATGCTGTTATATATTTCTAGAGGCCAGATAGCTGGTAAAACATTATTTCTGGGTGTGTCTGTAAGGATATCTCCACAAGAGATTGGCATCTGAATCAGTAGACTGAGTAAAGGAGGCTGGCTTCACCAATGCAGGTGGACACCATCCAACCCACTGATGGCCTGAATAGAACAAAAAAGTGAATTCGTCCTCTCTGAGCTGAGACATCCATCTTCTCCCATCCTTGGATGTAAGTGCTCCTGGTTCCTGGACTCATAGCAGGACTTATAACAGAGGCCCCATGATTCTCAGCTCTTCTGATTCAGACTGAATCACACCACTGGCTTTCTTGGTTCTCCAGCTTACTCTTACACATATCTGTATATATCTATGTCTATATCTTTATATATCCTATTGGTTCTGTTTCTCTGGGGAATCTTTATTAATACACCATCCCTGGTTCTTTCTAGGATTATTTACTCCTCCCTATAAAAGAAAAGCCCTTTCTGCTTAACTTTTGAGAGCCTTGCAGATCTTTGGTCAGAGCTTTCTCCCAATTGCAATTGTCTTCCTCCCCTCATTGCAATAATACTTTAAAGTCTCTCCTTAGCTAAGTCTGAGGTTTTTTTTTATTTTATAAATGTATCATTGAAAGTTTATTTGTATATTACTTGAAGACAAGAAAATACAATACGTGGATTGTATTTTCTGTCTTGATCTTTCTATGAACTAAAAATTAGAAAATAAAGGCTGCCCCAAGGACAGGTTTGCTTCATCCTAACTATTTTTTGATAAGCTTAAATTTTAGCAGCTGTTGCTGGCCACTGTAGAGAACACATTTGCATTTAGAACATATACTACTACTTTTTCTTGTGATTTTTCCAAATAAATATTATATGCTGAAAATACTTACAACTGAGAACTTAGGTGGATTAAGGAAAATAGATTAGCTGGATGCTGATTACTGATTGAACGGTCTTGTTTCAGGGATTAAAATTTGCTAAAAATTTTTTTTTGTTAGAAGGTTGCTAATAAGTTAGAAAAAAAATGTGAACTCTGAAAAACTTTGTATATATTAGCTTAAGTATAATGATTTTTGTCTTTTTGACATTTTGGGGTTGACAAACTTTTTCTCTAAAGAGACAATAAGTTGAGAGGTCCTGAAGACCACCCTCTGATTTAATGATTCACTTGAACTACTAACAGAACTCAGAAAAGCTATTATACTCACAGTTATAGTTTATTACAGTGAAATAATACATATTAATATTGGCAGAAGTAAACTGTGCATGGGGCAGAGCAGAGTCCAGGAGAAACCAGGTTCAAGATTCCAGTTTTCTCTCTGTTAGTGGAACTGTATGGATAGTGCTTAATTTCTTCAGCAGCAATGTCTGACAATATGTGTGAAGTCTTGATAACCAGTGAAGCTCACCCAAGCCTTGATATTCAGAATTTTTACTGTGGTTGGTCTCCAGGTGCTGTAGAGGTTGCAAACTGATAATTTGTGACCTAAGGACCATATCATAAATCATATTGTTAGCATTATCTACCTGGTATGGCCCAAGACCCCAGTTAGACAAAGATACTTTTAGCAGGCAGGATATTCCAAGGGTGTAGATGTTACTTCCCAGGAGCCAGTCAAGGGCCAGACATTTCTTTGAAAGCCACAGGGTTTGAAAAGCACAGACCTGCTGAGTCAACCCTCTTTCTGTAAAGGACCAGGTGGTAAATATTTTTGGCTTTGTTGGCTGTACAGTCTCAGTCACAGCTACTCAGTTCCGCCTGTTAATGCAGAAGCAGCCATAGTAACACATAAATGAATGAGCATGATTATGTTCCCGTAAAGTTTTATGTACAAAAACAGAGAGAAGACAAGATTTGACTCACGGGCCATAGTTTGCAAACTCCTAGCCTGAAGTATGCAAAATTGAATGCTGGGAGTTTGGGGATTGAATTCCATTGAGTGGATAGCCTTGTTTGTTTGTTTGTTTGTTTGTTTTTCCGGTATGCGGGCCTCTCACTGTTGTGGCCTCTCCCGTTGCGGAGCACAGGCTCCGGACGCGCAGGCTCCGGACGCGCAGGCTCAGCGGCCATGGCTCACGGGCCCAGCCGCTCCGCGGCATATGGGATCCTCCCAGACCGGGGCACGAACCCGTATCCCCTGCATCGGCAGGCGGACTCTCAACCACTGCGCCACCAGGGAGGCCCTGATAGCCTTGTTTTAATCTTCATTTCTTTGCATGGAGACTGAAATTAAAACTTTGTAAGGAATTGCTTCTAACATGATGAAGAACTGGTAAGCCTTGAAATACATTTATTCTTTCTTAATAAATTTGAAGTTATATGTCTGTTACATAAATACTTGATAGCAGTCCTCATTCTAATACAAATTTATGTTTTTCTCTTTATGATATTAATCTGAAGTGAGGCTAAAAAGAAATTACAGCATACTTCAATGAAAAGTCAGATCACTTGTAGTAGAGGAGAATGGTGGAGTACTTAATTAATTTGGCAATACTGATAATTATGTCTCATGGTCCTCATGGCCTGTTTACTTCTTTGAGGAATCCTTATTTTAATTTTCTTTCATGAGTTAATTAGGTTTTAGGTTCAGTGTAACACATGAAATTTTGACCACAGAAACATTCTTTGTTATTATGTGAGGTTTTCAGATCATAAGCCACCATAGCAAAACACCTAACCTCACCTCACCTTGGTTTTATTTTCTGAGTAGAACTAAGAAATAACAGTCTGAAACTACTCAATTGTTTCTCTAGCACAGAAGATGCGATTCTACCAATGAGAATCTGTGTGTGATAAGAATAGCTTGATAAAAAGAGCTTGAAACTCTGACCTTGGGGAAGATAGTGACTTTGGGCACACTTTATTCTTCTCTGAGCCTCAGTTTTCTCTTCTGTGACACAGATTATATTGTCCTCACAGGTTTGTGAAAGAATTTAATTGAAGATAATTTAAGGTGCTTGGTACATAATAAAAACTTAGTTATTATTATAACTGAGATTTGCTGAGTACTTGCTGTTTACTAGGTACAGTGCTAAAATACCTTGCATGCATTTTTTAAATTTAAGCCTCACAACCTAATGAGGCAGGTTCTATTGTTACTCTCATTTTACAGATCAGGAAGCAAGATTAGGCAGATTAGGAATTGAGCCAAATCAAACAAACTATTAGTGATAGAGCTGTTATCTGAGCATTTAGTTGTCACTGCCTCAATCTCCGGTTCATGCTCCTAACCAGTATGCCAGATACTAAAAGGCTGTGATCATGGGGTCATAACCATAGTGTTTTGTTCTGTCTTGTCTTTTTTCCCTAAAGAGTCTTTTAAAACTCATGAAAATTCACATAAATTTAAAATTTCTGAATACTCTGAACATACTTGTATGCAGCAATCAGCTGGAACTGAGGAATAAACAGTTCCGTTTAAGGGAGGTGAGTGCTCTCCAGTTATTCGCCAATCCTTATTGCCTTCTGTTGGCCACTCTAATCATTCTCTTACCTACTACTTGTAAGGGCATTTCAGGAGCTTTTCTCTATTAATGCCTCTCAGTTCTTTCCATCAGAGAAGTTAAATGACTACCTTAGAATTAGTTATAAAACCTCAAAGTAGGAAAAGTTCTCCAGTCATCTTGTTTGGTGACCTGTAAATTTTTGACTGCACATCTCTATCAAAAATGTCTTTAATTCAAACTTACAATGCATGTATATTTCATACATTCACTACCATCAATTCATTAAATGCCAGTAAAATATGTCTTTTCTTTTTAATTATATTTTACATAAAATTTTTTCTAATATTTTCTTCCTATGCTCACATGATTGTGTTGTACACTTCTGGAGAAGTATGCCTCTTGCTTTGGAGCTCGCTAGTTGGTCTAATCCTAGAAGCTAGTGTCTTATCTAAAACTAAGTCTACAGTTATTGATTTCTAATCCAGTTTCCTTGGTTTTGCTCTGGAATTCCCTATAGAATAGTAAAATTTTGTTTTCAGAATCAAAGCTGTGCCATAGGACAGAAATGTTCCAGCCAATGCCGATTTTTAAAAGTTTTTGATAGAATAAGCCTTATGCTTGTTTTGACAGGAATATCAAAAAATCAGATGATATATTATTGTTTATTATCAACTTGTCTTAAAGCTGTGGCTAAATTTTAAAGCAATTGTTCTAAGACAATTTTTTTTTGCAAATCTCAGTATCGTCTTAATTTTAGGATACTATTAACTATTTCAGCACAGTTTGAGATGATGAGAAAAGAAATAGTGTTCTTGACAACTTTCTTAACTGTTACTTTGAAAAAAGCTTGGAGGAGAATTTGTTTTATTATATTTGGCCCGTTTAATGCTCTCAACAGTTCTATGAAGCAGATGATACTGTTATCCCACTATCGTTATTTAGTACATAGACCACAGCTGCCTTTCTGGAAGGATTCAGCCAGTGGGCCTGTATCAGTCTCCTAGGATAACAATAGAATTTTTCTCTTTAGCCTGCTCCAGATGATCAGTGGTGATGGCTGCCTAGACTACCCTATGGAGGAAAATTCTGAAGCCTCATCTAGAAATTATGCCATTATAGGTTTTCCTATCACACATGGACATGTGGGTAATGACAAGGAGGTATACCATACTTCACAGAAGTGTATTTGGGAAATACATTGTATAGTCTACTTTCATATAATTAAAAAAGCTCTCATTTTTTCTGAATGATGTTTAATTCTTGAGTTACCTTTGATATCTAAGTTAAATAGAATTAAACATCAATCCTATCTCAATATTAAGATTTACACATAATGAGATCTTGAGTAAGTTTTTCATAAACCTTAAAAACTCCATGTCCTCCTCTAAAAAATGAAGCTAATAATTTTTACCTGTCTCATAATGTTTTTATGGTGATCAAATTTAAAAATATATAAAACACTTTACACTGTGCTTGGTTAAGAGTGAGTCCTCAATAAATGTTAGCTATAATAATTTTATTCTATCAATGTTTTGAAGTTTTAAAGATTATAAGGGGTCTTTACTACTAAATAGGTCTGTGGATTTTTTTTTTCCTCTGAGGCCATACCGCCCAAAAGTAAGCAATTTCACATAGAGGAATTGCTAGGAAAGGGAAACTTGACTTTGTGAAAAATAAATTGGAAAATGTCTGTGAGATGAGCTTTATTATAAGTGTTTTGGAGAAGTGAAATAAAAGTTGAGAAATTCCAAAGTTTAATTTGGTAAATTCAAGGACCTGAATGAGTTTTGTAATATTTAAAAAATTAAAGCCACTGCCAGACGAAGGATATATCTGTGTGCTTAGGCCAAGTATATACGAAGCAGCTGGACACTAAGATGGGTAATCTACCATTTTCTCATAGTCAATTTAAAGAGGGGAGGCAAAGAGAGATCCCTGAGCCTTTGACTGAGAAATTGACATTCCAAATTGAAATAGATGCATGAGGCTTCCTGAGTTGATACAGAATATCTGACCTGATATAAATCGACCTTAGAGTTTGATTGCTTTGCATTCTTCAATAGATGCCAAAGGTAAGTGCTCTGCCAAAGAAAAATGTCTCCATCCAAACATTTTTTTTAAATATCTGAAATTCAGTTCTGCAGAGAACTGATGACCAGATAAATATGTATTTCCTCTAAAAGGTAACAGTAGGAAATGTGGTTGAATACATTTTGTCATTCACTTAATGAAACTTTATGAAGCCATGAAAATAATGATTATTTAGACTATGTATGAGCATGAAAAATTACAATATTAAAATGTTAAATGGAAAGAACAGAGCAAAGCATTGAAATGAAGTTTGAACATAACCACATAAAATATGTGCACAAACAAATATGAGAAGGCGATCTACAAATATTAGCAATGGTTTAGTGTTAAAGTGGAGGGATATGTAATAGTTTTCCCCCTAAACTTTAAAAACATTCCAAGTCAGTGATGCTGTTACTTGGTAATTGGTTTTACATAAAAATTATAAGATAAATGGAAATGACTATGATGGATGATCCACAAACTTTTTGTTGCAAGTATATGTTATATAATGAGTATGGCTCTTAAAACTTTTTTCTAGTATAACAACATTATATTCACCTTTATTCCCAAGTTTTCATGTACCAGTACCTAAAAGAGATGCTTTAAGTTTCAACATTACTAAAGCCCCAATTAGAATGGAAAGCTATGGAGACACATGTTATCAAAGGAGAATCTACACTGAATTTTTAGCATTGTCTTTTATAAAATTCCCAAGATATTTGATAACATATTAAACACACTTATTTCGTGAGCTGTTACCAAAAAAAAAAAAAACAGGTCTTGCAGTTAAATAGTATGTTTTTATACTGATGTGGGATGCCCCATCTACAGACGTTGTGAGGTCTGAAGAGAGTGAGATAAAAAGAAAGTGGGAGAGAAAAGAGTTGAATAGTTACAAAGTAGGGACTATTTTGTAAATTATACATTTAGACCAGCAGAAAAGAATACAGCCATTCTGGTACTCCTGATAAAGGAGGAGGAGAATTTTTAATCCACAGGAAATGTCTCTCCAAATCCATTTGATTGTGAATGACTTAACATGCCCATTCTTGTACCAATCACTGTGGCTAAGAAAATGGAGATATGATTATCTTAAACAATGGAAAACTGTCCATTGGAGCAGGGAGCTGGATTAGGTGTATTCTCTGGTGTTATTCAAAGTTCTGTTGGTAGAAGAAAGGGGAGATGGATGCAAAGAAGACAACTCACCAAAGTTTGTTACAAATGGCATAATGACCCTAACTATTTTGGTTCAAACTAAAAATTCTTTCACTGTTTAAAAATAATGATGACTATTATAAAACATTGTTTTAAAATGGCTACTCTTTAATTCATAGAGACAAGAAAGTATGAAAATGGCTTTGTTGGATAAACTTAATAATTGTTTTTACTGCTTTTAATTAAAAAAAAAAAACTTGGGGCTATAGGCAATGCAGACATTACTAAAGTGGGATATTCTTAATTTGTTCCTAAAGTGGATTTATCCACTAAATGCTCCCCATATGTACACTGATATTTTCAAATTTCCCTTATATATTTTTATCTCAGAATTTATTTTGATACAACTTTCTTTAGCTAATTAGTTAATTATCTCCCATTGCAATGTAAGCTCCACAAGGGCAGGAGCTTTTTATTCTCCTCTATAGCTCCACCTCTAGCCCAGTGGTAGCTCATAGTAGCTTTGTAATAATATTGAATGGTGACTGAGTGGAATAGATTTTGATAATACATGTAATGATATTGTTTTAGATTGAACTTAGATGACATTTTTCGTTGCTAAAGCTACCATGAATAAAAACAAAATCTCCACATGTGACCCATTTTACTCTCCCAGAGTTTAAAAAATTTTTGAAGTTAGGCTTTTAGAAAAAAATCTGAATTACTTTAGTCTCTGTTAAATTATCAGTCTAGCAGTTTTCTAGTAAATTACTATGACAGCACAACATACAAATGAAAATTAACTAAAAGGGTCATTCGTAATAAAATATATATATATATATAAATTATTTTCTGTACCTGTCAGAGGAAATACTTGAAGCTGCTTTTCTATCTCTGTCCTCAACTTCCTTTACTTATAGATCAATTTTGATTGTTTTACATATTTATACTATTTTTTCTTTATACAAACTTATCGAGTTAGCTGAGGAAGTCACTAGTTTTCAGATATCCCAGTTTGGTGGTCAGCAATTTTTTCATATTCTAACATTAGAAAACAGATTGATTCACTAGGAGAATATGATTACGTGTCACATATAAATCAATGGCAAAGCTTAAAATAGATGCTAGACTCCTTACTTGCAATTCACTTTCTTCTATATATGTATTGTTGAACTGTCACTGATATTAGATTTGATTATAGTGGACTTTAAACAACCTGTGTTTTGTAAAAGTCATTTATTAAATGGATTTTATATGAATTTAATATTGTAAATTTATTTAAGGAGTTTATCTCTTAAGGAAATCTGTGATAAATTTATCTAAAATAATACCTTACAATATAAGTAGTATAGCCTTAGATCAGTTATTTTGTAAAGGGTACAGAAGTATGGAAAGAACATGAGACTTGAAGTCGAAAGGCTTTGTGTTAACTATTATTCCATTGTTCCATCGTTTCCAGTTATCTCACTTTGGATCAACCATTAGCCTTCTAGTTTCCTCATCTAAAAAAAAGTAATGATCACTATTTTAGGTTGTGCTTGTGAAGATTAAATTAAATAATGTTTATAAGGTACCTGGCATGTATAGGGCCTCAACTGTAAAATTTCCCTTTTACTTGGAAAAATTTTGGATTTTAACTAATATATCTTATTACATTCTTTTGCTATACTAAAAATAAAATAATGCAAGAAGATTGTGAGACCACCAAGTTACAAGAGAAAGAGAAAGAATAGTAGTACAGAAGAAACTAATGGGAAACGAATAAGAAACTAATGGGGTGGTGAGGAAAGACCTATTTCCTTTCCCTAGCACCTTTCTGCAATACTAGATTATTTCAGTGATTCATGACACTAGCCTTTTAAATGGTAAGATCGTTCAAGATTTTGAGGTCCGAAATCTCTTTTTTTGTTTGTGGAAAGTGTATGTGTGTTTTACACTTTTTAATTATTTTTTTATTCAGTATACTTTATTTAGTACCTACTGTGTGCCAGGAACTGCACTAAACGTTGAAGATGCCAAGCAAAACAAAATAAAAACAAAAGAACATGTACCATCCCTGATATTTAGGGACTCACAGTCTATTGTTCTGGAAAGAGTACTCTTCCAACAGTAAATGGAGGGCTGTTTGCTCACTTGGCCTTTGTAGTTTTGTGTCCCTAATTGAACTATCAGGCACTCCTGCTTCATGCTATTAGTTTCTAATGCCCACTTTTTGAAACAAACATTTAAATATTTATACCTCAACTCAGACCAAAGGGCAATATGGCTAGATAGATGAAGATATATAAATATATATATATATATATATATATATATATATATATATAATGACTGATGTAATCAAATACACATGTTTTCCAAGAGAAGTAAATTCATAAAATGACTGAGCATAAACTTTGGATACTAAAAGCTGAAAACTGGAGAATATTTATGGGGAAATGTGAACTTAGTAATAAAAAATCTCATTTCTATTTACTCAATCTGTGTTTGAAGTTGAAAGACACAGCACTTTTCCCATCCCTTCTCTTCCCTTCCCTTCCTGCCTTTTTTTTCCTGTTCCTAAAAAACAAAACAAAACAAAAAAACTTAATCCCTCATTGTTGCTATAAGAAAACATATTTTGGGAATCAAAGCATATCTAATTTAATTCAAATTTTTACTTTTCAGTCTTAGTATTAGTACTGGGTGCTATTCCTCCAGGAGAATGTGAGAATAGTTATAGCAAATAGTATTCTCTATGTGTGTTTATGATTTTTTAAGGGCCCTAAATAGTCATGGGTATTAATTTCTACTGCATGTGGTATTATTACATAGATAACTTAGGCAAACATTTTAAAAGAGAATTTATAAACCAGTATTATTTAGAAGTTTAGAGAAATTACTTTGTGAGCATCACTTGAGTCCCAAACATTAGAAATGCATGTGCAAATATGGTGAAGATAGATAGAAGTAAACTATTATCTTCAGAGAGGATTTTAGAGAATTATTATTTCAATTTAAAAGGTGTGTACTTTCCCATTATACGGTCCCAGTGGCTTTTTTTTTTTTTTTTTCTTTTGCGGTACGTGGGCCTCTCACTGTTGTGGCCTCTCCCTTTGCGGAGCACAGGCTCTGGATGCGCAGGTTCAGCGGCCATGGGTCACGGGCCCAGCCGCTCCGCGGCATGTGTGATCTTCCCGGACCAGGGCATGAACCCATGTCCCCTGCATCGGCAGGCGGACTCTCAACCACTGCGCCACCAGGGAAGCCCCCAGTGGCTTTGAATATGGCTAATCTCTTTCAATTCCGTCCCGTCCAGACCTGAGGGCTGACTAATGATAGAAATTCTTTGATGTAGTAGTTAATGAAGAACCCCCAGAACTATGTTACATACATAAGTGGTTTATATTATCAACAACTTTCAAAATTCTTTTTGAGAAGAGACAAGGCAAGGGACACTATAGAACTCCTTTGTCCTTCTAGACTACCATATTTGACTGTGAGTTTTCATGGGGACGTTCATGAATGCGTTCTACATGACCAGCATTGCAATTGTATTAAAAATGCTTCTCACAGCTTTATATAAATTTCTTTTTAAATACAAAGATCTGTGACTTCTCTTCGATTACTTGTCCTTGCTCATTTTGGAGGTCTCTGGAGCTGCCACTTCATATCAGTGTAAAATTGGGTCACCCTGGTTAGTGTGGCTGTATTGCAGTTTTGATTTCACTCCCAGCATTTTCTTCTCAGTGTCAGGTCCTGTCCTGGAAGGGAGCCATTTCTGGTCAGTTTTGAGATATCTTGTAGGCAGTCTGCTTCAGGTCCTTCCATTTTACAGTGATTCTTTTGCATTGACCCACTAGTGGAGTGGGTAAAATCCCTGGCAGTTGAGATACAGCTCTCAGATTGTCTGCCTCTTATTCCACTGAAAATCTGATGGCTGTTTTCAGTCAGACCCCTAGTTGTTTCTCTTTCCTTTCTCTCCTATCAGTGCTGACATTAGGCAGGTCTTGTGGATGCGGGTGGTTTGTCTGTGTGCTCTTTAATGCTGGGATGTGTCACCTGATTTATTGTAAATATTTTTTTGTGAGTTTTAAATTTTATACTTTGTTACTCTGACCATTTTATGTAGAGATTCTGAGAGTGAAAGACTGTGGCATCATTACCTTCATCTTCCTTTTTTTTCTGCTCTCCTTTTGAAAGAGAATTAAAATATAATGATAGAGTAAATTCTCATGACATTATTTTCTCCTTATACTAAACACTACCTTGAAATTGTATATAATTTTCACTTTTATTATTTTCTAACTTTTACTACCTATGTATGTGCATGGAATAGATTTCAGGTACCTGTACTTTGTACCTGATGTGGAGGATAAACCTGGGTAGTTGACTTTTCAGTCACCTAAAAGTAGCCTTCAATTCCCTGGTGGCTCCGTGGTTAAGAATCCGCCTGCCAATGCAGGGGACACGTGTTTGACCCCTGGTCCGGGAAGATCCCACATGCCGTGGAGCAACTAAGCCCGCCAGCCACAACAACTGAGCCTGTGCACCTAGAGCCCGTGCTCCGCAACAAGAGAAGCCACCACAAAGAGAAGCCCGTGCACCACAATGAAGACCCAACGCAGCCAAAAATAAATAAATAAATAAATAAATTAAAAAACAAAAACAAAAAACAGTGTTATTGCCATGACTTTTACCACTTAGGTAAACATATAGCCAGATTTTCCAGAAAAAGTCATGTGGAGCGAAAAGGTTATAAAAGCCCTCATGAGAATCATTGAGTCTTCCTAAATACTTAACAATGTACTCACCCCACGCACTGGTTTTATTGGCAACAGAGTAATTTCATGGTGACTTAGGATATATGGTAGCTTCTTTCAAATAGGAAGAATGCAGTTGAGCTTTTATTTTGTACAGTAATTTTCAAGGTGTAAGTTCTCATAACTTTTACTTCATTAAGGAAACCTCTGTCATTTGCCTGTGTTTGTTGGTATATTTGTCAATCACCTTACTCATGTGATACATACAAATATCCATAAAAAATATATAGTGTTGGGCCTCCCTGGTGGCGCAAGTGGTTGAGAGTCCGCCTGCCGATGCAGGGGATACGGGTTCGTGCCCCGGTCTGGGAGGATCCCATATGCCGCGGAGCGGCTGGGCCCGTGAGCCATGGCCGCTGAGCCTGCGCGTCCGGAGCCTGCGCGTCCGGAGCCTGTGCTCCGCAACGGGGGAGGCCACAACAGTGAGAGGCCCGCATACCGCAAAAAAAAAAAAAAAAAAAAAAATATATATATATATATATATAATGTTGTTCTGTGTTTTCAGAATTTACATCAGCGGAAGCATATGCTGTACCTTTGCAACTTGCTGTGCTGCCCCAACATTTTATTTTCAAATCTATTACTTCGATGTAGATCTAGTTCACTCAATTTACCTGCTGTATAGAATTCCACAAAAATATTCTATATTTATCCATTTTCCTATTAACAGATGCTTTAATATACATCCTTGTATATGCCATCTGATGAACATACCCAAGCGTTTCTCCAAATCTAGGCTATGCACATATTCTAATTTTTTAGATATTGCTTTCTATAGTGGTTTCATTTAAAAGCCATTCAGTAAGAATTTTTATTTATTCATATTTCCAAATTTGATCAGAGTTCTTGTTTTCTAATTAATTACTTTTTTTTTTGGCTGCATTGGGTCTTTGTTGCTGCATGCAGGCTTCCTCCAGTTGCGGCGAGTGGGGGCTACTCTTCATTGCGGTGCGTGGGCTTCTCATTGCGGTGGCTTCTCTTGTTGTGGAGCATGGGCTCTAGGCACGTGTGCTTCAGTAGTTGTGGCTCACAGGCTCAGTAGTTGTGGCTCACGGGCTCTAGAGCTCAGGCTCAGTAGTTGTGGCACATGGGCTTAGTTGCTCCGCGGCATGTGGGTTCTTCCCAGACCAGAGCTTGAACTCATGTCCCCTGCATTGGCAGGTGGATTCTTAACCACTGCGCCACCAGGGAAGTCCCTTGATCAGAGTTCTTATTACTTACTGTTCTAATATGTTTGGAATTGTATCCCATTGTTGCTTTAATTTGCATTATCCTATGTAATTATGAGGTTGTTCATCTTTTGTATATGTTTCTTGCAATTCAAGTTTCCTATTCTCCGAAGTGCATGTTTTTAACTTTGCCCATTTTTCCATAGAATTGCTTGTCTTTTTCTTAAAGGTTTGTGGGAGTTTTTATTGGTTTGCAGGAGTTCTTTATATGTTCTGGATATTGAACTTTTGTTAGTGCATTTCTTTGTAAGTTGTAAACATCTGTATGCTTCACTCCTCAACATTTCAACACACATATCATTAACTACACTTAGATATTCATTTACTGATCCTGTTTTTAGGTAAAATTTACATAAAATGAAATGCAGAATCTAAGTATGACATTTGATGAGTTTTGGCAAATACACACACCTGTGTAACCCAAACCCCTATCGAGTACATTTGGTATGTCTTCTATATAGAACACTATAATTACCCCAGAAAGTTACTTCATATTCCTCCAGACCCACAGAAATAATCTTTTCTTCTGGGTTTTTTCTCACCATAGATTAATTTGCCTATTTTAGAACTTCAAATAAACGGAACATAAAACACATAATCTTTTGTAAAAGGCTTATTTGCTTTGGCATATTTTTTAGATTCATCCATGTTGTTGTGTATGTTGAGAGTTACTTTTTATTACTGAGTGTTATTCTATTTTATGGATATAGCACAAATTTTTCATCCATTCTTCTATTTATGAATACCTGGGCTATTTCCAGTTTTGGGGTATTATGATTAAAGATACTAAAAACATTTTTGTAGAGTGTTTTTGTTAACATTTCATGTTCATTTCATATGTCTTGGTTAAGTACTAAGAAGTAGAATTTCTCACTTAACAGAGTTAATTAACCCTTTTCAAAGAATTTCTCTTTGTGTATTATAGTGGTTAGCCCAGACATACTGTTATCATTAGATACAAAACATAAAATGGCTCTACTCTGTTATTCCTGGTAGAGAGAATAGTATCCAAAGACACAGAATAAGATACAGTCCAAGAATGCCAGGTATTGCTGGTATGTACAGTGCAAGATGTGAAGAATAATTGAGCATAATACCAGAAGGGAAAGACCCAGAGTGACATATTTAAACAAATATGGATTTTATTTTGTAGATTTTCTGGAGGATATTAATGTTTTTTAGCATAGAAAAACACGGGTAAGCCTTGCTGAAAAATAATCACATTAGCAGTTGAACAGAGAATAATACAAGATGGTTCAGCTAGAGACAAAAACAATTAATAGTGAGGGTCTAATGTCTGACAATCTACTTTCCCTTACTACAGATGCAGCATACTATAACATTCTTTGTATAACATTCAATTATTGATACCTACAATATTAATAAATGCATATGTATAATAATCATTTATAGCAGCATCGTCCCTTTTTAGTTTTATGAATTGTATTTTTGGTGTCTTACCTAAAATCACTTTACCTAACCCAAGGCCAAAAAGATTTTCTCCTAATTTTTTATCCGATATTTATAGCTTTAGTTTTTGTATTTAACTCTACGGTCTATGTGCATTGTGAGGTAAGTTTTTGAGATGGTGCAAGGTAATGATAAGGTCCATTTTGCTTGTATGTTTGCAATTGTCTAGCACCATTTGCTGGAAGGAATACCCTTTTTTCTTTAAACTGCACATTTGTACAAAATCAATTGACAGTGTATGTAGAGATCTATTTATGGAGTCTATATTCTACTCCATTGATCTGTATGACCATTTTCTCTAACACAAAGCTGTATTGATAACTGTAGCTTTATGCTAAGTCTTGAAATCCAGTGGTACAAGTTCACTTTCTTTGTTGCTCTTCTTCATAATTGTTTTGGCTATTCCACCTCTTTGGCTTATCCATATAATTTTGGAACCAGCTTGTCAATTTCCACAAAAAAATGCTGCTGATATTTTAATTGGAATTATTAAATCTATGTGATAATGTCCAGAGAACTGACATTTTAACAATGTTAAGTGTTGTAATCCATGATCATAATATATTTATTTGTACTGTTTGTTCAGACTTTTAAATTTATTTTTTTATTTATTTGGCTGTGTTGGGTCTTCATTTCTGTGCGAGGGCTTTCTCTAGTTGCGGCGAGTGGGGGCCACTCTTCATCGCGGTGCGTGGGCCTCTCACTGTCGTGGCCTCTCTTGTTGCGGAGCACAGGCTCCAGACGCGCAGGCTCAGTAGCTGTGGCTCACAGGCCCAGTTGCTCCGCGGCATGGGGGATCTTCCCAGACCAGGGCTCGAGCCTGTGTCCCCTGCATTGGCAGGCAGATTCTCAACCACTGCGCCACCAGGGAAGCCCTGTTCAGACTTTTAAAATTTCTTTCATCAGTGTTTTGAAGTTTTTAATGTGCAGATCTTATATATTTTTTAATATATTTATAACTAAGTATTTAATGTTTTCTGGATTCTTCAATTCCAGTTTCTAATTGTTCATTGATGGCATGTAAAACCACAGTTGGCTTTTGTATATTGACTTTGTACCCTGCAAATGTGCTAAACTTAAAGTTTAGTTCTAGTAACTTCTTTTGTAGATTCTGAGATTTTCTACATAGACAAACATGTTGTCTACAAATACTGACACTTTTTTCTTCTTTTCAAATCTGTATGTTTTTTGTTTCTTGTTTCATTGCACTGGCTAGAACCTCCATGATGTTGAATAGAAGTGATGAGCATGAATATCTTTGTCTTATTCCTGACTTCGGGGAAAAAAAAAGATTTAGTCTTTTGCTATTAAGTATCATGTTAGCTCTAGGATTTTGGAGAAAATTCTCTTCTCTTTTCAGTTTGCTGAAAAATTGTAACATGTATGTCCAACACTTCTATACCATTTCAATGCTGATTCTTTTTCTTTAGTCTGTTGAATTACCCTGATTTCTGAATGTTGAACCAGTCATCCTCCTAGAATGTAAGTTCCACAAGGACAGGTAGTGCTGTGCTTGAAAAGGCTCACACTGATTTGTGAGAATTGATTATACTATGGGATTTTGAGAACCAGTCATTAAACGATTAGTAGATGGAAATCAGCCATGTAAGAGTATTCACACAATAGAAATCATGAAAGGTTACCCATCAGGCCTCCCTATTTCTTGTTGTTTTGGTTGTCTGATGGTGCATAACCAACAGTCCTAAAGTTTAGTGGATAACCAAGAACATTTACTCTGCTCACAAATGTGCCATTTGACAGGTTTTGGTGGGCACAGCTCAACTCTTTCCACTCAGTGTCAGCTGGGCAAGCTTGCAGTCTGGAGACTGGAATCATCTAAAGCTCACTCACATATCTGATGCCTCATGTGGGAAGGTGTGTGTGTGTATGAAATCTTTAATGAGGATTAAGGTCGGGGAGGATGATGGGGCTCCAGCACTCAGTCCAGATGCCTTGTGTGTACATGGCTCCTTGGAGGTTCTTGAGGTTCTCAAGCTGGTGCTCCTACGGCTGCTTGTGAGCCTTATCTCATCTGTGTCCCTTGTCATCATCATCATCAGTGAGCAGCTAATGACAGTATAGAGGGAAGAAATTTGTCTTGTTTAGACAGTGAAGGATGTAGGTGGACATAGGGCTGAGAGAGGTGAGGTTTTTCAGGCATCACTAAGTGTTTACTCTACATGAACTCTCTGGTGGCCTTAAGGGGTAGTCAGAACTCTCAGATATAGGCTCAGGATTCCTTAGGTGTATATTCCAGAGAGATAAAAATCAGTCAAAAGTTATATCATCATTTATAACCTAATCCCAAAAGATACACAGCATACCTTCTACTGAAGTCAGAGGCCCTACACTCTTGATGGAAGACATCACATTGCAAGAAGACATGTGGGATAGAATATACAGGTGCAGCAATATTTGGAGAATACAATCTGCAATAGTTTTGTTCACTAATGCATTCTAAATGTCTATATCAGTGCTTTGTACAGAGGAGGCACTCAATAAATATTTGTGAAATGAATGAATCATTCATTCATTGTGCCCAGCTGACACTGAGTAGAAATGAATGTGTCATTCTTTCTGGTAGGACCATGGTCTGGAAACACATAGAGGCTCACTCCCTAGTGTCCTAAGTAGGTTGGTCTTGTTTTATGGTAATCCAGGCAATTCGTTGCTGAAATTTCTTATTCTCCTCTCTGTTGTCATGGAATGTTGGCCCCACTCAGAGGTGGGAGTAAACAGGGAGTCAAAGCATTAGGTAAATTTATTTTTTCTTGAAAAATACCTGGAAATGAAATAAAATAACCCTCTCAATGAAACTCAAAGTTAAATATTTTATAGCATTTTAATGTCACTTTAGTCAAGGGAAAGATTTTTCCTCTACCTAATCACCTTTCCTCCAGGAGTCCAAGTTGTTCAAGTGTCTTGGGTCCCTGGACAGCACACTGGGATGGGTCTGATGGAGCATGTGGATGGACTGAGTAGAGTCCCATCAAACTAGTCAACTGATGAGCCATGCATTACTGTTGGCAATTGGTCATACCAGAAAGTTATGTGTGAAGTAACACAGCATGGATTCTGCTTGGATTCCTGTCCTTGATATGGTCAGTGCCATTGGTTTCCGTCCCTTGCTTTCTTATATATGTGATTTCTCCCTCCTCAATTTCACCTTTCCTTGGAATATTTTTAAAATCTGGTCTCCAAATCAGGAAGAGGGAAAATTTGCTCTATGTCACTCTGAATCTTTTAGTTCCACACTTGGTCTGATAGCTTTTAAGCTTTGTAGTACAGGGTTTGTAGTCTTCATTTTTGGTTTTATAGTCATTTGTAGTTATATAGACCAAGGAGGATGGAATGGGGAAGTAGGTGAGGTGTGGTTTGGAAGTATAGGAACCCTGGGTAAAACAGGGAATCCCATGATCAGTAATTAGAGATACTTCTCCAGAACACACACATGTACACACACACACACACACTCACACATACACACATTCATATACATGTGCAGTATGAAGATTATTGGGATGTTCTCTTCTTTGTCCATACCCAACTCAAAAATTACCAATTAATTTATTTTCTAAGCCAAACTATCTTTGAGAGTTAAACAAGGGGCTGTTGTTCATAGTTATATGCTGATAATGAGCATAAACGAGTGCTGTATTGGGCAAACTGGGACTATGGTCACCTTAATAACCCACTCATAATTATGATACAGAACTCCAAATGGAAATGCCTTCCATAAACATGTGTTTTTAATGATAAAGTCCTTTAGGGAGGGGAATGTTTTATCAATTTCACACTAAAAGTTCTAAGAGAATCGTACTGGCTAGTTGAGCAATGATTCAAATGCTGCTAGGAGAGTTCTAATTGAATAGAATAAAGTTTCTTGAAATAAATACCTTTGGATGTGTCTCTCTTCTCAGGAATGGTATAGAAATTATGGCAACAATATAACATTATTTGAAATCATCATGGATCAAAACAAAATATTGGAAAGTAGGCTTTACATGATTCCTGTATTTCCAATGTGTTTTCAGTATACTGGCCAAGATTAGTATATCCGGAGACAGATACGAGTTTTGAAACCTAGGTTCCAATACCTGTATAGGTGTGTGATGTTAATTATTATTTAACTTTCCATGTCTTTGTTGCTGCAACAGTTAAGTTGGGATAATTACAGCACTTGCTTCATACAGTTGTTTTAAAGATTAAATTGCTTAATAACAAAAACCAAGTACAATACCTGGTACAGAGTAAGTGCTTGATTTAGCATTTATTATTATGATCCTCTGCCTTAATGATTTGTTGACAGAGCAAGAAACCTGGGAATCATTACCACATTCTCCTTTTATTTCCTTCTAATCACTGGATGTCCAGATAGTCACCAATTATTAAGGTGTACCATTCTCTCAATGAGTTTTCCTCAGTCCAATATTGTTCCCCAGCCATGTCATATCCACAGAGCAGCCAGAATGACTTTTATAATGCATAATGTGATGTCACTTTTCTACATAAATTTCTTCAGTGGCTCCTCATCCTTGGAATGGCTGTACTAGGCTCTTCAAAGTTTGACTTCTGTTTACCTAATTCCCCAGCCTTATTTCTTTTCCCATTGTTTCCTCATGTTTAGACTCACTAGACAAACTTTCTTAAAGCTCTGTGAAAGACTGCCTCATTTGAACCTTATTCTTTCACATAATACTGTTTGTTTTATTCCTGTTTTCCCTTACTTGGCCTTAACACTTCCACTTATCCTTCAGGACTCAGCTTGTCTATTACCTCCTTCAGAACTATCTGGCCCACTTAAGTGAGGTTAGGTGTCTTCTTGATGTCTCTCCAAATGACCTGCGTATACTTCTCTCAGAGCATCTTGCACATTTCTAATATGAGTACAAACGGTGCACACAATTTGTCTCTTCCAATAGAATGTGAACTTCTAGGCAGGAGCAGGGATGTTCTTTGTTGTATTTCTGTTCCATGCACAACATATGGCATATAATGTCTATGCAAAAGATGCAGGTTGAATGAATACATACTTGTGGTGTTGGTTAATCAATTACAGGAGGGCGTTTTGGGTTTTGGCTTTTTAAAATAAAAATGCTAGATTTTTTCCCTATAGATTTAAAGGTTTTTCTAAAACTACATTTTAAAAAGTTAAGTTTTTCTACTTAAAAAATTCTTATGATGAGATCAATTCTCATTAAATTTGTAGAGTCTCTTAGAGATGAGAGAAGAAAGCATAAAAAGTTAATTAAGGAAATAAGAATTTATGGAAATGTTATGTCATCCCTGAAATTGCAAATAGGATTGAAGATACACTATTTCTTATGCCTCGTTGCTGTATATTCTTTTCACTGCATGTTCTATTCCATTAACCTGTCTTCTCTCATCTCAGAGCCTTATTTCCATAGAGAAGACTGGGACAGCTTTATGCTGAATATCCAGCCAGCTGGATGCCTAGAATGAGAGGTCTCAGATTTTTATCTGGCAGCAATAGGAACTCAAAACTATAGCTTGTGATTGCATGTTTATACTGGATAACTGAGTATATAAAAAGGGACTTGTTTTTGGTGAGAATTAAATCTTTTCCATTATTTTGAGATATTAATAAGCATAAACTTTGCATCTTATTTTCTTTCAAGAATGTATTCTTATTACAGACATAATTCTTTTTTTTTTTTTTCGGTACGTGGGCCTCTCACTGCTGGGGCCTTTCCCGTTGCTCAGCACAGGCTCCAGACATGCAGGCTCAGCGGCCGTGGCTCACAGGCCTAGCTGCTCTGCGGCATGTGGGATCTTCCCGGACCGGGGCATGAACCCGTGTCCCCTGCCTCGGCAGGCTGACTCTAACCCACTGTGCCACCAGGGAAGCCCCCAGAAATAATTCTTTTTATAGGAAATTGATTGCAAATATTCATTCCTCTAAGGCTGTGCTGTCAATATGTTGGCCACTAGCCACATATATTGGGCACTTGAAATGTGACTAGTCCAAACTGAGATGAGCTGTAAAGTTTAAGATTTCAAAGACTGTTAAAAAAAGGAACATGAGTTATTCCAATAATTTTATATTATCTCAATAATTTTTATATTTGTATTATGTTTATATAATTATATTTATACATAGTTTATATATTTATTGACATGGCAATATTTTTAATATATTGGGTCAAATAAAATTTTATTCTTAAAATAGCTTCACCTCTGAATTTTTATTTTTTAAATATAGATACTAGAAAATTTTAAATTACCTATGTGGCTCATATTATATTTCTGTTGGACAGCTCTACTCTAAGTGATTCCTTTTTGTAGCTTGTTTTATGTGCATGGGGTCCTGAAGCAGTTTGTGACAAAAGGGCTTCAGGCCAAGCACCACTAAAAAAGCTAGTATAATACATTTATGTCAGTATGTACAATAATTTGTATATGCTGCAGTTAAATGCACATGGTACTTTATTTTTTTTTCTAGGAATATTTCTAACATGTCAATGCTATGATCTAATCTTGAGAATAGCCGTAGTCTACAGTTTATGTCTTGGTCAGAAATTTTATGTTCTTTTAAATTGATATAAAAATCATGCTTCTGAGTCTTTAGTTGAATTCTTATTTCTTTTATTTTCTCTAAATTGCTTAAGGAAGTTGGGAAATTGCAAATTATTTTTTTTTGCACCAACACTTTCTTATCACTGTTGATTTCCCTCCAGTCTTTTGGAGCAGTGAAACAGGCTTGGGAATGCAGACCAGGGAACTTTGTGGGTAGGAAGGGACTTGCCTCCTATGGGCAACGTATGAAGCAAGGCTCTCCTGGAGGCATGCCAGAGGAAGATGAAAACAAAGCTCAGCAGACAGTCTAACTGTGCTATTAGCAGAGTGACAGATTCTGTATAAGCTGCAACAGTTGGGAACTATGGAAACTAGACTAGAGTGAGAGTAAACAAGGGTGGCAGACAGAGCTGGAAAAATCCCTGGAGCTGTAGGACCACAGGCAGATGGTATTTTTATGGGGCATCAGAGCTGTAGGACCACAGGCAGATGGTATTTTTATGGGGCATCAAAAGCACTGGGTTGTGTACAGAGGAGTGGGAAGGTCATTAGGACATCAGCCCATTTCAGACAACCAAGTACAATTTGTACAGCTTTAAGTGTATTTTAAAATAAAAATTTAAAATATTTGATACAAAAATAGTGAATTTAATTAGTGAATTGTGCCAAGCAGTTTTTCTGCATTATAAAATTGAACCAATGGTTTTGCACAATAAAAAGCTGAAATTATGCCCCACACAAGGAAGAAAGCAAATGTGATCTTTTCTTTCAAAATTCTTAATGTGAGCTCTCTTGTATTTGATTTTCATTTCAGCACCACTGTCAAATGTCAGCCATCTGGGTTCATTCATACTTGGTTTTGTAAAATGGATAATAAACCATTTGTTTGATAGCTCTTCAATAATGTACTTCCATAGTCACAAAAAAATGACAAAAATTTTTGTTTTCTTGTTTGTGCTTGGCTAACATGATAGCAATTTTAATCCTATTTAAATTCACTCTTCTTGAGAAACAGCTTTAGCATAATCAGTTTGTAGATGGTAATATTTTAACATCTTAACCAGTTCTTTGGTGATTACTCTAAGAATGATGTCAATAAATTACCTTGGTACTGATAAGGGGATAAAATGGTCCAAAGCAAGTGACTCATTGGGTAATAGGAAGGATGGAGTCAAGCTGGAGAGTGGCTTGAGAAGAGTTTCCCATTGGAGTGCTGCATCTTAATTTTGGGTAGAGTTGCTGAGAAAATAAGATTTTATCCTTTACAAATGGGAGGAATTTTTTCTTTATTGACGATGCCTCCATAAGGTCGTGGAAGTACACCCATGTGAATGTCTTCTCCTTGAAGCTTTTAGGAGAGGACTGAGGAGTTAAGTATTCTATGGCTCCCACAATGAAAGTGAGACATAGAAGCCCAGGTTATCAAAATTCTTCATTTATGTATCAGGATGATGTGGCCAAAGAGGAAGACAGACAGTCTGGAACCATCTCTCTGTAATTTTAGGAGATGCTCCCTGCTACCAGTCTGGTCTCTATTTTTCCCACACCACAGAATTCTTTTATCTCCAAGTGTCCTTGGGTCTGTGGTTTCCCACTCTTACGTCTTTACTTTTACCTGCCAATATTGAGCACACAGATGGATATACTCTGGTGACCCAGTTCAAGACTGACCACAGATTGGTTTTGTCCACTTTCTGTAGCTGTAGGCCAGGAGGAAGGAGAGATAGACACTATCACTGGGTTGATAAAACGGACTCTATAAACTCAGACAATTTGGTTAGAACTCGAGCTTTAATATTTCCTAGTTGGGTAACTTAACTTCTTTGTGTCTGTTTTCTCTATAAAAATAGCACTTGTCTTATAGGGCTGCTTGAGAATTGAATGATGATTAAATGAGAAGTGTTTAGCCAGTTTCTTGTATAATATATATTCAAAAAGGCTGGTCATTATTATTATTGAAGAGAAAAAATGTCTCACTCTACTGCTGCATCTTTTTTGAGCTCTTACTGGGCACCTCCTTAGGTTGACAGAGCTGTAAAGAAGGTTGAATATTATGCAATGTAATGACAGTAAACAGTTGATGGAAAAATATAATCTGAGGCATTCTTAGGGGAATCCTATGTCTAGCATACTAATAGACCCCACAATAAGAGCTTTATAACAATCATCAAATTTCTGTATATGCAGAAACACTATGGAACTCAATTATTTTTAATGAAGTTCCCACTTTCTTAAAACATAAATCATGAACAAGTTTTTAAAAATTAAGGCTGCTTTGGAGGCTATCAAGATGTCACTTTGACTTAGATATATCAATTCTATTTATTACATCTTTTCTCTTTTAACTAAAAGATGGTGGATAGTCAATCACACTATGAATTGTACAATCTATCACTTCTATCAAAGCCTTTGATATCAGACAGAAACAATTTCCCTACTGGGGATTTTTTTTTCATTGTGTTGGTATCATTTCCATTTATCAGATTAAGTACTACAAAGAAAAGAATGTTTGGTGGATTGAATATCTATCTTCAAACTTGATGAATCATGGCATAGCAGAAAAGTGAAACCTGAGGAATTACAATTTAACTGGTGACAGAAGAACAGCTAATGAAGGAGGCAGATGAAAAAATACCATTATTTAAATAAACATTTAGGAAAAAGTACTAGCATATTTTATGTTACTGAAATCATAAATAGTTCAAAATAGGGGTTGTATGAATTTTACAAATTTGCTATCTCATTATTATAAAGATCTTTTACGAAAATTAACTCCAGAGATTAGCAACTTCTCATTGATTATTTGAGGACTAAAGAATGGTAAACTGTTTACTCTGTTCTCCATTTTCAGAGATATAAACCAGAAGCTATCACAGGAATAAGACTGCAGTTCTAAGAGATGGCATG
Organism: Mesoplodon densirostris; assembly: GCF_025265405.1. Classification (NCBI taxonomy): domain Eukaryota; kingdom Metazoa; phylum Chordata; class Mammalia; order Artiodactyla; family Ziphiidae; genus Mesoplodon; species Mesoplodon densirostris. The sequence continues at coordinate 102,583,676 of NC_082663.1, read as the reverse complement.
GTAGATAAAAGAAAAGTCTCCTGAGGCAGACATTTGGAGTTAGAAAATACTTTGTTCCCTCGAGCAAGTTTAGTGACCTTGGATCTTTGTATTTCTAATCTGTGAAATGGATTTAACAAGAGTCCACCTATAGGGATTTTATATGATTTTAATAAATCAATTCATTTAAAGCTCTTGGAAAAAGTTGCCACATATAAGCATTCTACTAATTAATATTATCGTTATTATTGCTATTACTATTATTCCATATAAAGCTATTGCTTGGCTAAATTTAGGAACTAATTCTTGTCTGTTTAAAACTTACTTTAAGATTAATTTCTAAAGTATTTGTTCACAACAGGGTTAAAAAAAAGAAAAGAGATGAGGATATAATAGACCAGAGGCTTCTCACTGCCCAAATAAATCACCACTAAAAATCTAACCATCAATATAAATTTTAGAAAAATAAACATTATCCTTACATAATTTGAATTGGTGGCATGTTGTTACATATGGCTTAGACTAGTTATGAGGAAAGTTAGTGATTAATATTGCTTAATTTCACTTCCTGCAATGTACGTATGTTGGTGTAGTTGGCACCTTATATTCTGGATGTTGTAGCCAAAGACCTGGACAGCTAAGAAATGAGATCCAGATGAGATGCTTCAATTCTTAACTATGTGCCTTCAGAAACACTCTGGGCCTCTTTCTTTATCTGAGCATTTATCAAACCCCTTACAGTTCAAAATTCTACAGTTCTGAGTATAATGATGGAACTATGGTAAGGATACTAATTCACAGTAATAAATTAATGTTGCATAATTAACTCTAGGCCAAACTCAATAAAAGGTATAAAGGTTTCAGTTATACAAAGAAAAATAAGATTTAAAATATAGGAAATCTTATTTATGAGAAAATCTATTGTGTGAATTTTTGAAGTTCTGTAGTAAGTATTTAAGTTCTACTGCCACATGCTGTGTACAGAGGCAGGAGGTTGTTAAAAAAAATATATATATATATATATATACTTTTAAGTATATATTCTATTTCTCCAGTTAGGTTGTACATACCTCAAAATCAGGAAGCTAAGGTATGTACAACCTAACTGGAAAAATAGAATATATACTTAATAGTTATATATCGATAGTTTTATTCAGTAAGTGACTAATGTTCTTTTTAAAAGGTACCTCTAAAGTGTGAAAATATTGAATATACTTAAAATTGTATTTTTCTACTTCGATACATTTAGTGCAGGAAGTATACATCCCAGGCAAGAGAAAAGGTGTGAACTAAAGCTTAATAGTAGGGATATATATGGCTTGTGTAGGAGTAGTGTGTAGACTAGTTTGGAAAGAACAGAGGGTTCGGGGGAGTGGACAGAGAGATTCAAAGTAGGATGGAGAACATATTGCCGACTGTCTTGAATACCTGGTAAAGACATATAATTCTGTAGAAAAAGTGGAATGACCACAGATTTTAAAAAAATGATTATAATGTATGCAAAGTATTTTTTGTAGTGAGCTTAATCTGGCAGCACTCTTAAGGTAACTTCGATATGAGAGAGAATAGAGTCAATAAGCTAGCTAAGATTGGTTTAGCAGCAGTAGAAATGTAGAAAAAGGAATAAATGCAAGTGATATGAGTTCCTGAAGTGCAAATATAATCTTATTCATCATTGCATCTTAAGCACACAGTATACAATAGATCTTAATTTTTTAAGTATAAAAACTTGAGTATTGAGTAGGTGTTGGAAGTTTGGTTGTTGTTGTTGTTTTTTTTAATGGGAGGAAAAAACAGATTTAATTTACACATGGAGGTCTTAAAAAAATGGGACCTAAGTAAGAAGAGGCCAAAGCACTTTTAGACAAAGAAATAATAAATTTCTGAAGAATTGACAGGACAAAGAAACTTGGGCTTTTGGTGCCTAAGTTAGTGAAGAACCTAAACAATTTGTTCTTGGGGTAGTAAATTAAAGAAGTAACAAGGTTTGTTTATACAGACCTCTCTGACTGAATTCCTAGCTCTGGCAGTAAAGGTGTCCTTCTACCTCCAGATGCAGGGAGGGCACCTTTCACATGGGGGATTCAGTCCGGCTTTTAGGGAGAAAGAGGGGAGCGTCAGGGAGTCCTTCTTTCATAGGACATTTCTTATGTAACTTTAACTCGAAATAATATGCCACTTAGACATATTTTGGGGTGGCTCGCCCTGAACCCCAATGGTGATGAGAGTTCACCTCACCTCTTCCTTTGTTCCCCAGCCCTGGCGGTGGGAGTGGCTTCCTGCAGTTATTGATCTGGGCTACCTTGACATTCCCCTTCATATTCTTTCAATGTTCCATTTCCTGTATAACCAACTTTCTGCATCAAATACCCTCTCTTTGTTTTATATTAATTTTTATTTTATAGTGGAGTATAATTTATTTACAATGTTGTGTTAGTTTCAGATTATTTTCCCATATAGGTTATTGCAGAGTACTGAGTAGAGTTTCCTGTGCTATACAGTAGGTCATTGTTGATTATCTATTATATATATAGTAGTGTGTATATGTTAATCCAAACCTCCTAATTTATCCCTCCCCCTCATCTTTCCCCTTTGGTAACCATAATTTTGTTTTCTAAGTCTGTGAGTCTGTTTCTGTTTTCTAAAAAAATTCATTTGTGCCATTTTTTTAGATTCCACATATAAGTGATGTCATATGATATACGTCTTTGACTTACTTCACTCATTCTGACAATCTCTAGGTCCATCCATGTTGACTCAAATGGCATTAATTCACTCCTTTTATGTCTGAGTAATATTCCATTGTATACATGTGCCACATCTTCTTTATCCATTCCTGTTGATGGACATTTAGGTTGCTTCCATGTCTTGGCTATTGTAAATAGTGTTGCAGTGAATATTGTGGTGAATGTATCTTTTCGAAGTATGGTTTTCTCTGGATATATGCCCAGGAGTGAGATTGCTGGATCATATGGTAGCTATATTTTTAGTTTTATAAGGAACCTCCATACTGTTCTCCATAGTGGTTGTACCAATTTATATTCCCACCAACAGTGTAGGAGAGTTCCCTTTATTCCTCACCCTCTCTAGCATTTATTGTTTGTAGACTTTTTGATGATGGCCATTCTGACCAGTGGGAGGTGATACCTCATTGTAGTTTTGATTTGCATTTCTCTGATAATTAGCAGTGTTGACCATACTTTCATGTGCTTTTTGGCCATTTGTATGTCTTTTTTAGAGAAATGTCTATTTAGGTCTTCCACCCATTTTTGGATTGGGTTGTTTATTTTTTTAATATTGATCTGCATGAGCTGTTTATAAATTTTGGAGATTAATCCCTTGTTGGTCACATCATTTGCAAATATTTTCTCCCATTCTGTGGGCTGTCTTTTTATTTTGCTTATGGTGTCCTTTGCTGTGCAAAAGCTTTTAAGCTTAATTAGATCCCACTTGTTTATTTTTCTTTTTATTCTCAAGGAGGTGGATCCAAAAAGGTACTGATGAGATTTATGTCAAAGGGTGTTCTGCCTATGTTTTCCTCTAGGAGTTTTACAATATCTAGTCTTACATTTAGGTCTTTAAACCATTTTGAGTTTATTTTTGTGTATGGTGTTAGAGAGTGTTCTAATTTCATTCTTTTTCATGTAGCTGTCCAGTTTTCCCAGCACCACTTATTGAAGAAGCTGTCTTTTCTCCATTGTATATCCTTGCCTCCTTTGTCGTAGATTAATTGACCATAGGTGTGTGGGTTTATCTCTGGGCTTTCTATCCTGTTCCATTGATCTATATTTCTGTTTTTGTGCCAGTACCATACTGTTTTGATAACTATAGCTTTGTAGTATAGTCTGAAGTCAGGGAGCCTGATTCCTCCAGCTCCATTTTTCTTTCTCAGGATTGCTTTGGCTACTTGGGGTATTTTGTGTTCCCATATAAATTTTAAACTTTTTGTTCTTGTTCTATGAAAAATGCCATTGGTAATTTTATAGGGATTGCATTGAATCTGTGTATTGCCTAGAGTAGTACAGTCATTTTGACAATATTGATTCTTCTAATCCAAGAACATGGTATATCTTTCCATCTGTTTGTGTCATCTTCAATTTCTTTCATTAGCATCTTGTAGTTTTCAGAGTACAAGTCTTTTGCCTCCTTAGGTAGGTTCATTCCTAAGTATTTCATTCTTTTTGATGAGATGGTAAATGGGATTTTTTCCTTAATTTCTCTTTCTGAACTTTTGTTGTTAGTGTATAGAAATGCAAGCGATTTCTGCATATTAATTTGTATCCTGCAACTTTACCAAATGCATTGATAGCTCTTGTTGCTCTCTGGTAGCATCTTTAGGATTTTCTATGTATGGTATCATGTCATCTGCAAACAGTGACAGTTTTACTTTTTCTTTTCCAATTTGGATAATTTTATTTATTTATTTTCTCTGATTGCAGTAGCTAGGACTTCCAAACCTGTGTTGAATAAAAGTGGCGAGAGTGGACATCCTTGTCTTGTTCCTGATCTTAGAGGAAATGCTTTCAGCTTTTCACTGTTGAATATGATGTTAGCTGTGGGTTTGTCATATATGGCCTTTATTATGTTGAGGCATGTTCCCTCTCTGCCCACTTTCTGGAGAGTTTTTATCATAAATAAGTGTTGAATTTTATCAAAAGCTTTTTCTGCATCTATTGAGATAATCATATGGTTTTTATTCTTCAGTTTGTTAATGTGGTGTATCACACTGATTGATTTGTGGATGTTGAAAAATTCTTGCATCCCTGGGATAAATCCCACTTGATCATGGTGTATAATCCTTTTAATATATTGTTGGATTTAGTTTGTTGAGAATTTTTGTGTCTGTTCGTCAGTGATATTGGCCTGTAATTTTTTTTTGTGGTATCTTTGTCTGGTTTTGGTATCAGGGTGATGGTGGCCTCAGAGAATGAGTTTGGGAGTGTTCCTCCCTCTGCAGTTTTTTGGAATAGTTTGAGAAGGATAGGTGTTAACTCTTCTTGAAATGTTTGATAGAATTTGCCTGTGAAGCCATATTGTCCTGGACTTTTGTTTGTTGGAAGTTTTTTAATCAGTTTCAATTTCAGTGCTCATGATTGGTCTGTTCGTATTTTCGGTTTCTTCCTGGTTCAGTCTTTGAAGATTGTACATTTCTAGGAATTTGTCCATTTCTTCTAGGTTGTCCATTTTATTGGCATATAGTTGCTTATAGTAGTCTTTTGTGATCCTTTGTATTTCTGTGCTGTCCATTGTGTCTTCTTTTTCATTTCTAATTTTATTGATTTGAGCCTCTCCCCCCCTTTTTTTGATGAATCTGGCTAAAGGTTTATCAATTTTGTTTATATTTTCAAATAACCAGCTTTTAGTTTCATTGAGCTTTTCTATTGTTTTCTTTCTTTTTCATTCTGTGACATAATTATTTTCCAGTTTGTGGGTCACCCACCTGTTAGGTATGGGATTTGATTGTATCACGAATGTGCCCCTCCTACCATCTCATTGTGGCTTCTTCTTTGTCTTTGGAAGTAGAATATCTGTTTTGGTAGGTTCCAGTCCTTTTTTTGTCAATGGTTGTTCAGCAGTTAGTTGTGATTTTGGTATTTTCGTGAGAGGAGATGAGCTCAAGTCTTTCTACTCTTCCATCTTGTCTCCTCCTCCTACCTCTTCTCTTTTTCTATCAGATCTAAAGGTTTTCCAACCATGTGACATGGGTGGGATTAACTCCATACAAACACCTAACCAAATCAGAGGGTCACATTCCCCTGATCCTCACATTCAGAGGTTGACAAGGGAACTGGTTGGCTCAAGGAAGTCCAAGATTTTATGTGGTGGTTGCAGGAAGAGAACCTATTTCTACCCTCCTTTATTATGTATAAAGAGACATGTAACTCTGGTTGAAACTGGTATCTAACCTGAGAACACAAGGATGTTCAGGTTTAGATAAAATTCATATTGTGGAAAAGAATGGAGAGTCAGAATGAAATCAGAAGCTTATTAACACTACTGGGTGACTACATCTTTAATTTTTCAGTTACCTGAGCCACTAAATGACCTTTTTTTCAATTCTTTCAACTGAAGGCAATTTACCTAATACAAAGTCAAATAGGGATTAAATCTCCTCCTTCCTCTAATGCCTTATGTGGATTAGTTTTTGAGCACTGTATATATTTAAACAAATTGGAACCACATCTCCTGTTAGTCTTCTGTTCCCTTCTTCCTCTTGTACTGAATATTAGAAACAAACCTTTGTAATTTAATAGGATGTATGGAAAACAATCCAAAAATAATAGATAATTTTATGGTTAGAATAAGGTATCAGACTAGCATTTTCTATATACGTAGTGATGATTTAAATGAATAATGATGATTTTATGCTCATAGTAAAACACAAGGTCAGTTTTATCCCTTGATTGAGTTATATCATTGTCATCAAGTTTGTTTTGTGTGCCAAAATAGCCCAGTGTCACTGGGCATAATTGTTGATAGCAGCTCAAAAATGATTTTACAACATGCCAAACAACCAAATTCAACTTGAGTCGTCAAATCAATTTATATATGTAAACATAGGAGTTATTTCCTTAGACTTTCTTAACTATAGTGCTGAGTAGATTTTTTTTCTTACACATTTAAAAAGAAATTTTGCATATTCTTTCGTTGACTGTTGTCACCATATATATTAACTATGTGTGTATATATACGTATATATATGTGTATATACACACACACCTATACATATTTATTTACATAATCATTCTCTTCACACATATAAAATATGCATACAGTGCATAATATTTCTCTATAAAAGTATATTTACCTGAAAGTATGCTATTTTCTAAATAGTCTCCTTATACAAGTATGCATAAATTGTTTTTATACAACTATTCTTATATAAATATACATAAGTTTGATTTTGAGAGAGCTTATTTGGACTATGTGCCATTGACTCACTGATATAGGAATATTATCAAAGTAAACTGTAAGGAAAATTGTTCAATAAACGGACAACTTTTTTTTTTGAATCAAGTTGGACTAAAATGCAATGTAGAAAAAAGATATGTGGACTCAAACTGTATGCAGTAAATCTATGGATACTTGTAGATAAGACAGAAAGATTATAATAAAGGTAATGTTTTTGATAGAAAAATTTGTTGAATGAGTGTGAGGGTAGAAAAATTATGGGTATTTTTATTTTCAAAATGTTTTCTGGAATACAGTTGTCACCTTAAATTTTCAATTAATTTAATGAATAATTGTAGTAAAATTTGTGAGGAAAAATTTACAAATGAGATGCATTTTTATTCTGAAGAATATTTTTACAAAGAGGTAGCATTTTCACATTTATCCAAAGATTATGAGTCACTATTTCTGGAAGAAAATCATTTCCTCTCTCTCATACTTTTTAGTGATGTCCCAGTGACGTTCCAGACAGGCAAACTGCACAGAGTTGGTGCCCAGTGACAGCAAACTAGGCTCACAATCAATGTCCTGACTCCAGGAAACAGGGTTGTGATGGCATCTCAACTATTCTGCTACCATCTTTCCCTAATGATGCTTTTGGTTCCAAAAAAGAAAATAAAACTGCTCGCCCCTAGAAATGAGTAATAATTTGGAGTGATTAAAAAATGAATGAAAATAGTTCAAATCCATCTTTTGCATAAGTAATGAAATAATTGGCCCCTAATAATAAAATAATCCATTGACAAAGATAACAATTTCTAAGCCTCCTAGAAATTTTCAGTCTAGCATAACATGTGTTTCCCTAATTTTAAGAGAAAACCTGAAGGCTAATTTTTAAAAAATACATACATTTTTTCAATTTTATTACTTTAATTTTAAAATTTATTTTTGTCTTTTTGTTAAAAAACAATATATGCAATTTTAAACAATTAAAAAATATTCAGTGAGAACAATGTGTCACTTCAGTCTTCTAATCTTGATTATCAGAGGTGATCAGAGTTACTGGTTTCTTGTGTGTCCTTCTATAAATATTCTATACCCTCCTTCACACGTCTTAGTTCAGATGTGTGAATATATTTGTTAGATAATTTTGCAGTGGAATTTCTAGGTCAAGGAGTGTTTAAGTCAGGGTAGTCTAGGTTACATTGCAGTAAACAACAATCCCAAAGTTTAAGAGACATAAAACACAAATTTTAATATTGACTAATGCTACATGTTCATCCACAGTCAGTTGAGGTCTCCACACATGCCTGGAGTAATGAAGCAGCCAGTGTCTGGAAATTAAGCTGTGGAGTCAGTCCCCATAGTCTGTGTCTGAAAATTTGCCTACTTGCTAAAATTTATTTGTAACCAACCACCAAAACAATACTCAAAGGGCTTTTGTGGTCATTCACAGGCATGCACAGCATGGCAAAAAAATTCAAGTTGCCCAAAGTGCATATTTCCAGCTGAGATCAAACAAGGTGATGCAGTACCCTCTTGCTTCAGCTCTCATACTGTAAACAAGTGACTTTTACTGTGGTCTATTTAGTGCCACTTTTTCATGTTTTGTGCTTTGTTTTCAGTGATTTTGCTTTTTAAAATGGCCCCAAGCATAGTGCTGAAGTGCTGTCTAATGTTCCTAGGCATAAGAAGGCTGTGATGTACCTTATGGAGAAAATAATGTGTTTGATAAACTTTATTCAGGCCTGAGTTATAGTGCTGTTGGCTGTGAGTTCAGTGTTACTGAATCAACAATATAGTACATCCAGGAAAAGGAAAAGGAGATTTGCCTCTCTGTATGTGAGGCTGCTGCCGAAAGGGCTAAAGTAACATCTATAGTATTAAGATTCAAGCTATATAGTAACATCTAAAGCTATAGGAAACATGAAAAATAGTTAAATTTGTGGATTCATGAGAGGACAACCAAAGAAAAAAAAAGAATAGTGGATAGTATTGTTGCAAGGCTGAAAATATACAGTCATGTTATCCAGAAGCAAAAAAAAACCTTTTTAGCTACTGTTTTACTGTAAAGAAATACTGCATTTAATTAATTATTTGTAAGAAATATATATTCAATAGTGTGCCTTTAATCAGAAACATATGTAAAACATGTATTATTAGTTGTATTGATCAGTTGATGGAAAGAAACCTATCTGTGTATTTCTCCTAGGACCAATGACTTAGGATTTGCTACTTCACTAATCATAGAGACTTTATAGAACAGAACTACTGTAAATGACGAGAATCAACTACGCTTACGTTTTCTCTTAAAGTCCAGAAGTGACACAATCGTTTCTGCTCATATTTCATTGTCCAAAGCAAGTCATATGACTATTACTGGCTTCAAGGGGGTAAGGAAGGACAATTTTCCCACAGGAAAGAAAAACTGGGCACTGGTAAATAGTAATCAATCCATCTACCAAAAAGGGTTTGAAACAGCCAAGTATCCTCAAAGCCACGTGTATTCCTAACAGCATCTGGGAGTGCCTGTTTCCCCACACACTCACCTACTGACACTAGGAAGCTGTCAAAAGTAGGTCAAATATTGCATCTCTTTATCCACACCCTGTGTAACGTCCTATAAATATATTACTGGCCAAGGAGAAATACTACTGTTCCTTTGAGAGTTTCCTCTGATGAATTGTTTCCCTCATTGTCATTGTTTTTGGCTTGTAAGACTGCTTCTGCATCTAACATGCATGGAGGGATATTGGGAAAAGATTATTTCTCTGGGTAGCAAAATTCTCTGGGTATATTTATATTTATATTTATATTAGTATATTTTATCTAGATGAATATTCTTTTGGAAAAAATATTGAGCTGGTTTAGAGTCAGATTTATTTTGGCGTGTAATAGTGTACATTAGCCATTGGAAAGTTGCTGAAGAAATAGATCCTGCCCCTGGTGTCTGTTTAATGTTTTAATATTTGCATGGCATATCTTCATTCCTTTAGTTTCAGTTTTTCTCTAATTTTGTGCTGTTAATGTATCAAAAAGCATTTTATACAGTCTGAAGGTCTTTGTCTTTTTACTGGAATACCAACTGCATTTGCATTTAATGCAATTACTAATATATTTGAAATTCTACCACCAAACTATGGTCTTCCTTGACTCTCTCTCCCCAAACTCTGTTGTTCAGCCTGGTAGGTATAGCCTCTTAATTTTAAATTCCTGAGGTATGCTTCAAATACCAGTCCTCTGCATCAACTAAATTATGGAAGATATAGAGAGAGCCCTTGAGAAGCCCCCTTCATTAGGATTAATGTAGATGGAAGCAATCTCTCCCCTATCCAATGGGGTAATGCTAGCTCACTGACAAGACTTTCCAAGGAAATCCTCTCTGTCACTATTTAGCTTTAAATTTTCAAAAGAATTTTTTTAGGTGAGGTGGTTGACCTTGTAGAATCTGAGAAACATTTCTCATGCTCTAGCATTGGTGAACTGACATCTCACTGTAGACTATATGGGCATTTGGCACCTTCCCTATTGGTCTCAGCCTTTGGGGCCTTAGCCAAAAGCAAGGTAGAAAAATTATCATTTTATACTCCTATTTCATTAGTTCCTTAAGAATGTTTTGTCATCCCTAGATTTTTTTAATGTGATTGTACTTTTAAATTTAAGGATTGGCAAATACTTTTCTGTTGTTTTTTTAAATATCAATTGCCTTGATTGAATTGCAGTCATTTTTTAAAACTTCCAACTGTAGCATATATTTTGTAAAAAGTATGATTCCACTGAAATTATAAACCCAGAGTTTAAGGCCATTCTAAAGATTATGTTAATAGAATGAGCGTTAGATTTGTAGAAGTTCAGCTAAAATTCTTAACTGAAGTTCGAAAGACTATTGGCAATAAGACTTACTCCTAAGTCCTACAATTGAAAAGACTATTTTCCTTACAAATCATCTACTCCTTGCCAAAGGCCAAATAAGTTGGTCTAATGAGAATATCAAATTTATCATTACTGTCCCATCTCTTTTGTACCAGGATAAGGGTTTATTTTCACATAACATTCAAACCACTAGGCTGCAGACTTATATTTTAATTGGCTTGTACATGTTTGTACTCTCTCTTTATTTTGCATTCTGTCTTTCTCTGTTGCTTGCATAAGTACATATATATTTGAAATAGAAAAACTGCTTGTGATATTTAGAGAACTCTTCTCTGTCATTTAGGATGCTTTTGACTGATTTGTAGAAAGTTGTAGGATTATTATAACCACGTTAATATTTAAGTTTATACGTAGAGATAAAGTCAGTGATTAGTAAAGTTAAAAGTATGTCTCTTTCTTGATTTTGTAATGGAGGCAAAGAATTGTGCAAGTTTATTTGGGGATAATGCTAATAAATCATAATAAAGAGGAAATTTGAATTTTCTTTTTTTGTGTAAGTCCTACTGGCATCTACAAAATTCTTGTGTGCTTCACTGGTGTTTAGTAAGCATTAGTTGAATTGGAATTGGACAGCAGATGAAGAGTTCTGACATTATCACTGGCATAACTGAATGAGCATGGTAGCCTACCAATGTTGGCTGACTTCTTTTGAACTTCTGCTCTCCATAGCAGATCAGCTTTGCAAACAGGTTTCCTAATATGTGTAAGCAAAAGTAGTTTTGCTGTTCCTGCCAAACTTACATTGATCCTACATATTTCCTCCATTTCCAGCAATCCTTGTCATCTTTTTTTTTTTGCGGTACGTGGGCCTCTCACTGTTGTGGCCTCTCCCGTTGCGGAGCACAGGCTCCGGACGTGCAGGCTCAGTGGCCATGGCTCACGGGCCCAGCAGCTCCGCGGCATGTGGGATCCTCCCGGACCGGGGCACGAAGCCACGTCCCCTGCATCGGCAGGCAGACTCTCAACCACTGCGCCACCAGGGAAGCCCAATCCTTGTCATTTTTAATGGCTTCTCATAGCCCTGAAGAATGTGGGCATGAAAACTTTTTTAACTTGAAAACTATTAGGTGGGCAGATGGACGGCAATTGTGAGCTAGATATTCGGATTTTTGGATTTTTCTCCCTCCAGTATACAGCAATTTGGCTGGAGAGCAAGAAAAGCCACTTCTCAAATTCATGCCAGGGCACTCAAAGCATGTGGCAGGAAGAAGAGAGAGGCAGCCTCTCTGACACCAAACTTGAGGTGAACAACATTTCTTATTTTTATCTCTGCTACATGGATGAATGGAGAAAGGCCTGAGGACTTAGAAGCATTTTTTTTTAAGGTCACATGGAAAGATACTATTCTTTTCTCAAGTTTTCTCACTTTATTCTTATACAATACTGGATTATGTATCTCCAGAAGTTGCCAGAGGAAATGGCAATAAACTTTTTTAGATGCATATTTCCAAGAAATATTTTAGATTGCAATTAGCATTCAGAAAGAACCATATAATTTTTAATTTATAACGGTTCTGTAAGATCACCAACTTTCCTAATTCCCTATTCAATTGATAAGGAAATTGCTATTCCAAATAGCTAGATGATTTGTTTAATGTCACACAACTAATTTGCAAGGCATTCTGATTCCTGGTGCTTTGCCTTTTTTATTATATCTGCCACTTTTGGGGTTGGATTTTTTCTTCTGGCAAGACTGTGCTAATTCTTAGCAATGAATATCTGAGTCTCTTGACACAACAGAAAGAGATTAATATCTGTGCCCAAACTAGCCTTATATCTGAATTTCAGCTCCTGCATTTACTGACTGTGGTCTCTTAACCCAACTGATTTTCTTATGAATCTCAAACTCAGATTACCAACATGTAAAATGCGGATAATGGCACCAGAGTTGGATGGCCGTTATTATACATTAGACAATGTATATGTAATGCCCACAAATTAGTAGGCTTACAATAAAAAGGATGTATTTTCATCAGTATCTATTTGTATTCTTTATATGTTTGTGTTATACCTCAATCAAGCTGTATTACCAGCAACATGTTTGAGAGATGTGTAGGGCAGAAAACTGGCTATGTAATAACCAAACTTCAGAGAGACTTTTTATTGTTTTTCTTCTTCTTTTTTTTCCTCCAGTTAACTATATCAGCAAGTCATTGTGAATTCTAATGAAGAAAGTTTGAGTGTGGAGTGTAAGGTTGGAGTGACAGGCTGACAGAACAGAGGTAGATACAAGAGAAATTCAAAGAAAGACAATTCTTTGTCACACATTGTGTCATGATGTAGATAAGGAGTCTAGTCACAATGGGTCCCCAGTAATCCAGTTGCTAGGTTTACAGTTCTGTGCACAGCTCTAGTCTCAGCAGGGAATACGGATACAAGGAGGGAAACCAAGACAGAAATCAGGTTTCTCCAGAATATTTCAACATGTAATGAGGGAGATAGGAAATATTAAAGTACGAAGACCACACAAGCCCTCAGTGCTTATTCCTAGAACAATGGATACTGGACTTATTGACAATAATATCAGTTACTCTGGGGGGACTGAAAATCCTGATCTAAATATAAACCAGCAAGAATCTGCCCAGGAGCTATGAAAGGGCTGAGCCTGCAGGCAGCATCACTATCAAATCAGACTGTGAGAGTCTGGGGAAGTCATGGGCTCATAGGAGGGAGAGGAGACTGAGACAGAAGCGTGTTTATTCCTGTGGATTTTGCTATGGTGAAAAGTGAAAGTCAGATAATCAATTAGCAGTTATTGTCTCTTCTTTTTGTTTGTTTTTGTTTTTTGACTTTCACCTTTCTCCAAATAGGAACAGCTTCTCTTTGCTCACAGGTGACAGAAAGGACTCCTGGGTAACTCAGAGCCTCTAGAATTGCTCTATGTGTGTTATGTTAGTGTGTGTGTGTGTGTGTGTGTGTGTGTGTATGTATAAATACATATAAAGTATGTATATAAAATATATGTATAAATATGTATATGTATAAATATATATAAAGGAATATGTATAAATATGTAAATTTTATAGCAAGTCCATTTATGTATATAAAATTATATTTATCATACATATATCAACTCCACTGAAACAAATGCAGAAGAGTTTTTCAACCCTGGGGTGAGCTAGTGAAAAAGTAGTGGAAAACTTTATCAGGGAATTTGGTCAATGTGATTAGGTCATCTGTGTTTGCTAATTGGCACTTATCAAAGTTAAGCTTCTACTCTCTCACAAAGACTTAAGGCAAGGTGCCTATCTTCCTTGAGGATTAAATTTTAAAGGGATGGTTCTCAGGTTCTTGAGAGAGACAGTCTTGGGTTTAAAAACTGGCAAGAGGCTAGGAGAAGATTTACATCTCAAAGGGCAGAGAAAGAATTTATAATTGAAAGTTTACTAACGTAAATGCTCTAAAAAATTGAGGTCGGGGATGATATTCGGGAAAAAATCTATGTAAAATTTAGTCAATCCGAAGGGAAAGTTAAGACCATTTTGGTCTATATATATATATAGTCAAGTTAACTTCAAACATGACTAGAATAAAATAAATATTCTAATATTTTTAATAAGCTATAAACACAAAATAAATCACTGATTTAATAAATAAATAAATAATAAAAACAGAATAGCAGAAATATATTTATTGAAGTATAGTTGACATAAGTTACAGGTGTACAATATAGTGATTAACAATCTTTAAATGTTATATTCCATTTATAGTTATAAAAGATTGGCTGTATTGCCTCTGTCATACAATATATCCTTGTAGCTTATTTTATACATAATAGTCTGTACCATTTTTTTAATTTTTAATTTTATTTTTTAAATATTTATTGGAGTATGATTGATTTACATTGTTGTGTTAGTTTCTGCTGTACAAAAGAGTGAATCAGCTATATGTATACATATATCCCCATATCCCCTCCCTCTTGAGCCTCCCTATCCCACCCCTCTAGGTCATCACAGAGCATCGAGCTGATCTCCCTGTGCTATGCAGCAGCTTCCCACTAGCCATCCATTTTATATTTTGTGGTGTGTATATGTCAATGCTACTCTCTCACTTCGTCCCAGCTCCCCCTTCCCCCACTGTGTCCTCAAGTCCATTCTCTACGTCTGAATCTTTATTCCTGCCCTGTCACTAGGTTCATCAGTACTGTTTATTTAGATTCCATATATATTCATAAGGATACGGTATTTGTTTTTCTCTTTCTGACTTACTTCACTCTGTATGACAGACTCTAGGTCCATCTAACTCATTACAAATAACAGTTTCGTTCCTTTTTTTGGCTGAGTAATATTTCATAGTATATATGTGCCACATCTTCTTTATCTATTCATCTGTTGATGGACACTTAGGTTGCTTCTGGACACTTAGGTTGCTTCCATGTCCTGGCTATTGCAAATAGTGCTGCAATGAACATTGTGGTACATGACTCTTTTTTTAAAATTATGATTAGTTTCTGCTTTATAACAAAGTGAATCAGTCATACATATACATCTGTTCCCACAACCCTTCCCTCTTGCGTCTCCCTCCCTCCCACCCTCCCTATCCCACCCCTCCAGGCGGTCATAAAGCACCAAGCTGATCTCCCTGTGCTATGCGGCTGCTTCCCACTATCTATCTATCTTAAGTTTGGTACTGTATATATGTCCATGCCTCTCTCTCGCTTTGTCACAGCTTACCCTTCCCCCTCCCCATATCCTCAAGTCCATTCTCAAGTAGGTCTGTGTCTTTATTCCTGTTTTACCCCTGGGTTCTTCATGACATTTTTTTTTCTTAAATTCCATATATATGTGTTAGCATACGGTATTTGTCTTTCTCTTTCTGACTTACTTCACTCTGTATGACAGAGTCTAGGTCTATCCACCTCATTACAAGTAGCTCAGTTTCATTTCTTTTTATGGCTGAGTAATATTCCATTGTATATATGTGCCACATCTTCTTTATCCATTCATCCGATGATGGACACTTAGGTTGTTTCCATCTCCAGGCTATTGTGAATAGAGCTGCAATGAACATTTTGGTACATGTCTCTTTTTGAATTATGGTTTTCTCAGGGTATATGCCTAGTAGTGGGATTGCTGGGTCATATGGTAGTTCTATTTGTAGTTTTTTAAGGAACCTCCATACTGTTCTCCATAGTGGCTGTACCAATTCACATTCCCACCAGCAGTGCAAGAGTGTTCCCTTTTCTCCACACCCTCTCCAGCATTTACTGTTTCTAGATTTTTTGTTGATGACCATTCTGACTGGTGTGAGATGATATCTCATCGTAGTTTTGATTTGCATTTCTCTAATGATTAATGATGTTGAGCATTCTTTCACGTGTTTGTTGGCAGACATGACTCTTTTTGAGTTATGGTTTTCTCAGGGTATATGCCCAGTAGTGGGATTGCTGGGTCATATGGTAGTTCTATTTTTAGTTTTTTTAAGGAACCTCCATACTGGTCACCATAGTGCCTGTATCAATTTACATTACCAGCAACAGTGCAGAAGGGTTCCCTTTTCTCTACACCCTCTCCAGCATTTATTGTTTGTAGATTTTTTGATGATGGCCATCCTGACCCATGTGAGGTGATACCTCATTGTGGTTTTGATTTACATTTCACTAATGATTAGTAATGTTGAGCATCTTTTCATGTGCCTTTGGCCATCTGTATGTCTTCCTTGGAAAAATGTCTATTTCAGTCTTCTTTCCATTTTTGGATTGGGTTGTTTGTTTTCTTGATATTGAGTCACATGAGCTGTTTATATATTTTGGAGATTAATCCTTTGTCATTTGCTTTGTTTGCAAATATTTTCTCCAATTCTGAGGGTTGTCTTTTCATCTGGTTTATGGTTTCCTTTTCTGTGCAAAAGCTTTTAAATTTCATTAGGTCCCATTTGTTTATTTTTGTTTTTATTTCCATTATCCTAGGAGGTGGGTCAAAAAGGTCTTTATTTTAAAGTATATGAGAATTGCTACTCCAGCTTTCTTTTGATTTCCATTTGCATGGAATATCTTTTTCCATCCCTTCACTTTCAGTCTGTATGTGTCCCTAGGTCCAAAGTGGGTCTCTTGCAGACAGCATATATCTCGGTCTTGTTTTTGTATCCATTCAGCCAATCTGTGTCTTTTGGCTGGGGGCATTTAATGCATTTACATTTAAGGTAATTATTGATATGTATGTTCCTATTACCATTTTCTTAATTGTTTTGGGTTTGTTTTTGTAAGTCTTTTCCTTGTCTTGTATTTCCTGCCTAGAGAAGCTTCTTTAGCATTTGTTGTGAAGCTGGTTTGGTGGTGCTGAATTCTCTTAACTTTCACTTGTCTGTAAAGCTTTTGATTTCTCCATTGAATCTGAATGAGATCCTTGCTGGGTAGTGTAATCTTGGTTGTAGGTTTTTCTCTTTCATCACTTTAAATATATCTTGCCACTCTCTTCTGGCCTGTGGAGTTTCTGCTGAAAGATCAGCTGATATTCCTGGACTTGATTGACTATTTCCTTTCCCATGTTGGTGACTTTTTTGACTATAATCTCTTCAAATATTTTCTCAGACTCTTTATTTCTTCTTCTTCTGGCATGCCTATGATTCAAATGTTGTTGTGCTTAATGTTGCTCCAGAGATCTCTGAGACTGTCCTCCATTCTTTTCATTCTTTTTTCTTTATTCTGCTCTGGGACAGTTATTTCCACCATTCTTTCTTCCAGCTCATTTATCCATTTTTCTGCCTTAGTTATTCTGCTATTGATTCCTTCTAGAGTATTTTTATTTTCAGTTATTGTGGTGTTCATTACTGTTTGTTTGCTCTTTAGTTCTTCTAGGTCCTTGTTAAATGTTTCTTGTATTTTCTCTATTCTATTTCTGAGATTTTGGATCATCTTTACTGTCATCATTCTGAATTCTTTTTCAGGTAATTTGACTATTTCCTCTTCATTTATTTGGTCTTGTGGGTTTTTATCTTGATCCTTTGCCTGCAAGATATATCTCTGTCTTCTCACTTTGTCTAATTTACAGTATTTGAGGTCTCCTTTCCCTAGACTGCAGGGTTGTAGTTCCTCTTGCTTCTGTTCTCTGCCCCTGGTGGTAAGGTTGGTCCAGTGGCTTGCATAGGCTTCCTGATGGGAGGGACTGGTGCCTGAGTTCTGGTGGGTGGAGCTGAGTCTTTTCCCTCTGATGAGCAGGGCCATGTCAGGTGGTATGTTTTGGGGTGTCTGTGGGTGGGTTTGTGTTCCTGTCTTGTTTGTTGTTTGGTGTGAGGCATCCAGCACTGACAGCTGCTGGCAGTTGGGTGGAGCTGGGTCTTGGATTCAGATAGAGGCCTCCGTGAGAGCTCTTAGTGATTAATCTTCCCTGTGGCCAGGAATTCTCTAGTGGTCCAGCATCCTAGACTTGGTGCTCCTAGCCCAGAGCCTCAGGCCCAACTTCTGGTCAAGGAACCAAGATGCTGCAAGTTACTTATCCTGGTAATAAAGGGATTAAAAAAAAAAAAAAAGACTAACAAAACCCCAGATAAATGGTAAAAAGAAAAATCAGACAAAAACACAGAAACAAGGAAACACGCACACACACAAAAGAAAGAAAAACAGAACCAAATAAAAAAAAAAAGCAAGAAAACAACCAGACAAACAAAAGAACCCAAGAATCAAGCAATTAAAGAGAAAACTGACAAAAACACAAAACCAAAAAACAAAACCAAAGCAGAATGCCAATTGAAGAATGAAGCAAAGACACAAAATGAATTGACAAAAATGATAATTAAAAAAAAGAGGAAAGAAGACAGAACAACAGAAAAACACTGTAGAAGTAGAAACATAGAAAATATATTAAAGAAAAAAAGACAAAACCCCAGAGAAATGGTAAAATGTAAAATCAAACAAAAACAGAAACAAGGAAATACACACACATGCAAAAGAAACAAGAACAGAATCAAGTAAAACAAAAAGCAAGAGAGCAATCAGACAAACAGAAGGACCCAAAAAGATAATCGAACAATTAGAATCAAAACTAATAAAAACACAAAACCTAAAAACAAAACCAAAGCAGGGTGCCAAGTGAAGAGTAAGGCAAGAAAACAGTACAAACTGATAAAAATGATTAAGAAATAATAATAAAATAAAAAGGGAAAAACATAGGACAACAGAAAAGCAAAGTAGAAATGGAAATATAAAAAAAGAATAAAAATGTATTAAAGAAAAAGAAGAAAAATAAGGGAAAAGAACACAGAACAACAGAAAAGCAAAGTAAAAATAGAAATATATAAAAAAGTAAAAAATATGTTACAAAACATTGAGGATCCAAAAAGACTAAATAAAAAATACTAAAAAAAAGCCAGAACTAACAGAATGAATCAAAACATAATAAAAATATAATAAAAATATTAGTAATTATGTTTCCCTGGGGTCTCAGCTGTAGGTGTCCTTGTACATGCCGTGAGTCCCAGCCCACCTCTGTCTCCCCAGGAGGTCCTCCTCTGCCTCTGGGCTCATCTTTGGACCTGCCGTGAGTCCTGTGGGGACCACTCAGTCTCTGATCTGGTCCAGTTCCTGCGTGTGATGCCCCCAAAGTCCACAGCTGCCAGAACTAGACCGTTTTCATTTGTGGGAACACTCATTGTCTACTCAGATATTCCATAGATTCAGGGTCTACTTAGCTGATTATGGGGATTTAATCTGCAGCTTGTACAACTGATGGAAAGGTTTTCGATCCTCTTCCTTAGTTGCCCTGTCCCTGGGATTCAGCTTTGGTTTTATCCCCACCTCTGTGTGTGGTCCACCCACAGGAGTCTGGTACTGAGGCTGCCTTGGAGCTCTTGGGTGTGCCGCAGTGAAGACTGGGCACAGAGGTGGTACGACTGCTTGGATCACGGGAGTCCCCATGGCGCCAAATGTGAAGGGAAGCTGGTGGCCAAGGGCACAAGAGATATGGCCCTAGTGAGGGCCTCTCCTGGCACCTGGCGGCAGGCGTGTGAGGGCCAGCCCTGAGGGGGCTTTTTCTATGGCTTGGTAGCTGGCACACGAGAGCCAGCCCTGAGAGAGCTGCTTTTATTGTCCATAGGCAGGCTCTGGCATGTTGGGAGAGAGAGGCTACAATAGTGGCTCCTCCCCCTGCATGTGAGTTAGCAGTAGCGCCCTGCTTCCATGGTAGTCCAGTCTTCCTCTGTAGCATTCCCTGCTGCAGATTTCTCCCTCATGTCCCCTCAGTCAGTTTCCCCACAGCCAGTAGCAGTTCTTACTCCAGGCCTGTTCTCCAGTCCTCACGCTCCAGCTCCCAGCCCCCTTGCACACCTGTGAACACATGGCCCAGTCCAGGGCATGTAGTGCACTGTACGGAACGTCTGTGTATTTCTCACTCTGTCCCATCTGCCACAGATAGGCCACTTCAGCCTCTTCCGACAGCCTCAAGTGCTTCCCTTCTGTCCCAATCTATTTCCCCTTCAGAGAGGGGTTTCCCTGAATTCGGGAATCTCTCCTCTGCTTCAGCTCCCCCCTCCCAGGGTGCAGGTCCCACCCCAGTTCCTCTCCTCCTCCTTCTCCCTTCTTTTTTTTTTTTTCATCCTACCCAATTATGCAGGGATCTTTAGAGTCCTTTATGGCGTCCAAGATCTTCTGCTAGTGTTCAGCCAGTGTTCTGTGAGAGCTGTTGCATCTGTAGATGTATTCCTATGCATTCATGGAGAGAGATGAATTCCATGTCCTCTTACTCCTCTGCAATCTTAACTCCAGATATCCTGCTTTTAAAAAATTAGCTTTGGTTATAATTTAAAAAGAAGAAAGGTAGAAGAGTAAGAAAGCTTGCACTCAAGGGAAGCATTTAGACTTAGTTGATTGATGGCAGTGAAATGTTCAACGGCTTAGAATTGAATCCTTCCCCTTTCAAGCACAGGTGTTTACAAGCCTCATGCATCATTAATATTGGAGAATGCACCACGAGTCATGCAAAAACAACAGAATTACAGATATTTTGTCAGAATTCTTGCAACCAGAACTAAAAATAATGCATGCAGCAAAAGTATATTTTCTGGATAAACAATAAATGGGTGGTTGCAATAAAAAAATTAAAAGTTAATTAAAATAGCACCTAATTTACCAAGAAAAACAAAACTTGTGCTTTAAAGTCTTGAAGCAGAAGTTAGAGATACTGAAACAAATGTGACTGTTTTGTTTTTAACCTTTTAGTTTTGGTTGCCATGTTCTAAGTCTTTTTTTACTTATTATAGTGTTATCTGCTTAGTAAATATTTGTGGAAAGAAAGAAAAATGCTAAAAGAGGGAGGGAAGGAAGGAACTATTGGGAAGATAAAACAACTTCCTTAACAATATAGATGAAAGAACACAGTTTAATATTGAGTAAGCATTATCAGATTTACAAGCATGTAAGCTAGCATGAAATTGAATATAAAATCTGGACAGAATTTCACACAAATTTATACAGTATAATAGAAAAAATTAAGACATCTCCTTGAGAGACAAGAAGACTCATTTGTAATTATCTCCTGCATATCTTATGAGAGACTTCAAGGTTAATTTCAGAGACATGGGTTTACAATTACAGTAGTCAGAAAGTCCTAGATCTTGCACTGAAAATCAAAAGGTTGAATCTCCTGTGTTTTCTAGAAGACACTCTAAGGAGGAGGGATAGGGAACAAATTGCCTCCTTCCTCTTTATTAAACCAAGAAAAAATGATCTTTGTTTACTAAGGATTTGAATGCTAGATCATTTTATCTTCACAGAAGGAGGAAGGAGGAGGGAGGGAGAGGGGAGAGAGAGAAGGACAGGGGGAGAAAGGAGACTGGATGGAGGGAAAATTCACAGATGAAAAAGCTGGATAATGTCCCACAGCAAACTGGGCACCCTTCCATTACCCCATGGGGAAGTTGTCGGGAGTAGCAGATTTCTGTTTCTTGATTCTTATGAAAAGACAAACAAACACAAATTAACCTACAGACTCAGGAAAATGCTCAATTGCCCTCTGGTTCAAACTTGAGAGAAGGGACCAGTGTTTAGGAATAGTTTGCATTTTATTTTGTTGATTTCTTTTTGAGACAGATCCTCTCTTCCCCTAGACAAACAATGGAGGCTATAGCATCACAAAATCTTAGCAACTGCTTTTCTTTAGCAGAAGAAAACTGTTTCCCTCCCCATTGGTCTTTTGTTCCTCACCCACTGCTCATGCCCTCTCGCCCCCCATCCTTGAGTCTTTTAATAAAGTGGCCTCAATTCTAATCTCACATGCAGAATGGTAAAGAAAAAATGACAGGAAGCTGCCAATGGGATATTCAAGGGATGCTTCTTATGTACATACTTTACTGCCCACCCTGAAATGGGGATTGTGGGCTGTTTCTGTTATGCAGCGGTTTGTGAAAAAAAAAAGGTAGGAAAGTAATACCTTTTCTCCATATGACAGGTATGAGGAAGACAATGTGTTCAAATTTCCAGCATCATCTCAGATTTAATGGTAACAATTGTGGTCATTACTTTTTAATTTACTAAAAAAAAATTCCTTCAGAAGTCTCTTTGTCCCAAAAGATAAACTTATAGAACTTGAACAATTTGGGCATCAAGTTCTCCTTCCTGATATTTTTTTCTGGGTTGTTGTAGAGATCCAAGGAATTGTTTCCATAAATATTCTAACTATGACTTGTAGAAAAAAGTTTCATCTCATATCAAAGCAAGAGATGTTTGTCATTTACTATATTAAGCTCTTTTCTCCAAAAATCTGTCTTTGTGCTACATTTGCTCCAGAGGAATTAATTATATTTTTAAAACTTTACAAAATTTAGGAGATTTCTTTCAACTTACCAGTTCAGATGCCTTGTTTCATAATTAAAATTTACCTTTGTCACTAATAAACTTATCTTCTGTTGCAAGTGAAATATTATTATGGAAGATAAGATTCTGCTTCCAGAAAATCTATTTCCTTTGCCACTGAGAACAAGAAATTCCATTTTTTTTAATCTGTCATAACCACCTGGTCCTTAAAATTTCTACATTTGGTAAACTGCCAATGTAATTCAGCAAGGTAGATATACTACAGGTATTTTTCATTTGACATACCCCCAGATAATTTTAAAACTAGGCCAATTTTGGAAGTAACATAAATCCCAAAACTTAAACACAAATGAAGTTTCTCAGTCATTCTCCTCTGGCTATTAATCCTTTACTTGTCTATTTAGTCAGATGAAAAAAACACTTCTGTACTGTACAGTTTCCCTTAAACTTCTGAGATTTGCATATGACAGTCAAATTGGGTTCAACCAGTGCCTATTAAACTCAGTGTCCTTGTATATGTTGCTTATAAGGAAGTTGTGATTACATATTTCCAACAAAATTTTTAGAAAGCTGTTTTGCCAGGGACCTAGAGGGAAAAAGTTCAGGTTTACTGAAATCAGCAATAAGAATTCGCTAAATTGGAAGAAAATGAAATTCCAGGTCTACTTACATTTTCTTAAATTGCTACTGCCTGCTGTTGAAATTAGAGAGAAATGAAGCATGTCTGTAAAACACTGATTTTCAGAAACTTGTTTCAGAAAACAGAGATACATCGTCTCAGAGATGAGAGAATCCCTTTTCTCCAGATGATCAAGGCAGTTGAGCTTTTATGTGAGAGCCCCCGAACTGGGCCAAAATAGCTTCATGTTATATCAGTACTTTGGTTATTGGTTCGTATAAGAAAACAGATAAACTGATAAATAAACAAAAGCATATGTGTATAGTCTGTGAAGATTAGTAATGTTCCCCAAATTAAAAAAGTGTCAAATATGAAATATATATAATCTGGAAAATAATCTATTTGGTCATGTTTATTTAATTTGGGGCATTTATCAAGTAACCATTTTACTCTAGGACAGATGACAACAATAAAAGTAAACTGATGAAATAGAAAAAGAAATGTATTTCTGAGCCCTATGAAAATCCTCATACTTAGTATTTTCCTCTCCTTCTATTCATACCTCTATCAATATGCTGCACATCTAAATTTCTTTCTTTACACACACATACACACACACAAACACTTTTGCCTCCACAAAAATACAATATATTTAAGCAAAGTCTGAGTCATAATGCACATATACATTTAAGCTAAGTTGTTACTAGTTCTTACTATTCTATAGCAACCCTGAATTTACATAATGTTTTGATGAACAGAAGTCCTGGTTAACTAAGAGAGACTTACAATGAACTGTATAAAAAAAAACATGTAGGCACGCTAAACTTCTGATTGTCTGTGCCTTACCTTCCCTCAAACAAAACCAAAAAATAACCCCGAAGAGGTTTTGATTTATCTGGTAAAAGTAAATGATATAAAAGAAACCCTTTGTTACCTGAGAATAATTATTACCTGGTATAGTCACCAGTAGAATCCATTGAAAATGGAAATAAAATATTTATTGTGACTAATGAGAAATGTTTAATTTGGATTATATGTTGAAAAATAAAGAAAACATGTTTATTGTATATAAACCAAAGTTGCATCCTAATTTTAATGGTGGACTTTGAATGTAATTTTGTTGACAAATTGACAAACCACTACTAATTCCTGTATTTCACCTTTGCCTTTTACCATGTGACCTTAGAGAGGACAACTTATGCACCCCTCCCCCACCAAAAAATCTGAGAGTTTTATAAATTCTTCTAAAGACCACTGTTGATTCTTTGATATTCAAATCATTCTGTTTGAAAACACTTTCCTTTCATCATTCTTTCTCATTCCCTTCTTCAGTTAACTGGTATAGCTTAGTTAAATCTTCATTTGTGAAGAGTTTTGATATGATTCAACTCATTCTCCAACACTACTTTTTTTTTTTTTTTTTCTTCTGGACGCGGGCCTCTCACTGTTGTGGCCTCTCCCGTTGTGGAGCACAGGCTCCGGACGCACAGGCTCAGTGGCCATGGCTCACGGGCCCAGCCATTCCACGGCATGCGGGATCTTCCCAGACCGGGGCACGAACCCATGTCCCCTGCATCAGCAGGCAGACTCCCAACCACTGCGCCACCAGGGAAGCCCTCCAACACTACTTTTAAGCAATCTTTGACAAGATGTGCAAGTTTACTTAGGAATTACTTTGCATTAAAAAAAAATTATTGTTGATGTTTAGAATACTCAACTGTTCATATGAGAATTCCTGACAAAGGACTTGATGAGATGGCATAAGTACTCACTAGCAATAAGCCACAGAGGATGTTTGAGTGGACATTAAATATTTACAAATATTTGGTTAATTGGTGTAGATGTACAAGTTTTGCAACTGTAGAGACTTGTGTAAGGAACACCACATAAAATGGGCAATCTCACAACTTTACAAAACCCACCAGAACATTAAATCTATTTCATAAAGTGATGATAACTATTAATAAATAACTGTTATAAAATATAAATTCTACCAGCAGTGATCTAGCTCCAGTTACTTCCATAGATTATTTTGATCTCTTTCTTTAGTCTTAAATTATAATTAGATTAGCAACCAAAATTATAATTAGGTTAGCAACCAAAATATTTATTTCAGAATGCAAAAGAGCTAGTAATGATTAATTATGTGACTTTGAAAAAATATGTACAGTGCGAACCTTTCTTCTACAAAATTAACTTATGAAATATCTTATAGTGCACCATTAATTAGCTGACTATGACATAACAATTTCAAAAAAATAAATAGTTGATCAACCTTTGGAAAACTAGTCAGCAATAAAGGGAAATTGTTTTATTTTAATATAAAATAACAGTACTCAGAAACAAATAGTTTAAATATTAGGTATCTTTTAAAAGTCACTAATGTGATATATAAGCTTGAGAACTAATGGTTCTATCTTTCCTAAAACTAATTCTATACTAAATAATTTTTGAGAAAATGATTATCAGTATGAATTTCTTCTTCTAAGTGATTTCTTATAAATTTTCTTAAAAAATAGAAGTTTAACATATTTAGGTTGAAAGTTATGTCAAAAGTGATGAGAAATCAAAGCTTATATGTAACACCCAAAATGAAATTAAATATCATGAATTAATTGTAAATTTTAGTTTCATGTCCATACAGGAGCAAATGCATAGAGAGAGGTTTATTCCTTTGCTCTTTGCCTACTAAAATGCTGGCCTCATTTAGCCGTCAGGTATTGCTTGAAATTTTTGTTTTTATTTTATCTTGCTTTGTTAAGAAATACAGTTGGCCCTTGAACAATACAAGTTTGAACTGCCCGGGTCCAATTACATGCAATTTTTTTTAATAGTAAATAGTACAGTACTGCACGGTCCATGGTTGATTGAATTCACAGATACAGAGAACTGTGAATATAGAGGGCCGACTATCATTACATGTGGATTTTCGACTGCATGGAAGATCAGTGCCCCAACCCCCATGTTGTTCAAAGGTCAACTGTATCTTTTATTCAGATCTGTACTCCATTTATAATAACAGTGATCAACAGGAGATGTAATTAGTTGTTGCTTTTGTTGGTGCAGGCCAAGACGCCAAGTCAAAACTAATGGCCTTTGGGTTTCTTTATTTGTTTGAAAATTTTTTAAATAGAAATGGTACTTCTAATTATTTGCCTCAAATTTATTTTCTCTCTTTAACTAGCAAGCTCCTGTTTAAAATGCTATAGAATAGAAATAAGTTTGCTTATGAAGAAAGAAAATACAAAGTTATCATTTGTCAACCTTAGTTATGGCGACAATGAAATTCTGATCTTGAATCATCTTTTAGTACACATGAGGTCACTCCAAGTCATATTCTCCAAAATGTCTGAACTTCAAGAATTTCTGCACTGACTTGGGAACCATTAGGTTGCTATTCCTTTTTTTGCCATCTCTGGTTGCCTCAGTGAGTTTGGCCTCATCCTCTCTGTTTTCTTTCATCATCAGCCTGAGAGACACAGAAGGGGGCCATTGGGGGGAAGTTCTCCTATTTCACACCTATTTCACATGTCAGCTACTCCTTTGTATGCCTCCTTTTTGAAGATAAATGCTGTGAATTAATTAAGATGGGAGAAAACAAAACCCTTCAGTTCACTTTCTCTGTCCTCACTTCTCTCCATCTTCTAAAACAGATGGTAGTAGTACCATCTTACTCTCAGTCATGTCCATGAAAGACATAAATAATGAATAACAGTACTTCTTAGCATAACACACCAACTGATTGAAGTTGGCACATGGAATAAAACCTATTTGCCATCTCATTTCCTGAGATAGCCTAGAGTCTTACATTTGCTATGCCCAGAGTATAAAGAAGGGCTATCACAAAATGGTTTGTAGTGACTGCATCACTTATCAGTCATTTGTTTGGGATCAGGAATGCCTTTTTGTTTTTGCACAGTAATGGTGTTAAATTGTGGTTGCAGTCCCAGGATGGTCCAAAACTCTTATTATGAAATCACTTATTGAGCAGTACTATTCAAACAATACTTAGATGTCATTTGTGGCCTAATTTCTTCAGGAAAATTATTTTAAATTTTAGCCCAGTTCTCCAGAAACAGATCTCTGTAATACTCATTTCTCTCTTCTTCTCTTGGCTGTTTTAGTTTCTTTAAAATTACAGTTTTCAACTTTCGTATTTTTGGAGATAAGGGAACCCTGGGTATGAGTTTCTCATATGCTCTTTCCCTTCTGGAATTGCTAAAGTAAATTTTACATCTTTGTGGTTAAAAATATAGGTTATTAGGCTTTTTCCGTGGTGAAAGTGTGATGGATACAAATGTAATTTGAGGTAAAAATATGTTACTTAAGATAAATGAAAAACACATGTAAATACTATCAGGTATTCCATTTAAAATGTGCTCATTAAATTTTTATTGTTAGTGGAACATAGGGAATTTAATTTTTTATTGAAGTATAGTTGATTTATAATGTTATATTAGTTTCTGGTGTACAGTTATATATAATATATATATTCTTTTTCATATTCTTTTTTATTATGGTTTTTATTATGGTTTATTTCTGGATATTGTATATTGTTCCCTGTGCTATACAGTAGGAACTTCTTGTTTATCTATTCTATATGTAGTAGTTTGTATCTGGTAATCCCAAACTCCTAATTTATCCCTCCCCACCCCTTTCCCCTTTGGTAACCACCAGTCTGTTTTCTAGGTCTGTGAGTCTGTTTCTATTTCATAAATAAGTTCATTTGCATCATATTTTAGATTACACATATAAGTGATATCATATGGTATTTGTCTTTCTGACTTACTTCACTTAGTTGATAATCTCTAGTTGCATCCACGTTGCTGCAAATGACATTAATTCATTCTTTTTTTTTTATGGCTGAGTAGTATCCCATTGTGTATATATACCACATCTTCTTTATCCATTCTGCTGTCAGTGGATATTTAGGTTGCTTCCATGTCCTGGGTATTGTAAATAGTACTGCTATGAACATTGGGGTGCATGTATCTTTTCAAATCAAAGTTTTCTCCAGATATATGCCCAGAAGTGGGATTGCTGGATCATATGGCAACTCTATGTTTAGTTTTTAAGGAACCTCCATACTGATTTCCATAGTGGCTGCATCAATTTACATTCCCATCAACAGTGTAGGAAGGTTTCCTTTTCTCCACATCCTCTCCAGCATTTGTTATTTGCAGGCTTTTTAATGATGGCTATTCTGACTGGTGTGAGGTGGTACCTCATTGTAGTTTTGATTTGCATTTCTCTAATAATTAACGATGTTGAGCATCTTTTCATGTGCCTATTGGCTATCTGAGTGTCTTATTTAGAAAAATGTCTATTTAGGCCTCCTGCCCATTTTTTGGATTGGGTTGTTTGGTTTTTTGTTATTGAGTTGTATGAGCTGTTTGTATATTTTGGAAAGTAACCCAGTTTTGGTTGTATAATTGGCAAATATTTTCTCCCAGTCTGTAGGTTGTTTTTTCATTTTGTTTATGGTTTCCTTTGCTGTGTGAAAGCTTATAAGTTTGATTAGGTCCCATTTGTTTATTTTTGCTTTTATTTCTATTGCCTTGGGTGACAGACCTAAGAAAACATTGCTGCAATTTATGTCAGACTGTTTTGCCTAGAACACAGGCAATTTAACATTGCACTTAAGGGTTGCTTTTACCACCTTACTAAAATTTATGCAGGGCCATTTGTGTGAGTTTAAAAAGGCCAACAAAGACTGACAAATGCCTTGAACACATGTCAATTTTGGTAAAATTCTATGTGGTAAGAATCTGAAGTTAGGAACCCATCAGAGGTCTCTAGTTGGGTTCCAAAATTTTACCTACACCTGCAAAGCCACCCTAACTGGACACCTTTGCTGCCTAACATCAGCTTCCTGTAAATCTGTAAATTCTCCTCTATTTGCATTTGTGCCCCTTGTCTTTTAACAGCATGTTTGGGTGGGAGATTGAGGAGGAGAGGTAGGATAGATCTTAGAATAGAATGTCCTTGCTTTGGGAGGGCTAACATTTTATGATCAAAATTTCAAAAATTTGAGTCATTTCCAGATCTGTTACACTATAGCCCCCACGAGTTTTTCTAGTTTCCTTGCCCCCAGTCTCTCAGAGGAGATTGAAGTAATCAAGTACTAACTCTTATATACGGCTTAATCTTCATCTTGAAACATCAAAGAGTTATATCTATCTTATTGCTTCAAAGGAAGTGTACACATCTCTACATTCTAGATCTAATTCCTTCTCTTTCCATATATTACCCTCATCATTATCCCTCCTGTCTCCAGTAACCAATTATTCTCTTCTCATAGGCTCCTCCCCTCTGCTTTCCCTCATTATAAAACAAAGCTAAATTCTTATTCACTCATCAAGTTATTTATTTAAAAATTAATAAGTGCCTATTTAATTGTTGGCTCTGTGATAGGCACATCTGTTAGCAGCATCCTAGCTTTCTCTTTGCTTTCTTGGCCCAGTGCTCAAGGTAACTTATCTAAAACTGTTTCATCTGAATTCCCTTATAGCACCATAAAACCTAACTTCATAGTCTGTCACACTAACTATGCTTTCCTCTTGTAGTTCCTACCTATCCTTTAAACAAATTCATCTTTTTAAAATTTTTCTTAGCATCTTTCCTATTCTCTTTGTAGAATTTGGCACTATTGAATACCCTTAGGTGTTTTTGAATGCTCTCTTTGTTTGTATTCTTGCTATTTCTCTATTTTGCTTCTCCTTAAATTAATGTCTTTTCTGCTGTTTCTTCCCCTTGAATCTAAATGTGAACACTCCTTAAGACTCCAACTTTGACCCTTGCTTGTCTTGATATTGTGTTGTTATTTTGTTATTGTTGTTTTAACCACTGTTTCTATGACATCAAAATGTATCTATTCATATGTGACCTGTGATCTTTGCTCCAGTTCCATGTTTCTGTTTGTCTTTCTCAATCACTCTATTTGTGTGTTGTGCCATTAACTGTATAACTGTATAATCTGAATATCCCTATGTCTTAACTGATTCTGGATGCCAATGAAGTCACACTAATAGTAATAACTCAAATTTCAATGGCTCTGACTCCTAAATACATAACCAGGACACCAATACTCTTCCAAAGTCCTTGCAGTTGTTTCTGGGTTTCCCTGGTTGTCTTGAATGTGCTCAAAGACCATTCTGTCCTGTTCTCTTCTGATTCCCTCACAGATGTTCAGTGTCCACAGAGAACCTGAAGGAAGCTGCTGCTATTACAGGTGCCCCTAGTGAGAAACCCTTCCTTGCCAGAGGCTGTTCCCCCAACCACCTCTCCCACGCTCTGTTCTCTTTCCCTGTTTTAGTTATTTTTATAGCTCTTATTGCTACCAGACATTGTATATTTTTTCTTTAGGTATTTTTTTATTGTTTGACTTTTATTAAGCAGTACTTTATCTTGTTCACTGTGCTATACCTAGTGCCTATAACAGTGCCTAACACTAGAGAGGCTTAATAAATGTTGAATGAAGACATAAATGAATTAATAAGCCTAGGATGCCAACCAGAATGCCAAGATGGTGCCATTTTTCCCTACCATTCTCATTGGTCTGCATACACTCTGAGTTAGATATAGAATTGGGAATAATGTCCCTTTCAACACTATATATCACACTACTGGCCATCAAATATGTGTCCCTGTATCCCATGTTCCCTTAGATCTCATGTGACAGCCAAAAGCCAACCTTGAAAGCAGGCTTTTCTAAGGATAGCAGTCTCAGGTCCACTATCTAAGCATTAAAAAATGAAAACCAGGAAAGAAAACCTCAGTAGAATTATTTAATTACGAGTGTTATATGGAAACAATGTCCGAATCAAAATGGCTAAAGTCCTTATACACACTTGAATGAATGATGTCTAATCTTTTAGCAGGTTTTCCTCCTCCAGTATCACAGAGGATTTCTCAGGAATTCTTTATGCCCCACAGTTTCGTTCTGGCAGCCACTGGCCACATCAGCCAGATGTCACACTGTGGACTAATGCTCTGTTACTCCCAATGGCCACTTTGCCCTCCATTTCTGGTTACCTGCTGCCATCTCAAGGTGAATACCTCTTAACTTGCTGCTCCTCTCTCCCGCAAGTAATATATTTCTCTCAAGGATTGGCACACAGTTTCCCTCATTTACTCACAGAGAAAATGGAGGTGAAGATTGTAACTTGTAAGCAAAATATAGAAAGCTTGGGAATAATGGAAGGGAGGTCTGGTGTAAATCAACTATGACAGCTGCTGAATGTGACTGCATGCAGACACCATGAGATATAACCCTATCTCAGAAGCCTTTCCAGGATGCTCTTTGGCCCAGTTGCTACCCTCATGCCACTTAACAAATGCAAGTTTATTACAAGATATTGAGTACTGTTCACTGTGTTATACGGTAAATCCCTGTTGCTTATCTATTTTATATATAGTAGTATGTAGCTCTTAGTCCATACTCCTAATTTATCCCACCCCCCTCCCTCTCCCCTTTGGTAACCATAAGTTTGTTTTCAATGTCTATGAGTCTGTTTCTGTTTTGTAAATAGATTCATTTGTACCATGTTTTAGAGTCCACATATAAGTGGTATCATATAATATTTGTCTTTCTATAATAGAAAATAATCTGAAAAAATATGTATAACTGAATCACTCTGCTTTACACCTGAAGCTAACACAATATTGTAAAGCAAACTTCAATTTAAAAAAAGCAAGTTTACCCAAAAGGAGTATTTTAACTATCTCTATTAAAAACTGCTTCCAGGATCCTGAGAGAGGAATCAGTTTCTTTAGCACTTCCAGTGAAAGGCTTCCATCTTCATTTTCATCTTTGTCATTGAATGATTAGCAGTCAGAATATCCACTCTCCTTAGTTAAAATCCCACTCCCACCTATAGGTATGTGGTTTGGTCTTATGCTTCCAATACAACATCAGAACATCTACTGAAATCTGAATTATTCAGCTTTAATGACAACCATGTGAGGTAGCACCATGAAGAACAACACATTCTTGACTAGAAGATCAGGATAGCAGGCCTTTTCTGTGGTATTTTGTGTCTCTGCTTCTGTTTCCCTTTAAGTAACTTCTTGTTCCAGAATCTATACATATGGCTTGCTGAAAACAAGCAGTAATGTACAGATCTAGGAAGGAAAAAAATACAGTAATATTTTAAGGATACATGGTCCAGATAGTTGTAGATCTGCTCACATTCCAGACAAACTCTTTCATTATCACTTTTACTTTTTCCAAACAAAGGATAATTCAAGTCTTCACCTCTTGCAAGGAGAAAAGTGATGCTTAAAGTTGTAAAATTGCATGAATTCCTTGTTTTTAACCTATGACCTTGACCTTCCCCACTGGAAAGAGAAAACTGATGTCTCTCTACTATATACAAGTGTGACTTAAGCAGGATTTAAAATTAATTACCACTTTGACATAACTGTTTTATGCTTTATATTTTTGATTTGAAAATCGTGAATGGGGAATATGCCCCCAAGGTACTCTAACGGGCACTAAGAATGTATTGTTTCAAGTTTCAATTAATCTAAGAAAATTATGCCAACTAGGCAATGTCTAAAGTCATGTTAGTATAAAACTTTAATATATATATATAACCTAGAGACTTCTAGTTAATTTTAGCAAACTTCTGTTACAAAATTTGGATTTTTAGGTTAGCTTCAGAGTTTCAATAATTTAGAGGTTGCTATTAAGGACAAGTAAGCATTTGCAGAGTAATACCAATTATAATGGGCAGAGTAATACCAATCAGTAAGTAAGAAATGACTGCCAGAGAACATAATTTTGAGCAGGATTCGTTAAGTAAAGACATCTTTCTGACTTTTTAGATTCCATTGATTTAATGTTGGGAAGTAAAACCAGGAATATTTCAGATCTAAAATTCTGATATTCAAGTCTCACATCCCCCTTCGACCTGACATAAACTTCACCAATATATTAGATACATGCTTGCAAAAGTTTTTTTAAAGAACTCTATCGAATTTAAAGAGATGAAATGTAAAGCATTCTAAAAAGATGACTTCGCTGAGAGGGGAGGCAGGGTCAGAGTTAACTCATTTTGGAACATGTGCTGACAGGGCTGAGTTGCTTGCTAATCTGGAAGTCTTTCATATAAAACCTTGTCCGTATTACACTGCCAGGTTTAAGTTTAATGCATTGGGTTTTTGTAATAATCACTTTTTAATTAAGACACTAAAGAAAATTTGGCACTCAGAGTTCATGTAAGCATATGATTAATTTGGTTGGGAGTCTCTGCAGTTTTAAGTGAAAAGAGATGAAAATGACTATTGTTACATCACTCTTTAAAAGAACGGCTCTTGAGAGGACCCTCAAGGTGGCGGAGGAGTGAGACATGGAGATCACCTTCCTCCCCACAAATACATCAAGAATACATCTATATGTGGAACAACTCCTACAGAACACCTACTGAACGCTGGCAGAAGACCTCAGACCTCCCAAAAGGCGAGAAACTCCCCCACGTACCTGGCCGTGTGGCTGACAGGGTCTTGGTGCTCTTGCCGAGTGTCAGGCCTGTGCCTCTGAGGTGGGAGAGTTGAGTTCAGGACATTGGACCACCAGAGACCTCTCGACCCCATGTAATATCAAACGGCAAACATCTCCCAGAGATCTCCATCTCAACGCCAAGACCCAGCACCACTCAATGACCAGCAAGCTCCAGTGCTGGACACCCTATGCAAACAACTAGCAAGACAGGAACACAACCCCACCCATTAGCAGAGAGGCTGCCCTAAAATCATACTAAGAAGGAGGGGATATGGGGATATATATATAGGTGTAGCTGATTCACTTTGTTATACAGCAGCAAGTAACACAACAATGTAAAGCAATTTGACTACAATTAAGATGTTAAAAAATGGCTCTTGATTATGTTATCAGATTCAAAATAAATATAAGAAGTCCCCAAGCTGTTTGTTATTCTAACTCTTTGTTATGAGCCACAACTATAAGATAAACTATAAGTCTCAATAATTTGCCTAAAGAAACTTACTAAATAAAAAGTTAAAGGAGAATGGTTTTAGAAAGCAGACTGTGGATTCCTCTCAAAAACAGCATTTAGCCATAGGCTTGAGGTTTAACTGTAAAAACCAAAAACGTAGATCAGGCAGAAAAGCTGGGATTCTGTGACATGAATTCATGGAAATTAAGCTTATTGTCATTAAAGTTTCCTGGAAATTGCAAGGCCATATGGTTCTCATAATTTAAAAAAATATATTGGCTAATTGACTCTCAAAGAAGAATTTTTGCAGTTTGGCTCAAACAGAAGTATTTTAAATAAGACTTGCAGAAAAATAACACCATGCTCTAGCCACAGCTCCAAAGTTTGCTGAGTTTAATTTCCCCTTGAAATCATGGGAAATAATGAATGGAAATATTTATGAAATGGAAACTGGTATTGAACATTTTGTTTTATGTTAAGTAAAGGAACAATTGACTGTTTGTGATCACAAGGTAACTTAATTTAGACACAATGACATATTAGAAGTTTTTGATGATTTTCCTTCTTTCATTATTATTATTTCCTGGTTAAAAATGTATTTAATTCTCATTTGTGGTACAAATGAGAACAAAGGAGAAAGGAACAAACAAGAAAATTCAAATCATTCACAATCTTTTCTCCAAAAAGTAAATGTTTAACTATATTTCCTTAAAATTTTTTGCTCAGTGGATTTATTTGAGGGAATGAAGATTTTGCATTCTAGTGCCAGTCATTCCATTGTCTGGTAGGCAATAGAAAAACACAATTACCCCTAATTTAAGTGTAATTTATAATCTACCTTGCCCCCGTTCACTGTTTCTTACTCCTTAACGATTTTAGCTTCTGGCTTACTTTCCTCTTCTCCAGTACCACTCCTGTCACTGTTTGTGGTGATTGAATATCCATATGTTTTGTCCGTTCAAACTTCCTTTCTTCCACTGATCTTGTCCTGTTCTGCATCAGCTACTCTGTCCTATGGTCACTCTCTAGGTCTTGTCAATTTCAAGCACCACACCTCTGACCACCACCTTCTATCTTTTCAACTCTCATCCAGTCCAAATAATCCTTTAACCTTATCAGAACCAGTAAGATTACTACTTTTTCACTGTCCCTTTTAATTTCATGTTCTCCCTTTCCCCCTAAATTGTGTGTTCTTAAATTTCATGGTCTTTCATTCTAATCACTTCTTTGCAGACATCCTCTTCTCCTTTGTCCTTCTATTGCTTCATAATACTCACTTAGCAATTCTAGTTAAATCAACCTTTGATAATCCATAGAATTGTGGTAAGAGAAAAGTACATAATTAGGCTGATGGATCCTACTTTCAATTCATGTCACTCACCCCATGTTGGCCTTTAGTGTGATCAAGACAGCCATAATGTTCCCCTCAGCTTGAATAAACTTTTGCTAGGTTTCTTCCTGACTATATGCTCCTGACCTTTTCTTTTTTATCTTTTTTTTTAAGGAACATTTATTTATTTATTTTTTGGCTTCATTGGGTCTTTGTTGCTGTGCATGGGCTTTCTCTAGTTGCAGTGAGTGGGGGCTACTCTTCATTGCAGTGGCTTCTCTTGTTGTGGAGTACAGGCTCTAGGCGTGCGGGCTTCAGTAGTTGTGCCTCATGGGCTCTAGAGCGCAGGGTCAGTAGTTGTGGTGCACGGGCTTAGTTGCTCCAAAGCATGTGGGAGCTTCCTGGACCAGGGATCAGACTCATGTCCCCTGAATTGGCAGGGGAATTCTTAAACACTGTGCCAGCAGGGAAGTCCCCCAGATCTTTCTCTTCTTAGAGCATTTATCATAGACAACTTTCAATAGTAGTATATTTCACTGTTGCTATGAGATGTAAATCTCTCAGACTCTTGCCACTTTTACAACCCAGGAAAGTCTTTCTCAAGGATCTGGGAGCCATCCCATTGAAATGTGATCATCCTGAAAGATAGGGCCCCTGTCTTCCAGTCTCTGTAGGAGGGTAGGACCCTAACTTTGATAAGCACCAATGAGAAAACTCACATGGTCTAATCACATCGACCAACTCCTCCCCCACCAAACACCTTTCCTCCATCTTTACACTTAACTATGTATTTCAGAGAAGAAATTGAAGCAATTAGAAATGAACTTCCACCAGTTCCCAAAATCACCTCTGCAACAATGTGTGTTTACTTAGCCTTTCCTCCTGGTCATATGAAACCTTTTTTTTTTTTTTTGTGGTACACGGGCCTTTCGCTGTTGTGGCCTCACCCGTTGCAGAGCACAGGCTCCGGACACGCAGGCCCAGTGGCCATGGCTCACGGGCCCAGCCGCTCCGTGGCACGTGGGATCTTCCCGGACTGGGGCACGAACCTGTGTCCCCTGCATCAGCAGGCGGACTCTCAACCACTG
Source organism: Mesoplodon densirostris (assembly GCF_025265405.1). Taxonomy (NCBI): domain Eukaryota; kingdom Metazoa; phylum Chordata; class Mammalia; order Artiodactyla; family Ziphiidae; genus Mesoplodon; species Mesoplodon densirostris. Next base: position 102,547,135 of record NC_082663.1, on the reverse strand, counting down.
AGCCACCAGGGAAACCCCCCCCCTTTTTTTTTAACATCTCTATTGGAGTATAACTGCTTTACAATGGTGTGTTAGTTTCTGCTTTATAACAAAGTGAATCAGCTATACATATACATATATTCCTATATCTCCCCCCTCTTGTGTCTCCCTCCCACCTTTCCTATCACACCTCTCTAGGTGGTCACAAAGCACTGAGCTAGTCTCCCTGTACTATGCGGCTGCTTCCCACTAGCTATCAATTTTATATTTAGTAGTATATATAAATCCATGCCACTCTCTCACTTCGTCCCAGCTTACCCTTCCTTGTCCCCGTGTCCTCAAGTGTATTCTCTAGGTCTGCGTCTTTATTCCTCTCCTGCCCCTAGGTTCTTCATACTTATTTATTTATTTTTTAGATTACATATATATGTGTTAGCATACAATATTTGTTTTTCTCTTTCTGACTTACTTCACTCTGCATGACAGACTTTATGTCCATCCACCTCACTACAAATAAATCAGTTTCATTTCTTTCTATGGCTGAGTAATATTCCATTGTATATATGTGCAACATCTCCTTTATCCATTCCTCTGTCAATGGACAGTTAGGTTGTATCCATGTCCTGGCAATTGTAAATAGAGCTGCAATGAACATTGTGGTACATGTCTCTTTTTGAATTATGGTTTTCTCAGTGTATATGCCCAGTAATGGGATTGCTGGGTCATATGATAGTTCTATTTTTAGTTTTTTAAGGAATTTCCATACTGTTCTCCATAGTGGCTGTATCAGTTTACATTCCCACCAACAGTGCAAGAGGGTTCCCTTTTCTCCATACCCTCTCCAGCATTTACTGTTTGTAGATATTTTGATGATAGCCATTCTGACTGGTGTGAGGTGATACCTCATTGTAGATTTGCTATGCATTTCTCTAATGATTAGTGATGTTGAGCATTCTTTCATGTGTTTGTTGGCAATCTGTATATCTTCTTTGGGGAAATGTCAGTTGAGGACTTCTGCCCATTTTTGGATTGGGTTGTTTGTTTTTTTTTGATATGGAGCTGCATGAGCTGCTTGTAAATTTTGGAGATTAATGCTTTGTCAGTTGCTTCATTTGTAAATATTTTTTCCCATTCTGAGGATTGTCGTTTCATTTTGTTTATGGTTTCCTTTGCTGTGCAAAAGCTTTTAAGTTTCATTAGGTCCCATTTGTTTATTCTTGTTTTTATTTCCATTTCTCTAGGAGGTGGGTCAAAAAGGATCTTACTGTGATTTATGTCATAGAGTGTTCTGCCTGTGATTTCCTCTAAGAGTTTTATAGTGTCTGCCCTTACATTTAAGTTTTTAATCCATTTTGAGTTTATTTCTGTGTATGGTGTTAGGGAGTGTTCTAATTTCATTCTTTTACATGTAGCTGTCCAGTTTTCCCAGCAGCACTTATTGAAGAGGCTGTCTTTTCTCCATTGTGTACTCTTGCCTTCTTTGTCATAGATTAGTTGACCATAGGTAAGTGGGTTTAGCTCTGGGCTCTCTATCCTGTTCCATTGATCTATATTTCTGTTTTTGTGCCATTACCATACTGTCTTGATTACGGTAGCTTTGTAATATAGTCTGAAATCAGGGAGCCTGATTCCTCCAGCTCTGTTTTTCTTTCTCAAGATTGCTTTGACTATTCGGGGTCTTTTGTGTTTCCATACATATTTTGAAATTTTTCTTCTAGTTCTGTGAAAAATGCAGTTGGTAATTTGATAGGGATTGCATTGAATCTATAGATTGTTTTGGGTAGTATAGTCATTTTCACAATGTTGATTCTTACAATCCAAGAACATGGTATATCTCTCCATCTGTTTGTATCATCTTTAATTCCTTTCATCTGTGTCTTATAGGTTTCTGCATGCAGGTCTTTTGTCTCCTTACATAGGTTTATTCCTAGATATTTTATTCTTTATGTTGAGGTGGTAAATGGCAGTGTTTTCTTAATTTCACTTTCAGATTTTTCATCATTAGTGTATAGGAATGCAAGAGATTTCTGTACATTAATTTTGTATCCTGCTACTTTACCAAATTCATTGATTAGCTCTAGTAGTTTTCTGGTAGCATCTTTAGGATTCTCTATGTATAGTATTAAGTCATCTGCAAACAGTGACAGTTTACTTCTTCTTTTCTGATTTGGATTGCTTTTATTTCTTCTTCTTCTCTGACTGCTGTGGCTAAAACTTCCAAAACTATGTTGAATAATAGTGGTGAGTGGGCAACCTTGTCTTGTTCCTGATCTTAGTGGAAATGGTTTCAGTTTTTCACCATTGAGAATGATGTGGGCTGTGGGCTTGTCATATATGGCCTTTATTATGTTGAAGTAAGTTCCATCTATGCCTACTTTCTAGAGCGTTTTTGTCGTAAATGGGTGTTGAATTTTGTTGAAAGCTTTTTCTGCATCTACTGAGATGATCATGTTTTTTATCCTTCAATTTGTTAATATGGTGTATCCCACTGATTGATTTGTGTATATTGAAGAATCCTTGCATTCCTGGGATAAATCCCGGTTCATCATGGTGTATGATCCTTTTAATGTGCTGTTGCATTCTGTTTGCTAGTATTTTGTTGAGGATTTTTGCATTTGTGTTCATCAGTGATATTGGCCTATAGTTTTCTTTTTTTGTGACATCTTTGTTTATGGTATCAGGGTGATGGTGGTCTTGTAGAATGAGTTTGCGAGTGTTCCTCCCTCTGCTATATTTTGGAAGTGTTTGAGAAGGATAGGTGTTAGCTCTTCTCTAAATGTTTTATAGAATTCGCCTGTGAAGCCATGTGGTCCTGGGCTTTTGTTTGTTGGAAGATTTTTAATCACAGTCTCAATTTCAGTGCTTTTGATTGGTCTCTTTATATTTTCTATTTCTTCCTGGTTCAGTCTCGGAAGTTGGTTCTTTTCTAAGAATTTGTCCATTTCTTCCAGGTTGTCCATTTTATTGGCATATAGTGGCTTGTAGTAATCTCTCATAATCCTTTGTATTTCTGCAGGTTCAGTTGTTACTTCTCCGTTTTCATTTCTAATTCTGTTGATTTAAGTCTTCTCCCTTTTTTCTTCATGAGTCTCACTAATGGTTTTTCAATTTTGTTTATCTTCTCATAGAACCAGCTTTTAGTTTTATTGAGCTTTGCCCTTGTCTCCTTCATTTCTTTTTCATTTATTTCTGATCTGATCTTTATGATTTCTCTCCTTCTGCTAACTTTGGGGTTTTTTTCTTCTTCTTTTTCTAATTGCTTTAGGTGTAAGGTTAGGTTGTTTATTTGAGATATTTGTTGTTTCTTGAGGTAGGATTGTATTGCTCTAAACTTCTCTCTTAGGACTGCTTTTGCTGCCCCCCATAGGTTTTGGGTCATTGTGTTTTCATGGTTATTTGTTTTTAGGTATTTTTTGATTTCCTCTTTGATTTCTTCAGAGATCTCTTGGTTATTTAGTAGTGTATTGTTTAGCCTTCATGTGTTTGTACTTTTTACAGATTTTTTCCTGTAATTGATATCTAGTCTCATAGCGTTGTGTTCAGAAAAGATACTTGATATGAATTTCAATTTTCTTAAATTTACCAAGGCTTGATTTGTGACCCAAGATATGATCTATCCTGGAGAATGTTCCATGAGCACTTGAGAAGAAAGTGTATTCTGTTGTTTTTGGATGGAATGTCCTATAACTATAAATTAAGTACATGGTTTTTAATGTATCATTTAAAGCTTGTGTTTCCTTATTTATTTTCATCTTGGATGATCTGTCCATTGGTGAAAGTGGGGTGTTAAAGTCTCCTACTATGATTGCGTTACTGTCGATTTCCCCTTTTATGGTTGTTAGCATTTGCCTTACATATTGAGGTCCTCCCATGTTGGGTGCATAGATATTTAAAATTGTTATATCTTCTTCTTGGATTGATCCCTTTATCATTATCTAGTGTCCTTCTTTGTCTCTTATAATAGTCTATTTTAAAGTCTATTTTGTCTGATATGAGAATTGCTACACCAGCTTTCTTTTGATTTCCATTTGCATGGAATATATTTTTCCATCCCCTCACTTTCAGTCTGTATGTCTCCCTAGGTCTGAAGTGGGTCTCTTGTAGACAGCATATATACGGGTCTTGTTTTTCTGTCCATTCAGACAGTCTATGTCTTTTGGTGGGAGCATTTAATCCATTTACATTTCAGGTAGTTATTGATATCTGTGTTCCTATTACCATTTTCTTGTTTTAGGTTTCTTATTGTAGATCTTTTCCTTCTCTTGTGTTTCCTGCCTGGAGAAATTCCTTTAGCATTTGTTGTAAAGCTGATTTGGTGGTGCTGAATTCTCTTAGCTTTTGCTTGTCTGTAAAGGTTTTAATTTCTCCATCGAAAATGAATTGGATCTTTTCTGGGTAGAATAATCTTGGTTATAGGATTTTCCCTTTCATCATTTGCCATTCCCTTCTGGCTTGCAGAGTTTCTGTGAAAAGATCAGCTGTTAAACTTATGGGGTATCCCTTGTATGTTATTTGTTGCTTTGCCTTTGCTTCTTTTAATATTTTTCCTTTGTGTTTAATTTCTCATAGTTTGATTAATATGTGTCTTGGCATGTTTCTCCTTGGATTTATCCTGTATGGGACTCTCCGTGCTTCCTGGCCTAGATTGACAGTTTCCCTTCCCATGTTAGGGAAGTTTTCAACTATAATCTCTTCAAATATTTTCTCAGTCCCTTTTTCTCTTCTTCTTCTGGGGCCCCTATAATTTGAATGTTGGTGTGTTTAATGTTGTCCCTGAGGTCTCTGAGACTGTCCTCAATTCTTTTCATTCTTTTTTCTTTATTCTGCTCTGCAGGAGTTATTTCCACTATTTTATCTTCCAGGTCACTTATCCATTCTTCTGCATCAGTTATTCTGCTATTGATTCCTTCTAGAGAATTTTTAATTTCATTTATTGTGTTGTTCCTCATTGTTTGCTCTTTAATTCTTCCAGGTCCTTGTTAAACGTTTCTTGTATTTTCTCCATTCTATTTCCAAGATTTGGGGTCATCTTTACTCTCATTACTCTGAATCCTTTTTCAGGTAGACTGCCTATTTCCTCTTCATTTGTTTGGTCTAGTGGTTTTTATCTTGCTGCTTCATCTGCTTTGTATTTCTCTGTCTCTCATTTTGCTTAACTCACTGTGTTTGGGGTCTCCTGTTCAAAGGGTTCCGGTTTGTAGTTCCCATTGTTTTTGGTATCTGCCCCCAGTGGCTAAGGTTGGTTCAGTGGGCCGTCTAGGCTTCCTGGTTGAGGGGACTAGTTCCTGTGTTCTGGTGGATGAGGCTGTATCTTGTCTTTCTGCTGGGCAGGGCCATGTCCAGTGGTGTGTTTTGGGGTGTCTGTGACCTTATTATGATTTTATGCAGCCTCTCTGCTAATGGGTGGGGTTGTGTTCCTGTCTTGCTAGTTCTTTGGCATAGGGTGTCCAGCACTGTAGCTTGCTGGCTGTTGAGTGGAGCTGGGTCTTAGCATTGAGATGGAGATCTCTGGGAGAGCTTTCACTGTTTGATATTACATGGAGCTGGGAGGTCTCTGGTGGACCAATGTCCTGAGCTCATCTCTCCCACCTCAGAGGCTCATGCCTGACACCTTGCTGGAGCACCAAGACACTGGCAACATGGCTCAGAAGAAAAGGTAGAAAAAAAGAAAGAAAGAAAGAAGAAAATAAAATAGTAGAAAATAAAGTTAATACATAAATTTAAAAATTATTAAAAATAAAAATATTAAAAAGTAATACGAAAACAAGAAAAACAACAGAAGAAGGACAGAAAAAATCCTAGGTCAAATGGTAAAATAAAGCTATACAGACAAAATCACAAAAAGCATATACATACACACTCACAAAAAGAGAAAATGAAAAAAATATATATATACTGTTGCTCCCAAAGTCCACTGCCTCAATTTTGGGTTGATTCGTTGTCTATGCAGGTATTCCACAGATGCAGGGTACATCAAGTTGATTGTGGAGATTTAATCCACTGCTCCTGAGGCTGCTGGGGAAAAATTCCCTTTCTCTTCTTTGTTTGCACAGTTCTTGTGGTTCAGCTTTGGATTGGCCCCGCCTCTGAGTGTAGGTTTCCTGAGAGCATCTGTTCCCCATCCAGATAGAACAGGGTTAATGTAGCGGTTGATTAGGGGTCTCTGGCTCACTGAGGCCAGGGGGAGAGAGGGGTATGGAATGCAGGGCGAGCCTGCGGCGGCAAAGGCCAGCATGACGTTGCAACTACCTGAGGCATGCCATGTGTTCTCCTGGGGAAGTTGTCCTGGATCACGGGACCCTGCCAGTGGCGGGCTGCACAGGCTCCTGGGAGGGGTGGTGTGGATAGTGACCTGTGCTTGTACACAGGCTTCTTTTTGGCTGCAGTTGCAGCCTTAGCATTTCATGCCTGTCTCTGGGGTCTGTGCTGATAGCCGCGGCTCTTGCCCGCCTCTGGATCTCATTTAGGTGGTGCTCTGAATCCCCTCTCCTCATGCACCCCGAAACAATGGTCTCTTGCCTCTTTGGCAGCTCCAGACTTTTCCTGGACTCCCTCCTAGCTAGCTGTGGCGCTCTAGCCCACTTCAGGCTGTGTTCACCCAGTCATCCCCAGTCCTCTCCCTGGTATCTGAACTCCAAAGAAGCCAGAGCCTCAGGTCCCATACTCCTCACCCATCCCGATGGGTGAGCAGACAAGGCTTTCGGGCTGGTGAGTGCTGGTCGGCACTGATCCTCTGTGCGGGAATCTCTCCACTTTGCCCTCTGCACCCCTGTTGCTGTGCTCTCCTCCGTGGCTCCAAAGCCCCCCACCCCACCCCACCCACATCTCCACCAGTGAAGGGGCTTCCTAGTGTGTGGAAAGTTTTCCTCCTTCACGGCTCCCTCCCACTGGTGCAGGTCCTGTCCCTATTCTTTTGTCTCTGTTTTTTCTTTTGCCCTACCCAGATATGTGGGGAGTTTCTTGCCTTTTGGGAGGTCTGAGGTTTTCTGCCAGCCTTCAGTAGGTGTTCTGTAGGAGTTGTTCTACATGTACATGTATTTCTGATGTATTTGTGGGAATGAAGGTCATCTCCACGTCTTACTCTTTTGCCCTCTTGAAGGTCTCCCGTAAATGAATTCTTGTGCTAGCTTCCCCTACTATGTCACATTCCCTCTCATCAACTCAAGGACATTGTTCCAGCAGTTCCCTCACCTCCCTTGCATTGCCATTTTTTTCCGTCTCTACAATGACTTTTCCATCAGTAAACACGTATGCTCTATGTCTCATTTTAGAGACAAATGAAATCAAAATATGCAGAAAAATGTTTCACTTCCTTCTCATTCTGACCCAACTAAATATACTTCTCTGCACAGTAAGAGAGGGAAAATAATTATCTGTAAATTTTTTTAAGAAGTGTTCTTCAACATCTGGTCTTTCATTCTCTTGACCCTACCTATTCTTATTTGAACTCAACCTCTATGTTGTTAAAGCCAGTTGTGGGTTCTGACTTTATCTTACCTAACTATCTGAAGTATTGGTTGATCACTCCTTCCTCCCTGAAGTAGTTTTTTGTTTTGTTTTGTTTTAATTCTGCTCTTTCTCATCTTACTACTCTGGCCATTAGTTTTCTATCTCCCTTATAAATTTTTCCTCATCTTCCTGATCTCTTAATGTTGGAGTGTCCCAGCACAGAATCCTTTTACTTCCTTCTTTTTCTTTATACATTCACTTATTGGGGGATCTCATCAAGTCTTGAGGCTTTTAGTATTCATCTGTAAGCTAATTAATCCAATATGTATATCTATAGTAACTCCCTTCTCACCTCTAGACTCATATCCAACTAACTTCCAAAATATCTCATGCTGGCCATCTAAAGAGCATCTCAAACTTGAGATTTTAAAAATCAAGATCATGATCACTCCTCCTCTACCACCATCCACAAAACCCTACTCCTCCATAATGGGCAACTTCCTCTTCCATTTGCTTTGGCTAAAACCTTTGGAGACATCCTTTACTCTTCTAAGTTTATCATATTCCATATTCTATTGGCAAAATCTGTTGCTCTACCCTCAAAATATATCCCATATCTCACTGTTTCCCAACCTCTACTGCTAAAGCACTGTCACAAGCTACTGTTCCATCTTCTCCTATTTTATTGCAGTGGCTTCCAGCTGGCTTTGTTGCTTTCTCTTTTGCCTGCCTTTGGTCTATTTTTAACAGAGCCACAATAGTAATATTGTTTAAAAGTAGTTTAGATCATATCACATAAGATCATGTCAATTAAATACAACAATGGCTTCCCACATCATGAGACTAAATAATATCCCTACAAATCACCCAGAAGCCTCCACACAATGTATTTCTTCTCTGTTCAACATTGCTCTTTGACATTTCCCTCTTTGTTGCTTACTCCTCACCACCTATATCAGCCTCATTACTATTCCTCACTCATTTTAAGCAGAGTAAATACTCAAGGTCTTTGCACTTGTCCTTCCCTCTGTCTGAAACACTTTTCCCAGACATTGATGTGAATTTCTCCTTCACTTCCTTCAGATCTTTAGTCAGATGACACTATCTGAGTGAAGCCAAACTTAGCCACTCTATCACAAATTGCACATATGCTGAACTTCATATTCATCCTCTTGCTTTATTTTTCTTCAGAGCATTCATCATCTTCTCACATATATTATATATTTATTAGTTATCTTATTTGTTGTTCTTTTATCCACTAAATAAGCTTTTTGAGGATAGGGATTTGCTTTGCTTTGTCTCCTGTTATGATACCAGTACCAAGAACATGGACTTTCTCAATAGATGCTCATTATGTAGTTGTTGAATGAATGATAGCAACATACCATGAAGTTGCAGCAGAATATAATCTGACTTAGTACTTAATCAAAGTTTAAATCTCTTAGAGGAGTTTCTGATACGGTATGATAAGAAAGGAAATAAATGATAAATTCAAAGCACTCTGTGATGGAAGAGTTAAAAGTGAGCCATTCTTGGAATTCAAATTGTGGAGTCTGTCAATGAAAATATTTGACCCAGATCTAGGCAAGAGTAATAGCACTAAAAATCTATCATGTGTGAATCAAGTTATTCTTGATGATTTATTATAACATATCACTTTGTATTTATTCCCAGGAAAATATATCCAAGGGAGCATCTCTTCATGTGGGTGGGTAAGAATTCAAATCTTGAATGGAAAATTATTATTTTAATATTTTATCTATTTCATTGCTTACAATGTGTGGCATATATCTGAGTGACTGATAGAGTGCTTTGCACAGAACAGTTGATCATGATGTAGAGCTTAGCATGTAATCAAGGCCTTAGGGGACTGCATGGATGACTTTAAGGGAGCAATTGGGAGAGGTCATACTCTGTACATAGTTTAAATCAATAAAAAATGTCTGCTTGGTTGATGAATTAGTGGGCATCAGAACCTTGGAATAAGAGCAGTATAAAAGATTAAGATATATTAGAAAGAAACATATGTCTTAGAAAAGGAGATTTCAAAAAATTTTCATAGAATAAAAAGTTAATTTTCAAACCAGAAATTTCAAGGAAAGATTAGCTTGAAGAAGTTAGTTCTTTATTTTAATTATGCATATATTGTGATGATTAACATATTGTGTGACATCTAAAGAATCTGAAGTATCAACATGGAACTCTCTGGTAATTTACAATTATTTTTTATTGAATATAGTTGATTTACAATGCTGTGTTAATTTCTGCAGTACAGCAAAGTGATTCAGTTATACATATATATACATTCTTTTTTATATTCTTTTCCATTATGGTTTATCATAGGATATTGAATATAGTTTTCTGTACTATACAATAAGACCTTGTTGTTTATCCATTCTATTAATATATATAAAAGTTTACCTCTGCTAACCCCAACCTCCCACTCCATGCCTCCCCCTACACCCTCCCCCTTGGCAACCACCAGTCTGTTCTCTATGTCTGTGATTCTGTTTATTTCATAGATATGTTCATTTGTGTCATATTTTAGATTCCACATATAAGTGATATCATATGGTTTTTGTCTTTCTCTTTGTGACTTACTTCACTTAGTTTGATAATCTTTAGTTGCATCCATGTTGCTGTAAATAGTATTATTTCGTTCCTTTTTATGGCTGAGTAGTGTATTCCATTGTATATAATACTGTTTCCACAGTGGCTGTACCAACTTACAGTCCCACAAACAGTGTAGGAGCGTTCCGTTTTCTCCACACCCTCTCCAGTATTTGTTATTTGTAGACTTTTTAATGATGCCATTCTGACTGGTGTGAGGTGGTACCTAGTAGTTTTGATTTGAATTTCTCTAATAATTAGTGATGTTGAGCATCTTTTCATGTGCCTATTGACTATCTGTATTTCTTCTTTAGAGAAATGTCTATTTAGGTCTTCTTCCCATTTTTTGATTGGGTTGTTTGTTTGTTGTTATTGAGTAGTATGAGCTGTTTGTATATTTTGGAAATTAAGCCTTTGTTGGTCACATTGTTTACAAATATTTTGTCCCATTCTGTAGGTTGTCTTTTCATTTTGTTTATGATTTCCTTTGCTGTGCAAGAGCTTGTAAGTTTGATTAGGTCCCACTTGTTTACTTTTGTTTTTATTTCTATTGCCTTGGGAGACTGACCTAAGAAAACATTGGTATGATTTACGTCAGAGAATGTTTTGCCTATGATCTCTTCTAGGACTTTTATGGTGTCATGTCTTATGTTTAAGTCTTTAAGCCATTTTGAGTTTATTTTTGTGTATGGTGAGAAGTTGTGTTCTAAATTCATTGATTTACATGTGGCTGTCCAACACTCCCAATGCCACTTGCTGAAGAGACTGTCTTTTTCCCATTGTATATTCTTTCCTTCTTTGTTGAAGATTATGGGTTTATTTCTGGGCTATCTATTCTGTTCCATTGATTCATAAGTCTGTTTTTGTGTCAATACCATGCTGTTTTGATTACTGTAGCTTTATAGTATTGTTTGAAGTCTGAGAGGGTTATGCCTCCCACTTTGTTCTTTTTCTTCAGGATTGCTTTGGCAATTCTGGGTCTTTTATGGTTCCATATGAATTTTAGGATTATTTTTTTTAGTTCTGTGAAAAATGTCATGGGTAATTTGATAGGAATCACATTAAATCTGTAGATTGCTTTGGGTAGTATGGCCATTTTAACAATATTAATTCTTCCAATCCAAGAGCAGGGGATATCCTTACGTTTCTTTGAATCATCTTCTGTTTCCTTTATTGTTTTATAGTTCTCAGCATATAAGTCTTTCACCTCTTTGGTCAGGTTTATTCCTAAGTATTTTATTTTGGGGGGTGCAATTTTAAAAAGTACTTTTTTTCATTCCCCTTCTGTTATTTCATTGCTGGTATAAAGAAATGCAACTGATTTCTGTATGTTAAACTTGTATCCTGCTACCTTGCTTGCTTAACAGTTCTAGTAGTTTTTGTGTGGAGTCTTTAGGGTTTTCTATATATAGTATCACATTATCTGCATATGATGAAAATTTTACCTCTTCCCTTCCAGTTTGGATACTTTTTTTTTTCTTTTTCATGTCTGATTGCTGTGGCTAGGACTTTCAAAACTATGTTGAACAGAAGAGGTGAGAGTGGGTATCCTTGTTCCATATTTTAGTGGGAATGCTATCAGCTTTTCACCATTGAGTATTATATTGGCTTTGAGTTTGTCATAAATAGCATTTATTATATTGAGATATATTCCCTCTATACCCACTTTGGTAAGAGTTTTTATCATGAATGGATGTTGAATTTTGTCAAATGCTTTTTCTGCATCTACTGAGATGATCATGTGGTTTTTATCTTTTATTTATGTGGTGTATCACATTGATTGATTTGCATGTTTTGAACCACCCTGATGAACTTGGGATGAATCCCACTTGGTCGTGGTGTATGATTTTTTTAATGTGTTGTTGGATTCAATTTGCTAATATTTTGTTTTGAGAATTTTGAGAATTTTGACATCTATATTCATCAAAGATATTGGCCTGTAATTTTCTTTTGTGGTGGTGTCTTTGTCTGGTTTTGGTATCAGGATGATGGTGGCTTCATAGAATATCTTTGGGAGTGTTCCCACCTCTTCAACTTTTTGGAAGAGTTTGAAAAGGATCAGTATAAGTTCCTCTTTGTATGTTTAGTAGAATTTGCCTGTGAAGCCATCTGGTCCTGGACTTTTGTTTGTAAGGAGTTTTCTAATTACAAATTCTCCACTTCTAGTGTTTGGTCTGTTCAAATTATCTATTTGTTCTTGATTCAGTTTTTGTGGGTTGTATGTTTCTAGAAACTTGTCCATTTCTTCTGGGTTGTTGAATTTGTTGGCATATAATTGTTCATAGTGTTTCCTTATGGTTTTTTGTATTTCTGTGGTATCAGTTGTTATGTCTCCTATTTCATCTCCTATTTTGTTTATTTAGGTTCTCTCTCTTTTCTTCTTAGTGAGCTTGGCCATAGGTTTGTCAATCTTGTTTATCCTTTCAGAGAACCAGCTCTTGGTTTTATTGATTTTTTTCTATTTTATTTATTTCCTCTCTGATCTTTATTATTTCCTTCCTTCTGCTGACTTTAAGTTTTGTTTGTTCTTCTTTTTCTAATTCTTTTAAGTGGTAGGTTACGTTGTTTATTTGAGATTTTTCTTCTTGTTTTTTTGAGGAAGGCCTGTATCGCTATGAACTTCCCTCTAAGAACTGCTTTTGCTGATTTATAGACTTTGTTTGGTTGTGTTTTCATTGTCATTTATCTCAAGGTATTTTTTAATTTCCTCTCTGACTTCATCACTGACCCACTGGTTTTTTAGTAGTATGTTGTTTAGTCTCCACCTAATCTTTTTTTCTCATTTCTTTTTCTGTGGTTAATTTTTAGTTTCATGCCACTGTGGTCAGAAAAGATGCTTGAGATAATTTGTATATGCTTAAATTTGTTGAAGCTTGTTTTCTGCCCTAGTTTGTGGTCAGTCCTAGAGAATGTTCCATGTGCACTTGAAAGGGATGTATATTCTGTTTCTTTTTTTATTTTTTTTTGGATGTAATATCCTGAAAATACCAATTAAGTCGAACTGTTCCATTGTATCATTTAGGATCTTATTGATTCTCTGTTGCCTTATTGATTCTCCATCTAGAAGATCTGTGTATTGATGTGAATGTTGTTTTAAAGTCTCCTATTATTGTGTTCCTGTCAATTTCTCCCTTTATGTCTGATAGTATTTGTTTTATGTATTTTGGTGCTCCAATATTGGGTGTATATATGTTGACAAGTGTAGAAATCCTCTTCTTGTATTGATACTTTTATCATTATATAGTGTCCTTCTTTATCTTTCCTTATGGCCTTTGTTTTAAAATCTATTTTGTCTGATATGAGTATTGTGACCCCCCCACTTTCTTGTCATTTCCATTTGCATAAAATATCTTTTTCCATCCCCTCACTTTCAATCTATGTGTGTCCTTTGCCCTAAAATGGATCTCTTGTAGGCAGCATAATTTAGGCTCTTATTCTCTTTATCCAGTCTACCACTCTGTCTTTTTTTTTTTTTTTTTTTGTGGTACGCGGGCCTCTCACTGTCGTGGCCTCTCCCGTTGCGGAGCACAGGCTCCGAACGGACAGGCTCACCGGCCATGGCTCACGGGCCCAGCCGCTCCGCGGCATGTGGGATCCTCCTGGACCGGGGCACGAACCCGTGTCCCCTGCATCGGCAGGCGGACTCTCAACCACTGCGCCACCAGGGAAGCCCCTACCACTCTGTCTTTTGATTGAAGCATTTAGTCCATTGATATTTAAGGTAATTGTTGATAGATATGTATTTACTGCAGTTTAAACCTAGTGTTCCCATTGATTTTATATTTCTTCTTTGTCCTTCTCTTTTTCTTTTTGTTTTGCCTTTTGTGGTTCGATGATTTTCTTTTTATTATAATTATGTTCTTTTCAGTTTTTGTGATCTGGTAATTTACAACTGAAGTGAGATGTAGAAAAATTGGAAGGAGGAATACATAATCGAAGCCAAGTAGTAAAGAGTAGCATTATGTAACTATAATAATTATCTGAAAGAGGAAAGCCAAAATTAAGCTAAGTTTTTAGAAAATCATATGCAAATAATTTAACTGGTTTTAAAGATCTCCTTGGAACAAAACATCAATATATATTAGATCATTTGCTTTTGAAAAAATTGAACACACAGCCATAACACAGAAAAAGAAAAACTATTCAATTCCAGTTCTGCCTCTGTGCTATTAAGGATAGTGGCTTTAAACTGCAAAACAAAACAACCATAGTTAAAGCTATCTGAAAGCTAAGATAAGTGAAAGAAGGTGTATTTCTAGTTTTGGGGCAGTAGAGAAAGACTCATTGGGAAGGGCTTATCATAACTGTAATGAATTCAGGAGAATTTTTTGCCTAAGTCCAAACATTTTACTCTGGAAAGACCTAAAAGAGAAAGCTCCTGTAAAGTGAATGACACCATTTGAGGTTCTCCTCTTTTTGTACACTTCTTAAGGCTTCCAATCTTAGGTGAATAACATCTCATGTAAATCTAAGGTGTCTTCATATGTAGAGCCATCCTGTCTACATTTTTAAGATTATTTCTTTCTAAGAAAATATATTTTCCATCATGGTGTTTAAGTCACCAAATCATTCCAGCAATAGTTATACTGTTGACCCTTGAACAACTTAATTCATATATAATTTATAGTGGCCTCTCTGTATTTGAGGTTCCTCCACATCTTCAACCAACCACAGACCATGTAGCACCTGTAGTATTTACTATTGAAAAATATTTTTGTATAAGTAGATTCATTTAGTTCAAACCCAAGCTCTTCAAGGATCACCAGTAAAACCATATTTATTTTCCTCGTTTAGTTTAAGTTATTATTTTTTTACCTGGGAGAGTGATTTTCCTTCTGTATGGACAATGGTGAAGCAGCACTCCACAGCAGTATTTGGTGTCAGCTGTGAGTTGTGGTGTGGAGGACAATGGCTGTGGATAGATAGCATCTCCCTAGGTTGCCAATCACCTTTTCCAGACTGTATAAACTAGAGGATTCTTGCATATTCTAGGGAAGGATTTTAGAAGTGGAGGCTAGAGTATGTGAAAGATGCTTTCTGCCTCTATGGAGTGTGCACTCTGGAGTTGGTATTAATTTGAGTTGCAAGACACCTAAGGTGTGAATTAGTACACTCCCCAAATTGAAAAACCATTAATAGCATTAACACCTGTAGTGGTTGATTATTTGCCATATCTTCTTCCTCTTCCAAAGTGTTATAATATTCAGCCAAAAAATGAGATTAATTACCACTTGTACTCCAAAGTTCTTAAGTTTTCTACCCAGACAGAAAAAAAATTAAAGTCATATTCTAGCTTTATTTAGATTATACATGTTACTTCAGCATGATTTCAGATTCTGCAATTTGTCACTCAAAATTTTTCTCTTTGGTCAATGAAAGTCAGAGAATTTCCTAGTTAACCTTGTGAATGGCTCAAGTCAGTTAGCTTCATAGTGACAGTTTTGTAAAGCTTTAGATCACTCAACTAAATTTGTAAACTTAGATCATTTTTTTATTGACCTTTTAAGGTTACTTCATTATTTTCTTGTTCTTAAGAAAATTTTCAACAAGAAAAACAGCTCTTATTACCTAGATATCTATTGTTATTATTAAGAAAGATATACTGTTATGGTGTGTTGTTTGCCTCAATGGTTTAAAATAAATCTGGAAGTGTAATTGCTGTCCTGAGATGGAACACAAAATTAAAGTCAATTTTTAAAAATTTAGTGAATGCTCTTAGTCATTGTCACTTGGTTAAGGTCCTTTTATAAAGTTAAGTCTCTTTACGCTGCTTATTTGTGCTCTTCCAAGGGAGACATTTCTAAGACTAATAAAGATTATACACATGTTAGAGAGAAATTTGGTTAGTGAATTGCAGAATTCAGGGTTATAAATCCAAATTTAATTAGCAGATACTCTTGAAGTGATTATCTGTTGCTATGGATGTTTCTCATTATCTAAACTAAAGGGTAGGTTAAAAAAAAGTGTGAGAAAATCCTTTTGCTGATGGTCTCTCTTCATTTAGAAAGTGATGGAGTCTTTGGCAATTGTTCAGAAAGCATTTAATTTATTGGCTTAAAAAATGAAGTAAGAGTTATGTTTGTAATCATCAACTGGACCCAAACAAAATTTCTAATTTATTGTTTATTAAAAAGTAATTTATAAAGAGTATTTAGCCAACAAAATTGTAATTGCACCTTTTCTGAAGGTCTTAAAGCAATAAATTAAAAAGTGATAAAGTCCTGCTCACTGTGGAATAGCTTGGGACAGGAGGGACCCCTGTGAAGCGGGTTCTGCTATAAAGTCCAGAGTAGAGGTGAGAATTATAAAGATCTAAGCCCTGAACCCAGATTGAAGCTTCACCTTTGGCTTCATGACTTCCCTTCCAGGATGACCTCCTCAGTCCCAGCTATACTCCTATGGTGTTCCCCAAATAAGAAGGTTGAGACTTTCCGAGTAGATAATCCAGCAAGAATCAATAACATAGCATCTATTCTAGTCTACATGCACAATATTTTATTTTAATTATTCCTTAGCATATAGCTTAGTTATTGATTATTTTCTGATGAAAATAGTGCAGTTAATTCAACCAGCTAATATTAATTAATTGTCATTAATTTTTGTGAATGGGTCTGATAAGAATTGTGACACTGAAGGGTTTTTCTTATATTTTAGTGGAGATAAATCAAGAGCAAGTACTTCCTGTATACCCAGTTGGCTAAAGCTAATACCCTTTAATTTTAAATGTACATATAGTCACATCCCAATCTGGCCTCAAGGACCTCCTATTCATCCCTTAAATTATTTTCGCAACATATAAAATGTAAATGCTTGTACATGTAGTCACTCATACAGATATGGATAGTAATAGGTCACTTCTGGCATTACTTTAAATAGTATAAATCAGTAGAATACAAATACATTACCAAAGGACTCATGGTAATGAATTTTCCATACCTGAATCATTGCCATGATCATTAACTTAGGAAAGGCTAAAAATAATCAACAAACTGATTGAAGATTTGTGAATGAAGCTTATCAAAGAAAGTGTAAAATAATTTGGAGTCATTTATCTTAGGGAAGAGAAATACCTGGCAAGGGGGGCGGTTGTGAGACTGCTCTCCTTAGGAAAGTTGGCTTGCAAGGTTGCCCTTTGATTGGTATCTGAGAATTTGGATTTTGAAAGTGTTCCCTCTGTTCCGTAACTGATAAACGTGGCTCACTGTGCATAGGCTGTTTGTGCAAACAATGTGGGTTATGCTGAAGATCTGTTTTCTTTCTAGGAGCTAAGAATTTTGGTATGTGCTAAGCATAATGTGCCTATGTGACCTACCCCAGCAATAATTTGGGTGCTGAGTATCTAATGACCACATTTTATACATGTTGTCATAATTGGATGCTGGAAGAATTAAGCATATCCTGTGTAACTCCATTGTGAGAGGACTCTTGGAAGCTTGAGCTTGGAAGTTGCTTCTTCTTGTTTTAAAATTTTATTGAAGTATAGTTGATTTACAATGTTGTGTTAATCTCTTCTATACAGCAAAGAGATTCAGTTATACATGTATATATTCTTTTTCATATTTTTTTCCATTATGGTTTATCACAGGATATTGAATATAGTTCCCTGTGCTGTACAATAGGACCTTGTTCTTTTTCCATCCTATATATACTAGTTTGCATCTGCTAATCCCAAACTTCATTCCATATGCCTTTCCTCTTTGCTGATTTTGTTTTATATACCTTTACTGCAATAAATCCTGGCTATATGCTGAGGCCTGTGTGTCCTTCTAGTGAATGGCTGAAACTGGTGGTGGTCTTTGGGACTTTCATCACAAGAGGTCAATAAATCTGTCAGTACTTTTCATTAGTTAGGTTCTTTAGGGTGATGAGGAGGAATCTTCGCCAGAATTTCTTTGAGAGAATGTTTATTGCAAAGCTACATAGGATCATGAAGGATCAAGAAATGTTACAAACCACAGCCCCATTTTTTTAGCTATTAGTCACTCTGGAACTGAGAATTCCCAGAATTAAACTGGGCAACAAGCATTTAAAGAAAGAAAATGATGGAATGCTTGGTGATTATTTCTCTGTCAGAAGCCCAAGAGATGGGGTTGGCTTCCCATCATCATATAGATAACACCCCTACTGGACAGAATTTTAGGCCAAGCCACCTCACAGATAGGTGGCCTTTTTCACATCAGGTGGCCTAGGCTTCTTTGCCCTTGATTTGGGCACAGCTTCTGGTCTAGTCATTTGTGGCCAGTGTATCAGGGATAGTATGGCTTGTATGTCCCAAGGATAACAGAATTTAGGAGAATCAGTCTCTTGGGTTCACGTTTAACTGACAGGGGCTTTCGTTGAGGCAGACACTTAGACCTTAATGCACTCTTTAGCTGTACAAACAGGAAGAGGTATACTGAGTGTATAGTTATTCTCTCTTTCTCCTGAAGCCAGGACCAGGGACATGGCATTAATTAAAAATTAATTAAAGAAAGGATACCTATTCTCGATAAGAATTTCTTGATGTTCTCCTAAGGGCAATGAGGCAGATAAATATAGGAGACTATAAAGTTCTGTGAGAGAAAGAACATGGCATCTGCTCCACCAATTCCCCCCCACCCCAAAAATAGTCTCTTGCAGTTTCGTCCATCCTTTTAAACTTTGTATAAATTGAATCATATTTTAGTTAGTCTTGCATATTTTCACAATTTACCTACAGTAATAGCAACTTTTCCTAGTTCCTTAAATGGACATCATCACATATATCATGCTCTGGCAATAGAGATTCACAACCAGACTAAAAATTCCAACTCCTGAAGATGCAGTGTTTAAATTAAATTAACAAGGACATGTTTAAAAAGTAACTAGAGGGCCTCCCTGGTGGCGCAAGTGGTTGAGAGTCCGCCTGCCGATGCAGGGGATACGGGTTCGTGCCCCGGTCTGGGAGGATCCCATATGCCGCGGAGCGGCTGGGCCCGTGAGCCATGGCCGCTGAGCCTGCGCGTCCGGAGCCTGTGCGTCCGGAGCCTGTGCTCCGCAACGGGGGAGGCCACAACAGTGAGAGGCCCGCATACCGCAAAAAAAAAAAAAAAAAAAAAAAAAAAAAAAAAAAGTAACTAGATTCCCAAACTATGCTGCAAACATAAGTAGCAGAAGAGGGATGGAATTTGATTGTAAAAATTAATTGTTGCCTTTGGACATTCTGTTCTTTAGAAGTAATACCAAAACATTCTTGAGAGAATCCTAAGCAGAAATACATTTCCTTTTTACTTATAGCCATAGTAGGTGACTTAAGATAATTAAAATAATACAATTTCTGGAGAAAAACCATATAATCAATAGAGATTACTGGCAAAATGACAATAGTAAGGGTTGTAGGGGTTTAAACTACAATGACATTCTATGTTGAAAATGCTAATACATTTTGACAATTATCGATGCCCCTTCCACTTGGTAGTCTATTAAACCTTTCCCAACTCTGACTACAGGGTATTCAAAAAGAATAATTTTATTCATGTCAAGGGCAGATAACTGATTAAAGTGGCCCTAAGCAGAAAGAAATAATCATCAGAAAACAAAGTGAGAAGTTAAGTAATGAAGAATAGACCCTATAATTGTAGAGACTATAATAATTATCTTAAAAAGCACATCATGAGATATAGAGGGAAATACATGGGAATTCTATCTTCAGTATTGCCCTAATAATGCCCAAATTAAGGCTCAGATATCATGGAGCTAAAACTGTACATTATCATTGTGTTATGTCTGAATCCCCCTGACTCTGAGAATCCATGAACATCATAAAATGGATGTCTTTTTTATATACTAAATTTGGGGTTGTTTACTCCACCAACTACCTGGAAAACTAGATTATGACTCTTCTCCCTTAGTTTCCCAGGATCCTTATTCATTCTCCTCAGTGATTCTATCATATGATCAAAACTTTCATTCACATTGTGCATGCAACAAATGATCAGCCAGTGCTTACTAGTAACCCCTGTAGTGGCAGAGTCATACCTTTAATCTCCCTTCAGTTCCACTGGGAAGGACTTGCTTCCAGAATAAGCTTATTCAATAAATTTTAGTTCACCCAGCTCCCGAACCTCTGTGACAGCACAAATACGATTGTCTATTTGTTTAGGTATTCACTTATATCTTCCACATTCCCTCCCCACTAAGAGCTCTTTCATTTAATTATTCAGCTAGCATTTATTGAAAACCTTCTCTGTGTCGAACACTATTACTGGCATTAATAGAACTTCCACTCTAAAGAATGATTCACAGATACTAGACCAGCATCATTGTCTGAAGTCTCTCTCTGCCTGCACCGTCTCCCTCCCTTTATCTTTTATAGGCATTACCTTTAATTAATCACTTGCATTTCCAACTCCATTTTGGTATCTGCTTCTTAGAATAACGCTTCTTAACCTTGTATATCTGAATAATTCTTATTCAAAATAAGTATAAAAGAAGGAAGAATTGACTAGATTTTTAATAATGCAGTCTTGGTAAAAGAAAGAAAAGAAAATGATGTGTTCTTTGTCCTTCATTACAGGAGACAAATATGATACTTATATGAGGAAGCTGACTGTTGAATTGGACTTTCTACTATGACTAAGCTTATACACAAAGTAATTATGGCCAGATCTGTAAACATTTAAGCCCATGCATAGGGAGTGAGTTAAGACCAAATTCTGGGTGCATCTTACAATGATGTTGCAGTGAATAGATTTTCCAGGTTTTCCCTAGGAGGCATTCAAGTTACTCATCACCACTGAGACCACTAACATCTCAAACCAGGATGCCATTATTTCTACCTGTTTTTCAAGATTAGAAGCCTGAGTTTGATACCACTCCTGTGTGTTGCAGTTAAAGGCTATCTACTTAATTCACTATGTCAACTGTTTATTTATCGTCCAGTGACTCTGCTAGACCACCATTTCCTGAAGAAAAGAAAGGAGCCTGCCCCTTTTCTGTATTTGCCATCACTTATTACAATGACTGGCACGTGGTATGTCCCTGACACATCTAAGCAGAGTGAAAGTGTTTTATTAGTTGACTTCTTAACAAAGAAACTCCTCTTTGCTGAAGTGAATTTTCCTCAGGTAATGATTTTGCTGCCTTAGATATCTAGTTGGGGATTTGTATTAAGAAAAAAAGAAAAACAGCAACAAAAAGCTTATTGTAATGTGATATTTGAGGCATTACATCACTGAATTATTTCTGTGGTAGCGTAAGTGTCATTGTCAAAACATGCTGAGGAAAAGTATGAACAAAGATGATATTTAGATTTGGTACATTATTTGTTAGCCACACTCCCTCAATTACTGAAAATTAGCATAAGTAACTCTGCCAACACAAAGTGAAAGGTATTCCTTTCTCATTAATTATAGACATTCATTTCTTGGCATTCACTTATAATGTTACCACTAAAAAATAGAAATTTAAAAGAGGAAAACAACACTTAAGGCTTCAGTTCTGGGTCGATTTTCTCAGAAGGTAGAATTCTTGAGCATATGGTTACTTGATTATATAAATTTTATGGTTTCTATCTATGATATTATATATCTATTATTTGTACATTTTTCCTTTTATAGAAGAAGCAAATACAAATTTAGAAATAGCTCGAAATACAAAATGCTGGGTGGTAAGGTAAATAAGAATTTTATCTAGGGATGGGGAAAAATGAAATCATGTTTCTTCTGTTTCTATAGGCATTTAAATATATCTGAGGTTGTGATCTGCTTATGGAAGCATCTCATAGGAAATGCAGGGGAAGGGCCCATGGAAAATATTGAGACCATATGTCCTGGGGGTGAAGCATCTTTGGGCAGGGTCCTGCTAGGGTCAGTTTTAACTGTGAAGCCCAATCCAGCTGCTCTTTTATACTAATTCCTTATAAATCCATTCCTGCTTTTTTATATCTAGAGTCCTTTCTTTTTTCCTGCAGTGAATTTTGAATGTTTTTTATATCCACAGACTCAAAGAGAAGTCATCATATCATTTGTTTCAAGATTGGGTAGGGACTTGGGGTTAAGCATGATGAGAGAATAGAGCTTTCTCCACCCAACACCACCACTCCAGTAGCTACTAGACAGTGCACAGAGAACTCACTAGGTACTCAGTAACTGTCATAAGACCAAATCACCTCCTTCTAAAACATCAAATGGTTTCCGAAGCAGGAGAGAGATATGCAATTAATGCCATCTGGCAACAAGAAGTGCTTCATACGTACCAGAGAGAAAGGGGTGCCAGCACCTCCTATACATCATGGGTGCTGAGGCAGGGGTCACAAAGTGTGAAGAGGTATGGAGGCCCTAATTGCAGGAGAGGTCAGTGCCACAAGGGCAGGAGGGAGCCCCCAGGACACTGGAAGCTCTAAATTCTTCAGGTAGGGTAGAGTTCATTAGCAGAGACCTATACCTGAGATGCCTTCCAGGGATCAGCTACCAGTAGTAGGTCAACTTTTCTTGCTTCTTGCTCTGTATAATAGTTCTCATATTTTTATTTATTGAAACATAAGAATATTTTATATTTTGTTTGATAATTCCAGTATTTTAAGTCACTATGAGTCTTATGCTTCTATCTTCTTCATTAAGCCTGAGTGTTTTATGGTTTTTTAAAATGTGATTATCTTTCCTGGAAGTTTATCAGTGGGAATTCTCTGAAGCTTGAATTGAAAGTGGGTCCTTGTAGAATCGACTTATAATGGCTTCCATTAGGCACTTGAAAATACTTCCTTCCACCAGGGCCACTTTGAGGCACATTCTCACCGTGAGATCTTTCAGGTTATGTGGATTCCAGCTAAAAACTTACATGAGAGCCAACTTAATGTGGCAAATCCTTTGGAAGAATTTTTCCCCTTTAGTAAGTTTTCGAGGCAGATTATATTCTTTATAGCACCCTGGGTGTGTATCTGTGTTTTTAGGACTCCATTACTCTGACGACAGGATCTTTTAGACTGGGGGTTTCTCATAACATATGTTATAATTTGGGTAGGCTCTGGACTTTTATCCCTAGCCCTAGGCCTTGAACGGCCATGAAAAATCAAGTCATGGGTATTATATAGGGCAATTTCCCTTAAGGTGAAAGCCGAATTTAGAGCTCCACTTGTGTTCTAGACTCTATAGAGCAGGGCTTGGCAAAGTTTATCTGTGGGCTATATAGTAAATATTTTAGAATTACTAGACCACATACTTACAGGCTACACAGTTTCTGTCATATGTTCTTCATTTTCTTTTTGCTTAGTTTTTCTTATAACCCTTTAAAAATACAAAATTTATTCTTAGCTCTGGGCCATTGTTTTTATTTAGCCCATTATTAATAGACTTCGCTTAAGAGTCTGAATTCCTCTTTCACTTAATTTTTGGCCTCTGATCTCCTTCATAGTTCACTGATATATTTTTAAGTCTATGAAATTTTTTTCTGGCATTTTTAATAGTTTTCAATTATATGTCAGTTGGGACATTCCATTACTGCTGAAAATAGAAGTTTTAATCTTATTTTATGCAGCCTATAAATATTTATTTAAATTAATGCTCACATTTGCCATTTTCTATTCTTACTGTGTTTTTCTTCTATCTCAGACCTTCTTTTTGGCATAAACTTCTTTCTCTTTCAAATATATACTTTAGCTATTCCATTGGTGAGAGTCTGTTGTAGGTCAAATATATATTCTTTTAAAAATATTTTTTCACTGTGCAATTATATATTCCCTTTTATTTTCTTCAACCCTTTGAAGATACTGTGGATTTAATTTTACTCACCCTGAATAGGATATATTCTTCATTCTGATTCTGGAGATATATATTTTTAATTAATTCCAGGAAATTTTCAGCTATTACCTCTTTGAATTATCTATGTCTCATTCTCTTTCTTTGTCCATTAGAATACTTCAGTTAGATATATGTTAGATCTCTCAGTGTCCTCTGTGTCTTTACTCTCTCTTTCATTCTGTCTGTACCTTCCTTTTTCCCTGTTCCCCTTCCTCCCTCTCTGGCTTCCTGGTAATTTCCTCTATTTTCTAGTTCTCTCATACCCTCTTTGGTTATATAATGTTCTGCTGCTCAATTCATCCATTGTTTGTATCTTTAAAAAATTTCTAATCATTATAATCTTTGTTTCTTTAAGTTGTATTTTTTAATGTATATTCACTCATCATTTTGAGTGGTTTCTCATTAGTTGTTCATGTTGCTGATCTTTACATAGTTAAAAAAATCAAACATGCTGGATTTTATAGCTTGTGTTTGATAATTACAATATCTGAAGAGTTTAAAAGTATATTTGTGTTGTTGGTTATTTTACTCACTCTGTCTTATGGTGTCTTGTTTTCTTTCTTCTTTTCATTTGACAGTTTAAAGCATTTTGGGGACATTCCATGTGGTAATTCTATGAGGCCTAGAATGAGAGGATTGGCTTTTGTCAGGTACCTGGGTGCTTACTCAATACAGGATAGTCGATTTAAATTAATTAATTTCTTGATTTAGGATTTTTAAACCATGTGGGTAGTAAGCCTTTAAATGTCATTCCTGCATGTAGTCTGACTTTTTAAAAAAATAAATTTATTTATTTTATTTATTTATTTTTGGCTGTGTTGGGTCTTCGCTGCTGCATGCAGGCTTTCGTTTCTCTAGTTGCAGTGGGCAGGGACCGCTCTTCATTGCAGTGCACGGACCTCTCATTGTGGTGGCTTCTCTCATTGCAGAGAATGGTCTCCAGGCTTGCAGGCTTCAGCAGTTGTGGCACACGGGCTCAGTAGCCGTGTCTCATGGGCTCCAGAGTGCAGGCTCAGTAGTTGTGGCACAGGGGCCTAGTTGCTCCGCGGCATGTGGGATCCTCCTGGTCCAGGGCTCAAACCCATGTCCCCTGCATTGGCAGGCAGATTCCCAACCACTGCACCACCAGGGAAGCCCTGACTTTTGAACAGGTATTCTCAGGGAAGAACATTCTATTTCACTCTATTCATAACGAAAGTAGGGATTAATAAATTTTGTTGCTATCTCCATTGGCAGAGATTGGTTATTTTTCTAGCTTACTTTTTCACTGAGAGTAAACCTCTTCAGAAATATGCACTTTAAGGGTTTTCTCCATTCAGACTTAATATTAGCCTTTTTTTTTTTTTTTTAAAATAATGAAGCTCTTTGTTACCAAGAATATGCAGATACCCTCAGGTGCTGCTATTCTCAGTTATTTGTGTGTTTGCTTTGTTTCTGGTCTCTTCAGACTCCATTCTTTTTTTCCAACTATACTTTTAAATGGACATCTTTACTATTTTCACTAGTATTTTTGGGTGTTTGGGAGCATGAACATTTTCTGAATTTGTAGGATTTCCCAGAAAAAGAAATCTTGTGTTGGCATCTTACTTGAACTCTTTTTTTGTTGTTGTTCAGAGAAGACAAAATACTTAAGATGTAGGATCAAATTCTTTATTGGAATCAGTTACTGTTATCATGATCTTAGGAAATAACTTACATTTAGAATTTCTATTTCTTTATAAACTAAATTAGGGCCCTATTAATACTAGCCTCACAGTGTTGTATGTTGGTGTATATGAGGTAGTGGGTGTTAACATACTTTCAAAACCATAATGCACTGTACAAACCTTGGGTAATATTATTATTAACATAATTACTATTTTCAACATGCCTCAATCAAGTTCTCTAAACCAAAAAATAAAACCTTTGCTAATATATAATTGTAAATTTACAATGTTTCAGATACAGAAAAAGAAAAATATTCCTTCATGGGCCTTATGAAATTCAAAAACATTTTTTTTGTTTTGTTTTGGAGGACAAAACAGAACAAAATACACATCCACAGTCAGAATGAAAATTTATTTGTGTTTGTTTGTTTATCACTTAGGAAAATAATAAATAAAGTCAAAGCCAATAGTTCTTTTAAAATACATGGTTAACTTTGATAATGTCTCAGGGAAGAAAACAAACAAACAAAAATTCTCAAAGAAAAAGACAAATGTAGACTTTCTCAATATAAAAGGCTATTTGACAAGTGAGTTAGAATTAACCTCCCATAGAATGTTTAATAAACAACATATTCAATTATTATCTTCATGTGGTATATAATACCATTTATTTATAGAACTTTTAAGACGTTTAATAACATTTTAAATTACATAGTCTATCTTTTCCTTATTTCCTGCAAAAGGTTTTCATGTAATTTTAAATTGTAATTATTTTCACTATTTACAATTATGTATTGTGTTTTTGTGCTACATTATTTACTTGCCTGAAAAAGAATTTACTACTTCACCTTCTAGCAAGGGTAATACAGGAAGATAGCCTTTTTTCTTAACCATAAATTGTTGAAAGTTCATTTGATCACAAATATGTCTTGTTTCATGATTATAGGTAGAGCTATGGCTTCTATGGGCAACATTGTTTTAATATGTGTTCATTTTTTGGTTAATTATTTGGTAAAGAACCAAAGCATTTAATATCAGTATCATAAGGAATATGACCAATTTAGTTCAACAGAAATTTTTTCTGATTGGGAAAGTTTAGAAAATTTATGAGAGGAAAAATAGGACCTGCTTCCAAAAGCAAATTGAAAACAGCAATTCATTCTGAATCTTATTTCAATTTGAAACACATTTTGAAAAGTTTTTATTTAGCTAGTTTTAGGAAGATATCTTAAAAAATCTTCTATTTCTTAAACGGTAACTGAGTAACACTTCTCTTTCAGGTACACTTCTAAGCACTTAATAATGTTAATATCCTTAAATATCTTAATACCCCTTTGTATCTGTTTCCTACAGATGAGAATACAAAGAGCATAGTGTTAAAAACTTGCACAAGGTTGTTTAGCTAATAGAGACTAAAGTCAGAATTTGAACACAGTTTTGGCATCTCTACATTGCCTCCAACCAAGTGTTTTAAAAACTAATTTAAAAATTTCTGCCCATATTGATGAAGTACTCTTCACTTTTCTTGAATGATCAATGTTAAAAGTATTTGGATTTTAAAAGAATGCTTAATAGATCAAATGAATTTTTATTGATGTGACTTCAGTAAATATAAAAAGCAAAATGAAGAATGTGAGGCAACTTAAAGGAACATATTTTTATATATGGGGACAACCAGGGAGCATGTTCTTACAAAGAAGTAGTTCCTGAATTTTCCAGCTATTCTCTAGTGTCACAGTTCAGACTCTGTTGTCTCCCTAAATGCGTTGACCAAGACAGCCTTAATATTCACTTCAGCATCACTAAATTTTAGACTTCTTGACTATAGGGCCCTGACCTGTTTTTCTGGGAGCATTTACCTAAGAAAACTTGCCATTATAAATTCTTTCTCTGCCTCTTTGAAATGTAAATCTTCTACCAGGCTCTTGAGAGTTTTATAATACAACCCAGGACAGTCTTTCTGGAGTACCTGGGAAGCCCTCCCTTTGAAATGTAATCATCAATAAAGATAGGTCCCCTGTAGTGGGATTGCTGGGCCTTATGGTAGTTCTATTTGTAGTTTTTTAAGGAACCTCCATACTGTTCTCCATAGTGGCTGTATCAATTTACATTCCCACCAACAGTGCAAAAGGGTTCCCTTTTCTCCACACCCTCTCCAGCATTTATTGTTTCTAGATGTTTTGATGATGGCCATTCTGACTGGTGTGAGATGATATCTCATTGTAGTTTTGATTTGTATTTCTCTAATGATTAGTGATGTTGAGCATCATTTCATGTGTTTGTTGGCAATCTGTATATCTTCTTTGAGAAATGTCTATTTAGGTCTTCTGCCCATTTTTGGATTGGGTTGTTTGTTATTGAGCTGTATGAGCTCCTTGTAAATTTTGGAGATTAATCCTTTGTCAGTTGCTTCATTTGTAAATATTTTCTCTCATTCTGAGGGTTGTCTTTTGGTCTTGTTTATGGTTTCCTTTGCTGTGCAAAAGCTTTTAAGTTTCGTTAGGCCCCATTTGTTTATTTTTATTTCCATTTCTCTAGGATGTGGGTCAAAAAGGATCTTGCTGTGATTTATGTCATAGAGCGTTCTGCCTATGTTTTCCTCTAAGAGTTTGATAGTTTCTGGCCTTACATTTAGGTCTTTAATCCATTTTGAGTTTATATTTGTGTATGGTGTTAGGGAGTGTTCTAATTTCATACTTTTACATGTACCTGTCCAGTTTTCCCAGCACCACTTGAGAAAACCATAATTCAAAAAGAGTCATGTACCAAAATGTTCATTGCAGCTCTATTTACAATAGCCAGGACATGGAAACAACCTAAGTGTCCATCAACAGATGAATGCATAAAGAAGATGTGGCACATATATACAATGCAATATTACTCAACCATAAAAAGAAACGAAATTGAGTTATTTGTAGTGAGGTGGATGGACCTAGAGTCTGTCATACAGAGTGAAGTAAGTCAGAAAGAGAAAAACAAATACCGTATGCTAACACATATATATGGAATCTTTAAAAAAGAAAAAGGTTATGAAGAACCTAAGGGTAAGACGGGAATAAAGACACAGACCTACTAGAGCATGGACTTGAGGATATGGGGAGGGGGAAGGGTAAGCTGTGACAAAGTGAGAGAGAGGCATGGACATATATACACTACCAAACGTAAGGTAGATAGCTTGTGGGAAGCAGCCACATAGCACAGGGAGATCAGCTAGGTGGTTTGTGGCCACCTAGAGGGGTGGGATAAGGAGGGTGGGAGGGAGGGAGACACAAGAGGGAAGAGATATGGGAACATATGTATATGTGTAACTGATTCACTTTGTTATAAAGCAGAAACTAACACACCATTGTAAAGCAATTATACTCCAATAAATATGTTTAAAAAATGGAGGAAAAGCCGTAATATCTCTAGTAGGATATCTTCATTGGTCATCACAATTCCTGATAAGAATGATTACTTTTTTGTTTGCTTGTTTGTTAAAAAAAAAAAAAAAAAAAAGATAGGTCCCCTGCCCTCTTGTCTCTGAAAGAGGGTGAGCCCAACTTTGATAAGTACCAGTTAGCAAACACAGATGACCTCATCACTTTGACCAGCTTCCTCCCTCAGCAACCTCTAGTACTTTTCCACTAGCTCATACCTCTCCCTAGTGTTTATTTTTTTTTTTGCTTTATAACAAATTTAATCAGTTATACATATACATATGTTCCCATATCCCTTCCCTTTTGCGTCTCCCTCCCACCCTCCCTATCCCACCCCTCCAGTTGGTCACGAAGCACCGAGCTGATCTCCCTGTGCTATGCGGCTGCTTCTCACTAGCTATCTACCTTACGTTTGGTAGTGTATATATGTCCATGCGGCTCTTTCACTTTGTCACAGCTTACCCTTCCCCCTCCCCATATCCTCAAGTCCATTCTCTAGTAGGTCTGTGTCTTTATTCCTGTCTTACCCCTATGCTCTCCCTAGTGTTTAAAAACAAAAGTTTTCTGTTTCAGTTGAATTGAGGTAATTCTCTCTGCCCCACTGCAGAGTCTTGATCTCTATTGCAGTTGATTTGAATAAAGTCTTCCTTGCTGTTTTAAACAAGTGGCCAGTGCAGTTTTTCTTCTACAGTATCACTATACTGTGCCATAGCTCTGGAGTCTGGAGGTGGACTGTTTATAAGAAAGATTTATATAAATTGTTGACTGTCTAGGTTGTTTTCTTTCTTTTTTTTTTTCTTTTTACTTATTGTCTTAGCTAGTACCATCTGATAATTTTTCTTTGATGTGATTCAGCATATGGAGACTCAGAGATTGTAATGTTAGTGGAACACAGCAAATTAGGATATATTCCCAACTAGAAGAAATATGATCCTTTAGTTTTTTTTTAATTCAACAAGTATTTATATAAGCATTCATTCAACTAATGTTTATTGTGCAAGTCCCAGGCACCTTTATAAGTGCAAGGCTTATATGTACTGGTGGATGAGTGAGACAAATTCCCTGACCTCAAAGGGCTTGCACTCTATTCAGATGTTGTGAGTAACACAAACAAAACAAGGCCTCCATCATATTGTTTAAGGGTGAATAAAATTCTAAACTGAAAAGGATATGTATTGCATCTTGAGCTTTTGAAAAGTGTTGGTAAATATATGCAAATAAGGTAATGTTTACTGTCAGTAAAGCACTGCAGTTTGGCATTCTTTCTGCATATTCTCTTCCTTTATGTTCCACTCTTATCTTCTACAAAAGGCCATTAACTGCTGATATTCACTTTATCAGTTATAACCCTCAGTTCTGGCTTACATAATTTGCCCTATGCAAATCCTTAGGGCTGCTAAGTGGAGCAGAATGCTGAGCTCTTGAGGAGAGAGAGAATCTCCCATTTTAGAACACAGACACTTGCTCATGACATTGAGTGAGAAACAAGAAAAAAAAACTCTTTATGGGACAAGCAAAATTAAGGAATAGTTAGGAGTTTGTGCAAAAGTCAATCATCTTACATCATGATAATTTCCTGATAACATCCTAGTTTGCATATGTTAAAGCATCCCTAGAATTTTCTTTCTTAAATGTTCACTATCTTTGCATCATTATTGTATTTCTTTAACCTGTTATAGAATAACGAATTCATCTAAATGCTGCTGTATTTTTGAATTGTGATAAAATCATTTTGTGAAATCAACAATGGTATTTACTTTCATTTCCATCCTAAATGTAATGCATGCTCATTACTAAGTATATTACATACTGAAAATTAATTTGAATTTTTTGTATGTGTGCCACACAATTTCTAGGTAACATTTCAGTGTACTCATCTATGTGACTTGATAGTATACTTTAAAAACTATAGTAGTTAGACTAGACAGCACTATATTGGTTTATGAGTGTTAAATAATGAGAAAGGACAAGTCTGAAACTAAATCTTTCAGGAAGAAAATCTATTTTTGAGAGGAATTGCATGCAAAACAACTTTGTTGTGCTGTAAGCTTTAAATTAATTCTTGTTACCAGCAAGAACGTTATAGGCTATTGATTTCCTTAGCCATTTCCTTAGCCATTAATTCACTCAAAGCATTATCTCAGTGTGTACAGAATTTAGCTGCTTTAATTTATTTATCAAAGCTAAGCATAATCAACTTCCTTTCCCTTTTCACTAAACAAATCAACCGTAATTTTCTCTAATCATTTAATATTGTATTGCAAAGATCTCATAGAATCCTGGCTGAATCACATAAAACACATACACACACACACAAACAAACAAACATAATAAATCATTATTTTAGTATCATAAAGGGTGACTGAAAATATGGTGAAACCATTGCTTTGCATACAATGATACCACTGGCCATCTAATTTTTGTGTGTGTGGTTTTTTTTCCTTTGCTTGTGTGTGTCTCTATGTATATGGCAGGAGTAATAGTTGAAAAAACTGAAGTACACTGAGTTGTCTTTCATGTCTAAATACTGAATTTGATTGACATCAAGTTCAACCTTGAATTTGATTAATATCAAATTCAACTTCTATGACAAAGAAAACCAAACCTTTACCCAGCTATATAAATCTAAACCTTTTGTTGCGATATCAACATTCATTCTTCTTTGACCTTTGTCTGAATACTATGAACACATTGCTCTTCTTTATTTAGCCATATTACTGACTAAACTCATCCATGCTCCAAGTTTTAACTTGAATCTCAAGGAGACATCCACTACCCTATCTACCCTTGAGCCTCCTTGAATCTCAGCCATGTGATATTGTAATGGATAATAATGGAAGCAACAATGAAACCATCTTTTATACATGAGCTATATTTCTACATAAGCTACACATAAGCTTGGAAAAATACTTCCATACGTATTACCTTGTTTTACCTGTGAAGTACTTTGAGGTTGGTAGGGAAGGTAATACTTTTCCTGACATGTCATCTATATAGATTCCTTAATAGTGCTTCAAGCCTAACATTGACAAAATTGACCTCATATGTCTCCCCACTCATTCATTTCTATCAGAGGAATCCAGACTAGACAACTCTGTTGCCTCTCTAATTATTCTCTCCCTCTCACCTGTTCTGTCAGAATATACTATTGTTTGATATAGCTCTTCATTCTGTAGCTTCTCTACTTCCACATCCCTTCCCCATTTTCGATCTTCATCTTTGCACAGTTAACCCATTCTAACAGCCTCCAGATTGTTTCCTTGGTTCTAGAATTTTCTGTCTTTATACTGCATATTAAAACCAAGCCATCTTCCTAGTCTGACAATTTTAGCCCAGGCTAAGAGAAAAGCTCTGTTTTTTCACTTTCTTTTGCATATATTCAAACTCTTCCTGGGCATCTAAGGAACTATGTACTCTGGCACTTCTCATTTTATTATCGTTTACTATATCCCAAAATATCCTGCTAATTTCAGTCAAATTTGATTGTTTAGAATTGTTCTCACACATATTTTCATTCTGACACCTGGGTTTTCCCTTATGGTGCCTGACTCACTTAACAAAGTGTCTCTATTCATCTCTTCCTGTCTGTTTTTATCCATACCTCAAAGTCTTATCCCACTTTCTCAAATCCTTCTGCATCAAACTGAACTCATCTTCCAGACCTTAATTTTTGTACTGTAGAGTTTAGCTCTTTATTTTTCTTTTTTTGTAGTTTATTACATTCACTTGGAGGTCATGCTGTGAATACTATTCTTTTCTATGTAATGTTAACCATCTGAATTGTGTGTTTTGGAAAACTAGATGGTATATTTTATGAAGCCACAAGAAAATCTTTTTCTCCTCCCCTGTAGGCACTGTATACATGTACCACGTCTTCTTTTTCCATTCATCGGTGGATGGTACGTTTAAGTTGCTACCAGGTCTTGGCTATTGTAAATAGTGCTGCAATGAACATTGGGGTACATGTATCTTTTTGAAGTATGGTTTTCTCTGGATATATTCCCAGGAGTGAGATTGCTGGATCATATGGTAGCTCTATTTTTTAAAAATATATTTATTTATTTATATTTATTTTTGCCTGTGCTGGGTCTTCGTTTCTGTGCAAGGGCTTTCTCCAGTTGTGGCGAGCGGGGGCCACTCTTCATCACAGTGCGTGGGCCTCTCACTGCCGCAGCCTCTCCCGTTGCGGAGCACAGGCTCCAGACGCGCAGTCTCAGTAGTTGTGGCTCACAGGCTTAGCCGCTACGCGGCATGTGGGATCTCCCCAGACCAGGGCTCGAACCCATGTCCCCTGCATCGGCAGGCAGACTCCCAACCACTGCGCCACCAGGGAAGCCCCCGGTGGCTCTATTTTTAGTTTCTTAAGGAACCTCCATACTGTTTTCCATAATGGTTGTACCAATTTATATTCCCACCAACAGTGTAGGCGGGTTCCCTTTTTTCTACACCTTCTCTAGCATTTATTGTTTGTAGATTTTTACATGATGGCCATTCTGACTGGTGTGAGGCGGTACCTCATTATAGTTTTGACTTGCATTTCTCTAATACTTAGTGATGTTGAACATCTTTTCATGTGCCTATTGACCATCTGTATGTCTTCTTTGGAGAAATGTGTAGTTAGGTCTGCTGCCCATTTTTGATTAGATTGTCTGTTTAATTAATTTATTTTTTTTTGATACTGAGTTGCATGAGCTGTTTGTATATTTTGGAAATTAATCCCTTGTCAGTTACGTCATTTACAAATATTTTCTCCAATGCTGTGGATTGTCTTTTTGTTTTGTTTATGGTTTCCCTTGCTGTACAAAAGTTTTTAAGTTTAATTAGGTCCCTTTTGTTTATTTTTGTTTTTATTTTCATTACTCTAGGAGGTAGATCCTAAAAGATATTGCTGCAGTTTACGTCAAAGAGTGTTCTGCCTACGTTTTCCTCTAAGAGTTTTATAGTATCTGGTCTTACATTTAGGTCTTTAATTCATTTTGAGTTTATTTTTCTGTACTGTGTTAAAGAATGTTCTAATTTCATTTTTTATATGTAGCTGTCCAGTTTTCCCAGCACCACTTATTGAAGAGACTGTCTTTTCTCCATTTTATATTCTTGCCTCCTTTGTCATGGATTAATTGACCATAGGTGTGTGTGTTTATTTCTGGGCTTTCTATTCTGTTCTATTGGTCTATATTTCTGTTTTTGTGCCAGTACCATACTGTCTTGATGACTGTAGCTTGTAGTATAGCCTGGAGTCAGGGAGCCTGATTCCTCCAGATCCATTTTTCTTTCTCAATACTGCTTTGGCTATTTGGGGTCATTTGTGTCTCCATACAGATTTAAAAGTTTTTTGTTCTAGTTCTGTGAAAAATGCCATTGGTAATTTGATAGGAATTGAGTTGGATCTGTAGATTGCCTTGAGTAGTAGAGTAATTTTGACAATATTGATTCTTCCAACCCAAGAACATGGTATATCTTTCCATCTGTTTTTGTCATATTTGATTTCTTTCACCAGCAATTTAACCATTTTAAAGTGTGTGATTCAGTGGCATATACTAAATTTACAGTGTTATACAACCATTACTTCTGTGTATTTCCAGAACATTTTTTTTTTTTTTTTTTTTTTGCGGTACGCGGGCCTCTCACTGTTGTGGCCTCTCCCGTTGTGGAGCACAGGCTCTGGACGCACGGGCTCAGTGGCCATGGCTCATGGGCCCAGCTGCTCTGTGGCATGTGGGATCTTCCCGGACTGGGACATGAACCCGTGTCCCCTGAATCGGCAGGCGGACTCTCAACCACTGCACCACCAGGGAAGCCCCCAGAACATTTTAATCAACCTAAAAGGAAATACTGGACCCATTAAGCAGTCACTTCCTATTTTCCTTCTCCAAATGGGCCCTGACAACCACTAATCTGCTTTTTGTCTCTATGGATTCATCTATTCTGGATGATTCATTTACATGGGATCATACAACCTGTCTTTTTGGGTCTGATTTATTTCACTTAATATAATGTTTTCAAGGTTCAGCCATGTGGTAGAGTGGATCAATACTTCATTCCTTTTATCATTGAATAATATTCCATTGTTTGGCTATACTATATTTTGTGTATCCACTCGATAGCTGATGGACATTTTGCTTGTTTCCACTTTTTGACTACCGTGAGCAGTGCTGCTGTGACCATTTGTGGATGAATATTTGTTTTAAACCTGGTTTTCAATTTTATATATATATGTGTGTGTGTGTGTGTGTGTGTGTGTAATTGCTGGGTCATATGTTGATTCTACATTTAATTTATTGAGGAACTATCAAACTATTTTCCACAGAAGCTGAACCACTTTACATTCCCACCAGCCATGTCTGACAGTTCTAATTTCACCACATCCTCACCAACACTTGTTTTATTTTCCATTTTCGTAAAAAACACATTTTTTATTATAGCCATCCTAGTGCATGGGAAGTATAATTTTTTGTGGTTTACACTTGAATTTCCCTAGTATCTAATGACATAGAATATTTTCTCATTTACTATTAGCCTTTTGTATATCTTCCTATTCCTAATATTCTAAATTATCCTATGATTCTAACACCTTTAATCTATAGCATAAATTAATACAACCTATATCCTTCCAAGGATTATCCCTAGGCTAATGCTGAATGATATAATAAAAAATTTTTTTAAAAAATCTTTTTAAATTAACAATTCAGGGCAAAGAACTATGTATGTAATTCAATCAAGTGTTTATTTTTCACTAATTTTTATGTACCATTTATTGATAATTTTGTGCTCCTCAAATGACATGAAATGAAAAATCATAAAACATATTTTCCTGAAAGCTATTCAGTAACTAAAATAAGGTTCAAGTGTCTTGCCTCTTTTTCCCCATTTTTTTTCCAAAAAATTTAAACTCAGTTCAGTAAACCAATGGGTAGTTGTGTCTTGGGTGTCCTGAGATGGCAATCTCTTCTCTAAAGACATTTAATGATAACAATTTTATCTTTAAATCCCCCCCACCTTCATTATTATTTCCTGTCCATTACTATCTTTCACATCTCTATCATTTTAGTCAGAAACAGATATGTCTACTCATTAAGATTAATATTCTGTCCAGAAAGGCGAGACAAATTGTATTCTTCAATTCTGATGACTCTCTTTCTCATGACCTTAATTATCTCTCAAAGATTTTTTCTTTCATACAAGCCTCAACAAATTAGAGAGAGCATGAGATAGGGCTTTGCCTATGTTTAGGTAGGTAGTAATGCAAATCTGACTCTTTCAGGTTATGTGATCAAAATTTGGTGTGCTATGGTGGAAAGTGGTGGACTCCCAGCTTTGAGAGTGGCCTTTTCCATGTGGAGGGGATGCGTTGCTGGAGGCAGTGGTGGGACTTGCTTCAGCCACACTGATTTCCTCTAAGATTCCCTTGAGAAGAAAGAGCAGGTGAATTCTGCTTTTACTTCTTGTTCCAGATTGTTCTTTGTTTTCACCATGAGTTTTATATTTTTCCTTATAAGTGTTTACCACTTTCAAAAGAAGAATGTGGTGAATGTGACTATTGCAAAGAAAAGTTAGAGCAATTTGTTCCCAAATGATTTCTACCCCTCTGCCATGGCCCCAGTTGATACTTAGAAATGGATTGAATTTACCATAAGCAATAGTGTATGTTTACTGAATGTGATGGACCGGCACACTTTAAAAAATTGAAGCAAATTTTACTTGTGATACCTGAAATTTTCTACTGTACAGAAGAGTCCTGTAGATACTTAATGCAGTTAATCAACTGTGGATGTAATTGGCTACTTTGGAAAGCAATTATTCACTTCACTGTCATATGAGAGCAGAGAAGACAAAATACATACAAATTAGAGAGCTGTCATTGTAATTGAGGTTATTGTAGAGAAATATTCTCTATATTGGACATTTAAGATGACCCTGAATCAACATAGGCAGATTAGAGATGACTATTTTGAAACTTTAAAAAAATACTACTTTTGGTTTACTCAACCAAATTTGCTTAAAACTTTGAGGGAAACTTAACATTAGGCAAATCTAAAGATGTTAGGCAATCCTAAATGATATTAAAAACAAAATTTTTTTTAAATCGTAGTGTTCATTGGGGTTACTTCCAGAGAATTAGGAATTTAGAGAATTTCACTTCTCCTTTATTGTATAGAGATTTTAAAAAAATTTAAATATACAAATATTTATAGCTTAAAGAAAATTAATTAGCTTTGGAAACAAGTTGGTAAGTATACAGAGAATTTGCCACTATTCAAAGTGCAGAAAATCTGCTTTTCATTGGCTGCAGAAACAAATTATTAGGGAAGAAACCCCTGATGGGTATTATCTGACAGATGATCATATGCTGAAGTTAATACTTACCATTTCCATGCTTGGAAAGTTGTTTTCCTTTAGAATTAATTTCCAAACTGTGATTCATTTGCAATTTACTGGAAAAGACAAAGTATGGTAGAGTTCATTAAGGAAATGAAAGAACAATGCATCTAATTATTTTTGGCATATGATATACCCTTTAGATGATCTCCAAACAAAAGAATTATGTATGGTGTGATAAACGGGTATTAAAACAAAGCCAATTAGTGTATTCCACAGAGACTTGTTTATAACTGTCACTGGGGCAAAACAGTCAAAGTTCTATATCAGAACCTTTAGCAAAGTCCCCTGAGTATGCTTCAGAGAGTGTATGTGCTGAAGACCAGCTTCTCCAGTGAAAAGCCAACAAAACTAGGAACAGTGATAGGCTGAAAGTGCTTTTTCTTGCAGTTGTAAATCATATTCTGCACAGTGACAAGGTTTGTGCAACTTTACTTATTTCTTCTTCCTGGTGATCCATAAAACCTTACATAAAATAGTGCTGTCATAAAGATGGAATCAATCAAAAAGGATGTTAGGAGTGTGAAGGGCTTGTTAAAGTTGCCCATCCATTCAGTCATTCATATAACAGACATTTTTCAGCATCTGTAATGGGTTAGAAATGTTGTTAGAAATTAATATATCATGATATTTCCTCAAGGCTCTAGTAGTCTAGTAAACGGATGGAATCAAATAAGTACACCAGTATTTTAGTTTCTAATAAAGATATATTTAGAGGATATTATAATAGGGTATAAGGGGTGGAGAGGTCACTTTTTTTCTGCAAGAGACAGCAAATACCTTGTAGGGAGGTGACAAGAATATGTGTATTAATTAATTCAACAATAATTTGTAGATTGTCTCATATTTTCTAATCTGGAGGTACAACAAGAAGCAAGATACAATCTCTGTCCACAAGAAGCTTATAGCATCTTGAAAAATGGATAGTTAGCCTAGCAGACAAGGGGGATAAATGTGTATTCCATGTGGAAATACAGAGGCTTTGAGTGTTTGGTCGTGTTAGTCAGTGTGTCTTCCACACTCATCTGTCACTTCAAGCTTAAACTGCTAGAGCTTCTCTCACCCTGCCCCCAGGGAAATATGCTCAGTATGTTTTCTTTTTCATGTTTTTTTTTTTCCCCCTGTGGAAGAAGACACTGGCTGGTGAGTAGAAGACAAAAAGACTTTAAAAAATTAAAACATACTCTGACCATCGGTCTCAGGTATTACCCAAGTAGTGATGAGTTGAGCTAGATTTGTAGTTCACTGACACAGCAGAATAATCTGTCAGTGATGGGCTCTGGAGCACAGGAGACTTTGTATAGAACTATGGATTGTGGGCAGGCTTTTCCATGTAACAAGATGAGCTGAGGAGAGAAGGCACATCAAGAATTTGAAAAGAACGGACGGAGCTGACTTACTGAGGCAGAAATTAGAGACCATGCATTAAAGGACAACTTAATTATTTCTAATTCAGAGTTTCACTCCCTGTGGTCTGAGTTGTACTTCTAACCCACGTTAGAATCTGAGTGGTTCATACCTTTGTCACTAGTATCTCCTTCCATTTTTGGCTTTAGATATTTTGGGTGGGTTTCTGTTGCGTTTATCTAAAAGTAGCAGGGGATGTTGGCAGATCTCTAGGTACTTTTGCAAGGCCGAAAAGTACGAGTCCTGAAAGAAAGGCAGGACCATAACATGAACAGTTGTGTGTGCTGTATTAGGAATTTGGACCTTATATTATGAAAATTGAAAATCACTGCAGGCTTCCAAGCAAAGAAGTGGCATGATCATTATATAAGTCACTTGGGTGCTTTGGAGGGGTCATAAATGGAGGGTAGAGGATGACACTGGTTAAAAGAGGTATTAAGAGTCTGTAGTAAGGCAGAAGCTATGGGAATATAAGGAAGATATTTTATTTAAGACATGTCAATGTTGTGGAATTTACATGACTTGGACACTGATTTTGTGAAAGGGAGGAATAAAAGATTACTCTAATGACAAATGAATGCCAGTACTTTATCAATAAAGGAAATCCTAGAAGCAGTGTTATATTTGAGGGGGAAAAATGAGTGCAGTTATGGAGATGTTAAGATTGGGATGTTCCTTCAGTTAGGATTCAGTCAAGGAAACAAGGTGCAGTAAAAGTAATTTGCATTTGCAAATGTCTTAAGATTTTCAGTGAAGAAAAGAAATCGACACAGGAAGTTAAGCAGGAAAAGAACAAATGGATGATAAGCACTTCCTAAGATTATGGTTATTAAGTTACACCTATACTTGTTAATTTTGTCCTTTTACAATTGTAACAGCTGTCATTTAGAGACTTTATGTCAGGAGCTGGATAACAAATTCATGTGTGTACTGTTTGATTTTTCCTAGTAACCATTCTCTAAGGCAACTATTAATATCATCATTTTACAGATGGGGTAACTTGGATACACAAAGTCTAAATAACTTGCCCAGGGTGATAGTAAATACAGGAAATATTCGAGCCACCGAGGCTACTTCTGTCAGACTCCACAGCTTGTGCAATGAATGATTGTGCTGTTCATTGCCTTCCAAATACCAAATACCAGGTGAGCTAGAGAAGGCACAACTGTCCATAACATTCACCATGCCCATTTGTCATTTGAACGCTTCAATTCTCCTATACCCCAGAGAAGCTTTCTTGTAACTCTGTGGGCTGGGCGAGAGTGAGGAGGGTAAGAAGTGAGAAGGTTCCATGGCAGGAAAGCAGATTCAAGAACAGAGAATGAAATGGTGATATTTTTCTCCCCTTTAGTCTCTGGGGTTGCAACAACTGAACCTTATGGTTAGCCTAAGACGCATGGAACAGAGGGCCTGTCGCGGCTGCTTCTACCCCACAGTGTCACATTGAGCAGGTTGGGAGAGAGAGTGTATTAGATGCTATTTAATTCTGTATGAGAATTATTTATTTTTGACAGGTGACATAAGACACAAACTTGAGAGCTGCTTTTTATTTGTACTTTAAGTGTAAGACCAATCTTTCTATGCTGCAGAGAGGAGAAAAGTTACTTTTTATTAAATAGTATGCAGAGCATATCTTCAATAGTTAATGTTAATAACATCCTGGGAAATCTTTGCAAATGCCATTCCTTAGCTTGTTCTCTAAATGTAAAGTTTAGAAACTGTTTTAGCAAGCATGGTCACATGTTTTAAATAACTTCTTTCCTTTAAGCACCTGTAAATTTATATACCTAATTCATTGTTTTGCATTAAGGAATAATGTCAAAAGAAGGAAATAACAGATAGAAGAAGAAATCTAACATTGGAGAGAAAGGAGAAGCCAGGCCTGGGCATACATCTACACATAGTATAGTGTCTTTCTAGACAGAATATTACATGATGCTTAGGTGTTTTTTTGTGGGTAGAATAGAGATAATCTTGTCTTGCACTATCAATTACTGTAACTATTTAAATAGCTGTATGTGGCTGTTTGGATTTAAATTAATTAAAATTAACTACAATAAGAAATCTATTTTCTTACTCATAGTAGGAATTAAAGAAATGGAAAACAGTTTAAAAAAGTGGTATCAAGGAGGAGAGAGTAGCCGCTCTGTCAAAATACATTGTTTAATTAGCCCTGTTTTATGTATGGGAGATAATGGGTCAAATATATGCTATCTAGTTTTAGATAAACTTCTTCTACATTCCTTTATTTCCAGTTATTTTTTAATAATTAAAAATATGTCTCTGTATTGATTTTTTCTTCTTTTATCAAAGACAAAAAGCATTTTTTTTTTTTTTTTTTTTTTTTTTTTTTTGCGGTATGTGGGCCTCTCACTGTTGTGGCCTCTCCCGTTGCGGAGCACAGGCTCCGGATGCGCAGGCCCAGCGGCCATGGCTCACGGGCCCAGCCGCTCCGCGGCATATGGGATCCTCCCAGACCGGGGCACGAACCCGTATCCCCTGCATCGGCAGGCGGACTCTTAACCACTGCGCCACCAGGGAGGCCCCAAAAAGCATTTTTAAACAATGCAACAACTATAACCATTCATCCATTTATCCATCCATCCATCATCTATTAATATGTTCATAGAAATTTCTTTAGCTTCATAAATGTACCAAAAAGTAAGCAATAATGGTAATGTGTCATTTTCTATTCATTATGTAAATACTTTGAGCTGAAATAAGTCCTCTATTATACCACAGGAGATGTGTCTCTGTAAGCATTACAGATATAGGTATAGAGATCAAATGATCTATCAAGTTCAGTGTATATGAATAATATATATAAATAGTTATTTATAAAATAGTTACATATTTATGTTTATATGTATTTCTTCTCAATTTATAAATTCTTTATTATATACATATATTTTGTTTTCTATACATATATATATGAAAGATGAGACTTGAAAAATTATCTAATTTTTTTTTAATGATAACATTAACAGAGAAATTGCTAGATCCTTGGTCCTTTCAATAGATGCAATAAGGTAAAATTGTTGGCTTTAATATAAACTCAAAACTTTATAAAAATCTAAAAATAGAACTACCATACGACCCAGCAATCCCACTACTGGGCATATACCCTGAGAAAACCATAGTTCAAAAAGAGTCATACACCACAATGTTCATTGCAGCTCTATTTACAATAGCCAGGTCATGGAAGCAACCTAAGTGTCCATTGACAGATGAATGGACAAAGAAGATGTGGCATATACATAATGGAATATTACTCAGCCATAAAAAAGAAACAAAATTGAGTTGTTTGTAGTGAGGTGGATGGACTTAGAGTCTGTCATACAGAGTGAAGTAAGAAAGAGAAAAACAAATACCATATGCTAACACATATATATGGAATCTTTAAAAAAAAAAGGTTCTGATGAACATAGGGGCAGGACAGGAATAAAGACACAGACATAGAGGATGGACTTGAGGACACGGGGAGGGGGAAGGGTAAGCTGGGATGAAGTGAGAGAGTGGCATGCACATATATACACTACCAAATGTAAAACAGATAGCTAGTGGGAAGCAGCCTCATAGCACAGGGAGATGAGATCAGCACTTTGTGACTACCTAGAGGGGTGGGATAGGGAGGGTGGGAGGGAGATGCAAGAGGGAGGAAATATGGGGATATATGTATATGTATAGCTGATTCACTTTATTATAAAGCAGAAACTAACACACCATTGTAAAGCAATTATACTACAATAACAATGTTTAAAAAAAGTAAATAATAACGTAAAATAAAAAAAAATTTTAACTTTAATCTCCCAAAGTGAAAGTTTGTCTTATTCAATATTTTTAGACATTTTGACTCTTACCACTCTGTGTCTTTTAAAAAGTTCAGTAGATGTTGCTAAAAAATACCACCCTACTCCTGATATTACTTCAAGTTCTCTCACTGAATTACAAATTTCCTTCTTAAGTAACCTATTACTGTATGCAATTTATCCCACCTATAAGCTCAAGCTGATGAATGTTTGATTTTAATAACATAAATAAGTAATATGAAATGTAATATGTATTTAAATAAAAGATTTATTAACCTGAAGGTTAAAATTATAGAATGCATTTATCTAATAGTTCTGGCCAATTAACTGTTAAATGTTAAATTATTGGGATTAATATCTACTTTCAAAGCTTTATTGTTATTATTTATTTTGCAGTTGTACATTTGTTTGGATTCCTGCTACTGCCCCTCTTTTTTCTGTCTCTTCTCACTATCCTTAAAAGAATGCAAGCATTTTAGTGCAGTTTAATATAACTAGACAAATATTTTACAAAAATAAGTGAAGCTGACTCTTGACTTATTTAAATTCCTGGATGTTGCAGGAATTGAGTGTCAAGATGCTGGAAAAAATGCCACAATTCCTTTGAATTAAGTTGGATATAATATCAGTGAGGTAAAGCAGGTTTTAAAATATAGGCTTTCTATTATAATTGTTACTTAATTCCTTTTTACGACAGTGGAAAATCTATTGTTTGAGAGTGGGAATCTTGCTAAATTGGTCCCAACCCAAAGATCATCTGTAAGATGATAGAAGGCAAAGAATGTACCCTTTTCAGGGAAAATAAATACAGAGTTTTAAATAATTAATGATTCTTTTGTGTGATTCATCTTTATTGAATGTCAACGCTAACATTGCTAAGCACATAGAGTTTTCTAATTTTGGAAAAGGCTTTTGCCCTTGACTTAATAGAATAGGCATTTACTAGCATTTTTTAGACTTTTCATATTGCCTTTAGGTAACTTGACACCTTGTTGACTCAAGTGGAGGGGGCCCACAAAAGATGCTTTTACTAAATCATATTAGTCATCTATTCGTAGGTGCTTGGTCCAAATTGTTCACATGACCTAAGCAAGGAAAGTGTGTATATACACACACACACACACACATATATGTATGTGTACACACACATATGTATGTATACACACACAAAGATATATATTTTGAGTTGAAATAAGTCCCCTGTATATCAAGAGATGTGTCTTGATAAGCATTACAGATATAGATATCAAATGAATTACCAAGTT
The DNA here is from genome assembly GCF_025265405.1 of Mesoplodon densirostris. NCBI lineage: Eukaryota > Metazoa > Chordata > Mammalia > Artiodactyla > Ziphiidae > Mesoplodon > Mesoplodon densirostris. The sequence goes on along the minus strand of NC_082663.1, from coordinate 102,503,421 downwards.
AAATATATATAAATAATACAAATTTAGTTACTTAATTTTAAATGTAATTGTAACATATGTATGTATACATACACGTGCACACAAACATATACAGAAAGATGAGAAACAGAGTCAGCCTCTTTGTGTAACTGTATTCATAATAAATCTCAAGAGTTTTAAAGAGACATTATACATCAGATGGTATGATGTGTGGTAGAAGCCAGTCTATAGACAGAAATATAACATAAAAATATGTGCAAAGAAGCAGAAGTAAGAACCTGTTTCTGTGTCTCCAGCAGTATTTAGATCCACGTTTATGTAGTCCTGAGGCTCTACTACTTTTCCTTCCATGCCTGATAGTCGTTAGGTTCTGAGAGATAGCCCTACAGCCTTTAGACAAACCCTTCTCTTTTTGTGTAAGCCCTCTCTACATAAAATCAGAGTCCTATCTAACATATTTGGGAAGAAGAGCATTGCTTGATGGAGAAATAACCAGTTATTCTTAAGATGCTTTATCTGTTTACCAGCTACAAGAATGCTGCTGCAAAATAAAATAAAATGCATTTTGAGTCTGTAGAGAAAGGCTTTATGTGTTTATCTTTGCATGGTATTTAAAGATATTTGAGTTCTGTTAAAACGTATTTTCATCAAAGATGCTTATAATGGGCCACTGAGATACTGTTGAGGATCTTTTCTCTCTGATAGGCTTGGTAAAATCCATGGCAGTGTCATTGCTATCTGACATATCCCCATATCTGATTATGGGGATAGAGTCTTATGTCACTTGTAGTGAGGGGATTTCTTGCTGTTTCTTTTTTTTTTTTTTCTCAATCTACCTTTTTGTAAATGTGGAAATAACATTTTGAAAAACTTACTTTGACAGAACATAAAAGCTTTTAAGTTCATTCACTAATGTTTATTATGTATAAATAGCCATGTAAATATATATATATATATATATATATATTCTTTTTCAGATTCTTTTTCCCTTATGGATTATTACAAAATATCGAGTACAGTTTTTTTTGTGTTATACAGTAGGTCCTTGTTGGTTATCTATTTTTATATATAATAGTGTGTATATGTTAATCCAAAACTCCTAATTTATCCCTCCCCCCCTTTTCCCTTTGATGACCATAAGTTTGTTTTCTATGTCTGTGGGTCTAATTTCTGTTTTGTGTGTAAGTTCATTTGTATCTTTTTTTGTGGGGGGGATCTCACATATAAGCCGTATCGTATGATATTTGTCTTTCTGTCTGGCTTACTTCACTTTGCCTTTACATTATGTTGTTAGAGGGTGTGTATTTACATTTTAACAATGCTGGTAGGTTATATAGTGGTATCCTATTGCAGTTTTCATTTATATTTCCTTGATCAATATCAATGTTGAGTGACGTTTAAAATATTTATTGGTCATTTGGCTCTCTTATTTTGTAAAGTGCCAGTTCAAATTTCTTGTTCACTGAAGAATTGCCTTGCCTTTCCTTTTTAATTAATAAAAGGTTTTTATTATTTCCTTAATATGAGACTCATTGTCAGTTATATGCGTTAAATATATAATTTCCCATTTTGGGCTTGCTTTTTCATTCTTTTTGTGTCTTTTCTGAAAAAGAGTTATTAATAATAGTCTAATTTATCTCTAGTGTTAGAGAATTTTTTAAAGAAATCATCCTATGCTATGAAGTCATAGTTATCTTTGTTCTAAAGTTTTTATTTTTTACCTTTCACATATATAGTGTCCATTTGGAATTGATAATTGTGTATGTTGTGAAGTGGGGGTTATTTATTTATCTAATTGTTAGTTAATTTACCAACCATCATTTATAGAAAATACATTTTTTTCCACCACTGCTCTACAATGCCTGTTTTGTCAAAATCAAGAGCCCATTCCTATGTGCTTCTGGTTCTGTATTATCTATTCAGTTCCATTGGCCCATTTGTCTCTCCTTGTACCATCACACTGCCTTAACTAGTAGTTTTATTACAATGGTTGGTATGGTAAGTGTTCTTGCTTTGTTCTTGGCAATTTTGGCTCTAGGTATATCTATGTTAATTTTAGGATCAGCTTGCTAATTCCACAAGAATCCTTGTTAGGACTTACAGGGATAACATTGAATCAATACATTAATTTGGAAAGTCTTTCAAACAGTGGGCATGGTATTTCCCTCCTTTTATTAAGATAGTCTTTCATTTCTCCCAGTAAAGTTTCATATTTTGCTGGTGCAGGGGTTTTGTACATCTTTTAGCAGATCTGTTCTTTAGAATTTTGTGTTTTTTGATGCTATTACAATGGTATTATTTTTAAAGATTAGTTTCCTAAGATTTTGGTGATAATAGAGAAATATAACTATTATTTATAATTTCATATCTAGAAAGCTTCATAAACTCTCTAATCCTAATAATTTAGGTATAGATCGATTTTGAATTGTCTACATGTCCTCTTTAAATAATGACAGTGCTATATGTTTTTCTATAAGCCTAGCTTTAGCTGTATACCACAGATTTTGATGCCACATTTTCAATATCATTTGGTTCAAAATACTTTGTAATTTCAATTTTGATATCTTTTTCACTAATGCATTACTTAGTAGTGGACTACTTACTACTTAATTTAAATAATATATGGTTATTTTCTATTATTTGTTGCTGTTTATTTGTAGTTACACTGTAGGAAGAGAACATCCTGCATATAATTTCATATATATAAAATTTTTGAGACTTGCTTTGTGGTTCGTAATCTTGACATCTGATACCCTGGAATTTCCCTCTTTTTATTTTTTCTCCATTAGCATCTCTAACCACCTTAAAGTAGTTCTTTTTTTTTTAGATGTTGGGGGTAGGAGTTTATTAATTAATTAATTTATTTTTGGCTGTGTTGGGTCTTCGTTTCTGTGCGAGGGCTTTCTCTAGTTGTGGCGAGCGGGGGCCACTCTTCATCGCAGTGCGCGGGCCTCTCACTGTCACGGCCTCTCTTGTTGCGGAACACAGGCTCCAGACGCGCAGGCTCAGTAGTTGTGGCTCACGGGCCTAGTTGCTCCACGGCATGTGGGATCTTCCCAGACCAGGGCTCGAACCCGTATCCCCTGCATTAGCAGGCAGATTCTCAACCACTGCGCCACCAGGGAAGCCCTTAAAGTAGTTCTTCATTCCATTCCACTCTAACCATTTTTGACGCAGTACCATATTCATTTCTTTAATGATATATACCACAATTTGTAAGTATGTATGTTCCTGTATGTGTGTGTGTGTGTGTGTGTGTGTGTGTGTGTATTCTATGATTTCAGGAACTACATGTCTGCTTATTTTAATACTGCTTCCTATGCATACAGTGGGACTTTGAGTATATATAGGCATTAAGACAGTTTTTGATGAATGAATGAATCTCTGTATCAGTAGTGGTTGAATTTCTGGATATAGACAAAATGGACTATGGAGAATATGTGGCATATGCATAGAGACAACCAAAGATAGAATTTCAAAGAATAGGCAGGCAGACATGAGAATGTAGTGTGGAGGACTGAGAAGGAATGACTTGAGGGATAACAGTAAATTAGGACAGTGTTGTGCCATGCATGCTAAAGGAGAAGAAATGTCACACGGCAGCAATCAATTACCAACTGTTACAAGTTGTAGAGAGGTCAAAAATAATAGGAACTGAAGTATGTCCATTTGACTTAGGATTGAAGAGACTGATAACAAGGGTAAAAAGTTGAAGTAATGTAGATGCTAGACATCAGCAGATTTAAAATGGTTGCAATGTAGTGGTTTATTCAGATATTTTCTAAACATATGTATATATTATCTTCAGCAGAATCCTCTCTTTTCACTCTATACACAGTATGGAGGTAACAGTTAAATTACATGGTTAGGAAAAACCTTGGTTTAACTTTTCCTTTTGACAGAGGTAAGAACTGAAGCCTGAAATTGTGGAGTCAAAACAACCCACATTCTCATTCCATTTTTTTTTTCTTACACGACCTGTTATATGTAAGTTGCCTCCTCTCAGAGGGAAGCACAATATCACATGCGCAATTAAGGGCAAGATTAGCCTCTCAGAACACAGTAGTTTGCTGTGGAATACCATTTACCCGGTTTGCTAGTGTGGTGGTTGAATATTTTTGCATCATTGCTGCTCTTTAATGTCTCCTTTTAATGTCATGTGAATTTAGAGGGGATGAATATGCAGAGTTCATACCGTATACCAATTTTTGACAAGATAAGGTGGACCATTCAGAAAATGACATGCAAATTGAATGAGGGGGTAAAAATATGAGGTTGTGACCTAGTTTCAGGAAAAAAAGCAAAGCAGGGGAAAAGCAAGATAACCAGGTAGAAACACAGAGGTTCTGAACTCCTGGGTGTGAGATGGAAGGGAATGAAGAGAAAGAAAATCATCTTTAGTGAGCAACTATCCTTTAAGGCACTTTAAAATGATTAAGCAATCCAATCCTTATAATAAATCTGGGACTAGATATTACTGTTACTACCTTTATTTTTCAAAAGGAAACTCCAAGATACAAAGAACTTGTAGTAACTTGCCTAAAACTCAAGTGAACAAATGACAGCCCTGGGATCTGAGCCTTAGTGTGTCTGTCTTTAGAGACTGTGTGTCTCTTATCCACTGCATCATATGGCAGATGAGGAAACTAAGTCTCAGAGGGATTTTCACCCCCTAAGCATGTAGGGTGACAATAAACTAAATCTGGATCTGTGCCCAGTTGTTTCATTCTAAAGTCTGTGCACCTCCCCCTCCATCTGCTTTGAGAAACTACACATGTACACTCTCATTCTTGGGGTTTCGTAATTCAAATTAATATACTGAAAGCTTTGAGAAATCTTGTAAGAACACCTGTTTACTTTTACTCAGTTCAGCTTTCCTGGTGTGTCCAAATTTATCTGACCATGTCATGCCTCTCTTGCTTGTAGAACCTATTACCTTTGTACCAATTGCATGTATTATGGAATGCCTTGAGAAATAGTGCCCCTTGCCAGATGGTGTCACAATTGACCAAAGGGTGTTTAATGAAACAACAAAGACATAATTCACCTAGCCTTTTTATAAGGGCATTATTGCTGATGATTTTATATGTACCTCTTATACTACTGGGGGAGGAGGAGTAAGAAAACTCCTGAGACATTTCCCATTTTGCTTTATTGAAGTCTTCTAACCCTGAGGCTGAAAGCATAATAAATAGTTATGATTTCATACTTTTTAAAGAATATTTTAAAAGGCCAGAGGAGGGAGACTATGAAACTAATTCTGGTGTTTGAAATTCACATGGGTACTGCCTGAAATAGAGCTATTAGTGGTGGAGTTGAGATTAGCATTCAAGTCCTCTTCCTTGTTTGGAAGTACCGTAGAATTTTGTAGCATTGTGCACAATATTTAACAGCAAATCAGACCTTGTTAAAAATTTACACACTGGGGATGAAAGGGATTTAATTTTAAAAACAGATGAACAGGGAACCTGACTGTTGTCATGGGAAAGTGTTATTTCCAGAGTTTCTGTCCCCTAAATTACCTAAAAACAATTTAAATGCAATCAAATAATGTGATGAAGTGTTTGTTGAGCTGTGGCTAACTCCTACTTACATCTAATTGAGTTTTGAATGTGATCTGCGTAAAGAAGGATTGAGTTGCTTTGTAAAATGGGAGAGGCAACATATTCTTACATAATTTTGCACCTAAAATTATTTAGTTATTATCTTTCTTGTGACTTTTTTCCTCTTGTTGTGTCTCTCCAATACCCTATTATTCACCCCCGCCTCTAAAAAAACCCATAATTTGAATAATGTGCTTAATCTGCAGAATGAGATAAAGGTAGGAGAGGGAAGGAAGGAGGAAGAGAGAGACAGATACAGAGACAGAAAGAGAGGTGTGTGTTACTTTAAGATTAAAACTGTGTTTAAGAAAGGGCAAACATTAAGAGTGAGATGTATAGGTTAGCTGAAACAATAAACATTTAATGTTTGTAGTAACTGATCTAAACCGCATAATACTTAAAATTATATGTATAATTATGGAATCCCAATTGAGTACTCAGAATATGGACTTGTATCCAGCCATGATAAGATTTACCTAAAAATATTTAGCTTAAATATCATTAAGCATATTTTGCTTTCCATATTTTTCTTCTTATGTATATGTTTGCATTTTCCCGTTATATATGTTAAATTCATCACATGGCTCATTTTTGAGGGAGTCAAATTGTCAATTACATTTTATAAGGAAAAAGAAAAACTTTATAAATGTACTTTTACAGAAAATATTTCCAGGATAAGTGTATTGCCGCAGACCAAGGAAAAAGAAGTTTCGTTTCCATTTATGGTTAATAAATTTTCTATGGTTATCAAAATAAAGATTTGTTTTTCAAGGCTTAGAATTTATAGAGAAGCAAACAAACAAAAAGGTCAGAATTTTCAAAATTATTTTTCTATAGGGAGTATTGATGGAGGGTGGTATTGTGGAAAATGAGGTGGTAAAAACATACCATGAGCATGGTTGATAAAGGACTTGGCAAATGAAGGAGAAGGTTTAGAATAGTTTGCGTTTTAGATTTGGAGTTGAGGGTTTCAAAGTTCACCTGAAAGTAGGTGAAGAAGGGGAAGTATTTGGTTTGTTTTTACATTGTCCCTAACTCATTTGATAAACATCTGTGTGGCCCACAAATGATATATGCAGTCAAATATGAGTGGGACAATGAATGTGTGTATTTAAAATCTCATACTTCCTTTTACATAGGTATTATAGATGCCATTCCTTCTACTGATAATTTTATGTACTTTTTAAAGGAATAATCAGAAATGGCATAGGGTAAATCATTGCTTCTTTTTTTTTTTTTTTTTTTTTTTTTTTTTTGCGGTACGTGGGCCTCTCACTTTTGTGGCTCTCCTGTTGCAGAGCACAGGCTCCGGACACGCAGGCCCCCGCGGCCATGGCTCACGGGCCCAGCCGCTCCCCAGCATGTGGGATCCTCCCGGACAGGGGCACCGTGTCCCCTGCATCGGCAGGCGGACTCTCAACCACTGTGCCACCAGGGAAGCCCAATCATTGCTTCTTGATTCCAAAGATAGAACAAACATTTAAACAAGCCAGATAGATAAGTACGCTTTTCATCTGGCTCTTCAGTATGAAATAAAGTTTTTGCTGTTCAGTTCTGATCTTTCAAACTCAACTTTTCAGGGTATTGTAACCCCTGTTTATACATAGATGAGTGATAGTATTATTCTTTGGTAGTAAAATAACTTGCCAATAGATTTGAGTGTGACTTAGCATCTAGATGGCTCATTAGACTATAGAAATGCAAGCAAACAAGTTTCATGAATATTGCAGTATAAAAATGCAATAATAGAATATAAACTTGGGCAAACTATTGAGAGATTCATTGTCTTTTTGTACACGTGTGGGGAAATACTTTTTTTCAATAAATCGATAGACAGGCTCTGATTTGAAAGTAACTTAGACATAAACCATCGGAACTCTCTATCTTATTCTCTTGACTTTTCCATATATCTTGTCTAGCCTCTTAGCTCAAATTTCATGTCTACATAAATGATTCTTTAGTCAATATACCTAGCTCGACTCCCTCCTGAAACCATTTTATACATGCAGTTCTTCATTAACAAATTAGATTACAAAATACAGTAAGATTTCATCACTAGCTTTTGATCATTTGTAGCATTGTAGCTTCTGATACTATGCCAGGAACTACTGCCACACACATTCTTTTATAAACTCCGAAAATGCCCTGCTCTAAGAAAACGTAGCCCTATTTTTAAAAATAAGAAAACAGGCACAAAAATGTAGATAATCTTCCCCCAAATCTGTAACTAGTAATTGTCAGAACTGGATTTCAAATTTAGCTCTGGTAGTCTGTAAGTGTCATGGTATTTGCACTATACTGTTTCTTCCAAGTAGCACCATTCAAATTATCTATAGAAGTGAGCCATTTTGTTTAATTTATAGCAAATCAGTATTTAATAACAATGTATTTAATTGTAATATTATGGTGGCTGTAAAAAATAAGGAATTTTGTATATGAAGTAAATGTTATTTCTTTTATCCTGTTTGGGGGTATCTAACTGAATCCTATATCTTATCACAACAAAAGGCTAAGGAATATTCATATCAATAAGGCATATCATCATTTATATGGAAATAGTATTAAAACAGATTGTCTCTGCCTTAGCATTAGCATAATCCCCCCCTGTTTACTAACATCGTTTTTGTAGTCTAGATATTGCAAGCCTAGCTGTAGTTATATGGGCCTGCTTATTTTCCTGTCTATGACCCTCCCCTCACTTGTCTAGAACTTTAGCAAACCAATTTCAACAATATATAAAATGGATCATATGCCATAATCAAGTGGCATTTATTATTCTAGGGATGGTTCAATATCCAGAAATTAATCAGTGTGATACACCATGTTAACAGAAGGAAGGATAAAAATCACATGATCATCTCAATAGATGCAGTCAAAGCTTTTGGAATAATTCAACATTCATTCATGATAAAAACTCTTATCAAAGTGGGTATAGAGGGAATACATTTCAACATAATAAAGGCCATTTATGACAAACCCACAGCTAACATCATACTCAACAGTGAAAAACTTTTTCTCTAAAATCAGGGCCAAGACAAAGATGTCCACTCTCACCACATCTATTTAACATAGTATTGGAAGTTCTAGCCACAACAATCAGACAAGAAAAAAAAAGGCATCCAAATTGAAAGGGAAGAGATAAAACTGTCATTATATGCAGATGACATGATACTATATATAGAAAACCGTAAAGTCTCCACCAAAAAAACTATTAGAACTAATCAGTGAATTCAGTAAAGTTGCAGGATACAAGATTAATATACAGAAATCTGTTACTTTTCTATATACTAATAATGAGCTATCAGAAAAATAATTCAAGTAAACAGTTTTATTTACAATTCCATCAAAAAGAATAAAATACCTAGGAATAAACTTAAACTAGGAGTTGAAGGAACTGAACTCTGAAAGTTATAAGACATTGATGAAGGAAATTGAAGATGATACAAATATTTGTTGTTTCATTCTTCATCTCTGTTTGGTTGTTCTTTATATTTTCTCACTCCTTGTTAAAAACTTCTGACTTCTTGCCCTATGCATCTATTCTTCTCCTAAGTTCTTTGATCACCTTTTTGATCACTACTCTGAACTCTCTTGGGAAGATTGTTTATCTCCACTTTAGTTAATTCTTTTTCTGGGTTTTTACCTTGTTCCTTTGTTTGGAATATGTTCCTCTGTTGCCTCATTTTGCCTAAGTTACTGTTTTTATTTTTATGTATCTCATAGGTTGGTTATGTTTCCCCACCTTGGAGAAGTGGCCTTTTGTAGGAGACATACTGTGCTTCCCAGCAGTGCACTCTCCTCGCAACACTGGAGCTATTAATATATGCTCTAGGGGTCCCTCCTATAAGTGCTGTGTGTGTCCTTCTGTTGTGGCAGGCTGTATGGGCAATCCTATTGGTTGACAGGCTCTGCCTTCTCTGGAGGCTGTTGGCCAATGGTTGGCAGGACCAGATCATGAGGTGGCCGGCTGTGGAACCCCCTGGAAGCCCTGGGGCTAGTGCTGGCTCACTGGTGGGTGGAGTCAGAGTCCAGAAGTCTCCAGGGCTATTGCCTGCTCACTGGTGGGTGAAGCCAAATCCTGGGGCTAGTGCCAGTGTACTGGCTGGCAGAGCTGGGTATTGGAGTCTTGTTGTAGGGCCCAAGGGACCCAGAGCTAGTGTCGGCTTGATTGTGTGTGTGGGGGAATTCCTGACACAGTTGGCTACAAAGTCCAGTGTGTCCCTAAGCTGTGTTGGCCTGCTAGTGGGTGGGGGCAGGACCCAGCCAGTCCTAGGGCAGGATCTGTGCTGCTGAAAGGGAGGCCAGGTCTGCAGACTGTGGGGCTGCAATTTTCTTGGGGCTGGGGTCTGCCCATTGGTGGTTGGAGGTGGACCCAAGGTCTAGAACATGCTCCTTAGAGGGTGAGGCTGGGTCCTAGAGGATTCTGGGGCTGGTACCTGCCCACTGGTGAGTGGAGCTGGGTCCTATGGTCTCTGGCTGGAGGGCCCTGGGGCTCCTGGGTCTAGTGCCTGTGCACTGGTGTGTGGGGTCTGGTCCTAGGCCCTCTGGTGGGCAGGATCATGTCCAGGGATGGCTCTGGGCTCTGGGAGTCTTAAGGCAGCCTGTCTGCTGGTGGATGACACTGTATGCATGTGCAGTTTCCTGGTCTGAGGGATCTCTCACAGGTGCCTACTGGTTTTTGGGCCAAGGTGGGGCTAGGTTCTGGAGCTAATAAACTAGAAGGAGGATTCCAAAATGGTGTTTGCCAACACCAGTGTTCTGGTAAAGTGAGCTCCAAAAATGTCCATTGCTAGTGTGTACGTCCCCAGGGTGAACTGCAGTTGCCTCCTGCCTCTCTGGGAAACTCTCCAAGATCAGCAGATAGGTCTGACTCAGGTTCTTACCAAATTATTGCTTCTGCCCTGGGTCTGGGAGCATGTGAGATTTTTGTGTGTGTCCATTAAGAGTGAAGTCTATTTCCCCCAACCCTCTAGGACTACTGGAACTAAGCCCTGCTGGCCTTCAAATCCAAATGCTCTGGGGGCTTGTCTTCCTAGTGCAGGACCCCTGGGCCAGGGAGCCCTATGTGGTGCTCAGACCTCTCTCTCCTTTGGGAGATACTCTGAAATTGTAATTATTCTCCCATTTGTAGGTCGCCCTCCTGAGGGTATGGGATGTGACTATATTGAAACTGCTCCCCTCCTTCCCATCTTGTTGTGATTCCTTCTTTATATCTTTAGTTGTAGATCTTTTCTAGTAGGTTCTGTTCTTTTTTTATCAATGGTTGTCCTGAAAATAGTTGTGATTTTCATGTGCCTGTGAGAGGAGGTGAGCTCAGGATATTTCTACTCTGCTATCCTGGCTGATCCCCATCTGAGGATCATTCAAATAGAAAGATATTCTATGTTCATGTATTAGAAGAAGTAATATTACTACCCAAAACAATTTTCTGAGTAATAAGAGTGTCTTTTGTATACTAATGATATGACTCTCGTGGCTGAGGGGCCTCTGAGATAGCTTCAGGATGGGGGCTAGTCACCAAAAGAACATATCATGTGATTAGAGGGTTGAACCTTTCAGCTGCCCCACCCCCTGGCTTCTAAGGAAGGGAGAGGTCTGGAGATTGGGTTATAAAGACTCCTAAACAATAAGACTTGGAGAGTTTCCAGGTTAGTGAACACATCAACACACTCCCAGGGGAACATGCATAAAGAGGGCATGGACAAGCTGTACTATCCCTGCCCCCATACCTTGTAATATGCATCTCTTCCATTTGGCTGTTTCTGAGGTGTATCCTTTAAAATATATCTGTAATAGTAAATATAGCACTTTCCCAACTTCTGTGAATTTTTCTACCAAATTATTGAACCTGAATGAGGGGGGATCATGCTAACCTTCCAATTTGTAGTCAGCCAGGCAGAAGTGCAGGTAGCCTTGTACCCCATTTGCAGCTGCTGTCTCAGGGCAGTCTTGTGGGACTGTGCCCTTAACCTGTAGGGTCTGGGCTGACTCTGGATAGCTAGTGTTGGAATTGAATTGAATTCTTGGACAGCCAGTTGGTGTTGGTAAATTGGAGAATTGATTTTTGATGTTGGAAAACACATCATAGATGGTCACATAGCTGGAATATGCCTAGAATCTGCCTAGATGATCAGCTCACTATGAGACTCTTCTTCCCCAGAGCTGAGCAGATTTTGGACTTCCTTCTCTCAGGGCGCTTGATATACATATAGGTGGTGCTTCCAAACTGGAGGAGATAAAAATATATTTTATAAGGCTCAGGTGAGAGAGGAGAGAGTGGCCTGTATCTGTGACCTTAGATTTCTTTCAATGCATATGCCTTTCTTGCTATTGTTGTACTGTATCTTGTACTTGTACTAGAGCTCTTCCCAGAGAATAAGCTGTTGTAGTCCTGTGAATCTTTTCAACAAGTTGAATGGCTAAGGTGATTAATGCATAATTAATACAAATCCTTCACCAATCTTCGCTAATATTCTTAGACATTTTAGTAGACTGGTAGGTGAAAGGAGAATTCAAGGATGTAAATATCTATCCTGTCTGGGAAATACTGGCACAGATAGCTGCTATATACTAATTAGACTTCAATTTCATATAGTTCCAAAAGTGAAAATAATCAGCATGCCTATATGAATTTCCCTAAAATATTGAGTTCTTTTTCCTAACAAAAGTGTACAACTTATAAAAAGAATGGGAATAAAAACTTTGGTATAGATTGTGGGAATTCAGCAACTCAGAATTACTTTCAGCTAGTCATTGTATTTATTAATTTTTCTAAAATTCCATTTTTAACAAGGATACAGGGAGAGTATATTACTACTACTACTAATTACTTCATCTCTGTCCATTCATTTCATATACTATTTGAATCACAAAGAGAATTTTGGTAGTCCTATAAATTCTGCATGGAGTTTAGTCAGATAATATGTTTATCATGTTCATTCATCTTCCTGTACAAGTGTAAGATTTACATTTGATTGATTATTAAGAATTTTTGTCAATAGATATAATTTTACCACAATAATGCTAGCCTATTATGGCTAGATTTTTTAAAAATATAAATAACATCTGTATGCATAAATGAATAATGAAAGGAAGTGTTAACAGTTTGGAATTTTAAAATATTACAATCAGTTAAGCACACATGCAGTTTTATAATATTTGAAAATGTAACAAGGTGAATAATAATTGCTTTATTTGCTGATAATGGAATAACATTGAATATATGCAGTTTTATATATCAGTGATTAATTTTCAAGTGCCTACTTTGAAGAATTAAGAAAATTCATTTACTACAGCTAATTAAGAATTAAAGGGTTGTTTTCAGTACTACATGTCAACACAACTGTCTCACTCAGATTTCAGTGTCTGTCAACCAGGCAGTCTGTGCATGACAGATAAACCCAAGCAATCATTTTCCAATAAGCAGTTTTATATTTTCAGACATTCCGTGGGCATCATCTGCTTTTGACAGACAGCCATCCTCCATAATCACCCACACATGGTGAAGAATGAAACAACAGCACCCGATTCTTTTTACAAGAAACTGGAATAAGGAATTCCAAATAAACCACTAAATTAAAAGAAGAAAAAGCAAAACAAAGTCATATGGCCACTTGCCCATGATTGGATTCTTTTCCACACTATTATTTATCTTATATCAGTTTTCGAAAATTATTTATTTGGGTATATTTCTCTGAGTCATAGATTACCTTCAAAATAGTGTATTTCATATTTTCTTTGTGGAAATTTACACTTTCTATTTGCTTCCCCTGTAATTTACAAATGGAAACTTCTAAATTTATTTTGGTATATGACAAAGTTACAACTCTAACAGACTTGATAACTGACTTAGGACCATCGATATAAAAATATCAGCTTTTATACCAGAGGATACAATAACCATAGGATATTTTGAAAAATGATTTAGCTTAAGTCAGTTAGCTGATTAGAAATAGAGGGTGGCACTCGAAAGTAGAATACATAGTTTCTTCTACATTTGAATTTTGATGACTTAAGTTACAAAAATGATTCTACTACCCCTTGGCTGGATGAATGTGGACTAAAAAAATAGATGCTCAGAGCATTTATAAAGTGAGCATAATAGTCACCTCCCTTCTGTGTATCTGGTAAGATTACTGTGTGGATCAAAGCATCCAGTGAAGATTTTTCATGAAGCTATTTCTCATGCTCCTGGCATTTTTCCCCCTTTGTTTACAGTTATCTGTAGAAGACTTTATCTTCTGCTTTGAATTATAGTTATTTATATAGTTGCTTTACTCCAATATCAATATTGCATTTTAAACCCTTTGAGTGTGGAAACTATATGACTAATGTTGTATCTTCACCAATAACAAACAGTGCCTCCTGTCCAACAATGATGATAAAAAATACCTTATATATCACTCTGGGAGTATATTCACATCCATTCACCAATTTATTAGAATGAAATCAACTCATACACACACATCCACACATCCAATCATATATCTGTCTGAGATAAGAATTTGAGGTGTGAGTTCATGTTAAACCATTAGGAAAATTGAAGGCTGAATTTCTTCATTTTCAAGCACACATGACAAGGGGCAAGCTTGAAGATCAGCTTTAATAAGAGTGATTATGATGTCTGGTGTGACAAATAGTTGTTCTTTTCTTGCTTAATAAGAATAATAAATGTGCCTGTGTTTTTTCTGTGTGTTAAACACACAGGATTTGGGTAAGAACCAATAAGTTCATCCTGAAAGTTCTGGACAATTAGTAGTCCTCCTGGACTCGTTTTTTTTTTTTTTTTTTTTTTCCTGCATTGAGTCTTTGTTGCTGCACGCAGGTTTTCATTAGTTGCGGCGAGGGGCGGGCTACTCTTCGTTGTGGTGCGTGGACTTCTCATTGCAGTGGCTTCTCTTGTTGTGGAGCATGGGCTCTAGGTATGCAGGTTCAGTAGTTGTAGCTCACGGGATCTAGAGTGCAGGCTCAGTGGTTCTGGTGCATGTTCTGGGGCATTTGGGATCTTCCCAGACCAGGGCTCAAACCCGTGTCCCCTGTACTGGCAGGCGGATTCTTAACCACTGCACCACTAGGGAAGCCCTGTCCTTTTTTTTTTTTTTTTTTTGTATACTTTTAAGCACTTGTTATCATTGGTGGATTTGGATTTGGTTTGGTTGCTCTTTCTCTTTTTTTTTTTTATTAAATTTCTTTTTTTTTTACAAGTTTATTGGAGTATAATTGCTTCACAATGGTGTATTAGATTCTGCTTTATAACAAAGTGAATCAGTTATACATATACATCTGTTCCCATATCCCTTCCCTCTTGTATCTCCCTCCCTCCCACCCTCCCTATCCCACCCCTCCAGTTGGTCACAAAGCACCGAGCTGATCTCCCTGTGCTATGTGGCTGCTTCCCACAAGCTATCTACCTTACGTTTGGTAGTGTATATATGTCCATGCCTCTCTCTCGCTTTGTCACAGCTTACCCTTCCCCCTCCCCATATCCTCAAGTCCATTCTCAAATAGGTCTGTGTCTTTATTCCTGTATCACCCCTAGGTTCTTCATGACATTTTTTCCCTTAAATTCCATATATATGTGTTAGCATACGGTATTTGTCTTTCTCTTTCTGACTTACTTCACTCTGTATGACAGACTCTAGATCCATGCACCTCACTACAAATAACTCAATCTCGTTTCTTTTTATGGCTGAGTAATATTCCATTGTATATATATGCCACATCTTCTTTATCCATTCATCCGATGATGGACAATTAGGTTGTTTCCATCTCCTGGCTATTGTAAATAGAGCTGCAATGAACATTTTGGTACATGACTCTTTTTGAGTTATGGTTTTCTCAGGGTATATGCCAAGTAGTGGGATTGCTGGGTCATATGGTAGTTCTATTTTTAGTTTTTGAAGGAACCTCCATACTGTTCTCCATAGTGACTGTACCAATTCATATTCACACCAGCAGTGCAAGAGTGTTCCCTTTTCTCGACACCCGCTCCAGCATTTATTGTTTCTAGATTTTTTGATGATGGCCATTCTGAACTGTGTGAGATGATATCTCATTGTAGTTTTGATTTGCATTTCTCTAATGATTAATGATGTTGAGCATTCTTTCATGTGTTTGTTGGAAGTCTGTATATCTTCTTTGGAGAAATATCTATTTAGCTCTTCTGCCCATTTTTGGATTGGGTTGTTTGTTTTTTAGTATTGAGCTGCATGAGCTGCTTGTAAATTTTGGAGATTAATCCTTTGTCAGTTGCTTCATTTGCAGATATTTTCTCTCATTCTGAGGGTTGTCTTTTGGTCTTGTTTATGGTTTCCTTTGCTGTGCAAAAGCTTTTAAGTTTCATTAGGTCCCATTTGTTTATTTTTATTTCCATTTCTCTAGAACGTGGGTCAAAAAGGATCTTGCTGTGATTTATGTCATAGAGTGTTCTGCATATGTTTTCCTCTAAGAGTTTGATAGGTTCTGGCCTTACATTAAGGTCTTTAATCCATTTTGAGCTTATTTTTGTGTATGGTGTTAGGTAGTATTCTAATCTCATACTTTTACATGTACCTGTCCAGTTTTCCCAGCACCACTTATTGAAGAGGCTGTCCTTTCTCCACTGTACATTCCTGCCTCCTTTATCAAAGATAAGGGGACCATATGTGCATTGGTTTATCTCTGTGCTATCTATCCTGTTCCATTGATCTATATTTCTGTTTTTGTGCCAGTACCATGCTGTCTTGATTACTGTAGCTTTGTAGTATAGTGTGAAGTCAGGGAGCCTGATTCCTCCAGCTCTGTTTTTTGTTCTCAAGATTGCTTTGGCTATTTGGGGTCTTTTGTGTTTCCATACAAATTGTGAAATTTTTTGTCCTAGATCTGTGAAAAATGCCAGTGGTAGTTTTATAGGGATGGCATTGAATCTGTAGATTGCTTTAGGTAGTAGAGTCATTTTCACAATGTTGATTCTTCCAATCCAAGAACATGTTGTATCTCTCCATCTGTTGTATCATCTTTAATTTCTTTCATCAGTGTCTTATAATTTTCTGCATACAGGTCTTTTGTCTCCTTAGGTAGGTTTATTCCTAGATATTTTATTCTTTTTGTTGCAATGGTAAATGGGAGTGTTCTCTTGATTTCACTTTCAGATTTTTCATCATTAGTGTATAGGAATGCCAGAGACTTCTGTGCATTATTTATTATTATTTTTTTTTGTGGTACACAGGCCTCTCACTGTTGTGGCCTCTCCCATTGAGGAGCACAGGCTCTGGACGTGCAGGCTCAGTGGCCATGGCTCACGGGCCCAGCCGCTCCGTGGCATGTGGGATCTTCCCGGACCGGGGCACGAACCCGCATCCCCTGCATCTGCAGGTGGACTCTCAACCACTGCGCCACCAGGGAAGCCCTGTGCATTAATTTTGTATCCTGCTACTTTACCAAATTCATTGATTAGCTCTAGTAGTTTTCTGGTAGCATCTTTAGGATTCTCTATGTATAGTATGATGTCATCTGCAAACAGTGACAGCTTTACTTCTTTTCTGATTCAGGTTCCTTTTATTTCCTTTTCTTCTCTGATTGCTGTGGCCAAAACTTCCAAAACTGTGTTGAATAATAGTGGTGAGAGTGGGCAACCTTGTCTTGTTCTTGATCTTAGAGGAAATGGTTTCAGTTTCTCACCATTGAGGATGATGTTGGCTGTGGGTTTGTCATATATGGCCATTATTGTTTTGAGGAAAGTTCCCTCTATGCCTCCTTTCTGGAGGCTTTTAATCATAAATGGGCGTTGAATTTTGTCGGAAGCTTTCTCTGCATCTAATGAGATGACCATACGGTTTTTCTCCTTCAATTTGTTAATATGATGTATCACATTGATTGATTTGCGTATATTGAAGAATCCTTGCACTCCTGGAATAAATCGCACTTGATCATTGTGTATGATCCTCTTAATGTGCTCTTGGATTCTGTTTGCTAGTGTTTTGTTGAGGATTTTTGCATCTATGTTCATCAGTGATATTGGCCTGTAGTTTTCTTTCTTTGTGACATCCATGTCTGGTTTAGGTTTCAGGGTGATGGTGGCCTCGTAGAATGAGTTTGGGAGTGTCCCTCCCTCTGCTATATTTTGGAAGAGTTTGCGAAGGATAGGTGTTAGCTCTTCTCTAAATGTTTGATAGAATTCGCCTGTGAAGCCATCTGGTCCTGGGCTTTTGTTTGTTGGAAGATTTTTAATCACAGTTTCAATTTCAGTGCTTGTGATTGGTCTGTTCATATTTTCTATTTCTTCCTGATTCAGTCTTGGCAGGTTATGCATTTCTAAGAATTTGTGCATTTCTTCCAGGTTGTCCATTTTATTGGCATAGAGTTGCTTGTAGTAATCTCTCATGATCTTTTGTATTTCTGCAGTGTCAGTTGTTACTTCTGCTTTTTCATATCTAATTCTATTGATTTGAGTCTTCTCCCTTTTTTTCTTGATGAGTCTGGCTAATGGTTTGTCAATTTTGTTTATCTTCTCAAAGAACCAGCTTTTAGTTTTATTGATCTTTGCTATCATTTCCTTCATTTCTTTTTCATTTACTTCTGATCTGATTTTTATGATTTCTTTCCTTCTTCTAACTTTGGGGATCTTTGTTCTTCTTTCTCTAATTTCTTTAGGTGCAAGGTTAGATTGTTTATTCAAGATCTTTCCTGTTTCTTAAAGTAGGATTGTATTGCTATAAACTTCCCTCTTAGAACTGCTTTTACTGCATCCCATAGGTTTTGGGTCGTCGTGTCTCCATTTTCATTTGTTTCTAGGTATTTTTTGATTTCCTCTTTGATTCCTTCAGTGATCACTTCATTATTGAGTAGTGTATTGTTTAGCCTCCATGTGTTTGTATTTTTTACAGATCTTTTCCTGTAATTGATGTCTAGTCTCATAGCATTGTGGTCAGAAAAGATACTTGATACAATTTCAATTTTCTTAAATTTACCAAGGCTTGATTTGTGACCCAAAATATGATCTATCCTGGAGAATGTTCCATGAACACTTGAGAAAAATGTGTATTCTGTTGTTTTTGGATGGAATGCCCTATAGATATCAATTAAGTCCGTCTTGTTTAATGTATCATTTAAAGCTTGTGTTTCCTTATTTATTTTCATTTTGGATGATCTGTCCATTGGTGAAAGTGGGGTGTTAAAGTCCCCTACTATGAATGTGTTACTGTCGATTTCCCCTTTTATGGCTGTTAGTATTTGCCTTATGTATTGAGGTGCTCCTATGTTGGGTGCATAAATATTTACAATTGTTATATCTTCTTCTTGGATTGATCCATTGATCATTATGTAGTGTCCTCCTTTGTCTCTTCTAATAGTCTTTATTTTAAAGTCTATTTTGTCTTATATGAGAATTGCTACTCCAGCTTTCTTTTGGTTTCCATTTGCATGGAATATATTTTTCCATCCCCTCACTTTCAGTCTGTATGTGTCTCTAGGTCTGAAGTGGGTCTCTTGTAGACAGCATATATATGGGTCTTGTTTTTGTATCCATTCAGCCAGTCTGTGTCTTTTGGTGGGAGCATTTAGTCCATTTACATTTAAGGCAATTATTGATATGTATGTTCCTATTCCCATTTTGTCAATTGTTTTGGGTTTGTTATTGCAGGTCTTTTCCTTCTCTTGTGATTCTTGCCTAGAGAAGATCCTTTAGCATTTGTTGTAAAGCTGGTTTGGTGGTGCTGAACTCTCTCAGGTTTTGCTTGTCTGTAAAGTTTTTAATTTCTCCATCAAATCTGAATGAAATACTTGCTGGTTCGAGTAATCTTGATTGTAGTTTTTTCTCCTTCATCACTTTAAATATGTCCTGCCAGTCCCTTCTGGATTTCAGAGTTTCTGTGGAAAGATCAGCTGTTAACCTTATGGGGATTCCCTTGTTTGTTATTTGTTGTTTTTTATTTTGCTGCTTTTAATATGTTTTCTTTGTATTAATTTTTGACAGTTTGATTAATATGTGTCTTGGCATGTTTCTCCTTGGATTTATCCTGCATGGGATTCTCTGTGCTTCCTGGACTTGATTAACTATTTCCTTTCCCATATTAGGGAAGTTTTCAGCTATAATCTCTTCAATATTTTCTCAGTCCCTTTCTTTTTCTCTTCTTCTTCTGGAACCCCTATAATTCAAATGTTGATGCATTTAATGTTGTCCCAGAGGTCTCTGAGACTGTCCCCAGTTCTTTTCATTCTTTTTTCTTCATTCTGCTCTGCAGTAGTTATTTCCACTATTTTATCTTCCAGGTCACTTATCTGTTCTTCTGCCTCAGTTATTCTGCTATTGATCATTTCTAGAGTATTTTTAATTTTATTTATTGTGTTGTTCATCGTTGCTTGTTTCATCGTTAGTTCTTCTAGGTCCTTGTTAAATGTTTCTTACATTTTCTCTATTTTATTTCCAAGATTTTGGATCATCTTTACTATCATTATTCTGAATTCTTTTTCAGGTAGACTGCCTATTTCCTCTGCATTTGTTAGGTTTGGTGGGTTTTTCTCTTGATCTTTCACCTGCTGTGTGTTTTTCTGTCTTCTCATTTTTCTTATCTTACTGTGTTTGGGGTCTCCTTTTTGCAGGCTTCAGGTTCGTAGTTCCCATTGTTTTTGGTGTCTGTCCCTAGTGGCTAAACTTGGTTCAGTGTGTTGTGTAGGCTTCCTGGTGGAGGGGCCTAGTGCCTGTGTTGTGATGGATGAGGCTGGATTTTGTCTTTTTGGTGGGCAGGTCCACGTCTGGTGGTGTGTTTTGAGGTGTTTGTGGACTTATTATGATTTTAGGCAGCCTCTCTGCTAATGGGTGGGGTTGTGTTCCTGTCTTGCTAGTTGTTTGGCATAGCGTGTCCAGCACTGTAGCTTGCTGGTCATTGAGTGAAGCTGGGTGTTGGTGTTGAGATGGAGATCTCTGGGAGATTTTTGCCATTTGATATTATGTGGAGCTGGGAGGTCTCTTGTGGACCAGTGTCCTGAAACTGGCTCTGACACTTCAGAGGCACAGCACTGACTCCTGGCTGCAGCACCAAGAGCCTTTCATCCACATGGCTCAGAATAAAAGGGCGAAAATGTAGAAAGAAAGAAAGAAAGAATATAAAATAAAATAAAATAAAGTAAGATAAAATAAAATAAAGTTATTAAAATACAAATAATTACTAATAAAAAAATTTTTTAAAGTAAAAAAACCCCAAAACAACAACAACAACAAAACGGATGGATAGAACCCTAGGACAAATGGTGAAAGCAAAGCTATGCATACAAAATCTCACACAGAAGCATACACATACACACTCACGAAAAGAGGAAAAGGGGAAAAAATAATAAATCTTGCTCTCAAAGTCCACCTCCTCAATTTGGGATGATTTATTGTCTATTCAGGTATTCCACAGATGCAGGTACATCAAGTTGATTGTGGAGATTTAATCCATTGCTCCTGAGGCTGCTGGCGGAGATTTCCCTTTCTATTCTTTTTTCGCTCAGCTCCCAGGACTCAGCTTTGGATTTGGCCCCGCCTCTGCATGTAGGTCGCCGGGAGGCTGTCTGTTATTCACTCAGACAGGACGGGGTTAAAGGAGCTGCTGATTCGGGGCTCTGGCTCACTCAGGCCGGTGGAAGGAAGGGGTACAGAGTGCGGGGTGAGCCTGCGGTGGCAGAGGCCAGCGTGACATTGCACCAGCCTGAGGCGTGCCGTGCATTCTCCCGGGGAAGTTGTCCCTGGATCCCGGGACCCTGGCAGTGGCGGGCTGCACAGGGTCCTGGGAGAGGTAGTGTGGATAGTGACCAGTGCTCGCACACAGGCTTCTTGGTGGCTGCAGCAGCAGCCTTAGCGTCTCATGCCCATCTCTGGGGTCCACTCATAGCTCGTGCCTGTCTCTGGAGCTCCTTTAAGCAGCGCTCTTAATCCCTTCTCCTCGCGCACCAGGAAACAAAGAGGGAAGAAAAAGTCTCTTCCCTCTTCGGCAGGTCCAGACTTTTCCCCAGATGCCCTCCTGGCTAGCTGTGGTGCACTAACCCCTGCAGGCTGTGTTCATGCCGCCAAACCCAGTCCTCTCCCTGTGCTCCAACCGAAGCCCAAGACTCAGCTCCCAGCCCCGCCTGCCCCCATGGGTGAGCAGACAAGCCTCTCGGTGAGTGCCTGTCGGCACCGATCCTCTGTGCGGGAATCTCTCCGCTTTGCCCTCCACACCCCTGTTGCTGTGCTCTCCTCCATGGCTCCGAAGCTTCCCCCCTCTGCCACCCGCAGTCTCCACCCGCGAAGGGGCTTCTAGTGTGTGGAAACCTTTCCTCCTTCACAGCTCCCTCCCACTGGTGCAGGTGCCGTCCCTATCCTTTTGTCTCTGTTTATTCTTTTTTCTTTTGTCCTGCCCAGGTACGTGGGCAGTTTTTTGCCTTTTGGGAGGTCTGAGATCTTCTGTCAGCATTCAGTAGGTGTTCTGTAGGAGTTGTTCCACCTGTAGGTGTATTTCTGATGTATCTGTGGGGAGGAAGGTAATTTCCGCGTCTTACTCTTTCGCCATCTTTCCCCTCTTTCCTCCGTTTTCTTCTGAGCTGAGTGGCTGACAGTGTCTTGGTGCTCTGGTCAGGTGTCCAGCCTGAGCCTCTGAGGTGGGAGAGCCGAGTTCAGGACATTGGTCCACCAGAGACCTCCTGGTTCCACGTAATATTAAATAGTGAAAGCTTTCACAGAGATCTCTACCTCAATGCTAAGACCCAGATCAATTCAGAAACCAGCAAGCTACAGTGCTGGACACCCTATACCAAACAACTAGCAAGACAGGAACACAAGCCCATCCATTAGCAGAGAGGCTGCCTAAAATAATAAGGTCACAGATACCCCAAAACACACCACCAGATGCGATCCTGCCCATCAGAAAGACAAGATCTAGTCTCATCCACTAGAACACAAGCACCAGTCCCCTCCACCAGGAAGCCTACACAACCCACTGAACCAATCTTACCCACTGGCACTAACACTGCAGAAATACAAAAGATCATGAGAGATTACTACAAGCAACTATATGCCAATAAAATGGGCAACCTGGAAGAAATGGATAAATGTTTAGAAAAGCACAACCTTCTGAAACTTAACCAGGAAGAAACAGAAAATATAAACAGACCAGTCACAAGCACTGGAATTGAAACTGTGATTAAAAATCTTCCAACAAACAAAAGCCCAGGACCAGCTGGTTTCATAGGCGAATTCTATCAAACATTTAGTGAAGAGCTAACACCCATCCTTCTCAAACTCTTCCAAAATATAGCAGAAGAAGGAACACTCCCAAACACATTCCACAAGGCCACCATCACCCTGATACCAAAACCAGACAAAGATGCCACAAAAAAAGAAAACTATAGGCCAATATCACTGATAAACATGGGTTAAAACACCCTCAACAAAATACTAGCAAACAGAGTCCAACAGCACATTAAAAGGATCATGCACCATGATCAAGTGGGGTTTATCCCAGGAATGCAAGGATTGTTCAATATACGCAAATCAATCAATGTGATACACCATATTAACCAAGTGAAGGAGAAAACCATGTGATCATCTCAATAGAGGCAGAAAAAGCTTTCAACAGAATTCAACACCCATTAATGATAAAAACCCTCCAGAAGGAGGCATAGAGGGAACTTACCTCCACATAATAAAGGCCATATATGACAAACCCACAGGCAACATTGTTCTCAAAGGTGAAAAACTGAAACCATTTCCACTAAGATCAGGAACAAGAGAAGGTTGCCTACACTCACCACTATTATTCAACATAGTTTTGGAAGTTTTAGCCACAGCCATCAGAGAAGAAAAAGAAATAAAAGGAATCCAAATTAGAAAAGAAGTAAAGCTGTCACTGTTTGCAGATGACATGATATTATACATAGTGAATCCTAAAGATGCTACCAGAAAACTACTAGAGGTAATCAATGAATTTTGTAAAGTAGCAAGATACAAAATTAATGCACAGAAATCTCTTGCATTCCTATACACTAATGATGAAAAATCTGAAGGATAAATTAAGGAAACACTCCCATTTACCACTGCAACATAAGCATAAAATACCTAGGAATAAACCTACCTAAGGAGACAAAAGACCTATATGCAGAAAACTATAAGACACTGATGAAAGAAATTAAAGATGATACAAACAGATGGAGAGGTATACCATGTTCTTGGATTGGAAGAATCAACATTGTGAAAATGACTATACTACACAAAGCAGTCTACAAATTCAGTGCAATCCCTATCAAACTACCAATGGCTTTTTTCACAGAACTAGAACAAAAAATTTCACAATTTGTATGGAAACACAAAAGACCCCGAATAGCCAAAGCAATCTTCAGAACGAAAAATGGAGCTGGAGGAATCAGGCTCCCGGACTTCAGACTATTCTACAAAGCTACAGTAATCAAGACAGTATGGTACTGGCACAAAAACTGAAATATAGATCAATGGAACAGGATAGAAAGCCCAGTGATAAACCCACACACATACGGTCACCTTATCTTTGATAAAGGAGGCAAGAATATACAGTGGAGAAAAGACAGCCTCTTCAGTAAATGGTGCTGGGAAAACTGGACAGGTACATGTAAAAGAATGAAATTAGAACACTCCCTAACACCGTACACAAAAATAAGCTCAAAGTGAATTAAAGACCTAAATGTAAAGCCAGACACTATCAAACTCTTAGAGGAAAACATAGATCACTCTATGACATAAATCACAGCAAGATCCTTTTTGACCCACCTCCTAGAAAAATGGAAATAAAAACAAAAATAAACAAATGGGACCTAATGAAAGTTAAAAGCTTTTGCACAGTAAAGGAAACCATAAACAAGATGAAAAGAGAACCCTCAGAATAGGAGAAAGTATTTCCAAATGAAGCAACTGACAGAGGATTTATCTTCAAAATATAAAAGCAGCTCATGCAGCTCAATCTCATAAAAACAAACAACCCAATCCAAAAATGGGCAGAAGAACTAAATAGATATTTCTCCAAAGAAGATGTACAGACTGCCAACAAACACATGAAAGGATGCTCAGCACCACTAATCATTAGAGAAATGCAAATCAAAACTACAATGAGGGGCCTCCCTGGTGGCGCAGTGGTTGGGAGTCCGCCTGCCGATGCAGGGGATGCGGGTTCGTGCCCCGGTCCGGGAGGATCCCATATGCCGCGGAGCGGCTGGGCCCGTGAGCCATGGCCGCTGGGCCTGCGCGTCCGGAGCCTGTGCTCCGCGACGGGGGAGGCCACAACAGTGAGAGGCCCGCATACCGCAAAAAAAAAAAAAAAAAAAAAAAAAACTACAATGAGGCATCACCTCACACTCGTCCGAATGGCTATCATCAAAAAATCTACAAACAGTCAATGCTGGAGAGGGTGTGGAAAAAAGGGGGAACCCTCTTGAACTGGTGGTGGGATTGTAAGTTGATACATCCACTATGGAGAATAGTATGGAATTTCCTCAAAACCTAAAAATAGAACTACCATATGAGCCAGCAATCCTACTACTGGGCATATACCCCTGAGAAAACCATAATTCAAAAGAGTCATGTAGCATAATGTTCATTGCAGCTCTATTTACAATAGCCAGGACATGGAAGCAAGCTAAGTGTCCATCAACAGATGAATGGATAAAGAAAACGTGGCACATATATCCAATGGAATTACTCAGGCATAAAAAGAAATGAAATTGAGTTATTTGTAGTGACATAGATGGACCTGGTGACTGTCATACAGAGTGAAGTAACTCGAAAGAGAAAAACAAATACCGTATGCTAACAGATATATATGGAATGTAAAAAAAAAAAAAAAAAAAAAAAGATTCTGATGAACCTAGTGGCCGGACAGGAATAAAGATGCAGACATAGAGAATGGACTTGAGGATACGGGAGGGGGAAGGGTAAGCTTGTATGAAGTGAGGGTGGCATGGACATATATACATCACCAAATGTAAAATAGATGGCTAGTGGGAAGCAGCCACATAGCACAGGGAGATCAGCTCACCGCTTTGTGTCCCCCTCGAGGGGTGGGATAGGGATGGTGGGAGGGAGACGGAAGAGGGAAGGTATATGGTGATATGCATACATATAGCTGATTCACTTTGTTATGCAGCAGAAACTAACACACCATTGTAAAGGAATTATACTCCAATAAAGATGTTAAAAAAATGTATGGGGAAGTATGACATTGCTTAACTCACTCTTCTCCCCAAATCAACCAAAAGCAACAGCAAAAGGCAGAAGAGATTAAAAACAAAATGTCCTCCATGAAAACATAGCTTTTAAGGAGCAGGATTTATGAAGAAACTGACAATTGCAGTGATCTTTAGACAACACTAAGCGAGGATACTTGGCAACAATCCACACCACATAGAATTTTAGTCATGAAAGAGCAAAGAACACTCCAGACTTAAAAAGAGAAAAAGCAACTTGGACTGAAAAGGAGAAAAGCAGCCCAGCAATTTTCAGTTTGGGAGGACAGACACAGATAAAGCCAGCTGGGAAGTTAACAGGAAACATTGTTTTTCCTGAAGGCAAGACATGTTTCAGCTGGAGAATGCTAAAACAACCCCGTCTTTAAATGATGACTGCTTTCTTATTAATGATGGTCCCAGACCTATATTTCTATACCCATCTCTTACTGGGGTTACCCAGTTGCTAAATACCTTCATCACATTATTGTATTCAACCCTTACTTTATCCCCACATCTCTTAACTCAGAAATTGCAACCAATGCAAAATCTATCCTATTTCTCTTAGACTGTCCCCCAATGTATTCAGAATGTACCCCAGTCCTACATAAGGGGCTTCCCTTTTCCCTCTTGTGAACTATCATTCAACGGTTTCTCTGGAATGTTATTTCTTTCTGCTTTGAGCCATGCAGAAAGAAATCAATATATGAATATAAATCCTGGGAAGAAAGTCAACCTGGTAATTCTTTCTTATTGAATGAAAGGGATATTAACAAAGTCCAGGGGAAAAAGAATTGTGTCTCTAGCAAAAGGTAAAGGACACATAAGTTATAGTACGAACAAATCCTTACTGGAGGTGGGAAAAAAAGAAAGAAAAAGGAAAGAAAAGACTTGATTATAAAATCACTCATATGTATTACCTAGTGAGATGGCTGGAATGCTGGACTCACTTTGGTTTCTGGGATTGGCTTGGTCTCAGTTATTGGTTGAATTGTGTCCCCCAAAATATATGTTTAAGTCCTAACCCCTGGTACCTAGGAATGTGACCTTGTTTATAAACAGGATATTTGTAGATGCAGTAAACTTACCAAGAGGTCATTAGGCTGAGCCCCAACTCAATACGACTGGTATCCTAATAAGTAGAGAGAAACTTGGATACAGAGACTCAGGGAGAATACCATGTGATAACAGAAGCACAAATTGTCATGATACAGCTACAAGCTAAGGAACAACAAGGGTTGTGGCCACCACTGGAGGCTAAGAAGGGGCAAGAAAAGACTCTGTCCAGAGTTTCAGAAGGAGAAAACATGGCTCTGTTAACACCATGATTTTGAACTGCTAGCCTTCAAGACTACAAGAGAATACATTTCTGTTGCTTTAAGATACCCAATTTGTGACACTTTCTCATGACAGCCCTAATGTCTGTCTGGAAACTAATAAAGATTTTGGTACTGGAAAGTGGGGTGCTGCTATCAGAAGTAACAGAAAATGTGGACACGGCTTTGAATTAGGTAGTGGGTAGAAGGTGGAAGTACTTTGAGCACTTGATAGTAAAATCCTAGATTTTCCTGAAGAGACTTCTGATAGAAATATATAACAAATGGTTAACATCCAAAATATGGAAATAACTCATACAACTCAATTGCAAAAAAAAAAAAAAAAAAACCCACACAGAAAAACAAGTTGATTAAAAACTGAGTAGAGAATTTGAATAGATCTTTTTTTCAAAGAATGCATACAGATGGCCAACAGCTACATGAAAAGGTGTTCAGCATCACCAATCATCAGTGAACTACAAATCAAAACCACAATGAGGTAGCACCTCACACCCATTAGAATGGCTATTATCAGAAAGACAAAAAAAACCTAACAAATGCTGGAGAGGATGTGCAGGGATATGGAAACTGTGAGGTGTTGGTGGGAATGCAAATTGGTGTAAGCCACTAAGGAAAATAGTAGGGGGGAGGGCTCCTCAAAAAAGTAAAAATAGAACTACCATATGATTCGCCAGTTTAATTCTGGGTATTGATCCAATGAAAGTGAAAACACTAACTTGAAAAGTATATGCACCCCCATGTCCATTGCAGCATTATTTACAATAGCCAAGATATGGAAACAGTCCATTGAAGGATAAATGGATAAAGAAAATGTAGTATATATTTATACAACAGAATCTTAATCACCATAAAAAAGAAGGAAATCTTGCCTTTTGCAGTAACATGGAGAAACTTGAGCATTATGCTAAGTAAAATAAGCCAGACAAAAGAAATCAAATAATGTATGCTTTCATTATCCTTATATGAGGAATCTAAAAACAGAACCAAAAAAAAAAAAAAAAAGAAAAAAACCAAACTCATAGATACAGAGAACAGATTGGTGGTTGCCATAGGCGGGGGTGGGTTGGGTGAAATGTGGGGTCAAAAGGTACAAACTTCCAGTTAGAAAATAAATAAGTTGTATGGTCAGGCCACTCAAGGTGGCTGTTGTCTTGCTCTCTGTACATCCCCTGTTCGACCAGTGCCTGCTTCACCTACATGCTACTCACATGACTGACCTTCCTGCGTACTTGCCCTAGGCCCCAGCTAGTGACTGTTCTCATCAAAGGGGCAGTGAGGAGCTTGCCCCTCCACTGGTTTCCCTGGTAACTAATGAGCCCACCTGATGTGAATTCCCCTGTAACTGGTAATCTCCCACCTCCCCGCACTCCCAGCAAATACCACTACCACGTCCTGCCTGCTGTCTGCGGCACACGCACATGGTGGTCACTCCTGGACCTTGCTTCAGACATGTAAGATCTGTCCCCATTCATTAAACCATTGATGTCTCTGTAGCTGATGCCTGGGCAAGCACAGGCTTTGTAGGCCTGTGGGGTGCAGCCCAACATAAGTCATGGGGATGTAACGCATAGCATGGTGACTAAAGTTATTAATACTTTATTGTGTATTTGAAAGTTGATAAAAGAGTTAATCTTAAAGGTTCTTATCACACAATTTGTAACTATGTGTGGTAATGGACATTAACTAGACTTATTGTGGTGATCATATTGCAATATTTACAAATAAGGAATTATGTTATACAACTGAAACTAATGTTATATGTCAATTACATCTCAATTTAAAAAACAGCTAGAAATAGAAGGAAACTTGTTCAACATAAAAAAGGTCATATATGACAAGCCACAACTAACATCATACTCAATAGTGAAAAACTGAAAGCCCTAAGATTAGGAACAAGGCAAGGATGCCCACTCGCCATTTCTAGTCAACATAGGACCAATTCTAACAGAGGTGTAAGTCTTTTTTCCGTAAGTCAGCTTTTCCTTAAATTCCTATTAGCACCTAACACAACTGTTCTCAAGCTGTGGTTTCATGATTGGCAGCATTAGTTTCATCTCAGAACTTGTTAGAACTGCAAATTCTTGTGCTTCACCCCAGGTTAGCTGAATCAAAACACTAGGTATGGATGCCATCAAACGTGTTTAACAAGCCCTTCAGGTGAACTGGTTTCACGCTGAAGTTTAAGAACAACTGTTCTATTACCAGCAAACACCAATGCAAGAGTAAAAATGGAGGATCTAGTGGGGGTAACTAAGAAGTGACAAGTTTGCAGGATTACTGTTTCTTTTTAAGGATAATAGAAGGGGAAAAGGATGTAGAAACAAGGAGTGTAACGTACTGGATCCAATAATTCAGCCAACCACACTTGCACTACACTGTCAGATTCATGAGCGATAAAAACCAAGGATCTCTTGTTGACTACTTTTCATGGTGCCTGGGACAATGTCTGGCACACAGTAAGCTCCCCCCAAGTATTTGTTAAGTAAATAAATGAAGGCAAAGGGTTTTTTTTGGCAAATAATATGGGTTATTCATGTATTTTAAATGCAAATGTTTTTTAGAAAACAGTCCAGGTCTCTGGCTGCACAGAAGAGGGAAGACCAGAATGAATACTCTCTCAGTGAAGCAGATCTGAGAAAAGAGAACCGAGAAGGAGCTGTGATCCTGGCATGAGAATTTCTTCTCTGAAGTTCATCAACAAGGTATATCACTCATCACTCCGGTAAGAAATTAGAGAAGGTATGGAAGAAATTAAGATTTTTATTTTAATGCAATTTTTAAAACAGTAATATTCAAACTCCTGCGATAAATGTTTTCAATTGTTGGATCAGAAAATGTTTTGAAGAGATGTTTGAAGTTTAATTGACACACAATAACAGCACTCATGCAAAGTGTACATTTTAAGTTTTGTTATATTTATACACCTGTGAAACAATCACCACAATTAAGGTAAGGAAATACCGCAACCCAAAAGTTCTCTTGTGCCCTTTTGTAATCACTCCTTTTAATCCATTTCTACACTTCCCCGTGCCCAGACAATTATTGATATGTGTTTTGTCACTATAAGAGAATTTCTAGAATTTTATGTAAATGGAATCGTAGAGTATGTGCTTTCTTTGGTTTATTTTACTGCTTTGTCTCATAATAATTTTGTGATTCGTCCACACTGTTTTGTGCACAATAGCCAATTCCTTTTTTATAGGGAAATAGTATTTCATTATATGCATATATCAGAATATGTTCATGTACCTTTATTGGACATTTGGATTATTTCTAGTTTTTGGTATTTATAAATAGAGGTGCTATAAACCTTCATATACAAGTCTGTGTGAACAGATGCTTTCATTTCTCCTGAGTAAATACCTTAAAGTGGAATTGCTAGGTATATATAAGTTGTATGTCTCACTTTTTAAGAAACTGTCAAAATATTTTACAATGTGGTTTTACCGTTTTTATTCCACAATATTTGAGAATTCCAGTTACTTCAAGTTCTCACTAGCACTTAGAATGAACACTTTAAAAAAATATTAGTTATTCTAATGGGTGCAGACTATTATCTCATTGTAGTTTAAGCCATGCTTTCTTAATTACTAATTATACTGAGCATCTTTTCATTTGGGTGTTTGTGATTCGGTATCTACTTTGGTGAAATATGGGTTTAAATATTTTGCCCAGTTTTAATTTGTGTTACTGTGCTTTGAGAGTTTTATATATTATAGTTGGAAGTCGTTTATCAGATATACCACTTGCAACTGTTTTTAACAGTCTTTATCTTGTTTTTCATAGTCTTTATCTTGTTTTTCATTTTATAGCCATGTTTTTAGAAGTTCTTAATTTGGATGAAGTTCAATTTATAAATTGGGCTGATTTTATTGATTTTTTCCTTGTATTATGGGTTATAGTTTGATGCTTCCTTGCACGCCTGGAGATATTTTTATTGGATGCTAGACTGTGGAGTTCTTAGGTGCTATGTATTTTTGTATTCCTATAAATATATTTGGGCTCTGTTATGGCATGCAGTTAAGTTACCTGGAAACATTTTGATCCTTCTGGGATTTGCTTAAATTTTGTCACGTGGGGATAGGGGAGTGGCTTATTTAGGGCTAATTTTATTTCAATTCTGAAGCAAAAATCTTCTGAATTCTCTACTTTTGTCTCCTGAATTACGAGTTTTCCATACTGACTAGGGATTTTGTTCCTTGAATACTTTTAGGTAGTTCTTTCCCGGGTGTTAGGTAATTTTCTCACATGTGTGTGCTGATCCTCTGTAGATTTCTAGAGTAGTTTCTCTATCTATGCACCTTTCCTGTGTTTAGTACTCCACCAATGAATTCTAGCTGCCATGGCCTCTCCAGACTTCTAGATCCAACTGCCCAACTGAGCTCTGCCTTTTCCCTATATGGTTTTTTCTTCCCTATGCTATGACCATTGATATGCTCTTCAGGCACTAAGCTGGGACAATCAAAGAGATTCTTTTATTTATTTAACATTTCTCTGGAATCACTGATGTCATATATTTTGAAAACTTTTGTGTATATATACATATATATATATTCAGGCAAAAGGGTAAATATCATCACTGTTACTTTTTGCCCCCCAAAACAGAAGACCTATTGAATTTCTAATATTAAAAATAAGAGAGGGCTTCCCTGGTGGCGTGATGGTTAAGAATCTGCCTGCCAACACAGGAGACATGAGTTCAAGCCCTGGTCCGGGAAGATCCCACGTGCTGCAGAGCAGCTAAGCCCGTGCGCCACAACTACTGAGCCCATGTGCCACAACTACTGAAGCCCATGCACCTACAGCCCATGCTCCACAACAAGAGAAGCCACCACAATGAGAAGCCCGCATACCACACCCCCGCTCGCTGCAAATAGAGAAAAGCCAGCGTGCAGCAATGAAAACCCAATACAGCCAAAAAGAAATAAATTAAATAAATAAATAAATAAATTTGTAAAAAAATAAGAGGAATTATAGAGTCACATAAATCTTATACATGATTTCATGGTATTAGTTATATGCTATCTTGTTTAATTGACTACAACTACTTTAAAGACATACAGTGATGCTAGGTCTTTTATATAAAATATTTAAATTAAACGATTGCCATGGTAACCATTGAATTATTAGGGGTCTTGACCTTAGTCACAAAACATAAGTTTCTGATAAAATATGTAGTAGGAAACAATGCATTCAGATTAGAACATTTTAAAATTCATCATGCCTTTCCAGAAATATAATTCTTTTAAATATGAGGTCTTTTGGAAGAAACAGTATAATATGAATCACAAGTGTTCAGGAAAGCCTTAAGAGAACAAATTGTACTAAATTTGAACTTACCCTAAAATGCAGGATATGGACAATTCAATATTTCTTTTCATACCAATTTTCCTTGTGATGTATGAACATAAACATCCTCTGGCACAGAGCTTCCCAGTGTCACAGCATACAGTGGGTATGCCACAAATGTGTAATGGATATATCTGAGATTTTGATCTCTGTAGCTCTTTACATGGTCTGGTGGAGTCTGAGGAGGCTGAAATGTATAGAATTCCCTCTAGCAATAATCAGCGTCAACTTAACCACACTGTGCCTTACAAATGCAGTGCCATGATGCGGCAAGATCAGGACGCACTACTGCAGCAGTTACGCGTTTCTCACTGTTTTATCTTCTATAATGCCATGCTCAGTTTATGAATTTGTGCTGCTTTTCTTACTTCAAGGGATACCTGACTTGCTTAGAAAAGGAATGTAGCCAGTGGAAAAGAGAAGAAGGGGCTTTCTACAACTGTCTTTATTTCTGAACTCTATTGCCTTAGGGAAACTTTATTATTAAAATGAAAAATTGTATGTGTATGTTTACTGATACTATAGTTGTAGAGTTCAAAAACATTAGTGATGTAAATCAGTACTGCATATACTTTGCAAAAAAGTGAAGCTTAGCTTTTAAAATGTCCTTAAGAGAATGTGTTGATTTTATGACAGATAGTACAGCCTTTGCAAATATTAAGCAGATGACTGTGATGCCATTTAGGTTACCTGTCCTGTACTCTAGCTTCCCCTATAGAAATCTACTTATAAAATGTAGTTTGCATTTTAGTAAAGAAGAAAGCTTGAACCATGATGCGTGGGGAGTGAAAAGACGTTATTATTCAGCCCATGTATGTTTTCCAAATTTAAAAGTCTTGTGGAGTAGTTGGTCCATGCTACAGTTCACAAGTTATAGCTGTGCTCTGTTTACAGAATTGGTCTGCAGTATTTAAAGTGCCAACTTTTTTCTTGCCGTTTTTGATTAGAATTTGTATCTCATAGGAGCAGGAGGTTTTGTTTCAAGTTCTTGCATCCTTTTATCTAGGAAGAGAAAGGAAGCTAAGAGAACTAGAGCAGAGGTATTGAGATACTTATAATTTCTATCTATACCTTTTTGATATTGTAATTAGAAGACTTCTTACCTGTGGGTTTGCTCCATATTGTAGAATCTACCATTTTGTTTTTCACATGCATTTTGATATCGGATGAATAGCAGAAATGGAAAAGCATGAGGAAGAGGAAATATTTATTTTTATTTATTTAGTAGAGGGAAAAGTCAGATGAGTGGGAGATTTTACATATTCTGCCCTTTTTTGTGTAAAATGAATATATATAAACAAGTGCAGCAACATGCTTTTTGCCTCTCTGACTACTTTTCCCCTTTATTGAGGTATACATACAATAAATTGCACATATATAAACATACAATTTATTAAGTTTTGACATAGAAATAATCTCATGAAGCCATCACTTTTATCAAGATAAGAACATATCTGTTACTACAAAATTTCCTTGTGTTTTTTTTGTAATCCCTCCATGCCACTCAGCTCACTCAAGACAACCATGGATCATCTTTCTGCTGTTATAGATTAGTTTGTATTTTCCTTAATTTTACATAAATGTGAACTGACATTATATAACTTTTTTTGTGCCTTTTCACTTGGCATTATTATTTTGAGAATCATCCATGTAGCTGCATGCATCTTTAGTTAATTCTATTTATTACAGAATAATAGTGCCTTTTATGGATGTACTGTAACTCATTTATGACTCACTTACTGATGGACATTTGTGTTATTTCCAGGTTTTGGCTCGTACAAATAATGTTATTAACATTCATGTACAAGTCTCTGTAGGAACTTATGCTTTCATTTAGTTTTAGACATATAGCTAGGAGTGGAATGACTAGGTTATATGCCAGATATATGTTTAACTTAAAAAAATTGCCAAACTGTTTCAAAAATTGGTTGTATCATTTTACATGCCTAGTAGTAGTGTTTGAGAGTTTATTTGCTCCATATGCTCACCATTGTATTTTGTCTAAATTGTACACATTCTAAAAGGTATATACAGGTATCTCATTGTGGCTTAATTTGCATTTCACCAATGACCAAAGATGTTCTAACATTTTTTCAAGTGGGTGTTTGTGATTAGCATATCTACTTTGATAAAGTATGTGTTCAAATATTTTGCTTATTTTTTTTGGTTTTTGCACTTTGAAAGTTTTTTTTTAACATATATCCTGTATACAAGAACTGTATCAGATATATATTTTCCCAATTTAGACTCTTTGTTTTCTTAACAGTATCTTTCAGAGAGTAGATATTGTTAAAGTTGATAAAGCATTATAATTTTTAAAACAACTTATGCTTTTGCTGTCATATCTTTACCTAATTCAGTCTCAAAGATTTTCATCTCTGCTTTAAGAAATTTTATAATTTTCCTGGCTTTTATCTTGAGGTCTGTGATTAATTTTGAGTTAATTATTTTACATGATGGGATATAATATTGGGGTTCTTTTCATATGTATATTGACTTGTTCCTGTAACATTTTTAAGAGACTTTTCCCCTTTAAATGGCTTTTATAGCTTTTTTGAAAACCAACTGACCGTAAATGAATCGGTTTATTTTTAGACTCCATTTTCTGTTTCATTATCTATCTTTGATGACCATACCACACTATTATTACTTTAAAATAAATCTAAAAATCAGGTAGTGTAAATTCAACAACAACTTTGAATTTCCTTTACCAACATTGTTTTGGAAACTTCTGGATCCTTTCATTTTTTTAATAAAATTTGGAATCAGCTTGTCAGTTTCTACTAAAAAAAAAGTGTACTTGAATTTTGACTGGACTCTATAGAATAGCTTGAGAAGAATTGACATCTTAATACTACTTAGTTGTCTGATCCAGGAGCATGATATACCTCCCAGTTTCTTTAGTTCATCTTCAACTTTTCTCAGCAGTGTTTTGTAGTTTGCAAGGTACGGTTTTCCTCCATATTTCGTCAACTTTATCTAAAGCTCAGGAGATGAGCATACATAATAGCACTAAATACGTTGCTTATAAAATAAGCTCATTAGAACAATTTAAAATAAAGTCTTGTCACATGTGCACATGCACGCATCCAACAAATAAAACTTTCTCTGTGTTCCTCTAAATCTAACTGAATCTTACTTTTTAACATGTGAAAAACCTTGTTCTGGATCTGGTATATTTTGGGAGAAAAATCCTTTAAAATCCTTTTTAAGCATATATTAATGGGCTTTGATTTCTTTTATAAAGGAACCATATTTAGTTGCCCATTTCCAAGGGAAAGACTTGCTTTTTTATTTTTGATAGTTCCGCATTTCTCTTGAGTTCTTTTCCCCATAACTTCAAGATTTAAAAAAAATCACAGTATGTAACATGCTAATTTTCATCAAAATCTCATAATAATTTAAACAGTTTTTGTTTCCAAAAATCTTTTGCACACAACTTTTAAGTCCTAATATTCCCTTACTTTTTAAGTTTTATGACTTTCTATGTTTTTGGTGACCTAAACTTTTTATATGTAATTGATCAAATTTACAATTATGAAACACTACATCTTCTTTAGAATAGTTTACTGCCTGCACTGTGAAATACACTTTGCTATTTTAATGGAATTTGCTTCACTTCATATAATTTAACTTTATGAAGTCAATTTAAATAGAACACAAATTTTAAAATAAATTTCCAAAGTAATTGCAAGGAACAAATTCTCCCATGAAGATATGACACATTTCTTTGATAGAGTGAATTAATGTTTTTAGTTTCTATCTTGATGATGATTTCTAATTTTTACATTGACTCACAACTAAAGTGAATCATGTATGTTTGCCAGTTACATAGCTCATGTCATCCTGAATCATGTCTGAAGTCCTATTATGCATGGAATTGTTAACTTTTTTCACTCTAGGTTTTAACATGCAAACCTTATTTTGATGCTTTTTAGTAAATTATGACTTAAAACTTCTGCTTGCTATGGCCAGAAGCCATACTGATTCTCCATAAGGAACAGAATATAAGAGTGTATTATATATATTACTCCTCTTTAATGAATGCAAAGTCAAGGGAAAGTTATAAAAATATATCCATGAAACATATAATAAGTAGCATATATAAACAATTACTCATATAATAAAAGTCTAGATTCAGCCTCATGTAATGGAAAAGTCACATTTTGGTCAAAGTAAAGTGAATTTGATTTCCATTCCTCCCACTGATTAACTGAGCCATCTTTGAAAAATCATGTGGCCACTTCAGGTATCAGATTCCACATTTGTCAGTTGGATATTATTGTACCTACTTCATCAGATTGATGTGAAAATTAACTATGAAAAAATATGCAGTATTGAGAACTCATGTAATGGCAGTGTTTATCACCTATATCCTCCCTCTATTCTAGTTTATTCAGCAGAATGCTGAGTATTATGATATATACAGAAGTATAAATATATTCCCTTCTCTAGCTAATAACTTAGAAGCAATATTGACAATGTAAAATAGGTATCAACATTATAGAAATTCATAACACTTAAATATTGAGGTAAAGAATAAAGATACTTTGGAGGTTTTTCAGGAGGGGTAGATCAGGAAGAAATAAGCCATGATGGCTTTAGATGTATTTAGAAAAGATTCAAGTAAATATGTTGTTATAATTATAAAAAATTATAGCACCTTCCCCACTTAGTGATGATTTCATTTATAATAAAAATTAAAAATAGATCTCCCAAATGATCTAGGAATTCCACTTCTGGGTATATATCCAAAAACACCAAAACCACTAATAAGAAAATATTTCAAATTAATGTGACACTTAAATTTACAGTGTTAAATGTCAAATATATTCAATACAAAATTTAAAAAAGAAAAAGTTTCTGATTAAACACATGTTAATCACTAAGTACTCTAGATTTTAAAGTTGATATGTAAATTAAAAGGAGAATAATGAGGTATAAAGAAAGCTGGATAAAATAGGCAGATAATTTTTATAGACCCACTTAAAACTCAGCTCATGAAGTTCTGAGGATTCTATGCAAGGAATCTATATTTTTCATCCACAGTAGTAGGAAAATATTAAAGTCTTATATTAATATGTTTTTAATTCTTTAGTGACGTCTTTGTTAATAATGTGAAAGATGAGAGGGAAAAATAACACAAATACCATACCCCATGCTAATAGAGTGGTTTTTACTGCCAGTAGGGTGAAAAATTATCTGGAGAGAAACTATTTTTAATTGAAATGCCATTACTTTCCCCGACAAAAGATCCATTACCCTGACAGAAGACTTTCAGAAAACAAGGGTATGATTACTACTTTCATAAATGCCCAGATAGTATAACAAACAGAAAAGACATTTGCCCAAACAGGGAAGTGATAGAAAGCATAAGCATCTTCTGAGAGAATTTAGCAGAGGATCATGATATGGTGAATTCTGAATGTATCAATATTATATGGTAATATAATTCAGATTGTCTCATTGTTCCAGATATTAGCCAAATAAACTTCTCCTACTTTGATAAGCTGACTATTGGAACAAAATCAAAGGCCATTTGACTCCAGTTGTCTTTAGTTGCTGTCATATTGTAGAAAGATATTATTTGAGAAATAGGCACATTCTGTGATATTTCTATTTTTAGACACATCATTAATAAAATTTCTCTAGGGTTACTCCTGTTTTTGCTTGTAATTTAGCTGTATTTTCCACTTTGTGAATGTATTTGCTTTTATGGTTCCCTTTACCTTAAAAAATTACCTCATTGTTGAGTTGTTTGTAGAAGAATCTCATACACTGAATAGCCTAAGTCCATTCCATAATGTGAGCAGTGTCAAGTAATTGCTTATGTAAAAGAAATATGTGAATAACATTGTCTTCTGGAGGTTTACTCTATCTTGTTATATAGAGATTTACTTTAACTATCACTGTCTGATAAATGTTTTAGGATACTAGTGAAGTGAGTTTGAATATATTGACTTACTTTTCTTTTCTTTAAAAGTTATGTAAATTTTCTTTTGATTCCATTATTGAACCACATTTATTTTTTCTCTCCCACAAAATTTTCTTTTAATTTTTAAATTGAGTTATAACCAACATACAATATTATATTAGGTTCAGGTGAGCAACAAAGTGATTTGATATTTTTATACATTATGAAATGATCACCACAATAAGTCCAGTTATCATCCATCACCATACTAAGCTGTTACAATATTATTGACTGTATTCCCTATGTGTACATTATATCTCTGACTTATTTATCTTATAGTTGGAAGTTTGTACCTCGTAATCCCCTTCACCTATTTCCCCCATTTCATTGATCTATGTGTGTGTGTTTTGTGCCAGTAACATACACTTTTGATTATTATAGCTTTGTAGTATAGATTCAAGTCTGGGAGTGTGATACCTCTAGCTTTGTTCTTTCATGTGATTGCTTTGTCTATTCATAGCCTATTGTGGTTCCATACACATTTTAGGAATGTTTGTTCTAGTTCTGTAAAAAATGCCATTGATAATTTGATAGGGATTGCATTGAATCTGTAGATTGCTTTGGGTAGAATGGACATTTTAACAGTATTGATTCTTCCAATCCATGAGCACATATATCTTTCCATTTACTTGTGTCATCTTCAATTTCTTTCCTCAATGTTTCATAGTTTTCAGAGTGTAGGTCTTTTACCTCCTTGGTTAAATTTATTCCTATTTTATTATTTTTGACACAATTGTAAATGGAATTGTTTTCTTAATTTTTTTCTATTATTTTGTTATTAGTGTATAGAAATGCAACAGATTTTGGTATATTAATTTTGTAACTTGCAACTTCACTGAATTTATTTGTTAGATCTAATAGTTTTATGATGGAATGTTTAGAATTTCTATACATAGTATCATGTCATCTACAAATGGTAACAATTTTATTTCTTTCTTTCCAATTCAGATGATTATTATTTCTTTCCTTGCCTAATTGCTGTAGTGAAAATTGGTGAGAATGGGCATTCTTGTCTTGCTTCTGACCTGACAGGAAGAAGTTTCTGCTTTTCATCATTGTGTATCTGTGGGTTTGCCATATATGACCTTTATTATGTTAAGGTTTGTTCCCACTATAGCCCCTTGTGGAGAGTTTTTATCATAAATAGATGTTGAATTTTGTCAATTTTTTTCTGTATCTATTGAAATGATCATGTGATTTTTTTCCCTTCATTTTATTAATGTGGTGTGTCACATTGATTGATTTGCAGATGTTAAACCATCATTGTATCCCTGAAATGAATCCCACTTGATCATGTGTTGTTAAATTTGGCTTGTTAATGATTTGTTGAGGATTTTTGCATTATGTTCGTCAGTGATACAGCCTGAAATTTTCTTTTCTGTGTAGTCTTTGGATATCTTGGATACTCAGATAATGGTGGCCTCATAAAATGAGTTCAGAAGTGTTGCTTCAATTTTTGGAATAATTTGAGAAGGATGGGTATTAACTCCTCCTTAAATGTTTGCTAGAGTTCACCTGTGAGGTCATCTGGACCCGGACTTTTGTTTCTTAGAGTTTTAAAAATTACTAATTCAATTTCATTACTAGTGATTGGTCTATTCAGATTTTCTGTTTCTTCATGATTCAGTCTTGGAAGATTGTGTGTTTTTAGGAGTTCATTTTTTTAGGTTGTTTAATTTGTTGGCATACATTTGTTCATAGTATTCTCATGATCCTTTGTATTTCTGTGATATTGGTTGTAATTACTCCTCTTTCATTTATGGTTTTATTTATTTGGGCTCTCTCTTCTTTTCTTGATTAGTATGGCTAACAGTTTGATGATTTGTTTACCTTTTCAAAGAAACAGCTCTTAGTTTCATTTATCTTTTCTCTTGTTTTTCCTAATCTCTATTTCATTTATTTCTTCTCAAATCTTTATTATTTTCTTCCTTCTACTAATTTGGGCTTTGATTGTTCTTTTTCTAGTTCATTTATATGTACATTCGGATTGTTTATTTGAGATTTTTCTTGTTTCCTGAGGTAGGCCTATACTGCTATGAACTTTCTTAGAACTGCTTTTGCTGTCTCCCATAGATTTTGGAAAGTTGTGTTTCCATTTTCATTTGTTTCCAGGTATTTTTAAATTTCCTCTTTGATTTCTTCATTGACCTATTGATTGTTTAATCTTAGATTTATTGAGACTTGTTTTGTGTGCCAGCATGTGATCTATCTGGAGTAAGTTGTATGTGCATGTGAAAAGAATGTGTATTCTGCTGCTTTTGGATGAAGTATTCTGTATATATCTATTAAGTCTATCTGTTAATATGTCATCTAAGGACAGTGTTCACTTACTGATTTTCTGCCTGGATGTTTTATCCATTTATGTAAGTGGGGTACTTAAGTCTCTACTATTATTGTACCTCTGTACATTTCTCCACTTATTTCTGTTATATTGCTTTATAGATTTAGGTGCTCCTTGTGTTGGGTTCATAAATATTTAACAAATGTTAATCCTCTTGTTGGATCTACTTCTTTATCATTATGTAATGCCCTTTTTTATCTTTTGTTAGAGTCTTTGTTTTAAAGTCTATTTTGTCTGATATATGTATTGCTACCACAGCTCTTTTTTTTTTCCATTTGCATGAAATATCTTTTTCCATCTATCCACTTTCAGTCTATGTCTTTAGATCTGAAGTGAG
The DNA here is from genome assembly GCF_025265405.1 of Mesoplodon densirostris. Lineage (NCBI taxonomy): Eukaryota > Metazoa > Chordata > Mammalia > Artiodactyla > Ziphiidae > Mesoplodon > Mesoplodon densirostris. The sequence goes on along the minus strand of NC_082663.1, from coordinate 102,462,320 downwards.
TCTTGTGGGCAACATATAGATGGATCTTGTTTTTATCCATTCAGCTACACTATAGCTTTTTTTTTTTTCTTTTTTTTTTTTTTTTTTTTTTTTCTTTTTGCGGTATGCGGGCCTCTCACTGTTGTGGCCTCTCCCGTTGCGGAGCACAGGCTCCGGATGCGCAGGCCCAGCGGCCATGGCTCACGGGCCCAGCCGCTCCGCGGCATATGGGATCCTCCCAGACCGGGGCACGAACCCGTATCCCCTGCATCGGCAGGCGGACTCTTAACCACTGCGCCACCAGGGAGGCCCTACACTATAGCTTTTGATTGAAGCATTTAGTTCATTTACATTTTAAGGATTTATTAATATGGATGTATGTATTGCCATTTTGTTCATTGTTTTCTGGTTGTTTTTGTAGTTCTTCTCTGTTTCTGTCTTCTCTTGGTTTCTCCCCTTTTGGTTTGATGGATTCCTCTAGTGTTATGTGTAGATTCCTTTCTCTTTATTTTTTGTGCATCCATTTATACTTTGAACCTTGTTCCATTATATTGCTTACAGACAGACTCATAATTTACTTTGAGCTGTAGTGCAAAATGAATTCTATTCACACTATAATTTTATTTTGTGACAGAATAATGAATCTTGATTAGATAAAAGTGAAATAAATATGGTTTGAAATGTTCATTTTTGTCAACATCAGAAGATATGCTAAAAATCTAATCTAAAAAGAGTCTGAATAATTACATTGGAAGATGTTAATTAGTACAAAGCTATACAAGCAATTTTTCATTTAACATACATATTCTTACTCTATGTTAAAAACTTTTTTTAAGTCTTGGTAAAATTACTTTATTGTCTCCATGTACCAACTTTTCCAATATTTAACCCAATAAAAACCAATCAGGTTCACATATATTGCAAATTAATTGCTATAGAAAGACTAATAAATATTTTGAATATCACCATTTGGTAACCATCACATTAATAACAGTTTCAGATAATAAACATCAATGGATGTTAAAACTAGTGGATAAAGGTTTAATTAGAAACAGGATATTTACATCATCTTGAAGTATTTGCCCATAAGATACTTATTAAATACAAAGGGAAAAAGATTAACTTACAATAAAATAAACCTGACAAATACTACTTAGACCAAGTGATCCAAGTTAATATCACCATTAGGGAAATAAATAGACATTATTTGCCTCCTAATATGTGTTAAAAGAACACATCACGTCTGTAGTATTCTTTACAAAAATATGTGACATGAATATATTCATGAGGAAACATCATACAAATCCAATTTGAAGAACAGTCAATAGAATAAATGGCCCAAACTCTTCAAAAAATGTTAAAATCATAAAAATTAAGAAAAACTAAGAAACTCTTCCAGATAGCAGGAGACAAAAGAGACGTAAAAACTGATGTCAATGAGCGATGCCGAATTAGACTAGGAGAAAATAAAGTCATTCTCTTTATAAAGGTCAGTATGTGAAAATTGACTTATTAATTAATAATAATGTCAAAACTGTGTTAATTTTATGCTAATAATTATACTATGATTATATAAGAAAATGGCCTTGGAAATCCACAAGTGAAACATTTAGGGGTAAAGGACATCATATCTAGAATTTATTCTGAAGTGGAGGGGAGTGGATAGGAGAGAGAGAGACAGAAGCAGAATGAGCTGTGAGAATGAGAGCATGAAAGAAAGTGGTGGGGGTAGGGGAGGGGAATAAAAACATAAATGTTAACATTTGAGCTTCTGAGTGAATGGTAAATAACGATTGTTGGTACACTTTTTATAACTTTTCTGTAAGTCTGAAGTTAGTTTGAAATAAGATGTTTTAAAAATCAGAATAACTACATTAAATAAATAATTAATAAATAATTAATAAAAATCAACTAAGAGAGTTCTTAATCTAAGTAGATTAATTATCTAAATTTCAATATCAGTTGAAATGATTAGATCCAGTAGTTGTACATATAAGCACGTTCACAGTTGATGTGAAATTAGGAAACTTTTAGAGGTTTTTGTTTGTTTTGGTAAATAGTAGAAACCACACAGTGACTGTAAATTTATAAAAACCATATTCAGTCTTAATTTCTATCATTTGATTATTTTCACAAAGTACATAAAATTGCTATTGAGTTATCTGGGGCATTTTCTTCTGAATTGGTTTCTGGACTCAGACTCAAAAGCAGCATGTCTCTCTCCTTAACTTTTCCCCTATTAACTGTACTAGCATTTGTGCATAGTGGCACTGAAAAGAGTATCATCCATCAGGAATTTAGTCATAAATATTTAATTAGGACAGTTTGAGGAATGTGAATATCATTTCCTGTGATTTAATTCTTATAATTCTAACAGTTGCAGTTAAATAGCCTGGGTGCCTTTCTGGTTCCTGTTTACCAGTAATGATTATATTTGGCCCATTCCTTAACCTTGTGTTAGCATTTGGCACTCTTCATGAGTTGGTCAAAACAAAATAAAAAATTCAGCCATGTGCTACTTTAGAAAATGAGAATTATATTACTTTTAACTAAAAGTTATTATAAAGGAATCATTATATACATCTAGTAAAGGTGATGTCTAGATTGAGTTGGCCTACACAGACTGTGACAGTCTCAGCAACTTCTAACTTCTCTTCGTCAGTAACATTTTTTCCTGTCTGGATGGCAACATATAATTTTTCTTCTTTATCTTTATGTTTTTATAACTTCACCAAGATATGTCAAAATGTAAATGTCAATATTATTTTTTTCTCTGGGACATGACATTTTTCAGTTTCAAAATTAGTCATCTAAGTTTTACCATTCTTAAATTTTGATAAATATTTGTAGTAACACAACCATTACAGTCCCATCATAATAAAAATATAGAACATTTCTATCATCTCAGAAAATTTCCCTTGCAAGGGGCTGTTAACATTATTCTCTTATTATTCTTCAGAGGTTCGGAGCTCTGTAGAAATGACCCTTTATTCTTTAATTTAAAAATAAAATTTTCAACACAACAATGTAAATCAACTATACTCCAATAAAAATTTTTTAAATTTCATAATTTATTACTTACTGAAATATATTTAACATATATTGTACAGATTTAAGGCATATAACATTTTTTGTTTGATACATTTATATATTGTAATATGATTGCCATTGTAGCAATAATTAGCTCCTCTATCATGTTACATAATGATTGTTTCTATTTTAGTGATTGGAATAATTTAGTTCTAGTCTCTTAGCAACTTTGATGGTTATAATACAGTATTGTTCTCCACAGTCATTATACTGTGCATTATATCTCAGAGCTTATTTACTACTCATTAGAAGTTTGTACCCTTAAACAATATCTGTCCTATGTCCCACTTGGAATCCCCTGTAATAATCATTTTACTTTCTGTTTTTATAAGTTTGGCTTTTTTAGATAGCACATATAAGTGATATTATATAAAATTGTCATCTTCTTCCTGGCTTATCTCACTTAACATAATGTGCTCAAGGTCCATGCTTATTGTCCTAAATGGCAGGATATTCTCTTTCTCATGGCTGAGTTGTAGTCTATCATATAAATATATATAGCACATCTTTATCTATTCTTCTATTGATGGGCACTTAGGTTGTTTCCATATCTTGGCCATTGTTGCAATAAACATGAGAGTGCATCTATCTCTTCAGTATCCTTTTATCATTTCTTTCGTGTATATACCCAGAAGTTGAGTTGCTGAATCATATGGTAGATACATTTTTAATTATATTCAGGGTGCTCCATACTGTTTCCACAGTGATTGAACTGGTTTACATTCCACACACACTGTAAAATGGATTCACTTTTCTCCACGTCCTTGTGAGCACTTGTTATCTCTTGTCTTGATGATACCCATTCTAACAGGTATGAAGTGATATCTCATTGTGGTTTTGATTTTCATTTTTGATTATGAATGTTGTTCAGCATTTCTTCATGTACCTGTTGGCCATTTGTATGTCTTATTTGGAAAAATGTCTATTTTTTTCTGACCATTTTTAAATCACTGTTGTCGTTATTGAGTTTATGAGTTCTCTGTATATTTTTAATATTAACTCCTTATCTGATAAATGGTTTGTGAAAAATCTCCCATTCTGTAGGTTATCTTTTCAGCTGTTAATTTTTTCTTTTGATATGCAGAAGATTTTAAGTTTAATGTAGTCCTATTTCTTGAAATTTTCTTTCATTGTTTATGCTTTTGGTGATGTATTCAGAAAATTATTGCCAATACTAACTTCAAGAAACTTCTCTACATTTTCTTCTAGGAGTTTAATGGTACCAAGTTTTATGTTTAAGTCTTTACTCCATTTAGAGTTAATTTTTGAATGGTGTAAGACAGAGGTCCAATTTCATTATTGTGCATGCCTTTACCCAGTCTTCTCTAGCACCATTTGTTAAAAAGACTTTTTTACCATAGGGTGTTCTGTGCTCTTTTGTCAAATATTAGTTTACCATATACACGTGGATTTAATTCTGAGCTCTCTATTCTGTCCCATTGGTCTATTTTTAAGCCAGTTCCATACTGTTTTTATTACTGTATCTTTGTAGTATAGTTTGAAATCAGGAAGTGTGATACCTCCAACTTTATTCTTTTTTTCCCCAGGATTGCTTTGGCTATTCAGAGCCTTTAGTGGTTCCATACAAATTTTAGGATTTATTTTTCTATTTCTGTTAAGAATGCCTTTGATATTTTGATGGAGAGTGTTGAATCTATAGATGGATATGGGTATTATGGACATTTTAACAGTATTAATTCTTCTGATCATGAACATGGGATGTCTTTACATTTGTTTGTGTCATCTTCAATTTCATTCAACAAAGTTTTACAGGTTTCATTGTACATATCTTTTACTTCCTTGGTTAAAGTTATTCCTATGTATTTTATTGTTTTTGATTCTATTGTGAATGAAATACATTTCTTTATTCCTTTTTCAGATGTTTTAGTTTATAGAAATGCAACTGATTTCTTTATGTTGATTTTGCATTCTGCAACTTGACTGAAATCATTGATTATTTCCAATAGTTTTTTTTTCATTAGTCCTTTGTGATTTTCTGTATACAGAATCATATCATCTGCAAATATTGAAAGTTTTACTTCTTTCTTTATAATTTGGATGCCCTTTAGTTCTTTGGCCTACTTAATTGCTCTAGCTAGGACTTCCAGCACTACAATGAATAAGAGTGTTGAGAGTGAGCATCCTTGTCTTGTTCTTGATCTTAGAGGAAAAGTTGTCAATTCTCTGTTGAGCATGATGATAGCTGTAGGTTTCTCTTATGGCCTTTATTAGGTTGAGGTATATTCCTTCTATACTCAACCTGTCATTTATTGATTTGTTTATGTTACCAGTCTTGCATTATATATATATATATATATAGAGAGAGAGAGAGAGAGAGAGAGAGAGTCATGAATTGTAGAACTTTAAATGTGTTCTTGAATTTGGTTTGCTAATATTCTGTTGAGAATTTTATCATCTGTATTCAGAAGGGATATTAATATAGTTTTCTTGTAGTGTACTTATCTGGCTTTGGTATCAGGGTAATGCTGGCTTCATAGAATTAGTTTTGAAGTGTTTGCCCCTTTTCAATTTTTTATATACATTTTAAAGATTGAAATTAATTCTTCTTAAAAGTTTGGTAGATTTTGCCAGTAAAGCTGTGTTGTCCTGGAGTATTCCATGTTGGGAGTTTTTTGATTACTGATTTAATCGCTTTACTCATTATTGGTCTGTTCAAATTTTTCATTTCTTCCTGATTCTGTCATAGTACATTGTGTGTTTCTGGAAATTTATCTATTTCTTCAGAATTTTCTAATTGGCTGCCATTTAATTGCTCATGGTAAGTCTTCTATGCTTCTATATATTTGTGTAGTATTTGTTGTAATATCTCCTCTTTCATTCATGTGTTATTTATTTGAGACATCATTTTTTTTTTATTCTAGTTAAAGGTTTGTCAATTTTGTTAAAATTCTTTTAAAAAACTGTTTTAGTTTTATGTTTCTGGTGTCTGTTTTATTTATTTCTGCTCTGATCTTTGTTATTTCCTTTCTTCTGCTAACTGTACTAATTTTTAATTCTTTTTTTCTAGTTCCTTGAGGTGTAAAGTTTGGTGTTTATTTGAGATCATTCTAATTTCTTTTTTTTTTTTTTTTCTTTTTTTGCGGTATGCGGGCCTCTCACTGTTGTGGCCTCTCCCGTTGCGGAGCACAGGCTCTGGATGCGCAGGCCCAGCGGCCATGGCTCACGGGCCCAGCCGCTCCGCGGCATATGGGATCCTCCCAGACCGGGGCACGAACCCGTATCCCCTGCATCGGCAGGCGGACTCTTAACCACTGCGCCACCAGGGAGGCCCCATTCTAATTTCTTAATATGTGCATTTATAGCTTTAAACTTTCTTCTCAGAACTGCTTTTACTGCTTCTCATAAGTTTTGGTATGTTGTGTTTCCATTTTTGTTTGTTTCAAGATTTTTTTTGATTTCCCTTTTGATTTCTTCTTTGACCCATTGGTTTTTCAGAAGTATCAATATATTGTTTAGTTTCTACATATTTATAGATTTTCCATCTATCCTTTTGTTGTTGATTTCTATTTTCACAACATTGTGTTCAGAATAAAAATAGCTGGTATGATTTCAGTCTTCCTAAATTTGCTAAGATTTGTAGGTTACACTCTTTTTTTTCCCCCAGATGACTTTAACATTCTTTTTTTTTTTTTTTTTTTTTTTTTTGCGGTACACGGGCCTCTCACTGTTATGGCCTCTCCCATTGCGGAGCACAGGCTCCGGATGCACAGGCTCAGCACCCATGGCTCACGGGCCTAGCTGCTCCACGGCATGTGGGATCTTCCCAGACCGGGGCACGAGTCCGTGTCCCCTGCATCGGCAGGTGGACTCTCAACCACTGCGCCACCAGGGAAGCCCTCTTAGAAACTCTTAAATGTTAAACTTATTTTTGCTTTAAGCAAGGCAATTCTAGTCAGCATAGATGACTGATTTTGTTTACAAGCATTTACTCAAGTTTATCTTATGTTTTTTGGCTGTCCTTAAGTTGGCAGAACTGAACTCATCATCATTCAGACCTGAAACACAATATATTTCATACTCCTGCCCTCAGTTTTTTAAAGTGATTTTTCTGTGAATTGGAATAAGTCAAGGCAAGGACAACTTAATGTGAAGACTATAGTTCATTGAAAATTTAGTTTAAAATATTATGCTTTCTACAGTTTTAATACAATTAACATTAAGAAGGTTATGCTACTTAAAATTTTTAAATTCATTTTCGAAATGTGTTATAGGTGAGAAAAGTCTGGACCAGGAAAAAAGATGAGACAAACAGTGCTGATTCTTATCAATATCAGTGTTCCTTCTCTCCTTTGGGGCATAAAAAACATATTTCTAATTTTGTCTTTCAGCCGCATACAGCAGTCTGACTGAATTCTGACCATGATCACACAAGAAATAAATGGCAAAGCTAAGATTTGAACCTAAGTATTCTGGCTTCTATTTCCTTGCCCTTACTAAACTAATTGTAATTCTAGGCCTTACCAAGTGTAGTGTGATTAAGGCACTGAAGATAGTTGAGTGTGCCTAGGTCCCAGGAAATAAGAGAGAGGAGATTAGAGGAGATTAGAAGATGATGTTGGAATTAGGTAGAGCCACATAAACCATAAAAATTTGGGATTTTATTATAAGAGCAATAATAGGTGGATTTTAAGTAGATTAGTGATAAAAATCTCATTTATGATTTTAAAATAACATTGTGCCATGTGGCAAATGGATTATATGAGACTAAGAGAACTATTGCAGTAGCTCATGTAAGGGATTATAGCTGAGACAAAAGTAGTATGGTAAAAATGGAGAGACCTTATTGGATTTCTTTATATGTTGAAGATAGAGCCAATAAGGCTTTCTGCTGGATTGGAAAGAAGCTGGGAGGGAAAAAGACAGAATCAAGGATAATAATTTAAGATTTTAGCTTTAAGCAGAAGGGATAGGTGGTGGTATCATTTACTAAAATAGTGAAAACTGTGGGAAGAATAGGTTAGGGTTAAAATCAATCGTTTTTTATTGTTGTTGTTTTTTGGGTTTTTTTAACATGGTATATTTAAGAGGCCTAGGATAAATATCCAATTAGAAATGTATACATCTGGAGTATTTCAAAGGAATTGAGCCTAGAGCTGTACATTTGGGTGTAGTTAGCACTGTGAAGGAAGTTTAAGTCATTGGGCTAAATAAGATTAGCTGCAAAGAGTGCTGCAACTTAGGTTGAGCAGAGATATTTTGAGCAGAAACAGTGCAACCTGCAAACAAGACTGGTAAAGAGAGGTCAGAGAGGAAAGAGAAAAAGTAGGAGAGTTTAAATGGACATAAACCTTCCAAGGAGGAAATGCTCCTGATTTTTCAATTAAAATGAAGGCACAGATGTTAACCATTGGATTTGGTATCAAAGAAGACATTTTGATAATGTCATTTATCTATATTTTTAACAGATTTACTGAGGTAAAATTGAGATATTTAAAATATAATGTACTATTTAAAATATTTAAAATATATTGTACTCATATTTAAAATATAATGTACTATTTGAAAAGTTTTGTCATAAGTATACATCCATGAAGCTATAACTATGATCAAGAGAATTAACATATCTATCCCTGCCAAGAGTTTTGTTCCCCTGATAGCCTTCCCTCCTATTCCTTGCTAACTCCCTCCTTTTGGACCCAGCCAACCGCTTACCTGTGGTAAGATTACCTGTGGTAATCTTATTTAGCCCAATGACTTCTGTCACTGTGTATTGGTTTGATTTTCTAGAATTTTATATAAATAAAATCACACTGTATAAATTCCTTTTTTCCCAACTTCTCTTACTTGACACAATTTGAGATTCATCTCTGCTGTTGTGTGTTGTCATCTACTTTGATTGCTGACTAGTAATCCGTTGTATGAATATTCTACAATAGTTCATCCATTCACGTGTTGAAGGACATATGGGTTGTTAACAGTTTGGACTGCTAAAATTAAAGCTTCTATCATATTTGTGTGGAAGTCTATGAATGGATCATATGGTATGCTAAACTGCTTGAAAAGCTTACACATTATTTTCCTTTCATGGCCTATAACATTGGTGTCATATTCAAGAAATCTTCGTATAACCTAAAGTCATCTTCTAGAAGTTTCAGTTTTAAGTTTGACATTTAGTTCCATGATCCATTTTGAATTAACTTTTGAATGTGATGTGGAGTATGAATTAAAGTCACTTTTCTGCATAGGGACATTAAGTTGTCCCAGAACAATTTGTTGAAAATTGTGAACTATCTGTTCACCACTGAGTTTCCTTTGGGTCTTTGTCAAAAATTAGTTGTCCATTTATGTCTGGATCTTTTTGAAGTCTCTGTTGTGTTATATTGAAACAGACATCTATTTTCACTCCAATATTATACTGTCATGATTATTGTAGTTGTATTATAAGTCTTTAAGTCAGGTAGCATTTGTCCTCTAACTTTGTTCTTTCTCAAAATTACTTTGGCTAGTCTAGGTCCTTAACATTTCCATATGTTATTTAATTCATTAATTTCTGCAAAAGTATCTGCTGTGATTTTGATTGGGCTTATGTTGAATCTATTGATCAGTTTGGGGAGAATGTTCACAATATGGTATTTAATGACCTGCTAACAGAGTATGTCTCTATATTTAGATCTGCCTTACTTTCTGTCAGCAATTTTTTATAGTTTTCAGTATACAGTTCTTTCCTATATTTTACTAAATTTATCCTAAGTATATCAAATTTTTGAAGCTTTTATAAATTGTATCTTATTACATTTTACTTTTCAATTGCTTGTGGCCAGTTTCTAGAACTACAGTTGTTTTCTTTGTATTAATCTTGTAACTCATAATGTTAATACTGAGATCACTTATTTATTCTAGTAGCATTGTTGTAGTTTTGTAGGATTTTCTATGTAGATGATCATGTCATCTGAGAATAATAGCGATTTTATTTTTTCCCCAATCTAGATGCTTTTAAATTTCTTATCTTGCTTGATTGCTCTGGCTAGTATCTCCAGTACAATGTGTAATAGAAGTGATGAGAGTAGACACCCTTGTCTCTTTTCTGCTCTTCAGGAGTAAACATTTGGACTGGACTGCTAAATATTATGTTAGCTGTAGGTTTTTTGTAGATGATTTTTATTGATTTGAGGAAATTTCCTCTGTTGCTAATTTTGCTATGAAACTTTATCAGGATTGGATGTTGGATTTTTGTCAAATGCTTTTTCTACATCTATTGAGATATCATATAGCTTTCTTTTTTAGTTAGTTAATATGATGTATTACATTAATTAGTTTTAATGTTAAACAACCTTTTATTCCTGGAATAAACCCTATTTAGTCATGAAGTGTCATCATTTTATATATCAAATGTTTGATTTTCTAAATCTTTTATCAATGGTTTTTGCATCTGTCTTATGAGAGATATGTATTGGAAGTTATATATTCTTATATTATTGTCTGGTTTAATATCATAGAAATGCTGGCCTCATAGAATGAACTAGGAAATATTACTTCTTCTTCAATTATCTGTAAGAATTTGTTTAGCAGTGGTATTATTTATTTTTTAAATATTTGTTAGAATTTGCCAGTGAAGTCATCCTGGCTAGATTTATTTATGAAAGTGGAGGTGACTAGGAGGAGAAAGTTTTAAGTAAAATTTCAATTTCCTTAACAAATACAGGGTTATTCATGTTATCTACTCACTCTTGAATGAGCTTTGCCAATTTGTGTCACTCAAGATAATTATCTATTTTATTTAAATTCTCAAATTTATTGGCATAAATTTAATATTATTATCTTTTTAATATCTATATTATATTTAGAGGTGTCACCTCTCTCATGCCTGATATACATAATCTGTAACTTTTTTTTTCCTGATCAGTCTGATAAAAGATTTATCAATTTTATGGTTCTTATAAAAATACCAACTTTTGGGTTTGTTGATTTTTCTCTATTGTTTTATTGTTTTCTATTTCATTAAAATTTCCCTGTTTGTTTTCTTTCTGTTTACCTTGGGTTTGATTTGCTTTCTCTTTTAGATTTTTATAATGGAAGCTAAGTAATGAATTTGAGATCTCTCTTCTATTATAAGGAAGAGCCGTGATTTGTCTTCTAAGTACTGGTTTAATCACATAACCCAAATTGGAATTTATTGTGTTACCATTTTAATTCTGATAAAAATATTTTGTAGTTTTCTTTTTCACATGGGTTAATTAGAAGTATGTTGTTCTGATTTTATATCTTTATAATTTTCCAGATATCTTTGTAATTTCTTACTTAATTCCACTGTGGTCAGAAAATGTATTTCAAATGAGTTTAATCCTTTTAAGTTTATTGATATGTGTTTTCTCATTAATTTGGTTTCTCTCTGGGCACATTAAAAATGTAGTTATATTTGTATTCATACATACTCATGTGTGTGTGAAGTTTTCTTGGAAGTTTCCCAACATGATATTTGAGGTTCTTTTTTTCAGTTAGAGAAAATGGCATCCAAGCAAATTTGACATAAGAGCCTAGATGTTTCTACTGTGATAACAACTTATTTATGTATACCTTTAGAGCACTGCCAAAATCTTGTAAAATATGAAATTATCAGTTGATAATTAAGTGTAATTAATTAACTTTGCTTTGTATTTATACACTTATTGAGTCCTTCAATTATATGATCTATGTTCTTATGAACATTGTATACTTTATCACTCACTACCTCTTAAAAGAGAATATCTCAGGTGGTATTTTTATATTAGTGCTATTTTTGCCATACTGGTGTTGGGATGATTCAAGATTTAGTAAATGAGTAGGGATGCTTTGATAATTTTCTACGTTTTGAAATTTTAAAAATGCTTGTAAACCCAGAGCTCTTTTTGGAGTGTATAGGTGGCATGAGTAGAGAAATAATTTTTTAATTACATTTTCAAATCTTATACCCAAGATAATTTCATTTCTACAGCATCTAGCTAAATACCTATATTTTGAAGATATTTCTAGTTGATCTGCTACTCTGAACAATATTCTCCTCTTTTCATTGTCTAATACAGTGACTATAAGTAGGTATATGCATTTTTTGGTATAATTTGAAAGACCTTGTCATACCTTACTCATAAAATGTGTAATCCCTAGAGTATACTCCTGTCTTCCTTTTTATTCCATCCTAATTTAGACTGTCTTCACATCTCAAGATAAAAGTCTACTCTCTGTCATTTTCTTTCTCCCTTGGCCTTGCTGAATTCCAAAAATTTACTGCTTCTAAAAGTACACAGAAAGAGAGGTAATGTTAGAGGAATGGGAAGAGAGAAAGTCATTTGTATTGTGGGGACAGATTTTTTTTTTGGTATTGTTAGATAATCTTAAAAATCCCTGGGTGTGTTTAAATTTTCTAATAGTTCCTGCTTATTAGACCATGCTTCTGTGTTTCAAAGATCAAGTCTTGAGAGTTACTAATTATTTCTCAAAATGGCCCATTTGTTCCTATGTTAAATTCTTCTCAGAATTTGGCATACTGTTAGACCTAATGTAACAAATAGTTTCTAGTACCATAGTTATTTTGCATCTTCTATGTGTATTTCAATGGCAAGTATGAGAGGGTGAAAAAGATGAATCTAGTGGTCAGCAAAAAATAAAATAAATAAAACTTCTAGTTTTGAGATACATTTGACATGAAGCACTGTACAAGTTTAAGGTGTACAGCATAATGATTTGACATATATACATCATGAAACAATTACAGTGGTAAGTATAGTGAACATCTATCTCATATAGATACAAAATTAAAGAAATAGAACACCCTTTTTTTCCCCTTGTGATGAGAACTATTAGGATTTTCTCTCTTAGCAACTTCCATATGTAACAAAGAGCAGTATTAATTATATTGAGTATGTTGTACATTAAATCATTAGTACTTATATTTATCTTATAACTGGAAGTTTGTACCTTTTGACTACCTTCATCCAGTTCCATGTCACCTCATCCCCCACCTCTGATAACCACAAATCTGATCTCTTTTTCTATGAGTTTGTTTGTTTGTTTTTGAAGTAAAATTAACCTACAACACTATGTTAGTTTCTGGTACATAACATAGTGATTTGATATTTCTGTACATTCAAAATGATCACCATGATGAGTCTAGTTACCATATGTCACCATACAAAGATATTACATAATTATTGACTATATTCACCACACTGTACATTTCATATGCATGACTCATTTATTTTGTAATTGGAAGTTTGTACCTTCTAATCCCCTCACCTATATCTCTTCTACCCCAACACCTTCCTCTTTAGGACAATCACCTGTTTGTTCCCTTCATCTATGACTGTTTCTGTTTTGTTGTTTGTTTATTTGTTTTTTAGATTCCACATATAAGTGAAATCATTTGTCTTTCTTTGTCTTATTTCACTTAGCATAAAACACTCTGGATTCATCCAGGTTGTTGTAAATGGCAGGATTTCATTATTTTGTTATGGCTAAGTAATGTTCCTCTGTGTGTGTGTGTGTGTGTGTGTGTGTGTGTGTGTGTGTGTGTGTCTGTCTATCTATCACGTCTCCTTTATCCATTCATCTATAGATAGGCACTTAGGTTGCTCCCATATCTTGGCTATTGCAAATAATGCTGCAATAAACATACAGGTGCATATATCTTTTCAAATTAGTATTTTCATTTTCTTTGTATAAATACCCATAAGTAAAATTGATGGATAAAATGATAATTCTATTTTTAGTTTTTTGAGGAACTTTCATACTGTTTTCCATAGTAGCTGCATTAATACACATTCCCACCAATAGTGTATGAGTGTTCCCTTTTCTCCATAGCCTCACCAGCTCTTGCTATTTATTGTCTTTTTGATAATAGCTATTATGAGAGGTGTGAGGTGATATGCATTTTGGTTTTGATTTGCATTTCCCTGATGATTAGTGATGTTGAACATCTTTTCATGTGTCTGTTGGCTCTCTGTATGTCTTTTTTTGGAAAAAGATCTATTCAGATTCTCTTCCAATTTTTAAAATTGGGTTGTTTGTTTTATTTATGTGGAATATTATGAGTTCTGTTTATATTTTGGGTATTAACCCCTTATTGTGTATATTATTTGCAAATACCTTCTCCCATTCAGTAGGTGACCTTTTGTTTTATTCATAATTTCCTTCACTGTGCAAAAGCTTTTCTGATTGATATAGTCCAAATTTGTTTGTTTTTGCTTTGTTTCCCTTTCTTGAGGATACATATACAAAAAGTATTGCTAAGATCAATGTCAAAGAGCATACTACCTATGTTTTTTTTCCTAGAAGTGAATGTTTTCAGGTCTTAAATTTAAATATTTAATCCATTTTGAAATTATTTTTGTATATAGTGTGAGACAGTAGTCCAGTTTCTTCTTTTGCATGTAGCTGCTCAATTTTCCCAACAGTATTTATTGAAGTGGCTGTCTTCTCCTCATTCTTGCCTCCATTGTCTGGATTAATTGACCATATACATGTGGGTTCATTTCTGGGCTCTCTATTCTGCTCCATTGATTTGAGTGTCTTTTTTATGCTAGTACCAAATTGTTTTGATGACTGTAGCTTTGTAGTATACTTTGAAATCAGGGAGAGAGATATCTCCAGGTTTGTTCTTCTTTTTCAAGATTGCTTTGGCTCTTCCTGGTCATTTGTGTTTCCATACAAGTTTTAGAATTACTTGCTCTATTTCTGTGAAAAATGCCACTGGTGTTTTGATAGGGATTGCATTGAATCTGTAGACTGCCTTGGGTGGTGTGGTCATTTTAGCAGTATTCTTCCAATCCATGAGCATGGTATATATTTCACTTGTTCTTTCATCAGTGTCATATAGTTTTCTGAGTACAGGTCTTTCACCTCCTTAGAGACATTTATTCCTAGGTATTATATTCTTTTTGATGCAATTGTCAATGAGATTGTTTTCTTAATTTCTCTCTTGATAGTTTGTTGTTAGTGTATAGAAATGCAGTAGATTTCTGTATATTAATTTTGCGTCCTAAAACTTTACCAAATTCACTGATGAGCTCTACTAATTTTATTGTGGTATCTTTAGGATTTTCTAGGTATAGTGTCACATTGTCTGCAAATAGTAATCGTTTTACTTCTTTCTTTCCAGTTTGGATTTATTTAATTTCTTTTTCTTATATTATTGCTGTGGCTAGAACTTCCAATACTATCTTGAATAAAAGTGGTGAGAATGGGCATCCTTGTCTTGTTCCTGATCTTGGAGTAAATCCTTTAGTATTCCACCATTGAGTATGTGGGCTTGTGGTATATGGCCTTTATTATGTTGAGGTATGTTCCCTCTATACCTACTTTGATGGGTTTCTTTGGTCATAAATGGATGTTTAATCTTGTCAAAAGTTTTTTTTTTTTTCATCTATTGACATGATTATGATTTTTACTCTTCAATTTGTTAATGTGTATCCCATTAATTGATTTATGGATATTGAGCCATCCTTGAATCCCTGGGATAAATCCCATTTGATCATGCTATGTGATTTGTTTAATGTTTTGTTGAATTCAGCTTGCTAATATTTTGTTGAGAATTTTAACATCTATATTCATCAGGGATATTAGCCTGTAATTTTCTCTTTTCTTTGTGATACTTTTGTCTGGTTTTTGTAGCAGGGTGATGCTGGCCTCATAGCATGAGTTCAGAAGTATTCCTTCCTCTGCAATTTTTTGCTACAGTTTGAGAATGATAGGTGTTAACTCTTCTTTAACTGTTAGAATTTACCTCTGAAGCTGTCTCATCCTGGACTTTTGTTTTTTACGAGTTTTTTTTTAAATTATTGATTAAATTTCATTAGTGGTGAATTGTCTGTTCATATTTTCTATTTCTTCCTGATTCAGTCTTGGGAGATTGTACATTTCTAGAAATTTGTCCATTTCTTCTAAGTTGTCCATTTTGATGGCATATAATTGTTCTTATTGTTCTTTTATAATCCTTTGTGTTTTTGTGGTGTCATTGTAACTCCTCCTTTTTCACTTCTTATTTTAATGATTTGGGCCCTCTCTTTTTTTCTTGATGAGTCTGGCTAAAGGTTTATCAATTTTATCTTTTCAAAAACCAGATCTTAGTTTCATTTATCTTTTCTATTCTTTTTTGTCTTTGTTTCAATTATTTCTGCTGTGATCTTTATAATTTCTTTCTTTCTACTATCTTTGGGATTTGTTTGTTCTTCTTTTTCTAGCTTCTTTAGGTGTAATGTTAAGTTGTTTACTTGAGATTTTTCTTGTTTCCTGAGGTAGGCTTGTATCTCTATAAAATTCCCCTCTTAGAACTGCTTTTGCTTAGTCTCATAGATTTTGGATTATTGTGTGTTCATTTTCATTTGTCTCAAGGTAATTTTGATTTCTCCTTTGATACCTTCATTGATCCATTGGTTGTTTAGTAGCATGTTGCTTAGCCTCCACGTGAGTGTTTATTTTTACAGTTTTTTCCTTGTTAAATTCTAGTCTTATAGCATTGTCATAGGAAGATATGCTTGATATTATTTTAATATTCTTAAATTTATTGAGACGTTTTGTGGCCTGTCACATGATCTCTCCAGAATGTTTCATTTGCACTTGAAAAGAAGATGCATTCTGCTGCTTTTGAATGGAATGTTTCATTCCATTCCTCCTTGTGGTTGCTCTAGCCTTTCAAATCACAGAGCACCAAGAGGTGGTGGCTGTGCAATTAGCTGGTCTGATAGAGGAGGAGATAAAGCAGATACTAAAAATAAGCAAAATTTTGCATGAAAATCTCTGTGCAAACACACAAACAAAGAAGTGGAGCCTATTCTGTCATAATTACCCAAGTACTACTAAAAGGAAAAATTGTGTTACCTTGTAAAATTTTCTAAGTTCCCCTTCCATAATTTTTATGTTCTTGTGAGGAAAAAAGTAAAACAAGTTTAATTGTATTTGATTTTATGACATTGCTTTTAAAAAGCAAGTGTTATATCTTAAGACTTGATTTGTGTACTTGTGTTATAATTTTCCAATTAAAAGTGTCCCTAAAGGCTACTTCCTATATGATTTTTCCCAGTAAATGAGGCAGGCCCTTCTAAGATCTTTCACAAAACATCTAGACACTCAAATGAAGAGATGAATCCTTCTTAAACAAGCTAGCTATTAGATGGTGGTCTGGGTATGCTACTGTTAGGATTTAATGGTCTGGGTATGCTACTATTAGGATTTAAGAGTGTCTTCAAACTCAAATCTCAATGTTTGCCTTATGAAATACCTGAGATAAGATGCTTAAATAAGAAAAGGGCTATTCACCCAGTAAACCCAAAAGAGCAAATGGATATTTCTGGCCATATTTTGCCTTTCAGACATTTCTTTGGAAGTTTTCAAGAACCTCCACTTCCACTTCTCTGAATAGGACCATTTAAGTGCATGTTAAGCAGTTATAGAATTGTAAATAAAAACTTTTGCCAAAATAAAAAATAAAAGGGGGGACATGGTCTCCATGATGAAATTAGTTTCTTTACAAGAAGGGATACCAAAGAGCTTGCTTGTTCTCTTTCTGCCTTTTGAGGACATAGCTAAGGCAGCCATCTGCAAGCCAGGAAGAGAACTCTCACCAGAACCCAACCATGTTGGCACTCTGATTTCTGACTTCCAGCCTCGAGAACTATGATAGTATTGTGGGGAGTGGCCAAGATGGCAGGGGAGGAAGACCATGATCGCACCTCGTCCCACAAGCACATCAAAATTATAACAATTTACATAGCAACTGTCAATGAAAGCAACCTGAATACCAGCAGAGAAAATCTTCTACAGCTTAAGAGATAAAGGAGTCACAGTGAAATGGGTAGGAGGGGGAAAGATGCAGGACCCACACCCTTGGGTAGTCAAACCACAAACAGAAAGATAAGCACAATTGTACAGGACTCCCCAAGGAATGAAGCTCTAAGCACCACATGGGACTCCCCAGCCCAGGGATATTACACCAGAAGGATGAACCTCCATAACATTTGGCTTTGAAGGCCAGTGGGTCTTGGGAGAGCCAGAGTGCTGTAGGAAACAGATTCTCCTCTTAAAGGGCACACCCAAAATCTCACACACTCTGAGACCCAGGATAGAAGCAGTGAATTGAAAGGAACATGAGTCAGATCCACCTGCTGATCTTGGAGAGCCTCCTGAAGGGGTAAGATGTAACTGGGACTCACCCTGGGGACATAGATGCTGGTGGCACCCATATTTGGAGAGCTCAATCTAACATAAGGACACTGGTGTTGGCAAGGCCACTTTGGAGTCCTCCTTCTAGCTTATTAACCTTGGTAAACAGCCTAGCCCACCAGCTGGTCTACATCAGTCTTGAGTTGTCCCAGGCCAAGCAGCTAGCTGGGCAGGACATAGCCCCACCCACCAGCAGGCTGGCTGTCCTAGGCCACCCTGAGTCCCCAGCCTTACTCACCAGTGGACTGACATCAGATCTAGGACCTTGGGCCTGGCAGCCAGAGACACCTGGATCCATCTCTATCCACCAGTGAGCAACCACTAGCCTCAGGACCTGGATTCACCCACCAGAAGGCAGGCATCAGCCCTGGGAGCCCCCTTCAGGACCCCACAACCAGAGATCCCAGGACCCAGCTCTGCCCACTAGTAGGCTGGCACTAGCCTCAGGCCCCCTGGGTCACTCAGCCAGCTGTCAGAACCAGCCCCACCCACCAGCAGGCTGATACCAGCTCTGGGACCCTGCACATCACAGCCAGGTGCTTCAGGACCTAGTTCCACCGACCACTAGATCAGCACTAGCCCTGGGACCCCCTTCCCCCTGGTCTCTGGATCTAGCCACCTTGTGTCCTAGGCCCACCCACTGCTGGTAAAGCAATAGGACTGGGGCCACCTGGGCTGTCCCAAGCTGTGCCAAGACCCAGCCCCATTCACCAACAAATGGCAGCCTCTGCAATAGGCAGGGCCTGGTAAATAACCTGACCAGAGGCCAGCCACACATACCAGGGTACCCACAGTAGTTAGCCTGACACAATAGAAGGGCCCACACATCCCACAGAGAGGGTGCCACTAAAGCATATAACTATGGTGACCAGAGGGGCCCCCTAGGACAACTCCTACAAAAGGCCACTTCTCTAAGATCAGGAAATGTAAACAACATCCCAGATACATAGAAATAAAAGCAGAGAATTAGGCAATATGAGGCAAGAGAAGAATATGTCCCAAATGAAGGAACATGATAAAACCCCAGAAGAAGAACTAACTGAAGTGGAGATATGCTACCTACCTGATAAATAGTACAAGGTAATGATTGTAAAAATGCTCAAAGAACTCGAGAAGAATGGATGAACACAGACATTTGCAACAAAGGGTTAGAAAATAAAAGAAGAACCAAACAGAGCTGAAGAATATAATAAGTGAAATAAAAATACACTAGAACAAATCAAGAGTAGAGGAACAGATCATCAGATTAGAAGATAATGTAGTGGAAATCACCCAAGCTGAACCAAAAAAAGAGAAAAATAAAAAGAAATGAGCTTAAGAAACATCTGGGACAATATCAAGGCATGCTAACATTCACATTATAAGGGTCTCAGAAGGAAGAGAGAGAGAGAGAGAGAGAGAGAGAGAGAGAGAGAGAGAAAGGTGAAAAGAACATATTTGAAGACATACAAGTTGAAATCTTCCCCAACTTGGTAAAGGAAACAGACATCCAGGTCCAGGAAGCACAAACAGTCCCCAAGAAGATGAACCCAAAGAGGATCACAACAGACATATTGTAATTAAAATCGTAAAAATAAAGATAAAAAGAGAATATTAAAAGCAGCAAGAGTTAGCAAAGGAAACCATAAACAAAATGAAAACAACACACAGAATGGGAGAAAATATTTGCAAACAAAGCAACGGACAAGGGCTTAATCTCCAAAATATACAGGCAGCTCATGCAGCACAATATCAGAAAAACAAAAACCCAATCAAAAAATGGCATAAGATCTAAATAGACATTTCTCCAAAGAAGACACACAGATGTCCAAGAAGCACATGAAAAGATGCTCAACATCACTAATTATTCGAGAAATGCAGATCAAAACTACAATGAGGTATCACCTCACATCAGAATGGCCATCATCAAAAAAACTACAAACAATAAATGCTGGAGAGGGTGTGGAGAAAAGGGAACCTTCCTACACTGTTGGGGGAATGTAATTGGTACAGCCACTACGGAGAACAGTATGGAGTTTCCTTAAAAAACTAAAAATAGAGCTACCATATGATCCAGTAATCCCACTCCTGGGCATACATCTGGAGAAAACCATAATTTGAAAAGATACATGTACCCCAATATTTATTGCAGTACTATTTACAATAGCCAGGACATGGAAGCAACCTAAATGTACATCGATGGAGAAATGGATAAAGATTGGCACATATATACAATGGAATATTACTCAGTCATAAAAAAATGAAATGATGTCATTTGCAGCAATATGAATGAACCTAGAGATTGTCATGCTGGGTGAAGTTAGTCAGACAGAGAAAGACAAATATCATATGATACCATTTATATGTGGAATCTAAAAAAATGGTACAAATGAACCTATTTACAAAACGGAAATAGAGTCACAGATGCAGAAAACAAACTTATGGTTACCAAGGGGGAAAGTGGGGGGGGTGATAAATTGGGAGATTGGGATTGACATATACACACTACTATGTATAAAATAGGTAACTAATAAAAGCCTACTGTATAGCACAGGGAACCCTACTCAATGGTCTGTAATGACCTATATGGGAATAGAAGCTAAAAAAGAGTGATTATATGTGTATGTATAACTGCTTCACTTTGCTGTACAGCAGAAACTAACACAACATTGTAAATCAACTATACTCCAATAAAATTAAGTTAAAAAAATAAAAGCAGCAAAGGGAAAGCAACTAGTTGTGTAGAAGGGAGATCTCATAAGAATGTCAGCTGACTTTTAAGCAGAAACTCTGAAGGCCAGAAGGGAGAGGCATGATAAATTTAAAGTGATGAAAAGAAAAGTTCTACAATAAAGAATACTGTACCAGCCAAGGCTGTCATTCAGATATGAAGGAGAGGTTAAGAGTTTAACAGATATGCAAAAGTTAAGAGAGTTCAGCACCACCAAACCATCCTTACAAGAAATTTAAAGGGACTTCTCTAAGTAGAAAAGGTCACAACAAGACTTGGGAAAATTATGAAAGAAAAAAATCTCATTGGTAAAGGCTTATGTATAGTCAAGTTAGTGGATCAACTACTTATAAAGCTAGTAGGAAGTCAAAGGTAGTAAAATCATCTATATCCACAATAGGTAGTTAAGGTGTACGCAAAACAAAAAGATGTAAAACATGATGTCAGAAACATTAAATGTGGGTGGGGGAATATATTATATATTATTATTATTGTATAATTAAATAATTATATTTTATAATATATAATTAAATATATATTAAATTTATATATTAGATATAACATATATATTTATACACATTGCTATATATAAACCTCATGTAAGTGAAATAAATGCTCTAATCAAAAGACACAGACTGGCTGAATGGATACAAAAATAAGACCCATATATAAATATATATATTATACCCTACAAGAGACTCACTTCAGGTCTAAACACAAAAGACTGAAAGTGAAGAGATGGAAAAAGTTATTCCATACAAATGGGAATCAAAAGAATGCTGGGGTAGCAATACTTATATCAGACAAAATTGACTTTAAATCAAAGATTCTAACAAGAGACACAGAAGGACATTACATAATGATAAAAGGATCAATCCAAGAAGGAGATATAACAACTGTAAATATATATGCATCCATCCTAAGACCACTTAAGTACATAAAGCAAATATTAACAGATATTAAGGGAGAAATTGACTGTAACACAATAATAGTAGGGAATTTTAACACCCCATTTACATCAATGACAGATAATTCAGACAGAAAATCAATAAGGAAACACTGGCCTTAAATCAACATTTCTTTTAAAATTTTATTTTGGGAATATTCTTCAAGTACATTTTGGTTGAGAATTATAATTACTACCAAACTAAATAAAAATATGTTTCTTAACATCTTACAAACATATATGAAAATTTAATGAAGAATCTAAAGTTTATTGACGGGCTCTGCTTCCAACACTCTTTCCACTTACTATTGAAAGTACTGTCGAATATCCTTGTGACTGTCATGTGGAAATGATCTATGACTAACTCATGTAGACTATGAGTGGATCCAAATGAGAAATAATTCATGAGAGTGTTTCTAATTCATGGCACACTAAAGATACAACAATGTTTCCTACCCAGAAGACATGACCATGATGAGATAGTTGATATGGGTGTTTTTACTTAAGAAACACTGGTATGAATTTCTTTAATTTTGAACAAAGAATCTGAGAAGAATGGTAGTAATATCCTACTATGCATTTCTTGATTAGTTAAAACACATATGAAATTTACTGTGATGCATCCAACATACACACATCTGGTTTGTTTAGTCACCCCTCCCT
The DNA here is from genome assembly GCF_025265405.1 of Mesoplodon densirostris. Lineage (NCBI taxonomy): Eukaryota > Metazoa > Chordata > Mammalia > Artiodactyla > Ziphiidae > Mesoplodon > Mesoplodon densirostris. The sequence continues at coordinate 102,439,782 of NC_082663.1, read as the reverse complement.
TCTCACGCAGACCTTGTCCTCCTAGGTTGTTGTTTCATTCTGCCGAGAGTAATACTGTGTAGCATTTAATAGCAGGGCTTTAAAAAAGTCTCTTCTTATATGAAGATGGAAAATTCTACTGCCCTATGTTTTTCTGTTCTAAATGCTGTTGCTATCTATCATCTGTCTATCTATCTATCTATCTATCTATCTATCTATCTATCTATCTATCTATCTATTTATGTTGTGCCTGGTCTTAGTTGTGGCTCCAGGGCTCCTTAGTTGTGGCTCTCTGGCTCCTTAGCTGCGGCCTGTTGGCTCCTTAGTTGTGACATGTGAACTACTAGTTGCGGCATGCATGTGGGATCTTGTTCCCTGACCAGGGATCGAGCTCAGCCGCCCTGCATTGGGAGCATGGAGTCTTATCCACTGTACCACCAGGGAAGTCCCTGCTGTTGCTATTCTACCTCATTTCTCTTTCACCTCTTGTTCCTTTCTCTTACCTGGCATTTTTGACTTTTTATCCCAGTCATATGTTGCTGAGTGATTGACTAAAAGAGACTTCTCTCTGTAGAAGAAATTTTTCTTTGTAATGTGTGTTAGGCTCTGTTTCCTGATGCTACTCGAGTTTATATTAAAATCTGCTTCTTCATGAGCCATTTTCTTTATTCCCAAGGCTCTTCTTTAGTCAACTACTCCGTAAAATAGGACTCTATGAGGTCCCATTATGATTTCACAGACATGGGGTTGATGACCTAATTGGACACATGAATGAATTTGAAGTGGTCATTTCTATTCTAACTTCTTCAGAATTATTTGTAGCAACAATATAATGTTTCTACAAAGTTTTCTCCTTTCTTGTCATGGAGACAACAGTGATTTCAAATTTATCTAAAAAAAATTTTTTCCCTCCCTCCCAGAGTGTGGAACCATCATGCATTAATATTTCTTATTTTAAAGGAGTCAGTTTTCTGAAGGAAGAAATAAGTAATAGTAAAGAAAGCCTATATTTAAGTAAATCCCAAGCTCTTTTCCTAAATGTTTTGATCTTCACACTGAACGAATTTGAGGATATCTTCTAGGCACTATAGCTGGAAACTGAGAAGAAAGAAAGAAAAAAAACAGTAATTGCAAAAACAAGCATAATGTTTTGCTCTGTGGTTTAGTTTAATCCCTCTATAAGTGAACTCCTTTGGTAGACATCCCAGAATACTGTAAAAAGTGGTGGTGTGATGAATTGGGAGATTGGGATTGACATATGTACACTAATATGTATAAAATGCATAACAAATAAGAACCTGCTGTATAAAATAAAATTTAAAAAATTCCTAAGATGATAAACTCTAACTGTGGAATTATCCAGTACAATAAATGTCTCTTTAAATTTGAGCAAATTCTAAGAAGCTGGGTTTTCCTGTGGTGAAAATTCATTTCTCCAGCATATTGATCAAAGCCCCCAAATATATTGCTGTTTGTAAGACAAATTCTCATTCTCTCCCTTACTGATTTTGTACTGAAGGTAGAGCTCAAATTGGGTAGGGCGACTCTACATGATTATAAGCTTATATTGGTCCGGGTTCCAAACAGTTCATTTACTGGGAATAGTAAATGATAACCCAGACAGGTGGGCAAGTGAATGTTTGTTAATGTGCAAAAACAAAAACATTAACAGATACACTCTGGTGTAGAACAAGGATTTTTCAAAACTGATCAGCTCTTGAAAGCCTGAGGCCATGTCTGTGCTGTCAAGGCACAGCTTGCTCTATGAAAATATTAGACTACTGCAAGCTTCTGATCCAAACATAGTGGAATATTTACAAGAAATCCAGGCATATTATTTTCTGGTAACTATAAAAAACACCTGTTTTTATTCTGACTCACTTTTGTCTGCAACAGTAGTTTTAGTGCAGATTTAGACAAAACTGGCAAGTTATTTAGATAGAAAAGGCAGCTACCTACATAGCTGTGTTCTAAGGGTTGTGAGGAAAATGTCTCTCTACCTCCCACTATAAAATATAGAGCCCTCTCTTATTACGAATTGCATATCTAAAATTCTCACATTTTGATTAAGCTTAATTTTAAACATGCACTAATTACCAGCTCTGTGATTTGGGGCATGCTTCTTTATAATTCTGAACCCTAGTCTATTCATTTTTCAAAGGGGATAACATATGGATGTTACAAAATTTTTTTGAGGGCTACATGAAACAATTCATATAAAGTGTTCACTACTGTTGCTAAAAAGTTAGTTCTTCTTGTTATAATTATTATTACTATAATCATCATCAGGCCTTTACAAATACTAATGCTTTTTATAGTGCTCAGTGTTCAGCAGGAGGAAGGAGGGAAATCAATCAATGGAATAAGCAACTATAGTTGTTAGTATCTCAAGCCAATTCGAAACAGTTACCTGAAGAATGTGCATTTCTGTCACTCAGGGCTGTGGCTGCTGCCCATATACCAATGGCTCTAGGTAGAAGAAGTGAAACCTCATTGATACATTCAGGTCTGGCACCTGTGCACTGACTGCCTCCTGTCAGTGAGTGAGGCACAGATCCACATGCATGAAAAATTCTCCACATTAGGACTTCAACAAATTTTTGAAAAGTTATCACCTGTGGTCAAAGCACTGTGATTTCACCCAACATTCACAGTCAGGACTCTTTCCTGTACAGTAAGTCCACTACATACGAACCTTCAAGTTGCAAATTTTCCAAGATGCGAGCATGTGTTCCCATGACCAATCACGTAAGTTAGTTCACGTGTCTGGCATACACTGTCATGTGTGTGCATCCTCTACAAGTGGTTGTGCTTTTGTGTACTTTATTGTACAATACTGTATACAATACAGTAGTACAATATCTTTATTTCAAGCCCGGACGTCCGGAAGCAAGCATAAAAGTAGCGGTGATGTAGCTGGTACTGCAAAGAAGTGCCAAGGGATAATGATGGAAACAAAAGTGAAAATAATTGAGAGAGTGGAGCGAGGAGAAAAGATAGCTTGCCCTCTGTCTCCTATTGCTGACAATCCTTCAGCTCTACCATCTCCCACCTCCTCTCTCTCCTCCAGTTAGTAACTCTTCTTGCCTGTTCACTCGATGCCAGCCCCTGTATGCCAGCTGTTGTACTGTACTACTGTGCTTTTCAAGGTACTGTACTGTAATGTTTTCTTTATTTTTTTGTATTTGTTTTTATGTATTATTTGTGTGAAGAGTATTATAAACCTATTACAGTACAGTACTATGTAGCCAATTGTGTTAGTTGGGTGCCTAGGCTAACTTTGTTGGACTTACCAACAAATTGGACTTACGAACATGCTCTCAGAATGGAACTCGTGCGTATGTAGGGGACTTACTGTACTGTACATCCTCTATCCTAAATTAATGCTATCATTTATGTGTGGCTTATTTCATCAGTGTATTATTATTTAGAGGAGGATGCCCACAGCAACAGCAGCCAGAAATTGTGCCTGTGAATTTCATTTTTTTGTGGGACATTCTTTTGCACTTGAATAAACTGGAGGTGATTTTTCTAGAGGTATAATTGACATATATTAGTTTCAGGTGTACAACATAATGATTTGATATTTGTAAATACTGCAAAATGATCACCACAATAAGTCTGGTTAACATCCGTCACCATGCATAGTGACAGAATTTATTTTTCTTGTGATGAGAACTTTTAAGAGGTACTCATAGCAACTTTCAAATATGAAATACAGTATTATTAACTACAGTAGCCATGCTGTACATTATATCCCATGACTTATTTATTTTATAACCGAAAATTTGTACCTTTTGACTCCCTTCAGCTATTTAGCCCACCCCTCATGCCCTGCCTCTGGCAACCACCAATCTGTTAACTGTATCTATGACCTTTATTTTTTTTCTATAAGTGAGATTAAATGATATTTGTCTTTCTCTGTCTCACTGATTTCACTTAACATAATGCTCTCAAGGTCCACCATTTTGTGACAAGTGGCAAGATTCCCTTCTATTTATGGCTGAATAATATTTAATCTTCCTTATCCATTATCTGTTGATGGACACTTGGGTTGTTTTCATATCTTGGATATTATAAATAATGCTTCAATAAACATGAGGGTGCATATATATTTTTGAGTTAGTGTTTTCATTTTCTTTGGGTAAATACCCAGAAGTAGAATTGCTGGGTCAGATAGTAGTTCTATTTTTAATTTTTTCAGGAACTTCTATAATGTTTTCCACAGTGGCTGCGCCAGTTTACATTCCTAACAGTGCACAAGTTTTTCTTTTTCTCCACATCCTTGCAGGTATTTGTTATCTCTTACCATTTTTATAATAGCCATTCAGACAGGTGGGAGGTGATATCTCATTATGGTTTTGATTTGCATTTCTCTGATGATTAGTGATATTGAGCACCTTTCATGTACCTATTGGCCACCTGTGTATCTTCTTTGAAGAATGTCTATTCAGGTACTTTGCCCATTTTAAATTGGATTATTTGAGGTTTTTTGCTATTGAGTTATATGACATTTCTTTTGGCTATCAACCCCTTATCAGATGCATAATTTGCAAATGTTTTATCCCATTTGGAAGATTGACTGTTCGTTTTGTTGAATGCTTCCTTTGCTGTGCAGAAGCTTTTTAGATTAATGTAGTCCCACTTCTTTATATTTTCTTTTGTTGCCTTTGCATTGGGGTATCAAATCCAAAAAAAAAAAATCTCCAAGACTGATGTCAAGAAGCTTACTGCCTGTTTTCTTCTAGGAATTTTATAGTTTCAGGTATGACATTCAAACCTTTAATCCATTTTGAGTTAATTCCTGTCTACGGTATAAGATAGTGGTCCAGTTTCACTCTTTTCTGTGGCTATTCAATTTTCCCAGCACCATTTATTGAAGAGACTATCTTTTCCCCATTGTATGTTCTTAGCTAGTTTGTCATAAATTAATAGACCATATAAGTGTTGTTTTGGCTAATCAGGGTCTTTCATTGTTCCATTACAAATTTTAGGAGTTTTTGTTTTTCATCTGTGAAAATAGCATTGAAATTTTGATAAGGATTGCATTGGCTCAATAGATTGCTTTGAGTATGGACATTTTAACAGTATTAATTCTTCCAATTCGTGAGCACAGAATATCTTTTCATTTACCAACATTTTCTTCAATTTTTTCATCAATGCTTTATAGTTTTCACCTCCTTAGTTAAATTTTTTCCTAGGTATTTTATTTTTTTGGATACAATTTTAAATTGGATTGTTTTCTTAATTTCTCTTTCTGAAAGAGAAGTTTATTTTTAGTGTATAGAAACACAACACATTTTTAAGTATTGATTTTATATCCTGCACCTGTACTTAAGTTATTTATTGGTTCTAACGGTTTTTGATGGGGTGTTTAAGGTTTTCTAAATATGATATAATGTCACCTGGAAAGAGTAACTGTTTTATATTTTCCTTTCCAATCTGGATGCCTTTTATTTCCTTTTCTTGCCTAATTGATTATACAAGTACTTCTGACACTATGTTGAATAAAACATCCTTGTCTCATTTCCAGTCTTAGAGAAAAAGCTTTTAGCTTTTCACCATTGAGTATAATGTTAGCTGTGATCTTGTCATAGAAAGCCTTTACTATATGGAGGTATGTTCCCTCTATCCCCACTTTGTTGAGAGTTTTTTATCATAAGTGGATGTTGAATTTTGTCAAATGCTTTCTCTGCATCTGAGTTGATTATATAATTTTTATTCTTCATTTTGTTAATGTGATGTATCACATTGACTGATTTGATGATATTGAACCATCTGTGCCTGTGTGGGATAAATCCCAATTGATCATTGTGTTTGATCCTTTTAATGTATTGTTGAAGTTTTTTTTTTTTTTTTTTTTTTGGCTGCGCTGTGCAGCTTGTGGGATCTTAGTTCCCCCCAGGCATTGAACCTAGTCCTTCAGCAGTGTGAGCACAGAGTCCTAACCATTGGGAATTCCCAATGTATTGTTGAATTTGTTTTGCTAATATTTTATTGAGGATTTTTGCATCTATGTTCATCAGGGATATTGACCTATAATTTTCTTTTATGTGGCATCCTTGTCTGGTTTTAGTATCAGGTTAATGCTGACCTCATAAAATAAATTTGGAACTGTTGTTTCCTTTTCCATTGTCTGGAAAAGTTTGAGAAAGATTGGTTTTAATTTTCTTTGAATGTTTGGTAGAATTCACCAGTGAATTTACCTTGTAATGACTGGTTATTTGGGAGTTTAAAATTATTGATTCAATCTCCTTACTAGTAATCATTCTGGTCAGATTTTCTACTACTTTATGATTCAGTTTTGGAGGTTTGCATGCTCCTAGGAATTACCCATTTCTTCTTGGTTGTCCAATATTTGGTGTATAATTGTTCATAGTAGTCTTTCATGATCCTTTGTAATTTTTGGTATCAGTTGTAACATCTATTCTTTCAGAAATTTCTGATTTTGAGTGTTTTCTCTCTTTTTTTTTGGGAGATTCTAACTAAAGTTTCATCAATTTTGTTTGTCTTTTCAGGTGCCAGTCTTTAATTTCGTTGATCTTTTACACTGTTTTTTTTTAGTCATCAGGTGTCAAGTGTCTCTTTCATTTATTTCCACTCTGATCTCGGTTATTTCCTTCCTACTTCTAAATTTGGACTTGTTTTGTTCTTTTTCTACATCCTTCAGTTGTGAAGTTACTTTTGGTATTCATTTGCATGGCATATTTTTTTCATCTTTCACTTTCAGTCTTTATATCTGAAGTGAGTCTCTTGTATTCTGCATACAGATGGATTTTAGTTTGGTTTTTAAAAAATAATCCATTTAGCCACTCTATGCCTTTTGATTGGAAAATTTAGTCTATTTACTTTTAAAGAAAGTATTAATGGTTATGAATTTATTGCCATTTTGTTAATTGTTTTCTGGCTTTTTTGCAGTTCCACTGTTGCCTTCTTTTCTTGGTCTCTTCCTTTGTGATTTGATTACTCTATTGTATGCTTAGATTCCTTTCTCTTTATCTTTCGTGTATATATAGGTTTTTGCTTGGTGGTTACCATGAAGCTTACACATAACATCTTATATTACAACAGTCCATGTAATAACAACTTAGATTTGAATGCATTCAAAGCTCTACATTTTTACTCTCCCCTCACAATATTTTACGTTTTTGATATCTTTCAACATCTCTTTATCTTGTGTACCCCTTAACTAATTACTGTAGTTGTAGTTATTTTGGCTACTTTGGATTTTAACCCTCATACTACCTTTATAAATGATTAATCCACTGCCTTTACTGTGTATGTACCTTTACCAGTGAGATTCATACTTCCATATGTTTTCTTGTTACTAATTAGTACCCTTCCTTTTCAGTTAAAAAGCCTCTTTAACAATTTTTATACAGCCAGTTTATTGTTGATTTATCTCTCCTTCAATTCTCAATGATAACTTTGGTTGGAAGTTTTTTCCTTCAGCATTTTGAGTATATCCTGCCTCTCCCTTCTGTACTGCAAAGTTTCTGCTAAAAATCTGCAGATAGTCTTACGGGGAACTCTTCTGCCATTATTTTGTTAAATAAGTTTTTTTTGCTCTTTTCTTTCTCTCGTCTCCTTCTGGGACCCCTATAATGCAAATATATACTTGATGTCCCATTAGTCCCTTTTACTATCTTCCTGTTTTTAAATTCCTTTTTCATTTTGCTGCCCTGATTGGGTGAGCTCCACAGCTCTGTTTCCTAGGCCCCTGATCCTTTCTCCTACTTCATTTAGTCTGCTGTTGAACCCTTCTCAAGTAATTTTCAGCTCTATGACTTTGATGTGGTACTTTTTAAATTTTCATATTTCTGTTGAAGTTTTCACTGTGTTCATCCATTCTTCTCCTGAGTCTGTTGGGCACTTTTATGACCATTACATGGAATTTTTATCATGTAAATTACTTTTCTCTAATACATTACATTCCTTTCTGAGGTTTTAATTTTTCCTTTTATTTGGAACATATTTCTCTGCTTCTTTATTTTGCTTGACTCTCTGTATTGGTGTTTCTGCATTAGATGAAACAGCCATGTCTTAGTCTTGAAGCAGCATCCTGTAGGAGATAAATCTTGTTATTCAACCCTACCCTGGCTCTTCAGTGTCTCTCAAACCTTTTTACTTGTCCAAACAGGCTATTTTATTTTTAACAGCTGTCAGTAGTTGAGGGTGTGCCAAGACCTGTCACTGTCTCAAAGGAGAGGATCTTAGTTAACCTTTACCTGATTGGAAACCAGAGCCTCAGGCAGCAGCTTTTAATGAATGCAAATATATACAGTCCTATGGGACCCCAAGAATCATCCTCACTGGCCACCAGAGCCAGGGGATCTGGAAGTGTCCCTTGGTTAGCAGTCAAAAAAATTGGGGCTATAAGTTCTTTCATGTGAGACACCAATGAGGTGTAGTGAGGCAGAGGGAGAGCACAAAGATGGCATCCTTTAGCCTATGTTTTCTGACAGTAACTCCATAGGCTTGGAGATCAACAAGGGGAGGGGATAAGTTGAACAGTTTTACATAATTTCAAGAAACACTGGGGAAAATAAATGCAGTAGAGTTGTGAAGTAGGGACCACAGTATAAAGATTGAAGGTAAGTAGAAAAACAAGCATCACATTATTTCTTTTCAGTCTCACCTTCATTCCTGGCCATTAAGATATACTATTATTATTTGCATCTTTTAAAAACTTATTTTAATTTTTTTCACAGAATATTTTTGCCTCCTCCTGAGAATTCTCTACATGATATTTTATTTTTAAAGTTTAGATAATTTAAATAAATTTTATTACAAATTTGTTTAAAGTTCTGGGATATTAATTAAGATAGGTACAAAGTTCTCCTCTCCTGTGGCAGCCTCTGACACTCCTTGTTGGCTGGGAGAGCAAGGAAATGTGGCACTAACATGAAAGTCTTCTACATTCATCAACAATATGCCACACTGCTGTGCTCCCACACAGGTTATTCTCTTTTCACTCCTCAGCAAACCAGTTCTGTAGAGGTGAAATATCATTCTCTCCCACAGGATGTCATACACAGCATAGGCAATTTGGTATGTTAGAACTGATTCATCCTCTCAGCATTTGTTGCTGGTCCCAAATATTTGTTTTAAGTCCTATAATTGTAACACTGGACCATTTATCCTGTTGAAGTTGATTCATAGCTTAGCTGAAATGTGTTTTCCCAGTGTTGAAGTAGGATAGATATTTCTAGAATTAGTCTTTGCAAGTTTTTCTGGGTAGATGAGTTTCTAAAGCTGCTCAAAGGTATCGGGCCAGAGGGATTTTTAAAAAACTTACAGAAAAGCAGTTTTTTCTTTATAAAAACAGTCCCCATGGCTGTTCTCTAGTGATAATTTCCATCTACAAATAATGTGCAGTTACAACGGTGTTTACTAAAATCTCATTTTAAATGAAAAGTAATGCCTTCATTTACATGTTAAAAAATGACAGCAAATAATTTTTTCTTTAGAAAAAGATACAATATGTTTTTTTAAATTTAATACTGTTTTTAATTTTTTTTTCTAGAATTTTGAAGCTCATTGCAAGCAATTACATGCTACCAAATCCACAGTTTCTTTTTGCTGCCAGAGGTTTTGCCATGTCAAATGTTATTTAAAAAATAGGGGTTGGAAGGTAACAATATTAATTATCTTGGGAAGAGTAGGTGCACTGAGAACACAGTTGCTAGCGTTCTAGGACTAAGTGCAAAATATCAACGCAGTTGATCTGGTATCAATAATCATAGTGGAACTAGACAAATTGTACTTCCTTCATCTCTCTTCTTGGCTTAAACATTCACTGATTCTATATGGACTGTGATATGTATGAGATACTGATAAAAGAACTCAGTAGGGCTGGACTCACCATTATAAAGATAATTTGGGGTATTTTAAGCATTCACTGACTGAGATCTGTGCTGTAGTTTTTCAGTGTACTTGTTATAAGTTCATTAGAATTCACTTGTGATGTGGAATTTTCTTTGTGTGAAGTGTTTTAATTATGGATTTAATTTCTTTAATGAATAATGCTACACAGTTTCTATTTCTTTTTTGTGAATATTGGTAATTTGCGTGTGTCTAGGATTTTTTTCATGTTATTTGCATTTTTTAAAAATTGCCATAAATATAATTAGTGTCATTTTATGCTTCATTGCCTGTAGGATTTGTAGTCTTCTCCCATGTTTAATTACTGTTATTATTTATGCTTTCCCTTTCTTTTTGTTTATCTGTTTATTTAGGCCTTGCTGATACTTTCTATTCTATATTTTCAGCCTTTATGTTTTCTACTATGTGCATTTTCCTTTTAAGTACAACTTTAACTTCATCCTACACATTTTCATATGCTGTTTTTCATTGATTTCAAATTATACTATTTTATACTTTTCATTGTGATGTTTTCTTTGACCCACCGTTTATTAGTAACTGTATTTCTTATTTTCAAGCACATGGAAATTCATGGCAAGATTCCCTATTTTTTTTCTCTTTGCATTCACAGGTAGAGTAAGATTTGTAAAACTCATGCTGAGAAATTTTATTTGTTATGAAGTCAACAATTTTTATATTTTTCTCATCCTCAGTGATGATAAACGTTTTGGAAAGTACTCTCTTTCACCAGACACAACTGTGCTAAGTTGCATATGTTGTATGATTTCATGGAGGAGTAAGAAAAGCATTCCTTGTTTATTTTAGACAAATCAACATTATATCTTGAAATAAAAGAAACATAGTGGATATAAGATAATGTTTTAAGCAATGCACATTTATTACTTGCAGAATATTTCCATTTTATCTGACAAAAGATTAACTGTACATTTATATTATTTTTTAAAATATTTTTTCACATTTGTATTTTGTGTCTCCTTTCCACTATCAGTTGTCACAGTTGTCAACCTTTTCTAACCTGTACTTGTTATTCATTCCTTCATTCATTTCTAGCCTGTACTTGTTAGATTTATATTACTTTAATTGGAACATGTCGTTTCTTAAAAAAAAATCAGTAAAAACATTAATTAGCATTCTTTCAAAGCCTTGCATTTACTATTGGCATATAAACTTCTCTTTTTAAAGTTAATTTTCAGAGAATAGATTAAAATGTACTCCTAAAGAGAGAACATCTACTTATTTGCATATGTAGGATAAAATGATCCCAATATGCAATCAATGACAGAAAGCCATGCACACTAGAAGTCCAAGCTCAATGAGGACAGTAATATATGAGACCAACCATATAATTTGCAATTTGAATACAGCTGGTGCTAGGTGCTGACATATATTTTCCCATCTTTTGGTATCTGGCAGTAGTCTTCCTCAGCTTCATTTCTTCTCTTTGGTTTATTTCAACAAACTATGAAATAATTCTAAGTGAAGGAAAAAAGAAGAGGTGCAAAACACAGAAGAATCTATAATTTATTTCTGTTATTCCATTTATTTATACTTTATGACATGATAAAGTGCTCCTTCTTCTTGGAAGAAGAAATGCCAGTGGCTATAAACCTGTTATACCAATAGATTGTGCATTTACAACAGTAGTAATGTCTTATAGTCAAGCAGGTTCCTTACTGGAAATATTAGATGCGAAGTAGCAATTAATACTACAGGGATGTTAATACCATTGTGACTGGTTTTATTAGAGAAAGATTCTTGAATTTTACATCATAGTTAGGATTTGTTTCATAACAACATAATGAAAATGAACAGTAGTGGATACCTGTCATATTCTGGATATAATAAATATGTCAACTTTTAAAATATTAATGGTGGGGCAAAATAACTTTTCACATGTTATCAATTTACTTGTCTACATAGCATATAAGCAGTTAATAGGTAAAATGAATTGGTTTTCTGTATAAAATCATCTAAATGTTTGCTCTATGTTTTTATTCTTCCCTCAAACCAATATATATGAAGCATTTTCAATGCATGGCTGCATGCCAAAAGGCATTTCTGGATATGTATTGGTCACTTAAATCAGCAAGCTCAGGAAAATAAAACAGGATAGAAGTTTTACTTGGGGCATAATCATATTGCTTCATGCTTTGTCTTATATTTCTAGTAAGCCCTATTACTCACCTTTCTTGTATACACTTACTCTTATGATACCTCCTATTTGGTCTAAAGTCTTCACTACGTATATATTTAGAAACTCCAAATATATTTTAATATTTTTTTTGCAACCACAATGTTATGACTTAAAATTTTGCCTCTGCTAGACTTTTCAATCCACTTGCTCCCTTTTCAATGTGGTTTCAGCTAAGAGGATCATTCACTTATTTATTAATGTATTCTTGAATTAATAAATTCATGCAATTCAATATTTGCTGACCACTTACTATTTGGCAATTACATAGGTGCAATTGGGTTGAAAAAGTTCTCAATAAATGATGAATGAATGATAACTTTCTTACTTTCCTTCCTGAACCTGAAATGATCATGTTAAGAAAGCCACATTTTAAATCAGCAATGCAGTCCTTTCCTATAACATGTGGGAAGAATTTTTTTTTGAGAAAAGTGTAACATTTATATTTCTTAGTATTTTTTATCAATTCTAAATACAATGGTCTCTTTCAAAAAGTTATTTTCAATGTCCAAAGAACTGGAAACAAACCAACAGATCGCTTGCATCCTCATATAGCCAAGTGTTGGTGCTGTCAAACTGGGAGACCACCACACGATGTATGAAACAAACGACAAACACATCATGCTGAATTTATTGCAAATAAGTAAGAGTCATTATATTGGTAGGGCACGTCACTTCCAGAAGAGCAGGCTGCTGATTTTATAGAGGGATTTTAGAAAGTGTAGCAAATAGGGATTGGCCAGCTTTCATTGGCATGGGTGAGTTGATGCCATTTGTAGAAACATGAGGTTGTGTATTGGTTGGTACTGAGAAGTGTGTTCGTTAGAACAGAGCCCACTTCATAATTTGAAAGGCCCAGTGCTAAATGAAAATGCAAGGTTCTTTATTCAAAATGCAGGGGGAAAAACCTTTTTTTCCTTTTTTTACATGGTCTGTCCCTTAACCTGTCATGGTATTTTTATTTTGTTATATAATGTCACATTCTTTTGAGGACAGTAAATGTAGACCCTCACAGGAGGCTGAGGCCTGATACCTGGACCCTTCTCACATCAGTGCCCAAGGCCCAGTAGAAAGGCAGAGATTGGCAAATGGTCATTGAGTGGGATTCGGGGAGAGGGTGGCTGTGAACCCTCCCAAGAATGCAGAGTGGTGATGGGTAGTGGGATTGTGCATGAGACAAGGATCCTAGCTGCTAACTCATGCTTTACTGACCTACTGGACCTCATTTATAAATAAATTTAAGGATAAAAGTATTAAGAATTAAAAAATAATGACCATAGGGCATTAAGTCCCAAGTACTGAACCTCTTCTGAGTACAGAGTCCTATGTGCCTATGTTGGTCACGTGTTCATGAAGCTGGCTGTGCTTTGGAGTGAGTTTTTTTCTGATTGGCTAGAATTAGAAGCAAAGAGCTATAATTGCAAGCAACTTGCCATTGTGTATTCACTGGGATAAGGTAAGCCATCAAAATCTGGTCCATATAGTATCTGTTCCCAAGCCTTTAGAAAGCCGTCATATATTGTTTAATCAGGCTGATGGCTATAAGACAATCAGCTGTTTCCTGATAATGTGGGAGCATTTTTAATAATTTTTATTGCTTAGGCTGCAGGAGAGCCCTTCAAGCGTTGTCATATCTACACCATTCTTACTGAATTCCTTGAAGACAAAGGTTAGCTTGAGTAGGTCTCACTTTTAGTTTGAATTTGATTAACATGAAAAGTTTGCAGCACCTGTTAGGACAGCGAACACAAAGAAGCACTTAGGACTGAGACAACATAATTGTATAGCTGTGAAACAATAGGTATAATTAAAAATACTGTAAGAGGGATATTGAAGGCTTTCCAGAACTATGATCTGATATTTCCCTGATTTAAGCAATTTGTAAGCTTCAAGAACTGAGCCAGTATGAAATTTTTCTCTCTTTTTAAAAAAAAATTGTATTGGGGTATAGTTGATTTACAATGTTGTGTTAGTTTCAGGTGTACAGCAAAGTGAATCTGTTATACATATATCCACTCCTTTTTAGATTCTTTTCCCATATAGGCCACTACAGGGTATTGAGGAGATTTCCCTGTGCTATACAGTAGGTCCTTATTAGTTATCTATTTCATATATAGAAGTGTGTATATTCAATCCCAATCTTCCAATTTATCCCTCCCCCACCCCTTACCCCCTGGTAACCATAATTTTATTTTCTATATCTGTAACTCTCTTTCCATTTCCTAGATAAGTTCATTTGTACCTTTTTTTTTAGATTCCACATATAAGTGATATCATATGATACTGGAATTTTCTTTTAGCTTATAGATTGTACCACCATACCCATGATGTTAATCCAGAAACAGAACGAAGTGTTAACAATGGTACAGATACCCTCTGGTGGGCAAAATGAAATCCAATGCCTTTTTTTTTAAAAAAAATAATGACTTAAGCTAAGAAATATAAACTTGTTCGTTTGTTTTGCCCCAAGGGGATGGGATTTAGTATCAACATTGTTGGCCCAAAGGAAGAACATATTTTTGATTATCTCTTTGAGTTTTCCAACTACTGTGGATAGAATTATTATGTTCAAGAATATGTTCTATGAGTTATCATTTAACCTACCAGGAAAGGTTTTATCCCTTCAAACTGTTAGCAAAGAGACAAAGTCCTTAAGGGTATTGGGAGTTCTATACTTTGAACAGTTAGTAGCTCAGTGAACAATTAATCTTGGCCCTGATTTGGCATTTAAAATCCAGATTCCCACATAGGGAAAATAATCTAGTAACTACAGAGGAGATATGTTCAACTTTAGAGGATATGTGGATGGACATACTCTATGTATGACACAGTTACTGTGAAATGCCAAGAAATGTCTATCTTTCTCTTGGGGAGCAAGGATTTTCCTGTATTTATTTGCTGTCTGTACCATGTATCATTATTACTAAGGTTAGTGTAACATACCTTTATATCATTGTTTAAGTTGGCTACACTAGCAATAAAGTTCAGGTTGACGTTCTGTACATAATAGAATTTTCTTAATCTTATGTAACACCAAAATATACATTCTTGAAATAAAAAAAGCAAATTAATAGAACTTCCTCCAAGTAATAGATGTGAGACAATAGACTCACAGCAAAGTATGGCACAATTAAATCTACACACTGATTTATAAAATTATTTTACTTTGTGTAGTTTAAATAGATTCTTAGGAAAATATACTTTTGTGTCTTAGCTCTCAAAGACCTTGACTTATTTGTCCTGCTGTTATACAACCCTCTCTTCTCCCCACACCAAAATAAATAATCAGTTATTTTACTACATATCATTTGGGGATCCAACAGAAAAATCAATGGCACTTGAAAAACTGGTTAAATTAAGGAGTATTTATTTACAAAAGGTCTATTTATGGAGGTGCTTTAATAAGGTAAGTACAAAGCATAGTGCAGTACCCTTGAACTAACTTTTGCCATCCCTAGGCCTGAAGACAAGAGGGATATATTCACAAGAGGGATATATTCCATTAAGTAACTGAGAAGAAAAACCTAATTCATTCATTTGTTTTTATATTCACAAATTTGTGCAACCTTACTAGAATGTACTTTTAGAACATTTTCATCACCCCAAGAAGAAACCACTGTACCTATTAGCTGTCATTCCTTATTCCCACTCCACTTCCTCCTCAACCACTTTCTGAACCTGCACCAGCCCCACTTTGTCTTTATAGATTTGCCTATACTGAATACTGTACAGATATTGTTTATTCATTTATCAAGGTGATGGACATTTAGGATATTTTCAGTTTGGGTTATTATGAATAATGCTATGAACATTCATGTACAAGGGGACATATGTTTTCATTTCTCTTGGGTATATACCTAGGAATGGAATTGTTGTGTTATAGGGTAACTGTATGCTTAACACATTGAGGAATTGCCAAAATATTTCACAAAGTGGCTGCACCATTTTACATTCCCACCGTTAATACATGAAGAATCCAAATTCTGAACACCTTCACCAACACTTGTTACTGTCTTTGATTTTAAACATCCTAGTGGGTGTCAACTGATATCTCAGTGTAGTTTTGATTTGCACTTCCCTAATGACTAAAAGTATTGAGCATCATTTCATGTATTTACTGACCATTTGTTTATGCTCTTTGGAGAAATGTCTATTCATACCCCTTGATAATTTTTTAGTTGGATTATTTGTCTTTGCTGAATTATAAATGTTTTTACATATTCTAGATACAAGTTGCTTATCAAATATGATTTGAAAATATTTTATCCCATTCTGTGTATTGTCTTTTTACTTTCTTGGTGGTATTCTTTGAGCACAAAAGTTTTAAATTTTGATGAACTTAAATTTTACTATTTTTTCTTTTATTGCTTGTACTTTTGGTCTCATAGCTAAGCAATCAAGGCATAATATAAAGTAATGAAAATTTATTCGTATTTTCCTTTAGTAGTTTTATAGTTTGAGCTTTTACGTGAAGATGTGATTCATTTTGAGTCAAATTCTGTATATGGTGTGAGGTAGAGGGTCAAATGAGTTCTTTCGCAGGTGGACATCCAGTTGTTACAGCACTGTTTGTTGAAAAGATTATTCCTTCCCCACTGAATTGTCTAGGCACACTGACTGAAAGTCATTGATAAATGTGAACGTTTATTTCTGGGCTCTCACTTCTGTTCTATTTCTCTATATCACTATCCTTATGTCAGTACCATGTTGTCTTGATTACTCTAGCTTGGTGGTAAATTTTAAAATAGGGCAGTGTGAGCCTTCCAACTTCTTCCTCTTTTTCAAGATTGTCTTGGATCTTCATTTCCGTATCAGTTTTAAGATCAGATTGTCAATTTATGAATAAAAAAGAGCTGGCATACTGATAGGAATTACATTGAATATATAGATCAATTTGGGGAGTATTGTCATTTTAAAATGTTTTGGCCCATGAATATGAGATATCATACAATTTTTTTAGATCTTCTTTAATACCTTTCAACATTTTGTATTTTTCACTGTACAAGTTAGGTGCTTTTTTTGCTAAATTTATTTCTACTTATCATCTATTATTTTGTTGCTACTATAAATGAGATTGTTTTCTTAACTTCATTTTTGGATTGTTCACTGCTAGTGTATAAAAATGCAATAGATTTTTATATATCAACATTCTATCTTGCCACATTGTTATACTAGATAATTCTAATCAGCTTTTTATTTATTTTTGACTGCGTTGGGTCTTCATTGCTGCACGTGGGCTTTCTCTAGTTGCAGCACACGGGCTTCTCACTGCAGTGGCTTCTCGTTGCAGAGAACAGGCTCTAGGCGTGCAGGCTAGTGGTGCGTGGGCTCAGTAGTTGTGGCTTGTGGGCTCTAGAGTGCAGGCTCAGTAGTTGTGGTGCACGGGCTTAGTTGCTCCCCAAAAAGATGAGTTAAAGCATTATACTGTACAATGAAAAAGAAGAAAACATTTGAAAATTCAAGGGCTAAAAAACATTATTATAAGTGCAATGTAACAGCTGTTTATCAAATAAAAATGCTGAAATTAGGCAAAATACTTTGAAGTTTAAAAGGCTATATACAAGTATTTATTAATTCCACAACACACATTAAGCACACAGTACTTGTAGATAGTATGCGAGGTCTTTGGTATATAACAGTAAATAGAACAGTCTTGGTCCTCAAGTTTATATCACAGTGAGGGGACAAATAGTAAATTGTGCAATGATAAGAATAAGTAAGTGCAGAATGTTGTAGGAGCACACTGGAACAACACCTAACAACATTTATAAAAGTACATGAAGATTTTAAGGAAGTGGTGCCACAGAAGATTCGAGGGCAATATGAGGATTGAGGTAAAGTTTTCTGAATGTAGATAGCATTTCAAAAACCCAAATCAAAAGATATTACGATATACCCCCGAAACAACTAGAAATTGAGCACAGGAGTAAAATAATCTGTGAGAGAGAAAGAAAACAAGCAAAAATGACACTGATTAAGAATGCTTGAGTCAAACATTGAATAGCAACTGAAATTTTAAACTTTATCCTGAGGACAAATGATAATTCTTAAAATACATGAGAATGATAAATCCAAATTCAGAGTAATAGTTATCTTAATACTTTTCCTGAAATTATATTTATCTATAGGCAACAGTTGACATTTTTAAGTTGTACAAAAAAAATCTGCTCTACATATGATTACATGAAGTACAGTTAAATTTAGGTTTTGAATTCAATGAACTGGGACTTAACCTGCTATCTATATATGCACATAATATATTATCTCAGAAATATTTATTGAAAATAGAAGTTATGTCTTACATTTAGTTATTATAGACTAGTTTAAATGTAAAATATTTGTAACATATCTAACACCATGTAACTGACACTCAGTTGTGAAACAATTTCCTCAGTACTTATTAAAGACCTTATTCTCTCCCCTACTGAATCTCATCTTTCTTCTTGCCTACAAATTTAATAGTCCAATTAATGTGTTTATTATCCCTAACACATTTTATGAATATGCATGCATCCCTAAAAAGTACAGGGTTGGGTTACATATGTTTTTTGAAACCATCATATTGAATGTACTGTTCTTCTGCTTATTTTTGTTTAATATTATGTTGTTTTTGAGATTGATATATTTTGTTTCCTGGGGAAGCAGTTCATTCTTTCCATACTGTGTGGTATGATATGATATTATATTACTATTACCACCCCAAGCATATAAGGATTTTGAATTATTCCTACAAGTGGAATTGATAGGTTATATGGTGGTGTATGTTTAAATTGAAAAGATACTGCAGAATGATTTTGCAAAGTATTGAACTATTTATACTTTCAGAAATGTATATGTGTTCTAATTGCTCCATATACTTGTCAATACTTGGTATATTTAGTGTTTTAAATTTTAGCTATCCTAGTTAAATTCTAAAATTATATACTATCTCATTATGATTGAAGTTGTATATCCCTGAAGGCTAATGATGGAGGGCATCTTTTCCTGTACTATGGACATATATTTATTTTTGAAGTCTCTATTGCATTGTTTCTTTTGCCAATTTTTGAAGACTAATGGACATATAACATTATATTACTTTTAGGTGTTAAGGATTATTTCAATTTTTGTAAATATTGCAAAATAGTCACTATACAGACTTCGTTTTTTTTCTTGTGATGAAAACTTTTGACCTGTTATATAAGCAACTTATAAATAAATATACAATACAGTATTATTAACTATAATCACATGCTGTACATTACATCCCCATGACCTGTAACTTTTGACCTTCTTTGCCCATTTCAACGAACCTCCAACACCCAATCAGTTCTCTGTATCTAAGAGCTCTTTATTTTTTTTTAGATTTCACATATAATAAGGTCATATGATATTTGTCTTTCTCTGACTTATCTCACTTAGCATAATGCCCTCAAGTTCCACCCACGTTATTGCAATCCTACATATATGTATATATATTCCTATATATATATATATGTCTGTGTGTGTGTGTGTGTATATATATATATATATATATATATATATATATATATATATAATTTGACATTTTCTTTATTCATTCATCCGTTGATGGACACTTAGGAATTTTCCATATCTTTGGTATTGTAAATAATGCTGCAATGAACATGGGGGTGCATGTATCTTTTTTAGTTAGTGTTGGGCTGACTGGTGAAGATCTCTTTCTGCCAGCGCAAACATGTAAAACTGGGAGAGGAGCCTAATTACCCAAATATGCAGATACCAATGTAAGGAACTGAGAGAAATTAATAAAGCTCCAATAGCTGACCCTAAAGTAATGGATATCTATGAATTCTCAAAGAGTTCAGCATAATTCTCGTAAGGAAATTTAGTGAACTATAAGAACACAAACAAAATGAGAAATTTAACAGAGAAATACAAACCATCAAAAAATAAACAACTAGAAATCATAGAGTTGAAAAATAGAGAAACTGAAGAATTAAACAGAGTGTTTCAAAAGTGGACTAGATCACAGACAAAAGAATTAGTCACCTGGATGATAAGGCATTTGAAATTATCCAGTCAGAGAAACAAAAAGAAGAAAAGAATGAAAAAAGCCTATGGGACTTCGGGACACAAAAAAATTTGCATTATGGAAATCCAGAAGAAAAAGAGAAAGGGACAGAGAGTATACCTAAAGCAATAATGGATGAAAACTTCCTGAATTTGGGAAGAGAAATGGACATCTAGACCCATGAGGCACAAAGGACCCAAAATGGGTTGAACCTAAATAGTGCTACAAATTATAATTAACTTGTTAAAAGTCAAAGACAGAATTTTAAAAGCAGCAAGACAAAAGTGAGAAGTCTTATGAGGGTTCCCTAACTATCGATGGACTGCTCATCAGAAACTTTTTAGGCCAGGAGAGAATAAGGTGACATATTCAAAATACTGAAAGAAAAATAAAAACTCTCAACTACAGAATTTCTCTGTCTCCTCCAGTTCTGAAGACAGCTTTGCCAGGTAAAGACTCTCCAAAGAATAAAAGCTAAGGATGTTAATTACCAATAGACCTGCTTATAAGATAGGCTAAAGGGAGTTCTTTGAGTGGTAGTAAATGATGCTAATTAATATCATAAAAAAAAGGTGGTGTAAAACTCACTGGTAAATATTTAATCAAACTTAGAGTTCGTAATATGGCACTGGTGGTGCATAGTACACTTACAATCTAGTGTAAAAGTTAAAAAACTAATGTATTAGAAATAACCCATAAATAAAATGTTATTAGTTACATGGTATGAGAACTACATGAACTATAACAGCAATAACCTGAAATGTGAGAGAGATGAGTTGTTATCAGTTTAAGATAGTGTGTTATAAATTTAAGGTACCAAAAAATATCAAAACATGAAAAATGACAGCAGGAATAATGGCTCTACAAAATAGCCAGAAAACAATTCACAAATGGCAATAGTAAGTCCTTACCTCTAAATAATTTCTTTAAATGTAAGTGGATTAAATGGCTGAATGGATTAGAGAAAACAAAAACCAGGTCCAATGTTATGCTGCCTACAAGAGACTCACTTTAGCCTTAAGGACACAGACTGAGAGTGAAGGAATGGAAAAAGATGTTTCAAGTAAATGGTGACCTGAGAAGGCAGAGGTAGCAATGCTTATATCAGAGAGAATAGACTTTAAAATCAAAATGGTAAAAAGAGACCAAAAACGGTCATTATATGATAGATGTCAATACATCAAGATTTGTCAATTGCAAATATCTATGTGCCCAACACTGAAGCACCTTAATAAATAAATCAAAAACTAATACAGCTAAAAGGAAAACTAACATTTGGGGACTTGAGTGTCCCACTCCCAATGATGGATCGATCATGCAGACAGACTCAACAAGGAAACAGCAGATATTAACAACACTATAGATTAAATGGACCTAACAGATGTATACAAAACATTCTATCCAACAACAGCAGAATACAAATTCTTCTCAAGCACACATACATTTTCTAAGATAGACCATATGTTAGGCTACAAAACAAGTCTTAGCAAATATAAGAAAACTAAAATCATACCAAGTATATTCTGTGACTACAATGGCATGAAACTAGAAATCAATAACAAAAGGAAAACTGGAAAAGTTATGAATATATGAAAATTAAGCAAAACTTTCCTGAACAACCAATGGATTAAAGAAGAAATTAAAGGTTATATAAAAAAGTTTGAGACAAATAAATAGGAAACACAACATACCAGAACTTATGGGATACAGGAAAAGCAGTTCTAAGAGAAAATTTAATAGCAATAAATACCTACATTAAGAAGCAAGAAAGATCCCAAATAACAAACTAGTTCTATGCCTTAAGGCACTAGAAAATGAAGAACACACCAAGCCCAAAGTTAGCAAAATGAGGGAATAATGAAGATTGGAGTAGAAATAGAGACCAGGAAAAACTAACGACAGTAAAAAAAGAGGGGACCCAAATCAACAAAATTATAAATGAAAAATGAGACATTACAACTGCTACCACAGGGATACAAAGGATCATAAAGGCTAATACGAGTAACCATATGACAAACTGGATAACCAAGAATAACTAGATAAATTGCTAGAAATATACAACCTATCAAGACTGAATCAGGAAGAAATAGAAAATGTGAATAGTCCAGTTACTAGTAAGGAGATTGAATCAGTAATCAAAAATCTCCCATCGAATACAAGCCCAGGCCCCAGTGGTGAATTTTACCAAACATGTAAAGAGAAATTAACACCAATCCTCAAACACTTCTAAAGAATAGAGGGGATGCTTCCAAACTGATTTTATGAGGCTAGCATTTTCCTGATACCCAAATCAGACAAGGACACTACTAAAAAAGAAAACTATAGGCCAGTATCTCTGATGAATATAGATGAAAATACCTCAACAAAATACTAGGAAATCAAATTTGGAAGTATGCTAAAAGGAGCATAAACCATGAACAAGTGGGATTTATCCCTGGGTGCAAGGATGGTTCAACATATCCATCCAAATCAATCAATGTGACACATCACATTAATAGAATGAAAGTAAAGAATCACATGATTATTGCAATAGATGCAGAAAAAAAATTTTGACAAAATTCAACATCCATTCACGATAAAAACATTTAACTAAGTGTAGAAGAAACACATCTCAACACAATAAGGGCCTCGTATGAAAGCCCACAACTAAAATCATACTCAGTGATAAGAGGTTGAAATCTTTTCCTCTAAGATCAGGATCAAGAAAACTGTGCCCATTTTCACTGCTCCTATGCAACGTAGTAATGGAAGTCCTAGCTTTAATAAACAGGCAAGAAAAATAAAATAAATCAGAATTTGAAAGAAAGAAGTCAAACTGTTATGGGCAGATGACAAGATTTTACATACAGAAAATCCTAAAGAATCCACCAAAAAAACTGTCAGAACTAAACAAATTGAGTAAAGCTGCAAAATACAAAATTAAAATACAAAAATTAGTAGTGTTTCTATACACTAACAAGAAGTTGTCTGAAAAAGAAATCAATCCCATTTGCAATAGCATCAAATTAATACTTATAAATTTAACCAAAGATGTGAAAGATTTCTACTCTAAAACTATAAGACAATGATGAAAGAAATTGAAAAGGACAAATAAATGGAAAGTTACCTCATGTTCTTGAATTGGAAGAATTAATATTGTTAAAATGTAGGTTCTATCAAAGCTATCTACAGATTCAGTGCAATCCCCCATCAAAATTCCACAGCATTTTTTTTTACACAGAAAAAATTAAAAATTTATATGGAACCACAAAGAACCCTGAATAGCAAAAAAAAAAATCCTGAGAAACAAGAACAAAGCAGGAGGCATCATATTTCCTATTTCAAGCTATACTATAAAGTTATAGTATTTAAAACAGTATAATATTGGCATAATAACAGACAAATAGACCAATGGAGCAGTATTAAGCGCCCAGAAATCAAACCAAGCATATACGGCTAACTAATATTTGACAAGGGAGCCAAGAACACTTGATAAAGAAAAGACAGTCTTTTCAATAAATGGTGTTGGGACAACTGGATGTTCACATGTAAAAGAATGAAACTGGACCCTTATTTTATACCACTCACAAAAATTAATTCTAAAGGGGCTAGAGACTTAAGTTTAACACCTGAAACTGTAAAACTCCTACAAGAAAACATAGGAAAAAATCTCCTTGATACAGGTCTTGGTAATGATTTTTTGGATATCACACATAAAGCACAAGTTACAAAACAAGCAACAACAACAAAAAAGCAGGACTATATCAATCTAAAAAGCTTCTGCAGAGCAAAAGAAACCATCAACGAAGTGAAAAGACAACCTATGGGAAAAAATATTTGCAAACCACATACCTAATAAGGAGTTAATATCCAAAATGTATAAGACCTCATACAACTCAACAGCAACAAAAACAATCTGATTAAAAAATGGGCAAAGGACCTGAATAGACATTTTTTCCAAATAAGTTATACAAATTGTCAACAGGTACATAAAAAGATGCTTAACATCACAAGTCTTGTCACTAGGAAAATGCAAATTAAAACTACAATGAGACATCACCTCACACCTGTTCGAAAGGCCATCATCAGAATGACAAGATAACAAATGCTGGTGTAGATATGGAGAAAATGGAACACTTTGTGCAATGTTGATTGACTGTAAATTGGTACAGCCAGTGTAGAAACATTATGAAGTTTCCTCAAAAATTAAAAGTAGAACTACCCTATATTCCAGAAATTCCACTTCTAGGAATATATCCAAAGGCAACAAAAACACTAACACGAAAAGATATCTGCACCCCCATGTTCACAGCAGCATTATTTTCAATAGCCAAGACATGAAAACAACCTAAGTGTCCAATGATGAATGAATGAATAAAGATGTGGTGTATATATATATATATATATATATGTATATATATATATATATATGTGTGTGTGTGTGTGTGTGTATACACACACACACACAATGAAATACAATGAGGTACTTTTTGGCATAAACAATGAGGAAATCCTATACTTTTCAATAAGATGGATGGACCTTGAAGGCATTATGCTAAATGAAATAAGTCACACAGAGAAAGAGAAAAGCTGTATGACCTCATTTTTATGTGGAATTTTAAATAAAGCAAAAACAAAACTCACCAAACTCACAGCAAAGGAGATCAGATTTGTGATTAGTGGGATGGGAGAGGAGAAGGAGGAATTGGTGAAAAGTAGTCAAAAGGTACATACTTCCAGTTATAAGATAAATAAGTATTACAGATGTAATGTACAACATGTGACAATAGTTAGCACTGCTGCATGATACAAAGGAAAGTTGTTAAGAGAGCAAATCCTAAGAATTCTCATCACTAGAATTATTTTCTTTTATTGTGTCTACTACATGATGCATGTTAACTAAACCTATTGTGGTGATCTTTTCACAATACACTCGTCCCTCAGTATTTGCAGGGGATTGATTCCAGGATCCCACTATAAAACCCAAGGTCTGTGGGTGCTCAAGTCCCTTGTATAAGATGGTGTAGTATTTGCATGTAACCTACATATATCCTCCCATATACTTTAAGTCATCTCTAGGTTACTTATAATATCTAATACAGTGTAAATGCTGTGTAAATAGTTGTTGGCACATAGCAAATTCAAGGGTTTTTATTTGGAGCTTTCTGAACTTTTTTTTTCTTTTTTTTTATACTTTTGATCCATGGCAGGTTGAATCCACAGATACAGAATCTGATGGATAGAAAGGGCAAGTTGTATATATAAATCAAACTTATGCTTAAACTTATATGCTGTTATACCTTAAACTTACACAGGGATGTATGTCAGTTATTTCTCAATAAATGAAAAAAAAAAAAAAAAAACAGCAACAAAAAAGAAAACTGTATGATCTGTTAGAATTTAAAAAAAAAAATCAATGTAAGCAACATATAGTCCACTGAATAAGAAAAACAAAATTTAATGCCTGAGGCTAAAAGAACCATGAAGGGATTCAGATACTATATGTCACTGATGGGCAGAGTTGATTCATATGAAGCTTTTTTTTTTTTTTTTTTTTTTTGCGGTACACGGGCCTCTCACTGTTGTGGCCTCTCCCGTTGCGGAGCACAGGCTCCGGATGCGCAGGCTCAGCGGCCATGGCTCACGGGCCCAGCTGCTCCGTGGCATGTGGGATCTTCCGGACGGGGGCACGAACCCGTGTCCCCTGCATCGGCAGGCGGGCTCTCAACCACTGCGCCACCAGGGAAGCCCCGCATATGAAGCTTTTAAGTGTGAAAGTCCTTAAGTTAAGAGTTAGGAAACAAAACTTTCTGCTGCATAAACTGGACCGTATTGAGAGGAGGGTCAAAACGTAGCCATCTGAGGAGTTGGTGAGACTCATATAAAAAGACAAAAAACATCAAAGGTTCAATTGAATTGCAGTGTGTTAGTCCCTTTACTATGGTGGCAACAGTCAATTTTTTCCTAAAGAAATGCTCCTCACTGAAATAACTGAATGCTGAATACATAATGACACGTAAGATAAAAAGCAAAGACCAGATGGAGGCAGAACACAAGACAATTCTGTAGTTTGAAAAGGAGCTTAAACTTTTAGGATCATTAATCTGCTTGGTTTTGAAGTCTGTTTTGCCAATATAATTGAACAAAAGAATTAATGCACAACAATAATGAGGACAGCTTTTACATGCTTTCCTTTTAATTTTTATCACATTCTTGATGGATTGCCAGAATTTTGATTTTTATGTTAATGTGGAGGGCTCTGGATGTTGGATTTCTTTCTCCTTTGAATGTGGGGAAAAAAAAAACTACTTATTTTTTAAAAAGAAACATAATTAATATTACTATTAGACTTCTGATAAATAGACATTCCTGATTATGTTTAAGGCCTTTATAAAATAGTTCATATCTTTTCAGTCCTTGCACTAAAAAACTGAAGGCTAGAGAGATTGATTCTGTACCTCAAAATTGCCAAGTTCATTTCTACCTAAGAGATTTTGTACTTTGTTTTCCTCTGAAATATTCATCCATGAAGTCTTCACATAGCTGGCTTTTTCTAAACATTCAGGTCTTTGTTTATTATCACCCCCTTAGAGAAGGCTTCCTCAACCAACTACCACACTCTACTCAATGTTTATTACATAATTCTGTTTTGCTTTCCTTAATATAATGATAAAAAATACATATTTCCATGATTGTTCATGTCTATTTTCTCCTACTATAATATAAGCTTCACAAAAAGAGATCTTATCTGTTTTGTAAACTTCTTTATTCCCATTTCCTAGAATAGTACCTGACACTAGTGAGTACACAATAAATAATTTCTGCTAAAAGAATATATGAATGGTTCTGTTCATAGAGAAAAAATAAAGTTCAAATCCTAGTTTGAAGAACGTCAGTAAACCTAAGCAGGGGCTTAATTTGCTTTAAAAACTGCATAACATTCTAAAAGTTTGTTTGTCATAGAAAAAACTGTTCTCATTAAGAAGAAAAAGAAAGGAGAGAAGAAAAGTGGGCAAACCAAGAAACAGAAAAAAACAGAAATAGCTATTCAAAGCCTTTTCTTCACTGACTACTTGTAATAAAAGTGTGGTAAATACACCCTCCCCCCTAAAAAAAGAATGTATGCATGAATGGAAAATATTTTGCAATGTTGAGTAGAAGTGAAACAAGACACTGTGAAATTGTAGCCTGATCAGCTTCATCCTCATCCTGGCTCAAGTTCTAGAATGAATAAATAATCAGATAATTTGTGAACAAAAGAAAAACTAGTAATTCTTAGGACTCATAGATTCATGAAGAAAGTGTGAAATGTTATGACACATGCTTATGGACAAATATAAGAAAACAATTAAGGAAAAACACTTAAATTCATAGATAAACCCATCCTTCAGTGATAACCTGAATGTTTTAGTCTCCACCAGAGGATGAGAGTACATGCTCTGGAACCTGACTGCCTCCTTAGGTCCTAATTCTACCACATAATAGTTTGGTGTCCTTGTGTATGTTATCTGGCCTTTCTGATTAAACATTGCAATTTATTTTCCCCATATTATAACTTTATAGGGTTAGGGTCAAGATTGGGTAAGATAAACAATGTAAAGTGCTTCATGCAGTGCCTGGCATATAGGTGCTTAATAAATGTTATTGTTATTATCATTGTTGTTAGTATTGTTAATAGGTCTCAGTACGTTTAAATATTAAGTTGCAATAAATAAGATTATCTGTATCCTCCTTTCAGTACTACACTCTTTTTGATTGCTATAACATGTTCATGTTAATAAATATAAATTCGATTATTTTTATTACTGTATAGCATTGCATCTTATGAACACCCCAAAGTTTTTCTAGTTATCCCCATTGTTGATTATTAAAATGTTTAATTCTTTCTTTTACAAGATACTACATTGTTAAACCTTATATATGAAATAACATCAAATGTCTCAACTATATTAAGTAAAATGTCAGAGTACACCTTACTGTTATGATCAAAACGTAGAACTGGGACCTAATTGCTCTCAAAGAAATTGTAAAAAACAGATTCAGGAATCGCTATGAAATGTTTCAAGGATATAACCATATATCTGATGCCCTATAGAGGAAAGGACTTCAGATCTCAGAGGAGTAAATCTTCTACCAGGGAATTTGCAGTGTGGGACAGTATGCAGCACTTAGTGCCAAAGTCTAAGTATTGTAAAAAAGAGATGGATGCAGGCCTGAAATCTGAGTAGGATCTTCTAAACTTCTCACAGTTTAGACACTCTGGTGGTGAGGTGGCAGTGTGGGGGAAACACTGGAAAATTACAAATACTTTGAGTCCAAGGCTACTTCCACTGCATGTATCACATAGGAAGAAGGATATGCTTCCTCTGATTTTGCCAGGCTTGACTAGGGGGAACCAGAGGAGATATATTCCTGGCCTGGAGTACATGCAGAAATCTTGTAGTTACTGTGTTCCTGTAGACCTTCAGGGTTAGCACTATAAAGTCCCTGACTAGCTGTCTTTGGTACCTATACCCTCTTAGGGATTCCAACTTCCTTTGTTTGTCAGCAAATCTCTGAAGTTGCCATCAGAACTCTACTTTTTAGCACCTTAAGACTATGATGATGAGTGATGAACCCAGAGCAGGTTTTGTCAAAAACTGGAATCCAGCCCAATGTTGGGCTATAAGGACTGATTGCTAGGCAACAATATATGAAAAATAAAAGTTTTTTCTTTCATTGTTAGAGATAAATGTCATGCATCCTTAATGGTTCAATTCTGTAATAGGAGTAAGGGAGTATTCGGTAGTAATTATTATACTTACTGCATTACTATTACTAATAGTGAACATATACAGTATTTCTCTGTATCAAGCATTGTTTCAAGAACTGTTCGTATGTTGATCAATTTCACCCTTAAAAAAACTCAGTTAAGAAGGGACTTTTATTAGCCCAACTTTCTCAAATGAAAAACTGAAACACAAAGGTGAAATGACTTACACAAGGTTATTTAAGTGTTGGAACTAGAATTTTATCCCCAAACTATTAACCTGTACTTAAATTTGACATTGACTAAAATAAAATAAATAATAAAAATAAACTAATTTCAAGTTTTTCCTTTAATTTTTAGAATATCAAAGCATGTGGTCTTTCAGATTTTTTTTTCCCATCTATAAGGTCCATGGAAAAAGCATTTAAGAACTGATAAACTAGAACACCTCCAATAGGGAGTGAGAAGATGGAGAGACAGAAGAGTGTGTTTGTATTCCTACACCTGACTAGTGGCAGTAGCAAGAGAACAGGCAATGATTCATACCTCAGAAGACAAAGGGAAATTTCATGTAAGAAGGAAAAAGAAAAACATAAAAGAGATTAACACCCAAGGAGGCAGGAGCTCAGAGTGTTGATATTTTGTGATTATATTCTTGTCCCTAATTTGTACTCATCACAATAAGGACACCTGGGAACAGTTTCTTGCAGTTTAAAAATAAATTAGGCCACAATTTTATATGGTGACCATAATAATCAATCAACAATTTCAATTTGGTTAAAATGAATGTATCTCCCAAATGTGCTGTTTTTATCTTTCAGACTAGGCAAGTTAGGCCATATGATATTACATAAAGAGTTCTAATCATGAAAAAATTAGGCGTTTGGAAATGATAAGCATCTGAAAAAAAGGTAGTTGCTGGGGAATTTGTTATTAACCTTTAATTAGCAGAGTTGCCACAGTGATTATTTTAATTATAATGTTATTTCTAAAGTGTTCTGGGAGAGTACTTAATTATTTTCTAGGATAATGCCCCAGTGTCCCCAGTTAAAGAAACAGCAATATAATATTGAAATACTAACACTACATATAATTTAAAAGTTGAATTAATAATGACTATAACCCAATAACATGACTTAGGACTTGGCAACATCACATAATCACTAATTATGACCTTATAAATAATTATTGATAGAGTTAACTACACTAAATTTGTCTCATAATCACATTCGATAGTAAAATATTAAGGAAAGTCAACCTTACAGTTTACTGCCAGCACAGAAAAATCTAAACAGGTAAGCATTCAATTCTACAAACCTTTAACTTCACATAGAGTAACATCTGCCACATTATTTTTTTCTAATTAAAATATATGGAGAAAAAGTACCTAATAATGAAAATTGAAATATTTCATGTTTGATGTTCTATTTAACATTTTATTTTTCCTATATTTTAATTCAATACACAAGTAAGGTCTATGAGTAAGAAAATATTTATTACTATGTTGTCATATTAATAGCTTACATATCTGTCTCATGAATTGTACTGTGATATTCTTGAGTTCATGGATTACATTTTATTCATATTTTTATTTCTAGTAACTATATCTGTGCCTGATATAAAATAGGTGTCAAATGAGTTATTAACTTATTTGTAATTTAATCCATTTTATACAACTTAAGACTTTATAAAATAAGGCAAATAAATGGATAATGTTGAATTCTGGCCTATAATTAGAGATGCAATTGTACAATGAAACCCTTATCTATATTAACAGGATATCAAAACTGAAGTCATAATGTTTCTATAGAATATTTTCTGTAATTTTCTTTGCTTTTGACAGCATGTTTCTGGAACTGGTATGAGCACTGAGAACTAGTTGAATTTCAACACTATGTCAGTATGGAAAAATAGTAATTTTTGTTTCACATCTCAAAATGCAGTATAGCATTCTAGGGAAAGTTAGCATTTGTGCATAATAAAACACAGTTTAGATTAATTATAAATTAACATTGCTTCCTCTTATTCTCTTCACCTTACTGATATAAGATGACTTGAATGAGATAATCCCCACCAAGAAGAATCAAGCAGCTTCTACACATTCATTTACAACATCTCTCCAACATCCACACTGCCTTAGCTCTAATAGGATAGAGCTATCTAGTAGACCTAGGCTACCTTCCTGTGGTATTCAAGCACATTCACATTTGCCTCTGGGTACATGAGCACTGCTGTCAGCTAAGAAAAGATAAATTCCTTGCACATATGTGCAGATCTGAAGGCAGGATCGTCATGGTCTCTTGTGAGCAAAAGGTCTGTACCGATTTCTCACTAGTGAATGTTGTTGGCATAGCTACCGGAAGATGAGTCTCCACAATTACTAGCATAAAGCAAAGGGCCCAGAGCATGAAAGAGAAAAGTATGTGGTAGAGTTCAAACAAAGATACATTGGCCAGCCAATCTGAATTAAATCATAAATTCTCTGTTATGAATGGAGCTTAGCTTTCCTGATACATCAATGACATACAGCTGATAAACATGAATATGTAGAGGCTGCAGAGCTATGGAAGCCAACTAACTCAGCCAGAATAGCAGCATAGGAATGAGGATGGTATTATTTTTCATTAAGTCTAGTCTGTCTATTAGCTTGTATAAACATGCATGCTGTATCCGTAGAAATCTAACTAGCAATTCCTGGAAGTTATCCAAGTGTTTAATTTTTGTTGTTCAGTTCAGAAAGTGCCTTTTCACAGTATTCATTTATAACAATCAATCTTTTTTTTTTCACTTTTCCCTACCATGTAATAAGAATTTAATAAAAGCTAGCTATTATGATTAATATTATTATAGTGTTTATTCTATGTAGGACTTGGTAGAAAATATACAGATATGTAATTTGTGGACCTGCCAATACAAGGTCTTGCAATCTAGTTGAGAAGACCAAACACAGAGGCAAAATATCAATATACTGCAGGATGTTTAAAAATAACGGGTAATGACTAAGTTATGGAAGAAATTTTCAAATAATGAAGTACTTCAGTGGGAACTTCAGGAATGACTTATAGTTAAAAATGGACTTGAGGGCTTCCCTGGTGGCGCAGTGGTTGAGAGTCCGCCTGCCGATGCAGGGGACACGGGTTCGTGCCCCGATCCCGGAAGATCCCACATGACGCGGAGCGGCTGGGCCCGCGAGCCATGGCCGCGGAGCCTGTGTGTCCGGAGCCTGTGCTCCGCAACGGGAGAGGCCACAGCAGTGAGAGGCCCGCGTACAGTAGGAAAAAAAAAAAAAAAAAAAAAAAAAAAATGGACTTGAAATGTATTTAAAAGAGAACCAGAGGTACTGAGGACAAAGATTAGCCACTTGAAAGACTAGAGACTCTAGTCTCATGCATGAGACTAGAAATACAAAGATGATAACTTTAATGTGTATTAAGGATAGAAAGGTAGTCAAATATATAATTTAATAGCAAATGTTTTCCATGTCGCAGGGTCTTTGCTCATATTATTCTTACCAACTTGATATATCCTTTTTATTTCATAGGTTGGGAAGCAGGATATACACATGAAAATAATGAAGTTGGACCTTATTTTATAGCATACACAAAAATCAACTCAACATGGATTCAAGACTTAAATGTAAGACCCCAAATTTTGAAACTCCTAGCAGAAAACATAGGGAACAATCTCGACACTGATCTGGGCAATGAGTTTTTTGGATGTAACACCAAAAGCATAGGCAACAATAATTAAAATAGACACGTGGGATTACCTCAAACTAAAGGGCTTCTGCAAGGCAAAGGAAAGTGTCAACAGAGCGAAAAGGCAACCTATAGAATGGGAGAAAATATTTGTAAGCCACCTATCCAATAAAGGTTAATCTCCAAAATATATAAGGAACTCCTACAACTTAATAGCAAAAGCCAAATAATCTTATTTTTAAAATGGGCAAAAGACTTGAATTGACATTCCTTCAAAGAAGACATACAAATGGCCAACAGGTATATGAAAAGATGGTTAATATCTTTTCATATACCTGTTGGCCATTTGTATGTCTTCTTTGAAGGATTTGTGATTCCACAAATCTTCAGGGAAATGCAAATCAAAACCACAATGAGATATCACCTCACACCTGTAAGGATGGCTATTTTCAAAAAGACAAGAAATAACGAGTATTGGGGAGACTGTGGAGTAAAGGAAACCCTTGTACACTGTTGATGGGAATGTAAATTGGTACAGCCATTACAGATAAAGATATGGAGGTTGTTCAAAAAATAAAAAAAAACAGAACTACCTTGTGATTCAGCAATTCCAGTTCTGGGTATACATATCTAATGGAAATAAAATCAGAATCTGGGAGAGATGTGAATTTCCATGTTCATTGCAGCATTACTCACAATAGCCAAAATATGAAAAAACCCAAGAGTTCATCAATGGATGAACGAATAAAGAAAACGAGTATATATTTATGTATACACACACACACACACACATGCAATTGGATATTATATTCATCCTTAAGAAAGTAAAATTCTGCCATTTGTGATAAAATGGATGAACCTGGAAGATACTATGCTTAGTGAAACAAGTCAGACACAGAAAGATAAATACTGCATGACCTCTTGTATATGTGAAATCTAAAGTAGTCAAACTCATAAAACAAGAGAGTATAATGGTAGTTACCAGGAGCTGGGAGGAGGAAAAAATGAAATAATGTTGGTTAAACCATCCCAAGTTTCAATTATACAAGATGAGTAAGTTCTGGAGATCTAATGTACAGCAATGTGACTATACTTATCAATAATGTAGTGTATACTTTAAATTTGCTTAGAGGGTAGATCTTAAAGGTGCTCAAAAGTAAGGAAGGAAGGGAGAGAGAGAGAAAAGAAAGAAGGGAATAAGGGCTAAAAGAAAGAGGAGAAAAAAAGAAAGGGAGAAAGAAGGGATGAAAGAAAGGAGAAACAAAGGAGGGAAGGAGAGACAATAAAAAAGGAGAGGGGAAGGGGGAAAGAAAGAAAATGCTAACTAAAATAGTAAGAAAGAAAAATGTGGTGTATATATATATATATATATATATATATATATATATATATATATATATATATACATACATACAATGAAATATTATTCAGCCATAAAAAAAAGGAAATCCTGCTATACACAATAGCAAGGATGAATCTTGATAACATTAAGCTAGGTGAAATAAGGCAGTCACAGAAGAACACATACTTTATGATTCCCTGATATGAGGTATCTATAGTAGTAATACTTATAGAAGCAGAAAGCAGAATGTCATCACCGGGAGCTGGAGAGAGAAAGAAATGAGGAGTTGCTGTTGAACATGTATAAAGTTTCAGTTATGCAAGATGAATAAGTTATAGAGATTTTCTGTACAACATTGTGTTTATGGTTAAAACACTGCACTATATACTTAAACCTTTATATATAAAAGGTAGATCTCATGCTATTGATTCTTACCACAATAATAAATAAAATTTTAAAAGTCCTTGCTATTATAATGCACGCTAGGCATTGCTTCAGAAAGCTCATTGCTGTTTCTGCAACTGAAGTACACCAGAACTCATGGTTGATGGGGTGTAAAGTAGTATACTGAAGTAGTAATAAAAAATGCTCACATTTAGGTATACAAAAATAACATAAAATATTTTACAGCCTAGAGATATTAAGTTCTGTTCATAAATAGAAGCAAAGAATATATTGTTTTTGCCACTTGAGGGATACTATAAAAAAATCCATATGAATGTGACAAAACAACAGATGAGAAATGAAATCTCTATAAAGCTGCAAGATGTTAACAGAGATTTTTTAGGCTGTTCACTTAAAGTACTATCTATTAAGAAAGAAAAAAGAGATGGACAGATTAGAAATTAATAATGAGTTTCATAGATATGCACTATTATTCTGAATAATGAATTTCCGTTTTATACTTACTTGCTCAGAAGAAATAAACAATTGTAAGTAATTAATAACATATAATTATACATCATTTGCTATCAGTGAAAAATGATAATGCATTAAATGAGAATGATCCATAATGTGTCTGTCACACATGAAAAATTGAATACATAATTTAATATGTCACAGTCATAGATTAATGAACTCAAGTCACCTAGGAGTAGCATTTCCATCCATAAGTTATCATGTTGGGGATAAGAGCTCAAATTCAAGGCGTAAAAGACATCTGAGGCAACAATAAATCAAATTGAAAGACAATATGTACCGTAATAAGTTGACAGGATATATTGAAGAAAGAAAGCCTTGCATATGGCATTGTCTTTTCAAAAATCAATCCAAATAATAAAAAGAATGAAGACGGTCACATGCCAAACCATAGAAACTTAGAATAACTGATAAATACAAGGAAAGTTGGACCAAATAAAGGGATAATAGCCATAGCAGATCATAGGCCACCAGAGACGCACAGGACACAGAGTAAGTTAAGTATATAGAAAAGCTAATCCAGAGTCTTTTCTGAGAGAGTGAAGTCTAGTATCATTAGCCCAAGAGAACCTTTATGCAGCACATTCTATATGCAAAAGGGAAGCTGTAATGAGGCTAAGAATGAACCATACTGATCTAAGCAAAATTAGGTGGTAAGCAGCTTTACAGCTGCTAATCATAGAAAACTAAACCAATATTAATGAATGCCAAGTTAAGATACACTTAAGCCTATAATACATGGGGTTTTACCAGAGAACCAGAGAGAGAGAAAGCACCCTCATGTCCCAGTGGATGGGGGTGGCACTAGGCATGAAAGGAGGAAGTGCCCCCAGGAGAAAGTGCCAAGAAGATGAGATGAGCTAGTGTAATGAAAGATTATATATGCACAAATTTCTTCATAATGTATGATTAAGGTATGTCTAAAGTTAATTAATTGTGAAATTTTAAATATAACCATTAAAAATAAAAGCACAGTTTAATGACAAATCCTCAAAATCATAAAAATTCAAAGAAATTATAATAAATGTGCCCCATGATATGCTGAGGGAAAATTTTAAAAAAATATAGAACACTATATGTTTTACTCAAGTGTTTAACATAGAAACACCATATACTTCATTAAATTGTTTTAAAATATATTTCAAAAGTGGTAGTTTGTAACATAGGAGCACCAAGCAATCAAGGAAGGGGGATGATCAATGTCAGTTCCTCTTGTCAGTGATAAGTTTCAGTTAGAAAATACTCCTTCTGCTGTGTTTTGCACAATGTTTAGAAGTTGTGAATAAATAAATCTCAAAGAAGTGAAAGGATAGAAGCAAACCCATACTAGAAATAAGGAGTATGGCAACCTTGGAAATAACTGAGGTGGGACACATAACAGAAAGCTTAAAAATCAGGCATGGATATGGGTCTTCATGTTCTAAGTAACTGACGTGAAACCAGTTAATTCATTGCTGAAATAGTGTATATCGCTTCATCCTACATTTCTTTATCCTCCTGCTTATAATTTTGTGATTCAAGAATATTTTACAGTGGCAAAGAGTGGTAGTTTCTTGATCATTGTCTATTCTCATGTTTTGTCAACATTTACACACACTCTGATGGATACTAGTCAATGTTCTAGAAGAAGAGAGGAGAAAGAACATGATTTGATAGACAGCCAAAAAGGGAAGAGAATTTTCCTGCAGGCAGATTTGTCTATATACCCAACAAGCACTATGCAAGCACTTCAAGGCACTCTGCAGAAAAATAAACATTTCTCAGACTATATCTATATATAGATATATATCCCCCCCAAAGAAATTATCTAACTCTTGTTAATTTTTTTGGAGTTTTTAACCAAGAGCAGATGTTATATTTACAAAATACCTTTTTAATATCTATGGAGATAACTGTATGCTTTTCCCAGTAATACAGAAAATTATTTGAATAATTCTAGAATTCATAGATAAGCCATACCTGTTAATAGTATATCATTTTTTTAGAATGCTTTTGAATTATCTGTAGTTGTCTGTTTAGTGCTACTTTTATTAGGTTTTGATACCAATATTATGATAGCACCTTAAAAAGAATTTTAAAGATTTTCTTCCTTCAAATTGCTTAAATACAACTGAAATTTTTATTTCTTAGAAGTTTAATAGAATTGCCCCATTAAAACATCTGTGTGCTCTTTTGGAGAGTAGTTCTTCAATAATTTTCTTTCTTTTATTTATTGTGATTGGTGAGTTTGCTTTCTGTCTTCTAAGGTCAGTTTTATAATTATATTTGCCTATAAAGTTGTCTATTCTAAGGATATTCTAAAATTTATTTGTACAGTAATCAGTATTGTTTCTTAAGATTCTTTTAAACCACTTTATTGTGTGTGTGTGTGAGGATATTTCCTTATAAGCATTTCTTATTTTGTGATTTATGCATTCTTCCTCTTTTTTACTGTATTATCTAAAGGTATATCATTTTCCCCCAAAGGTCAAATTCTTGCATAAATTTATTAGTGAGATCATTTTTTAAATTTTCTAATTGTAAAATTTCTATTTCTACATTTATTAAGCTTGGTTATGCTTTCTTTGGATTTACTTTGTTGTTGCTGCTGTTCTAACTTTAATTTGCTCAATTCACTTATTTTCATCCTATCGTTTATGAATATGTACTTTTTAGACAATAAATGCTTATCTGAATGCTGCTTTAACTGTATCTAGGGCTGTACTGTATAGTTGTTAAGAATCCCAACACTGGAGATAGACTACTTGGGTAAAAATCCTCTTTACTTCATTTACTAGTTGTGAGATTAGGAAGCAAGTCACTATGCTTTGCTGTGGCTATATTTTTCTCATCAATAAAATGTTGATAATAACAGCTTCTTTACTGAATAGTTATCATGAGGATTAAATGGATTAATACTAGAGCAATTCCTGACACCTAGTAGAAGCTTAAAAAATAGTTCTTGAATGAAATAACTACATGATAGATATGTTTAATCTCAACTTTAATTCACATTTTTCAGAGTAACTAAAAAGGCTAGTCTATAAGCCAGGCACAGAGACTTCCAGCTGCATCATAAATTTCTGGATCTTAAGCATAATTCAAAATCTAAAAAACACTGGATCTGATTGAACTATCTTGGTTAAGGAATAGCTCTCCTGGAAACTAATATATACACTCAAGGTAAATGGACCCTCCCTAGCAAATGCAGCATGACCTGGTTGGAGGTGGTAGAATTAAAAAGCAAAAGTAACTGAGTTTTATTTTCAGAAGAGGTTAAAACTATTGGAATTCCGAACAAAAATTAAGTTGAAATAAAGTAAATAAATAATTATCATCTACCCTTTATGACAATGGCCTAACAGAACCAGATTTAGCTTTCTGTCCTAAGCAGATAGAAAACCAAACAAAATATATGAAATGAGTTTTTACATATTGGCAACAGAGGACTATAATTCTTGAGTAAATGGAGGAGAAAGAAAAACTCTAGAAATATACCACCTGATGGCAGTTTCCAGGGCATGAGATTAATTCCAACCCAAACCCACCAGTTCAGATGAATTGAACAGAAATAGATAAGAGTACCAGCAGGTGAAAGTGACTAGAATTTATGAGAAAGAGTACGAGGAAGGAGAAAGCTGCACACCAAGAGACATCTCTAGAGATGAGGGATCTCCTCCAGGCTTTGTATATATGCTGAGCTAGGCTATGAGAAGAAACCTCACTCTCAGGAAAGAACCCCCAGAAAGAAGTAGGCAGAAAAATTTTTGGAGCTCACAAAAGGCTAAGAAATATTTGTGCTTCCATAAACCAGAATATAAAGACCTTGTAATACAAGGGTTTTGAATAAAATTATCTAAAACGTGTTTGCAAAGTAGGGGGTCAAAGTTAACTCTGTATTAAAATGCTCCTTGGCATCCCTCAACAAAATTTAAAAACAAGCCTGAAAAGGATTAAAACTGATTCCAATTAACTGCCTAACAGAAAAAATAAAATTAACCAAGCACTCACTTAGGAAAATGGCAAGATGTAACATCAAATAACATACAATTTACAGTGTCTAGGATTCAATTTAAAACTAACATTCATGAAAATGAGCAAGAAAACATGACCCATAATCAAGAGAAAAATCAATCAATAGAAACACACAAAAGAATGGCATACATAATACAAGGAGGTTAAAAAAGTTGTAAATAAGGTCAATATCTCAAAAAAGTAGGGGAGGAAATACAAATGAAGAGTAAACCCAAATTAAACACTGAGTAATGAAAAAATAGTACCAGAAATGAAAATTAATACTACAAAAGACACTATAGAAAAGATTAGTGAACTTTAGGACACAGTAATAGAATCTATACAAATGAAACAGGGTAAAAAGGACAACACCACCAATAAAAAATTCTGGTTACCTGTGGTACCAGAAAAATCAGATTTTAGAGTACCAAACAGTCAAAAGTTTTTAACAATTGATGAAAATTATAATCATACTGGTCTCAGAATCTCAGTTAAGCTCAAAAATGTTATTTAAGAGAGGAACACAAATAAAAATAGAATTCTTGTCAGAAATAATGGAATCCAGAAAACAATAGAGCAATACCTTTAAACTACAAAGGGGGAAAGTGCCAACATAGAATTCTACACCCCCCCCAAAATTATATCTCCAAAATAAAGGTGAACTAAAGACATTTTAAGGCTAAACAATAAAAAGCTGATAGCATTTATCATCAAAAAATATGTAAGAAAGATTGCAGAAGTTTTTTCAGATCAAAAGAACATGGAATTTGGACCTATACAAAAGAATGAGCATCACAAGAAGTAGCAAATATGTGCATAAATATGAAATATTTTTCCTCACCTTAAATTCTCTTTAAATAATAAGTGAACATTTAAGGCAAAATAAGAGAAATGTAGTATGGGTTCAAAACAATGTACATGTGAAATGTATAAAAATGGTATCACAAAGGATGGGCAGGGAAGTGGATATATACTGTAAGTGTCTTTAAAAATATATGAAGTATACAATTATTTGAAGATAGATTAAGTTAAATATATAGTGGAAAAGACAGTAAATACTAAAAAGAGATATAACTAATAATCTAATAAATAGCAGACTTAAAATAGATTCATAAAACATTCTCAATTCATTCAATGGAGGACAAGAAAAATGTTAAAAATGTATGAGGAACATAGAAAACCAAAAGGAAAACAATACACTTAATTTGAAATATGTCAATATTCATGATTAAATATAAAGTGTCTAACTATCCAATTAAAAACCAGAGATGGTCAGATAAAATAAAAGAGCAGTATCCAATCATGTGCTTCTGAAAGATCTACTTTTACTCTAAAGCCACACATATGTTAAACGTAAACTGCTC
Organism: Mesoplodon densirostris; assembly: GCF_025265405.1. Taxonomy (NCBI): domain Eukaryota; kingdom Metazoa; phylum Chordata; class Mammalia; order Artiodactyla; family Ziphiidae; genus Mesoplodon; species Mesoplodon densirostris. The sequence goes on along the minus strand of NC_082663.1, from coordinate 102,399,652 downwards.
GAAAAAGATATACAATGCGAACACTACATACAGGAAAGCTGGTATGACTATATTAATATCAGCAAAGCAGATTTTGGAATAAAAATATATCTAGGAATAAGAAGAGACATTTCATGATGATAAAGTGCTCAAGTTATCAGAATGGTTTCACAATTCTAGAAGTATATATGCACTTAATATAAAGTACATATGCACTTAAACACATGAATCAAATGTGATATAACTGAGAAAAAAAAGCAAATTCATTATTATAAATGGAGTTTTAAGCTTTCCATTCTCAATGATCAATGATATAAGTAGGGAGAAATTCAGTAAGAATGCAGGTGGCTTGAATAACATTATCAACCAATAATGATAGGACACTTCATCTAACAACAGGTTAACAATTCTTTGAAGTGCACATAAAATATTCACCAAGATAGACCATATTATTGGACATAAAACAAATCTCAATAAATTTTTAAAAACTGAAATCATACAAAGAAGGTTGACCACAAGGAACTTATACCTGAAATTAAAGCACAAAAACAACAAAAAAAGAGTACTTCTAGCAAAAATATTTTGAAGTTGAATAATACACCTTAAATAACCCATTGATTAAAGAAAAAAGTCATGAATGAGATGATGAAACATTTTTAACTGAATGTGGGGGATAGAAAAATTAAATATCTTGACTATGATAGTGGTTGTATGAATACATATGTATATAAAATACAAAACTTTGAACTGCACACCTAAAATTGATTTTTAAATGAATATGTTGTCTCAATAAAGTTGAATTAATTAACTAATAATAGTATTTTCCCATACTTGAATTTTCTTATTGAATATACACCACTAAAAATAAGAAAACTATATTTAAACACAGTTTTAGTAGGAATTCTGGAAAAATTATTTTTTCCTCCTTTGCACTCAAATTTTTATTACATTCATTTCTACCACCCCTTCACATTAATCACACTTATTTTTGCCACCATTTAATGCTAGTTTTATTGATCACACTTTAGTCATAGCCAATTAATCTTTTATCTATTGATACATTTATTCCACCACCAATATTAATTGTTTAGTCAAGTATTATGTTGGTATCCTCCCTTATGTATCCTAACATCTCACAATTTTGTGGCTTTCTGCCCCCAATACACAGGAAATTAATATTAGTTATTTATGTTCCATTTCTTTATATCTTATATGGAATATCGTATCTCACTCAAGTTGCTTTAAGAATGCTTTCAGTTGAAATGTGTATGAACCTTGAACAATAATTACCCTTTACAAGTTATTTCCTACAATTATAACACTAAGTAACATTAAAAATAAAATGTTAAACTTTCTCAAAATAGCATTTCTCATTTTTTGCCTACAATAGAATAAAATTAATTTTTTTCTGTCTTAAGAAAAAGGAAAATATCTAGGAATAACATATTGTATAATGCAAGAATATGGAATCTACAGATACACAGTATAAAATAAATAGAGCAGAGCTTAGCAAAACGTATTCAGCCTTTAGCTTGGGGTATTCCCTAGCTTTGCTTCAAGAATGAGACAAACTGAGGAAGATAATAAAGTAACTGATCCATGAACACTTCACTTTACTGCAATCAAATACATTTTGAAACGTTCCAGAAAACAACTAACTAAAAAGTAAAAAAAAAAAAAAACATGATGGACGCCTGGTGAATTATAGTGTTTGTACTCCCTTAAAAAAAAAAACAAAAAAACACTATAGGTAGGGTTAAGGAAAGAAACCCTAGAGGCTGTACATGCTGAAAACCAGTATTTATGCAGTATCTCTACTCAGAATGTCACAGAAATAGTAGGGTGAGAGGGATAAAACTGCATATCAATGTTATTTTAATTTTTAAAATTGCCTAGAACTGGGAATTAAACTCTGAGTTAGGTACCTCAATTTGCCCTACAAAATAAAGTTGAGGCCTCAACAACGAGGGAGTTATGCATGCCAACTCCTTGCACTGTGGAAAATCAGAGTATAACTTTAGAGACAGTCCTCCTTATCTGTGGTTCTACAACTGTGGATTCAACCAACCACAGGTCGTATTGTACTACAGTACATATTTAGTGGAAAATAATCCATGTATAAGTGGACCCACACAGTTCAAATCTCATTGTTCAAGGGTCCACTGTACATGACTATTTGGCCAACTTGTCTATATTAAGAGGAAAAGGCCAAGGACAATCATTCATGGTGACCACTGCATTTCAGCTACCTCTGGGCATCTTTGATAATGAGTAAAGAAACTACTGACTTTGTAATCATAAATTTATGAAAAAAAATGACAGAATATGGTAAAGAGCAAAGTATCTAGATCACTAAATGGGAAGTCCTATGAAATTAATCTACTGTAAGGACATTTCAGTAAATTAGTTTGTTGCTACCAATGGAATATGAATAGATATGAATCTAAGGAACAGGCATGAAATTATATTTAAGCTGAACATGAATATAATAAGGAATGGTGGCAAGGAGACCGGAAACCATACTAGAGGAATGTAACCATAATGTAGCCATGGTTTTAATTGATGTTGCTTGAAATTTATCAATGACATAAAGAAATTCTTGAATAAGTAGAAAAAATGGAAAAATTGACAAAGATATGAAAATAATGTGAAAGAACAGAAGATGGACAGGAGTTACCAGTAGAATAAAAATTTTCTAAAGGTGAAGAGAAACGGAAGGAAATCACCATTTTTCAGGCAATCAATGAATTGAATCTTAAACCTAGATATATGTTGTAAACTTGATGCACAAGTATATTAAAATCTTACTAGCAGCAAGTAAAAATAAAACAAAATTCCTACAAAGAATAAAACATTTTAACATTCTCACTTAAAATGGTAATAAATGAATTGCAATTGAACTATACAACTTTGTGCCAGAAAATAAATGCTGTAATATAAAAAAAGATAAAAACAATTTTTAAAATCTAATACTAGAACAGTAAATGCCATTGCAAAGATCAAATAAATAGACAAACCAATATCTCAAACAGATAGAAATTATGAGTTTCTGAGTTGGTGTGCATATGAAAGAGTTTGGAGAGAAAGGCAGGGGAAAAGCAGCAAGAGAAAAGAAGAGAGGAGAGGAGAGGAGAAAGAATAAAATTACAGAATGTACAAAAATTAAAAAAAATAGAAGTATTTAAGTACTATCAGATATAAAATAAAAACAATAAGATGCTATTTCATGTAACGTGATAATTTTTATATCCTATATCAAATAAACTACCAAACCAAATTAATAAATATTAGAAATCTTATTACAGTGACAGCAGAGGAAGGTCATTAAATAAAGTCTTCAAAGAACTAGTAATCCCTGTTTAAATTATTCCAGATCACAGAGAAGGAAGGAAAGTTTTCAAATATTTTTCATGAAAATATCATTATAAGGAGTCTAAAACTTGACAAAGGATTCATACATTTTTTAAAAATATTGATATCACTGAATAAAATATTAAAAATCAAGATGACTGCACATTAAAATCCATGATCATCTGAGATTTAGTGTAGAAACAAAAGAAAGGTCTATTAATAAAATTTATCATTCATTCATTCAACAATCATTTATTTTGTGCAAGACCCAAATCCTGGGCAAAGTCCTTGCCCTCAGGGAATTTATAATTGAATGAGTGACAGATAATAAATTATAAATTTAATAATATGTTAGATACAGTCATTAATATGAAGAGAATAATATAAGGAGAATAGATGTGAATGGAGAATGATGGGAGTGGTTAGGGATGGCTTCTCTGAAGAAACACAAGTCGAATGGAAAAATAGTCACAAAATATCTGGGGAAACATTAGCAGAGGGAATAAAATCCCCACATTTCAAAATATGTACCTTTTAAGAATATATGAACAAAATCAAAATGAGTCCTCAGTCAAAAATAAAATCATAATTCAGAATGATAGTGCAAGCACAAAGTTACCTAAATATATGAGATAAAACAAGTGAAATCAAAGAAATAAATAGTTATTGAGCACACAGGATATGTCAGGCACTATGATAAACAAAACAGGTTAGGTCATGTTCTTGAAACCCTTGTAGTGTGGAAAGCTAAGGAGACAATGTAAGATATAGAAATGTTACAGGGCACATAGGAGGGGCATCTAAATGGCCTCGGAAGTCAAAGAAGATTTTATGGATTTAAGAGTTCCAAGTAGAATGAATAGCAGCTGCAAAAGACAAAGATAGAGAGAAAAAACAAATTTTTGGAAAGGAATCCAGAATGCCTCAAATGGTGAAGGTGGGTTAGAGGGAGAGGGAGAGGCAGAGGCAGAGATTGACAGCCTGGAGAGATTGGCAGAAATAATAAGACTTCTAAAATCTCATCTTAAAGTCAAGAGGCAGTGTGCAAAAGGAATAACATGACCAGGTTTTTGTGTTAAGAAGTTATCTCTAGTGGAAATATGGAGACTGGCTTGCATAGAAGATTAGGACTACAGAAAAGAGCTTGACGGGTCTATTATAACATGAGAGAGAAAGAAAAACAGGGAATGGTTAGAATAGAGGTTTAGGGGTGGAGAGGAATCTAAATATTCAGAAGATATTTTTAAAGTTGAATATAAATAGCTCCTAATGCTTTATCACTTCCATTGTTTTCTCCTAAATTTCTCTTAAACAAATTTTTATGGCACTTTTTATCTTACATGCTTTATTTTCAGACTTCAAAAAAAAATACTTCTTAGAAACATAGAGGAAAAAAAGCAAGGATGGGAAAAACAATTCAGAGTTTCCAAGAACTGTGGGACAATATCAAGTAATCTAACACAAATAAAATTGGAATACCAGAGGAGGAAAGAGAACATGAGGCAGAAGTATTTAAAGACATAATAGCTGAGAATTTTTACAAATTAATGACAGATACCTAACAACAAATCCAAGAGGTTCTGAGAATATCATACAGGATGAATGCCAAACAAAAATAAACAACCTGATATATCTAATTAAATCAGCTGAATACAAGAGATAATCAAAAATTCCTGAAAACAGTCAGAGAAAAAGAGATATATTACATAGAGAATCAAACTCCTTCTGCAATTTACTATTGAGGGAAGGGGACTGAATATTACCAGAGTCTCATTTTGTGCACATGTGTGTGGAAATCTCATAAAACCCCAATTCAATAACTTTATTACTGTCTAATAATTTCACCTTAGCTTGAAAAAGTAAAACCAGTTAAACCAGTTTAAAATTGCTTGTTAAGAAAGGAGATGGTAAACCAATTGGCACAGGGCCTCATTAATTTAAATTTATTTATTTACTTGCAATTCTACTAGAAAAGATCACTACATTGTCCAGTTATAAAAGGAGTTTTTCATCTGTAAGAATGTGAGCAACACTAAAAGTCTTAAAATGAGAACTGGTAGGCTTAAAGCACTTTGAAAGCCTTAATTTAAAAAGAAAATCTGTAACTATGTATGATGTTGGGTTTTAGCTAGACTTATTGTGGTGATCATTTTGCAATATATACAAACATCAAATCACTATGTTACACACCTGAAACTAATATATGATTATATGTTAATTATATCTTAATAAAAAAGAGAAAGTCAATTTAGAATCAGAAGAATGCTAGATCTGAGATTAAACATAATTTAGTTTATTGCATTAATTTTGCCTATGGAGAAAATAAAGCAAATCAAATTATTGAGACTGTTGCCCAGGAAAGTGGCACAATATTAAAAAACCCTCAAACATAAAGATAAACATATTTAAACAATCGAGAGGGATCCTCAGAATACTAAGAAAAGAACAGAACCGGTACCACAGAGTTTCCCTACTTATTAAGTCAGTGTCTAGACAACACAAAATGTCACTCCTATTTTAAAAATGATTACAGACAACTAACATGCTGATTGAAATCAATATCATCTATTCATTAATTATGTACTAGAAAAAAACAGTTAGAATATATCATATTCTATATAAGAATATATGTAATATACAGTATACATATGTATTATATATGTATATAATAATAGATTTATTTTAAAACATTCTATAATTGGTTCTTTTTACTAATTTAGACCCTAGTTGAGAATTTTGTGTGTCTTAAGGTTATCTATTGTCTTATCATAAAAGAGAAGAAACAACAAACTCCAGAAAATAGATAAAAGAAATATCACAAACCTATAATTTTTTTACAGATTTTTTAAGGTGTATTTGATATGCAAAAACACTGCATATGTATATAATTTGATGAGTTTGGACATATACATGCATACCTGTCATACCATCACCGCAAAGGGGGTAACAAATATCAGTTTCAAAAATTTTCTTGTGTCCCTATGCTTTTTTTGTTGTAGTAAGAACACATAACTTGAGATCTACCCTCTTGGTAAATTTTTAAAGACACAATACTGTATTGTTATCTATAGGAGCTCTGTTGCACAGCAGACCTCTAGAATTTGCTCATCTTGTATAACTGTATCTTTATACCCATTAACAATTCCCCATTTCCCCCTCCCTCTGGCAAGCACCATTCTATTTTCTTCTTCTATGAGTACTGCTATTATAGATATCTCATATAAGTGGAGTCATACAATATTTGTCCTTCTGTGACTGACATTCCCTTAGCATAATGCCTTCCAGATCCATACATGTTGTTGCAAATGGCAAGATTTCCTTATTTTTATGGCTGAAATATGCTCCATTGTATGTATATACTATGTTTTCTTTAACCATTCATCTGTCATTGGGCATTTGGGTTCTTTCCACATCATGGTTATTGTTTTGTTTTGTTTTTTAATAAATTTATTTTTTATTTTTGGCTGCGTTGGGTCTTCATTGCTGCATGTGGGCTTTCTCTAGTTGTGGTGAGTGGGGGCTACTCTTTGTTGTGGTGTGCAGGCTTCTCATTGCGGTGGCTTCTCTTGTTGCAGAGCATGGGCTCTAGGTGCACGGGCTTCAGTAGTTGTGGCCCATGGGCTCAGTAGTTGTGGCTCGCAGGCTCTAGAGCACAGGCTCAGTGGTTGTGGTGCACGGGCTCAGTTGCTCCATGGCATGTGGGATCTTCCCAGACCAGGGCTAGACCTGTGTCCCCTGCATTGGCAGGCAGATTCTTAACCACTGCGCCACCAGGGAAGTCCACTGTTATTGTTAATATGCTGCAATAAGCATGGTAATACAGATTTGTTTTGTATATTATAATTGTAATGTTTTTGGATATATACCCAGGAGTGTGATTGCTGGATCATATGGTGTTTCTATTTTTTCACAAACTGCATACTTTTTTCCCATAGTGACTGAACCATTTTACATTTCCACCAACAATGTATGTAAGGTTTCTAATTTCTCCACCCTCACTGACACGTTGTCTCTTGCTTTCTTGATAATAGCCCTTCTAATAGGTACGGGATGACGTCTCATGTTAGTTCTATTTTGCATCTCCATGATGATTAGTGATGTTGAGCACCTTTTCATACACCTACTGGCCATTTGTATGTCTTCTTTGAAGTAATGTCTATTTAGTTCCTTTGCCCTTTTTAAAATTCAGTTATTCTGGTTTTTTGCTATTGAGTTGTAGGAGTTCCTTATATATTTTGGAAATGAACTCTTTATCAGATACATGCTTTGTAAATAGTTTCTCTGATATTTAGGTTGCTTTTCCTTGCTGTTGTTTCTTGTGCAAAAGCCTTTTAATTTGATATAGTCTCACTTATCTATATTTTATTTTGTTGCCTGTGCTTTTTGTGTCATATCCATGAAATCACTGCCAAGATTAGTGCCATGAAAATTTTATTCTGTGTTTTCCTCTAGTATTTTTACAGTTTCAGATCTTACATTTAAGTCTTAAATCCATTTTGAGTTGATTTTTGTATGTATGATTTATATATCAGACAACCAAAAGGCAATAAAGTGACAATTTTACAATGTTAAAAGAAATTTTTAATGTATAATTCTATACCCAAAATATCATATGGAGAATTAAGACCATATGATAACAACAATTGAGAAAATCCATTACCACCAGACAAACTACAGAAATAAAGTTATTCAGTTAAAAAGAATATGATACCAGACAGAAGCCTAGATCTCAACAACTACAACTAAAAAGAGCATTGAAAATGAAATAAATGTAGGAACTGTAGGTAAAATTAAATTTATATTTTTTCCTTTTAAATTACTCTATAAGAAAACTAACAAAAGATTAGGGTGAATGCAGAAATATCAAGGGAAATTGCTGAGCTAAGTGAAAATGAAAATACAACGCACCAAAATTTGTGGAATGTAGTTAAAGCCATGCTTAGAAAAGAAAAATTCATAGCACAAAATGCTTATATTGGAAAAGAAGTAAAGTCTCAAGTCAAAGACTACAGATACTACCTTAAGAAACTGAATAAAACCTAATCCATCAGAATAAAGGGAAAAAACATAAGGCTGGAAACTAAAGTAATTAAAGACAATAAAAAATTGAATATCCACACAACAAAAATTGGTTCTTTGATGTCAATAAGATTTATAAATTTATAATCAGGGTGATCATAATAAAGGAGACACAAATGACCAATAATAGAAATGAGACAAATGACATCACTACAAATACTTCAAATATTATAGGATAATTAATACTACCAATAACTTTATAATCATAAATTTGACACTACATGAATTGTACTAAGTTTTTGAATGATTCAGGAAGATATATATGTAAATATATATGTAAATGTATTTCTGTATCTACTAAAGACTTTGAATGTATAGTTACAAGCTTTCCAAGAAAGGAAACTCCAGGGGGTATAGATGATTTTTATAGGCGATATTTTCAGAAAAGACAAAGAGCTTCGAAACTTAGTTTCAGGAAATAGAGCAAGTCCCAACTGTCTTGTTTCACTCTTTATATGAATCTTCTTGCTGTCATATAAATATCAGATGTATCATATATATATATATGTAATTTTCAATAAATATCTGGCTACAATTCAGCTTACAGTTTACTTCCTAGTAGGTAGACAAAAGATAAGTGTAAAATAATCGAATACTTGTCTCATGAAATAACATATGATGAATACAAGTTATAAGATATATTAGGAAGAAAAATTGTCTGCTTGTGTATCATCAGATCAAGGGAGAAAAAAAGGTGAGGGATAATCTCTTAGCAGTAACAGAAAGTGCTCTTAAATAAACAGCACATGTTAAATTAATACTGTCATAGCAGTTTAACTCATTTCTGAAATTTCTAATAGATTTTTTTCTTTGGAAGAGACATACATAGTTAGACAAAGATGTAAAAATAGTGTAATTTTGAAAGCCAAGATAGATCAAGAACCACTGAATGAACACAAGATAAAGTGCAGAATTGATAATTTAATGCTTACAGAATAAGTGGAGCTAAAATATAAGAGATTCTTCCACATGTCCCACTTCTTCCTTTTCTGATTTTTAAGGCACGTGGTCAGGAGCACGATTAACAATAATCTCTATTTCAATACGTTTAGCACTTGGATGGGTATAGGTGCTTCATCATAGAAAATTTATTTTTCAGTTCAAGAAATAGTATAATTAAGGCTTTAACTAAATACTAATGCTGGCTATTATGAAATCAAATTATTAGATCTGTGACTTTTCATAAAATAACATTTCACCAAGTGAGAATATTACATATAACACACTATTTTAATAATTTTCTTTGTAAATAAACACACTGATTGTTTTTGTCACTGAAACTCTGATATTTAAATCAAAATTGTTTATTAAAACTCTACTTTATTTATTGACTATTTTAGACGATTATTTTTCTCTAAACTTTAAAATACTTAAATGCTGCTAAAGCATATACCTGTAAAACATGCTACTGTGCTCCTTTTCTCAATCTCCAGAAGAAAACTTTACACCAAGAAAAAAACACTTACATAAAGAGTTGTGCTCTTATTACAATAGCAGTGAAGTAAAAATCATCACAATTATATGTAGTCAAACAAAAACCACACAAGATGAAATAATACAGAACTAATGTCTATTTAACTGCTTTTTCAAATCACAGTAGTCATTTTGCTCTCCAAGTAAAGACAATTTCTTAGAGAAATTGTTTTTATTGTGATAAGAACCCTTCACATGTGAGCTCTTTCCTCTCAACAAATTTTTAGTGTATAATACAGTATTGTTAACCATAGGTACTATGTTTTACAGCAGACCTCTAGAATTTATACATCTTGTATAACTGAAGCTTTATACCTCTTGAACAACAATTTTCCATTTCTCCCCTCCCCTAGACTCTAGAAATCACCATTCTACTCTCTGCTTTTATGAGTTTGAATATTTTAGATATGTCATCTTATACATATGTGAGAGTGTATAGTATTCATCCTTCTGTGATTGGCTTATCTTCCTTAACTACTTTATAGTCCTTTTCTCTCATTTTGGGGGGCCTTCCTTCAGATTAATCAAGTATCTTTCACTTATGCATGTTTGCCCTTATAGATTTCTTTTCATATACATTTTAAAACTATTAATTTAGTGTTTATCCTTGAGATTACATTTATATACATGTCTTAATAGATCTAAAATAAATGAAGTGTTTTGTGGTTTTAGCACTAACTACAACTACCTCCCTATTGCCTATTGTTTTATTGTTGTTCCCATGCATTTTAGTAATACATATATTTTAAACTAAGATACTGGTACTGCTTTGAATAATTAATGCTCAGTTAATGAATAATTAATGCTCAGTTAATCAGTTAGATGATCCCCTTTCAATTTTCATTTCTTCCTGCATCCTGGGCTTTAGTCTGGGATCTTTCTCAACTTATCTGAAGTACTTTCTTTTGGGTTTCTTCAGGTTGGGTCTTCTAGTGATGAATTTTCTGAATTTTTGCCTGAAAACATTCTTATTACACCTTTATTTTTGGATATTATATTTTGACAGGTATATTATTCTGAATAGACATTCATTATTTCTATTGAGACTTCAGCTGTCATTTTCATTTTTACTCCTTGTGTGTGGTTATCAGCTGTTTTTATAATAATATGTTTCCATATAATTAATTTGTGTTTATCCTATTTGAGATCCACGACATTTCCTGAATATTTGAGTTGATGAATTTTACCAGTTTGAAATAATCTTAGCTAGTAGTCCTTTATTTATTATGTCTGTCCCATCTTCTGTTATTTCCTTCTAATATCCAAATTACATACCTGCTAAACCTTTTAACTGTCATATATGTCACTTAAAATCTGTATTTTAAATAAGACAACAATGAGATACCACTACACACCTATAAGAATGGCCAAAATTCACAACACTGACCACATCAAATGCTGGTGAGGATGTGGAGCAACAGGAACACCTATGCATTGCTGGTGGGAATGCAAAATGGTACAGCCACTTTGGATGACAGATTGGTAGCTTCTTACAAAACTAAACATCCTCTTAATATATGATCCAGTAATCATGCTCCTTGGTATTTACCCACAGGAGACAAAAAACTTAAGTCTACACAAAAATCTGCACAGAGGTGTTTATAGCAGTTTTAATCATAACTGTCAAATCTTAGATGCAACCAAGATGTCCTTCAGTAGGAAAATAGATAAATAGACTGTGGTACATCCAGACAATACAATCTTATCTAGTGCTAAAAAGAAATGAGCTTTCAAGCCATGAATAGACATGGAGGAATCTTAAGTGCATACTACTAAATGAAAGAAGCCAATCTGAAAAGCCTACATACTATATAATTCTAGCTATGGCTAGACATTCTGAAAAAAGCAAAACTAAGGAGATAATAAAAAGATAAGTGGTTGCTAGGTTGGGGGTGAGAAGACGAATAGCAGAACACAGCAGCTTTTTTTGTGCAGTGAAAATATTCTGTATGATATTATAATAATGGTTCTATGTCATTATATATCTGTCCAAATGCATAGTATGTACAACACCAAGAGTGAACCCTAAGGTAAACTATGGGCATCGGGTGATTATGATATATCAATGTAGAGTCATCCTTGATAACATGATTTGGTAAGTGATGTTGATAATGTGGGTGTTCATAGATGTGTGGAGGCAGGGGGTATATGAGAAATCTCTGTACTTTCCTCCCAATTTATGCTGTAAACTTAAAGTACTCTAAAAAATAAAGTCTTTAAAAATCTGTATTATCATTATCTAGTTTCTCTGATACAGGTTGGAAATTTTCTACTGAACTGTCTTCCAGTACAATCTCTTGTCTTCAGCTCTATTTAATCAGCTGCAAAATCCATCTTTTGTATTCTCAATTTTATTTATTATGGTTTCCTTGAATTTCATTTGATAATTTTTATAGACTTTTAGTCTCTTTGGACCTTTTAAAATGAACATATATAAGTATATTTCTAAAACTTAAAATACTGTATTTCTTGTGGGTCTATTTCTTTTTTTTTTTTTTTTTTCTTTTTTTTTTTTTTTGCGGTATGCGGGCCTCTCACTGTCGTGGCCTCTCCCGTTGCGGAGCACAGCCTCCGGACGCGCAGGCCCAGCGGCCATGGCTCACGGGCCCAGCCGCTCCGCGGCATATGGGATCCCCCCAGACCGGGGCACGAACCCGTATCCCCTGCATCGGCAGGCGGACTCTCAACCACTGCGCCACCAGGGAGGCCCCTTGTGGGTCTATTTCTAATGTCTGTTTCCTTCACTTGATTTAAACTTATTTTCTCTTACATACTTGAATGCCAATTTTTGATTAAATTCAGGCATTATAAATGTTGGATAGATAATTTGAAAGTCTAGATGATACTGTCTTACTCGAGAGAGGATTTTCTTTTGCTATTAGCATACGTATAGACTAGAGGCATATCATTTTGACCTAGCCCACCAATATACGGATTTGAAGTAAGGATTTAGTATTTGAAAAGTGGTCTATTATTGGATAATGTTTACTCATGTTAGTATAAGTAGCCATATTAACCTTCAGGCACCTCAATCGACAGTCTGTGATGTATTCCTGGGCTACTTTCTCTTGCATTCTCTTTACTCCTACCTCAATAAAATTGCTTACAACTCTACTCAGTCTGTCCATATCTCAGTCATGAGTTTCCACTTGGTCCTCTGTCTCTCTACTGTTTTCCACGGGGCTTCTTCATCACTTGATTTTGTGTTTCAGATAATTTCAGCTACTTGGCTTCTATACCTGGATGCTTTAGCTTAGATGGTTTCACTTCAAGGTAAAAATCTACCCAGAATATTGTAGTCACTTCTGTTCTTTGTTTCTCTCTTTGATCATGGATCCCCCATATTTTCAGTGCATTGGTAGATCTATTCTTTTAGGGAATATTTATTAAACATTACTCAGTTTTTCCAGTTATGGATTATAAGAGGCTTTGTTTGATACAAACTATTCCTACATGCTTGGAGGTAGAATTCCTGCATTCTTGAATATATTTACTAACCAAATATGTTCTGAACACTTACTATTTACTATTCTTCAAGGATAACTATGTCATACAGAGTGAAGTAAGTCAGAAAGAGAAAGACAAATACCGTATGCTAACACATATATACGGAATTTTTTTTAAAAAAATGTCATGAAGAACCTAGGGGTAAAACGGGAATAAAGACACAGACCTACTTGAGAATGGACTTGAGGATATGGGGAGGGGGAAGGGTAAGCTGTGACAATGCGAAAGAGAGGCATGGACATATATACACTACCAAACATAAGGTAGATAGATAGTGGGAAGCAGCCGCAGAGCACAGGGAGATCAGCTCGGTGCTTTGTGACCACCGAGAGGGTTGGGATAGGGAGGGTGGGAGGGAGGGAGATGCATGAGGGAAGGGATGTGGGAACAGATGTATATGTATGACTGATTTACTTTGTTATAAAGCAGAAACTAATAAAAAAAAAAGGATAACTCTATTCTTTTACAATGTACATTCTAGTGTGGATGCATGAACAAAAAAACCACAAATGTACAGACATATAATATTATTTGTTATAGGTAGGTAAATATTCTGTAATGAATAATAACATAGGGCGAGAAAATAGTGATACGAAGTGTACTTTTAGATAGGGTGGGTAGGAGATTTCTCTTTGTGGAGGTAAAAGGAGCACCACGAATGAAGTGAAGCACTAAATTATTTGAGGGAAGATAATATATAGATAGAAGAGAAAGCACAAAAATCTAAAAGTAGAAGACTACTTGTTTTTCCTGAGATTAGCAAAAATTCTAGTATGATGGAGCTAAATTATTGAGTAATAACAATAGGATGTGAACCCAGATAGATTTAGGGTACAGAGCATGTAGGGTCTTTCAGGTCATAGTAAGAACATGGGATTTTATTCTCATGTTCTTCAGTGACATGACACTAAGTTTTGTTTTCATTCAGTGTAATAGGGAGCCATATAAGAGTTTAAAACAGAGCAAACAAGATCAAATTTGCTGTTTTGCAGCAATCACTGTGACTGAATGTGTGGGACAACTTGGAAGAGAGGCTACGATGGACAAAAGTAAGTAACTTAGAAAATTAGAAAATAACAGTACCAGCAAGAGAGCCTGGTGCTGGACTAGGATGATGGTTATGGTGATGAAGATAGAGGAAAATGGACATATTCAAAATGATTTCCTTTATTTTCTACTTTTGGGTTCTTAGCAACACATAAACTGAATTAGGATCCTATTATATTTGCATGAATCTCTTCACATAATCTCTTTCAGAGATTCATGTGATTTTTGTGCTGACACTTTCAATAATTTCTTCCTGATGAGAGAAATGGTATGTAATACATTAATATAAACAATATCATTAGTAAGAATTTATTATAGAATAATCTATGGACTGTTTTTATAAATATGAGTTTTGAAATTTACAAACAATACTATATGCTAGCAATATGAGTGCATAAAAGATAATTTTTAATACTTGTAGCCACATTTATTATTATTATTATTAACTTCTAAGTACTATTGCAGGAGATTACCTTTCTTTTTCTTTATTCTAAATTACTCTGTGAGGTATGTGTTTTTATTATGTCCTTTTTTTTTGGCAAAGAAGCTAAGAATAAGAGCTTAACTAATATTCTCAAGATCACACAGCTACTAAATGAAAGAGTCAGAATTTGAATTCAGAAAGAGATACTGCTCTAAACCACTACATTCTAGAGCTTTTCAATGCAGAAAAAAAGGATAATCCTAATAAAAAGAAAAACCTGAATTTTCTCAGTAAGTCTAACCTTAATTGTCCAAACAATGTAATTTTCTTACCTCCTAATTCACTTGACATTGGTAGCTACATTCAATTATAAAATTGAAATCTTTAGTTATCTTAAATAATGGTCCTTCAGAAACAGTTAAGTATCTAAAGTCCACTGAAATAGTTTTTTTTCCATAACAAATGTATTGGTTTTTAAAAATTGTACATACATTTGAAAAAAATTAATTATTAAGGTTAAATATTGCCCTGCTTCATATTTCACTTCTGGGAAAAAGCCCCCAATTCCCACTTATCCATAGTATTCCCTGCCCTGAGAAGTCCTGCAAGATTCGATCTGCCCCTGAGGAGATGTCAGGCATGCATGCTTGCCTGAGGTCATCTATACTGTGACGATAAAGTGGCTGAGATCAGGCCCAGTTGTCAGAGGAGATGACAGAGCCTTCACTGAAAAGACAGAAAGAAATATACTGCATCTCAGGTTCTGCAACTTTTGCCCATGGGTGGTGCCAATCCCGGATCAGTGATCAATCATAGTTATAATTAGATCAGGTTTGTCGCTCCATATCAGAATGGACCAAAAAAGGACCAGGCCTTTCCCCATGAATTTAAACACTCCATCTCCTACTACTCTCCACTACTGAGGCCATATTAGAAAACTCATGGATATGCATCCAGAAGAGAAATGAAGATGGGTAGACCAGAAAACTATGGAAAGAAGTCATCTGGGTCAAGCAAGTAAAACCTAAGGTATCTAAAGAAACAAACTAAATTACCAGACTAGACTAAAATATAACACTACTTCCTTAGACACACACTAACCTTAGTGAGTTTGCTACTCATAAAAATGTTCTAATTATAGAGAAACAAAATAAATAAATCTTACTTTAAAAACATTTAGAGTTGAGACTATATTTTAAGGCTGAAGAGTAATATGCATTGACTATGAATGTCCTGGAACTGCAAAAAGAACATAGTTTATTTAACACTGAGTACAGGGAAAGAAATCAGAATAACTTATCCAAAAAAGTTCGAAGTACCAGTTCAGTACTCATTGTTATCCAGGGTAAACCAGCAGCAAACACTGAGCAACAATATAGCCAACTCTTCAAGAACTATTTTCTGAAGGTAAAGAAAAACAGTTTATGTGTAAGAACATTACTAAACGTAAAACAGATAGCTAGTGGGAAGCAGCCGCATAGCACAGGGAGATCAGCTCCGTGCTTTGTGACCACCTAGAGGGTTGGGATAGGGAGGGTGGGAGGGAGGGAGATGCAAGAGGGAAGAGATATGGGGACATATGTATATGCATAACTGATTCACTTTGCTATAAAGCAGAAACTAACACACCATTGTAAAGCAATTATACTCCAATAAAAATGTTAAAGGAAAAAAAAAGAACAAAGAAGAGGAAAGAGAGAGGGTAAGATAGGAAAGAGGAATTTCCATAGAAAATCTGAGCACTAAAAAGAGTTAACAATCAAGAAAAGAAAAAGAAGGCCAAAACCACACAATGTAGAAAAATAAAACACTATTTGAGGGGTTTCTGTAGTTTTTTCAATAAAAATTTTTCTTCCTTGGTTGAAAAGAAAACCCTGGCCTCCAGCCAAAATGAGATGTTCTGAATGTAAAGAAAACTGGGAGTACCAAAATAATTAGAAAAATGTCAGCTTTAAAAATTGTACTGTAATAACAAATTTTTGTAGGAGCTCAATGTTTCATTTTAATTATAAATCTGGCAAGGGCAGTGGTAGAGGCTTGTGAAGAAATTTTATGATAAAAGAACCAAGCAGCAGCTTATCATGTTAAACACGTGTGTCTCCTAAAGGTATGCAAAACATATTTCCATTAAAAGTATATGCAACAGAGCATCAAAGAAATAATGCAGACAGACTGAAAGGTACTTGGGTACATCAATGAGAAATTAAGTTTCTATATTACCCAAGCATGAAGAAGTACAATGCAGTCTCAAGAACAGAGACTCTGGTGTCAGACTGATTAGATTCAAATGGTCACTATGCCACTTATATGATGTGGAAAAAGGTACAAGGCAAGGTACTCAACTATCTTTCCATCCACTTATTCATTGTTAAAATAGGGACTGTATAGTATGTACCTCACAGAGTTATCATGAACATTAAATAAGAATATGCATGTTAACATTATAACTCAATTCCTGATAAATAGTAAACAGTCAATAAAATGTAGAGGTGATGATGATGATATGATTCTTTAGTTGAGGATACATTTTGGGAATTTCTACTTCTACTTTTCAGAATATAAGTAATATAAATATTAAGTTAGGACATCTAAAAAAGATCTTATTTTTGCCTCAGTTTGTATATGTTAACCAATCTACACATATACTGTAAGCAATTTTTATCATAAATATAGCCACAATTAATATCTAGATATTCTCTTTTTTTATTATATGTTAGGTACTTCCTACATCAACAATAGAAGGTACTTGATAAATGTCTGCTGAACAACAGGAGGAAGGAAAAGATAGAGAGAGGGAGGAAATGAGAGAATAAAGTGATTTGACAATAATCCAATGTATTTAATGTATGCAAAAAATTGTATAGATAAGAGTTAACCCTAAGATTTTATATGAATTCTAAATGGCCTACATTAGCTATTAGCATAGATTAAGCCAGGCAGGTAATTAACACAGATTATCTCTACTAACACTATATTGACAAAGCAATACATTAGAAAATGTGTTAATCATATTTAATACTGTATCATTCATAGCATTATTTGATGGATACCTTTTGAATAAAAAAATGTGAAACTAGATTTTCACACCTAATTTAGAATTAAGTATACAACGGAGTTCACTGCACTAATAACAATTTATTTGAAAAATCTACTCTAATTTTTAATAAAATATATATCTCAAATTCATTACAGAGGAATGTTAATAACAGTTCCTGTCACTTGTATCCTAATAGGTAGGTGATTCAAATGACAATATCCATCCTACAGTTATTGTTTTCAAAATTTTGATATGAAATATTATTTGAAAACCTAGTATGTAAAGGAGCTATGGTGATTTCAGGGACCAAAACCTTAGTTAGGAAGAAGCAGCTTGGGGCCAAGTTTGACACTCATTGTTCTATACAAGCTTCTTCATAATTCTCAAGACAGAATTCAACACACAGCTGAAGAAAATTACCAGATGAAAGCATTAGCAAAGTTATTCTCATAAGTAACAACTTCAAATAAGTGTGATGCATCCTTGGGATTCCTTTCCTGATGCCATACTTGTTCTTTGGAAGTTATTTTTGTTTGTCTGCTTGTATTTTAGATTTGA
Organism: Mesoplodon densirostris; assembly: GCF_025265405.1. Taxonomy (NCBI): domain Eukaryota; kingdom Metazoa; phylum Chordata; class Mammalia; order Artiodactyla; family Ziphiidae; genus Mesoplodon; species Mesoplodon densirostris. The sequence continues at coordinate 102,381,197 of NC_082663.1, read as the reverse complement.
AGATGTTAAGTATAACTAGGTTAATTCTTTAAAATAGAGTACGTATTGTAATTCCAATGGGACAGACTGGATCAAATATAAAAAATAAAGGGATAGAGTGAAATTTTTCCATTTTATTAATATCCCACTGAAATAAGGCTGAATTTTTTTTAAGTAGAAAACAGAGACGGATATTTCTTATCCAAAGAATTATGGAACTATTTCAATAAGAAGAACTTACACAAGGGCTAACGATCAATTTCAATAGTGAAAAATACATGTGGGCTTAAAGCACTCTCCAAATGTTTTCTTTCTCAAAGTTATTTCATCTGAGGAATCCTGAAAATACTGGAAAACCTTCGATAAAAGGGTGGAATCGTGTACACTGGGGAAATAGCTATACTTGTGAGTCAAAAAGTCTAATCAATATTTCACCAACCCATCTCTTTTTAATTATGTAAAAACATGGCCCAGGAGCTTTTAAATAGTGAGTACTTTTAGCAACTTAACAATAAGCATTGCCAAGCAGACTGTCAAAGCTAAAAGAACTATAAATTGGGAAAAATCTTAATATTGCTATTATTGAAAGGTTACTACAAGATAATTAAGATAATTTTCTGATTTAATTAACCTATAGGTGTCTAGTTCAAGATGGTGACATAGGATGATCCTGACCTCACCTCTTCCCATGGACACATTGAATCAACAACTACATATACAAAACTTTACTTTGGAAAAAAATGTAAACACTAGGTGAGTGATTCCTATATATTGGGCAAATGAGAAAAAAGAAAAAAAAAACATCAAAATGGGTATCAGAGGCTGAGACACAATCTCACCATAATACCCAACCCTGGAACTGCAACCTAGAATCGGGAGGGAACTAAAAACCTGGAGCTTCTCCCTAAGGAGTGACGGGTTTGAACCCCACATCAAGAACCCCATCTTTTAAGACCTGCACCTGAGAGATGAGCCCAGAAACATTAATTTTGAAAACCACTGGGGCTTACATCCATGAGACCCACAAGGCTATAGCACACTGAGAAATGGCTCTTAAAGGGCTTGCACTTTGGTCTCACCCATCCCAGGGACCAGTACAGAGGCTGTCAATTAATCGCACCCAAACTTTATGTGAACGAGCCTTATTTGCTTATCTTAAAGCATCAGCCTGAGGGGTAGGTATGTAACTTAACACACATCTAAGGGCCTGCTGGGATACTCTCCAGGGATGAAGGCTGGCATGAGACATCTTTTCATTCTCTCTGCCTCATGCCAGTCAGTAGGCACCGTCTTCATACTCCAGCTCAACAATATCTCCCAGAAAGAAGGTTGTAACCACCTCTAGTTATCTGATTTTTGTGGCTGCCATCCAGGAGACATCACTAGATTGCCTGGCTCTGGTGGCCAATGGGGCTTATGCTCCAGAGTCACACATGGTAGCAACCAAGGAGAAAGAGGTCCTAAATGATTATCACCTTCAGGGGACAGCAAGAGGCAACAGTCTCAAGGGCCAGATTTTACAAGAAAGAGGCCTATTAGCTTATCTTCATAGCTGTGGCCTGGGAGAAGGTTTCTAATTAAATACAGATCTAAGAGCCAATCCTTTCCAGACACCTCAGAAGTGGCAGGTCTATCTTCATACTCTCCCTCTGCCACACTCCAGAGCACTGGTGTCTCCTAGCAGTGAGCTTTTATATGCATCTGGTGCCCTAGTTTTCGTGGCTGCTGCCCAGGGGACACCCTTGATCACTTGGCTCTAAAGGCCAAAGGATCTTGTGCTCCTGGGACCCAAGGACTGTAGCAGTCAGAGAGACAGTTCATGATTGGTTAACAACTGAGGACGCTGCATAGATAGAAGACTGAAACATACTCCCAGGCTTTCTGTGAAAGAGGACTATTTGCTTGTCTAGGTGCTTTGGCCAGAAGGGCAGACATCTGGTTTGGCACACATCTGTAGCCTATGAAGGTGTTCTCAGGGAACAGAGGCCAGCGGACACAATTTTTGTGTTCTCCTTCCACCATGCTCCAGCCCACTGGTACCACCTTGAAAGGAGCTTTTACCCTTTTTTCTGGTGCTCTGATTTTTGTGGCTGTTTCCAAGCTACACCTCTACATTGCCTGGTTCTGGTGGCCGGTGGGGCTTATGGTTGTGGTCCCACAGTACTGTATTATCTCTATACATTGAAAGCTGCTGCATGAGGATCCAGCTTCCAATCAGCCTGAATCTAGGTGCTGACTAATATCCTCCTGTTTGGGACACTCACAGGTCTCAGTACACCCTCAATTACTGGGAGCCATAAAATTAAAATAGGGTGCTTGGACAATCACAAAGATTGGAGAAACAACCAAGAACTATGACAGGGTTGAACAATGTAATTCATCTCTTACAGAAGGCCTTTGCTTCGAAACAGGAGGAGGTACTTATTTTAACTAATGCATAGAAACCAAGAGAGTAAAGGGAAATAAAGAAACAGAGGAATTTGATCCAAATGAAAGAACATAAAACCTCAGAAGAAAACCTTAAAGAAATGGAGATAAGTGAAATACTTGATGAAGAGTTAAAACTGACGGTCTTAAAGATGCTTACCAAATTTAGAAGAATGGATGAGCACAGTGAGAACTTCAAAAAGAGATAGAAAATATAAGAGAGTATCAAATAGATGTCAGAGCTGAAAAATATAATTACTGAACTGAAAAATACACTAGAGGGATTCAACAGCAGATAGATGAAGCAGGAAAAAAAAGAATCAGTGAACTTAAAGATGGGGCAGTGAAACTCACCCAATCAAAGCAATAAGAAAAAAAAATTTTAGAAAGTGAATATGAGTAGCTTAAGGGACTTGATGGGACAATATCAAGTGGATCAACATTCAAATTACAAGGGTCCCAGAAGGAAAAGAGAGAGATAATGGGGCAGAGAACATATTTGAAGAAATAATGGCTGAAAACTTCCCTAACATGGAAAAGGAAAAAGACATTTATGTCCAGGAAGCTCAGAGAGTTCCATATAAGAGGAATCTACAGAGACATACACCAAGATACATTATAATTAAAATATCAAAAAGTGAAAGAGAAGGAGAGAATCTTAAAAGCAGCAAGAGAAAAACAACTTATGTACAAGTGAACCTCCATAAGACTATCAGCAGATTTTTCAGCAGAAACTTTTACCCCTTCAAATGTATTCTCCATCCTATTCTATGTTCCAGGCTTCATTGCCCCCATGTCTTCAAGTTGGGTTTGGCCATTAGGAGATCATCAGAAGATCATTAGAAGATAAAATTTGGGGAGAAGAGGCAAGTTGAGATTTAGCCCCCTGGCTCTTTTCCTGCTGGACCAGGGCAGCCCCCTCCTAATAGCTCTGGGTCTTGCTGGATTATTATAACTCACTCCACTTCCTACTTCAGGACTAGGTGTGGTAGGTGCTTCCTGATGCTGCTAAGCCAGGGATATTTTACCATCCCTTACTGCCTTTCCTTAACCCTATTTGTACTTTGTAAACCACCCCTTCATTAAACACTCTTCAGTTACCCATTTTGAGTAGGTCAACAGATAACTTTTATATTATACTAGATCTAACAGAGAATTGACAGAAAAAGTAATCAAAATATAGCAAAGAAAGATAAAAGATGCAAAATACGAGGCAACTATAAGAGATGTAAACATAATATGCACCAAATATGTATCTTATCATAGTTCCAGGAGGAGACAATAGAGTGACTGGGGAAAACCATATTAGAAAAGATCTTAGCTGAGAATTTTTCAGAACTTATGAAAGATATCAATCCACACATTACAGAATCAAAAGAATTGCTATGGTTCCAATGTTTGGCTCCTCCAAAATTCATATTCTGTAACCTAATCCCTAAGGGTGATAGTATTAGAAGTAGGGCCATTGGGAGAAAATTAGGTCATGAGGGCACTGCCCTCATGAATAAGATCTATGCCCTTATAAGAAAGGTTTGAGAGAGTTCCTTTGCCCCTTCTGCTCTGTGAGGCTACAGTGAAAAGAAGTAAAAGAAATAAGTGTTGATTATAAGCCACCTAGTTTTTGCTATTTTTATTATAGCAGGACAAACAGACTAAGGCAGAAAGGATATCTGAAGCAGGATAAATATAAGAAAATAGACCCAGACACATTTTGGTAAAACTTCAAACTATAAAAGACAAAATGATCATCTTAGAAGTAGCTAAAATAGTAAAATAATAATAATAATAATAATAATAATAATAATAATAATAATAATATCTTCCTTGAAAAAGCAACATTCAGACTGAAAGCTGACTTCTCAGTAGCAAGAGTTGAAGCCAGAAGACAGAGGAATTATCTTTTCCTCTGTGCTGAAATAGACCATAAAGCAATAAATCAATTCCTGGCAAAGATATATTTTAAGAATATGGCCAAGATAAAACTCTTTTCGAATACAAAGTAAACCATGCTAAAGAATTTTTAAAGGCTGTATTTTCAAATAAGCCAGACAGAGAAAGACAAATATAATATGATATCACTTATATTTGGAATATATATTTTAAAAAGATATGAATGAACTTATTATAAAACAGAAATAGATTCACAGACATAGAAAGCAAACTTATGGTTACCAAAGGTGGGAGGGATAAATTAGGAGTTTGGGATTAACATACACACACTACTATATATAAAATAAATAACCAATGAGGACCTACTGTATAGCACAGGGAACTATATTCAATATTTTGTAATTACCTATAAGGGGAAAGAATATGAAAATACATATATATATCTATAAAACTGAATCACTGTGTTGTACACCTGAAACGAACACAACGTTGTAAATCAACCATACTTCAATTTAAAAAAAAATCCTCACTTAAGTTGTCAAAAAAAAAAAAGGCTATGTTTTCATCATAACTGGAAGATTTAAGAAGGGCTGAAGGGAATAGTAAGTGGTAAAATTGAAGTAAAACTAATTAAGCATTGACTATTTGAAAATATAAGAATGTATTATAGAAATAAAATTTAAAAAAATACAATATAAAATGAAAAGTTGTGGCAAGAGGAGGACAAAGATGGCAGAGTATGAGGATGTGGAGCTCACCTCCCTCCACAAATATGTCAAAAATACATCCACTTGTGGAAAAATTCTCATGGAAAACTAACTGGAAACTGGCAGCAGAACTCCTATACAACCAAGGCTGCAAGAAAGATACCCACATAATCAGTCAGGACAGGAAGAAAAAGCATCAGGTCAGGACCTGTGCCCCTGGTGGTGGGTGGTGACTAAGAGGAAGATGGAGATTTCAGGGTGGGGAATCCACCCTGGAGAGAGAGCAGGTCGAGCCACAAACTGGGTGTCCCAGTCCTGGGGTTCTATGCAGAGGAGACAACCTCACTTGCACCTGCTTGGAGAACCACTGGGACAGATATAAAGGCTGGAGAAACGTAGACTCCACTAGTGAGGAGTAAGCAGGTGCTGGCTCGCCACCAGACAAGACAGAGAGAGGTCTGCCCTAGTGGCTGCCACCTTGCCACACTCCATGGTCTGAGCTGAGTGAACGTCATGTCCCTGCTCACTCCACGCCACAGCTTGGCACTGGACCTAGGGCAGCCAGGACCTGGGAAAAGAATCCATCTAGGGACACAGAGGTAACCTGGGGGTCTGGGGGGTGGTCCAGGTACAGTGTTGGCAGCCACTGTTGGCGCCTACTCAAACAGCGCCCCAGAGTAGCCCAGATCTCTGACGGCAACCCAGCTGTTTGAATTCCCTTGACTAACATGCCACAATCCGATGGCTTCACAGGGTAATTTCGCCAAACAAATAAAGAAGAGCTAATAACTATCCTCAAACTATTACAACAAATTGAAGCAGGCAGAACACTCCCAATTTCATTCTACTAGGCCACCATTACCCTGATACCAAGTCTTCTAAGGCAAAAGAAATAAAAGCAAAACTAAACAAATGGGACCCAATTAAACTTAAAATCTTTTGCACAGCAAAGGAAATTGACAAAATGAAAAGACAACCTATGAAATGGGAAAAAAATTGCAAGTGATGTGACTGACAAGGGCTTAAAATACAAAATATACAAACAGATCATAAAACTCAATATATAAAAAAAACCCAACATACAACCCAATCAAAAAGTGAGCAAAAGATCTGAATATACATTTCTCCAAAGGAGACATACAGATGGCCAACAGGCACATGAACTGATGCTCAACATTACTAATTATTAGAAAAATGCAAATCAAAACCACAATGAGGTATCACCTCACACTTGTCAGAATGGCCATCATCAAAAGTCTACAAGTAGCAAATGTTGGTGGATGTGAAGAAAAGGGAACCTTCATATATTGTTGGTGGGAATGTAAATGGGAGTAACTACTGAGGAAAATAGTATGGGGGTTCCTCAAAAAACTAAAAATAGAACTACCATATGATCCAGCAATTCCACTCCTGGGTGTAGATCCAGAAAAAAAACAGAAACACTAATTTGAAAAGGTACATGCACCCCAATGTTCATAGCAGCACTATGTACAATAGGCAAGACATGCAAGTGACCCTAGTGCCCATCAATAGACAACTGGATTAAGAAGAGGTGGCATATATACACAATGGAATATTACTCAGGTATAAAGAAGAATGAAATACTGCCATTTGCAGCAACATAAATAGACTTAGAGAATACTATGCTTTGTGAAATAAGTCAGAGAAAGACAAATACTCTATCACTTATAGGTAGAATCTAAAAAAATAATACTATTGAATGTATATGTGATACAGAAACAGACTCACAGATACAGAAGACAAACTTGTGGTTATCAAAGGGGAGAGGAGAGGGAGGAGGGAAAAATTAGGAGTATGAGTTTAACAGATACAAGCTTATATTTATAAAATAAGTAAGAAACAGTGATGTACTGTATAGCACAGGGATTTATACCATTATCTTGTAATAACCTATAATGGAGTACAATCTTCAAAAATACTGAATTGCTGTGCTATACACCTGAAACTAAAACAATACTGTAGATAATCTATGCTTCAAGAAAAAACTTTTTAAAAGGTGAGAAAAGGTATGCCAATAATAAACTTAAGTCACAAAGTGATTGAAGGTGAAGATAAATGTATTACTTAAATGTTGAGATTGACAAATTAAATACTTAGACTGTAATTTCTTGGGTAAGTAGTCAATATTAGAAACAGGCAGTTTCACTTTGAAAATAGCCCAGAGGAGAAAAATAAAATGGTTAAAATAAACTCTTTATATCTAACAAATATAAGAAATGAGAGAAGGGAAAAGCATAGAACAGATGGGACAAATAGAAACAAGAATTATGTGATATATAGAATTTATATAGATTAATTTCTACAGGAAAGGAATGCAACCATTGCATTAGAACTTTAAGTAATTCAACTATAAAAATAAAACAATGTATCATTTCTAAGAGAAATCTGTGAAACATAAGGATGTAGAAAGTTTGGAAGAAATAATGGTAGAAGAAAATATTCCATGCAGAAGTACAAGAACTATTGTGGAGGAAGTTTCTACCTCTATACAGACAGTGCAATTGCTGGAAAATAATGAAAAGAAATGGAGCTAGAGGTAAACTCTGTGTCTTAGCGGGTAGGCCACTAAAAGTAAATTTAAAAGCAAGTGTTTCTGGCAAGACATTTGGGAGATTGTAGCTGATCAGTGAAGCAGGAGTGAAGGGTTGGGGGTAGAGAAGAAATTATTCTCCTGCAGTGTTTTAGTCTTTCAGGCTGCTATAACAAAATACCATGAACTGGGTAGCTTACATACAACTTACTTCTCACAGTACAGGAGGCTAGAAGTCCAAGATCAAGGTGCCAGCACTGCAGGTTGAGGGCCCTCTTCTGGTTAGAGACTTCTTGTTGTACCCTCATATGGCAGAAGGGAGGTGCTAGCTCTCTGGGGCCTCTTAAATAAGGGTGCTAATCTCATTCACGAGGGCTCTGCTTTCATGACCTAATCACTCTCCAAAAACCCAATACCTTGGGGCATTAGGTTTTCAACATATAAATTTGGGGAGGGAGGCACAAACATTCAGACCATAGCACTCAGTTAACCAGAACTAATGAAATGGCTTCAAGTAGGTTAAATGGGTAAAACTATATGGTACTGGATTTTGATTTAATATGAGGAAATTTAATACTGTCAAAACCTGACATTGGAACAGAACTCTGGAAATAAGGAGTTCCTCATTAATAGGGCTCTTATGTGGAGTAATAATTTGGAAGACTGATCAAATTTGATTTTGTATTTTGGCAGTTATGTGAGCAATCAGACTAAAGATTGTGCACTCAGCTAGCTAACAAATTAGCTATACATCTGCAAATAAGAGTAAAACAGCAGCAAATAGATGCCAGGCCATCAAGAGACTGTGATTAAAGTATTTCTCAGAATTTCAGTCTCTCAGTCTCTAAGTGTTTGAGTATCGGAGAATCTAAGATGTAATCTACGTTAGGAACTGCAGATCAAATACGTTGTGGCACTACAGTAATGAATAAGAAAATGGGAAATGTGAGAACCTGGTGTGCTACTAGACAGTGACTGTAAAATTGAAATTTATGTATTATTGGTTAAGGGTAAAGTAAACTGGACATAAATTACAGAATCTCTATTGTGTCACTACTAAACCTATGCTGTAATATTTTTATTTTATAATAATATTTCATATAATATCAGGACTATAATATTAAATTAATGCATTTTAAGCTGAAAAAATAAGTGTTAGAAGAAATCTAGGATCCTAGCAAGAATCTATCAATCTTGTAGCCTAAGAGAAAAAATGGAGAGAGTAACAACAAAATTTTGACTGATCCAGAAGTTACCTTGCTTGTTTGGCCTCATTTTTTATAGAAAAATCTTTTAAAGAGAGACCGTTTCTACCACCTGTTCAGATTAGATATTCTTTTTAAAAGGAAAATAAATCACATGATAACCATAGCATATCTCCAGGAAAGAAGTTGTTGCAAGTTGAGGGCAGTTCTCCAATCTGCAAATTTCTTAGAAAAGTGTTGACAAACCTCCGCTGTCACTTCAACTTCATTTTCCAACTTGTATGCTCAATCTTTGTCATCTTCTCCAAAGCATCCTTTCCTAAATAGATAACCCAAAAGAAAGACTAACAAGGAAACTATTTTCTCAAAAGGAGGACCATGGGTTGAGAACAATTAATCTCAAATAGAAGTTGAAGACCTTCTACTTCAAATGGAAGGGGAAAACGGCAAATATAAATGCTCTTCACAGGATTACAATCATTCTTTCTTCATCTAGCTTTGTCTTACAGATCACCTCATGCCATCTTAGGCAAAGTTGGAGAAAGAATGAGCCACAGTGACAATGAAACCAACTACCTTCTAGGACCCAGAGCTTGTCAGAGCTGCTCTAATTCTTGAGTCCTGATTTTTAGTTCTGTTGCACTCAGTCCTTGAGGACAATGTATTTTCTTAGAATTTCTAGCACCTAACAAATGTTGCTGAGTCATTGATTGAAACACAGTTGTTTTGGTTAAGGTTGCAAATCCTTGAAAATTACGGCGTAAAATATGCACAACTAAGTAATTTGTTTACCTAGCATTGGTTTCTGGTGTATTATCCTACAGTACTTTGCAAACTCTCAGCTTCATTCATCTCAAAGACTACATACACACGCATGCTGAATGAAAATATGCTCAAAGGTCTTACATCCAGGAATTTGTCTCATGGGAGTTTGGCAAGTCTGTATATACCTTCCAAACTGAAAAAAAGATGCACCAGAAATTATACTTTTGCATTCAGTTTTGCTCACTTTTTAATGTGGGTAGTTTGAAAAATGCTTCACTTGGTTCCTGTAGTGCATTAAGAAATCATATGCAAGAATTGAAAAGGCATATGACTTCAGTTGATAAGATCCTTAAGGACTCAACTGATACTGCAAGTAAATTCAGATTATCCAGTCTGCATATCAACATCAGGGATGCTACTTGCATGCTGGAGAAGATCATAAAGTTATGATGCTTCTCATGGGATAAGCACTGCCTAGATATTCAGGAGTGCCCGTGGCTATTACCAATTTTACTACATCCACAAAATATATCTTTCTTAGTAAATGTGAAAAACGAGTAGGTAGATGACTATTCTTTCTGTAGTGTGTTAAGGCTAAAATAAAAGAACAACATTGTTTGATGAGAGTTCAAATAGGTGAGGGAGAGACATTATTTAAAGGTGTCTAATTGATCACATGTGAAAAAATATCTTCATATGGATAATTTTCTAGTGTAATAGGTCAAACATCTCCTATGTAATTCTTTTTCTTTTAGAATTGCAAATGAGAATGAGAAAAGTATTGGGGTAATATAATAAGATTTATGTAATGATAAGCAGAATAGAAGAAAAAAATGATAAGGACTATTTAGAAATTATTCTGTCATAAGAGGTTAAAAGCATATATTTTAACAAGATTGAACTTTTGCACTAAGGTAATAAAATATCACCCAAATTAAAGTGGTACAAAGGGCATCAAGAAGGCCTTTTCCATCCAAATAAAATTGCTCCACTATTAGAATTGCTCTGATGCATGAAATTCCAGTGTTAGTATTCCTTTCCTTTCTTATAATGTCTTCCTTGTAGTTTTATTGCAAATTTTACTCAGGACAGATAGTAAAACCCTCACATGATTTTTGTGATGACACTTACAAAATAACAGTTAGACATAAGAATCGATAAAATAGGTGGCAGAAAAAAAAATTAATTTATAGCAATGAAATTCACTTACTTGAATTTTATCTAGGGCTTTTAGACAGGGATAGTCATAAGAAAGTTATCCTGTCATGGATAACTCCAGCACTTTTGAACAAATATCTTTATATCAAATTTGCATCTTTTATAGTCTTCTAAGGGTATGTATGTGTCAGCAAAGGAAAAATTGGCAAGGTCAAGAGAAGACTAGTACTTTAATTTCCTGATATGTTCACAACGGCAGTTAGGAGAATGGGGCTAAGAATGTCAGGGCTGGCTTTCCAGGGAAGCTGACTTGCCATAGAGTTTGTCATTGGGGAAATTTCTTAGCGGGTGCTTTAGGACTCAACATACATGGGAGGCAGAATAAAGGTACAGGATTGGGTAGAGGGTGAGGCTGGACTGTATTGCAGTACCAGAAAGGCCTCGGCCAGCCCAGCAGTGACCTCGAAACTGTGATGACCCTTCAGAGTTGTCTGGATTTGGGTTTGGGGCCTGGGCTTTTAGGTTCCTCTGTCAAAAAGTCACTGGATACAGGCTGTCCCTGGAAAGGGGTTTAACCTTGGGCTAAGCTCTCTTCAGCTGAGTCAAGCTTTTTGAAAGGGGTTGAAAACTGAGGACTATCAGTCAAAAAACTTTCCATCATCTTGGGGATAAATTCTTCAGTCCTGACAGTGGATCTGGGTAGCAAAAAAACAGCATCCACAACAAAGATGTGCTACTTTCTTCAAATTTAGCCAAGTTACTGATTAATGACCTTTGATTGAAACGTTCACTTTCACTCTTTTATGTTCTCCATAAAATCTATACTTAAACAGGCTCCACTATTTTCCTGTTCCTTTTCTCCTCTGTGAGTCCACCTTCTGACATTTTTAATGTGTTTATTCATTGTTATCTTGTGTGCCAAATATTTGAGTAAACCATTTGAAAATATAGTAAAGATAAAATAATTTTTTAAGGTAGAATAATGTCTGGTACACGTTTTCTGTTTGTAGTTTTGCATTTTTTTTTTGGTTCTAAAGAAAATCACAATGTTACTGTATCCTCTGTATTTATTTCTGAACTATTTATTCTCATATACATGCAGAAACATATGCCATAATTCTGCTACAATATATCAGTTGAATGGGAAATATTAAAGTAGCCACTACTTATGACAGAATTGTGAGAGTTTACTTCATTATGCTGTCTTAGATAGAAATACATGTTGTCTGCTCATTAGCCAATATAAATAGGACAGGTGAGCTTTCTTTCCACAAACCCATGTCTTGGATTGTCTGAGAAAACATAATATCCAGAATGTAATACAAGAAATTTTCATTTTATACATAACTTATTCACACTCTAAAAATATGAAGTTTTACTGTGAGAAGTTTTAAAACAGTAAATACAAAAAATAAAAACAACTGAATTCTCCTTTTATGTATTGTATATGAGGATTTTACAGGTGTATGTGTAAGTATACAGAGTCAATTCTAATATTTCTCACAGGTTCTTTGGTTGATCGTGGCTATGTGTAAGACAGTATTATAAAACTAAAATAATGTATTTCAAAGACCATTACGTGATGAATTTTCCTGATGGGACACTGATTCTGACAAGTTCTTGATGCATATTCCCAAAACACTGTTTTTCAACTTTGCCTGACACCATCATTTTTATAAGAATGACTCACTCAACCTCACTATTCAGAACTCGGTCTTATATGGATTCACCAGTCTCAATTATAAACTTTGTCATCAGTTCATTATATTGCAACTTATACCCCTGCGTATCCCTTGTATCATGTTTGTCAGATGAATATTAAGTAGACAGGCTATTTATTGGCATGGTTATTTCTTGTTTGTCCTGTCTGCAGAGCTGTAAGCTACATCAAGAACTATGTGTGTTGCTCACCCACTGTATCCCCAGGGCCCAGGACAGGGCCAGGCAGATAGGAGGCAACTCCTAAGTAGCTATAGGATGACTACATGAATGTCAGATAACTTCTTAATGTATGGTTTGTCAAATCCATATTCACTGAAATTTTGAAGATAAACTATAACTCTTCCCCTTATTCTTTAAGAAATGGATAACATTCATATAATATCTATGCTTTCTTTATTTAGTCAATTGTTATTTTGTTCATCCATTCATCTAAGAACTACTTATTTGACACATATTTGCCAAACTCTGGGTGTACAATGGTGAACAGAACAGACTGTCCTGGCTCTCAAGGATATTACAGTGCATGTGGAGAACCAACATTAATCAAGTATTTACATAAACATCCATGTCTAAAGTATTATGAGCGCTACATAAACACACCCAAAAAACCTGTAGGGAACTGAGAGTGTGTAAACAGCACATGATATGAGCTAAGGGGATTAAGGAAAACTTTCCTGGAAAAAAGCATTTGAACTAGGATTTGAAGAGTGACAGTGAATTAAGATGTGGCGGTAAATCTTTATTTACATGCATCATTTTGTACAAAGGTCATGGGGCAAACACCACTGTTAGCACCTGAAGCACAGTCACCCAGTCTCTCTGAAACTTGCAGAATGACACAGTGGTGTGTAGAGTGCTGTGGGCTGTGCTTTTTCAGAAGGACCTTGCTCCTTCTCTGTGCTTCCAAGTTACGAGGTTAGCATGAGAGTGGTTTGTGACTGACAGAGAAAAAGACTACTTGAGCTCAAAGCAATTGAGCTTAAATACAAGTGATCCAGCTCGGTGCTTTGTGACCACCTAGAGGGGTGGGAAAGAGAGGGTGGGAGGGAGGGAGACGCAAGAGGGAAGAGATATGGGGACATGTGTATATGTATAACTGACTCACTTTGTTATAAAGCAGAAACTAACACACCATTGTAAAGCAATTATACTGCAATAAAGATGTTTAAAAAAAAAAAATACAAGTGATCCATAGAGTGCTGAAAATGCTGCCTGCCCAGCACCTGTAGGCCCCAGTCCTGTGGGAAACTGAGTTCAGATAAACCCACTTCAGAGAGGAAGACCTTATTTATAAGGTAGCTTGTTGCCAAGCAAACCCAGTAAATTACTAGGGTTGATCATTAAACAATCCTGCTTTTCTCCAGGCAGGAGTAGACAAATAGCAAAGACCAGAAGGCAGGAAAAAGAACAGATACCTGAAGATGTGAAAGAAGGCTGGTACAGCTGGAGCAGAGATCATGGGAGAGTTCTACTTAATATGTTTCATATGTAGGGCCGAGTTTATGTTTAATCACAGCCTACTCATATATTAGTGGTTTCATTATAAAGATTCACTGTGTACTTCAAGATATGGCTCAGCATGAAGTGGACAGTTGAAATAGGATAGTTTTATTTGTTGTTGTTTTTGTTTTTGGGTTTTTTTTGGTTTAAGTACTCAGCAGTAAAAAAGCACACTGCCACAGGGGAATTTTATTAAAGTTCAGTATTTGATGCAGTAAATAGCTTTGCTCATCCTTTTCCAAAAATACCAGTTGTGTTTGACTATCTCATGCCAGCTGGTTTTCATGAGAGCTTACTGTCACCATCTTTGCTACCTGGCTGAATCCAATTTTTTTTGTAGAATACTCACCATATTCTTGGATTTAGGTTTTTAAGTAGACAGATGTGGCATAAAATATAACTTTTAAAAAGTTCTAAGAACACAATAAACAACAACAACAAAACCCAGAATCCTTATATAAGGTATAGGTGAAATTAGCCAGTGTTGATTTTTAGCTAGAGGCAGTGCTGTGAAATACACAGACATCCTGCAAAGCAAATGTTAATTAATAGTAGACTGATGGGAAATGTCTTTTAATATATGGCTGTATACATATAAAGCTGATCTGTTAGAGCTGCAAGAAGCATTCTCAGTCATGTTTGTACATCCAGAGAGGTAAGCCAGGGATTTTTGGATCACTTATACAAAGTATACACTATTTTCTTAATGCATTCTTGATTAAAGGCTGATGTGGTGTATTATAAACATGGACCATCACATAAAGGAAATAGTTCCAGGACATCCCAAACTGAAGTGTTTCTGTTTCTTTTCACTCTGTTACAGTTTTCACTGTAACCTTGCCACTGATTCAGCACTTCTCTCCATCCCTGGACATATCCTGAGGATTTCTTCTCCTGCATTTTATTTCAATCTCTAATGCTCAGCTTCCCCAGCTATTCGTACTGCTCTGGTAGTCACTGTATAACTAGGATGACAAATACATTTCTTCCTGAGTACTGAACTTTATAGATTAGTAAGGGGTTCCTGAAGTACTGTGTTAAAGCACCATTTATCTGTGTTCTAAGCTACAGTGGACTTGGTAGCAAAATGCACTGATGTTCATTATTGTTAGCTACACACAGTAGACAGGGTGGTAGAGGAATGACAATTTCTTTTGGGTAAATTCCATCATATGTAGAGAAGAAATAACATGGACTTTGGCATTAGACCTAAAATTCTGCTTCATGGAATAGTGGATGGAAAAATTCTTTAAACCCCTTAGGCTAAGGAAATTCTAAAAACATTTCATATAAAATAAATCTTAGAAGCATCATGTAGCTAACAATAGAATGAAAGATCTTTGAGAAAACAAAAGTCTGGTTGGTAAATTAATAAAGCATGTTGTATTGCTTTTGCAAAGTGGCAATTATCTGATTCAGAAGAAGTAGTGAGGAGGCTCTGTATCACTTATTAGGACAGCCTCTCAAACAGGAAGACACTGTCCTAAAACAACTAAAAGTCAGTTAAAATTTAAATGCTTATTTTTATTTTAAAGAAATCATTTCTGAGTTCTAATCATTGTTTTTACAGATGGAGTTCAGATTCCTTCCATTCAGAGTTTAGGTGGAAGGGTGAAGAAAGGTATAAGAAACAATAAGAATTCCCGAAGGATCTCTTGATTTGATTTTCCTGTAAATTATGGAATGATTAAAACTAACAGAATATGGAGAATAGTAAAATTAAAAGTTATATGCATATTACCTTGATTGAAGAATGGTTAACAGAACTATTTTCTTCAACTATTTTTAAGTATTTTAAAGTAAATCACAGGCATCATTATATTTCAACAATAAATACTTCTGTATGAATCTCTCAACAAATAAGAACTCCTTTACATAACCATGAAATGATGATCAGACATGACCAAAGAGGCAATAATTCTCTCAATATTTCTAATATCCAATCCATATTCATATTTTCTCAATCTTCTCCAATATCATTTACAGTTGGTTGAATAGATAATTATCTATTCAAAGGCAAGCTTTTGGTTGCTATGGCTCTTAAAGCTCTCTTAAACTAGAAGAGTCTTCTCTTTGACATGGTAAGGCTTGTTGAAAAGGCAGGATATTTGTTCTGTAGATGAATCTTACCTTCTTTGTTGATCTGATTTATTTTTCAGAGTGGCATTTGACATTTCAACCACCTTTTACTACTGACAAAATAGATGTTGTATTTAAAGACCTAAGTAGATTTAGGTTAAGATAATGTTGGCAAGATTACTTAACAGTTGATTCTGTATGCCACAGATTGCATCACATCAGGAGGTCTGTCATGTTCTCTTGTCCCAACATTAGTGATGCTGATATTCATCTCTGACTTAAAATAGTGACAGTTATTGCTCTCAATGCAAACATATGTTTATTCTTTCTATAGCGAGTAATCTGAGGGATGATACTTAGACACCTTCAGTTTGCCATCAACATTTTGCCTAATGTTTTATGTATGCATTGAAGATCCTTCCCAGCTAAATATGTTAAAGGCAAAAAATATTGGAAAATTAGAAATATTTTATCATTCTTAATATATTTATTCACTGCTATTATTCATTAAAGAAGATATTTTTCTCTATTGCATGATTTTAACCATGAAAATATTTCCTATAATAAAGTCAGGATTAATGTATAATTTTTCCCTTACTAATTTTCAGAGAGAGAGTGGGTCATTTCTAATGATGGCAAACAAGTATTTATTGTTACCGATTGCTTGCTTTTCAACTTCCTTTTTTTTGAAAATTAATATAGACATGAATTTTCATGTATTTAGTGTGTTTCAAGGTAGTGAATTACTACCCTAGCGATTTAAAAATTGTCCATAGGCTGGCTCCTATTTCTTTTCAGCACCACATTTTTGTTAGTTTGCTTTTTGCCTTTCTCACAGCAACGTGGTCCAGTCCCTTCTCACACGTTCGCTCTTGAGAACTCGAGTCTGCCGGTTCTCCAAAAAGCCCTGGTTCCTCTTCTTAAAGAGTGGGGTTTATTGCTCTTTAGGGACAAGTGTTTATTGTCAATGAGTATCAGTGCTTCTAAGCTCTTTCGATACAGTAGAAAATATAAAGTCTAACTTCCAGTTTGAATTTAACATTTCAGGGTTTTAATTATTATTATTTTGTTGTATATGTGTATCTATTTTCTTTCACATTAGAAATCTGATTTTAAAAACATGAGTATAATGATTTGCTGTTCATACAACATACATAAAATAGCTTTAAATGACTGTACAAATATTACATTAACAGCAAGACTACTAAGAGAAACATATCAGCATTTTTTTGTCTTTAAGCACCATGTTTACTTATATCATCTATTTATTGAAATTTTGGATCTAGACATCATTAAAGCAAGTATATTCAAAAGTGTGCTTGTTTAAAACAGCAATTATAAATGAAATAATTTAAACTATTTCTAAAACTTTTCATATTTATAGATCTATTTTTCTGAATCACTTTTCAACTCAGCCATCAAAGTCTGTATTGTTCTATCCTATATTGTCCTTTTAGTCAAAAACGTATTGATAAAGCAGGATTTCTTTACATAGTGCACATTATAATCTCTGGGTTTTTCTTCCAAGTGGCAGGCACTCATTTGGGTACATTATTGTTTAACTAAACCTAGCATTTTTACTCAAATTCAGCAGGAAGTTTTTGACAAATTGATGTGCACAGTCTTAAAAATGACCTGATTAATGTATGAATCAGTCCCATTAGACTATTATTGCTTTAAAAGTCTTCAAGTATATTGCTACATTTGGCAAGTCCTTGCCTCCAGTTGCGTTGCTTGGTGTGCCTCCCCCCACGTGTGTGTTATCAACTCTACACATCCTTCCATTTAGATGATGAAAACAAAAACTAGTAAGAAGTTGATAGGTAATGATAATTAGAGTATGACCAACTCCTTACCCAATAAAAAGATGTCACTATATGCAGAATGCAATCTGATTTTAGAGGTGTAAGAAAATGCTTGCTTGAAATATGAGATAAGATATTGCCAAATGCCACCCATAAGGATGAATAAAAAGCTCTCTTTTCTCATAAGTTTGTTGTCAAACTGATTTTTATGACCTGGAGAGATAAGTAGGCATATTTAGTGTTGTTTCACTTTGATTTTGTCTTATCATGGGTAAATCTGAGCATTGTTTTCACGTGTTTAAAGACTATTGGCATTTCTTTAACAGTGAACTTTTTTATATATGTTATACCTTTATATCAGGCACTTGAAATTTTTTTTGGTACTTGGTTTCAAGGAGATTTTAATGAGTTGTGAGATTAACCTCTTGCCTTTCATATAAACAATTATTTTCTCATAATTTTGGTTTTTGATTTTGCTTATGCCATTTTTCCTATAAAATTTTTTAAATTTTATAATCAAAGTAATTACTATTTTATTGTACTGCTTTTGGAATTTGAACATTAAAAATGTTTTTCCACTTTAAGGTTATAAAAGAATTCAACAAATGTTGTTCTAATAATGGCATGGTTTATATTTATATATCTAAATCTCTGACCCATGTGGAAATGATCATAAAATGTGAGGTGACATTTTACAAATAGCTACCCAGCTCATCTAGCACCATTTATTAAAAAGTCTACTTTTTCTCTCATTGATTTGAAATACCATCTCTATTGCATACTAATTTCCTTATGTACTGGATTCTCTATAGGGATTTTATATTTTGTTCCACTGATCTTCTCATGTCTGTGCCATGTACAGTGATTTTACCATCGAGTCTTCATCTTATGTTTTAAAATCTGGTAGGTATTTTGGTAGGTGTTACTCAGCTATTCTAGCATTGTTCACGCCTACTGCTATTTCTCAGGACCTACTTGCCATTTTCTTTGGAGAAGTTTAACCTGTTTCTTATTGTCGTATTTCTTATTTTCATATTGAAAATGAGGTCTTCTGTTCCATTATGTCTTTGAATTGACAGTGTTTGTATATATGAAGATAGATAGAGAGATTTAAGTTAATTTCATATCCTGCTCCCTTACTGAATTTTCTCATGGTTATAGTAGTTTTTGCATTGATTCCTTTTGGTTTTCCTGCTGTATAAAAAAAGTAATCTCTTAATAGAGTTATTTTTACCTCTTTCTTTATAATTGTTATACATCTAATTGCCTTCTCTTGTCTAATTTCATTGATGACTATATCCAGTATATGTTTAATTTTGTATATTTTAAATATTACAAATACATAGGAATCCATATTAAATAGGCATACAGATCAATAAATTAATATATTGTACCTACCTATGTAATCACCACTGATGTAAGAGGAATGTTTCCAGCCACTTCACACACCCTCTGGTTGATATTAATGTAACCATACTGGCTTTCTACTGACCAGTTTTTATAGTAAAAATTTCATTGAGAGTATTGTATATTTCAGGTCTAGAGTTTCTATTTGACTCTATTTCTTATAACATCTACTTCTTTCCCCATTATGTTCATGTTTTCCTTTTGATATTTGAGTATATAATGCATATGTATAAAAACATTTCAAAGTTCATGTCTGCAAATTCCAACATCTCTGTGATTGCTGCTTCTGTTTCTGTCAACTGATTTCCTCCTATAGGACACATTTTTCTATGTCTTGATATGCCTAGTAATTTTTATTTGATGCTGGACTTGGTGATGTTACATTATTCAATGCCTGGACTTTGTTGTCTCACTTTAAAGACTGTGGTCTTTGTTCTGGCAGGTAGTTACTTATAAATTAGCTTGTTAACACTGGGACTTGTTTTCAGACTTTTAAAAGGGATAATAATCCAGAGTAGACTTATTCATTGGTGAGCTCAACCCCATTACTATGGTGAAACCCTTCTGGGGTCTCCACTAAATACCGTATGCATTCAAAAAAGTCTCTCTACTCTGGTTGAAACTCAAACTGCCATCTTTCTGAGAATCCTTGTAATTATTTGACTTCCTCAGAAACTTTTCTTTCTCTGGGAGTTTTTCTTTGCTTGGACCCCTGGAGTTTTACCATGTAGGTATATATATACTGGTATTCATGTCTATATTAATTCATTCAAGCCTGAAGGGGTCTCCTATGCAGATTTTTTAAACTCTCTCTATGTATAATTCTCCCCTCTCTCATTCCTGATGCACAAATTCCAGTCACTGTAGGCTCACCAAACTCAAATCTGTTGGGTTCTGTTTGTGTTCCCTCTCCTGTTTTACTGTTCAGAAATTGCCTGAAGGAAAAAAATCGAGAGCAATTGTAGAGCTGACCTCATTTCTATGCCCCCATTTCCTCAAGGATAACAGTCCTCTGCTATCTCATGTCCAACACCTGGAGTTATTTTATGTATTTTGTGCAGTTTTCAAATTATTTATGGTAGAATGGTCATTCTGGACTTGTTATTCCAAAATTCCTGGAAGCAGCTCTCTAATTACCTTTTGCATTTTTTGGCAGCATATTTCTTGATTGTTTATTGCTCTGTACTATTTAAAATTCAGCAATAAAGTGTGATGTAAAAGCCTAGTAGAAAAACTAATAGACTTATGTGAGATTGTGTTTTCCCTGAATCTTGAAACATATTTATGTATATAATTGTGTTATAATTTTATTTTTTTTGTTGACGTTTTAGTGTGTTTTTCCTGTACTACCTTTTAGGAGATTTTTTTCTGGTTTGGAAGAGGGAGAGTTTTCTATGTTTTCTTAAAGAACTTCTTTTTCTGTTCCTACAGCAATAGACAATTTTAATAATATAGTGCACTCTTTTTGTTGTTGTTGTTACTTTATTTTAGAAGTGTCCTTAGTTCTAGCTGTTTTTTTCTTTTTTTTCTTCTTCATTGTTTTAATATCAGCTGCGTCCCCAAGGGAAGCCCACCGTGTCATGCTTGTTTGTTTTTCTTTTAATTTGTCCACTGTGATGGCTCTGAACGGTGCTTTCTCAGAAACAGGCACATTAGTTCCCATTATGGATGGGGACTTCCTCTTCTGGGGATAAACCTATGCTGAAGTTATCCAGATTCTTCTATTCCTAAGATCTAGCTGCTCCCTATTCTTCTGTGCATCTACCATCAGACTCATGGCACCTCTCTGGGTACTGGCTCTGATTCTGCTGGTCTCAGGTATCTCTTTTACCCCTTAAACATAAGTTGAGGTTTATACTTTTTCATTCATCTAGTCACTGCATACAGGTAGGTTATGTATATTTTCTATCTTTGTTGCATAGTATGACTTTTGGAAGAGGTGTGAGGATAATTTGATCTAGACAAATGTTTTTATTCTAGAGCAAACCAGAAGACCCACCAGATAGAATTTAATGTGGTTACAGAAACTAGGCCTCAGTAGGGATAGGCAGGTACTAAAAGACTCAACATAGTGTATAGATATGGCTCAAGCTTGACTTTGCCTAGATAGGTGGGGTGGGTAGAGGAGTAGAGGAGAAAGCTGGTCAGAGAAGACCAACAGATTTTCCCATGGGAATGCAATAATATCAAATATGATGTAACTCCATTATACACTCAGGTCATATATCTCTTTATAGTTGGTACTCAACAAGGATATGGTGTTAGGTGTGCTGAAGTCATATAAAGAGACTGTACTAGGTTCCTTGGAAGAACAGGACACAATTATCAAGGGAGAAGTTTAGTTCTGTAAAATAAGTCATGATTGAAAAAATAGAAGAAAGAAATAGGTACTTAATGTGTTATGCATGTTTGGTATTATATCAGAAGAAATTGGGATACGGCATACTTTTAAAGTATTCCCTGGCACTCTGGATACTATAATAGTTGTTTAACAAAGCATCTCAATTCTGAGACATTGAGCAATGAGCTGAAGATCTTCATACTATCTATCTACTATTTGTGCCTCTGAAACTTGTGCATGACTGATCTACAGAAGGGAAATACTTCTACTGCTATTAATGTGAAGCTACTAATTTTTGAGAGTTTATATATCTATGAGGTTGTAATTGTGCTAATATTACACATGAAGAAAGTGAGTATCAAATGTAATTCGCTCAGTATAAAACCACTAGTAAATACTCCTTTCTGTATGACTCCAAAGCTAATGCCCTTAATTTCTACACAAGACTACCTCCAGGCAGACAGTAGCAACTGTTTTGTAGCTCTACAAGCCAGTAGTATGGAATTATAAAGGTAACATAAATTGTCTAAGAGTGGCCATGCATCTTCACAAATAAGCTTTTGTTTTTTTCTCTTTTTTTTCTTTTAATGGTTGTGGACCATGATGGCAATCGTAGAAAATTTTTTAAAAGTCTGAAGGGAAATACACTGGCCCAGGAAAAGGAAGAGTTTGGGGAAGATAAGATTATCAATAAAGCAGAAACCTCAATTGGATAGTATGAATGTGCCCTTCTTTTGAAGTAGAGATAAATTCAACAGAAATATATTCCAATGTTGTATATCAAAGGAAGTCTTTACAACTTCCATATTTACAACCAAATACTTTATATCTTTCAATACACTGATGAATTAATTACACCTTTTCTGCTTCTGAGCATTTCTGGACTTTGGAATCTGGCTCCATCTGGCTTCATAGGTAGTATTCTCACTGAAGTGCACATGATGTTTTCATAAGGTGCTACTATTTGGTCATAAAAATCTTATTTCATTTGGAAGTATGTGTTGAAATTTAATATGGCCTTTTAAACTATCCATATTCTCCTTCAATTCTAGTGCAACTGAACTAAGGAAAGTTAAAGCAGTGACCACATTAAATTTAAGTATGGAAAGAATGTACTACCTTTAGATATAACTGTACAGATTGCCATCAACAATTAGCTACTAATTTTTGAGTGTTTACACCTATAGTTTATTTATACAAAGTATGTTTAGTACTCAACAAAATTATGTATAAATGGTGACTAATATGTTTTATAAAAAGTAAAGAAACATAGCTATAGTAAATATGAAGGAAAGAAATGCATGTAAATAAGACAGTTTTATCTTTTCCAAAATGATTATCTTAAACATCTATTATATGACATAACAGAGTCCCTTAATTAGTAGCAGTATAATGCAGGTTTAATGGATGTTATTTTTCAGACATTTAGCTTTTTAATTGCTTTCCTTTCAGCTTCATTAGCACAATGGCAACTCTTCAGTCATTCCAATTTTAGGTAAAAAAAAAAAAAATTCCTGTAACTTTTTTCTGGTTTCAAGAAAATGTGCTATTAAATAAAGATGTCACAAATTCAGGGTATTTTTTATACATGGCACCAAATTTCAGAGTCGCTGAAAAAGACATCCATTTTTTGGCTTTTCCAGCACCTCTTCCCCTGTAATCTAATAAAATTAATACTATTTTACTCTGGATATCACCCCTTTCTAGCTCCGTGTCTTCCAGAGAGCGTGCCTATCATAATTCCTGGTTCAGCTCCCTAACCTCACTAAAAGTATGGTCAAGAAGGGTTATGAAATCCAGAAAAATAATCAAATCAGCCCACAGTCTTAGCCCATGAGCTATAAGGACTATGTATGTTTAATCTGGTTGACAATCATCTTCTCTAACTGTATATAAGAAGCTTTCCCTACACAGAAGAATGCAGAGAGGGATTTTGGAAATAGGGTGATTACTACATTGTTTGGCATGTTAACTCTGCCACACTTTAAGCCAGGTTATTAACCTCTGTACTTCCCAGTTATGTGAGTCACTATATCTCTGATTTTGATTTTTGTAACTAGCTCAAGTTAGTTTTCAGGCACAGGGAGCCAAAATCAATTTTCATTAATCCAATCATTTCAGTGAAGTGGCTCAAGAAATCATAATGCACAGTAGTAGAATCACTAGCTAACAGCCTCAAAATGTCAAGGTTGGATGGAAAGGCTCCTGTGGCTGTGTACACACCACACATTTCTCAGGAAGTGAAAAAATTACAGAAAGTTGGTGACCATATATTTGAATTTCTCTGCTCTTCCCTGATTACACAGCATTGCTAGACTGATCCTATGAAATCAAATTTGTCAATTTACAAACCAATGAACTCATTCAAAAAATTCCGTACAAGAAGAAGACAAATTGGTTATTTGTCTAAATTTCCTAGCCAATTCCTCCCAAATGGATGTCATTTTTGGGTCCCAGAGGCCATTGCAGATGTTAAGAAAAGAACACTTGCAGCCATAGAAAACTGCTTTATAGGCTGCTGCCATAGCTTTCAACTTGGAAAGCTGCTGTCCTGAAAAGGCAAATGTGACTTCCTATAAGAGCTATTTTATTATACAGAGTAGGCATGAATTAAACTGGCATAAGTCCATGTGAGAAGACCAAAGAGAAAAGGAAAGAATGAACTTTAAAACAATGAGCTATAGATTCAGTGAACTTTACAGAAGATAGAAAATAATTCAATCCAGGAGAAATTGAATAACATTTAAGACTGTGTGGCTATGGTAAATATGACAAAAATAAGTATATATAAATAAAACAATCTTATCTTTTCCAAACTTATAATTTATCTTTAGTAAGTAGTAAAGATAAATTAATGAAAATTTTAACATTTATATATATATATAAAACAACTAATGTTAACCCATTTTATATTACTGCAAACAACTGAAATCTTCATGAGATGGCCTGAATAAAATATAATAAATGGAGCAATTGTTAGAAAGTCAACTATTGATGAGTAACCTAGTATTTACTTTTTCATTTAAAATTGTTTCCTTTTTCAATTTCTGTATGTGATGCAGTTTATAACAGTGACTTTATTTATATAATTCTAAGTAGAAAAAAAAACATTGTAAAATATATGGCAATATCTATGGTTTTCTTTATGGTTTTCAAGAATAAACAGAGCCTATCCCTTCTGTTTGTTCTGTTTGGTGTCCTCCTCCTTTGGTGTTTTCCCAGGGAGAGATCACTAACCAGTTTGGTCTCTACAAGATACTTAGACAGCAACCATGAAGAAATAAAGAGGCTTGGCCTCAATATTCTTTATTTTTCTTTTCATCAGTCTCTCTCTCTCTCTCTGTTTCTTTTTCTGTTTCCTTCTTAGTCTCTCTCCTGTTTCTTTCTGACCTTTGTTTCCTCACTCCTTTTCTGTAAGCCCAAAGTACATTAGCTAATTTTCACAGTATGTGTAAAGTGTTATATAAGAAAGAAGAAACTGAGAAAAAGTAATTGTTTAAGGTACTTGCTTAAGATTAAAAGCTTGTAAATGGTAAGGACCAAAGCAAAATCACATGCTTTTCATATGAATGCAAATGAAAATTTAGGATAAAAAGTTAGCCTACAATTAAAAGAAGAATAGCAAAGAAAAGTCTTCACTACACTACAGTAGCAGTAAATTTCCATCAGATCAATGACTGCTAGTTTTTTAAATGGGTTTTCTAACAGCACTTCATTTCCAGAGAGTCACAGTCTTATAGCCCATAGAAAGAGAATTGCTGACACTAACAAAAAGTCAAATAGTACCAGTTTTTCACCAGCAATGAGCCTCTCCTCTTCAATGATACTTTGACAACTTTCATTTCTACCAAAATGTCTGATGAAATGAGATGGAATAACACTGTCTAAATTCTAAAAGGAGACTAATCTCAACAATGAAAAAGTGGGTCATAAGAAAGTGATTTATGCATTTCAGACTCTATACAAATTCAAGATATAAAGATCCATTTTAAAAAATTTTCTTATTTATTTAAATACTGATTAAGTTGTGCAATATTTCTGAAGGATTATTTTTCCATTATATCTAAGAAGCCTCAAAATACTCATAAAGTTTGAAGAAATTATTCAACGTCCTGGAATTCAATACAAATTGAGAAAATAAGTAGGAATACTGAAAAACTGTAGCTTTGTGAATTGTCATCCAGGCATTATTTATAATGTAGTAAATTTGAAGTGAATTATATATCCCAAAGTAAAGTATGCTTTAAAAATGATAGTGCCTTGGATATTGGTTCAAGATGGTGGAGTAGAAGGACGTGTGCGCACTCCCTCTTGCAAGAACACCAGAATCACAGGAAGACACTGGAACTCTCCAAAATACCCACATCCAAAGACAGTAGAAGCAGCAATGAGACAGTAGGAGGGGTGCAATCACAATAAAATCAAATCCCATAACCACTGGGTAGGTGACTCACAAACTAGAGAACAATTATACCACAGAAGTCCACCCACTAGAGTGAAGGTCCTGAGCCCAACGTCAAGCTTCTCAACCTGGGGGTCCAGCAACGGGAGGAGGAATTCCCAGAGAATCAGACTTTGAAGGCTAGTGGAATTTGATTGCAGGACTTATACAGGACTGGGATAAACAGAGACTCCACTCTTGGAGGGCACACATAAAGTGGTGTGCACATCAGGACCCAGGGGGAAGGAGCAGTGACCCCACAGGAGACTTAACCAGACCTACTTGCTAGTGTTGGAGGGTCTCCTGAAGAGGCAGGGGGTGGCTGTGGCTCATTATGGGGATAAGGATACGGGCAGCAAAAGCTCTAGGAAGTACTCTTTGGCATGAGCCCTCCTGGAGTCTGCCATTAGGCACAACAAAAAGCTGGGAGGCTCCAGTGCTGGGTCACCTCAGGCCAAACAAAAAACAGGGAACTCAGCCCCACCCATCAGCAGACAAGCAGATTAAAGTTTTACTGAGCTCTGCCCACCAGAGCAACACCCAGCTCTACCCACCACAAGTCCCTCCCATCAGGAAGATTACACAAGCCTCTTAGAGAGCCTCATCCACCAGAGGGCAGACAGTGGAAGCAAGAACTACAATCCTGCAGCCTGTGGAATGAAAACCACATTCACAGAAAGACAGACAAAATGAAAAGGCAGAGGACTAAGTACCAGATGAAGGAAAAAGATAAAACCCCAGAAAAACAACTAAATGAAGTGGAGATAGGCAACTTTCCAGAAAAAGAATTCAGAATAATGACAGTGAAGATAACCCAGGACCTCAAAAAGAATAGAGGCAAAGATTGAAAAGATGCAAAAAATGTTTAATAAAGATGTAGAAGAATTAAAGAACAAACACTTAGCGGAATTAAGGAACAAACAGAGATGAACAATACCATAACTGAAATGAAAAATACACTAGAAGGAATCAATAGCAGAATAACTGAGGCAGAAGAACGGATAAGTGACCTGGAAGACAGAATGGTGGAATTCACTGCCACAGAACGGAATAAAGAAAAAGAATAAAAAGAAATGAAGACAGCATAAGAGACCTCTGGGACAATATTAAACTCACAAACATTTGCCTTATAGAGGTCCCAGAAGGAGAAGAGAGAGAGAAAGGACCCAAGAAAATATCTGAAGTGATTATAGTTGAAAACTTCCCTAACATGGGAAAGAAAATAGCCATGCAAGTCCAGGAAGCTCAGAGAGTCCCAGGGAGGATAAATACAAGGAGAAACACACCAAGACACATAGTAATAAAATTGACAAAAATTAAAGACAAAGAAAAATTATTAAAAGCAACAATGGAAAAGCAACATATACAAGGGAACTCCTATAAGGTTAACAGCTGATTTCTCAGCAGAAACACTACAAGCCAGAAGGGACTGGTATGATATAATTAAAGTGATGAAAGGGAAGAATCTACAACAAAGATTACTCTACCCAGCAAGGATCTCATTCAGATTCAACAGAGAAATCAAAAGCTTTACAGACAAGCAAAAGTGACGAGAATACAACACCACCAAACCAGCTCTGAAACAAATGCTAAAGAACTTCTCTAAGTAGGAAACACAAGAGAAGAAAGGGACGTACACAAACCCAAAACAATTAAGAAAATGGCACTAGGAACATACATATAGATAATAACCTTAAATGTGAATGGATTAAATGCTCCAACCAAAATACACAGGCTTGCTGAATGGATACAAAAACAAGACCCATATATATGCTGTCTACAAGAGACCCACTTCAGACCTAGGGACACATACAGAAAGTGAGGGGATGGAAAAAGATATTCCATACAAATGGAAATCAAAAGAAAGCTGGAGTAGCAGTACTCATATCAGATAAAATAGACTTTGAAATAAAGGATGTTACAAGAGACAAGGAAGGACACTACATAATGATGAAGGGATCAAACCAAGAAGAAGATATAACAATTAGAAATATATATGCACGCAACATAGGAGCACATCAATACATAAGGCAAATGCTAACAGCAATAAAAGGGGAAATCAACAGTAACACAGTAATAGTGGGGGACTTTATCACCTCACTTATACTAATAGACAGATCATACAGACAGAAAATTAATAAGGAAACACAAGCTTAAATGATACAATAGACCAGATAGATTTAATTGATATTTATAGGACATTCCATCTGAAAACCAGATTACACTTTCTTCTCAAGTGCACATGGAATATTCTCCAGGATAGATCATATATTAGATCATAATTCAAACCTCAGTAAATGTAAGAAAATTGAAATCATATCACGCATCTTTTCCGACCACAACCACTATGAGATTAGAAATAAATTACAAGTAATAAAACATAAAAAACACAAAAACATGGATGTTAAACAGTACGTAACTAAATAACCAAGAGATCATTGAATAAATCAGAGGAAATCAAAAAATACCAAGAGAAAAATTACAATGAAAACATGAAGATCCATAGGATGTAGCAAACTCAGTTCTAAGAGGGAAGCTTACAGCAATGCAAATCTACATCAAGAAGCAAGAAAAATCTCAAATAAACTAAACTTACACATAAAGGAATGAGAGAAAGAAGAACAAACGAAACCCAAAGTTAGTAGAAGGAAAGAAATTATAAAGATGAGAGCAGAAATAAATGAAGCAGAAACAAATAAAACAATAGCAAAGATCAATAAAAGTAAAGGCTAGTTCTTTGAGAAGATAAAATTGATAAACCTTTAGCAAGACTCATCAAGAAAAAAGGGAAAGGACTCGAATCAATAAAATTAGAAATGAAAAAGAAGTTACAATGGACACCACAGAAATACAAAGCCTCATAAGAGGCTACTACAAACAACTCTATGCCAAACAATGGAAAACCTGAAAGAAATGGACAAATTATTAGAAAGGTATAACCTTCCAAGACTGAACCAGGAAGAAATAGAAAATATGAACAGTCCAGTCACAAGAAATGAAATTGAACCTGTGATAAAAATCTTCCCACAAATAACAGTGAGAACCAGATGGCTTCACAGGTGAATTCTATCAAACATTTAGAGAAGAGTTAACACATATACTTCTCAACCTCTTCCAAAAAATTACAGAGGAAGGAACAGTTGCAAACTCATTCTACGAGGCCACCATCACCCTGATACCAAACCCAGACAAAGATACTACAAAAAAAGCAAATTACAGACTAACATCACTGATGAACATAGATGCTAAAATCCTCAACAAAATACTAGTAAACAGAATCCAACAACACATTAAAAGGATCAAACGCCATGATCAAGTGGGATTTATCCTAGGGATGCAAGGATTCTTCAATATACACAACTCAATCAATGTGATACACCATATTAACAAATTGAAGAATAAAAACCATATGATCATCTCAACAGATGCAGAAAAAGCTTTGGACAAAATCCAAAACCGATTTATGATAAAAACTCTCAAGAAAGTGGACACAGAGGGAACATAAGTCACCATAATAAAGGCCATATACAACAAACCCACAGCAAACATTATTTCAATAGTGAAAAATTGAAAGCATTTCCTGTAAGATCAGGAACAAGACAAGGATGTCCACTCTCACCACTATTATTCAACATAGATTTTGTAAGTCTTAGCCATGGCAATCAGAGAAGAAAATGAAATAAGAGGAATACAAATTGGAAGACAAGAAGTAAAACTGTCCTGTTTGCAGGTGACATATTACACATAGATAATCCTAACGATGGCACCAGAAAACTACTAGAGCTAATCAATGAATTTGGTAAAGTTGCAGGATACAAAATTAATGCACAGAAATCTCTTGCAGGGCATGTGGAAGATGGTGGAAGAGTAAGACGTAGAGAACAATTTCCTCCCTGCAAATACATCAGAAATACATCTACATGTGGATCAACGCCTACAGAACACCTACTGAATGCTGGCAGAGGACCTCAGACTTCCCAAAAGGCAAGAAACTCCCCAAGTACCTGGGTAGGATAAAAGAAAAAAGAAAAAACAGAGACAAAAGAATAGGGATGGGACCTGCACAAGTGGGAGGCACCTGTGAAGGAGGAAAAGTTTCCACAAACTAGGAAACTCTTTCACTGGTGGAGACAGGGGTTGGCTGGGGGAAAGCTTCAGAGACACGGAGGAGAACACAGCAACAGGGGTTCAGAGGGCAAAGTGGAGAGATTCCCACACAGAGGATCAGTGTTGACCAGCACTCACCAGCCCCAGAGGCTTGTCTGCTCACCCACGCGGGTGGGGGCTGGGAGCTGAGGCTTGGGCTTTGGAGGTCAGATCCCAGGGAGAGGACTGGGGTTGGCTGCATGAACACAGCCTGAAGGGGGCTAGTGCATCACAACTAGCTGGGAGGGGCTCCAGGAAAAATCTGGAACTGCCTAAGAGGCAAGAGACACTTGTTTCACGGTGCACAAGGAGAGGAGATTCAGAACACCGCCCTGAGCTGCAGAGATGGGCACAAGCCATGGCTATAAGCACAGACACCAGACACAGGCATGAAAAGCTAAGGCTACTGCTGCAGCCACCAAGAATCCTGTGTGCAAGCACACGTCACTCTCCACACCTCCCCTCCCGGGAGCCTATGCAGCCTGCCACTGCCAGGGTCCTGTGATCCAGGGACAACTTCCCCGAGAGAACACAGGACACGCCTCAGGCTGTTACAACATCACTCCGGCCTCTGCCACCACAGGCTTGCTCTGCATTCCATACCCCTCCCTCCCTCCACCGGAGGGAGCCAGAGCCACCTAATCAGCTGCTCCTTTAACCCTGTCCTGTCTGAGCGAAGAACATATGACCTCAGGTGACCTACAAGCAGACGCAGGGCCAAATCCAAAGCTGAACACCCACAGCTGTGCAAAGAAAGTAGAGAAAGGGAAATCTCTCACAGCAGCCTCAGGAGCAGCGGATTAAATCTCCACAATCAACTTGATGTACCCTGCATCTGTGGAGTACCTGAATAGACAATGAATCATCCAAAAATTGAGGTGGTAGACGTTGGGAGCAAAGATATATATTTTTTGGCACTTTTTCCCTTTTGTGAGTGTGTATGTGAATGTTTCTTTGTGTGATTTTTGTCTCTATAGCTTTGCTTCTACCATTTGTCCTATGGTTCTGTCTGTTCATTTATTATTATTATTATTATTATTATTATTATTATTATTATAGTTTCTAGCACTTGTTATCATTGGTGGATTTGTGTTTTGGTTTGGTTGCTATCTTCTTTATTTTCTTTTTTATATTACTTTTTCATTTTTAATAATTTTTAATTTGAATACCTTTTTCTTTCTTCCTTTCTTCCATTCTTCCTTTCTTCCTTCCTTCCCTCCCTCCCTCCTTTCTTTCTTTCTTTCCTTCTTTCTTTCTTCCTTCCTTCCTCCCTTTCTCTCTCTCTCTCTCTCTCTCTCTCTTTCTTTTCTCCCTTTTCTTCTAAGCCATGTGGCTGACGGGATCTTGGTGCTCCAGCCAGGTGCCAGGACTGTGCCTCTGAGGTGGGAGAGCTGAGTTCATGACATTGGTCCACCAGAGACCTCCCAGCTCCATGTAATATCAAATGGAGAAGGCTCTCCCAGAGATCTCCATCTCAATGATAAGACCCAGCTCCACCCAACAATCAGCAAGCTAAAGTGCTGGACACTCTATAGCAAACAACTAGCAACACAGGAACATAACCCCACCCATTAGCATAGCGGCTGCCTAAAATAATAATAAGGTCACAGACATGACAAAACACACCACCGGACGTGGTCCTGCCCACCAGAAAGCCAAGATCCAGCCTCATCCACCAGAACACAGGCACTAGTCCCCTCCACCAGGAAGCCTACACAACCCACTGAACCAACCTTAGACACTGGGTGCAGATGCCCAAAGCGATGGGAACTAGGACCCTGCAGCCTGTGAAAAGGAGACTCGAAACACAGTAAGATAAGCAAAATGAGAAGACAGAGAAACACACAGCAGATGAAGGAGCAAGGTAAAAACACACCAGACCAAACAAATGAAGAGGAAATAGGCAGTCTCCCTGAAAGTATTCAGAGTAATGATAGTAAAGATGATCCAAAATCTTGTAAATAGAATGGGGAAAATAACAAACGTTTAACAAGGACCTAGAAGAACTAAAGAGCAAACAAAAAATGATGAAAAACACAACAACTGAAATTAAAAATTCTCTAGAAAGAATCAATAGCAGAATAACTAAGACAGAAGAACAGATAAGTGACCAGGAACATAACACAGTGGAAATAACTACTGCAGAGCAGAATAAAGCAAAAAGAATGAAAAGAATGGACGACAGTCTCAAAGACCTCTGAGACCTCATTAAATGCACCAACATTCGAATTATAGGTGTCCCAGAAGAAGAAGAGAAAAAGAAAGGGACTGAGAATATATTTGAAGAGATTATAGTTGAAAACTTCCCTAATATGGGAAAGGAAATAGTCATGTCCAGAAAACACAGAGAGTCCCATACAGGATAAATCCAAGGAGAAACACACCAAGACACATATTAATCAAACTATCAAAAATTAAATACAAATAAAAACTACTAAAAGCAGCAAGGGAAAAATAATAATAATATACAAGGGAATCCCCAAAAGGTTAACAGCTGATATTTCAGCAGAAACCTTGTAACACAGAAGGGATTGGCAGGACATAATTAAAGTGATGAAAGGCAAAAAACCTACAACCAAGATTACTCTACCAAGCAAGGATCTCATTCAGATTCTAAGGAGAAATTAAAAGTTTTACAGACAAGCAAAAGCTAAGAGAATTCAGTATGACCAAACCAGCTTTACAACAAATGGTAAAGGAACTTATCTAGGCAGGAGCCAAAACAGAAGGAAAAGACCTACAATAACAAATCCAAAACAATTAAGAAAATCCTAAAAGAATACACACACACACACACACACACACACACACACACACACATACATATATATATATATATATCAATAACTACCATAAATGTAATAGGATTAAATGCTCCAACCAAAAGACATAGACTGGCTGAATGGATACAAAAACAAGACCCATATATATGCTGTCTACAAGAGACCCACTTCAGATCTAGGGAACATACAGACTGAAAGTGAGGGGATGGAAAAAGATATCCCATGCAAATGGAAAACAAAAGTAAGCTGGAGTAGCAATTCTCATATCAGACAAAATAGACTTTAAAATAAAGACTATTACAATATACAAAGAAGGACACTACATAATGATCAAGGGATCGACCCAAGAAGAAGAAATAACAATTGTAAATATTTATGCACCCAACATAGGAGCACCTCAATATATAAGGCAAATGCTAACAGCCATAAAAGAGAAAATCAACAGTAACACAATCATAGTGGGGGACTTTAACACCCCACTTTTACCAATGGACAGATAATCCATCTGAAAATAAATAAGAAAGCACAAGCTTTAAATGATATATTGAACAAGATAGACTTAATTGATATTTATATGAGATTTCATCCAAAAACAACAGAATACACTTTCTTCTCAAGTACTAATGGAACATTCTCCAGGATAGATCATATTGTGGGTCACAAGTGAAGCCTTAGTACATTTAAGAAAATTGAAATCGTATCAAGTATCTTTTCTGACCAAAACGCTATGAGACTAGATATCAATTACAAGAAAAAAACTGTAAAAACTACAAACACATAGAGGCTAAACAATACACTACATAATAACCAAGAGATTACTGAAGAAATCAAAGAGGAAATTTTAAAAAATACCTAGAAACAAATGACAATGAAAATACGACAACCCAAAACCTATAGGATGCAGCAAAAGCAGTTCTAAGATGGAAATTTTTAGCAATACAATCCCACCTCAAGAAACAAGGAACATCTCAAATAAATCATGTAATCTTATACCTAAAGCAAGTAGAGAAAGAAGAACCAAAATACCCCAAAGTTAGCAGAAGGAGAGAAATCATATAGATCAGATCAGAAATAAATGAAAAATAAATGAAGAAAACAATAGCAAAGATCAGTAAAACTAAGAGCTGGTTCTTTGAGAAGATAAACAAAATTGATAAAACATTAGCCAGACTCACCAAGAAAAAAAGGGAGAAGACTCAAATCAATAGAATTAGAAATGAAAAAGAAGTAACAAATGACACTGTAGAAATACAAAGGATCATGAGAGATTACTACAAGCAACTATATGCCAATAAAATGGACAACCTGGAAGAAATGGAGAAATTCATAGAAAAGCACAACCTTCTGAGACTGAACCAGGAAGAAATAGAAAATATAAATAGACCAATCACAAGCACTGAAATTGAGACTGTGATTAAAAATCTTCCAACAAACAAAAGCCCAAGACCAGATGGCTTCAGAGGTGAATACTATCAAACATTTAGAGAAGAGCTAACACCTATCCTTCTCAAACTCTTCCAAAATATAGCAGAGAGAGAAACACACTCAAACTCATTCTACAAGGCCACCATCACCCTGATACCAAAACCAGACAAAGATGTCACAAAGAAAGAAAACTACAGACCAATATCACTGATGAACATACATGCAAATATCCTCAACAAAATACTAGCAACCAGTATCCAACAGTACATTAAAGGATCATACACTATGATCAAGTGGAATTTATCCTAGGAATGCAAGGATTCTTCAATATATGCAAATCAATCAATGTGACACAACATATTAACAAACTGAAAAATAAAACAATATGATCATCTCAACAGATGCATAAAAAGCTTTGGACAAAATTCAACACCTATATATGACAAAAACCCTCCAGAATGTAGGCATAGAGGGAACTTATCTCAACATCCTAAGGCCATATATGACAAACGCACAGCCAACATCATTCTCAATGGTGAAAAACTGAAAGCATTTCCTCTAAGATCAGGAATGAGACAAGATTTCCCACACTTAAAACTATTATTGAACATAGTTTTGTAAATTTTAACCACAGCAATCAGAGAAGAAAAAGGAAGAAAAGGAATCCAAATCAAAAGAAGAAGTAAAGCTGTCACTGTTTGCAGGGGACATTATATTATACATAGAGAATCCTAAAGATGCTAGAAGAAAACTACTAGAGCTAATCAATGAATTTGGTAGAGTAGCTGGATACAAAATTAAAGCACAGAAATCTCTTGCATTCCTATACACTAATGATGAAAAATCTGAAAGAAATTAAGGAAACACTCTCACTTACCATTGCAACAAAAATAATAAAATACCTAGGTATAAACCTACCAAAGGAGACAAAAGACCTGTATGCAGAAAACTATAAGACACTGATGAAAGAAATTAAAGATGATACAAACAGATGGAGAGATATACCATGTACTTGGGGTAGAAGAATCAACATTGTGAAAATGACTATACTACACAAAGCAATCTACAGATTCAATGCAATCCCTATCAAAATACCAATGGCATTTTTCACAGAACTAGAATAAAAAACTTCACAATTTTTAGAGAAACACAAGACCCCGAATAACCAAAGCAATCTTGAGAAAGAAAAACAGAGCTGTAGGAATCAGGCTCCCTGACTTCAGACTATACTAAAAAGCTACAATAGTCAAGACAGTATGGTACTGGCACAAAAACAGAAATATAGATCAATGGAAGAGGATAGAAAGCCCACA
The DNA here is from genome assembly GCF_025265405.1 of Mesoplodon densirostris. Taxonomy (NCBI): domain Eukaryota; kingdom Metazoa; phylum Chordata; class Mammalia; order Artiodactyla; family Ziphiidae; genus Mesoplodon; species Mesoplodon densirostris. The sequence goes on along the minus strand of NC_082663.1, from coordinate 102,345,553 downwards.
GATAAACCCACGCACATATGGTTGCCTTATCTTTCATAATGTAGGCAAGAATATACAATGGAGAAAAGACAGACTCTTCAATAAGTGATACTGGGAAAACTGGACAGCTACCTGTAAAAGACTGAAATTAGAACACTCCCTAACACCATACACAAATAAACTCAAAATGGATTAAACACCTAAATGTAAGGCAAGGCAGTATAAAACTCTGAGAGGAGTTTATTTGCTCTGATATAATTTGTGGAAATTCTCCTTGTTTCTTTCCCATCTAAGACCTTTATGTCATCTTCATCCTGACCATACTTTGGGAGCCTTTGAGAAGCAGAGCACTATGGCTAATTATACAGGCTTAAGTCACGTGTTGCTCAATATGCAGTCTGCTGCTTTATCAACTGATAAACTTGGTAAGGCTTTCACCTTATTCTCTTCTCCCACCCTTGTATATCTTTGCCAATGCATGACAAAATCGTCTGTTACAACCTCTCTTAGATGTTTACTTTTTAAGGTTATATACTGTTAAAAATGGTTTTATCTTGCTACTGGTAAATTCTGTGCCTACTTTCAATATTTTTAATCATTTGGTTAGGTGATAAGAGAGAGGTATTAATGATACCTCTTCCTCCTGTCATTATTCCAGTGTATCTATGTAATTTACTGTGTTTTCTATACTTTCTCCATGAAGATGAAGGAGAGAAAATACTTTCCTCTCCTGGATGACACTAATTCTTTTTTTTTTTTTTTTGTAACTGCTTTTTTCCCTTTGGCATAACTGAGCCAAGTCAGCAGAAGAACAGAAGTGTCTAGCTGATAGATGATGTGTTTTATGCAAATTCCTCTTCCCTGATCTGATTGTTCCCCCTTTTAAATGAGGCCATTTCCCCAGCAAAGAAAATACTCCTTGTTACACAGGTCCCCCCTAATTCTCCTATAAATATATACAATAATGAGACCATGTCCTTCTACTGGAGCACGTTCCATAGTCTCTAGTTGTGCCTAGATCAGCACACCTCTCTGTGTAATGCAGAGAGAGATTGGGGCTTGGGGGGTGGGGAATGTGTGTACTAACTGTAAGCATTTCACAGTAAACTTTTCCTTATGCCCACATTTTCTGTCTATGCCCTTCACACAACAAACATGAACTACCTTTATTTAAAAAACAACAAAAGTATACATTTAAAACAACTCTGTTCTCACTATGTTTAATGTCCTATGCTACAAATAATTATAGAGCCTGGTGGCACAGATATCATTCTATAAATCAAACAGGTAATAGCTGCCATACAATTTCAGAGAGAAAAGATTACTTAAAGACAACAGAGGAATCAATTCAAAATTTTCAAAACTTGACTTTTTTACCTCAAAGATGTTTTGCATTGTCAATCTCTTATTCTGGCCTGGTTTGTGTTTTTCAACCAAGAAGTAAATTCAAAAAAATTGGTCCTTTGAAGAAAGACAGGACCAAGTCACTGATAGAGAGGTACTTTTCTTCACATTTGACACAGACGTTTATGGCTTGAGCTGGGGAGTCAGAATGCCCAAGTACTAGTTCCAAAGTTACAAATGTATATTAAGGGGTGTATATTTCTGTACACCTAACATTACACATTACTATTTTTTATGATCAACTTAAAATATCAGTCAAATAATTTCCTGGACAAACATAAATGCAAAAAATCCATTGCAAATTTCAAGTTAGATTTGTTTAGTCACTTTTATAACCGGAGACAGATAAGGGACAAAAACCTAGCCTTGCCAGTGTCAGGCCACATTTTTCACATATCTCCTTTCACTCAGAGTTTCCTCAGCCTCACTATAGGGGTGGACTGGAAATATGGGAGTTATGTGTCTCTATTTCTTCTTATTTTTTTTTTTACCTAATATGTTCTGCTATTCATTCATTCAATCATTCAATAAATATCAATAAAGTGGTAATTTAGCAAGCTACACACTGAGTATACAATGGTGAACTCAGAAAACACAGCTTACAGTTTAATAAGGGAGACAGACCTTAGACATTGAAACAAGTAAATATATAAATAAAAATTGTTAAAAATCTTTGAAAGAAAGGTAAAAAATATGAAGTTAGAGAGAAGCCTGGGGGAACAAATTTAGATGTGAGTCAGGGATGTTTTCTCTTTGGAAGAGATTTTGAGGCTTTTAAGAACCAGTGAGAGTGATGGAAGAGTAGTAGAGATAACGAGCATGTATGAAAGGATGCACAGAGGAACAGAACAAAGGCAAACCTGTCTAGACAAAGTGAGGAAAAGAGAGAGGAGCAGAAGACTGTAGGGAAGGTAGGCTTGAGTCAGACAATGCCTTATATACCATACATTGAAAATAATATAGAATACTATTTAACTTTTAGAATGAGTTAAATATCTGTAAACTCATGAATTATTCTCCTCTCTCTTCCTGTTTTTGTTAAATGCTCTGTGCCTATCTCAAACTGTTCTTGGAAGCTCAAGTTTCCAAGGCATCTTTCTTAAAAGCCTGTATTCCCCAATCAGTATCCCATTGGCAAGGCCTTTTCTGATGTCTTGATTCAATCTAAGATTAGACTGTTTCTATTTTACCTCCTTTGAATTTTAGGGAAGAGTTAATTCAATGAAGTAGTATGTGCTAAAATATAAACAACTGAAAATAACCCACAATGTTGTTCCACCCATTGACTATTTCCATTTAGTGATGCTTTTGAAAGTGCTAACATAAAGAACTGAGAAATGTGAGAATTGCAACAAACTGTCAAGGGAAATGGAGGTGATATTATAACTGAGAAAAGTTTGATCTTAACAAATGACCTCCGTGGCCATCTTCTATCCCTAAATGTAAGTGTGTGACCAGTGACATTTTAGCAAAGCACATTTTAAGTAAAATATACTGCCTAAATAACACTTCTTGCAGAAATAGGAATCAAATAAATCTTTTAGGCCTAGGGATTAGGAATAAATGCCTTTTAGTTTTATTTCTTCTCCAGGGCAAATACATTAAAGTATGTAAAAAGTAAAATAGTAAAGTATTTTAAATACTTTAAATTTCCCAGTCACAGGATGCAAGTTAGAAAAAAGAAATCTTTCTCAAAATGCATGGTCTGTAAAAGATGCCTTATGTGTGGTATGATTAGCATAAGAAAACATTGCTAGATTCCAACACTAATGAAATGCTGAAAAATATTAATGGGAATTCTTAGCAATTTTAATATTTTTAAAAGTAAATAGAAATTGAATAATGACTTACTTTATGATTTAGTGAGGTAATAAAACTAGGAGAGAGGAATTTCCATGTTGTTCCAAAACCAAATATATTTATTAATATTTATCAATATTTTCCTTCCATTCTAGACATGAATCCCATTTTTTTCTTATCTGTTCAATTTCTTTTTCTTAGTCATTTATCTCTCTATTCTATTACTAATTTCTCATTCTATATGGCGATCTCTGTCCTTCACATCTCTTTCCAGCAAATTCCACTAATTCCTATTGTCTCATTGACTCTGCAATCCAATTTGATATAAGTCGTCACCATTCCACTAAAACTGCTCTTCTTAGATGCCCTCATCTAGTGGAATGGATTTATGCACCTCCTGAATGCTAACTCCAGACTCAAATATTCATCAGCTTACTGGGGATCTACAGGTCAATGTTAAATAAGTACCTCCAACTTAAGGTGTTAAAAAGAATCATTTTTGAAAAAACAAAACATAACAACAACAGAAATCACTTTCAATGCACTATGTCCTTAAGATGGAGTCAAAAAAAAATGAAGCCAGAACTAGAATTTGAACAATTTTCTTTGGTGATAATGAGGGACACCAAAATTTAAAAGCACTAAATTATAATTTGATGCACAATTTCATTTGTATTGCATATTAGTATACTCAAGTAAAACATATTTAAGAATTTATTTACTATAAAATCTCACTTAAAATACATTAAGAGCTCTAATTTATATTTCTGTTACTTTGAAATATTTAAGTTTCTGTCCTCTATTTAAAAAATGAGACGAAGCTATTTCTGTGTACATATGTGTATATACATATATACATACATATATGTATATATATGTATGTATATATATATATATATACATATATAATAGGTCTCCTGAATGTATTCGAACTTATATTAGCTACAGAGGTCATTATTGTTTGTGGGTTTATTTTTTAAATAAGAAGACACTTTCTATTTGACCATTTGACCCAGATTCTTCCAGCTGGAAAAATAAAATTTCTATTTGTGTTATTTACTTCCTCAGACAGTATTGTTGATGTACATGCAATTCTTTTTTGCATTTGGCCTATGACTATAGCATTTAAATTTAGTTCTGTACACAGCAAGTAAAAGGTAAATGACATTATAAAAAAATATGTCCTTTGGTAAAGAAGAAATTACAGTATATTAGTGTATTTACCATGATGATGAGTTTAACAGATACATTATTATTGGTCATGGGAGTAATGGTCATAAATCAGAGTTAGGAATGATCATAAAAACACAAAATATTTGATGAACTCAATCCATACTCATGCTCAGTACTTTTAATCTATATTCAAAATTGTATACATATACAGAGGCAAAAAAACATTTACAAAGTTCAAGAGCATAATATATATGGTAGGCAGAATTCTAAGACGACCCCAAGGAGGCATGCCTTGTATAACACCTCCCTTGCCATGTACATTTAGCCAATAGAATATGGCAAAGGTGATAGGATAGTCACTGTCATTGCTATGTTATATAAGACTCCATCTTTGGGACTTCCCTGGTAGTACTGTTGTTAAGACTCCGTGCTTCCAAAGCAGGGGTCATGAGTTTGATCCATGGTCGGGGAACTAGGATCACAGATGCCACTCTAAGACCCCACATGACGGCGTGGCCAAAAAAATAGAAAAAAAAAAAACACACTAGCCTTTCACTGAAATAAACCAAAACCATGAATATTTTTTAAAAATTTAAAAAGACTCCATCTTTGCCAAGTTCAGCAGGAAATTCTCCTGCTGGCTTTGAAGTAAGCTGCCACTTTGTGAGAGGGCTGTGAGTGGTCCATGCAACAAGGAACTTCTAGTTACTCAGAGTAGACCCTGACTGGCCACTAGCAAGTATAAAGGACCATAGTCCTACAACTGCAAGAATCTGAAAACAACCCTTGAGTTTGAAAGAAGATCCTGAGCTCCAGAGAGGAATGTCCTCCAGCCAACACCGTGAAGGCAGTCTTCTAAGATTCAGGGAAGAGAACCCAGTTTAGCTGGGCCCAAAATGAGATAATAAATATGTGTTATTTTAAGTTGCTAAGTTCATGGTAGTTTATAACCAGCAATAGCAAACTAATATAATCTATATAAACTTTCTGTTCTGTTCATTAAACAATACTTCATTTCCCTACATCATGTTTTTTTTTTTAATTGGGGTATAGTAGCTTTACAATGTTATGTTAGTTTCTGCTGCACAACAAAGTGAATCAGATATATGTATACATATACCTCCTCCCTCTTCTATGTTTTTAAATAAACTTCTAAACTGGAATAAAATATTCAAACATAGAGATGTTATACATGTCTTATCATGTTATTATTTTTGTTAATGTCTGAAACATTTATATTAATATATTTCCATACAAATAACCCAAAGAAAGTTTAGTATTAGTTGTTTTTATCATGTTATTATTGTTGAACATACAGGCTGTTTTAAAACTTGCTTTTGTAAACAATGCCCCATGAATATCCTCAAGTATAATTTGTTTTTTATGCCATATTAGTGTTGTAAGAGATTCCCAAACAGTAGAAATTCTCTGTCTATTGGTAGGAATGTGTCAAAGATATTGACTCGTAGTCTCAAATTGCCATCCAAAGGAAGTGTAAAAATTTTTATGTCTTCCAAGAGTATGAAAGTTTACACTGTATAACCTCAACAATATTTGGAAAAACTACATATATAAATATGTTTACGCATGTGTGTATATGTACATATATAGTTACACTTGACCCTTAAACAATGTCCATGTTGTTCAAGGGTCAACAGTATATTAATATCATTTTCAGTTTCACGGAGAGTCACAACAGGATAATACTGAACTACATTTTTTTTTTTTTTTTTTTTTTTGCGGTACGCGGGCCTCTCACTGTTGTGGCCTCTCCCGTTGTGGAGCACAGGCTCCGGACACGCAGGCTCAGCGGCCATGGCTCACGGGCCCAGCCGCTCCGCGGCATGTGGGATCCTCCCGGACCGGGGCACGAACCGGCGTCCCCTGCATCGGCAGGCGGACTCCCAACCACTGCGCCACCAGGGAAGCCCCTGAACTACATTTTTTAATAACATATATGTGATGATGTGTTGTTGGATATTTATTTTATATCCTAAATTATACTTTTTTAAACAAAAGATTTCATTATTTTAGAGCCGTTTTAGACTCACAGCAAAATTAAAGGGAAAGTACACAGATTTCCATATACTCCCTGCCCTCACACATGCATAGCCTCCTACATTATCAACATCCCCCACACTGTGGTAGGTACATTTGTTAAAATGGATGGACCTACACTGACACATCATAATCTCCCAAAGTCTATAGTTTACCTTCAGTTTCACCCTTGGTGTTGTAGAGACTGTTTTTGGACAAAGGTATGGTGAAATATATCCATCATTATTATATCACAGAGTATTTACACTGACCTAAAAATCCTCTGTGCTCTGCCTGTTTATCCCTCTCCCCTTCCTATAATCAATCACATACTAGTTGCAGGAGGTTTTTCTGGTCAATTATTTTGGATTTTCTACAGAGATGATCACGTCATCTGTGAACTGAGATAATTTTAGTTCTTCCTTCCATATCTGTATATCATGTATTTCCTTTTTAAGTCTCACAGCATTAGCTAATACTTCCAGTACAATGTTGAAAAGGAGTGATGAGAAGGAATATCTTGCCTTGTTCCTGATCTCAGTGGGAAAATTTCAAGTTTCTCACCTTAAAGTATGATGCATAAGTAATTTTTTGTAGATATTCTTTATCAAGTTGAGAATGTTCCCCTATATTCACAGTTACTGCTGAGAGTTTTTATCATGAAAGGGTTGGATTTTATTCAAATACTTTTGCTGTATGCTGTATCTATTATACTAATATATGATTTTTGTGTTTTAGCCTGATGTGATGGGTTACATTTATATTTCTTTTTTTTAATAAGATCTGAGTTACTAGGGATTCTCCAAATATTTTGGACATTAACCATTGGTCATATTCGTTTTGTTTCATTTTCCTCTTAGTTCTTTTTTTTCTTTTAATAAACAACTGTTTGATTTTAATGTAAAGCACATATTTCAATCATTTCTTCATGGTTTCATGCCTTTGTCTTAAGAAAGTTACTCTTCAGCTTGAAATTAAAGTGTTCAGAAGTATATTTGATAAATTAATTATATATATGGAAATATTAAGTTTGGGTACTTTGAAAAGTATTTTTTAAATTTTTTGTTGTAAGCAGCGATCTAAATTGTGGTTAGTTTGGTTATTTGAGTGTTGCCAACTTCTTAAAATAAATTTTGTAGCTTTCAATGTTATTTCCAAAGTTCAAAGAGTATATATAATATGAGAATTTTCTATTGCCTCAAAGTTGGAAGGGGCTAATGGATAATATTTGGGCTGTGATTTAAGAAAAATACTCTGCTTTTAAAAAACTCAAGGTATTATTACAATGTAATGAATCTGTTCATACACTTTTAATATTATTATTATACACAGCTTATATTGTCTTTCAAATCACCCATTTGGAATTTAAAAACTACTAACATAATATCAAATATTTAATTCCCATATCTTCTTATTAGAATATACCTTTCAATTCTAATTATAATAATTTTAATTCTCTTCTGCACAGCAAATGAAACAATCAACAGAGTGATGAGAGCCTGTGGAATGAGCGGAAATATTTGCAAACCATTTATCTAGTAAAATGTTAATCTTTAAAACATATAAGGAACTCCAACAACTCAATAGCAACAAAACTTGTAACACAGTTGAAAAATGGGCTAAGGACTTGATAGTCATTTCCTTAAAGAAGACATACAAAGAACCAACAAGTTCAACATCACTAATCATCAGGGAAATGCAAATCAAAACCACAATAGGATATCACCTCACATCTGTCAGGGTGGCTATTATTAAAAAACAAAAGACAAGTGTTGGCAAGGATGTGGAGAAACTGGACCACTTGTGCACCGTTGGTGGGAACACAAAGGAGTGCAGCCTCTATGGAAAGCAGTGTGGAGGTTCTACAAAAAAATTAAAAATAGAACTACCGTATATAATCCAGCAATCTCACTTCTCAGTATTTATCTAAAAGAATTGAATCAGGATTTTGAAGAAATATTAGGACTCTCATGTTCATTGCAGCACTATTCACCATAGCCAAGACATGAAAACACCTAAATGTCTACTGACAGATGAAGGAAAAAATAAAGTGTGATATAGATTCCAGTTCAAAATGGTGACATAGGAAGATCTTGAACTTACCTCCTTCCACAAACACACCAAATATTCTGCTACATATGGAACAATTACCTTTGAGAAGGCCTAAAAACTATTTGAGCTACTTCTATGCATTAGGCAAAAGAGCACAGTGACACACAATCTGGAGGGAACTCATCCTGAAGCTTCTCCCTTAGGAACGTAGAGTTTGAACCCCACATTGGGTACCACAGCTTTTAAGAGTCTCTACCTGAGAGATAAGTCCCCAAAATTTCTAGCTTTGAAAAGAAATGGGGCTTCTGTCCCCAAGACCCACAAGGTTATAGAGAATTGAGGAAACAGCTCTTAGAGGTAGCACACTCATCCTCACCTGCACCAAGGCCAAGGAAAGAAGCAAATGATTAAGAGTCACACAGATTTTATGTTAAAAAGGCTTATGTGCTTATCTTAAAGTGATGAACAGAGGGGTGGGCATATAATTTGACACATAACTAGAGTCCCACTGAGGATGGAGGTTGGAGGGAGCCATTTCTGTGCTCTCCTACTTCACCCTACCCAATGGGTATCAACTTCATGCTCTCCATCTGCTGTGGTCAAGCTTACAGGTATTTCCTGGAAATGTGCTTGTACCCTCTTCTGGTGCCTGCTCTGATTTTTGTGACTGCTATCCAGGTAATATCTCTAGATTGCTTGGCTCTGGTGGCCAGCAGAGCTTATGCTAGAGGATCCCATAAGACTGTAATGAATGCTCTAACAGTTTTTAAACAACTACTTACCCCAGGGCATAGAAAGAGGCAATAATCCCTAGGGGCCTTTGGAGCTCCTCTCAGGGAACAGAGGCCAGTGGACACAATTTTGCATTCTCCTTCTGCCTCACTCCAGTTCACCAGTATATCCCAGAAAGGGGCTTATACCCTTGTCTGGCACCTTGATTTTTGTGCCCTGGTTTAAGAGGCTTCCACCTAGAAGACTCTTCTTGATCTCCTGGGTCTTGTGGCCAGAGGGATCCTATGCTTTTGGTCCCAGTGGATATATATTTGCATAGTATAAAAGATGTTGCCTGAGGCTCTGGCTTTCAATCAGCTTGAATCTAGGTGCTGAATGAGATCCTCCCCTTTGGGGCACTGAAAGGTCTTGGCACATCCTCAACTACTGGGAGCCACTAAAAATAAAATAGGCTGTATAGATGAGCACAAAGGTTTGTGAGACAACCATGTTCTAGGGCACAATTGAATAATGAGTCTCATCTCCTACATAAGGCTACTCCTCCAAGTCTGGGAGAAGTGGCTGTTTTGTCTAAGACATAGAAACCAACACAAAGAGTCAAGGAAAATAAAGAAACAGAGGAAAATGCTTCAAATGAAAGAAAAAGATTAAACCTCAGAAAAACTTAATCGGAATCAAGTTATTTACCTGATAAAAAGAAATAAAGATAAAAGAAATCATAAAGATCAGAGAAGAAATAAATGAAATACAAATAAAGAAAACAGTAGCAAAGATCAATAAAACTAAAAGCTGGTTCTTTGAGAAGAAAAACAAAATTGATTAACCTCTAACTAGGCTCATCTAGGAAGAGGGGGAGAGGACTCAAATCAGTAAAATTAGAAATGAAAAAGGAGAAGTTACAACCAACACCAAACAAATACAAAGCATCATTAAGAGACTACTACAAGCAACTCTGTGTGAATAAAATGGACAACCTGGAAGAAATGGACAAATTGTTAGAAAGGTATAACCTTCCAAGACTGAACCAGGTAGAAATTAAAAACATGAACAGACCAATCACAAGTAATGAAATTGAAACTGTGATTAAAAATCTTCCAAAAAACAAAAGTCCAAGACCAGATGGCTTCACAGGTGAATTCTATCAAACATTTAGACACAAGCTAACACCCATCCTTCTCAAACTCTTCCAAAAATTGCAGAGGAAGAAACACTTCCGAACTCATTCTACAAGGCCACCATCACCCTGATACCAAAACCAGACAAAAATATTACAAAAAAGAAAGGTACAGACCAATATCACTGATTAATATAAATGTAAAAACCCTCAACAAAATACTAGCAAACAGAATCCAACAACACATTAACAGGATCATACACCATGATGAAGTGGGATTTATCCCAGGGATGCAAGGATTCTTCATTATATGCAAATAAATCAATGTGATACACCATACTAACAAATCGAAGAGTAATAACCATATGATCATCTCAATAGATGAAGAAAAAGCTTTTGACAAAATTTAACACCGATTTATGATAAAAACTCTCCAGAAAGTGGGAATATAGGGAACCTACCTCAACATAATAAAGGCCATATGACACAAATCCAGAGCAAATATCATTCTCAATGGTGAAAATCTGAAAACATTTCCTCTAAGATCAGGAAAAAGACAAGGATGTCCACTCTTGCCATTACTATTCAACATAGTTTTGGAATCCTAGCCACAGCAATCAGAGAAAAAATAAAAGCAAAATGAATACAAACTTGAAGAGAAGAAGTAAAACTGTCACTTTGCGGATGACATGATACTCTACATAGAAAATTCTAAAGATGCCCCCAGATAACTACTAGAGCTCATCAATGAATTTGGTAAAATTGCAGGTACAAAGTTAATGCACAGAAATCTCTTGCATTCCTATATACTAACAACGAAAGATCAGAAAGAGAAATTAAGGGAACAATCACATTCACCATTGCAACATAAAGAATAAAATGCCTAGGAATAAACCTACCTAAGGAGGCAAAAGACCTGTACTCAGAAAACTCTAAGACACTGATGATAGAAATCAAAGATGACACAAAGAGATGGAGAGATATACCATGTTCTTGACTTGGAAGAATCAATATTGGAATTTTGTTCAACCTCTTTTAGTGTTTGTTTCATTCAAGATTCAAGCTGGAATTCTGAGAACAAAAAATGGAGCTGGGGAATCAGGCTCCCTGACTTCAGACTATACTACAAAGCTACAGTAATCAAGACAGCATGGTACTGGCACAAAAACAGAAATATAGATCAATGGAACAGGATAGAAAGCCCAGAGATAAACCCACACACGTATGGTCACCTTATCTTTGATAAAGGAGGCAAGAATATACAGTGGAGAAAAAACACCCTCTTCAATAAGTGGTGCTGGGAAAACTGGACAGGTGCATGTAAAAGTATGAGATTAGAACACTCCCTAACACCATACACAAAAATAAACTCAAAATGGATTAAAGACCTAAATGTAAGGCCAGACACTATCAAACTCTTAGAGTAAAACATAGGCAGAACACTCTATGACATAAATCACAGCAAGATCCTTTTTGACCCACCTCCTAGAGAAATGGAAATAAATGATGATGGCCATTCTGGCTGCTGTGATTTGATATCTCATTGTAGCTTTGATTTGCATTTCTCTAATGATTAATGATGTTGAGCATTCTTTCATGTGTTTGTTAGCAGTTTGTATATCTTCTGTGGAGAAATGTCTATTTAGGTCTTCTGCCCATTTTTGGATTGGGTTGTTTGTTTTTTTGTTATTGAGCTGCATGAGCTGCTTGTAAATTTTGGAGATTAATCCTTTGTCAGTTGCTTCATTTGCAAATATTTTCTCCCATTCTGAGGGTTGTCTTTTGGTCTTGTTTATGGTTTCCTTTGCTGTGCAAAAGCTTTTCTAGAAACAATAAATGGTGGAGAGGGTGTGGAGAAAAGGGAACACTCTTGCACTGTTGGTGGGAATGTAAATTGATACAGCCACTATGGAGAACATTATGGAGGTTCCTTAAAAAACTCCAAATAGAATTACCATATGACCCAGCAATCCCACTAATTAGGCCTATACCCTGAGAAAACCATAATTCAAAAAGAGACATGTACCAAAATGTTCATAGCAGCTCTATTTACAGTAGCCAGGACATGGAAGCAACCTAAGTGTCCATCAACAGATGAATGGATAAAGAAGATGTGGCACATATATACAATGAAATATTACTCAGCCATAAAAAGAAATGAAATTGAGTTATTTGTAGTGAGGTGGATGGACCTAGAGTCTGTCATACAGAGTGAAGTAAGTCAGAAAGAGAAAAACAAATACCGTATGCTAACACCTATATATGGAATCTAAGGGGAAAAAAAAAAAGGTCATGAAGAACCTAGGGGTAAGACGGGAATAGAGACTCAGACCTGCTAGAGAATGGACTTGAAGATATGGGGAGGGGGAAGGGTAAGCTGTGACAAAGTGAGAGAGTGGCATGGACATATATACACTACCAAATGTAAAATAGAGAGCTAGTGGGAAGCAGCCGCATAGAACAGGGAGATCAGCTTGGTGCTTTGTGACCGCCTAGAAGGGTAGGATGGGGAGGGTGGGAGGGAGGGAGATGCAAGAGGGAGAGATATGGGAACATATGTATATGTATAACTGATTCACTTTGTTGTAAAGCAGAAACTAACACACCACTGTAAAGCAATTTTACTCCAATAAAGATGTTAAAAAAAAAAAGATTGAAGCTGGATCATGTTGCAAGGGATAGCTATACTGTACTTTGTTGATATCAAACTTTATGCTTCTGCTTTCTAAGCAGACATAAACTGTTAAAATGGCTTTTTATTCCATGGCTTCTAATTGGCTTTTCTTTCTATAGTGTTCACAGTAAAGAAAAAGGTAGAATCTAATCTGTCAGATTTTCAAGGATGATCTGGGCAAAGTTCTGAGTTACAGGGGACTAAAATAGTCATAACTTTTTCTACTTTATTTCTAAAAGCATTGTCCCTATCCACACATTCCACATGAATGATGCAAAGAAGATATTTTTGTTCAGAAAGTGAGAAGAAAGAAAAAAATAACAGTTATTGATATAAGGGTTGTGTATATACAATGAGAAGACTGATGTAAACTTTGGTGAAAATTTGAGGCAAATTTTAAGTTTATGAAGGTTGGCTTTGGCTTTGAGGCTTCAAGATTAATGCATTAATGTCCAAGGCACTGATGCTATATAATTATTTAAAGTCTTGCATCATGATCAAAAGACTAGCATATCATTTTAAGTTTGTTTGGAGTAGCCTGCAATTACAGAGGTGTTTCAAAAAGATGTCACAATGTGAGGGAGTGGCTTACCCCAGGGGGCAGCAATGAGATCAATTAATCTCACATAAGCCAAAATTGAGCATCGGTTCAAGCCATCCTCATTAATTCTTTTCATGTTCTCACCCTTAATTTATAGTTTCATCTCAAAGCCTACATAGCCATATTTTCAATTTTATCTATTTGCTTCCTCTCTTTCAACATATGGGATTATTGACCTTGAGACCTTCCTAAACTATTTAAATGACATTGTTAACTACTGTGTATCATAATTTGAAGAAACCAATAAGAGCCTAATGTAAAATCATACTAGGACTTGAAATAAATTAATTCTGTTCAAGTGGAATAATAAGTGTGTGAATATATATATATATATATGTGTGTATATATAGGGTGTATATATATATATATATATATATGTACATCACAGCATATGTGCATTGTATAAACTATGCACAGAGTATATACAGTACATAGCATTACACAAAATGTAGAGTACAAATATACTATGTATACAAGGTATAGTACATTGTATAAACCATTATTCTATTTATACATTATGCAGTTCTATCTACCTATTTTATCTAAGATATCTGTCAAACCAATTTTGCAAGCAATCCTGTGCCAAATACCTTTCTAAATACACAGTATTTTCTAGATGTACTGCTCTTGAAGAGCATTTTATTGTCTTTTTAAATGGGTTTATTCAACACCATCTTGCTATGCTAACATATATTAACTGATACAGTAGTTCTCCCTTATCTATGGTTTTGTTTCAGTTACCTGTCAACTGTGGTTCAAAAATATTAAATGAAATTTCAAGAAATAAACAATTCATAAGTTTTAAATTGCATAACATTCTGAGTAGCACGGTGAAATCTTGCACTTTCCAGCTGTGTCCCACACAGGATGTGAAGCATCCTTTTGTCCAGCCTGTATTCATGCTGTCTACACTATGTGACCATTAATATAGGAAAAAACATAGCATATGTAGGGTTTGGACTGTCTGTGGTTTCAGGCATCCACTGTAGGGCTTGTATCCCCTATGGATAAGGGAGGCTACTATATATGAGATAATAGATGATTTAATAGAAATATTACTGACTTCCAGAAGAATGACAATTGTCCCATTACCTCAAGGAGACTATGTATAACCTTGTATTACATCTAAACTATTAGAATCATAATTGATGTATATAAAGAACAAGTATTCCATGTAATTTTAGAGAGGAATATATCAAGATTTTGAGTAGAAAATCATCAGGTTCCCTTAAAAGGAAAATGTAAAATTTATGGATTTATTTATAGTTTTAAAAGCCTACATTTAAGTTCTACAATTCACCAATCATTGTGTTACTTTCCAGATACACAATGATTAATGTTTTGTTTTTTACTTCAAAGAGCACTTATTCTGGTGGGAACAACAAACTGACACTAAAACATAATGACAATTCAATTTCAAAAGCAATACAAAAAAAGGTCAAAGAGAATGAGTTTACTAACTCTGAGGGAGTCAAGGAAATTTTACAGAAGAGATGAACTTGGGCTAAGATGATCAAAGAGGGTTTGGAAGTCACCAGTTAGAAAAAGCAAAAAAGGTAATTCCAAATAAACACATGGAGTTTTGAAAGAGCTTGAACAGTCAAAATCCTGTAGTTCATATGACTGAAGCAGAGAATGCACGGAGGAATTTGGAGGAACTTGTTAAAGCTTCTAGTGGTGATAAATCACAGTAGTGATGTTGGGCATCCTTGTTGATAATTCTAAAGTTTATATATAAATTTTGCTTTATATCATTTGATGCAGTTTTCAGTTGGATGCCCTATATCAAGGAAACATCTATTCTTAAATTGTTAATATTTTTAAAAATTCAGAAATATTATCAAATTTTTCTTATGCATCTATCAAGATGATAATATGAATTTTCCCCTCCTTACTCTTCTATTGTGAACTATTTAAACAAATATCTAAAGATTGTTATGGAAGCAAGTTAAATGTCCATCTACACATGAATAAAGAAGATGTGATACATGTATACAATGGAATATTAGTCACCTGTAACAAAAGAATAAAATAATGCCACTTACAGCAACATGGATGGACCTAGAGATTATCATACTAAGTGAATTAAGCCAGACAGAGAAAGACAAATATCACATGATATTGCTTATATGTGGAATCTTAAAAAAACAAAACAAATGAACTTATTTACAAACCAGAAAGAAACTCACAGATGTAGAAAAAACCTTATGGTTACCAAAGGGGAAAAGGGGGGAGGGATAAATGAGGAGTTTGGGATTAACATATACACACTACTAGATATAAAATAGATAATCAACAAGGTCCTACTATATAACATAAGGAGCTATACTCAGTATTTTGTAATAACCTATAGCAGAAAAGAATCTGAAAAAAATAGATATGTATGTATGTATAACTGAATCACTTTGCTGTACACCTGAAACTAACATAACATTGTAAATCAACTATACTTCAATAAATACATAAAATTAAGATTTTTGTGATAACCTTTATTATATTCCTGAGATAAAATATATTAATAATTTATTATTATTTCAAATGTGTATAGTTATATGTGCAGGTATTTATTTATGACTGGTCATCACTGTTCACAAAGTCAAGTTTATTTAAACTTTTAATATTTCTACCTAGTTGTGTCTGATCCTGGAAAAAGGGGAAGAAGCCAACTTGTAATCAAATCCTCCACTCCTAGCCGCTCTAGCAGATACCATGTGGATCAGAAAACAAGCTCCCAGACAAGTCCTCTCTAAATTTCTGACTCACAACATCAAAGATAAATAAAATGGTTGTTTAAGCCATTAAGTCCAGGGATAGTTTCGTTATATAACAACAGATAGCTGAACACCAACTTACCTTTGTAAAGCTTTATGCTCTTGACAAGTAAATCAAGGACTCACATCAAGTATTTATGGTCCCCTTGGCACCAATCCATAGTTCACCTTGCAATGCTGTCAACAATCATCTAGCTCTATTGTTGTATGGGGGAAAGGATTTTTTTTTAAGAGCTTTTAAATTTTTTCTGTGTTGACATATTCTGTTTCCAACTCTATTCTGAGATAATATTACTGTAATATAAGCTCATCATTTTCAATTATATTCTCAAATTAATATGTAGAAGATATTATGTTGAAAAAGAAAAGTATGAAGTACTTACAACTTATTTGCTCACTTTCTTAAATTCATCCCCCAAAAGGAATTTCCTTTGTTTTTGCTGCTGGGCCAAAAGGCGTTGTCTTTGTTTCTGTTGAGTGATGTAAGGCAAACAGATATCATCCTGAGAAAGCCAAAAAAGTGAATAAATGAATTTACATATGGAAATGCAGATTTCTATCCATTTATTTTCTCTTTCCCTCTCTATCTATAGATTTGTAACCTTTGTCATAAATGTTCAGGTATACTACATAAACAACAAAAAAGAGTTGGCATAGAAACCATAAACATTTTTAAATGTATATTTTATTATATATATATATGCACACACACACACACATATATATAAGAAAAAGGGAACATTATAAGAGATAAAAAGAGTATCATTCACTCAAATAAATGAAAAAAAATCCTAAAGACAGAGCAATCATATGTATATATGTCTAACAAAAGCTCTAAAATTTAAAGCAAAAATAGACCAAAAAAGAGGGAGCAACTGAGTGGCAAATTTTAATATACTTCTAAGAAACGGGTATAGTAACTGGAAATTGCATGGGTATGAAATATTTGATTAAAAGTGTAATAGGTATTTAGAAAATCATAGCTTCAATGAAGAATCTATATATCTATATCTATATCCATATATCTATATTTTTCAGTTTGGGAGATTTGTCCCCAGAGGACATTTGGAAATCTCTGGAGATATTCACAGATGTCTCAAATGAGGGGGTGGGAGGGGAGGTTGTTACACCTCATTGGTAAAGGCCAAGAATGCTGCTAAACATCCCACAGTGCACAGGGCAACAAATTATTACCCAGCTCAAAATGTTAATATGCCTCTATCAAGAACTCATGATATCCATCTATATATTTTTGTATCTATCTACATCTGTACCTATATATTTGAATCCAGAGGTCCCTCTTCCATATTCAGTGGTGAAGTTTAAAGGAAAGTTACAGAAATGCAATACAAGAAGGATCATTAAGAACTCATACCCCTCAGAATGAGGGCTTAGGTAAACAGAGTGAGGAAGCCATATTAATTCATTGAATGGTGACTGAAGGCAAGGACATTACTGAACATGTATTGTAGAAGGGAGAACAAACTATTGCCTTGTGACCCATTGAAGAAAAAAAAAAGGATTGTAGGAGCTAAGTATATGTTCTACTATGATTTGTTTCTACACTTGAATTTTATGAGTAAATCTCCCCTTCTGTCTCTTCTTCATTTCTTTTTATTTTTCCAGTTTATTGAAATATAACTGACTACAACACTGTATTAGTCCAAAGTGTACAACATAATGATTTGATATATGTGTAACTTGTGAAATGATTACCACAATAGGCTTAGTCAACATCCATCACTTTACATAGTTACATGATTTACTAATATCTGGTCTAGCGCCAAGATGAAAGTAGCTGGTATTCTGACACCATGGAGCATCTTACTAACACTAGGATACTTCCCTATGACCTTCTTCTTATGTATGAAAAACAACAACAACAACAACAAAAAAAAAAACCACGTAAGACGTTGATCTTAAGATGAAACATTTATTGGCCAGTTTTTGTTTCCTATGCAACTAGAGATACAGGTAGAGAGACAAAAGGGGACCTGTCTGGGTAAGAGGTGCTTGTGTCAAAGAAGGAAGAGAAGAAGAAATAGGAGTAGAAGCAGGAGGAGGAGGAGGATGAAGAGGAGGAGGAGACTGAGAAAGGCCTCCTTCCTCTTTGTTCCTGCTTGAACACCACTTTGACATGAGCTAGCAAGAGGTTGTGTCCTTGATAGCATATTTTAAAAGTTTAACAAAATCTACAACAATCTATTTTCAAATTTTCAGTTCTGTGTGAAAAATCAATTACTAATTGTTTAAGTCACTGTTAGGTCATCTTTGTTACTTGCAGCCAAAAAAATTTCAAACTAGTAACAGTTTTCAAATGCTGATCACATATTATTTCAAGCATATTGAATTATTTTATTAATTTCTAGCTTGTAA
The DNA here is from genome assembly GCF_025265405.1 of Mesoplodon densirostris. Lineage (NCBI taxonomy): Eukaryota > Metazoa > Chordata > Mammalia > Artiodactyla > Ziphiidae > Mesoplodon > Mesoplodon densirostris. The sequence goes on along the minus strand of NC_082663.1, from coordinate 102,326,840 downwards.
GATTTCTTCCTATTCAGCTTTATTATTGTTTATACCTTAACTTTTCAATATTTATGCACAGGCAATTTATTTTCAGTTATTTTTTTCCTTAGAAATGATTCAATCTATACTTGTTTCTTTGGTCAAAGTCAGCTTTGCCCATAATCCACAGATTTTGAATTGCAATAATGCTACTGGATTATTTCTTAATAGATTACATTCTTACTTACAGTTTTCTCTTTAGCCTAAAAATCACTTAGATAAATATATTTTTTAATTCTATTCACTTAAGTTTTCATATCAGCCATACCAGCAATTTCAGCCAAGGTTTTTAAAGTTTAAAACATTATTTTAAAAATTATAGCTACTTTGGCTATAAATTTCCACTGCACATGCTGTATTTGGAGTTGAGCCCAATCTCTCCCACCACGAAATCCAATTTCATGGACCCTGTATATCATGATGGTCCTAAATAAAGTTGATTTTATCATCTTTAGCAAGTGTAATAGGTAATTTTTTCTTTACCAGTACCTTCTGGCAGGACAGGTGAATCTTTGTGTAAAATTGAGCATAATTCAGTCTTTTACTTCTGTTTTTGAGCTGGGAATCACCTTTGTTGTCAAATTTTCAACCATACCTAAGGAACATTTTGAGAGTAGATGAGCTTTCAAAATGTTTAATCCCATCCTTCCTGCAGTAATCAACACCATCCTAATAGTTGAAAAATAATATAATAGATGGATCTTGATAAATTTATAATTGGTTTTCCTCTACTAAAGTTAAATGAGATGAATATTGTTATTAAAGAAAAACTTATTCTATACTTAGTAAAGACATAAGGAAAAACTTAGGAAAACTTTTTCAAGGTTCTACTGCAATGGGGATTTGACATAGGGAAGCGAGGATGAGCTCAAATCCGAAGACAAAAAGGAGAGGTTGGAATTTATAGCCAAGGAGCAGAGTGGGGTCAGTGGATAGAAAATTAATAAGAAAAATATCATGAGTAAAAGGGGATTCTGGCTAAATAGAACTAATAGGATTCTTGCTGAAGGCAGGCGATGGTGATTACGTATCAACTGGGGGATGGTGTGGAAGGAGGAATTTGATCAGATATCCAGGGTCATCAGGATATCTAGAGCGAGGATTCTTGCTAAAATGACTTAGCTATATTCTTTTTTTTTTTTTTTTTTTTTTTTGCAGTACATGGGCCTCTCACTGTTGTGGCCTCTCCAATTGTGGAGCACAGGCTCCGGACGCACAGGCTCAGCGGCCATGGCTCACAGGCCCAGCCGCTCCGTGGCATGTGGGATCTTCCCGGACCGGGGCACGAACCCGTGTCCCCTGCATCAGCAGGCGGACTCTCAACCACTGCGCCACCAGGGAAGCCCCTACTTAGCTATATTCTTGCTCTAACTGCTGGGCCTGGGCCAGCAAGGACTGACACTGAAGTCAAGTTCTAGAGGGCTTAGAAGAGCCTGTACAGAGTTTGGCTAAGGAGAGTCTTTGTCAATATGTGCAGCACATAATTTGTAGAAAAGAAAAATACATATTTTCATAGGAGATAATTTACTTTCCAGAAATGTGATCATTATCATATGAAGGTTTTTGAGAAACTTTCTGCCATGAAAGTTAATTAGACCAGGATATCTTTTGGGAGGATGATTATGCAGGACATCAATTTTTTAAGTCCCCACAACACAAATGTGGCCCATGAATGAACAGCATTGTATCACTTGGGGCTGTTTATTGAAATGCTCAATTTCATACCCTGCTCTAGACCTATTAAAATGAAATGCATATTTTAAAAACATGTCTAGGAGATTCTTACACACATCTAGGTTTGAAAAGAAACTTTAAGAAACCAATGAAAAAAATTGAGAAAAATATTATCTGAGCTCTGGTATGTGGATAACAGTTTATCTGTGACCCTCATACTTGAAAGTCAGTGTTCTGCATGTAAAAGCCTTGGCCCACATCTTTGAAAAGAAGTAACTAAGAACTACATATATGTGGCATTTCTTAGTACCATATATTCAATTAAAGGGATAATGTGGTATTTATGGTACTTCCAGGATTTAGGCACATTTAATAAATCCAATCTCCCTGTTCCTTACTGCACTAAGTAAATAAATCACAGTATAAAAAGAACAATCTCCAAGTTGACATTAGATATATATTAACTGAATATATAATATTATAATATATATATTATGTATATATAATATTTGAGAGGGAAATTTCATATTTTACAGAATGGTTTTATTTTCTGATAATGTAAGTTACTGTATTACTTCAACCTATTTGTTTCCAAATTAACTAAATATTTTATGTGCTATGACTGTGGTAGATACATAATAATTTTTGTTCCAAATATATCCACTTTGAAAAAATATGTTTTATACTGAACCCAGCTCCTCTGTGGAGGCAAAATTAAAAGATTCAGTAGCATTTGGAAACCATGTCTCCCAAGCTGTAGAAGTGTCGGTTGCCATAACTGGTCTCTCCGTATTTTTCATTGAGAATGTGAGAGATCATTATTAAGGACACTATATCCTTCCAATATACTAAAAATAAAGAAAAGGTTAAGACCTACAGGTATACACAATTTGAATGCTTACATTGATAAATGGATATTACATATTATGTGGTAACTTAACCAAAACAAACAAGCAAACAAACACAGTTCAGAACCAAAACACACAAGAAAGCAAGGGTGGAGCTCTTCCAGGAATTGGAAAGCTATCAGCATTCTCTTTCTCTGCCTCTCATCCCTGCTTGCATCCGCATGAGGTTTTTATTTTCCTGCATGTTGTTTCTATTTTCCCTTATTGAAGATGTTTTTTCCCCACACTGGCAGAGAACAGAGACCACTGTATTTGCATTTTTAGAGGGTTATCATCACTGGGGGAAAGGAAATCCAAGTAACTCCCCCTAGTGCCAGCTGGAAACAACAGAGGAATGACGCAGAGTGGCTTAATTCAACCCTAAATCATGGGGATAAGGTATCACAATTGATGGAAATGTGTCAAGGTCAGTGCAGCTCATGAAGTTTTGTGATCCTGGTCAGAAACACACAGCTTGAGTAAAGAAGCCATCCCCATGAAAAAGGCACAGGATCATTGTTATAGGCTGAGCTGCCCCATCCCCAACCACCTCCCCCCCCCCAAATTCATATGTTCAACTCCTAACCCCCAGTACCTCAGAATATGGCTTCAATTAAGTTAAAATGAGATCATTAGAGTGGGGCTTATTCCAATGTGACTGGTGTCCCTATAAGAAGAGGAAATTAGGACATAGAGATATACATGTACAAGGAGAAGAAAAGACACCAGGAGAAGACAGCCAGGAGAGAGGCCTCAGGAAGAACCAATCTCCCAACAGCTTGATTTTGGACTTAGGGCCTCCAGAACTGTGAGGAAATAAATTCCTGTTGTTTAAGGCACCCAGTCTGTGGGACTTTTTTATGGCAGCTGGAGGAAACTAAAATAGTCATTCAAAGAAGGGAATCTGCTTCTACTACAATGAACCTACCTTCTTTTATGGTAATAAACAGTCAGTCGTTATCCCAAGAAATAGCCATCACAAGAATACTCAAATAATATATGTCTGGATGAAAGTACAGGCAATTACAAAGCTTTTCTTTTCTCTTATTCCTTACCCTAAGGAATCACATAGTTGTTGGAACCTCAAAACATTGCATGATCCATTCATCTTTCTCCACTGTTTGCACATTTACGTTATTATATTTTCTGTTTTTTCTAAAACCCATAAAATGCTTAATATATTTAATACAATAATTTCGCACTTAAAAATTTAGCACACAAATAAAGGACTTGTTCCAACCATCATACATCAGAATAAGTTCAGTGACTCAGTCTGGACCTAAGGAATTTTTCAGATAGCTTCTCCTCACTCCATCTCAGTCTTTTCTTCTTCTTTGCTCATGAAAACAAACTACTGTCATGTTCAATATCAATTTCTATTCATTCTAATGAAAAACAAATAGAAATATATGTACATGTATGTGTTATATGAATGGAGAGCAAATATAGAGTATATTTTAAAGATAAGAGTATCTTTATTTAGCCAAAGCCAAAGTAGCATATGATTAACAGAAAACCTTCAAATCATGCTAGAGTAAAAGAAAAGACAGACTGTATATTTTGTTTGGTGTTTCAAGAAAGATATATCACTCAATAAAATTTATTCCACAGGCATATAAATGTAAATAGTTTTCTTTCTTTTGCTGTTACAATTAATTTATTTGGATCATTATTAGAAATTCTCAAAGAAAAATGTTTGTAACTTTTTTTTCTGATGAAGACATAGATGAGCTGAAAACAATTATTTTTGTGGGGAAAAAATGTCAAACCCTATATATAAATAGGGAAAAGAATGTTTTTCCCCTATTGGTTTTATAATATCCAAAATCCCATATTGAAGTTGGGAAGAAGAAAACAAAAGATTTCAAATGGCATCTAAAGGAACAAATGTTTCTTTCAAAACATATTTAAGAAAGTCAACAGGAATAATTTCTACTCAACACATTGCTACTCATAAACAACTTATTTATACTGAGTCTATTTAACTTCTCTCTGTTACAATGAGATATTATAATTTGGGGAAAGTTGAGTATAATAAAGATCTTCTGTCATAGAAGAATAAAGATTACTTTTTCTCTTACAAGTCTTTATATGTGTCAATAGATTTGTATATACTTAGTAAAATCTTTTATTCTAATGGACTCCCAGAAGCAATTATCAATATTTGAAGTCATGTTTTTCTGCTTTAAGGTACATGTAAGCATGTACACAATATATATGTCATATATATTTGACAGGAAGACAGATTCTAATTCATAAAAAATCAATCAAACCCCTTATATTTTTAATAATTATTTTCCTTTAAAAAGTCAATATAAATTTAGTTAGATAACCTAACATGATCTGTACAATTCATATATTATATTCATTCTGATTTAACTTTAAATATTGAAGATATTTTTGTTGTTCCCAGGTGGGATGATAGCATATTCAGAGGACAAATATTTACTGTTACTCGTGATATACTGAGTATCAGGTGAAATAATTGGTAGTAGCATTTTATCTAAAGTTTTTTACTTAAAAAAAATAGCCATAAACATAGCATAAAGCCAGGCTGAGGGATTTTGTTTTGAAAGGCAGAAAGCATCTAAAGGAAAATTATTGGTCAGACTTTGGAGATAAAGTAGAAAAGAGAAGTTTGGTGTCATCTTTTTTATAGGCCATTGAATATTAGAATCCACATCAGTCTGCCTCTAGATAGGGAAGACATGCCAAATTAAATCAGAATTTTAAGCTCCAATTTTATCTAATCTGTTTGTGCAGATAAAACGTCAAAGTTCCATCATGCCAAATATACCATCTTAAGCAATTTGCTTCCTTATCATCTTTCTTTTGACATTTTATTATGTGACAGACCAAGAAACAACACCGATTTCCCTTGGAGAGTTTAATTCACATCTAGTATCTTTTAGAAGGCTTCCCTGATAGGAATAGTAATCATAATATGAAATCATTCACTTTTAATGACATCTTCAAATATCACATGATTTACTTGCACACAAATTAAAGTTCTGGAAGTAACATGTCAAAGTGCCTTCAATACTGGTAGAGTTGAATTTCTTCCCAAGGCCTGAAGAGAAACTGAGTGACCTGAGACACACTCCCCACTTTATTTACAGCACATGGACAGGCATCTGACTTCCCCTGGGAAAACATATATAGTACAACAGCATGTGAACTTTTTCATAAAGGACAATTTAAGCAATAGGGACTTACTGAAAGAAATTCCCAAGGGGAAGTTTAGAAAGACTGAACACAATGAGGTACAACTAGCTCGTTCCATGCATTTCCCCATTTCTTCTGTAAAATATTTTCATGATAGCAGAAAATGTAGCCCTTTTATATTATTTTTGTGATTATGGCAAATGTTTCAAATTTATTGAGAAGGTAGTAGGATCCAGTCTCTCTGTTCACATATCTCCCAAATCCAGGAAACCCACTTTAGGTGTCCCTGAGAACTCCTTCACCAAATGCCACTCTGTGGTCATGACACTGGTGGGAAATGTAGATCTGAAACTTGGCCAGCTCTAAGGGGCATGAGATATATCCAAACATAAGAAAAAATGAGATGGGTCACAATTATTAGATAAGTGATTAGATATGTTACGGCAAACACTGACATTTCACAATTTTGCTTGCAATCTCATGTTTTGTACACAGACAAACAGAACAATTTCTAAGAAATACTTCATATCTTACTGAACACTAGAGATAAGGATTGTGATTCAAATCCTTCCAACTCAGTAGAATGTGCTCTAAAACACATTGTTTCCTATACCAATTATTGGGAAGCTTTTCTGAAATCTGACTCTTTCTGAGAAAGAAGTTAAAAAAAAATCAAACTGAAGCCAAACTTAATATGATATTTACAGCATTTATATTTTTAGCTGTGTCTGAAACATTTTTGTCCAAGTTTTTCTGGAATGTTTTTTATTATCAGCCAAACCTCTCTGCACTTCAAACATATTTTTAACTAAAAAAATGTTAATTTTGAACTACTTTCATTTCATCTCATATGTTTCCCTATCCTTTATCTTATCTTGCCCCATATTTGACAATATTAAACATTACTTATTACAAAAATGCTTAAGAAACTGGGGATAAAAGAAGCATACCTTACCATAATAAAGGACATATATGTCATGTCCACAGCTAACATCATGCTCTACTGTGAATGGTTAAAAACTTTTCTTCTAAGATCAGGAAGAAGAAAAGGGTGCCCATTTTCATTACTCATATTCAACATAGTTCTAGAAGTTCTAGACAGATTAATAAGGCAAGAAAAAGAAATAGACAGCCAAACCAGAAAGGAAGAAGTAAAACTCTCTTTGTTTGCAGGTGATATGATCTTATGTTTAGAAAATCCCAAGGACTGTACTAAAGAACTGTTAGAACCAGTCAACAAATTCAGTAAAGCTGCAAGCTAAAAAATCAATAAATAAAAATCAGTCGTGGGCTTCCCTGGTGGCGCAGCGGTTGAGAGTCTGCCTGCTGATGCAGGGCACATGGGTTCATGCCCCGGTCCGGGAAGATCCCACATGCCACGGAGTGGCTAGGCCTGTGAGCCATGGCCGCTGAGCCTGCACGTCCAGAGCCTGTGCTCTGCAACGGGAGAGATCACAACAGTGAGAGGCCCGTGTACCACAAAACAAAACAAAACAAAACAAAAAACAGTCCTGTTTCTGTACACTAACAACAAAATATTTGAAATAGCAATTAAAAATGCCTATCTACAATAGCATCAAAAACAATCAAATACTTAGGAATAAATTAAACAAAAGAGGTGAAAGTTCTGTACAGTAAAAATTACAAGAATCTGATCAAAGAAACTGAATGACACACAAACAAATGGAAAGATATCTTGTGTTCATTCATGGATTGGAAGTATTAATTTGTTTAAATGTCCATAAATCCCAAAGCCATCTAAAAGATTCAGTGCTTTTCCTACCAAATTCCAGTGGTATGTTTCACAGATAGAAAACACAATGCTAAAATTTGTACAGAACTACCAAAAACTCTAGCCAAAACAGTTCTGAAAAAGAAGAAAAAACCTGGATGCATCACACTTCTTGATTTAAAACTGTACTGCAAATTTATTGTACCATAATCAAAACAGTATGATACTGGTCTATAGATATATAGACCAATGGACCAGAATTTAGAGTTCACAAGATTCACATATGTTCACCCTCACATATATAGTCAACTACTATTTCACAAGCAAGCCAAGAATACTCAATGGGAATAGCATAGTCTATTCAATAAATGGACAAAGTGAATAATCAGAAGCAAAATAATGAAACTGGACCCCTATCTTACATCTCTCCTCAGAAAAATGAAGTCAAAATGGATTAAAGAATTAAATATAAGACATGAAACCGTAAAACTCTTAGTAGAACACATAGGGGGAGAGCCATTTGAATTTGGTTTGGGTGATGATTTGGGGGGTATGACATTAAAAGCATAAGCAACAGAAGTGAAAATAGATAAAGGGGACTATAACAAACTGAAAAGCTTCTGCACAGCAAAAGAAACAATGAACAAAATGAAAAGGTAAGCTATGGAATAGGAGAAATATTTGCAAAGCATATATCAGAAAGGGGCTTATATCCAAAATATAAAAGGAACTCTGAAAACACAATAGTAAAAAAATTAAGAATAATAAAAAAATTAATAATCTAATTAAAATGCGAAGAGGACCCCAATAAACATTATTCCAAAGAAGACATACAAATGTCCAACTGGTACATGAAAATGTACTTGACATTTCTAATCATCAGGGAAATGCAAATCAAAACCACAGTGAGATATCACCTTAAATCTATTAGAACATAAATAAGACAAAGGATAATGAGAGTTGGTAAAGATGTTAAGAAAAGGGAACCCTTGTGCCCTGGTGGTAGGAATGTAAATTGATGCAACTGCTATGGAAAATAGTATGGAGGTTCCTCAAAAAATAAAAATAGAACTGCCATTTGATGCAATTTCACTTGTTGGTATTTATCTGAAGAAAATAAGAACACTAACTCAAAATGATATTTGCACCTCCATGTTTACTGCAGCATTATTCACAATAGCCAAGATATGGAAACAACTGAACTGTCCGTCAATGGAAGAATGGATCAAGAAGATATGGTGGGGGGCCCAGAGGAAGATGACGGAAGAGTAAGACGCGGAGATCACCTTCCTCCCCACAGATACATCAGAAATTCATCTACACGTGGAACAACTCCTACAGAACACCTACTGAACGCTGACAGAAGACCTCAGACCCCCCAAAAGGCAAGAAACTCCCCACATACCTGGGTAGGGCAAAAGAAAAAAAGAATAAACAGAGACAATAGGATAGGGACGGGACCTGCACCAGTGGGAGGGAGCCGTGAAGGAGGGAAGGTTTCTACACACTACAAGCCCCTTCGCGGGCGGAGACTGCAGGTGGCGGAGGGGGAAAGCTTCGGAGTAGTGGAGGAGAGCACAGCAACAGGGGTGCGGAGGGCAAAGCGGAGAGATTCTGGCACAGAGGACCGGTGCCCTCAGGCACACACCAGCCCGAGAGGCTTGTCTGCTCGGCCGCCGGGGCGGGCGGGGCTGGGAGTTGAGGCTCGGGTATCGGCTTTCAGTCGGAGCGCAGGGAGAGGACTGGGGCTGGCGGCAGGAAGAGAGCCTGAAGGGGTTAGTGCACCACGGCTAGCCCGGAGGGAGTCCGGGGAAAGGGTCTGGAGCTGCCGAAGAGGCAAGAGACTTTTTTCCCTTTTGTTTCCTGGTGCGCGAGGAGAGGGCATTAAGGGGGCTGCTTGGGGAAGCGCCGGAGACAGGCGCGAGCCGCGGGTAAGGCGCGGACCTCGGAGACGGGTGTGGGGCGCCGTCGCCGCCGCCACCGCCGCCGCCGCCGGGCCTGTGTGCGAGCGCGGGTCACTGTCCGCCCCGCCTTCCGGGGGGCCTGTGCACCCCGCCACTGCCGGGGTCCCGAGACCCGGGGACAGCTTTCCCGGGAAAGCGCACGGAGCGCCACGGGCTGCTGCAACGTCACGCCGGCCTCTGCTGCCGCAGGCCCGCCCCACACTGCGCACCCCTCCCTCCCCTCTGCCTGAGTGAGCCAGAGCCCCTGAATCAGCGGCTCCTTTAAACCCGTCCTGTCTGAGCGAAGAACGGATGCCCTCCCGCGACCTACGTGCAGAGGCGGGGCCAGGTCCAAGGCTGAGACCCGGGAGCTGTGAGAGCAGAGACAGGGAAATCTCTCTGTGCAGCCTCGGAGGCAGCAGATTAAAGCTCCATGGTCCATTTGATGTGCCCTGCGTCTGTGGAGTGCATGAATGGACAGCGAATCATCCCAAATTGAGGAAGTGGACTTTGAAGACAAGATTTAAGACTTTCCCCCTTTTCCTCTTTTTACAACGAATTATTCCAAATTAAGGAGGTGGACTTAGAGAGCAAGATTTCAGACTTCTCGCCCTTTTCCTCTTTTTACAACGAATTATCCCAAATTGAGGAGGTGGACTTGGAGAGCAAGATTTTTGATTTTTCCCCCTGCTCTCTTTTTGTGAATGTGTATGTGTAATCTTCTGTGTAAGATTCTCTCTGTATAGCTTTGCTTCCACCATATGTCCCAGGGTTCTACGGTCCGTTTTTTTTTTTCAATAATTACTTTCTAATTTTAATAATGCTACTATATTTCATACTTTATTCTATTTTACTTTATCTGCTCTTTCTTTTTTTCCTACCTTCCCTTCCTCCCTCCCTCCCTCTGCTCCTCCTTTCCTTCTTTCTTTTTCTTTCCTCCCTCCCTCCCTCCCACCCTTCTTCATAACACTTTCTTTTTCTTTCCTTCCTCCCTCCCTCCCTCCTGTCTTTCTTTCTTTCTTTCCTTCCTCCCTCCCTCCCTCCCTTCTTCCATTCACTCTTCCTTTTGCTTTCATTCCTCCCTCCCTCCCTCCTTTCTTTCCATCCTTCCTCCCTCCCTCCCTCCCTCCTTTCTTTCTTTCTTTCTTCCATCCTTCCTTCCTTTCTTCCCTTCTTCCTTTCTTTCCCTCTCACTTTCTTTCTTCTACTACTTATTTCTTTCTACTTTTTCTCCCTGTTATTCTGAGCCGGGAGGATGAAAGGCTCTTGGTGCTGCAGCCAGGAGTCAATGCTGTGCCTCTGAAGTGGGAGAGCCAACTTCAGGACACGGGCCCACAAGAGACCTCCCAGCTCCACATAATATCAAGCAGCGAAAATCTCCCAGAGATCTCCATCCCAACACCAGCACCCAGCTTCAGTCAACGACCAGCAAGCTACAGTGCTGGTCACCCTATGCCAAGCAACTAGCAAGGCAGGAACACAACCCCACCCATTAGCAGAGAGGCTACCTAAAAACATAATAAGGCCATAGGCACCCCAAAACACACCACCAGACGTGGACCTGTCCACCAGAAAGACAAGATCGAGCCTCAACCACCAGAACACAGGCATTAGTCCCCCCCACCAGGAAGCCTACACAACCTACTGAAACAACCTTAGCCACTGGGGTCAGACACCAAAAACAACGGGAACTACGAATCTGCAGCCTGCAAAAAGGAGACCCCAAACACAGTAACATAAGCAAAATGAGAAGACAGAAAAACACACAACAGGTGAAGGAGCAAGATAAAAACCTACCAGACCTAACAAATGAAGAGGTAATAGGCAGTCTACCTGAAAAAGAATTCAGAATAATGATAGTAAAGCTGATCCAAGATTCTAATTCCAATATCCATAATCTTGGAAATAGAATAGACAAAATGCAAGAAACAGTTAACAAGGACCTAGAAGAACTAAAGATGAATCAAGCATCGATTAAAAACACAATAAATGAAATGAAAAATATTCTAGATGGGATCAATAGCAAAATAACTGAGGCAGAAGAACGGATAAGTGAGGTGGAAGATAAAATAGTGGAAATAACTGATGCACAGCAAAATAAAGAAAAAAGAATGAAAAGAACAGAGGACAGTCTCAGAGACCTCTGGGACAACATTAAACACACCAACATTCGAATTATAGGGGTTCCAGAAGAAGAAGAGAAAAAGAAAGGGACTGAGAAAATATTTGAAGAGATTATAGTTGAAAACTTCCCCAATATGGGAAAGGAAATAGTTAATCAAGTCCAGGAGGCACAGAGAGTCCCATACAGAATAAATCCAAGGAGAAATACACCAAGACACATATTAATCAAACTGTCAAAAATTAATACAAAGAAAACATATTAAAAGCAGCAAAATAAAAAACAACAAATAACACACAAGGGAATCCCCATCAGGTTAACAGCTGATCTCTCAGCAGAAACTCTACAAGCCAGAAGGGAGTGGCAGGACATAATTAAAGTGATGAAGGAGAGAAACCTGCAACCAAGATTACTCTAACCAGCAAGGATCTCATTCAGATTTGATGGAGAAATTAAAATCTTTACAGACAAGCAAAAGCTGAGAGAGTTCAGCACCACCAAACCAGCTTTACAACAAATGCTAAAGGAACTTCTCTAGGCAAGAAACACAACAGAAGGAATATACCTACAATAATGAACCCAAAGCAATTAAGGAAATGGGAATAGGAACATACATATCAATAATTACCTTAAATGTAAATGGACTAAATGCTCCCACCAAAAGACACAGACTGGCTGAATGGATACAAAAACAAGACCCATATATATGCTGTCTACAAGAGACCCACTTCAGACCTAGAGACACATACAGACTGAAAGTAAGGGGATGGAAAAAGATATTCTATGCAAATGGAAATCAAAAGAAAGCTGGAGTAGCAATTCTTATATCAGACAAAATAGACTTTAAAATAAAGACTATTAGAAGAGACAAAGAAGGACACTACATAACGATAAAGGGATCGATCCAAGAAGAAGATATAACAATTGTAAATATTTATGCACCCAACATAGGAGCACCTCAATACATAAGGCAAATACTAACAGCCATAAAAGGGGAAATCGACAGTAACACAATCATAGTAGGGGACTTTAACACCCCACTTTCACCAATGGACAGATCATCCAAAATGAAAATAAATAAGGAAACACAAGCTTTAAATGATACATTAAACAAGATGGACTTAATTGATATTTATAGGACATTCCATCCAAAAACAACAGAATACACATTTTTCTCAAGTGTTCATGGAACATTCTCCAGGATAGATCATATCTTGGGTCACAAATCAAGCCTTGGTAAATTTAAGAAAATTGAAATTGTATCAAGTATCTTTTCTGACCACAATGCTATGAGACTAGATATCAATTACAGGAAAAGATCTGTAAAAAATACAAACACATGGAGGCTAAACAATACACTACTCAATAACGAAGTGATCACTGAAGAAATCAAAGAGGATATTAAAAAATACCTAGAAACAAATGACAATGGAGACACGACGACCCAAAACCTATGGGACGCAGCAAAAGCAGTTCTAAGGGGGAAGTTTATAGCAATACAATCCCACCTTAAGAAACAGGAAACATTTCGAGTAAACAACCTGACCCTGCACCTAAAGCAATTAGAGAAAGAAGAACAAAAAACCCCCAAAGTTAGCAGAAGGAAAGAAATCATAAAGATCAGATCAGAAATAAATGAAAAAGAAATGAAGGAAACGATAGCAAAGATCAATCAAACTAAAAGCTGGTGCTTTGAGAAGATAAACAAAATTGACAAACCATTAGCCAGACTCATCAAGAAAAGAAGGGAGAAGACTCAAATCAATAGAATTAGAAATGAAAAAGGAGAAGTAACAACTGACACTGCAGAAATACAAAAGATCATGAGAGATTACTATAAGCAACTCTATGCCAATAAAATGGACACCCTGGAAGAAATGGACAAATTCTTAGAAATGCACAACCTGCCAAGACTGAATCAGGAAGAAATAGAAAATATGAATAGACCAATCACAAGCACTGAAATTGAAACTGTGATTAACAATCTTCCATCAAACAAAAGCCCAGGACCAGATGGCTTCACAGGGGAATTCTATAAAACATTTAGAGAAGAGCTAACACCCATCCTTCTCAAACTCTTCCAAACAATATCAGAGGAAGGAACACTCCCAAACTCATTCTACGAGGCCACCATCACCTTGATACCAAAACCAGACAAGGATGTCACAAAGAAAGAAAACTACAGGCCAATATCACTGATGAACATAGATGCAAAAATCCTCAACAAAACACTAGCAAACAGAATCCAACAGCACATTAAAAGGATCATACACCATGATCAAGTGGGGTTTATTCCAGGAATGCAAGGATTCTTCAATATATGCAAATCAATCAATGTGATACACCATATTAACAAGTTGAAGGAGAAAAACCATATGATCATCTCAATAGATGCAGAGAAAGCTTTCGACAAAATTCAACACCCATTTATGATAAAAACCCTGCAGAAAGTAGGCATAGAGGGAACTTTCCTCAACATAATAAAGGCCATATATGACAAACCCACAGCCAACATTGTCCTCAATGGTGAAAAACTGAAACCATTTCCACTAAGGTCAGGAACAAGACAAGGCTGCCCACTCTCACCACTCTTATTCAACATAGTTTTGGAAGTTTTAGCCACAGCAATCAGATAAGAAAAGGAAATAAAAGGAATCCAAATTGGAAAAGAAGAAGTAAAACTGTCACTGTTTGCAGATGACATGATACTATACATAGAGAATCCTAAAGATGCTACCGAAAAACTACTAGAGCTAATCAATGAATTTGGTAAAGTAGCAGGATACAAAATTAATGTACAGAAATCTCTGGCATTCCTGTACACTAATGATGAAAAATCTGAAAATGAAATCAAGAAAACACTGCCATTTACCATTGCAACAAAAAGAATAAAATATCTAGGAATAAACCTACCTAAGGAGACAAAAGACCTGTATGCAGAAAATTATAAGACACTGATGAGAGAAATTAAAGATGATACAAATAGATGGAGAGATATACCATGCTCCTGGATTGGAAGAATCAATATTGTGAAAATGACTCTACTACCCAAAGCAATCTACAATTCAATGCAATCCCTATCAAAATACCAATGGCATTTTTCACAGAACTAGAACAAAAAATTTCACAATTTGTTTGGAAAAACAAAAGACCCCGAATAGCCAAAGCAATCTTGAGAACGAAAAACAGAGCTGGAGGAATCAGGCTCCCTGACTTCAGACTATACTACAAAGCTACAGTAATTAAGACAGTGTGGTACTGGCATAAAAACAGAAAGATAGATCAGTGGATCAGGATACAAAGCCCAGAGATAAACCCACACACATATGGCCAACTTATCTTTGATAAAGGAGGCAGGAATGTACAGTGGAGAAAGGACAGCCTCTTCAATAAGTGGTGCTGGGAAAACTGGACAGGGACATGTAAAAGTTTGAGATTAGATCATTCCCTAACACCATACACAAAAATAAGCTCAAAATGGATTAAAGACTTAAATGTAAGGCCAGAAACTATCAAACTCTTAGAGGAAAACGTAGGTAGAACACTCTATGACATAAATCACAGCAAGATCCTTTTGGACCCACCTCCTAGAGAAATGGAAATAAAAACAAAGATAAACAAATGGGACCTAATGAAACTTCAAAGCTTTTGCACAGCAAAGGAAACCATAAACAAGACCAAAAGACAACCCTCAGAATGGGAGAAAATATTTGCAAATGAAGCAACTGACAAAGGATTAATCTCCAAAATTTATAAGCAGCTCATGCAGCTCAATAGCAAAAAAACAAACAACCCAATCCAAAAATGGGCAGAAGACTTAAATAGGCATTTCTCCAAAGAAGATATACAGACTGCCAACAAACACATGAAAGAATGCTCAACATCATTAATCATTAGAGAAATGCAAATCAAAACTACAATGAGATATCATCTCACACCAGTCAGAATGGCCATCATCAAGAAATCTAGAAACAATAAATGCTGGAGAGGGTGTGGAGAAAAGGGAACACTCTTGCACTGCTGGTGGTAATGTGAATTGGTACAGCCACTATGGAGAACAGTATGGAGGTTCCTTAAAAAACTAAAAATAGAACTACCATACAACCCAGCAATCCCACTACTAGGCATATACCCTGAGAAAACCACAATTCAAAAAGAGACATGTACCAAAATGTTCATTGCAGCTCTATTCACAATAGCCCGGAGCTGGAAACAACCTAAGTGTCCATCATCGGATGAATGGATAAAGAAGATGTGGCACATATATACAATGGAATATTACTCAGCCATAAAAGGAAACGAAACTGAGCTATTTGTAATGAGGTGGATAGACCTAGAGTCTGTCATACAGAGTGAAGTAAGTCAGAAAGAGAAAGACAAATACCGTATGCTAACACATATATACGGAATTAAATAAAAATGTCATGAAGAACCTAGGGGTAAAACGGGAATAAAGACACAGACCTACTTGAGAATGGACTTGAGGATATGGGGAGGGGGAAGGGTAAGCTGTGACAAAGCGAAAGAGAGGCATGGACATATATACACTACCAAATGTAAGGTAGATAGATAGTGGGAAGCAGCCACAGAGCACAGGGAGATCAGCTCGGTGCTTTGTGACCGCCTGGAGGGGTGGGATGGGGAGGGTGGGAGGGAGGGAGATGCATGAGGGAAGGGATGTGGGAACAGATGTATATGTATGACTGATTCACTTTGTTATAAAGCAGAAACTAATAAAAAAAAAGAAGATATGGTGTATATGTCTAATAGAATTTCACTCAGCAATGAGAAAGAAGGAAAACATAACATTTGTAACATCATGAATGGAACTTGAGGACATTATGCTAAGTGAAATAAGTCAGACAGTAAAAGACAAATACTCTATGGTATCACTAGAATCTCAAAAAGCTTATCTTATAGAAACAGAGTAGAATGGTATTTACCAGGAGATAGGGTGGGGGGATAGGGAGATATCTCAGTGTACAAACTTTCAATTACATGATAAATAAATTCTGGAGATCTAATATACAGCATAGTTATTATAGTCAACAATAGTGTATTATATATACCTTAAAGTTGCTAAGAGAATAGACCTTAAATGTCCTCACCAGAAAAAAGAAATGGTAGTCATGTGAAATAATGGTTTTAGCTAGTGTTATGATCATGGTAGTCATGTTGCAACATATAAGTATAACAAAGCAACAGGTTGTGTACCTTAAACATGCACAATGTTATATGCCAGTTATATCTCAATGAAGCTGTAGGAAAAATATACAAAATGTGAGTAGGTGCACATTGTGACAACAATAATATAAGGATTAGGAAGGAGAAGTTAAAATGTAGAGGTTTCGTGTATGACTGAACTTCTTGTTATCAGCCTGAAATAGACTGTTATAAAATATTTTATCTAAGGCCCAAGGTAAGCACACCTACACATGCAAATACCTACAGAAGTTACAGAATAAAATAAAAGAAAAAATTCAAAGCCTATCAATAAAAATAAAATCTACAAAAGAGTAAGAAAAACAGTAAGCAGGAAAAAAGAAACAAAGAATTATAAGACTAACAGAAAAATAACAGAAGGACAATATTGAATTCTTTCCTATCGATAATACTTCAAATGTAATTTTATTAAACTCCTCTATCGAAAGGCATAATGGGGCTTCCCTGGTGGCGCAGTGGTTGAGAGTCCGTCTGCCGATGCAGGGGACATGGGTTCGTGCCACGGTCCGGAAAGATCCCACATGCCGCAGAGTGGCTGGGCCCGTGAGCCATGGCCGCGAAGCCTGCGTGTCTGGAGCCTGTGCTCCACAACAGGAGAGGCCACAACAGTGAGAGGCCCGCATACCACAGGAAAAAAAAAAAAAAGGCATAATGACTGAATGGATTAAGAAAATACATAGTTTAGATTTAAGAACACAAAAAGGCTAAAAATTAAGGGAAGGAAAAGGCATTCCATGCAAATGGAAACCAAAAGAGAGCAGGAGTGGCTCTATTTATATTAGACAAAATAGAATAACTCAAAAACTGTCACAAGAGACAATGAAGGGCCTTTTACAATGATAAAAAGGTCAATCCACCAGGAAGATATATCATAACTATATACGCACTCAAATCTGAGCACCTAAGTATACAAAACAAACATTGACAGAACTGAAGGGAGAAACAGATAGCAATATAACAATCAGAGGAGATTTTGATATGTCAATTTTTATAATAGAACATGCAGAAAGAAAATCAATAAATAATGACTTGAATATCACTATAGACAAAATATATTTAACAGACATATACTGAACATTCCATTGAAGAGCAGTACAATATACATTATTCTCAATCACACATGGAACTTTCTTCAGAATAAATCACATTTTACATCATAAAACAAGTCTTGGTAAATACGAGAAGACTGAAATTATACCAAAGATCTTTTCTGACCACAATCAGACGATTTGAACAACAAATGGTCAAAGAAGAAATTTTAAAAATTATGAAATAACTTGACACAAATGAAAACAAAAACACAACATACCCAAACTTATAGTATGCAGCAAAACTGGTATTAAGAGGGACATTTCATGCAATAAACGCCTTCACTATAAAAGAAGAAAGATCTCAAATAAACAACCTAACTTTACACCTCAAGAAAAACTAACTAAGCCCAGAGTTAGCAGAAAAAAGAAATATTTTTAAATTAGAGAAAAAACAAAATAAAAAAGAAAAATAGAAAAAAAGTAAAAGAAACTGAGAGTTATTTTCTTAAAAGCTAAACAAAATTGACAAATCTTAGCCAGATTAAGGAAAAAGAGGTAATGTAAACAAATAAAATCATAAGTCAGAGCGGAAACATTACAACTGAAGCTATAGAAATAAAAATGATAGGGGCTTCCCTGGTGGTGCAGTGGTTGAGAATCTGCCTGCTAATGCAGGGGACACGGGTTCAGGCCCTGGTCTGGGGGGATCCCACATGCCGCGGAGCGGCTAGGCCCGTGAGCCACAACTACTGAGCCTGTGCGTCAGGAGCCTGTGCTCCGCAACAAGAAAGGCTGCGATAGTGAGAGGCCCGTGCACCGCGATGAAGAGTGACCCCCACTTGCCACAGCTAGAGAAAGCCCTTGCACAGAAACGAAGACCCAACACAGCAAAAATAAATAAATTAAAAAAAAATGATCATAAGACACCACTATGAATAATTATATGCCAATAAACGGGATAACAGAAGAAACAGTTAACTTCCTAGAAACATATAACCTACCAAGATTGATTCAGGGTTAAATCAAAGTCTGAACAGACATATAAATAGTATAGAGATTAAATCAATAATAAAAAACCTCCCAAAGGAAGCCCAGTATCAGAGGGCTTCGTGGGCAAATTCTACCAAACACTTAAAGAAACTTTAAGGCCAATCCTCAAACTCTTCTAAAAAATTTAAGTGGAGAGAAACTTCCAAACTCATTATATGATGCCAGCATTATCTTGATACCAAAGCCAAAGACACCACAGGAATACTATAGGCCAATATCCCTGATGGATATAGATGGAAAATTCAACAAAAAGTTACTAGAAAACCAAGTCCAACTTGAAAGTGTCACACATGTTGACCAAATGGAATTTATCCCTGGATTTAGGAATATTCAACATTAAAAAACAATTAATAAATGTGATATACCACATTAACAGAATAAAGAATAAAAACTACATGATCCATCTCAATAACTACAGTAGAAACATTTGACAAAATTCAACACCCTTTCATGATAAAAACTATCCATGAACTAGGTATAGAAGGAAAACCTCAATATAATAAAAGACATATATTAAAAGCCCAGAACTAACATCATACTCAAAGGTAAAAAACTGAAAGCTTTTCCTCTAAAATCAGGAGCAGGGCAAAGGTATCCGCTTTTGTCATATCTATTCAACATGGTACTGGAAGTCCTAGCCAGACCAATTAGACAAGAAAAGGCAATAAGAGGCATCCAAATCACAGTGAAAAAAGTGAAATTGTCCCTGTTTGCAGATACCATGGTTGTACACATAGAAAGACTCTATGAAAAAAAAATTGTTGGAACTAGTAAACAAATTCAGTAAGGTTTCAGGATATTAAATAAACATTTAAAAAGTTACCTTTCTATATACTAGCAATAAACTATCTTAAAAGGAAACTGAGAAAAACATCCCATTTACAATAACTCTAAAAAGAATAAAATTCTTAGGAATAAACTAGTGAGGTAAAATACTTATACATGGTACACAATAAAACAATGATAAAAGAAATTATGTAAGACCCAAACAAATGGAAAAACCTCTTGTGTTCATGGACTGGAAGAATTAATATATTAAATTTCCATATTATCCAAACCAATTGACAGATTCAGTGCAATTCCTATAAAATTCCAAAGGCATATTTTTAAAGAAATAGAAAAAGAATTCTAAGATTTATATGAAATCACAAAAGGTACAAATAGCCAAATTAACCTTTGGAAAAAAGAACAGAGCTGGAGGCATCAAACTTCCTGATTTCAAAATATTTTACAACACTACCATTTTTTTAAAAAATTTTGATTGGAGTATTGTTGCTTTACCATATTGTGTTATTTTATACTGTACAGCAAAGTGAATCAGCTATACGTATACATATACCCCTTCTTTTTTGGATATCCTTCTCATTTAGGTCACCACAGAGCATTGAGTACAGTTCCCTGTGCTATACAGAAGGTTCTCATTACTTATCTATTTTATACATAGTATTAATAACTGTATATATGTCAATCCCAATCTCCCAGTTCATCCTCCCCCACAACACTACTATATTTAAAATAGATAACCAACAACGACCTACTGTATAGCACAGAGAACTCTACTCAATATTCTGTAGTAACCTAAATGGGGAAAGAATTTGTAAAATAATAGATATATGTATATGTATAACTGAATCATTTTGCTGTACATCTGAAACTAACACAACATTGTAAACCAACTACACTCCAATATAAAATAAAAATAAAAAAATAAAGTTAATGTTCAGCAGTTTAAAAAAATATGCTACAACACTACAGTAGTCAGAACAGTATGGTAGTGGCATAAAAACAGACAGATTGATGTTACAGAAAAAAAAAAAAGATCCCAGAAATAATTCCTCACATAGACAGTCAACAGATCTTCAGTATGGGTGCCAACAATCCACAGTAGATAAAGGATAGCCTCTTCAGCAAATATTGTTGAGAAAACTGAATATTCACATACAGAAGAATGAAATTGAGCCCTTATCTTATACCATATCATTAAATCAAATCAAAATGGATTAAAGACTTAAACTAAGAACCTTAAACTGTAAAACTACTAGAAGAAAGCACAGTAGAAAAGCTCACGACTTTAGTCGTGAAAATGATTTTGTTTATATGACACCCAAAGCATACGCAACAAAAGCAAAAACAGACAAGTGGGACAGCATCAAACTAAAAAGCTTCTGTACAACTAAAAAGCAAATGAAACAATCAACAAAGTAAAAACCTATCCTACAGAATGGCTGAAATATTTTTAAACCATATATCTGCTTAGAAGTTAATCTTCAAAATGTATAAGGAACTTGTACAATAGCAAAAAACCTAAAAAAAGAAACCAAACAATTAATAAGTGAGCTAAGGATTTGAATAGATAGTTCTCCAAATAAGACATACAAATGCCCAAAATGTATGTGAAAATTGTTAGTTAACATCACTAATCACCAGGAAAATATTAATCATCAGGAAAATACAAATCAAAACCACCCTTATACCTGTCAGGTGGCCATTATATAAACATTTAAAAATAAAAAAAAAATTTTAAATGAACCGAGTGCTAGTTAGACTGTAGAAAATTAGATTCCTTGCACAGGAAGGTATGGACTTTCCTCAAAAAATTAAAAATAGAACTACAATACGATCTGTAAATTCCACTTCCAGAAGTGTTAGCACTCTTACGCTTATTAAAATTATTCATGATAATCAAGTTGTAGAAACCACCTAAACGTCTAAAATAGATGAATGAATCAAGAAAAATATGACATACATAAAATGAAATATAATTCAACCTTAAAAAGGAAGGCTTCTTAAGTTGATAATTTGAAGGGAATGGTAATATAATAAATACTTTGCAAACCAAATAACAAAAATAAGTTAGTAATTTTCTAAGTTAGGAATGAGAAAACAAAAATAGTTATGATAAAGTAATTATAGAAAAACTATTATATCTGGGGAAGAAAAATTTAAGAAATTATTTACTAGAGAAATACGAATTATATAAAAATAACTCAAGAGAAATGAAAACACTTAACTAGACAATCACCAGAAGAAAGACTAGAAAAGAGAAAAAGCAAAATCTAACATTGAGGAGCCCAAGAACAAATGTGTTCACAGGTGAATATTATCCACTGTCATTAATAATTTCAATGATATTTAAATTATTTTGTACCATAGAAATATAAGTACATGTCCTAGATTTGATTTAGTAAGATAGCCTAAATTTATATCCAAAAGAGAATAGGAAAAAAAACCTTACTTTTGAATTTAAAATTTTTAAATACACAATTTTCCATAAAAGCCATGGTAATTCAGTGTCAAATTACCAGAAATTATATATTTTACTGACATATTAAAGGAAACATTTTAATCATATCTATAAATGGTAGAAATATACAAAACTATTTCAAATAAAAATGAGTGCTACTTAAAATGTAATACAAAGTACTGAAATTTAATTAAAAAGAAAACTAAAAAATAAAACATTATCCTTTAACCCAAACCACTAAAATAATTTTAGTTAAATAAAAAGGAAATGATTAGATATATCCATTGACATTATTGTTCAATATTCTTTTAGAGATTTTAGAAAATAAAATATAAAATATTCCTGTATTTTCATTAATAAAAAAATTCAACTACATATTTTGCTATTTGCATTTATTTTTTAGCTACATAACTTAAGAGATTCTAGTAATAAGTTCTAGCCTTAAAAGAACATGTAACAAATTAGTAGTTAGAATCAACATAAACATTCAAATTCAATAATTCTTCTTTAGTCTGGGAATAAGTAAAAATAAATCCAGGGCTTCCCTGGTGGCACAGTGGTTGAGAGTCCGCCTGCTGATGCAGGGGATGTGGGTTCGTGCCCCGGTCCGGGAAGGTCCCACATGCTGTGGAGCGGCTGGGCCCGTGAGCCATGGCTGCTGAGGCTGCGCGTCTGGAGCCTGTGCTCTGCAACCCGAGAGGCCACAACAGGGAGAGGCCCACGTACCACAAAAAAAAATTAAACAAACAAACAAACAAACAAATAAATCCAAATGGGAAAAAATATTCTATATGTAATAGTACCAAAACTCAAATAAATTTAGGAAAGCTTAATGGAAATATATTGCCCTTATATCAAGACAGAATAACATGCAAGCAATGATTACTACCCCATTGAAGTCTTATATTACAGATAGCATTTTAAGTATATTATACATACTATCTCTTTAATTCTCAAAACAATCTATATGGAATTAGTCATTCTTATATTCCGTGTTTCAGCAGATGAGGTAATTGAGACACAGATCTGCCTGCTAAGTTACACAATTTAATTCCAAGAGGAGCAGAAATTGCACTCTCCCTTCAGGGTCGATATTATCAGTTTCCATAATTCTGTTAAATTTTATTGATGAACATAAAAAAGAACGAAATAGTAAAGATATCACAGTTTTGGATGGAAAGACAATACTATAAAATATAAATTCTTCAAATATTAACACGAATTTAACATACTTCCAATCACTTTAAACAGAGATTAATTTAGAAAAATAAATGTATATTCAAAAGTATAATATATCCTAATCATTAATAGTACAATTTAGGTTCTGGTCCAAGTGGGTGACATATGAAGATCCTGAACTTACCTCCTCCCATAGACACACAAAATCTACAGCTACATATGGAACAATTTAACCTAAAAACTAGCTAAGCCACTGCTACACACTGGGCAAATGAGAAAAAAACCCACCTCAAACTGGGTAGTAGAAGCAGAATATCACCACAAAACCCAGCACAGCACAGCGATCCACAATCAGAAGGGAACTCAAAACCTGAATCTTCTCCTTGAGGAGCAAAGGGTTTGACTCCCATATTGGGTGCCACAACTTCTAAAGCCTGCACCTGAGTTATGAGCCCCCAAAACATCTAGCTTTGAAAACCAGTGAAGCTTGCATCCATGAGACCCGCAAGGCTATGATGAACTGAAAAAACAGCTCTTAAAGGGCTTGTGTGTTCAGAGTCACCTTCCCCAGGGCACAATGAAGAGGCATGTAATTGAAAAGCACCCAGACTTTAAATGAAAGAGGTTTATTTGCTTATTTTAAAGCATTGACCTAAAGGCATCTAATTTAACACACATCTAGGAGCCTGCTGGGATACACTCCAGTGTCAGAGGCTGGCAGGAACCATCTTTGTGTTCTTCATCTACCTCACCTAGCTCACCAGTATGTCCCAGAGAAAAGTTTGTACCCTTCACCGGCACTCTGATTTTTGTAGTTGCTGCCCAGGAGACAACTCTATATAGCCTAGTTCTGGTGGCTGATAGGTTTTATGCTCAAGTTTTCAACAGGATTGGAACCAATGGCAAAGTAATTCTTAACCAGCTACCACCCTCAGGGCACAACAAGAGGCAATAGCCTAATGATCCCAGTTTTTCAGTGAGAGTTCTATCAGTTTGTCTTCACAGCTTCAGTCTGAAGGGCAGGCTTGTAATTAAACACATATCTAAGGGCCTACGGTAAGCCTTTTGAGAGAACTTGGAAGCATGGTACTATCTTCACACTCTCCCTCTGCTGTGCTCCAGAGCCCCTTATCTTCTGGAAGAGAGCTCTTATGCATATCTGGTGCCCTAGTGTTCACATCTGGTGCCCTGCTTTGGTAACTATGGCCCAAATGACGCCCCTTGATTGCCTAGTACTGGTGACCAGGGAGGTTTATGTTTCTGGGTCCCATTGGACTGTAACAATTAG
This sequence comes from Mesoplodon densirostris, assembly GCF_025265405.1. NCBI lineage: Eukaryota > Metazoa > Chordata > Mammalia > Artiodactyla > Ziphiidae > Mesoplodon > Mesoplodon densirostris. The sequence goes on along the minus strand of NC_082663.1, from coordinate 102,302,281 downwards.
AGAGACAGCTTGTGGCAGGCTACCATCCTTGGGCACTACACAGACAGCAGACTGGAATACACCCCCAATCTTTCTGGGAAACAGACCTATTTGCATGTCCAAGAGCTTCAGCCTGAGGTCCAAACTTCTGATCTGGCACACATCTAGGGGCCTAAGTAGATACTCTCAAGGAATGGAGGATAGCTAGTGTTCTCCTTCTGCCACTCTCTAGTTCACTGGTCATTTCTAAAAGGTATTTATACTATTGACAAATGCCCTGGTTTTCTGAAGTTGTAGAGCTGAAGGATACATTAACTGAATTGAAAAATACACCAAATGGGTTCAACTGCATACTAGATATAACAGAAGAAAGGATCAGTGAACTTGAAGAAATAGCAGTGAAACTCACCTAATCAGAGCAGCAAAAAGAGAGAGAAAAAAAAAGAGAGAATGAAAAAAGTGAAGATAGCTTAAGGGACTTTTGGGGCAACATCAAATGGATCAAGTTTTGCATTATCAGGGTCTCAGAAGAAGAGAGAGAAAGGGACAAAAACTTATTTGATGAAATAATGGCCAAAAACTTTCCTAACTTGGAGAAGGAAAAAACATCTACATCCAAAGCTCAAAAAGCTCCAAATAAGATGAACCCAAAAAGAGCAATGACAAGTCATACTATAAGTGTCAAAAGACAAAGATAAGGAGAGAATCTTAAAAGGAAGAAGAGAAAAACAACTTGTTACATACAAGGAATCTCCATAAAACTATCAGCAGAGTCCAGCTAAGAATATTCTACCTGACAAAGTTGACATACAGAATTGAAGGAGAGGTAAGGACTCTTCCAGAGAAGCAAAAACTAAAGGAGTTCATCAGCACTAGACTTGCCTTCAAAGAAATGTTAAATGGACTTTTTCAAGCTGAAAAGAAAGGGTACTAATTAGTAACAAGAAAACATATGGAGACACATCTCACTGGTAAAGCTAAATATATAGTAAATTTTAGAATTATCTAATGTTGTAAAGGTGGGGAATCACTTATAAATCAAGCATGAAGCTTAAATGACAAATGTAGTAAGAATAGCTATACAATAATTAGTGAACAGACATACAAGAAAAAAAGATGTAAAATGTGACATCAAAAACATAAAACATGGGAGGGGAGAAGACAAAAAATATAGAGATTTAAAATGTATTCAAGTTTAAGTTTATATCAACTGTATCTTGATAAAAGTAGTACAATATAGACTTGATATAAGATAGTCATAGATTGTAATTTCTGCTCTCCCAAATATTAGCTGAATGAGAAAGAACAAATTACTCAGATTTACTGAACCCAAAATTGATTTTTTGATGATTAAATAAAATAGCATATTTTTGTAATATATAACTTAAAGAAATGTTGAAAAATGGTAGCTGTTATTTTTAATAAACCTCTAAGCAATTAATAAGTGTAGCTGTTAGTTATCTTAAATGCTTTCACAAACAAAGAGAGTTATTTTAAAAATAGAGCATTATAACTGTCATTATCTCAAAAGAGTTTTCATTAGTTATAAGAGTTTGGAGTTAGAAAAAATAGAGTTAACTTAAATTTATTTACAGTAATTCAATATCCAAAGAATTTCAATAACTTAACCATGAGATCAAAGCTAAGCATCCTGCTGCATTTATTTATACCATTTATTTATACTTTCTTTAATGTTGGCATTTAAAAAGTTGGTGAATATAACATTTCAAAATTCTATAAAGCTAGAAGTAAAATTTGCAATTTTAGTAAACTCATACAGCAATAAGTTCATGAAAACAACCTTTGACTGGTTTTCAGTGACTAGCTTAAGAAGTATACTTGAGTTTAAGAATTTACCAAATTATAGGACAGCAATTCACATTAGCAATGATATCACATGCCAAAAATTTAGACCCTATTTTCACTCTTTACATTTAATTAAAAGATGAAAGCATTAAAATTTTTAAAAACTTGTAAATTTATGAAGTGTCTATTTTACCAAACTGTCAACATGTGTAAGTAAATACTTTCCCAAGGTGATTACAAATAATGAGACCACATGCATATTTATGGGTGAAATATCAGCAACAGAAAAGGTAGCAAGGATTGGTGCTGTTTTTATCCACATTTAAGAGAAGGAACAATCCAGTTTTCTTTGAATGTCATTCTTTATTCAAAGGTTACCTCTCATTTGTTATAATTAGAAAAGTGGTATGAATAATGATATCCCTAGGCTCCAATTATGTTCTGCAAATTAAAACTGGGTCAAATGTTACACCGGATACAAACAGTCTAACAAATTTGCCCAGAAACCTTGAAAATGAAGACAAATTTCATTAATTGTAAAAACACTTCTTTCTAGAAAGAGAGACGATTCTTTTAGAAATAAGTGTGCCCCAAAGTGACAGAATTCTGTAAGAGGTAGAACTTGGATTTTAATTGATAACTAATGCTATATACTAAAACAAATAGATGTGAATAATGTTTCGGATCACACTTTAAAGTATCAGTTCTTTGAAGTTATGTTTTAGTAAATTGCTTTAATTCTGTTCATTTTTCTCCTTGATACAGTAAATTGACCTCTTAGCTCAAAGGCCATCTGCTTGAACCTGTTATTTTAATTGGCGACTCCAGTGAACTAAGAAAGCAAAATAGCATAATTAAATTGATCACTTTAAAAAGAGTAGATTTGTTCACTTTTAGTTAATTAGATTTGATATATTTTGGCAATTTGAGCCTAGAAGAAGAGGGAATATATTTTATTTCTTGAAGTAGATAGTCTAACATAGGACAAAAAGATGTGCAAATACTGAGATGTCATAGCATATTTCTGCTGATGTAAAGAAATGGAAATCTACATATCTTAATTTATACATGGGTCACCTAATAGGAGAGAGGGAGTTGCTAAGTCTGAAAGTTAAAAATTTTCAGAATCACGTGTGTATGTATATATTATATTTCACTATAGTATTGCTTTACAATTATACTGTTCCTAGCCTCAAAAGCACAACAATTTATTTGTACCCAATTCTTCAAGTCAGCAGTTAGGGCTGGTCTCAGTTAGACTTCTCATGTGCCTATAGTCAGAAGCAGGTTGACTGTCGGCAAAGTGTGCCAGGCTTCTTAATGCCTAGGCTCACACTGGCACATTATCACTTCTGCCACATTCCATATATTAAAAAAAAAAACCCAAAAGATCAGCATAAATTCAAGGGACAGAGAAATAAACTCTGCCTCTTGATAAGACTATCTATAAGTTAATAGGAAAAAGACATGAATACAGGTGAAGATAATCCTGTAGGTATATATATCCTATATAACCTATAGGTATATATATACATGTGTGTCAAAGAAAAATTGTCCTAGATGGCATTAAACAGCCAAGATTTTATTCCAGACTATTGCAATAGGAGAGAGAAATTAAATTCAACTCCACTGATACAAAAGGCAGGTGAGATTTTAAGAACTGGGGTGAACTAGGATCTGTGTCTGCTAAATGGTGCTCATTGGTTAATAGAAATTAGGCTTCTATCCTCCCACACAGACTAGGAGAGAGACACAATCTTTCTTGATAATTACATTTCAAAGTGATGGCTCACAGTCTTTGAGAAAGACAGTTCTGGTACATAAAACTGGCAAAAGTCTGGGGGAAGATTTACATCTCAAAGAGGCAGAGAAAGAATTTACAATTCCAAGTTTTTTTAAAGTTAATGCTCTAAGAAAAGGGAAGTCAGCAGCCTATAGTCAGGAAAAAGCCTGTCTGAAGTTCAGTCAAGCTGAGAGAACAGTAAGCCTGCCCTGGTCAATAGACATTAAGGGATGTGTCAGCCTGGCATAGGAAAGTGAGAAGGTAGAAAAACTGGCAGTTTATATGTATAGTGCTGAATTTTGGGAAAAGCGTCTTATAGTACACATTCTCCAGCTATGTACCCAAAATAATTGCTGGCAAATAGCAATATGTAAATTGGGATAATCAATTTAAGAATTTCTTTGGATTACAATTTTCCTTCTTTTATCTCAATATCTGGATTAACCAGTGATTGAGTGTACCTCAGATCTAAATCTCAGAGGTAAATATCAAACCACGGAGCAAACTTATTTTAAAAAAATCAACAAAATAACAACCTTGAAATCGTATTCTCTTTATGTCCAAAGGTAGGTGGCCAATAAATTTGCCTAAGGCTTAAAATGATCCTTACTTTTACTTGACAGTTTCCAAATATATTATAGGTGATTTTATTGACCTAAGGGTTACAAAAATAAAATTAAACCACATGTACCTAAATAACAATGCACTCACTGGCTAGTTTCTGGTAATTTACTTTTATGGTATATTTTAAGAAAAGATAAATAAGCTTGTGTTTTTCTAGAAGCATTGTGGCATAATAACAAAATAAATTTAAAAAAACATAATAACTGGAAACTACCAAACACAGTATACTCATTGTGGATATCAATTTCATAGGACATTATGTAGATAAAAGAAATTATGGACATGAAGACTTAGTATACATTTGGGAAAATGTAGATAATAATAATGCGTGAAAAATACAAAGCATACTCATTTCACTTATAGTGTGAGTGAACCTATTTATAAATTAGAATTTTTATGAAGAATTTTGAAATTACATGTTAAAGATCTTTTTTTTTAATCATCACAGGCATTAGTATCATTGCAGAGCATTTCTGCATAAACCTCAAATTGTTGTTTCATGGCATTTTCTTACACAGGTGGGAGATATTGAACTATTAGGATGAAAGCAATGAGTCAAAGAGGTCTAAACACCCTTTACTTTCTAGGCATATGAGAATTACAAAAAGGTCTTTAGTTTAATACAATTTTCCTTGTATTTATTACACACCAAATACTTTGAGCAAAGCACCTTGCTGGGCATATAACAACCTAGAAGAGAGAAAATGAGAAGACTACGGACTCAGTGTTAAATGTACTAAGTAAATAATATCTCAGTCATGCCAAAGCTGCAGTTTTTGCACTGCAAAGATCTTGGTTAGTGCTGCAAGCATGAATATTTCAAATGTAGTTCCAAAAAATACAATATATTTTTTCCATAATTAATACAGAAAGGCTAAGGTATAAACACATCACTTTCCTCTGCATAATGTGAAAATAGTAAGAGTAATAAAACCTAGATTTTGTTAACATATTGTCAATAAAAAAATATTAATAATATATGGAGCAAAAGTCAAAATAAAAATAAGGATCATTTTAAGTTTTTTAAGCATATTGATAGTATTAATCCAAAAGCAAAAGGATGGCAGAATCATTATAGATAGTGGCTTACAACATATGGATATAATGAAAAGCACACACACAGGTGTCAACAAAATATCTAATGATTAAAAGGATTTACTGGACTCAGAAAATACACACAAAATTATTTTTCTGTCAATGAAAAGGATAAGAAAAGGAACCTCAAACTATTTTCAAGAAAAAGAAAAATAAAAAAAAGAAAAGAAAAAGAAAAATTATCAGCAACTGAGTTTCTTTGTAGAAAAGAAGTCAGAAAAACAGACACTCTGATTTTTAAAAACCTGTGTATTCAAAGGCTTGTTATCAAAATTTGGGGAAATAGGATTTTTATTTTTTCATTCAGAAGACATCCAACATTTTGGATAAAATAAAGTTTCTCAAAAATGTAATGGTATCTTAGAGGAAGAACATGGATTAGACAATTTAGACATTATTATTTAACCCTGTGTTTCTGACAAGCTTATTAAAAATATTTTATTAAATATAGAAAATGGTGCAATAACCACTGCCTTGAAGAAGATAAATAAAAATTTGAAACAAGTAGAATGAATTCAGAGGTGAAAAAGGAAAAAAGCTTAATAAATAAAAGTGTATGGAGTTCTTGTGTTTCCCATTTCTATTTTTTTCATCTGCCTAGTTAGAGTTGCTTAAGTTTCTGGGTGTAAATGTATTTCATATGAGGTGGAAATATTAGCATCTTAAAGAGTAGTCAGAAGGAAATCAGGTACATAAACTATAGTTCTCTTTTATAATTAAATTCTGGTCTAAATGTAGTAAGGCAGATAAAGGGTAGTCCTTCATCATCCTTACCTTTGTTGAAGCCTCATTATGGGTGGATAATACTTCTCCATTCCTTTGTTTGTAGCTTATCCAAGTGATCTCCTTTGGCCAATGGATGGAGTGTAAATAAGAGTGTGTCAGTTCCAGTCCTACGCCTTAAGGGACCTAGGTAAGACCCTTTTATCTCTGTCATGCTATGAGAGTAGTGTGCTCCAGCTAGCCCACTGGTTCAAGGTGGATGAGAAACAGATCTTCACCAGCTGTTGCAGCTTCAAGCGTAGTTGTTCAGCTGGGCTCAACCTATATCACCTGAATCTCAGAGGACCCACAGATGATGAGAATAAAATACTACTATTTTAAGCCACTAAATTCTGGGTGGTTTGTTACTTAACATTTTTTGAAAGATTAGCTAACTGAAACATAGAGTAAGCCAGAATATTGTAAAAGATAATCAAGCTTTGTGTCAAAAAGATGCAGACTTAAATGTCAGAGTTGCCACTTCCTCATTATATGTATTTAGGCAGATGATTACACTTATGAACCAGATTCCATATTTCAGTGGAAACGATGACATTTATAATACAGGTTTACAAGTCACTTCTAGTGCTTAGAATCCTTTTATATGAGAAGTTGGCCCTCAGGGATTGCCTTGTTATTTCCAAACCCTTTGGAGACCCAAGCTCAAGCTGATGTATGGTGTTAATTATCCTATTTCCTAACATAGTCAGTGTATATCCCCTGCTCCCTAAATCCTGTTCAAAAGTGTATAGTGATTGACATCAATCTTTCAATCCCTTTGAGGACTCAGACTCATCTGTCTTTTTTTTTTTTTTTTTTTTAATTTGCTTCTGCCTGCTGCAGACTCAGCCCCAAATTCAAGTTTCACCATGGCAGGCTTGGCTAATTGAGACTGGCATCTCCTTGTCATGATGCCAATGAATGATAATTATCTTTTCAAGAAAAGTCTATAAAGATGTGCACAAAAACTGAATAGTCTATAAAATGTTACTACTATTATGAAAAAGAAACTAATAAAATATTTTTAAAATTCGATCACAGTGAGATTGCAATTCAAGTGATTCAGCATTGTTTAGAAATAGTCAATTCTGCTGCATTTGGAGTTGGCCAGATTCTACTAGGAACACTGCATGTAGTTCTGACTGCCATAATTCAGGTGGAACATACAGAATGGAACTCATTCAGGGTACTATGATGAGAGTACTAAGAAAAGCCAAAACAGGCTTTATAATAAATTACTAGGAGTGTAAAATGATGACTTTTAAGCATTTAAAGGAAATTTGACAGGAGTAGATTTATTCAGTTGAGCCTGAAAGATAACTCTAGATCATTTATAGACGTTACAAGGAGATAATTTTAGGCTCTGTATCAGGATGTACTTTCTAAAAGTTATAACTGGTTCAAAGATGGTTTGATCTGCCTTAAGGGGAAGAGAGGTCTCTATCCAGTAGATCTAAGAATGCCACAATAGGCAACTTGTTGGGCTGTATTGCATATCTGTACAGTATTTTACAAGACAATCTAAATAGTGGTTGTATACTAAGATGCAGTATAAGAAGCTTAGCACATATTTTCTTACATCCAGTCCAGGTAAAGCATTTATGTTAACTGAGTGCATCTTCCATTGGATATGAGGATGGGGAGAGGAACACTGGTGTGCAAAAATGTACACTGGTGATGTACAACTATTGTTCAACTACTATGTTCTTTATTTTTGTAGTTAATCCATCTCAAGGCCCTAACCCACAGGATACAAAAACAAAAAATGAAAATGAAAACAAAAAAACTTGCCATTAAAAGTTATAACAGTCTCTTCTCATTTAAGTTGGTTTATTTCAGCCTTGTTTGGATAAATATTCAATTGCAAGGTAAAAATTCTACTTAAGTACTAATTTTCTTGTTACAATTGTTTGTCCCTGTAATTTTTTTTCCCTCCAAATTGGAGTTGGAATGTAAGGAAACACCATGGGATATTATGCCCAAGCTGAGAAATTTCTTTTCTTTCCTCTGCTTTCTCACCGTCCTTCATGGAGATGAAATTTTTCACATAGACTGGATGATGTGCTTCTAGATTTCACTCAAGTACAAAGCTAGTAGAATCCACATTGTAATCCCTCCACACAGTAGGAGTCAAGTGTACCTCTTCTCTCCACTAACTAAGCTCCACCTCAACTCTAGCTCTCTCTGCAGAGCCTCTGAGTCTCATTCACATTCTCCATCTGGTTTGTGGATTAGCTCTCAGTCCCTGACCTCTGCCACAGCATTATCTCATCTCTAACCCCTTGCCTACTGCTGCCCCACTGCAACCTCAGTGCCTGTCAACTCATTTACCTTTCCAGTTGGGAGGAAAAAGGAATTTCAGAACCTCAGTACAGCACAACGGAGCTACTTCTAGCTCTCTCTATACCTACTTTGCAGTGGCTACTGTTATTTGTATGAGACTTCCTGTGGCACAGTCTCTATATCGGAGTCCTGAAAAAGGAAGAGGGCACTATTCCCCTATGTTTTAAGTTTTCCTTTCAACATGAATTGTGGTAGGAGATAAAACAAGAACATATCTAAAAGACCTCTAACCTCACTTCTGTCTCATTCCTCCAAAGGTTCTTCTACTTCCCTTGGTATTAAGAACTTTTTTTATATCTTATAAGGGAAGAGCCCACGTTAAGTTCTTTATACCAAAGGTTTATAATTAAGCATCAAGATCCAAGTCTCCAAAGCACACATACTATAAAAATAGAGAAATTATAATTTAGAATGGGAAATAAATAACTTCTATCTGTGCAAAAAAATCAATACTGTTTTATTTTTAATCTTACAATTTACACAGTAAATCAACCAATGGATCCATTCTTATAGCCATTAGCTATCTGCTCTTTAATTTGGCAGTAAGCCTTACAATGGTCATAGGCTTTAATAGAATATTTTTAGGAAAGCATTATTTGTGGGAAAATATATACATATATTTAATATTACAAAACGTTCATCACTTTTGTTTCTAGGAAGATGTTTCTCTATTGTTCCTCCTAAATATGACTAACACATTACTCATCGTATATAAAACAAATACAAGGAAGTTCTAAAAGGTAGAGAAGGTGGCAGATTGGCTAGAAACTTCAAATTCCTGGGAATATCACTGAGGTGAATTCACTGGGTTTTCTTTTTGCCTCATATAACCCAGGCTTAGAGCTGAAGAAACCATCAACTTGGAAACGCCAAAAAACGTAGACTAATCAAAAGCCATAAGAAAAGGCTGGACTCTTTAGCTGGAAACTAAGAAAGGGGACACATAAAAATACAGAAAACTTCAACATTAACTGTTCTACTCCATAGAACAGCACAGAAAAACAAGTGGCCCCACATGCATCCCTACCAGAAAATGCTGAGCAGAGAGCCTAGATTTCCACCCTTCCAGGACTGGGACAAGTCACCCCAACTTCCACTGGAGTGGCATCAGAGAAGGCTGAAATAGGGAGGTAGACTTTCATCTCTGCTGTGGAGTAATGATGCCCTCTTCTGCCTGAGAAGTCAGTGGAGACTACAAAGAAAGCCTGTATTTCTATTCCCACTCAGCAATAATGAGGGCTCCTACCCCTTGCCCTAGAGTGGATTAAGAGGAGAACCAGTGGAGAGTCAGGACTTTAACCTCCACCAAGTGTGAACACAGCTATCATATTTTCCCCATGGCATCAGGTGAAGCCATTCAGGGAGCAATAATGACACATTTCTATTTCTCTCAACCAGAGAGGTATGAGTGGAGGCCACATAAGAAGCTGACACTCTCACACTCACCCAACAGTAACTAGGAGCTCTCCCCACCAAGTGTCAATGAAGGCTGAGTGAGGAAACTGAATTTTTATCCTTACTTGGCAATAATGAGGCAGTACTGCTATCAGAGTGGCATCACAGGAAGCCAACTAAAAGAGAAGGTTTAAATAAAGTTCAGACACTTTTAATATAATACTCAAAATATCCACATTTCAACAGAAAACTACTTGTCATACCAAGAACCAGAAAGATCTCAAGTTGGATAAAAAAAAAAAGAATAACAAATGACAATGCCCAAATGACAGAGATGTTAGAATTATTAGACAAAGATTTTAAAGTGCCCTCAAAAAAATGTTTCAGCAGTGACAAACACAATTGACACAAATGAAAAAAAATAGAAAGTCTCACCAAAGAAACAAAGTATCAGCAAATAAATAGAAGATATAACTAAGAATTAAATGAAAATTTTATAACTGAAAAATACAGTAACAAATAAAAAGCTCAATAGATGGGAAACCTAGCAGACTGAAGAGGATACAGAAAAGTATCAGTGAACTTAAACATAGAACAATGAAAATTACTAAATCTGAAGAAAAGAGAGAAAAATAGGCTGGAAAACCATGAATAGGGCCTAGGGCATTTATGGAAATATAACAAAAGATTAATATTCATGCCATCAGAGTCCTGGAAGGAGAAGGGAAAAGAGAAGCACCAGAAAAGTGCATGAAGAAATTACCACTGAACTGTAGCACTGAATTTATCATTCAAATCTGTCAAAAGACACAAACCTACAGATTTGATAAGATAAGCAAGCCCCAAACATAAAAATCGCCCCCTAAATACATGGCAAGATACAACATAATTAAACTTCAGAAAACGAAAGACAAAAATCTTGAAGTAGCCAGAGAAATAGCACTATAACTATAGGGGAAAATAATTAGAATGAAAACAGTTTCCTCATAAGAAACCATGGGGACCAAAAAGAGGTGGCACCATATTTTTCAATTGCTAAAAGAAAAGAGTGGTCAACCCATACTCCTATACCCACTGAAAATATCTTTTGGGTACAGAGGGAGAATCAGAACGTTCTCAGATGAAGAAAAATTAAGATAATTTATTTCCAGCCAATATACCAAACAACAGCAGAATACAACTTCTTTTTGAGAGTTCATGGAACATATACAGATGAAGACCATTCATAAAGCAAACCTAAAACAAATTTAAAAGTATTGAAATCATATGCAGCTATTCTCCAACCATGATGGAAATCAATGGCAGAAAGATAATAGAAAATTCTCCAAACACTTGGAAAATGAAACCATGTGCTTTGAAGTAATCCATGGTCAAAAAGGAAGTTTCAAGGGAAATTAGAAAAATACACTGAACTGAATTAAATGAAAATAAAACATGAAAACTTGTTGGACACAGCTAAAGCAGGACTGAGGGGGAAATTTCTAACACAATGCATATTTTAGAAAGGAGGGAAAATCTCAAATCAATAATCCAAACTCCCACAAGAAACTAGCAAAAGAACAAATTGAAACCAAAGCAGGCAGTAGAAACAATAGAGATAAGAGCAGAACTCAATGAAAATGAAACAAGTAAAACAATAGAAAAAAAAATCAATGAAACAAAGAGCAGTTTCTAGAAAAGATCAATAAAATTCACAAACTTCTATCAAGACTGACAAATTAGAAAAGAGAGTAGATACAAATGATCAATATTTGGAATGAAAAGGGGCTAACACTACAGACCTTATAGATGTGAAAAGGATAATGACAGACTACCATGAACTGTTCTACATACATAAATTTGACAACTTAGACACAGTGGACTAATTCCTCAAAAAACCGCAAATTACCACAAGTCACACAACATGAAATAGGTAATATGACTACCCCTATCTGACCTGCTGTAACCAAGCCAGACCCTCTGAGGCCTTCCCACAACAGAGCCCCCATGCCCATGGCCTCCACCTGCCTCTTGCCTATAGAAGAACATTAGTCTCTTAGGCCTTTGCCAAGTTACAAAGAATAAATTTAATCAGAGAAGTGAAAAAATGAAGAAAGAAAGGAAAATAGTCAAGCAGGACAAAATAATAATTCTTTAGTCATTTAAAAAAGTCAAGGACTGGGTTTCCCTGGTGGTGCAGTGGTTGAGAATCTGCCTGCCAATGCAGGGGACATGGGCTCGAGCCCTGGTCTGGGAAGATCCCACATTCTGTGGAGCAACTGGGCCCGTGAGCCACAACTACTGAGCCTGTGCATCTGGAGTCTGTGCTCCACAGCAAGAGAGGCCATGAAAGTGAGAGGTCTGCACACCGCGATGAAGGGTGGCCCCTGCTTGCTGCAACTAGAGAAAGCCCTCTCACAGCCAAAAGTAAATAAATTAATTAATTAAAAAAAAAAAAAAGTCAAGGACCTTTAGTTTCTCCTCAAGGGCTACAGGTAATATCCTGAGCTATGTACTTTGAGTTGCTTTGCAGATACTGGAACCCCCACCAAGTGGAAGAAGTTAACTGTATTCTGCCTGCAAGCATGTAGACACCAGACAAGTTGAAACCAGAAGGTCGAGGATGTTGACTCCTGATTAGCTCACCACCAGCCAATCAGAAGTATGTCCACGAGCTGACTACCTACCCCATAATCCCCCTCCCTCTCCCTGTCTTCACAAACTTTTCCCTGAAAGCCTTTGGGGAGTTTGGGCCTTTTAAGCACCATCTACCTAGACTACTTGCTTGGTGCCCTGCAATAAATGCTGCACTTTCCTTCACCACAACCTAGTGTCAGTAGATTGGTTTTACTGTGTGTGGGCAAGTGGACCCAAGTTTGGTTTGGTAACACAGCTAGTTTCACTGGGAAATTCAACCAATCATTTAAAGAAGAATCAACACTCAAACTGTACAAACTCTTCCAGAAAACAAAAGAAGGGGGAACATTTCCCAATTAACTTTATGAAGCTAGTTTTACCCTGATATCAAATAAATACTTTTACTCTGATATCAAATACAGTACAAAAAAGAAAATTATAAACCAATATCTCCAATGAATATAGATACAAAAACTTTGAACTAAATATTAACAAATGGATTCATAATTATATAGAAAAGAGTTCTACGTCATGACCAAGTGAAGTTTATTCTAAGGAGGCAAAGCTGGTTCAATATTTAAAAACCAGTCAATGAATCCACCATAATAACAGGCTAGGCAGAGATCACCTTCCTCCCCACAGATACACCAGAAATACAGCTACACGTGGAACAACTCCTACAGAACACCTACTGAACGCTGGCAGAAGACCCCAGACCTCCCAAAAGGCAAGAAACTCCCCACATACCTGGGTAGGGCAAAGCAGAGAGATTCCCGCACAGAGGAGCGGTGCCGAGCGGCACTCACCAGCCCGAGAGGCTTGTCTGCTCCCCCGCCGTGGAGGGCGGCGCTGGAGCTGAGGCTCGGGCTTCGGTCAGAGCGCAGGGAGAGGACTGGGGCTGGCGGCGAGAACTCAGCCTGAAGGGGGCTAATGTGCCACAGCTAGCCGGGAGGGAGTCCAGGAAAACTCTGGAGCTGCCGAAGAGGCAGGAGACTTTTTCTTCCCTCTTGGTTTCCTGGTGCGCGAGGAGAGGGGATTAAGAGCGCCGCGTAAAGGAGCTCCAGAGACGGGCGCGAGTCGCGGCTGAAAGCGCGGAGCCCAGAGACGGGTGTGGGACGCTGGGGCTGCTGCTGCCGCCGCCAAGAAGCCTGTGTGCGAGCGCAGGTCACTGTCCACACCGCCCTTCCGGGAGCCTGTGCAGCCTGCCACTGCCGGGGTCCCGGGATCCAGGGGCGGCTTCCCTGAGAGAACGCACGGCGCGCCTTGGGCTGGTGCAACATCACACCGACCTCTGCCGCTGCAGGCTCACCCCGCACTCCGTGCCCCTCCCTCCTGCCGGGCCTGAGTGAGCCAGAGCCCCCGAAGAGGCTGCTCCTTTAACCCTGTCCTGTCTGAGCGAAGAACAGACGCCCTCCGGCGACCTACACGCAGAGGCGGGGCCAAATCCAAAGCTGAGACCCAGGAGCTGTGAGAACAAAGAAGAGAAAGGGAAACCTCTCCCAGCAGCCTCAGAAGCAGCGGATTAAAGCTCCACAATCAACTTCATGTACCCTGAATCTGTGGAATACATGAATAGACAACAAATCATCCCAAATTGAGGAGCCAGGAGTCAGTGCTGTGCCTCTGAGGTGGGAAAGCCAACTTCAGGACACTGGTCCACAAGAGACCTCCCAGCTCCACATAATATCAAACGGCGAAAATCTTCCAGAGATCTCCATCTCAACACCAGCACCCAGCTTCACTCAACGACCAGCAAGCTACAGTGCTGGACACCCTATGCCAAACAAGTAGCAAGACAGGAACACAACGCCACCCATTAGCAGAGAGGTGGCCTAAAATCATAAAAAGTCCGCAGACACCCCAAAACACACCACCAGACGTGGACCTGCCCACCAGAAAGACAAGATCCAGCCTCATCCACCAGAACACAGGCAGTAGTCCCCTCCACCAAGAAGCCTACACAACCCACTAAACCAACGCTTAGCCACTGGGGACAGACACCAAAAACAACGGGAACTACGAACCTGCAGCCTGCAAAAAGGAGACCCCAAACACAGTAACATAAGCAAAATGAGAAGACAGAAAAACACACAGCAGGAGAAGGAGCAAGATAAAAACCCACCAGACCTAACAAATGAAGAGGTAATAGGCAGTCTACCTGAAAAAGAATTCAGAATAATGATGGTAAAGATGATCCAAAATCTTGGAAATAGAATAGACAAAATGCAAGAAACAGTTAACAAGGACCTAGAAGAACTAAAGATGAATCAAGCATCGATTAAAAACACAATACATGAAATAAAAAATACTCTAGATGGGATCAATAGCAGAATAACTGAGGCAGAAGAACGGATAAGTGAGGTGGAAGATAAAATAGTGGAAATAACTGCTGCACAGCAAAATAAAGAAAAAAGAATGAAAAGAACAGAGGACAGTCTCAGAGACCTCTGGGACAACATTAAATGCACCAACATTCGAATTATAGGGGTTCCAGAAGAAGAAGAGAAAAAGAAAGGGACTGAGAAAATATTTGAAGAGATTATAGTTGAAAACTTCCCTAATATGGGAAAGGAAATAGTTAATCAAGTCCAGGAGGCACAGAGAGTCCCATACAGAATAAATCCAAGGAGAAATACACCAAGACACATATTAATCAAACTGCCAAAAATTAAACACAAAGAAATCATATTAAAAGCAGCAAGGCAAAAACAACAAATAACACACAAGGGAATCCCCATCAGGATAACAGCTGATCTCTCAGCAGAAACTCTACAAGCCAGAAGGGAGTGGCAGGACATAATTAAAGTGATGAAGGAGAAAAACCTGCAACCAAGATTACTCTACCCAACAAGGATCTCATTCAGATTTGATGGAGAAATTAAAACCTTTACAGACAAGCAAAAGCTGAGAGAGTTCAGCACCACCAAACCAGCTTTACAACAAATGCTAAAGGAACTTCTCTAGGCAAGAAACACAACAGAAGGAAAAGAACTACAATAACGAACCCAAAACAATTAAGAAAATGGGAATAGGAACATACATATCAATAATTACCTTAAATGTAAATGGACTAAATGCTCCCACCAAAAGACACAGACTGGCTGAATGGATACAAAAACAAGACCCATATATATGCTGTCTACAAGAGACCCACTTCAGACCTAGAGACACATACAGACTGAAAGTAAGGGGATGGAAAAAGATATTCCATGCAAATGGAAACCAAAAGAAAGCTGGAGTAGCAATTCTCATATCAGACAAAATAGACTTTAAAATAAAGACTACTAGAAGAGACAAAGAAGGACACTACATAATGATCAAGGGATCAATCCAAGAAGAAGATATAACAATTGTAAATATTTATGCACCAAACATAGGAGCACCCCAATACATAAGGGAAATATTAACAGCCATAAAAGGAGAAATCGACAGTAACACAATCATAGTAGGGGACTTTAACACCCCACTTTCACCAATGGACAGGTCATCCAAAATGAAAATAAATAAGGAAACACAAGCTTTAAATGATACATTAAACAAGATGGACTTAATTGATATTTATAGGACATTCCATCCAAAAACAACAGAATACACATTTTTCTCAAGTGCTCATGGAACATTCTCCAGGATAGATCATATCTTGGGTCACAAATCAAGCCTTGGTAAATTTAAGAAAATTGAAATTGTATCAAGTATCTTTTCCGACCACAATGCTATGAGACTAGATATCAATTACAGGAAAAAAGCTGTAAAACATACAAACACATGGAGGCTAAACAATACACTACTTAATAACGAAGGGATCACTGAAGAAATCAAAGAGGAAATTAAAAAATACCTAGAAACAAATGACAATGGAGACACGATGACCCAAAACCTATGGGATGCAGCAAAAGCAGTTCTAAGAGGGAAGTTTATGGCAATACAATCCCACCTTAAGAAACAGGAAACATCTCGAATAAACAACCTAACCTTGCACCTAAAGCAATTAGAGAAAGAAGAACAAAAACATCCCAAAGTCAGCAGAAGGAAAGAAATCATAAAAATCAGATCAGAAATAAATGAAAAAGAAATGAAGGAAACGATAGCAAAGATCAATAAAACTAAAAGCTGGTTCTTTGAGAAGATAAACAAAATTGATAAACCATTAGCCAGACTCATCAAGAAAAAAAGGGAGAAGACTCAAATCAATAGAATTAGAAATGAAAAAGAAGTAACAACTGACACTGCAGAAATACAAAAGATCATGAGAGATTACTATAAGCAACTCTATGCCAATAAAATGGACAACCTGGAAGAAATGGACAAATTCTTAGAAATGCACAACCTGCCAAGACTGAATCAGGAAGAAATAGAAAATATGAACAGACCAATCACAAGCACTGAAATTGAAACTGTGATCAAAAATCTTCCGACAAACAAAAGCCCAGGACCAGATGGCTTCACAGGCGAATTCTATCAAGCATTTAGAGAAGAGCTAACACCTATCCTTCTGAAACTCTTCCAAAATATAGCACAGGGAGGAACACTCCCAAACTCATTCTATGAGGCCACCATCACCTTGATACCAAAACCAGACAAGGATGTCACAAAGAAAGAAAACTACAGGCCAATATCACTGATGAACATAGATGCAAAAATCCTCAACAAAATACTAGCAAACAGAATCCAACAGCACATTAAAAGGATCATACACCATGATCAAGTGGGGTTTATTCCAGGAATGCAAGGATTCTTCAATATACGCAAATCAATCAACGTGATACACCATATTAACAAACTGAAGGAGAAAAACCATATGATCATCTCAATAGATGCAGAGAAAGCTTTTGACAAAATTCAACAACCATTTATGATAAAAACCCTGCAGAAAGTAGGCATAGAGGGAACTTTCCTCAACATAATAAAGGCCATATATGACAAACCCACAGCCAGCATCGTCCTCAATGGTGAAAAACTGAAACCATTTCCACTAAGATCAGGAACAAGACAAGGTTGCCCACTCTCACCACTCTTATTCAACATAGTTTTGGAAGTTTTAGCCACAGCAATCAGAGAAGAAAAGGAAATAAAAGGAATCCAAATGGGAAAAGAAGAAGTAAAGCTGTCACTGTTTGCAGATGACATGATACTATACATAGAGAATCCTAAAGATGCTACCAGAAAACTACTAGAGCTAATCAATGAATTTGGTAAAGTTGCAGGATACAAAATTAATGCACAGAAATCTCTGGCATTCCTATATACTAATGATGAAAAATCTGAAAGTGAAATCAAGGAAACACTCCCATTTACCATTGCAACAAAAAGAATAAAATATCTAGGAATAAACCTACCTAAGGAGACAAAAGACCTGTATGCAGAAAATTATAAGACACTGATGAAAGAAATTAAAGATGATACAAATAGATGGAGAGATGTACCATGTTCTTGGATTGGAAGAATCAACATTGTGAAAATGACTCTACTACCCAAAGCAATCTACAGATTCAATGCAATACCTATCAAACTACCAATGGCATTTTTCACAGAACTAGAACAAAAAATTTCACAATTTGTATGGAAACACAAAAGACCCCGAATAGCCAAAGCAATCTTGAGAACGAAAAATGGAGCTGGAGGAATCAGGCTCCCTGACTTCAGACTATACTACACAGCTACAGTAATCAAGACAGTATGGTACTGGCACAAAAACAGAAATATAGATCAATGGTACAGGATAGAAAGCCCAGAGATAAACCCACGGACATATGGTCACCTTATCTTTGATAAAGGAGGCAGGAATGTACAGTGGAGAAAGGACAGTCTCTTCAATAAGTGGTGCTGGGAAAACTGGACAGGGACATGTAAAAGTATGAGATTAGATCACTCCCTAACACCATACACAAAAATAAGCTCAAAATGGATTAAAGACCTAAATGTAAGGCCAGACACTATCAAACTCCTAGAGGAAAACATAGGCAGAACACTCTATGACATAAATCACAGCAAGATCTTTTTTGACCCACCTCCTAGAGAAATGGAAATAAAGACAAAAATAAACACATGGGACCTAATGAAACTTCAAAGCTTTTGCACAGCAAAGGAAACCATAAACAAGACGAAAAGACAACCCTCAGAATGGGAGAAAATATTTGCAAATGAAGCAACTGACAAAGGATTAATCTCCAAAATTTATAAGCAGTTCATGCAGCTCAATAGCAAAAAAACAAACAACCCAATCCAAAAATGGGCAGAAGACCTAAATAGACATTTCTCCACAGAAGATATACAGACTGTCAACAAACACATGAAAGGATGCTCAACATCTTTACTCATTAGAGAAATGCAAATCAAAACTACAATGAGATATCATCTCACACCAGTCAGAATGGCCATCATCAAAAAATCTAGAAACAATAAATGCTGGAGAGGGTGTGGAAAAAAGGGAACACTCTTGCACTGCTGGTGGGAATGTGAATTGGTACAGCCACTATGGAGAACGGTATGGAGGTTCCTTAAAAAACTACAAATAGAACTACCATATGACCCAGCAATCCCACTACTGGGCATATACCCTGAGAAAACCATAATTCAAAAAGAGACATGTACCAAAATGTTCATAGCAGCCCTATTTACAATAGCCTGGAGATGGAAACAACCTAAGTGTCCATCATCGGATGAATGGGTAAAGAAGATGTGGCACATATATACAATGGAATATTACTCAGCCATAAAAAGAAATGAAATTGAGCTATTTGTAATGAGGTGGATGGACCTAGAGTCTGTCATACAGAGTGAAGTAAGTCAGAAAGAGAAAGACAAATACTGTATGCTGACACATATATATGGAATTTAAGAAAAAAAAAATGTCATGAAGAACATAGGGGTAAGACAGGAATAAAGACACAGACCTACTAGAGCATGGACTTGAGGATATGGGGAGGGGGAAGGGTAAGCTGTGACAAAGTGAAAGAGCGGCATGGACATATATACACTACCAAACGTAAGGTAGATAGCTAGTGGGAAGCAGCCGCATAGCACAGGGAGATCAGCTCGGTGCTTTGTGACCGCCTGGAGGGGTGGGATAGGGAGGGTGGGAGGGAGACACAAAAGGGAGGGGATATGGGAACATATGTATATGTATAACTGATTAAATTTGTAAAAAAAAAAAAAAAAAAAAGAGCATATAGTTTGAAATGAGATAGACCTGGGTTCACCTCTGAGTTTCCCATAAACCTGAGCATGGATGTGGGCAAGGTAGATGCTCAATCTTCAAAAATGTTTTTTAAACCAAAATATACATTTTATGTTTCAAGTGACTAAATCATATTCAGTACCAGGTTCCCAACCATTCTTTGAGCTTCCATCCACAAATTTAGTGTGATCAGGATGTTTTAACAACCAACTGATTCCCCAGCCTAAGCTGGAGTTGGTAACCTGTCCTGGCCAATGAATCTTGGGGAGTGTGCACTTTCTCTGCTCCGCGTGTATGGTCCAGACAGCCTTGCAACTCTGGCTTCAGAAATGAAGAGCAACATAACCCCGCTGCCATTAAACTTGTCAAGTTTATCCTCCAAAAAGGTACTTTGTGTATCTAACACTGACACCTAACGAAGACCCTGGTTGGTCATTTGGATACATCTAGCCCAGCTCTGCAATGCGATCAGTGATGTCCTCACCAGGCTTTTGGGTTCACATCAGGGAAGAGTTGGAATTCATCCCTCGGGATGTTCAACGTGGAAGGGCCTCAGTCATCATTTAACCTTCCTCCTTGTTTTTAAAAATGGGGAAACTGACACCCAGAGACAGTTAAGGGACTTGTTTAATAGAAACTAAAGGTAGAAATGGGGATCAAACCCAGACCTTTGGAGACTAAGTAGAGACAAGTTTCCAGCACAACAGGCTGCTTCCCAAAAATATACGTGCCTCATGAGTTTCCAAGTCATCTGTGCTCAGGAACCTAGCCAATTTTCTCTGTACTTCTCCAGTTTTAATGGATGCACTGTCAAAGTGAGCATGTATAAAAATGTACATTGTTAACTGTGTTAATGAAATCCTGGATTCCTCTGTACATTCCACCATAATAGCATATATCACAACATTTTATAATTAAAAAAAAAAAAAAGAATATTCTTTGGACTTACTAAATCACCTCAATTTTATACATTTTCTGTTGTATTCAGTTCTGCTCATATCTTTATTTATCTTTTTTCTATATTCTCAGGGTTTATTGGTTTGATCTTCTGATGTCAATTAAAACACTTGGTTATTCATTTTAATAAATCTTTTTACTTATAAAGAAAAAAAAAAATAACAGGCTAAGGGGGAAAAAATGTCACATGATTATATCAGTCAATGCAAAAAAAGCTTTGACAAAGTTCATTACTTATTCACTATAGAAACTCCTGAAGAAAAAAAAAAAAGAGCCCAGAGAACTTCCCCAACCTACATATAACCTACAGATAACACGACGCCTATTTTTCGACTGAATTACTTTTCCCCTAAGATGAGGAGCACTCTCAACATTCTTAATCAACATAAAAGTGAAAGTTCTACCTGGTGCAATAAGAAAAGGCATAAAATCAGAAATGAAGATATAAAACTATCCTTATTTGAAGATGACGTGACTACTTAGAAAATCCCAAGGTATCTATGATTAAACAAGCAGAAACAAAAACAAACAAACAAAAACCCTAGAGCTAATAAGCAAGTACAGCAAGGTCACAAAAAACAAACAAAAATTATGTTCACACAAAAACCTATATACAAATGTTTATAGTAGCCTTATTTGTAATAGCCCAAAACTGGAAAAAAAATTGTAGGTTTTCCTAAACAGGAGAATTGTTAAACAAACAGTAATATATCCATACTATACAACATTATTCAGCAATATAAAGGAATGTACTACCAATACATACAACAACTTGAAAGAATCACTGGGGAAATATTCTGGCTGAAAAATAGCCATTGTCTAAAGATTACATTTATATAACATTTTTTTGAGATGACCTAATTATAGAGATAGAGAACAGATTAACAGTTTCCAGAGGTTGGGAAAGAATAGAAGTGGATGTGTCTATAAAAGGGCAATATGAGGGATTCTTATGGTAATGGAAATGTACTGTATTGGTGTCAATCTCCTGATTGTGACATTGTGCTATAGTTTTGCAAGATGTTACCATTGGGGGAAACTGGGTAGAGGGTAACATTGTAACTCTGCATTATTTCTTACAACTGCAGATGAAACTACATTTGTCTCAAAAATAAAAGTTTTCATTAAAAAAGAAAATATATCCACATTAAAATAAAAAATACATTATTTATGTTACGTTCAGAATAAATTGAGGGTGCTCTTTTAAAGGCAATGCAATCAGATATATTGTTATATAGGGAAAATCTTCAAGTCATATGCAAAACGTATTACCTAATTTTGTGTAGCACTGAGGATTTAATTATTTTTTCTCATTCAGGAGCTCAGTTTTGGTCAGGTTTGCCATTAGAATGGTGTGTGTAATTAGGGACTTGAAACTTTTAACTGGACATTCAACACTGCAGATATATTGGTCTCTCACCTCTAAACTCCACATTACTAGATATACCTACAATTAAAATAATTTAACAATAAAAATTTATTTATTATGTTAAATTATAAAGAAAACACTAAAAACAAACATGAGTTGGGTACCTTTTAAATTAGACCATAAAATATTGTTTCCTTTTTTTGTTGTTAATTTATAATTTTAATTATCCTCTTCTAACAAAATAATAGAATCCCAAATGATAACCTATGAGATCAATGTAAGCATACATAAGGATAACTGAATATGACCTTGCTAAGTCTAATAATTATTAGACCATATTTTCCTACTAAAATGATAACTGATCTTGTAAAATATTTGTAAGGCTTTGAACTCTCACAGCTCATTAATAGGTTATCTAAAAGTAATTTAAGGGCTTCCCTGGTGGCGCAGTGGTTGCGAGTCTGCCTGCCGATGCAGGGGACATGGGTTCGTGACCCGGTCCAGGAATATCCCACATGCCGCGGAGCGGCTAGGCCCGTGAGCCATGGCCGCTGAGCCTGAGCATCTGGAGCCTGTGCTCCGCAATGGGAGAGGCCACAATAGTGAGAGGCCCCCGTACCGCCAAAAAAAAAAAAAGTAAGTTAAGCTACTTTAAATTTATAAATAATCTGCTACACAGAGGAATTAATAAAAAGCTCAGAAATCAGTGTTTATTAACTTTACATTTGCTAAAAGCAATTTATCAAGAGAGAAGACTAAAATGCAAATTAAAACTTAAGTCCCATCATACAGATGTAATAAAGTTTGCCTTGTCATGAAGTATTCCTAAAAGCTTCAGAAGTATGAAAACATATTCAAAAGGCTGATGCTTATATGCCTTTGGTAACATTAAGATGCATTTGATTACACTTAATACATCATTTTTTTATGTATTAAAATCATGTCTTCTAAATTAAAACTACCCTGGTTTGCAAAAAGTTTAGATATTCATTCATTCTTCTGGTATGTCCTTTTTAGAAATCCAATTTAAATAAATGTTCCAGATAGCTGATTTCTTAATTTCAATTTCTCTATATTTGAACTAATTGACAATTATTAAGCATGTATTGATAATAAATACCATTTTGCCACCTATATTACAAACAAAATATTATTAAAATAGATTTTCTCCCTTTCTGGGCAAAGGTAGAGGTTACTTTTCATGTCAAAATTTCTAAGAGAACTAAAACTTCCTTTTCATGATATTCTTTTCCAAGATATTATATTATCTTTTCCTATCAAAAATATTTACTAAAACAGGTGTAATGTCTTAAAGTTTAAATAGAAATAGACAGTATAACCTAAAAACATATTAAAAATATATACAGAAGTTATCTTGAATCTCAAGCCTCTATTTTCTTATGACATTAAATTTATAAGATGTCACGTTACTGAAATTGATATTTTACTTAGAATAAAAATGTGTATATACTATTTATTTTAAGAATTACAGACTGAAAAAAACCAAACATATTGAGCATCTAATATGTGCCAGACTACATGACTGAGACACATCATCAAACCAAAAAACAGTTCCATCTTTCATGGAGCTTATATTCTAGGAGAAAAGAAAAAGTGTGAATATCATTTAAAAGACTTAGGGTGAACAAGATGGCAGAATAGGAGGATCCTGAGCTCTCCTCCTTCCATAAGCACACCAAAATTACAAATATTTACAGAGCAACTATCAGTGAGAATGATCTGAAGACTAGCAGAAAAGATATTTCTTAACTAAAGATTTAAAGGAGCAACCACAGTGAAATGGGTAGGAGGGGCAGAGACGCAGTATAGTCAAGAACCACACGCCTGGGTAGGCAACACACAAATAGAAGGATAATCACAACTGAAGAGGTTCTCTCCACATTGGGCACCCCAGCCTGCATGTCTAGCACTAGGAGGACAAGTCCCCAGAAAGTCTGGCTTTAAAGGCGAGTGGAGCTTGCAGATGGGAGAGCCAGAAGGCTGCAGGAAAAAGAGACTCCACTATTCAAGGGTCCATGCTCCAAGATACAACACACAGGGAGTCATGTGAACGGAGCCTGGGTCAGACCCACTTGCTAATCTTGCCAGAGAGTCAGGAGGCAGTTGGGACTCCCCTTGGGGACACAGATGATGGCAGCACTCATTTGTAGAAGCTCATTCTACCATGAAGACATTAGTGTTAGCGAGCATCATTTTGCAGTGCTCCTTCTAGCCTATTAGCACCAGGGCCCAGGTGCTTAGCTGCCCACCAGTGTGGTTCAGCACCAATCCTGGGACCCCTGGACTCATGGCCAACTGTACCATAGAAAAAAAGACATGAAATACAGACTAAAAAGTGATTTAAAAGATCAATAAAACTAAAAGCCAGTTCTTTGAAAAGATAAGTACAACTGATAAACCTTTAGCCAGAGTCATCAGGGAAAAAAAAAAAAGGACCCAAATCAATAAAATCAGAAATGAAGAAGAGAAGTTACAACTGACACCACAGAAATACAAAGGATCACAAGAAATTACTATGAAAAATTTTACACCAATAAAACAATCTAGAAGATATGGGAACTCTTATCTATGGTTGGGGAGAATAAGCTACTTCTAGCTCTGTATGAACCATGGGATTTTTCAGCCTACTGATTTCTGGTGGTTCTCCCTTTTGGCTTCACCTCATCTGTGAGAGGAATAACTGAAATTTCAAACCCTGTAAACACAAAACTATGCTTATAACACATATTCCAAGTTTGTATCCTATAAACTACTCATTCCTTATGTTACTGATAGATGAATTATAACAAAGTTCATGAAATATTGAGTAAACAAATGTGAAGCAACAAAACATCAAAATATAATCCTATAAGCAATTATTTTTCTTGTATTTATTAATGTAGGCAGATAAAGGAATGAGATGTATGTGGAAGTCAGAAAAGGTTTAGAATGCTCTATATAATAAATAAGCAATCTCACCACAATGAGATATAAGTAAGGAAGAAGAGAATAAAATCAGAACCGGTTTGGAAATAATGACTTTTCAAGGAATTTTAGAGGGGGAAATGAGATAAAGATGATAACTCCATATGGTATAGAATTTGGAGATTTATATTGCTAAAGGAGATTTTAGAAAGTCTTACAGTGTAATGAGTCTGTAACCCTTCCCCTCATGTCTTCAATAAATTTTCACTGAAAGCACATACTACTTTTCAAGGTTTTGAGTGAGGATTTTTTTCTTCTTGCTTCATTCTGAAATGAAATTTAAATTAAAACCTTAATCTCAAGAAATTCTATATTTATTTGAGTTACATGACATTAAACAGTAGAATTATAGCAGTCTGTAGTAAATGAACATATACTGTGAGTCTCCAAGAGGGGACTATATTATGCAGCCTGTCCCAATTTATTTAATCACAAAACCATTTCTCCAGGAGAATTTTGTGAAATAATGTTTGAAGAGTCAGATTGGGTAATATAGCTTCAAAATTTGGACTCATTTAATTAAAATCCAGACAGAACAAAAACTAAAAGCACTATGTTTGTCAGCTTGGGCTGTCATAAAAAAACATACCATATACTGTGTGACAAACTACAGAAAGTTTAAGTAGGCCCAGTGTAAGTTATTCTCTTACATTCTTGGAGGCTGGAAGTCTGAGGGCAGGGTGCCAATAGGTTCAGATTCTGGGGGGTACTCTTTTCCTGGCTTGTAGATGGCTGCCTTCTCACTGTGTGCTCACATGGCCTTTCCTTGGTGTGAGAGTGGAGACAGACATTGCTCTCTCTTCCTGTTCTTCTAAGGCCACTAATTCTATAGGATTAAGACTACTGTTTTATGGTTTCAGTTTACCTTAATTACTTTTTAAAAGCCCTGTCTCCAAACACAGTCATATTTTGGGTTGGGGTCCAACATATGAATTTAGGAGGAAGACAATTCAATCCAGAGAAAGTTGCATGGGAAGTACTATTTATGAAAATACAAATATTATTTATGACTGTTGGTCTATTTTATTTTTACATAAACATTCTTAACATATGTGTGAGATTCACCAGATTTTAGTTATTAGTTTAAAATTTTTTCAATGTTAGTTTAGTTTTTTCTAGAGAAATTTTGAAATAAATCTATACTATTGATATTTTTAGCAGAGACAATAATGTCACAATCTAGAACAAAGAGAATATTTAGAAAACAAACAAGAAGAGGCATATCAATATTTTATAGTTGACCATATGAAGTAATGATACTTCAATAAAAGAATTAAAAGATTAACTTTATTTTATCCATAATTTTATTGGACGAGTTCTTGCAAATGCTAATACAAAGCTAAAGGAACCTATCAAAACAGTAAATCATTTTACAAAATGTAAATGACTTTAAGATAGTTTGTTCCCTGTAAACATTTATACATGTAATAATACACTCTACATTTGGACCACACAAAAGTTACAATAGAAAACTGTGGGGATAGTATCTCTTATATTTTCTGGTTGTGCTTTGTAATAAAAAATATTTTTCAGAGATTATTTCAACCAGCTGAATAACAAACATTTTTAAGTGTTACAGAATACTTTTCATTATTTTTTAAAGTTAACAAATATAACTAGCTTTTCAATAGGACAAGAAGCTACCTTGTACTTAGAGTTAGCCCAGACAATTATTTTTCATAAAGCACTTGAAATCCTTGTAAATTTTAAATTCTAGCATTATAAAGAAAACATTTTTGATTTTTAGGAATCAGAGGATAAAATACATAATACCACTTAATCCATCAGTTGAAATTCTTCAACTGTGGTAGATTATTTGCAAAGGTGGCCACAATAATACATCTCATTTATGTATCATACATTTTATTCAATTTTTCAGCTCCTTCTAAAAAGTGCAGAGTCTTCTTCTACATCCTAAAATATGTGCTAGCCCTGTAACATGCTATAACAAATAGAATTTAACAAAAAATAAAATAAAATTTGTCAAAATGGAGATCAAGATGGCAGAGAAGGAGAATACAGAACACAATTTCTCCCATGAACACATCAAAAATACACCTACATGTTGAACAATACTCACTGAAAACTAATTGAAGACTGGCAGAAACTGTACAGACTGTACAAGACCCCTGTACAACCAGGGTTGTAAAAAAGATCCACACAAAATCAGGTAGGGAAGTGAAGAAGCAATCAGGGCAGGACCTCTGCCTCTGGGAGGGGACTCAGATGAAGAAGAGGATTATATGGTGGAGACCGTCCCTTGGGAGTGAGCCTTTTGAGCTACAGATTTGGTGTCCAGCCCTGGGATCTGACATCAGGAAGAGGAGTCCCCTTAGCTGGTTCGAGGGGCAGTGGAACTAACATGAGAGCTGTGGGAAGCCTGGACTCTGCTCATGAGGAGCACATACACACTTGCTAACTCCTGAAATGGGGCAGAAAGTTCAGATTGAAACTGCAGAAGATATTGGCCAGTTTCCCACAACTGCCCTGGTACATGCCCCAGTCTAAGAACCCACTCCAGCTGCAATTCCTTTACAACCAAGCTGCACACTAGAATGAGGGCTTCCACAGCCAATGGAAGAGCTCATCTTTGGGACAAAAGCAGCTCAGAGCCAGAGAAGAATCTGAGCAGGACAGGGGAAAGCCATTACTGGGGTTTTCTTAAGTAAGTAGCTATAGGAAAGAAAAGTCCCACCAGTAAAAGCAAAAATATAGTAAAGGCTGAGGATCAACCACTTAAATTGGCTAGCAAAAAGATTAAAAGAAAAAAATTGTAAAATCAACTATAACAATAATCATTAAAGGGACACCATAAAAGTCTAAAATATGACATCAAAAACACAAAATGTTAAGGAGAGGAGTAAAAAATGAAGATTTAAAAAATGTGTTGAACCTAAATGACTACCTGTTTAAAACAGCTGACAAAGTTATAGGTCAACATGCATGAACCCCATGGTAAGCACAAATTAAAAACCTACAGATACACAAAAACTAAAGAGAAAGGAATACAAGCACACCACTAAAGAAAATTATCAAATCACAAGGGAAAAAACTGAAAGAAGAAAACGCCAGAAAGGAACTACAAAAGCAACCAGCAAAAAAGGTAAGAAAATGGCAATAAGTATTGGGTTGGTCAAAAGATTCATTTGTTTTTTTTTTCCCATAAGATGGCTGTCGTAGCACTTAGTTGTCTTTAACTTCATTCAAAACAATTTTGTTACATTGTATGTGACAGCTGTCATATCAGTGTGCATTAAAAAAAAGACATCAAAATTGGTGAATTTTTGTGTAGCCATTTTAATAGTGAAGATGGAAGAAAAAAAGGAACATTTTCAGCATATTATGCTTTATTACTTCAAGATAGGTAAAAACGCAACTGAAAAGAAAAAAAAAAAAAGCACATTTATGCAGTGTATGGAGAAAGTGTTGTGACTGATCGAATGTGTCCAAAATGGTCCGCGAAGCTTCGTGCTGGAGATTTCTTGCTGGACAATGCTCCATGGTTGGGTAGACCAGTTTAAGTTGATAGCGACCAAATTGAGACATTAATTTAAAACAATCAATGTTATATCACGCAGAAGATAGCCAACATACTGAAAATATCCAAATCAAGTGTTGAAAATCATTTGCACCAGCTTGTTTATGTTAATCACTTTGATGTTTGGGTTCCAAATAAGTTAAGCAAAAAAAAAAAAAAAAAAAAAAAATCCTTCTTGACCATATTTCCACATGTGATTCTCTACTTAAAAATAAGGAAAACATTCCGTTTTTTAAGACAAATTGTGATGGGCAATGAAAAACGGATACAATAATGTGGAATGGAAGGCATAGTGGTGCCAGTGAAATGAACCACCATCAATCACACCAAAGGCCACTCTTCATCCAAAGAAGGTGATGTTGTGTATATGGTGGGATTGGAAGAGAGTCATCTATTATGAGCTCCTTCTGTAAAACCAAACAATTAATTCCAACAAGTACTGTTCTGAATTAGAACAACTGAAAGCAGCACTCTATAAAAAGTGTCCAGACTTAGTCAAGAGAAAATGCATAATCTTCCATCAGGATAATGCAAGACCACATGTTTCTCTGATGACCAGGCAAAAACCATTACAGCTTGGCTAGGAAGTTCTGATTCATCCACCATATTTGCCCGACATTGCATCTTCAGATTTCCATTTATTTAGATCTTTACAAAATTATCTTAATGGAAAAAATTTTAACTCCCTGGAAGACTGCAAAAGGCACCTGGAACAGTTCTTTACTCAAAAACATAAAAAGTTGTAGGAAGATGGAATTATGAAGTTGCCTGAAAAACAGCAGAAGACAGTGGAACAAAAGGGTGAATACGTTGTTCAATAAAGTTCTTGGTGAAAATGAAAACTGTGTCTTTTATTTTTACTTAAAAACTGAAGGCAGTTTTTGGCCAACCCAATACATACCTATAAATAATCCCTTAAAATGTCAATGGACTGGAGAGGAGTTACAAGATGGCAGAAGAGTAAGACGTGATCACCTTCCCCCCCCAACAAATACATCAGAAATACCTCTACAAGTGGAACAACTCCTACAGAACCCCTACTGAATGCTGGCAGAAGACCTCAGACTTCCCAAAATGCAAGAAACTCCCCACGTAACTGGGTAGGGCAAAAGAAAAAAAAAAAAACA
Source organism: Mesoplodon densirostris (assembly GCF_025265405.1). NCBI lineage: Eukaryota > Metazoa > Chordata > Mammalia > Artiodactyla > Ziphiidae > Mesoplodon > Mesoplodon densirostris. The sequence continues at coordinate 102,272,725 of NC_082663.1, read as the reverse complement.
GAGACAAAAGAATAGGGACAGGACCTGCACCAGTGGGAGGGAGCTGTGAAGGAGGAAAGGTTTCCACACACCAGGAAGCCCCTTCACAGGCCAAGACTGCGGGGGGCAGAGGGGGGAGATTCGGAGCCACAGAGGAGAGTGCAGCAATGGGGTGCAGACGGCAAAGCGGGGAGATTCCCGCACAGAGGATCAGTGCTGACCAGCACTCACCAGCCCAAGAGGCTTATCTGCTCACCCACCAGGGTGGGCGGGGGCTGGGAGATGAGGCTTGGGCTTCAGAGGTCAGATCCCAGGAAGAGGACTGGGGTTGGCTGTGTGAACACAACCTGAAGGGGGTTAGTGCACCACAGCTACCCCAGAGGGAGTCCAGGAACAAGTCTGGAGCTACCGAAGAGGCAAGAGACTTTTTCTTGGCTCTTTGTTTCCTGGTGCATGAGGTGAGGGGATAAAGAGCACCACATAAAGGAGTTCCAGAGAGGGGTGTGAGCTGCGGCTATCAGCACGGACCCCAGAGACGGGCATGAGATGCTAAGGCTGCTGCTGCAGCCACCAAGAAGCCTGTGTGCGAGCACAGGTCACTATCCACACCTCCCCTCCTGGGAGCCTGTGCAGCCCGCCACTGCCAGCATCCCGTGATCCAGGGACAACTTCCCTGGGAGAACACATGGCGTGCCTCAGGCTGGTGCAACGTTACACCACCTCTGCCGCCACAGACTCACCCGGCATCCATACCCCTCCCTCTCCCTGGCCTCAGTGAGCCAGAGCCTCCTAATCAGCTGCTCCTTTAACCCTGTTCTGTCTGAGCAAAGAACAGACACCCTCAGGCGACCTACAGGCAGAGGTGGGTCCAAATCCAAAGCTGAAACCCAGGAGTTATGCGAACAAAGAAGAGAAAGAGAAATCTCTCCTAGCTGCCGCCAGAGCAGTGGATTAAATCTCCACAATCAACTTGATGTACCCTGAATCTGTGGAATAACTGAATAGAAAATAAATCATCACAAATTGAGGAGGTGGACTTTGGGAGCAACAATATATATATATTTTTTCCCTTTTTCTCTTTGCGTGAGTGTGTATGTGTATGCTTCTCTGTGTGATTTTGTCTGTATAGCTTTGCTTTTACCATTTGTCCTAGAGTTCTGTCTATCCATTTTTTGTTTTTTTTTTTGTTTTTTTAGTATAGTTGTTAGCACTTGTTATCATTGGTGGATTTGTTTTCTCGGTTTGGTTGCTCTCTTCTTTTTTCTTTGTTCTTTTTTTAAATTATTATTTTTTTTTAATTAATAATTATTTTTTATTTTAGTAACTTTATTTTATCTTCTTTCTTTCTCTCTTTTTTTTCTCACTGTTAATCTGAGCCGTGTGGGTGACAGGCTATTGGTGCTCCAGCCAGGCGTCAGGGCTGTGCCTCTGAGGTTGGAGAGCCAAGTTCAGGACACTGGTCTACAAGACACCTCCAGCTCCACGTAATATCAAATGGTGAAAACCTCCCAGACAATTCCATTCTCAATGCCAAGACCCAGCACCACTCAATGAGAAGCAAGCTACAGTGCTGGACACCCAATTCCAACAATGAGTAAAACAGCAACACAACCCCACGTGTTAGAAGAGAAGCTGCCTAAAATCTTAATAAGGCAATAGACACCCCAAAACACACCACCAGACGTGGACCTTGCCACCAGAAAGACAAGATCCAGCCTCATATACCAGAACACAGGCACTTGTCCCCTCAACCAGGAAGCATACACAAACCACTGAACCAACCTTAGCCACTGGGAACAGACACCCAAAACAACGGGAATTACGAACCTGCAGCCTGCAAAAAGGAGACCCCAAACACAGTAAGCTAAGCAAAATGAGAAGACAGAGAAAACATACAGCAGATGAAGCAGCAAGGCAAAAACCCACCAGACCTAACAAATGAAGAAGAAACAGGCAGTCTACCTGAAAAAGAATTCAGAGTAATGACAGTAAAGATGAGCCAAAATCTTGGAAATAGAATGGAGAAAATACAAGAAACGTTTAACAAGGAACTAGAAGAACTAAAGAGCAAACAAACAATGATGAACAACAAAATAAATGAAAGTAAAAATTCTGTAGAAGGGATCAATAGCAGAATAAATGAGGCAGAAGAACGGATAAGTGACCTGGAAGATAAAAGAGTGGAAATAAATACTGCAGAGCTGAATAAAGAAAAAAGAATGAAAAGAGCTGAGGACAGTCTCAGAGACCTCTGGAACAACATTAAATGCACCAACATTTGAATTATAGGGGTTCCAGAAGAAGAAGAGAAAAAGAAAGGGACTGAGAAAATATTTGAAGAGATTATAATTGAAAACTTCCCTAATATGGGAAAGGAAATAGTTAATCAAGTCCAGGAAGCACAAAGAGTCCCACACAGGATAAATCCAAGGAGAAGCACACCAAGACACATACTAATCAAACTATCAAAAGTTAAATACAAAGAAAAAATACTAAAAGCAGCAAGGGAAAAACAACAAATAACACACAAGGGAATCCCCATAAGGTTAACAGCTGATCTCTCAGCAGAAACTCTGAAAGTCAGAAGGGAGTGGCAGGACATATTTAAAGTGATGAAGGAGAAAAATTTACAACCAAGATTACTCTACCCAGCAACAGTCTCATTCAGATTTAATGGAGAAATTAAAACCTTTACAGACAAGCAAAAGCTAAGAGAATTCAGCACCACCAAACCAGCTTTACAACAATGGCTAAAGGAAGTTTCTAGGCAGGAAACACAAGAGGAGGAAAAGACCTACAATAACAAATCCAAAACAGTTAAGAAAATGGTAATAGGAACATACATATCGATAATTACCTTAAATGTAAATGGCTTAAAGGCTCCAACCAAAGACATAGACGGGCTGAATGGATACAAAAACAGGACCCATATATATGCGGTCTACAAGTGACCCACTTCAGACCTAGGGACACATACAGACTGAAAGTGATGGGATGGAAAACGATATTCCATGAAAATGGAAATCAAAAGAAAGCTGGAGTAGCAATTCTCATATCAGACAAAATAGACTTTAAAACAAAGACTATTACAAGAGACAAAGAAGGACACTACATAATGAACAAGGGATCGATCCAAGAAGAAGATATAACAATTGTAAATATTTATGCACCTAACATAGGAGCACCTCAATACATAAGGCAAATAGTAACATCCATAAAAGGGGAAATCGACAGTACCACAATCATAGTACAGGACTCTAACACCCCACCATCACGAATGGACAGATCATCCAAAATGAAAATAAAAAAGGAAACACAAGCTTTAAATTATACATTAAACAAGATGGACTTAATTGATATTCATAGGACATTCCATCCAAAAATAGCAGAATACACATTCTTCTGAAGTGCTCATGGAACATTCTCTAGGATAGATCATGTCTTGTGTCACAAATCAAGCCTTGGTAAATTAAAGAAAACTGAAATCATATCAAGTATCTTTTCTGACCACAACACTATGAGACTAGATATCAATTACAGGAAAAAATCTGTAAAAAATACAAACACATGGAGGCTAAACAATACACTACTTAATAACCAAGAGATCACTGAAGGAATCAAAGACGAAATCGAAAAATACCTAGAAACAAATGACAGTGAAAACACGATGACCCAAAACCTACGGGATGCAGCAAAAGCAGTTCTAAAAGAGAAGTTTATAGTAATACAATCCTACCTTAAGAAACAGGAAACATCTCAAATAAACAACCTAAACATACACGTAAAGCAATTAGAGAAAGAAGAACAAAAAAACCCCAAAGTTAGCAGAAGGAAAGAAATCATAAAGATCAGATCAGAAATAAATGAAAAAGAAATGAAGGAAAAAATAGCAAAGATCAATAAAACTAAAAGCTGGTTCTTTGAGAAGATAAAAAGAAAAAAGATAAACCATTAGCCAGACTCATCAAGAAAAAAAGGGAGATGACTCAAAACAGTAGAACTAGAAATGAAAAAGAAGTAACAACTGACACTGCAGAAATACAAATGATCATGAGAGATTCCTACAAGCAACTATATGCCAATCAAATGGACAACCTGGAAGAAATGGACAAATTCACAACCTTCTGAGACTGAAGCAGGAAGGAATAGAAAATATGAACAGACCAATCACAAGCACTGAAATTGAAACTGTGATTAAAAATCTTCCAACAAATAAAAAGCCCATGACCAGATGGCTTCACAGGTGAATTCTATCAAACATTTAGAGAAGAGCTAACACCTATCCTTCTCAAACTCTTCCAAAATATAGCCAAAGCAATCTTGAGAAAGAAAAACGGAACTGGAGGAATAAGGCACCCTGACTTCAGACTATACTACAAAGCTACAGTAAACAAGACAGTATGGTACTGGCACAAAAACAGAAACATAGATCAATGGAACAGGATAGAAAGCACAGAGATAAATGCACACACACATGGTCACCTTACCTTTGATAAAGGAGGCAAGAATATACAGCGGAGAAAAGAAAGCCTCTTCAATAAGTGGTGCTGGGAAAACTGGACAGGCACAGGTAAAAGTACGAAATTAGAACACTCCCTAATACCATACACAAAAATAAACTCAAAATGGATTAAAGACCTAAATGTAAGGCCAGACACTATCAAACTCTTAGAGCAAAACATAGGCAGAACACTCTATGACATAAGTCACAGTAAGATACTTTTTTACCCACCTCATACAGAAATGGAAATAAAAACAAAAATAAACAAATGGGACCTAATGAAACTTCAAAGCTTTTGCACAGCAAAGGAAACCATAAACAAGACCAAAAGACAACCCTCAGAATGGGAGAAAATATTTGCAAATGAAGCAACTGACAAAGGATTAATCTCCAAAATTTACAAGCAGCTCATGTAGCTCAATATCAAAAAAGAAAAAACCCAATCAAAAAATGGGCAGAAGACCTAAATAGACATTTCTCCAAAGAAGATATACAGATTGCCAACAAACACATGAAAGAATGCTCAACATCATTAATTATTAGAGAAATGCAAATCAAAACTACAAAGAGATATCACCTCACACCAGGCAGAATGGCCATCATCAAAAAATCTACAAACAATAAATGCTGGAGAGGGTGTGGAGAAAAGGGAACACTCTTGCACTGTTGGTGGGAATGTAAATTGATACAGCCACTATGGAGAACAGTATGGAGGTTCCTTAAAAAACTACAAATAGAACTACCATATGACCCAGCAATCCCACTACTGGGCATATACCCTGAGAAAACCATAATTCAAAAAGAGCTATGTACCAAAATGTTCTTTGCAGCTCTATTTACAATAGCCAGGACATGGAAGCAACCTAGGTGTCCATCAACAGATGAATGGATAAAGAAGATGTGGCACATATATACAAGGAATATTACTCAGCCATAAAAAGAAACGAAATTGAGTTATTTGTAGTGAGGTGGATGGATCTAGAGTCTGTCATATAGAGTGAAATAAGTCAGAAAGAGAAAAACAAATACCGTATGCTAACACATATATATATATGGTATCTAAGAAGAAAAAGAAATAAAAAGGTCATGAAGAAACTAGGGGCAAGATGGGAATAAAGACACAGACCTACTAGAGTATGGACTTGAGGGTATGGGGAGGGGCAAGGGTAAGCTGTGACAATGTGAATGGCATGGACATATATACACTACCAAACGTAAAATAGATAGCTAGTAGGAAGTAGCCTCATAGCACAGGGAGATCAGCTCGGTGGTTTGTGACCACCTAGAGGTGTGGGATAGGGAGGGTGGGAGGGAGGAAGATGCAAGAGGGAAGAGATACAGGAACATAGGTATATGTATAACTGATGCACTTTGTTATAAAGCAGAAACTAACACACCATTGTAGAGTAATTATACTCCAATAAAGATGTTTTAAAAAAAGGGAAAAATAAAAATATAAAAAATATAAAATAAAAAAATGAGGAAAGCAGGCATTTTTTATGAATCCTAAAGAAAAATTGCCTAGTCTCTCAACATTAAGTATGATAGTATTTTTAGGGGTTTTCCCCCCAGGTCTTCTGAACAAGTTGGGGTTAGTTCTCCTTTATTACTATCAAGAATGAGTGTTGTGTTTTCCATATCAATGAATATGGTCACATGATGTTTCTTCCTTAGTCAACTGATAGGGTAGATTACATTGATTCATATATTTTAGATTGAAGTATAGTTAATTTACTATACTAGTTTCAGGTATACTTCATAGTACCTCATTTAAATTTATTACAAAATAATGGATATATTTCCCTGTGCTGTACAACGTATCCTTGTTGCTTATTTAGTTTGTACATGGTAGTTTCTGTCTGTTAATCCCCTGGCAACCACCAGTTTGTTCTCTATATCTGTGAGTATGTTTCTGTTTTGCTATATGCATTCACTTGTTTTATTTTTTTAGGTTCCACATATAAGTGATAACATAGTGTATTTGCTTTGCCTGACATATTTCACTAAGCATAATACTCTCTAGGTCCATCCACATTATTGCAAATTACAGAATTTCATTCTTTTCTATTGGTGAATAATAATCCATTGTATATATACAACTGATACCACAGAGATAGAAAAAAATCATGAGAACACTATGAACAGTTACATGCCAATAAATTGAACAACATAGAAGAAATGGACAAATTTCTATAAACATACAACCTTCCAAAACTCAATCAGGCAGAAATAGACAATCTGAATAGACCATCGCTAGTACTAAGATTGAATCTGTAATAAAAATTATCCTATCGAACAAAAGTCCAGGAGAATTCTAGCAAACATACAAAGAATTAATATATATTCTTCTCAAACTTTTCCAAAAAATTGAGGAGGAGGGAACATTCCCAAGTTCATTTTATGAGGCCACCATTACTCTGACACCATAACCAGAAAAAGTCACTACAAAAAAATTATGGGTTGATATTTCTAATGAATATAGATGCAAATATCCTCAACACAATATTAACAAACCAAATTCAACAATATATAAAAATAATAATACACAATGATCTAGTTTGATTTATTCCAGGGATGCAAGGATGGTTCAATATTTGCAAATCAATCAATGAGATACACCACATTAACAAGAGGAGAAATTTTTAAAAATCACATGATCATCTCAATAAACAAAGAAAAGGCTTTTGACAAAATTCAATATTCATTCATGACAAAAACCCTTACCAAAGTTGGTACAGAGGGAACATATCTCAACATGATAAAGGCCTTTTATGACAAACCCACAGCTAACAATATACTCAATGATGAAAACCTGAAAGCCTTTCCTCTAAAATCAGGAAAAAGACAAAGAAGGCCACTCTTGCTACTTCTATTTAACATAGTATTGGAAGTTCTAGCCACAGAAATCAGACAAGAAAAAGAAACAAAAGGCATCCAAATTGGAAGGGAAAAAATAAACCTATCACTCTGCAGATGACTTGATACTATATATAGAAAATTCAAAAGTCTGCATCAAAAAAACAATTAGAACTAATGAATGAATTCAGTAAAGTTTCAGGATACAAGATTAGTATACAGAAATCTGTTGCTTTTCTATATACTAGTAATGAAGTATCAGAAATTGAAATCAAGGAAACAATTTCAACAAGGAATAAAATACCTAGGAATAACTTAACCAGGGAAATGAAAGACCTATACCTTGAAAACTATAAAACACTGATGAAGGAATTTGAAAATGATACAAAGAAATGGAGAGATATCATGTGTTCTTGGACTGTAAGAATTAATGAATATTGTAACAAGAATTAATATTGTTAAAATGTCTATAGTACCCAAAGCAATATACACATTTAATGCAACCCCTATCAAAATATCCATAACATTTTCACAGAACTAGAACAAATAATCCTAATATTGATATGATACCACAAAAGCAATTGCCAAAGCAATCTTGAGAAAAACGATTAGAGGCATCATGTTCCCTGACTTCAGACTATATTACAAAGTTACAGTAATCAAAACAGTATGATACTGGCACAAAAAAGACCTATAAATCAATGGAACAGAAGAGATAGCCCAGAAATAAACCCATGTGTTCATGGTCAATTAATGTATGACAAAGGAGGCAAGAATATACAATGGGGAAAAGACAATCTCTTCAATAAGTGGTGCTGGGAAAACTAGACAGGTACATGTAAAATAATGAGATTAAAATATTACCTCACACCATATACAAAAATAAGCTCAAAATGGATAAAGACCTAAATGCAAGACCTGAAACCATAAAACTTCTAGAAGAGAACATAGGCAGAACACTCTTTCACAAATCATAGCAGTATTTTTTTGACATGTCTCCTAAGGCAAAAGAAACAAAAGCAAAAATAGATAAATGGGACCTAATTTAACTTAAAAGCTCTCACACAGCAAAAAAAAAAAAAGAAAAGTCAAAATGAAAAGACAACCTGCTGAATGGGATAAAATATTTTCAAATGATATGACAAATAAGGAGTTAATATTCAAAATATATAAACAGCTCATACAACTCAATATCAAAAAAACCCAAACAATCCAATTAAAAAATGGGCAGAAGATCTGAATAGATAGTTTTTCAAAGAAGAATACAGATGGCTAACACATATTTGAAAAAATACTCAACATTATTGTCAGAGAAATGCAAATCAAAACCAGGATATCACCTCACACCTGTCAAGATGGCTGTCATCAAAAAGTTTACGAATACCAAATGTTGTTGAGGATGTGGAGAAAAGGGAACCCTAGTAAATTGTTGGTGGGACTCTAAATTGGTACAGCCACTATAGAAAACTGTATGGAGGCTCCTCAAAAAACTGATAATCGATTCATTTTTAGATACTGAACCAATATTACATACCTGGAATAAACCCAACTTGACCATGTTTGCAATTATTTGTATGCATTGCTGGATGCAATTTGCTAATATTTTGTTGGGGATTTTTACACTTAATTTCATGAGAGATAATGGTCTATTATTTCCTTTTTTCGTACTGATTTGTTTAGTTTTGGTATCAGAGAACTGTTGGCTTCACCTGCTATACACACACTACATTTATCCATTTTAAGAATGATGGACATTTGACAGTTTTAGCTATTACAAAATAATGTTACTTTGTCTGTTGGTGAATTATGTGAAGGCATTTCTGTTGGAATAATCACCAGAGTGAGACTACTAGGTAATGGATAATACGCATGTTTAGCTTTAATAGATACTGCCAAACAGTTTTCTAAAGTAGTGGTAACAATTTATCAATACCATGAGTTCTATTTTTTCCCACCATCCTCAGCACTTGATATTTACTGTTTGTCTTTTTAATGTTAGCCATTCTTGTGAGATTTTAAATATTCCTTGTTGAATGATGTTTAGATTATTTTCTTATATTTATTTTCTTTTACAAAGTGTCTACACAATTTTTTTGCCTACTTTTCTATAGCGCTATCTAAATATGTTACTGACTGCAAGTAATGAACACACACACATATATATAAGTATGCATGTATGTGTATACATATATATACATACATATACAGTTGCCCTCAGTATCTACAGGGGATGGGTACCAGCACCCCTGTCAATACCGAAGTCCATGGATGCTCACAATCCTTATATAAAAGGCATACTACAGTCATCCCTCCATGTCTGCAAATGAGGAGCAGATACAGAAGCCTGACTCATAAACATATACATTTATATTAAAGATACGCTTTTTGTCAAATGTATGTATTGCAAATATCTTCTCTCCATAGGTATCTTGTTTCTTATTCTGTAAGTGGAGTTTTTAGATGAACAGTTTTTTACTTCTAATAAAGTCCAACCTTATAAATATTTATTACATAAAGCTTTTTGTGTTCATTCAACAATTCTTCGTCTAGTTCAAGGTCATGGATAATCTGCTAATTCTTTTTCCTTATATAATTTACAAATTTACACCCCATCCCTTTATTAAAGAAATTTTTTGCCCACAGAGTACAGATTGAGAAATGTCACTTTAAATTTCAGAGTTCTTTCCCTGTAATATATATTCAACAGGGCCTTACAAACCCTTCCATGACAGATGGATTTATGGGTTTCCCTTTTCTTACAATTAGCACAGTTTCAGATGATTACACTATCCAAGTAGTTCTCTTATTTGTGAAACAATATCTATGTATAGAATAATCCCAAAGCTTTGGGCAATGGTATCGGTTTAATATCTTAATTGAATCAGAATTCTGATTCTGTTTAAACCTCATTCTGGACTCTCTATAATAATTTTTTTTAAATTGTGATTTTCATTTACGTCATTTTGGCCTACACTTAGACCATGTTATCATGAATGAAAGAGGGTACAAAAATATACATGGGCTTAAAGCTCTGAGACATAGTTTGGCATCATCTACAGAAGCTCTTGTGCTGGGCCTCCAGCTGCTCGGGGTGCCCCCCCCCACACACACAAACAATTATCACAGTAGAGCTCAACTTCTGTTACTACACTTTTTCTTAGAAATAAAACTAATTTGGAGAGATATAAGGGGAAAAATACATTATTGATTTTTTAAAAAGCAGACAAACACAACATATGCATACATTCGTGATAACAATTAATATACAAAAAGTGCTTGAATTTTATACATTGAGTGTGAATATTATTTGTCAAAAAATTCAGGCTGTGCATTTAAACCTCTCACCTTAAAACTCTCATTACTTCAGAGTGTCTTATTTTCTATTTCCTAAATGTAATTTTGGCAAGGTTTGAGGTATGTTTGGAGAGGGTGAAGCAATTTCAAGAATATTTTTAATAATATACTTTCACAGCTGCATTCTACAAATGTAATAAAACATAAGATTACAGCATTAAATAAAAATAAATTTTAGTTAATAATACAATTTTAGTACTTGTAACAAATGTGAAATCAAAAAGGCAAAACAGGGCTTACCTGGTGGCGCAGTGGTTGAGAGTCCGCCTGCCGATGCAGGGGATGCGGGTTCGTGCCCCCGTCCGGGAGGATCCCACATGCCGCGGAGCGGCTGGGCTCGTGAGCCATGGCCGCTGGGCCTGCGCGTCCGGAGCCTGTGCTCTGCAACGGGAGAGGCCACAACAGTGAGAGGCCCGCGTACCGAAAAAAAAAAAAAAAAAAAAGGCAAAACACATTACAATTACTTTTTTTTTTTTTTTTTTTTGCGGTATGCAGGCTTCTCACTGTTGTGCCCTCTCCCGTGGCTCCAGACGCGCAGGCTCAGCGGCCACGGCTCACGGGCTCAGCCGCTCTGCGGCATGTGGGATCCTCGCGGACCGGGGCATGAACCCGTGTCCCCTGCATTGGCAGGCGGACTCTCAACCATTGCGCCACCAGGGAAGCCCTATAATTACTTTGATATACAGTTCAATGTGTTTAAAGTCAATGCCAATTACAATATTAACAATTATTGTACCTTTAATCATATACAATTAGCCCTGTGATAAATAGTGATAGTATTTAGAAGCTACTGCATCGTGCATATTTACTATATATGTTTACTATATGTTGATGCTACTAATTCTTATTTTGAAGAATCACACACTAACAGAATTTATTTCTATGCTTTATTAAGATTATTTCTATCTTTGAAAATGAAACGGTGTAATATTTTATCATTTAACTGAATGGAAATAATTGCAAGCTTCTATTGCTCTTTATTGTTTCCAGTGGTTTTTACAGAGATCCACATATTTATCTGGATAACTTCTTCTTGGTTAGATTAATGTGACTTGTGTCTCGTTTGCAAGGATGGCAATGATTATGTTTTGTAATGTAGAAGGATCTGTTACTGATATTTTTAAACACAACTATTTCTCTTGTTACTGTCTACAGGTAAGGTTTTGATAATATTTTACTTTATTTACAATTAGTTCACATCAAACATATGAAATATGCAATGTGGCTTTCTGGGGTGGATATATCCAGTAGAAGTTTAGAACAAAATCTTTAAAAACCTGGTATAAAGTTTAATTAAGATATTAAATTCTGTATCAAATTAGAGAGTGAGGAAAGCAAAGTAAAGTTGTTTGACACTGGACATCACTGTAATTCTAGCCTTCTTCCATACAAACTTACAAAAAGCATTCATTCCTCTCACGCCCAACACACCATCACCAAGGGTGGCATTCACAAATATCTTTAACAGGCACTACTGGAGAATGTTCCTCTAAAATTTTCAGTTACCCTATACATGTTACAGAAGAACAATTATAAATATACCCCTTCATTCAACTCTCCAACCATAAAAACAAATGGGAAGGCTTAGACCTACTGTAGCAGAGAGCACTCTGCAGAACAAATGGTGCTTATGATGATCTAATTGTTTAGAAAATCATTGTAAAAATTGCATAAACCATCTATCTCCAGAACTTTTATAGAGAGCCTCTGAGACAAAGAGTTTTCCCTGTCTCTTATTTATTTCACTTAACAAAACAGTTGAGATCTTCATCTTGTTTCTCCCTCTTTCTGTTCTCTAAACACTTTCACCAGTTATTTCTTTAAAAGTATATTCAGAATTACCAAGAATCTTAACTTACTAACCTAGCCTCATAGCTTCCACCAGAACTGTCCTTTCATATGTGCAGAGATTACTTTTGGGGAAGTATAGTGATTGTTTTGAACATACCAGTGAAGGAAAACTAAACTTTAGGAGAGACTAATACTAGAAAATCTGACATTGGATCTGTTGCTTGTTCCAAAGTCACATTTTAGTGATCACTTAAAAAAAAAATACTGCATTTGCTTGAACAGACTCTTATTATGTATGCCTTTGGATTATAATTTAATTATGTGCTACAGACAGATGGTGTTTTATTACATTTTATTAATTTAGGGAAGAGCCTAATTCTTTATTGTCTCTGAAAGCTTAAAAGTTTTTTCAATTGGCGTATTATTTACACAGATGGTCAAGAAGTATTTCAAGTTGCTTTCTAAGAAAATTGTTTTCTATTTCCTTTGAATTATTGAGAAAAGTTTCAATTATTCAAACATTTATATCACCTCTTGCCAAATCTCTGATTATTCCAGTTCCATGGCATAAATAAAATGCCAATATACTTATTTAAAGTTGGCTACAAGACATTCTCCAGGCAGTCAATAAATGTTGAATAATTTTATAAAATAAGTTTATGTGACTTATTGAGTCAAACCGCAAACCACTTTCTAAAGAATTTATGATTTGTATCAGGAGAACAAATGGAAATTAATTTAGATATATGAAACATAATATACAGAAATATAGTTGGAAGAAATTTAATAGGAAAGAATTTCTTGAGAAACTGTGATCTGATCAGCTTTTTAAAAATCTTACAGAGAGTATGTAGTTAGAAGTTCCTGGGGCAGGAGGAAGGCAGATCAGTCTGCCAGATTCACCCTGAGGATGGAGTGAACGACCCTAATTGGATATGCTGAAGGAGGCTTCACTAAGCTGACACTTCTTCTATCATATTCTTTAACTACCAAATACCAAGAAGATTCAGAAAATTGTGTGCCTTTATTCTTGGCTTCTGAGTTGGCAGGACATTGTTTAGACACATTACACATCTCTAGCAAAATAAAAGTAAAATTAGCATAGCTGCTGCTCTATGCTTCATACGTTCCCTTTGCCTTTCCATCCCACGGAAAACTCCACTCTAGGATGTCTTGATATCCAAGTAATAAAATAGAGTATACCCACTGCCTTAGTGAAATGGCATTTTGCAAGATTGTTGTTTAATTGATTGCTGCCTGTGCGCTGAGCACTGTGCTTTATATTTATCAGCTACTTAAACTTCATAATAACTCTAGAAGTTGAGTACTAGGCAACAAATCTCAGATTTAAACTGAGGCTTGCTATCTAGCACCCTGTGTTCCACTTAATAAGTGTTAATTTGACAAATTCATAACATATATAAAACCCCTTCAACTTATAAAACACTATTCATTCATCAGATTACTGAATTTTTAAATAATAGGGAAAATTAAAAAATGAAAAACATCACTAGAGCAAAACTCTAAATGATGCAATAGTGAAAAACTGCAAAAGTGCTACAGTCAGATCTTTAACTTTCTGATTCACAGGCAACCTGTTACATATAGTGAAACAAACAAAAAACCTAATGTAATAAGTGGGTACCAATTCTGGTTAAATTGCTCAGTAACAAGCTGGCTTTGGCAAGTTACTGAGTCTCTGTGGTCTTCAGTTTCCAAATGTTTGATTGGCTTAATAGTAACTAAAATTTTGAGGACTGGCCATAATCTAAATACAGGGGTTGGCATAGAGTAGCTCTCCCATAAAGAATAGAAAATATGATTTTAAAAATATTTCCATATTCTCAAGAGAGATGAAACAAAATAATTTTCTCCAAGAGTTATGTGAATGAACATAAAGACCCATTTAATACATGCATACAGATAGATAGATATAGATATAAACATTGATGATATAGATATAGATATTGGGAGCAAGTTGCAATAAAATATAAAAATAATAGAAAAATTACATATAAATAAAAATCAATCACATAATCAAAATGAAAAAAGTTAAATGGGAAAAATATTATTTTCATTTTTAAATAAGAACCAGGATTAGAGTCAGAGAATGTTAAAGCTATAATTTAAAATGTAAAGTCAAATAAATTCAAGTATTAAGTTGCTTGGAATATAAACAAAGTAAATGAACTTTACAGACAATTTTAAAAATTTAATGAAGCAGAATTTAGAGATGAAATGTAGAAAAGCACAGTGAAATATTTTGAGGACTACAGAAAAATGGAAAGCATGGCTTCCCTTAAGATGAAAAATAAAGAGAAGGACTTACCCAAAGCAACCTAAATATTTATCTTTCTGGCTTGGCAAAACTTGCCGTATTGCTATATTAGATAGGAAGAAAAATAAAAGACTGAATTTCATTTCTTATGAATAAAAGAAAATATGTGAATTATTGACTCCCAAACTTCCTTACCCCAAAAATGCATTTGACTTCCTTCTTTGAATTTTGATATCTTTATGATTTTAACCTGGTCCAAGATAAATACTATTATATCGTTAAAATGTCAAAGACCTGTGAAATTACTAGCCAATTTCTCACACAGTCAACTCTATTGACCATGTCTATATTGTAATGATTATATTTTTTACTTTGATTTAAAACTGAAATTCCTGTTAATGAAATCGAATGCCCCTGTCGTATTTTTCCTGTGCTAGTTTAAAAAGTTATAGTTTGTTTATTTTAACTATATCCATCATGTTTTTACTTCTTTAGCTCGAATGCATTGAATTCTTCTTCTTTTCACAGTTTCATTTCGTATGGAGATTATGGGTTCTTGTTTTTTCAGCTTGATGTTGGCCCATGGTCACTATTTTTTCATCATTGATTCATCCAATCTACTTTTAAAGCACCAGCATATTTACTTGGACAGAATGTAGTTAGTACAGTTGTGAGGATGTAAAAATAAAATTCAGATAAAACTCTATATCAGTTTTAGGGCTCATGATTTCAAAGTAATAGATCCTTTTGTTAATGAACTACATTTTTCATAATATTCATGGGATAAACAAAGCATTTTAACTATCTAATGACTTCAATAGGACTTACTTAGTATAGTAAGGAATTTAAATTTACACAATTACTATTCTATTTTTTCACTTCAAAACAATAAATGAAAAGTTTGGATATCTCAAATTTTATTTATATCAGTCTAAGTTGTTGCTATATTTATCTTTTCCTTTACAAAACATTTTTGTAAACGTGACTCTTCTATAATGTTTATAACCAGTTTATGAGGTAAAGAGTTACTTCTGTTTTAAAGTGATAAAAACTGAAGCACGGGAAATTTAAATGGCTTGATAACATTCATGTATCTAGATCAACTGGTGGGAATAAAAAAAAATCTCTATATATATTTGCCTCTAAGAACTATTTAGCTGATTCTCACAAGTTCATATATGCCACAAATTCATTACCACTTAGTTTAAAACATTTTCTAATTTCTGTTGTGATATCATTTAAAAATAATGGGTTATTTAGAAGTGTATTGTTTCATTTGCTAATACTTGGGGATTTTTAAATTATCTTTTTTTATATTGATTTTTCACCCAATTCCACTGAGGTCAAATAAAATGCTATCATTCCAGTTATTTGAAATGTGTTCACACTTTCTCTATTTTCTAATATATAGTCAGTATTTTTAATTATTATTTGTACTTTTTGAAAACAATGGTATTGTACAGTTACTGAATGGCTGTTATATAAAGTTTGTTAAATTGTTTAAATCTTCTTCTGTTCATCAAAAGATGTCCTTAAGAGAGTAAAGACGGAAGCCACACAGTGAAAAAAAATGTAAAATAAATATGTTTAATGAAGAAATATTAGAGCTTTTCCTTTAATACTGGGATAAAGACATTACTATGTAAACTAGTATTCAGACAATGCTATTAGATATGAGGTAGTAGTAAAATAAGAGTAAGACATAAGAAGTGTAAGTTAGGAATTGAGTGATAATACTACCATTCATCATATGTGACTATCATCCGTACAGAAAGAAGAGCAGGAAATTAATAGCTACAGAGTGTGGAAAAATAATGAGAATCCATAAAGAGTATTATTAAAATGGATTAGATATTTGGGAAAAGGTAAATTTAGATTTGTATCTCACATCTTGTACCAGAATAAATACAGATGCAGATTTAAGTGTAAATTAGAAGGCTAGTGAGAGAGTGAGTGAGAGAGAGAGAGAGAGAGAGAGAGAGATAAGGAGAAAGATAAACATAAAAAATAGTAGGAGGAGAAAATAAAAGATGTAGTTGTTGTGATTTAAATCTATGAGTGTGCATGACCTTTTTTAAGTGTGACACCCCTCCCAAACCTAGAACACATAGAAAAGAAGATGGGTATATCTAACAAATTAAAGATATTTAAAAATTTTTTGATAAAGTTTCTAAAGTTAAGAATAGTTTCCCTGTATCCTCTCTGTCAATTAGAAAACATAATAGAAAATAAAACACCAAAATTATAAAGTGTTTCAGATGTCTGTTTTCTCTAATAAACTTCTGAATTCCATGCAATTACACCTGTTATAGGAAATTGACTAAATAAATCTTATTTTTAAGGAGACAAAATAAAGACATAAAAATTGCTCAGGTAACTTTGAAAATTAATACCAAAGAAGTGAGATTTGCTCTGCAAATCATTGAGATATACTATAAAATTTCAAGAATTAAAAAAATATGCTAATACTTCTGGAAAAGACAAAACACAAATGGGATTAAGGGAGAGTTTAGATAGATTTATGCTATAATATAATCATATATTATCAAAGAGAAATATATAAACTGAATAAAAGTTGGTATTTAAAAACCTGACTTTCTATACTGGGAAAAATAAATTTTGTATCATTTATTTATCTAATCTGCAAATATATATTGGACACCTTATAAATGCCAAGCTTCACCATCTACCCAAGAGACTGGAGATATAGCCATGAATCAAAGCCTCAGCTGTTAAAGGAGTTAAAATCTAGTGGAAGAAAACAGAAATTAAAGAAACAAATATATGCTGTCAGATGGTGACAAGCACCATGAGAAAAACAGTCTGTAAAGAGGCGAGGCAATTATATGATGTTAATGGTGGAGGTGAGGCTGGGACGGTGGGGAAGGCAGGGAAGGTAGTGGTGATAATGATGACTGTGTTCTTGGTCGGGGGAGGGTGTTCCAGGTGTTGATTAGATTGGGTGTGTGGTTTACTCTTTTACCAGTTGTTAGGGAAGACCACCTGATAGGTTTCCTTTGAGCAGAGAGATAAAGGAAGTGAGGAAGTAAGCAAGACAGAGAGAAAAGTATAATAGCCATGTAGTTGAGTTGTGCTTATCACACATTAGGAATAGGAAGGAGGCTCATGAGCCTGGAGTGAGAGGACAGAGGGCAGAAGGGTATAGAAGAGCCACTCAAACTCATGGTTGTCAGAGAAATGCAATGAGTTAGCACGTAGATAGCAGATGCGCACGCGCGCACGCACACACACAGTTTGTCTCCTAAAAAGTCTTTTTCTTTGTTCAGCATTTAATAATATTCTAATGTTTCATTTTTCCTGTGGTCTAAATTGCTCATGTCTATTGCTATTCCAATTTATATCAAATCTTTGGAATACTGAATCTTCAAACTCTCAATTTTCTATTTCCAACACATTTTTATTTCAAGAAAAAAGATTACAGAACATGGACTAACACAAATGTATTTTTTTAATGCTTAACCCCTCAATTTTAACACCTTAGCCAATTTCAAAGGCATTAATTTATGTCAAATTCTGGTAATCCTTTAAGTAAAATGATACATTTCCTAGTACTTTTATTCAATATTCATTTTATTTTAAATAAATCTAGAGAAAGCCAACAAAAGTTCATGAGTCAATAACTGGCTTAAGCCACATATAGTATTTATGTGGAATAAGTCAGATTTACATAAATAAGCCCAAACTTCTGGCTCAGAATTGTATTCTATTAAACGGAACACTGCATATTGAAATGAGCAATTTTAATTTATTTATTTACTTTTGCTGTGTTGGGTCTTCATTTCTGTGCGAGGGCTTTCTCTAGTTGTGGCAAGTGGGGGCCACTCTTCATCGTGGTGCGCAGGCCTCTCACTATTGCGGCCTCTCTTGTTGCAGGAGCACAGGCTCCAGACGCGCAGGCTCAGTAGTTGTGGCTCACGGGCCTAGTTGCTCCGCGGCATGTGGGATCCTCCCAGACCAGGGCTCGAACCCGTGTCCCCTGCATTAGCAGGCAGATTCTCAACCACTGCGCCACCAGGGAAGCCCCAAATGAGCAATTTTAAATAGGATTTTTGGTGAATCTTCTAAGACTGTCACTAATGGTTTTTACTACATCAGTCCATGTGGTAACTGAGATAAGTAGGTTTTATTTGGACTTGTTTTACATTGATCTGCAATTTAGTCCCTTTGAAGACCATGAAAAAGACAAGTTTAATGTTCTTAGGCTGAATACCACCTTGATGAGAATTCTATAAGACAAATGTTGTTCCTCATTCCTCTGCCTGACATTAGGTCATTTATGAAATAAGATATAAGGTCATGAATCCACACTTCAGTAGGCAAGCTTTGGTTAACCTTTTGATATCTGGCAAGCAATATGAGGCATGTTCTCAATAACAGGAATAATAAACAATGTTTCAAATATACAGATAATACATTAATGCATTCTCATCATAAAACTAAAAAAATAGAAATAATACTGAAGTACTTCTTGAACTCTACTAATCCTCAAAGTCCCTATCAAGGCTAACCTATGTTATCAGTTTTTTTATACTTCTAGACATTATTTTATGTATTTGCATACAATATAAATATCTGGCAGATATATAATCAAGTATATACATATCTGGTTGATTTGGGACCACATGTCAATCTGGTATGAGTATGAACTGACAATTATTTCAAGTTTCTTTTACTTTTTAAGGCTACTTTAAATATATTTTCTGCCTTTTACATCTATACAGGCAGTCTATCTAAAATAGGGAAGTTACAAAGCAGATGCAAAGACAATATACTATAGGCTTACTATTTTGTGTGAGTCTAAAATTTAAGTTTATTATATCTTAATTTTAAAAGTAATGCCAATATCAATATCAAATATCATGTTCCTTATGCAAGCTTGTGCTTCATGAGAAGAAGTTTCATTTCTGTTCACCAATGTAAAAATAGCACTGAGAACATTAACTGTCATACTAGTATGAACACAAAAGTTGCTGCATGTTTGAATGAATGCCCTGCAAAAAACTGTTATAAATCAAATGATGTGGAAATTTAGTTAGAATATCTTGAAAGTTAAACTTACACTGGTGAAGTAATGCCAAAAGTGTACCTGTAGGAAAACATCTATTGACTCATAGCTCAAAATAGATTGACAACTCTAATGAAGTATAATTTTCTTCCCCTTAGGGTAGAGTCGGCCAGGGTGCCAGAATCATCACTGAGACAAAGGATATCCTATTTACATCATTATCACATCATCATTAGTAGTAGTACTATTATTATTATTATTTTTTTTTTCGGTATGCGGGCCTCTCACTGTTGTGGCCTCCCCCGTTGCGGAGCACAGGCTCCGGACGCGCAGGCTCAGCGGCCATGGCTCACGGGCCCAGCCGCTCCGCGGCATATGGGATCCTCCCAGACCGGGGCACGAACCCGTATCCCCTGCATCGGCAGGCGGACTCTCAACCACTTGCGCCACCAGGGAGGCCCGTATTATTTTTATTTCTGCCTGCTCTTGCATTACCTTGGTTCAGTTTCTCAGTCATGTTTGCTTTCGGACCTTGATTTCCTAACCCATATATAATTTCCACTCTATTATTTAAATAGCCATTTTGGAAACACAAAAATTCCAAGAATAAAAATAGTTAACCAGTGTTATTACTCACAAATAAGATAGCACTAATTTAACCAACTTGTAATGAAAAGTGATTAGTATATTGCTCAATATTAATGTACTTTTCTCTTTTGCATTTGTATGTGTATTTTTTCCATACTCTCAGCAACTCTCACACCCCAAGATGAAACAACAATCACAATACATTAAACATTGAAAACGAAGCTTCTTTATCTTCCTATTTCAATCTGATCCTTCTTACAAGCCACCATCCCATAATCTTTTTTTTTTTTTTTTTGGTAAAGCTACATTGCATTCAATCCCTGTTGACAACTACATTCCCAGTCTTTGGCAAACATAGGCAGTTTTACTCCCAAGCCCCAAGACACTCTGCTGTAATTCAGTCAAGGCTCCTTAAGGGCTCTACACAGCATTCAATCTGCCATCAAGTATTCAAGTTAAATATAGTTTGGTTAGGTCGCATGGGCCAAGAGTGAGAATTGCTTGCATTGCAGTGTAGACCAGCTAGAGACTTTTTGCTCTTGACTCATTTCAAAGCTGTCAGCCTTTCAATTATCCAAGCAATTATATCAAATCCTAGCCAAATGAGGTAGATATTTCCTACAAAGTCCAAAAGCCAAATAAATGTATGATGCTTTTTGACATCAACTTTTCTTTTAGTATTGAAGGGATAATCCAATATACCCCAGACTTCCACTGGCCCAGGAAGTTCAATTGACAAGCCCCTTTATTTTTGTAGGATTTTCCCCCCATTTTCTAGGCATGTGTTTTACCAAATCTCTTAGGATACCTGCAATTTTTACCTCCAATTTTTATTAGCATGTCAGACTGATGTCCTTTGGGACAGTGGCAGAATAAGGTTTCTATTGATTAAATCATATCTAAGATATTGGACCGTTGAACAGCCCCAAATTGACAAAAGCCCATTACAATTTCTCTTTGTTTCCCTTCTTCATCATTTTAATTTCCCTTCCATACTCCCTGCCACCTTGATCTGTCCAGGAAGAAAATTATGTATCCATAAACGCTAATTCAAAATTAATATTAATATATTTCAGTTAGCCACTTTACACAGAGTCTTTCCTTTTATTTTTAGTGTTCTTCCCACAGTTACCTGCATTTATCTAATTCGATCTGTGATTTTGTTGAGGTCTCAGCTCAAATCGTCCCCTTATCCAAGAAACCTTCTCTGGCAACCCTATGTGAAACAGCACTTACCTTCATTTGGAAACTTTCTATCTAGCAGTGCTATTGTTGGCCTTTGTTTAAACAACTTTAGTTTTAAAAACATGCATGTAATTATAGTTGTTTTTGTATATTTTAACCTTTTCCAGTGTTTTCAATAATATTTAATCACATTATTATGAAATGTATTTATGAAAGATGATTACTTATAGTGTGTCAGTGAAATATTGCTAATAATTAAGAACTAATAGATAATCATTAATTAATTAAAATAACTATATAGCACCTAAGTACTGTTCCAATAACTAAGAAGAAGCATCTTTACAAAATACCTTAAAGTCCATATATTCTAAATATTCCCGTTCATAAGCATTTCTAACTTCCCTCTCCTTGTCAAAGAATTATCATTTAAAAAATTTTCATTTTAACAAAATATGGATGAGTTTTGTATGTTTTTGGAACTTTATCAAATGGCATTATGTTAACCACAATGAGATATCACCTCACACCTGTCACATGGCTATTACCAAAAAGACAACAAATAATAAATGTTGGCAAGAATGTAGAGAAAAAGGAACCCTCTTGCAATGTTGTAGAGAATGTAAATTGGTGCAGCCACTGTGGAAAAAAGGAAAGAGGGTTCCTCAAAAAATTAAAAATAAAACTACCACAAGATCCAGAAATTCCATTTCTGGGTATTTTTTCAGAACGAAAAAACAAAAACAGTAATTCAAAAAGATACCCTCATCCCTATGTTCATAGCAGCATTATTCACAAAAGCCATGATATGGAGTCAACCTAAGTGCCCATGGATAGATGAATGGATAAAGAAAATGTTATATATATGTATACACACACACACACACACACACACACACACACACATAATGAAATACTAGCCATAAGGGAATAAAATCTTGCCATTTGTAACAACATGGATGAACCTAGAGGGTATTATGCTGGGTGAAATAAGTCAGACAGAGAAAGACGAATACCATATGATTTCACTTATATGTGGAATCTAAAAACAAAACAAATGAACAAACATAACAAGACAGAAATAGAGTCAATGGACCCAGAGAGCTAACAGATAGTTACCAGAAGGGAGGGGAGTGGGTGATAAGTAAAACAAGTGATGGAAATTAAGAGGTACAAACTTCCAGTTACAAAATAACTGAGTCATGGAGATGAAATGTATAGCATGGGGAATATATTCAGTAATAATATAATATCTCTGTATCATGGTCAGTGGTAACTAGAATTATAGTGATCATTTTGTAATGCAGAGAAATGTTGAATCACTATGCTGTGTGCCAGGATCTAACATAGTGTTGCAGGTCAATTATGTTTCAGAAAACAAACAAACAAACACATTCATAGAAAAAGAGATCAGATTTGTGGTTACTAGAGGTAGGGTATGAGGGGAGGGGGAATTGGATGTGATATGAAAGCTCAAAATACATCTTTAGTTGCCTAAATGTACAGACTTCCAGTT
Organism: Mesoplodon densirostris; assembly: GCF_025265405.1. Classification (NCBI taxonomy): domain Eukaryota; kingdom Metazoa; phylum Chordata; class Mammalia; order Artiodactyla; family Ziphiidae; genus Mesoplodon; species Mesoplodon densirostris. The sequence continues at coordinate 102,249,654 of NC_082663.1, read as the reverse complement.
ATAAGATAAGGAAGTACTAGTGATGTAATATAACAAAGCTGTATGTTATATATGAAAGTTGTTAACAGAAGAAATCCTAAGAGCTCTCATCCCAAGGAAAACATCTTTTTTCTTTCTTCTTTCTCTTTTATTTTGTATTTATATGAGATGATGATGACCGCTAAACTTATTGTGATAATCATTTCATGATGTAAATAATATCATTATGCTGTACACCTGAAACTTATACAGTGCTGTATGTCAATTATATCTCAATAAAACTGGAAGAAAAAAAACAAAAACAAAAATGCATATTGTGTGCATTTTTATGATTTGTTTTATACTTAATATTATGTGGCTGAGATTCATGATTCTTGATGCATGTACCAGTAGGTCACAGTTTTCCAACTGTTGTTTAGAAATGAATGACTTATATCACAGTTTATTCTCCCACTTTCCTGTGGATGGACACTATTGGTTTTCAAGTAAAATAGCATTCCACTATTGCAAAGAGTGTTGACGTGAGTATTCTTGTACCTGTCCGCCAGTATAAGTATACAAGAGTATATCTAGGTATTATAACATTTTTAGCTGATTTTTCTACTTGATTTTTAAATTTTTGGTGGTATTGTTGTTTTTCTACTTTTATTGCAGCCAGCGTGATGCCTCTTGCTCCCATTCTCTGTTGCAGCTAAGACAGTTAGTGTGTCCTGTTTTTCTTTGATGGAGTTTATCCCTCTGGAATTCAGGTTATGCATTGCTTGCAAATTCAGTTCTCTGATGGGTTCAACAAAAGTTATGAATTGTTTATTTGGCTTTTTCTCACTGTTAGAGAGGTAACAACATTCTTTTCAGTTTTATACATTCTGAGCAAAAGCAGAAGATCTACATTAGATTTTAATAAACAAAATAAAAATATTTGAGAGATAATTTTAAGTTATAGGTATTAACAAACAATGACTTGTGATGAACTTGGAATTTGGGATCATGATGTTTTGGGGCTTTTTGTTTGTTTATTTTTGTCTTATTTATTTATTTTTAACTGAGACTAAAAAATCTTTAAAGGATACCTGAGTTATACTCCCAGTGTTATATCCCTAACTTGGTGGCGGGTCCAAAGCTGCTAACAGTATTATTTTCTATATTTTTAAATTCATCCAAGTTTGTATATCTGCAATGGCTCTACCTCAAAATAAATAGAAATAAAAATTATTTATACTTGCTAATTAGATGATCACAGACTTAATCTAATTGTGCCTTAATTAGTTAATCTGCATTTTTATTACCATTTTAGACTGTGAGCCACAAGGAGGCAAATTTTGTGCATTACTAATTATTATACCCCCACAGCAGTATCTTTAGAATGTTTCTTGATATATTAATAAACTAAAAGTCAATTATATGTGGTATATTTTTTAAACTTTTCCAGACAAGGCAATCTTTTTTTTTTTTTTTTAAGAACTAGGAAAATTTCAGCTCTAGAAAACTTTCCACTCTTATGCCATTATAAGTCTGCTTAGAATTACAGTGTCAGTGACTTACCTGTACACTCTGTTCCTATAAACTGTCAAATTGCTACGGTTATTCTATTAATTATTATTATGTCCTGGTGTGATCCCCCTGAGAAATGTACTTTCGAATATTTTAATCCCTTAACTTTCTGACGGAAGCATTTAGACTGCTGGAAATGGAAAATTACCAAATATTACCTTAGTAGTTCCAAGCTGTTAATTATTATTTTGCATAAAAGCATTTATCATCAGAAAGTAGTTTATCACACATGGAATCGTCACCATCAATTGCTCTTTCACAGGGTTTCTAACTTCGTAAGGAAAATATATTTTAGAAGGGTATGAGTAAGAGCTATCATTGGATTTGATATCAAAGCTTGAAAGATGTGCTTAGTTGTAGGTAAAGAGAAGTTCAAGATGAAGTTCAGTGGAGGCAATGTCATTGATACTAATGTTCACAGGGATGTTGATGATTTTGCCACTAGTGTAAGAAATATATACTAGACAATATTATTATAAGGAAACTAGACATGAAGGCAATATACTCAGATATTTAAGATTTAATACCTGGATTCCTTATAAACCTGAGCTTATAATTTCTTTCCAAGTAAATAAATAATAATAACAAGTAAAATTCAAAAAGATTCCTGTCCCTATTCAGGGATTGGAAGACTCACTACTGTCGAGATATCACTTCCTCCAAACTGATTTCAATGCCATACCAATAAAATCTCAGCAAGTTATTTGTGGATATCAACAAAGTATCCTAAAGTTAGACAGAGGGTCAAAAGATCCATAATAGCCAACACAGTTGTAAAGGACTAGAACTAAGTTGGAAGACTGATATTCTGCTACTTCAACACTTACTATAAAGCTACAGTAATCAAATGGTGTGATATTGGCAGAAGAATAGACAAATAGATCAATGGAATAGAACAGAGGCCAGAAATAGAACCCCATAAGTAAAGTCAACAGATCTTTGACAAAGGAGCTAAGACAATAAAATGGAGCAACAATAGTCCTCAGATGGTGCCTGAACAATTGGACAAAATGAATGAAATGAAAGAATATACACACAAGTCTTACACCCTTCACAAAAACTAACTCAAACTACGCCACAGGCTTAAATGTAAAATGCAAAACTATAAAACTCCTGAAAGATAAAATAGGGGAAAATCTAGATGACCTTGAATTTGGAGATGACTTTTTAGCTGCAATACCAAAGGCATGATCCATAAAAAAAGAATTGATATGCTGGACTTCATTAAATTTTAAGATTTCTACTTTACGAAAGTGTCGAGAAAGAAAAGCAAGCCACAGACTGTGAGAAAATACTTGCAAAATACAGATCTGAAAAAGGACTGTTTTCCAAAATATAAAAAGAACTCTTAGAACACACACACACACAAAACAAACAATACAACTAAAACATGGGCCAGATTCATTAACAGACCCCTCACAATAAAAGATATACAGATGGCAAATAAGGATGTGAAAAGATGTTCCATGTCGTATGTCATCAGGGAAATGCAAATTAAAACAACAATGAGATACCACTGTGTATAGGATGGCCAAAATCCAAAACAGTGACATCACCAAATGCTGGTGATGATGTGGAGCAGTGGGAAGTCTCATTCATTGTTAGTAGGAATGCAAAGTGGTACAGCTACTTTGGAAGACAGTTTGGTGGTTTCTCACCAAACTAAACATATTTTACTATATTATCCAGGAATTGCACTCCTTAGTATTTACCCAAAGGACTTGAAAACTTATGTTCACACAAAAAGCTCCCCATGGATATTTATAGCAGCTTTATTATTATAATTGCCAAAACCTAGAAGCAACGAAGATGTACTTCAGTAGGTGAATAGATAAATAAACTCTGGTACAGCTTGGCCATAAAATATTGATCAGTACTAAAAAGAAATGAGTGATCAGTCCATCAGAAGATATGGAGAAAACTTAGATACATGTTAGTAATATCCTCATATTACTCATTGACTATATGCTAAGTAAATGTAAACAGTTTCTAATAACTCTTAACTAAGTGAAAGAAGCCAATCTGAAAAGGCTATATAATATGTGTTTCCAAACACATGATATTCTGGAAAAGGTAAAACTATAGAGACTGTAAAAGATCAGCAGTTGCCAGGTTTAAGGGGGTGAGAGGGATGAATAGAGCACAGAAGATTTTTAGGGCAATGAAACTGCTCTGTATGATACTATGATGGTGGACACGTCATTATAAATTCATCCAAACCCATAGAATGTACAACACTGAGAGTGAACCATAATGGGAACTGTGAACTTTGGGTAATTGTGATGTGTCAATGTGGGTTCATTGATTTTAACATATGTGCATGCACTCCAATGTTCATTGCAGTGATGTTTACAATAGCCAAGACATGGAAACAACCTAAATGTCCATCAACAGAAGGATGGATAAAGAAGATGTGGTATATATATACAATGGAATATTGCTCAGCCATTAATAAGAATGAAATAATGCCATTTGCAGCAACATGGATGGACCAGAGATTGTCATACGGAGTGAAGTAAGTCAGACGGAGAAAGAGAAATATCATATGATATTGCTTATATGTGGAATCTAAAAAAAAAAAAGATACAAATGAACTTATTTATGAAACAGAAACAGACTCACACACTTAGAGAATGAACTTATGGTTACCAGTGGGGAGGGGTAAGGGGGAGGGATACTTAGGGAGTTTGGGATTGACATGTGTACACTGCTATATTTAAAATGGATAAACAACAAGGACCTACTATACAGCACAGGGAACTCTACTCAGTATTATGTAACAACCTAATTGCGAAAATAATCTAAAAAAGAATAGATACATCATATATATGTATAACTGAATCATTGTTATACAACTGAAACTAACACAACACTGTTAATCAACTATACTCCAGTATAAAATAAAAAGTTAAAAAAAATTATAGCAAATGTGCCCTCTGCCAGAGGATCTTGACAGTGGGGGAGCTTATGCAGGTGTGGGGCGGGATATAGGAAATCTCTGTACTTCCCTCTCAATTGTGCTGTGAACCTAAAACTGCTCTAAAATATAAAGTCTATTAAAAATAGATTCCTGCAGCCATATAAGCATAAAATCAATTTGATGCCTGGTTTTAAACCATTTTTACACATTGATTTATACTCGAGATATTTCAGCAAACTGTGGAATAAAGGGGGATCAGGATAACAGGATGTTTTCATATACAGCCATCTCTCAGTGTCCATGGGGGATCGGTTCCAGTAGCCCCAGTGTACATCAAAATCTGCAGATGCTCAAGTCCTTTATATAAAATGGCGCAGTACAGTTGGCCCTCCATATCCATGGGTTTCAGGTTTGACATCCACTAGACTCAACCAATTTGGGATGGAAATTTTGATTGGTGGCTGGTTGAATCCATGGATGTGAAACCTGCCAAAAAAGAGGACTGACTGAATATTTATTGAAAAAAATCCATGTATAAGGGCACCGACACAATTCAAATCCATGTAGGTCAAGGGTCAACTGTACCTATAATTCCCCTTGGCTACAAAAACAGAGTGAAAGTGGATATAAAATGAAAAAAATCTATAAAATTTACTACTGGGATCACATACAAAATAAATATTATCTGTGATTAGGAAATGAATTGAAAATACAAAATTATAGGCAGACCTGGAGCTACTGGATTGGATTGATAAGCCCTGGGACTGCATTCAGTCAGTGTTCAAGCAGAGTAAAGATCAGAAGTAATTTGCCAAGGAGGTTGGGGAAATAGATCAGGCCTCAAAGTTTGAAGGCAATATCAGAAGAAGAATTAGCCTTGCTTAAGGAAGATACTAAAAATACAACTACAAAAGCTGGAAAATAAAATCAATATCAAATAGCTCTGGAAGAACTTCAGGGTATTGAGGGAGATGGGGGAAGAGGCAGGCTTTTTTTCAGAACCAAGATCTAAGCTAAAATCTCGAATGGCTCTTGACTGTATCAGTGAAAGCCCTCAGCAAAAGAGCAGTCACTTCAAATTGCCATTCAGCATCAGACACACAGACAGACACAGACACACACACACAGATTATGAAGAGGGGGTGAGTAAAATGTTCCTAAACCAAACGTCGTTGCTGTTGTTAATATGAAAGGTAAATCAAATCATTTAAAAAGGTTTGACTACCCTGGAAAGAAGGTCCTGTCAAAGTAAGAATTTTTTATCAGTTCCTCAAGCTACTAAATTCACTTTGTTAATTTCATCAATTGATTACTATAGTCTAAAGAAGACAAAATAGTTTATTCCATATCCTATTAGGCAAAGGGTGAATAAAATATTTAGATTTTGTTTTGGAGGTATTGGAGAAAATGTGTAAAGTTAGTAAAATTCAAAATGAAGGCTCATAATCTCTGGATATTTGAAGCTCTGGTGATTACACATTGTTACGCACTGTTCTAGGTTTTTCCCCTTACCCTTCTATTTTCTACTTCTGCACATTTTTGTCTTCTCAAGTCATTTTCTCTTTTCTGCTCTTCTTTGGAGAAAAACAGTATCCTCCCATAAAAAGTTGAATAGCAATTAGGCTGTGGACCCCACCTTCCTTCTCCAGCTGCCTAAATGATCTTCAACCTCTTATCTACTTTCTACCTCTATTGTCAATAGACAGAGATCTCCACGACCTTAAAACAACTAAATGAAATGAAAATTTTTATTGTCTTTAGACACTCTGCTTGAGTAAAAACATTCCTTAGAAATGTTTCAAAATAATAATCTAAGCTCATCATCTCCAGATCCTCACCTCAGACTCTCAACCTGGTAATAGTTTACATATCTTAGAATCCTTGATGTCCTTCTGCAAACTTGGCCCGATATTGGAAACATGAGGCTGCACAAGCACCATCCCTTACAGCTGTTGAAGTTTCATATTGGGTCATATCAATGTAATTCTGTACCTCTTCTGGATAAAATACCTGCTTCCACTATCTTTTCTTTTTTTTTTTTTTTCGGTACGCGGGCCTCTCACTGTTGTGGCCTCTCCCATTGCGGAGCACAGGCTCCAGACACGCAGGCTCAGCAGCCATGGTTTCACGGGCCCAGCCGCTCCGCGGCATGTGGGATCTTCCCAGACTGGGGCACGAACCCGTGTCCCCTGCATCGGCAGGCGGACTCTCAAACACTGCGCCACCAGGGAAGCCCATCTTTTCATATTATAATGTCAATTTAGGTGCATATCTATCAATGTACTAACATACTTTCACTAAGAACAATTTAGAATTACTGTGGAACACTTTGTGACATGAAGAAAATTATTTGAAAGGCACAACCAGACAAAAAGAAAATAACATCTTGATTATCCAATGGTCTACAATTTAAAAATACTAGGAGACTTTTGAATGTGATGTGAAATCTAGAATCACCTCCCTCAAACTCTCTAGCTAAACCTATTAAAAATGTGAGAAACTTAATATTTCCTTAGTGTGGAAATAATATTTCCAAAGCTCATTCCACATGTTTATTTTTTTCCCTCTTTACATTTCCCTTCTGTTCCTTCCCCTAAAGTGTTCATACTACTTCGATATCCCTTAAAACTATCATCTTCTAATTAAAAGGACCCACATGTTTCCTAATTTAAAAACTTTAAACCCTAATTGTGTTTAATTCTCCGTACTATGGTTAAGGACTTCCTAAGCCTCAGGGTGGAAAAGGAAATTTTGTTGAAGAATTCAGTCCTGTCCTGGACATATACACTCCAGGCCTCCTTTATCTCTTCAAATCAATCACTTTTTTTGGTGTAGGTAGAAAAACTTGTCAGTATTATATATAAGAAGGTCACCAGAAGTGTCATTGTTCCATTCTATCCAAAAAGACAAAAGGAACTGGAAGCCTCTGACAGATTATGAAAAGGCTTCAAGGGGGACAGTGACACTCAATTTCCAATGGTATCTGTAAAACTTCAAGGAGAACTAGTGAGAATAATCCTTAGTAATAGAAGCTCAGAAACAATCTTTTAATAGAACAGAGCCTATTTGTCCAATATAATTCCTTCCATGGTCCCTTTACTACTCCCTCAGAATTATATACCACCCCTCAGACCTTCCTGCTGACTGAACCACTGATTATAACATTCTTTCTATCTGGCCATAGGCAGCTCTCATTTATATTCCTTTTTGGCCCCTTTCTTACTGTTTCTCTCATTCTCGGAAAACTTTGGAGATGAATTCACCAAAAGCCTTTTTCTCTCATTATGTGTGTACTCAAGTTATATCTTGTCCAGGTCTAATACAACATAAACTTTGACAGAAAGAGCAAAAGTTAAACTTCAATGATTAACATATGTTGGCACTTTGTTTTGTCTTGCTAAAAGCTGCAGCTTAAAGAAAAACAAAGTTTTCACTGAGCGTTTCATAATGACTTTTATTACTGGCTTTAAAAAAAAAAGAACTGTTGGGCTTTCATAGCTGTGGAATAATATTTTTTAATTTTAACAATTTGGTTTATAATTACATAGATTTATAGACTGTATTAGAAAAGAAGCCCATGTGATTTTCCTGATAAATAAATAACTCCTCAGACAAATTAGAATGAATTAATAACTTTGACTCTAAAACCATATATATGGTGAAGTAAGCTTCTACTGGAGCACCTCTCTCACAGTAGACAACGGTGAGCTCCAGAGAGCACACAGAAGTTAGCTTCTAAATGCACTGAAGAGAGACCAGAAGCAGATGATTCTGGGCCGATATTTGGAGGAGAGTGGCAGCGGGTGTATTTCAGATTTCTGCCTTCTGGACTGAAGCCAGGCTCCTTTTGGATTAAGGCCAGACCCCAGTTGGATAATGAGAGACTGCTGAAACTCTAACTTGCCTGAGGAAGTAAACACAATACTAGACAACCAAACTTCTTGTAGAGGTAGGGAGAATCATAAAAAGACCAGAACTAAAGAGAAGGTGTTCAAAATCTGTATATAAACTCTTCCTTAATCTCCAAGCAAACCAGAGTCATACATTAGTAGGTAATACTCTAAGCAGCCCAGCTAGAGATAGAACAGAATTGAAATTTAAGCTAATACCCAAATGCCTGAGTTTACAGTTTGAGTCCAACTAATTTAATGCTTGCCTACTGAAATAAATAAGTCAACCCTCTTCCAAAGAATACAACAGAATCCAGAGTTCACAGCATAACATTTACATTACATTCCTATATAATTAAAAATATCTCCTTCCCCCAAAACCCTGATTTTGGTCGATTGACTAACAAGTGTTCAGTCTATCTTGTTTTACTAATACATATTAATGAGGTATGTTTACAAACAAAGCTTTAACTCAAAGGTAGATTTTATTATTTAAACAGTGGAAGATTCAGAGAGGAAAGCAGTGGACATTATTTTGAGGATGGGCAGAGTCCTCTATGTTTAAAAACTTCTTTCAAAAATGACACAGATTTAGCTTTTGCCCATGAAAAGATTTGGCCATCTTTATTTTCTATAAAATGTGTGTGATTCTCCTTTCCAGAAATATATATATATATATTATATATATATATATATTATATATATATATATAATATATATATATATATATATATTATATATATATATATAATATATATATATATCTTAACTTAAAGGACTGCAACTGTTCAGGATTTTAATATTATTTTCCCAAAATTGATCTATCACAAAGTACCACAGATTATGTTCCTTTTCATACTAATTTACATCTTAAACTGTGATAAAAATAATAATCCAACAGGAAAGTTGTTCAACAAGTAGAGAACTTTTGTAATACCATGAAAGACTGGTTCTCTTATTTCGGTCTGACACAAATAATTTGTCTTATTAGCTGTAGCTGATTCTAAGTAATAATTCATTGAAAATTATGCATTCTTCATGGGGGGAAAAATACAATCAATACTGTACCTTTGGTAAGAGAATTCCAGAAGTGAAATATATTTTATTTTCCTGATGTTGGAATTTCAACAGATTAAATAGTAATTAAAAATCAAAAATAATGTTTAAATACAGAGAGAGTCATATATTTTAATTACTGTCTATTTTGCAAATAGAATGTGTGACAAGCTTATTCTGGTATATTTGGTATATTTGGGTGTAGACTAAGGTTTAAAAGTGGTCAATAAAAGAATCCAGAATATAAGATTTCTGACAGAGATATGAAGAAGCTGAATGGGGAAGACTTGAACTATGAGGAGACTGAAAGGTAACATGAACAGAAATTTATGAATTGTTGACAACAATATTTAAACTTACTAAAGAGCCAAAACAATAAGTACATTTGTTAACTGCCATCTCTAACAGTTCAGTAATGGAAATTATCACTCCAGTTGAGTTAATTCAGTACAAAGAGACCTGAAAATATCAATTAGCTATTTACAGATCTGATGTGGACACAAACTTATATTTCACTAAGGTACTTGAAAGCTCAACTATTAAAACATTTATTAATTCTCCATTTAATAATTAATGACCTTCTCCTGTTGGTCAAGGTAGGCACTCTGTTTGGTGCTGGGGATACAAAGGTGAACAAACTGACATATTCCGTACATTCACTCGCAGGGCTTGTAATGGGGAGGGAGGCTAAGGAAAAGGCAGGCATGTGATTTCAGTAGTGAATGTATTACTACAAATTAAGGAAAGCAATGCCATTTGTAGGAAGCAAACGTGAAACACAGGAACAAGAATCAGTCAGAAGGAGTCAGGGAGGGCAACCCTGAGACAAAGACAGGAGCTGAGACCTGGTGGATGATGAGCAGTTAACTAAAAATAAAGACAGGAAAGAGATGGCAGGAATTCAAGGATCCCAGATATCTTTCCAAGCACAGCAATTGCCACTGCTATATGGAAACCCTCCCTGTTATAACTGATAAAGTTAATCATTCCCTTTAGTTGTGTAACAGCTGATCCATTTCTACTGCTTCACTTTTCACACTATATAATAATGATGTTTGGCATATTTTTTACCTCACTGAACTATGAGCTCTTTAAAGGCAGAGTCCATATGAAGGAACTTTATTTGCAAATTTACAGAAACAAATCATTACATTTTACAATTTTTGCAAGAGGTAAACTAGCAGTTTGGGAGATAGCACTGTGCCTTTTGTAGTATAATTATTACCTTTCTTGATGCTTGGTTTATAACAGATGATCAATATATATTAGTTTTGCATGATTTATATGTATTTATGTCTATTTTATGAAGATTGCTATAATATGCAATAAACACTAGAAATGCACTCTTGGACAAACACACACACACACATGCACAATCACATGCACACAAGGACATTCAAAGACACACACACCGTGGCATGCTAATTCCCATGATAATTCTTGACCTAGAACAAACTGTGATTTGCAAATGCACACTTCTATTATGTTTGAGTAAATACTAACATAGATCTAAGTCAACCACATGCAAAACACATCATTTCATTACATAATTAACATTATGTTAACTGTTACATAATGTTACATGTAACAGTTAACATAATGTTAATTATGTAAGATTATCCAGAAATATTCTGGATTCTTTTATTGATCATTTTTAAACCTTAATTAATTAACGTAATTAACAGTTACCATCTGGTTTTGAGAAAACTTCATTTTCCTTACTGCAGTTAACTCCTTATTATTCTTCCTATTTCTACCCACTTCCCTCCTACAGACTATATTCAAGATCAAATATACACAAACTGCTACTTCCTATTTCTGTCTTCATTGTCTCTGTCCACACTCAAAGCATCACAGTATATGTTAAGAGTTACACAGAAGGAAATGAGGTTCATGTAGAATACATAAAACATTTTAAAAAGCAGTAATTTGTACAGTCATGCTAAGATGCTTTTAAACAAAAAAACAATTCATTAAGAAATTAAAGTGCATTTTAGATGGAGAGATAGTCAACATATTGGTAGTGTTGACTTTTCTGCCCTCTTCAGAGAACAACGTCCTGAGGGAACTGGGCAAAGCATGTGTGGGTTTTCATGGTAGTGGGGGTGTCTAGGGAATAAAATACTTACTTCTCAGGCTATGGACTTAGGAATGTTGGTGATGAGGACCAGGCCCAGCAACAGAGTCTGGATCTACATGTTTTCTTACACGGAACAAACTATGATGGCAGATTTTTAAAACACTGAATGAATCCAAATGTATGCTATGTATACAATATTTATTCCTATCATTTCAGCACCTTTAGTCCCCTGGGTCATAAAAATGTCCTTAAAATAAGGCCCCACCTTTCAGCATTCTAAAACATATGACTCTCCATAATCACTTCAGTAACAACATCATTACATTGCAGTCATAAAACAAACCACCCAAGGATAGGTTGTAATAGAAAGTACAATATTTCATCTTACTTAACTGCATACACACTGAACTCTGAGAAAGTACATGTCACAAAAACAGAGATGATTTATTGAAGTCCACCTGAGGTGGCTATCAAAAAGCAATATGCAACAGAAATGTGAGACTCCACAAAAATATGTTTACCTTATATAACATATAATGATTAATAAAAGATTGAAAACTGCATAGCTTTATATCAGGCAGGTCCAGGGAAGAGAAACGTTACTGGGGCCCTGTCCATTAGAAGAGAGGAAGAAATACCTCTGCCTGTTCCATTTAACTTTGCCTCCATCATCATGGCTATCTGCCTCAAATGTTTTGGGAACTTTACACATCAAAGCTCGGAACTATTCCTCACTCCTCTTTTAAACAAGAAGACCTCTACTCATTATCCCAGCATCTCATATTTAAGTGGTTCTCTAATTTCAGAGAGATACTGATAAATCAATTAATATATATATATATATATATATATATATATATATTTTTTTTTTGCGGTATGCGGGCCTCTCACTGTTGTGGCCTCTCCCGTTGTGGAGCACAGGCTCCGGACGCGCAGGCTCAGCGGCCATGGCTCACGGGCCCAGCCGCTCCGCGGCATATGGGATCCTCCCAGACCGGGGCACGAACCCGTATCCCCTGCATCGGCAGGCGGACTCTCAACCACTTGCGCCACCAGGGAGGCCCCAATTAATATATTTGAACAAAATGGGAACTAACTGCCATAGGTAGTTTCTTGTAACCAGTCAGATATTCACTTAGACTGTTAGATGACATGTATGAATCAACCAGGCACTGTGAAGTGAGCACAGCCTGTTCAAAGCCATCTGCCTCTCCCTCTGACTATCCCTGCACTGAGCAGTCAGTGAAGACTCCCCACGGGGAGAAGAAAGTAGAAAGGCCTCAAAACCAGGTATCTGCCATTCCCCTGCTCAAAATCATTCACGGGCTTCCTACCCCATTCAGGAAATAATCCTTACCCCTTTCTAAGTTAGATGGCCTTGCAAATTATCAACTCTAACCACATCTGCCTTCTTAGCTTTCTTGACACAGGAAATCTCCAAGCTCAGTCCCTCCCTAGAACTTTGCACTTCCTCCTACCCCTGCCTGGGGGAAGGTTTTTCCTTTAGATTTCTTTATGTGTCTCCCTCATTTCAATCATGTGTATACTCAAATATTGCTTTCTCAGAGAAGCCTACCTTGACCCTCTTCTCTACAGTAGTCTCTCACTCCCCACCATTGTGACTTTCTATTTCCTATTGCTTTACCTACCTTTAGCTTTAGTCAAGGCAATTATCACTCATTAATATTATATTCACATACAGTTGTCTGTTGTTTACCCTTGATGTAGAATATGAATCTAGGGCAAGGGTTCCTGTTGATGATATATCCCAAATCCCAGGCACTAAGAACAATGTCTGGCACATAGTAGATATTTAATAATATTTCTGAATTAACTAATAGTTGAAAGATATGCTGAAAAGTATGAGGGTATTTGTTTCTCCATTTACCTTATAGTACTATATTTAGACTAACCTGTTTTAAATTTCATATTCTATGAGATGTGACTGTTTTCTGAAATGTCCATCTGTTTACAAAATATTATTTGGGAGAATAGACACATCTGTCCATTATTAGCCCAGGGCCATCTTGCTTGGGATATGATTTCCTATTAAAAAATCAGTTCCGATTTACAGGATATTGGTTCAAGATGGCTGAGTAGAAGGGCAGGTGTTCACTCCCTCTAGCAAGAGCACTGGAATCACAACTAACTGCTGAACAATCATTGACAGGAAGACACTGGAACTCACCAAAAAAGATACTCCACATCAAAAGACAAAGGAAAAGCCACAATGAGAAGGTAGGAGGGGCACAATCACAATAAAAATCAAATCCAATAACCACTGGGTGAGTGACTGACAAACTTGAGAACAATCATACCACAGAAGTCCACCCACTGGAGTGAAGGTTCTGAGCCCCACATCAGGCTTCCCAACCTGGGGGTCCAGCAATGGGAGGAAGAATTCCCAGAGAATCAGACTTTGAAGGCTAGCAGCACTTTTATAGGACTGGGGGAAACAGAGACTCCACTCTTGGAGGGCACACAAAAAGTAGTGTGCACATCAGGACCCAGGGGTAAGTAGCAGTGACCCCATAGTTAATCAGACCAGACCTACTTGCTAGTACTGGAAGATCTCCTGAAGAGTCAGGGGGTAGCTGTGGCTCACTGTGAGGAAAAGGACACTGGCAGCAGAAGTTCTGGGACATACTCCTTGGTGAGAGCCCTTTAGCTACACCAAACAGTCCATAGGATCCAGTGCTGGGTCGCCTCAGGCCAAACAATCAATAGGGAGGGAACTCAGCCTCACCCATCAGCAGACAAGTGGATTAAAGTTTTCTGAGCTTTCCCACCAGAGCAACACCCAGCTCTACCCACCACCAGTCCCTCCCATCAGGAAGCTTGCACAAGCCTTTTAGATAGACTCATCCACCAGAGGGAAGATGGCAGAAGCAAGAAGAACTACAATCCTGCAGCCTGTGGAATGAAAACCATATTCACAGAAAGACAGACAAAATGAAAAGGCAGAGGACTAAGTACCAGATGAAGGAACAAGATAAAACCCCAGAACAACAGCTAAATGAAGTGGAGATAGGCAACCTTCTAGAAAAAGAATTCAGAATAATGACAGTGAAGATGATCCAGGACCTCAGAAAAAGAAGGGAGGCAAAGATTCAGAAGATTCAAGAACTATTTAATAGGGCTTCCCTGGTGGCGCAGTGGTTGGGAGTCCGCCTGCCGATGCAGGGGACATGGGTTTGTGCCCCGGTCTGGGAAGATCCCACATGCCGTGGAGTGGCTGGGCCCGTGAGCCATGGCCGCTGAGCCTGTGCGTCCGGAGCCTGTGCTCCGCAACGGGAGAGGCCATGACAATGAGAGGCCCGTGTACCACATAAAAAAAAAAAAAAAAAAAAAAAAAGAACTATTTAATAAAGACCTAGAAGAATTAAAGAACAGAGATGAGCAACACAATAACTGAAGTGAAAAATACACTAGAAGGAATCAATAGCAGAATAACTCAGGCAGAAGAACAGATAAGTGACCTGGAAGACAGAATGGTGGAAATCACTGCTGTGGAACAGAATAAAGAAAAAAGAATGAAAAGAAATGAAGACAGCCTAAGAGACCTCTGGGACAACATTAAATGCACCTAGAGTTGCATTATATGGGTCCCAGAGGAGAAGAGAGAGAAAGGGCCCAAAAAAAATTTGAAGAGATTATAGTTGAAAATTTCCCTAACATGGGAAAGGAAATAGCCACCCAAGTCCAGGAATCACAGAGTCCCAGGCAGGAGAAACATGCTGAGACCACTGTAATCAAATTGATAAAAAATTATTAAAACCAAAAAGGGAAAAACTACAAATAATTTACAAGGGAACTCCCATAAGGTTAACAGCTGATAAACAACTCTACGTCAATAAAATGGACAACCAGGAAGAAACGGACAAATTCTTAGAAAGGTATAACCTTCCAATACTGAACCATGAAGAAATAGAAAATATGGACAGATGAGTCACAAGTAATGAAATTGAAACTGTAATTTAAAATCTTCCAAAAAACAAAAGCCCAGGACCAGATGGCTTCACAGGTGAATTCTATCAAACATTTAGAGAAGATCTAACACCCATCCTTCTCAAACTCTTCCAAAAAACTTGAGAGGAAGGAACATTCCCAACTTCATTCTATGAGGCCACTATCACACTGATACCAAAACCAGACAAAGATACTACAAAAAAGAAAATTACAGACCAATATCACTGATGAATATAGATGCAAAAATCCTCAACAAAATACTAGCAAATAGAAGCCAACAACACATTAAAAGGATCATACACTATGATCAAGTGGCATTTATCCCAGGGATGCAAGAATTCTTCAATATATGCAAATCAATCAATGTGATACACCATATTAACAAACTGAAGAATAAAAACCATATGATCATCTCAATAGATGCAGAAAAAGCTTCTGACAAAATTCAACACCCATTTACGATAAAAACACTCTAGAAAGTGGGCACAGAGGGAATCTACCTCAACATAATAAAGGCCATATATGACAAACCCACAGGAAATATCATTCTCAAGGATGTCCTCTCTTGCCACTATTATTCAACATAGTTTTGGAAGTCCTAGCCACAGCAATCAGAGAAGAATAAGAAATAAGAGGAATACGAATTGGAAGAGAAGAAGTAAAACTGTCACTGTTTGCTGATGATATGATACTATACATAGAAAATCTTAAAGATACCACCAGAAAACTACTAGAGCTTATCAATGAATTTGGTAAAGTTGCACGACACAAAATTAATGCACAGAAATATCTTGCATTCCTATAAACTAAATACAAAATATCAGAAAGAGAAATTAAGGAAACAATCCCATTCACCACTGCAACAAAAAGAATAAAATACCTAGGAATAAACCTATCTAGGAGACAAAAGACCTGTATGTAGAAAACTACAAGACATTGATGAAAGAAAACAAAGATGACACAAACAGATGGAGAGATATACCATGTTCGTGGATTGGAAGAATCAATATTGTGAAAATGACTATCCTACCTAAAGCAATCTACAGATTCCATGCAATCCCTGTCAAATTACCAATGGCATTTTTTACAGAACTAGCATAAAAAATCTTAAAATTTGTATGGAGACACAAAAGACCCCGAATAGCCAAAGCAATCCTGAGAAAGAAAAATGGAGCTGGAGGAATCAGGCTCCCTGACTTCAAGACAGCATAGTACTGGCACAAAAACAGAAATATAGATCAATGGCATAGGGTAAGAAGCCCAGAAATAAACCCATGCCCATATGGTCACCTAATTTATGACAAAGGAGGGAAGAACATACAATGGAGAAAGCACAGGCTCTTCAATAAGTGGTGCTGGGGAAACTGGACAGCTACATGTAAAAGAATGAAATTAGAACACTCCTTAACACCATACACAAAAATAAAATGGACTAAAGACCTTAATGCCAGACCAGACACTATAAAACTCTTAGAGGAAAACATAGGAAGAACACTCTTTGATGTAAATCACAGCAAGATCTTTTTTGACCCACCTCCTAGAGTAATGGGAATAAAAACAAAAATAAACAAATGGAACCTAATGAAGCTTAAAAGCTTTTGCACAGCAAAGGAAACTATGAACAAGAAGAAAAGACAACCCTCAGAATGGGAGAAAATATTTACAAATGAATCAACGGACAAAGGATTAATCTCCAAAATATATAAACAACTCATACAGCTCAATATTAAAAAAAAAAAAACCCAATCAAAAAATGGGCAGAAGACCTCAATAGACATTTCTCAAAAAAAGATATACAGATGGCCAAGAGGCACATGAAAAGCTGCTCAACATCACTAATTATTAGAGAAATGCAAATCAAAACTACTATGAGGTATCACCTCATACCTGTCAGAATGGGCATCATCAGAAAATCTACAAACAACAAATGCTGGAGAGGGTGTGGAGAAAGGGAACCCTCTTGCATTGTTGGTGGGAATGTAAATTGATACAGCCATTATGGAGAACAGTATGCAGGTTCCTTTAAAAAGTAAAAAAATAGAATTACCATATGACCCAGCAATCCCACTACTGGGCATATACCCAGAGAAAACCATAATTCAAAAAGACACATGCACCTCAATGTTCACTGCAGCACTGTTTACAATAGCCAGGTCATGGAAGCAACCTAAGTGCCCATTGACAGATGAATGGATAAAGAAGATGTGGTACATATATACAATATTACTCAGCCATAAGGAATGAACTTGGGTCATTTGTAGAGACATGGATGGACCTAGAGACTGATATGCAGAGTGAAGTAAGTCAGAAAGAGAAAAACAAATATCGTATATTAACTCATATATGTGGAATCTAGAAAAATGGTAGAGATGAACTGGTTTCCAAGGCAGAAATAGAGATACAGATGTAGAGAACAAACATCAAAGGGGAAGGCGGAGGGGGAGGGGGTCTGTGGTGGTGGGATGAATTGGGAAATTGGGATTGACATATATGCACTAACAGATATAAAATAGATAACTAATAAGAGCATGCTGTATAAAAAAAATTAAATTAAAAAAAAACAGTTCCAATAAAAGGTACTACAACTTCTCAAATTATTTTTTGATAGTTTTGCAAAACTGAAATGTTAGAATTACAGAGAGGAATGCAGATAATAAACTAATCTACAAACAATTTTGGATGACAATGAAATAGACAATAACCTGATATACCAATTATTAGCACAGCGAGTCTTTAAATTGCTATTTTTAAGATACTACCTGGTTATCATAATCAACAGATAGTTACTTACTTAGTGTTTTTACTCTTAAGATACACTGCTAGACACTGTGTCAAGGACAAAAGAGCTTAACAGTTTGCAATTAAATTGTGAATATAAGACATGTATGAAGACACTGAAAATACAGAAATTTCAAACATACATGATAATTGGAAAAAAATATACCAGAATGTGGTCAAGAGACAGAAAATCACTATTGGCTGAGATGGTCAGTGGGAAATGGAATAAGAAGCAAACTGAAAACCATCCGTGATTTAGGAAATAGATGAAAGAAGAGTAATTCATTGAGGAGAAAAAGGGAGGGAAGATCATGTACAGTTCAGAAAACAGCAAGTATGCACAGCCCTGTAACAAAGGGAAGTGTTTCTGCAGCATGAGAGGAAGAGATACATCTTCAAAAGAAAGTTTGGCCACACTGCTAAAGTGGCCAGTATAAAGTTATGCATCAGAAAACATTTTCCAAAAATGTTCTGAAAGTGAAACTGTAAGTAGTATTTAACCTTGCATAAAAAGAAACAAATTCCTTTACAGATTTTCTTATAATATTAACTTTATTTAGATAGTTTTCATAGCATTTGAATATATATTTGTCATCTCTGATAGGACCTTTTCTCCTTAATAATAATACTTAACATATTTAAAGAAAACATTTGTGCTTTTCTTATCATGGACTTTACAGTTTCAGGCGAAAGTGGCATTAAAAAGCTAGAAATGATTTATGAACTACTTTGTCTTAGTCATTACTTAGAAAAATTTTAAAATTTTAATGAGTATAAAAATATTTCCAAAAACTTTCCAAAGCTATCATGTCTTCAGCAAGGAAAAGAAAAATATTCCTTGTAGTGTAAAATATCCTTGGCATAGTATGTTATTTGCAGTCTGAGACATACTATTTTTCTCTGACATCAAACACAACAACATTCCAGAGGCAGAATTCTGTTCCCCTATCTTCAGCATCAAAGTGAAATCTAATCCCATAACTAAACGCCAGGTCAAGACTTGACTACCATTCCTAAAACCTAGTGGTTTAGGCCCCACACTTTGCTGAAATCATATACTCAGTTGATGTAGATTGGGGCATGACTCTAAAATATATGACACAAATCTACTACTTTATCATATTGGATTTTAAAAGATCTGTTTTAAAATTTATCTTGTCAGTAAACTTCAACTACTGTCTTACACAAAAAAGAAAAAAATGATAATTCTGACATTCAGAATACTAGTTAGTAGTATTGAGACTGGAATTCCTTATTAGAAGAACAGCCAACCTCCCTTGGAACGTGCATTCTTAATGAGAATGCTTGCAGTACCTGGATTACAGTTTAAACAATAAAATATACACCATATATTACACTGTTTGCTGACATATTTTAAAGTAAATTATAGGTATCAGTATAAAAAATATACATATCTTGCAGAGTAAATACCAGAGCCTGTACTCACAGGTATATATTAAATAGTGATAATTATTCTAATAAAAAATTTGTCCATTTCTAGACACAAACACTAGAAAGGCTAGGATGGTCCCATCTTCCCTTTGTAAAGTGCTTATTTCTTAGGATAAAGACTAAACAATTTTATAAATGAGTATATTTCAAAGTTATATGGGAATAGAGATTTGGAGATTTAGAAGTTGAGGTGGTGGAGAGACAGATTCATGGAACAGTGGAATTTAGGTGTACTTAGAAGAAAGAGCAGGCAGAGATGAAGGGTAAAAGTAATTTTTTTTTAACACAGAGAGAATGAAAGCAAAGAATAAAGTCACAGAGAATAGATCATTCATTCACTTGCTTATTCAAATATTTCTGAGTGCCATTCGCTGTGCCAGCCACAATGATGTGAAGAGAAGAATCCCTACTCTATGTAGTTTATGGTGGAGAAAACAGTCAAAATACAGCCACAAATATAACTTAAAATACATATTTGAAAATTCATAATTATCACTAAAACAAAAAAAATCAAGAGAGAGAGAGAATAATGTGGAACAGAGGCTAGTTTTGAGTTGGGTGATAATTTAAAATCTCTTTTAGGAAATGGCATACAAACTATGACCTGAAGGAGATATAGGATGCAACGTTGCAAAAGGGCAGGAAAAGGGTCCTTCACAGAGAGAGTAATTTCATAAAGGGGTCAATTCCTAAAGAGGATATAAGATTCCTTAATGTTAATGTATCTAATAAAAGAGCTTTAAGATGCATGACATAAATATTTAAGAAGATAAACTGATAGAACTGCAAAGAGAATTAAGCAAATCCATAATTATAATGAGATCTCAACGTCCCTCCCTAAATAATTGCTAGAGAAAAAAGAAAATACTAAGAACATAAAACCTTGAGCAACATTATCAAACAATTTGTTTAACTGATAATGATAGAATACTCAACTATAGCAATGTATGCTATTTTTTATGTGAACACAAACCATTTACCAAGCTAGATCATATTCTAGTCCATAAAAAGGTCACAATAAATATAAAAAGATACACATATGCAAAGGATACTCATTGTACACAATGGAATTAAATTAGAAATCAATAACATAAAGATAAGCTAGAAATTCCCAAATATTTGCAAAGTAAATGATACACTTCTAGATAACCAGTGGGACAAATAAGATACATAAATGGAAAGTAGAAAGTATTTTAAACTGAATGAAAAAGGAAACTAAGCACATCAAAATGTGTGGGATGTAACTAAAGCAGTACTAAGTAGGAAATTGATAGCACTGTATTATAAAAGAAGGTCTAAAATCCATGACCTCAGTTTCTAACTTAAAAAAAAAAATTGGAAGAAGACCCCAGAAATACAAAGAAAGCAATTAAAATCAAACAATAATTATCTGAGTGGAAATTAATGAATAGAAAAAAGAAGAATAGAGAATAGTCAATGAGACAAAAAGATGGCTCTTAGATCAATAAATTGATGTACCTTTACTCAAGCTGATTGGAAACAAAAACAGAAAAAACAAAGTACCATTAACAGGAACAAGAAAGATGACATCAAGACACTCTGCCGATATTATAGAATAATAAAAAATGTTATGAATGATTTAACTAGCAAATTTGATATCTTAACTATATAAATAATGTTGATAAAGATATTCCTTAAAAGTCTCAAACTACCAAAGCCCACTCAAGAAGAAATAATTTGAGTAGCCTTACAACTACCAAAATCTTCCCAAAAAGAAAACACCAGATAATAATAGTGACTTTATTAGTGAATTCTTCCAAAAATTTAAGAAAGATATGATTCTATACAAACTCTTCTTGAAAATTAAGAGTTTATTTTCTCTTACCTGTGAGTAAAGAGAGTTTTCATAATCCCCAACTAATTCTTTAGGTCAGCCTTACCATAGTACCAAAATCAGACACAGATATACTCAAAGAAAGGAAAACTCATAGACTGATATCCCTCAGAAATATGGATGCAAAAATTCTTAACTGGAATGTAAGTATTGTTTAACATTTAAAATCAATCAATGTTATTCACCATATTAGCAAACTGAAAATGTAAAACAAATGGTCAGCTCAACAGATACAGAAATAGCATTAGAAAATATCTGATATCCATTTCTGATTAAAAAATAACAAACTCTCACTAAACTATAAATAGAAGGGGATTTCCTAAACCTCATCCATGGCATACCTACAGTCACAGTGATAATTAATGGTGAAAGACAATGTTTTTTTCATATAAAATTGAGAAGAAAACAAGGATGTTTATTCTCCCTATTCTACTCAACATCATTCTAGAGATTCTGCACAATACAGTAGGCAAGAAAAAGAAGTAGAACAAGTAAGTACACTCTGCAAGTTTGCAAGATACAGGAACAATATAAGAACTCAATTCTATTTCTATATGCTACTGATGAAACATCAGAAATTGAAATGAAAGTACCATTTACAATAACATCAAATATGAAATAAATACAATTATTTTAAGCATAACTAAAACTCTGAATTTAAGAATATGTTTAGTTAAATACAAAAGAGGTGGTGATGAGATAGTTTGAATGTTTCCAGAATTTCCATTTAGAATCTCCAGTTGACTTAAGTGGTTGCTGCCTTCTATCAGCCTTAGAGCTCTCATTTTTTATCCCTATTTCTAAAATTTGAGCCATATTTTTTTTAGGTACGTTCATAGAGCTCTATTTCTAACTCTATCGAGCTATTTATCAGTTATACTAAGGGTTCAAATTTGATTTGTAAATGAATGAAAATGGACAGAGGCAAAGGTGAATTTCCTACATAATTTTACTAAGAGTTGAAGAGGATAAATCCTTGAATTAAATATCTGTATTTTTCAGTGAAAAGGTAGATCTGAGCGGAAATACACAGTAAGAAGAGAATTTGGATCAGAGACCCAAGGACTGACCTTCAGGTAGCCCTATTGCATAGGGCTGGCTCAAGTGTTATCTGGAGTAACACTGAGAGCAAGTTGTGGAGAAATAAAGACAATACTCGATCAGTTATTATTATCTGTTAGACATCTCCAGACTGTTCATAACTCAAGTAGTGGCTGACTTATATTTTTATACAGGCTCACTTATATGTACTAAGACTCTTTTGTCTTATAGTATAGATACTACGGAACTAAGTTAAGAAAAATAAATAATAAATTTCCATATCTAGATATTTAATTTTACTTCTGCAAAACAGAGCATTCTACATCATGAATTATAAATCTTAATGGATGTCATAGAGGCCTAACTTTTTATGCCTTTTTTGTAATTACTAAAATTAGTATTTCTAAAATATTATCTAAAATACATCTTATAAATGACTGTGTTGTTTTTTAACATTGATTCAGTAGCTTAAGGTGCATTCCAAAGTTGCACCTGTATAGGTGAACTTAAAATGCGTATTATTCAAGAATAGATTGTTGTAGCTTTTTCATAAAATTAGAGTTCAAAATGAAATTGTGTTTTATAAATGCATAAAAATCAAATGTGGTTATTATAATAGAGAAGGAGAAAGATGCAAACTCAGTACTGTTTATCTCAGTGCTGAGATATTTTGCTGTTTGACATTAAATAATTTGTTATATAAACTGAGGTTAAATCTAATAATAAATAACTACCTGTCAGCTCTATCATACTTACAGCTTAATTTGAAATAACATTAATTGCTTTAATTTATATTACAAGAACATACTGAGTGCTCAATTTTATTTCAGGTATACAAAAATGTACTGCTTATACTTCTCTAGTTCTTAAGTTATAAAGTGTTTATGCTATTTCTAAATGTGTTCAATGTTGCTCCTCTCCTGAGCTACACTGATTACAGTGTAGAGATAAGAGTAGTTATCTCTGACATGCAGAAGATTCTCCTCTGCTTCTCTTTAGGGGTGTGGAGGAAGCAGACAGTTATACATCACCATTATGTCTACACTAGCAGTAAAATATCTCTTATGTGAATATGATATAGTATTTTACAATCAGACCATCAGGAATTACTTTATGTTTTTACAAAGACAGTAGTCCTTATTTCAAAAGACAATAATTTCTTGCTTCAGCTGTGTTTAGCAGTTTAAATGTGACATCACTCTTTCCTTCACTTAAGTGCTGCTATATGTATATATTTTTTCAGGGTAAATTTTACTCTGTACTTACTCCTACAGTAGTAAATAGAGTTGGCCCTGATGTCTGCTTTAGCAGACAGTGTTTCAGATCATCTTCAGACACAGCAGATAATTTCCCTCTGACCCTATCCTAAGGGTAAATGATACCACTTTTTAGAGTGGTTGTTGTTCACCAGAACTGTTGTTTATTTAGTAAATAACTTGCCTACTTCCATTCATGCCTATTATACAATAGGAAAAGAAAAAGATGTTTTCCCTTTCTGGCCACCACCCAACCCCCATCCTGTCCAATTGCACGTTACAAACACGGAAAGAGGAGAAACTGTTGTCATGGAAATCCATCCAGAGTTTCATTAACTTGCCTTTTACAAGGTATCATTTTATAACTGTGTTGAATTTGTATGTTGCCTTAAAGATACTAAGAACTGGAAGGGAAACAGGAGTAAACCTTGACTGAGCAGGCACACTGTTTACTTACAAGAAGAATTATGCCATGTGCTTTTCTACAGTAATAGAAATAACATGTAAATATTTTCCAAACCAAGAAATAATGCCTGAATTCAGTATTTATCTGTACCAAAATACTTGCATTTCTATAATCACTGGGCCACCTGGTTATTCTTTGTACATTGTTCCTCTATTTGAATGGAATTCACTGTATGTTCTCATAGCAAATTCCTGTTAATTACTTGAGACGCAGGTCAAACATTTTTTACTCTGGGAAACTTCCTTGCCTTTTTCTTCCTGAAGAAAAGTTGGTTAATTTTTTTATTATTATTATACCACGACAGTAGTTCCATTACATTTGCCAAACTCTAAATATCTGCCCTGCCTCTTAGCACATAAGCAACTACTGGACAGGGAATATTTGTTATTCATCTTTGCTTCACTAGCACCCAACAGGAACCCAGAACATGGAGGATGCTCCATCTTGTTAATGAATGAATGAATGAATGAATTCAACATCACTCTGAGATAAAAGAACTGGATATTAAGTCAGAATTCCATAAACACTATGAATGCTCATTAAATTACGTATTATAAGCCAGAGAAATTTTATTCAATATGTAATGTATAATAATAAATAATAATAAATATGCTCTATTACATGCCTGGCTCAGTGCTAACTAAATGCATTATGTCACCTAATTACCAAACCTCATAAAGTAAATATTAAACTAACTTCCATTTTATATACGAAGATATGCAGACTGAGAGGTTAAATAACTTTTAAGATATTTATGTAAAAAAAAGATATTTATGTAAAGGCAACAAAATCAAAAATAGACAAGTGGGAGGACTACGTTAAACTAAAACCTTCTGTACAGCAAAGGAAACTATCCCCAAATGAAAAGGCAACCTACCAAATGGGAGAAAATATTTGCAAATCATTTATCTAACAAGGGGTTAATGTATAAAATATACAAAGAACTCATACTATCCAATAACAAAAAGAAAAAAAAATCTAATTGAAAAATGGGCAGAGGACTTGAATTAGACATTTTTCAAAAGAAGATATACAGATGACCAACAGGCACATGTAAAGAAGCACAGCACCACTAATCATCAGGGAAATGCAAATCAGAACAACAATGAGATGTCACCTCACATGTGTTAGAATGGCTGTTATCAAAAAGACAATAAATAACAAGTATTGACAAGGATGTAGAAAAAATGGAATGCTGGTACACTGTTGGTGGGAATATAAGTTGGTGCAGCCACTATGAAAACAGCATGGAATTTTCTCAAAAAATTAAAAATAGGACTACCATATGATCCAACAATTCCACTTCTGGGTATTTATTCAAACAATACAAAAACACTAAGTCAAAAAGATATATGTACGCCCATTTCATTGCAGCATTATTTACAATAGCCAAGATGTGGAAACAACCTAAGTGTCCATCAGTGGATGAATGAATACACATACACACACACACACACACACACGAATATTATTCAGTCATAAAAAGAAGGAAATATTGCCATTTGCAACAACATGAATGGATCTCGAGGGTATTATGCTAGTGAAATAAGTCAGGCACAGAAGGATAAATACTGTATGATCTCACTTATACATGAAATATAAAGAACAAAAAACAAAAAAAAAGAAAAGAAAATGAGTTTACAGAGATTCAGAGAACTGACTGGTAGTTGCAAGAGGTTGGCCAAAATGGGTGAAGGGAGTCAAAAGGTATAAAACTTCCAGTTATAAAATGTTAGTCCTGAGTATGTAATATATAGCATTGTAACTATAGTTAATAGCACTGTATTGCATATTTGAAAGTTGCTATGAGAGTAGTTTGTATAAGTTCTCATCACAAAAAGAAATTTGTAACTATGTATGGTGATGGATGTTAACTAAACTTATTGTAGTGACCATTTTGCAATATATACAAATAACATTATGTTCTATAACTGAAGTTAGAATAATATATGCCAAGTATACCTCAATTAAATATTCATATATATGATATACAGTAGGATATATAGCTCCTATATCATATATATACACACATATATAATTTCCTACTCTATGTATGTATATATGTATGTATGTTTCTATCTATCTATCTATTTCTAAATTGAGCCCAGTCAGTCTGACTCCAAAGCCATTATCTAAAAACAGCAGACTAGAGTAAATGGGAATTGCATAGGACTAGCACTTTAAAATGGTTTAGGCTTGTTTAGGTTTGTATAACTTGGAAGTTATAATATTTTAAGTTAACTATTATAGATATAGCCATAAAATAGAGATATTGAAAGCTATAGTGTTTAATTCACATTAATAAATTAATCATGTTTTTCATCATTGATTAAAAGTCAGGTCACATGGAATATGAGCATAGCCTGAAGTAGAATCTCTCATTAGTACTAAACTAATCAATTGAGTGATTTTATCAAGCTCTTACCATACATTCTCTGTTGTGCCTGGATTTAGGTATAGAGGATATGGAAGAGAATTAGGGAGAGCATCGCTACTTTATAGGTGAGTAATAATCCCATTGGTTCATTACAAGCTATTCAAATGAAACAATTAGGAATAATATAATATTTTTATATGCTTTGGACTTTTCATTCATTTCTTCCCAACCTGTCAGTTCCTAGATCTTTTATTCTGGTTATCTCTTCTTCTCTTTTAGATCTAATATTAACTGTAACTTCTTTCAGGATATCTTAATTCTTAACGTAGGTTAAGATATATTAATATGTTTTTTCTTCCATAGCAACAATGTTTATAACCTAATGGTATGCTACTATGCTGTAATCCTCCCTCATTTCTGTTTTTTCATTAAATCAGAAGTTCCATATGGAAAGGAGTAATTTGTTCAACACTGTATCCATAGTGCTGAGAAAGTTCTATTAGTAAGGGAGCTTTGCATTACAGATTCATGTAGAAAATAAAAGCTATGGGAAGGGGCAAAGGAAAATATGTTTCAAGGAAAATCAGGAGTCTTGTGCAATAAAACCATGAGTCTGTTTGAGTACCTGGGAAATACAGGACTGGATTATAAAGGGTAGTGAAAGGTAGGGTTTAAACTTAGTGAGAGAGACTCTCATTGTAGAGTGTATAGTGTAGAAGTAAACAATAAATGTTCTATTTAAATAAGAATAATCCGGTAGCCTAAAAGAAGAGTTGATGAGCAGAGAAAGCCTGAAGTTAGACAGAGAAATTAGGACAAAAGGTAGGAGACACTCAGGCAATAGATGCCATCATAATTATCACAGCTGATATTTATTAAGAGCTCACTGTGTGCTATAGGTTTTAATAAGGTCAATTTATTCACTGTGAGACTAGTATTATTAGTCTAATTCTACATGCAAAGAAATGTGACACAAGCTAAATGTGGTAAGGACATTCTAAAATAACTTCAGTGATCCTTCCCTCCTAATATTCACCATGCTTCTGTAATCCCTCTCCTTGAGTTTGGGTTAGATTTGCTGACTTTCTTCTAACGATGTCAATAACAAAAATTCATGGCAGAAATAGTTGGATGTCATTCCAGAGACTAGATTATATAGCTGTAGTTTCTGTTTTGCAAGCCCCCTTCTCTCTTTGGATTATTTACTCTTGGGAAAATCAGCTGCCATGTCATGAGGCAGCCCTGTGGAAAGGGTCATGTGAGTGGGCCCGGAAGCAGATACTTTCCCCAATCCAGAGAAGCCTAAAAATAAGTGTAGCTCTAGTCAATATTACTAACTACTGACTTCTGAGATACCTTGAGCCAAAAACACCCAGCTAAACTGTTTCCAAATTCCTGATCCACAGAAAAACTGAGATAATAAATTTTTTTTTTCTGTTTTAAGTACTGGAGTGAATTGTTACACAACAATTGATAACTGACATAGTAAATGAGAAAGGATTTAAACCCAGACTCCTGAGTATGAACTTTTCACTGTCTACCAAGATGATATTGAAATAGAATTCCTCAAGATGAGGATGTTAAATTTTTTATTTCAGAAGTTGAAATGTGAAGAAATGTACATAGAATAATAAAAGAAGTGTGCCCACTGTATAAAATTAATAAACATACTTATTTTATTTAATTTTTAAAATTAGAGAAATGCAATATCACCAATAAGTTATGCTGAGTTTACTACATATTGCCTTTATGGTATTTCCAACACAGCAGTTACAACTTCAGTATTCTCTACCTTCAGCAGAACAAGAGGAAGAATGAGAATGCTGACACTTTCAGGGTCATAATAGTGATATGGGAATTGAATAGAAAACGAAAAACTTGTTCCTTGAAATGAATCATTAGTAAAGAAAATTCTTTAGCAACTGCTACAATGTGACTACCCAAACTCTTTTAAAAGGCAGATTTTTGTCCACAGTGCAAGACCTGATGACTCAACCAAATCTTGCCTTATTTGCTTGATGCAAGCCACACATATTGACTTTGAGTGAATGGTACAGGCAGTGTACACAATGTGTTTGTGTGTCCATATATTTGTTGTGTAGGATTGTGGTAATCTGAAAATATATGTAGATACTGCTTGCATTCAAATTACCCAGTCTAACTAACCTACAGAGGCTTCTTGACAACCTCATTTTCCTGACATGGACAATTCACTTTTTTTATAAAAAGCAAGTGTCTTAGATCTCACTTAGGTTTGTATATCTTTATTTGTTATAGCTATATTCCTCTTATTTAAATGCTTTCTTTAAATGTCATCATATGTAAATTATATTAGTTTATTATATGATTACCATGTTATGTTTATGTGCATAAATATAAATATTTTTATCATAATTACATGTTAGTTATCAAAACAGAAATGGGTTTTTAGAAGCTAGACAGCTGTTTTAGTTTGTAAAACAGGTGAAACTTGATAATAAACTATGTGCTTTAAATTTCCTTGGTTTGCAGTCCTGTTTACTAGGACAGCAGCACTGTTCTTCTTTACTTATCTTTATTTTTTATTGTGGTAAAAGGTACATACCATGAGATCTATCCTCTTAACAAATTTTTAAGTGTACAGTGTAGAATTGTTAACTATAAGCACAATGTTGAACAGCAGATCTCTAGAACCTTTTCATTTTGCTTGACTGAGGCTCTTTACAAATTGAATTATAGCCCCTCAGTTCCGTCTCCCCTCATCCCTAGGCAACCACCATTCTACTTACCATTTCTATGAGTTTGACTACATTAGATACTTCATTTAAGTGGATGAATCTTGAGTACATTATGCTAAGTGAAATTAGCCAGTAACATAAGTACAAATCCTTCAAGATTATCATCATCTTTGAATCAACAAATTCCTTCTAATATTTTACTATAAACACAAAGTGGCACATACGCTCCCAAACCAAACACTCATACACAGGCAAACTTTAAAGAGCCCCCGTTTATTACCCTATACCAAGCACTGAAAAACAGGATAAAATCAGCGTCAAGCCTTTCCATGTGACAGCTGTGTACCTACAATCTGAATGAATTAATTTACATTGTCCAGTCATTGTATATTTTTTAAGATCTGATTCAGACCATTTCAGAGCTAACCACTCCACATTTTACTGGTTAACCAAACAGCTAAGCCCGCACTGTTCCATCCTGTCTTACAACTCAGTAGAGATGAAGGCCTGAACTGGCATTCGATGGACAGGTACTCTTAGGCATTTCAATAATATACTAAGAAAATCAATGTAACTCCAGAAATATTTATTTGAAAATTGAATGGAACAGAGATCCAAAGCTTAATTTTATTATAACTTAAGCTACTAAAACACTAAACAAAGGGCAGAGGCTAGAGAAAAGATACAAATGCTACTGCACACCTGAAACCTACACAGTTAGACAGTACCCCTCCCCTCCCATGCAGCATTGCACCCAGTTAATAAAAAATAAATTCAAGGTAGCACAAAAGCAACCCAAAATGCACCACTGTCTGTCTTTTCTACCCTTTTCTACTGTGTGGTATTTTTCCAACTGCTAGAAGAACATACTAGAAACTAATTTTAAGACACATATACAAATAAGAAAAACACAGCTGTTTCCTTACCTTGCTAGGTCCTCTGGTCTATATTCTCCTTTTCTCCGAACCTATCACCAATTGGACATCTAGAAAAAGAAAAAAATGGGCAAAGCCTCAGAAGCTTTTTATTCTTTCTAAAGAAAGTATTATGAAAAATTGTTGTTTGTTTGTTCTCTTTAATATACTCAAACATGCAAGCACAAAATTAGTTTCAAAAGATTGACTGTTTGAAAAACTGACTGCTATGGACTGAACTGTGTCCTCCCAAATTCATACATTGAAGCCTTAACTCTCAAGGTGATAGTATTTGGAGATGGAGCCTTTGGGAGATAATCAGGTTTAGATGAGAGCTTGAGGGTGAGGCCCACTCAAGGGAATCACTATCTTTGAAAGAAGAGGAAGAGACACTACAGTTCTATCTCTTCACCAGATGAAGACAGTGAAAATGCCACCATCTCCAAGCCAGGAAGAGAGTCCTCACCAGAAGCCAAATTGGCTATGATATTTTATTATATATTTTTATTATATATTGTATATATTTTATATCTGACTTAGAAACTGCCACATAATTTAGTGAAAAAAGTAGATTAGAGCATTACCCCAAAGTAACTCATGTAGTTTACCATCTTTTGGTAAAGCTTAATTTTAGTGTATTTAGTTAGAAAACAAAATGAAGACACCTATGATAGTACCCATGTTCTAGGTTCAATAGTTTTATTGTTATAATTTCTTCCATACTATCAAAATTAAAAGTAAAAAACAGATTCACTAAAACATCATCTTCTGTTTTCCTTACTTTATTCAATTTCCCAGTAAAAATCGAATCAGTTAAGTAGCAGAAACAATTACATAAGAATATTTTCCACATCTCATTTATTCAAAATAAAATAAAAATAATTTTGTTCAAATCTTTCTAATTATCTCAAATAGAATAGTTTATTATTGTTCTAAAATTCAATAGTACTAACATAATAAAGACTATGATTTAACACAATTAACTGATACCTGGAAATAGAAATAATGCCAATTTCCATTTTTTCTAGGAAATAATGTATAATACTGTTTTTACTTCATGGTATCAATAGCTAACTATATTTTATTACAATTCTGACTTGTGATATCTCTTGAGTCTAATTTTTTCTCTACTTAAATTCTTAATCTCCTTAGTTTTTTGTATTAAAATATTGTTATCCTCTTTCATAAATTTGGTACCAATAATTTAGGTGATGTTTTAATTTCTTTCCATAATTTTATATTTATCGTCTCTGCCAAATGCAAAGATGATCACTCCAAATAAAACTTAATATCTCATATACTTATTTTGGATGAATCAAATAATTATTGTAAAACCATGGGGATAAAAGATCATTGAAATTTATCATATGATTAATAATATAAGTGGTAAGTATTTAGATCAGTTCTAATAAGAATAGCTGAAATTTCCAATAATAGAAATACTGATAACCATTTCCTCTAATCTTTCTGCTTTTTGCTTTTTCCTTTTTGTTTCTTTGTTCCTTCTTTTGTCCAAGAAAGACAGATCACATTAATCCTAGCAGAAGGTCCTGACAAATCTATCCACCAAGTCATTAGTTCAACTACAACACAGTCAGGGTAAATGATGGCTTCACAGGGGCATTTGTTACAAAGTCAGTTAGCTACATTGATTACCAAAGCACAGACAGGGACATTCTCATAAAATTCCAGCAGAAAATAGAACAACAGAAGGACAACTGGTATGATGTTGTTAAAACTTCCTTTTACTTCCGGGTAAGATGGCGGAAGAGTAAGACGCGGAGATCACCTTCCTCCCCACAGATACACCAGAAATACAGCTACACGTGGAACAACTCCTACAGAACACCTACTGAACGCTGGCAGAAGACCCCAGACCTCCCAAAAGGCAAGAAACTCCCCACATACCTGGGTAGGGCAAAGCAGAGAGATTCCCGCACAGAGGAGCGGTGCCGAGCGGCACTCACCAGCCCGAGAGGCTTGTCTGCTCCCCCGCCGGGGAGGGCGGCGCTGGAGCTGAGGCTCGGGCTTCGGTCAGAGCGCAGTGAGAGGACTGGGGCTGGCGGCGAGAACTCAGCCTGAAGGGGGCTAATGTGCCACAGCTAGCCGGGAGGGAGTCTGGGAAAACTCTGGAGCTGCCGAAGAGGCAGGAGACTTTTTCTTCCCTCTTGGTTTCCTGGTGCGCGAGGAGAGGGGATTAAGAGCGCCACGTAAAGGAGCTCCAGAGACGGGCGCGAGTCGCGGCTGAAAGCGCGGAGCCCAGAGACGGGCGTGGGACGCTGGGGCTGCTGCTGCCGCAGCCAAGAAGCCTGTGTGCGAGCGCAGGTCACTGTCCACACCGCCCTTCCGGGAGCCTGTGCAGCCTGCCACTGCCGGGGTCCCGGGATCCAGGGGCGGCTTCCCTGGGAGAACGCACAGCGCGCCTCGGGCTGGTGCAACGTCACGCCAATTTCTGCCGCTGCAGGCTCACCCCGCACTCCGTGCCCCTCCCTCCCGCCCGGCCTGAGTGAGCCAGAGTCCCCGAAGAGGCTGCTCCTTTAACCCTGTCCTGTCTGAGCGAAGAACAGACGCCCTCCGGTGACCTACACGCAGAGGCGGGGCCAAATCCAAAGCTGAGACCCAGGAGCTGTGAGAACAAAGAAGAGAAAGGGAAACCTCTCCCAGCAGCCTCAGAAGCAGCGGATTAAAGCTCCACAATCAACTTCATGTACCCTGCATCTGTGGAATAAATGAATAGACAACAAATCATCCCAAATTGAGGAGCCAGGAGTCAGTGCTGTGCCTCTGAGGTGGGAGAGCCAACTTCAGGACACTGGTCCACAAGAGACCTCCCAGCTCCACATAATATCAAACGGCGAAAATCTTCCAGAGATCTCCATCTCAACACCAGCACCCAGCTTCACTCAACGACCAGCAAGCTACAGTGCTGGACACCCTATGCCAAACAACTAGCAAGACAGGAACACAACGCCACCCATTAGCAGAGAGGCTGCCTCAAATCATAAAAAGTCCGCAAACACCCCAAAACACACCACCAGACGTGGACCTGCCCACCAGAAAGACAAGATCCAGCCTCATCCACCAGAACACAGGCAGTAGTCCCCTCCACCAAGAAGCCTACACAACCCACTAAACCAACGCTTAGCCACTGGGGACAGACACCAAAAACAACGGGAACTACGAACCTGCAGCCTGCAAAAAGGAGACCCCAAACACAGTAACATAAGCAAGATGAGAAGACAGAAAAACACAGAGCAGGAGAAGGAGCAAGATAAAAACCCACCAGACCTAACAAATGAAGAGGTAATAGGCAGTCTATCTGAAAAAGAATTCAGAATACTGATGGTAAAGATGATCCAAAATCTTGGAAATAGAATAGACAAAATGCAAGAAACAGTTAACAAGGACCTAGAAGAACTAAAGATGAATCAAGCATCGATTAAAAACACAATACATGAAATAAAAAATACTCTAGATGGGATCAATAGCAGAATAACTGAGGCAGAAGAACGGATAAGTGAGGTGGAAGATAAAATAGTGGAAATAACTGCTGCAGAGCAAAATAAAGAAAAAAGAATGAAAAGAACAGAGGACAGTCTCAGAGACCTCTGGGACAACATTAAACGCACCAACATTCGAATTATAGGGGTTCCAGAAGAAGAAGAGAAAAAGAAAGGGACTGAGAAAATATTTGAAGAGATTATAGTTGAAAACTTCCCTAATATGGGAAAGGAAATAGTTAATCAAGTCCAGGAGGCACAGAGAGTCCCATACAGAATAAATCCAAGGAGAAATACACCAAGACACATATTAATCAAACTGTCAAAAATTAAACACAAAGAAATCATATTAAAAGCAGCAAGGCAAAAACAACAAATAACACACAAGGGAATCCCCATCAGGATAACAGCTGATCTCTCAGCAGAAACTCTACAAGCCAGAAGGGAGTGGCAGGACATAATTAAAGTGATGAAGGAGAGAAACCTGCAACCAAGATTACTCTACCCAGCAAGGATCTCATTCAGATTTGATGGAGAAATTAAAACCTTTACAGACAAGCAAAAGCTGAGAGAGTTCAGCACCACCAAACCAGCTTTACAACAAATGCTAAAGGAACTTCTCTAGGCAAGAAACACAACAGAAGGAAAAGAACTACAATAACGAACCCAAAACAATTAAGAAAATGGGAATAGGAACATACATATCAATAATTACCTTAAATGTAAATGGACTAAATGCTCCCACCAAAAGACACAGACTGGCTGAATGGATACAAAAACAAGACCCATATATATGCTGTCTACAAGAGACCCACTTCAGACCTAGAGACACATACAGACTGAAAGTAAGGGGATGGAAAAAGACATTCCATGCAAATGGAAACCAAAAGAAAGCTGGAGTAGCAATTCTCATATCAGACAAAATAGACTTTAAAATAAAGACTACTAGAAGAGACAAAGAAGGACACTACATAATGATCAAGGGATCAATCCAAGAAGATATAACAATTGTAAATATTTATGCACCAAACATAGGAGCACCTCAATACATAAGGGAAATATTAACAGCCATAAAAGGAGAAATCGACAGTAACACAATCATAGTAGGGGACTTTAACACCCCACTTTCACCAATGGACAGGTCATCCAAAATGAAAATAAATAAGGAAACACAAGCTTTAAATGATACATTAAACAAGATGGACTTAATTGATATTTATAGGACATTCCATCCAAAAACAACAGAATACACATTTTTCTCAAGTGCTCATGGAACATTCTCCAGGATAGATCATATCTTGGGTCACAAATCAAGCCTTGGTAAATTTAAGAAAATTGAAATTGTATCAAGTATCTTTTCCGACCACAATGCTATGAGACTAGATATCAATTACAGGAAAAGAGCTGTAAAACATACAAACACATGGAGGCTAAACAATACACTACTTAATAACGAAGTGATCACTGAAGAAATCAAAGAGGAAATTAAAAAATACCTAGAAACAAACGACAATGGAGACACGACGACCCAAAACCTATGGGATGCAGCAAAAGCAGTTCTAAGAGGGAAGTTTATGGCAATACAATCCCACCTTAAGAAACAGGAAACATCTCGAATAAACAACCTAACCTTGCACCTAAAGCAATTAGAGAAAGAAGAACAAAAACATCCCAAAGTCAGCAGAAGGAAAGAAATCATAAAAATCAGATCAGAAATAAATGAAAAAGAAATGAAGGAAACGATAGCAAAGATCAATAAAACTAAAAGCTGGTTCTTTGAGAAGATAAACAAAATTGATAAACCATTAGCCAGACTCATCAAGAAAAAAAGGGAGAAGACTCAAATCAATAGAATTAGAAATGAAAAAGGAGAAGTAACAACTGACACTGCAGAAATACAAAAGATCATGAGAGATTACTATAAGCAACTCTATGCCAATAAAATGGACAACCTGGAAGAAATGGACAAATTCTTAGAAATGCACAACCTGCCAAGACTGAATCAGGAAGAAATTGAAAATATGAACACACCAATCACAAGCACTGAAATTGAAACTGTGATTAAAAATCTTCCAACAAACAAAAGCCCAGGACCAGATGGCTTCACAGGCGAATTCTATCAAGCATTTAGAGAAGAGCTAACACCTATCCTTCTCAAACTCTTCCAAAATATAGCAGAGGGAGGAACACTCCCAAACTCATTCTACGAGGCCACCATCACCTTGATACCAAAACCAGACAAGGATGTCACAAAGAAAGAAAACTACAGGCCAATATCACTGATGAACATAGATGCAAAAATCCTCAACAAAATACTAGCAAACAGAATCCAACAGCACATTAAAAGGATCATACACCATGATCAAGTGGGGTTTATTCCAGGAATGCAAGGATTCTTCAATATACGCAAATCAATCAACGTGATACACCATATTAACAAACTGAAGGAGAAAAACCATATGATCATCTCAATAGATGCAGAGAAAGCTTTTGACAAAATTCAACACCCATTTATGATAAAAACCCTGCAGAAAGTAGGCATAGAGGGAACTTTCCTCAACATAATAAAGGCCATATATGACAAACCCACAGCCAGCATCGTCCTCAATGGTGAAAAACTGAAACCATTTCCACTAAGATCAGGAACAAGACAAGGTTGCCCACTCTCACCACTCTTATTCAACATAGTTTTGGAAGTTTTAGCCACAGCAATCAGAGAAGAAAAGGAAATAAAAGGAATCCAAATGGGAAAAGAAGTAGTAAAGCTGTCACTGTTTGCAGATGACATGATACTATACATAGAGAATCCTAAAGAAGCTACCAGAAAACTACTAGAGTTAATCAATGAATTTGGTAAAGTAGCAGGATACAAAATTAATGCACAGAAATCTCTGGCATTCCTATATACTAATGATGAAAAATCTGAAAGTGAAATCAAGGAAACACTCCCATTTACCACTGCAACAAAAAGAATAAAATATCTAGGAATAAACCTACCTAAGGAGACAAAAGACCTGTATGCAGAAAATTATAAGACACTGATGAAAGAAATTAAAGATGATACAAATAGATGGAGAGATGTACCATGTTCTTGGATTGGAAGAATCAACATTGTGAAAATGACTCTACTACCCAAAGCAATCTACAGATTCAATGCAATACCTATCAAACTACCAATGGCATTTTTCACAGAACTAGAACAAAAAATTTCACAATTTGTATGGAAACACAAAAGACCCCGAATAGCCAAAGCAATCTTGAGAACGAAAAACGGAGCTGGAGGAATGAGGCTCCCTGACTTCAGACTATACTACAAAGCTACAGTAATCAAGACAGTATGGTACTGGCACAAAAACAGAAATATAGATCAATGGAACAGGATAGAAAGCCCAGAGATAAACCCACGGACATATGGTCACCTTATCTTTGATAAAGGAGGCAGGAATGTACAGTGGAGAAAGGACAGTCTCTTCAATAAGTGGTGCTGGGAAAACTGGACAGGGACATGTAAAAGTATGAGATTAGATCACTCCCTAACACCATACACAAAAATTAGCTCAAAATGGATTAAAGACCTAAATGTAAGGCCAGACACTATCAAACTCCTAGAGGAAAACATAGGCAGAACACTCTATGACATAAATCACAGCAAGATCCTTTTTGACCCACCTCCTAGAGAAATGGAAATAAAGACAAAAATAAACACATGGGACCTAATGAAACTTCAAAGCTTTTGCACAGCAAAGGAAACCATAAACAAGACGAAAAGACAACCCTCAGAATGGGAGAAAATATTTGCAAATGAAGCAACTGACAAAGGATTAATCTCCAAAATTTATAAGCAGCTCATGCAGCTCAATAGCAAAAAAACAAACAACCCAATCCAAAAATGGGCAGAAGACCTAAATAGACATTTCTCCACAGAAGATATACAGACTGCCAACAAACACATGAAAGGATGCTCAACATCTTTACTCATTAGAGAAATGCAAATCAAAACTACAATGAGATATCATCTCACACCAGTCAGAATGGCCATCATCAAAAAATCTAGAAACAATAAATGCTGGAGAGGGTGTGGAGTAAAGGGAACACTCTTGCACTGCTGGTGGGAATGTGAATTGGTACAGCCACTATGGAGAACGGTATGGAGGTTCCTTAAAAAACTACAAATAGAACTACCATATGACCCAGCAATCCCACTACTGGGCATATACCCTGAGAAAACCATAATTCAAAAAGAGACATGTACCAAAATGTTCATAGCAGCCCTATTTACAATAGCCCGGAGATGGAAACAACCTAAGTGTCCATCATCGGTTGAATGGGTAAAGAAGATGTGGCACATATATACAATGGAATATTACTCAGCCATAAAAAGAAATGAAATTGAGCTATTTGTAATGAGGTGGATGGACCTAGAGTCTGTCATACAGAGTGAAGTAAGTCAGAAAGAGAAAGACAAATACTGTATGCTGACACATATATATGGAATTTAAGAAAAAAATGTCATCAAGAACATAGGGGTAAGACAGGAATAAAGCCACAGACCTACTAGAGCATGGACTTGAGGATATGGGGAGGGGGAAGGGTAAGCTGTGACAAAGTGAAAGAGCGGCATGGACATATATACACTACCAAACGTAAGGTAGATAGCTAGTGGGAAGCAGCCGCATAGCACAGGGAGATCAGCTCGGTTCTTTGTGACCGCCTGGAGGGGTGGGATAGGGAGGGTGGGAGGGAGACGCAAAAGGGAGGGGATATGGGAACATATGTATATGTATAACTGATTAAATTTGTAAAATAAAAAAATAAATAAATATTAAAAAAATACAAAAAAAAAAAACTTCCTTTTCTATTTGTACAGGGAGAGAACCTTAAAAATTACTTCAGTTATTTGAGACATTAATGTTAATCATGGCTCACAGTGAATAATTTTAAGCTTGAACATATACTAATTCAAGTGTGAACATATCTATGTACATAGATATCACATGTCATCAAAAGATATTTTGTGTCAAAAATTACTTTCCATTAATCTTTATTACAAACATGATATATCAGTATTGCTTTAAAAATGGGCAACCTGGGGCTTCCCTGGTGGCGCAGTGGTTGAGAGTCCGCCTGCCGATGCAGGGGACGCGGGTTCGTACCCCGGTCCGGGAAGATCCCACATGCCGCGGAGTGGCTGGTCCCGTGAGCCATGGCCGCTGAGCCTGCGCGTCCGGAGCCTGTGCTCCGCAACGGGAGAGGCCACAACAGTGAGAGGCCCCCGTACCGCAAAAAAAAAAAAGAAAAAAAAAAGGGCAACCTGAATGTTTGGCAGAAGGATAAATCCTTAAGTGCAAATACTTTCTGTATGTTTTAATTATCACAACTTTGATAACCTGAAATACATATTAATTATAAAATATTTGACAATTTTTACCTACACTACTTAAGTAGTAGTTAAATGTTGCTCATCTTCCTGCTTCTGGCTTTGGAGGCAACAACGTCAAACCCAGAAGGCAATAATTTTTGAAATCCCAACACTAAAAGACATGCCTTTGTATGTATCTAAGATAGAATGTCATGTGGAAAGCAAAAAAGGGATAGACAGGGTGGAAATTGAACTGCTTTCTAGTCTTTCTGAACAAAATGTACACATTGTGACTATTAGATTGGATTTAAATTAATGTTCAAAGAACCAAATGCCTATTCAAACATAACCTTATAAACATTCAGAAGGCTCTTTCAGAGTGCTTAGAGAAAATAATAGCCACAGACTTAAAAATGAATGAATTTTGTTAGGTCTCCACTCTATACAAGTCTGAGTTATTAAAAGTAGATTCCAAGACATGATTACATGTGGAAGAAATTTGTTGGGGATGTGAGCAGCAGAGAGCCTTCAAACCATGATGCAAGTCTGACATCTACAGAAGGAAAGAGAGAAGAAAGAGGAGTGAATAGAAAAAATTTTCAGACTGCAGAAACCAAATTTCAAGAAATCTTTGGCTAATGCAATGAGTTTTCCTCCCAGAGTTAGCTATTGGAGGAGTTTACATCTGGAGGAGTTCACATGAGCCTGCTTAGTACCTCTGTCATGTTCAGTCATGGCCTGTGAGCTGCCTGGGGAATGTGTGTCCACAGTGTGAAGGCAGCAATGGACTCAGAGGTGTGCAGGTGGGGTGAGTAAATTATGCTCCCCACTAGGAGATTGGAACAACACATTGCCATGGTCATCGTAAGGCCCGAGATATTATTAATCACCTATTGTTTCAAAATATTGTCTGTAATATGCCAGCCCTATTGTAATACTTTGCTCTTTTGTTCATTCTCTATAACTGGGAAAATATTCAAAGAAATAGTGAGATGAATAAAAACATCATTTCTCTTGAAATTGTTCTGCAATTTTACTGCAGTTGTAATCAAAGACCTATCTAGATATTTTAGTGATAGCAATCGGATTATTCTAAAATTTATTAGGAGAAAAGAATGTGCAAAAGATTCATGAATATTATGGGAAAATATAGAAAATACAAAGTGTAAATACAAAAGTAAAAAGGTTAGTGACAAATTGTCTAGTATTACTAAGCATTAAACAAGTATGCTAATGTAAAATTTAAAAGTACAAAAGTACAAAATTTGTATTTAGAATATAAGAAAAGTTGGCATTTCAAATTTGTGTGAAAAGAATGTGCAAGATAACTAGTGGTATCATATATCCCAATAGCACACTTGGAATAAAACTGATGCATTGAACCTAAAAATCAATTCATACCTGATTGAAGCATTTAGTATAATTAGCTAGAAATACATTACAGGAAAAAAAGATAATACGTATGTATAAGTAAGGGGTTGTGAAAATCTTCTTGAACATGACAAAACAACAAACCCTGCTCTTTCCTGTGAAAAATATTACATCAAAATTAATAGCTTATTTGTAAAAAATTTCTGTCTTCCTACAAGAGTTGTAAAGACCTCTCCCCATTGCAATTTTCCCTGGAGAAGTAATGCACCTCTCTATCCACTGATATCAGGTTTAGCCATGTAATTGGCTTTAACCACTGCATCTGAGCAGTAGTAATGTATGTCTCAACAAAGCAAGAGATGCATGAAGTAGTTGGAGGCTTTGTTTTCAGTCTGGCTCCTGGAATAGGAAACATACACAGAAAGAGCTGCAGAAAACACCCTGTATAGCTACCAGAAAGATGAGGAAGAAATAAATGTTTATTTTTGTAAGCTACCATTTTGGGTTTGTTTGTACTATGTTACAAAGCAAAAGAATTCTGGTGAATACAATATGGAAGAGATAATCCTATCCGCACAGTTTCTCAAGACAAAATTATCTCTTCCTTATGACTCAGAATTTTTTGTCTCAATCAGATGGTTGATCAAGTGCCTGAACACAAAGATCTAAAAAATTTTTGAAAAATTTAAAAGTCTGATGGCCTGGCAACTCCATAATCTTGGCTCTTAAGGGAATAAACTGGTGAGATTACAAAACTAGCACATTTCTTTGTATTTTAAAAAGCATGATATTTATCTGGTAACTAAAGGATCTGGAACACAACTTAATTAACAATACAGAGAATTCATATTTGGGCCACAACCATGACTTTATTGTAATTTAGCATTTAGGGAGAAATCATAATGAATACGTGGCTAAATTTCTAGGTTGCCTATGTTCTACCACAGCTTTAAATTAGATCTTTACTTTCCAAAGTAGATTCCCAAAAGTTGCTCCATGATAAATGTTGTAGGATCAAATCATCTTGGGAAATATTTCACACCACAATTACCTCCTGATAATTTAAGCATCCGCTGTCACAACTAAAGATCTGATCACCCTGACGTAAATAAAACTATTTGACTCAGAATTTCCAAGCTTATTTATCTTGGAATGTCTCTTAACCAATAACCCCTATTATCCTTCTGCTAAATTGGGTTTCCTGTAGCACATTTTAGAAAATGTGGAATTAGATGGTCTAAAGACATAAGATGAGGTCATGTAATCTTAACTTCCCCAGAACTAGCTTCTCTGATTTTTATCTTGGACTCTTAATTTTTACATCTAGACAAAAAGTAAACACATATTTTAATAATACATCTTTTGGCAAAATTACAGTAGATGCCTTTTTTTATGTTCTCAATGTTCTCCCTATAAAGAATAAAACAACAATAATAAAATACTCTTGTAATTTAATATTAGAAAT
This sequence comes from Mesoplodon densirostris, assembly GCF_025265405.1. Classification (NCBI taxonomy): domain Eukaryota; kingdom Metazoa; phylum Chordata; class Mammalia; order Artiodactyla; family Ziphiidae; genus Mesoplodon; species Mesoplodon densirostris. Next base: position 102,207,658 of record NC_082663.1, on the reverse strand, counting down.
ATTTTTCTATGCATAAGCTGTATAATTTCTTTTAACATAACTAAAGTGTGTTCTTTAGCATTCAGAAAACTGAAAACCTAAGTAAATGCAGTTTTTCAGTAATATCCCTGGCAGTTTATACATATATATATATTTTTCTAAATAATAACTGCTCACTTAGAGCTGTGTCTTTATATACTCAATGATTTTAAAAATTGCTATTATATAAAGTTAAGAACAACTTGGACTGTTCTATCAAGAGAACCAAATTCTAGATATAAAAATAATTTGTATGTAACTTTAAAAATTTCCTTTAACAGAAAAGAGCCTCTAATTCCTCACCTGAAAAACTGCAGTAATAATGAGACCTAATTGTTACTACTCATAAGTAGTAATAATTAAAGAACACAAACTGATATCATTGTCAGTGCACCCCAGTTCCCAGTTTTCCTGTCAACAAGAAAATGTATACTTTCTTCTTTCTTTCTTATAACCTGTTATAATGTTCAACTCTGGCAAAATTTCATTATATAATCAACAAATTTAATTTAAAAATTTTTCTCAATTCTCTTTTTTTGTTATTGTTAATTCTCCTAACACCTTTTGTTGCTGCTATTGTTAGAAGATTGGATGGGTATGCACAATCTATAAATGAAGGAATGAAAATAATAATAGAAACCTTAAGTCAATAAACTATGCCAATTTTAATAATCATACTGAAACAGGAGGGAAGGGAGCTGGGCACAACCTTTAAAAGAATGACATAGCCCGAGGACATGACATAAACTGATTAGAACCAGATAGGTCCAAGATGGCAGATGAGTCAACTTCCACTAGACCTTGAGCCTCAGTATACACTCATTGTAAACATCAGCAAGCTAAATGACATACTCACAGGTGCCATGACAGTTCCAAGGCAGACCATAAGGGTCTAAAAGTAGGTGGTGACCCAATTCCTGGAAATCCCTACCCCTTCCCCCAAATAGCTGGAATACTCCTCTCACTCATTATCCTATGAAATTACCCAGCCCTATAGAAATTGACAACCCTGGTGTCACTCTTGCCTTCTGAGATGGCCCACACTCTGTGCAGCGTGTTTCTCTCTAAATAAACCCACTTCTTACCTATCACTTCGTCTCTCACTGAATTCTTTCTGTGATGAGACATCAAGAACCTGAGCTTCATTAAGTCCTGAGACCAGGTGTGTGATCTCAGTTAAAAGACGGTGGGTTCAAGTCCCAAACAGGGTTTTGGCTGGGTTCAAGTCCCAGTGCATGGGTTCAAGTCCCAATCTGTGTTACACAGTTTCAATACCATTCCTAATGTATTTTCAGACTCTTGTGTTCAAAGTCCCGTTTTCCTCGCTCCTTTAGATGACAGTCCAAGAGATCTAAATTTATATACCATTCATACTATTATCAGTCAGTGACTTTTTACATAAGAAACTAAAATCTACTTCCTTCACCACTGTTCTCCTGTTCACTTAGTGGAAGATACCCAATTCTCAATCCTGCCTTTCTGCAAGGAATAAAAAGGGCACAGAATCATTAAAGAACTTGCTGAAATGACCTTTTAAGTCAAAAGAAGGATCAAGAATGGAGTCCAAAGCTCCTGAAATCCATTGCTTTCTCAATCAACCTGCCTATTTTTCAGAGAAAGTTTTCTGGTTTGGCTAAACTGAAGTACAATGAGGCTTAAGGGAGTCACTGCTTATGATTTCTCCTAACTGTTCTGATATGCATCTGGCATATTTGGAAACTTTTTAGAATCTCTTCCCTTTGAGTGCTATTACTTATTAAAGTGAAAACCTTGCCAACTAGACATCCTCAGTAGTTTTTTTACCCCTGAGACACATGGTTGATGAGGCTGCATGTGGCAAAGCCTGTGTTCCACTTAAAAAGAACAGAGAATTCACATAGTTGGGATACATAACTCTGAGCATATAAACCCCCTGCTTCTATGTGTGGAAGCTCATAAAGAACATGTAGAAATTGAGTGAATTGGACCCAATGGTGCTCTGTTGCTCTGTCATGCATAGTAATACAACATCAATTTTCTTGGTTGTTCTTACAACAGAAGCAATATATTTAAGAGACACATGGGGATACACAAAGAAATGAGATTTATATTAGCATGTGTTTGGAATACTGACAATTAAAAGCTAAACTGAGGAAAATAAATCTTGGGAACTTTTAAAGGTAAATATTATTCTTCCTAATAAGCTATTAAAATAATACATACTTTTATTGTTTTAAAAATATATTATTGAGGGAAAACTGTGAATTTAGAGGGCTATACCCACAAATTAAAAACATAAAAATTACTTATTAAGAATGTACTTTGAGCAAAAACTCTTTCCAACGGCATTCTTTGGAACACAGAAATAATCCTGATATATTTATGTTCATCAAGGACTTCATACTATAACAGGAGACATGAGATATGTAGATAACAACTCTGACCCAAGACAGAGTGTGATAAGCATTTTATTCAAAATTTAAATATGAGAGGGATTGAAGAGGAGAGGATTCTGATAAGGCCATTTTTATTTAATTTTAGCAGTTTTCTTAGGTTTATTTGACACAAACTTGATTTGCAAATAGTCAGTCTAAATTTGAGAGAGTAACAAGGGAACATAGTCAACACTGCAAGTGCTCACAAGTCCCAGGCACAACATCAGCTAAGCTCATAATTACTATGCTCTTTGGTTCTTGCAACAAACCTTTAAATAAGTTATTACTGGCTGCATTTTACAGATGAGGAAACTTTCACAGTAATCAAGTAGTTGGTCCATGATTACTAAGTGACAAAATAAAAAAAAGCAAGCCAGGATTCTTAGATCTGAAATCTTTTTCACTGTCTTGCCTCCTTACCATGGATTTCTATTTAGGAAAAATAGAACAATTTTATATTTTTTCTCCAAAGATTGACAGTTTCTGTTAAAGGAGCCCACATTTAGAGTGAAGATGCTGTCAAAGTTAATTATAAGGAAATGCAAAATTTTATTGTATTCATAAAAAAATTATGGAAACAATAAGCCCAAAAGAAGCAACAGAAAGTAACTGACATGTGTATGGAAGATAGATTCTTAACCTTTTCTTAGTTTTTTCACATGGAAACATATGTGTATATATATATATATATATATATATATGTGTGCATATATGTATAGATAGATAGATATAGATACATAATTTTCTTTCCTTAATGGGAACAAGAATTTTAGTTCATTCGGTTCACTAGTGTAGCCAAATTACTAGACTGACACAAGATAGACACTTTGTTGAAAGAAATAGCAAAATAGCAATTGGCAAATGCAGGTGAGCAGTACATGGCCCCAGCCTTTCTTGTTAGTTGTACAATACATCAATGTTCTAATTATTTCTGAAAATTGTATGCAATATTTATTTAAAGTAAAACTAAAACTTATATACCTATTTAAAATGAGTACATCTGGAGAACCACAATTTTGCACAGCGAATTAATGGAATTTAAGACAGAAAGAGAAAGAGCAAGCAAGCAAAAGGTATCTATACAATCATAAATCAAGTATTACAGAACCCAGATGAAACCTCAACTGGAAATCAGACATGTCTGAGTATGGCCAAGAAAATGTATGGGTTTTTTAGTCAGAAATCTGTGTGCATGAGCATCTAAATGGGACTCTCGGAATGAACTCATCCCAAAAGAAGATAGAGCCAGATGTGACAAGCATAACACACTCAGAAAGCCTCAAGGATAGACAGAGAAGACAAATGCTGAGAAGTGCAGTCAATATAATGTGCATTTCATCATGGACTTTTCTGTGGGTCCTAATGAGAAGAACCACTAATAAATATGGATACAATTTTTACTCACAACTCTGGAACACATAAAAGCACATGTCACAAAAGGTTCATAATCTTCTAAAAATAATTTTATGCAAAACGAAGAACAAGAATCACAAATCCCAGTTCATTAGAAATATCACCTTGAGAGTATTAGTACATTATCATCAAGCCCTGGTTAAGACCACACTGCCTGGGTGTAAGAGTAGGGGCATGCAGCAGATGTTGAATAGCCTGGAAGAGAGTATTAGTACATTATCATCAAGCCCTGGTTAAGACCACACTGCCTGGGTGTAATAGTAGGGGCATGCAGCAGATGTTGAATAGCCTGGAATGTGCAGTAAAATCCAGCTGAGGTGAAAGTATAATCAATGGCAGAAGTTGTGTAAAAAAAAACTGGTAAGATGGCTGACCAGACTTGTACATGAGCACATCTGAGACAATGTTGAACTTTTCCAAAAGTATATAGTATGGAAAGTACCAATAAAAGAGAGGTAAAGAGTCATGAAATGTGATCTCATTTGTAACTGCTGGTTAACTTGGCGTGGGGAGTTGGGAAGCTACAGTAAATAATATAGGAGAGAAAAGGTCATTTTATATATTTTCTACTGTGAACACATTATTACATAACTTTAAATATAAAAATGTAAAGTAATAGTGTAGCTATTTTTTAATTTGTTTTGGGAATTTTAGGATTATGATGGTTCTTACAACTTTAATTGTTTTAGAGAGTAATTTCAAAGGAGAAGCATAAAAGTGTGTCTTGTCTTGCTCTGCTTTTCAATGAACTGTCAAATTGAAAACAGAGAGATAGTAAAAATATTAGTTTAGTCCGGTTCCTGAGAAGACATGTTCTTCTACTGATCTGGCAATGCATACATTTCAAACTTAATACTGTGAAGGTGTCCAGAAAATTTCACGCTCAACAACTCTGGTAATATTTTGTGCCCAAGACAGCCTTAATCTTCCTCTCAGCTTGACTAAACTTTAGACAGTCTTCTTCCTGACTCTAGACCCCTGACCTCCCTTTTCTTAGAAAATTTACTTTAGAAAACATTTAATTGTAAAACCTTTCAGTGCACCTCTAGATGTAAATCGTTTAAGATTTCTTGCAAGTTTTACAACCCAGACATGTCTTTCTCAAAGACCTGGGAGCCCTTTCTTTAAAATGTAATCATCAAGGAACATAAGAACTCCTACCTCCCAGTTTCTGTGGGAAGATTGGGAGCCTAACTTTGGCAGAATAACTTGCTCCAAGTTGTAAAATTACCTCCTGTCATGAAAATAAGAGAGAGTTTACTTTTCTTCTGAGCAAAGCCAATTATCAAAAAGTGATGTCCTATGATATCCCAACCTAGCTTTTAAAAACTCTGCAGTCCTACATTTTAAGTAGAGTTGAGCTCACACTGAGTTCTGGCATCTCCACCCTACTACAGTAACCTTGAATAAAGTCTTCCTTGTTTAACTTTGTCCAGTGTAGCTTTAGCAGTTTCTGTTGTGACATCTGCTAAAATATCAACTTTACCTCTTTTCATATTTTTAAAATCAGCATTCTTGATCATCTGAAATAATTAGGATCAAATTCCACCTATGGAATTTTGAAAACTTTTGTTTCATTTGTCCCATTTCCTAGCTTTCAGCCATGTACAGCACTTATTTTTTCTAAACCCTAGTAGGGAAGCGTAAGAAAAAAGAATAGATACTGCCCACTTTACAAATGATTACCATTTCTTAGAAGATGTTTGTTATGTAAGGAAGTATAAAGAAAATGTATAAAAGATGTTTTAAAAATAATCTATAAATTTAATTGTGCATGCTATCTTTCCCTACCAGCTGCCAAGTTAAATTAAAAACTGCCTAGTTTTGTAAATACTCAAGGGAAGCACATTAAAAATGAACACAAATAGCTAAAGATAAACTAAATGATGACTTAACCCAAATTTTTAACCATATTATTTCCCAAGGAGTAAGAAAATAATTGAGAAATTCAATGACTTTATGTCAGTATATCCAAAATCTGTTTCATGAAACACTAGCTCTCCAAAGTGCTATAGGAAAATATACTTCATTTGTCAAATAATTGTGAAAAACAATGCATAATATATCACCATATGAAGATTCAAATTGCACATTCGTTTATAAAACCTGAGCATTTTTCAGTAAAACATGAGAATGTGTTTAACTCAATAATTCCCAATATGTTTTCCTAAGGAATTTTCCCAGTTGGTTTGTGATTCTCTTTCCTGAGTTCACTTAATACAGAGAGCTAAAAGTACATATTACCTATCAAATGTCTATATTGAGTTTTTAGGCTTTTGTTGTTGTTGTTTTTTAAATTATATCTTGGTCATTATGACATTCAGGCCTGGCACAAAGATATGCTGAGCATTCTTTCTACACTAAAACCTGGATTTCATGCTGGGAAGCTACAATATACATGAGTACATCAAGATCCCTGTAGGAAGAACATTAAAAAACCATTAAAACTTCTTTGATCTTTAATATCTCAACTGTATTTTTTTAAAAGCAGGATTCAGCTCTTTTTTAATTTTAAAAGTGTTTCCCCTAAAGCAAAACCCAATTACTGTACTCAAAATCTTTCCATTCCCCCACTCACCCAAACATTTTCCAGTCACCCAATCAATCTCAAAAATAATTCCTTTTTTTTTTTTTAATTTTCTTTCTTACTGTTGCAAACATTGTTTCCTCTGTCTAAAATCTCCTCCCAGTTTCCCCTCCTGGCACATTCCTATTTGTTCTTTAAGGCCCAGTGCCTATATGATGATACTGTCTATGGTGAAATGGTGCTAACCATTCATCCCAACCTCCTTCTAATGGAAAAGCCTCCTCCACAGAGACTGGGAAGGTAAAAACTACATTTTCTAGACTTTTGCAGCCTGGGTTGGCTGAAGAGATCAGCCATATGTGCTCTAAATGTGGAAGTCAGAAGGGAGACAGAGAATTTATTTCTGCTGCTGTCTTCACTGGCAAATAAGGTCTGGGTGGAGTTTCCTGGGGAAATACCAGCAGCAGTTGCCATGTATAGCCATTGGCTTCATGGATATCACAGGTATGGGGCATTTGATCCGCTGGTGAGGATGATGTTACGCATGAAATTGCTCCAGTGCAGGCTGCGATAACAGTCAATTCCTGTCTGCTTCTTGACTGCAGAGTGGTGACTTGGTTCTAGCTCCAGATATTGCTGAAACTTTCAGATTGATCAGGCAGATTCATGATCATAAGAGAAGACGCAGTTCCTCAGCAGGTAAGGACTGGAGTGTGGCTTCGGAACAGTTCCTAAAAGCCCACTTTAACTTGTTTCCTCAGCTCTCCTACAGATTTAGCATGTGACCTAAGTACACGGTAAATAAAGTTCTTGGTGTTTAAAGTAGCCAGAGTAGATTCTGTTCTCTGCAACTGAGTCCTGACCTTTAAAAATGTCATATACTCTGTGAATCCTCTCTAATTTCCTGAGCTTTTTGCTGTTTTCTCACAGAACCTCATGCACATTAATAGCTTTTATTAAAGTGTACTTTCACGCCTCTTCCCAGCAGTGATGTCTTACTGCCTTTTATGACTGACTTCTCTTCTTCTGTGCTCTCCAAAAGACACACTTTTCTTGTGCCCTGTCCTTTCTCTGAGAGGCCTGCCATCTTTTCAAATGCTCCTGGTTATCTTGTGACTCAGCTCCTTGATGGGCTTTATCAGAGTGTGTGTTTTGTTGTTGTTTTGTGGCTGTGCAGCAAGGCTTGTGGGATCTTAATTCCCAGACTAGGGATCAAACCCGGGCCCCTGCAGTGAAAGTACCGAGTCCTAACTATTGGACTGCCAGGGAATTCCCCAGACTATATATTTGAATTCTGTGTCTTTTCTTCATTGTTAGGATGGAAGCAATTTTCTCTTGTCAACGTCTATATTCTGAATGGAATCATAAACTACTTTTGCTTTTGTTATTAGAAAGTTATTTTTCCATAATGATCAGATAAATATTTCCAACGTGCTACTACATTCATTTATAATAGTGTATAATCATATGTATAATTTACCTGGAATTTAATATGTGACAGAAAATCATGAATTTTTGTCAAATAAAGCTCTCTCATTGATTTGAGATGCCAAATTTATCATGCACCACAAATGACAACTACCCTGGACATTCTTTTCTGCTCCAATGAGCATCCACTTTTCAGATCTTACCATCTTGTTGTTTTTATTGTAATTTGATAATGTGTTTGATGTCTGAGAGTACATGTTCACCAACCTTAGTATTTAAAAAAAAAAGTCCCATGTATTCTTTTTTTTTTTTACTTTTTTCAGTTAGAATATTGAATTAATTTTTTAACAAATCTCATTGGAATTATATTTATGCCTGAAATTATTATCAAGATTATGTCATCACCACATTCACAGAGTATGTATTAGAAGTCAAAAAACAATTTATATGTCTGATTTCCTTAAATTTTTCATAATTAGGTCCAATATACAAAATATATATATATATATCTCACTTTAAAATACACACTTGTACACAAGCAAAATCAAGTAGTTAACTGAACTGCAAGTTTCTACTTTTCCTTCAATGATTTCTCCATTTCCCTAACTCACAAAATAATAGCCATATTCTGGTTTCAATATGTTCATGTAGAAAAAAATAGTAACTATTTTGGATTCTAGATCAGAGAAGTAGTATAGAATTACTTACAATGATTTGTATCAACCACCATTAAACAGTTGAAAAATTACCTTCCATGAATCAAGAACAATTAACAATATTCTGAATTAGACTAACTGTATTTTACTTTAAAAAGAGACAAGAATGCATTTCATATTTTTTAAGAGGCTTTGGTATCAAATAGTGGTGGACTGGAGTTTCAACTCCCTGCTTATTATCTATGTAATTCTGTGAAATTTACTTAATCTCTGGTGCTCCTTAAAAGGGTTAACTATAGTTAACCTCATGGAGTTGCTGTGAAGAGTTACATAATTAGTGAACAAAAACATTTATCATAGTGCCTGGTGTAGATTGTCACTCAATAAATGTAAACTGAAGATTGGATGTCTATTTTGGCTGATTTATACTTTTAAATACAGTTGACCCATGAACTGAGCAGGCCCACTTACACGTGGAGTTTTTTGATAAATGCAGTGGTACAATATCACATGATCCGTGGTTGGCTGGATCAAAAACAAAGACATAGGATACGGAGCCAAGGACACAGAGGGCCCACTATAAACTATACATGGATTTTCAACTTGGGGGAGAGTCAGTGTGCCTAACACCTGTGTTGTTCAAGGGTCAACTGTAGTGAAAATACATCTATGGAGCTATTTGTTATGTATTATATGAAGAGTTGATATTCTAAATATATACAGACCAGAACAGTATGTGTAATAGCTATAGGTACATAACAGTCACCTGACCAATAAGAAGTCCATTTTGCCCTACTATAATGCCCACTTGCTAAATATCAGTGACATATGAAATGTGAAATTTTAAAACTAGTTGCTTAGAGGGAGCTTCATGCATAGATCATTCTGCAGTTGTTCTCATGTTATTGTGGTTTGTATCCTTACAAATTAAGAAGTACAAGCCTCAACAAATTTAAGAGGATAGAAATTATTTCAAGCATCTTTTCTGACCAAAATGGTATGAAACTAGAAATCAGCCACAGAAAAAATGGGAAAAGAACAAACACATGGAGACTAAACAATAACCTACTAAAAAAAAAATAAAAATCAATGGATCAATGATGAAATCAAAGAAGAAATCAGTAAATACCTTGAGACAAATGAAAATGAACACAACCTCACAAAATCTATTGGATACAGCAAAAGCAGTTCTAAGAGGGAAGTTCACAGCAACACAGGCCTCTCTCAGGAAATAAGAAAAATTTCAAATAACAACCTAACCAACCACCTAAAAGAATTAGAAAAAGAACAAAACCCAGGGTCAGCAGCAGAAAGGAAATAAAAAAGATCAGAGAGGAAATAGAAATCAAAAAAAAAAAAAAGAAAAGATCAATAAAACCAAGAGCTGTTTGTTTTTTAAAGATAAACAAAATCAATAAACCTCTAGCCAGACTCACCAAGAAGAGAGAGAGGACCCAAATAAATAAATTTAGTAATGAAAGAGGAGAAATAACAACTGATACAACAGAAACACAAACAATCATAAGAGAATACTATGAAAAGTTATATGCCAACAAATTAGACAACCTAGAAGAAATGGACAAGTCTCTAGAAACATACAGCCTCCCAAAACTGAGTCAAGAAGAAATAGATAATTTGAACAGACTCATCACTAGAAGTGTAACTGAATCTGTAATAATAATAATAATAACAATAAAAAACCAGAACTCCCTGCAAACAGAAGTCTAGGACTGGGCAGCTTCAATGGGGAATTCTACCAAACATACAAAGAAGAACTTATCCTTCTCAAACTATTCCAAAAATTGAAGAAGAGGGAACATTCCCAAATTCATTCTATGAGGCCACCATTACCCTGATACCAAAACAAGACAAAGACACTACAAAAAAGATTACAGGCTAATATCTTTTATGAATATAGCTGCAAAGATCCTCAACAAAATATCAGCAAACTGAATCCAACAATATGTATAAGCATCATACATCATGATCAAGTGGGATTTATTCCAGTGTCACAAGAATGGTTCAACATATGCCAGTCAATCAATGTAATATATTATATTAACAAAAGGAAAGACAAAAACCACATGATCATCTTAAAGACTCAGAAAAACCATTTGACAAAATTCAACATCTATTCATAATAAAAATTTTCACCAAGTGGGTGTAGAGGGAACATATCTCAATATAATAAAAACAATTTACAACAAACCCACAGCCAACATGATATTCAACAGTGAAAAGCTGAAAGCCTTCCTGCTAAATTCAGGAACAAGACAAGGATGCCCATTCTCACCACTTCTATTCTGGGCAAAATATTCTCAGACATAAATTGTAGCAACATGTTCTTATATCAGTCTCCTTATGTGAAAGAAATAAAAGCAAAATTAGACAAATGGGACCTAATCAAACTTAGAAGCTTTTGCACAGCAAAGGAAACCATCAACACAAAGAATGGCAAAATTCAGAATGGGAGAAAATATTTGCAAATGATGTGACTAACAAGTGGTTAATATCCAAAATGTACAAATCGATTATATAGCTCAACATCATAAAAACAAACAAAGAGAAAACCCCATCAAGAAATGGGCAGGGGCCTCCCTGGTGGCGCAAGTGGTTGAGAGTCCGCCTGCCGATGCAGGGGATACGGGTTCGTGCCCCGGTCTGGGAGGATCCCATATGCCGCGGAGCGGCTGGGCCCGTGAGCCATGGCCGCTGGGCCTGCGCGTCCGGAGCCTGCGCGTCCGGAGCCTGTGCTCCGCAACGGAGGAGGCCACAACAGTGAGAGGCCCGCATACCGCAAAAAAAAAAAAAAAAAAAAGAAATGGGCAGAAGACCTAAATAGACATTTTTCCAAAGAAGACATACAGATGGTCAATAGGCACATGAAAAGATGTTCAACATTGTTAATTATCAGAGAAATGCAAATCAACCACAGTGAGGTATCACCTCACACTGGTCAGAATGACTATGGCTATCACCAAAAAGTCTACAAATAATTAATGCTGGAGAGGGTGTGGAGAATAGGGAACCCTCCTACACTGTTGGGAGGATGTAAATTGATGTATCAATTGTGGAAAACTGTATGGAGTGTTCTTAAAAAACTAAAAATAGAGCTACCATATGATTGAACAATCCCACTCCTGGGTATATATCCAGAAAAAACAAAAAGTCTAATCAAAAAGACACATGCACCTCAATGTTCATAGCAGCACAGTTTACAATAGCCAAAACATGGTAACAACCCAAGTGCCCATCAACAGATGACTGACCTAAGAAGATGTAACAACCCAAGTGCCCATCAACAGATGACTCACCTAAAAATACATATATATATCTACACACACACACACACACACACACACACAGTGGAATGTTACTCAGCCATAAAAGATAACGAAACATTGCTATTTGCAGCAACATGGATGTGGATGGACCTAGAGAATATTATACTCAGTGAAGTAAAACAGAGAAAGACAAATATTATATGAGATCACTTATATATGGACTCTAAAAAATAATACAGATTAATCTATATACAGAACAGAAACAGACTCATAGACAGAAAACAAACACGGTTACTAAAGGGGAGAGGGAGGGACAATTTATGAGCATAGTATTAACAGATACAAACTACTATTCATAAAATAGATAAGCAACAAGGATTTATTCTATAGCATATGCCATAGGGAATTATATTCAATATTTTGTATAACCTATAATGGAAAATAATCTGAAAAAATTACATAACTCACTTTGCTGTATACCTGAAATTAACATAATATTGTAAATTGACTATACTTCAATTTTAAAAAAGTGTATGTAAAGAAACAGTACTTTTTTTTGTTTCCTGAGGACACAAAACACATAGTCAGATTTTGAATAAATTACCATATTAAATAGAGCAGGGTAAATAAGCCAACACAGAAGTTGACTAATTGATAACACAAGTTATTAAATGTTTTTTTAATGTTACTTTATAATATAACAGTAAAAACTACAAGAAGAAGAAATAAGGATTTTAAATTAGTTTTTAAGTTGAACTATAGAATTGAGGAAATTATAGCTTAAATTACCCACTATAAGAAAAAAATAATATAATTTTATATATTGAGGGCATCTGGCTTTCTGAAAATGTAATGGGTAGGTTTGTTTTCCTTCATTTCTGCTCAGTGCTCTACAAATTTTCTGTTATCTCTTGAATTTAGTGGTTGCATAATTAGGATTTGACAGCAAAAGGATCTAGATACAACTCCTAATTTCATCATTTACAAATTACCTAGACTTGAATACAGTTCTTAAATGTCAACATAACTGACCTGAAATTTGAATAAAATAATTCATATAAGAAGTTTAGGGCTTCCTTGGTGGTGCAGTGGTTAAGAATCCACCTGCCAATGCAGGGGACACGGGTTCGAGCCATGATCTGGGAAGATCCCACATGCCATGGAGCAACTAAGCCTGTGCGCCACAACTACTGAGCCTGTGCTCTAGAGCCTGTGAGCCACAACTACTGAGCTCGCATGCTGCAACTACTGAAGCCCACACGCCTAGAGCCTGTGCTCTGCGACAAGAGAAGCCAACACAATGAGAAGCCCATGCACGGCAGCAAAGAGTAGCCTCCACTCACAACAAGAGAAAGCCCGCGTATAGCAACGAAGACCCAACGCAGCCAAAATTTAATTAATTAATTAATTAATTAAAAAAAAGAAGTTTAGCATAGTTTTTGGGAAATATTCCCTTAAATTAATGATGGCAAATTCTTATTATTTACAAGATGTTTCCCATTTTCTATTTACCTAGAACCAAGGATGTATTATTCAACTCTTCGGCTAATTTGTGTTTTGTCTTTCTGTTTGACTGTACAAATACTTAACTGATTGATTACAAGTGTAAAAAATTAAAACAAAATAGAATGAATATTAAAGTCTAACTTGATATTTCTATAACCAGATGCATCTCCCTAGAGGCCAAACCTTCAGTTCTTTTTATCATACATTTGTACAATATCCATTATATTTATGTAAAAGAATACACAATATAATTCTACCACAAAAATCATGCACATAATTGTTTATGAATATTAGATGATATCATCATTACTTTTATGATTAATGCTACTATTAGCATTAGCAATAAAAGTAATGTTACAATTTATAAAATCATTAGTCCTTAAACATCCTTGTGGGGGTGTGTGGGGAGATCCAAGAAGGTCAAACAAGGAAGACTGCAGAAAGAATTCCATGCATTATGATGTACTTGATTAAATAATATTTATATAAAATTATAAGTGTAAAGAAAAGTCTAATAAGAGCCTTGTATGACAGTGTGAGTGAAAAGAATCTCATTCAATAGATAGTTACTAAGAATTAAACATGTAATATGTTTCACCTACCACATGCCAGATGCTATGCTCAGCTCTGAATATAAAATCATGAATTCTGGGCTCAGGAAATACCTAAAGGATGTGCACAAGCTGGCCAGATGACTTTGGGGAGGAGAATAAACACAGAATGGGAGTAAAGCTCAGTGCCAAAGGAAGCATAGCAGCTCAAAAACCTGAAAGTTGTTTAGTTGGTTAGAGTAGAAAAAGTGAGAGTGAGCATGGAGATAGAGAATCTAAAGAGGTGGGAAGACTACATCAAGCCCTGGAAGCCATGTTCAAGAGGTGTAACTATCCTACATCTATGGAAGTACCACTGAAGGAAGCACTTTAAAGCCAGGGAGTGATAAAATCAGATTTATTTTACTTCATCTTTTGGAGAGAGTGATGTGTCTGCAGATTATAGGTGAGAAAGAAGAGCACAATTTCATATTTAAGGCTGGTATTAGCATGATGATTACAGAAATAGGAAATAAAAACATGGAGTCTAGGGATATTTAGGGGATAAATGATAGGTGGAACAACTGACTGGATATAAGATGATTGGAGCCTGGCTGGGGGTAAAAAGCAGTTAGGAGAGATGCCCAAGATTCTGATTTAGGTTACTAGTTGAATGGTAGGGCCATATACTAAAACAAGGAACACTAGAGTAAAAGCAGTTTGGGAAGAGGAAGGAGAATTTGAAATACTCAAATCAAGTCTCCCCATGAATATTCCAGTGAAAATTTTACCTCACAAGAGGATACATATATATATAACTCTAAAGATGTACATGTTTAGATTTATCAGCATAGAGGTTGTATTGGAAACTAGATAGTTGAAAAAACTTCCCAGAGGTTGAAAACTTCCCAGAGGTAGAAAAAGGAAGATTCCCTTCGACTGATGCATGAGCATGACAGCATTTAATGGCTGTAAAAAAAGAGAACCTGAAAAATACCTATTCAGATATTTTGCTCCTATCTATCTATTTTTATTGACTTTATTTTTAAGAGCAGCTTAAAGTTCATAGCAAAATTAAGGGGAAGGTACAGAAATATCTTGTATACCTTCTGTCTCCAAACATGCATAGCCTTCACCATTATAAAAAAAATCCCCCATCAAAGTGGTATCTTTGTTACAATGGATAAACCTACACTGACCCACCATTATCACCCCAAGTCCATAGTTAACTTTATAGTTCACCCTTGGTGTTATACATTCTGTGGGACTGGAGAAATGTATAATGATATTTATTCATAATTATGATATCATATAGAGAATTTTCACTGCTTTAAGAATTCTCTATTCTGTACCCATTTATCCCTACCCTGCCTTCTCAACCCCTGGCAACCACAGATCTTTTTTACCATCTCCTTAGTTTTGCTTTTTCCAGAATATCATATAGTTGGAATTGTACAGTGCATAGTCTTTTCAGATTATCTTCTTTCACTTAGTAATATGCATTTAAAGTTTCTCCATGTCTTATTATGGCTTGATAGCACATTTATTTTTAGTGACAAATAATATTATATTTTCTGGATAGACCACAATTTATTTATTCACTCACCTACGTCTTGGTAGCTCCAAGTTTTGGCAGTTATAAATAAAGCTATTATAAACATCCGTGTGCAGGTTTTTGTGTGGACATAACTTTTCAACTTCCTTATGTCACTACCAAGGAGCACAACTGCTGGATCACATGTTAAGCACATATTTAGTTTGGTAGAAAAATAAATAAAATAAAATTTATATTTAAAAAACCACCAAACTGTCTGCAAAGTGGCTGTACCATTTTTCATTCCCACCAACAATGAATGGGAGCTATTATTGCTCCACGTCCTCAACAGCATTTGGTGTTTTCAGATGTTGGTTATCCTAATATGACTGTAGTGTTCTCATTGTTTACATGTTTGTTTTTTCTGATAACATGGTTTTCATAGGTCTATTTGCCATCTGATTTTCTTCTTTGTGAGGTGTTTGTTAAGATTTTTGGACCATTTTTAATTGGCTTGTTTTTTTACTGTTGAATTTTTTTTTTTTTTTTTTTTTTTCCAGTATGCAGGCCTCTCACTGTTGTGGCCTCTCCCATTGTGGAGCACAGGCTCCAGATGCGCAAGCTCAGCAGCCATGGCTCACGGGCCTAGCTGCTCAGTGGCATGTGGGATCTTCCCGGACCGGGGCACAAACCCATGTCCCCTGCATCGGCAGGCGGACTCTCAACCACTGCGCCACCAGGGAAGCCCTATTGTTGAATTTTTATAGTCCTTTGTATATTTTTGCTAATAGTCCTTTATCAGATGTCTTTTGCAAATATGAGTAAAAGTATAAAGTTTAGAAAAAAAAGGTCATCTCCATGGAGCAGTGAGTAGCTCCATTCAGTTAAGAGGGTGGCAACAAGGACCTACTGTATAGCACAAGGAACTCTGCTCAATATTATGTAACAACCTAAATGGGAAAAGAATTTGAAAAAGAATAGACACATGTATATGTATAACTGAATCACTTTGCTGTACGCATGAAACTAACACAACATTGTTAATTAACTCTACTCCAATATAAAATACAAAGTTAAAAAAAGAATAAACCACATGATACTGGAAAAAAATAAAGTGGCAAGCAAATGAAAAATAATCATTGTTAAGAGTGGAATGGGATGAAGTAAAGTGTGTATGTATGGGAGAGTTGGGAGGAAGTGTGTGAACTGAATGCCAAACTAAGGACTTAAGATTTTATTCAGCAAGTGACAGAGAGCAAAATAGGTACTCAAGCGGGACAGTGACTCAATGAGAGCTGAATCCACCATTGCATTTACAAGTACAATTAACTCTTGATTACACTGTGCCTTATTAACATAATTAAGCTTTTAAACCTGGGTTGCTGAGCTCCAACAATTACATAATTGTTGGAATTACTGCCACAAAAAATTATGTTCCCCAACTTGGGCAGTATCATCAGGAACAAGATCAGCACTGCTCGGAAGTCCTTTATACATCCCTGATCAACAACTATTTTTTCCCCCCAAAGGCTATATGAAACCCTCATCATTAAGCTGTAGCCCTTTATACAGAAATTATAGAGCTTCATTTTTTGCTTAACAGAGGTCTAAATTCAGGTAAAATAAAAATATTTTATAATAATGCACCTATACAACATCAACTGTACCTTAACAAACTAGTGATCAAAGCAGTTGTAACTACCACCTCAAATATGTTATTTTGAAGTAAAAATTGATCCTAGTTAATATGATATATCAGCAGAGCTGTTGCTTAAGTGCTTTGGCTATTCTATTTTTTATATATAAGACCTGTTTCTATTCATCAAGCATCATGAATAAAGGAATTAAAAAATAAAACAGAAGAGGAAAGCCACCGTTGCCTCCTAGTTCTAGAATCTTCAGTTTAAGCAGTGAACTGTCACCAATGATTTCAATTATGCAGTCTAGGCACCAAATGAATGATGAAGATTTGCTGTATCTCCACTATACAGTGGGTGATGCATTATAACATTTTACTGAATACTATACAATTAGCTAAGCACCTTACAAAACCACAGTGTATTCTCCAATATATACCAACATTGCAAAAATTATCCTGAAGTATTATCCTAAATAGGTTCATTTTTTATCTTTCCAGGATGAAGAGGCAAAGGCAGGTGACATTTTAACTGTAGATGTGCAGTTTTATCACTGAATGAGATCTAAGCAATGACTAGAGGAATACCCTTCATTTGTAGAAGACATATGTACTACAGTCTTCAAATACTAAAATATTTCAAACTATATAAGAGGTGAAGGAACCTAAAATTCTGGTAAATTCTTCGGAATGGAACTCACTTTTCTTCTTCAGCATCACCTCAGTCAGTCACAGTAGCTTGAATCTTATATGGTGTGATATTATGGGGCCAATTAATACCAGAATATCCTTTGCTCCTTCTGACCTGCAATCAAATCTATCTTGTTTACAAGAGGAATACTTATTCTACCTAAATCACTATTCCTTTAGAAGCCTTCACTTAAAATATAAGGACCATATTACTTGAAAATGACTCATAAACTGATAAGCATCTACTAATTCATATAATTCAGGAGCTGTCATCTAGTTTAGCAATACTTAAATAATTTAATAGGACGGGAAATGATTTTTATTAGAACCTACTTCATGGAAGGTGCTTGATATCCTCAGAACTCCCTAAATTAGTATTATTAACAACAGAAGGAGGGGCCTCCCAGGCAGCCCAGCTCCCCTCCTGCACTCAGCAGCTAGAGCACTCACTCATAATCAGCACAAATGTAATAATCCCTCTTCCTCTCAGGATAAAGTGTGTCTTGGTTCTTTTGTATTCCTAGCTGAGACTTAAGATAAATACGAGGACAAAGTGTATGTAACTCGGTCTGTGAAAAGGAAAGAACAAGGAGGGACTAATGGTGCAAAACTTTCAACCCTAGAATCTCTAGTATTCATCACCTCCAGGTGGGGAAGGGGAAAGATAATAATGTATGGGTTGGAATAAATTCCAGCCCCCAGGAAGCAGTTTGATTCTAATGAGGAAAATTTGGTGATATCTGCATTTTGAAAAGTTCTAATTTATTAGGTAACATAATGAAGAAAAATCATGTGGTTACAAAGTTAGAGCATTTCATATTGGGTAAACATGATACTGATTTATTATACTCCCCAAGTAAGCAATTGTCAAAATATGGAAAATAGGAATTGTGGAATATTAACCACTCAGAAAAAAGTAAACAATAATGAATTACTGAATTCATCGTTTCATTTCCAAGGGAATATTTTATCTTTTCCAGTAAGGTTATCAATGCGTCTGCTAGGAAATGTTTAAGTAGTCTCACAGCTATAAGAAATGTTCTCTCACCAAGGAGGCTTTAAAATTCACTCCATTAAACAGCTAGACTTTTGAAAGACTCCCTACTAGTGATCTATGTAAACAGTATCACACAGTAGACTTAGGATCACCATGATCATGATAAACAGTGTATGCATCATAATATTTAAATAATTTACTAGTGTTTGAGTCTATTTTGGAAAAACAATGAATATTTTTATATGCAATGAAGATCTTACCTATTAACCAGAGAGACTATATAAAATTATTTGAGAATTACAATGAATAGCTAGATCCTAGAAGATGAACAGCATTGTCTATACTTAAGATGAAAAACAACGTAACTTCTGCTTAGGCAACGCTTTTTCCATTTTATGTAGTTCAAAATCTTTAAAAAACCTATGTAACAATTACAAAAGTGGTCAATATTAAAACATATAAAGTAAAATGTCTACCTGAGCATATGTTGTGAAATACATATTCAGCAAAGAAATCTTCCAAATCAAGTACACAATTATTTGCCAATTTTGGACCCAAATGTTTGAGTATGTCTTTTTTTTTTATTAGAACCTGCTAATACTCAATTATCTGAATTTTGCACTAAGTAATAATCCAGTACCAGACAACATAGATGTAACAACTATATAGAAATCTATATATGCATAAATATTATTCACACTTTATTAATATAAAAGACTAATAGATCTAAGGCCTTTATAACTGGAGTTTCTTCTAAATAACTTCTTTGTGTATTAATATTAATTCTTGCCTTGTTTTGTATTTCTATACACCCTCCACATTAGTCTAGATCCATCTGCTGTTGTCTGAAAAACACATTATTCTAATAAATTATTTTTTAAAAATCAGTTTTTGTGCTACTCAAGATGTTTGTTCTGGGAGTCTGGAATTGTAGATCTTTATATACAATGCCACTGGTGATTCTTTAGGATATTATAACCTGGATTGATCACCTATTTTTGTAAATAGACACAGCTGTAAGGATTAGAGAAAGGTCCATTTAAAATCATTTAGAGGACACCTTCAAGATAGTGGAGGAGTAAGACATTGAGATCACCTTCCTCCCCACAAATACAACAGAAAAACATTTACATGTGGAACAACTCCTACAGAACCCCTACTGAACGCTGGCAGAACACCTCAAACTTCCCAAAAGGCAAAAAACTCCCCACGTACCTGGGTAGGGCAAAAGAAAAAAGAAAAAAAAAGAGAAACAAAAGAATAGGGACAGGATCTGCACCTCAGGGAGGGAGCTGTGAAGGAGGAAAGGTTTCCACACACTAGGAAGCCCCTTCACTGGCGGAGATGGCGGGGGTGGGGGGGGGGAGGGTGGTGGTGAGGCGGGACTTGGGTCGGGGGAAGCTTCGGAGCCGCGGAGGAGAGCACAGCCACAGGGGTGCGGAGGGCAAAGTGGAGAGATTCCCGCACAGAGGATCGGTGCCGACCAGCACTCACCAGCCCGAGAGGCTTGTCTGCTCACCCGCCAGGGTGGGCGGGGCTGGGAGCTGAGGCTCGGGCTTCGGTCAGATCCCAGGGAAAGGACTGGGGTTGGCTGCGTGAACACAGCCTGAAAGGGGGACTAGCGTGCCACAGCTAGCAGGGAGGGAGTCTGGGAAAAAGTCTGGAACAGCCTAAGAGGAAAGAGACCATTGTTTCGGGGTGTGCGAGGAGAGGATATTCAGAGCACTCCCTAAACGAGCTCCAGAGACAGGCACGAGCCGTGGCTTTTCAGCGTGGACACCAGAGACGGGCATGAAACGCTAAGGCTGTTGCTGCAGCCACCAAGAAGCCTGTGTGCAAGCACAGGTCACTATCCACAACTCCCCTCCCGGGAGCCTGTGCAGCCTGCCACTGCCAGGGTCCCATGATCCAGGGACAACTTTCCTGGGAGAACACACGGTGCACCTCAGACTGTTGCAACATCATGCTGGCCTCTGCCACTGCAGGCTCACCCCACACCTGTACCCCTCTCTCCACCCGGCCTGAGTGAGCCAGAGCCCCCTATTAAGCCACTCCTTTATCCCCCTCTTGTCTGGGTGGGGAAAAGACACCCTCAGGTGACCTACACACAGAGGCAGGGCCAAATACAAAGCTGAACACCAGGAGCTGTGGGAACAAAGAAGAGAAAGGGAATTCCCTCCCAGTACTGTCAGGAGCAGGGGATTAGATCGCCACAATCAAATTGATGGACCCAGCAGCTCTGTAATACCTGAATAGACATCGAATCATCCCAAAATTGAGGCGGTGGAACTTGGGAGCAACTGTAGACTTGGGGTTTCATTTCTGCATCTAATTTGTTTCTGGTTTCATGTTTATCTTAGTTTAGTATTTAGTTTATTATCATTGGTAGAGTTGTTTATTGATTTGGATACTCTCTTCCTTTTCTTTATATATATATATATATATATATATATATATATATATATATATATTGTTTTTTCTTTTTTCTCTTTTTGTGAGTGTTTATGTATATGGATCTTTGTGTGATTTGTCTGTATAGCTTTCCTTTTACCATCTATCCTAGGGTTCTGTCTTCTGCTTTTTTTTCTATTTTTTTTTAAGTATAGTTTTTAGTGCTTGTCACCATTGGTGGATCTTTTTTTTGGTATGGCTGCTCTATTCTTTCTTTTTTTAATTACTTTTTAATATTTTTAAATTTTAATATTTTTAATTTTTATTTTAAAACTATATTTTATATTATTTTTCTCTTTTTTGTTTCTTTTTTTCTCCCTTATCTTCTGAGCTGTGTGGCTGACAGGATCTTCGCACTCTGGCTGGGGGTCAGGCTTGTACCTCTGAGGTGGGAGAGGTGAGTTCAGGACACTGGTCCACCAGAGACCTCCTGGTTCCATGTAATATAAAATGGCAAAAGCTCTCCAAGAGATCTCCATCGCAACCGTAAAACCGAGCTCCACTCAATGACCAGTAAGCTACAGTGCTGGACACACTATGCCAAACTAGCAAGACAGGAACACGACACCATCCATTAGGAGAGACAGCTGCCTGAAATGATAATAAGGTCAGAGACACCCCAAAACACACCAGAGGACACAGTCCTGCCTACCAGAAAGACAAGATCCAGCCTCATCCACCATAACACAGGCACCAGTCCCCTCCAACAGGAAGCCTACAAAACCACTGAACCAACCTTAGCCACTGGGGGCAGAGACCAAAAACAACTGAAACTGCAAACCTGCAGCCTGCGAAAGGAGAGCCCACAGTAAGTTAAGCAAAATGATAAAACAGAGAAATATGCAGCAGATGAAGGAGCAAGGTAAAAATCCACCAGACCAAACAAATGAAGAGGAAATAGGTAGTCTACCTGAAAAAGAATTCAGAGTAATGATAGTAAAGATGATCCAAAATCTGGGAAATAGAATGGAGAAAATACAAGAAACATTTAACAAGGACCTATAAGAACTAAGGAGCAAAACAAACAATGATGAACAACACAATAAATGAAATGGTCATGTATCCACCATCACAGTGCCATACAGACTAGTTCCATCATCCTAAATATTCCCTTGTGCAAACACCTTAACTCATCATCAAACACAAGGTCACAAGTTTTTGTCCTAGATTTTTAATAGTTTCACATTCTACATTTAAGTATATAGTGTGATTTGAGTTAATATTTGTCTAAGTGTGAGGTTAATTTATTAGCATATGCATATTCTTGCAAAGGCTACCATTTCTCCATTAAAATGACTTTGAATCATTGTCAAAAAGAGTTGACTATATTTTTTTTAGGTCTATAAATGTCAGTTAGGTAAAGTTGGTTGATAGTGCTGTTCAGATCATCTATATCCTAACTCATTGCTATCCTCTTATTCTATCAAATACTGACAGAGATGTGCTCAAGAATGCAAATACAGTTGTATGTTTTGCCTCACATAATTTTGAAACTCTGTTAAGTGCATACACAATTGGTATTGTTTTTTCTTTTTGAATTACACTTCTATTTATATGTCACCTACCTCTTTATTGCTGATAGTGTTCCTTGTTCTGGTATCTACTTGCTGGAAATCAATGTAGCTGCTTGTTATTTATTTATTTATTTACTGGTTATACATTGAAAGTGGTTATTGACAAGACTGAATTAATATTCTCCTTCTAGACCTTGTCTGTTTGTTCCTTTTGTTATTTTAGCTCTTTTCCATTTGTTCTGTTTGTTGTATATTTATATTTTTTCCACTTTGTATGTTTTCTATGTATTTAATTTTTTGTTTTATATTCCACTTCATCTCCTATTTTGAATTATTCCATGTACCTCTTCAAAAACACTTTTTAGGAGTTTTCAACGTGTTTATAAGACACTTTTAAATAATCTACTACTATCAATTACACTACTTCATGTTTTTGTAAGAACTTTACAATATCCCAAATTCCTCTCTCTCATCCTATTATTGTAAAATATGTTTACATATGCTATAAGTGCACAATGAACGCCACTACTTTGCTTTAAATAGTCATCTTTTAGAGCAATACCAAATAAGAGAAAAAATAATATATTTTATCTTTTAAAATTTTTATTTGTAATGCTATTTTCTTTGAGTAGACTCATTTATCGCCTGGGTCTGGGATTCCTGTTAAGCATATGTTAAACTTTCTGATATTGTTCCACAATTTTTGAATGCTCTTTGTCTATTTTGTTTGTTTGCTTCCTTTCTTGTTTGTCTTTCACACTTTGCATTCTTTGCATTTCATTTGGACTAAGTTCTGTTGACCTATCTTCAAGTTCACTTATTTTTCTTTGCCTGTGTCTTGTCTACTGCTGAGCCCATGAAAATCATTCTTTATCTCTATTACTCTGTTTTTTACTTAAAGCACTGTGTTTTCTCTTACCTTATATTGCACCAGTTATTTATTGAAAGCTGGACAAATTGTATGCGCTAGTGGATACTGAGTTAAATTTATTTTCTAAGTGAGCACATATTTTCCCCTGTTAAGTCTCTAGTATGAGTGTTTGTGTTACTCTCATCAGGAAATGGGATGAAACTGAAGCTTACTGTTTTTATGGTTACACTCAGTACACCAAATTTCTTTAGTGACATCTTGTTTTTCAGATTGTTCCTCTTAATAACTTACTCCACTCTTTGACCTGAGTTCTCTCCCTGCTCTGTTCCTTGGGGTGATTTATGGAGGAAAAGCCTGATAGAGTTCAACTCCCCTTGTATCAGTGGCCCCCAGGGCTTCACATTCATGTCAGCCCACACTCAGCCTTTGTTAGTGCTTTTTAACTGAGTCTTCTCCATAGCTTAAACCTATCCAGCAACATCTGCCCCAGGTATACAAATGCTTGGGTTTTATTTCTTCCAGCAGGCTCCTTTCTTTTCCCATACTGGAGCTTAGTTTTTGCTCTATGCTCTCTATTCTCTCATGGGTTAAAGAAAAGTCATTTATTTTTCAGTTTTCACATCTTTTTCTTTGTCTTATCATAAAGGTGGAAGTAATAGTCTTTCCAGCTCCATGTATCTCTGAGCTGAACTTAGAAAATGATATTTTTGAAATAATTCAGGTGATAATCTCATACAGCCCTGATTGAGAACTACATTATTACACTATGCATCTTGAACAGCAAAGGGTAAAACTCTGTAGCATGATTTAGATGGTCCTACATAATCTGGGCCCCAGCCATATTTCTTGCACTTTATCTCCTCCTATGTTTATCTGTGCTCTGAGTTTTCTAGTCACACTGAGCACTTCTTTCTGGGAAGACACTATTCATGCTCCAGCCTATGAGCCTTTACTCTGACTGTGCATTATACCTGCAGTGCTGGTCCTCAACCTTCTTATGACTTGCCCCCACACTTCTGCAAGAACTGCCTATTCCTTCATTCAAGAGGGTGCAACAAACTCCTCTGTTAAGACACTAATGCTATACTGAATCATTCTTTAAACTTTTTTCTTTTTTCAGAATTTAATGGGAAAGAACTCAGAAGTTTCTAGGTTGTGAGACTGGAAGAAAATACTATTTTAAGAAATAGGCTTTAAAATTAGAGAATACAGAAGTATATGACTGATGAATTGTCCATGGTTCTTTATTTATATCTTTTCATTATTGCCACTAGACCTATTTTATCTTCATTTCTTTATGTATCAATTATCTCCACTTATTGGAACTAAAATTTGATGAAGCCAAGGATTTTAGCTTATTTGTTTACGATTCATTGGTTTATCCTTCATTCTTAGAATAGCATCAAGTACATAGCTGGAAGGTGGTATTCGCTTAAAATATAAGTGGCGCAGTTCATTATTTTTAGATGCACCTCCTGAATGCCAGATACTATGCCAAGTAAGGACTAATTATTAAGATTCAAGGTGCAGTCTGTAACATTAAGTTTAGTGTCTAATTTATAATGTGAATAACATAACTGAATGTATAATCCTAGGCTGGAAGAAATGTGAGTAGAATTTATGAAACTTTCCCTGAAAGGAGTCCTGAGGTAAGCCTAAGGCATTAGTGATCATATGATGGATATTCTTCCTGTGATGTTTCTACACATGCAGATCAGGTTAAAATGACTATGTGAGGGAGATTATAAATCCTAAACCATAGGATTTCATGGCGGGGGCAAGTGTCACTTTCAAAGCACACAGAAACGGAAATTTAAATTTTTACTCTAACTCACTGAACAAACACTGAGATTAATCCAATGCAAATTTCATCTCAATAAAACTAAGTAAAATCCCTCATAGACTCCTTCCAAATCCAGAAGTATCATACTCCTCAATCATGAACTTTCTCATTCAGACACTCTCTGTACTATGCTTTCTCGATGATCTCCCCACCTATGACATGACTGCCTGAGAATAACACTCTTGCTTCCTGGTGCCCACTGCCTCAAAACCACCATCCCATAGCACCAGGGGAAGGGAGTCTCTCTTCCAATCTCACAGCTTTGTCAGCTGAATTCTAAGTTCCAAGATTACAACATTTTGTTTTTCTTTCTTCTTGTTTGAAGATCTGTTTCCCCTTTTCTATTCTCTCACCTTGCCTTCAGTCTCTGATTCTGTAGTTCCTTGCTCTATACCCTCACCCTGTTTCAAAATGAGCCCAGACAACAGTCATCTGAGAATTCTCAGAGGAGAGAGAGCAAAAGTAAAAGTTAATACATGTTTTTGAATTATTTGATAAGACAAGGCATAAGAACATGAACTCAACGTGACAAGCCATTAGGGGATTTTGCAGGTTTACGAGAAAGATTAGCACAGCAAAAGTAGCATTTTAGGAGGATCAGTCTGGCATCAGAGGGCTCGGTGTGTTAGAGGAGGAAACACTCCGTTCACAGAGAGTGCTAAGCAGCTACCATGGATCCCACGGCAGGCAGTAAGGGTAGTGAGACAATCTGATGAGAGAGAGAAAGAACTACAAGGTTTCTATGCCATGGATGAAAACACTGTTTTAAGAAAAGCATTTTAGAATAACAAAGTACTGAAGTACATGAGTGATACATTTTCCGTTGTTCTTCTACTTATATCTATTTGCTTTCCTCTGTGATAGCAGAGGGTCCCTGTAATGACTTAATAATTTTAATGTTATCTTTAATAAAGCATAACAATAATTATCATGTTAGTGGGATGATTGTAAATGTTTACAGTGTGACGTCTGTTAATTTAAGTGATCCGCAGGCACATTGGTAGCCATGAGAATATTACTTCTGTTTAACATATTATTTTGCTATATCCCTAAGATCTACAAGGCTTAATATAAATTTGTTAGACTAGATTGTGAAATCCAGCTTAAGGAGATTATATAGTCAGAGAAATTTCATGGGATACGATATAGCTTATAAGTTACTAGTGATACATTATATGTAATGAAAAGAGCTAATAGTAGGTTAGATGGCTGCTGATATAAATACAATTCTGTGAATTACAGATTGGTGAAACCTGCCAGGAAAGTAGACATGTTTGTTGTTCTCTGCCCATCCCACCCCAAAATACTTAGATCTCAAAGTTAACCTATTTGCACTATCCAAATAAAGCTTTTAGGTGTCATATTTTTAAAATAATTCCCAGTATAATAAAGCATTTAATAACCTTTCTGTCAAGTTAGAAATATTTTCTAAAAATCTCTAATATACTTTAGTGTTTGGAATAATGAAATACTACAATACTTTTTTAATGATCTGTATTTCTAGACATCAAAATAAATTAAAATTCAACAGACAATTCCCTGTATTTTTCACTCAGATATTCTCATCTATCTATACATACATTTTTCTTTATCCCATTAAAACTAAGACGATAAATTCAGTCAATGGATTATAAACATTTCATAATGGATATGACAAAAGTAATTATATTTTAAACTTACTGTATGGTAACACTATATATGTGTATGTATTTTTGCATATGTGGATAACAAGATATAATAATACATAAAATTGTGTATATTATGAAAGAGACAAGTATAGTTTAGAAAGATAAAATTGGCCCCAGGTTTGTAGTCTGGTCTTAACATGAAGTAGCAGAATATTTTTCTTGTTTTGTGTATATGTATTAGGAGTAGTTGATTGCACTTAAGCAAGTGTCCACAGTTGTCTATTTCTTACTCTCTGCTTTTCCTTGGCTAAAGTTTAGTCAGGCTTCTCTCCTCCATGCAGGTCCCTGAAATTTATCTTGCCTCCAAGTCTGAGCCAGCGCTGAAATGCAGAACACTCTCCCTTACGAGCTCATGCCAAGAATGTGGTCACCTTAGCAAGAAATGTTTCCTATCAAACTCATGCTGTCTGGTCAAGACCCCTGCTTCCCCAATTTTCCCTTATAAGTACCTGATAGCTCTGCTTATCCCTTCCTATAAAAGAAAAAAATTTTTGGTTTGATTTTGAGGTGCTACAGATTCTAAGATCAAAGTGTTCTTCACATTGCAATAGTATTTTTGAAAAAATAAAAATCTCTCCTTATCTAATTCCGGATTTGTTTTTATTTGACACACTCAAGCATGTACTCATTTTTTTTTTTTTTTTTTTTTTTGGCAGTATGTGGGCCTCTCACTGTTGCGGCCTCTCCCGTTGCGGAGCACAGCCTCCGGATACGCAGGCTCAGCGGCCATGGCTCACGGGTCCAGCCGCTCCGCGGCATGTGGGATCCTCCCGGACCGGGGCACGAACCCGTGTCCCCTGCATCGGCAGGCAGACTCTTAACCACTGCGCCACCAGGGAAACCCTCAAGCATGTACTCTTAATTTTCAAAATCTGTTCACACTTGTACTGTCTCTCATGCTTTTACACAATTAATGACTATGAATAAACATTGTCCTTATACTACAATCTGCTGCAACTTTTAAAATATGGTCAATTTACTAATAATGCAGTCAAGGCTACAGCTGTTTCTTCTCACATCTTTCTTTCTCTTAATACAATCAAGTAACAAGTTGATTTTAAATGTTACCGTTTACAAGATCAGGCTCCAAAGTGAGAAAAGAACTGTTAAGACTGGCAGGGTGGGGTTTCCCTGGTGGCGCAGTGGTTGAGAGTCCGCCTGCCGATGCAAGAAACAGGGGTTCCTGCCCCTGTCCGGGAAGATGCCACATGCCGCGGAGCGGCTAGGCTCGTGAGCCATGGCCGCTGAGCCTGCGCGTCCGGAGCCTGTGCTCCGCAATGGGAGAGGCCACAACAGTGAGAGGCCCGCGTACCGGGAAAAAAAAAAAAAAAAGACTGTCAGGGTGAATAGTGTACCCAGAGCATTACTGTACCTTGGTAGCAGAAAAATTACTATCAGAATTTTCCTGTAATCCAGCATATGATACACAAGGAAAATGAGGCAACCATGATAAAGTTTCTGCATGATTATCTTACTATTTTTTCCAATATTATAAGATCTCCCCTAATTTTTCAGTTCCCTAGGGAGGGAGCAGCCATTCTTTCCTTTAAAAATTATTTGTTAAATTTTCATTAATTTTATTCAAATGAAGATTTTCTAATGATTTGAATATTAGGTAATAATTGTATGTATCTCAGATTAGCAATGTATGGCAAATGACTGTGAGCAAAAACTCCTAAAAGATTATACCTAGCTTGTTATATCAATACTACTAAAGACAAGAGGATAAGACACGAGAGACATTGAAAAGTCAATTTGTAAAGACTGACTAACATAGCTGCACCTTTCCTAAACACATCTTTGGAAACTGGGGCTCAAAAATCTGTGGAGATACAGCACAAAATCATCCACATGAATTGCCCTAGTTTTTATGGATTTGAGAGCTAAAGCAAAAAGAAGGCTGGGACTCGTCCCTTGTACAATGTTAAGAGTCACATTTTATAAGCTTCTGTTACTCTTCCAATAGTTATCTGATGTAAGCATCCATACACTAACTGAAGCTGTTAGACTGTTCTTGGGATTCATGATGATATGATGTGTCAGAGCAATCTATTCACCCTTATGAAATCCCTATTCAGTAGACCCCAACATGCAGTATCATTGCGGCCACTATAAGTACAAACTCCCAGATTCCTTATGCCTTAGGAAAGGGCTATCTTTCCACAAATATAATTTTAAGAACCATGTATCATTTATTTCTTAGAAGTAAGAATTATATGAAAGAAAATCATTCTGTAAATTTATATAAAATCATATTTAACCATTGAATTTCAAATATGTTCAAATTGAGCATAATTATAGTCAATAAAATTAAACAAAATAACATAAAATTCAACATTTAATCATAATTAGGGACTCAGTTATTTATAATACATAAAATAATTATGTCTTGCTTTTATAGGAGCCAATTAGTTATGATATTCTGATGCTTACATTTTCTGATACCTTATTTTCTCTGGAAATGGCAACCATATTGGCATGTATTTATTTTGACATTGTGTTCCTCAAATATTTATGAGTAAATTTTAATTTTTAGAAGCTACATTTTCTGATTACAACAATTTTGGATAAAATTAAACATATCTTTTAAGCTAAAGAGTATATCTCAAATGTGTTCATCTATTTATTCTGCAAATACATTACAGTACTTCACTGGGAATCTTATTATATTTTAGGGAAAGAAACAAAGCTACTTACTTTCTTAAATATCTACAACTCATCAATATATCACTCATTGAAATATTGATTAATTTAAATTTTAGGTTTTTTCGAGTTTGAGTAGACTTGGTCCTTGTAATTTATTAAATTATATATGTTGTCTACATCACAAAATGCTTCACAATAATCTTTCACTATGTAACTCTTATTTTAAGTATGACTTTCTTATACTGGATGGATAAAAAAGGTAAATGGCTTTTAATTTAGATTTAAATTTCAGATAATCTGAACATAGGATTTATAGCCAAAAACAGCCTCCTTGATGTTATTCCAATTTTCTACATTGAAGAACTGGCAACAAATTTCTGGAGACGCTGAAATTTCTTTTCTATCAATAATAAATTTTTCATAGTTATCACTTCTGCTCTATTCAAATAAGGTTTCAATCCCCTAAACACTCTAAGAACATTGTACATTGTACATACATGAGTTTTAAAATTTTTATTGGAGTATAGTTGCTTTACAATGTTGTGTTAGCACATACATGAGTTTTAATTCCTGAATAATCAATCATATATATTTAGCCAACATGTAAGATAAATGTAAATATAATGATTTAGTTTATAATATTAATGTTTCCTAATAAGTCATGCCCAGTTAGTATATAAATCATGCCAGTTATTTTTTAATGCCCATTAGATATTTATGTTTATTGATGACAGTAGATTTGCATTGTTGTATTAGTTTCAGGTGTACAATACAGTGATTCAGTATTTTTATGAAGTTATTATAAAAGATTGGTTATATTATCTGTGCTTCACATTACATCCTTGTATGTTATTTTATACTTAAGTTTGTACCTCTTAATTCTCTTTCTCTAGCTTGCCCTTCCCCTCACCACTCTCCCATTGATAAACACTAGTTTATTCTCTATGAGTCTGTCTCTTTTTTGTTATATTCATTCATTTTTGTTTTTAGATTCCATCTATAAGTGAAAAAATACAGTATTTGTCTGTGTCTGGTTGACTTACTTCACTAAACATAATACCTTCCAGGCCCATCCATATTTCTGCAAATGGCAATATCTCATTTTTTTTTAACACCTAAATGCTATTCCATTGTGTGTGTTTATATATATCACATCTTCTTTAACCATTCATCTGTTAATGGACACTTAGGTTGCTTCCATGTATTTGCTAGTGTAAATAATGCTGCTATAAACATTGGGGTGCATATATCTTTTAGAATTAGTGTTTTCAGTTTTTTTTTTTTTTTGGATATATATTCCAGGAGTGGAATTGCTGGATTATATGGTAGTTCTATTTTTAATTTTTGGAGGAACCTTTGTACTGTTTTCCATAGTGGTTGTACCAATTTACATTCCCACCAATAGTGAGTGGCTTCCCTTTCCCCACATCCTCGCCAACATTTATTATTTGTTGCCAGAATGACTATCATCAAAAAGACAAGTGTTTGGGCTTCCCTGGTGGCGCAGTGGTTGGGGGCCCGCCTGCCGATGCGGGGGACGCGGGTTCGTGCCCCGGTCCAGGAGGATCCTGCATGCCGCGGAGCAGCTGGGCCCGTGAGCCATGGCTGCTGGGCCTGCGCGTCCGGAGCCTGTGCTCTGCAATGGGAGAGGCCGCAGCAGTGAGAGGCCCACGTACCGCAAAAAAAAAAAAAAAAAAAAAGACAAGTGTTAGGTAGTATCACATTGTGGTTTCGACTTGCATCTATCTCCCTTATGATCAGTGATATTGAGCATCTTTTCATATGCCTATTGGCCATCTGTATGTCTTCTTCGGAAAAGTACTGCTATCTATTCAGATTTTCTGCCCATTTTTTAATTGAGTTGTTTGATTTTAAGTTGTATGAACTCTTTATATATTTTGAATATTAATCCCTTTTCAGATATATTATTTGCAAAAATTTGTTATTCAGTAGGTTGTCTTTTCATTTGTCAATGGTTTCCTTTGCTGTGTAAAAGCATTTGAGTTTAATTAGGTCCTATTTATTTTTGCTTTTGTTTCCCTTGCCTGAGGAGACAGATTCTTAAAACATTGCTAAGACTTATGTCAAAGGGTGTCCTGCATGTATTCTCTTTTAGGAGTTTTACAGTTTCAGGTTTTAAGCATACAGGTCTTTAATCCATTGTGAGTTTATTTTTGAATATGGTGTGAGAAAATTTTCTAATTTCATTTTTTCTTACATGTAGCTGTTCAGTTTTCCCAACACTACTTATTGAAGAGACTGTCTTTTCCTCATTGTATACTTTTGCCTCTTTTGTCATAGATTTATTTACCATATGTGTGTGAATTTATTTCTGGACTCTCTATACTGTTCTATTTATTTATGTGTCTATTTCTGTGTAAATACCATATTGTTTTTTTATTACTGTAGCTCTGTAGTATAGTCTGAGTCAGGGAACACAATACCTCCAGCTTTCTTCTTTTTTCTCAAGATTGTTTTGACTATTCAGGATTTATTGTGGTTCCATACAA
Source organism: Mesoplodon densirostris (assembly GCF_025265405.1). Classification (NCBI taxonomy): domain Eukaryota; kingdom Metazoa; phylum Chordata; class Mammalia; order Artiodactyla; family Ziphiidae; genus Mesoplodon; species Mesoplodon densirostris. The sequence goes on along the minus strand of NC_082663.1, from coordinate 102,175,502 downwards.
ATTTTAGAATTATTTGTTCTAGTTCTGTGAAAAAATGTCATGGGTATTTTGATAGGGATTGCATTAAATCTGTAGATTGATTTGGGTAGTATAGACAATTTAACAATATTAAAAACTATGGAACTCAGCAAAAGCACTTCTAAGAAGGAAGTTTATAGCAATACAGGCATACCTCAAGAAACAAGAAAAATCTCAAATAAACAACCTAACCTACCATCTAAAAGGATTAGAAAAATATTAACAAGCAAAGACCAAAGTCAGCAGAAGGAAGAAATTAATAGAAATCAGAGAAAAAATAAACAAAAGACTATTAAAAAAATCAATGAAAACCAAGAGGTGAGTTTTTGAAAAGATAAACAAAATTGATAAGCCTTTAACCAGGCTCATTAAGAAAAAAAAAGAGAACCCAAATAAATTAAAAAATGAAAGAGGAGAAATTACAACCGATATCACAGAAATACAAACAATCAAAAAAGAATACTACGAACAGTTATATGCCAACAAACTGGACAACGTAGAAGAAATGGACAAATTCCTAGAAACATGCAATCTCACAAGACTAAATCAGGAAGCTATAGATAATCTGAACAGACCAATTACTAGTATTAAAACTGAATCAGGGGCTTCCCTGGTGGCGCAGTGGTTGGGAGTCCGCCTGCCGATGCAGGGGACACGGGTTCGTGCCCCGATCCCGGAGGATCCCACGTGCCGCGGAGCGGCTGGGCCCGCGAGCCGTGGCCGCGGAGCCTGTGTGTCCGGAGCCTGTGCTCCGCGACGGGAGAGGCCACAGCGGTGAGAGGCCCGCGTACAGAAAAAAAAAAAAAAAAAAAAAAAACTGAATCAGGGCTTCTCTGGTGGCGCAGTGGTTGAGAGTCCTCCTGCCAATGCAGGGGACACGGGTTCGTGCTCCCATCTGGGAAGATCCCACATGCCGTGGAGCGGCTGGGCCTGTGAGCCATGGCCGCTGGGCGTGCACATCTGGAGCCTGTGCTCCACAACGGGAGAGGCCACAACAGTGAGAGGCCCGTGTACCGCAAAAAAAAAAAAAAAAACAATCAGTAGTCAAAAAACTCCCTGCAAACAAAATTTCAGGACTGGATGGCTTCACAGAGAAATCCTACCAAAAATATAGGTAGGTATAGGTTAACACCTATTCTTCTCAAACTATTCCAAAAAGTGTGAAAGGGAGAGAACACTCTCAAATTCATTCTATGAGAATACCATGACTCAGATACAAAAAATGGACAAAGACACTACAAAATAAAAATTACAGTCCAATATCTCTGATGAATATAAACACAAAAATCCTCACCAAAATATCAGCAAACCAAATTCAAAATACATAAAAAATATCATATACTGTGATGAAGTGGGATTTGCTCCAGGGATGCAAGGAGGGTTCAAGATCTACAAATCAATGTGATACACCACATTAACAAAAGGATAAAAATCAGATGATTATCATAGATGCAGAAAAAGCATGACAAAGTTCAACACTCATTCGTGATAAAAACTCTCAGCAAAGTGGATATGGAGGGAACATACTTCAACATAAGTCCATATATGACAAACCCACAACTAACATCATACTCAGTGGTGAAAAACTGAAAGCTTTTTAGTCTAAAATCAGGAATAATACAAATATGCCCACTTTCACCACTTTTATTTAACACTGTATTGGAAATTCTGGTCATAGTACAAGAAATAAAAAGCATGCAAATTGGAAATGAAAAACTAAACTGTCACTATTTGCAGATGACAGGAAACTATATATCAAAAACCCTGAAGTCGCCACCACGAAACTATTAGAACTAACAAATGAATTCAGTAAAGTTGCAGAATGTAAGATTAATATACAGAAATCTGTTGCTTTTCTATACACTAATTATTAACTATCAAAAAGAGAAAGGAAGAAAACAATCCCATTTACAATTGTATCGAAAAAGAATAAAATACCTAGGAATAAACTTAAGAGAGTGAAAGAGCTATACTCTGAAAACTTTAAGACATTGATGAAAAAACTGAATATGATACAAATAAATGCAAAGTTATTCCATGTACATATTTTTTTATCAATTCTCAATTAGGATCATTTCCATGGGCTTTGTCCCTTTCCACATACAGCCTATACTCTATATTGTTATAAAAGGGTTGTTTTATAAAATGCATTATACATTCATTATAAAATAAAGAATGTTAATTTAAAAGTAAATATTTTTAGAAGTATTATTGGTTTGATTACTAGTATTTATGACTATTTTAAGAGTTTAATTAGACTTATAAGAATTTACTTAGAACTCTATAAAAGTTTATGTAGAATTCCTTTAAGAACATTAAATTTCTTTCCAATTGAATTTCCCAACTTTTTATAAAAATTTGAAAACAATAAAAACTATAGAAATAAAAAAAAATTTGGTATTTGGTACCATGTAGCTTTTTTAGTCTCTATTCATCTGTATAATTCTTTTTTTGCTGATAAATTGGAAAATAACCCACAGATCTTGGGACGCTTGACTCCTAAAGATTTCAGCATGAAACTACTAAACATAAGAATAGTGTTCTGTGTAACTTTTTAAATTACCATATATGTTAACAATATTTTTCTAAAGTCACTTACTGCATAGTCTACATTCAAATCTCCACAATTGTCCCTAAATTGTCCTGTGTCATTTCAAAACATGAACCAGAATTCAAACAAGATTCACATATTGAATTATCATGTATTTTTAGATCCTCCAGATATCCACACAGCTGCATTATAGTATAGGCAAGAGATAAGACAGACTAATAGACCAAAACAAAAATTTTAAAAAAAATGCTCATACAAATATTTCATTTATGACAAAAGTACAACAATGGGAAAAGTTTTTTTTAAATAAGTGTTTCCGGGTCAATTGGGTAGTCATATGCAGACAATCAATCTCGACCTGTATCTCACACTATATACTAACATCAATTTTAGATGAATTATAGATATAAATGGAATGGTGAACAGTAAAGCCTTTGGAATCAAACATAAGAAAATTCCTTACAGTGTTACAGTATACAAGGTTCTATAAGTAAAATACCAAACAATAACACTACCATACAAAAATTGATAAAATTTGCCACATTAAATGTAACAACTTTTATTTACCAAAAGACACCAAGAAGAGAGTCAAGTGTAAAGTGAGAGTAAATATTTGCAATACATATATCTAAATGTAGTAGATTCTGTAGTGTGCAGGCCACCAGCATTCACTTCACCAACTGCTGAGAGTGTTAAATAGTTGACACTGTCCAGCTTAGTCTCCCCTCCTGGCAACTGTCCTCAGCTTAAGACAACAATCTTGTCTAATATCAGACCTCCTCCTAGAGGTAGCATGCATCTAGTGACTTGATACCATGGTGTAAAGTTTTGGCTCACATGTCCCAATTTGTTAATATTCTGCAGAGACATTGCAGTGCCAGCAGTCAGGAGGGATCAGTTGAGGCCTTTTCTGTGACTTCGTCAGAGCACACCTTCCTTTCATTTCTCCTCAATCCTGCTTCCTTCATTCCCCCAAAGTTTTTGATCCTGGGACCATTCCACCATAAATTTCCTCCCTGCACCTCTACCCCAGGGTCTCTTTCCCAGGGAATCAGACTTGTGGCTATGAAAAAGGACTTAAAGGATATGTAAAGACTCTGAAATCAGTAAGAAAAAGATCATACTCTAGTAGAAAAATCAGCAACAGACTGGAAAAGGCATTTCATAAAAGGAGATATTCAAACAGCTAAAGAAAATGCCCAGGATTTTTAGTCATCAGAGAAATTCAAATTAAACTCTGATAAGATTTTCCTTAAAATACACCAACATGGCTACTATGAAAAAGGCAAACAATATAGTATTAGAGAGTCTGTGTAACAAGTGGAGCTCTCATACAGTGCTGGATAGGGTATATAATCGTATAACTATTTTGGAAACTGTTTGGTATCATCTACTAAAGCTGTAACCCAGCAATTCTTCTTTTGGAATAAACTCAACAGAACTGTGGGCAATGAAAGAAATGTTCAATGAAAAGAATGTTCCTACCAACATTAAACACAATAGCAAATCCCAGTGATACCCACTGAGAGAAGAATGGGTAAATAACATAGGGTGTTTCCATATAACACAATACTATACAGCAAGAAAAAAAAATACTGTCACATGTAACAACATGAATGAATTCAAACATAAAATAATAAAGTCTATGTTTTTGTTTTCACATAAATTTTAAAAGCATACAGAACTAATCTATAAAATTAGATATCAATAGAAAAAAACTTTATTTGGTATGATCTCATAAATCTAGGAGGAAAATCAGCAGCCTTACTACCAGAGGAGGAAGAATTAATTTGGAGTGGAGAGCGAAACCCACAGCAGCACTGTCAGTATAAACAGCAAGTTCATTAGGAAAGGAACGAGGGAAAAATGCAGCTCTGACATGAGGTCACCACTGAACTTGGGATACAAATGACAAATGGGGTGACACAGCATCCAGAATTTTAGTGGGGTTTCCAATAAAGGAGAGAACCTATGAAAGGCAAAATAAGCCCCTCTCATATACCTTGCTGGGAAACTCTTCATGTATGCAAGGATGATCTGGGAGGGCCTAGCACAGAGTAAAAGCTAAAACAGATTCGAATATGGCTGAACTCTGGGTGCAGTCTCCAAGCGTCTCAGAGATCCAACAACAGACTGTGGAATCCTTCCAGGTTCAAAAAATATAAACATAACTTCTGCCCAAATAATTGGCTGACCTCTATGACACAGGGCTAACTCCTGAGAAGCTAAGAAAAAAATAAAACTAATAATTTAAAACATAAAGCATAGACATGAGCAACTGCACACCAAGGAGGAGGTAGATTTCATAGAATGAGTCCAGGAAATACACTATAGAAAATTCAGAAAAAAATTCAGAATCCACAATTGCCACAATACATTATCTAAAATGTAGAGTCTTAAACAAAAATTAAAAGGCTGTCAGAAAAAGTATGACCCATACTCAGGGAGTCTCACTAGAGAAATAATAACTCTCTCATTCTAACAGTGAGAACAAGATGCATTACCTAAAAAATACTGTTTATTTTAGGCCCAAAGACCTGATGTTGTAAAGTAACCTAATAAACTAAAATCCAATAGGTAATATCTCCCCCAGCTGTGATGGACACAAGCTGCTTTCTTCTGATTGATCAGAGAAAGGAGGAGGAAACCATCATAGATGCAGAAAACAAGACGTGATGAAGTTTCAGTGAATTAGAAAAGGCTGAGCTAGAGCTCCCTTGAGAGTTTAAAATTCCCGGGTGCCTCAGATACGAGGTGAATTTGCACCCACCTGCCAACTTTTTTTTTTTAAACAGCCTTCAGTGAAGCTCAAAAATTGTGGGAAGGGGAAGAGAACCAAGAAAGCATCCCTGTGAGGCACAGGTGCACTGGTGAGATACAGACTGAGGGTAGAACAAGAAAACCAAGCAAATTTTTAAATATTCACGGTATGGCAGATCACTGAGAGAAACCTCCACTGCGAGTCAAACAAACAGCTCCTTTTGTATGTCATGTGAGGGCAGAGCAAGAACGTGGAAACACTCCACACTCTATGTCTTACATTTTGTGTGAGGTATCGACAATCTGCAATGAGAAGGGCAACCGGTTTGCGATGTTTGAGTGACAACTGTTTGACATAAGGCCTTTTTGAGCCAAGTTCCCTCACTTTCCAATTCTCTCCATCATTAACTTATATCTCAAATAACCCCACGTATAAGCAATCCTTATGGCATGCTGTAACAAATTTAGAAAAAGAAGTTCCCTTTTTGGCAGACCTTCAAATGCCAATTACAGTTCAAATATAACAAATTGGTTGACAACTCATATGCGTTATAATCCCTCCCTAATTAATGTATAAATACTTGCACTTCTGTAGTCCTGCCTTTTCTCCAATTACCCTGTCACCACCAACTTCAGGATGGTGAAGTCCATCCTCTGGGAGTCTCTGCTGGTGTGAAATACTAATACATTTTTATTCTTTATGTTTGGTGTTTGCCATGTTATTAGCACAGTCATCTGGTAAATTCCCAGATTATGAGGGGATAGGTGAATTTGGAGAGGTCCCTTTAGGGTCAATCAAAATACCATCTACCATTGCAGAAAAGGTAGGAGAACAGGGAGTGACACTCCTAAGGTGAAGGTACCGGGTGGGGGAGTTAAAATAGGAATATAGGGCAGAAAATCTGAGACAAAAGTTCTAGCCCTCAGAGCTCAAATTCTGTTAAAAGGGAGCTTATGATCCTACCGTCAAAAATAAACTGAACTGCATAAACTGAATATAACTAAAGCAACAAAAAATTCCAGACCCAGTTAAATTACAGAATGTGACTCAAATCCCCACTCTAATGGCCTGAAAGAAGAATAAGCATGACTTTGGGGGCATAAGTATTATTTATCTCACTCCTGTTTTTATTTTCTACACACAATGTCCAATATGTAATCAAAAAGTATACGATGTGAAAAAAGCAAGAAAATGTGACCCCTTGTTAAGAGAATAAGTAGTCAATGCAAAGAGAATAGTCAACACAACCAGACTCGGAGATGGCCCAGATTTAGCATTATTAGTTCAGATTAAAACAGCTAGTGGAAAAGTTAGACAATATATGTGAACAGTTGGGAAATCCAGTTAGGATAGAAATCATAAAGAAAAGAACCAAACAGAAATGCTAGATGTGAAATTATGATTATCAGGGATAAAAAGTTCATTCAATGGGCATATAATTATGTTAGACATAAGAGAAAATAGTGAATTTTAGGATATGTGCATAGAAATTACTCAAACTGAAACATAATGTGGAAAAAGAGTTCAAAAAAATTTTTTAAGTCTTAGATCTGCAAGATAATACCAAACAATCTAACACGGGTTAATGAAGGGCCAACAACAAAAAAATGTGGCAGAAGAAATACTTGAAAAGATAATAAATTAGTGCAAGATGTCAACACACATGTCCATGAAGCTCATGGCTCTCCAAGCAGCATAAATGCAAATAACAGCAATAGTAATAACAACAAATTTAAATAAAAGAAACTATACCTAGCACAGCTTAATCAAACTGCTAAAAAATAAGTAAAATCTTGAGAACAGCCAGAAAGAGAAAGAAAAACACATTAGATTCAGTGAAAAAAATATATCAGATACAATGAAGGAATCTTAAAAATTATGGCTAAGGCAAGAAGACAAAAGAATTAAACCTTTTAAGTAATGCAAGAAGTATAATGCCTGTCAATCAAGAATTCTATGCTAGCAGAAATTGTCATCAAAGGAAAGCATTTGAAATTACATAAATGCATTCAATAAAGGCATTCAAAAACTTAAAAATACTTGCACTATAAGAAATGCTAGGGCTTCCCTGGTGGCACCGTGGTTGAGAGTCCGCCTGCCAATGCAGATGCAGGGGACGCGGGTTTGTGCCCCGGTCCGGGAAGATCCCACATGCCATGGAGTGGCTAGGCCTGTGAGCCATGGCCTGCGCATCTGGAGCCTGTGCTCCGCAACAGGAGAGGCCACAACAGTGAGAGGCCCGTGTACCAAAAAAAAAAAAGAAAGAAAGAAAGAAATGCTAAAGAATTTTTTATTGTGTTGGAGGGAAAAAAATCACTAGCTAAAAATCAAGTTTTATGGTAATAAATGGAGAACACAAAAATGAAGAAATATGCTGATAAACATAAAGGACTTTTAAAAAACTTCTTTAAACACTACTGATTTTTAACATAAAGATAACAACAATGTCTATATTGGGTTTATAGTGTATGTGGAAGTGAATTATATGATAGCAAAGCACAAAGGGTGGGAGAGTGATAATTTAAGCACCAATATCAAACGAATTGACCTAATTAACATTTATAGAACACTGGACCCAACATCAGAATACATATTATTTTCAAGTACACGTAGAACATGCAGGGACTTTTTAGGGTTTAATCTTCTAACCAGATATTTTAAATTCTTCTCTTTAAAATATTCTTAGCTTTAAAAATTGAGTGTGCAGTATTCTTGGCTTAGTTAGCAACATAGAGTATCTTCTTTAGCGTTTCTTAATATCTCTGTTCCCAGATGTATTAAAGTAACACATTTTGGATCATTGACACTTTTGAAATTCTCATTTTTCCTAGAAGTTACAAAGGGACAGAGGAACACCCTGACACACATAATCACAGAAACATACACATTGCCTTCAACGAACCGTAGAATAGAAATTCACTCTATTGAACCTAAGTAGCTGAAGACATGCCCTGGAAAATCCTCCAACTATTTTTCCAGAGCTCGCATTTCCCTCCCCATCCCCCAGGCATCACTATCAAAATCTTGGAAGGTACAGGAGGTTAATTACATCTCAAAGTGATTATTTCTCTCCTCTTCTGTCTTTCCCTTTGGCTTCATGATTCTTTTACAAGACTCTGCTGGCATCATGAATGTTAAACAGTCTAGACATCAGTTTGAAACTTCATTAAATGAAGAGTTTAGAATCAAAAGTTATTTTTGAAATATCCAAAGCTTCTAACGTTTACACACAAAATTTGTAGAACAATGTGTTAGAGAATAACATCAAGCAGATCAGTTGTTTTAAAATAATATACAACTTTTTTGAAAATACAAGAACACATTATTTGTACTAAAAATTGCTGGAATATATGAAAGACATTTACCAACACAGCAATTTTCAGAGAGCTACATATTTTGTGCTTCATGGCCTATCTTTATATGCACTTGCTTAGGTGAAAAATTGTGCAACCAGTGCCACATCACTGCTAAAACCTTGGAAAGTATTCGCATCAGTGAGAGTGAGAAATGGAAACTAATATAAAAAAATGCACACAGGAAATCTGTACACATTGAGTTGAAAGTAACAGTCTAGATTTTAGGTATCATTATATGCTTTAATGTTTTTAAAGAATGATGCAGCAGTTTTCTATAATTATGTATTTGTTCCTCAGGATACTTATAATAATTGGCAAAACGCACATAACCTTTTAAAGAACATCAGTAATTAATCTCAAGATTGCCATAAAAATCACTGTAATTATTTTACTTTGCATCAGATGGTTCTGAGTTTTCCTCAGAAATCACTGAGCAACTCACAGAAGGATGACCTAACTATTTATTGTATGTTAAGAGCTGACCCACTGCTGATTTTTCTTTGTTGAGGAGGATTAGTACTCAGTCTAGGTCATCCATCAACGTTCAGAAAGAAAGTGAGATGTAAATAAAGAATTAGCACCAGTTAGTGTAGCAATACTAAGTTGACAGCATTGACCTTCCTTAAATATCACAATTGAAAACATTTTTTTCCTTAAAAAGGAGTAAAGATACTATGTCATAATATATCTTAAGCCACAGTTATATTTAATTCATCAACTAAGCACATATTTATAACATAATTTACCTTTGTCACAAAACTGTAATTTATTCTGCCCTTCAAATATAATACAGAACTTAAATAAAAAATACTGTCAATACAGACAATGTTAAATAATTTCCCAGAATTACAAAAGTAATTTTTGATTTAAGGAGAACTGCATAGTTTTTAGACAACAAAAAAGACATATAGTCTATACTATAAAACACAAAAACACCAGTTTTATATACTAAGTCATTCAGTGGGTTAAACTAAACAACGCCAAAATACCAGAAAGTCTTTTCGTGAAAACTGGATAGCTAAGGGACTATGAATCAGCTTCTGCCAACCACCTACAAATAGAGAAACAAACAAAAAAATGTTTCTGCTCTTTTTAATTTCCCTTTATATTTACTAATAAACATAGTAGCAAATGAATCCTTTAAAGCAGGAGACCACTAATGGGAAATATTTTATACTGGTGATCTAGTTCCCAAAGTAGGGGATTCATGTACAAATAGAGACAAAATGAACCTTGTGTTAGTACATTCTGGCGATTGTAAATTTCTAGTACATCAAGGGATCACAGTAGCAGAAAATGGAAGCCAAAAATAACCTAGATATTTAGTCCATTAGGGATAGAATAGAGCTTGCTAGACAAAGAACAAGATAATGGAGTGATGGCCAACAGCAAGGTTGCATAACTCAATGTTGTATATCTCAAGTAAAAAGTAACACAAGTACCACCCAGCCTAAGGATTCTTTACATATTAACAATCAACAAACTGTTATATTCTTTCTCTCATCCAAAGATGAAGGTATTTTAAAAAACAATTTAAAAATCAAGATGCACCAGAAAACATATTACAAGCCAAGCAACAAGAAACATTTTCATGAAGAAGTAAGGATTTTACCTGTAAAAAAAACAAGTACTGAAACCGAGCAGGACCCTGTGGGGCTCCTGGGCACAGGGAGCCTTCCTGTTCAGCCTCTATGACCTTCCCTGTGCTCCAAAGGACAGGTTCAAACAGTTGCTAATTAGGGAAGGGAGGGGATGCAGAGACAAGGCAGGAACAGTCAAGAAACAACAGCGCAGCCTTGGGACAGAATCCTGGTTATGCCTCAATGGATACACATAACAATAGTTTTGAGCTATTCTGAAGAACTAAAACCCCCAACAAATGGAATATGTTAACTACTTGATGAAGCATTATTCAGAGAAGATCAGGAGACTACCTGAGGCCAGATTCAAGGAACCACAGAAGCTCATCAGATTACCTGAGTCCAGATTAAAGGAATGAAAGCCCTTTACACACCTGATCCTTACCAGCAACCCTTGAACCACTGCTGTAAAACTCCTCACCAGATTCCCCCATGTTGGGACACACAGTTTTTGAAGGGCGCTGTAAAACTCCTCACCAGATTCCCCCATGGTGGGACACACAGTTTTTGAAGGGCACAAGACCACGGTGTCCCACTTACCTAGCAGAGCAATAAAGCGATTCTTTTCTACTTCACCCAAAACTCTGTCTCCAAGATTTGATTCGGCACCAGTGAACAGAGACCAGGTTTACGGCATCAGTACTACCTCAATCCAAAACAAACACAAAAGCTATGAAAATATCACTGTGAATCACAAACAGTGAAATAAGGAGATTCTACTTGTTTCTCATAGAAATAGCAACTTTATTTTACACTTGATTGTGAATATAATACTTGGAATATGAAAATATAAATTGTCATATACTTAAGTAAATGTATCATATAATTACAAGTCCTACAGGCATAAAAGTTTTTAGGAAAAAAAAAATTAAGTATGGGGCTTCCCTGGTGGCGCAGTGGTTGAGAGTCCGCCTGCCGATGCAGGGGACACGGGTTCGTGCCCCGATCCCGGAAGATCCCACATGCCGCGGAGCGGCTGGGCCCGCGAGCCATGGCCGCGGAGCCTGTGTGTCCGGAGCCTGTGCTCCGCAACGGGAGAGGCCACAGCAGTGAGAGGCCCGCGTACAGCAAAAAAAAAAAAAAAAAAAAAAAAAAAAAAAAAAAAATTAAGTATGGATAAACTCACAGCTCAACTACTTTAGTGGAACTGCCCAGATATGCTGGAATGGACTATAAGCCATGAGTTATCAGCATGTTGTAGGCATTAGCGTGTTTTATAGAGGAAATGAAGAATGCCACTTTATCTGATTGGCCTTTTAGAAAGAGCCTACTTAAAAAAGAGTTTCTCTCTCTCTCTCTCGCTCTCTCACAAACATATTTGTTTTATATATACATATATATCTTATATTTATGTTGTACTTGTGTTTGTGGCTTATACAGTGGGATAAGAAGTGAGGATAAGAAGAGAGGAAAGGGGCCAGGAGTGGTCTTATGTGACCAGGACTGTGGTAGAATCTCATCACAGAGACCTCTCACCTGTAGTTCCCTAACATAACTGATAATGCTAAATATTGTACCACTTACAACTTCTCCCTAAGTCCCTGAACTATTTGTTATTCTCACCAGTACCTTTCTTCTGCCATTTCTTTACCCTTCCAGGCAACCTTCTTATGGTAGGAAGAATGTAATAAAATTCCACAATGGCTGTTAGATCCCCTAGCCCACATGTGGTCTTACCAGATGTACCTTATGCCAGTGCACTAATACCCATCCACAGCTTTAAATGATTTATGAACCCAGAGGTGTTCCCATTACTCAGCAAAAAATTTGCATAACTTATTTACCTTGAGAATTGCTGAGTTACTTAGGAGTTTCTTTTTAAAACATATATTTAATCACTTTAGACTACTTTTTCTACTTCAAATTATGTAAGACGCCACTAAAATATTCCAAGTTGCAATCTATCTCAGTAACTAAAATAAATTAAAAATTGCAGGATTCTCAAACTTGGTAAAAAATTTTGCAACTCGACACCAGTAGGTAGGGATTAAATGTAAACCTGTTTAATCGAGGGCAAAAAAATAAAGCAAAATAACTGGAATAAGCATAGTCTTTTTCATTAGTCACATGCATAATGCAGAGTACTTATAAAAAAACAATCCTAATAAAAGAGAAAAGACTCTGGCAAGGATGATGTTGGGTTATGATTTTGTTTAATGGTAATGAGTAGGCTGTATGAATGAAAATCATCAAACTAATATACTTCTGGTTACTAAAAGTGTAACCTTGTATTTCAACAATGGATCACCAGCATGTTTTTCAACTTTGTTGAAGTATTTTTATCCTCTGTCAGGTCCTGCAGATAGCATTTGTTACACCGGAGCACTGGTCCTCCATTACAAAATCCCATTATTGAAACATTTTTACTATTCCCTCATTTTGTACCCCAAACACCCTCCCGTCAAACTCATCTATATTAACCTACCTTTTTTATCTACCATCCTCATAAAACACTAGATACGCTGCCATAAGAACTATGTGATATATTTAACTAAATTAAGTATATCTGCTCTGGTACATTATCAATCTCATTTATTTATTAAGTTCTGCTTTAAATGTGTGATAAATCGAGGCAATAAATATGAAAGCTGTTTCTCTTACCTGTGTGAAGTAACACTGTGCATTTGGTTCTGGAGGCGTGGATTCCACGGCTACCCCACAGGCAGCCCCTTGACCACAGCCGGCTGACCCCACACGCTGAGATGTACTAAAGGCAACAGGGATGCTGGGAGCTTCTCTCCTTATATTCATCTAGGCCTGCACGAGTCCACGCCCCCTCCGCTCATTTTTCTTAATTGAAGACTCCTGACACCCTACTTTATATGTTGACAGCTGCTTCTGTTGCCTTCACTTTAGGCAAACATTTTCAAATTCTTTTTGGTCTATGATACTTCAGTTTCTCACTCAGCTCTTGAATCAGCTTTCCCTGACTTTGGACTGTCTCCTCATTACAGGTTTTATCTCCAATCTCATCCTCGAGTTCTGTTACAAAGAAAGAAGTTCACCGGACAGGATAGAGAGGGAAAAGTACTCAGAAATGCAGCAAAATTATTGACACTATGCCTCAAATATCCCCCTTTTTTCCCTTTAAAAGCTCTCTCAGACAACCCCTAGACACACACACACACACACAGGATATCTAGTTAACAATGCAACACTGCCTCCTAAACACTCAGCCACTCTGCATTGTAGTTGATTTTTATGTGTTGCAGGTGGGGGTGGGAGGGTTGCCACACAAGATAGGGAGTTCCTAAAGGGTAGAGGCTTCTTCAGTTTTGCTCCCAGTACAGTATTATCTGCCTAAGTGTTACTACGTATATGTGAAATTCAGTTGAAGAAAAAGTCTGACCTTTTAGGGAGATGGCAGAATCTGTGTTTTCACAAGATATGCCTTCCCACCCAGATAGAACACACAATTCCCAAAACACAGCTGAACGAATGAAGGATTCCGATACAAAAATACACATCCTTATGGGCCCAAACACACATTCTTGGTGTGCAACCTGTTATCCTATCACTGGTACCAAATCTACTCACTTGTGTGTACTTTTCCTGATTCTACCCACTGAACAATCTCTGCCTCACTGAGAGTTGGGAATTTTCACTGTTGCTACCACTCTGCAAAAAACAAAATAATATATTTCAGAAACTGTTGCCACATGGCCCCCTTTCCAGTTCACTACTCTTCAGCTTGGTATTATATGATGCCACATGTATAATACTTCACCTGTCACAGTCGATCCCCACTGGAAATGCTTCACTATATATGAAAAAGTTCAGGAGTGAACTAAATCATTGTAACTGGTGTGTGTGTGTGTGTGTGTGTGTGTGTGTGTGTGTGTGTGTAGGCACCTGGTGCTCATATTTACAAGAGCCCAGAATAGTTTCTAAACATCCTTTTTATAAGAGCACTTCACAGCCCTTAAAAAATTCCATCCCTAACCCAAGTATTCTTGGAGCATGATTAACCTTAGTGTTGCATTCACCCCCATTGTAGGGGCACAGGTGTAATCCAGGCTGGGTCATTAGGAGTCATCCCCATAATGACCAAATTGAAAACGAATGGAAGGTTTCCCATCTTCTTGGAACTTGAACGTAAGATTATAAGGCTCTCACTAGTCATTTCTCACAATGCAGAGAAGCTTAATATAAAAAATGAAATCCAGTAAAAACTAGCAGAGGAAAGAGAAAGCATTCTGCTAGCGCTGAATCCTAGTGTCAATGTCAGTGTTCTCAATTTTGTTTTCTCCTTTGGTTTTGTGAGTGTTTTTTGTGGCTGCTGAAAAGCAAGGATGAGCTAGGCAAAATTTTGTTACTCAACAGATAATTAAAGGGCAAAAGAAACTCCAAAATCTTCAAGAGGGTGCAACTATAGAAAGGAGAAAAGAAGGGAAAATCTGAATTTCAAAATGAAGGAATTGAGGTCCAGCCTGAGACATGTTGGTCTTGGTCTGACATGGGCAGTATGGGTTTTTCCTGCCTGTTTTTCTCTTACGCAAAAGATGGGCATTCCATAAGTCATACTAATTCTTCTAAATTTCTACCATGTGATTTTGGAAAATGCCTTTATAAGTCATTTTTCTTCCTGCTAATTCTGAGCTATCTTTGGAGACCCACATCCCAATAATATTTAAACTGCATATAGGAAAACATTATTTTTTGGTATATCTGGAACGGAGACCAGAAATATACTAGATGTTAAATAAATATGAAATGGAAAACTAGGCAGACATTCCAGGTTTATTTTCTTCTTTAAAACAATATTTTTTAAAATATGAACTCTCTATCTTTTATAAACTTGCTTATCTTTTCAGAGGCATTTGAAATTCTGGAAAAAACAGTCTGTTTAAGAACAATGTGTGAGGGCTTCCCTGGTGGCGCAGTGGTTGGGAATCTGACTGCTTATGCAGGGGACATGGGTTCAACCCCTGGTCCGGGAAGATCCCACATGCCACGGAGCAACTAAGTCTGTGTGCCACAACTACTGAGCCTGAGCTCTAGAGTCTGCGAGCCACAACTACTGAAGCCTGCATGCCACAACTACTGAAGGCTGTGCGCCTAGAGCCCATGCTCCGCAACGAGAAGCCACAGCAATGAGAAGCCCGTGCACCGCAAGGAAGACTAGCCCCTGCACCACAACTAGAGAAAGCCCGCGTGCAGCAACGAAAACCCAACCCAGCCATAAATAAATAAATATATTAATTAATTTTTTAAAAATGTGTGACTATTTTTCTACTTTGTTTTAATGCTGTGCTCATGGGAAAAACACTAGACAAAACTCATTCTCAAAAGCAGACTGAGTTGTAAGCTTAGATTGAATTTAAAAAAGTATGTGAGAGACCTTCAAGATGGCAGAGAAGACGTGGAGATCACCTTCCTCCCCACAAATACATCAGAAATACATCTACATGTGGAACAACGCCTACAGAACACCTACTGAAGCCTGGCAGAAGACCTCAGACCTCCCAAAAGGCAAGAAACTCCCCACGTACCTGGGTAGGGTAAAAGAAAAAAGAAAAAACAGAGACAAAAGAATAGGGACGGGACCTGCACCAGTGGGAGGGAGCTGTGAAGGAGGAAAGGTTTCCACACACTAGGAAGCCCCTTCGCGGGCGGAGACTGCGGGTGGCGGAGGGGGGAAGCTTCAGAGCCGCGGAGGAGAGCGCAGCAACAGGGGTGCGGAGGGCAAAGCGAGAGATTCCCGCACAGAGGATCAGTGCCGACCGGCACTCACCAGCCCGAGAGGCTTGTCTGCTCGCCCGCCGGGGCGGACGGGGCTGGGAGCTGAGGCTCGGGCTTCGGTCAGAGCGCAGTGAGAGGACTGGGGTTGGCGGCGTGAACACAGCCTGAAGGGGTTAGTGCACCACAGCTAGCCATGAGGGAGTCCGGGGAAAAGTCTGGACCTGCCGAAGAGGCAGGAGACCATTGCTTCGGGGTGCGTGAGGAGAGGGGATTCAGAGCACCACCTAAACAAGCTCCAGAGACAGGCGCGAGCTGCGGCTATCAGCGCGGACACCATAGACGGGCATGAGACGCTGAGGCTGCTGCTGCCGCCACCAAGAAGGCTGTGTGCGAGCACAGGTCACTATCTACACATTCCTCCCGGGAGCCTGTGCAGCCTGCCACTGCCAGGGTCCCGTGATCCAGGGACAACTTCATGGGGAGAACACACGGCACGCCTCAGGCTGGTGCAACGTCATGCTGGCCTCTGCTGCCGCAGGCTCGCCCCGCACCCCATGCCCCCCCCCCCCCCCCGGCCTGAGTGAGCCATAGCCCCCGAATCAGCTGCTCCTTTAACCCCATCCTGTCTGAGCGGGAACAGACGTCCTCAGGCAACCTACGTGCAGAGGCGGGTCTAAATCCAAAGCTGAACCCCAGGAGCTGTGCAAACAAAGGAGAGAAAGGGAAATCTCTCCCAGCAGCCTCAGGAACAGCGGATTAAACCTCCACAATCAACTTGTTGCACCCTGCATCTGTGGAATACGTGAATAGACAACGAATTGTCCCAAAATTGAGGCAGGGGACTTTGGGAGCAAATGTACACTCGGGGTTTGCTTTCTGCATCAAATTTGTTTCAGGTCTTATGTTTATCTTAGTTTAGTATATACAGTTTATTATCACTGGTAAATTTGTTTATTCATTTGGTTGCTCTCTTCCTTTTCTTTATATATACAAATATATATATATATATATATATATTCGTTCTTCTCTTTTTGTGAGTGTGTATGTGTATGCTTCTTTGTGTGATTTTGTCTGTATAGCTTTGCTTTTACCATTTGTCCTAGGGTTCTGTCTGTCCCTTTTTTTTTTTCCTTAGTATAGTTTTTAGTGCTTGTTATCACTGGTGGATTTGTTTTTTGGTTTGGTTGCTCTCTTCTTTCTTTCTTTTTAAATTACTTTAAAAATTTTTTTATTTTTAATAATTTTTTAATTTTCTATTTTAATAACTTTTATTTTATTTTACTTTTTTCTGTCTTTCTTTTTTTCTCCCTTTTCTTCTGAGTGTGTGGCTGACAGGGTATTGGTGCTCTGGCCAAGTGTCAGGCCTGTTCCTCTGAGGTGGGAGAGCCAAGTTCAGGACATTGGTCCACCAGAGACATCCTGGCTCCACATAATATCAAATGGTGAAAGCCCTCCCTGAGATCTCCATCTCAACACTAAGACCCAGCTCCACTCAATGACCAGCAAGCTACAGTGCTGGACACCCTATGCCAAACAACTAGCAAGACAGGAACACAACCCCACCCATCTTTGATAGAGGAGGCAAGAATATACAGTGGAGAAAAGGCAGCCTCTTCAGTAAGTGGTGCTGGGAAAACTGGACAGCTACATGTAAAAGAATGAAATTAGAACACTCCCTAAGACCATACACAAAAATAAGCTCAAAATGGATTAAAGACCTAAGTGTAAGGCCAGACAATATCAAACTCTTAGAGGAAAACATAGGCAGAACACTCTATGACAGACATCACAGCAAGATCCTTTTTGACCCCTCCTAGAGAAATGGAAATAAAAACAAAAATAAACAAATGGGACCTAATTAAACTTAAAATCTTTTGCACAGCAAAGGAAACCATAAGCAAGATGAAAAGACAACCCTCAGAATGGGAGAAAATATTTGCACATGAAGCAACTGACAAAGGATTAATCTCCAAAATGTACAAGCAGCTCATTCAGCTGAATATCAAACAAAACAAACCACCCAATCCAAAAATGGGCAGAAGACCTAAATAGACATTTCTCCAAAGAAGATATTCAGATTGTCAACAAACACATGAAAGGATGCTCAACATCACTAATCATTAGAGAAATGCAAAGCAAAACTACAATGAGGTATTACATCACACCAGTCAGAATGGCCATGATCAAAAAATCTACAAACAATAAACGCTGGAGAGGGTGTGGAGAACAGGGAACCCTCTTGTACTGTTGGTGGGAATGTAAATTGATACAGCCACTATGGAGAACAGTATGGAGGTTCCTTCAAAAACTCCAAATAGAACTACCATACGACCCAGCAATCCCATTACTCAGCACATACCCTGAGAAAACCATAATTCAGAAAGAGTCATGTACCACAATGTTCATTGCAGCTCTCTTTACAATAGCCAGGACATGGAAGCACCCTAAGTGTCCATCAACAGATGAATGGATAAAGAAGATGTGGCACATATATACAATGGAATATTACTAGCCATAAAAAGAAACAAAATTGAGTCATTTGTAGTGAGGTGGATGGACCTAGAGTCTGTCATACAGAGTGAAGTAAGTCAGAAAGAGAGAAAAAAATACCATATGCTAACACATATATATGGTACCTAAAAAAAAAGAAAAAAAAAGGGGTTCTGAAGAACCTAGGGGCAGGACAGGAATAAAGACACAGACGTAGAGAATGGACTTGAGGACATGAGGAGGGGGAAGGGTAAGCTGGGACGAAGTGAGAGAGTGGCATGGACATATATATACTACCAAATGTAAAACAGCTAGTGGGAAGCAGCCACATAGCACAGGGAGAGCAGCTCGGTGCTTTGTGTCCCGCTAGTCGGGTGGGATATGGAGGGTGAGAGAGAGACGCAAGAGGCAGGAGATATGGGGATATATGTATATGTATAGCTGATTCACTTTGTTATACAGCAGAAACTAACACACCATTGTAAAGCAATTATACTCCAATAAAGATGTTAAAAAAAAAAAAGGAGTTATACCAGTACTTGGATCTATTTCAGTAGGAATTTCTGGTGAAAAAAATAAAAATGTAAAGGCCTGAAGAGTATGATCCCATTTTATAAAACAAATAAAACTCCTTGTATATGTCTATGTAAAAAAAAAAAAAAGAGTATGTGAATTGAATTTAAACTGAAGTATGTGAATTTCTTTTTTTCTTACATAAGGGATTTTTTTTTAAACCAATGGAAAGAACTAGGTAAGTTATTCACTAGAGTACTCCACACTTGCCAATGGATATGGCAAGTCAACATTTTAACATACTGTGTTAGAAATGGCACTGTCATGAATAGTTTCTAATATTTATAGTTAAAGTACTCAATTCATTTTACTTTAGCTCTGACACTTATAAGAACAGACATCTAGAAAACAGAGTACCTCATTTCATTTCATTAGTTAAAGGAAATGGCTCATTCCACTTGAATTCTATAATTTACTCTTAAATTAGAATTATTGATCCTCTGCCGACATTCATATTTCATTTGGGAATATGTTTTGATCATACATTTTGATCTGAATATAAAGAAAGCCTGTCATTTAAATAGGCATGGTTGCTGGAAGAACAAAACAACATATTAAAAAGGGCAACAGCAAAAAGTACTCATAAAAATTCTAGTCTTTTCACTTATTGAGTTTTGGTTTCAATATTATTTATTACAATGTATATTGGATATTATTATTTACTATCATTATATGATCAAATAATTACTCAATATTATAAGAAAACAAATGAAGACTCAACTTGAAAATGCTGATAGTCAAAAATTGAGTATTCAAATATGACATTAAATTTTTAAAAAACAATATAAGTTCTAAAACTATGAAGACAACTTTGTACATCATGACAAGCTTGTGTTGGTGTTTAGGCTTTTTAATTAAATTAGCTTTCACCAACAAGAGAGTAGTAATATGTATGCATTGTGGCCGTGTTTGTGTATTCTTATGAAGGTTTATTTAATATACTCTACTATTAATTCAACAAATATCTATGAGTATCTACTTTGCTTTCTATGCATTGTGGCCGTGTTTGTGTATTCTTATGAAGGTTTACTTAATATACTCTACTATTAATTCAACAAATATCTATGAGTATCTACTTTGCTTTCTTTGGTAAAAGAGCTCGGTATTTAGAAAGGGAAAGGCATGGAATTTTAAAACTGTAATTCAACATAGAATGTGAAAATTATGGAATTGGAATTCAGAGACAGCATGGTACAGGGGAAGCAGTTCATGGTTTGAGTCCAGATCTGTCTTTTAAACTGACTCCATCCCTTGATAATGGAAGGTTGGTGAATAAAGTAATGTATGTCCTTCAGTTTGTATTTCTATGAAACAGAGATCAAAGCAAATTTTACAGGGCTACTGTGAATAAGCTTTCAACATATATTGATTGGGTGTTATTTCCAACTAAGTATGTGAAAGACAAAGCTCAGGAAAGGAGTACAAATATTTTGCTAAACATTAAGAAAATGCATAAACACACAATTCAAAAACAGGTACATATGTACCAAATAATTCCCACCATTTGTTCTTTATGTATTTCACAGGTGCTATGCCATAAAACCATCCAGATGAAATTGATTTACTTCATAAGGTAGTTTAAAACTAAACAAAATTTACTTTATGAAATCTAAAATTTAAAAAAAAATTCTTATCCATGTTTTAGCAGGTTATATAACAATCATTATATTTTCCATCACATGCTTTCTTTATTTTCCATGCTTTCTTTAATAAAATTAAAATTGAAAAGAGCTAGTTTTTTTTTAATTTTTGCATTTTTTAATTGGGGTAGAGTTGCTTTACAATGTTGGGTTAGTTTCTACTGTTCAGCAAAGTGAATCAGCTATACGTATACATATATCCCCTCTTTTTTGGATTTCCTTACCATTTAGGTCACCACAGAGCACTGAGTACAGTTCCCTGTGCCATACAGCAGCTTCTCATTAGCTACCTATTTTATGCACAGTCACATATGTCAATCCCAATCTCCCAATTCATCACACCCCCGATTTCCCCCCTTGGTGTCCATATGTTTGTCCTCTATGTCTGTGTCTCTATTTCTGCCTTGCAAACAATGGTACAATGCCTTGTACCATTTTTCTAGATTCCCAATATATGTGTTAATATACTGTATTTGTTTTTCTCTTTCTGACTTACTTCACTCTTCATGACAGTCTCTAAGTCCATCCACGTCTCTACAAATGACCCAATTTCGTTCCTTTTTATGGCTGAGTAATATTCCATTGAATATATGTACCACATCTTCTTTATCCATTCATCTGTCGATGGACATTTAGATTGCTTCCATGACCTGGTTATTGTAAATAGTGTTTCAGTGAACATTGGGGTGCATGTGTCTTTTTGAATTACGCTTTTCTCAGGGTATATGCCCAGTAGTAGAAAAAGAGAGAGAGAACTAAATTTAGAAATGAAAAAGCAGAAGTTACAATGGACACCACAGAAATACAAAGAGCTAGTTTTAAGTGACAAAAATAATTTACTTTTAAACTTTTTGATGAATTCTAACATATAATGAAAGGTGAACAAACCACAAGCGTACAGCTGATGAACTATTATTAAGGGAGGTCACCTCCATGACAACCATCCATATTAAGAAAAAGAGCCATACCCAGCACGTCAGCACTTCTTCTTATGTTTTTTAGTCACTTATTCCATTTCCCTGCCCAGAGGTACCACTACCTTAACCTCTAAGACTCTAGATTAATTTTGCCTGTTTTTGAACTCTACATAAGTAGAATCATACAGAGACATTCTTTCGTATCTGGTTTATTTTGCTAAACATTATATTTGAGTGATCTATCCATACTATCACAATAGTTGGTTCATTTTCATTGATACATAGTATTCAGTATTATGATTAGTCCACAATGCATTTATTCATTCTCTTGTTGATGGATATTTGTGTTGCTCTCACTTTGGAGATATGATAAATAATACTGCTATATGTATTACTGACATGTATTTTGGAAAACACACATACACACTCTATTTGAGCATATATCTTGAACTCAAATTTCTGTATTCATACATTGATCTGAAACACTTATTGCTAACACATTTTCCATTATCATACTAATTTATACTCCCACGAACCAGATACGAAGAAAGCCCAGTTTCTTTATAACCTCAAAAACACTTGATGTTGCCTTTTTAAAAGTGTACTAGTAATTCACTATGGTTTAAGTTTTTTTTTTTTGATGTGGACCAATTTTAGCCTTTATTGGATTTGTTACATTATTGCGTCTGCTTTTTTTTAATTTAATTTAATTTTTTTTTTGGCTGTGAGACGTGGGATCTTAGCTCCCTGATCAGGGATCGAACCTGAACTCCCTGCATTGGAAGCCGAAGTCTTAACCACTGGACTGCCAGGGAAGTCCCCACTACGGTTTTGATTTGAATTTTTTAATAATGGTAATGGCTTGAATTCTGTTCCCCCACCCCCCAAATTCATATGTTGAAATCCTAACCACCTATGGCAGAATATGACCTTATTTGGAAATAGGGTCATTGTATATGTAATTAGTTAAATAAAAATGAGGTCAGGGCTTCCCTGGTGGCACAGTGGTTGAGAGTCCGCCTGCTGATGCAGGGGACATGGGTTCGTGCCCTGGTCCGGGAAGATCCCACATGCCACGGAGCGGCTGGACCCATGAGCCATGGCCACTGAGCCTGCACGTCCAGAGCCTGTGCTTCACAATGGGAGAGGCCACAACAGTGAGAGGCCCGTGTACCGCAAAAAAAAAAAAAAAAAAAAAAAAAATGAGGTCATACTGGAGTAGGATGAGGGAGTAACATATACACATTACTATATATAAAATAGATAACTAATAAGGACCTACTGTATAGCACAGGGAACTCTACTCAATACTCTGTAATGGCCTATATGGGAAAAGAATATAAAAAAGCACAGATATATGTATATATATAACTGATTCACATTGGTGTACACCTGAAACTAACACAACATTTTAAATCAACTATACTCCAATTAAAAAAAAAAAAGAATACTAACAAACCAATAGAAGCTACAAGAGAAACATGGAACAGATACTCCCTTATGCTCCTTATAAGAGGTCAACCTTGCTGACACCTTATTTGGACGTCTGGACTCTGGAATGTGAGGCATTAAATTTCTGTTGTTTAAGTCACAAATTTTGTGGTCCTTTGTTCTGACAGTTCTAGTAAACTAATTAATGACTAATGTTAATTTGAATTTTCTTGTTTACTGATGTTGCCATTTGGATATTCTTCTTTGTGAAGTACCCATTCTAAGTGTACTGTCTTTTTCCTGATTGAGTATATTAGCTATTGGGTTATAAGCTAACTTTCAGTTACACATGTAAATATCTTCTTCACAGTGTAGTTTTTTAAATCACTTAATGATGTCTTTTGATAAGCACAAGTTCCTAATTTTGATTTAGTGTGATTTTTTAGTATTTTCCCTTATGTTTCTTTTTATAGTCTAATTGTTATACCTTTCATATCTAGTTCCGTGATGTTTCTAGAATTGATTTGTGCATGGTATGTGATAGGGTACAAGATTCATTTTTTAAATCAAATGTATTCATAACTACCCATGGTCTTCCTTTATGAAGCTTAGTCTCCTTTGTTATTTGCTTATAGAATCAAACCTTGTTATTTGCTTTATTAAGTCCAAGTTTGTAGTTTGTAATGGAGACACAAAACCCTAAATGAAAACTATCCCTATAAAAAGCTAATTAATTTAGTTTAAAGGTAAATTTCCATGAGAAATGTGTTCATGTTTACATGTATAAAAAAGCAAATTAGAGCAGTAGTTTGATAGCTATTGCGTTGGCCAAAAAGTGTCTTTGGCTTTTAAGTAAAAATAAAAGACACATTTTTCATTTTCACCAAGAACTTTATTGAAAAACGTATTCACACTTTTGTTTTACTACCTTCTGCCATTTTTCTGGCAACTTCATAATTCCCTCTTCCCAACTTTTTATCTTTTTGAGCAAAGAACTGTTCCAAATGCCTGTTACAGTCATCCAGGGAAATGAAATTTTTTCTATTAAGAGAATTTTATAAAGACTGAAATAAATGGAAATCCGAAGGTGCAATGTCTGGTGAATACGGCAGATGAATCAGAATTTCCCAGACGAGCTGTCAGTTTTTGCCTGGTCATCAAAGAAACATGCGGTCTTGTGTTATGTTGATGGAAGATTATGAGTTTTCTGTTGACTAATTCTGGATGCTTTTCTTCGAGTGCTGCTTTCAATTGGTCTAACTGGAAACAGTACTTGTTGGAATTAATCATTTGGCTTTCCAGAAGGAGCTCATAATAGAGGACTCTCTTCCAATCCCACCATACACACATCACCTTCTTTGGATGAAGACTGGACTTTGGTGTGGTTGGTGGTGGTTCATTTAGCTTGCCCCACGATCTCTTCCATTCCACATTATTGTACAAAATCCACTTTTCATCACCCATCACAATTTGTTTTAAAAACGAAACATTTTCATTACATTTAAGTAGAGAATCGCATGCGGAAATACAGTCAAGAAGGTTTTTCTCGCTTAACTTATGTGGAACCCAAACATCAAAGCGATTAACATAACCAAGCTGGTGCAAATGATTTTCTGGTCTTCAT
Source organism: Mesoplodon densirostris (assembly GCF_025265405.1). Lineage (NCBI taxonomy): Eukaryota > Metazoa > Chordata > Mammalia > Artiodactyla > Ziphiidae > Mesoplodon > Mesoplodon densirostris. Next base: position 102,150,819 of record NC_082663.1, on the reverse strand, counting down.
TTGGATATTTTGAGTATGTTTGCTATCTCCCACATGGTATAACATTGATTGTTCTCAATTAATGTCTCGATTTGATCGCTATCAACTTCAACTGGTCTACCCGACCGTGGAGCATCGTCCAGCGAGAAATCTCCAGCATGAAACTTTGCAAACCACTTTTGACACACCTGATCAGTCACAGCACCTTCTCCATACACTGCACAAATCATTTTTTGCCTTTCAGCTACGTTTTTACCTTTCTTGAAATAATAAAGCATAATATGCCGAACACATTACCTTTTTTCTTCCATCTTCAATATTAAAATGGCTACACAAAAATTCACCAATTTTGATAAGTCTTTTTTTAATGCACGCTGATATGACAGCTGTCACAATACAATCAAACAAAATTGTTTCGAATGAAGTTAAAGACAGCCGAGTGCTACTAGAGCCATCTTACAGAAGAAAAAAAAAAAAAACGAACCTTTTGGCAAGCCCAATAGTTTGTGTGTGTGTGTGTGTGTGTTTTTAATGGCCATGAGTTCTAGACACCATTCTTCAGAGATCTATATAGATCTACATGTTACATTTTCCATATTTGCTTTGCCGGGTGAGGTAGAACTTATGTCCAAAAGTGCCAGAATTCCTAATAGCCCTTCCTCTTTGAATCTTGGTTAGTGTGAGAGCTCCTTTTGAAAATGAGTATGGGTTTTGTCTCTTACATTTTTGAATTAATGACCACAAAGTTGGTGGACTTGGAGCATTTATCTGCCTATGTGAAGAGGGGAATTAGAGTATCAAAGTAGAGAGAAAATAGAAGTAATTTTGCAGTTAATAGTATTACATTGAGAATGATTTTCTAAATTCCTTGATTTTATTAAGGACAAGGCCTGAAAAGCTAGACAAACAATAACCAAGACAGAAAAGGAAGCCAGGATTCTTGCCCATTTGACCCAAGAAAAATTGTAGGAACAATGTAGGGGAGAGGTGGTGTGCTGATTTTTAAATAAGTTCACAACCCAACTTCTCTTCTTTTGACTTTACCTTAGAAGGGGGACTTTGATAGATAAGTAAGTGTAATTAAAGGAGAAAGTAGCTCTTGTACCTACCCACATCTATTTGGGTCTCTGGTAGGAGATTACCTTATGACTTCTCTGTATAATCTTTGGTGGCAGCCTTGGCAGTGCAAAAGGGTCAGGAGAGGGAAGTTTTGAGGCTGATTTTTTCCCCCTAATTACTCATGTGATACAAAATATTCTCAGAAATAGCTGAGTAATTGTCTGAGAAGTGTGACAGAGAGGACCACTGCACTGAGAATGAACTCACTCTGTATCTAGTGCTGTAGAAAGGACCACCAGAGCTGGGGTTGGAAGGACATCAAGTGAGGTATCAGATCACAGATCTAGAGTACTTTCCAAGTTGAACAAAGGCTGAGTCAGCAGTTCCTGACAGGGCAGTAAAGACCAGGTCATGAACTAAACCAGATCAAACATCCAGCAGAAACCAGGGCAACAAACAACATTGTCCTAGAGATCATAACAGAAAGGAGAGAATCCCAGCTTTTCACTTCCTTTCGAATGTCATTTAAAAAGGGTCTGAGGGAAGGAAGAATGGGAGATTGGTTTCCTGAGTCACTGAATACTTTTATCCAGCAGACTGAAAAGCAAGAACACAAAGTTTCATCAATATTTTCAAAGTTGGATAAGCTTAAAGTCAGATTAGAATTTCAGTTTTGTGTATTTATTTACTTATTTTTCTGTTAACCAGAATATAAGGTTTGGAGAAATTCAGACTGGTATAGTTAAAACAAGGTAATTTTATTTTCTCTATTCATCTGATTTGAAGAGAAATGTATGACTCTTTCAAACATGTTAAATGTCAGGCCATTGCCTTTTTTTTCCAAAATAAAAGAGATTATTTCAGTAAGCACACAAAAAAATGGATGAATTGACTGTGGATATTTGTTGCTTCTTCCTAAGAACAATGGGAAAATACTGAACTTCTGAAAGTAGGAGGGTGGTAGGGGCACTGAGCCAGCATTGCTGTGAGATGTTAAAAAATCACATTTCTATCCCTTGCAATCCCGAAACTGCACACAGTGCACAGAGATCACAGATTGCTAATATAATTTTATATTTTCTATTATTATAATTTTCAGTATACCTAGCCAAAAAAAAAAAAAAAAAAAACCCAAATGTGTGGTATGGTGTTACCAGTTCCATGGTCCTGGATTTCTGAGGCATCCATGTATCTATACAGTTAGAATTTAGTGATTCTTCTAACAGATAAAGTCAAGTTCCCTCATTACTAAACATATTCCATGTGAGCTATCTGTTCATAAGACAAATGTAGTGAGGTTTGTACTTGTTCTCACTCTGCAAGAGGAAAGGCCATCTTTTCAATGTTGAGAATCAGAGAAAGGTCCTCCTTCAGAGAATTTGAATAACTGAAGGAATCTACAAGTTCATTTGTAAGAGCACATAACAAGGTGTTAGTTGTAAGCTTAATGTAAAAGAACAAGTTGCATTTTATTCAACAGTAAATAATTAGAAGAGTAATTAAGATAAAATGCTATCAGGGAAAAGAATAGTATCTAGGCATGAATCAAAGTATAAGACCTTCTATAGGTAAAATTCTGAATCCTGATGATGACATTTTAGAGTAGACTTAAATAAAATGACATACTATATTCACAGATAAAAATATAAAATCACAAACATGTCAATTATCTCCCAACATACTAACCTACATAATCAGTGCAATTCCAATTAAAATCTTAACAGAGATTTAAATGGAATGTAAAATTCTACATTTACATGTAAGATTAAAGAGTCGAAATCCACCATGATAATTGTGAAGGATAAAGACCTAGGCGGGACTTCACCTTAAAAATAACAGGTCTTGGGCTTCCCTGGTGGTGAAGTGGTTGAGAGTCCGCCTGCCGATGCAGGGGACACGGGTGCATGCCTCGGTCCGGGAAGATCCCACATGCCGCAGAGCGGCTGTGCCCGTGAGCCATGGCTGCTGAGCCTGCGCGTCCGGAGCCTGTGCTCCGCAACGGGAGAGGCCACAACAGTGAGAGGCCCGCGTACCATAAAAAAAAAAATAATAAAAATAATATAACAGGTCTTATGAAGAAATTAAAAATTAGATAGTGTGGTATTATCCCAAGATAGACAAATTCATCAATATAGTAGAAGAGAAAGTCTAAGTACAGAACCATGTATCTGTGGAACATATGAAAAGGTAGGACAAAGGTCATTGAGAAAATGAAGGAGTACCTACAAAGCAGAGCTCTAAGAAATGGATATGCATAGGGTAAATTATACATACATAAATAAGACATACTACAGACACAGTTCAACTCCAGGTCAATTAAGAAAGTTAAGGTCAAAATTAAACTTAAAATTTCAGTTGAAAATTTAGGTCCTTATATTTTTGGCTTTGGAGTAGGGCAGGCTAGGGTGTGGTTTTTTTTGTATTTTTTTTGTTTGTTTTTTTTAATTGAGGTAACATGGGCTTATAACATTCTAACAGTTTCATGTGTACAGCATTGTTTCGAATTCCGTATACAAATGGGGGAAGAGAGTTACAGTCCCCACAGCTGACAAAGGAATATTATCAAGAATATTTTTAAAATAACTACAAATCAGTAAGAAAATGGAAAAATCCAACTTAAAAAAAAAGGCAAAATACATGATGTTATATATCTTCTTATAGATCATAGGTAGGTTTTAAAATTATGAAAACAGTCATTTTGACGGAGTAACAAAATAAAATGCTTCCTGGAAATGAACCTGAAAGCAATATTTCTGGTGAAGGAGTGTATCTTTATCTGTTATGCAAATACAATCTTCTGACAAATATCTGAGAATGTAATATGCTACTATTCTTGAAGCGTAGCCTAGAAAATCATTTCTCTCTTCAGAATCTCCATTTATTAGAGCTCTCCTTAATTAAGCCAGTATTGTTCCCATCCCTTTCAGAATTGTATTCTCTATCACTCAAACACCATAAGTGTCACACCACCCTGAGTAACTCCCAGTTGTTCCCTCTGTTGTTCTCTAACTGAAATGGGGCTTTCGGCAGAGATAATTTAGTGGAGTAGCACGTAAGTGGCTGGTGACATCTATAGACACGCTGAAGAGTAAAAGAAAGGACCTAGAAAGGATTGGAGAAGAGAAACCATGGAAAAGAAAACAACTGGATAGGTACAGCCAAAAATGATGAAAGTAACACCATCACCAACTTCAAAACAATATAATAGTTAATGGGAATGGAAGCTACACAAACCCAGGTAATAACGGTCCCGTTGGCTCATTTATTTCTTCGCAAGGGCTTAAAACTCTGACTTACATTTTTTTACATAGTATTACTATCTCACCCTATCTAATTCCTAGGTCCTACTTAATGAAATCTAATAATGGGTGTTTCAAACTAAGGTTTCTGTCTTAAATATATGTACAGAGTAATGTGAAATTATCTATAAGGTTTTTTTTAGGTTATATATGGAAAAGACAAGAACAATTAAGTTATTAGGAAAATCTTAAATATTATGAGGAAAGACAAAACATTGTAACCATAAACCAGATCAGAACTTACACTCTCTGCTCACATTCACTCCCTCTTTATTCATAAATGCATCGTTAAATTCTCCAGGATCGTAAATTCTACATTTATTATTTAAGTAACGAAGTTCTGTAAGGAGAAGACAAATGGGAGGCAAAAGGCAAAAGAAAGAAAAAAAAGAGTTCAGGAGATAAAGACCTATTCAAACAAGAAGGTAAAAATGCCTTCTCACAGAACAGTAGTGCAGAGATAAAACCGCAACAACACTCGAAAAGAGGCCACTGCTAAATCATAAATGAATAAAGCAATGAGAGACATAGACGAGCTTGGGAGTAACAAAATATTCTGTAAACGTAATTTTTTAAAGACATCAATTTCAATTTTAAAACCTGGAAGTTTGGGGAAGCTGAGCCTTTGGTGGGAAAAGGTGATTTTTCTGCCAGCACACAGATTAAGATATGTACCCACATGTAAAAAATTACAGTGACTGGTAGGTAAGGATTTTAATCAAAATATATATTACAGTCTTAAAACAAAAAACAGAGGCAATGTTGCAAGAGACCCTTACTGAAATGACAAAAGCTAGCAGGGAAGAAGCCAAGTTTGAAGTAAAGTGGACCAAGAATCACTTGTTTCTAAAGCAACCTCAACTACATTTCCACGTAGTGGGTAAGTGATAATTATGAAATACTAATGAAATAGGAAAAGTGTAAGGAATGAGCTCTAAACTGAGGTTTGGAAGAAGTGAAGTAAATCATTTTATATAGAAGAAAAATAAATAAAAAGAAATACTTAACTCCCAATAAATAATACATTATTTTAATGTATCAAATATGTAAATCTATAAAGTTAAATAAGATAGAAAAGAACACATATAAAAAATGACCAAAGATCAGAATACCTTAGAATAAGTATCAGTCTCAGTATTATTATATTTTAGTGTTGTCTTTGAATAGGGAACACTTGAAGGTTAATGTATGTAATCCAATTTGACAAAAACTTCTATGATTAACGAAATAAATTTATGTAATAAAAATGAAAGTACTCTAAAATAGTATTATATTTTCACTGAATAAAATGATGTGTGAAACATCTGACATAGTAATTTTACCAGTCAATAAGCAAAAGAGAATACTATGATATATAGATTTGGTGAATTAATAATAATATATAATAAAAATTGTGGGTATGTACACTCATTCATAAAGGTGAATTGTGCAACCAAATAACAACTCTTTTAAAAAAAATTAATAGGTCTTATTTCTAGAGTAGTTTTAGATTTACAGCAAAATGAAACAGAAGGTACAGTGATTTCTCAAATACTCCCTGTCCCCACACGTGCATAGCTTCAACCATTATCAATATCCCCCCTCAGACTGGTGCATTTATTACAGCTGATGACCTTACACTGACACATCATTATCACCAAAGTCCATAGCTGACATCAGCGTTCATGCTTGGTGTTGTATGCACATTCTACAGGTTTGAGCAAATGTATTGTATAATGACATGTATTCACCATGATTGTATCGTATGGAGTAGTTTCACTGTCCTACAAATCCTCTGTTCTCTGCCTATTTATCTCTCCCTCCGTTCAACCCCTGTCAATCACTGATATTTTTACTGTCTCCATAATGTTGCTTTTTCCAGAAATCATAGAGTTGAAATTAAACAGGATGCAGCCTTTTCAGTTGGCTTCTTTCACTTCGTAATAGGCATATACGTCTTTTCATAACTTAATAGCTCATTTCTTTTTAGTGCTGAATAACATTTCATTTTCCTGATACTATGCTTTATTTATGCATTCACCTACCAGAGGACATTTTGGTTGCTTCCCAGTTTGGACAATTATGAAGAAAGCTGCTTTAAACATACATGTGCAAGTTTCACTATGGATGTAAGTTTTCAACTCTTTTGAGTAAATACTATGCAGTGTGATTTTATGGTATGAGCATGTTTAGTTTTGTAAGATACCACCAGTTTTGTAAGATGTCCCCCAAAGTGAGCACTGTTTTTTTAAAATAACTTCAGAATATCCCCAACATCTCCAAGCTTCATTAGAATGAATCCTGGTAATTAATATAAAAAGTCTCTTATAATATGTCACATATATTTCATTAGATAATTATTTTTATAAAGAAGACTAATCATAGAGATCAGAAAGTAACACTGTACTTCCCCAGAAAATAAATAAACCATTTCAGAAAGTGGTGGAATAGTTCATTTCACTCAGGCAGAGAATTCTAAAATTTAGAATTTTACCTTTCTTGTTTAAAACTCATAGATCTATTAACTCAAAACAACTTTCTTGAGGAATGTAAAGAAGCTACATCTATGTGAACAACGTGAAGAAGGCAAATGAATTTCACAAATTACTGACAACAAGTATTATGTTGACTTAATGAGAAGTTACAATTTGACTCATGACTGAGATTCTGTAACTTGTTGAAAGGGTTTAACACAAATAGTGAATTAATTGCTTTCATTTGTTTCATTATTGTTACACATGATATGTATCCTGGGAGCAGAATGGACTGAGTAAGGAGTCATTAAAGCAGATTACCCTTTGCCTGCCTGACGAACTCATTTTCATCCTAAAAGACAACTCAAATACTCCCTCCTCAGTGAAAACTTCTGAGATCTTTTTATCTTACTCACATTGTCCTTCATCTGTTCTTTAGGAATCCTTAATACATCCATCCATTTGGACTTGTCATGTTGCTGTCCCTCTGTGCTCCTTGAGCTTATCTTTGCACATGGAAATCTTTGTGAAATGCCTGTGAAATGAATAGAGAGAAAAGTGCATTTTTCTGGGTTATGATCTGACAAATAAATTGTAAAGAGTCCAAAAAGCATCAACTACTTTGCTGGTTTTCTGATTACAAAAATTCTTAACTTTATGAATGAAAAGCTAACTGAAAATGACTCCTTAGGACCTATTCATCAGACTGATTGTTCCTATTTACAGCCTTTAAATTCTTCAGTATCAATTTAAATACATCATCCATTATAAAACATTCTCTATTCGCTCCACTGCTTTATGACAGCCCATTAACAGTCTATCTCCCTCATGGAATACTTTAAAACTTTTTCCAGTCTCACTTCTTTTCTGACTAAATTTTGATATCCTAGAAGGCACTGTCTGTCTCTGTAAGAAAGGGTTCTATTTGTCACAAATTAGGCCTAGTGCTTTACCCAGAACTCAGTCATTGTCAGTTGTTATTCATTTGAATAAATTGATTATATATTTAACATTCAGAAAAATCAAAGAACATTATTTCAAAAGAAAATATTTGTGCAAGAACTCATAACTCTCTTAAGTGTATGTGTGTGTGTGTGTGTATGAAAAGAAATATTAAAAAAATGCTTTCTCTTCATTTTCTTTTGTTACTTTAAGAAATGTAGAAATATTTTCTTCTAATGAAGTTGGGTATGAGATAAGTTTTACCAGGAGACATGTTTGTTTCTGGTGGGAGTTATTTTCTGTTAGCGTCCCAGACTAAATCTGTGGTAAGAAGCAGTTTGAGTTCTATCTTCACTGGAAAATTGGGGTCAAAATCTACCTAGACCTCCTCTGGATATATATCACTAAGCCCTGTGATTATATTTAGACTTAGCAGCCACTGGGAATTTACTGTGCAGCATGAAAAACTCTTTCAGATGCTTGCTGTACATCACATTTTGCAGTTCAAAAACAACAGTCTCTTGTGAGATCCAAGTACATAGGTGACCCTTAAATTTTAAACCAAATTGTGGAGGTTTCACTCTAGAAATTGCTTTGATTTTCTATACAAGATATTACTTTTGCCAACTGATTTAAGTGACACAAAACTAAGGTGAGCAAGTAGTTTGTTACCACAGAAACTGACGCACAAAGTGCTATTTTCCAAAATCAGAATATAAAGGTTATCATCTGTGAAGACTTAAAAAAAAAGTTGACAGAGTCAGACATAGGCAAAAGAAAAGACAGACATGGAAAAAGAAAAGATTGTTTTATCACTAGCATAGAAGCAGAAAATCAGGACTGGAAGGATTCTTCGAAAGAATGAAGTACCAGCCTTTCATTTATAGATTAAAAACACTGAGGACAATGAAAATTAAGAATTTCCCCAGGGGCATATGGGTAGAAATTAAAGGGCAAGAATTTAACACTTTGAAATCAGTATCAGATGTAAATACAATTACAGTGCCTGGCACAGGTGTGAGCAAAGCACAGGCCTCTAGAACACTTTAATTCTCTTTTCTCTTCCCTTTATCTTTTCACTGCTATAAAAGGTGTCATAACACAGTGATTAAGAATGTGATTTTTACAAGCCCGAATTCTTGAGCCCATAATCAATATTTTGTCACCTGGCAGCTGGGTTACCATGGGCAAATTGCAGAACCTCTCTGTGCCTTGGATTCCTTATGTGTAAATAGGACAGTAGCATAACTTTTATCAAACATTAGTGGAAAAATTAAATAAATTAATACACAGAAAAATGCTTAGGAGAGTCCCTGGCCCATAATATATGCTAATGAATGTTACCTATTAATATTAAAATAATTATTATTATGATTGTGGTGAGGTACTATTTCTTGGCATCTGCCTATTGTAAAGTGTCCAGTGCCCTTTTTTGCTACCTTGTTTCTCACACTGAGATAAATATTAAAGATATATATCTGTTACCAAAACCTGTCAGAGATATAATCTAAGTGGTCAAACAGCAATAAAAACCTGAAGATATTCCAATAAATTAATTCATCTACTATTTATAGTTGCTAATGGCTTAATATATTTCACTTGCCAGATACAGGTTTCACTTTAACAGTAATTCTTTTAATTATTTAAATTGTAAGAGAAATGTATAGAGAAATACAGGATACTATATAGGATGAATAGGGTCTATGTATATGTTAGCGTCTTGCCCAGGTGATAGGTTGCTTTTTCCATCTGCAAGTAAAAATAAAACTAAGCATTATGAGAAGACAATAATCAATTTTAACTGAAGATTCTAATGTGGGACTTCTAATATGGCAACATATGACCAATCTCAAAATTATAGAAAACCTATTCAATATGATCAACCAATTGGTCTATAAAATAAAAGTAATTTTTAATTGGAAGCACAAAATTGATTCAAAGTCTCATTGTATAATTTGTATATTTTAATATGTGTACGTGAGTGTGTGTGTGTGCGTGCATGTAATCAAACACATACATATCATATAATCAAACAAAGAAGATAGTTTTTCTTCATCTAACATGCAAAAGTAAAACTATCAAAGCTAATTCATTCTGGGGACTTCACTTTAAAGCATATGTATTTTTCCGGGCACAGCAATATGAAAGTTCATAATATTTATATTTTAATGGACCTTTCATTGAAATTGCTTTTTCAGAAACATTCTCTGAAAGCAGTAGGGAAACAACTGCTATAAAATAATGAAAATCTAGGCTGCATTTCTAATAATTTCAGAGAGTCATTTGACTTTTTTCTTATATACCATTAAAAACATTTTCTTTATCTCCAAATTGAAAAAGCAAAATAAATGGAAGTGCTTACTTGTTTCTTCCCTTTAGGTACTTACCATGTGACCAATGTTGTCTCTGTATGCAAAGTACTTAGTGAGAGCAAGAGTAGGGCTCCCTTTGACTAGCTTTAGAAATCACATCAAATAATTTAAGTGATAAATCCCAAGTCATATTAAAGTGACAGGACTGAGAGTTTCTGTTTATAACCTAACTGTATACATAAACAAGTCTTTCAAAAAATGACTATATGCTTTGGGGTAGGAAGCAGGTAGAGAGGTGATGAGCTGAGTGACTAAAGCAAATAATGGCAGTGTCTGTTTAATCATGATCTAGAAGAAAGGGAATTTTAGACAATGGACAATGATGATTTCCATCTCATTGGCATAATGATTACTCTCAAACTAGAAGCTATTCAAATTTGTAATTGTAAAACTCCTATATTTTCAAATACAGTTTTCACTAAGCTTGGAATTTAATTAGACATGACGTCCCATAATCTGATATGTTGGTTAGGCAAAGACTGGTATCCCAGACTGTATGAGAGTTATATTTTTCATTGTATATTCTAAAGTGGCATTTGTTTTTCTTCATAATTCTTGAGAACGTGGTTACTGTGACCAGACCTCTGGGAAAGTGCTCAGTTTTCAGACATACATGTGTTTTGAGCCAGAACCAAACTTAATGGCACATTCACTAAGGTGATACAGCCATCAATTTTTAAAAATGGTAACTTTAATTTTTGCAATCTTGAATGTTACATACTCTAAAAGTGCCATTTTTTCTCAGTATGTACATAAGATATAAATAAAGTCAGGTGCCAGAATATTACTTACAATTTGTCAAATGATTTGATCACAAAGTTCTAATCAATCTAAACTCCCTAACTTCATCCTTTGCAATAACTGTGAGTTCTTCTCTGAGGCATTTAGACAAATTTTCCATGATGCTTTCTAAAATTCTTACCAAAGGATGAAAAATTTCATGATCAGAGGCCACCTATAAACTCTGGGGCTTCATTCTCATTTGGTAGATGTTAATTCTGACAGAGAAGGGTAGAGAAGGAAGGAGAGTCTGTCATTTTCAGTCAGAAAGATGTGTTTCTGAGACATCTTGGTGAGCTAAGCATGTTATACCCAGGCTGAAAACTACGTTTACTTCAGACAAATTTGAAATAGAAGCAAAGCTCTTCATGGCATGCCTACCAGTACTCATTGGTACTCACAAGCAGCTCAGATGAAATAATGACACAGTATTCAGATCACCTTTGGTTTTGCAATCACATGCTTTCTCATGGTACTAGACTCAGTATTGCCACTGTCATATCCAACAACCATTACTAAAAACCAAATACTTAAAATGTATCTGCTGTTTTTTAATTTGTAGTCATGGTGGTGGGGAGTGAGTCACAAGAAGAGGTATCTACAGGGGCCAGTTAGGTAATGAAATAAGTAAACTTGGCAGAGTTTGTCTGTGGTTAAATGGAAAGCATTCAGGTTAAAATTTATCTTAGGGTGACTGATGCCATCTGGAAATACCCTAACATGGTTGATTATCCTGCCAGAAAGATGCCAATTTTTAAAAGATGTCAAATAATTTTAAAAGTATTTTAAAAATTAAAGTGCTATGCAGGCCAGAGAAAACAGCCTGCCAGTCTGTGAATTTTCATTTAAAATGTATATAAATACCCCAAAGGACAGCTCGTGTTTTTTAAATAAAACCTAGAACATTTTGAAAATAGCACTTGGATTTAAACTGCATAGCAAATCACAAAGAACTTAAAATATGGGTGTAGCCATACATACATTCAATAATTCATTAGGTTACACAAATCTATGCAATGTTGGAGGAAAGAGTGAAAATCAACTACTCTGGAGAATATTGAAAAATTATATGATAATTATGATGATGTAAGAGTGCATGTTAAAAAAGATATTTAATGTAATTTGGCATATTCTAAAGAGAATGATGATTAAAATACATACTGATCTTGATTAAAGCTTAGATGTTTCACTCAATAAAAGCAGAAAAATAATTAGTAATTGGGAGTGGTGGGTATTGTATCTGATGTCATTTTGGGGTATATGTCACTAATTTTCACATGACTAGGAAATCTATCCCCAACAAACCAGATGAGTATATCCAGACTCCACTTTACCACTTTAGCTCCATCCAAAATAAAATCATATGTTAACTGTGTTCAATTACTCTCATTGCCTGATACTGCTATATGTCATGCTACATTAGACAAGCTAACTTCCACATTTGAATGCTATTTATTAGGAAATGCAAATGCTGTGAGAATGAGGTTTCTTTATCATTACTGTTTAATTCATTTATTTTTTTAACCCCACCTTGATTTAAGAATTATTCTCAACCGTATGGAGGTTACTTAAAAAAACAAAAATAGAGTTAACATATGATCCTGCAATCCCACTCCTGCACATATATATGGAGAAAATAATTCAGAAAGATTCATGCACCCCAATGTTCACTGCAGCACTATTTACAATAGCCAAGACAGAGGAGCAACCTAAATGTCCATTGACAGATGAATGGATAAAGAAGATGTGGTACATATATACATTGGAATATTACTCAGCTATGAAAAAGAATGAAATAATGCCATTTGCAGCAACATGGATGGACCTAGAGATTATCATACTAAGTGAAGTAAGCCAAAGACAAACATCATATGATATCACTTATATGTGGAATTTAAAAAAATGACACAAATGAAATTATTTACAAAACAGAAAGAGACTCACAGACATAGAAAACAAACTTATGGTTACTGAAGCGGGGGGAGGGATAAATTATGAGGATGGGAGTAACATATACAAACTACTGTATGTAAAATAGATAAACAACAAGGATCTACTGTATAGCATGGGAACTCTACTCGGTATTTTATAATAACCTATAACAGAAAATAATCTGAAAAATAGACATACATGTATAACTGAATCACTGTAACTACACCTGAAACTAACAAGACATTGTAAATCAACAATACTTTAATAAAAAATAAATTAAAAAAAGGAAAAAAAAAGAAAGAACTTTTCTCAAAAATATATAAACAGGGCTTCCCTCGTGGCACAGTGGTTAAGGATCCTCCTGCCAATGCAGTGGACACAGGTTTGAGCCCTGGTCTGGGAAGATCCCACATGCCACGGAGCTACTAAGCCCATGCACCACAACTACTGAGCCCGCATGCTGCAACTACTGAAGCCCACACACCTAGAATCCATGCTCCGCAACAAGAGAAGCCACCACAATGAGAAGCCCATGCACCGCAGCGAAGAGTAGCCCCCACTTGCCACAACTAGAGAAAGCCAGTGCACAGCAAGGAAAACTGAAAGCAGCCAAATATGAATATAAATAATAAATAAATTTTAAAGAGAAATGTTAGTTAAAAAAATATATAAACAATATAACACAATAAAGTATATTTAAAAGAAAATTGATTTAAAGTAACAAAAATGTTTGGAAGGTAATGTGAATCTAGGTGTGTAGTAAGTATACACACATACACACACACACACACACACAGAAAAGGTTGGAAATATAGCAAGTGAGTAAACACATATAATATTCACACGTCATGACTCCTCCTGCCATTCAAAGGTTGGTCACATATTTGCCTCTAACCTTTCTAATGGACAAGACAAATGGTGAAATATGATTAATTATAGGAGTGTCTATAAAACAAGAAATTAACATCTCTGATTTTATTTTTGATACTCATAAGAGAGAGATCTTTGCTACAACTCCTCAAAGAATTAACACTATGTAATACACCTCCCTTATAATAAATATACAGATGAATTGCATAATTTCTTGTAACATCTGCCAGTACAATCTAAAGGAATCACATTAGCATATAAACCACTGAGTAATCAATATAGTAGAGTATATACAATATACTAATATACTATAATAAGATCCACTTACACATTCCTAGTGACATAGCTTCACTTTGAGTGAACAGCCTAGAATATATAGAGCAGGGTTTCTCAACCTCAGTACTATTAACATATTGAGCTTGATATTTATTTGTTGTGAAAAGCTGTCCTGTGCATTAGATGATGTTTATCAGCATTTCTGGCCTCAACCCACTAGATGCCAGCAGCCTCACTCTCCCAGTTGTGACAACCTAAAATATACCTAAACATTGCCAAATGTCCCCTGTGGAGAAAGGCAAAATTATCCCTGAGACATAGCCCTAGAGGAATGGAATGATTGCACAAAATCCTCCATAAATAGTATTTCTTTCAGTTGAGGCTTTGAAAGCTATTAAGTGGTTGTCACCTCAAGCTTAGTCTGTCTCAGAAGTACCTAGAGTACAGGTATTTGTCAGAGAGAATAGTATCAATACGTGCAGAGATTTAGACATGAAAAATGAACTGCCCTGATGTTGGCTGAGGGAGAAACTCCTAGCTATCTACCACAAATTCACCTTTTCTTCTTGGACATCCAATCAAAGGTATTTACAGCTTCCCTTGTAGATAAACTTGGCTGCATGGCAGAACACTAGCCAATGCGATGTGAGCAGAAGTGACGAGTATGATTTCTGGGCAAGACTTATAAGAAGCAGGTCTGAGCCCTCATTACTTTTCTCACCATTCTTCTTATTATATATCCATCAGCATTGCCTTCATTTGGAAATTTGGAAAAAGTTCACAGTAAACCTCTCAGCAGTTTGTAAGCTGAAATACCTGCAGAAACCATAGCTATTTGATGAATACCAAAATACACAGACTGGGTGCATGGTATCATGGAAATGACCAAAATTTGGTAAAAAAAAAAAAAAACACAAATGCACACAGTTATGTTTACTCTACTTTTAGTAACATCTACAGGTACAGCTTTGATTTTGAACAGAATTCCAAATAATTTGCTGTTGTACCCACCAGATGTATAAAATGTGAATTAAGGTAAATGTTTCTGCAAAAATATTTTTTAATAAATTTCCTCTTATCTATATCTATACATCCATCTCCTATTGGTTCTGTTTCTCTGGAACACTGATTAATAAAGTTATTGTTTATGTAATGCTTATGATGTTTGAAAATGATGATCACCCAGGAGATGATGAAAGCACATGATGGAAGGAGCCTTAGTTCTTGAAAGACAAGTGTAGAAAAGCTAACGGTCAACTAAGGAAACCTGTGCTAGACTGTGCTGCAAATATGAAACTTCTAGTGTGTTTGAGCCCATAAACAATTTGGGTCTGTATATCACAAGGGTTTAGCTTATGCTAAATAACACAATAATTTTAATAGTCTCTTTCGAGCATATGAAATATAGACCTTTTGTGTCTTTTCACTGTTTTTACACATCAGTTTATCATATGGAAATTTTTATGTAGTGTCATGTGGAAATAAGTTTCATAAATAAGATTTTTATCCTCAAGCGTATTATTTTGGAATGCAGATGACACAGCTAGACAATATAGGACATGAACACAACAGAATAGAACAGTAAATAAGCAAAGAAACAAATAGATTATCTGGCACAAGAAATCTAAAGATAAAAGTTACAATACTACTCAATTCCATTATTATTACTACTCAAAGTTAAAGCAATTGGCCTTTAATTCTTAGATTTCATCTCCTCTATGAAGCCTCTATAAATTGATCCCTCTGCCCATATCAGTTACTGACCAGTGTTTCTCCCTGACCATGTATCAGTCATGACCTTGTATTTTTAACTGTCTTCTGTCTCCTAAAATCAAGAGAAAGACTGTCAGCCTCTTGAGGTTACAGCCAGGATCACAGGTAGTTTGTTTTGTCTGAAAGTCTATGAGCTCCAATTTAGAGATTAGAAAAAAAAAGAGAACAAAACCAGAGAAGCTGGCCACGTGTGTGTTTGGTGGGAAGGGAAGTAGGAGGGCATAACCTTAGATGAAAAATATTGCTGAAGTGAAGAGTTCCACAGGCTCTTCCTGATATGCCCTGGGGAAAAGTGAAGCCAAAATTTCCCAGTCTCCTAAGGGGAAAATCTAATGGTGCCTTCTGATATTGGCAGTAAATGGGCAATGGCTAAACCCACAAAAAAGCTAAGGAATACATGTGCTAATAGAATATACACAATAAAATCTCTACTAACCCAAACTGATAGTTGAGATAAATTTCTTGAAAATCACACAAAGTACAGACTCTTTCTCCAAATTCTACCCCCACATCAAGGATTTTTGAAATAAATTACTAGAAACCAACAAGTTTGGATTTGGTAAAACCAAATCCAATATTTGGATATTGGTAAAACCATAGTCCTTTTACAGGGATCTTACTGAACTTTATGGGCCAAGTAATTTAGAGAAAATGCCCTTGTGTTGGGGATAAGGACACGACATGCTTAATTCATAAAAAAAAATGTAGATAACTGTACTGAATATATCTATAGTTTCCTAAATATGTATGCATTATGTAAAAAACGAAGTCTGAATATTATCTAAAACCCAAAATTCCTAACTAATAGGAATTAAGGATCACCAATGATAACACAAATAAGAACTTATCCCTAAAGTTAACGAACTGAAATGTTTTTGTGTCTATCATGATTTGGTTCTTGTGGATTCTGGATCAACAGTCATCCAACTTTTCTGTAAACAGCTACATGGTCAATATTTCAGGCATTGCAGGCCATTTTTTCTTTGTTCTGACTACTTAACTCTGCCATTCCAGTGTAAAAGCAGTCATAGATAATAAGTAACTAATGAGTATGTGGCTCTATTCCAATAAAATTCTGTTTACCGAAACCCATGGTGGGCTAGATTTGGCCTGTGGGCCATAGTTTGCTAACACTAAATCTATATCATATTCTGCAACTTTCTGTATCCAATTGAGTTTTGTCTTATTCTTTTCCTTTCTTCTTCTGGAACGATTAATCATTTTATTTTAGACAGCATTACTCTTTTTTTTTTCCTTAACAAAAATACATTCTGTATTCCTTGCATACCCTTTATATAAATATACATCCCATTTTCTTCCCATACCTTGTATACAAAGTTGTTTCCCTTTGCTCTTATTATTTCTAGTAGTTGTATTTTTACATATTGATTACATATTTTAACTACATTTTACTTTCTAGAGAAAGCTAGGAAGAAGGAAATTGTGAACTATCATATATTCACATCCTATAGTAGATTAGCAAATTTATAAATACATAATTATAAAACATATTTTTAGAGACTTTTTTAATAATACAACTTTAAATGTGGCAAAAACATATTTATTAATAGACCCACACATCTTTTGTTTCTCTGTAAAAAATCAAGAAGCCAAGAGTAGACAAATTTAAACTTATGTTCAGCAATCAATGCCTCAGTATATTATCTTATTTGGAAATAATTTAGATATTCAGTGAAAATCCATTATTTAGTTTAACTTAGCATAAACTTTTACCTTTTTTACATTTATTTACATTATTTTTATTTATTTATTTATTTTTGAGGTACGCGGACTTCTCACTGTTGTGGCCTCTCCCGTTGCGGAGGACAGGCTCCGGACGCGCAGGCTCAGCAGCCATGGCTCACGGGCCCAGCCGCTCCACGGCATGTGGGATCTTCCCAGACCAGGGCACAAACCCATATCCCCTGCATCGGCAGGCGGACTCTCAACCACTGTGCCACCAGGGAAGCCCATACATTACTTATTTTTAACAATGCTTATATTAGATATCAAAGAGTTAACCATCATCTTAAGTTGTTTTTCTTGTTGACAAATTTTGTAACATAGAGATAGTATGACCTTATTTGACTAGTAAACCCAAGTAGAAAAAGTTGATGTTTGTATTAAATTTAATATTGAGAATTTTGAGAACGAGTGTGATTTAATATTGAGAATTTAATATTGAGAATTTTGAGAACGAGTGTGATTATTAGATCAACAGACTTAAATTAGCTTTTATTTATCAAAGATTATTCCAGATCATGTGAACTTGAAAAACATTTGGGTTAGTTTCTATATTTCTGAGAGTTTTAGGAATACTTAATTTACATAGGTACTTATTTTTTAAGCCAATTAAATGGAACTGATTTTGAAATATCATTTATATGTGACATACATACATACATAAATACATATAAACACAGACAGACATAAACAGAGATCTTATAGCTTTCATTTTTAATTTTTTGTCATGTCTCAGGTACAATAATACAAAACTCAAAAGAATAGCTGGATCTAAATTGTACATTTGGCTGATGGACTAAGTTAAGATTACCCACTCAGACGGTCAAAGTGTTGTTATTTAAAAAGTTTTATTTTATATGGAACTATAGTTGATTTGCAATGTTTCAGATGTACAGCAAAGTGATTCAATTATACATATACATATATCTATTCTTTTTCAAATTATTTTCCCATTTACGTTATTGCAGAATACCAAGCAGAGTTGCCTGCGCTATACAGTGTCCTTTTTGGTTATCTGTCTTATATATAGCAGTGTGTGTATGTCGATGGCCAGAGTTTTTTACTGAAGATTTTTTATTTGCATGATGTAAGGATTCTTTTAGAGAGAAACTATTTTTGGAGTCATTTATCTTTTAGAAACTTCTGCATATCAATCAAAGATTGCATTCCACACTGTCTTCTAGAGGTCTGAGATCTTCTCTTTACAAGGGTGCCCCTTAAGGTGGACTTATCTAAGTTAAAGTTTCCCAAAATTGGCCAGTACAATTCCAAATTATCCAGAAGTTCACCATTTTCCAAAAAGGCACAAGATCCTGATCCATAGAAATTGTACTTCCAGGAAATGGTTGTTTTTGAAAGAGATGGAAAAATAGTTTTAAACTAGGTGGAACCCATCTTTGCCTTTAGAGTCCCTAGACATCTTCACTATGAGGGGCCACATTTTCCAATAGCTGTCCCCAGACACAGGAAATCACGTGTTTCCCACACCCCCTTTAGGACAGAATAGGGTGGCATAGCAAGAAGCTTCAACAAACAAAATACAAGTTGCACAATAAACCCAGAGAGCTCTAAACACAAGGAGAGTGGAGCTCAGATTGAAGAGAGACTTACCCTCAAATTCCAGGGTTAGTGAGAAAGCAGTGAGAGGAATGGGCTCTGTGGGTACAAGCACTTGCTTGCTCACTGTCCTCAGGGTTGTTGGGGGTCTTCTTTAAATCCCATTTCTGATGCCGGAAACTGTCAAAAATCCAGAAATGGAAAAATTAAAACCACCAAATTAAGGAATCGTATTTAGTGAAAGTTTATTGTGCATATAAGAACAGTTTGTGAACTGGGAGTCTTCAGAAATAAAAACTGATATGACCTCAGGGGCATGAAGTTACAAGATCGTTTATAAGGTTGTTTACCCTTTACAGTGATTGGTTATTACAATGGGGCTTTCCAGACAGCAGGGGATCAGTTAAAATTGATCATCTCTTACCAGTTTTAGCAAGATGACATAAGTCTGTTTTATGATTTTCAGAGGCTTTTACAAGGAATAACCTACGATAAGTTTCATTTCTCTTCATGAAATAAGATAGATTTAGTTTCGTGTATGTGGCTAAAATGGTTTTGTCTCTTCAAGGAATTATCAAGTTCAGTTTCCATTTTGTATTCAATTTTAACATCAAATCCAAAGTATATTAAAATACTGTTCTTTGATTCAATTTTCTTGTTTATCTTTGTTATTCTTAATATTCCTAAAAAAATTTTGTAGACATTTCCTTTAAATAGGACTATCTTGTTTTCCTTGAAAACATATTGCCAAAGTCCATGATTCAATTATAAAGTCAAAAATAAAGTTAATGCTTCACACAAATAATACCTTACTGTACTTACTAATATCTTCATGTAATCATGGGAAATAGGTATCCTTAGTGATTCCTACTTGTGTAAAGCCATATTTTACATGTCACTTTAGAATTTATTAAATTAATTTGCATTCAGGTATATGCTTAACCTCAGAACAAGGTAGTTTATTATATAGTTTATATGTTGCAGATACTTCTTAGTATTAAAATAGAGAACACAATTCACAGTTGATATATGGAAACATTGTTGTAAATATATTCCAATCAAATCATGTTAAAATCATTAGCTTTCTTTTGAGGTACATCTGTGAGTTACGAGATTTGCCATGGTCTTATAAATAAAAGTCTATACCATTGGCATATTTGTGTCTATACTTTTGTGTTTGCTTCTGAGAAGACAAGCTGGTGAAATAATTTCACACTTTAAATTACATTTCACAGATATAACATTGTTACGTTTTAAATTTGTCTGTATTCTATCTATGCTTTAGAGTTGATGGCTAGTCCCCTGGTCACCAATAAAAAAGAGAAAAAGGGTACCAAAAATGATAGTATGAAGGTTTTTTCCCAATCATTTAAAAAATAAATCTAAGAAAATAAACCAAAGTCATGCTTATTATTTTTCTTTTTTTCTGTTTTATTAATAGACATTGTTTACATATAGTACTACTCTTCTTTAAGTCATAATTAATTTTAGGGAGATGGGAGCTTATGAAAATTATTTTCATATTTGATGTAACTTGCTTTTTAAACAATATCAAATCAAGTAAGCTTACCTGAGAAGAAAAACTAAGTGACAAAAAATTATAACTTGTCTCTTTTTGCTCACAGTAGCAATCAAATGTGGGTGAATGAGAACACTGCATGTAAATATATAAAATATATGTTCTGCCTTCCAATAACTACTATCTGTGAAGCCACTAAAGAACCATCTCTTCCACATAGAATTTTTGTTTTCCAGTCAGTCCAGTCTTTGTATTTGTTCCAAGAAGTCTTACTAGTTATGTGATTATACAAAAACAGAGGGGAAACAATTTTTAAAATGACTCCAAGGTTTTAGGCTAAATAACTAGTTGAGTGACTATATTCTTGTTTAAAATATAGAAGTTGAGAAACAAGCTATGTAAAAGAAAATATAAGTTAAATTTTGAAATGAAGAGTTTGAACTAATGGTGTTCATTCTTGTGTAAATCTATGCACAACATAAATATGGAGCTACTGTTTCAGTAGGAAGTTCGGACTCCTCACTATAAAGGAAGAGCTCAGACTTAATACCCATGGGGAGGATGTAGAAAAAGAATAGCTGTAATTCAAAAACTCAGCTTGATGTATGCATATAATTAAGGAATGAGATCTGGAGCCAGCAAGAGAAAAAAAAAATTGTATCTAGAGAAAAAGCTGAAAACAATAATGAAATTAATATTAAAATATAATATTAAACTATTCTGTCCCCAATATTCAAAAATAATGCATTGACCTCACTATCAATGGAGCATACACTTTCAAGAATTTGTTTTATTCTAGTTGTCATGGGGAATATATATTTATTTTCACTCATGATCCAGAAGCAAGATTCATAAAATGATGTCCCAGATTACAAGTTGAAGGTGAGGTCCAGGGTAAGAAATAAACCATCTGGCTTTATTATCCCCATATCAGTTTGGTTCTACAATTGCTGACTAAATATTCAACTTATGGACTGTACAGAATAGAGGAGCAACAGACCCAGTGACTAGTCTAAACATACTACAAGCTCATGCAGTAAGGAGACACAGTGTCATATCGGTCCTATAGTGAGACAAAGCTCTGTATTAGAAGGGCTGAAATTAAGGGCATGGAACTTAAGTTGGGATTTGAAAAATCAATGAAAGTGTTTAACACTGTTTGAGGAAGATTTCTTTTAAAAGGAAGAACTAGAACTGAGCATAAAGAATGTGTGGCTAAAGAATGCATGGATGTTTTAATCACTTCCAATTCACGCATTTGGTGAGGGACGGATACTCACCCTAGGGCGATGGGGATGACCAAACACACAACATCCAACACTGGACAGAAGAGATCAACAGCAGCTTATAACCACATTTACTTAGAGCGTGGGGGAGAGGAACACAGATGTGTCCACACCATGTCGCCACACAAGGGTTACACTTGGGAACAGAGTGCACAAGCAGGAGCTGTGGGAGGCAGGCTTTGCAGCATCAAGAGGACGGGGTGAGCCTGGTTCTGGTGGGAGGATGTGTTTGATTTATTTGAATAATTCTGTGGGTTGGCAGAAAAATTAACCCCACTGCTTTGGAGTAACTAAAAATTGTGCTTGGTCTCTTTGATAAGAAGGTTGTTTGACTACAGGTCTTTACATGTGGGAGCATAATGGAGAGATAAACATGCAGTTAAACCCTTTGAGGCCTTCCTGGTTTCACCAGATGTCAAGGCAGCACATAAAGTTGAGCATCACCTTTTGTCCTTACACCAATATGGAGAGAGAAAACAGGACCACAATGTGGAGATGGAAACATGCATGTCAAGTGAAAGAAAGAGCAAGGCAATGCCATCTGACACAGATTTAGGAAAACCCAAAGAACAATGGAACAATACAGTGGGGTAAAGCTACAGAATTCCTGACAGCCTCAGTGATGGGTATGGATTTTCTGTCAGTGATTTAATACCTTCTTCATCTTTATGATGGAATAAAATTTCTTCAAACAATTTTAACCAATTTTTTTTCATGCTGGTATTCAAGTAAACAGTTGGCATCCTAATTACAGTCCAGATTAATTTACTGAGTTTTAAGTTTTATAAAATGATATTAAATTTGTCTATGCTAGTATACTTCAACCTAGTATTTTTTCTTTACATAATTTTCAAAATACATACATTAGATTATCTTTTCATTCAACTGATCTGAATTTATGAATTTATTGCACTAAACACCTATGTAGCTCAAATTAAAGATTATAATGCAAAATTATTGTCTCAGAAGTTCTGATTTAAATAAAAACAATTCTCTACAATACCTCAGTTTATTTAAAATGCTATTGTAACCAAAATCAAATTACCCATAAATATAATTTGGTTTTCTTTGTCTAAAATTGTGAGGCATAAAAATTTTTTTTGCAATCAATTTTTAGAAATAAT
This sequence comes from Mesoplodon densirostris, assembly GCF_025265405.1. Classification (NCBI taxonomy): domain Eukaryota; kingdom Metazoa; phylum Chordata; class Mammalia; order Artiodactyla; family Ziphiidae; genus Mesoplodon; species Mesoplodon densirostris. Next base: position 102,127,855 of record NC_082663.1, on the reverse strand, counting down.
CTTTACTAAGAAAAAAAATATATGCAGTGTTACTACAGTTGGTGCTTCTCTGACAGCTGTGAAGATGAACAGAATCCTCAGGGCTTCTTTATACTGGAGCACGCCTGCTCCTGATTGATTCCAGGGCTGAGATGATATCACTGATTTCCATTAGATGTCCCAGAAAACAATTCTGAGCATTGAGGAGCCTGTCCTTCTATCCAGGCCCATCTGGAGAGCAGGAGGAAAAAGCAACACAAACCAGGTGAAGAGAGCAGAATGCCTAAGGATCCTCAGTCAGTGGGATGAGGCTTCCCTCAACTGCCTTGTCATTTAGCTACAGCAGCAAGCCAGGCTCTGTCAGTTTGGAAAGGGGTCTCATTCCACAGCCGCAGAGTTATAAACTCCCTGCCACTCTCAGTAATAGCAAGAGTAAATGGTTGAGAGGCTGCCTCTTAATCTGTCAGACATCACCACCTGTTATTTACCTAATGACAGGAATTCCCCAATCCCTGTCTTTAAAAGCCCTTGAGGGCTGGTTTACAGTGACTGGAGCGCCAAATTTATTCTGTAGTAAAAGACCCTGGACACCTGGAAAGTGTCTTCAGAAAAGTGGGAAGGACTCCCATGAGCCAGCATTTTCCTTGCAAAGGTAGAATTAAATTCTGGGATATATTTTTTCTGTTAATAGATGATATGATCATTATCTATAATCTACATTTAATCATTGTAGAGTTTTGTCACTACATTTCTCATTAAAAATAGTACTCTATGTGCAGTGTGTATTTAAACCTCGTCTTTTGTGCTAAATAGAAAGTTTCAATACCCATGCTCTAGAATCATGAGAGAAAAAACAAAAAAACTCTGAAGATTCTTGTCTTTAAGATTCCCCATATATTTAATAACATATGTCCCATGTGTTGTAAATTATATTTTCAAATCCTCTTCATTCCATATCAAAGAAGTGAAATCATTTTGTAGAAGCCAATTCCCTGACATAACTCTAAACTTAATGCTCACAGATAAAACTCTTAGATGCTCAGGCTTTTATGCTTAGTATTAAAGACTCCCTTTTGTCTTTGAATAGATGAGAAACTTAAGTTTATTTTCACAAAAGACATATGTCTGCAAGAAATTTATTTTAAATATTCATATTATTACCTGCTGGCCTCATCTTTGGCCTGTGTCAGCTAATTCTACCCATTTATTCAGCTGAGAATCTGCAATACTTTTATTTTTAATTTGATTCTAATTTACTAGTCACATAATAATGACAAAACTTAATAACTACAACAGTACCCACGTATTAAGACTTCAATTATTTATGCAGTAGAGACCATTAGTTTAAAAAGAAAATTTTGTATGTAAAAGAATACACTAAAGGTAGATTTGCATACAGAAGAGTTCATGGACTCTACCCTCCACATATTCATATTATCACCTCTTGGCCTCACCTTTGGCCAATGTCAATTCTACCCACATAGTCAGTAGAGAATCTGTGGTGCTGGGAGAGCTAAAGTAGGACAGAGGGACTATGGAGAAGAAAAATGTCTAGTGAGAAAGCTTATGGTCATCCCTGCAAAATGTATGATAGTTCCCCCTCTCCAGCTTCCCCTTGAAATTTTCAGTAAAGACAATACTGAGGAGTTTTTTCCATAAATATTATGTACTAGATATAGTTGAGAAACATCCTAAAATAAAATAGCTGCAAGCCTAGATAAAATATCAGAAACATTTTTTTTACAGTGCATGGGTGAGTTGAGGGCAACTAAGAGAAATACTAGAGTACCAAAACCATGAGAAAATAGTAATTCTAAGATAGCAGTGGAGCTGGCATTCATTCCAGGGAACCTAGGATTTGGACTTAATAGGACTAAAATGTTATCATAAGCCAGGAGATAGACTGTGACACACCCGAGAAAGTTTGTCCAGCTAAGGAATTCACCATGAAGAACAGATCTACAGAGATGACTACGTCATGGAGTGAAATTGACAACTAATTCACAGTTAATGGACATACTCACTTGTCTCAGACCCAGCTCCAATAGAGCACAGCAAAAGGAAAAAAAAATGTCTTGACTGAGAAAACCCAACCACAAATTTACTCTCACTCCTGTTAAGGGCTAGAATTCACTCCATATGTATTTAAAACAAACAAAACAAAGCAAGGCAAAAGAGAGCAAAAAACACCAAAACAGAAAGGGTGGAACAATTTCAACTGACCTATGCTGGCAGTGTCCCTAGGTAGTTGGCAGAGATGCAAATCATATTTGGAGAAATGGAGCCTAAATCCTGAAATAATTCTCACATATTAAGTTCCAGGGCAAATAAATTCTGATCATGAGCTCAGAAACTGTCAAAAAGTAGTACACACATGAAGAAACACAGCTCACTGTCACAATATTAGCAAAACAAATATCAGATTTTTATGTAGGAACCTGCATATATATATATATATTGAAATGATCAGATATATCTTTGAAAAGGCTTTTAAATATGTTAAGAAAAATAAAAGAAGATTCAGAATGTCTCATGAATGAACAAGCATCAAAGATAAGCAATCCAATTTGAGAAAGAACCCAGTGGAAATTGTAAAAATTAAATATCTAATATTTAAATTAGAAACCCAATGAACTAGAAAGTAGCAGAAGATAAACAACTTAGACTATCTGTGAATTTCTTAACAAATCTGAGATTATCCAGAGAGAGGCACAAAGAGAGACGAAACCTAATAAGAGAGGGAAATAGATTTGAGAGAGAGTCTGAGACATTCTGCCATGTGTCTAATAAGGTTTTCAGAGGGGGAAATAAAAGGAATGGGAAAAAAAGCAATATTTAGAATAATACCTGAAATATACTTAGAATTGCTGAAAGACATCCAGCCTTAGATTCGATAAGTCTGATACATCCCAAATGAGATAATAAAATAAAATAAACACTTAGTTTGAAACAAAACTACAAGCACTAACTGTACAGAGAAAACATTAAATGCTATCAGATAGAAAAGACAGGCAATCCACAAATAAAAAATATTCTAAAGTAAAACATAAAGCCAGAATACACAGGACTGTCATCTTAAACACAGTTTTCAGTACAGAACTACATTCCTAGTGAAGCAATTTCAGACTGTTAAGCAACTATATCTTTAGACAAACAAAAGCTAAAGAAGTTTACCACCAAGAGATCTTAGCTAAAAGAACCTCCAAATTTGTACTTAATAAGAAGAAAAATCATTTGATAAAGTTCTGAGATACAGGAAGAAAATGTGAGCCAAGAAACTATATCCATGCAAACTATGATTGTAAAAGATATATAGAAAGATAGAAGTAAAATATAAAACATAAACATTATTAGACATAACTCAATTATGGATTAAATAAAACAAGTGAGTGATCAGAATTAAAGCTTTCATTGATATTTTAAGAACAGTGTAAATATGTTGATCAAATTTAGACATGGTTAAGTGTTTAATTTTAAATACTAAATTAAAATGCACATTTAAATTTCAAGAATAACTACTAAAGTGATAGAAAATATAACTTCTAAACCAATATAAGGGGAAAAAAGAATGAGAAAAATAAATTCAAAAAAAGCCATAATGCCCAATAGGAAAAGCAAAAAGTAAACTACAAAAACTGATAAAAACAATTGGAAAAAGTAGCTCTGAGTATAAATAGTAACAGTGTTGATTTTTTGTCCTTCTCCTGTTTTTCACTTTTTTTCCTTTTCATTGTCTTATTGAACTGTTTATGCTCTTCAGTATAATTGTGAGCAAAAATGCTCAGAGAAGGCATCCTTTTATTTGCCTTATGATTCGAAGGAATGATTTTATATATCACAAAAGTAAAGAATAAGCACTTGTAGGTACACTTTTTTGGATTGGAGAAGTTTTCTTATATTGATAGTTTTAAAAATAAATATATAAAAAGGTTTTGTTAGAGTATGTACGATTTATTTTCTTTAATTTGTTAACACAGTTGGTTATATTCTAACATAATCTAGTGATAACATATGAACTGGCTGCACATATAAAAATGAATAAATCTCAAGAAGTTAACTTTTCATGAAAAAGCAATTTGTATAACTATGATTATTTCTAACAAAATCTAATGAAAAGGAAATGATAAACATTGAAATAAATAATGGTTGTTTCAGTAGTACTTGTAATATTTTCTTTCCTAGGCTAAAGTTTGCTGTATTATTTATATAATATATCCATACATGTATATACAGCTATGTTGTAGTTTAATTGACCATATAAGTGTGGGTTTATTTCTAGGCTGTATATCCAATTCCACTGGTTTTTGTGTCTGTATTTGTGTCAGTCCCATACTGATTTGATTACTATAGCTTTGAAATATAGTTTGATATCAGGGAACATGATACCTCCAAATTTGTTCTTTCTCAAGATTGTTTTGGCTATTCAGGGTCTTTTGTGTTTCCATACAAATTTTAGAATTCTTTCTTCTAGGTCTCTGAAAAATGCCATTAGTATTTGGATAGGAATTGCATTGAATCTGTAGATTACCTTGCACAGTATGGTCATTTTAACAATATTAATTCTCCTAATCCATGAGAATAATGTATCTTTCCATTTGTTTGTTTAGTCTTCAATTTCTTTCATTAGTGTCATATAGTTTTCTGTGTACAGGTTTTTAACCTCCTTGTTAAATATATTTTTAGTTACTGTATTCTTTTTGATGCAATTGTAAATGGGATTGTTTTCTTAATTTCTTTTTGACATGTTCTTACTCTATAAATATGCAACAGACTTATGTGTATTAATTTTGTATCCTGCAACTTCACTGAATTCATTTATCTCTTCTAATAATTTTTGGTGGTATTTTTAGGATTTTCTGTATATAGTATCATGTCATCCACTAATAGTGAAAGCTTTACTTCTTCTTTTCCAATTTAAATTCATTTTTTTCTTTTTCTTGTAGAAATTGAAACATAAGGTTTCTTTTGCTTTACATATATTAATTATTAAAAGTGGATGATAACAGTTAAATTTTATTCAGAGTTTAATATGTACCATGATCGGTACTGAGTGACCTATTTATATTACCTCATTTAGCACTCATAATAATTCCATAATATATGTCCTATTTTATACCCTTTTACAGATGAGGAAACTCATAGTTAAAGAGATTCACTAACTTATGCAGATGTCTCAGGTCCAGGCTTTGCATTCATGTGACTAGCCACTAATTTATACTGAATCTCTCTCTCTCTCTCTGTCTCTGTCTCTCTCTCTCTCTCACACACACACACACACACACACACACACACACTTACATATACACAGATTCTTTCCTTCAGACACATACAAACACACATATTCATACACATAGAACATCTCTATAGGCCGAACAATCATGTACTTTCTGTTAAGTATTAATTTTACCATTGTTCAGCCATGTAACCCAAATGAAATGTGTATTAACAATACATATTCTGGGACTTCAGCCAAAATATGATGTAAAAATAGTGTTAAAGAGTCTGAACTATTTAAGTAGAAAAAGTATAAACCTTTGCAGATATAGTTTTTTTTTTGCTAATGCTAGTCTTAAATCAGATAATTTAAAGACAATGAAGAAAAAACCATTCATACACAGAATATATCATCTTGTATACGAGACCCACAATTAGACAAATCATGTCCTGACTCAAATAATCCTTACTAGCATATGCAAAGCAACATTCAAACTCACCATTGCCCTAAGTTTCCAAGTAAACAAAATCTTCTCTGAAATAAGGAGTGCAAAATGTCATACACATAATGGCTTTGTAAAGTTCCTAATCATTAAATATTTGTTTTGAGTCACATTTGAAAGTATATTACGTAGAAAATTTAGCCCCAGGAAATATCAAGAACAATGTCCTCTATGTAACATTTTAAAATTTCCCTCCCACACATTAGCTTCATTATCACAAATCCTTCTCCATGTTAAAGAACTCATGTTTTATTCTTTACTCAAAGTCTCTACAGCTTCTCACTCATCTCTTAATTCAGCTAAGGATTCAGAACAACACCGTTTTTTTAATATGGAATAAGTCTAAGCAGAAACTAACACACCATTGTAAAGCAATTATACTCCAATAAAGATGTTAAAAAAAAAGAAAAAGAAAATAATATGGAATAGGTCTGTGTTATCCTGCAAGAGATTGAGTTCCATCAGTGAAACTATTTTTTATTTAATATCAATAGTTACATCACATTTTAACAACAGATTATTTTATGCTTCTGCCCTTTTAGAGCATATAATTTACTCACTTTCATTGTTATCTAGATTAGATCTAACTATACCCTGAAAATTTTTGATAGATCTTACAAACATCTTTAGAACCAGTGCAGACTAAATGAATAACCAATTAATAAAATAATCTTTAGATACTGTTTGACTGTCTTCAAGAGCTGATCTTTTTGTTTAAACAGTTAATAGAATAATGCAACACATGTATTCATATTCCATAATTAAATATAATTTTGGAATACTCATCCCACAACCTCAAAATTGGAAAAGAAGGGGTAGGAAAATATTGAGCTACTGTCCTATCAGTTGACTACCTTAAGTAGCATGGTTAGTGCCTTGTGTGGATTTCCTTTTTGAAGAAGGAAATAATCTACTTCATTTATGTAGATCAGATGCACAATGAGTATAGTTGAAAGCAAATGATTTTTAAACTAACTAAAGCTACTTATTTATTTTCCTCAAAGACGCAAAGGGTTTTATACAGAAGTCTTTGCATTTCTCCCTAATTGACTTCATGGAGAAAAATAAAGACTTTAAAATTTTATATCTGACTCATTATATTTTAGACAGCAGCTTAAAAGATATCTTTTTGGAGAAGGTTTCTAACCCTGTAGTATAAAGGGGTTATCCAGTTATTACCTATCACATTATCCTAATTTAAAAAATTCCTATATATAGCTTATTTCTATCTGATTTAAAATTTTTATTTGTATGGTTATTGTGTTCCTCTATCCTCTGAAATGTAAGCTGCAGGAGAGAAAGGAAACTTTCTGTCTTATATGTCACTACTTCCTCAATGCTGAATGAACATAAAAATAATCAGTTCTCACTACCTGTGAGAATGAAAAAGAAAATGTCGGTTAATTCCATGTCTGTCCTATTCTAGAGTAGAATAGATGTTGCTTAGAATATAATTTCACCACTGCCTTTATCTGTCTTCTTGGAAATATAAACTCTGGCTTTCTTGGTTAGGCTAAAATCCCTTTGCCATAAATCACTGTTGATGCGGCTGTTACTGAGATCTCATATTTATTTAAAAAGAAAAAATGAAAACCCTTTTAACAGGAAAAAATACCTTTGGCCATTCAGTTCAATTACTTGGTATCTTTCCATGTTTCTCTCATTTTCAATGGCTTAAAACACATTTAAATATCTCCAATTATCTGCTCAGTATCATTTGGAAAAGAAAAAACTGAAGACAAGCAACACTGGAAGTTATTTGGTATCTGAACATTCAGCTATTTAGACCTTGAACTCTAATTTTAGTTAGAAAATATTTTAAATTCAGCATTACACAACTTTGAAATGTTTAAAAATCAATAGGCAATAATAATACTAAAAAGTTGTTATTTGTATATTGTTTACTCTCCACTAAAACTCTTCACAGGGCTTTATAAACATTAGCTTATTTTAATATCAATAACTATCTTATGAAGTTGGTATAATTGTTAACTCCATTTTAGAGATAAACAAGCTGAAAAACAGAGAAGAAATATAATCCACCAAATGTTAAACAATTAGTTAATGTCTGAGATCATCTAAATCCAGGATTTGTGGTTTTAGTAGAAGAGATACAATGGAACACCTTCATCCAATTATACAAACAAATATTATACCAAGATCATGAAATCCTGCTTAGAGTATCCAGCACTAGTCATTACTTGGTTTAAAATTTAAATGTCTGGGCTTCTCTGGTGGCGCAGTGGTTGAGAGTCCGCCTGCCGATGCAGGGGACACGGGTTCGTGCCCCGGTCTGGGAAGATCCCACATGCCGCAGAGCGGCTAGGCCCGTGAGCCATGGCTGCTGAGCCTGTGCGTCCGGAGCCTGTGCTCCGCAACGGGAGAGGCCACAGCAGTGAGAGGCCTGCATACCGCAAAAAAAAAAAAAAAAATTAAATGTCTTTGTTCGAATAAAAATACACACATTATCATAATGAATGCATTATTGTAAATTAATTTATATAAGGCATATTACAGCTATCTTGAATTAATGTAATAATAACGGTTTATTTAAGAATATGTAGAGTGGAAATATATATGAAATAACACTAAAGAGAATAGCAAATCCATCAGGATACTTGAGATATTGTATAATATTAACACTGAAATTCTGGTAGCTCAGGTGGAAGACTGGAAAAGAAAAGTAAAAAGCAAAAAAGAAATTTTACTAATTTACATTATTCACGTAGGCATAGCAGACTATCTTTAGCTGGCCATTCTCATCTCTTTCTGCAAATTTGAATAGCATGTTCAGAAGGTAGGTATCGGAAGAAGAAATAAAAGTCCATATATTCAGGTTTTTGAGAGTTTTAAAACCCTAAGCGGTTATCTGACAATGCATATGAACAGATAACTCATTCAAGAATATACATATATTCTTCTTATATATATATACACATATATAAAAAACATTCAACTTTCCATTAATCTTAAAAGTGCAAATTAAAACAATATAATATAATTCAACACATACTTGTAAAAATTAAAAATAACAATAGCAAATGCTTGCCTTTTCAGCGTTAATGTTAGATTGAAATTATTACAAGTTTTTCCTATCTTTACTAAGATTTCTCTAAAGTTACTGAAAACCATGAAAAAGGTATAAAATCATAAAAATCAAGAAAAAAAGAGAGAGACCACTAGTGAGGAAAAAATTGAACGCATATTCTGGCAAGATAGAAAGCTCTTAGAAGACTGTTACTGATTTAGTTTTACTGGAGGAATTATCAATTCAATGTTTTACAGAAGAGTCTTATATGGAGCTGAGGTTCATGAATGGTGGCACTAAACACTGTGAAGTATGGAGATTAGGAAGAGGGGAAGAAACAGGGAGGTGGTCAGAACATCCATGCATAGAGAACAGATGACCCTGCTTCCCAAGCCTAGAATATCAGCACATAGCTATCTACTGTTAGAGTAAAAGTCATTTGGTATTACTTTGTTCTAGATCATCATATGAATAATTTAATCCTCAATACAAATAAATGAGTTATGTACTAATTTTATCCCCAGATGAAGAAACACTAGGTTAACAAATCTGCACAAGATAAAGAATGACAGAACAGGAATTTGAACCCATGGGTCTCACCTCTAACCCACCAGGCTAGATTTGTTGCCTTTCATTTCTAGGTAGCATAAAAAGCAGATATTTATTTTTTAGAGAAATGAAAAAGATGAAAGCCCAGGCACAATATATGCAAGTGCTGTGGGTGGGATGGTGGTGATGGTTAAATTACTACAAATAGAATAGCCCAACAGTTACCTGGGTGGTGAGAGGATGGTAGTTTGAAAAAGGGAAAAGAGAAGGAGTTTGAGACAGATGAATCAATGAAGCATTGATAATTACACAACTCTTATGCAATGTTAAGAATGAGAAAATAGGAATCCTGGAGAAAATAGGTGGTCCAATGGGTAAGACTACGCACTCCCAATGCAGGGGACCTGGGTCCAATCCCTGGTCGGGGAACCAGATCCCACATGCATGCTGCAAGTAAGAGTCTGCATTCCGAGACTAAGAGTCTACATGCCTCAACTAAGAAGCCCACATGCCACAACTAAAAGATCCTGCATGCTGCAACGAAGATCCCGTGTGCCGCAACTAAGACCCAGTGCAGCCTAAATAAATAAATATATAAATATAAATCTTAAAAAAAAAAGAATGAGAAAATAAAAATAAAGCTTCCATTTAAAAAAAAGAATGAGAAAATAAGCAGCTTTTTAATTTTAAAAAAAGCTGATTTCAAGGTTTGAATGATTTAGGGTCTTCATGAGTTTAGAGCAATGGCAATGGCCATACAACATTGAGCTTCTGCCTTAGTGGAGGAGGTCAACCCTTGACATGACAGCTAAAAGCACACTTTTGAATTGCAATTAAATAGATGAAGAAACACTCGATTATTGAAACTTTCTAAAAATTAGGAAAATTAGGATAAAATTTAATCATACTGTATATGTTCGCTGGAACTACAGAATTAATAAAAACAAAAATTATAAAAATAGTAAAAGAAAAATATTTTCAAATCTGAACAGAAGAAGACATTTTGAGGGGATAGCAACATTACCCTAAGTCTAATGACTTAATCCAAAAGACATAAAGAAAAGCAACAACGAAAAAACAAAACTAAAATACTCAGTGATTTCAATTTTACATCACAAGAGATTTTTTTTCTCTCATCTTAAATGACTCCTATTTCCTCGTATAAAATAATTGCCTCTTCCAGTGGTCAACTTCAGTAATCTGCCAGTTATAAATTTGTGATGACAATAAATCATTTGACCTGTTTAAGGATAATATAAAATGAGAATGCCATGCCACACAAAATATTATCATAGTAAGAACATTTATGAAAAGTGCTTGACAGAGAATCTGGTACATTCTAAACTCTCAATACATACTATTTCCATTTCCTTTACTAAAGATTCTTGTTACCAAATGCAGTTGCTCCAACATTTGTGATTTTTAAAATGATTTCTCAGAAGCCCAAATCTTCTCTCTACTTTCAAATAACTTAACCTAGATTGGAATATAGGCACTGGAAGATCTAGGATCATTCTGTACAAATTTCAGTAACAATTGAACCCCATTATGGAATTGCTTTCTGAGATTAAAGAAAAATTACATAGTATAGAAAAATATATTTATACACACATATATGCATATAAATATTAGAAATAATATATATGGTATAGAAAAATAAATTTTTGAAAAAAATTGATAATCTGCAGAAGGAAATCCACTTTACTGGAACATATGAGATAACCTACCGTAAGGGCTCCTAGTTTCTCACAAGCAATAGTCTAAATATTAGGCACATAACTAGCAACATATTTCTCAGATCCACAATTCTGAGGGTGGAAATATTAATAGAGCTCCTCTATTTAATCATATTCACCTATTTCCTTGATTTTTTAAATCACTTCCACTGTTCATTCAGCCTGACTTTCTGACTGATTTTAAACACTGTAGAGTTTAATTTCTCAACAGTAGTTTAAACACAGGGCATCTTGTTTTATTTACATATTTCTATAAATTCTAATGTAATAAAGGAATCTCATCTAGTTTTTAGGGAAACAATGACTTCCTTAAAAAGCCAAGTTAAAGGTTCAATTATTCTTGATTAATAACCTCTGCTCCTTGGAACCCCAGCTTCTGTGTTAAGAAGCTGATAACGGAAGTGCTTACATTGAAAGGCCATTAAATGCAAAATCAGGGGACAAGGTTTCTACTTCCAAATCGAATATGGGCCACCTGTGTGACCTGTAAGAAGCACAAATTATCTTTGAGCCAAAATTTTTATGATTTATAAAATAGGGGGATTCTGCTATATTACTAATAAAACTTCCAGTTCCAAAAATGGATTTTAGATTACCAAATATTGTCTAAGTGTGTGTTACAGCAGAATCTCTCAAACCCTGCTGGTGTGAATATAAATTGCTAAAATCATTTCAGAAATCAATTTGGCACCACCTTATAAACTTGAAGATGCACATACACTATGACTCAGTAGTCCATATTCCAGAGAAACTCTTCTACATATGAATTGAGAGGCTTGTATAAGAATGCTCACATCACTAATATGTTATATCCCAAAGCTTTCTCCATAAGAAGAGTAATGGAAAATAGTTTGCACAGAGGACTGAGAGTGAATGAGTCACAGTTGGACACCCCAATATGGATATATCTCAAAAAATTAATATTAAAGAGAAATGAGTCACATATACCCTGATCCTATTTCAATAAAAAAATGAATAACTATTATTTAGTACACACACATATATAAAAAGCTATAACCGATACCAAAGATTAATTAATACAAAATTCAAAAAATTTGTAACTCTGGGGTGGAGGAAGGGGATGTGATTGATGAAGAGTGCACAGGGGACTTCTAACTACTATTTCTTGAGCTGGAAGTCAGGTACAAAGGACATTGTCATATTATCCATTAAATTATACCTAAATGTTGTATATACCCTCTTGTATGTAACTATGTATATATTATTTTTTAAAGTTTGAAAATTAATTTCTCTAAGATGGCTAAATTATTGCTGTCATTTCTGCTGAACACAGAAATCTTCTGAATATACATAATTGATTGACATTTGCAGAACCATCATTCTCCCTGTAAATGATGAGAGTAGAGTCATGTCCAATTTTCATTCTCTTAAGGTGGCAAAATATCCACAGACCCTTCCCAAAGCTTTATCTTTGCCTTTGGCCTTGGTGGTGATCAGAATGACACTAAATCTCTTCACCACTGGTTTAAAGTGCTTCTAAATCCACATTCAGAATAATTAATCATCCTTGTTAGTTTACCTAAGGGGCTTATCTGCCAGTGACAGCATAGCAGCTAGGATAATTGAAATTCTCACTTAAGCAGTTGAACTGAGACAGCCCCATCCATTAGCCTGGTGCTAAAAAACACCCCTCTCTCTCTGCCTGTTCCTATTTGAAAAGGTCACTAAAGTCCTTCTTTTAAACTATTAATTCACATGTAGTATCCCTGAAAAAAATTCAGTTTTAACTCTAAAACAACTTTTATCATTTGGAAGATAATTTTTAAAGTCTTTAATTCAAGGGTGGAAAGAGCCTGGAAATGCATACAAAAGACTTCAGTCTGAGTGTCATTTGAATACCAACTTGGTTCCATGGCATTCCTTTGGTGAGGTGTCACAGGAATTTAATGACAGCTGTTTAGAGCTCCCTGAGTAAGATCATTATATGAAGCAAGTAACAGAAATATGACATAACAATTAATTTTGAGTTCAAGAAAAGCCCTACAGATAAACTTTTTCTCCCAGATACCATGTCAGATTTACGCTTTGTCAGAATTATGGCCCTTAAAGACTGGACATATCTTGCTCTCCCACTTAGGAGGTTACCATCAGCAATACTGTCACTAGAGGCGGTTAAAAAATTGAGACATAAAGAGAAAAGCTAGGGATAGGTAGTTAGTTCATACATTCAGACAGTAAAAATCTTAATTGAAATTTTAAGTTTTTATACAAATAGATATTTTGCTTTTCAGGAGGGAAAAGTTCGGGTGCCTTCTTTGATTGGGGCAAATACAAATATTGCAAAGTACCCAGACCAGTGTGACTCGGAAGGGCTAGGTGAGCACTATGGGGGCAACACAGCATCTCTTTTGCTAGAGTGAGACATGGAGCTGGAGAGATGGGTTAGAATCAGGCCACAGAAATCAGAAAGAGATCCCGGAAAAGATTTCTTCTGGGGAAAAGCAGAAGAATGAGGAAACGTAGAGACAGACAGGTCTTTAATTCCCACTTACCCAAATTTGTAAAGACTGGTTTCAGGTAAAAAATTACTCTCCTTGAGAAAGATGACCAAAGTCAAATAAATATGAAATATTTGTGCCTTTTCTCCCATTTGTTAACAGTTATGGTGTGAAAGACTGAATTAAGGAAATGATTTTATTCAGGTTAAAGCAATAGAGAAAACATTCATTAATGAAGAACTTGTCCAGGAAAAGGAAGTGGGCCTGGGTTTTACAGAGGCAAGTAAACAAGAGTCATCTGAGAGTCTGATGGAAGTCATGAGGCAGGATGGAAAGGATGGAAACTGTCTTATGTGGGAACATTCAAGGGCAGAGTGTTGTTTGCCATCAGCCTTCATCCAGAACACAGGGTAGGAAGATGTTTAATTGTTTCTGCTTTCTGGGACCACAGGGATCAGATAAAGTTCAGCAATGCCCACAGTGATGACAAACTTATGTTGAAAATGACTGAATCCTCGTTCTGAAATGAGGTACTTACAACCTACTAGGCACACGGCTTGCACTGTGGATTGTAAATATATAAAATGCATACTGTGCTTCAGTTCCTCCTCATTAGTGAACATTCTGTCTTAATGTCCATGCCCGTGCATTCTCATGGTAGCTTGTGTTCCACTATGTGCTTCTTCTGAAGTTTGCACCCCAGAATCCAAAGATACACAGACCAGAGGCAACCAGCCCTCAGTTTACAGGTCTAACAATAATTGTTTGCTGCTGTGAATCACTAAGATGTGTAGGTTATTTATTAAAACAAATAAAAACTCTTCTCTTTTCCATCATAGTAGTATCTGTACTTATTGACCTAAAACTTCCTGGACTTCACGGCTCTGCTTTAAGTATGCAGGGTCCTCACATCATTATTTCATCTAAATTTGTCTTTTTTGGCAGTACTCTCCATGCCAGGGTTTTACCAAAATTATCAAACTACATTTGCATTTTGAAGGAGACCTTCACTTATTTATTATAAAAGAGTGAATATGTGGGCAGTTAGGTGTTTAAGCAAAGGGGATATTTACTGGAAGTGGAGGCTCTGTGACCTTCGGATTATTAATTGAGTCAACATCCTCCAACATCTGCATGTTAAATCCATTTTCAAAAAACAAATGTAAAATACACTTCTGTTTTAAAAATGAGCAAGTGAGCATTTTAGTATAATAAAGAGTAACAAAGTAATATGCATCTGGTCTCATTTTAAAATACATATATTTAAATAAAAATTGTCAAGCAATATCATAATTCATTTTAGGTTATGATATAACTATGCCATTGTATTTTTTAGTGCCTGAAAGTTGAAAAGAAAGATACTTTAATCCTCAAATGCATTACAGTCTCTTACCATAGACCCAAGGTAACCTAGATGTGGGAGATAGAATAAGTTCATATATGTGGCTGTCTTCAGGATTACATTGGAAAAAAATTCTTATTTCTTTCATGATTGCTCTACATGTGATTCTTTTCTGAAGTTATTAACACAGTTTACCTTCAGACTAACTGATTCGTTCTTATGACATAGGCATAAAGGTATGACATTTAGACATACCAATTTAGAAAGCTTAGTCCTGAAAAGAAAAAGTAAATGCCAAAAATCACATTGAAACCTCCACTATTCATAGTCAAGTTCTTAATGAATTCCTGGGTATTTTTACCTGAGAGTTTCAGGTAGGTGCCAGCCAACTGTTGGCAAAGCACAAAGGAATTTGGAAATATGTGTTCAAATACAACCTAAATCTAATAATTCCTGACATTGTCAGAAAAATCTTTCATAATACTCCTAAGAAACATCCCAGCTTATGTAAAATACATGTAAAGCAGATCACTTTCCTTTCATATATTATTATATAAATCTTATTACAAATGTGGAAATACTTGACAAAATGCCATTGAGCAGTGTTTTGTATTTAAAATTTTTTGAATGTCATCCTTGAGCAAGACTGCATATCCTATGCTCTTTCCTGACTCCAGATCTTCACATTTTGTGATTTAATTTTAAATCAATGTCTTTAGATTATTTTTATGCAGTATGATACTCTTTAACTGACACACTTCTGTGAACCCCTAATATGAAACATAAAATTCAGGTAAGTTAAAATTATAAAATATAAACCTTTCTGAAAATTTGTACTTTTTAAACTTTTCAATTTGAAGTAATTTCAGACTTAGAGAAAACTATAAAAAGGTACAAAAAAATCCTGTATTCCTCAAATGTAGCATTTTATCATCTCACAACACTTACTTTTCCATTATCTCTCCCCTCAACTCTTTTTTCTCTCTGGTTAATCATTCCTGAAATTGGTCAATTTCATTAATTTTTTTTCAAAGGATAACCAAATATTTGGCATTATTATAGTTCTCCAAGGTTTCTTTGTTTTCTTTAATTACCTTTCTTCTGCTTTTGGATTTATTGTGTTGCTCTTTTCTAACTTTTTAACATGGTTGTTTAACTCATAAGTTTTTACCCTCTTTTTTATTAGATTATTATAAGCAATGGAGGCCATACATTTCTATTGACTACTTTAGATACTTCTGATGGTATATTTTTATTCAGTTTTAGTTATTTACTTATACCTATTATTTTTATTATTTGATCCATAGATTGATGGTTTGTTTTCAATTTCCCAAGACTCTCCCCTATTGTATTGTGAGAATTTTAATTTGTTAGGAGATGGTGGTACATGTGATACATTATCTATGAAATTTGTTACTCTGTACTTGCAATAAGTTATTTTATAGATAATTATTTAATTTAAAAAAGTGTATTATTTAATTGTTGGATACAGTGACCAAAATTTTAATTGTATAGCTCAAATTAGCTATACTATTAATGATTTTTTGGACTGCTTTATCTATTCAGTAATAAAAGATGTTTTAAGATGTATAACATGATAGTGGAGTTGTCAAATTTCCTTGTAATTCTATCCATTTCTGCTTTGTGTATCGTGAAACTATTTTGAAACTTGAAAGTAAGTTGTAATTTCACATCTTCCTTCAAAATTGATTTTTTAAAAATATATTGCCTCTGTCACTGAGAAGCATTTACAAATGTAGCTAATACTGTATCCAGCATTTTCAATAGTGCTATAATATGATGGGTTTCCTTGCCTCTGAACTTCAAACTGGTGCTACCATACCCCTAGTATAGAAGAAGGCATTCCAGTGGGTATATATTTATTTCATATTTTTGCATCCTATTTTCATAATTGAGATTTGCCTAAATTTTTCCTTTATTAACTTATTTTTGTTTGGTCTTAGTGTCATAAAAAGTCACCTAATAAAATGATTTAAAATGCCTTCTCCCTTTTTCTTTGCTCTAAAATACTTTTTGTAACATAGATACTACCATTTCTTTGAAGTTTATAGTCTTGACTATCAATAAAAACTTAACTAGCCTGGAAGACTACAAAAAGGGAATTGTCCATTTTCATTAATTTTCATTATTACTTGTTCATTTATGTGTGCTTTAAAATCAACAATTTTTCCCCATCTACTTATACATTTTATGGGGCTTTTTGGTTGCAATTATTATTGTGTTTTTTGTAATTTGAACTTTCTCTTGGAGTTTTTTTTTACAAATTTTTTATTATTTATTTATTTATTTATTTTTAGTTTTTTTTTTTATTAGTCTCTGCTTTACAACAAAGTGAATCAGTCATACATATACATCTGTTCCCACATCCCCTCCCTCCTGGGTCTCCTTCCCTCCCACCCTCCCCATCCCACCCCTCCAGGCGGCCACAAAGCACCGAGCCGATCCCCCCCGTGCCACGCGGCCACCCCCCACCATCCATCCACCCCACGCCCGGCAGTGTATACACGTCCATGCCTCTCCCCCGACCCATCACAGCCCCCCCTCCCCATATTTTTTATTATTGATAATTATTTGCATTTTCCAAATGTATTAACTGGTACTAACAACAATTTTTTTCATAATTCCTATTTGTACCCATTTGTCCTCTTGTTGCAGCAATGTCAAAAAATTATTTTAGAAAAGTTCATGGATGATGAATTGCCTCAGTCTTCAGATATATGAAAATATATTAGTTCTGCAGTTTACCATTATTATTGTTTAGCTAGGTTTGGGATTCCACATGCAAAAATTCTTTTCTTCCAGCTCTGTGAAGTTTACTGCAATGGTAACAGCATGAGCATTGGAGTCAAGCTGGCTGGGTTTGATCCCAACTCTGCCAATTTCTAGTGATGGGGTCATATGTTACTCATTTTACCTCTCTCGGTCTTACTTTAACTCTAACATGGCAATATTTATTGTACTTATCCCATAATGGTTTTGAGCAGTAAATACATCCTTTGAGTTCATGTATGTAGATTCGTCATTTAGCTTAGTGGACTCATCTTTTAGTATACTGGACACTGTAAACTGTTTGTTATAACAAAAGTTGTTATTCGGCTTTTGTTTGCTCTTGGGAATACTCTGTGAAAATAAACTCAGAATTTTAAGAATTTATAATCTAAATTCATGTAAACTAAAGGTATAGTCTTCATAGTTAGGGAGTAAAAGGAAAACTAACATTTAGCTGACTGCCCAGTAATAGTAAATATGTTCTTATTTTGAGTAATACTCTTGCTATTGTATAATATGTAGTATTTTGATACAGTATATTATATAATGATTTCATTGAGTTCTTAGCAATGTTTTTTATCACCATTTTTCTGAATTTTTCTGAACCTACAACATTTAATCGAGAAAGACTTGTAATCAAGACTTGTACGTGGTCAGGGAAATATATCTCTCCTTTTCTTTTTTAAAAATTCCCCACAGAATGCATGGACTGTCAAAATTCTATTAGGTACTCTGCATATCAGTGCTTCCCCTAACTAGTTTATAGTTGGATTAAGATTCCAATTTAAGGAAATTCCCTGAAGACCAGCATTCTTTCAAGGTCTGCTGCTTTTGCCATTAAATTTCGACAAACATGAATAAGATGGCATTATCTATTAAAAAGACTTATTTTTCTAGCTAGATAACCATTATTCTTTGCAGTTGGAAAATACACAATCTAGTTTATTTCAATAGCTTTTAATATAGTGGTACTAGGAAAGAGAATGAGTTACAGCTTGGATATATAGGGTGGAAAAACCCCAGAGGCTTGAAAGTACACTGGTGTTGGGTAAATCAAATCACAAACAAAATTACTCTGTTGATTCAATGTATCTGGCATATTATGTACAGATGGCTTTCTGATTTTATTAATGAAAAGAAATTTTAGATAATATCTAAGAATTAGATTTTAGTCTAATTAAATAGTCCCAAATTATTTGCCATTTGGTATATGTTAGGAAATAAAGATACAATGGTGAACAAAGTGATTGAATAGAACTGTGCTGGAATTCATTTCCTGTCTTCCGTGTATGGGAAGGGGAACAACGACAACAGCAAAAGGTCTGTTTGTTTAGACCTTAAGTGCCTTCATTTACATACAAATTAGACATCCTAGGTGAGGGCCGCTGATTTCAAGACTAGATTCTTTTATTCATTTAGAAGTTGTCACACACAGCGTCCCTGCATTAAACAGCCAACGCCTTTGATATAATCAGTGGCATTCACTTTAAACTTCCTAAAATATTTTGAAAAAAAGTAACTTGAAGGGGAAAGGGTTCATCATCTCACTCTTTCTGGAAGCAATGAATCAGTGCAGTTGGAAGACCAATTTTTAAAATCTGGGATTTGTAAAATCTTTTAAAGAAATATAATATAGAATATGAAAGGGATTTAAAAGGCCACTTCCTGTATTTCTTAAATATACTGAGACAAGAGAATCTCAATAAATTTTACTTCTCCATAGCCACGAGCCCCCACGATAGACCACACGTTATTATTTATTACGTATTTTATGTCCTAAGTATAACTAGTTATAAAGCTGGTCTCTCACAGTTAAAACGGTGCTATAATATACCTGTGAAGGGATTGGGCCTAGCACTTAATCTTAAAGTAAGGTCCTTTACCTTCACTGATGCCTGAAATTCTATCAGTGTTCTCGAATTCTTTTGTGTAAGGGTTTTTAAACTAGGATAACATTTTAGTGTATGAAAAGCTACATCACACTCATGGCATAAATACAGTCACCTTTGTTTGTCTAAAGTAAATTAAAATGGACTCAAGCCCTCACCAAGGAGATTAGCAGGGAAACCAGCATATTGTATCTCACCCTATTGCCACCACTTTTATCCCATGGGTGATTGAAGAATCTCCAGACACTCAGGAATTGAACTCCAAAGCATAAGTCCACTATTCTTCTTCCCAAGAGGAGAACATCCCTAACATCTATCATCCTGCTATAAATGGTGTTTTTCTTGCTATGACACAGTACCATTGTCAAACACTAAATCCTCCACATCCATAGCAACCCCACAAGTCTCCACTGCAGACAAATTTCACTGGCCAAATTTGCAGCAAACATGTGCTACCTATATTGTTTTCCAGACAACAACCTACCTTGAAATCCTAAATTCAAAGAGCCAGTACTTCTTTTTCTGGAAAATAGGTCTTGATTATCGTTTAATAGTGCTTCAATTTTGAAACACGATTGGACTTTTCTGGGGGAATTCTTTCTGGGCCTCGATGTCAATTTATTCTCATAAAGTCTATTAATAAACAGACTTTTCAACCCTCCCTTTTCATCACTTCCACTAGAAAATGTACAGCCTCTCCAGACTGAAACATAAGTATAAACTTATAACAATGATAGCCATGACACACAGAATTCTCAATACTATTAGTCTATTCTCTTATTATCCCATGGATGTCTGTTCCTGTAGTTAAGTTAGGTACTTATCTCAACCTTGATTATGCCAGTTTGTTAGGGTAATTATAATTTTAGTTTATATAAACCTATGAAATATGATTGCAAAAAGAAAAAAACAGATTCTTTGTATGAAAGTAAATTAAATGCTTTGAAAAGACTTTACAAAGGTAAGTCACTTAAAAAAGTAAAATGAAAAGTATCTGTTGGGCTTCCATGGTGGCGCAGTGGTTGAGAGTCCGCCTGCCGATGCAGGGGACACGGGTTCGTGCCCCGATCCCGGAAGATCCCACATGCCGCGGAGCGGCTGGGCCCGCGAGCCATGGCCGCGGAGCCTGTGTGTCCGGAGCCTGTGCTCCGCAACGGGAGAGGCCACAGCAGTGAGAGGCCCGCGTACAACAAAAAAAAAAAAAAAAAGAAAAAAAAAAAAAAGAAAAGTATCTGTTAAATTATGTATGTCAATGTATAAATGTTACAAAAGTTTTTAACATGGCTTTCATAAAAATATAAAATGAACAGAAATCACTATGTTAATAAACTCATTAATGAGGCACTAGTAAGGTGATAAAACTGTTTCCAAGAGCATTACAAAAATTTTTTGTGAGTTTTAAAGAGATAAAGTTAGGATAAGATTGCAAAGTTAGTTACAAAACAGGGTCAATGTCCTAAAGCACATCAAAACCATAACCTTTGGTCAGAAATCTCTAAATTAATATGTAACTTTACAATATCTGGGTTTTAGTTAAATAATAAATAGCAAAACCCAAAGCATATGTTCCTAAAATTGTTATAGTTAATATTGGGGCAGGGCCTACAAATGGTATCCTAGTATGACACTGAAGGAACATGCCACCTCCCATGTATTTTCAAATTTGGAATATTTTTTATTAACACTTGTAGGGGATGCAATTCTAAATTTGGGGAGAGGATCACATAATAAAATCACAGAACTCTGCATTTATATTGCTTTGCACCAATCCTTAGAAACTTGCTCCACTTTAAAGAAATCACACTCACATTTTTAAACTGTGGTTTATACAAGAAAGAACACTGAAAACTTCTTTAAGGACACATACTCAAACAAGAGGTCTTAGTTTGTACCAGAAGACTGGCAGACCAATATAATTCAGGTGTTATGCATCAAAGTAATTCATTTTAAAACATGTATGCGTTAATTTTATGATTCTTCATTGGTAATGGACACCTAGTTGCCCAGAATACAAAAAGATAAGCAACCTATCATTCTATTAGGATAACAAAGAGTTGGAAGAATCTAAAACATGTGACAAAATTCACATTCTTTTCATCTTTCAATTGTCTTGACCATTTAATAGTTATGTGGTTTTGACAAGACAACAGGAATTTTGGGCTTCCCATCAATTAGCTGGGTGGATTTTAGTAAGTCATTTAAACAGGATTCTAAGGCCTCTCCTAGACTGAATATTCTGTAGTCTTGTATTTCTAGGTTCTTCAGTATGGTTGAAGGTAGTGAGGAGGGTCTTTTTTTTTTTTTTTTTTTTTTTTTTGCGGTACGTGGGTCCCTCACTGTTGTGGCCTCTCCCATTGCGGAGCACAGGCTCCAGACGCACAGGCTCAGCGGCCATGGCTCACGGGCCCAGCCGCTCTGTGGCATGTGGGATCTTCCCGGACCGGGGCATGAACCTCTGTCCCCTGCATCGGCAGGCGGACTCTCAACCACTGCGCCACCAGGGAAGCCCGTGAGGAGGGTCTTTAAATAAGATTTAGCAGATTGTATTCAAAAGGACTAGACTTTATAGCCCAAAATCCAGGATTTTCACTTCACTTCCAATACTTTCTGATTATTGACTTGGTGGCAACACACAGCATTTCTAAGCCTCGGTTTCCCTGGTTTTAAAATTTAGAAAATAATTATAGGCCTTGTAGATCTATTTGTAGATATATTTCAAAGATTATAAAAATGCATGCTGAATAAATACTAACTTTGGCAATTCCTATTTAAATAGTTCAATAACATTATTAATGAATTAAAATAAGTATCAGAATTATCATTATTGAAGAATTCAAACTCAATCCTGGGAAGAAGTTTCATGTTTTTATAAATATTTTTCAGCTTGTATTTCTGAAATATACTGAGTGTTTCTTAGGAACTTAAAGATCTAAGTCAGCTACTTCATGGGGGCAGTAGATCTCACTCATTCTTGATTACTCAATGATGATAATCTAGGAATTTTCCTTTCTTCATATCAAGTTTTCCCATTCTAATGGATTTTTTCTGTGGCATTGTTTAAGATATCTTACAGAAGAGAAAAATAAACAAATCTTTAGATGGATTTTAAGTGGTTCAGATTAATGAATTCTTACACTTAGCAGAGGGTGAAATTGATAGGACATGAAGACCTATTATTGATAGATAAGGACAATGGGATTATGAGGGAGATGTTGGTCAAGTGAATTATGAAATAAATCTTCTACCATTTTCAGAGTATGCCCATAAGTATAAGACATCCTTGTGTGAAAAGCATTATCATAAAATATTTTTCTATTTTTTGAAGTATTTTAGCATAATATTCTTAAATTATGTGAAAGGAATTTGTTTCAAATCTTTTAAAACTATTTAAAATGGCTCTAATTCTACTTACAAAATGTTTGTATTATGCACAATTGAAAGATCCAAATTATATTCAAAGGTGAACCTGGATTTATTTCTATCTCCTATTGACTGTAGACATTTTCTCTAAAATTTCTCTGGCAGATGGTCAGAGTTTTTGAATGTTGTAGGTGACACTTCTCTATTTTAGTAAAAAAAAAAATTTTGGCAATAATATTCATCCATTGATTCACATTTTGGCTTCTGAGATATATCTATTTTCTTTACTATATGAAAGTCCCTCAAATGGTTTATGAGACACAAAATCCCAACATTATCCTAGTTGCCTTCTTTTGATACACACCAGTCTTATTTGCAGTTGTGTTACATGAATTCATATTCAATACTGGAAATGAAAGCTAAAAGAAATCTTAGTAATGAGTTAGACCAGCTCTTGTTATGATACAGGAAGACACTGAATTCCAGACATGTGAAACCACAAATCATGCACCTTTTAGAGCCAGAAGTTAAGAAGGCAGATCTCTTTCCTCTCTTTTTAATGCTTATATTTACCTGGCCACGCCATGTGAAAGGCTATTTAAAAGAGCTATGGTTGATATACAGATGAAATAGACAGAAAATATGCTCACATGATCCCTATAAGAATTCAGATGACACTTCTATTTGCAGTTAACTGATATTTCTAAGGCTTGTTTTTCACGTTTTCATATCAGATGCATTACAGTTCCTGAATTTTTTTTTTTTTTTTCTTTTTTGCAGTATGCGGGCCTCTCACTGTTGTGGCCTCTCCCGTTGCGGAGCACAGGCTCCGGATGCGCAGGCCCAGCGGCCATGGCTCACGGGCCCAGCCGCTCCGCGGCATATGGGATCCTCCCAGACCGGGGCACGAACCCGTATCCCCTGCATCGGCAGGCGGACTCTCAACCACTGCGCCACCAGGGAGGCCCCAGTTCCTGAATTTTATTTTTAAAACTTGAATGTGGGACTTTACAATTGTTTATCTTAAATTGCACCTGTCAATTTGTAATCATCATTTTAACTATCTGAAGTATATTTGAACTCTGACTCTGTCTTCCATCATAATTTGTCACTAATTTTCTAAAATTACATCAATATGTTTGTTTTAATCAAGCCCTTGACTAAAGATTGAACATTGAAGAACAAAACTAACCCTTTTACCAGAAGTTTCAATGAATAAGGGAATCAGATAGATTACATATTTGAATAGAATCCACAAAAAACAATGCTTTGATAAGAAAATGTATTTAAATCAAGCAAATTTCATTAATAAATTTTGCATTAGATCTATCTGGAAACATTCCAGAGTAAGATAGATGTGTCAAAACATAAGCTGGGCATGATTAATATTAGTAAAAAATTGATAATGGTTCTAAAGACTCAAAGAATGATATTTAGCGTGAACTACAGATTTATATAGAAAATTATAACATTTAAATTAAGAATTATAGAAGGGTGAATTAGAAACATCAGTATATGTTTGTTACTGGGATAGACCCTTACTTCCAGACTCTCACACAGACATGTTAAGCCTCGAATTTCTTATTCAGCTATCAAGGGTAATTAGCCTGTGTTAAGTAAAAGATAGTGAAATAGAACCAATATGCAAATCAACTCTGGTTTTTCTTTTTAGATTCTGATAAATGAAATTATATTTTATTATAGAAAATATAAGCCCCTTTTACCAATTCTGAGGTAAAAAAATATAACTTGATTTTCTATTTATTACATTACTGTACATATTTGAGAATTCCTTGTCTTTCCTTTTCCCCTTTCTCCCAGTCTCCAACTTAATTTTGCTTGTCTTGTTATATCTAATAAAAACATTGTAGTAGAATATTTCAGTGCCTTAGACAACATTTTACCGGAGAAGTCCATTTTAAGCAATAGATACGGTATTTGACTTTCACTCAGACACAGTGATTTTATTAGTACTTTCAGTTTTCTTTTTGAGTAAGTAGAAATGTGCCTGTTTAAAATCTGTCACCCCTAAATACACAGGGCACTGGAATAATACAGTGTATCAAAAGTTTCTCAAAAAATAAGAAATCATTATAAACCTTAAGTCAAATGTCACATTTTTGTGTTTAAAGCAAATGGTGGTGCCCTCCATGGTATAATGGATATTAAGTAGTGCCGAGAAATAAATTGCTGTCTATGAAAATGCAGCCTGTAAATATGCAACTGTGTACTTCCCAGGGGACAAGTGACTATGACTGGCAACCACCGCATTAATTTTACTGCCTATGTATCTTCTGGGAGGTAATGGACAAACTACCACATTTTTAAAAATCACATGTAAGTTTCCCCTGAACCATAGCCTTTCTTGTTTACAGACATTTTTTGCAGACTGTCAAATTTAAAAGCAAAGCAACTAGGATCTGAGATATCCAAGGCCAACTTTTATTTTTCCTTTTGGATAAGAACTGACCACTAAATTACTATTTTCTCTTCAAAATGTCTTTAAAAAGGCTAGTTTTTCAGAGTATAGACCACGCCTTAATAGGACCTTGTTGTAAACAATGTTTAGATGTATCTGGTAGATTCCACATTTCTATTGTTTTTTTACCTTGACTACTGCAATATCCCCAACTGATGTGCCAACCCATTCTGTAAGGCTGGCAGAACACTTTATCAAAGATGCAACCTGGGAGTTCCGGGTAAGATGGGGGAAGAGTAAGACACGGAGATCACCTTCCTCCCCACAGATACACCAGAAATACAGCTACACGTGGAACAACTCCTACAGAACACCTACTGAACGCTGGCAGAAGACCCCAGACCTCCCAAAAGGCAAGAAACTCCCCACATACCTGGGTAGGGCAAAGCGGAGAGATTCCCGCACAGAGGAGCGGTGCCGAGCGGCACTCACCAGACCGAGAGGCTTGTCTGCTCCCCCGCCGGGGAGGGCGGCACTGGAGCTGAGGCTCGGGCTTCGGTCAGAGCGCAGTGAGAGGACTGGGGCTGGCGGCGAGAACTCAGCCTGAAGGGGGCTAATGTGCCACAGCTAGCCGGGAGGGAGTCCGGGAAAACTCTGGAGCTGCCGAAGAGGCAGGAGACTTTTTCTTCCCTCTTGGTTTCCTGGTGCGCGAGGAGAGGGGATTAAGAGCGCCGCGTAAAGGAGCTCCAGAGACGGGCGCGAGTCGCGGCTGAAAGCGCGGAGCCCAGAGACGGGCGTGGGACGCTGGGGCTGCTGCTGCCGCCGCCAAGAAGCCTGTGTGCGAGCGCAGGTCACTGTCCACACCGCCCTTCCGGGAGCCTGTGCAGCCTGCCACTGCCGGGGTCCCGGGATCCAGGGGCGGCTTCCCTGAGAGAACGCACGGCGCGCCTCGGGCTGGTGCAACGTCACGCCGACCTCTGCCGCTGCAGGCTCGCCCCGCACTCCGTGCCCCTCCCTCACGCCGGGCCTGAGTGAGCCAGAGCCCCCGAAGAGGCTGCTCCTTTAACCCTGTCCTGTCTGAGCAAAGAACAGACGCCCTCCGGCGACCTACACACAGAGGCGGGGCCAAATCCAAAGCTGAGACCCAGGAGCTGTGAGAACAAAGAAGAGAAAGGGAAACCTCTCCCAGCAGCCTCAGAAGCAGCGGATTAAAGCTCCACAATCAACTTGATGTACCCTGCATCTGTGGAATACATGAATAGACAACAAATCATCCCAAATTGAGGAGCCAGGAGTCAGTGCTGTGCCTCTGAGGTGGGAGAGCCAACTTCAGGACACTGGTCCACAAGAGACCTCCCAGCTCCACATAATATCAAACGGCGAAAATCTTCCAGAGATCTCCATCTCAACACCAGCACCCAGCTTCACTCAACGACCAGCAAGCTACAGTGCTGGACACCCTATGCCAAACAACTAGCAAGACAGGAACACAATGCCACCCATTAGCAGAGAGGTGGCCTAAAATCATAAAAAGTCCGCAGACACCCCATAACACACCACCAGACGTGGACCTGCCCACCAGAAAGACAAGATCCAGCCTCATCCACCAGAACACAGGCAGTAGTCCCCTCCACCAGGAAGCCTACACAACCCACTAAACCAACCTTAGCCACTGGGGACAGACACCAAAAACAACGGGAACTACGAACCTGCAGCCTGCACAAAGGAGACCCCAAACACAGTAACATAAGCAAAATGAGAAGACAGAAAAACACACAGCAGGAGAAGGAGCAAGATAAAAACCCACCAGACCTAACAAATGAAGAGGTAATAGGCAGTCTACCTGAAAAAGAATTCAGAATAATGATGGTAAAGATGATCCAAAATCTTGGAAATAGAATAGACAAAATGCAAGAAACAGTTAACAAGGACCTAGAAGAACTAAAGACGAATCAAGCATCGATTAAAAACACAATAAATGAAATAAAAAATACTCTAGATGGGATCAATAGCAGAATAACTGAGGCAGAAGAACGGATAAGTGAGGTGGAAGATAAAATAGTGGAAATAACTGCTGCAGAGCAAAATAAAGAAAAAAGAATGAAAAGAACAGAGGACAGTCTCAGAGACCTCTGGGACAACATTAAACGCACCAACATTCGAATTATAGGGGTTCCAGAAGAAGAAGAGAAAAAGAAAGGGACTGAGAAAATATTTGAAGAGATTATAGTTGAAAACTTCCCTAATATGGGAAAGGAAATAGTTAATCAAGTCCAGGAGGCACAGAGAGTCCCATACAGAATAAATCCAAGGAGAAATACACCAAGACACATATTAATCAAACTGTCAAAAATTAATACAAAGAAAACATATTAAAAGCAGCAAAATAAAAAACAACAAATAACACACAAGGGAATCCCCATCAGGTTAACAGCTGATCTCTCAGCAGAAACTCTACAAGCCAGAAGGGAGTGGCAGGACATAATTAAAGTGATGAAGGAGAGAAACCTGCAACCAAGATTACTCTAACCAGCAAGGATCTCATTCAGATTTGATGGAGAAATTAAAACCTTTACAGACAAGCAAAAGCTGAGAGAGTTCAGCACCACCAAACCAGCTTTACAACAAATGCTAAAGGAACTTCTCTAGGCAAGAAACACAACAGAAGGAAAAGAACTACAATAACGAACCCAAAACAATTAAGAAAATGGGAATAGGAACATACATATCAATAATTACCTTAAATGTAAATGGACTAAATGCTCCCACCAAAAGACACAGACTGGCTGAATGGATACAAAAACAAGACCCATATATATGCTGTCTACAAGAGACCCACTTCAGACCTAGAGACACATACAGACTGAAAGTAAGGGGATGGAAAAAGATATTCCATGCAAATGGAAACCAAAAGAAAGCTGGAGTAGCAATTCTCATATCAGACAAAATAGACTTTAAAATAAAGACTACTAGAAGAGACAAAGAAGGACACTACATAATGATCAAGGGATCGATCCAAGAAGAAGATATAACAATTGTAAATATTTATGCACCAAATATAGGAGCACCCCAATACATAAGGGAAATATTAACAGCCATAAAAGGAGAAATCGACAGTAACACAATCATAGTAGGGGACTTTAACACCCCACTTTCACCAATGGACAGGTCATCCAAAATGAAAATAAATAAGGAAACACAAGCTTTAAATGATACATTAAACAAGATGGACTTAATTGATATTTATAGGACATTCCATCCAAAAACAACAGAATACACATTTTTCTCAAGTGCTCATGGAACATTCTCCAGGATAGATCATATCTTGGGTCACAAATCAAGCCTTGGTAAATTTAAGAAAATTGAAATTGTATCAAGTATCTTTTCCGACCACAATGCTATGAGACTAGATATCAATTACTGGAAAAGAGCTGTAAAACATACAAACACATGGAGGCTAAACAATACACTACTTAATAACGAAGGGATCACTGAAGAAATCAAAGAGGAAATTAAAAAATACCTAGAAACAAATGACAATGGAGACACGACGACCCAAAACCTATGGGATGCAGCAAAAGCAGTTCTAAGAGGGAAGTTTATGGCAATACAATCCCACCTTAAGAAACAGGAAACATCTCGAATAAACAACCTAACCTTGCACTTAAAGCAATTAGAGAAAGAAGAACAAAAACATCCCAAAGTTAGCAGAAAGAAAGAAATCATAAAAATCAGATCAGAAATAAATGAAAAAGAAATGAAGGAAACGATAGCAAAGATCAATAAAACTAAAAGCTGGTTCTTTGAGAAGGTAAACAAAATTGATAAACCATTAGCCAGACTCATCAAGAAAAAAAGGGAGAAGACTCAAATCAATAGAATTAGAAATGAAAAAGGAGAAGTAACAACTGACACTGAATAAATACAAAAGATCATGAGAGATTACTACAAGCAACTCTATGCCAATAAAATGGACAACCTGGAAGAAATGGACAAATTCTTAGAAATGCACAACCTGCCAAGACTGAGTCAGGAAGAAATAGAAAATATGAACAGACCAATCACAAGCACTGAAATTGAAACTGTGATAAAAAATCTTCCAACAAACAAAAGCCCAGGACCAGATGGCTTCACAGGTGAATTCTATCAAACATTTAGAGAAGAGCCAACACCTATCCTTCTCAAACTCTTCCAAAATATAGCAGAGGGGGGAACACTCCCAAACTCATTCTACGAGACCACCATCACCTTGATACCCAAACCAGACAAGGATGTCACAAAGAAAGAAAACTACAGGCCAATATCACTGATGAACTTAGATGCAAAAATCCTCAACAAAATACTAGCAAACAGAATCCGACAGCACATTAAAAGGATCATACACCATGATCAAGTGGGGTTTATTCCAGGAATGCAAGGATTCTTCAATATATGCAAATCAATCAACGTGATACACCATATTAACAAATTGAAGGAGAAAAACCATATGATCATCTCAATAGATGCAGAGAAAGCTTTCGACAAAATTCAACACCCATTTATGATAAAAACCCTGCAGAAAGTAGGCATAGAGGGAACTTTCCTCAACATAATAAAGGCCATATATGACAAACCTACAGCCAGCATCGTCTTCAATGGTGAAAAACTGAAACCATTTCCACTAAGATCAGGAACAAGACAAGGTTGCCCACTCTCACCACTCTTATTCAACATAGTTTTGGAAGTTTTAGCCACAGCAATCAGAGAAGAAAAGGAAATAAAAGGAATCCAAATGGGAAAAGAAGAAGTAAAGCTGTCACTGTTTGCAGATGACATGATACTATACATAGAGAATCCTAAAGATGCTACCAGAAAACTACTAGAGCTAATCAATGAATTTGGTAAAGTTGCAGGATACAAAATTAATGCACAGAAATCTCTGGCATTCCTATATACTAATGATGAAAAATCTGAAAGTGAAATCAAGGAAACACTCCCATTTACCACTGCAACAAAAAGAATAAAATATCTAGGAATAAACCTACCTAAGGAGACAAAAGACCTGTATGCAGAAAATTATAAGACACTGATGAAAGAAATTAAAGATGATACAAATAGATGGAGAGATGTACCATGTTCTTGGATTGGAAGAATCAACATTGTGAAAATGACTCTACTACCCAAAGCAATCTACAGATTCAATGCAATCCCTATCAAACTATCAATGGCATTTTTCACAGAACTAGAACAAAAAATTTCACAATTTGTATGGAAACACAAAAGACCCCGAATAGCCAAAGCAATCTTGAGAATGAAAAATGGAGCTGGAGGAATCAGGCTCCCTGACTTCAGACTATACTACAAAGCTACAGTAATCAAGACAGTATGGTACTGGCACAAAAACAGAAATATAGATCAATGGAACAGGATAGAAAGCCCAGAGATAAACCCACGGACATATGGTCACCTTATCTTTGATAAAGGAGGCAGGAATGTACAGTGGAGAAAGGACAGTCTCTTCAATAAGTGGTGCTGGGAAAACTGGACAGGGACATGTAAAAGTATGAGATTAGATCACTCCCTAACACCATACACAAAAATAAGCTCAAAATGGATTAAAGACCTAAATGTAAGGCCAGACACTATCAAACTCCTAGAGGAAAACATAGGCAGAACACTCTATGACATAAATCACAGCAAGATCTTTTTTGACCCACCTCCTAGAGAAATGGAAATAAAGACAAAAATAAACACATGGGACCTAATGAAACTTCAAAGCTTTTGCACAGCAAAGGAAACCATAAACAAGACGAAAAGACAACCCTCAGAATGGGAGAAAATATTTGCAAATGAAGCAACTGACAAAGGATTAATCTCCAAAATTTATAAGCAGCTCATGCAGCTCAATAGCAAAAAAACAAACAACCCAATCCAAAAATGGGCAGAAGACCTAAATAGACATTTCTCCACAGAAGATATACAGACTGCCAACAAACACATGAAAGGATGCTCAACATCTTTACTCATTAGAGAAATCAAAACTACAATGAGATATCATCTCACACCAGTCAGAATGGCCATCATCAAAAAATCTAGAAACAATAAATGCTGGAGAGGGTGTGGAAAAAAGGGAACACTCTTGCACTGCTGGTGGGAATGTGAATTGGTACAGCCACTATGGAGAACGGTATGGAGGTTCCTTAAAAAACTACAAATAGAACTACCATATGACCCAGCAATCCCACTACTGGGCATATACCCTGAGAAAATCATAATTCAAAAAGAGACATGTACCAAAATGTTCATAGCAGCCCTATTTACAATAGCACGGAGATGGAAACAACCTAAGTGTCCATCATCGGATGAATGGGTAAAGAAGATGTGGCACATATATACAATGGAATATTACTAAGCCATAAAAAGAAATGAAATTGAGCTATTTGTAATGAGGTGGATGGACCTAGAGTCTGTCATACAGAGTGAAGTAAGTCAGAAAGAGAAAGACAAATACTGTATGCTGACACATATATATGGAATTTAAGAAAAAAAATGTCATGAAGAACATAGGGGTAAGACAGGAATAAAGACACAGACCTACTAGAGAATGGACTTGAGGATATGGGGAGGGGGAAGGGTAAGCTGTGACAAAGTGAAAGAGCAGCATGGACATATATACACTACCAAACGTAAGGTAGATAGCTAGTGGGAAGCAGCCGCATAGCACAGGGAGATCAGCTCGGTTCTTTGTGACCGCCTGGAGGAGTGGGATAGGGAGGGTGGGAGGGAGACGCAAAAGGGAGGGGATATGGGAACATATGTATATGTATAACTGATTAAATTTGTAAAATAAAATAAAATAAAAAATCTAAGAAAAAAAAAACACTAAAAAAAAAAAAAAAAAAGATGCAACCTGTATCATGCCATGGTCCTGTTAAATGCCTTCCTACATATAATTCCAGCTCTATGTCTCTTGTACCTCAATGACACTTGTACACTTTTTTCCCATTTTTCACCTCAAATTTTACTCTATGGTAATAGGATACCATGTTTAGTCTCACACACACACACACACACACGCACATATATTGAAGGAGTGTTTGTTTTTAAAAGGATTCTCTCTTTATGTAGGTAATTTACCTCAATGTCAGGCTATCTCTGATTAACAATTTATATTTAATATTGGATTCTGAGAAGTCCTACTATTCTATATCAAGATTAGTTTATAAAAACAGATGGAGTAAATTGAAAGATGAAAACTACTCATATTGTCACATCAGTAGAACACACTAGAAGCCGTGACATTTAATTAAAAATTCCAGTCTTGGTCCCACACATTACTGTCCCTCAATGATGTCTTTGTGATGATACCTTTCAGAATGGAAAAGTGGAAAGATAAAGGGGTTTGCTTTCATTTGTAATGTCTATAGCTACTATTTATCAGTATGTTACTTTACTTTGGAAACTAAGCTTTCTAATCTGTAAAATGAGTTATACTAACGTATGTCCTCTTAGGTTGTTACGAAAATTAGTGCTGTTTAAAATGAAGAATTGTGTACAGTTCCTGACAAATAATAGATATTCAATAAATAGTTGATATGATTATTCACCATAACTTAAGGGATTGATGGCAGAATTAAGATTAAGGTAGCATATAAAGAGATTTCCTTGAACAATTATTGTTGGGTTTAAATAAATTATTCTGAAAATAAGTTAACAAAAAGGATAAGTGACAAGGTCCAATAAATGAAGAGTATGTGAGATGAAAACATTATGTTTTGCCTTGCAGTGGGTTAGAATCTTGTGTCCACTCCCCTGCTGGTAATGATGAGTTAAATAAAGTAAGATAAAATTTAAATCTGATGAAAATTTACCCTCGAATCATCACTGATTATGCTACTAGATGAGACTAGATAAAATAACATCAATTTATATGTGACTAAGACATTAAAACTCTTTGTTTGAAAAAGGAATACAAATGTATAGGGAGTACAAGTGTGCTATGATGAAATACGTCTTTCTGTTAAAAAAAGAGAGGAAGTAAAGTCCAAAGCTCTTTTACTAGCTTAACAAAAAAGTTGCACAATGATTTAGAGCTTCAGGTAGTATGACTTCAATATAAATAGAGAAAAATAACAAATTTAAGTAAAACGACCAACTTGAATTTTAAAAGTTCTATATCATACTTCAGAGGATGTAATTTCTGAATTATGGGCACCTTAAAACAGTATTTTGTACAAATAACTTTTCTGAGGATGTTTTTCAATAACAGAAATATATATTTTCTCACTGTTTCCCATGCTGGACAGGTTGGAAGGACTAATGGACTGAGGAATGCTGTCAACTCACCACTAATTCACAAGAACATTTACCTTTGAGATTTGGTTCATGTGCTTAGAACATTCTCACCTGTTATTTTTTGTCCCTTTTTTGAGAGGGGAAGGGGAGATGTCTGGCTAACTCTAATGTGACCTTCAATACCAAGGTCCCAGAACAAGGTTCTCCAGAAAATCTTTCTTGA
Source organism: Mesoplodon densirostris (assembly GCF_025265405.1). Lineage (NCBI taxonomy): Eukaryota > Metazoa > Chordata > Mammalia > Artiodactyla > Ziphiidae > Mesoplodon > Mesoplodon densirostris. Next base: position 102,094,090 of record NC_082663.1, on the reverse strand, counting down.
ATCTTGAGATAAGTTTACTGTGTTTTCTTTGCTTACAAAGCATAGTGCGTGTCAGTCTTACACTGTAAAGTCCTCAAAAATAGGAAACATACCTCATTCATAGCATATTAAATCTCAGGACATAGAAGAGTACTTCATATGTTATATGAATTAAATATAGTTCTAGATCTGTAATTGTGTACTTAGAATATTTAATATTTTAAAATTGACAACCCATTTATTTGTGATACAATAGAAAAGGTTAAAGTCTTTCTGATCACAGTAAATCAAAAAGGCAGAGCCCTTGATTAAGCACCCTCAGAATACAATCCCAATGTCCTCTCCCAGCTTCTGCAGGTACACTCTGCCCAGACAATGGAGTATTTTGTAGTAATAAACATTCCCCTCCCCTCTTATCAGGTGCTGCTTATGGCCAGCTAGGTTATGTTGGTCAAATTTGCAGGAGAGGGCAGAGCATGAGTGGGATACATACTCTCTTGCAGGACAGAGGCTTCTACACTGACTTGAAGCCAGGGGGCAGGGTGATAGCTCACACCTGGGAGGAGTGGGCCACTTGTGCAGTTTTACAAGGTTCAGTGGAAACTGGGAATTTGTGGTTTTTAGGAGTATTACCCCTGATTGTTCCCATACTGGTGCCACACTTTCCCAAGCTGTATTACCCCTGATTGTTCCCATACTGGTCCCACACTTTCCCAAGCTGGACCCTGGCCTTGGCAAAGTAGACTGCCTTGCTTGGTAATTTAACATTTTTTGTTGCTTGGCTATTCTGGAAATTAAGTCCTGGTCGGTATCCTCAGCTTCCTCTACCTTCTCCCTTCAGGGGGTGCTACCAAAGAGACCCTCTAACTATCAAGTTTGCTTTAAGTTGGTGATTAATTATTCTCAGTTAGTTATTGATTTCAGTAGGTAGCCAATTCCATGGTCCTTGGAGGTATGTTCCCCTTCTATATCTCAAACACATGTCACATTACACTAGCTAATACATTCCTTTTCATTAGTATGCCCCCTTCCATTTACCACTGAACAATGGGATCACCACCTTTTTTCCAGGGACAGTGTACTTCACCTATGACCATTGACAGTGGTCTCACTGCCATGCAGGCAGTGTATGATCCTGCTCCCAAGTGCCTATCTTTGAAACTTCTTCCTCTGAATGCCTGCTTCCCTATGAAGCCAACTCTGAGGTAGATTTTAGTGTGCAGGGTATTAAGGAATGCCCGTATGATCAATACCTGAGGAAGGAGAGGTAAGAAAGCAGGAGTGGGCAGAGAAAGAAGTCAAGCTTCAATAAAAGCCCAAGGACAAATGTGACTGAAACACAGAGAACTCTGGAGCTAGAATGATCTTTCAGATACGCCCCAAGATAGACTGAGATGGCCAGACTCTGTTCTACTTCAACAGTTAGTGATTGCATGTAGACTGCCATTGGAAGGGGTGTGAACTGGAGGGAGACAGCTTTCTGAAATAGAGGCATTAATAAAAAAAAAAAAAAAAGAGTCAACAGGCGAAAGTTGTTCCAGTAACCAGACAACAAAGTTCCTCATTAAGGGCTATATCATTGCAACACAGAGCAGTAAACACTGTGGTAACTAAAAAAAAAAGAAAAGAAAAATAAATTTATAACAAAGAAGCTAGTTGAGAGAATTATTAATAAACTAATACTTGATAACACCTAATGAAGGCAAGAATGTAAACAAATAGAAAACAAATACTAAGGTGGCAATTTTAAAATCATAGATATATCAGTAAATGTGCTCCATGTAAAGAGAATATGCCAATTAAAATTTAAACAATGTTGGAGTTGATTTAAAAATGCAAATATATACCTCTTAAAAGAGACTCACTTAAATGTAAAGAAATAGAAATTAAACTGTTGTAGTTGGAAAAATGTATGTCAAAAAACACTAAACAAAATATTTTAATTAGATTTAAGGGAAGAAAAACCAGAAAACTAGAAATATTTTTATAACTTAAAAATACTAGGACGTAAGGAAGATATAAAAATTATGAACTTCCAATCACCAAATAGCAGCTTCAAAATACATGAAGCTAAAATTGACAGAACAAAAAAAGAGAAATAGGCAAACTCACAATAATAGAAGTAGAATTTAGTACATTTTTCATAGTAAATGATAGAATATGCAGACAAAATATCAATTTAGAAAGATTCATTTGATATATTAAGATATTTTAATTTAACTGACATATCTGGAACACTCACCACATAACAGCAGAATACACATTATTTTCATGTGCAATTTGAACGTTTACCAAGGTAAGCCATATACTAGGCTATAAAGTAAGTTCTAACACATTTCAAGGAATTGAAAATATACAGAGCTATCTTCTGACTATACTATGTGTAAGCTGGGATTAAATATTTAAAGATAACTAAAGAAAGTCATCCTACATTTGTAAATCAGCAGTACACTTCTAAAAAAACTATGGTCAAATAACAATTAAAAATAGAAATTAAATTGTTTTACTGAATGATACTAAAAGCATAGTATTTAATATATGTGGGAAACATCTAAAGCAATATTTACAGAAAAATGTATAGTACTAAGTTTAGATTTTAGAAAAGAATATCAATGGTCTATGATAGAGCACAAGGAGTTAGAAAACAGGAAAATAAAGAAAATAGTAAAAATCTGTAACATAGAAAAAAATAACACTACTGAGAAAATCCACAAAACCAATGTTATTTCTTTAAAAAGCTAATAAAATTGTTAATTCCCTAGTAAGAATGATCAAAATAAAAAGAAAAGGTAAACACAAAAAATATTAGGAATGAAAAAGGAACATCACTACAGATCTTTCAAATATATATTGAATAGATAGAAAGAGTACTTTATGAAAAATGTCAGGCCAAAAAATTTGAAAATGTAGGTGAAATAGCTGAATACATTAAAAAGCACAAGTTATAAAAATTATACAAAAACATGAAAAAACTGTTCTATATCTAAAAAATAAATTAAGTATCTGATTAATAGCATCCCAACGAGTAAAACTCCAGGCCTAGATGGCTTCATGTATATTTTTCCCTCATGTTTCAGAAACAAAATGCCAATACCATACACAGTCTTTTTCTCTTAGGTAAATGTGAGGAGAGGGCAGTTTCCCACTCTTTTTATTAAATAACTATAATGTTGATACCAAAGCATGACGAATACATTAGGAGAGGGAAATCATATGAATATTTCTTATAAAGATACAAAAATTTTAAAGAAAATATTATCAAATCAAACCTAACATAGCATACCATGGCCAAGTTTTTTTTTCTAGTATATTTAACATTTCAAAAATTGATGTAATTTATCACATTAAGACAAAGAAAAATAAAATGATCATACTGACAAATAATAAAAAATTATTTGATAGAATTCAATATACATGTATGATAAAATAAAACAAAAAGTCTTAGCAAATTAAAAGCAGAAGTGAAATTCTTATGCTCATAAAGTTACCTTAAAAATATATATATATGGGCTTCCCTGGTGGTACAGTGGTTGAGAGTCCGCCTGCCGATGCTAGGGGACATGGGTTCGTGCCCTGGTCGGGGAAGATCCCACATGCCGTGGAGCGGCTAGGCCCGTGAGCCATGGCTGCTGAGCCTGCGTGTCCGGAGCCTGTGCTCCGCAATGGGAGAGGCCACAACAGTGAGAGGCCCGTGTACTGCAAAAAAAATAAATAAATAAATTATATATATATATATATATATATATATATATATATATATATATATATATATATATATATATATATATATGATATAACCTGAGTAATGGTAAAATATTATAAGCTTTACCCTGATTGGAGGGTGAGAAAAAAATATCTTAGGTTCAATATTCAATGGAGAACATATCCAGGGCTATAAGGCCAATAAATCAAAATTATAAACAGAAAAATTTAAAGAAAAATTGACATTTACAGGTGCACAAATGTATATCAAAATTTTTTTTTTAATCCTGAAGATAAACTGCCAGAATTCATAATTTTTTGAGCTGCTGAATCTAAAAATCAATTTATAAAAATAAATTGTATTTCTAGGTATCAGCCACACAAAGTTGTAAAAATAATATTATAAACAGTATTTCATTTAATATCATCAAAAAACCATCAGAAAGCTAGTCATAAATTTAACAAAATCTATCCAGTACCACTACAGAAAAACTACAAAAGATTACTGTGAGAAATTTGAAAAGACCCAAACAAATGGAGAGATATACCACTTCCAAGTATTGGAAGACTTGAAAAAAGGCAATTCTCTCCAAATTAGGCAACCAAATCACTGCAGTAACAATCAAAATTCTATAAGAATTTTTTAGGGAGGATGGGAAAATTTGTTACCTGACTCTAAAATGTATGGGGAAATTAAAAACCAAGAATAGCCAAGATAATAGTGAAAAAGAATAAAGCTGCACTTTTACTATGTTGAATCAAGTAGTTATAAAACCACAGTAATTAACTTAGTCTGGTATTGGTCCAAGAAAACAGAAGAGACATTGGAGTTCAAGTTCCATCAAAATGGAGAAACCTGAAAATCATCCTAGACACTCATTCAAGAAAAAATGAAAATGCCCTATGAGTAAGGAACATACTTTAGCAGCAGGACAAAATAAACAGACTCAACTAAAACAAGTATTAAAAGGATTCAGGTGTTCCAATGGCAAATTTAACTATCCACCAACAAAATTTTCAACCAACTCTAGATGAAAGTCACATAATCTAGAGCCTACACAACATATTCTGTGCAATGACAGGCACACAATAAATATTAATTATAACAATACTATCTAGACATGGAAAGAAGTGACTATTAATTGAGAGGTAAAATAATGAATATAAACAGACCCACATAGAATATAAACTTTAAACTTATCAGTTGAAGACTTCAAAGTAACCATGTTTAATATATTTAAGAAATGAGATTTAAAAAAAAAGCACGGAAAAACAAAAATGGACCATGTTTTGGAAAAGCTGCATACATTTCAAACTTTTTGCCAATAAGAAAACAGAAATGAAATGTATACATTCCTTGAACATAACAATGTATTACAATAAAGAAGGAAACCCAAATAGTCCTTTATCTACTGAAGGTATTGAATTTATAATTTAAAGCCTTACCAGAAAAAAAGCTCCAGGCACAAATAGTCCAGTGCATTTTAAACTAATGAATTCTTTCAAACATTCATGAATGACTATTACCAGCCACCCATAAATTTTCAAAAAGCCAGACACAAAAGAGTATATATATTATAAAATTTATTTACATAAAGTTCAGGAACAAACAACTATTCCACAGTGATAGAATTGAGCTCTATGCATGTATACACATACATAAAAAATACACATATTTTTTAAAATGCCCAGTAGAACACATACAAAATATGGGTGATAATTATAGAGCAAGGGACTTGAGTAAGTATAGCACTGATCTGATTGGTAGAGGGAACTTCTCAGGACAACTTTAGGAACTAGCTGTTACGGGAGACCATTGATTTTCAGTGGCATAATTCCATATTATTGTATGGCTTTCTCTTGCAGTGCTCAGCCGTTCTTACATAGGGAATGTAAGACTAATGGTTGCATTGATCCAAAGCTGAATAGGCAAAGATAGGTGCTCTGGAAACTTAATGGATAAGGCAAGGAGGGTTATTAAAGTGGCGAGGCTAGGCCGGAGAGGAAAGAAAGGAAACTTAATTGAGATGAGTGATCCAGAGACAAGAGCTCTCAATGAAGAAAAAATGTACAGAAATGTTAGCAAGGCATGTGTATGTTTTGTAGTGTGGATCCCACCTACCTCTGCAGCTGTGCTCTAAAAGGGTACCTTGGTCTTAGTCCTGCTAAATGACAAATGGCAGGCCATTCCATCCCTCTCTGCCTATGTTCACCTGGTTCTCTCTTCATTTCAGGCAGCAATCCCCTCCAAGATACTCCCTCTTCTACAACTATGCACACTTCCTTCTCTCAAATCTATGTGATGACCAAGTCCTCCTATGTCTAGGACAGTGTGGGATACAGAATAGGCCTGCAGTGAATGGTTGGTTGGATGAATGCAAGTATGAATATAAGTGCAAGTGTATTTTTTATTTTCTTCTTTTCCTTCTTCTTATTTTTTGTGTGGTTAGTTCTTCAAGTAATACACTTAACAATTAAGCTGAAATTCTCATGTTCATTAGGGGCTATTTATGAAATAAAAATGTGATTATAAACAAGCGAGAAAAATGAACTTCCAAAGCAATTTTCCTGTACTTTGAAAACATCTTTACATTTCAATTAGAGCTCACATAAAAGCTGAACTACTACAGCATTGAATATTGTAGTCACCACTCTCATTAAAAGAGTTATTAAGTTCCTAATTAGATGGGTTTATGTTCTAGATATCAGCAAAAAATAAACAGCATTCTCATATAGGACTGTATAATCTAAAATAAACTAATTACACGTGTACCTTCATGCATGTATGCCCCTTTTTCATGTTGCATCACCTTTCTGGGATGACCTTTCCCACCCTATATGCTTACTAAAACCCTATTCAAAATTTAGCCTCAATAACAAAAATTTATAGATTTCCCTGACCTTCCTTTGATCTTCATATTTAAACTCTAAACATTTTTTTCTCTTTCTCTTTGTAAGTCTTACAGACGTGCTTAAATAACTAGCAATAGTATCTGGCATAGAAATGAGGAGAAAAGTAGCTGGACAATAATTTAGTTTTAGGGATTCCAAGTATATGTTTAAATTAATTTGTATAATAATATCGATAACAACTAGCACTTTGCAACATGCTAGGTATCATATCTGTAGTTCTCATAAGAACCTTTTGGTTTAAATTTTATTTATATCTCCATTCAAGAAATGATGAAACTGATTTAGAGAGAGAATGATTTTCCACAGGTTCTGTAGCTGGCAAGTAACAGCTCCAGAGTCTGAAGCTGCTCTAAATGGCACCAAAGCCTGTATTCTTTCTACCACATCTCATTGCTCCTCTAGAATCCAAATGTAGCTTCTTGAAATATCTACACATATGTTCTTGTGGAATTGAAATTTTGATAAGCATCTGTGATGGGCAAAATAATGATGAACAAAGATGCCCACGTTCTGATCACTGGAAGCTGTGTATATGGAATCTTACATGGTAAAAAGGACTTTTCAGCTGTGGTTAATGATCTTGAGATGGGGCAGTTATATTAGATTATCCAGTGTCCCCAAGCAATCACAAGGGTTTTTATAAAAGAGAAGCAAGAGATCCAGAGTCAGAAAGATTTGAAGATGCTACACATGGGATGAAGGATGTGGCTAAGAGCCAAGGGATGCAGGTAAATTCTAGAGGCTGAAAAAGACAAAAGAACAAATTCTCCCTAGAGCATTCACAAGGAACTCAGAAGACACCTTGATATTAGTCTAGTAAACCCTCTGACTTTTGACCTCCAGACCTTTAAAATAATGAATTTGTGCTGCTTTAAGCTATGATGTTTGTAGGAGTTATTAGCAGCAAACAACTCCTAGAGTGACTACTGTTTTTGTATTAAGTATATGAGGCTAATTCTGCTTTACCCCCTTAACACATGCATACAAAATTTTGTTACTTTGTCCACAAAACTAGTCCCAGACCCTCATGCAATTTAGAGTTTTCACCTTTCAAAGCTGTTAATGATCATGTGAGCTGTGGCACCACAATTTTTTAAAAACTGTTGTTATGAAACCCAAAATGCTTCCAGTAGTTTATGCAATTTTCAGAAAATAAATAAATTTTAAAAAGAAAATAATTTTAGGGAGGTGAAGCATAGTAAGGAATACAAAAAACAATATTTCCAAATACAAAGCAATATTTCCTTGCTTTGTCCTCAAAGAAAGGTTGTATTTATAAAATGCTACACAAAAAAATGTCATAATATCTGAGATACTGCCAAAGGGATACTTAATTATGGTAAAATAATTACAGTAATTATGGTAAAAGATGGCAATATGTTTTTTCAGTACATGTCTTTTCTGTTTTCTTCAAAGATCATTTAAAATTAATTTGATGTTATTTGAATTAAACAATCATAGCACTGGAAGTCACATACTTGCTTTCACGTCCTAATGTGTTTTCATTATATTTTTCTTTAAAAGTCAACATATTTTCAAATTTATCTTTTATAAAAAATATCACCAAATGGTAAATTTCAATAAAGTATTGATCTAATAACATTGTTATCCTAGATTTCATAAATGAGTCAGGAATTGAGTGTGTCTCACTGTTTTAAACGTAGATCAATAATGATTCTGTTGATACTTTCTGCAATTTGGATATTGATCGAAATAGTAATTGCAGCAGGAGAGTAGTACAGAAACAGACTGTAATACTGTATATATTCATTGATTCTATATATAGTTGTTGAGCACAGTGCCAGGTATTGGGAGACACTTGTGACTAAAAATATGAGTAGTTTCTACCCCCATAGTTAATCACTTTACAAGCTGGTAGTTTCTACCCCCATAGTTAACCACTTTACAAGCTGATAGATGGAAGATATTAACTAAATGACGGCACAGAGAAATGTGAAAATGCCAATGTTGAAATCATGGTTAAGGAGAGATGAATAATATTATGAGATCTTGAAATGGGGACACCTTTTGAGCAGAGCTCTAGTCAGGTATATCAGGAAAATCTCAGCACAGATGAGAAGAAAGGCAGTTCCCAAGCAAGAAAGGGAAGCAAAACCTCTCCAGGCAGAGGGAAACTGTACAAAGATAATAGACATTTGAGGAGAATGAGGGACAGAGAGATGGTCGGTCCAGCAGGAGTCAACAGGTTGCTGGGGAAATGAGGCCAAAATGAGGGAGTAGTTACTAGGTAAAATACTGCTGAAGGGTAGACAGTGATGAGAATCTGAGATCATAAATAATTTCGCAGAAGCTGCTTCGTTAACTGAATAGAATAGCACGAAACTGAAATACAGCCAAGAGTAAAAGGTGAGGAAACAGGAACATCAATACCATATTGATTACTATTGTTTTGTAATACAGTTTCAATTCAGGGAGAGTGATGTCCCAGCTTTGTTGTTCTGTCTCAAGATTTCTTTGGCTATTTGAAATCTTTCACATTTCCATAAATATTTTAAGATTGTATTTTCTATTTGTGTGAAAAGTGCCAATGGAATTTTGATATGGTTTGCTTTGAATCTGTAGATTGTTCTGGGTAATACAGACATTTTTACAGTATTTATTTGTTCAATCCATGAGTATGGAAAATCTGTCCATTTATTTGTGTCTTCAATTGCTTTAATCAATATTTTCTAGTTTTTAGTGTTCAGGTCGTATTTCTAAGTATTTTATTCTTTTTGATGCAATTGTAAATAGGTGTTTTCTTAAGTTCTCTTTCTGCAAGTTCATTGTTAATGTATAAATATGCAACAGATTTTTGTATATTGATTTTATACCATGCACTTTTATACCATGCAATTTTACTGAATTTGTTTATTAGTTTTAAAAGTTTTTTGGTGGAGTCTTTAGAGTTTTCCATGTATAAAATCATGTTTTTTTCTTTCTGCTTTGGATACCTTTTCTTTCTTTTTTCTGCCTAATTGCCCTGGTTAGAACTTCCAGTACTAAAAATGGAATTTGACCACTATCTTACACCATCCACAAAAATTAACTCAAAATGAAATAAAGGCTTGAATATAAAACCAGAGCTATAAAATTCCTAGAAGAAAACACAGGTGGTAAGCTCCTTTATTGTTGCTGGCAATACTTTTTCGGATATGACTCCTCAGGCAATGGCAACAAAAGAAAAAATAAACAAATGAGACTACATCAAACTAAAAAGCTTCTGCACAGCAAAGGAAACCATCAACAAAATAAAAAGAAAATTTACTGAATGGGAGAAGATATTTGCAAATCATATATCTGAAAAGAGTGACTATCAAAATATATAAAGAACGCATAGATATCACTAAACAGTCTACAGGTAACAAATGCTGGAGAGGGTGTGAAGAAAAAGGAATCCTCCTACACTGTCGGGGGGAATGTAAATTGGTACAGCCACTATGGAGAACAGTATGGAGGTTCCTTAAAAAACAAAAATAGAGTTACCATATCAGCAATCCCACTCCTGGGCATATACCCAGAGAAAATTCTAATTTGAAAAGATACATGCACCCCAATGTTCATAGCAGCACTATTTACAATAGCCAAGACATGGAAGCAACCTAAATGTCCCTCAACAGATAAATGGATAAAGATGTGGTATATATACACAATAGGATACTACTCAGTCATAGAAAAGAATGAAATAATGCCATTTGTAGCAATATGGATGGACCTAGAGATTATCATACTAAGTGAAATAAGTCAGAGAAAGACAAATATCATATGATATCATTTATATCCAAAAAAATGATACAAATGAACTTGTTTACAAAACAGAAACAGACTCACAGACATAGAAAACAAACTTCTGTTTACCAAAGGGGAAATGGGGTAGGGGATGGCTAAATTCAGAGTTTGGGATTAGCAGATACAAACTACTATATATAAAATAGATAAACAACAAGGTCCTATTATATAGCACAGGGAACTATATGCAATATCCTACAATAAACCATAATGGAAAAGAATATGAAAATATATGTGTGTATATATATATGTATGTGTATATATGTATATATATATATATGAGTAACCACAAGATATGATTTATTGAAATAAGAAATAAAGAGTAAAGGTGGATATAGCATTAAATTGGAAGAAAGATAATGAGGTATACTTTGGAGATGTTTATTTTAACCTTTTTATAAGACCTGGGATTGCAATATGCAGCAGAATGTTGAGTAAAATGAATCTCAAGGACAGAAGGAAATACTAATCTGCTGACATCTTTTTATCAAACATTAATTCAGAATAAGTTTTTGATTGATAACATTGTAACAGGTGAGATTTCTCATGAAGTAGAGTGATAAAATAAGGCTACCAAGGAAGAAATGTGACTTCAATCTATTCTAGCAAATAAACTGAAATAAAAGATATGAAAGTTTCTGAGTATCAGACTTATCCAAAAATAGTATTTGGTTACTGGAAGAGAAGCTGAAATATAAACTTTTAATTCTTTAGCCAAACTATATAGTTATGGAAAATATCTAAATATGACTTAAAAATATACCTCATAAACAACTAGAATATGATGATTTTCTACAAATACATTCTATGAATGTACAAGACTGGAAAAGTGTATACACATTTGAAAAGGAATATGGATTACCTGGGTATTCTTGATAATAAAGGTTCTCCTTTAAAGCTACCAATAAATTAATTACTTTAGTTAAAAATCAAGTTCTGATTAAGATTCCAATTTTTTTAATAAATCAAATATTTTGTTTTCTCTGATTAGACTAATAAATAGTCCATATCAAATTCATTTATGATGAAAGATAACTCTAACAAAGTTGCTAATTTGCTTATTGTCTAATATATATTTAATAAAGTAGTATTTTCATGAATATATTATTATGTAATGTTACATGGACATTTAGGCTATCATTTTAAATTTTTTATTCTCATAATTTAGGGTTTAAATGACTTCAGTTTCCTGAAGACAGATCTATCTTTGAAATAACAGTATGGATAGTAGTCAACCTTTCCACAGACAAGGCAGAACATTCCTGTACTTTAATTGTGGTATTTGATATTTAGGGAAAAAAATACAGGTTCATCAGTTTTTGCAAGTTTTGCTATCACCTCACACCAGTCATAATGGCCAGCAACAAAAAATTCTACAAACAATAAATGCTGGAGAAGGTGTGGAGAAAAGGGAACCCTCCTACACTGTCGGTGGGAATGTAAATTGGTACAACCATATGGAAAACAGTATGTAGTTTCCTTAAAAAACTATAGATATAGAGCAACAATATGATCCAGCATTCCCACTCCTGGGAATACATCTGGAGAAAGCCAACAGCACTTCGAAAAGATACATGCACCCCAATGTTCATCACAGCACTATTTACAATAACCAAGACATGGAAGCAACCTAAATGTCTATTGACAGAGGAATGAATAAAGAAGATGTGGTACATGTATACAATGGAATATTACTTGGCCATAAAAGGAATGTAAATAATGCCATTTGCAGCAACATGGATGGACCTAGATATTATCATACTAAGTGAAGTAAGTCAGACAAAGACAAATATCTTATTATATCACTTACATGTGGAATCTAAGAAAAAATATTTCAAAGGAACTTATTTACAAAACAGAAACAGACTCAGATCTCAAAATCAAACTTATGGTTACCAAAGGGGAAACATGGGGGAAGTGATAAATTAGGAGATTGGGATTAACATATCCACACTACTATATATAAAATAGATAACTGGGCCTCCCTGGTGGTGCAGTGGTTGACAGTCCGCCTGCCGATGCAGGGGATACGGGTTCGTGCCCCGGTACGGGAGGATCCCATATGCCACAGAGCGGCTGGGCCCGTGAGCCATGGCCGCTGAGCCTGCGCATCCGGAGCCTGTGCTCCGCAACGGGAGAGGCCACAACAGTGAGAGGCCCACGTACCGCAAAAAAAATAAATAAATAAAAAAGATAACTAATAAGGACCTACTATATAGCACAGGGAACTCTACTCAATATTCTTTAATGACTTATATGGGAAAGAATCTGAAAAAGAATGGATAGATGTATATGTATAACTGATTCACTTTGCTGTACACCTGAAACACAACATTGTAAATCAACTATATTCCAATAAAAATTTTGAAAAATATATATTAAAACTTACACATTTAAGGATTGAACCAGCTAATATAGTGAAATTTCCTTTTTAAACTCAATGCCTTGCAATATTTTTTACTAAAATTCTATTCTTTTATGTTTTAATTTGAAGGCTAAATGAGAATTCGGTGAAAATTTGGATTTGACTTTGGCAAAAAACTGTTCTTTCATTATAAGAAAAAACACGCACACACACAAACACACATATGCAAATCCAAGATACTTTATGGTGTATTTGATTATACCAAGATTATCAATAGCCTCTTCTAAAATGGGAAATTTCAAGATAGTAAGTAATTAATCTGTGTCTTATAATAATGTAGAACTAGAATGGGCCATTTGCTATCTTGAAGTACAAAAAAAAAAATCCAAATGATAAACATAATGTCAGATGTTTAGAAATCAGAAACCATATTTCTTTGTCTCAAGAAGCCATTTCTTCCAACATACTAAAACTTTCAATAGTTTAAGAATCTCTGGTCTACTTATTCAATTCATAAGATTTATTTGTGACGATTATTCTGTCACATAATCATCTGAAAACTTTGGTCATTCTGCCAAATAGCTCTTAAGGGAGAGGGAGCTTACTTTCATTTCCTCAAGCTTCCATCTGGGAGCTGCACAAGTGCTTAGAACAAATCAGGAAAAAAAGCACTGTTCTCATCAGCTCCAAGGAGTCTGTCCTGTGTTCCTCTCACTACTTGCTGTTAGGACCAGAACTAAGATGTGTCCCAAGGATGATGGGGGGCTCCACAAGTCTGCTGTCACTGGGAAAACATTACTATTCCTGTTTTCCCTTTAGGTCCGTTTATGCTGCCCTCAATAACAGCTTCAATATATCAATCTTTAGAATACAGAGTCAGAGGGAATGGTAAATCCTTCTATTGTCATAATCACAAGACTTGCTGTAACATGTGCCCCAGAAATAATCTTTCATCATGTAAAAGAACAGTACAATCCTGTTAACAAAGACCCCATGACAAATGACTCAAGATTGGCACAGGTCTTAGTTATTTTTTTCTTCTATTTAGATGCCTTGTACAAATATAAAAGCTTTTTATCCTCTCTGATAAAGTTTTATCTTTAAAATTACTGGAATGTTTGCGGAAGATGGGCCTTCTAGTACAAGTTAATGAAACACTGTTTTGACTGTCATGGAAATTCAAGTCACCAAAGTGACAAAAGAAGATGTTAAAGGCGAATACAGAAGATTACGCAGTTGTGAAAAAAACTTATCTCTTAATAATGAAAATACTGGGTTTTCTCAAGCAATCCAAGATTTGATAAAGACAACATGAAGCACAGTAAATTATTTTGATAAGAAAATCTTTGTTGCCCAGGCAGATTACTTAAAGGGTAAAGAAAAACCTTTGTTTACAATTTCATGTTAAGAACAGACCAGTAATCTAATAAAACTGTCTTTTTAACAGACAGAAAACAAAATTTTAATTTGTCAAAAACTTAATTAAATCCATTCCAATCTGAGCCAGTTTGACCACACATAAAATTCCTTTCCCAAGATTTCTTTTCCACAAAGCTACAAGTTTTTAAAATATCCATTCAGATTTTGTCCTATGTTTTTCATTTTTCTCATTCCAGAACAGTCATTTTATTTCCCTTACCTACTTTTCATACATGATCATTTCTTTTATCCTGTTATTTCTAAGTAGTTTTAACTACATATATTTATTAGAATTCTTAATCCCTAGAATCCTTTATTCCTAGTGAAAACTAAGAAGTAAGTGATTGTGGACTGTAACACTAGCATTCTGTGAATTGGCAAATTCATAAATACATTTCATAATTTGCAGAAATATATTCTTTCTCATAGTAAATTTTTAATGTAGCATAAAACATGTGTACTAATAAAACTAAATATTTTAGTTCCTCTGTAAATGGAAGCCAAAGGTAGATAAACCTGTATTCAGTAGTTAATGAGTCAGTATTTTATCTTATTTGAAAATGATCTAGATATTCAAAGAATATCTCCCATTTAATTTATCTCAGTGTAACTTGAAGGTTTCAAATTACCAAAAAGATTTGGAAACTCTTTCTAAGTAGACCTAACATAAAGCATAATTATGGTTGAAAAATTCATTTATGAAGTTTTATGTTACATATATTTAATTTACTAATTAACAATTATGTTTATTTGTAAAAATTTCACATTGAACAGCTAACCATTATCTTATCTTTTGTGCGGACAAATTTTATAACAGAGATAACATGAGCTTATTTGACTTTTAGTAAGCCTAGGTAGAATAAAAATTGTATGTCTACATTATATTTATTACTGATAACTCTATAGACATGCCTATTTTAATTAAACCAACAAAAAAACTAGCTTTTATTTATCAAAGATTATTCTAAATCACGTGAACTTAAAAACATTTGGGTTAGTTTTTACTTTTCTGAGACTGCTTAATTTATATAGCACTGGTTTATCTTTAAGTCAGTTAAATAGAGTTCTTTACAAATTAATTTTGGCAATAGGATTCAGAGATAGAAACACATCACACATCTATAACATAAACACATAGACATACATAAACAGATGCAAACAGAGATCTTACAGCTTTCATGTAGAAATTTTAGCCCTAGACAGGTATAATGCAAAACTGAGCTTGGAAGAACAGCTGGATACAAATTGTGTTTCTGACAGATTGAATAAAGTTAGGGTTGAATAAATTGAATTGAATATTTATTCAATTTATTGAATTCAATAAATTAAATAAAGTTAGGGTTATCTTCTCACACGGCTTAAACTTTTTACTAATATTTTTGTTGTAGATTTTAAAAATGTTTCATTCATCTAGTTTCCAGGTAGCCTCCTTTTTTTCCCCTAATTTCAATTTTAGTTTTTCCTTGGTTGTTTAATGGAATAACAGGTACTAGTTTACTGGAGAAGCTCCGGGAATATCATCACTGGAAGGTGCCAACAGGAGGCACCACTAACTTGGTGGGCTTTTGTTTACAGTCTTATAGTCTCTTCAGAGTGTAAAGAAATTTCAGATAAGGGGTCAACAGACTGAGTATTCAGGTAAAGAAAGATAGAGTGGAGTAGTAGGAGTCATATCAGACTTAGTTTTAGGTACCTCTTGTGTCTTAATTTTTTTGTTAGCCTTTTGCAATGAATCTTCCAATTAAGCTATTTCGGAATCTTGAAGACTTTTGGAGGCTCCTGCATGCCAATTAAAATAGGTATCTCCTTCTGTTTGTCTGATTGGGGAACACTTGTTTTCAAGTGCACTTCTTAAATGAACTATCTTTACTAACTGGAACATTCCCCATCATGACCATTGCAATTCTAGGTTGTCTTAGTAAGACTGTGCCATTTTTGTAGATGTCTACAGCTTCTAAGACCCCAGTTTTTAGACATAAAATATGCAGGTGTGCCGGAGGTTACGTACCTAATTCTTTGTAAATTCAGGATCCTATTTCTTTAGCTAAGCTTAGGGTCTCTTGGAGGATTAATACCTAGGAAGGATATGCCACCGGGTAGAGGATTTTCTGGTGCTTTATAATATACCTTGTTGTATGGAAATTTTCTTCAGTTTGGTGGGTAACCTAGTGCAAATCTAACCCATTCAGTGACCAACTTAACCCAGCAAGGGAGCCTTAGAGTTATTACCACCTAACTATAATAACTTTTAAGTGCTCAACTAGTGCCTACCAATATTGTGTCTTTGGTTTCCGAGAATCCCATAAGCAATAGATTTGCTATTTGTTTCATAAGAAGATTTCATTAGAGTAGCAGACTTCCTACTGGCTTTTAATAGTCAAACTTAGGCCTACTTAGGTTTTGATGTGCTGTTGGTCAAAAAGACTCCAAATATCTTGTCTTATTTCCCCAAGTCCCCCAGCAGTATATGCTGTGGACGTACCTCAAAGTTTTGCGAGTCTCCTCACAGCTGCTATCTTGCTTGCTTTAGACTGAGAGGTACCCATTATTTCCTCTTGAAGTAACCCTCCTGAATTCAATCAGATTTACTGTTTCTAGATGCCTGAGCACAGTTCCTGAGACTTGTCAGGAGCTACCTCTCAAAGGCACTTACCTTGCAGACGAATTCTGCCAAAAACCCAATTGTAGGCCAAGTACACCATAAAAATCTAGAGCCTCTCACACATCAATTTTTACCCTGTGAAAAATCTAGGGTCTCTTACACCACATTTTATACCTGGAAGGATTATGACAAGCAAACTAAAAGAGCTCAGAACACAAAATATTGATAAGTAAAGCTTACCGAGGATTCCAGAGAGCAGCCGAAGAGGCTCAACAAAAAAGGGCTCTGAGATACCTACAGGTGCATGTAGGAGCCTTCCCCAGAATCTTTAGTAGCTGTCTTCAGGTCCCACCTCTTTGACAAAATTGTCAAATGACAAAACTAAAACAATTTAGTAATGAATTTGATGTCCTTCATTCAAGGGAAAGCAATCCATAAATTGATGGAGTACAGCGCCTCATAAGCAGTGGAGCACTGTTCTCCAGGGATTTGGGACAACGATGTTTTAAAGAGGTTAAGAGGCAATATGGAAATAGGGCATGTTTGGCTAGGAGGTCAGAGGTTTCCTGAGAAGGCTAGCAGGTCCTATTTCCTAGGGTAAGGTAAGCTAGCTAAAGCTGATTTGGGTGGATTGTGATTGGCGTACATTAGGGTTTTTTGACAGGTGTTTTCCATAAGTGCAGACTCTGGGGCAGCTGCCATTTTGTGGGTCCTGATATACAAATTAACTGTGCTGGCCCCATGTGTAAAAGATCCTCTGATGACTCTCAGTGCTCTTTTAAAAACCTGATTAATTATCCTAAGAACCTATTTCAGAGACGTTGGAGTATATGTCACATATAAGATATGTGATTTTCAGTGAGATACAGAAATTTGTAGAAAGCTAGTAAACTATGAAAGTTTTAAAAGATCATTGTGCTGATATCACAAGAGAAAGAAGGCTCAGAATTCTTAGGAAGTATTTCCTCCAAAAGACACAACAGTATCAGATTTTTACTGAACCAGTATGGTTATGCTTTGGAAAGACTCATATATCAAGGGAGAAAGTTGAAACCAGCCTTTCAAGGACTTAGAATCACAATTATTGACTTAGTTGAAATTGTGTTTCTGTGCCTTCCTATATTTCGAATATATGCACATGTGAGACAGTGATTGGACACACCACTCAGTATTTTTATATTTGGTAAGAGCACCAAAAGATTTTGCCTACTTTTCTAGGACAAGCTTCACACTATGCAGAGCAATTTCAATATTAAGGCTGATCATCTATCCAGAGATGGCCATTAAACTCACAGACCAAATCTGAAAAACATTTGTAAGTATTTAGCCACTCCTGAATAGCTTTCACAGCTAGCTAAATCATTTTCTCCAAGTGGTAATTGTTTCATTGTCCCAAGACATTTAAGGCTATTAAAGTCTAATGACCCAAGTCTTGTTTTTCCTATAAAGGTGGAAACTTTTTTTGATGCTTTAGCTTTTTCTTTATTAGTGTTTAACTGGCTACCAGTTTTACAAAATACACAATTATCTATCTATGGAGCACAAATCAAATAAATTCAGTGAAGTCATGGGTTTGGAAAAGTTATATTTTTGGTTCATTATTGACTTTACTGAAAATGTTTTATATACTGAAAATAGTCATTTGTAAGGGTACAATCAAGTGATCTGAAAACCAACATTTAGCACTCCTATTTTTGTGGTTTATTTTACTACTAAGATTTTTAGTGTGTACTTTACCAAAGATTTTTGGCCTATTTTGGTAAAACCCTTTGTCACAATCTTGAAAAAGTGGTATTCTCTGGATACCATTTTATGATTTTCAGCTAATTACTCTCTTATAAGAGTACAAATATGGTACAGACTTTCTTATTTGCATTTTTCCCCTCTATGGAACACTTTGTTTTCCATCCTGTGAAAAGACAATGTTATAAATGGTATTTAGCCAATTAGAATTTAAAAGAAAACATGACCGAAGATTGAATGAATGAAAAAACATAATTTGGTAATTACACTAGAAATCCATTTAAATTCTCCTTTTACTATGTTTAATTTTAGATATTTTAACTTTTTATTTAACACTAGCTCAAATATTGTCCTAACTAAAAAGAGAATCCAATGGACAAATGTAAATAAAATCACCCTATTATTAACCAAAGTAGTACAGATGAAAAATGAGAAAAACAGAGTTCAAGCTAAATGCTACACTTCTGTATTTTTCCTGGAGAAAATAATCAGGAAAAAAGATGCATGTTTATTCTTTCTTTTATGGGTTAATCATTTAAATTCTCATTAATAAAATTATCAATTTTGAGTGAAAACCAAATGCACTCTAATTATACCCATTATATTTTATTAGCACCAGTAGAAAAGAACAAACACCAAATCCAACATTAGCTTGAATTGTAAGGTATATTTATGAAAAATAGTTATATATAAATTTTTAGAGCATTTTCTAAATCTTACTAGGCTGCTTAAGTTGAATGATTATTATATTGCCTTAAGCTTATACAATATTTTTACTTATCATTCACTGTTTTGATGTTTGGAGAAAAAAGCATAAAGAATATTATTTTTAGCCAAATTCATTACTTTTTTCCAATCACTTATTGTTATTTATTCAACAAATGTTTACTTGTATTTCTACTAAGTGGCAGTTATCATACTGTTACCAAACTCAGGTTCGGCTGCTTTCCACTCAAAAGCCAATACTCAAGAGACAAGTGTTGGTGGAAAGGAAAGGTTGGAGGTAGGCAATCTGCATAGAAGGCAGACCCAAGTCCAAGAATCAACTTCAAAGATTCTGCGAGACAGTGAAAGTTTTTAAAGGGAGAAAGCAGAAGTTAATTACAGGTAATCATTTGGGGAGGGAGTCAGAGTGTTCGTTATCTTCTACTGTGTGCAGACTTTCTTCTGATTGGTTGGTGGTGAGGTAACAGTGCAGTGTTCCAGGAATCTTGTGCTCAGCCTGAAGTTACCACCCTCCACCTGTGTGGGGGCCTTAGTTCCTGCAAAAGAACTCAAAGATATTGTTATGTATATTCCTTGAGGGGGAACCAGGACCCCGCTTTATCCCTAAACTATTGTTTCTTGACTGTTCCTCCTTTGTTTCTTTATTCCCCTCCTTCCCTGATAAACAACAGTTTGAATCTGATCTTTGGAACTCAGGGAAGGTCAAGGAGGCTGAATGAAGCCTATTTCCTACAAATAAGAATCAGGGGACATGGAAAGGATTTGTATGTGGGAGGGCCCCACAGGGTCCTGCTCAATTTCAATATTAAAGACTGAGTATATGTTGATGAAATAGAAAATGCTGCCATTTGAAATTAGTGACAAACCCATTATGATAATAAAGTGAAATAACTTTAATACAATAAAAATATTTCAGTAATTTCAGACCAAGGCAGTTTTCACTTAGTGGTCAAAAAGCACTACTTTGACAGAAGAAATACAAACAAGGAGTTAATGAAATTTTACTCTGGTGTTTGAGAAACCATAACTGAGACTTTGTGTGCAAGTTTGCTTTTTTTTTTTTTTTTTTATAACTGGTTCAGCTGCCATAATCAGCAAGAACTCACTATTACTAAACATGGAAACTCCACTTTTAAAGTATGGCTAAAAAGTTAGACTTGCTTCCAATACCACATGGTTGTAACAAGGTAAAAATTTCTAACATATGGTACAGGTCCTAAATGTGTGAGTTTAGGTTAATGTTGAAAATTAATCCTAACAATAGTCATTTTTCAATATTTGAAAATCTCACAAACAGTCCTGACAAAACAATACAAATTGAAGAATTCTGAAGAGGGAAGTTTCCTGAGGCACCATATGGGGAAAACTGACATAGCAGATAGCCACATATTTAATGGGCCTTAATATCCAGGTCCAATAAAATGTTATGAAACAAATCATAAAATTTCAGTTAAAATTCCCACCATGTCTTCATTGGACTGTGGTTCTGAGGAAACTTCTGAGTTGAAAATAAAAGCTGTATGAACATCAATTAAAATGGAAAATGTAATTAGTTTTAAATGGCCAGGAAATCCCTATGTATTTATAGGCATCTTGTTATTATCCTCTCTTTAGGCCCATATTCTTGAAACTGAGCAGGGCCCTGCAGGACCCTCCCAGGTACAAAAGCCTTTCTGTGTCCCCTATTTATTTTTTGTAGGAAAAAGGCTTCAGCCTCCTAGACCTTCCCTGAGTTCCAAAGGGCAGATCCCAACAGTTACTAATTATGTAAGTGAGGAAATGCAAAAACAAAGAAAAAGCAGTCAAGAAACAATAGTGAAACGATAAAGTAGGGTCCTAGTTCCTCTTCAGTGGATATACATAACGTTCTGACACTTATCTTTAAGTTCTATAGGAACTAAGGCCCCCACCCATGTGGAAGATGATAACTTTAGGTTGAGCACAAGATTCCTGGAACACCACCCTATTACCTCACCACCAACCAATCAGAAGAAAGTCACACACCCTGCAGCCATCACCTCAAATTTTATCTTTGAAAACTCTTCCCTGAAAACCATTGGGGAATGTGGGTCTTTTGAGCATGAGCCACCTCGACTCCTTGCTTGGCCCTTGCAATAAACCTTTCTCTGTGTTAAACTTTGATGGTTTGGCTTGTTTGCCCTCACTGTGCATGAAGCACACAAACTTGGGTTTGACAACATTCTTCATATATACAAAATGTCCATTGTGATATCCTACACTAATCAGAAATGTAATTGGTCCAATTTTCCCACTTCAATTAGACAGTAATGTAGCAAAATGCTCTTGTAAATACCATGGAATAAATATCTCTATTTGCTACTATGACTAATGAGAAAACAGAGTCTGTGGCTTGTTGTTTTACATACGTATCTATAAATTCTATGTATAGGTATATAACAAAATATATATGTTTATATATTTATATATAAATGTAAACATATGTTTATAAATAGACGTGTGCATATGTATACACTTGTGTCAATCCAGAGACAAATCTACAAATCAGAAGAAATTTATTTCAAAAAATGAATTTATTACTATCTCTTAACTCTATAATTTACCACTAAACTCTTTGAGGCCTTCAGAATTAGAGTAACTTTAAAGGTATTACTTTTTGTGTGTATTTTTCTTTTTTTCCTATATTTAATTTCTTAAATCTAAAGCTACAACCCTAACCAATTTAATTCCTTATAAACACAAACTGGAATACTTAGATATACTTTTTGGGCTGGCTAACACCAGAGTATTACAAAACATAGATTTGAAATGGATTGCTAAAGTTTATTAGGTTTATTTTTTTCAACAGAAACAATAAAAAGTAAATTTTTAAGAGAATGATTATCCATAGGGTTGTTGAATTTAAAAGTTAGAAGATGAGACTTAAATAAAAAACTAATTGGTATTTATGCATGTTTGTAAAGTTTTCTTCATTTAAACTGAATAAAATTAAAATATAAGAAGTGAAAAAATCGTCTAAACTAAAACAGGGAATGCCTCCAGTCTCAGCACAAATGTCCTAGTTGAAATAGAGTTTGGAGCAAACTGAAGAGGATAGCAGAAATGACACTGAGTTCCATCACTCAAGGATATGATAAAATTTGGGGAAGAAATTCCAAAAGACCTTCCAAACACTTTCCAACATAGAGTAATAAGAATTGTGTGTGTGTGTGTGTGTGTGTGTGTGTGTTGTACAGAAGACATAGGATGACATCTTTTCCATCTATTTCATCAGGAATAGGGTAGTGGGACAAAAGGACAACAAGAAAAACTGCCAGACTACACACCACCATTCTTGCCTATTGACTTAGATCCCTAAATAAGAAAGATAAGATTGAATGGTAAGGGTGGAGAGCAGGTAACTGTGTAAACACCTTATTTATCAAAATTATAGTGGCAGACCATAAGAAAGCTTTGGGTTGGAAGGTAGATAAAATAAATTTAAATTTAATTCTGTCATCTCACCCCAAAGTGAGTCAAGGCACACACTCACCACTTTGTGGATGGAAAGGAGTAGAGATGTTCAAACAAATTTGATAGTATTTAGAGAAACTCAAAGAAAAGTTTCACAAATTGCCATTAACCATATCCATAGGTTCTTCCCTCCCCTCACAGGCAGCTAAATGTCTGAATAATGACTATACAATAGACATTCTTCAGTAAAGTTATTAGTTATATTCAAATAGGACCCAGGTAAATATGGAAAGTCAAGAAGAACCCATATACATGATCTTCAGACAGATAGCTTATCTAGATATTAGTTGCTTCTGATCAAAAATGAACAAGAAAAACAAAAATGAGTAACAACAAAATAAATGGGGACTATGGATAATTTTCTATAGAAATGGGGAAAAGAGGCAAGAAGGAGGAAGAGTAGAAGGATGAGGAAAATTTTAAGTCTTGCAAAGAACACATTTTTAAAATGCTTAGAAGCATTAGATTTAATGCTTAAAATGCATTAGAAGTTAATGTAGCAATTAAAATATAATTTTAAACAATCTGTATTATCCACCACTGCCACCCCAATACTTAAAGAAAATGTGAAATCTGAAATGTTAGATATTTGGAAAACTAAATGTAAAAGAGATAGATAATGAAGAAAATTATTAAGAATAAAGTACACCAATGTCTGAGAAAAAAATCTAACAACAATCCAGACATAATGAATAATTAGAAGACCATAGTTAGATTCAAAACACAAGAAACATCAATGTGATGTATACAAAGCACATTTTAAATAATGTATAGCCCTAACTTTTCAGGTGATTACACAGGGATAAAAGTAAATAACATTGAAATTCAATTCAAGATGATGGAAAAATAATGGTATTCAAAATCAAATAAAAAATATGAATGAATAAATAGTAAGAAAGAGTTTAAAAACCAAAGTATGACAAATCCTAGAACTGGAAATGAAGTAAATGGTTCTATGGAAGTGGAAAGTAGATGACACATTGGATAGAATGAAGAAAGAATAAACAACTTTAAGAAATAAAGAATGACAAGTAAAAAATCATCATTTTCACAAGAAATTAAAAGAAGTATTAAAGAACGTTACTTAAACTAGTTAATTTAAGCATTTTGCTAAAAGTGACAAATATCTATGAGTAGGAAATGGGGAATGGCTTGACTACAAAGAACCAGTGTAAGAGAATTTGGGGGGCAATAAAATTGTTTTGTATTATGACTATGGTGATGGATACATGAATATGTGAGTGTGTCAGAACTCATAACTCTAATGGCACAGTGGATTTTACTGTATATGAAGTTATAAAAACTTCAGTGAGGTGTGAGGAGAACCCCAGTGGAATACTAACTATAAAAAAACAGATTTACTGTATTACAAATAAATAACAAATCCACATTGATAGGGGTGGGGAAGAAAGAGATAAAACTAACTGATCTGGGAAAATATTATTTTGATTGGGATCTTTAAAACTAAACACAAGGATACAGGAATAAAAGAGTTAGTGAGATTTGAATCATGGCCTGTGATCCTCTACAAAAGTATTTGTCCTAGAGGGGTCACAATGACTTGGAGGAAGGAGCAACTTTTTCCAATTTGTAAAAAAGAATTGTCACTTGTCAAGATATGTCCTTGGATAATCAAAAATTCTATATGGATAAAGGTGGACTTCCATAAGAATGGGAAGAAAAGTTCATAAATCTTCATTTTATTGTGGTGTAGGAAAGACCATACAGACATAAAAGCAATGGAAATATGATTACAGGAAGATATCAATAAGTTAATTATATCTGAAACTGCAATTTAAAGAAATATTGTCACAAAACCCATAAAATTCCCTTAAATAAGTTTGGGTAACATATTTTTCTTCTTTGAAATTATCCATGCAAATTAGCAAATATAATTCTAAAATTAAGAACCTACTTAATTTTGTTTAACCTGATTCAAGTGTTGTATACAGAAAACTATTTGAAATAAACACATCAAGATATTAACAGGTGTTATACCTGAGTAAAGATTTATGGGGGATTGTGATTGTTTGCTTTCCTTCCTTTTTTCTTTTTCCAAATTTTCTACAATTTTCAGACAAAAAATGAATAAGCTGAAGAATTTCTACCATCACAAATTAATTTTGGAACAATATTTCCAAAATCGTATGTCTTTTTAAAAGAATATTATAATGTAAAGGTTTGAAACTTTTTATTGCCCTATGTTATGGACTGAACGTTTGTGTCCTCTTCAAATTCAAACGGTCACTGTTTGCAGATGATGTGATATTATACATAGAAAATACTAAAGAAACTACCAGAAAACTACTAGAGCTCATCAATGAATTCAGTAATGTTGCAGGATATAAAATTAATACACAGAAATCTCTTGCATTTCTATATATTAAAAATGAAAGATCAGAAAGAGAGATTAAGGAAACAATCCCATTTACCATCACATCAAAAAGAATAAAATACCTAGGGATAAAACTACCTATGGAAGCAAAAGACCTGTATTCCAAAAACTATAAAATGCTGATGAAAGAAATCGAAGATGACACAAACAGATGGAAAAATATACCATGTTCTTGGATTGGGAGAATCAATATTGTCAAAATGACCATACTACAGCTACATGTAAAAGAATGAAATTAGAACATTCTTTAACACCACACACAAAAATAAACTGAAAATGGATTAAAGACCTGAATGTAAGACCTGATTCTGTAAAACATTTAGAGGAAAATATTGGAAGAACACTCTTGGACATAAATCACAGCAATACCTTTTTTGATCCATCTCCTAGAGTAATGGAAATAAAAACAAAAATAAAAAATGGGACCTAATTAAACTCAAAAGCTTTTGCACAGCAAAGGAAACCATAAACAAAATGAAAAAAACAACCCACAGAATGGGAGAAAATATTTGCAAATGATGAGACTGACAAGGGATTAATCTCCAAAATCTACAAATAGCACATGCAGCTCAATATCAAAAAAATAAAAAACCCAATCCAAAAATGGGTGAAAGACCTAAACAGATATTTCTCCAAAGAAGACTTACACATGGCTAAGAGGCACAGGAAAAGATGATCAACATTGCTAATTATTAGAGAAATGCAAATCAAAACTACAATGAGATACCACCTCTCACTGGTCAGAATGGCCATCATCAAAAAGTATACAAACAATAAATGCTGGAGAGGGTGTGGAAGAAACGGAACCCTCCTACACTTTTGGTGGTAATGTAAATTGGTACAGCCACTATGGAGAACGTTGCAGAGGTTCCTTAGAAAACTAAAAATAGAACTACCATATGATCCAGCAATCCCACTCCTGGGCATATATCCAGAGAAAACCATGGTTTGAAAGGATACATGCACCCTAATGTTCATTGCAGCGCTGTTTACAATAGCCAAGACATGGAAGCAACCTAAATGTCCATCGACAGAGGAATGGATAAAGAAGACGTGATACATATATACAAGGGAATATTACTCAGCCATTACGAAGAATGAAATAATGCCATTTGCAGCAACATAGATGGACCTGGAGATTATCATACTAAGTGAGGTAAGTCGGACAGAGAAAGACAAATATCATATGATATTGCTTATGTATGGAATCTTAAAAAAATGATATAAATGAACTTGTTTACCAAACAGAAACAGACTCATAGGCTTAGAGAACAAACGTATGGGTACCAAAGGGAAAAGGTGGCGAGGAGGGATAAATTGAGAGTTTGGGGTTGATATATACACACCACTATATTTAAAATAGATAACAAGGGGCTTCCCTGGTGGTGCAGTGGTTGAGAGTCTGCCTGCCGATGCAGGGGACACAGGTTCGTGCCCCGGTCCAGGAAGATCCCACATGCCGCAGAGCAGCTGGGCCTATGAGCCATAGCCACTGAGCCTGCGTGTCCAGAGCCTGTGCTCCGCAACGGGAGAGGCCACAACAGTGAGAGGGCCCGCATACCGCAAAAAAAAAAAAAAAAAAAAAAAAAAGTAGATAACAAGGACCTACTGTATAGCACAGGGAACTCTGCTAATATTCTGTAATAACCTAAATGGGAAAAAGAATTTGAAAAAGAATAGATACATGTATATGTATAACTGAATCACTTGGCTGTACACCTGAAACTAACACAACATTGTTAATCAACTATATTCCAATATAAGATAAATATTAAAAAATATCCGGCCAGCTGGGGTCCCCGCACTCGCGGGCCTGCACCTAACGCACGGCTCGTGGGATGCCCGTGGCCGGATGCCCTGCATCTGCACAGTCCTTGGCCTCCTGGCAGCCCGTGGTACCATCGCCTTCCTCGGCTATCGCGTCTACTTCGACCGGAAGAGGCATGGCAACCCCGCGTTCAAGCTCCGCCTGCGGGAAAAAAGAAGAGCCCAGCAGCAAAAGGCTGAGGGACGGGGCATCCAGGTGAAGTGCTTTAGTGATGCCGACGTGGCGTTACATTGTGGGATCCAGCAAAGAATGAAAAATTACAACTTTTTCTGCAAGAGGTACGAATGGGAGAACTTTGGTTATCCAGAGATTTTTCCCTTATAAATTATTACAAGATACTGATTATAGTTCCCTGTGCTATACAGAGAACATCGAATGGGGGTCAAACACCTCAGAAATGCCCTTTTGGTGTATGGGAAACCACAGGAACCTCTGAAAGTTTTCAAACACACACTTCCTCCTAAGGTATTTGAGATGCTGTTGCTCAAAATTCCTCTTATCTGCCAGACCCACAGCTAAGAGTCAGGGGACTTTGCTGGTGGCGCAGTGGTTAAGAATCCACATGCAGTGCAGGGCACATGGCTTTGAGCCCTGGTCCGGGAAGATCCCACATGCCACGGAGCAACTGAGACTGCGAGCCACAACTACTGAAGCCGGCGAGCCTAGAGCCCGTGCACCACAACTACTGAGCCTGCCAGCCGTGACTACTAAAGCCCACATGCCTAGAGCCTGTGCTTCGCAACAAGAGAAACCACCGCACTGAGAAGCCGGCGCACCACAACCAGAGAAAGCCCGCACACAGCAACGAAGACCCAACACAGCCAAAAATAAATAAATAAATAAAAATTAATTTATTAAAAAAAAAAAGAAATAAAAGAGCTAACAGTCAGCAATTTTCTTAAGTCTGCCTCTATCTCCAAAGCTCTTCTCTGTAGTCACCAGTATCAAGATTTTGGTATACCTAAATGAAGGCAATTGATCCTAGAAAATTTGGAGATGACTGAGTGAATAAATGATTTTCAAATTTAAAAAATAAATAAATAAACAATTAAGTTAAATTAATAAAATTAATTTTAAAAAACTACTCCTATGTTGAAACCCTGACCCCCCCTGCGTGAGTGTGACTGTATTTGGAGATGGGCCTCTAAAGAAGTAATTAACGTTAAATGAGGTCATAAGGGCAGGGCCCTGACTCAATAGATTTAGTGTCCTTATAACAAGAGACACCAGAGAGCACTGTGTGTGCGTGTGTGTGTGTGTGTGTGTGTGTATGCAT
Source organism: Mesoplodon densirostris (assembly GCF_025265405.1). Lineage (NCBI taxonomy): Eukaryota > Metazoa > Chordata > Mammalia > Artiodactyla > Ziphiidae > Mesoplodon > Mesoplodon densirostris. The sequence goes on along the minus strand of NC_082663.1, from coordinate 102,065,861 downwards.
GTCCATGAACTAAGTAAAGGCCATATGAAGACATGGTGAGAAGGTAGCTTTCTATAACCCAGGAAGAGAGCCCATGTCAGAAAGTGAATTTGCAGGGACTATGATCATGAACTTCTAATCTTCAGAACTGTGAGCCAATAAACTTCTGTCGTTTAAGCCACAGTGGTATTGTGTTAAGGCAGCCCAAGCAAACTAATATACTGTATAACACTGATTTTCATAATTGCTCATATGTTCTTGCTATTTCAAACATAGTTGCTTATTCATTTCCAAACAATTTTTCATTGAAGTACAAATTCCAACTTTCTAGCAGTATCCTTCCTAGCAATATGGAGAAACATGTTCCATGATAAAGTTGTCAATAACTGAGTAGTTTTGGTTGTTTTTCAGAAAACCACTGGCATTATAGTCATTTCTCAGAGACTCATCCGTGATGGAAGACAAAAATATCTCTATCCATTCTACAGACATTCCATGTTGTATGTTTCCATGGCATTATATTTTTTATAAACAAATGAATAAATATTACTTAAAATTCCCAAAATTTAAACCTAGCCCTGCCCTTTCTCCAATCTATATATTTACAGAAACAAAGAAAATAACAAGACATAATTCTTAATTCTATTGTAGAATCAATCAGACCCTTAGTTTACTCTGACTATAAAGAAAAGCTTGAACAATCCTAAATTCCAATTTAGTGGATTAGTTCTGTGTAGTAGCATTCAAGATATTAGTGTGATATTCTCATTTATACCAGAATATGCCAATATTGAAAAAAACTGCAAGTAACAAAAACATTCCAAAACATGCTTTACATAAAGCATTATGGGAATGATAAATCATAATTGATACACAAAAATCAGGCCATATAAAATTGCATAAATATATTTGAGGTGTGGCAAAAAGCTACAGGTAAGAGATAGGCAGAATGGCTGAGCAGAAAGGAACTTTGAGATCTTCAGGTTAAAAAGCTTCAATTTACAGATGTATTGGTCATTCCCCATTGTCTCTTTATGTCCCTCTTCCTATCTTCTTTACCTTGTTCTGAACCTCAGGAGGCTGCTTTCTATAAACAAATACAAAAATACTTTTTTTACCCTTTAGATTTGGTTATGTTTGAACAATGAGTTCCTAGCCAGGGATCAAAGGGTAGGAGGAGAGAGCTGTCAGGGTATTGGTCCCCCAGCTCCATTCCTGCTGAGGCAGCTAGTTGTCAGTGCAAGTGTTATTAGTGTTATTCTACCAAAGGTTAGGAATCCTGTATAGACTTCAAATAGTTCTCCCCTCCAGCCCCTTCAAGCTTATTGAGAGAAGCAACTTCCCAATAGTGGTAGCCCTGGGCTTATTCATTCTACCCTGTTGGTCTCTGTTAACTTTTAAAAATACCTGATTAAACTCATGCCAATTGCCCCTTTTTTAGTGAACCGTTCTCTGCTGGGAAATGAACTGATAGGAAAGATGAGATCTGTTAAGTCGTAAAGAGATAAAAGTGCAAAGACTAATTTATCTTGGCCTCATTATCATTTGTCTGTGGACTTACAAAAGCAAGGAGCTTTAGGTGAGCTATTATAAAGGCTGCCCCTAAAGTACTGGATCAAAAATAACATTCAAACTTTCTAGTGCAGGATAAAACCGAGAGTGTTACTATTCGTTCCATTTCATTAAAATGTTAAGCAAAAAGAAAACACAAAAACTATAAACATTAGTTAGTCTGTTCTTCAGAAAAGAATCAAGAAAGCTCATAAATGGCTTTTCACGTGTACCCCACTAGGTGTCTCAGGTTCAGGATACCTGATCACAGTGACACATGTAAGTGGAAGAGTATAAGCTAGAACTAAGCCTTTTTCACATTTGTGCTGTGTGATTGGGTCTAGGGACTGATCATCATAGATGACAAGCTCAATGCTTTTTTTTGTTTTTTATTTTTTAATAGATCTTTATTGGAATATAATTGCTTCACAATAGCGTGTTAGTTTCTGTTGTACAACAAAGCAAATCAGCCATATGCATACATATGTCCCCATATGCCCTTCCTCTTGAGGCTCCCTCCCATCCTCCCTATCCCACCCTTCTAGGTCATCCCAAAGCACCGAGCCGATCTCCCTGTGCTATGTTGCTGCTTCCCACCAGCCAAATATTTTACATTCGGTAGTGTATATATGTCAATGCTATTCTCACTTCACCCCAGCTTCGCCCTCACACCCCATGTCCTCAAGTCCATTTTCTACACCCCATGTCCTCAAGTCCATTTTCTATGTCTACCTCTTTATTCCTGCCCTGCACCTAGGTTCATCAGTACCATATTTTTTTGATTCCATATATATGCGTTAGCATAAACTATGTCGCCACATAGTTTAGCCATCCAATAGCTCCATACTGAGCCATCCCATCCATACTGGGATGAAGAAAAGAGAAAATCAGAAAATAAACATGAAGAATAAAATGAGGATTGATAAATTTTACAAAAAGCAGCAGAGAGTCTTCGATCATAATGAAATAGTTAGGTTCAATACATCTTGTTGGATCTTATCTCAAGGAGGCCAAAATGAACATGAACACCAATCCTCGGATTCCTAGTGAAGAGTGAGGGCCTGGGAAACTGTACAATACACACAGTACAACTGAAACCACAATGGTTATGAGGAGGTTTTCTGGAGAAATAACAAAGACAATTAACAAGAACACACTGGCTGCCTTAATTTTCCAACATAACTGCCAAAAGGCACAAGACGAACCTGTGAGCAGCAGTGACTCCTCTCCTGCACTCCTGTTACCTAAGCTTTAACTAACACCTTAGCAATAATTTGTTACCAAAACAGCTCAAGTATTCAACTAAATTTTTGAATGAATAGTGATTTCATTTTATAAACCATGCCACATCATTATCAAGGCAGAACCTTTCCCTTTTTATAAACTCAAATTATTTCCATAAGGAGAAACAGATTACACACAGTAACTATAATCAGCAAACTTTATGTAAAATTGATAGATTACTTGTTGAAATAAATTTTTAAAACCAATTATATATTTTCCTTGAGATATTAAGGTAATAAAACCCAGCTACTTTTATCTCTAATTGAGTTTCACGTTTCTTTACGAAGTTGTTCATATTCTGCTAATTTTTATATGCCTGCTCTAGGAAGGACTGTGGCATTAGTACTCTGACCATCTCAGTTGTGTAACTATGTGATAATTTATTCAAACATCAAGAAAAATGGGACATTTTAGTGGAAAGTAGAGGGAAGACTGCTAAAATGTTGGAGTAAGTTGGGTATTTTTCTTTCCTTTCTTAAAATGAGGAATTCAGGGAAGAATGAGCTATCAGATTTCTGTTCAGCATGTCAGAGTTAAAGACCAGGGGCCAAAAGTTGTATAATCCATACCAGATGTGAGGAATAATGGTAGAAATAAAGAAAAGGGAGTCTTGAATAATTCATTGCTATAATTAAAAGAAAACAGAAACATTATTTTTTCTTTTATACTAGTGCAAAAGAAAAATACATACTTAAAACCATACAAGGAAACTTCAATTTTATCACACAAACAACAGTTATGCTTTAATAATATACCTATAATCCAGATAAACAATTTTCTTAGGGTTGGAACAAAAGGTAAGGCATATAAGAAATAAAATGTTTCTAATGATTGCAGATTATTGTTCTGCTAGCTTTAATCACAGATAATTAAATATTTGACAAGTTTTTTTTTTTTTTTTTTTTTAGTTATTTAAAATTCAGTCTTCTAGACCATGAGGTTACTCTTCTAATTTCTTCATTGGAAGAAAAACTCCTTTCACAAAATGTTAGTATTGAATTTTGTTTCCAGGTAAATTTTTATGCTTGGTATTTCCATTCAGTTCCAATGTCATCATTAATCTCTGGCAGATCTTTAAAATCTCTGGATAAACTGTTTTTTTTTTTTTGCTTATATTATTTACTCAATGTGACAGGAGAAAATGGAAATTTGAAGAAATTATCTTCCAGAAAGTTATAAATTAGTCTTTGTTGAAATCCATTTATCTTCTATGTTCATACTATTTGCTTTTAAATTGCACACATGCTGTTGCCTTTGGAGTCTTCCACAGACAGCCAAGGGTCTGTGGTTTGTGTCACTTCTGTTTTACCCTCACTCTGTGAACAGCCTCACTATTCTTCAGCTAAAAATTAGGGGGTGGGTGTAGATGGGAAAACTCTGTACCTTCCTCTCAATTTTGTCATAAACTTAAAACTAGTCTAAAAATAAAGTCTTTAAAAATCTTTTTTTAAAGATACTGATAAGGTTTTTTTTCCTGAAATTAAAGATATGGCTTGAGGTAATTTGGTTTAGAGCTTGAGGTGATTTGTAAGAGTAACTACACTTACTGTTTTGTTTTCTTTTTTAATTTTATTTATTTATTTTTGGCTGTATTGGGTCTTCGTTGTTGCACGCGACCTTTCTCTAGTTACAGCGAGCGGGGGCTACTCTTTGTTGCAGTGCACAGGCTTCTCATTGCAGTGGCTTCTCTCATTGTGGAGCATGGGCTCTAGATGCACAGGCTTCAGTAGTTCTGGCGTGCAGGCTCAGTAGTTGTGGCTCACGGGCTCTAGAGCACAGGCTCAGTAGTTGTGGCACACAAGCTTAGTTGCTCCACGGCATGTGGGATCTTCCCGGACCAGGGATCTAACCCGTGTCCCCTGCATTGGTTGAGGTGGATTCTCAACCACTGTGCCACCAAGGAAGCCCTACACTTACTGTTTTATGAAAGTAACATGGTCATCCATTTGGATGCCTTTCCAGTCCTTAGAAAAAGGTATAGTCACCCGAGGAAGAATTAACCAACTCAGTATTTTTAGGTGGATTATTACACACTTGAAACCTGGCCATCTTAAAATAAAACATTCTTGCTAATATCTGGATGTTTTGAGGAACTGGTGCAGATAGAAGAGCTGAGGAAAGAAACTCAACTAAATGATAAGTTCCTATTGCATAGGATAAAAAACCAGGAACACCATAGCACAGAGGTTCTCAACCAGGGCAGTTTTTCTCTCCAGAAGCACATTTGGCAATGCTAGAGATATTTTTGATTGTTGTAACTGGGGCAGAGTGGGAGGGGGAGCACAACGAGCGTGTAGTCCTTAGAAACCAGGAATGCTACTAAACATCCTTCATGAACAAGACAGCTCCTCTCCCCCAACCCCAGCAAAGGATTATCTGATCCAAAGTTTTAATAGTGCCTAAATTGAAGAACTCTGCCATAGAGGAATGAAAAATCATCACACAACCAGAGAAGAACAGATGAACATGGCAATATGATGACAAGATCAAAGGCACGATGATGCTTCAAGTCAGGACCTGGGGTGCAATCCACACTAACAGAGGAAATGTGGGAGAAAATGCACTAGGAAGGTGAGGTAGAAAATAAAGGGGTGATCTCACTGTGGCACAAGTAGAGGTCAGAGATCTTAGGAACATTGTGTATGTTGCAAGAATTTTTTGAGCCCACCTGTTCACCAAAGATCATCCCAGGCTTCTTGATAATGGCTCAAGTGATTCAAAGGTAAAATTCCCAGCCCCAAACCAATAACTCCATTGATAAATATAAAATTCATGGTGTTAAATATGACCAATCCCTAAATTTACCTGGAGACAGTGGAGAAAAAAGAGCGTATAGTGTCATTGGGCATTTTCTTCTACTTTCTACTCTCTTGAAAACTACAGCTTTTTTTTTCTGAAAAAGTAATAAATCTATACTATCTTTTCCTAATTTTACAATCTGTGAATCATGAAACATGTTAGCCAATGTATCTCACCAATGAAAAGCCATAGTTATCACATTTCAACAGAGACACAGAACATGACATTATTAATACTGGATTGAGAAACAATTTTATAACAGACAAAATGATTTTTCTTGTAAAAGTCAAGAGACAGACATCATAATGTCTGTTCCTTTCAGAAAGTTATATATATTTGCTACTTTGGGAAATATCTATAGAGTCTCTGAATTTATGAGTAGAGAAAAGAATATCAAGATGACACAAGAGGAGAGGCAAGAGCAGTGGCTAAGGACTGTGTTAATGACCACACAATAAAATAAATAATGGAGCAAAATAAGTAAGGACAGAGAACACAGCACCTATACATTACATTTAAAGTTTAACAAAATATTATGCCTTATATTTTGATCCACTGTCTCCCTGGTGATTACATCTAAGGAATGAACAGAACACTTGTTATTTTGGGAAAGCAGGATTTTGCACTGCCTGAAATCTCACCAACAAGCTAATGTATAAAGTCAATTCTATGCTTACAGATGTTCATAGCAATGGTGTCAGTATTTCTGGATCTCAAATGCTACTGCATTATTTCCCAGTGTTCTTGACTGGCAGACAGATTTGCCTCACTACTTTCAACCATAAGTCTGAGGCATGAAAAGTAGAGAGCCTTTGACTCTGAGATAGGATTCCATCTATATTCCTGATCTTTCATCCTTGGCTGAGAGTCAACTTGAAATGAAGGATTTGTACAAGATAGAATTGTTTTAGTGGCTAGTATATTGTCATGTACACATTGGTGGCTAATCAATGCTATTATCCTCTGCTCTATTAATTTTTAAAAGATCAAGATTAAAGGCCAAATCACTACAACAGACTGATCAATACATTTAAGGTAATTTTGAAACAATGCAAAATGTAAACATCATAATAAAAACTTTTTCAGCAAGTTGCTGAGGCTCAAGATTTAATGCAAAATGTTGGAAATCATGAAATGTTTGATTACATCAGATATGCTAAAAGCTTTATTGTGTAACACAATGTGAAATAATGAGACACTGTACAAATTTGCCATCTAAGTTTGGGTCAAATACTAATCTCCCAAGTGATAGTGGTAGAAAGTAGACAAATATTCAAGATAAAAGTAAGCTTTTAGAAATAAAAGAGGTAATAGAGCAAGGAGATACATTAATTTGCCCTAAAAAGACTGAAATAATAACTACTTAAAATAGTTTGCCAAACCCTACATTTAACCAACGCTATACTCAATTAATTTTATCCTCTTGAGACTGAGAGTAAAATCTACCTTACTGAAGCCATACTTATGTAAGACACAGATATTTCATGTACCAATTATCAGAATAATCTGTCCCAAACACCAGTGAGAAAAATAAACTAGCAATAAGGAAGGTGGCTACGAATAAATAGGCACCAATTTAAAGCCTAAATAAAATAGCCAAGCAGAATTAAACTGCAGTTGGTTTAATCTTCTGCAAAAGAAAACATTTGTAAAATATTAAGGACATAAGATCTATAGATATTAAATTTTTAAAGGAATCAGATGAAATTATACTGGTAGCCTTTATTTTCAGCTATGTTGACTTCGACACCACATATACGAGCAGCCCACATTTTAGTTACATCTTGAACAGTAAAATATCTTTAAAAAAATGAATGTTGACTTTTTAAAACCTTAACCTATGCTTCAAAGAACATAAAGACATGTGTGTGCATGTTTATAAAACTTGACTTATGTTTTGTAATTTTACATTGTAGAGGTGTATTTTTGAAAGACTATTAGTATTACAACTAATAGATATTGTGACTTCTTCCACCTGCACAAAAAAATTATTAACACCAGTGAATATTCTGAATTTTACTTTACCAGCAAGCTAAAAAGTTAGCTACCACAGTTTCACAAATAATGGCAGGAGACACAAACCCCCTGGGATAGTGACAAAGGACTTTATTACTTATGACCCAGAAGGCAGCAGGTTCATGATATTCGTATTTGTCTCCTTTGCTCTTCATATACCACAGGGCTGAGGCATAGTTGCTAAGCTGGATACTGTACTTGTTAAAAATGTGCATTAGAGCTGAGTCAGTCCCTGACTCCCATAAGCTACTATTAATCACAACACCAGTTTATCAGTGATAATGATAAGGCTGAAGATGTTGTTGATTTCAAACCACATATTAAGAGCTTACTGTGGCCAGGCTCTGTATTAAATGTTTATCATTTATTATCTTATGAAAATTTCACAATAACACCGAGACGTAGGATTGATCTATCTGTCTGTCTGTCAGTCTATCTATCTATCTATCCATCTATCTGCAGAGGACGATGGAATGTAAGCAGAGGGCGCTAATAAACTGAAGTCCGCAGAAAAGGAATCCAAGATGCCTGGTTCCAGAGCTTATATTTTAATCACTCTGCCTGAGTCATTCCTTTCATGATGAAGTTACTTCTAATTTGAGAACTCTAAAAGACAATTGGTCAAATTTCTCTTCAAAAGCTTAAAAACTACCCAAACAGGAACCACATGAGACTGGCAAGGTTTGCTACAGCATTTAAGTAAATTATACTGAGAACAATGCACAGAAGATAAATTTTACATACTGGAATGAAAGAATATATACCTTATGTAAGTTTCATGTAGGACAGTGGTTTTCAAGGTACAGTCCTTGGACCAGCATTATCAACATCACCAGGCCATTCATTAGACGTGGAAATTTTAGTCACCATCATCACTGAATTGCAAACTCAGGAGATGTGTTCATGCAAACTGTTTAACAAACCCTTCAGGTATTTGTGATGGATGTTAAACTTTGAGAACCATGCTGGGGAAAACCCTAGCTGCCTTCTAAATCAGGGAAACCAAAAATAGTATTAATGGGGAGGAAAATATACATTATTAAAATAGGGAAATTAATTGAACTGCTTCATACATAATTCTTACTCTTAGTTCTCTTTGAACAATATAGCTTAAAGAATACCCTAATAAGCATACATTCTGCAAAGCTGTAGATTTGAAGACTTTTTTCTGGAGAATTTAAATGGCCCCAAAGAAAATCCCTACAGATATGAAATTTGAAATGGACCATATTCTCTTCAACCTCACAGTGAGGCCTACCAGACAAATCTGGCCTATTGTCACAGAGGTTCCAATCAACTTTTTATGCCTTACTCTGAAATGTTGTACAGGCAAAACTATAAGTGAAATGTAAAAAATAAAGGCATTTTCAGACATTCAAACTCTCAAAATGCAGTTTCTCAGAAAACTCCTGAAGCTTTTAGTCCACTAAAACAATGCAGTAGATGAAAAAAAGAAGACCTGAGATCCATCAAGCAGAGCTTCCAATAAGAACACTGAAAGCATATCCCATGAGTATATTTGTGCAGAAGATCTAGAAAGTAACTATTCCAGATTGTTTCACAAAGGTGGAGTACTGTAACTGGAATGTTTCAAAGAAAAAAAATAAAACTGATAGATTATATGATGTATTTGAATATGTAAAAAATGGTATTCAAAGAGATTTTACAGTACTGTTGAATAACTGGACAAGACTTACTGAACTAGAAATGAGAAAAAAAAAACCAGAAAAAAATAGTTTTAAACAGAAGAAATGTTATAAAAATTACATCACTCTTTTAGAAATAAAAACAAACAAACAAAATACATTGGATGAAATCAACAGCAGTTTAGACATAGCAGAAGAAAAGGTTAATGAACTTAGAGGCATATCAGTAGATACAAACTAAAATAAAAAGCTAGAGAGAGATCAACAAGATGGCAAGTAGGAAGACAGGGAAATCACTTCTACCCATAAACACATCAAAAATACATCTACATGTGGAACAATTCTCACTGAAAACAACTAACTTGAAACTGGCAAAAATAGCCCTGTACAAACAAGGCTGTAAGAAAGATCCACATGGAATCAAGGAGGAAGGAAAGAAAAGCAATCAGGATGGGACATGTGACGCTGGGACAGGATTCAGAGGAAAAGGGAGATATGGGCAGAGATCCTCTCTGGGAAGTGAGTAGTTCAAGCCACAGGTTGGGTGCCCCTGCCCTGGGGACCAACATGGGATAGATGAGCCCACTTGGCTGGTTGGAGGGCCAGTAGGACTAACAGGAGGGCTGCAGAAATCCTGGATTCCACTCATGAGGAATATATACATTTGCCTGCTCTCAAAGCGGGGCAGAAGGAGTGGATTAAAAACAGCAAGAGTGGCTGGCTGGTTTAATGGAACACCCCATGTCATGCCCCACCTTAAACAGAACAAACACTCCCACCTCACTTAGGAGCTAGCTCTGATACACAGAAGCATCTCAGACCCAAACCAGCATCTGAGCAGGGTAGGGGCATCCCTAATTGGCACTTACAAAGGGAGCATGTCAGAAGCAGCACCATCTCTGCCTGTGGCTGGACCACCATAGTCTAAGCCTCTACCACATAGAGAGCCCACGCAGGCCCCATCTGTCTTGCAGCACAGCTCCACACCTGGACAAGGACAGCAGAGGCCAAAGGGAGAGCTCCGTTATGAGGGACAAAAGAGGCTCAGACATTAGGTTGCCTCTGAGTAGTATGTGGGCAGCCATTGTGTGCACTTACTTAGGCAGCACATCAGAGGCAGTCGAAATCTCTTACCCTGGCCAGACTGCCACCGCCTGCACCCTGTCAATGCCAAAGGCCCACACCAGCCCTCTTATTCCAGTTCTGTTCCTGTCTGGGGTGAGTGTGCCAATGCTGGGAGAGGGGAGAGCACACATGTATAAGGAAGAAAGACAACTTGGACCCAAGACCCAGGACTTCTTCTCTAGCAACTTAAGACCCATCCCAAACCCCAATACAGCAGTGATGGCCACTGAGAAGAGAGAAAGCCCTAGCCTATATGTGGCTCATGTCACAGCCCTTCCATCTCCAGCCACACAAACTACCAAGGTAATAGCTGCCAGCACAACCTGAGGAAAGACATGACTTGTGTTCACATCAAACCCAACTCTCCCACAAAAGCCACTGGGCACACACAGACTGTACAGAAATACTCACACATAAGGATATACTTTCAAGACTGCGATTGGTAATTCACTTAATTTCACAGAAACAAAGAAAGTTAACCAAAATAAGAAGAAAGGAACTGCTCTCATTTGAAAAAAACACCTAAAGAAACAAATAATGAAAGAAACAATTTACAGATAAAGAATTCAAAACATTAGTAATAAGAATACTAGCTACACTAAGGAAAGGAATAGATGGACACAGCGAAAATTTTAAAAAGAAAATATGAAAAAGAAATCAGAATTGAAGAATACAATAACTGAAATGTAAAATACACCACAAGGAACTAATAGCAAACCCAGTGATACAGAAGAATGCATAAGTAACCTGGAAGACAGAATAAAAGAAATCACCCAATCAGAACAGCAAAGAGAAAAACAAATAAAAAATGGGAACAATTTAAGGGACCTCTGGGTTTGCATTCACATTATAGGGATCCCAGAAGAATAAGACAGAGAGAAGGGGGTTGAAAATGTATTTGATGAAATTATGACTGAAAATTTCCCAAGCCTTAAACAGGAAATAGATATCCAGATACAGGAAGCACAGAGGGTCCCAAACAAGATGAACCCAAACAGACTCACACCAAGACATAACATAATTAAAATGACAAAGTTTAATAGAGAATTCTAAAAACAGCAAGAAAAAAAGTAAAAAAGAAAGTCATATACAATGTAATTCCCATTAGGCTATCTGCTGATTTTTCTGCAGAAACTTTGTAGGCCAGAAGGGAATAGTATGATATATACAGAGGGCTGACAGGGAAAAACCTACAACCTAGGAAAAAAAACCTACAACTCTACTAAGGAAGACGTAGAATTGAAGGAGAGATAATGAACTTTTCAGACAAGCAAAAACTAAAAGAGTTCATCTGGAAAAGAAAAGACTATAATAAGAAGTTAAGACTCTACAGGAAAGAAAAAATCCCACTAGTAAAGGCAAATATACATTAAAGGCTGAGGATCAACCATTTAAATAAGTTAGTATGAAGATTAAAAGATGAAAAATTGCAAAATCAACTATAACTACAATAAACAGTGAAAGGATAAACATTAAAATGTAAAATATGACATCAAAAACATAAAATGTGGGGGAAGAGAGTAAAAAACATAGATCTTTTAGAATGTGTTTAAACTTAAAGGACTACCTATTTAAAACAAGTAGATATACTTATAGATCAACATATATGAACCCCATGAAAACCACAAAGCAAAATCCTATAATAGTTACACAAGAACTATAGAGAAAGGAACACAAGAATACAACTAAAGAAAATCATCAAACCTCAGGGGAAGAAACAAAAAGAAGAACAAAGAAGAACTACAAAAACAACCAGAAAACAAGTAATAAAATGGCAATAAGTACATACCTATTAGTAATTACTTTAAATGTCAATGGACTAAATGCTCCAATCAAAACATGCAGGATGGATGACTGGATAAAAAAAAAGACCTATCTATAGTCTACTTAAAAGAGACTCTCTTCAGAGCTGAAGACACACAGACTGAAAGTGAGAGAACACAAAAAGATATTTCATGTAAATGGAACTGACAAGAAAGCAGGAGTAGCAATACTCATATCAGGAAAATATAGACATTAAAACAAAGACTATAACAAAAGATAAAGAGGGAATTATATAATGAAAAAGGGATTGATACAAGAAGAGGATTTTACACTCATTATCTTATATACATTCAATACAGGAGTACATAAATACATAAAGCAAATACTAACAGACATAAAGGGAAAACTGACTATAACAATAGTACAACAATATTAGGGGACTTTAACACCTTAATTACATCAATGTACAGGTTATCCAGACAAAATCAAAAAGGCAACAGTGGTCTTACAGGACACAACAGACTGAGCTGAATTTAATAGGTATCTACAGGACATTCCATTAAAAACCAGCAAAAACAAATTCATTTAATTGCACATGGAACATTCTCCAGGACAGATGACATGGCTAGGTCACAAAACAAATCAACAAATGTAAGAGGACAGAAATTATGTAAAACATTTTTTCTGACCACAATTGTAAGAAACTAGAAATCATTTATAGGTAGAAAAGTGGAAAAAGCACAAAAATATGGAGGCTAAATAATATGCTACTAAAAACCAATGGGTCAATGAAGATATCAAAGAAGAAATCAGAAAATACCTCAGGACAAATGAAAGTAAAAACACAATATTCCAAAATCTATGGAAATGTAGCAAAAGCAGTCCTATAGAGATACAGGCCTACCACAAGAAAGAATAAAAATCTCAAATAATCATCCTAATGTACCATCTAAAGTAATTTATAAAACAAGAAAAAACAAAGCCCAACATCAGCAGAAGAAAGGAAATAATAACGATCAGAGAGGAAAGAAATAAAATAGACACCAAAAAAAAAGCAAGAAAAGATCAATGAAGCCAAGATATGGTTTTTGAAAAAGATAAATGAAATTGATAAACTTTAGCCAGGCAAAACAAGAAGAGAGAGGACACAAAATAAGAAATGAAAGGGGAGAATAACAATCGATACTACACAGATTTAAAAAAAATAAGACAATACTACAAATAGTTATATGCCAACAAACTGGACAACCTAGAAGAAAAGAGCTCTAGAAACATACAACCTGCCAGGACTGAATCAGGAAAAAACAGACAATCTGAATAGACCAATCGTTTATAGTAAACTTGAATTTATAATAAAAAAAAATTTCCCAGCGAACAAAAGTCCTGAATGAATGGCTTCACAAGGGCATTCTACCAAACATATAAAGAAGAGCTAATACCTATCTTTTTCAAACTTTTCCAAAAAATTAAAGATAGAAGACTCATAAATTCATTCTACAAGGTCAACATCTTGATACTAAAAAAACACAAAGACACTACACAAAAAGAAAATTATGGGCTAATATCTCTGATGAATACAGATGCAAAATCCTCATCAAAATATTATCAAACTGAATTCAACAATATATAAAAAGGATCATACACCATGATCAAGTGGGATTTATTCCAGGGATGCAAGGGTAGTTAAAGATTTACAAATCAATCAATGTGATACCCCACATTATAAAAGGAAGGATAAAAATCACAGTTCACAAAATTCAACATCCATTCGTGATAAGAACTCTCATCAAAGTTGGTATAGAGGAAACATATCTCAACATAAAAAACATCTTTTATGACAAACCCACAGTGAACATCCTACTCAATGGTGAAAAGAAAAAGCCTTTCCTCTAAAATCAGAAAAAAGACAAGCATGCCCACTCTCACCACTTCTAATTAATATAATATTGGAAGTTTTTGCTACAGCAATCAGACAAGTAAAAGAAATAAAAATGTACCCAAATTAGAAGAGAAAAAGTAAAACTGTCACTATTTGCAGATGACAAGATACTGTATATAGAAAACCCAAAAGTCTTCACCAAAAAACTATTAGAACTAATCATTGAATTCCGTAAAATTGTAGAATACAAGATTAACATATAGAAATCTTATGCTTTTCTATACATTAATAATGAACCATCAAAAAGAGAAAGCAAGAAAACAATCCCATTTAAAATTGCATCAAAAAGAATAAAATACCCAGGAATAAACTTAACCAAGGTGGGGTAAGACCTATACCCTGAAAACTATGAAAGGGTGATAAAGGAATTTGAAAATGATACAAAGAAAAGGAAAGCTATATAGTATTCTTGGATTGGAAGAATTAATATTGTTAAAATGACTACCCAAGGCAATCTACAGATTCAAGGCAATTCCTATCAAAATACCCATGACATTTTTCACAGAACTAGAACAAATAATCCTAAAATTTATGTAGAACCACAAAATAACCCATATTACCAAAAAAAATTGAGAAAAAAGAACAAAGCTGGAGGTATCATGCTCCCTGACTTCAGAGTATACTACAAAGTTACAGTAATCAAAACAGCATGGTATTGGCACAAAAATAAAGACATAGGTCAAAGGAACAGAATAGGGAGCCCAGAATTAAACATATACACCTATTGTCAATGAATATATGACAATGAAGGCAATAATATACAATGAAGAAATGACAGTCTCTTCAATAAGTGGTGCTGGAAAATTAGACAGCTATGTGTGGAAGAATGAGATTAGAAAATTACCTCACACTAGATACAAAAATAAGCTCAAAATGGATTAAAGACCTATATGTAAAACCTGAAATCATAAAATTCTTAGAAGAGAACATAGGCAGAACACTCTTTGACAAAATCTTATCAATATTTTTTGGATCTGTCTCCTAAGGCAAAAGAAATAAAAGCAAAAATAACAAATGGGACCTAATTAAGCTTAAAAGCTTTTGTACAGCAAAGAAAGCCATCAACAAAATGAATATAAACCTATTGAATGGAAGAAAATATTTGCAAGTAATGTGACTGATAAGAGGTCAATATCCAGAATATATAAACAGCTCATACGACTCAGTTTGGAAAAAAAAAAAAACCCAATCAAAAAATGGGCAGAAGACCTGAATGGACATTTTTCCAAAGAAGACATACACATGGCCAACAGGCACTAGAAAAGATGTTCAACATCTCTAACCATCATAGAAATGCAAATCAAAACCTCAGTGAGATATCACCTCACATCTGACTGAATGGCTATCATCAAAAAGAGTACAAACAACAAATACTGGCAAGGATGCAGAGACAAGGGGACCCTTGTACACTATTGATGGGAATGTAAATTGGTGCAGCCACATGGATAACAGTACGGAGGTTCCTCAATAAACTAAAAAGAGAACTACCATATGATCCAGCAATTGCACTCCTTGTTATATATCCAAAGAAAATGAACAGTAATTTGAAAAGATACATGCACCCCTATGTTCAGAGCAGCATTGCTTACAAAAGCCAAGACATGGAAGGAACCTACGTGTCCATCAACAGATGAATGGATAAAAAATAAATGGTATATTTATATACAATGGAATATTATTTAGACGTAAAAAATGAAATTCTGCCATTCGTAACAACATGGATGGACCTAGAGAGTATTACACTTAGTGAAACAAGTCAGACAGAGAAAGAGAAATTCTCTATGTTATCACTTATATGTGGAATCTGAAAACTAAAGCAAATGAATATATATAACAAACCTAAGCTGTCTTACAGAAGTAGAGAACAAACTATTGGTTACCACTGGGGAGAGGGAGGCAGGGCTTGGGGGCAAGATAGCACTGTGGGCTTAAGAGATACAAACTATTTTGTACCAAATAGATAAGCAACAAAGATATATTTTATAGCACAGAGAAATATAGCCATTATTTTGTAGTAATTTTAAATGGAGTATAATCTATAAAAATATTGAATCACTATGTACACCTGAAACTAATATAATATTGTAAATCAACTATACTTCAATTTAAAAATTACATTTAAACATTAAAGTGAAAATAATAAGAAAGTAAAATGCAAAAATACAAAAGACCAAAAATAAACAATGTCAAGGAGCCAAATACTTGTGTAAATACCCATCAAATGATGGAAACCTGGGGTAGAATGACAAATCATGGTTACATTTTTTATAGATTTGATAAAATCTATAAATGTGCAAATATAAGAACTTTAACATACCCCATTTGTAAGAAACATAAAGGGAACTACATCAAGGCACATCATAACCAAATTGCTTAATCATAGTGCTAAATAGAAAAACCATGGCTAGAGGAAAAATGTGACATTAAGTTCAGAAGAATAAGAATAATGATGACAACATTTTTCTTGTAGACAACAATAAAAAGTAGAAGACAGAGGAGCAGTTACCTCTAAAGTACTGAGAGAAAACCTGTCATTCTAGAATCCTTTATCAGGAAGAGCAAGATGATACCCAGGGTGAATGACTCCATGCGAATCACTCTTCCAATGAAAAACAACAAGAAATCCTTGAAATTGAACAGTAGGCTCATAGATGATCAAAAAGACCAAGCTCAGAAGCCAAGATGAGTCAGAATTTTGCCCAAGAAGACTTCCAGATAATCTACCTGGTCCAATAGAATAAAGAACTAATACTTCCACTAGGAAGGCTCAATTGAGGGAAACTACTGAAATGGTCAAAAATGAAGTTTATACATGAGTTACTTTCACTTCAGAACATTAAACATTTTCATAAAAAGTCAAAGTTTGTAAAACTGATAAGACAAGGAATTGCAATGGCTAGAGAAAGGGGAAGAATGTATGTGGATAAAAACCAAAATTCATATGTTCTCCACTACACAGCGATATAATGTTGCCATGATGTCTAGTCAAAAGCAAGCATTCCTTCATAGAAAAATAGCTAGTTCTACAAGATGCATTTTGAAAAACTGAAAAAGAGTAAAATAAAGTCCCAAAGAACTATTTTAAAGATTCGTATTATTAGTTATATTGCTATAATCACAGCCTTCAGATAAATAATAAATAGCCTTTACACCTGAAGACAATAGCCAATTAGAAGATATAATAGAAAAAATACTTTTACAATAATATTTAAAACTAAACCTAACAAGAAACCTCTAAACCTTTAGGATATGGCTTTAAAATATCCATGAAAGATTCAAAAGAAGATTTGATGAATGACTAAACTATATATAAAAACTGTATAATGCTGGATATAGTACCATAAATACATTAGCTCTCCCCAGGATAAAATCCAAACATAATACAATTCCAATAAAAATACCAATGCATTTTGTTTTGTTTTCCAGTTCACATAGAAAAATTAACAAGCAAGAATAGTAAAAAAATAAATAAATAACAACAACAGCAAAGAAAGAAAAACATGGAAAAAAGAAAAGTAGTGAAAGAAGTCTAGAGTCTAATCCTATGAAATTTTAAAACATAGTACAAAGTCTTATATTCAAGATAGTGCTGTACTGGCATTTAAAGAGAGAGGGAGAGAGGAGAGAGAGATGAATAGGATTATATAGAAAATCTAGAATTTCATATGATATATGATATTGCTTATATGCAGAATCTAAAAATGATACAAATGTACTCATTTACAAAACAGAAACACACTTTCAGACTTAGAGAACAAACTTATGGTTACCAGAGGGAAGAGTGGAGGGGAGGGATAGATGGGGAGTTTGGGACTGACATATACACACTGCTATATTTAAAATAGATAACCAACAAGGACCTACTGTATAGCAGTAGGGAACTCTGCTCAATATTCTGTAATAACCTAAATAGGAAAAGAACTTGAAAAAGAATAGATATATGTGAATGTATAACTGAATCACTTTGCTGTACACCTGAAACTAACACAATATTTTAAATCAACTTTACTGCAATATAAAATAAAAATATTAAAGAAGAAGCTAGAGAGTAAGAATAGGGATTTTTTAAATAAAAAGTCAATTGTCTAAAGTGTTGATATATATATATATATATATATATATATATATATATATTTGCGGTACACGGGCCTCTCACTGTTGTGGCCTCTCCCGTGTGGAGCACAGGCTCTGGACACCCAGGCTCAGCAGCCATGGCTCACGGGCCCAGCCACTCCACGGCATGTGGGATATTCCCGGACCGGGGCACAAACCCGTGTCTCCTGCATCGGCAGGTGGACTCTCAACCACTGCGCCAAAAGAGAAGCCCATTAGATAATTTTTAAAATTAAAGAAAAAATGTTTTAGCAATGTCATTTGAAAGTTAATAGTCATAAAATCAGAACAATAAAACTAGAAAAGGTTTACAGAAACCAATGAGTACTATTTCTTGACCCAATTAGTAGATTATACTATAGTTGCAATATGATCATAGGAATTAAGAATTTATTTTAGTCCAAAATTCCAAATTACATTGATAATCCTTAAACTTTAAAAGTTTGAATCAGCTCCAACATGTAAAGAGTTTGGAAGTTGTTACTTACAACAAGAAAAAGTTGGATAAAACTTAAAAATAAAGAAAAGAAAAGAAAAGAAAAAGACAATCTAGAATTTGACGTAAATGCATATGGAATTTATTTTTGATGAAGATGGCAAATCAAAATGGGGAAGCAACAAATCACTGAGGAAAAGATGGACATTTAAATAAATTAAATTATGGCAACTGAAGAGCTAAATAAACAGTAAATGGATCAATACCTCAGACCATCGCTTGTTTTGAAAGGAAAAAATGTAAAAAATATAGCCCTGAAAAAAATATGGCTTTATTATTTTATAACCAAAGAGCACAAAATTCTTTCTAATTATGAATCAAAATCCAGAAGCAATGAATGAAAAGATTCATAAAATCAGCTCTGTAAAATTGAAACACTTCTGTTTAAAAAAGTATAACCATAATCAAAGTCAATAGGCGAACATTAAATCATAAGAAAATCTTCCTTTTATATATACAGGCTCTTAAAAATTGAGACCAAACCTGAGAGAAAATTGCCAAAAGATATGGACCATTCACAAAAATAAAGAATGCAAATAACCCTTAAGTGGAAGAAAATATATTTTCTCACTAAGTATAAGGAAAATTAAAACAATACATGTATCATTTCTCACTTACATGATCAGCAAAAATCCTAAATTTGATAATGTACTCTATTGGTGAGACTGGAGAATATAAATTATTTCAGATTATGGCTGGTGGGAATATATAACAGTTCAAACTCTAAAGAGTATAATTTGGGTATATCAAGTAAAATTAAAGAGATACTTATGTGTTCGACCTTCTAGGATTATAATCCAAAAATATATATCCACAAAGGAGAGATAATATAGGAACAAGTTTGTTTATAAAAGCATGATTTATAAGGTTAATAGATAACTGAATCAAATATGGTAATTGGCCTAAACAATTCTCTCCACTAATATCATGCAAAATCACTCATATGGCCTGTTGAATGGGTGACAGAACTAATCGAGATCAAAAAAGGCTTGCAAATTCCTGCTTCTAAATCCCAATCCCCAGGCCTGTCTACTCCTATATAAAAGGACCAATAGTAATATTAATGGTTTCTTCCATACACCTCTGGATGATGCAATTACACACTTCTATTCTTAGAAATGTATGAGGGAAGGAAACACTGGTACCTGACCTTTCCTTCCCTTTCTGTTGGTCCTCTTCCCATTCCTATATTTCACCAACTGGAAAGCTGAATCTTCCTGCCTCTTCTACTGTGTAAGGAATATCCCTTGCATTTTTTTCTTCCTAAGATGATAGTCTCTCCTGTTCTAGGTGGAATGGCTGCAGCTTCTGGGTGGGGATGAGGTGCAGATGGAGATTGGCATATAATATTTTCAAAGTTCTACTTGCACTGCACTCAGTTTTTGAAACATTATAGCAAGGAGCACAGCTATCAACAGGAGGGAACAGAGTACTGCCTGTATCTTTTGTAAGAATGACAATGCCAGAAAGATAGAGAAAACAGACAGGTTAGGGCAGACTGTTTGCTTTTCCTGTTTATTTCCCACAATGAGTAATCAGTTCTTGATTACTAAGGTAATTTCTATGACTTGTAACTACTATAAAAGTTATGATGGTAACTTTCAACTCAGAATAACTGAGCTGTTATGTAAAAATGTTTTGTTTCCTATAAATGTGGAGTAGGTTAGGACTTGTGGTTTCATCTAAATATTCTTCTCTATTATTTGTGACTTTGAAATGAAGAGGGTATCAGAATTGTAGGTTCATTCAATAACAAGCAGATACACTTTAACGATCATAATTGTTATTATATGAAAAATAACCACACATTACATTTTAGTAAAGTGAGGTTGGTATCTTATACTGTTAGAATAGATTGATAGAAAATCATATATTCTTGTATTTTGTGTATAGATATGTTTAAAAATTTTCAGATAGAGCTTAATACTGACAGCCTGGTAAAGATATAAGCTCCTTTCTGACATAAACTATGTGATCAGTGATGTATGCTCAGGTGCCACTCCTCTAGCTATTGGTTAAAGGCACCACTTCATGTGCCTTATTGCAGTAAGGGTGAGGCCTGAATTTCTAAATGGATTTTATTATACTTATATTATTTCCCCACAAAAACATATATATTTTTAACTCTACTAATGAGAGTAATTCAGTCACTAAAAGGAAATTAAACTACTGTTCATGGGCTTTTTTATTGAGTCAATTTGTCCTGAAAACAAAATTTAAATCTTTTTAGGTGTTTACTTTTCAGTTGAATTGATGACATAGCAAGATATTTAACAAAGGGTTGTTTTGTTTGGTTGTGAAAGGACATTATCAATGTGCCTGAGAGTGTATATCATTCATGCAAGTTCTTCATACATAAAAGGTAAGCCTATTTTTAAACAGTACATTTATGACATTTTCAAATACTATCCAAAATATAGTTTTCTTCAAATGTAAGACAACAATGCTGATGAAGTATCCTTAAATGGCTGTAAATGTAATCTGAACAAAGTACAGTAAAAAGAATTATTTCCATTATGTTTCTAGCTTTCTTGGATACTTTAATATATTTATTGTACTTTTTTTCAAATTAACAGTTGGACACTATTTCTGGTTGAAGGGGAATTTTGTTTTGTGATTTTGTATTTATGGTTTCATTTTACTGTGATCAGAAAACATTTGTTACACTACTATTTAAAATAAAAAACAGAGTATTCCAGAAGTCTAGAAACATAAGGACAATGGGGCTTAAAAAATAAGTTTATCCTATGTTTCCCAAATTTGAGGACCATCAACACCTGCCTCTGAGATAACTGCAGGAATATCTTAAATAATTTAGAACTATTGGGATCATCTGGCTAAATAGCTACCTACCTATATTCAAAATGAACACAACTTTAATCTGTTACTTTTTTCTACTTGACACCACACAAAGTAAACACAAATAAACATGGCCACGCCATGATGGAATTATTTTATGTACTTTATATCCTCAAGTCTCAGTAGTAGTATGATACTATTGATATGAATATGCTTTCTTGGAAACAAGAAAATGCTAATACAGTTGACCATGGAACACTGTAGTGGTTAGGGGCACTGACCCACCACCAAGGCAAAAATCCAGGACTAATTTATAGTCCACGTTCCGGTATACTTGGTTCCTCCATATCTGCAGTTCTGCATCCTGAGATTCAACCAACTGCAGATCCTATAGTTCTGTAGTATTCACTATGGAAAAAAATTCCCTCATAAGTGGACCCACACAGTTCAAAACCCATGTTATTCAAGGGCAAACTGTATTCTAAATTCCTACTTATTAATAATTATAATTTATGTCACAACTTAAAAAACTTTTAATTGTGCAAAGTATATTAAACTTTAGGATAGAAAGTTTGATTTAATGTATTGTTATTATATGAGATGTTGATTAGTTTGGTTTCATTTTAGAAAGATTTAAATTTTTTAGACAAGTTTTAGGTTCACAATAAAACTGAGAGAAAGGTACAGAGGTTTCCCATATATCCTGTCCCCTTACACACGTACAGCCTCCCCCATTATCAATTATCTCCCAGCAGAGTGGTACATCCCTCACAATAGATGAACCTACACTGACATGTCATAATTACCCAAAGTTCACAGTTATAACTTACCTCTTGGTGTCGTACATTTTATAGGTTTATATCCATCATTATATTACCATACAGAGTATTTTCACTGCCCTGAAATCCATCATTATATTACCATACAGAGTATTTTCACTGCCCTGAAAATCCTCTGTGCTCTGAGTATTCATCCCTCTCTGTTCTCTCTCACCACTGGCAACCACTAATCTTTTCACCGTCTCCAAAGTTTTGCCATTTCCCTAATGTCCTATAGTTGGAATCACACAGTATGTAGCCTTTTCAGATTGGCTCCTTTCACTTAGCAGTATGCATTTAAGGTTCCTCCATGTCTTTTCATGGTTTGATAACTCCTTTCTTTTTAGCATTGATAGCTTCTTTGGATTTTCAATTAAAAAAAATTAAATGTCAAACTCACTTTAAGTCACTCTATCTATATTGTAAAACATCTAAAAAATTACTATGTCATGAATGAGAAAGTTATACAATATAAAAATAGTATAAATTTAAAACAAAGATAAACACTATAATATGGGACTCAATTTTCAACATGTAGAGAACAAAACAGCTATCCTTAATTACACTAAACAGATAGTTTTCCATAGTTAAATTGGTCTGTGGTAGCCTGTAAAAGTACTAGGGTTTTACAGTAAAAGTAGCAGATTTTCTAAAAATTTTATTTTATAGTGCACTTAATACTGAGTATACTGGAACTGAGGTAGAAGATTTTGAATCTCAGAAGCACAGGGAAGCATAGGGAAGATTTTGAATCTCAGAAGCATATAAACATCACTTTTATAGGCAAATGAGAAAAATCAAGCTAACATAATCCATATAGTTATTAGAATTATTAGCCATCAGATAGAAGATAAGAATAAATAATAAATGCTCAAAATAGAATTGGTAACATATAAGAAATTTTACTCTCTTTGACCATTTAACAAAATCCACTGGGGAGCTCTTTAATATATATCACTTCACAGAATACATGCTATGCTCCAGTGCCTGAAGAAACATACCAGTTATTGCAGAGATAAGGTTCTGTTTTTTTTTACCAGTTAACAGAGACCTGAAAAACTTAATGTTTCCACAGGATTCCACTTCAAACAAGCTGTACTAAAAATTGAAAATTAATGAAAAAAATATTTTGAGTATCCATTTTGTGCCAAGCCCCTGATTAACCCCTGTGTGGTACATGTGCAGGATGGACCCAAAGAAGCAAAATAAAAGCTTTGATTTTGAACTGACATTGAAACCATCACTGCACAAAACGGTACAGAATTTGCACTCTGAACTTAGCCAGGTTGACTGCATGCAAAAATATAAGATAAATATTTGCCATATGATTTTTTTTTTTTTTTTTTTTTTTTTTTTTTGCGGTACGCGAGTCTCTCACTGTTGTGGCCTCTCCTGTTGTGGAGCACAGGCTCCGGACGTGCAGGCTCAGCAGCCATGGCTCACGGGCCTAGCCGCTCCATGGCATGTGGGATCTTCCCACACGAACCCGTGTCCCCTGCATTGGCAGGTGGACTCTCAACCACTGCGCCACCAGGGAAGCCCTGCCATATGATTTTAACAGCACCCAGAATCTTTCTTTTAATATTAAAAATAAGTCAGATAGAATTCTAAATTACCCAATAAACAAAGAACCAGAATATATAACTCTCAAGGGAACAGATAACCAACAGATGACAATCTTATGATGATACAGATGTTGGAATTTTCAGGGAAAGTTTTTTTTTTTTTTTTTTGCGGTATGTGGGCCTCTCACTGTTGTGGCCTCCCCCGTTGCGGAGCACAGGCTCTGGACGCGCAGGCTCCGGACGCGCAGGCTCAGCGGCCATGGCTCACGGGCCCAGCCGCTCCGCGGCATATGGGATCCTCCCAGACCGGGGCACGAACCCGTATCCCCTGCATCGGCAGGCGGACCCTCAACCACTTGCGCCACCAGGGAGGCCCTCAGAGAAAGGTTTTAATACAGCTATTATAACTGTGATCTATGAGGTGAAGATAAACACTAAATAAGTGGAGTATATAAAGATGTACAAATTGTAAGAATAATCAAATAAAAAATATAATTGGTTATTATAATATCTTAAATTTTTAAAATCACAGATAGGGCCAAAGAGCAGAATGGTGATGAGAAAGGAAAGCTTCAGTGAATATGAAGCTAGATAAACAGAAATTCAATATGAAGAAGAGAGACAAAACAATGTGAAAAAGAATGAACAGGGCCTCTGAGAACTGTGGGACAATGTCAACGGTTCTAATATTTATGCCCCTGGTATCCCAGAAGGAAAGAAAAAGAGGTAAGTGCAGAAAATATCTGAAGAAATAATGGCCAAAGATTTTCCAAATTTGGTGAAACACAAATTTACAGATTCAAGAAGCATGGTGAATAAATTTTATAAACAGGTACAGGATCTATATCATGAAAAATACAAATACTGATAAAATAAATCAAAGAAGATGAAATAAACAAAGAGATGTATAATGTCCATGGTTTGGAATATCTAGCACATTAAAAATGTCAGTTCTTAACAAAATGATCTGTAAATTCAGTGTAAATCCTATTAAAATTCCAAAAAGTTATATATATATATATATATATATATATATATATATATATATATATAGGCAATCTTATCTTAAAATTTATATGGAAACACGAATGAATTAGAATGGCTAAAACAATATTGAAAAAGAAGCATCAAGTTGGAGGAATCACACCACCCATTTTTAAGACTTAGTTGATATCTACAGCAATCAATATAGCATGGGACTGCGGAGGAATAAACAGTAGATCAACAAAACAGAATGGAGAGCTCCGAAACAGACCCAAACAAATGTGGCAAGCTGATTTTGGACCAAGGATTCAAAAGCAATTCAGTAGAGGAAAAACAGCCTTTTTATAAAATTGTGCTGGAAACATTGGACTATAGTGACCAAAAATTATCCATGTAAACCTCACACCTTGTACAAAATTAACTTAAACAGAATCAGATAAATCTACATGTAAAATGTAAAGCTATAAAACTTTTAGAAGAAAACATAGGATAAAATCTTTGGGACCAAGAGCTAAGTGACAAGTTCCTAGACATCACACAAAAGGTATTATTCATAAAAGAAAATAGCTGATATATTTGGCTTCATTGATATTAAAACTTGTGTTCTAAGACCCTGTTAAAAGAATGAAAAGACAAGCTACCAACAGGGAGAAAATATTTGCAAATCACATATCCAACAAATAATTCATATCCAAAATATACAAATAACTCTCTAAATAAAAACAATCTAAGTGAAAAATTAGCAAAAGACTTATATAGGCAATCTAAAAAAGAAGATAAGCAAATGACAACTACATGAAAAGATGTCCAGCATCACAAATCACTCGGGAAATGCAAATTTAAAGAGCCACAAGATTCTACTGCATATCTACTAAAATGACTTAAAAATACTTATACTATCAAATACTGGTGAGGATGCAGGGAAACTAGATTTCTCATACATTGGTGGGAATATAAAAATGGTTCAGCCACTACGGAAATGAGCCTGCAGTTGTTTTAGGAAGATACACGTTTACCATATGACCGAACAATAACACTCTCAGGCATTTATACTAGAAAGATGAAAACTTATGTTCACACAAAAACCTGTATGCTAATGTCATAGAAGCTTTACTCTATTTATAATCACCAATAACTTGAAATTACCCAAATGCCTTTGAATGTGTGACACACTTAACTGTTCTACATCATACAATGGAATACTCCTCAGCAATAAAAGTAATGAGCTACAATATATTCAACAATTTGGCTCAATATTAGGGGAATTATGCTTAGCTGAAAATGGCAATCTCAAAAGTTTACATATTATATGATTCACTTTATTTAAAATTCTTGGAATGAAAAAAAGAATAGAGATGAAGAATAGTTAAGTTGTTGCCAGAAGTTAGGGAAAGAGGATGTATGTGCCTATCAAGGAACATGAGAGAATTGCTTTGCGGTGACAGAACATTTCTGTATCTTGACTGAAGTGATGGGCATACAAATCTGTATGTGTAAAATATAGCATTATACATAAAAATATGCAAAATATGAGTACATTAAAAAATAGTGAAATCTGAGTAAGGTCTGTAGTCTGATTTATTGTATTGTTCTCATCAGTGTCCTTGCTGATAATGCACTGTAATTATGTTGGGGGAAGATGGGTGATGGGTACGTGGGACCCCTCTGGACTGTGGACTGTTTCTGAAACTTCTTGTGAGCTTATAATTCTTTCAAAATTCAAAAGATTTTTTAAAGAGCTTTGTTCAGCAAATATCAAATAATGTAAATTAAAAAAAAAATCCTACCTAGACATATCATAATCAAACTGCCAGTGCTCGCAGGTAAAGAAAATAAATTTCAAAAGTGAATGAAAAATTGTTTTACTATTTATGCCAGAGACTGTGTTAGGTGTTTTTACCTGGGTCTTATTACTCTCACAATAACCTTTATTTTAGGTATCATGATCTCTGTGTTCAAGATGAGAGCGCTGACTCAAAGTATTCAGAGTTGCTAAGTAGCAGTAAGGGATTTACCAGGTCTAATGTCCCGAAGTCCATTTTGTCCATTGAAGTAATTTTGTTTATATACCCAAACATTGTCAATGCAAACTTCCTAATTAATCAAGGACATAATATACATACTGAGTATAATTTTATCCCTTACTGTTTCCATATAAAGTCAGACGAATATAATATGTTACTCTTTTCTAGACTATCATTTCAACCATTAAAATGGAAGAAATTATCATGTTGAAGCTAATTTACATCAATTAAGGTATACTGGGTTACAAACAACAGTAAAGGACTCAGGCTAATTGAAGCAAAACAAGAGTTTATTGAAGGGTTAGTGTGGATGATGCTTAATAAATCAAAATAACAGGTAAAACAGCCAGGTCTTTCAAAAAAAAGAGGAATTGAAGCAAGTCTAATAGTAGAGGTTCATAGGCCTTAATTTGAGCTGTGGACAAAGGATAACCCAACACTAACCACCACAATCTCTATCTCTTCTATTTTGATTTTCCAAGTTATCAGTACAGATTGATCCAACATGGATTGATATTTACCACTAGGTCAATCAGGGAATCCAATTAGTGAAGTAATGACTTCACATGGCTAGCCTGACTTGCTCACGTATCTGTTCAAAAGGTAGAGCCTCTTATCAAGAGAAGAAAGAAACAGTCTTAGGCAGATAAAAGCAAAAGAACTGAAATCCGTCTTTGGCTTCTATGAACTTATGCACACACAGGTACACATACAGTTGTTATACATATATATCCATGGGGAAGGACTACACACAAATCTAATAGTTTGAAGAAAATCAAATATGTATATATACAGCTTTCCCAAATGCTGTAGTGCAATTTTAAGCTTTAATAATTTCAGAAGGGTAAAAGCTACAAAATATAAAGAACATCATTTGAAAGTTGAACTATTTTAATTATCTTTTTCCTATACAGTTTTGTGAATTGTCCATAATACTTTTTTAATTTTCATTTTTTGTTTCTGTCCTTCTGATTGAAGATGTTGGAGGGACAAAGAAAAAAATTAACCTTCAAAGTGTACAAATCACATACAAATAATTAAACATGCAAATTATATTTTCCAAAAGTTGGTAGTTTTACACTTATAAAGTTATTGAACTTAAAACCACATTATGACACCTGTATATACACATACTTGATTGTCTCAGATGATTTTCACATGTTCCATTATTTCTGATATGACTGTTTAAGAAGTGTTTGTGCACCTCATGTACACAAGCCCAGATAAGCCAAGGGGTGGGTTTTAATTGCCTTTGGTTTTATCCAGTACCTTTTCTTCTCTCAATAATAAGAATGTCCTTCAGCCAAATAATTGTGCAAGTGAATATATAAAACGGAGATATGGGGAAAGGTATACGTTCATTTAAATAAAAGGATATAGAAAAATATGTACTACTTTGGGATAAATGCATGGGGGTGAGTGCACAGGGGAAGGGGTAATACAATCTGTACTATTTAAATTTTGCAGTGCTCACACTTGTCTGCATCACGTATACATGTTCATGGATTTGTATGTGGGGGAGGGTAACAAAGTTGGAGTAAAGGACAATATCTGGGCTGGAGAGTTGGACTATGAGCCAGGTGTTCAAGCCTACAGTAAATGAAAGAGACTTGAGAAGAGAAAAGTAGAATGCAAAGTGGGAAGAGAAATTAGAATTTTGTTTAAACCCTCTGTCACTTTAGCAATCTCTTCCCCTAAATTCCTGCCAAGTTGTCATCAGTCTTCTGTTCTACTGTTGATAGGTATAGGTAGGAAAAACTTGCTTCCCACAGTACTCACATCTCTCTATCTACACTGTCCTCTTGAACACAAAGCCATAGTGCAGATATTTTCAGTGGCCCCTGACTCTCTGAAGGTGGGGAGCAGGAGTGGGCAAGTCTTTCCACAGGTATCCTGAGGGTAGAGTATTCCCAGTATTCCTGGGTCTCCTTGCAACTCTATGTGGATATTTTCTCCAGAGTCTGGCATCACATTTTACCAGGCAGCTACAGAGAATCAGGTACATACATCTTTAGGCCAGCCTTACCTTGATGCTATGGGGCTCACAAGAACTGCTGAGTTCTCATCAGACTGTAGGAATGTGCTGGACCTCATCATTTGAAATCTTCAGGCCACTGGGTCTTTGTTACTGTAAGAAAACCAAAACAGAGAAGGGGACCCACTCAATGAAGAAGACAGCTTTTCTTACTTTAGTGACAAGTGTTCAGTCACTCTCAAGATTGCCTGCATGGTATAGAAAATTCAGGAAAATTGCCAGGTTCCATTCTAACTGTGACTTTTGGAGAATGGAAGATGAGTCCTTCATTTGTTCTATTAACTAAAAAGACATACTCTCATTTACTGTAGTATGAACTTGGCTTTACAATGTCCTAGCAGCTCCATCTATATTTAACTCCTCTGCTGGCCAACTAGAACAAGATGCTTCACGCTGTAACAAAAGGAAAGAATAAGATACAAGAATTGTGAACCTTCATAAAAGGATATAGAGGTCTTTTGGGAAGCAACACATTAAATTAAAAGTTTCCAAAAATGGTTCATGGCATAAAGGTAGCCTCCATCCCCTTCCTTTTGCAGTTATGCCTGATACTTTTGAGGAGGCGGCCAGAACTACTGGCTCCTAGTATATAAGAAGGGAAATTTTTCTCAGAAAAATAAATGGATTTGACTACTTGTTCTTTCAAGTAGTTACACCTCCTCAGCAGTCTCCTCCCAGGTATAAAAATCACAAGATGGAGTCTGAGATCTCACTCACACCCAGAGAAAGGGTAGAACCATGACTGGCCTGCATGCCAACCCTTCTTCAAAGACAGAAGGCCTGTCGATGTCCTGCCCTGTGCCTCTTGGAAGGGAGGCAGGCCAGGGAATAAACCTAGAGGGGATGGGACTCTGGTGACCTCTGGTTTACCTAGGAATGGTGGGCACAGTCTTCTCTGCCCTGCTGAACTGCTAGTCAGGTCTTTATTCTTGTCCCCTCAAAGGGCAGGGACAGGAAACATTCTCATTAATTTGCCATCAACGAAGTACTCCACCTCCTGGACCCTTGGGAGGCATCTCCGGTGGATGCCACATTTTCTCAGAACTTTGCATCCTAAATATCCTTAACATGCTCCCTTACCCCTGGAGTCCTCATCTCTTCTGCAATCCAGTCCACAGCAGTTTCCACTTCCAACAGAGTCTTGTTTTCTCAATTATAGTGGTGGAGATGATACACTGATTTTCATTTTTCTTTAGTTTTCATGAGGACATCTTGCTCTTCTGCATGGTGTGATCTGCCTTCTTCTCCCTGCTCCTTAGGAGATCAGTGGATAATATTAAAATGAGTTCTCTTCTCCTATTGGTGGTGTGGTGGTAGAGATGCAGAAACTAAGGTGGGTACTATGACTGCTTAGAGAAGAAGCGTCCTCAGTGGACGGGCCTCCTTTACTTCCTCTCTTTTAGGGGCTGAAAAACAGTCTGTTTATTTGCATAAAGATGTCTTAATGCCAAAATCTTTTTCTTTCTGGCATCCAAATGTTATCATCTTGATTTTCTTGTTCTTCCTCCTCTTCTTTTTCCCTTTCCTGTTCCCCTTGCTCTTTAGCCAAGCCAAGGCAAGATAGAAAGTATGGCAGCTAAATCCGTCACTGACCCCATGTTCCACATGCTCCTGAAGGACCTCTAAGTTGGAAAAGACCCAACAGCAGCCCATGCACCTGAAGCCACTATCCAGGGCCACTAGCCATTCAGATGTCTTGGGCTTTGAACATTCCTCCAGAGCTGGAGGTTCTGCTGGACTTTCAGCCTTCTCCATTTCATCTTGGGTTTTGCTGTCCAAGCTGGACTCGCTGTCAGTTATGAGCTCCTTCACAGACACATGAGAGAGGGTGAACGGTGTATACATCTATTCAGGATAGGTCATTTCTTCTATTCTTATCTTCTTTGAGGGAGGCTCCAATCCTTCCTCTGTATCCCATAAGATAGCCACACCCCTTTTCATTTGGACACACATGCAGTAAATGTTCATGACCCTTTTCTCTTTCATATGTACTGATAACATGAAGGACTTATTACTATTAACCAAATGAAATGGAAAAGAAAATTTCAAGCATAAGAAAACTAGGATAAGTATGTGAAGTCTATATGAGTTAAGATGGCCATGAAAATATTTCTGTATGGGCATGTGGAGTAGCAGTACATATGTATGTGATATTTCACAATTCTGTGTGTGGCATGTTTTATTTGGAGAATATACATGATATAAATATACAGTAATGAGGGTATGGTGTATGTATGTTCTGGAACATATATGGTGTTTTTAATGTTGGTGAAAAGGGATGGTGAATGGGTGTGTGCATGTGTGTTATGTGGTGTTTCTGTATGTGTAAACAAGTACAAGAGTGGTACATGTTCTTACTGTGAGACTGTAGGACTTAGAATGTTAGAAGAAGTGTATGTGAGCTCTCAGAATGTGCCTCTCTGTGAAGGACTGAAGGTTTTGTGGGTAAAGTGGTGTACAGATTAGAAAGACTGTATATGAGAGTGCATTCCCTTCAGGGCATATGAATTTTCATGAGTTTGACCTAGCATAGGGAGTTAAAACAGGTTATATGTGTGAGGAGATGTGAATTATTTATGGGATTAGTGTGTAAACAGGTGATTCTGAGAATGATTGAGTGAAGGAATGAAGGCATAAAGGTGTAGCTATGTAATGCTACTAGAGAATGGGAAAGACAGATGGGGAGTGAGGTGTATGTATTTGAGAGAAAAAGTGAAAGAAGGGAAATAGGGCCATATTTGGTACGAAGGACTCACTGTGTGTGTGTGTGTGTGTGTGTGTGTGTGTGTGTGTGTGGATATGAGTGTGCTGATCTGAAGGGGAAGGTTCTGATTAAGTTCCCATGTGCATATCAGCACTGCCCACTGCCTCACTCACAACTGTCCCAGGGTTCCTAAGTTGAAAGTGCTGAGAAACTTTGTCCTGTCCTTGAATGCATACTTCCTATTTGTCCCTTGGCAGAGGTTTCAGTCCTAGTCCCTCTGCCCTGAATTCTTTTCTTATTTTTGAAGGGTAAGTGAAATAAATAGGGATTAGGCTAAGCAGTTCAGCTGTACCTCCTTTCCAAGCTGAGATCCCACCTTTGTATCTTCCTTACTATCATCACCAGCAAAAATAAGGTTGCGTGCAGAGGAGATGCAGGAGAAATATCCTGAGGCAGAGGCATTTTCTCCTGCTGTCTGACTCCAGGCTGGGACCACCACATATGACTCAGGCTGAGGAGCAACCGCTTGAGTCTTCCAGAATTCTAGGGAATTGAATTAAAAAAATCGAGATATGGCATTTTCTGGGGTCTGTGTCCATTCAAAAAAGACACAGAGTGGATATTATATTGTTACCACACATGAGACTTGCACTCATAGAAATTGAGGTGACTTTCCCATATGAACCTCCATTTACTCCAAAAGGCAAATAAACAATTATTTAAAAAGTGTGTGTTGTGGATGTCAGTGATGTTCGCTATCTTGATTGTTTTATTTCTAGAGATGTATACAGAATATCACAAACTTAGAACCATGCCTGAAATACAGTATGTAGTCAATAAAGTTTGGATATTATTAGCTCAATTTTCCTCATCAGAAATTGTTCCATTAGGGGATATGGGGTACAAGTTTTATAAAGAATTCTGCATGTATATCTACCTACATATTTATATTGATATCTATATTGATATACATAACATAGAGATATAGATGTGTATATATATACACACACATACATACATATATATGTATACATAGAGAGAAAGAGAAAGAGAGAGAAATGTATAGATATAGATACAGATACTGCAAACTAAAGAATGTCTCTCTCCATGAAGTTCTACAATGATTAGGTCATTAACCACTGCAGTCACTGACCTTTAACATACCCTGAAAGGAATTCGGGGTGGAGATCAGGCTTTAGACACACTGTGCCTTGGGGAAAAATGGCAGAACAAGCCTTCAGATAGTTATTTTCATGATAAAATTTTATGAACACAGTTTCTTGCATCTTCTCATACCTAGAAAAGAAAAGCACTAGGGCTTCCCTGGTGGCGCAGTGGTTGAGAGTCCGCCTGCCGATGCAGGGGACACGGGTTCGTGCCCTGGTCTGGGAAGATTCCGCATGCCGCGGAGCGGCTGGACCCGTGAGCCATGGCCGCTGAGCCTGCGCGTCCGGAGCCTGTGCTCCACAACGGGAGAGGCCACAGCAGTGAGAGGCCCGCATACCGCAAAAAAGAAAAAAAGAAAAAAGAAAAAAGAAAAGTACTAAAATCATTAACAGAGACATGTGCTCCTCATGATGAGTAGCAACCTTCTTGTGACTAGCAGCAACATTCTACCAAGATGTGTGTTTGACTGCAGGTACCCTCTTCACCAAAATCACATATATACTGACCTTCCCCCCCACCTCTTTGGAGCAGTCCCTCAGAGTTGTCTGTCTCCCAGGCTATAGTTCTCAGTAAGCCCCCAATGAAACAACTCACAGCTCTCACGTTGTGCAGTTTTTTCAGTCAACAATATTATTTTTTCAGAGTTCCTTAGGAACTGGCCATGGTGCTGGAGATGTTCAAATGAAGACTTCACAGACTTGCCCTAGACTCCTGTAAGTGTATTTCTACGTTTCTCTTTGGTTTGTAATCTTCCCATTCATATCCTTTAAGAGTTTCTTCCAAAGGAGACAGGGAAAATAACATGGTACGTTTCTTCCCATTGATCAGAAACAGAGACCCTAAGCAGTCCTTGAAAGATGGGGTCATTTGTGGCCATGGTTGAGCAAAGGAGCTCAGTTCCAATTCTAGACCATCATGCTGACCCATCTCCCTGAATGATTCCTTCTCAGTATCTCCTCTTTCCTACACCCATATCATTATGAATGAGCTTGTCTACAGAAGAGGCACAGGAGATGTGTTCTCAGTCTGAATCCTCTGCTGTCTGGCTGTAGCCACGGACCAAAGGGACCACGGACCAATAGTAAAATGATATTATTTCCCTTCGACAAACAATGAAGAAATACCATGTAAAATAACACACATGGCACTTGTCCTCATGAAATTTACGGTCTGGTTTCTGTCTAAAATCCAGGTATACAAATATATTTGTTGGAAAAATGTGTATGATTACCTATGAGTGGCCTATGTTGTTTCCTGCAGTGTATCAGAGGCTCCATTTCTTGCCTGGTACATAGTCAGGTACATGTATTATTTGTTATTCCTACTCTATTTACCAGAAGAATAAATTTGGTGTATGTTCATAGGTAAAGTATATCAGTTTGTCAGCTGTGTATTATCAAATAAAAGTCCTGCTACTTCCTGATAGAGTTAGAATTTACAGAAAAAAAAAGAATCCACTGACTTCTATTTCTTGTCCCCAGCTCCCTCTTCCAGATATCTGCTCTGTGGAATCTCACAGGAAGGCCTCTGTTGCCAGAGTTTTAGGGGACCTGCTGGGTTCTGAGCTTGAGTAGGAGACTGCAGTAGGATCTCTAAGGTTGACTCCAGACTTACAACTCCCAACAATGGCTATAGCTCCCCTCTCAGGAAGTAACTTACTATTAAATGGCATAGCCATCACTTGGCTTAGTCAGTGGTGCCACCTTTCTTAGTGTCCCCTGTCCCAAAGGACTCTGAGTCAGTTTTTCATCTATACTCACCATATTCATAGCCTATCTCAAAACCTCCCCAATTTACAGATAAATTCTAGGTTGCTGGAGTTTTCCTAAATAATTTGTGTATTTCTTGAATCACCTCTACTTCTCCCACTGATTTAAATATATCAAAAATACCCCAGTTACTTTTCTTACTTCCTCTTAATCTAAGTTTCCAATCGAAAGGACTATGCCTTTAAATCCACAAGCTTCAGCAAATAGGTAAATTCTTGTTCCTGATAAAATAACTCAAACACATTAAATCCCTTCCCCTGTTTAAATGCTTTAATTAAGCCTGTAACAGAATTTTTACTTCTCAAAATACATCTACTTTGTCTTTTAGGTCACTTGAGAATTTCTGTTGTGTCATGTTAGTGTGGGAATGAGGAAATTTAGTGTGTGCCATATATTTTTTACAGAGTTGATATGTATGTCATGTTTAGTGAGTATAGTTTGATGTATTTTATGTAGTGAATGTAGGGATGAGATGGTCATTGTATGTGAAAGTAGTGTGAGCATGATATGTTGGGTGACACTGAAACATAATTTTATATATGCATTGTATAGGCAGTACATCTTTCATGTATTATGAGTGATGTGTGTGCCATAAACTATTAAAATTCAAGTAGTTATATAATATCTATTTGATTTATATGAGAAACAGTTTAGATCTGAGTAATTCTGTGAGTCCTGCTGAGACTGTTAAAGTGTTACAGACTGACTGTGTGAAGGACAGACATGAGGGAATCATGTGAGCCCCTAGGTTGTGGAATTATGTGAAGGGACTAAGGAATTGGGAACAGAGAGGAATTTTAGAAGGCATCATATGACCCTGTGTTTTTTTAACATTTTATTTTTTATAGCTTTTATCTAAAGAAATGTCTTCATTTCACCCTTTTTTTTGGTATGATAGTGACTGTATCTTATCTTAAGCACACTATTTTATATTGTTGACATTAGATGTCTATTTCTACCTTCTCAATTGCTATTGAGAAGCTTACAGTCTGACAAATCATCATTCTTTTGTAAGTATCCTCTCCAGTTGTGTTAAGGTCTTTGTTATTGGTATTCTGAATTTTTGGTATAGTGTACTGAGGTGTGGATTTTTATTTTTTTATTCTGTAATGAGCTTCCTAATAATGTTTCCTGATTCCAAGGATTTAGGTCTTTTATCAGTTATCAAAAATGCTTAGTCATTATATCGTTGATTATCTGTCTTATTTTCTTTGTTTTACTCTTCAGAAACCTCAATTTGACATACAGCATAGTTTCACATTTTATTCTCATTTATCTTAATCCCTCCTTTATATCTCTATTATCTCTCTGATGTATGTTGTAAGTAATTCTTCAGCTCTATCTTCTAGTTCATCAATTTTCAACTATGTATAATTTGCTGTTTAATCCATGCACATTTTTTATAAGTTCTAGAACAATCTTTTTTATTTGTAAAACTACTATTTGGTTATTTTTAAAATCTGTTTCTTTTCTTGATAGTGTTTTGTGTTTTTTACAGCTTTAATAATTTTGAACATTCTTACTCTCCCTAAAACACTGCTCAATTAAATTATCTTCATGGTTAAAACTTGCTGTTCTTAGTGTTTGCAGAATCTACCTTAGAGTTATGTTTTATAGTTTTAGACTGTGAGCTCACTTTCAGCAAGTCATTATCTATAGGACCCTTCAATGTGGTGGACTGACAATCCAGAATTCTTTTACATTTTCTGCTATCACGTATTACTGGAGTACTACTAGCTACAATTTAATTTCATATTAATTCTTCACTTTTAGATTTAACTGATTATATAGCAACTGTGGGTGCATGTGGAAGATTGTAAGGAAATGAATGATGAGGTCAAGTAGTGCAGATGGGTCTGTATAGGGATGAATGTGAGAATACTGGCTATAAAAATACATGGATGTGAGGTGGTCTTGAACTAGATGACCCCATCTCGAGTCCTGATCTTGAGGATATGACCACTTTTTGCCTGTTTTAAACTGTTAGTGCTTTCACGCCTTCTTCATAATGTAACATGGCCTTGAGTGGCTCATACTGACATACTCTTCCATATTTCTCTGATAAAACTTTCATCTTCATAGTCCTTCTCCCATCATTTCCACAAATAAAACACTTTACTCATCTTTTGGGGCTTGCTCCAATCCTTTTAAGTGTTTTTTCTGTTGGAATTTATTGCTTCCACTACTGACCATATTAAAGAAGATGGAGAAGCATTTTGAGTTTCTTTCTGTACCAGGCAGCCTTGAGTTGACTGATGAGCAGAATCACTCAGCTCATCTCTGCTCTGTCTAGACCCCAATAGTCTCTCTTTACCAGCAGCAGTGAGCTTGTCTTCAGAAGAGATGCAGGAGAAGCAGTAAAATGGCTCAGATTAGGTCTGGATCTAAGAGAAAGACTTGTTCTAAAGATTCCTTACTGGGTTAGTTTCCTATTGCTGCTATAGCAAACGACCACAACATAGTGGTTTAAAATACAGATTTATTATCTTAAAGTTCTGGAGGTCAGAAGTCCAATATGGGTTTTACAGCTTAAAATCAAGGTGTTAGCAGGATTGGTTTTATCTGGAGGCTTGAGAGGAGAATCTGTTCCCCTGCCATTTTCCACATTCTAGAGGCTACTTGCATTCCTTGGCTATGGTTTCCCTCCTTCATCTTCAAAACATACCACTCCACCATCTGCACCCACTGTCACATCTCCACTCTATTACTCAGCTACTTCCCTCTCATAAGGACTCTTGTGATTATATTGACCCCAACAGGTAATCCAGGATAATCTTCTCATTTCAAAATCCTTAATCCCATTTGCAAAGGCTCTTATGACATTTTGACACTTAAGGTAACACATTCACAGGTTCCAGGAATTAGGAGGTTGACATTTTTTCCAAAGCAGGTGAGGAAGAGTGAATATTTCAGCTACCAAATCGAGACAAAAACAGTGTCAGAGTAAATTCACCTGTAGCAAAATATAGTAAGGTGCGAACAGAAAACTCAAATTAAACAAGAACAATAGGAAAAAAGTGCACAGCAACTATGTAAACATATTGAGTAAAACAACGCAGAATGAAACAAAGAAACTTTGTTTGAAAGTAAATATAGTCCAAGAAACAGAAGAACAATTACATGAGAATTTGTCATGCTACAGAATTTAAGCAACTAGATTCAGTAAAATAAGAGCACTAAGACAAGATGACTAGTCAATGAAAAGAAATAAAAATGGAGAATTAAGAGCAGAATAAAAGAAAAAAGGTCTAGGGGGCTTCCCTGGTGGTGCAGTGGTTAAGAAACTACCTGCCAATGCAGGGGACATGGGTTTGAGCCCTGGTCTGGGAAGATCTCACATGTCACAGAGCAACTAAGCCCGTGCGCCACAACTACTGAGCCTGCGCTCTAGAGCCCACAAGCCACAACTACTGAAGCCCACACACCTAGGGTCTGTGCTCTGCAACAAGAGAAGCCACTGTAATGAGAAGCCTGTGCACCACAACGAAGAGTAGCCCCCACTCGCTGCAACTAGAGAAAGCCGTGAGCAGCAACAAAGACCCTGTGCAGCCAAAATAAATAAATAAATAAAGTTATTATTTTTTTAAAGAGTGCAGCAATGTCTGTCCCCTGCTGTTAGTGCTCTGTGCTCTACAATTAAAAAAAAAAAAAAAAAGCTCTTAACAAGGTCAAAACAGAATAAATAAATGAATTAGAACCAGGAAAAAAAAAACAGTGTAAAGCTTCAATTGAAAAACTGGCATAGTGATTTAAGTATAAAGAGAAGAGATAAATACATAATTAATTAGAAGACAATAGATTTAAAAAAAAGAAAGGCCAAATGATGTAACATAACAGTAAAGAGATTAACAAATGAACCAGACAATTATTCAAGATAGGATACAGTAAAATATCCCTAGGATAAAGGAAGAACTGAAACCACAAATAAAAAGGGCATACATTTTTTTTAGGAAAAAAAAATAGAGGACAACTTACAGAAATGCATACCCCCAAGTTACATTTTTTTCATCTTATAAAATAAAACAAATAAAATTCTTCAGGTATTTTAAGAGAAGAAGCAAGTCACTTTCAAGTGGTAAATATTAAGCTGGCTTTACCCTTCCACAAAGCAACACCTATTGCTTGAAAATAGTGGAGTAGTGTATCTACAGATACTGAAATAAAGAAGGTGTGATACTGCCACATGATATGCAGCCAAGTTGTTTTCAAGTGTAAAAGCTACTGGCACACACTGTAAAATGTATCAAAAAATTTTCAGAGAATATGTGCTATAAGAGCTATTCTTGAAAAAATCTCAATTCTGTAATACAGCCAACTCAAAAATGAATGAAAATGCTATGAAAACATCAAAATGCAATACTCCATGCCAAAATACAGTAGAATATTGGCAGCAAACATCTAATGGTAGAGGTGGGAGTGGGATGGAAATTGACTAACACAATTATATTATACTACGTTCTATAAATCAAGTTTGGATTTTAGGGCCTTCAACCACTGGTCAAGTTCTACTGCTCCAGACTTTCTGTCATCCTGTTCTGTCTTAACCACATGCTCCAGCACTATCTAAATCTTGATAGTACCTCTGCATGATGTTTCTCATCT
Organism: Mesoplodon densirostris; assembly: GCF_025265405.1. Taxonomy (NCBI): domain Eukaryota; kingdom Metazoa; phylum Chordata; class Mammalia; order Artiodactyla; family Ziphiidae; genus Mesoplodon; species Mesoplodon densirostris. The sequence continues at coordinate 102,026,682 of NC_082663.1, read as the reverse complement.
CTATGCTTTTGCTCAATCTGTTCTTCCTGTCTTGAAAACTCATACATCTGGGGCTTGATTGTTACTATAGTTAGTACAGTGTATGGTTGATTGGCCAATTTGAAAGTTTTCTAGGTAAGGAATTTCAGTGTACATCACTGTACACCTGGTTTGGCATGGTAGTGAGTGCTCAGTATCCTCTGTCAAGTAAAAAAACCATGCATGGATAACTATAAAATTTTAAGAGCAAACAGAATTCTCAATTATACAATATCTGTGAGTCTTGCTTGAAAATGCATGCAAAAAAAATTAAATTGACAATGAAACCCAGCCAAACAAGAGATGATTTTAAAAAAAAATCTTTCTTATCCTAGGAATACAGTAAAATGACTGGGGAAAAGCACTGAATCCATTTAAATACAAAAATAAAACAAGTACACAGATTACAATTACAGAAGAGAATGCAGATTTTTAATACTTTTACAAAGTAGAAATAGCTACAAAAACTAGGAGGTATGGAGATATGAGGTGGGTAAAAAGTGTGTTAATTTTATCTTTAATGGCAGGATTTGATTGATATTACCTATAAATAAAACTTAAAATTATAACCATCTCAGTATTTCTTAATCTTTATCCTTAATTATAAGGGGCATTTTAAATATGAATAATACATACTTTAAGTATAATGTATTTATGAAACATTTAAAGTTCAACAACAGTGTTAGCTTCACTCCTATTTCATTTTTTTCTGATAAATTCAAGAGTAATTAAATTTAAAGTTTTAATTAAATAATTACAGTATGATTCAACTTTTCCAAAATAACTTTCGTTCCTCTTTTGATCCATTCATTCGTTTATACATCCATCCATCCATTTATCCTTGTATTTATATACAGGCATAATTACGGATATTCAACTAGGATGATATTCAACTAATGTTGAAAGTGATTACATTTGAGTAATTTTGGGTAATTTTTAAGAACATTGAATTTCCATTTTAATTTTTATTACTTGTACAAAAACACTAAATTTATGCTAAAAGTTAAAGAAAATAATGTAAATCTAGGGAAAATATCTTGAAAACTTTGGATAAATAGTTTAGCATTCCTTTCTCTAAGTACCTTCTCTTTTTAAAGTACTTTTACTTAATAATAAGTTGTCACATGTCTGAAAGTTGCTGGATTTTAAAGAAATATAATAGTTTTGATAAACAGTTTTATGTGATTGTCCTGTTATAAAATCCAAGGTAGAATTTATGTGATAACTAATTAGATTATAATTATGTATAATAACAATCAAACAAAAACACAACCAGAATGTGTTTCTGTACTTTTCTGTTCTGAAAGTACAGAAACATATTCAACAACATTACTGACCTATTTAATCTGGTACACTGCCCAATGATAGTGAAATGCATATGAATATAATTATATAACTGTGACTGCTGGATGTGGTACCCTGTCCTGAAGACTTTCTCACAGGTCAAGGTGTTTATTTTTATTAACATATGCCCTCTAACATTTAATAGTAACTAAGGCCATGACATAAATTCTTCTATATGGACAGCTACAATTATATATTGAGTTGATCTGAGTCAATGATACATTGTATCCTATTAAAATTTTAATAGGAAAAGAAGTCCTCAAGAAATAAGATATAAACCAAAATGTACACCCTGTAAAGGCTGGATCTATGATCTACCTTGTTAACTACTATATCTCTAATATTAGCAAGTAGTAGACATTTGAGATTTATTGCACAAAGATATGTGTATATCCATAAATGAATAAAGATGAATGAATTCAGATGGTCAAAAGTGCATTTAGCTTTTTTCTGGCTTTAATTAGTTAAGTTACATTAGGTGAACAAAACAATGTATCTCATAACATCGACTCTAACAATAGCCTTAAAAAACTCACTTAGATACATCTTTCTTCTCACAAAAGAGTGGCTACTGGGCTTCCCTGGTGGCGCAGTGGTTGAGAGTCCGCCTGCCGATGCAGGGGACACGGGTTCGTGCCCCGGTCCAGGAAGATCCCACATGCCGCGGAGCGGCTAGGCCCGTGAGCCATGGCTGCTGAGCCTGTGCGTCCGGAGCCTGCGCTCCGCAAGGGGAGAGGCCACAACAGTGAGAGGCCCGTGTAACGCAAAAACAAAACAAAACAAACAAAAAAAAAAGAGTGGCTACTAGTCATAGTTTATAAAGAGAAAATGTTAAGAAAGTCACAGACAATTAAGCAATCTTCTTGGTCACATGACTAGTGAGTGTGGAATTTCTATACTAAGTTAATATGAAATGAAACGAAATTGGTCTTGTCTTGACCTAAGAGAAGCTGTATTCTGTTGTGAATGCTGCTCTTAATAACACAGTTTTACTTAGAGCCATTAATTATCAGGTTAATATATCAGTGGAATTTTTGACTTAATAAATCATCTATGAGATATTTAATAACCCTTAACTTTTTATCACTCCCAAACAGCAGATTTTGTAGAGGTCAAAAACATTCACCAGAATAGCACCTGCTTGATGCCAGCTCTCAAGAGGAAGTTTAAATAACAAACTTCACACTCTACTGTAACATCCAATCTTTATCACGTCTCCCTATTGAAGCACAGTTGTCCAGAGAGAAGTTTGAGGCTGAGTAAAAGGAAGAAAAACAGAAAGTGTAAAGAAGGTTATGAGTTTCTTCACTGAAGACTCAATTTTTTTCTAGTTGACTTTTGCCTCTGACAACTGGTGGAAGGTAGAATAGGGGCAGAGGACTGGGTCATCAAGGAACATATGAGAAAGGGCTAGTATCCCAAACCCTTCTTCCAATCTTCTCTTTAGAATTCTGCCATAATTCTGTATTGAATAGGTAGCTTGAAATGACAGAGACAAGTGAGGTTAGTTCCTGTAATAATATGACTTGAGTCAGTATTATGAATGTAAAATAGAGTACTTAAAGAGCATGGGCTTGGGAGAAAACTCTTAGTTTAAACCCCAAATTTGTCACTTAGTACCTATTGGACAAGAACACTGAACTTTCAATGCCTCAGTTTTTTCATCATAGAATGATGGCAATCTATAGAACTAAAGATTACATGACAAAAGTCTTAATACACTTCCTGGATGATTGTTAACACTTAACAACTATGTATAAAAAAGTGACTCTATGCTGAGTATTTTCACATAAGATGATATAAGAAAATACAGATCTAAGTTAAATCAAAATATCAAGGATTAGCACTGAAAATTTGGTAAAACCAAACTGAGGACATTTAAAATAGCTTATCAAACTCTTAGAGGAAAACATAGGCAGAACACTCTATGACATAAATCACAGCAAGATCCTTTTGGACCCACCTCCTAGACAAATGGAAATAAAAACAAAGATAAACAAATGGGACCTAATGAAACTTCAAAGCTTTTGCACAGCAAAGGAAACCATAAAACAAGACCAAAAGACAACCCTCAGAATGGGAGAAAATATTTACAAATGAAGCAACTGACAAAGGATTAATCTCCAAAATTTATAAACAGCTCATGCAGCTCAATAGCAAAAAAACAAACAACCCAATCCAAAAATGGGCAGAAGACTTAAATAGGCATTTCTCCAAAGAAGATATACAGACTGCCAACAAACACATGAAAGAATGCTCAACATCATTAATCATTAGAGAAATGCAAATCAAAACTACAATGAGATATCATCTCACACCAGTCAGAATGGCCATCATCAAGAAAACTAGAAACAATAAATGCTGGAGAGGGTCTGGAGAAAAGGGAACACTCCTGCACTGCTGGTGGGAATGTGAATTGGTACAGCCACTATGGAGAACAGTATGGAGGTTCCTTAAAAAACTAAAAATAGAACTACCATATGACCCAGCAATCCCACTACTAGGCATATACCCTGAGAAAACCATAATTCAAAAAGAGACATGTACCAAAATGTTCATTGCAGCTCTATTCACAATAGCCCAGAGCTGGAAACAACCTAAGTGTCCATCATCGGATGAATGGATAAAGAAGATGTGGCAGGGCCTCCCTGGTGGCGCAGTGGTTAAGAGTCCGCCTGCTGATGCAGGGGATACGGGTTCGTGCCCCGGTCTGGGAGGATCCCATATGCCGCGGAGCGGCTGGGCCCGTGAGCCATGGCCGCTGGGCCTGCGCATCCGGAGCCTGTGCTCCGCAACGGGAGAGGCCACAACAGTGAGAGGCCCGCATACCGCAAAAAGAAAAAAAAAAAAAAAAAAAAAGAAGATGTGGCACATATATACAATGGAATATTACTCATCCATAAAAAGAAACGAAACTGAGCTATTTGTAATGAGGTGGATAGACCTAGAGTCTGTCATACAGAGTGAAGTAAGTCAGAAAGAGAAAGACAAATACCGTATGCTAACCCATATATATGGAATTTAAAAAGAAATGTCATGAAGAACCTAGGGGTAAAACGGGAATAAAGACACAGACCTACTTGAGAATGGACTTGAGAATATGGGGAGGGGGAAGGGTAAGCTGTGACAAAGCGAAAGAGAGGCATGGACATATATACACTACCAAACGTAAGGTAGATAGATAGTGGGAAGCAGCCGCAGAGCACAGGGAGATCAGCTCGGTGCTTTGTGACCGCATGGAGGGGTGGGATGGGGAGGGTGGTAGGGAGGGAGATGCATGAGGGAAGGGATGTGAGAACAGATGTATATGTATGACTGATTCACTTTGTTATAAAGCAGAAACTAATAAAAAAATAAAATAAAATAAAATAGCTAATTTACTTTCAACACTTACTCTGTTTAAATATTTTTACATCCTGCTTAATTTTAATGATGAAAGACATTTCAGTCAATTTCCTTTCTTTGTTCTCCTATTTTAGTCCAAAATGGCAATTCTCGTTTGCCTTTGACAATCTTATGAAAGAACTGCTTATCTAAAATTCTCTTGAAAATTGGCATTGTGCTGCTTTGATGAATATGTTTCTGTTTTCTTTATTTAAATGCACTTTAAAATGGGTGCTCTGACAAATTAGATGCAAAATGTTTTTTCTGCAATCTGGCATTTCTGTTACCTGTTATCTTTTACTACCTGTGGTACTAAAAACATCTCTTTCTGTGGTGATAAAAGGATATTTAACATTTAATTGTCTCAAATCACCTGTAGTTAAGTTTCTTTATGAGAGTTTGTGTAACAGGAAAAAGTAATGTTCAACAACTTTTTAATAAACTAAATCACCACAGGAGTAGTTACTAACTAACAAATAGTTTGCAAACATATCTTTTAAAAGAGGTATCAGTGCTAAATGCCTGGTGTTAATATTAAAGATTTCTTAGGAACCTATTTTATTTTTATTATATTTTAAACTGTGATAAAAAATAATTTTATTTGTATAATTTTTATCTGTATACCCATAATAATAGTTACTACCTTAGCTTTTAAGTTAAATTAGGTCCCATTTGTTTATTTTTGCTTTTGTTTCTTTTGCCTTAGGAGACAGATCCAGAAACAGATGGCTATGATTTATGTTAAAGAGTTTTCTGCCTATATTCTCTACTGGGAGTTTTATAGTTTCTGGTCTTATATTTAGAACTTTAATCCATTTTTAGCTTATTTTTGTATATAGTATGAGAAAATGTTCTAAATCATTTTTTTACATGTAGCTGTCCAGTTTTCCCAGCACCATTTATTGAAAAGACTGTCTTTTCTTCATTGTGGATTCTTGCCTCTTTTGTTGTAGGTTAATTGACTATAAGTACATGGTTTTATTTCTGCATTCTCCATTCTATTCTACTGATACATGTGTCGCTTTTTGTACCAATACCATACTATTTTGATTACTGTAGCTTTGTAGTATAGTCTGAAGTCAGGGAGCATATTTCCTCCAGCTCTGTTCTTCTTTCTCAAGGTTTTCTGGCTCTTTGGGGTATATTTTTCTTTCTATACAAATGTTAAAATTATTTGTTCCAGTTCTCTGAAAAATGCCATTGGTATTTTGATAAGGATTGCACTGAATTTCTAGATTGCCTTGGGTAGTATTGTCATTTTAACAATATTAATGCTTCTAATTCATGAGCACAATATATCTTTTCAATGTTTGCATTATCTTCAATTTCTTTCATCAGTGTCTTATACTTTTCTAAGTACAGGTCTTTTACCTCTTTAGTTAGACTTATTTCTAGGTATTTTATTCTTTTTGATGTGATTGTAAATGAGATTGTTTTCTTAATTTCTCTTTCTGATATTTTGTTGTTAGTATACATGACAGATTTCTGTGTATTTTGTATTCTGCAATTTTACTGAATTCATTGATGAGTTCTTGTAGTTTTTTGCTGGTGTCCCTAGGATTTTTTATGTATAGTATCATGCCACCTGTGAATAGTGACACTTTTATTTTTCCTTTCGAATTTGGATTTCCATTATTTCTTTTTCTTGTCTGATTGCTGTGGCTAGGACTTCCAACACTCTGTTGAAGAAAAGTGGCAAGAGTGGGCATCCTTGTCTTGTTCCTGATCTTAGAGGAAATGCTTTCAGCTTTTCACTGCTGAGTATAGTGTTAGCTATGGGCTTACTGTAATGGCCTATATGATGTTGAGGCATATTCTCTCTATACTGACTTTACTGCTGTTTTTATCATAAATGGATGTTGAATTTTGTCAAAAGCTTTCTCTGTATTTATTGAGATGACCATAGTTTTATGCTTCAATTTGTTAATGTTGTGTATCATATTGATTGATTTGTGGCAATGGAACTATCCTTGTATTACTGGTATGAATCCCACTTGATCATGGTGTATGATCCTTTTAATGTATAATTTGAATTCAGCTTGCTTATATTTTGTTGAATTTTTTTACATCTGTGTTCCTCAGTGATATTGGCCTGTAATTTCCTTTATTTGTGATATTGTTGCTTGGTTTTGGTATCAGGGTAATGCTGGCCTAGTAGAAGGAGTTATGAAGTATTTCTTCCTCTGCACTTTTTGGAACAGGTTGAGAAGTATAGGTATTAAATCTTTGCTAAATGTTTGGTAGAATTCACCTGTGAAGCCACCTGGTCCTGGACTTTTGATAGCTGAGATTTTTTTAAATCACTAATTAATTCAATGTCATTACTGGTAATTGTTCTGTTCATATTCCTGATTCAGTCTTGGGATATTGTACATTGCTTTGAATTTGTCCATTTCTTCTAGATTGTCCATTTTATTGGCATATAATTGTTCTTAGTAATTTCTTATTATCCTTTGTACTTCTGTAGTGTCAGTTGTAACTTCTCCTTTTTCATTTCTTATTTTATTGATTTGCACCCTCTCTCTTTTTTTTCCTTGATGAGTCTAAAAGTTTAACAATTTTGTTTATTTTTTTCAAAGAACCAGTTCTTAGTTTCATTGCTCTTTTCTATTGTATTTTATTCTCTATTTCATTTATTTCTGTTCTGAACTATATGATTTCTTTCCTCCTACTAACTTTTGTTGGGTTTCTTTGTTTTGCTTTCTTTTTCCAGTTCCTTTAGATATAAGGTCAGGTTATTTACTTGAGAATCTTCTTGATTTCTGATGTAGGCTTGTATCACTATAAACTTCCATTTTAGAACTGCTTTTGCTGCTTCCCAAAGATTTTGGATCACTGTGTCTTCATTTTCATTTATATCCAAGTTTTTTTTTTTTTATTTTTTCAGTGACCCATTGTTTGTTTAGTAGCATATTGTTTAGCCTCCACATTTGTGTTTTTTGCAGTTTTCTTCTTGTCATTGATTTCTAGTGTCATAGCACTGTGGTCAGAAAAGATGCTTGTTATGATTTCAACCTTCTCAAGTAGACTGAGAATGATTTTGTAGTATGGCATGTGATCTATCCTGGAAAATGTTCCATGTGCACTTGAAAAGAATATGTATTTTGCTGCTTTTGATGGAATGTTCTATACACCCCTATTAAATCTATTTGATCTAATATATCACTTAAAACCAGTGCTTCCTTGTTGGCTTTCTGTCTGGATAATCTGCCCATAGATGTACATGCAGTGTTAAATCCCCTATGATTATGATAATTCTGCCTATTTTTGCTTTATGTTTGTTAACATTTGCTTAATGTATTTAGGTGCTCTTATGTTGGGAGCATATATATTTACAATTGTTATATCTTCTTCTTGGAATAATCCCTTAATCATGATGTTATGTTCTTTTTTTTCCCTTTATACAGTCTTTGTTTTAAAGTCTATTTTGTCTGATATAAGTATTGCTACTCTGACTCTCTTTTTGTTTCCATTTGCATGAAAATCTTTTTTTCATCCCCTCATTTTTGGTCCATTTGTGTCTTTAGATCTGAAGTTAGTCTCTTGTAGCTAGCATATATATGGGTCTTGTTTCTGTGTCCATTCAGTCACTATATGTCTTTTTATTGGAGCATTTAGTCCATTTACATTTAAAGTAATCATTTATAGGTATGAACTTATTGCCATTTTTGTTAATTGTTTTGGAGTAGTTTTTGTGGCTTTCTCTTGTTACTTTCTTCTTTTGCATTTTTTTCATGTTATTTGATGATTATCTTAATATTATATTTGGATTTCTTTTTCCTTTTTGTGCATCTTTTATAGATTTTTAGCTTGTTGCTACCATGAAAGAAATAGAATTATACAGTGCTGTATGTGAATTATATCTCAATAAAAATGGAAGAAAATAAAAAATTGTTTTTTAAATCTTTATAATTAAAATTTTTGTGAAAGAAAAATAAAACCCTTATTATCATGAGTCATGAATTTTTTCTATAGGAAAAATAATAAATCATGGCATTTTAGAAACACAATGATTAGACATATTAGATTATTAGATGAACAATGTCTAGCAAAGGACTCACCAAGTAGCAGACTGAATAAATGTTTCTTTCTGTCTACCCTTTCTCTCTGATGTATACACTATATAAATAGCAAGAAGAATAAAATTCAGACAAGAAAATAAGAATATAAATTTGAGGAGGCATACGAATGAAAATGGGGAATATAGAACATCAATAGACAGTCGGGCTAAAGCTATGTGCTTAACTGTGAAAAATCACAAGATTTCTCATATGGTGAGGTATTTCTGAAGAAGCCATGGGTTATGTGGTAATCTACGTCACATAACAAGGAGAATTTTATCTGAACTATATATTATATTTATATCTACTTAATTCTCACAATTTTAATATTTTAAGTCCAAAATATTCTGACTAAAATATAACCAATACTATATATTACTGTACAAGTTTTTTCTTTGAAACTAAAATTGCCTTACAGACATAAACCCTCTGTCCCATCATTCTCTTAATATACTGTCAGGGAAGAAATCTATGAAAAAAGAAAGGGTTGAGACTAGAGTGAGAGAGGCTCCTGGTCACAAAATTCAAGGAGATACATATTTTTAGGGTCCTGCAAGTCTAAGACTCCTTGACTTGTGTGTCTGAGTTATTTCACCCTAGTCCTGGTCATGGGAGTGGTTTGTAGATAAAAGCTTATTCCATATAAGGTGAAACCAAAAGAGTAATCAAAAAATTAAAAATTAAAATCATCCACTTTAATTCAGTGTATTTACATTAATATTCCACCTTCCAAATACCTGAACTCTCTTTCAATTATAAATTAATAAGTTTTCTAGGAGATAAGACTGACTGGAGATTTTGGTCCCTGACATTTTAACCAATCTAGCATAATGACTTAAATAGATTAAAACTAAGTAAGGAAGATATAAGTAGACATACAAACTTTTTAATGCCATTAATCTAGGTGTGAGAAAAAAAAATGCAAACACTACCTGGAAGCTCCTGAATACTGGCAGTGGACTGTAGTTTTCTCAGGCTCACATGTTTTCACCTGTGTGAGTCTCTGTGCCTGTGCCTAAATGTGGATGAAAGTTCATTTTCTAATAGAAAAGCCCAGGAAAAAAATAAACCAGGGCACTAGTGGCAAATTTGTTTGGGTGTAAGCTTTAGCAAAATCTCTTATATTCTTTGAACATCGGTTTCTCCATCTCTAATTAAATGGTTGAGCAAATAATCTTTGAGGTTTACTCTGACGTGAAAGTTCTTTAAAATTGGCTATTCCATTTGCTTTTGGTCATGTGACTGATAAGACCACTTTTTCTCAAATTCTCTGTTGGGGAAAACAGTTTGTCCTGTCCTTACACAAGATGGAACTGTGGAAGTTAGCCTTGGGACTTCCAAAGGCATGGCTATGATAATATCTCATAGCCTCAGCAATTTTGAGTCAAATATATATATAATTTCTACAATAACCTTTAGAAAAGCAAACTGTGAATGTTCTGGTATTTCGTTCTATTGCTTTATTGGTTCTTTCTCCACATGATGGACTTACTAAATAAATCATAGTTTCCACTGGTTTTTAAATAACTGTATATCATTCTCCTGTTAATCCTTCATAATATCCAAGTGGCCATTAATTGGAATCAACAGCAAAAATATTGCTAAATGTATAGAGCAAAGTGCTATCTTTTTCAGAACAGCTTTTCCAAACACACAGCCTAATTTTTAAAATAGTGTAGTTTCAGCATCATTTAACCTCTGCCCCTACAGCCACAGTAAATTTTTCTTAAATTGGGATGATGTCCTACTACAACTGAATACCAAGCATCTAGTTAGCCAGCTTTCCATGTTAGACCACTTCAATTTTGTGGCTTAGGTAAGTCCCTGACCCATTAAGAGGCATTCATTACTGCCAATAAAACAAAGTGCCCTCATGTAGAAATATCCTTAAGCTTCAAGGCCTTCAGTAAAGTATTAAATTTTCAGAACTTTTAAAAAGCTTAAAGAGTTTAAAAAGTTTATAAGAGGGTGAAATACTGGCAAAACAGGGATGACATATACACCTAGTAATAACATCTAACATTAAAAAATATTGTGGAATACAGAATGCTAAAAGATAAGATTAGATATAGACACATGAACTATTCCATAGTCATTACTAATGGTTTATTTGTGTCTAGATAATGGCTTGGACACTCAGCTTAATAAACGATATGAATCCTTTACAGCTCACTATTGCAGACAACCCAGTTTACAGTTTTCAATAAAGTATACAGAAGCATCTAACACAAGGGTAGGCAAACTATGGTTTGTAGCCCAAACTCAGCCCACTGCCTATTTTTGTAAACAAAGTTTTACTGGAAGATGCCTGTTTGTTTACTATTGCCTATGGCTGCTTTCCTACTACAATGGCAAAGTTGAATTGTTGTTGCAACAGAAATCATATAGCCTGAAAAGTTGAAAATATGTACTACCTGGCCCTTTACAAAAAGTTTGCCAACTCTGATAGAACACATTAATTTATGCTACTTTAATGGTGACCCACATAAATTACAAAAGTTATGTGAACTGTCATAGTTTTATAAAAGATCTCTCCCAAGCCAACAGAAATACTACATTGCTCTTCTCTAGATGATAGATTATTTTGCTTTTAAAATTAAGATTCTGTGTATTTTAATTACATATAGCATGATTATGAACTTAATAAAAAGAAAAAGGATCATTTAAATAAGTAGTGGATATAGTATGTATTTGTTGCCAAGTACCCAGCTAAGTAAACAGTGAGAAATATATCCACTTAAACCTATAGGAACTTACATTTATAGACCATGTTAAAGTACATTCATTTTCTCTTCATTATGCCAAGAGATAGAAGGAATACATCCCTCTTTAGAAGACTAAAGATGGTTAGATAGGTTTCAGAGATTTACAAATATGATATGATGAAATTATTTCATTAAATATCACATATTCTGTCTTTCAGTCAACAGTTTATCCATTTAACATGCTCATTAATGACATGAAATTGTTTGAATTATCTGCACACTCTCAGAGATGTTTCTCTTCATCAAACTTCCCTCTTGGCAAAACTGCCCTCCTGAGTGTCTCTGAGTGACTTACATGGGAAATGAACAGTACTGTTCTTAACTAGACCAGTGTTCTTCTCTGTTAATGCACACTTAGGAAATCACTGCTTCAATAATGCTTTCTAGACCTACTCCACCCATCTAGAAAGACTGAAAATAAATTCTAAATCTAGAGGATAATACTAGTTTTTTTCCTCTAGCAGAGTTAGGACTGGGATGACACAGTGAGGCATCTGCCTTGGCTGCAAAATTTAAGGGTATGCCAAAAAGTTTGTCCATCAAGAAAAATAATGTTTAATGTTATACTTTAAAAAGCTAAAACTGATGCAAAAATCTATGGGAAACAAAATGTCAAGATTTTCAATCAAGATAAGATCAGTAACAGTGCCTTGTAGAGCCATATTAGACCCTGAAGCAAAGGAAAAATTAGTAACATCAATCTTGTTTTGAATTAATTTTGACTTTTTTTGTGTCCTTTAAAATTTTTCATCCAGAGGTAGGTGTGTCTCTCACCTCATCCTCATCCCATCCCTGTTTTTGCCCAGTTAACTCAAAGTTCGTCAAATGGAAAGTTGAAAAGCCCCTTTGTGAGCAGTTGACTTTCAACAGAGTAAGAGAACCGTAGGCAGTTTGCACTAGTAGTTGATATTGATACTACCAGTGTAACAGAGGATATTCCTTACTTCTGTTTTTCATCCCTTTCCCACTTCCCTTCTGTCTCTCTTTATATTCCCTTGGCCTTTTTTTTTTCCCTCAAGACACATATAACACAAACCTGGTCTTGTCCCTAACATTCAGAGATAAATAAAGGCCTGACCTCTGCTCTTAGACCTGGGTGCTTAGTCCTATGTTATTAGGGGTTTTTTTTATTTATTTAATTGGATAATTGGTCCAAGGACAGTGAAATCCCAAGGGACAAAAATAGTTTATTATTAAACATAGATGTCACTTCTTTCCCCCTTTAGCTAACAAGCAGCAAAGGAATCTGTGGGTATTAATTGAAATGTGACCATTTACTGCATTCTGCAGCATTTCCCATGGCTTAGCTAATGTGTAGGATATTACATGGCCAGCTTTACCATGAATGAATGAAAAGACAAGGACTTGTGGCAATTTCTTTTCTAGAGAGTACTATGAAAAGATGACCCACAGGTTGGCCAGAACAGCCTTAACGTTCCTCTCAATTTGATTCAACTTTAGACAGGGATTTTTCCTGACTAGAGTTCCTGACCTCTCTTTTCTTAGAGCATTTACTTTAGAAACCTTGCAATTGTAAATTCCTTTTCTACCCCTCCGAGCTATAAATCTTCTCTCAGTCTCTTGCCATATTTACAACTCAGAAGTGTTTTTCTCAAGGACCTGAGAGCTCTCCTTGAAATGTAATCATGAAGGAAGAAAGTACCTGCTATGGACTGATTGTGTCGCCCTAAATTTATATGTTGAAACCGTAACCCTGCCCCATGTGCCTGTATTAAAGATAGGGCACTTAAGGAGGTTATTAAGCTTAAATAGAATCATAAACATGAAGCTTTGATACAATATAACTGGTGTCATTATGAAAGAAAAAAAATAAAACCGAGAGATCTCAAATCTCTCTCTCTTTCTCGCCTTTGTGAGGACACAGCAGCAAGGCCATCATCTGCAAGCCAGGATGACAGCCCTCTCTAGAATCCAACTCTACTGACACCTTGATCCTGGAATCCCTAGCATCCAGAACTGTGAGAAAATAAATTTCTGTTGTTTAAGCCACCCAGCCTGTGGTATTTTGTTATGGCATCCTGAGCAGACTGAGACAGCACCCCTATCTGCCGGTCTCTGTGGAAGGGTAGGAGCCTAACTTAGAGAAGTGCCAAACACAGATGGCCAAATCCTATTGGAAGCCTTCCTCATAACTTCTTCCACTCTTTTTTTACTAACTTACTCTAGTGCTTAAAAATTCTCCTGACTTTTGTTTAAGGCAAGTTGAAGTCACTTTCTCTCCTTTATTGCAATAGTGTTAGATAAAGTCTTCTTTGCCTGTTTAACTCAGTCCAGTGCAATTTTTTTCTTTGACAAAGTTAATTATCCATTGGTAGTCTGTTTATTCTCTGCAATGTTTTGCTATTTTTCTTTTTTCTTTTTTTTCCCCTAATCAACAGCATGATTATTTTAAATACATATGAAATTTTATTAGTAAATATTGAGCCAATACCCTGGGTTTTGTCTGTAATTCTTCACAGTATTTCCATGAAGAGAATTCTCTTCCTAAAAACATTGATTTCTGATTAATTTGTTGAATTAACCTCATGTAGAGATTTCTCTTTTTTTTAATACTCTGCTTTGTGCTACACGATGATTGGAGGTAAACACAATCACTAAAGTATTCAGTAAAACAGAAAGATTTCTGTTTTCTAGAAAAATATATTTTTTAAATAAAAGAACTGTCATTTTTTTTGTTTTCTGTTTTTTCTTTCCATAAAAGCTTGCAGTAGGTTGCCAAAAAGACTCAGTTTTTGCTGGACTATCTCTGTTTTAGAAACCAAAGTCCAGTTTCCCAGGAAGCTTCAGTCCCACATAAGCTGATTTAATAGATTTGTCTTCCTCTTTTGGTTTTCTCTAAGATTAGCTATCCACCAGATCATAAGAAACATAGACATTGCAAATGATCAACATGTTCTCTATTGGGCTGACAAACTGCATTAGATAAGGATAGTAATGGAGGGAGAGAGAAAAAAATGAAGGAGAAAGAGGAAGAAAGAAGAATAACAATAAAGGTAGAACACTTTCCTAGGTCTACTACCACATGAGGAAAACTACGATTTTAACATATTTATTTACAATTACTAAATAAATGTACACAGCTATTGTGTCTGTTTTTAATGCATGTATAAAGATTGCTACATTTAAATATACTTTCAAGTTTACTTATCCCCCAGTAAATGTAAAAACATACCAGTATTGTAAGGGATACCAATGTATTTTCAAACAAAGATAAATGCTTCAAAGCAAAAGTGACTCAGCAAAAGCACTTTCCTCAAAAAAAAAAAAAAAAAAAAGAAAGACAACTTTAATAGCAGAACCAACCACTGAACAATCCTGCAAAAGGGAAAAGTGCTTGAGTTATTGCTCCTGTGAGTACCTCTAACATTTTTATTACTTCCAAATGCATAATAATGACATTTCAGGAAAATTACCATACGTAGAGACAGATTTTTAAGAGAAAAGTTATTTCCTGAGCCCAGTTCTCCAGCTATCATGATAATAGAAATTTCCTGCCCATGGCAGCATTTAGCTGGCTCAACCTTCTTACACCTTCAACTTGACAGACCCAAGGACACAGACATGCACACAGTGAAACGTAAAATTTCTTGGTTGGTTTTATAGGAAAAGTGTGTTTTCAACAACTTTAGCTTTTTATGTAAGCTATTTTCTTCCATATAGGAAAAGGAAAGAAATATAAAAGCAATGAAATAAATATTTATCACACAGTTCTCCCCCCCCCCCATAATTCTATTCAATTCATTCTATCCACTGAGAGAAATCTTTTCAGATGTATGAGTTTAAAAGTGGTTAATATATTTAGGTGTATATTATTACTGTTTGGGAAAAAGATCATATATGCATACTCACATATGTACTATGTACGCTTACTTAGCTTTAGAATATATGTACTTTTCTAACCTTACATTTTCTTCAAATTAGCAATCACCACCACCACCAGTCTCACCTTCATACGTTCTCCTTCATCTGAGAAATTTATAAAAGCAATGAATAATATTGTAAAGAATTAAATATACAGAAATGTTTTCCCTTCTTCATGTCTCATCATGCCCCAACATCCAGCTCCCTATTCAGGTTTTTTTTTTTTTTTTTTTTTTTTGCAGTATGCGGGCCTCTCACAGTTGTGGCCTCTCCCGTTGTGCAGCACAGGCTTCGGACACACAGGCTCAGTGTCCATGGCTCATGGGTCTAGCCGCTCCGCAGCACGTGGGATCTTCCTGGACCGGGGCACCAACCCGTGTCCCCTGCATCGGCAGGTGGACTCTCAACCACTGCACCACCAGGGAAGCCCCAGCTTGTTTTTTATCTAGTTTATAGTCTTCCTACTCTGTGTATATCAGAAATACCTAGAAGGACTGTCAAGCATGCAGAGGTGTCTGCCCAATTCCTAGACATTCTTATTTGATAATGCTCAGGAATTCTTGTTGACTCTCAGCAGAGCCAACTTAATTAAACATCCCTTAACAGGTCTGAGTAAATTCAAAAATAATATAAACCTTTCCCCTAAAAAAAAATTAGTAAAACAAAATTTTCTGTATTGAAACAACTAGATGGTACTAAACAATATATAAAAATTATACCAAGAAAACAACACTAGCTCCTGGGGATCAGCTAAGTGTTGGACCCTATGCTGGGCATGAAAGGTAAAAAAAAGTGGATGAGGACTACATGGAGCAAGAAACCTAGTATTAAGAAATCTGGAGAGGAGCTTCAACATGGCGGAAGAGTAAGACGTGAAGATCACCTTCCTCCCCACAAATACATCAGAAATACATCTACACGTGGAACAACTCCTACAAAACACCTACTGAATGCTGGCAGAAGACGTCACATCTCCCAAAAGACAAGAAACTCCCCACGTACCTGGGTAGGGCAAAAGAAAAAAGAAAAAAACAGAGACAAAAGAATAGGGATGGGCACCTCTGGTAGGGAGCTGTGAAGGAGGAAAGGTTTCTACACATCAGGAAGCCCCTTCTCAGGTGGAGACTGCGGGTGGCAGAGGGGGAAGCTTCATAGCCACGGAGAAGAGTGCAGCAACAGGGGTGCAGAGGGCAAAGTGGAGAGATTCCTGCACAGAGGATCGGTGCTGACCGGCACTCACCAGCCCAAGAGGCTTGTCTGCTCAACCGCCAGGGTGGGCGGGGCTGGGAGCTGAGGCTCGGGCTTTGGTCGGAGCACAGGGAGAGGACTGGAGTTGGCGGCGTTAACACAGCCTGAAGGGGGCTAGTGTGCCACGGCTGGCTGGGAGGGAGTCCGGGAAAAAGTCTGGACCTGCCGAAGAGGCAAGAGACTTTTTCTTCCCTCTTTGTTTCCTGGTGTGCGAGGAGAGGGGATAAAGAGCGTTGCTTAAAGGAGCTCCAGAGACGGGAGCAAGCTGCGGCTATCAGCGCGGAGCCCAGAGACGGGCATGGGATGCTAATTCTGCTGCTGCAGCCACCAAGAAGCCTGTGTGCAAGCACAGGTCACTGTCCACACCTCCCCTCCTGGGAGCCTGTGCAGCCCACCACTGCCTGGGTCCAGTGATCCAGGGACAACGTCCCCGGGAGAACACATGGTGCGCCTCAGGCTGGTGCAACATCATGCAGGCCTCTGCCGCCGCAGGCTCGCCCCACATCAGTACCCCTCGCTACCCACGGCCTGAGTGAGCCAGAGCCCCAAATCAGCTGCTCCTTTAACCCCGTCCTGTCTGAGAGGAGAATAGATGCCCTCAGGCGATCTACACGCAGAGGTGGGTCCAAAGCCAAAGCTGAACACCGGGAGCTGTGCGAACAAAGAAGAGAAAGGGAAATCTCTCCCAGCAGCCTCAGGAGCAGCGGATTAAATCTGCACAATCAACTTGATGTACCCTGCATCTGTG
Source organism: Mesoplodon densirostris (assembly GCF_025265405.1). Classification (NCBI taxonomy): domain Eukaryota; kingdom Metazoa; phylum Chordata; class Mammalia; order Artiodactyla; family Ziphiidae; genus Mesoplodon; species Mesoplodon densirostris. Next base: position 102,009,232 of record NC_082663.1, on the reverse strand, counting down.
GAATACCTGAATAGACAACGAATCATCCCAAAATTGAGGCAGTGGACTTTGGGAGCAACGATATATATATATTTTTTCCCTTTTTCTCTTCTTGTGAGTGTGCATGTGTATGCTTTTGTGTGTGATTTGTCTGTATAGCTTTGCTTTTACCATTTGTCCTAGGGTTCTGTCTGTAAGTTTTGGGTTTTTTTATTACTTAAAATTACTTTTTCTTACTAATTATTATTTTATTTTAATAACTTTATTTTATTTTACTTTATTTTATTTTATTTAATCTTCTTCTTTCTTTCTTTCTTTTTTTTCTCCCTTTTACTCTGAGCCATGTGGAGGACAGGCTCTTGGTGTTCCAGCCAGGTGTAAGGGCTGTGCCACTGACCTGGCAGAGCCAATTTCAGCACACTGGTCCAAAAGAGACCTCCCAGCTCCACGTGACATCAAACGGTGAAAATCTCCCAGAAATCTCCATCTCAATGCCAAGACTCAGGTCCACTCAACGGCCAGCAAACTACAGGGCGGGACACCCTATGCCAAACAACTAGCAAAACAGGAACACAACCTCACCCATTAGCAGAGATGCTATCTAAAATCATAACAAGGCCACAGACACTGAAAAACACACCACCAGACATGGACCTGCCCACCACAAAGAAAAGATCCAGCCTCATCCGCCAGAACACAGGCACTAGTCCCCTCCACCAGGAAGCCTACACAAACCACTGAACTAACATTAGCCACTGGGGACAGACACCAAAAACAACAGAAACTATGAACATTCAGCCTGCGAAAAGGAGACCCCACACACAGTAAGTTAAGCAAAATGAGAAGACAGAGAAACACAGCAGATGAAGAAGCAAGGCAAAAAGTCACCAGACCTAACAAATAAAGAGGAAATAGGCAGTTTACCTAAAAAAGAATTCAGAATAATGATAGTAAAGATGATCCAAAATCTTGGAAATAGAATGCAGAAAATACAAGAAACATTTAACAAGGAATTAGAAGAACTAAAGAGCAAACAAACAGAGATGAAGAACACAATAAATGAAATTAAAAATTCTCTACAAGGCATCAATAGCAGAATAACTGAGGCACAAGAATGGATCAGTGACCTGGAAGATAAAATAGTGGAAATAACTACTGCGGAGCAGAATAAAGAAAAAAGAATGAAAAGAATTGAGGAGAGTCTCAGAGACCTCTGGGGCAATATTAAATGCACCAACATTCAAATTATACGGGTCCCAGAAGAAGAGGAGAAAAAGAAAGGGACTGTGAAAATAATTAAAGAGATTATAGTTGAAAACTTCCCTAATATGGGAAAGGAAATAATTAATGAAGTCCAGGAAGCACAGAGAGTCCCAAACAGGATAAATCCAAGGAGAAACATGCCAAGACACATATGAATCAAACTATCAAAAATTAAATACAAAGAAAAAATATTAAAAGCAGCAAGGAAAAAACAACAAGTAACACATAAGGGAATCCCCATAAGATTAACAGCTAATCTTTCAGCACAAACTCTGCAAGACAGAAGGGAGTGGCAGGACATATTTAAAGTGATGAAAGAGAAAAACCTACAACCAAGATTACACTACCCAGCAAGGATCTCATTCAGATTTGACGGAGAAATTAAAAGCTTTATAGGCAAGCAAAAGCTAAGAGAATTCAGCACCCCCAAACCAGCTTTACAACAAATGCTAATGGAACTTCTCTAGGCAGGAAACACAAGAGAAGGAAAAGACCTACAATAATAAACCCCAAACAATTAAGAAAATGGTAATAGGAACATACATATTGATAATTACCTTAAATGTAAATGGATTAAATGCTCCAACCAAAAGACATAGACTGGCTGAATGGATAAAAAAACAAGACCTGTATATATGCTGTTTACAAGAGACCCACTTCAGACCTAGAGACACATGCAGACTGAAAGTGACAGGATGGAAAAAGATATTTCATGCAAATGGAAATCAAAAGAAATCTGGAGTAGCAATTCTCATATCAGACAAAATGGACTTTAAAACAAAGACTACTACAAGAGACAAAGAAGGACACTACATAATGATCAAGGGATCAATCCAAGAAGAAGATATAACAATTGTAAATATTTATGCACCCAACATAGGAGCACCTCAATATATAAGGCAAATACTAACAGACATAAAAGGGGAAATCGACAGTGACACAATCATAGTAGGGGACTTTACCACCCCACTATCACCAATGGACAGATCATCCAAAATGAAAATAAATAAGGAAACACAAGCTTTGAATGATACATTAAACAAGATAGACTTAATTGATATTTATAGGACGTTCCATCCAAAAACAACAGAATACACATTCTTCTCAAGTTCTCACAGAACATTCTCCAAGATAGATCATATCTTGGGTCACACATCAAGCCTTGGTAAATTGAAGATAATTGAAATCGTATCAAGTATCTTTTCTGACCACAATGCTATGAGACTCAATATCAATTACAGGAAAATATCTGTAAGAAATACAAATACATGGAGGCTAAGCAACACATTACTTAATAACCATGAGATCATTGATGAAATCAAATGGGAAATCAAAAAAATAACTAGAAACAAATCACAATGAAAACACAACGACCCAAAACCTATGGGATCCAGCAAAAGCAGTTCTAAGAGGGAAGTTTATAACTATACAAGCCTACCTTAAGAAACAAGAAACATCTCAAATAAACAACCTAACCTTGCATCTAAAGCAATTAGAGAAAGAAGAACAAAAAAACCCCAAAGTTAGCAGAAGGAAAGAAATCATAAAAATCAGATCAGAAATAAATAAAAAAGAAATGGAGGAAATGATAGCAAAGATCAATAAAACTAAAAGCTCGTTCTTTGAGAAGATAAACAAAATTGATAAACAATTAGCCAGACTTATCAACAAAAAAAGAAAGAAGACTCAAATCAATAGACATAGAAACGAAAAAGGAGAAGTAACAAATGACACTGCAGAAATACAAAGGATCATGAGAGATTATTACAAGCAACGATATGCCAATAAAATAGACAACCAGGAAGAAATGGACAAATTCTTAGAAATGCACAACTTTCTGAGACTGAACCAGGAGGAAGTAGAAAATATGAACAGACCAATCACAAGCACTGAAATTGAAACTGTGACTAAACATCTTCCAACAAACAAAAGCCCAGGACTAGATAGCTTCACAGGCGAATTCTATCAAACATTTAGAGAACAGCTAACACCTATCCTTCTCAAACTCTCCCAAAATATAGCAGAGGGAGGAACACTCCCAAACTCATTCTACAAGGCCACCATCACTGATACCAAACCAGACAAAGATGTCACAAAGAAAGAAAACTACAGGCCAATATCACTGATGAACATAGATGCAAAAATCCTCAACAAAATACTAGCAAACAGAATCCAACAGCACATTAAAATGATCATACATTATGATCAAGTGGGTTTTATCCCAGGAATGCAAAGATTCTTCAATATACACAAATCAACCAACATGATACACCATATTAACAAATTGAAGGAGAAAAACCATATGATGATCTCAAAAGATGCAGAGAAAGCTTTCAACAAAATTCAACACCCATTTATGATTAAAAACCCTCCAGAAAGTAGGCATAGAGGGAACTTTCCTCAAAATAATAACCATATAAGACAAACCCACAGCCAACATCGTCCTCAATGGTGAAACTGAAACCATTTCCACTAAGGTCAGGAACAAGACAAGGTTGCCCACTCTCACCACTATTATTCAACATACTTTTGGAAGTTTTAGCCACAGCAATCAGAGAAGAAAAAGAAAAAAAAAGCATCCAAATTGGAAAAGAAGAAGTAAAGTCGTCACTGTTTCCAGATGACATGAAACTATACATAGAAAATCCTAAAGATGCTACCAGAAAACTACTAGAGCTAATCAATGAATTTGCTAAAGTTGCAGGATATAACATTAATGCACAGAAATCTCTTGCATTCCTATACACTAATGATGAAAAATCTGAAAGTGAAATTAAGAAAACACTCCCATTTATATTGCAACAAAAAGAATAAAATATCTAGGAATAAACCTACCTAAGTAGACAAAAGACCTGTATGCAGAAAATTATAAGACATTGATGAAAGAAATTAAAGATGATACAAATAGATGGAGAGATATACCATGTTCTTGGATTAGAAGAATCAACATTGTGAAAATGACTCTACTACCCAAAGCAATCTACAGATTCAATGCAATCCCTATCAAATTACCAATGGCATTTTTCACAGAACTAGAACAAAAAATTTCACAATTTGTATGGATACACAAAAGACCCCAAATAGCCAAAGCAATCTTGAGAAAGAAAAGTGGAGCTGGAGGAATCAGGCTCCCTGACTTCAGACTATACTACAAAGCTACAGTAATCAAGACAGTATGGTACTGGAACAAAAACAGAAATATAAATCAATGGAACAGGATAGAAAGCCCTGAGATAAACCCATGCATATATGGTCACCTTATTTTTTTTTTTTTTTGCGGTATGCGGGCCTCTCACTGTTGTGGCCTCCCCCGTTGCGGAGCACAGGCTCCGGACGCGCAGGCTCCGGACGCGCAGGCTCAGCGGCCATGGCTCACGGGCCCAGCCGCTCCGCGGCATATGGGATCCTCCCAGACCGGGGCACGAACCCGTATCCCCTGCATCGGCAGGCGGACTCTCAACCACTTGCGCCACCAGGGAGGCCCTGGTCACCTTATTTTTGATAAAGGAGGCAAGAATATACATTGGAGAAAAGACAGCTTCTTCAGTAAGTGGTGCTGGGAAACTGGACAGTTACATATAAAAGAATGAAATTAGGGCTTCCCTGGTGGCGCAGTGGTTGAGAGTCCACCTGCCGATGCAGAGGACGCAGGTTCGTGCCCCAGTCTGGGAGGATCCCACATGCCACAGAGTGGCAGGGCCCATGAGCTATGGCCACTGAGCCTGTGCCTCCGGAGTCTGTGCTCTGAAACAGGAGTGGCCACAATGGTGAGAGGCCCGCAATTCACGACAAAAAAAAAAAAAAAAAAAAAAAAGAGAATGAAATTAGAACACTCCCTAACAGCGTACACAAAAGTAAACTCAAAATGGATTAAAGACCTAAATATAAGGCCAGACACTATCAAACTCTTAGAGGAAAACGTAGGCAGAACACTCTATGACATAAATCACAGCAAGATCCTTTTTGACCCACCTCCTAGACAAATGGAAATAATAACAAAAATAAACAAATGGGACCTAATGAAACTTAAAAGCTTTTGCACAGCAAAGGAAACCATAAACAAGACCAAAAGACAACCTTCAGAATGGGAGAAAATATTTGCAAATGAAGCAACTGACAAAGGATTAATCTCCAAAACATATAAGCAACTCATGTAGCTCAATATCAAAAAAACAAACAACCCAATGCAAAAATGGGCAGAAGACCTAAATAGACATTTCTCCAAAGAAGATATACAGATTGCCAACAAACACATGAAAGAATGCTCGACTTCATTAATCATTAGAGAAATGCAAATCAAAACTACAATGAGATATCATCTCACACCAGTCAGAATGGCCATCATCAAAAAATCTACAAACAATAAATGTTGGAGAGGGTGTGGAGAAAAGGGAACACTCTTGCACTGTTGGTGGGAATATAAATTGATACAGCCACTATGGAGAACATTACTGAGATTCCTTAAAAAACTAAAAATAGCACTGCCATATGACCCAGCAATCCCACTACTGGGCATATACCCTGAGAAAAACATAGTTCAAAAAGAGTCATGGACCACAATGTTCACTGCAGCTCTATTTACAATAGCCAAGACATGGAAGCAACCTAAGTGTCCATCAACAGATGAATGGATAAAGAAGATGTGGCACATATATACAATGGAATAGTACTCACCCATAAAAAGGAACAAAACTGAGTTATTTGTAGTGAGGTGGATGGATCTATAGACTGTCATACAGTGAAGTAAGTCAGAAAGAGAAAAACAAATACTGTATGCTAAGGCATATATATGTAATCTAAAAAAAAAAAAAGGTCAGAAGAACCTAGCAGCAAGAGGGGAATAAACATGCAGACCTACTAGAGAATGGACTTGAGGATACGGGGAGGGGGAAGGGTAAGCTGGGACAAAGTGAGAGAGTGGCATGGACACATATACACTACCAAACGTAAAATAGGTAGCTAGTGGGAAGCAGCAGCATAGCAAAGGAAGATCAGCTCAGTGCTTTGTGACCACCTAGAGGGTTGGGATGGGGAGGGTGGGAGGGAGGGAGACGCAAGCGGGAAGAGATATGGGGACATATGTATATGTATAACTGATTCACTTTGTTATAAATCAGAAACAGACACACCATTTTAAAGCAATTATACTCTAATAAATATGTTAAAAAAAAGAAAAAGAGAAAAGAAAAGAAATCTGCATTTTTACACACCACTCAGATAGTATGCTGCATGTAAGCTCTCTTCCTTTCAAGGCTACTTTGATGCTTTTATGCACACAATTTTCCCATTGTTTTTTCAATTTATTTTTTATTGGAGGAGGAAATGGGAAGCTGGTGTAAGGTAGTGAAGAAGTTGTCACAGTCTGGCTCCCCCCATCAGTACAGAGGGATTTTCCTGCATTACCTAGGGAAGATGCTGCCTTCACTGACAATAATTGGTGATGTATAGACAGAAAAGTTTCTGTGAAGCCAGAAAAATTATTCTGTACATTTATTTTCTTTCTTAAAGAAACATTAACAATCTTTCATACTCCTGACTCTGAAAACATCTTCATTTTAGTATCTGAACCATATTTGCATCTGAAAAAAGATATTTAAAAAACTCTAAAAGTTAGAGAAAGAAAAGTTTTTGAATGGCATACATGAAATTTATTATACTGATCAAGGATAAGTTGTAGTAGCTATGATGTCTTTTTCCTGCTGCCCTATGATGTTTTTAGCTTTCAAGTTCTGTTAGACCCTTTGGTTAGACTTGTAATGTTAGTGGAAAATCACTTATTTTTAAGGGGAAGAGAGAGAGAGTTTGTCTTAGTAGTGAAGGCTAAGGGTAAAATTGACTGTTACAAAGTTGAAAGTAGCATAACTATAAAAACAAAAGTAAATACAAATGAAACAGACAGGACTTAATCAAATCATAGCCCTTGAACCACATCACAGAAGCAAATACAAATGTTCTATAACTTTGGCGTCAATAATAAGCTTGTGGGTCCTGTAATCCACTGGGATTGATTTATAATTCCAAAATGTAAAATCATTTTATAATTACTCAGCTATTTTTTTGCATTTTAGTGAAAAGTTTTATTATTTAAATGAATACTTAGCTTACAAATCTTTAAAGACAAGGATTGCTAGGATCCCCATTTTTACCTGTTATAGAATTTGACGTATTTTTTCCCTTAACTTTGAAGAGTGGAATGCATTAAGAGAAATATCGTCATGACCAACATGAAAATTTATAATTTAGAAATTTAAGAATTTTGATGTAAATACTTCCTATATCAAAGGGTTTTTTTAATCAAAATTGCAGAATTTAATTAGGTATCTAATAGACATTTAATGAAAATGAGTAGGTTTACTAATGCCTATTAATTCCTAATCTAACATTTTTAGTGCCATTCCTGAGTACTCATGGAATTTATTATTTGCCTAAAAATATACAAGAAATAAATTTCCCAAATTATTACTACCTATAGAGAAGAGCTACACTCTGGTAAATTATGTCATAAAGCACATTTGCCTTAAGTAAAACTGAATCCCTCCCTCCCGACTCCTGGCCACTAGCTTTTATCATGCCATTGAAAATACCTTTTTTTTTTTTTTTTTTTGCCACACCATGTGGCTTGTGAGATATTAGTTCCCCAACCAGTGACTGACCCCAAGCCACAGCAGTGAAAGCACCGAGTCCTAACCACTGGACCACCAGGGAATTCTGAAAATACTTACTCTTGAAAAATATTATTTTTCCTCTGAAAGAAACAAAGTATGCCTTAAAGTGAAGATATCATTTTATATTATATTCAACTGGTAAATGATAAAATTCTGAACGAATGCTAAAATATTTATTTAGTGTAATTCTAATTATTGAACAAATCTAAGAGAACAGTCTTTAATGTTTCAGTAAGGATTCTCATTTTCATATAAAATTTCTGATGATAACATTTCATCATTTTTGTAAGCTCCCTTTATCCCTTTTACTACATGTTGGTAATGTTTTTTAACAAGATGAAAAGTGAAACTTAAGAATTAATGTATGTATTGAATCCATACTTAACAATGGAAAAGCAAAAAGCATCTGCAAGAATGAGTAAACTGTGTGGCTACTGGTGAGAATCTAAGCCCAACTACCATTTTAAGAGCTAGGTCAAAGTGGACATGGTAGATCTCTATTTAAAAGCAGTGTATGGACCAATTAAATAGAACAGAACAAAAACACAATAAAACAAACTAAAGAAAATGACTACAACAATAACAGTGGCAGACTCATGAATGCGTCATGATTTGGAATAACACAGTTCAGGTCTTGGCCAAACCATTTAATTAATTCTCACTGTGATCCTGATCCATCCATATCACTATCCCATCCATATCCCTCATTTGTGAAAGGAAGAGGTTGGATCAACCATCTCCAAGTAATTGTCCAGCTTTAATGATTTCTGTATTCATCTAACAAATAATAACTTCAATAGGGCCTATGAGCATAGTAAAATTTTGCTAATTGAGTCTGATTAAATTTTTCCAGTATTGCTGCAGAGAAGCAAATTGTCACAGATCACTCACAATAATGTAATAAAAAATGAAATCAGAAATAATCTCGATTAAATATCAGCACAATAGAATCAATTTGCATATCTGGGGTGTAATTCAGTGGAATCTGTGCTAAAAGGCACAATTTCCCTACTTATATTAATAAAAAGTAAAATATTTATTTTAGAATAATCTTAAAGTTATCTAAACCTATCAATTTAAGGAGTTGGAAACTGAGGCCCAGAAAGGTAAAGAACCACCTAAGAACAGAATTAATGGCACAGTTACAACTCATATCCTGGCCTTCTGATATCTAAAAATTACACTGTTTTTTCTACTCTATTGTGATAACTCTCATCTCATCTAAATAAGGAATATGGGAAATTAAATGGCCTAAATTCTTCTGCTGTTCTAAATTTCTTAACTAAATATCATGCATAGGGCTTCCCTGGTGGTGCAGTGGTTGAGAATCTGCCTGCTAATGCAGGGGACACAGGTTCAAACCCTGGTCTGGGAGGATCCCGCATGCCGTGGAGCAACTGGGCCCATGGGCCACAACTACTGAGCCTGCGCGTCTGGAGCCTGTGCTCCGCAACAAGAGAGGCCACGACAGTGAGAGGCCCGCACACCACGATGAGGAGTGGCCCCCACTTGGCGCAACTAGAGAAAGCCCTCTCACAGAAACGAAGACCCAACACAGCCAAAAATAAATAAATAAATAAATAAAATTTAAAAATTTATATATCATGCATACACTAAAAATTGTTCATTAAATATGTAAAACCAAAACTTTTAAAATAATTTTACCATTTAAAATGAACTAATTGAAAAGTGTGATTTTCTCTGCTCTCTCCTGATATCACACTACCAAGATTTAAGAAAAGGAAAAAAAAAAAAAGACAAAGAATAGGAAAGGTAATTACACAAATGAAATTTGAAATTTGGAAGACAGATACTTTACTATTAGATAACTTAGAAAGCTGAATTCTAAATTGGTCATAGAGGAACTATGGAGCAAACCAACACCAAATAATCTCAGAGAAATTGAGGAGTCTGAGGGAACAGACCTCTCTGAAGCTGTGTTACAGATCCTCTGCCCTATCCTGTGGGTAAGAACACTTTTTCCCACTCATGGGAAAACTAAAATTTTCCTCCCTAGATTGAACGAGGGAGCTGTAGAAGTGGGAAACACATGGCTCTCAGTGAGGATGTGGAAACCATACTGGAAAAGGAGATTAGGGAAATTCTTCCTGTTAAGTGGTAAGTTCCAATATCCTTCCTCTATTTGGCCTGAGAACTTGGGCAGCCAGAGTTATGCCTCTTAGTGGCTTCCTCTTATGCCTAAAGTGGGTAAGTCCTCTCTGAGGAAGTTTATTAGCTCCAGGGAAAAACCTCAAGCCACTGGAACTGGGTATCGGATAATAATTAAAAAAAAAAAAAGTCCAGATCTAATATCCTAGAGTAAAGCCCGGAAATCCAGAAGCTACAACGATGCATTTCCATGTAATTTAGGTCCCGTGTGTTTAAATAAAGGTTAAATTAAAGGAAACTGGAGAGTAGTACAAAGCAGTGATCCAAAGAAAAGTGCTAAAGTTATTTAATACCTTCAGAAAGAATAGGGAAAATATTATATCAATAAAATTATGTGGTATAAAAAGATATAAGAAAAATATATTGGATTATGAAGAACTTTAAGTTTAAAATCTGATGGCAAAAATTTAATATTTAAATAAAATATATGGAAAATAAATTGGAAAGAGTAATGATTTTATTCATTTGCTTAATACTATTTAATGAACTATTCTTTGCCAGGTGCTGAAGATGTAGTAGTAAAGAGACAAAACCTCCTTATAATGAGTTTTTTTACTCTATTAGGAAAGTCATAATCAAGGTAAAGAAGTAAAATAGTGCACTGGTAGTGTTAATAGCTAAGGGAGGAAAAAAAAAAAAGCAGAACGAGAATATGAAATTTTGGAAGAGGACTGAAGCTGTAGATTGGGCCAGCCAGGGAAGGTGTCTTTGTGACTTTTGCAGAAAAGATCTGAAGGAAATGAGGCAGCTAGTGATGTTGACAACTGAGGGAAAACATGCCAGCAAGAGAGAACAGCCAAGTCTCTCAAGAGCATGCCTGGCCTGTTCCAAGAACACCAAGGAGCAGTGTCCTGGAGCTGAGAAAATTAAGGAAGAGGAGTAGGAAATTAAATCAGGGAGGTAAAGGAAAGCTAGACTGTGTAAGATCTAACAAGTCAAGATGAGGTGGGCTTTGAGCAGAGAGATGATCTGAGATTGCCAGAAATTAGAAATGAAAAGGCAAATATCTCACAAAATTAAAAACAATATTGGCCAGCACATAAAAGAAATAGACATTGTGCAAATATAATCTAAAAAGCAACCAAGAAGTAATAGATCTAAATAGTAGAAGGATTAGAGAGAAAATTTATATACAGAAAAGAGGCAAAGGAAATCCAACATGTACAAATTTAGAGCTCTTTCCAAAAGAAAATTAAAATAAGGTATATATGCTTTTTAGAAAAAAAAATTAACTTTCTAGAAATAAAAAAAAGGAAGAAAAGAAGACAAATATGCATACTGAAAGTTATACTATGTTCTAGATAAACTTGATTCAGAATGGTTCATGCTGAAACATATTCTTTAAAAAGGTTAGTAGAATCTAAAGATAAAGCATTTGGGGAATAACCTGGCAAAAACTGATAGGCTTATAAGTGCAAAAAGTAAGATGGCCTCAGATTTCCACCCAGTAATATTCAATCTAACAAGATACTCAAGGAAAGAAAAGTACTCAAGAAAAGAAAATGTAAGTCAAGTAGTTAATTTTTACATGTCTGTCCTTCAAGTATAGAAGCTTCAGAGAGTTTTGAGTACACAAAAATTCATCTACATGAGTCTTTCTCAAGAAAGCTATCAGAGAATAAATTTCACACAATCAAGAATTGATTTGAAAACCATTGCAAAAGGACTGACAAGGATCACTGTATTTAAGTATAGGACTATGTCTAAAACAAATGTATTAGAATTACAACAAAGAATACAAATATTATATGGTCCAACAATATGTATAGATAGAACTAAGAACCTGGAAAGAAAAGAATGAGAAATTATTTTTAGATAAAGTGAGTCTGTTAATTAACTGCTGCTAGTCTACTATAATCAAGTATAGCACTCAAAGTATATCATTTATAATTTAAAAGTTAATGATATACTAACATAATTAACAATTTCAAAAAATTGTTCTAGAAATACAGTTTCATCATCTATTATATCAGGTGGTGGAGACAAGAAGAGAAGAGGGGAAGAAGAAATTTGCTGATTTTAACATGTTTCACTCTACAGAAATAATAATGTAAATATTTTGTTTTAAGAAATAGGCCTTTTCCACTAAAAGTGAAAAATTAAAAATTTAATATTACCCTCCAGGCTTAGATTATCCTTGATTGTAAACTGAACATGAGTCAAAAAATGTAATGATGGTTAATTAGCAAGTCTTATACAGGGATAGAGCAAGAGCTTCCCAACAAATGTGTCAGAGCACTCTTCAGATGCTAATGGTTTACAGGAAGACTGAGATATCAATCCCATCAGGCTTTATGTATTCAGGGTGGGGCTGAACTAGTCAGACTCCCCAAGGGGTTTTATCCATCCAACAGTGACCAGTCTCTTTACCCTAGTAAGTTGTAAAATATAATCATTTTCAATACGCTTTAATGTAAGGGGGAAAAAAAGAGGCAATTTACAAGAGGGTGCTGCGTGAAGACGAGAGAAATCTTATGCTGTTATTTACTCACTCACATGTAATTGTTGCCTGGCAATTCGATTTAAGAAAACTCTGGAAAAGTACTAGAGAGAATTAAAATGAAAATCACACAGGTAAACAGAAACTTCGAGAAGAAAAAATTGTAATTGTGTTAGAATTCATTTTCATTAGACATAAAGGAAACTTTTTTCTGACTTGCTAGGTTGCCAATAAACTACTATAATATTTTATGGAGTTATGGAGAGAAATGATATCTGTCTATGATAGTAAAATTCAAAATAGGGGGTGGGCAAATAATCTCACTGTTTCTGAGATTCATTCATTTGGATAAGAACTAAAACTTAAAGTGTCACCTTCATATTGCCCCTTGTGAAAGTCACTATACAATTGGATTATTGAGGGAAAAAAAAGTAATGACAGTAGATACTCAAGAATAAAATTCAGGAGGTTTCTTTTTCAAGGTTAGTAGATTTAGCATTCTACCTAAAATATTTTACTTTCAGGACAGTTTGACGTTATAGACATTATTGTCCCAAATGGCGCCAATGCTATCATTACCACAGCCATCCGTGTTCTAACCTGGAGTCATCCTTTAACCCCAACAGGCACCAGATTAATAGTCTTAGACTGTGGAAGGGAAGAATGTATTCCAAAGTCCAAAGGAGTATTTTGTCAAAGTCTAAGAGCTAAAATGAGAGGACCAGATAATATAAACTATATTTATGGGAATCTCTAAAATCAAGTTTGCCATTTCTCAACATGTTTTTAAGAAAAGAGTTAAATTTCCAAAATATTTCTATCAGATTTGTATTCATTTTAATTAATAAAGATTCTACATGCCTTTATTATCTTTTTATAAATGTATAATCAATATTAAAATATATTCATGAAGAAAGAGATAGAGACAGAGAGCACTCCCCTGTTGTATTTTTTGTAGTGGAGGATATTACAGTAATGAAAAAAGTACTTAAGGGCTCATTTTTATATCTTGGACATTTCAAGTAAGTGTTAAATCCATTTTCCTTTCTAAAAAGTATGCATTAAAAAACTCTACATTTATGTTACGGTTATGAAATAGGATAGGTAACATGACAGAAACATGTTACCTAAAGTACAGTACACATTAGGACTTAAATAGGAATGAGGGAATGGATAAAAAAGTTAGAATTGTATTCTGTTTCACATGGGAGAATTCCAATATTAATGAAAGAATGAAAGAAAAAACAGTTAGGTAGGAAGGTAGGAAAGCAGGGAGGGAGGGAGGGAGGGAGGGAGGAAGGGAGGAAGGAAGGAAGGAAGGAAGGAAGGAAGGAAGGGGGCTATGTAACCTGGAAAGGCAGAAGTAAAGTTACATATGACTATAACCACAGACACAAAGTCATAAGGAATCCATTCCATAATCCTTCCCCTCTAACAAGACAGAATAATACTGTTTTATTATTTTGGAAGTCTGGTTAAAGTCCCAAATCTAAGGATAATGGGTACGCTCTATAGCAAGGCTTTAGATAACATCCCATCCATCTTAAGAATGAGATGGCCAATAGGTCCTTGGATTTTCAATTCTATTATCCACCTTCCTATAATATAAAACAAGGCTGGAGTTTTGTTAGAGATCACTTGATTGATCAAACTTTGCTCATATTTTCACAGTGGCTTGGGGGTATAGTGAGACAGGTAAAAGGTCTGCTAATAAACAACCCAATCCAAAAATGGGCAGGTCCATCAACAGATGAATGGATAAAGAAGATGTGGCACATATATACAATGGAATATTAATCAGACATAAAGAGAAATGAAACTGAGTTATTTGTAGTGAGGTGGATGGACCTAGAGTCTGTCATACAGAGTGAATAAGTCAGAAGGAGAAAAACAAATACCGTATGCTAACACATATATATGGAATCTAAGAAAAAAAAAGTCATGAAGAACCTAGGGGTAAGATGGGAATAAAGACACAGACCTACTAGAGCATGGACCTGAGGATATGGGGAGGGGGATGGGTAAGCTGTGACAAAGTGAGAGAGTGGCATGGACATATATACACTACCAAACATAAAATAGATAGCTAGTGGGAAGCAGTCACATAGCAGAGGGAGATCAGCTCAGTGGTTTGTGACCACCTAGAGGGGTGAGATAGGGAGGGTGGGAGGGAGAGAGACACAAGAGGGAAGGGATATGGGAACATATGTATATGTATAACTCATTCACTTTGTTATAAAGCAGAAACTAACACACCATTGTAAAGCAATTATACTCCAATAAAGATGTTAACAAAAAACAAAAACAAAACAAAAATGGGCAGAAGACCTAAATAGACATTTCTTCAAAGAAGATATACAAATTACCAACAAACACATGAAAGAATGCTCAACACCATTAATCATTAGAGAAATGAAAATCACAACTACAAGAGATATCATCTCATACCGGTCAGAATGGCTATCATCAAAAAATCTAGAAACAATAAATGCTGGAGAGGGTGTGGAGAAAAGGGAACACTCTTGTACTGTTGGTGGGAACGTAGATTGATACAGCCACTATGGAGAACAGTATGCAGGTTCCTTAAAAAACTAAAAATAGAACTACCATATGACCCAGCAATCCCACTACTGGGCATATACCCTGAGAAAACCATAATTCAAAAAGAGTCATGTACCAAAATGTTCATTGCAGCTCTATTCACAATAGTCAGGACATGGAAGCAACCTAAGTGTCCATCATCAGATGAATGGATAAAGAAGATGTGGCACATATATACAATGGAATATTACTCAGCCATAAAAAGAAACGTAATTGAGTTATTTGTAGTGAGGTGGATGGACCTAGAGTCTGTCATACAGAGTGAATAAGTCAGAAAGAGAAAAACAAATACCATATGCTAACACATATATATGGACTCTAAGAAAAAAAAAGTCATGAAGAACCTAGGGGTAAGACGTGAATAAAGACACAGACCTATTAGAGCATGGACTTGAGGATATGGAGAGGGGGAAGGGTAAGCTGTGACAAAGTGAGAGAGTGGCATGGACATATATACACTACCAAACGTAAAATAGATAGCTAGTGGGAAGCATCCGTATAGCACAGGGAAATCAGCTCAGTGGTTTGTGACCACCTAGAGGGGTGGATAGGGAGGGTGGGAGGGAGGGAGATGCAAGAGGGAAGGGATATGGGAACATATATATATGTATAACTGATTCACTTTGTTATAAAGCAGAAACTAACACACCGTTGTAAAGCAATTATATTCCAATAAAGATGTTAAAAAAAAATAAAGAAACTGGACAGGGTTATGGGCAGAAAGAGTAGAACATCAGCTTCAGTGGAAATTGGTACAATGTCAGAAAAGTGTCCAGTGGCCCCAGAAGAGGCCAATAGCCATCTACTCCTTAAACAGCCCTGTCTGTGAAGAGGACTGGTTCCAGTATACGGGGTGAAACCAAATCTACATGAAAGGTACCAATAGGTGCAGCTTGAAAAATTAGAGTAATATAGAGTAACATGTGAAGCACGTCATTAAATTCATTTCTTCAAAGGTACGTAGAATCAATTTTTTACCTTACCTCCTGGCTGAACTGCATTTCAGTTCTCAAAGAGCATGTCTTTGAGAAAAGGTAAAATGATCCTTTCAAAGTCAAAAATTGCAATGTACATGCAAAACTTTGGATACATTAAATGGCTTGTCCATAAACTGACTCAAACAGTGTCAATGAAACATGATAATCTCTGTGTGTACTTAACTCCATTAGTCTTTGCTTCTTGGAGGGGTAGTAACACAGTTAACAACTTAGTTTTAGCTACTTAAATATAATTTTGCTTTGGGAGCATGGATTGCCTTCAAAAACCTAACAATAAGTGTAATCATGGAAATTATCACCGTCTTAGTTTGAATTCCCCAAAAGCAGGCACGAAGTTATGGTTTGGACATACATAATTTATTTAAGTGACAAGAAAGAAGCACAGATGAGGAAGCAGAAAAAGAGACAGAGGACAGAAAATTCAGTAGAACAGCAGTCCCCAACATTTTTCACACCAGGGACCAGTTTCCTGGAAGAAAATTTTTCCACGGACCAGGGTCGGGGGATGGTTTGGGGATGATTCAAGTGCATTACATTGATTGTGCACTTTATTTCTATTATTATTACACTGTAATATATAATGAAATAATTGTACAACTCACCATAATGCAGAATCAGTGGGAGCCCTGAACTTGTTTTCATTTGCCACTCACTGATAGGGTTTTGATGAGCCTGCAAGCAATTGATTTATTATGGTCTCTGTGCAGTCAAACCTCTCTGCCAATGATAATCGGTATTTGCAGCCACTCCCCAGCACTAGCATCACCACCTCAGCTCCACCTCAGATCATCAGGCATTAGATTCTCACAAGGAGTGCGCAACCCAGATCCCTCACGTCCACAGTTCTCAGTAGGGTTTGCGTTCCTGTGAGAATCTAATGCCGCCGATGATCTGACAGGAGGCAGAGCTCAGGCAGTGATGCGAGTGATGGGGAGCGGCTGTAAATACGGATGAAGCTTCACTCGCTCACCCGCCACTCGCCTCCTGCTGTGTGGCCCGGTTCCTAACAGGCCATGGACCACTAGCAGTCTGTGGCCCAGGGGTTGGGGACCCCTGCAATAGAAGTTTTGATAAACACTAATACGGACAACTGGGGATAGAATTGTCTCACAATTGTCCTACAGAGGGCCAGAGAATAGTGACCCTAACTGGTTGAGGTGGCTGAGGGTTTCCCTAGTTTAAATATCAGGCACTTCTGAGCTGCTCTTGTGGGCAGAGGAAGTTCCTACAGCACTAGCTGGTGAACGCATTAAGCAGAGAAGCAGACAGAAGCTGATGCTTGCTGCTTGACATGGGATGCATGTCAGGGAATCAGCCACTGCAGTTTCAAGTGAATTCAGAGGTAAACTGAGAGGACACAGAATAAGGAATGCGTGTTTACTACAGTCCATCCCTTGAACTACCCAAATCTATTCATGCCCTATATTGTATATATTTGGATACTGACATTTCAAGCAATTGGCTAGCCAAAATCTTTGAAAAATTAGAGAGTTAGTAACAAGCTAGTGCTTGTTATTTAACAAGATGGAGTTCTACAGCTCCAAGAGGTTACAAGGCAGTAGTGGTGTTCAGCAACTCTCTTCTATTACCAATTCTTGATTTCTTTTTCCCTTTGTTCATTCTTCTACTCATCTAGCTTGTTTACATGAAATGGCCTAGATTTAATCTCTAATAAGTATGAGCCCCTAGTTATCTTGGAATTGTACATTTACCATTTTCACTGATTGTTGAAATATCACCACAGTAATTTCCCGCCTCCAGACATACTCTACCGTTTCTGCAATAACTATTAGCAACCCTAGGTTCCTAGGTCTTCATGATTATCAGTGTTGATTATACACAAGAATACAATAACGACTTTCTTTCTCTATTGTTCTATAAGAAGGAGCAGACATGTTTTTTTAACTACTGGAGACAGAGCACTATTCAATAGCCATTGGTTCAGTATACACTGTATCCTGTATCATATATACATCCAAGCATCCACTCAAGCCTATCATCCCTATTTCAGATTATTGGTTGAGCTTAAGAGGTCATTCTACAATGTCCTCTAATGCTGTAGCTACCAGATGATATGATAGGGCTGCATGCCTACCCTAATTCTTTATTATAAAATTGATCCCTGGATCTAAGACATTTCATGATGGATCACATTCAAGGTAGACAAGAAGATGCTTCACTTAGTATTCCTTTCAAGAAAGAAATTTTTGCGCACTTTGGGAAGTACAATCCACAGACATGCCTAGCTGCCAGTTTTCAGTATTTTCCTGGGGTAGTCAGTATATGGTGACTAAAAGAGATAGAGGTATAAAGCCCCAGCCATTTCTATCTGATGCAGGTCCACTCTGACAAGCAATGCTTGCTCCAAAGCTCCCCACTAGTTAGTTGGCCATGACTTGGTAAAACAGACATCACAGTTCAACTTGGTAAAATATACATCATAGTTCAACTTCTCCCTGTATATAACCCTGCTTTTCTCCTCTTTTCATATGTTTCAGTCTCTAATAAACATTTTATACTCCAAAATCCACTTTGGTCATCTCTAGAAAATCCAACTCATGATAATTTGTACCAGAGAGGTCCAAAAACGCAAGATGGCAATTCCTTGTCTTGTCTATTAGCTCATGCACATAAAAAGTTCAAAGTAGCCAGGTGGCAGCCATAGCTGAGAGTTCAATGGGACTTTTGAAGTATATACTGCAAAAAGACTGGTTTGGGGCCAAGACCTCTAACCATGCAAAGTATAGAGTTTCAGAGACAAGAAGTAAAACGTCCCTCAGTAGGTCAATTGGGAATGATGCTAAGTGGGACAACTTCTGTTCTTCCCCCTGTATTGTTCCTTTTAGGGGCAAGGTATAGTATTAAAGTATTTGCTACAATTCATAGACTGCATACCTAACGATGGACTCCCTGAACCTGCAGATTATTGCCTGTAAATTGGTGTTTTAACTGTATCTTTTGTTGTTCATTCCAACACTCTAGAAACTTCTGAGTAGTTGAGTATGTGGCAGATAAAGTGGATTCCATGGTCTTAGAGACACTTCCATAATTCCATTGAGGGAAAGAAGGTGCCCTGATCAGTTTTAATGTGTGACACCCCATGCTGATAGACTAAACACCGTTTGGATAATGGTGCTGATTGGCACCTTGTAAAGATGAAAAGCAAACTCATACTCAGAATGTATTTTCCCTGTTAGAATAAATATATAACCTGTCTAGAATGGAAGGATTCAATGAATAAACTTGCCACCAAGTAGACAATAGGAATTCCAGAGGAATACAGTGACAGCAGTAACTAAATGAACCTTTGTAAAAGACAGCCCACGCTTTTGGGTCTATACATAGCTTCTTCTCTGCCACCATGGCCACTTCAGTGAGTTTTTGGTTAAAAAACTTGCTCAGGTCTGCAAACTGGACAAGGAAAAATCACTTTGTATTGGAAAGCCAGCACTCAGCCTCCAAGACGTCCATTCTTACCTTCTTCTGCTGGTACAAAGTGAATAGTACCCTTGTTGGCTGCTCATTTATTTTTCCCTTAGGCGTGACATATTCTGTTAACCAGCTCCATAACATTCTGCAGTCAAACTCCTCTAGCTGCCACTCCTACCCTACCAGTCCATGACAAATGCATCCACCCAGCTCATGGAGGTTTAAGTGCTCCTATGTGGCCTCAGTTTTTTCAGGATTCCATTATCCCAATGTTATTTATGAGCCTGTGTCTATCCTCTTGTCCTTTCCATAAACATCACCATCTGACAGGTTTTCCAGCCTTGCATAGTATATCCACTCCAGCTTGCTCACCTCTCTGTACCTTTTAATACTTTCTTCCACCCACTGTCACTGCACTTCTGCCATTTCTACTTCATTTAACATGAGCCATCAGTTTTTCCATAGATCCTTACCAGGGTATTTAGTCTTATATCCCAGGAGATTGGTCCCAAATAAATGAACTCAGGATGCAATCCCACTTATACGCTACTGGCTCCTGATGGCTGTTTTACAATTCTTATAGAGTGTAAGATAGCTTAGGTTATAACTTAATCCTAGTTTAAGGCCTAGAGGCCAAAAATGGAGGTGGAAACTAATCTGAGTGCCATATATGACTTGCAGGGGAGAAGCATTTGCACTCTCTTAAGGGAGAATTCTACCTCTTAATAGGGAAGGGTACACCATTTCTGTAGGCTCAGAGAGCTCACAGGAATCTGACAATTCTTGATTTGAAGGGACATTAATCCATTCCCTTTCTATGTATCTGGGATGCATTTTTTTCCCAACTAGGGGCCTGACCTTAGCAATGAAATCGTGACTATGTTGAGAGTTTAACTTCTTTTGGAAATTGTCTTTTCTGATAATTAGAACCTGAGTCTGATTCTCAGCTTGCTATTCTCTCAACTGCAGGAGACATTAGCCTCTTCATATGCTACCATGGAAGACTTCAAGCTTTAACATTTACCTTGTAAATGGAAATCAATCACTCAGTTTTTCCAGAAATAAAAGATTTTCCAAAGCAACAATGAAAGTGGATGTAGGTGTTCAACCCAGTCTTCTCCTGTCACCTTAGAATGTTCAACTGTACTAAATATCTCCCCTTTGGTCAAATATCATAGGACTTCATTTATTTCCCTATCAGGGCCTCTGCTTTAGTATAGAAGCATTCAGGGCTATGCATTCCATCTACTTTATAGCTCCACCATTCTTACAATCAAATTCTGGACCTAATTTTTAGCATAATCTTCTCTCCTGCTATAGCAGATGAGAATATCTTTAAATGTTGCTATAGATGTCTTCTGGATTTTAGAGCATGCTCTGAGTAAAGAGTTGGCTGCACTGATCCTGTATCTGTCTTCAAAACTTTTGGGGCAGTTAAAAAAAGCCAGCCAAGGCTTTACAGTCAACATTGCCCTTACATCTTTCAATTACTGGAACTATTACATAAAACGCTAATTACTCTTCCATCCAAACACCATCCCAATGTACCACTCATGGGGTTCATGGCAAGAAAGATGGTAAAACACTCAATGGTGATTACCACTCTTTCCACTTACTACCCTAAAATGTTCCTTGTTGTCATCTGACAAATGACTAATTCAATTCCAGAATATTATTCCACAATTCTGCTTTCCTGGGCCATTTCCTTTACAACCATCATGATGTGGGAGAAAGCCCTCAGGCAAAAGATCAGAAAGATTTAGAAGGTTGGTGTGGAAAGATATTGTCCCATATATTAACTCTCCACAGTAGTTACTGAGAGTTGAGCTGAAATTACATAGGTGGGCATCAAAAGTGCCTCTTATAATCATTTAATCATTGCTCTTTAAAAGGCAATTCTAATGAACTGCTTGAACATGTTTCCCCTCTGCCTACTACATAATTTTCCAAAGAATACATCTAAACATAAAATATATAAATTTGAATATTTAGTTAATCCATTGTTTATACCTGTCTTCATGATCAGTTCAATAGCAGAAGAAAACCTGGGTTATTTGAGCCAGCCTATACCAATAAAAATATGATCTGTAAAACCATATTTGTTGCAGCCTCTTAAATGATTTAACCTAATATAGATTTTTCTTATACTTTAGCCTACAATGAATTTTGAAAGAAATTTTGTTATGAAAAGACAACTTGCTTAAAAAAGTAGTATCAAAACTATAAGACACTGATGAAAGAAATTAAAGATGATACAAACAGATGGAGAGATATACCATGTTCTTGGATTGGAAGAATCAACATTATGAAAATGACTACAGTACCCAAAGCAAACTACAGATTCAATGCAATCCGTATCAAACTACCACTGGTATTTTTCACAGAACTAGAACAAAAAAATTCACAATTTGTATGGAAACACAAAAGACCCTGAATGGCCAAAACAATCTTGAGAAAGAAAAATGAAGCTGGAGGAATCAGGCTCCCTGACTTCAGACTATACTACAAAGCTACAGTAATCAAGACAGTATGATACTGGCACAAAAACAGAAATATAGAACAATGGAACAGGATAGAAAGCCCAGAGATAAACCCATGCACATATGGTCAACTTATCTTTGATAAAGGAGGCAAGAATATACAATAGAGAAAAGACAGTCTCTTCAATAACTGGTGCTGGGAAAACTGGACAGCTACATGTACAAAAATGAAATAAGAACACTCGCTAACACCATACACAAAATAAACTCAAAATGGATTAAAGACCTAAATGTAAGGCCAGACATTATCAAACTCTTAGAGAAAAACATAGGCAGAACACTCTATGACATAAATCACAGCAAGATCCTTTTTGACCCACCTCCTAGACAAATGGAAATAAAAACAAAAATGAACAAATGGGACCTAATGAAACTCAAAAGCTTTTGCACAGCAAAGGAAATCATAAACAAGATGAAAAGACAACCCTCAGAATGGGGGAAAATATTTGCAAACAAAGCAACTGACAAAGGATTAATCTCCAAAATTTACAAGCAGCTCATGCAGCTCAATATCAAATAAACAAACAACCCAATCCAAACATGGGCAGAAGACCTAAATAGACATTTCTCCAAAGAAGATATACAGATTGCCAACAAACACATGAAAGAATGCTAAACATCATTAATTATCAGAGAAATGCAAATCAAAACTACAATGAGATATCATCTCACACCAGTCAGAATGGCCATCATCAAAAAATCTACAAACATTAAATGTTGGAGAGGGTGTGGAGAAAAGGGAACACTCTTGCACTGTTGGTGGGAGTGTAAATTGATACAGCCACTATGGAGAACAGTACAGAGGTTCCTTAAAAACTACAAATAGAACTACCATATGACCCAGCAATCCCACTACTGGGCATATACCCTAAGAAAACCATAGTTCAGAAAGAGTCATGTACCACAATGTTCATTGCAGCTCTATTTACAATAGCCAGGACATGGAAGCAACCGAAGTGTCCATCAACAGATGAATGGATAAAGAAGATGTGGCACATATATACAATGGAATATTACTCAGCCATAGAAAGAAATGAAATTGAGTTATTTGTAGTGAGATGGATGGACCTAGGGTCTGTCATACAGAATGAATAAGTCAGAAAGAGAAAAGCAAATACCGTATGCTAACACATATATATGGAATCTAAAACAAACAAACAAAAAAGTGTTCATGAAGAACCTAGGGGAAGGACGGGAATAAAGATGCAGACCTACTAGAGAATGGACTTACTTGAGGACACGGGGAAGGGGAAGGGTAAGCTGGGACAAAGTGAGAGAGTGGCATGGACATATATACACTACCAAATGTAAAATAGATAGCTAGTGGGAAGCAGCAGCATAGCACAGGGAGATCAACTCTGTGCTTTGTGAGCACCTAGAGGGGTGGGATAGGGAGGGTGGGAGGGAGCAAGATGCAAGAGTGAAGAGATATGGGGATATATGTATATGTATAGCTGATTAACTTTGTTATAAAGCAGAAACTAACACACCATTGTAAAGCAATTATACTCCAATAAAGATGTTTAAAAAAAAAAAGGTAGTATCAATGATGATACACAGTGAGTACCACCTGACTAAATTTTGAAATTGTAATGGAAAATTAGTAAAATTGAATAAAGGGGTAAAATCTAAGTGACTATATATGGAGTGAGAGATAGTGAAACCTCAATGGACCGTTGAGGAAGAGGAAAAGTGAGCTGGCTTTATCATCCTTAGCTATTGTTTTGAGCTTTTTTTTTCCCCAAAATATTCAGCTTTTTCAAGATTGATAGAAAAAGTGACTGAAAGTGTTCTAAGATTAGTAAGTAAATTTTAGAGGGAGAACAATCCTATAATTAAAATATAAATATCTTTTTCTTACTGGTAGACAATCAAATCTATTTGTAAATTATAACAATTTTTTTTTATAATGATTGGATCAGAGAACAGTGTTTAAAAGTGTACCTTGGGCCTCCCTGGTGGCGCAGTGGTTAAGAGTCCGCCTGCCGATGCAGGGGATACGGGTTCGTGCCCTGGTCTGGGAGGATCCCATATGCCGCGGAGCGGCTGGGCCCGTGAGCCATGGCCGCTGGGCCTGCGCATCCGGAGCCTGTGCTCCGCAACGGGAGAGGCCACAACAGTGAGAGGCCCACATACCGCAAAAAGAAAAATAAATAAATAAATAAATAAATAAATAAAAGTGTACCTCAATACTATGGAGTCAGATAATCTTTTTTTGCAGTAAATATGGAAAAGAGCTACCAATATTCCCTACTACTGCCCTCTTAGCCATATATTCTATCCTTCTATGATAAAAAATGGCATATATCTACTTTCCTAATTTATAATCCATTTAAAAGAAAAGTCCTTCATTATCAGTAAGAAAAAAATAGTATGCTTACATAACCTGTGTTTCATAAATTAATAAGATGGAAAAATTAGAATTTATAACTTTTGTACTATTTTCTTTAACAAATAGCTTAAGTATATAAATGAAATGGAACAACATATAGTTAAAATTTAAACCAAAAAGGAAATTCACAAGAGCTCAATAAAAACTTTGCTTCCTAAGAATATGATTTTATTAACATAATCTACACAAATATATTCCTTCACTTCCTTCTATTTCTTTGCATATTGTGTTCTTCTTATTTCCATAGAAACAGTACAAGTTATCTCATACCAAGATAATAGTTGTCTCACACTTGCTTTGTTCACTTGTTGATTTTCCCATTGATTTTCCATCTGGCCCAAAAGGGTGTTTTTGTAAAACTTTAGAGAAAAGATAAAGGAAGCTTTTTCTGGAATTCTCATAATAACCTCACATGCCTATGATGTAGTGAGTCTTCAATCAAAGGAAAAGAGGAAAGGATATTTGGGTTCAAGTAAACAGAAACAATGGATTATAGACGACTCATGACATCTTTAGAAAAAACATGTAAATTTAATGACAATTTATGAAGAACTGTGAAATATCTAAAGATGTGAAATATAAATGTTTACAACATAGGCAACTGCTCCAAAACTTCAGTTCCCCTACAGTGCCCATCCATCTGTAATAGATGATTTTGGACCACTCTTCTCAACTGTGCTTTCCATAAACCCATAATGAAGATGATGCTAAATTATTATTTTTGTAAATCATCACAACAAACATATTACTTCTACTTTATAGAGAAGAAAACATACTCACAAATAGGTACTAAATAACTTTCCCTAAAACTGGGGTTTCTAACTCTACTTCTTTATGCAGTATTACCTTCAATCTCATAATATTTCTTCCTGCTTCTCACACATATATCAATCTCAACTTTTATCTCATGTGCCCATATACCTCTTGTCTTTTTCCTTCCTTCCTTTGAATTCACTCCACACACTCAGTTATCTTTACAGGTGATGCCTCCACTATAAGGCTTTTGTAGTACAGATTTCCCTTTGCCCTAAGGGACAGAGTATATGGAACTCAGCTCTATATACTAACATCAATCATTTCTCTTATACCATTTTAAAGATAAAATCAATTCACCTTTTGAAGTAGCCCTAATACCTTGAAAAATTGTTAAATGTACAGCAAAGACAGAGGATTATAAGATACTTTCTCTGAAGCATTTGGTGTATTATTGAACTCTATCCAGAGCATCCTTTCTATTAAAGACAATATCTGTGCCATAATCTGTGGATTCAAAATTACAAGCATAGTGCTAGCCCCAGAGCTTGTTAAATATTTCCTCAAAAAGAAAAAAAAAAGCCTTATTTGCTTGCTACTAACCAAATGCCTATCAAAATTCAACTGGAAAAAATGGAATCCTTTTTAAAAAATTGACCCAATATTTGACTAGAAAGATAAAAAGCTAAATAAAATTTATAAAAGAAAAGATAGAAGCATCCTTGGAAAATTTGTTTTCCAATTTTAAGTTTATACCTACAAGTAACATAGAAATTATTTTCAAATTGTTATTTGAAGTCTCTATAAATAAAAGAGAATTGCCATTTTATTTTCTTTGCGTGTATCCTTATGAAACGTGAAAATATTAGTGTACCAAACACAGGAAAATTCAAGGCAGATATCCCAAATAAATAGATATTTAAAGCAAGGTTGTCAAAAAAAAAAAAAGCCCTGATGAAGACCCATGCATTAGATCTATATATTTTCATATTACACAGGAATTAGTGGATAGAAAAGGAGAGATATATTAAGGTTAGTTTACATGGTGATATGGATAAATCCATTTATCTTGTTTCCAACCTAAGTCCTTTCCTTTGATACAGTTTGAAAAGGAAAGATTGCTGTGGCATCTGTCTTTATCATATAGCAGAGAACAACTAAATAGAGGGCCTGCCCTCATGGAGCTTGTAATGCTGAAATATTTTATTCCTTCAAATTTTACATCTACATGCCTTTATTGAAAAAACTGAAGCCAAATAGATAATTGTCATTAATGAAAATGTTCCCACAATCTACAAAATAGATTCATATGTAGATATATATGGTAAGATTTTAGGTCATAAGGTAAACTGGTGACACATGAGATATATATATCCAGCCATACAATTCAAACAAACATTAACCTAATGACATCTTTTCTTCTCTGGTTCTGGTCTTTCTATCACTTACAGGTGTGACAAAAACTTTAGAATAGCAAAGTTCTCAGGATCACTATACCACAGAAGGAGGAATTAACGAAGAAGTAAGAGAAAGTGAGTGCTGATAGAACAAATTTCCTTAAAGCACAAAATAGCAGGCAAGCAAGAGCACAATTTGAAGAGTTAGCCAAGGAAAGAGTGGGATAAATCAAAATAATCTTAGGTGGAGAGCAGAAATTTAGGGAAGCTTAAGACAACTGAATAGAGCCACACACTGAGATCTTCTGTTGCAGGAATAAAACTAAATCCCCAAAAAGGTTTGGAAATTTTTGAGACATTAGTAGGGGGAAAATAATAGAAAATCAACAAGAATAGAACATGAGAAATATGGGTTAAATTTGTTGTGATTACCAAGACTTTGCGATTTTGTAGGTGAAATTCCTTCAAGTAATAAAATTCAGTGGTTGGTTGTGTAGACAAATGGTTGAAATCGATCAGATGAAGTATCATTAGGCTTGAGGAAGGATTGTGAAACTTGCATGTTCTATGGGTCATCAGTGGGGATGCTGGGGTCATCAAGATAATAGAATGTGGCCAAGAAGAATGAAAATATGAGACAAATACAAAAACCCTTGGCCAAAGATTACAAGAGTGGGATGACGTGTTTCAAGAGGAAATTTGATTTTGTGAAAATTTTAGTAATGTAAACTCTAAAAATTAATAGGCATCGAGACTAGGTAAAACTCCTTACTTCTCACTTAAGCTAAGGTGGTATTAGAAGATTCCTTGTTTAGGCTTTTACTGTATGGAAAATGGAATTAGCCGGGGAAAGATTAATTTTAGCTCTGGAACTTAATATTGTGTGAGTAATATTCCTATCACGAAATTTTGGTAGAAGGACTTGAAGTTGTGTTCTCATGACATATTATGGCTATTCATATAAAATACTGGGAAAGGATCTTGAATAGGATGAAGAGTGATTAAATACTGTTTAAGATAATTAATTATTGGGTTAGGACTATCCTGCTATCTAAGACATGTCTTGGTGACTACAGTAAGAATAGAGGAAGAAAGGGAGAGGAAACAGTAGAAGTGATGGAAGGAAGGGCATTTATAACATGTAAACAAAAAGAACAAAGTGTCACTCATCATCCCATTATACAAAGGGTTAAGTCACAACCCACTGCATTCATTCACCCACCCCCATGCCAGTGCAATCTGAGGAAAATTTAAGATGAAAAACAGGATTAAACATTTTGTGCTTTGGATATACAGGCCCCTAGATAGTTAAGATGCATATCTAAGGAAGAATTTCAATGACCCCAGGTTCTTGTATCTTCCCATACCTAGAAAAGCACTAAAATCATTAACTTGAGGTATCTTTTCTTTGTGATTAGTAGTACTCTTTTAACAAGATGTACATCTGACAGCATGTATTTCCCAGCACCCCCACAAAAAAAAAAAAAAGAAAAGAAAATGTATATAGGCCACTCTCCTAGCTCTTTGAAGCAGTCCCCTCAGACCTATTGAGAAGCTGTTTCCTGGGCTCTAGTCCTCAGTAAGGTCCCTGAATAAAACTTAACTCACAACTTTTATGATGTGCATTTTTCTTTAAGTCAACAGTTTTGTGACTTAGGTGGGACCCAGAGCAGATTTCTCTACTTAGCCTACTATGAAGATCTGGAGGCTTGGTACCAGCAAGGGCTCTTTATGTCCCTCTGCCTCCTTGGTGAGTCCAAATGATTGGGTAACTTTCTCCTGGTCTCAGATCTCTGATCCTGGTTAACAATCCTGAACTTTTATTTGGTGGGGGCTAAGCTCCTAGCTGTGAGGAGTAGGGTTTCCCTGAACCTCAGGCAGTTCAAGAAAGAGGTACCTTGAATTGAGTTGAAAGATACTGTAAGCAGAATTGAAACCTTTATCTTTTTTCTCTACTTAATCCCTCCAGAATTTCAAAAATCTGAGTATTCATATTTTTTATGGCAATGTAGTTATTTGTATGAGTTCAATAAGAGCTGTGCACCTTATAACAGGACAATTGGAAACATTGGTTATATTACTATAGTTTTGACTGAAAGGTTACATTTGAGAATATACAAAAAATCAAATCTAACCAGATAGCTTTAAAGAGCTAAAATAGACTTTATGGAGCCATAAAGCCCCTTGGAAAAACAATCTGGTACTTTGTTAACAGAGTTCCCAGCAGCCTTATCAGGTGAATTATGGAAGGCCATTTCTTGGCAGGTACAGGAATCTCAAGATATTTTAGGGTTATGGAGATGAGAGGAATCCACTCAAATCTGTAAGTATTACAGGTGGAATCTGATGACAAATCCTTGGCATGACTTTCCTGGTCTTGAGAGGCCTTTTAAAGTTTAATCTGAGATTCCTTATAAAAAGTTCTAACAAAGCCAACTTAAAAGCATCTATATGATCAATTATATTTATGATTATATTTATGTAAATAATTAAGACAAGTTTATTGTAACCAGACTGATTTTGTTAACAAATTAGCCTTAATTTTGCAGAAATAAAGGTAATTTTAGTGACAAAAATTATGTTTCAGTAAAATACCTTTGTGGATATTAAGTTTTAATGTTGTTAACTGTATTTGAGGTTTGGTATTTACTGCCTAAGACTCACTTCCTAGATAGTTCCTTGTTACTATGTTGCATCCTTGTAGGGTTTAATTGAACTATTAAAAGGACATTCTAAGCTTGTTTCTGAGGTTTATCACAGTAATCTACCTTTGGATAAAGATCAGACGCCTCATGACTTAAAACCAGGATTATATATACTAGAAAAGACAATTCTCTCCAGCATAAATGGAAAGTCCCTTATTAGGTAATTTTAACTAGCTTGTGCATAACAAAACTGAAGAAGATTAACTCTTGGATTCAAATTTTCAACTTAAAAGGGCCCCTGTAATGGACTTGTCTATAGAGAGGACTGCTGACTTCAAACCCACTTTAAAACAATGTTCAAAAGAGAAGAAACAACATCCACACCAGGATGAGAAGAAGATGACATCAGAAGTAGACAGCTATCTCAAGATACCAGACCTAAGCTGAATGATAGTGTTTCTGATTCTTGGATTTTTGCACAGTATAGCAAATGTTTTTCTATCATAGACGTAATCCTATGCAAATTTTAGATATCAATCCAATTGTTGGGTTTGTGGTCAATTACCTATATCCTTTACCTTCTTGTTTATTTTCGTGGATTTTTCCTCTCCAAGGCTCTGATTGGATGGACCTTAGAAAATATATTTTAGAAGAAGTTAGCTGTAGTTCTTTTCAGACCACTATTGCTATTACTAAATGTGATCCCCTTGCTTGGCAAATCATACTTGCTCTGACCCTGGCCATAAATATGAATTTTCTTTTAAAGTTACTTAAGCTCAGTCAGCACAACAAGCAAAATTCCAGTCAAAGAATAAAACTTCCCAATTATTAGGAGGGCCCTTCCTTCAGTTATGGAATAGATTTATATGGTTAACACCAGGCTATGGTAATTTAAGTTTAAAGGCTCTGCCTATATTGGGAACAATTAAATCATAATAAAGATAATGAGTCTAATAATGCTAGGAAATTTGGTTGGTGCTATATGAAAAACACCAACACATCATTTCCCTTAAAGATAGCAGTTGGTATGGAACAGACTGGGTCTGGCAACCAGGGATATACTAGGTCAATCCTAAAGGAACTCAATGGCTTTGTGGCCCTGGTTTCCACCAGTATGGATAGGAAGATATACCTTAGGATTCCCTTGAGCTCAAGACCACAAGTGTGCCACTTTAGATATGATTCCAACAAATTTATCTTTAGTACAATCCTGATGGATCAAGAATTCTGCATTTCATTGGTATGAACACTTAGCAGCTATTTTTCTGCCTTCAGTAGAACTGGAAGATATAATTGCCCACACCAAAGTCTTAATAAAATTCACCCAACAGGCCCTAAATTATAGTAATCAGGCTATTAGCCTACTGAATTCTGAGGTCTTTATGATGAGAAAAGCAGTATTACAAAATTGCATGGCAATGACCCACATGAAAACAGATTTCTGCCTTAAGTGACTCCCTTCTTGGTCTTGGTGATTTTTTGATCTTTTAAAGAGCTGGTTTGGTTCTGGATTCTCATGGCTTAAGTCTCTACTTATGACCTTATTAATGTTACTAGTTATGTTCCTTATATGCTGTCCATTTTCTAAGATTGTTGTTTCTTACATTATACAATGTGTAACCAGGTCTCTGACAAAATCAATGATGGCTAAACACCTTGAAGCAACTGATCACGTATATAGCTCTATGTAAAATTAATTGTAATAGTGCAACTCTAGATATGGGAAGAAGCAACAAGAGACAACATTTTCTGGATCACAAAAGACTAGTAAGACAGAGAATTTAGAAAATTTTTAGCTTACTAACAGGGCATAATCCAAATACAGCACATGAATGGCCTATCAACTAAATTCTCCCCTGACCTAGGAATAAGCCTTCCTCATGCCATAGGACAAATTGATGATGAAATGTCTCCTAAACCTTGATCAAAGTTATGACCAAAAGAGGGGAAGCTGTAAACAAAATTAACAAAGAGTGTCACTCATCATCCTATTATACAAGAGGTTAAGTCACAACCTACTGCAGTCAGCCACCTCCACCACCAGTGCAATCTGAGGGGGATTTAAGATGAAAAACAGGATTAAACATTCTGTGCTTTGGATATACAGGCCCGTACATAGTTAAGATGCATATCTAAGGAAGAATTTCAATTACCCCAGACTCCTGTATCTTCCCATACATAGAAAAGCACTAAAATCATTAACTCGAGATATCTGTTCTTTGTGATTAGTAGTAATATCCTGCCAAGATGTCTGCTTGACTACATGTATTTCTCAGCCAAAAAATTCATATATATACTGGACCCTCTCCTACCTCTTTGAAGCACACCCCTCAGACATACTGAGAGGCTGCTTCTCAGGCTACAGTCCTTAGTAATGTCCCTGAGTAAAACTTAACTCACAACTTTTATGTTCTGCATTTTTTTTTTAACTTGACAAACAAAAGGGTTTTTTTTTCTTTTTTTTTTTTTTTTTTTTTTTTTGCGGTACGCGGGACTCTCACTGTTGTGGCCTCTCCCGCTGCAGAGCACAGGCTCCGGACGCGCAGGCTCAGCGGCCATGGCTCACGGGCCCAGCTGCTCTGTGGCATGTAGGATCTTCCAGGACCAGGGCACGAACCCATGTCCCCTGCATCGGCAGGCGGACTTTCAACCAGTGCACCACCAGGGAAGCCCAAACTAAAGGGTTTCTTACAACAAAGTTGAGGGAATCTCAAATGGGTAGATGGTGGGAAGTGTAGGAATGGACAAAAATAGGGAAGGTCTGGACAGAGTTGAGTCTAGAGATGGAAAAAGCCACAGTGTAAAAGAGGGTTGGATAAGAAGTTTGGAGCTAAGGACCATTGATCATTTCCTCTTTGAGGTTATTTTTTAATATAAAAATTGACAGTGTTTGCTTGAATTTGTTTAAATTTATTGGAAATCAAGCATTACTTAAATTTTGCAATATTTTAAACTAATTAGAAAACATAGTAAAATACTTTCCAAAAGAGAATTTTATTGTAAAAACTTAGTCTTGATTCTGTTATTGAAAATATTTGTATAAAAAGCAAACCATTAAGATTATTTATAGATAATACAAATACTATCTTTCTCTCACATACACACAAGCACATAATTAAGTAAATAATTAAATATTCCATTATGTGCTTCTCAGGGGAATCTTGTAAGAATCTATAGAAATATATGCATTTTTAAAAGTTGATTGCAAATATTTCTCTACTTATCAACTGCTAAGAAACATCACACTACTTTTATAAACATCACATTAAATTGAGACAGATTTCACTGTGTTCTGGCTTTGGTGATGCCCCTATCAAAACATTTTAGAATCAGAAAGTGTGAATTTTATTTAAATAGATTAGTACAGTTTCAATCATGTCGTGATTTTCTTTTGCGACATTTCTTGCAATTTATCAGCTTTTTCTGAGTTTCCAGTGGTGGTTGGATGGTGATGATGGTAAACAGAAAACATGGTCCTGGAAATATCAGCTAAATTCAGGGAAAAGAACAGCATATGCTGCAAATAAAAAAGTCTTCAGAAATCATTTCAGTAGTTCTTAGTGTTATATTTCCAAAGGGGGGAAAAAAAAAACCAAAAAAAAAACCAACCACTTGGTTTTCGATGATGTATTATCAGTGTGTAAATACTTAATTCCAAGCTCTTTGGTCTGTTCAATTTTCTTAAAGCTAAAACTGCTCTAAAAAGTAAAGTCTCTTAATTTTAAAAAATAAATAAAAATAAATGGTCTCTCTAGACTCTATATATCTCTTTCTGTGATTCAACAAATAGCTCTGGAAATAGTGATTTAATTATAATTTACAGAAATCATTATATAAATATCCTGCCTCTATGGTTTTCCTTAGGACTGGGTATTTGGAAAGAGATGGAAAGGATTTTTTATTTTGCAATATTTTCCAAAAGAGCTTTCAGGTTACATTTAATTTTTATAACTATTATTTTCTTACTGAAAATTTATTGCAATTGCTCTGGGCTAACAGATTATTGGTTCACACTGTTTTCAGTATTTTCTGGATAATTTATTTGAGAGTGGATGGTACTGACTGCTCATTCCATGGGACAAACATGATTCCAGGCAAGTTTTCAGTCAAAAAAAGTCAGGTGAATTATGAAAAGATAAAGCTTGCTTACCCAGTTTTAATGAAATTTTAAAATCATACACATGAAATCATCAGTGAGCTGAGGACAGTTTTATGTCTTTGAGCTTCAACAGGTTCTATGATTTTGAGGCAGCTTTAATTCTTGTGCCTCAAAAACACAAAAAAATTGAGTCCTCTAAAACATGTTTTAAAAGGGAATTCTGCTGGATAGCATGGAAATGCCCTAAATGATATGGTTGCCTACAACTAGTATTTCACACCATCAAGTCAATGGAGAAAAAGAAAATTTGTGTTAAGAAATCATCTAGGTCACTTGTGTTTGTGATGACTCATCTGCTATTCCTGGCACAACTTGCTTCCAAAAATCTTGAGAAAATCATGATTACCAAAAAGATAAGAGCATAAGACTATTGTGGAAATATTGTTTAATTTTATCATCAAGTATGTCAGTAACTGGCTCTGGAATATACTGTCATAGTAACTTTATATCACATTCTTTCCTTAGTTGTTTAAATTTTTAAGCAATTAAATTGAGTAAAGAATAAAAATAATGTAAAGCATTCAATGAATTTAAAATGTTACTTTAGGGCCTCCCTGGTGGCGCAGTGGTTGGGAGTCCGCCTGCCGATGCAGGGGATACGGGTTCGTGCCCCGGTCTGGGAGGATCCCATATGCCGCGGAGCGGCTGGGCCCGTGAGCCATGGCCGCTGGGCCTGCGCATCCGGAGCCTGCGCATCCGGAGCCTGTGCTCCGCAGCGGGGGAGGCCACAGCAGTGAGAGGCCCGCATACCACAAAAAAAAAAAAAAAAAAAAGTTACTTTAATAGGTAGCTAACAGACCCCTCAGAATATTATAATTAATTTCTTTGAATAAAGTAAAATAAAAAAATATAGTTCACATTTGGTATGGTCCTTAAACACCCTAAGAAATAGATTTTTCATTAAAATATTTTGTATTTTTATTAATGATTTGGTCTTTTCTTTAACCATGATGGTGGAGGGAATATCTATTGGTTTATTTGTTTTTACCTAAAATGTAAGACCTTTTAGAGGAATATTCTATTATTTGCATAAATTATTCTTAGAGGATTTTATTAGTAGCTGTGTAAAACTTCTCAAACTGGGTTACATGAAACCTTGGAGGACATGCCAAGTGTATGTGCATCAGTTCTTATAGGACAAACAAAGTATATTTAATTAGAACACCAGTCTTATTCAAAGATTTATAGAGGAAAAGTGAGGTAATGTACTCTTAATGGATCTATTAGGGTAATAAAAATGTGTTGCTCTTTGGAGAAAAATGCAAAGACTTTACGTGTAAATACAAAAGTGCAAAGAAAAGTTATTCTCATAGCAGGACACTTCCAACCCCAGACCAAGCCCCTGGCTCTGTCCTTACAGGTAGGTAGGGAGCCCAGCTCTAATTTAAGTGGATAATAGTAAGCCAGCATGGTAATGTTACTGCTACCCCTGTCCTCTTCAATAAACCTTAGGAAATGAGACATCATGGGTTGTAGCATTAAGAAAGGATGATAACATTGAATTTACTCATTTAATTATGTATTCATGCACCCAATGCATAGGTGTTGAGAACCTACTATCTATCTTGCGAATTCATCAAGGAAAAAAAATAATCTCAGTCTCTCTTTTCATAGAACTTACATTCTAAGTGGCCTATGTTGTGTCACAAATGGCTTTAACCACAGAAGACTTTTAGGCAATTAAGTACCACTGCAGAACATAATTATGTACTAGGGAAGAAAGAAGATCATGAGCACCACAAAGATGGCTGTCTCTTGTGTTATTTATCATCAGCACTTTCTTTGCAAGACCCTTTCTTCTCAGACACATGTAATACCAGACATAGCTACACCCAGAGCTCAATCAGTTTTGAACAAAGCAGCCAGTACAAACTCAAACTCACTAGCTACTAGAGTCTTGGGTTTTCTTGCTGCTGATATACATATCTGAATTTATGAGCAGTAGTGTACTAGGAAATAGTTAACACCTGGCTCTCTGGCCAAAAAAAAAAAAGTATATAGCTACAGACCTACAGATATGGATATATAGACATGTATCATAAAATTGTACTAAGGTAAAGGATGTGCAGCACACAATCTACAAGTAATAATAAAATGTATTCATTATTGTCATTTCCATATAGCCAATTAATTTTCACAGGTTGTTTCAGTTGATTTTTGCCAACTTTTTGGATTTGTTGCCAACTTATAGTTTCAGTTGATGAGCCAGTGTAGTTGCAGCATGAATGCTGGTTGATATTTTTCTTTAATGAGTAAAATGATAGTGAAGTCATAGGCATGTTGAACTTTACTCATTTGTCAATGGTGTAGGCTACTTTTTACTGAAAAGAGTTCTCAAATACTGAAGAATATTTCCTCTTTTGTGTGTGTGCTATACACAATGTAACAGCTACAGACACCATGCACTTGGAAGTTTAATCTGCATTATGAACACTGCCCCTATCATTTTCTAGAGAAACAAAGCACCTTTCTTCCCATTTCAAGCTTCCAGCATGATGTCACAATGCACAGCTGGGAAAAGATACACAGTAGTCCCCAATTTTGTAGTATCAATATTTCTACCATACGGATTGATACAATAAACATAAATAACCCCACAATTATAGATGAGAGAAAACAACCCTAAAATTAGAAAGCAGTAACTTTTGCTTATTGATATGTTATATAATTAATTTTAATTTATATAATTTAATTTTTAATAATAGTTCTTTAAAAAATAGCTTGAAAAATTTCTGAAAATTTAACAATCGGCTCTCACAAGCACTTATGAACCAACTTCGGCACAGCACTGCTCATGAGCCTCTAGTAAGCCCCAAACACCCGTACACCCATATCACCCTTCCTGGTTTTCTAGGAACTTTTCCAGGTTTTAGCACTGAAAGTCTCACATTCCAAGACACTGGGACATTTGGTTACCCTAATCCATGGACCATCCAAAAGAGTTATGTAACTGCCTAGTTACTAATAGAGCTGGATTTTTCGTCTGAATTTATAGCCCTTGCAAATTCCTTTCCCCTCAGCATCCCTGTCCTCTGCTGCAGCTGTTTGCTAGAATGACAGACTCTGTAAGATGAATTATTGTCATGGTCCCAGTCACTGTCAGATTTTGAATAGCACAGTTGTACTATTTACCACCTTGAATTTGTTGTAACTCAAGTACATACAACCTAAGTTCATCATCTCCTTTTGGTTCATTGAAATCAAGGCTTTGGTACCATTAAGTCCTCTTTTCTTCACATAATGGGATCTCTAAATATTCAGTTGGTAGAGCAATTCTGAAATTAAATGAGGTTATGTTCACACAGTGCCTAATACAGTTGTTCATTAAGTAGTAAATATTACAATAGTATTCTTATGATTATTCCCAGTCCCTTCTTAAACCAACCATTTATTTTCCCTGGCAGCCCTTGCTGAGAGCCAGCCTGCCTTTCAGCCAAGTATGTGCAACTATTGCAGAGCCCCTCTCCATTACATACGATTGAAGAAAGGAGCCCTATGGCTGGCACTTCACACTGGAATAATGAGTATCAGCCATTACTTGCACCAATGATTCAGTCCCTGTTTCTGTCCTTTTTGACCAAGCAAGCTCTAAACATAGCTAATTCATGCAGTCAGCCTCTATGAGCCACATTTTACTTCAAGTCCTTTATTTCACAGTTGTCTTTCAAATTTAACCCATATTCACATCCAGAAAGAACAGGGGACTACTTCTTGCCAGGGTGAGAAATACTTCCCACCTTGATATTATAGTTTTGGCTGGAAATCAAATCTAGGAAAAGGAGTGCAAAATGTGGGTAGTGAAGACTTCTTCAATTTTTTTCCTTTTTCTTGTTTTTAGGAAATTGTTTAAATAGCTAACTTGAGATAGGACCTAAAAGATAAGCCAGTGCTCTAGAGTAGAGGTCAGTAAACCCTGGATGGCCCACAGTCTGCTGTTGTAAATAAAGTTTTATTGGAACATAGCCCTGCCCATTCATTTACATATTGTAAAAAGCAGCTTTTGCACTACAATAGCACACATAACTGCGTAGTTGTGACCCAGACCAAGTGGCCTATAAAGTCTATATATTTACTATCCAGCTCTTTATAAAATGTTTGTCAATCCCTGCTCCAGTGTCTAAAAGAAATACTTTAATAGTTTTGCCTGGTCAGGGGTAGATGACTTGGGAAAGGGGAATGCAGATCTCTAGCTGCTTCTAGTTTTTCAAATCAGGAAGAGGACATGCTCTTGCTCCTTCCTCAAATAAAGCCACATAGGCTCTTGCTGTGAATGCATTTACCTAGAATGTATTGGAGACCAGGACTAAGGCTATTGCTTGCTTTGACAGAATTTTCTAAATCCAAAGTCAGAGAGAGCCCTAACAGCCTGCATTGTCAGATACTGATATGTTTATTCCGAAAATGCTGGGATGGTTTCTGTTTGCCAGGCAGCTTTCAGAACACCATCATCATTTTCCAAAAATTGTATCTGAATTCACCCGATAGTGAAAGATTAACAAGTTGTATCGCCCTGGGCCAAAATTAAATTTGCTCTTTCATGAAAAAACAAATTCATTTTTTGTGTAGAGGAATAATCATGAGTAGAGATTAAGAAATTCTTATCATAGGCTGAGATTTATACAACAAAATCAAGTATAATAATCTTAGTCAAAAAATGCATTAATTACACTGTTATTCTTCTATGGTGCTTCATTGGAGAGTTGTCTGAATTAAAACTATTTCCTTCTCAGTTCTTACATTGTTTTTCTCTACATGTTTTCATAAAATAAAACCAAAATAAAACCATGATTATTGAATTTTGTGAAGTCTGCTTCAATTGATATAGTAGAAAATTAGGTGAGACTGGATTCTTACTCATTGATAGTTTTTGTTTTTTGGTTGTTGTTTTTTTTAGTGTCTTTAAACAAGAAACCACATTTTTGCCTGAAGCACTGGCAATATTAGGTGTTTGAACTGGGGAAGCTCTCCCAAGATTGCATATCATGAGTAATTTTTTTTAAAAGAATGCCATAAGTCTCCCTTGTTGAGTAGATGTCCTTTAAGTGTTTTCCAGTAGAAATGATAGAATTATTGAGTCAGGCCCTAGAAAGTGGCATAAGTCTACCCTTCAAGAAGAAATAAAGTCTGGGATAGAATGACAATCTACCTTATGAGCAGATCTTTTTTTCTGCTTCATTGCACAAGTGTGGGGATGAGGGTGGAGGGAGCAAATTGCTTGGGGTGTAGGGCCAGGCCTGAACACATCTGAGTAAGCTGTCATCACCACTGACTCCCTTCTTAGGGCTTACCACTCATGGCTATGTCTACCCACCAAAAACCCAAACACACACACACATGCACACATACTGAGTCAGTCATGGTTTCAAGAAATTAAAAGTTCGCTAAACGTAGTCACCCCACAAGCCAATTTGAGTTCAATGCAATAAGTACTGACTCTGCCTAATTCTCCTTCACTCTTGCTTGCACAGCCCACAGCATGATCAGGGTGGAGCAGACACCCACCTTTACGTTGTCACTCTCGATTGGGCTATAAACAAAATCAGTTTTAACTTATACCAGAATCTTGGGGGTGGGAGGTGGGAAGAATGATAGGGCCTGATGAAAGTCATAAGGAAAATGAATTATCTATTTGCCATTCTGCTTTAGTACTCAGTCTCACAGCCATGTCGTCTTTGGTGGCAACGGAGGGAAAAGAAAGTCACACTCTCTGTTATCTTTGTTGTTAAAACCATCCCCAATCTTTAAGGCAAACAGTGTCCTATTAGAAAAGTATTCCTTCACCTACAGAAGAAAAATTTAATTTTCTTTACTGAAGTACTTAGGAACTTTGGTTACAGCTTCTCTTCAGCAATTATTAACCTGTGGAACTGATAAAGTAATGAGGCATACACATGATTTGACTACAAGTGAGAGTGGAGCAGGGTTTGGGAATGGGGGCAGACACTTTTGATAATTTATTTGTGAGAAACAACTCCCTCTCTTTTGTTTTGCTCCCTGTAAATATATATTTTTTTATCCCCCTTAAAAGCTCCACTCTATGCAAACTCAGTCTTTCCAATAGCCATAGGTTTCTAAATAAAGCACTAGTGATTTAAGGTCTTTAAAAACTGAGCAGAAAAATTAACACAAAATGAGATTCACTAAAATTTATATTACTTATTTTTCAAGGTAAAATGTTATTAAATTAGTTAGTGTTTATTTATACACATAAGTACTACTACATTGATAAATGCACTATCAATGTGGCATCTTTATACCACCATTTGATGAATGTTTATTGAATGAATAAACAAAGTATTACATGCATGGCACCTGTTTAGTGATATGAAGAAGGTCAATCATATGAGATAGACCTTGCTCGAGAGATTACATTTTAGTTCCCAAGTCAAATATATACCCTGTGTTGAAGGGTAATGTTTTGAACATTAAATTGAGGGTAATTTTTCTTTTAAAAAATATTATGAAACCTTTCAAACACTGAGAACATTGATAATAATGTAAAAAAAAGAAAAACGTCCATGAATCCATCATGCAGCTAAAACTATATTTGTCTCCTCAGAAACATAATTTCACTAAACATTAGACACTGACATGTCTATGTTGAGATAAAGATAGATAGATAGATCTATTT
Source organism: Mesoplodon densirostris (assembly GCF_025265405.1). NCBI lineage: Eukaryota > Metazoa > Chordata > Mammalia > Artiodactyla > Ziphiidae > Mesoplodon > Mesoplodon densirostris. Next base: position 101,969,171 of record NC_082663.1, on the reverse strand, counting down.
CACTCACTTTAACTGCTGAATACATATAACAATTTATTTTTCATTCCTCTTTTGGATGGTTGGATGATTTCCACTGAATAAAGTTTGTCTTTCCAGAAAAATTTATTGCTACAATGTGATCTCTGAGCACATAGAGCCAGTAGTATCTATTGATCAGGAAGAAAGAAGGTGATGCTTAAAAGAAAAAAAGAAAAAAATTGCTTGGACTTGCTATTTAAGACACATTTTTAAAGCTCTTGTCAGAAATAATAGTTTGGAGAGAAATGCATGTATTTGCAAGACTCAGATTTTATTAAAAGAAGAAAATCTTAATCGGTTCAAAATGCAAAACTAAAAATTAGAGAACTAAGAGGGCAACAGGAAAAAAATAAAAAGCTATGGGAGGGCTTCCCTGGTGGCGCAGTGGTTGGGAGTCCACCTGCCGATGCGGGGGACACGGGTTCGTGCCCCGGTCCGGGAGGATCCCACATGCCACGGAATGGCTGGGCCAGTGAGCTGTGGCCGCTGAGCCTGCGCATCCAGAGCCTGTGCTCCACAATGGGAGAGGCCACAGCAGTGAGAGGCCTGCATACCGCAAAAAAAAAAAAAAAAAAAAAAAGCTATGGGACTGCAGAAGGGCCTTGGAGAGGTTAAGGACCCATACACTGAGAACTATAAAACATTAATGAAGGAAACTGAAGATGCTGCAAAGAAATGGAAAGATGGCCCATGTTCTTGGATTGGAAGAATTAATAATGTTAAAATGTCCATTTTATTAAAAGTAACACACAGATTTAATGTAATCCTTATCCAAATATCCACAATATTTTTTTACAGAACTAGAATGAATAATTCTAAAATTTATATGAACTACAAAAGACCCCAAATTGCCAAAGCAATTGTGAGAAAAAAGAACAAAGTTAGAGGTATCAAGCTCCCTGAATTCAGTCTATGCTACAAAACTACAATAATCCAAATAGAATGGTACTGGAACAAAAACAGACACACAGATCAATGGGACAGAATAGAGAGGCCAGAAATAAACCCACACACATATGGTCAATTAATTTATAACAAAGGATGCAAAAATACACAATGGGAAAAATACAGTCTCTTCAATAAGTGGTGTTGGGAAAAGTCAACAGTTCCATGTAAAAGAATGAAATTAGAACATTTTGTCACACAATATACAAAAATAAACTCAAAATGGATTGAAGCCCTAAATATAAGACTGGAAACCTTAAAACTCATAGGAAAATGTAGGCAGAACACACTTTGACATAAGATGTAGCAATATTTTTTTTTGAACCTATCTCCTGCAGCAAAGAAAACAAAAGCAAAAATAAACAAACAGACCTTCTTTAAAGTTTTACACAACAAAGGAAACTATCAACAAAATGAAAAACAACCTACTGAGGATGAGAAAGTGTTTGCAAATGATTTATCTGATAAGGGCTTAATATATAAAATATATAAACAGCTCATACAACTCAGTATCAAAAAACAACCCAATGGGGAGTTCCCTGGTGGCCTCGTGGTTAGGATTCCAGGCTTCCACTGCTGTGGCCTGGGTTCAATCCCTGGTCAGGGAACTGAGATCCTGCAAGCTGCGTGTGGCCAAAAAAAAAAAAAAACCCCGAAACAAAAAACAGCCCGATATAAAAATGGGCAGAAGGGCTTCCCTGGTGGTGCAGTGGTTGTGCTGATGCCCGGGACACGGGTTCATGCCCTGGTCCGGGAGGATCCCACATGCCGCGGAGCGGCTGGGCCCGTGAGCCATGGCTGCTGAGCCTGCGCGTCCGGAGCCTCTGCTCCGCAACAGGAGAGGCCACAACAGTGAGAGGCCCGCGTACTGTGCAAAAAAAAAAAAAAAAAAAAAAATGGGCAGAAGACCTAAATAGACATTTTTCCAAAGAAGACATACAGATGACCAACAGACATATGAAAAGATGCTCAACATCATTAGTCATTAGAGAAATGCAAATCAACAACCACAATGAGATCTCACCTCACACCTGTCAGAAAGGCTATCTTCAAAAAGATCACAAATAACAAATGTTGGTGAGGACATGGAGAAAAGGCTACACTCGTGCACCGTTAGTAGGAATGTAAATTGGTGCAGCCACTATGGAAAACAGTATGGAAGGTCCTCAAAAAACTAAAAATAGAATTACCATATGATCCAGCAATTCTACTCCTCGGTATATGCACTCCATGGTGTATATCCAAAGAAAATGAAAACCTTCATTTGAAAAGATACATGCACCCCAATGTTCATAACATCATTATTTACCACAGCCAAGATATGGAAGCAACCTAAGTGTCCATCAACAAATGGATGGATAAAGATGTGGTGTATGTATATACACAATGGAATATTACTCAGCTGTAAAATAATGAAATTTTGCTACTTGCAACAACATGGATGGACTTGGAGTGAATTGTGCTTAGTGAAATAAGTCAGACAGAGAAAGATAAATACTGTATGTTATACGTGGAATAAAAAAAATAAAACAAACAATAAACTGTGACAAAACAGACACACTAGTATCGATAACAAACTACCAGTGGGATATCAGTGGGAAGAGATATGGGGGAGGGGAAAGACTGAATAAAGGATAAAGAGCTACAAAATACTATGTATAAAATAAATAATCTACAAGGATATTGTACAGTACAGGAATATAGATAATATTTTATAACAACTTTGCATGGAGTGTACTCTGTAAAAATACTGAATCCCTCTGTTTTACACCTGAAACCGATATTATATATCAACTATAAGTTTAAAAAGGGACAAAAAAGAATAGGAAGGGACAGGAGAGCTCTCTCTCTAGGAGCATACACTGAGTAAAGGCCATGTGAGCACACAGAGAGAGGCAGCTGTCTACAAGCCAGGAAGTAGTTCTCACCAGACACTGTATGCCAGCACCTTGACCTTGGACTTCCCACCTCCAAAAGCTTGAGAAATAAATGCCTGCTGTTAAGACCACCCAAGTTAAGGTAAAAGCCTGCACTGACTGAAACAAGTATTTTTTTTCAAAGGCAATCTGAATACTTCTGCCTCCCTTTTCCATATTTTTGATGAATCCTTTTCCTTGAATGTTAACATTTTTTCTAGAAAGGACATTCCCTTGTTAGGTCCTAAGACTGTCCATTTTGATCGCTTACCAAAACGAAAATAAAATAAAAATACAAGCAGTGTTCGTTGACTAACTTTTCCAGAAAATATTCTGAAAACTTTATATTTGTTTGGTTTTTCTTATTGTACATAATGACATTTTTTTTTCCCCTTTAACTTCTTACTTCTCTACAGAGCAGCCACATTTTGGTCTTGGATATCTGGACTTCCCTAGAACCTGAAAGGAGTATTTGGTGTTCTGCCATGTCCTAGAATGGCTTCAGTACTTCAAGGGAGAAGGGAATTAATTCAACTACAAAAAGAAAGGGAACTAAATGTTAAGGTTAAGGGAGAAGTAACAAGGTTCTTAGAAAAGTAGATATCTTTTAAAAAATTCCTTCACTGCAACCAGAGAATGCAGAGTACCTGTGAGGGAGTAATGTATAGACACCTGCGGTCTGAACACGATGCCCCTTACCCTTATGAGCCACGACCGAGGGTCAGCAGCCTGCCTTGGCAGTGAGGAAGTAGGCATTTAATGTTTACGGGGCTCCCTGTTTTGGAAGAGATTAACTCGGCTTGAGCAGTGAGCAGTTCATCAATGACCATGCTGGACTGAACAGTGGAAGTTCGGCTCCCACATTTCCTGCAACATTTAATCCCAAGGTTTGTGTTGGAAAGGGGGCCCTGAGAAATTACTAATATTGGGCTTTCTGCCAAATGTGATGAGAGGCTCGTTGGGTTAAATCTGAGTTAGAAAAGTAAACAAAAATTACCAAATACCATCATTTCAATTACAGTAGCACACCTAGCTCACAATGTCTTTGTTTATCTATTTTATATATAGTTGTGTTTTTCTGTTCATCCCAAACTCCTAATTTAACCCTCCTCCCCCTTTCCCCTTTGGTACCATAAATTTGTTTTCTATCTCTGTAAGCCTGTTCCTGTTTCGTAAATAAGTTCATTTGTATTATTTTTTTAGATTCCATATATAAGTGACACCATGTGATATTGGTCTTTGTCTGACTTACCTAACTTAGTATGAAAATCTCTAGGTCCATCTATAGTGCTGCAAATGGCATTATTTCAAGATGAGAAATTATGAGAGAAACAGGACTGTGTCCAGGATCTTGCTTTTCATAGAGATTTCCAGACTTGATATTTAAGTTCAAAAATTATTTTATAGCAGATTATTTTCCTTAGGAGGTAAACACCTTTTTTATACATGAGAGCTTTTATGAACACCGTGTGAGGTATGTAACAATTATAAGGTTTTGAAACTCATTATTTTACTCTAAACCTCACCTTACAGCTGCTAGTCACATTATTACATACTTACCAAAGCTGTGTCATTATCACATTTTTAAGAAACTAATCCTAATCATAGCTTGCAATCCTGAAATATAAAAGACCCAGACATGCACAGAAATATAAAAGAAACCAAATCTTTAGAGTGTTCCATATAAACAAACCTATAGAGGTACTGTAGAACCCGTCCTGTGGAACTAACTAAAGGACTGCAGTACCCCTCTATTTCCCTTTGACATGGGTCTTTTGACTGACATCCCTTACTAAACAACATTTAAGAGTGCAAAGCATTTTAGGCACCCTCTGCATTATAAAAGGATATTTCCATGAGATAATATAGTTGGCTCCATTTTTATTCTCTTTATTACTTCATGTGAAAATATGCAACTTAATATTTAACTTATTTAACATATTAAATTTGTGTCTACTTTGTTTCCATGTCTTAAAAATCACCAAATTATAGTTCAAAACTTACACATTTATCATATAGAAATGGCCAAACAAACTAGTTTATGAATAAACTTGTGTCCTAATTATAGGTGAAGCATATTAGAAACCACAGATGTATCTGTGGTAAGTATTGATTTTAATGTTGAGTACTGAAATCCAAGACAGGATATGTTACATGACTTTGTTTACCTATTTTTAACTTCTCTCTATTTATTTTTCTTTGCAATAGAGCAGGCAAAGTTTATCAAACCATTCTTCTATATAACACCTAACACCCTATATTTCTTGTTTTTATTTTTATTAATAAAACTTTGACTGCTCATATAAACAAGAATTCTTCCTCTTTGCTCTCTCATGGTATCTTTGCTAGGTATACTGTCCTTATATATGTAATAATTATGTAATAGCTTATTTCTGCAAAGGGACTCCCAAAGGTCAAACAATTCTTTTTATTAAAAACTGTATATTTTTACGGGACTTCCTTGGTGGCACAGTTGTTAAGAATCTGCCTGCCAATGCAGGGGACACAGGTTCGAGCCTTGTTCTGGGAAGATCCCACATGCCACGGAGCAACTAAGTCCGTGGGCCACAACTACTGAGCCTGTGAGCCACAACTACTGAAGCCCATGCATCCAGAGCCTATGCTCCGCAACGAGAAGCCACCGCAATGAGAAGCCCACGCACCGCAACAGAGTAGCCCCCAGTTGCCACAACTACAGAAAGCCCATGAGCAGCAACAAAGACCCAATGCAGCCAAAAATAAAATAAATATATATTTTTTAAACTGTATATTTTTAAATAGTTTTATTGCAGCCCCCATATGTACATACAAGTGATCCCACTCAGTAGTGGATATATAGTAAAGTTTTCAGAGAACACTGAGTAAAGCTATTACCATTACTTCATTGTGAAAGACATCCATCACATATTAAAGACTTCAGAAATGTGACACTAGGTTTGAGATAAAAGAACCACAAGGGAAAAGAAGCCTATTCTCTGACCTTCAAACATTCCTTGTATCTGTTGTAATTCTTATTGTATTTTCTAAAAATTCTTAACAAAACTATAGATTGTGAATGTCTAATCTGATTGTGAACTATGGGACAGAGTCTGAATCTCCTATTGCTTTTTGAGCATCTACTGTATACCAGATTGACATCAATAAATGCTTCTTTTTAATGGCCAAATACAGATGTTTTGCCAAGGTGACATTAATTACTGATGGAAAATTAAAAAAAAATTTCCTACATATTATTCTCTAAGGAAAGTCATATAATAAGAATATGATAAGAGTTAATTTGATTAAATCAAGATTTTAGTAATTTTATGGAGGTTTTTAAAAAATTAAACAACTTTATTATTTGTTATAATTATTCTCTGTATTTTTAGATTTAAAACATATTAGCTTCAAGTCAAAGGGACACAGCTTGTTTCTTTCCTCAGTCCTCCCTTGTCTTTCTTTCCTTCCTTTTTTTTTTTTGGAAATAATATATATTATAGATTTCAAAGCAATGACTTTGATTCTCAATTTATTCTGTGGATAATTAAGGAAGGTAAATGCTCATTGGGTCCCTATTTTTCAGCAAATCAGTAGGAGCAGATTGTTACAAAGTCACTGGGAGTTGACCAAGTACAAATTCAAAGGGCTAATAATGGATTTTTGCCAAAGAGTGCTAAAAAGGCAACTACAATTTTAAAATAATGTATTTAACTGAAAATAGTAAGTTATTTATGAGAGAGTTCTACTCAATGGTGGAGGAATGACTTTAAAATGTTTTCATACAGTGTATCCCCCAGCGTGATTTCTTGACAGGTTTTCTCTTTCTCTTTACTGAAGGTATACCTTCAGTAGGTAATAAACCCAGAATTCACTTAAACATGATTTCTGGATGATTCTGTTGAGTAAATGTTGTTTTGTTTCTCTCTTGATCTTTCCTTCCTTTATTTCTACTATGTTTCTATTATTTCTTGTCATTATTTCATACCTTCCTAAAGCAGCTCCTCTCTCCCTCTCTCCCCTTCTCCCCTTCTCTGTCTCTGAAACACACACACGCTCCTCAAATTGTTTGTGTATCAGGTACAGATCTGTCTTACCTATTTTGGAGTCTCTAAAAGAAAGACCAGAGATGCCTGATTTTACTCTTTGATAGTAATGTAAGAAATTTTCTGAAAACTGTATTATCTTGTGCCAAAATCAGATATAAACTGCAATAGAAACATTGTTGGACAATTTTACTTTTGAATTTTAATGAAAAAATCAAATGAATTATTAGCAAAATGAATTCAAGAATGTATAAAAATAATTAGGGAAAATCATTACCAAGTATAATTTAATCACAGCAATAGAACACATGTCTTAACCTTGGCCAATTACTTTATGTAATTCACCAAACTGAGCCACAAAATTTCAAAGTCAAATAAGTGATCATATTCGTATGTGTGTAAAAAAACTTTGCTTAAAGTTTAGCAATTCATAATTTAAAAGAAAATCATAGTGAATAAGGAAGAAATTTAACTTAACTGGTAAAAGATATCTTTAAAAAAAAAAGTATCACATATAATGGTGATGTCAGAAGATATCTCAAAAGTTAGGAGCAAGACAAGGATGCCTGTTATTATCATTCTCTTTAACACTGTATGAGAAAACTTAGGTAATACAATAGGACAGATAGATTGAGAGAGAGACTGAGTTTAGTATTAGAATAAAAGAAATAAAATGGTTATTGTTCAATTAATGTGTTATAGATTCATAAACCAATCCATGAGAACCCACCAATTATTACAACTAGTGACTTCAAATTTATACATTTGTGAAAGTTTACTACACAAAAATCATTTTTCTATAAACCAGTAGAAACAGACATTTTTAAGGTTATTAAAATAGAAATAAAAACTGTAAAGCAACTGAGAATACAATTAACAAAAGTCAGGAAAGAATAATGGAAAAACTTTTAAAATGTTGTGGAAGGCCATCGAGGCAGACTTAAAATGTAGAATATGCTATCTTTAATGGATGGCAAACAATACAATACAGATGACAATATTTATAAAATGAATCCTATCAATACCTAAATTGGGGTTGTCATAAAAATTAAAGTGTTCTTCAAATTCATAAAGCTAAAATATCGAGAAGAAAGAAAAATATATCCCATCAGATATCAAACTTTTTATCAAGTTTTATTTAAACCATATGGTACTGGCATAAGGATAAACAAATATATCAATGGGCAAAAGAAAGATTCATTCATACTTAGAAGCTTTGTAGAGGAAAGCTGGCATTACAAATCAGTAATGCAAGAAACCTGGAAATAGTACCCTTGAATCACTATTTTACTTTATACAACAATTTACCACAGTACAATCACATAACACAAGAAAGTTTGGGCAAAAAGGAGCTGATTTAATAACTATGGCAAACAGTATTTTGATTAGATGCCGTAAGACCAGAGACAAAAAGAACTATACATAAGTACCAGACTCTAGATGATAAATTTGCTTCTCAGAGGGGCAAGAGGTAACATTTCTGGAATTACTTTATGTGTATACTAAGTTTGGAAAAACAAATTATAGGTATGTGGAGTCAGTTTCTCATTGCCATTATCAGATTAAGAAGTTACAACTAGGCAAAATGGGGGTAGAGGAGTCTAGGATGACTTTTGAGGTGAATCAGAGTCAGGGTTATCAGTATGAACTAAAGTTTATGATACATGTATGAGAAAACATCAGAAGAACCTAAATTGAGGGACTTCAAAAATATCTACCTATTCTAAAAAGTGTCAGTGCCATGAAAAACAAGGAAACACTGAGAAACTCTCACAGATCTCTTTAGAGACTAAGCACACACACCATCTAAATGCAGTGCATTATCCAGAAATCCATCTCGGAACAGAAAAAGGACATTATCAGAAAAACTGATGAAATCCAAATAAAGTCGGTGGTTTAGTTAGTAGCACTGCACCAATGTTAATTTCTTAGTTTTAATAAATTTAACATAATTACATAAGGTGTTTACATCAAGGGATGATGGATGAAGGGTATAATGGAAATCTCTGTGCAATCTTTGCGACTTATTACTGAATTTAAAATTATTTCAAATTAAACAGTTTAACAGAATAATTTCAACTTTACTCAACTTTCTGTTCCTCACTTCTTCTAAATGTAAAACACACTAATAATAAATTACATAAAACATGAATTTTATTTTTTATTTAAGACATTTATGTAGAAACAAAGTATCAGCCAACATGTTTACTTAGTAAAATTACATTATGCAAAATATGACCTCCCTGTACAACCTAACTTTCCATCAAATGAGAATTGTTTAACTGGGCTATAAAACTAATTGAAAGTTTCATTTTCCAGGCAGTTTTACAAAAAGACTTTTTAATATTTTATTTTTTTCTAAATAACTGACAAATATTTCTGGCTTTAACCAAAATATCTCTTTGCATAAAATCAACAGAAAACCTGTAGTATTAAATGATAATGGTCATTTTTTAAGCAATTTTCTCTTTATCCTATTCATTAACATAATAGTTCATTTTGAGAGAAAATGTTTATGAAACAAGATTTGAAACCTAATTATATTTTAGTAGTCAAGACAAGAATTACACATCTAATCCAGAACAACAGAGTCAAAAAGTAACCTCTATTTGAATTTATTTTATATTGTCTCATTTGAGTCATACGTGTATGTATGCATATGTGTGTGTGCATGATAGGATTGTATAATAATTACGTGCATTCCATGAGCAGCCAGTGAATGGATATAGGAAAGAAACAATATTGGGATTTTAATTGGTTCTCAGCCTCTGTAAGGCACATAAGGAAGAGCTGAACTTTATATTAATTATTAATTTTCTCTGATTCAGTCAATACCCTCATTTCTTTTAAATACTTCAAGTATTTATCATGTAATCATATTTTCCCAATTTTTATTATAATGGAATCCCTGGCCTTTAGTACAATCATTCACAAGCTTTAAATTCACCTGGAGTGCTTGTTAAAACACAATTTGGGGCTTCCCTGGTGGCGCAGTGGTTGGGAGTCTGCCTGCCAATGCAGGGGACACGGGTTTGAGCCCTGGTCTGGGAGGATCCCACATGCCGCGGAGCGACTAAGCCCGTGAGCCACAACTACTGAGCCTGCGCGTCTGCAGCCTGTGCTCCGCAAGAAGAGGCCGCGAAAATGAGAGGCCCGCGCACCGCGATGAAGAGTGGCCCCCGCTCGCCGCAACTGGAGAAAGCCCTCGCAAAGAAACGAAGACCCAACACAGCCAAAAAAAAAAAAAAAAATCTTAGAGAAAAACCCAAATGAACTTTAAAAAAAAAAAAAAAAAAAACACAATTTGTTAGGTCTCACGTTCAGAATTCCTGAATCAATAGGTCTGGATGGAGTGTGAGAATTTGCATTTCTAGTCCCTACCTGATAATGCTGATGGCATGCTAACAACACATTCTTATTGTATCTGTCAGGTGTTTCTGCTTCTAGTATTAAAAGTAGGTATTTCGCTGAGCCTGCGCATCTGGAGCCTGTGCTCCGCAGCATGAGAGGCCACAGCAGTGAGAGGCCCGCGTACCGCAAAAAAAAAAAAAAAAAAAAGTAGGTATTTCAAGCTTCTTCTTTCTCCTAACACCCGATATGGCAAGAAGGAATTACAACTGGTAATTCCAAATAATGTGTTTAATGTGAATAAACATTTAGAATGAAAACAGACTTGCAAAGAAAGAACTGATATGTTTATAAAGATCATTCATATCTCAAGAATTCTAAACCAGATTAACTACCGTTTGATTGCACAGCTGATTATCTCTAGAACAATGCTACATTTTGCAAATCAATATATGGTTGTCTGAGTGAAGTATAAATCAGAGAGCTCCTGAGACAAAATGGGGTTCTTCTTCTTATATACTATCCCCCTTCTTCACCTGCTGAACAATGAGAAACATCTGCTAAACAACAATTTTAAAATATCTCCATGGACATTTCTTTCTGAGTGGTATATAAGGAAGCTTTGATCAACAGCAGCTTAACTGAAAAAAAAAATATCCCTATGCCAAAGAGGCATATTTTGGGGTGGAAAATTCTGCTCCCCTTCATATATTTAGAATCTTCAATTGGAATAGGAAGACATTTAATGATTATATTTAATAGGAGTCCATGTTATACACAGATTTGGGTAGAACATTAAAATGATTATTTACAGCTTTATTTTGAGGTTAAGGTAGTTCAGGGTTTATATATAGTCTACAGTTTTTTTTAACAAAGGAGAGACATGATGGACTATTCTTAAAGTATTAAAAAAAAAGAAGCAGCTTAACAAAAAAATGTGCCATGTTAAGTTTTTAATTTATATTTCTAAGCTGAAGTATATCTGTAAATGAATTGGTATCACACCTCTGCTAAATTTTTTTCTTGTTATTTTTGTTATTGTTAGTGGTCTAGTAGCATGGATGAGGCTAGTACTTCATCAAAGCAATCAGAATTACATTAAAAATCATTTTCTGTTGTTTAATAGGAGTTTTTTTAATGACTTTTTTAGACCAGTTTTAGGTTTACAACAATTTCGAGAGAAAGATAGAGTTTTCCCATATATACCCCCACCATCCCCGTACATGCATAGCCTCCCCCATTATCAACTTCATTCACCAGAATGGTCAATTTGTTTGTTTGTTTGTTTTTTCATTCTTACCATGGATGAACCTATATTTACATATCATAATCACACAAAGTTCATAGTTCACCTTAGTATTCACTCTCAGTGTTGTACATTCTGTGGGTTTAGACAAATGTATAATGGCATACACTCTTCATTATATTATAACATCATACAGAGTATTTTCACTGTCCTAAAAAAATATTTTTATAACTCTAACATTTCATCACCTGAAAGTTCATGATCCAAAAAGTTACAAGTATTTATCTACTTATGGTGTTTCTAATGATTTCTTCTAAGACCTGATGGAAATTATCAAACCCTATGTAGAAAGATCTTCGTCTGATAAAATGAATGTATTTCTACTTGTTAATTCCCTTTGAAAACATATATAATATTTTAAATTATTTGCAAATGATCATGAACTCATTGGGAGATATAAAACTAAACTACTAGTTCAGATACGCATTGAGACTTTCATATGGCTGTGTCTAAAATTTACTATTAATAGTGGTTATTTTATTATTAGATTTTATTAGACCATTGTGCTAGTGAATTTTTTTCTGAGAATTCTTTTTCCTTGTACTTTCTTTGTACTTTAAAGCTTATAACCTTAAAATCAAATAAAGCTTCTCAGGGATGGCATTTACTTAGAGTCTATGTCCAAATTCTTACCATATGCTATCTTAAAATACCCCTATAACCTTTTCAACAAACTTAAGAGGAAGGTATTATAATTCTCATTTTGTAGGCAAGGAAAAGGTCTCAAAGAGATGTTATCATCACCTAAAGTCACACTAGTAATAAAATTCATTTATCATTGAACACAGGCATACTTTGATTGTACTCATTGTACAAATAAGTAAAGACAAATAAGTTTGGGATAAATGTTTTACTTTCTACCAAGTAACAAAAATACAGAGATTAACTTGGAACTACAATGTTGAGTTTAGTTTTCTTTCCCCCAAAGAAGCAACACTTAGTTTCTCAAACTCCTTGGGTCTAAAATATCAAGAGAAATTGATTCTAGAAAGGGATGGGGGGAGAGCTCTGTCCTACCTTTGACTTCCTCTTCGGTTTACCTTAAAATCTAAACTACATTTCAATTTCCCTCTCCTTTTGTTTCATGGTGGCTTAATGGCTTCCTATCCTTCACCTTCTGCCTGACATATAATTTATGATTATTCTGAGCTTTGCCTAAAGGGAATGAGTCTCTGGAAATATACTCTCTCATTTGACTGGTAGGTTAGTGTGGCTTTCAGTTCAACTAGTTTCCATGTAAGAATACATATTTAACTTCATCAAATCTTAGATTATCATTTGCTAAAGTAAGTGGAAAATGGCATTTTGCAGGTCTTTAATTGACTTAAGACATTGATACTGAAAACTTTGATTAAAGACAGAATTTGTATAGCTCCATCCAAAAATCTTCTTTCTACTTCATATTGTTTCTCTTTTCAGATCTATTAGAATTTTCCATCATTATCATCCTGGCAAAAACCCAGCTCACAGATATAACCTGGGCTTGATCCTGTTACTATATACGCTCATGAAAAACAAAGAGAATGGATGAGACAGAAATAATTTCACTATTTCTATGGCTGTCTGATTTTCCTAAGATCCAATATATGTTTTATTGAATGTCCTGAGCCCAAGAGTCACTGCTGATTAAATCATTACAGTATCATTTTTTCATTTGCTACTTTTCCCTGGTTGACTTTAAATGCTGTTTCTAAAACTTTTATTTGGTTTTTCCTTAACAATTTTGTTTCTGGTGGCTGATCTACTAAAACAAGGCCACTAGAATAGTTTGCCCCTGTTCCCAAGGCTTTGAGCTATGTGGGACAAACCAATTATAATTGGATCATTTGGCTTTTAGAAGCCTACCTAACTCTTCCAACTTGTTCAACTGCCATCCCAGAGTCTGTGTAAAACAGGCTGTAATGAGCCAAGTACTGCCTTGGAAGAACTCAGAAGATTAAATTCCACTTGAATCAAGATGTTAGCTACTTTTGCTTTCTAAGCAGTATTTCCAAAGACGATATGATTGAGAATAAATCTAGTACTCGGGTAAAAATAAATGCCGACCAACAGAAGGCAGGAAGACTCAAATTACTTCTGATGATGAGTGGCATTAGCATCAAACTATTGACCAAGAACAGAACGTTCTTTGGTGAACAGAAGCTCAGGAAAGAGAAAAGAAAGAAGAAAAGTAATTTAGGAAAAGTAGCATTTAGCTATTTCTTTCCTTCGACATTCACCCCCTCTTCTAATAAAGCCACTTCCCACCATCCTCTTATTCTCATTTTCTATGTTTCATGCTTAAAATTCGAAGGTAATGTGTCTCAAGGCAGAAAAGCAGCCTGAACTGTCAGGAGGGGAAGGGGAAAAGTTGCTAACATGACCCGATGCAGCTAATGAGTGAAAGGATGAGAAATGTGTAAAGAACTGACTTTCCTTCCAGGCTTCCTGTATTCCAGATCAGTTCTTTCCTACTAACAGGCTTTCTCCACTGTGCTCCAACTAGGGAACGCTGAACACTGAGAAAGCAAGACTCCAAGCATATTGGCCAAAAGGCTAATTTGCTTTTCTCATATCTACAGAAAATATTTTTTTCTTTATACTTAAATGTTTTCCAGAATCAATAAATATGATATATATGTGTTAAATAAATGCAAACCAAATACAACAGGTTTTCATAGTTTAAAAAGTTCGTACTGATAAATTAATGAAACCGTAATACAGAATTTAGCCTGCCGTTGTGAAAGGGCCATAGGGACCAGAGCCTATAGAGGCTGAAGAGAATAAAAGATGTTTTCCAGAAGATCAGAAATGATGTTTGAGGTTCAGAAATTATCATGTTAATTAAGATGTGGGCATTAAATCTTTAGAGCCATAAGGATGGCTATCAGAGATCTAAGATGTTTCCAGCCTTCAGGCAAATCAAGAGTCCTGGATTTACAGATTGCTGGAATTCTACAAATAAGCAAAGTATTTATAAATAATATTTCAGAGATAGGTTACCAAATATATGTCTAAACTGGCCTGGCTAATGCCTGAAATTTCTCCAAAATAAGTCGACTCTGTTCACTTGATGCTCTATGATATTTTGTGCGGTTAAATTTTGTTTATGCTTTAGCTGAATTACAAGTTACAGATTCATTCCTAATAGTAGGTGCAGTGGAGAAAAGAAAGGGATGACAGGGAATGTCTGAGAGATTGGGGGAAGGGGACTCCACTAATGTGAGAAAAAAAGGCAATGAATATTGGGGTTGGGTGGTTTGACTACTTCCCAAGTTGATTAAGAGGAGGACTTAAAGGGGAATCACCATTATACTCTACTATGCTAGAATTGAATGATTAAACTTTTAAAATGCCTGATTAAAAAAATTTAATACCTGATATTATATTTGGAATGCTAAGAGAAAAAGTGCTGTATTACTATGAGTTATTTTTTCTTCCCCCTGTATTCATAGTGAAAAATTCCAAAAATAACCTGGCCAATAAAACAGCTTAGATGTAGATCATATTTTTATAGTGAATCATCGAGCAAGGCAAGAAAAGACAATGGACACTGTTAATGGATTTGCACAAGTCCACAGAAGTGAGTTGTTTATGTTACAAAAAATGTTTTCTTATAATATATATTCATCATATAAGTATAGTTGGTAAAAATCTTATAACTATTATTATTTTTCATTCTAAAAAGATTACAAGGTAGCTTTACAGCTTAACTGAAATCTGTAATTTTGAATGACATTCATAGAGAATACAATACAAAAAGTTTTAAGATACTCTTCGGACAGAGATGCATGAGACTTACTTGAAATTCTAAGAACTTCACTAATTTGAAGTTTTAAAGGTAAAATTAGTAAACTTTCAAATAAAAATTGTTTGCAGCTCTAAGAAGAAATTATATACTATATTTTTATGATACAAAAGCAGACTTCAGGAACAAAGTCATTGCCCTTTTTGAAGGTATTCCTAGTTTTACAATAAAATCACAGAACTTATGCTTCTCCCTGTGTTATTTTGAGTTTACTGTCAAAAGAGCCTTAGAGAATATATCTATTTAGACCCCTCTGTGACCTTTTCTTTCATTGAAACCTTCTGTGAACAATATGCTTTAATACTGGAGTTGCATAGAGATTTAGCAACTAAATGTATGAACATTAAATATACATGCCTGAGGACAAACCAAAATTATGCATTGTGACCACCGTTAAAACTGTGCTACATTGCCTTCCTTTTTAATCACAGTAAGTTGGGAGAGTAGGAAAGGGAATATTCACATGGCTGAGGACCAGATTTTCCTCTATTTCTACAGAGGTGTATGACAGCCCAAATTCCATGAAGATCATCAGTCACTTTAGGTCTAATTCCACATGTTTTTCCTTGGCTTTTAGACCATATGCCATCCATATTTCATAATTATTGAGTGCTCTCCTTTTTTATAAAAAACCTAAATTCATTCTTTCTGGGTTTTCATAATGTTGTACATCTTTTCCTCTCAATATGACACCTGTCCCTCAATCCTCTAGATATATTTTTCCAGATCAGCATTATCCAAAATACTGTTATATAGCTGTCCTTGCAGATCAGTTCTGAGATCTAAGTTAGGAAAGGCTGCACTCTAGACTCTCCTCTCTTAGAGAATCACCATATACATCACCTATTAAAGATTCTGAATTAAAATTAAGAAGAAATAAAACTGTTATATAAACACATTTTTATTTATAATTTTTTCCATAACACACATGAAGATCTTAGGGAAAAATATAGTGATAGGAAATGCTATCCCAGATTCTAATCTCTTGAACAGCTGCAACTCTTGACTATTGGCCTCTTATGTGCAAACTATTCAAAAGGTATATTATTAACAAGAAGCTAGTACTCAGAACAGAGCCAGTATTCTTAATTACAGACTTAGAGAAAGCTGTGGTTTTATTCCTTCATATCCAATAAGCACAGACTGCGGTGACTTGAGATGACAATACTCAGAGGGATTTTTCCACCAATACATAAAGGTTAATGAAGGCCTTTAAATTCTTATTTCATATGATTAAAATAGCCAACTCTTTTTTGTTACCCACCTTAAGATTTTTCTATACAAAATAGAAGAAACCATATAAATAATGGAGTATAATGAAAACTAAACAACCAATGGAATTGGACATTTTCAACTTAATGTCAGAGTTTGAGCAAATAAGCTATGTAATACTGAACAATATTTTAAAAATAAAAAGCACATTTAAGGTAGAGGAATCCAGATCCAAATAAACAACTCCCTGAAATCTGCCCCTTATAAATATATAGCTAGTTAAAAGACTGATTCAGAATGGCAGCTCTTCTTCACAAATTAAATAGTCTCAGAGAGCTAGAGATTCCTGAAGAGGATATAGCATATTAAGGTCAAGAGACTTTCATACCAGAATCCTATTTGACTATAGACAGAATATGTAGAATATAGACATAACACAACACACACACACACACCTATTGTGTATTGCAGATTAGCAGTTTTGTATGCTCAAAAAATGTTTCCCTCTTACTTTAGGGATAATCTATTCCTATTTTGAGCTATATTGGGGTCTAGCTATGAGTTCTCTTTAGATAAAAATAAAGACTACGTTGAGCATCTTTTCATTCTTTAACGTGGTAAACTCCTTCCCATTTCAGGATCTTTAGGACTCTTCTCCCATTTTTACCTGGCTTCTCCTACTCTTTTTCTCAAGTTTTAGCATAAACATTTTATTTTATTTTATTTTATTTTGTGGTATGCGGGCCTCTCACTGCTGTGACCTCTCCCATTGCGGAGCACAGGCTCCGGGCGCGCAGTCTCAGCGGCCATGGCCCATGGGCCCAGCCGCTCCGCGGCATGCGGGATCCTCCCGGACCAGGGCACGAACCCGTGTCCCCTGCATCGGCAGGCAGACTCTCAACCACTGCGCCACCAGGGAAGCCCCATAAACATTATTTTTTTTCAGGACAGTTTTCTCCAAAGTTAATCTTGGCGCCTATTTTACTCTTTCATTGCACACTCTACTTTTTCTTTTGTAATACTTATTGCAACTATAATTAAATAATTATTCCTATAATTATATATTTTGTGATTGTATCATTATCTAAGATATCTACATTAAGTTCATCATTATGATCCCCAGTTCCTAGGACACCTAGCACATAATAGGTCACTGAATTTTTTTTAAAATAAGTAACAGAAGGGAGTAATTATATTATCTTTTAGTTTTAGCCTACATGAACATATTTGGAAATGTATTTCACTGTAAGTTTTATACTTTATCATCTTCTGCTATTTCAGTTTTATCAGAGTGTTCGGTAGTCCTCCTATCCTCTTCTCAGACAGATATTGGTAGGTGAGATAACTTACACACCCAGACTAGCTCCACCTTCTTGCTACTATGTGTCAAATGAAATTATGATCCCCATGTCCTTTATCAGAAAGGGCCAGTTCAACTGCATGACTCTTCTCTGTTTTGTACAGCCTCCCAGTTAACTCTGATAGGAGCTTCTCTCTCCTTTCCATGAGAACAGATGTCTCATTGCAGCTGAGTTCTTTCTTTTTCCAGTTGTTCTCTAAAAATTAAACTTGGAGGACTGCTGAGTCCAATGCATAAATCTGAGACCATGAATGACTTCTAACTTAAGGATAAGCATCCTATAAAGGTGGTTGTCAATGGTTTGTATAAATATATTAATGTTTATGTGAAAAAAGATAAGACATAGATGGAATTACTCATGTCTTTAAAGGAGACAGAAACTGAAACACAAGAAAGAAAGAAAAAACAACCCAATGAAAAAATGAGCAGAAGATCTAAGTAGACATTTTTCCAAAGACATACAGATGGCCAAAAAGCACATGGAAAGATGCTCAACATTACTAATTATCAGACAACTACAATGAGGTATCACCTCATGCCAGTCAGAATAGCCATCAGCAAAAAAATCTACAAACAATAAATGCTGGAGAGGGTGTGGAGAAAAGGGAACCTTCTTGCACTGTTGGTGGGAATGTAGATTGATACAGCCACTATGGAGAAGAGTATGGAGGTTCCTTAAAAAACTACAAATAGAACTACCATATGATCCAGTAATCCCACTCTTGGGCATATATCCAGAGAAAACCATAATTCAAAAAGATACATGCACCCCAATGTTCACTGCAGCACTATTTACAACAGCCAAGACCTGGAAGCAAACTAAATGTCCATTGACAGAGGAATGGATAAAGAAGATGTGGTACATATATACAGTGAAATATTACTCAGCCATAAAAAAGAATGAAATAATGCCATTTGCAGCAACATAGATGGACCTAGAGATTATTATACTAAGTGAAGTATGTCAAAGACAATATCATATGATATCACTCATATGTGGACTCTAATTTAAAAATGATATAAATGAACTTATTTAAAAAACAGAAACAGGGCTTCCCTGGTGGCACAGTGGTTGAGAGTCCGCCTGCCGATGCAGGGGACACGGGTTCGTGCCCTGGTCCGGGAGGATCCCACATGCCGCGGAGCGGCTGGGCCCGTGAGCCATGGCCGCTGAGCCTGCGCATCCGGAGCC
Organism: Mesoplodon densirostris; assembly: GCF_025265405.1. NCBI lineage: Eukaryota > Metazoa > Chordata > Mammalia > Artiodactyla > Ziphiidae > Mesoplodon > Mesoplodon densirostris. The sequence goes on along the minus strand of NC_082663.1, from coordinate 101,950,065 downwards.
TGTGCTCCACAACGGGAGAGGCCACAACAGTGAGAGGCCCGTGTACCGCAAAAAAATAAATAAATAAATAAAGTATGATAAAATATAATAAAGTTATTAAAATTAAAAAAAATAAAAAACAGAAACAAACACACATTTCAAAGACAAACTTATGGTTATCAAAGGGGAAACATGCAGGAGAGGGATAAATTAGGAGCTTGGGATTAACATACACACACTACTATATTTAAAATAGGTAACCAACAAGGACCTACTGTATAGCACAGGGAATTCTACTCAATAGTTTGTAATAACCTATATGGGAAAAGAATCTGAAAAAGAATGAATATATTCTTTTGTATATTCATTGAATATATATATTCAATGTATATGTATAACTGAATCACTATGCTTTACACCTGAAACTAACACAATATTGTAGATCAACTGTACTCCAATAAAATTAAAAATAATTTTTAAAAATAAGAAAATAATACTTCTCAAAGCTCCTCAGATAATATGACTGAAAGATCCAGGCTATGAGGGGTATACACTTATATAATTAGCAAAGAGGCCACTTGAACAAAAAATAATGTGAAATTAAGTAAAAGACTGGCATAAGACAGACATATAGAATGACAATATAGACAACTCTATAGACAATAGAATACAATTCACAGTTCATAAATAAAGCCATACATTTATGCTCAATTGGTTTTTGATAAAAGTAACAAGTCACTGGTAAAAGAAGAGTCTCTTGAACTAATGGTGCCGGTACAACTGGATTTCCATACGCAAAAGAATGAAAGTGGATCCCTACATTATGCCATATGGAAAAATTAACTCACAATGGATCAATGACCTAAATAGAGGAGCTAAATTCATAGAACTATTAGAAGAAAACATAAGGGTTAATTTTCATTAGTTTGGTTTCAAAATGGAGTCTTAGATGTGACACTAAAAGCATGAGCAACAAAATAAAAAATAGATAAATTGGACTCCATCAAAATTTAGAAAAATTTTGTGCATCAAAGGATATTAGCAAGAAAGTGATAAGAAAACCTACAATATGGTAGAAAATATTTGCAAATCATGTATCTGATACGGTATCTAGAATTGTAAAGAACTTCTAAAACTCAACTACAAAAAACAACTCAATGTAAAAATGGGTAAAAGACTTAAATAGACCAATGAAGATATACAAATGGCCAAAAGCACAAAAAAAGATGTTCAGCATCATTAGTCATGAGGAAAATGCAAATCAAAATCACAAGGAGATACCATTTCATACCTACAAGGATGGTTATAATCAAAAAATGGAAAAACACAAGTGTTGGCTGTGATGTGGAGAATCTAGAACCCTCCTACATTGCTGGTGGGAAGTAAAACGGTGCAGTCACTGCAGAAAAGTTTAGTGGTTCTTTGAAAAGTTAAACACGCAATTAACTCTACTCCAAAATAATTGAAAACAGGGACTGAAGGAGATATTTCTATATCAGTGTTTATTTCAGCATTATTCACAATAGCTAAAAAGGTAGAAACAACCTAAGTATCCATCAACAGATGAATGGGTAAAAAAAACGTGGTATATCCACACAATAGATATTATTCAGCCCTAAAACGGAATGACATCTGTTACGCAACAACATGGATAAACCTTGAAAACATGAGTGAAATAAACTGGAACAGAATAATAAATATTGTATGATTCCACTGATATGAAATTTAAAGAATCGGAAAATTCACAGAGACAGAATGTAGATTAGAGGTTACCAAGGGCTAGGTTGAGGAGGCACTGGGGAGCTATTGATTAATGGTCTTTCATCACCTCAAACAAAATCTGAGTGGTTACAGAATTGTTGTTTGGGGTGATGAAAAAGATTTGGGAATAGATAGTGATGATAGTTATCCAACGCTGTGAATATAATTAATGTCATTGATTTGTACACTAAAAAATAATTGAAAATTTTATGTTATGCATATTTTACTGTAACATTTAAACTAATATAATTAATGCAGATTAATTTTTTAAATAATATCATGCATAAATTTTAAAAATTCTATTGAAAAACAAAGAGGGAGGAAGGCCCATTCCTTGATCTTTCCTTCTAGGGAAATTGTTAAACAGTACCTCATAGATGTGTACAGTATGAAAAGTATGTTCAACGTAGGAAAACTCTCAAAAGCTAAGCACAAGAGTGAATGTTTATTTAGAATAGGAAATGCATCACAACAAATTACAACTTGTAAAAAACTGACAAATATCACAGAAACCTACACACATAAGATTTGCATTAATTGACTGCTTGATACATACACCTCTATGCTTTTCCTATTTCTTTTTGTTCTATATTCTTTGAAAGTCTCTTACTAGGATAATGATTTGTAAACCATTTTCTATGGAGGAACAGCAAGATGATTCAGTGTTTCCTCTAGCATGATCTGTATTGTAAAGTTCAGCTGTGTAATAAGAGCTTTCATTTCCCAGGAACTTCAATATCACTTCAGAGAATCTTTTTTCTAGCCATTGTAGTTTACTTTTGCTCACCATCAACTGAACCCTCCTGTCCTGCAGGAGTAAATGCATGTCTTAAGAGCCATGTTCATTATCCCAAGGGACTTAATTTATATCTCAGGTTCATTGCTGAGCTTCCTTAGTAGAACCTTATGTGGGTTTCTTTGCCACATCTTCCCTGTACGCTTTAGTCTCTGAGAGCTTCAGGGTCTCACAGAAGGAAAGAGATTTTAAAAAGCATTGAATGACGTTCAAAGTGAAACCGAGAAGGACTCTGTGGGGCTCCTCGGCATGGAAGCCTTTCAAACAGTTGCTAAACAGGGAAGGGATGAGATGCAGAGACAAGGGAGGAGCAGCTAAGAAGCAATAGTGTAGCCTTGGGGCAGGGTCCTGGTACTGCCTCAAGGGACACACATAACAGTATCTTTAAGCTCTTCTGAAGAACTAAACCCCTGACCAAATGGAAGATGTTCTAGAGAGAAGGTCACAGTTTGATAACCTTGAAGCTCATCAGGAGACCACCTGAAGCCAGATTAAAGGAGTGCAGGCCCTGCACACACCCTGACCCTTATCAGCAATCCCACCCCTGAACCACTGCTACATAACTTCTCACCAAATCCTCCCAGATTGGGACACACAGCTTTTCAGGGCATGAGCCCACTGTGTCCCCCTGTGCCTGGCAAAGCAATAAAGCTATTCTTTTCTACTTCACCCAAAACTCTGTCTCCGAGATTTGATTCAGCACCAGTGCAGAGGCTCAGCTTTCAGCATCAAAAGTGACCATAAAAAGCACTCAGTCTAGGATATTTTAAACTTAAGTCATGTAAGATTCACCCTCACCTTTCCATATCCATACACCATTTTTTCTGTTACTTGCCATTTATTTTCCAATTTTTTACTTATTCATGTTAGCCTGGCCTGACACAATTCTATTCATAAAGTCACAGCTTTGAATTGCAGCTTAGTTTTTTTTTTCCAATGGACATTAAAATACATTTACAATTCAAAAAAGAAAAAAAAAATAAAGAGGCCTTCTGGGTCCAGCTAAAACTGTCTTATTCCCTGTGTGCCATTAGAGTAGATGATGAAACAAAGTATGTTATAGTGACTGGAGAGGAAGAATTTTATTGGGGAAGTTATTGATATAGGAAAAAGAAATCCCACTGATGAAAACTACATGGAAATCTCGTTATTTTCCAAGGCTAAAGTAATTATCCTTTTTATTAAAGTGAAGTGGTGAAAACAGCTGTGCCTGCATTTGTTTTCTTTTTTCTCTACAAGTGCTTTATTTTTTTTTAGACAAGAATAATGCTATTCATTAGATTATAGCAATGTTTAATGCACTCAGAAGTCATTTTAATCAAGTAAAAAAAAAAAGAGTGAAATTAAGTAATAAAGAAAGCAAGTGAGGGAGCCAGGCCTAGGGTTAATGAGGGGCAGAAAAAAGATCTTGCTTCGGTCACTTCCTCCATGAATCCATAAAAACTTTCTCTGTCATCTCCCTAGTCAATCTCTACAGGTAGAAGCAACCATCTCATACTTCCTACACTTTATTGCTTATTTTTTCTCCTATAGTCCATAGCTCCTGGGGGCACAGAAGATGCCTTATTCCCATAGACAACCCTGTCTCCTGGTATCATGTTAAGTATATGGGACTTGCTTAATATTGTTGAATAAATGGCCAGTAAGGGATATATGTATGTGTGTGTGTGTGTGTGTGTATGTGTATATATATATATATATATGTATATAAACACACACTTAGAGAAAAAGTATTTTAACACTTATTATTAATAATACTTAATAAAATGGAGAGTATTCCTAAAATCTGAGACCCCATGATAAAAATAAATGAATACAGATTTAAGAGGAGAAAACTGGAAACATTTTTGTAAATTTCTGTAAGACATAGCATTAGTCTACATTTAAATAGTGTTAAAATACTCTACACTACAATAATAGGTTTTAGTGTTTTCTAGCCACCATACTGACAGATCTTATTGTTTGCATTTATATGAGACTAGAACAAAGAAGAACTTTCAAAATATCTAAAGTGAAGATACCATCTGAAAAAGGGAAATAAAGAGATTAAAAAGGATAAAAAAGTAATCAGGATAGAAGCTAACTTGTGGACAATTAGATTTAAAAATCATCTGGATATATGCAGAACCACAGAAAAAAAAACCCATAATTGTATTTAATAAACTTTATCTATTCTACTTTAACTTGGTCTTGAATAGTAACAGGTAGTTTTTAGTGTATAAAAATTACCCTACCGCTTTCCAAATTGTTCCTTGTGTTCCAATTTGCCCTCTACATACTCATTGCCCAGTGTCCTCTGCTACAACCCAAAGGTCTGTAGAAGGACAAAAGCCAGTGATGCAGCAGGTAAGTGTGAGATGGTCATGGACATGAATCCTCTTTGCTGAGCCTTGGGGCCTGTACCACCACATGCACTCTTTAAGGCCTTACCAAATCAAGTGTCAGTAGGACCTGGATGGTGATATAAATGGGTATAGTGCATTAGGCAACGATGTGCTGACCTGTAGAATACATAATCCAAATTTAAACAACAGCTCCTCTTCAGTAACTACTAATGTATTGTCATAGAAAAACAGAGCACCAGTATCGTTGAAATTGTGATTTGTTATAGGTAAACTAAAAATCTTGACTTTTATATGAAATTTAACAACTATTAAGTCTTCGCAGTTACATATTTAGGAACATCATAAAGGTCAGACAAAACACATCTGCAGCTCCAATTTGTCCATTCATCCTCCAGTTTGTAAACTGTGATTTAACTACATCTCAACAAAATTTTAAATTTTATAAGGATTATCTTAACATAGCAACGGTTCTAGAAAGTTGTGATTGGAGTACAAAATAGTAATACCTTAAAAAATGTATTAAAACAGTCAAGAAGAGGATACTTCCAAGAATTATATTATACTGGATGATGTTAGACTGCAAAACTCTTGCCTACAGGGACTAGTGACTTTTATGTTTTACATGATACATTCTGACTCTTCGTTTCTCCTTCACTCTTCCAAAAAGTTAATTATACACCTTAATTCATGACATTAATCTCTTTCTCTATTCAATTGTTTAGTATACTTTACCTTTTCCCCACTTCAATTCCATACCTCCCTAAAATAGTAAACCAGTCTAATGTATTTGATGCATATACTTCTATTGCTATGTATTCTAACAAGTTGAATTGTTTTTGTTCTTTTTAGCTTTCAAGAACAGAATTATAATGTGCTATAGAGCTAGTTATTTTTACTTTCTTACTATGCGTGTTACTTTCAGCATTTGTGACCATCTAGTCTATTGTCTAGTGTATCTGTGTAGCACTCCACAGAGTGCACCCACCATGTATACTTATTCATCCTGAAGTTATGGATGCCCAGAGAATCTCTGACTTGCTGACACCATAAGCAACACTACAATAAACAACCTGTGCATGTTCCCTTGTGCATTTGTGCAAGAAAGTTTTTGGTCTATATGTTCAGAACTTGGATTGCTGGTTCATAGGGTATATGAATATATCATTTTACTAAGCATTGCTTGACTGCTTTCCAGGAGTCCTGCAGCAATCTACATTACCACCAGCAGAACATGAGCATCCCTGGAGTCCACATCCTGCCGAATGTGTAGCATTATCCAGGACAATAATGTATTTAAAATTATATCATATAATTTTCAATTCTCTATTTATCAATTAACACAAGCATCTCTTTATAAGCTTACTGACCTTTTAGTCTTTGTAAGTTACTGGTCCAACTGTTCACAAGCTTATATTATTTATCTTTTTCTTATTGATTTGTAGTAAGCTCTTATACAGTAAAAAAATATGAATTATATTAATTTATGATGTTGAAACATTTTGTAATTTCTGTAATAAATATCACTTATCATTATGTATAATACATTTTTATTTAGCTCTTGCATTATTTTGATTTTTAATGTACAATCATAAGTAAGAAGAGCCAATACTTTTCCTCTTTATCTATGCAGACTAAAATGAGTTTAGAAGGTTTGTTTTTTTTACCTTTTCTTAACCAGTTTGTGTTGACAATTTAATTGTTCTTGAAAATTTGACAGTTTCTGTGAAACCATTTGGACCTTGAATATTTATGACCAGGAGATCTTGAATACTATCTTTTAGTGTTTATTAGTATATTCATTGTTTTTATTTCTTTCCATTTTAAAGTCAGCAATGTTTAGTTTTCTAGGAATTTATTATTTCATCTAATTTTCAAAATTATAACATTTTTTATTATTTTTTTCTATGCAATGGCTTTGGCTTACTAACATTTTCTACTGTTCTTTTTATTTTTCTTTTAATACAAATTGTTTAACAATATGTCATTTGATTTCTAAACATACTGGATTTTTAATATAGCTTTGGGTTATTCATTCCTAATTACATTGAATCATAATTGGAGAATTTATTCTGCATGATATTGATACTATGGATTACTCAGGCTTTTTAGTGGCCTAATCCATAGTCTGTTTTGTAAATGTTCCAGTTTGTTGAGTATAGACAGTGTATAATTAGCAGCTCAAGATTTATTCATTATGTTATTCATATCTCAGATACCTCTCATTATGATTTTCTACTTAATTTATCAGTCTAAGAGATGTGTTTTAAAATGGCTTATTTTTATCAACTGTTTTCTGCATTCTGTTTTTTTATAGTTTTTGAGGCTCTGTACTAACATGTATACATATTCATGACTATAATATTATCTTTCTACATTGTTCTTTTTTAGTAGATAATAAATTATTGACATCATTCCTCAGAAATTAAATCATTGCTTTGCACACAACCTTCAATAATATTTTTAATTGAATTGGGTTAGCACTGAATTAGATGATGTAACTGGTTGTTAAGGGTGGACAAACAGGGAATTGGGAAGTTGGAGGCCTATAAATGAATTAGAATTATCAATAATATGTCATTCTGCTCTTGAAATTTCTCTGAAATTGAATGCCCCCAAGAGTTCCAAAAGCCAATTTATTTTGAGGTTTAACCTAAGATATTACTGAGTCTATGAAACCAGGACTAGAACCCAGATCTTCTAGTTCAGTTTGAGAAAGAAAGAAAAAGAGAAAGGGAAAGAGAGCAAGAGAGCAAATCAGAGTCATATGCATGACTAAGAGAGACCAAGGATTGAGGAAATCAGAGATGGAGGGATCAAGAGAAGGAGAGATTGAAAGAGATAAAAAGAGAAAGAGACAGAGAGGATGACCCCATTCTTTGACCAATTATTATGTGCTAGGCACTGTTATATATTCTTCACATATATTATTTTGTTAAAGTATGCAAACATACTCCATAGAACCATTTCTAACAAACAAGAAAAACAACTTCCAACAAACAACATAGATCAGACTCTTTCCAACACAGCTTAGATATTTATGGCTTAACTCTTCACAGTCAATTTGATTCGGAATGAGGACATGCGTTTTCATAATCCACAGGCAGGTCTATTTTTTTTTTTTGAAAATTGTATCTAAATTTTTTCTCTTTTAATCAGAATTTCACTATTGGAAATCAATACAATGAAAGTAAGCCTAAAAATGGTAACACTTTGTATTCAAAATTGCTCAGTGAACAAGAATTTATAATTCAAAGGGGAAATTTACAATATCTACAGGTAGTATAATGGGAAAAGATTTAAATGTGATTAATTCAATATGACATGATAAAGTCATGAAAAAATTTGATCAATGAATGAAATTGTAAAAATATTTAGAAGACTCTTATTCACTTAAAGAATAATGACAAAAACTGTAGTGATAAATTGTCTCAAAAATCATTGCAGCATCATGGGTAGGTGATTACTTTTATTACACATTTTCAATGTTCATACAAACATACACACATATGCACACATACATGCACTTATTGTTTATTATTTCTAGTTGAATTTCAGATGGTCAGAGAAAAACTTTGTAGGCTTTGAATTTTTTTAAATTTATTGAGATTTGTTTAATGGACCAGAATATGGTCTATCTTGGTAAGAGTTTGTGTGCATTTGAAAATAATACACATTCTTTTGTTGTTGGGTGAAGTGTTCTATAAATGTCGATTAGGGCAAATTGGTCGATGGGGTTCTACAAATTGTCAATATTCCTGCTGATTTTTTCACTGCTCATATTTTCAATTACTAAGCAAGGAGTTTTGAAGTCCTCAATTATAATTGTACATATATCTTTTTCCTTTTTCAGTTTTGTGATTTTGTTCCATGGAGTTTTAAGTTCTGCTATTTCACTAATAACATTTGGGATTGTTATAGTTCCTTGATGAATTCTTTTTATTACATAATGTTTTTGTTTCTCTCTTTTATGATTTGTGTTTATATGGTATAAATTTTTCATCCTTTCACTTTTACTTTGTACGTATTTATAGTATAAGTATTTTAAATGGGTTACTGAAGACAGCATATTACTGTTTCTTCCCTTTTATTAGCTTAAATATCTGTGTCTTTTCATTGGAGTGTCTACACCATTGATGTTTAATATAATTATTACTATATGTGGGTTTATATCTACTATTTTATATCTACCTATATCTACTATATTTATAGTAGATATAGATCTCATCTGGCCTTTGTTCTAATTTGACAAACACTCTCTCCTTGACCAAACTTGAGTCAGGATCCTCTGAAGACTCTTTTTGACCATTTCACCTTTGAACTCTGTCCTTGGTCCATTTAGTCCAGTTTTAGTAAGATCTGGAGAAGACTGATGTCCCAGCTTGACATTAAGCACCAAGCAAATTCCCACTCGTTCCACCTCTTTGCTCTATTCAGGTCCTCAGTAAGTTGGATGAGGTTCACCCAAATTGGGGAGGGCAATCTGCTTTACTAAGTCTACTGATTTTACGTGCTAAGCTCATCAGAGGCAAACACCCTCACAGACACACCCAGAAATAATGTTTAACCAAAATTCTGGGCACCCTGTGATCCAGTCAAGTTGACAAATAAAATTAACATTGCAACCTCCGTTTCAACTCTACTGTCCTTTAGTTATACATTTTTAACAAATGTCATTAAACCCCCAATACAATATTATTTTTATTAAAATTAACTTTGCTTTAGAAAACTAAAAACTTGAAATAATAATTTATATTTGCTGATATGTGTACCACTTATATCACTTTTGTATCTTTTGTGCAAGTCTATCTGGTATTACTTTCCCGAAATATAAAACACTTCCTTTAACAGATTTTATAAAAGAGATCCTTTGGCAATGAATTCTCTCAGCTTTTGTTTTTGCCTTCATTAAAAAAAAAATTTTAACACCTTTATTGGAGTATAACTGCTTTACAAGAAATGAAATTGATTTATTTATAGTGAGGTGGATGGACCTAGAGTCTGTCATACAGAGAGTGATGTAAGTCAGAAAGAGAAAAACAAATACCATATGCTAACACATATATACGGAATCTCAAAAAAAAAAAAAAGGTTCTGAAGAACCTAGGGGCAGGACAGAAATAAAGACGCAGATGTAGAGAATAGACTTGAGGACACGGGGAGTGGGAAGGGTAAGCTGGGACAAAGTGAGAGAGTGGCATGGACATATATACACTACCAAATGTAAAACAGATAGTTAGTGGGAAGCAGCCACATAGCACAGGGAGATCAGCTCAGTGCTTTGTGACCACCTAGAGGGGCGGGTTAGGGAGTGTGGGAGGGAGACGCAAGAGGGAGGGGAATTGGGGATATATATATATGCATATATATATATATATATATATATATATGTATAGCTGATTCACTTTGTTATAAAGTAGAAACTAAGGCAGGTCTATTTTTAACAGATTTTATCAAAATATTTTACTGTATTTCTAGCAGAAATAATGCAGCCAAAACATATCATTGGCAAGCACATTTCTGATATTTCTATGCTAGTACTCTCCAAACCTTATTATAAAACCATACCCAAATGCATAACTAATAGCTGTATGTGGAAGAAATGCACTTAGCAAGCAAAATTCATACCTATTGGTAAAAAAATAATATTTTCTAACATTCAGTTATAAAAATCATACTATTGTGGCTGTCTAAAATATAAACAATGAAAAGATTTTCAGTATATTTATATTGTCTACCATGTTACATTTTTTACTCTTTGGTCTTCAGGTTTTAATCAGGAGTCTGTAAAAATTTAGGGTTTTCCAATAACATTTGTTTTTACCTGAACTTCTCATTAAAATCAGCTCAGGGCCTCCCTGGTGGCGCAAGTGGTTAAGAGTCCGCCTGCCGATGCAGGGGATACGGGTTCGTGCCCCGGTCTGGGAGGATCCCATATGCCGCGGAGCGGCTGGGCCCGTGAGCCATGGCCGCTGGGCCTGCGCATCCGGAGCCTGTGCTCCGCAACGGGAGAGGCCACAACAGTGGGAGGCCCACATACCGCAAAAAGAAAAAAAAAAAAAAAAAAAAATCAGCTTGAACTGGTTTTATATTACTTCAACTGGGAAAGTTGTAAATGATAAGTGGCTTATAATGAACAATCTTTAGGGGTTTATAAAAACTCAAATTAGTTGCAAATGCTGTGTGTGTGTGTGTGTGTGTACATGTGTAACAGTGAGGGGATTATTTAGGAGTAAGATCTGCTTTGATGAATGACATATTGGACCACTGATTTTTGTTAATATGATATATTGAAAGCTTCAAAGAAGTCTAGTTAAAAAAATTAAAAATCATTTAACCATTAACACTTTTCAACTCATTATTTGTTGTAAATTAATCCATGAGTGTTTTGTGAAAAGGCAAAGTTCAGTAAAGTTGTTTCTTCAGCAGTCAATATCTACAGTTGAATGAAAATGTTTATTACTAAAATTTTATTCTCATAATAGGAATTCTATCACAATTATACAGATAAATACTTTTTACATGTAATTGATTTGAGATATGCAAATATGTCCTAAATTCAATTTATTTAATGTTTAAAGATAAATTCACATTAAAGGATAAACAAAAAACATATGCCTTAGTTCATAAAAGACTATTCAATAGTTTATGAATGTGGCATAATTTTTGAGATTATAAACTGGAGATAAGAAATTAATAAACCTCTTAAGAATGGTAAATTGTTCTAGTCATTTAAAAAGAAGATGGCCCGCACGAGACATTCAATACAAGTCTTAAGGCTGTATTTTTTGAAATTCTGACTAACTTTATACACAGTAAAATAAGGCATTTGTGGAAGCAATAACATATATATAACATTTATAACATTTATGGAAAAATAAAAGCACACAAGACATGACTCATCCTTTGAAAGACTTATGAAGTTATTTCCTCATACATATAAATATGTCTCTACAGCTGGTCTTAATAATCAATATGTGTATCATGAAAATCAGTTGTGTTGTTGTCTGTTTCCACTTCTGAAGGATAGTTAGTAGAAACATCAAGCTCAAAATAATTAAAATAATCTATGTTATGGCTCTTTATAATAAGCTATAATTAAAGTGGCCGTACAATTTGTTATCCAAAGTGGGACAACTTTGAGAGTGTCAGTGGGGTAAAAATTGAACCTGTCCCAGACAAACTGGCATATATGACTACCTTAACTACAATAAATTTTGATTCCTTCAAATTTACTTCTTTTTTTCCAGGAAAAAAAAAATACTGTCAGTATATGAAGCTTTGGAACTTTCTCTACAGAAAAGGTTCAGATGGCAAACTGGTTTCATTTCAAATGTCCCTTCTCATTAACGCAATGCTTGGCCCACTGGACTGATTGAAAGGCCATGTTGAAACTTAGCAGGAAGGCATGCCATGATCAGTTTTCAGTGGAAGAGGTAATGATACAGGGGTGGAGTATTTTCTGATTTTGATGGAGTGTGTGTTTTACTAGTTTAACACTTATTTTTCCTCCTGCTTTATTGGTTTCTTGACTAAAGAAGTAATAACAAAAATGTGCCAGTATCTTTTCTACATGACCTACATTATTAGTCTTCAAAACAACTCTATATGAGAGATTAACACTATTGTTCCCAATTTACCAATAAGAAAGATGAGATACTGAGAGTTTTAAAAACTTTTTAAGGTTGTACAGCTGATAACAAGTAGGTCTGGGATCCAGACTCAGACAGTCTGGCTCCAGATGCCGTATATTTAAGCAGCATGCTAGAATTCCTTTGGATAGTGCTTGAGAAGTAAAAACAGACAAAATAAAAGGATAGGAAATACTGAAGTATGGATAAGACTAGAAAGTCAGAATCCACATAGAGCAGGCCTTAAAATCATCTAAATTTTAAATCCATTTTGCTTAAAACAATCACTTTGTTCATGTCTGTAACCACAGTAATAGAAGGACATGTTTGGCATTTTATGGTGCTTAATAATTGTAAAATGAGTGACTCAATATTCTATAGTAAACATGTGAGCTTCTTCCTTGTCTTTTATTTCAATTCCATAAAAGGCAGGAGAGGTAAGTATAAGGTAAAGTGACTCTGTTCAACAGTCATAGGTATATTTAGCTGGGAATAGCAAAGTGAAATACCATGGGTGGTGCCTTGTAAAAAAGTCCTGCTTTGAGATAGGCAGTCAGTTCTTAGACTGCCTCCAACTAGTGGTCTGATCTTAAAATCTGACTTGAAAATATGTAATGTCCCATAAAGTTTTATAATTTTAAGTCCACGTTTTCATTCCTAGACTAGTGATTTATTGTTTCTACATATTAATAAGGACCCTGTCAAAGCGGGGGTGGTTAAAGTCTTAAACCTTCTCAAGCTCTTTTGTCTTTTTTCAATTATTTCTTCAATCTACTTTTAGAACATTTTGTCAAATTATTTCCCCCAATGGTTGTGATGCTCCTTAATTACTATGAATTCAGAGTATCTAATAATATTTTTAAATCTCTGTTAAAGTATTTTTAAGAAAGATGTGCACTTGGCAGAAAAGTCCAAAGTATGTTACTACTTAAGATGATTTGTGTATGGGTAAGTGACATTAGTGCTATATATCAATGTTAGTAATTTAGAGGGGTTGATCTGGCTATTGATTATTATCTCCATGTTGGTTTAAGGGTATCTCAATTAGCAAACTATGATCCAACTCTAATATTTTAATAGAATGAATAGATTTCCTCAATCTACATATTAACTCTTGAGAATAAACTCAAAACCCCAGGAAATCATTTCTAATTCACACAAGAGCTCCAATCAAAGATCTCCCATGTGGTCAATTATCAAAATCAAAGTATTTCTTACAGGGTCAGAGGAGGAAATTGTTCCATCTCGTACTGTTTCACATGTTCTAACAAGTATATATTATTTTTGCAATTTAAAAATGAAGTAAAGTTGATTAAAGACAAAAAATTTTCTTTTAAGATTATTACAAAATTACCACTGATAGATGCAAATTACTCAATTGATTACTTCATACAACACTCAATAAGGTAGATTCTCCTAAAAACTCCAATTTACAGGGGAGTTGAGCAAATCACACAGTTTGTATGTAGTTTTAGTGAGTATCCTTTCTGATATCTATTTGCATAATTGAGAGGTAGGAAATCTTAGAGGTGGAATGGCTGAGTCCAACGTTTACATGTCTTAATTTTCCAAGTTATCAGCAATTGGCCCTCCAAAAATTTTAATTCCATTTACACACCCACGATCAAAGACTGCTTGCTCATTTTCTTACCAACATGCATCATTAGCCTTTTAAATTTACCAAGCTTTCAGATGTTTGTTGTCCGTTTTTAATTTATTACTGAAGAACAATTTCAAGGGAAGAAACACAAATTATCAAAAGGTACAGGCAAAATTCTTTTTTTTTTCCCAATCCTGGAAGGAAATTTCACCAGTGGGATTGTATCTTTGCTAAATGAATAGAGTAAAACATCATAACTGACCCCATGAATCGTATTGCTAAAACTGGCATCTAAATATTTCAGTGATTATTACTGGCTGGGTGCAGTTCATAAGATTTGAAGAGAAAATAACCCCCATAAAATTTGAACATCCTAATCCAAAGATATAGATATTATTTCTGAAAAGAAACCAACAACTAGGTATTTTCTCTTTATTTTTCTCTAAATATTCTAAAACTCGGGTTTGGGTTCCAACTCTGCCTCTGAGGAGCAATATCAGTGTGGGCTCCTTACTTAACCTCTGTAAAACTTGGGCTTCTAAATTGCAAAATACAGGTAATGATAGTTCTTAACTCAGAGTATTAAAATAGTAGAGGAAGATAATGCTTTTAACGTGTTTGTCACATTAAATATTCTCAATAAATTGCTATGATTAAAGTCAGAAAAACCAAGATCTATAGAAGGATTATAATAAATTACCTATACCCAAGATAAAATTTGTAATGAAAGTGAGAACATGATGAAATTGAAAGAAACTACTTAGAATTTAAATGAAAATGGAGACTTAATGTGTCTCCTTTAAATCACTGTTACTCATTCCAGGTCTTTCAGAGAATGTGATTAAAAGATTATATAGGGAACAAGAAATTATTTGGAGGAAGTATTTCACCACAAAACAAAACATAACATGGTAAGAGTAGATTAATAAAATTCAAAATAAAAAAATAATTATAATTTTGTTCATGAAATACATTTTGTTAACTTGATTTCTTGTCCAAAATTTTGTATTGTGCTATGAATACTTCACATGAAATCTAATCTCTGAGATTTTTAAATGTACGATACATTAATGTTAAGTACAGGCACAACTCTATACAGCAGATCTCTAAACTTACGTAACTGAAACTTTATACCCATTGAAGAGAAACTTCCCTTTCCCTCCTTCCGTCAGCCATTCTGCTCTCTGCTTCTGTGGGTTTGACTATTTTAGATACCTCATATAATTGTAATCAAGCAGTACTTGTCCTTCTGTAACTAGCTAATTTCACTTAGTATAATGTCCTCCAGGTCTATCTATGTTGTCAGATAAAGCAAAAGAAGGATTTCCTTCTTTTTAAGGCTGAATACTATTCCATTGTATGTACATGCTATAATTTCTTTATCCACTCATCTGCCAATGGACATGTAGATTAATTATTTCCATGTCTTGGCTACTGTGAATAATTCTGCAATGAACGCAGGAGTGCAAATATCTTTTTGAGGTCTTGATTTCAATTATTTCAGATGTACAATATATCCAGAAGGGGGATTGCTGGTGCATACACTAGTTCAATTTTTAATTTTTTGAGGAACTTCCATACTGTTTTCCATAACAACCTCATCATTTTACATTCCTAACAACAGTATATACGAGAGTTCCAATTTCTCTACTCTCTACCAACACATGCTATCTTTTGTTGTTGTCGTTTGATAATGCCATCCTAACAGGTATAAGATGATAGCTCACTGTGGTTTTATTTGCATTTCCCTGATGATTAGTGATATTGAGCCTCTTCTCATTTATTTGTGGACCCCTTTTATGTCTTCTTTGGAGAAATGTCTGTTCAAGTCCTCTGCATATTTTTCTTTTTTTTTCTTTCTTTTTTTTTTTGCTATTGAGTTATAGGAGTTCCTTATATATTTTGGATATTAACTGTTTATCAAATATGATTTCAAATATTTTCTCTCATTCCATAGGTTGCCTTTTCATTCTGTTGTTTGCTTCACAGTATACAAACTTTAGTTTGATGTACCCCCATTTTCTACTTTGGTTTTGTTGCTTATGCTTTCGGTGCCAAGAAATCATTGCCAAGATCAATGTCATGAAGCTTTTCTCCTAGGAGTTTTACAGTTCTGAGTCTTATATTTAAGTATAATCCATTTTGAGTTGATGAGTATAAGACAAGGGTTCAATTTAAGAAATAAATGCAATAGAGAATAGAAAAACAATTTTAAAAATCTATGAAACTAAGAGCTTTTTGAAAAGAAAAAGCATATTGATAAATGTTTAGTTAGACTAAGAACAAAAGAGAACACTCAAATAAGATAATAAATGAAAGAGGAGACATTACAACTGATGCCAGAGAAATAAAAAGGATCATAAGAGGCTACTATGAACAATTATACTCCAAATTGAAAAATCTAGAAGAAATGGATAAATTCTCAGGAACATACAACCTACCCAGGCTGAATCAGGAAGAAAAAAAAAAAAAATCTGAACAAACCAATAGAGTAAGGAGATTGAAGCAGTAATCAAAAACCTCCCACTAAAGAAAAGCCCAGGACCAGATGACTTCATTTATAAATTTTATCAAACACTTAAAGAAGAATTAATGTTGATTCTTCTCCTCAAACTGTTCCAAAAAGTTAAACAGCATTGAATACTCCAAAACGTATATTATAAGGTCCTCATTACCCTATTACCAAAGCCACACAAAGACACCACAAGAAAACTACAAGCTGATATCCCTGATGAATACTGCTTCAAAATCCTTAAATATTAACAAAGTGAATTCAACAGCACATTAAAAGGATCATATAAAATGGCCAAGTATGATTTACCCCTAGAACACAGGGATGGTTCAATATACACAAATCCACTAATGTGACATACCGACAGAATAAAGAATATAAATCACATGGTCTTCTCCACAGATGCAGAAAAAGTTTTTCACAAAATTCAAAACAGTTTAATGATAAAAACTCTCAACACATTAGTTATAGGAGGGGTTTACTTCAACGTAATAAAGGCCACATATGACAAGCCCACAGCTAACATCACACTCAACAGTAAAATACTTAAAGCTTTTCCTCTAAGATTAGGAACAAGGTAAGGATACCTACTCTTGCCACTTCTATTCAATGTAGTATCAGTAGAGTACTAGAAGTCTTAGAGCAATTAGTTAGGAAAAAGAAATAAAAGACATCCAAATCACAAAGGAAGAAGTAAAACTCTCTATTTGCAGATGACATGACATGATCTTATATGTAGGAAACCCTAAACACGTCACAAAAAAGCTGATAGAACTAATAAACAAGTTTTAAAAAGTTGCAGGACATAAAATCAACATACAAAAAGTAGTTGTGTTTCTATATACTAACAACAAACTATCTGAAAAGGAAATAAAGAAAATAATTCCATTTACAATAGCATCCAAAAAAATGAATAAACTTAATCAAGGTTGTGAAAGACTTATACACAGAAAACTACAAAATATTAATGAAAAATTTAAAAATACACCAAAACTTTTAAAAAATTAACATTATTAACTAGTAATAATTGAAACTCTTGTTGAAAACTAATTTCTATTATTGTATGTGAATATGTTTATTATTTTCCTCAATGGCTTGTTTAATACTAACAATTAATAACTCAGGGAAAATATAAAATAATGATGAGTTTAAAGATATGGAAACAGAAAAGAAAATCATAAAGAAAACCTTTAATAGACTCTAATTATAAAGTTAATTTAAAATTATCCTTTCTAAAAACCAAAACAAAGTTGAAATCTAATTAGAATATAGCTTATTTGTGGAAACAAAATAAGTATACTTTAAAAAATAGACCTCAAAACAGTTTTTCTTTTTGTCACGAGATAAAATAAAATTATACATTTTGAGAGGATTAGTGACAAATTTGAGGAAGTAGGTCATATTGCTAGGAGTATCTTGGCAATGTATATCATACTTGATTTCACAGCAATGTTGGGTATCCAGGGTAAGGAGAAGGTATTTAAAAAGTACTGTGCACCGACTGTGTTTTAGAAACTCACAAATATTATGATTAAACATGAGAGATAAGTATCACAATAATCAAAAAATGCACATTAAAAACTAATCCAAGAAGAAGTTACTCAAGCTAATACAGCAAATTAATAGAAGAGAAAGTATTCAACCCATCTCTGAGATTAGGAGGTACTAGAATGTATGTGCTTTATGTGTGGGCTTTAAAATCAGACACATAAGACATGAAATTTACACCAAAATTTCATTTAATTATACACAGTTGACTATTGTTCTACTACCCTAATCCTCAATCCCAGTTCTGTTTCTAGACTTTTTCTTGTCAATCTCTAACCCACAGAGATTGTGTGAAGCTTCGAGTTCCCTCCTGAGAAAGGTGATAGTTAAAATATTTAACAACTTGCATAGCTTCATTACTACTCAATCAGAAGTGATATAAGATGCAAACCAGACCTTGTGAACAGACACTTGATGGATGAATTGAATATTGCTTATTGCTCCAAGACATTTTGGTCCTGGTTTTTCCTATTTACTCCATACATACATCTTATTCCAGCTCCTCTGTTTACATACCAGGCTACACCTCATCCAGCATAGATAAACTGGGGAGAGGGAATGTGTGGGCCAAACAAACAGGATTGGCAGGTTTAAAATAACAACTTAAAGTACTAAGACGACAGACAATGTTCTTGATCTGTATCCCTAATTTAGAAAATTGTTAACAAAAGTAGCCACTTAATTGAGAAACTAAAATAGAAACAGATTATTATTTAAATACCTTAAACTGGACCCAACTAAAAATATCTAAATATAACTCTGCCTAGCAAAGAAATACATTTATTTTCAATATAGGTTTAAATGACAAATGGTGGCAATTCAAAGAAAGACCAAAGATCAATGTACTTCAAAGTAAATACTGAACTTAGAGATAAAGCTTCAGAAAGAAAAGAAAAAGAAGTCTTACCAAAGGTAATGAAATCATGATTTTTACACCAAGAATATAGGAATTGAAATGTGTTTAGGCTAAACTGTGTTCTATTATACTAGGTGTTTTTCATGTGCTATTTATGTGATTCTCCTAATAACTCTATATTAAAGGAACTACTAGTCTCCATTTTACAGTTGAAGGAACTGAAGCCCAGGGAATCTAAATAACTTTGCTAGGAATTAAGTGGCAGAGATAGTTAAACCAAGCAGGACCCTGTGGGGCTCCCAGGCATGGAAGCCTTTCTGTTCAGCCTCCATGACCTTCCCTGAGCTCCAAAGGGCAGGTTCAAACAGTTGCTAATCAGGGAAGGGCGGGGTTTCAGAGACAAGGGAGGAGCAGCCAAGAAACAATAGTGCAGCCTTGGAGCAGGGTCCTGGTTCTGTGGCAAGGGAAACACAGTATCTTCTGAGCTCTTTATACAACTAAAACCCCCAATAAATGAAGATGAAGCAATCCTCATTCCAGAGAGAAGGTCACAGTTTGATAGCCTTGAGAACCAGAGAAGCTTATCTGGAGACCACCTGAGGTCGGATTAAAGGAGTTGCAGGCCCTGCTAACACTCTAATCTTATCAGCAATCCCACCCTTGAAGCACTGCTATAAAACTCCTCATCAAATCCTCCCAGGTTGGGACATACAGTGTTTCGGGGCAGGAGCCTGCTGTGTCTCCCTTTGCCTGGCAAAGCAATAAAGCTATTCTTTTCTACTTCACCCCAAACTCTGTCTCTGAGATTCGATTTGGCACTGGTGCACAGAGACCGAGTTTTCCGCATCAGTAGGGCATGCTTTTACCTTACCTTCTGGGGTAGAATTCCTAGGAGAAATGTGCTCTGACAGGAACTACTGCTCATAACCCAATGGAATGGGAAGAAAAGAACAATTACTACTGGAGGGTATACATGTGGGTGTATCTAATATCTGAGGGTTTCACCTGGCTAAAAATTGAGTCCCAAAATAAACAGAAATATACTCAACTGTAGAAAAACTTCCTGCTAAATCATATACTTAAAAATTGAACTTTCCTCTTTAGGATCCAAACAATCCTTCCCTGCTTCCGCATCCCCGCATGTTATTGAAATTGCTGGCACTAATATCACTGGATTCCAAGGGTTGTAAAATATAATGACTTGTCATTATGAAATGACACAATTATATGTTGAAACACTGTATTTAACACCATCTCTATGTGTGTTTCAAAAACTCATGGTATCTCTGGGAAACCCAGTGTTTTGCAGTAGGTGGTTCAACCAAATATTCAGTGTTCCCAGAGCAAAACAGTGAAGTCCTACAGATAAGATTCATCTCTGTCCTATTTATCTTTTCAAATTTTTCTTTAAGTCACAGAGTTATTAAAAATATTATCAGCATCTTGGGCAAAGGCCTTGAACCAGAGCTTTCTTTAGATTCACTCTCTCTGAGCCTAAAATCTCATGAGTCCAGTCAAAGGCCTTTACAGAATACCCTGCAATATTTCTGGAATATTTTGGAAAGTAATGTTGTTCCCAGGTTGTACTGATAAGAAGTTGTGCATCAGGAAGGAAGGCAGCCTACTCTAACTGTTCTATAACTGGCATGGCTGGGGCACATCTTTTCTAAAGAAAGCTTTAACTCCAAGTGAAACAACAGCCTACTTCTCACTTGCATCTATCTGTTGCAAATCCAAACAGTTTTTCTCTTGGCCTTCTTAAAGCAAATAACATTTTGTAAACTGAAATATTAGGAGAGGGCTTTTCAGTCTCAATTTAACCATAATTCTTAGAAGTATTTGATGTTGTTTGTCCAATTTCCTTCTATCCTGCTGAAGCTGGGTGACAGAGCCTGATGCCAACTGAGTGAATGAGCAACCTTGGGCTCTGACAGTCAAGGTCTGGAATAACTAAGCAGTTATCACCTGAGAAGAGCTGGAATGTCAGGATCAGTGTGATGAGCAGAGAGTGGAGATTTGAGAGCAAAGAATTGAGCTTCAACTCCTGGGCAAGGTCTAATTCCAAAGGATTAGACCAGAAAATGAAAGTGAAAAATCACAGAGCCAAGAGTTTAGCAACGTAGAAAACAAGTGAAAGTAAAATAGGTTCAGAATTAGCTAATATTGGTTCTGTGTAATTTCACCCAAAACTGACTAAACTTAGCAACTCCCTTTTTGGAATTCCTAGGTGATTTCAGCTGATATAAACACCCTATTCCTTGGCACCTGTTTCAGAGCTTTCCTGCTTTTCCCTGGAGGAAAAGTGAGATATGTGTAGAACTTTTAAAAGCTCTTTAAAGTTATCGTGACTGCCTTCCCGACATTCCTCTTTCCAGAGATTGAGATTGGTTTTTGTGCTCAAGGGGCCTGATATTATCTCCACTGTGTATTCTGATTCCCATCATGGGCTATTGGGGGTGAATTCACTAGTATGGAAACATAAGACCACTAGCATTCCAACAGAGATGCTAAGGAACAGTAAAGATGATACAAGGGCTAGTAGAGGGTACTAGTGATTTGGTCTGGTTTCTATGAAACATTCACTGTTTCTCCTGATGGAGTAGGTGATATCCTGGATGGACATATAGGATGTACAGAATCTGGACCCTGTGAATTTAGGGGTTTATCTTTCTCCAAAGCATCCTGATGCTTTCAAATCCACCACAGTGTAAAAGCCCATGATCAAATACCAACCACACAGAATTTCCAAATCATACATCCACTCTTTCTCCCCTTTTACATACACTTGATTTAGAGATGAGGGTTCAATAACTAATGGACCGGACCAAGCCAAGCCTTGGGCCCATTTACTCATAAGTTGACAGTGCACCCCACTATTTGCTATTTGTGATCATAATAATCCCTTACAGGTAGTGGCTTCATAATCAGTAAGATTTTCACCAATTTCATAAATTGTAGAGTAGACTGATTTCTATTAATAGAAATAGAAATCTTGGTGGGGGACAAAAAAGGATCAGGGTAGCCATTTGCCAATTCAAGTTACAATCTGAAAGCCAGAGGGTCTCTCTTCCATCTTTTTGAGGAGATTCTCAGCTCTTGAGGGGCATACTGTACAGAAAATCAGCCTAATATATCATTATAATCAGGATAGAATTGCAAAGGAGACTGAATGCACAGTTTCAACAGGTCATTTGTCAAATTCCGATCCTTAATAGGAAATAGGAGTAGAACTAAGAAATCTAAGATAGGGATATTAGTTAGGTGAACCTGAGAATCTTGAACCTCCAAATTCTCTGAATCTTATGCATTAGTAGGAATAGCCTCACTTCATCCAGTGATCAACAACTTCTTGACTGGAAATTGTACAATGGCTTCAGATGAGGCAGATGTCTCTTACAAAAATACTTGCTTTCTTCCAGATCTTCCCCAGTTCTTCTCATTACATTCAGGCAAATAATGTCATGTCCTAACACAGCTGAAGTGGTAATATAAAGTCCCTTCTCCAGTAAGAAATAGTTGGCATACCAAAAAAATGTCAGTAGTTAGCTAAGTTGTACTGGCAGGAAGCAGGAGTACATATACATGAATGGATCTAGAGAGTTGGACTGGAAGGTGAAGTAGAATATGAGACTCAACGACAAAGAATTTATCGTCATGACTCCACTCACCCATAAGTTGATATTCAGTGTTCTGACAACACCTGGAGCAAGTCCTAATCATCTGCTGGCATCACTCTTTGGAGGTGTACATAACAATGGTCTTCAAGAAATAAGTGGAGATACTGGACTTCCTTGGTAGAGATGTGAGAAACAAGGTCAGAAGACTGGAAGGTGGCAATGTAAGGCTAAACCACCATTTGAATTTGGAGGAGGTAATGTCTCTGATTTGATCTTTCCACATTTGTAAAAGAGATCTAACAATACCCTAGATTAGACTATAAACTCCTAGACAGCAGAGACTATGTTTTAATTCACTATCATACCTTCTATTCCTTGCAAGATAGCACAAACATTTGTTGATAGAGCAAATGAAGGAATAGGGTTACTGTGAGGATTCAAGTGACACAATGTACAGATGGAAAAAATATATATATATCTGGTATGTAAAAGAGCTCACTACCTCAAAGTAGTGAGCTTTCACTTCCTTCTTCACCTTCTTTCTTTTAAATCTGTCTCATAATCTCTCTCCATTCCACTCTCTGCAAAGAGAATCACATGCTCTGCCCTGTTTGGAACAATTATTATCTTCCACCTTGTCTGTTAGAATGATTTTTTATCTATTAATCCCTGCTCCTCTGCCAATGTCTACAGAACTGTCTGCTGAGATAAGTTTTCTCAGTCTCAGATCTAATCATGCTAATACTTGCTTTCCACTTACTTTAGTACAAAGCTAAACTCCTTTACCCTGGAAATCAATGCCCTTTACTGATATGGTGGAAACAGTATGGGCTACAAGTTAGCAAATGCCTGGGGCATGGCCGCTAATTAGCAAGCTTTGGCTAGATTTAATCTGTCTTAAATTCATTCCCTTATCTGTACAAGTTGTATACTAGTACATAACACAGAGGTATCACAATAAAAAATAAAGGGTTAAAATATGGGAAGCACCTAGTAATGATAGGCACCAGATTAGCTTTAAAAATACATATAATCATCTCTCTTGTTATACCTCCTGTCATTTCCCTTCAACTCAAGATGAGACTGACTCCAAGTATCCCATTTTGGGAGACTGAGTTGTTGATGAGGCTATCTAAAACAATCTAGTTTATATCTAGAAAATAATTGTTTCTTCGCATTGCTCATGCTGCCATTTTCCTCTAGAATATACCAAATTCCTTCTTTACCCAAAAACTTCTTCTATTGTATCTTAGATTAAATTAACCAGCTGCCCCATGAAATAGTAGTACTTCCTTTTCCTAATTCTATAAAACTAACTGGTTAATTTTGTTACAATACTGATACTACTATAAAGTAATTGCATTTGCCATTGCCACTCATCAGACTGTGTACTCTCTGAAACACCTATTTAGTTATTTCTGCATTCCTCCAGTATCTTAGCAGATTCTGGTGCACACACTCATGCCTGGTAAATATATGAAGGTGATTGAGTGAAGGAATAAACTTCAAGTTTCATCAATTTAGAAAAGAAGTTTTAAATATTTAATGACAGAGATCTATTTGGTCAAAACCTATGGCTAAAACACCAAGTATCCTCATAAAATAATAAAATGAAATCAGTACCATGAAATGGGCGAGCATCTTAGCAGATATGGTAAATAAATTGTTACTTAGACATTAGTGAAGGTTTTACCAAAACCCTCATGAAAATTTTAGCATTACATGAAAGTGAAGAAAAGTACAAGTGTTAAAAGTGAAGAAAATTATAGTAAATATGAAGCTTTAAAATGATTTATTTTAAAATATTTATGTTTGCCACTTCCTAAAAAGAGTTATTCTCTCTTGCTATCTCATTGACTCACATCCATATGCTTATATTTTGGTTAACAGGTCCACTGTGAAAGAAGAGAAGAAATTTAAGACTGGGAGTTACTGTCTGTACTGAGTCCCATCAAGAAGGAATAAAGAGGAAAAATCAGAATATTAGATATAGAAAATATCAACTGAAGTGATATACATCATCCCTTAAAGTTTTGCTGCCACTTGCTCAGCAAGCTTTCTCAAAATTTGACAGGGGTGAAAAAAATTCTTTAAAAAAATACTTCATTTGGCCATGGAATAAATTCTGTTCTTGAAATATTACATGGGGTCATCAATGCAAAGAAAGTACATGGTTAAAAAAGGAACTTAGAAGATTCAGTTAAAGGTGTGCTTATTAAAAGTTATATAAAGGATTTTGACACAGAAACTCAGTGGACCTCTTCAGATCAATGCATGATAAAGAATTTTCCACATGCAAAGAAAAATTCAGTTCAAAGCAAAGGAAGCAGATTGCAAATGCTTGGAGCATTATCTATTTAACAAAATATACAAATAGAGCCTTTCAGATCTTTTAGATGGTTAACTCCTACAAATGTGGATAATTGTAAAATAGACTTTAATTGGGCTTTGCATAGCACTTCAAGAAATAGACTTAATGCAATATTTTAAGTGCTAATAATTAAGAACAGTAGTACAAAAAGATTAAATATT
This sequence comes from Mesoplodon densirostris, assembly GCF_025265405.1. NCBI lineage: Eukaryota > Metazoa > Chordata > Mammalia > Artiodactyla > Ziphiidae > Mesoplodon > Mesoplodon densirostris. The sequence continues at coordinate 101,924,891 of NC_082663.1, read as the reverse complement.
CTAAACTTGCTTTCCAGCAAGTTTAGAATAAAAGCCTTTATCTTTTGCTTTATTTCCACTGAACTCTATATTACAACTGTACATAGAAATTTCCAAGACAAAATTCTTTGCTGATTGACACTCAGTGATCATTTTTTCCTATAAATCCACTGCTCAGTAAATCCATTGGCCACAGACATTTGCATTCCTTCTTCTTTTATTTCCTGTGTGAACTAATCTCAATCATTTTCTTTAGATCATAAGCCTTTGGGGGAAGGAACATAATTTCTTTGCTTCAAAGCTATTAAGGCCCAGATACATCTGCAGCTTCACACACAACAAATGACTTAGATCATCATTTGAAGTATGTTTGTAAAGCTAGTAAGACTTGAGGCCTGCATGCTGAAACACAATTTAATCTAAAGCGGGTGAACTGAGCTCTGGAATATTGTGTACCTGCCCTTCCTGAATGTACAAACTGAACTACCCTGGGCTATTTAAATATTTGTAGAAAAGCATTATCTGTAAAAGTAAAAATGATAAGCAGCTCCATTTTAAAGAGAGAAGACTACCAATCACGCTTAGCGATTCTTACCTATTTTGAGTCATGTGAGGAGCCTGGTGTTTTGTGTATCAGTCATATGATGAGGGATAATATACCTATTCATTATATAATTCACAACAGTGGGTGCTCATTCTCATTAAACTCTCTCATACTCATTAAACTCTGTGCTGGAATCCCTAAGACATTCTTGGCTCCCTTGAATAACTGTGCAGATACCAAAATCAAACCTAGTTTGCCACAGATCTTTACCCAAACCTATATTTAAACTGTAACTCTGGGTAGTTGAGAGAATTGGACTTCCACAGGCTGTGCCCAGGACAGTTAACCCTCATAGACTTCCTTCCTCCCGCTCCACCCCTATCCAGAGATAGAGCTACCTACAAGCGTTCTGGGTCTTCCACACTCTAATAGCGATGTTTAAGTGGAATAATTGGTCCATTCTAGTTCCTCAAGGAGATATATAGGCTTCTGTCCCAGCTATAGGGAATTTTGGGGAGATATACCCAAGTTCACAGACATAGAGCTGTAGGGTACCAATGATTCAACAGTGTCTTGCAACATACCTTTACTTCCCTAAGCCTACCAAACTAAAGAACTCACAGATTGGGGTAGTTCAAGATGGTGGCATAGGAAGAGCCTGAACCTACCTCTTCCTATGGACACATCAAATATACAGCTACATATGGATCAATTCCCTCTCAAAAGAACTTGAGAACTAGACGAACACATGTTCCACAACAAAGGATTTAAAAAAACACATCAAGAGCAGTAGGAGGGACAAAAAACACTCTCACCCAAAACCCTCAGCCCCAGCATAGTGTCACACACTAGGGAAGTATCTCACCAAATGAGTGCTTTTCCCAGAGAAAAGAGGGGTTGGAGACCCACATTAGGAACCCTGGCCCCCAGGATCTACATTAGAGAGACAAGCTCTCAAAATGTTGAGTTTACAAAACCAAAGTACTGACGTCCAAAAGTTCCAAAGTGCTATAGGAAACTGAGACCCCTTCAAGGGCTTACATGTGGTCTCATTCACACCAAGACCCAAAGAATCATAGCAATATGAAAAGTGCCAAGACTATGTAGGAAGGAGAGGCATTTGCAAATCTAAAATCATTGGCTGGAGGGGAGGGAGCCACTGGAAATTCTCCCCTCTGTTCCACATAGACTAAGGGATTGGCAGACACCACTGTCACATTCCCCCCTAACCTGCTAGCATAGGAGGATGAGCTCAAACATGGGGACAAGTAATTGCAACACTATCCTGCCACCTTGCTGAAGCCAGAAAGCACTGGTAGTTGCAGCACTCCTCCATTCCCTGGCTGGGGCAGGTGGACACAAATGGTCATGGCATTCTCCTGTTCCCTAGCTAATGTCTGCAAGTAGGAGCAGTTACAACAGCACCCTGCCCACTGACTGGAGCTGGGAAAAAGTGTCCACAGAATTATCCCTCTCCCAGACTTAAAGCAGAGTTGACATTCCCCTGTCCTCTGACTAAGCAAGCAATCTCAGCATTCTCCTGCTCCCGGCCTCAAGCGGATGCACATGCACAGACAAGGCACTCTCTTGCTGCACTTCTGAAGCCCATAGGCACAAGTCATATTCCTTTTGTTTTTCTGAAGCAAGAGAGCAAGCCCTTCCCCTAAAGTCTCCAGGTGCCTAGCTAAAGCCAGCAGCCATGCTTAATCCACACAAAGGATATCCCTTGATCATCTGGCACTGGTGTCCAAGGGTGCTGGTGTTCCTGAGCTCCATGGGACTTTAGCAGTCAGAAAGAGTTCTTCACAGGCCACCTCCGCCAGCACACTGCACAGACAGCACACTGAAACACAACCCCAATCTTCCTGGGATAAAGGCTTATTTACTTGATCTGGCATTTAATTGGGAGAGGCAGATTTCAGATTTCTCACACATCTAGAGGTTAAAGAGGCACTCCGGGGAACATAAGCAGGGAGACATCATCCTTGAGCACTGCCTTGGCCTCACTACATCTTGACAAAACTCCTCAAAATGGAGATCATATACATACCAAAAGCCCCAGTTTTGGTAAATGTCGCCCAGGACACCTCCAGATTTCCTGGTCTGGAGGCCAGAGGGGATTAACACTTTAGACCCACAGGACTTTGTATAGCTGCATACATCAAAAACTGCTGTCTGAAGATCTGGCTTCTAGCTAGCCTGAAACTATGGGCTAAATGAGATTCCTTCCTTGGAACACTGACAGGTCTTGGCACACTCTCAACTACAGAAGCATATCAAGAATATATCAAGTGATACAGATAGGCACACAGATTTGAGAGACAACCAAGAAAGAGGTAGGTCAGGTTAAGCAAGAAGCATTATCAGGGCTTCCCTGGTGGCGCAGTGGTTGAGAGTCCGCCTGCCAATGCAGGGGACACGGATTCGTGCCCCGGTCCGGGAAGGTCCCACATGCCACGGAGCGGCTGGGCGCGTGAGCCGTGGCCGCTGAGCCTGCGCGTCTGGAGCCTGTGCTCCACAACGGGAGAGGCCACAACAGTGAGAGGCCCGCATACCACACACACACAAAAAAAGCATTATCACCTATACAAGGCCACTCCTTAAAGACAGAGAGGTAGCAGTTTGCCTAATACGTAGAAACAAACACAGAGAGACAAGCAAAATTAGGAAATAGAAAAAATATGTTCCAAACACAAGAATAAAACAAAACATCAGAAAAAGACCTTAATGATATTGAAATAAGTCATCTACCTAGTAAAAAATTCAAAGTAATGGTCATAAACATGCTCAATGAACTCGGGAGAAGAATGGAGAATTTCAACAGAGAGAACACACAAGAAAGAACCAATCAGAGCTGAAGAATACAAAACTAAAATGAAAAATTCACTAGAGGGAATTAATAGCAGATTAGATGGTACAGGGTAGTGGGAATCACCCAATTAGAACAGGAAAAAAAAAGAATTTAAAAAATGCGGATAGTTTAAAGGACCTTTGGGACATCAAGCATACTAACGTTTACATTATAGAAGTCCAGAAAGAAAAGAAAGAGAGAAAGTGTCAGAAACTTATTTGAAGGAATAATGACTGAACACTTTCCAGACCTGGGGAAAGAAACAGACATTCAGGTCCAGGAAGCACAGGGAACCCCAAACAAGATGAATTCAAGGAGATCCACACCAAGTCACACTATAATTAAAATGCCAAGAGAAAAGTAAAGAGAATTTTAAAGGCAGCAAGAGAAAAACAATTACTTAAATATAAGGGACCCCACCCATAAGATTATTAGTGGATTTTTCAGGAGAAATTTTCAGGCCAGAAGAGAGTGGCATGATACATTCAAAGTGCTGAAAAGGAAAAAAATCTTACAACCAAGAATATCATTCAGAAATAAAGGAGAAAGAAATTTTCTGAGTCAAGCAAAAATTAAAGGAGTTCTTCACCACTAAACCAGCCTTCCAAGCAATGTGAAAGGAACTTCTTTAAGTGGAAAAGAAAAAGTCATAACTAGAATTAAGAAAATACATGAAAGAAAAATGTCTCACTGATATCAGCAAATATATAATAAATGTAGTAAATCAAACACTCATAAAGTTAATATAAAGTTAAACAACAAAAGCAGTAAAATTCACTTCAACTACAATAAGTAGTTAAGGGACACACGAAATATAAACATGTAAAATATGACATAAACAAACTGGGGGGGATGAGTTAAAATGCAGTATTTTTAGAATGTGTTCAAACTTAAGTAATAACTATCAACTTAAAATTGACTGATTTATACAAATATTTTTATAAATAAACATTGTGGTAACCTCAAACTAAAACCCTATAATAGTTACATAAAATAAAGAAATCCAAAATAACACACAAAAAATTCATAAAAACACAAGGGAAGAGAACAAGACAAGAAGAAAAGAGAAAAACTACAATAACAACCTGAAACAATGAACAAAATGTCATTAAGTATAAACCAATTAATAATTACTCTAAATGTAAATTGACTACATGCTCCAATCAAAGGACACACAGTAGCTGAATAAATTAAAAAAAAAAAACAAGACCTATTTATATGCTGGCTACTAGAGACTCATTTCAGATCTAAAGACACAAACAGGTTGAAAGTGAAGGAATGGAGAAAAATTTCCATTCAAATGGAAATAAAAAGCTATATTAGCAATACTTAGATAAAACAGACTTTAAAACAAAGACTGCAATAAAAGACAAAGAAGGTCTTTACATAATCATAAAGGTGTCAATTCCCAAAGAGAATATAACATTTGTAAATATGTATGCACCAAACATAGGAACAAATACATATATAAAGCAAATATTAACAGATATCACGGGAGAAACTGACAGTAAAACAATATTAGTAGAAGACTTTAATACCCCACTTATATCAATGGACAGATCAGACAGACAGAAAATCAGTCAGAAAACATTGGCCTTAAATGTCACATTACATCAGATGTACTTAATAGATATATACAAAATATTTCATCCCCAAACTGCAGAATATACAGTCTTGAATCAAGAGCACGTGGAGCATTCTTCAGTATAGGTCACATGTTATGCCATAAAACATGTTTCAATAAATTTAATAAGATTGAAATCACTTCCAAGCATGACAGTATGAAACTACAAATTAAGAGGAAGATTGTAAAAAAAAAAAAAAAACAGATGGAGTCTAAAAAACATGCTACTAAAGAATCAAAGGTTCAATGAAGAAATAAAAAGGGAAATCAAATAAATGTACCTTGACATAATGAAAGTGGAAACACAACTTTCTAAAATCTATTAAACACAGCAAAAGCAATTCAAAGATGGAAGTTCACAGTGACACAGGCCTACCTCAAAAAGCAAGAAAAATATCAGATACACCTTTCAAATTTACACCTTAATGAACTAAAAAAAGAAGAAAAAAACAGTATTCAAAGTAGTAGAAGGAAAAATAAAAATCAGAGAAGAAACAGGTATAATAGAGATAAAAAAATCAGTGAAACTAAGAGATAAAACTTTAGCCAGACTCATCAAGAAAAAAAGAGAGCACCCAGATATAATGCATCAGAATAAAGAAAGGAAAGAAAGAAATCATAAAGATCACATAAGAAATAAATGATAAAGAAATGAAGGAAACATTAGCAAAGATCATTAAAACTAAAAGTTGATTCTCTGAAAATTTAAACAAAATTGATAAACCATTAGTCAGACTCAACAGGAAAAAAAAGGGAGAAGATTCAAATCAATAGAATTACAAATGAAAAAGGAGAAGTAACAACTAACACCTCAGAAATACAGAGGATCGTGAGAGATTACACAAGCAACTATATGTCAATAAAATGGACAACATGGAAGAAATGGACAAATTGTTAGAAAAGTACAACCTTCAAAGACCAAACCAGGAAGAAACAGAAAATATGAACAGAACAATCACAAACACTGAAGTTGAAACTGTGATTTAAATTCTTCCACCAAACAAGTCCAGAGCCAGATGGCTTCACAGGTGAATTCTATCAAACATTTAGAGAAGAGCTAACACCCATCCTTCTCAAGCTCTTCCAAAATATAGCAGGGGGAGGAACACTCCCAAACTCATTCTATGAGGCCACCATCACCCTGATACCAAAACCAGATAAAGATGTCACAAAGAAAGAAAACTACAGGCCAATATCTCTGATGAACATAGATGCAAAAATCATCAACAAAATAGTAGCAAACAGAATCCAACAGCACACTAAATGGATCGTAAACAGTGATCAAGTGGGATTTATCCCAGGAATGCAAGGATTCTTCAATATAAGCAAATCAATCAATGTGATACACCATATTAACAAATTAAAGGATAAAAACCATATGATAATCTCAATAAATGCAGAAGAAGCTTTCAACAAAATTTAACACCCATTTATGATAAAAAACTCTCCAGAAAGTGGGCATAGAGGGAACCTACCTCAACATAATAAAGGTCATATATGACAAACTCACAGCCAACATCATTCTCAATGGTGAAAAACTGAAAGCATTTTCTCTAAAATCAGGATGAACACAAGGGTGCCCATTCTCACCACTACTATTCAACATAGTTTTGGAAGTTTTAGCCACAGCAATCAGAGAAGAAAAAGAAATAAAAGGAATCCAAATTGGAAAAGAAGAAGAAAAACTGTCACTGTTTGCAGATAACATGATACTATACATAGAAAAGCCTAAAGATGCCACCAGAAAACTATTAGAGCTCATTGATGAATCTGGTAAACTAGCAGGATACAAAATTAATGTACAGATATCTCTTGCATTCCTATATACTAACAACAAAATATCAGAAAGAGAAATTAAGGAAACACTCCCATTTACCATTGAAACAAAAAAATAAAATTCTTAGGAATAAACCTACCTAAGGAGGCAAAAGATCTGTATGCAGAAAACTGTAAGACACTGATCAAAGAAATCAAAGACAATACAAACAGATGGAGAGATATACCACATTCTTGGATTGGAAGACTCAATACTGTGAAAATGACTATACTACCCAAAGCAATTTACAGATTCAATGCAATCCCTATCAAATTACCAATGGCATTTTTCACAGAACTAGAACATAAAATTTTACAATTTGTATGGAAACACAAAAGACACTGATAAGCCAAAGCCATCTTGTGAAAGAAAAATAGAGCTGAAGGAATCAGGCTCCCTGACTTCAGACTATATTACAAAGCTACAGTACTCAAGACAGTATGGTACTGGCAGAAAACAAAAACATAGATCAAAGGAACAGGATAGAAAGCCCAGAGATAAACTCATGCACATATGGTCACCTTATCTTTGACAAAGGAGGCAAGAATATACAATGGAGAAAAGACTGTCCCTTCAATAAGTGGTGCTGGGAAAATTGGACAGCTACATGTAAAAGAATGAAATTAGAACACTCCCTAACACCATGCACAAAAATAAACTCAAAATGGATTAAAGACCTAAATATAAGGCCAGACACTATCAAACTCTTAGAGGAAAACATAGGCAGAACACTCTATGACATAAATCACAGCAAGATCCTTTTGACCCACCTCCTAGAGTAATGGAAATAAAAACAAAAATAAACAAATGGGACCTAATGAAATTTAAAAGCTTTTGCACAGCAATGGAAACCATAAACACACACAAAAAGGTAATCTTCAGAACAGGAAAAAATATTTGCAAACAAATCAACTGACAGAGGATTAATCTCCAAAACATACAAGCAGCTCATGCAGCTCAGTATCAAAAAAACAAACAAACAACCCAATCAAAAAATGGGCAGAAAACCTAAATAGACATTTCTTCAAAGAAGATATATGGATGGCCAACAAACACATGAAAAGATGCTCAATATCACTCATTATCAGAGAATTACAAATCAAAACCACAATGAGGTATCACCTCAAACTGGTCAGAATGGCCATCATCGAAAAATCTACAAACAATAAATGCTGGAGAGGATGTGGACAAAAGGGAACCCTCCTGCACTGTTGGTGGGAATGTAAATTGATACAGCCACTATGGAGAACAGTATGGAGGTTCCTTAAAAAACTAAAAATAGAATTATCATGACCAACAATCCCACTGCTGGGCATATACCCTGAGAAAACCATAATTCAAAAAGAGACATGTACCACAATGTTCACTGCAGCACTATTTACTACAGGCAGGACATGGAAGCAACTTAAATGTCCATCAATAGATGATTGGATAAAGAAGATGTGGTGCCTATATACAATGGAATATTACTCAGCCATAAAAAGAAACGAAACTGAGTTATTTGTAGTGAGGTGGATGGACCTAGAGTCTGTCATACAGAGTGAAGTAAGTCAGAAAGAGGAAAAAATAAAATACCATATGCTAATGCATATATTTGGAATCTATAACAAACCTAGTGGCAGGGCAGGAATAAAGATGCAGAGGTAGAGAACGGACCTGAGGACATGGGGGGACAGTGGAAGCTGGGGCCAAATTAGAGAGTAGCATTGACATATATACACTACCAAACATAAAATAGATAGCTAGTGGGAAGCTGCTGCAAAGCACAGGGAGATCAGTTCAGTACACTGTGACGACCTAGATGGGTGGGATAGGGAGGGTAGGAGGGAGGCTCCAGAGGGAGGGGACATGGAGATATATGTATACATTCAGCTGATTCACTTTGTTGTACAGCAGAGACTAGCACAACACTGTAAAGCAATTACACTCCAATAAAGATGTAAAAAATAAATAAAATAAAATCTATTAAACACAGCAAAAGCAATTCAAAAATGGAAGTTCATAGTGACACAGGCCTACCTCAAACAGCAAGAAAAATCTCAGATATACATTTCAAATTTACCTCAATGAGCTAAAGAAGGAAAACAAACATTACTCAAAGTTAGCAGAAGGAAGGAAAAATAAATATCAGAGAAGAAATAAGTGAAATAGAGACAAAAATGTAGAAAGATCAATAAAACTAAGAGATAAATCTTTAGCCAGACTCATCAAGAAAAAACTAGAGCACCCAGATAAAATGCATCAGAATAAAAGAGAAGTTACAACTGATATCACAGAAATACAAAGGATTATAAGAGACTACTATGTACAATTATACAGCAATAGATTGGAAATCCTAGAAGAAATGGATAAATTCCTAGAAACCTATAACCTACACAGACTGAATCATGAAGGAATAGAAAACCTGAACAGACTGATTACTAGTGAGGTGACTGAATCAGTAATCAAAAACCTCCCAACAAATAAAAGGCCAGGACTGGACAAATTTATTGCTATATTCTACTAAACATTTAAAGAAGAAGTAATACCAATCTTTCTCAAACTCCTTCATAAAATAGAAGAGGAGGAAACACTTCCAAACTCACCTTATGAGGTCAACTTTACCCTGATATCAAAACAGTCAAAGACACCACGAGAAAAGAAAATTACAAGCCAATATCCCTCATGAACATAGAGGTAAAAATCCTTAGCAAACTGAATACAACAATACATTAAAAGAATCATAAATCTTGATTAAGTGGGAATCATTCCTGTGATGCAAGGATAGTTCAATAACCACGAATCAATGTGATACATCACACTAACAAAATGAAGGCTAAAAATAATATGATAATCTCAATACATGCAGAAAAAGCATTTGGCAAAATTCAACTTCCATTTACAATAGATGTCTCAACAAAGTGCGTATAAAAGGAACATACCTCAACATAATAAAGGCCATATATGATAAGCCCACAGCTAATGTCATACACTATGGTGAGAAGTTAGAAGCTTTTCATCTCCCCAGTCTTACTCAACATAATACTGGAAGTCCTAGCTAGACCAATTAGGCAAGAAAAAGGAAAAAAAAAAAAAGCATCAAAATTGGAATGAAAGACATAAAACTGTCATTATTTGCATATAAAATGATATTATACATAGAAAACCCTAAAGACTTCATCAAAAAACTGTTAGGGGCTTCCCTGGTGGCGCAGTGGTTGAGAGTCCGCCTGCCGATGCAGGGGATGCGGGTTCATGCCCCGGTCCGGGAAGATCCCACATGCCGCGGAGCAGCTGGGCCCGTGAGCCACGGCCACTGAGCCTGCGCTCTCCAATGAGAGAGGCCACAACAGTGAGAGGCCTGTGTACCACAAAAAATTAAAAAATTAAAAAATTTTTAAAAATAAAAACTGTTAGAACTAATAAATGAATTCAGTAGAGTAGTAGAATAGAGAATTGATATATAACAAATTTGTGGGGTTTTTTACACTAAAAATGAACTACCAGAAAGAGAAATTAAGAAAACAATGCCATTTACAATTGCATCAGTAAAAATAGATACCTAGGAATAAATTTCTCTGAGGAGGTGAAAGACCTATACTCTGAAAACTGTGATACACTGATGGAAGAAATTGATCATAACACAAATAAATGGAAAGATATACTATGCTCATGGATGAAAAGAATACTTTTAAAATGTCCATACCTCACCAAGCAATCTAGAGATTTAATGCAATCCCTATAAATACCAGTGGTATTTTCCACAGAACTAGAACAAAAACTTCTTAAATTTCTATGGAGCCACAAAAGACCTTGAACAGCCAAGAAATCTTGAAAAAGAAGAACAAAGCTGAAGGTATCACACATCTTGACTTCACTATACTACAAAGCTATAGTAATCAAGACAGTATGGTACTGGCAGGAAAATGGAGACATAGATCAATGGAACCAAATAAAGAACCCAGAAATAAACTCATGCATATATAGTCAATTAATTTTTTAACAAAGGAGTCAAGAATAAACATTAGAGAAAAGACAATCTCTTCAATAAACAGTGTTGAGAAAATTGGGAAGATACATGCAAAAGAATAAAACTGGAGTACTACCTTACATCATATACAAAAATAAACTCAAAACCAACTAAAACCTTAAACGTAAGACCTGAAACCATAATATTCCTACAAGAGAAGTTAGGAAATAAGCTCTTTGACATCAGTCTTAGTGATAGTTTTTTGAACCTGTCTCCTCTGGCAAAGTCAAAAAAAAAAAAAAGAATGAAAAACAAACAAATGGTACTACATCAAACTTTTGCACAGCAGAAGAAATCACTAACAAAATGGAAAGGCAACCTACTAAATGGGAGAAGATTTGCAAACGCTTATATCTGATATGGGATTAATATCCAAAATATATGAAGAATTTATACAACTTACTATCAAAAAACAAAGAATCCAATTTAAAAATAGGAAGAGGACCTGAATAGACTTTTTCTAAAGAAGACATACAGGCCAATAGGTACATATAAAGACCTTTAACCTCACTAATCATCACGGAAATACAATTCAAAACCACAATAAGATATTACCTCACACCTGTCAGAATTGGATATTATCAAAAAGACAGCAAATAAGTGTTGGGGAGAGTATGGAGAAAAGGAAATCCTCATGCACTGTTGGTGGGAATATAAATTGGTGCAGCCACTATGGAAAACAGTATGAAGGTTCCTCAAAAAATTAAAAATAGAACTACCATACAGTTCAGCAATTCTACTTCTGGGTATTTACCTGAAGAAAAAAAAAACACTAATTCATAAAGATATATGCACCCCTATGTTCATTGCTGCATTTTTTACAATAGCCAAGCTATGGAAACAACCTAAGCACCCAGTCATTAACAGATGAATGGATAAAGAAGATGTAGTGAGTATACACACACACACACACACACACACACACACACACACACATGATGGAATATTACTCAGCCATAAAAATGAAATCTTGCCATTTGAAACAATATGTATGGATGTAGGAGTATTCTCCTAAGCAAAATAAGTCAGACAAAGAGAAATCCCATATGATCTCACTTATATGTGGAATCTCAAAACAAAACAAAACAAACTAAACAAAACCAGACTCACAGACAGAGAAGGGGTGATTGCCAGATGGGAGTGAAATGGGGGTGTGGGTGAGCAAAATAGATGAAGGGGATAAAAAGATACAAATTTCCAGTTATAAAATAAAGTCATGGGGATGTAATGTACATCATAGGGAATATAGTCAATAAAATTTTAATACCTGTGTACAGTGACAGATGATAACTAGACTTATCATGGTGACCATTTCATATTGCTATGATGTACACCAGAAACTAATATGATATTGCATGTCAATTATATTTCAACCTAAAATAAAGAACACAAATATAAGGATCCCAGCTTCTGTCAAGTCATATTCATGTAGGCATTTCATGTATATAAAAGTAAGTAGGAAGAGAAGAAAATCTTTTGGCAGTTTCTCTATTAAGGTAATGAGCCATGCTCCAGAGAGTATAAGGGCATTGTGATTTCGACCCTCTTTAAACTGACCCTCTGAAGGGGTAATTGCTACTGTTGTCATTAAAAGTTTCCAAATCTGCTGTCTTCAAAACACCGCTGGACTGGGTTTACTAAAGAGTAAACAAAGGGGTAAAGTTTCCATTCTCTTCTTTCAATCTTGCTTTGGATCCTACTGAAATACACTCCCTATCTGTCTATGGAATCCTAAATAAGCCCTCCTCTTTCTGGTTAGGTTAAAAAAAGTAGTGTAACTCTATTTAAAACTTCTAATCTCATAGCCAAGGAAAAGCTCAACAACATTTATGCTCCCGTTTACAAATGTTTACTTTTCTACTAAGTTAAAAACAGGGAGGACTATAAAGGGTAAAAGTCTCTTTACTTGTTTGCAAACCACTGCTTTCAGAAGGTTATTGCCTCTTAGGCCATGCCCTCTGTGCAGCCAGTGTTCAAACACTCTTTTGAACGATATGTGGTTGGCTTCTCTGGAATGCACTTTGAGAGTTGAGACCCACAAAATTTCCTGTCGTAGGTTATCTGGATCTAGTTTAAACTCTTCCATTCATAGCTGTTCACATATAGCCATCACTGATGGAGCTGTCTGTCCAGTGAGCAGGCCACCTCAGTTAGATACTTGCAATATGACTCATCTGAGCTATTTTTTATGATTTCTGCTGCCGAGGGAAACCTCTCACATCCCGGACTCAAATACCAGCAGTGGAACCTGCATCACAGCTACCTCCTGTGCCATCTCTCTCCATTCTCCTTCCTTGGTTCTACTTGAGCTGGACCGGTTCTAAGTAGATTTTCAAAGGAGTTGCATCCTAATTTCCCCTTCTTTTAGATGCTCCCCAAATGTTTTTAACTAGTTTTCCTAATGTTCTATTTTTCCCACTTGGCTTCAAGGAGAAGAAAGAACCACTTTCCCTACCCCTGAGTGGAGGAAAATCTCTCAGCAATAAACCTATCCAGTCCACAAGACTCAAAAACGTTCCCTCAGCTTCTTTTCCCTGCAAGTCAAGCCCCTGTCTCCTCTACACTGATAGAAGTGCTAGGGTAGTGCTTCCCTCCAGGAGTGCCTTTCTGCTGCTCCTTAAGAACTTACACAGAAGCCTTTAAACCCAGTTTCTGACTGCTTTGACTCCATTAGAGTGAAGGAAGACTTATTTTCAGATGTGGGTCTGGCAGCCAATTCTAGGCAGGTGGAAGAGCTCCTAAAAGCCTGTTATTTACATCTAAGAAGAACATTTCTGCCCTCACCCCTTGATTAACCTCCCCAGTGATAAGAGTAGTTGTGTCTCCCCTCATCATGCTGGCAGAGCAGGATAGGACAATAGCTACTCTGATTTTAAATTAGCATATGCATCAATGAACACAATGCATACACTATTTTATTCCACTTAATTAAAACTCCATTAACTGTAGTTCAAGATTATTAAAAATCTCTGTGCTTTATGCCCCTGGAAGAAATAGCTACAAGGATCATTATGACACAGAACACCAAGCTTGGGTCTAGAGATCACACAGAGAATCCTGGCAATAAGCCTCTGCCTGTGAAGTTGGTCATTCTGTTGTTTTTATTGTTTAAAACTGCAGGTGACAAAGATCTGCTTGAAATTGATTAGACTAACTCCTCATCTCTATTAAAACCTAAGAAAGAATCTAGTTCTAGGTGCCACTATTTGTCTAAGATGGCTCAAACAGAGCCATTCAATGCTTATTTTGTGGCACTTTGTAATAAAACAATCTTAGTCTTAAGAACGAATTGAAATGATTCTTAGCAAAATATCAAGGATTTATTTTTCCTTCAATCAGTAGAATAAAAGCCAAAAAACAGAAAGCACTTTCATTTTTAAGTAATACTAAATTGTGTTGTATAAAAAAATAACAAAAATATAGAAATTACAAAGATGAGTTATCTTGAGAGGAGACTGACTGCAATCACACTGGTGGAAAGAGGGGACTACACCCCTCTCACTCCTGGGAACCCAAGCCACCCCTCTCCACGTCTTCCCTGCAAACTGACACACGTTGTTTTAGTTGTGTATTTCATAAGGATGCTACAATTAAGGGTGTCAATTCTAGCACAGTCATGTAACTGTATTGACTCACATAATGGTGTATAGATAGGTTCTGGGCATCTCTGATAAAGCCTAGAGCTGGAAGAAAAGGGAGCTTCCTACAAATCCTGCACCTGCACATTCAGCCATGCACACACTCCAACAGAGAATGTGCGTACACTTTCACCAGCACACCTGTGCGTGGGAGCGAGTCCTGTCCCTCCCCTAGTCTTTGTAAATGCTGAGGTGGCTTTTTTCTCCCAAACCTGTCCACCCTTGTCTTATGGGTATAACAGGGTACATGCACAGCCAGTTAAGGAAAAGAATTACATTTTAGAAGCTTTGCCTGATCCTTACAGGTCCAATGCATATGCTGTAACGGTGGATTTAAAAAGGGTTTTTTTTTGGAAAAATACTTATTTAGATTTTCTGCCCATTTTTAGATTGGGGAGGTTATAAATTAGGAGCTCAGGATTAACATACACACACTACTACATATAAAATAGATCACCAACAAGGACCTACTGTATAGTACAGGGAACTCTGCTCAATATTCTGTAATAACCTATATGGGAAAAGAATCTGAAAAAGGATGAATATATGTATAGTATATGTATAACTGAATCACTATGCTGTAAACCTGAAACTAACACAACATTGTAAATCAACAATACTCAAATAAAATTTTTTAAAAAATCATGAAAAGGGTTTTCATATATGGGACCTTTCACATAAATATACACTAAATTTTACCAAGTACCTGAGCTCATGATTCCTCAGCCTCGTAAGTGAGCTGTAGTGTGTGGTTGTTCAGACTTTGCAATAGCATGCAAACTTTTTTTGGGGAGGGTGGATAGGAAGTTCCTTTCTGTAACTGTCAAGATATAACTTACGCAGAGCCTTAACAAAGTCTATGCTTAAGGAAACTTGAGTCTGCAGAATAGGAGAAAGGAAATTGTCCTCAGTTTCCTTCAAGAAATAGGAATACCTTGAGTTTTCTGAGGAAGGAGATTTTTCATACCAAAGATGAGGATGAGAAATATATCAGGGGGAACCAGGGAAAATAGGTCACAGGAGACTGAAATAAAACTGTGAGGTTGTGAGAGCAGGAATATTTCACACCCTCCAAGGGCCTAAACTCTCCATGCTCCTTCACCACTCCTGACCTCTTTTTGAAGCACATGGGAATGAGTTAGTTAGGCTACAACTGGTAATTGTACTCTTTGGTTTAGCTTTAAGATGCTGATATCACTGTTCATTTAAAAATAACAACGAAACACACTTCAAATATCTTTCTGGGTTAGCAGTGTGTGTTCTCTTAAGGGAGGCTGAGCAAG
The DNA here is from genome assembly GCF_025265405.1 of Mesoplodon densirostris. NCBI lineage: Eukaryota > Metazoa > Chordata > Mammalia > Artiodactyla > Ziphiidae > Mesoplodon > Mesoplodon densirostris. The sequence continues at coordinate 101,909,147 of NC_082663.1, read as the reverse complement.
AGATAACATCTGTCTCTAGTCACCTAGCTAGGGCCCATCCCCACAGTGTCTGTCCCCCTCATGTGTACTCCCAGCTGAAAAAAACAGAGCAGCAGATGGTTCCCCAAGCAGGAGAGATCACAGGCCAGTGGTCTCTGTCTTCCTCTCAGAGCTCACCCAGATACCCAACTCTGGGAAAGACAGGACTGGTCCCAACACATCGATTCTTCACAAAATTAACAAATAGATCACTGAGGAAAGATTTGGAAAAAGTTATGTATTCTTTATAAGCCACTAAACGTAGTAAATAAACGAGGATATGCCATTCAGCATGTAACAAGTCTGATAAAGAAGAGCAACCCTTCTTTCTGCTTCTTCCACCTTTCTATCTGCTGGTTCTTTTTCCAGCATGTGCAAGGTGCATGGCTCCCCAGTTCTGGGATTCCTGGGTATGTTTCTCTACTTGGCTCTCATTTTCTTGCCCTCCTGGCTCTTCCATGTTTCTTGAAATAATCATCCATACGTCCCATCTCTGCTTCCTTCAGTCTCTCTTCAACCCCTTCCCTTTTCTCTACTCACTCTTCTGGCTTAGGTCATCACAGACCTCCATATTATCAAATCCAATAAACTAGGGAGGGAGGGGGACTTTATTTTTGTAATTGGTCCACTATCAGAATTCACCAAGGCCTGAGTTTCCCAGACTTTTTTTCACCTTTATGAATGTATGATGCCAGTAACCTTTGTGTTTGCTGTGTTCACAGTGGGACCCCAGAATTAAGCCCTTGGCCTGTGCTCTTTGCTCTGTGGTTTCACCCAGGCTAAGGGTTTCCACTATGCCACCCACATGCTGATGAATCTAAGCTCTAATGTGCACATTCTGTCACTGTCAGACTCACCCATCTGGGATGTCCTAAAGGACCATATATCAACCTGTCCATGTTCTTATTTATCATCTTTCATCCAAAATCTTCCTTTCTTTTATATTCTTGTACAGTCTCTGGTTTAGTCCTTAATCCCCAATATTGTCCATAAATATTTTAATGAATGAATTCATAATGTTTAAGAAGAATCTGTAATGGCTCATAAAAATTAATCATATGAACTAAAGTAATTTACATGCTCACCCAAAACAATCAAGTTAACTGAGTGTATAGACATAACTCTTAAAGATTCAAAACATAAAATCACTAACAAGTCTCCTTCTATGAAGCATTTTGTGACTCCTCTACCACCCTGCCTCCAACAATCTGTAGAAAGCCAGAGAAAAAATGATGATCTGTGTGTCCTACCATAATACTTCACAAATAAAAATTGCAGAACTGATCACATTACAACCACGTAATTTAGGTGTATGTCTTACTATAATTTGAGTTTCCTAAAAGCTAACAGTATACATATGTAGTTTTCTTTTATCTGTGACTGACATAGCTGGCACTTGATATTTTTGGACAAATAATAAAGTCCAGTAGACTTATCTTCAGTGTAGGCTGTTCTTCTCACTTTATTTTTTATGTAAGATTCTATTTGATGATGAACTATTTGGTTTTAAATATCTTTTAATTAATATTTACTAAGCCACCCACTGTGCTTAAAATACAAAGATAGGTAAATAGTAACAGTACCAGTTTAAAGACAACTCCTTTGTTGATGGATTGTAGACTACTAAATATTGAAATAAATGTAGTACAACTCAGTCTGAGGAACAAGGATACAAATCTCAACTACTCCAGGAGCTTTTTCAATTGCCCACCACAGACTCTGATGGACAATTCCAGGCAGTTTCTCTTTTACAACCCTCCAAGAGTCATTGCTAAAGGGTGACACTGTTACCAATTGGAAGGTGCTCTCTCAGGTGAATTAGAGTCAAAACACATTAAAACAGAAAAAAAAATGAAAATCTCCATAATGTATTATTTTCATCTGCTACATATACATACATACATATATATATATACATATGTTACTTTATAGGAATATTCCAAGAATGCGTGGTCACCCAAAATAAGTTTTGGGTTTTTTTTTTTGTTTTTTTTTGTTTTTTTTGCGGTACGCAGGCCTCTCACTGTCGTGGTCTCTCCCATTGCAGAGCACAGGCTCCAGACGCGCAGGCTCAGTGGCCATGGCTCACGGGCCCAGCTGCTCTGCAGCATGTGGGATCTTCCCAGACCGGGGCACGAACCCGTGTCCCCTGCATCGGCAGGCAGACTCTCAACCACTGCACCACCAGGGAAGCCCCCAAAATAAGTTTTAAACTTACTATAATTATCAGAGCATTTTTACTTAATAAGACTATTTCTATAGATCATATCTTAATCCCTAAATCAGTTTTGTGAATTTTGACCATGATAATGGCAACTTTTTATGAAATGGATCATATTACCCTTACTTAGTCTACCATAATCATTTCATGATCAAATGGCACCCCTTAAGAACCCTGCCTACGTGATTTCTATTTTTAAGTTATCTAAAGAAAACCAAGTTAATTATATGGCAACCTAAAAACTTAGTTAGCAATCTGTGCCTCCTACAGCTAAAATACCAAACTGACAATTTATTTAGTGAGGGAGTTCAGATGAGTTCATACTCTGAAAAGTTTTATTTATTTAAAATTTCTGTTTCATTTGTTGTGGTCAATAACCTGAAAATTGTTTCTGAATGATCGAATAATTTCATAATCTTAAATATATTTTATAAAGTGATAAAAATATACTCTAGGAGCTTAAAGAAAAGCCAATACTTTGATTAGTAAATAAAGCTAAAATTTCATTATTACAAAAATATAGCTGTCACACTATTTAAAATATAACTTCCGAATCTACCAGCCAAGAGGGTGATTATTTACTGATAGAAATTTAGCTTTCAATATTTGCTGCCTGGAATAGACATAGGTCAAACTCCCCTGGATTTAAAAAGCAAAAGCAAGCCTTCCACAGAAACAGCAACTCAAGAGAAAAGTGAAAGGTACAAACATGGTTTTATAAGAACTCTCTTGGCATCCAGTAAGAACTTATCTTGGATATTCACATAGCTCTACAACATTGTGTAGCTGAGTCACTCGCTGACTTTTATTGTGAGTTGCTCTACAAAATAAAAACATAAAAAGTCATTATTTGCAATACCTCAAATCCAAAATATGTCACATATATTCAGATTATTAATCTCAATTCCATTTGTGAAAAGAAGAGGAAAAATGGTTTTCATGGCTGAAAAATGTTTACGCATACTTGATTACTTAAATAAACCTTATGGCAGTCAAACTTACTGAACAAATTTACTCAATGCTGTATGGAAATATGGGCACATAACAATCTTCTGAGCATTGAAGTCAGAAGCTATGGGTCCTGATTTCAGTAGTATGAAATGTAAATGTACATGGTAAATGTGGTACAAACTAACTCTATTTTAGCTTTCCACGTAGACATTAAGCAGCTCATGACTACACCATAACACAGTATGCATAAACAGTGTATTTCATGGCATGGGCTGCCAGATTTTCATTTCCTACTGTCTAGACAGCCAGTCTAAACACTGTATTCTGATGCCTACATGGAGTATAATTCTCCAAAGACTTCTTAAAGCTCCTGGTAGAAACTATGCTAGACACTCCCATTTTATTGCTTTTCTATGGTACACTTTGTATTCAGAAAAACAAATTACAGGATTCCTTAGGAGTGGGGGGGGGGAGATTCAGTCATTCTTTAACTTATAAAATCAATAAGGCCTTAACAACCAACCACCCACTCTCAGTCCACAATCCTCCTGATGGCTTTTAAACTGTGTTCAGCAGTCATGCTGAGCAGTTTTTAGAAGAGAAAATATTGCATTGTCATGAAATACACAGTGTATAAAATGTTTCCTGAGAAAAAAAACCCTGGAATTAAAATGAATGTTCTCTATAGATTATTATAATCTTCAACGTACTGACAAGCCTAAAATAATGTTTTGTAAAAATCGAATAAAATAAAATAACCTAGTCTTCAGTTTTAATTCCACAGGGAACAAACAGTCAATTATAATCAATTTTAAACCAAAACTAGAAGAAATGGGTTACATCTGAGGTTGACCAAAGTACAACCAGAGACAGTCAGCCAAATTCATGCAGGGCTCCCAAGGAAGTGCTTAATATCAGAATATAACTTAATAATCAGGCACAGAAACCAACCTGGGATCAAAAGTCACAGAAAGACAATGGGTCAGAAAGAATTAGAAAGAATCAGGCCATAGACACTGTCCAAAAACATTCAGAAGAGAATAACAAGACACTGAAACAATGTGAGCAATAGTTTGACATCAGGAGAACTTCTAAAGTTGTATGAGAGTAGATTACATGGGAATTATTCGTTTGTGTTGGCCTTCCTACAAAATTATGATCTTTTTACATGCAGCAATGTTTTTTCCCCTAAACCCTTATTATAAACCAGAGTTCTTGAAACTTAACAACATCCTCAGAAAAAAGATATTGAATGAAAGAGGCACGAATGACAGGGAGAAGCACCAAAACGGTGCCTGATGATACCTGGTTCAGCTCACTTGTAAACGTCTAGAGTTTACAACTAAACCTTAGCCTGCACCCTAGAAAGAGAAGTAGGTTTGTAGTAGTGTAGAGCAGAAATGAAACAGAAAATCATCAACTTATAGCAGACAGATCCTGATGTAGACTTTGCCAAGTAGAATTAGTAGGACAAAGCACATGTTGCTGGGATTACGGTATATAGTGTAATCCAGCTCTTTACAATGTTGCACAGGCTAATCCCCTACACACACTCCCCAGTGGAAGCTGCAGCAGTCTGTCATTGTTTCTGTGATTTCATCCTGCATTCTCTGTCAAATACAAGCATGATGTTATGTATTTTAAATATTTAAAATATTTTAATAGTATAGTAATTAAAAATTCACTTGGCTTTAAGAATTCAGCATCATGTATTGCCCCAGGCCCAGGGAACCAAACTTTTTAAAATTTTAGAATTTTTTATGTCAGAGGATTAGTGATGAAAATTTGTGTATTATTTATAAAAAGCAATAAGCTGTTAAAAAGTGTCCCTGTGTTACTTTATTTAAACAGACTTCACTGCAATATAATTTACATAAGTAAAATGCATCAGTTTTAAGTATACAACTAAATGGATTTGGTCAAAGGTATAAATCTATGTAATCAAGAAATATTGTCTAGTATTCAGTGTATATATTTTGTTAAACTCATCCCAAAGTATTTTATATTTGGGGATGCTATTATAAATGCAATTATTGTCTTAATTTCACTTTTAGATTTTCCATTGCCAGTGTATAGAAATAAAATTATTTCAATCATTTACGTATTAAGACCTGTTTTGTCACCCAGAATATAGCCTATCGTGTTAAATATGTTCCATGACTGCTTGAAAAGAATATATGTCCTGCTGTTGATGAATGAAATGCTAAATATTTATCAATCAAGTCATGTTAACTGATAGTGTTGCTCAGGTATTCTTTTATCCCTAATTGTTGCATTGCTTTTCTATCAATTTCTAAAACAGGAATGCTGAATCTCTAATAGTAACTGTTCATTTGTCCTTTTCTCCTTTCACTTTATGTACTCTCAAACAACTATTACTAGGTATCTATTTATCTATGATTTTTATGAATGATTAAGCTCACTCTTTTATCATTATGAAATATCTCTATCTCTGGTAATATCCCTTCCCATGAAATCTACTTTGTCTTATGTTAATATAGCAATTCCAGCTTTCTTAAGATTAGTGTTCACATGGTTTATCTTTCTCCATCCTTTTAATTCATCTGTGTTTTTATATTTAAATGAATTTTTGTTGAAAGTACATAGTTATGTCTAGACTTTTACCAACTTTTATGCTTCGCTGCCTTTCAATTAGAGTTTGTATCATTTACATTTACAGTATTACTTAATATGGCTGGTTTAAATCTACCATCTTGCTATTGGTTTTCTGTATTTCATATTTGTTCTTTGTTCCTTTTTTCCCCTCTTTTCTGCTCTTTTTGGATTACTTGAGTGTTATTTAGCATTTTATTTAATGTCCACTGTGGGCTTATTAGCTAAACTTCTTCCTTTAATATTTTTAGTAGTTTCTCTAGGATTTATAATAGGCATTTTTCCACTTCTCGTGGTTGGAGGGAAAGAATATGTTTATTATCTTGACTATGGTGATGGTTTCATGGTGTATACGTTTATGTCTAAAAAATTATCAAACTATATACCTTAAAATGTTTCATCTATTTCATGTCAATTACACCTCACTAAATCTGTCTGAAGAACAGAAGAGAAAGAACATTAGGGTAATTAGCACTTGTAGTTTAATAGGGTTATAAGCCCATTGCATGGTAAGAAGTGTTGTACTAGACAAAATCCTGCCTTGTGTAATAATACCTATATTACTAAGTAATATTCCTGAGTTTCTCTTCTGTCTGGGAAACTGGAACATATATTTAAGATCCAAGCTAAATATCTGAAACATCACAAGTAACTTCTGAGCCATTGGTGCCTCTAGCTATCATAACCATAGGGGAAACTGGGGGAAAAAATGACCATAATTTCACAATCTAAAGGAACCAAAAAATTAAACATTCATCTGTGAGTAGTCCATTCCCATATGTGCTTTCTTATCTACATTAGATTCATCTGTTCAATTTTTCTGTTATTTTTGCCTCAATGCTTCAGAACATAAGTTGGCAATTTTTTTTTTCTGTGAAGGGCACAGAGTAAATATTTTAGAATTTGCAGATCACATACATTCTATTTCACATTTTTTTTTAAATAAAGCTTTAAAAATGTGAAAACAATTCTTACCTCGGGGGCTGAATATAAACAAGCCACAGGCCATAGTCTGCAAATCCCTGCTTTAGAATAAACTGTTTATTTACGTTCTTTGGGAACTCATCAATTGCTAGGGACATTAAGCACTGCAAAGTCAGACATACAATACTGGGTATGGTAATATACACTCAGCATGTTTCCTTCTTACATTTCACCCAAATACATATGAGGTAAATATTCGAAATCCTTTGCATCTCTTCAGTTGGCAGAGAGTGAGAATTCACACATTAACATTTTAGAGGCTTACTTGAATTCTAGGCTCGGCTTTTAAGTATTTATAAGTTAATGGAAACCTTGAGAAACCTTGAACTAAGCTAAAAAAAAAAGTTAGCCATTGTATATGTACATATACATGTACATTGTACATATTTGTAAGCTAAATGGAAACATTAGATTTGCATAGTCTTCTTGTAAATTAAAATCCATTGCTTCATCAATATAAATGAGGTACAGTAAGTCCTTTTTTCGGAAGCTACATGCTTTTTTAAAATTTGCATTAAGGGTGTATTTGTAAAGGCTAACAAATATATGTAAAACATTTATTCCTATAGTGCACAAGTATTTTTAAAACTGTCTCACCCAACCTCATCTTATTTGGGTAAATGTGTCAGCGTTATTATTCATACATTCAGCAGATGTTTATTGACCATCTAACTTGTCTACTTAGAAGAGACTGGAAAACAAGATAGGCATGGGTCTTACCATGATGGAGTCTTTTTTTTTTGTAAGACTGAGGTGATTAAAAAGATATAAATAACCAAAATAATTACAGACTATGAAAAGTGAAGGAAATAAACATGACAACCTTGCATAGATAGAGTAACCTCCAATATGAAAACAAGGAGGTAAAGTTGGAAGAAAAGGCAAACTTTGAAGACATAACCCTAACCCCAAGACTGAGGAAAGCCAGTGAAACGACATCAAATGGAAATATTTTAGTGTGTTTAAGGAATCATTAAGAGGTCACTTGTCTGACATAGGTGACCAAGAACAAGGGCATGAAATAAGGCTGTGGTAATTGGGAATAAGTCTCACATTGCTACTTGGAGACAAGACTGGAGGAGGAAACAGTGGAAGCAAAAGGACTAGTAAAGACTCAATATGCCCCCTTCCCCTTAGGGGAATTATTCCTCAGATGAGAGACAACAGTGGTTTAGAATATGTTAGCAGCAGAGGGATGAAAAGGAGTGAATGGACATATAGACATGGAGCAAAAAAAAAGATTGATACCCTAGTCCATTTACATATCTGTAGCAATGATCCAACAGAGAGAGAGAGAAACTTATGTGGCAAAAAAAAAGACGAAATAAAGATTCAAAGTGCTTTAGAATTTAAATTACACTATCTTATTCAGCATATGTTTTTAGAATAATGAAAATGAGGAGGAAAGTTGCTACTTGTTTAAACTCATGAAAAATTTAGAAGCGGTGTTTAAAACTTAAACCATAAACTCATCCTATTCATCAAATATAAGTATTTGCCATGTGCCAGGCCATATGCCAGATACTGAGAATACAAATATAGAGATACATGATCTTGATATCTCTGAGCTTATATTTCTGACATTACTTAGTTATCTTCAGTGAAACTATTTAATATTTTTCCTGTATGTTTTCTATTGTATATTAATCAAGTAAAGAAATAAGGTGCTTTAAAACCGTGCAAGGACGCTTCCTCTTCTTCCTCTTCCTCTTTCTTTCTTTTCCTGAATTATTCACTTGTCTAACTGTTAAGTGAAGCAGGACAAGGCATATCTGTAGTTGGGGTGGGGTTGCTGTGTTGGTCCAGCACAAGATGTTGGAATTAGAGCAGGATGACAAAGACATCTACCTAAGAGTGAGGGTGGAGCTGGGCAGCTTGACATGGGAAGTCAGAGCTGGAGGAGGCAGAGGAGGGTACCCATGCACTGGGGCAGTCCAGTGCAGAGAGTCAGATCTCAAGCAGGATGAAGACAAGAGTCCACACTTGAGAGTAGCCCCATACAGGGTTTTGAAGCCCAAGTGTAGAAGGTGAAGTGACAGAGGTATCCACACAGGGAATAGCCCTGTGTGTGGAATCAGAGCCAAAGCAGAATATGGATGGCATCCATTCCAGGGTCAGCCTAGCTGGGGGTGTCTAAAAAGGGTAAGGAAGGATTCCACGTTTGGGGGCAGCCAGATGTAGAGATTCAGAGCCCAAATGGGGCAAGGCAGTCTGGTATGAGGTTTCAGAGCCTGAGAGGAGTAGGGAAAGCATCTTCATAAGGCAATACAGCCTAATGCAGTGAGGGCCAAAGCCATGGGAAACTAGCCAAAGCCTAGTTCAAATAGGGTTCAGAGGGGATGAAATGACCATGGAGATGGGAGACTCATTATATACATGGGAACTGACTGACTAAAGGGTAATGGGAGCCAAGATTCTCACTCTTAGAGAACAAATGGAAAGAGAAAAAAACTTGAATGAACACTGAGGTGTTGAATTAGAAGTAGAAACACCGCTGTGAACTCATGCCATACAATCTTTATAGATAGACATAGAATACATATAAAAGTACAAATAATTTGCCCCAAGCAAACTGTAGCACAAGAAAGGGAGTGCTGGGCCTCCCTGGTGGCGCAAGTGGTTGAGAGTCCGCCTGCCGATGCAGGGGATACGGGTTCGTGCCCCGGTCTGGGAGGGTCCCATGTGCCGCGGAGCGGCTGGGCCCGTGAGCCATGGCCGCTGAGCCTGCGCGTCCGGAGCCTGCGCGTCTGGAGCCTGAGCTCCGCAGCGGGGGAGGCCACAACAGTGAGAGGCCCGCATACCGCAAAAAAAAAAAAAAAAGAAAGGGAGTGCTTACAAAGTGCATGCACCCATACCCACACATCCACACACCCACACCCACACATATACACACACTAGCTTTGTCTATTGAAAGAACCTGAAAGTAGGAACACCGTACGCATCTAGCATACCAATTGTGGCTTTTGAATGTATTCTCCTCTAAAAGGAACTAGGGTTCCTTGGAGACATGGCTAATTCCACTGCTGGACCAGGGAAAGTATGAAATAAACTTGGAATCCACTGCTGTGCCAGAAAGCAAACAAGTGCTTAAAGAAAGACACAGTCATGCCAGAAGGACATAGAAGCCAATTTCAAGAGGTTTCCACTGGCCAGTTCAACAACCACATGACTAGCATTTAAAAAATTAAGCATGGGATTATAAACCACTTAAAATGTCATAAATCTATATAGATATAAACAAAAATGTATACATTTAAAGTTTGAAAAAGAAAGAGATATTTATATAGTTTCAAAGTACCTCCCCACAAAACTCATACTGTTTTAAAAGGAGAAAAGAGACCCTTTATAATAAAGAAGCCAGGCAAATATTCCCTTAATCAATAATCAAGTGTTATTATTTTAAGTAATAGGGCAAATCAAAATTATGCACCATCTGGTAGGTTGAAATAATAAGAGCAAAGCATCACTCCTTGTGATATTCCTCCCAAAGGTACATAATCTGAATCCAGTCATAAGGAAACATCACAATAACAAAAATTGAAGGACATTCTAAAAAAGAACAAATAAACTGGCCTGTAATCTTCAAAAGGATCAAAGTCACCAAAGCCAGAGAAATGGTAAGAAATTATTCCAGACTGAAGGAAACTAAAGAAACATTACAACTAAATGCACTACTTGATTCTAAACTGGATTTTTTTTTGCCATAAATGTGTTTTTATTGAAATAACTGATGAAATTTGCATGGGATTTGTGGGTTGGATGAAAGTAATGAATCAATGTAGATTTCCCCGATTTTGGGTGGTAATAGTGTGGTTTTATAGGAGTGTTCTGAGATGGCAGGGCATCAGAACAGTAGTTACTTTCAAATGGTTCAGTAAGCAAATATTCTTGTACAATACTTACAACTTTTCTGTAAGTTTGAGCATATTTCAAAATTAAAAAAAAATAGTACCAAATGCAGTGCTGGGGTTTTGATCTCAAATCATCTCAAATCATATACTATTTAAAAGTTGTTTAATTAAAAAGTGAAACAGACTTCTGGGGAAGATGGCGGAAGAGTAAGACGCGGATATCACCTTCCTCCCCACAGATACACCAGAAATACAGCTACACGTGGAACAACTCCTACAGAACACCTACTGAATGCTGGCAGAAGACCTCAGACCTCCCAAAAGGCAAGAAACTCCCCACGTACCTGGGTAGGGCAAAGCGGAGAGATTCCCGCACAGAGGACCGGTGCTGACCAGCACTCACCAGCCCGAGAGGCTTGTCTGCTCGCCCGCCGGGGCAGGCGGCATTGGGAGCTGAGGCTCGGGCTTCAGTCGGAGCGCAGGGAGAGGACTGGGGTTGGCGGCGTGAACACAGCCTGAAGGGGCTAATGCGCCACAGCTAGCCAGGAGGGAGTCTGGGAAAAAGTCTGGACTTGCCGAAGAGGCAAGAGACTTTTTCTTCCCTCTTTGTTTCCTGGTGTGCGAGGAGAGGGGATTGAGAACGCTGCTTAAAGGGGCTCCAGAGACGAGTGCGAGCCGTGGCTGAAAGCGCGGACCCCAGAGATGGGCGTGGGACGCTGGGGCTGCTGCCGCTGCCACGAGGCCTGTGTGCGGGCGCGGGTCACTGTCCACGCACCCCTTCCAGGGAGCCTGTGCAGCCCGTCACTGCCGGGGTCCCGGGATCCAGGGACGGCTTCCCTGGGAAAACGCATGGCGCGCCTCGGGCTGGTGCAACGTCACGCTGGCCTCTGCCGCCGCAGGCTCGCTCAGCATCCGTACCCCTCCTCCCCCCCAGCCTGAGTGAGCCAGAGTCCCCGAAGCGGCTGCTCCTTTAACCATATCCTGTCTGAGCAAAGAACAGATGCCCTCCAGCGACCTACATGGAGAGGCGGGGCCAAATCCAAAGCTGAGAACCAGGAGCTGTGAGGACAAAGAAGAGAAAGGGAAATCTCTCCCAGCAACCTCAGAAGCAGAGGATTAAAGCTCCACAATCAACTTGATGTACCCTACATCTGTGGAATACATGAATAGACAACAAAATATCCCAAATTGAGGAACCAGGAGTCAGTGCTGTGCCTCTGAGGTGGGAGAGCCAAATTCAGGACACTGGTCCACAAGAGACCTCCCAGCTCCACATAATATCAAACGGCAAAAATCTTCCAGAGATCTCCATCTCAACACCAGCACCCAGCTTCACTCAACGACCAGCAAGCTACAGTGCTGGACACCCGATGCCAAACAACTAGCAAGACAGGAACACAACGCCACCCATTAGCAGAGAGGCTGCCTAAAATCATAAAAAGTCCATAGACACCCCAAAACACACCACCAGACGTGGACCTGCCCACCAGAAAGACAAGATCCAGCCTCATCCACCAAAACAAAGGCACTAGTCCCCTCCACCAGGAAGCCTACACAACCACTGAACCAATCTTAGCCACTGGGGTCAGACACCAAAAACAATGGGAACTACGAACCTGCAGCCTTCAAAAAGGAGACCCCAAACACAGTAAGATAAGCAAAATGAGAAGACAGAAAAACACACAGCAGGAGAAGGAGCAAGATAAAAACACACCAGGCTTAACAAATGAAGAGAAAATAGGCAGTCTACCTGAAAAAGAATTCAGAGTAATGATAGTAAAGATGATCCAAAATCTTGGAAACAGAATAGACAAAATGCAAGAAACAGTTAACAAGGACCTAGAAGAACTAAAGATGAATCAAGCAATGATTCAAAACACAATAAATAAAATGAAAAATACTCTAGATGGGATCAATAGCAGAATAACTGAGGCAGAAGAACGGATAAGTGAGGTGGAAGATAAAATAGTGGAAATAACTACTGCAGAGCAGAAAAAAGAAAAAAGAATGAAAAGAACTGAGGACAGTCTCAGAGACCTCTGGGACAACATTAAACGCACCAACATTCGAATTACAGGGGTTCCAGAAGAAGAAGAGAAAAAGAAAGGGACTGAGAAAATATTTGAAGAGATTATAGTTGAAAACTTCCCTAATATGGGAAAGGAAATAGTCAGTCAAGTCCAGGAGGCACAGAGAGTCCCATACAGTATAAATCCAAGGAGAAATATGCCAAGACACATGTTAATCAAACTGTCAAAAATTAAATACAAAGAAAACATATTAAAAGCAGCAAGGGAAAAACAACAAATAACACACAAGGGAATCCACATCAGGTTAACAGCTGATCTTTCAGCAGAAAGTCTGCAAGCCAGAAGGGAGTGGCAGGACATATTAAAAGTGATGAAGGAGAAAAACCTGCAACCAAGATTACTCTACCCAGCAAGGATCTCATTCAGATTTGATGGAAAAATTAAAACCTTTACAGACAAGCAAAAGCTGAGAGAGTTCAGCACCACCAAACAAGCTTTACAACAAATGCTAAAGGAACTTCTCTAGGCAAGAAACACAACAGAAGGAATGTACCTACAATAACGAACCCAAAGCAATTAAGGAAATGGGAATAGGAACATATATATCAATGATTACCTTAAATGTAAATGGACTAAATGCTCCCACCAAAAGACACAGATTGGCTGAATGGATACAAAAACAAGACCCATATATATGCTGTCTACAAGAGACCCACTTCAGACCTAGAGACACATACAGATTGAAAGTAAGGGGATGGAAAAAGATATTCCATGCAAATGGAAACCAAAAGAAAGCTGGAGTAGCAATTCTCATATCAGACAAAATAGACTTTAAAATAAAGACTACTAGAAGAGACAAAGAAGGACACTATATAATGATCAAGGGATTGATCCAAGAAGAAGATATAAAAATTGTAAATATTTATGCACCCAACATAGGAGCACCTCAATATATAAGGTAAATACTAACAGCCATAAAAGGGGAAATCGACAGTCACACATTCATAGTAGGGTACTTTAACACCCCACTTTCACCAATGGACAGATCATCCAAAATGAAAATAAATAAGGAAACACAAGCTTTAAATGATACATTAAACAAGATGGACTTAATTGATATTTATAGGACATTCCATCCAAAAACAACAGAATACACATTTTTCTCAAGTGCTCATGGAACATTCTCCAGGATAGATCATATCTTGGATCACATATCAAGCCTTGGTAAATTTAAGAAAATTGAAATTGTATCAAGTATCTTTTCCGACCACAATGCTATGAGACTAGATATCAATTACAGGAAAAGATCTGTAAAAAATACAAACACATGGAGGCTAAACAATACACTACTTAATAACGAAGTGATCACTGAAGAAATCAAAGAGGAAATTAAAAAATACCTAGAAACAAATGACAATGGAGACACGACGACCCAAAACCTATGGGATGCAGCAAAAGCAGTTCTAAGAGGGAAGTTTATGGCAATACAATCCCACCTTAAGAAACAGAAAACATCTCAAATAAACAACCTAACCTTGCACCTAAAGCAATTAGAGAAAGAAGAACAAAAACATCCCAAAGTTAGCAGAAGGAAAGAAATCATAAAAATCAGATCAGAAATAAATGAAAAAGAAATGGAGGAAATGATAGCAAAGATCAATAAAACTAAAAGCTCGTTCTTTGAGAAGATAAACAAAATTGATAAACAATTAGCCAGACTCATCAAGGAAAAAAGGGAGAAGACTCAAATCAATAGAATTAGAAATGAAAAAGGAGAAGTAACAACTGACACTGCAGAAATACAAAAGATCATGAGAGATTACTACAAGCAACTCTATGCCAATAAAACGGACAACCTGGAAGAAATGCACAAATTCTTAGAAATGCACAACCTGCCAAGACTGAATCAGGAAGAAATAGAAAATACGAACAGACCAATCACAAGCACTAAAATTGAAACTGTGATAAAAAAAAACTTCCTACAAACAAAAGCCCAGGACCAGATGGCTGCACAGGCGAATTCTATCAAACATTCAGAGAAGAGCTAACACCTATCCTTCTCAAACTCTTCCAAAATATAGCAGAGGGAGGAACACTCCCAAACTCATTCTACGAGGCCACCATCACCTTGATACCAAAACCAGGCAAGGATGTCACAAAGAAAGAAAACTACAGGCCAATATCACTGATGAACATAGATGCAAAAATCCTCAACAAAATACTAGCAAACAGAATCCAACAGCACATTAAAAGGATCATACACCATGATCAAGTGGGATTTATTCCAGGAATGCAAGGATTCTTCAATATACGCAAATCAATCAATGTGATACACCATATTAACAAATTGAAGGAGAAAAACCATATGATCATCTCAATAGATGCAGAGAAAGCTTTCCACAAAATTCAACACCCATTTAAGACAAAAACCCTGCAGAAAGTAGGCAGAGGGATCTTTCCTCAATATAATAAAGGCCATATATGACAAACCCACAGCCAACATCATCCTCAATGGTGAAAAACTGAAACCATTTCCACTAAGATCAGAAACAAGACAAGGTTGCCCACTCTCACCACTTTTATTCAACATAGTTTTGGAAGTTTTAGCCACAGCAATCAGAGAAGAAAAGGAAATAAAAGGAATCCAAATCGGAAAAGAAGTAAAGCTGTCACTGTTTGCAGATGACATGATACCATTCATAGAGAATCCTAAAGATGCTACCAGAAAACTACTGGAGTTAATCAAAGAATTTGGTAAAGTAGCAGGATACAAAATTAATGCACAGAAGTCTCTGGCATTCCTATATACTAATGATGAAAAATCTGAAAGTGAAATCAAGAAAATACTCTCATTTACCACTGCAACAAAAAGAATAAAATATCTAGGAATAAACCTACTAAGGAGACAAAAGACCTGTATGCAGAAAATTATAAGACACTGATGAAAGAAATTAAAGATGATACAAATAGATGGAGAGATATACCATGTTCTTGGATTGGAAGAATCAACATTGTGAAAATGACTCTACTACCCAAAGCAATCTACAGATTCAATGCAATCCCTATCAAACTACCACTGGCATTTTTCACAGAACTAGAACAAAAAATTTCACAATTTGTATGGAAACACAAAAGACCCCGAATAGCCAAAGCAATCTTGAGAACGAAAAACGGAGCTGGAGGAATCAGGCTCCCTGACTTCAGACTAGACTACAAAGTTACAGTAATCAAGACAGTAAGGTACTGGCACAAAAACAGAAAGATAGATCAATGGAACAGGACAGAAAGCCCAGAGATAAACCCATGCACATATGGTCACCTTATCTTTGATAAAGGAGGCAGGAATGTACAGTGTAGAAAGGACAGTCTCTTCAATAAGTGGTGCTGGGAAAACTGGACAGGGACATGTAAAAGTATGAGATTAGATGATTCCCTAACACCATACACAAAAATAAACTCAAAATGGATTAAAGATCTAAATGTAAGGCCAGACACTATCAAACTCTTAGAGGAAAACATAGGCAGAACACTCTGACATAAATCACAGCAAGATCCTTTTTGACCCACCTCCTAGAGAAATGGAAATAAAGACAAAAATAAACACATGGGACCTAATGAAACTTCAAAGCTTTTGCACAGCAAAGGAAACCATAAACAAGACCAAAAGACAACCCTTAGAATGGGAGAAAATATTTGCAAATGAAGTAACTGACAAAGGATTAATCTCCAAAATTTATAAGCAGCTCATGCAGCTCAATAACAAAAAAACAAACAACCCAATCCAAAAATGGGCAGAAGACCTAAATAGACATTTCTCCACAGAAGATATACAGACTGCCAACAAACACATGAAAGAATGCTCAACATCATTAATCATTAGAGAAATGCAAATCAAAACTACAATGAGATATCATCTCACAGCAGCCAGAATGGCCATCATCAAAAAATCTAGAAATAATAAATGCTGGAGAGGGTGTGGAAAAAAGGGAACACTCTTGCACTGCTGGTGGGAATGTGAATTGGTACAGCCACTATGGAGAACAGTATGGAGGTTCCTTAAAAAACTACAAATAGAACTATCATATGACCCAGCAATCCCACTACTGGGCATATACCCTGAGAAGACCATAATTCAAAAAGAGTCATGTACCAAAATGTTCATTGCAGCTCTATTCACAACAGCCCGGAGCTGGAAACAACCTAAGTGTCCATCATCGGATGAATGGATAAAGAAGATGTGGCACATATATACAATGGAATATTACTCAGCCATAAAAAGAAACGAAATTGAGCTGTTTGTAATGAGGTGGATGGACCTAGAGTCTGTCATACAGATTGAAGTAAGTCAGAAAGAGAAAGACAAATTCTGTATGCTGACACATATATATGGAATTTAAGGAAAAAAATGTCATGAAGAACATAGGGGTAAGACAGGAATAAAGACAGAGACCTACTAGAGAATGGACTTGAGGATATGGGGAGGGGGAAGGGTAAGCTGTGACAAAGCGAAAGAGAAGCATGGACATATATACACTACAAATGTAAGGTAGATAGCTCGTGGGAAGCAGCCACATAGCACAGGGAGATCAGCTCGGTGCTTTGTGAGCACCTGGAGGGGTGGGATAGGGAGGGTGGGAGGGAGACGCAGGAGGGAGGGGATATGGGAACATATGTATATGTATAACTGATTAATTTTGTTATAAAGCAGAAACAAAAAAAATGTTATAAAAAAAGTGAAACAGCCTATTTTGATTCATTCATTTATCTTTATTTTACCTATTAATGCAGTAATTTAACACCTGCTCTGTGTGGGACGGACGTTCAGACATTTTATATACATTTTTCATTAGTAATTGTAATATCCCTGCAAGTTATGAACTATTATTATAATTTGTACATGGAAATAATGCTCAGAGAGTTAATTTGACTAATGCCACATACAATATAGGACAGCCTGAGTTTAAGTCCAAGCCTTATATATGCCACTCAACAGTTAACACTCGACTCAAAGACATTTAAAGACAAATCATGTATCCTTTTGATTAAATAGCCAATTAACTAATAATTGTGGTGTTATATAAACAGACCTTAAAACCATAGAAACGTTAATCTTCTTTACTCAGTATTACTGCTTCACAGTAACTCCCAGCAAAGAAATGTGACCAGGAAAAAACATGGAAGAAGCTGAAATGCTTATTATTATGTGAAAGTATACAATCTGAAAAGTCTACATAGTTTATGATACCAACTTGATGACACTGTGGAAAATGCAACAATATGGAGACAGTAAAAATGATCAGTGGTTGCCAAGGGTTAGTGGGGAGGCAAGAATGAATAGATGGGGCAAAGAGGATTTTTAGGGTGGTGAAACTACTCTGTATGATACTGTCATCAGAGATACATGTTATTATTCATTTGTCCAAAGTTATAAGATGTACAACACCAAGAGTGAACCGTCATGTAAATGATGGCCTTTGGGTGGTAGCAATTTGTCAAATGTGGGTTCATCGATTGTACTAAAATGTACCACTCTGGTGAGAGATGTTGATAATGGGGGAGGCTACACATGGGGGTGGGCAGAGGGTATACGGGAAATCTCTGTACCTTCCACTCACTTGTACTGTGATCCTAAAACTTCTCTAAAATTAAGTCTCTTAAAAAAACTGTGGGGCTTCCCTGGTGGCGCAGTGGTTGGGAGTCCACCTGCCGATACAGGGGACACGGGTTCGTGCCCCGGTCCAAGAGGGTCCTGCATGCCGCGGGGCGGCTGGACCCGTGGGCCGTGGCTGCTGGGCCTGCGCGTCCGTAGCCTGTGCTCCGCAGCGGGAGGTGCCGCGGCGGTGAGGGGCCCGCGTACGACAAAAAAAAAAAAAAAAAAAAGGTCCATACACAACATCAGATGACTGTGTCAACACATATTTAATGGATGAGGCCAGGGGAGAAGCTATAAGTAAAGCTTGCTCATTCAAATTTTGTTTTTCCAAATGTGCTTGAAGAATTGAAATTTTCCTCACATGCAATTTGTGCAATGAAGTTACTGATCATATGTGAATAATATTAATATGCCTATACATTTAACATGCCTATACTATCACAGATATATACTTATTTTTATACATGTAATACATACCTATATGTAGTAGATATATACAGAGAACATAAAGTCTCATTTTATGATGAATTAGGTTCCACAAGAAGGAGTCAAAAGCTCTTGGAAAGGCAAGTGCCACATCATAAAACATAGACCTACACTCCTTCATTATTTATAAAACAATAAAGTTTCCTAAATTAGGAATAACTCATTATTTTTTAGATTTAGAACCATATGAAGTTGGCTGACATCTCTAAACTGGAGAATTACACTTCGCATGGTGGGTTAAGAGAAAAAATTTCAGAAGAGAGACTGGCTAGGAGATAGCAGATTCCCAACTCCCATCCCTCCCTCATGAGCTAGGAAGAGAATAATCTGTACTATTTAACTTCTAATCATTTTTCTTGTTGTGGGGTAAGTATCGAAATATAGATTTAAGTTTAATATATATGACAAAACTATATTCCATTAAAGTGTTTGCATGTATGGATTCTGTCACAAGTTAAAGTATATGTTATGAAAATCCATGAAGAAAACCTTTTAAAAATACACCAGGAGGGGCTTCCCTCGTGGCGTAGTGGTTGAGAGTCCACCTGCCGATGCAGGGGACACGGGTTCGTGCCCTGGTCCAAGAAGATCCCACATGCCACGCAGCGGCTGGGCCCGTGAGCTATGGCCGCTAAGCCGGCGCATCCAGAGCCTGTGCTCCGCAATGGGAGAGGCCACAACAGTGACAGGCCTGCGTACCGCAAAAAAAAAAAAAAAATACACCAGGAGGACAATTGTTTTGAAAAAGAGTTCTACCCTGTCACTCACTTCAACAAATAATTGTTTTGCGTCAATCCAATACTGCATGCCAAGTAGTGTGAAAAGTCTCTTTTCTAAAGAAGTGTTTTGATGTGAGAATAAATTAAGAGAGAGATGGAGAGAGGGAGGGGAGAAAGGAGGGAGGAAAGCTTACTAAAGGAGAGAAGCTCTAGTTTATAATTTAAAAAATACTCCTTGGGCTTCCCTGGTGGCGCAGTGGTTGAGAGTCCGCCTGCCGATGCAGGGGACACGGGTTCGTGCCCCGGTCTGGGAAGATCCCACATGCCGCGGAGCGGCTGGGCTCGTGAGCCATGGCTGCTGAGCCTGCGCGTCCGGAGCCTGTGCTTCGCAACGGGAGAGGCCACAACAATGAGAGGCCCACATACCGCAAAAAAATAAAAATAAAATAAAATAAAATAAAAAATACTCCTTAACTTTGCTTTCATGGTATTTATAAATTATACTGTCTGTTTAAAATCACAGAATTGTTATTAATTTAATAAACCTGGAAATTCTGTACACTCATTAGGCATTAATATAAATAAGAATCTGAAAGAAAAACCATATTAGAAAATTGAAAACATAGGTGGTGGGTTAAATAATGGGCTAAGTGGAATTAGATTGAGCATGTCTGAGTACAGAACTGAGGAACAAAGGAAGTTCATTGCTCAAAATGTGTTTATGTGTGTAACAATAGCCACACTATCCATGCAGCTTTGCATATTGCAAATATATATCTTTTAAAATCAAACTATAGGCACAAAAATCTTATTCCCTAATCAGAAAACAGACCAAAAAAAAAAAACACCAAACAAACAAAACTCCAACTTGGAGCGCTGCCTGCAATCAAATCCATTTCATTTCCCTTCCCCTGCAGGCCCACAGAGCAATTCCCCCATGCAACAAGCCCATTGCTGAGGTCTGTGTGGTAGCAAATGACATTATAATCCTGTATAAATTCTCCTAAGGGCAGATGAATGGTCATTAAATCACTGCTGAGTCATATCTATGTTCATCTTATAGAGATGCAGAGACAAGGGCTATGGGCAGTGACTGTAAGTTTCTGGCTCCAGTTCAGTAAATCAACAAAAGGCAAATCCATCTTGTTTCTTGCAGACAATATCAGAGGGTAAGAGAAAACTCTACCACAGCAGGTATGCCTACACACACATACAGCCTAAATGTTAGCTGGGGCATTTCAGGCCCTCAAAAGCAAGGTAAGATTATTGTGAAACCTGTGCAGAAAAACTTAAGCCTCATCAAATTTCTGCTAAGCTGTAAGAATAACCCCTATCCCCAATTTCTATAGTTATACATGTGTTTCTTTTTCACATTATGGTTTTTCATTCATCTTAAAATATGGGTGTCCTCAAAAAGGGTAAATTTTAGTAAACTTTACTAGCAAAGATAAAGCACGGAGAAAGTGGCCTTACAGCCACCTGCCCTCTAAATACATAGACCCCTCTCTCATCTCTCTCTTCCCTACACCCTTCTCCCACTCAGGATTCAAAACAAAAATTCTTATCACCTGGAGCATAGATTCATGCCCTTCCCCATAAATGCAGGTATTATCTGACACTCAGGCTCACAACGACTCAAATTCTATCTCAGTGAGCTTACCAAGAAATCACTCTCAAATAAATAGTGTGCATTGTAGGGGGAATTCTTGTAAGTAGAATGTTCTCCATCTTATTACCTGTAATACATATAGATGTAAAGTCACATGTACTTCGTGCAAGTATGAAAATCTGTACATGTATGACAACTATCAGGAATTTTTTTGGAAAACCAGTTGATCTCACAAAGGGCTGAGCAGAGTCAAGAAAGAAGTTCAACTCATGATTTCTGTCTCCAATGAGCTTACTGACATGTTAGAGTGACAAAAGTGGCCTCAAGTTTGGTGGGCTGCTCTTCACACTGTATCTGTTCCTTTTGGAAGCTAAATTTACTCAGCCTTTTATTTCCAGAAATACTGTAGACTAAATAATCCAAGAACATTCTCTTTGGACAGCACCTATTTATCAATATTGTTAATGCCTGGCTGAGTGCATGGGATATTAAAGGAAAACCTATAATAGCTATGATGTTCAAACATTCTATTTGACATTCAAGTGTTTATAAAATATGGTTCCAATTTGTCTTAGTGATGACCACTAAATAGAATTAGTGTCATGTCAGAGGGTGATCACCATTACCTTGGAATCATGCTTTCATTAGATTTTTCTAGAATAACATTACTGGTCTCTCTCTGCCCTGTTTCTAGACTCTGCTCCCGATTGGTAAGTTTGGAGAAGGAACTGAGTAAACCCTGAATGCAACTAAGAGCCCCTCTGTTTCTCCACTCTCCTCAGTCTGGTTGGTGCAAATAGCCTGCCCCAGAAAAGACCTGAAATTATCCAATCACACAATAGTTTGAACATGTTTATGAGAGAAGTAAAGCATTAGGTGCCCATCTAATGCTTTTAGTGCCCATCTAAAATTATATTCACCAGTTGGCTTCATATGTATAAAGTGGATAATGTTACACCTCTCTCCCTGTCTTTTTTATTGATGTGTTTGAAACTCTGAGAATCAGAGTAGAATATGAAGACAAGCTTATTGCTCTCTCCAACATGCCAGCATGTTATAATGTAGATTCATGAAAAAAAAAACCCAACAATTTACTGTGACTATCATCACTGAGTTCTAAGTATCCCAGAATTTTCGAAGTCTACAGGCTCAGTAAAATATATTTTATTTACAAGCCAGGCCTAGCTTCATACACTCTCTAATCACAAACTACTCCTCTAGTGGATATTTGCCATGTTTAGTCATCCAGGGTACTTAGAAGATCCATTTTGTGTTTAGAGAATTTCCTAAATTCTAAGTTTTGGGGTTAGTAGGCTCTTCTTTGGTGAACCAATACCATCAGCCTCTAAGCCTGGTTTTTTAACTCTCCTGAAATGCTGTAACCTTTGTACTATCCTTTAACTGAATCCTTTACTACTTGAACTACAGTAGATTCTGTTAAATACAGCAAGAACCAGAATAAATTCTAACTTTTTCTAGGTAGAGTTGGCCAGAACTACCCTATCCCTGCCAGCTATAGCAGTCTTCATTAACCTGTGGCTTTGCCCCTTATAATATCATTAAATTTAAGAGAGAAGCTTTTAACTAAAGTTCAATATATGTTAGATGTTATTTTTACTTTTCAAGTCTTAGAAGAATTTCCCATCTTTAAAAAGTTCTGCTAAATAAATCGAACTCTCAAGTTTGTTTCTTATTTGAACTCTGAAAACACAAACTGCCTATACGATGCAATTGCCCTTGCTGAACATAAATTGCTTTTCCAAGGGAACAGAGGGAGCTAATCTTTACTGAGTATGCACTACGTGTTATAAATTGAGATAAATGCTTTATATACATTATGACCTTTGATTTTCCCATTTTAACTCCAAAAATAACATGAGTTTTCTATTTTTATTGTATAGATGAAGAAAGCAAGGCTCACAGAAATTACTTAATTTTTCACACAGCCAGGACTCACATACAAGTCTGTGGAATTTCAGCTATTTTCATTCCTATACCGCACAATACAGATCTCATTTTTTAGATCCATCTTATAAAATATTGAGTACTATGTCAGATGTAATATGTTATATTTCAGGCAAAGCCTCAGGGCAAGATAGTTCCCATGGAAACATGGGACCGCAGAAAAAGAAAAACTCTGAAGCTTGAATGAGCACACACATTGGAATAGGATAGGCCTGGTTGGTAGGTCCTTAGCAGCTGGCTCCTAGGTGTACTGCCTGACACATAACGGCCTTATTCACAGAGCAGAAAATGGTTTGCTTTATTCTAATGATGGCCACTAGAGCAATTTTTTCATTGGCTAGCAGCAAGAAACCAGAATTATAGCCAGCCATAAATAAGCCATAAATGGACCATGAGGTCACTTCTTCTTACTCATTAAACTATTATTAGGTACTTAGGATAGAGAATAATTGATGTTTGGGATTCTGACCATCAGTAGCAGAGATCAGCCACTTAGTCTTGAAATCACAGCAGAATAAAATTTCTAAAATAAGGGGAGATATGGAGAATCAGAGTGGAAAACAAGTTGTAACCTAGAGGTAGGAATTTAGGTACAATATAGGCAAGAATTGGGGATGACGGAACAAGTACTTGTAGCACAATGATAAGATTCAGTAGTCACCATCAACATCAGGCTCTACAGCTAGATATACACCTTATGGGAATTTCAGTAATGACCCCTTTACTTAGTTCCATGGTCTTAGATTTTAACAGAATTCCAGAGTCTCAGATTCAAGAAGATGACATATGGTTCCCTGTAGTGTGTTTCATAACTTTCCACTAGACTCACTATAAAAACATAGTACTGAATAATTTACTGTTCAATTCTGCTTCCAACTCTTAATGTACCTCCTACAGCCAAGATTGTTCTTAAACAATATATCATAATATTATCTTATCAAACTACTGAATTTGGTCTTTTTTCTTGGTGGGGGAGAGTGAATATTTTATTTTAAATCTTTCGAATATAGGTTTCATATTGGGAAGTGGTCAGTTATCAGCATAACGATTGGTTATCATTGGATAGAAGAGTAACATTTTTGAAGACAAACTTTGTGCTTTTTAAAATAAACTTGGACCTACTATATTGCTGTTGTGTGTGAAATTTGAGAAGACTGTAGAGCTCCTTATGGGTAATATGTATGCTTCTAATGGATTTTCACATACTTTTAGATTTTCTAAGTATCTTTTAAATTTCCACACAGATAGAGGTGTCAAAATCTGGGAATCAAATTGAATGCTCAATCATCATCACATCAAATGGTTAAGATTTCTCGTAGTTTATTCTTATCATCCCACCCTCAATATGCAGACACCCCTTATGTAGACAATGCCCAATCACTGATTTTATATTGGTCCCTTTTTTTTTCCTCTACTCCTTTCTGTGGTGTATAGTGATTTCTGCAAAAACTACCAACACAGATCCCACATCTAAGACACATGCTCCTTTCCTCGGTACATACAATACTCTAATTTTATGTTGTACTGAATTATAAAAGTGATAATAATAGTGAGAAACTCAATAACATGCAAAGAGAAATTATTTAGACCAGGGATCAGCAAACTTTGTTTATAGAGGTTCAGAAAAATAAACATATTAGGCTTTGCAAGCCATATAGTCACTGTCACAACTACTCAACTTTGTTGCTGTAGCTCAAAAGCAGCCACATACAATAAACAAATGAGTGTGGCCATGTTCCAATAAAAAGTTGTCAAGCAGATTTAGTCTGTGGGCCATAGTTTGCTGACCTCTGATTTAGACACCATCTACAAGAACATTGCAGTTTATTTAACTGTAATAACTAAAATTACAGGATGTTTTGACTAGGGATGAAAGAATGAAATCAAAAGTGCCAATTATTCCACATTTAAAGACTACTAAACATAATCGAGCCAGACACAATCCCTGAGGGTCTAACAAAGGTCAATAAAATCTGCAATACTACAATTATCCACATCTTCCTCTCTCATGGCTCCCTGCCACCACTTTACACTCCACTCCCTGACAAACTTAAGAGGAGGGGGAATAAAAAAAAGGAGAGGTATAACATAAATGTAAAAGCTTTCCCCTTTATGGGAACTATGTCAGTGGTGAGAAAAAGTGTCCCTCTGGATAAAGTCAGGAAGCATTTCCCATCTCCTCAAGTCAAGTTTCATGGTAGGAAGGTCTAGCTTAACCCCTCACAAAGATTTGAGGTACTAAGAAGAAAGGAAAATGATCACTTCATCCCTGGCTGGGTAACTCATGTGCTGTAGAATCCTGAGTTCTAGCCTGTACCACAGTTAGAGGGAGGTTCATCGTAAGGAGGTAGTTCTTAAGAGCACTTGACATATAACCATTGCAATTTGAGGCAGGATATAAACATTGAGCTCAGTATCCATTTCTAGTCTAAGAATTTCTAGCACTTGAAACTTCTTGGAAATGCCTGGGTTAAAAAAAAAAGAATAAAGGAACTGATTATAGTATTCTTGTGAAAAAGTACAATCTTCCTCCCCATCTCAATCTTAGTTATTGGAAGCCTTCCCTCAAAACCTGCAGAAAAGGAACTTGGAACTTTTGTAAAAGGGTCACAAACATCAGAAGAGGTGGCAAGCACTAGAAAACACCCAGGACCATCAAGTCTATTGAGTAGACAATTTACCCAAGAATAAGCTGGAGACATGTACCACCAGTGAGACTGAAGGAGAATCAACCAATTCTCTCTGAAAAGTTTCTCAGTAATCAAAGGGAATTGGATGAAATGGAACACTATTCCCAAAGAAACCTGCAAACTTCCCACACAAAAACAATCACAGGGGGGCTTCCCTGGTGGTCCAGTGGTTAAGAATCCACCTTCCAAAGCAGCGGACGAGGGTTCAATCCCTGCTCGGGGAACTAAGATCTTACATGCTGTGGGGCAACTAAGCCCACACACTGCAACTACTGGGTCCACACACCGCAACTACTGGGTCCACACTCCACAACTACTGAGCCCATGCACCACAACTACTTGAGCCCACGTGCTCTGGAGCCTACGCGCCACAACTAGAGGAGCCCGTGTGCCACAATGAAGTGAAGCCCAGCACAGCCAAAATAAAAAACAAAACAAAAAAAAAACCCAATCACATTGGTGGAGGTAGAATCCACCACAGAAGATGAACTGTGACAAATTGACACTTCCCCATGATCACTACAAATTTTCTTATATTAAGAACAATATTCTCTCATGTCTGTGTGACTCCAAATATTGTAATAGCTGAAAGATATGAGAGATGTGTTTATCATAGGTATCTATGCTTTCCCCCTTTACTCCAAGCAGAGATACAACTCAAGCCTATGAGTAGAAAGAAAAGGAAGATAAATTTAAATTCAGTTCAAAACTAAACTCTCATAATGACTTAGACTTTTATTACTTAAAGAAGAAATGAAAATTCTTCTGTTAAGGGATATAAAAGGACATACTTTTTATGTCATGCTTGGAAACAAAAAAATTAATATTTCATATTTATTCCTAATAGACCAACTCAGTATAAAACCCACACAATCATGGTCAGTTCATTTAGAATATTCAAAACAATTATAAGATGATCTACAGAATACTTGTTTCATAACAAGAAAAATTTCAGCTATAGTTAAGCTTAATATATATAATAGACATATATATTTTACCTAGACCACCAACACATAACATGGATCCCAATTATGTACATTGCTTTAGTGTGTTCCTTCAAGAAAGGAAGAAAATTGTGAATGTATTTCTGTTCTGCCCATTTATCATGATTTCTAGAATATCCAGGATAAATTCCCCTGAAAATATTTCATTTACATAAGTCACCTAAAACTCAAGTAAGAGTCAAGGAGCAGTCTTTGAGATCTGGACATGCTTGAAGTAGCATTGCATTCTCAAACTATAAAAGTAGCTTAGGGCTTCCCTGGTGGCGCAGTGGTTGAGAGTCCGCCTGCCAATGCAGGGGACACGGGTTCATGCCCCGGTCCAGGAATATCCCACATGCCACGGAGTAGCTGGGCCCATGAGCCGTGGCTGCTGAGCCTGTGCGTCCAGAGCCTGTGCTCCGCAATGGGAGAGGCCGAAACAGTGAGAGGCCCGCATACTGAAAAAAAAAAAAAAGTAGCTTATTCTGTGACTATATAACTGAGGCAATAATACCGTCATCATGTACCCAGGTGATGAGTATACCATAGCCGTTGGTTATTCACTATTTGGTAGTTCACAATGAAGTTTCAATTACTATGGGATCAGTTACTCAATATGAGGGCAGTAAAGAAACCAGACCTTTTAAGTACCATGTGAGTATTAAGTACCTTGTCTCATAAAATCCTTTAACCAAACAGTTCTGCTTTTAAGAGCAATGCTAATTCCAAACACTGCAATTTATTGCCCTTAGAACAGGACATAAAAGTTATATATGGTACCCAGCAAGGAAATGAAAGATTTTTATAACACAATTTAATTCTTTCTATTAGTCAAGGGAACCATTTTAACATAAAGTATTATCCTGAAGGCATCTAGGAAAAAACAATCCTATGTTAAAAACTGAGAGGTACATAAACGCAAAAATACAACCTTATTTTTCAACATGTCTCAATATTGTATGACTCTATGACAGGTATGGGTATTCTAGAGATTTGAGCAAAGATATAAGACTGAGTTCTAAGGTAAGAGTAAAGGACAATAATATATTGAGTAATCTGATAGCTGAATGCCTTCTGAATACTTAGCATAGATATATAGAACACAAAGCAAGAAACAAAAAAGCAAACAACTTTAGCTACAAATGTAGATGCCATGTGATACAAAAACATTGTGATGATAATATATGGCCATTAGCATGAAGCTTTCAATAAATGTGATGGGTTAAACTTCTGTTTATTTCTGTTTCTTTCTATATTTAAAGGATAAAAAGTTACATAGACAAAATAACAAGAAAGAAGTTGACAAAATGACAGCAGGTTAAAGATATCAAAAAATGATAGCAGATTAAAGGTTTAGAAAACAGGAAGCAGAATAGCTAGAGATAGCTGGCATGTCATAATTGGAAAAATATATATATAATTGCCTGCAGATCAGTAAGCCATTCAGAAGCAAACTCATAGCCACAGCATAATTTGACGGCTGGACACTCCAGTACCTCTGAAGAAAGGGTGTCAGGTTTCTCTCAAAACAGGAGAATTTTTTGGAAACTCATATACATATAAACATCTTAAGATATTTTTCCCCAATTCCACCCAACACAGGACTACTTATTATCCATCCTGGCAGACACTTAGAAAGTCAACCTATGAAAGTTAGATCTAGGAATTTTCTGGACTTGGGGATACTGGGCACAACTGAGTATGAGGCAGCTATACTAAAATATGATAATTCATTGTAAATCTAGATTGTAAAGAGGGAAATGTTCCAATTCCCTATGCAACTCCTAAAACAGATTTATCTCCCAGGCTGGAAAATGAAAGATTTCCAAAATATCTGAGTGACCCATAATAGAATTAAAAAATTAAAAGTAGTTTGATTATGTTAGGACCTGGCATGAGAAATTGTACCTTGTCCACTGTGACCCTCCCTATACTGTTGATGGCAATACTGACTATGTGATTTGATTTGTTCAGTAAGAAGTAACCAGAGGTAGCACTTCCCAAAAGAAGTAGTTAAAGCCATTTCTTGATTTAACATATTTCTTTTTCCTTTGTTGTGAGATCTGGCAGACTAGGTACCACAGTAAAGACAACATTGAGCAGAGCCACCCAAGAGCAGCTTTGGACAAGTGACAGGAGTGAAAAAATAAGGATATGACTTGCAAAAACAAAAATTAAAATAAAAACAAACAAAAACCCCCCCAAAACACAGAGCCACACCAACTCACAGTACAATGATATTTCAGAATCCAATGAAAAAATGAAAGGTATAAAAAATTTCCAGAGAAGTAAAAAGGGGAAAGAGGTGACAGCTAAATATCATACTAATAATCAGTTTTGTGAAAGGCATCTGATTATTCAACTAACTGGAACATTGACAGCTAGAAGACAGTGAATCAATGCTTTGAAAATCTTGGTGGGAAATTATTTCCAAACTTGATGTCTATACCCAGTCAAATTATCCATAAAATGTGAGAGATACATTTTCAGACAGTATCTCAGAAAAACTCCATTCTTCAGCTATTGAATAAAGCTTGTGCTGTTCCAGTCTCAGAATCGGTTTTTGTCACTGGCTCCTATGAACCATGGAAAGCTTCTAGAAGATGCATTCCACCAAAATAATATAATAAACCAAGAAAGAGAAAGACATGGTGTTGTATAATAAAGAATTTGACCTTTATCTCTGGTTCCTGAAAGGGAGACTAAATTCTCAGAACTTCTCAAGTAAGAGGAATGTCTTTGTTAATCATGAACCCTCAGATCACACCTCAGTTTATGTTAATGAGATGAGTGCTGGGGGCTGGTCAATAAAAAGGCCAACCATGTAATCAGAGGGTTTGGGTTTTGAGACAGCCCAAACTCCCAGGAGGGAAAGAGTACTGGAAAGTGAATTCAATCATGTGGCCAGTGATTCAATCAATTATGCCTACATAATGAAACCAAAAAAAAAAACACTGTACACCAATGCTCACTGGAATTTCCTGGTTGGTGAACACCTTGATGTGCTTGGAGGGTGATGCACACTGATTCCATGGGGAGAAGGCATGAAAGCTCTGGGTTTGGGACTCTCCCAGACCTTGCCCATTTTATCCTCTATAATTAAAATTTAATAGTAAACAAAACAAACAAAAAAAAGCACTTTCCTGAGTTCTCTGAGTCATTCTAGCAAATCACTGAAGCTACTGAATTTGTAGACAGTTGGTCAAAGTTGCGAGTGGCCTGGGGACCCCCAAAGTGCAACTGTTGTCTGAAGTGAGTACAATTGGGAACCACGTCCTTTAACTTTGGGGGTCTGTGTTAACTTTGAGTGATTATCAGAATTGTATTATAGCACACCATTTGGTGTCACAATGGCACCACGGCTGTTGCCCCAGAGTCATAACCCTGCCCCTCCCTTGAGTGGAAACCAATTACTCTTATCTAAGATTCAGGAGGAAGCTGCAAAGAGAATAAAATAAGAATTGGTCAGAACGAACAAGGCCCAAGATGCCAGAAGATGCGACTTCCAGTAATCTTTGAGCCTCATTAGATGCTCACTGTAATACACTGCCCTGCCAGATGACACACCCACCAGTACCACAACAGTTGACAATTGCCACGACAACAAGTGGAAAATCCCATACAAGGACTAAAAAGGAGAGTTGCTTCAGTTCTAGGTTCAAATCACGTCCCTGTTCTCAGATAACTCATGAACATTCCTCCCACTCTTTCCAATTCCCTCCCTTTTACTTTGACTCTCCTATATATTTGGTGTCTCCACCCGAATTGTGTTGAGAAGTTGATTTGTGAACTCACTTCCCACTTCTCCATTCTTCGGCCATTGAATAAAGCTTGTGCTGTTCCAGTCTCAGAATCAGTTTTTGTCACTGGCTGCATGAATCTGATTGGAAAGAGAGGCTCTCTGGCCGAGTCAAAGGTCTTGGCCCAGGCTAGAACCTCAGTGCAGGTCTAGTCGACCAACTTGGTAACAAGAATACAAATAATTCAGAAAATACAAGATACAACATAAGAATTCCAAGGTTGCTTATATGAGGAAGCTCCAGGGTTGGCAGCTTGAAAAAGGTTTAAAGAGAAACCATCCCAGAGCATAGGATGAAGGAAAGCTCCAAGAAAAACCAAACTGATAGATGACCTGATGGTTTGGATTATATATAGAGGATATTCTTGATTCCTTGATAATTTTTTTTTTTTTTTTTGCAGTACACGGGCCTCTCACTGTTATGGCCTCTCCCATTGTGGAGCACAGGCTCCGGACGCGCAGGCCCAGTGGCCATGGCTCACAGGCCCAGCCGCTCCGCGGCATGTGGGATCTTCAGGGACTGGGGCACGAACCCGTGTCCCCTGCATCGGCAGGTGGACTCTCAACCACTGCGCCACCAGGGAAGCCCCCTTGATAAATTTTGATTGAATTGGTGAAAGTTACATTTAAAAAAAATTAGCAAATAATAAAAGACAATTATTTACTCCAGATAAATCCTAAAATTATAGAGAATAAACATCATAATATATTATGTGTCTCAGCTCTAAATGATAAAGGCATTAATTTAATCATCTCCCAATCTGTTTTAGAAATATGGAGAGTAAAGTTTTGAAACAAGAGAAATAAGTGCTCATCTTCCATCTCTTTATTAGTAAATCAATATGTATTGTCCAAAATTAAAAATTCTGTAGTATAAAGCACATTATTTTCAAATATGAAGGTAAAAACCATAAATACTAAGTAAAAGAACTGAAAACACCACCTTTGGGAAATGAGTCCCAGAACTGTGCTAGAGTGATTTAGAGCCTAGGTCTCTGTAAAGATCCAAATTTCATTGGCGATTCAGAATTCAAAACTTAGAAATTTTCCATTTAGAGAAGCAACAAGGTACAAAAATAATAAATATTACGTTACACATCCAAAGGAGTTTTGGGCAGCATCCTATAACCATATATATTCAAACTTCTGAAGTAAAACATTTGAATGTTCACAGTTTATGGATTACAAAAAAAAAAAGATTATAAATAGCTTCCTGATTCTTTAAGCAAGGTTTAGGTATGGAACTAGTTTTTAAACATCTTGCATTTTTCTAAGTTTTTTGAAAATTGGAATTGTAGAGAGGAATTCCTTACCTGTTTGGCTGAAACTTTTATTTTTAAAACCATGTATCAATACATCCTATCAATTGCTAACAATTCAGATCTTGAAAGACAAATAGGTAAAGAGTAAATAATGATACAATTAGAAAAAATGAAAATGGTGTGGCTACTCATTTTCAGATAAACATGCAGGCTTATAAAATAGGGTTGGTGAAGAAATGGAAGGAAAGGCAAAGAAAAGGCTTGCGTTTTGTGTCTTTGATGCTAAAGGAGCCAGATAAAGCATCAGCCCATTTAGTGAGTATAAAGGATAGACAGATAAAAATATTTGAGTGTGTAAAGGTACATTTTTAGAATAATATAATAAGTTCTATTTATCTTCAAAGAAAATATTACAATAAGTTAATTGCATTATATATATTAAACTTATTAAAGATTCCAATGATCAATATGTACAGACCACTTGAACAACTTTACAGTGGTTGAGAGGAACCTGGTTTCAAAGAATATTTCTTTAATGATTTTAGTGTTCCTACATTAGGATAGCATAGTGTGCAGGAAAGGGTTAACCTAGCAGGCCAGAGTTGCTTAAACCCTGCACATTCTCAAGAAAGGCTTTCTTTTCCCCTCAGGACTGGCCCTTAACTGGCTCATGACTGCTGAGCTTTGGAAGATTTTGCCTGAGAACAGTGTTTTTGTATGCTTGTAGCTTTGGGCTACTCTGTACAAATTTGACCAGAGAGTTTATGCTAACAATGTGATTTATGCTAAACACCTACTTTTCTTTGAGGTTCTGGAGTCTGAGTGGCAGACCAGCTGCATATATAAGTCACAGGTAATGAACACCTGCCCACCTGCCTGACCACTAATAAAAAAAAAAGGCTGGGTACCAAGGCTCAGGTGAAATTCCCTGGTTGGCAACACTTCCTACATGTTGTCATACATCATTGATGGGATATACATCATCGATGGGATGATTAAGTGATCCTGTGAGACTTCACTTGGAAGATACCTAGAAGTTTATACCTGGTTTCTCCCAGACCTTCCCCCATGTGCTTTTTCCCTTTGCTGATTTTCATCTGTATCCTTCCACTGTCATAAACTGTAACTATGAATACAAGAGCTTCCAAATCCTTTGCGTCCATCAAGTGAATCATTTAGTCTGAGGGTGGTCTTGGGGGGCCCCGACACTTGGGGTGTTAGAGATTATCCTAAATAACAAAAATTTGGCCATGCTTAAGTGTGTGTTTGATTCCAGAACACTAGGTTAATATGACCTCATTGTTTTGTTAAAGTTGCCAGCTACTGTTTCTCTTACTACAAATTTCTCTTGACTTTAGATATATTTTGCTGTTGCCTTACATACTCATAGCCTACTTGGAGCCTAAAGCTCTGTCAGTAGAGTAGGAGTCATCCATGAGCTGTACCTCTAAGCAGATCCATTACTTCACCAATCTTCCAGATAAAATTTATTCCCAAGTTTTGCCATGATTCCTGATAAGTCATATGTACCATACAAGAAAACTATTAAGCCTTCCAGCTGGCTTCCAGCAGAATCTCATTTTTGCTACAAGTAAGGTAAAATTGGTAGCAACCAGCACCGAGAACAAATACACATTTCTTTTACCTAACTCATAGTGCTGTTTAGAAGACTGACCAAAATGAAGTATATGAGAAGGGCTTTGTAAACTCAATAATGTTGTTAGTTATCATCATTATTATGTGTCTATGGATTAAAGCAGTTGCCTGCTTGTTCAATTGATTTCTTTCACTCACATTTGACTCCCTCTTTAGCTCCATAATGAAGAAAGGATCATCTGAGATTTGTGTCTGGATGATGTCCCAATGACAAGGAAAAGGATTTTCAGAGTAATATCCTGCTTAACAAGGTAGCATGGGTTTCAACCTTGTGCTAACAAGGTCTGCAACGAGGTTTCCCAGAGTCAGGGTCAATAAATTCCTCGTAAGCTGTGTGTTATCCGATGGATGGAATGGCCCATGTTCTCAAAGGAATTTCTAATTAGAAGAGTAGTTAGAAAAAGATTCTGACTAATGAGCCTATGTTTTCAAGGTTGAGCCCAGAGTGTGGGGAGACTAAATTTTTATGTGTAAACAAAGCTGCATCTGTGTGATCATTAATTGAAACCCTTCTCTAATACATAATTGATGGTTTATATTTTTTGTCTTTGAGCAGTTGTTTCTCCCAAGCATGCCCTGCCCCTTGCTGTGTTGTCTGGTCCTTCAACATCTTGTTACAGTAACAAGAAGCAAGCCTGCAAGGGAGAGCATCCAGTCTTTCCTTCCTGCTGAGCTTTCAAAGCCAGCTTCTATGAAAATGTATGTTACATGCAGAAAAAGATTATCGTAAACCGAGAAAATCATGCCTTGAAAATAATATTCTAAGTTAAATCACTGTTTTATTTTCCTAGATAAAAATAATAAATTGTAATTTGGAAAGGAAAACGATTCTAAGTTCTCTACAAAGCACCTACTCCTTTCTTTCTTTCTTTACCTTGTATCTCACATATAGAAGCCTCTTAGCATGAAGGGGGGTAGAGTTCAGCCCACCTTCCTCAGCAGGACATAGAAAGGTATCCCTTATAAAGACAGATAAGAAAGTGCTGGCATGAGTAAAATGGAGCAACAAAGAGCATTTGTCTGATCTTCCTCCTCTTCCCCGTATATTTTCTCCTTTCCTCTTCCTCTCCTCTTCTATTTGCATCCCGCAGGACTTGATTTAAAAAATGAAAGGTATTATTGTGGGAGACACAGAGACTATTACCAATGCAAATTCAGTGAAGAAATATGATCATGGATTGTTTACATAACCTAGGACTATCCTATTAACATGAAGAGTAGTCTAAGAAAAGCAAAATGAAATCAACTTTTTTCAACATGATTATACAAAGGTGAAAATCGAATGCTAAAAGCAATGTTACTGATTTGATTTTCCTCTGCCGATACTCTGTCATAAATTTAAAATCTTATTTTACTTCCAGAACTAACTCCATGTGTCAATCTGCATCCTATTTCTTCATTCAACAGGAGTGTTTTGGTTGTGTTTACTACATGCCAGACACTCTTCTATGCACTAGGGATACAGCATTTAACAAAACAGACAACAGTCTGTCATGGTAGAATCTGTGTTCTAAGGGAAAGATTAGACAACACACAAAAGGAATAAACAGGTTAGATAGTTTACTTGAAAGTAACAAGTACTTTGCAAAGAAAGAAAGCACGTTGATGTACTGGAGACAGGAAGGGAAAGAGCAACAGGACCTGAGTCAAAGAAGTAAGGAAGCTCAGCTCACAGTGGGCTTTGCCAAGGAATCCTTATGACTCTGGCTTTTGCTGTGAATCAAAGGAGACATCCATTGGGCTATTAAACAGGTGAGTAACATTATCTCAACTAAGAGTTTTTAAAAGATCACTGTGACATGAAATTACAAGAATAAAAATTATTTATAACCACAAGTCATTTTTCCTTTTAGAAGCCTCAGGATCTAAATTCTTTATGGTGTTAAGCTGAATGTCACAGAATGGATCAGCAGACTGGATTCACAAAATCTGGAGGCAAAAGTTTTGGTCCAAAACTAAAAAAGGCTGAGGCAAGCAAGTCACTTAGAAAAGTGTCCCTGCAGTGTCAAGAAATTGCTTGAGGAAATAAAACACCAATGGAATTATTCCATCTCTGCTTTCTTCCTAAAAGAGTCTCCTGTATATTTTATTCCTCTCACCTCACACATCCCCATGGGGGCTGTTGTTCATCCAGACTTCACAGTCTGAACACACCTGTTATCAAGAACATTCTGTGGTCACACCACCTTAGAAACACATTATCCCCTCATCTCTGCTTCAGGCCAACTTAATTCATATATTGCAGTTCTCTTTGATGCAGTCATTTTTCTAAAATGCTGTTTTAGAGACTTCTCTCGCTTCTATTCCACAAGTGTTTTGAAGTACTTATTGTGCCTTAACCTCTTCATAGATACTCTTTAAAATAGAGGATCTTAAGAAGGCACAATCTCAATTGCTAATATCTAGGATAAAGACATGCAGCACGTTTTTCTACCCTTCCTAAAAATGTTATACAAAATAAAACTATTTTATTAATCAACTAATTAGAAAAGCTTTTATGTACTGCTTAATAAATCTACATGCAATCACTGTCCTAGAGTCTTAGACATAAAAATGATGCACTCCTAGGTTTTTAAAAGCTCAGAGTCCAGTGAAGTAGAAAGACAGACAAATGCGGATCAGAGAGATACAGTCAGAGATGGGAACACATAGGATTAGTACAAATTCCATGAGACATCAGACAGCTTAAAGAGTCTTTGGATTAAATTGTACCCCTCTCCAAAATTTATAGATTCAGTTCTAACCTCAAATGTGACTGTAGTTGGAGATAAGGGCTTTTAAGGATGTAATTAAGTTTAAATGAGGTCATAAAGGTGGAACACAAATGTAATAGGATTGGTGTCCTTATAAAAATATGAAGACACCAGGCACACGTGCACAGAGAAAAGACCATGTGAGGACACAGAGAGAATGCATGTCTGCAAGTCCAGGAAAGAAGCCTCAGCAGAAACCTAACATGCCAGCACCTTGACCTCAGACCTCCAGCCTCCCGAACTGTGAGAAAATAATTTTTTTTTCTTTAAGATACACAGTTTGTGGTATTTTATTATGACAGCCTGAGCTGACTAAGACAAGGAGATCAAAGACAGCCAGGACTTCAGTAAATAAGACTGGAGCATAGGATGTAGGGAGACATTTGCAGAATGAGGACTGGCTAGCCTTAACTCTGGTAAGATTGGCAGCTGTCAAATCATGAATCTGTGTTCTAGAGGCAGGGTAGAATCTGTGTTCTGGAGGCAGTGCTGACTGAGAGTTAGTTCAAACTGTTCAAATTAAAGATATGGTTTTTTCGTAATTAATAAAAATTAGAACCATTCTTCCTCTTGTTTGAGTAAATATGCTACTGCTATTTACTTAGTACCTGGACAATTTCATTTGGTTTCTCTGAATGACTGAAAGTCAAAATAAAAGAAGGAAGAAAGGAAAGAAGGAAGCAAGACTATCACATGATGTTTTGATTAAGGGAAGCAAGATTAAATACTCTACACAATACAATCACCCTTACTGTTCTATATTTAATCTAATCAGCATAAGTCAATTTACCAATGACTAGGTTCATACCAATTAGAGAAATATAAAAAGGTTTCCCAAATGTCAAAATCACTTAAATTATTATAAATCTCAAATCCACAACTTAAGGACCTTCCAATTCAATAGAGAGAGGAGTTACAGCATCCTA
Source organism: Mesoplodon densirostris (assembly GCF_025265405.1). Lineage (NCBI taxonomy): Eukaryota > Metazoa > Chordata > Mammalia > Artiodactyla > Ziphiidae > Mesoplodon > Mesoplodon densirostris. Next base: position 101,871,978 of record NC_082663.1, on the reverse strand, counting down.
CATTTGAAAATCTCTGGTTTAAACAAGGGGAATAATGCAAAAGTGAATAAGGCATCATCTCTTACCCCTAAAAGATTATGTTCTAGTGAGAAAAAGCAACAGGCAAGATAAAAGTTTGGTTTTTTTTCTTTTTTTGAACATGGAAAAAATGCAAATAATACAATATCCAATCTATCACTCCGATTTAACAGAGGTTCACTTCTTTCCATATGTAATTTATTTTTAAGAAATAAGATGTTAGATATTTTTAAGTCTCCCCCTCCACCTTCTGCTTCTTCCAACTCAATGCCTTCCCACCAAATCATCATCCTGAAGTTGTGCATATCCTTCTATAAATGTACTTACAGCAATACATAGTATTGCTTTCTGCAGATTTAAATGTACAATGAAAAGCATAGCTCCATTTATTTTCTAGAGAAAGCATTCTAGCCTTCTGTTTCAGCCATTATCATTTACCTATTAACAAAATTTCAGTATTTGTTAAAATTTTCTATTTTAGAAAATGAGTTCTTTATTGTATGAATAATTGGTACGGATAAAAGTTAATCCACATAAAATAGAGAAAAATGATTAAATAGTGAACAAAAAGATCGATTAGGATATTACCTTTACAAATCAAACTAAAATTATAAAAATTATGAATTTTAGGTTGTGATTATGATTCTTTAATGTTTTAGAGTAATTATGGTTCAAATGTTTCCAGGATGTATTTTTCTGACAAATTTTATGATAAGGTAAATCTACACTCATCATTTTGCATTTGACTTTATCCTCTTTATGTTTTTGTTATTGAATTTTTATCAAATTTTCAATAAGTCTTCCTTAATCTATTGATAGTCAAATCATTCTCTGTTGAAACTCAGTTATATCAATACCCATGCAGATTTTCTTTTTCAATTGTTAATTGCCGGGCCTCCCTGGTGGCGCAAGTGGTTGAGAGTCCGCCTGCCGATGCAGGGGATACGGGTTCGTGCCCCGGTCTGGGAGGATCCCATATGCCGCGGAGCGGCTGGGCCCGTGAGCCATGGCCGCTGAGCCTGCGCGTCCGGAGCCTGCGCGTCCGGAGCCTGTGCTCCGCAACGGGGGAGGCCACAACAGTGAGAGGCCCGCATACCACAAAAAAAAAAAAAAAAAAAAAAAAAAATTGTTAATTGCCCCATCTCTGCTATAATTTTATCAGTTTTGTTTGTAATTTACACTTAATACCACTTTCATTAATTTTCTAAAATTTTTCAATTTACAATTAGTTCCCATTGATTTTTGTGTTCTACACAAAGTATTACCACGCTGAATTATGAGGAAGTGAATCAATGCAGGTTATGACAGAATATATGACTGAAATTACTTACTTTATAATCATCGAATTCATCATTAAATAATTTCACAAAATTTTAAGTTATCAAATACCAAGACAGCTGAATGCTCCCCTCAGCTTGACTAAATTTTAGACAAATTTCTTCCTGACCATATGTCCCCTGACCTTCCTTTTCTTAGAGCATTTACTTTAAATTTTTTTTTTTTTTTTTTTTTGCGGTACGCAGGCCTCTCACTGTTGTGGCCTCTCCCGTTGCGGAGCACAGGCTCCAGACGTGCAGGCTCAGAGGCCATGGCTCACGGGCCCAGCCGCTCCGCGGCATGTGGGATCCTCCCGGACCGGGGCACGAACCCGCGTCCGTTGCATCGGCAGGCGGACTCTCAACCACTGCTCCACCAGGGAAGCCCCTAGAGCATTTACTTTAAAAACTTACCACAGCAAATATTTACTCAGCCACCTCTGTAATGTATACACCTCCTTCAAAAGTCTCTCACCAGCTTTAAGACTGGGAAAAGTCTTTTGCAAGTACCTGGAAACCATCTCTTTAAAATGTAATCATCCAGGAAGATAACACCTCTATCTAACAGTCTTTGGGGGAGGGTAGGAGCCTAACTTCAAGGGACACCTTGCTCCAGTTTATAAAACTCCTGCTACCATGAAGATACCAGAAAGTACAGCTTACCTATGGGCAAGGCCAATTAGTAAACTCAGGTGGCCTGTATTCTCCACACCCCACTCCAGCTCTTAAAATGTCTCCAGCCCTCAATGGAGTTAAGTTCAAACTCTCCCCTACTGTAACAGTTTTGAACAAAGCCTTCCTTGCCTGTTTAACTTGTGTGGTCCAATTTTTCTCTGACAATGTTTTTTCCATTTCATTCTCTTAATTGCTAGAACTCATATACATAATGAATACTCAACTAACCACAAATTTCTCTATTTCAGTATTAGGCAATTTGGGAGGGTCCCACTGTTTTTTTTTTTTTTTTTTTTTTTACAAGGCAGTCAAGAAACTTTGAAATGAGCAAGGCCTCTTTATTAACATGTTAACTGCTTAACTTGAGTAGATATGGTGCATTTTGATCATTCAAATTGCAATGTTGGATTTTTAAGAGCAAGGGCCCTGCTTTACAATTTTGTTCTCCATAATGCCTAACACAATACTGACTGTGTAAAATGTATCTCAAAAATGTGGTGATGTTATATGATTATGGCCATTTGATTCCTAAATTTCTATCTCTGAAAAATAGCTAAAATGTAATCACAAGTTATATTAAATTCAATGTATTTACTTGTGTTTCAGACAACACAGCTGCACAAGTGAAAAAACCTAAATGGCCCAATTGCAGAGAACCTAAATGCCCAATTGTAGAGAACTGTTCAGTAAAACATAATAACAAATATATATTCAGTGGGATAACCTGCAATATGTATGTCAATATATTTGATTGGAGAAATGGTAATTACAGACCTGGGGTAGGAAATATACAAGATGAGAATATGTTATCTTATTACAACTGAAAACAGAAGCCACCAATGAATTTGGGTCTTATCCAAATGGCACAGAGCCAAGATGAAGGGGTCAAAGATGGAACAACTTGAGTACACAAATAATACATTAATTAATGCAAATGATCCAACACACTAGTATTAAAACAAACTTATTAGCTCATAGTTATTTTTCTAAAAAGGATAAAGACAGAAATCCAAAACTCCAACTAATTTTACAAAGAGTAAACAGCACCAACTCCTTATTCTGAAAATTGACATGTAAAAGGAAATAATTAAACATTTATCCTGACTTTCTTGCACAAATTATTTCAGTGTAACCAAATCAACTTAGTTTATAAAAGAAAATGATTCTTGGACTTCCCTGGTGGTGCAGTAGTTGAGAGCCCGCCTGCCGATGCAGGGGACACGGGTTCGTGCCCCGGTCTGGGAAGATCCCACATGCCGTGGGGTGGCTGGGCCCGTGAGCCATGGCCGCTGAGCCTGCGCGTCTGGAGCCTGTGCTCCGCAACGGGAGAGGCCACAATAGTGAGAGGCCCGCATACCGCAAAAAACAAACAAACAAAAAAACACCACCACTGAAGTATTTTGCCACAGAAAAAAGTCTAACCTAAATGTAGTTAAGACTCTAGCTGAGTTATATTACAATAAATACAAAGGATAGGAAAAGTTAACTTATACCACAAAGAATCAAACAAACAAACCCAGAATGTAAATGCTCTGCAAGACAACTATATTAATTTTCTATGGCTAGTGTAACAAGCTATTAAAAAAAAAAAGTGGCTTAAAACAACGCAAGATTCTTACCTTACAGTTCTGTAGAAGACCCACACAGGTCTCACCAGGATAAAATCTAAGTACGGTCAGAGCTGAATTTCTCTTTGGAGGCTCGGTGGAGAATCCATTTCTTTGTCTCTTTCAGCTCAAAGCTAGCAATATTCCATCTCTCTTGCAACCACATTTCCCCCTGAACCTCCTCTCCCGTCTTTCTTCCATCTTAAGTACCCTTGTGATTACATTGGTCACACCTGGATAACCTAGGTTAACTCTTCCCACCTCAATGTCCTTAACTTAATCACAGCAGCAAATACCCATTTTCCCTGTGAGGTAACATTCACAGGTTCTGGGGATTAGGGTTTGATCATCTCTGGGGGCCATTATTCTGTTGTCTACCTCAACAACTGACTCATTTGCTTTATTGAATCAATGGCATTAAAAAAAAATGACAGTAGAAATTTTTCTAAGTATATTTAAGAGACATAACAATAAAATATTACATATGGTCCTTTTAAATACTAATTCAAATTTTAAAAGATAATTTTGGTAGGTGTGTTGGTTGCATTGTGCTAATATGAGAAAATGTCCCTATATTTTAGAAATATATACTTTATATATAATACAGATACTGAAGTATATAGGAGATTATACAATGTCTAGATTGGCTTCAAAAATACCTCAACAACAAGCCCCTCCACCCCAAAAAAGTGAGAGGTTGATACCATGATCCCCATAAGGTAAAGGTAAGGTAAATTCCTCAGCATCATACTGTGAGCAAATAATAAATTGAGATTTAAATCCATATCTGTCAGGTTTTGAATCCAATTGTTTTTTGAAATGCTGTGCTAACACTACTCCTTTCTCCCCAGGCTTAGCACAAACAGGCTTATGTATAGATCGAACAGAAAGATTTCAAGTCACTTGTTCCAGCTGTTTGTTGATCTGGAAAACTGGGTCACTTCACTTTGAACCCCACTTGCACTACGGCTCTCATAAGCTTTAACAAAATTGCCATCCACATGAGAAATAACTATTATTTAAATAAGATTGCCAAACTTGCTCCTTTTTATTCTAGAGCAACTGCACTCCTGGGATTATTCACAATTCCCTCAGCCCTGCTTAATCTCTGTGGCTGCATTCTATACAGCTGCAGATGCTAAGAGAAATGGACAGCAAAAGCCCTCTGCTCCCTATAAGGCATCACACCTGGTTCCCTAAAGGTCTTTTTGGATGCAGAGCATCTAGGTCAATTTCATTTATCATCATGTTGCTCAAAAGAAAAAATGGCATCCAGTCCATTTTACATAATCATAAAAGAAAAGATGGACACTGCATGAAAAAGAAATGTTAATTACAGAAAGAAATCAGATTCCTTCTACTTATTGCAATGAAGCTGACCATCCTGCCTTACAAAAGCAGCTCCTATCCCCAGATTTCCATGACATGGCCCCTCCACATATCAATACCTTTTAAAAATTGAGTCTATCAACATAAAGCAAGCATCAAGCCCTATCCATTAAAAGCTAAAATTTAATAGGTGAATGAAAAAAATTAATAGCAGTTGTGTACTCTGATTTAAAGATTACAGAATTTATTTGAAGTGTTCTTTATCTCTTAAAATATAATAAATTCATGCCATTTGAAATCCAAATTTTCAATGAGCCTGATGTCTTTCATACTGATTGTACAACAGGAAGCCGTTTCCTTAGCAATGAACACATTTAGCACACTCACAAATTTCTAACCTATTAGTCTCTAAGCTCTATTTTATCTCTTTTTGGCATCACAACATTTCCTGAATCCACCCACCTCCTTTGCAACCCTCCTACCAGAATTCCAGTCTCATCATTTCTCACTAGAGCTATCAAATTAGATCCCTGACCTGTCCACCTGCTTCCAGTCTTACCCTCCTTCAAATCACCTTCTACAGTAAAACCAGAGTGGTTTTCCAAAAAGCAAAACTGCCCATAAACTTTTCATTAACCAACAGATATGAGCTCAGTGATTTAGCATGACATCTACGGTCCTTTATGATTTTAGCTTTGCCAATTTTTCAATTTCACCGAATACTCCTCAGCTTGTGCTCTGCATTGCAATTATCCAAAACTCCTTCTATTTTCCTGAGAAAACTAGGTTGTCTAAAGTCTCATAAATTACTCCTTTCTGCCCACTTCTGCAGCTTTCTCCCTACCCAGAGACACAAAAACTGATCTGTTTCCACTTAGCAATGCCCCTTGGGACTCTCTCTAGACACCACTACATTCTGTTTGTTCTCCCAAATCCACCACTGTTAATGAGCCTGAAATAGGTCTTTGATTCTCATCCTACTTTGCTTCTCTATTCTACCTTCTTTCTTCAAATCAGACCCTGCCTTATTCCCAAATTCTGTCCAAGTTAAAGTGTGATCTAGTTAAAAGAGAGAGAGATTCCCCAAAGAAAACTGTTATTGCCTGTCTCAAGAATCCTCACTCCTTTCCACCATCATTGTAAGCTACAGGAACTCCTACAACACATTAAGTCTCGACCCAGATCTCATCCTCTCTGGAGCAAAACCCTTGATTCTCTCTGCCTCCAAAGCACTGTTTTTATACTTTTATAATTTAGGTATGTGTTTTCTTGCCTGTCCTTGCTACACTGTGAACAACTAGAGGTCGAAGGCCCTCTTTTATATTTGCAGAGAGTGGAACATAAGTGGTGCTTTCCAAGTATTTCTGGAATTAACTTGAAAAAAATTATGACCATCTTTTGCTCACCATTTTCCTTCTCCTCTTCACCTCAAGTCCTGTGTTAGTAGAACCTTTGGTTCCAACATGAAGAACTATACTTAAATGAAAAGATATATTGAAGAAATCTCTCTGGACTGAGAGGGAAGTCAGAGATTGGACAGTATTTGTTTTATAAATGACAATAAAGAGATGATTTCAGTAACTTCTATCATTATAAAAAAAATTACATTAGCATAAATGACGTTTCCCCCTCTATGTCTCATATATGACAGAAGCTGTCCAAAATGTGGGTATTACCAATATGGAAATGTAAGAAGCATTACATTGAACTACACACGGTTAACTCAATCCTATAAATGCATAGCCCTGAACTGAGGCATTATAGTATCTGCAAAAGAGGTTTTTGTTGTTGTGTTGTTGTTGCATGTACAAACCTTGCCTCCTTAAAATATATACGCTGGTAATGTGAGAAACAAATATTTACACAATCAGTTAGCAATTTTTAAATTGCTAGACTCCAGCTGAAGAACGTTTTTCGTCTGTGGCATCTGTAAATTAGAGCCTGATTCTTTACCAAAAGGAAAACACTTAGGAAAGAAACATGTAAGAGCACACACCACGAAAGCTGAAAGTTTTAAAGGGCTACTAATAACATCTTAACCACTTTGTTTCTAGTCATTCTATATCCCAAACAAAGCAACATAAAAGTTATCAACATTCTGTCAAATAAAGCAGCGGTCCAACCTTTTTGGCACCCGGGACCACTTTCATGGAAGACAATTTTTCCACGGACAGGTGGTGTGGGGGGATGGTTCAGGCGGTAATGTGAGTGATGGGGAGCGGCAGATTAAGCTTCACTCGCCTGCCACTCACCCCTCCTGCTGTGCGGCCAGGATCCTAACAGTCCGGTCCACAGCCCCGGGGGGTTGGGGACCCCTGAAATAAAGGGCTTAACTTTGAATTCAAACATTGGTTTGAAATTTAGTATAATTAACAAGACTTTTAAATTCCCAAAAGCCAAGCCAATAGGCTAACTTGTTAAAGTTTCCTTAGATTAAATGATCTCTCCCTTTTATTCACTGATGTGCTTTTTCCACTCTAACTAAAATTGTTATCTACCTCTGGAACTCTTGGGAAACACATACTGTATACTCTCAAATTGACAATAATGGGTTTTGATCTTCTGATGAAACAGGCCAAGTGAAAGTGCGCTCTGGAAGCAAAATGCTCCCATATGTGAGGGTCACCTATACTGGGGTTATAGAGGTAGATTAGACCCAGACAGATGGAAGCATCTCTTTTCACTGTATACTCCTGACATTTTTCTGCTCTGGTAGTTTTACTCATGCTGTTATTTCTACCAATTCCATTTCTGTGATTTCTGGGTTCTCAAGTCTCATCCATTCTACAAAATGCATCATAAATGTCACTTTCATGGGTATGCCACTCCCAGAAATGTTACACACCTTTCACAGGACTGGAATCTAAATTTAGCAGATATGATCAAAGTACTCATAGTCAAAATTATACTTAAAATACTTCAGGAGGGCACCACTTTAGAGAATGAGATCATCTTCCATAAGTCTTCTCCCACGGGAACTCTTGAGCTGAGCATGAGTGTAGGGGTTTCTTGTACCCCTGCCCAATACAGGAGTCACTAGTCACATGTGATTACTGAGCACTTAAAATGAGGCGAGTGGTACAGGTTGAAATGATAATGTCTTGGATGTATTTGATTCAATGAAATAAATTATTAAAGTTAATTGTACCACTTCCAGTTTCCAGCCTGGCACAGAAGGAGCTCAGAAGTCACAAATCTGTCCCAACAAGTAAAAATCGGTTAAACTAAAGTATCAACAACTCTTCTTAGGTTTGTCAGAGAAGTGAGTTCACAGAACGAACCACTGCCTTCCAGATTGGAGAGACAAACAGGCAAATATAGAGAATCACACCTATTTGAATGGAAAACCCTGAGCAGTAACCTTTGCAGGAATCAGCACCAGATAGGAAAACCTAAACTGTAATTGATGAAATGTTGAAGCTCACTGTGGATAAACCTGAGTTAAAAGCTTCGGGGGGAACAGTCACGGGGAGGCCCTCACACTTTGAGTTTGATCTTCCAGACTTGACCAGGTTCTCACAGTGAATATCTGAGAAAAATCTCCTCATGCTTCCAGCAAGGAGAGGGGGAAAAGGAACCATTTTAAAATACTCCAGAGTATTCTGTTCTTACAAGCCCTGTCCTTAGGAGAGATTATTCTACCAGAACCTAACCTACTAGGGTTTTATTAGAATCTAACCTACCTGGAAGGAAGGAAATAGCCAATTCCAGACAGCTCTAGCTTTCCACATATGCGTAAAAGGAAATATCCAACTCCTAGCTCCTTTTAGCCATCCTGTCCCACCTAAAGTAGTGTGTGTGTTGGGGGGGTGGTGGTATAGAGAAGTACTGATGAAGTTCACAGTCCAGAAGCACAGGCTTATCAAAAACCTAAGACCTAATCATAGGACTACAGAATGTTTTCCCTACACCCACATCTTACCACTACAATACCAAAGGCCAATTACCCTTTTACTCAGTACCTTATATCCACCTTCCCACAAAAGTTACAAGGCATACTAAAAGGCAAAAACAGTTTAAAGAGACTGAACAAGCATGAGAACCAGAGTCAAATATGGCAAGAATGTTTTAATTATCAAACCAGAAATTTTTTAAAATATATTATTAATATGCTAAGGGTTTTAATGGAAAGAGTAGTTAACGTGCAAGATAAATGATGTAATAAGAGAGATGGGAATTCTAAGAAAGAACAAAAATGAAATGCTGGAGATCAAAAAACAGAGTGGAGCCATGAAGGATACTTTTGATGGGCTCAATAGTAGACTGGATATGGCTAAAGAGAGAATCTCTGAGTTTCTGGATGTAACATTAGAAACTTCCAAAACTGAAAAACATATTAATTATCAGGTTTTTTTTAAAGTATAAATTCCTGGTTTAGAATGGATAATATCAAAAAAACAAATGCTGGGAAGGATGTGGAGAAAAGGGAACCCTTGTGTACTGTTGGTAGGAATGTAAAACCTTCATTGGTAAAACCAGTGTGGAAAACAGTATGGAGTTTTCAAAAAAATTAAAAGTAGAATTACTATATGATCCAGCAATCTCATTTCTGGGTATATATCCAAAGGAAATGAAATCACTATCTCAAAGAAATAGTATACCCCCAAAACACTCTCATAGCATTACTCATAATAGCCAAAACATGGCTATCAAGCAAGAATTGCTTAAAGAGTGTGATATAATATTATATATATATATATATATATATATATATATATATATAAAACTCAAATATTATTCAGGTACAAAAAAGAAGGAAATTCTGCCATTTGCAACAACATGGATGAAGCTTTAGGACACTACTCTAGGTGAAGGAAGTCAGACAAAAATAAATACTGTATGATCTCACTTATAAGTGGAATCTAAAAATGTCAAACTCATAGAAACAGAGAGTAGATTGATGGTTACCAGAGGCTGGGATCTAGGGGAAATGTGGAGATTTGGGTCAAAAGGTGCAAACTTCCAGATATATGATGAATAAGTTCTGAGGATCTAATGTATAGCATGGTGACTACAGTTAAAAATATTTTATAATATACTTGAAATTTGCCAAGAGAGATCTTAAAATTTCTCCCCCATTACACAAAACAGGGTAATTATGAGAAGTGAGGAAGGTGTTAATTAACCCTATTTTGGTTACTATTTCACAATATATACTTGTATCAAATCATCATGTATATCTTAAATTTACAAGATAATGTATGTCAATACAAGATAATGTATGTCAATTATATCTCAATAAAGCTGGGTAAAATGTTACATTTAATATTTAAAAAATAAAAAGGTATGTCCAAGATTCAGAACATGGACATCACTAAATCCGGGCAAGAATGTGGAGGAACAAACCTCTCAATACTGTTGGTGGGAATGCAAAATTGTACAATCTCTTTGGAAGACAGTGTGTTAGTTTCTTACAAAACTAAACATACTTTTATCATAAGAGTTTTGTGTGTCACTGGATTTTTTAAATACATATATTATTTATATTTTAACAGCCCATATTAAGATTGTATTATTCCACAACAAAACAATAATTTTTGTGTAATAATTGGAGGAAAAAAATTTTGCCACTGTGTTCTGGAAGTCCTTTGTAAAAACTAGTAACCTGTTTGAAAGCAGAACAGTTATAAGTGTAAACATATATACATTTGATATGTTAGTGGGTTGATTAATATTCTTATTAAAATAATATTTGTTCATTTAATATTTCAGTGTATAAATTAATTGAATTGAACTGCATCTGATAATAGTGAAGTAACTTGTTACAAACACACTTATAATCAAAAACAAGTAGAAAACAGCTACCAAGGGAACTAGGACTTGAGGGGGTTAGAATTCTGGAGAGAACAAAAGCTCACTGAAGTGAGCTTGGCATAGAAGTAAACTATACTTTTCCCACAAGGCATGTGCCAATTCCTAAGTTACATATAGCAGAGAGGCTAAGAAAGCAAGAGGAAAGCATCAACTAGAAGGATTAGAACGTGAGATAAGCTTCTGGCAGCCTTATGGGGTTGGAGAACCAAAAGTTGAGTTCAGGGCTACTAATCAACCAGGAATTCTGGGGCAATAATTTCTGAGAGAAAGAAAGTACACTAAGATAAACAAAGAGAGCCTATTGTGTTGCTAAGGCATTCACTGATTTATAAGCAGCTTTGTGGCCAAGAGGCTAAGAAGGTAAGGAGAATGCTGGCTAAGAATGGAACTTTAGGAAGTTTCATGCAGCAGGGTTAACACAAATTAGAAATTAGAGCCTGCCAAGGGAGAGTGACCTCGCATACACCCAAAACTTCCACATAGGACTCTAGAAATATTACAGCTTAGGAATAAGAAGAGACCTGAACACAGATCTACCCTAACAAAAGACTTGACCCTAACTGCACAAGTTCAACCTCAAGCTAAACTAAAGTAATTTACCTCTACTCTAGCTACATGTCAGAAAGCAACTGGAACTCCATTCTGGTAAGAAATAACATTGTCAAGTGTTTCTAACAATCTCTGCAAAGTTTCATAGACAATGTCTGGTATTCAGTCACAGATTACCAGCTACATAAAGTAAAAAACCAAATGAATGAAAATCAAGGGGAAAAAGTAAGATCCAAAGGTGATCCAGGCATTAGAACTCCTTACACATGGATTTTAAAATAATAGTGATTAATATATTTTTAAAAGATGAAAAGACTGAAATTTAACCAAAAACTAAGTCTATTTTTAAACAGAACTACATGGAAATTAAAAAACTAAAAATATTATACCTAAAGATAACATACTGAAAATTTTGTTAATAGAAGATTAAACACCATAGAAGAGAGGTGACAAAGACGAGTAAATAAAAAATATTAAGATTGATTCATGGAGAGTAGTAAAGGATAGAAAATATATGATATAGCTGAGAGACATGGGGTAATAAAAATGTCTAACTTGAGACCCAGTAGGAGAGGAGTGGTGGGGGTGGAGAAAGAAGAAATATTTGGAGATACAAGTTAAAACTTTTTTTAAGTGATAAAATATGTAAGTCACAGATATAAAACTCTCTAGAAACAAAGCAGGATAAATATAAAGAAAACAACACCTAGGCACAGCACAGCAAAACTTTTCAAATCCAAATACCACGAGAGAATCTTAAAAACAGCCAGAAAAAAACCTACATCCTACTGTCAAAGGAGCAACAAATAAGACTGACAGTTCTTTTTTTCAACAGAAACAATGGAAGCTAGAGACGATTAAATGACATTTTTAAAGTGCTAAAAGAAAATAATTGTTAGCTTAGAATTCTGTATTTAGCAAAATTAGATGATGAAGTAAAGATGTTTTCAGGTAAAAAAATATATATATATATTAGAATTTGTCACTAACAGATTAACACTAAAAGAAATACTTAAAGGAGACTTTTATGCAGAAGGAAAAAAGTTGCAGGAAGTAATGAACAGTATATAAAGCACATCCTTGTCTAAAATGATGGTCATAATGATAATGGTAATGGTAATGGTGATGATATTGATTTGGGGAATTTAAGGTGTAGAATTATAATAATTCATGTCAACATTAACAAAAAAGGATAGTGTGCTAAAAGGAGACAAAATGGCATATTGTACAGGAAGTGGTAAAAGTACTAATTCGTCTTAGATTCTATTAAGCCAAGAATTCAAACTGTAATCTCCTGGGTAATCATTAAAGATGCATGTATTTTACAAAAAAAAAGCTAATAAAGGGGAAAAATGGAATGATTAAAAACAACTCAAAGGTAAGAAAGAAAAAAAAAAGAGCACAGAACATTAAGGAATGCAGGGAGAAATTTTTAGATGGTAGATGTATACCCAAATATAAGAGTACTTTGTTCATTTAAGGGCTAAGGTTTCCAATTATTTGGCAGTCCCTGCTAAAGCTGAACATAAGGATATTCTACAAACTAGTAATTATTCTCATAGCCATAGTCACACATAGCCCACAGAAATGTATATATGTACCATTGTCAAAAGACACAAAAAAGAAGCTTTATAACAGCATTATTTGCAATAGCTGAAAACTGGAAACAATCCAAATAGTCATCAACAATGAAATAGATAAACTGTGTATAAGAATCTTAAATGAATTACTATGCTATGCAGATAAAATGAACAAGCCACTGCTAGAGGAATCACACAGCTGAATCTCATAAATAAAATGCTAACTAAAAAAAACAGACATAAAAGAGTATATAATGTATAATTATACTTACTTCAAAAAAAGAGTTGAAACTAATATAAGGTGTTTAAAATCAGGATAATGGTTAATTTGAGGAGGAAGGAATGGTATTAATGGGGAAAGGTACCAGGAATTTTCTGGTGTACTGGTAATGCTCGTTTTTGATCTGGGTGGTGGTCATGTGGGGATCCCTTTATGAAAATCTGTTGATCCTTTTATGAAAATACATATGATTTATGTTCTTTTCTGAATGATGTTATACTTGAATATATGAATTCATCTTTCAATGTAAATAGGTAATGAGAGGCTCTCAATGTAAAGCCAATTTCAATATGTGGAATTTTAGAAGTTAAACAAAATGAATTTAAAACTTTTAGCCAATATGTGAACCTCCTTATTCCTAAAATATTATTTTCTTACTTGTCATCAAAACAATAAAAAAATTAGTCAGGTCTAGTTTTCTAACATCGATGTTTTCCACCAAAATAAATGTGTAAATAACTTTCTTTTCATCTATTCCTTTAGCAAATATTCATTATGTTTTCTGTGGGAAACTTTAGGGGCTTCACAGAACACAAAAATGTAAACAGCATAATGACACTCCCGTTTATATGAAATGGACATAAGAGACAAATGTGCTCCCAGGTTTTCTGTTCCAGTCTAGTTTAATATCTTATCAAACATCTCCTCCAAGGATGATACATCATGTCAGTCTAGGAACTTATATTCAAAGGGGTCAGCAAATTTTATGTTAGCTGTTCTTGAGTTATAAAATCACTTTTGGAGGTATAAAAAAAGTATAAAATTCAAAATTTATTTTCTATATTTTAAATGAATTTACTGAACCAAATCTATTATGTCTTCCTGCTAATAACATTTGAGAAGAAGAAATAAAACAAATTCCTATGGTGAAGAGTTCACATATCAGGAGAACAATCCAGAACATTCTTCATGAACTGCTTAGCCAGATTTCATCTCAAACTTCAGGGACTGGTTCACATTTGAGTTCAAGACTAACACCTGGATGACTATTTAATGGCAGCCTGCAGGGTCTCCTGAGAGGTTGGAAGACGTGAGGCTGCACTTCGATTGCACCGTCTTTCACAGCAGATGTTAAATCCAAAACATCCTAGGGAAACATTAAGGTCACTTGTTCCACAGTTGGTAAAGAGAAAAGGTGTACTTTTCATCTCTTAACAGTACCCTCTCCAAAGCTCAAGTTCAACTTTTAACCCTTGCTAAGTATTAAAGTACACCTATATCTGCTTTCAAATCCCTCCAACCATATAATGTGCCTCTTTATAAAGTGAGGAAAGCACTATGGGTTTGTGGAAGAGAAAATGTGCTGGCTTGAAACCTAAAATCTCTTTGAAATTGATTTGAAATGCTTACCAAATGATTCCTGAAGTGAACTCAAATCTGGAAATGGGTATTTATGAAAATTTGAGGATTCATTTAGAAAAGAGGTTCTGTTACATTTAGAAAAGCATATGCTCTCACATCCTACACTATACTCTGCAAAAGTTTTTACATTTCATACCTAAAGTTACTATCTTATTTTCAATAAGTCAATTGAACAACATTGGTTGAAGGCCCATTCTGTGCTGCCTCCTGGCTGTTGTATCATTTAAGAAGCTCACAAAATTTGTGAAAGTTATAAAACAATAAAGGCATTAAAGCATCTTAATATCAGTACAATCAATATAGAACCAAATGCTAGACAATAATCACCAAGGGAACCTTGGTTAAGGTAAATTCTTGGCAAGATAAAGAGAACACCAAAAGATCAAAAAATAAAAACATATCTGTAGTATTTGGGAGATAGTGATATAAAAGGCTGTTGGGAGTGAAAGTTATATGTTTGGGAACTAAGTTGTAAAGTATAATGAAAGCATTAAGGTACAAGGGATGGCAAACCTTGAATGCCGGAATAAGCATCATGGACTCACTCTGCACTCATTCCTTTGGACAAGGCTGGCAGCAAAGTATTACACAGACTAACAAGAGATGAAAGAAGCTGAAAATGGATGAGCCAGCTGGAGTTGTTGAGTTGATTCAGGCATGCAGTCTAGAATACTATTAATAAGAATGAAGAATAGAGACCTGTGGAAACTTTAAGACAAACTGCACAGCAGCTGAAAGGAAAGACAGGGATCACAGCCAAATTTACTAAAAATGTATAATTGCCCTTCATTTCTGTTCAATAATATGAATATAATTCATAATATCACAAAGGGTAATTTTTAATTCTAATGACTATTCAAAGCATTTAACTGAGAAGACTTAGTTGTTCATGTAATTCTGTCTCTATGACTGGACATTCTAAATTACACAGATCAATAGGAAATCTCAACAGTGATAAGAAAGCAGAGAGAAACTAAATGTCTTAACTTCAGTTCTTTCACAGAGATAAATAATTTTTAAAGGCATACATTGAAATTTTAGAATGTTCTGATGATAAACAATAATAAACAATAGCAAATAATATTTATGCTGTACTTACCATGTGTCTATCACATGTTAAGCATTTGCATAAATCATTTCATGTATTCTTCAAAAAATTCATTTGGGATAAAATCTGTAATTATCTCCATATTATAGGATACAAAATTGACACTAAGAGAGGAAACTACCATAGGCATAGAGTTACTAAGTGGCAAAATCTGAAGAGACAGAAATGGGTCTGCCTATTGACAAACTCTGCCCTTAACTACAGACATGGTCCTAAAACAATCTTTTGTTGCACTCCTTGCTTGGTAGACTTCAAAGACCACATGACAGGATTTAAGATACCTGAGTATTAAACTCTGGTCTCTACTACTGTTTCTATGACTTTGGGCAAGTCAGTTCATCTTGATGGCTCACAATCTCCCCGTATATAAAATGAGGAGATTGGGGGAACTCAGATTCCTTTAAGCAATAAAATTACATAATTAAATGATATTTACCATATAATTAAGTTTTCAGAACTGCAAAGATCTATAAATTGTTCTTATTCTAATTTTGGCATTCAGATCAATAATGATTCCTTGTTTCCATTTAGTCAGAGAGTTAAGGATACTTGCTGCTTGATGGCAACCTCAATTTTAATTACTCAGCTTTGTAGTTGTAAAAAAGTACTTATTTGTTTTTGAAGCATATTATTTTGCCCTGCTTATTCTGTCTGTTGTATTTTTATTCTGGATGGCATGATAGGAGAGCTTAGCATCTTTACTTCAGCATTAATACTCAATCATGAGTTATCAGTGAAGCTTCTGATATTACAACAGTAAACCCATTTAGTGCATAAATACATTTAGAAAGAACACATTTAGCCTGGATTACACTTGCACTCTACAATTAAGATCCAATCCCTTCCAGAAAATTGTAACTATGAGAAAAGTGCATGGCGAGGTTGGAAAAAGAGTTTAAATTATGGTTTTTAATTTTAAAATCACAGATATGCATACATACACATATATAAAAGATATTTTTGCTACTCCACTTCTGGTAGTAATCTGAGTCACAACTTGCACTTGTTTGAGTTTGGCAGTAACTGTTTTCTTAAAATGTTAAGCATAAGCTCTCTGGATATATTCCAAAAGCTAATAGCAAATATACTTAGATAAATTAATGCATAAATAAATTACTAAGATTAAAGCAAATCTCATGGGATTCTGTTAGTTATAATAAAAGAATATATTTTACATGTACTGATTTTTCTTTTAAGAAGAAAACAAATGAAACAACAAAAAAACATACATCTGGTTCAGGTTTTTCCAAAATATCAGGAATAACAATATTTGATTCTTTCCAAAATATGAGTATCCAACTGGTCTCATTATGATACCCCACAACACTTGTATATCTTCTTCTATTACATATAAGTTGATAGAAAGAATTTTTTTAATCTCCTTTGAAACATGGGAAGCAAAGTGACATCAAGTTGAACATACATATTTCACTGGCACTAATTCAACTCTGTGTGTTTCAAAAAGTTACTAGCAAGCTAAAAATATCAATTTCAATAGTTGGAACAACTCATCTCTCTTTACCTAAGCTTAGGCATGAGAGGGGAGACACAAATTTTCTGTTTTTCCTGAGTCTTCATACCACTGTGCATCTCAGTAGGAGCACCTCACTGGGTTTAATGTATTGTGCATGTATAAAGGTATATATTGTACAACATGTGTTCAAATAGTAGCCTAATGACTTCAACATAGTGTCAACCAAAACAAACAAAGAAACAAACACAGCAATCTGATCCCGTGGTGAAGAAATAACTGGCTTTGTTGGAGTCACTAAAACTCTTTGTAACTCCAACGTAGTGCTCTCCCAAGGAGGTTTCAGTGGTAAGCTTGCTAATATGCCATTTTTTGTTTTTGTCTACCGGACTTTAGAACAAAATTTGTACTAATGTGTAACTCACCTAGATTGTGTTCTTCAATTAGGCATGCATTTCAATTGCCACTTTATATAGCAATCTGAGCACACATTGCTGTTGATTTTTTTCCCCATTCTTTGCTACAATCCCATACAACTAAAATAATCTTTCTGATAAATTCTGAAGATAATATGTGTAGATCTGAAGACATGAATTTTCCAGGATACAGGTGCCAGATTATCTAGTCCATTTGGATGGAGGAATATGAAATGTGGATTAGATCCTGAGGTGAAGACTACAGACTCTGTGGTTGCCTGTGAATTCCCAGCCTGTGCGTGCCAGAGCACATTTTATGTGTACAGAAAATTAAAGAACTAGTCTCTCTCCTGCATTCAGTCCTTTGGAAGGCTTTGGGGAGACCTACTGGGTGTCAGGAGCTCTGATGGGCAAAATTTCCACCAGATCAAGTGGTTGAGAAAGAGTGGACTCTCCTCTTGCTTTCACCCAGAGACCCGGACAACAAAGATCTCCGTGTCTCTCCACCACTTTCAAAACCAACCCACCCCTAGCCTTTGCTTCTATGTAACTTAAAATTAACCAAATGGACATCAAGACTCTTCCAAATAACTCATGACTGAAGATGAAATCAAAACAAACTGCAGATTACTTAAAATTAACACAAATAAACCTATTTCATATCAAAACATAAGAACATTTTGCCCTATGTATTTATTAAGAACTTTGTTCTATGTATTTATTAAGAACTTTGGAACTCAGCAACTGGAGCCAATGGGTACCTCTAAAGACAAGCATCCAGAGTGAGTTCAAAGGTGAAGATTTTCATAGTCCTGAATCTGGAACATTTTAATCCCTCTTGGACTCCAAAGGAATTCTAGAACAAAGTTTGCTCTCTCTAGAGATGCTGACCAAAAGAGCTTTGAACATGGTGATACCAGGCAAAGCTGATGGAGAAGGTGGAGTGCACTATGGAAGAAGATTAGGTCTCTGCATATCGAATGGTAGTCACCAAACAAGACAAGAAAAATAAATTACATATAATATGTTATGTATTATAATACATATGTGAACTTTACATTTTATATTTTTTACTAACATGGCTAGAGTATCAACATGCTAAATAATATTTCAATACAGTCATCTTTGGCATTTTGTTGACTTTTAGTCATATAAAATTAGGCTTTACATATAGTTTTCATTTTGTCAGTATAAAGGTATTTTTGTTGAGAGAAGAATATAACTTTTTAATTTAGCAATTAATTAGCTAGATCTGTAATTTTTAAATATTTGATTTTGAAATGTGGGCCTCTGTTTGTATTTTTGTAGTAGGTCTTGCAAATATGAGTGGCAGGCTTGTTTTTCTTATGTTATTTTTCAATCAAAATTTATTCAGAGAAAAGAAAAATACATGTGCTTTACACATGTATTTAAACTCAAGTAAGAACTTTTTTGACCCAGCACCATTACCAGAACACAACTCAGGATATAAAGCCAGTAACAGATATAATAATGAAAAGAGTAGAAATCTGAACTTCATCTTTATTTTTATTTAAATGTCTACTTTTAGAGTTTGTTCATATTGATGAGCTTTATCCTATAGTTATGAATGCAGGAGGAATATTTTTAACTTAAACATGTATTTCTTCAAAAGAGAATTTATATGAATGAAACACTATTGGCAAATGGGCTTTTATTCAATATAGATTTCTAAAATGAGATAGTAATGTTATGTATTACTCATAAAAACAATTTTACATCTACAAATAGTGTTTAAAGAATCTGTTGTTATAAATGCACAGTAATTTTACTGTAATTGTGATATTGGTAATTTTTTAGGAAGCTGAAGGCACACTATAAAACTGTGTAATGCCCTCTGTGAAAATGTGTGTGGTAGATCCCCCTGATATATAATTAAATGTGTTCATAAAAATAAAATCATAAAAACCTTCCTCTTCTTTAAAATCAGAACAGGCCCATATGCCAGAAGTGCAATGCTTTTCTAAGCCACATGTGGAAATAACATCTGACCCACAAATTGTTTAACATTTCTTAAGACATCAGAAATTGCCTATGGTAAGGAGTTCCGTACACCAGCACCCATATCCACAGAGAACATTTCAAAATGTGTAGTGACCAAGCAAATATTATATATGTTCAACAATTCTACTCCTAGAAATTTCAACTAAACTCATAATTTAAGGAGGAGACAAATTCAAATCAATTTGTGTATAATTCAACTATTAATGGATATATTAAAAAAAAAGACTTTGGCTTCTTTTCATCATCACTCACTTGAGAAGTTAGAATGTGGCTCAGAATTAAGTGACATGATGAATATCAAATGTTAGTTCAGGAATTTGCCTAATCACAGACTCCTTTGTGGAACACAAATATCACCTTAGGATTTTGCCCATAATTGGATGTCAATTTTTTAATAGCTACTTCATTAAAATACTCTTTTCTTTAACATGTTTTAGTCAAACTGGAAACTGCATTGTTCCACTATCTAACTGTAGTATCTCCGTAATAGCATAATGTCGAGAGAATACAGCACACCTGGTGCACCTAAACAATAACTTTCTGTTTTTGTATTTATAGAGAGAAAGTCTCTTCAGTAGCTCCTTGCTGAAAAACAATTTGCAAGATAAATAATGGTTACTTGTTTTGGGAGAGATGGCTTTCCAGCAATACATTTATATGAAATTCTAGAAAATGAATGTGACCAATTTATAATTATATACATATAGCAATTGGAAAGAACTATGAGTAAAGCCACATACAGGGACATATCTCATATTGAAATAGTGAAAAGCAACATGAAGCCCAATGTGAACACCTCATATTCTGGAGAAGCTGATTCAATTTGAATTAACTTTTAATATCTAAAAAGTGTTTGTTCTCTTCCCAACCAGTTTCCTAGAGGCTGCAAAACCGTGAGTGCTATGCTCGTGTAAATGTGCACAGAGTTCATTCTGTCTTCACTAAGTTCATTCTTATATTCCTGTAAATTGCTGGTAGTGTCTTTATTCTTGGTCTATTTTAGTTAAGGGAATATCATATAGTTAGAGTTTTATGTGTGCCATTGTTGCAGGTTATATAGCACTGTATGCTTAAAAAAAAAGACAGTGAATATACTTGGATACTTGGATATAAGTGAACAAATATTTAAACACAGAATGAAAACATCCTTGATTTGAATCTATTTTTTAATGTAACAGAAATAAAATGGACAAATATCACATACAAATGATAGCTCAGGCCACACTCATGATTCTGCCTGAGAAGAGCCTGTGCCTCTGGCACGAAAGATGCATCTACACAGTGAAAAGGCTCGTGGCTGTTAGATTAATACTCTTGCCACAGATAACCTGCAAGACCCAGGAAGAGAGTGAAGCCAGGACAGGACACCACAGTCAATCCTGTGAGCCATTCTGTGAGAGGAAAATATTGGCAAGACTTATAGAAATTGCTCAAAAATAACTGGGGTTGATAGAAAAAGAAAACTGAGTGAGCTGAGACAATGTAGTATGTTTGAAAGGAAGTATTTGTATGGGGTGTGGAGCATGTATGTGTGTGTTTGGGTCTGTGTCTCTGTTTATGGGCATGGTATGTGAGTCTGTCAGATGTGTATTTTCTGTGAATTTTCTACCTTACTGTTAAGTACATATTGGGAATATGTGGCCATGATGCTTTCGGTAATACCAAATTAGTCTTAATGTTTAAGCACATATATTTGAAGTCATTCATTATGACTACATGCTACCTGGAAATGAATTTCTTTCAAAAGTATTTATAAAGAAAAGATAAATTTTCTTATTTCACTGCATCTGCTGAGATTTTCTCTACTGTAGTCAACAAAATCACATATGCTTTCTTCAAACATCTGGAACAATTTTTTTTCCTTTCAATTTGTTCCATTTCAATTAAAAAAATACTAAACTAAAAGTACTGTGTTCAGGATTTTCTTTTTTAGGGTTGGCATTTTCTTAGAATGGACATGAATATTCTTCAATTAAAGTTCAAGCAATTAAAGTATGTGCAAAAAAAGACCTGAATCAATTCATTTCCAAAGTGAGACTAAAGGAAGAAAAAGAAATAGAATTTTGTGTGGTTATGTAATTTTGAAGGCAGGAACTGGATCAGAGTAGCCTAACAGAGAAAGAGGTCAGAAAGGCACTCTGGGAAGAAATGGAGACAGACCATGTTGCTGGGCACTGTGTAGAAACTGAGCTAACATAAGGAAGTGCCTTGGGACAGCAGAGGCAGAAAGGAATACAGGGAAAGTAGAATGTCTCATACAATTTTTAAGTTAATATGTAAGTTTCTTCCCCATTTCCTCTGTGAAACGAGTAACACTTACACACCACTCCAATGTTTTTAGAGTGAACTCACTGGGGGAAACTTAAACTGGTCCTAAATTTGAAATATAAGTTTGTAGAGGATGAAAGGCAGAAAAAGGACAGCAAATAGCAAATATCTAGAATACATATGTTCTACAATGTTCTTTCCAGGTTTATTGAGGTATAATTGACTTAAAATATTATGTAAGTTTAAGGTATACAATGAGATGATTCATATACATATATATAAATATATATATAGCAAAATGTTACCACAATAAGGTTAGTTAGCACACCCTTCAACTCACAAGACTTCCATTTTGTGATTGCTATTGTTATGGTGAGAACATTTAAGTTCGACTCTCATAGCAACTTTCAAAGATGTTGCCAGAAAACTACTACAGCTCATCAATGAATTTGGTAAAGTTGCAGGATACAAAATTAATAAAGAAATCTCTTGCATCCCCATACACTAATAACAAAAGATCAGAAAGAGTAATTAAGGAAACAATCCCAGTAACCATTGTATCAAAAAGAATAAAATACCTAGGAATAAACTTACCTAAGGAGGCAAAAGACCTGTACTCAAAAAAGTTTAAGATACTGATGAGAGACATCAAAGATGACACAAACAGATGGAGAGAAATACCATGTTCTTGGATTAGAAGAATCAATATTGTCAAAATGACTATACTACCAAAAGCAATCTACAGATTCAATGTAATCCCTATCAAATTACCAATGACATTTTTCATAGAACTAGAAAAAATAATTTAAAATTTGTATGGAAACACAAAAGAACCTGAATAGCCAAAGCAATCTTGAGAAAGAAAAATGGAGCTGGAGGAGTCAGGCACCCTAGCTTCAGACTATACTATAAAACTACAATCATCAAAACAGTATGGTACTGGCACAAAAAGAGACATATAAATCAATGGACCAGGATAGAAAGCCCAGAAATAAAACCATGAACTTATGGTCAATTAATCGATGAAAAAAGAGGCAAGAATATACAATGGAGAAAAGATAGTCTCTTCAATAAGTGGTGCTGGGAAAACTGTACAGCTATATGTAAAAGAATGAAATTAGAACACTCCCTGACACCATACACAAAAATAAACTCAAAATGGATTAAAGCCCTAAATGAAAGACCAGATACTATAAAACTCCTAAAGGAAAACACAGGCAGAACACTCTTTGACATAAATCACAGCAATAATTTTTTGGATCCCTCTCCTAGAGTAATGGAAACAAAAACAAAAATAAACAAATGGGACCAAATTAAACTTAAAAGCTTTTCCACAACAAAGGAAACCATAAACAAAATGAAAAGACAACCCACAGAATGGGAGAAAATATTTGCAAATGATGCTACTGATAAGGGATTAATTTTCAAAATATACAAACAGTTCATACAGCTTAATAAAATTTTTAAAAAATCAAAAAATTGGCAGAAGACCTAAATAGACAAAGAAGACATACAGATGGCCAACAGGCACATGAAAAGATGCTCAATGTCACTAATTATTAGAGAAATGCAAACTTCTTTATTCATTTTATCTATAGATGTACACCTTAGGTTGTTTCCATCTCTTGGCTATTGTAAATAATGCTGCTATGAATATGGGAGGAAAGATATCTTTTGAGTTAGAGTTTTTATTTTCTTCATATATATTCTCAGAATTGCTGGATAATATGACAATTCTATTTTTAATTTTTTGAGGATCATCCATATTGTTTTGCAGTGGCTATACCAATCTACAATCCCACCAAACCCTTTTCTCCTCATCCATACCAGTACTTGTTATCTCTTTTCTTTTTTATGATGGCTATTCTAACAAGTGTGAGGTGATGCCCAATTGTGGTTTTAATATGCATTTCCTTACTTACTAGTAATGTTGAGCATTTTTCCATGTGCCTGTTGGCCTTTCTTATATCTTCTTTGGAGAAACGTCTATTCAGGTTCTTTGCCCATTTTTTAATTGTTTGGTTTATTTGCTAATGATTTGTATGAGTTCTTTATATATTTGGGGTATTATTCTCTAATCAGATATATGGTTTACATATATATTTTTTCCCATTCCATAGGTTGTCTTTTCACTTTGTTGATGATTTCCTGTGCAGAAGCTTTCTAGTTTGATGTAGTCTCACTTGTTTATTTTTGATTTTGTTGCTTATGCTTTAAGTATCACATTCAAAAACATACTGTGAAGACCCATGTCAATGAGCTTTACTCCTATATTTTCTTCTAAAAGTTTTATGGCTTCAGGTCTTACATTAAAGTCTTTAATCCATTTCAAGTTAATTTTTGTGAGTAGTGTAAGATATGGGTCCAGTTTCACTCTTTTATATATGAGTATCCAATTATTCCAGCAACATTTATTGAAAAAATTCTCTTTTTGTTGTTTGTGTATAGAAATGCTACTGATTTTTGTATGTTATTTTGTATCCTGAAAATCCACTGAATTCATTGATTAGATCTAACAGTTTTTTCGTTGAGTCTTTAGGATTTTTTATCTATAAAATCATGCCATCTGCAAATAGAGACAATTCTATTTCTTCCTTTCCAATTCTGATACTATTATTTTTTATTTTGTTCTTGCCTGATTGCTTTAGCTAGGACTTCCAATATTATGTTGAATAAGAGTGGTGAGAGTGGTTTCCCTACCTTAGGGAAAAGTTTTCAACCTTTCACCACTGAGTATGACATTAACTGTGGGCTTGTTACAGACAGCTTTTATCATGTTAAGATATGTCCCTTCTATGCCTAACTTGTTAAGAGTTTTTATTGTGACTGGATGTTGAATTTTGTCAAATGCTTTCCCTGGATCTATTAAGATGATCATATAATTTTTGTATCAAGTTCAATATCAGGTCAGAGGATATGGGACATAGACGTAGAATGAGATCATTTGTAGTATTTACTTCACATAAAAATATCAGCTGGAGAATGGATAAATACCTTGTGGTATAGTCATATGCTACAATAATATACAGTATTGATATAAATAAATCATGCCTTAACATCAAATTGGATGAATCTCAGAATGGTGGGAGAAAAAAAGCAAGTTAGAAGATACAATATGGGCAGTGTGCAGCCGCGCTGGCTTGAGGGAGTCTGCGGCGGTCGAGCTGGAGACGCGTTTCCCCCCGCCCACCTAGAGCTGCGATGAGCACCCCAGCCGTGCCCCAGGACCTGCAGCTTCCCCCGAGTCAGAGGGCCCAGTCTGCATTCAGAGAGCAAAGAAGACAAAAACTCAAGGAGCATCTGTTAAGAAGAAAAACTTTTTGCATACAAACAGGAAAATCAGATATTATCCAGTGGTAGAGACCAGAGAGTGAAGACATCTGAAGGCCAGATCGAAGAAGAGACAAAAGTTCTGAAACTTAAGGCAAAAATGGTTGATAAAAAGAATGTCATAGACTTACAGGGATCAAGAATAATATAACAATGGAAGAAAACTGTATTCCTTTAAAACCTTCTAATAAATTAACCAATTTAACTACAGCAATTGGTACACCTAATTTTGAGGATAATAATCAAACTCTGCCATTGTTACCAATTAAAGATGACCCCCAAAGTCAACATATGTTAAGCCAAGCATTTCACCTTAAAAACAACAGTAAAGAAACAAATGACTACAGAAAAACCAAAGCAAGGTGCTAACATGCCCAAACGCCCAAGAAACCTGTGCTTGGATCTTATCATAGCCAAATTGTTCAGTCTAAGATTAATTCCTTTAGAAAACCTCTACAAGTCAAAGATGAGAGTTCTGCAACAATGAAGAAACTTTCAGCTACTGTCTCTAAAGCCACAAAGTCTCAGCCTGTAGATGCCAGCAGTGTACCAGTGAAAAGTGATAGAGCCTCACATATGACGACTGCTACTAAATTTGTGAGCACTACATCTCAGAGCAGTCAACTTGTACGTCCTTCTATTAGCAGTCACCACAGTAATAACCAGGATGCCATGAAACAAGGCATCAGTCTGCCAGCATTACAGTTCGGAAAGGGCCTCAAGAGAAAGAATTATTACAGTTAAATACACTTTCGTCTATTATTAAAACCAGTTCTTCTCAGGACATAAAAAGAAATAAGACACTATCAAGAAGCATGACATCTGAAATGGTAGCCAGACCTGCTTTTTCTTCTAATACTAAACTGATAGAAAAGTCAAAAAGCATTGACCACCACAGACATATCATGGTGAAAGCAGCTATTGATAGGAGATGGACTCAGCCCAGAGAAACTGCAGAGGAGAGAAAGGCTCATCTGAGTGAGTGGAAAGCTGGCAAAGGAAGAGTAATGAATAGGCCTCCGGGCTCAGTGGTTACCCAGCCTGAGCCCAAAGCACAAAATGAAAAACTAGTTGGGTCCTTCTGGACTACCATGGCAGAAGAAGATGAACAATGATTGTTTACTAAAAAAGTAAACAAGACATTTTCTGAATGCCTACACCTGACTAATGAGGGATGTCCAAAAGAAGAAGTACTGGTTACACTGAATGACCTGATTAAAAATATTCTAGGGCTTCCCTGGTGGTGAAGTGGTTGAGAGTCCGCCTGCCGATGCAGGGGACATGGGTTCGTGCCCCAGTCTGGGAAGATCCCACATGCCACGGAGCGGCTGGGCCCATGAGCCATGGCCGCTGAGCCTGCATATCCGGAGCCCGTGCTCCACAACGGGAGAGGCCACAACAGTGAGAGGCCCGCGTACCGCAAAAAAAAAAAAATATATATATATATATATATATATATATATATATATATATATATATATACACATACACATATATATTCCAGATGCCAAAAAAACTTGTTAAATATTGGATATGCCTTGCACATATTGAACCACTTACAAGTCTATTGAAAATATTTTCACAATCTATGAGAAGGCCATTCTGGCAGGAGCTCAGCCTACTGAAGAGATGTGACATGCAATTGTTGACATTCTGACAATGAAGAGTCAAGAAAAAGTTAAATTTGGAGAAAATATTGAGGAGGCTTGTGCAACCAAGGAACAAATCCAAGAAGCCACCATTGATGATATAAGTGCTAATCTGGGGTCAGAAAAACCAGAAATAGAAAATAAGCATCCTAGGAATGTGGTATTTCAAGGTTGTGAAAAAGAGCAAGACGACAAAACAAAAGATTCAACCAGTGATATTAAAACCCCCAATACAGAAACTAGGGCTGGTTGCTTAATTAAATATAATGTGTCTACTACTCCATACTTGCAAAGTGTGAAAAAGAAGATGCAGTTTAAAGATGTTAAACTGTTAGACGTTCTCGACGTCTTCAAGAGAAGACTTCTAAATTGCCAGATACGTTAAAAGACCATTATCCTTGTGTGTCTTCACTGGAACAGTTAACAGAGTTGGGAAGTGAAACTGACACTTTTGTGTGCCACATGTACTCAGAGACTGACATGACAGAAGAGAAGTGAAGCTCTGATAGGAATGGGGTTGTATTATTCCGAGGGCATTTGGTTGGTTGGTTTGTTGTGGCTTTGCATGTCCCTTAGGTCAGGAGTTGCCAAGTACCTAAGTATTCACAGCAGTCAGCACTCTTACTTATGTCCACTCTAAAGCAGGTGTTGCCTTCTGTACGTCGGAAAGCTAATCCTACCTTGGCAATCCCAATAGACTGACTTTTTCTCTAACACAGGTAAATTTTGTGAAGACAGAGTTAGCTTGCTTTGTCACCCAATTCTAGTAGCCCAGACTGCTGTGGTCTCCTGTGTCCCTGGGACTCTGCCCCTGGTTCTTACTTGTCACTCTCCAGCAAAGCCAGTGAGTCTGCATCTGTGGTCTCTTGGCCTCTCTTTTATTATAGCCGAGGTCCCCAAGAGGGATAGTTAACTAAATACTCCATTTCTAAGAGAAGATACTTCGCTGGAAGAAAGAAAATGTGCCAAACCTAGTGGGCATTCAGAACTTTAAATCTGAGTTTCTTTCTTTAGTTCCTTTTCTAACTTGACTATCTAAAATATTAAAAATTTTAACTTCCATTGCTTCGTTTGATATAGTTTATAGACTAATAGAAGGGATTTAGAGAAGGAATATATAATATTTCATAAATCTCATCCTAGTTTAGGTAGTATTTCTAAAATAACTAATACTTAAAATTGATTTCTTCCTTGTAACATAAAAACTTCATCATGTTTCCTAAAACATGATAGTCATACACAGTAAGTAGGTCTCTGTTCCCCACAATAAATACCACCAGTAAAATTGTTTTGTTAAGTCTCTGAACTAATACTTAAATGGCATACATCCTTTACCAACTCTAGAGTTTCAAGTAAGGATTTAGTCGTTGTAAAAGATTAGATAGTTTTAAAACTGCATAATATGAATGTGGTTGAAAATCACATATTTATGTTCATTAATTCCATTTGTATAATAGTGCCAATCTTTGTTCTATTTATTGTCTTATGTTCTAGAGAGCAGGGTTTTTATTCCTTTTAAACTGTGTACCTAATACGTATACAATAAATGAAAACATCTATATAACAATTTAAAAAAAAAGAAGATACAACATGATTCCATTTTTGTGAACTTCAAAACTGTGCAAAACCAAAGAATATTCTGTTTAGAGATACAACCCTATGTGGTAAATGTTTCAAAAAGTATTAGTTAATACACTTAGTGAATTTTTTTCACTGTGAGTAGAGGAGAAGGATGGGATCTGGAATGAACCCTCAGAAACCTCAAGGTTTTGGACGATTTTCTGTGTTTCTTTTTTCCTTAAGGTAGATAGTGAATAAAAGGGTGTTTGTATTTTTATTCTTTATACTGAATCATATGTTATAAATACTATTTTGTATTTCAACTTTCATACTAGCAATTTTGAAAAAAGCAAAAGAAAAAATTAATGATAATCATAACTAGAAAATAATTAATATGTAGATTTTAAAAAAAATCATTGGAGAAGGGAGGAAGGTCAAAGAAAGAACTCAATCCAAATTCAAGAAAAGGAATGCTAAAGGATGAATAGATAGATAAGATCTCAGCAAGTAGAAAAGGAAAATATACAAAGTGCCCTTTGGAGAAGGGAACAGCCGCCAGGGAATGGCAAGGAAACTGGTGGCTTTACTGTGAAACTGAGAAAGCCAAAGATGTGAGACAAGCCTGAAAATAGAGATAGTAACCTGAAAGAACTTCAGTGCTCAGTGGATGAGTTTGTGAGGTTTGTTTTTGTTTTCTTTTGTTTTATGTATAAGAAACATTGGAAGTCTGTTAAGATTTTTAAAATAGTATACCCTCAATATATTATGTTTGAAAGCCAATTGGTTTTCCTGTGGAAGAATTGGAAAGAGAAGTTCAGAAACAGGAAGAACTGTGAGGGGCTCAAAAGCATTGTGACTTGACTTACTTTTCACGTTTAATGCAAGCACTGTTTTTTTGTTTGTTTGTTTGTTTGTTTGTTTTGTTTTTTTGCGGTATGCGGGCCCCTCACTGTTGTGGCTTCTCCCATTGTGGAGCACAGGCTCCGGACACGCAGGCTCAGCGGCCATGGCTCACGGGCCCAGCTGCTCCGCGGCATGTGGGATCTTCCCGGACCAGGGCACGAACCCGTGTCCCCTGCATCGGCAGGCGGACTCTCAACCACTGCGCCACCAGGGAAGCCCAATGCAAGCACTGTTTTCTAGCATTTATGCTTAGACCTTCTACAGAAAATGCACTTCTGCAATGTGACTTGCTCAATACCCTGGGCTATATGGCTCGAGGCATTTCCTCTGCATTTTAAATTCTTGCAGTCTAAATGTTTACTGTAGTAAACATTGTTGGTTTCTTTCCTCAGAAAACACAGAGGAAAAAAGCTAAGATGGAGAAACAAACAAACAAAAAAATCAGGTAAGAAAAAGAAGAAGAGTGAGTGATAGATAACCCAGTAGGGAGGGCAAGAACAGGAGGGGACTGGGAACTACAAAATGTAGCTCATAGAGGCTGGCCTTAAGTAAAGCACTTAACCTTTGCTCCCTTCAGTTTCTTCATCTGTAAAAAGAGAAGTTCAGCTAGATGACCCAAAGTCCCTCCAGAAAAATAAATGGATGATTTATTCTGTAATAGCATCATTCTATTATATTATATGATTCTACTGAAAAGGTACAAATTCATTCTTGAAGAGCTTTCCTTGTGTTTAAGATACTAAAGCAAGATTAAAATAATGCTAAAAATACATTATATGATTATATGTTTGAACTTCAGCTTCATAGTTTTATATTTTTCAGGGGTTTAATTTGGATCTAGGAACAAAATGAAACATTAATAACTGCCACAGCCTCCTGGCAAGTTATTATTTTGTGACAGAGAGCAAGAGGAGGAATGCAATGATCTGCTCAGCACTGCTCATCATCACATGTTGTTTTTGAGACCAGAATTCAATGATTTTTTTTTCCCTTTGCTGCATTAAAATGATGGCATTTTTCTTAAAACATACAGGGCTTTTAATTCTGTAAAGATTGGCCTATTTAAGGTACCAACTATTTCAAAAAGAACAGTCATTTTAAAAAGCAGCAGAGGGCTTCCCTGGTGGCGCAGTGGTTGAGAGTTCGCCTGCCGATGCAGGGGACACGGGTTTGTGCCCCAGTCCGGGAAGATCCTACATGCCGCGGAACAGCTGAGCCCGTGAGCCATGGCCGCTGAGCCTGCACATCCAGAGCCTGTGTTCAACAACGGAAGAGGCCACAACAGTGAGAGGTCTGCGTACCGCAAAAAAAAAAAAAAAAAAAAAAAAAAAAGCAGCAGAGCAACTGGAAGATTTTATGAAAAAAATACAAATCAATCAAAATGAATACCATTAATAAAATGGTAATGGAAAGAATTACTATTATAGTCATCACACTTATAAAGGCTTGTGGAGTAAGAAAGCTATACTTGGGAAGTATCTATTAAATTAATTTATTTTTATCTTTTCTTTTCAACTCGAAAGCAGAAAAATATTTGTTAATTGGCCTAGTGTGTTTTTGTTTTTATATTTTATGTGTCCTTACTGTAGTAAAGTCTTCTTTTGTACTGTGTCTTGCTAATAAAATTAAAACTTAAAATTGCTTTTAATTGAAATTTTAATTGCTTATAATTGCAAAAAAACCTTAAAATTACAAAATAAAATTTAATTGGTAATAAAGTAAAAATGGCAAGTGTGATTTAAAATAGATAATATTTGAGGTAGCTTATCAGACATTTAGGTACATTATTATCTCCTTGAACAAATTCTAGCTAGGCTCCTCTTACCCCTTTCTCAACTAGACCTCAACCTTGATCTATAAAGACTTGAATACCAGCATAGTTTCTAACAGCTCAAGGCCACATCCTTAGGATGATCCTGGTTCCACTAATAGTTCATGCCTGCAAAAACTCAAAGCTGCCAACAGAATTTAGTTTGTTCCAGCCAATACCTGAAGATAGGGCCCCTGTCTCCCAGTCTCCATGGGAGGATAGGAGCCTAACTTCTATAAACTCTGGTTAGCAAAACCATATCGGTTTCAGATAGACCACCCCCCCCACTTCCTGCTTTTTGTAATTTTACACTTCCCTGGCTCTACTGAACCCTGCCCACCTCCCTCCTTATTCCCTCATTCTCCCTTTAGAATGCTGGGTCACCTCTGTACAAATCAAAGTTGAGTTCAATTCACACTAGTCTCTTTTCCCTATTTCCCTATTGCTGATTAAAATCTGTCCTTACTACTTTAGTATCTAACATTTTTTATTTTTGATCCTAATAAATTCTTAGGGTCAAAAATAAACAAATTAGAAGAAATTAGGCCAGAAAAGTAACTTACCTGGCAAGACAACATAATTAGTAAGTGATAACGTGGTAATTTCAATCCAGGCCTGTTTGATAATCACTGTTAATTACCTTGCTTCTCATTTGGACAAATATTGTCAACTTTTCTTAAAAATTGAGAATAAATCTTATATTGAAGGTTAATCAATTATATTATACTTAAAGTATGAGATATATATAGGCTTTTGAACGTCCATTGCCATTAGAATTCACAATTGAGAAAGCTAACTTCTGTTAAAAATTTCATTAAAATAATTAATTCATAAAGGAAACTATAAAAGCCTAAAAATAGATCTATGTAAAATAAAGATAAAAAAGACAATATGTTAAATAAAAAGAATATTGACATGTTTTACTTCTGGATTTATTAATGGAATTGATAATTATAGGAAATGTTTCTTTATAAAAGTTCAGCTAGATGTTTATAAATTCCTTCAACAGAAGCTACAAACAGAAAGAATATAGGCTTGAGAATCAGAGAGACTGAAGTTCTAATCATAGTCCTGCATTTACTGATTATGTAACTTGAGCAAATTACTTAATTCTCTGAGCCTCAGTTTCTTCAGCTACAGAATAAAGACAACATTGTGGTAGACAGAATTCTAAGATGGTCTCCAAGATTTCTGGTTCATTCTGTACATGCCCTATATGGTTTTATGGTTGAATGTGCGTGAGACCTATAAACACGATGCATTCCCATAATTAGCTTCCATTATATGGTAAAATAATCATATTTTACAGATGTAATTAAGTGCCCTAATCAGCTGATTTTGATTTAATCAAACGGGATATTATCCTAAGTAAGCGGGCAAGCTCTTAAAAGAGGGTATAGATGGCAGAGAGATGTATTTCTGTTGGCTTTGAAAAAGTAAATTGCTATGTTGTGCAAGCATAATAAGTAGGTGACCTCTTGGAGTTGACTGCAACTTCCAGCTGTCAGCCAGGAAGAAAATGAGAACCTCGGCCCTACAACCACAAGGAAATGAATTCTGCCAATATCTGACTCATCTTGTAAGAGGACCTCTAGCTTCTAAAGAGATCAGATCATCGGCTGACAACTTGATTTTAGCCCGATGATACTATAAACACAAGACCCATCTAACTCATACCCATTGCCCTTTGCATTGCTGAATCACTCCTTTGGTATAAATGCAATTCCAGATTATAAAGCATGAATTTTTTAAAAATGCCTCAGCTAGTAAGGGCAGAAGCAGTGTGGCAGAGGTCCGAGCTGCGCTGCACTCCCCGCACCCCGGGCTGCCACGATGGAACTCAGCGTTGAGTACCTCCCGGAGAAGCTGCAGTGGGACCTGGAGGCGGAGCACGTGGAAGTGGAGGACACAACTCCCACGTTGCATGTCCAGCTTCCGAGTCCTCGTGGTGTCAGCCACATTTGAGGGGAAGCCACTGCTTCAGAGACGCCGGCTTGTGAATACTTGCCTAGCAGAAGAGCTCCTGCACATCCATGCCTTTGAGCAGAAAACCCTGACCCCAGAGCAGTGGGCCCGTGAGCAGCAGAAATGAGGGACCCAGACCAGCATACCTATTAACTTATGAATCAGGGCCCCCAAAATATAAATAAAATAAAATAAAATGCTTCAGCTATTTCTCTTATAACAGAGGCAAGAAAGAAATAATAAGGTACCACTTGACTCACTATCACTTCCTTTATTATTTTCAAGACTATTTGGGGAAAAATAAACCTGCACAATTGCTCTAAATTCCTCATTTTCTCTTTTTTCTCTACTCCAAATTTTCAAATCCAATTCCTAAATATGGGATAAAGGCTCCTATACAGTAATCTTTTTTCTAAAACTATAGTCACTGGGTGGGTCATCTTTGTTGTAAGGCAGCTATTTCAGTTAGAGTCTCTCAGTTACAAGTTAAAGGATATTTGACTAAGGTGGTTTAAGCAAGAATCATATTTCTTTATTCCATATAAAAAAAAAGAAGTCCACAATAAACTTTGGCTTAGTGGTTGAACAACTGGAACCTAGATTCTTTCCAGTTTCTACTTTACCATTATCAGGTGTTAGTGATGGGTTTTCTGAGCAAAGCATAGCTGGTGTAGTACCAACCATCATATTCTTAACAGCACACCAAGCAGGAAGGAAGTAGATGATGTCATATAGGGCCTTTATCTTATACCATCCTTTCTTTTATTCATAAGACAAACCTTAATAAAAAGCACTCCAGTAAGACTCCTTTTTAGCTAACATGGGCTTCCATGACTGTTAGCAAAGGAGTATGGAATTGCTATGGTTGGCACAGACCAATACAGCTCATTCCCTGGTGATGGACACATCACCATCCAAACACACTAAGAAGTCTCTTAACACAAAAAGCCAGAGAAATGGCTAACAGATAGCCCAGCAATGATGACTACCTTACTAGGGATCTTTTTTCAATATTGTGCAAGATGCTGCTGCGTTTGGTGACCATTTGTCTTACACTAGGGCTTGGGGCAAATTCCATAAGTCCTACAGTATGGATTAAGAAATGACTTAACTGGGAAAAGGGGAAACGTACAAAGCTATAGAGCTTATAAGAGAAGGTAATCATCCTCCATCTTCCAATTATTCCACAAAGAACAGTGCTGGGGCCTGGGAGATTTGCTGGAACAAAGTGTGTGTTTCTGTTTCAGTGAAGGGACCGCAATCCTCCAGTACTTTTCATTCTTGCTTATCAGTTTAAGGATACACAAACTGCACGGACACCAAGATTTTAGTGCTTGGTTTTTATAGGAGCTTTATGGGAATGATAGCTGACTAACACCTGAAAACAATGGGTTCTATAAGAAGTTGCAATCTTCTTGCAAAGAAATGAAGGTCACTATTACCATGGAAACTTTTGGATACAGCCCTTCCACTAGAAAGTGTTGAGTGGACTTGTTCCAGCTGGCTTATTTCCCCAGCAATCCAGAATGAAAGCATATAATCATTTTCAGAGAAGTCTTCCCCATGGTCTCATCAAGTAAAAATGTTCCATCTTGCAAATTAGCCTGTCCACATGCTGAATAGGAAAACAGTGATATTATTTGTCATTCCTTCATCCTAATCTATTCCCTGTTTGACTTTGGCATCCAAATTGAAGTTTATCATTCTCCTTGGAGGTATGTCAAATTGCTCTATTTTAAAATTTTGTTCTGGCATTGCATAATAAGCTCTGTGAAGATAGAATAGTTGAATTTTTTTAATCACCATTGACCTCTCTAAGACCAGGGGAAGTGAGAACCACCCAATGCAATCCTAATTTCTACTTGGGTCCATTCAGATACAACCTACCATTTTCCCACTAAAGTTAAGGCAATAAAAAGAGATTTATCGTGCCTTCTTACCCCTTACTCACAGATTTCCAAGTATCTGGGAGCCCTACAAAGACAGTTTTAGCTCCTACCTCAATGGGCCCTCCCTTCAATTTATCAACTGGCAGAAATCATTAATTTGATGCACCTCAAAGTTTCACTTGTTGGTGACTACTGATACAGGGGATGATTTTCTCAAGTCACAATTAGTGCTGGTAGTTTCAAACATTGGTAACAGTGCTGTGTCAGGATCACCCCTAAGCTCCTCAAGCATTGTAAGTACTGTGAGTATGGATGGTGATCCCAGCTCCTGAGATGCCAATGGCCACATTGCAGCTATACATGTAAGGTTCAGACTGATTTCTACACAAAAGCCAGTGACTCCACTTGCTACTGAATTTCCCCACACAAATTCTACAAATTCACTGATGCCTTAAACTCTAAGTCTCTTTAGTTCTTGCTCATCTTTTTTCCTACAATTCTACCGCCTTATGATTTTGTCATGTTGGGCAGGAAGCTAATGTGAGAGAAATTACTTTACTATAATTGTAATACTTTCTCTATATCACTGACCTGTCTGCGTCAGTTAGCTTGCCTTATAATTAATTCTTTATTAGAAGTCTCCTCATTCTCCCATATAAATTGATAAATACCTGCCCTAAACCACTAGTTTTCCAGACATGCCTGAATGCTGGGATGAATACAGCATAGGCTCAAGCTAGTGACTACCCCCACTTCCTCCAACTCCCAACATTGGAAACTTAAATATTTATGCCTTTCCAATATTTGCTATTTTTCATCTGTTTCCCTACGTAGGTTGTCAGTAAATTTCCTTAAGAGTAAATAAGCCCAAGTGACTATTTCTAACAACATCAGTCAAAGAATAAATTTAATACTCTCCCATATGTATTTCTGCATTGCTCAAAGGTTTGAAGAGTACACTGTATTTCTATACTTTTAAAAGATATAAAAAATAAACAAAAACTCAAAGATAGAATAGTTAGAAATAGGGAGGAAATGTATCTTCAGAAGATAGGCAGGTTAATGACAGATGCTGAGTGAAAAGAAAGGAGGCTGAACTTTGGAACTGAATATGGCAATCCCTATGGATCTGAGCAGAAGTCTGCAGTGATCGACAGAAATGAGCCTGCACCTTCCCCCACATCTCCTTCCCCCACATCTCCTTCCCCCCAACCATAACCTCTTCACACTCTTTTCAGATCAAAATCGCTATATTCTGCATCTAGAAAGGATTAATTATTTCGTTCTTTTCTGTATAAACAAAAGGCCTGCATCTGTGTGAACCCTGAAACCATATTTACAATGAAGAGAATGTAGTGCTCCAACCTCCTATGAGATTGTCCTTTAATATCTCCTTCTGGAACAATATGTTCAGGGAGCAGCAAGATTAACATATAAAAAAACACAGAATGGCAAGATGACCTGAGTTTTCTGCCCTTCCGTGAAATCCTATTTGCCTTAAGCAACTTTTAAAACATTAAGAAAGTAAATGAGGAAAGAGTAAACGTAAATTGGAGGAAAACCACAACATGCTAGAGCTAAAAGCAATCTTAGCAGTTGAAGTACATGGCATTAATGTCCTCAGTTCTTTACCCTTCCCTTATCCACATTCACTACATATGACTTGGCAGTACCTTCTCCCAGGAAAGGAACAGAAGATTCCCTACCCCTTGCTTTCGGGTTTGCCACATGATCTGCTTGGGTTAATGGAATGTTAACAGAAAACAGTTTGTGCTATTGTGCCTGCTCTCCTTCACATCTGTCAGAGCAGGAGAGTAAGCCTGGGCTAGCTGAGGAGGAGGATTAGAGACCTACAGGGCTGAGCCAGCCAGGGATGTACCCAGCCTAGAACAGGAGACCCTCAGGTGACCTATGGATGTGTGATCTAGGTAAATGCATATTGCTGTGGGATACTGAGATTATGAGGTTGATTGTGCCATATATTAGTTGATACCATACCCAACAACTTCAACTCCTTCAATTTATAGAGGAGAAAACCAGACCCCAAAAGTGGAAGCAGATGGATAGTAATGGAAACAGGGCTGGAAATTAGGCCCTGAAACAACCTTGAAAATCTGAATATTTACTCAAGGTTCAGATATGAACTTGCCACATGGACATTGGAAAGCCGATTAGTTTCTCTGAATCTCAGAGCTTTGTTGGAAAATGAAGGTAACATGTACCCTAAATAAAAACTGGAAATTGCCTGGTCTAAATAAGGTATTCGATGTGAAGACACTTTGTGAAAAAGAGAGAAAGAAGCTCAAGTGGTTAGTGCTTAATGAATGCCAAGTGCATGATGTAACCTTTGCTTATATGATGGCATTTTATCTCACTTTATCTTTAAAATACCTACCTATTGGTACTTCCCTGGTGGTGCAGTGGTTAAGAATCTGCCTGCCAATGCAGGGGACACAGGTTTGATCCCTGGTCCAGTAAGATCCCACATGCCATGGAGCAACTAAGCCTGTGTGCCTAGACTACTGAGCCTGTGCTCTAGAGCCCACGAGCCACAACTACTGAACCTGCATGCCACAACTACTGAAGTCCACGCACCTAGAGCCCATGCTCCACAACGAGAAGCCACCGTAATGAGAAGCCCACGCACTGCAACGAAGAGTAGCCCCTGCTCGCCGCAACTAGCAAAAGCCCGTGCAGAGCAACGAAGACCCAACACAGCCAAAAAGTAAATAAACAAATTAATTAATTTTAAAAAAAACCCCTACCTGTTAATAAGGTAGGTGTGCACTTACTTGTTGAAAAACAGGTGATTACTGTATGCTTACAGAGCCAGGTCCTATATACATTTAATGAATAAACAATTCAGGCTGAGGGAACTTAAGTAACTTACCAAAATAACCTCAAAGAACTTGGCATGTTTTTATTAGTCAGTAGGAACTCTGCTGATTGTAGCTCAGGAAAACTGTTAACTACTGAAAAATAACTTTCTGCTACTGGGCACCCAGAAACATGTTACAAAGTTATCCAAATTAGAGTGTCTGCTTTTAGAGCTTTGATATGAAAATTTTATTAGAAACATTTTTGTTTTTACTATACAAATGTCATGATATATATGACATGCCACCTGCCATTAACAGTCACCCTGGTCTCTAATTACAACAACATTCCATCTGCTCTGGAAGATGACTACCAAGGCCTTGTCACTGGCCACTGGTCCCTGGTGGTCTAGTGGCTAGAATTCAGTGCTCTCACTGCTGCGGCCTGACTTCAATCTCTGGCCAGGAACCAAAATCCTGCTTCAAGCTGCTGCAGGCCAAGACGACCTAAGACCATACCCATTTGCATTTTGTAAACTCTATGAAGTATGTGCTTATCCCCTGCTTGTATTTCAAACAACACGTAACAGTCACTGTGTCAGATTTAAACCATAATTTACATTCACCAATACAAAAGTGCTCCTGAAAAACAAATCATATTTTTCAGCATAACTGACGTATAATTGAGAGATAAAACTGTAAGATATTTCAAGTGTATAATGGGATGATTTGATAAAAAATATTTCTTTTAAATGGAACTCATTTATGGGTAGGAAAGTATTTATTATGTTGAATCTCCACCCAAGTCAACTTCCATTTCATTTGAGGTTAAGGAACATAAAAAGTAAAGCATGGGCTTTTATATCTTCTAAGTGGGTTTCTACTTAAAGATAATAAAAGATAGCATCTACACCAAAACACCTTGTTCAGTTGGTATTTATGTCAATATGTATATGGTGGCACAATATTTTGAAATATTAGCAGAAGTTTCCATCTTTTAAGCTTTTTTTTTTCTTTTTCTTTTGTAAGACTGTGGCCTTTTTACTATTCATGCACACATTGTGAGACATTCATTGCTCAATGAAAATAATTTTACAGCAAAAAAAGCCATTTGGGATTCTAAAGGCAAAAACCTGAGTCTGAATGGGTTTGAAAACAGAGTTAGAGATAGATTTCCTACCATGACACCATGACAGCCAAACATTCTCCTGATTTGATGGTGGCAGGCAGGGGACAGGAAGGGCAGTAAAGAGCCCAAATGAAGAGGAAATAGGGAATAAGTAGAACTTACAGTTCCCTAAGAAAGGTGAGTCCTGGTCCCTGGCCACAGTAAGCTGAATAATTGAAATCCATATTGTTTGAGGATGGTTATAGATGCATCTGGAGATCACTAAATCTATTTCTAGTTACCATTAAAGGCAGGTGGGAAGGCAGCAAAGTATTCTAAGGAGCCTCTATTCCTGAGGCCAGCATGATATTGAGATCTACTTAGGTGAAAACTGAAGAAAGAAGTGCACTAAGGCTTGGCTGTTAGACTGCACTGATCCAGAAATAGTTCTCAGCCACAGAGACCACAGCAAATAAAAAAGGAGAGGACACAGGGTAGAAAGTGAAAGGTTTTCAGTTCTAAGGTTCTTGGAAACTGGTCTGCAATCCACAGAGACCCACCTTGGTGTGGGGGTGGGTGGAGGGATAATTTAATGAGAAAGGAAGCAGGCATGAATCATCAAATATTAAAAGAGATATTTGCATTTTAAAGTGATACATAGGGCAACAAGCACAGAACTGAAATAGGTGGAAGCACTATAGGCTGGTCTGTGTTATGCCTCCTTTGAGGGTGACTTGCAGACTCAAAAGTGCCTGACAACTGGGAATGTGCTGGTTACTTATGCTAATTCTTGGCAAGTGCTCAGAGTTCACTGCCCCAGAGAAGCTGCTGAATAAATACAGTTCCTTGCCTCTCATAAGGCACAGCTGTGTGAGATAACCTGCAGAACCTGATAAAAGTTTGGGGAACTAAAAGGGAACAACTTTCTATTTTTCAATCTGCCCTTTGATAATAGTGTTTTTATATTTAAAAAAGAATCCACTGACTAAGCACATTTTGAATGATGCCAATAAGCAGAGAGCAGACAGCAGAAGCAAGAAGAACTACAATCCCACAGGATGTGGAATGAAAACCACATTTACAAAAAGACAGACGAAATGAAAAGGCAGAGGATTATGTACCAGATGAAAGAACAAGATAAAACCCCAGAAAAACCACTAAATGAAGTGGAGATAGGCAACCTTCCAAAAAAAGAATTCAGAATAATGATAGTGAAGATGATCTAGGACCTTGGAAAAAGAAAGGAGGTAAAGATCGAGAAGATGCAAAAAATGATTAACAAAGATCTAGAAGAATTAAAGAACAAACAAACAAAGATG
Source organism: Mesoplodon densirostris (assembly GCF_025265405.1). Taxonomy (NCBI): domain Eukaryota; kingdom Metazoa; phylum Chordata; class Mammalia; order Artiodactyla; family Ziphiidae; genus Mesoplodon; species Mesoplodon densirostris. Next base: position 101,831,814 of record NC_082663.1, on the reverse strand, counting down.
AACAATACAAAAAATGAGATGAAAAATACACTTGAAGGAATCAACAGCAGAAAAACTGAGGCAGAAGAATGGATGAGTGACCTGGAAGACAGAATGGTGGAATTCACTGCCATGCAACACAATAAAGATAAAACAATGAAAAGAAATGAAGAAAGCCTAAGAGACCTCTGGGACACATTAAATACATCAACATTTGCATTACAGGGGTCCCAGAAGGAGAAGAGAGAAAGGACCAAGAAAATATTTGAAGAGATTATAGTCAAAAACTTCCCTAACGTGGGAAAGGAAATAGCCACCCAAGTCCAGGAAGCGAAGAGAGTCCAAGGCAGGATAAACCCAAGGAGAAATGCGCTGAGACACAGAGTAATCAAACTGACAAAAATTAAAGAAAAAGAAAAATTATGAAAAGCAACAAGGGAAAAATGACAAATAACATACAAGGGAACTCCCATAAGGTTAACAGCTGATTTCTCAGCAGAAACTCCACATCTAGAAATGAATGGCATGATATATTTAAAGTGATGAAAGGGAAGAAACTACAACCAAGATTACTCTACCCAGAAAGGATCTCATTCAGATTTGACGGAGAAATCAAAAGCTTTACAGACAAACAAGAGCTAAGAGAACTCAGCACCACCAAACCAGCTCTACAACGAGTGCTAAAGGAACTTCTCTAAGTGGGAAACACAAAAAAAGGACCTAAAAAAACAATTCCAAAACAATTAAGAAAATGGTAATAGGAATATACATATCAATAATTACCTTAAATGTGAATGGATTAAATGTTCCAACCAAAATACACAGGCTCGCAGAATGGATACAAAAACAAGACCCATATATATGCTGTCTACAAGGGACACTTACAGACTGAAAGTGAGGGGATAGAAAAAGATATTCCATGCAAATGGAAATCTAAAGAAAGAGCTGGAGTAGCAATTCTCATATCAGATAAAATAGACTTTAATATAAAGAATGTTACAAGAGATGAGGAAGGACACTACATAATGATCAAGGGATCAATCCAAGAAGAAGATATAACAATTATAAATGTTTACGAACCCAATATAGGAGCACCCGAATACATAAGGCAAATGCTAACAACCATGAAAAGGGAAATCAACAGTAACACAATAATAGTAGCAGACTTTAACATCCCACTTACACAAATGGACAGATCATCAGACAAAAAAATTAATAAGGAAACACAACCTTTAAATGATACAACAGACCAGATAGATTTAATTGATATTTATAGGACATTCTATCTGAAAACAGCAGATTACACTTTCTTCTCAAGTGTGCATGGAACATTCTCCAGGATAGATCACATCTTGGGTCACAAATCAAGCCTCAGTAAATTTAAGAAAATTGAAATCATATCAAGCATCTTTCCTGACAACAACGCTATGAGATTAGATATAAATTACAGGGGAAAAAAATGTAAAAAACACAAACACATGGAGGCTAAACAATATGTTACTAAATAACCAAGAGATCATTGAAGAAATCAAAGAGGAAATAAAAAAGTAGAGATAAATGACAATGAAAACACAATGATCCAAAACCTATGGGATACAGCAAAAGCAGTTCTAAGAGAGAAGTTTATAGCAATACAATCCTACCTCAAGAAACAAGACGAATCTCAAATAAACAATCTAACCTTATACCTAAAGGAACTAGAGAAAGAAGAACAAACAAAACACAAAGTTAGTAGAAGGAAAGAAATCATAAAGATTAGAGCAGAAATAAATGAAATAGAAACAAAGAAAACAATAACACAAATCAATAAAACTAAAAGCTGGTTCTTTGAGAAGATAAACAAAATTGATAAACCTTTAGCCAGACTCATCAAGAAAACGAGGGACATTACTCAAATCAATAAAATTAGAAATGAAAAAGGAGAAGTTACAACAGAGACCACAAAAATACAAAGCATCATAAGTGATTACTACAAGCAACTCTGGATAACCTGGAAGAAATGGACAAATTCTTAGAAAGGTATAACCTTCCAAAACTGAACCAGAAAGAAATAGAAAATATGAACAGAACAATCACAAGTAATGAAATTGAAACTGTGATTAAAAATCTTCCAATAAACAAAAGTCCAGAACAAGATGGCTTCACAGGTGAATTCTATCAAACATTTGGAGAAGAGCTAACACCCATCCTTCTCAAACTCTTCCAAAAATTTCAGAGGAAGGAACAATCCCAAACTCATTCTATGAGGCCACCATCACCCTGATACCAAAACCAGACAAAGATACTCCAAAAATGAAAATGATAGACCAACATCACAGATGAATATAGATGCAAAAACCCTCAACAATATACTAGCAAACAGAATCCAACAACACATTAAAAGGATCATACAGCAGGATCAAGTGGGATTTATCCCAGGGATGCAAGGATTCTTCAATATGCACAAATCAATCAATGTGATACACCACATTAACAAATTGGTGTTAAAATTTGTTAAAATACACCACATTAACAAAAAATAAAAACCATATGATCATCTCAATAGATACAGAGCAAGCTTTTGACAAAATTCAACACCCATTGATGAGGAAGACTCTCCAGAACATATGTACAGAGGGAATCTACCTCAACATAATAAAGGCCGTATATGACCAACCCACAGCAAACATCATTCTCAGTTGTGAAAAACTGAAAGCATTTCCTCTAAGATCAGGAAAAAGACAAGGTTGTCCACTCTCACCACTATTATTCAACATAGTTTTGGAAGTCCTAGCCATGGCAACCAGAGAAGAAAAAGAAATAAAAGGAATCCAAATGGGAAAAGAAAAGTAAAACTGTCACTGTTTGCAGATGACATGATACTATACATAGAGAATCCTAAAGAGGCCACCAGAAAACTACTAGAGCTAATCAATGAATGTGGTAACGTTGCAGGCTACAAAATTAATGCACAGAAATCTCTGGCATTCCTATACACTAACAACGAAAGATCAGAAAGAGAAATTAAGAAAACAATTCTATTCACCACTGCAACAAAAAGAATAAAATACCTAGGAATAAACCTACCTAAGGAGGTAAAAGACCTGTACTCAGAAAACTATAAGACACTGATGAAAGAAATCAAAGATGACATAAACAGATGGAGAAATATACCATGTTCTTGGATTGGAAGAATCAATATTGTGAAAATGACTATACTATGCAAAGCAATCTACAGATTCAATGCAATCCCTGTGAAACTACCAATGGCATTCTTCACAGAATTAGAACAGAAAAACCTTACAATTTGTATGGAAACACAAAAGACTCTGAATAGCCAAAGCAATCTTGAGAAAGAAAAACTGAGTTGGAGGAATCAGGCTCCCTGACTTCAAATTATACCACAAAGCTACAGTAATCAAGACAGTATAGCACTGGCACAAAACAGAAATATAGATCAGTGGTACAGGATAGAATGCCCAGAGATAAACCCACACATATATGGGCACCTAATTTATGACAAAGGAGGCAAGAACATACAATGGAAAAAAGACAGCCTCTTCAATAAGTGGTGATGGGAAAACTGGACAGCTACATGTAAAAGAATGAAATTAGAACACTACCTAACACCATACACAATAATAAACTCCAAATGGATTAAAAACTTAAATGTAAGACTAGACACTTTCAAGCTTTTAGAGGAAGACATAAGAAAAACACCCTTTGACATAAACCACAGCAAGATCTTTTTTGACCCACCTCCTAGAATAATAAAAATAAAAACAAAAATAAACAAATGGGACTTAATTAATCTTAAAAGCTTTTGCACAGCAAAGGAAACCATAAACAAGAGGAAAAGACAACCCTCAGAATGGGAGAAAATATTTGCAAATGAAACAACTGACAAAGGATTAATCTCCAAAATATACAAACAGCTCATGGAGTTCAATATCAAAAAACAAACAATCCATTTAAACGTGGATGGAAGACCTAAAGAGACATTTCACCAAGGAAGACATACAGATGGCCAAGAGGCACATGAATAGATGCTCAACATCATTAATTATTAGATAAACACAAATCATGTCATGCCTTTATACTTGTATATTTAACAATTAAAAAAATGAAATCAATAAAATATGTATTTTTTGTATTGCATAGGTAATGTACATGTTTTTATTTTCTATAAAAAATAAGGGAGATTGTTTTATTCAAAGCACATAGCAATAAGAAGTGAAATAAAAATGCTAGAAAATGCTCCCTTTTTATTCAGTTAAGTAAATGAACTTTCTACCTGGAAGATGATGCTCTCATTGGCATGTGTCATAGATTAATGGCAGCTTTTTGGATGCAACCTTTGATAAAAGATTTTTTCTGGTCTTTAATAAAGTACTATTCCATGAAGGATATTATAATCTCCCAACATGGTTCTTTTGTAGAGTGGTTCAATTTTTTTCTACTTGCATAATTTTCTTTTGGTATCCAAACAAAAATACTCTCTGAAGTACACCTAGATAGCAGTGCAGACTTAGGATTGTTAATGGATTTTTAATTGTCAAAGTTTTTTTTTAACTTAGTAATTATCAAGGGTTAAGTACTTCTCCATTAGTAAGTATTCCTTGACCAGAGAAAACCATTTATGTTATGAACACTTTTATTATAAAAGAATGTAATACCTAGTTCCCTGTATGACTTAATGTTATTAGTTGATCATTTTTCCAAACCCTCAGTAAACCATGCTCTACTACAATTGAAATCATCAGAATCAGCTGCTCATCAAGTTTGAGAAACTTATCTTTAAAAGCAGAGCTATTTTGATTGTGTAAGGTGGACAATGTCATTTGTTCTTTAGTTTAAAATCAGTAAAAAGTATTTTTCATGCTCTTTTGCCTTCTTTCTCTCTTTATCTGTTCAGAAGAAAAATGATTATTGTCAGTAGGTGCTAAGTACCTCAGGAAAAGTAGAATCCCTTGACAGAACGTGCTTCAGCCGGATAAGGGGAGATGATGGACTAAACTCATTTTACAGGGTGAAGCTCCCAAGATAAACCAGAGGAAGACATCTGGGATCTGTTGAATGAGCTGCTGTGAAGATAAGGCCACAGCCCTGTGCCTTAAAGGAAAGAGACTTGGTAGCAGCAGGCAGTTGCCAAGAGAATTTAACGAATTTAATTACCTCCTAGTTTAGTAACCCTGAATTCACTGAAAGGACACTAAAATGGATTTATTCTATTAAAATTTAATTTAATAAAATATCTGAGGCTTTTGCTGCTTACAGAGAGAAGCTATGTTTAAACATTCATGCACATCAGAGGTGATGATCAGTATGACACTCATCAATCAGGAAGAACACTAGTGACGGCATTAATTCAGGGTCCTGGAGGTGCCCGGAATTATAGGCACTAATCCTTCAGATACTGAATCATGGAGACTTGGGAGATCCCGGATAGAAAAGGTTAGTGAATATCTACCAGTTCAGTGTTTATTATCAGTGTCTTCTAAATGAATATAAGCCCCATACAGCTTTTAATTTTGTGCATATTTATTCCTTCTAATAGATAGTATTCCTGTTCTTTTTGACTAATGCCTATTCCTTCCTATCCTCCTAACCCTGATACATTTTTAATCAGGCAATATTTCATCCTACTATCCAATCACATTTTTTAGATACTATGCCCTTATGTTTTACTCTCACTTCATATTTTGAGAGTAACTCGCACAATGACATAGTTGTCATGGAATATAAAGTGATCCCCCTGTAGGTTGCATTTTCCCCTCATTTCACTTTTTCTCACCATGGAGTTTGCAGATCACCCCCATTCTTCCTCCTGCAAATGCTGATCATTAAACTCGCAGGAAATGTTTAATCAACTTCACAAGCCAGAATTGACGGTCATATGTAAAAATACATACAATGGCCACAAAAAATCAATATGAATATTTACACTCCCATCCTCTTCCCACACTCACCTTCATCTTACCTCATGGAACATTTTGCTCAGAATATTTCTCCCCTCATCTGCTTAATTGCAAATAAAATTAATGGGGATAGTATTTGGGGGCAGGGAAGAGAACCACAATGTGAATACCCATACCATAATTCCTGTCACACACATACATCTTGAATGTGATTACCTAAAGTGACTGAGATCGTAATCCCTGAAGGGGTCTTGCATGTCATAGATGTTGAACGTGGACTTGTGGAAAAAAAAAAAAAAGAAGAAGAACAGAAAATAGTTTTGTCTAGGAAGAGTTCTCCATTCACTAGACACCTCTGCCCTTCCCAAGTTATCGGTGCTACGTCGCATTGTGTAGTCAGCCACGAGTACAGCCAACTATCAGAACTGAAAAAGAAACATTAATGAACCAAATTCCTTTAGACTCACAGATGTTTGCTGCAATACATTCTAGCACTATTTTTTCCTCTTTTAACTCAATCTCCTAGGATGACAGAGTCAATGCAAAGCTGGAGAAAGAAAAGAGTATTATTAAATTCATTCAGTAAATGCTTTTCAGTACCTACTATGTGCTGACACTGAATCACTCAAAACCCTTTTGAGAAGTAGGTAAAGAAAGATGTACCAGGCACTGGTCAGCCATTAGAGATGCTAGACAGGCAAATATGATTATAATACAGTATTGATAGGCACCAAGATGGGGATAAATGTTTGGGGTATTAGCTATCAGAGCAACACAGGATGACAGCCCATGAAAGGATAGGGGATAACTTTGGAAGTTTTTTGGAGGTACTGATGCTGAGCTGAGTAGCAGTGAGCCCCTCAAAGGGAAGAGGGAAAGGGCGCTCCAGGCAGTGGTGGTTTAAACTAGTTATAAAGGAAACAGGTTGTAAAGTTATAAAGGGCAAAGGAGGATTAGAGACGTCCCTGGTTTAATAACTATTGGGTCTGGGCAGATGATTTTTCTTCTAAGCACCTAACTACTCATGGGCAGCCTTAGAGAGAATGAGAGAGTGGAAAAGAAAAACAAAACAAAAAAAGAGCCCTTAAGTATTTAATAAATTGCATTTTATCTGCAAAATGTTGGTGATACACTCAGGGAACTCTATTTCTATAAATCTGGAGTGAAAAATATTCAAGTTAGGTAACGATCTTTGAGGCAGAAAACAGAGTTGAGGGTTAAAGGACTTTCTGATAGAAATTACTAGTTGTTGCAGGTTGTAATTTCCAGAAGCAGATACCACGTAGAGTATGGGGTATAAGATGTTCATAAAGGATCAAAGCATATGAAAGAAATGGTGAAACAAGACAGAGAAGAGGAAGAAGTCAACTGTGAAGCAAGCACAAGGAAGCCCTGGCCACCCCAGCAGCGAGTCTTCGAGTGAGCAGTGCCTCTTGGAGTTATGTGCAGGGGCCAAAACGGCCGTGTCTTTATCCCTCTGCCTCACTCAGTTACAAGTGGGCTACCCCAGGAAAGTTGTGACCTCAGACAAGACAGCTCTCAGCTGCTGAGACACACAAATTCTCTGCAGTTGGGCAGCAAGACCTTCCTTGAAGGGGGATCTGGGAGGCACATCTCTGGATCTATTACAATAGTGTTCCCTAAAAGTATGTCCTCCTCCCCTTCTGGGTGAATGCAAGATGGTGCTTCTCAGCCTCTTTCAGATGGGCTGGGCACCTCACTTTTTGTGGACAATGGAGACCCTACTTGGGAGTCTTCTGTTTCTCTCCTCCTGCACCAAGGGGACTGCATGTTCCATATGGTGGAGCTGAAGGACAGAGGAGCCTCCCTCCACCTGCATTGAAGAACAACTACATGGACATGATTCTGAAGAGTTCAACCTTCAGATGTAATGCAATGAGGAATTGTGATAAGCTCTTAAGGAAGATGGTGACATGATTAGATCTGCCTTTAGAAAGATCAGTTTGGCTACAATATGCAAAATTGTTGAAAATCGATGAGGCTGGAGGCAGACAACTCATTAGCTACTGTTTGAGACAAACAGGATGACAAGGGAAAAGGATTTACAGTCAGGGAAAGAAAGTAAAGCTACAGCTAAGGATTAACTGTACTATTTGATGACAGATTGGATGGAGGTCAGAATACGTAGTCTGGGGTGTGAGGCTGGGGTCTTCTATTGTATTTCCCATAAGAGCGGCTTGATAGGACAATAATAGCAGCTAATATTTACTAAATGCTTTGGTGCATCAGTCACTGCTCATCACTTTGCATGCACTGCCCCCTCTTCTCAGCGGTCAGATTTATCCTTTCTGCTTTGCTGGCAGAAACCCAGCTCTATTTAGGAACTAGGTTTTTGTGTATCTTTAAAGGGGCTTCCCTACCTCCAGGGGTAGATGCTCATCAGTCTATGCCAGCCATTATAATTTCATTTCCCTTATTAGTGATTTGTTACACATGGTCATGTATTAGAAAAACAAGACAAAGAGGAAAGTCTAGTGAGAGGCCTCTGGGATTGTTTTCCTCATAATTAAAAAAGGAGAAATAAAATAGGGACTCCCTTGTTCCTGCCTTTGGCACTGCCAGGTGAGGCCTCTATGTTAGGAGCTACTTGTATTCTTTTTGTGCCCAAAAGGGTAAAGTCAAGAGACTACCAGAGAGAGTGACAGGAGCCCTCACATCATGGAGCTGAGCAGGTAACCAACTCTGATAGAGCCGACCTTGGGACTTCCTGTTATGGGAGGTAGCGAATTATTCTCGTTGTTTAAGCCACTTTTAGTTTATTCAGTGACTTGCACCTAAAGGATCCTCGCTGATACACCTGTTTTAGAGTTATTATCTATGTTTGAAGGAGGTAGGAGAAGGAGTGAGGGGATGGCCCAAGCTCTGCAGATCTACCAGCAAGAGTAGGAGATCCTCTCACGATCTTGGTGGTCACCCCTGTGGAAGTACTAGAAGCTTAAATGCCAGTATTTGGGAAAATAATGTGCTTTGTTCACTTTCTTTTTCCCTGAGACCTGACCTCAGACTTTCACAATCTCAAGTTTTCTTCTCATTTGTAAGACATCCTTTGTTTCCAGGGATTTTGAAGCCATAGCTTTTTTCTTCACTTCTTGCTCTGGCCCGTAAATATTTCAATGGCTCCATTCACCACATTAGATGAAGAATGTCATTAGCTCCGAATGATTGTTAGTGGCTGTTCAAGAACTGACTATAGAAATTCAACCTTTCCCTAGTGACTGGTGTGCAATTTTGTGACACTTTACAGGGTCCTATGCTCTGTAGATCATAGGATTGGGAATGTCTGTTACTGTGGCTGCAGATTTTTCAAGAACTGTATTCTTTTGAACAGAAGACCCTGCAACCAAATTCTCAGATTCTGTCTTTTGTTTCCATAGTCTTATTCGTGGCTCAGGTGAAACTATGTTTTCCAACAGGATAAAATTGTTTATATGTTTTCTTCTTTCAATAAATACAACCTCAAATAGTATAACCTTTAGAAAATGCATTCTTTTCATTTTAACTTTATAGTAGTTATCTAATGAAGGCAAGATATTCCTGAAGGATAGACAAAACAGGGAAAATTGAAAAAATGAACAAATCAGGTCCTTGGTACCAAAGAAAAATCCCATTGAATGACTTAGCTTTAACTTTTCCATCAGCAGTTGGTTGATAGATGCTTTGGTCCTAAAGAGGTGACCTAGGCAGAAAACCCAATATCCACTATAGACGCAAAATGCTGAAAGCAGTTCCTTCATTCTTTCTCTCTGATTTCCACACTTATATTTGCAATTGCTTAGTGCTAACTTAGACAGCCATCTTGGTCAAACTTAGCATTGTGCTCCTTCATTCTATTTAGTAAAATCCACCTTTTTTTTTTTCTATTTCTTATCTCAGTTTTTATCATCACTATTTACCTTGTTAAATAAAATGGAACTCTGGAATTCATCCTTAGATCCTCCCCCCTTTTTTCTGTCTTTAAATTTTTTTCTGATCAAAATGCCCTTTCATCCTCTTCTTTACATAATGAAATTTTATATATCCTTTAAGATTGAGCTCAAATATCACTTCCTTTGGAGCCACCTTTGTTGCTCTAAGCAAAATTAATTATTCTTTCCTCTAAACCACCAATTTACTTTGTACGTCCTATTAGTCCTCTAGGCTGCCACACAAAATGCCACAGACTAAGTGACTTAAACAACAGTTATTTCTCCCAGTTCTAGAGTCTAGAAATCCAAGATCAGGATGCTGGCATGGTCAGGTTCGGTGAAAGCTCTCTTCCTGGCTTGCAGATGGCTACCTACTTGCTGTGTCCTCACATGGCAGAAAGAAAGCATCTAAGCAAGCTCTCTGATGTCTCTTCTTATAAGGGCACTGACCCTATCATGAGAGCCCCACCCTCATTACCTCATCTTATCCTAATTACCTCCCAAAGGTCCCATCTCTAAATGCTATCACACTGGGGTTTCAAGTTTAAACATACAAATTGAGGGGGAGGTAACATATATTTAGTCCATAGCATACATTATTCTATCAGAAGAGTTACCACATTGTAATAGTATAATCAGTGTATATGTATAACTTCTCTTTATACCATGAATTTCTAAAAGGCAGGCACAGTCTCATTTCCTTTTGATTTTCAGTGACTAGCACAGGGACAGCTATCAGGTTATGTTTAAGACTTATTTGCTGAACTTTGAATAAATCTGTTATTCATATGCCACATTTAATATAAAATGACAAGTCTGTGTTTCTAATCCTATGTTTTTTATATGCTGGTAGCTTGCCAATATCAAGATTCTGGTAGTGATGAATTAGTCATTCTTGGATGGCAGACCCTATTTTGCACTCACAGAACACTAGAACTTTATAGCACATTCCACAAATGTAATGAATTAGATGTATATTTAGCTCCTTACTATTTTTTACTCTAGTTCCACAAGGATAGAGACTATGTATATTCTATCGATCACTACATATCTTATGCCTAATACAATGTCTTGCATTAAGAAGACAGACAATAAATTTTTAAGAAAGTATAGACATGAATACATTGCACGTGCAGATCTGGAAAATATTGCTATGGAAAAAATACAACATTTCAAATATTCACCAAGGAAGAATTTTAGGCAGATTAACTTGAGTATTAACTGCTGATAAAACTCCCAAAAAACAACAAAAACAAAACCATCAGTGATTCTCATAGAAGTAGCACTTAAAAAAGACAGAACCAGCCTTCTCTGAGAAAAAGCATGTAGATTTTGAGGGTAAAATCCTAAGCTAAAAGAACCTCCTTTGTGAGGACTAGCTGTAGTTACTGACCAGTTATTAAAACTTCTAAATATTCCAGATATTGAAAGCCCTGAATGCCTTAAGTCAGAGTTTAGTCACATACAAGCACATGCCTAGAAAACATTAGATCCCAAGGAAATAAATGTGACCTTGATAAGCACATTATTTTCTGAAACAAATACCAACTCTGTCCACACTGAAGAAAAGAGGCAAAGTCCTGTGGAGGATTTTTAAGGAAACATATTTGGTGAAAAGGAAACAAGAGTTGCTTACTAACTTACACAGTGAATGATAAAAATGTTAAACTGTCAGTGGGTAAGAAAGTGGTAAGGATTATTATATATATTAATATGTTACAGTAAATATTTTATATTTACATGTATCTTCAAAAGTGCAAAAGAAAATTTTTAAATGAATTAATTTCAAAGACTTAGTAAACTTTTTATTGTTAATCATGAAAATCAGATGAGCTCAGAATTGTCCATTCACCCATCTCTGTTCATCCCTCGGTTAAGTCTCTCCTTCAGTTGACTACTAATGAAGCTATGTAATATTGGTGCCTACTAAGAGCATATTTGATGGAGGAAACTGCATCTTATAAACTAAAAGCAATGTTTGACTTAAATTATGATAGGAACTCAAATCCCCATTAGCCAAAGGACAGTTATAAATACAACAAGCCCATCAGGGCCTCTGAAAATTGATGGCTCAATAGCTGATTTAAATAGGGATGACTCACATGCCAGTAAATCATCATTACTGTGAGTAAACCAGGTTGTAACCTTTCAGTGATCTTAGAAGAAACTGCTTATTGATCATAAACAAAAGTCATAGAATTTGATACAAATGTAATGAAATGAGAAAGAGGGAAGTATCCTTCATGTTAATGGCAGTTGACACTACCATGGACCTTATTTTGAAGTAATTCATATCTACTTTAATGGGATTTTCTCCCACAAGAAACATTTTCCAAACCCTGAAATTTACTTTGTTCATTCCCTGTGATGTGTGGCAGGATTTATTTTCTAGAATAATGGCTTTAAGCCCATAGAGCTTTCTTCAGTTTTGGACTTATAACCTGTTTTTATTTATTTCTTAGTTATGATTAAATGGAACAGCACATATAAATCTTCACAATTAATCATTAATTACTTGTAGGCATTTTTCCTTTGCAGTCTCAAAGTAATTTTCAGACATGTAATTTTAAGTGTAACAGCAACTTGCCTTTAAAAAACACTAAGCAAAATTTGTCCTTTGCTCTATCTCCAAATGTCTGGATTATAGTTTGTTTTTGTTTTTTTCTTGAAATTTCTTTTTACATTAGAAGTTCATATCAAGTAACAATAAATGTTTTAGTATTAAAACAAGGAGTTGAAAAAAGACTTTTTAAAAAAACTTCTTTTTAATAATGACTATACATGGCTCAGTATAGGCTGAGATATGAATGGGAGTCTCCCCTTTACTACCTTGAAACCAGAAATTCTGAATAAAATAAAATCCTGAATAATTATCCTTAGTAGGAAAAATAATTATTTTATCACTGAATTGCCTTCTACTTAAGGTTTAATTACAGACTGTGTGTCAGCTTAAAAATAGTTTACATTTTAGGCAGAAATGCAACCATATGAATATGTAATTTGAGCTCAAGTTTTTGTGTTTAATAAAAATATAGAAATATTATTATCATGTCATGTATTAATAAATATTAACACTGGAAGGAAGATATCTGTTTAAGCTCATAAATTCTAAAAATGGGTCAACAATTAGTCATTATTTTGTAAATCTTGAATAATAAACATATTAGAATATGCAGATAATTCTAATTTCCAAAGTAATTACCTCAATTAATAAGTTATAAAGGTTTCCAGGTACAAAGTCAATATACAAAAAATCAATTATATTTCTATATAATTGCAGAAAATGAATGAAAAAATAATTTTATGAGTTGTATTAACAATAGTGTCAAATAATATAACATAGGTAATTTTCTTTCAAAAAAATTCAGGAACATTGCAGTGAAAACATTGCTAAGACAAATTAAGACAAAAAGAAATGGGGAGATATATCTTTTTTATGTATTAGAAGGCTCAGTATAGTTAAAAACACAATATATGACAAAATGCAACACAAATCCAATCAATATTCTAGCTGTTTTGTAAAACTTGACAAGCTAATTCTAAAATTTAAATGAAAATACGAAGGGCTTACAATGGCCTAAACAATTTTGGAAAAGAAAAAAAAAAAAGCAAAGTTAGAGAACTTAACAACCTGAATTTAAAGCTTAGTATAGCACTATAATAATCAAGACAATGAGGCACTGGCCTAAAGACAGGCAAATAGATCAATGGAACAGAAAGGAGACCAGAAATGGACATATACTTGAAATGCCAATTGAATCAAGGTAATTCAGTGGTGGGTGAAAGTAAAATCTTTAAAACAAATGATGCTGAAACAACTAGATATCAATATTTGGGGATAGGGGACAAAGATCTTGACTCAACTCCGACTGATCAAATTCAAAAACACAAATTTAAGTGTACTACAGTCCTAAATATAAAAGCTAAAACTGTAATGCTCTAGATGAAATGATGGGGAAATATATTTATGACATGAGAGTAGGTAAATATATCTTTGACAGGACACAGAAAAAGAATAATTATAAAAGAAAGAAAATAGACTAACAATCAACATTTTAAAAAATCTGTTAATCAAAGGACACTATATAGACAGAAAAAGTAACCACACACTAGGAAAAAATATGGCAAGGATATATCTGACAAAATACTTGTATCCATAATACATAAAATAATGCTACAACTTGGTAATTAAAACAATCCAATAAAAAGAAGGAAAACTACTTGAATAGATACTTCACAAGGGAAGGTATATGAATACCAAATAATCCTATGAAAAAGCATGTTCAATGTTTTTAGTCATCATGGAAATTCAGATTAAAACTAAAATAAATAAATATCACTACACACCCACTAAAATGGTAGGGTTAAATTTATTAAAACTGAAAAAGACCAACAACTCAAGTGTTGTCAAAAATAGGGAGTACCTGAACTCTCATACATTTCTAGTAAAAGTAAAATAATACAAATTTTTGAAAAACTGCAGTTTCTTTAAAAGTTAAATATATACCTACTTTATGACCCAGGAATTCCAATCCTAGGTATTTATCAAAGAGAAATGAAAATGTATGTTTACAAAAAAACTTGTACAAAATATGCATAGAAATGTCCATAGCCAAAATCTAGAAACAACAGAAATGACCATCAACAGAAAAATACATAAACAAAATGATTATGGTAGAGTTGTATTATGGAATACTACCCAGCAACAAAAGGGAACAAATTACTTATACATAAAACAACATGGTTGAATCTCAAAGACATTCTGAGGAAAAGATGTTGAATACAGAAGAGTACATACTTGATGCTTCTATTTATATAAACTTCTAGAAGAGTCAAAACTAATCTATAGTGAAAAAAATCAGAAAAGTGGCCATTCCTAGGTGAGTGGATATTGAATGTTAGGGACACATGAAAATTTCTGAAGTACTGGAAATGTTATATATCTTGACAACGTTGTACATTTATCAAACTCATCAAATTAAACACTTACGATGTGTGCATTTGCTACAATTGATGAACCTTCAATGACACATCACAATCACCCAAAGTTCATTAGAATTAACTCTTGTACATTCTATGGGTTTGGACAAATGTATAATGACATGCATCCACCATTATAGTATCATACAGAGTATTTTTACTGCCCTAAAAATTCCCTGTGCTCCACCTATTCACCTCTACCCCCCAACCCATAACAACCACAAATCTTTTTACTAGCTCTATAGTTGTGCCTTTTTCTTTTCTTTTTTTAATACAAGAAATAATAGAAAAGTTTTATGTTTATGGGAATTTTCCAACAAATAAGAAAAACAAAATAATGATATAGGGCAGAGAGGAGAGAGCTCCTGGAGTGATATCCTTAAGTAGATAAGGCAAGATGTAGTCTAGCTCATAAGTAAAGGAATTACCTTTGGACATAAATAAGCACTTATGGATCATCCATGATAACAGATGGGAAGGCAGACTATGCAGGTGTAGATACCTGTAGATGGGTAAGGCTAGGGGTGGGAGTCTGTGGAAGTTTTCTCCTGATAGCTTCAGTTTGCACAGTGAAGTAGGAATCAAAGTCATCCAATGAGAATGAGGATTGAGAGGAGACTTTTTAATGATCTGAAGAGAAGGAGACTATATAACATGAGTGGAACAGTGAAGTAAAGTAAGATTTCCAGAAAGTACTAAACACTCATTTGCTATTCTTGTTCATGAATTTATAGTGGGACGAAGGTGTGTATTTGCATGTTCTTTCCAGTCCTATCCAATTTCATGGATATATATATATATATATATAGATATATATATAGATATATATTTGAAGTGTTAGATTTAACCATAGCTGTAGTTGAGCTCAGCTATCTAATGAAGCAAGAAGAGAGGGACAAGGGACTTGAGGGTTTATCAGAAGAAATGCATAAAATGATTGAGTAATTTAAGCAATGCAAGTTGGGGAAAGATATTAAGAGTGTGAATTATTATAATCTCAACTGATTAGAGTGTAATGAATGGGTTGTTCGAGTGGGGCAAGGGATACTAAAAGAAGAGCCAGAGAAAGAGAAGTGATATTCAAAGTGAAATGCAGGAAATAAGGATAATGAAAATTTTAGTTTGGGGTAACAATGAGGTCTAGAATAGGACTAGGGAATAGCTGAGGAAAGACAGAAGTCAAGAAAATTGCTCAGGAAATCGAGGGGGCAAGGTGCTGGAAGTTTCATCTGTGTGAATACTGACATTGCAACAAATTGACAGGAGAGGTGTTGAAGATCATGACAAAGAGCTGAGAGCTAAAGTCTCTGAGAAATGAAAGTAGAATGATCAGGCATAGGTAAATGACAGAAACAATGAGGTAGTGGGTAATCAATCTGTTATCAATCTGTTATCATGAGATTCAAATCTGGATGGTGGGGATGATTAGAGAGAAACAAAAGAGAATGGTCTGAAATGGTCTTGAAAATAAGCCTGAAGAGTATAGATAAAGCCAGCCCTACCTTAAACCCCAGTGATAAAGCTGAGGTGAAAAAGCAGCCATTGATGGAAACCTGCAAAGGAAGTATTGTCTTTGAAAGACAGACTAGTTTTTTTGTAAGTGCTAGAAAGTGAAAGCATGTTCAGAGAAGATAACAGATTGTGAGTTCCAGTGGAAGGATTTTGGAAATTAAGGAAGAGTTCGAGAAAGAGATAGAATAGCAGGTAGAAAGGGTGATTAGAGTGAGTGAGGTGACCCTGACTGGGAAGCCTGAGCTCCTGGTGGCAACTATAAAGGGGAATAGAGGGTTTAATAAAATTACTTGTTTTGGATTTAAGCCAAATGGAGACAGCAAGGCTGTGAGAATAGCAGGGGGGTAAGAAGGTGTGGGCATCTGGTTCATTATCTTGACCTCTGCTGATTGAGGAAAGAGATCTGGGAACTCAGGGCTAACTCAGTGTGAAGACATTTTTATGGTTGGAATGATGGCCATAGAAGGCCTGGAGACATAGGCCTTGACCATTATATGGGTTTACTCATGACTTCTATTAACAAAGTGGTATTTTACACCAAGTTTAATCCAACTTAGATTTTTCTATCATTTGTAAAGAAAAGTTACACAGTTTTAGCTAATATATATTAAGCATTTAGTAGATGCCAGGCAATGTAAGGGTGTAAGTATATACATGTTTTAACTCAATTAATTCAAACAATATTATGAAGTTAATGTGATTTTCATCCCTATTTTATAGATGACAAAACTGACAGAGAAGGTTAAACATCTTGCCTAAGATCACGAAACTGGTAAGTGTTTAAAGCCAGGATTTCATCCCAGAGAATCTGGCTCTATAGACCTTGTATTTACCTAAATGCCAATAAATGAGACAACAGTTTGTGTGTGTGTGTGTATGCGTGGTCTGTCTTAATAAGAGTTTCATTTTCATATGTTAAATGCTCACCTAAAATAAATTAAAAACAAACAAAAAACCCCAATGTTTTAGAAGTAAAAAAAAAAAAAGAAAGAAAGAAAGGAAAGAAATGTTCACCTAGAGAACTTCCAAAACTGTGCTCAGAATGAGAAAATTATGCTGCTCTGTTTTAATTCTTAGCCTTTAACTGAACATCTGGACTTATCACCTTTTACATTTGGGGATGAAAATGATGTGTTTAATGAATTCAATTATTTCCTCTTTGCAGATTTTAACTGAACTATTGAAAACATTCATTTCCACCTGTTAATTACAGCTATTAGACAGAATAGAAACACTTTCCACCTCAGAAATAGAAATTTAAGGAGTATTTTTGACAACAATGCTCCCAAGAACATTCCTTGTATTTGGTTAGAGCGCAGTCATCAAAGATACACACATGGGCTGTGAAAGCAGCACAGAAGTGGAAGCATCACTAGAAAAAAAACTGAGAATAACTCCTCAAGGAACAAGGTGATAGAAAGGTCAGTTATTTGGAAAGCCATTAGACAAGAGCCTGTTTTTATTTTTTTGCCCAAAACTCTGCATTTGGGATTCAAGGGTGATGTGTTTGATCAATCATTATTTTAAGGTGCAGCCAGATGGATGCTCAAATTGTATGCTTTGGCTCTAAGTAGGTGGCTGGTAGATTTTCAGGATAGGTAGATTTCTTACATGCCTTAATGTTCAACTTGACAACTAGCTAGTGGTCATTAAACCAGCCGAATCATTGTTTTGGATTAATATTTTCTATAAATTAAATATTATTTTGCAAATATAGTTAATTGTAAAACAAATCCCCAATTTTGAAAATTTAAAATGTGTTAATTTATGGATTTTTTTGAGGGGGCACATATGTACATTGTTCTATTTTATCAAATTTTATTTTTCCTTTCTATGGCTTATTATTAACTATGAAAAGAAACTGTTCATAAATGTCTGCAATTTGTTCTCCTGCTTCTGGATGGGAGAAACCACACTGAAGGAAAAAAAAAAAAAAAAGAAAGAAATCAATACAAGACAAGTCAATAAATGGAGGCTTAGTGCAGTACCTACCACAGAGAACATTTCCCCTTTTTTCAAAAATCTGTTTAATAAAGTTTAATTATACCAATTTCTTTTTACTTTGTCCACATGGAAACTAACTACTTAATAATCTTTCTTGTAGGGATTATTCACACATTTGAAAATTATTTTTCAATTTGTCCTTAACTTGTTCCTTCTCCAACTTAAAGCATGTGCAATTCTTTTTGTATTGGTTTTATTATCTAACCCTTTAATCATCTCTGGATATCTTGCTACATAATTATCAAGATCTGCAATGTTCTTCAGAGTAAGATTTCAACATATGAAGAATCCACATTTCAAAAAACTAAATAGAAGGTGGAAATACATTAACTATTTCCATTATCTATCATCCTGCCAATGGTCCCAGGACTGTCTCCCAATTCTTAAAATATAATCAATACCAGATGAACTTCCCATATGAATATAGTATTCTCGGTACTCAAGACAAAGAATATTTCCTCGTTGTTTACCAGTAGTGATGATAAATTTCTACCAAACAAACTTATTTCCTTGCAGTCTCTTTTGAGATCAATACTAAGCGTTGTTGGGACAGTTGAAAGGAGCTCTGGGACCACGGACACTTGCATTTTAAAGTGTCTTTCTTTTGTCAGTAACCTCATGGCTTTCTGCTATTCATATCCTAGATAATGCCCTATGCAGTACACAGAACAACAGACTTACTCAGTACTTCCAAGCTCTTCAGGGGTAGGAAAGCTGGAGGAAGATCTGACCATGCCTCAACCAGCTGAGCACTGCCCTAGCCAGCCTGATTCCTAGACATTTTGCAAAGAAGTAAAGGGGACCAACTAGGACAGAAAGATAGGCTCAGGAAAGGCAATCCCATTTACGGGGCCTGGAGGAAGAATGAGCACCAAAGCAACATGGTTGAGTTGTTCAAGGTTGTTCCAACAAAGAATCTTGATTGATCATCCATTATCAATCCACCCTGATGAAAGGATCCTTACAATCAACTCCATGAACATACTGTCCCCAAATTTTTACCCAAATTGATCAGACAACCTTTCACTTGGAACCCTAAACTCTGGACCTGACACACCACCTTTACTTTTTATTTTACCAATTACCCTCTCTCCGGCCTTCCCACTGTGTAGATAAGCACCACAAACATTAGCCCTGCAAAGAGGACTTTATTCCCTGGGTAACATCACCCCAACTACCAATTACTGGGTGCTTCTTACTGTGCCTTCATACTTTGCCTTTTATAATTAATCATGTTTAGTTGCTTCTTTTAAGTTAAACAGTATAATCTCTGCTCCATTTTTTTTTCTGCTCCATTTTTAACAGCAATATGGGCAACCTGGATGCCTTTTTACTCTTCCAGCGTTGGTACAATATGAATCATAATAGAGTAGCTCATAAATATCACTTAAAATTGAATTGGTTGGGCTTCCCTGGTGGCACAGTGGTTGAGAGTCCGCCTGCCGATGCAGGGGACACGGGTTCATGCCCCGGTCCAGGAGGATCCCACATGCTGCAGAGCAGCTGGGCCCGTGAGCCATGACCGCTGAGCCTGCGCTCCGCAACGGGAGAGGCCACAACGGTGAGAGGCCCGCGTACCGCAAAACAAAACAAAAAAAAAATTGAATTGGTTGGGGTTTGGGGAGGCTGAGGAATTTGAAAGTGATAATTTACTAGATCATAGTCTCAGACCAGCATCATTATTCCATAGCCAGACTGAATATGGGCCATCATGATCACCACATGTAGTCTACCCTTGTGGTCTTGCCAATGAGAAGCTGTCTCACGTCTCCCTAACACATAAGTGAGCATAAAGGATACAAGTAGATTGCCTTTAGATTGACCACTATGCTTTCTGCTAAAATGAGTAGAGTCATTTTCATGTCATTTGCAGTTTGACCTCTTAACATATATATTTTTGTCATTTTAAATTTCTCTTTGTTTTCTTCTATTTTACAAGCCCGATATTTACATATTCCTTTGTTGTTTCCTCCTCATCCTCTTGATTTCTAAATACTGGAGCATGCACAACTCCATCTTTGAACTTCTCTATTTATTCTCCTTCCCTAAATGATCTCATCTAGTCCCATGGATTTACTCATAATCTACATTATGATGTGATGAATCACAAATGTAATCCCTCTCCTATATCTTACTTGGAATTCTAGCTACCCCTCTTGACATGTCCATATAGACATCTATTATGCATCTTAGACTTACCATATTCCCAAACCAAATCCTCATTCCCCCTCTCAAACCTGCTTTTCCTTCCACTTCAGTCTCACTCGTCTGAATAAACAGCAATTTCATTATTCTACTTGCTCAGAATCCAAAGAACCAAAATACTTGGAGTTAATTTTGACATCTCTATTTCTCTCATAACCCATAATCTAGCAATCTATAAGCAAATGCAGATGGCTAAACTTTCAAAATATATCCCAACACTGAATACCTCTCACCACCTTCACTATGATCCACTTTGGTCCAGGACAATGTATTCTCTCTTCAGGATTATTCCAGTATTCTACTAAACTGTCTCAAACCCTGTCCTAAGTCTCATCTACATATAAGAGTAATATTTTTTAAAGATAAATCATCTTGCTCCTTAGATCTTGCCACTTCTCAGATATAATCCATTTAGTAACTTCTCATTTTACTCATAGTAAAATCCAAAGTCCTAAAATCCCTACAAGATTCCACAAAATCTGACACCACCCTTACTACATTGTACCTCATCTCCACTGCTCTTCCCTCACTCACTCTACTCTAAGCTAAATGTCTTTTCCTCCAACACTCTAAGCATGTTCTTGACCCAGGGCCCTCACTCATATTCTTTACTTTCCTGAAACCCTCTTCTCACAGTTTACACAAGGTTGGCTCCCAAAGTTCCTTTGGGTCTACGTTCAAATGTCACCTTATCAAAAAAGCCTTGCCCAACTGCTCTAAATAAAATAGCACTTTTACAACCCTGACTTTCCTAACCTCCATCATTTCCTATTCCCCTTTACACCACTGTATTTTTCCCCAAATTTTTTATTAACATCAGATATACTCTATATTTGATGTTAAATTTGTGTTTACTTGTCATCTGCCTACTCCCATTAGAGTACAAGCACTGTTTTTTCCTATGTATTCTTGTACCCCAGTTCTTAGAATAGTAACTTAGCCTAAAAACACTTATTAAATATTTGTTGAATCCATTAATTTTATAGGAATGCTAGCATGGCTTCTTGGAATGCTAACAGATTTGTTTCTTGTAAAATTAATATACTTCTAAAGTAATCAAACATACTGTATTCTCTCAAATGATTTCTGCCCCTCTAATTAATAGAATTGTATGAACATTTGGTTATTGTATCTTTGTCACTCCCAGTAAACATCATCATTTAAGCCATGAATATAAACAGAACATAGATATTCAAATACTTTGGTTTTTCCTCAAATAAAACACAGGAATTAAAAACAAAAGCAAGGTTAATGTTCTGGTTAATCATCTTACCATAAGAGGTCATAAATTCATTAATAAAAATGTATTCAGCTGAGTGCTAATGTAATTGGAGGAAAACACACAAACGAAACAGAACATCAGCAACAAAATCATCACTCCCAGTTCCACAACTTCTGAGGAGTTATTCTGAGCAAATAGAAGATAATTTTTTTTTTTTTTTTTTTTTTTTTTTTTTGCGGTACGCAAGCCTCTCACTGTTGTTGCCTCTCCTGTTGCGGAGCACAGGCTCTGGACACGCAGGCTCAGCAGCCATGGCTCACGGGCCCAGCCGCTCTGTGGCACGTGGGATACTCCCGGACCGGGGCACGAACCCGTGTCCCCTGCATCGGCAGGCGGACTCTCAATCACTGCGCCACCAGGGAAGCCCAGAAGATATTTTTACTGCAATTCTACCAGGTGCCTAAAAATCTCTTTGGGTTAACAAGCACTCTCTTAACTTCTAAGTTTTAGTAGGAAGCTTAATATAGATGGGTCTTTATTGAAGAAAATATCTCAAAAAGAGGTCTTAAAGGTCAACTGCTCTATGTCATAAAGTGACAGTAATTGGGGGTTGAAAGCAGCTAGAAGGGGAGAATTAAGGTCCTAAAGCAGGGTTGGCTGAGGAGATGGCGGTAATTTGGCTAAGGAAGGCAGAAGAGGTATGGGATGTAATCAAAGAGAAATCTCCCCTTGTGCACTACCGTATGTGAAATTTTAGGTTAGTATTATCTAATGTACAAATTAAAATGAGTGCTGACACTTGAACTAGACCATAACCCTCTACTATCCCTCTTTAGTTTTAGTAAAACATTCTAGACTTGGAAAAGTCTTGTGTTGCTTCTGCTTTGGCAAGAAGAGAATAGGTGCAGTTTTCAGCTAGAGGAGAAATGTTGTGAAGAAGAACATCAGGTACAGGGGACAAGATGCAGAATTAACATATCAGTGGAAGTGGGCAAGGAGAGCACCTGGGAATGGGGAGAAACACACACTCCACAGAGACTCTGAGAAGAAGCTGGTT
The DNA here is from genome assembly GCF_025265405.1 of Mesoplodon densirostris. Taxonomy (NCBI): domain Eukaryota; kingdom Metazoa; phylum Chordata; class Mammalia; order Artiodactyla; family Ziphiidae; genus Mesoplodon; species Mesoplodon densirostris. Next base: position 101,809,032 of record NC_082663.1, on the reverse strand, counting down.
TATCCCACAGCATGTAGGAGGCAAGAGTGAGGTTGTTTAGGGTGACAAAACAGAAGTTTGACTTATACAGAAGACAGGCTCACACATCTAGTCCTCCAGTTATTCCAAGGTTCAGTCTTGGAAAAATAAGAAACAACAAACAGACTGCATCAGCTTACTAACCACAAAACTCCTTTTACTGAAATGCACAGTACTTCCTTGTTAAGTGCCTGGCTTTTATTTAATTTCTTGACACTTTGTCTTCCTCTTTCTACAAATTATGCAGCTCTCCTTTTCAGTTTTGCCTGAACTGCCAGGAAGTGCCAAGTTAAATTTTAGGCTGAAGCAATGAAAATGTGGGACATAATATCCACTCAATATTTGTTGAATGAGTAAAGGAGAATAGTTAATAGCAAGACATTAAACTGGATCTATCCTAAATTCGAGGATTATGGCTTTGCAGGAAAAAGTACTGATGGCCTGAAAGTTTTGGATTATATGAAGACTCAGGGAAGTCATTTCCCTCAAGTTGGGATAATTGCCCCCAGAAGAGACTGAGAGGGAATACCTTAGGGCATCCTCTGGTAATTTAATATCTAGGTTATCTTAGCCAGTATCTCCAGCAGGTAATGTTGACAGATCTTTCCTGCTGTGAAAGATTTAAATCTAAAAGAGATTCCTCACAAAAAAGGAGGCTGCTTTTCAAATCTTTGTTGAAAGGAACACTTTTTTTGCTTCTTTCTTTTGCTTTTTGCTTTGCTCCAGTTATTCTAATTTTCTCAGTAAAATTGCATTAGTTTACTCAACAAAGCATTTGAGTGTCCAGTTCACATCACACATGCTAGAGAAAATAGATGTGCAAAGGAAAATCTATTGGCAAAGGCCATTTCTACTTCAGCATGCCTCTTGGTCTCCTCTCAAATGGCCTGCTTTGATGGAGGAGTTGAGGAGTATAGAAAGGAAACTTTCTCTTTTCTTTTTTTGGTGGGGAAAGGGTAGTGAGGGTGGATTTTTATCTGACAAAATTAGATGGTTTTAATTTTTCAACCATCTGTTGTTCATGATAACATTAATACCTACCTAGGTAGTCATTATTTGGGAGATCATTAATATAGAACATTAATAATTTAAATGTACAAATAAAATATTCTGGCATTTGAAGTTCAAATACATTATATATTTTCATTTAAAAGAAGTGTTAGGCTACCTAAGTGGATATGTTAGTTTTGTAAAAAAAATAAATAAACAAATAAAAAACAAACAAAAACCTCAAGTAAATAGAGAGGCCTCAGATTTGGGAGACAAGAAGGGGGACCTCTCATGCCCAACAAGGATAGCAGAGCCCAACAGGGAGAAGAAAGTTTCCTCTTCTTTTCTGACAAGAACTTAACCAATAAAAAGCCAAGGACTCAGGAATCAGGCTCCCTGACTTCAGACTATACTACAAAGCTACAGTAATCAAGACAGTATGGTACTGGCACAAAAACAGAAATATAGATCAATGGAACAGGATGGAAAGCCCAGAGATAAACCCACACACATATGGTCACCTTATCTTTGATAAAGGAGGCAAGAGTATACAATGGAGAAATGACAGCCTCTTCAATAAGTGGTGCTGAGAAAACTGGACAGGTACATGTAAAAGTATGAAATTAGAATACTCCCTAACAGCATACACAAAAATAAACTCAAAATGGATTAAAGACCTAAATGTAAGGCCAGACACTATAAAACTCTTAGAGGAAAACATAGGCAGAACACTCTATGACATAAATCACAGCAAGATCCTTTTGGACCCACCTCCTAGAGAAATGGAAATAAAAACAAAGATAAACAAATGGGACCTAATGAAACTTCAAAGCTTTTGCACAGCAAAGGAAACTATAAACAAGACCAAAAGACAACCCTCAGAATGGGAGAAAATATTTGCAACTGAAGCAACTGACAAAGGATTAATCTCCAAAATTTACAAGCAGCTCATTCAGCTCAATATCAAATAAACAAACAACCCAATCTAAAAACGGGCAGAACAACTAGATATTTCTCCAAAGAAGATATACAGATTGCCAACAAACACATGAAAGAATACTCAACATCATTAATCATTAGAGAAATGCAAATCAAAACTACAATGACATATCATCTCACACCAGTCAGAATGACCATCATCAAAAAATCTAGAAAAAATAAATGCCGGAGAGGGTGTGGAGAAAAGGGAACACTCTTGCACTGTTGGTGGGAATGTAAATTGATACAGCCACTATGGAGAACAGTATGCAGGTTCCTTAAAAAACTAAAAATAGAACTGCCATACGACCCAGCAATCCCACTACTGGGCATATACCCTGAGAAAACCATAATTCAAAAAGAGTCATGTACCAAAATGTTCATTGCAGCTCTATTTACAATAGCCAGGACATGGAAGCAATCTAAGTGTCCATCAACAGATGAATGGATAAAGAAGATGTGGCACATATATACAATGGAATATTACTCAGCCATAAAAAGAAACGAAATTGAGTTATTTGTAGTGAGGTGGATGGATCTAGAGTCTGTCATACAGAGTGAAGTAAGTCAGAAGGAGAAAAACAAATACCATATGCTAACATATATATATGGAATCTAAGGAAAAAAATGTCATGAAGAGCCTAGGGGTAGGATGGGAATAAAGACACAGACCTACTAGAGCATGGACTTGAGGATATGGGGAGGGGTAAGGGTAAGCTATGATGAAGTGAGAGAGTGGCATGGACATATATACACTACCAAACGTAGGGTGGATAGATAGTGGGAAGCAGCTGCATGGCACAGGGAGATCAGCTAGGTGGTTTGTGACCACCTAGAGGGGTGGGATAGGAGGGTGGGAGGGAGGGATACGCAAGAGGGAAGAGAGATGGGAACATATGTATATGTATAACTGATTCACTTTGTTGTAAAGCAGAAACTAACGCACCATTGTAAAGCAGTTGTACTCCAATAAAGATGTTAAAAAAAATAATAATTTTAAAAATAAAATAATAGTAACTATGGGAAAAAAAGACATGGACTCTTTGTTTACTACAGCCCTCCCAACTTACCCTTCCTCTCCAAGAAAACATTCTACTTCCCTTGCCATGGAGTGACCTGTACATGGCTCACCAAGGTTGCAGACCCCTAACTTCAATTCTCTGCTGAACCCAAATAAACCCATCTTTGCTGGAAGAATAACTGGCAGTCTATTTGTTTCAGGTCAATTGTTTGTTCTTCATTAATTATTATGTATATTCTCCTGTTGAAAATGATGATTTCTAAGGGAGGCAATTTTGTGACTAAAACGGTGATCGTAAGTTGTCATGCAGAAGAACACGCCTCCCATTTTATACTATAACCAAACCACTGTTTTATCTCAAAAGCATGATTTCATTCCAGAAAATTTTAATGGCATCTTGAAAAGGAAGCCTCAACATTAACTGAAACCACACAGCAAGTACCAGTTAACAAACACAGTAGTTTTCAATGTTTTGTAAGCATAATTAAGTAACATGTTTTGCTTATTGAAATATATTTATGTTCTATCCTCATGTTTCCTAAACTAATGCTGACATCTGTACTTTTGGAAAATAATAATTACTACACAAATGGCACATATCCAGTGAAATATCCTATTACCTCCCAAATAATTGAGTCTAATTTCCTGATATGAAAAAGAGCCTTTTCACTTACCACTACTACGAATATCAAATAATAATAATAAAATTTAAAAACTTGTAGCATTTCTAAATGCTGTAACATTGACCGTGTGTCTTCATAAAGAAAAAATGAATCTCGGTTTTCACTTTAGAGTGTGCACATGTGCACAGGAAATCACCAACAGGTGCTGCATACAGAATTGATTATCAGAGCAAAAAATAAGTAACCTAAACATGCAAACACAAAGAAGTGAATAGTTAAATTGTATAGGGAATTACCAGGAGATACAAGTAGCAATGTGTAAAGATCTTCAAGATTTATTCTTGAATAGAACAAATTCAGGTTGTAGAACATTATATAAATTATTATGTCATTCATAGAAATCACACACATATCAATATGCATATCAACACAATATTTTTCTATTGGTATAGATATCATGCCAAAGGTTACAGTGGTTTCCTTTGGAGATGGGGTGGGATGGGCAAATGGTGGCAAATGGGGAGATTTTCTTATACATATTATTTTTATTTTTATGATAGTGAATTAAACATATATTTTAAAATAAAGTAAAAACTGTGTACTTCCTCATTTCACACCCGAGTTCCTTTCCCTCAATTTCTAATTATTCAAAATTAAAGTGTAAGAGTGTTTCTTTAAGGCAAATCAAAACCACAATAAGGTACTACCTCATACCAGTCAGAAAGGCTATCATCAAAAAGTCTACAAAAAACAAATGCTGGAGAGGGTGTGGAGAAAACGGAACCCTCCTACACTGCTGCTGGAAATGTAAGTTGGTACAGCCACTATGGAAAACAGTATGGAGGTTCCTCAGAAAACTAAAAATACAATTACCATATGATCCAGCAATACCACTCCTGGGCATATACCCGGACAAAACTATAATTCAAAAAGATACATGCACCCCAATGTTCATAGCAGCACTATTCACAATAGCCAAGACACGGAAACAACCTAAATGTCCATTGACAGAAGAATGGATAAAGGAGATGTGGTACATATATACAATGGAATACTACTCAGCCATAAAAAGAACAAAATAATGCCATTTGCAGCAACATGGATGCAACTGGAGATTATCATACTGAATGAAGTAAGACAGAAATAGAAAGACAAATACCATATGATACCACTTATATGTGGAATAAAATATGGCACAAATGAACCTCTCTACAAAACAGACTCACAAACATAGAAAGCAGACTTGTGTTTGCCAAGGGAGAGGGGGGAGGGGAGAAGGAGAGGGATAGACTAGGAATTTGGGGTTGGTAGATGCAAACTATTACATTTAGAATGGATAAACAACAAGGGCCTATTGTATAGCACAGGGAACGATATCCAATCTCTTCGGATAAACCATAACAGAAAAGAATATTAAAAAAGAATATATGTGTATAACTGAGTCACTGTGCTGTACAGCAGAGATTGGCACAGCATGGTAAATCAACTCGACTTCAGTTGAAAAATAGTGTTTCTTTAGATTATGGTAAAATATTGCATATTTCCTTCTTGATAATCTTGCAAAGGAATTGTTAACACACTAAATGTTATTCACTTTTGTAGTCTCATCTTCATGTTTCATTAAAAAATTACTCTATATTTTATTGGCATTCAATACAGAAACAAAAAATTATTCAGAAAAATATATCAGGTTAGCAAATTGCTGATTCAATCTGTACATTAGGTAATAAAGAATAAACACTTTTGAAATATTTAAATACTTCCCTAGAAAAACTGAAGGGAGCTTACAGAGCATATGTCTCCATGCTGTGCTTGGTTAAACTGTCATTCATGGATTAGTTTTATTTTATGATTAAAAAGACTGAAGTAACTTGAAAAGTGTGGACTACCCTTTCTCTGATAGATGACGCTGCATGCCACAATATGCTCTATTTTTCACCTCTAAATTTTAAATAATCTCAAACACATTTAGCTGTTATTGTACGTATTTGAATAGGCACAGGGCCAAAGAAAGTCTCTGGTTAGGCAAGTGCACACATCTGCAGGGACTTGCATTTTCTATGGGAACCCATAAATCTACTTGCTTACATATTTACTTTTTAATTTTATGGTGTATTGGTCTCCTCTATCAAAGCCTCTGAAATACCTGGATTTTGTCACCACAACCAATGAACAAACATCTTTTTAGCTATGATCAAACCAAAAAAAAAAAAAAAAGGTAAGAAATGTTTTCTTAGAATGAACATAAAATGAGCTCCCAAACTTAGGTACCTATTAAGTAAAAAGATGTTAGACAATTCCAATACTCCTTTTCCCCCCAAAACACCTGATAAAACACTCCATTAAGGCATGCACAAATGAGTTACTGAAATATTGTATTTACCAACACATTAGAATATCATAATGATGAAGTGTGAAAGTCCAAGAGTCAAAATGTCCTGTGAAAATCTCTTATATCATCTATACATGCACAGTGCCTTCTGGACCAGAATCACAGTCAGTGCGATGAGATGTTCACAAGAGTAGACACATAGAGGTTTTCCATGTCATTACTAATGTTGGGTATATGTTCATGGAAAGGGATAGACATGAGTATAGTAGAATCCATAAAAATTAAATGTTCACAGGATATGACTCCACTGTGTTATTTTGCTCCCAAAGATATGAGTTGAAAATCTTATTCCCTAAGGTTTGCACATAATTTAGTGTCTAAAATCTCCAACAATAAACTCATGGCATGATGAATCGGTGCTACATTTTTCAAGTCTTGTGGCAGAATTGGATAGTTTTGTACAACATCATTCACTCTCCCTAGCCTCTGTAGTGTCAGAATACCAAGTTTATTTAAGGAGGCTATGTACCCAGCCCATAGTCCTCCTTATGCTGGTGTGGCCAGTTTGAACAACAAATATACAAAAATATCGTGTGAACATGTTTTAGCAAGTTTCCTTAAAAAGGAGGAAGTGAGCTGTTTCTTAATCATGATGCCTGGAATATGCATGTAATGCCTGGAGTTCTGGTAACTGTTTTGCGGCACAAGGACAAAGGTCATATTCTAAGGATGTCAGAGCAGAGAATTTTAAAAAGCCTGGATCCCTTTTGATTTTAGAGAGTTGTCAGGTCTGACACATATGGGCAAACCTAGTTTTATAAAAATTGGTTTCAACATATTTCTAAATGTCTGTTGTTAGTCTACCTGTAGTTGCTCAAGTCTTTATGAACTCACAGGTGTCTAGTTAAGCATTTTTTAATACCTTCATTGAGAAGTATACCTTATATAAACAAAAAATGTTCCCAGTGTCATTCTTAATTTTTTATTTGTAATTCTGCTCTCTTTGATATTCATCTTGAACCCCTTTTTCTTATGGTTTGCATTCAATCAGATATACTTTAACCCATTGTTTTATTATGTAACTGTCTGCATTATTTTGTTTGGAAGTAGAAGTAAAACCTTTGTGTGGCAAGGAAGGAGTGGGATCAGCCTTGGTCTTTTCAGAAATTAAACCCACATTTGTTATATCAGATAGACTTGCTATCACCTCTGTTATTTCTGTATACTTACCACTTTTACCTTTCATGGATGCTTGTTCTCTGCTTTACTAGGTAAGATCTGGCTTCCATCTCACCAGTTTTCTATGCGTTATGCTTTTTACTCTCATTGCTCCAAGCTAATTAGGTTTGTTTTCAGGTGGTCTGACATCCTATTTTCTTTCCTTTTTGCACTGCTTTTCACATGATTTTGCCCCGTTTATCAACTAGTTACCTTTCAGATCTCAGCCAAAGTTTACTTCCCTCACTGAGTTAGATCCACTGGATATATGGTCTGGGTATACCATATAACTTTCTTCATAGAGTTTAGTACAGTTGTTATTTTTTGTTAACTGGTGAAATTACAAGTTTAATGTATTTCTCTCCAACTAGATTATAAAGTCCATCAGAATAGGATCTGTAACCTGTTTCTACCTACTGTCCAAGACAGTTCATGTTCCAGAGTGGGCACTCGGTAAATAAAGAGAATTATCTTACCCATGTCAATAAATCTGATAATTTCATGAACTGGGGCCAGCAAGGAGAGAGGTGCACGTAAATAACACACCTGTACTCTAAAAGCAAATGTAAGAAAGTAGAGATTAACTTCACTGGCATTCTAAATTCTAAAAAATATGTATAAGTATAATAGTACTTCTCAATGGGAACTAAATATTGTTTAATAGATTTTGCAAAAGCAATACTGAATTATGAAGATAGCAAAGCTATCCTCTTAAAGAGGATGAAAGAAGATCCAGTGATGGACAAGTGAAATTACTTGAAAAATAAATGTAATTAAAGTGGAAGAGAATAAATAAACTAAATCCAAGAAAAATTTTAGACTTTTTTTCTGGTCTGTGCCCCACCTCCCCTAGCCTCACTCCAACTCCCTTTATAAATTACTATGAATTATCCTGCTGAATAGCAGGCCTGATAATGTCACATCTTTGCAAAATCTTTTAGACACTCTCCACAGACTACAGCAGATATAGTACTGCTTATTGCTAAGAATACTCATAAAATAAAGAACTGTAATTTTTTATCATTTATTCTTGATGGATTTTGTTGTTAGATGTTTGGAGAACAGTTGACTTTCCTATTTATGAACTTAAATAATTCACAGCTTGAAGCAATCAGCATGGGTTCTAAAAGAATTTGAATGAGTCCAGGTATCCATACTTCAATGCCTCACATCCCCCAGGAACCGGCAATTTGATTCCTAGCCGAGTTATTTTCATGTACAATGTCTTAATTTTAATGGGTTCAAATCATGCGTAACAAACTAATTTTCTTCATCATGTTACAGAATACTCTAAGTACTACCAAGAGAGATTGCAGAGAGTTTAAGTGTGAAGAACAATATAATGGGAATTTGGTTTTAGATCATAGTTTGGGAATAAACCTAAAGACCTATTTTAATTTGTTGAACATAATTTGTTTGTGGGGTTTCCAGTATAAGATGGTGACTTAGGAGGATCTTGGACTCATCTCTTTCCACAAACACACCGAATCTGTAGCTACATACTGAAAAATTTCCTCTGAAGAAAACCTAAAAACCGAGCAATTCATTTGCACCAGGCTAATGAGAGGAAGCCCACAGTGAAGCGGGTGGGAGAGGATGGAACACAGTATCACCATAAACCCCACATGCAGTGCAGAGACCCACAGTCTGGAGGGAACTCAACCATGAGCTTCTCCCTGAGGAGCAAAGCGTTTGAACCCCACATTAGGCACCTCAACTTTTAAGACTTGTGCCTGAGAAACGAGGCCCCAAAACATCTAGCTTTGAAAACGATGACCGCGAGACCCACAAACTGAGGAGCACTCTTAAAGGGCTCTCTGACTCACCTGCCCCAGGGCGCCCAGCACAGAGAGAGCCGATCCAGAAGCTCGGAGACTTTTAAGTGAATGAGGCTTAAAGCATCAGCCTAGGAGGCAGGCATCTAAATTCACATCCCGGCTCGCCGGAGCCAGCAGCTGCCATCTTTGTTGTTTTTTTCCCCAGCCGGAGCCACTTATGTGCTCCGCCCCTGGCTCCTTTTAACTGGCAGACGCCATTTTTTTTTTTTTTTTTCTCCCCAATTCTAAGCCTTTTTTTAACTTTCTTTTCTGCCCGTGGGCGCCGTCTAAACACTGCCTCTCTGCCTCCCTCCAGAGCACCAGTATCTCTCTGAGGGGAGGTTTTACACGTCTAGTGCCCTCGGTTTGGGGGGCTGCTGCTCAGGGGACTCCCCTTAATTGCCTGGCTCTGGAGGCTGGGGGACTTGTGATCCTCGGCCCTATGGGATTGTAACAATCAGCGAGTCATTTCTTGTCAGACCTCACCCCCAGGGCACTGCACAAAGACCAGACTGAAACACACCCCCAGTCTTTCTGAGAAAGGGGCCTACTTACTTGTCCTGGAGCTTTGGCTTGAGGCGCAGGCTTCTGGTCCGGCACACAGTTTAGGGGTCTAGGAAGGGCCTGGGGGTAGGTGGGTGGGTATGGAGGCTGGTACTTGCAGTCTTTCCTCTTTTCTTCCCCCTCGCTCCATCTCACTGGTGTGTCCCAGAAAGGAGTTTATTGTCTCCTTGTCTGACAACCCAATTTTTGCGGCTGCTGCCAGGGAACACTTCTACATTGCCTGGCTCTGGTGGCCAGTAGGGCTTGTGCTTGTGGGTCCCACAGGACTTGAACCAAGAGAAAACAAGTCCTTAAAGGGCTACTACCCCCCCCCCCCCACACCCCGGCACAGCAAGAGGAAACACCCAGGAGATCAGTCTTTCTATGAAAGAAACCTGTTAACTGATTATCATAGCTGCAGCCTGAGGGCCTCTAATTAAAACACTCATCTAAAGGCTGAGTTCATCTTTTCCAAAGACCTCAGAGGGCTGGCACTGTCTTCCTGCTCTCCCCTGGAGAGCAGTTAATAATACTCTATTGCATATTTGAAAGTTGCTAGGGGAAGGGGTATTGAAAGTTCTCATCACAAGAAAAAAAAATGTGTAACTGTGTTTGCTGACAAATGTTACCTGGACTTATTGTGGTAATTATTTTGCAATATATACAAATATCAAGTCATTACATTTGTACATCTGAAATTAACATAATGGTGTCAATTATACTCCAGTTAAGAAAAGCATAATTTGTTGGAGCTGCGCACTACTTACTGGTGGTAGCAATGATCATAAATATAGGCTCCAGCTGATGAGGCTCAAGTAAGGGTGAGAACTTTGTGGGCACTCAATAAGCCCTTGTTGACTGAGAATTCTGTTTTTGCTCCAGCAGGATTGCCTAGTCATTTTTATATACACCGATGGAAGTTCTCAGCAGATCTCTGGGTGGGACTGAGGACTCATTAGGTACGATTAATGGCCTAAAAAAAAAAATCTAATTTTTATCTTCTTTTAGAGCAGATTTCCAAGAAGACAACTTAGAGGAAATTCTTATTGATATAATACTAAAATTTTCTGTTTTGAATGTCCCCAATATATTAAAACTAACTGCAGATACTTAGCATAACTAGAATATTAAAATAACTTTTGACAAGAAGTTTCTAGTGAAAAATATATCACTTCTTCTTCAGAGTTTAGGGAATAGAAAGCACAATTTTATACCACAAAAATATTTGAAATTCAGTCTTCCATTAGTTCTGAATTAATATGATAAAAGCTTGCCAATGACCAAAGAAAATGTCTTCCAGGTAATGAAAACCAAATCGAATAAGCAACTACAAATAATACAAACAACACATTTATTTAGAAAAATAAACTGAAAATGCTGTTTGTCTAGTACATTTTCCCATGAAGCATAGATAAATGGCTATAAAAATCTCTTATATGTCAAATACAAATTACAAATGGTTTTGTTAATTAAGAGAACAAATAGATGTTCAACACAGATGTTTAGTGTACAGTTCACTGTATTTGACTTCTTGGCTGTTAATGATATAAAATGATCCTCACTAAAAAAAATTTTGATCCCTTTTTCATTCATTTGACCACACTGATTTTTTTTATTATTTTGTAGTTTTTCTTTAATCTGAGACAAGTCCATTTTTTATTAGATAACTGATTTTTTATAGAAGACAGAGAAATCAATGTCTGGAGAATTCTTAAATGTTTCCTTTTTGGACTCCTGCAAGAAACTTTGTTGTGGTCTCAAAACTCATGGGACCATCTGTGCAAATAACAGCACACATCGTTACCCTGAATGGAAGTGACAGTGCAAATAGTAGAAGTGCATTGAGAAGTAATCAGCAAGAACTGACCCCCTCCTCTCTCAACCAATATGGGGTGAAGGATTGAATGAAGAAAATTTTCAAGCAATTGACAATACTCTTATTCCGTTATGGCTTTGAATGTGTACAGAAGATGGCAAACGTCCTCTTTCTTTGCAAACAGCAACATTCTGTTCTAATACTGTTCATTGCTGCAGTGTTCCATCGTTTGTTCAGTTTTGTTTGTTTGTTATTTTGTTTTTGTCTACATATTTTGAAATGCTGGGTAGTTCTGGCTATAGATACCTATTTCTATACTTTCACCTTCCCAAATGTTAAATTAAATTATAATTTACTGGCTGAATTACTGAATATAAATTTTTTGGTGTTCACATCTGGGAATAATTTCAATGGTAAAATAAGATGGATTTTGTTTGTTTGCTTTTTGGTTTTTTGTAGGTTTGCTTGTTTAGTCCTTTTCTTTTTTTTTTTTTTTTTTTAAATCTTCTTGGTAATATCTGAGTAAAGAGATTTAAGGCTGTGGCTTTTTTTGCCCCCAGGGCTCTGCTCATGGCTGTCAGACTAGAGGCAGATGGTGTTGTGTAGACCATATCAGTAATCATTTGTGCTCCAAGTTGAGGGGTTTGCTGCTCCAAGATGGACAGGTTTCTGGTTACTTCAAAATTAGATCTGGCCTCAAGAAGTCATAATGATGAATCTGAAGTGACAAAAATGAACTGACATGCCTCCAGATAAAGGTATTCCTTCCAACCTGAAGGAGCTGTTAGAAAAAAGAAAACAAACGATCAGTTTAAACAGCAAGTATAGTTTAAAAAAAACACATAAAAATAAGAATGAAGAAATCATTTGTTAATAGTATGCATAATTTAAAATTCTGTGAATTATCAACAATTTTTCTTTAAATGTATAAACATATTTAGAACATATTCCATTTAAATTTGATATATAAAAAATTTGATAACTTAGTCATCAAAATTTAGTAGTAGCATGCTTATATTTCAGTTGACAGATCTTCTCTTATCTCTGACAGTTTTTAAAACTTCAGATAAATTTGTCCATTTGCCAAGTTCTCAAAATATTTCATAAATTTTGACTATAAACTTTTCAATATTTATCACCCTCAAAAAAGTTAATCAAGAAATCATATTTATTAAGGTAGAACCTTCATTTTAAACAACAAAGGAAAAGTATTTTCAAAACATTTTGCCTAATGTAATGTTCATTGAAATTATATAGTCTAAATGTATTATCAAATTGCCAAAAAGACACCCTTTTCCATGATGCAGCAAAACTGCCCAAGAATTAGTCTTCTTTTACTTTATGCTTATCTGCAATACTTTCAAATTAGTACCTTAAAATAACTTATATCCACATTTGTAATTAATGAATACATTTTTCTGAAAACAATAGGAAATGAAACCTAGCCATAATATTCACTCTGCCCACCTGACATCAAACATGCTTAGCACCAGTCACCTGTACCCACCACCAGTCCCTCCAATCAGAAACTTACACAAGCCTCTTAGATAGCCTCATCCACCAGATGGCAGACAGCAGAAGCAAGAAGAACTACAATCCTGCAGCCTGTGGAACAAAAACCACATTCACAGAAAGACAAGATGAAAAGGCAGAGGGCTATGTACCAGATGAAGAAACAAGATAAAACTACAGAAAAACAACTAAATGAAGTGGAGATAAGCAACCTTTCAGAAAAAGAATTCAGAATAATGACAGTAAAGATGATCCAGGACTTTGGAAAAACAATGGAGGCAAAGATTGAGAAGATGCAAGAAATGTTTAACAAAGACCTAGAGGAATTAAAGAACAAACAAACGCAGATGAACAATACAATAACTGAAATGAAAACTACACTAGAAGGAATCAATAGCAGAATAACCGAAGCAGAAGGACGGATGGATAAGTGACCTGGAAGACAGATGGTGGGATTCACTGCTGCAGAACAGACTAAAGAAAAAGCAATGAAAAAAAAAAAAAATGAAGACAGCCTAAGAGACTTTTGGGACAACATTAAGTGCAACAACATTCACATTATAGGGGTCCCAGAAGGAGAAGAGAGAGAGAAAGGACCAGAGAAAATATTTTAAGAGATTATAGTTGAAAACTTCCCTAACATGGGAAAGGAAATAGCCACTCAAGTCCAGGAAGCACAGCGAGTCCCATACAGGATAAACACAAGGAGAAACACGCCCAGACACACAGTAATCAAATTGGCAAAAATTAAAGACAAAGAAAAATTATTGAAAGCAGCAAGGGGAAAATGACAAATAACATACATGGGAACTCCCATAAGGTTAACAGCTGCTTTCTCAGCAGAAAATCTACAAGCCAGAAGGGAGTGGCGTGATATACCTAAAGAGATGAAAGGGAAGAAATTACAACCAAGATTACTCTACCCAGCAAGGATCTCATTCAGATTTGACAGAGAAATCAAAAGCTTTACAGACAAGCAAAAGCTAAGAGAATTCAGCACCACCAAACCAGATCTACAAAAAATGCTAAAGGAACTTCTCTAAGTGGGAAACACAAGAGAAGAAAAGGATCTACAAAAACAAACCCAAAACAATTAAGAAAATGGTCATAGGAACATGATACATATCGATAATTACCTTAAACGTGAATGGATTAAATGCTCCAACCAAAAGACACAGGCTTGCTGAACAAGACCCATACATATGCTGTCTACAAGAGACCCACTTCAGACCTAGGGACCCATATAGACTGAAAGTGAGGGGATGGAAAAAGATATTCTATGCCAGTGTAAATGAAAAGAGAGCTGGAGTAACAATACTCAGATCAGATAAAATAGACTTTTAAAAAAAGAACGTTACAGGGCCTCCCTGGTGGCGCAGTGGTTGAGAGTCCGCCTGCCGATGCAGGGGACACGGGTTCGTGCCCCGATCCCGGAGGATCCCACATGCCGCGGAGCGGCTGGGCCCGCGAGCCATGGCCGCGGGGCCTGTGTGTCCGGAGCCTGTGCTCCGCAACGGGAGAGGCCACAGCAGTGAGAGGCCCGCGTACAGCAAAAAAAAAAAAAAAAAAAAGAACGTTACAAGAGACAAGGAAGGACACTACATAATGATCAAGGGATCAGTCTAAGAAGAAGATAAAACAATTATAAATATATATGCACCCAACATAGGAGCACCTCAATACATAAGGCAACTACTAACAGCTATAAAAGAGGAAATCGACAGTAACACAATAATAGTGGGGAACTTTAACACCTCACTTACACCAATGGACAGATCATCCAAAATGAAAATAAATAAGGAAACAGAAGCTTTAAATGACACAATAGAGCAGATAGATTTAATTGATATTTATAGGGCATTCCATCCAAAAAGAGCAGATTACACTTTCTTCTCAAGTGAGCATGGAACATTCTCCAGGATAGGTCACATCTTGGGTCACAAATCAAGCTTCAGTAAATTTAAGAAAACTGAAAGCATATCAAGCATCTTTTCTGACCACAACACTATGAGATTAGAAATGAATTACAGGGGAAAAAAATGTAAAGAACACAAACACATGGAGGCTAAACAATACGTTCCTAAATAACCAAGAGATCACTGAAGAAATCAAAGAGGAAATCAAAAACTACCTGAAGACAAATGACAATGAAAACACGACAATCCAAAACCTATGGGCTGCAGCAAAAGCAGTTCTAAGAGGGAAGTTTATAGCTATACAAGCCTACCTCAAGAAACAAGAAAAATCTCAAATAAACCATCTAAACTTACACCTAAAGGAACTAGAGAAAGAAGAACAAACAAAACCCAAAGTTAGCAGAAGGAAAGAAATCATAAAGATCAGAGCAGAAATAAATGAAATAGAAACAAAAAAACAATAGCAAAGATCAATAAAACTAAAAGCTGGTCCTTTGAGAAGATAAACAAAATTGATAAACCATTAGCCAGACTCATCAAGAAAAAGAGAGGGCTCAAATCAATAAAATTAGAAATGAAAAAGGAAAAGTTACAACACACACCACAGAAATACAAAGGATCCTAAGAGACTACTACAATCAACTCTATGCCAATAAAATGGACAACTTGGAAGAAATGGACAAATTCTTAGAAAAGTATAATCTTCCAAGACTGAACCAGGAAGAAATAAAAAATATGAACAGACCAATCACAAGTAATGAAATTGAAACTGTGATTAAAAATCTTCCAACAAATAAAAGTCCAGGACCAGATGGCTTCACAGGTGAATTCTATCAAACATTTAGAGAAGAGCTAACACCCATCCTTCTCAAACTCTTCCAAAAAATTGCAGAGGAAGGAACACTCCCAAACTGATTCTATGAGGCCACCATCACCCTGATACCAAAACCAGACAAAGATACTACAAAAAAAAAAATTACAGACCAATATCACTGATGAATATAGATGCAAAAATCCTCAACAAAATGCTAGCAAAGAGAATCCAACAACACATTAGAAGGATCATACACCATGATCAAGTGGGATTTATCCCAGGGATACAAGGATTCTTCAATATATGCAAATCAGTCAATGTGATACACTATGTTAACAAATTGAAGACTAAAAACCATACGATCATCTCAATAGATGCAAAAAAAGCTTCTGACAAAATTCAACACCCATTTATGATAAAAACTCTCCAGAAAGTGGGCATAGAGGGAACCTACCTCAACATAATAAAGGCCATATATGACAAACCCACAGCAAACATCTTTCTCAATGGTGAAAAACTGAAAGCATTTCCTCTAAGATCAGGAACAAGACAAGGATGTCCACTCTCACCACTATTATTCAACATAGTTTTGGAAGTCCTAGCCACAGCAATCAGAGAAGAAAAAGAAATAAAAGGAATACAAATTGGAAAAGAAGAAGTAAAATTGTCACTGTTTGCAGATGACATGATAGTATACTTAGAGAATCCTAAAAATGTCACCAGAAAACTACTAGAGCTAATCAATGAATTTGGTAAAGTTGCAGGATACAAAATTAATGCACAGAAATCTCTTGCATTCCTATACACTAATGATGAAAAATCTGAAAGAGAAATTAAGGAAACACTCCCATTTACCATTGCAACAAAAAGAATAAAATACCTAGGAATAAACCTACCTAGGGAGACAAAAGACCTGTATGCAGAAAACTATAAGACACTGATCAAAGAAATTAAAGATGATACCAATAGATGGAAAGATATACCATGTTCTTGGATTGGAAGAATCAATATTGTGAAAATGACTCTATGACCCAAAGCAATCTACAGATTCAATGCAATCCCTATCAAATTACTAATGGCTTTTTTTACAGAACTAGAACAAAAATCTTAAAATTTGTATGGAGACAAAAAAGACCCCGAATAGCCAAAGCAGTGTAGAAGGAAAAAAACGGAGCAGGAGGAATCAGACTCCCTGACTTCAGACTATACTACAAAGCTACAGTAATCAAGACAATATGGTACTGGCACAAAAACAGAAACATAGATCAATGGAACAAGACAGAAAGCCCAGAGGTAAACCCACGCATATATGGTCAACTAATTTATGACAAAGGAGGCAAGGATATACAATGGAGAAAAGACAGTCTCTTCAATAAGTGGTGCTGGGAAAACTGGTCAGCTACATGTAAAAGAACGAAATTAGAACACTCCCTAACACCATACACAGAAATAAACTCAAAATGGATTCAAGACCTAAAAAAAAAAAAAGCTTAGCACCACTTAATATGGAGAGTGTATGGTCTTCTCTTTACATTATGATTTAATAGATAATATTCATGCAATGACTTATGATAATAGATCCAGAAAGTTATTAAAATAAACCTCATGCCATAATTAATTGATTAGTAAATTATTAGAGAACTCAGAGAAAAAGAGTTATGGTTCTACGTGGATTTTTAATTCCTTAAATCCATCTGGGAAGCCCGTTTTAACCCTTTCACTTGGAAGTAAGTGAACCCCAAGTTCAAGGTACTTTCTCCAAAACACACAAACATACATACAGACAACAAAGTAAATCATTTAGTCCTTCTGTGACAAACCCAGTCATTACCATTCTATTCGATGTATTAGAATTACTTTCATTTTTACTCTCAACTACCAAGATAAAGTCCTGGAATGAAATAATTTAAACAAATAATCAAAATGAAAAAAATAATTCTCAACTCCAAATCACCCAATGCACTTAGTCAATGTGTGTTGAGGGCTTAATCTGGCTCATCATAAAGGTGTTTTATGAAAGATAGGGACATCGTAGAAGACAAGCTTTTGTCATGTAGTTAAAAAGATGCGAGACTATATCAGTACAGAGGAGTGGAGAAGGCTGCACCAAACTCGCCTAACCTGAACTCAATCAAACAGCATTGCTA
This sequence comes from Mesoplodon densirostris, assembly GCF_025265405.1. Taxonomy (NCBI): domain Eukaryota; kingdom Metazoa; phylum Chordata; class Mammalia; order Artiodactyla; family Ziphiidae; genus Mesoplodon; species Mesoplodon densirostris. The sequence continues at coordinate 101,791,287 of NC_082663.1, read as the reverse complement.
GTACCTGCCTGTGCCATTTCTGTATCACCTAGAAATATAAACCTCCTTCATGTATATTTTTCTTTTACTTATATAAAGGAAATCGGCATTCAAGCGGTTACTAATGTATCAGCAATCCTACAATAATTAATCTTTTAGTTTTACTATTAAAAAGTATGAAAAACACACAAAGAGGACTTTGTACAATTATATGGGAACACAATTCGTGTACTTGGGACCAAGACAACTAAATGTACAATTATAGTTTCATAGATCTGTGATATAGGACTCTTTATCAGGCTACATCATTATTTATTACAGCTTATTGAAACTGGTAAAACAACCTGTTATTCATTCAAAAATATGTATTCACCAACTATTGTATACCAGATACTGCTCTAGGAACCAGAGGTACAAAAATGTAATCTCCTGCCCCCCAAAGAGATTAGTACCCAGAAGGTAATATTCATATTAAAGATTTGTGCCATAATATCAATATATGTAAGTATAAAATAATGAATGAGCATGCGAGAAGAAGCCTACAGAAGAAAGCATTTGAATTAAGACTTGAGAGATGGGTTGGAGTTTGCAAAAGTAATACATTGCTATTAGTTATGAAATATGAGTATTTCAAATGGAGAGAACTGCATGGGCAAAGTTGCAGAAGCAGGGGGGAGTGTTGTACCTTCAATATTGTACAGCATCAAAGTGAAGGGAGAAAATATAGTTGTTTCTCAAAGGCTGGCAGGGGCCAAAGTGTCCTTTTATACCATGTAAAAAACAATTAGATTTTTATCTTAAATGTAATAGGAACTATTGAAGAATTCTGATGAGAAGAGTGGCTGGGGGAAATGTGGAAAGTACCACTGAGGGAAAGCGGGGATACATATGGCACACATTTACAGCAAAGGAATGTCAAAGCCATCAACTGAAAGCAATAACTAATTATTCCAGTTGCAGATGTTTTCTTAGTGGCAAATTGAAGAGAGAAAAATAACCCATTCTTTTTTATTTCATTGGGAGAGAGTTTCATTCATTTTCTATCCAAGATAAGAGCAAACATTATTTATGAAGCTTTTCCTATTCCACCCAATTTTTAAGTATCTCATGGAAGAATATATTGCCTCTGAGCCCCCAGTGATCATACATTTAAAGCAGAGAATAAAATCTTCTAAATAGTACATGTCTATGTTCACTGAATGGATTCTAAGATTGGGTATTAAGGAATGCATTTAAGACTTACTGAGTTTTGAAGATGCATTACAGATATCCAGGCCTCTCACTGTGTGGTATCAGATATCACAATCAATCTGTTAACCTCAGGCTCAAATATTTTTTCCCACTAAAGAAAAGACCCAAATAATTTTTGTATGTAATTTTCCAATTAAAAAATTTCATGATTTTTCATTATTACAGGTTTTAAAATACAAACATTTTTAAACCTCCACATTCTCTCTTTTTTTGTATGTTTGCTTCAAATACAAAAACATGTAATGCACCATCATAATTATACAAGTTAAATAAATTTACTCAGCATTGAAATTATGAAACATAAATCATATACACCAAGATTTTGTATAACCAACAGTGAGTTGAAGTACTCAGGGCAATGCTTTCTGACCCATTCTTCAGATCGGTGAGTTAATTGCTTCATTCTGTTTAAAAAGGCTTTGCTTAAAACTAACTAAAATGTTCTTCATTTTTTGAATGGAATAGGTCAAGCTTTTCAAGGCTTCAAGGGTCACTTTTTAATTTTTGTAAATTTTTCCAGACCCAAATGTGATAAGCAAAATATGAATGATACTAATTTTTAGGCTTTGAGTCATCAAATTGTCAAGTTTAATTTATGTAAGTAGCATCTTAAGTGACTGAGAGCATTTCTACACAGTAAGGGCAACATGATTTCAAAATGTCAAAGACAGCAAATAATGCTAAGAAAAAGCTAAAAATATTACAAAAAATTTGTCCAGACAGAAGTGTCTCATAATTCTATATTTATTTGAACCTTGGTGTAACTTTTGTGATTCTCTTTTTTATAATCTATATTTATTAAGTATAAATATATAAACTTGTATATAATTATATATTGTTATAAAACATATTTTATAAAAGAAATAAGTATTTATATGTAAATATATATTAGAGACACATATAAGTTAAAATATTTTAAACTATGGGACAATGTATCATGTTTCATGAGTCTGCTTCATTTTAAGAAGTAGTGACTATGAAGAGATCAAAGTCATTTCAATAAAATCTGTCTCATTTCCCCCAAACTGTTAAAAGTCATAGCAGCAAGAAGTTTTCACTTAAATTAGTTAAATAAAAATGTATGGAATACCTGCTATAAGCCAGGCATTATGTCAAGCATGGAAAAAGCACAGATAAAAACTTAGATTCCTATTATATCTAAACACAAGAGCCAAATACTTCACACATTATTTAATTGTTATATCAAGCTATGAGGTAGATATTCTAACCTATTTCCAAGTATGGAAATTCTGGTGAGATTAAATCAATGTCAGCACTACCACCTGAAGCCAAAGCCAAATTTGCTACCCCCATACCATTCATTTGGCACTATCACTATAGAGATGACTATTTGTAACAAAGAGTAGGGCCCACATAGGCTAAAATATTCACTATCTGACCCTTTACAGAAAAAGTTTGTCAATCCTGGTTGGATCTATCTATCTAACTTGTTTGTTGTAGTAGTATTACTTGTGAACCTAACTTTGTATTTTTCCAAATGGATTGACAATTATTTTAACAGTGTGTACTGAATTATCTATATTTTGTTATATTTTGATGTGCTATTATTATCATGGAAAAATTCACATACATACATGGTGTATTTCTGCATACAAGTCATTTATTTCCTCTCCAGTATACATTTCAGATTCAGGTGTTTTGGGGTTGTTTTTTTTTTAGCAAAATTTTAAAATTCTATGGGTCGGCATGGAATTTATAAACTAGTGGGGGCAGAACTGGCATCTGTACAATATTAAGTATTCATATGAGAAACATGATGGATCATCACTATTATTTAGACCTTTATTTTAGGTTGCTCAGTACTCTTATTATTTTCTTCACAGACATCTTTAACATTTCTTGTTAGGGTTATTCCTAGATAGTATATAGCTTTCATTGCTATTTTGGTAGAATATCTTAAAATTATATTTTGTGTTTCTTACTGGTATAAAGGAGTATATTGACTTTTTAATATTCTTATATCTAGCTAATTAACTACTTTGTCTTATTGGCACTAATAAGTTTTGTCAATTCTCAATTTTGTCAGTTCAATTTACCTTGATAAGTAATCATATTATCTATAAGTACTGAGTTTCATCTTTTTTTCCCAAAATTTAGACCATCTGTGGTTTTTATTTTTGTCTTATTTTGTTGTTTAGTGCCTCTAGTAAAATGTTGAACAGTGTCAGTGATAAGAAATGGTCCATAAAATTATTTCATTATGATGCCTTACTTTAGTGGGAAAGTCTTGACTGCTTTTTATTTTCTTCTCTTGTTATTGGTTGTTTAAATGTTTCTTGAAGCTTTTAGTCGTGTATATTTTTTCTATAAAATTAACTATTTTATCCACATTGAAACATAGAAGTCCCTTAAGTCAGCAGTCCCCAACCTTTTTGGCACCAGGGACCAGTTTTCGTGGAAGACAATTTTTCCACGGACAGGGGTTGGGAGGGTGGTGGTTCAGGAGGTAATGAGAGCAATGGGGAGTGATGGGGAGTGGCAGATGAAGCTTCACTCACTCGTCCACCACTTACCTCCTGCTGTGTAGCCTGGTTCCTAACAGGCCATAGACCGATACCTATTCATGGCCCAGGAGTTGGGGACCCCTTTCTTAAGTGTTTTCCTTTCTGATTCCTAAAATTCCTCATTTGTTTCTTCTCTATTTTTTTTTCCTCATCTTCAATGGCACTATAGGCTGAATATTTGTGTCCCTCCAAAATTCATATATTGAAACTAATCCTCAATGTGGAGGTGTGGCCTTTTGGAGGTGAATAGGTCATGAGGGCAGAACCCTCATGAATCAGATTAGTACTCTTATAAAGGGAAACCAAAGAGCTCTCACCCATTCTGCCATTTAAGAATACAAGGAGAAGAAGGAAGAAAATAGGTTTTTACCAGACACTGAATGTGCAGGTGTCTTGATCTTGGACTTCCCAGCCTACAGCTGTAAGAAATAAATGTTTTGGTTTTTTTTTTTTAGGCTATCCAGTCTATGGTGTTTTTGTTACAGAAGCCCTAACAAATTTAGACACTTAAGAAAAAAAATATTTTGAAATTCTTTTCGAAATAAAAATTTAATTTTTAACCAAAATTCCTTTTTTATACTTTGATGATTTTTACTTGTTAATTTGCTTTTTATCTTTATTAGTTTTCCTTATCTACTTTATTGAGAACATTTTTTTTCAGTTTTTTGAGTTACATTATAGCTGTCATTTTGAATTTTATTGCTTTATAAGTCAGAGAATAAGGCTTTTTTGGTAATCCAAATTCCCAAATATTTGTTTCCTAAAGTGAATAGAGGGGTAGCAAAATATTTTCTCCCCCTCTATGAAAATAAAAATGACGTTGAGTTAACCTTCTAGCTTTGTTTCCATGGAAATCTAATACTGGTAGAATGTCAGCTGTATTACTAGGCTACATTGCTTATGATAAAAATAAACCCTGATTTGTAAACTGCATCTGGTCTGGGGGGACTGTGAATGACTATAAATACCTTGTGGGATTTCTTGAGTGAGGTACAAGAAAACCTTTTTAAAACTGGTAGTTTTTATAACTGGTAATTTTTTTTGCTTACAGGCTGTTATAAAAGATACCAATTCCTATTTGGGACATGGGAAGTGTTAGAGTAGGTCTCACACTTACCTATGATCTCAGATTTTTACCTGAGCTGTCACTTTGCAGTGTTGAAGAAAGACGTTAGCCCTAGACACTTGTGGGAACTGACATGTTAAAGAATCACCTGATTCTGCCTGATGGACATGCTTTGTTTATTGTATTGTATCCTTCTAATGAAACCATTGTCAAGTGTGGCCTATTGGGGTCATGTGCGATTAATTGTCCAGTTGAGCCTAAAACTAGTAGGAGTGGGTGTTCTTTTTCATCCATGCACTTATCAAAATGTAATTGGTTTCAATATTCTGTGATGTAGAAGACTAAGCATGGTCAGGAGGAGTTTAAGGGAAAACTGTGCACCCCCTGCAACTTTTTATATAGCATGTAGATGTAACTAACACCTGAATCCCCTCTGAATGATGCTATGCCTGTCTTGGTCATGATATGTCTGCAACAGCAAAGTCTGATGAGAGTGAGAATTTTGAACGAGAGTTAAAAACACCCTTACAGAAAGAATTAACAAAAACGAACAAACCACTATAGTGGAAGAAGGTGGGCAGAGTTTTTTCAAGACATGGAAAAAAAAGGTTTCAAAGACCTTTCAATAATAAAAATTCTGAGGTAACCTTGTTCTCAAAAGATAGGTAAGCAATGTGTTACCAGTTTGAAAGAGAATGTAGGTGAAGCATTCTAGGTAGACAGATAAAAAGACCTAGGTGCATTTTTTAAAAAGTTGTGTACTATTTCCTTTCACCCATGTAGTATGCTTTATATTCTGCCCATATATTGGGTCCAAGTTATTAAAAGTTTAATTGTTTTAGTTATTATACATATACACATAGAACTTGGTACATACGATTAAATTAGGAAAAGATAGTTATGGATGCGTTTCATTGTAATCTTTAAGTTCCATTAAACATCTAGCTAGTTTGGCATAACATTTTTTTTTTTTTTTTTTTTGCGGTATGCGGGCCTCTCACTGTTGTGGCCTCTCCCATTGCGGAGCACAGGCTCCGGACACGCAGGCCCAGCAGCCACGGCTCACGGGCCTAGCCGCTCCGCGGCATGTGGGATCTTCCCAGACCGGGGCACGAACCCGCATCCCCTGCATCGGCAGGTGGACTCTCAACCACTGCGCCACCAGGGAAGCCCCTGGCATAACATTTTATTTCATGCTTCACAAACTATGAATACTGAGAAAATTACCTTGAAAATGATTATTTTGATATGAGGAAAATGATACTGCTAATTCTAGCATCATGTTCTATGTTGACACAACTAATTTCTTCTTATGAATTATCTATGACATTTTCTAAAATACAAGTGTGATTCTCTGATAGCTGCCCTGTTTTCCAGGGCCCAGCAGTAGTGCAGGTACTGCCTAAGGAATCTGTACTTCCATGAGCAAGACACACTGAACAAACCTGTAGGTAATGTTTGATGTATTGAGAATATTTAGTAAGTGCATATGTGCCTGACAAAGTAACAATTTAGAGAGATGATATTTAAGTCTTTAAGGCCAGATGGTCATTTTCTAAAATAAGTACCTGATACTCTAAAATATCATGCACTTCAGAAATGCCCTTCTCATCTGAGCTAGTGTGTCAGACATGACATTCAATAATATTAGTTCTAAATTACAAAGTCTAGCTCCAAATCTTACAGGGTCCAGTGAAAAAGTAAAATGCATGGCTGTTCAAAAAGCAGGAAAAAAAAAGTCTGTCCTTTCTTACCCAGTCTTTATTGTTTTTAATTTGCTATTTAATGTCATGCTCTCTAGCACACGTTGAGTGAAGACCCCCACGGCCCCTGGGGCTTTGCCCCCACAAGTCAGAGCACATCACAGGGCTGCCAGTGTTTTGGCATCCACCGAGCTAGACGGCAGCAGTGGTCTTGGTATGCGACGGGAAGTGGGTGGCCTGGAGCTCACCCAGGTGGGTGGTGAATGCAGAACAACACCTGAGGGAAAGCTTCAAGTGCCAAGCACATTCTCCATTATCCCATCAGACTTTACTTACGCAACACAAACTCAAAGATAAAAATATCAAGGCAATGACTGCAGAGCATTAAACCCCAAGCATAAGGGAGTGTGGGCGTGGTGGGGGAGGGTGATACTTCTGAAGACAGGGCCCTGTGCAATTGCCATGGTCACACACCCATGAAGCTGACCCTGTAAGTCTGTCCCAAATAGACTGTTTCATCAGCCCCACTCCAAGCCTTAACTGTGAAATTCAGAACAGCCCCAAGCACACGTTCAGCTTTGTCTATTACTATGCTCTATTGTGTTTGGTTTTTCATTCAAAAGTAACTACATAAGAATAATGCACATGAACTATAAGAAGTAACATAAAATCAGTTTCAAGAATGCCTTAAAACATACATGACAAATCAATCTTTTTATTCCTTTTTATAAGTAAATTACTAGTGTCCACTTGTAAAATGTTGACATTTTTTCATAGAAAAATAGAATCTTTATCTAGTGTGTAAACTAGGCATGCAAACTTTACCTTCTGAAATAAGGACATAGTTTGTAAAATCCATGTATGATATATAAGTACTGGACAATTGAATTTGGGGAAATTCTCTAAGAAAATTACCAATACATATAAATAAAAATATAGAAGTTCTCTTACTCATGGAACATTTGCATTCACAAGCAGAAAGCACTTTATTATTTAACTGTATCTTTTATTTTTTTTACATGTGTATATATATGTAGAATCATATCAGTTTGAAAAGGGTGTTTTTAATTATTTTGCCAATTTAATTCAGTTGAAGTCAGTTTGATGACATAATTTTTAACAACGATGGAAATTATGTTTTACAAAAGATGTTATTTCTAATAGTGAAGTTACTATGATGTGGTAATACTGTAAGATATTGATAATACATTTATAATTATTTCAATATATGTACATCATAAAAGACTATTTAAAAGCATATCTTAGAAGCTTACCTCGGACTGTTTAGGGATATTTTGTCAACATTTCAAAAAACTTTTATTATTTCTATATAAATGATATGCTCAAATATCATAAAGTCTTCCATAGAAAAGAAGTAAATAATGTGAAAAAGAGTCATTTTGTTTCATGTTTTGGAGTTCAAGTTGAAAGTATTATCTCGAAGAATACTTTCTAGAAATCTTATTCTACTGCTCATTATGGGCACAAATGAATCACTAAATTAGTCAAGACTACCACCAACTTCTTATGATTAAGTACATATGTAACTACTTACAAAATATTCCTTCCACAGGACACATGCAATGTATGCTTGCTTGCTTGCTTCATTCATTCATTCATTAATCTAAATTATCTGCAATCCTATGGTGTTTCCTTACTATTGGCTAATGTTGAACTCCACATGGATTGATCAGTTAGCAAATTCCTGAAAATTCTAAACACAGTGTCTAGTGTGATGTTATGGTTTTGGAGTCTGAGGCTCAAAATTAAGTTCCATCCCACAGTACTTATAAGGAAAAGAAAGATTTTTGAGACTCAGTTTCCTCATCTGTTAAAAAAATGTAACAGCGTTATTCCTTTTTTTTTTTTAATAATGCTATTTGCAGCAACATGGATGGATATACAGATTATCATGCTGAGTGAAGTCAGTAAGACAGAGAAAGACAAATATTATATGATATCACTCATATGTGGAATTTAATTTAAAAAAATGATACACGGAGCTTCAAGATGGCAGAACAGTAAGACGCGGACATCACCTGCCTCCACACAAATACATCAGAAATACATCTACACGTGGACCAACTCCTACAGAACACCTATTGAATGCTGGCAGAAATGCTCCCAAAAGGCAAGAAACTCCCCACGTACCTGGGTAGGGCAAAAGAAAAAAGAAAAAAACAGAGACAAAAGAATAGGGACGGGACCTGCACCATGGGAGGGAACTGTGAAGGAGGAAAGGTTTCCACACACTAGGAGCCCCTTCAAGGGAGGAGGCTGCGGGTGGCTGAGTGGGGGAAGCTTTGGAGCCACGGAGGAGAGCACAGCAACAGGGGTGCAGAGAGCACAGCAACAGGGGTGCGAAAGGCAAAGCAGGGAGATTCCTGCACAGAGGATCGGTGCCGACCAGCACTCACCAGCCCAAGAGGCTTGTCTGCTCAACGGTCGGGACGGGCAGGGGTTGTGAGCTGAGGCTCAGGCTTCAGAGGTCAGATGTCCAGGGAGAGGACTGGGGTTGGCAGCATGAACACAGCCTGAAGGGGGTTAGTGCGCCACTACTAGCCAGGAGGGAGTCCGGGAAAAAGTCTGGAGCTGCCAAAGAGACAAGAGACTTTTTCTTGCCCCTTTGTTTCCTGGTGTGCGATGAGAGGGTATTAAGAGCGCTGCTTAAAGGAGCTCCAGAGACGTGCGCGAGCCACGGCTATGAGCGCGGACCCCAGAGACGGGCATGAGACGCTAAGGCTGCTGCTGCTGCCACCAAGAAGCCTGTGTGTAAGCCCAGGTAACTATCCACACTGCCCCTCCTGGGAGCCTGTGCAGCCCGCCACTGCCAGGGTCCCGTGATCCAGGGACAACTTCCCCGGGAGAATGCATGGTGCGCCTCAGGCTGGTGCAATGTCATGCCAGCCTCTGCCGTCGCAGGCTCGCCCCACATCCGTACCCCTCCCTTCCCCTGGCCTGAGTGAACCAGAGCCGCCAAATCAGCTGCTCCATTAACCCCATACTGTCTGAGGGAAGAAGAGACGCCCTCAGGCAACCTACACGAAGAGGCGGGTCCAAATCCAAAGCTGAACCCCGGGAGCTGTGTGAACAAAGAGAAAGCGAAATTTCTCCCAGAAGCCTCAGGAGCAGCAAATTAAAGCTCCACAATCAAGTTGATGTACCCTGCATCTGTGGGATACCTGAATACACAAGGAATCATCCCAAATTGAGGAGGTGGAATTTGGGAGCAAAGATATCTATATTTTTTTCACTTTTTCTCTTTTTGTGAGTGTGTATGTGTATGCTTCTGTGTGTCATTTTGTCTGTATAGCTTTGCTTTTACCATTTGCCCTAGGGTTCTGTCTGTCCTTTTTTTTTTAATTACTCTAAAAATTATTTTTCTACAAAAAAAGTGTTTTTTCTTAATTTTTTCATTTCAATAACTTTATTTTATTTTATGTTCTTTCTTTCTTTCTCCATTTTATTCTGAGCCATGTGGATGACAGGCTCTTGGTGCTCCAGCCAGGCATCAGGGCTGTGCCTCTGAGGTGGGAGAACCTCAGGACACTGGTCCACAAGAGACCTCCCAGCTCCATGTAATATCAAATGGTGAAAATATCGCAGAGATCTCCATCTCAATGCCAAGACACAGCTCCCCTCGATGACCACCAAGCTACAGTGCTGGACACCCTATGCCAAACAACTAGGAAGACAGGAACACAACCCCACCCATTAGCAGAGTGGCTGCCTAAGATCATAATAAGGCCACATACACCCAAAAAAACAGCACCAGACGTGGACCTGCCCATCAGAAAGACAAGATCCAGCCTCATCCACCAGAACACAGGCACTAGTCCCCTACACCAGGAAGCCTACACAACTCACTGAACCAACCTTAGCCACCGGGGACAGACACTGAAAACAATGGCAACTACGAACCTGCAGCCTGCGAAAAGCAGACCCCAAACACAGTAAGATAAGCAAAATGAGAAGACAGAAAAACACACAGCAGATGAAGGAGCAAGATAAAAACCCACCAGACCTAACAAATGAAGAGGAAACAGGCAGTCTACCTGAAAAAGAATTCAGAATAATGATAGTAAAGATGATCCAAAATCTTGGAAATAGAATGCAGAAAATACAAGAAATGTTTAACAAGGACCTACAAGAACTAAAGAGCAAACAAACAGTTGTGAACAAGACAATAAATGAAATTAAAAATTCTCTAGAAGGGATCAATAGCAGAATAACTGAGGCAGAAGAACGCATAAGTGACCTGGAAGATAAAATAGTGGAAATAACTACTGCAGAGCAGAATAAAGAAAAAAGAATGAAAAGAATTGAGGAGAGTCTCAGAGACATCTGGGACAACATTAAATGCACCAACATTCAAATTATAGGGGTCCCAGAAGAAGAAGAGAAAAAGAAAGGGACTGAGAAAATATTTGAAGAGATTATAGTTGAAAACTCCCCTAATATGGGAAAGGAAATAGTTAATCAAGTCCAGGTAGCACAGAGAGTCCCATACAGGATAAATCCAAGGAGAAACATGCCAAGACACATATTAATCAAACTATCAAAAATTAAATACAAAGAAAATATATTAAAAGCAGCAAGGGAAAAACAACAAATAACACAAAAGGGAATCCCCATAAAGTTAACAGCTGATCTTTCAGCAGAAAGTCTGCAAGCCAGAAGGGAGTGGCAGGACATATTTAAAGTGATGAAGGAGAAAAACATACAACCAAGATCACTCTACCCAGCAAGGATCTCATTCAGATTTGAAGGAGAAATTAAAAGGTTTATAGACAAGGAAAAGCTAAGAGAATTCAGCACCACCAAACAAGCTTTACAACAAATGCTAATGGAACTTCTCTAGGCAGGAAAAACAAGAGAAGGAAAAGACCTACAATAACAAACCCAAAACAATTAAGAAAATGGTAATAGGAACATACATATCGATAATTACCTTAAATGTAAATGGATTAAATGCTCCAACCAAAAGACATAGACTGGCTGAATGGATACAAAAACAAGACCCGTATATATGCAGTCTACAAGAGACCCACTTCAGACCTAGGGATACATACAGACTGAAAGTGAGGGGTGGAAAAAGATATTCCACGCAAATGGAAATCAAAAGAAAGCTGAAGTAGCAATTCTCATATCAGACAAAATAGACTTTAAAACAAAGACTATTACAAGAGACAAAGAAGGACACTACATAATGATAAAGGGATCAATCCAAGAAAAAGAAATAACAATTGTAAATATTTATGCACCCAACATAGGAGCACCTCAATACATAAGGCAAATACTAACAGCCATAAAAGAGGAAACCGACAGTAACACAATCATAGTAGGGGACTTTAACACCCCACCTTCAAAAATGGACATATCATCCAACATGAAAATAAATAAGGAAACACAAGCTTTAAATGATACATTAAAAAAGATGGACTTGATTGAAATTTGTAGGACATTCCATCCAAAAACAACAGAATACACATTCTTCTCAAGTGCTCATGGATCATTCTCTGGGATAGATCATATCTTGGGTCACAAATCAAGCCTTGGTAAATTTAAGAAAATTGAAATTGTATCAAGTATCTTTTCCGACCACAATGCTATGAGACCAGATATTAATTACAGGAAAAAATCAGTAAAAAATACAAACACATGGACGCTAAAAAACACACTACTTAATAACCAAGAGATCACTGAAGAAATCAAAGAGGAAATCAAAAAATACCTAGAAACAAAGGACAATGAAAACATGATGACCCAAAACCTATGGGATGCCGAAAAAGCAGTTCTAAGAGGGAAATGTATAGCAATACAATCCTACCTTAAGAAACATGAAGCATCTCAAATAAACAAGCTAACTTTATACCTAAAGCAATTAGAGAAAAAAGAACAAAAAACCCAAATTTAGCAGAAGGAAAAAAATCATAAAGATCAGATCAGAAATAAATGAAAAAGAAATGAAGGAAATGATAGCAAAGATCAATAAAACTAAAAGCTGGTTCTTTGAGAAGATAAACAAAATTGATAAACCATTAACCATACATATCAGGAAAAAAAGGGAGAAGTCTCAAATCAATAGCATTAGAAATGGAAAAGGAGAAGTAACAAATGACACTGTAGAAATACAAAGGATCATGAGAGATTACTACAAGTAACCCAATGCCAATAAAATGGACAACCTGGAAGAAACAGATAAATTCTTAGAAATGCACAACCTTCCAAGACTGAACCAGGAAGAAATTTAAAATATGAACAGACCAATCACAAGCACTGAAATTGAAACTGTGATTAAAAATCTTCCAACAAACAAAAGTCCAGGACCAGATGGCTTCACAGGCGAATTCTATCAAACATTTAGAGAAGAGTTAACACCTATCCTTCTCAAACTCTTCCATAATATAGCAGAGAGAGGAACACTCCCAAAGTCATTCTACAAGGCCACCATCACCTTGATACCAAAACCAGGCAAGGATGTCACAAAGAAAGAAAGCTACAGGCCAATATCACTGATGAACATAGATGCAAAAATCCTCAACAAAATACTAGCAAACAGAATCCAACAGCACATTAAAAGGATCATACATTTTGATTAAGTGGGGTTTATCCCAGCAAAGCAAGGATTCTTCCAAATATGCAAATCAATCAACGTGATATAACATATTAACAAATTGAAGGAAAAAAACCATATGATCATCTCAATAGATGCAGAGAAATCTTTTGACAAAATTCAAAACCATTTATGATAAAAACTCTCCAGAAAGTAGGCATAGAGGGAACTTTCCTCAACATAATAAAGGCCATATATGACAAACCTACAGCCAACATCGACCTTAATGGTGAAAAACTGAAAAAATTTCCACAAAGATCAGGAACAAGACAAGGTTGCCCACTCTCACCACTCTTATTCAACATAGTTTTGGAAGTTTTAGCCACAGCAATCAGAGAAGAAAAAGAAAAAGAAATAAAAGGAATCCAAATCGGAAAACTGTCACTGTTTGCAGATGACATGATAGTATACTTAGAGAATCCTAAAGATGCTACCAGAAAACTCCTGGAGCTAATCAATAAATCTGGTAAATCTGGTAAAGTTGCAGGATACAAAATTAATGCACAGAAATCTCTTGCATTCGTATACACTTATGCTGAAAAATCTGAAAGTGAAATTAATAAAATACTCCCATTTACCACTGTGACAAAAAGAATAAAATATCTAAGAATAAACCTACCTAAGGAGACAAAAGACCTGTATGCAGAAAATTATAAGACACTGATGAAAGAAATTAAAGATGATACAAATAGATGGAGAGATATACCATGTTCTTGGATTTGAAGAATCAACATTGTGAAAATGACTCTACAACCCAAAGCAATCTACAGATTCAATACAATCCCTAATAACCTACCACTGGCATTTTTCACAGAACTAGAAGAAAAAAATTCATAATTTGTTTGGAAACAGAAAAGACCCTGAATAGCCAAAGCAATCTTGAGAAAGAGAAACAGAGCTGGTGGAATCAAGCTCCCTGACTTTAGACTATACTACAAAGCTACAGTAATCAAGACAGTATGGTCCTGGCATAAAAACAGAAATATAGATCGATGGAACAGGATAGAAAGCATAGAGATAAACCCACACACATATAGTCACCTTATCTTTGATAAAGGAGGCAAGAATATACAGTGGAGAAATGACAGCCTCTTCAATAAGTGGTGCTGGGAAAACTGGACAGCTGCATGTAAAAGAATGAAATTAGAACACTCCCTAACACCATACACAAAAATAAACTCAAAATGGATTAAAGACCTAAAGGTAAGGCCAGACACTATAAAACTCTTAGAGGAAAATATAGGCAGAACACTCCATGACATAAATCACAGCAAGATCCTTTTTGACCCACCTCCTAGAGAAATGGAAATAAAAACAAAAATAAACAAATGGGACCTAATGAAACTTCAAAGCTTTTGCACAGCAAATGAAACCATAAACAAGACCAAAAGACAACCCTCAGAATGGGAGAAAACATTTGCAAACAAAGCAACTGACAAAGGATTAATCTCCAAAATTTACAAGCAGCTCATGCAGCTCAATAACAAAAAAACAAACAACCCAATCCAAAAATGGGCAGAAGACCTAAATAGACATTTTTCCAAAGAAGATATACAGATTGCCAACAAACACATGAAAGAATGCTCAACATCATTAATCATTAGAGAAATGCAAATCAAAACTACAATGAGATATCATCTCACACCAGTCAGAATGGCCATTATAAAAAATCTATGAACAATAAATGCTGGAGATGGTGTGGAGAAAAGGGAACCCTCTTGCTCCATTGGTTGGAATGTAAATTGATACAGCCACTATGGAGAACAGTATGGAGGTTCCTTAAAAAACTACAAATAGAACTACCATATGACCCAGCAATCCCACTACTGGGCATATACCCTGAGAAAACCATAATTCAAAAAGAGTCATGTACCACAATGTTCATTGCATCTCTATTTACAATAGCCAGGACATGGAAGCAACATAATTGTCCATCAACAGATGAATGGATAAAGAAGATGTGGCACATATATACAATGGAATAGTAGTCATCCATAAAAAGAAATGAAACTGAGTTATTTGTAGAGAGGTGGATGGACCTAGAGTCTGTCATACAGAGTGAAGTATGTCAGAAAGAGAAAAACAAATACTGTATGTTAATCCATATATATGGAATCTAAAAAAACAAAATGGTCATTAAGAACCTAGGGGCAAGACGGGAATAAAGACGTAGACCTACTAGAGAATGGACTTGAGGATATGGGGAGGGGGAAGTGTAATTTGTGATAAAGTGGGAGAGTGGCATGTACATATATACACTACCAAACGTAAAATAGATAACTAGTGGGAAGCAGCTGCATAGCACAGGGAGATCATCTTGGTGCTTTGTGACCACCTAGAGGTGTGGGATAAGGAGGGTGGGAGGGAGACACAAGAGGGAAGAGATATGGGGACATATGTATAACTGATTCACTTTGTTATAAAGCGTAAACTAACACAACTTTGTAAAGTCATTATACCCCAATAAAGACGTTAAAAAATTGAAAAAAAAATTTAGTGGAACCAAAAAAAAAATGATACAAATGAACTTATTTACAAAGCAGAAACAGACTTACAGATATCAAAAACAAACTTGTTACCAAAGGGGAAACGTGGAGGGGAGGGATAAATCAGGAATTTGGGATTAACATACACACACTACTATATATAAGATAGATAGCTAACAATGACCTAGTGTATAGCACAGGGAACTCTACTCAGTATTCTGTGATGACCTATATGAGAAAAAATCTGAAAAAGAATGAATATATGTATATGTATAAGTGAATCCCTTTGCTGTACACCTGAAACCAACACAATATTTTAAATCAACCATACTCCAGTAAATTTTTTTAAAAAATGGAATAGACATTAGTATGTACCCGCTAGGCTTGATGAAGAAAATAAATGAGAACATAGTTAAAAATGACTTTGCAATGTTTACATATTTCCTTTTTACAAAGAGAGTCATTGAACCAACACATTTTTGGAGTAGATAATTCCACGGGAGAACTGCCATCATTCTGTGCCCTATCTCCCATTGGCGGAGGAGGCCACAGTAGTGGATTCGTTAGGAAATAAAACCAGAGTCAAAATAAGTGCCTTGCTCTCTTGCATTATTAACAATATCAGCATTGGCTATTTTTTGTAACCAAAGGGTTATACGTTCTAATATGTAATTACTTTAGGACAACAAAGTGCATGGTAAAAAATACAGAAGTGTAAACAAATGCTAAAAGAACCAATTTAGAAAAACAGCCAGCAGGACAGTCTTTTTCTATGAACATAGAAAAGCACACTAAATGAGAATATTCACTTCATAATTTGAGTAAGTCGGTGGGGATTCAACTATGAAACGTGGATGTTTACTTACCCTGGCTCCCCTTAATCTTCACTAATGGTGTTCAGAGTATAGTTTTTTGTGTTTATTTTTGTTTTATTTTGTTTCTGAAAAATCTCTGCTTTCATAATGTTTTCATTAGCTTAGGCTAGACAGCAATTTTACTCATGCTAATGATTGTGAATTGTTTTCTCTAAAGCCAAAAATGTTTTAAAACCCCCTTCTTCCTAAATCCCTTTTCTCCTGCCCCTCCTTTGAATTTCCTTTTTTATTCACTGACATGCTGCTTAGGGAAACAGTTGCAGCCAGTTTGGAGAGCACTGTGAAATGAATGGTTGTGATATTTATCCCTCCTTTTGGCAAAACTCCTTTGTGTAACTGCATTAAAGCCTGCCGAATCTAATGTTAACACATGCACATTTTACTGAGTTCCACTGGAAATGAGGCATGCTGGAAAAATGGCATGATTTTTTCATGGTGGAACGAAAGTATCTTCAATCAAAACAAAATTAAAATGCTAACATTGCTCCCTCCTCCTTGTTTAAACATTCTGTCAAATCACATTCATTTTAGGTTTTCAATTTATTACATGAAACAAGTGATGCCAATACTTCCCCCTCTAATATCCACTGATGTTTTTCAACAATTAAATTTTCTAGACAAGTAATAAAATGCTGCTCTTATCTTTATGGAATGACATTTCTTTCTTCTGGCTTTTAAATAAATGATAGGATGCCTTCCGTGAAACAGCAAGTGGGACTTTATGGGTTGCATTTTTATTAACCTAATATAATCAGTTAACTAGTTTTCTTTCCCCAAGCATAGGTAGGGTTAGAAGTCGAGGACAGGGAGGTTAGACATTACAAATCTGCTGAACAAAGCAATTTTATAGTCCTTTTAAGTCTGAAAAGGAAATCAGAAGTCTCTTGAGTTATTAACATCTCTGAAGTTACTAGACTATGAAAAACCTCTAGTTGCCCATGCCCACGGATTATCTCTAGTTTCCATTTCCTTTTTTAAAACATGGTTCTCAAAAGGAATTAGAAGTAAAGCAAAATAAAACATTCTACTTACTTAAATGTTATTTTTCTTCTTCCAAATGCTTTGCTTTTTAGGCACACATGACTGAATAATATAAGCTCAAGGATGGGAAAAACGTCTTGCATCAATTACAATAAAATTCTATTTCTGGAAAGTCTTTGTAAAATGCAGCATATGGAAGGTCTCCTAAAATTGTTCTGTTTAACTTGAAAGGAGTAAGACAATGTTACAAGTTTAACTGGCAGGTGTCTAGGATATTTTTTACTTAACCTGAGAAAGGTTCAATTTCCTATCACCTTTACTTCAATCTTGCCACCATTGTGAACTAGAAAATATGAGTATCCATATGTATACACCCACATTACCAAGAGAAAACAGATGATCCTTTGTAAATTAGACAAGTAACTGAATAATAAGCAGTCTTCACTGCCGTTAAACGTGGAATTAATCGGAAAGAGGTCCCAGGTACCCTAACAATATCTGCCATGATACTTCGCAAATGCAATTCAATGACATAGCCCTTCAACTCCAAAAGAAGTAAACTATACTATCAAAGTACCACTATTGTATTATATTCAGAATTCAGTAGCTCCTTCAATAATGGCTAAACCAAAGACAGTCTCAGCGTTTGGCTCTCAAGGCACTTTTTGTTCAGGTGGTATCTAATATATTCTACTTTAATATTCCCTCTTTTACTTCAGGAAAAATGTACAAACAATATGTATGATTTCTACATTTTCAATTCCGCATTATCAGTGGACTTCTAACTTTAATAGAGCCCCAAAAGCCAGTGTACTTCTGGATAAACTGGATTCAAGGGGGTATAATTTTAAAAAAGGCATCATGGTACGTACAATAAAAACCTAGAGGCTTGGGGCCATTTAGTGTGAATAAAAACAGCCACGTACATTTCAACAGCCTCCAGGTTCATCTCTATTAAAATATATGCAATGTTTCGTATCCTTGGCAGAAGTAAAATTCTGGTCCAGATAATTATTTCTTAACGGGCCAGGGGCTGTGCATTGTAAGCTATTCAGCATCATCCCTGGACTCAGGGTCATTCAGTGTCTTAAATGAAAAGTTGAATGGTGTTACTTTGTTCATTCATTCACCTTAAAACTTGTGAACGTCTACCCTTCTGCAATTATCTGCAATTCAGCTACTGTATATTCCTTGAATAACAGCGATAAGAATTGTGGTTAAAGAAATAGAGTAACACTTGTTCTATGCAAGAGCAATGTTCTATACCCCAATAATAGTATTTTAGAAAGCTAAACACTTGTTCTATGCAAGAACAATGTTCTATACTCCTAATAATAGGATTTTAGAAAGCTAAAGTGCAGGTTACAATTTTTCAGAGCTGATAGCAAAATTTTCATTTCATTCCCTGCATGAATTCATCATCTGTCTATTATTTAGCTTGGCCAACAAAGACAATGTTTGTCCATGATGGTCCAGTACCGAGCAAAATCTTAAACTTACATAGTGTTGTCAATCTCATTAGAGAAACATTTACTGGAAATATACATAGGTACATGAACTGCTCAAGGTGCTTGGAAAACAAAGGTGATAAGATATTAAATGAAGTACCGAATGAATTTTGAACAGAAATTAGAGAAAATGACCTCTGCCTGAGAGAATTGGAACAGACTTTTAAGCCAGCTTCCTTATGACAGATGAATAAGATTTCAACAAGAGAGGGAACATTATTCAAGCAAAGCAGAGCAGAGTCAGAAAAGCATATATCCAGGGATGGTGAGAAATCAATGCAGTTAGAGCCTAGCCTCCAGAGTGGGTAGCAGGAGACAAGGCCAGAAAGGGGGGCGTTAGCATGGAGGTGACAGTGAGACCTTCAATGTTTTTAACTGAAATGTGACCTGGTCAGATTCGCAGTTTAGAAAGATAGCTCTGCAGCTGTATGAAGAATGAAATGGAGTATAGCGGACCTAAAATCAGGGATAGCAGTTAGCAGTCCATAAAGGCAATATTTCATTGAAAGAGAGTGAGATATTGAGCTGAAAAAAATAGCATGAGAGATTGAGAAAAGGGAAGGGACCCCAACAAAATTTAGGATGTAGAATGAATAGAACTGCAAAATAATTGGAGTTGAAAGGGAAGAGATGAGGGACATTTTCCTTTATTGTTTCTGGTGTGGGGACTTGGATGGATAGTAATATCATTTCCTGAGACAGGACAAGAGACAAGGAACAGATCTTAAGGAAATACATTGTTAACTGTAGAGGGTATACTATCATCCTAAACACCAAAGCAACGTGTATCACAAAGGATATTTAACATAGTCAAGTGTAAATTATAGAAATGTTGGTGAAAGTGGGAAATCTGGTTTCTTAAATCACAAGCTCTCCAAAAGAAACTTTGCTTTGTCAATACTATTTCTATTAATTAAAGAGGATTCAATTGGGAATCTTTAAACTTCATTTCCATGAATGTCACGTCTTAATACAGTAAGGTTAGAGAATGTGCTGAGAGACAGTGCTTGAAAGAGCAGCTTGGCTTACTGGAGGGAAGAACACTGCTGATTAATACACTAGAATTCTTTGGCATTCTAAATAAATTTAGTGGCTGGCTTTGTGAGGTCATAAAGCCCTTAGACAATTAGATAAACTGTATGGGCTTACCCCTTCAAAATATGCAGATGTACACCTACATAATATTTTGTTTATGATTTCAAGATTCATAGACACCCTTGCATTGCATGGAATTCAGCTTAAGAGCTCTTGAATTAGAGTTGTACAAATTTAATTATAGTAGGTGTTATTTTTTTGAAAAATCAAATATATATTTTGAGTGTATCATTAGCGCTAATAGGGAGTATTTTTCATTCTAAATAAACTCATATAGTTCAGGGTTGTACAACTCAGTACTATTGACATTTGGGTTGGATAATTCTTTTTTGGGGACAGGGAAGGGGAAACTGGGAGGTGCACTGTAGAATGGTTAACATCACCTTGGCCTCTACCCACTAAGTGCCATTAGCAACCCCTAGTTCTGACAACCACAAATGACTTCAGACATTGTCAAATGTCTACTGGGAGGCACATTTTCTCCATTTGAGAACCAGAGAAATAGATAATGACTTTTATAAAACTCCCACCTAAGAAATAAAGTTCGGTGCAGTCGGCCCTCTGTATCGGCAGGTTCTGCATTCTCTGATTCAACTAACCTCATATTGGAAAAAAAAATTCAAGAAAATTCCAAAACTTGAATTTGCCACACTTGCAACTACTTCCATAGCATTTACATTGTATTAGGTATTCTAAGTAATCTAGAGATGTATTAAGTATTCTAAGTAATCTAGAGTATATGGAAGACATGTCTAGGTTATATGCAAATACTCTGACATTTTCTATGAGGGTCGTGGACCTCCTTGAATTTTGGTGTCCTTGTTGGGGGGAACAGGTGTCCTGGAACCAATCTCCTGCACAGACACTAAGGGATGACTGGATTATCTCTCTGAAGAAAAATATTTTCATGGGAAAATTTTCTAGAACATAATCACAAAGTCAGCAACTAAGGTAGGTGTTTACATCTCCTATTTGGGGGGTGTATAACTCAATCTTTTCTCTACATCCCTACTCTTAGTGTAAGAGTGAAAATTATCTACTCTTCAAAGATGGCTGAGAATTAGACAATAAAGTTATTATATCATAGCAGCTCCTTTTTATCTATTTGTTTTCCTCTTCCTTTTTACAAAATTAACTTTCTCTTTAAGAAATCAAATACTCAAACTTGAGTAAGGAAGAAACTGATATTTTCATAGCAAGAGGAAATGCATCAACTAAAAAATAAGTGAAACACTGTAGAATGTAGTTAGTAATTGAATATAGTTCCATCTGCAATATGAACAAGACTGTGCTCTTATGGAAAATGTTAACTTGATTTAGTACTGTAATGGGAAATCTGTAACTTATGGGCAAGTTATGGGATATATTGGCATCAGATACAAAAATCTGCTAATACCCATATAATACAGATACTGAAATTTTAATATAAATCCTATCTTACCCTTCTCTGCCATTCCTTTATCCCCAGTCTTGCTCTGTAAAACCATGTATTTTGTCTCTTTGTTATCATTCATATTTCTTCTTATTCTTATTTTCAATATACTAGACATCTGTATTTACTCTGTGCATTTATTTCCTTGTTTCCTGATATATTCTCCATTTCATTCTGGGGGCCACTCCCTGCCTAACTCTTAGCCAACCTGTTTTAGGTAGTCTGATACAAACAACATTTTTCCCTTAAAAATAGAACATATAATTTTTTAGCTAAGCAGTTAATCATGCAGAATAACTACTATCTTGATGGTATGTGTGACCATCTAACAAAATTGGAAAAGGATGGAAGTGAAAATATTGAGTGGCAGCTTCTGGAAAACTTTTTAAAAGAAAAGTTGCCCCATACTCTTGTAAATGTTTCTCCCTTTCCTCAAACCTTTTGCCTGGAATGTAGATTTGATGGCTGGAGGTCTAGCTGCCAGTTTACACAATTAGTATGAACATACTATGTCAGAGATGGTCAAAAGGAACACTGAAAGGAAACTCAGTCCTTAAGGGCTTTGTAGACATGAGGTGCCATGTCAGCCCTAATCTGCCTCAAGACTTGTATGTAAGAAAAAAAGTTGTATTTTATGTTTTTAAAGCCATTGTGATCTGGGGACTCTGTTTTTCACATAGGAATCTAATCTTAACTGATATGGGTGAGAATCCACTCTGAATGGAGCATGTGATCTAAGTCTAAGTAAAAAAGCTGATCACATTTCTCTGTTTCAGAGGGACACATTCACTATATCAATATCTTGTGTAAAAAGGCATACTTATAGATATCTCAGACCCTACTTAGCCGGAAAAATTTTGATGAATAAACTGTAAAGATGCTGTCATTCTCATAAAACCTCTAAGTATATTCTGGTTAAAATATCAAAATCCATAAGAGCTTGGGACATAGTAAAACCTTCATGAGATGACTGCATATGATTTCCAGGATGGCAATGAATGATCTCACAGTTACAGAATTAAAACAAAAATGTAGGAAACCATGGAAATTTTTTATAGGCATTAAAGGCTATAATTAGGATAGTCTGATGTGAGTTTAACATATTCTGGGAATTGTGATCTGTAGAAAACCATGGTGTCTGGTGCTAACGGCAACATGCATTTTGTGATGAAGCATTATGCAGCAGCTAAACAATCTTCACCCATTCATTTCAGCCAGTCCTTCTGGGTCCATTGCACAAATGCCAGAATCACAAGGTCTCTGACCAGTTTGTGAGAAACAGAATAAAAATGTTTGTGGCTTATTATGACAAAATAAAAATTACAAATAATACCAGGAAATATTGGGTTCATTAATAGCAATCATCAATTCTCAATCATTAAATGCAATTCACATAGAATTAATTTAGCACTTGAAATACTACTTAAAGTGCATAGGCATTGCCTTAATAGTATGTTTCATATAATTAACTGAGCACAAGAGGCAGAAAGCAGACCATAGCGTGAGTTTTCCCATCTTATTTAAATATGAAAAGATTTATCCACTTGCTAAATCTCAGAGAGAAGATGTGGCACATATAAGATGTTCTTATACTTGTTTTTCAATGCTAACATTTTCTTTAATTTTGAAATAATGCATGAAAATTGAAAATCCTTGGAAAGTATGAACAGTATAAAGAAGGGGTAATATATCACTCTTTCTGACACTCAAAGGCATCTGATATTATAGCTCTGGCATATTTTATTCCAGTTTTCAATTTTTTTCTTAGTTGAACCAATTTCTAGTGTAAAATATTTTTATAACATATCAAAAATCTTTGTAACATTATTTAATGGTTATTTAAGGTAAAGCTATGTTCCCCATTATTTTAAAATTAGAGTATGTAATTCCTTCATATAAAAAGTACTAATATTAAAATAAACTCAAAATTGATTACAGACCTAAATATAAGACTGGATACTATACAACTCCTAGAGGAAATAATAGGCAGATATCTCTTTGACATAAATTGCAGCAATATTTCTTTGCATCTATCTCCTAAAGCAAAGAAAACAAAAGCAAAAATAAACAAATGGGACCTAATTAAACTTAAAAGCTTTTGTACAACAAAGGAAACCATCGACAAAACCAAAACACAACCTGTTGAATGGGAGAAGATATTTGCAAATGACATGACTGATAAGTGGTTAATATCCAATATATATAAACAGCACATACAACTCGACATCAAAGAAATAAACAACCTGATTTTAAAAAGGACAAAAGAACTGAAAAGACATTTTTCCAAAGAAGACATGCAGATGGCCAACAGGCACATGAAAAGATGCTCAACATCACTAATCATCAGGAAAATGCAAATCAAGACCACAATGAGATATCATCTCACACCTGTCAGAGTGACTATCATAAAAAAGAACACAAATAACAACTGTTGAAGAGGATGAAGAGAAAAGGGAACCCTCATACACTGCTGGTGGAAATGTAAATTCGTACAGCCACGGTGGAAAGCAGTATGGAGGTTTCTCAAAAAACTAAAAATTGAACTATGATATGACCCCACAATTCCACTCCTGGGTATATATTTGAAAAAAAAGGAAAACACTAATTCAAAATGATACACACACCCCAATGTTCATAGCAGCATTACCTATGATTGCTAACATATGGAAGCAACCTAAGTGTCCCTCAACAGCTGAATGGACAAAGAAGATATGGTATATATATATATATATATATATATATATATACAATGGAATACTACTCAACTATAAAAATGAATGAAATTTTGCCATTTTCAGAAACATGGATGGACTTGGAGGGCATTATGCTAAGTGAAATATGTCAGACAGAGAAAGACAAATACTGTATGATATCACTTATATGTGTAATCTAAAAAATACAACAAACTAGTGAATAAAACAAAAAAGCAGCAGACTCACAGATACAAAGTATAAACTAGTGGTACCAGTATAGGGGTAGGGGGAAGAAAAACGAAGTTATTAAGGGATTGTATGAAATCATGTGTGTGAAAATTTTGAAAATTATAAAGCACTGTAGAATTTTTTAAAATATTTTATTCAATTAAAAAAAGTACTAATAAATATCTTGGACATAGAATTTCAAACCAAAGTAAACATTAATAGAGACTTCACAAAGTGTGCTCCCTTGACATTAGTTCAAGGACAAGTTTTGAAAGAATAAAATAAGAAATCTTCTACAAACAAATATGTTTGTGAAATACTGCATACAATTTTTTCCTTGCTGTAGCATCCTAAAAATCAATAGCATTGATACTTCAATAATCATGCTTTAAAGAAAACTATTTGTTTTTTCTTTGCATTTCCCCAAATTATTTTATGACAAGAGTTTTTGCATATTACTTATTTATATAAGTGTTACACACTCTGGGAAATACTATAATAATTTTTTTAAACATGTTAAAGAGTAAAACATGTTACAGTAAGGCCAAAATTGCTCAGTAGATTTTAAATATCCCAATAAAATTATCTAACCTATACTTCTTAAAATGTTTTTAGAAATAGTTAATGCTAATATTAACAAATGCAAACAACACAAAGAAGCAATCAAAAACATTTCCCCAACAGACTCTAAATTCTATCATAAGAAATCACCAACACTAACATGGGATGAACACTATTCTAGGCATTTCTCAAATCACATATGTAGATAGAAGGACATACAGGTAAGTAGGTAGATTAAATAAATTTTAGTGGATAGATGGATAGATAAGTAAATGACATTTAAATTTTACATTATGCTGTATTCTATATTTAAGAGCTATTCTAATAAAATTAATTTGTATTTAACAGAAGCAGCATAAACTTGGGTGCGCTGAAAATATCGGTAAGATGCAAGTAATTTTTTCTTTAACAGACAAAATATTATTTTATAAATAATCCCTGTAAAGGTCAGGTAAATTTTTGATAAATAGTAAGAGTTTCACATCATTTTTAAACTACATAATTTAAACTACTTCAGATAATATACTTGTACTTCTAGCAATACAGAATGAAGAAATTAGCTCACTTAGACTTCGTTCTACTTCCAGTAGAATCAAAAGAGTTGGAATAAATTTTTCTTAAGACCCAGTATGATCTTTCAGTGTGTGGATTATAATCTTTAGTTCAGGGATGTTTTCCTCTTACATCTTTGAATACTTTTTGTTCTGCATATTCTTCAAAACTCCAGTCATGCTTCATTTTACTTTGACTCTTTCCACATAGAATCATTTTTATCTTTATTACCTTCTCTTTCTTTTAAGTGATTTTTTTTCAAGCCTTTACCATACATCTCTGGTTGGGTGTCAATAGTTTTTATTATATTTTTTATAAAATCTTTATTGTGTCACTCTCTTTTTAAGAGAGGTCACATTTCTTTGCAATTTCTTTGAAATTGAAGAATTGTCTGAAATCTTGTTTCCCTCCTACAAGTAATTCTTCCATAGTGTATGTTCTTTCAGTATCTTTCTCTCCTTTTGTAGTTTCCATCCTTAAGGTCATGTATTTTATGCCCCTGCTTATGAGTTATCTTCAAACCATGACAGCCTGTATACTGCATACTGTCAAATGGACAGATAATGGAAAAAGAAAGGGAGTGAGCTCCAACTCTGATTTATATTGTTTTGAGTGCCCTCTTACTAAGTTGGCTGTTTCCTTTGGGCACAAGCCCACCCCCACCTTCACTCCCCCAAGCATCAGCATTTAAGCAGTGGTAGGTTGGTGTAGCTCATTGATCTGATAATTGTTGCTTCCTTTCCTTCCTTCACCCCTCTTGACATCCAGGATTCTCCTTTGCATTGAATGTTCAGTTGTGGACAATAAAAATGACTTTAGCATGCTTTCTCCTTCAGCATCATATTCACTGCCATGTTGTAAGAATGAATTAGGTTTCCACACACATGTCTCCTGATTCTGTAGTGGCCTTAGAGCTCAGATCTCATTCAAATCTAAGGATGATGAGATAAACTGCCATCACTGTGACACTTGCTTTTAGGTATGCGTTGTGCTGTTTTATCTCTCAGGCTATTCTCTGGCTCACACAAGGTAGTGGTCTGAGCTACTGGCAGTGTGTTCAGATTGTTGCTGATACTCGCATTATTAGTAGTACTGGCTCTCAATAGATTTTGAAGAAGGAAAATAGGTTAAAAAATTCCTTTGTCCTGTCATCCATAACCAGAAAACTGATTCCATGTTTATAATCTTTAAAATATTGCAGGTATATTTATTTAAGGTGTATGCAAGGATAGTTTGGGTATTGTCAGAAAGAATTTGTGTCTATTTGCTTATTTTTAGCTTAGTCAACAAACATGTAGTATACTTAATCTGGACCATGAACTATGCAAGCTACCAGAAATACAGAAATGAGTTATTTGTTATCTTACGATCAAAGAGTTTACAAATCCAGTATAGAAAATAGACATGCAAATAAGCAGACAAGATGCAGTGTGTGTGTGTGTGTGTTTTATGACACAAATACAACAATAGTGTTATAGGAACTCAGAGGAGGGAGCAAATGAGTTGTATATCACTGCAAAGAGAAGATGATATCTGAATTGTGGCTTAAAATATTAATAGGAATTTACCAGGCAGAGGTGTGGGCAGGGAGAAGTAGTTACTGAGAAAACAGTGTCTGCAAAGAAAGACTTGAAGACATAAGACATCTTCATTTGTTTGAGGACAGTGAGTGGCATTTTGTTTCTGGAAGAGTGGGTACATGCAGGAAGGAGAGGAGTGGGTTTGGATATGTAAGCTTGGGGCAAGATTGTTAAGGACATTGAATTTCACCATAGAGAAATTAATAGGGGATGATGGATGACTTAGTTTTGAGATTCTAATGAAATAGGAGATGCAAGACTCACTTTACATAGCAAGTCTTTTTCAAGCACTAGATGCACTTTGCTAATACTGCAGAGTTTCAGTCTAAGGCATCTTTTGTCATCACAACTTGAACTCTGTCCTCTCAAGCATAGCCACCCACACAGAGCAATTCTATTATGTCTTAAGCTAGTTTTGTTCTCAGATGCCACAATATTAAAGGAGTTCCATTCCATTATTTAATTAGCTTCACTGCAATATATAAATAACTTAGGTATATTCACTCAAGACCACAGTGGTAGGTAAAATGTCTGAGCAGGGGAAGGAATTGGTCAAACCTGTTCCTGAATTATTTTGTTATTCTTAAGTTAAATTTGCCAATTATGTGTCCCATTCTAACATTCTTTGAATTTAATAGAAGTCATAAGAAATGTAACTCTTACTGCAAATCTTTAATTTCTTTCAAATAATTTTGCAATCATTTTCTTCTTGTAATTTCCTGCTCATAAAAACTCAGGTAGTTATTTTGAATGAAGTTTATTCTTTTCTCCGTACCTGTTGAGTATTAAACCAGGATAATGAGTTCTTGAGGGTTATGTTTTCACTTCAGCTTCTCCAAATGTACAATTAGAGGCAGAATCAGAAAGTCACCATGTGCAATTTATTCTATAGCAAAATAACTGATAATTTCCAAGGAGTGAGAATAGAAGAAACCAGGGACCAAATATTGTGTTATATCAATAGATAAATATACTATAGAGAAATCTCAGGATGAGGAGAGTATGAGATAGTAAAATGAGTAATAATTAATATTATGGAAAGAACCAATAAATTACAATATCTAGCCCTTGTTCTTTAAAACCTTTTATAGAACGGTATTGTGGGTTTTTACTATTCTGAAAAGATTCATCTATATTGACTAGAAACAAAAATATGTTGAAATAAACTGTATTAAGATTGAGAAGAGACCACATTGTATGATTTCACTTACATATGTCTAAATATGACAAATCCATGAAGACCAAAAATCCACAGTGGTTGGTTAGGGCTAGGAATGGGTATGTGAAGTGACATTTAATAAGTATGGGGTTTCTTTTTGGGGTGATAAGATGTTCTAAAATTAGATTGTAGTAATGGTTACATAATTTGGTGAATATACTAAAAAACATTAATTGTACACTTCAAAATGGTTTTTATGGTATGTGAATTGTATCTCAAGAAAGCTGTTTTTTTTTTTTTTAAGTAGGCTGGCAAGAATTCATTCACTCTAAGTTGGGAATTTTTTTAATGCAAAGGATATATATAACAGGGATGAGACAAATGGAATGAGCTACAGTGAGAACCTGGTTTCAAGTCTATGTTCAAGATGCCATATTTACTATTCCTTTTTAAACTTCTTTTCCTTTAAATAGTGCTCTTTTGATGACTAATTCTATCTGGTGACATAAGTTTGCTAGGCTGTTTTCAACATCCCTTTGTGATTTGGCTATAGTGAAATAATACTTCTAGATTCTATAATATCAAAACAATCTCTGGATATTTAGGGAGGTAAGACTGCTGAATTTAGAACTCAGATGACAAACATCTTCAAATTTTCAAATTCAAGTGAAGGAGTATAGATAATGCTGCACTTGCAACCCTTATTCTTGTGTCTTGTCTGATATTACTATTCCCCAATGATGGGATATGCATGGTTTTGATGAATGTAAAGAGTTTTGCTTGAAGAAGTTGTGAAATACACTATTTTATTGCAGAATAAAATCAGCATAGAACTTTGTGAGAGTTTCCTCTATGAGTTGGGCATGGGAAAACATGCTGCTTACTCCCATGATGCCATGAGATATCACCAAGTCAACTAAATCTCCCAAGACACTGCAATTTGGACTGAGATGTGTTGCTTGGTTATAACAGAGTGTCATGGCTCCTAACGGTAGGCAGTTCCTGAAATCTAACATAAATAAATGAATTCTAGGTTTTAACCCTTTTAAATAATTTGCTGTTAATTTTTGCTGTGATCACATCAAAACGCTCTATAATCCTGATTACCTATTCCCCAAATTTGGGCAAATGTGAGCTGATTAAATTAAAGAATGGTTACATAGACATTCTTGTTTCATAAGAGGGTTTCATATCATATTTTAACTTTCTCCTGGTATTCCAACCTCTGGAAAAAAACAGTCACTGATATTATGTCTTCATATACTCAGCATTTAGGGGAAAAATAAAACTTCAGTGTTTTGAAATGATACGTTTAAATCAAATATTCTACTTGTCAGAATTTACTATTAATATAAATTATATTAAACTCATTTTTTAAATTTACTGGTATAAAAAATAGAGCACCATTTGGGAAACTGTCACTAACAGTAATATCTTCAAAGTTCATTCATTTCATCAAATATTTAAATAACATCTACTATATACCCATCTCTAGAATTGAGCTGCTTATTGTCTTGTGGGGAAAGAAGATTTTTGTGCTTTACTGAGGACTATAGTTTCTAGGAAATCAGTGAAATGAAAGATCAGTCTGAGCTGATTAAGTGAAAATGTATAAAAAAGGAGGGAATTAAGCTGGGTATTAAAAAGTATGTAAATAAAAGATACTACAGAGACACTGTAACCCATA
The DNA here is from genome assembly GCF_025265405.1 of Mesoplodon densirostris. Classification (NCBI taxonomy): domain Eukaryota; kingdom Metazoa; phylum Chordata; class Mammalia; order Artiodactyla; family Ziphiidae; genus Mesoplodon; species Mesoplodon densirostris. The sequence continues at coordinate 101,761,310 of NC_082663.1, read as the reverse complement.
CAGGTAGAAGACATTTACAATGCATATATCATACAAAGGACTCATTTAGAACATATTAAAACTTCTATGTATCAATGAAAAAAAAAGAGATAACACAATAGAAAATTAGGAAAAGAGTTGAATATACCCTTCACAAAAGAGGAAACCCAAACGACCAAAATACATACTTTCTTTAAAATGCTCAATTTCATTAAGCAGCAGAAAAATGCAAATAAAATGACACCAGTACATATCTATTAGAACAGATAAAACAAAAGAGAGGCAATGCCAAGTTCTGGGAAGGATGTGATAGAACCAGAGCTCTCATGTACTGATGATGTAAGTACACTTAAATACTTTGTAAAAACTATTTGAAGTATCTACTAAAGCTGAACAAATGGATACATAAAACTCATCAACTCCATTCTTAGGTATAGACCTAATAAACAGATAGGTTTATAAAAACACGGGTCTAAAATGTTTATAGTATCACTGTTAATAACAGCCAAAAACTGCAAACTTCTCTATTAATGATGTTTATCAACACTGTATGGATATATAAATTGTGGCATATTTGTTTAAGTAGTATATAACAATGAGAATAAAAATCAAAAGCTACCTACAACAATATAGATGAATCTCACAGACATAATGTCAATTGAAAGAAGTTATAAAAGCGTATATACTTATCTTCCCATGTACATAAAGTACAGATCAGTTGAAACTAATCTGTGACATTGAAAATCAAAAAAGCAGTGACTTTTGAGAGATACTGACTGAAAAGGAGCCTACAGTGGCTTTGGAAATGCTCATAATGATCTTTTTCTGGATCTCAGCTCTGATTACTCAGTGTGTTTAGTTTGAGAAAATCCACTGAGTTGTAAACTAATGATAGATGGACATTAATGCAGGCATATTGTAACTCAAAGAGTATTTTAATGGGTAAAAGTTAGAGGTTTAGAAAAAAGTAAAAAGAATTCTTTATTAAAAGATAGTTTTCACAGCCAATTATTTTCCAAAAAAATTTTTCTTAAGTGAAAATAAAGATGGAAAGACAAAACTTTACTCTAAAAAATTTCCCCAGAGTTGGATTTTTTCAGTTTATATAATGCAATCTGCTTAAGCTGATCTATTTTAAACAGTCTTTCACCACTGTGACAGGCCAAAATCAACAACTTTTATTTATATATGTAAGGTCCTTCCAGGGTACATTTGATCATCAAAGACAGACAGAGATGTGTTTAAGTTTATTTAAGTCTAATTGGTTAAATCTTCAGTCTTTGAACATCAGTAGAGCCATATGTGATATCTAATGGAAAATATTTCAGATTATTTGCTTAAGTAGATGGTCATGTGTGAGTCTATGGTCTATTATTTATAATTTAAAGACATTTCATTTTAAAACTATATAATTTTGTTCTCTATTTTCCTCCTTCCTTCTTAGGTGTACACCTAATACTCAGATGTGTTTACAAAAGTATAAGAACTAGAATGTTTATAGCATTTATAATAGGCCAAAACTCCAAAATTCACTATTAATGTTGCCTATCAACACTGGAATAGATACACTGTGGTATATGTCCATAATAGTAGTATATAACAATGAGAATAAAAATCAAAATTATGTACAACAATATGAATGAAACTCACAGACATATCAATGGAAAGAAGTCCAATTATTCATGAAATATTCATAAAATCAAAGTTCAATTATTCATGGCTGAATAATATTCTGGTGTGTGTGTGTGTGTGTGTGTGTGTGTGTGTGTGTGTATCACAATTTGTTTATCATTTATCTGTCAACACTTAGGTTGTTTCCATGTCTTGACTATGGAATAATGCTGCAGTGACTATGACAGTGCAGCTGTCTCTTCAACATAATGATTTTGTTCTCTTTGGATATACACCCAGAAGTGGAATTGCTGAATCATATGGCAGTTCTATTTTTAATTACTTGAGGAACCTCCATACTGTTTTTCACAGTGGCTATATTAAAACTTCCTGATATAAAATTTAAAACAAATGTTAGGTCTGTTACTCCTCAGTACTGTTGTAAAACCTGCCTAACAAATACTATCATCTATTTGTTCAATGCAATTAATATTTGACTAGGAAAGCTGATGTGTCAGAAACAATATTACAGCCAGAGTATTCAGTGTTTACCTTTCCCACATATCTTAAGTAGGAAACTTAAGTTCAGGGAAGTGAAACAATTTGTGGAAATAATGGAATTAGTGAAAAGTAAAACATCTGTCTCATTTGAAGTGTTAATATTTACTCTATACCATCTCTCCAAAAGAAAAGAAATTGCATATAGAAGCCATGTGGGTTTTTCTGTTTATATCCCACCACCCAACCAAATAAATTATTAACATACCCTATTCCTATAGCAAAGAAACATGTTCCTTCAATAACCCTAATATGGGCATCAGAGCCACTATCTGAGCTAAAATCTATTGGACTTAAGAGGACAGCATCACTCCTGTAACACATTAAGTAGCTTCCTGGGGAGTAGAGGTTGAAGAAGTAATGATCCTCTGAGAGAAGATATTTGGAATATATTTGTGTCTGAACTTATCCACATTTATTTGTGACCTTCCAAAGTCACACCATCATAGCTCTTCTCTTTAAATCAGAAAAGTTGTCAAACTATACAGAGAGTCATTGTTGAAGTTACTTGTTAGTGCATATAAAATTATAGTGTTTGTTCAACAAAAGAAAAGTGAAACAAAACAAACAAAAAGCAAAAACGACTGAAATAAAAATTTTAAAATATGTTTCATTGATAAAAATCAAGTTCTTGGAAACAAATTTTGGTGGAAACCTATGCCTTCTCCCATGATATGTTTCACAACAAAATAAAACTGGAAACATTGAAAAAGATAATCAGGAAATAGCAAAAATAAAACATATAACATGACACAGGAAAATCACAAATCTTTCAACATTGTGTATAGATAAGCAGTTCCTTTTCTCAACAAAAATGAAGAAACATTAATACTGAATCACATCAAGTCTAAAATTCTAATTTCTCAGGTTAATAGAAATGCAAACATTAGTTTGCAAATGTTAAGTTACAGCTAATGAACTAACATAAACGAACCAGTATCCTAATAGTTTTATTAAACCAGGATGGTCAAAATCAGAAAAAGTAAATACAATGAGCTATGTGCTGTAGACATTTCAAATATTAAGTGCATTGTTAAAGTTCGCTTTGATAATCTTTTCTAAAATCAATGTCAAAATGTTTCCTCAAACCAAAGTGAGTCTATGCACTAACAGACAAAGCAACCCATGTATGATTTTCTTACAGTTTTGAATTTCTATTCCAGCTTTTCTCTTTCCTGTGCAACTGATAAGTAAAAGCATAAGTACAAAGAGGTTGAGCAGAGCAAACTAAGAGCATGCACATAAAAAATACCCATTAACATATGTTGACACACAAGTTGCCCAAAGGCAGTATCTTTTAATGGTTCTTAATTTTGTTGCTTCCTACAGTTTTTTTTTCTTTACACCCCATGGACAACAAATAAAAATGAAAAGTATAGAAAATAAAATTAGGGTTTAGATTATTTAAGTGTTTTGACTGAGGTCTTGCAGTAAATTGCCTATGACACAACATTTGAAAAAAACATGATAGGTATTTTCAATGAGCAAGAACTTGTACACACTAAATCCTGCTTACATTTCTCTGGAAAGTAGACACAATACAGTAAAGCCTTTATTACCTGTAACCCCAGGAGGAATAATTACATTTTGTTCTAGAAAGTAGTTTCAAAATTAGGCAGTAACTTGCCCTGGCCCCAGGAAAGGAACACATGAGGGTATAAATTTTTCATCTAAAGAAAAAGCATAAAACATTTTGCTTAAATTTTCTTCTTCTGTTATATTACTAAACCACTAGTCATGGAAATGATGCCTCTGAACTTTTCCTTACTAAGGGACCCCATTCATCAGAGGGGTGATGTACAGTCTACCATACTGGTGAAATGTTCAGCACTGTATGCATATTCTGTTTACACAGCCATGCCATAAGGAAAAGGCAAAAATTAAGTTGAACACATGGAAGAAATTTGAACACTTGGAATTTCAATATATCACCATATCTCTAAATTAAATTGGGTATTAGATAAATCCTTGGAAACCAGGGTATTGTTTGGGTTTTGTTGTTGTTTTCTTTCTTTCTTTCTTTCTTTTTTTTTGGTCTCTCTCTCTCTCTCCAAACATTTAACAATCAAGCTAAAACTAATTTTATATATGAACAGTGTCCTTATTAAAAGGGGAAATTTGGAGACAGACATGCACACAAGGAAAAAAAGTGACGATGGAGGCAGAGATTTGGTTGATGCTTCTTTAAGCCAAGGAACACTAAAGATTGCCAGCAAACCACTAGAAGCTAGGAGAGTCATGGAACAGATTCTCTCTCACAGCCCACAAAAGGAACCCAGCCAGCCAGCACTCTGATCTTAGACTTCTAGCCTCCAGAACTGTGAGAAAATAAGTTTCTGTAATTTAAGCCACCCAGTTTGTGGTACTTTGTTACAGTAGTCCTAGCATATTATTGTACCATACTTTATTCAGGTTTCCATAGTTTTACATAATGTCCCTTTTCTGTTCCAGGATCCCACATAATTACATCTAGTCATTATGTCTCCTTAGGCTGCTTTTGGCTGTGACAGTTTCAGACTTTCCTTATTTTTGGATGACCTTGATAGTTTTGGGAAATAATAGATATTTTATAGGATACTTCACTATTTGCATTTGTCTGGTATTTTTCACATGACTAGACTCTGGTTATGGACTTTTGGGAGAAAGACCACAGAAGTAAAGTACCATTTTCATCACATCATAGCAACATGAGTTTTATATACTATCCACGTGATTTATCAGTGTTGATGTTGACTTGATCACCTGGCTGAAGCTGTCTTCTCAGACGTCTCCATTGTAATGTCACTTTTTTACCCCCTTTACATTGGGATGAAATCTTCCTCAACAAAAAAACAAACAACCCAATTGAAAAATGGGCAGAAGACCTAAGTAGACATTTCTGCAAAGAAGGTATACAGATGGCCAACAGGCACATGAAAAGATGCTCAACATCACTAATTATTAGAGAAATGCAAATAAAAACTACAATGAGGTATCACCTCACACTGGTCAGAATAGCCGTCTTTAAAAAGTCTACTAATAACAAGTGCTGGAGAGGGTGTGAAGAAAAAGGAACCCTCCTACACTGTTGGTGGGAATGTAAATTGGTACAACCACTATGGAGAACACTATGGAGGTTCCTTAAAAAACTAAAAATACAGTTGCCATATAATGCAGAAATCCCACTCCTGGGCATGTATCTGGACAAAACTACAATTCAAAAAGATGCATGCACCCCAGTGTTCATTGCAGCACTATTTACAATAGCCAAGACATGGAAACAACCTAAATGTCCATCGACAGATGAATGGATAAAGATGTGGTACATATATATAATGGAATACTTCTTAGCCATAAAAAAGAACAAAATAATGCCATTTGAAGCAACATGAATGCAACTAAAGATTATCATACTAAGAGAAGTCAGAAAGCAAAAGACAAACACTATATGATATCACTGATATGTGGAATCATAAACACAAATGAACTTATCTACAAAACAAAAAAGGACTCACAGACATAGAGAACAGAATTGTAGTTGCAAAGAGGGGGTGGGTGTGGGGAAGAATGGATTGAATGGATTGAGAGTTTAGAATTAGATGTAAATTATTACATATAGAATGCATAAACAACAAGGTCCGACTGTATAGCACAAGGAACTACACTGAATATCCTGTGACAAACCATAATAGAAAAGAACTTTTAAAAGAATGTATATATGTATACATATATATGTATATATGTATAACTGAATCACTTTGCTCTACAGCAGAAATTAACACAACATTGTAAATCAACTATACTTCAATTAAAAAAAAAAGACTTCCTTCCTTTGGGAAGGAAGTCACTGTACATTATTTACACTTCAGAAGTTGTAAGTTATGCTCCCCCTCCTTGAAGGCGTAGTATTTACATCAATTATTTGGAATTATCCTGCATAGGAGATATGCTTCTTCTCCTCCACTTATGTATTTAAACATTTATTTGTATCAGTATAGACTCATGGAAGTTTATTTTATACTTTGATTTATAATTCAATACTACTTTTTTTGTGACCCAAATTGTTCTACCTTTGGCAGTTCGAGTTCTTTCTGTCCCTTTGACAGATCTGTATCAATGTGGTGTGTGTGTTTTAACACGTCCTTACTTTCTGGTACTAAAAGATGCTCCAAGATCATGTTGTGTATTTCCAGTCCCAGTCTTAGAATCAGCCATTCTCCAAGGATCCCTCATTCCTTTTATTAAAAATCAAGATCTGGGCACTATGTGCGTTCATTACTACTGAAGTGTCATTGCTTTTAGGCTACTTTGGATGACAGCACAAAGAAATACATGTGTGTATTTGCATACACACATATCTATAATTATTCCTATACATAACCATCTGTGTGTGTGTATGTGTGTGTATAATAGCTAAATATGAGCTCTTATCTATGTCTCCAACTGCAATCCATTGTTACATGGATCATTCTGGCCTGCACCCATTGTTAGTCTGTAAATTCATTGCAACACTGATAAACCTGGCTCCTATCACCCACCATTCATTTAATTAACTGTTCAATTCCATTATACATGTATATTAGCATCAGAATTAACTTGTACTTCTGGGAGAAACAGCTTTATTAACTAGCATTCAGTGTGTATGTGCAGTTCCTTTTGACTTTAGTCCTGGAGACTCCACTCATATCCAAAGTTACTTGGTCAGCACCTTTTACAACTAATGCCTTAAGAAAGATTGTTTCACACATTTGTAATACAGTTAGGTTCTCACATATTCTGCATTTCTTCCTGGGATTTCCCAATCTCTTACAAAATTTTTTGAATTTGAATATATTAAGGTTCACTTTGTGTGCTATAAAATTTTACGGACTTTGACAAATGGAGGTCATGTATTGACTATTATGATATGTTATCTAAAAAGAAAAAAAAACACATTATGTTTCACCTATTCAACCCTCCATCCTTCCCTCTGAATGCCTATCAAACACTGAAAGTTTTATGCTATCTGTATTTTTATATTTTTGAGAATGTTATATAATTGGGATCATATAGTATGTGTCTTTTTCAGATTTTTTGTTTGCTTATTATTGAGTTTTAAGAGTTCTTTTTATATTTTGGATACAGATCCTTTATGAGATAAATGTTTTGGTAAGACAGTGAAGGAGCTCTAAAATTATTGGGGTGCTAGGAATTATAATATGTTAAAAAGGAAAATTTAAAGAATAATGCTATAAAAATCAATGGACAACTCTTAATCACTGCATTTTCTGTTTGTATCAATAAGGATGTTTGAAAGGAAATATGCTAAAAAATAATAAAGTTACACCATTATAAAAAATATATTTTTAGACTAAGCAAAAACAAAGTTACCATTTTTCTGTATCATTTTCACACTCTACAACAGAATAAAAATAGTTTAATTCCTTGAAGAGATAGATTAAAGCTGATAAATAATAAAATCAAAGAGCTAATGCACATGAGGCCTGTAGCACAGTGTCTAGTAATAGTAAGCCTTGGTTCACATTTGCTCTTATTATTATTTTCACTCATTATGAAATCAATATTCACATAAAAATACCACAATTTGAAAATATAGAAAAATTTGCTTAACACATTTCTTTTTTTTTAAATTTTTTGGTCATGCAGTGTGGCCCATGGGACCTTAGTTCCCCAACTCAGGATCCAACCCCGGCCCTCGGCAGTGAAAGCGCTGAGTCCCAACCACTGGGCCACCAGGGAATACCTGCTGAACACATTTCTTAATAAACGGAAACCATTTCCATTATTTTTGCATCAATTTTTTTTTTTTTTTTTTGCGGTACGCGGGCCTCTCACTGCTGTGGCCTCTCCCACTGTGGAGCACAGGCTCCGGATGCACAGGCTCAGTGGCCATGGCTCACGGGCCCAGCTTCTCCGCGGCATGTGGGACCGTCCCGGACCGGGGCACGAACCCGTGTCCCCTGCATCGGCAGGCAGACTCTCAACCACTGCGCCACCAGGGAAGCCCTTTGCATCAAATTTGATTCCAAGTAAGAGCTCAGTACATAACTACAAATATCCACAGTTTAAAAAACTACTAGGGTAACATGCTACTGAAGTTAACAATAAAGTTACCAAGAAAGGAGCTATATTAAAACATACTTTTACATTCTAAGTTTATATGTAATTACTCCTCTATTTATGTAGTACATCTTAGGTGAATGATAAAATTTTACTCTAATGCAGTTGTCAAAAGCTTCATAGAATTATTAGAAATATGAATATCACAGGGTTTTTTTTCCTGTTTAAATCCAGAGACGAGAAATGCCACTTTTGTTTTATGTATATGATTCATTAAAATTCCTCAAACCCACAATTGTGAGAGGCTTATATTTGCATTAGTTAGACACCATCAACTCTCCAAGCCTATGATCTCAAATTTATCTGTTATCATTCTACAATTATTACTTTATTATTTAATCTTAAATGAGAAATATCATGATCTTATAGTTCAAAAATATTCATGTCAAAGCAGGTTTTATGATCATTCATATGATGATAACCAACAAAATAATGAAAATGATTAAGTTCTTATTTTCAAGCACTATTATTTATCTTGTTCTATACAGCAAAAGAGAAGAGCTAATGGGTCCAATTTTTTCCCATGGACAACTTTCCCCATCTGAGATATTTTTTTTAATTGTAATGAACTGTGGGCAAATTAAAATTCAACTGATTTTACCTAAAACTGGCTAATTAATTTCTGATATTAACAACTTGCCTTCAGCTTTTCTAGTTGTAAGGAAGAAACATACACTTAGAATGCTTTACTTGAAAGGGGTTAATTGTAAATTGTAAAAGGAAATAAAAAACAGGAAATTAGTTCAACAGAAACAGAGGTAGCCTCAATAGCCTATTTTCATGAAGACTAAAGGCCTCTCTTTTTTGTTTCTTTCTACCTGTTTTAATATAAAAACAATGATAATAGTAATACAGTTTCAATAACTAATATTTATTGAAGACAAATGCTATGCTATCTGCCTTAGAGCAAGCCCAACAACTTCATTTTGAAGATGAGAAAACCAAGAGTTAAAGAAATACAGAAACTTGCCAAATTAACATAGCTAAGAACTTCCAGACCCAGGATTTCAATCCAACAGTTTATCTTCAAAATGTACACTCTGTGCTATTCTATTCTCAATTTTCCACAGCATTACCATCTAAAATATTTCTACTCTATACCTCATGGCTTCTGATTACTGAAGCAAGATGTTTTGACTTGTATATTTTGATCCTGCCCTTAGTCTTTTTATCACCAGTGGCATAGAGTTAGTAATAAATAAGATTAAAGATCTGGTATTCCTCTGCTGAGAAAGACAACTCTTTTGCCTTTTGCTTAAGATTTACTTATGTCAGGATGACTGAAATATAAGATCATTTCCAAAAATATTCTGGTTAATAAATGTAAACCTCAAGGTATATCAGAGTACATATCATTAAGTAACTAAATAACTTTTCTCTTTAAATGGGAATAATAATCATATATACCTCTGAGACAGGATGGAAAGGGGCAGGACACAATCATTAAAAGAATGACACAGCCATTAAAGATACAACAAAAACTGGTTAGAACCTATTAGGCCTAAGATGGCAGAAGACTCAACTTCCAGTGGACCTTGAGCCTCATTATATGCTTATTGCAATACATTAGCAAATGCTAAGTGATACAACCACAGGCATCATGACAGTTCTGAGACCTACCATAAAAGGCCAAAATGTGGGCGGCGGCCCAATTCCTGGAAATTCCCACCTCTTCTCCAAGACAGTTAAAATATTCCTCCCACTCATTAGCCTATGAAATTACCCTGCCCATAAAAACTAGTCACCAGCAAGCACAGCCTGGGGTCAGTCTCACCTTCTGAGATGGACCCACTTTCTGCCTATGGAATGTGTATCTCTCTAAATAAACTCACTTTCACTTTACTGTGGCTCACTCTTGAATTCTTTCCTGTGCAAAGCCAAGGATCCTCACTTGGCGCCAGTCCCAGGAACTTGCCCTAGACCTGAGACATGACCATCCTCTCTTACCCGATTCTCCTGCAATGTCTCATATTTTAGTTATCAGAATTAAATTAGGTAATGCATCTGAAAACATTTGGTACAATGATTGGCATATAGTAGCATCACATAAATGTTTCCTAGGTCTTCATCATCACCACCATCATTATCACCAGCATCATGCTAGTCTGAACTCTGACCCAAAGTTCCAAGTGTAATTTTTTATATTATATTTAAAAACAATGCACCATCACAGTGATATAACACCACTCTTTATCTTGTCAAACTTCTAAGACTCCATTATTTAATTAAAAAATTCTAAGTTTATCCCAACAAAGCTGATGCCCTTCTGGCAAGCCTCAACAACTAGGGCCATTTTCTTATTGTTTTGGCTCAGTTATGTACCTGTTCTTTTTCCTAATTCTATATTAACATATTACTTGCAGAATATAAGAGAAATTTTAACTTCCTATGGCCTTTTTCCAACTACATTACTGTACTGAAATTATACTTTCACAGGTAAGTGACTGATTGTCAGATTCAAAGGTCATTTCTTATTTTCTATGCTCCTGGACTTCTTTTAAAGCATTTGATTCATCTGACTTTTTTCTAGAACCTCCTGAGTTTAACCACTTCCAAGTCCACCCTGCACACCAGAGACTGACCTCTTACAAATCTCTTAACAAGTGCTCTTTTATCACATCACTCATCTGAAAACCATTAATGTTTTCTTGTTTTCTTGTGGGAAAAGAAAAAGGTCCTTAGCATTTCATCCTTCGTTCTCCACAATCTTATCTTCATTTATCTTTATAACATTCTCTGAATGAAAAGAGACAGAAAGTCTTACTTTGCAATATTTTTTTTTTTTTTCTTTTTGCGGTATGCGGGCCTCTCACTGTTGTGGCCTCTCCCGTTGCGGAGCACAGGCTCCGGACGCGCAGGCCCAGCGGCCATGGCCCACGGGCCCAGCCGCTCCGCGGCATATGGGATCCTCCCAGACCGGGGCACGAACCCGTATCCCCTGCATCGGCAGGCGGACTCTCAACCACTGCGCCACCAGGGAGGCCCTGCAATATTTTTTTTTAAGCAGCATTTTGCCAGTTCTCTCTCTGAGAAAATACATAATTATCCATTAGAGAATCCTTCCTTCCCTTTTCCGTTGTTTTCTACCTGCTGCTTTCCACCGACCTCTCTGAGCTGAACTCAGTATTTGTGTAATGAGCATTTTTGCTACCTGAACTAAGCTGATCCATAAAAACCACAAATAAGAAGAAGTTTGTAACCAAATACTGTTCTTCAAACTTCTGAACTAGATATAAGAGAAATTGGGCTTCCCTGGTGGCGCAGTGGTTGAGAGTCCGCCTGCCGATGCAGGGGAAACGGGTTCATGCCCTGGTCTGGGAAGATCCCACATGCCGCGGAGCGGCTGGGCCCGTGAGCCATGGCCGCTGGGCCTGTGCATCTGGAGCCTGTGCTCCGCAACGGGAGAGGCCACAACAGTGAGAGGCCCACGTACCGCAAAAAAAAAATTAAAAAAAAAAAAAAATAGATATAAGAGAAATCACATATTCATGACTTTGGACAGCTCAGTTCCATCCTACCTGTAACATAATCTAGAAATATAGGAATTGCTAAATGTTCATCTCATAAACTGTTATCACTTCCCAAAATAAATTTTTATAGGAAATTTTAGTTTTTTGTTCTGAATCTCACTAAGTTAGTTTGATCTAAGCAAAAAGCAAGTCTAGTCAGAGCAAAGATAGTGCAAGATGGGAAAATATTTCTAATGCACAAATGTATAACCTTACTGTCCTTCCTAACATTTCAATCAAAAAGAAAACACAGGTAATGAAGCAAGATTTTTCTCTTATTCTCTTATTTCCATTCTTTGGTCAGTCTCACATTATTTCCACTGTTATCTATGCACCTGTATTCTATCATGGCTTTCAGGGTCTATACTGGAAGATACTTTTAATTTATATCACATGGGTCTTATCTTGTCTAATATTTTCCCAGAGTAAGCCATTCCTCTTAAAAAATGATACACTCCCGAGTTGGAATTGAGTTTCTCTAACATCTTCATATAATAACAAAATCCTAAATGATATATGATTGTGATAATCAGGACAGTCTTTAAAAGTTAGCATTAATTTCTCTAAATCCATTAAAATATTCTAAGCTTCTTCAGGAAAATTCAGTCCTTCCTAATCTAATACTGAACAATTTTAAAGATAAAGGAGAAATCCTTGAGCCACATAAATAAAGATATAACTAGAGTTAAACACCATAAAATTCTGAGGAAGCAAATGTAAATGATTATTACACAAGTATACTCAACAAATAAGTAAATAAATAAATACTCACTTGTTTAGTCTATATTAAGGTAGGATACTAAAGCATTTCCACCCACCAGCCCCTAAAAAGAGAATGTCCTGACAGTTAAATAAGATTAGTAATTCTGGGTGATTGTTCACTTGATCCTTTTTTTTTTTTTTTTTTTTTTTTAATGCTGTCACAAACTTATTAGGACAGAGAGAAAGAGGGTATGTTCATATTTGGGGTATTTCAAACCAAGAATATTTTAGCTTATTTTCTTGCTGTTATGGATTCTGAGAGGCAAGTCTTCTGAAAATATACCAGTATGAAAAGGAAAACTTTTTTTTTGGATGCCCGACTCGGCTTGTGGGATTTTTATTAGTTCCCTGACCAGAGATTGAACCGGGGCCCTTGGCAATGAGAGCACGGAGTCCTAACCACTGGACCACCAGGGAATTCCTAAAAGGAATTTTAAACTGCAAAATTAAAATAAACAAAGTGACATCAAATATGGTGAGAAGTGTAAAGTATGGGTAGCCTTGAATCCTACAGAGTTTGTAACTAGGTTTATAGTATATCACAGTGAGCCAATAATTTACCTTATTTATCTTTATTAAGTTTTTAAAAAAATCAAATGGTTGATGCTGGGTGTATTTTTCCAAGAAGCTCTTTTACCACTTAGTTAACAGTTAATTCAAATTCCCACAAAAATATTTATCTAAACAAAACCATGCGCTGAATGATTTCCTGTATAAAGCTACCAGATCTTTTAAAACAAAATGAATTTTAAAAAGACTCAGACTATAAACCATATTGATTCAGGTACATTTTGTCTGGATTCAAACATGTTCTAATCTTCATTATAACATGGGTAGGGGGGAAGTGGTTAGGTAGGAAAATTTCTCAGTGATCTTTTCTCAAAAATAGCTCTATAAACAGAAGAAAATTTGATTTGAAATTTAATCTTGGAAAATTTCAGCATAAAAATGATCTCTGATACTTTTCCACTATTTCTTTCCAACAACAAAGAATATTCAGAAGACAAATACTGAATATGGAACTTCCTTTCTGTAAACACTTTTTGGTGATACCATACAGAACTCCTTCTACATATTCTTACTATCTGAACATAAATTTCATAACTTAAAAACATAAATATGTTCTTTGGTATTATTTTGTATTATAGATGAAATTAGTGGTATGCTTATCAGTTTTCAATGCAAAGATAGGAAATGTTTAATGAGAATTTTAGCATATAGGTTGACAATCTAAAGTAAACACTTGATTATGCTGACTATAAATTCCTAAGTAGTTTCATTGGTTCTTTAATTTTCTACATTTCCCCTATAATATTTCAAGTTCAAGTGCAAATCTTGGGTCAGAACTGATTGAAAACAGTTTTCTTTTAATATAAAAAAGTTAAGACTACAGTGTGATTTGAACATTAATAACAAAATGTTATATCTTCAAACTATTCAGAATAAGAACATAACAAATAACTCTGCCATTGCATAAGAAATCTATGCCTTCTGTATTTCCATTGCTTCAAATGTCAGACAAAAACAAAAAGTGTGAGTACCTTATTATAAATAACAATCAACGATCCAAAAGCAAAAAAATTAAAAAGACTTGCATTTGGCTTTTCTATAATATTCTAGAACTACTGCATAACACATATTTTAAAGCTTAAGTAACATCAACAATTTTCCCCATGCACAGTTAGAAAATAATTTGTGTGACACAGCCAGATTATTCAATCTCCTAATATAAAAATTTTGTCCTAGTTTATTTAATTTCCAGTTAAATTTTGTGCTTTTCTTCATTTGAATTCTCTAATTAACCCTGTAATTAGGTATTTAGGTATAAAGTATACATATAAGTATCCATTGATTAGCCATTATGCAATTTTGAAAAGTTTCAATTAAGCGAACGTAAATATAGATATGAGTTTCTTAGTTCAGAAAATAAATTATGCCTCTAAAAATATTTTGTACTAACAGATACTTGCTCCAAATAAAATATATTTTGTAGTTATGTGATTCAAATATTTTGATGTTCTGATGATTTCTCAATTAAGTAAAATCAACAATTCATAGTATTGGGTTTCCAGTTTCAGCTCAGAGATGTCAAAAAATTTCACTTAAGAGCTGGAAGAACATGGCTCCCATCACAAGAGAAAAACTGACAAGCTGAAAATGAAATTCTTGTCTTTAAATCATCAGAGAATTGAAACCACAGGCCATTTAACTATCCTGAAATCTAGAAGGAGATGGCTACCTGCAGGAAGAAACAGGGCCTTGCCTAACTGGAACAGATACTGCCAAACAGCACATGAGACAGTTATAAGATTGAGCTAATATTTTTTTAACAAGTTGCTGAAAATTGAATGTGGGCTGGTATGAGAGTATGAAGTCCCTGGGGCTGCAGACATAGGGAGTTTCAACCCTCGAACAGGCTTTTCCTATGGAAAGTCACCAGAGATGATAAGGAAGGTCTGCAGGAGCTTTACCCATGGCATTGGCTGCGGGAGGGGAGCAGTAGCAAAAGGCTAAGTTTACAAAGAGAACTCCAGGCCCAGATGGTTTCGCTGGTGAATTAGAGCAAACATTGAAGGAAAAAAATAATACTAATTCAACACAACACAATCATCTCCAAAAAAAAAAAAAAAAAAAAGGAACACTTCTAAACCCATTTAATGAAGTCAGCTCTACCTTAATAATAAAACCAAATAAATATCTTTGATTATAGGCCTCTTACAAATACAGACACAGAAATTCTCAACAAAATAGTCTCAAATCATATCCAACAGTATGTAACAATGATAATAAATCATGAACAACTGAGGTTCACCCCAGGAATCTAAGGCAAAAGCAACGTTCAAAAATCAATTAGTAGTTACTATATTCACATACTAAATAAGAAAAGCTATATGAATATCTCAATAGATGCAGGAAAGTACTTGACAAAATTAAACATCTGTTTATGATATTTAAAAATCTCAACAAAGTAGAAATAGAAAGTCTTTCTTAACCTAATAATCAACATGAACAAACAAACAAACAAAAAGGACAAACAAAAATCTACGGCTAACATCATACTTAATGGTCTTCTTTAACTGCTTCTATTCAACATTATATTGGAAGGCCTAGATACTGCTGTAAAAAGTAATAAAAAAGGTACCAATTGGAAAGGAAGATATAAACTTGCCTCTATTTAAAGATGACACAAAAGTTTGTAGAAAATTCAAGGAATCTACACAAAAGTTGTTAGAACTAATTCATAGTTTAACATGTTTTCAGGATACAAAGTCAGTCAATTGTAATCAATCATTTTCCTAGATATCAGCACTGAACAGTTGGAATGTGAAATAAAAATACCATTTTGGAGATGACTTCTGAACTATAACACTAATAACAAGATACATCAAAGAAATAATTGATAAGCTGGACTTTATTAAAATTAAAAACTTTTGCTCTATGAAAGACAATGTTAAGAGAATAAGACAAGCCACAGACTGGGAGAAAATACTTACAAAAGACATATCTGCTAAAGGACTCTTCTAAACTATACAAAAAAAAAAAAACTCTTAAAACTCAACAATAAGAAAACCAACAACACAATTTAAAAATGTGCCAAACACCTTAACAAACACTTCACCAAAGAAGACATGCAGATGGAAAATAAGTATATGAAAAGATGCTCCACATCATATGTCACCAGGGAAATGCAATTTAAAACAACAACAAGATACCCTCACACACCTATCAGAATGGCCAAAATACAAAATACAAAATCCAGAACACTGATACCGAATGTTGGTGAGGATGTGGAGCAACAGGAACTCTCATACATTGCTCATGGGCACTGCAAAATGGTACAGCTATTTGGAAGACAGTTTGGTGGTTTCTTACAAAACTAAACCTACTCTTACCGTATAATTTAGCAATCATGCTCTTTGGTATTTACCCAAAGGAGTTGAAAACGCAGGTATACACAAAAACCTACATGCAGATGTTTATAGTAGCTTTATTGACAATTGGCAAAACTTGGAAGCCAACAAGATATCCTTCAGTAGACAATAGATAAATAAACTGTGGTACAACCAGAGAACGAATCATTATTCAGTGCTAAAAAGAAATATGCTACCAACCATGAAAAGACATTGAGGAACCTTAAATGTATATTACCAAGTAAAGAGATCAATCTGAACAGGCTACATATTGTATGATTCCAACCATATGATATTCTAGAAAAGGGATGGAAAACTATGGAGACAGTAAAAAGGTCAGTGGTTGCCAGGGGTTGAGGAGGAGGAGGGATGAATAGGATTTTGAGTGCAGTGATAATATTCAATATGATACCATAAGGTTCATATAGAATGTACAACACCAAGAGTGAACTCTAAGGTAAGCTATGGACTTTGGGTGATTATGATGTAAGTGTAGGCTCACCAGTTGCAACAAATGTACCACTCTGGTGAGGGTGTTGATAGTGGGGAAGCTATGCGTGTATGGGGGTGGAGCACATGGGAAATCCCTGTACATTTCTTTTAATTTTACTGTGAACCTAAAATTGCTCTGAAAGAATAAGTCTTAACAAAAATCCATTTACAAAGGCACCCATAAAAAAGTAAGTGCTTACGTAGAAATCTTACAAAATATATGTGGGATTTATAGACTGAAAATGTAAAATATTCCTGAGAGAAATTTTAAGGGATCTAAATAAATAAAGTAATATACCATTTTCATGAGATGGAAGACTCAATTTGTTTAGAAGTCAAATTCTGCCCAAATTGACCTGTAAATTCAATGCAATCCCAATCAAAAACAAAGCAGGCTTTTGTGGAGAAACTTAAAGACTTTTTCTAAAATTCATATAGATCTAGAATATCCAAAACAAGTTTGAAAGAAAAGTACAAAGTTGGAGGACTAACTCACCTTGTTTCAAGACTTACTATAAAGTTACAGTAATCAAAGCACCGTAGTATTTGTGTAAAGACAGAGAAATAGATCAATGGAACAACAACAACAAAAAAAAATAGTACAGAAATAGGCCCACGCATGGACAACTGATTTTCCATGAAGGTGCAGACAATATCTTTTTCCATTAATAGTGTTGGAACATTTGGATATCAAAAAAATGAAAAAGGAACTTCAATTCATACAAAGTATCACATACAGAAATAATTCAAAATGGATTGTAGATTCTAGAAGAAAGGATAGGATAAAAGTTTTGTGGTCTTGGGTTAAACAAAGAATTCTTAGATATACATCAAAACCATATTCATAAGAGAGACTGATGAATAGGACTTAATAAATATTAAAAATTTCTGTTCTTTGAAGACACTATTAAAAGAATAAAAAGATAAGCCCCAGTGTGGGAGACTTCAATGCACCTCTTTCAGAATTGGACAGAGTAGGAAAAATAAATTGCATGTAGGAAGTGTTTAATATGAACAACAAAGGTGTGGAAAGAAAGAAAGAGGGAGAAGTCTATCTCAAATGGAAAAAGTACATTGCTCTTATGTCTATAAGACTTACAAAATATATCATTGTAACTTACCACAAGAAGTTTATAAAATTTGAAATAGAAAATTGTATATCTCATATTCTCTGAAAAGTGGAAAATTTAAAAGTAAGAATTTAGAAATAAACTGTGACAAAGATAAACTTTTTAGAAAAGTAAGAAATATGCTTACAAAATTATGAAATTAGAATAAAAAGTACAGACTCGGAAAATCAGAATAATCCATGACAATAGGAATAAAGCACAGTAAAATCTGTACTCAGCAAAAAAATTTATGGCTATGAAAATCTTTAATTACAAAGAAGAAATAATAAATGAATAAAATACTAATTGGGGAAAATAGCAACTAAATAAACCATAAGTAACTTAAATAAGAAGGAAGGAAAAAATAAAATGGAAAAACATGTGTATGCTTGCTTGTACATGCACACAAACAGAATGTCTAAATCCAGATTGCTTTTTTTTTAAATGCCAAAAAAGACATCTAGAAGTTTAAGTTTATAAAATAGACAATAAATTAATTCATATTTAGAATAAGAAAGGAAAATTAATGGAAGATTTAGGAGAGGTTACAAGAATAGGAGACTAAAACATAGAATTCTGTGGCAAATAAAGAAGACTCCTGAGGAAATGGAATTTTTATGTTTAATAGAATATTTAAATATATATATATATATATATGCATATACATACATATACAATTTCCCCAAATTAGAAAACTTGACTGGTCCAATTAACAGAAAAAATTAGAAAGATGATTACAGTGATAAAGATCTATCACTAAAGAGCACCAAAATAGAGAAGAGATTGAGGAGAGAATTGGCAGAAGCCAAGACAATTCAGCTCAACAGGAGAGATACAGATGAGGGAGGTCATATAACGGAGCATGTAAACTTCCAGCAATGGTTTGTAGTGGAGTGTTTCTCTAAGGGAGTAAGTGTGGCTTAGACAAGTAGAGGACAGAAAGAGAAGATACTGAGGGCATATTCCCTAAAAGAGGCAAACGAGAGTGGATTGTTTCCAATTTCTTATCTGCAGTACATTGCATTTACATATGTCCAATAAATCACCCAGATGGCATATTTAAATACATGAAGATAACATCTTATGGATCTGACAGCAGGAGAGATGAAAGCCTCCAACTGAGGGAATTCTTCATTATTTGGCCCAGGGAATCAATTCAGTCTCCTCAAAGCAGTAAATTCCACTTATTTTCCTGACTGACAGGGTCCCCTGGGCAGCAGTGTTTTTTTTTTTGTTGTTGTTGTTTAAATATTTACTTATTTATGTTTTTGGCTGCGTCTGTTCTTATTTGTGGCACCCAGGCTCTTCGCTTCGTTGTGGTGCACCAGCTTCTCTCTGTTGTGGTGCAAGGGCTTAGTTACCCCATGGCATGTGGGATCTTAGTTCCCTGACCAGGGATCAAACCGGCGTCCCCTGCACTGCAAGATGGATTCTTAACCACTGGACCACCAGGGAAGTCTCCAGCTGGCCTGCAGTTTAAATGTAACTGCTCGTTTGTTGAAGCTGACATTGATAATGTCAGATTTCATGAAATTACTCTGTTAGGTCCTTCAATCATTTCTACAGATCGGGGTGTCACAGATCCAGCCCAGAACAACTGCAGGACATTGGAACCAAAGAGAAAGCTTCAGATAGATCAAAATTTCAAAAGCCTGTACAACAGGTAAATTATGGCTAGTTCCACACAATATCACATTCAGAAGAAAATGTAGATGGGATTTTTCAACCTGCCAATTTTTTTCTCGTTTCTCAATTTCTCTATTATTTATCTTCTATTAAAAGAGGTAAAGATTTTTCTAAATCAGAAAATCTCAGGCAGTCTGGACTTAAAGATATTTGAACAGTGATTCAGTTCAATCACTAATATGCAGCTTGACACCTGTGTATTAATTAGGATTCTTTGCTTTAAGACAACAGACAGCAAATCTGGATAGTTTTGAAATATTATGAACTGATTAGAAAAGTGTGAAGAATCTCTTAGAATAAACACTGAAAAGCCATATCCGGAGAAGTACAGACATTAGAGCAACTCTGAATACCCAGCTGGGGGAATTAATGGACAGTTTGTATTGCGTCCATCTCAAGAGAGGAATAAGCTCCCACCTTCTGCAGCTCAGATTCTGCAGAGACTCTGACTAACTTGTATCAAGTTGCTAACTTGGCCAGGAGAGGAAAGGACATTCTATCAATAGCCCCTCTTACCATAGCCCCTCTTACACCTTACCCAATGAAGGTAGGTTAGTTCCTCTAAGCAAAATTCATTGCTGTGCAAATATATGGGGAAATGTAGGGCGGGCAGGGAAAAACAAACATTCATGCCACACTCTCTATGATTTCTTGATACAGGGCTATCTATTCTGTTTAAAAACAGTCAGCAGTGGGAACCCATGACCTCCCAAGGTAGCATATTTCATGTTTAGACAGCTCTGTTATACGTGATTTTCTTAAATTCAACAGAATGTTCTTTATTTACAGTTTTCATCTTTCACTTTGAATTCTACCTCATAAAGCTCTTCAATCAATAATTCTCCCTCTTCCACAGCAAACATTTGAAAGTAATTTCAAACAATTTCAACCAGTTACTGATCCACGTAGAAGTTCATATATCCAATGCATGTCTCTCTACCTTGTCTGGGGAATTGGGGAAACTCTGTAAAAAGCCTTGAATCTGTATTTCCCTGATAGTGACAAAGAAAGGAGCTAAAATGGACATGAGTTTTAGAGAATTGTTTCTAGGCTCTAGTGATCACTGCTTCCTCTACTACTTTTTTTGTTTCTATAAATCATCAATTTAATATTTCCTAGATCTTTGATGCAAGTGACAACAAGCATACTGATGATGAGTTTGTGGATTCTATCTTCCATTTAGATTATAACGTTTGTGCATCATAAAGCTTCCAAAATCTTGCCCATTCCACAGAATCTGTTACTGAGTTGTTTTCTCAGTATTCTAAGAATGGAATTTTTTTTTTTTTTTTTTTTTTTTTTGCGGTACGCGGGCCTCTCACTGCTGTGGCCTCTCCCGTTGCGGAGCACAGGCTCCGGACACACAGGCCCCGCGGCCATGGCTCGCGGGCCCAGCCGCTCCGCGGCATGTGGGATCCTCCGGGATCGGGGCACGAACCCGTGTCCCCTGCATCGGCAGGCGGACGCTCAACCACTGCGCCACCAGGGAGGCCCTAAGAATGGAATTTTTTAAGCCTAGGAAATAAGCACTTTCTTATAAGTTCTCAGCAGCAACAAAGCACAAAATCAAAACTGGAAGAAACCTTAGAAACTGGTTCCACATCTTTTGTAGGTGAAGTGGATAACAAAAGTCATTTGTCTATGTTACTTACTAATTTGGAGCAAAATTTGGTTGTCAAATCATGTTATTTCTTCCACCCACAATATTTCAAACTGCATTGGATGGTTACTTTTTCTTGCTTGTACCATTACAAATGTTTTTTCCTTTCTTAAATATATTTATACCTATTTACTTAAGACTCTGCTGCTAGCTTAATAATAATACTAATAGGTTATATATATATAGCCTTTATTATGTTCTAGGCATTGTTGTTAACTGTTGACTCATAATAACTCATTAATGCTCACAACAGGAAACACAGAGTTTGCTTGCCTGTTATCACACAGCTAGTATGTGTCAGAGCCAGAATTTAAGCCCAGCTGGTTTAATTTTAGATGTTAAATTCATAAATACTACAAAATTGTGCCTCTCAATGCTCAGCTGTATGTCACTCAGCTACTGCAAGTATATAATGGGCTACCATATATATATATATATATACATACATACACACACACACACACACACACACATATACGCATATACATACATACACACTCCTTAGCTCTGGAAATGTAACACTGACTTCATAACTTCATTTTCAAGCTGACACTCCTCCTATCCCACTTTCCTGTCAGCCTTGTCCAAAAATCTCTAACGTGCGTAACACCACACTCTGCAAGTCTGCTAGTACTATCGCCACTTCTTATAATCTGACCCTTCCCTCAGTCTAGCTTATTATCTGTTACTTTCAATATACATCTTCCTTTAGTCAGGGCAGTGTTTTCACTGCTTCCCTCCCCAAGCCCCACAAGCTCCTTTCTGATTCTCAACTCTGTACCCTGAGACTTCAGTCACATTTCTGGTGTGTTCTTGCCCTTTCTCACTGCCGGCCAAGTCCTACCCAACTCTGTAGTCCTATCTCAAGTATAAAAAATCTATGAATATTTCCTAATAAACACATCTTGCTCTCATCTAGACCAACCCCCTGTTTTCATATCTCCATTTCAGTTAGCCTTTAATTATCTCTAATCCTAAAAATATGTGAGTATACTTTCCTACTTAGATTGCAAGTTAATTGAGGGCAGGAATCATGATACACTTCTTTTCCAACATCTAACATCATACTGGACCAAAAGAAAGTGCCTAGTGAATATATGTTCATCAGTTCTTCACGTGTACTTATAAGACCTAACCCCCAAATTACCTTCAGCAGGAGAGTACACCATTCAATGAACTTTATAGTAAAATACCATTACAATTAAAAAAAAACTTAGGATTTTGTTTCCTAAACCTTACACTGAGGACTACAATATTTTAATTTCTAAACATTAGTTTTTCTTCAGAAATTTCAATAATTGGTTGAAAAATTTTTTATCCTGGAGACTATAAATTATATAAGATACATATCAATAGGTGATGTTTTCAGTTTTAGTGTTATGATGAGGGATTACAGGGAGAGATTTTGACAACTAAACAGCCAATAAAAACTTCTAAAACATTTGTCTTCAAATGACTAGAAGCAAGATTACTCAAATAATATTTAAATCAATGTATGTTTTAAAGGTAAATTAGATTGTGTTTATGACAATTATATAAAGGATATCACATGAAATCTTCAAATTTAAATCCTTAAGAATTTTTCTGTTTTCTATGAAACAGAAAACACTGATTTAGCTCTAATGCATAGATACATGTATTCTAAAATGTTTTTAAAGAGGAAACATGTTCTAAATATATCCGTAGTTAAATCTGACTATTTGCCCTCTGTGGCTAAGTCTCTAGCACACTGTTGTCACTTGGTACTGGCATACACAACAGAAATACTAGACTTTTTTTTTTTAAACAGGGGTAAATAAAAATTATTTAAGCTGTAAAATTACAAAATTCAATTTAAGCAATGTTGACAACAAAACATCATTCTCTCATTCCATTTCTCTCACTTCCCTTAAATAAAAGTAAATTTTAATTCTGGCATTTCTAGATTGCTACATAGTCTCTCATAGTCCTTAGTACTTCTTTCCCTTGCTCTTGGCCCACCATACACATAAGCCTTCTTTCAGTTCCTTTAAGCACCTCTGCATGTTATCTTCTACATCAAGGATTTAATCACATTTCATCTGTCTGACATTTTCTTACTAAATGAACGACTTTTATTCTCAGATCTGAGCTCAAATATCATTTCCTCATATAAGCTTTCCAAAACTTCTATCTTAGATAATATCTTCCAAATGTTTCATAAGAACTTGTATTCTCCTCTCATAGCATTATTGACACTTTAGATGAAATATTTGCTTAAGGCCTATTTCTCTCACGATTCCATATTCTCCATGTTGACATATACATTGTTAGCTCACTGCTACTGTCTCTGGCATATACTAGACACATATAAAATGTTGGGAGAATGAATGAATGCACTAAAGAATGAATTTTACATGGAAGGAAAAACGCCCTAAGAGAAACATGTGATAGTTTTGGAGAACAAATGCTGAACTAAGACAAGTATCTTCCTTGGCGAGAATCACCAGTATTTGGCTCAAGGAGGTTAATATTATTCAATCTTAGCTGTTTTGAAAGTGTCAGCTTCACTCCAGTCTAAACATATTGTGAAACTTACCTGATTGATTAAAAATATGCTGAAGAAACCTTTTTTCCTATTTCAATATATTGCTCTCATAAGGCAAACATTATTGATTGGTACTTGATAATTCTATCTATCCTAAAAGTGTAATCATTCAATAATATATTTACCAATGGTATCCCACATAGAGATTTGACAGTGTGGGGATCATTTACATTTTTGAATTATTGAATAATAAGTAGAAAGTACATGATGGCAATTGATGATAAATCAATTAACTTTGTATGATTCTTAAAAAGCATAATTTTTTTTAATGTAGGGAATAGACTGCACCAAATATAATTTTTTTCATCTCTTGCTACCTATGATAGCTATATTTTTGTAAACCAAATCATCCATGGAATAACATGAATTACAAATATCACTTTAGGAAATGTTTGATAAACTAAATGATTTCTTTCTCTCTTTTTTTCTTTCTTTCATTCTTTCCTTTCTCCCTTCCTTTCTTCCTTCTTTCTTTTTTGTAAATTCCTAGGTTACAAGAAGCACCTGATTCTATATGCACAATTTGATGTATTTCTTGGCTAAGTCATACCTAACAACTTAATATCAGATTGTGTATCTACAGGCGTCCATTGTGGCTTTTTAGGTGGCCACTAGGTTAGTTTTCTTAACATGTGTTTTCTTAACATGTGTTCTTTTACAACACGGACAGCTCCCTCTGACAGTCTTACAACATTTTGAGAATCACTGATATGATCTGGTCTACCAAGACTGGAAGCATTTTCTAAAAGATGAAGCTATCCACATGAGATAGAACCTGGCTAAAAATTCAGCTTACATTATTTACTCTAGCCTGATAAATGGCACTGGTTCTTAGCAGAGAAAAAGTTGGAATGCTTAATTTACTGATGAGATTAATTTTTTAAAAAAACTTGAATATACAGAGAATGACTAAGATCTTCTAGTAGCACAGTAGGTTAACAGGTAAATGTAAACTACAGACATCTCCCTAGCCCCACACATGTGGCCAGTCTCTGAGGAAAAATCTATAGGTTGTTTGGTTTCTTTTTTGAAAAAATTTGGATTTTTCAATATACATTTAATTTCTTTTTCTCCTAACGATAGCAAGTTTCAAGTAAGCCTGAAATGAAGCTTTCTCTTCAATAGTCAATGAAGAAATTAAATTTTCACCAACTCAGAGTAATTTACCTCAAATAGACCTGACTGTAAAAATAAGATTTTAATATTTTCATCCAAATTTCAAAGGAAAGCTTGTTTTTATTCCCCAGAAGAAAAGTGCTCTTTTTCAATAATGATGTTGCACAATAATTCAAATTAAAATAATTTCTCTTGGGCTCCAGGTGAGGGGGAAACTATTTACTTTCATTTATCCTGAATTGTAGTGGTGTTAAGCCAGTGTTCCCTTATCACTCCTGAATATGGATCTTCCTCCTGATTCATTTTCTGTTACAATGGCTCTCAACTCTGGCTACACTTTCAACACCTCTAGGAGCTTTTAGAAAACACCACTATCAGAGTCCAGCCCCAGATAAATTTAGACAAAATTTCTAGCACTAGAACCTGGGCAGCTATTGTTCTTTAAACTTCCCAGGTGATTCTAATGCACAATGATGGTTGCAAACCCTTAATCCAGTGAGTGTTTCATCTGAAAGAAATTAGTCAAAGGTAAATCCTAATAAGTTAAGGAAAAATAGTCAACCAAACTCGGAGTTCCTAGATTTAGCTCGCTTGATTAAAGAAATCCTATTAAGATATGCTTCACCAAACAGTGCATATGAATTCCCATTGTAGCTCCAAATTTCTTATTTTCCTCAGAGACTGGAGGGTACAATTCAAAAAATCAGTTATAACTTCAGAGGAGAGTTGTTTTCCCAGGTTCAAATAATGCTTAAATAGAACAGGGCCAGGGATTGGAAGCAGATCTTGTTTGCCTCAATAACATTAACTTCATACCAAAGTCAGTCATAGTTAGGGTCGCCTGCACCATGGAAATCACATTCACCAACATATTTCCATTCCGAACACTTATGGAAATGATCGAAAAGAATTAAAATGTAATATAATTGAATAGAAGAAAAATTACTTTTAGAAAAGATTTAACCAATCTAAATACAAACTTCCAAAGATAATAGAATTATATTAAATCTTTAAATTTCACTGCCTCCAAACCTAAAAATATGGGTGCAAATAGGCTAAAGACAAAATGAAATGTACCAACCAACAAACAACAAACTTCCACAAATACAACAGAGGTCATCAAAACAAGAGCTGGTAGTCAGAGAAAGAGAAGGCTTTTCAAAATATTCTACAATATAGCTCAATGGAACAGAATAGAGAGCACAGGAAAATACCCATACACTTATTCCCAATTAATCTATGACAAGGGAGACAAGAATATACAATGGAGAAAAGACAATAAGTGGTTCTGGGAAAACCGGACAGCTACATGTAAAAGAATGAGATTAGAACATTTCCTCACACCATACACAAAAATAAACTCGAGATGGAGTCAAGACCTAAATGTAAGATGTTAAAACATAAAATTCCTATAAGAGAATGTAGGCAGGACACTCCTTGACATAAATCGTAACAATATTTTTCTGGATCTGCCTCCTAAGGCAAAAGAAATAAAAGCAAAAATAAACAAATGGGACCTAATTAAACTTAAAAGCTTTTGCATAGCAAAGGAAACCATTGACAAAACAAAAAAGACAACCTACTGAATGGGAGAAGATATTTGCAAATGATATGACTGATAATTGGTTAACATCCAAAACATATAAACAGCTCATATGACTTAATTAAAAAAAAAAAGGGCAGAAGGCCTGGATAGACATTATTCCAAAGAAGATATACAAATGGGCAACAGGCACATGAAAAAATGATTAACATCACTAATCATGAGAGAAATGCAAATCAAAATCACAATGAGAGTGCTCGCTTTGGCAGCACATATACTATAATTGGAACAATACAGAGAAGATTAGCATGGCCCCTGCCCAAGGATGACATGCAAATTCGTAAAGCAAAAACCACAATATTACCTCATACCCATTAAAATGGCTGTTATCAAAATATCTACAAATAACAAATGTTGGCCAGGATGTGGAGAAAAGGGAACCCTAGTACACTGTTAGTGGTATTGCACATTGGTACAGACACTATGGAAAACATTATGGAGTTTCCTCAGATAACTAAACATAGAACTGCCATATGATCCAGCAATTCCACTGCTGGGTATATATCCGAAAAAGATGAAAACACTAATATGAAAAGATATATGCACCCCAATGTTCATAGCAGCATTATTTATAATAAGCAAGATATTAAAGTGACCCAAGTGTCCATAAACAGATACATAAAGAAGACATTATATATATATATATATATATATATATACACACACACATATATTTATATATATAATAGAATACTACTCAGTCATAAAAAGGAATGAAATTCTGCCATTTGTAACAACATGGATGAACCTAGAGAGTATTATGCTTAGTGAAATATGTCAGATAGAAAAAGATAAATACTCTACGTTATCACTTATATGTGGAATCTAAAAAATAAAACAAACAACTGTATGCAACAAAACGGACACATATTTAGAGAACAAACTAGTGGTTATTAGTGGAGTGAAGGAAGGGGGAGAAGAGAAGATAGGGTATGGGATTTAGAGACACAAACTACAATATATAAAATAAGTAAGCAACAAGACCATATTGTACAGCACAGGAAAATATAGACTTTTTTTGTAGTAAGTTTAAATGGAGTATAAGCTACAAAAATATTTGAATCACTAGGTTGTACACTTGAAACTAATATAATATTGTAAATCCACTATACTTTAATAAAAACGATAAAAATCCTAACTTTCTATGCCATACTACTGAACTGTCTTCATCTCTCTCTGAAATTTTTTGGCATGATTTACAAATTAAAACATTATATAAAATAAAACTGTAAGCATCGTAAGAAAAAAAAAGTATTTCCTTGCTTTCAGTCATAACGATGATAGCCAACTTATTAGGTAGACAAGAGTTGGGAAGCACTCATCAATAGTATGACTTGAAAAGTCTAAAGCAAAGTTCTGAGGATTAAAGTAGAATGTTGTGAAGTAATAATATTAAATCAATTAATTTCTAAATATAATATTTTTTAATATGGTGAAGATATCATACCTAGGTTGGAAAACCTAGGGACGAGGCTGGCCGGTTCCCCCTCATTTTATCCTCACCCTCTACCTTAACGGCAGAGTTAACTTTCGTCTATTAAATCAAAGAGAAGATCAGCACACAGCTATACTTAGGAGCTTGCATGATGTATTACTGATATGCCCAGTGTTTTAAACAAGAATGTCAATAATTATTCATGATACTTTTTATGAAAGATTGTATTTTCTATAAATACAAGTTTTTTTTTTTTCTTATTCTTTTTTCTGGTCATTTCTTCTTCTCTGTGATTCTCTATACTTTCTTAATATCTAGTTTGTACAAATTTTGCCCCAAGAAGCATTTTCATAGGCTTGGTTTCTTTCATGTATTCCCTAATTCCTGTATCAATTTTTATGAGTTCTTATAAAAAACTTTACAATACATTGCTCAACATCAGTATTCACTTAGTATTCACATGTATATAATATCATTATTTGCCTGGATATTCTGAAGTTCAAACCTCTAAAAACACACTTGTATTTATCCTGGATATTCAAAAGTGCTTAACTGAACCAAATACTTTCTAAAGTAAGATTTACCTTTTGAGATGTATGCATGTAACCATTAGAAGCTAGACAAAAACATGACCATTCAGCACTCACTTACTCATATCTCCCCAAACAATTTGAATCAGACATTTTGTTGAATGTATTTTAATCGTTTAAAAATTCTGGCTTTCAAGAGAAATAAAACAAAACACAACCAGTGTTTCTACCTGTTGTTATACTGCCTCTCCTTTTTCTAAGCTACTTTAGGTCATGAAGCTCTGCGTTATGCCCTATATAGCTAAGTTAAAGCAGGCATAGATAGCTTGAAACACGAAAGGATTTTAAAGCAGAAAAAGCAGATCAATATTGAAATGCAGTCCATGTTATTCTATCTTCAAAGTGTAGAAGGTGGGTTTTAAAAAGTTTTTCCTTTGCATGTCTCTCAAAATATAAACAAACACACAATTCTTAAGGAACTAGTAGATTTGAAATATTAGAGAAAAGGAAGGGTTATAAACCTAAGCCTTAACCCCTAAATAATTACTTTTATGAAATTTATAACATTTTTTTTTAGATTTCTATGATTGAGTGACAAAAACTATCAAGAAATAGCCTCTGTGAGAAAATAGTCTTAATTTCCTCAAATACTGAAAATTAGTTTTTTAAAAATAATTTTTTTCCTAATAAGTTATTTCCTAATAAGTCCTCTATTCACATTCTAAGAATCAGTATACATGTGTTTGGGATATGCAAACATTTAACAATTTCTAAAGGACAGTACATGTATAAATGGGGAAACTTAGGCACAGATAATTAAAAAGGAAAACAAAATCTTTTTGAACTGAAAATGCAAGAGTAAAGTTATTTAGTGGCTATACATTACTCAGAGGTTCACAAAGAGCTCTAAATATAAAGAAACAATTTCAAAATTAAGTAAATCAAGAGGAGATTGGAAAATAAAAGGGAATCAGTTTAATTAATGAATTAGTAGAATCTATCCACCCTCCCCAAACACACATAGTTTTAAATAAGGAATTATGTAAGTTGAAATAAAATAAATGTAACTTTTAAGTATACTTGAATATATTTGAACTATAGTAAAAACATTTTATTTGGTAAAGGGCTTCATTTTTTTTTTTTTTTCCAAACCGAAGGAAACATTGAAAACACTGCAAAATAAAAAGACAGAAAGAAAGAAAATAATTGATAACAAGGACCTGATAGAGCCCTTTTAACCAGTTCAGGAAAACTGTGGGAAGGCTGGGTAATCAGGATGGATGCTAAAGTTCTTTGCCAATTAGAGTCTGAAAGCTATAGATGCTTCCTGGTTGCATAATAACAAATTTACTGAGGAGATAATTTGTGAGAGAGCTGAGCATAGGTCTCATGCTGTTCACGATTATAGACCTTCTTGAATACTGCATGAGAAATTTCAATAATTTTCAGTAATACAGGCAGAAATTTAGCACAAGTTCTATAATGAAAATAACAGTTTAGTGGAATGGTAGGATCAAAGGTGATTATGAACTTGTACATGTTAGTATGGTGCAGTATTTTGAATGCGCAGCCAAACAGAATTGGGTCTGACTACTAATAACACAATGTGTTTTCATTTCTAGATTGACCTTGCTGTGGAAATTCAGAGTGGACATATATGCCCTATGCAATTTTGTTTCAGAGTACCAGGGCATAAGAAGAGCCCTACTAAAGGAGTAGATAAATGGCAATTGCATTTACCTGTCTCTTCTGTCAGTGATACATCTCCAGCGATATGCTCTTAACATTTTAACAATTAGCTATTCAGAAAGAAAAAAACAAAACAAATCCATGGGGTCAATACTCCCTCCACACCCAATTTCAAGCTACCAAATGACATGATTGGATGCAGCGTTGAGAAAAGATGTGCACAATTGGCTTTTACAAGTGGGTGTGAGCCAGATGCAGCACCCCACTGTGACAGCAGCACCCCCCAAATATCATAAGAACATCTGTCCCAAATCATTATGTCCAGGCTTCTTGTACAGCTTAAGAGCATTTAAAGGGCATTTATGAAGATGCTTGATCCACCATTCTTGGTCTCTATATTCAGAATCTATAACACATTTTAGTCTACTGTACGCTTTTAAATACAAGTATCTACTATCCATGTAGATTTCTAAATTTTCAAGGGAAATATTCTATCAGATACATCCATAGAAATTTTGCTGGGTTCTGAGACCTGTTGAATTATAAAGTATATCTTTCATTTTGACTTTCCCACAAATGTGAAACCTAAATGCCACACTTTAAAAATCGGCTGAAGAGTTTGCATTTAACGCTAAGCTGTATTCGTGTACAATTTAAGTTTTAATGATATCTCCACCCTCAAAGGAGATAAAAGGATTAACTCTAATCTCCATATGAACAGTTTTCAGTCTGTGTAAGGATAGGGATAAGTGAGTCTGAAGGCAATAAAAAGAGCAGAGAATTCTCTGCTAAGCAGATGAGAAGTCAACTTTAGATGATATAGTAGTGCTAGGAAAAGCATCTCAGGGTAAATACTAATTTTATTTTTCATATGTATGAATTATAATTTTGACTCCCTATTTGATAAATCCACCAGACATCTTACATCCCATACTCACTCATCCCTTCTTAAGCTTAACATGCTCATGGCTTCCACTGTTACCAAACTGTCTTAGTTTTCTTTGCACATAAAATTACAATTTCTTCTTCATCTCCTTGCTCCCTGTCCTACCCTGGTCTATGAAAAGCCAATCATTCCCAAAGGTCCATCCTTGGCACACTGCTCTTCTGTTTGCACATCTTCACAGGTTGACTTTTTATCTATTCTTATAATTCGGCCTTTATGCAAATGACACTCAAATCTATGTGTTCAGCCCAGAAATTTTCCCAAGATTCAGATTCATCTATCTTTATTTTCAGGTGGACAACTACTGCTGAGTATTCCACAAGCCCTTCATGGTCTGTATGACCTTAAATGTTGCATATCTATTTGTGCCTCTTCTATGTTCCACCTTGGTTGTACCATGATTAACTCTGTTACCTACCTTAGAATCCTGGAAATGCATCCTTTAGAGAGCTGCTTAGGAGATCTATCAAGCATACAATGGTTTCCATACCATTCTATGGCACCAAATATTCCATTGTCACCATGAAAATAGTACATTTCTATCTATTGAAGAGAAGTAAAATTATTTCTAAAAATAAGCCAGTACTCAAAACCCTAAAGGTATTACTCAAAATAGGTTATGGAAATAAAAATGGTTCTGGCTGACAAATTATACTGGAGTTAGGGGAGAAAAATGGGAGTTGTAGGCAAATCCCACCCACATGGCTTCCCCTTCATTCCTGTGGCAGTTCTGAGGTACTCTGAGAGCCAAGTTGGGTCCCCATAGCAAAGGTTGAAAGTCTCTGGATTACAGAATAAAGTTCCTTTCTTGGAACAGCACGCAAAGCCCTCTATGACAAAATGCTGCTCCCCACCTTACCCTTCACATCCCAGCTAATTACAGTTTCCCCAGATGTCAGGCTGTTTCTCATTTCCCAATTTGCTTATGTTACCCCTTGGTAGAAATACCCATTGAGCTTCTCCACCCCTATCATGTAGCCATTTACTATGCAGCTTTAGGATTTAAATCAGATAATATTTCATTCATTCAATTATTCAGTCAAACAACCATGTGTCAGCAAAAGAAGATACTTGCTTTCACAGAGTTTCTAACTTTGTGATGAAGGCTAGACAGACAATAAGCCAACAAATATGCAAACCCCAGCAAAGAGTGAACTGCTTGAATCACCTATGACTAGTGTCATGCTGGCCACATACTAGAAACTCAGGTAACCATAAATGAACATCTTATGATTGTCATGCACAGTGTTAGATGCTTTCATATGTCAATTCATTTTAATTCTCAAAATTATGTTAAGAAATGAGTTATTCCGCCACTTTGGTAGATGAGGAGACAAGGGCTCAGAAAGATTTACAAATTCACCTATGGCCACATAGCTGGAGAGTGTCAGAATCTGAATACAAATCCAGAAATGTCCAATTTCAGAAACCATCCATGTTCATAATAATATTGGCTTTCGGGTGCTATAAAAAAATAAAGACTCCGTCCTTATCTGAAATCAATTCACATGCTTAAATCTCTCCATCCCAGAGGGATTTCTATAAATTCTAGGAAGCTTAAAGGAAGTTTTACATTGTAGCACTTCAGAATTCAAAAGAACTTAATCATGAGCAGTGAATCTGCAAAATACGCTCTCGGAGCCCCACTGATTTCAGCAATAGGAGAGAACAGCCTCCTGCAGCATCTGTTAGAATGAAATGGCTTACAGGCAGTAGAGGAAAAGCATAAATGGTGTACTGAACACCTGGTACTTGAGGCATTCTTTGCTATGTAAGAACCAAACTAAAGCTTCAGTTATTCATTTTGAAAATGCTTATAAGTTTTGCAATAAGATTCTCAAATAATAGATGTGAGCTTCAAACATAATCACTAACAAATGATTTAACAGAAATAAATGGTTGTTACAAGAATATAGTGAGAATAAACAATGTTAAAAATAAGGCACGTGAGAGCCTGGACTGCAGGTTACTGCTGCCCAGATGAAAAACACTCCATTTTTACAGACAGATAAAGTGTTTTCCTGTAGAGTCTGAATAAATGCTCTTCTTGAATCTGTCAGCATGAATTCCCAAGAGAAAACAAACCCAGCAAATCTCAAGTTCATAGTTGATTCCAAATTATCCCCTTCCATTTATTGCTTAGATAGGGAGACCATATGGGAATTTAGTATAATCTGGACAGGTATGATTTGCCATCAGTGTAAAAATATCCCCTTAAATTCCTAATTGTTTCATTAAAGCTTAATAACTTAAAAACTGCCTCCTTACTGGACAAGAGAGGAAAAAATCATTTGCTGTTTTTGTGTCTCATTTTTTATATGCAAAATGCTTCTAGGCTCCTCTGTAGAAAAGTCATTTTGAAAAAGATAGGGTTTTTATTGCTGCTATCTCAAAATATTGTGGCCTGTATAAATACTTATATTACTTTATTTTTAGATCAGAGACCAATGCTTTGCTAGTTTTATTTAATTTTCTGAATTATAAAAGCAAATTACAATAAATAGTATTTAAAAAATTAGTGCAGCTTCCATATATAGTTATAATATATATTTTGAAATTTATTTTCATGTAGTGCCCTTTTTATGCATAATTTGACCAAATAATACATGTTATTCTGTATCATAATTTCTTCATATGATGTTAAATTATAAACACTGACCCATCACTGTCAATAGAATATTGAATAGAATATTCCATCAAATAAATATTCTATAGTTTACTTAATCAATCTTGTTTGTGGACATTTAGATAATTTTCAGATTTTTTTCCTGTATTATTACTAGTTTGCCTGATCTCTGACTTCATGAATTTTAAACATTAAAAGTTTTCTTAATGATTATGAAAATAAACTATGGAAAACTCTATACTAGTCAACTTATTCTTTTCTATGTCTCCATATTTTAACAAGGATTGACATCTGAAGTCTTAGTTTTGTTTAGATACATAAAACATATTATTTTTAAAACAACTATATTTGTCAGATCCACTACATATTCTTCACAGCAATTCTGCAAGGCAAATATTATTCTCATTTTACAGATAAACTATTCAAAGTGTTTAAGCAATGTTCTCATGGCTTGTTACAAGAGATGTCTGCATAGCAGTGTGGGTGATAAGTATCAAAAGAAATTAACAGTACAGGTTTGTGGAGAGGAGATGGAATTTTGCCTTGGACACCTTGGGTTTCCATTGCCTGTAGGATGCCCAAATGCAGTTATATATTAGGAAGGTGAACACACATTTGGAACTTTGAAGACAGTATTTCTCTGAAGACACCAATTTAGCTTGTAAATGAATTTCAAGCCATGGAACAGAAAGGGATTATCATGGTAAAGTAGGTAACATGTGAGGCAAAGGGAGGCAAGTACAGAATCTTGAAGGAGCAGATACATTTGGCAAGAAGAAAGGAAACTCAAGAAAAAAAAAAGAAAAAAAGAAGGAATAGTGGGTAAAGTCTTATAAATCAAGGGAAGAGACAATTTCAAGGACAGGACACTGATCACTCAGCCATAAAGCCACCGCTGGTGATCTTGGTTAGGGTTAAGTTTCAGTGGTGTTCTGGAGCTAAAGAGGAATTTTAGTGGGTTGATGAGCAGCTAACCTATTTAATAGGAAGAATTGTTTTAGAGAACAAGAGTGAAAAATGAGACACCTATAAACCATGGTAACAAAGCTCCTGCTGAGTGGGTAGAAGGACGAGTCAGCTGCCACGGAGACCCTCAAAGGGGTCCTCTGAGTATGGAAAGCCATGAATTCAGCCCTGTTTATGGAAACCTGGCATATAATGTTTCCTTCCCATAAAAAGTGGACATGTCAGTCAGAAAGGTCAACAGATATGACCTCTCCATTAGTCTATGTCCCAAATGACTAAAACCGATGGCAAGTACTCCTTTATAATTTACTCTGTCTAAGCCATTGTTAACTATTAAAAATATTCAACTACAAACCATTAAACATATTAAACTAGGCAATATTAAGACATACAAGAATCAAAATAGTAAGTTATGATGGTGACAGCTGCCTTACCCCATTGGCAGGCCATTTCTGTTTGCCAAGAGCCAGGAGAGAACGGCAAGATTCTAGTTTTGTTAACTTACATACTTTTTATATATCTTTATTAAAAAAAATCAGTAAATTGTAGGGCACTGTGGAAACATTACTATTCCCCCACTCTCCGCCCCCTGTCGCATGCCCTTTAAACAGCTCAGCCCTAACCTTCACCTCCAGCTGCGCTGCCAACAGAAGGCTCACAGAGGAAAAGTGCAACTGTGATTTCTTGACACCCACAGATAATTACTATACTGTTTGAATCTGAAGGAGATAATTCTCTGTTCTGCTCTTCTTTTGCTTAGCAAAAAAGAACTATTTACATCTCAACTTTCCTTATGTGTTACATTCAAAGCATTATCAGAACTACAGATATCTCATGAAGCCCACGGCATTCTCTTATTCACTATATTCAACACTGACTGGCTAAAAGATACTTTTAATTACATAAAATGAACAAATTTAGTGCCAAATACAAAGACATACGTTTAGCATAGTAAGCTTCCCCTCTTTCCCAAGACATCCCCAAATGTTGTTATTATCAGAGCTTATCCAAACTCTAAAATCTCAAAGAGACTGGATTATGGATATGCTGCAGGTGGAGCTCTCTGAGTCCCTCCCTTAGATGCCAGGTGTTCCTCTGTTTCCTCACTATATTATTCATTCAAGGAAAAAATAATTGAACATAACTTTTGTCCAATTTTTGTTTTAGGACCTTGAGCACTCAGGAGAGTGAACAGGAGCTCATAGTCCAACAGGAGAATTCCACAGGAAGGACAGAATTTGCTTGCTACCCAGAATGCTGGTGGTGGGTGCGTGGGAGCGTTAGAGGGGGCTCCCAGAAGGCCTGATGTGAGACTGGGGCTGCAGCTGGCTGTAGACAGTGAAGAGATTTTTGATTATAAAATTATTAAATATAACTTTCTGCCATCAAGACACAAGTCTGGTCAAAGGAGAAAATTTAAAAAGGAATATTTCCCCTCAAAGCTATAAAAGGCATTAAGTAATATCCCACACATATTGGTGAGGAGAAATAACCTATATATCTATATCTATATCTTGACTTGCATCTCTGCATAGAAAATCAATGATGATATAAATTAAATTGATCCTAAGAAATAGTAAAAAATGTTATAAATGTAAGTTTTTTTTCTTTAACCAGAGGAAAAACTCTCAATTAATGTAAATTTAAAGTGGCCATAACCATCCCTAGTTTTTAAAAATATTAACAATTTTGAAATATAAGTACATAAGCGTTAAATATTAAAATGATGTATTTTTAAACATAGTCTCTGAAGGGCAGCAAACATGTCATAATTTGTTTTTGTTTCTCCACTGCCTGCACAGTGCCTGATGTACTATAGGTCAGACTAAATTTGTTGAAAAGCTGTGAAATTGCTGGAACCAGTAGACATCTCAGGCAACTAAATGTCCAATATTTTGTATATATGATACATTTCCAGGGTATTGTATATTCCCCTTAATTGCAGGATGAAAGACAAATATAGTGCTTTAGGTACAAGAGATGTTATAGCTACTCATTAGTCACATAATGATATTAAAAAAGCATATTAGCCATTTTAATTTTATGACTCCTTGTTTTCATTTCACGGCTATGTGAAATAGAGCACAGTAACATCATAATTTTGGAGAGATGACCTAGACATTAAGACAAATTCCCCAGAAGGGAGATATTTAGCATGAGCAAAAGGAACTTATTTAACAAACCAGGCAGAAGAATTGCAACTAAACACTCATTATTCGATATTAGACTATCCTAGGGAATCAACTGATGTTTTAATAGAGTTTGTTGACGAAAATTACCTTCTTTAGGGAAATAAAAATATTTGATCCTTTTTACATACCTTGAAAAATTGAGAACAGTACATTGGGGTTTTGATTTTTTATCATAATTAATGCAATGTGTCTAAATCCTTTTTTCAAGATTTTTGCAACTGTTGGTGCCATAAATCCTTGAATGAATTTGGGAATTTTTGTATCATCTTGTTTCATGGACAATATGGCAAAGATAACAGATAACTCATTTCAATGCTCTGTGCTAAGACTCTTCACTGTAATCTATTTACTCTCATGGAAAAATGAGAGGAAATTATATACCACTTCAATCACACAGTTCTTTGTTTCCCCCTTTCTTCAAGCTTATAATGTGAACCTAATAGAAGATGCTGATATGTAAAATTCTTAATAAATATTTTATGAAGAATGCATATGTAAGTCATCATACCAGAAGAAATGGATGACAAAGTGATATAACACACAGTCCTCTCCCTACTTTTTTTTTTTTTTTTTTTGCGGTACGCGGGCCTCTCACTGTTGTGGCCTCCCCCATTGCGGAGCACAGGCTCCGGACGCGCAGGCCCAGCGGCCATGGCTCACGGGCCCAGCCGCTCCGCGGCATGTGGGATCTTCCCAGACCGGGGCACGAACCCGTATCCCCTGCATCGGCAGGCGGACTCTCAACCACTGCGCCACCAGGGAAGCCCCCTACTTTTTAAAATCTAGTCAACCAGACATACAAGTAACAATTCAAACAATAAATGGTAATATTGTTCCCTATCCCCAGAATCTGACCTCCATGCTCCGATGCCAATGCCAGTGAGTGTCATCACTGTCATCAGGTCCCTAAGCAGGAAACTGGGTACCTCAAAGACTACTTTCTCTCCTTAACCCCAAATATATAATATAGTTGAAATCCCATAGATTCTGCCACATTAATATATATTTTATAACTGACCCCTCCTTCTTATTTCATCTTTCATATTACCAGCAGACTGATTTTCATCCCAAATTAAAGCCTGATCCCATTATATCCTACCATCAACTCTGCACTTAGCTAGAAAATAAAATCCTAGCTTTTCCTGGTAGTACTGAGAGTCGTCTATGGTCTGGCATCCACTCAATTCTCTTGCTTCTTTCTTACAGTGCCTCCTGGTATCTAGCATTTTTCAGCTGCATTATGGCTGGAGGTCCCTGAATATTCTGCTCTGTTTTGTTCATTCTGCTCTGATTGACCAAAACATCTGAATGACGTTAACCCCTGTATCTCTATTTTTTTTCAACAAATATTTACTGAAAGACCTAGTATGTACCAGATTCAGATGCTGAACTAAATCTTGAGAATAAAAAACAAATCATTTAAACATGTAGCCATCAAGGAGATCACAGTGAAGCCAAGAGTAAATTTAATCAGATAGTCATGATCCTTTCATGACCTCAGTTCCTGCCCCCTCCTAATTACTCACTTTGCTTCAGCCTCTGACCAACTTGTTGACCAAACAAGTCAAGTTGGCTCACACTTCAAGCCCTTTACATATTGTTCCTTTTGTTTGCAATATTCTTCCCCCAGGTAGTGCCATGTTTACTTCCCTTATCTTATTTGGTTCTCTGTTCAAATATCTACTCACAGTGGTCTGCTCTAATAATCTTTTTCAAGGTTAAAGGATGATCTGGTGGGAATGTAAATTGATACAGCCACTATGGAGAACAGTATGGAGGTTCCTTAAAAAACTAAAAATAGAACTACCGTATGACCCAGCAATCCCACTCCTGGGCATATACCCAGAGAAAACCATATTTCAAAAAGACACTTACACCCCAATGTTCATTGCAGCACTATTTATAATAGCCAGGACATGGAAGCAACCTAAATGTCCATAAATAGAGGAATGGATAAAGAAGATGTGGTACGTATATACAATGGAATATTACTCATGCATATAAAGGAAAGAAATTGGGTCATTTGTAGAGACATGGATGGACCTAGAGACTGTCATACAGAGTGAAGTAAGTCATAAAGAGAAAAACAATTATCGTATATTAACACATATGTGGAATCTAGAAAAATGGTATAGCTGATCCTATTTGCAAAGCAGATATAGAGACACAGATGTAGAGAACAAACATATGGACACCAAGAGGGGAAAGGGGGTGTGGTGGGATGAATTGGAAGATTGGAATTGACATGTATACACTACTGATACTATGTATAAAATAGATAACTATTGAGAACCTACTGTATAACTCAGGGAACTCTACTCAATGCTCTGTGGTGACCTACGTGGGAAGGAAATCCAAAAAAAGAGGGGATACATGTATACATACATAAAGAAAAAAAATTTTAAAATCCATCACAAAACTGTTCAAGACACACTTTGGGAAAACATTTGCCCTAAATATAGAACAAACATAAAAATACAGTAAAATTGTGCATAATGCAGAAATTTCTATCACTTACAATTATTCTACAATTATAATTATTTCTAATTTTCCAAATTTCCATTGTTTGATAGCTCCTTGACCAAAAAGTGGAAAAGAGAAGTGAGAATAGATTATCCTCCATCCCTCAAAAAACTATTTCTACTGCAAGATGATAAAACCAGAAAAAAATATGGTAGAGAGTGATAGTTCTTTGAAGTTTTGTGAATTAAAGCACATGAGAATCTTGGGAGAATTTAATTTCTTATATGCGTAGAAGAAAGATGCATTATTGTTTTTTGCATTTGGAAGAGATAAAGAAAATGGGAATAGATCAAAAGGTAACCTAGTAAACTATAATTTGGGGTAGGAAAATGGCAAAATAAAGATGAAGATAAGAAGAATGGTGGAAACTAAAAAGAGGCGTGGAAATGTAAAGCAAGTCGGGACAGAAAGCTAGAGTCCTGAGTCTGGTGTGAGGCATTCACGGAGATGGAGGCACCATTTGGTAGACTAGGAGACAGGAGGCAAGAGTCGTCTTCTTATGGCTATAAATAATTATTTTGCCCCCAGTTGGCAAAATGAAATATCAACAAAATAAAAACTATAACAACTGTTCCCATTTCTGTGCCCATATCTCAGCAATTAATCAATAAAACCCTCTACCATATACAGAGCTTTGTACAGGGTTTTTCACTTTTTAGTTAGAATATGCCACGACTTCCTCCAAATTAAGACCATGCTTGGTAGTTATTTTACACGAACTTTCTACAATCTTTAGGGATTTCAAATCAGTTAGAAAGTCAGTATGTCATTCTCACCTAACATCAATTCACATGGGAGATCAAGATAAAATAATTTTTTAAAGGAACTTGACTTAATCTGTGTCATTAGTTTCTGTTATTAGAACATTTCCACAGATAGAAAGTTGAGACTATTTAAATTATTTCTCTTATAACTATCATGCTGTTTTTCTAGTCTCACCTAGAATTGGGAACATGCATTTTATGAGAAAATACTGGCTTTTCTGGTTGTTGTTGTACAACATGTCTGAAATCATAGTACTGCTTGCAAATGGATTTAATGAGCATAAACATGTTCCCATCAGCTACAACCCACAATGTCATCACTTCTACTCTGTCTCTCCTTTTATGATTATAATTACAACAGAAAAACTGAAAAAGGCAACACATTTTCTGCTATTTATGTGACAGTGTAATTGGCAATTACCTTGATGGAGATAATTTATTGTGTAATGCTTAATGATGTTTAATATACCAAAACAAAAGCTCAGAATAAAATATTTCCTACAATCCATATGCCATCACATACAGTCAAACTAATGGAGCCAACATGACTATAACATCATGATCATCTATCATCACTGTCCTTATGACTCTGATAAATCACACTCACTGGTATGAAATAACAAACTCTAAAGCTATAATGAAGCTTTAGATATCACTTTGTACATACATATTCCAAGAAGAGCATATCTTATTTGAAAATTAAAACTATAATGTGACTGAAGCAACAACAAAAATCTTTAAGACACCTTTCACAATTTGTTAAAACAATGCACTGAAAAATTGAAAACCATAACATATTTCCTGAACTGCAGTCATAAACACACAGCATTAATATTTGTCCTCTGGTCTTATCCTCATTATCACCATTTTCTCCTCTCAATCTAAAAACATATGCCCCTCCTCAGTGCTTCTCTTCATAACCCCTGTAACATCTGGTACATACTCCTATTAGTGGTATACAATGGGATACTGTTTACAATCCTTCATTGTCCTGTTAGTTTCCCACATTAGACTGTAAAATTCTTCAGGGCAAGGACATAGTTTAATTTGTAATACTTGTGGAGGTAGTATTTGTTGCCTAACAAAGGCTGAATCCCTGTACATAATTTCTTGAGAGCAGAGTCCTGATTATATTCTAGGTGCCCCCCTATATACTATGTAGTCCTGGAAAGGGCATTATCTTTCCTGGTCCAGGGTAAGCCATGGATAGTAGCTTAACATTGTAATTCTCTTCTATTTCCAGTGATTGGTTTAGGCATAGTTGTTAGACATAATGTTGCCCAATGAGAAGTGAAGGGAAGACTTTTAAGTGGCTTCTGGAAAAGATTTTTTAAGTCTTTTAAAAATCAAGAAGGAGCTGACTGCTCTCCTTCTTTGGAGACTTATGAGTCCTCATGTGATGTCTGTAGCTGCAGAAATCATTTAGCAATCATGAAGGTGGTTTGCCAGAGACACCAAGGATAGAAAAAAACTGGCTTCTTGCTTATATCATTTAGCTGCTGAACCACCATCCCTAGAGACATGTGTCTCCTTGGTATGAAATTTAATTTATTTAAAAAAATTTTTTTAATTAAGCCTGATGGGTTGGAGTTTTCTGATATTTGTGGCCAATGTCTCCTATGTAATGTCAGTTTTTCCACTTTACTGAGTAAGCCCTCAAATATGTTAAATGAATAACAAACTCTAGTTTTAATGTAGAATGTGAAATCAGACTATTTCTAGAAAATTTAGCAAAAACTTTATCTTTTGCATCAGAGAAGTACTTTATAGGATTTCTGAAATAGTATCTGCAATATGAACTTCCAATAATCAAAGTTCTGGCAGGTATCATGTATTACAAAGATGATGGGTTGAATCCACAAGGCATTTATCTTTTGTCTATTAACAATTCATTTCTAGACTGTAAAAGGAAAAAAAAAGCAGAATATTCAATTTCTATCACTTTAAATTGTAGTACTGAATGTAAGCTACAAATTAAATGTAAAAAGCAAATCTCACTTAGAATTTCTATCTCGATATGTATATTACAATATAAAACATTAAAAGTTGTTGGTAAAGTTTCCTTTCTGACATTCAACTTTAATGAATACTTTCTTGACTCTAAATGGTATAGTTCATTTTTCAAATAAAGAGCCCAGATTCTTGGAGAGCTTCCGATGAGGGGGATAATACACCAAGATCTTCACAAAGGAAATATCACACACTGCTCATATCAGGCCCTTTTCTTTTTAAATCAAATGCCATCAGCTTTCCAGATCACTACTAAGCAAGAAGAAAGAGACTGTATATGTGACAGGAAGCATTGCAATCTTGTTTGCAGCCAGTGACTGAGCAGAAAGTTGAAAACACACAGGTGTAAGAAACAGCTTTGTGATTTCTATGCAAATCTATCCCATGTGACTTTACTAATCAAAACATTATTTTTGTCAGGTTACCCATGAGTTCCCTCAGAAGTTTTCAACAGTAAATTATCAAAGATAACTAGAAGATAAACTCAGGAAGAATGATTTAACTAGAAGTAAACTATACACAACTACAATATTCCCTCAAACATTTTTCCTCTGGCTAAAAATATAAACAAGTCAATAGTTAGAACTCCCTTACTTTACATAATAAGTGAAGGACTTAAGGAATAGTTACAGCTTAAAGTGTTCATACCTTTTGACCTGAATGACTGTACAACAGGAAATTTGTTTGAAAGTATTAGTGAAGAGGAACTTTCTTTAGTAAGATGCTCATCACTGAATTATAATAAAATAAGATCAAAATAATTGTCAAGCAAGGGTAAAACAATTATAGAAATTATTGTTAGACTGTAAGTTCAGTGATGAAATGAAATGTCCA
The DNA here is from genome assembly GCF_025265405.1 of Mesoplodon densirostris. Taxonomy (NCBI): domain Eukaryota; kingdom Metazoa; phylum Chordata; class Mammalia; order Artiodactyla; family Ziphiidae; genus Mesoplodon; species Mesoplodon densirostris. The sequence goes on along the minus strand of NC_082663.1, from coordinate 101,718,134 downwards.
TCTCCCTCACCTTCTGCTCTCAGCACACTTCCTGGTGCAGAGAAAACTCTCAGGAATCATGATTCATTCACTCACTCATTCATTCTATGTATTCATCCAACAACTAGGTATTAAGTCTTATATTCATCTCAGGAATTATGCCAGCACTGGTGATACAAGGCAGAACAGATGCAGTTTTGTCTTCAAGGGGTATAGCTGGTAATGCAGTTAGGGAAGGAAGGAAGAACAAAATATAAATACTGTGATGAAGTGCTAACGTTCTGCACATGACTGGTGGTGTTTATGGAGTAGACAGTTGAAACCATGGAGATTTTTTTGCCAATGGAAATACAAAAAAATTTAATGAGTTAAAGAAAAAAAAAATGGTGGAATTCACTTAGATTCAAAGAACAACAGGAAGTTGGTGATGCTTCCTGAGAGAACCAGTCATGTAGGTGGGAAGACAGATCTCTGCTGGCCACAGAGTCAGGGAAGGGGAGGGATTTGGAAAGCAGTTGGACAAAGAAGGAGCCTGACAAAAATATGTTGAATGAATGTAGCAAGGGTGTGGGAGAAGATGATTACTGAGAAAAGGCTTCTAGACTTTCCCATATGTGATTGACATTTCTCCATGTTGGAATATTTCTGGAGATGCTTTTTTACCAGGCTCTCCCACTTTTTCTGTTTAAACTTTGTGATAGGCATATGAGAGATATTGGTGCAAACTTCAAAAATAGTGCATTTTCTGGAATAGCCACAGAATAACACAAGAAAAAATATCAAGCAATTTATTTTGCTTTTCATACACACCACCACTGCTTTCACCTGCTTTTGCTTTGTTTCTTAACATGGTAAGAAGAACATGATAATGAAAAATGACATGGTTTTAGCTCATAAAGAAAACTTTATCTCATAGTGATAAAGTGTTGGTTACTATTTAATATTCCTAAATGGAAATCATATTAAACAGTATATGAAGTATTAGCATAAATAAGAATATTTTCACTTTTTTTTAACTTCTGAATGCATCTGGGACACATTCACTTACAGCTTGCTTATTATTCAATTTTGTCATAAATTAAATATATGTGTGTGGATGTTTATATATTTTTCATTGACTTTCAAAGGAGGTAAACATGAAACACTGAAATCAAAACAGCTTCCACAGTGGCTTGTGCTTCTCATAATAAAGTTCTGTAATTTATTTTAAAGGCAGAGCATGTAGGATTCAAAGTTTAACAAGGTTGCTGCTTATTGAAGATCAGACTTAGGAAACCAATTTAATATCTATACCCCATACTCCCAGTCACTTCTGGTAAAAAGTAATTTTTATCATAACACTTTTTCAGAACTAAATTAGTTCCAATTACATATTTTACATTCTGTACCTCTATATTTGATTTTAATAAAAATTCTAACAGGTTGCTCAACATTAATCACTGACTATAATAATAACATATGCCATTTACTTCTGTGGACACTTCTTTTCATGAACTTAATATTGCTATTTAATATAATATTATAGACATATTTAGCACAAAGAAGAAATTGATTACCTGAACAAAATAAGACATTAAGTCAGAGAACTGTCCTTTTTAATTGTTTTCTAATCATAATATACCAATTACATAAACCAAACCCTTGGGGTACTAGTAAGATTCATGGATCTTGGAATTGTATCAAAATTTTGGCTGAAGAGCAGCTTTCTGATATAACTTGGGCTGTGATATAGGAGAACAGCCTAGAAAAAGATTACTTACTAAAGTCAAGGTAGATTCAAAGGCTTTTATATCATTATAATTACATTCATATTTATTAATTATACTATTATATACTTAAATCCTACAAATAACTTTCATTGTACCTACATTCTACGAATTCAACCAACTATTAAACTCAAAGTTATATTGCATGCAGAAAAAAGGGGATGCATTATAGACAGACAGTTTTATAACAGAGAGAAAACTACTGAATAGAAGTCCCAGGGTCTGACCCACTATGGAGCTGAAGGAACCCGAGCAAGTCACTTAATGACTTTTGGACTCACATTTTTAATCTGTAATATCAATGGTTTAATTATATGTTTTAAATTCAAAAATTCAAAGATTTTCTGATCCTGAATTCCTGTTTCCTATTTATATATTATCACTGAGTTTATATTCCAATGGAAAGAAACAGATGAAAACAAGTACAATTATTGTAGCTGTGGTAGGCAGAATAATGGTTCCCCAAAGACGTCTACATACTCATCTCAGGAATCAATGAATATGTTTACATGGAAAAGGGAAATTAAGGTTGCAGATGAAATAAAAGTTGCTGACCAACTGACCTTGATATGGGAAATCATTCTAGATTATCCAGGTGGGCCCAATATAATCACAAGAGTCCATGAAATGTGGAAGAGGGAGACAGAAGAGCCAGTGCCAAAATAGAACCATGTAAGAAAAACTCAGCAGGTCACTGCTGGCTTTAAAGATGGAGAAAGGGCCATGAGCCAAGGAATGCAGGCTGCCTCTAGAAGCTGAAAAAGTCTGGAGAATTCTTCTCTAGAGTCTCCAGAAAGAAACATACCCTGCCAACTCCTTGATTTTAGTCCAGTGAAAACCATTTCAGATTTCTGACCTCTAGCATGATAAGATAATATATTTGGGTGATTTTAAATCACTGTTTGTGGTAAAGTGTTACAGCAGTAATGGAAAACTAATATAGTAGTAATACATGCTAAGAATACATCTCTATTCAAAATGAGATGAGTGTACCTGGGGTAAGGTGAGTGAGCTACTATGTACATGGTAGTCCAGACTACTTGGCTGAGTATTTTAAAATACTTCTAATGTTAATGCATGTGCTGGTCACATGCCCCCATTAATAAGTTTTTCTTTTTTTCCCATTGGATATATGGGCAGAGTAACTAGGGCCTATGGGATTTTCAGTAACTGAAAATAATTTTGAGATTCCTTTAATGCCCCTAAAATGACAAATTAAAAAAAAGACCCTTCACAAAATAAAGTCAATGAATTTAATTACATGCTTATAAAATGTAGCATTATGCTAAATTCAGTCATTTTAATTTAGCATATAGGTAAAATTTATTACATTTGAAAACAATATTGTCTCTTGGCAAAAATTCATGTGTATTTCTGATTATGTAGTTAATATGATTATGAAGACATTATAGACAACTGTCAATCAAAATACCTACTTGTAGACAAATAATTTCGAAAAGAAATTCTAAATATCCATCCAAACTTTTAACAGCAAGTTCTATTTAATGTACGACGTGGGAGTATTTTAATATATGTGATGTCGTGCTGGAAGGATCTTTGAATGTAAGGGTGTCTTTGGTCCATGAGAGTCTTCAAAGGTCCCTGCTCACCACTCTCTATTGTCTTTCTCATAGACAAACATCCAACTTCTTTTACATTGTCAGTCTGTTCCCTGATTACTACTGAGTTTGTGACTCCCTATCCAGTTACCCACAGACAAGCTTGGAAATAAAAAAGGGAATGTGACTTGCCTTCACTTTGCATTGAGGCATCAGTGAGTGCACATGAACTACTTCTACAGTTGCCCTGATGTTGGCTCTCCAACACACGTCACATCAAATTCCATTCATGACTTACTTTCCACTTTTGGAATAATGAAGAAAAGCATACTTAATAGGAAGTTAAGAGTCCTGGGTTCAGTTCTTCATGTTTAATGGAGAATTTGGCCCAAATAATCTCTAAATTCTAAAACATCTATTTCTATGCCTTCTAGATTCACAATAATACTGGGTCTTGCTTAACAATTGCGGGCTAACAGAAATTCTCACCTTTAGGACTTCCTATAGCCCCAACTTCTCCAGGTTAGATCAACACCACTTGGAATTTGGAGGCAGATGGGCTAGCAAGGATTAAACTGAGATATGTATCCAATTAAGTACCCCATCCAGTGCCCCATCCCCTCTACAAGTCATCAAGTTGTAGTCTGTTTACTTTTGTAAAATTTAATCTTCCTGAAAACTTAGAAATTCTATAGTCCATTTGGGGCAAATGCCTGAAAGAATAAAGCTGTACAAAAAAATGCAAATTGTAAGTCTTCCTTCCAAAATATAGATTGAAAAAATTCCAGTATCATGAGAGAGAAAGAATATCCTTGTTTCAAGACAGCTGTGATATTACTAAATCGGTATTTGTTTCTAGAAGGACATTTTATAAATTCAAAACACTTAAGTATATCAACTTGTAACAAACCACTGTGAATGTGACGATAAACCATCACCAAAACTCATGCTGTTTAAATCAGGCCATTGTCCTGGTTTTGAAATATCAAACTAAGATCATAGAGTTAATAAAAATTGTTTATTTTCAGTATAAATTTTGCTAGGTAGAGACTATCATACACAAGATTAGATATAATTATAAAGATTTTTGAAGGGAATGCTAAAGACTAAAAATTAATGCAGAAGATATTTTGAACAGACAATGATAACATTCTTCCCTGAAAAAATCTCACTATAAGTGTTGGCATCATTTGCAGGTAATTAGTCAAAAATGTCCTGAAGATACCATTATAACTAAGTGCTAATTTAAACTAAATGTGTTTGATAATGCCCATGTACCTTCTTTAATTCTGCTTTCTTTCCCCAAATTCTTAAAAATCTGAAGCTATGCATGTACATTTAGTTTAATTCTGATCTCCTTCTGAAGTAGATATGCTTAATACAACCCATAATAATCTTTCTCCTAGTGTTTACAGTACTTGATAATGGCTCCTTGTACCTCATAAAATCATGGGTGTCTTCTTTACCCTATCCACTTTATTTCCTCCACAATACTAACAGCATTTTTAGCTTTTCCCTGTCTGAGGTTTACTAGAACATTGGCATATTCAAGTAAAGATGTTTTAAGATAATTTCATTTAAGGTATCCTAAGGAAATCACTTCCTGACAGTTAAAATCCAACCAGGAGCTCATTAGTGCTACTGTAAAAGAAAATGACCCTTTTGATAGAAGAAAAATGAGTAATCACCATTCTATTGAAAAGCTGAAATAAATAAATGGTAGACATGATTAAAACATTGGTTGGAATTTTCTAGCTTTTGATACATTCATTATCCAAAAAAAAAAAAAAAGCCTTTTGTCTTTCAAACATCCTAAGATTAAAAGCAAGGAATGAACAACATTGACCATGTTTCTTACAGGAAATGAATCACTGGGAAAGGAGAAGGATTAATCCTGGCAGTTACTAAATTCAAGAAGAGATTTTGCTGAGGGTAAAAGGTATCTTTACTGTCATCAGAAACCCTGAAAAAAGACTAAATTTATTAAAGTGAAAAACATTAAACATATTCATAGTTGCTGATTCTGTGCAGAGAAACTTATATGCTTCCTTCCATTCTTAGAAGCTAAAAACTGATCAGTAACCAATTGGTTACTTTAGTCTCCCTGGGCCATCAGTTTATACCCTACCATAAGAAGCTGAGCCTGGTGATGCCTCCCCAGCTGCCACGCCTAATTCTGATATGCAACAGAATTGCCCCTTATCCTTCAGAGTCCCTAACAACGCTTTCGTACCTTGTTTCTCTTAAGATTTTAATGAAAGAAACTCCATTTATTAATAGTTGAAGTTATTTCCCTTAACTTTCCTTTTTTCTTCTTCCCTTTATCAAAAATGGTGTCTTAACTCATAAGTCCTATGAACAAATGATTTTCATTTGACAGAAGAGTGGAAATTTCCTACAGCTGTTTCACAAATATCCTAAGAGAATCATTTGCTGCCTGTAGGAAGCCTTTATTAGAAATAAGGAACATGACAGGCAAGCAGATTAAATGGCTCTTGCCCTAAAGATGCATCTACTTTTAAGTCAATAAAATATTCAGATTGTTGAAAACTATAGAACACATAGCATACAATAGTTTCAAATGAACAAAACTTTGTCAGAGATAATCCTTTCCTTAAAGGAGCTGGAGAACTTTAGGAAAATAATTAAGAACTTACTCTTTGAAAATTCTTATGTGGCCAGTGTTGACTTCTCGCCTGGTATTTTCACAAGGCTGCGGTGTACTGGAAAGTTCATAGGTTTTGGAGCAGATCAAAATTATGGTCTAGTCCCAACTCTGTCACTTAACAGCTGGGAGACCTAGGGTAAGTAAACTTAACCTCTCCAAGCCTCAGGGTCTTAGTAACAAGGGAATAAACGTCTCTCTTAAAGGTAATCAAGACAGCCTTCACATTCCGCTCAGCTTGACTCAATTTTAGGCAGGGTTCTTCCTCTGACCTCCCTTTTCTTAGAAATTTACTTTAGAAAATTTTTAGTAGTAAGTTCTCACTCTGCCCTTTGAGATGTAGATCTTCTCTCAGCCTCTTAGCAGTTTTAAAACCCAGGAATGTCTTTCTCCACATGGAGCCATCATTTCTGAAGTGTAATCATCAAGAAAGATAGCATCCCTGCCCTTATCTCCCAATCTCTGAGAAAGGGTAGGAGGCAGTTAGCAAACAGAGGTGGCTCATCACCGTGGGCCAACGTCACCCAGTGAAGGTTCTTCACGTGGGCCAACCTCATCCAGTGAAGGTTCTTTAGCTTATCACAGCTAAAAATGCTCCTTTTTTTTTTTTTTTTTTTTGCAGTAGGCGGGCCTCTCACTGTTGTGGCCTCTCCCCTTGCAGGGCACAGGCTCCGAACGCGCAGGCTCAGCGGCCATGGCTCACGGGCCCAGCCGCTCCGCAGCATGTGGGATTTTCCCGGACCGGGGCGCGAACCCGTGTCCCCAGCATCGGCAGGCGGACTCTCAACCACTGCACCACCAGGGAAGCCCCAATCTTCTTGTCTTGTTTTAGCTGAGCTGAGCTCAGTCTTCGTCCCTTGTTGCAATAGTCTTGAATAGTCATCCTTGCCTGTTTATCCTGTCAGAGCCATTTTTCTTTGACAAGTGTTGTTATAAGGATTAAATAAAATAGTATATGAAAGATACCCAACATTATTTTTAAATTACTTTGAATCATTTTTTTCTTTTTAATTAAAAGGGTCAAACATAGGATTATAGAAAACAATTTAAGAACCAATCAGATTTATTGCAGTTGATATTACCATAGATGCTTGAATTCCATCCGTCTCTCTCATGAAATAAAATGTTACAGAAATAAAAACAAAGTACCTAACATCACAAATAACGGTTGCTTAGTAAATGCTGCTTTTATCTCTATCTCCCTCTCTTTCAAAGAACACAATTCTTCTCTGAATACAGATCCCTGAAAATCCCAAATGTCTTTTTTCAAAGATTAGGTATATTGGTATGATATGGTAGTTAAACAACTTTAAAGAAATCCATTGTGTTTTTTATGTTAGAACAGATTCAAGGAATCTAACAGCAAGCTCTATTTCCAGCATCTGCTGGGCCGGCGGAATAGTCTGCACATTAGTGCCTCTAACAATGATGGGGCTTTTTGACAGCTGCATCCTGACCAGAGGATGAAGAAGGTTTACAGCCCCAATACAGTGCTATCCACACCAGATTCCCAGCCGAGAGGGCAAATATTATGCTCCCTAAGCCAAACTACAAAGTTTTCTCTTTAGGAACTGATACAATCATGGAGCAGGAATATCAGAGTGTCATAACATCAGGAGGCAAGGAGATGGCATGTTCATTAATACTAAATGTAAAATCTCAGAGACCAAGTGAGTCTAAATGTGCTCCAGAGTTAACCCAAAGAAATCCTTCCAAGCTGCTCTCTGAGTTAAAAATAAAACACAAGTCACTATCAGTTTGATTTTCATGAATATGAAAACGGCTTTCTATTCTGTAGTAGGATCACTCCTAAGGCTATTTGGAGCCCTTTTTACACCCATTTTAATTAGATTCCATTTCTCTAAACTTCGCTACATGGCCCTTAAAGGGGAATGATAAAAGATATGTGAATTTTTGAATAAAAGTGCTTTTTCAAAGGTGACTTTTCTGTTATAGAATAAGCAATCAATGACATATCAAGATCTATTGGAATACTTGATAAATTTTTAAGTTGAAATGTTTTACAACTTTTTTCTATCCACATCATCCTAAGACACGCTCCAGTTCAATTTATTAACTGGCAATATTTATTTCTAAGCGTAATTACCATAGGATCAGAAAAGAGCACTACAAATTATAAGTATTGTTATCTTTAATATTTAATAGAGAATTTGAATTTTTTTTTTTTTTTTTTTTTTTTTTTTGCGGTACGCGGGCCTCTCACTGTTGTGGCCTCTCCCGTTGCAGAGCACAGGCTCCGGACGCACAGGCTCAGCGGCCATGGCTCACGGGCCCAGCCACTCCGTGGCATGTGGGATCTTCCCGGACCGGGGAACGAACCCATGTTCCCTGCATCGGCAGGCGGACTCTCAACCACTGCCCCACCAGGGAAGCCCCTTGAATACTTTTAATGATTATGTTCTTATTGCTACCTTATGTCCTGAATGTCAAAAATAACTTTTACTTCCTTAGCCAAGGAGCATAAAAACAAAGGAATAAAGAAAAATTTAAAGTTTGTTAAAGCTAGTGTGAACAATAAGTTGATTATAAAAAATAAACATAATAGAAAACAATCTTGAAGAGGTTATGAAGAATGTTTTTCTAAACAATTCTAAACAAATTGAAAATTGACTTCTACTTCCTCTGTGTAAAAATGAAAGAAATATACAGACACTTAAAGTTTGTTTAAATCACATGTGGAAAATACCAAAATATATATGAATTTGTTATAATTAATCAGCATGACTTGTAGAAAGTTGAATTTCAGAGAGGCCATGAATAATATAAGATTTCTATCAATGTCAGAATATTATATTTGATACTTTAGCTTAAATGCACCATCAGCAAATCTGAATAACATATAACAATGAATTACTGTCATAAAATTAGAATAATATTCATAATCAGCTTAGAATTACTTCCTTGTACCATCAGCAAATCTGAATAATACATAACAATGAATTACTGTCATAAAATTATAATAATATTCTATATTCATAATCAGATTAGAACTACTGATTCCTTGTACATTACTGATTCTCAAGCAATATTCTTAAAATGCATGCAATTCAACTTTTGGTTTTTGTCACAATTTAATACCAAATTTTACTTTTCACTTTTTAAAACAGCCATTGACGCAGTAAATCACAGAAACTTTGAGTGGTAAGGTAATACATAAAGACATACATTCCTCACTTTAAATTTACCTTAAATGGATCTCTAGCTCAGAAATTAATTACTTTTTTAATGTTGCATTAACCAAAATAAGAGTTTAGTGCTTCACATAAACTCTTTAAAATATAGATTTCTAAGTACATTCCTTTGTCTTGCTTACATGGGAAAAGGAAAATGTAAACAGACTCCATTAATACTCATTTCATGCTGCTGCAATTAGGATGAAATAATTAATATCAGATGTATCATTCTCTGTATATTATTATTTAGTGGTTCTTACCATGCTGATATCCTAGAATCACCTGGGTAATTTTAAAACAATCTAATGTGTGGGCCGACCATGATGAGACTCTGATTTAATTGGCTCAGGATAGGACTCAGGGTGTAAATCTTCCCAGGTGATTCTGATGTTTAGTTAGCACTGAGAGCCACGTTGGTATATCAGGAAAGCAAAGGAATAGACTCACAAGATCTGAAATATTCCACAGCACAATGGTGCTCTAGTTTCTATACCATCCAGTTCTAAGAATTTTTAGAACATATATTCTCAGATTTCTCATCTCTCCATCTGGAAAACATCAGCTTTTCTTTGGTACAATTAGCACTACTCTTTTATAGGAACGCTGCATTCTTTCGGATTTGCAACACATCCCTAGGCCAGGAAAGGAGATTAAAGAGAACCTCAAGCCAATGGAGTCAGTTTCCCACTCGTGGAAACCCTGTCCCCATCCTGGCTCATTTCCAAGATGCAAGATCAGATGGAAACTGTTTTCCACAGCACTGTCCGCTCAGAATCTACAGGCATCTTTTATCCTTCTCTACCACCTTCACTGGTGTTTGTTTCCTCTCCCACATTTTTTAAAGAACCTGTTTTCCTAGGAAGTTCAGAAGGAATGAAAGTGCCTGTGTTCTTATATTAGCTTCTGTGTTTGAATTTTGACACTGAAAAAAAAAACCCTCCCACAATTCTGTTTGCTTATATAAGCCCAGATGCATCGTTAGTATCTAATTCAATATGGAAAATTACCTACAATACCTTAAGATAGTATATACTGCCAGATGCAGTTCCATTCCTCTGTTGTTTAAAGGACTAGTGTGTATCAACTACCATTTATATCAGCCCATAGGTTACAAGAAATCCAGAATAGCTTCCCTCATTTCATGGATTAGGAAGTTTATGAGAGCTAACCTTTATAGCTTTAAGTTAAGTAAATGTCACACTTTTTAACTCTCAGTAAGGAAACTCTCAAACACACTGAACCAAAGATATAAAAATAGCTTTTTCAAATTTCATTCCAATCTCCCCAAACATTGCAAGGAACAATACATTAAATAAGAGCCACAGCAAAAGCTATAGAAAATGGTAATCAATAAAACACTTCACAACTGATTGTTCATTCTATGAATTCCATCAACAACTATATATTGAGAGCTCTGCTGATCTTTATCAAAGTGATTTTATCAAGCACAATAGTATGTTCCAGACTCAGTTCACAGGATAGGAGCTCTACGGAAAACAAAACAACATGGGGCTTCAGTTCTCTAGGCTTAGGAAATAAATTTGATGCAAGTGCTGAACAGAACCATGGAAAAATAATTAGGATCTTCTCACTGGGAAGAAAACTCATACAACTTGTATATTTATTCCAGTAACTGGAGCCAGGTTTAGGGTGGCTTAAGGAGAATCTAATACCATCTATAAGATTCCAGTTGCAAATCACATTTACCTCTTTTATCTTTGAATCTGGCACTGCAGTCCTTGTCAGCTGAGAGTACTCAGTTGTCCCCAACTACACCATCGTAGTGATCTGGATAGAGCTGAGGATAAAATGGATCCTGAAGGAATACAGTCGAAAGACTGAATATAAACCTAATTAAAAGCCTAATTCCCATGAGAACATTTATAGGACACACCTGACTCTCACCAAGCCCTCTTATCAGCGGGCTACATCCCTGGGAGGATAAAGGGCTTTCTCCCACATTGCTGTCAGAGTGTATCTTCAAATGAAAAAAAAAAGTCAAATAAAATAGTGGCATACTATATAACCTTAGTCTAAGCAGTAAAAAATACAACTAAACTTTCATGTATTAATTTAAGTGCATAGCCTTCATTTTATTCCATTGAATTCAGCTCACTTTTTAGGTACAAGATTTTAATTGCTTACCTTATTTCAATTTTTTTTTGCTTCCCTTCCCTCTCTTTGCCTAGCACTTTCTGCACATGTGATAACACTTTACATTACTAGCTCAAATTTTCTTACTTATTTCTTCTTCTCTGCCAAGATTCCATTTCTCACACACCAATATGCAGCAATCTGTCTTCTACTGGGTACTGCTTGTTTTAAGTTCCCAGGAATAAATTTCATATCAAGTGAGGAAACTTCCATTTCTGTTCATGAATTTGCATGAGTTTATTTGTCCTACTAAGAGGTCAATTTTATAACGTATTAAGTGAAGAGACTGGATTTAACCATATTAAGTTTCTTCTACTCTAATATCCTATGATTTTTTGCCAGTGAAGGTAGATGGTAAATAATTGCCTTTCCACAATATTGTTAATTTGAGAGATGATATACACTTAAATTCATATTTGTTTAATTAACAGTTGGCTATTTTTTCCAAAGGCATTTTAAAGTTTTATACTTTTGAATTTTTACCTGTGTTGTACCCATTTTACCAGTTATTTTTTTTTATATATTTTATTTGTTATGAAAGGATTCAAATAAATAGTGGAAGTCTACAGCACAAGATTTACAAAAGCTCCCCTCTTGAAACAGGAGAAATTATTTCAGGCTGGGGCCAGGAGAAGGTGCAGCAACAGGAACTGAGTAAGGACTGCCAGGGGGTTAGTCATTTTAACTACTTGGCCGTAGCAGCCTTAGCAGTGTTGAGCTTCCTAGATTGGGCACTCGTAAAAGCAGCCTTGGAAAGGTTTTTGCTAGAACTGCCAAGCCCACAGCTAAGAATTTTAAATAGCAGATGATCCTGAGCCTTCAAAATTTTCTGGATTGAGATGAAATGATGAAAGGAAAATTTCTCTGTTGGATATCTGCAGAATGGACTGGCAGCTGAGGCAAGAGTATGAGTGACAAGCAGGAGGCAATGTAATGTCAGGATGTAAGGGATAAAAGCCTCTCTGAGGAGAGTGGGAGTGGGAATGGCATTACCACACACACACACAAAAGACTTGGCAAAAAATTCAAATTACTTGGATAAAAGGAACAAGGGAGAAGCAGAAGTTATATCCGGCTGAAAATGGGAGCTTTGATGATCAGAAGGTCTATTGGGAAGTCGTATAGAGGAGCTCTTTTTAATATTAATTCTCTGTAATACTGATAATAAATCCACTCAGAAAAAAAGGAAATTTATTAAAAAAAACAGAACATCAGTAGTGTACTTCAAATATCAAGCAAAATGCAGTCATTATTTGATACAACTATGAAGTTTTGGAAAAAATAGGTTAAATAAATCCAAAGATTCCATTTTTGTCCTAAAGAGCAGTTTGAATTGTTAGAAAATAATAGTTTCAGATGATAATTTTGGACTACTAGCGATATTTATTTACTTATACTTAAGCCATAAATCACTGTGATCAAAGAACTTTTATTTAGTTCTTGGTCCTTTTGGAAGGTACCTCACTGAAACATGTACTCAGGTATATCATAGACTGTTTAAAGCAAAATAAGAGTTAATGCTTTGTCAAATTTTACTAATATCACTGACAAATGATATTTTTAATCACAAACAGGCATTTATTCCTCTTTCAAACAAATGGATTTAATCTCTTATTTGACCATTTTTAGGAGAGTTATAAAAGCCCAGTGGTATTAGACTTTAGTTTGACAAATTATATTCTAAATAAATTTACTCATGTGCTATTATTATGTATTATTGTAAATAATTAAAATTAAGCTATACTTGTCAAAACAGTTTAGTAAACTGTGTTCTCTGTTGTAGTCACCTTGAATATCTATCATGTTCATTTTCTGACTTACTAATTCACAAAATCTAATAAATCAATAATGAGAGTTCTACATGTGAACTGACAAGGTTCTAAGAAAATCATTAGGCTTACTTGATAATAGTAACTATAAAAAGTGATGTAAAATAATTACTTTATAAATGAGATGAATAAAATATCATTAGCATCAACCTAGGCAATGACAAATCAACCCACCAGATTAAAAAGGAACATGGTAATTTGGTAAGAAGTATTACAAATTCATAACAGTGCCTGCACTTGTGTGAGGTTTTACTGTCAGCAAAGTATTTTCACATTCATTAAATCATTAGGGCCTTATAACAACATTTTGGAAGGTGGTATCCTTTAGAGGAGAAACACAGAGGAAAAAATGTTAGGAAATTGGGTGCTATTGGGGTATGGTTAGTATATCAATGTTAATGTTACTCTAGGAGAAATAAAATGTGTGAAACCAGGCAGTTTGGGGAGTGAGTACCTCATGAAGGTTTAGACAAAATAAGGCAGGGGAAATGCACATCACTTATATTTTTGTGTCCAGAAGAGAGACATGAGCTGAAAAATAGTGGGAGTTTGAGCAAATAAAGCAGAAGCTATGACTGAACTTTGTGTTCATTCTCATTCTGTGTTCATTCTCATAACTCATTCTGTGTCAGCAGAGCTTTCATCCCATACAAATAACATAATGGAATTTAAAACAAGACATAGAGTAAATAATAATTAGCTATGCTTCCATACATAATTTACTTAGTTCCAACCTAGAGGAAGAGTTTGGGAGGTGTTTCTGACCTATGCAAAGAATAAGGTGGAATGATTTGGAGTTTTAGCCTATTCAATTGTGCTGAAGGTTACAGACTTCTTGAATCCTAAAACTGCCTATCTGCGTTGCCTCATCCATTTTACCTTTCAGCACTGCTGCCGAAGAAGAGCGGAAGCTTATGATCCTGATGCCGTAGACATTCACTTGGGGTCTGTGAAATTGCAGCATCCTTCTGCTGGTCTTAATCTTCTCGCCCCTTACTTTGTAAAGGAGGATTGCGTGAGCCCAGAATACACACAGGGATGAAATTAATGACTCAAGAACTCTATTAGGTAGAAAAGAGTGGCACCATTATCTTCATTTGAAAGCAAGCCTCAGACCTGGTTAAGCAATTTGACCAAGAACATTTGGGAGACAGGAAAACTGAAACTCAAATCCAGGCCTTCTGGTTTCAAACTTACACTTTTATCCTAATATACTGCCCTATAAATTAATATTATAAACACGTTATAATTTACATTATCAATGACAAATTTCTGTAGTAGAGTTTCATATATTTTGAAACTCATATATTTCATATATTACATATATTTTGACTATTTGGGATAAATAAGTATCATCAAATAAGGTTTATCTATCCTTATGGGGATAATTATTTATGTAATAACTTAATTTACTGAAAAATTCTTTATTCAAAATTTTAACTAAAGAAAATTTAGTATGCAATTCTCAAATGCTTAACTAAAAAATGTAGGTTGGTGAGTAATCTCAGACAGAATTCAAATATGGTAGCTAATGGCTGTGATAAAATTCATCCCTCATCTTCGTTAATGCTGTCAATTCCCTGCAATAAATTTTTAAGCAAGGCTGTTGTTAGTTTCACTTCCTATCTCTCCATCTTTGTTTAAACTAAGATGGCATCACAATTTATGGTTAGATTAAACAAACATCAAGTAATATGAAAAGGAAAGAAAATGAGGTCTATAATATATTCAAATTATACACATGCCAAAAAATTACTCCTTTGGAAACCATGGTTGGCATGATCGGTCCTCACCCATATGTGGATCTCCTTCCCTTTCTTGAGCACATGGGGACAACAGGGAGGGCCACATCACTAGTGTTGGCCAATGACATGAACAAGGACTGAGGAAAAAGCATAGCTAAGATTTTCCAGTCTCCCTTCTTCTTGTGGTGGTTTTGGAAGAAGATGCATGACCGGGTGGTGAAGTCACACATTCAACACAGCCTGGATCGATGAATGACTGCCTGAGGTACACCTGCCCTGGAGAGTCTCCTGGACTCAGGGTGAACTTTGAATGAACGAGAAATAACTCGGTTGCCTCTGGGATACTAGAGTTGTTTGCTACCACAGCATGAACTAGTCTCATGAACTAGTCTATCTTGACTTATGTTCTTATATCTTCCAACAACTTTCAAGCAAGTTTCAGTGAAATGACTGTAAGCTCTACAGATGACCTGTGCACAATGCAGGGGCCGTGCTTTGGGCAGTTCTGAAAGGTGGTGGAGAACGTGGGCTGTGGAGGCTGACTGCCTGCCTTACAATCCTGGCTTGACCACTTCCTGGCTCTATGACCTTGAACAGCAGTGACATAGTTTCCTCATTTGTAAGATGTGGATAATAATAGGGTCTAAGACATTGTGTTGTTAGGAGGGAAAAATGATGTTATGAGGGAAAAATAACACATACAAAACACAATGCAAGCCCTTGATAAGTGTTAGATATCATATATTGTCAACATCAACTCTAACCTACCCAAGGGCACACATTGTTTTATTTAGCTGGTCCAAAATTCCCTTTGGTGGTGAGGAGAATTGACAACTACATTATCAAATAGTGGAAAAATCATATCTATAGTCTAATAACAAAAGGATAGAAATGCTTTTATTAGAGCTCTAATGCACTGGTTCTTTAGTGGTTCCACAGAGTGGATCTATTGCTATTTTTAGCTGTAGGGGTCAACCTTAGACACATGAAACTCACAAATGAAATACCAGTAATACAAATGACACAGTTAGTTTCAAATGGCATTAATACTGTGGAATCAGAACTTCTCAGGGAAAAAAATCCAAAATAATAGACAGCCTTTGAACTTAAGGGAAAAGGTTTTACTGGAACAGTAAAGCCTCTGGTATAATACATGACAAAATGAGGCTTGCATTATTCAATAGCTCATTCATTTTTGACGGTAGTGAAATTGCCTGAAATCCGTCTCACATTCTGCAAAGATCAAACATATTAAGAATGTCAAAATAATATTAGGTAACCCCTTTTGAGTGTCAAAATAACTCCTCAGAACAAAGGGAAAAAAATTGCAAAGTTCAGAGCTATGAAGAACACAATTAAATAGTGATGCTGTGGGGAAAAAAAGTATGGGAAGTCCTGCTGGCACTAAAATGCCAGCCACTTACTAAGGGGTCAGTTTTGGCAAAACACTGAAACTGAGGTCCTGGATTTCTTCACTTGTAAATCAGGATAATAATATCTATTTTATACATTCATATGAGACTTAGAAAAAAATAATGTATGTAAAGTTTCAGAAAGCAGTTAACATATTAGTTTACCTATCGTTGATAGGTCTAGAGGTCATAAATCATAAGCAATATTTCCTACGTACTTTCGCTTGACCTTCACATAATTCTATATCCCATGTTGATTTAACTACATTTTAAAGAGAGGGTTATTTGCAGACCTTCTTTAGGTTTTTCGAAAAAGACCAGATGGATAAATCCAAGTGCTTTCAATGAAATGACACCCTATATAACTGATGTTCCACTAAAATATGGCTAATGCAGTTTTATGTTCAACACTGCTGCCTGCCCTAATGGTAGTCTCACATCTGTCATTATTTCAGAATCAGGCAATTTACACAACTCTAAAATTCAAGAATGTTTAGTATAAAAATCTGAATACAGTGTCACAGTTCCTAGAAAATGTCATGTGATTTTGCAATCTAGTAATTGTCAGATTCTGTGCACTGAAATATGTGATACAGAATTTTATTGTTCATAAATCATTTCCTCACCTAGAAATCATCAGTATGTACCAATGCACAATAATGCAATATTTTGCTACAAATTTGAGTGTACATTACAGCAAAATGTGCTACCAACAGAGAAACTGTGGAAAGAAACTGAATCAGGACAATCACAAAAACATTGCATTGTTGCATATATTCCACAGAAAAAAATCAGTCAAGGCAGTGATTCATGATTTGATTACACCACTCCCAGTGCAATTACATGTGGAACTACTCAGCCTTTTCTTCACAGAACATCCAAAAAGAGCTATAATTAGAACCTGTAGATAAAAGGCCTTGAATAGTTTCAGAGACTGTGTGTAGCTGCTGTTCTTGGTCATGTTAAAAGCAACTACTGATCTGCCAAAGAAAGCCGTATAATACAGTGCCTTATTCCTTTATTCATTAAATAGTTAGATGTGGGCATAATTCAAACAAGATTTTTTAGGTTAATTAAACCACTTCGGTTAATAGCAGACATTTTTTTCATAGACTACTATTAAACTAATGAGAGGAGGTATGAATATATTATCAAATTGAAGAGTGGGGAATTTCTCTTCTCGCATGCCCTGTATTTTTGAGCAGATATTTTATATTTAGCTTAAGCATGGCCTAAAAAATATATCAGTTTTATTTCCTTTTATGACTCCTAAAACCACTGAGAGATGGAAGAGAACTTTGGTCAATTTTATTTTCTTTTTGCCTTTCATCAGTGGAGATACAATATCCTCCCAACACAAAAATGGGAAGCAACCTAAGTGTTCATCAACAGATGAATGGATAAAGAAGATGTGGCACATATATACAATGGAATATTACTCAGCCATAAAAAGAAACGAAACTGAGTTATTTGTAGTGAGGTGGATAGACCTAGAGTCTGTCATACAGAGTGAAGTAAGTCAGAAAGAGAAAAACAAATACCGTATGTTAACACATATATATGGAAACTAAAAAAAAAAAAAAAAAAAAATGGTCATGAAGAACCTAGGGGCAAGACGGGAATAAAGACACAGACCTACTAGAGAATGGACTTGAGGATATGGGGAGGGGGAAGGGTAAGCTGGGACAAAGTGAGACCTACCAAACATATATACACTACCAAACATAAAATAGATAGCTAGTGGGAAGCAGCCGCATAGCACAGGGAGATCAGCTAGGTGCTTTGTGACCACCTGCGGGGGGGGGGGATAGGGAGGGTGGGAGGGAGGGAGATGCAAGAGGGAAGAGATATGGGAACATAAGTATATGTATAACTAATTCACTTTGTTATAAAGAACCTAACACACCATTGTAAAGCAATTATACTCCAATAAAGATGTTTAAAATAATAATAATAGTAAATAAAAACAATAGGCTTCCCTGGTGGTGCAGTGGTTGAGAGTCTGTCTGCCGATGCAGGGGACACGGGTTCGTGTCCCGGTCTGGGAAGATCCCACATGCCGCAGAGTGGCTGGGCCCATGAGCCATGGCCGCTGGGCCTGCGCGTCCAGAGCCTGTGCTCCGCAAGGGGAGAGGCCACAACAGTGAGAGGTCCACGTACCGCAAAAAAATAAAAACAATAAAATAAAATAAAATAATGACAAAAATTTTCTTATTCCAATTTAATTAATGGATACAGTTTTTTAACCATATGTTCTACCTTTCACTAGGAATAGATGTTTTCATAGCAGTACTACCATTTTACATTTTGTAGAAACATCACCTTCAAAGGAGTATTGAGGCCAGCTTTTTGGTACACTACTCTATGTGTGAATAAAAAAGTTAAAGCCATGTTGTGAAAAAAGAATCTGCCCTTAAAGATTTGGAAAAAGCGTTTCTGCTTTGGTATCTTCATGAAGAGAAAATATAGACCATGTTTTATGATGATTTAATGCATGATGTGCAGAGCTTGCATTTCAGAATTTAAATTTTGAAAGCAATGCTGGCTGATTACAAAAACCGCACTGCCACTTATGACACTTTAATTACACGTTTCCTGGCAAATATTACGACACTCTATGTTAATTGCTTTCCATGCTTTACAAGTTTATATATATTTAGAGACATGACTAAGTGCCAATGAATGTTGCAGAATTATCGGGCAAAAAAGCCTATTGGCCCAATATATTCTATACATTAGTAAAAAAAAAAAAAAAAAAAAGAACATTGGAGCAAATAAACTAAAAGGAATGTCCCAACACTGCTGTAATCTAACATTTAATGTTGACTATGTAATAAATAAACTGTAATAAGAGAAGAAGGTCAATAACTATAACTTTTTTATGTTGAGATTTAACTCAGCTTTATAGGCCAACAGTTACTTATAAATGTGTTAAATAAAAACAGGTGTTGTGGTTTTGGCATATGTCACTAATCAAACATAAAAAGATGGTCTTTCATGGGGTAGCTCCATCTATAATTTGAGGAAGAGAAATGGATTTGAACCTCAGAGGTTGTGTGTAGGCATCTGGCTCAAATATCCTTAATCAACCTGCTTAAATCATCCAACTTATTCAACTTGCTTTATTGCAAATGAGTTATCTGCTCAGTGGATGGTATGTGGCTGTTAGTAAGCTCTACTTTGAGGTCCAGGTTGGTTCCCAGACATCAACAAGGGTCAAAGTTTCAAACTATAAAGTAATTATTAGGTCACAGTAATTGGCTGTGAAAGAAAGATGGGCTGAAGGGAAAAAACTTCATGTCTTCAAAGACTTCATAATATCAAAAGGCCTCACACTGGACACACATTTGAAAGGATGTAAATATTTACATCTAGAAAGGTAATAAAATCCTGGGTTGGGCTTCCCTGGTTGAGCAGTGGTTGAGAATCTGCCTGCTAATGCAGGGGACACGGGTTCGAGCCCTGGTCTGGGAAGATCCCACATGCTGCGGAGCAACTAGGCCCATGAGCCACAACTACTGAGCCTGCGCGGCTGGAGCCTGTGCTCCGGAACAAGAGAGGCCGCGATAGTGAGAGGCCCGCGCACCACGATGAAGAGTGGCCCCCGCTTGCCACAACTAGAGAAAGCTCTCGCACAGAAACGAAGACCCAACACAGCAAAAATAAATTAATTAATTAATAAACTCCTACCCCCAACATCTTCAAAAAAAGAATATATTAAAAAAAAAAATCCTGGGTATAAACCTAAATGAACATATTACAATGTGTTATTTTGGTATTCAATGTCAATTATTTATTTACCTGGCTCACATCTATTAAACTTACTGATCATATAGTTAATAAACTTTAGATTCTGGCCTTTGATTATTGGTCTTACCTTTTGTAACTTTCTGAAAAGTTGGATTTATTCTGCTTGCATTATCTTCATGTCCGACACACACACAGAACAAAAATCACGCTGAGTAAATTTTCAACGTGACGTCTCTATTTTTACTCATTTGATTGTTCCTTTAAAAAATAAACCTAGGGGCTTCTCTGGTGGCGCAGTGGTTGAGAGTCCGCCTGCCGATGCAGGGGACACAGGTTCGTGCCCCGGTCCAGGAAGATCCCACATGCCGCGGAGCGGCTGGGCCCGTGAGCCATGGCTGCTGAGCCTGCGTGTCCGGAGCCTGTGCTCCGCAACGGGAGAGGCCACAACAGTGAGAGGCCCACGTACCGCAAAAAAACAAAATAAAAAAAACTATTTTCTTTAGGGAATTACACCTAAAATATATTATCATTTTAAATAGGAAGTTGTCCAAAAACAGTACTCCAAATTATGATGCTATAACATGAAAAAGGCAACGAAGAAATATGATTGAAGACTACTTTCCTGTAGTAGCAAAAGTTCAAGTTTTACGATCAAAAGCCAAATATTCAAAAGTATTACAGTATTCTTTTTTAAGTTGCGTAATAATCAAATCTCCACCAAAGATGACTCCTTCTACTCCTGCCACTTAATGACCACATTTTGCCCAGGCAGTTACCTGTCATCATGATTCTAAGGGAGTAAACTCATTTCTAACTCCAGGGCAAATCATAGGATCAGTCCAAATCATGGTAGTTAGGAAGTGAACTTTTGTCCACGGGTAAGTGTGACTTTAGTTGGCAAATTAGACTAAAGAGAAGCACACTTATTGGATGTTAGGAGGAAAGGATTTCCTCTCTTCCTTCTATAGAGTAACAAAGAACCGTGGCATATTTCAGCTCTGAGGGAGAATCAGCTTAAGGTGAATGCTGAAAATATTCTGTTCCAGAAACATCTTTATTTTCCTCTAGGATTCTCCTGTAAATGGGGGAATCCCTCAGGAAGGCAGAGAGCTTGCTGATGCAGGAGCAAAGTCATCCTACAGCTTCAATGAGCTGGTTTATGCAGTGACTTGGAGGCATGCTGAGAGTGGGGAGGACCTAAAGGGGCTGGCCTGCAACAGGTCATCCCTGAGGTACCAAAATGGAGGCAAATCATATGAAAACGTTTACAGTTCTATTGAGAATATGGATTATGAATATTTAATTTGAAAAATTCTGACATATACTCACTGTGATCTCCAAACTCTGTCAGAGCTGCTATCCATTTTGATGTAAACTAACGTGGGATTAAATGAACCACTGCTTCATTTTAATTCTGAGGAATATTTGATTTTGCCATTATTTACCATTGTTTATGACATATGATATTTCCACAGACCAAAATCTTTCATTACATATATAGGTAAACATATAGTCATAATTGTATAGTATAGAAAATAAATGTTCTGGTATTATTCTTAGCATTTAATAGTGCAAAACTAGTGACAAACATCTTTAGAAAAAATAATAAAATAGTCTTTCAGTATTAAAATTTCTTATTAAAAAGCATTAGGTCAGAGTATGGCATGTTCTTAATGCATAGATGAGTTAGGCATGAATAAAATGAATCTAATCCCATCCCTTATGGTAAATCAAAATATTTGAAATCTACAGGTCACAGTTTGTCACAGGTCAATTTGAAAAAACAATATATTCAGCTTTTCCGTTATTCTGTGGTTTCATGATGTAACTTTTAAACAATGTATAGCCAGGACATAAACAACATACTGCATACTTACCCGGTGATTTTTTATGCCACTCTGCTGAATGCAGGATAAATATATTTGGGCTTTTTATTGCTTGAGTAGAAAGTGCTCATTACGTATTATTTTATGTTTATAATATAAGAATTAAAAAAAACAAAAAAGTTTTTTTAAATGGCATACATCACACTGTTGTGGTGGTTGACTTCCTCAAGATTGTCTTCTGTGGTTTTGGTGCTGTGGGAGGAGGCACAGGTGCAGGTCTGAGTGGGGGGAAGCTGTTACTGTGGCTTATTCCCAGCCCCCCATTTTCTAGTGGAAAAGGAGGGAGATGAGGGGGAGGAGGCTGGGCAGGGCCATGGGGAGGAAGCTTTCCTGGTGGGTGGACAGGTTC
Source organism: Mesoplodon densirostris (assembly GCF_025265405.1). Taxonomy (NCBI): domain Eukaryota; kingdom Metazoa; phylum Chordata; class Mammalia; order Artiodactyla; family Ziphiidae; genus Mesoplodon; species Mesoplodon densirostris. Next base: position 101,695,846 of record NC_082663.1, on the reverse strand, counting down.
GCTGTGTGAGTGGACCTCCCTATTTTTTATGTGATGCCGGGTGTCACAGTCAGGACAATAGCCATGGTACTGGACTTTTTCATTAAACCGGACTCGTTCCCGAGGCCCTGCTTGGGGGCACCTGTCTTTTTCAGGTCTATGCATCAGAGGCTGCACTGGAGCCTTGTCCAAGTTACTGCTGGGTCTGCAGCAAATGTCTCCATTTGGAATTTTGTTTGGTGCCCCTGGGAAGCCTCTGTTTCGCAGAAGGGTGCCATTGGTCTTTACCGGATTGACAGTGGGCAGCACTCTTTGCGGGTCTTCACACTTCACAGGTGTCAACCGTGGAGGGGGAGGGGGAGGGTTTGGCTTTCTCAGGACGGTGAGGATAGCAGATGGGTGGGCTGGGGGTTTAATGAGGGGGGCATTGGCCTGCACTTTGATCTTCTCTATGCTGGAGGCTGTTGTCCCACTTGAGCTACTATTCAGGGTGTCCGTTTTGGAGCTGTCGGTCATCTCATCCTCCAGCTGTAGGTCAGAAGTCAGGGTATCAATCTGGTCAACCACCTGGTGGAAAGGACAAGGTAATTGTGTTGAAGAACGACTCGAAGCAAAATATACTACAAACAATATCTTCCTGTCTCGCTATAATCTGTTATGGGAACCTTGACTAATACTGTGGTGTATTCCACTATTCTTAATGTTTTCATTCAATAAATTTAGGCGAGGCAGGGTGACTCTGGGTGGCTCCCATGGTAAGTAGTAGTGGCTCAGACTAGGATCAAAGAAAGGAAGATGGAGAGAAGTGAATGGATTTAGGAGCTAAAACTGAAGACCTAGCTCTCATGGTACTAGTGTGAACCAATCACATAAGACCCTCATGTGGAGGAAGTAAAATCTCTGAGTCCTCTCTAGCTTCTGGTTGAATCTGGCACCTCTTATAACAGGGTTGCTTAGTGTCTCTGCCCTGTTAAGTCATTGTCTGGGGCAACTTGTGGGAAGCATGGCCTCAGGTCAAATGCTCAATTTCAGAACCCAGAAGTTGACCCTCTATCATTTACACTCCCTGCAGTCAGAGATCTTAGAGGCTATTCTCATGGCTACCACACATGTACTAGTATGCCTATAGGAGGAAAGAAAAGTTATGGATTACTTTAAAAATAATTTATTTTTAAATGGAATGAGTCCCTTCATCTCACGTTTCCATATGTAGACTTTTCCCTCCTCTCTTATTCAGGACTAAGTTTGTTCAACTGTGAAGTTGGCTCTTTGGCACATGGTGGCACAATTGGGCTCAAAATGAAAATATCATTACCAACCAGAAGTTAGAGAGGACTCAGAGATTTTACTTCCTCCACATGAGGGTCTTATGTGATTGGTTCACACTAGTATCATGAGAGCTAAGTCTTCAGTTTTAGCTCCTAAATCCATTCACTTCTCTCCATCTTCCTTTCTTTGATCCTAGTCTGAGCCACTATTACTTACCATGGGAGCCACCCAGAGTCACCCTGCCTCGCCTCTCACTTCTGTAATCTCAGTGGTCTTTCTAAAAACAGAATTGTGCTCTTGTCATTCCTTGCTTAAAACCTTTCAATGCCTGCTCATTTCTCCTGTGATATATATCAATTCTTAACATGGTCTCTAAGGTCCTGTACAGTCTCAGTATTGTTCTGATAAGTGTTTAATAACGGGTTCTTAGAGGTGTGAGTGAGTCCTGATTTGAAGAGTTTGCCAGTTTCCATGGTGTAAACTCCTGCCATGGTTGACTTCAAGTGAGTAAAGGCAACATCACTAAATGTGAAATTGGGAAGAAACCTGCAGGAGTGCATCATTATAAAGTGTTTCCACCATACCAGTAGAATAAACATAAACTCGGGAGTACAGATAAATATTAAAATGTAGTAAAATAATTAGGAATGACTAGGAATAATTAGAAAAGAATCTTTCTTTTTAATGTAATCTACTTAATATAGGTTTATATTCTTTTGTTTTCAATAACAGTTATTTCACAATTGGCTCACAAGATTTCTGAAAATAAAACAATTGGCCCTTTTTAGCCAGTACAAGACAGCACTCCTAAGTGACCCTCCATACTCAAATCTATTAAGATGCCCTTTTCCTTTCTGTTCTCAAACCTCTTCGGTCTTCTTTCAGACCCTCATAATTGCCAGTCAGCTTCCTGCCCCAGGACATTTGCACATACTAATTTTTCATGTAAAGGTCACTGAATTTGTGTGTGTGTGTGTGTGTGTGTGTGTGTGTGTGTGTGTGTGTAAGGAATCTTATCATATCTATCTGACACTGGTTAGCTTTAGGCTTCATTAAGTTAAGAATGCATGGGAAAAACTGTACGGCAACTACTGAAGTAAAAGACAAACTTACAACTTTTGAAATAAGGATTAAAATGTGAGTAAGGGAATTTTGGCAAATTTAAAAATGGTAGAATAAGAAAACAAACAAAAAGCATACTAAATAGAAACAAACCCATAAGATAGTTTAAAAAAACCAAACTTAAAAATATTAACAATATTAATAATCATAACAAGTATAAATAGATTAAAATAATTTATTCAAGAAGAGACACAGAAGGATTGAATACAGAGTGAAAGAAATAAGATATAGCAGGCAAATAACCAAATGAAAACTGATGCAACTATACTAATACTGAGCAAAAAACCCTGAAATTTTTTAAATCAAATAGTATTGTATCAATACAAACAGGTGAAAAAAAAATGAATGAAACAAAATTGAAAGTTCATGTACACACACACACACACATACTCGAACAATGGGATAACAGTTATTAAAGAAGTAATTCACATAAGGGATGCTCCAAATTTCCAAAAATCATATACTCAATCTCACTAGTAATCAAGGTAGTGCAAACTGAAGAAGAATGAGAAAGTGTTTCATTCTGAGTAGTTTAGGAAAAACGAACCAGCCTGATAGTTCTACTTGTTGGTGATGAGGTGGGTAAATGGGAACTCTGTACATTGCCAGTGCAAATGTAAATTCAGTGTGTTGGGAAATTTTTTGACAATGTCTTATAAATTGTATAAGGTGCTTACCCTACCCTACCGTACAGGTATTTTAGGAACAAAGCTTAGACTGTTCTGGAGAAATTCTAAGAGATGTGCACAGGCTTGAAAAAGCACAAGGATGTTTCTTTTAGGGTTTTTTTTTTTGGTGTTGTTTGTTTGTTTTGCATAGCAAAAAACTGGAAACAACCTAAATATCTATTAGTAAATGATGTATGTAAATACAAACTAGTTCAAATGAAGTAACTACAGCTATATTTATCAACAGGGATAAATCTCAAAAGCCTTCAGTTGAACATAAAAATTTAAAAATATATATCTGTATATGTATCCAATGTGTATGTATTGTTTATATGTAGAAGCACAGATGTTTTAGTTTATACAACATGAAAATAAATGATACACATTAAGTTTAGGCAAGGAGGAAGGGGAAAGACTGTCAGAAGGCATCAGCTATATAGATGAAATATTTTATTTCTTTTAAAACTTGATATAAAGTAATTATGATAAAGTGTTAACATTTGTTAAGTTCAGGTTATATTTGATACAGTATTTATTTTATGTCATGTGTAAAATCTTTTATAATTTGAAAATAAAATAAATATCACTACTTAAATAAAGTTAGAAAGAAATAAAAGGAGAATTTCTTAACAGCTGCCATGTGGAGAACACATTGAAGGCTGCTGCAGTTTATTTACTTGTTGAGTTAGAGGATATTGCAGCCAAGTGAGAGATGAGTAAATTAACCATACAAGGAATACACTGTATCCTTATAATTACACTTCTATGTTTTGCTGAAATGATTTCAAAGTATCATATTGCAACTAAAGGAATTATGACCACAGGCATGATGGAATTAAGGGGAAAGCAAAATGAAAGAAAGTAGGACTAGAGGGACACATTGTTGCACATATTTGGAGGTGAGAGGATAGCATGACATCAATCAAAAGTCTAAGAACATCCACACCTAACATCAGGAACAAAGGAGAAATGTGTATCTCAAACTTGAAATTTAGTCATCTTTCCAAGTAATTGTGGCTACTCGGATCTACGGAGGAATGTGCTAATGGGAGTGAAACAGAGGGAGATGTAAAGAAAGGATAATGTGTTCAGTGATTCCAGGAGGTTTTCCTTAGCCTCACATACAAGGAAGCTATGGTTAGATTGTGGAATAATTAGGAATACTGATAATTGTGGCTCAGGGATCACATGAGCTTAAGGTTTTCATATTGGAAAATATCCCTAAATATTTTCATAAAAAGGAAGCAGATTTGGAAGAAATTAACTGACTAAATGTCTAAGTTATTTGTGGGTATACAAAATTCAGCTTATACTACTTCTGTAAATGTTAAACTGCAAAGAATAAAAATAAAGATGCTTCAAGGTTTCAGGGTTGGCATTAGAGTGAAATTCAGGATGAACAGATTTACCTAAAATTAAAAAAATAAATAAATAAAAACAACATTAGGAGCTCCTTTTCTTATGCTCTCACTGGACTTTGCCATTTTATTATTACAGTTGCCTCTGTATATCAGAATTGTCTCTACCTGTGTGTTTCCCTCAGACCATGTAAGCACATATTTCCATCTTTGAACTCCTGGCAGAGAGTACAGTGATTGTACCAGTGGATATTCAATAATAAAATGCTGAGTAAATAAACTGGATAAAGGTTGAACCTCTGAGAAAAGTCATTTCTTGCCCTCACTTCCATCTCTCCCCAGCTTTCCCATCTTGGGTCTGATTTTCGAGGTCTTCAATGTCACCAACTCTGGGTTGTCCAGAAAGGCACACAGGAAAGGATGAAGTAGAAAAAAAGGAAGGCAGCCATAAAGAGTTGGTGAGGCTTAGTGAACTCTCTGCCTATGTTATCTGACTCTGGAAGCCTAGCTCCACAGCTTGGCACAGAGAACATTTCAGTCACTCTCCAAAACAACTAAGATGGTTGAATTACATATTTATCTTTAAATATTCATCAGTATAGCCCTAAACGTATTGAGATCTTTCCTAAATCCTACATATTTCAATTAAAAACCACATAATATATAGCTCAATGGCCTTAAAAACAAAACCCTTTTTCAATTTGAGTGAATCTTTCTCTAGGGTCTTCTCAGTAACAAATCACAACTTCTAGAATTTCATTAAGAATTACAAACTTAATGAAAGGAAAGGAGGAATTTAACTCCAACTTAAATATGCACCAAATTATGAGTTCTTCTATATTTAATATTTATTCATAAAAACAACCACAATTTAAATGTGTGGCATCAGCAGTAAAGAGAGAGGGAAATGAATGAGAGCAATGGGTGAACTAGCTGTCAGACCATGGTCCATGGCTGAATGCAGGCTGACCCAAAAGCTTCACTTCTACTTTTTTTTAAAAAATAAATTTATTTATTTATTTGTTTTTATTTTTGGCTGTGTTGGGTCTTTGTTGCTGTGTGTGGGCTTTCTCTAGATGTGGCGAGTGGGGGCTACTCTTCATTGCGGTGCACGGGCTTCTCATTGCAGTGGCTTCTCTTGTTGCAGAGCAAGGGATCTAGGTGTGTGGGTTTCAGTAGTTATAGCATGCAGGCTCAGTAGTTGTGTCCGAGGGCTCTAGAGCTCAGGCTCAGTAGTTGTGGCACATGGGCTTAGTTGCTCTGCAGCATGTGGCATCTTCCCGGACCAGGGATCGAACCCATGTCCTCTGCATTGGCAGGAGGATTCTTAACCACGGCGCCACCAGGGAAGCCCTCCATTTCTGACATAAAATAAAAATTTAAAAATCTATACTTGTATTTATCTCTATATATTTTACCTATCTATCACCTGATTGATCTATTGACAGGAAATAAGTTGTTCATTATTTACTATACAACTCTGTATTCCACTGCTAGACCACAGTACTAGTGATATACTAAATATGAATTAATATGTATAAATAACTCCTGTAATTATTTTGTGAATGGGAGAACTATATTTAATTATACTTGCACTAAAAACAATTTAATGAGTGGAAAACATTTAAACTATTCCACAATTTGGTTAATTCTGCTTTGACATTTATTTGTTTAAAAAAAATTTTTTTTTTTGAAAAGGTCCAGTGACCAATATGAAAGAGTTGCTCAGGTGGTGAGCACTAAATGCTTGCCTTCCAAGGAATGACTAGAATTGCCTTGAGTTCCCAAAGCTGTCTTTGGATTTCTACATCAACTGCCACTTCCTTAACGATATTATTGTTTCTTAGAGACCTGACCAATCACAATATCCCAGACACTATAATAACAGAGTTGAATTATCTAATGTTTATTTATTCTCCTTGTCCTTGGTGTATTTGATAGAGTATATAACATAGATAGTGGAAGCAATCCAGGATAAATAAGGCACTATCTTGAAGTTGCCAGAGACCCAGGCTCTATCCAACTTTCTGTTCTGCTATCCCTAGGGTTTGGTGTCCATTTTCAAGTCCAAGTTCATAGCTGGAGGGCTGGCCTTCGCATATGTATTTCAAGGGGAAGGATGAAGAACGGTGGGGAAGGCACACCTACTCCTTTTTAAAGAGATGTTTCAGGAGTAATACATTTTATTTACTTATGTTTGACCAGCCAATAGTAAGTTGCTTAAGTGGAGGAGACTGGGAAATGTACGCTTTTATCTGGGGTCCAACGTGCTCAGTGAAAAGCTATGCTTATTCCTCAAAATAAGAAGGGAGAAAGGACATTCCAAGGCAATTAGCATCCTCTGAAATAGAGACTAAAACACACATACAGAAAACACACACACACACACACAAACAAACACATTGGTATACCTTTAATCATCCTTGTTGGGAAATAAATATGAAGGTTATAAACTTGCTTAAAAATTCTTACTGAAAAATTATTTGAAACATTTTTTGAAACAGAATACAGTATATGTTTTGAAGGTGTTTTGTTGTTTCCTTTTGTAATATTCATTTAAGTGGCAATTTATACCCTGTTCTCTGAAAGTAAACTAGATTTAAAAATAAACAATAATCATAATTCATAGCCAAGCCTGATCAGTAGAAAATAAGCTAAAACTACAATGTATTTTTTCTTATTTTTCTGTGTGTTCAATTGGGTTTGACAAATATTTATTATGCAAATATTATTAATCTTTTATGAGACACTGAGGATTAAAAAAATAAGGCTTCCAGTTTAATAGAGACTGATCATGTGTATTTAGTGCATTCCTCCCCAAATCATATCTAAATGAGAGTAAAGAAATAACTACAGTAATAAATTCAGAATATCTTCTCAAAGTGTGGTATAGGCTGACCAGAGATTTTTATAAATACCTGGGTGAATTAATGAAAAGGTGGTCAAAGTACTGATGGAGTCCCAGAAGGATTCCAAACTTGAAAGTGGAATAGAGAGAGAGTGGAAGTGAGAAGTAATGCAAAATTAGGGTGTGAAGTTGTTGAGTGACTATGTTTCACAATGGAAAAAAATTGTGTCAAAAGGTGCAACAAGACTGGCAACATGCTAAGAGCTCACACCCTTAAGGTAAACTGAAATTCTTGCTGTAAAGAATCTGAACATGTCTCTGGATAAGAAGGCGGCACTGAGTGTGGTTGGTAGGATCTCAAAACAAAGCTCTCCTCCCTCATTATTATTACTTTTTTTTCCATTGGGAAGGTGGTAGAAATGGGGCAAGAGCAGCTAGCTTGTCTTCTAAAGTAATTCATGCCCATCTGACACATTCAGAATTTTCAATCAGCATCCTCCTTTTCCCTATATGTAGGAGAGGCTGTTAAAACATCTTTATAATATGAATATGTCTGAAGATCAAGAGATATTTGAGGGTAAAAAACATCACAAAATAGAAGGACCAAGATGAATGAAAAGATCAATATTGAAGGCAAAGCTGTCATTATTAGTAAAGTAAGAGAACTTTGTAGTAATTCTAATTAATGTATTTGGAGAGGTTTCAGAATGTATTGCAGCTATAAAATAATGCACTGTTATAAAAGAACAGACATCAAGAAAGAAAAATATTTGAAGTATAAAACATAAATACTAAATTTTAAAAGATTATTTTTAAAGAAAAGCTAAAAGAAAAAAAATCTAAGAAATATTCTTAATCATAAACCAAAATTATTTTCTTTAAGAAGGAAAATAGGGACTTCCCTGGTGGCTCAGTGGTTAAGAATCCTCCTGCCAATGCAGGGGGCATGGGTTCAAGCCCTGGTCCGGGAAGATCCCACATGCCGTGGAGCAACTAAGCCTGTGCACCACAACTACTGAGCCTGTGAGCCACAACTACTGAGTCCACATGTCACAACTACTGAAGCCCACCCGCCTAGAGCTCGTGTTTCACAACAAGAGAAGCCACCACAATGAGTAGCCCGTGTACCACAACAAAGAGTAGCCTGCGCTCGGCACAACTAGAGGAAGCCCACGGGCAGCAACAAAGACCCAATGCAGACAAATATAAATAAATAAAATAATTAAAAAATAATAAAATAAAAAGGAAAATACAAGAAAAAATTTAAAGGCAGGGAAAGCAAGAAAATCAATCCTGGAGCTTCAATGACTGACTGAGAAGTTCCAGAAAAAAATGGGGAAAAAAGATAAAAATGTGGGATTCCAATAATCAAAAAAAAAAATAAATAAATAAAGAGAAAATTCCACAGGTGACAATACAAATGGAGCTTCAGAGGGAAAGAGTCAATTGAGTGCTAATCAGGATGAATAAAAATGAAAACAAAGTCAATCATTTACCAAACAAACACAGAAAACTCAGAAAGAAGTGAAAATTAAATAATCATCACAGCATCTTATGTATGAATGGATGATGAAAGTCATTTTACCAGTAACTTCAAAAGTTCTGTGGCAAAATAATTTTAACCCCAATTCTATACCTGACTAATTTAACAGTTTATTGTAATGAAAAATTAAAATATTTTTAGATATTAAGGACAAAGATAATTTACTTCTCCTGTATCTGTTCTTTAAAAGTTAAGGTTATTCTGTAGCTCAGCAAAATGGAATCCAAGAAAGGAGGAAGGCACACAATGCAAAAAACATTGTAATTAACACGGAAGTATGAAAACAAAATAATTTAAGAATGACAACTTACTTGAATCCCCAAAGCAATTATTCTAAGCTAAAACAGGAAATCAGAAGTCTCCAAGAAAAAATAATGAATTACATTCAATAGATCATACAACTGGAAAGCTGTCACACATTAGGGATAGGGAAAAGAAGTGAACTATTGAACTGTGGGTGATGAGTATAATGTGTGTAAAAAGTAACCATTTGAATCTTGAATTCTCTTTTGAAAGGTTCAAATTTAGAAATATAGGTTTAAATTTATTTCTTTATGAGTTCATTAACAGTGTTTCATTCTACTTTTACTATTAAGATGCTGGTTACTGATTTTTCTTCTCAACATATGGCAAAAGCAAAAAAGACTAATTCTTCATCTTCCATAAAGATGAGTCAAATGACATGGTTTGCAGTTTAAAAAAAGTGTTTGAGCATATTGTTTAGACAGCTGCCTACCTGAAAAACAAAAGCAAATGTTAAAAGGGGTTTTCGCCAAGGAATAGGCCTAGACATAGGATGGAGATGATATAGAAGGCGAATTTTATACATCCTTATGTAGAATTTGATTCGGAGATAGAGACGGATGTGTAAATACCTGCCTGATAATAGTTGAAATTATACTCCCCCAAAAACTCAAAGAAAAAAAACATGAACTAGATACAGTCCTTCCCCATGCAAACTAATAATTACCACACAGTGTACCATGTGTAGTGGTAAAAGGATTGACAAGTATAGGAGAGCAGAGAAAGGGGTGATTTATTCTTTCCAAGCAGGTCAGTTGGTAGCATTGGCCAGAGATAGTTTCAAGTCAGGTGAAAAATGAGAGATGTCTTGAATGATAAAATGAAACTTGGAGGAAAAGGCATTTCTTGGCAGAAGGAATAGCATGTGCAGTGGCATAAAGGTACGAAATATAATTTTTTATATGTTGATAAAGGATAAAGTAGCATAAGGCACATGAATAAGAGACAAGGCTGAAAAGGCAGACAGAGGCCAGGTTGTGGGGAGCCCTGCAGGGCGTGTTTAGGAGTTTCTATACCAGTTGCACTTTTGAAGATCGGTTCCCAAAAGGTTTGGATTTGTGGCACCAACCAAAAAAAGGCATAAAGTTAGTGCTTTGATAGAGAATGAAGATGGACATACATGCTTTAGTAGGTAATTTCTTTTTAAGTTAAATTGTTGTATAGCCATGGGATGAATAGTATTTAGAAAGACCAGGTCTAAATATAAAATTCTAGATATGATTTGTCCAAAAAGGTTCATGGGCCTTGGCAACCTTGGAAAATTATACAAGTATCAACAGTTTATGTTATTTACAGCACTAAATGATCTAAAATTTGTAACTCTACAATTTGCAAAATCAAGGTATTTAATATTTTTTACTTATAAAACAAAAGTACCTGGTTTCATTTAAACCAGCTCCTCATCGAACCATAAGCATTTTTGAGGTACTCTTGGAGGAAGTAGAAATCACCCAAATTTTCACACACTGTTTCTAATGTCACGTGTCCAAATGCTTACTGTATAAAATAAACATAAGACAATTGAGTACTAAGGGATAAAGTGCTATTGCACAGCTCAGCTCCACAGAGGTAAAATATATCAATATTACATGTGATGATCACTTCATGTAAGTCCTACGTTTACTTGCATGTCAGTTTTAGTAAGTGAGTACTTATGACTTTTCTTCCCCTGTAACAAACATTATTCACACACTATAGTGGTTGAAATGCCACTGCTAACTTTAATTTCTGTCTTCATAAGAAACATGCTTATACTAAGGCTTCCTGTAAAGTGTGGAAAAGGAAACCTCCCTCATCACAATTGCTATAAGCAGCTTAACAGATTTAAAAGACTCATCCACTTGCAATTTGTGAGTATACACATCAAAATGATTCCATTATGTTAACAATGTCCAGGAGGAGACTGTAACTCACAATAATGGACCTGTAAACTTCAACACAAGCTTATAGCTCTCAAACTCTAATATCTTTCTGCATTTTAAAAAGTGTAGATGAGGGGCTTCCCTGGTGGGGCAGTGGTTGAGAGTCCGCCTGCCGATGCAGGGGACACAGGTTCGTGCCCCGGTCCGGTAAGATCCCACATGCCGCGGAGCGGCTGGGCCCCTGAGCCATGGCCGCTGAGCCTGCGCGTCAGGAGCCTGTGCTCCGCAACGGGAGAGGCCACAACAGTGAGAGGCCCGCGTACCGCAAAAAAAAAAAAACAAACAAACAAACAAAAAAAAAAAGTGTAGATGAATAAACCTCAGGTTGTGTATTACCTTCCCTACTGATGGAAAACTAGCTCAATAAAAAATATTCTGTAAGCATCATGAGTAAGGTTGTAAGAACAACCTCTCTATTCAATCCACTCTCTCTTCCATTTAATCTAGTCTTTGCACTGCAGCCAGACAGAGCTTTCCTTAAATCTGTACGTATAACATAAATTATTAAACCTTAAGTGGTTTCCTGTTGCTCTTAAGATAAAGACCAAATATTTATAAAATCACAGTCCTCCTAAGATCCGAGTCCTGCTTTGTACATCAGCTTGCCCTTGTGCCACTTCCCCTCACTCTGCTCTTTTCATTTCTTCCTGTGCTTAGAATATGCTAAGCTCCCGTCTCTGGGTCTTTGTGTAAGTCATCCTCTACCTAGTCCTGGTTACTCCTCACTGTTCCCACAAAACACACACACACACACACAGACACACAGACACACACACATTGACCTATTCTTCAAAAATTATCCCACATTTCTCCTCTTCAAGGAAAGCTTCCAGATTGCCCTGAAGTCCTGCAACACAGCCCTAGAGCTCCTGCACCTGTGCTTCACAGCATGAACCGCACTAGTGACTGGTCGTGTAATTAGCTCTTTAACGTCAGACTCCTTGGTGAAAATGTAAACGCCCAGAGGGCAGGGTATCCTGTTCCATTACATCTGAAACAGAAATATATATTAAATGAATAAATCATAAACATAAATAAATAAAAGGAAAAATACTATAACAAAATATTTTGACATTAGGTCCCTATTGTTTATGGTTTGATGCTTGTTTGTGAACTTTTGAGGTGATGAATTTCGGTTGTAAACAGACTTTGTTCATGAGATTTCTAATCTCTGTGTGTGTGTATATATATATATATATATATATATACAAATATATACACATATATCTTAAAAATACAAGATATTTTCTGTTAGAGGGAAGACATTGAAATGATATATTAAAATCCAATTGCAAGATTACTAAAGCATTTCATTTATCAATATCACTAATGAAATATTTAAATATTTAAACATTAAAATGACATTTTGACATATGTTTTTACTTTTTCTCAGATAGTGAGTTAAATGTTTATTATCTAACATAAAGGAAGAGGAATTTAGTAAATTAGACGATTATTTGTCTAAATTATCTTAGAATCTATGTGAACATTAAATTACTTGTCAAAAACATCAGAAAAACTCTGTTACTCCTTTCTTGATATCTCAAACATATAATTATAGAAATAATAGCATTTATCAAACCTTCAAAATAATATTACCAGACATGCTGATATTGATAACACAACTGAATATGAAGGTATGGCGTTTGGATGTAATTATCATTTGGGCTCTCATTAGTTGTGTGATGGTGAAACTGGGTCTTCCTTCCTGGTATTAGTTCCCCACATTGTTAATTAAAAAAAAAAAAAAGAGGAAAGAGAGAGTAATTGTCTGTAGTATCTGTGATACATGCTAGAGTATGACTATATATAAAATGTTTTAAGAGAGAGGAAAGAACAGTTAATTCTGCCAGGGAGGGAGGAATCACATCAGAAATAGAACGTATTTAATGGACTTTGGAAGGATCAGGTAGAAAAAGCTGGAAGATAATTCCAGGCACAATAAAATACAAAGGAAAGGAAAGGAGGTTTGAAAGATCAATTGAGATTTCCAGCAGAAAGCCATCCAATGTGGCAGACTGAAAGGGGTATGGTTTGTGTATGTGTGCTGTGTGTGTGTGTGTGTGTGTGTGTGTATGCATGCACATCTGAGGGGATGTTTAATAGATGAAGGGGCAAGCTAGGAAGAGAAGAAAGTGTATAGAGACAGAAAGAAAAAGAGATGCAGGTGAGGAAGTGCTATAACACCGAAGGGTCTTCAATACCATGCTAAATACCAAAAGTTTGGCCTTTACCTGAAAGTAATAGGCAAAGTTCAAACAGAAAAGTGATGTGAGCACCTATGATCTTATAGAGGCTTGAGGGAGTGGAAAGACATTGCCATAAACCAAGTCATTAAAAAAGATTATTCTTGTCATAAGCAAACATAGGGAAAGTTATGGAAAATGATGCAAATGAGAAGGTTACATTACATTATTTTTGCATTAGTGGAAACATTTGAAAATCTCTAAAGCCCATCTTTGGAATATCTTTCCTAACTTGAAAATACCTAGTCTAACTCAATTATGGTGGAAGTGTGCTTATTGCAACTGCATGTGGGACATTATTCTTGGTTTAATAAAGGTATGCAAGCATTATAATATTCCCCGCTGTGCCTGAGTTCTACTCCATTTTTAATGGAGTAAAGGGAGTTGCATTTTAAAATATAAGACCTTCATGTCTGATTTAATGAGCCAGAATATATGAGATGAAAGAGAGAGGGGAGATTTAAAATTTGGAATTCTTTTAAAATAGGCTTCTCAAGCATCTGTCTTCATTGTCATAGGGTTCCAGGGATATTTTATAAAAGATAATTTACACATAATTTGAAAAACAACGAAAATCTTCATCACAGAGAGCCAACAGCCATTTAAATCCGCTAGTACTTGAAAATTGATCTTTCACAGCTGTCATTTTGTGGAAAAGTCCCTGAAAGACTTTAGCATGAATTTTTTTTTTAACAAGAATGGAGTATTCATAACAAAAGCTAGTCCTACTGTTTAGTTCTAACAAAAAGATATGCAAAGGTACTATAGATACACATGTTCTATATATGGTATTAAAAGAAGCAAAATGTAGAATATTTTTCTAACACTTTTAAAATGTTAAGGCAATGAACATATGAAACTTATCCCATCTGTGAGTTTGTACTATTGACTACTTTTCACTTATTAAATTATGAAAGAGTGCTTCACGGATATACAATGTCAAAAATTATATATTTTATGTATAGTCTGGATAAGATTCTTGCATACTTTATATATTATAACCACATTTAAAACCTTGGCACTAACCAGTTAATCTTTGGTTGACATATAAACTTCACTGTTTATCTTCACAATTATGCTTGCACTGGTTAAAAAAAAAAAAAAAAAAAAGCCCTCTAGTGGCCACAATTGTATCTAATTCTATTGTACTTGGGCAAATTCTCTATTGTTATTTTTAAAATAACTAGCATATTACATTGTTAATATAAAATCCAGGATAGTGTTTCTTCTTTCAAAATGACACTTTCTTTTTTACTGAGGTCTAATTTAATGAAAAGGTGGAAAAAATGTGCTATTTAACATCATTAAGAAAATAATTTTTTAAAATATGCCATATAATACAAAATTATGATAGTGTGAACAAAATGTGCTGAAATTTCAAAATTTAATTTGTGGAGAATTATGCAAATAGATTTATAACACATGATTTTCACATGTATAATCCAAGAATTAGAGGATGATGACTAAATAATCTGGGTAATTTGTAATATCTAGCCATTTAGACTTTTTTCCAGAAGGCTAGTGTTAACCATTTACATATAACTATACGAGGAATGTTTATAAAGTAATACAGCATTTTCAGATTACCACAGAAACAGAGCCGTCAAATCTAACTGGGGAAGGTATGTGAATACACGGCAATAAAGAAGGGACTTAACGGTGGACAGTAGAAGACATGATTGCCTAAAGGTAACACAAAGAGGGCACCATCTTGCCCCTTTCAAAAGATTTCAAGAGAGGAGAGAAAAACTGATTTTTATGTGAAATTTACAGATTTTTCAAACTCACACACAAAAACGATCACGCAGGTCAAACCGAATCTGTACACAGGTGTTATCCAGCTCACATCTCACCATCTTAAGATCCCTGGCATAACAGACTATGCCATTACATGAGTCCAAAATAGAATTAGTCTTTTTTCACACCTTTGAAAAAAAATTTGGACAAACCGTTCTCAAAATTAAAATACTTGAATTAGTCTTAAGCAATAAATTAGGGCATCTTACTTGCCGCAGGGTCATTTTAACTCTCAAAACATTTTCTCTCAACCTTTTCATTGCCCCATTACGTGTAGAAAGATGTGCACGTAGAGTCATTCTTCCCAGGCCTGTGCCATGAGGATCTTATGGCAGAGGAGGATTTGCCTAGTTCTTGATACATTTGCTATTTTAACAGATATACCACTGATTAGAGTTAGTTTATTAAAAGTAAATCAAGTCCCTAACTTCAATGTTTATTATTAGTAAACAAAATTTAATTTCAGTCCACCTCAGAATAGGTTGCAACATGAGGGTATCATAGCATGTTACTGAAGGGCTTTTTATTACAGGCGGTTTCAAAGAATTGCTCAGCAAATAGTGCCAATATGCAGATAGTTCTTTTAGATTCAACTCTCAAAAGCAACAGAGTAATAATCCAATTCTCCAAAATATAAAGGGAGTACTCTACAGGGATGTTAATGTGTATATCAGAGAGAGAAGAGTTTTTTAGGTAGGAGAAAAGTGAAGTTTTAACATTGAAAAGTCATAATAAATGATTTTCTAATTAATGCTTTTCTTTCTAGGCTCATTTTCCTTAACTTCAAGTGTTTTGGCATGAACTAGTTAAAGAACAAAACCTACTTCCTTGAGACATCATGATAAGAAATAGAATCTCTAGGAAACAATGACAAAGGAAATGTTCCTGAGTAATAAGAGCAAACAATGGTAGGAGGTGTGCACTGAATAAAAATGAAAACGAAATGATTTTTATTTTATTTTTTTACTTTTTGTACTCTGTCTAATGTTTTCAACCTTTTCAGCAGCATGCGTGCATCACTTTTACTTATAGGAAGTGAGGTCATAGTAAAAAGTTTAGTAAAGTAGAATCTCCCCCTCAGTAACTAACAAAATTTAAAAATAGCAAAAACACTTAATCGCAGAAACCAAAAAACTAAAGAGACACAACTCACTGTCTGAAATACTATCACCAAAAGAAAAAGAGCTATAGTTTTAACTTGATTCAGTACAGATCTTTAAACTGGTCTTAGTGCCTCAGGATGGTACCAATGAAATAACAAAAGTCTTCCAGTTTTCACAAAT
Organism: Mesoplodon densirostris; assembly: GCF_025265405.1. Taxonomy (NCBI): domain Eukaryota; kingdom Metazoa; phylum Chordata; class Mammalia; order Artiodactyla; family Ziphiidae; genus Mesoplodon; species Mesoplodon densirostris. The sequence goes on along the minus strand of NC_082663.1, from coordinate 101,679,508 downwards.
AGTGTCAAATATGAAAAAAAGTTGTGGACTTTGGGCAGGCCTGCAGAAGAGAGGACAGTGAAACAATTAAAAGTGAGCAAGGGGCTGAACTGTAGGGATAATATGACACAAAAAGGGCCAATGGAAAACCCCTGAATGCAGTAGTAGTAAATGAACTAGAACACAACATTTACCTATTCTACAAAGGGAGAACATGAAATAAGTTTGCCATCACACTGGGGCTTGCCTGGGAGGATAAGTCATACTTAGACATGCTAGGGACATGGTTAGGAAAAGTCATCTACACTACTTGAGGCCCAATGGAAGTGTGAAGCAGAGCTGTTCAAGTTAAGCAAGACAAAAAGAACTGGCATGGTGACTCTGTAAACACTACTGTGGCAAGAAAAGAAAAGAAAAGAAAAGAAAAGGAGCACATTATGCCAAAGACAGACTCATTTTGGAAGAAATGGAAGAAAATCTGCCCTTGAGTGCTTTTTGTGCTATAGAAACAGTCAAATAAAACAAACAAACACACAATAAAAGAAGAAAATAGAAGAGGAATTGAAGACCCAAAGAAACACCTGAGTTTTAAAACATGACCATTACCAAACTCACAAAATGCAGACAGCAAGCTAGAGAACAGACATGATTGCAATGCAATTACTGACAGAAAGGGAAAGCTTGACATATTCACTGTGACTACAGAAAGGAAAATATGGAGATTTCAGACAGGCCTGTTTGAAATACTTTCAGGGTCTGAGGTAAGAGGAAAATACCATACACTGAAATTAAATAATGGTAATTTCAAGCTAATAAACTATTTAAAAACATTTACAGAATTTTTGGACAACTCCTCAGCATTCCACGTCAGAGAGTGGCAGTGAAGATGGACAAGTTCCAGCCCCTGAGCCCTGCCCTTGTCCCATCACCCTCCTTTTCCCACCCTAGTCTTCCTTACACCATGAGGCACCTCAAATGCATATGTGTAGATACCCTGGCCCATACATCCAAGCTCTGTTCACAGCCTCTACAAATAGTCAACCTTTGATCAATAAATCTAAAGATGGGCTTCCCTGGTGGCCCACTGGTTGAGAGTCCGCCTGCCGATGCAGGGGACACGGGTTCGTGCCCCAGTCCGGGAAGATCCCACATGCCGCGGAGCGGCTGGGCCCGTGAGCCATGGCCGCTGAGCCTGCGTGTCCAGAGCCTGTGCTCCGCAAAGGGAGAGGCCACAGCAGTGAGAGGCCCGCGTACCACAAAAATAAATAAATAAAATAAAATAAAATAAATCTAAAGATAAATAAATCTAAAGATAAATATACCAGTGGTTTGGTCTACACTCAGAAAGCTCACGACAGGAAGCTACTACACATCCTTGAAATGTGTTTGGAGCTGATGGTAGAGGAATTCCAGTATCTAGGGTACTGGAGGATGGTGTACACAGAAAATACAGACTCTGACTGGACATGGCTGCCTGGTCTCCCACAGCAGGTAGAGGAGGGTGGCGGTGGGTCACTCTAATGCCCAGTGTTCCCGGCAAGGGTCTCTCTTGCTTAGATCTAAAGGCAGTGTTGATTGCAGAGAGAGAAAATAATAGTTGTGGAGGAAATACGAAGTTCATATACAGCATAGAGAACATTGGTTTTCCCAGTAAATAAACTTCATCATAATGGAACAGAAAGATAACATACTCAAAAGGCTTCATTTCTCTGAAGGGAAGAAATTACTGAATTTGGCTGTTAAACTGTGCAATGTGCTCCAGTAAAATCTGTTGGTGAACAACTGCCACTAAGAAATATCCAGCACTTCAAGGATAGATATCCAAGCAGAAGTTGCAAGTTAAAAGCAAGGAAGAAAAATCAAGCTGGTATCAGAATTTCCCAGTGCAACATCAAATGACAGAGGAGGGAACAGCAATGTGTACAAAGTTCTGAGGGGAAGGAAGTGTGAGCCAAGAATGTCATTCCCAGCCAAGTTGCTATGTAAGTATAAAAAGACAACATATCTAACAATCTCAAACCTCAAGTACCTGCGAAAGATACCAAACACCAAAATTCACCATTCCAAAAGATGGCAGGGAAGGCTGTGATGAAAGGATTAGATCAATATTCCATGGCCAGGTCCACATACTTTGAAGGGCAAAGTACATTCCCAGAACATTTAAACAATTGTCCTTTAATATAGAGACAACTGACAGAAATTCTCAAGCATGTAAGAACACACAGAATACAAGAGCTCTTGAATACATCATTAAAAACAAATACACAGGGACTTCCCTGGTGGCACAGTGGATGAGAATCCTCCTGCCAATGCAGGGGACATGGGTTCGAGCCCTGGTCCGTGAAGATCCCACATGCCACGGAGCAACTAAGCCCGTGCACCACAACTACTGAGCGTGTGCTTTAGAGCCCGTGAGCCACAACTACTGAAGCCCACGCACCTAGAGCCCGTGCTCTGCAACAAGAGAAGCCACCACAAGGAGAAGCCCGCGCACCACAATAAAGAGTAGCCCCCACTTGCCACAACTAGAGAAAGCCCGCGCGCAGCAACGGGCCAAACGCAGCCAAAATTAAATAAATTAAATCTTAAAAAAAATAAAATAGGGCTTCCCTGGTGGCACAGTGGTTGAGAGTCTGCCTGCCGATGCAGGGGACATAGGTTCATGCCCCGGTCCGGGAGGATCCTACATGCTGCGGAGTGGCTGGGCCCGTGAGCCATGGCCATTGAGCCTGCGCATCCAGAGCCTGTGCTCTGCAATGCAAGAGGCCACGGCAGTGAGAGGCCCATGTACCACAAAATAAATAAATAAATAAATAAATAAATAAAGATAAAAACAGAAACAAACACACGAATAAAAAAACAAAAAAATTACTTGACTCTATACTTGACAGCATAGGGTCATATCAAACATGGAAAAGGATTTCAAGTCCAGTTTTACTTTTATATTTCATAGTTATTAAACACTAAAATTATAATTTAAAATAAATTCATAGATTATACCATTTATGCAAATTCTAAAAACACACATTTAGACTACATATTGTCATGAGTACCTATGTAGTAAAAGTTAAAAAGCATGCATAGGGAGGATGAGCAACAACTTCAAGGGGAAGGAGGAGATTGGATTGGGAGCAAAGGACTCAGAAGTGTTGCTGCATCTGTGTGGTTTAAACAGGATAAAAAGGTTCCTAAGCAAATGTGACAAACAAGAATAAATCTGAATCATTGGTACCATGTGCTTACTATTTTATTTTGTGTACTTTTCTACATGCTTAAAATGTTAATAATTAAAAATATTTAAAACTGCAAAGCCTGCAAAATGTATTAGCTTGCTTTACCATGCAGAAGTTTTGAACATTTTAATTATATTGCCTGTGATGTTATCAAAATGCAGATTCTCCATTAAGAAAACAAACAGGAAGAGCCCTATGGCAAGCTTCCTTTGCAGTGATGTCTCTCAATGAAAAGAAATTAGTCACAAAATATGTTTCCACTAATACCAGATGACTTAAAATATGTTGATAACAACAAAAAGTGTTCATAAGAAATATGATCTCAAATTTAAAAATAACTATAATACATTGGGCTGGCCAAAAGGTTCATTCGCATTTTTCTGCAACATCTTACCGAAAAGCCTGAATGGAATTTTTGGCCAAGCCAATATATATTTGGGGACCAGGTGATAGAATGCTCATAAGTTTATTATAAAATTCTTGTTTTGCCTGCAAGGATGAATGTATTTACACTGTCCTTACGCTAGCTTCATTACATCAGGATGAGTTTAGTAATGAAGCACTCATGTATAGTTAAGTCCTTCTTTTCCCTTCTTCTCATGGGTGAGCTATCTCCAGAGTTCATTCATGTTCCATTCTAGGTGCAACAAAGGTATCTTCCAGCCTCCACTGTGTGGGGCTAAATCAGCAACCCTAGGATGCCGTATTTGGACTAATCCATGCTTTCAGACAGTAGTATGCCATTAAGTGTTTAACAAGCAGCTCTCCGGTGGGGGGGAGGGGGAAGCCCCTGATTTTTGTTATTTACCAATTTCAGTGGTATAAGTACTCCCAACAAGACTGATTTCAAGCTACTAACATGATGGCACTGAACAGGGAAGGTGTGTGACCAGCGGGGCTCTCATAGCCCTGTGAGCTGACTCCACACACTGCACAGTGTCATTCTGCAAGCTGCCTTTTATCAGTAACGTAAGTCATATTTTCCCTTCAATCTGATTATGGTGAAGTTTAATTTCTCAATTGGTTTAGAACTGGGGTTGGCAAGAGAAGTGCTAATTATTTGTTCCCCTCAAACACCAAAAAATATAGAGGTCCAATATATGGGCCATTTCCAATTTACCATTATAGCTCTATAAGCAATATAGTAAGTCAACCATACTAGGCACTTAGCAAATACAAACGAATACAGAAATTTGATTTTGTAATGTTATAGGGATGTTTCCATATATATATGTGTGTGTGTGTGTATATATATATAATAGTATGATGTGCAACCTTCATTCAAACAATGTAGGCTTTTCTGTTAAAAAGTCATTTCAGGGCTTCCCTGGTGGCGCAGTGGTTGAGAGTCCGCCTGCTGCTGCAGGGGACGTGGGTTCATGCCCCGGTCTGGGAGGATCCCACATGCCGCAGAGCGGCTGGGCCCATGAGCCATGGCTGCTGAGCCTGTGCATCCGGAGCCTGTGCTCCGTGGCGGGAGAGACCACAACAGTGAGAGGCCCACGTACCACAAAAAAAAAAAAAAAAAAAAAAAATCATTTCACTATACTAAGGTAAATGAAGACGTTTCTCATGCTAAAGCCCTGGGAAATAAAAATAGTAAGGTCTTTTTTTATTAACCTCAAGTATTTCTACTGAAAGCATTTGGATCTGTTTTCTTCACAGACATATGGTAATCTCATAATATATGTAGATTGAATGAAATACATTTCCAAATAGTTTAATACTGAAACATTAAGCACAAAATATTGCATATGTATGATATAAAGTCCCTTCTTCTTGTAAGTAATCAAGGTATCTACAGAGTACACACTTGTTCAGCTTTAGGTGCAAGGAAGGCATCACAATTGAGTGACTATTTAAATTGCTTACACTTGTTTTAACAGAAAAAATATTACATAAGTGGCTATGTTAAAAATTGGTAAAAAGCTACTTTGGCAAGTTGTATATAAATGTCAGCTTAAATATGCCCCTTTTAGAGTTTATTTATAGTTACAATTACACTGAATTTTAGATGTTGACATTTATATTCACAGCTATTTTTCCCTATTCTGATATGTTTGATAAGTAATTAAACTTTTTTTTTCAAAGAGTAATTACTACCATGAGAAAAACTTTCTATTTTCTTGGGAGTTTAATGTGACAAGAGATTATGAAAAAAATATTTTTTCCATGTAATATCTACCAACCACCCTTGAACCTCTCATCTATTAAGAAAAGAGGTGTCATAAGAGGTGAACAGACAACTGAGCCAAAGACAAGCAAATATATAACTTTAAGTCAGCCACACAGTTTAACTACTCAGTTGACTTCTTCCTCCATGATGCCCAATGAGAGCATAATTACAGATTTTCAGTCAGCAGAAATTAAAGTACAACAAAACTCTGTCATAATGTGGTAAGTAGGGTCCGAGAGAATCACTCATGTAAAAGGTGGTGATGATATTACAAGGACAATGAAAAGAACCAGACAAGTCTAAACAACTAGAGGGTTTGTAATTCTATGGGTCTGGCTGTGTGTTCCAAATCTATCAGTCTCAAGCTGGAATTTGGCACCACTACCCTGTCTTAAATGTAGAAGAGGGAAAAATACTTAGTTCCAAGATTATTTGGGATTTTCTGTATAGTGACAGTAATTCAGGCATCTCCTGATTAGCTGTCATCTGCCTCATCTCCCCTATGGAGAGCACTGGGAAGGATTAATACCAAGAATATGAGGATGTTCCTCAATTTGCCTGGCTCCTCCAGAAGGGGTCTCACTCTTCTCTCTGTATCCAGCCTCCTCATTAGACTACCTTCCTTTAAAAATGTGGGCTGGGTTGAGAATGAAAACCAATCTTCAATCACTATCATGCAAATTTGCATTACCATGGGACACATAATGCATGGTTTTATTGTATTACGTTCTTCAACACTAGAGGATTCTAATACACAATCCAACACACCATATTCCTGAGTTTGTAGATCATAAATTAAATAAAGAAATGTTAGAGGAAAAAATAAACACTAAATTGGTTCCTCAATTATTACTAATCTACCACTTCTCCTGCTCTTTCCTCTCCTTTTCTAAATTTATTTATACAAAAGCTTCTATATATATCTGGAATAAATAGCTTCACCTCCTTCTATTCTTTCCTTTACACACTAAACTATTAAGTACCATAAAAATCTCTTTTGTAAAAAGTCAGTTATTGAATTGAAGAAAACCTATCCATTGAAAATGCCTGTCAACATTATATATGTCTATCCCTTTGATTATTTGTACAAATAAATTTGATAGACAATGTCAACAAGCCAATATACACAATCACCAACAGAAACTGAGCATTTATGTTATTAAGTATCGCATTATTAAGTATTCATCATTACCACAAGCCAGAGTTAACAGAAACAATAAATGAGCAAAGTTATGGGGGAAGGCTGGAGTGCTATCAGTGGAAAATTAGGGAAGATGTGAACAGTGAGAAGCACATCTCTTTTGCCTTATAAAGTTTCTGAAATTTTCTGTTCTTCTACCAGCTTTTTATGTACACTTGGGCTCCATTGATGGCTCATTGGAGCCATCTTGGTCTTTTTTTCCCAATGCTTTTCTTTTTTTCTAGCACTGGATCTTCAATACCTATTCCCTTATCATGTTCCACTGTCATAACTCACAAAGGAAATGGAAGAGTTCACAAATAAGGAAAGGCATATTTCTTATAAATAAAAAATACCACTCAGGGCTTCCCTGGTGGCGCAATGGTTGAGAGTCTGCCTGCCGATGCAGGGGACATGGGTTCGTGCCGCGGTCTGGGAAGATCCCACATGCCGTGGAGCGGCTAGGCCCATGAGCCATGGCCACCGAGCCTGCGCGTCCGGAGCCTGTGCTCCGCAATGGGAGAGGCCATAACAGCGAGAGGCCCGCGTACCACCCCCCCAAAAAAAATACGACTCAAACTTATCACTAAAATACCATTTTCCAATCAGAATAGCAAAAGTGAAAACGTTTAAAATAATTATCTTGGCAAGCAGGTAACCCAAAGGGGGTATTTTATTTAGATAGTTTGGTAGCCAATGTTTGAAAAGAGAATACAAAAAGGTTGCTTGGTCTCAGCACAAGCAGCTGAACCTTACATTTATGTTACCAACCTGGGGCACTATGAAATCTTTGTGTGGAAGCACGTGGCATAACAATTTTGGTGAGTAATTTTAAATGAATTAAAATGAAAAATAAACATACCATTTGGCCCTCAGTTCTACGTCTAGGAATTCATTCTATCTATGTATGCATGTATTTATACATATACATTCACTAAAGTACTATTTGTTATATATGTATATACGTGTAACTATAGATATACTCTCATCATGTATCTAAGCATGCTAATTTAAGTCTCATTTGTTAAAGCACCGCTTGTAAGAAATAAGAAGAGGAACAAAAACGAATTCTCACAAACTAAAAGAAACAAAGCAAAACAAAAATATGAAAAAAAAAATGAAATGTCCATCAATGGGGAATTGAAGTATACACAGTGCAGCTCTGAAAAAAACTGATATGGAAAGGTCTGCATGTACTGTTATGGCTGACTAAGAAAGATTAAGAAGCTGTATTTTTAAACAATAGTGCATATGGTGGGATCAAGCTTACAATGAAAATCCCTTAGGAAGATTCTAAGTTGGAGATTAATGTATCCTTTTCCCATAATCCTAACACAGTAAGTTTTATAATTCAAACAAATTTTTCCTCCAGCCTTGGAAAAGATTTACTATTTGATTAAGCACTAGATGAAGTAATTAGCTTGCTTTGAAAGTCCATGTTGTATGTATAGTGAACATAATAATGTAAATAGGCACATATATAAATAATAGAATCACATTCAATTTTAAGTGGTGCTAATATTATACAATGCTGGGGGGGGGGAGTTGAGACCACTGAGACTAGATTTAGACACAGAATATTTATGTGCTCACTCTTGAGCATATGGACACTGAACAGATTACATATTTAAACCTACTTCCCAATAACCTTTGCTATGCTGAGTTTGCATACCTAGCTAAACTCCATAAGCCAAAGGGCTTATGTTGGAAATCCTCTGAAAATAATACACTTTTGAAAAAAAATAAGGTGTGTGTGTGTGTATGAAGGTTTTATACAAGGATAAACCATATGTGTTGAGACAGTAGGACTGATAACGTTCTGGAATTTGTATTTGTAAAGTAAAATATACTTGGAATGTAAAGAAAGATATATTTTTGGATATATCTTTGTATTTAAGTTTTCGCCATGTGTATGTGTCATTTAAAAAAAATCACAACACACATCCTTAGAGAAACAAAGGTATCTAGAAATAGGGGTTAAAAAATTTAGGAAGGGGTATCTGTAGTCAAGATCACTGATCACCATCTATTTGACTTAGGCCTAGGTTTATGGTGAATGTACTTCTATAAATAATTATAAATCAAATGTACAACCCTACAGATAAAAAGCCAAGAATCAGTGCAGTCTGTTAATGTCACTAGCACTGATGCTCTCTCTCCTGCCCCTCACTGACAGCCATAACAAGTTATATTTCTCAAACTTAGGTGCTTCTCATGGTTGTCTGACTGCTCAGAGCACCTCTAATCTGACATCACTTTATCCTTCAGGTCACAGCCATGTGAAATTTTTCTAAAGTGAAAGATTCCTTGGCCTAAACCTCTTCAGTGTCCCCTCCTCACTGTCTAGGTAAATTCTAAACTTTTAAACAAGCCTGTGAATTGTCCCCTAACAAACTCCCCTTCCTCCCAGTGAAAGAATACTTGAGTGTTAACTGGGCACATAGCCACCCTCTTCCAAAAGTATACATTTCCCAGATTCTTGTGTGACTAGTAGATGTGACACACAGTGGACACGTAGCCAATGGAAGATAAGTGGCATGTTCAACTTCCAGAAAATATCTTTAAGGGAGGAGTTTTTGATCCACTGCCCGTTCCTCCTTTCTGCTGCTTGAAATGCTGACACAGTGATTGAAGCGGCCATCCTGGACCACAAAGTAGGAGATGAACACTGAAGATGCAGAGGACTACGTACCTTATATGGGAGAAAAGTTGATTTCCTACTCATTTAAACCCCAGTTAGATTGAGAATTAGCCCCTCAGAGTTAAGTCTGATCAGAAAGAATACAAAACATCCTCTGTGACCCGATCTCTACCTACCTTTCTAACTTCATCTTTCATCACTCCTACAATTGTACTCTACATTGCAACTATATCTAACTACCACTTCCCATCTTGTTTCTTATTTCTATATATTAGTATAAGTTGGTCCCTGTTTCTGAAATGTTCTACTCCTACCTCTACTCAGCCTCTGCTCCTTTGCATGGGAAGCTAGACAATGTACTTATCAGAAGACAAAAATAGTCTCTCCCCTGGACCCACAGTACATAACATGTTTGACAGATAATAGTTGCCTCCGAAAAGTTCAGAAAAATCTTAGAGCTAAAGAAAATCTTCTTAACCTATTGCCCACTCTCACTGGTCTAGGAGGGGAGAAACAGGCAGAAAGAATTTAGAAGAAATACTATGGAGATAAAAAGTAAACCACAAATATCTTTATGAATATTGTTACAGAAAGAGAGAACAATATTCCTTTTTAGTGGATGCAGTATATTCTATGAAAATATGTAATGAAAAATAAGAAAGGGCTCCCATATATTAAACATTTTATCACCACATTTAAAACTCCAGTAAAAAGATTAGAAGGTAAAGTCCCAGAAAGTAGGATAAAATGACTGAAATGGAAAATAGGAAAGAAAAGATAAAAACAATGTAGGATCAACCTGGGACATTCTATAATCAACTCTTAGGAATTATCAGAAAGAGAGAAGAAAGCTTGAGGAGAGAGAAGTAGTATAAAAAACAATATGTGGGGCCTCCCTGGTGGCGCAGTGGTTGAGAGTCCGCCTGCCGATGCAGGGGATACGGGTTCGTGCCCCGGTCTGGGAGGATCCCATATGCCGCGGAGCGGCTGGGCCCGTGAGCCATGGCCGCTGAGCCTGCGCGTCCGGAGCCTGTGCTCCGCAACGGGAGAGGCCACAACAGTGAGAGGCCCGCGTACCGAAAAAAAAAAAAAAAAAAAACATGTGAACACATCTCAAAACAGTAACTTATAGTAAGTACTCATTGAACTATGCATATAGTCATTCTTTATCTCATGTAAGCCAATCATAATTACTGACCACATACTACTTGTCAGAACATAATGCTAGGCACTGGAGAGAAAAGATGAGTAAGATAATGTTTCTGCTCTTCATGATCTTATTAAAGAAGACAGACATATAAAATCGTAATTACAATATGATGACATTAAGTATGACAATAAATGTTTGTAAGAGGTCTGTAGGAGAGTACAGGAGGAATACATAATCCATCTTAGAGTTAAGTTGGAATTTCACAACATAACATTTATGTGTTATATTTATGAGTTAATATAAATTGTTCCTTACTTTTTATTTTCTTTTAAATCATTTCCCATAAAATGTATTTTGGTGTTTAATTTAGTGATATAAAACCTTTATAATCTATGTAATCTAAACGCCATTGAGCAAAACCAAATAATCCCATTGCTTTCTTAATTGTGTAAGTGTAACATATACAGACAAATATGAAAATCCTAGTACAGCTCAATGAGTTTTTTCAAAGTGAACATAGCCATGTTACTAACCGAGACCAAGAATCTGAATATTATCAGCACCCCAAAAGATCCTTTGTGCCCCTTATACTCACTGCCCTCTCCGAAGGGAAACCACTTTCCTGACATCTAGTAGTATGGATTAGTTTTACCTATCCTTGAACTTTATAAAAAATGGAATCATATTCTATATGAACTCTTGTACCTAGTTTCTTTGGCTGAATATTATAAGATATTTCTACATTGTTGGATATATAGTTTTATTTTAAATAAACCTTTTTGTATAAGGAATGTTTTTAGATTTACTGTATTTTTGTGAAAATAGTACAGAGAGTTTCAGCCTGATCTTCCCTATTATCAGAATCTTATATTAATATGGTACATTTGTCACAATTAACAAACCAATATTGATAAACTGTTGTTAACTAAAGCTCATATTTACTGAAATTTCCTCAGTCTTTCCCTAATGTCCTTGTTCTGTTCCAGGGTCCCATCTAAGACACCACATCACATACAGTCATGATGTCTCTTTAGGCTTTCTTGGTTGTTAAAGTTACTCAGACTTTTCTTGTTTTTCATGACCTTGACAGTTTTAAGGATTATTGGTCAAGTATTTTGTGGAATGTTACTCAATTGGGATTTATCTGGTGTTTTTCTCATGGTTAGACTGAGGAAATGTGTTTTCAGAAAGAAGACTGCAGAGGTAAAGTGCCATTGTCATCACGTCATATAGAGGGTATTTATTATCAATATGACTTATCACTGTTGATGTTCATCTGAATCACTTGGCTTCAGATAGTGTTTGTCAGGTTCCCTCACTGTAAAGTTACTCTTTTTTTCTCCCTTTTCATATTACAAGAAAGTAATATATACAAGAAAATAACAAGCTTACATAACTCCAAAGTATAGCATCTTAACTGCTGTACTACATAGAAACCTACATGACAAAGACATTTACCACAGATCCAATGTATGATATCTATGTAGAATATAAGTCCAGGAAACATAGATACCTTTGTAAATTTGTTTTTTCTCACAGAATCATCTAAATTGATTGTCAAAATAGTTAATTAACTTGATCTTTAGATCAGTGTGCATCTATAGAAATAGTCTTAGACTGCATTTACACAAAGCCAAGTGAAAGAACTAGAAAGTAGTCATATAATTCATATAAAAGTCATCTGAAGATCTGGGTTAGTCAAATTTTGGACGATTTAAAAATTTTTTTTAAATTCTTTTTGCATGTGTAGACCTAGTTACAGAGTTTCTAAAGAAAAATTTCAAAAATACATACCACATACTATTAAGAGTTGATATTACAAACACAGAAGAATGCTGAGGGAATTTATTCATAGAAAATTATAATAGATTACATTATTTAATGTATTAAGGAATACCTTATTGAGAACATAATTAACAAATAAGTTGTTGCTATCATTTTATCTCATAAGAAGTCCAGTGGGACATATGCCTGAAGAATACGTACTGTTAACTCTTTCTCTAGTTTAATGTGTAAAATATTCTATTACCCTAACAACCTAGAAAACAACATACTATATTTTCTATATATTATACTGTAAATTATATAATATACCCTCAAGTCTTAAATGGCATTCGGTAACTTAAATTACTTTCCAAATGGCCAGTGGCTGAAGTTACATCTTTTCATTTTATGTTTAAACCCAGTTTTCATGCTCCTTTTTGAACTGAAGTAAAAGTAAGACACTGGATAACTCATATCTCCTGTACACTCAGTAGTAACAGAAATGGCAGTGATCTTCAAAAAAGATTCTGCTGTCTTCATCCATCCCTGAGGCAAAACGACTCTTGATCTTCATGCTAGCTTTGAATTATGTGGGCTGCCCTGACTGTCATACACCATAAATCTGAATGGTCAATCTAAATCAGCAAGCAATACATTGAAACCTTCCTAGAAAAACTTATGCCATTAAAGTTCAATCACCTTAAAACTGATATTCATACTGAACTTCAAAAGAATAGGAGAAAACTATACTGAGCTAGAGCTAAAATGTTCCCAAGTTTATTTTCTACATGACTTAAATTAGATCTTCTCCTAATCCAGGGGTGTGCTGGAGCCAGTTCATACTGGCTTGCAAGAACCATTTGTTAATTTTTTTTTGGAATTTGTGAGCCTATTGTTAAACACAGACATTATTAAAAATTAAATTATGTAAAATTACAATTAATCATATTAAAAACAAAGGTAATAAATATTCAAAACTCTTCAATCCTAACTGTACTATTATATATATCCTTGAGGTCATTTACATCTATTGTGTGTGGTAGAAATTCTACATATGGTGTGCTACTATGCATCTCTTCCCAATTCCACATTCAGTGACATCAGGTTAGTAGTTTGAAAAAAGTCATATAAGTCATGGTGGGAACATTTACACCATGAAAATAAGAAAAGAAGCAAATGTTATAAACCAGGGCTTTTTGCCTCCCCATCTCAGAGAACTAGTGGTTCAACATTTATCAGCACACCATCAACCAAGCCCATATTTAACCCTCCCCCTTGCTGACTCGATCTTCACCCACCTCCTCAAATTTCTTAGTGATGGTTCTCTTTAAAGATATTTCTTTTGGGTAAACTTTCAGCTTTGCACATCACACTGATTCAGTTAAAAATAATAGATATTTTTATTCTTTTGAGAGAAAAGTAGAAAAGCAATGCCATTCCAAAAAATCATTTCTCAGGGAGAGAGCTTCTATGTGATTTTAACAAATTGTTAATGTAAAGAAACGTAGGAGAGCTTACTGATGGTAGACAGAAATGGGTTTAATCCATTTTACTACCTACTACACTGGTTGCATATTTAATCTAAGGCTTGAATCCTTGTTTACTAAAAAACAAAACAAAACAAAACAAAAAATGTGGCAATACCCTATGTTATAGAGTTTTTGTGATGACTACTGTGAGATAATAAACATGAAGTTACCACAGATGCTCAGTAAATATCACCTATTTTTTTATAGTGCACACCTAGGTTTGGCAACGTATCACCATTGTGAAAATAGAAGCTATGGTTCAAAAATATGTAATGAGTGCAATGTAGATTAACCTTTTCTAAATTCTGCTTGCATATTTATACTGAATATATATATATATATGTATACATATATACATTTAGCAGTGTTCCTAAAAACTTCTCATATTTTTTCTTCATTATCCAATTTCAGTAAATGGCTAACCCATTCCTCTCCTAAGTGCTATATCTAACAGTGTAATGAGACCTCTCAGTTCTACCTCTGTAATGTGACTAAATATGCCATTTATTGCTCTTTCATTTCTCTGGTAGTACCTCAGTCAGGATCTCAATACTTCTCTACAAACAAACAAAATTATGTAACCTGGTAATTTCCTCACAGTACCTGTATATAGCAGTTGTTTGTAAAATACTTTAGGAAATGATATTAAGATGATGCATGACACTCAGATACTTTTACAAAGGTCTGCAACATCTTCTAGGCTGTATAGAATTAAAAAGAATTATAAGTTTTTAAAGAGAGTTCAGAAGTCAGCCAAAAGCAATTATAGATTATACAGTTTTCTATGGATAACTCTTTTAGAGACTTGAATTATTAAAGAAATAACCTGAAGGGTGACATTACAATGGATGTCAATAAGTTAAGGCCTAGTAGTCAAAGGAATCAGTCAAATGCAGTCTATCAAGTCACACACCAAAAATAAATGAGCTTACATTTTGGTAAGTGATTAATTATACCAAAGTGTAATTATACACAGAAAAATTTCTTGGCAGAGGCTGATATTTATCACCCAAATATAAAGTGACTCTGTTTATGATTTTTTTTAAATCTCTTTGAAAACTAAGTAGATTTTCATATATCTGTAATCTTTTAACTGTCATCTACTTGAAGATTGGAAGACATCACAAAGCTCTTTTGCATCCTATAAATATACGATTGATGCCATGACACATATGGGATAGCAGTTGAATACCTAGGGGCAAAACTTGTCCATGTAGTCAATATTTCCTTCTTAAAACTTCTCATCCTATGCTTTTTCTGTCAGGGCCTTATTCTAACTCTTTCCTTAATCTTAACTTCATTTTGTGATTCATACAAAAGTTTCAGGCAGTTGTCTGAGCTTCCTTGACTTATTTGCTAATGATGTCTCTTTTACCTGGATTGTCCCCCTCTTGCAAGCTAAAAATTCTACAAATTCTCCGAGGCTATGCATTCATTCTTTGATTCGTTTAGCAAAGAGACACGCACTGATGAATAAGATGGCCATTTTTCCTATCCTTATGAAGTTCCAGTATGGAGGTAACAAAAGAAAATTTAAAAATAATTTAAAAATAAATGGCTGCAATTATGAGAGGTGCCAAGACGGAAAAGTTAGAGGTAATATTTTCTAAAAATCTATAAACAACATGACTGAAACTTTTCTGGCTGTTTATTCCTTGCAACCACAAAGATATCATGGTCATTTTTTCCTCCCGTCTCTAAACCCCACATCGTTCTTTTATTTCAATAATATTTTAATAATCGTTCTATATTTATCATACTCTGGTCTGTATTACACTTATTTGCGATCTGAACTTATCCTCCTCTTTGGGGGATTGTGAGAAACTCCTGAAACATCTATTCCTCTCAGATAATCAGTCTAAATCAATCATGGTCCCCACAGTGGACAATAAGACATAAAAGGGGAGACTGCTGGGCTGCTTCCAGGAAAAAATGTCCTCTGTCTTAAGAAAGATAACCGCAAGATTACATGGTATGTTTTTTCTTCTTCTGGTCATTGATATTCAAGATGCGATGCCTGGAAGTACTGCAGATAATTAGTCATCAGAGTGAGCATGATAACAAAACCAAGGATTGACACAATGGTGCAATAAGGGAAGCTTGCCTCTTGATGATATCATTGGGCTGCTGAATGAACCAATCCTGGGGTACCCACAGACATACCTATCCCAGAACCTGTTAAGTGACTTTCAAATTCCCCTTTCTGTTTACGCCAGTAATTTGCAGCAAATAGTGGTATATTACATTACTAGACTGTAAACATGCTAAGGATGGAGACTATGTCTTTTCCATCTCCATTATTTCTAGTATCTGGTGTAACTTTTGCTCATAATAGCTGGTCAAAAATAGTACCTGGGGGGCTTCCCTGGTACTTCCCTGGCTCAGTGGTTGAGAGTCCGCCTGCCGATGCAGGGGACATGGGTTCGTACCCCGGTCCAGGAAGATCCCACATGCCGCAGAGCGGCTGGGCCCGTGAGCCATGGCCACTGAGCCTGCACGTCTGGAGCCTGTGCTCTGCAACAGGAGAGGCCACAACAGTGAGAGGCCCGCGTATCGCAAAAAAAAAAAATAGTACCTGGGAAAATTAAAGTTGGATTTCAACTAAAATATTTTTCATTTATAGTGTCTCATTTCTGTGTGTTTGTGTGTGTGTGTGTCCAAGTTGTTAAGCACTACACAGTACGAGCTTTAAAGTGTCAGCTCAATTAGAATGTGTTTCCTATGATGCTATAACACACGGGTTGAACACTTATGATGCTATAAAAAAGACAAAGAGAAAAAGTACTCAATTTTGTTCATCTTTCCTTCACTAAATAAAGGATTCATGTCTTGTCTCCATAACAGGCCATAAACACAGCCAGGTTATCTGCAATTTTTAAAGAAAATAGAAAAAGTCTAAGTGTTAGAGAAGTTGAAAATATTGAACACTCTCCAGAGATGACAAGACATACAAATGTTGGTAAGGCACCTTAGCAAGAAGACAGCCATGGGGATACATATCTGATTTTAGTCAACAGCTGGCTTTAGATGAATAGGTTGTTGAGATGAATATTTTTATGATAAATGAAAGAGTCAGGGAAGAAGGCTTTCTATCAAAGGTCTCGTTTCAAGTAATTTAAATTACCATAAGGTTTATAAACTCAAAGCATAAACCAATAGACGTACACAAACCAGTAACATTATTTTACTATATGAAATATCCTCAACGGCAATGTTCTATCTGAGAAATAGATAGTCATCATCCATTACTCAAAAAAAGGAACAGGAATGACTTTTCAAATATGACTATGCATCATAAACAATGAGGTAGGCTTGGTCCTCAGCTCAAAAGTTTATGAAATATTTGACCCAAGTGACAACATTAAATGAAAATATAAATGTGATTCAGTTTTTCTGTTGACTCACGTGTAAATGCAACAGCTGGCTGTCAGATATTCTGGAAAGCCCTGCTTGCACTCCCTGGGCATGTTAATCTGCACTATCTATCTGCCTTATACATCTTTAACTCCCATCAGGCTCTTTTATTAAGAACATGAACAAAATTAAACATCATTTGTTATAATATCAGCATTTGACATTTCCCAAGCTTCTTTTTCTTAGAATATTTGAACATTGCCTTTTGCCTCTTTTCCACAGCAGCCCTGCTAAAAAAATCAGAGCACTTCACAGGACCGATATTCCATACATTGGAGTCAAATAAAAATAATAGCCAGCATTTTTATTAAATGCTTTCCCTGTGCCCAGAATTAAGCCAAGCACTTTATATACATTATCTCAATGAATATTTATTATGAGACAGTTTTTTATCATCCCTATTCCCCAAAAGTGGAAAATGGAGATTAGAGAAGTTAATAGTTAACACACACAGATAGTAAGAGAATGTACAGGTCTGGAACCCAGGTCTCTGAGTTCTACAGCCTCAGCTAAGATGCTTTAGCTCCAAAGCCACCCCCACCCCCTACTTCATCCAGATTTACTGAAGCCTTACCTGGAAAAGAGATCATCTGCTGAGCTTACAATGAAGGCTCATTGGTCCATTTTACACTTTGGGGACATATTCTGTAATATTCATCAGGTTCTTAGTATAGATATTTAAAATACACTTTAATAATTTTAAGGTAAAAAAAAAAAGAAGTCACTACTGGTATACTTCACAATTTACTAAAGCTTTGTAATACTGTGACCAAAACAAAAGAGTGAGTGAATCTTTTTTTTTTTTCCAACCATGATTCCATTTTCCAGCATTACTAAGTCTAAACAGTTACCTGAATGTAACTTGAACATAACACAATCAGAGGTGGTGGTTTTGACTATCCATGCTCACAGTACAATCATGTAGAGAAGCGAAAGTTTAAATGGGTTGGAGACTGGACAGGCTCTTTTCTAATGCCTTAAACTTACAGGTAATAAACTAAAGCAGCCGAAGGAGAAAGTTTCACATCCAATATATGTCAATTTAAGGTTTTTTCTTGTTTTGTTTTCTTACCTAAATGTCTCTTCTTGCTTTCAATCATTTTCCTATCAACAAACTTATATTTGAAATCTTATTCTATTTTAAAAATGAAGCAACATATCACTATATCAAATATTTAACATTATATTTCTCCTTGAAATTAATTTAACTCTAATTATAATAATTCAAAAAATAAGTTATTTGTTCATTCAAGTTTCAAATATTTATTAGTGATCCACTATAGGCCACTATAGTCTTATGCTAGGTACTGAAAAATCAACCTAGTTACTGACCTCAAGTATCTTAGAGAAACAGATGTGAAGACAAAAGTCACAAAGTGATATGCTATAGAGGTGAAGGTAAAATGTAGTGGGAACGTATATATAGAAAAGGAAACTTTTAGTGTGTCTAGAGGTGAGAGGTGGGAGAATGACAAGGCAAAGGTGATGCTCACTGAGCATCAGATGATGAGTACCCAGTTGCTTGGAGTTCTTGTCAGAGGGTCACATTCTGGACAGATGGACCGGTGCTCAAAGTGAGAGGCATGACAGAACTCAGCATATCTGTGAAGTAGCAACAGTTCAATGTGGTTGCAGCAGGATGTGTGATGATGCAGACTGCAGGAAATGAGCTTAGACAGTTGAAAAATTAAGGGTTTATGGATAACCCAAGGGAGCTTATAATTTTTTTCAATAATCAATGGTTTTCAAGCTGCACTCTGTTCTGCACTGGAGATACACCGCGGTACCTTCATGTCACCCAGCAACGCATGAAGGGAAGAACCTCTCTGTGGTCACTGCTTTCTTACGTTCCCGTCCCATACATTGAAACTCACATCTAATCAACTGTAGGTAATTGAGATTACACAAAATATCATTTGAAAGAGGAAAATATCATTTGAAAGTGCCCATTAAAATCAGGTATGAAAGTCACTGTTATGGGAACTAGGCAGCTGTTGAGGAATTTTTAACAGGGAAATGACAGGTTCAGATTTGCAGGTGAAAAGATCAAGAGGACCAGTTGGTGGCTGAAAAGACTAAGACTGATAAGTGAAGGTGCTGTCCCAAGTGTCCAGGTGAGAAATGGCGACAGCCTAAAGGGACAAAAGAACAAAGGAAGGGATAAATAGTAGAGAAGCTTGGGAGGTAGCACAGACAAGACCTGCTGAACTATGAGATATGGAGGGTGAGGAGGAAAGGAAAGTTACCAGCATTTCTGTCTGGGGAAATGGGTAGACAATATGAGGCTTACCTAAGAGGGAAGGATTGAGGTGGCCGGGGGCAGGAAGCGTGGAGAACCATATGGACTCAGTATTTCACATCCTGGCTTTGAGGTTCTGGGCACAACCCTATAAATATGATCAACATGCAAAAGGATGTCATCCCTGAGGTCAGGATTGAAAACTACCCTGTAGGTTCACGTTAATGCTCTCCTCAGTTCTGTGATGGAGAGTGAAGCTGCATATGGATGATCTGTCCCTGGCATGTTTTCCAGAGAGAACAGTGACACCTTCTTATACTTGTTGTTTTCATCTGAAGGGATGAAAGTCAACTAAAACAGAAGTAAGCTTAAAGTGTTCCTACATGGCCAGAAGCAGATGGAAGGATGTTGTTTTCCACTCTAGAGGCATGCATAGTGTTCTCATGCAGAAACACTGCATAAGGGGCATTCCTCACATCATGTAGTATGGCGTGACACTGTGACAATGCCACCTGGAAGTGGGGTGCTCCTCTTCCAACCATAGAAAAGCTGGAGAACTTAAAGGAGGAGAAAAAACATTTCCTTCCCTTTCCCATACAGTTTTTAAGAGCTACGTAGTACTTACATATTTCTGTTACTGCTTATCTAACTGCACTATAGTTATTCTTTCTGTTTGCCTCAGTCATTCATCTGTTAGCTCCACCAGACCAGGTACTGCAACTTTTTGATGGTTGAGTCTCTGGCCATTACACACTACCTGGCACACAGTTCTCAATAAACATTTGCTGAATGAATGAATTTAGAAGTTTTTTTTTTTTTTTTTTTTTTGGCATACAGAGGAGACAGGTCATATTCTGCTCAGCCTCAGCATAATTTTAAACCAGAGGAAAGTTTTGTTTAGCTACTGGCTCTCACTGACTGTCTTTGTTTGCTTGTTCGTTGCAACCATCTTGCTCCCTTCCTACCTCCACCCCTACTCTATTCCTCTGGTTGCCAAGGCATTGGCCTTACAATGGCCTCTTTTTTAAAAAATTTTAGGCAATGGCTGTTTCTCTTACTTGTTGCCTCTAGGCTCTGCAGGAAGTCAGCCAAATCACTGAGAGCCAATTCATAGACAGCCAATTCCCAGAACGGCAAAGTGAAAAGTGCTTATCTAGTAAGCTCGCTCCACCTAAGGGCTTAAAGCCTAGTAGTGGTTTTATTGGTGAAAGATTCAGGCAGAGGAGATGAGTCGTGTTTTGTTCTGTTTTGTCTTGTTTGCTTTTTATGAGATTAGTGAGGTCATTTGACAATACCTGTTGTCTACTTTTTAATAAGGATGAGAGTTGGCCAAAAGTTATCGTGTGAAGAAAACAGCAGGACAATTCATGTTCTACCTTTGGCCTCACCTAGCACTCCATTCATAGGCACATGCTGTCATTCTAGATGCAATTCCTGTTCTCTATCCACATATAAATGATTAGTGCATAAATAAAATGCAATCTTTCCTAAGGTCATACTGCCTTCATAACTGCTACTGCACAGATGGTGAATTACAAAGTCACTACACAGCATTAGAAGGACTACCTTCAGGAAAACTTTATGTGTCTGTCTCATGTTTTTCTTTCCATATGGAATCAGATACATTAATGTCATCAATGTAAACATCCTTGGAGTATTTATAGGTCACAGTTTTAATTCAGTCACTGATTTAAAATGATAATGAAAACATTTTAAGGTAAGAAATGCTACCATCATTTCAGGGCTTTGGATTTTGAGCATATGAAAGCATTTCTATATAATTTTTCACTCATCTTAGTCTAGTCAATTAACTTACAGAAGAAAATAGAATATTACATACATTGATACATTATAATAGGAAGCAAAATGTTCTTCCTATTCATTAGAAGTTTATTTCCATTTTTATAATCTTCTTAATATAAAACTGATTATAATTAAGGTTTGTTTTTTTCCTAACGATGCTATGATTGAAACAAAGTACTATTACTATAGTAACCAAAAAAGTAATATTAAAATAATAAAAATAATTGAATCCAAAATCATAATTAAATATCTTACATTGATTAATAGGTAATCATTATGTATAAAATGGCTAAGCACCAAAAAATAAGTTACTTACTCATGGTAAATGTCATTTGTTTGCTTGTTCTGAGTTAGTGGAAGGTACAAGTGCTGAATTAACTCACTAGATACTGAAGTTTGAAATGAAATCTGTTATTTTACAATAATAACAAAGTAAGAGGTATAATGATTTCAGAACTCCTTGAATTTAACTGCATTAATAAGATCTTGGCTTCAATGCTATGAAACACATGGCTCAGCTCCTCTGAAATAACATCTTTCATTAGGATTGAAGCATTTGCCACTGATCAAATAGTCCATTATATGGGGGTCTTTATTATAAACTGAATAGCAAGAGAGTTTGCTCCATTTCTTCCTAATCAGATAAAGAGATAGAAAGATAGACAGATAGAGGTAGAGATATTTCTAAGATAACTATTACACCATAGGCTCTGTGTATTTTGGGGTTTATGTGTTGGGATGTGTGTACTAGAATGTGTGTGTCTGTTGGTGTGTGTGCATACTAGGTTGCATGTGTGTGTGTGTGTGTGTGTGTGTGTGTGTATAGGAAGCAAGAGACAGTTCAGAGTAGTAGTTCACAGCTAGATTGTGGAGTCAGACTGCAGATGACCTGTTTGCTAATCCCAGCTTCACTACCTCCTAGGTACGTAACTTTGAGAAGGAGCTTAACCTCTCAGCAAGCCTTGCCTCTAAATGGGATTTTAAGAGAATTTCATGGACTTGTTAGAATTAAATGAGTAAATAAATGGGAAGTCTTGGAACAGTGCCTGGTTCACAGTGTTATTACTTATTGATTACCATTATTGAAATTCTTCTAACCTCTACGTGTCATGAATTTTCCTAAAAAATATTGGGTCAAATACATTGTTTAGACAGCTTTTGCACACACATATGTTTGAAAATATCACATTGCTAATAACTTCATGAATGACTTTGGTAAAATAACCTGTCTGTGATGCCATTCCTATATTTTTTTTTTTTTTTTTTGCTGTACGCGGGCCTCTCACTGCTGTGGCCTCTCCCGTTGCGGAGCACAGGCTCCGGACACACAGGCTCCGCGGCCATGGCTCGCGGGCCCAGCCGCTCCGCGGCATGTGGGATCCTCCGGGATCGGGGCACGAACCCGTGTCCCCTGCATCGGCAGGCGGACTCTCAACCACTGCGCCACCAGGGAGGCCCCATTCCTATATTTTAAAAAGGGTTACTGTGATGTCTGCCAACATTGGAGGAGGAGTTCAAGAAGAATTAATGAATCAGGCTAAAATTTCTAACAAAGAGGATGACATAATATTGATGACAAAGAAGTTGACATATTACGGAATCTCAGTTTGTATTTTTTTTTTGTGGCCTTTATGTGTTACTTTACTTGCATTTCAAAGCAAACCAACAACAAAACTGCTAAATCAGGGTTCCTTTTGAGACAGATCTTTTTAAAAAGTGTGTGGGAGAGAGTTGAAAGCAGTAAAAAATATAGGATGACATAAAGACAGAGGAAATAGATTCATCTAATTAGAAAAAAAAAATGCCAGAGAAAAGCAATACTCAAATGGTAAATTACTTTCTTTTCAATCTATTTCTTTTCATGCTCTGTAGAAAAGGAGTATTCCAGACTTCTATTATGTATGTACACATAAAATTAGGGCTCTTAAATTTGCCCCAGAATCATCCATTTTAAAATATCAGCTCTTTTTTTACTATGGTGATATATAAAGATGAGGTTGTATCTATTTGGAGTCCAGTAAAGTCCCGCTGAAAGTTTATATTTTAAATAAATCTTCACCATCCCTTATTCTATTATCATTTGCTCCTTTATTATGAGTCAAGTCCCAACATTAAAAAGCTGTTTATTTGTGGGTGAACACTTAACATTACTGAAAACATAGTGAAACAACTGAGGGATATGGGAGACTTCTCTTTCTCACAATATACCAGACTAGATGGATTAGAAAACCTGAAACTTCTCATGTGGTGCATATATATAATGGAATATTACTCAGCCATAAAAAGGAACAAAATTGGGTCATTTGTAGAGACGTGGATGGACCTAGAGACAGTCATACAGAGTGAAGTAAGTCAGAAAAACAAAAACAAATATCATATATTAACACATGCATGTGGAATCTAGAAAAATGGTACTGATGAACCAGTTTGAAAGGCAGAAATAGAGACACAGATGTAGAGAACAAATGTATGGACACCAAGGGGGGAATGTGGGGGTGGTGGGGGTGGTGGTGGGATGAATTGGGAGATTGGGATTGACATGTATACACTAATATGTATAAAATGGATGACTAATAAGGACCTGCTGTATAAAAAAATAAAATTTAATTTTTTAAAAAAAGAGAAAGAAAACCTGAAACTTCTCTAAAACGCATATTTAGACTTGCTCAAAAAGAAGAGGAACCAGCCAGGTGCCAGAAACAGAAATGTAGGCCAGTGAGCTGGTACAGAAACAAACCTTGTGCAAGGTGACTATCTGCATAACCAAGGGGCTTGGGGTTTGGCACTCTCATGGACCACAGATAATGGGGTAGCAACACCTGTATCAAAGCAGGATGCTAGAAGAACTGTATCTCTGTGAAGGGGCAGGCAAGAAAAAACAAACATACCTACGGAAACTAGAAGACAAGGACATTTTTCCAAACCACTGGTGAAGGGAAACAAAATGGTTTTCTTTCATAACTTTTTAAAAAACTTTACCTGGGTTTGGGATTCAAAGTTATAGAATCTGCACAAAATGACCATCCCAATCCAGGGAATTATAAATGCCTATCTAACAGTGAGCTAGTCATAGCACAGAAGCATCTGGAAAAAATAGAGGCCAGAAGATCTTAGGAGATTTTAAAGATTTAGATGACCTTATAATCAAAAATGACAAAATGTGTACGGAAACAAACCACTATAACTGAGTGTTACACAGAGAACAGACAGCAGGATTAGAAACTCAAGCACTTAATATAATAACAAAAGATAAACTGTGAAATAAGCACATCTAAAGTGTCTAAAAGCATAAAAAATAAACATAGAATAAGATACTGTATATAAATGCAAAAAAGTTTATAAGCAAATTAAACATCAAATTAAACAGTTAATGAGGAAAACTAGAGAAAATACATGAGGAAATAAAACAGAAACGTAAAGATTGTTAAAATATTAAAAAGTTAAGAGATGTAGATGACAGAAAAAGAAGGAACATTTAATAAAATTTCTGAGACAGAGAGGGAGGGAGGGAAGGAGACAGGAAGAATGAAAATAAGGAAAATGAAAATAAGTTAGTATTTAAAGAAAGAATGGCTGAGAATTTTCCAGAATTGACAAAAAACATGAATCCTCTGATAGAAGGGGAAAATGAGATGTGAGTGTGATTTGAAAATAAAATGCAAATCTGCGGTCATCATAATGAAATGGCCAATGACCAAAGAACATAGAAGATCTTGAAAGCAAACAGAGAGAAAAAATAGATTAGCTGCTAAAGAATCTAAGTTATGCTGACAGCTGATTTCAGACTTTTCAAATGCAACAGTAGAAACAAGAAGATAATGGATTAATATTATTAAAAGACTGAGTGGAAATGACTATTTTCCTAGAATCCTATGCCCAGTAAATTATCTAACATGAAGGAAAAAACAAATATTTTTCAAAATGAAAATAATCAGCATCTTCTACTAGTTGTTCTTAACTAAACAATTAAAGGACGTGTTTTAGGACTATGGAAACTGACCCAGAAAGGACTGAGAAGAAATGGTAAGCAAAGATATTGGGAAGCATCAGAAAATCTAAGTAAGTATTGCCAGTATAACAGAATAACTATACTAATGACCTCTTTAGGGCATATAAACCAAGATGAATGTAAAATATTGAACAATAGAGTAGTGAGCAGAATTATAACATTCTGAGACCCTTTTGTTGGTCAAGAAGCTTGTAGAAACACTTCTAGGTATGTTAAATTTGCATTTTAGAAATGTGCACTTGCAGAAATCAAGCATGCATGTCAAAAAGTAAATGCAGTCTCTAAAGAGCAAGAAAAATAGTGTGTATTTCAAACAAGTTAAGGGAACTCAACAATGAAAATCAGACATTCCTTCCTTTAAGATGCTTACTGTTGGTTGGAAAGACACAGATACCATTTCACACAAGAAAGGATAAAAATCTGTTTTATTCTAGAGAAAAACAATCTCTTTTGCCTATAGTTTAAGTCCTTTCCCCTTTACAGCCTTAGGCGAGTAAAGAGTTCCAATAAACTTACATGTTTCCTAGACTATAAAAGGCACAAGTGCTGGGCTTTGCCAAAAACACATAACAGAAACAGAATCCATTATTCAATGTATGTGCAGAGAGTTTTAACAAGTGTCTGCAAACTTGCCAATACATGTGCTTTACATTAAGTCCACCACACTCAGTCTCACTTATATCTAAAAAACAACCATCTTAAAAGCAAAATAAAGGTAACCAGAGAAATGTTTACATGGTTCCCATGCATAGTGTTTTCTGCAAAAGATACCCATCTTTGTTCCCTTGGTGTCAGCACATCAGTTTCTGAAGGCAAAAAAACATGAAGTGAAAACAGGAGGACTGCAAATAAAAAACAAATCATCCAGGCTCGACGTTCAGCCTTCCAGGGAACCATCCATCTTCATGTGTAAGGAACATAAATTCACAAGAAGATAACAGAACAACTGAAGAAATGATTATAAGTCACATTGCTGTTGAAAGAGGACATATACCCAGCAGAATCAGGACAACAGAAAGGTGATATAATTAAGAAATATAATTGTACTAAGAATAGATCAAGAGATATCGTTTCAAATAACAACAAAAACCACTAACAGGTTTTTTTGTTTGTTTCTTTTAAGAGAGGGACTAAAAAGGAAGAGAATAGATTTGTGAGCTTCTGACAAATCTGTGTTTAACAATAAGTTGTTGAGTCCATAAGAAATGGACTGAGATCTAAGGCTTTTAAGCAACAGGAAATGTGCCAGTCAGAATATTCCTGGGGAGGAATAACTTGGAGGTACATCAGAGCCCAATTCTACCTTTTGTAAAAGCAGCAGTGTGTCTCTCTTCTTTTGTTTCGATGTATGACAAGCCAGCACAACAGTTAAATAATCTTTAACACTTCCCTAATTTTTCCACAAAGCTTGAAGTCTGGGAATGAAAAATGATGCTCTCAGGAACATTATTTTTAAATGGGTATTGTGATGCGTGATCATACTTTCTCCAACTGCTCATTATAAGATGCCTGATAATGCACACCAAAGACTATTATAATGTATAAGTTACAAGTCATATTTTAAACCTGTTATTATTTGCAGTCCCAACTTACTACATGATGTTAAGAAAATCTTGCAAGATGATAGTAATGAAACTGCTTAGGAACCCAGCTATGATATCTACTATGGATCTACAAAATTCATCAATCAGCACTTTTTAAATATCTATTGCAAACAAGGAGTGCAGAGTATTAGAAGCACATATGGATCATGTGTTCAGGAAAACTGAGTACTAGGCCCATATCAGACACATAAAAGTTACCTGCTTGGGCTTAATCCCTTTATGTCTCTGTTGCCTTATTTGAAAAATGGGGGAAATAATAAGTGAATGACTTGTATACCTCATAAAGTAGAAATAAGTAGAAATCTAAGGATAGAACATAATGAAATTGGGCTGTTGACTATAAAGCAGTATATTAATTACCTGTCCAGGATGCAGGTAGCCGGTTTCCTCTACCTGTGCTGATATTCCTCTATACATGAATCTAATACCATGATGCAACTTGCATTTAAACATTTTCACCTGAAGAGACAAGCTTTAAATAAGTATAGAAACCTAATTTATTTCCAAAGTCAGACACTCGGTTTATCACATCAAAGGGAAATTATGTCTGTACAGAATTCTAAACACTTTAGCATAAAAATAAATTTTTATTCTATTTTTTTGCTAAAGGTATTTTTTATGCTATTTTTATGCTAAAGGTAAAAATGACTTTTTATCTTTTATTCATTAAATTATGGAGGGAGAGCAGATAAATGTAAAAATTACAATGGATTATAAACTTTTGAACTTGATTTTCAGTCTGCTTTACCTTCATCACTAAACTACTGTCCAAGATACTAAATCTCTGGGCCATGATCCAGTTTGTTTGTCTCTTATTAACAGCTTTATTAAGGAATAATTTGCATAAGATAAAATTCACCCATTTAAGTGTAGAATTCTTTTAGTAAATGATTTTTAGTAAATTTACAGATTTGTACAATCATCACCATAATCCAGCTTTAACATTTCCATCACCCCAAAAAGACCTTGCATGCTCCTTTGCAGTCAATCCCTATTATAACCTTTAGTCACAGGACCCCAACACTCTACTTTCCAGCTCCGTCAAGTTGCTTTTTCTTTTTTCAGTTAATTTTTATTGGAGTATAGTTGATTTACTGTGTTGTGTTAGTTTGTCAATTTGCTTTTTATGGACATTTCATATAAATAAAATCATACACTATGTGGTCTTTTCTATCTGCCTTCTTTTATTTAGCATACTGTTTTTGAGGTTCATGCTTGTAGTATGTATCAGTAGTTGGTTACTTTTTATTGTTGAATAATATTCTATTACATGAATAGTTTATGTTTTATCTAATAATTGGTCAATGAACATTTGAATTGTTTCCAGTTTTTGGCTATTATGAGTAATGCTGCTCTGGACATCATAGTCCAGTTTCAGTATGTAGTGCTTACTCAGCCTTGGGGAAATTGGTATGCAGATACACAAAGCTTAAATTTAGACTTTCCAGGTGCTCCATTGTTCTAAAGTTTCCACGTGAAGAGAGAACAGAATTGTAAAGTGTTTAAGAGCACAGATTCTGGAGTTCTAGAGTTGGGTTCCTTGGGTTTGTAAACCAATTTGAAATCGTACATTCTAAGTAAGGCAAGTCATTCACTAACTTCCTTGGTTTCCTTTAGTAACCTTGGTTTCCTTTAGTAACTGTAGAATGGGGATAATGACAATGGCTCCTTTATAAGTTTAAAGTGAGGGTACGATGATGCAAAACACACTTAGCAAAGTGCTTACTAGATGTTAACTATGCACCAAATCATCATTAAATAATTTTTAAGAGATTAGTAATGCTATTAAAATAAAATATTTCGAAGATTTCTGAATCTATTTTCCAACTAAGAGATACAAGTCTTATTCTTGCTTAATATAGTTTAATTATCAAGCACAAACACCATGAGTTTTTATATGGAGGGTAGCAAAATACCTCTTTTTCTGTCTGGCCATTACTACATAGTCATTGACTGGGGAATAGTCTCTAATAACCTCTTGCTTCTAGATAGAGAACATCACTGGATTCAAAGTAGCAGAATTAGATTTTTACCATAGAAAAACCATTCTTCCTGCTATCAATCCTCTTGAATGTGACACATGATAGACACATGAGAAGAAAGGGAATAAAAAATAAATAGAAAAGCAATGAAATGGCTTCTATAACTTAATTTAATTATTTAACAATATATAGTGCATATTATGGGCCAGGAAGAGTTCTGAATTATTTTAAAATAATAATGAATTTAATTTTCATAACAACCTTATGAAATAATCTATTAATTATCCTCAATTTCAGTTGAGATAACAAGGCACAGAGAGGTTGAGTAATTTGACCAAGGTCACACAGCTAGAGAGTACAAAGCTGAGCTTCAAACCAGGCACCCTAGCTCTAGCGTTTAGTTCATGCCACTATGCTTTGTTACCTCTCTTAGTAGAAGACAGAACATCTGACTAAAGTGGACAGATTCCCAGAAAAGACAACTAGAAGCACAATCAGTTTTGTTCTGCACACAGACCCATTTTCTTTAATCATATTATTTGGTTTACTTTAAGTCACAGGGAAATGCTTCTTTCAAAGATGTGTAAAAGAAGGAAGGCATAAATTAAAACTCACTTTCGGTTTCATCTTAAACTCTCTTGCCCATTTTATGTAAATGTAATACTAAAAAGTCAAGCTTTTCAAGTTCATACATGAGGTTCTTTAAATGCCTGAAAGGATCCCTAAGCTAACCATATGAACATACTCTGTAATCAATCACTCTATCTGTGAATTGATAGAGTAATAGACCCTCTGTGGAAAACATTCTCAATTTTTAAAAAATCTTGTGTAATTTATATGGTTCTTGGAAGATCATAGTCTATATCAATATTTTCAACTTTTTAATTATTCAAACATTAGGTACATACTTGTAAAAGATAAAAGCTTCATATAAGTGAAATGCAGCTCTACATTAATATTTTAAAGAATTTGAAAAGTTCTGATATATATAAGCCTGACTAAATTTGTTTAATGCAGCACTCAAACTATTAAAATAATGGAGTCTACTTTTCCTCTATATAACACCATTTTACCTATATTGGAAAATAGCGCTAAAAAGTGCTCTAGACATCTAAGCAATCCATAACCTATTAATGTAATTATTTCTTATTCTTCTGATGAAACCTTATTCCAATACAGTCTTTGAGGTCTGAGTCATGAGAAAGATGACAATAATATATGATAGCATGAGTAAGTGTAAAGATGATAAAGAACAGAGTAACATTCATTAACATTATTACGGGCTTATCACACTGCAGACATTGTGTTCTACATGTTTCATCTCACCTAATGCTCAAAACAATTCCAAAAGGTGAGTATTTATTCATTAATTCTCATTTTACAAAAGAAGAACTTAGTAACGTGCCAGAGCACACACATTAAAGAGGTGAAGCTGGGCTTCAAATTCAGGCATTCCAAACTCAGAATTCATATTTCAACAATTACACTTAACTTAACAATTACACTTAATTCCACTCTGTCCCAGGCAATCATTTCACTTACATGTGTAGAATCCCTATTACTAGGAATAAACTAGGAAATAAACATTACATAAAACTACCAAGGAAAATCTAGGAAACAGCAGGTATGGTTTATTCATCACAATGTGTTTATGTTTACTCTTGATACATTTGTTATTATAAAACCTTTCCACATTTGTATGTCGCTTCTTCTCTTTAGTAAGGAGTCTGATGATTAGAACCTTTTCTCTTCTTCCCTATCCTAAAACAACTGCAGTGACAGCATATTTTCAAATAGTGATATATTCTGTAAATAGTTGAAAATAATAAAATGTCTCTGCAGTCAAAGCTCTATTTCATATTACCTTTCATTTTTCTTTGGAAGGATCATTCGTACATTAATACTTAATTCCAAGATATAAAACGTGTTGTGTTTGTGAGTGAACAGTATGTGTTTTTTTTTTGTTTGTTTGTTTTCTCCCTACTGCATACTTTTCAAAGTGCTAACATTAAGTTTCTATAAATCAAATTCTATTTTGACATATGGCCTTTTAAATGGCAAAAAGGAAATCATGAAAAAAGCACTAGATTTAAAGACTGCAAAAAGTTGCTAAAATATGGAATGCCAATTTCCAAGAAATGCACATTTTTCATGCTTTGTTCTCAGAAGACAGTATCAAAGTAATGAGTAAGACATTTCTTCAGCTCGCTGTAGCTTCTTTATTTCTTGGTAACCTCTTTAAAGCATCTGAGCATGTAAAAAGAAGAACAAATGGATCTGCAGAGAGAATTTTTTTCTTTCACTACATATCAATACTTATTGTGCCATGACTTTTCTAGATGTTGAGGACCCAGTAATGAAAAGGGCAGATGAGGCCACTGCACTTAAGGAAGTTACATTTGACAGGCAGGAACAGTCAACAAATAAGAAAGCAAATACAGGGCTTCCCTGGTGGCGCAGTGGTTGAGAGTCCGCCTGCCGATGCAGGGGACACGGGTTCGTGCCCCTATCCCGGAAGATCCCACATGCTGCGGAGCGGCTGGGCCCGTGAGCCATGGCCGTGGAGCCTGTGTGTCTGGAGCCTGTGCTCCGCAACGGGAGAGGCCACAGCAGTGAGAGGCCCACGTACAGCAAAAAAAAAAAAAAAAAAAAAAAAAAAGAAAGCAAATACATAACAAGATATCACAGAGTGGTGAGTGCCGTGAAGAAAACTACAGACAGCACTATGAAAGATAGTGGTATGTCAGGAGGGTAAGTGCATGAGAGGGATTTAGAGGCACAAACAGGGACAGCCAGAGCTCAGGCTGAGTGGTCAGCAAAAGTACTTCTGAAAAAGGTAACACAGGAACTGACACTAAAAAGAAGAGAAAGAGCCAGCTATGTGCATGCTAATTGCAAAGGCCCAGAAGAAGAAATGAGTTTGGCAAGCCCAAGGAACCCAAAGAATAGCTTGCATAGGAGAGTGCCAGGCAGGGGCACTGGAGACCAGTAAGAGATGAGTTCTGGGGTTAGAAGAGATTACAGTGGATGGATCACAAGGTAAAGAGACTAAAGGAGCTCTAGTAGCAATGAGGAGCTGCTAAAGTTTTCCATGTGAGATGACACTGAACCTTTCACATTTCAAAAATCTGACTTTTGCTGCTCTGAGGAAAATGGATTATAGGAGGGCAAAGGAAGAAGCAGAATCTGGTTAGAAATTTGTGTAAAGGCAGTCTAATTAACCTAAATATCCATCGATGGATGAATGGATAAACAAGATGTAGATATACACAATGGAATATTACTCAGCCATAAAAAATAATAATACCATTTGCAGCAACATGGATGGACCTAGAGATTGTCATACTGAGTGAAATTAAGTCAGACAAAGACAAATATCATATGATATCACTTATATGTGGAATCTAAAAGAATGGTACAAATGAACTTATTTACAAAACAGAAATAGATCACGGATGTAGAAAACAAACTTATGGTTACCAAGGGGGAGGGGAGGAGGGGTAAATTAGGAGATAGGTGTTGATATATACACACTACTATATATAAAATAGATAACTAATAAGGACCTACAAGTGGGGAACTCTACTCAATACTCTGTAATGGCCTATATGGGAACAGAATCCAAAAAAGAGCAGATATATGTATATGTATAAGTGATTCACTGCACTGTACAGCAGAAACTAACACAACACTGTAAATCAACCCTACTCCAATAAAAATTAATTAAAAAAGTAAAAGATGAGGGTAGCTTAGATGGGCACAGTGGAGATGGTGAAAGAAGGATTTAAAATGTATTTTGGAGGCATATTTGACAAAACTTTCTGAAAGACTGGACGTGAGGGGTGAATGAAAGGGAGGAAGCAAAAATGATGCCAAGAGTTTTGGCCCAGGCAACTGGGCCAAACTGGTTAGATGATGGAGGAAGTTATGACATAGAAGAAACTAAACAAGAAATTTCTGGGTCTAAGTATTGATTCTTAAGTTTTGCTTTCGATATCTGAAATGGCAAGTAAACATCCAATGAAGATGATGAGTGGTTCAGGAAAAAGTTTAGGGCAGGAGAAAAAACTTGGGAGTCACTCACATATACTTGGTGTTTAAAGCTATGGGACTAGATGAAATCAGCATGGGAGTCAGGGGTGGGGAGGGAGAGGACAAGGAAGGGAGGGTGGGAGGGAGACAGAGAGAGAGAGCAAGTGAGCATGGGTGTATGCACAAGTACTCAGACTAAATATCTGGGCTACTTTTAGATGCTAAGGAAGCAAGAAGGATTCAGCAAAAAACACTAAGGAGAGGTAGTCAATGAGGTAGAGGGGAAATGTAAATTCACCTGTTGCATGAACAGAACCTTCACAGATAACATTCTAACAACCATAACCAAAAAGTGCTCTCTGGCAGTTTTCACCTACAGCATTGCTATTGTAGCAAGTTCGCTGACCTACATCATAGGACTACTTGTTTGCCAGTTAAGGTTGGATGTAAACAATACTTCCCTAGAATAATTTCCACAGTGTTTTGATTTAACAACGAAATCAAGCAACCCCATCTCACAAGCACACTTCCCCCCAGGTTACCAATCACTGCACTTATCTGGGGGAGAACTGCAACAGAACCATGAACCTGACCTTCCTGTTTCACCATTGTGCCCGCTGGCCTTGCTGTCACTGTGCTCCATAATTCTTCGCGGTTATCATATTAAAGGTCATTTTTGGGACAAATAAATTTAAGATAAGTTTCGTTCCGTGTTTTCTTCTGGATTTGCACAATCTTGCAAAAGTTCTCATAGGTATTTCTCCTATTCTTTTCATTTCACCAACTAAATCAGTAGACTTTGCCATGGCTTGCCCATTCACTTCTATAGAAATTCCAATGTCTATTAATACTTATTTCAGTTTTTGAGCCACTTTAAGTTTAGCTTCTTTCTACTGTCACTATTCATCCTTATTTCATAAACTCAGTTTATTACTTTGTATGCTCTCTCTGATTTACCTCCAACTCACTTGTCTTATCTTGTTTATCTTTTTAACTTTTCTGCTACATTCTGAACATATCAAGGGCAGAATTGTGTCTTACTAATCTTCACATCTCTTATTTCTAGCATGGTGCCCAGTACAAAATGCATGTGCAATAAGTGCTGAATGAATGAATTAATTAATTAGTCTACTAGATTAGTTCAAATTTTTCTTTTTTCAGTTTGACAAAAATGATAAAGATATAAAAAGACCGTTTTATTATATTTTAAATTAGACCTTTAGGAGAAATTTTCCTATTGCTGAGATTCACCGGTCCCCCAAATTTTCCTACCTCCCTTTTATTTGGATATGTAATTTTCATTAGTATGCTAGCATAATAACAAGTTATTTTGAGTGACAACTGCTATTCAATTGACCTATGATATATATATATATATTTTTTTAATTCTCAGGAACTACGAGTGTGGTTAAACGCAACAGCAACATTAAATGTTGGATTTTCTCTTTTGCTCAACGTAGCAAAAATTCTTATATTTTAAAATTTGAAGCACCTACAATTATTATGGAAAGACACTGCAAATCTTATACTACTATTTTTACTAGTCACCTGTCAACTTTGTAATTACTTCAACAGTGAATTTACCATTTTTAATCAACTAAACTCTGCTGAAGAAGTTAAATATTAGCACTGAATATTTTTTCTAGAAACATTATGAGTTTGAGAGGTTCTATCACAGTCTGACAAGTACACCAGAAGTATAAAGGCTGCAAATGCTTCACTGGAAAGAGACAGATATTGTTTGGATGTAGATAATCGAGATTTTATTTCAATGAAAAAATGTTGAGCCTACAGTGCTCTGTTTTTTCTGCAAAACTCATGTCAACAGAATACATGAAACTAAATCCTTAATTCTATGGTCCATTTAGTCAGCTGAAGGTCTTGGGAACTCAGATTAAATAAATGACTTGCAAAATATTAATGAGCAAATTAATATTAGAGATAGAATTTGAATTTGAGAAATCTTCATTTCTGGTCTTACATTATTTTCACCACGTAATCTGATCTTAGATAAGTCATATAGCTAAATGGTGAGTTCATATTACTTATAAAGAAGGAAAGGAAAATGAAAAAGAAATTATAAGTATTTCTCCATAGCTCAGGCCTATCAATATAGACATAGACAGATTCTTTTAATCTCTTTATCCTGATTTAGTCAACAACTTATCCTTACTTTCCTTTCCGTATATTTTTACATTTACATAATGCTCTATACTTTCTAATTTACTTACGTCTAAAGTAGAATTTGATTAAGAAGACAAGTGTAGCTTAATTCCAAATAACATTTCCTCTTATTTTCCAATTAGGACATGTAAAGATAAAGACTTAATTCACGGCACAGCTCCTAACTATTAAAAACAGTATGATTGGGCTTCCCTGGTGGCGCAGTGGTTGAGAGTCCTCCTGCCGATGCAGGGGACACGGGTTTGTGCCCCGGTCCAGGAAGATCTCACATGCCGCGGAGCGGCTGGGCCCGTGAGCCATGGCCGCTGAGCCTGCAAGTCCGGAGCCTGTGCTCCACAACGGGAGAGGCCACAACAGTGAGAGGCCCACCGTACCACAAAAAAAAACCAAAACAAAACAAAACAAAAAAAAAACCCAGTATGATTGTTACAATTCCACAAATGAAAATAGTTTACCAAGTACATTATTGAATTCACTGTACACTAATATAGCAAGTTTATTTAATAAGCTCTCAAGTACAAAATCAATACTACTCAGAGGAATTCACTTCAAATAGAGTATTCCCAAATGAATGAGAAAAGTATGTAACTGTTTAAAGAAAAACAGTGATTGTAAACATGTCAATATATCCCCAATATTTGACAGTGTCCAGATATCTTTTATTTTTGGTTTTAGATAGAATAAATTCACTCTTCGAATTAAATATTTGATTGATCACAGCATCTCTCAGATTTATCTAGATGTGGAAAAATTTAGTTTCATATTAACACAAATGATAAATAGAGTCCTATATAGATAGAATCAATGAAATTAAATTATTGCTTCAGAAGCATCAGGGGGTTAATGAGCAATAAACCCATACTCTTTCATACACAGAAAAGCACTGAGACCAATGAAACCTTTATTGGCAGCCTTTTATGGTGGGAAAACAGAAAACTGCAACAAAAGAATGCCTTGATTTTACATGTTTTTACTTTAGGAATACACATCTGTTAAAAGTAATTGTCCTTCTTATGGTCACATATGGTGTAGGCAAGACTATCCCTAAATTATGAATGAGTTTTATGTACCACAAATCAACTTTTCAGAAAAAAATGAGCATTAACTCAATATTTGATTCTTTTTTTTTTTTTTTTTTTGCGGTACGCGGGCCTCTCACTGTTGTGGCCTCTCCCGCTGCGGAGCACAGGCTCCGGACGTGCAGGCTCAGCGGCCATGGCTCACGGGCATAGCCGCTCCGCGGCATGTGGGGTCCTCCCGGACTGGGGCACGAACCCGTGTCCCCTGCATCGGCAGGCGGACTCTCAACCACTGCGCCACCAGGGAAACCCAATATTTGATTCTTAATAATCATATCATTTATATAATTTTGTTGTTTTTTTAGTGGTGAAACATTACTTTCCTATAGTTAATAAATATAAATTATCAAAATGTAAACTAGTTTTGTTCATAGAAAACATGGATATTTTAACACAAACTCGTTAATTCCGACACCTTGGAAGTTCAATTTTGCAATTTAAAAACACCATAAATGTTCCTTAGAATATTTTTAAAGCCTTACAAAGAAAACATTGCTGAATTTCATGATATTATTATATGTATTTCCCTTTATGGAATTTAAACATACAACACAGACTGAAATATGACAATTTATGGTGATAACTAGTATGTGATTGTTAATCATCTTATTTATGGTCATTATTTAAAAATTTTAATATTCAAAGAGATCTAATTATCAGTTGTAACTTTTGTGTATATTCCAAATAACAAATTATATAATGGACTTGCATGTGTCTTAGAAATGCAATTACGTGTTGTCTAAATTCCTGTAAACATCATGTCAAAGTAGAGCTGACCTTCTTGGGCATTTCCTGGTGTCCTGTTGTCACTGTCTGCCTGCAGCACTGTTTCCCTGTTTCATCATGTGGGGAGGTGGGAGTAGGTTATGGAGCTTCTGTTAAAAAAATTAGAGAACTTTTAAAAATAGTATATTTACTTTAGACTTTCTAAAACACACTGAACTGAACAGGTGCAGGATATGATGAAGAGGGGGTGGGGCATTAGTCAGTATGAAGGAATAGGCTGTACTGATGGAGATGTACACATGAATGGAAGAGAGGAGGAGTTAACATGTAAAGCATGTATATGGAGGAAATGCACGTGAAGGACTACATAACGTGAATGAAAACATAAGAATTGCAGGATAGATAAGTCAGTCAATCAAGTCTTCAAGAACTGTCCCTGAGCATCTATTCTTCCTGAGTACAGAATACTAGAGCAAGTCAGTGGGAACTTTCCTGAGATTAACATTTCTTCATTAATAAATACTGCTTTAGTATTGCTGCACAGTGTATCATTAACATAGACAAATAAGGACCATCTCCGGGAACAGTAATCAGGAAGAGAAGGGGCAGTCAACCATGTCACAAAAACTGATACAAATACCCCCCAGTAGTGTGGTGGTATACAGTAGCCTCTGGAAATGAGAGAGCCATCCTCAAATATGTGAAGGGATGCCTTGTCTCAGGAAACCTAGGCTTGTTTTATGAGGTGTCAGTGGGCTGAACCAACCTCAGAGAAACTACAGTAGGTAATGGGAACCAAAGACTACACTAAACCTGAGTCACAGAGTTGGTTTCAGCAGAGGCAAAGTGATCTCTTGGCAGTGACACTGTCAGGACTCTAAGTAGAGAACAGTGAGTACAGAGCCCCGGGCCTGTGAGGTCTAAGTACTGAGCCCATGTCCATGAGTCACACTCAGTCTCCCAAGTGTGCAGTCCCTCATTCCTGCCTTAAGCCTTTGGTAATATGTTCCCCAAACACTGCAGTTGCTGTACTCGAGACATGTTCAAACTAGGTATAATTAAAAGGGCAGGAGTTTCAGTCATTCAGTTTGCACAATCATTCACTCATTCTCTCACTACTTATAGAGCCCTATGCTTGGTCAGTACTAGGAATGCTGAGATGAGGGCACACATTTCTCAGCTTCCTCCTGCTTCCTGTGCTATTACTGATTTTCTTCATCAGTAAGAACCTTGATAATGTAGTAGAGAAAAAGCAAAATTATACATATGAATAAGCTCAAGGCATTTAACATCATCCATTCATAATGAATGCCAATTTATGAAATACTCACTGAGCACCAATTATATGCCAGGAGTACTTCTAGTTGCTGGGGAAAAAAAACACCCAGAATCCCTACCCACATTTTTATTACATATACACGGATTATAGGAAACATTTTGGTTAATAATGAATTATAAAGTTTGGAAGCAAAACACTAATTTAAAAAACCTAATGAATAGTATTATGCAAGCACTTTTTGTTACTTAATATTGAAAAATTTTATGGTTCAAACATTTAACAAAGTTAACAGTCAAAAATAAGAACAATCAAATGTTCCAACCACATTTCACATTAAATCTACATGAATACTCCTAATGATGTTGTCAAAAATCAGATTCATAAAGTTATAATGCTGCAGAGGAAAAGCAAAGAAGTGATAAAAATTAGCCTCTCTATATTAACACTTCTGATGGAAATTATGCATCTCTGTTCTGACCTCCTCGTCCCGAAATATTTACCCCAAAGAAACACTAAAAAAAAGAGCCTTAAGGACCTACAGAAAGGAATAGAGATTTTTCTGTTAAACACTACTGTTTCATTCTTCACACCAGGACACTGGAGAATGGTGGTAGAAGTATGGTGGTCCCAGGCAAGGTACTTAACTCCCCTACTTTCTCTTTTTTCTCATCCCTGAAAGGGAGGTAAAAAAAGTACAGTTGATCCTGGAACAACTGGGAGGTTCAGGGCATCCATCCCCTTATAGTCAAAAATCCATACAACCTTACAGTCTTCACTCTGTTTGCTCAGTTCTGAATCTGTGGATTCAACCAACCACAGATCATGCAGTACTGTAGCACATTTTTATTGAAAAAAAATCTGCATATAAGTGGATCCACACAGTTCAAACCCATGTTGTTCATGGACCACCTTGATTCATAGGGTCAATGTGAAAATTAAATGAGCTAACACCTGAAAAGGATTTAAGACTTTTTAAAGCACATAATAATAAGTATTTGCTATCATTTCCATTATTAAATTGGAAGAGCATTGCAGCAACAATGCATGTCAAAATCTTTTTTGATAGAGGTTCTCAGAATACTTTGAATGAAGAAGAAAAGGGGTAAAAATGAACTTATTTACAAAACAGAAGTAGAGTAACGGATGTTGAACACAAACTTATGGTTACCAGGGAATAAGGGGAGGAGGGATAAATTGGGAGACTGGGATTGACATATACACACTACTATATATAAAATAGATAACTAAT
Organism: Mesoplodon densirostris; assembly: GCF_025265405.1. NCBI lineage: Eukaryota > Metazoa > Chordata > Mammalia > Artiodactyla > Ziphiidae > Mesoplodon > Mesoplodon densirostris. The sequence goes on along the minus strand of NC_082663.1, from coordinate 101,640,256 downwards.
AAGAACCTACTGTATAGCACAGAGAACTCTACTCAATACTCTGTAGTGGCCTATATGGGAAAAGAATCCAAAAAAAGAGTGGATATATGTACATGTATAACTGATTCACTTTGCTGTACACCTGAAACTAATACATTATTGCAAATCAACTTTATTCCAATAAAAATTTTTAAAAAAAAGAAGAAGAATTCTGAACCAAGCACCTAAGCTTTGTCATTAATCTGGGTCAAATATTCTCCAGGCAATACAGCAGCAGACCAAGCTGCAATAGTTGGTGCCCATACGCTCTTCCTCACAGCCAAGTACAAGTGCCAAATTCTAAGTGTGCTGCCAGAATTCCTCAGCTTCATAATTGCTACCACTTTTTCCATTTTTCCATTTTGACAGTATAGATTCTGTTTTGCTGTTTGGCAGAGACTGTCTGGCTTTGCACACTGGAAAAAACTATTACCAAACCATTCCAGCCATAACTTGTGGCCTTATTCAGCAACAAAACTCTTCTGCCAAATACAAACTGAACAAGTCCTTCCTTCATTCCCCTCATGTATTTCAGACACAGTCTCAGACTAGGGTAAGAGCAAAATGGAAAAGGTTTGAAAATTATCTGGTAAATATTGGAGTAAATCATCAAGTTGTATTTCAGTTATCCAGAGTATCATTACCCATTCTCGAAGGAAAATGTCTAAACTTTATACTTGGATCCAGCTATTGGGAAATAACAGAAGATGATGTGAATTTGTTAGAGCAAAGAGTACCAAACCTGAATTCTTGACAAATGTGCATTTACATTTTTGGCCTTTGCAGAATTAATCAATATCCACAATCTGTTTTGAAAACTCTGCCTAGAGTATTTGCTTATCCTTCCAGCAAGATGCAAAAATGTCCACAGTATAAGAACTGTATGTTGAATAAGTTTTTCACGAATCATTATGGGTTTTACACTGAGCTTGTCACATTATCTTGTCTCCCTTATGATCAACATCATACATTTGTATAATGTGTCACATGTAGAGGGTCACAGTCTGGTTATAGAAGAAAAAGATGTCTCTGTATGAAACCATGAGATTTATCTAGGAATCAAACATACACCCATAATCCACTATCTACAAATATCCATCAGTTGAATCCCTGTGTGAGAGTACTTTGCTAAGGAAAGCTCCATTCAAATTCTAATCAGTATGCAACTGGCTGCACTAAAAGTTCCTCTAGGGAAGTGATAAACTCTTACTCATCTTCCTAGCACCAGAATCTAAGAATCAAAGGAGATTTGTTTATTTGCTGAACAAACTTAATTAAATTTCACCTCTGAGGCTAAGTGGCAGAGGGCTATTGACTCTCAGTCCAGATTTCTCAAATGAATCATGTGTCTGGATATAAAGACTTAAAATGCAATGTTCAGTCTCATTTTTAATAGCCATCACCTAAATGATGTATTACTGACTAAAAGAAAAACTATTTATCAAGTACAGCATATCACTATGCTGTTGGAATTGCACAAAGAACTTAATGGAATTGCACAGAAAAGCCTACGATATAAATATATTTTAAAAGCTGAACTTAATTAAATAATAGATCATACATATAAAGCAATCATATGAATTGAATAAAATATTCAAATGTTGGATTATGTTTGTTTATTTTGTCCTAAATGGAAGGTAAAATGCATGGTCTAAATAGCTTTCACGTAAATAATTTGGAATTATCTTTGGGGGATTTAAATCATGAAGTTTAGTAGTATGCTTATAGAATAATTGAAAAAAAAAGGAAGAATTTTCCTAAGACAATTTAAGATTGATATTCTAAGATTTAAGAGAAAGAAGAAAATAGAAAAAAAATAAATTTATAAACTTTCAAGTTTAAACCAATTTCAGCTTAAGTGCTACCAAAAAGACAATGATAAAATCCAACCATATGATCTAATATTTCTCATTTAGAAAATATCAATACTAACTTTAATTGTGCATTTTATGATTATTCAGAAAACCAGCAATTAAACAACAAAATATGATCCTTGTTTTAAAATTCATGCTTAATTACTAATTTCCTTCGCTGTATTTAGACATGGGCAAGATGTATTATATCCATGCCCCATGTGTAAATTCATGGGTAAATAACAGCATTATATGCCCTTCAGTCTCTGCTGACACGCTAATTGGATGCTTTTCCCATAATCTTCACAAAGTATACACAATGCTTATATATCTTTCTTCAATAAGAATTTAGTTTCAGAAAACAGTACAGAGGGATCTTTTAACTAATCCATCACTTCGATAAAATGAAAATGTGAGCTTTCAGGTTCAAAATATGATCATGCCACCTCAGTGTTCAATTAAAAAAATACATGCATTCATACTCATACTAAAAAGAATTTAAGATTGTGTGGAAGTAATGGTACATGCATATTTCACTGAATAATGCAATAGAAGAATTGCATTTACTATAAGCATTTTAGAACACAAAATAGCATATTTTTTAAAAGAATCAAATCAAATAATATGCATGTATTGAAACTTTTTTGTTCACTTTAAGGTATGTATAAACTGTAGTTAACATCACCACAAAACTAAAAACTCATGTTGCCACATCAGACATTCAGGGTTTAAATAAAGGGAGAGTACAGCTTTGAAACAGATTATTTCAAGGCAGTTGAATTTCGAACCAGTTACCTTTGTAGCGCAAGGGAGTTTATTCAACTGGCACTAGCAAACAGATGGACAGCATTGGAGGAAACCTACTCCCCTACAAATCTATACATTAAATGGGGAGGAACTGCTTTTCCACCTCTCTTTGCAGCATAGCTGTTCAAGGTACTAAAATGGGCTTGTGATACATGCCATGCACATCTGGGATTAGACTGTAGAAGTATTATCTGAGGTTAAACATCCTTATTTATGGAATTTGGGCAAAGCAGAGGACAGGCCTCAGTATCAAAGTGGCTAGCTCTTTGTGGGGCCTGAGATTTGGAAAGCTAAGTACAGTGCAAAAAATGTAACTCTGAGACCACAGTAACAGAATTGAAACTGTGGAAGCTTCCTCCAGTTTAAACCATTATTCTAGAAATAGCCCAGGGAAACAGGAAAGAAAATGGAGTAAAGATTTTCAGATAATAAAAATGAATATTTATACTACTCTGTCTTTTAATCGTATGAGTAATGTAGTATATACACATCTGTTACCCGTATCTAATTCCAAATAAAACATTTTTTTAAAATTTTGAGTAATTCAGATTTCACTTAGAGAGAAGAGGGGAATAATTTGATAAGATATACATTGCTTTGGGCCTTACTATATCTATATCTATATCTAATCTATCTACCTATTTATCTATGTTGATTTCTCAAACATGAAAGGCAAAACTTCAGCAATTTTAGAAAAAAATAGTAAAATTATGACCTTGAAATATAAATGGATTTCTTACACAAGACTTGAAAAGCACAAAGTGTAAAGTAAAATGGTGATAAATTTGACTAAAAATTACAAGAGATACTATAAACAATGTTCAAAACAACCAAAAGAATAGAAATAGATATTTTCAAAACATGTATCTTATAAAGTACTAGTACTCAACTATAGTAAAAAAAAATCTTCTATAAATCAATACCAAAAAGATGAATAATCCAGTAGAAAAATGTAAATTATGTAAACAGAAATTTTAATAAATGAGAGAACCCAAATGGCAAATGAATATTTGTAATTGAGGAAATAGTGATTAAATATTAATTAAATACGTTTTCATATCCTTAATAACAAAACTTGAAAAACTATAACTGCCAATCAATGGGTGAGTATATAAATAAACTGTGGTATATCTTTATAATGGAATGCCCTTTATATTCTATAATAGAATAATTTCCAGCAGTAAAATATATAAACTATAACCAGAAGTTTCAAGAAACGAACATTATATGAAAAATTATTTGCACAATAAGTGCATATGATGCAAATCCGACAGAATTCAAAAAATTATCCATACTATGTATAAATTTGTACATATGGAGAAAATACAGAAAATATTTACATTATAATAATAAACACCAAATTCAGGATTTCATTTATATCTAGGTACAGAGAACAAGAAAAAGGAAAGTGGGATTAAGAAGGTTTATCCAGGGGATATAAACGGTATTTGTGATATTTTATTTATAAAACTTTTATAAAATTTTAAATCAAATTTGGCTAAATATCTAGGCTTTTCAGCATAATCAGGCTATAGTTTAATGAAAATCATGCATCTTCACTTCAAGTGCTTTAACTTCACCCTCAGGCAGGTATACAGAGCTCACACTCTTGTACTACAGTGTCCAGGTAAAGTTCAGGTACCATATGTAGGAAGAGAGAAGAAACTTTCCTAAAAGCTCCAGCAGGTTCCTTCTCACATCTCATGAGCATAGATCAATATTATAGCTTTAAACAGTCACAGTGGCCAATGGATTAAAAAAAAAAGACAAGAGATCAAAAAGTGTGATATCTGTTATGCCTATTATGTGACAGGTAAATAGATAGATAAAAGTACAAGTCACGAGACTTTCTATATTTCAATGGCCAGTTCAGCAAAGCCAAGTAATTGCTGACACTTGAGAACAAAGCCATCCTTAACATTGATGAGAAACCTCTTAAATTTTCACAATAGCTGCCAATCTTTGACCTTACTATGAGTATTTCCACTTAAAAAAAGTACTTAAAAATACTACATTTTGACAGGAAATACATTTTTAATGATGGAAACATTAAGAGTTAACTTAAGTTGCAAAGCTAAATTCTTTGAGTTAGGACTGCTGTCAAGATAAAGCAATATTAGAGACCTAGAACTCTTTAAAGTATTTATATGAAAGATAAACACTAATTGGTGAAAGAATAAGATTCTTAAAGGGAAATCTCATATTCACATTAAGACTCTTTGAGAATAAAATGATTTCTCAAGTTAGTAATTTTAAAAGGAAATCATAAAGTAGATATCTTAGGTTTTTGTAACTGTTCAAGAGGTTACCTTTAATTATATCATGCTATTCCAGAAAACAGAGTAATATATCTTTAGAAGTTAACATTTTTCATTGAGATTGTGGAATATTATGTGGGAAACATATTAATAAAATATTAACAACATAACAAAATATATCCACATGCCCTATAAAATAATAACCATTATCATGAAAATCCAAAGTTAAATATTAGCTAAGATGTAGAGATATATTGTCTCATTTAAACAATAAATTATGGTCCTCCTAAGAGTGAATTACTGAGAGAGTGGGCAGCAAAGAAAAAAAAAAGGATACATAATGTGTAGACCAGTAATATATCAAATTACTTTTGAAATAAACCCTTGCAAAAGATTATGGTCCCATCATCTACCAGAAGCCTGTCTTCCTAAAGTCACAATATAAAAAAATTATTACTTACTATGATTCAAACACTTCAACACTTCATAAAAATATAGTATATTGGTTGATGCAATATATGTCAAAACAAAACAAAATGAAAACAAACTGGCTGGTCCTGAATATATAGCATTTTACAATTTGGTCGTATCAACCATCAATTTAGTCAAGAACATTTACTAAGCATCCACTGTGCTCCAAGAGTTATTCTGCATTTCATTCCCCAGGCATACAAGCATATTTTTCATGTTAATAAGTAGAGTATTTTGATCTGAAATATATGTTTGAAAGAGAGTGTTTTGGAAGCAGCATATAGATGTCAACCGAGGTAAGTTTGTTACCAAAATTTATAGAAGAGTCGTATGACATATTCATCATTATGTATGCTAAAACTATAACAGAGTTTTATGGTTATGGTTATGCTAGTTTATCTTCTCAGACATTCTGATGATGAAAGTGATAGACGTCCAGAATACCATATAAAGATTCAAGCTGTTGTACTGCATAAGAAATAAGACTATGACAGCAATCCTAGGATTTTTCTCTTAAACACATCAAATGAAAACATAAGCTACTCTTGCAAAGATATTTTAACATGTCTCTTGAAGAAGATACCATTCTAAAACTTTTACTTTATTTTGTTCTTTTAAAGAATCCAGATAATTAATTTAAACCCTTATTATGCAAATTTATTTGCAACATTATTAATCTCTATGGGTTTACTATTTTAAAATTACTCTTACTCTAATATTATATAGCAATTTCTATAATCATGAAAGTTGGAAGCAACCAACATTAGTTATATACCCAAGACACTTAGACTATGCAGGTGATTATGGTACAAAAGGAAGTAATTATACACATAATTCAGAAAACAAACAAAAAATGAACAAATAAACTATTTGATTTTACCCCAACCCCCACCAAAACCAATCACTGCATTTGTTAAATTAACTAAATAAAAATCAATTTACACTTCACTTTATAATGTGTAGATAATTTACAATGCATAGAGTTCTGAAAACACTGTGAAACAGAGATATATTATCCATTTGTTAAAAACAGATCTAGGGTTATATCCATTTATAAAAATACTTATACAGTCTTTAATACAATGAATGTAACAGGTGAAGGAAGAGAAATACATGGATACACATATATATTCTCTGCTAATCAAGGACTTACTATGAAAAGGAAACATACAATACTATTATTAGATTGGTATTAGAATAGTTTGGAATACTATTAGATTAAATCTAAAGAATACAAAATATATACAACAGATGGGGATCAGAGAAGCTTTCTTCATGGTGCACTACTATATATCAGAACTGTTATGAATAATTATGAACATACATATATATACTCATTTTTATTCATAGTAGTAATAGCTATTTTTTTTTAGATTTGTTTTTGATGTGGACCATTTTTAAAGTCTTTATTGAATTTATTACAATATTGTTTCTGTTTATGTCTTGGTTTTTTGGCCTCGAGGCATGGAGGATCTTAGCTCCCCGACCAGGGATCAAACCCTCATCCCCTGCATTGGAAGGTGAAGTCTTAACCACTGGACCGCCAGGGAAGTCTCTACCTAATCTTATTGAATGTTCATTATGAGCCAGTAACTTGAATTTATAGTTAAGGTCTTGTTCTGCCTTCACCAAACCATTTCACAATTTTTCCATTTTACAATTACATTCTTCCCCATTTTACAATTACATAAACTGGAACTTGGTGGGGTCAGAGATCTAGAAGCAGCTACATACTGATATGAAAACAGATGTGTCTGACTTCAAACTGGCCCCAAAACAGTTCAAGCATCAATTTTAACTGCTAAGAATTCTAGGTATATTGGCTACCTCTCAAAAGTCTGAAGTTTTCTGAGAAAAGTAAAACTTTCTAAAACTTGAACACTGAATCAGTCACTATAGAATGAACATAAAAGTATTATCAATAATTACAGAGTGAGTATAAAATAAAATATTTATTTAAAAACTCCTACTGACAAGATACTTGTGATAAACAGGAAGATGAGGCAAACCCCTCTCTAGCTACTCACTATTTCTTAGTGAGACAAGTCAAGTGTATGAATAAGTTCAGGAAACAAAAAGACCAGATGACTATAGTAACACAGGCACAAACTGCCATGGGCATTTAGAGGCAAGAGAAGAATGTGAAGGGGAGGAATCAAGAACCTGTGCTGGCTCTCAAAGGATACAGCTGGGGAGAGGTTGGGAAACAAGGCCTTGTTAAGGTAATAGAATATTTGATATTGAGACTTATCATTTGTTTATATTCTATTGAGAGGAAAACATTCTTACAGTCAAATGTTTTCTGAAAATCGTGTCTTAGATATGGAACAAAAACACTAGCTGAAATGAACATGAGAGTAAAGGTATCTCTTAAAAATGTGCTGAAAGGGTAGATATTAAGTGTTCTAATCACACAAAAAATAATAATAAATAAAAAGGGCAGGAGGAAACTTTTGGTGGTGACGGATATGTTTATGGCATTAATTGTGGTGACAGTTTCACAAATATACACATATCTCCAAAATCATCAAGTTGTATACATTAAATATGTACATGTCAATCGTATTTCAATAAAGTGTTTACAAAAGAACTAGCTGATGATCCTAGATATGAAATCAAATAAATCAACTATGAATCACAGAAATGCTTCTGAGTAGAGAAAGAGGACATAATTATTATCATATAGATAAGGGAAAACTATTATCAGTTTTAAGGTACCTGTCGGTAGGCAAATTCAGAACCAGATCCAGTTTCGCTCATTGCCTTTTGGCCAGTTAGTCTAAGGATCACCGCTCTAAATCCATAGCCTCAGACTAAGCCTGTGTAGTGACAATAAAGTTTGTATGGTGCTGGATATTCCTATATTTTGAAAATTTGTGGATATTATCCTTAGAATAGGCTATGTTACATCAAATATTAATAGATTCTGATAAGGCCAAAGTAGATAGAGGTATTAAAGAGAGTAGCATCTGCAAAAGTGTGAAAGTTGGAGCTAATAACCAACATTCAGAAAATTAGGCATGTTCCAGGTTAATTGGAGCATACATTTTTAAGGCAGAAGATACATTTCAGAAAGTGTCTTTAAATTAGTAATAGGCCTTGAAAATCAAGGTAATGAGCTTAATTTTTATTCTTTTTTAAAATACAAAGCTTATTTATTCTTATAATAACCCTATAAAGTGGGTTTTACTATTAACCCTATTTTACAGAGGCTAAAACTGAATCCCAGAGAGGGTAAATAATTTAGCTAGGAAACGGTAGAGCCAAGATTCTAATCCAGGGTGTTTACTAGGAGTTTTCTCTTTAGAAAATAACATTATTAGAACTGGGTTTTAGTATAAATAACATAAGGATCCTATGTTAGACATAGAGAAAAGGACTAGATTGTCCAAATATTTTTTAAAAGAACAAAATAAAGGAGAGCGGAAGATAAATATCTTAATACCAGAGTTGTTTTACATATTACATTTCAGAATCAAGATAATTTTGTACAAATCAATTTGAAATATATTTTTGTATTTTGTTTCCTCTTGGAGAGTAAACTTCAAAATGACAGGAATCCCAGAACTGAAGGTAATGTGTTAACAAGTACCTGAAACACTATGTTCAGGCTGAAACATATGCTCAGCTTGAAACACTAACCTGAACTGTAGCTGAAATTCTCAATGAAATGTAGATCATCGGGAAGACAAACAAAAATTAAACTTCATTTTTAACCAAAGAGAAACACCCTGTTCTTCATTTCCCTAAATTAGCAAAGTGTTCTTAATTCTGTTGTGTAGTGATGTGTGCTGCTATTCTATTGACTTAAAATTTAAATAGTAAAAGATTAGGCCCCTATCAATAAGAAAATATATTTCCATCAAGCACAGAAGTGAAATCGACTTATCTGTCTTTTTCTTATTTAGCATTGCAGAGTCCACTGATTTTTAAACTGTTTCAACAATTGAACCTTTCATTTTCCACGGCAAAAAGGTAACTGCATCATTGTTTTATTTTAGAGCAAACTTTTGAGAGACTGAGGACAACTGTAGACCAATCTGGTGGGGTGGAAAGGCCAGGGGCTTGGATTCCAGCAGGACATGTTTCAGCCCCCTCTCTGCCCTGATCATGATGGAAATGACCTCTGCCCCACAGACCTCCCTTTCTTTTACTTTTTATCAGGGCACCTCCATCCTGTAGTGAAGACCTATTTGCATGTCTTTTTCTTTTGGTAGATACAGTACAGGACAGAGGGGACTCTTCGTTGCTGTACTTTCATCGTGGCATACAGTGCTTGGTCCATAACAGATATTTAATGCATCCAGTTAAACCAATAACCAAAGTCAGGATAGCCTTTGAAACTTCCAGCAAATCCCTGGAATGCCTGGGTTAAATGCCTAAATTGATTACAGCTGCTGTGCCAAGGAGTCTGAGAATCCTCCCTAATATTAGGCAACTAGTGGATAGCCTCCAGACAGGGTACCCAGCACTTAAGAGGTAGTTTCCATTTGAACAACGAATAACTTCATTCTAAAGCATCCATCAACCTCCAGAGCTGTCTTTCTGCCAGGCAACTAATCTTTAGCCTTGGCAGTTCAACATGCCCGAATCTCATGAGATTTACAGACAACTGTAATGCCATTCTTGACAGTTATTTCATCCTTGACACAGTTATTTTATTTTTAGACCTGATTCCAGTCATGTTCCACAAAGTAAAATCCCATTTTCTCAGAACAAACACTCACCAAAATGTGCAGGCTAAAGAAAAACAAAGTCAAGTCTCCCCTTGTGTCACTTGACCTAGTCCCTGTAATGCTTAATAAAATATCTTCAGGAGACAAGGGTGACTCATTGCTTCCTACCTGGTGTGCCAGACCCTGGCAATTTTTAGAACCCTCAGATGGAATGGCAGATTGTATTTTCTAAACATGGTGATACACACACAGACGAACACACATCCCTTCCTGCACACTTCTATTAAAATATGATGGCAATCCTCCAGTGAAATGTAAGGTCTGTTTCCCCCTCCTTAAACCTGGGTGGACCTTAGTAAATGCCTCAATCAATGACATGCAGCAGAAGTGGTGCTCAATGACTTCTGAGGCTAGGTAATAAAAAGGAAAATGACCTCAGATGGTCTCACCCTCTGACTTGAGACACTTGCTCTTGGAACCCAGCCACCCTGTCGTAAGGAATCCGGGGCTAAATGAAGAGGTCCCATGTGGGCATACCAACCAATAACTATAGCAGGCTCCCAGCACCAGCTTTGTGAGTGAATGAGACTATAGATAATCCCAACCTCCAATGTGTGAGTCTTCCAGCTGAGACCCATAGAAACCACAAGAGATAATGGATGAGGATGGCTGCTTTAAGCCATCCAGTCTTAGAAAGATTTGTTATGCAGCAATAGACAATGAAAATTGATTTGGCAGGATGCCTAGCCTTTGGAATGTCAATTTACAATTAGATTTAAGGCAATCTTAGATCTCTCACACTCTTTGGGCATTTTTTTATTGAGAGACTATCTGGAAATAACCATTCTGAATTTCATATTCCCATCCAAATATTACCATTATGGAAGAAATAAGAAAATCATTCAGAATGTACTGTACTGAATATCTTAACTGTTTGATAAAAGACCCCAGATTGTTTTTTAAAGCCCTCCACAATATTTCCCCATCTATGTTTTCAACTATATTTCTCCAACAGGGTTTGAAGAACATAGTTTTGTTCTCAGTGTTTATTTTTTTAATTTCTTTTCATTTTTGAGGAAACATGAATATTTTTGGCAGAAAATGCACAACACTGTAAACCCCTGATTCCATCCAAATACTCCTCTGAAACACATTTTTGTTCACTCAGCTTTCACTCTTAGAATTCCCTCCTCACCACTTCTTAAACCTATGGCCATCTGAAACCTGTGGCTCACTGCCTAGTCACCCACCAATAAACACATCTACAAATATTCTACAAACTTGTCCTAGAACATGCTAACTGGGAGATCTCACTTTTATCTGCTAAATAGCATACTCCTGAAGTCAAAATAAGTCCATTTCTTTCCTGAATTATTTGCCTTTTCTTATATGATTCAGTTTTCCCATCTATAAAATGGGGATGATAATTGTACCTAGCCCCTAAGGTTGCTGTATTAATTGAAAATATAAGCACTTAATAGGCCAGAGTATACCTATAATTATTATATTTACGTCTTTGCTTCACAGTTGTATTCAAGCTTTTACTGAGCAGGTTTTTTCCTCACTGAACCATTGTGTCCAACCAATTACTTAATATTCATTATATCTGATTATCTGCAGTTAGAGAAGGCCAGGACATTAAACCATCAAATAATTTATTGACATTAAACATATTCAAATTCAAGGGATGCCTACTATTTAAAACGCAGCCATAAAACTAGAAAAATAAGCCTCTTCCAACATTCCATATAGAATTTATTAATTTTGACAGAATACATGGAAATTTAGGAAGCCAAGTTATGATTGATGGTATAATTAGAACAAGAAACACAGTTTTAGAAACTAGAACTTCATTGCTAGGATAGAAGTTCAGTGAACAATCTTTTTCCCAGGAAAACTGTAGCCCTTTCTCTCAAATTTAAAGAGGTGAAGAGATGCAAGGCAAAAAAAAAAAAAAAGTGTGCTTTGGCAATTACTCTGGACTCAAAACTCCACAGATGATTTTGAGAACCAAGTCAGGTTTGGGATTTACATTTGAGTAATATGATAATGGAAGCCTAAGTAATATGAAGGTGATAAGAAATGGCATAAAATAAAAAGCTTATGAACACAGTGCCTACTCTGTGAAAGAGTAAATCTCCATTTGAATATTCCTAATCTGTATTGATAAAATACTTACTTGCAAAGGCTAAGGAAGAAGTTTTTAAAAACAGGTATTATAGTTGTAGAAAAGAATCTCATCAGTATTCTAAGATTCTAGGAAAAATAACATTGAGGTGCTTTATCTTAAAAATCAATGACGGGGCTTCCCTGGCGGTGCAGTGGTTGAGAGTCCGCCTGCTGATGCAGGGGACACGGGTTCGTGCCCCGGTCCGGGAAGATCCCACATGCCGCGGAGCGGCTGGGCCCGTGAGCCATGGCCGCTGAGCCTGCGCGTCCGGAGCCTGTGCTCCGCAACGGGAGAAGCCACAACAGTGAGAGGCCCACGTACGGCAAAAAAAAAAAAAAAAAAAAAAAAAAAAAAAATCAATGACATACAATTTAACACAAGGAAAATTACTATGTAAGAGTGAAAAGGTTTAGATGTTAATGGTTTTCAAATTTTATTTTCATTTGTAGCAATACTATATTTGAGAGGCTAGTTAACATGCCATCCCTAAAATAAAAATTGTCAAGAATCAACCATTTTAGAAGTTTCATATAAAATAGTTATTCAGAGATAAGAGACTAATCCAAAACTGGGAAGAAGCTGTATGGATACTGGTGTTCATATCTGTAGTGTGCATCACAGAGAACAACTAAATGTTTTCAAATAGAAACAATTATTTTATGGCTCATTTTATGTTGTAATATTATACAACATAAAAGTGTTCACAAAGACTAATAGTAACTCAGAAAATACTGATGGTATAATGTTTAGTGAGGAATAAAATAACTAAAGCACATATACAATAGGAACACAATGAAGCAAATTTATGTATAGCATAGTAACTGAGGGGAAATATAAAAGAGGGTCCTTGGATTGTGGCTGTCCAGCTGACTTTTTTCATATTTTCTGTTATTTTACCAAATATTTTATAATGAAAAATATACCTTTTACAATGAAATATTTTTTATTCAGTTTTTTTTCTTCTTATCCTCTTTCCCCTTTCTCTTCATTCTATCTTTTCTTCATTCACAAGTTGTTATACCAATTAAGAGTTTGCTTTCCCAATTCCACAAAAACTAGGTTTAAATTACACCTTAGCCACTTTCTGCCAGTGTGAATTTATGTAAGTTGGCAACTTCCTAGTTTTCCAAATCTATACAAATTAGCATAACAATAGCATCTCCATCTCCAATTGCTGGAAAATTAAGTGAGACAACAGTAATAAAGCTCTTGGCGTGGTGCCTACTGCATGGCCATCACTCAACAGATGCGATCTCTTACTCTGCAGTTTCTGCCTGTCATTCCTCCTTCTGCATCCTTCTTTACCTCCCTTATGAGAAGTTCAGTATTAAAAGAGGCAGAAGGCATATCAAACATTACTAACCAAAGCAAACATCTCTGTGTTCTTTAATGTTTCATTGACTAGTGTAAAAAGATTTGAGAGCGTTCCAGGGAACAGTGATCATGAAATGGTGTTTCCCAAAAATAACAGAGGTCAGTGTTTCGAAATAGAAGAAACTCACACAACCAAAAGTTATCTGGAAGAAAGCAGTATTATTATTTCTTTGTTCCTATTTTATTTTCTCAAAACTGAACTAATATGCTAATCAAGGCACCATCCATGGCAAGGATGGATGGGCCAAGGTCATCCTCTAGACCTCAACACAATAGTTTCTCGAGCTTCGGCATTTTTCAGTTTGCAGCCTTTGCTGACTGAGATTACATATGCTAGTGACTTCTCAATATGAAAACTGCAGGAGTTTAAACAAGGACACTTGAGATGAAAATGCAACACCTTTTGGATTGGATTTCTTTGTTAAAATTTTAAAGCACATCCTTGGAACACACACTGCTTCTGTCTGTACACATAGCTATATATAGTTATATGTGAATCATATTAGCGTGAAACTCACAAGAATATGCCATCATTCACCCATTTTGAACCATTTCCTGGAATTCACCCATGCTAAAAAAATATCTGTCAGCATAAGTAAACCAAATCTTTTAAAAACAGTGTCTGTATTAAGTCAGAGAAACATAACAAATTGGATGCATACAGAGACAGAAATAAAGAGGGATTATAAGGAATTGGCTTAGGTGATTATGAAAACCAAGAAGTTCCAAGACCTGCAGCCAGCAAGCTGGAAATGCTGGAAAGCCAATAGTACAGTTCCATTGCCAGCCTGAAGGCCTGGGAACCAGGAGAGCCAATAGTGTAGGCTCCATTCCAAAAGCCAACAGACTCAAGATGTAAGTAAAGCCAATGGTTCAGTTCAAGTTCAAAGGCAGGAAAAAAGCAATGTCCCAGCTTAAACAGTCACTAATTTTAAAATTTAGTAACAATTTTCTGATTGTTCCAGGCAAGAATACAAGAACAAAGTAGCAGCATAATTAAGTAATTATAGCTCAATTTAGGATAATAACTGGAAAAGGATAGTGTATAAGAGTAGGCATTTTCTTACTATCAGAAAAGACGTTTTTATAAAAAATGTTAAGCTTTTTCTCTTGGAGGAGTCAATTCTGTGCATTATATTAGCTGCAACACAGTATTAGCAAATCGAACCCAACAACACATAAAAAAGATCATACAGGGCTTCCCTGGTGGCGCAGTGGTTGAGAGTCTGCCTGCTGATGCAGGGGACATGGGTTCGTGCCCTGGTCTGGGAAGATCTCACATGCCGTGGAGCAGCTATGTCCGTGAGCCATGGCTGCTGAGCCTGCACGTTTGGAGCCTGTGCTCCGCAACGGGAGAGGTCACAACAGTGAGAGGCCCGTGTACCGCAAAAAAAAAAAAAAAAAAAAAAAAAAAAAAGATCATACACCATGACCAAGCTGGATTCATCCCAGGCTCACAAGAATGGTTCAACATATGCAAATCAATCAATATGATACACCACATCAACAAAAGAAGAGATAAAAACCATAAGATCATCTCAATAGGTACAGAAAAAGTATTTGATAAAATTCAACATCCATTCATGATAAAATAAACTCTTACCAAAGTGGGTATAGAGGGAACAAATCTCAATATAATAAAATCTATTTATGTCAAACCCACAATCAACATAATACTCAATGGTAAAAAACTGAAAGCCTTCCTGCTAAAATCTGGAACAAGACAAGGATGCCCAGTCTCATCACTTCTATTCAACAAAGTATTAGAAATCCCAGCCACAGGACTCAGACAAGAAAAAGAAATAAAACGTAGGTATCCAAACTGGAAGAAAAGAGGTAAAATTGTCATTATACGCAGATGACATGATACTATATATAGAAAACCCTAAAGACTCCACACAAAACTACTAGAACTGATAAACAAATTCAGCAAGGTAGCAGAATACAAGATTAACATACAGAAATCAGTTGCATTTCTTTACACTAACAATGAAATATCAGAAAGGGAAAGTAAAAAAGCAATCCCTTTTAAAATCTCATCAAAAAAACAAAATATTTAGGAATAAATCTGACCAAGGAGGTGAAAGACTTACCTGCTGAGAACTATATAATACTGATAAAGGAAGCTGAAGATAATTCAAAGAAGTGGAAAGATATACTATGCTCTTAGATTGGAAGGATTAATATCGTTGAAGTGGCCATACTACCGAAAGCAATCTACAGATTTAATCCCTATCAAATTACCCATGACATTTTTCACAGAACTAGAACAAATAATCCTAAAATTTATATGGAACCATAAAAGACCCAGAATTGCCAAAGCAATCCTGAGGAAAAAGAACAAAGCTGGAGGCAAAACCCTCCCAGACTTCAGAAATAAACCACACACCTACAATCAATTAAACTTCAACAAAGGAGGCAAGAATATATCAAATACAATGGGGAAAAGACAGTCTCTTCAGCAAGTGGTGTTGGGAAAGCTAGACAGCTGCATGAAAATCAATGAAGTTAGGACACACCCTCACCATACACAAAAATAAACTCAAAATAGTTTAATGGGGCTTCCCTGGTGGCGCAGTGGTTGAGAGTCCGCCTGCCGATGCAGGGGACACGGGTTTGTGCCCCGGTCCGGGAAGATCCCACATGCCGTGGAGCGGCTGGGCCCGTGAGCCATGGCCACTGAGCCTGTGCGTCTGGAGCCTGTGTTCCACAATGGGAGAGGCCACAACAGTGAGAGGCCTGCGTACCGCAAAAAAAAAAAAATAGCTTAAAGACTTAAATATAAGACACAACACCATAAAACTCCTAGAAGAGAACATAGGCAAAACTTTCTCTGATATACATCATAGCAATGTTTTCTTAGGTCAGTCTCCCAAGGCAATAGAAATAAAAGCAAAAATAAACAAATGGGACCTAATCAAACTTATAAGCTTTTGCACAGCAAAGGAAACCATAAACAAATCAAAAAGACAACATATGGACTGGGACGAAATATTTGTAAATGATGTGACCAACAAGGGCTTAATTTCCAAAATATACAAACAGCTCAGACAACAAAAAAACAAACAACCCAACCAAAAAATAGGCAGAAGACCTAAATAGATGTTTCTCCAAAGAAGACATACAGATGACCAGTAGGCACATAAAAAGATGCTCAACATCACTTATTATTAGAGAAATGCAAATCAAACCTACAATGAGGTACCACCTCACACAGGTCAGAATGGCCATCATTAAAAAGTCTACACTACCAAATGTAAAAACGATAGCTAGTGGGAAGCAGCCACATAGCACAGGGAGATCAGCTCGCTTCTTTGTGACCACCTAGAGGGGTGGGATAGGGAGGGTGGGACGGAGGGAGACGCAAGCAGGAAGAGATATGGGGATATATATATATATATATATGTATAGCTGATTCATTCTGTTATAAAGCAGAAACTAACACACCATTGTAAAGCAATTATACTCCAATAAAGATGTTAAAAAATAAATTTAAAAAAATCTACAAATAACAAATGCTGGAGAGGGTGTGTAGAAAAGAGAACCCTCCTACACTGTTGGTGGGAATGTAAATTGATGCAGTCACTATGGAAAACAGTAAGGACGTTCCTAAAAAAAACTAAAAATAGAGTTGCTATATGATCCAGCAATCCCACTCCTGGGCATATATCCGGAGAAAACTCTCATTCGAAATGATATATTCACCACAATGTTCACAGCAGCACTATTTACAGTAGTCAAGACCTGGAAGCAATCTAAATGTCCATAGACAGATGAATGAATAAAGATGTGGTATGTACACACACACACACAATGGAATATTACTCAGCCATAAAAAATGAAATAATGCCATTTGCAGCAACATGGATGGACCCAGAGATTATCATACTAAGTGAAATAAGTCAGAAAGAGAAACACAAATGCCATACGATATCACTTATACGTGGAATCTAAAATATAACACAAAGGAACTTATTTATGAAACAGAAACAGACTCACAGACACAGAGAACAGACTTGTGGTTGCCAAGGGGTAAGGGGGTGGGGGAGGAATGGATTTGGAATTTGGGATTAGCAGATGCAAACTATTATACATAGAATGGTTAAATAACAAAGTCCTACAGTATAGCACAGAGAACTATAGTCAATATCTTATAATAAAGCATAATGGAAAAGAATATGAAAAAGAATACATATATATGTATGACTGAATCACTTTGCTGTACATCAGAAACTAACACAATATTGTAATTCAACTATACCTCAATAAAAATAAATTTTAAAAAAGTTCTCAGAATTAGAAAAAGTAGTAAAACAAAACAAAAAACTCCTCTCAACTTCATTTCTTACATAAATGCTCTTAATTTTGTGTGACCATAGCCATTTGTCCAGAAAAGTAAATGTATTCCATTAATATTTGTGGTGCCAGTACAACCGCAGCAACCATTGAGTACACACAGTGACAGAGAGGATCATATGTTATATCCTGCTCTAAAGAACACTGGGACCTTTAACAGCTTTGGAGTGATTTCAGGATAGACTAAATCCTGATTGTAGAACACTTCAAGATCACCTAAGTCAAATTCTGTGTCATGTTTACACTGTTCTCGAGATTACTAAACAACTGCCTTTAAACTCAAACAGTCCTTTCTAAATTTTTTCAAACTAAACAACGAACTTGCAATGTTAAGCCTATGTTTATGATGATTTGAAAAAGAAACTAGATCACATGCTTTGCAGTGTGATTTCACAATACTTTTTGATGTATGAATTAGTTTCACAGAATTCATAAACCGGTAGATACAGGGTGTAAATGACCTAAAGTCCTCTTATTTGTACTCCTCTGGGCAAAATAATTTCAGAACAAGAATAAATGAAAATTATCTTAGCTAACTTAACACATAAAAGAGAGAGAACCTAAAATTTTATTAAAAATAGTTTTGAGGATTTTTCTCCCCATTATTTGTCTATAAGTTTACCATGAACATAAACATGTTTTGAAAATGAAGTAACACTTTTTATCTCTTGAATCCTGTATATGCTTCTCTACACTTCACTGTTTTTAGCTTAAAAACCATAGAATACATGCGAATTGAGAACAACCACTTCAGAAACTAGACAAGTTGATACTATTTAAATACTGCTATAAAATTTATATTTACTAATTATTAACATGTGACATTTTTATAGAAAAGGGAACATATATATCATTTGACTTCAGGTGTGAAAACTGAAAGGCAAGTCACTTAATTCGGCACTCCATTTATTGAAATTAGAAATCCAGGAACCTTAAAGAAAAGACCAAGGTAGAAGTGCTAGAAATCAGCAACCTTAAAAAATAGGTCACTCAGAGGGTTAAACTAATATGTTCCAACCTTCATTGTAGAAATTATCTCAAAATTATATGTATTTTATAGTTTTAAAGAGTGTATATATATGTGTGTATGTGTGTGTGTGTGTGTATATATATATATATATATATATATATATAGTGTGTGTGTGTGTGTGTGTGTGTATGTTGTTTCTCACAATGAGGAATAAGTATATCAGTTGTTATACTTACTTCATTAAATAAATTAAAGTTAGCAAAGGGAAGACAGCATTCAAGCCTTACAAGCTCTGGATTCTGCCTGCTTTCCCAAGTTGACTGCACAGATTAGATATATGACACTAGACACGTTATTTAACCTCATTAAGCCTCTATTTCTCATCTGTAAAATGGCAACAATAGTAATTCCTATTGAGTTATTTGTCCTGGCATTGAGTAATCCCTTCCTCAATTTATAGGAAGGATTCTATGAGATAGTATGTGTAACATAATTAGCATGGCACCTCTTTTTTTGCTGTCATGTTGCAGAGGTGATATTACTACCGTTAACATCATTGTCATCAATATCGGCCAATGAGTAGCAGTGAGTTCTTCACTCCAGGGAGTTCCAAGTCTGAAACTTGGGTGTCCTACCTGTCAATGTCCTCCACACTCACTGTGCTCCTTCTCAAGTTTTACTAAGTTTAGCGCAAGAGAAAGTTGCAGCCTTGCCACAAGGATATCAACAGCTCAAACACAAATGTTTTCATAGACAAGGCAGGAAATATTAATAAGACAGCAGATAATGGTGTGAACTATGACCAGCCAGAAAGTAGAAGCCCAGAGGCTTTCAAATTCAGTTTTTTCCTCATGGGTTTGAAATTGGAATTTTTTCCTCTTGCCATTTGACATAATAGTAAGAAAACATTTCCAAACAAGCATTTAAATTCCAAGTGATGAAACCTTCTGTATATTTAACAGAATCAGAGGGAGACAAATAGAAACATATCCAATGGCCAGAAACAACTCTAGTCGACATTCTTGAAATCACAGATTTAAAGTCACAGACATTAGCTTCAGCAATTGCCCTTAAGTTGATACAAATGCCCAGGGCCCTCCATTTGCCCCTCTTCAGATATAGAGGCCAGACAGAGAACAGGGGTGTTTCTTTCTGGCAGACAAGAGGCATACTAGAAAGGGTATTATAGTTTTGTCGATGCAAGCTTTCTCTTCTTGCTCTCATGTTTTTTTTCTTACAGCCACTCACATAGGCTTTTGTTCCTACGACTCAAACAAAATAGCTCCTATAAGGGTCATCAAGAGTCTAGGCTCCAAGACAATATTCAAGTTTCAGTCCTCATTTATGTAATCAGCAGTGTGTAACCACTTTGATTACTCCCTACTCCATCTAATTATTTCTCTAGGCTTCTTAGACAACATTTTCCCTTGGTACTTCTACTTTATGACCTACCCTTTCTTGGTTTCTTTGCTAGTTTCTCCTCATTTCTTTTTTTTTTTTAATTTTTTAAAATTATTATTATTAGGGCTTCCCTGGTGGCGCAGTGGTTGAGAGTCCGCCTGCCGATGCAGGGGACACAGGTTCGTGCCCCTATCCCGGAAGATCCCACATGCCGCGGAGCGGCTGGGCCCGCGAGCCATGGCCGCGGAGCCTGTGTGTCTGGAGCCTGTGCTCCGCAACGGGAGAGGCCACAGCAGTGAGAGGCCCGCGTATAGCAAAAAAAAAAAAAAAAAATTATTATTATTTTTTTAATAATTTATTTTATTTTTGCTGTGTTGGGTCTTCGCTTCTGTGCGAGGGCTTCCCCTAGTTGTGGCAAGCGGGGACCACTCTTCATCGCAGTGCGCGGACCTCTCACTATCGCGGCCTCTCTTGTTGCGGAGCACAAGCTCCAGACGCGCAGGCTCAGCAGTTGTGGCTCACGGGCCTAGTTGCTCCGTGGCATGTGGGATCTTCCCAGACCAGGGCTCGAACCTGTGTCCCCTGCATTGGCAGGCAGATTCTCAACCACTGTGCCACCAGGGAAGCCCTCTCCTCATTTCTAATACTTGCTAATATTTGAACTTCCCTTAGGCTCAGTAGTTAGATTTCTCCTCTTCTCCACCTACTCTCCTCCTTAAATGAAACTCATCCAGTCCCTTTAATTAAATACCATCTATGTACATATAGCCTCTGCCCAGACCTTCCTAGTGAACTCCAGAATCATATATCTGACAGCCTATTTGATATGTCCACAGGCAACTCAAACTTACCATGCACAAAATGGAACTTCTGATTTTCTTTCCCATAGTTTTCCCTGTTTCAGTAAATGACTACTCTGTTTCTCCAGTTGTCTAGATCAAAAATCTTTTTCTCTCGAATGCATATCTAATCCATTGGCCAAACCTAAACATTTAACATTATCTAGAATTTAACCTCTTCTCGCTGCCTGTACCTTTTGTACTATGGCAGGTTATATATGGCCACAAACTCTTTGAGAGCCTTCCTATCAAAAAGGTAAAGTTTAAATCCCCTATCCTGGAATTTGGGTGGGCTCTGTGACTGCTTTGACAAATAGAATGTGACAGAAGCAATGTTGTGTCACTTTCTAGATCCAGGCTTTAAGACACTGGCAACTACCAGTTTTGGTCTCCTGGGATACTTACTCTTACAGTTGTAAACTGCTATGTAAGTACTCTGAATACTACACTGGAAAGACCATGTAGAGAGGCACTGAGACAACATGGAAGAAGAGAGGAACTCAACTAAGCCCAGATTTCTTGATGTACCTTCCAAAGCACCAGGCAGGTGTGTGAAGCTTTCTTGGATCCTTCAAATAAGCTACTCACTGAATACCTCCAAATGATACTTGTTTGGTCTTCATAAAGCAGAATTGCCCAGCGGGGGGCCATGCCCATATCCTTGATCCACAAAAATGTGACATATAATAAAATGGTTGTTGTATAAGCCACTAAAGTTGGGTGTACTTGTGCCAAAGTAATAGATATCCAGAAAAATCATCATCTCCCGAGGTACCATCATCCCTCTCTGGAATGGCTTTAAACCCTTCTAACTGATCTCTGATCT
This sequence comes from Mesoplodon densirostris, assembly GCF_025265405.1. NCBI lineage: Eukaryota > Metazoa > Chordata > Mammalia > Artiodactyla > Ziphiidae > Mesoplodon > Mesoplodon densirostris. Next base: position 101,618,237 of record NC_082663.1, on the reverse strand, counting down.
CCCTGATTCCTTGCTTGATGTTTCCATCCTTTTCTCCACAAACCAGCCAGAGTAATCCTTTAAACAATATATCACTTTTTTCCTCAAAGCTTTCCAATGGACTCCTATCTCATGGTGGTTAATTCCTATCTCATGAAGGTTAACAGCCACATCCTTACAATGGCTCTGACAGCCCTGTCTGATCTAAACCTCCTCTACTGCTTTGACTTTATATCTCACCATTCTTCCTGATACCCACTCCTTCAGCCATACAGGCTTCACTGAAATTCCTGGAACACACCAAGCGCACTCCCACTGCATTTCTGACTGCATTTGCATTTACTGCCCCTTTGCCCAGAACAGATTTCCTCATTTGCCACCCACTTGGCTCACTCCTTCATTTCCATCAATTCTCTGCTTAGATGGCACCTTCTAAGAAAAGACTTCAATGACCATGATATATAAAATAACATCCCACTCCAGCATACTCTATCATCTATTATTGTTTTATTCTTTTTCCATAAACCATGTAACATAGTCACTATATTACCTATTCACTTTATTTTCTGTCTCACCACTTTCTGTATAATTTTATTGCATTCTTAAAAGCAATATGTTCTTAAAAGCTATATATTTTTTAAAAATTTATTTTTAAATTTACAAAAATACTGCCAAATTTTAAATTTACAAAAATACTCTTCGGGAATCTATTTTTCATTTAATAATTTATTACTAAGATTTACCCATGTCACTACATATTGCTATATATATATATATATATATATATATATATATATTCATTTTGCCTGTGGTATTATTTTGTGAATATACAAATTACTCATCTACTCTCATTTTGATTGACATTTAGATGGTTTTGAGATTTTCTACTATAAAGTGTTACTATGAATATCATTGTACGTGTCTTCCACTGCCTATGTTCAAGAGTTCCACTTGGTAAAATACCTAACAGTATAATTCTTAGATCATAGGTTGTTTAATGTTATGCTTTTGGATTACCCTTTGCATGAGGTCATATTTCTACTGAAAACCATCTAAGCTTCCTTAGTCCCTACATTATACATCTGGCTCAAGTTATTTTCCTATGCAGGACTTCTGGTGGTTGACTTTTCACTATCTATGCTCCCTTTTTTCCACCAACAGCACTCTAAATTTCCCTCAGTAAGTTCACTTCTTTCCCATTTTTGGCAGTTCAGGTGGGTGTGTCACAATGCCAGCTCTAGAAATGAAACTGACTGGGAAAAGCCATTCAATATATACTATCCTCTTGATCCACAGTGATTGGTTCAAGAATAGGCAGAGATGGCATTTGGAGATGTTTGCTGGAGATTCTGGGACAAAATGTTTTATTTCTCTTTTATAGAACTTACCAAAGAGAAGCTCTCATCTCCTTGATAAAGATATAAAGCTAATAACTTGGAAATGGAGCAAATCCTGGGGATATCTAGTCAAGAAACAATAACAGAGAAACCAGATCTTGGCCACATTTTCAGGTCCTCATAAGTCATATCTAAACTGAATTGTATTCCTGGAATTTTAAGCTGTCGTGGTATGATAATCCCTATCATTTAATTTTTTTATTTAACCAGAGTTTCTGTTACTTGTCTCATAAAAGTCATAATATATCCTTAATTTTATCTCCAATTGTTCCTTTACATTAACCCTTTACCCAGCTGTGCCCAATCAGGTCCCTTGTTTCCAAAGACTCCCCTGGCATTTATTATTTTCCATCTTTTCTCTAGCAACTTCTCACCCACATTGTAAAGCCCAACTCATTCCCTTTTCTTTTATGAACCCTTTCCTGATCATGCTGGGACATAATATGATACCACAGTACTTTTCTGTTACTCCTTTGGAGGGTAATGTTCTGTTTTTGTCATCTCTTTTAGAGTCTTATGTTCCAATATTTTGTTGGGCTGTAGTATGCTTGTCCCCTTGTCCAACTGAGTTCATGGATCATGAGTTTTATTTCACTATCTCTCCCAAGACAGTAAATCCTTATTAAATAAACACATTATGCAAAGCATGTCCATGCTTTCTCCGCTGTCTGGTAGCCAAATTCTTACTCCAGTTTCTCAGTTCCCAAAATGCAAGATTCTGTGTTGAACAGAAAACCCCATAACCCCATCACTGTTGTAACTAAGACAATGAAGTTGCCTGAACATTTGCCTAACATGGGTCTCTTCTCAGCATATTACTCTGGATGCCCTAAAAGTCTGAGTACCACTCTTGTGAGTTTTTACAGGTATAAGATTTGCAAGTTTACAAGAAAGTTCATTAAAAAAAGCACCTTAATGCTCGTGGAAGATAAAGTAAACAAATGATTGAAAATAGTGTTTTATGAGTATAAAACAGGAAAACTTAGCACATCTTAACTATTTATAAATATTTAAAAACAGAAAGGAAAACAAATAAATCCTAAAAGCAGGATAGTGATGAGAGAGATATATATAACGGGGGTGTAAAAACAAGAGTAAATTGAATGAATTTTGCATGACCCAGAGTGAGAAATTAAAAATTCACAGAATGAGGCATCAGAAAGGGGACCTAACATCACAGGTCTGAGAAGTGGCTGGTGACTCTACTGTGTTTGTTAGGAACCAGTGATGACAGCATTCCAAAAACATTGCACAATTTTCCTAAAATTAGCTAAATTCGTTGCAGAAAAATTCTACTCAGATGGTTCTGAGAAGTTAACCTAGTATATCAGACAGTTAACGTGTAAATCTTGTGTGCCAAAAAAGCATCAAAATCACTTTTAAAAATGTTTATGGTGTTGTATCATCTATCATTACCAAAGAAGGTGTAATTCTCACTTTCATAGTACTCCATTCAATACAAAAATAAAAAGTGCTATAGCCTATATGCTACGCTATACAACAGAGACAATAAATCAACAAATATTGAGCAGTATTTTCTATTTAGAATTGGTTCCCTTGATTAGGTGGTGGAGAATGCAGGGAGACTGAGGGACAGGAGTTGACCCTTTACATTCTTTTTTTTATATAGAACACTAAAAGTCATTTTTTCCTCAAATGATTTTATTTGGTTTCTTTCAAGAAAGATCTTTCCCGTAAATATTTCATATCCCTGATCATAACCAATGACAGCTCATCTGTGATGACTGCTCTTTGGAACAGTAATTTCCCACCAGAAGCACAACCTGATCACGTAGGGAGCTTTTAAAAGTACTGATTCTTTGGGCTCCATCCCAGCCCTATTGATCTAGACTCTCCCTGGGCAGTGCCCAGAGACATACATTTTTCGAAAGCCAGCTTATTAGGGTCATGTATTGGCATCTGCAGTCTGTGCTCTTGCTGCACAGTGCCTGGTTCCATCTGCATCTGTTTTTCTGGATTCTCCAGGTCTCCTAAAAGATGACTGATACGCAAAGAAGTAATTACCTCAAAGCACAAAGCTTGTAATCACTTGTCCCACTGGTGTTGGTGATGCATTAACAACCACAGAAACAATGGAGGGTCCCAGTATATTCATTTAAACTAAAACTTGTATCACATCATATTAGAAGTATACCTTGCAACCATACGAAATTCCTATGACTGTCACACATTCTGCAGCCTCATCCAACAGACATGTGGAACCTGAGTGGAAATGGGTGAAAAGGAGAATGGACCTGCCCAAGATAGGGCCTGGTCCAAAGCGACAGATCATTTCTTACACAGGGCTTTCTCCTAGAAGTTAGTAAGTTGTCCTAATGATAACATCCTACCAGGCTCTGTGAACCCTGTCTGTGCCAGGCAAATGTAATGGGAAAATCACAGTGGTAGGAAGGTTAACTGAAAAACCACAGCAAGGTCCAGTCCCCCAGGTAAAAGGCTCTAGGAGGGCTAGACATGTTGTTAGGGGCTGTCTCAGACAGTATGGGGCGCTCTAATAAAATACCATATACTCTGTGACTTAAACAATAAAAAAAACATTTATTTCTCACAGTTCTGGAGGCCGAGAAGTCCAAGATCAAGGTGCCAGCAGATTCAGTATCTGGTGAGGGCTCTCTTTCTGGTTTGCAGATGGCTGGCTACCTTCTTATTACAATCTCACATGAAGAGAAAGAATAAGCTCTCTGGTCCCTTCTTATAAGGGCACTAATCTCATCACAAGAACCACTCACATGACCTCATCTAAACCTAACTGTCTCTCAAAGGCCCCACCTCCTAATACCCTAACATTGAGGGTTAGGGCTTCAGCATAAGAATTAGGGGTATACCTGCTGTATAAAAAATAAATAAAAGTAAAAAAAAAAAAAAAAAGAAGAAGAAGAATTGGGGATAGTACACAAACATTTAGCCCACAACAGGGCCATAGGCAAGTAGATTGTACTTCAGAAAAAAACAAATTAGACCAGAAATCCAGCAACACAGACTGAGTGTAAGTTTTTAGGTTAAGAGTCAATACTGCACATGTGTAGAGACACAAGAGTGTCATTACAGGCTTACAATGCATGCATGAGATATCCAACTTAGGACAACAGATTTATTCTTCTACAGCAATTTACAAGATATGGTGAGCATGAAAGCATAAGACTCACTGATCTGATAAGCATGAAGACCAAACACAAACTGCTGAAAAGTGGTTTACTTAGAAATTATGCAGGAGTTCAGCATGCCTTAGGAACAGAAAGGAAAAAACAACTGAAAGAACTTTGTGAACCATACAAGAAAATCACATTTTTACCAATTTAAGAATACTATATCTAGGCATGATACTAAGTTAGGGTATAAACTCTTTTCTGACTGAATTCACAGAGAATTGCTTCTAGAATATGTATGGAGAGCAATTCAAGAAATTGTTAGTAATTGCTTCCCAGGAGGGGTGAGAGGCAGGGAGATAGAGACAGAAGAGCCTTACTATAAAGTGAATGCCCTTTTAAAACTTTTTATAGAATTTACAACTATAAACTATTTTTAAATTAACCAATTTCAAAACAAGAGGTGAGTGCTTGAATTTCTCACTTTGCTTTTTATACATGGATATAACTATATTCTGAAATCAGTGACCAAAAATACTTCCATCAGCCAATAGCATATCTCGCAAAAGACATTATTCTAAATGGTTGTGAGGTCAAGAAATTCTAGACTGTTGGTGAAAACAAACACCAAAAGAAAATTGTAAAACTCAGCAGGATACAAAAGTACATGTCAGTCAAGCTATTGTTCTGGTAACATCCACTGGAATGGGATAGAAAGTCACACAGCTCGGTCAACCATGCTATGTGTATACATTTAACACAGAATATGCCACAATCCATGTGTGAATAGGCTAAATCGGTCCTGTCAAGATGCAGGGGCGGAAGCTATTCAGAATATATTGAAATGTAAAAACTGTGAAAGAAACCCATGTGTGGTGCAATTGTAAAGTTAATTGCACTTATAAAAAGCTCAGTATTCAAAACAATGAAGAATGATATTTTAGAAGTATTGGGTTTTGAGCAGCTAACTATTAAGGCTTGTAATGCACTTTAGAATTAACAAGCCTTGGGCTTTCCTTGTGGCTCAGTGGTTGAGAGTCCTCCTGCCGATGCAAGGGACACGGGTTCGTGCTCCCGTCTGGGAAGATCCCACATGCCGCGGAGCGGCTGGGCCCGTGAGCCATGGCCGCGGAGTCTGTGCTCCGCAACGGGAGAGGCCACAACAGTGAAAGGCCCGTGTACCACAAAAATAAATAAATAAATAACAAGCCTTTTTCACAGGAAACACTCTTCCTTTCTCCATCCCACAAATCCTTAAGTAGAGAGTATTATTTTATTTTCATTGTATGTACAAGTCTAGAGATTTGCTAGAGGTCTCACTCATAAGAAGTAGTAGAGAAAGGAATCAGAGTTCTGCTTTATTTCAAACACCTATGATCTTACCAGATCACATTTTGATGAACTGGAAATCTAATCAAACAGAGAAGAACAATTTCTTTTTGCAATTACTAGCTTTGAAATGACTCTCCACATTTAGGCCAAGTTAATAAGATTAGTCTGAATGGGCTATTTCCACATATGAAACATATGAAGAGTACAGAACCTCAAAATGTCATTTTATCTCAATGACGTGTAATTACACCAATTTGCCACTGTATTTTTCAAGGTTATACCTGGCTTTAATATTTTTTAAAATCCTTCTTTTTTTTAAAGTTAACATCTGTTATATCACACTTGAAGAAATAGAAAAGCTCAAGCCCAGTAGGATTTTAGCACAAGTATAAACATAGGCATATAAATGGATCATCAGTACATTAGCTCCCCCCAAACTGTTATAACCCTGTATGCCACTGCATCCGTCTGGACCTAACTTTCAATTATAGATTACTAACACAAGCCACTAAAACTTTTTAAGTTAATTTGTACTGCAGGGTGCTGTTAACCAAAAATAACCCAAACCCGAAATTACCCAATTATCAAATTAAGCCTGTATATTTTGTTAATGTTGTAACTGAGCTTACTTCATTAGTATTAAGCAAGAAGTCAAGTTCCTTATAAAAATTATATAAGAAAAATTGGAAGATATTGACATTTAGTATCATTTGATAAAAGGATTTAGAAAAGGGTTTCAAAAAAATGATTACCCCATTATCTCCCAGAAGGATATGAATAATTTCTACTTAAAATAATAGATATGCAAAATCATATTTAAAGTTACATATGGAACTAACATTAGAGTCTAGTGACAAGACACTTATTTGGTTTCAAAATTTCCTATGTCAAAATCACAGAAGTAAAAGGCCTATAATCTTTCTAATCCTTCCAAATGTTTTTATCTTTCCATAACTACATATTGTTTATATAAAAAAGAATTTACCTCCAAGTCATTATACCAATTTACTTCTTAATGGTCTTTCAGTCTTTAAGTAGAGATCTCAGTGCCTTTATTCTGTATTGTGGAAGAATGGATTTTTTTTATCTTATTATATTTTTGCTTTACTGAGGTATAATTAACAAACAAAATTGGAATGTATTTGGAGTATACAACATGATGATTTGATAAACGTATACACTGTAAAAAGATTCCCACAATCAAGTTAATTAACAGAGAATGGATTATTTTAAACAATAGTTCTTCAGACTTCTGGTTTTTAAATTATAAAAAAAAAAATGGAAATGCTTAAATAATCTTAAAGTTTAAAAAAAACTACATGAATATGGTAATTTTTTCATTTCTAATGACAAGCTCCTGTACTTCATAATAGAAACTCTAATCCTCTAACCAAAAACTATACCCTGCTCCTACTGAATTTGAAACATTTTTTAATATTAACAAGGTTTCAAGTAGCATGAGATCCAAAATGACTCTTCGGAAATACCCATGTACAATACAAGAATTCTAACTTTGAAAAACATGTTATTTCAAGGAATGCTAAATAATTTCTAATTGTCAATAACTTAATTATCAGATATGGTTCATATTTCTTCTAAGTATTTCATGAACTTAAATGTAATTATATATTACAATCCCTATTTAGGAATATAAAAGAAACCATAGGAATTATAATTACATATATTCAAACCCCTTATTTGCATGAGAAAATGAATATCTAGAACTGCCAGAGATTTGTCCAAAGTATTGGTCTTGGCATTGATTTTTTTGGATCTGACTTTTGGATCAAAAGCACAGGCAACAAAATAAAAAATAAACAAGTGGGTTTATATCAAACTAAAAAGTTTCTGCATAGCAAAGAAAACAATCAACACAATGTAGAAGCACTACGGAACATGAGAAAATATTTGCAAACCATATATCTGACAAGGGGTTAATATCCAAACTATATAAGGAACTAATACAACTCAATAGCAAGAAAATAAATAAATAAATAAATAAATTCTTTAAAAAATGGGCAAAGGACCTAGATAGACAGCTCTTCAAAGACATATAAATGGCCAAAAGGTATATGAAAAGATGTTCAACATCACTAATCATTAGGGAAAAGCAGATCAAAACAATGACAAATCACCTCACACGTTAGGAAGGCTATTATCAAAAAGTCAAAAAATAGCAAGTGTTGGTGAGGATGTGGAGAAAAGGGGGCCCTTGTACACATTGGTAAGAATGTAAATTGGTATAGACATTAGAGAAGACAGTATAGAAGTTCCTCAGAAAAATAAAAATAGAACTGCCATTTGATCCATAAATCCCATTTCTGCGTGCGCACGCATGTGCATGTGTGTGTGTGTATAATTCAGCATTACAAAAGAAGGAAATTCTCTTTTGCCATTCACAACAACATGGATAAACCTGGAGGACATTATGCTAAGTGAAATAAACCAGACACAGAAAGACAAACACTGCATGATCTTATGTATATGTAAAACCTAAAAAACAAAACAAAATGAAAAACCAGTCAAACTCACAGTAAAAGAGAGTAGAATGTTTAACAAGATCTGGGGATTGAGCAAAAGGGGAGATGTCGGTCAGAGGGTACAAAATCCTAGTTATAAGATAAAGAAGTTCTGGAGACCTAACGTATAGCATAGTTAATAATAATGTACTGTGTACTTGTAATCTGCTAAGAGAGTAGATCTCAAGTGTCCTCACCACACCCAGACAGGAGTAAACATGTGAGGTGATGGATATGTTAATTAGCTTAATTGTGGTAATCATTTCACAATGTATATATATATCAAAACATCACGTTATATACCTTATATATATACAATTTTTGTTTATCAAAAATACCTCAATAAAGCTGCGGGTAAAACAGCTAACAAATGGCAGGGTCAATTATTTGAACCCAAGTCTCCTGAAGCCCAAATCTCTTTTCATCATATCCGTACATGTTCAATTAATTGCATTAATAATGATAACCTGAAGCAATTTATAAAAAGAGCACAGATACAATCAAATCAAATAGCACGTAAGCAGAATAAAAATATAAAGAGGAAGTAAAAGTATTTATGTATTATATAGATATAAGCATTATATATCTAGATCCAGAACTACAAGGACTCTAAGAGCTGTTTACTGAAGTTTCTTTTTGGCCTTCAAAACACAGGCTTTTCTGTACACTATGAGAGAAGACAGAAAAAATGACTGTTAAAACACAGTTCTATTTTATGCCATTTAAACTGTGAATTTTCCATATCATAACACTCTTGAGTCATAAAATGATACTGGTAGAAGTTTGGAGATCATATTCAAAGAATAAGACTTGGCTGACATAGAATTCCTGCCCATGGAAACAAGGGTTCATCATTTACAAAAATCAATTTTTCCAGATGGAAAAACAATGGTGACAATGGTCAGAATAATATTTCGTAAACTAAAATCTTATACCACATAGGAAAAAAAAGTGACTGAGAAACTCAAACCAATAAAACATTACAAGCTTATCTAACAGATTAAATCTATAATTTGGAAAAAACAGGAAGTTACTAATTTAAAAAATATAGGCCCTGTTATGAATATTTTCGGGCTGAAGTTCTTTGTTTCTTCAAAATTCATATGTTGAAGACTTAACTCTCCAGTGTTTTGCTATTTAGAGGTGAAGCCTTTGGGAAGTAATTAGGTTTAGATGAGGTGATGAGGGTAGGTTCCCCAGGATGGGATTAGTGTCCTTATATGAAAAGGGAGAACAAAGCTCTCCATCTTCTCTATGTGAAGGCTCAGCAAGAAGGTGACCATTTGCAAGCCAAGAAGAAAGTCCTCATCAAGAACGAAACCTGCCAACACCTTGATCTGGGACTTCCCAGCCTCCAGAACTATGAAAAATAAATTCTTGTAGTTTTAAGATATCCAGTCTACGGTATTCTGTTAATGGCAGTTGGAGCTGACTAATACAGGCCAAACACAGTGCTTCCCCAAAACTGATTTATTTGTAACAGTGGACAACTCTTTTCAAACAAATCTTATATGATGCCTCTTATATGATGAGATACAAGGGCTTGTCAGAATATGGAAAATCTGGAACAGAGATATTATTTGGAGTGAGGGGATACTTTACCATGAATGAAGCTATCACATTGTGAATGCTGAATTTATTACAAGCGAATGAACGAATGAATAAATGCTACATATTTACAAAGATTCCTTTGAAAGAAAGCACAGAGATTATTAGCATCAAGCCTCCCAAACTGGCAATACAAGCTTGCATAAGAAAAGGACAGCAACTCTGCAAAAATTGGGCTTCATCCTCTCTGCTGGCATGATCCTCCCTACATGGAGTGTCACTGCCATGAGTTCCCCTTAGTGGAACTCTGAAGTAAGAAAAGACAGGCATCATCTGCTTCTGCTGTGTTTGGCCAACTTTTTTGTGTTAATATTGAAATTTTAGCTAAATTCGTGAGGAAATTATGTCGTATACTTGTATTATGTTCCTTCCTTCTAATCCCAACCTAACTCACCACTCTTCAAGTTACTAAACTAGTAACAGTAAAGCTGCTCTGGATGAGGTGATCTGGGAAGGCTGAAGTCTAGGCTTTTGTGAGGCTTACGTGAAATAATATACACAAAACAACTAACAGAGGATCTAAAACACAGTCCTTACTCAAATGTTAGCTCTTTTATTTACACCCATCCAATCTTGTCTCCATTCAGGAAACAGAGTTACCTCCCAGATTAGAGCCAAGCTGCAATGTGAACTGTATTATCACTTTTCCCCTAATACCTGAATTCCTATATTGCTATTCCACTGGATCATGTTTTCATTGAGCTAATATTAATGAAGCCATCCAGTTCTTTAATACTCAGTTTTGTTTAAAAAAAAAACTGCCCATTCCATATGTGTACAACTGAATTTTTAAAATATTAATTGAATATTTGAAATCCTCCTATGTTAAATTTGGTAATAATTTCTCCCCACAGTGCCAGCCTATCAAGTTCTTATGAATGCTGAATTTGGCACAAACAAATGAATGAATGAATAAATAAACCAACAAACACATACTATACCTTTATACATATACTCTTGAAAGAATGCACAGACGTTATTGACATGAAGCCTCCCAAAGTGGGAATTTCCAAAGAAAACCTACAAAATCATATCTGGCAGTCCTGCCTACACACCTGGCTCCTTCCAAAATCAGCATTAAAGAAACTTGATTTTGAAAATTTGATTTTAAACATCAATATGTTTTCCATCCTCTCTCAACTGTGGGTCATCTGCAAATTTAGTTAGCATTTCTTCTATGGATTTAACTAATCTAAGGAAAAGATACTGAAAGGGACAAAGCAAAACCGAAGAATTATTGAAATGTTGCCAGAAGACCCTGCTTGTTAGACTCAACAAGTAGTCAAGTATTCAATAGACCATTTATTGAATTCCTACTGTGTGACTTGTTAGAAACTTCTACATTATTTATTAAAAGACTGCTATTAATTAGTATGACCTGACTGTGATTGTTTCATTGGTCATTATCACATGTCATATTGCATGTTATAATGTCATCGAAGGTATTATTCAAGCATGATTATTGATTGTGGTATAGAGAATTGAGAAAAATAAAACACACTAATCAGAAACATCACAGGAATGAAGGACAATGATTATATCTGTAATTGTTAGTAAATGGTTACTGATTGCCTGGAAAGATAATAAGAGATTTCTAATTCTTGAAAAAATTCACCGGTTGCTGTGGGTGTGACCTTAAAAATAAATTCTCTAAAGGAATGTAAAGAAAGAAGATTATGATGATCTGATGATCTTACAAAAACCATGTGAAGACAGTGGAGCATGATATTCATCTTAAAAATCAAGAGACCAAGTGATTAAAAGAAAAGAAAGAAAGAAAAAGAGAAAGCATCTCCACAAAAAAACAAAACAACTGCCAAAACTCAGGCCTGCATGAATCACTATTCATAGTGATTCTGTGTTTGAAAAACTGTGAATTATAATCCAAAGCATCTCTTCTTCCTGATTTTGGGGAGGGTCTCTCCTATATAGTAAAAACATCATGAGACACCCTTACAAAATGACTTACTAAAATCAAGTTGTGATACAGAGAAAGTAGTATCTAATATATTATTTAGTAGTATTATGAAAACATTAAATGAGTGTGATGATACTGGTTCTTAGGGAATATACACTATATTCTGGTCATCATGCTCTTTTTAATTTCCCCAGACCATGGTTTAATAACAAGTCTATGTAGAATTTTGCAAGAATAATGATCTTTGTATGTACCTTGCATGATTTATTTTTCACTAAAGGGAAGAAAATGATTTACCACTGTCGTCTAAATGTTGTGGAAATAGCACTAAAACTAAGGCAGAAAAGCTGGATTATATTTTTACATATATCACCTAGCCAAATTTGTCATGGACAAACCAGTTAAAATCTTTGGACTATCTATAAAATGAGAGGAGTAGCTGAGTTCAGAGTTATCTGGTCCATTCTTTGAACTGTGTGACCTCAGAGAGCTGAATATATTTAGTTAAGATCATGAGGCTGGTTAGTTAAGGAGGCAGGCTCAGTAGTTAGATCTCCTCATATGAATTCTAATCTTTCTTTCATCATCAATATGCAGTGGAGGACTGTAAAAATCAATAGGAAATGAGTGCTAAAGAACTTCTTAAGGCATGACATGCTATAGAAATAAAACTACAATCTTGATAATAATTTCTTAAAGATTCTTTTGCGAAATTTCCATTACTATAAGATAAAATTTGCCTAAGCTTAAAAAGTTGCAGAAGAAATTTGCACATGATTTATTTCCACAAGTATGGTCCAAGGTCAAGAAAAAGGGTTTCATTTTACATATAACAAATACTAGTTTCTGAATGACAAGAATTTCCTAAAACTATTTCTAACTTAAAAAAGAAACTGCATAAATTCTGTAGGACAAGATAGGAATAATCCACATGCAATCAGGAAATACATTTCTCACTTTCAAGTTTAAGTGATATAAATGACATGGCTTCTGAATGGTAAAATGATAAATATTGTGTTTCACTATATGTCTTACAATTTCCACTTGACTTCAGCCGTATTACAAATGTCAACATGATTGCCCAAAAGAATATATACACCTATTGTTTTCATTATAATTCTTCTGTATTTTGTAGGTCATATTAATGTCATATCCAATGACTATCAATAAGAAAGAATAAAGCATCTAGTCCCCAGTGCAATCACCTGAAGCAATATAATGAGACTGAGAAAAGAAGTGTATACCATTAGTTCCTGCTGACAACTTCCGCAGCCATGGCAATGAAACGAGCCTTTGGAGATTTTTGGAAGACACAAATTGAACTTCAAATCAGTATAATTCACATGCTCTTATCAAAACAGTGTACCTATTGTATAGCCTGCCACTACTGCGAAGGCCACATGTCACTTTTAGTATAAAAATGCCACGGGGATTGTGAATTGGGATCTGAGAGGATGTCTGAGACATTTTTTTTGTGGCTCCATCAGCAGAAAAGTTCTCCTCTGGTCCTGCATGAGGGGCTAAATCGATGAGATGCTCTGGACATCCTGCACTGAATTCTTGGTGGACATATTCATTCATCCATCATTCATCAAATTTGGTTTGATATTCATCAAACCAAACAGTGAATATTTGCTAAATAAGTCATGATGCTGGCATATGAGAACAAGTCAGAGAATTCACTAGTATCTTCCCTCTGGTGAGTCAAGAAACGTTTCCAGTGTGGCTAATGTTTCTCCTCAATACTCCTGCACCAACATTGGCTCCATATCAACAGCAATTTCTGTTACGTATTTATCATATCCTACCCTCACATGAATGCACAGGTCTTAGGCTTGACCAAAGGAAGCACTGGCTGTTGGTAGAAGATTCTTGGATTTACCACACAGTAACATTGATATAGCTTAACTTTCAGTTCAACAGAGGAAGCTAACATGCATTGTCATGCATTGATGATATGGCAGGTTATGCTAAGAGAACACCAACTTGATGAGGAAGTGCCTATTATCCACATTTAATAGATGATGAATCTGAATCTAAAGTGAAATTAAATAACTGGCCAACAGTCAAACAGCTGGTTAGCCTGAGAGCCAGAATTTTAACCCAAGTTCATCTGATTCTAAAAGTCAAATCTTAATTCAGCTTCCCTGAATAAACACAGTATTGAGGGCTGATAAAGGGCAATGAAGACCTGAAACAATCAGGGCATCTGCCAAGTTCTGTCCTTCCCTCCTTTAGGCTGCATTGCATTTTAAAACTATATTAACAATGAAGAAAAAAAAGAATGAGGATAAGAATAGAAAGAGGGATAACAATGAAGGAAACATCTATGTTCATCTATCATGCTGGGTACTTACACAAATATTAACCCAATTAATCCTCTTAATATTGTTTCTATTTTCACTGATGGAGAAATCACCCCCTGAATAGCACCACCAGGATTTAAATCCATGCCTGTTTGAGTCAGAAACAATATATTTGCAAACACCTTTGTTTGCTACATATATTGAGGTCCACTCACTCCTATCAGTCCTAACACAAGGGGCACAAGAACACTTCTTAGCATTAGAATGGAACAGGATCATAGCTGCTTTCTAAAACCTCTTTATTTCGGACTTCCCTGGTGGCGGAGTGGTTAAGAATCCGCCTGTCAATGCAGGGGACATGGGTTCAATCCTTGGTCCAGGAAGACCCCAAATGCCACAGAGCAACTAAGCCCCTGTGACACAACTACTGAGCATGCATTCTAGAGCCCACAAGCCACAACTACTGAGCCCATACACCACAACTACTGAAGCCTGCACGCCACAACTACTGAAGCCCTCGCACTCCAGGGCCCGCGTGACACAACTACGGAGCCCGTGTGCTGCAACTACGGAGCCCGTGTGCTGCAACTGCTGAAGCCCACGCACCTATAGCCTGTGCTCCACAAGAGAAGCCACTGCAGTGAGAAGCCAGGGCACTGCAACGAAGAGTAGGCCCACTCGCCGCAACCAGAGGAAGCCCATGCGCAGCAATGAAGACCCAATGCAGCCAAAAAAACCCTCTTTATTTCATCTTTAGTGATTCACCACCAAACCCAGAAACTTCCTATATCTTGTGTCTGCAAAATAAACCCACAATTTATCACTTACTTCTCTGTTCCTTTTCATTTTCAACGCAAATAACTTCTGTTCTACTGAATTTCTTGGAAAAACATGAAAAATTCAAACCTAATTACTACATCTATAATTTCTCAACAAATTTTATAATGTCTTGAACTTCATAGTTAGAGATGTTAATAAGCAGTGATAGAGGACTGTATGTTTGCAGATGCCTTACCAGGGACGAGGACAAATAGATACCAAGGAACATGCCATGTAATACCTCATGTTCCCGAGAACGTTTTTATGAATGGCATGCCCTCTGCCCAGCACAGGCATATCTCTTCTCATCACTTAGTTAATGTGCATTCATTCTTCACTTTCTTCTCCTAGGAAAGTTTGCTCTCATTTTTGCCAAATCCCCTTATGTATCCTTTCCAGGGCTGAAGAGTGTTGGAACTGCCCATTTCTGTGAGCAGTTATATAATTCTAGTCACTCAGGGGAGGCTATAAACTCAAGGAGGGCAGGGACTTGTCTCTTTTTATTCAACATTGTATCCCTAAGTGCCTAACAACAATCCTATGCATAGTAGGTGCTCCATAAACATTTGGTTAATTAATTTGCAAATGAACCACCTAGAGTTAGGACTAGACAAATGTGTAGCCATGGAACAGAATAAAGTTTACCGGATTTGAAACCATTAATTGGGACAATGTTCCACCCTAGCTACTTTAGCCATGAACTGCCTTGGCCCCTAATCCATTACCAATAAATGCCATTTACAAATATACAAAGATATATTTTGAAGAATCACTAAGTGTGTATTTAGAATCTTCATACACATGAGATGCTACAGAAGTACAAAGACATATAGATTGTGGTTACTCCTCTCAAAAAGTTCACAGTCTACTTGATTGACTAATAAACTCAGAGCAATTTTAGGAAGTGAAAAGAGGCAGCACTAACACAAGGGTAATAGGAAGAGAGCTCACTGAAGGCGACATACACAAGGTCTCAGGGTGGACTAGGGGTATAGGACCCAGTGTTCAGCAAGAAATGCAATGGATGTGGATTAAAACAGCAAAGGAGGTAGTTTCAGACACAGAACCAGGGAAAACACTAGTTACTGTGAAGGAAGGGAAAGAATTCTTGATGCTCGCAGAAGATTAAGAAATAGTGGGACTGTTTCTATAAGCAGGGAGATCAGAGATTAAGAAGTGTCTTAAAACTCAGACTGAGATTTCACATTATGAGGTAGACCACAGAGAGCCATTTCCAATTCTCAGCAGTGGAAGGACATGTTGAAATTTATGTTTTAGGAGGATTCTTCCAACAAGTTTATCTTTTAAAGAATAAAAGTAGAAAAATATGCAAGTTTAGGCAATGTGGATATATGAGGAAAATAGGTCGATACACTCCTCTAGAATGGTAACTTGACTTTGATTATTGAAAAGAAACAAATGTATATAAGTGTGTACATCCGTGTGTGTGTGTGTGTGTGTGTGTGTGTGTGTGTGGAGAGGTAGAAGAGAACCTAGTTTTTTGGGTTTTTTTTTTTAACACCAAGTCTCAACCTTTTCAGCACTCAGATATCAGTGCATCAAAAGCTAATTTGTATAATTTAGCCAAAAGCAAACAGCATGGCAGTCATACAGCTGTTTATATCACTGTTTGTTCCTTAATTCTTTAGTCACCTCTTGGCCAGTGGCAAGTCAGATGCCATCACAATGTTGCAATCAATCCATGAAAAGATAACATGCGTCAAGGCCTACCTTATTTCCAGCTCTACTGATAAAAGATAACTCCAGGACAACAACAAGAGAAAAGGCATAAGACTTGAGGGTCAGTTATAACATTTGACCCTTTAAACTGAAATTAGTCCGTCAACCAGCCAGAGCATGAATAGCCTGAAATGACTGACCTGTTAGTTTCTTTTCTTTTTGTTTGACCTGTTATTTTTTTTTTTAAATAAACCTCCTAATGTTTCTTTTAAAACATCTCTGATTCCACTAAAGTGAAGCATTTTCTTTTGAAGAGCAATGAAAAATATACCATACTTTAAAATATTTTCTCTTTATTATTGACTATTTTAAAGAATTATTTATTTTGTTTATTAACTGCTTAAATATCCAAGGCCCCTTAATTGAGATGGTTTGCTTAAAAAGCTGTAATTGACAGCTGGCTGAGCTTTAAGGAGAAGATTATGAAAGAACAGTAACATAATGTAAACAAGTGACTAAAAAAACATTGATGCATCTATAGCTAAAACTAATGGCTACTTGTGGCTCACGTAAGTTGCTGAATATTAAGAAAGTTAATATATTTACGGCTGGTTACTTCAAAGCAGGTGCAGGTTAGGAAACAAAGTGAATAATAACATCAATCATGCATGTCTATTTACAATATTTGGAGACAGGGTCATACCATCCTGGTTTCCTTTCTGAAAACAAGATTCTCAACTTGAAAAACACCCTCTATCTTCCTCAATATCCCTTTAGACTTAGCCCTGTTATTATCAGCACATAGAAGCAGAGGTGACTCATCCTAAATCTACAATTTATCATATTCATTCATCAAATACCTTGGTGTTTTTACTTTCATTATTCAGGGTTTTTTGTTGTTGTTGTTTTTTGTTTTTCTATATTACTGAAGTAAGGTCCTATGAAAATTAAAAGAAATAAGATTTCTCACCCATTGCCTGTGTGGGTGTCTGCTTTTATAAAAAATGGTAGATTCAATTCTTGTGCAAATTTTAATCAATTTTTGAAGAAACTGAATAAATTATTAATTCTATATAGACGTTCAGATCTTTACCCTTTATTGAGTGTTTGCAACTCTCAAAGCATGAAGGAAATTAATACTTGTTGCAGAAAATTTTAATCATTTCAAATAAGTGAGTACTTTGCTCACTTCAGTGATTGACATTTTGCTCTTTAAACAGCCTGTGCCAGAAAGCAAGAAGCCAATTTTGTTTTGATCAATTATGTTCTTGTAGATAATGCCAAAAGATTATTAATATTGTAAAAATGAAAATTGCATCATAATGAGGATGATCTGCTTTCCCAGAGAGGCACAGGTCTAAGAATACCAGTCAAGGTTTGAAGGAGAAGGATCACAGAGACGAGAGTCATCGGATCTTACATTTTTCCTCTCAGGACAGGTTGATAGACCCTCTGAGTTTAGGGGGAGGCTCTGCCACCCCTCTTAGGCAGGCCATGATGGAGGGGATTTGGTGAGATATCCTGTTTTCTGCCTCACCTGGCAACTAAGATTATATCCCATAAATTTCCATATTACCTCCCCACCACAAAAAAAAAAAAAAAAAAAAAAAAGAAGGAATGAAGGATTTGGCAGTCGCCTAGTGATGCTGGTACCTGTCCGCCTCAGCAGTAGAAACCCATATCTTCATTGAACTACAATGTCAAAACAGAAAACAGAACTTCCAGTGTATATTAAGTTACCGAAAAAGAAATTGGCAAGAACACATCTCACTTTTCAAACTGTTGAAGAATGATGTATTCCTTCAAATTACATTTGGAAATTGAGGAACAAATGGATATGTAAGATCTAAAAAAAAAAAAAATCAAATCTGTAGTCCCCAATGCCTTTTCATTTTCTTTTTAATTTGGCGAATTATTCATTATGAGTAGTGTAACACAGTCTTGATATTCAATAATTCACTGACAAAATGTATGCTTTTAGGATATTTCACCACAGATATCAATAACTATAAAGTATATCATGCAGCAATTTTTAAAAGAATGTAATTTGGAAAGAACTATATATGACATCTTATTTTTATATATGTTTAATGATTTTCTTTGGCTAATATTTTCTCCTAAAAATAAGCCTCATTGGGGCTTCCCTGGTGGCGCAGTGGTTGGGAATCTGCCTGACAATGCAGGGGACACGGGTTCGAGCCCTGGTCCAGGAGGATCCCACATGCCGTGGTGCAGCTAAGCCCATGCGCCACAGCTACTGAGCCTGCGCTCTAGAGCCTGTGAGCCATAACTACTGAGCCCACACACCACAACTACTGAAACCCATGCTCCTAGACCCCGTGCTCCACAACAAGAGGGGCCACCGCGATGAGAAGCCTGTGCACCACAAAGAAAAGTGGCACCCACTTGCCGCAACTAGAGAAAGCCAGTGCACAGCAAGGAAGACCCAACACAGCCATAAATAAATAAAAATTTAAAAAAAGAAGCCTCATTGACTTGAAAAATAAAAAGTGTAAGGTAAGATTTTTCACCCTGCTTTATGACATTATGAAAGCCATGCCATATATGAGTTGTCAACTATAAAATTATAAGATGTTGGGGTTGAAAGAAACCCTACCAATGAATTTCATGTTAGGTGGAGAACACTGATTCATTCCAAATAGTGTATAATCAAAATATGAACCTGGACAGAATCCAATATATAATGTCACATATGCTGATTATCTAATGAAATTTTTATTTGCCAGAAAATAACTAAAACATTTGGAAGAGACAAAGATTCTTACAGACACATCTATGTGCATATGAACAAGCATGAAGACATGCCACCTGTAGGCAATTAAAAGGAAGAAAATTATCTCTTCTACCAAAAAGAGATGCAATGTTCAATTTAAGGTTCCTAAATAAGCCTATCTCTGTCCCTTCTCTCCTATCCTCTCTGCTCAGCATTGCTTTCTTCCTGGGGACACTATTATTTCCCAGTGGACTGATTACTTGGTGCATGTGGAGACATCAAATTCCCAGCAAGCAACACATTCATATTGGTTATGGAATGGTCCTTAAGATATCAAGCTGAGGAAACACCTCTGAGATATTTCAGATCTCAGATCTCTGCATGGGAAAATCACATACAGGCATCAAGAGTACTGCCCTCTAGATTTCTGAAAGGAGCAATGACTAGGAAATCAACCAGTTGGTGGGTCATGAAGTGACAATGAGTGTGAGTGTGAACACTTTTTTTAAGAAATGAAATATAAAGCTGTAGAATAGAAAACATGCTATATAGAATAAAATAGAAAACATAATTATATTAAAATTATTCTATTTTTTATTTTAGTTTCACATATACACACAAACGTGCATGTAATACATACACACACACATAGGTGTGTACTAGATGGTGAAGAAACAGGCATTTTTTTACGTTGAAATGGGCAAAAATGTTGGAAAGCCACAGAAATAAGAACAGAAACCACAAACTGGCATCCAATGGATAATTCCAGACTACTGAATATTTAATTTAAGAGTTGGTTTCTTTAAAATGAATTAGTTGCTAATAAAGACTGTGAGAGTTCACATGAAAAGCTGTTTATGTGGCTTCCTTTGAAAGGGCAGAAAATGTGACGTTCCTCTGAGGCACAGTCCTTGGAAGCTACACCATTAGGAAGGGCATGGGCTCTCCAAGTCATCAGGGTCCCTACCTCCCCCTTTTTCACTCAGTTCTGTATCTGCTACACAATGTCAGCCATTTGAATTTGTTACCTCTGGTCTAGACTTTTGCTCCCATGATGATCACAGAGGTCCAAGGATTGTTACAGAAACTAATGATTTGGCCTGGATTTTTCCACGGCCTGACAGACACTGAATAGTGACTGTACATGATCATGAAAGAAATGATTACCAAATGATCTTTAAAGCCAACACATGCTTTAGAGGTCCTCAGTTTAAACTTTTCATTTCACAGATGAGGAGACTGAGATACAAAGAGAGCAAGTAAAATGTTGACGGTCAAAGAGTTAATAATTCCATGATTAGAAATAAATTCTCACTCCTATCTTGGTGCCCTTTCAATTACACATGGTTTCCATTAGTTAAATAATTTTCAGAAATGAAAAGCAGTACAAATAAAAGGCAGTGTGAACTGAAGCCAATGTGATGTGTTATGTGTAAATGATCTATGAGTAATATGGATACTGCTGATAGAAATAAAGTATTAGCAATAACTACACTGTTCTCACAAACCTCATCTTTTGTTCACATTAGTTTCCTTCCTTATCTCCATTATCTAAGTATATATAAGTTGAATGAGTGTAGATTGGTATAAATCAATTACTATATAGTGTACATTCTAAATATGAAGAACCCACATTAATTTCCTAATTTTGACAATTATATCTTGGTAATGAAAAATGTTAACATTAGGGGAAACTAGGTGAAAAGTACATAGGAACTCTCTGTACTATCTTTGTAACTGTTCTGTAAAAACCTACAATTAAAAGGTTTATTACAAATCATTAGAAACCACTGATAAAGATGTTATGAGAATGCCATATTCGTTAGCAGTAAAAACAGAAAAGGATAAATGTATCTTGAGGAAAATATTACTTTATCAAAAAGCTACACCAGCATAACTATCACCACCCAAAAACTTGCAACAAGATGGTTCAAGGCTTATAACAAGGTCATGGCTAAAACAAAGCCCAAAAAGGTTGCTCCAACATTGAAATACAGTGCCCCCCCCCCAACCAAGACATATAACACAAAAAATAATTCTAACCTTTTCAGAGGTTCTTTTTAATATCCTAGATGGAAGAAATGCCAGTGATTTGGTTTTAGTCCCAAGAAGAAATATTACATATTTTTAATCTGTGGTTTCAATGAATGCTTCAGGTATTCAGTGATAATAAAAGAACAAAGGGTGGGGGTAAGCCTACATATTGATTCAGAAACAGATCAGGAGAATATGAAGAGGCCAAGACATTCCGGCAGAAACGCCTTTTCAGTTGATGACCATGTCTATTTCCAAAACAGTCCATCTGGGCCAGCCGTGAAAGTTGTGCAACCCCAATTATCCCAGTGGGAACACTCCTATGTCTAGATCCAAAATTATTACCAAAGACTAATGTTTGTTATAAAAAATGATTTTGTATATGAATCCTAGGAAACGGGCAATTCTTCAAAATGTCCTTAAGTAGTTCTTTTAAAGTCCCGTAACTTCTGTGGCAGAAGATGCTATTTAATTGATCATCAGTAGTTTTTAGGAGTATAATGCACAGTCTAATGGGCACTTTGGGCTACACTGCTCATCAAAATCCTCTGATTGTGACTAGAAATGATGCAGAGTTGGGAAGTACTGAAAAACATTCAGGCTTTCAAAAAATACAGTTTGTTATTGCTATATGTCTAGACGGTGCTACTTCTGCCCTACATCAAGATCTAAAGCTATCATGTATAAGACCTCAAAAGAATCATTTTATAAATTATATATATGATATATTATATATTATATATATTATCCATATTTACAGATCCAAATACATTTGTTTGAATAATATTTACTGCATATCCTCTATGTTCATGGCACTGTTCTGCATGCCTAAACAGAACATACATTGGATCAGGGCTGGCAGATACTGAAGCACCAATAACAAAATTAATAGCTTAATTATGGTTGTAATAAGATAAGCTAACAAGGAATAGTACAAGGTATAGGATGATAGCAAAAAGGGGGTATTAATTTATTCTGGGGTCAGTAGAAGGCTGAAGGATGGAAAAGAGTTGGTTAGGGAAGACCAAAGAAGAGAGGAAGGGGGCGTGGGGTGCAGGATGTCTAAGATCCGAGGCAGGAAGGAGTATGACATTTTCAAGGGGCAGAAAACAGGCCCATGTGACCAAAACTCTGGCTGCCCAGGGACACGTGGTACACAGGACACCTGGTGAGAGAGGCCAGGCCAAGTCACAGGGGGTCTTAGAGGACTGAGAAAGAATCTTGTCCATATCCTAAGAGCCCTGAATTTTCTGGTAAAAGTAAGCCCAAGCCTGTAAAACAGGTTAAGGAGAGAAGAGGCATTTTCGTATTTGTATTCAAGAAAGATCAACTTGCTGCTGTGTGCAAGCAGGTGAGAAAGGCTCCAGTGGGGCCTCAGCAGTGGCCCTGCTGAGAATCCATGTCCTGGCCTGACAAGAGGTCCACAAAGAAAAGAAAATACACTGTACAATATCACTGATGAACACAGATGCAAAACTCCTCAACAATACTAGCAAACAAAATCCAACAGCACATTAAAAGGATCATACACAATGATCAAGTGGGTTTATTCCAGGAATGCAAGGATTCTTCAACATACACAAATTAGTCAACGTGATATACCATATTAACAAATTGAAGGAGAAAAACCATAAGATCATCTGAATAGATGCAGAGAAAGCTTTCCACAAAATTCAACACCAATTTAAGACAAAAACCCTGCAGAAAGTAGGCAGAGGGAACTTTCCTCAATATGATAAAGGCCATATATGACAAACCCACAGCCAACATCATTCTCAATGGTGAAAAACTGAAACCATTTCCACTAACATCAGGAACAAGACAAGGTTGCCCACTCTCATCACTATTACTTAACATAGTTTTGGAAGTTTTAGCCACAGCAATCAGAGAAGAAAAAGAAATAAAAGGAATCCAAATCGGAAAAGAAGAAGTAAAGCTGTCACTGTTTGCAGATGACATGATACTATACATAGAGAATCCTAAAGATGCTACCAGAAAACTACTAGAGCTAATCAATGAATTTGGTAAAGTAGCAGGATACAAAATTAATGCACAGAAATCTCTGGCATTCCTATACACTAATGATGAAAAATCTGAAAGTGAAATTAAGGAAACATTCCCATTTACCACTGCAACAAACAGAATAAAATATCTAGGAATAAACCTACCTAAGGAGACAAAAGACCTGTATACAGAAAATTATAAGACACTGATGAAAGAAATTAAAGATGATACAAATAGATGGAGAGATATGCCACATTCTTGGATTGGAAGAATCAACATTGTGAAAATGACTCTACTACCCAAAGCAATCTACAGATTCAATGCAATCCCTATCAAACTACCAATGGCATTTTTCACAGAACTAGAACAAAAAATTTCACAATTTGTATGGAAACACAAAAGACCCCGAATAGCCAAAGCAATCTTGAGAACGAAAAATGGAGCTGGAGGAATCAGGCTCCCTGACTTCAGACTATACTACAAAGCTACAGTAATCAAGACAGTATGGTACTGGCACAAAAACAGAAATATAGATCAATGGAAAAGGATAGAAAGTCCAGAGATAAACCCACGCACATATGGTCACCTTATCTTTGATAAAGAAGGCAGGAATGTACATTGGAGAAAGGACAGCCTCTTCAATAAGTGGTGGGAAAACTGTACAGGTACATGTAAAAGTATGAATTAGAACACTCCCTAACACCATGAACAAAAATAAACTCTAAATGGATTAAAGACCTAAATGTGAGGCCAGACACTATCAAACTCTTAGAGGAAAACATAGGCAGAACACTCTATGACATAAATCACAGCAAGATCCTTTTTGACCCACCTCCTAGAGAAATGGAAATAAAAACAAAAATAAACAAATGGGACCTAATGAAACTTAAAAACCTTTGCACAGCAAAGGAAACCATAAACAAGACGAAAAGACAACCCTCAGAATGGGAGAAAATATTTGCAAATGAAGCAACTGACAAAGGATTAATCTCCAAAATTTACAAGCAGCTCATGCAGCTCAATAACAAAGAAACAAACAACCCAATCCAAAAGTGGGCAGAAGAGTTAAATAGACATTTCTCCAAAGAAGATATAGATTGCCAACAAACACATGAAAGAATGCTCAACATCATTAATCATTAGAGAAATGCAAATCAAAACTACAATGAGATATCATCTCACACCAGTCAGAATGGCCATCATCAAAAAATCTAGAAACAATAAATGCTGGAGAGGGTGTGGAGAAAAGGGAACACTCTTGCACTGTTGGTGGGAGTGTAAATTGATACAGCCACTATGGAGAACAGTATGGAAGTTCCTTAAAAAACTAAAAATAGAATGACCATATGACCCAGCAATCCCACTACTGGGTATATACCCTGAGAAAACCATAATTCAAAAAGAGTCATGTACCAAAATGTTCATTGCATCTCTATTTACAATAGCCAGGACATGGAAACAACCTAAGTGTCTGTCAACAGATGAATGGATAAAGAAGATGTGGCACATATATACAGTGGAATGTTACTCAGCCATAAAAAGAAATGAAATTGAGTTATTTGTAGTGAGGTGGATGGACCTAGATTCTTTCATACAGAGTGAAGTAAGTCAGAAAGAGAAAAAAAATACCATATGCTAACATATATATATGGAATCTAAAAAATAAAAATGGTTCTGAAGAAACTAGGGGCAAGACAGGAATAAAGACGCAGACATGGAGAATGGACTTGAGGACACAGGGAGGGGGAAGGGTGAGCTGGGACGAAGTGAGAGAGTGGCACGGACATATATACACTACCAAATTTAAAATAGATAGCTAGTGGGAAGCAGCCGCATAGCACAGGGAGATCAGCTCAGTGCTTTGTTACCACCTAGAGGGGTGGGATAGGGAGGGAGGGAGACGCAAAAGGGAAGAGATATGGGAACATATGTATGTGTAAAACTGATTCACTTTGTTATAAAGCAGAAACTAACACACCACTGTAAAGCAATTATACTCCAATAAAGATGCTAAAAAAGAATACACTGTACAAACGTGCTTGGCTCTTTCAAGAAAACAACACTTCCATTACTGTCTTCTCTGTCTAATGATCCATCACTATATGAAACATTGTTAGGTTCACCAAAATAAAAATTGGTTTCAAAGTAAAATGAGAACAAGAGCATCTCTGCACAGACAGGGGCCTCTGCAGAAGCAGCTATATTCTAAGTTTTAGGAGTGACGTGCATGAATGTCAACCAGACATTTTGAAATGACAAAGATTCCAAATTCTAAAAGACAATAAAATCTAAAAATGATTCAGTCATCTCTCCCACTACACATAAACCACTCATCAAAAAACCAAAAAAATAAAGAAAGCTTAATACTCTTACAATTTTTTCACAATCATCCCTGCAAGAAATAGCAAAGATAAAACACTCTAGACACTTTATTTGCATTAGGCTGATATAATAATTATTGCTAAAAAAGATAAGCATTCAATTATATTTTACCAAACTGATAATGCAAAGGTTAATCAATGAATAATACAAGAACCTCATCCCTCATAATGCTCTTCTACATGCTTTCTCCTAACAAATATAGCTAAATTTTTGCTGGATAAGAAGACTGAAATCAATAGGAGTCTAAGATGGTTATTCACAAAGTTAATGAGTATCAATCTTTTAAATTTTGGAATAAAGTTTATTTTAAAATCATGTTGAATAACGTGTAGTAATTGTTTCTTATTCCTTAGTTTCTTTGTTATTGTTATTTTAAATAGCTGGTCCTGATTTAAAATAGTGTGAAACTTCCAGGAAAAAAAAATAACATGTTATGCTTTGTGACCACCTAGATGGGTGGGATAGGGAGGGTGAGAGGGAGGGAGATGCAAGAGGGAAGAGATATGGGAACATATGTATAACTGATTCACTTTGTTATAAAGCAGAAGCTAACACACCATTGTAAAGCAATTATACTCCAATAAAGATGATAAAAAAATATACCATGTTAAAACAAATATAGCTGCTGTGTGTTATCAATATCACGATTTTTTAAAATCTTGTTTTCTACAACAGGAAATGTACATGACAGCCTGCATCTGTTTACTTCATGCTATAGAAATAGCCTCGAATCTGCCTGTCAGAAATTTCACATAATGCTAAAAACCATGCTGAGCTGTTCTTTCCTGTTTTCTCAGGAGTCGGTATTAAAAAAAAAAAGGTTTTCCTGCCCTTGGGGTTATCTTCTCCTGATTTAGCCATTTTCCTTCATACCAATTTTCTTTCTCTCTATTTACTTCTCCTACTTTTCCACAATCTTCCTCCAGGGAACAAATTCACAATACAACTACTAGTCAGCACCCAACGCTTTCTCCCCGAAGTGGCCCTAAACTCTACCAGCTCCAAACCTGGCTAGAATCACTGGAAAAAAGGGAGCAACAAGGTATTTCAGTAGATTGATATCTCCAAGGAACCACATTATTTGGGAGCACTTAGAAAAGTCTGGAAAGCAAGGGCCACTTTCCTTTTTATCTAAAATTGTAACACATTAGTATAAATGCTGAAGATCCTTTCAGTTTGCAAAAGCACCCTATGGATCTGTACTGTTTTTTCCCCCTCTGAGGGAATTCAAACCACCAAGCGGTGACGAAACTGTTAGCGGTGGAAGCCTTTATTTAATCTACTAAATCTCCACTCAAAGTGGCACTTTAATAGTATATATTAATGTTTACAAATTCAAAATTGTAACGTGTATACCCAATAAACTGAATTGATGTGTATTTTACCAACATAAAATTTTGCAGCTGAAATTGACAGATGACTGCTGCTTTCATAGATGAATTACTCATGGATTTCATTTGGTTACAGAACAGTGACAAAATCCTAAATCACAGAGAAATACAGCTGAATTTGCCTCGAGTGCCTTCCAAAATCATAGAATATTCAGCAATTAAACTAATTCAGTAACTTGAAAGAGGGGTGCTAGAAATCTTCTTGTTCAAATTAGAAATGGTAACATCAATAATAGCTTACATTTTCTAAATAGTAACTATTTAAGGTGGTGAAATCAATGAATAGACAACTGTTAATCTCCTTCGTTTAGCAGGAAGTATGCTTCAAAGTATCTTTTAATATTATATATGCTAAAAAATATCATTTAAAAAATCCAAGATATATGGGTAACTATTTATGGTTAAAAATCATTCAAAAGTTCAAAACAACTTATTTCAGGCTGACTCCACATTTTATTTCAGTTCCATTACTGGCTCTTTAACCGCAGTTACTTGCAGGTAACTGTGGTTAAATAGCCAGTAATGGAACTGAAATGTTATCTTGCTTGGCCAAATTCATCTCGTTCTAATAACAGTGGTGGGTGGGAGGACCTTCCAATTTAACAATAACCACTAGTACCATGGATAAAATGATACATTTATGATGGGATGGGTAATATGTGTATAATACTTGCTAGAGCATCCACTGAGCTTTACTTTGTATCCAACAAGTATCCGTAAGGAACTGAGAAATCACATGATTACAAGTGAAGCAAATACAACACTATACCCCGTTTAGTCAATAACACATTTTCCAGAAGTGCCAAATATATGCCCAGAGATTGTAGGAAAAATTTTTATCTTGAGAATCAATTTGGTAAAACAAATTAAATACATCAATGATCTTCAATGTACTCAAGTTCATCAATTAGTAAATGTGTGT
The DNA here is from genome assembly GCF_025265405.1 of Mesoplodon densirostris. Taxonomy (NCBI): domain Eukaryota; kingdom Metazoa; phylum Chordata; class Mammalia; order Artiodactyla; family Ziphiidae; genus Mesoplodon; species Mesoplodon densirostris. The sequence goes on along the minus strand of NC_082663.1, from coordinate 101,590,105 downwards.
TCTTTCAGGGCTTTTAAGTGATTACTTCTTAAAATTAACCTTGAATCAAATAATGATTCCCCCCTGAAGCATACTGTGATGCTAAGGAACGCAGTTTGAAAACCAATAATCTAAAACTTTAAAAGATAAGGAAAATATCTTGGTTAATAGAACGCAGACAACAGATAATTCTAGTATTATGACTTAATTCATCAGTGACCAATAAAGCAGAGGTAGATCCACTAAAATGTAAACATTACAGTGCCTCTTATCATACATAAAAAATTGCCATTTTTTCACATAAACACATTTCTTTCCATTCATTCATGTCTGTTTTGTTTTAATCTAAACAGTGTATATGTATACTTATTTCTAGGCATTTTTTTAAACAACGAGAGAACATTTTATTTATAGAACCCCTTAAATGGGATAATGTTAGATATTTAACTGGAAAAGCAAAGTAACTTTGTAAAGTATATTTTATAATATAAATATGTGCAGTATTATAGCACTGGAAAAGGGGTGGGAAAAGGAGTGAGGATAACCAGTATTGTAGGAATCAGTGAACACTGACATTTAAACCAATAGATTCCAAAGGAGATTTAAACAGCTAGAACTCTCTCCTGATCACAGGAAGGTCACAGACACAAAGTCATTTGACTACTTCAACTATCACAACTCTATAACCAAACACCAGCAGTGGTTGATGTCATAGTTTTCAACAAAGTATACCACTTAATAAAAATAAATGAACTATGGTTAGTAACTAAACATGGGACAACTAATAAAATTTGACAAAGATCTGTAGACAGCAGCACTAAGTATTAATTTCTTGGTCTTGATAACTGTATTACAGTTATGTAAGTGAATGTCCTTGTTTTATAGGAAATACAAAATATTTAGAAATAAGGGGGCACTATATATGTAAATTACTCTCAGTGATTTCAGAAAAACTATTAGAGAGTGAGAGAAAGAATAATAAAGTAAGTATGGTAAAATACTGATAGCTATGTAATCTGGATTCAAGAATGTATGTAATCAAGAATTCTGAGTACTAGCTGTACAAATTCTGTGATGGAAATTCTTTCAAAATGAAAAGTTTTAGAAATTATCTTACAAAGCTTGTTTTTTTCTTCATGATGATAATCAATAGACAGTAACTTATTGCGGCAATCTGCAACACTATTTTTAATTTTGAGGAGAGGAACAAAGCAATAGACATGGTATCCTAATGGAGCTTTTACATATGTACATTATACATATATGTATATATACACGTGAACGAGTAAAACAAAACAAAATCACTTTGAATTCAAAATTTATCACCATCTGATTCATTACATTATTTAGATACACATCTGTTACTCATCACCATATATATATATATATATATATATATATATATATATATATATATATATATATATATATATATACATCTTTAAAAATAATTATGCCCTACCCTACAAAGTTCTGATAAAATTTTTGGTTCATTTACAAAATTATTTCTAAAACTATAAAAAAATTCAATTTACCAGTAAAATCAAAATTTTTCATGCAAGAATTTTTCATACTATACGTACCGATGTGACTTGTTTAAGAAATTGCATTTGTCTTTTTTTTAACTTGACCAGTTAGGGCTCATACCTAAATACATAAAGGTGACAAACGTGCAAGGATTTCACTTTAAAAATATCTATTTTGAGATAATCCTTGGAAATACACAGAAAACAGAATGATAGACCCACTTGTATTGAATGTGTAGGGAGAGGAGAAAAAGTGAAAAACAGGAAGAGGTGAGAAGTAATATATTTTTTAAGTACAGAGAGTCAGATACATAACTCCATCTATAAAATGATACATACAAAAAAGATAAAATAGAATATTTTAAGTGCACTATAGTCAAGGACAGTTGGACTTGAGTTTACCTTAACCATTTCTATTAGGTGTTATGGATAGCACATTTATATGTCTTATTTGTATATATTCTCAAAGAGCGAATATTTGAGTTTAATGGATAAGAGTAAAAGTACTATATATATATATATATATATATATTTTTTTTTTTTTTTTTTTTTTGTGGTACGCGGGCCTCTCACTGTTGTGGCCTCTCCCATTGGGGAGCACAGGCTCTGGACATGCAGGCCCAGCGGCCATGGCTCACGGGCCCAGCTGCTCTGCGGCATGTGGGATCTTCCCGGACCGGGGCACAAACCCACATCCCCTGCATCGGCAGGCGGACTCTCCACCACTGTGCCACCAGTGAAACCCTACAATATTTTTAAAAAGCTATTCAAAACCACAAGACCAACAGACCTCAGGAGAATGGGGCATCATTCTCCTGATGCTGAATGCCTCCAAACTCAGTCCTTGACTCTCTCTTCTCTCTCACTTAGTGATTTCATCAGTTTCATGGCTTTAAATACCACCTGTTTGCCAACAGCAACCAAATTTAAATCTCCATACCTCTCGCACAAACTTTTAGGTGATTTACACAATTGCTTATTAAACACCTCTGTCTGTATTTCTAATAAGCACCTCGAGCTTCATCTGTCAAAAATGGAGTTCCTGATCTCTCTCCTACCTGTCCAATGAAGACTCCCTCATCTCAGTGGAGGCAACTCCAAATAATTGGGCAAAAACGATTGAATTCACCTTGACTCCTCTCTTGCTGTTATAACCTACATCCAATCTGTCAGGAAGCCTTGTTAGTTACTTTAAAAACATACCAGCATCCAGCCACTGCTACCTTTCTGATCCAAGCCATCATTTCATCATTTGTCACCCAGACTATTGTAATAGCCTCTTAATTTGCTCTTTTCTGACTGTGACATCCTACAGGCTATTATCAACACAAAAAATAGAATTATCCTTTAAACACGTAATTTAGATCATTCACTCTTCTGCTCAACAGTCCACATTGGTCCCTCATTTTACTCAGAGAAAAGCTGAAGTTGTTACAAGGCTTACAGTACTCAATGACTAGGCGCTAATGTCTTTTTGACTTCATCTCCTATTGCCCTTCTCTCCTTCCTCTATTCCAGCCACAAATGCTTCCTTGAATACACTTGGCATAGCCCTGCCTTGGAAAGTTTTCCCTGGCTGTCTATATCAGCTGAAATCTTTTTTTCCACAGATGCTCACATGGCCAACTCCTTAGTCCCTTGAATTCTTTGCTCAAATGACACCTTTGCAATAACCATCCTACTCAAAATAGGAACTTATCCCCACGTGCATCCTGGAACTCCAGATGCCCCTTACACCAGTCTACATTTTCTTTTTCCACAGAACTTAACGCTTTCTAAAATACGATATAACTTACTAGTTTATTATGTCTATTGTTTACTGTCCATCTTCTCTTCAAAAATTAAGCTCCAACAGAGCAAGAATCTTGGTCTGCTTCATTTACTGATACATACTCAAATCCCAACAACAATGCCTAGCACATAACAGGCACTCAATAAATATTAGTTGAGTTAAATTCAAAAAAAAAAAAAAAAACCTAGAGGTGTGGATGATTAGGTTAGTTTTGGAACTACTAAATTTGATGCCTTGGAGTTGTATTCAGGTGGATAAGGTGAATATATGTAAAGATTTCTGCACAAAAATCTAGAAGTTTACTCCAAAAGGGCAAGAAGAGACTGCTTTCTAAGCCCCTAAGTTCCAGTTGCAGCAGACCCCTGAGGTAGACAGCCAGAGATGAAAGGGAAGAGAAAGAGCAGGGAAAACAATAATCAACCTGTGGCTTAAGGGACCCTGCTCTAAGTCAGAATGACCTGGGAACACTGAAAACATAAGGTAGACACTACCCCCAGTCCACTCATTCTATTTTTATACAAAAAGTTTCTGGAATGACATTTGCCAAATGTTAATAATGACTTTTTTCCTGGAGAATGTGCTTTGGAGTGGGTTTTGCTTTTTTGTCATTTCTCTAGTATGTGGATTTTTTTCAAAATAATTCTAAAAAATTGAAAGTGAATTCTTATAGAAAATAAAAGTTCTTCTAAAAGCCTATATACATTTCCTTATAAAAGATAAGACTTAATACACTTAAAAGAGAAAATTGAATATTTAAAATCTCTTCTAAGTTCCTTGAATGTAATATTGGACATTGTAAGGTTTCAAGCACTCTCTCCTGAGGCACGACTTGGCCAATGAAGTTATAAAAACCATCAAAACAAGAAAAAAATGGAATTATCAACCATTCCTATAAAGTCTGATGTCATATGAAATTTAACAAATAATTTTCTAATTGTTTATATCTATAAAGAAGCCAGAAAAGTGCTCCAAAGGAACTTAAAATAGATTTTCTGAAGAACTTATATATAAGAAAGAAATATGGAAAATATTTCCAAACTGCAGTGTATTATCCTCACCAATAATGGCACAGCTGGATAATCATAATGAGATTGATGTGTAGGTTTGTCCAGAGTGAGGGGATTTGGCAAGATGGCATCTCCAGGTCCCAACCAATAGGATCTTATGATTTTGAGACCATAATACATAATCATCATATAAATTCCATTCTCATCTTCTCTGTTAATATAAAACTCAATCCACGCTTGTGTTTTCAAAATACAAGAAAGGAAACCACAAGCATATTTAAAAAGGAAATTTCTAATGGAGTTTTTTTATAATTATCTTTCCAATTAACTCACTATAACAAGTTGACTGTGGATGTCTTCAACTCATTAGATATCAATTAACAACTCATCACTCTCTTGTCAACTTACTGTAAAATGGCTCAGCAGTCACATCAATAAATTAATTATGCTTTGTCACATATTTACATATTTAAAGATATATGCATAAATTAAATATTTATAATTTAGCATTATGTGTAGGAGATACTACTCCTTTTTTTTCTGTTTTCTCTTGGGTTCTTCTCTACGAAATGAGTGCCAATTGAGAGAGTGCTGAAGCATCATTTAGACAGTGGCAGCACGTCACAAAACAAGCTGCCTAAATAATTGAAACTACAAACAAGAAGGCAGAAATCAAAAGATCCAAATTACTTCACCCAAAATGAAGCTTTTATGAGAATGACCTGCTAGAGGGTGCCTATGTCCACTGATCCCTTTACTGTATTTGGGAGTGACTGGTTATGGATGGGTTCTTTTAGACCTCTACCAGCTATCTTATACCTCTATCTCACTCACTGCATTCTGGTCATAATGACCCCAAGCTAACTAGGGCTTCACAGAGAGTGGAAGAAACCAGGGAGCAATAGTCTCTGAAACATCTGAACCACTCCCACCAATGATTTCCATGGTAAAACTAGGATCAAATATGTCAACCTATAGGTTGCCATCAAACTACCATCACTAAAGATGGAAAGAAGATTCTTATATTCAAGAAAGGTTCTTAATTGATAGTTTTCCTTCCTTTAAACAAGAAGAAAAAAAAAAAAACCTTGAACTCTGGGCTTTTAACCTTCTTACTTATTCTAGCCAGTGTAATTGGAAAGCACAGAAAATGGATCTGAGCAAAGAGAATGTTTGATCTGGTAGAAGGAGGAGGCTGTCAGTGCATTTCTTTTATATTTCAATTATTTTTCACCAACTGCATTTCTATTTCTGTTTCTATCTTCTGTTGCACTAAGCTATGCACTGCATGCAGTGATGTAGGTAAAATTCTAAGATTCCAATGTGCTCTACTAAAGCCTCCTGCAAAATGTTTGCTAAAGCCTTTTACTGCTTTAGTCATAAAGATTGTATGAAGCTCCCTGGCTGAGATGGGAAAACAGAAACTTCCATCTTGAGTGCTGTCAGGGAAACATCCTCATTATTCAAATCCCTCTTCTACTAAGGTTGTTCCTTTCTCCTCCTATCAAATTCCACCCTGTCATCCCTTTATCAAACTCACTTCCCCCAAATCCCCTGCACCTCACTTCATCTAAAATCAAATGTTACACAACCTTGTAATAATATGCTGTTTCACTAACCTGGGGTTATCCTAGCACTAGTTTTATGCTATTTCTCTCCTATTTAATCTTTTTTTTTAATTAGTTAAGAAAAATGGAAGGAAAAGGAAAACAGGTGAGCAAAAGAGAAAAGAATTAAGAGACAACAGAGAGAACAACAAAACAGAAAGTTCAGGGAGACACAATGAAAGAAGGACAAAAGACAGGAGAATTCGGAAGCAGCAGCATAGCAGAAGGAGATCAGCTAGGTGCTCTGCAGTGACCTAGAGGGGTGGGATAGGGAGGATGGGAGGGAGGCTCAAGAGGGAGGGGATGTGGGGACATATGTATGCATATGTCTGATTCACTTTGGTGTACAACAGAAACTAACACAGTATTGTGAAGCAATTATACTCCAATAAAGATCTGTTTAAAAAAAAAGAAATTTATCATTACAAATAATGAGGGCTTACTCTGGGGCAGGTATTGTGCTAACTGCTTTACATGCAGTGCTTAAGTTAAAAAAAAGTGTGCCGTAGCATATTTACAGGGATAATATTCTCTGTTGAGAATTTCCTGTACTTGGTTCCCAAATGGTCAGTTTGTGTTAGCTTGATATATGACAGGAAAAAATATATACATATTATAAGAAATGTAAGCTTCTGAAAAATTGAAACAAATATTGTATAATATATTCATAGTCATAATATATAATATATTCTTTTCTTCTCATTTAATTCCAGCATACAAAACTCAATTTTGTATTATTTTTATTCAATTAAAAAGGTTAATATTAAAAAAAAAGGAAGCCTGTAACATTGTGTTCAATATTTTCTGGTATTATAATTGAGTGACTTTATCTACTTATATGCTCTTAAAAGATGTATCACCATGGAAACTAGATCCTTTGACAATTATTCTATTTTAATGCAAACCAATACAAAGTGTTTAAAAAATACCCTGTTCTTGAATCCTGAGATTCTTTTTCACTCTTAAAGTTTATCCTTTCCTCCCTTGTCATTTTCAAGGGGACGTTTAAGAATTCAACATTCTTATTTCACCCCTCATCAAGCTGATTTGAACAGGAGCAGTTCCCAAACCATGAAAGCTGATGTACTTGGTGATAGTGAACTCCCAGCAGGAATTTTTGCACTTAATTGAAATGGATAAATATCACAGTTTTTTTTTATATAATCCAGAAGGTTATTTACTGTGCTTGCTGTTTTACAGAGAAAAAATTAGATTTTTGTCTTAGAGACAGGTATTTTTTTTTAAATAAGACAGCATTTAACAAAAAGCCTTACTATACATTATTTCAATGCATATATAACCTGAGAGATGATTTGGGTTGTCAGTAAGTCCTTGTTAAAAGCAAACAGTGTCAGAAATTTCAAAAGTAAGTTAACACCTCCTCTGTGTTTTTGCAGCAATTTTATTATCTTTTCATTAGGAGTGACCATAATGTCATCATTAACATAATTATTAAAGCTATTTTCTCCAAAAGTAATATCAAATTCATCTTTATAATCTTTGCACAGCACCTGGCACTTAGTAGGCTCTCAATAAACACTGTAATGAGAAAAACAATTACAGTGATTGGTTTGTTCTTCATCAATGGAATGCACTACTCTAATATACATTAAGAAGCAATGTCTGCTGCAAATATCATATGATATCACTGATACGTGGAACCTAAAATGTGACACAAATGAACTTATCTATGAAACAGAAAGACTCACAGACATAGAGAACAGATGAGTGGTTGCCAAGTGGGAGGGGGAGTGGGGGAGAGATGGATCGGAAGCTTGGGATTAGCAGATGCAAACTATTATATAAAGAATGGATAAAGAACAAGGTCCTACTGTATAGCACAGGGAACTATATTCATATCCCATGATAAACCATTATGAAAAAGAATGTATATAGATGTATAACTGAATCACTTTGCTGTACAGTAGATATTAACACAACATTGTAAATCAACTATACTTCAATAAAATAAGTTTTAAAAAGAGAAGTAATGTCTGCTGGATTGAGATTAAGTTTCTATATCAGGGAGGAGAGAACATTTAGATATGTAATAAAAAATGCTGGTTTAGCAAAACTGTAAAAGATATGATTTTCTATTTAAGCTATATTATCATCCAGGTAAATCAGTCTCAGTGTCAACCTTATCTCTTTTCACAAGGCCCCAAGGGTCTCTGAAAAACATCAAAACTGTTCAGGATATTTGGGAATTCCATACTATTCAGATTCCTATCCTCCTCATGAGTAGGCCTATCATCATCCAGCATGGGGAGGTCAGAGGGAAGAAGACCTGTCAGCCAACAGTCTCCAGGTGGCTGCCTCAGCCCTCCTCCAAGACTTTCTTGCCACTCACACTTCTGAGGAAAGAACTTGGTCCCACCTCCTGCTCCGAATGAACTCTATATAAATCACCTCTGGACGTGGTGTTTCTACCATATCCTCTTTGTATTCTTAAAACCGAGGGCCTTGTCCTCCCCATTCTGTACTGGATCCCTAAGACTCAGCTGGAAACTCAGATGCTTTCAGAGCCCGAATTTCTAACTGATTTAAGGACTCTTCATACTTCCTCTGAGGCACTAGTTTTCCCATTTTCTCCTTTTCTGTGGGTTCCCTGCCACACAAAGCTCCTTCCTCTACCCTACCCCCAGAACACGGAAACGTTGACACAGATGGTCAGTATCTTGATTCCTACAAAATACTGTGTAGTATAGCAATCACCATTCAACTGCACTCAGATGAAAGCTGTTTAGGACAACATCAACTCTACCACCCTCCAGTGGGTCTCCTCAACCACTGCTCTCTGTTCTTATCCTTTTGGTTCTCCATAGTGTAAAGTGCCAAAAGCTCAAAATATTTTTTTTCCTATTGGTGTCACATTTGGATTTCCTGTTCCACCTCATCTCTCCATTATACCTAAATTCTAGAATTTCCCACAGCAGCAGCATTCTCTCTACCATTCCCAGGTGTACGAGAAGCTCATCATCGCCAGGCAGGAGGAGCCGGACATCCCGTCACTATCATGGTTTGTACCCATTTTTTTGTCTGACTTTTATTTAAAATAATACTAGGTAACTTAATCTGGATTTTTTTTATCATTTAAAAAAGGGTTCTGTGGACTATCTGCTGATTTTCTTTCACTTCTTCATGTTGTTTCCACATTGGGCACATAGAAAGGGGAAAGGTAATTTCCATTCTTGTCTGTTTCCATTTCCAGACTACCTTGTTCTTCTAGGAGAGGAAGTGAAATGCACATCCCTCAGCACTGCAGTTAACGTGCTCTTTCTCTCTTCTGCTAAAATGGCCCCAACATATCGGAACATGCACATAATAAGGTATCTGTCAACCCTGTCTACTCTCTGAGCAGAAAGTTCAGGCAAATGTGAAGGGAGAAAGGAAGCTCAATTTCAGATTCTAGAGCCTTCTTCCAGAGACCAGGGACCCATGGCATAGTCCCAAGCTTTGTTTCCATCTGCACTCTACATCTAAATATGTTCAGACACTATTTTAGCTATACTTCTCACCTCATGACTCAAAATTAGCCAGAGGCTACTCCAACTGTTATTTGCTAACATGTTAATTTGATCAGAGTCTCTCAAGGCTCTTTGCTTCCTTAATCCTTTAAGACCAAGGTCAGCAAAGCACAGCCCATGAGCCAAATCCAGTCTGCCAGCTGACTGTGTACAGCCCATAAGCTAAGAACAGATTTTATAGATGAACACTAGCAATCAATTTTTTGATAGGGAACAATTACTTTGAACAACGGTTAAGGAAAATATTATTCTCCCTCAAAAAGAATTCAATTAGACTTAGCAGTAGACTTGTATTACAAATATTTGTACTCAATTATTATGATTATATTTTGAATTTCATGAATAAAACTTTGTGGAAAAGTATTTATATTATATCCTTGATTTTGACTCTCAGCCCTCAAAGCCCAAAACAGTAATTATCTGGCCCTTTACAGAGAAGGTTTGCTGCTCTATTGGAACATAGCTGGAGATATTCCATGAAATACAAAGAAAAACCTCCATAGCAGCTTAATTAAGGCAGTTTAATTAGGACTTCTAGGAGACTCACCTTGTATTTTTTACAGATTAAACTATAGATAGATAGATCTATATATAGTTTTTCTGCTGGTTATAATGCATATTGACTAAATGTCCTAAGTGACAACTACTCTGTCTTCATTTTCTTACTAAAACAGGTATCACTATTTTCAAATTGGTATTCATTACTAGCATTGATTGATTGCTTACTAAGTATTGGGCTTTATGAACTTCAAACCCCTTAGGTTGGCACTGTTTCTGTTTAAAGATAATTGATGAAATGGAGGCTCAGAAAGGCTAACCAGCTTACCTAAGGCACAGAGCTCTATGAGGCACAGCTTACTTTGACTCTTGAGCTCCTATTCCTAATCACAATAATGTACTATCTCCATTGTTGTTTACCCTGTCCTTCTAGCAATTTCCTTTAACTAATCCCAGCTTCTATTTGTCCTAAAGATAACAATTCTTCACTGCTGTTCACACTGCCCTCCAACCCTCCATTCAGAAGCAGCCACAGTGGCATGGAGATTTAGAAGTGTAGCAACAGCTATGTCTCAATGTTAATTTGAACTTCTGGTAGCCTGACCTTGTTTAAATCACAAAGTCCAGCATGGAATTTTGGACAAAGGCCAAGACCCAAGACCCAAAGAGAAGGAGCTGTGGCTGTGAGATCCAATAGGCTTGACTCACCACCCTGAAATTAGGAGCTTTGGGCAAGGGAGCTGATTTACTGTATCTTCTACTTGGGTACTAACTTAAATAGGGAGACGTCATCTATCAAGGTGAAAACCTATACAGAGTTACAGAAACACAAATTGATCAGGAAAGTCAATGCTTTAGCAGTAGGTAAATCCACTTCAAACATTAACTCACTGTGTGACAGTGGCTTAATTTCATATAACCAGGAGTTTTTGATTCACTTACTATTTTTACTTTGAAGATTACTATATCATCAAACTCTACTTCCCATGACCCTTGGGCTCTAAAGTCTGCCTATACAGCAACGTAATCCAGAGAAGAATGCTCTCTGAGTAGTGGCTCAGTATAAGGAAATTATTCTGATACTGTCTAATGAGATAACACATCATTGATTCTCTTCAAAGGCTCATCTGGAAGAGTTATGATGGTTCTGCTATAATGATGTCATTGAAAACTTAGATATATAGTCTATAAACTTCTTGGAAAACAGTTACTATATATTATTTCATCTGTTACTTGATTTTGATGTTACTATGATCAGATTGTTCCAAATTTTTAAGAATGTGATTTAACCAACTGTTGACCTTACAGATTATATTATTTTCCGAATACCAATCTTTGGTAGATGGCGGAGGTGGTACAAGTTGCAGTGGCTCTATTCCCAAAGATGGGGCCAACCCAAGGCTTGACACACAGTGGACCTCAGTAAGTACACTGTAAGATGAATAAGTGAAGTAGGGCAATAATTCATGATACTTCCTGAATTTGTTCCCTCAGGAGAAAATATATAAGGCACAGAAATGTATTCTGAAAGTCAAAAAGGGAAATAAGTGGTACATAATTATAATTAAATAACATAAATGATTTTGGAAGATATACAGATCTGAAAGTAGGTGTATAAATGGATTTAGAAATAACAAGGGATTGAGGTGGCCTCATCTGTGTTCCCATTGGGAAGGGTGGGTCTGGGTGGGACCTGGTGTGTGAAAGGGGAACAGTTTGCCATGCTCACATTAATGACAAGAAGGTGATCACAAGATGAGACCTTTATTATCCAGGCACAGAACGTCTCTGGGAGATATACTATACTTTCTTCGCAGCTCATGCCATGAATGACCTTCTCCCTCAGAACAAAAAGACTAGATCTGGAACTGTGGACCTGACTGTCCCCCAGCCCCTTTTCCTGACAAGAATGAATTACATCAGATTGCTCTTCAGATCTAGCTTAATCTGTTGCTATTGCATGGGGAAACGCTTGTCCAAAAATGCTGTTGCTTCTTTTTAAACACTTGAAATTCTTCTAACAGGGAGCAAAGCTTATCATTACATAATACTTCATCCATTGCCTCATTAAAAAAATAAATGTTATGCTCAACATCTATTGCACCAACTTGACCATTTGAACTGCACAGTGAGTCCCTGTCAAGGCTTATTTTTCAAAGTGCACTAATGACATAAACACTGACATGTTCTGTAACTGCTTCGTGTGCATCCATTTTGTCTACAATAGTTACGGGTACAGATTTGGCAAGACAAGTCCCTCATGATACATAGCAGAATTTTGTACCCAGTGGTTACTAAAAAAATGCTATATTGATGTCAATGCTAAAGGGAAATCATGTGTTCTTAAATTAGGTCACGGTTGCATATTCACAGTGGCCCATGGAACTGAACAGTTTGAAGTGGAACATCCCCTTAGTAAATGTATTTATCTATAATGAACCATGTTTCAGAAAAAATTTAAGATGGCTTATAAAGATTCTTAAAATGTAACAAGAGAACGTAAATTAAAAGGAGGGGAGAAGGAAAAAGAAAACAATGGTAAAAGTACAATTTGCAGGGCTTCCCTGGTGGCGCAGTGGTTGAGAGTCCGCCTGCCGATGCAGGGGACACGGGTTCGTGCCCCGATCCCGGAAGATCCCACATGCCGCGGAGCGGCTGGGCCCGCGAGCCATGGCCGCGGAGCCTGTGTGTCCGGAGCCTGTGCTCCGCAACGGGAGAGGCCACAGCAGTGAGAGGCCCGCGTACAGCAAAAAAAAAAAAAAAAGTACAATTTGCATTAATTTATTACATTTAAGTCTGGGTATGGAAGAACTGGCAGAAATGAGCTATAATAGGGCCATGTAGGGTAGCTTGAATGATTAAGCTTGCAAAGAGAGGACAGCTTGGTAAATTCAAAGTCAACCTGATTTAGTATATTTAAACATATAATAAGAGGGCTCGCATTTACATATCACTTTGCAGTATACATAAAAATGCCAACTATATGTATTTCCTTATTTCAGTAATTCTGCATCAGAGATTAGGAAACTAAGTCTCATCAGAAAAGAGTGACTTATCATGAAAAGTTGCTTTCTGTAGACTATAACACCAAATAATACTTATAGACTTGAGAAGCAGAATTAGAGGACCTATTATAGGAAATCTCTACATGACCCTACTAACAAATGGGACATTTGTGTATTATTTTATTTTTAAGATATCACTTTAAATACTAGGCTGAACCATATGGAATTGCCATTTTGTAGGTCAAAAATGGTTAAATATCAGCCATTTCAAATGTTCACCCTCATGGTTTAGATATCAGTGAAAACAAAATGTGATATGGATCTTCTGAAGCATCAAAATTTGTTCACCCTCGTTTCATTTTCTAGCTTGTACGTTAGACATGTTATATATTTATTAAGCAAAAAGTATAAACAAAGATACACAATTATCCTTAAATACACTAAGATCCTTTTTCAGAACAGTAACTCAGTAACAACAATCTCTGGATTCTGGTACTGTGCTTTCTGTAAGGATTTTTATGGTGTGTATATTGAAAACTATTTCATAGAGGAGAGAGTTCAGAACACAAGTCAGCTTAACTGTGCTGAAATCCCCATTCAAACTGGTTCGGTAACACTGGGCAGGTTACATTAATATGTGTCTCAGTTTCGTCATCTGTAAATTGAAAATGAAACTATCACTTTCCCTAACAACGAATGCTCCATAACTGAGCCGTTATCTCTTTCTACTGTGACTGGAAAACTTCGCCAATTTGGAGCCAAGTTGGAAACTTAGCTTCAAGGAACCACTTTCACCCTTATGGTCTACATATTAATATTCTTTGCCCTAGTTTTCAGTGATCACTTCTTTAAATTTTCCTTTGCTTATAATTATCTATTTCTTCTTTATTTCACTTTTATGAGATAAAGTATTTTTGATATTAACTCAAATCTTTTATGGTAGAAGTTGGGTTTAAAAAAATCAATAACTGAATACATAAATAATGCACACTCACTCTGAAATGTTGACTAAGGGTGATTTCTGCTAGAAAATATATGTCATGTTAAATTAAGAATGCCTATAAATTGAAGAGTGATAAAGCACTGACTGTAGGGAGTAATAAATGCAGTAAATTATGAAGCCCTCAGAAAAAAACAGGTTTCAATTGAAAATAAACATTAAATCATAAAACACTGATTATTGAGTTTTGTGTTCAATAAATGTTGCTACAAGTTAAAGTTAAATGAAATTAAACAGTATAAGGAGAAAAATCTGTGTTCACTGACATCAATACTAAATGGTGTTTAACTACAATATTTGCGAATACAAATGGATTTATTGTACTTGTTTGTGCTATGGCCAAGTTCATAAATGCAATTCAAAATAGCATTTACCCCATTAGTAAAAGCACATTAATAATAATATTGACTATTAAATAACACACTTAATACTATATGCTGTAACTGATTCCATTGAAATTACCACTTGTAGAGGCAATTACACCTAAAAGAAGTTTCATATAATTTTATGACACCGACCTAGAACTAATAATTAGATTGAAACCATATATAAATGTAATGAAGTATTATTTTCTTGAAATGCTCAAACTATGAATTCTACCTGTATAAGATAGAAACAAATAAATGAAAAACTTAAAATCATTTTAGTCACCCTTTGAAGGTAATTTAGAATAAGATAGCCTGGGATTTAAACTCTATGACTCTGAATTAAGTCCAAAGGTAGATAACAGGTTCAAAGTTTTACCACAAAAAATGAGTCCCATAAAGATAGGCAGACTGCCTGTGATTCTGGGCTGGTGTATATATATTAGAAACAAAGTGCATATATTTCAGTAGAGCTAAATGGCAATAACAACAGCAATAATTCCAGAAATCTATAGGGTACCTGTAGTACTAAAGGTATGTTCTTTATGATTATTCTAATAAAAGTGAATAATCTCAGTTAAGACACATTTTAGATAAGGCCTTAACATACTTTGAAGAGAGAAAATGAAGACTTATTTTGAGAACCTATTCTTTCTGTTTCCTCTGTCCTTAAGCTCATTTTTTATTTACTGCATTTTTTTTTCTCCTTCACCTCATTAAAAATGTTATAAATTTATTTTTGGATGCTGCCTGCATTCTCTCTTCAGAACAGAGGCCTCATACCCTCAGATGCCAGGAGTGTTGCCTGCTGACAGATTACAGCTGAGTCCTATCTAGGAGTCATCCTGAGCCCAAGGGAGTTGTCTCACCCAAAGCTAACCTCCCTCATGGGTATCGCCTACCCAAAGTCTGGTTGGTACGGAGGTACAAAGACTCTTGCCTCCAATCAGACATCTCTGGAGGGCCATATTAACTGCAGAGCTTCCGCTGGCATTGGCTGAGCCCATTCAGCACAGTTCAACTGTCCTCATATGAAAGTACAAAATTTTGATTCTATTCTTTCATAAGTTTATGGTGTTTCCATACCTGTAATGCTTTTTAATAATAATGTTCAGGATTGACAGTATCTAGAAAAGATTCAGAGAAGAACAACAGGAAGGATTAGTTTAGGGACTTATCTATAGAAGAGCAAACTAAAAAGATTAGGTACCTTCAGCATAGACAAGGAAAGCTGAAAATGAGATAATCAAGTGTTAAAAACAGTAAGAATAAAAATGTAATATTTTTCAGCAATTCCTCGGCATACCAAATCCCCTAACATGTCACCTCCCTCTTACATCTGTGTTCTTTTTTCACTGGATTATACCCTTTAATATTCAAAGCCTCGTGTATCCCATATCTTCAATCTTAAAAGACTCCCTTCAACCTCTAAAAATGAGTTGTAATTACATCCTGTATCTATGTTCTCCACTACTATTCCTAACAACCTACTCCAATCTGACTGCCAACTCCACTGCCCAATGGAATTGTTCCTGCTATGGGTACTAGGGACCACAGTGCTACTAAAACCATTGGGTACTTTCATTCTCGCCTTACTTCGCTTCTCTGCAGCAACCAAACATCCCTTCCTTCTTTAAAAGTGTTCTGCTTTTGTCTTCTGTGACATTAAGCTCTCACGTTTTTGGGGTTTTTTTTTACCTGCTGGCAGCTCCTTTTGTTTTTGGTCACCTCACTCATACCTGTTTGTTCATTCACTCATTCATTTGGCAAAATGTAGTCTGGAGACACAATAGTGAGCAATACCAGATGTAGCTCCTGCTCTCATAGGGTACTATACATCCTCTTCAGCTTCACTGTGTACAATTCTTTCCCAATACCACCATGTTGCTGCAGGTGCCTTTTTTTCTAGGTCTTCAACTATGCAGAGCTCTTCCTATCTCAAAGTTTTTACATGCATCCTGTCCTCTTCTTAGAAAGTCTTGCCCCAGCCAGCCCATCCCTAAAACAGCTCCCATGTCAGTTCCTCAGAGAAATTTGCCCTGGTATTCCTCTCTCAATCAGCATATACTCTTATTTCACTGTATCCAACTTTTTTCCTTAAAGGAAATAGCTGGCACAGTTTTTAAAATAATGAGACAACAACAACAAAAAAACAGCTGTTATTTCACTGTTGGTACAAGAGATAGTTTAGGTGAGAGACACAAATAGTTTCCTAAGAGATTTAAGTTCATAAATAAAACAATCATAATTAACTTTTGCTGTAGTTAATATCAGAAAAGACAACTAAGCTTTTTAATAATACTGGGCCACACACACCCAAGAACAAACAAGAAAGATTCAAACTCAGGCAATTTGACTCCAGATTCTGTAGCTCAATAGGGCTACCCATCCTTCACTGTATGGACACACAACTTTTTCTCCAGCTAGGTTACTCTAGTCCACTTGCAAGCAAACTGATGTATCACAGAGAATCTCAAAATTTTAGAGTTAAGTAAGTCTTTGTAGATCTCATAGAGGTAATACCTAGAAGGTCACACAGAGAGCAGTGGCAGATAAAACACTGGAATACAGTCTTCTGGTTCTCAGAAGAGAGCTCAGCCAAGACCTCACGCAGTCCCTTCTCTTTGGAAATGGAGTAAAGAATGACTGAGAAAGATACAAAGCCAAGTCCACCTACGAACACTCTTCTATTACCTACGAAGTATTAGCCATGAGTATTCTGGAGTACTTCTCTAAAATGAGAACAATCTCTCAAAAATTTAGCTACTTTTGAAAAGAAAGCCAAAATATGAAATTGCTACTTGTTTTAAAATCCTGGACATTTCCCAGGATATATTTTTTTCACCATAGAAAAGAGTTTTTCTCTCCATTTATATTTTAAATATAAAACAAGAAAATCATATATTTTCATGGGAACCCAGTTACGCATGTGAAAAGTATTTTTAAGTGTCTGAAAGAATATACACGAAAGCCTTAAGAGTCTTAAGTCTTGAGTTTTTGAGGGTTTGCGGGAGTGGGGAGTGGGCAGAGAGAGAGAAGGAAGGGGGAGAACCACACCGGTAGCTGTCAGAGCAGGTTTCTGCTTCAGTTGTAATGTTTTAATTTCTCTTAAAGGGCAATGAAATGAATTCATGTTATTGCTTGTGTAACTCTAATAAAATAAACATCAAAATTAACATTTTAAGATGAGAAAAAGTAGGCTACCCAAAAGGATTCAAGTCAAGAAAATCAGCCTTGGTATGTTCTCTGCCGTAATGGTTTTCCTCCAGACTTTTCGAGCACGGTAGTGTAAAAGTATCCATTGCTAAAGATAACTTTCCACCAGTATTTTACTCTGACTCAGGGAAATCCCAAGGAAGCTTTCTCTTTGGGTTGTATTCACCTCAGAAGGATTTCTCACAGAATTTGCTAACAACAGAAATCGTTCTTGGTTATGATACAGTCCCAACAGGATGTTCAAAATGTCACCTGCCAGTCAGTGGTCCTGCCTGGCAAAGCCTGCTGCTAGGTACCATATGAGCCATATGGAAATTTCTAAAATAGGAAATAAAGCAGCAGGTCCTGAAGCCACCAGCTTCCCTTGCCATGGCAGAATTAGCATCAGTCTATGATGCAAAGCATTCCTGCCTTTGAAATGTCTAATATGCATGGAATATCACCAATCCATGGCGATATACCAAATAGTATTTCAATATATTCTGCTGATTACCATTTTACCTCTTTGATTGGCGCTGAAATGACTACATTTTGAAATAAGAAAATGTACAAGGAAAAGCATCCGTGCAGGCCATACTTTGCTCAGCAGAATTAATATTCTGTAGACACTAATATTGTGATAGGATGGTTTTAAAGTGCAATGTAAATTCCCTTTACCTGCCAATGTGTGTATGTACTTCCCCCCTGAGAGACAATGTCAAGGGATCTTTTCTTCTTCTAACATAAAAATTCTCAGACTTGAACTGTAGCGGGTCAATACAGGGAAGCAACTACACTAATAAGAGCGACTTAACAGAAGAGAGAAAATCACCCACCAGAAAATCCACAGTAAGGAGAAAAACAACAATTGAAGTTTAAAAAATATTTTAGGTCAGGCTCTCTTGAACAAGAGATCCTCAAAGTAAGAAATTATATCAACATAATTTGTATAGAAATACCTTCCAACTGAATAAAACTGAAGTAATCTCAGAACACATAAATGCTATAAAGTCAATGGATGTGGGATCTTTACATACACACAGTCCACACGTCGCACAGTTTCTCATTCCATGGGTGAACTTTCTATAACATATTGTTTAAAATTGATTGTGAGAATACATGGTATTTATTGTATAAATTAATATGTACATGTGTGTACGTTGTGTCAAAGACTGGTACAATATACTATTAACCTAGTTTTTTGGAGTAGGTGGATAAAGATTAAAAAAAAAGAAAAAAGAAAACCGTAGGGAAGGGTATTCCTGATGCTGTTTATCCCAAGAAATTTCCATAGAAAGATGCCATGTTCAGTTATGTTATACAAAGTTCTTGCCATCCATGTCATCATCTGTATTATATAATGAGCATTAACAATCACATATTACTTCTTCATTGATTTACACAAGACAATTGAGTGCCTTTATTTTAGAAATGCACTCAATTTAGCATGTTCTCTATTTAAAACAAGGAGAAGGTTAACATATGAATATCAAGGAGTCCTTAGAGGATATTTTAGAACAGTAGATACACTCCATATATACATCTTTGATAGTTAAAGAAAATGCATTAATAGTCTTTTATCACAAATTTGAAAAACGTCTTCAATCTCATACAAAACTGAATTAAACTCTTGAATGTAGTGACTGTCCAAGCATTCTAAATGCCACTTGACATAGTGGCATAGAGAATCAATAAATCATTAGGCTGAAAATGGCATCTTAGGTTCATCCATTCATCATTCATTTATAAAATACTTATTGAATACCTAGTATATGCCAGACATGGTGCTAAACGCTGGACACATAATGATGAATGAAACGCATGTTATCTCTAACCTTTTAAGTCTCACTGTGAATTAAGTAAAAACACAAATATGTTAAGTCCAAACTGAGGTAAGTTCTATGAAAAAGGCGAACACAGTGATATTTTAGAGAATATTGGGATGAGGAGGGCAGGGGCAGTCAGTGTCTGAGGATGAGAAGGAATCAGGTAAAGAGCAGGAGGGACAGAACTCCAGGCAAAGGAAACATGCGTGAAGGGCTTGAGCCTCAAGAATTTGAACCATTTGAGAACTAGAATGGATCGGTGTGGCTACAGCATAAGAAGCAAAGGAGAGTAAGATCTGAGAAAAGGATGAAAGGCAGACAACAAGAGATCATCATCATGAGAGGTTTGTATTTTATGTTCATCATGAAGTCATTGAAAGGATACAAGCAGAATGATTTGATCTGATTTAAGCCTTAAACTGACTGCTTAGAGAATGCTTGTAGGAAATATGACCTCAGCATCTTCCTAAGATGTTTCTCTGCTGCCAGAAACCAACCTCCTGCAAGTTGAAATTCATCCATCCCTTCCAAATGTCTGGGAAGAATGGCCAAAAGCAGGCATCCTAGAAGAAAGGATTTCCATATACCAAGTTCTACCAGAGGTACCCCAGCCTGATGGCAAGTTTTCCACCTCACTCTCATGGTTGCTAACTTTTTTAGCTAATTGCAGAACCACAGCCAGACAATTGTGCTCTTCCATGGATTTGATCCCTTAGAACTTTCACATCCCTGATGCTCGCAAAGCTGCAGAGAAATGGAAAGTGTTGTCAAATTTAAAAAAAACTGGATATAGGGTAGTGCTGACACTCAGCATAACTGTAGCGGGGAAAGTTTTTGAAACTCCAAAGGTGTTAATCTTTCTTCTCAGAGTTCCTTAACCACAGTAATAGAGCATTACCAAATAACTGTGATGACTAAAACGATATAATTTAATTGTGGGGTGCAGGGCTTCAAACAGATGTCTCTTTCACCAAAGCTTTTAAAAACATCAGTTGTTCATTTTCTTGGAAGACCTCCAGAAGGGGCAAGTTTCCTTACTTTTCTAAGATAATCCAAATTGATGGAAATGACACAACCTGGAGCAGTTTCCTTGGTTTCTGTGTGTGTGTCTGTGCCTTGTTGACACTAAACTATGTCAAAAAGATAATCTATTTCTCCTCTGTGGCCTAGTTACTGTTTCAAAGGAATTTAATTATTTTCTATAGGATGAGAGGAAAAACTGAAAGTCAAATTGCCAAGAACTACCCAAATAAATACATTGAGTGGAAAGTTGCACTAGGTCTGAGTTCTCTAAATACTGAATTAAGCTAACATAGGCAGAGATGGTAGGGGAGGGGCTACAGTGAGAAATCCCACCAAGAACTTAGAAATAAGAGAGATAGGTTTCCCTCTGAACATTAAATTATAATTTAAGGTTCACACCACATAATAGGTCAGAGAGAAACAAGGGAAGTCATTTTGAAGGGTCAGAAGTGGCTCCCTGACATGGAAACCTGGTTATAATGCAACTAAAGTCAATAATAACATATCGGTTAAAGGAGAGTCAGCAGTGGGATTGGAGAAAAATGTAGAAGACGAACATTCTCAGAGTCCTGGTGCAAGGGAAGGGATGTTTTTGCCCAAGGATGAGTTCTCTCTGGTCCTAGGGACAAATAAAATCGCATTTGCGTGAATTAAGTTACCTTACATTGATGCTATTCAACCTAAACTGATTTTATGCTACCTGTACAGGCTTTTAATTATATTCTGGTCTCCCAAGTCGTTTGACTTCAGGGAGAAATCAGCTAGCCAAAAGATGATGGCCCCTTCGGTAGTGCTATTTCTTATTATACATTAACATGCCAGCATTCTGCTTGTTTTCATTAATTTCTGGAAGCTTGCATGTGGGATGCTAAAAGACAGACTCACATTCAGAATGCCATTAAATCAGGTTTCTGAGACTGTAAAGCTGAAAATCATATCAAGTAACATCATCCTGCACTCTGATCCACATGATATTAGTGTCTCCAAACAAGTAGAGAAAGCCAACCCATACACTTCACAGATGAGAAAACTAAAGGCACATGGCTTCTATGTGGCAGAACCAGGACTGGAAGCTGGCTCTCCTGATTCCTTGTCCATCTTGTATCAGGGATGTATGTGACACAGTAATTATCTACTGACTCTCTATCTAAATTCCAGAGTGTGGGATAAACAAGAATCCTCTAGGCATTCCAATTTGGGGACACTGCTAAGTTGAATTCACTCATCTAATTAAGTGATTTTCAAACTCCCCCTCATCATCACCCAATGCATCCTACCTCCTTCTTCATCTGCCATGTATAAAGCTGCTTCTGAAAGTTTAAAAAAATAGTAGCATCATACCACGTCTAACACCCAATATGTGGGTACAGATGGCATTTCATGTGGCATGATCCTTTTCTACAAATGATAGGAAGTGCAAAATAATCCCTCAAAGATGGCAGGCTCTGTTGCACAATGGTAACATGCCAGAGAGTAATTTTTCATTTTAGCAATTTCAACTGAAGAGCCCTTTCAACTGTCAAGACCTATCCACTTCTCATGTTTCCATTATGAACTATATTCTAACATACATTAACAAGCTCCTATGGAACACACTGAATGTTACTGTTTAGTATTTAAGAAGATTTCTGAATGGCCATCATCAAAAAATCTATAAACAATAAATGCTGAAGAGGGTGTGGAGAAAAGGGAACCCTCTTGCATTGTTGGTGGGAATGTAAATTGATACAGCCACTATGGAGAACAGTATGGAGGTTACTTAAAAAACTACAAATAGAACTACCCAGCAATCCCACTACTACTGGGCATATACCCTGAGAAAACCATAATTCAAAACGAGTCATGTACCACAATGTTCATTGCAGCTCTACTTACAATAGCCAGGACATGGAAGCAACCTAAGTGTCCATTGACAGATGAATGGATAAAGAAGATGTGGCACATATATACAGTGGAATATTACTCAGCCATAAAAAGAAATGAAATTGAGTTATTTGTAGTGAGGTGGACGGACCTAGAGTCTGTCATACAGAGTGAAGTAAGTCAGAAAGAGAAAAACAAATACCGTATGCTAACACATAAATATGGAATCTAAAAAAAAAATCGTTCTGGAGAAACTAGGGGCAGGACAGGAATAAAGATGCAGATGTAGAGAATGGACTTGAGGACATGGGGAGGGGGAAGGGGAAGCTGGGACGAAGTGAGAGAGTGGCATGGACATATACACACTATCAAATGTAAAATAGATAGCTAGTGGGAAGCAGCCGCATAGCACTGGGAGAGCAGGTCAGTGCTTTGTGACCACCTAGAGGGGTGGGATAGGGAGGGTGGGAGGGAGACTCAAGAGGGAGGAGATATGGGGATATATGTATATGTATAGTTGATTCACTTTGTTATAAAGCAGAAACTAACACACCATTGCAAAGCAATTATACTCCAATAAAGATCTTTAAAAAAATATCCTATGATAAACCATAATGGAAAAGAATATTAAAAATGTATATATATATATATATATATATATAAATCATTTTTCTGTACAGCAGCAGTTAACACAACATTGTAAACCAACTATACGTCAAATTTAAAAAAAAATTGTCATTCTCTGCCCTAAGTGAAAAAAAAAAGAAGCTTTCTGAGAACACAAAGTGTTTTGCCAGTCATGCATACCTTGCTTCTAATACCATCTCTTTGGAGGCAGGCATAAATTATTCTCTTTAACAGCTGAAAAACTAACACTAAGTTGGATCAAGTTAATGAAAAAATAGTTTAAATAATAAGCCCAGCTATAAATAAGCCCAGAATAAAACATGTGTTTACCCAGTTTGGGCCATTCTCTCATGAGAATCTTTTAACCCTTCATGGACTAGCTCTTTTTGAAATTTTCTTTTGGGCCAGTAAAAACCTTACTGATGCACTAGTCCAAATATGTACATGGAGAAGGCAGTATAATGAATAGAGAATCAGTAGCTCTGTCATGCCAGAAGCCCAGCATGTCAAGCTGGGAAAAAAACCCTGATAAAAGGACTTGAAGTCCTGATAGGCCGTTAAGGATTAAATATTACTCAGTCATGACACAAAAATTCCAACTTAGGAGGTTATTCACTCACTGTTAGTGAATGTTTCTCATTATACAGATAAAATAAAAGCTGCACTGTCTTGATATTCACCTGACAGTTTTAGTTCAGGTTAATTTCCTCCTGCTCTAACTCAAATACCATAAGGCAAAACTCCGGTGCCTTTAACATTGCAAGAAAACAGAAACTCAACAGCCTTCAGTAGCATAAAACTGATAACCTCCTCTTCTCAAATTTAAATTCCCTACTCCCAGTAACATCCCGATGCTAGTACATTTAACTACGAAGAATGACAAAAGAAACTATAGAGAAATCCTCAGTGGGGAAGCCCTTCCAAGCTATTATTTCCTATGCTCCACCCTGAGAAAAAAACAGAGCCTCATCAACCTAGCATACTCTCCAGCATGTGACTGCATCTAACTGAAAAATTTAAGTTGCCCAAGATGACTTGCCATCTCTCTTCTGGTGGTCTCAGCCAGGCCTTCTGCCCTCACATCATACTAAAGCATATGGTTGTAAACAGTCCTGCAGATGGATACAGAGAACTCAACAGAAGCCCAGGGGATAATCTGGCCTACAGATGTATGATTACACCAGTGGGCCTGTGCTGCTCATAAACCATGTGAGTTAAAGTATTTACAAGATGAATACAAGAAACACAGAGCACACGTGAACGTAAAAGACGAGGATTTACTGTGCTGCTGCATTTTGCCAGCTAATTGGAAATTTGTTACCTAGATTCATGTGTATAGGACATAAGATAGGGCTATGTAATCTAAATCAACAACAACCTATTTTAGAGAAAGCCAGTTACATCAGTATAAATTTTCAACTTTACAAATTTTATTTGACTAATCAAAACAAATTATCACCATCCAACCCCACCCAAATGGAGTTACAGGTTATACAGAAAAAAAGCACATAGTAATGAATATTTAAATTCAGACGATGATAACCCTAGTGAGTCTCATGACATTATGGTTTAACTTATCCACAGGCAGCATTTATACATTTAACATATTCACTGTTTGATAAAGCAAACCATAGTCATAAAATAGCTTTATCCCCAAACTAATATCTTACTTAAAGCCCATGATGATCCCTGTATATGGGAAAAACATTCAAAATGCAAAAGTAAAGTGTGTGCAGAGACATATTACCCACATAAGGCACTGTTAAGTAAAGACAGATTTTATAAGCATATTCTTCATATATTGGAAAAGCCTAAGCCTCTAAATATAGGAATTTCATGATATAGAGAGGGATAATACCATCGTTCTAAAGCCTTTCCTTTCTACTGTAATTTCTAAAGCAGCTGAAGCGTCCAGGATTATCATCTATCTAGAGGAAGCTGATTTTATCATATTGCAGCAGACTGCTACTGACAAGGGCAAAGTGTCATTAGTCTCCACATATGCTCCTTTATGTTATTATAACAATTGAAAATTGTGTTCAATTGCACATTAAAAAGAAAAAAAAAAAACAAACACTGCTTTCAGCACATAGGGGTTTACATAACAGAAAGTCCAAATTTAAGTAGTCTAGGATGAGGCAACAACTACAAGAAGTCTGGAATGAATACTCCAGACACCACCCATCTCAGTGCGTGGCTTTCATCCTCATAGTCTCAAAAGGGCAACTTGTGTCTCTGGGCGTTACATCTCTATTCCAGGTAGCAGGAAGGGGAGGGAAGGAAGGAAAAGGAGAAAAAGTACGTACAGCTGTGTCTGCCCTCATTTAAAAGCTTTCCTGTGTTACCAATGACTTATATTTTGAAATGACTGACCTAAGTATGTCACTTTTTAGTAAGAGAAGTGGAAAAGTGTAGTTATTTAGTGGGCACGTTAGTGCCTCAAACCAAAGTGGGGTTCTGACATGTAGGGTGAAAGAGGCACATGCAGTGGGTAGGCAACAAGCAGTAGCTGCCCCTGTTATGAATGCACTGCTTTGTTGTCCAGGTATTTCTGTGTACAAACCCAGTAGGATGTAGTTCTGAAAGTCTCAGAAAAAGAGAATCAGTTTATACTGATTCCTTTATCAGGCAGTGATTGCTGCTCCAAAGATGTCCAAGCTCAAACTGCCATATTTAACACTTCAGAATGACTTTGATACACTAATAGTTAACTAATGTGCCTTTTCCTTTCTCCTATCCTCACCTCACCAATCTGAAATAAAGGTTATGAAAGCACTGGATTTACCCTCATACCCTATATTCATTGAACATTAGGCCATATCTTTTAATGAAATTTTTTAACTTATTTTTAGAAATAGCTAATCCAAATACAGTCTAATGTGTTTTATTTTTGGTTTGCAAGAATTTCTTCTAAAATATGATTAACTTTGTCCTTTCCTGATAAGACGGAATAAAGATGGAAGGAGTTATAAATAAAATCTGAAAGCTAATTATCATCAGAATTCCAGGTTAAAACAAGGACACACAGGTAGTGACTGGAAGGTAATTCATATGAAAATACCCTACAGCCTCTGTACAATGTGCATGTCTGTCTGTCTGTTTCTTCATTTGTTTTTAAAGTATCATTGCTGAGAAATCAGTATTTTTAAGTTCTTGTGAACTTTGTCACATGATATGAGTTTATAAGTAAATGTGACAAAAGACACATTTTATGCCAAAAAAGGGCAAATATGTACTATTGAGATATATATATATATATACATATTATATAAATACATACACATACTTTCAGAAGAGGAGTAGTAAGTTTTAAATGTAGATATTATATCAGTTTAAAGCAGAAATGACAAATAATTCATGAACAATTTTTATGTTATACAGCTTTTGAGATTACTCATAGAGAAAAGACTACAAGTTTCAACCTGTTTAAAATTGTACTCTGTAGCGATCTGTCGTAACAGAAAAATGGAAAATTCCATGCCGCTTTTTCCATTAAAATAATTGGCAATTGTACAACTGCCAAATCTATGTAACCCTTGTCCTCCAGTGATGGATAGTCTGATAATACTTATGATGAACAATCTTAAAGTAAATTTTGAGAACCAAATTTTGGAAATTCCAGCTTCAGCTACTCAAGCACTCTCCATCTGGTAAGTGGGGTGCAAAGGAGCCCATTTGGGAAATCCATTTATGACTGGATACCTGCCCAAGCAGGAGGCAAAAACCACATTCACACATGTTTAAAGTAACCAACTTCCTGTTAAAAGTTCTTGCCCAGGGCTTGGATTGGTTTTATTGCATTTGCTCAGGAACACTTAAATAACAAAATGGATTGGAAATTGTCTCTTTATTAAGAACCCCATCAGTATTTCTTTAGACATTAGAGTTTTCAATTCAAATACTTATGAGAAGCCTCATTCAGTTTATATTATCCTGAAACTCATTTCCAGGAGTCAGAAGAATGTTTGGAAGGGGAGAAGAAAGAGCAGGAGAAGAGAAGGTAGAGAGGATTAAATTAATCAGGTGGAGTTCTTTTTAACATTATTAGTGAAAGTATTGAAACACAGCTTGATTCTCCAGATTATATCCCAAATGTTTAGGAAAAAAGAAATACTAAATTGAGAGAATTCCTAGGAACCTGGAGAGTTGCTACAATAAAAGATGCCAATATCAGCCACAAGTGTTCCTGCCTTCTAAAATCAACTACTTCCTTCTGTACCCATGAGTCAGTGGGATCAAATCCTTGAAAATGCAGAGTATTTTTTTGCCTACAGATTTGTGACTGTGGGCCCTGTAGGATTTAATTGACAGTGCAGGTAATCCCAGAGCGCATGAGTCTCTGGAACTCACACTTAATAAGCCCAAGGAGCAGCGTGAAAAGGTGTTGCCATTCACCTTCAGAGTTTTGGCTTCAGAGGGGTTCTCTGTGGCTCAAGGGCCCTGCATGGCTATGCAGCAAGGAACTGGCTCCGTGCCCTTTTCTGAATTCCTGCATGAGCTCCTCTCTACTGACCCCATCATCATTTTCTTCTGGAGACTCTGCTCTTTTTGGACCAAATATTCATTGCCCACATCAGTCTTACGAAGGGTGACTCACTGCTCTCTTTGTTCATTGGAAGTACTTCTCAAAGACTGGAGTAAAAGAGTTTCTTTTCAACATGTCAACCCAGTACTTCACAGCAGGCAGTCTCAAGGTAGTAGGAGAAAAAGACTTTAGAAATATCCCCACAATGTTTTTAGTAACTTAGCTTCATGTATAAGAAATACCTGGTAGCAATTCAAAGAAATTCTTGTCATCCCTCTTGATTTGTCTCCACTAGGATATGATATGCCTTAAGACTCCAAATTCCTGCTGCTTCTGATGTATTGCCAATGACTTTTCCACCTTGAGATGATGGAACATGGCTGGTTGTTTACTTCCAGCAGAATCAGCACCAAGGCCAGGGCAGAGGGTGTGGGTGAAGGGCCTCAGTCTCTTCTATAAACCACTGTGGCACCAACAGCTGGACTATTTTACAGTTTTTTCCAAGGAAGTAGGAGTCTTACTTGAGTGACAATAAATGTTTCTGCCCTGTTCTCTCACCATACTTTAGGTGTACCACAACTGGATTCCACATTTTCCCTGCAACAACTCTGTCTATTATTATTTCTATTAGGGCATTCACACTGCATCAATAAATTCATTTTTCCTACCCCTAAAACAAAATCATGTAAAATTATGTCACTTCATAGAAATTGTAATGAATGAACTATTTTAAAAAAACTTTAAATCCTTATAATTTGCATCATTTTAAGTAAATATTTTTCTAAATCTGCATTTTCTCTTCTTTTTCCTCATTTCATTAAACATGAAATACTTTAGTGCCTAGAGTCTGATTTTTTTTTCAGACTTTTTATGACATTTACAAAAATCTTCAATACTTAATTTTCTAATTTATTCTTAAACTGTCTTAGATTTGTTGGTGGAATTTGTTGTCTTTAAGATTAATTGAATGTGTAACAATTAACTTTTTCTTAACCTACTTGCCCCCCAGATTTTTATTTATGTACTTCAACATAACACGGGAATGTGAACCAGTAAAATATTTCTTACATGAAAGGATAAATTATAGGTTACTTGAGCTAAACATTTCACTAGTTAATATGAGAAGGTTCTTAAATGGACAGAAAGCCTCTTTTGCCTCTTAAAAGGAGACTTTGCCTAAGAAGAAACCACTTATTTTTTTTTAGATAAATCTTCATTAACTCTACAATAAACTCATAGATCACTGGTGCTAGGGGAAAAAAAAATATTATTCATTGTATTAGGGTGAACCAGAAATTCCCAGTAAGGAAGTGTCTTGACCAAGAAAAATGGCAACATCATATGCTTCAACTAATAAAAATAACTGCCTCCCAGAGGGATTAACAGACTTGCCCAAGGTCAGTAACAGAGCTGGAATCTAAACCAAGACCTCTGGATTCCCACACCAGGTGGCCTTGCATTTTAAGCACACAGAGACTCAACATATTAGTTGTCTTTTTATTACCGTTTCTGTTTTCTACCACTTAAAACACTCCTGTCACAGATACAAGGAAGAATTAAAAAGATTTTCTGCCTGAGGAAGTAACAAAGATAATAAGAAGAATATTTAAGACTTGACTGGCTACTATATAGGGTTTAAATGGGTTAAATATTACAATTTTAATATATGCTTTTAAAAATAATATTTATTGGATTTCTTTACTAATTAGGAATGGAACACTTTCATTTATTCAATGTAAAAAATAAATAAGAGCAGAATTACGAAGAAAATTAAGAATAAACAAAGAAAGCACATAACAGAAAATTGATATAGATTTTTTTTTTTTTGCAGTACGCGGGCCTCTCACTGTTGTGGCCTCTCCCATTGTGGAGCACAGGCTCCGGACGCGCAGGCTCAGCGGCCATGGCTCACGGGCCCAGCCGCTCTGCGGCATGTGGGATCTTCCCGGACCGGGGTACGAACCCGTGTCCCCTGCATCGGCAGGCGGACTCTCAACCACTGCGCCACCGGGGAAGCCCTGATACAGATATTTTGATGCATACTCTTTTGTTTAAAATTTTCTGTGCTTCTCTATTTCCTTTTAACAGATTCCATAAAGTGGATTACTGGGAAAAAGAGTTTGCATGGTTCTGATGAATACTGACAAAATGTTCATCAGAAATATTGTTCCAATTTACACTTTAATTAGCTTTATTTTGAAAATGCTTGATTCCTTCCTCTGCTTCACAGTGACTTTTTAAATATATACCAGCCATTTCTTTTCTTCTTTTATGAACCACTGGACCACATTCTCTTGACATCTTTTAATTTGTATAGTTCCATTCATTTCTATAAATGAGACCTAAACCAACATATAGAAATATCATTTAAAGTAAATGCCCTTTAATAGAGAAGATATTGTTTATTAAAGATGTCCACTTAAAAAAGGGTTAAAAGAATGGCAAATAACTATTTTTCCAGCATACCATCATAAGCTAGACTTATTTTTAGAAGTTAATCTTTACTTATCAAGATTCCACGTTGTGTATGTGTGTGTGTGTGTGTGTGTGTCTGTGTTTGTATGTGTGCATATGAGTGTATTTTAGTAATGCCAAGTCCCCTTTTCTTTCTAGACAAAAGAAATATCTGGCACCTAGTTAAACTCTTGATGGATATACTATCCCCTCTCTTATTTTATCACAGTATATGTTTAAATTTATTTCAATTTAAAAGTCACAGATAAAATTCAGATGTAATGTTCAATTAATTTAATTCATGTCATTAACTTAAATATGTCACCCACAAAGACTAAACCCAATTCTGGAGATTTCTTCATTAAATTAATTCTACACATTTCTACCGTTCTAAGTCCTTTCACATTTACTCTATATACTGAGGTAAAATATTTTGTATTATTTCAAATTAAGAAGTTTAATGCTTCTATATGTAATTTAAAGTTAAAAGCCTCTTCCCTGAATTCTTTAGGGGAAAGTACTCAATCTTTTCATCTTGCATTTCTAATGTATTTCATATCATAGTCACTCACTTTGTTTTTTAAGGCTTCTTAGTAGTTATGTAAGAATAAGATCATAAAATAAAAGCAAGAAAGTTTTATCCAAGCACTAAATTCTATTAATCTAAAAGATAAACAAAGAAAAGTATATAAAATTTATACAGCTTAGCATGAACTTAAATAATTCTGATTCTTTTCTCACAGATTGACTTTAATTGGTATGCTGAAAGATCCCTTCTTTTACTAACAAAAAATAACAATAAGGTATGGCCTTCAGTGTAATTTCTCTATTCAAATTTATTTAATGAGATTGACAGAAAATATAAATTTCTTAAGAGGGAATCAGTTTTCCATGTGGTACCACTATCTAACTAAAAATAGGCAAGAAATCAAGAATAAATGCTTCTCTTTGGTGACTGCCATATTTTTTAAATTGACGATTTAAAATTTAACATTTTAAGGAATTCCCCAGCAGTCTAATGGTTAGGACTTTGCACTTTCACTGCAAGGGTGCAGGTTCAATCCCTGGTCAGGGAACTAAGATCCCACAAACCTCACGGCACAGCCAAAAACTATTTTTAAGTAAAAATAAATGGGGACTTCTCTGGTGGCACAGTGGTTAAGAATCCGCCTGCCAATGCAGGGGACACGGGTTTGAGCCCTGGTCTGGGAAGATCTCACATGCCACGGAGCAATTAAACCAGTGCACCACAACTACTGAGCCCACACGCCACAACTACTGAAGCCCTTGCACCTAAAGCCCACACTCTGCAACAGGAGAAGCCACCGCAAGGAGAATCCCGGGCATCGCAACGAAGACTAGCCCCCGCTCGCCGCAACTAGAGAAAGCCCGCACGCAGCAACTAAGACGCAACACAGCCAAAAATAAATAAATAATTTTTTAATTGTTAAAAATAAATAAATAAAAGAAAAATAAATAAATAAAATTTAACATTTTGGCCAAAAATATTTAATTTTACAGCATATCTGAATTATCAAATACAGAATTAGTTTAATATTCCAGTTTAAAAACAAATGGACTGGGCCTCCCTGGTGGCGCAGTGGTTAAGAGTCCGCCTGCCGATGCAGCGGATACGGGTTCGTGCCCCGGTCTGGGAGGATCCCATATGCCGCGGAGCGGCTGGGCCCGTGAGCCATGGCCGCTGGGCCTGCGCATCCGGAGCCTGTGCTCCGCAACGGGAGAGGCCACAACAGTGAGAGGCCCACATACCGCAAAAAGAAAAAAAAAAAAAAAAAAAAATGGACTTTTACTTCCAAAAAAGGTGAAGTAGATGTACTTTTCTCTATGACTCCCACTACGTACAACTAAAACCCCTGGACATTATATATAAAATGAACATAAGAGGACTCTAACAGAGGGATAAATGAAGGAAGAACAGCTAGGGACCTCCAGATCTAAAGGGAAAGAAGGTGGTGTGTTTCTGGATTTTCATTTGCCTTATATATCCCAGACTTGTTGCTGAAGAAGCCAACAAGCTGGCAATATCAAGGGGAGTAGACAAAAAAGATGCAACAAAAGCCTCCTCTCTTCAGCCAAATCACCAGGAAAAGAACAGCCTAGCAAGACAGAAAAATTTATAGTTGTTCTCCAATCAAACACCACAGAAAAACTGTGGCCCCCAATCCCACTGGCACCAATGAAGGCCAAGTGGGGAACCTAGACTTCCAACCTTAAGAGGCTATAAAGAATCACCCCAATACCTTCCTGAGGTAGTATCAGAAAAGGCTGAGTAAGGGGGGAATCTGGACTTTCATATTCAAGAATAGGAAAGAACAGTCCTCCCTCCTGCACTCCACCTTCCCTTTCTTGGACATCAATAGAGGAGAGTAGGGAACTAGATTTCTATACGTACCAGCAGTAATGGTGTGTTGCATTCATTTCCAAGACTTTCATAACATAATACCCAAAATGTCCAGGTTTCAGTTAGAATCACTAATCATACCAAGAATCAAGAAGTTTCCAAACTGGATGAAAAAAGGAAAAAGAGACAACCAATAAATGTGAACACAGTGATGACAGGAGTAGCAAAGATTTTAAAGCAGCCATCACAAAAAAATGTTTTGATAAAAACTATGAACATGCTTGAAACAAATGAAAAAGTAAGACAAATAGAAAGACTCAGCAAAGAAAGCAAAGACATAAAGAAGAGCCAAATGTAAATTTCAGTAGTGAAAAATATAATAATCAAAATCGCAAACTCACTGAATGGGCTCAACAAGAGAATGGAGGGGACATAAGAATCACTGAATTTAATTGGACACTACAGATTGGACATCACAATCAAAATAATTCAATCTGAACAACAGAAAGAAAATAGACTGAAAATAACAACAACAACAACAAAAGAGCCTCAAGGATCCATGGGGCCATAACCAGAGATCTAACATTCATTTCATTGAAGTCACACAGGAGAGGAGAAAGATGGCAGGACTACAAAAAATTTCTCAAAAAGTAATGACTGAAAATGGCCCATATTTGTCAAAATACATATGGGTATGAAACATATAGTGTGGAGAATATAGTTAATAATTATAAAATATCTTTGAATGGTGACAGATGGTAACTAGACTTACCATGTTGATCATTTCGCATTGTATAGAAATACTGAATCACTATGTTGTGAACCAGGAACTAATATACTGTTGTAGGTCAACTATACTTCAAAAATAAACAAACAACTCATAGAAAAGATTCAGGTAGGTGGTTACCATAGGTGGGGGAGGGAGGGAGAATTGATGAAGGTGGTCAAAAGATACAAACTTCCAGTTATAAGATAAATAAGTACTAGAGATGTAATGTACAATATGATAAATATAATAACACTACTGTATGTTATATATGAAAATTGTGAAGAGAGTAAATCCTAAGAACTATCATTACAAGGAAAAATTTTTTTCTATTTCTTTAATTTTGTATCTATATGAGATTATGGATGTTCACTAAACTAAACTTCTTGTGGCAATCATTTCATGATGTATGTAGGCCAAATCATTATGCTATACACCCTAAACTTATACAGTGCTATATGTCAGTTATATCTCAATAAAACTGGAAGGAAAAATAATTTAAGACATACACCCAAAGATTCAAGAAAATGAGCAAACTCCAAACAGGATAAATCCAAAGAAATCCAAACCAAGATACATCATAGTCAACTTTCTGAAAACTAAATACAAAGAAAAACAATGAAAGTAGTGAGAGAGAAATAACAACTTATCTATAAGGGAAAATTATTTTGAAGTACAGCAAATTTCTAATCAGAAACCATGGAGATAAGAAGGAAGTAGAAAAACAATGTTAAAGTGCTTAAAGAAAAGAACTATTTACCCAGGATCCTATAACCAGTGAAAATATCCTTAAAGAATGAAGGGAAGAGGAGACCTTCAAGATGGTGGAGGAGTAAGATGTGGAGATCACCCTCCTCCCAACAAATACATCAGAAATACATCTATATGTGGAACAAATCCTACAGAACACCTACTGAATGCTGGCAGAAGACCTCAGACTTCCCAAAAGTCAAGAAACTCCCCACGTACCTGAGTAGGGCAAAAGAAAAAAAGAAAAAACAGAGACAAAGGAATAGGGACAGGACCTGCACCACTGGGAGGGAGCTGTGAAAGAGGAAAAGTTTCCACAAACTAGGAAGCCCCTTCACTGGGGAAGATGGGGGGTGGGCAGGGGGGAAGCTTTGGAGCAATGGAGGAGAGCCCAGCAACAGGGGCGCAGAGGGCAAAGCGGAGAGATTCCCACACAGAGGATCACTGCCGACCAGCACTCACCAACCCGAGAGGCTTGTCTGCTCACCCGCCAGGGCGGGTGGGGGCTGGGAGCTGAGGCTCGGGCTTTGAAGTTCAGATCCCAGGGAGAGGACTGGGGTTGGCTGTGTGATCACAGCCTGAAGGGGGCTAGTGCGCCACAGCTAGACGGGAGGGAGTCGGGGAAAAACTCTGGACCTGCCTAAGAGGCAAGAGACCATTCATTGTTTCAGGGTATGCTAGAAGAGGGGATTTAGAGCACCGCTGAAACGGCGCAAGCCGCAGCTATCAGCACAGACACCGAGACGGGCATGAAATGCTAAGGCTGCTGCTACAGCCACCAAGAAGCCAGTGTTCAAGCACAGATCACTATCCACACCACCCCTCCCGGGACCCTGTGCAGACTGCAACAGCCAGGGTCCCATGATCTAGGGACAGCTTCCCCGGGAGAACACATGGCACGCCTCAGGCTGTTGCAAGGTCACGCTGGCCTCTGCCACCGCAGGCTCAGCCTGCATTCCATACCCCTCCCTCCGCCCCCCCCCATCTGAGTGAGCCAGAGCCCCCTAATCAGCTGCTACTTTAACACCGTCCTGTCTGAACAAACAACGGACGCTCTCAGGTGGCCTACATGCAGAGGCGAGGCCAAATCCAAAGCAGAACCACAGGAGCTGTGCAAACAAAGAGAAAGGGAAATTTCTGCCTGCAGCCTCAGGGGCAGTAGATTAAGTCTCCACAATCAACTTGATGTACCCTGCATCTCTGGAATACCTGAATAGACAATGAATCATCCCAAAATTGAGGCAGTGAACTTTGGGAGCAACTGTAGACTTGGGGTTTGGTTTCTGCATCTAATTTGCTTCTGGATTTATGTTTATCTTAGTTTAGTATTAAGAGCTAATTATCATTGGTAGATTTGTTTATTGATTTGGTTGCTCACTTCTTTTCTTTTTATATATAGATATATATATTTTTTTCATTTTTCTTTTTTTGAGTGTGTATGTGTTTACTTCTTTGTGTAATTTTGTCTGTATAGCTTTGCTTTTACCATTTGTTCTAGGGTTCTGTCTGTCCGTTTTTTATCCACTCTTTCTTTCTTTTTAAATTACTTTTCAGTTCTTTTATTTTAACTTTTTAATTTTTATTTTAATAACTTTATTTTATTTTACTTTTTTCTTTCTTTCTTTTTTACTCCCTTTTCTTCTGAACCGTGTGGATGACAGGGTCTTGGTGCTCCGGCCAGGCATCAGGCTTGTGCCTCTGAGGCGGGAGAGCCAAGTTCAGGACATTGGTCCACCAGACACCTCCCAGCTCCATGTAACATGAAACAGGAAACGTTCTCACAGAGATCACCATCTCAGAGCTAACACCCAGCTCCACTCAACGACCAGCAAACTCCAGTGATAGACACCCTATAACAAACAGCTAACAAGACGGGAACACAAACCCACCCATTAGCAGAGACGCTGCCTAAAATCATAATAAGGTCACAGGCACCTGAAAACACACCACCAGATGCAGTCCTGCCCAGTACAAAGACAAGACCAGCCTCATCCATGAAAACACAGGCACTAGTCCGCTACACCAGGAAGCTTACACAACGTACTGAACCAACCTTACCCACTGAGGGCAGACACCAAAAACAACGGGAATTACGAAATTGCACCCTGAGAAAAGGAGACCCCAAACACAGTAAGTTGAGCAAAATGAGAAGACAGAGAAACACAGAGCAGAAGAAGGAGCAAGGCAAAAACCCACCAGACCTAACAAATGAAGAGGAAATAGGCAGTCTACCTGAAAAAGAAATCAAAATAATGACAGTAAAGATGATCCAAAATCTTGGAAATAGAATGGAGAAAATACAAGAAATGTTTAACAAGGACATAGAAGAACTAAAGAGCAAACAAACACTGATGAACAACATAATAAATGAAATTAAAAATTCTCTAGAAGGAATCAATAGCAGAATAACTGAGGCAGAAGAACGGATAAGTGACCTGGAAGATAAATCAGTGGAAATAACTACCACAGAGCAGAATAAAGAAAAAAGAATGAAAAGAATTGAGGACAGTCTCAGAGACCACTGGGACAACATTAAACACATCAACATTCGAATTATACGGGTCCCAGAAGAAGAAGAGAAAAAGAAAGGGACTGAGAAAATATTTGAAGAGATTACAGTTGAAAAATTCCCTAATATAGGAAACGAAATAGTCAATCAATAATCAAGTCCAAGAAGCGCAGAGAGTCCCATATAGGATAAATCTAAGGAGAAAGACGCCAAGACACATATTAATCAAACTTTCAAAAATTGAATACAAAGAAAAAATATTAAAAGCAGTAAGGGAAAACAACAAGTAACATACAAGGGAATCCCCACAAGGATAACAGCTGATATTTCAGCAGAAACTCTGCAAGCCAGAAGGGAGTGCCAGGACATATTTAAAGTGATGACAGGGGGAAACCTACAACCAAGATTACTCTACCCAGCAAGGATATCATTCAGACTTGAAGGAGAAATTAAAACCTTTACACACAAGGAAAAGCTAAGAGATTTCAGCACCACCAAACCAGCTCTACAACAAATGCTAAAGGAACATCTCTAGGCAGGAAACACAAGAGAAGGCAAAGACCTACAATAACAAACACAAAATAATTAAGAAAATGGTAATAGGAGCATCAAACACAAAATAATTAAGAAAATGGTAATAGGAGCATACATATCGATAACTACCTTAAATGTAAATGTATTAAATGCTCCAACCCAAATACATAGACTGGCTAAATGGATACAAAAACAAGACCTGTATATATGCTGTCTACAAGAGACCCAATTCAGACCTAGGGACACATACAGACTGAAAGTGAGGGGATGGAAAAAGATATTCCATGCAAATGGAAATCAAAACAAAGCTGGAGTAGCAATACTCATATCAGATAAGATAGACTATAAAATAAAGACTGTTACAAGAGACAAAGAAGGAGACTACATAATGATCAAGGGATCGATCCAAGAAAAAGATATAACAATTGTAAACATTTATGCACCCAACATAGGAGCACCTCAATACATAAGACAAATTTTAACAGCCATAAAAGGGAAAATCGACAGTAACACAATCACAGTAGGGGACTTTAACACTCCACTTTCACCAATGGACAGATCATCAAACATGAAAATAATGAAGGAAACACAAGCTTTAAATGATACATTAAACAAGATGGACTTAATTGATATTTATAGGACATTCCACCAAAAAGAATAGGACACACTTCCTCCTCAAGTGCTCATGGAACATTCTCCAGGATAGATCATATCTTGGGTCACAAATCATGCCTCAGTATATTGAAGAAAATTGAAATCGTATCAAGTGTCTTTTCTAACCACAACACTATGAGATTAGATATCAATTACAGGAAAAAGTCGGTAAAAAATACAAACACATGGAGGCTAAACATTACAATACTAAATAACCAAGAGATCACTGAAAAAATAAAAGAGGAAATCAAAAAATACCTAGAAACAGGGCCTCCCTGGTGGCGCAGTGGTTGAGAGTCCGCCTGCCGATGCAGGGGATACGGGTTCGTGCCCCGGTCTGGGAGGATCCCATATGCCGCGGAGCGGCTGGGCCCGTGAGCCATGGCCGCTGGGCCTGCGCGTCCGGAGCCTGTGCTCCGCAACGGGGGAGGCCACAACAGTGAGAGGCCCGCATACCGCAAAAAGAAAAAAAAAAAAAAAAACAACCTAGAAACAAATGACAATGAAAACACGATGACCCAAAACCTATGGGACGCAGCAAAAGCAATCGTAAGAGGGAAGTTTAGAGCAATATAATCCGACCTCAAGAAACAAGAAACATCTCAAATAAACAACCTAACTTTACACCTAAAGCAATTAGAGAAAGAAGAACAAAAAGAACCCAAAGTTAGCAGAAGGAAAGAAATCATAAAGATCAGATCAGAAATAAATGAAAAAGAAATTGAGGAAACAATGGCAAAGATCAATAAAACTAAAAGCTTGTTCTTTGAGAAGATAAAATAGATAAACCATTACCCAGACTCATCAAGAAAAGAAGGGAGAAGACTCAAATCAATAGAATTAGAGATGAAAAAGGAGAAGTAACAACTGACACTGCAGAAATACAAAAGATCATGAGAGATTACTATAAGCAACTCTATGCCAATAAAATGGACAACCTGGAAGAAATGGACAAATTCTTAGAAAAGCACAACGTTCCGAGACTGAACCAGGAAGAAACAGAAAATATGAACAGACCAATCACAAGCACTGAAATTGAAACTGTGAGTAAAAATCTTCCAACAAACGAAAGCCCAGGACCAGATGCCTTCACAGGTGAATTCTACCAAACATTTAGAGAAGAGCTAACACCTATCTTTCTCAAAATCTTCCAAAATATAGCAGAGGGAGGAACACTCCCAAACCCATTCTACGAGGCCACCATCACCCTGACACCAAAAGCAGACAAAAATGTCACAAAGAAAGAAAACTACAGGCCAATATCACTGATGAACATAGATGCAAAAATCCTCAACAAAATACTAGCAAACAGAATCCAACAGCACATAAAAATGATCATAAATCCTGATCAAGTGAGGCTCCTCCCAGGAATGCAAAGATTCTTCAAAATACGCAAATCAATCAATGTTACTCACCATGTTAACAAACTAAGGGTGAAAAACTATATGATCATCTCCATAGATGCCCAATAAGCTTTTGAAAAGATTCAACACAAATTTATGATAAAAACCCTCTAGAAAGTAAGCATAGAGGGAACTTACCTCAACATAATAAAGGCCATATATGACAAACCCACAGCCAACATCATTCTCAATGGTGAAAAACTGAAACCATTTCCTCTATGATCAAGACAAGGTTGACCACTCTCACCACCATTATTCAACATAGTTTGGGAAGTTTAAGACCCAGCAATCAGAGAAGAAATAGAAATAAAATGAATCCAAATCAGAAAAGAAGAAGTAAAGCTGTCACTGTTTGCAGATGGCACGATACTCTACATAGAGAATCCTAAACATGCTACCAGAAAACTACTAGAGCTACTCAATGAATTTGGTAAAGTAGCAGGCTACAAAATTAATGCACAGATATCTCTTGCATTCCTAAACACTAATGATGAAAAATCGGAAAAAGAAATTAAGGAAACACTCCCAGTTACCTTTGCAACAAACAGAATAAAATACCTAGGAATAAACCTACCTAAGGAGACAAAAGACCTGTATGCAGAAAACTATAAGACACTCATGAAAGATATTAAAGACGATACAAACAGATGGAGAGATATACCATGTTCTTGGGTTGGAAGAATCAACATTGTGAAAATGACTATACTACCCAAAGCAATCTACAGATTCAATGCAATCCCTATCAAACTACCAATGGCATTTTTCACAGAACTAGAACAAAAAATTTCACCATTTGTATGGGAACACAAAAGACCACGAATAGCCAAAGCAATCTTGAGAAAGAAAAATGGAGCTGGAGGAATCAGGTTCCCTGACTTCAGACTATACTACAAAGCTACAGTAATCAAGACAGTACGGTACTGGCACAAAAACAGAAATATAGATCAATGGAACAGGATAGAGAGCCCAGAGATAAACCCACGCACATATGGTCACCTTATCTTTGATAAAGGAGGCATGAATATACAGTGGAGAAAAGACAGCCTCTTCAATAAGTGGTGCTAGGAAAACTGGACAGCTACATGTAAAAGAATGAAATTAGAACACTCCCTAACACCATACACAAAAATAAACTCAAAATGGATTAACGACCTAAATGTAAGGCCAGACACTATCAAACTCTTAGAGGAAAACATAGGCAGAACACTCTATGACATAAATCACAGCAAGACCCTTTTTGACCCACCTCTTAGAGAAATGGAAATAAAAACAAAAGAAACAAATGGGACCTAATGAAACTTAAATGCTTTTGCACAGCAAAGGAAAACATAAACAAGACGAAAAGACAACCCTCAGAATGGGAGAAAATATTTGCAAATGAAGCAACTGACAAAGGATTAATCTCCAAAATTTACAAGCAGCTCATGCAGCTCAATATCAAGAATACAAACAACCCAATCTAACAATGTGCAGAAGATCTAAATAGACATTTCTCCAAAGAAGATATACAGATTGCCAAGAAACACTTGAAAGGATGCTCAACATCACTAATCATTAGAGAAATGCAAATCTAATCTACTATGAGGTATCACCTCACACTAGTCAGAATGGCCATCATTAAAAAATCTACAAACAATAAATGCTGGAGAGGGTGTGGAGAAAAGGGAACCCCCTTGCACTGTTGGTGGGAATATAAACTGATACAGCTACTACAGAGAACAGTATGGAGGTTCCTTAAAAAACGAAAAATATAATTACCGTACAACCTGGCAATCCCCCTACTGGGCATATACCCTGAGAAAACCATAACTCAAAAAGAGTCATGTACCACAATGTTCATTGCAGTTCTACTTACAATAGCCAAGATATGGAAGCAACCTAAGTGTCCATCGATAGATGAATGGATAAAGAAGATGTGGCACATATATACAATGGAATATTACTCATCCATAAAAAGAAATGAAATTGTGTTATTTGTAGTGAGGTGGATGGACCTAGAGTCTGTCATACAGAGTGAGGTAAGTCAGAAAGAGAAAAACAAATACCATATGCTAACACATATATATGGAATCTAAAAAGAAAAAAAAATGGTTCTGAAGAACCTAGAGGCAGGACAGGAATAAAGACGCAGACATAGAGAATGGACTTGAGGACACAGGGAGGGGGAAAGGTAAGCTGGGTCAAAGTGAGAGAGTGGCATGGACATATATACACTACCAAATGTAAAACAGATAGCTAGTGGGAAGTAGCTGCATAGCACTGGGAGAGCAGCTTTTTGCTTTGTGACCAGCTAGAGGGGTGGGATAGAGAGTGTGGGAGGGAGACACAAGAGGGAGGAGATATGGGGATATATATATATGTATAGCTGATTCACTTTGTTATAAAGCAGAAACTAACACACCATTGTAAAGCAATTATACTTCAACAAAGATGTTAAAAAAGAAAAGAAAAGAAAAATGAAGGGAAAATCAAGACATTCTCAGAATGAAGAAAAGCTATGAGAATTATTCATTAAACGACCCTCCCTAAAAAAATGACCAAAGAAGTTCTCTAAACAAAAAGGAAATGATAAAAAAAAGAAAGCTTAAAACACCTAGAAAGAAGATAGAACAAGGTAAACAATAAAATAGGTAAATACAATAGATATTCCTTTCCTCTTGAGTTTTCTTAATTATTTTTGATAGTAGAATAAAAAGTTTAACTGTCAGATGTGGTTTTCAATGCATGCAGAGAAAATATATATGGTAAATATACTATAAGTAAGGGACATAAAGGAAGGTAAGATTTCTACATTGCTCTCAAACTGGTAAAATGACAACAGTAGACTGTCATAAGCTATGCATATATAATGCAATACCTAGAACTACCACCAAAAGAAGCTATATAAGAGAATAACATAACACTGTAGACATATCAAAATGGAATTCTAAAGTTGTTCAAGTAATACACAAGAAGTCAGGAAAAAGAAAACAGAAAAAGCAAAGAAAAGAAAGAGAAGACAAAAACAAAATGACAGACTAAAGGGTTAACATGTTAGTAACCATATTAAATGTAAATGGTCTAAACACTTCAACAGAAGAAAGAGATTAATAATTTGACTGATTCAACTATATACTATCTATAAGAAACTCTCTTCAAATATAATGATAGAAAAAGATATACAGACCTTAATCATAGAAAACAAAGTGTCTGTATTAATGGTAGATCAACTAGACATATATATATATATCTCACAGCGATAAAGAGAGGAACATTATGTAATAATAAATGGATCAATCAACCAAGAAGACATACCAGTACTATTGTATAACCGAAACAAAAACTGATATAACTGAAAGGAAAAACAGGCAAAACCATACAGTAGTTATAGTTGAAGACTTTAATGCCCTTCTCTTAAAACTGACAGAATAGCTAGATGGAAAATCAGAAAGGATATAGAAGTCAACAATATCATTAACCAACAAGATCTAATTGATGTTTATGGAACACTCCACCCAACAGCAGAATGCACATTCTTTTCAAGTGTCTATGAAACATTTACCAAAATATACCACATTCTGGGCCACAAAAAAGTCTCAACTAATTAGGAGAATTTAAATTATACAGAGTGTGTTCTCTGACCTCAATGGAATCAAACTAGAAATCAATAATAAAAAGAAAACATGAGGACTTCCCTGGTGGCGCAGTGGTTAAGAATCCATCTGCCAATGCAGGGGACACGGGTTCGAGCCCTGGTCCGGGAAGATCCCACATGTGGCAGAGTAACTAAGTCCATGTGCCACAACTCCTGAGCCTGTAATCTAGAGCCCAAGAACCACAACTACTGAGCCCGCACGCCTAGAGCCCATGCTCAGCAAGGAAGAGAAGCCACTGCAATGAGAAGCCCACGCACCTCAACAAAGAGTAGCCCCCACTTGCCACAACTAGAGAAAGCCTGTGCACAGCAATGAAGACCCAACAAAACCAAAAATAAATAAATAAATTTATTAAAAAAATAAAAAAGAAAACATGAAAATCTCCAAA
The DNA here is from genome assembly GCF_025265405.1 of Mesoplodon densirostris. NCBI lineage: Eukaryota > Metazoa > Chordata > Mammalia > Artiodactyla > Ziphiidae > Mesoplodon > Mesoplodon densirostris. The sequence continues at coordinate 101,547,285 of NC_082663.1, read as the reverse complement.
TACTTAGAAACTAAACAACATACTTTTAAACAGTCCATAGTTCAAAGAGGAGGTTTCCCTTTCTCAAGGGAAAGTTAAAAATAAACTGAACTGAATGAAAATAAAAATACAAAATATCAATATATGTGGGACAAAGCTAAAGCAGAAGCTGAGAGGGAAGTATTCAATGTACAGCAATATATGCTTACAACAGTAAAGATGAAAAATCTAAGTTCAATACTTCAAGCCCCTACCTTAAGAACCTAAAAAAATAAAAACAGCAAGAATAAAAATAATAAATATAAGAACAGATAGATATCAATGAAATTAAAAATGGAAAACAATATAAGAAATCAATGGAATAATGAGCTGCTTCTTCAAAACGATCAATAAAATTCACAAAACTAAATAGTGACAAGGAAAACAAGAGAGACAACATAAATTACCAACATCAGGAATAAAACTAGGGATATCACCACATGTCCTTCAAAACAATCATAAAGGAACACTATACAAAGCTCTACACATATAAATTTGTCAAGTTAGATGAAATTGATTAATTCCTTGAAAAACACAAACTACCACCCTTAGCCAATACAAAACAGATAATTTGAATAATTTTATAACAATTAAGGAAATTAAAAAGAAAATCTCTAAGCCCAGATGGAGGATTCTATCAAACATTCAAAGGAGAATTAATAAAATTTAACACAATTGCTTCCAAAAAATAGAAGAATTTTAAAAATTCATTTTTTAAAGCTAGTACCACCCTAATGCCAACATCAATCAAGCACAGAACAACAAAACTATATATAAATATCCCTCATGACTTCAGAAACAAAAATCCTTAACAATTTATTAGCAAACAGAATTCAGCTATACATAAAGTTAATTATACAGCATGACCAAATAGAGTTTATTTCAGATATGCAAGGTTAGTTTAATCTACCATATTAAAAGGCTAAAGAAGAAAAATTACAGGATCATATCAAGTGCAGAAAAGGAAATAAAAATATGCATCTAAAAAAGGCAGAAATAAAACTGTCCTTATTTGCAAATATCATGATTATCGATAGAAAATCCCAAGAAATCTAAGAAAACACACAAACAAAAAATCTCCTAAAAATAATAAATGTGTTCAGCAAGGTCACATATATAAGATATACAAACAAAAATAAATTGTAACTTTATTTACTATCAATGGGCAGATGGACACTGAAATTTATAAATAACTCAAAAATCATTTACAATCGTTCAAAAATAGGTAGAAATCTAACAAAACATGTACATACCATAAAAAAACCATCAAATATTCATAAAAGAAATCAAGTAAGGTATAAATAAATAGAGACATATTGTGTTCATTGATTGAAAAACTCAACATTGTGAAGTTGTTAATCCTTCCCAAATTGATATTCAGGTTTAATCCCAGCAAGGTTTTTTTCATAAAGATTGACAAGATTATTCTAAAATTTACATGGAAATCCAAGAAATTAGAATACCTAAAATAATTTTGAAAAAGAACAAAGGGGGAAGAATCAGTCTACCCAACTTAAAGACATTATATAGCTATGATAATCAACACTGTGTGGAGGGATAGACACACAGACCAATGTAACAGAATGGAGAACCTAGAAACAGTCCCACAGAAATAAGCCCAAATGATGTTCACAAAGGTGAAAAAGCAATTTAATGGAAGTTAGCCTTTTCAACAAATGGTTTAAAAAACAATGGTTTCAACCACTTGGAGCAAGTGGTTATTCATATGCAAAACAATGAACTTCAACTTAAGTCTCAAATCTTATACAAAATTTAACTCAACATGGATCATAAACTCAAATGGAAAAACATAAAATGTTAGCAAAAAATAAGAGAAAACCTTCAGGATTTAGTGCTACGCAAAGAGTTCTACTTGACACAAATAGTATAATGCATAAAGTGAAAAACTGATAAATTGAACTTCATCAACTTTTAAAACATTTGTTCTAAAAAAGACCCTGTGATGCAAAGACAAGCTAAGACAAGCTTTGTGATGCAAAGACAAGCTACAGACTGGAAGAATATATTAGAAAACCATATATCTGACAAAGGACTAGTATCTAAAATATATAAACAACTCTCAAAACTCAACAGTTAAAAAATAAACAATCTCATTGAAAAATGAGATATACATTTCACCAAAGATGATATACACCTAGCAAGTAAGCAAATGAAAAGATGCTCAACATGGTTAGCCATCAGGGAAATGCAGACTAAAACCATGATAAAATATCAATAAACACCTATAAGAAGGCTAAGATAGAAGCAATGACAACATCAAATTCTGCTGAGAATGCAGAGAAACTGAAAAATGGAATCACTCATACATTGCTGGTGGGACCAAAATGGTAAAGCAACTCTGGCAAACCATTTGAGAGTTCTTACAAAACTAAACATAGAACTGCCATATAATCTAGCAATTGTACCCTTGGGCATTTATCTAAGAGTAATAAAAATTTATGTTCACACAAAAATTTACACATAAATGTTTATAGCAACTTTTAAAATAAAAGCCCCAAACTGGAAACAACCCAGATGACCCTCCTTCAATGGGTGAGTGGTTAAACAAGGTATAGTAAATCTATACCATGGAATACTAGTCAGCAATAAAAAGAAACAAAGTATTTATTAACAACAACAACAAAAAAAAACCTGGATGAATTTCCAGGAATTATGATGAGTGAAAAAAAGGTAATCTTAAAAGATTACATATTATATGAGTCCATTTATATAACAATCTTGAAATGATCAATTGTTGAAATGGAGAACAAATTAGTGATTGGCAGGAGTTAGGGAGGGAGTGAAGATAGTAGGGATGTGGGTGGAGCTATACAAAAGGCAACATGAGCTATTCTTGTGGTGATGGAACTATTCTGTATCCTGACTGTGTCTATGTCAATCTCCTGGTTGTGATACTGTACTATAGTTTTGCAGGATTTATCACTAGAGCAAACTGGGCAAAAGTACAAGGGACCTCCATGTATTATATACTGCATATGAATCTGTAAATCTCTCAAAATGGAAAGCTTAAATAAATAAAAGTGGTACCAACTTACTGAAGACTGGTAAAACAAGGCATAAGAAAAAGTACAACAGTTTAGGTATAAAGCAGTATATAATACAATCGATAATGCTTTTTTGTTTTGTTTTAACTAAAAATGAAACAAAAACCAATAATAGTTCCAAAAATTAACCTCAGAAAACTGAATACTATTAAAAAGCAAGGTGAACAAAGAGATTGAACACTATAATTTATAAACCCCATTTCCATTTTTTGTAATATGTATACTGGTAATTGCTTCATTCCAATTTACTGATTAATCAGACATTTCTAATGGATTCTGTTATCAAGGCTTTATGATCTTGGGAGTTACCTCATTCCCTTAAACTGGTAGATAGCTTTTAAAAGGAAATAAATAAAAATAAAGAGAGAGTGTGCATGCTTACATCTTGTTTTTAAGTGAATACAGAATATACAAGAAGAGAAAATGATTAAGGCATAGTATTTCTAATGTATTTTCAGGCTAACAGATTTCCAAGAAAATTAATCATGGGGCCTAGTCATTTTCCACTCTTTTCAAGTGACTTCTCATGCTATACTCAAGGTGACAGTAAACATTATAAACTAAATCTAGACATAATTTACACCAACATCTGCAAAAGGCTCACTAGTAACTCATGATGAACAACTTCATTGCAGTTGGTCTATACTTTGGACGATACATCATTGCTTTCATTTAAGAGAACTTCAGAAAAGTCACAGCAGGTACAAACATCAGATGTTATAAGCACATAAATATTCCTGTTAGTACCTGCTTAAGGTTAGAATTTCCCATCATCCAAAATGCATCTCCAACAAACATAGGATGAAAAGTATACCTAATTACATGTGTTGTCCTTTTATAATTTTTCACTAATAAAATGCCTCAAACTGAGGGTAACCAGTATTTATCTTAATACCTTTTCTGGAACTATGAAAAATAAAGAAAAATGTGACACAAATTGTTAAAAAAGCTCAATTATTATACAAGATATAGGGTAATACTTTTAAATCTGCTCTTCTAAATGAGCTAAGAATTATCCTAAATTGTAACAATTTAGCAAGTTAAGATTCCATTGTAATAGTACTTAATGTAAGTGCATAATTGCTTATTTAAAATGCTAACAAAAATATATTTATGATTGTATACAAGTCAGACAATCATTTATGTTATTTCAATCAATATAAAAATTATTTCCCTGAAATTCAGGGAAGGAAAAATGTATATATCCTTTCTTCCCTTCTCCCCTAGAAGCAAACATATTTCTGCCAAGAAATATATATGTATGTAATTTTAAGGTCAAAGAATTAAATTTAAATTATATGACATATTATTTGTACTATATAATAATATGAAATATATATGTATCATGCAATTTAGAGCAACTACTTACAATACTAAGCCCCGACTTCCTAATTATTTCACCATCTTATTAATAGAGAAAATGAGAAATAAAAATCTATATGACACATTATATCCTATAAATTCAAAACAGCATTATACCATTGTCTTCTAATTTATACAGAGAGGAGGATATATTCTGAAAATCACTCTTTTCTGAACTTATTGTTTTAAGGAATGAAACATAATTTTTTTTTTTTTACTTTCAGTACTTGGATTGACAATCATTTCAAGTTTTTATGCATTTGCCAGACTTTTTAAAACAGAGTATGCTACTGGTAATTTAACTTTGTTTAGACAATGTAAATAATTGAGGAATAGAGATATTTTCTTCTATGAACAAATATGGTTAGTTGTTACTGTGCATTTGCTTATTTTTTAATAGTCATTCTGGGTTTTTCCTTACAGTTGGGCTATATGCTTTTGTTCCACACCAGTGCCAGTACACAAGTGTCTAGGGGGAGAAGAAAACCCGCAACCCATTCTAATTTGGTATCTGTAACTTGCTATGTACTTAAAACCAAGATTGTTAATATTTTTGCCGACTAAGACCAAGTTGGAATTGACTAAAATAAAGTAAACTTGTTTTAGTGAATGATCTTTGCAAAAATTAGTTAAGAATCACTTAGGTCAATTATAGGAAATGCTTTTTTCTCTTAATTTCAGGGCATTGGCTATGCTCTGACGTCTGAGGTGGTCAGAAATTTGTCTTCATGATAAGCTAAATAATATATTGTTATTCTATTTAAGTTCTACTGACAAGCACAATCAAAAGGGATACATCCACAGATTTATTATAGGCTAAAGACTCCACCAAATGTGAGTTTCTTCTTTTTATGACAAATTCTGACATTTATTTAACCTATTTGATCAAGAGTCTTTTCTAAAATTGTTCCACAGAATACTAGTCCTGACAGATGGTCTCCAAAAAGCAGACTCCTTAATCCAATAAGTTTAGGAAATAATGTCAAATTTATTGAGCTTCACAAATCATCTGTGCATGTAAGAAACACGTGTGCGCGTGTGTGTGGGAAACCTATTTGATGAAGTGAATATCCTATAAACCTAACTTTGAAAAACAAGAATCTGGAAAGAGTAAAGTTGTGGCCAACACAATACTGGGTTCACCAAATCCCAAGTGATTTTCTTCATCATGGGTTTATAAGACTTCATTTCCCTTGCATCTAGGTCGGGGCTACCGTTCTGTATACACAGGCAATCTGTGTTGCTTTGCAGACTAAAAGACAGGAATGTGGTTATAAATTCTTGCATTCTTTTTTCCCTGGAAATGCTGTGTTTAGATAGCAGTATCATGAGAGACTGGGTCCCTAAGCAACTCCTTGGAACAGAGCTCCCCACCAACTTGCATTGGAGAGTATAGTGTATTAGACAAAGAATCATTTGTTAATGTTTACTAGCATTAGGGTTAATTTATTACTGCAGTATCATCTAATCTACCTTAAACAATACAATAGTTGAATTCGGAAATGATGAAAGAAACAAAAAGGAAGTATATATAAGACTTAAATTATAGATACTCAGATATTCAGAATTCCTTATTCACTCTTTTATAGGTCTTCATTAAATATAGTTTGCTAGGGTATGGTGTGATAGGCACTGCTCTAAACTAAGAGAGTGCAGTGATGTAAGACATATAGGGTCCTTACTCTCATGGAACATACACCCTGACTGTAAAGGAAGAAAATGTCCAGTGGGTAAAATGCTCATTAAAAAAAAAAAGATGGCAGTTTTCCTATTAATTATATTTGTAATTTCTGTTCCCCTGCTAAATTTCATTTAAAAAATACTGACATTATGGCAATTAAAACAACAAAAAATGAGCCATTAATCATCATTTTTTATTAGAATGACAGATCAGATACTAAGTCAAATTTGGATATTTCTTGGTTCTCTTTAGTAATGGAAACCTATCTGAATATAATCATTAAACTATTTCAAAATTTATTTTGGAAAAAAATATTCAAGGCAAATAGAAACAAATTTTACCTAATTCTATAAAAATACTACTATCTAAAATTTTCTTTATCACTAACCAAATTCTGTGTATTGATGCAACACTTGTATTAAGATTTTCTTAAATTCACAAAAACATTTTTTAAAGCTGTACTCCTAGCCATGTTGATGCATCATTTTCCACCTGTACTGAGAAAAGTAATATGCTTTCTATAATTTATAGGAAATACATTAATATAATGTATTTTATTTTGATCTCTACTTTCAAAAAACAGATATCCTACAGAGATTCAGAATTTTATAATACACACATGTACTTCTCCTATAATAAAAATGGAACCAATATCTGTAGTGATATCTTTTAAGATGATGGTTAAGTATCTGTGTTATTTTTGAAAATTAACAAATATCAAAGAGAAATAAATCAGCCAAAGTGCTCTCTGCCATGTACTTTATAGTCAAAAAGTACTTTGTTCATTGCCAAGTTGAGAAGTACTATATAGGATGGCTTAGAGGAGGATTTATGAAGACATGAATTCAATCAGTCCTCATACATTTTCTATTGGTGTAGAGTGAAATAAGACAATTTTAAATAATTTCATAGCAGATCAAAATTTCTGACTAAAAAGTACATAATTGGTTTAAATTTCCTCACAATTTAAGACAATCGTCCTCTTGTATCAACTTAGTAAATAGTGTCCTACTTTCAGTAAATATTATGTGTCCTAACTCTATATAAAGCAAGCTTATTACTATATTTCTTTATTAAATGATAGCCCTTGCTCTGTTTTTATTTTTTGCTTTTTTTTCCTCTCTGAAACTCTGTTCAGGTGTCAGTGCTTGTTTATTAAATCCCTTTTTCTTCATCAATTTTCCTGAAGGAAGAAGACACATGATCAGGAACCAATAAGAATATAATATGGTTAAAAACATTTCAAATCTAAGAAAGAGCTAAGTTATAATATAGGAGTTAACTCTATTAAATAATACTAAATCAGTAGAGTGACAAAAAGAAAAGCATTATGAATAGGAATTCAGTAAGTGTTTCAATAACTATCCCCACCCTGCCATCAAAAAAAAAAAAAAAAAATCCAAGAAGCGTTACTGGCCAACCCAGTATTCAATGCAGAGTATAACAGAACCCAGGTAACCTAAAAGCTTGTTGGTGAGTAATGGAATTCATCAGACATTATATTTATTAATATTAACGACTTCAGGAAGCAGATGTTAGGTTCTCGAGCATTTTGGTGCATACTGCCTGTAATGAAACAACCCCAAATAGGCATTCCATACTATGTTATTCTGTGTGTTTTAAAAATGTAACTTCCCCCAAGGGCATACAATGCCGTCTGTTATGAATAAGGTTAAAGTATTGAATATATCTCCCTAAAAAATATATAGGGTGAATGTTGAGTATTAAATTCCATCTAAAATGTACTAATCATTATAATATCAAAATACTTCCAGGGAGTTGATAGAGCTTAAAAAATAATGTCTCTGAAAGTCACTCAAAATAATTTATTCTTTCTATTCTTTTTTTAACTTAATCTGACTATGAGGAATTGAAATAGTAGGGATCAAAGTAGTTTAAAAACTGAAGGGCATTAATGAAATATAAGTAACATTATTACATGTCAGTTTAGAAAAATTGACTTCAAACACTAGCCTCTGATTTTTAAAACTTTCCAAACAGTAATAGTTATTTAACCTTACAATTTAAAATTATTTTCTCTTCTATATATGCTAGCAATTATTAATATTCTATATTAAATGACAATTGTTTATACAAGTTATTTATTTTACTTATTTGTTATTCCTAGGGATACCTTTGTTATTTCTTAAGGTACCTTGAAACCAATGTATTTAGATAATGTTTCAATATATTAAAATAAAATGATGTCAATTATTTAAATATTTTAATTTCCATGTTCAAAGACTCTCCTCAGGTTAATATAGTTTGTTTTTTTTTTTTTTTCATTTCTAGCATGTGGGAAGATTCTTGTTCATATCCAAATGCCCAACTAAAGCCTAGACCTCAGATTTAAAAATTGGGGAAAATTTTGGTTTTTAAAGACAGAAGTTCAAGAAGTTCTATATTTCCCCTGACTGAAGTGGACAGGTTGGAAATATACATATGAAAGACAGACATAATCAAATTCCCATAGGAAAGGGGAGAAAGAATGTTTTTCATACAATACATTGAAAATTCAGTAACTGGACAATATAAACTCCAGAGGGGGGGAAAAATTTATACATATATATATATATATATATATATATATATATATATATCACGTTAAGAAGGGCTTACTTTTATATTAATGTGTGTTCTTTAGTAACTGAATGGGCTAATTATAAGTACTCATATTTTTGAACACTAGAGGGAGTACACAAAAGAAAAAGAAGAAAAAGAAGCCAAATACAAATATTACCTAGTTTTTGAGTGTTTCCCATAATATTGGATCTTTGCAACAAACTGCTTGCTTATTTCTTATGGACACAGTAGGATGATTAAAATGTATTTAAACAGTATCCAATATCACTTTTTTTTTTTTTTTTTTTTTCTTTTTGCGGTATGCGGGCCTCTCACCGTTGTGGCCTCTCCCGTTGCGGAGCACAGGCTCCGGACGCGCAGGCCCAGCGGCCATGGCTCACGGGCCCAGCCGCTCCGCGGCATATGGGATCCTCCCAGACCGGGGCACAAACCCGTATCCCCTGCATCGGCAGGCGGACTCTCAACCACCGCGCCACCAGGGAGGCCCCCAATATCACTTTTGTATGTCATTTTCCAGTTAATTTAAAATTTATAATGACTAATGACAAGAAAGGTACACAATGTTCAAGAAGCAGAAAAATAGAGTGAATGCTATAAAAAAAGAAAGACATACTTTCTCCTTACTGCAGTTTACACACTTGATTGGAAGAAAGTAGAATTATATCTAATGTGCTTCAAAGAGTTTAAATGACATCCCTGAACCTTAGGGAACAATGGGCACTCTGAAATCAGAGCCAGACTTGTCTGAAGATGAAGGCCTGAAGTTACACCACATTTAGGTTTTATATAAACAGGATGTCCCTAGAATTTCCATATGGGAGGGATAATATGGGAGCCACTGGTTGGGAGTCAAGAAGGGTCAGGACTTCATGAGTTAATATCTTTTTAACATTTAGAACTCTGCCTGACACATAGTAAGCATTCAATGTGTTAGCTGTTACGGAGAGATCCTTTGTCCATTTCAAAGAATAAGAATATGGATTGGGTTTAGTGGAATGGGTTTAGTGAGGTTAGTAGATTTTAAAAATCAAAGCAGGGGAACAAGAGCTCCCTCCAGCCAACCTACAAACTACTACCATATGTAAAGGCAGGAAGATAAAGAATCAATGCAAAAAGTATTGAAAAAGCATCTACTACATGTTCCTTCTCTGTAACTGGTAGATGGGCAGTGGAAAGTGAAAGGTAAGAGTTCGATCTTTGAGAACTTTAATGGAACAAAAGTTGGAAGAGATCCAGTTATTCACAAATTCATTTAATGAGCAACTACCACATGACAGCCACTGCACTGCTCTAGTCACTTGAGATACATAAGGGAATAAAACAAAGGTCACTGACCTCCAGGAGTTGACATTCTAAATGTGGGAAACAAACAAATAAATAATGAACACTAGGAATAAATTGTTTAGTATATCAGAAGCTAATAAGAATTAAGGAAAAGAGAAAAGGTGAAATAGGAAAAGAAAGATGGAGAATGCCAGAGTGTATAACAATATGTGGAGTTGACAGAATTAGCTGTGGTGGGGTAACAGGTGAGTGAAACTTTAATGAGGTAACAGGGCAGTAGAGTGGAGTTAGCCATAAAAATGTGCATGGCACATTCATTCTTGAAATAGCAAGATTAGTGAGGTTGAAGCAAGGACAGCCAAAGAGAAATCAGTAAGAAAGGAAGTGAGCGTGAAAACAGGGGTGAAGGGAAATCTGGGGCCTCATAACCACTGTGAGTACTTTGAGTAAAATGGCAAGTCATTACAGAGATTTGAGAACAATAATGTGATCGAGATTTACCCAGATCACTGAGCTAAAAAAAGGGGGCTTAATGAAGCAAGAGAATGGTCAGGAGGTTACTGTAGCAACCAAAATGAGAGAGGATGTTGGCTTGAACCAATGTGGTAGCTGTGGAGGAGACAAGAATTTGTCAAATTCTACAAATATTTTGAAGGTAGAGCCAACCAGACAGTCTGATGAATTGTGTATCATGCATGAGGAAAAGGATTTGATAATGACTTTAACACCATCCATTGACTTGGCAAAGACTGAAAAGGCTAAATTTTGAGGGAAGGAAAATATCAACATTCCAGTTTGGACATGGAAAGGTGAAGATGTCTCTTAGACATCCAAGTAGAGATACAGAAAAGACCACTGATCATATAAGTTTAGAAGAAATGTCTGGGCTGGAGACACAAATTTGGAAGTCATGAACCTATAAATGGAATTTAACCTCCAGACTGAATAAGAATACCAATAAGGGAAGTGTAAATAATTTGTTTTTTAAAAAAAAGGATCAAATTTGAGCTCAGACATCTTAGAGGAGAAATAGGCAAAAGTAACTGAGAAAAAAAAAATCAGTGAGGTGAGAAAACATGGTATTCTTCAAGCCAAGTAAAGAAAGATTATTAAAGAGACTGTCAAATGCTGATAAATTAAATAAGGTTAGGACTAAAAACTGACCATTTGATTAAATAACATAGAGTCACTGACAATCTTGACAGAGGCAGTTTCAGTGTAGTGGTTAGAGTGTAGGTCTGATCGGAGTGGGTTTAGGAAAGAATAAGAGGAAATAGGTGATGTCAAGTATAAAACGTAAGATTTTTGGTAAAGGAGAGCTAAGAAGTGGGATGGTAATTTTCAGGAGAAGTGGGATCAAGAGAAGGTTTTACTATTTATTTTCACTTTTATGCTGATGGGAATCATCTGGGGGAGAATGAACAAAAGATGGTATAGTAGAGATAGGCGAGAATCGTTGGTGATTTTCTTGAGTAGATGAGAAAGAACAGGCTCTCACGGCACAAGTGTAATTATTGGCTTTTATTCCTTAACAGCTTTAATAAGTATTACTCAGAATTGGATCTTCAAGTTTAAGTTCCTCATCAGATAACAAGAGTAAGACTTTAAAAATGTTGTACTGGGCTTCCCTGGTGGCGCAGTGGTTGAGAGTCCGCCTGCCGATGCAGGGGACATGGGGTCGTGCCCCGGTCCAGGAAGATCCCACATGCCGCGGAGCGGCTGGGCCCATGAGCCATGGCCGCGGAGCCTGCGCGTCCGGAGCCTGTGCTCCGCAACGGGAGAGGCCACAACAGTGAGAGGCCCGCGTACAGCAAAAAAAAAAAAAAAAAAAAAATGTTGTACTAAAGATTACATGGTAACTAAAAGAGAAAGGCAACTTTTTTTTTAAGGCACAAACAGGGAACAATTGTTAAGGAACATAAGCAAATACAACTGAGTGGCATAGTGACCATAAACATGAGGAATACAGAATTCAAGTTGGGTAAAAATTGTGATGGTGTCAAGATTGTCTGGGATGGTCTCTGTGTTACTCCCTGAAGGAAGGAAAGAGATAAGGCCAAACTGAAACAATGGGACTGCTGGATATCGGGCTGTAAGGCTGGGTTTGTTCATTTGACATTTTAAGTATCAGGAGAATAGTGTGTGATCTTTTAAGCAGGGGAGTGGCATGAAGAAAGCAGTGTATTAAGAAGATTAATCTGGTAGTGTTTAAAGAATGAATTGGCAGAGGAGAACAAGAGACCAGATAGCTCTAGGGCTATTAAAACATCTTCCATGAAATTGATAGCATAGGGATTAGAGAGGTGGCAGTGGGAAGGAAGACAGCCAATCTGAAACCCCCTATAGAAGAAGACTTAATGATTTTATGCTCTTGTTCTACCATGTACTTTTCTTTCATAGCCTTTAACGCTCCTTGATAAATATTATTTCTGTTATTATTTGAATAATGTCCTCCCACTAGCATGTAAGTTCTAGATGTCAGGGGCCATGTGTGTGTTGCTCAATATTTTTTTTTTTAGTCCCTAGCACATTGCCTTGCATATAGTAGACATTTTTTTTTAAAGTTTTGAATAAGTGTATAATATATTAACGCATATCAGAGAAGCTTATGAGGAAGGAGAAGAAGGAAAAGAGAAGAAGGAAAAGAACAAACAATGAAGAAGACAGGAAGAGGAGAAGGGAGGAACAAGAAAGGGAAGCATGACAGATGACATAGTGGAGGAAGGAGAGGAAAAAAGATTGTACTGAAGTTAAAAGCATGAAAAACAGCAGAGTAACTATGTTGCTGCTGGGAACTGGGGAGCTGGTTCTCGACAACAGTTTAAAGGGAGAAATATCGGGAGTCCAATTCCATCATTTGCTCTCTATATTAGTTACCCCCTCTGCCTCAGCTTCCTTGTAAGTAGGACAATTATAACGACCTCAAAGGGTGACTGAGAGGATTAAGCAAGTTAACACAGAACAGCTCATGGTACATGTGAGTACTGAACAGATCTTAGTCACATTCATGTTTATCATCATCATCATTGTCACCATCATAATCATCATCATCATGACCATCACTGTATTTCTTCTATAACTTGTGCCACACCATGAAGCAGTGACACCATTCAAACCTCCCCTATCTCTACAGAAATGGAAGAGGCAGGAGAAGCATAAGACAGTTTGATAGATGAGATGAAGAGGACTTCTTTCCAGTAAAGATTGCCACTGACCTCATTCAGGAACTAATGGTAGCAAGGAGACAAGCAGCTCAGTCTCAGCCCATTGTCCCTTCTGAGTTTCCCTTTTTTTCCCCAAATCTTAAAATACACACATGTATACAATTTCCTTGAAATTTTTCAATTTAATCTTTATTTGATTGTGAAAAATAGAAAATGAGATAAGGGAAGTGGTGAGTGAAAGTGAGAAGATATATTTTAAAAGTAGTTTCAGTGAAGGGAAAAAGAAAAGAATCAGGTAAATGTAAGAAAAGGCACAAATAATGTTTTTTTTAAACAAAAGAAAAGATAAGAATACAAGATATGAAAGGAACATAAAGCCCCGGTGCTTGACGGATAAATACCAAATAAAAGCTTAAATAAATTTTTAAAAAGGTGGGTAAAGAAAGCAATATTAAAAAATATGTAAGTGACATGGAATAAGAGGGAAAAGCTAGAGCAGTCATTCTCAACTAGGGTGATTCCCCTCACCCCCCTCCAGGGCACATTTGTCAATGTCTAGAAACATTCTTAGTTGTCACACTGACATTTTTAGTTGCTGCTGGCATCTAGTTAGTACATGCCAGGGATGCTCTAAATGTCCTACAATGTATAGGACAGCCATCAACAACAAAGAATTATCTGCCCAAAATGTCAATAGAGCCATTTTTGAGAAACCCTGAACTAGACAGAAATTAAAGGTAAAGAGGAAGCAATGGAAGTAGTTCAGATCTGGTCACTCTTACAGCTCAAAATTGCAAAGTCCTCATTTTACTCTGAGTAAGAGTTAAAATTGTTAGACATGTCTCCTTACACATTTTACATTGCCTTAGAGTTACTTCTTGCACTCTACTAGAGGTGAAGTTCATCCTACTACAGGTGACTTTCTTCAAGGGCAGGTCCTTAAGCTTATTCATGTTGGCATCCTTTATGTTCTTTTGCACAGTATCTTACACATATCAAGAATTCAATAAATCTTTCTTCATTCATGAACTAGTGTCACACACAAAAAATAATAAAATAAAGAAAAATGCTGTTCTGGGACCAGTTTTAATAAGAGAACACGCTTGATTTACAATAAGCTCTGGAAACAAACATTTTATCCTTCCATGTGGTGATGTTCTCTAGCACATATCATAAAAAAAAAGTGAGAGTTAACCTTCAGACACAAGAGCATTCCACAGTTTCAGATTAGTGAAATGTGTGTGTGTGTATGTATATATATACATACACACACACACATATATATATATACTCCTACCCCACTTTGAGATAGATTACATCTACCAGAGTCCCTCTAAGAGAAGTAAATTGCTAATAAACTGCCCATTTGCTCCTGGAATAAAAACCATCCATTTATAGCCATCAGTATTTCTTTTTTCCTTTTTTGTAGGGTCAGGACTTATGATCTTGAAAATTATGGAGATGGGTCTCAAACAACCAGCTGAATTTTTTTTTAAATCAATCACTTGTTTTGTCTCTTCACCTGAATTATTCTCACCCACTCAAGATTCCCTAAACATCTGCAAAAACTTATGCCTTCATGAGCTTTTGTTCCAGGGGAAATACCCACAATTCTGTCATACTTTCGAAGTGCTCTGTGACATGGGGGAAAAAATTAAGAACTACTGCCTCTAGAAGACAGCTAATTTGACCGATACATATTTTTTAACCTGGCATTTTTTTGTCACATGAACATAGTTCAAAATCTTAGGACAAGATATGATATTATGAAAGAGGCCAACAAACAACAGTAAATCTGTTAGCTTTTGGACAGTACTACAAAAGAGAACCTGTTAGAAATTGTCAAATTTGCTTTCTCCAGACAAGTATGGTACATGCTATCTGTAGCTGAAACTCTATTTATAATGGGTCAAACAACATAATAACTGACTCATTGGGCATAGGTATATAATTTGAGTGACTTCAATTATCGTACAAGTAAACATTTATCTCAAACATCAACCCGAAGTAACACTTGCAAAGCAGAAGGAGGAAAAACAATGATCATACATGTAAGTTCTGTCCTAACAATGTTAATGTTTCTTACCTAAAGTGAGGCCTGAAATTCAATTCCTTTGGAATCCTCACATCCGTCCATTCTCAAAAATACAAATAGCTTGTGCCACATAAGGCAACATCTGTTCCGAGTTGACAGGCCACCTTGTGAACCTACTTTGATGTGGACACTACCTAGACATGCCTATTTTCTCGTTTCAGTTGATGTTATTTTCTGGCTCTTATTTAGAGCTGAAGTAGCTTTGACTTTGGTTTCCCAGGTCTAAGAAATCTTAACTTCGAGCAGTTCTTCCTAATGAACTAACTTTTAATATGATAAAAACACTTCTATTCATATTATACTATAAAATATAGGATTTTAGAATAAGGTATTTCTTTTTTCCCTTATATGTGACGGGAAGAGGGGGTGGCTTAAAATTGGTAGCACTAAAATTAACATGTGAAATCTAACAATAAAGATACATTTGGCATTGCTAGTCAGCTCAATAATTGGGGGCCTGGTAAATATTCAACAAGCTTCTCTATTCATCTGTCACAGCAAAAAGCGAAACAACTGTCAAACCCCAAACATATCAGAAAACTTAAGGACAGTACCTCCCTTCCAAGGCAATTTGATAACAAAAGAGAATAAAAGTTTCCCAAATTCTTTTAAATTCATTTGAAACTGCTATATACAATGCTAGACATCAGCAAGCACCCATATTAGTTGTTCCTTTATTTTCTAAGTCATAATATAAAAAAGAAATGTCATATTTTTCTTAAAGTTTTTGTTGAAGAGTAAATAGGTCAAAAGTAATTCACTGCAGTACCTATTTATTCAGAAGATGAAAACTGCAATGTCTAGTTAACTCACTATTAATTTTGCCTCAATACTGGTGCCCAAAACTGAGTACAACCCACAAAAACAATGACTGTTACCACAAAGAAATAATATACTCACAATAAGACTTAAAAGTTTTATTAGCTTCACTAGAAATTTAAGAAGATGGGTCCACACATATACAGACGCTGGGAGTAAAAGACTTGTGAAAAACTCCCTGAAGATTCGCAAGTTGGATTGAAAACTTTAAAACTTTCGCACCCTTGATTTCTAAGCAATTGGGGGAAAAAATAGGAAGATCCATAGAACTTAGTGGTTAAATGCCTGGGTTATAGCACTAAAATGCCTAGCACTGAAGCCTCACTCACAAGTAAGGGACCTTGGCAAGTGACTTACATCTCTGGCCTCTGTTTTTTTATCTGTAAAATAGAGTAACAATAGTACCTTCCTCATATGTCTGTTTTGAGAATTAGAAGACCTAACATTAAGAAATATACTTAGAATAGTATCAGGCAGGTAGTAAAAATCTATCTGTCTTAGCTATTTTTACTGTCAAAGCTGTTCTTTTAGTGATACTTAACCACCACAAAAATTTGTTAATAGAATGTCGAACATTAGGGGCATGATAAAGTAACTTATAACAGATATATATAATGGTTGTGATCTAATAGTATTCCAGAAAGCAGAAAACATCATTGTATATAACTTCATAATTTTACATGACTTTGTCTATGTTAAAAACATGCATACAAAAAGATGGAAAGAAAATATAGCAAAATTCTCAATATATCTATTTACGTGTGGCATTAAAGCTGATTTTTATGTTATCTTTTCTAATTTTTTTATTTTTCCAAACTTTTTATATTATTCATATACTGTATTACTTATGAAATATCTTCTTTAACAAACTAGTACCCTTAGGATTTGAAGGAAGGATGAATACGTGGAGCACAGAGGAATTTTAGGGCATGAAAATACTCTGTAGGACACCATAATGATAGATATATATCATTACATATTTGTCCAAAGTCACAAAATGTCCAACATCAAGTGTAAACCCTAACATAAACTATCGACATTGGATGATAATGATGTGTCAATGTAGATCCATCAGTTGTACCAAATGCACCAATCTGGTGGGGGATGTTGATAATGGGGGATGCTACACATGTATGGGGACAGGGCGTATAAGGGAATCTCTGTACCTCTCCCTCGATTTTGCTGTGAACCTAAAACTGCCCCCCAAAATAAAATCTTAATAAAATACACAAATAAATTTAAATTTTAAAGGAAAAAAAAGTACCCTTCATTGTTTACCAATCTTTTATTTTCAACTTAATGTAGTTATGCACATTTTAATCAGAAATGGGTTAGCATATTATTGGAATTTTTCCCCTCTAATTTTCAAAAATTGTCCATGATATTTTTCATGAACTAGTTCTACAGATGCTCTGTAGTTTAATTTGTGTGGGAAAATATGATTTACTCAAACTTACATTTCTATCTCTTTTCCTACATTTGATTTAATTACCTCAGATCCTCAGAGCAGTAAGGGTGGAAAAAACATAATCCAAGTAACAATGAAACTATTACATTGGTTTTATTATCTATTACTTCACTATTGCCTGAAGCACACTGTCTATTTATTACTTTAAGTCTGCTTGAATTTCTTATCAGTTAATTCTCTGAGTCTTGAATGGTTTAATGCATTGGAAATAGAGAGACAGTAAAGGATGGTTATTGGTTATTTCTATTTTCTCAGAACCATGCTGCTCTCTTAATAACATGCTAAGCCATCATGCTTAAGAAAAGAAAAACTAAAGAGCATTTTAGCATTTGGTAATATACTTCAGTTTGAGAGGGTAGACTGTTGTATAGAGTAGTAAAAATACAGCTATTGCTACAAATTAATCATCTGTGAAATCTCACTCATTCATGACTTTAGAATTTAGAAAATACTCCAGACATTATTCTCTGTAATTTGTTCAAGTAATGAATTTTATATGCATGGATTCATTAACCAAAAAATATTTGGTAGGATTTCCTAGATCAATAAACTAAAGCACTTCAAGTGGATAAGCCATTAAAAAAGATAAAAAAACATTTAAAAACAAAAACATTTTGCAGAAAATTGTTAATTCTATCAATTCTGTTTTCATCAGCCCCCAAATGGATCATTTCCTATAGGTTTTCAAACTTTTCAAAATTAAACTTAATTTTAATTTATATGACATTATAAGAAAAACATTGAGTGCTTTCCAATCCATAGTCACAAAGCTGACAAAACCTTTCTACTCATGGAGTCCAATCAGTCAGTGATCCCAGAGCAGACAGAACAACTCATCTTTACTGGTTTCTCCATAATGGTCATGTCTACTCACAGGGCTAAGCAATATATATATACACACATACATATGTACATATATACATACACACACACACATATAGTTAATTCATATAATAGTCTTGTTACTTAAAATCGTAAAATGAAACAGTATGAAGAATGCTCAAGGTTATAATCAGTCTAAACTAAACAAGAATCCAGCTAAAGCAGCAATGAATTTTGTTTCCAAGTAGAAGACTATTTATTATATATTCTAATCGCTCCCTAAACAACAAGATCTATGATCCTATATTAACACCAACATTTGATGCACAACAAGTTTACCAGTGAGATCTCCACAAAAGAACAGGCAAATTGATACCAAGAGAGGTCAGCTTATTTGAGAACTCTCTTTAAAAAGCAATAGCTCTGGGGGCTTCCCTGGTGGTGCAGTGGTTGAGAGTCCGCCTGCCGATGCAGGGGACACGGGTTCGTGCCCCGGTCCGGGAAGATCCCACATGCTGCGGAGCGGCTGGGCCCATGAGCCATGGCCACTGAGCCTGCGCGTCCGGAGCCTGTGCTCCGCAACGGGAGAGGCCACAACAGTGAGAGGCCCGCGAACCGCAAAAAAAACCCAAACAAACAAAAAACAAAAAAAAGCAATAGCTCTTTTTTTCTGCATTACTTCAAAGAAAAAGGATTGCCCCGGAAATGGCTAATTTTATCCCTAAAGCTCTAGAGTTGCCCCACTATTTTTTTCTTTATTTTCAACGTGTAGAAAAAAGCAACATGGATTAATCTTGCACTCCAATGCTATTTCCTCTTAATTGCTTCTCCTTTCTACCTTTTCAATCTTATCCAACATCTCAAAGACCCCAAATTTTCCTTTTTGGCTTTTCATTCTCCCTAAGGACTTGGCCTTCATGAAAATCTCCACTGTTTAATCGTAACACTTGGATATGTGATCTCCTGTATATGGCACTGACCCGTTTGTGTTAATCATGACAGTCTGAATAAATCATAAGTTTCTTAAAATTCATATCTTACCATCTTTTTAAAGTTTCTACTACCCTTTTCACCAAAAGCTTACTACTAAGTACATACCAAGTATCAGTTTATAAATCTATATATACTCATTCTTATTCTCAATTCTGTATTCTTAGATCACAGTGAGAGTGGTGGTCACTAAAAGTAGTAATGCCTTTTTACACTACTGATGTTCAAAGACAGGATAAATATAGCCCAACCTATTCTTTGAGTTCACTAAGACCAGAAACTCCAAATTATTCATCTTGGTAGCAATAAAAAGGTAATATAGTATTTGGCACACAATAGATGCTGAATAAATATGTTGAATTATACTTAAGGCTTTTCCATTATAGTACAGAAGACCCAGAAACCCATATTATTTCTGAAAAGTCAAGTTATTTGAGGTTTTACTAAATTCTGAAGGCAGAATAAATCTGCCCCTAGACTTCCTAGAAATCCTGTTCCTCTTCTTCTAATATACAATCTAATTATAATTAAGCAATAACTAATCATAAAAGGTACCAATAATAATAGAATTTTGTTACTCATTTTTTTTAAAATTTTTTTGTTCATCAGTAATTTATTTATTTATTTATTTATTTATTTTTGGCTGCGTTGGATCTTCGTTGCTGCGTGCAGGCTTTCCCTAGTTGCAGTGAGCGGGGGCTACTCTTTGTTGTGGTGCATGGGTTTCTCATTGCGGTGGCTTCTCTTGTTGCGGAGCACGGGCTCTAGATGCGCAGGCTTCAGGAGTTGAAGCACGTGGACTCAGTAGTTGTGGCTCGCGAGCTCTACAGAGCAGGGTCAGTAGTTGTGGCACACGGGCTTAATTATTCTGCGGCATGTGGGATCTTCCTGGACCGGGGCTCGAACCCATGTCTCCTCCATTGGCAGGCGGATTCTTAACCACTCTGTCACCAGGGAAGTCCCTGTTACTAATTGTTAAAGAGTTCCAAGCAGCTACTATTATGTTGGAATCTATCCCACTACCTGAATTTTCAGATGACTGAAGTCCAGAAGACTTCTAAAGAGAAAATAAATTTCAAAATAACCTCAAACAAAAGGCTAATCAAGTGCACTAATTGTTGGTGCAGAGTTTATGCAAAAATAAAGGACAAAATATGCAGAATACTACATTTTAGTTAGAATGAAAAAGGCAGATATAGGGACATATGTATATGTATAACTGATTCACTTTGTTATAAAGCAGAAACTAACACACCATTGTAAAGCAATTATACTCCAATAAAGATGTTTAAAAAAAAAGAAAAAAAAGAGAAAAAGTCAGGGAAAAAACAAATACCATATGGTGAATGATACAGTGATGCAGTCATAATCACTTTCTTATTTCTAATTTCTGTTCCAAATTAATAACAGCTCTATGCTAACTTATATTAAAATATATTATGGCATAAACACATACCATTGCCAATAAAGGAATTAGAATTCAAAATATAACTGTTTATATTTAGTATATACCAATGATAAGCTACCAGAATAGTGAATGTAACAATTAATGAATAGTGACATTTATATTTACAAGTCATAGGTGTAGGCACCAACAGGTTTGTGATTTACAAAGTTTTGTTACTCCTCCATTCAAAATTACATCAAAAACAGGTTCAGTCATGTGTGCAATATTATCTTAAAAAGATAAATGCCGGACAACTGCAAGATGTCATAGGTTAAACATGCCCTATAAATATTTTGTTCTTGAAATAACTATCTCTCCTATTACATAAATGGCCAGTGTTTTGAGATTCAGACATAGTATCCACAACTCCATGTGCAAACCTAGGATGATGATATCCTCACAAAAGTAATTAATAATCACATCAAATCATTTATCATTCATAAATTCCACTCTCAAGGGTGAAATTTTTAGCCAGACAGGGCCTGGCACCCAATCAAAGCTTACAAAGCATCAAGATAAAATTTTATCTCTAGATCTGTCTAGAAGACAGATCTTTTCATTTACTTGGTTTTACATTACCTATGCTTTTCTATTCCTTTTATAACTGTTTGTTTGTTTTTTCCCTAATAAAAATGCTCAAGCAAATGAAAACAGAAAGAGTGAAAGGGAGAGAGATCCACAGACTCCCTGAAACATTTCTTTGTGATTCTATCCAAGAGCTATAGTGAGGTTAAAAGTTTCACTATAGATCTACCTGGTCTCCAAACATGTACAGAATAATGATGCAAAGCAGAACTGGGACCATGTGCAGTTTCTTGTCATTTATTCTGTCTAAAATAAGGAGTGGAGTGACACATCGTAACATAAGAAGTATGTGCCCATAGATGCGGAGTTTTGATTGACTACTTTCTCTTAATCTCAGCCTCCTTGCTGAAGCAGTAAATACGTTTCTGTGATGATGTAGGTTTCCCACATCCCCCATCTTAGAAACCTCAACAACCGTAAAGCACAATTCTGCCAAAAGGAACTTGCCCAAATTTGTTCGTTTTTTAAAACGCCATCATGTTTCGGATGAAAATACAGCCTGCCAAAGATGTCAAATAAAAGGATAACAAAGAAACAAACAGCATCTTTAGGCTTGAATTTCTATGCATAACCTCGCCATCTGTCAACCAGTTGTGAAACAATGATCCTAGAGAAGCCCTGAAACACGAACAAGTTTCCTCCTCGCATCTATCATCTGTATCAATCTCCGCTCTCAGGACCTCAGTAGTAATTATGTTCTGCCAGTGGAGCAACCTACAAGAATGGCATTTGCCATTTGCAAACCAAACCCTGCCGATGAATGGGTCATTTTAACAGACTTGTACTTGGTAACAAACGCGGAGTTCAGTTCACAGAGGTAACAGGGAGAGGAGGAGAAAGAAGGAGGGCTCTATCCTCACATTTGGATTGGAAATTGGACAGAGGAGGTCAGTCTCTAGAGGCCAGCCATCCAAACGACCCTCAATCTCTTCCCTCTTGGCCTTTGAAGCAGGATTATAATTTTAGACCTAGACTACGCCCCACCCCTTCCCTTCCCACTGCGGCCACCACCTTCGAAGTTACAGTGTCAGCTCTCCTGCAACTAGGGGTGCGGACTCCCTGGCAGAGAACAGCCCCAGGCACCCAGTCAGTAGCGGAATACTGGGCTGGGACTCTGCCACCAGCTCCGAGACACCACCCGCGGGCTCGCGGGAGACC
This sequence comes from Mesoplodon densirostris, assembly GCF_025265405.1. Taxonomy (NCBI): domain Eukaryota; kingdom Metazoa; phylum Chordata; class Mammalia; order Artiodactyla; family Ziphiidae; genus Mesoplodon; species Mesoplodon densirostris. The sequence goes on along the minus strand of NC_082663.1, from coordinate 101,524,744 downwards.
CCACCCCTCCCAACCCTGCCCTCGCCCCCGCCCTGAGCTGCAGCCTGAGTTACGCATCCTCAGCCTTGACACTGCCTCCGCTTCTTTCTATCCGCATCAACGCTGGTGGGGGTGGGAGGGCAGAAGTAGAATGGGGGTTGGGGGGAGCGACAAAGAAACACAACAGTCCTGATTCCCAAGATCCAGGACTCAAGTGGCAAGACGCTGGTGCACGCACACCAAACACACACACACACACAAACTCACTCACCGACGCGCCCTGCGCCCCAGGTTCTATGCCAACCGGCGACAAGATAGGAGGAAAAAAGGAGGTGGGGTGGCGAGAAGGCCCGGAGTTACTGGGAGGGACATTCCGAGGAGAGCAGGGGATGCCTCAGGAAGTGCGAAAGTGAGGAAGTCCCAGACCCCCTTTACATCCCCAAGTCTGGGCTCTCCAGCCAGCAGCCCCGGGTCGCCTTCCTTCCAGCTGGGCTCGGGAAGCGGGAAGGGGGGCCGGAGCCGAGCTTCTCCCAGGCTGCCCTCTCGGGCCTGGCCCAGGGCCCGGAACCCGGCCCCCTTTCAGCCCCGGCCTGAGGAGGCTGCCAGGCAAGGAGAGACTTGCCAGCGGACTCTGGGGGAGCAAGAGGGCAGGAGAGAAGCATCTTGCACCCTCCGGCCGGTTGCTGGTTTCTTCCTCTGTCGACACACCCCCAGTGAATCCCCTTCCCCAGCACACACACACACACACAAACCGAGACACGCGTGTTCACCCCTCTCACCATCCCAGGTGCATCGATTAAAACACTAGTTGATTTCTTCCTGATTAAAAAAAAAGAAAGTGCAACAACTCTTCTCAGGAGTCGCCGGAGGAAAGAAAGTCCGTCTGCAGGCGTCTTTCTATAGTTTCCCTTGAGTTAAGAAATCTGGCGGTCCCCAGTGAAAACGGGACCGGGAACCCCAGCGGGGGAAAGGCGACGAACTCCTTCCCCACACCCCGCACCTCTCACCTCCTTAAGTTCCTTGGCCACGTCCTTCAGGTCGCCCAGGACTAATTCCAGATCCTCCACGATGATCTTGATCTGTTCCTTCACCTTGGTTTTGGAGGCTGCCGGCGGTCCCTCGGCTGGAGAGGACGAGGAGGGGGTCCCCTTGGACTTGGCTGACATTCTTTGGGGGCAAGCGAGGCAGGTCAGCACAGGCTGGCGAGCGGAGGCTGCTGCGCGCCCCGGTCCCTGGCGCCGCGGCGGCCGCTGCCGCCCCAGTCCCCCAACATCTTGGACGCTCCCCGGGCAGCGACGGGTGGCTGCGCTCGGCGCTCGGCCGGGTGGCCGCACTGTGGTGCTGCCATCAACTCTCCGAGACGCGGCGCTCGGCGCGGGGCTGCAGACGGGCGAACAGCGCGCCTGCGCCTCCTCCCGCCGCCGCCCGCCGCTCGCGCGCACACAGGCGCTCGCTCCCCGCCCGCGGAGAGGGGCGCCTGGCCGCCGGTCTCTGGCTGTCAGCTGCAGGCCCCGCGGCACGTGGGGAGATCCCCCCGGGATCTCTCCCAGAACACCTGGGCGTCAGGGAGCCGGGTGATAAGTTCGTGTCCTGCCCACCCTCTCGTCTTGATACTGAAATGCCCTCACCATCATATCCTGCTGTATGTCTTGTCACATCCAGCTTGGATTCCTTCTGTTTCACCCACCAGCAGAGACCCGGATCCCCACCACACTTTCTGATCGATTAAGAACCACAGTAGGGTCAGAGTTTAATTTAGGGCTAGTAAAGCGACCCTAAATGTTCATCCAGGGCCAAAGTGTGTCCCGAAGGCCTCCAATCACTCTCCTACTCACCCAAGAGTTAAACAGAGGTGTTCTTACCTGTGCAGAAATAAAAAGAGGTGTGGATAAAATCGACCCCTCACCTCCTGGAATCATGATATTTAACCAGTGTTCTTGAAAGAGGTAGCTTAATCCTGCTGATTCCACAGAACTAATAGAGGATTTATTAATTGGAAGTCCTCTCATCAAAAATCCCCTGTGAGACTGTCTGAGTCATCTTGGCTGTACTTATCTGGGACAGCTCCCGTTTTTTGTTTTTGTTTTTGTTTTCTTAACTGTCTTTCCTCTTTTCATGGCCTATGATGATGTATGTTTTGGATGCAGGGGAAATACACTGGATATCCTCTTGTGAAAGCTGAATAAGAAGAGTTTGCCACCAACTTTTTTTTTTTCTTTTTTGTATCCATTTCAAGTCTTTTGCAACTAAATAAAGAGGAAATAACTTTCTGATTGTTTTGTCAAAATGACCCAGGGAGGGGAGTTAACAGGAAGCCTTCAGTTTCATTCTCAGTAGGTGGCTAGGATTCTCATTAGTTAAAGTTTTAATTTCCTTAGTAGCAAACCCATGGGTTATTAGCTACTGACCTGGAAGCCTGGATCTACTTTATTTTCTTCATACACTCTACTCCAAATCATTATTTTAATAAGCTTCCCATTTAGTCATGCCTTAGCAAGGACCTCTGTCTCTTGCTTCTCACACCCCAGATTGTTCCATTATGCTTCTATACATGAAGAAAATCTTGGCAGCTCTCCTCTTCCTCGTTCCATAAACCCCTCATATTCACTCTCTTCATTCTGAATAATTCATCTTGATAAAATCCTTGGAAGTCGTATTTGAAATATGGAAGAAAAAAGAGACAACAGAAGAAAAATAGAAATTTAGAAGTGTTATCAAAAGAATAACAACATTGAAAAATGCATTGAAAAATCAGAGGAAAAAGAAAGGTAGAAAGCAGAAGTTGCTGGAAGAAAATTAAAATAAGGAAAGAATAAAGGAACCAGTGTGCACTAAGCAAATTGGAGAGGAGAAGAGGGAAGAAATTATTAGAAGTGTTAAATAAGTAATATGCTTGAGTTGTCTAAGGCAGAGAGAATATATATTTTTAAGTGCCCTGTCTCTGCAGGTTCTTCTTTATTGTATAAAGGTGTAACAGTAAAAAATATATACATCAGGTTTACAAACTCCCCCACGGTAAATTCCTAATCTTTAACTATACTCTTATTTCGTATCTGAAGATGGATAAGTGGTCAGAAATAGCGGGAAAGAATGTGAGAAAAAGGGAAGGTACTGCTCCTTTATATTAGAATTTTTGACTCTTAATAGTAGGCAAGTGAATAGGGAAGCCCCCAAAACTCAAAAATGATGAAGTTAAGCAAGAATACTGGAAAAGAGGAAAGGAGGTGGTGTTTTTCTTACACTGACAAAATAATCCTCTTGTTAATATAAGGATATTTCCATGCCACTCTGAATCTCTTCACTAATGATTAAAAAAAATTCTGTTCTCCTATGGTATCCATTGCTAGCAATGAGCCAAACTATTTTGGCTCAAAACTGAATCATAATTATTACTTTAAAACACATTATGCACATCCATATCACAATTCACTCTTAAATAATGGTTATCATCTATCTACCTATCTATCTATCTATCTATCTATATTTAAATACAATATGGAGTTAACTGAAAGGGAAAAGTTGTAATTGGCTTCCAAACCCAAACTAACAAAGCTAGTCGACCCCCAGCAGTGATGACTACCACTATCTTTTAGTCATTAATCAGGTATGGATAAAATATTTCTAAAGAAGAAAGTTTTACAAAAAGAGTTAAAGATATTGAGGGGAAGGAGACAATAAGAAGGACACAAGGATATACGTCAAATCTATTTGCTTTCTATTTTTTTTATCACCTTTGTGGAAAAATTAGTCACTCCTTTGGCACATCCTGCACTCTGTCAGAGATTCACATATATGATGTTTTAAAGCCAAATTATGGGGACCACACAACAAAAGTGACACCTAATAAAATTTCTTATTAATGTGTTCATAAATCTGTTTATGTACTAGTGCTAGAGGCAAATGGGTACATACTCAAACCACATCACTTACAAACTTAGAATAACAGACTGCTAATAGAAAAGTGTCTTATTTGTAGAAATGATTGTTCACCCAGAATGTTATTCTTTCTGTATCTTTAGTCAACATTTTCTGAGGGTTGCAGCAGGAAGGGTTGCATAATTATAGGAGATCACCTAGTGGTTGTTCACTTACAGGCATTTATCAATATTTTCCCGTGTGTGTATGTATGTGTGTGTGCATGTGTGTGTTTAATCTGTTGCATTCAATCTCTAATAATTAACCTGCATGAGGAATGCTATGACACTGACATACTTTTTAATTCACAAAGAGCTCAAGAATATTCCCAAAATATTTGTCCCATTTTGTTGACAGCAGCTTTTATCAATATACCACCATAATAAAGGATATGCATAATATAACATCGCTCTTATAATGACGTCGCTTGGTTTTCTTTCTTTTTTTTTTCTTTTGCATAAACTTTGCTTGTAAAATCCAATAAAGTCATTAGAGATATTTGAAAACATTAAGAAAAAGAAAAAAATAAAGGAATGACAACTTTGTTTCCACCAAAATAGTTTTCACTGGGTGAAAAATACTGGCAAACAACGTGGATAGGAGAGAAAATGCCATTAGTGAAACGCAACAGAGAAAAATGAGTAAAGTTCTCCACGTATACATTGACTAAGAAATATACTGTACATGATATGCCTAGGCAGTGATTTGCAAATCTGGCACACATCAGAGCTTGTTAAAATACAGATTGCGGGATCCCACCCCCAGAGTGTGTGATCTAGTAAGTCTGGGGTGGGGTTTGAAATTTGCATTTTAACAAGTTTCTAGGCTGCTGGAGAAAGACCAGCCTCTGAAAACCACTGGTTTGAGAGATTGAAAGAAAACTTTAGGTTTCTTTTTAGCTAGAAAGCCTTAAAGATCATCCAGTTACATCTCTTCATGTTATAGATGAGAAAACAATGCCTTGGGAGGTTAAATGGTACCTCCAAATTTTCACATCTAGGGAATACAAATTGGGAGCTAGAACCTCATGTTGACTCAGACTTGTGGAGTTGTCTCCATTTGTCTAGAGAATATCTCCTTTTTATGTAGCAATTGCTTTTGGCATGATGGCTATCTACTATAGATGTATATTGGTAAAAACAAACAAACAAACAAATGTGATCTGGAAGTTTAAATACAAATACCCATTGTACAATAGTACCCTGAGTAATTAGAACTTTTTCTATTCCGAAGTAGCTGTTCCATAAACACTTGATAGGGACATGAATGAATGAAGTGTTGTCTATCTCTGTGTGTTTTGAAACTAATTTAATTCAACAAATATTTTTTTTAATGACTACTTTAGGCAAGAATCTACGCTATGGAGTAGATGTGCCACTAGGTTTAGCAAGGCACAGTCCCAGCAAGAACAATTAGATAATTCCACATATGACTCTAATATAAAATATTGTACCTCAGAGTATCTCTTTATTGCCCTCTTTGCTAACTAGTCAGTTTATTTTACAAAGTCAATGTATACTTAATATTTTTTTTCCTTACTTTTTATCCATGAGACAGAAACTGAACTTTTGCTTAACTGAGCAAAGGAAATTGTCTTGTAGCTTAACCATAGAAAGGCAAGGAGAGAAATATTTTCCAGTAGAATTGGAGCCAGAAATTCTAGGACCATTGGGACTATTTCTTTCTATGTATCCCATTCCCTTTTAATAGATTGGCTTTAGTTTCTCCTTGAAGTTGAACCTTGGTCAATGATAAATCCCGGTTCACATCTTTATAACTTTGCACGTAGAAAAGAAAGAGATAATTACAGAAAGCTCCCGGGAGAGGACTTTGATAGGTCCAGCTTAGGTCATGGACACACACCGTGGCCAATTACTGTGATCAGCTCAGGTGCAAAGCTGCTCTTACAGTTGTGCCACTCTTAGAGAAAAGTCATACATTTGTATATTTATTACCATGATTTTCCAGCAGGTGGCAGTAAGGTGAGTCATTCTACAAAACTCTGTATATTATAATTTTCTGACAATATGGAAGTAAAATATTTTTAGGAAGCAAAACTGTTTTCAAATTCATACAAAGAAAGACATCATATGAATTAGCAATGGTCCTACTTGGGTTAGTAACTGGTGATGAGGAAGTTAAATGACTGGCCCAACTTGGATTAAGTTGCCTACACCTGTAGCCTATTTCTCCTTCAAAGGAGGAGGTGTGCCCCTGTGAAAATAAAAAGTTATCTACCATATAGCCTTTAGATTGGATTATATACCTTTCTTTTTTCTCACACTTCAGATTGACAATTTAAAATTGTTTTGATTCCCAAAGCTAGCTGCACTCAAGTCTTTGTTTTAACATTTCGTTTACCCATGAAAAGAGCCACCAACCCCCTCATCCATTCCTATTTTTGAGTCAGCTCTAAAGACCTGCAAAATTAATATTGTGAAATTATATATTGTTGGTTATTATATATACATATATATCATTGGTTATACAGATGAACATAGCTCCTAAAACCCTTGGAATTTCCTGGGCAATAAGAGCAATGACATAATGTTTGGTCTTTTGTTCTCAGTTCTTGAAAATGCTACAAGGAAGTGCCTTTTGGATCCCACCCAAGGGAGGAGGCTGGATGCCAGGAGAACCAACCATGTGATTAGAAAGTTGGGACTTTAAATCCCACCCCCTGATTCCCAGAAAGAGATGAGGTGCTTGAGGTTAAATCAATCACCACTGACCAGTGATATAGTCATTCCATGACTATGGAATGAAGCCTCCATAAAAACCGAGAAGAACAGTTTCTGGCCCTCCTCTTCAGAGAGCTTTCAAGTTGGGGAATAAGAATGTTTCCAAGTGTCACCGTACTGGGTCCCAACCTTTATGTGGACAGAAACTCCTCTGTTCTGCACCTCACCCTATGTATCTCTTCATCTCACTGTTGATTTGTCCCATTTAATATCCTTTTATAATAAATCAGTAATCCAGTGAGTAATGGGTTTTCCTGAGTTCTGTGAGCAGTTCTATCAAGTTCTTCAAACCCAAAGAGGGGGGTGTAGGTACCTCTGATTTAAAGCCAGTCAGTCAGAAGTACAGACAACAACCTCGGCTTGTGATTGGTGTTTGAAGTAAAGAGTGGTGTTGTGGGACTAAGCCCTTTATTTGTGGAATCAAATTCTATCTTCCCATAGATAGTGTCAGAATTGAGCTGAATCCTCAGACATGCTGCTGGTATCTGAGAATTGCTTGTTGGCATGGGGAAGCCTACACACAGACACACACAGACACACACACACACACACACAACTTGGAATTGAGTCCAGGAACCCCTTTCAAGACTTCCCCAGCCCAGAGCTGCTGAACTGCCCCACCACGTGTGCAAGCAAAATGCTGAAACAATTATTCTCATTCACCCAAGTTTTCAAGAGTTTCCACTTATCCTGAAATCTTGGGACCCATGCCTGACATCTCATTGTACTCTATCTCATTCTACCCCTCAGCTACAAAATGCTGGACCAAGTGAAGAAATAACCTGAGACTTTCAACACTCGAGGACCATTACAGACTTGGCCAAAGAGGTGCCTTAAAACATGGCCAGTTGCCATTCTGCACAGTTTAACAGCCTAACAGCCTCTTTCCATAGAAGGTGATTCAGCTACAACCAAGGAATACTTGATCATTTAGTAGAACCCAATAACCCTGCTAACACCAAAACAATTGAAAATCCTAATCAATCATTCATAAGCCCAATTAATTTTAATAGATACTTGGAGATCCCTATCCTTGTTAAGTATCAGGATTTTTTTCCCAAGGAAATGAGTAAGGGTGGGCCAGGAATCATTACTGTTTCTAATAGAGTCAGAAAGGACAGAGAATTTGGCAGAGGTTGTACCCCTCCCCCTGCTTAAGGAACACCTTGACCTTCAGGAATGTAAAGTCAAATCCTGCTAGTTGTAAGATGTCACCAATGTTATCCACTGTGTACGGCTAGATAATGTGCAGTTTTAGTTTCTCATCTGGGATGGAATGACCCAAATCTGCAAACAATCTAGAACATTCTGTGTAATGCTTATACTCCAAAACTGTGAGAAAAATAAATCACAGTGTTGAATCCACCCAGTTTACTATATTTTTGTGTGGAAGCCCAAGCTAAGATAAATTCTGTTTTGTTTTGTTTTTCTAACTTGGCTGAGATATAACTGACATAATATTTTATAAGCTTTAGATGTAGATATGTTGATTTGATACACTTATATGTTGCAAAATGATTACTACCATAGCGTTAGCTAACATCTCCATCCCATCACATAATTACCATTTCTTTTTTGTGGTGAGAACATTTAAGATCTATTCTCTTAGAAAATTTTAATTATATTTTATAGTATCATTAGCTAAAATCACCATGCCATATTTGAGATCCCCAGCTTATAACTGGAAGTCTGCACCCTATAACTAACATCTCCCCTTTTCCTTACCCTCTAGCCTCTGGTAAACACCATTCTACTCTCTGTTTCTAGAGTTCAGCTTTTTTAGATTCCACATGTAAGTGATATCATACAGTAGTTGTTTTCCTCTGCCTGACTTATTCTACTTAGCAAAATACCCCCAAGTTCCATCCATGCTGTTACAAATGGCAAGATTTCTTGCTTTATCATGGCTGAATAATATTTCATTGTATATGTACACCACATCTTTATCCATTCATCCATTGACTAACACTTAGGTTATTTCCATATCTTGCCTACTGTGAATAATGCTTCAGTGAACATGAGGATACAGATAGCTCTTTGAGATCCTAATTTCACTTCCTTGGGATATACATATACCCAGAAGTGCAATTGCTAGATTACATGGTAGCTCTAAAATAGATTTTGGTACTGAGAAGTGGAGTGCTGCTGTAACATATACCTAAAAATGTGAAAGAAGCTTTGGAACTGGGTAATGGGTAGAGGCTGAAAAAGTTTTGAGGTGCATGCTAGAACTATGGACATTTGGGCCATTCTTGTGGGGGCTGAGAAAGAAAAGAGGCGATCTGGAGAGAAAGCCTCCATCTCCCTAGAGAGTGCACAAATACTTATGAATAGGATGTTTGTAGAAATATGGACATGAAGGGGCATTCTGGTAATGTCTCATACAGACAAAAGGACATGTTATTGGGAGTTGGAAGAAAGGCTATCCTTATTATAAAGTGACAAAGTACTTGGCTAAAGTATGTCAGTGTTCAAGTGTTTTATGGAAGACAGAACTTGTGACTGATGAAACTGGATATTTAACTGAAGAGGTTTCCAAGCAAATGTTGAAGGAGCAGTCTAGTTCCTCCTGACTGCTTATAGCATAATGAAAAAAAGAAAGATGAACTAAAGGAGGGATTGCTAAGCAAGAAAGGAACCAGAACTTAAAGATTTGGAAAATTCTCAGTCTGACTATTTTGTAAAAAAATAAGAAATCATGTTCAGAAGAGAACACCAAGGGTGAGGCTGGACTATCAATCAAAGATACTATAGAAACTGAAATACAGCCAGTTTGAGCTGAAGGGGACAGAGATAGAACAAAATGAAAGAAGGATGTCAGACTTCTTAGATTCTATAGAGCTGGATCATAATTCTGTGAGGATGGAAATGTGTACTCTCCTTCAAGAATTGGAAAGAAAGATCCCAGAGATCATTTAGAGATCATCAGGGCCACCACCATGGATTTAACAGGTCAGATGGCTTTCATCCAAAGACTTGGGAACGAGCCAACCCTGCAAAGCTATGGGACAGGGTTACCCAGGATCTTGGGGGTATGACCCCCACGCATCAGAGTCACGGAGGGAGGATCACCACTTCAGCAGTTCCTGAAGGCAGAACTGATGCCACCGTGGGCCTGTGGAGCAGAGCATTGAACCAAAGAGTATTATTTTCCAGCACCAAGATCTGATGGAATTTACCTTGTCAGGTTTTGGACTTGCTGGGGACCCATCACTCTTTCCTTCTTTCCTGTTTCTCCCTTTTGGAATGGAAATGCCTATCCTATGCCACCATTGTATTTTGGAAGCACATTAACTTATCTGGTTTCACAGGTTCACATATAGAGAGTAATTTTGCCTCAGGATGAATTGAAACAGAGCAGGGCCCTATGGTCTCACTCCCCCACCCGCTGCCCCAGCCACCATGTCCTCTGCCTGCCTTTTGTCTGTAGAAAAACATTAACCAAAGAATAAGTTTAATCAGAGAAGTGAGAAAATGCAGAAGCAAAGGAAAGCAGTCAAAATAATTATAGTGTAGTCAATAAGCAAAGTCAAGAACCTTTAGTTCCTCCTCAAGGGCTGTAGATAATGTACTGAGCCATGTCCTGTGAGCTGTCTTGTAGATACTGAAATCCCCACCAGGTGGAAGAAGTTAACTACATGATGACCAGAATGTAGCCATGACATAAACTGCCACAATTCCAAGAACTAGCTTCAAAGAAATGGGAAAAAATGACCCTGGAACTGAAGATTAACTGTACTTAAAACAATCAAAATGACATTGATCAGACCACTGCATGACCAATTTCAAGATGACTGTCAGAGCTGACTATGCTGCTTCTGCGTGTAGCCCCCTCCCTCCGCCTATAAAAGCTCTTGCCCACTGATTGTCAGTGGGTGGAGTCGGCCTTTGACACAAGTCCACCCTCTCCTCCGGTTGCTGGCCTCTGAAATAAAGCAAACTTTCCTTTTCACCAAATTTGCCTCTTGAGTATTGGCTTTAGAGTGGCGAGCAGCCCAATCCCACTTTTGGTAACAGAATTATACCTCATGTCTCACCCATATCTGATTTAGATGATACCTCGATGAGATTTTGGACTTCAGATTTTAAAGTTGATGGTGGAATGAATTAAGACTTTGGGGATTGTTGGGATGAAATGGATGTATTTTGCATGTCAGAAGGACATGGATTTGGGGGGCCAAGGGCAGAATGGTGTAGACTGAATGTTCACTTCCCCTCAAAATTCATATGTTCAAGCCCTAACCCTATGTTACAATATTTGGAGATGGGGACTTTGGGAAGCAGTTAGGGTTAGATGAGGTCATGAGGATGGGACTTCAAGATAGGATTAGTGGTCTTAGAAGAAGAGGAAAAGATTTTCCCTTTTCCCCACTCTCCACCCTCACCTTTCTCTATTTCTCTTTCTCTCTCCATGTACAAGTACCAAGGAAAGGCCATGTGAGGACACAGGAAGAAGAGGAAGAGCAAGCCAGGAAGAGAACTCTCACCAGGAGACAAATCTGCTGATAACTTAAACTTGGACGTCTCAGCCTCCAGAACTGTGAGAAGATGAATTCCTACTCTTTAAGCCACTCAATCTATGGTGTTTTGTTATGGCAGGCAGAGCTCCCTGAAACAGGTATTGTCTACCTGAGGAGTTCTAAAATTACATGAAGTGGTGACATCTCTTAGACAGTGTTTGAGATATGCCTTGGAGGTTGGCTAGTACACAGAGTGTAGATGTGAGCAGTGCACTCTGAGATTTTATAATTTACAAGGTGTAAAGTTGAATATTAAAGCTTCCGTAATGGACAGAAAGGATTAGGGAGAGAGAGAGAGCACTTTGCCCAGGTAGGATGGTTGCTTTGGATGTGCATACAGCCTAGGGGTTTAAACTAAGTAGGAGTAGTGAGCCTGAATTGGAAATAATCCATAGATTTTCAGGAATGATAAGGAGTTATCAGACACATTCTCTGGTAACTAATTCAATACATCAATAAGAAAGCAGTCAAGTATGATTTTAAGATTTTGAATATATGTTATTTGCAAATGTTCATTCTAATGTTTTGAAATATAATTAAAAGGCATACATAATCTGGTAATGATGCATTTTGGTGGAATGAAGGAAAAAGAAGCAGAATGCATACACCGTACAGTATGAAGTCAAATGGCCATACACTATTCTCCTAACGAGAACTGAATTATTTATGTAAATAATATACCATTCAAAGACCAAGTAGCACTCTAAAGTTTCTCATATAAAAATAGTCAACATCACAAAATAAGAAGATGTTTGCACACTAATGGAAAACACTAATTGTAGCAAGAGTTCAGAAAATCTTAGTATTTCAGGAGTGGAAATTACTTAAAAGCCATATAATCCAAATATTACATTTTAGACTTACTGATATATATACTGAGTTCAGAGAAATTACAAGATTAGCTGGAAATCATAGAATCAACAAATGACCAGAATCAGACCTTCATACGTGGACCCTTGAATGATACAAACAGGTCAAGAGAACGTTAGCTGTCCCTAAACAAATTCTTTTTGAAAGCATTGTATAATAATGAGGTATCATAAAAGTGATTTCTCCTACCTTAAAACATCCCCACATCTTGAGACATACAGCCAATCTCTAGTACTTTAAAAGATTTTGCTAATAATATCCTTTGAAAGACAGCAACAATTAGAACAAGAAATCATTAATGCTAGAGACTCTAGAAAACTAGTATAGGAGACTGCCAAAGACAGTATCAGAATAAGATAGAAAAACTGTTAACTTGGCAATACAACAAAAATAAGTATGTAACTTTTCACAACACAGATTTCTTATTTTGTTTTAAAATTTAATATGTATGTGTTGGGTGGCCACATATGAAATATTATAACCATCTCTCATTAATTCTCATTAATGGAATGATCAAAACCTTGATATCTCTGCTATTTTAATAATATTTGTTCAGGACTTCCCTGGTAGTCCAGTGACTAAGGCTCTGCACTCCCAATGCAGGGGTCCTGGGATTGATCCCTGGTCAGGGACCTAGATTCTGCATGCCACAACTAAAAGATTCTGCATGCTGCATCTAAAGATCCTGCATGCTGCAACTAAGACCCAGCGCAGACAAATAAATAAATAAAATTTTTCTTTATTTTAAGTGAATTACTTGGGAGCTTCAACATGGCAGAAGAGTAAGACGTGGAGATCACCTTCCTCCCCACAAATAAATCAGAAATACATCTACATGTGGAACAACTCTACAGAACACCTACTGAACGCTGGCAGAAGACCTCAGACCGCCCAAAAAGCAAGAAACTCCCCCACGTACCTGGGTAGGGCAAAAGAAAAAAAAAAAAAAACAGAGACAAAAGAATAGGGGCGGGACCTGCACCAGTGGGAGGGAGCTGTGAAGGAGGAAAGGTTTCCACACACTAGGAAGTCCCTTCGCGGGCAGAGACTGCGGGTGGCGGAGGGTGGAAGCTTCGGAGCCACGGAGGAGAGCGCAGCAACAGGGGTACGGAGGGCAAAGCGGAGAGATTCCCGCACAGAGGATCAGTGCCGACAGGCATTCACCAGCCCAAGAGGCTTGTCTGCTCACCTGCCAGGGAGGGTGGGGCTGGGAGCTGAGGCTCGGGCTTCATTCGGATCCCAGGGAGAGGACTGGCTGCGTGAACACAGCCTGAAGGGGTTAGTGTACCACAGCTAGAATTAGATATGAAACAGGAGAAGTAGCAAGTGACGCTGCAGAAATACAAAGGATCATGAGAGATTACTACAAGCAACTATATGCCAATAAAATGGACAACCTGGAAGAAATGGACAAATTCTTAGAAATGCACAACCTTCCAAGACTGAACCAGGAAGAAACAGAAAATATGAACAGACCAATCACAAGCACTGAAATTGAAACTGTGAATAAAAATCTTTCAACAAACGAAAGCTCAGGGCCAGATGCCTTCACAGGCGAATTCTATAAAATATTTAGAGAAGAGCTAACACCTGTCCTTCTCAAACTCTTCCAAAATATAGCAGAGGGAGGAACACTCCCAAACTCATTCTACGAGGCCACTATCACCCTGACACCAAAACCAGACAAAGATGACAGAAAGGAAAAAAACTACAGGACAATATCCCTGGTGAACACAGATGTAAAAATCCTCAACAAAATACTAGCAAACAGAATCCAATAGCACATTAAAGGATCATACAACAAAATCAAGAGGGGTTTATCCCAGGAATGCAAGGATTCTTCAATATACACAAATTAATCAATGTCATACACCATATTAGCAAATTGAAAGAGAAAAACCATATGATCATCTCAATAGATGCAGAGAAAGCTTTCGACAAAATTCAACACCCATTTATGATAAAAACCTTCCAGAAAGTAGGCATAGAGGGAACTTTCCTCAACATAATAAAGGCCATATATGACAAACCCACAGCCAGCATCGTCCTCAATGGTGAAAAACTGAAACCATTTCCACTAAGATCAGGAACAAGACAATGTTGCCCACTCTCACCCATATTATTCAGCATAGTTTTGGAAGTTTTAGCCATAGCAATCAGAGAAGAAAAAGAAATCCAAAACGGAAAAGAAGAAGTAAAGCTGTCACTGTTTGCAGATGACATGATACTATACACAGAGAACCCTAAAGATGCCACCAGAAAACTACTAGAGCTAATCAATGAATTTGGTAAAGTACCAGGATAAAAAATTAATGCACAGAAATCTCTTGCATTCCTATACACTAATGATGAAAAATCTGAAAGAGAAATTAAGGAAACACTCCCATTTACCATTCCAACAAAAAGAATAAAATATCTAGGAATAAACCTATTTAAGGAGACAAAAGACCTGTATGCAGAAAATTATAAGACACTGATGAAAGAAATTAAAGATGATACAAATAGATGGAGAGATGTTCTTGGGTTGGATGTTCTTGGGTTGGAAGAATCAACATTGTGAAAATGACTTTACTACCCAAAGCAATCTACAGATTCAATGCAATCCCTATCAAACTACCATTGGCATTTTTCACAGAACTAGAACCAAAAATTTCACAATTTGTATGGAAACACAAAAGATCCTGAATAGCTGAAGCAATCTTGAGAAAGAGAAATGGAGCTGGAGGAATCAGGCTCCCTGACTTCAGACTATACTACAAAGCTACAGTAATCCAGACAGTATGGTACTGGCACAAAAACAGAAATATAGATCAATGGAACAAGATAGAAAGCACAGAGATTAACCCACGCACATATGGTCACCTTATCTTTAATAAAGGAGGCAAGAATATACAGTGGAGAAAAGACAGCCTCTTCATTAAGTGATGCTGGGAAAACTGGATAGCTACATGTAAAAGAATGAAATTAGAACACTCCCTAACACCATACACAAAAATAAACTCAAAATGGATTAAAGACCTAAATGTAAGGCCAGGCACTATAAAACTCTTAGAGGAAAACATAGCAGAATATTCTATGACATAAACCACAGCAAGATCCTTTTTGATCCACCTCCTAGAGAAATGGAAATAAAAACAAAATAAACAAATGGGACCTAATGAAACTTAAACGCCTTTGCACAGCAAAGGAAACCATAAACAAGAAGAAAAAACAACCCTCAGAATGGGAGAAAATATTTGCAAATGAAGCAACTGACAAAGGATTAATCTCCAAAATTTACAAGCAGCTCATGAAGCTCAATATCAAGAAAATAAACAACCCAATCCAAAAATGTGCAGAAGATCTAAATAGACATTTCTCCAAAGAAGATATACAGATTGCCAACAAACACATGAAAGAATGCTCAACATCATTAATCATTAGAGAAATGCAAATCAAAACTACAATGAGATATCATCTTACACCAGTCAGAATGGCCATCATCAAAAAATCTACAAACAATAAATGCTGGAGAGGGTGTGGAGAAAAGGGAAACCTCTTGCACTGTGGGTGGGAATGTAAATTGATAAAGCCACTATGGAGGTTCCTTAAAAAACTAAAAATAGAACTACCATATGACCCAGCAATCCCAGTACTGGGCATATACCCTGAGAAAACCATAATTCAAAAAGAGTCATGTACCACAATGTTCATTGCAGTTCTATGTACAATAGCCAGGACACAGAAGCAACCTAAGTGTCCATCGACAGATGAATGGATAAAGAAGATGTGGCACATATATACAATGGAATATTACTCAGCCATAAAAAGAAAGAAAATTGAGGTATTTGTAGTGAGGTGGATGGACCTAGAGTCTGTCATACAGAGTGAAGTAAGTCAGAAAGAGAAAAACAAATACCGTATGCTAACACATATATATGGAATCTAAAAAAAAAAAAGTATAGTCATGAAGAACCTAGGGGCAAGACCGGAATAAAGATACAGTCCTACTAGAGAATGGACTTGAGGATATGGGGATTGGGAAGGGTAAGCTGGGACAAAATGAGAGAGTGGCATGGACATATATACACTACCAAACATAAAATAGATAGCTAGTGGGAATCAGCCGCATAGCACAGATAGATCAGCTTGGTGCTTTGTGACCACCTAGAGGAGTGGGATAGGGAGGGTGGGAGGGAGGGAGACGCAAGAGGGAAGAGATATGGGGACATATGTATATGTATAACTGATTCACTTTGTTATAAAGCAGAAACTAACACAACATCGTAAAGCAATTATACTCCAATAAAGATGTTTAAAAAGAAAAGTGAATTACTTAAAAAATATTTGTTCTAATTCTGTCAATTCCTTTTCTAATATCTTTTTACATACTTGCAAGCTGTCTTTCTCTTTCAATAACTTGTAATTCATTGAAACTATTTCAGCTCAGTATGTATTTGTAAATGTTATAATTGAGAGGAAAAATGCTTAGTGTTAATAAATTTTAAGACATTGTCTTTATTCTATTATAGT
This sequence comes from Mesoplodon densirostris, assembly GCF_025265405.1. Lineage (NCBI taxonomy): Eukaryota > Metazoa > Chordata > Mammalia > Artiodactyla > Ziphiidae > Mesoplodon > Mesoplodon densirostris. The sequence continues at coordinate 101,508,207 of NC_082663.1, read as the reverse complement.
ATCCCATCATAATGACCATCTCCTATTTATTTAGCTTTTCATATAATTTTTATAAAAACTTTTTCGGCTTACCATATATAATGTACTATGTACAAAGTACTACTAGACTGTATTTTCAGTGTGTTTAGCACTAGCTAAACTAATATTTTAGCAGGACATTTGAAAATGGTTCAGCCCTTTCCCACATAGCACAGACATTTAATATCCCTCATTCCAGTAAATGCCAGTCACAATAGCTCTCCAGACATCTAAAATGCCCCCTACAAGGTAGTACTGTTCCCTTTAAAAACCACTATGCCAAAGGTGTGTAGTATCTAACAGAAGGAAAAGTCTTTATCCCCTATTTTGAACTTTAAAAAAACTAGTACAAAGTGCTTCACTGTCTCTCTTCTTTTTAAACAATAAAGCAGTGGCCATATAGAAATAGTCCAAAATCTGGAATCTATGAATCAAAATTGTGATCCTATGAAACAAGTTTTGGGGTTGATGGACTACTTTAATATCAAGAATTATTGTCATAAATTCCCACAAGAGAAGGATTTGTTGAATATGTTAATACTGTGAATGAGAAAACAATTTAAGGGGAAAATATACCCACGAATAAGCTGATCTGCCAAAAACCACAGACTGACATCAAATGGACAAAAAACTGAGAAAAAAATGCTGCGAAAATGCCAACCAAAATAACAAGGTGGGTGGGCTGGGGGCACAGTTAAGGCATCTAAAAAAAATTCCACGTGGCTTTGGCTTGTTAAAATATTTTGCACTTTTTTTTTTTTAAAGAAGATTTGAAAGCATCTGAAAAACATGCAAATTGTTTGAAAATCCTGCATGACAAATTCAGACGGTTTATGCAAATTGTTTGAAAATCCTGCATGGCAAATTCAGACAGTTTGCAAGTGTCATTCAGAGGTATGCCAAGGATAATAAAGCCTCTGCCCATGAGATTGCACATGGTGGAAGAGGTCCTTCCAGTTCTCTCTGTCTTACACTAGATTGCAGCCCAGAGGTTTGTGCAGCAGTTACAAACACGGTGTTGCTATCTGGAATGGAAGGGACTGTGGAATTTCCATTGGCTGGAGAACAACCCAGCTTTAGTTTTTCCAGATACTCGGCATGTACAGGCTTATGACACTAGAGAACTTTGATGGCATCTTCTACTTTGAACCGCTCTCTCTTTCTTCCTATATTAACAGAATCTTCCCAGGCTTCTAGTATTTCAGTGACAGTAAGAACATAAATATATGTCTGTGCTTTCGGTCTTGGTTCTCAAATATGCCCAGGAGTCTGCCCAATTTTCCTTTGATTCCAGCCTCTTCATAAACCTCCCTCAAGGCAGTACCGCCGGGCTCCTCCTCGGGCTCCATTCCTTCTCCTGGAACAATCCATTGGTCTGGGTACCCACTGCTGCTCACCAACAGCACCTCGTCCTCCTGCTCGCTTCGGAAGCACAGGCACGCAGCCCGCTTCTTGAAGCCCTCGCGGTCATAGGTCCGCGTCTGGTAGGGCTTGAACTTCATCACAGAGGTGGGCTCTTGTCCGGCCGCCGCCGCATGGCCCCAGCCGCCGCCACCCGGCCGGGGAGTGGGAGCGAGGGCGAGTCCGGGCGCAAGAAAGCGAGGCTGCGGCGCGGGGAAAGGCAGCGAGGCCGGGTCCAACCCAACTCAGCACATGCAGGAGCTTCAGCTGACCTTACTAATTTTTCTCTACATTTAGCTGGTGTATCCTCAATTCTCGGGGCTGTTAATTTTGTCACTAACAATCATGAACATAAAACCACCCGCTATAACCCAGGACCAAACACCACTATTCGTATGATCAGTACTAAACACAGCAGCATTGCTTCTACTATCCTTACCTGTCCTAGTAATAATATTACTATTACTATATTACTATTATTTATTACTATTTCATCTATATTTCTAACATTATTTATTATATTTCAACTAAAAATCTCAAAACACGTCTACTACCCCAACCCAAAATCAACACTCACTAAAGTGCAAAAACAACCTACCCCTTGAGAAACAGTATGAATGAAAATCTATTTGCCCCTTTCATAACCCCAATAATAATAGGCTCCCCCGTGGTCATTCTAATCATTATATTCCCAAGTATTTTATTTCCAACATCAAAACGACTAATTAATAATCACATAATTTCCCTTCAACAATGGCTAATTCAACTCATATCAAAACAAATAATAGGTATCCATAATCATAAAGAACAAACTTGTTCACTAATACTAATATCACACATTCTATTTATTGGGTCAGCCAAGCTCCTCGGACTACTGCCCCGCTCATTTTCGCCCACCACACAGCTCTCAATGAATGTGGGAATAGCCATCCACCTATGAGCCAGGGCCGTCATTACAGGTTTCCGTAATAAAACAAAAGCATCCCTAGCCCACTTCTTACAACAAGGCACACTCACCCTCCTTATTCGTATGCTAGTAATTAGCGAAACTATCAGCCTATTCATCCAACCAGTAGCACTGGCTGTGCGACTAACAGCCAGTATTACAGCAGGCCACTTACTAATACATCTAATCGGAGACACAACCCTAGTGCTAATAAGCACCAGCACATTCATGGCTCTCATTACATTTATCATTCTTGCCCTACTCACTATCCTCGAATTTGCTGTCACTACAATTCAAGCCTATGTATTCACCCTCTTAGTAAGCTTATACCTGCATGACAACACATAATGACCCACCAAACCCACATATACCACATAGTAAATCCTAGTCCTTGGCCCCTTCCAGGAGCTCTTTCAGCTCTTATAACATCAGGCCTAATCACGTGATTCCACTTCAACTCAATAGTTCTACTAATACTGGGCCTACTAACTAATATTCTAACAATATCAGTGATGACAAGACGTCATTGGAGAAAGCACTTTCCAAGGCCACCACACACCAACCGTCCAAAAGGGACTTCCATATGGAATAATCTTATTTATCGTATCAGAAGTCTATTTTTTACTGGCTGTTTTTGAGCCTCCTATCCCTGAATTAGGCGGGTGCTGGCCACCAACAGGCATTCACCCCTTAAACCTCCTAGAAGTACTACTCCTCAACACTTCCATGCTATTGGCCTCTGGTGTATCCATTACCTGAGCCCATCACAGCCTTACAGAAGGAAATCGTAAGCACATACTTCAAGCCCTCTTTATTACAATCGCCCTCGGTGTTTATTCTACACTCCTACAGCATCACAGTATTACAAAGACCCATTTACGATCTCAGATGGAGTCTACGGATCAACTTTCTTCATAGCCACAGGATTCCACGGACTACGTGTAATTATTGTTTCTACTTTCGTTGTTGTTTTTTTCCTACGCCAATTAAAATTCCACTTCACATCCAACAACCACTTCAGCTTCGAAGCTGCTGCTTGATACAGACATTTTGTAGATGTTGTATGACTATTTCTTTACGTATCTATCTATTGATGAGGTTCATAGTCTTTTCAGTATTAATTAGTACAACTGACTTCCAATCAGCTAGTTTCGGTACACTCTGAAAAAGAACAATAAGCCTAATACTGACCCTATTAACAAACACAATACTAGCCTCATTACTCGTACTTATCGCCTTCTGACTTCCTCAACTCAACACGCAGAAAAAACAAGCCCCTACGAATGCGGATTTGACCCTATAGGATCCGCCCACCTACACTTTTCCATAAAATTTTTCCTAGTAGCAACCACCTTCCTCCTTTCTGACCTAGAAATTGCCCTCCTACTACCCCTTCCCTGAGCAACCCAGAATATTCTATTTTTTAGACCAATCTTCAGCATATTTTTGTAAAATTATATATTGTTGGACCCCTCTAGCCTTCGGGATAGTTCTATAAAATGGAAGACTTGAGGAGACACATTGGACAGATTCTCACTGAGAGGGTGGAGTGTTGCTGACCACATCCCTAAGGAATTCTCCCAGTGCATCTGGTGAGCGTGAACGTGTCTGTCCTTTGGGAAAATGTAGCTAAAGTTAACACTACAGTCATCCCTCGGTATCTGCAGGGGACTATTTATCTGTGGATACCAAAATCCAAATATACTCAAGTCCCTCATATAAAATGGAATAGTATTTGCATATAACCAATACATATCCTCCCGTAATTTAAATCATCTTTAGATTATTTTTAATACCTAATACAATGTAAATGCTATGTAATTAGCTGTAAATACAATGTAAATGCTATGTCTGTCATTAGCTGTAAATACAATGTAAATGCTATGTATGATAAGTAGTTGCTAGTATGTGGCAAATTCAAGTTTTGCTTTTTATAACTTTCTGGAATTTTTTTGGAATATTTTGGATCTTTGGTTGATTGGATCCGTGGATGAGGAATCATGGATGTGGAGGACCAACTGTACAGATGAGAACACTGAGGCAAAAAGAACTTAATTGCATGTAGTCACACAAGAAGTAACAAAGTTGTAAATCAATCCCAAGTGTGACCGACTGCAAAGTGAGTATTCTTAACTGCTAGTCTTTGAATCAAGAAATAGGAACTCTATTATCTGTCATATATCTGCAAACTTGAAAGTTTCTGTCCTTTCTTGGTCTCAATTTTTCATCTGTATAATGAGGAAATTTTATTTTATGGTCTCTAATAAATTTTCCACCTGTATTATTCCATATATTCAATCAATCATTTACTTAATGAGCTCTCATCGAGTGCCCAGAAACTTTAAAGTATACCACTAGATTATCTGGATAGTGTAAGTTCAAGTAATTCACTTTTTTGCATTACTTTTTTCATGAGATTCCACCAGGAGACAGAAATAACTCATCATCTGTGTTTTTTGCTTCTTTCCCTGGATTCCTTCCACTACCAATATTACAGACACACAAACACATAATTTTTTCACCAACAGTTGGGCTACATCCTCCATAACCTAATAATATTTTCTTAATTCTAGAGATAGAGTATATTTATTGAAAACCTTCTATATTTATGTAATTGACTAATTGTTTTTCTCATTTTCCTGTCAGCTCTTCAATAATGAAACAATGAAAAAAAAAGAAATGGTCTGGAATGTTTTCTCTGATGGTTGAAACCTATTACTTGGACCATAAATTTGCTGTCAGAAAAACACAAGATCGTTTATGATCACACATTTTTATGTCCCAGAAGCTATAAATGTTTCCCACAAAAGTATGTAAAATAATTTTGCTATTCTATTCTTTGTGCTTCTAACAGCCTTACGTAGTCTACATGTCAGAACTAATTACTCTCACCATGATTCTCTTTTTGTCTATGGACATAATTCATTTTACTAATTACTCAATATACGTCTTCCTATATACCAACCCAGTAGCATCTTATGAGTATGTGTTGACTTAAACCCTGTATAATACTTGCATTTTGTCAAAGAAATATGTTGCTCTTTACTGTCCTGAAAAAGTAATGCCAGAAAAGACATCTACACTGAATTCATCTACACTGAATTATTATTTTGTGTTCTGCTGGTCACAGGCTGGCTCCCCCCAGAAGTCAGCCTGCCAGGTGGTTTATAGGGTCAATTGTACTGGGTATTTGTTACTCTACTCTTTCTTTTCCTGCCCTTTCTCCCACTCTGTTCTACATCACAGGGAACACCATTTTCCTGCCAGCTGGTCTCTCTTGCCAACTGGCTTCTGGACAGGTTTAAGCAATGGTGAAAACGGGAAGGTGAGAGCAATAGAGAAACCAGAGTATTTCTTCCTCTCTTAGACTCTGCGGGAATATCTTTGGCTGTGGCTGCATCTTCTCAGCTCATGCAGAACAAAAACCCCTCCTTCTGAGATCCAACTGCTGAGAGCCAAAGTTCTAGCTCTTTGAGTAGCCCAACTTCTAGATCTGGTATCACTGATAGGGACAGAGTAAAGGGACAAAGTAGGTGATTAAATATTCAATAGTTAATCCCACTAAGGGATCATAACTAGAGACCAAAGTATGGGAGACCTCATAAATTAATGATTACACAAGAAAGTAGGCCTGCTTAACAACAAAACCAAGTGGGCTTACTTAGCAACAAAACTATGCAATAGAAGCATGAGACATACCCCAAAACAATAAAACAGTGGTGGAATGGTCCACATCCTGCCCATTGAAGTCAGTAAGTTAATGATCCTTGAAAAGGGGCTTTTTCTGCACGTACTAAGAGCAGGAATATAGGGGAAAGGTGGCATTATACTGAAACCTGAGATGATTTACCATATTTTAGTATATGTTACTGCCTTTTTGCTCATTTCCATAGTGCCATGACAGTCCCAGTTCGACCATGTAGGAAAAAGAAAACTCCCCCACCCCATGTGGAGGAGAAGCTAGAGATGGAAGTTTGATATCTACTCAAAATGAGGAAGAAGGGTTTCCCTGGTGGCGCAGTGGTTGAGAGTCCACCTGCCGATGCAGGGGACGCGGGCTCGTGCCCCGGTCTGGGAAGTTCCCACATGCCGCGGAGTGGCTGGGCCTGTGAGCCATGGCCGCTGAGCCTGCATGTCCGGAGCCTGTGCTCTGCAATGGGAGAGGCCACAACAGTGAGAGGCCCGCCTACCGGAAAAAAAAAAAAAATGAGGAAGAAGATGGTCTTTTTCCTTTGATTGTAAAAATGTAGCTCACTAAGTTCTCAGGGTGGCATTCCCTTGCCTGCCAGTTGTATCTCTCACAAGCGTTCTATACTAATGAACTCGTTCCTTAGCTGTCACTCTGCCTCTCGCTTAATTCTTTCTGCACTGAGACAGAAGGATCCATGCTCTACTGAGTCCCCAAACGCATTCTGTGGTTCCATCACTACTTCTTCCTTCTGTCCCTTCTTGTCTAGGCTAGTCAGGCTCCTAGATGTTTTCAATCTCTGGTTTGCCTAATTATCCATGATTGATTCACCAGCTCTTCTATCATCCATGTAAACAATTCCCTGAATTTTATTCCCTCTGCTTAAAAGCCCTAGTATGGTTTCTGTTTTTTGGACTGGACTCATAGATTAACCCACACTGATTCATTTCACACTCATTCACTAAGACTTCATTATGTATCACACTTGTGCAAGGCACTGTTTAAGGGTAAGAGCATACCTGTTAATATGATATACTTTTCCTATCTTGTATAAAAATTATAGTCCAGTGGGAAAGACAGATATTGTATAATAAATTGTGGGTATGATATATATCATAAAAGATAAATTATCTGATATTATGGGATCAAAAGCAAGAGAAAGTTAAACCAAAATGAAGAGTCAGGAAGGTTCTTCAGTTTGTCCCTTTTCAAATGAGATCTAAAAGGTGAGATAGCCTTGACCAGGTGTATGCAATAAGAATATGTGAGGAGAAAAAAATTTATTTTAAAACCATTTTACCTAATTTCCCATTTTACAAATGATCTATAAAATTTTCATCAGTGTTTGCTTTGAGGGTATAGAGCTATGTAGCTGGGCAATGGAAGGAGGAAGGAGGCTTTATTATGTACATTCTTTTTTTTCCAACCAAATACTTATTTTTAATATTTATTACAAATGTTGCAGTCAGTTTGGTATATGCTGACAATCATACAGTTTTAACATTTAGTAGTGTCAAGCACACTTTAACTATTTCCAAAGGGACATGTGATGTGGTCTTCGTTTCAGAGGAGCAGAAGTGACTGAATTACTGCCTGCTCTTTAATGTTTCAACTAACCATTCCATTGCCTCATCAAGGCCAGTGACTTTGGTTGCTAAAGTTTTGAATATTTGCCATTTTCAGTCCTTCAAGGCAGGTAACCCAAGTGAATTTGCCATCGCCGAGGGAGTCATGGCCTGTTCCATGTCCTGCTTATTTGCAAACACCACTAAAATGGCTTTTCTCAGCTCTTCTTCCTCCAACATGGCAACTAAGTCTGATTTAGAAATGCCAATTTGCTCTCGATCACAACTGTCTACTACATAAATGACTGCATCTGTGTTTGAATAATAACATCTCCAGTATGGTCTGACACTTGTCTGTCCTCCTAAATCACAGACTTGGAATTTTAGGTTCTTGTATGTTACCGTCTCAACAGTAAATCCAACGGTAGGAATAGTAGTAACGACTTCTCCAACCTGTAATCTGTACAAAATTGTAGTTTTTCCTGCCCCATATAATCCCAAAATTAAAATCTTCAATTCCTGGGTTCCAAACAGACTGGAAAAAATGCTTGAGAAAAAGCCACCCATGATGAACTGCCTGCCCTCCCTCATCGACCATCAGAGACTTGCCCCAGCCTCGGCAGCAAGGCCTAATCGAGTCACCACCTCCCCTCACCTAGGCCTGAGGTCTGGCTCCGGCTCGGGCTCTGGTTCCCAGGGGGTTTCCTTGGAAGCTTGGCCAGCCAGCAGCTTCCACGTCGGACCTCCCGGCCAGGGAGGAAGCAAGGGGCCACCGCCTGTACATTCTTCTATAACCTTTGAATAATGCTAACTACATGTATTTTATATCCAAAAAGATCATTTAAAATTACCTATAAATATCTGAAAGTTTCTAAGACAGAACTGGTGAATAATTTTTCTAATTTAAATAAATATCCAAAGAGACGTGCATGATAGATAGTTCACTGAGGTTTTATGCACTCTCTGGATAGTAGAGTGTTCCCAATTAGAATGAAGGTGACCCAAAATATTTCAAATATTTATGTAAAAATATGTGCCTTAGAAAACATATAATGCCAGGTGCTTAAATAATAATAGAACATAGATATATTGGCCATCTGTGTAATCCTTAATTCAAAATCTCCTGCAGCCACCCAAGAAAGAGCTACAAGGTGTGTACCTGCAAACATAAGTGTTGAAATCTGTCCCTGTGTGTCATCTTGCCCCTTTATTTAGCTTGAAAAGAGCAACTTATATTAAACCTATTGTGACTTGTTTTAGTACTTCATTTTTCCTATTTTTTTTGTTCAATTTTATTTAAAATACTTATTATATAGTATTTACCAGGTACTGTGCCTGGCTCTGAGGATGGTATAACAAATAAAATACCTATCTTGCCCTAAGGAAATTTTTATCTGAGAGATGCAGACAAGTGAATGAGTGCTTATGATACCATATGATACATCCCAAGAGAGAGGTTGGCATAGTGTGTTACGGGAACCCAATAGAAAGGCACCTAGCTAGCCTTGGGAAATTAAGGCATGCTCACTGGAGGATGTAACAGCTAATTAGAAGAGGAATCAAAACTCTTTTTTGGTGGAAATACACAAATCTATACGTTAACACTTTTTTGGATAACAAGATTGAAACCAAACAGTGGTTAATTCTCCAAATAAGCCAAAACAATATGGTAATTTATTTATGAGATCCAGTTTATAATTATTATAAAAGACTATACCTTATATAGATTAACTGCTGTACCCCCATCAATGCCACTTAAGGGTGATTGCTGATAAAAATTTTTCATAAGATGCTAGTCTCAAATAGTGTTTTCTGAAAGTAAGGCATAGGGTATGTTTTACCCTAAGGTCTCCTTATTCTCATAAAAGAATTATAATTAGAGCCATAATTAGTAAACTTGTTCATTATTCTTAATTAAATTAGACATTATCCAGACATCAAAAATTATAATATACTCCAATTATGTGCCAGAGTAAGTTATTCATATAATTGGCCTTATGCTTAACATACAATTAAATGTGCCAAATAAAGCAAACAAACAAAGCCTCTCTGGAGCTCCTGATTACAGAGTTCCATGCCTGCCCAAGCTGCTCACTAGCTCCCTTTTCACTGAACTTTACTTTGACTCTAAGTAGCTTTCTCTATCCTGCTGTATAAGAGAAAGTCAGTGAAGGGTTGGAGAGGTTCTAATAAACACCTGAGCTATCTAATCATGGCCACACCCCCTCTCATGTGCAGCGAGGCTTTCTATTCATCTCCGTTTGTTTCCTAGCACTACCTTGTGGCCAAGATGGCCACAATAGCCATGATGTCAAATTCTCCTCTCCTTTTAGCTTTCAGTTGATGATGGTATTTCCTCTTTTTTTGACCAGATGAGGTCATTCAACATGATATCTCTCATCGTTCTTAGTTTCTATTTCACCAGTACTAAATTTTAACCTCTCTCAATGTAGATAGAAAAATGCAGTTGTAGACAGAAAAATGCAGTCCTTTCTAAGGTTAATTCTTTTACCTTGGTTCTTCCTCATAACGAGTATTCTTAAAATCTAACAAATGCTTTTGTGTAATTGTTCTGTATTTTTCTTTTAATTTTTCTCTTCCTTTTTTGCTGACTCCTTTGTCTTTGTCCATAAATGTACCATTGTTTCCACTTTATGCAAAGGGCTATCGCTTAATTCCACCTGTATATGTGTCTGTCTGCCTGTCTCTGTCTTTGTCTCTCTCTCTCACATACAATATATAGACATTCAAAGGAACATTTATACAAATGCTATACAAACAAAGAACAGGGAGTGAGTGGCTGGGGAGCTAGGGAAAAGGGGTTTTAAGACTGAGATTTGAGCCAGGTCCTGAAGAATCAATAACTTTTTTCTTGATCAGTGGTTCTCAAACATTTTTGATCTCAGGACGCCTTTATGGTCTTAAAAGTAAGTAAGGACCCCAAAGAGCTTTTGTTTATTTGTGTTATATTGATCAAGATGTTTGTGTTATAAATTTGAAACAGAAATTTATATTTGAAATTCACTTACAAATAACAATAAAAACCCACTGCATTGTTAACATAAAAATATGTTTACAGAAAATAGCCCCATTAAAAAGAAATCAAAGTATCATTGTTTTATAATTTTGCAAATCTCTTTAATGTCTGACAATAGAACATATCTGGCTTCTCATATCTACTCTGCATTTAATCTGTTGCAGAATGTTGTTTTGATTAAAGTATGCAAAGAAAATCCTGCCTCACAAAGATATATAATTGAACAAGGGAAAATGATTCTAATATCCTTTTTATATAATTGAGAATACTGTTCTTTGATATTATGCTAAAACTCAGCTAGTAATAGTATACTCTTACAGGTTAGTGGTAATATGCAGTATGCAACCATGCCAATGAACTATTATTGCCCAGTTTCATTAAAATCCACTGGTCTGTCTTGCACTTTGATATTTTACTCATGAATAACTGTGCATTGATTATTTGGAAAATATTTGTTCATAGAATTAGGCAGATCTTCCAAACTTGGACACCTTTCATTATAAAATGTAAAAGCAAAATCCCATTCACTAATATCCCCACCAATATCACCACCTCCAGTTTGATGGCAGGATCAGCAATATACTGCCACACTCTTACTGGTTTTAGTACGCTATTGTTCCAAACCTCTGGAACCGCAATGTCCAATATGATGGTCATTAGCCTAATGTGGTTATTTAAATTAAACTTAATTAAAATTAAATTAAATAGCATTAAAATTTCAGTTGCTCAGTTGAATTAGTTGTATTTCAAGTGCTCCATATCACATGTGGCTGGTGGCTATTATATTGTTTAGTGCAGATAGAGAGCCTTTCTATCACTGCAGACAGTTCTCTTAGGCAGGGGTGAGATGGAGTATCTTATTCTTTTTATCCTCAGCATAATTTACTGCATTCCCCTTACCCTAGTGACCATCCTAGGAGGAATTATGTATCACCAGCTTTAGGAATATTTCTTTGCTCTGTTTCTATGTTTTGGTTAACATAAACCCCCATGAGAATGCCCTACCCAATACACTAGACTTGCCATTCTTTGATGTCCTATATTTCCAATGTCCTTCACCTGTAGGCCACTTGTTAAGCAGCCCCAAATTGCTCCAACTCTAAGATCTTAAAATTCACTCTCTCAGTCTCAGATCACTTATCCCTGTAAATAAATACACACACACACACACACACACACACACACACACACACACACACTTACACATTCCAGGTCCAAAACTGGGAACTGGGAGTCAGGGACTGACAAAGGATTTTTACTCTATTTCTGAAGACAAGAGGCATTTAATGCCAAACTTTGGAAATTTTAAACTCGCTTCATGTTCAAATGGAAAAAGTGGAATACTTGGGAATCTGCCTGTTTTTGACAGCCCCCCCATCACTTTCTAGTCACATAACCGGTTTTATTTTTCTTTATCATACTTAGTGCTTCCTGACATTATTTTATATATCCATTTATTGTCTATCTCCTCCATTAAAATATAAACTCTCTGAAGGAATCCCCTTTGATTCCTTCTATGTTTTACTATCTAGAATAGTAAAACATAGCCTTTTGCTCAAGAAATATTTGAGTGGATGAATGAATACAGAACATATGATCACTTTGACCATAATAGTTACTTTTTACAAAAAAACTCTTCCATATGAGATATATTATGTTAAATACTTTATATGTATAGTTATTTAATGTTAAGGAAAACCTTAAAAATTAAGCTGTACTATTTTCATTTTAAAAAACAGGTAACTGAATCTAAGAGAAGTTGAGTCACTGATATAAAATCAGAAGTTAGTTAGAGAGATACATCCAACCTAACAGTTAGAAATGCTCCATGAAACTGCTACCCCATGAAACTGGTGGAAATCATTTTAAAAAATCATTTTATGTCTCTAGAATTGGTTTTAAGAACATACAACAAAAAGAAGAAACGTTTCTTAGAGAAAATATACTAAAACTCAATAAGAGCAATGAGAGTCAGTGATGCTTGTACCAAGACCCACTCCTTCCTTCCTTCCTACCTTCCTTCCTTCCTTCCTTCCTTCCTCCCTCCCTCTCTCCCTCCATGGGGCCCAGGGACTGAAACTCCACTACAGTGGGGTACAACCCAGAACAGGGCCTCTCTCCCCACAGCCCCATTCAGAGGGCTACGTTCTCAGGAGAGGGAGACTGTCAGCATTCTTCATCCTACCCCCAGCTCTCTGGTACTGAGGCTAAGTCTGGGCAAGTGTGACTAAGAAATGGCCCCAGTGAAGGCTCAATCTTCATCACAGCTGAAAACACCGGGGCTCTGATTGCCCTTGTCTTGTTGGTTTGCTTATTTTAAAATTAATTGCATTATTATTATGGTAATAAATGCATATAGTTTTAAAAAACCTGTCAAAGTCTTATACTGAAAAGTAGAAGTTATATTTCTTTTCATGTGATAAAACCATTGAAAAAAATTCAATTACTATTATTTAGTTGAGTGTTCAAAGAGAGAGGACATAAACACTGGTGGTGGATCAGGAGGGTAATTTCCAAGCAGTGGAGAAATGGGGTGTTGCAATAGGAAGTCTCTGATTGAGAGCGATGGCTGCCTGGGGATTCCAGAGAGCATGGCTGCCTGGGATATGAGAGGAGAGAAAAAGAGGATGCGAAAAATAAATTGTCTGCTTTGATATTTTGTCTTGGTTTAGTCCAAATGCTGGGTATGAGTTCTTGGGTTAAGCAGAATCCTTGTCCACTCAGCTCAAGGAGAGGAGATTTAGGTTAATCCAGGTGACCTTGGCCCACTGCCTGCAACTGCTCAAAGCAGGAGACCCTTGCAGTCTCACCGTGTGTCCTAAATCAATCATTGGTCCTTGTATATTCTAAGGAGGTAGTTGGGTCCTTCTTTAACCAGATAACCCTGAGGCAGCCACATCAGACCAATAGTCATCCTAAGAGAATTGGTAGTGCCAGAAGGTTCCAAGGAGGAAAGGTATTATAGTATCCATAGATGAGCAGAATGACAAATATGGCAAATGGGATTTAGAACAGCAATTCCTTAAGTGTGTTCAATGCAACATTACCCCATTAGATGCTCTCTGAAGAAAAAAAAAGGCAAATAGAGGTCTGGATCAATTCCATTAAAGGCCTTAAAGCACTGAAAAAAACTCAAGTTTACACCCACCATGTATATCAAAATAAGCATATTAGATTATGGAATAACTGTAACAAGTCCAACAAAATTCTGATTTTTCCCTGGTGTTAACTTCCTTGATGCTTTAAACAAAGATTAAATATCTATGTAATTTTTCTCTTCCCAATGCTGCTGGTGTCCCAAACATGTATTTTATCTGCTTAATGGTTAATGATTATTCTGGCACAGGTTCTATAGTTAAATAATTTGGAGAAGTGATGCATTTTCTCTAGAAGATCCATAATGCATGTGAGTATATTAAAGAGTGTGACAGCTCACTGGAGAGGAAAATGTGTGACTTTAACATAGTGTTTCCAAATTGTATTTGACCATAGAACCCATTTTTGACAGTATACATATTAGTATTCTATTGAACTAATGGTCTGCAGAAGATATTTGGAGACCACTGCTTAGAGGACTAAAGTTGGACAAGACAGGCATCTGGCCCAAACAAGCCCCATCGTGTCCAACATTCTGCACAAATAGACACAATGGCACCAAAGATTAATCTTTTAAGGCATCTGTTCTCTTAATAGGGAACATAAATCCTAACTATCTAAATATACTTCTTGCTTTTTTCAGATAAAATATCTTCTGTACCTAACTGTAGTGTAACATTATTGGTGCTATTTTAATTGTCACTTGATATCATCTCAGAAGCAGCTGGCTATATTTTGACTATGATGAAATTGACAGAAGTTGTGTATGTGTATGTGTAATGTAATTTGTAAGTCTCTAAAGTTTTGACTTGTGTTTTTAAAAAGTGCCATGTGCCTCAATAAATGATAAATCACTCAAGAAAGTTGAGATTCTAACAATCTGGTATTGATTGGATGAAGAGAAAGTAAATTTGAATTATGTGTAAATCGAAAGATAAACAAAAATCAGAAATTTTCCTTTGTTCAGTAATATTATATGCAGTGCTACAAGGACTTCACAAATTACAACCCAATGTACCTACTGAACACACAGGAATATGTGTCTCTGATAAACACAATAAACATGGTGATCTACTAAAGCAATGCCATCTTGGAAGATTAATTCAACTGTATTATGTAGTAATCACATGGTAATAGTGAATTTGGAGGTGACAGCTCTGAATAACTCTGCTGGAAATACGTTTTGAGACATTTTTCTAGTATAGTTTATGGATATGTGTTGACTCATTGCTTTCATTCCATTTTTCCTTGTAACCAATGACATGAATTAAAAGGAGATGACTGAGATTCAGGGTATAATCTATGACCTTGGAAAAAATACAGCCAACCTGTCCAAGTGAGAATTGTAGTATTATTACTTAACATAAAGCTTTGCCCAAATGAGTTAATGAACTATAATATATGGTTTCACAGTGTATGTGGTACAGAAGTTCTTAGTATTTCTTCTTCTGTCTTGAACATCAGAGCTAGATGGACATGAGAAGATCTAAATTCATTGAGTATCTCATCATCAACAGAAGACTAAAATGAATAATAACTTACTGCTATTAAGTGCTTACTATACATAATAACCTGAGGCAAACTCATTTAAAAACACATTTCTTTGCATTTATTTGATGACATACGACATGGAGTGTCTTGTCATATGCTTATTTGTCACCTGTATGTCTTCTTTGGTGAGGTGTCTGTTAAGAGCTTTGGTCCACTTTTTAATCAAGTCATAGGTAAACTCTTTGTATGCCCAGAGTTTTAGAGCTACAAACTAGCCAAATATTGTCATTGCTGTATGTTTCATCTTCCATTTTGTGAAGTAGGAGAGGCCATCCATTATTTTTCTTAATTTTGCAAAACAAAACATATCTTAAAACATTGCCTAGAAAATTTCTTCCTTTTAAGCACACAGAACTGAGCACTCAGCCCTCAGATGTTGCTGGGACTAAGATATTTCATTGGAATGGCCTAAAAATGGAAAAGTATTATGTTTCAATTAACATTTATTTTATTCATTTCTAGCGTAAATAAAAAGAATCCTCATATTGGGATAGGTAGAAAGTAAATCTGAATTTTTCTATAAATAACATGTAAATTATGAAACACATTTCATTACACCTATCAAGTATTAATTAAACCATTTACAGACATTTTTTGGATAGGAATCATAAAGTTTTATCCCTTACCATAGAGAAAAACACTGACTGAATATTGCATATAGGAAAAAGTCAAGTTTTATGTTATATAATCTATCCCACCAAAAAAAAAACTATATTTCTGGAAAAAAATGTTTTACGTTTAGAAAATAATCATGTTTTTGAAAATATCAATCCTTATACACACTAGAGCATCTAACACAATGCATGATACAAGGTATACACAGTAAATATTAGTAGATAACATTTTTCAGAAAAGCATAATTTTTCCTTAAATGATTTTAAATATTCTGTCTACTAAGGATGATTATTTTTGTATTCTCTATCCAAACACCCACTGGAATGCTAAACCTAGTAAACCAGTAGAGAAAATGTGTATCATGATTCTACCTTCTTCAGACATTTCTCAGAGTGAGAAAAAGAAACCTTCACCTGTCAACTTCACTCTTCCTGTTCCTGTCATTCTACGTATCATCAGTTAAGTGGATCTTGTCTAAACTATCCTCAAAATTCTCTCCTCCACAATTACTTCCCGATTTAACACAGCCGCTCCTGGTCACTCCCAGGATCACCACAAAAGTCTCTCCCTTGACAACGCTCAGACCCTACCAAAGTTCTTAGCCTTGTAGAGAATTTTCTCTTACTTGACACACCTAGACAAGTGTCTCACTCTAATTCAAAGCCCTGTTTTACTTATCCCATCTCCTCCTGACTTGACTACAACTTCTAAAATAGTGAATGATTTCGTCTACATTTATTATAATAAAGAATTGGAATCCATTTTTTATGTTTGACATGACTAGCTTTTAGTTTCTCACCTGTCTTTGCTGCTGCACCACATAGCGTAACCAAGATAAGAGAGTCCCTGTGTACCACTCATCCTGTGAAGTCAGTGGCAAGTCCCCTGGCAAACCCCCAGGCAGCATGTGGACTCTCCCCCAGACCCACACCCCAGTCACTACAAAGATCCAACATACGCTCTCTGCTTTGCTTTTGCTTCACTCCTTAAGGAACCTGAACCCTTCACCTTTGGAAATCCTTTTGTGGTTTACTGTGTCAGTAATTGTTTCACATCTTGATACCTGTATTTTATTAGTCCTGGCACCTATTATAAATTCCTCGGGGGGTGATTTATAGCAGGAGATGCTAATCATACATATACAACACTTTTTATACACTTGCTTATGCCAATTAATCTCATCCTTGTCATCCATAATTTTTTTGAAAAATGTTATAAAATGCCTTAATTTCTTTGTGCCAATGTAGATATTTATGTAATATTTATATATACATAATATATAATTACATAGTATATAATTTTATATTTCTTTATAATAGATACTATATAAGTATAAAATATGTAATTATATATGTAAATATATAGTTAATGTCTCTGACTGCACAAATGATCTCTGTCTCTCTGTGAAATTTGGTAATAACAAAGACTGTCTTTGTTTTTCTGTGATTAACACATTAAAATAGATATTTAATAAATCATTTTTAATTTGGAGGTAAATGGATTTAATTAAAATACAAATAAAAAGTGTAGAAACAATATATTTCCTTACTGCCTAAAGACAAATATTGTGTCTTGTATTTTATTGCCAATACTATATCTGGGCAATATAATATTTATTTTTGTTCATATAATAATATAATATTTTGTTTTGTAACATGTCTTAGGATATACATATGCTTCAAGGTCTCATCCCTCATATAGGTTCTTTTTTTCAAGCTTCCTTTCCTAATTTTGGTCTCCTGATGTGCTGATCATGGGCATAGCTCTGTGTGGATTAGCAGCCAGCTCTTTACTTCTGCAACAAAGTTCCTAACCTCATCTCTTTGTACTATGAGTTATTGTGATTTGCAAACTATTTCTTGTGAAAAAGTATCATTTTATTGTTAGAATTTATGTCAGTCACACACTAGTGCAAACATCTGGAACAGAGAAGAAAACACTTTGATCCTATCCCCGAAATGTCTCAAAGACCAAGAGACAGGATTATATAGTCAAATGAACAGCATAAAAGTACAATGGAGAAAGGCGTAAAAACACTGAGATTATTTAAGGTGGTCAGAGTATGATCACATATTTCATTTCATGTGATGAGTGTATTAATTATCCAGGCTATCTTCAGTTAGGGATCACAGATTCATTTTTCTTTTGACAATCGTTTTGATATTTCACAGTTACACAATCCAAACAAGGGTTTTGCACAAATGCAACATCCAACTCAAATGGTGATAAAATGACCATGGCACAAATAAAAGTGGTCCAGAGCCAGAAGACAAAAGTTAAAAGCGGTGTTGGTGCCATAGCCTCGCAATTCTTGAATTGCGTTTAAAGCCATTACATTTTTGTCAGGTAATTCCCTTTTATTTGACTTTCGTGGGATTCTTTCCAAAATAAATCCAATAACCATATGACTAAATAGCTATGTCAGAAACTTGAGTGTTATTTCCTGTTCTCAGCACACTTATGATCAATTTTTTTAATGCAAATAGAAGTTAGCTGCAGGCAAATGAAATCGAATTAAAATTTATGAAAAGATATATATCAAGGATTTTACATGTGTTGAAATATTTCAGTTTCTAAATTGACTGAAACAAGTAGTCTAAACTTGCAAGGAGAAAATCTTGATAATGACTTATTGAATCATGATTTTAGCAAATATCCTAACAAAGAATACAACTGGTAAACTCTTTAGGAGAGACTAGTGTGTCAATGGACTTATTAGACAAAAAATGACCATTTTATTTTATACAATAATTTTGGGGGAGAGGTCGAGAGGAAATGTATTAATTCTAAGAATGAGTCTTAGAAATGTTTAGGATGACTTGTGCCCTTTGAGTGGCTATCCTGGTATGATGGCCTAAGAAAAGAGTGTAGTACACTCTGATGGTTTCCTCACTTCAAGATTCCCTTTTCTCTGTAAATGACCCTATATACAGGAAACACACTGACCCTTAAATGCCATGTGACCTGGCTTCCACCCTCTCACGCTCACTTACTTAGAAACTGTTCCATCCCAAGCCAATCAGAGAAATTACTCATGGAATTTGAAAATTGGCAATGTAAGATAAAGATATTTGTTGGAGTAGAATTACTTCGGTAGACACTTCCTAAAGACAATATCCATGTATTTGTCTTGTTGAAGTCCTCCCAAATTTCCTCATTCAATCTTTCTCTTGACCTATATTTTCCAGCTCTTCCTTTGATTCCTAGTCTCTACCCCAGCTACTTTTCAAATAAATCATTTTGTTGTTATTGCTGTTAATTTGTCCAGAGTTGGTTTCAGTTGCCTGTCAATAAAATGGAATTTTAAGTTACAGATATTGTTGCCAGAGAGTGAATTGTAGGCAACAGATCTTTCGGGACACGTGGAATATTTAGAAAGGAATATCAGGCCAAGGAAATGGAAATACATTGAGTCCTTTCCTTATTTTAAGATGGTAAGCAGCCTATGGTACAAAAGGTCAAAACAAGTTAATCAGGTTATGTTCTGTGATCCACTGACCATGAGTTCACTGAGGTTGAAACTCTGAAGATTTCAACAAATGACACTGTGGAAAATTTAAAGCAAATACAGTAGGTCCAGAGAAACAGAGATATACAATCTTTTTCTGATAGCCTTAAGTAACAAAATAAAAGAATCAAATTCAGATTTTAAATTCTGGACAGATTACATGGAATAAAATTCAAAATTCTGAGGGTTGCTAAAAATAGGTCCATAAATAGAAACTTGTGATTGTCAGCTTCTGTCATTGTGTCCTGGAAGGGCAATGGCAGAACTTTGAGTAACACATTTTCATTATTTACTTTAACTTGAAGAAGAGATGAACCAGTCGGTGGTTAACAGTGTAGTCAAGTGGTCAGGGCTTCAGAGGAAAGATGGAAGTTTAGTGGCAATGTGACTGGAGAGAAAGGTTGTAAATGAACCTCTTGCAATGGTTCCTGAACTTGAATATATCTTTGTGAATGCTCACCAAGAGAACCTCTCAAGAAGACAGTCTTAACAACCAAAAGGAATAAGATGACCCATTTTGTGAATATCACTTATCTTTCTTTGCCATCCAGGTCACAGCTTGACCAATGATTCCAAAAATGCTGCCATAGGACAGGGAAGTAGACTATGCATGGGCATGATGACATAGACTTCCTTCCACAAGGACAACCCTCCTATCACTACTGATTATATTATTACTGCTGAAATCCTCTTTGGCAGTTGAGTATACAAGTTTTTAGCAACTCAACTAGCCTTGATACTCCTTTATAGTAACATGCTTCAAGGTAAGTGGCAAGCTACCTGGTGGCAGTTAGATTCCTTCAATTAAGAAGTCAGCAGTATGTTTATTCTTGCCTGTTTACACACTTATTCTGAATTTACCTCTGACAGAATCATCTTTTGTGGACTTACCCACTTCCTTATATAAAATGATGATATTCCATACAACAGTACATGAGCATAGCAAACACTTAATGGGAAAATACGTTAATGGGTGCACATGTTTGAGATTCACTAGTATTTTCATGCATTCCAATATCTGGAAGCATTGGAAGAGTAACAATGTCTTATTGAAGTCTCAGCAGTGGTGATAATCAGCTTTTCCAAGGAAGTCAGGAAGTCATCTTTTGGCTGAGACTTGAAGGTTAGTAGGAATTAATTAATTACTGAGTAGAGGAGAGAGCTTCAGGTTTTAGGAACAAATGGAAATATTCCAAAGTAAGTAAGAGCTTTGTGTGTTTGAGGAACTATCAAACTGTTTTGTATATGTGTGTGTTTGAAGAACCAGCCAGTTGGTCTGATGGAGAAGGTTAAGTGGGAGACAGCACTGGAGCGATTGTGCAGAGCCCTGTTACAGATACTGGTTTTTAAAGGGTTATAAGGGAGGGTGGTTCTACGTAATTTACTTAAATTTTTAGAAGACCCTCTGAGCAGAAGATTGAACAAAGAATAATCCACAGATTTTATGCACAATATACTTGGGGAACACAGTTGTCATCTGCAGCTAAATGCTGTGGGCAGTTGGGCATCCTGGCCCCTGAGAATACCATTGTACTTATCAGAGTGCACACAGGGCATGGAACATCTGCACACTGCTCCAGTAGTTGATTTTAAAAGTTCCTTTGAAGCTTACTTAAACATTTAGATAATTAACTCATCATGACTTTTGGCTCTATAGCTTACAATAGGGGAAAACATTTTGACTTGAAACATTTGAACTCAGATGCATATCACCTCAACCATAGAATAACTTCAGCATATCTCCTGTGGAACATTTGACTTAGAGTCATATAGCACCCTGAGGGGCTTGTCAAGCACTGGCTGGCTGCAAATACACACTTCTAAGTGGCTGAAGTGAAGGATGGGAGGGGGTTATGTAAAACCATCTATTTCTGTCTTGAAGCTTGTCTCCTAAAACAACAATCTTAGTATTTATAGAGTTGATGCCTAGTTACTATTTCTCAAAGTAATTAGAAGGTGGGTTAGAAAAGCAGCCTATTTAACATCTTTTAAGGCTGGAATTTAATTGACCCTATTACCATTCTTAATCATGTGAGTTACAAGTATTTCATGATATAGACTTTGAAGAAGTGTTAAAAGGCTGCAATGTATTATAAGCTAATGCAGGTTAGTTGTAAAATAAACTTTCTGGAGTGAAAAGTTTGTATAAACACTGAAAAAAAAGGCATGCATTATTTGTTAATATCATTCTTTAATGTTATAATAGGGTGTGGCAGTAACCCTTTATAGTATACTTTTCCTAAAAACTATATTCCTACTCATGCCACACCTTAGATTACAGGACTGAATTAGATTTACTCTGGGGATTTGCATTCAAAAGCTAGGTGGTTTGTGACTGACTAGAGGGTGGGATAGGGAGGGTAAGAGACACAGGAGGGAAGAGAGGGAACACGTGTATATGTATAACTGATTCACTTTGTTATAAAGCAGAAACTAACACACCATTGTAAAGCAATTATACTCCAATAAAGATGTTAAAAAAAAAAGCCTATGCCCTTAACTTTCAGTTATCCCACCTTGACTTAATCTATAATTTGTGATAATGTAATTTATCTGTGATAATATATAATTTAACTCCTTACTCCTCTAATCTACTCTGCTTTGGTGATGGGAATAATATTTTAGAATTGGAAGACTTATGCTCCCATATCCTTGCATAAGTTGCAAGGAAGTTATTATCCAACACTTTCAGGATAGTATATAATTCTTCAATATGATAACAATAGCAAGAACAAACTTTCTAGTTTCTGCCTCACATTTCATTTTTTCTTGCCATACTCACTGAGTTCCAGACTTCAGACTTTTTGAATGAATGTACCACGATATAACAAAGCTGGGGCCTGTCTGAAAAAGACTTTATTTGCCCTCTTGACTTCCTTCCAACACAATCTGACATAAAGGGTATTATGCTATATTTTAATTGATTCATTGTCACTCCTTCCTATTAGACTGTGAGCTACATAAACCCCAGTGTCAAAAAGAATTCTTAACACATACCACTCAATTCATATTTAATAAATGTATAAATTTAAAAAATGAATGAAGTATGGGTTCATTTAGTTGTATTGTATGGCTTAGGGTTATAAAATTTAGTTAAATGAAAATTTAGTATGAATTAGTAGCAATGTGGCTCTCTAAACAGTCAATAATATTTAAGATTAAGTTTGTGTCAGTGAAGAACATATAACATCTACATTTAGGGAAATAATCAATAGGCATTCTAATATGTGGAATCATAGAAAAACACGTATTTATATACTCCAGATCTAAATAACACAACTAACAAAGTATATGAAGAAAAGTGATAGCAAAATATCAAATTAGGTGCAATATATAATAGGGGACTATAGATATAAAATAAAAGAAAAACAAACAAAAAAACCTCTTTATGTGATTAAAATGAAATGTTTTGTCATAGTACATATGTAATAATATCTATAAGGATTGGATAATACTATTATGTATATCAGTGTACATACCGCTTAGGTTAAGAAACAGTGTATTAGCAATACTAATGAAGTCCTCAGTAAATCCCTTTTTATAAACATGTAAAAAAAATTCCTATTATATATAAGTAGATGACAGTTAAATGACAGCTTTGCTTCTTTTTTTCCTTTTCTTACACCCTATATTTATTTATTATCTTCCTGAATTAGAATCTATGGAATATTCTTGGGGAAGTGGTGGTGAGTAACCTTGCCTTATTTATGTTTTCAAAGGGAATTACTCTAACATTTTACCAATAAGTTTATTTCCTGAAAGTTTCATAAGCTAGCATATATCCAGCTGAGAAAATTCCTTTCTATTTCCAGTTCTTATCATGAATGTGTGGTAAATTTTTATTGGAAATATTTTTAATCTACTGAGCTGATCATATGGTTTTTCTCCTTTAATCTCTTAATGTTAAACCATCCTTGCATCCATACTCATTTTAAATGTATTATTTTTTATACATTGGTGGATTCAGTTTGCTGGTATTTTTCTTTTCTTTGGTCCAAAAATAAGATTAATTCCCTTTCTCTTTCTTAATTTGTGTGGAACTTTTAACAGGAATATATTAGCTTCATAAAATTAGTTGAAGAATGTATTGTTTTTCTATTGCCATTTTAACAAATTACCACAAACTTAATGGCTTAAAACAATATAAACTTATTATCTTACAGTTCTATAAGCTAGAAGTTTGACATGGGTTTCATTGGAAACTATAAAAGTTCCAGCAGGATTGCATTATCTTGGAAGCTCTAGGAAATAATTCATTTCCTTGCTTTTTTTCTAGGTTCTTGTTAAAATTCTCACTGTATTCATCAATTATTTTCCCTAGTTCAGTTAGCATTCTTATTACTAATGCTTTGAATTCTTTATCTGGTAAACTGTTTATTTCTGTTTAAACAGTTGTTTTTCAGGGGTTTTCTCTTGCTCTTTCAATTGAGACAAATTCCTCTGTCAACTCATTTTGCTTTCTCTGTCTCTATGAAATGAGGTGAAACAGTGATTTATTGCAGTCTTGAAGAGGTGTCCTTATATGGGAGCACCCCTAAACAGTCTAATTGTGCCCATGGGTTTTGGTGCGAGAGTTGGATTTGACATGGGAACACAAGTCACGTCTTTCCTTAAGGTGTGCTGGTAGCTATCAACTTGGAAGGAGGTGGGGGTGGAGAGGGAGTTGCTAGGACTAGAGCCACGTGTAGGCTGGGCTTCCCCTCTGCTCAGTAGCCATCACTTCCTTATTGGGGTTGGGCACAGGTCCCAATTTGCTGGAGCAGGAGGGTGCTAGCTCTGGAGCAAGAGGAAGTGGTGTGGGCACTTGGCATGTGTCAGGGAGCTGGGTGTGGCTGTCCTGTCTGGGTCAGAGACCTGGACTGCTTTTGATGCATTGCCTGTGTAAGTGCCAGTAATGGCTGCTCCTACCCTGCTCAGACGCAGCTTTGGAACTGAGCCTCATTTGTCCCTCACAGCTGAGTTCTCCCCTTGGTCTCGTCTTCCCTTTGTTGTACTCCAGGGCTGGGGCACCCAGCATGTGGCTTGAACTGCTCAATCCCCAGTGAGGAATGCTGCCTGTGTATTGTCCCTTTTCCTCTGAGTCCCCTCCCAGGGGCACAGGTCCTGACCTGATCTCTTCTCTTCCCTTCCTACCTGTTTCCATGTAGATCTTTTTATAGTCTTGGTTGTACAGGGGTCTTTCTGCCAATCTTCAGTTAGTTTTCAATGAGAATTATACCACAGGTAGATATATATTTGATGAGTTTGTAGGTGGTGGGAGACAGTTCCATGTCCTCCTACTCTGTCATCTCGATCTCCTCCCTTTATTAACAAATATTAGCACCTCTAGTTATTTTTAACACTCTTGTCTTTAACCTGATACTATAGGTAAGCAGCTAAGACACTGCTACATTACAGTATTAGAATATTCTGAATTTGACTATCTGTTAATGTTTACTGGTATGTTGTATATTTTTATATGTTTTTATGTTACTAATTAGCATCCTTTCATTTCAGCTAGAAGAACTCCTTTCAGTATTTTTTGTAAGGCTGGTGAAGGTGATGAATAACCTCAGCTTTTGTTTGCCTGGGAAAGTCTTTATTTCTTCTTTATTTTTGAGGAATAACTTTGCTAGACAGAGTATTCTTGGTGGGCTAGATAGAGTATGCTAGATAGAGTATTTTCTTCCAATACTTCGAATATATCATTTTATTCTCTCCTGGACTGTAAGGTTTCTACTGAGAAATTTGCTAGTAGTTGTATGGGGTTCCATTACAATTTACAAGTTTTTTTTTCTCTTTCTTCTAAGTGTCTCTCTTTGCCTTTGATTGTTGACAGTTTATCAGAATGTGTCTTGGAAGAGGATATTTTTATGTTTATTTTGTTTGGTGACCTATGACTTTCATGAATTTGGATATCCAAATTTTCCCCTAGATTTGGGAAGTTCTCAACCATTATTTCTTTCTTTTTTTTTTAAGATTTTTTTTTGATGTGGACCATGTGTAAAGTCTTTCTTGAATTTATTACAATATAGCTGCTGTTTTGGTTTTTTGGCCACGAGGCATGTGGGACCTTAACTCCCCAACCAGGGATTGAACCCACACTGCCTGTATTGGGAGGTGAAATCTTAACCACTAAACCATCAGGGAAGTCCCATTATTTCTTTAAATAAGCTTTCTGCCTCCGTCTCCCTCTCTTCTCCTTCTGGGTCTCCAAAAATTCTTAAATTGATACTTTTGGTGATAGCCAATAGATCACTTGGGCTTTCTTCGCTCTTTTTCATCCTTTTTTCTTGTTATCCTCCAGCTGGATTATTTCAAATGTCCTGTCTTTGATCTCACAGATTCTTTCTTCTGCTTGATCTATTCTGTTTTTGATTCTCTCTATTGCACTTTTCATTTCAATACTTATAATTTTCAGCTCCAGAATTTCTATCCAGCGCTTTTTTAAAAATGATTTCTATCCCTTTGTTAAAAATGTCTCATTTTGTTCATATATTGTTTTCCCAATTTTGTTGAATTGTCTTTCTGTGTTTTCTTTTAGCTCATTGAGTTTTCTTAAAAGAGCTATTTTGAATTCTTTACCTGGTAAATTGAAGATATTTATGACTTTGGGTTCATTTACCAGAATATAACTGTGATCTCTTGGTGGTAACACATTCCTTTGATTTTTCATTTTCTCTGAAGTTTTGTGTTGCTGTCTTCACATTTGAAGTAGCAGTCACTTCCTCCAGTCTTTACAGACTGCCTCCAGGAGAGAAATACCCTTCCATCACCCCTGCTAGCAATTCTGAGGCTATCTCAGACTTTCTATCGGAATGCTTGCCTCTCTCTTGTTTTCTCTCCTGTGGCAGAATGTTTCATATTGTGTGCTTTCTCTGGATGCTGGAATGCACCAAGCCAAGTGCTGTCAGCCTTTCTTTTTTTCTCAAAAGTGGCACTAAAGCGGAAGTTTGTGGTCTCTCCGTGGTCCACAGATTTGACTGACTTTCTGTGGCTGTTCCCTAGCTGTCTGCCAAAGCTCTCTCTTGCCACTGTGGAGATCCCACATATGGAGCTGACCACAGGGCAGGGGTGTGCATGTGGTGAAGCATGAAGAGCGCTGAACGTGCCCATGGGCCAGGTGGGGTCATCCCCAGGTGAAGCATCCCCAGCCTCTTGTGAGTGGGCTTCTTGATGGAATTGCAATGCAGTTAAGAACCACAGGCCTTTACAGGCATACCTCATTCTGTTCTACTTTGCTTTATTGCACTTCACAGCTATAGCATTTTTTACAAATTAAAGGTTTATGGCAACTTTACATTGGCAGATGAGGGTTAGCATTTTTCGGCAATAAAGTGTTTTGTGAATTAAGGTATGTACATTGTTTCTTAGACATAATGCTATTGCACTTAATAGTCTACAGTGTAGTGTAAACATCAGATTTTTATGCAGTAGGAAACCAAAAAACTCATGTGACTTGCTTTACGGCAATATTCACTTTATTGTGGTGCTTTGGAACCACACCCTCAATATCTCTGAGGTATACCTGTAATATCCTCCAGGAGTTCTATCTACCACTCTCCCTGACTCTTTCCATCCCTGAGTCATGGTTCAGTGCTCTGGATGATGTGAGAGAGAAATTAGTCATTTTGGCAGCATCCTGCAGAGCTGAGGAAGCCAGGCATTCACTCACACACTCTCCCTTTCCTTGATTGAATAAATCACAGACCAAGAAAGATGCTTCTTGGTCCTAGGCTGTACTTCCTTGAGGAGAAGGATGTAGGTAAAGTAAAACTGTTTCTCTTACCCACTCCAGTGGATCCAAATATGTATAGATGAACCCCAACTTAAGATGGTTTGACTTACAATTTTTCAATTTTATGATGGTGCAAAAGCAATATGCATTTAGTAGAAACTGTACTTCAAATTCTGAGTTTTGATTTTTTTCTGGGCTGGTGATATGTAGTATGATACTCTCTTGTGATTCTGGGCAGTGGCAGTGAGCCACAGCTCCTATTCAGCCATGTGATCATGACAGTAAACAACCCACACACTTACAACCATTCTGTACCCATACCACCACTCCTTTTTTCACCTTTAGTTTTGTATTCGATTAATTACATGAGATATTCAACACTTTATTAAAAAGTAGGCTTTGTATTAGACAACTTTGCCCAACTGTAGGCTAATGTAAGTGCTCTGAGTACCTTTAAGGCAGGTTAGGCTAAACTATGATGTTTGGTAGGTTAGGTGTATTAAATGCATTTTCAGCTTATGATACTTTCAACTCATGTTGGGTTTGCCAGGACATACCTCCATCGTAAGTCAAGAAAGATCTGTAATTTCTTCTCTAACAAAATGCTGAAATTTCTCTTTTGGAAACCTGGACCTCCACAGAGCCTCTCTTGTCCATGAGTGATTGTCTACATTAGCATTCTCCTGGGCCTCCTGGACCATGACTAAGAGGAACTGAAGCTGTTTCACAGACCACTGCAGAATCCACAGACAGAACCAGGGACTGTCTGCTTATTACCTGACACAGAGGTAGACAAGACTCCTCTTATATCCCTTGGCATATGGTGGTTAATCCCACAGTTCCCTCAAAGACACCTTTGTCTGTGGATACCAGGTTTTTGTTGGTGATGAATGGAACGCAAACAAAAGGCATCCTATGTCACCATGATGCTGACTTTACTACTTGTACAATTATTTTAAATTATATTTCCTGTAAACAACATATATCTGAATTTTACCCATTATCAATATCTTCATTTTTGTTTGTTCATTTATTTTTTTTTACTGGTGAATCTATTTTCTTTATATGTATTGCAATTACAAATATGTATGATGATATCTCTTCTATTTTATCCCTTTTTTGTCCTATGTTGTCTATATTGTTTAGTTTTCCTTATTTTACTTTTTTTTAGGATTGATTTTTTTTTTTTTTTTTTTTTTTTTTTTTTTCCGGTACGCGGGCCTCTCACTGTTGTGGCTTCTCCCGTTGCAGAGCACAGGCTCCGGACGCGCAGGCTCAGCGGCCATGGCTCATGGGCCCAGCCGCTCCGCGACATGTGGGATCTTCCCGGACCGGGGCACGAACCCGCATCCCCTGCATTGGCAGGCGGACTCTCAACCACTGCGCCACCAGGGAAGCCCTAGGATTGATTTTTTTAAACTCCACTTCCTTCTTCTATCTTTTGAAAGTTACATAATTTCAAATATTTTAGTGGTTGCCATTGTACTTTTATCATAGATATATAATCACTCAAACGTTAATCCGAGTCTTTCCTAGCCTACAAAAGTAGGATCTTGGGACACTTTAACTCTTTTCACACCTCTCTTTTTGGCTTATATCCTGTTGTCCAAAATGTTTCTATTGGTATTTTTAACTTCTAAAATTAGATAATAATATTGATAATTCATATTTTCCCAGACATTTACCAATTTCTGTGTTCATTATTGCTTCTTGCATCTCAGATCTATTTAATAATTTTTTTCTCATTTGTAAAGTAAACTCTCAGTATTTTATGTAATAAGGCCTGTTGTTAGTAAGCTATCTCAGTTTATATTAGTCTGAAAATTCTAAATTGCAGCACTTATTTGCAGGAAGAAAAGTGCCCTTAGTTTTCATTATAGACACAGTCTGTGCATAAGCAGCCTTGCCATTTGGCCATTTTGGTCAAGCACATTGTTTTAAAATGTCTGTGCATGACAGGGATGATAAGCAAATTGCACTAGATGAATCACAGTGGAGACCTTTAGAGCTCTCGATTTACTCTTGGGCCATGGTTGAGACTAACTGCCTTGTCATGGGACACCAGGTGAACATTCATCCTGAACTGCTTATTGTCATTTGGATGTTTTCTGATCCAGCAAGCCATAAATTCTGACATTACCAGGATCATCCCATATTATTCGAAGCAGTTGATGTGGTATATTCATGAATGAACAAGTCTGAAAGCAGGTGGCTCACGTACTCAGTGTGTTCACTCCTGCTATATTGCCCACGTTCCCTCAGACCACAGTTTTAGCCTCATATGGAGTTTTCTAGTTTAATGAGGAGGAAAAAGAACAAGCTTAACTTACAAATCTCTTTACATGGTATGGCTGCACTTGCTAGAAGTAGGCTAGTAGGGTATTACAACCCAACCTGGGCTTGGCCCTGAAGGACAGTAGAATAGAGAAAACTTCCTTGTAGGTAGAAAATATTTTTTCCTGAAAGGAAATATACTGTAAAATATAACAGGTGTTTAAATATAAGAGAACGAGCTAAAGAATGGTTTGTCAGGATGGTCAAGGATTTGGAAAGGGTAAGAATGGAGAATGAATAATTGGTAAAAATTTGCAAAGCTTTCCTTTGGAATGAATCCAGAGTCGAGGAATGCTTTTGTCCTATGTGAGTACTCATCAGCTTCTAAAGATGCACTGAATATTATGTTGACAAAATAAACTACTATATATAGATATCAGTCAGCCTTTTTGCCCAAGCACCCCTGTAATTTGTTTAATGAATTTATTAACATAGTGGCTAAGGTAGAAGGAATGGAGGTAATGTACAGATGTAAAAACACAGGCTGACCATCATCTAAACTGACTTTTTTCCCACCAATTTTGCCTGATATAATGGCAGCTATGTCGAACCCTAAGCCTTCCATATGGCTACATAATTAACAAATCACCAGATGGCAGACACTGTACTTCCTAAAAGAGGAAATTTTTTTCCTATCTTAATAAACACATAATTTATATATAGTTTGACTTTGTTGCCTATCACACTTCTAAAAGTAGCAATATCTGTATCTTAGAATGTATCTTATTTACCACCATATTATCCTAATATCTCTTCTGATCAAGAAAATCATATTCTTGCAAAAGAAGTAAGGCTTGTGTCCACAGGATTCATTAGCTTTACCATGTACATTATCACTTACAAATCACTTGAATTATAGACCAGTGGAAAGGAATACTGAAGACAGTTGCTGTACTTGCTGGGACATATACCTTAAAATGCTCCTCAGAAAGCAGTATGTACTCCAGATTAGCAATTAGTATATGGTTCTGTATCCTTCACTCCCCAAACCAGAATATGTGGGTCCAGAAACTTTAAGGCATCAAAATGAGACTGGCTTCTCTCACTATCACATCAAAGACCCACTCACAACATTGATTGCCCTGTAATAAATTCCCTTCTGCTCAAATCAGCCACAGTGGATCCTGTCTTACATAAATAAGAGCCCTGACAGATACAGGATTTAAAAATACATACACAAAGTATACTGATTAAATGTTTTTGGAATCTGTGAATGGAATTTTATGAAACCTAAATAAGATAATGTATGCATGCAGTTTTATAGTCAGCGTGACTCACCAGTCAAATTTTTAAAAAAACCCAAACATTTATTATTAGAAACTGTGAGTGCAAATCTGGATACTAGGTACATGACTCAACAGGATCTTCTTGAGCCTTTATTTCCTTACTTTCCTTATTTGAGCCTGAGTTTCTTTACAGAATTGGAAGAATGTTAATCTAGGTCATGTTTGTGAAAGGACTCGATTTCTTAAGTGCAAGGACCATGTAATCTGTATTTGGATGCATCCAGCATCCTTTGTGTTATCTAACACACTGTGTCAATAAATCGTTGTCCAACTGAATTGCAAAGTTTAGGTACCACGTGCATGCTAGTTATTCATTTCACAAATTCAGTATTTTAAATTACCTTAATAATATCCATGTATTTAATTATAAGGATCTAGATATAGAGAAAACGTTTCTTGCATACAGGCAACAAAATGCCAACAGTTATTATTGAGTTAAGGTCATAATAAACTTACCTGGAAGTTGTATGTCCAGGGCTATGTGTCAGCTGGCACTTAAGTTGAGTAAATCTGTGAGATCACCAAGAAACCTGTGTAAGCAAGGAGGCAGAGAGAAACAGGCTTAGACTAGTGGAGGGAAATTTGAGATACAAGAGTGACAACTTAGTAAAGAATTTATGGGATGAATGAAATGTCAAATGGGATATTTATTAAGGCATTTTCCATGTAGAGTTTGGTATAAACGTTTTTCTCTCTTTCCTTGAATCTGACACAAATAAAATCTACACAGCTCACTAATGATTTGGTAGTGGATTTAATTTTAGAGGCTATGATGAAAAGCCAAGTCCTGTTTCAAGGTTGGGGGAAAAAAAGAAGCTGTTTAAGATATGATACCCACATACAGGATATATATTCAAACTGTTGCTTATGGATGGCCTCCAGAACACCTCCTTTATAAATGCATACAGAACAATTGGGAGAGTTTACATCTTACACCCATTGAACATACAAAAACATTAGTGTATTTAGTATATTTATTACAAAATATCTTAAATGTATAACATTGTTTTTAGAATTAATTTGTTTATTTATTTATTCAATCAATTTTAAACTATCTTTATGGAGACATAATTCATATACTATAAAATTCACCCATTTAAAGTGTAAAATTTAATATCTCTTAGTATTTCATAGAATTGTACAACCATCACCACAAAATAAATAAATTTAGAACATCTTTGACCCCTCTGAAAGAAGCCACAAATCCATTGTCTCCCTGCAACACCCCTATCTCTCACCAGTAACTAATCTGTGTCTTTGTAGATTTGCCTATTCTGGATATTTCAAATAAATTGAATCAGACAATATGTGGCTATTTGTCAATGTTTTTTCTCACTTAGCATAATGTTTTCAAGAATCATCTAGTTGTAGTGTGTATCAGTACTACATTTCTTTTTATTGGCAAATAATATTCTACTGTATGGATATGCAACATATTATTTATCTGTTTTTTGGTGGATAGACATTTCAGTTTTTTCCACTTTTAGCTATTATGAATATTCATATACACATTTTTGTGTAGATAAATGTTTTCACTCTCCTGGGTGAAAGTGTTGACTCATATAGTACTCCATATTAACATTTTTGAGGAATTTTCGTATTGCTTTCCAAAGTGACTGCATCATTTTATACTACCACCAGCAATGTTTGAGAATTCCAATTACTCCACATCCTCAACACTGCTTGGTTACTGCCTAACTTTTTAATTATAGCCATAATTGTGAAAGTGAAATGGTATCTCATTGTGGTCTTGATTTGCATTTCACTAATGACTAACGATATGAAGCATATCTTCATATGCTTTTTGGTAATTTGCATATCTTTGAAAAATATCTGTTCAGTCTCTTTTCCATTTTTAATTGGGTTATTTGCACATTTATTATTGAGTTGTAAGAGTTCTTTACACACACTAGATACAAGTCTTTTATCAGATACATGATTTAGAAATATTCTCTCTCATTCTTTACATTATCTTTCTACTCTCTTGATGGTAAAATTTGAAGCACAAAACAATTTTTTTAAATTCTGATATAGTTCAATCTATGTATTTATTTTCTTTTTTTTGCTCATGCTTTTAGTGTCATGTCTAAGAAACCACTGTCTAACCCAAAGTTAATAAACTTTATCCCCATATTTTTTTCCTAAGGATTTTATACTTTTATATTTAAGTTTGTGATCTAATTTGAGTTAATGTTTTTGTATGGTGTGAAGTTGGGGCTCATCTTCATTCTTTTGCATATGGTTATCCAGTTGTCTTAGCACCATTTATTGAAAAGACTATTATTCCACATTTAATTGTCTTGACACTCCTGTCAAGTGACCATAAATGTAAGAGTTTATTTCTGGACTATCACTTCTATTCCACTGTTCTATATATCTATTCTCGTGTCAGTATCACACTCTCTTGATTACTGTAGCTTCGTAGTAAATTTTGAAATAGGAAAGTGCGAGTCTTCCAGCTTTGTTCTTTTTCAAATTGTTTTCGCTCTACTGGATTCCTTGCTTTTTTATATGTTTTATCTTTAGATTGTCAATTACTACAAAAAAAGAAGCTAGGATTTTGATAGGGATTGCAGTGAATCTTTAGATCAATTTGGGAAGTATTGCTATCTTAAGAATGTTAAATTTTCTGATCCATGAACTTGGAATGTCTTTCCATTTCTCTAGATCTTTAAATTCTTTCAACAATGTTTCATCATTTTCAGTGTTCAGGTATTGAATTTCTTTTGTTAACTTTATTTGTATTTTGTTTTTTTGATGCTATTATAAGTGAAATTATTTTAATTTTTTGAATATTTATTACGTGTATAGAAATACTAATTTCCTGTATATTTATCTTTTATCCTGAAGTAAATCCTGTTAAGCTCATTTATTAGTCCTAATAATTTTAATGGAGTAATTAGAATGTCCATATACAAGTTCATGCCATATGTAAATTGAACTAATTTTACTTCTTCCTTTCCAATCTGGAATTTTTACTTTTTTTCTTTTTCCTGCTTAATTGCCCTGGCTAGGACCTCTAATACAATTTTAAATTTAAGTGGCAAGAGTAGATATTCTTGAATTATTTCTGATTTTAAATGAAAAGCATTCAGTTTGTCAATATTTTGTGGCTGTGTGTTTTTTGTAGATACCCTTTATCAATTGAAGAAGTTGCCATCTATTCCTACTTTTAAGCTATTTTATCATGAAAGGATGTTTTCTGAATCATATGAGAAAATTATTTTTTGTACTTTATTCTATTAACATGGTGTATTTTATTGTTTTGCTTTTAGCTATTAAACCAACTTTGATTTCTGCAATAAATCTTGCTTGGTCATGGTATGTAATCCTTTTTATGAACTGTTGGATTTGGTTTGCTAGTATTTTTAAAAGTCATTCAATCTAGTAATAAATTATAAGTATTCTGCTACATGTAAAGGGTGAAATTATGAAGAAAACCATACATAATCCTTTCCTTCATGAGTTCCTAGTTCAGCTGGGGAGATAGATTTCATTTAAATAGTCATATAAGTTATTACTAGTTACTAATGAAAACAAAAATTATAAAGGGAAGGAACATAGATGTATGTGAGCCTATAACAAAGAAAGAGACAAATTGAAATGTGGTGTGTTTTTTTCTGTAATTTGAAGGATATTTAGTTACTAACTAGAAAATGAAGGAACATTCTAGAAATTCTAGGAAGATGAATAACATATTTGAGAAACTGGGGAGAAAAAAAGACTACATAAATACCGTCATTTTTAGAGAGGTCTCGATAGAGGCTTGAGACCTAGACAACACCCACATTATCCAGGTCCTTCTGGGTCATGTTATTAATTTTCAATCTTACCCCAAGAGAAATAAGAAGCTATTGATAAGTTTTAAGCAAGTGAAGTAACATTATCAGGTTTTCATTTTTAAGAGATAACACAGACTGCCTTGTGGAGAATGGATTGAAAGAAGGATTTAATGATAATCAGGAAATTATTCAGGAGGCTGATGGTAGTAGTTCAGGTGAAAGATGCTGCCTGATATCCTGGCATAGGCTGGTGACATAGGAGATTCAGGTATAAGAAACTGTGAGAGTTCTTTAGTTAATGTCATGGCCAAAGCTGTCTGTCATATGCTGAGTGGCTAGTATATGTCAGGCACTTCTTACTGTTTTAATCCCCAGCAAAACTCCATGAAAAGGGTAGTGTTATCATTCACTATGTTATAGGAGAGAAAACTGCAATTCACAGAAGTAAGAACTTTTCCAGTTTCATAGAACTAGGAGGTGACAGAGCTAGGACTTAAAAAAAAAAAAAGGAACTATGAAATAAAGATAAAATTATACCACTGGCTTTTTAAAAATTACTATAAATTATTAAAAGATATAATTCAATTTTTTCTAATTTTATTCTTTATGATTTTGCAGAATTCACAATATTCACAAAAGACTTGCACCCAAATTATTCAGACTTTAGAGCTTTATGTCATATGGAGATAACATAATGATAAATAAGAAATAAAGAAATATTTAAAAACTTATACAAATAATTGTATAGTACCAAAAAACTAAACCAAGCTTACATATCAATGTTCAAACTGTGTGATGAGGTGAATGGAGGAACTCCATTTGAAGGAAAATACTCCCAAATTAATCTAATATTTTGTAAAGCACATCTGTGCTATTAAGATAGACTTTTTATACTTCTGCTTTTATAATATTGCTTTAGTTGCTTTAAAGTTTATAAATTAGTTAATATTGTCATTATTTTGGAAGTGAATTATTCCTGGTTTTTGTTGTTATTATTGTTTTTAAACATCTTTATTGGAGTATAATTGCTTTACAATGGTGTGTTAGTTTCTGCTTTATAACAAAGTGAATCAGTTATACATATACATATGTTCCCATATCTCTTCCCTCTTGCATCTCTCTCCCTCCCACCCTCCCTATCCCACCCCTCTAGATGGTCACAAACCACTGAGCTGATCTCCCTGTGCTATGCGGCTGCTTCCCATTAGCAATCTATTTTACGTTTGGTAGTGTATATATGTCCATGCCACTCTCTCACTTTGTCACAGCTTACCCGTCCCCCCTCCCCATATCCTCAAGTCCATTCTCTAGTAGGTCTGTGTCTTTATTCCTGTCTTACCCCTAGGTTCTTCATGATCTTTTTTTTTCTTCTTAGATTCCATATATATGTGTTATCATACGGTATTTGTTTTTCTCTTTCTGACCTACTTCACTCTGTATGACAGACTCTAGGTCCATCCACCTCACTACAAATATCTCAATTTCGTTTCTTTTTATGGCTGAGCAATATTCCATTGTATTTACATGCCACATCTTCTTTATCCATTCATCCGATGATGGACACTTAGGTTGCTTCCATCTCCTCGCTATTGTAAATAGAGCTGCAATGAACATTTTAGTACCTGAGTCTTTTTGAATTATGGTTTTTTCCAGGTATATGCCCAGTAGTGGGATTGCTGGGTTATATGGTAGTTCTAGTTTTAGTTTTTTAAGGAACCTCCATACTGTTCTCCATAGTGGCTGTATCAATTTACATTCCCACCAACAGTGCAAGAGGATTCCCTTTTCTCCACACCTTCTTCAGCATTTATTGTTTGCAGATTTTCTGATGATGGCCATTCTGACTGGTGTGAGGTGATACCTCAATGTAGTTTTGATTTGCATTTCTCTAATGATTAGTGATGTTGAGCATTCTTTCATGTGTTGTTGTTCTTGTTTTGACTGACGTATTGCTGGGGCAAATTTCAATAAGCAAGGAATTTATCTTCTTATTACAAATTCTAGTTTCTAACATTTTTATTTTACAAAATCACATATGCAATGATGAAAACTACTTTTCACAAAAGAGCAAGGAAAAATTAATTTTTAAAACACATCTCGTTGCACATATAGTTGGAATAAACTTGTTGTTTTAAATGGCTAATTAGAACAGTTTGTCATACTTACTGGAAACTGGTATAATGACATTATTTTAACCACTCAACTCACAGGAAAAAACAAAAGTGTGTGAGAGACACTCTTTTGAACCTTTATTCTTCTGTGTCTTTCAGAATAGTTCTGTCTCATTATCTCCAAGGTACTTGTCACTATAAAACTGAGATATTCAGACAGATGTTATACTAGAGTATAAATAAAGAACATTTTCTCAGTTGAGTAAAATAACGTCTATTCAGTATTTGGTATATGCAAACCCTCTTTTTCTATGAATTAGAAATTTTTCTGAAGAGAATTTGATTTCTAATAGTGAATTTCTTATTCAATGTATTGAGACAAAAGAGTAGGCACTTTGTCCAATATGAGAAGAAACATACAGCATAGTTTTCACGTAGGGTCACATTTTCCATGGTTCCTAGAGGGCTTTTCACCAGCAACTTGACGTTTGCAAGGTAATAATTCACATGCTACTTTTCTATCCGTGCCTCCTCCTACATACCCTGCATACTCTGAGCAAGTTAGGCTATTTAATCTTTCTCAAATACAATGCATATTTTTCTTATTTGGTTTCATTGGATGATACCACTGCTGTATCCCAGCAACCCCACTTGTCCAAATTCTTTCCAAACATCAAGTAGTAGTTTTTCAAATGTGCTAAACTTCCCCTGACCCAAACCCTAATGGAGATAATTTTGTCCCTCTTCATATTTCCATATTAATATCCTCTTCCTCACTATGACCTTCTATTATAGTTATATATATACTTGACTAATTGATGTATTCTATGAGATTATAAATTCCTTTGTGGTCAATTCTTTCTTATTTTCATATTTGACCTCTTTCTTTGTCTCCAGTAGTTCGTGGTGCATAGAATTGTCAAAGTGAATCGCCTTCACAGAGCTATTGGTAGAGTCAAGCTCATGATGCATATAATGAGTGAGTGAGTGAGTGACTCATAGATCCAACAGAAGGAGAAAAGCCTGCTCCTCCAGCTTTTAATAGTGCCTTAGGGATGCATTTGGAGAAAGACTTCCTGGTACAGCAGTTTCTTACTTGTCAGAAGAAAAAAAAAAAAGGAAGTAAAGGAAAAAGCCAAGGGAGCTAAGAATTTTGACCCAGAAAAACAGCGATGGCACTAAAATAAAAGTGAGGTAAGACCAGGAATGAAGTAATCAGTGTATCTCCTCAAATAAAGCTGAGACTTTCCACCAGACACCTCTTTCACCCTTTCTGATGGAAATCTTTGATGCACAGCTTATTTCTGGAAACTAGTCCAACAAAATAATTTAAAAATGTGGATTTTGAAATATTAACTATATATCCTGGCTATTTGTTATCCTTTTCTGGAGAATCAGTGTCTTAACTTCTTTCCTATGCTTGTGAAATCACCTCCCACAAGCTTGTGAGATTTGATGGGATTAATAGAGTGTGCTAAAGTTCCAGATATTCACTCTTGTAGTCTCTCTTGCAGCTAGAGTTCAGGCAAATGACCCAGGTATTGCCAATAAGGTTTTTGGAGAGGACTGACTAAAGAAATTCTCTGGCAGAGAGGAAAACTACAGCAAGATCAAAACACCAGAAGCAACTAGAGCAGGGGTGTTAACGTGGGTGGGTGGTAAAATGTTCAGGGCTAACTGTGCCGAATGAAGTGTAAGGAGCATCTTCCATGGCTTTGTGGGAGGGTAGCTGTTATGTCTTCACCAAATGCATGAAGGAGTTGGGGGTATTTTTCTAGATTATTTTTAGTCTCCTGGCATCCTGGTGATTCCATCCATAACCTAGTATTACTTGAGCACACTATTTTCCTTAACGTAGCAGATAACTTCTCTGTCCTTATCTTCCTTACCTTTTACAGTGCTTGCCAATCGACTTCCAAATATCAAGACTTGCCCTTTGCTTGAGGGCTTGCTCTGGCTGCCTAAGCCCTCTCTGCCTGTGTACAAACCAGGCTAGAAATTCGGGGAATTAATGTCCACAGGGACAGTCTTTAATCATTGACTGCTAGAAGCTGGTTCATAATACCCAGCTCTCTCCTTTCAGGGGTAATAACCACATGGAAT
The DNA here is from genome assembly GCF_025265405.1 of Mesoplodon densirostris. Classification (NCBI taxonomy): domain Eukaryota; kingdom Metazoa; phylum Chordata; class Mammalia; order Artiodactyla; family Ziphiidae; genus Mesoplodon; species Mesoplodon densirostris. The sequence continues at coordinate 101,469,449 of NC_082663.1, read as the reverse complement.
TAAGTTACTATGGTAGCCTGTTTAATAATGTAGTACCTTTTTGGCTTCCTTACCTTTTCTCTATCATTTCCCCACTCCTCTGCTCACATTTACTGGGATCATTTCCCAAATAAACTATCTGCATATGAATCTTGTTTCAGAGTCTGCTCCTGGAATTCCAACTAATACACTTAAATACTCCAAAATTGGTTTATGTTGTTTAAACTCAGAAAACTGACTTCCTTCCTGGATTAGGGAATTTGACATCACATAAAATGTCTAGTCACATGACAAGTAATAATCTAAGCTCTCATAATGGTTCTTTCTTTCCCTTTTTTATGCCTTTGTCATTCTAATTTGAATTTTGTCAAAAAAAAGTGTGGACAATGGAGTCATAGAGCTCTTATCTCAAATACTAGATTTAGCTTTTACTAAGCAAGTGCCACTCGACTATTTACCTAATTTTTCTGAATCTCATTTTCTTCTCAGAGAAATGATAGTACTTATAAGTCTCCTAGTGAAAATATATAAAAGGAATATTTCAGATGTCTACACTGTACCAGGCACACTAATGTCCAACATAGATATTTTCCTTTCCTCCTCTTCTTATTTTGGTCCACCTTTTCCTCCTTTCCTTGATCAACCTTCTTTTTCCTTATATAAACATTAATTGAACAAAAGTCAAAATCCTCAGGGAAGTGCAGTTTTGGTGAGATTAACTAACCACTCAAGGCACTTAGAAATCTTGATATTACATTTCCCTCAAGGTGGCAACTCTGATTCTATATCTCATGATATTTTCACTAAATGTAAGTCTCTACCTAATATTCACTCAACAAAATTTGCCTCACACAAAGCTCATCTCTCTAGTATACATATAGCTCATTCAGGAGCTGCTTTTTGTACCCACTACTTTTGGGCAGCCCACACTACTCTCCTTCCCACATATTCAACACAGTTATCACACATGCTTGCCATCCCAAGTATTTCCCCTGAACTATTTCCTTCCTTGGTGCTCCATTCTCTGGACTTTTCCCTCCACTCCTCTCCCTCAGCTCTGTCTATTCTAACAGCTTCTAACACTTTCTTGAAGCCTGGACAACCTACCTGAGTAACCTGGTAAACCAATTTAAGACAAAACGCTCTTCCAAGTACCATTTGTGTTTTCATTTGTACTTTGTTAACTCTGAGGAACTATGAGAGTTTGAAGCATAGAAGCAGAATCTTTAAGGGAGATATATTTGGACAAGAAGATATTTTTCATATTTTAAACTACTACCCCATAGTTGACTGTTATTCCAGCAGAATATAATATGGGCTCTGGAACTCCTGGGTAATAATAAATTTCCCATTCCCTTGACATTTTAGCAATTATAAATAATCTTTCTGACAATACTTCATACACCCAGACTTTAAAAATGAGTATCTGCTTATTAGCTATTCGTACAACAAATACTTTTTAAACACTATTACGTTCACAACATTTTCCTAGGCATTAAAAGTCAGAAAATTGAGATCTCCATACTCTAAGAGCATAGGTATTAGTTTTGAAATCAAAGAATAGATGCATGAAGTTGTTATAAGCTGGTTATACATGACTTAATTTCCAAATAAATTTTTATGTACAAAACATTCTATTGCCATTCTAGAATGTTAAGATAAGTGGGTATTAGAATAGTTAAGAATGAATTGTACTGAGTGTGTGAAAACTAGGGCAATGCTTGAACAAATGGAGAGTATTTGGATATGGGAAGAGAAAAGAGATGGGCATTACAGATGGGGAGAATCACTGGAGAAGAGGTTTAGAATAGAGACTGAGAGTGTCTATACTGGGGAGGGAACTGACCCATCTGGAATGAAGCAGTGTTCGAGTGTTGAGAAGTAAATAACTTGAGTGTGGGCAGATTTTGCTTGTTTAGTTAGAGTGGTATGAGTGCCTACAGGTTATGATAGTTTGTGTTAGAGTATATAGGAAATCACTGGATATACTTCGTATATCATTCTGGATCAAAAATTTTACTCATATTTAAGGGAAAGATAATTAACATCAAAACAGAGAACTATATCAAGAATAAGCTGCAAGATTCAAATGTAACTCAGCAGAAAGACCTAAGCTGAAAATAGAGATTTGAGCTGTGTTAACAGCCTATTGGTAGCTAAAGAGCAGACTGTGGGTGAGATCATCAAAGACAGTGTTTAGAGTAAGACAGGCAGAGTTTGGGAACAGACAGAATAAGAGCTGCATGTAAAAGAGCTTGAGAGTAATTTGTAGGACAAGTTTGGGTTGATCTAAGAGAGAGGTGTCATGGAAGCTATAATTTCAAAGAAGGAATTGTTACCACTGTCAAATAATGCAGAGAATTCAAATGACATACAGATTAAAAAGTATTAATATCTTTTATATTTAATTCATCATAAGTGATTAGCAACATTTGACAGAGTAATTTCAGGAAAATGGTGAGTTAGGAGGCTCAAGTACGATTAGACTGTTCTTCTCCTATCTCCAGAAAGTAGCTCATGTGTAGGTTGCAGCATCTCTTAGGAGATATTCTCTGATTCCCTACAAGTGCCATTAAAATCTCCTTCTCAACCAGCCTGGTGATCTATTTATCTCCCATGCACTCCTCAAGTTGACTACCTGACATCAAAGTAGGGAGAATATTATCAGGAATGATCCTGATATGAGGAAACCAGCACGTGGAGCAAGAGTTTTAAAGGCCCAAGGGCAAGGATCTTGACATGAGCTCTACCAGGCATTGACAGGTCTGTCTCCAAGGATATATGTATATATATATCCCCACCCTCTTGGACCTCCCTCCTATCCACTCTATCCTGCCCATCTAGGTCATCACAGAGCACCGAGCTGTGTTCCCTATGCTTTACCACAGGTTCCCACTAGCTCTCTTTTTTATACATGGTAGTGTATTTATATCAAACCCAATCTCCAATTCATCCTACCCTCCCCTTCCTGCCCTGTGTCCACGTACTTTTAAGTTAGATATCCTGTTTTTAAAGTTAGAATCTAAAAATTTCATCATACAATTCAATGGTTTCAAAGGATATAATTTCTATTTTAAATACAACTGCTACAACACTTTTAAAAGGGTATCCAAAAACAGTATAGAGGCTTCTCAAAAAACTGAAAATAGGGCTTCCCTGGTGGCGCAGTGGTTGAGAGTCCGCCTGCCGATGCAGGGGAAACGGGTTCGTGCCCCGGTCTGGGAGGATCCCACATGCTGCGGAGCGGCTGGGCCCGTGAGCCATGGCCGCTGAGCCTGCGCTTCCGGAGCCTGTGCTCCGCAACGGGGGAGGCCACAACAGTGAGAGGCCCGCGTACCACAAAAAAAAAAAAAAACTGAAAATAGAGGTACCATATGACCCAGCAATTCCTCTCCCGGGTGTATATATGAAAAATAAAACAAAACGAAAACACTAATTCAAAAAGATATATGCACTACAACGTTCATAGCAACATTATTTACAATTGCCAAGATATGGAAGCAACATAAGGGTTCATCAACAGATGAATGGATAAAGAAGATGTGGTATACAAGGGAATACTACTCAGCCATAAAAAAGAAAAAATGTTGCCATTTGCCCCAACATGGATGGACTTGGAGGGCTTTATGCTAAATGAAATAAGTCAGACTGAGGGAAACAAATACTGTATGATATCACTTACGTGGAATCTAAAAAAATACAACAAACTAGTGAATATAACAGAAAAGAAGCAGACTAGAGAACAAACTAGTGGTTACCAGTGGAGGGAGGAAAGGGAGGAGGGGCATTATAGGGGGAGAGGAGTAAGAGGTACAAACTCTTGGGTATAAAAAAAGCTACAAGGACATATTGTACGACATGGGGAATATAGCCAATGTTTTATAATAACTATAAATGAAGTGTAATCTTTAAAAATTATGAATCACTATATTGTACACCTATAACTTATATAATATTGTACAGCAGCTATACTTCAATAAAAAGAAAAAAAGAAAAAAAAAGTATCCCAAAGGATTATAAATATAATCACAAGGATATAATTACCTCATAATTCAGTTAAAAATATACAAACATATTATTTTTAATGTTCAAAGAAATTTGATTGCTTTTTCCTCAGTGAAATCATATTTTCATTCAATTTTCCCTAAAGATTTCCATCTTAATATATTTTCATGCTTGAATGTTTTTATTGAACACTATCATATTTCTTTGCAATAAAATATAATCAAATATACATTTATATCAAAATTTCCTATGAACATCAATTGTAAGTGTCTAAAATTTCTTCTGGAATTAATTATGTCACAATAATTATTAGTAACTAATTATTAAGGACAACATTATAAATATAAGTAAAAATTTTAAAACATAAAAAAGTAGAAGTTTTACTGGAAATGAATCTATTGATGAGAGAGTTGGGAAGAAGTGTTGTGGTGCCTTGGTTAAAAGGGTTTTCCTACAGTAAATGCAGAGCGTGTCTGCATTTCTGGACAATGCAACATGCAATATTGGGGAAAGGGAAAGGAGTGAAAAGAAAAAAAGAAAAATGTGATTGTCCAACGGTAGCCAGGAAAGGAGAACAGGTATATCCCTTCATAGCAAGCATTTTCCTAGGAAAGAGGATCTAGAGAATTTGAGGCTCTGAAAATCAGTTTCCTTAATCAGATCCTTACTCACATGCACTTAACGGTCTCTCTTTATGTGTCCTTGGGCCCTCTGCTTAAAGAGCATTTCAAGTTAAAGAGTGAAGCTCTCCTGAAAACAGAGCTTTCTTTTCCAACTCACCCTGCTTATTTAGGAAAAAAGTCTATGTCTTTTGTGCAATAGACTCTCTGGCACAGGAGCTATAATACATATAATCTGTTGTTTTAAGAACCATTACAGGATTGTTTTTAATTTAAGTAGAGTAATTAGAGTTGGAATTCCGTTCCTCCATTCCATTATAATTTTGAATTTCTTTCCTTACTCCAGTGACAACATGACTTTATGAAAAGGCCTCTGTTGAAAAATCCACTCAAGGGTATGTGAAAGACTTGGGTAGAAGAGCAAACTGGTGCGAAGGTTCCCATGAGAACATTGCTACTGTCATGTAGTAGAATTCTGTGGAAAAGCAGGCATGAGAGTGAAGGTAGGAAGAAGGGGTGGGGTTGGGTCGTGAGTGGAGATAAGAATCAGAAGGTTTTGGTATGATATAAACAAGTTCTCAAGGAAGACCCATAGGTTTATATCTAAGTGTAGAACTACTAGCTGTAACAACGGTTAAGGAGAAATATTTATCCCTTTGAAGCCAAAAGCATGTAAAATGATGAGAAATTTTACATATAGCCATTGATATCTAAGAATTTTACTTAGTAGCAGAAGGTGAATGATCTCAGGTTTGGCGAACAACATGCAGGGTAAAGCTACACTATCAAAATGTATACAGAAATAATTTTACAAGAACGATTTTAATTTTTGTATGACTATTTTGAACCCTGTTTCAGTAATGTGGTAAAGAAAAAGTATTGTCTGGGGTTCTTCCAGACAGAAAAGCAACATAGTAAATGTAAGATGTTGCTGTTGACATTAGAACTCATGCATCCCACAGTAGTAAAAGAAAAAAATTAAGCAAAATAAAAGAATACTAAGACACTGAGCAAAGTATGAATCATATCCTGTCCTCATAGAATTTTATGTTTATATTTGAATTATGCAACTTAGTTATGGGAATCGGCCACCAAAAGTTTGTATAAATGTTTTTCATCTGAACTGTGCAGAACCAAAAACAGACAAACAGTCTCAAGTAGAGGAAATTGCTACATCTTCAGAATAAAACCCTGGAGTTTACTTAAATTTGTGCTCTAAATGTCAAATTCAACACAAGACAAAGTTTAGCTGTATTTAGGGTCTAATAGCTGAGAAACACTGTCAGCACAGAATCTGCTCACTGGAAGAATACTCAATATACATCTTTTCAATGAATGAATTAACTAATTAATGAATGAATGGTTGGTGCCTACCAAAAAACAAAACAAAAACAAACAAACAAACAAACACCCTAAACCAAAAACCATAAAATGCATACAGGAACAAATACCTTAGATTTTAAGATCTGTGAAAACCTATTGCTATTGTATTAATTTTAGGAAGTAAACTTATTAAACATCTGAAAGTAGTGATTTAAAAATTTTTATTTTAAATGTACTTTCCTAGTTCTTTTACTTTATCACACATATTCTTAATCTAATTTATTTATGGATTATTTTCCTCCAAAAAGTATATATTCTAAAAGGTTTTATTTTGAAAGGCCAAGTTAAACTAAAGACCTCAGATATACTTCAAGTAAAGCCACTCCAGAATGGGAGTTTCTTTTTATTGTATTAATGTGATTTTTTTCCTTTGCTTCTTAAAGATGGAGTGGAGCAAAGAAGTTTAATACCCCATGTTGCATCTACTGCAAAGATATAATAATCCACAGATGTGCAAATAAATGAACACTCTAATGTGAATGTTGTGTTTTTCCTGAGCTGAAAAGAAAGGAACATTGAAACCAAGTCCAGCTGACAAGCTATATATTTTACATACATTTTATAGTGTTGTTATTAAAAATCTATTAAGAAGACAGAGCAAAACGTTTATCACATCATTTGGACCTTATTTTTTGGTAAAGAGATGAAATAAAAGAGTGAAAAATCTTTCTCCCTTAGTCAGTTATTAGTTACAGAAATTATTCATACAACTGTTATGAGGACTAGCTCAGGAAGTATGCCATCTGAGTGTAGGTCATTCTTTCTACCGAATTGAGTGAGGAGCTGAATTCGACATTCATTATCTTGTATATTTTGTATGTGGTTCATGGAGACCTGCATTTATGGTATTACTGCATCCTCCGGCAGCTTGGGGGTCCACTCTTACTAAAGCTTCACAGATATTGACTTGGACTTAGAAAAGATGAGAATTTAGAGCTTAAAAAAATCAAGTGCTCTTTGCAATGTATAGTTTTAGAGTTAAATTAATCATAGTCTTATTCCAAAATAATGTCCTACTTTGCTAAGTTAGTATTAGTGTTATCTATTTATTCAATTTCCAATTTTAAATTTCACTAATATATTGCTTCAATGAATTACACACTATTCTCTTTCTGTACCTCTCAAAAATCCAAGTGTGAACGAGATTTTTTTTTTTTTTTTTTTTCGGTACGCGGGCCCCTCACTGCTGTGGCCTCTCCCATCGCAAAGCTCAGGCTCCGGACGCGCAGGCTCAGCGGCCATGGCTCACGGGCCCAGCCGCTCCGCGGCATGTGGGATCTTCCCGGACCGGGGCACGAACCCGTGTCTCCTGCAGCGGCAGACGGACTCTCAACCACTGCGCCACCAGGGAAGCCCCTAAGTAGATTTTTGAAGGTAGTAAAAGTTCTGTATGAGTTACTTTTTCTTCCTCTTCAAACCCAAATATTTACCAGGTATTGCTAGCTTACTTGGACATAGTGCCCTGCAGTCCTAGCTGATTTGTAGTCTGTGACCACTGCTGGTAAGGCTCCCTACTACCCCTTGCTCCAGATGCTGAATACCTGAATCTAGCTACAAGTGAACAACGTTGCCCAACTGACACATCTCACATGTCACCATCATCTATCTGTTTCTTCTTGCCTACAATTTTCCTTCCATAAATGAACTTATATATACACAATTTTTATGAGAATTCCTTCTCTCTGCCCATCTACATTCAAATAAAACATTGTTATAGTACTTTTTAATATCTTCTTAAAGAAATTAAAATATTTCACACACTAAAAACAGCTTTATTTTACAAACTTCCAAAATACGTTTTTCAAATCTGATATTTTGTCAAAAGATATTTCACAATTAATTTTAAGTAGGCATCCAGTCACTGGTTTTCGATAGCATATGGTTGTTAAACCTAATTATTTAAAGATAAAATCCACAAGCCTAATTTCTGGATTGCAAATTGAATTGGACTCTGAGATTGTTTTATTTCTCTCTATACATTTGTGTGTGTGTGCACATGTGTGTGCATATATATATCGTGTTATTCAACTTGTTAAGTATCTTACTGGTCTAATAGGAAGAATATTTTATGACTACCAAAACTGCTGGCTCATAGGTTAGTACTTACATGGTAAATCATAATTCAAAACTCAAATTTTAGTCTGTCTTCAAAGTGAGAGGCCCGCGTACCGCAAAAAAAAAAAAAAACCAGTTACAGACAACATAGCCTATATAATAAAAAGAAGCTCCAATAACAATTAACTGGCTTCAAAGAAGACACAATGAGGCCATAGAAGGACAGAGCTGGCACAGCTCAGGAATGAAAGGAAAAGTAAAATTATTTAGAAAATTTAAAAATAGCTGCAGCATAAAAGAGAGTAGATATTACTGAAAAAGAAGTCAGGTACATAGAGAACAGGTTTGATAATGTTCAAAACAAATATAAAAATGAAAATGAGATTGAAATTTATATGAATATATGTGTAGGAAATATTTGGAAAATAACATAAATTTAAAAATGGTGCCTCTGGGGAGACTAAACAATCTGGGGATCTTAGAGGTGAGAAAGATAATTACTTTTAATTATGTACTTTAATTTTCTCATTATTTTTAAATTTTTTACCATTAAAAGTATTATAAATTAGCTATTGTGTGCATACTCCACTACATTATACTATATTAAACCATCCTACAGACATTTGTGGCAAATTAAATTTGTGCTTTATTGATGCATTTTGTATTATGTAGAATATTTAATTAAAACCACATTGTACAATGATTGATCATATCTAAAATTATGTGATTAGAATTAGATGTAGATGGAAAAAGTACAAGGGTGGAAGAGAGATCATAGAACATAAAAAAAGAAAATAATGCAAAGAAAAAACAGATTTCAAATAATCAGAGACCAGAATTATTAACTGCACATTTGGCCAGATGAAAAATATTATTTCTATTCCCCAATAATGGTAGATCAGTTAAAAACTTTTCATGAGATTTTTTGTTTTTTTGATATGCAACATTTCTGGGCCTGTGCACAGCTCATTCTAGTAATTTGTGTCAGAGTCCCAGGTGTCAAACTGCCCTTTTTATTTTCACTCCATTGTTTTCATTGTACATTTTTTTATTAGTCCCATTAGTATAGGACCATGCTTACATGATATAAAAATGTTAGGTGAAACGAGAACATCACTTTATTTAATTAAATGTGTGTAAGTTTCATGTTTTAAAAAAGTATGCTTGATCCATGTCCTGTGTCTTTCAAAACACTCACTGCCTTCACATCATTGGGTCTCAATACATGGTAGCCTCTGAGAAGAGACATTAAAGGAAATGGTCACATAACCTACACCCTTAATAAGAGTTTTTTAAACATATCCCCAAACAACTCTTTAAAAATTATGATACTGCTATTTGTAGGCATCATAAGAAACTAAGCAAACTGGAAAATGTAGATATTAATATAATCAAAAAGGAAAGTAATTGAACATACAAATTGACTTGGAAAAATATAAGAACAAAAAACCGATGGCATTATTTGTTTTAAGTTAGATTTATTTTTCCTCTTTCACCTAAGAATGTAGTGTAATGACAAACTTTAGAAATAAAAATGTTGAAACAGTCTACTTAGTGGCTGAAAAAGGTAATAACTAAAGGTACAAATTTAACTAATCTAACATAAAAGATGAGGAACAATAGATCATTGAGTAAAGACAACAATGCAAATGGAGCAAACCTGATTTATATTATATATAATATAAATATATATATAATATATAATATATATATAATATATATAAATATATATATTATATATATATATTTTATTTATATGAAGAAAAGGACAATTTCCACATTTAATCATTGTATACAATTCTTCTAAAATTAGGCTTAAAAAAACCCTAGGATATTCATGGATGACTGTTCTGGTGACTTGTGACTGGAAAAGAGAAAGCACTGTGTTTTATTTCTAGTGCTGAAAAGAGAGGAAGAGAGAAGACATAACCTTTCATCTCAGCTTTTCTTCTAAAACAAAAAATAAATCAATTTCCAGGGTCTAGAAAATATTTTCTAATTAAAAATAAAAGTCAAATTCCCTTATATGACACAGTAAATGTAGAAGTTTAATTTAAAATGCAAGAAAAATCCAAAAACAAGAATAAAAAAACAAACAAAAATATAAAACCAGAAACTAAATAAAATGCAAATGGTGATTTGCCTATTTTCAAGAATGTCATTGGCCTATAAAACAAACAACCCAATCCAAAAATGGGCAGAAGACCTAAAAAGACATTTCTCCAAAGAAGATATACAGATTGCCAACAAACACATGAAAGAATGCTCAACATCATTAATCATTAGAGAAATGCAAATCAAAACTACAATGAGATATCATCTCACACCGGTCAGAATGGCCATCATCAAAAAATCTAGAAACAATAAATGCTGGAGAGGGTGTGGAGAAAAGGGAACACTCTTGCACTGCTGGTGGGAATGTGAATTGGTACAGCCACTATGGAGGACAGTATGGAGGTTACTTAAAAAACTACAAATAGAACTACCATATGACCCAGCAATCCCACTCCTGGGCATACACCCTGAGAAAACCATAATTCAAGAAGACTCATGTACCAAAATGTTCATTGCAGCTCTATTTACAATAGCCAGGACAGAGAAGCAACCTAAGTGTCCATCATCAGATGAATGGATAAAGAAGATGTGGCACATATATATAATGGAATATTACTCAGCCATAAAGAGAAACGAAATTGAGATATTTGTAGTGAGGTGGATGGACCTAGAGTCTGTCATACAGAGTGAAGTAAGTCAGAAAGAGAGAGACAAATACCATATGCTAATACATATATATGGGATCTAAGAAAAAAAATGTCATGAAGAACCTAGGGGTAAGACACGAATAAAGACACAGACCTCCTAGAGAATGGACTTGAGGATATGGGGGGGGGGGACGGGTAAGCTGTGACAAAGCAAGAGAGTGGCATGGACATATATACACTACCAAACGTAAAATAGATAGCTAGTGGGAAGCAGCCACATAGCACAGGGAGATCAGCTCGGTGCTTTGTGACCACCTAGAGGGGTGGGTTAGGGAGGGTGGGAGGGAGGGAGACGCAAGAGGGAAGAGATATGGGAACATATGTATATGTATAACTGATTCACTTTGTTATAAAGCAGAAACTAACACACCATTGTAAAGCAATTATACTCCAATAAGGATGTAAAAAAAAAAAAAAAGAGTTGAACAGGATAATTTCCATTCTAAATCTCCTTTATTTGCAGCAACGTGGATGAACCTAGAGATTGTCATACTGAATGAAATAAGTCAGGCAGAGAAAGACAAATATAATATGATATTGCTTATATGTGGAATCTAAAAAAGGTTACAAATGAACTTATGTAATAGAGTTACAGATATAGAAAACAAAGTTATGGCTACCAGGGCGAAAGGTGGGGGGATAAATTAGGAGATGGGGATTGACATATATACACTACTATATATAAAATAGATAACTAATACAGACCTACTGTATAGCACAGGGAACTCTACTCAGTACTCTCAGTACAGTACTGTACTGTATACAGTGCAGTATGGGAAAAGAATCTAAAAAAGAGTGGATATAGGTATATGTATAACTGATTAACTTTGCTGTACACCTGAAACTAACACGACATTGTAAATCAACTATATTCCAATAAAAATTTAAAAAGAAAAGAAAAAAAAAATCTTAAAAAATCCACTTATATTTTAGCAAAACTTGGAATTATAAAAAGATATAAATAGTATTACCCATTTTTTTAGTTTTTTGTATATATATATATACACACATATAATATGCATACACATAATACATATATGAATTTATAGTATTGATGATTATTCCCCATATTTCCTTTTTTAAATAATCACTCATAATGCTTTTTTAAAAGTTATTTTTAAATATTTAAAAAATATAGGGCCTCCCTGGTGGCGCAGTGGTTAAGAGTCCGCCTGCCGATGCAGGGGATACGGGTTCGTGCCCCGGTCTGGGAGGATCCCATATGCCGCGGAGCGGCTGGGCCTGTGAGCCATGGCCGCTGGGCCTGCGCATCCGGAGCCTGTGCTCCGCAACGGGAGAGGCCACAACAGTGAGAGGCCCGCATACCGCAAAAAGAAAAAAATATATATATAATTGCTACGGCTTTCAGGAATGTTTTCTAGATAGCAGGAATAAGAATGGATTGAAAAGACCCAATGATTACTTTTTAGTGGGAAAAGAAAATTATTGTCAGTGGCTTTACCTTTGATAACTTATTAAAAGTAAAGAATGTGAAATATAATTTTATTTCTGGACTAAAGTTACTAAACAGGTTGTACTTAGTCATTCATAATACATTTAGAATTGCTTGAAGAGTTATTATGTTGAAAAAATTCTGGAACTGAAATCATTCTTCGCCTTTTGCTTATCTCTCGCATTCTAAACTCTCATCATTCAAATGTTTGCTATGAATGCAAATTTGTACAGCTTAAATACAAAAATAGTATAGTAAATTATATTTTAGTTGATAAACTAGTTGTATAATGACTTTCTTTTTATATTTTAATTTGCTAAGTGTTATTTGCATTCACTACATATCGCATTTTTTTCAATTTTATTTATATGGCAATACATGGTTATTACAATGTAGAAGTAAAACATAATTTGTATCTGAGTCTATATTTTATCATTGCACTTAGAACACACACCACTCAGAAGCTAGCTAAATACTGAGTAATTATTCAATTGATATTATAAACCCTTTATACTATGTTATTTAGATGTTCAAGAGAATTTTAGCAATATTTGTAGAAATTGGGATTTGGGGGTAGGTAAGGAATTTATTATGACTTTTCCAAATTTAAATAATTGAGTATAGACTCAAAGTATACCTGAAAATTCATTATGCAATCTATCTTAAAATTCAATTAGATTTAGAGAAAAAGATATGCCTTTAATATTTTATCTAAACATGACACTAATGCTAAAAACATTTTTGCTACATTTTTGACATACAAGTGAATGTGTATTTGGAATCTGGTTTAAAATGACCAGAAAAAAAGTATGGTAGAGATGGTTTGGGAGGAAATCCTCAACTACAACATTTTAACGACCTACAATATTTTGTAATGACTCTTCTTCTTGAGAGCTGGGACAAGGGTGTGCATGGAAATTACAAGTGAAAATTCTTATATTAGTCAGATATAGGTGTATGTTTATCTGCAAAACATATCACACAAATACACATCTTTGTTAACTGCCTAAGATATTAATAATGAAGGATGCTAGAAAAGTAAAGTATAATTTAGTGCAGGATAATATTACAGAGCAGAATACAGAGAATAAGGAGAAGATGAACCAAGAGGATATTCAGAAAGATAGAAGAAAATAAAACCCGAGACTTCTAGTCTAAACTCTGAATTGCAGACCTGATGACTTCATATGAATTCATGGATAAAACTGAATTAGACTGAGAAGATGAAAACCTTGAGCAACCCCTCCACACCTTCCCCCAAACAAAGAAACAAAAGGATAGCTTCCCCCTGGCTTCCTCAAGAAGCAGTCCCACTTGTCCCTTTCTCTGTCCACAGGCCCCAGAGAACCTCTTGGTCTTACTTGTTCTCTCATCCATGGAGGACTCTATCCCACACAGGAAAAAAGAGATTATCGAAGCCATGCCTTTCTTCCTCTCAACTCTTTTATTTTGTTTTCTGAGTTTTGAGTTAAAGAAATTCATCAAACAAGCCATTTGCTTTAGTTTCTTCTTCAGTAACTGTGAGACAAAATTGTTACAATGGGCATGATTAGGGACTTCAGTTAAGAAATTTGAAAATCATTTGGATTCATTTGTATAAATAAATTAACGTGTTAACCTCTACCTAGTAAAGTCAATATTCCAGAGAGTAGCTTGGAAAATATCAGGGCCACCCTTCCAGACTTCAATGTTAACAAAACTAAAATCTGTTTTATAAGTCCATACACATAGCTTTTCAGATCAACTACACAGAGTTTCTTGCCTAGTTATCTCAATTTTGAATTGCCTTGTGAAGAAATGTCCTTCTTAGAGAATTGATATTGAAGAGTTATTTGCTAAACACTTATTCCTCTAGATTCTCTAAGTTTTGCACCTGAATAATTACCAGAAAGCTGTATTCCAAGCCTTTGTAGAGTTGGTTTTACTGAACTCTTACTTAATTAAGACCTAAGGTCTTGGCCTTAGGTCTTTGCTGAGGTCTTCAGTTCTTAGGTCTTTGCTAAGGGAAGTCCCTGTGTATCACGTCAGCAGAAGCAGATTTATCATGAAGATGATGAAGTTCAAACTTCAGGGCCTCTCACTTCCTCAGGCACCTTCCAAGGCCCTGAGAGGGGCCCTAACACTGGGTTCATAAAGTTAAAAATTTTGGTAAAATTTACAAAAGTAAAATATTTTATCAATAACCTGTTAAAACCACTGCCTGGGCCCATTCTACCTTTTCCTCTGACATACTTCACCTCTTATCTGGTGGTATTAGTGTGGCCCCCAAAACATTTGTATCTAGGAGGAATTTGTGTTGACCAGATTTTTTTTTACCAAGGTAATAAATGCTGTTTATGACTTCAAGTTTACATAGTGTTCCAACATATTAATACCCTGTGAGCTTCAAAAAACCAAATACATTTACAACAGTATTATTGGTCACCAAAGTGAAGGGATTTAGTGGGTTACAGTATATAATGGTAGTGACTTTAGTGTGCTATTCTTAGCCATCCTGGCACATACTTTGCCAACTTTCCTGGTGTCATGATACAAAGCTGCAGGGACTGAGGTCATAACAGAACCAGCATTCAAAGAACAAGAGTAGTGTAAAAGAAACAAGGTTTGAAACGTACAGAGCCATAGCTAGCTTTTCAGAAACACTTCCTACCATGAGACAGGTAAAATGGTTAACAGAGAATTCCTCATTGGTGCCAAGTAAACATAGAAGTTTCTACCTGCCAAGAATAGACTCAACAAAACAACATAAACAATTTAAACCACCACCATACCTTGTGTTTTTCTTTTTCATGAGGATTGAGAGAAACAGATTTGTCAGAATTTCTGTCTTTGTAGGACACAAATCTGTAGTAATACTATAACTGGTTACTGAATCTGTGCGTGAAGTTGCATGTTTTATGCATCCCAGTGTTTCAGATACTATCTCTGTGAATTTGACACCTCTTCTTTTACTAAAGTCTGGAAATTCCAGACAAAATAGCAGGTAGATCATACCCAAAGCAATAGATCTTGAAGTGGACAAGGTAAACCTCTCAGAGAAATAATGAATAGATTCTTGGATCGTTCAAGAATCCAATTAAGATGAATGTATCATACAAACACACTGGAAAAATATTTAAATTTCCTGATGATTTAACATCAGCACCTGACATTAACAAAGATAATAAAACTCACCTGCCACTGTAACCAAAGCATCAATGACATACTTGCCAGTGTATGTTGTCAGTTTAAGAAATATTTACGATTAAAATATAAATTTCCTGAAATCTTACAGCTCATATATGGAAAGAAATGTGATACGGATTTTCCAAATTTGACAACAATTCTAAAAATTTATGACATTACAAACAAGTTGTAAAGCTCAAATGAACTTTTTAGAACTACCAATAATAATGAAAATGTTCAATCAACCATGTTATTTTCTCACAGATGATATAATAAAACTGCTGTCATGTACACCTGAAACTCATATAATGTGTCAATTATACCTCAATAATAAAAAAATTGTTGTTCTAGATGACTGTTTTAGAGTATACAGCCAACAAATGTAGGAAAAAAGTATTATAACAGCAAGTTGTTAATGGCTTGTTGTCAACTTTAAAAATTTGAATTTTTTGTGATTTATTTTTCACTCTAAAGAAATGTTATCTTTTCTTCCTAATTTTGTACTTATAATTGCATATTCTGTTTCTTAAACTGGGGGCTCCAAGATAGTATGTTTCAGGCCTCAAAAACCTGCATGAGTCACTGGGTTTCAGTATCTTTCTCTGCTGCTGAAGAGGATAATCACATAATTTATTTTCCCAACAAGGATACTTTGAGAATGGAAGTTTTATATAAACAATTACAGGCTTTAAACTGGAAAAAACCCCGCCAAAAAACAGAAGTGGGTCATACTACTTAAATAAATACTCACAAGAGAAATTTGTGATGGATTGCATAGACAGGGGAACATTGGTCTATTCTGAGAAATTGGTATGAGTCATTGTTATTTATCTATCAAAGCTATAACTCATGTTTTTCTTCTTTCCTTGACTTCCAGGAAGCTCAGAGGTAAGTTTTATGCTCAATAGTTATAGATTTCCTTAGTTCAGTATTTTCTGGTTGATTCTGTAGCCCATTTACCCCTAAATGGCTTATAATGTAACTTCCTCCCTCTATTTTTCAGCTTTTATTAAAAGGTTATATGGTTTTAAAAAATATTTTTACTGAATAATGCCTCTAAGAATTATTGGAAATTAGTATTATATAAAGAAAATAGTTACAAAAGAAAAGCCTTTAGAATCATTATTATAATAATAATTGCCATTCATTAAACAGAGACTCTGACCTAGTTCTTTTATGTAAATTATTTTTAATATATTTAATATATTTTTATATTTAAATATAATATTTAGTATATTTTCTTTGTCCCAATAATTTCTAGATCTCAATATCTTCTACTACATTCACCAAATATGGGATACATTTTAATAATGATGACTTAGAATACGAATTGATTGTCAGCTTCACAATTATTAATCAATTTCTTTAGTAGAATGGAGGGAATTTTCCATGCACACACACATACACTATACACATATACATATATTGTTTTACATATATATATGTATACTGATGTGTGTGTGTGTGTGTGTGTGTGTGTGTGTAGCCTTAAGTGTTTGAAAATGTACCATTTCCTCTGTGAAGTTGCACCTTACCCTCCCGACGTGATATTATTGTGGCAATTCAATTATCTGCTTGGCATTTTGACTTTCATAAACTCAGGAGAACTTTCACTGCTGAATAAAAAGACTGCATTCATTTCTGGCTGTTGTGTGAGGCTCCTACGAAATAGATGGAACCTTATAGCTATGAAGAACACTGGAGAGTCTTGGCAGCAATGCCAGCCCAGGAGACTTGGTTGATTTCCTGAACTAGGCTTTTTCTGTGCACATGGCCATCTGTTTCCAGTTCTACTGTTTAATAACTATAGGTGCTGCCTTCAGTGAAACCTATCAACTTTCTTGACTGTGCCCATTATCTTTTCCAGAGGGAGATCTTAATATGGGCACACAAGTGATCCCAGTGAGGGAAGTCAAGTCACAAAAGGAACCTCTAAACACTGTTTTCCCAGTTTCACACCTGGGGGAATACTGTAGTCTGTGATGGCCGAATGTGTGGGTATTGCAGTGAAGAATGGAGGCAAGAGCAAGTGCCCTCTTCATGAATAACAAAGACACTAAGATTTGAGCACATTCTAAGAAACTTCATAGTGAATGCTGTGACTACTCAAAGGGCACAATGAAAGAGAAAACAGACTCTCCCTTGAGAGGACTTCTCAGTTACATGGCCTGCCTGCTTTTCCTTCCCTTCACATGTGCAGAGCAATATGACATATTGAGGGACATTTCTTGAGACAAGGAAACATTCTCTCTCACTATTCCAATTCTGGGTGAGAACAATAAATCAGAGATATGAGGACTAAAATGAATGGGAAGAAAACATTAAGAGCATTAATATTGCTTTCACTCTTTTGGTATATTTTGTCCATCAGTACTAATTATAACAGTGTCTCTGTGAATATTTTCATATTTTAGTCATTTAAAAAGTTATCTTTTCCAGACTTGAATTTTAAGATAGTAAACTGCTGTCAAGGTAATAAAATATCTCTGCCCCCCAAAAGGGGGAGAAACAAATAGTTAAAAAAAAACAAAACATAGCAAAATTATACCAGCACAATCAAGGAAAATGATTAGAGGGCAGGAAAAGAACTTAATAGAAGTTTCAAAATATTGCTATGCCTTGGTTTGGGACAGTCCAAGCAGCCTGAATTCTGCTCAGTTTGTGTTGGGAAGAGTGATGGGGATTAGATAAGAAAACAGTGCCCCCAAAACATCACTAATACTTCCATTTAGGAGAGTAATAGAAGGCATAGCATGAGATTAGGGATTCTGGTAGAGTAGGTGGACATTTCCACTTGCCCTCTCCTGAGTCCCTGTAAAGGACAAGGAAAACCACTGTAGTTCACCACTTTCGTGATTCCCTAATGAACATAAAACTGTAAAGGGGGGCTTCCCTGGTGGCGCAGTGGTTGAGAGTCCGCCTGCCGATGCAGGGAACACAGATTTGTGCCCCGGTCCGGGAAGATCCCACATGCCACGGAGCTGCTGGGCCCATGAGCCATGGCTGCTGAGCCTGCGCGTCCAGAGCCTGTGCTATGCAACGGGAGAGGCCACAACAGTGAGAGGCCCGCGTACCGCAAAAAAAAAAAAAAAAAAAAAAAAAAAACTGTAAAGGGAAAGCTAAGCAGTCCCAAGAAATACTCAGAGCTAATTAACTGCAATTTAATCAAACAGAAGATGAAAGATGAAATAAGCAAGATGGGAGAGCAAATGGGAGATAGACATTGCTTACGGAGATCCTCCCCTGCTATCCCCTCCATGTCCACCCCCTGATTTTCAATGCAAGTGCCAAAACACATATTATTCATATATTTCTCTCCTCTATTGTTGGGAAGTGGAAATGATTGTAAAGATGAGAGAACAACTGAATTGGTCATGGTGAATGGGTCAGCTTCTTCAAGTTGAGTTAGGGGAATTATTTAAAGTCAGGGGCCATTCCTGCACTGGATATGGGTGCCTCCCAGACACAGTGAGATGAGTACACATCCAGGACATTTAACAAAGCTCCAATGCAAACGGATGCAGAGACCATAGAGTCCTGCCGAACCCTCCTGGGGTTCTGCAGGCTCTTCCACCCCTAGTCCATGCGCTGCAGAAATTCAGTTATCAGCATGGATTTCAGAGGAAAGACAGATTTCGGATAAGGAACGAATCAAGTAGAACTTACTCTGCAGTTTTAGTGCAAATAAAGGGTCTAAATAGAATTGTCACGTTACCAAGTTATGTAAGAACAAGGTGAAGCAAAAGAAAAAGGCAACATTTAGACAAAATTACTGCAGCAAAAAGAGAAAGTGAATAAAAGGAACATGGCATGTAATGAACAGAGGTGACTTTATCTTGAAAGAAAACAGAACTCAAGAACTTACAAAAGCTCAAAAACCTCATCAGTCCAAAAACACTTCCTAATAAGACACCTGTTCTGAAAATGCTAGGTTTGTGTCTTAAGAGAGGTTGCTAAAATACATTTTGAAACTAGAATTGTTATTGAGGGTAAAAAATCAAATCTATATCAAAGGATTAAAAAACTATTTCAAAAATTGTTTTTTTCTTTTTTACTGTGTGATATCACTTACATGTGGAATCCAAAAAATACAACAAACTAGTGAATATAACAAAAGAAACAGACTCACAGATACAGAAAACAGACTAGTGGTTACTACTGGGGGGAGGGAAGCGCTGGGGCAATATAAGGGCAGGGGATTAAGAGGTACAAACTATTAGGTGTAAAATAAGCTACAAGGGTATATTATTGTACAACACGGGGAATACAGCAAATGTTTTATAACTATAAGTGGAGTATAACCTTTAAAAATTGTGAATTACTATATTGTATACCTGTAACTTACATAATGCTGTACAGCAGCTATACTCCAATTAAAAAATAACAATAAAAACAGAAAAACAAAAAAAGGAACCTAAGAAGAACAGTAGCATAGTTTTATACGTTTTAAATGGTCAAGTAATATATAAATACTCCAAGGAATATGGCACCTTCCCTTGACAAAGATCTGAAGTTTGCTCAGGGAAGTGCATTATGATTTGTGCATTACTGTGAGGTGGTGGAAGGAGGGTCATTTGAAACCAGACAACAAGTTTTGCCCCCAGAAGTTGGATGGGCTGGCTCATCACACACCTGTGAGCGGAGGTACCTGGTGGATGTTTCTGCTATGTTCATATGAGCATTTTGCATATTCTTAAGGCTTTTGGTTCAGTTGGGTGCAGTTTTTAACATTTACCTAGCCGTTTATTGCTGATGAAACTGCAGATAAGCAAAGACAAAACTTGCGGCATGCTCACAATCCTCCCTCATGTATAATCATGCTGTGTTTTCAAAACAAGCATTATAATAGAGCTAATGGTGTTTGGAAAACACCAAGGTCTGTTTATGGCCTCCCATTTCAGATCTTGGTGTGTATATGTTGCTCTTTTTTTGCTTGAACTCTTCCTCTAACAGTGAGCCATAGTCAATGATTTCTACCTTTATTATTTATACTTCTGCATCATATGGAATGTATGACGGTTGCTTTTAAAAGGCATGAGAAACAAAAGCCTCTTGCCTTGACAGTTTGAAAATATTGTAATCATTGGATGAAACCTTAAGCATTTGATTTTAACTTCTGTAAAAATAGAATGATATATTTTTTAACATCTTTAATGGAGTATAATTGGTTTACAGTGTTGTTTTAGTATCTGCTGTATAACAAAGTGAATCAACTATACGCATAGGTATATCCCTAAATCCCCTCCCTCTTGCATCTCCCTCCCACCCTCCTTATCCCTCCCCTCTAGGTGTTCACAAAGCACAGAGCTGATCTCCCTGCGCTATGTGGCTGCTTCCCACTAGCTATCTATTTTACATTTGGTAGTGTATATATGTCCATGCCACTCTCTCGCTTCGTCCCAGCTTACCCTTCCCCCTCCCCACGTCCTCAGGTCCATTCTCTACATCTGCGTCTTTATTTCTGTCCAGCCCCTAGGTTCATCAAGATCTTTTTTTTTTTTTTTGGATTCCATATATATAGGTTAGTGGATGGTATTTTTTTTCTCTTTCTGACTTACTTCCCTCTGTATGAAAGAATCTAGGTACCTTCACCTCACTACAAATAACTCAATTTCATTGTTTTTTATGGCTGAGTAATATTCCACTGTATATATGTGCCACGTCTTTTTTATCCATTCATCGGTCAATGGACACTTAGGTTGCTTCCATGTCCTGGCTATTGTAAATAGAGCTGCAATGAACATTGTGGCACATGATTATTATTATTTTTTTTTACATCTTTATTGGAGTATAATTGCTTTACAATGGTGTATTAGTTTCTGCTTTATAACAAAGTGAATCAGTTGTACATATACATATGTTCCCATATCTCTTCCCTCTTGCATCTCCCTCCCTCCCACCCTCCCTATCCCACCCCTCCAGGCGGTCACAAAGCACCAAGCTGATCTGCCTGTGCTATGCAGCTGCTTCCCACTAGCTATCTACCTTACGTTTGGTAGTGTATATATGTCCATGCCTCTCTCTCGCTTTGTCACAGCTTACCCTTCCCCCTCCCCATATCCTCAAGTCCATTCTCTAGTAGGTCTGTGTCTTTATTCCTGTCTTACCCCTAGGTTCTTCATGACATTTTGTTTTTCTTAAATTCCATATATATGTATTAGCATATGGTATTTGTCTTTCTCTTTCTGACTTACTTCACTCTGTATGACAGACTCTAGGTCTATCCACCTCATTACAAATAGCTCAATTTCATTTCTTTTTATGGCTGAGTAATATTCCTTTGTATATATGTGCCACATCTTCTTTATCTATTCATCTGATGATGGACACTTAGGTTGTTTCCATCTCCAGGCTATTGTAAATAGGGTTGCTATGAACATTTTGGTACATGACTCTTTTTGAATTATGGTTTTCTCAGGGTATATGCCCAGTAGTGGGATTGCTGGGTCTTTTGGTAGTTCTATTTTTAGTTTTTTAAGGAACCTCCATACTTTTTTCCATAGTGGCTGTATCACTTTACATCCCCACCAACAGTGCAAGAGGGTTCCCTTTTCTCCCCACCCTCTCCAGTATTTATTGTTTGCAGATTTCTGGATGGCCTTTCTGACTGGTGTGAGGTGATACCTCATTGTAGCTTTGATTTACATTTCTCTAATGACTAGTGATGTTGAGCATTCTTTCATGTGTTTGTTGGCAATCTGTATATCTTCTTTGGAGAAATGTCTATTTAGGTCTTCTGCCCATGTTTGGATTTGGTTGTTTTTTTGATATTGAGCTGCATGAGTTGCTTGTAAATTTTGGAGATTAATCCTTTGTCAGTTGCTTCATTTGCAAATATTTTCTCCCATTCTGAGGGTTGTCTTTTTGTCTTGTTTATCTTTTCCTTTGCAGTGCAAAACTTTTAAGTTTCACTAGGTTCCATTTGTTTATTTTTGTTGCTATTTCCATTTCTCTAAGAGGTGGGTCAAAAAGAATCTTGCTGTGATTTATGTCAGAGTGTTCTGGCTATGTTTTAATTAAGAGGTTTATAGTGTCTGGCCTTACATTTAGGTCTTTAATCCATTTGGAGTTTATTTTTGTGTATAGTGTTAGAGAGTATTTTAATTTCATTCTTTTACATGTAGTTGTCCAGTTTTCTCAGCACCACTTACTGAAGAGGCTATCTTTTCCCCATTGTATATTCTTGCCTCCTTTATCAAAGATAAGGTGATCATATGTGTGTGCATTGATATCTGGGCTGTTTATCCTGTTCCATTGATCTATATTTCTGTTTTTGTGCCAGTACCATACTGTCTTGATTATTGTAGTTTTGTAGTGTAGTTGGAAGTCCTGGAGCCTAATTCCTCCAGCTCCATTTTTCTTTCTCAAGATTGCTTTGGCTATTCAGAGTCTTTTGTGTTTCCATACAAATTATGCAATTTTTTGCTCTAGTTCTGTGAAAAATACCATTGGGAGTTGGATAGGGATTGTATTGAATCTGTAGATTGCTTTGGGTAGTATAGTCATTTTCACAATGTTGATTCTTCCAATCCAAGCACATGGTATATCTCTCCATCTGTTTGTATCATCTTTAATTTCTTTCATCAGTGTCTTATAGTTTTCTGCAAACAGGTCTTTTGTCTCGTCTTTTGTCTCCTTAGGTAGGTTTATTCCTAGGTATTTTATTCTTTTTGTTTCAATGGTAACTGGGAGTGTTTCCTTCATTTCTCTTTCAGATTTTTCATCATTAGTGTATAAGAGTAAAAGATATCTGTGCATTAATTTTTTTATCCTGGTACTTTACCAAATTCATTGATTAGCTCTAGTAGTTTTCTGGTAGCATCTTTAGGATTCTCCATGTATAGTATCATGTCATCTGTAAACAGTGACAGCTTTACTTTTTCTTTTCTGATTTGAATTCTTTTTATTTCTTTTTCTTCTTTGATTTATGTGGCTAAAACATCCAAAACTATGTTGAATAATAGTGGTGAGAGTGGACGACCTTGTCTTGTTCCTGATCTTAGAGGAAATGGCTGCAGTTTTTCACATTGAGAACGATGTTGGTTGTGGGTTTGTCATATATGGCCTTTATTATGTTGAGGAAAGTTCCCTCTATGCCTACTTTCTGCAGGGTTTTTATCATGAATTGGTGTTGAATTTTCTCGAAAGCTTTTTCTGCATCTATTGAGATGATCATATGGTTTTTCTCCTTCAATTTGTTAATATGGTTTATCAGATTGATTGATTTGTGTATATTGAAGAATCCTTGCATTCCTGGGATAAACCCCACTTGATCATGGTGTACGATCCTTTTAATGTGCTGTTGGATTCTGTTTCCTAGTATTTTGTTGAGGACTTTTGCATCTATGTTCATCAGTGATATTGGCCTGTCATTTTCTTTCTTTGTGACATGTTTGTCTGGTTTTGGTATCAGGGTGATGATGGCCTTGTGGAATGAGTTTGGGAGTGTTCCCCCCTCTGCTATATTTTGGAAGAGTTTGAGAAAGATAGCTGTTAGCTCTTCTTTAAATGTCTGATAAAATTCTCCTGTGAAGCCATCTGGTCCTGGGCTTTTGTTTGTTGGTAGATTTTTAATCACAATCTCAATTTCAGTGCTTGTGATTGTTCTCTTTATATTTTCTGTTTCTTCCTGGTTCAGTCTCAGAGGGTTGTGCTTTTCTAAGAATGTGTCCATTTCTTCCAGGTTGTCCATTTTATTGGCATAGAGTTGCTTGTAGTAATCTCTCATGATCCTTTGTATTTCTGCAGTGTCAGTTGTTACTTCTCCTTTTTCATTTCTAATTCTACTGATTTGAATCTTCCCCCTTTCTTTCTTGATGAGTCTGGCTAATCGTTAATCAATCTGGTTTATCTTCTCAAAGAACCAGCTTTAATTTTATTGATCTTTGCTATTGTTTCCTTATTTATTTATTTCTGATCTAACGTTTATGATTTCTTTCCTTCTGCTAGCTTTGGAGTTTCTTTGTTCTTCTTTCTCTAATTGTTCTAGTTGTAAGGTTAGGTTGTTTATTTGAGATGTTTCTTGTTTCTTGAAGTAGGATTGTATTGCTATAAACTTCCCTCTTAGAACTGCTTTTGCTGCATCTCATAGGTTTTGGGTCATCGTGTTTTCATTGTCATTTGGTTCCAGGTAGTTTCTGATTTCCTCTTTGATTTCTTCAGTTATCTCTTGGTTATTTAGTAGTGTATTGTTTAGCCTCCATGTGTTTGTGGTTTTTACAGATTTTTTCCTGTAATTGATATCTAGGCTCATAGCATTGTGGTCGGAAAATATACTTGATACAATTTCAATTTTCTTAAATTTACCAAAGCTTGATTTGTGACCCAGGATATGATCTATCCTGGGGAATGTTCCATGAGCACTTGAGAAGAAAGTGTATTCTGTTGTTTTTGGATGGAATGTCCTATAAATATCAATTAAGTCCATCTTGTTTAATGTATCATTTAAAGCTTGTGTTTCCTTAATTATTTTCATTTTGGATGATCTGTCCATCGGTGAAAGAGGGGTGTTAAAGTCCCTTACTAAGATTGTATTAATGTCGTTTTCCCCTTTTATGGCTGCTAGCATTTGCCTTATCTATTGAGGTTCTCCTGTGTTTGGTGCATAAATATTTATAATTGCTATAACTTCTTCTTGGATTGATCATTATGTAGTGTCCTTCTCTGTCTCTTATAATAGTCTTTATTTTAAAGTCTATTTTGTCTGATATGAAAATTGTTACTCCAACTTTCTTTTGATTTCCATTTGCATGGAATATCTTTTTCCATCCCCTCACTTTCAGTCTGTATGTGTCCCTAGGTCTGAAGTGGGTCTCTTGTAGACAGCATATATATGGGTCTTGTTTTTGTATCCATTCAGCCAGTGTATGTCTTTTGGTTGGAGCATTTTATCCATTTACATTTAAGGTAGTTATAGATATATATATTCCTATTATCATTTGCTTAATTGTTTTGGGTTTGTTATTGTACATCTTTTCCTTCTCATGTGTTTCCTGCCTAGAGAAGTACTTTTAGCATTTGTTGTAAAGCTGGTTTGGTGGTGCTGAAATCTCTTAGTTTCTGCTTCTCTGTAAAGATTTTCAATTCTCCATCAAATCTGAATGAGACCCTTGCTCGGCAGAGTAATCTTGCTTGTAGGACCCTGTCATCACTTTAAATATGTCCTGCCACTCCCTTCTGGCTTGCAGAGTTTCTGCTGAAAGATCAGCTGCTAACCTTATGGGGATTTCCTGGTGTTACTTGTGGTTTTTCCCTTGCTACTTTTAATATTTTTTTCTTTTAATTTAATTTTTGATAGTTTGATTAATATGTGTCTTGGTGTGTTTCTCCTTGGATTTATCCTGTACTGGACTCGCTGTGCTTCCTGGACTTCATTGACTGTTTCCTTTCCCATATTAGAGAAGTTTTCAACTATAATCTCTTCAAATATTTTCTCAATCCATTTCTTTTTCTCTTCTTCTTCTGGGACCCCTATAATTTGAATGTCGATGCATTTAATGTTTTCCCAGAGGACTGTGAGACTGTCCTGAATTCTTTTCATTCTTTTTTTCTTTATTTTGCTCTGTGGTAGTTATTTCCACCACTTTATCTTCAAGTCTCTTATCTGTTCTTCTGCCTCAGTTATTCTGCTATTGATTCCTTCTAGAGAATTTTTAATTTCATTTATTGTGTTGTTCATCATTGTTTGTTTGCTCATTAGTTCTTCTAGGTCCTTGTTAAACATTTCTTGTATTTTCTCCATTCTATTTCCAAGATTTTGGATCATCTTTACTATCATTACCCTGAATTCTTTTTCAGGTAGACTGCCTATTTCCTCTTCATTTGTTTGGTCTGGTGGGTTTTTACTTTGCTCCTTCATCTGCTGTGTGTTTCTCTGTCTTCTCATTTTGCTTAACTTACTGTCTTTGGAGTCTCCTTTTCATAGGCTGCATGTTCATAGTTCCCGTTGTTTTTGGTGTCTGCCCCCAGTGGCTAAGGTTGGTTCAGTGGTTTGTGTAGGCTTCTGGTGGAGTGGACTGGTGTCTGTGCTGTCGTGGTTGAGACTGGATCTTGTCTTTCTGGTGTGCAGGACCACCTCTGGTGGTGTGTTTTGGAGTTTCTGTGACCTTATTATGATTTTAGGCAGCCTCTTTGCTAATGGGTGGGGTTGTGTTCTTGTCTTGTTAGTTGTTTGGCATAAGGTGTCCAGCAGTGTAGCTTGCTGGCCTGCATCACCATTTTATTGATGGGTTGAGTGAAGGTAAGAGGTAGAGTTATCAATGTGAAAGTATTTAAATATTGTAGTAACTGATACAGACATCCTGGGTCATCCTGCCTGAATATCAATACCCCCTAAGTAAAGTGGGATCATTACTACAGTAGGCTGTTAATATGGAGACAGATTTAGGGCAGTAATGCAATGCCCTCATTGATTTCAGATTTCTGGTAGAGATAAAGACAAGGAAAGATGTACAGTTTTTCACAACAGCAAAATTCTCTGTCATATGGTAACCCTCTAATTGACCTAATGCCCACAGGACTGTCTCTCTTACTGATGAAAAATACTTTTAGCTCTATTCTGAAGAAGGCCTCTCTAGCAGCTGCTTCAGCAAAGTATAGGCAGGAAAGTGCCTTCACACAGAGTAAAAGGAAAGTGCTTGACTAAGCAGTGAACATTCCCACTCAGATACCGCCTTTCAAGTGACCTGCCCCCTCCTTCTCATGGCTAACTGGAACCAGAATCAATGCCAAACTACAGAGAGAGAGAGAGAAAGAGAACCAGTGAGAGAGAAAGAAATGGAGAGAAAGCTGGAGAAAATCTCTCTTTCTCTTTTCCCTTTCTTTTGGACTAAAAGCATTGATCAGAGACCACATAGACTCTGACAGATGGAATCTGAACCATCAATATTAAATAACTGAGAAGTCCCTTTCTAAACTAGGAGGCAGCACATTAAAATCACTAGAATATGAATGGCCTTCTGTAGTTAGAAAGCAAAAGACCATTCCAAGGAATTTGAGCAAATGTGCCTCTGTAAACTAGATTTACCTTAACTAATAGCAGAAAACTTAAAAAAATTTAAATTCATATTCTCAGCAATATTTGGGAATATATTATATGGATAAAATATTTTGATGTAATAAGAAAAATTGCTTTAGGTTTATAAACTCAATTGCTGAATATAAAATATTTTTAGGTGCGATTATATACATATTCTTATGAGGTAAATGTTAACATTTTTCAGGTTGAAGTGTCACATCAAATGGTTAAACAAAATGTGAAAGGGTAGGAGTGGATAGAGACCAAAAAAGTGAGAGAAAAAGAGTAATTTAGTCAAAATATTTTCAAATATGAATTTCTTCTTTTAACTTTTTTCTTATGTTTAAAAATGTTCAAATTCAAACTTAGAAAAAATGATAATCATAAACTTAATCATAAAGGCAGGAATAAAAATTAAGGATGCATTCATAATAAGTAAATTAAGTCAAAATGTGCATTTTCATGAGAATAAATATATATATAATATGTATGTATATATAATTCTAAGGTTGCCATTGTGGTCCTAAATAGCTTTAGAACATGATTGATAGAAAAGAAACCAATTTGGTGCCTCATTCTAGAAAGAACAGCTATTTCTACTGTTAAACAAATGGGTTTAATCCTATAGATATTCTGTTCTCAGCAGATCTCTTCTAAGCCTACCCAACCATGTGACCATATGTTCAGTAATAACTTATTTTGTTTGAATGTAAGCTGATTTGTCTTTGAACTGCAACCATCAAATATCAATATTATTTTTTAAGAACGTGATGGAACTCCTAACTAAGAAAAACATGATTTGTGCATTTTGGCCAGATTGCTAAGGTATTTGAGGTACTACTTTTTTCTCCCTGCAGAATGCTGAGTATATAATTTGTAACTACTGTGGAATATCTCAAATGTGAAACAGTTTAACAGCATTAATGATACCACCAAAAAATCCTACTTATGCTTGCCATTCCTTTGATGGAAATCAAATTTGTGATTTCTGTTGTGGGAAGGAAAAAATAATCCTAGAAGAGACAACAAATTATATTCAATCTTTTTATACTACAATGTGAATTAACTGATCAGATCCTTTCTAAAAGCAGATTTTGGATAAAGGGAAGAGAGCAAACATAAGTCAAGCATAACTATCAACATTTGTTAAAAGAAACATTTTGTCTAATTAAAAATCTCTTTTAAATTGTATTTAGAGTACCTTATGAGAAGTGTTGCCTAGAGTGAAATTACATTATAATTTATCATTTACTTAATATTTGTAGTTTTTAAAAATAAAACATATCTTTTCTACATATTTAAATCCATTTTACTTGTGAAATGTTTTAAATACACTTAATAATCAAAGATTTACATCAGATTTAATAAATGTTCATGTTTTGACATATTTGTTTTAGATCTTTTCATTTAAAAACTCATTAATTATGAAGTTTTAAGTATATTTTACCCTTATTGATTCAATTCCCCACTTCCTTTTCAAGAAGTAACAACTGCACTTAGGGTGTTTAGATTCCTCTTTCTACCCATGTTTTTATACATTCACTACACCTATGTGTTTTCATCAATTTATGGTATTGATAAATTTTTAGTGTTTACCATAACTAAGCAAGTTATATTTACCATAACAAATGTAAAAGCAAGGTGCCCTGCTTTCTCTCTCTCTCTCTCTCTCTATATATATATATATATATATAAAATATACATATTATATATATATATTATATATATATTTTTAACTGAATTACCTTGCTATATACCTGAATTATTGTAAATCAACTATACCTCAATTAAAAAAATTTAAATTAAAAAGATTTATCTACATGTATTTATGTGGCTCTATTTCATTAGTTTTATCTAGTAAATAGCTTTCCATTACATGAATCTACCTTAGATTTGCAATCCATCTTCTGTTTATGGGCAGTAATGTTAATTTCAAAATTTTGCTGTCATGGAGAAAGCTTCAGTAAATTTCCTTGTACACAT
Organism: Mesoplodon densirostris; assembly: GCF_025265405.1. Classification (NCBI taxonomy): domain Eukaryota; kingdom Metazoa; phylum Chordata; class Mammalia; order Artiodactyla; family Ziphiidae; genus Mesoplodon; species Mesoplodon densirostris. The sequence goes on along the minus strand of NC_082663.1, from coordinate 101,440,028 downwards.
CCTCTTACAAACATGTGGTATAATTCCTCTAGTCTATAGAGAAGAATCTATCTAGAAGTGGAAATTACGGGTTGTAGAATGTGTGTGGGTGTGTGTCTGTATGTGTGCATCTTTGGTTTTACTAAACGTTCCCACTTTTGCTATGCAAAGTAGTACCAATTTTCACTACCACCAGAAATACATGAGGAGTCCCACATCCTCAAAAACACTTAGAGTTGTCATATTTTACAATGTGTGACCATACAATACAATGAAAATGACAGTATACTGAGAACAACATCTCATGAATTTTAAAATTTGCAACTCTTTTTTTGCAAGTGAGGATATTTCCATATGTTCGTTAACCTTTATCTGTTCATATCCTTTGATAATTTTACCCATTAGATTGTTTCTCTTACTTAGTAATTCATACCATTTCCTGTAGATTCTAGATTCTAATCCTTTGCCAGGTGTTTGGTTGGAAATAACTTCTTGTCTGTTGCTAGTTTGTCATTTCACTTTGTTTTATGGTGTCATTGATGTGTAAAAGTTTATTTATTAATTTTCTTGTTATAAAATCTATCATTTTTTAAAATTTTGTCTTGTGCAAGAAATCCTTACAAATCCTAAGGTTCTAAATATACATTCCTTTATTTTTTTAAGGGCCTTGTGATTTTACTTTGCACATTTAGATCTTTAGTCTATTGGGAGTTTCTTTTTCTGTATGAGTGTAACAGAAATCTCATCTCACCCCATTGCCGCCAGCCCCCCTGCTTGTGAATAGTTGCTTTCCCCACTAGCACTCATTGAATAGGTCATACCTTTCCCTCCTTATGCTGCTCCTGACACATATCCCATTTTGACTTGGATACCAACTTATGACATGCCGAACCATGCAAATAACAATAAAGGAACAAAAAAATATATATTAACGATGAAAAGACAATCATTTAAAGGTGTTTCACAGCAGTGCTTTGGCAGTACTGGCAAGTACTTCTAGCCAATGTCTTCCAACAAGAGGGGTCTGAATGAACCCCCTGTTCTCAGCAAAAGAGCCCGCATATTTTCCCCCTGGTGGTCTACACACTCTGAGTCACACACACCCCACCCCTATGCTCACCGGACTGTGCTCCCTTCTGCCTATTGGTCTAACTATGGTCTTTTCCAGGACTAGTAACAAACTTTTAGTTACTATAGTTTCATAATAAATTTCCCATCTTTATTCTTCTTTAAAGTTACCTTAGTTAGCTGTTCTTAGTCCTTTAATCTTACATGTGAATTTTAGACTTAGCTTGTCAAATATTAGACTGAATTAAAAGTTGTCAAATTTTGACCAAGAAATTCACAAATGGTCAATAACCATTTTTGAAATTATTCTAAAAGATACTCAAACTAAGGTATGGAAAATCTCAAATGGATGTAAAAATGTCTTCTAACCCAAAATTTGTTCACCTATTGGTGATTTGGGCTCAGGACACCAGGATATTTCTTTTTCATTCATGGTAAAATTCCCAGAAAAAGATTTTGTTTCTGGTGAACAAGTCTCTTCAGACCTATGCAGCAGTAATAGCCTTGGTTTTAATTTTCAATTACACGTATTTGCAATATTTTCCTTCTGAAAAATGTTTGCTCAATTACCAAACTGTATGTTTTTTTTGTTTTGTTTTGGTTTGGTTTTTTTTGCAGTACGCGGGCCTCTCACTGCTGTGGCCTCTCCCGTTGCGGAGCACAGGCTCCGGACGCGCAGGCTCTGTGGCCATGGCTCACGGGCCCAGCCGCACCGCGGCATGCAGGATCTTCCCGGTCTGGGGCACAAATCCGTGTCCCCTGCATCAGCAGGCGGACTCTCAACCACTGCACCACCAGGGAAGCCCCAAACTGTATGTTTGATAGATAAAGTAGTAAATCAGTTTTCAAAGCAAAGTAATGAAACATCATATTTATTTAAAACCTAACCTAGTGCAAAACTGAAACATTGCATACAATGTTTTACATACAATTTGTGTAACACTAATTTTATATTGAATTTTGTTTGTGTTTTTTTCTAACATTTGTGAGTTAATACATGTTAATTCATCCCAGGAATTATAATTTCTACTAATCAAGTCAAACATGCTTTTTACGTAAAATTTTCCTATTGTCTTGTCACAGCCACTTTAGGATCTTATTTGAAAAATGTAACAAAAGCATTGGCATCTCACAGCCTGTTGGGTTAATGCCTAATAGCAGTGATGAGGCATCTAACTCTGGACTTGCTTTAGCTGAAAATTAAGGTTTTGGATATACTGATGTGATAAGATGAAACATTTTGCTAACTTGCATGTTACTATGTATCTGCCTCTGAAAAAAACAAAAACAAACAAACAAACAAAAAACAACCCCATACTGTGTACTGGTTGTTTTCCAGACAGGTAGAGTGGACTTATCCAGGGACTACATAAAGAGCAACTTCTTCCAGATCTATTTCAGATTCTCTAATAGACAGAGAGCTTCTACAAAATGAAACAAATCTATATATAAAGTGTGAGTGCATATCAAAGTCAATTAAGTGAGCATATCATGGACATGGCCTCTGGAGAAGAACTCTGGAGAACACTGAAAAATGTATTTTGTTTCAGAAGAAGACAAATATCCCTGACAAGTGGATCATACAGGTTCTGCCCATATAATTCCTATAATGAAATACTAACTTATGTTTGATTCAAATAGAAATTATTGAATAGTTTTTACATATTAGGCAGACTGTTAAAAACCACAACTATATGGGCTTCCCTGGTGGCACAGTGGTTGAGAGTCCGCCTGCCGATGCAGGGGACACGGGTTCGTGCCCCGGTCCGGGAAGATCCCACATGCTGCGGAGTGGCTGGGCCTGTGAGCCATGGCCGCTGAGCATGCGTGTCTGGAACCTGTGCTCCACAACGGGAGAGGCCACAACAGTGAGAGGCCTGCGTACCGCAAAAAAACAAAACAAAACAAAAAAACCCCCACAACTATATATATCAATGATGTGTGTGTGTATATTAGTATTACACCTTGCTTCAGAAAGCATTTGTACTTTCATATAAGGATTGAGAAGAAACACACAACTATCACAATGAATAAAAAACAGACAAAAGTGCAAAGAGGGAAAATTAAGTGTAATTATGGATATGGATAATATAAATAGTAATGCCACAAAGTCCTCTTCCCTTCTGCAGGTAGGACACTAAATGGCAACAAGTCAAACACATCCATTTGCATTTATCAAAATATTTCCTTAGGTTAAATTTCTAGATGAGGAATGACTGAGAAAAGGATATAATCATTCTGAAGGCTTTTGACCCATAATGACAAGTTGCCCTCTGCAAAGGTTATTTAATTCATAATCCTGCCATCACCCTATGAGAATGTCCACTTTTCCATGTTAGTTAATTCTGCATAGTATCATACTTATAACAAGTGCAATCCTAATTAAATAATATTCCATTTTATTTTCATTTCCATGGTTATTAAGCAGCCAAAAGTAGTCATAAAATATTTTGTGACTTGCCTCTTTGAAACCATTACTTTTTCTTTAACTGGGGTGTTTGTCATTTTCTTAGTGATGTATAGAGATTCTTTAACTAATAAGGATATTGTATGATATGTAAGGATAATAACCTATTTTCTGTCACATGTGTTAGAATACTTTTTTTCTGTGTTGTAGACACCTTTTTAAACAAATTTTTATCTACTTATAATGTTTTATTTTTTATTTGGTTTAATGCACTAATCATTTCTCATGTCATTACTGCCCTTGTTGTCAAATTTTATGGGTTATATTTATTCAGACCAACATCAGGTAAATATTTTCTTTCATATACATTCATGCATAATTTATTTTGGCATAAAATGTAACCTGGGAATTTTACTTTATGTTTCAAGATGGTTATACTATTGTACTAATACATTAATCATTCATTTCTTAACCAAGATATATGTTAAATTTATAATTCAGTTTTAAACTGTTCATCCTGGTTGACTGATAATATTATAATGATGCTGGAGTTTGTTTTAATTTTTAGAGAGTGAGAAATTTTTTTAACTTTTATCATGTTTTCCTTTAAAAAAATTTTTTTACTGAAGTACGGTTTACTTACAGTATTATATTAGTTTCAGGTGTCTAATTTAGTGATTCAGTTTTTTTATAGATTATGCACCAAAGTTATTAAAATATTAATGACTGTACATTCCCTGTTCTGTCTGTTATATCCCTTTTACTTATTTATTTCATAATTGGTAGTTTGTACTTCTTCATCTCCTTCACCTATTTCATCCATTTCCCCAACTTCCTCCCCTCAGGCAACCACTAGTTAGTTCTCTGTATCTTTGAGTCTGTTTCTGTTTTGTTATATTTGTTCATTTGTTTTGTTTTTTGGATTCCACAGATCAGTGAAAACATACAGTATTTGTCTTTCTCTGTCTGACTTAAAGACTCCACCAAAAAACTATTAGAATAAATGAGTCAGTAAAGTTGCAGGATACAAAATTATTATACAGAAATCTGTTGTGTTTCTATACACTAATAACAAGCTATCAGAAAGAGGAAGCAATAAAACAATCCCATTTATAATCACATCAAAAAAAATACTTAGGAATAAATTTAACCTAGGAAGTAAAGAATCTATACTCTGAAGACTGTAAGACACTGATGAAAGAAATTTAAGACAACATAAATAAATAGAAAGATATACTGTGCTCATCAATCAAAAGATTTAATATTTTTAAAATGTCCATACTACCCAAAGTAAATCTACAGATTCAATGCAATCCCTATCAAAACACCAAAGAATCTTTTCACAGAACTAGAACAAATCTTAAAATGTGTATGGAGAAAAACAAGACCTGGAGTAGCCAAAGCAATCTTGCAAAAGAAAAACAAAGCTGAAGGTATCATGCACCCTACTTCAGACTATACTACAAAGCTACAGTAATCATAATAGTATGGTACTGGCACAAAAAAAGACACATAGATCAGTGGAACAGAACAGAGAGCCTACAAATAAGCCCACACACTTATGGTCAATTAATCTATGCCAAAGGAGGCAAGAATATACAATGGGGAAAGATAGTCCCTTCAATAAGTGGTGCTGGGAAAATTTGACAGCTACATGTAAATAAATGAAACTAAACTACTTTCTCACACCATATACAAAAATAAACTCAAAATGGATTAAAGACTTAGATGTAAGACCTGAAACCATAAAACTCCTAGAAAAAAAATAGGTAGTACTCTCTTTGACATCAGTCTCAGTAATATTTTTTTATATGTTTTCTTGGACAAGAAAAACAAAAGCAAAAATAAACAAATGGGACTGCGTCAAACTGAAAAGCTTTTCACAGCAAAGGAAACCATCAACCAAATGAAAATGCAATCTACTGGATGGGAGAATATATTTTCAAAGGATTTATCCAATAAAGGGTTAATTTTCAATTTATAAAAAGAATTCATACAAATCAATATTAAAAAACTCAAATTTAAAAATGAACAGAGGGGCTTCCCTGGTGGCGCAGTGGTTGAGAGTCTGCCTGCTGATGCAGGGGACATGGGTTCGTGCCCCGGTCCAGGAAGATCCTGCATGCCACGGTGCGGCTGGGCCCATGAGCCATGGCCACTGAGCCTGCACGTCCGGAGCCTGTGCTCCGCAACGGGAGAGGCCACAACAGTGAGAGGCCCGCGTACCGCAAATAAATAAATAAATAAATAAAATAAAAATAAAAATGAACGGAGGACCTGAATAGGAATTTTTCCAAAGAAGACATAAAGATGGTCAACAAGCCCATTAAAAGAGGGTCAACATCACTAATTACCAGAGAAATGCAAATCAAAACTCCAATGAGTTATTACCTCATGTGTCATCAACTGCTATCATCAAAAGACAAGAAATAACAAGTGTTGGCAAGAATGTGTAGAAAAGAGTACCCTCATGTACTGTGGGTGGGAATGTAATTTGGTGTAGCCACTATGGAAAACAGTATGAAGGTTCCTCAAAAAATTAAAAATAGGGCCTCCCTGGTGGCGCAAGTGGTTGAGAGTCCGCCTGCCGATGCAGGGGATACAGGTTCGTGCCCCGGTCTGGGAGGATCCCATATGCCGCGGAGCGGCTGGGCCCGTGAGCCATGGCCGCTGAGCCTGCGCGTCCGGAGCCTGCACGTCCGGAGCCTGTGCTCCGCAACGGGGGAGGCCACAACAGTGAGAGGCCCGCATACCGCAAAAAAAAAAAAAAAAAAAAAAAAAATTAAAAATAAAACTGCCATATGGTCCAGTAATTATTATATTTTTCTTGATTTTTTTTTCAGTGTTTTGAACTATTTAGTGGACAGTCATCTTACTAGGTACTGGGGATGAAGTAGTCAATCAGATATTCACATTGAGGCTACATTTTAGTATGAGAAATACTCACTAAACAACTAATTACCCAATTACTTATTTAATTGTAAACTCAACTAGTAGGTGGAACAAAGAGAGTTACCAAAAGGATCTAGAAATAGTGACTATAATAAAGCTTATTTGAGAAATAGATTTTGAAGACAAACTCCAAAGGATAAAAAGGTATTATTAATTAAAGAAACAGTAGCAGTAAATTGTTCAAACAAAGGTAACAAACATGTGCAAATGTCATAAGATGATAAAAGAAGAATGGTGCATTTGAGGAATACAAAGACTACTGGGTTGGCTGTAGTAGAGAAAACAAAGGGGTGAGTGTCTCAGGTTGAGAATAGTGTTCAGAGACCATATCTCTCAGAACCTTAAAGGCCATGTGAAATTCTAAATATTTTTCTGAACAATGCAGATATTGAGTGGACTTAAACAAGAGAGAAATGTTATGTCCAGCTTCAATATGAAGAAAGAATGGGGAAGGAGCAAGAATGGTTATAGTGGGACTGGTTATGAGACTATTGCTATGGTTCAATCTTGAGAATGAAAAACAGAGCTGGAGGAATCAGGTTCCCTGACTTCAGACTATACTACAAAGCTACAGTAATCAAGACAGTGTGGTACTGGCACAAAAACAGAAAGATAAATCAATGTAACAGGATAGAAAGCCCAGAGATAAACCCACACACATATGGTCAACTTATCTTTGATAAAGGAGGCAGGAATGTACAGTGGAGAAAGGACAGCCTCTTTAATAAGTGGTGCTGGGAAAACTGGACAGGGACATGTAAAAGTATGAGATTAGATCATCCCCTAACACCATACACAAAAATAAGCTCAAAATGGATTAAAGACCTAAATGTAAGGCCAGAAACTATCAAACTCTTAGAGGAAAACATAGGCAGAACACTCTATGACATAAATCACAGCAAGATCCTTTCGGACCCACCTCCTAGAGAAATGGAAATAAAAACAAAGATAAACAAATGGGACCTAATGAAACTTCAAAGCTTTTGCACAGCAAAGGAAACCATAAACAAGACCAAAAGAGAACCCTCAGAATGGGAGAAACTATTTGCAAATGAAGCAACTGACAAAGGATTAATCTCCAAAATTTATAAGCAGCTCATGCAGCTCAATAGCAAAAAAACAAACAACCCAATCCAAAAATGAGCAGAAGACTTAAATAGGCATTTCTCCAAAGAAGATATACAGACTGCCAACAAACACATGAAAGAATGCTCAACATCATTAATCATTAGAGAAATGCAAATCAAAACTACAATGAGATATCATCTCACACCAGTCAGAATGGCCATCATCAAGAAATCTAGAAACAATAAATGCTGGAGAGGGTGTGGAGAAAAGGGAACACTCTTGCACTGCTGGTGGGAATGTGAATTGGTACAGCCACTATGGAGAACAGTATGGAGGTTCCTTAAAAATCTAAAAATAGAACTACCATATGACCCAGCAATCCCACTACTAGGCATATATCCTGAGAAAACCATAATTCAAAAAGAGACGTGTACCAAAATGTTCATTGCAGCTCTATTCACAATAGCCCGGAGATGGAAACAACCTAAGTGTCCATCATCGGATGAATGGATAAAGAAGATGTGGCATGTATATACAATGGAATATTACTCAGCCATAAAAAGAAACAAAACTGAGCTATTTGTAATGAGGTGGATAGACCTAGAGTCTGTCATACAGAGTGAAGTAAGTCAGGAACAGAAAGACAAATACCGTATGCTAACACATATATATGGAATTTAAGGAAAAAAATGTCATGAAGAACCTAGGGGTAAAACGGGAATAAAGACACAGACCTACTTGAGAATGGACCTGAGGATACGGGGAGGGGAAAGGGTAAGCTGTGACAAAGCGAAAGAGAGGCATGGACATATATACACTACCAAACGTAAGGTAGATAGATAGTGGGAAGCAGCTGCATAGCACAGGGAGATCAGCTCGGTGCTTTGTGACTGCCTGGAGGGGTGGGATAGGGAGGGTGGGAGGGAGGGAGACGCAAGAGGGAAGGGATGTGGGAACAGATGTATATGTATGACTGGTTCACTTTGTTATAAAGCAGAAACTAATAAAAAAAAAGAGACTATTGCTATGGTAAAGCAAGAGATGATGGTGGCTTAGAATAGAGTCTAGACAGTAAGGAGAGAAGAAGATAGGTTAAAGAGATACTTAAGAGAGAGAATTAAAAGGATTCATCGCTTTAATGAATATAAAGAGTAAGAGAACAAAGTATTGGGGATACCTTTTAGAATTCTGAGGTTGTCAAACAAGGTAGATGCTGGTGACACTGGCTGTGATGGAAGAGAACAAAGTTTTAGATATATTTAATTGTTAAATTTAATATTTAAATTTAAATTTAAATTCAATATTTAATTAAAAAGCAAAAGAACGATATATATCTAGAACTAAGAATTGGAGTTTCAAGAAGTGATATATGTATGGGCGTCATCAGCATGTGAATGGTCAATTAAACTATGTGATGGATGGGACAGCTTATCTCAAGAAAGGATATTCTGAGAGAAAAGGGCTAAACTAAGAGCCTATGGAATTTCAGTACTTACAGTTTAGATATACAAAGAGAAACTGGCAAAGAAACCTGATAAATAATGACCAGAGACAGAAGAGAAAAACTAGGGGAATATAAGAGAAGCCAAGAAGAACCAGAACAAAGCAATAAAATGCTTCTTATTGAACAAATCTAGGAAAAAAAAAAAGAGGAAAACATAATTACTGAAAAGCAGAAATGTTAAGCAGGAGTTAATACATTTTTTTAAAAAAAGAACATTTATAGATTCATAAGAAATTATTTTGTTTACCTCTGTGCAAAAAAATTTTTAAACCTAGAAAAATAAGCAATTTTCCAGAAAAAAATATAATTTACCAAAACCAACTCTTGAAGAGAACATCATTTAAAAAGACCAAACCATAAAAGAAATAAAAACTTTTGTCAAGCATCTGTCACAAAAAACTACTAGTCTAAGATTATTTTCCACAGGAAGGTCTACAAAACCAAAAAGAACAGAATTCCAGTTCTATTTAAAATGTTACAGAACATAAAACAAAGAGGAAACCTTCGAAGTTCTAAAAAATAAGGACAACAATGGCACCAAAACTCATAATAAAATATACCAAAAAGGAAATTAGAGATAAATTTCAGATGTGAATGTTAATTAAAAACTTTCACATAAAATATTATCAAACAGGATACAGAGAAATATATTATGATTGTTTTGATCTTTATTCTTAAAATGCAAAGGTGATCCAATATTAGGAAATTTATTATCAAAGTTCATAATATTAAACTATATTGGAGAACAATTATAATCATCACCAAAGATCCTAAAAAGGCATTTCACAAAATTAAATATCTTCTTTGATAGAATATAATTAATATGCTAGGGAAAGGTATATACTTTCTTAAAAATGGAAAATATATTTATTTCTGTCCACGAGCCATCTAAGCAAACACCCAGTATGCTGCTTTCTGAGGATACATGATATTCTTTTAAGTCAAGAACGTGAAAAGGAAGTCCACTATCAATATTTAACAATTTTATAACCAACATAATCAGAAAATAGAGAAAAAATAGGAGCTATGAACTTTGAAAGTAGGACTTAAAACCATTCCTATTTGCAAATGATATGACTGGAGAATAATAGATTGTGGGGAGCCCAGTATACTCACAAATATCAGTACAATAAATAAGAGAATTCATCAAGTTAGCAAGATAAACAATTAATATAATTAAAGTAAATGCTTTCATATATACAAACAACTGCTTAGAAGTTATGATTGAAGAAAAGACAAACCTTCTAGCGGCATGAAAAAGTACTAAATACTAGTAAACTCAATAAACTTATACCAGTAGTGATAAAATTGCCTATTAAATAAATGGTTTTGGTGCAAAAATAGAGTCAGGTACACACCAGGATCAATTTCTAATGGTTCAAACATTTAAATGTAAAGAAATGATTTTATAAAAGCTACCAGGAGAAAAAAAGAGAAAGAGAGGGAGAATTATTTTACAATCTCAATGGGGAAAAGGTCTTTCTGTGATTCAAAATTTAGAATCCATAAAAGAAATTATCAACAACAAAAACACCTCTACATGGCAAAAAACAGCATACTGAACATCAAAGGATAAATGATAAACTGGGAAAAACATGTACAAGTCACATCACAACTGATTTCCGTAAGTTATAAAGAATTCCAAAAAAATAAACAGGAAAATAGAAAAGGAGATGAATAGAGTTTTTATGAGAAAATTTAAAATCTGCAAATGGCTCTTAAACATATGAAAACACATTGATTTCATTCACAATAACAGTCAAAATACAAGTAAACAGAGTGCTTACTTCTGTAGCACATACATCAAGAATTGAAGTGATCCAGGAAAATTATCATAGTTCCTGTGCAAGGATGACATGCAAATGCATGAAGCATCCCATATTAAAACAAACAGAGATGCTATTTGTAAGCATCAGTTTGACAAAACTGCAAGAGTTTTAAAACACACTTGTTTTAAAATGTTTAAAACTCTTGTTCATTGCTCATGAAAGTATAAATTGGTACATTCTCTATGGAGGGCAATTTTGAAGTATCTACCAAAAATTATAAGGCATACACCCTGTGAGCAACCAATTCCACTTATAGGATTGTTTCTTACACATACTTTCATATACATAGAAAATGATGTATACACAAAGTTATTAATTGTGGCCTAGATTGTAATAGCAAAGTTTATAAAGAAGCTAATCCATCCATAAATCCATGTATTTAAGCTATACTCTTAAATACATTACAGTATATCCACACAGTGTAATAGGATACACTGTACACATTGATCTAGGAAGATGTTCAAGACACACTTTTTAAGTAAAAACCACAAAAGTAGAAGAGTGTGTATAGTATGGCATCATTGGTGTAAAACACAGGAAAATAATGTATTCATATTTGCTTTTACATACATAAAAACCTGTCTGGAAAGACACACAAGAATTTAACTAAGTAATATCTGTTTAAGGGTTTACTGGGAACTGGGCAAAGAGAAATAGTGTTGGAGGGAGATTTTGCAATGTGTGGCTTTTTATCCTCTTTGAAGTTTGAAACGTGAATTTTATTTAAAATATAAAGGATTTCAAGACTGTTAGATAGTGAAGAGAAAAAGATGTGCTTGCTCTGGGTGATGAGAACACTCCTTATTCTGATTGGCAATAGTCATTACGGTCACTAAAGATGCTGATGAACAATAGTTTGTGAAGGAAAGTTTATGATTCTGCAGAGGTTCTAATCTTGCTAAAACTGATGCACCTGTCAGTGTGTACTTATCAAGAAAAGATGTCAAAGGCTTTTACTGGACCACAATATTATTCATTATAGTTGAAATTAACAATAGGCTCATTATATAACGTGTCTTCTTAAAAATAACCAATTATATTGCAGTACAGGCATCCACTTATGCAGTTAAAGACTATGAATAAAGCACACTGTTCGATTATAAAGCCAATTCACTGATGCCCTCTGCTTTCAAGGAGCTTATATTCTACAAGGGCAAATAAGTCATGTATATAAATACATAAAACTACAAAATTAGATAGGAAGTGCAAAAGGTTATGAGAGAAATAAAGTGCCATAGGATTTAGAAGAGCCAGAGATGACCTTCAGCTGAAAAACAGGAAGGGGAAGATCAAGGGAGGTCTGGCACTGAAGTGAACTAAGAGGATCTTCAAGAGGATTTGTGAGCCTAACAGCATTCCAGGTGGAGAATATAACATAGAGACAGGAAGAAAAAAGGAGGACGGGGAGTGGGAAGCACAAATAGTTCAATCTGGTTTAGGAATATGGTATTTGAAAAGTGGAATCATTGAGCCCAGATTAGAGCACTCTGAATTCAAGGCTAAAGAGATTGGACTTCATGTTATGAGCTGGGAAGGCTGTAAAAGTTCAGGAGAATAGCCCCTTAGCAAGCCAACAGGCTTGTAGGATGGGCTGGAGGAAAAAGTTGAGGTAAAAAGAACAAGTAAGAAGCTTTTGGAGAAGTCCAATCATCGAATTATTACATGGAGAATGGAAGGGAATAGATAAATGGCATCATGTGGAGGTATAAGGAAATAATAAGGAATCAGTAAGTATCTGTTGTATGAGTAGATGATTAAATGAATGAAGGAAGCCAGACAGATGGAAGCAAGAAAGAAATGTTTTCCTATTCCTGGCTCAAGTTATTAGACAAGTCTGCATAGCGTTCATCCTCCCTGCCTGACACCACTAAAGAAAGGCAGAACCAACAGCCTGTTATTATAAAGGGAAGGAAAGAGCTTGGCTTTCCTCCTAAGCTTCTGCTCTTTCTGGTAGTTTCTCTAGCCAGGGGAGCACTGCAGAAGGGCTGCAGCTTCGTAGGTGTGAATACAGTAAATTCTTAGTTACCTTAGAAGGTATTTGGTCTAATTATTTTTCTTGCAGCCACAGACTACTAATGACTAGATAGATATGTCAGACCCAATAAGGAAATGGGAGGAAAGGAGAGATGATACTCTGATTCCTCTTTGACTACAGGATTTAATGCTGGATGTTCTTCATATATGACTGGGTAAACATGTCTGAGGGTGAAAGAGAGGAAGAAAAGGATGTAAAGAAGGAAGCAAGGAAAAGAAGAAGGGAAAGAGAAAGAGTAAGAAGGAAGAAAGAAAGCAAAAAGAATTAAGGAATGAGGGGAAGGAAAGAGGGAGGAAGAAATGAAGGAAAAAAGGAAGGAAGGAAAAGCTAAACCTTTTTAAAATGTTTCTGTTGGAATATTTATAGACATTTACCCTTAAAAATCAAATAAAGTAAGCACTATAATTTTTAATTTTATGGATGAATCCCTTGTATGATGATGATGATGATCTCAAGTCTTCTTATAAAGTTTCTCTTTTGGGCAGCAGGTTACTGTGTAATAAAATTGCTTATGACAAGGAAATGCAATTATTGTGAGAACACGGACTCTTTGGGAAATGATTCTAATAAGGCAATTTATGCTTCCTTTTAATTCAACTGATATTGCCATGGGGAACTGCACTTTTAGCAGTTTCTATCCAGTTTAGCAGTTTCAGATCCAGTTTCTATGGAAATTTTAGGCTGCTGTCATTGGATAAAGTCAGTGGTGCCATGGGAACAACATCCTTGATAATGGTAAGTTTTTTCCCTGGAGGTGTGACTTGCTTTTTTTTATGAGATGTGACATAACCCACTGACAACTTAAAAATTCCTCCATAGGTAGACACAATATAAACTATTCATGCTGCAGTTCTCAAAATTCTGTGAAGAAAAGAATCATAGAAGGAGTTGAGGAAGATGGTGGAAGAGTAAGACGCGGAGATCACCTTCCTCCCCACAGATACATCAGATATTCATCTACACGTGGAACAACTCCTCAGAAAACCCACTGAATGCTGGCAGAAGACCTCAGACCTCCCAAAGGCAAGAATTATATATCCAAGTAAAGATTTTTCAGTTAAAGGATGAAGAGAAAGGAAAATAACATAATAAATAATCAATATGAGGCACAGACTGTCTTAAACTACACCCAATGTATAGATGTGTTACTTATGTGGATTTTCCCCCCTTAAATATATGAGAAGTTGTAGTCAGGCAGAGAAACCCTCCCTCCCTTTCCATATTTTTCCACATTTGTCACTCCATCCCACAGTTGATTCCATAGTGTTAAGAATCATAGCTTCTTGCAGAAATCTTAGCCTTCAGTTTGCAACTTTCCATCGCTTGGAGGGGTTACCAGCAGAAAGAAAGCTTGTATGAGTGTGGTGGGAAGAAGTATTTTCCTATTAAAATATTTGTTGTGTAACTTCAACTAATACACATCACCTATGGAGTTTTAAAATTATTTTACCATGTATTATGTAGTTGTATAACCATGGTAAATATGCAAACTAGATCTGTTCCTAGATATCTGAAAGGTGATTCTATGATGATATAAGAAATCCCGAGGTATTCATAGCAAATGTCTTACATTATACATGTCCTAGTCTATAAATAAAACCTTTCAATAAAAGGAGAAAGAAGGAGCCAAGGGGATTGGATGCAGTGACCACTAAGGTGAGTAGAGTCTTATATCTTCTTCCAGGTCTCCCGTTATCCCCTGGTGGCTTCATTTCTCCTGGGAGGAGAGGCTTTTTGTGTCAATCTAGTATCAACAGAAGATACTAGAATACATGTTTTAGAACAATGCATGGCAAAACACTGCTTTAACCTAGATGATAAATTTACTTGGTTGTTTTTGTCGGGGGTGGTGGTTAATGGGTATTATGGAAAAGCGAAAGCCCTTCAAGTCATCGCTGATTACAACTACTGCTTCTTTGATCACCACTTTCCCATTTCATAAGGTAGCTCTCAGCTCCATTTTGATTTAATTTTTAAAAATTAAAAATAAAGTGTGAATCATTTAACTTTCCTCAGATATGATACAAATGAAAAAAATAGATGAGTTAAATTAATCTCTTGTTCACATAACAAGACTTTTTATATCTTATTATTCGGACCGGTAAAGCTCTTAGCATGCTTCAGATTGACTCGTGTGTTTATTTTGTTGCCTGCCTGTTTGAGAACTCTACTCCTGTTAGAGTCTTCCAATATGAAGAAGCTCAAGGGGATAGAAGTCTTTAGGGTAATCTGTTAAAGTGTGGTGATCTCTTCTGTTATCCTAAATAGTGGTATGGGAGACTGCTCCCCAAAGGTGAATGTGCCATCCTGCTAGGGGTTGGGATGAGCTGTTCCACTCTAGGCAGTGCTTAATAATAAAGGCCAGGTTATCACAGTCAAGGCAGGTGTTCGGATTCAGATGGACTAAGGCAAGTTATAAATCAATACGGATATTTGGATGTTAACACTGAGAATCACTTCTCTATCAAGTGCTCCAGCTGTTGTTCACAGAAAAATTGTTTTCTTTCTGTTGTTCACAGAAAAATTGTTCTTAACTAACATTCTGCTTATTCTTAGACCTATTTTGTTGGCTCTGTCCTTGCAGAGTTTTGCATAACTTGGAGTTTTATTCTAAAAACCTTTCTCAATTTTGGTCAGAAGTTATATTTGTTACTTGACACAGTAGCATATGTGCCCTGGAGCTTTGGCAATGCCAGGGTAGAAACAAAGTTTTGTGTCTCTTCCAGCTCTGCTCATTGTCCCTGCTCAACCATATGTGCACATACCCTCTTTGGATTTCTTCTGTCTCCAAAGGGCATTAAAAACTATGTAGAGTGCAGTTAAAAGATCTTTCTCAATCCCTATCTAAGAAAGGGACAAATATGAATGAACAGCAAGACCAGGAAACAATCTGCCTCCAACTGCTGCCCAGAATTTAAATCATAATACCTTGAGATGCTGCTTCATCAAAGCTGTACTGGCCTTGACATGTAAGGCTCCCTGAGCAGTAGTCTTGGATGGATAAAAAGGCTAATCACACTGCATTTTGGAAAGAAAAACAGGAGCTCTAAGCAGTGCCAGTCCATATATCATCACTATTTTCAGGACAACTAAAATGTCAAGGCTAAAATACCCTTCAGCTATCTATAAAATAATGTAAGCTAGGTACACAGTCATGGCAGAGTTTTGAAATATTGAAAACAAATTCAATTGGTTTTCCCCATCAGGAAAAACCAAAAAAATATATTTTTCTCCTCCACATTTATCAAAAAAGGGTACTGAATTAAAAGTAAAAATATGGCAACGGTCTGGTATCCTGTCAAATTTAATCTATGTGCAACAGTCCAATCTATCCCACAAAAATGCATTGTACTGAAATTGGAAGTCTATTTCAGTAAGATACTTGAGTTTTCTTCCTTTGAGACTATTATTTTGCTCTGCATACTTGCTTTATTGAAACAATGAGACAGTTTTTAATGTTTTGTTATTGTTAATCTTGGAAATTAACTCTTCTGTTTTTAACAAAATGGAGAACTACTGCAGATTAAAGATATTTTATTTCAGTTTTTCCTGTTTTAATGAACTTTTAAAAGATCTATATTCATATATAGTATATTAAATGGAAATACAAAGACATAGATGCTTACGGAGTGGACTGCTTTTGACAAATTAATTGAACCCCAAATGTTAATAGCTATTGCTTTAACAGGTGGCAGAATTATAAATAATATTCCACTTCTCTACCTATGAGCCATGCTTAATATAATCACATTTATTTTATTTTTATGTTAATCATAGAAGAAGATAAAGGTTTATTGCTACCAACGTACATTTTGAACAATGGTAATGCTCTATAGTTTGAAATTATTTGTTAGAAATTATTTATTTTTTCAGTCAACATTTAAATAATATGGCTCCTTGATATCATCTACTTATACAGGCTTGAGAACACAGTGAGAAATAAGACATACCTTCAACCTCCAATAAACTACACTCTATTAGGATTAGCATAATATTTTTTTTGATGAAGACTTTATATAAAGGCTGTCTTATGGTTTTTAAAAGGCATTTAAAACCATTAGAACTTGGTACCAAAGATAAAGACTTTAGAACACCTCTGAAGAATATTTTTGTGTATATTCACATATGTAAACAGATGATACAAAGAGCTTGATCTTTATACTGATTGTGGAAAGAAAATTCCCAAAAGATCTTCACAACATATCAATGATATTTGTATAACTTCTACACTTACCAGTCTAGCATTAAAAGGGAAAAACCCTGCTAAGCTAGATAACTTACTTCCACTTTCAAAGACAACATGTTCATATTAAGTAAGTAGGTCAGATCTTCAATTCCAAG
Organism: Mesoplodon densirostris; assembly: GCF_025265405.1. NCBI lineage: Eukaryota > Metazoa > Chordata > Mammalia > Artiodactyla > Ziphiidae > Mesoplodon > Mesoplodon densirostris. The sequence goes on along the minus strand of NC_082663.1, from coordinate 101,422,845 downwards.
AATTACAGATGAGAAGGCAAATATGGGATGGTTTCCTGTTCTTCCTTATTTTTCTTCTCCAAGATCATCTATAAGATCCCTGCTCCCTCACCCATGATCTGGCACTAATACTCGCAACTTTGACTTGGAAATTATTTGTGAATATTACTACAAAGCAAAAACAGATCTTTTCCAATTGAGACCTCTGAAAATAATCAACAACTATATTGCCACGTGAAAAAGTATATAGACCTGGATGCCAGGAAATAATCATGTAAATTAGGGTACCCAAATCAATACACAAGGTTTATTTGCTTCATCCACATTAGCATGGAGTTCTCCTCATTCCAGAAGTGATGACTTCTCCAATTAAAAAATAGAAACTGTTCAGCTGGAAAGAACCTTAGAGATAATTTTTTCCAGTGCACACTTGCCTATGTTGTAATGAGGAAAGAAATCCAGGCAGATTAATCTCAGTGCTGGTAAAGCTCTCCTGGCGTCTACTGTGATGCTTTTCTAGTATACTTCATTTGTGATATCTGACTATGACATATGAAGGCATGTATACCATAAACATACTGGAACTCAAGCTGTAAGTTCTCTCACTGGAATAGGCCTCCCTCGAAAGAACTGAGAGAGGCCTAACAATTTTAAATTAGTGAATTTGTAAAATTTTATTAGAGTACTTCTGCAAATTGTATGAGGTTGCACAAAACCTGGATCCTCTCCTGCTGATATGGAGATAGTTCAAGAGTTTCATTTTAACTTATGAACTCTTTACTGGGGTTGACTAGAGTGAAGTACACTTTTTTGTCAAAGGTCCAGCCAATTTAAAGAGTCTATGCTAGGGCTTCCCTGGTGGTGCAGTGGTTGAGAGTCCGCCTGCAGATGCAGGGGACATAGGTTCGTGCCCCGGTCCGGGAAGATCCCACATGCCGCGGAGCGGCTAGGCCCGTGAGCCATGACCGCTGAGCCTGCGTGTCTGGAGCCTGTGCTCCACCACGGGAGAGGCCACAACAGTGAGAGGCCCGCGTACCGCAAAAAAAAAAAAAAAAAAAAAAAGAGTCTATGCTAGATCAGTAGGGACTTCACTTTTATAAAGCGTCAATTTCAAGGTATTTTTAATACTTATCAATCAAGGTTTCTTCCTGTTTCATAGGAATACATTTCTTACCACCAGTCATTAAAAAGAAAGAAAGAAACCTATCTAATATCAAAATACCTTCGGAATTCACATATTTGCTGACTTAAATAAAAACAGCAATTTTAACATGTGGGGTAAAATATGTAGATGATGAACCTATATTTTAAGACTAAGAGTTTGTCTCATATTTAGTGGTATTTTAAATCATATTGAAACAAAACTTTGACTTATGTACAAAAGAGAATTGCAAAGAAAGTAGTTCTTCTATTTATTTCATTTTCTGGAGTTTCTTATTATTCTATTTTTTTTGTTTGCTTTGGCTGCATTGTCTTCATTGTTGCACACATGCTTTCTCTATTTATGGCAAGCGGGGGCTACTCTTCATTGCAGTGCATGGGCTTCTCATTGCAGTGGCTTCTCTTGTTGCGGAGCACGGGCTCTAGGCACATGGGCTTCAGTAGTTGTGGCTCGCAGGCTCTAGAGCACAGGCTCAGTAGTTGTGGCACAGGCTCAGTAGTTGTGGTGCGTGGGCTTAGTTGCTCCGCAGCAACTTCCCAGACAAGGGATCGAACCTGTGTCCCCTTCATTGGCAGGCGGATTCTTAATCACTGTGCCACCAGGGAAGTCCCTCTCATTATCCTTTGTTTACATGGGAGAGAATCTAGAGGCCTTTGTTAATATGGTAATCCTGAAATGCCATTTTACGGCCAAGAAGAAAATATTTCTTTTCCAAAACTATACTTAACATTTAATTTTAGTTCCATGATTGAGAGTATGAATTAATAATGAATTACTTCAACATTGAGCACATTATGGTAAGTTTACAGTATAATATCAATAAAAACAAAAACAAAAAAAAGAACAAGGGTTGACATACCTTAATGTAAATTTTTGAAACTACAAGTATACAAATACAGAAGAGTTCATGACCATTTGAGGAAGAACAAAAAGTACATATACATATTATTTTAATTATTCATGACATGTCATAAGGGATTTTCACTTGAGGGCATTATTAAGCTTTTGTTTAGGAGTTTCTCTTGCCCTTTGAGAGTCAGGGAAAATATACCATATCTTAAGCAATATCAACCAATTAATATAATTAGATATTACCAAGTTATCCATCCCCTAGATGGTAGGATCCTAGAAAAAATACATTACTTGGGTGGAAAAATAATATTTTAGGAAAAGAAAAACTGTTTGAAGTAAAAAATTCTATTACATTCCAAAGTAACTCTAATATATTCTTTGGGAAAAACTCAAACTCACTGATCTACAGTCACACATTCCATAACAAGAGTAGATAAGAAGAGATGACTTTTTAGGAGCAGCTTTTTACAGCACTCTAAGGTTCTTTAATATGTTAATAAATATTCCTGCGGTAGGGGGTAAGAGTCTATGGAATTTATATTTGGAAAATTTTTTAACACCCAGAATCCCTTCTTAGGGAGTTCTGTAAAAGAACTAAAAATGTTGCAGTTAAAAAAAAAATGTTTTTGCTTCCTTTAATCTAGGATTTACCAAATATTTTTACCCTTGATCTTGTTTTTTTGAACACCTTTTAATATAACAGTAGTGGTATTCTATCTAACAAAACTCAAGAAAAATAAAATTGGAGGATCTCAAAAATTCTCCTAAGTTTCACAAAGTAGATTCTCAAAAAATATTTGTTTCATGAAAAAAATCAAAGCTAAATATGCTGTTAAAAACTAACTTGAACATTGTGAGATTATTTCATTTGTATTCTGTTTTCTATTTTTAACTGGCAAAGTGTTGATGACATGGATAAATTACATTTTTTATAACTTTTGCTTGTAATAAATATGCACAATCAATGCTAATTATATATTCTGAAGGGAATATTAACTAAGAGAATACTAAATTGATCTAAAACCACGAATATTTTAGCTATGATGCTCACAAGCTCTTAAGCTGTTAAGCTCTCAATTTTAAAATGATGGATTGTCTAATCCTATCCTCAAATATTTGAAACTTCTCTAAACAATCAATACAAAATTCTAGCAGGCATATATCCTCATTTTAGAGCCAAATTCAAAGTTATTATGAAGGTTTATCTCAGACTGTAGAACAATCATTTCAAAAAAATTTTAATCCATATTTTAAGAATTAAATTCTACTTGTATTGGACTCTAGTGAATAAAAACAACACATTTCTCTCAGGCTCCTGCTCTTGATTTTGATCTATTTAAAATAAAAAGAAAGAGGGAGAGAGTGAGATAAATTGCCAGTGTCATGAATTCTGTATTTGACATTAAACAGCCCACTTAAATGCTGCAAAATTGATAGTTCTGTATTGGGTTCACAATGTGATAATAATAATGTAGTGTTATAACATTTATTTCCAGGCAGCTCAGATCAAAGCCTTTTTATTTTTATTTTTTTAATGGACTATTTTAACAATCTGTAAGTCAGATAGAATTTTTTTTAACGGACTGGGAGGCTGAGGCTTAGGAAGTTATCTGAGACCCACTACTGGGTAAAGAAAGCAACCATCCCTGTAATAAGTTAGAATGGCAATAAAAATACCAACTTTGACTATGAGTTAAAATAGAGGCTTTAGAACAGTCCATTCAGCTTACAATGTGGTATACATTTTATGCTTGGTTAATATCTCAGCTTTGAAATAATAAATTCAAAATTAAGTCACCCTTTCAAAGATATGAAATTCTTTCCATATGAAATATTGAAGTATGTTTTCCCAAAGTTCAAATGGGCATAAATTTTTCTTTCCCCACACACTTTCCCTAAAGTATAACACAATATTGTTTATACAAGGTTATTCCTGCCAATAAATAGGCATATATCCTGTGAAAACCGGTCCCTCTGAATTTCAGAGAAATATTGAATCAATTCCTATATCCAAGAGATCACATTAGCTACCATTTAGAAAGAGTTAACTACATACTAGGTACTGTGATAAGATAAAAATCTTCTAAATAGGTACTGTCTTATCATCATCCCTGTTTTACAGTTGAGGAGAGAGAGATTCAGTTTGGTTAAGTAACTTCAAATTTAAAAAGTCAGTAAATGCCAGAGAATGACATTTTCTAATTCTGGAGCTCAGATCACATGACCTACCTCAGTCTGGTGCTCACTGTGAAAAGACCCAAGTGGAGCAGAAAAGAGTGACTGATTGGACTACCACGGCTATTGGGTTGATGGTCTGTCATCCATAGTAGAACTTTTAGATATGAGAGGCTGGTATGATTTGATGAGCCTAAGTGTTAATGCCACCCAGGTCATTCATTCAGAGCCCAGGCTGGGACCAGGTCAAAGAAGTTCTCTCTCTCTTTCCTGAAAGCTCCTGTGGATAATTCTGTTTGGGAATGAAGACAAAAAGTCCCTCTTCCACAGGGCAGTCAATGGCTCTGTGGGAATTAAACTGGAGACTAAAACTACCCCTGACCCCATCTCTAGCTGAGCCGTACTAAAGACAACTCTCACCTGCAAGACCAGTATTTCCAATAGGTTGAAGTAGAGGTACTTCAAATAAACAAATAAAACAAATAACAGAGTTATTTGTAATAGAGTTCCAAGGACTTCTACAAAAACTAAGTCATGTATTTTAATCTTCATAATCATCCTATCAAGGAGAAAGTATTATCCCCACTAATTAAGTAGCATCCCCAAAGTTTCTGAGCTAGTAAGTGGCAGAGCAAGAATTCTAATCCTTGGAGTCTCGTTTCAACCTGTATTCTTTTTTTTTTTTTTTTTTTACATCTTTATTGGAGTATAATTGCTTTACAATGGTGTGTTAGTTTCTGCTTTATAACAAAGTGAATCAGTTATACATATACATATGTTCCCATATCTCTTCCCTCTTGCGTCTCCCTCCCTCCCACCCTCCCTAACCCACCCCTCTAGGTGGTCACAAAGCACCGAGCTGATCTCCCTGTGCTATGTGGCTGCTTCCCACTAGCTATCTATTTTACGTTTGGTAGTGTATATATGTCCATGCCACTCTCTTGCTTTGTCACAGCTTACCCTTCCCCCCCCGCCATATCCTCAAGTCCATTCTCTAGGAGGTCTATGTCTTTATTCCTGTCTTACCCCTAGGTTCTTCATGACATTATTTCCCCTTAAATTCCATATATATGTGTTAGCATACGGTATTTGTTTCTCTTTCTGACTTACTTCACTCTGTATGACAGACTCTAGGTCTATCCACCTCATTACAAATAGCTCAATTTCATTTATTTTTATGGCTGAGTAATTCTTAACCACCATGCAATGCTACCTCCTATTGCCTGATTAGCCTCAACCCACTGATAGCCCTGGAAGACTGATTGGTCTAGAAACACAATAACCAGTCTGTATAACACAGACCAGACTCAGGACACTAATGGCCCAAGCAGATTAGTTATCCTAAGTGCTGACTGATTCACACTGATTAAGATGTTATTTCAGGTATGTATTTTGAACAAGTGCATTAACATAGGTTGAAAATAAAAGCCCTGATATAAGCAAGTGGTATCCAATTTCTGAGGATGGTGAAAATAAAACCACAGGAATGATCACAGAAGCAACAGCCATGGAGGTTAAGCGCATGGACTTGGAGCCAGATAGTCTGGGTTCAGATTCCACTAGCTATGTGGCCTCACCAGTTACTTTGACTTGAATATTTGATTCCTCATCTTTATTGGGGGCTAATAATACCTACCTATTTGGGTTGTTGTAAGGATTAAATGTAAAGCATTTACAATGGAATATGACATTTACTAAGGATTAAAGGAAGGTTGCCTACTGAACCTATTTCCATACTAGAGAATGAGCAGAACCTGGACAGTGCAAGAAGAGAAATACAGGTCTCATCATCACAAAGATGTTTTCCTTAGTCATAGTGGGTCAAGAGATTTTATCAGGGCTGCAGTGATAAGCAACTGGAAATCAATATCCATACTCTACTTTGTGCCTCTTTTACAATGTTGATTAAAAGTATGTCCATGTTTGTTGTTCTCAACTAATTTTTGTCATCTACAGTGATTCCAAAATATGACCACACGTTTCTGCCAATTCAGTATGCATCCTCTATGCTATGTGATTTTGCCTATCCCATTAGAAAGGGAGTCTACTTCCCAACCTTTGAATCCAGCTGGCATTTTTCTGACAGAATGAAGCAAAAGTGAGGTATAATACTTCCAATACTAGATCTTAAGAAGACTTGCAGCACTCTGCTCTTTCTTTGTTACAAGGATGTCCTGAGACTATCATGAATAGAAGTCAAGGAAGCCTACTAGAGGATTAGACCATGTGAAGGAGAACAAAGGGCTTTAGCTGACAGCGTGCCAGGCACATCTGCCAGACATGTGAGTGACGCCATCTTACCTTCCAACACAACTCAGCCCACCTTTTAGCCAAATGGAGCTGCATGAATGAGCCCAGGAAAAAACAGCAGAAGAAACAATAAGAATTCTGAGAAATAATAATGTATTGTTTTAAGCCACTAAGTAGTTGGGATGGATCGAGCACAGCATTAAATAATTAAAACAGCATCTTCACAAAAGTCCTGAATTAAAGAATGTTTTTAGAAGTTCCTATGTTATTTCTAAGACGGGGTAGACTCCATGTAGTAATAGAACCAAGTTTTTGGCATCTAGATGAGGCAGAACAGACAGATATTTTGAGGAATATTGTCTTTGCCAGGTTTATTTCAGTCTGATTTGGTGCTCTGGTAAATAATACTTCCCTCTGAAATCCAGGAAGGCCATTTTTCTGCATAGGGCATTAGACTTCCAGAAATATTTATAAATAGAGCTTAGATTAGAGCACATGCCTGGGAGCTAAACCATCTAAAATCAGTTCCCAACTTACTAGCAAGTGAGTGTTAGCGATTATACATGTGTGTGTTCAACACATTGAATAAACAAGACTCATAAAATACTATCACAAAACAACTTAATTTTTATCTATCACTGTTCCTTTAAACATTTTTTTGCAGGCAATTCTTTCCTTTTCCATGCATAAAAATTCATTACAAAATCCATATCCTACTCTTCTTGGGTTTATACCTAATCTTAAACTTTCCAAATTGCTAGAAAAGAAAATGTAGTCTTATAAATATAAAACAGGGATACAAGCTAATATTAAAAATATAAATGTAGACTTAGATTATAGAAGGAAGATGGGGAAATATATATAATAATAATTAATAATGCATTTAAGTCCTTCATTTAAAGAGAAGGCTTTTCAGTTTGGATTAACAAATAATATTGGACTACATACTTTTATGAAATACTCACTAATGCCAGGTGATACAGGAAGTGTTTTTAAAAATAAGTATTAGCCATGATATGCTAGAGAGATAAAGGTCAATATATTAAAATTTTAAAAATACCTGAATATGTGGCAAAAAACATTGTATGGAGTACAAGTTTTTTGTTTTTTTGGTTTTTTTTTTTAAGGAGGAGACAGTACAAAATAAAAGAAAACTTTTACACCTTTACGTGTGGATAATGAAGCACTGAAATGTAAAGAACAAAGACTTTTAGATGGGTAGAAAAACATGCCTGAGCCTTCCTGTCTTCTCAAAATAAGAACCAAAGTACTAAAAATACAAAGCATTAGATCAGTATCTGTTGCATTATGAGCTGTTCTTGGTAGTGGGGGATAGAGAAGAAATACATCATAGAGTCTAACTGTCCGAGAGTTTATTGTCTTATATGAAGAGACAGCCACGTATTCATGCAATAGTTGAGTAACACTGACATTCTGATTTTGAAATAATTGAATAAACACTGAGAACTGTAAGAGTTCTAGGCAGAGTGAGACCACTGTGGGAGGGAGCAGAAAAGCAAAGCATCATGAGGAGGGATAAATGGATTAAAACTTGACCTTGAAGTGGAGAGATGAGAAGTGTGTGTTGGTGGGGAGGGGAATATATTTGAAATAAAATAAGTTTTTGCTTTGGGGTCATAGTTTTTTATTGTGTTTACTGATTGAATGGATGAATAACTCAGAAGTCTGCCTAAACTTAGAAATATACTATAGTAGTTTATTGACAGTCTCAGATATAGTTGCAGATCAGTGGGAATACAAGAGTGGAAAGGTTTTATTTTTTTTCTCATATTACCATCCCCAACTCCTCTCTTCTCATTCTTCAAAAATAACTCAGGAAGATTCTATGGAGATCAGGTCACTGTCCATTATTAAAAAGTCCTATTTAGTCTAATGAAAAACTCCAATTGTACCCCCTCACATCTCCCAGTTCAGGCTTATACCTTCGTGGGGACAGCCTGTGCAGGGGTTCTGCTTTTTACTTCTTCCTTTCCTCCTCTGATGTTTTCAGTCACGATGGAGGGAAGAAGAATGAGTAACTCTCTCATTTAACTAGCTGCTTCTGTAGCCCCTCACCTGGTTAAACTGAGTGGCTTCTGTTGTCTTTTGTGAGACCAGCATCTAAAAATTTACTATATATTTGGTCCCATGTGTAATTCATTTAAAGGCCCTGGTGGGGGTCTTCCCATCCTACAGATCTTTGATGTAGGAGACCTGCAAACTCTTCAGCATCCCACTTTAGCTTTTGCTCCTGGGGATAAACTTTGTGGACTCATGCTCTGTGGATCCCCTCTTAGAAGGCATGCATGGTTTTCTTCTGGCTTCTATTCAGCACTTCCAGTACCTTTCAGCTCTTAAACTAGCTGGTACAGCCCACAACCTTTTGCTGCTGTGATGTCCCCGTTAAAGCCCCATTCACTTAGGTATGACACAAATCCAGCTACCTTCTTTGGTGACCATGTGATTTAGATGAAACCCATTTGTTATGTCATGTTGAATGTAGGAATGCAGGCTTTTCCACTGATACCTTCTCTCCACCTGCCATCTTTGACTGACTCTTTCCATTCTTCTCCAATAGGCATGGAGAGCTGCTCAGAAATTCCACACATAAACAAATCTATAAATGCAGAATGAGAAGACAGTGTCATGACTGAACTCTATGTGTAATTTCTTGGAGAGGGGAGCACCCATTTTGCCTTGGAGAGCTCCTTCCTACTCCTTTATCTTCTGTTACATAGACAGTGGCCATAGGAGGTAAAGAGTGATGCTGGGGATGGGGAAGCAGAGCCAGACAGGCCTTCAATTGCATTAATTTCTCTTTAGTAAAGAAGCTACTCAATGCTTTGTCCTCAGACTGGCGTACTAGTCACCAATTCTGGAAAAAAGGAAAATCTTCCTCAACATCCTCTTACATTGTGACATCCAGTCCTCAAATGACATTTTCATTTTGTTCTGCTGTTATACTAAAATACCAAAATTAGTGTAATATTTTAACTCTCAGATTTCGTTCACAGTAATTTACAGCTGTTTACTTCTATGTGTTTTGGTACATGTCTTAAAATCTTTTTTTAAAATCTTTTAAAACTATGCTTTCAAATATTCATATACTGCTGCTTAAATGGCACTGCACTTGGTAAAATGTTGGTTCTATATGTGGTTGCACAGACAGAAGCAAAACTAAGTATCTTTCATTCTTATCATGTTAGTGGTATCTAGTTGGTTCAAATGAAATCTGTGGTCAAAATGGAGACAATATCAAGTTTTGATACATTTCCAATTTCATTAATGTCTGAAAAGTTTAGTTTTTATCTCTTTTCCATATCAGGAAAAAAATACAAAAAGAAAAAAATACCATAAGGTCCAGCTTACAGTAGCCTATATGATGGATCACTTCCCTAAAGAAACTGTATATTTGTGTGTATATACAGTTTCTCAGGAACACATTGACAGCAAAACCCATCCCTGAATGATTTGAACCATAATTGATCACTTGTGGTTTTACATGAGGTAGAATGAGTAGAGGGAAATTAAATATGATTAATTTTTATCATATTTCTCTGCAGTATCTAGTTGGTCCAAATACAAACTGTAGTCAAAATGTTCTGTTACTCCAGAGAGAAAAATATTAAACCATTAATCCACTTGACTGATTTATTTGGCAGCTTAAATATTTTGGTTTATTCAGTGGTTCCAATTTCTAAAAAACCCGATTCTGAAACATGAATGTTTAACAGAACAATTCTAGGAGATCAGGAACCATGTCCAAAATATTTGCTATTCTACTGCCAGGTCCTGTGCTGAATGAATAGTCAATCAGTCAATCTATCTGTCTATCTATTTATCCATCTATCTATCTATCCATCCATCTATCTATCAATATGGAATAATTAATTATCCCTTTCAATTACGTCTAGCCATGAACTTTTGGTTAGTTAACAAACAAGCTAGAGATTAAGAAATTTTTATATAGATCAGAGTTATTTGCCATACTGTGGCTGATGGTACCTTCAACTCCTCATGTATTCATCCATTCATAATATTTTTTTCATGTCAGAATGTTGTAGCTGGATGCAATAGAGAATAGAAAGGCAAAGTCTCTGGCTTCATAACGTTTGTCTTCATATGACTGTCCCTAACAATCACAATTGCGATTGGGGAAACAGACTATAAGCAGATGAATATATGATAAGTGTTAAATACTAATAGAAATAAAGGAGAATATGAGAGATATAGCATCCTAGGGTTTGGCCAGAATATTATTTTTTGTCATCATAATGATCACCAAATAATTGATTTCACAATTTTGAACAAAAATTCAGTTCACTAATTCAGCACACACTTTATTTCATTAATTCAGCAAATACTTATTGAGAGCCTAGCCTGTCTGTGCCCATCACTAGAGACACAGTAGAAAGAAAAATAAGGCTTGTTTCCTGCTCTCAGGGAGGTTACAGGTGAGTGTGCAAGAGAAATAGTAATTCAACAATAGCCTGGACAGGTACAATATCCAATCCATTTACATGGTTACTCACACCCATACACTATGTCCTTGAGATGGATAATAGTGGTTCTGTTGTGTTTACTGCTGTAATTCCTTAATAAATCAACTAGATACATAAGACTTTCTGAGGATCTAGAAAATAAACCTAATTCTAGTGGCAAAACCTCAACTTGGGTTAGTCATTCACATGGATCATTCCTTTGACTCTCCACCTGGTTTTAGTGGTTGGAAACTTACTTCTTAGAATCAGCTAAAATCAGATGTAGTCATTTTTTTAAGATGCATGAAAAAATATATCTTATAAACTATAAAAACTGGTTTAATTTTCCAAAATGTAAATATAAAAGCAGAGAAAAGGAAAAATATTTTTTTAATCAAGTCATATTTAAAAATTGGCTTCATGACCAGCATTGTGCTCACAGCACCCATTAAAATAATCTCCTTTGGATATACTCTCACACAGAGTCATCATTAAAAGGTATGCTTACATTGTGTTTAATCCCAAGGTATTCATGAGGACATCTCTGCTCAGATAAACTTTTACCACTTGGAAAAAAACAAAAAAAATCAAGTCATATTATGACAACCCAGAACATATATTGAGTTGTGGCATACCTAAAATATACATTGTGTCTCAAGTAAAATGGTGATTTTGGAGAATAACAAGATTTTACTAATAAAACTATTTTACTCTTTAAATTTCTCTTTCATGTTATTTGCTAAAATATTTATTAGTGTCTACAGCTGAGATGTCAGTTAATATACACATTTTAGCAAGTAAGCATATATGAGTTTGAGGAAAGAGAAGGTAGAGAGTCAAAGTGATGGGTTTAATCACTTGGCAAAGTGAAGATGATGCAAATATTTTCTCGTTATTGTTACTTATGAAGACCTCTATGGTCTGAATGTTTATATCCCACCCAGTACCATAGTCCTACCAGCTACAGTTTTATAGTTATATTTCCTCTCATGCTGATCTCAACCAGTATTATTTTGATTCCATTGTTTTATTATGCACACACACTTTTCTTAAACAGTAAACAGTTATTATAACCAAAAGATTTACTGGTTTTGTAGATTGCCATTGCTTCTTGGGTTCCACAGTTTTTTGTTTGTTTGTTTATGTTTTGCTAAATTGTATCCTTCTGTAATTCATTCCAAGTGAGTTTATGGGTAATAAAATTTCTGAGCCTTTGAAATATAAATGAATATCAATATTTCACTATTACATATGACTGTATAATTCTATGAATAATTTTAAGATAAAAATTATTTTCCTTCCATCTTTACAAATTTTACTGTATTGTCTTCTTGTACCCCCTTTTAAGCAAAAGAAAAGTATGATATGAATTGAATTCTCATTTTTTTCTGTTTATTTTTTCTTGTCTAGAACCATTTATAATTTTCTTTTAATCAATGAATGTTAATATTTCATCACATGTATCTGGATGTAGTCTTTTTCATTCATTCTGTTCAACAAATTATCTTTTCAGTATGGGAAAGAAATTTAGTTCAGGTCTGAATTTTCTACTTCTATGACTGTTTTGTATATTTTTTTAACCTATCAATCATTTTTTTTTTCTTCTTGGTCATTTGCTATGTGGAAATTGAAAGATCAGAATTTCTTATTTAACTTTCTTTTTGTCTTTTTCAGCTATACTCTGATTCTCTTAGCTTCATCTTTTAATTTACCAATTCTCTTTTCATCTGTGATCATTTTGTTATTCAGCCAAGTGATTGAAATTTGTATTTCAAAAATCACATTTTTATCTTTATGATTCCCCACTGATTCCTTATTTTGGATGCTGAAATATTTAAAATCTGAGAAGATAGTTTATATTTATTTTAATCATATTTTTCTTGGTCTGTTAAATCACTCTCTTTGGATTTGCGTTCTTCTGCTTGTTGAGCTTGCTGCCTCTGTATTATGGTGTTAGCATTATTCAAATTTTAGGTGAATCTTGATTGAGTATTTACCTTTATATGTGAGATGACCTGTAACTGATCTGTGAATGGCACAGGTGTCTTGTGATTGTGGGAGAGCATGGAAATGATTCCAGGAAAGGCTCTACTCTTCCAAGCACAGTGGCTCCTGATTTTCCTAGCTTTTAATGCAGTTATAGAAGTATAAAAATTTTAAAAATATATTTTCCCTGTAATGTCTAGTGATTTGCCATGAACTTGTGTCAGATTGCAGCTTGTGATGCTTATCACTTGCAACCATATTTACTCATTAGTTTTATAAACTTTTCTAATTTAGAATTGGACTACAGAGATTATAGATAGTTGAAATGATTGCTATAGTTTATATTATGCAGAAAACAGTTCCTTAAAATTCTGTATAGAGTTAATGGTGTATGAAAGAGTTTCAGTCAATTTTTCCCCTTAGAGTAAGGAATGTATGCTTCCAAATTTCAAAGAGCAGCACATGTTTTTATATTATAAGGATACTTTTTTTTTTTACTTAAGGTAGCAACAAGAAGGTACTTCTAATTAGACATATTTTTAGTGCATTCATTTCAATGACTAAATACATAACTACTCTCATTTTATAAAAGTTGTATATTGTTCCAGAGATTATATTTCTAATCCTAAATAAATTTGAGCCTGTTCTGGATAATTTTGGAAAAAATTTGGAAGATTACATCCAAAATCTTATCTCTGTATGGCAAGATTATGGATAATTTTTTGCTTTCTTTTTCTTGTATATTTTCCAAATTTTCTCCAACAACATATTACTTTTAATACCAACAAAAATATTTTTAAAGTATTTCCCCATAAACTCTAAGTTTTTAGGACTCCTTAGCAATTATTATGTTTCTCCATAAAACATAAAGCAGTTAAAGTCACTCTAATCCTCAGGTCAAGTTTGATATGTTAGCTGCTTTGTCAGAATCAGCACATTAAATAGACATCCGAGTGCACCTGAGAGTGCACAAATTTTTATCATTGCCCTTTTCTTAGTTTTTATCTGTCTTTTTCTTCAGCCATAGTTGCTAGCTGATAAATCTCCAGTGCTAGCTGGCTTTGTACTAGGGGCTGAGTCATTAAGTAGGGAGAGAAGTGATGAATAACTTTCATCAGAGTCCACTCTCTAAGTACTTGAGGTTTTCACTGTGCTAGTAGCACTTCTCTGGTTCTCCTGTGTTATCCATGATTCAGTACAAAAACTCTGGTCTTTTATTCAAATATGTTTCTTCTATAAAAGAACTCCCACCCCTCCTCTAACTTCATATAAGGAATCCAGTCTTCTTCAAGAGTGACTTGCTACTTTCAGGAAGGCAAAGAGAACTTGAGGCTGTAGCATTGATCACAACCTTCCTTGATAAGTAAATTTCTAAAAACATACAAATTAAAAGATCTTACTAAATAGCTTAATGTTAGTGTCTTACTCATCTTTCATATCTTTCCTCTCCAAATCCAATACATAATCAAGTCCAAGTGCCTAGTCTCCTGAAATATCATGTAAGTCCATTTCATCTTTTCTATTCCTAGTGACACTGCTTTCACTCAGGTCCATGTCAAATTTCACTCACTTGCACTCCTTCAATGGTCTCTTCAATAATTCCTTTGATTTTAATATCACTCTTCCTTTATTTGTATTTTATAAAAGTTGTTTCTTTCTAAACTACAATATGCTTATGGTTTGTGATCTTAATGTAATTTATATGACTCACATAACTCCTCATTTCATGTGGAATAAAATCTCAACTACTTGGAAGGACAGTCATTAATTCCTACAAATACACATCAACTTATATTTCCTAGCAACTCTACCTCTCATTCTACCCCGGACAGACATATTCTATATGACAACCCCAAAGCATAATGGGCCTACCTGCTTATGCTTAAACATCTTTGACTTTAATGTTCTTACTATCAAAAGTACAAGAAAAACATTTTCAAAGGCAATTTTATTGTTCAACCACAAGGAAAATATGCTCAAATTATGAAAAGCCTGCAACTAGTTTTTCTTCTGTTCTATAAAAAGACAAGCTTTTTACCTCCATTTCTTTGTGTTAAGTAATATGTCTAACATAGTTGGAGAGTCAATCCTTACTCAAAAGAGACCATCTAGACGTCTACTTGTGGCTACAATTGCACAGCCAGTAATGGAAAAACTCTTCATCTTGGAACAACTATTAATATGTGTTAAACTTTTAATATCTACTATTTAGAGGCATCAGGAAACAACCAACCCAAAACTTATGAGGTCAATGTCCTGAAAAGAGGGAAATGCACTGAGGCAAGACCAACATTTCTGTTGATTTTTCCCACAAGGCATTGGTTGATTTCCCACCTGAGCTGGGTAAAAGATCAAGAAATCAGGCTCAAAAACAAAGTAGAGCTCATGGCAGTCTCACAAGCTTACGGGCTAGAAATTATAGTATGGTCCCAAGGAGAAATGGTCTCAGAAATGCCCTAGGCTTTCAGTTGAGACTCTTGTAAGGCCATGCTGTGGGATAAGGGCAAATTTCAGTGTTCACAAACACTAAAAACAGCCTTAGCCATAAATCAGCTCAATTTCTGAATGGAACAAGGTCATCTGTCCTACTATAACTTCATTTGGAAGCAAATTTAAGAATATAACATCATCCACAGCCTCTGCAATTTTTATACATAATGTCTACCATACAATCCTGAACTACCAGGCATGCCAGGGACAAAATAATTACCAAAATTCAAAGAGTACAAAGAAATAGATAATAGAAACCACCCCTTAGTGGATGGTTAAAGATATTGCTTTAAAATAAAATAATTGTGATTAATATGACCAAGAAATATATGATAAAGTAGATAACTTCACCAAAAATAAGCAAATGGAAACCCAGATCTATAATACACAGAATCAGATTATTAACTGAGAATCATGTGAATCAGAGATCTTACCCAGTATCAAAATTTACTAAATAGTGTCAAGGATACAAGCAATCAAAAGGCAAAAGAGAAAGAAGCTTCTGGGACATCAGTGATGACTCTCACAGGTCCTTTATTCCTTTATCAAACATGAACCTCCAGCTCAGAATAGATGGAGCCTCTAAATGATGTTCATGGGCTTCCTCATACAATAGAGAGCATTTCAAATCAGACACATTTTCATTTAGTATCCCCAGGGAGTTGTATAACTTATGTGACATTCTCCAGGAAGCCATTTTTCATATTTGGATTCCATTTTATATGGGTTATCCTTAGCTAGAGAGAGGCAGATAGAGACAAAGTCTCTTCTATCTAGTAAATATCATTAGTCATTTTACATGCATATCTAGTCTCCAAGGTTAAACTATGTTACCTTATCTGCTTTTCTTCCTTTCTTCATAGGTATTCCCCCAGTAAAGGAGTGAAAGTATCATAGCCCATAAGCTTTACCCCTTCCTTCCAATTTCTAATAATAACTGAAATAAACATTTAATACATGCTAAAATTTAACACTAAATTAAACACAGCAGAAAAGTGGATTCATAGTCTGGAGAACTTCAGAGTACAACAGTATATCACATAACTAGACTAAAGATCAGAGAGAAGAGAAGAAAGAAAACACAGAGAAAAACATACAATACTTGGACGTGTAGTGAGAAATTCAGAACTATATTATACTGGAGTCCTGGAAAGAGAGGACAAAATAGGGAATGAACAGAATCAATATTTGAATGGATATTGGCAGCTTCTCCTGGTAGAATGTAATCATTGCAACAGCTGTTATTCCTACAAACAACTCAAGGCCTTAAAGAACTTGGAAACAATGAAGACTAAATTGATTAAAATTTCAGAGAGTAGAGAAAAATCTAGAAGTAGGCTGTGGAACAGTTAATCTCTTCCCCTAGGGACATTTACTGATGATAGACACAGGCTGGGGTCTCAGGACGGAATCTTAGCTAAGGCAAAGGGCAAATAATAGGAGATTTTAGTCATTTCATTGGACTGGAGTGACAAAACTGGAATGTGAGGGTCCTCAAACATGTGGCCTATCTCCCCCTCTATACAGTGCCAGGTTTTGAAATTGTGAAAGACAGGAGGCTAAACAGATAATCCAAAATCTTCTGAAGGGCAGAATTACGTTTTCTAAAGTCTTCTAAATTTGAGTATAAATCAACCTAGGGACAAGTGAAAATCACAAATCAATTCAGTCATTAATATTTAAACCAGCTTTACCTAACTCAGTTCCTCCTGGATTGAAGTGGTGTCCTCTCAGACTCCACCCAAGGTCACAACTCTGTATTTTTAGTGGAGGAGAAAGTCAATTGTCTCCAGTGGAAGATTTCATCATCTGAAACCTCTACAGTTCTTTCATACACAATATCCAGATACAATAAAAACAATTTAACTTGTGAGAAAAGGCAAATGGCTATGCATTCATGAGGGTAAACAACTGAGCCACTTACAACCATCCTGTACCCACACAACCATTCTGTTTTCCACTTTCAGTATAGCATTTCATAAATTACATGAGATTTTCAACACTTTATTTAAAATGTAGGCTTTGTGTTAGATGATTTTGCCCAATTGTAGTCTAACGTAAGTTCTCCAAGCACATTTAAGTAGGCTAGGCTAAACTCAGATGTTCGGTAGATTAGATGTTTGAAATGCGCTTTCAATTTATGATGTTTTCAGCTTATGAGGGTTTATCAGGATAAAACCCTGTCGTAAATTGAGGAAGATATGTATTCATGTTGAATCTTTAAAGTAGCAGTTCTCAAAGGAGAACCTTTCAGGGGTCCATGCAGTGACAATTATTTTCAAACAAACACTAACATATTATTTGACTTTTTGCTCTCATTTTTACACAAGTATATAGTGGACTTTTCCAAGGTGACATGATATGTGATATCATCCTCGCCCTGATGACTAATGTATATGTGTGTATTCTGGTGTTTAAAACTTTCTCAATTTTAACTTATAATATGGTAATAATCAAATATATAGCCCGGGCTTCCCTGGTGGCGCAGTGGTTGAGAGTCCGCCTGCCGATGCAGGGGACACAGGTTCGTGCCCCAGTCCAGGAAGATCCCACATGCCGCGGAGCAGCTGGGCCCGTGAGCCATGGCCGTGGAGCCTGCGCATCCAGAGCCTGTGCTCCGCAACGGGAGAGGCCACAACAGTGAGAGGCCCGCGTACCGCAAAAAAAAAATATATATATATATATATAGCCCACATTATCAAAAGATCTTTGGGATCCTCAATAATTTTTAAGAATGTAAAGGGTTCCTGAAACGTGTTTAAGACTAAGATTTAGACTTAAATCACTAAATGAACATAAAAGAAAAATAACAAAAGATCATAAAAAGGAATAACAATAAGTTTAAAAATACGTGATCACTCAATGAGAAGGAAAACAGAAAAAAAGAACAAAAAAATGTGTAGAGAATAGTAAGATTCTTTAATTCTAAATATGTTAGTCATTACAGTGTAAGTGTTATAAATCCCATAAATGTAAGTTTAAGTGAAAGAAGAAAACAGTATCTAGTGTATGATTCCACTTAGGGAAATAAAAGCAACAAATATACTGTGTGGAAGTCAGAATAGCTACTGCCTTTGGGGTGGGTAACAACTAGCAGAGAGCTATATGGAGTGTCTATAATGCTGGTGATATTCAATTTCCTTATTCCTGGTGGTGGTTTATATAGGTATGTTCATTGTGTAAAATTTCATTAAGCTACGAAATTAGTTGTATTTACTTTTCTGTATCTTTATTATTCATACATAAAATAGTTCATTTAAAGAAAATAGAAGGTAACTGTTACTTGGTTTACTGCATCTAAGACTTGCCCACAGCTGTACCTCTGTGTAGGACAAAGTTGTGTGATGTCACCTGAGGTATTGCTTCAGTACGCCACTTATGAATTTCTATGCACACTGAGTCAGAAAAAAATATTTTAAAAATTACTTCTACTTCTATTAAATTTTCTTTAAACTTCAGTTTAACTTCATCAAATTCAAACTGCAGCCATGTCAGAGTATAGTGTAGTATAGAGCTCAAAACAGCTTATCTTTTGATTAAGTTCTCAAGGCATATTTGCAGAGAGATTGTTGCCTCTCTAGTTCAGATTTTTACTATGCATTCAAAATCTATTTTTTTGCCTAAAACTCCAAGGGATCTAAGTGTTCACTTGGCTAGAAAAACCTGATTTTATATGAGGAAACTGAGGCCCAGAAAGTTTAAGCAAATTATGTAAGGTCACACATCTAGTCATTTCCCCAGTGAATCTTCTCCTGATCTACTTAATTCAGTTTCCCCTTGTCCAAATTACATTAGAACACAGTTCCTGTACCATTGGAAAGGTATCCATTATGTACTGGCTTATGTTATTAGATGTTTTCTTGTAGACATGTTATCTACTTCAACTACTTTATGTGTTCTTTTGGGTCAGTGATTGTGTCTTAACTTTTTTTTTTTTTTAAATCCTGGGGACCTATCATCTTCATGTATTAGTAATTTAGTAAACGTATTCATTCATGGATACACTTACTCACTCATTCAACAAAAGTATTTACTGAGTACTCACTATGTATCAAGCCAATAAAAAAGTCCCTCCCTGGGCTTCCCTGGTGGCGCAGTGGTTGAGAGTCCGCCTGCCGATGCAGGGGACACGGGTTCGTGCCCCGGTCCGGGAAGATCCCACATGCCGCAGAACGGCTGGGCCCGTGAGCCATGGCCGCTGAGCCTGGGCATCCTGAGCCTGTGCTCCGCAACGGGAGAGGCCACAACAGTGAGAGGCCCGCGTACCACAAAAAAAAAAAAAAAAAAAGTCCCTCCCTTCATACAACTTAAATCCCAATGTAAGTTAATTAATTACCTCATTAATTAGTAAGAAAATAAAATATTGTATATAATATGTTCTATGGTAAAAATGCTCTGAAGAAAAACAGTCCATGAATTAACCTTCAAATACAGTGGTTTTCATGCTGCTTTGAGATCTTTGGACTTAGCATGGAGATCCTTTTGGAACTGCTGGAGTGAAAGGCAATTCAGTCAGCCAACCTCCCCAACCTGGTTTAATTTACAACACTTGCTTTTATCTTTTACATAAAATGTTGCCACATAAAATTCCATCTGAACAAAGCACACCATACATGAAAATAAATTCAATAGATTTTTCAGGTTCTAAAACATTTCAGCTTTTCAAAGGGACAAATGGTGTTTCAGGTTATACACTACTATAGATGATTTATCCATGAAACTCATTTTGTATCTTATATTTCTGCTCTATAATTATAGGATGTATATAAGCAGCTAAGTTTATGGTGTTTCTAAAGATAATGGAGTGCCCTGTGTGCATCTGTCTGCATATAAATAATAGAATCATTAGGTGATTGAGAGAATGACTACATTTCAATGATGATTTACTTTTGTGCAATCCTGGTTAGTCATGTGGAAACAGGTTAGTATTCTCATTCTGAACCCAACACACTTTCATCACTAAGTGCTCGCTCATTTCAATTAACTTCTCTGTCACTAATCTGGAGGTACCGCATTAGGGGTATAAAATGCACACAAAACTTATTTGAAAGAGAGCAGATGTATTTGAAAGAGAGAAGCTGTCAGGGTTGAATGGCAACTTGAGACATAAGAGAAGATCCTTATTTAAGCTATGTCTAATTGAATCAGAACTGAGAACAGGTTCCATGATTGATGATAATGATATCAAGGATGGTGTTCTAAAGGTCATTAAGTGCCCAAAGTGTTCTAGGAGTCACATGGTACATGTTGCATTGAAAGACAATATTTTTACCATCGGAGATTTTTACCTTCTGGAACTACATGAGAAAGATAACATAAGCATATATATATATATATTCAACAAAAATACACTCAAGTATCTTGTTATTTTGCAAAGATTAAATGGCTGGAAGTAGGATAATGAAAAAGAGAAGGACAGATAAAGGAAGAATGTTGGGTGTATACTTGGTAAACACATTTGGGAAATGGGAAGGGATAGTAATTCAAGTAGAGATAACAAAAACCTATTTAAAGACAAGTCAATCTATGTGTACAACAACACTGTATATCTCAAATTAAATACTCAGCTCAGCCCATGCATCACTGTCTTTCATTTGAATAAAGTAAACATTTAAAATGGTTTTGAATCAGTAGGAGAAACATCAGCATTTTTGCTCTATTTCATCAGTTTTTTGGAGGAGGTAAATTGCTGTTATTTTTCAAAAATGTTAACATAATCTAGTTAGATTCTTAAGATTTTAAAAGAAAGTTTGTATATGAAACAAGCACAAATACAGAGATGAGATCTTTCATTTGGAATACGTTTCATACATAAGCATGAAGTATTATTAATTTAAGGTGTGGAAGTAGTAATTATCTAAAATTTAGTCTGAAAAATATTGCCTTTATTTCTGACTTTTTAAAAACTGTAATTTTTAATAATATTCCATTTCTGTTGTTCCCAAGAGCACTGAACTGAATCACTGAATATTTCTGAACAATTTCAAAGGCTTAACAACACAGGGCTTGGGGGACGGGGTTTGGGGGGGTGGAATAGGACATGATAAAAAAGGAACGAAATTTAGCAACCATGTTATTTGGGTTTGTATTCCAAGGGGATACAGACAGAAGCCAGAGAGCTGATTTAAAATTCCAGAACTTCTCAGAAAGGTATTGCTAAAAAGGTATTTAGAAGATGTAACTCTTTTGACTTCCAAATTATTTGATCAATTCTGTGGCTATGCAATGACTGTACTTTCTCTAGAGCAGTTAATGTTCCTCAAGTGCAGTCCCCAGACCAGCAACATTAGCATCACTTGGGGACTTATTAGAAATGCAATTAGGCCCCATCCTAGAACCAATGAACCTACAACTCTGAGAGGCTGAGGCCAGCAATCTGTGTTTTTACAAGCCCTCAAAGCAATGCTAATGCATCCTTACATTTGAGAACTGCTCTACAATAGACTATGGACTGCAGCTCATTTTAGGAACACACACAAAAAATCTCTTGAAGAAACAACTCCCTCAGAAGTCTCTAAATTGATTCAAATCATTCTGAAAAATACGTCAGACCAGCTCTAAATCCCCATAATATCTCATGTCTCAATCAACTCCATATTCTCCTTGCTATTCAATTACAAACATTTCCTGGAAAATTGGTTAACTCACTCTTTTTTCCCTATCTTCCATAATACAATCAAGACCTTAAAGGTAGGCTTGAACATTGTAAGCTCTTTCATACACATACCTCCAAGTTTGATGGGGGAGGGGGTGGTTGAGGAGATACAAAAATTTAATAAGACATTCAGTGACATATTTTGGGGGGAAATGTGACACAACCTCTTTCTCTGAATTATGCAATATTAGAATGGCATTTCAGAACCTTACTTTTCAATTTCTATCAGTTACCCATTCAATAAAATGAGACCCAGTGCTGTGTAAAATATAATGTTCAAATCAAGCAATAATTGATTGAAATCTTTCTCCTTTTATTTTATTAATAAATTTATTTACTTATTTATTTTCGGCTGCCTTGGGTCTTCACTGCTGCACATGGGCTTTCTCTAGTTGCAGCGAATGGGGGCTACTCTTTGCTGCTGTGCGCAGGCTTCTCACTGCGGTGGTTTCTCTTGTTGCGCAGCATGGGCTCTAGGCATGTGGGCTTCAGTAGTTGTGGTACACGGGCTTAGTGCCTCTGAGGCATGTGGGATCTTCCCGGACCAGGACTCGAACCCATATTCCCTGCATTGGCAGGCGGATTCTTAACCACTGTGCCACCAGGGAAGTCCCTCTCCTTTTATTTTATGAGATATTACATTTTTATGAGAAGATTTGTTAGGTTAACACACAACCCCTTTCACATCTCTTGGGCAATGCTGATGGGAAATAATGGTGATGTGGGGATTTAGCTTTTTTTAGATTGTAATGGTATGGATGTAATGTTATGAGGGAAAATCGGAACTTTGTAGTGAATTCTTGCTTTCGCCAACGCTTCTATAGTCTGTGTCAGGGAGATTGGACTAAAACTATTTCAGTACTTTGAGTCAGGCAGTCTGTTTGAAGTTATTTTCCCTTTTGTGCTACATAACATAGGCTGAATAACAGATATGATGGCAGGGCTACCACTACACTGACAACACTACACTGACAGAGAGAGAATCAAGAAGGGAGATTACCAAGATTACACAGTCAAGGGTTTAGTGAAGGTATAAAATATAAGCTAATTTCTTAACATATATTCATAACTTGCATAAGACAAATATATTAATAAATGATAACTGTGTGTTATACTTTCATTGAGTTTTAGAATTAAATATTAAATCTCTAATGAGTTCTATTAAGTAATTAAATCTCATACTAATAGTGAAGGCTGTGGAGGGATGGTGAGTAGAATATCCTGAAGTTATTTTTTAGGCAAAAAATCCATTAATATACTGAAAAACAAACACCATGCTGAAATTAACTTGGGACAATCTTGAAGAAGTTTGGAAGTTCAAAGTTTGAATAGTGAATTTTGTACACTGAAAGTAGTAATTTCAGATTTTACGCTAAACAATGAAATCTCACAGAAATGAAAAATAGAAATGGCAGTCTTAAAATTTCCTTTGAATATAGGCAAGCCTCTTTCCCCCAAAGTTTTGTTTCTTCTTGATTTAACTGTGAATAGGTTAACCAGGCACCCACAGAAGTGTTGTTCTTCCATTAATTACATTTTCCTGATCGTGCAACTGTGCAGTCATCATAGCACCCTTGCCTCATTACATGAGGCCTCCTCATTTCCTCATCTCTGGGGCTCTGCATCATTGTAAATCAGTTGGGCTAGTTTTTTTAGATGAATCTCTACTAATATTCATTAAACATTCAAATAACATTTGAATGTCACGAGGATATATGAAAATTAAATTGTATTTTTAAAAAGGACCAACTGAGTAAATTTTGATTTATACAAGAAAATTCTCTACATATGCCTGCTAAATGTTTTTTTTCCAAGTAATAGATATTTCTAAAAATAGTCATACCCTCGCCCTCTTGGAAAAAGAAAAGAATTTAGTTATTATGTGACCAAAAAGTGAAAGGCAGCATGGAACTTCCAACTTACAGAACATTTTAGTTCATAAGTTTGGGTTCTAATCATATCTTATCAATTGTGTCTCAATGATTTATTTAATACATAATCACTATTCAGTTAATGATCACTAAGTATATAAATAGGTTTACTTTAAATGATAAAACTACAAAGGTATGCCCTTTAGAAGCTTGTAATTCAAACAAAAATATATCATATGCATTGATAAATTAGCATTATAACTGAAGGAGGGAAAAATATGTTTTTAAATAATTTACTTGAGGGTACTAAATGTGTTTTGATCCCCAATGGTTGGTGATTATGAGTTATTAACTAACCTTAGATAAATCCTATTAGTTAATAAGTTGAAAGTTGATTGAGAGTAAATTTAACCATGATAATAATTATATGAAAGGAAAGGAAATTTAATATTTATAGAGTCCATACACTATGGCATATGCTGAGCGCTGGGCTATGAGCATTCCCATAATAGTGTTTATTTAATCCTTAACACTACTTTGTTCAGATAACTGCTGAGCCCACTTGATTGGGTAAATAGCTCCCCTTGACAATAAAAGTTCTCCATAATCCTGACTTAAACTACTTTTTATCTCTAACATATGCTGCTGCCTCCAGTATAATTGTCCCACGACATAGTTACTACCATCTCCATGACTCAACACACGCAGTTTTCCCTCCTGGAATCACTGATTGCTCTCTTCCTCTGAACTACTTAAAATACCTTCTAGCCACTTAAGGGCCACTGCAGTCAACCCTTATCCCAATTAATTATTTTATACAAATTCACAAGGCATGTTAGTATTTCTACACAGTGACTGGTGACAATAATTTTCAACACTAGATTTCATTATCTAATACCAAATAGAAAAGATAGAATGAAATTATTTTTTATTCTGTACCTAACATCAGCTTTAAAAATGTAATAGAATTTATTTTCTTAGCAGTTTTAGGTTTACAGAAAAATAAGCAGATGGTACAGAGAATTCTTATAATACCACTTCTTCACCATTCAGTTTTCCCTGTTATTAATATCTTACATTAGTGAAGCACAGTTGTTGCAACTGATAAACCGGTATTGATATATTATTAATATTGATATATTATTTTTAACTAAAGTCCATAGTTTACAGTAGGATTCTCTCTTTGTGTTCTACACACAGTACTATAGATTTTGACAAATGTATAATATCATGTATCCACCATTACAGTATCACATAGAATAGTTTCACTGGCCTATAAATCCCCTGTGCTCCACATGTTCACCCTCCCCCTTACCTGAATCTCTGATATTATTATATGGTCTCTATAAGTTTGCCTTTTCCAGAATGCCACATAGTTGGAATCATACAGTATGTAGCTTTTTCCTACTGACTTCTTTAATTCAGCCATATGCATTGAAGATTTCTCCATGTCATTTCATGGCTTGATAGCTCATTTTAGTATTTCTGAATAATATTCCACTGTGTGGATGAACCACAGTTTGTTTATCCACTCACCTAATGAAGGACAGTTGGTTTATCCAATTTTTGGCAATTACAAATAAAGGTGCTGTAAACATTTGTGTGAAAGTTTTTGTGTGGCCATATTTTTTAAAGTCACCTGAGTAAATACCTGGGAGGGCTGGATCCTATGATAAAAGGATTATGATTAGTTTGTAGGAAGATTTCTGTCTTCCAAAATGACTGTTTGATTTTGCATCCTCATGAGCAGTGAACAAGAACTCTTGTTGTTCTAGATCCTCATCAGCATTTGGTACTGTCTGTTTTTTAGATTTTCACCATTCTAATAGATATAAAATGGTGCCTCATTGTTTTACTTTGCAATTTCCTAATGAGCATCTTTCCATATGCTTATCTGCCATCTGTACATCTTCTTTAATGAGCTGTTTGTTTAGACCTTTTACCCTTTTTTATTAGTTTTAAGTGTTCTTTTTATATTTTGAATACATGTCCTTTATCAGATATTTTTGTAAATATTTTCTCTCAGTCTATGGCTGTCTTTTTATTCTCTTAAAAGAGTATTTAGCAAAACAAAAGTCTCTAACTTTAATGAAGTCCAGCATCAGTTGTTTTATTTCATGGAACGTATGCTAACACATATATATGGAATCTAAAAAAAAAAAAAAAAGGTTCTGAAGAACCTAGGGGTAGGACAGGAATAAAGTCGCAGAGGTAGAGGATGGACTTGAGGACATGGGGAGGGGGAAGGGTAAGCTGGGACGAAGTGAGAGAGTGGCATGGACATATATACACTACCCAATGTAAAATAGATAGCTAGTGGGACGCAGTTGCATAGCACAGGGAGATCAGGTCAGTGCTTCCCCTAGAAGGGTGGGATAGGGAGTGTGGTAGGGAGATGCAAGAGGGAGGAGATATGGGGATATATGTATATGTATAGCCGATTCACTTTGTTATAAAGCAGAAACTAACACACCACTGTAAAGCAATTATACTCCAATAAAAATGTTAAAAGAATAAAATAAAATAAATAAAATAAAAATAAAAACTCATCATCAAATTTAAGGCCACCTAGATATTACCTTGTTATCTTCTAATAATTTTAGAGTTTCACATTTACACTTACATGTATGATACATTTTGAGGTGCTTTTTGGTCAAAGATGTAAGATCTGTGTTTAGATTTTTTTTTCATGCAGATAGTGGATGTCCAGTTGATCTAGCATCTCTTATTTAAAAGACTATTCTTTCTTTATCAAATTGCTGTTGCTTCTTTGTCAAAGAACAGTTGACTCTATTTGGTGGTTTTCTCTCTAGGTTCTTTACTGTTTTCCATTGATCTATCTACTCTTTAACCAATATCATGGTATCTTGATTACAGTAGCTTTATAGTAAGTCCTGAAGACAGATAATCTCACTCCTTTGATTTTGCCTTTCCATACAATCTTTAGA
This sequence comes from Mesoplodon densirostris, assembly GCF_025265405.1. Taxonomy (NCBI): domain Eukaryota; kingdom Metazoa; phylum Chordata; class Mammalia; order Artiodactyla; family Ziphiidae; genus Mesoplodon; species Mesoplodon densirostris. Next base: position 101,395,996 of record NC_082663.1, on the reverse strand, counting down.
CTCAGTTGGTCACTATTCACAAAATCACTTGCTGTGATTTTAATTGGGATGGTAGTGAATCAGTATATCAAGTTTGGAAAAACTGAGGTTTTAACAATATTGAGTCTTCCAAAACCTGAACTTGGAATCTCTCTCCATTTATTTAGATTTTCTTTGATTTCTTTCATCAGAGCTTTGTAGTTTTGTACAAATATATCTTCTACATACTTTGTTAGATAAATATCTAAACGTTTAACTTTTTAGTGCCAATATAAATGGTATTGTGTCTTTATTATCAAATTCTAACTCTTCATTACTGGTACACAGGAAAGCAATTGTCTTTTTTACATTTTGTATCCTATAAGCACGCTATATCCACTTATTATTCCAGAGGTTTTTTTGATAAATTCTTTGTATTTTCTACATAGATAATCATGTCATCTGCAAACAGTTTTATTTCATGTAACTCAATCTGTATAAACTTTATTTCTTGTCTTGTCTTATTCCATTGTCTTATTGCATTAGTTAGGACACCCAGTATGATGTTGAATGCATATGGTGAGAGGAGAAATCCTTGCCTTGGCCTCAGTCTTAGGGCCACAGCCCACTGTTTCTCATCATTAAGTATAATGTGAGCTGAAGTTTTTTCTTTGTACTGTTTTTGTAGTTGAAATGTTCTTTATCATGTTGAGTTTTGGCAAATGTTTTCTGTACCTATAAATACGACCAGATGATTTTTCTTTTTTTGCCTGCTGATGTGATGCATTGCATTAGCTTTTTAACTAATGAATTTTTGAATGTTGGATTAGTTTTGGATTTCTGATTAATTCTAGCTAACATTTAGAGGAGAAATTATGTAAATTCTCTTCAATCTCTACCTGAAGACAGATGCAAAGGGAATTCTTCTCAATTCATTCTAAGGACTGTATTATCATCTTCTTAGTCTCAGAGCCTCAAAACCAAGCATTCTTCAAATCTCCCATCATTTTCCTGCTTCAACACTTCATGTAGCACGTTAGCAAGTTCACTCAGCCCTCTTAAAGTCAATAGTCCTTTTCTTCTATCGCCAAATGTTACCACTTCCATCACCCTCTTTCCATTCTCTTTCCTTCTGTGATGTTCAGTCTTCTCAAAACTTTTGCAATGCCCACTTGGTGGTCCTCCTCCAGTTTCCTGCCTCCTGCAACAATCCTTTCAATATCAATGTAAAAATGCCTTAATGCACAATGCTAATCATGTCACTTCCTCTCTTAAAACATCTGTAAAATAGGAATAAAAGCCAGACTGATAGCCTGATAGTCATGTCTTTTTACAATCTAGGTATGAGTTCTATCTCCAAACCCTGCTAATTCTTCTGTCTAGAGAGACATTTTCCAACCACTCATTCAATCACTGTTTAATTAATACTAACTTTTCTAGGAACTTTTCTGACAATGAATGCTTACATGAATGAATGAATAACAACAGTGGAAAGTAATATCACTTTCCTCAAAGACTTTGTATCCTCTTATGGCACATCTCCCCTTCTATTGTAAATTATATTTAAAAAAATAATACATTATTTCCTCTAGTAGTCTGTGAGAGTCTTTAGGTAGGTTAATTTTTGCTGTTACCAGTTACCATGCATAATTAGAGTAATCAGGGTTATTGTTAGAGCACAGTAATGTAAATGTTTTATGTGCTGACTAGCCTTTTCAGTACTACTTCAGGTGTAGAGCTAGCTCCAAATCTTCTTTCAGGAGATCTCTCTCTCTCTCTTCCCTGGCCAACATAACCAAAGAATCAGCCTTTCTCCCACCTCAATCCTGGCTACTTCCTATTCCATTCCCTTGCTTTATTCCCCTCATAGTCCTATCACTCCTTGTAACAATCAAATTTTTTTTCTTGCTTAATTTCTCTTTCTCCCACTTTAAACTGAAAGCCCTTTGAAAACATTGTCATGTGAATACTGTTTCACACAGTGTCTGACACATAGTTGGCAGTCACTAACTATTGAATGAATGAATAACTGAATGTATATCTGCCTATGTGTTCTACTCTAGTCTAATTAGGAAATGGAAAATAATAAAAACAAGTGATGGAGAAGGCAACGTCTTAAACATGGTGAATGAAAGATGGTCCTTTAGTTATGGTTACCAAGGGGGGAGGGAGGTGGGATGAATTGGGAGATTGGAACCGACATATATACACTACTACATATAAAATAGATAACTAAGAGAACCTACTGTATGGCACAAGGAACTCTATTCAGTGCTCTGTGGTGACCTAAAAGGGAAGGAAATCTAAAAAAGAGTGGCTATATGTATGTGTATACCTGATTCAGTTTGCTGTAAGGCAAGAAACTAACACAACATTGTACAGCAACTATACTCCAATAAAAGTTAATTTTAAAAAATAATAAAAAATAAAAAAGATGGTCCTGTAGTGAGGTACAGGTAGATTGAAGAGCTGTATTTACAAGGAAGGTAAATAGTCTCTAGGCGTGACACACTGCATTGCTAACTATTTTCTAGGAAGCCAAAAAGCCCTAGAGGTGGCATGCTGTGGCATGGTACTCTTCATTTTACCTGCTGGTATCATCACTTCCCAGCTTAAGACATAATGTGAACAGCTACTGTTAACAAATAAAGTCCTGCTGAGGAAAACCAATTGGAAGTAAGCTGGCAAAGAAGATGACAACAATAACTAGGAATAAGGAATCTCAAGTACATTAGGGAAAGGGTTTGGAGGCTGTTTAACTCCCAGAAAAGGATTTATTACTAAAATCATAAAGTGATTCAACTGCCAGAATTGCTATTTCACAAGAAAAGCATAAACAATGCTAGACAACTTGTATTATCTAATTGAATCTAAACTGCTTAGTCTTACTTCCTTAAACTCCATATCCCAATAAACCAGTGGTCCTTAAATTTTGGTAGCATGTAAAGGAGCTTGTGAAAAATACATACATGTGTATATGAGTGTGTGTGTTTATGTACACGAATAGGTAAATATGGAGTAACTATACAGTTAAGATAGATAGATAGGTATTTAAACCTCAATAAGTTACATACAGTCCGTTCTTATTATTTGTGGTACTCACATCCTATAAAGTCACAATAAACACTGAATTAGTGAATACAGAATTATTACTCCTAGGGGAATACAGGATTAGGCTCCAGTGAGCCTCTGGTCATATTTTCCTCAACTGATAATGCATAACCTTGCTTTGTGTGTGTTTCTATTTAAAGACATCTTATTTCATATATATTATTGGTTCTTTAACATTAAACTCATGGTCAACAGCACTATAACTCATACCTGAATGAAGCTTATCTAATACACATATTTCCTTCTTAAGGCACATCACAGCTTTTTTTATACTTGGAACACTAGACAGCATTTCAGCACTATATTTGGAACCCATTTTAAAAAAACAAAATCACAAAAAAAAGCACAAGAATGTGAAAAACATGCCACTAAGTAGTCTGTGACATGCACACATATACAACATGAGAACCAAAAGAAGAAAGCAGAGTGATGCCTTGTTTGACCTCATCTGGGAATGTGTACATGGGGCCAACCCAAGTTTTCCTCCACTCTGTGCAGATGGATGTCCATGAATGATCACAAATGCACCATGAATATTGATTTGGCACTTACAAATAACTTTTACTAAGTAAGTGAATTCATAAAAAGAAAATCCACAAATAACAAGGTTGTGTGTGTGTGTGTGTGTGTGAATTCTGAGAGAGAAAGAATGAAAGATGTATTTGAAAGTTGACATATGTATAAAATAGGCAGCAGTAAAGTTCTTTTCCTGTAAATTTCTGTTATTGATGAATTAAATAAGCCTTGCTTTCAGTTTACATAGATCTATAACTGGTTTAAATTGACAAACTGTAAGTGAAAAGTATATGAAATTAAAATTACCTCCAAAATTACTCTACACCTCCAGGAATGGAAATGGGTGAAAATGATAATAATAACAAAAAATTTTATTTCTAGCACTGCCAAGAACCAATCCAACCATTGTCAGTCTTTACAAATTTTCTTTTTCTTTAAGTTCTCATGTCACTGAATTTCTGCTTTTTCAATGCTTTGGATAGACTGTTATGACACATATTTCTAACTCAAGATGATAATTTTAGAAGCTGGACCAGAGTTGTTAGTCTAATAAAATCATAAGGTAAGGACTGAAACAAAAAGCCAGAAATCAGTTCATAATGTAGAAGATGAAGTAAAAGGGATAATTCTTTAATTATGAAATACAAAGCATTGGCCTAGTCTTTAATTTGAGTGGGTGATGGAAGTGAATTCTTTTAGCATTATAGTGAGAAAAAAAATATGGAAGGAAAGAAGGGAGGCATCACTTATTACACCATTGCAAATTAACTTCAAAATTATTTAGAAAAATAAAATGATATTCTGAAGTCACATATTAAAAAATGAAAAAAACTTTGGAAGGCAGCTTGGCAGTTTCTTACAAAACTAAACATACTCTTACCAATCTTGCAATTATGCTGCTTGGGATTTACCCAAAGGAGTTGAAAACATATGTCCACACAAAAACCTGCACATGGATGTTTATAGCAGCTTTATTCATAATTGGGTAAACTTGGAAGCAAACAAGATGCCCTTCAGTAGGTGAATGGATAAGCAAACTCTCGTTCATCTAGACAATGGAATATTACTCACTGCTAAGAAGAAATGAATTATCAAGTCTTGAAAAGACATGGAGGAAACAAATGCATAATGTTAAGTGAAAGAAGCCAATCTGAAAGGCTACATACTGCATGATTCCAACTAAATAACATTCTGGAAAAGGTAAAACTATGAAAACAAAAAAAATCAGTGATTGCCAGGGTTGGGTCAGGGGAGAGGGATAAATAGGCAGAGCACAGAGGATTTTCACAGCAGTAGAAACACTCCATATGATACCATAATGAAGGATATGTCACTATACATTTGTCTAAACCTATAGAATATACAACACCAAGAGTAAATAGTAATGTAAACTATGAACTTTGGGTGATTATGATGTGTCAATGTAGATTCATAAATTGTAACAAATGTACCACTCTGGTGGGGGATGTTGATAATGAGGGAGGTTATGCCACTTGGGGGGCAGAGGGTATATAGGAAATCTCTGGAAACTTCCACTCAATTTTTCCGTGAACTTAAAACTGCTCTAAAGAAAGTCTTTAAAAATGTTTTTAATTAAAACAAATGAAAGAATGATAAAAGTGAGTGTTTCCAAATGAAGACATAATGGCAGTGGGAAATTAAATTATTTCATCAGGAATTAGTTAAGGGCTGTGTTTTTCTAGTGAGCTTACATAGATTCTCTAAAAAGAAATTAATTAATCGAGGAATTTAATTAATTCATCAAGTGGATAAAATTCAGTCACGTTATCCTCTTCAACAATTCATGACAATGCTTCTTACTACTGTGATAAATGTCACTTAGAGACTCAATCTCTGTTGCCATCCAACAGTGATCTTCACTTCACCAGGATCAGTAAACATCAGAAATAAAATGGTCCACCCAGGCTGACTTGTAATTAACCACTGAACTAATTCTAAATTGAATGCTTGTGCAAAAACCACACCACATAGGAGATGGTAGGGGAAAAAGTGAACATTATAAAACACAGACCTGATCTTACAATTCTTTGGCTCCTGTGTTATGAATTCAATACCTAAAGTAATTCTGCAGAAAAGAACAATGCCCGGAGCAGACGCAAACTACTGAAAATCTGATTTAGGATAGATCTTATTTTCAAAGAAATTTAAACACACGCTCATGCACATGTATTACTCCTTTGCCAACTTCAGAAATCTTCAGAGTCATGGGGGGAGGGGAGGGAGCTGTATTTAAAAAATAAAATTTGGAAAAACCTGAAATCAAATTTGAAGCACGGTAAACACTTACCAAGGTTAAAAAAAATAAAATAAAATAAACTACTGCTACTACATCTTAATTTTAAAACAATATAATACTAATATGTATTGATTGCTCATAATATGTCAGGCATTATTCTAGGTACTTTACAAATAATTCGTTAATTATTTCTTAAAAATCATCAAATGTAGATATTATTAGTATGCCAGTTTTACAGATAAGGGAACTGAGGTTTAGAGAGGTTAGGTAACTTGCCTGTGGTCACAGGGCACGTAACTGTTAAGAGTCAGGAATTGAGCTCTAGAGAGTTACTCTCTTAACCATTACCTGGACTACAGAAATGTTCTCTGATGCACCATGGAGCAAAAAAAGTTTTCTTCTAATACTCTTAGGACATTCTACCCTCACTCTATGATCAGTTAACCCTTTCATTCTTTCCTACTCTCACCATTTTCTCCTCAACCCCTTCCTTTTTCCCTCTACCTCTTTTATCCTGATGACTTTCCAACTGTCCTCTTCCCTATCTTTCATAGGTGATTACAGGAACTAAAATGCATTTTATCCCATAAATTAAATGATTTTGTGGTCCATATTATAATATTCAGTCTTTAAAAACCTATCAGGTAGTTAATTAGGTTTCTTGTTTTTTCTTAATAGGAGATATGATGAACTAGTGACCTTTGGTAGGAAAAGTTTCCATGGCCCTGTCCTATATATATCATAGTTACACATTAGATTGAGGTGAGAACCAAAAGTAACAGATAATTAGCACCATCCTAGAGCCCACTACTGAATATACTCGTTTAATAAAATAAGTTGAAAACTGGTAGCATTTAGGGCAAATTTGGCAGAAAGAAGTGTTTTGTTTGGTTCACACTATATTTAAACTCTTAAAAATTAGTTAGAAATGTTTACAAATCAAAAATTAGGTAAGAAAATCTGAATTTCTGGTTTCTCTTGATAAACTAAATCTGGCAGTGCTATGCCTGATTTTTCAGGGCAATAATCAGATGATGTTGAGTAACAATTTCTGTCTCCCTTAGACACGCTTAGGACTGTACAATTTTTTTGTTTCTACACATAGCCCAGTTCACTCATTTATACCTGCTGGCCCCTTTACACAGCTGATACCGCAGACCCCAGATCTTCAAATGCTCATAAGCTGCACCACCACCACCCCCTAGGGTGGAAGAGAATGTAAGAATTTTCTAATTTGGTTTGTAACTTTAAGTTTTTTACCAATTATTTCAAACTGGTTCCAAAATTGACCTAGTTTGGAAATTCACTAGTCCTTTTTTAAAGACTGAGAATTTAAATACATGACACTTAGGAACACTGAAATTGACATTCTTGTATAAAATAGGAAAATCCAGAAATCAGCCCAGAAGACACTGTGACTATGTCAAATCCAGAATAGACTTACTTCTTAAGAAATATCATTCTTAAATAATTAAAGTGAGTCAGTGAAGGACAATAATTATAATTTTTCCAATTTTTCTACAGGGGTAGAATTCTCTTTGTTTACCCCAATTATGTTTGTCTAAAAAACATAGTTGAATGGCAGCTTTCATATTTTGGAATGGGTAGAGCTTAGAGGTGATAACCCATGCAATTAGAAGGGAGGCTAATATTTTAATTAGATTGTATGGTAGAGATCCATAAAAATAGCAAAATTTATGAGATTGCTTTTATTTATATTTTAGGTAGAATGATTAAGAAAACCTCAATTCACCTGACTTTGCACAGGGAGATACTATGGAGTTGTTGAAAAGATCCTCAAACCACCTATTTGGTGTGCCATTGCCCAGAATTTGGAGTTACATTAATTAAGATGTGAAACATGATCAGCTGTTAATTTTATCTTATTGGGAAAATTACACAAAACTTTCTGAGTCAAAGTTTCTTCATCTGTAATACTAGAGAAAAATCTAAACTAATATATATGTTTTTTGTAAGTATTTGCTAAAATAATAAATGCAAATCTCTTAGCACAATACACAGGCTACATAAGAAAATTTATTATATTTTGCAACTGTGCTTTCTATGCTTCTCACAACACAGACAGGTAATACACAAAAGGCAGAGAGGAGTGTAGAGGCAAAGAGTTTGCTCTCAACTTTCATTAATGTTATCTATTAGGGTTATCAGAGAAAAATATTTAAAATTAAAATCATGGCCATGAGGGGAAGTTACTGTGGCTTTTAGAACTTCTCATATAAAACAAAATGAAATTAAATAATTTTAAAAACTGTTGACATTTCCAATTAACCATGCATCTTCTGTGGTTTTTTAGAGAAACTACTGACTTCAGCATGCACCTTGCCCTAGGAGATTGGCATGGCCTAGCACTGGTTACTAAGAGTTTTTCTTTTTTTTTTTTTTTTTAAATCAAATGGTTTGTGTTACAATTTTATTAATCAATTAATTTATTTATTTTTTGGCTGCATTGGGTCTTCGTTGCTGTGTGTGGGCTTTCTCTAGTTGAGGCGAGAGGGGGATACTCTTTGTTGTAGTATGCGGGCTTCTCACTGCAGTGGCTTTTCTTTGTTGCAGAGCACAGGCTCTAGGTGTGCGGGCTTCAGGAGTTGTGGCACGTGGGCTCCAGAACGCAGGCTCAGTAGTTGTGGCCACACGGGCCTAGTTGCTCCATGGCACGTGGGATCTTCCTGGACCAGGGATTGAACCTGTGTCCCCTGCATTGGCAGGCCGATTCTTAACCACTGCGCCACCAGGGAAGTCCCTGAGTTTTTCCTTTCTTTCATTTTCAACAGTATTTCACTACCAATGCTGCCTTTGATATCTTCTAAAATGCCTGCACCTCTATTTGTTGTTTGTATAATTCTTCATGTTCTTTCATTTCATACTAACCTTGTAGTAGGTGAGGTCATTCTTTCCTCCCTCAGTGCTGATTGAGTTTGCATTAAGGCAATTACTTTTTCTACTTCATACCATCAGGGGACTTAGTTTTGCTAATGTCCCTGAATCTTTGAAGAGAGCCCAGGGTCCTGTAAGATGCCTCCCTGTGCAAGTAGATCTCAGTAGAGAGCAAAAGCCCCTTCTTTGGTCTTTTCTTCAAACATCCCCAGTTGCTGCTTGACCCACTGTTTCTCAATCTCATTTTCAAGGCTGTATGCTTTATATCATTGGCTTTACATGATACCAAAATATCTATTTTTCCAGTGCCTTAACTCTTAACACTCCACATTGCTTAGTCTCTTTTTAGAAACAAATCCTAAATAAGAGATGCTCCCATAATCAGCTCTTATATTACTAAAATCAGTGCTGGGTGCTCCATGTGTGTTTGTGTATATATGTATACATATATATTATCTCAGTTTTTGCAACATCCCATTAGAAAAGATTTTACCTCCTTTAAGAGAAATAAGCTGAAACTAAAAAAGATTAAAGTATCAACCCAAGGTTATACACTCACCAAGTTGAAGAAGTGGAATTCAAAATCAAATCTGGCTACATTTTCCACTGCTTACACACATCATTGGTTCATCAATTTTAATGATGTGTGTTTTAAATTGGGACCCTGAGAAGCAGAGCCTGAGACAGTGATTTGAGTAAATGGATTTATTGAGGGAGTACTCTCAGTAGAAAAAGACTGAGGGATGAGGAATGAGTTGAATGAAGGAGTTAAATAAAGATCTATTCTTAGCTGGACTCTACCTGCAGCCTAAATCCCCTGGACAGGTTTGGAGCATTAATGAAGTCAGAGTTGGTTCCACCTTGAGGCAAGGGGACTGATATTTGCATCCCCAAGTCAGGCAGTCCTTGACTGTGGTTTATGGAGGGAGGAAGTACAATGAGAAATTAGCATCAAGTACCCACAGCACCTGGGGGATGGGTGCACTGACTATAGGGATTTGAGTGGGGCAGAGACAATGGACTCTCAAGAAGTCATAGTTAAAAGCAGTTCACTTACAAAGATAAGTTCATCTTACATCTTCCTTCTGCAACATGTATAAAAAGTCTCAATGTGAATTTACCCTAGAGTATGCAAAAAAAATTACACTTCTAAATTACACTTAGGAAACCAGAAAATAAATGTTACAAAGCTCCAAAATTGAAGTCATAGCAGAAATCCTTGTAAATTAGGAAGCGCTATTTTTTTTCTTACGATGGAAGAAACCAAGAATCAAATGGTTTAAATACCCTAAGATTGCACAGATTATATGTAGTAGAGCCAAGATTTGAGCCCAAACTCTATGACTCTAAAGTTATTTCTCATTACCAGTAGACTGTAGGTTTCCATTACAATAACATACTGAAAAATTAGCTTTTGAACTGGCTAAATAGAAATACTGATTTTTCTAGCTAAGATCAATATTTCAGACTATGGAAACAAAGCATAGCAGATTCATGTTATTTTATTTGTTTTCAAAATGGAATTTCAGAACATATATTAACTGTTTTCAATAATGCTGCAACTCCACATTTGAAATAATAGTTTAAATATTGTTTACTTTCTACACTTTTTAAAAACAAAATTGTTTATATTGTAGCTTCAGTGCCCATTTAGGTCTTCAGCTTGGTCTTGCTAATTATAAGCAAGTGAATTGTTATGAAAGGTAGAATGTATTCTGAGAAATATATTTTCTTTAGTGAAGAGAATCATGTTCTGGATAGTTAGATTCCAAATGACTTGGCAAGACAGAAAGCCAATGAAGGACAATAAATAGACCCCGTGGAAACATCTTCCTTAAACAGCCCAGTCTAAAACACTCATTCTTCAGACAATGTCAAGATTGGATTAACCTGGTTAGGAGTTTGCATTTTCTAAATGAAATTTTGTAGCTGAAGTGCCAAGGTTTTGTTTTTGTTTTTGTTTTTTTTTACCATGCTATTATCGTCTTGAGAAAAATGACAAGCAGACTATTCACTCTTTTATGGACATTTGATATGAAGTATAAACCATTCCCATAGGGGAACTACGTTTCTCCCAGACTCACCATTACTACATGCTAGCAACAGCAGAGTATTAAAAAGTAATCAAATAATAAAGGATACAAATTGCTGTCTCAATTGCTACCCTGCATAATCTTCAGTACTGAATATATTTCTTTTGAAATGTCAGAATCCTTAAATGAGACGATCTATGGAAAAACAACTCAAACCAAATTCAACACCCATTTATAATAAAAACCCTCCAGAAAACAGGCATAGAGAGAACCTACCTCAACATAATATAGGCCATATATGACAAACCCAAGTCAACATCACTCTCAATGGTGAAAAACTGAAACCATTTCCTCTAAGATAAGGAACAAGAAAAGGTTGTCAACTCTCACCACTTATTCAACGTAGTTTTGGTAGAAACAAACCAAATGGATGAACACAACTACTCCTCACCAACACATACATGCAACAAAGCCACAGTCAAATGAGTCTAAAGATAGTGAATAAATAACTATTATATCTTCAGGTATAGAATATTTTTGATGCTGAAAATTCCCTGAGTATCCTGAAAGGCAATACTCAGTTGTTGCGACTAAGGGACAGGTGAAGATGACAATTTTTTTTTAACATCTTTATTGGAGTATAATTGCTTTACAATGGTGTTAGTTTCTACTTTATAACAAAGTGAATCAGCTATACAAATACATATATCCTCATATCCCCTCCCTCTTGCATCTCCCTCCCACCCTCCCTATCCCACCTCTCTAGGTGGTCACAAAGCACCGAGCTGATCTCCTTGTGCTATGTGGCTGCTTCCCACTAGCTATCAATTTTACATTTGGTAGTATATATAAGTCCATGTCACTCTCTCACCTCGTCCCAGCTTACCATTCCCCCTCCCCATGTCCTCAAGTCGATTCTCTACATCTGCATCTTTATACCTGTCCTGCCTCTAGGTTCTTCAGAACCAATTTTTTTTTTAGATTCCATATATATGCATTAGCATATGGTATTTGTTTTTCTCTTTCTGACTTAACTTCACACTGTATGATAGACTCTAGGTCCATCTACTTCACAACAAATAACTCAATTTCATTTCTTTTTATGGCTGAGTAATATTCCATTGTATATATGTGCCATATCTTCTTTATCCATTCATCTGTCGATGGACACCTAGGTTGGTTCCATGCTGTGGCTATTGTAAATAGAGGTGCAGTGAACATTGTGGTACATGACTCTTTTGGAATCATGGTTTTATCAGGGTATATGCCCAGTAGTGGGATTGCTGGGTCATATGGTAGTTCTATTTTTAGTTTTTTAAGGAACCTCCATAGTGTTCTCCATAGTGGCTGTATCAATTTACATTCCCACCAACAGTGCAAGAGGGTTCCCTTTTCTCCACACCCTCTCCAGCATTTATTGTTTGTAGATTATTTGGTGATGGCCATTCTGACTGGCGTGAGGTGATACTTCACTGTAGTTTTGAGTTGCATTTCTCTAATAATTAGTGATGTTGAACATCCTTTCATGTGTTTGTTGGCAATCTGTATATCTTCCTTGGAGAAATGTCTAGGTCTTCTGCCAATTTTTGGATTGGGTTGTCTGTATTTTTGATATTGAGTTGCATGAGCTGCTTGTAAATTTTGGAGATTAATCCTTTCTCAGTTGATTCATTAACAAATATTTTCTGCATTCTGAGGGTTGTCTTTTCATCTTGTTTATGGTTTCCTTTGCTGTGCAGAAGATTTTAAGTTTCATTAGGCACCATTTGTTTATTTTTGTTTTTATCTCTATTTCTCTAGGAGGTGGGTGTAAAAGGATCTTGCTGTGATTTACATCATAGAGTGTTCTGCCTATGTTTTCCTTTAAGGTTTTTATAGTGTCTGGCCTTACATTTAGGTCTTTAATCCATTTTGAGTTTATTTTTTTGTATGGTGCTAGGGAGTGTTCTAATTTCATTTTTTTACATATAGCTGTCCAGTTTTCCCAGCACCACTTATTGAAGAGGCTGTCTTTTCTCCATTGTATATTCTTGCCTCCTTTATCAAAGATAAGGTAACCATATGTGCATGGGTTTACCTCTGGGCTTTCTATCCTGTTCCATTTATCTATATTTCTGTGTTTGTGCCAGTACCATATTGTCGATTACTGTAGCTTTGTAGTATAGTCTGAACTCCAGGAGCCTGATTCCTCCAGCTCCGTTGTTCTTTCTCAAGCTTGCTGTGGCTATTCGGGGTCTCTTGTGTTTCTATACAAATTGTGAAATTTTTTGTTCAGTCCTGTGAAAAATGGCATTATAGTTTGTTAGGGATTGCATTGAATCTGTAGATTGCTTTGGGTAGTATAGTCATTTTCAAAATGTTGATTCTTCCAATCCAAGAACATGGTAAATCTTTCCATCTGTTTGCTTCATCTTTAATTCCTTTCATCGGTGTCTATAGTTTTCTGCATACAGGTCTTTTATTTCCTTAGGTAGGTTTATGCCTAGGTATTTTATTCTTTTTGTTGCAATGGTAAATGGGAGTGTTTCCTTAATTTCTCTCTCTCTCTTTTTTTTTTTTTTTTTTTGTGGTACATGGGCCTCTCACTGTTGTGGCCTCTCCCATTGCGGAACACAGGCTCTGGACACACAGGCTCAGCGGCCATGGCTCACGGGCCCAGCCACTCCACGGCATGTGGGATCTTCCCGGACTGGGGCACGAACCCGTGTCCCCTGCATCGGCAGGCAGACTCTCAACCACTGCGCCACCAGGGAAGCCCCAAATGGAATATGTTTGAATGAAATAGCTCTTTGACTAGTTAGGAAGCATTGATTAAACACAGCCTCTCTCCAAAGCTGAACTTTACGTGTATTTGTCAGGTTCTGATGTGATGTTCCCAGACCCCTTCTATATGTAGCTTTTGTTTGCTGGAGTTAATTTTCATACAAAACTAGATAAAACTAAAAGGAATAATAGAGTGTGATGCTGTTGACTCTATTTTATAAGAAGTCTGCATTGTTTCCAGAATTTTATTGTCTCTAAGAATGTAACATTGCCATACTAGAAGCCTTTTGATTCAAATCTCTTATGTGATGGTATTCTAATGAACTTGCAATGAAAGTAGAAAGGCAGAAGTCTCAATTATTAATTGTGCATTAAATATTATCTACTTTTAACCATTTTCCCCAGCTTGTCTGCTTGATTTATGTTTTCCTTCCTTAGTCTCTTTTACCCTTCTTTCCTTTCTTTCTTCCCTCGTCCCTCCCTCCCCTCTCCCTCTCTCTTCTCTCTCCTGGCTTAAGAGAATCAAACACAAGCTTTGTCTGAGCGATTTATGTCCTTTTAGTATGATAAACTGGAATTCCTAAAATTCTGACTGCTTAAAATATTGTGTTTTTATATAACTCTACCTCATCTTGTTGAACTTATTTATTGGAAAAATACTATAACTATCTATTACTTGAAAAAAAGAGACTATACTAGGCCTATTTAGAATCTATACCAAGTATTTAAATGACTGAATATTTATTTGTGACTATAATCTTTTTTCCATTTCCTTAGGCAAAACCCTCAAAATATTAGTAAATCAAAATGCTCCTGTGAAAAAGTGCTAATCAGTCATAAAACACATTATTCCACATAGTTTTCTCATAATGTGAAATAAAGTAAAATTTTTCAGATTATTTAATGCTAAGAGAATAGCATAATATAAAAAATTCAAATTCAATCAGTACTCATGAAAATGATAGAAAGTTTGTTGCAGAGTGTTTAAGTGACACATAAACTAAGTTATCTTGGGATAAATGTACCATAATAAATGAGAAATTTTAGTGAGTGAAGCAATGCAATTTGTGTAACATCTAAAAACTAAAGCATAGACTAAATTTATATGTAAATTGATAGCTAATCTAAACCTGAAGTTCATGCTCATAACTAGTCATTGTCCCTTTCATGCATCACTTATCTGATCCCACTGGATAAAAAAGCTCAGATAACTTTAAAATCAGTCCAGCAGGGCTCTGATTTGGGCATTAAAGAGTGTACAGCAGGGCCTCCCTGGTGGCGCAGTGGTTGAGAGTCCGCCTGCCGATGCAGGGGATACGGGTTCGTGCCCCGGTCTGGGAGGATCCCATATGCCGCGGAGCGGCTGGGCCCGTGAGCCATGGCCGCTGGGCCTGCGCATCCGGAGCCTGTGCTCCGCAACGGGGGAGGCCACAACAGTGAGAGGCCTGCATACCGCAAAAAGAAAAAAAAAAAAAAAAAAAAAAGAGTGTACAGCATGATTAAGGTTTTATCAAGTTAGATAACTACTTAAAAGTGCATTAGAACAATTCCATGAATTTATTCATCAAGTTGGCTGCATTATCAGAGTCTGTGTTCAGATTCTTTGGCCTCCATTATACAGAGACTGAAACTTTATTTTTCCATCACAAACTTACAATTCTTAAATGAATGTAAATTCCTCACTGTAACTTCATCTCTTTAGGATAGTAATATATTTTTCTGAAGCTTTTGACAAGAACAAAATCAGGAATTCCCATTAAGCACTAGCATTTAATGAGGATTTATTAAGGAATTTAATCTTGAATTAAGGTATAATTTATCTAGAATTTATTGAGAAACTTAGACAAAGTTGAAAGACAAATGTAATGACCTTAGGGATAGTTGTAATGCACAGACTGATTTATAAAGATTATATGTGATATTATTTTGGTATATATTATAAGAGAAATGACATTAAAAAAAAGCTATTGAAGAGATATTACCTGTCAGAATAATGAGGGCACATGTGTCTCTGATTTTATTTTTTGCAGAAACATGTCCACTCACTGTTTATTTGAAATTTCTAAGTTTCTCCTCTGTGTCAGTAATAATTTAATCACATTCACAGAAATTAATTACTTAAGGATCATTATAAAGAGAAGTGGGGAAGAGATGGGCAAGTTTAAAATGTCTTAACTATTAAGAAGTTATTTGAGGCTTTTCTTTTCATATGGACAATATCCATTGTCAAATTACACCCATGTTTCTTAAAAGAGCAAGCTGAGAATAAAAGACATTATTAGTAACAACACAAAAACTGCTGCCTGAGATAAATGTAAATTCTTACAAATATATTGTATATTCTTTGAATGCCTGGTAAAATTGCAGACATTCTACTTTATTTGAAAGGTATTAAAAGACCAGTTTCTCAACCTTCATACTGCATTCAGCTGCTGGGTGGGCCTACTCATCTCCTCTAGGGAGCAACCTCCATACAGTCTGCTACATCCCTGCTTCCAGGTACCCATGACCTGAGGATGGCATATGACAGGTCTTTAACTTCTGGGTGTTGCTGCTGCCCCTTGTTAAGATCTCTGGCTCAGCAGTCTCTATCTTTAGTCCCATACAGTGCTGCTGGGTTTAAATTCCATTGCTTCTAGTGTCAAATATTATTTCCACATTACTCTCTTCAAATAAACCCTCATATTGAGCAATTGTTTCCTCACCTTTCTCTTATCTAAGAGCATAATGCTTCACGCTCAAGCTTTCTTTTTTTTTTTTTTTTTTTTGCATTACGTGGGCTTCTCACTGCTGTGGCCTCTCCCATTGCGGAGCACAGGCCCAGCAGCCATGGCTCACGGGCCTAGCCGCTCCATGGCATGTGGGATCTTCCCAGACCGGGGCATGAACCCGTGTCCGCTGCATCAGCAGGCGGACTCTCAACCACTGCGCCACCAGGGAAGCCCACGCACTCAAGCTTTCTTAAGGAACTTTTTTATATCAATAAAACATAGTACCAAATTTGCTAATTTTATAAGTTGAACATTATTAGTGAGATATCATCCATATTAAAATAAAATCTTCATATAGCAAATGTTTTTCAAATTTATTGAGTTATAACTGACAACTAAAACTGTAAGATAGTTTAAAACTTCCCAAAATTAAGTTAACAGTACCATCACATTACGTATTCACGTTTATTTTTCTGGTGAGAACATTTAAGTTCTACCCTCATAGCAAATTGCAATTATGCGGTATTTTCTACTATAGTCGCCATGTTATGTATATCAGATACTCTGACCTTACTCATAATTGAAAGTTTGTACCCTTTTACCAACCTTTCCCCATTTTCCCCACAGGCCATCTCCTGGCAACCACTATTCTACTCTCTATTTCTATGAGTGCAAGTGCAACTTTTTTTTTTTTTTGGTTTTGTTTTGTATTGTTTTTTTAAAATTCCACATATAAATGATACTATCTGTCTTTCTCTATCCGGCATATTTCACTTACCATAATGCCCTCAAGATTTATTCATATTATCACAAATGGAAGGATTTCCTTCTTTTTGTGGCTGAAGACTATTCCATTGTATTTATATACCACACTTTATCCATTCATCTGTCAGGGTACATTTAGGTTGTGTCTATGTCTTGGCTATTGTGAATAAAGCTGCAGTGAACATAGGAATGAAGATATCTCTTCAAAATAGTGCTTTCACTTACTTTGGATATATACCCAGAAGTGGGATTGCTGGGTTATATGGTAGTTCTTTTTTAAATTTCTTGAGGAACTTGTCAACCGTTTTCTATAGTGGCTGCACTAATTTACATTCCCACCTACAGTGCACCAAGGTTTTCTTTTGTCCACATACTCATGAGCATTTTTTATCTCATGTTCTTTTGATGACAGACATTCTAACAACTGTGAGGTAATATCTCATTGTGATTTTGATTTGCATTTCCCTGATGATTAGTGATGTTGAGCACCTTTTCATGTACCTGTTTGCAATTTGTATGTCTTCTTTGGAAAAATGTCTATTCAGGTATTTTGTCCATTTTTTTAATTGGGTTATTTGGATTTTTGTTGTTGAATTATACAAGGTCCTTGTACATTTTAGATATTAAATTCTTATCAAATATATGATCCTCAAATATTTTCTCCCATTCTGTAGGTTGCCTCTGCATTTTGTTGATTGTTTCTTTTGCTGTGCAGAAGCTTTTTAGTTTAGGTAGTCCCAATTGTTGATTTTTGCTTTTGTTGCTTGTGTTTTTGGTGTCATCTACAAAATCATTGCCAAGACTGATATCAAGTAACTTTATCCTATGATTTTTTTCTAGGAGTTTTAGTTTTTGGTCTTACATTTAAGTCCTTACCAATTTGAGTTAATTTTTGCGCATGGTATAGGATAGGGGTCCAATTTTATTCTTTTGCATGTGAATATCAAGTTTTCCCAACAACATTTATTGAAGACACTATCCTTTCCCCACTGAGTTTTCTTGACTCCCTTGTAAAATATCTGTTGACTGTCTATACATGGATTTATTTCTAAGCTCTCACTTCTGTTGTATTGGTTTGTGTCTGTTTTTATGCCAGTGCAATACTGTCTTGATTATTGTAGCTTTGTAACATAGTTTGAAATCAGGTAGTATGATGTTTCCAGCTTTGTTTTTTCTCAAGTTTGATTTGGCTACTTGAGGTCTTCTCTGGTCATACAATTTTAGGATTGTTTTTTCTATTTCTATAAAAAAATGCTATTGTAATTTTGATAAAAGTTCAATTGAATCTGTAGATTGCTTTGGGTAATATGAACATTTTAACATTAATTCTTCTGATTAATGAACATGGGATATTTTCTTGTTTGTTTGTATTTTCTTCAATTAATTTTATCAGTCTAGTAGTGAATGTACAGATTTTTCACCTCATCTGCTAAATTTATTTGTAAGTATCTTATTATTTTTGATGCTATAGTAAATACAATTATCTTCACTATTTCTTTTTACAGACAGTTGTTTGTTAGGGAATAGAAATGCAATTGATTTTTTCAGGTTGACTTTTAACCCTGCAACTTTACTGAATTCGTTTATTAGTTCTCTCTTTTTTTTTTTTTGGTGTGGAATCTTAAGGTTTTCTATATATAAGATCATAAGCATCTGCAAATACTGATAGCTTTAATTCTTCCTTTCTTGTTTCAATGTCATTTATTTCTTTTTCATGCCTAATTGCTCAGGCTAAGACTTTCAGCACTAAGTAAAATATGAGTGCTGGCAGTGGTCACCCTTGTCTTGTTCCTAATCTTATCAGGAAAGCTTTCACCCTTTAATTATTGAGTATGATGTTAGTGTGGACTTGTAATATATAAACTTTATTATGTTGAGGTACTTTCTTTCAATATACAATTAGTTGATAATATTTTTTTATTTTGAAAGGATGTTGAATTTTGTCAAATACTTTTTTTCTGCATCTATTGAGATGATCATGTGATTTTCATCTTTCATTCTCTTATTATGGTATATAACATTTATTGATTGAACCACCTTTGCATCCCAGGGATAAATGCCACTTGATGATAGGTATGATATTTTTAATATGCTGTCGAATGTGGTTTGCTATTATTTTCTTGAGAATGTTTGCATCTATATTCATCTGGAATATTGGACTGCAGTTTTCCTTTCTTGCAGTGTCTTTATCTGGCTTTGGTATCAGAGTAATACTGGCCTCATAAAATGAGTTTGGGAGTCTTCCCTTCTCTGCAGTTTTTTTGGAATTGTTTGAGAAGAATTGGTATGAATTCTTCTTTAAATGTATACTAGAATTCACAGGGAAACCATCTGGTCCTGGGTTTTGTTCATGGGAAGATTTTTGATTACTGATTCAGTCTCCTTACTCATTATTTATCTGTTCTGATATTCTATTTCTTCATGATTCAGTCTCAGTAGGTGTTATATATCTAGGAATTCATCTATTTCTTCTAGATTATCCAACTTCTTGGTATATAATTGTTCATAGTAATCTCTCATGCTCTTTTGTATTTCTGCGGTAGTAGTTGTCATGTCTCCTCTTTCATTTCTAATTATATTTAATTGAGATCTCTCTCTCTCTTTTTTTTTTTTAGTCTAGTCTATTTTTAATGTGGGCATTTATTGCTATGAAATTCTCTCTTAATCCTGCTTTTGCTCTGTTCCATAAGTTTTGGTATGTTGTGTTTCCATTTTCATTTGTTTCAAGATTATTTTGATTTCTTCTTTGACCCATTGGTTTTTCAGGAATATGTTGTTTATTTTCCACAAAGTTCTGAATTTATAATTTTCCTTCTATTACTGATTTCTAGGTTCATACTATAGTGGTTGGAAAAGATTGGTATGATTTCAATCTTCTTACATTTGCTAAGAATTGTTTTGTGACCTAGCACATTAATTATCCTGGAGAATGTTTCATATGCACTTGAGGAGAATATATATTCTGCTACTGTTGTGTGGAATATTCTGTAATTGTTTGTTAAGTCCATCTGACCTAACATGTATATTAAGTCAATATTTCATTATTGATTTTCTATCTAGAAAATCTATTCACTGTTGGGGCTTCCCTGGTGGTGCAGTGGTTGAGAATCTGCCTGCTAATGCAGGGGACACGGGTTCGAGCCCTGGTCTGGGAGGATCCCACATGCCATGGAGCAACTAGGCCTGTGAGCCACAACTACTGAGCCTGCGCATCTGGAGCCTGTGCTCCGCAACAAGAGTGGCCGCGATAGTGAGAGGACCATGCACCGCGATGAAGAGTGGCCCCCGCTTGCCACAACTAGAGAAAGCCCTCGTACAGAAAGGAAGACCCAACACAGCAAAAATAAATAAATTTAAAAAAAAAGAAAATCTATTCACTGTTGAAAGTGGGGTATTGAAGTTTTCTGCTATTATTGTATTGCAGTATTTTACCCCCTTCAGGTATATTAACATTTGCTTTATATATTTAGGTGTTTCTATGTGGAGGGCATAAATATTTACTAGTGATATATCTTCTTGATTAATTGATTCCTTTATTATTATATAATGACTTTCTTTGTCTCCTGTTATAGTCATTGGCTTAAAGTCTGTGTTGTCTGATAGAATAGGCTACCTCTGCTTTCTTTTGTTTTGCATTTGCTTGGAACATCTTTTTCTATTTTTTCAGTTTTAGTGTAATGTGTCCTTAAAGCTAGAATAAGTCTCTTGCAGGCATATAAATAGGTCTTGTTTTTAATCCATTCAGCCACTCCATATCTTTTGATTAGAGAATTTAATCCATTAAAAGTAATTCGTGATAGGTATCAATTTATTATTATCATTTTGTTAAGTGTTTTCTGGGTGTTTTGTAGTTCCTTTGTTCCTGTCTTGTTCTCTTGCTCTCTTCCTTTGTGATTCCTTGATTCTCTGTAGTGATATACTTTGATTCCGTTCTCTTTATCTTTTGTGTATCTACTATAACTTTTGGTTTTGTGGTCACCATGTGACTTACATAAAACCCCTTGTAGTTACAACAATGTATTTTAAGCTTATAAGAACTTAACTTTGAACACATATAAATGCTCTATATTTTTACACTCCCTTCCATACTTTGTTTCTGATGTCATAATTTATATATTTTACACAGTATAGCTATTAACAATTTATTATAATTATAGTTATTTTTAATAATCTTATATTTAATGTTTATCTTAGAGTTATAAAGTGTCATTTTCTCAGGAAGTCCATTATTGCCTACTCTGAACTTTACTTTCTATGTATCCTCTATCACAATGTCCTTCATTTTCTTCATAGCACTTCTCAAACCTGAAACTATCTTGTTGATTTATTTTGTTTATGTGTTTATGTCTGCACCTTCACCCCAAAATGCAAATTTTTATTCTCCAGAAATATTTTATGGCTACTTAATTTAGGCAATCTTTAATGAGTCAATGTTCAGTCCAGGATATTTACATGGAACTCAATTAGGACAAAAAAGAGACCTTGCGAAGGATGGGCATAGATTGTGAGATAAAACCTGTAAGGACAGTGTAAATCTGGAGCAGACACTGACCTTTTTTATGACCATGTGGAGAGAGTCTACCTGATATAGGTAAAAAGCCAATAAAAAGAAAAACAGAATTTAGAGTTCGTGTATGCACCATCATTTGAAATGCAGCTGAAGGCAGTTCCACTCCTGGATTTCCACTTTGTATGAACCAATTAACTCCCTTTGTAGTTGTAGCTAGTTTGAGTTGAGGTTATGTCATTAGTAATAAAATGAAAGTTCCATAAAATGTCATGTAAAAGGACATAAAATGTCATGGCTAAAGGAGTGATTAGTTCTAACTGAAAAGGTTGGAACAGTCCAGTTGCTGGATATTTATTATGAAGCATGTGTTCTATTTTTTTTTTTAATTGTGTGCATCCCACCAAACCCCAACTTTCTATAAACACATGCTTATACATTAAGATTTAAATGTAAGATTTTATTTTACCTTGTACAAGACAATATGGTATTTGTGCCATTTAAGAAAACTATAAGAATAATATTCTGCATTAACAGTGAAAATGTATAAATATTTTTAGAAGCTCTCATTTTTCTTCCTTTTTGTAATTCTTTTCAGACAAGTGAGTAAATATCATTTTGTAAGAATATGTTAAACTGTATTTTTCTATTTCATCAGACTATCTTAAAGAAGTTTTACATGTAAATGAAGCAAATGTAAATGGGATATTCTTTTAATGAATCTTACTACTTCTGCTTAACTCAGGTCATACAGTAAATTAAAAAAAAAGGAAAATAAGTCTTATGCATATTTTAAAATTTAGAGAGGAATTTAATCTCCATGTGTCTAGAAACAAATAATAAAAACCATTTGTTTTCCTGGTTCTGTTTAGGACTAATAAGGCACCTGGATATTGCTATTAATAAAAAAGAATTTAATTTATAAACAAGACATTGAAGGAAATTTTTATTAATAAAAATGATACGCTATAAAATATTCTCTTTTTTGCAGACCATCATATACAGAAATCCCAAGAACTGAAGAAATATAAAAGTCAGATAAAGAGGGTTGACACTACTATTTATATAGTACTAACCTCCCACAATCACCTAGAAGGAATATGCAATGACTTCACAAGAGAAGCAAGAAGGCCATGAAACCTGTACATAAAAAACAATTAAGTATGTTTCTAAATAAAAGTATGTCAAATGTACCTGCTCTTAGGTGATCCCTCAAGGAGTGAGAGCAGTTTATTAGGGAGATGACTGTCTTGAAAACACCAATAGGAATGTTCCACTTCATACTCCTCCCATCGCCCCAGGAAAAAGGAGACAGGGAAGGGATGGAAGGGAATGCAATCAATAAAATGTCTGTTATTAAATGAGTTATCCCTGTAGATAATTGGATCTTAATGTCCTTGAGGAAATACTGAAGCCACTGTAGGGCACCTCAGAGTCATTACACCCAAGTGGCAAGGAAGCTAGGGCATTTATATACCAACTCTAGCCATTAGTCAGAGGATGCTGAGGGTGGTGAGGGAGGAGCAGTAATTCCCTGGCACTATGGGGTGGCCCTGCACATGAACTCCTGGCTTAGCAAATCCTTCAGGCAAAGAATATGCACGGGTTGGTAACTGAAGTCAGGCTGGAGTGAAGTGAGACTGTAGAGGTTAAGGGATATGGGTAGACATTAACATCATTTACTTCATGCCCTCTGCCCAACCAGGATAGTGATGGAGGACATGAAATGTTAGAACTATCCCTGGGTTCTCCTATAAAATAATTTATGCTGTTTGCCCTACACCCCAGTGCTACTTTTTGGGTATATGTAATTTTGACTTCAGAATACCTATAATTATAAGCATAATTTCTACCTGAGATTACTTCTAGCTCTTATTATTGATAAAAACAATCTAGACTCGAAGTATTCCCAAATAAGCAGAATAAATAAATGGGAAAATGCCTGTAAGGCAAATCTCCTTTGTCCTCTTGTCAAGTCTTATGCCTCCATTGGCATCTCTTATCCTTCTTTCCTTCCACCAGCTCACAATATAATTTTCACTATTTTGCCCTATTCTTTATAGTTCAGCATGCTACCAATAAGTTTCATTAGATAAAACACCTCATTTTCTCTGTTAAGAAATAAACACTTTCCTCCTAGCCCCCACTAACACACTCTTCAAAACTCGGAACACCTTTCCCATTCGCTACACAGTGGAATTATTCTCTTTCTCTCCTCTGAAAATGTTATTGCACACCAACTATACTACATTGCAGAAATGGTTCTGTGTACTTAGTTACAAAATAGTGAATATCTAGAGCTTAGAGTTTCTTAGTTTAGGTAGCATAAGTATAAAAGAGAGAGGATCTTCTTTCCAGGGTAACTGAACCCAAATACCCAGGAAGGAAAAACTGAGCCTTTTATGCCTTTAATGGCTCCACAAGGAAATAGGGGAAATGTCAAAAAGAAAATGACAAGAGTTATAAGAGAGAAATGTTAATGAAAAATGAGAAGACATTAAAACTTATTAATTACAAAATGCCTAATACATTTAACATGTGAAGTGTTCTGTAATGATTTTTTTCACCCAGAGATATGTTTTCTCCAATGTTAAACAGGCATACCATGGAATAGAACACTAGTTCAAGTTAAATGATTATAAAGCACCTTTCATCTGAGCATGAAAATATGTCTGTGGCAAACATAATTATGGAATTCTTCTCACATTTTACACAGAATGTTAAGCTTTGAGTTTAAGTACTTCCTTCCTTTCTAGTACTACAGGATGCTCCAGGTTCATCTTGCATATTTCTTGTCCCAGTCTTAGAATCAACAAATTCTCTAAGGAGTCTTGGAATCTTTTATTGGAAAAAGGTATTAGAACACCAGATTTGGGTTCTAATTGTGGTCATTGACACCAGGTCGTTGTTGCTTCTAGAAGTTTATATGTGTAAACTAATCCATGTATATACATATATCTATAAAGATTTCTGTGTGTAACCATTAGTATATATATTAAGCTAGTTGTGCCTTCATACAAATGTTTCTGACTCTATTTCATTACCACACAGATCACTATAGTCTCCTCTCCTTGGTTATCTGTAACCTCCCACTCCAACAGGGAGAAACCTGGCTCCATCCTTTATTAACATGTACTTAATAGTTCAACTCCCTTATACATATATACTTGTATGAAAATTGTTTAATCAACCCCCAAGAGAAAATTTTATTGACAAGGATACAGTGCTTATGCACAGTTTCTTTTGCCTTTAATCGTACAGACTGTACTCATTTCCAAAGTTACTTGGGTCAGTATCTTTTCCCTCACTCCCTTCAGTGTGGCTGTTTCATTCATTTGTAACACAGTTAGATTCTATTGTCACAGTCTGTGTCCTTTCCTGGGATCCACTAACCTCCTAAATGATTTTTTAAATTTGCATACCTTAAGGTTCACTCTTTATGTTGTAAAGTTCTATGGGTTTTAACAAATGCATAGCGTCCTGTATCTATCATTAAAGTGTCACACAAAATAATTTTACCACTCTAAAAAAATCCCCTAAGCAACATCTATTCAACCTTCTCCCCAAGCCTCTGGTCATTATAAAATATTTTAATGTGTCTATACTTTTGCCTTTTCCATAATGTCATATAATTTGAATTATATAGTATATAGCCTTTACAGACTGGGTTTTTTCACTTATAAATTTGGATTTTATATTAATCTGTATACCTAAAATTAATATAATTTTTTCTTCTGTGTGCACAGATGATGGTTAGATTTTCTACTGATGCTGACACATGTCAGGTGACTTGGAAGGAGTTATAACAGCTAAAAACAGTATCTAGTAGATTGACAGAAGTTATTCTAAACAAGTGAGCTATCCCTAAGAACCTTTAGAAAAGAACAGAAGGAGAGTGAGTGAAAGAAAGAGAAATAAAGAGAGAAAAAGAGAGATTGACTGATTCAACTTGATAAATATCAGAAGCAAACTGAGATGTATAATTTGAAACCCAACTCTTACCAATGTGCATAAATTATTTAATTACTCTGTTAGTACATAAATGAAAATATTCCTGGGCTTAACACTGATCACATGCCTGTATCTTTAATTAAAATGCTACCAATAAGCTGTGACAAAACAACTATTTCAACTGTATTGACATCTGTAATTAAAATATATTATCACTGTGTAGTAGGGATAAAGGGGAAGGGAGGGGTGGAAGGAAGCTGCCACCAGTCTGAACTTTTCTATAGGTAACAATGGTATATTCCCAAAGAAATCACATCTAATATCTATATAATTACATATGATTGACAAATAATTCATTTTCTCATCATTAGTGTCACTTTATAACAATCCATAATAAGCTTATGTTGGAAGATAGTAGCATTTTCCCTCCTATTCCTGAAAATCATACAAACACAATAAAGAAAATGATAAATTAAATATTAGCTATTTTAATAAAACTAAGAGAAAGATAAAAATCACAATGATTACAACAGGTGTGATGGCTACAAAAAAAAAAAGTAAAGATTAATTAGGGGTAGGGTAGATGAAAGGAGGGAGCACAAGCTGTGTTTTCAGATCACAGAAAAAGCTGGAAGTACACTTCCTAAAGGTGAGGAGAATATCTTAAGGAGTAAAACTAAATCCTTTTTGAAGGAAGAGAATGCACACACTGATCACAAGAGTATTTTTAGGATGAGTTTTGTTCTGAGAAGCAAAGATGAGAAACCATCCAGAAAAGCCATACTTGCAGGAAGTGTTCTGTCTCTGAGGCAGTGAGGGAAAAGAGAAACTTTGCATTTAAAATTCCACTGGTTTCTGCTTTTATTGTTGAGACAATGAAAGTTAGAGGAATTCACACAAAACTAAGTTAAAAGGAAAATTCCTTCTAGACCTTGATTCCTCCCATGTATAAATCATATGCAAATTTTTAAAAATTGTGCTTCATTACAAAAGAGAAATGAAAACATGTGTAATAAAATCTATACAAAAGGGCTTCCATGGTGGCGCAGTGGTTGAGAGTCCGCCTGCCGATGCAGGGGACACGGGTTCGTGCCCTGATCCCGGAAGATCCCACATGCCGCGGAGCGGCTGGGCCCGCGAGCCATGGCCGCGGAGCCTGTGTGTCCGAAGCCTGTGCTCTGCAACGGGAGAGGCCACAGCAGCGAGAGGCCCGCGTACAGCAAAAAAAAAAAAAAAAAAAAAAAAAAATCTATACAAAAATAATACAAGAAAATTGGGCAAAGAAAACAACTAGAAAAAATAGCAGAAGAATATACTGATGATAAAATTCAGTCATGGCTGAGATAAAATTTTAGATCAAATATTTCACCATGAGTACTATTAAAAAGTAACTTAGGGCCTCCCTGGTGGCGCAGTGGTTAAGAGTCCGCCTGCCGATGCAGGGGATACGGGTTCGTGCCCCGGTCTGGGAGGATCCCATGTGCCGCGGAGCGGCTGGGCCCGTGAGCCATGGCTGCTGGGCCTGCGCATCCGGAGCCTGTGCTCCGCAACGGGAGAGGCCACAACAGTGAGAGGCCCACATACCGCAAAAAGAAAAAAAAAAAAAAAAAAGTAACTTATATTAGGCATCTATATGAAGAGATTAAAAAATATATGGAGGAAATGAAAGATGAGTTGATAAAGCCAAGAAAAATGTAGGAAAAAAACAAGATAATTACATAAATAAAGGCAAAATTAAAGGAATACAAAGAAAATGAAAATTCCTTAAAACAGAGTAAAACACATAGGAAATATAGTAAAAAAGTAAATAAAAAATACATTAAAATAAATAAAATATTAAAAACAATTATGGAGGGAGATAACTTCTGAAATGCCAGCATGAGTTTTTCTGAAGAGCTTTTCCCTAATGAAATACAGCTGGTGAAAATTATTTTAAAACAAACAAACAACAATTTAAAGTCCTAAGGGCATGCAGAAAATTAAGAAACATTTATTCAAGAAAACCTATTAAATCTCTGTAGAAACAGTAAGATTCTGTGGCACTTGAGCCACAACCTGTGAGCTTCTACCCCTTCTCAGAGTGACTAGCTTCACTCTGATGGCTGTGGCCAAGATGGGGCTCTCTCCTGTCCTAGTTCCCAATCAAGGACTGCAGTATAATCCCCTAGAAGAGGAAGATCACCAACATTTCTCACCCTCCCTCCCAGCTCTGTACTGCAGAGGCTAAATTCCAGGAAAGTGTAACTGAAAATTTGAAGACTCCTTTCTTCCACACAGCCTCGAATCATAGGGTGTAGGCTCTACCCTAGATAAGGCAACGCAAGAGTACTGAGAACCAATTCACTCTCGCCCCAGCTGGGTCACAGGGCAGAGGTTCCAAGACCAGAAAGGCAAGTCAGGAAGACCACCGGCTATGCCTCACTCAGTGTTTTGTCCATAAAGCAGGGGTATCACTTCAGGGGAAGGAAGTCACCATCCCTGCCTTCAGCTCTGAAGCAGTCAGGCAAAAACTATGCCCAAGAAAAAGAGCAGGCCATATAACAAAGAACTGCAAAGCTCCCCCAAGGGCACTGACTTAATTGTTCCTGAGAGACAACTTGCTGCTCGAATTTTAAATGGCTATTGTTTTTGTTTTTTAAAATAATTTCCCCAGATTATGGGTAAATTTAAACTTAAGGGAACTTTCAAAAACAATGGCAATGAAAGGTTTGTTCTGTTAGATAATAGAAGCCCAGCAGTAGGCATAAAGTGCTTCTATGGTAGCTTTAGGAAGTTGTCAGAAATCCAAGCTCATTCAACCTTTGTGCTCATAATATCCATTATCAAGATCACTTCGTGGTCCAGGAGGACTGCTGGTGTTCCTGTCATCATGTCTGCAGTCCAGATGGCAGGAAGAAATAAAAAGGTGAAGGGAAAACTGACCCTACAAGTGAATTAGCTCCTTTAAGGCAAGCATTGTTGAAGTCCCATGACTACATTTCACTGACCATAATTTAGTCATATGGCCACACTTTGCTGCATAGGAGCAAGTAAAAGAATATATAACTATATATATATATATATATATATATATATATATATATATATATATAGCTGAGTATATGTCAATATTTCTCTTTAAATGTTCAAGTGATTCAAAACCCAGAAATCTAGGAAAGACATAAATTGGATTAAATTAAAAACAAACAAACAAATGAAAAACTTCTGTATGGCAAACACAACTCTGAGTAAAGTCAGAGATCAATAAGAAACTGAGAAAATACATTTTAACTCATACCCCATCAAAGAATAAAGTCAGGTAAATAGAGGGAGCACTTCCAAAATAATACAAAAAATGCAGGTGGCTCAATTTAAGTAATAAACAGTTGACAGAGAAATATATGGAACTGGCTTTTAAACATAAGAATATACTTAACTTTAAAGAAAAAAGAAATGCAAATTAAAACTATACCAAGGTACTATCTTCCACTTAAAACATACAAATGGCCAGTAAGTAGATGAAAAGATGCTCAACATTACAAATCATCAGGGAATGCAAATCAAAACCACAATGTAATAGCCATTCTCACATCTGTTAGAATGGCTATCATCAAAAAGACAAGAATTAAGTGTTGGAAAGGATATAGAGAAAAGGGAACACTTGTGTACTGTTGGTGGGGATATAAATTGGTGCAGTCACTGTGAAAAACAGTACAGAGATTCCTCAAAAAATTAAAAATATAACTATCATATGATCTAGCGATTCCACCTTTGGGTATTTATCTGAGGGAAAGAAAATCCTATCTTGAAAAGACATCTGAACCTCCATGTTCATTGCAGCATTATTTACAATAGGCAGGACATGGAAACAACATGAGTCTATTGATGGATGAATGAAGAAAATGTGGTATATATATATATATATATATATATATATATATATGTATGCACACACATACATACACAATGGAGTATTAGTCATAAAAAAGTGGGAGATCCTGCCATTTGTGACAACATGGATGGCCCTAGAGGGCATTATGCTAAGTGAAATAAGTCAGACAAAGAAAAACAAATACTGTTTGATCTCATTTATATGTAGAATCTTTAAAAAAATCATAGATATAGAGAACAGAATGGTGCTTGCCAGAGGCAAGGTATGTGGGGAGGTGGGGGGGGACGTGAAATGAGTGAAGGTGATCAAAAGTTACAAATGTCAAGTTTTAAAATAAAAGTCTTGGCGATATAATATACAGCATGGTTAACTATAGTTAACCATGCTGTATCTTATATTTGAAAGTTGCTAAGAGAGTAGATCTTAAAAATTCTCATTACATGAAAAAAATGTTTAAATATGTTTGGTGATAGATGTTAACTTATTGTGGTAATCATTTTGCAATAAATAAATATATTAAATCATTACATTGTACACCTAAAATGAATACAATGTCACACATTAATTACATATCAATAAAAAGATAGGAAACTAAGTTTTTTAAGAAATGGATTGTATTGGGTGTGGGGAGCATGCTGTCTGTACATTGATTGTAAGGGTGTCAATAGATAAAACCCATATTGAAAGCAATTTGGAAATGCCTATGAATATTACAAAAGAGCATATTTTTTACCCAGCAATTCTTCTTCTAAGCATTTCTCCTACATACATACACAAACATTTGTAAAATGACATACATATAAGGTTATTCACTGTGCTTTGTACTTGCAACAATGGGAACAATATAGTTCATATATTAATGAATTTAGTTAAATAAGTAATGTTGGATACAGCAGGACAAAGAAGAATTAGACGTTCTTTGTGTATAGTAAACCAGTATTTGTGTAAGGAAGGAAGAGAAAATATATACATATATGTATCCATAACAATGAAAAAAATCTCTGGAAGAAAGCATACAAAGCTAATAGCATGTATTGCCTCTGGGGAAGGGAATTAAGTGATTTGATGTGAGGTGAGGAGAAGGAGAAAGAATTTTAACTGTATTACCTTTTCATACCTTTTGCACCTTGAACCATATGACTATATCACTGTGATGGTTAATTTTATGTGTCAACTTGACTCGGCCATGGGGTACACAGATATTTGGTTAAACATTATATCTGGGTGTGTCTCTGAGAGTGTTTTCAGATGAGACTGACATTCGAAAAGGTATATGGAGTAAAGCAGATTGCCCTCCCCAGTGTAGGTAGACATCATCCAACCTGTTGAAAGCCTGAATAGAACAAAAAGATTCAGTAAGAAAGAATTTACTCTTTCTGTCTGACTGTCTTTGAGCTGGGACACTGGTTTTCTCCTGCCCTCAGATTTGGACTTGACTGTAACTTCCATTATCAGTTTTCTTGGTTCTCAGGTGTTCAGACTCAGACTGGTCCTACACCATCAGCTCTCTTAGGGATCCAGGTTGCTGACTGCAGATCTTGAGACTTCTCAGCCTTTGTAATTATATGAGCCAATTCCTTTAATAAATCATACCTATATCTATATACATACATATATATCATTTCTGTTTCTCTAGAGAATCCTAACTAATACAATTTCCTACTGAAAAATAATTTTAAACTATAAAGCCTATTTTAATTAGACTAATAGACTTTATTCTGTAGAAATATTAACATGATATTATTCTGGTAGATCCTTGAGGAAATTATGTGTTAGAGGCCTGAATCCTTCTGATACTCAGCATAAATTTTATATTAGTTTTCTCTGCCTCTTGAAAAAAAATGTATAGTTAACAAATTGTGACTACAGGCAAGTGATACCAAAATTTTCTTTTACTCTCTAAAAAAGAAATTATATAACTTATGATAAGTACAATATGAAATGCTACAGAATTCTTAAAATAAATGCCTGCCAAAGTGTTTTGGCATATTGCTACTTTAAGTTTTTCCTAAAATTTAAGCAAACACAAAAAAAAAATGATTAAAAAAAACCCCAAAACAGAGTCTTTTGCCAATTGGACTTGCCTCCAACAAAGTAATGGAGTTCTAACTAAACCATTGCACTGCTCATAATTCATTCCTTAAGAGTGGTATTAAAGGGATTAGAATATTTTCCTCCTTTTATATCACAATGAAGCACTGAGGGTAGGACTCAGGTACACTCAGTATTTTGAAAAATAAAAAATCCCATTAAGCGAAAAGCTGAGTAAAATCTGAACATCATTTAAAATGTTTAGGGTTAAAGAAAAATAAAAAGAGAGATTTCTTGAAAAACCCCTTTTGCCGGATTTTTATCTCAGCCTTCTGAACCTCTATCTTGTTTTCAAAAATCGATTAATTAACTAGAGCATGAAAAAGAAAAAGGAGTCATCTCAATCCAGGAAAGAGTTCTAACAACATACTTATATTTTCTTTATTACAAAATAATTTAAGTAATTCATTTAATCACATCCTATCTTTTATTAGGGGACAAAAATGGAATTGGGAATTGGTAAGCTTTGTTAGGTGGAAGGAGGCTGAGAATTAGTGAGGAGTATAAGTATTAAAGTATTACCTGTGAAATTCTTATATCTAGCCTATCTTAAATGATGGAAGATTATTTCTCAAGAACATATAGTCCAAATGGGTTTTCCTGAAAAGTGGCTTTCTATCAATGTTGATCTAGATATTTGAGCTCCTTCCATACTAGGGTTCCTCTGTCTTCAAGATACAGCTTCAAGTGTTGCCAAAGGAAAAGGAAAGACCACAAGAGATCAGATGTAACAGCCCACCCAGAAAGTGAGCTAGTCACTTTGTTCACATTCCACTGGCTGGAGTTCAGTTATATAGGCACACCCAATGGCAAAGGAGGCTGGGATATATAATCTAGAGGGAATAGGCAGGTTGTTGGCAGCAAGTCTCTGTTGCAAGCATTGAGACAACACAATAGGAATCAGTGGCCCTAAAGCAGAGGTGAAACTTTGGGTGCCATTGAGAGTTGAATGAAGAAAGAGAAATATGGACTAAAAGATGAAGTAGTGAAGCGGAGAAAAAAATTTCAAAATTTGACCACAGACAAACTCTTTATAAAGACATGCTAGAAAGCCTTGGTCAAAATACAGAGATAAATGTGGGAATCATTTCTTTCTATTCCCAACATGGCACACGTATCAAGTCATGATATACCTCACCCTATGTACAAACTTAGGTTTCCACAAACTCTAAGATCTTCCTAAATATGCTTTTATTTATTCACATAATTTTGAAAAATTGCTGTGACTTGAAGTTAGGTAGGTGAGTTTTATGGTAAGTTGATAAAAGGGTTATCTTTAGATTAATCTTGCATGAGATAACAGAGAGATTTCCAGAAGAAAAATCAGATGGAGGTTTAAAAACAGGAGGTCACCTTTGGAGAAACTAGGAATGTTCTAGGAGAAAGGGTTAAGGTAATTTTTATTGAAGAAATAGATACAAAAAAACTTGAGTTTAAAATAATGGAAGGGACAATTTCTTTTCTTTGATTTTGGTGTGGTAGATTTTGAAAATATCAGTACTTTCCTGGAAAGAAATCTCCAGTGCTATACAAAAACACTGTTAACGTTTTGGACTTTTTTTTCCAGTGGATTTTTATTTTCTCAGTGGTATAACTAACCTTTCTGTTATTCAAAGTTCTGAATTAGTTAGATGATCTTTTAATATCACCATAAATATTCCAGAGAATATTCTTATTCTCATGATGATAAACTGATTAGAGGGAGAAAATGAAGAGAAAATAATGAAGAGCATCTAATAATAATAATTAACAGCTTAGCAATGTGAAAGAGGACAATATTCTTTGACATGGAGGATGCTTCAGAATTAAAAGTCCAACCACTGAGCTAACAGAGGTTACATTTTTATGCAGCCGCTTCTCTCCTTTTATTTATTCTAAATCATGAATACTAATAAGGAAATTCAATTCTTTATAAAACACTATGAAATGTAAGTCTAGCTTGCTAATTAGATCTAAACTTTGGATGGTCTTTATGACTTACAAGGACAAAATTATTATATTTTCACTTTAAAATAAAATGATGAAATTTAATGAAGATATAACATGTAAAGATTTTGCATAAAGTGACTAATACTGTTAGAATGAGTTTGTGAAATACTGGGCATTTATAAAGCCAAGCACAGGCAAATTCTTGCTGCAGAATTGGAGCATGGGCAATCACCAGGCCAGTGGGAAAAATAAAATAGGCTCATTGCGCATATATAACCTGGATGAAATACTAATGTGTTTCCTTGGCATACTGCATATTTCACCTAAGTTCATCAGTGGCCCTAAAGACACCAATAAGTCTGAATTTTTGATGGGGACACAGG
The DNA here is from genome assembly GCF_025265405.1 of Mesoplodon densirostris. Taxonomy (NCBI): domain Eukaryota; kingdom Metazoa; phylum Chordata; class Mammalia; order Artiodactyla; family Ziphiidae; genus Mesoplodon; species Mesoplodon densirostris. The sequence goes on along the minus strand of NC_082663.1, from coordinate 101,362,255 downwards.
AATGGAAGATAAACTCCCTACCATTCCCCTATAGCTTTTCTAAAAAAATTTTACTGGAGTATAGTTGATTTACATTGTGTTAGTTTCAGGTGTAGAGCAAAGTGAATCAGTTATACATATAAATATATTCACTCTTTTTTTAGATTCTTTTCCCATATAGGCCATTATAGACCATTGAGTAGTGTTCCTTGTGCTATACTGTAGGTCCTTATTAGTTATCTATTTTATATGTAGTAGTGTGTATATGTCATTCCCAATCTCCCAGTTTATCCCTCCCTCCCCTTACCCCCTGGAACCCATAAGTTTGTTTTCTAGGTCTGTAACTCTATTGCTGTTTTGTAGATAAGTTCATTTGTACACTTTTTTAAAGATTCCACATTAAGTGATATCATATGATATTTCTTTCTTTGTCTGACTTACTTCACTCACTATGGCAATCTCTAGGTCCATCCATGTTGCTGCAAATGGCATTATTCTGCTCTTTTTTATGGCTGGGTAATATTCCATTGTATATATGTACCACATCTTCTTTATCCATTTCTCTGTTGATGGACATTTAGGTTGCTTCCATGTCCTGGCTATTGTAAATAGTGATGCAATGAACATTGGGGTGCATGTATCTTTTCAAATTATGGTTTTCTCTGGATATATGCCTAGGGGTTCAGTTGCTGGATCATATGGTAGCTCTATTTTTTTGTTTTTTAAGGAACCTTCATACTGTTCTCCATAGTGCCTGTATCAGTTTACATTCCCACCAATGGTGCAGGAGGGTTCCTTTTTCTCCACACCCTCTCCATCATTTAGTGTTTGTAGATTTTTTGATGATGCCCATTCTGACTGGTGTGAGGTGATAACTCACTGTAGTTTTGATTTGCATTTCTCTAACAATCAGTGATGTTGAGCAGTTTTTCATGTGCTTTTAGGTCATCTGTATGTCTTCTTTGGAAAAAATGTCTATTTAGATCTTCCGCCCATTTTTGGATTGGGTTGTTTGTTTTTTTGATATTGAGCTGCATGAGCTGTTTGTATATTTTGGAGATTAATCCCTTGTCAGTTGTTTCGCTTGCAAATATTTTCTTCCATTCTGAGGGTTGTCTTTTTGTTTTGTTTATGGTTTCCTTTGCTGTGCAAATGCTTTTAAGTTTATGTGGGTCCCATTTGTTTATTTGTGTTTTTATTTTCATTACTCTAGGAGATGGATCAAAAAAGATCTTTCTGTGATTTATGTCAAAGAGTGTTCTGCCTATGTTTTCCTCTAAGAGTTTTATAGTATCCAGCCTTACATTTAGGTCTGTAATCCATTTTGAGTTTATCTTCTTGGTTCAAAAGAGGAAGTCTGGCATTCAAGCTGGGAAGATTTAGGAGAGGTTTTATTCCAGTGGCTGGATAAGTGTCTGGAGACCAGCTTTGGGGAGACCTAGGTTGAGGAATAGAAAGCAGTGGCCTGCAGAGATCTGTGATATCTTTTAATAAAAGTCAGCATTGCCTCTTTCCCCTCCAGTGTTCCTGATCTTTTGTTATTCACAAGATGCCAAGAGGAAGTGAAAGATGACTTGACTTTTCTCCATACAAAAAGAACACAGGTAGTTGGGAGAGCAGAAAAGCCTCTACCAAGTGCCTCAGCAAATGCCTTGGAACCTCCCTGCTTCTACAGCTGTAGCCTGTCATGACAAAATTATCTTCCACTACTGGTTAGGACACCCCCCCTTAAGGTACTCTCTCAATTGAATCTGAGTCCCAAGAGGCAACAAAGAAAAAAAGCATTACATCTCTGGGTGCCCAAGAGTTTACTGAGGAAGATAAATCAGAACACAAAATAGAGCTTTTGGATAATCCAGACAAAAACTTTACTTTTAAGGCTGGGGTAGGGTGCATTTAAGGAAGTTCAAGTGTACTATATCACACATGGAAAAAACCTTTCTGAATCTTAAAAGAACATGGGTTTCCAAATAATTCAATAAATTAAAGAATAGCATAATAATCCTGAAAAATGTGGAGTACCAAGTACAAAAAAATATTTTATAACAAAGAGAAAAATGCTGATATAGCAAACAAGAGGGAAAAGATAAACAGTTGAGAGATTAAATCCAGGATATCTAGCATGTATATAGTAATGGATGTGGAAGTTGGAGGAAAGTAAATACTGCATGAAAGAGTATGGAGAGCTTCTAAATTAACAACAGAAATGCATAATAATAAAATCAACAACGATAAGAAAAAAAGTGAACAAAAAACTACAATGTAAAATAAATAGCAAACTTACAGTAAGGAAGAAGAGATAAGACATATGAGTCTTTACCCTAAAAATGCAGCATTTGAATTCCTCGATTAAAATACAGAGATCATCAGATTATGCTAAAAAATGAACACACAGCTATTTGATGCTTAAAAGAAACATTAAAAATAAGGAGATAAAGAGAAAATGCAAATGTAAATAAGGCAGCATCAGGCAAGGTGAAAGTTAAGGTTCAAAGAATTGAAGATGAAACTGGAAAGTATTTGATAATAAAATTTACAATTTATGAAAATAGATAATGCAGTCACAAAACTATGTGTGCCAAACAGAACAGCAGATACATAATGTGAGGCAAAAGCTATCAAAAATATAAACAAACAAAAAACTTTGATTAAAATTAGAGTGGGAAAGTAGAATATCCCTCTTTCTCTGTTGTGTATATCTAGTAGGCAAAAATCAGTAAAGACTGCTATGATCTGAATGTTGGTGTCTCTCTGAAATTCACATGTTGAAATCCTAATGCCTAATGTGTTAGTATTGGGAGGTGGAGACTTTGGAGTGAGATTAGGTCATGAAGGCAAAGCCTTCATGAATAAGATTAATGTCTTTATAAAATAGACCAAGAGAGCTCCCTCATTCTTTCCACCTTGTAAGGACACAGGGATAAATTGGCAACCTGCAACTTAGGACTCTCTCTTGAACATGCTGGCACCCTGATATAGGACTCCCAAACTCCAGAAATGTGAGAAATAAATTTTTATTATTTATAAGCTACTTAGTCCATGGTATTTTGTTACAGCAGCTGGTATAGAGTAAGAGAAGGGTATATAAGAAATGAATTTTAAAAACCTATAACCTTGAACACAAACCCTAGCACACACATATATAAAACTTTGTATCCCTCAAATGGAGAATGTGTTTTTCCTATATTCATGAAACACAAAAAATGTAATAATTTTCTTGGGCATATAGAAACTACACAAATTAAAAGGTAAAAAATTACACACCAGATATTCTGGTCAAAATCCAGTAAAATTAGGAATAAATAATAAAGTGACAAAACATCTTATTCAATCAGAAATTAAGAAACAGACTCCTAGGTAACCCATGGATCAAAGAGGAAATCAACAGAAAATTGCAAAACATCTTGAAGTCATTGAAAAATAGAATTCTTCATACTGACAACCCATGGGACACAGTAAAAACTGTGCTTGGAAAATGTACATTTAATTTTTTCAATATTAAAGAAGAAAGGCTATAAATGAAAAAACTATTTGACAATTTTAAATAAAAGAGAAACACAATTTGAAAGAAATGAAATTAATAAATATAGAAGCTGAAATTAATGAAGCTGAAGATAAATAACCCAAATTAGTAGAAAGAATAAATTCAAAAACTGTTTTTTGTAATGATGAATAAAATAGTTAAACTCGTTGTTAACAAGAGAAGGGGTAAAGAGGGAGGGAGGGAAGGAGAGAGAGAGAAAGAGAAGGCTACACACAAAATTAGGAGAAAGGAGACACAGGCACAGAAAAGATGGAATTAAAGTAATACTTGCAACTCTATGGCAATGCATTTGAAAAGTTCTAAGAAATGAATGATTTCCTTATAAAAATATAAGTTGCCAAAATTGAAAATCCCCATAAATGGAAAATCTGAACAGCTTAATTAACATAAAATTGCTGGTCCTTTCTGTTAAGTTTCACAGAACTTTTAACAGAAGAATGATGGGACATACTGCCCAAATATCCCTGGCTTTGAGAATTTAGAGTCTGTTATAGCAGTCTATCCTATAAACAGATAGTATCCAGTATAACTGAAAAAGTAAAAGCTACAAACCCCAGGATGCTAGGTAGAGCCAACAGTTGTAGCTCTTCAAGAAAAATCCTATCGAAGTGTATAGTTAAATGCAAAGATAAGAGCCAATGGGAAACACCCAGGCCATAATTCTTGTACATGTGTTTTACATGTGTTTATCTGAGATTAAGGGGCTATTCAACAGTTACTCCAAATCTAGATTGATTTAATTTTAAAAGAACTTGCTTTGATGTTGGCAAGAGGTAATTTTCATCATCCCATGAAGCCAACTGACTTACTGGTTTGTGCTGGATAGATAAAAACATGTTAATATTTCTCTATGTTGTACTCAGTACTCAACTGAATAAAACTGTAGGCCATTCACCAAAGAAAATAAGTACTACTATTCATTATTGAAATGAAATAATCAAGCACAGCATGCACAAATTTTAAACCTATATTACTAGATTGGCACCATATTCTAAAAAAACGGGTATTTATAAATCTGTATTTTCTCTGAGACCCTAACTTGAATAGCTCTTCAGTGCCTCCTCCAACTCGCTGAGTAGCCCTGACATTAATAGGAGTTCGGCACTATAGTTGATGAAGGTATGTGGTCTCACCACCGCTTTAATAAAACATTCTAAGAAAACAAATATAAAAATACACACTTTGCAAAAACTGTAGCCACCATATTCAGAGATATCAACATGCAAGAGTCTATTTCTATATTTATTGGTTATCAAACAATTTTGGAAATGTTAATTTCTGCTATTTAAAACATATTCAATATATAACAGGCATATATATATATATATATATATATATATATATAATGAACATCTTTCTTGGAGTATAGTTGCTTCAAAAGGCTGTGTTAGTTTTTGCTGTATAACAAAGTGAATCAGCAATACATAAACATGTATCTCCATATCTCCTCCCTCTTGGGTCTCCCTCCACCCTCCTTAACCCACCCCTCTATGGGGTCCAAAGTACAAAGCTGATCTCCCTGTGCTATGCAGCTGCTTCCCAGTAGCTATCTCTTCTATATTTGGTATGATATATATGTCAATGCTACTCTCTCACTTTGTCCCAGCTTACACTTCCCCCTCCCAGTGTCCTCAAGTCCATTTTCTATGACTGTGTCTTTATTCCTGTCCTGCCTCTAGGTTCTTCAGAACCATTTTCTTTTAGATTCCATATATATGTGTTAGCATATGGTATTTGTTTTCTCTTTCTGATTTACTTCACTCTGGATGACAAACTCTAGGTCCATCTGCCTCACTACAAATAACTCAACTTCGTTTCTTTTTATGGCTGAGTAATATTCCACTGTATATATGTCCCATATCTTCTGTATCCATTCATCTGTTGATGGACACTTAGGCTGGCTCCACGTCCTAGCTATTGTAAATAGTGCGGCAATGAACATTGTGGTACATGACTCTTTTTGAATTATGGTTTTCTGAGTGTATATGACCAGTAGTGGGATTGCTGGGTCATATGGTAGTTCTATTTTTAGTTTTTTAAGGAAACTCCATACTGTTCTCCATAGTGGCTGTATCAATTTACATTCCCACCAACAGTGCAAGAGGGTTCCCTTTTCTCCACACCCTCTCCAGCATTTATTGTTTCTAGATTATTTGATGATGGTCATTCTGACTGGCGTGAGGTGATACCTCATTGTAGCTTTGATTTGCATTTCTCTAATGAATAGTGATGTTGAGCATCCTTTCATGTGTTTGTTGGCAATCTGTATATCTTCTTTGGAGAAATGTCTATTTAGGTCTTCTGCCCATTTTTGGATTGGGTTGTTTGTTTGTTTTTTTTTATATTGAGCTGCATGAGCTGCTTGTAAATTTTGTAGATTAATCCTTTGTCAGTTGCTTCATTTGCAAATAATTTCTCCCTTCTGAGTGTTGTCTTTTTGTCTTGTTTATGGTTTCCTTTGCTGTGCAGAAGCTTTTAAGATTCATTAAGTCCCATTATTTATTTTTGTTTTTATTTCCATTTCTCTAGGAGATGGGTCAAAAAGGATCTTGCTGTGATTTATGTCATAGAGTGTTCTGCTATGTTTTCCTCTAAGAGTTTGATAGTGTCTGGCCTTACCTTTAGGTCTTTAATCCATTTTGAGTTTATTTTTGTGTATGGTGTTAGGGAGTGTTCTAATTTCATTCTTTTACATGTAGCTGTCCAGTTTTCCCATCACCACTTACTGAAGAGGCTGTCTTTTCTCCACTGTATATTCTTGCCTCCTTTATCAAAAACAAGGTAACCATATGTGCATGGGTTTATCTCTGGGCTTTCTCTCCTGTTCCACTGATTTATATTTCTGTTTTTATGCCAGGACCATACTGTCTTGATTGCTGTAGCTTTGTAGTATAGTCTGAAGTCAGGGAGCCTGATTCTTCCAGCTCCTTTTCTCTTTCTCAAGATTGCTTTGGCTATTTGGGGTCTTTTGTGTTTCCATACAAATTATGAAATTTTTTGTTCTAGTTCTGTGAAAAATGCCAGTGGTAGTTTAATAGGGATTGCCTTGAATCTGTAGATTGCTTCGGGTAGTAGAGTCATGTTCACAATGTTGATTCTTCAAATCCAAGAACATGGTATATCTCTCCATCCGTTTGTATCATCTTTAACTTCTTTCATCAGTGTCTTATAGTTTTCTGCACACAGGTCTTTTGTCTCCTTAGGTAGGTTTATCCCTAGGTATTTTATTCTTTTTGTCGCAATGGCAAATGGGAGTGTTTCCTTAATTTCTCTTTCAGATTTTTCATCATTAATATATAGGAATGCAAGAGATTTCTGTGCATTAATTTTGTATCCTGCTACTTTACCAAATTCATTGATTAGCTCTAGTAGTTTTCTGGTAGCATCTTTAGGATTCCCTTTATATAGTAACATGTCATCTGCAAACAGTGACAGTTTTACTTATTCTTTTCTGATTTGGACTCCTTTTATTTCTTTTTCTTCTCTGATAGCTGTGGCTAAAACTTGCAAAATTATGTTCAATAACAGTGGTGAGTGAGGGTGACCTTCTCTTGTTCCTGATCTTAGTGGAAATGGTTTCAGTTTTTCACCATTGAGAACGATGTCGTCTGGGGTTTATCATATATGGCCTTTATTACATTGAGGTAGGTTCCCTCCATGCCTACTTTCTGGATAGTTTTTATAATAAGTGGGTTTTTAATTTTGTCAAAAGCTTTTTCTGCATCTATTGCAATGATCATATGGTTTTGTCCTTCAGTTTATTAATATAGTGTATCACATTGATTGATTTGTGTATATTGAAGAATCCTTGCATTCCTGGGATAAACCCCACTTGATCATGGTGTATGATCCTTTTAATGTACCGTTGGATTCTGTTTGCTAGTGTTCTGTTGAGGATTCTTGCATCTATGTTCATCAGAGATATTGGCCTGTAATTTTCTTTTTTTGTGACATCTTTGTCTGGTTTTGGCATCAGCATGTTGGTGGCCTCATATAATGAGTATGGGAGTGTTCCTCCCTCTGCTATATTTCGGAAGAGTTTGAGAAGGATAGGTGTTAGCTCTTCTCTAAATGTTTGATAGAATTTGCCTGTGAAGCCACCTGGTCCTGGGCTTTGTTTCTTGGAAGATATTTAATCACAGTTTCAATTTCAGTGTTTCTTCCTGTTTCAGTCTCAGAACAATGTGCTTTTCTAAGAATTTATCCATGTCTTCCAGGTTGACCATTTTGTTGGCATATAGTTGCTTGTAGTAATCTCTCATGATCTTTTGTATTTCTGCAGTGTGTGTTGTTACTTCTCCATTTTCATTTCTAATTTTGTTGATTTGAATATTCTCCCTTTTTTTCTTGATGAGTCTGGCTTATGGTTTATCAATTTTGTTTATCTTCTCAAAGAACCAGCTTTTAGGGACTTCCCTGATGACACAGTGGTTAAGAATCCACCTGCCAATGCAGGTGACATGGGTTTGAGCCCTGGTCTAGGAAGATCCCACATACCGTGGCACAACTAAGCCCCTGCACCACGACAACTGAGCCTACATGCCTAGAGCTGGTGCTCCACAACAAGAGAAGCCACCACAATGAGAAGCCTGCATGCTGCAACTAGAGATAGCCCACATGCAGCAATGAAGACCCAATGCAGCCAGAAATTAAGTAATTAATTAATTAATTTTTAAAAAAATGAAACAGCTTTTAATTTTATTAATCTCTGCTATTGTTTCCTTCATTTCTTTTTCATTCATTTCTGATCTGATCTTTATGATTTCTTTCCTTCTGCTAACTTTGGGGTCTTTTGTTCTTCTCTCCCTAACTGCTTTAGGTATAAAGTTAGGTTGTTTATTTGAAATTTTTCTTGATTCTTGAGGTAGGATTGTATTGCTATAAACTTCCCTTTTAGAACTGCTTTTGCTGCATCCCATAGGTTTTTGGTCATGTTGTTTTCATTCTCATTTGTTTCTAGGTATTTTTTGATTTCCTCTTTGATTTCTTCAGTGACCTCTTCATTATTTAGTAGTGCATTGTTTAGCCTCCATGTGTTTGTATTTCTTACAGTTTTTCTCCTTTAATTGGTATCTAGTCTCATAGCATTGTGGTTGGAAAAGGTACTTGATATGATTTCAATTTTCTTAAATTTACCAAAGCTTGATTTGTGACCCAGGATATGATCTATCCTGGGGAATGTTCCATGAGCACTTGAGAAGAAAGTGTATTCTGTTGTTTTTGGATGGAATGTCCTATAAATATCAGTTAAGTCAACCCTGTATAATGTGTCACTTAAAGCTTGTGTTTCCTTATTTATTTTCATTTTGGTTGATCTGTCCATTGGTGAAAGTGGGGTGTTTAAGTCCCCTACTATTATTGCATTACTGTTGATTTCCCCTTTTTTGACTGTTAGCATTTGCTTATATATTGAGGTGCTCCTATGTTGGGTGTGTAAATATTTACAATTGTTATATCTTCTTTGGATTGATTCCTTGATCATTATGTAGTGTCCTTCTTTGCCTCTTGTAATAGTCTTTATTTTACAGTCTAGATTGTCTGATATGAGTTTTGCTACTTCAGCTTTCTTTTGATTTCTATTTGCATGGAATATCTTTTTCCATCCCCTCATTTTCAATTTGTATGTGTCCCTATGTCTGAAGTGGGTCTCTTGTAGACAGCATATATATGGGTCTTGTTTTTGTACCCATTCAGCCAGTCTATGTCTTTTGGTTGGAGCATTTAATCCATTTACATTTAAGGTAATTATTGATATGTATATTCCTATTACCATTTTCTTAATTGCTTTGGGTTTGTTTTTGTAGATCTTTTCCTTCTCTTGTATTTCCTGCCTAGAGAAGTTCCTTTAGCATTTGTTGTGAAGACGTTTTGTTGGTGCTGAATTCTCTTAACCTTTCCTTGTCTGTAAAGGTTTTGATTTCTCCATCGAAGCTGAATGAGATCCTTGTTGGGTAATCTTGGTTATAGGTTTTTCCCTTTCATCACTTTAAATATGTCCTGCCACTCCCGTCTGGCTTGCAGAGTTTCTGCTGAAAGATCAGCTGTTAACCTTATGGAGATTCCTTTGTATGTTATTTGTTGTTTTTCCCTTGCTGCTTTTAATATTTTTTCTTTGTATTTAATTTTTGATAGTTTGATTAATATGTGTCTTGGCATTTTTCTCCTTGGATTTATCCTGTATGGGACTCTCTGTGCTTTCTGGACTTGATTGACTATTTCCTTTTCCATATTAGGGAAGTTTTCAATATAATCTCTTCAAATATTTTCTCAGTCTCTTTCTTTTTCTCTTTTTCTTCTGGGACCCCTATAAATCAAATGTTGGCATGCTTACTGTCCCAGACGTCTTTGAAACTGTCCTCAATACTTTGTATTCTTTTGCTTTATTCTGCTCTGCAGTAGTTATTTCCACTATTTTATTTTCCAGGTCACTTATCTGTTCTTCTGCCTCAGTTATTCTGCTACTGATTCCTTCTAGAGAATTTTTAATTTCATTTATTGTGTTGTTCATCATTGTTTGTTTGCACTTTGGTTCTTCTAGGTCCTTGTTAAACGTTTCTTGTATTTTCTCCATTCTATGTCCAAGATTTTGGATCATCTTCACTATTATTACTCTGAATTCTTTTTCAGGTAGACTGCCTATTTCCTCTTCATTAGTTGGTCTGGTGGGTATTTACCCCTTGCTCCTTCATCTACTTTGTATTTCTCTGTCTTCTCATTTTGTTTAACTTACTATGCTTGGGGTCCCCTTTTTGCAGGCTGCAGGTTCATAGTTCCCATTGTTTTTGGTGTCTGCCCCCAGTGTGTAAGGTTGGTTCAGTGGGTTGTGCAGGTTTCCTGGTGGAGGTGACTGGTGCCTGTGTTCTGATGGTTGGGGCTGGATCTTGTTTTTCTGTTAGGCAGGGCCGCATCCAGTGTTGTGTTTTGGGATGTCTGTGAACTTAGTATGATTTTATGCATCCTCTCTGCTAATGGGTGGGGTTGTGTTCCTCTCTTACTAGTTGTTTGTCATGGGGTGTCCAGCACTGGAGCTTGCTGGTTCTTGAGTGGAGCTGGGTCTTAGCTTTGAGACTGAGATCTCTGGGAGAGCTCTCGCTGATTAATATTACGTGGAGCCAGGAGGTCTCTGGTGGGCCAGTGACTGGAACTCGGCTCTCCCACTTCATAGGCTCATGCCTGATGACAGGCCAGAGCACCAAGACCCTGTCAGCCACATAGCTCAGAAGAAAAGGGAGAAAAAATGAAAGAAAAAAATAATAATACATAAAAAAGTTTTTTAATTAACATAAAAAATAATAATTAAAAAAATAAGGAAGAGAGCAGCCAAACCAATAAACCAATCCACCAATGATAAGAAGCAATAGAAACTAAACTAAGATAAACATAAATATCAGAAACAGATCAGTCACAGACAGCAAACTCAAAGTCTACAGTTGCTCCTAAAATCCACCGCCTCAATTTTGGGACAATTCGTTGTCTCTTCAGGTATTCCACAGATGTAGGGTACATCAAGTTGATTGTAGGGATTTCATCTGTTGCTCCTGAGGCCGCTGGGGGAGATCTCCCTTCCTCTTATTTTCACACATCTCCTGGGGTTCAGCTTTGGTTTTGGCCCCACCTCTGCATGTAGGTCACCTTCAGGCATCTGTTCCCCATCCAGACAGGAGGGGGTTAAAGCAGACCCTGATTGGGGGTGTCTGGCTCACTCAGGCTGGAGGAAGGGACGGGTATGGTAGTCATAATTGGAATGCGGAGCGAGCCTACAGCGGCAGAGGTCAACATGACATTGCAACAGCGTGAGGCCTGCCGTGTGTTCTCCCGAGGAAGTTGTCTCTGGATCATGGGACACTGGCAGTGGCAGGCTGCACAGGCTCCCGTTGGTGGTGGTGGGGGGGGGGGTTGTAGATAGTGACCTGCGCTTGCACACAGGATTCTTGGTGGCAGCAGCAGCAGCCTTAGCATTTCATGCCCGTCTCTGGGGTCCAAGCTGATAGCCGAGGCTCACGCCTGTCTCTGGAGCTCACTTAGGTGGTGCTCTGCCTTCTGTGGGCACACAGGGAAGGAATCCCATCTCCTCGCACACCGCAAAACAATGGTCTCTAGCCTCTTAGGCAGGTCGAGACTTTTCCCCAAATTCCCTGCCAGCTAGCTGTTGTGCACTGGCCCTTCAGGCTGTCTTCATGCAGCCAACCCCAGTCCTTTCCCTGGGATCTGAACTTCAAAGCCCGAGCCTCAGCTCCCAGCCACCACTCGCCCCGGCGTGTGAGCAGACAAGCCTCTCAGGCTGGTGAGTGCTGGTTGGCACCGATCCTCTGTGTGGGGATCTCTCCGCTTTGCCCTCTGCACCCCTGTTGCTGTGCTCTCCTCTGTGGCTCCAAAGCTTCCCCCTCCACCCACTCCCCGTCTCTGCCAGTGAAGGGGCTCCCTAGTGTGTGGAAACTTTTCCTCCTTCACAGTTCCCTCCCAGAAATGCAGGTCCCATCCCTATTCTTTTGTCTCTGCTTTTTCTTTTTCTTTTGCCCTACCCAGGTACATGGGGAGTTTCTTGCCTTTTGGGAAGTCTGAGGTCTTCTGCCAGCATTCAGAAGTTGTTCTGTAGGAGTTCCACTTGTAGAAGTATTTTTGATGTATTTGTGGAGAGAAAGGTGATCTCCATGTCTTACTCCTCTGCCATCTTAAAGGTCCCCCAGGTATACATATTTTTAAGTGTTAACCAGTGTGGCATGAATGCTTTTTTGTAATATCTACCTTATACAACAAAACTATAAATGAGATAAAAAATAAATAAGCCCTGGAATTTCAAGGCCTTGACTAGTTCACATACCCCATTCTGGAGATCACATTGCTAGAAAATTGGGGTGAAAATAGTTTCTCTACTTGATAGAAAAATTTGAGTACACCCATAAGAAGAAGGTCTACAGGCAAAAATGTCCTTGATAGAAATAAACTAAGCTATACAAGTTTTTAAAGAAAATATCCAAGTTCTACCTTTTGGCTTAACTAAATATAAATCAAGAGAGACATCCTTAAGCCAATGTCTTTAAAAAACAAAACAAAAGTGATGTGTCTCCTTGGGAAGTATTTACTAGTTTAACTTTTGCCATCTTGTCACTTATTTCAGAGTGGGAAATACCTGGATTCTAGATAAGGGAAGATCACATTCAGTGGAAGAAAGTTTGAATACCCTTTATAAATTTTCTTCATCTGTCTCTGTTAGGTACCTTTAAAAAAAACTATGTTGTTAGTTACATTATAGAGTACATTCCAATTTGGTGGAGTCAGGTCTGAAATTTAAAAAAAAATTGTCTCTTTCTAGTTTATGACTTATTGACGTGTTCTGCCCAAATTTGGATTATGTTTTAGTGCCCTTCATTAGGCAGCTGAATATAAAGAGTTGTGATTCTGAAAGCAGAATTTGTCTGGGCGTATATATTGGCCATTGTTGCCTTCAACTTAAAGGAGGCAGCAGAAGAGATGGGAGGGCAAGATACCAGAGGTCTGATGGTAAATGATGGTGATATTTTCCTTCTATTTTCTAGTCTGTTTACATTGAACATGCCTTAATTATAATATAAACTAGTATAAATTTTAATTTTAAAAACATATTATATGTAGTAAAATTACTGTACTCATTTAAATTCTTTAAGTTAATTTTAAATATTTTCAATAATTATCAATGTTTTTTTTTCAATACATACTTTTATTTACATTTCAAACATTTTGTGTTAGGCACTATGATTATATGAATCTATTTTTATTAATGGGACACCATTACTATACTTCAATTATTAAACAATATTCTGTTGCTGTTTTGACTCAGAAGTTGAAATTATCTATTCTATTATGTGGACAAAAATATCTCATCTCAATGACCTATTTTCTTAATGTGTATGACAAAAATCTTCTTGGAAGTTGGCCCAGAAATAATTGCCTTTAAATTAATTCATTTAAAATTTTTTCCATCTTAAATGTTCAAAGACAGTAATTTAACAGAAACAGAAACTTTGATTTCTGTATTTTATACTAGTCAAAAAAAATTAGAGTATGATAATGGCACAATGACTAAGGGAATGAGTAGTATATTTTAAAAGTTCAGAAGAGCTATTTTATCAAACAATAATTACTATTTTATGAAGAAAGCAGAACATTTTGCCGTCTCATTTTAAAAATTAATTTAAAATATACTATATTAAAATATTATACTAGACATTTGAAGAATTTAGAGAAGTGAACCAGAAAGTGATTTATTGGGATACAGCACCTGATACTGTAAGAAGCAGAGTTTGCGGACTTACCTAGACCTGAAAATTGCAGCTTATTTATTTACTAGCTGTTTGACAAGGGCCAAGTTATTTAATATCTCATCCTCAATTTTATTATCTCAAAAATGGCAGTAAAAATACTTACTTTAAATATTTGTGAGGTCTACTAAATGAAGTAATTCAAATGCTTACTATATGATCTGACATATAATAAATGTTGAAAAAGTCTAGCAGTCTCCAGCATGACTAGTAGATTCTGGGAGTCTGATGGCTAGGGAGAAGTAGGCAGCAAAATTGTGAACAAGTTGATAACATGAGGGGATCATGTTGGTGTCTGTTGAGTGCTCTGTCTGACTCTTTTGAGGGCCTTCCTCCAAGCAGTGATGGTGACAAGTTGGACAGGGCAAGGTATGTGAAATCATGATTTCTCTTTGCTGTTGTAACTATGTCATCAGAAGTAATGTATTACTAACAGGATGTTCTTAAACATGCAAGGTTTCCTTTTCTTTTATTCCTATAATCATCAAAGTCCTTCTCTACATGATGTTTCTCTTTTTTTTTTTCTTTTTTCCTTATTTAAACAACTTAATAGTCCTTCCATCCCTCCTCCAATGTGAGGCGCACAATCCCAGGTGCTATTTCAACTCTACTCTTTAACCATTTACTTGTGATTTTATCTATTAAGTTACAGTAACACCAGGGGAACACTCATAACCCAGCTCACAGGAATACTGATTATAATGGTTAATCTGAACTGCACCCTCTGCTAAATTTATTGATTGCCATTTGTTTTTTACTCATCTTGACTTTATGGCTACTTGAATGTATACAACCTACTATTTCCTTGACCCAACTCACCCTAATCTTCATTTCTCTTCAATGGACCAAGACATAACATTTTATATCCACCTAGAACATATTATGTCTACTAACATATTATGTAAAACTTTTCCAAATATAATATATAGTATCTTTTAAGGTTACTTACTAAAATACTGTATTTACTGAATAACTAAATTTAATATACTTTGCTTCGTTTACACAGTAAATCTACCTTATGATCATCATTCCTTCACCTGTTGTTTGTATCTTTTAATATTTTACCCCCTGTGTAAAACACCTACTTCTTTATTTCCCACAACTTTCTTTCCTATTAAGAACCTCCATCAGGACATAGCAGCTATGGTAATGATGGGAAGATAGTTTCTTTAAATTGCAAAACACTATCCCAGTACTGTAATTCATTCAAGGAACAAATAGTTAAAGAACATCTCTTATGTGCCATGCATTGTGCTAGATATTAGTAACATAAACGTGAAAAAGTTATGATCACTCTCTTTAAGGAAATCACAGTTACTTGATAAAGATAAACATTTAAATAATTAAGTATGATAAGTTATAGTGGTTTCTAAAAGTACTAGGGAATTCAAATAGGAAGTAATAAATTCTACCTAGAGGAAAAGAACTTGGTAGAATTTAAAGGGAGAGGGTGATATATAACCTGGGTAGACCTGGCAGGAGGAAAGGAAATGATGCCTTTTATGATACTCATAATAATCCCGTGTGGTAGTGCAACTGAATTTAAGCAACTTTGCCATGGTCCCACACTTTGGACTGGCAGACAGGGAGAGGATGTGGAGAAATGGGAGCCTGGATTGACATGTAAGTACAACAGTGGGCTACAAGGTGTTGTTACCTATGATAGCAATGTTCAGTAATGATCATGAAGCCTATTGTTATATCAGTGACTGAAGAGAGGGGAAAATATAGAAAGCACTGTCAGACTCAGATGTCTGCATGAAACAATTATGATTAGAGGTTTCTCTAGCCTTTGAGTATATGACACACTGCTGTGAGCTGTGGATGACAGCCAGTGGTGGTAAGGATTGTGAAGCTGGTCACTAGTAAATATCTTATGCATAATGGTAAGTAATTTCTTTATACTACTGTTCACCAGGTACCATGACTCATGAGCAGGTCACTCTTTACCTAAGGTTGTATGGCATCATCTGTTACTAGGTCACTGTCTTAGCTACTGACCCTCTGTTCTGCTGGGTACAGCTGTCCCTTGTGGACAGTTTCTGTCAATTCTCTAAACTAAGGGAGAGATAGCTTCTCCAAATATTATTAGAAGCAGTTATTCAGAGTTTAGCATACTCAACTTCAGAATCCCTAGAACTGTCCAGGGAACAATCAGCTTCCTTCTAATGTCAAGGGTAATAATACTCACATCCCCAGCCCTTTCACCACTTGGAGTATACCATGCCTCTAGAGGCCCAAGTTGCTTTTGACCCCAGTGACAATTCCCTTACCCTATTAAAATCAATGAGCAGACATTTGTTTCATGTCATCAAAACTAATTCTATCACTGCAAAACTAAAAATTCTTCCCTCCCCTAAGAAACAGAGTATGTCCCTAAAGGAATTTAACAATTTAATTCTCTAGTCTAACAGTAAAAATTGCTTACAAATTTGAAAGCTGAAGTCTTTCAAACATGTAATAAAAAATATTAAGATCCAATCAGCTGGCACACCTCATGACAACACTAGTTTCTGAAGAAAGAGATTGGCATTTAGGTCTCTAATAAATCAAAGAGTAAATATTTTCCCTTTCATACCCTGGAGTCTGTTGACAAACACTGTGATCTTAAAAAACTGGTCTTGTACTTTACATAGAAATATGTTTTTAAAGTTCAAGATAGAAAAATTTAATGAAGTGATGTCTAAAGTTTATCTGAATATTTAAATCTATTTAAATCTATAAAAATTAAATGAACCTTAATGTTTACACAGTTATTCAATTTTTTTCATTGTTACCACACTTAGGAATCAGTACCTTTGACCACTGACCATTGACAAAGAGCTGGTTATAATACAACTTCATTTTCCTTGATAAGATGGATCATGATATTTCTTCAAGTGACTGATCATCTGATGGGTGATTATGGATACTCTAGGGACAACTGTATTATTATAAACATTTTGCAATTCATTTTTAAAATTTAAAATCACTGTGAAAATCTGGCATTTTAATATCTTGATAAAAGCTCCAGGTGGTCTTAAAATGTACCTTTCCATACTTTTTGGTTTAAAATATTTCATAAGATATATTTTTATTTTTGCTTATTTATTCTACTATACCACATGCAAGCAAAATTTTTGATCCTTCTACTTTGTTTTGTAAGTCAAATATAGGCCAGATGCTCATGTGGACAAGGCTGCTTGTACAGACGTGTTCAAAGACCTCCAGATCAACAGCATGACAATATGTTACAAAAATCCCCTTGCCTCTCACCTCCAATTTTCTCACAGTTTGTAACTGATCCAGAGTTTCTCAATCTTTAGGACTCTCTTTATGAACTTTCTCCTTGAAAATCTCCCAAACATCCCATTCACATGGACTCTTCTCTCTTCTTTTCCCCATGCAACTAGTGCCACCTTCCTGTCATTTCACTGAAATTCCTGAATACATCCATCAATTGCCTCAGGCCAAAAGACTGTGTGCCTGTGTGACCACCAATATTTCATTTCTTCTCACAGAGAAATGCATTGAGACTACTGGAAGGAAGTTTTCTCAGTCTAACTGCTTTTCCACTGTAAAATCCCAGTGGAACCATTCTAGGGTATAAAATTGTCTACCTCTAGATTATGCAGATCAAGAGATTGCTTTATATACCTAAATCTTGGTGCTTGGTGGTTGGAAGCACAATGTATGCAGATACATGTATTGACAAACAACCTCAATGTTTCCAGCATTCTGATATATTCTTTGAACTAGGGTGGTAAAATCTATTCACGCTGCAGTTCCCTTAGCTCAAATCTTAAGGAGCAAAACTTAGATTGAGCAGTTGCACTCTCTCAAGCTGATCCACACGCAGCCTCCTATAATTCATAAAGTGTTTTTACAGTATACAAATCCAGAAGCTTCTGTGCCAGGTCAGAATCCTAGGGTCCCATAGTTTCATGAGTTTTACCTCCAGAAATCTCACCAAGTTCTTAAGGTAAAGAGCCAATAAAAGTCACTTTGTACTTTTAGCAAGGGGAGGGCAAAAATAACCATTCTGAAATATGCCCAGAATGTTCTCCACAATGAAAGCCTACTCTTCAAAGGAAAAGACTTTACCAGAGCATCATCTACCCTGGAGGAAGGGCAATTAGCCAACTCAAGCCCCCTCTAGTTTTTATGTCTCACCTAGATGGGGGAAAAATGCTGAGAAACATTTCTGAAAGTCACAGCTCAGGGATTCAAGCCCACTAAAAGAGTGAGATTTAATCATAAGATTACAGACTTTTTCCCTTCCTACACACGTTACCACAACATAAAAGGACCCATATAATAGCAGTGGATTATATTTGAAATAAATGTAAAACATAATCTATTTAAGATTTAGTTCTTAGTGGGCCCAAAGACAACAGGGAAAACAAGGATACTGGAGGAATCTGAAGCCTCTGGTAACTACAGCTACAGCAAACATGAAACACAGATGAACTTCAAGCCAGATTAATGTAAAACCTCACATAAGTGCCCATGTGTCTCAGTTTTTATTACCTAATAGATCATGACTGACTTTCAACAAACAAAATAACAAGACATTCTAAATGGCATGAAAAGAAACACAGTCTGACGAGACAAAGGAAGTGTTAGAAGCTGACTCATAAATAGCATCAATGTAAAATAGCTATGATTAATATGTTAAAGTCTCTAATGGAAGAAGTAGACAACATGCAAGGACAGACAGATAATGTAAGGAGAGAAAAAAAACCCTAAGAAAAAGGCAAAACGATATGTTAGAATCAATACTGAAGAATGCATTTGATGGGTACATCAGTAGGTTAGACGTGGCTGAAGAAATAATCATTAAGCTTGAAGATATGTCAATAGAAACTTCCTAAACTAAAATGCAAACAGAAAGAATTAAAAAGATAAATAAAGAGAGAAAGAAACAGAAGAAATATTGGAGATAATAACAGCTTAAATTTTTTGGAAATTAATGACAGACAACAAAACATAGATCAAGGACGCTTAGAGAACACTGGAAAAGATAGATATCAAAAGAATCTACATCAAGCCATATTCGAATTGCAGAAAACCAAACCAAAGACAAAGAGTAAATCTTAAAAGCAGCCTGAGGGGTGATAAACACCTTACCTATAGAGGAACAAGGATCAGAGTTACATCAGACTTCCTGTCACAAAGCATGCAAGCAAGAAGATAGTGGAATGAAATATTTAAAGTCATGAAAGAAGAAAAAAATGCACCGACCCAGAATTCTATATCCACTGACCCAAAATTCACTTCAAGAGTGAAAGAGAAATCAAGAATTTCTCAGATAAACAATAACTGAAGGAATTTGTCTCCAGTAAAGAAGCCTGCAATAAATGTTAGAAAACATTCTTCACAGATTAGGAAAGTGGCATAGGTCAAAACTCAGATCTTCATAAAGAAAGGAGAAGTGGCAGAGAAAACTCATTAAGGTAAAATAAATAATTTTTTGGTATTCTTCTTAATTGATCTAATAGACAGCAGTTTGTCTAAATTAATAGTAGTAACAAAGTACTGGGTGATTATAGTATCTGGTTAAGTTAAGTGGCTGATAGTAATGTTATAAGGGAAGGGGAGGAGAAGTTGAAAACACTAGGTTAGAAAATACCTGCACTATTAGTGAAGCAGTATAGTGTTTGAAACTGAATTATATTAGTTGTAAAGGTATAAGCTCCAAAACAAGCAAAATTAAAAAACTTAATTGATAAGGTAAGAGAGGAGAGAAAAAGGAATCATACAAAATACTCATCTAAAACTAGAGAAAGCAGAAAAGGAATGTAACATAAAAAAGAAACAGAGAACAAATGCAGTGAATAGAAATTAGGCACAAATATTTTTGATATTAATCCAACAATAACCACTTTAAATGTCAATGGTCTAAACACATCAATTAAAAGTAGAGTGCATACTTATTTGCAGGGCAGGAATAGAGACACAGACATAGAGAATGGACCTGTGGAAACGGGGAGGGTGGGGGGAGGCGAGGGGAGGGATGAATTGGGAGACTGGGATTCACATATGTGCATTGCCATGTGTAAAACGGATAGGCTGGTGGGAACCTGCTGTATAGCACAGGGAACTCAGCTTGGTGTTGTGTGATGACCTAGATGGGTGGGATGGGGGGGGTAGGAAGGAGGTCCAAGAGGGTGAGGACATATGTATACATAGAGCTGATTCACTTCATTGTATAGCAGAAACTAACACAACATTGTAAAGCAACTATACCCCAATAAAAAAAAACTATATGCAACTATATGTTGCCTATAAAAAATATATAGAAACAGAGAGGTCTCCACTGTTATAGTAACTCCTCTTTCAATTATTAGCAGATCAAGCAGGAAGAAAATCAGTAAGGCTATATCTGAACTAAAAGTACCAAGATTGTTTAGCAGTATCTTACAAAACTAAACATAGTCATCTACCCAATCCAGTAGTCGTGATCCTAGGTTTTTACTCAGTTGAGTTTAAAACTTATGTCCATACAAAAAACAGCACAGGAATATTTATATCAGCTTTATTCATATGGTCAAAAGGCAGAAGCAACCAAGATGTCCTTCAACAGGTGAATGGATATGTGTGGTACATCTGTAAAATGAGATATTACCATGTGAAAAAAGAAATGAGTTATCAAGCCACAGAATGACTTGGAAGAAACTTAAATACATCTTAAGTGAAAGAAATCAGTCTAAAAAAGCTACCTACTTTTATGATTCAAATTATATGACATTGTGGAAAAGGCAAAACAATAAAAACAGTAAAGATAAGTGGTTGCCATGGGTTCAGGGAGTGGAAAGAAGGAGAAAAGGCAAAGCAGAGGAGATTTTTTAGGGCAATAAAACTATTTTGTGTGTTCTATAATGAATACATGCCCTTATGTATTTGTCAAAATTCATGCAACTTTATAGCATAAAGAATGAACCTTAGTTTATGCAAATTTAAAAATATCACTTGGGATGTTTGAGGAAACTCAGGAAAGCAGGCAGAATGTGACAAAAGAAAATTAGTCTATTACAGCTTCACTGAAGTGGGTATGGGAAGGGTGGTAACCTGAGTAACTATGGAAATGAGTGGTGTACATAAGACCAAAGGCAAAAGGGGCTGCATATAAGCACTGTACTCTAGTTCAAAAGGTTGTTTATTACAGAGATATGGATGAACAATTCTGATACTGTTATTCAAAAACATTGGAATTGAACCATTAAGAAAATGGGTGGCAGATAACAGGATCCAAGTTTCTTACTGTTGGAGTGGGAATTTATAGATAAGCAAAAAATGAGGCCAGAATATCCATATGGTAATGTATTAGAGTTGGGAATACCAGCAGACTTCATATTTAACTTAATATAGTCAAAGATAGTTTTACATGTAGAAATATTTATTGATATATGTATATACATAGGTTAATATACAAACGTATCTTTCTTTGCTCTATCAGCTGAGCAGAAAGAGCTTAAAAGAAATGACACCCAATAGTAACAAGCACACCTACTGCCCAGATCTTGGTGTCTAATACCAGTCTCTGGAAAAAAAAAAAAAAATCCTTACAAATAACAAAATCAGAGATCCTTGGAGAATTCCCTGATTCTAGAACTAGAGCTGGAAATATTTGAGATGAGCCTGAAGCATCTTATAATGCCATAAACAACGAAGTGCTCAAACACACACACACACACACACGCACACACACATGCACACGCACACACACATGCAAAGAGATAAGGTATGTCAAAGGGGAATAGGAGCCAACTGAAAGATTCCCAATAGCCAGGATGGAAAAAATTGAGCTATAAAATTGATAAAGTAGGCATTATAATCCTATATATATATAATAAATACTATGTCTCCATACTGATGTATAAAAATGGTTAAATAATTAATAATTGAGATGAAATAAGTTTTCCATGTAGAAGAATTTCTAATAAATTATGTAGATAGTTCATACTAAGGTGACTTCCCTCTAAAAGAATACAGTATAAAAAGGAGGAAATAAAAGTGTAACTCTATAGTGGAGAAACCTGACAGAAACTACTTTAGCCAGGTGATCAAGGTCAATGTCAACAGTCAAAAATCATGTTGATACTATATACCCTTGATATGATATGATCACACTTTACCTCAGTGGTCTTGCTTTCCAGAAGCCATAATCTCAGTCTAATATGAAAAAGCATCAAACAGATTCCTATAAAAGGACATCCTACAACACACTCGATCAATACTCCTCAAAACTCTCAAGGTTCCCCAAAACAAGGAAAATCTGAAAAACTGTCACACCAAGAGGAATCTAAGGGAAGATAATGATTAAATGCAGTGTGATGTCATGGATAGAATCCTGGAATACGAAAGGATACTAGGTAAAAATTAAGGAAATCTGAATCATCTATAGACTTTAGTTAACAATATTTGTTCATTGTTAAAACTGTAACATACAAATGTAAGATATTAATAACAGTGAAGACTGTGAGAGGGTGCTGTATGGGAATTAAATTATTACTCAATTTCTCTATAAATATTAAACTATTCTAAAAATAATGTCTATTAATTAAAAAAGCAAATGAGGAATAGCTCAAGGTAATCTAAAGATATTTTTCTCACAATTTAAATGAAAACAATGCATTTAATGGTGCCCCTTAATTTAACAACAGAGACCTACAAATTTAATATACAATTAAATTCATGATGATAGTCCAAATAAACATGAACATGGTTAAATATTCTGGATGTGCATAACCAAGAGAAATTGAAAAAACTGAAATTATGTTTTTGGTCAAGAATATAGCTTAGTTGCATTCCATTAAAACCTTTAGTACCTGGAAATTGACCTGGAAAAATTTAAAAACAATTCAGATAATCTATACCATAGAATATAATTAAGCTTTAAAGGGCCAATTTTAAGATTCAATTAGAGAGCATCTAATATGGGTATGTAAATTATGTGAGACAAAGTATAGTATTCAAAGTAATCTTTTTCATAAAATACAGTAAGATAAGAGATTGTGAATATTAGAGTGCTAACTACTTCAGGGATTTATAACATGATGATCAGCAAATTCAAGAATTAAAATCAAACTGAGACTTTAGTGGCTCTAAGAAATAAAGCTGATAAACTGGTAGCTAAGTACTCCAAGTTCTGCTTTTGACTCAAATTTTACAATTATTGCTGCTGAATGAACAAAGAATATATTTGTTTTATTAAAATAACAATGAGGTTTTTTTACTCTCAAAAGATCTTTTTGGTGTGACATCAGCATTGTGTGGCAAAACACATCCCTTGTTTTGTTTTTATCTCAAAAACAAAAATTCAACATCCATCCACAAACAAAAGTACCTTTAAGGGAACTGTATACCAGCACCATATGTCAAGGGACTAGGAGGAGTCTTGCCCAACAATGCATTGGGAATCAGGCAGACAGGACTCAGTCCTGGTTATGGACCCTGCAGTAGCCCATAAGCCAACTCCAGCCACTCTAAGCTGTGGTGTGGGAGCCCCTGGAGATCACTAACTTTAAAAATCACCCACAGACAAAAGAGCCTTTGTGGGAGTCCAGGTTTCCAGAGAAGTTCCAGCACTACGTTGGACAAAAAAAATACAAGTTTGGATGTGTTGGAGTGGGTAAGAGAAAGAGTTGACTTTGCTAGATCATACCTCCCCCAAGATTACACACTTTAGTGACAGGAGAGATTATCCTTGACCCATGATTTCTCCTGCAGGGGGAAAGGAGAACTAGTAAGTAAGTACCCAGCTTCCCCATCTGTGCTGAAGACTGCCAAATGGGCTCATTTCTCTCTAGCCATATCTGGAGTACTGATCATAAGCTAAATGACTAGTGTGTGGGAAGTAGCAGGAAGAAGAGAAGATAGAACTCTCGGGCAATATTAAAAGAATGTAGACACTACTGTGTTACTGATTCCATCAAGAAGCTTGCCCATAAGGCACTGAGAATGCCTCACCCATGGGTCCCCTCAACTGGCCTGTGGGCACTGCCAGTGCTCCAAATACCTCACCCACACACATTCCACCCCCTGGCCAGCTCCCTGTGTATGCTCCAGATGGCAGTGGTAAGAGCAAGTTTTGTCAGTCAGCTAGTGAGTGCATGTAGAAAACTGGCTGAATCTGCAGACCAGGGAGAGACCACAAACTTGAGCTTTAGTGTCACCTTTGGGGAAACAAAAGAGAGGCTGTCAGCACTCAGCTCATGTATTGCAGGATACAAAGAAGGCATAGGAGCTTAAGAATCCTGCAACAAGAGAGAGAAAGATGTGTGGAGCAGTTGTATCTGTAGAAGGTCTAATAAAGCCTCAGGATCTCTAGCAGGGCTGAAGGAAGTTATTTCTCCCCCCACCCCCCCACACCACAAAGGCACTTAGTAAAGAGAGGAGGTGGCTGCCACTTCATATTCAAAAACAACAATGCAAAACTTCAAGTTACACAAAAAATCAAGGTACAATAAAGGATCACAATAATCTTCTGGTAACCACACCCAAACACATGGAGATCTGCAATTTACCAGGTAAAAAATTCAAAATAGCTGTTTTAAGAAAGCTCAATGAGCTACATGAAAACACAGAAGGATGATTTAACGACATCAGGAGAACAATACACACACAAAAAGAGAATTTTAAGAGAGATAGAAATCATAAAAAAGAATCAAACAGAAAACCTGCAGCTGAAGAAAACAATGAATGAAATGAAAATGCAAAAAAACCTCATCAACAATAGAACTGATCAAGTGAAAAAAGAAATCTGTGAGACTGAAGAAAAGACTCTGAAATTATCTAGTCAGAGGAGAATAAAAAAGAATTCTAAAAAGGTGAAGAAAGCCTGCTTGATCTATGGGATATCATTAAAAGAAAAAAATTTCAAAATAATTGGAGTTCCAGGAAAAGATAGGGAGAAGGAGGTCAGGAAGCTTATTTATAGAAATGATGGCTGATAACTTCTGGGGAGAGATTTGGATATCCAAATTCATGAAGCTCAGAGGTCACAAAGCAAAATCAACTTAAAGAGATCCTCTCCAAGGCACATTGTAATAAAACTCTCAAAAATCAAAGACAGAGAGAATCTTAAAAGAAGTAAGAGAAAAGAAGCTTGTAACTTATAAGGGAACTCCCATAGGCTGTTAGCAGATTTCACAGCAGAACACTTATAGGGCATGAGAAGGTAAATGATATATTCAAAGTGCTTAAAGAAAAAAACTGCCAGTCAAGAATATGTTGCCCAGCAAAGTTGTATTTCAGAAATAAAGGAGAGACAAAAACTTTCCCAGAAGAACAAAACCTGAGGGAATCCATCATCACTAGTCTGTATTACAAGAAATACTGAAAGATTTCTTGAAGCTGAAATGAAAGAATAGTAATTAGTAAGATGAGAATATACAACACAATGATAAAGGTAAGTATATACTCAATTCAGAACTCTAACACTATAATGTGATAGAGTGTTAAACACTTAACTGTAGTGAAATGAAGAAAGGACAAGAGTATTAAAAATAACTATAGCTACAGTAATATGTTAGTGAACAAACAATATGAAAAGAACAAAATTACAACATTAAAAAAAAAGGAGGGAGTAAAAGGGTAGTTTTTTTATGGAATTGAAGTTATTATCAATGTAAAATAGACTGTTATATCTGTAAGATGGAAAAAAATATTCCATGTAAGTAGAAACAAAATAGAGAGCAGGGGTAGCTATAGTTATATCAGAAAAAAAATAGAATTAAGCCAAAAACTGTAACAAGAGACAAAGGAGATCATGATATAATTATAAAGGGGTCAATTCATTATGAGGATAAAATAGTAAATGTATATGTGCCCAGTATCAGAGCACCCAAATATGCTATACAAATACTAACAGATCTGAAAGGACAAATAGACAACAACACAATAATAGTAGGGGATTTCAATACACCACTTTCAACAATGGATACTTTGGACAGAAAATCAATGAGATAACATTGGACTTGTACCAAACTTTAGACCAAATGGAACTAACAGACATGTGCAGAACCTTCCATCCAATAGCAACAGAACACAAATTCTTCTCAAGCATATATGGAATATTTTCCTGGATAAATCACATGATAAGTCACAAAACAAGTTCTTAGCAAATATAAGAAGACTGAAATCATAGTAAGTATCTTTTCCAAAACTCAGTGGTATGAAATTAAAATGAAACTAAAAATCAGTGACAGGAGGAAAGCTGGAAAATTCACCAATATGTGGAGATTAAACAATATGCTTCTAAACAAGCAATGGGTCAAAGAAGAAATCAAAAGAAAAATCAAAATATCTTGAAACAAACAAAAATGGAAACTCAACATACAAAACTTATGGAATGCAGCAAAAGCAATGTTAAGAGGGAGATTTTAGCAATAAATGTCCACAATAAGTAACAACCTAATTTTACACCTCAAGAACCTAGCAAGAGACGAACTAACTAAGCCTCATATAAGCAAAAGGAAAGAAAAAACATCAGAGCAGAAATAAATGAAATAAAGACCAGAAAAACAGTACAAAAGATCAAATTAAACTAAGACTAGATTTTTTTTTTTTTTTGCAGTACACGGGCTTCTCACTGCTGTGGCCTCTCCCGCTGCGGAGCACAGGCTCTGGACGCGCAGGCTCAGGGGCCATGGCTCACGGGCCCAGCCACTCCGCGGCATGTGGGATCTTCTCAGACCGGGGCACGAACCCGCGTCCCCTGCATCGGCAGGCAGACCCCCAACCACTGCGCCACCAGGGAAGCCCCCAAGACTAGATTTTTTTTATATACAAAAAAGGAAACCTTTCCATAAACTCACTAAGAAACAAAGAGGGCATAAATAAATAAAATCGTCAATGAAAGAGACTTTAGAACTGATCTAACAGAAATACAAAAGATCATGAAAGATTCTAAACAAGTATATATCAACAAATTGGGGAACCTTGAAGAAATGGATAAATTTCTAGAAACATACAACCTACCAAGATGAAATCATGAAGATATAAAAAATCTGAACAGACCAATCATGAGTAAGAAGATTTAATCAATAATCAAAATCCTCTCAAGGGTGGAAAGCCTAGGACAAAATTGTTCCATCAGTGAATTTTACTAAACATTTAAAGAAGTAATGTCAATCCTTCACAAATTCTTCTCAAACATTTCAGAAGAGGGAACACCCCCAAATTCATTTTATGTGGCCAGTAATAGCCTGATACCAAAGCCAGATAAGGACACTATAAGGAAAGAAAACTACAGACCAATATCCCTGATGAACACAGATGTAACTACTCTCAACAAGATATTAACAAAGTGTATTCAACAACACAATAAAAAGACCATACAACATCAACAAGCAGGAATTTTCCCTATGATGCAAGGATGGTTCAACACATGCAAATCAATAAATGTGATACACCATATTAACAGAATGAAAGATCAAACTGTAATTATATCAATAGATGCAGAAAAAGCATTTGACAAAATACAACATTTTTTATGATAAAAACAATCAACATATTGGGTGTAGAAAACATTCTTCAACATAATAAAGGCCATATATGATAATCCCACAGCCAACATCATACTCAATGGTCAAAGTGTGAAAGCTTTTCCTCTAAGATCAGGAACAAGATAAGGGTGCCTATTCTCACCACTTCCATTCAACAAAGTACTGGAAGTCCTACTTAGCACAATCAGGCAAGAAAATAAACAAAATATACATAAATCAGATAGGAATAGGTAAAATATATTTTGTTTGCAGATGATATAGTCTTATATACAGAAAATCCTAAATTCTGCTCCCAAACTATTAGAATAAATAAATCAGTAAAGTTACAGGATACAAAGTCCATAAACAGAAATCAGTTATATTTCTAAACACTACAATATCTGAAAAAAAATAAAGAAAATCGCTTCATTCACAGTTGCATCAAAAATAATAAAATACTTTGGAGTAAATTTAACCAAGGAAATGAAAGATTAGTATACTGAGAACTATTTACAAGGTTTTGATGAAAGAAATTTAAAAAGACATAAACAATTGGAAAGATATTCAAAATTTAAGGATAGCAAGAATTAATATTAAAATGTCCATGCTACCCAAAGCCATCTATAGATTCAATGCAATCCCTATTAAGATTCCAATAGCATTTTCTAAAGAAATGGAAAAATCAATTCTAAAATTTGTGTGGAACCACAAAAGACATTGAAGAGCCAAAGCAGCCCTGAGAAAGAACAACAAAGCTGGAGGCATCTCACTTCCTAATTTCAAACTATATTACAAAGTTATTAACAGTCAAAACAGTATGGTACTGGCATAAAAATTGACACGTAGACCAATGGAACAGAAGCAAGAGCCAAGAAACAAATCCCCATACACTGCAGTCAACTAACATTTGATAAGGGACCCAAGAATACTCAATGGAAAAAGAAGAGTCTCTACAATAAATGCTGTGGGGAGTATTGGATAACCACATGCAGAATGAAATTGAACCCCTATATTACATCACTTACAAAAATTAACTCAAAATGGACTAAAGACTTAGAAATAAGACTTGACCACAAAACTCCTAAAAGAAAATGCAGGGGGAAAGCCCCCCTTGATATTGGTCTTGGCAATGATTTTTTTTTTTGCGTTACATGGGCATCTCACTATTGCGGCCTCTCCTGTTGTGGAGCACAGGCTCTGGATGCACAGGCTCAGCAGCCATGGCTCACGGGCCTAGCCGCTCTGCGGCATGTGGGATCTTCCCAGACCAGGGCAGGAACCCGTGTCCCCTGCATCGGCAGGCAGACTCTCAACCACTGTGCCACCAGGGAATACCGGCAATGATTTTTTGATATGACACCAAAAGCACAAGCAACAAAAGTAAAACTTAATTAATAAGTCAGACTACATCAAACTAAAAAGCTTCTGCACAGCAAGTCATATAACTGATAAGGGGCTAATACTCAAATTATAAAAAGAGTTCTTACAACTCAACAGCAATAATAATAATAATAATAATAAATAACCCAAGCAATGTGATTGTTTTTAATGGGCAGAAGTACTAGATGGACATTTTTCCAAAGGAGACGTACGAATTACCAATAGGTACAGGAAAAGGTGCTCAACATCACTAATCATCAGGGAAATGCGAATCAAAACCACAATGAGATATCATCTCATACCTGTTACAATAGTTATCAACAAGACAAGAGATAAGTGTTGATGAGGGTGTGGAAAAAAGAGAATGATGGGAGTGTGAAATGGTACAGCCACTATGGAAAACAGTGTGCAGGTTCCTCAAAAAAATAAAAATAGAACTGCATATAATCCAGCACTTTCACTTCTGGGTAAATATCTAAAGGAAATTCAAATAGGATCTTGAAGATGCATCTGCTTTCTCATGTTTGTTGCAGTATTATTCATAATAGCCAAGATATGGAAACAACCTAAGTGCCTGTCAACAGATGAATGGATAAAGATGTGACAGATACATAGATAGATAGATAGATCGATAGATAAATAGATAGATAGATCTGAAAGCTCAGAACACATTAATTGGAACAGAAATATAAACATATCCCAAAGGAAAAAAAAACATAACAATACTTAATATTGGAAATTTAATTCTCCCTAATATAATTAGTTTATGTTTATGATTCATGAACTGTTTTATATTCTTCTACGCTTATGTATTATATATGTAACAAGCAGAAAAGTTCCTAGTTATGTCTATCAGCACAGAAGAATTTTCTACAAATGTTTCTGTAGTCAGAATTTCATTTGCCTTGCCCGTGACTCATCAGAAGACGGGCAATATCTGGATTCATCACAGGAAAGAGTCTCAGGAAGTTTTATTATAAGCATACACACACACACAGAGGAAAATATTCTTCAGCCATGAGAGTTAAGGAAATCCTGTTATTTTGCAATAGCATGGTTGGACCTTGAAGGTGTTATGCTAAATGAAATAGATAGCAGAAGACAAATGCTATATGATATCACTTATATGAGGAATCTAAAAAAGCTGAACTTGTACAGATACTAAATTTTTGGTTACCAGGGTCTAGAGGGTGGGGAAATAAGGAAAGGCTGGTCACAGGGTACAAACTTCTAGCTATAAGACAAATAATTTCTGGGGATCTCATATTCAGTATGATGATTACAGTTAAAAATACTATATAGTTCAAAGGTGCTATTTTCTTACCACAAAAAAATAATGATCATTATATGAAGTGATGGAATTATTACCTGATGTTAATGTGGTGATCATTTTTCAATATGTAAATGTTTCAAGTCAACACATTGTATACCTTTAACTCACACAATATTATATGTGAGCTATATCTCAATAAAACTGGAAAAAATAACCTTTTCCAATGAGAAGGGAATTATTTCTATTTTACAGTTGAGGTAACTGAGATTTCAAAAATTATTTGTTTAAAGTTGAACCAAAAGTTGAACCCAAATCCCTAGCACCCTAACACACATTAGATACAAATGATTCTCTCCATGGGTAAGGATATTCTAAACTATTTACTTCAGAATAAACATATTATTGCATACTTACTACATGACAGGTTCTGTGCCCTTTGCTAGTACTGCTAGAGATTAATAAAATGCAGACAATCTTTCAGCAGCCTTAGATCAGGCAAAAATGTTTGTTAAATGTTGAAAGAAAACTAATAAGCTTCAGATAACCTGGATTCCACAATTATGGATTTCTTGATTCAGATACAGGCAACGTGATGCTTCTCACATCACAACGATTTTACTGTAGTTTATACTGCAGAGGAATTATTCTGGATATGTAATATTGCTTGTCAAAGCTAGACATGCTAATAAATAAACAAAAAATTTTCCTGCAACATCATCCAATTAAAAATCCACAAATCAATGCTGAGGTGTTGGAAAACAAATCACTTTTGATGCTTAAGAGATTATCTGTATTTCTTGAATGAGAAAGCAATAAAGAACTGATCAATTTTCTTATAATCTACTTAGAATATTTAGCAACTATTTTTATTTTCAAAAGTAGCATAATATAGAAATTTGGCTTACAGCATTTTTATGATTAACTGTGCACTTTAATATGAAGGTATATGAAAAAATGCTTAATCTGGTTAATTTCCATTCAACATATGGGGCTCTTATTGTTTTTATGATATCAGAAAGTCTCCATGCAGGAAAACACATATATGTGTTCAATAAAAGAAAAAAAAAGACTATTATAACCTTGGAGTAGCCAAGAGCTTTTGTCAGAAGTGTCTCTTGACTTAAGATACTGTCATTTCATTGTCTAGCAAACTGACTCTCTAGTGGCATCCTTGTATCATCCCTTACTAGAGAACCATATTTATCTGGAGTGCTAAATCCTCACTCTGGGCATGCTAATAAGGAATATGTCACTGGACAGAATAGATTTTTCCTTCTCTGTGCTTTATTGCCCTATACATTGAAGCAGAAATTTTGTAAGAGACCACACACTACCATGTACATATCTGCGTGGGCCCCCATAGGATTAACTGACGTTCTTTCATTCCACCTACTAATGACTGAAATGGCATTAGCAAAAATCTAGCAGATTTGGAATGTTTTCTTCATCCATTTTTGCAGATGTGTCCTAAAGGACTTAGCATATTGTGGTGAATTCTCTTCTGCCTGCCAAAAAATGTCTAGATTTGTATGGGTATGAGTTTTTACTTTCTGTTCCCATGTGTTCTCTTATTGTCTCCCCATGTAGAGCTGGCAGATTCTCTGGGACTGCCTTCTCACTCCTTTGTGAATTTTCTTCCTGAAACTAAGTTGAATCTTTTCTTTTTTTCTTTTTTTTTTTTTTTTTTGGCTGCAAGTTCTACCTGGGACACTCTAAGAGGCTTTACCTTACAGATGATTCAGCTATTCTTCCAAAGTACTTTAAAGTTAGTGAATTAGTTGCAACTGACTTCCCCATTTTCAGAGCCAGAGATATACTGTTATTGTTTTTTGAACATGGCACATTCGATAAATTTCATTTGTTTATGCTTTAATAATACATTCCAAATCTTCAACCATTAGCTTTTTTTGTGCTTCTCTTTGGCTAAAATCAGATGCAATTTGAATATATTGGCATGTTGGGATGATTTGTTGACCATTTCACTATCTACATATAGGAACAGTTACATATTTGCAAGTCTTCCCAGGCAAAATGAAATGCAAGACTCCTTTTTCAAAATGTAATGAGACTAATGCTCTGTTAACATTAAAGCATTAAACAAAGCAAACGACTCCTCTAGGCAGAGAGCCCTTTGTGACTTCTCAGGCTGCATACCCATGAAGACAGTCTCGTCTATAATTTTTTTTTGATCAAAATTCTCATATTAGAAAAAATAATTAAATTTTCAATACTTGACATTTATGATGGTAATAAATATGTGACCTCATAAATATGTTAAATTTTTCTATATACACTATTTCCTCAACTAATTATTGAACATTCCTGAAATGTTCTTTTATTTTCTGCTAAAACAATGTTGTTTGATTTATTGTACTATCCTTGAATTACTTATTTTGCATTCCTGGTGGTAAAGATCAAGAGCTATGGAGACAGGCTGAGTGGGTATGAATCCTGGCCACACTCACTGGGGCAAGACCCTAGCAGGGTACTTACCTCTCCAAGTCTCCATCACCTAATCTATAAAACACAGATGAGTGTTGTATGCAACTCCTAGTTTTTGTTTTTATTTTCTAATGGGGATTAAACAAATTACATTAGCATTAACTCTAGGAGAGTGTCTGATACATAACAGCAGCTTACCAATGTTAAATATTAGATGTTTTTTAAACCAAGTTCTTTCTTTTTTTAGTAACCACTTGCCTATAACTCCTGGTCCTGACTTCACCATCCCCTAGTAATTCTTACCATAAGTACATCTCCTGCCTTTGTTCCCTCTTTTCTCTTTCCACGTATTCTAGCATACCATCTAGTTCAGGTATTTTATTCCCTTCCTGCATATTACATATGCTCATTAGTCAGGAGTTCCTTCCTCTCAGAACCTTCCTCAAATAGTCCTAACAGTAACCTTTCTGGGGCCACTATGAGATCCTGAAGATGGCAATAATGGATTTAGCTTTCATGACCACTTGAACCTTCAATCTTCTCCAAAGCCTCTCAGATGTGACATTCCTCTTCTTTCTACATCTTATGACCATGTTTATCTAATTTAAGCTATGCCCATTGGGCTATGCATAAACACAAAAGACCACCTGTATTTTGAAAGCAGTAACTCTGAATTTGAAAAAGGAAAATCATCTCTTCCTTTATGTAATAAATTTTGTTCTCTCATTGCTCAACATCAAAATAACTAAATCTATAGAATTCTAGCTAACACTGATTGCCAGCACTCTCAAGGAAACTAAAACCATTCCATCTTCAGAGGAAATTGAAGTAAATAGTCACAATTTACCTTATCATTCCTAGATGTCCAAGCCTCCATGCTATCTGGTGTCACTGGGTTCTCTCATCCTTATTCTATTAGGCACATCTTAATTCTCTCTAAACCCCATTCTGCTCCACTCTCTTAAGCTTTTTCAATGTGTCCTCTAGAACACCCATTTGATGATCAGAAGACTTCTCTATATTCTCAGTTTCTTCTTGGAATGTGGTCGCCACCTTCTTATCTTATTTTGATGTGCCTTGAGGACTCAGCTTCTAATAGAGCCCCTGGTATAGAAGCTCTGCTTCTCGGATACCTCATGTATGAGACAAAAGGTTTGGAGAAGGGGTGATTAGCCTCATTAGGTTTTGACCAAACCTTACCTGATTAACAGTAAGTTTTCTTATTAATAAATATACCACCTATCCCTCACCTAACGCTTGGATTCGTAGAGTTCCAAGTTTATACTTCTTACTAGATTATGTTAAGGTTCCTGCATAGTTCAGCAAGTCAAGGACAATTAAGGGGACTTTGGTTTAACTTTAAGCAACTGGAAAGATAGTGTTGGTGTCAGATGAAATGGGAAGTGTCATATGTACAGGAGCTTTGGAGATGAGTAGTTCATGTTCTGGAATTCAACTTCTGATATATTCTTCTCTTTCTTCAAAAGCACAATACTATTGATAGGTACTCATCTTTGGGTTTTTCTGGGGTTTTTTGGCTTTTGTTTTGTTTTATTTTGTTTTCACTTGTACTGCTTTCCATGTCATTTCCCCTAAGTCGCTGAATATTTTAGTTCCTAGGTCACACTGTCTTTTGCTCTTTCTCTAAACTCCTTATCATTCTTTGTGACTTGACCATGAGCATGCATGACATGTAGTTTCCTGACTTCTCATTTCTTTTATCTGTTTATATATCTAACTATCTTTTCCTCCAATGCCATCCTCCCAGTCACACTCTCCCAAAATCAGATGGTGGGCTCCCCAGTTCCTACCAACCTTAGTGTGTTCTTCCAGATCACCTACTCTAGTACTTTAATGATTTTTTGACTTTAGGTCTTTAGTCTATTAGTATTGGTTCTTATTAATTATCATCTATAATCTATTGCCACTTTCCTACCTACCCAGCTTAGATTGAGCTCTCATGATATTTACTGCCTTGCAAGCACCCTCAACTCCCTTACTTCTCCTCTGTAGTACTCACCTGAAAACATCCCAAACCTGGTTGAAACTAATTCTCTACATCCTTTGTTCCTACACCTGAGTACTTAACATTCCAGTAGAAATTACAAGCATACCTCAAAGGTATTACAAGTTCAGCTCCACTGTAAAGGGAATATCACAATAAAGTAAGTCACATGAATTTTTTGGTATCCCAGTGCACATAAAAGTTAAGTTTACACTATACTGTAGTCTATTAAGTGTGCAATAGTAGTAGGTCTAAAAAACACTGTAGATACCTTAGTTTAAAAATACTTTATTGTTAAAAAATGCTAACCATCATATAAGCCTTCAGTGAGCTACAATCTTTTTGTGATAGTAACATCAAAGATCACTGATCACAGATGACTGCAACAAATATATTGAATATTATATATTTCAATATATAATAGGGGAAAAGTTTGAAATACTGTGAGAATTACCAAAATGTGACACAGAGACACAAAGTGAGAAAATAGACTTGTGTGATGCAGGGTTTCCACAAACTTTCAATTGAAAAAAAAAATGCAATATCTGCGAAGCACAGTGAAACAAGGTATGCCTGTATACAACCAAACCAACAGGTTACTCTTCATATTTGTATTTTCATGTCACAAATGAACACATAGTACTGCTTAGAAATCTTATTACATGTCCCTAGAAAATATTTTTTCCTATGCTTCCAGTTCAGTATTCTGTAGCTTTTTATCACTTCACAAATCATCCTTATGCTACATCGTCAGTTTTTAGCTGCTGAGTTTGTCTTCCACTTGATAGGAAAACTTCAATAAAACAAGAATGTCTACATCCTCCCACAACTAAATCTATAAATTCGCCAGCATTTATAGCCATATTCTCTGACTTTCTGCTGGTTATAGTGGAATACAAGTCCCTTCATCTAAAAATGTTAATCCCAAAATGTATGCTCTGGACCCATCCTCTCTCACCTTTCCAAGAGCTCTACTCCTTATTTCCCTCTCCCTGCAGAGCCAAGACTCAGTTCATCTCTACTGGGTCATTCTAAACCAGGTAAAATCTCATCATGCTATTTCCCGTCTTAATAAAAAATGCCTCTCTTGAGCCTCCACCCCTTCCAGAAAGTATCCATTTCTCTCCTTCCCACAAAGTCCTCATCCACACTTGCCGAATGACTCTTTAACCCACTCCAATCTGGATTCTGATCTAGCACATACTGAAACTGGTCTTGACTAGGTTCTTGTCAGTGACATCGATATTGCCAAATCCAGGGGATATTTTTCTGTTTTATCAGTATTATTTAGCCCAATAGAATATGCTTTACTCATTAAAACCCTTTCTTTTCATGGCTTTTGTGAACACTCTCCTGTCTTTCTTGCTCATTTCCTTAACTAGACAGCCTTTTTCTTCTCAAACACCCCTACATTTGAGTGGTCCAAGGCTAAGCCCTTCACCAGCTACATTCTCCTTTTAAGTGATCTCATTTAATCTCTTGAATTTAATAGCCATATATGTTTTTTAATGATTTTCCAAATCTCTATCTCCAGCATTT
This sequence comes from Mesoplodon densirostris, assembly GCF_025265405.1. Lineage (NCBI taxonomy): Eukaryota > Metazoa > Chordata > Mammalia > Artiodactyla > Ziphiidae > Mesoplodon > Mesoplodon densirostris. The sequence continues at coordinate 101,326,326 of NC_082663.1, read as the reverse complement.
ATTCCTCAGTTAAGCTTCAAGCATATTTATCCAACAGTCTTACCTGACCTAATCACCATTCTACATTTAGTACATCCAAAATTTAACTTTTGATTAACTTTCTCTCCCTCCATGTTATTAATTTTAGTAGTTGATGACAGATAATTCCCTTTGTCTCTTCGCCATATTCAACCTGTCAGCAAGACCTGTGAGTTCTCATCCAAAATATGTCCTAAATCCACCCATGTCTTCCATCTCCACTGCCACCACACTATCTTACACAAGCATTGTAAATCATGTCCTACCCATCACCCTGTTCCTCCCTCACAAACTCTAATTTCTCTCAAGGTAAAGACTTCTATGTCTTCACTTCTCCTCCTTCAGCACATAGAAGGGTGGTGGGCATATTCCAAGCACCGAACAAATCAGGAGGCAATGGACACTCTTATTCCCTCTCCATTATTCATTAAAGTCTATTTTTTTCTGATTTAATATCATCTCTATTTTGTGTTTTCTACCTAAATCCCTATTTCCTTTTTTTCCTATTATTTCTCTTTTACCCATATTAGAATGACTAAGAATTCTTATTATTCTAAACATAATACGTTGTTTCACAAGATATCTATAGTCTTTAGTTTTTTTTCAAATCAGAAAATGTACACAGAGGAAATACTTGCCACACAATGTTCAACATTATTAATTTGATACTTACACTTCTAGACTTTCTTCTGTTCATATACACAGAATGTATTTTAAAGGTTTATTCCTCTACATATTTTTGCAACCTGTTTATATATAACATGAACATATTTCCAAATTAATAAGTTTAGTTAATTGTACGCAAGTTTAGTTAATTGAGTTTAGTTAAATAAGCTTGGCTAATTACTTTTAATGAATGGGTATTATTCCATTACATGAATTTATCTAATGACTCTCATACTTTTGAATATTTAGGTTGTTTTTATGTGATTCTTTAAAAAACAGTGTGTATACAGTTCTGTACATAACAGTTGGCATTTATTCTTAAGCATTCTTTCAGACTAATATCACAGGAGTGTGCAAATGTTCAGGCTCTATTCTATCTATTTTCAAATTGATCTACATATAAGTTGCAGCAATTTACATTTCAGCTGTAATGCATGATAATTCTCATTCTTTCCAATACAGACTTTTAAAATCTTTGTTAATTTATTAAATACAATATATATTTAATTATTATCTTACTACAAAATTTTTGAGTCATCCTGGGGTTTAATATGTTCATATTTTTGTTTTCACATTTATATTCATATTTTCTTTTTTAAAACTTGCTTTTCCACATTTCATCTTACTTTTCTATTGGAATTTTAATCACGGTCATATTGAATGGTGCTATATTGTTCTGAGACAATGTGCAATTTTTACCACTTTTGAAGTTTACCTGTAGCTTTTTTAGCAATCTTAACAATTTGGAATTTTTATGTAATCAAATCAGCACTTTCTTTTGTGGCTCTGAACTCTGGTGTCATGTGCATAAGGTTCTACTTCACAGTTAGATATATGTTTTCCCCTTCTTCACTATTTTATGTATTCCCTTTTCCCCATTTAAAATTGTTGCTATATCAGGAATTTACCTTGGTATGAGGTTAGACCTAATACTTTTATCTTCCTAATGACTACCCCAGTTGTTGTAGTATAATTATAAATTTTTTTTGTGTTTTTAGGATTACATAAAAATCAAATGCTTTTTTCCATCCTGGGTATGTAGCATCACCTTTACTATAAACTAATTTTTATACTTCTGTGGAATTATTTCTAGACCTTATGTTCCACTCGTTCAAGTGTCTGTACCTTTCTGAGTACCGCCCTGTTTCAAATATTGTGGATGACGATGATGGTAATGATGGTGATGGTTATGGTGATGATGAGATTTCAATATCTGAGGGGGCCAAGGACATTCATTAGTGTCTTTTCCTAAATATTCTGAGCCACTGTTGTGAGCTTATTTCATAACTCTGTCATATCTCTGAAACAAAGTCCTGATGATATATGTTTTGGCCAGAATTGCAGTAATGGTACTATTAAACAACCGCATTACAGTGTTCGGTTTTTCCAATAAGTAAAATAGACCATCGAATCCATTTATGGATTAGAACATTTAGATGTTCTTTTCTACCTTTTTAAATAAATTTATTTATTTTTATTTATTTATTTTTGGCTGACTTGAGTCTTTGTTGCTACACGTGGGCTTTCTCTAGTTGCGGCAAGTGGGGGCTACTCTTCATTGCGGTGTGTGGACTCCTCATTGCGGTGGCTTCTCTTCTTGTGGAGCATGGGCTCTAGATGCATGGGCTCAGTAGTTGTGGCACATGAGCTTAGTTGCTCTGCGGCATGTGGGATCCCCCAGGACCAGGGATGGAACCTATGTTGCCTGCATTGGCAGGTAGATTCTTAACCACTGCACCACTAGGGAAGCCCTACATGTTCTTTTATATCTTTAGTAAAGTTTTATAATTTTCTTTATTATATACTGACAATTACTATTTATTTTAAGTAACGCTATGAACTTTTTACTTTTTTGCTATTGTGAATGTAATTCTTCATTCACTTTATTTTCTACCTGGTAATTAATTGTATTTAAGAAAACTATTAATTTTTAAAAATGTGTTCTTTTTTACTGGATGCATTATTACCCCCACATTAATTCTGAGAGATTCCAGTTGATAACTTTGATTATCCCAATCATATCACCTACTAAAATAGTAAATGTATACCTTCCAACACTTACTACTTAGCTGTTCTCATGATTCCCACTTTCCCTTGGAAATCTCTTCCATTCACATGTTACATTAGTCTGCTTGGGCTGCCATATAAAATACCACCACAAACTGGGTGGCTTAAACAACAGAAATTTATTTTTCACTGTTTTGGAGGCTGAGAAGGTTAAGATTAATATTCTGGAATTCAGTTTCTGGTGTTATCTCTCTTCCAGGTTTGAGGATGGCCACCTTTTTACTATGTCCTTACATGGCCTTTCCACTGCAAATATGTGCAGAATGAGAGAAAGAGAGTAAATCTCTGGTATCTCTTCTAATAAGGACACTAATCCTACTGGATCAGAGTCCCACCCTTATAACCTCATTTAATGCCCATTACTTCCTTATAGATCCTGTCTCCAAATTCAGTCACATTGGAGGTTTAGGTTAGGGTTTCAACGTAGGAATTTGGGGTGGGGGCACAAAATTAAGTCCATAGCACATACCTTATAATTAAAGACTTATATCTCATATCATCTGTATGTCAGTAACTTTCCACTTATCAGAGATCCACTCCCCCTTTCTTCAGAACTCCAGACTGGTATTTCTAGGTCTCAATTAAATAATGGATTTGAACCCATGATCTTTGCCCATCTACACTAATATACTTGAGCCACAGTTTTGTTTAATTTCTCTTTCCTCCTCATCCCCCACAACCTTCAAATCCACTCCCCAGCCATGGTTCACTGCCCCGACTTCATCTGGGTTCTCACTACGTTTTCCTAGACAGATGAAGGTGTTTTCCTCTATTTCAACTTCCTTCAAACTCCCTTTCCATAAGGGACTTGAGGAGTTCTCATTAGGTTTCTAAATGTCACTCTCTAAGGGACTCAACCTGTGGGATAAATGCTACGGTATATATGTGAGAAAGGTTAATACCAGTATTAGCCCAAACCATAATTATCAGAATTTTTACAATCTTCTTATGAAGTTTTAAAATGTCTTACAGTACATACTCTGGGTATCTAACTCATGTAATTTGAATTAAAAACAAAACCAACAAAAGCAAAAACAAAACGAAACACTGGTTGAAGAAGTAGCATTATGGGTTTTGCTTAATCATTACATATTTCATGACATTCTTTCAGACACTATCTACTACCTTGTGGATATATATTATTTTGCATGAGTGTAGGTACAGGACTAGGTAATTTAGTTCTAGTACTACTGGAGATGAGTTTCTAAGTATTCATCAATAATACATTAAAAGCCAAAAATGTGATATTCTTACATATGTCTGTAAAGTCTAATTTATATTAACTTTTTATTAAAAAAAAAAAAACTATGGCTATCAGCACATAAACTTCTGCATAGAGCAGGTTTCTGGGACTTCCTGGCTGTGGCCTAGCTTTGAAGCAACAACAAAATCAACAACCAAAAAAAAAAAAACAAAACAAAAACAAAAAAACCAAGCAAACAAAAGAAGCAAACCAAAAAAATTAATACCTTTTTTTAAAAAGTGAAATGACATCTCCTACAGCACTCAACACAAAGATCAGCGGATAAAACAATTAAAGACCCCAAATTTACCCCAATATACCATTTGATTGTCAGGAAAAACATTTAAAAATGCTGGCTATTTTGCAATGTCTAATAAAGTCAGTCCCTGAGTCAGAAAGACAAAAAGCATAATTATATTTGAAAATTAAACAGAGACAAGTGAAACAAGGTTCCCAGAAGATGTGTTAAGAGAGGTGAATAGAAAGACATATTTTTTTTCACTTTTGTGGGTTTTTGTTATGTATTTTTTCTTTTCCACTTACTACTTCCCCTCCTCAAAATCTCATTTTTGTCTTTTCAAATGTTACCCAGAGACTTTGGATTCACCACGACAGAGTAACCCCATTCCTCCTACATCCTCCCTTTTACACTAAAATGGCCTGGACATAACATGACAAACACATATAGGAAATTTCTGAAATGCAGCTAGAAGCATGTGGACCGCCCAACATGCGGTCCACAACAACACATGGCGAATTCCCTAGATTTCCTTACTGCCTTCCATAGGTCTCGGACATTGCAGAAGCCTCCAATCAGGAACCACCAAGAGGAGGACAGAAAAAACTCCAAGGGCCTAGTTCTCCTAGCCAAAGACTTAGAAAAGGTTAACCTGACAAGAGATAACCTGTTTGGTAATCCCTGACTGACTCCTGACAAAGATCAACAGAAGAAAGCTTACCTCTCCCTCTCGAGGTGCCGGGAGATAAGGAGAGTAAACTTTCCACTTTCCCCTCTTTTGGTGTCAGCAGGCTTAACAGGGAGCTGAGTTGCCACCTTCATTCAGAGGCAACAGGGCGGTGCGAGTCCCTTGGCTGCTGTCACCCAGAAAGTGTGAGCGAGGCCTAGTAGGAGGTAGACCTTCCATCCCACCTGTCTGAAACAATGCAGTATGACTTAGTGCCCCCCTTCTGCCGGGGCGCTGGTGACAGGACAAGTGAAGCTGAGTACACATACTCACCCAGACCGCAGGCTGCACTTCAACAAGTGTATATAAATATATGAAATATATATATATATCTCATATATAAATATATATAAACATAAACATATATACATATACACACATGTATATGTTTATGTTTATATATGTGTCTCATAATATTTAAAATGTCCAGTATACAACAGAAAATCATTCATCATATTCAGAGCCAGGAAAACTACAACATGAATGAGAAAGACAATCAACCGACACCAAAAATGTCCTCAAATGGATGACTGGTTAAACAAACTATAGTACATCCCATACCATGGAATATTTATTGCTCAGCAATAGAAAGGTACAAACTCTAATGCAACAGCTTGAAAATATCCCAGGAATTATGTGGAGTCAAAAAACTAATCCTAAAAGGTCACACACTACGATTCTAATTAAATAATATTCTTGAAATGAAAAAACTATAGAAATAAAGAACAGATGAGTGGTTGCCAAGAGTCATTGATGGGAGGTGGTGGAGGAGATCAGGATGTAACTACAAAAGGGCAACATGAGAGCCTTTTTTCACTTAGAAGCACTAGAAGTGCTTCAGCACTATGCTGAGGCCATTTTAAACAATGAAATAAACAACAAAAATTACAAGAATGCAAAAAGTAAGGCACTTAAATAGACCTTGAAAAGGACAGTTGTTTACTGTATGAGAATTAAAATAAGAAAGCATCACATGGTTTGGCCACATCTGAGAACTTGTGCATCAGGCAATTCAAATTTTTCATCACCCTGTGCTTGTTCATGAAAGGCAGCAAAAGCACCCTCAGTATGGATTTGGGGGTGATAAATAAGCTTTAGTTGGTAGATGAATTCTCAAATACAGAATCTGTGAATAATGAGAATTGACTGTAAATCCTCAGGAAGCCCCCTTGTCTGGTGTAGGCAAACTAAGTGAGCTTAAAATACAGTCTAGGGGCTTCCCTGGTGGCGCAGTGGGTGAGAGTCCGCCTGCCGATGCAGGGGACACGGGTTCGTGCCCCGGCCCGGGAAGATCCCACGTGCCGCGGAGCGGCTGGGCCCGTGAGCCATGGCCGCTGAGCCTGCGCGTCTGGAGCCTGTGCTCCACAACGCGAGAGGCCACAGCAGTGAGAGGCCCGCGTACCGCAAAAAAAAAAAAAAAAAAAAAAAAAATACAGTCTAGAAAAAGAGATAATATCATATTTCCAGCCAATATTTATAAGAAGCAGCTTCTAAACCCAGCCTATTTGTAATGTTCTCACTTAAAGGATTACTATTACCATCAAAGCTACTCGGTATCTTTATTTCACCTCAGTATTGCATTGTGAAAATGTCCTTCAGCTTTTTAAATTTCATCATGCCATTTTATCACTTTAACCATGTACCTTTATGCCTGGTTTATACTTTTCCGATATTCTGATACATCATATTTTCTGTTCATTGTAAACTGAAAGGTTTTGTTCTCTATACCAACGCAGTTGCCAAGGATGAACTTTGCAAAAAAATAGTGAACAAAGAAAGATGCTTTGATACTGCATACGAACAGTCAAACAAAGAGAAGTTGTACACCCTTTAGTTTGTGGTGCTGGCATTTAGCAAAATAGCATTTAGCTTTAACAGAAAGGATGACAATGAAACACTGGCATTATAACAGCACCCAAATTATTTTTCTCCCCTCTGAATTTTTCTGATTGCTTATGATAGAATAAGGACATCATTGCCAGCCAACTTCGTTTTTTACATTCATGTTTCTTTCTATAGTAAACTGTCCCCTTTTTACTGCTCTGTGACATTTCTAAGGACGGGATCTTAGTGCACACTGGAGTTGACTCTACAACATCCAGGCCACTCTTCCCTGATTATGTAGGATCAGTGTGGTCTGGGAATTGACGCTCCCTCCAGGGGTGGCTCTGTGTTGTTTCAGCCAGCTGGCTGCATGCTGGAATCACCTGTGGAGCTTTAAAAACTCTAATGCCTGGGTGCCAGGCCAGGGATTCTGATTTAATTGGTCTGAGGAAGAGCCCAGGGTTTTAAAACTCCCCAGGTGACTCTAAACTGCAGCCAAAGTTGAGAATCACTGGCTTAAACCAATCATGTTAATCCCAGCTCCCTTAACATTGATCCACAACAAGGGCCAAAACAACCAAAATATGGTACTTGTTTCAGTTGTGACTAATATCAATGGTCAACTTAAAAGAAGTCTGGAGATAGACCAAACAGGCATGGCTTAGCAGATCTAAAGTCATCAGAGATGCAGGGTCTTTCCATATTTCCATCCATTAGAACCTGATTTCAACCAGAAAGAAGGAAGGAGTACAAGAAGGGCTCAATACCCTTTCTTTTAAAAATCATTGCTAGGAGCCCTGCATGTTATACATCCTGGACAGGGCTTCCAAGCAGTGAATGCTCATTTTCTTTAGAGCGTTTGCTTGGAAGCTCCACACATCTCTTGTGCCTGGCAAAAGCTTAAACACATAAGCATACCTAACTACAAGGGAGAATGCAATTTTAAACAAAGTGCATTGCAGCCCTAAGCAAAATCAGAGTTTTGTTTTTCAGAGGCAACGGGGGAGAGTAGATTCAGAATAGGTAAATAGAGGTATTAGCTATAGAATTTTTCTTCCCTGGGATTGGTTCATAAATAATCCAGGCTAGTGGAAAGCAAATAGTAAGAAAAAAGGTAGAAAAGTAGAAAAACCTTAGTCCTTGTTTACATTATTAAGCCACTGATTCCACCATCCTGAAAACGTCTTAACTTATATTTAGGAGGTCAATAAATTTTCTTATTGATTCTCATATTAGATAGTTTTCTGCCACTTGCAATTCAAAGCATCCTCATGGTCACAAGGGCTAAAGACAGTTCAGTTACTCATTTCAATTTACCAAAGGAATGAATATGTTTGTTTTGTAAGTAAACTAAAATAGCAATTTACCAGTCTTAGATTGTGTCAAATCTATTTGCCACTCATTCTTTTGGTCTAGAGAAGGTAAATCTATTCTCCTATAGTAATCTAGCTGCTACAGATCAAGAAATATGCACTAAATCCATGTATAATTAGCTAGTTATTTTAAAAGTTAAAATATTTTGGTATAGTATTGTTTTCTTGAAATGAACTCATTGTTAGAAATCAATATTTGCTTCCATGGGACCCAGAGAAGAAATAGATTCAATGTTTCCAAGCTCCCCATCAATTTTCTTTTAGTAAAAGAAAAACTATCATGTGCAAATTAATCCTCAAATCCTTTATTCCTTCTTCTCTTTCCTTAATTTTTGGTACCACTTTGTGTATCCAAGAGGACTGAGGATATATGTGGTTTGATTTGGGAGCAAGTAAAGAGAATCTAAATCAACATATACTAGGCTAATAAATTAAAAAGACATCACTTAGAGCCCATTTCTTGTCTTCAACTTCAATTCACAGGAAGGTGTAATGAACAAACTGAAAGGAGCCAAAGCCCAGAACTGATAATTAAAAAAATATAATCCAAGTTATGTCTCTCCCAGACTAACTCAGGTAAACTTTTACCCCCATGGTAAATGCAAAACTTGCCTAGGAGTCAGGAATATCAAGACCAAAATGGGTTCTCCTTCTAAATCAAGCGGTGTGGCATTAAACAAATAATTTAACTTTCCTGGTCTCAAGATACTCATGTAGAAAAAGATTGGCTCTGTTGGCTGGTCTTATAAGTCTGTTCCAAAGCTAAAGTTACCTTATTTAGTCTTAGCTTTAGTTCCTCATTCAGAAAACACTGTGTTGGGCTAGTTAATGTCCAGTCTCTCTCAATCATTCTCTGTTTCTCTCTGTGTGTGTGTGTGTGTGTGTGTGTGTGCGTGCATGCATGTGAGTACGTGTGTCAGTCTGTCCATCTTTCTCTGTCTCTCTTAAGATTCAAACTTTTAATTAAAGAGAAGTTTTTCATATAGACAGGGGTGGGAGAGAACACTTGTTAAGATGAATTATGGAATATATATTTGGTCTATTAACTAGGCCAAATTCAGCAGGATATAAGCAGAATACAGCATATTTTCCCCTGGTCACTCTTTTTGCCCTATTCCTTGGCATTATTTCAAAAGATAGCATCACTTTCTGGTTACTTTTAGGCAAACCAAACAAAAACAAAAAACAAAAAACAAAAAAAAATTCATGGCCAAGTAGTAAAAAAAATCCAGTGCAATCTAATTCAGTACTACCATCTCATATCCAATTTAAAATTTCTCCTCTCATTTTCCTCAGACCGGACACAACTCTGTGTATCCATATTAGAAAAGAGAGATGTGCTCTTTTCTCTCTCTCTTGTTTTATTCCACATCTACCCCTAAGAATGGTTGCTTTTGGCTTCTCCTGATGAGGGGTGGGGGGAGATAGAATTAGACCAAAGAGGGAAATCTGACTTGTGCTTTTACAATGTGATCATCAACCCTCTGTGAGGCAGATGCTCACATTCTGGCTCACTCTTGTGGGACACACAAGTGAGAACGTCAGCGACCCCCCACCAAGAAGCCCTCTCTGCACCTTTGCCTGATGCAGGCTATATACTCACCACTGATTGCCTATCAGTCCCATAACACCTGCCTTCCAACAGGGCCCTATTTCCTGTGGTCCCATCACACCAGGAGACCTTCCTCTTGGTCAAAGCCCTTTAAAGAGAGCTGTAGTCTGGCTACCTTTTAAGCATTCACTTGGACAATGAGAAGAAGTCTTATACACTCTCCCAGCTAAACGGCACAAATGAAGCTTGTTCCAAAGTGGATGATTTTCTTGCCTTAAAATCAGAAGTAGCTTCAGCTAAACTCCTTCCTTCAGACAATTCCAGATGAAAGTCAGGCACCATTTTCCTTGACTCACAAATTGCAGGAGACGCGTATCTAGTTTTCCCAATAATTCCTTGCTACTCTCCTCCAGTAGCAGGTTAGGACAGGCCTATATGCTTGTGCACTTTGGTAGCATCCAGCCACAAAATAAGCAATGCCGTTTGCAAAGCCACTTCCAATCTCTCTGATGGGTCCGTTTGCCATTCTTGCTTTTTCACTAGAAGAGGAAACTCTTCTCCCCACCCCCATCTGAAACAACAGGAAAACATTACAGTGCTCTTATCACACAAATACCTGTTAAAGGATCTGGATCTTCTTCTCTAACTAAAGTCTGTGTTTTACCTATGTAGGCTGGAGACGATGATGCAATCATGATCTCAGAGCTGGTTATTGCTCCTATTAATAAGGCTTCTATGTGTTATTTCAAGTGTTTCCTTTTAAAACATGGAAGGAATTATTACCCATTACCTTCGGCTATAAGTAAGGATTTAGCCAAAATTCTGAAACAATGGGGAATAGTGAACAGACCAACAAAGGCTTGTATTTTATGAGCAAGTCTTAGAAACATAAATCCTCTTTGAAACAGTATTTGTTATGAAGAAATCTTTCCTAAATTACTCACAAATTTACCCTATTTGAAATAAAATTTGTGTCTGAAACCTACAAAATGCTACTGCTTTTCCCTGGATGATATGCTTTACATACATCTCTGTTTAATAGAACATGAAAACTTTTTTATGTTTTCATCACTTCCTTTTTCAGAAGCAGAAACCTTGCTAAACTCTCTTATTAGTTACTTCTCAAGGGTACATATGTGAATTATACTGCAGCCAAACAAATAAAACTGCTGTTGAATCATCAATGTGACATTTTTTTTTTATTTGGAATACGTGCATTATGGGAATTCCCCTTTATCCTGCTTCCTGCTATAGTGACATTCTTCTGCATTTGAGCCCATGGTAATCATTGGTTATTAGAATTAATCATATCATTCTCATCATAATATTAAAATTATTTTTATTAACTGTCTACACATGGGATTTGTGTCGTGGTCTGAACACGGGTTGGAAAAGAATTTCCAGACATAAGGCGGAATGTAAAGAAGATAGAATTTATTAGAGGGAAGGGTTGCTGCCAGAACAGCGGCCGACTTCTTAGTAGTCTGGGAGAGTAGAGCCAAACATGTGCTATTGATCAGTCTTTATAGCCAGAAAACAAAGGAATGGTCCCAAGTGAAAATTTCATTTACTGATTGGTCGAGCACATATACCTTCCTTCTATAAGGTGGGAGTGGAACAGGGCAGATGCCTTTCCTTATTTGGGACAGGTCCCGTTGCCCAGGTGGGTGTCGCCCAGGTGGGCTCAGGAGTTTCGTAACCATCGCAACATGGTGGGGAGGGCGATTAAGAGTCCAGTAGGGGGTGTAATGCTGACACTTTTTCAGGCAGGGTCGTCCTTTGTCCTTGAAGCACCATTGTCCTAGGAGCACCACAATCTGTACAGGTTCTTCTCTAAACAAAGGAAAGAGACATATGCTCTCCTTCCGGGTTTTCTATTTAGAGCCGAGAAATTCAAACAACAGACTCATTGGAATGGAAAACATTTTATAGCCATAATTATCATCTCTATAATCACCACCATCATGAGTATGTACAATGTGCTGAGTTTATACCAGGCACTTTAATTATATCATCTATACTTGTCAAGTAACACGGTTACTGTAGGGGCCCCTCTTTTTATCTTCTTACAAAGGTGTGAAGGTTAACTGATGGGGTACTTCAGAAGTTCAGATGCATTGGGTCTTGATCCAAAGTCAACTCTAATGCTTTATGAGTAGGTGTTCATTGATGTTATTAGGCCCCTTATTGTCTGACAGACCTTGAATCAGAATGACACACTGTAGACACTCTGGCCCAGAACCTGAGGATCACTGTCTGACCAACATGATTAACTATACTATACATAAGATATACTGGGAAATACTTTAAAATTAGGCACAGCAATCTCAGATGAGTATAAAATGAAACATAACAAAGAGAAAAAATTTCAGTTAACTTAGTTATTCCTCTGTATAGGACAAAAGCTGTGGACACACTTTCATCTCTACGGGGAGAAATTTTACTCCTGACCTGACTCTTGAGGTTGGTCTCCACAATCTGTCTCACCCCTTTAAGCTACTCACTTGAAAAAAGCAGCAGCTTGCATAAGAAAACACCAACCCTTCCACTGAAAATTTGAGTAGTGTCTCTTTTTTATTGATGTATAGCTAATTTGCAATATTATATTGGATTCAGGTGTACAACATAGTGATTCAATATTTGTAGAGATTATACTCCATTTAAAGTTATTACAAAATATTGGCTATAGTCTCTGTGCTTTACAATGTATCCCTGTAACTTACTTATTTTATACAGAGTAGTTTATACCTCTTAATCCCCTACCCCTTTCTTGCCCCTCTCCACACCCCTCTCTTCTGGTAACTATTAGTTTGTTCTCTGTATCTGTGAGTCTGTTCCTCTTTTGTTATATTCATTCATTTGTTTTATTTTTTTAGATTCCACATACAAGTGATAACATATAGTATTTGCCTTTCTCTGTATCACTTATTTCACTAAGCATAATATGCTCCCAGTCCACCCATGTTGTTGCAAATGGTAAATATTTCATTCTTTTTTATGGCTGAGTAATAGTTCAGAATGTGTGTGTGTGTGTGTGTGTGTGTACATCTCTCTCATCTTCTTTATCTACTAATCTGTTGATGGTTAGATTTCTTCCATATCTTGGCTACTGTAAATAATGCTGCTATGAATATTGGGGTCCATGTATCTTTTCAAATTAGTGTTTTTGTTTTCTCGAGATATATGTCCAGCAGTAGAATTGCTGGCTTATACAGTACTTCTATTTTTAGTTTTTTGAGGAACCTTCATACTATTTTCCATAGCAGCTGTACCAATTTACATTCCCACCAACAGTGTAGGAGGGTACCATTTTCTCCTCACCCTCTCCTGCATGTATTATCTGTAGACTTTTTGATGACAGCCATTCTGACTGTTGTGAGGCAATACCTTATCATGGTTTTGATTTGCATTTCTCTAATAATTAGTGATGTTGAACACCTTTTCATGTGCCTGTTGGAGAAATGTCTATTTAGGTCTTCTGCCCATTTTTTGATTGAGTTGTTTGTTTTTTTGATATTGAGTTGTATGAGCTGCTGGTATATTTTGGATATTAACCCCTTGTCAGTTGCATCATTTGCAAATATTTTCTTGCATTCTGGAGGTTGCCTTTTTGTTTTGTTGATGATTTCCTTTGCTGTGCAAAAGATTTGATTAGGTACCATTTGTTTATTCCTGCTTTTTTTCCTTTTGCCTTGGAAGACTGATCTAAGAAAATATCACTACAATTTATGTCTGAAAATGTTTTGTTTATGTTTTAGGAGTTTATAGACTCTTCTAGAGTCTATGTCTCTTCATATGTGTTTTATATATTTAAGTGCTCCTATACTGGGTGCATTTATGTTAATGAGTGTAATATCCTCTTCTTGTATTGATTCCTTTATCATTATATAATGTCTTTCTTTTTCTTTTCTTTCTTTATGGCCTTGGTTTTAAAGTCTATTTTGTCTGATATGAGTATTCCTACCCCTACTTTGTCATTTCCAGTTGCATGAAATATCTTTTTCCATCTCCTCACTTTCAGTATGTGTTTGTGTGTTTAACCCTAAAGAGAGTCTCTCGTAGGCAGCATATTATAGGTTCTTGTGTTCTTATCCCATCTGCCAATCTTTGTCTTTTCATCAGAGCACTAAGTCCATTGACATTGAAACTAATTATTGATGTGCATGTACTTCTTGCCATTTTACTTCTTATTTTCCAACTGTCTTTATAGTTCTTCCTTGTTCATTTCTTCTTTTTGTTTTTTCTTTTGAGGTTTAATGATTTTCTCTTGCATTATGCTGAGTTCGTTTCTTTTTGGTTTTTGTGAATCTACTGTATATTTTTGATTGGCAGGTACCCTGGAGTTCAAATATGTTGGTCCATAACTATATCTACTTGCTTTATACGGATAGTCAAACAAGTTCAAACATATTCTAAAAGATCTACATTTTTATACTCCCCTCCCCCACATTTTGTGATTTTAATGTGCTCTTTTCATCTTCACATTTATTCTTTTGCTGTTAATCATAATCACCTTTACAAATTTTTTAATCCATGTACTAGCTTATTTAAGTGCACTTCAATCCTTTTAAATATTTGCCTTTCCTACCGTGATTTTCCCTTTCCTATAGATTCTTGCTTCTTTTCTATTTAGAGAATATCCTTTAATATTTCTTTAAGGTAGGTTTCATATTGCTGAATCCTTTTAGTCTTTGCTCATCTGAGAAAATCTTTATTTGTCCTAAATGATAACCTAGAGTATCCTAGGTTGCAGGTTTTCCCCTATAGTCTGCATGCGTCCAGTGGCTCTGTAGAGAGAACTGCATCTGAAATGAGCACAAGTCACATCTTCCCCCAGTGTGTGCTGGCAGCTATCCCTTTGGTAGGAGGTGGGGCTAGAGCCAGAGCCAGGTGTGAGCTGGGGCTTCTTCTCTGCTCAGTGGCCAACATCACCTTATTGGGGGTGGGGAGAGGGTCCCAAGTTGCTGGAGCTGAAGCCCTGAGTGTTGGCTTTGAGCTGGTTCTGTTCTAGGTGTGTGCTCTCCCTCCTCCCCACATTGGCACTTTTACCCCAAAAGGGAACAGTGCTGGAGGAAGAAGGGCAAGAATGGAAGCTTGGCATGGGTTGGAGCATGGGTTGTCATGGTCCTGGAACCAGTTAGGGTTCTGAACTGCTCCCAATCTGCTACATCCACAAGTGCCAGTACTGGCTGTCCTCGCCCTGTGCATCGATTAAGCCAGGTCTGAGCCATTTGCATCCCCACAACTGCACATTCTGCTCAGCAGCAGCAGCCTTTGTCCTAAGGGGCAGCTGTGCTGTGTAGCAAGAGGGGACAGAGTGGGCACTCTGCATTGTCTGGTTCATGTTCTGGGGTTGTCCTAGCACCAGTCAGAGCTCCAATACCCCTCCAGACCTGCCACCCCTGTGGCTCTAGCTTTCCCTGTCCCTTTCAGATGCCACACCAGAGCCAAGCTGGCTTAATCCCTCACAACTGCACCCTCTCCTTGGCCATGACAGCCTCCACACACAGTGGGGTAATAGGGGCCTGAGCAAGTCCTTATCTCAAGTGTGGCACAAGCTGGGACAGTCATGGAAAACTGGCCAAAGTCCTGGGCAGTTCCAGTCTGCTTCCTCCACCTTGTCTGGGGAGTAAGCAACATCCCCATTTACTTGCCTTGGCTATCACTTAGTAGGACAACTCATTCAAACTTCCTGGGCCTCAACTTCCCCACATATAGAGTAAGGATGCCTTCCTCAGAAATTATTGTGAAGAGTAGAGTTATGAATAAAGCACATAGAGCCTCATCTGCTACACAACAAGTGCTCAATAAATTGTAAATTTTACCACTATCATTTTATCATATCACTTGCCTAAAGTTATATAGCCATTAAGTAGCAAAGACAGGATTTATACTCTCAGGCTCCTTCAACAATACTGAGGAATCCCCACTGTCAATACAACCAAAGTAACCAGAGACATTGATAACATCTAAAAACATCCCAGGAAAAGAGTTTCCACAATCTCCATCAGTAATTTTCCAAGTGCTCCTGAATATCTGACCTTCTCCTTACAGGAGTATTGGATGAGAGACAGGGAGACCAGGTACCACTATCTTCATGCATGATCTCTGTAGCAAAATGTGGATACTGGACTTTTCATTTTAGAAGGTTTCCAGTAGTAGGATTTATGCCACCAGGGATTTCTTTATAGGCCTGAAACTAGCAAATTCTTCAATAGGGGTGAATAATATTCTATCTCACGACTTTGATTTTTACATCTGATTAAAGGCTGCCACCAGAAATCCTTTAAGTAAATTATCAAAATTTAAGAAATATTACTATTCATAAATAAGCATAACTACATTAATAGCTTTTATTGATATTCCCAGTTCACTATTCTAAGAGGACCTACTTCCTTTTAGCATTTGGATAAGATAGAGAAATCCTACTGGGCACACCCAAACATATACTTAGAATTTCTACAATCTGGGGGAAGATTACTTTCTCTCCAGTCAGTCACCAGTGTTATCTTGAGTTATGTCTTACCATTGATATCATTTTGACTTTTTAAAATTATGAATTACTGTTATAGTAGCCTCATTATTGTAAAAACTTGTGTGTCTATCGATCTCCTATAGATGTAAATTGGTATCAAGAATATTTTTCCAAAATTTTCTAACTAGGCTTTAAGACACTTATGCAATTAGGTTGCAGAAGAAGTTATTCTTAGCCCTGTCACTGAGGCAAAGATATACGTAATCCTCTCAGCCCTCTAAATTTTATTATATGATCATATTTCATTATGGATGTGCTGTCTGTGTATTTGGGCTGTTTAAATGAATTACAATTTACTTTCAAATTAAGTATAATGATATTATCTTTTTTAGGTTTTAGAATATAAAATCATGAGTATAAGATCATATTATTTGGTTCTAAAGTAAATAATAGGAGATTCGTATTGCATGATAGCAACATGTTTGCTGAGATATCCTAGTAAGGCTTTTAATAATTCTGCATTATCGCAGAATTCTTTTATCCTCTGGAAGTGGGAAGAAGTATGTATTAGTGTCCTAGAGCTGCTATAATGAAGTACCATAAACTGGGTGGCTTAAAACAAGAGAAATTTATTCTCTCACAGTTCTGGAGGCTAAAAGCCCCAAATCAAGCTGTCAGTACAGCTGACTCCTTTTGAGGGCTCTGAGGAGAATCTGTTCCTTGCCTCTCTCCTTGCTTCTGGTGACATCTGGCAGTCTTTGTGTTCCTTGGCCTGTAGATGCATCAGTCCGATCTCTGCCTCCATCACCACACGGCATCCTCATTGTCTCTTTTCTTTCTGAGCTCTCACCAGCATTTCCTCTAACATCTACATTTCTACCAACTGTCCCTTCAAGTCTTTTACAGGGCGTTTTTGCCAATCTTCAAAACTGTATATTTTCCTGATGCCTCAGCATTCCCACAGATGGGCTGGGAGCAACCTGCTCAGGTGACCAGGTGCACCAGTGTGATCAGGCTGGTGCCTGCCACAAGTTCCCCCTCTTTCCCTCCCCTGACTGCAACCTAGTAACATTTAAACACACCAATGAAATCCTCTCACATCTTTTGCTTGTGTACTGCACGCTGAACCCCAGGAAAGGCATTTGCCCATGGGTCCTCACTCTTTCTCTCAGCTCCCTACATACTTGGCTGAGTTCACTCCCTTGGCACTTCATCCATATGGCTCCCCGCATGGTGTATCATGCCTTCCTCTTCCTGGACCTATGAATATAATAAATCCTTTCATTTTATGTGCCCTTCAAAGTGCGATTTCTGTGACCATACTGGAGTGCTCCTTAGAGCCCACAAGGAGGACTCACTCTCCATTTACTACACACAGGGTTGTTTAGGCTTTTCCTATCATATGCCTCAAAATTCTTCTAGCTTCTATCCATCACCCAATTCTAAAACCACTTGACATTTCTACGTATTGGTAACTGCAGCATTCTTCTTCCTAGTACCCAAATCTGTATCATGGTTTTCCAGAGAAAGAGAACTAGTGAGATATATTAAGAAGGAAGGAGGGTGAAAGGAGGGAGGGAGGAAGAGATGGGGAAAGAGAGAGAAATATGAATTTATTTTAAGGAATTGGCTCAAGCAATTGTAGGGACTGGCAAAATGAAAATCTGTAAGGTAGGCCAGTGGGCTGGAAAGTCAGGCAAGGTTAAAATTGCAGTCTGGAGTCCCAAATCTGTACAGCAGGTTGGCAGGCTGGCAATTTATGCAGGTTTTCTATGTTACAATCTTGAGGAAGAATTCCATCTCCTCTGGAAAACCTCAGTTTTTGGTCTTAAGGTCTTCAACAACATTATCGGGTGAGGCCCATTCATGTTCTTAAAAGTAATCTCTTTTACTTAATGTCAACTGATTTTTAGGCACCATAGTCTAGCCAAGCTGGCATACAAAATTAACCATCGCAGGGTAAAGTGTAGGCTGTGAGGATTTGGTGGAAAGACCTAAAATTTGTGAGAGTCATTTGGTTAGAAGCCTAGAATTTAAATGCAAATTTCTATAGTGACTGTTTTACGTATTTTTAGTGTATCTGCAGTTAATTTAGGTTTCCCTTTGAGAGCCAGAACAGAATAGACAGAGAAAAGATATCAGGAAAGATGGCACAAATCACAAAAGTGAGATGAATCAATTGCCTGAGGCAATCCTAAAAGAAACAGTAATTATCTACATGTACATATGTCACTGTACTTAGCCTAGGACCACATTAACTAATGATATAAAGAGAGTCTAAAAATCTGTCCAAAGATAAAGGTGCAAGAGAAAAATTTCCAATTTTCTTCTTATAGACTAATCAATGCCTAGGTCTAAGGAGTGGTCCAGGGATAAGGCACTGCACAATTCGGAAACACACTGCTGCTTCAATATGAAGCTGAGGAGGGAGATTAAAAAGGAAGTGTGGAGAGAAAAAAATTAGAGCCTAGGAAACTGAGTGAAAAGTCTATAAGGGGATGAATAGATAGGAAGGCAGAATTCAGGCAGGGAAAAGCAGGTATGAAGAGAGCCTTTAAAAAACATAGACATCACACTCTCACAGTGCCTCAGGATGCATTCAAGATGCTTACACAGGCAATATACAAATAGAATAATAAGAACAAAAATAATTATTAACATTTATTGAGTACTTTTAAATGTTCCATGCACCAAACCTCTGAGTGATTACTATTATCATTTTTATTATCCATAAGAGGAAAATGAGGGACTTTTTAAGTTAAAGGACTTCTCCAAGGTAACAAAGCTAGCAGGTGCCAGGGCTAGGATTTGAACCTAGGCAGTTTGGCTCCAGAGCTTGTGCTTCCAGCCACGAAACCATTTGCTATGCATATACCTATAAGTTGATGCCTCCTCCTCTTTCTCTGGGCTTCCAGAGAAGCTGTTACCTCATCTACTTCCTTAATCTGGCTGATCAATGATCAGAGAGGGTAAGAGGCTAATTAATTCTAAATTCACAACCCAAACTATTTATAGATACTGGAAATAGTGAACCAACTAAAAAAATGGAACTAATTGATTTTAGAAGATTAGGCAACAATGAGGGCTTTGGGGGGAAAATCTATGACAAAAAGAAGGTAAAGAAATACATGCTTTGAGGACAATGTAAAGAAATTCTACATGGCTCTAAGAAAGCAAAACGACCCCAAATGGGGAAAGCCTACGCACAGGCAATGCCCAGAAGAGGAAGCCCACAGGGCAGGAAGAGATGAGAGATGCTCGAGCTTGCCGGCACGCGGGAGATGCACCCAAGGACCAAGGAGATGCATCGTGAGAGGGACTGGCGAGGCGGTGCTGGGGACCAGCCAGGACCCGGAGTGAGAGCCGAGTGCAGCCCCCTGGGAACCAGTGTGCAAACACCCAGTCAGTGAAGATGCACACGCTCTGTGACCCAGGAAGGACACTCCTAGGGATACATCCCAGAGAAACCCGACAGCTGAGAAGGATCTTTATTGTAGAATTGTGAGAACTGGAGTGTCCATCCAGGAGGGAGGTGGTAAGAGAAGTCGCAGAGTCACGTGTGGAGCCCTGAGCAGTCAGACTAGTAACGGAGAAAGAGATGCAGCCCCGAGTGCTGGTGGTGACAAGGCAGAGCCTGAGAACCACAGTGAATAGGGTTGTTTTTTTTTTTTTCTTTTTTGGAAGCACGGAAACAATCACAACCAAAGACCAAAGAAGAGAGGCACAGAGAGCCAGGGGGGTTCTAAGGCAGCACTTTGGGTGGTGACTCAGGTTTCTTCTAAGACATGGAGCAGATTCTGACAAGCAGATACGGCAGGTGATGAGACATCTTTTGAAAGATGAAGCAACGGTAAATGACTCCAAGGTGGCTGAGAGTGGGGACAGAGGCAGAAGGTGGGGGCAGCAGCGTGAGGCTGCGGTCCGTCGGAGTCTCACTGGGGCAGCTGCTGTCCTGCACAGGAAAGCAGACGGGGCTGGACCCAGGAAGGGGTGTGATGCTGAGACACCCACAGGTGTGTATGTAACCAGGAATGTAAATTTTAGGTACTGACCTTTATTCTTTTGGTCATGAAACTATGGCTTTTTATATTAAAAAAAGAAAGAAATACATGCTTTGAACATTTGAACAGGTGTAGCTCAGCAGGTCTAAAGGGGCAGCAGTCTGAGTTAATAAAAAATTATATACTCACATTATTCATCACTGCAGTAATTCAATAATGTTTTGGAAAAAAACAGAACAATGAAAAACTAAGAATGAACTTGAAAAGGCGGGTGTATGGAGTACTGACACCAATAGTTCAGCAAACACTGCCACCAGGAGCCAGTTGTTGAACATTTACCAGCATACCACAGCTCTGAGCCTTGTAATCTTAGCTCTGTGACGTGCTGTTTCCTGGTGTTATGTCTTTGCAGCATAAGCTCACTGAAAGCAAAGACAAATTCCTTAAGTGCTTTTGAGTACATTGCAGAACCAGGCACATGTTCCGCAAATATTTGATTGTTTAATAATGTAAGTAAGGCTAAGGGTAGTCCTTAATTCCTAAGGAAGAAGTAGAAGTCTACATTTAGCTTAATTAGTTACCATCAGAAAACTATGTATCTCTTGGCTTCCAGTAAATAACATGAGTTACTAAAGCCTCAGAATATCCTTAACACATATACTTTATTTATGAGAAAATTTGGTCAGGTAATTTTTAGACGTTCCAATGTGAAAACATTGTAGGTAATAATAATTGCAAAATAAATGCATAAAAAATGAAAGTATACTGACTTGTCACCTGGTAAATAAATGTCTTCCTAGACTGTGAGAAAAGGTCATGGAAAATGTAGGGCTTATCTTCCCAGAACGAGCTCCCTCTCAAGTCACAGAGATGTAATTATCAATCTGTTTAAAGAAGAAAATGAAAACATACAGTGGAATGGGGGCAGGGAGAGATAGAGTCAAGTTTCAATTAATTTGCTAAAAGAAATCCCTGGAAATAAATGTTTCAGTATTTGCATGATAAAGTGGATAGCCAAACACAATGTGTTCGCAAATATAATGAGATCATTTTTAAACTATTTCATATAATTTTGAAAAAATTACAAGTTGAAGGAAAACCATTGTAGAAAGAGCCAAGAACCATTCAGAGAAGAAACAGTACAGAGAATCATTTAAAGTTCAGCCTGATGGGAACTAGTTAAGCAATGAAAAAGATGTTTAAGATGCTGGAGAAATCTTAATCTGATTCAAAAAGAAATTTTAAAAGTGATTGGTAGGCAAAATTTTCCTACTTTGTCTCTTTAAGCTTGTGATTAGGAAATCTGTCTTGAGATTTAAAACTTGCTTCCAACAATCTAAAGATAATTGTGGTGACCAATTCTCCCTGACAAAAGGTTTAATTAGAAAAGCTTTGGCGTGACTCCCATCTACCCCAGTCTACTTCTATGATTAATCAATACACATGACAGATACACCAGAAATACAGCTACACGTGGGACAACTCCTACAGAACACCTACTGAACGCTGGCAGAAGACCCCAGACCTCCCAAAAGGCAAGAAACTCCCCACATACCTGGGTAGGGCAAAGCGGAGAGATTCCCGCACAGAGGAGCGGTGCCGAGCGGCACTCACCAGCCCGAGAGGCTTGTCTGCTCCCCCGCCGTGGAGGGCGGCACTGGAGCTGAGGCTCGGGCTTCGGTCAGAGCACAGCGAGAGGACTGGGGCTGGCGGCGAGAACTCAGCCTGAAGGGGGCTAATGTGCCACAGCTAGCCGGGAGGGAGTCCGGGAAAACTCTGGAGCTGCCGAAGAGGCAGGAGACTTTTTCTTCCCTCTTGGTTTCCTGGTGCGCGAGGAGAGGGGATTAAGAGCGCCGCGTAAAGGAGCTCCAGAGACGGGCGCGAGTCGCGGCTGAAAGCGCCGAGCCCAGAGACGGGCGTGGGACACTGGGGCTGCTGCTGCCGCCGCCAAGAAGCCTGTGTGCGAGCGCAGGTCACTGTCCACACCGCCCTTCTGGGAGCCTGTGCAGCCTGCCACTGCCGGGGTCCTGGGATCCAGGGGCAGCTTCCCTGAGAGAACGCACGGCGCGCCTCGGGCTGGTGCAACGTCACGCCGACCTCTGCCGCTGCAGGCTCGCCCCGCACTCCGTGCCCCTCCCTCCCGCCCGGCCTGAGTGAGCCAGAGCCCCCGAAGAGGCTGCTCCTTTAACCCTGTCCTGTCTGAGCAAAGAACAGACGCCCTCCGGCGACCTACATGCAGAGGCGGGGCCAAATCCAAAGCTGAGACCCAGGAGCTGTGAGAACAAAGAAGAGAAAGGGAAACCTCTCCCAGCAGCCTCAGAAGCAGCGGATTAAAGCTCCACAATCAACTTGATGTACCCTGCATCTGTGGAATATATGAATAGACAACAAATCATCCCAAATTGAGGAGCCAGGAGTCAGTGCTGTGCCTCTGAGGTGGGAGAGCCAACTTCAGGACACTGGTCCACAAGAGACCTCCCAGCTCCACATAATATCAAACGGCGAAAATCTTCCAGAGATCTCCATCTCAACACCAGCACCCAGCTTCACTCAACGACCAGCAAGCTACAGTGCTGGACACCCTATGCCAAACAACTAGCACGACAGGAACACAACGCCACCTATTAGCAGAGAGGTGGCCTAAAATCATAAAAAGTCCGCAGACACCCCAAAACACACCACCAGACGTGGACCTGCCCACCAGAAAGACAAGATCCAGCCTCATCCACCAGAACACAGGCAGTAGTCCCCTCCACCAAGAAGCCTACACAACCCACTAAACCAACCTTAGCCACTGGGGACAGACACCAAAAACAACGGGAACTACGAACCTGCAGCCTGCAAAAAGGAGACCCCCAAACACAGTAACATAAGCAAAATGAGAAGACAGAAAAACACACAGCAGGAGAAGGAGCAAGATAAAAACCCACCAGACCTAACAAATGAAGAGGTAATAGGCAGTCTATCTGAAAAAGAATTCAGAATAATGATGGTAAAGATGATCCAAAATCTTGGAAATAGAATAGACAAAATGCAAGAAACAGTTAACAAGGACCTAGAAGAACTAAAGACGAATCAAGCATCGATTAAAAACACAATAAATGAAATAAAAAATACTCTAGATGGGATCAATAGCAGAATAACTGAGGCAGAAGAACGGATAAGTGAGGTGGAAGATAAAATAGTGGAAATAACTGTGCACAGCAAAATAAAGAAAAAAGAATGAAAAGAACAGAGGACAGTCTCAGAGACCTCTGGGACAACATTAAACGCACCAACATTCGAATTATAGGGGTTCCAGAAGAAGAAGAGAAAAAGAAAGGGACTGAGAAAATATTTGAAGAGATTATAGTTGAAAACTTCCCTAATATGGGAAAGGAAATAGTTAATCAAGTCCAGGAGGCACAGAGAGTCCCATACAGAATAAATCCAAGGAGAAATACACCAAGACACATATTAATCAAACTGTCAAAAATTAAACACAAAGAAATCATATTAAAAGCAGCAAGGCAAAAACAACAAATAACACACAAGGGAATCCCCATCAGGATAACAGCTGATCTCTCAGCAGAAACTCTACAAGCCAGAAGGGAGTGGCAGGACATACTTAAAGTGATGAAGGAGAAAAACCTGCAACCAAGATTACTCTACCCAGCAAGGATCTCATTCAGATTTGATGGAGAAATTAAAACCTTTACAGACAAGCAAAAGCTGAGAGAGTTCAGCACCACAAAACCAGCTTTACAACAAATGCTAAAGGAACTTCTCTAGGCAAGAAACACAACAGAAGGAAAAGAACTACAATAACGAACCTAAAACAATTAAGAAAATGGGAATAGGAACATACATATCGATAATTACCTTAAATGTAAATGGACTAAATGCTCCCACCAAAAGACACAGACTGGCTGAATGGATACAAAAACAAGACCCATATATATGCTGTCTACAAGAGACCCACTTCAGACCTAGAGACACGTACAGACTGAAAGTAAGGGGATGGAAAAAGATATTCCATGCAAATGGAAACCAAAAGAAAGCTGGAGTAGCAATTCTCATATCAGACAAAATAGACTTTAAAATAAAGACTACTAGAAGAGACAAAGAAGGACACTACATAATGATCAAGGGATCAATCCAAGAAGAAGATATAACAATTGTAAATATTTATGCACCAAACATAGGAGCACCCCAATACATAAGGGAAATATTAACAGCCATAAAAGGAGAAATCGACAGTAACACAATCATAGTAGGGGACTTTAACACCCCACTTTCACCAATGGACAGGTCATCCAAAATGAAAATAAATAAGGAAACACAAGCTTTAAATGATACATTAAACAAGATGGACTTAATTGATATTTATAGGACATTCCATCCAAAAACAACAGAATACACATTTTTCTCAAGTGCTCATGGAACATTCTCCAGGATAGATCATATCTTGGGTCACAAATCAAGCCTTGGTAAATTTAAGAAAATTGAAATTGTATCAAGTATCTTTTCCGACCACAATGCTATGAGACTAGATATCAATTACAGGAAAAGAGCTGTAAAACATACAAACACATGGAGGCTAAACAATACACTACTTAATAACGAAGTGATCACTGAAGAAATCAAAGAGGAAATTAAAAAATACCTAGAAACAAATGACAATGGAGACACGACGACCCAAAACCTATGGGATGCAGCAAAAGCAGTTCTAAGAGGGAAGTTTATGGCAATACAATCCCACCTTAAGAAACAGGAAACATCTCGAATAAACAACCTAACCTTGCACCTAAAGCAATTAGAGAAAGAAGAACAAAAACATCCCGAAGTTAGCAGAAGGAAAGAAATCATAAAAATCAGATCAGAAATAAATGAAAAAGAAATGAAGGAAACGATAGCAAAGATCAATAAAACTAAAAGCTGGTTCTTTGAGAAGATAAACAAAATTGATAAAACATTAGCCAGACTCATCAAGAAAAAAAGGGAGAAGACTCAAATCAATAGAATTAGAAATGAAAAAGGAGAAGTAACAACTGACACTGCAGAAATACAAAAGATCATGAGAGATTACTATAAGCAACTCTATGCCAATAAAATGGACAACCTGGAAGAAATGGACAAATTCTTAGAAATGCACAACCTGCCAAGACTGAATCAGGAAGAAATAGAAAATATGAACAGACCAATCACAAGCACTGAAATTGAAACTGTGATAAAAAATCTTCCAACAAACAAAAGCCCAGGACCAGATGGCTTCACAGGCGAATTCTATCAAGCATTTAGAGAAGAGCTAACACCTATCCTTCTGAAACTCTTCCAAAATATAGCAGAGGGAGGAACACTCCCTAACTCATTCTATGAGGCCACCATCACCTTGATACCAAAACCAGACAAGGATGTCTCAAAGAAAGAAAACTACAGGCCAATATCACTGATGAACATAGATGCAAAAATCCTCAACAAAATACTAGCAAACAGAATCCAACAGCACATTAAAAGGATCATACACCATGATCAAGTGGGGTTTATTCCAGGAATGCAAGGATTCTTCAATATACGCAAATCAATCAACGTGATACACCATATTAACAAACTGAAGGAGAAAAACCATATGATCATCTCAATAGATGCAGAGAAAGCTTTTGACAAAATTCAACACCCATTTATGATAAAAACCCTGCAGAAAGTAGGCATAGAGGGAACTTTCCTCAACATAATAAAGGCCATATATGACAAACCCACAGCCAGCATCGTCCTCAATGGTGAAAAACTGAAACCATTTCCACTAAGATCAGGAACAAGACAAGGTTGCCCACTCTCACCACTCTTATTCAACCTAGTTTTGGAAGTTTTAGCCACAGCAATCAGAGAAGAAAAGGAAATAAAAGGAATACAAATGGGAAAAGAAGAAGTAAAGCTGTCACTGTTTGCAGATGACATGATACTATACATAGAGAATCCTAAAGATGCTACCAGAAAACTACTAGAGCTAATCAATGAATTTGGTAAAGTTGCAGGATACAAAATTAATGCACAGAAATCTCTGGCATTCCTATATACTAATGATGAAAAATCTGAAAGTGAAATCAAGGAAACACTCCCATTTACCATTGCAACAAAAAGAATAAAATATCTAGGAATAAACCTACCTAAGGAGACAAAAGACCTGTATGCAGAAAATTATAAGACACTGATGAAAGAAATTAAAGATGATACAAATAGATGGAGAGATGTACCATGTTCTTGGATTGGAAGAATCAACATTGTGAAAATGACTCTACTACCCAACGCAATCTACAGATTCAATGCAATCCCTATCAAACTACCAATGGCATTTTTCACAGAACTAGAACAAAAAATTTCACAATTTGTATGGAAACACAAAAGACCCCGAATAGCCAAAGCAATCTTGAGAACGAAAAATGGAGCTGGAGGAATCAGGCTCCCTGACTTCAGACTATACTACAAAGCTACAGTAATCAAGACAGTATGGTACTGGCACAAAAACAGAAATATAGATCAATGGAACAGGATAGAAAGCCCAGAGATAAACCCACGGACATATGGTCACCTTATCTTTGATAAAGGAGGCAGGAATGTACAGTGGAGAAAGGACAGTCTCTTCAATAAGTGGTGCTGGGAAAACTGGACAGGGACATGTAAAAGTATGAGATTAGATCACTCCCTAACACCATACACAAAAATAAGCTCAAAATGGATTAAAGACCTAAATGTAAGGCCAGACACTATCCAACTCCTAGAGAAAAACATAGGCAGAACACTCTATGACATAAATCACAGCAAGATCTTTTTTGACCCACCTCCTAGAGAAATGGAAATAAAGACAAAAATAAACACATGGGACCTAATGAAACTTCAAAGCTTTTGCACAGCAAAGGAAACCATAAACAAGACGAAAAGACAACCCTCAGAATGGGAGAAAATATTTGCAAATGAAGCAACTGACAAAGGATTAATCTCCAAAATTTATAAGCAGCTCATGCAGCTCAATAGCAAAAAAACAAACAACCCAATCCAAACATGGGCAGAAGACCTAAATAGACATTTCTCCACAGAAGATACACAGACTGCCAACAAACACATGAAAGGATGCTCAACATCTTTACTCATTAGAGAAATGCAAATCAAAACTACAATGAGATATCATCTCACACCAGTCAGAATGGCCATCATCAAAAAATCTAGAAACAATAAATGCTGGAGAGGGTGTGGAAAAAAGGGAACACTCTTGCACTGCTGGTGGGAATGTGAATTGGTACAGCCACTATGGAGAACGGTATGGAGGTTCCTTAAAAAACTACAAATAGAACTACCATATGACCCAGCAATCCCACTACTGGGCATATACCCTGAGAAAACCATAATTCAAAAAGAGACATGTGGGCCTCCCTGGTGGCGCAGTGGTTGAGAGTCCACCTGCCGATGCAGGGGATACGGGTTCGTGCCCCGGTCTGGGAGGATCCCATATGCCGCGGAGCGGCTGGGCCCGTGAGCCATGGCCGCTGGGCCTGCGCGTCCGTAGCCTGTGCTCCGCAGCGGGACAGGCCACAACAGTGAGAGGCCCGCATACCGCAAAAAAAAAAAATAATAATAATAATAATAATAAAAAGAGACATGTACCAAAATGTTCATAGCAGCCCTATTTACAATAGCCCGGAGATGGAAACAACCTAAGTGTCCATCATCGGATGAATGGGTAAAGAAGATGTGGCACATATATACAATGGAATATTACTCAGCCATAAAAAGAAATGAAATTGAGCTATTTGTAATGAGGTGGTTGGACCTAGAGTCTGTCATACAGAGTGAAGTAAGTCAGAAAGAGAAAGACAAATACTGTATGCTGACACATATATATGGAATTTAAGAAAAAAAAATGTCATGAAGAACATAGGGGTAAGACGGGAATAAAGACACAGACCTACTAGAGCATGGACTTGAGGATATGGGGAGGGGGAAGGGTAAGCTGTGACAAAGTGAAAGAGCGGCATGGACATATATACACTACCAAACGTAAGGTAGATAGCTAGTGGGAAGCAGCCGCATAGCACAGGGAGATCAGCTCGGTTCTTTGTGACCGCCTGGAGGGGTGGGATAGGGAGGGTGGGAGGGAGACGCAAAAGGGAGGGTATATGGGAACATATGTATATGTATAACTGATTAAATTTGTAAAATAAAATTTTAAAAAAAATCTAAAAAAAAAAAAAAAAATCAATACACATAAGCTTCAGTTTAGACCGTAATTATACACTGATACTGAGTTAGCTTTTCTTCTCAATCCACCTTCACACACTGAGACTTGTAATTTTAGAAAATGGCATTTGGAAATGTGAAAATAAGGAAAGCTTCATTTAAAATGGAATTGGGAAGCCCCAAACGGGGTGTTCTCACAACAATATCACTCACTACAGCCTACAGACTTCAGTAGGAAGAAAGATTTCCTTCTGACTCATCAACAGCAAGCTACCCACCACCAGCAGTGAATGAGGAACCACCATACCACTCAGGATTGCCTTTGGCTCGCATGTTTGCACGTCCTGAATTGCAATTCCTCTGCTATTCCAGAATAAACTCATTTATTTATGGCCTTAAATAAAGCATTGTCTATGCTTCACAGAAAGGGATCTTTTAGTGTGTGCATGCGCGCGCGCGCGTGTGTGTGTATGTGTGTGTGAAATAACAGAGATAATAATAAAGTTAAAGGTCAATAAGTCATTCTACCTGAATAGTTCTTTTCACATGCTTTGAAGATGCCTGTGTAATGTTTATAGGAGGTAAAACTTCTTTTTCATCTTAACATAAAAGAAATTTTCTTTTAATCTTAAAAAAAGTTTATCTGCTGCTTTTGAATTAAGGGAGCATGGAAAAGAGATTCGTTCTGAGCTCATAAAAAATTGTTTCAACCTTACTTAGACATCTTCAAACAAATATTTTTAGAATTAAAAGTAAGTACATACAGCGAAAAATGTAATCACTTCCAAACCAGAAATAATTTATTTTTTGAAATAAAATTTTCTTTATGAAGGTCAAATACTTACTGTGGAATTCAATGTTCTTTTCCTCAGTGATTTGGGCCCACCCCAAAGTGTGACTCTGAAAAATGATATTAACATGATGTAGTCATATATATTTCTAGATGCAGGCAAAATGGATTCCAGAGGGACATAAAGTTAAGGACGTAGAGAGTGTATTAGTTTGATTTAAATCATGGCAGCCCCAAGATATGGCTTTAGGAGATTGTAGCATACCACCATCTTCCTCCACCTTCAAACACACAAATCCTCTGGAAGGAAGAAAAGTGGGCATATGGTGCAAATAAAGTCTCTAGGTTAAGTTCTTTAGTTGCCCTGTTACACTCCTCTACGTAAAATTTAGCCAGATGAATACCCTGAAAATCTTACATAGAAGTCCTACAGCTTAACTTTATAGCTTTCCAAATTGACACCTGTGAGACTTCCCTGGTGGTCCAGTGGGTAAGAATCCACGCTGCCAATGCAGGATACCCAGGTACTATCCCTGTTTGGGGAACTAGATCCCACATGCATGCCGCAACTACAAGATCGCATGCCACTAAGAGCCCACATGCCGCAACTAAAGATCCTGCATGCTGCAACTAAAAACATGTGACAATGAAGATACCACATGCCACTACTAAGACCTGGCACAGCCTAAATAAATAAATAAATAGACAGCTGTTTTTTTAAACCATAAGGAAAGCTAGAACATTCTGTAAAATTAGAGATGCTTAATACTGTACATAATACAAAGTAATATATATTTGTGTGGTGACAGATGGTAACCAGACTTACCATGGTGATCATTTTGTAATGTATAGAAACACTGAATCATTATGCTGTGTACCAGGAAGTAACATAATGTTGTAGGTCAATTATACTTCAAAACAAACAAACTCATAGAAAAAGAGATCAGATTTATGTTTACCAGTGGGGTGGGGGGAATGGGAATTGGAGGAAGATGGTCAAAAGGTACAAATTTCAGTTTGTTAGATAAATAAATACAACATAATTAATATAATTGACACTGCTGTATGTTATGTATGAAAGTTGTTAAGAGAGTCAAATCCTAAGAGTTCTAATCACAGGAAAAATTTTTTTTCCTTTTTCTTTTATTTTGTATCTATATGAGAAGATAGATGTTCAACAAATCTTATTGTGGCAATCATTTCATGATTTACATAAATCAAATCATTATGCTGCACATCTTAAATGTATACAGTGCTGTATGTCAATTATATCTTCATAAAACTGAAAGAAAATTTTAAAAATAATTAATTTTAAAATTTAGAAGGTTATGTGTTGAGAGAATGTATGTGTATGTCCATTAATAATATTGATGTTTACTTTTCAATTAAATAATGGTAAGATATCATTGAATGTTTTTCCTTGAAAAAAATAAAATTCAGCAACTCAAAATAAAATAAAAGAATTTAGTACTCACTTTTCTAAAGAAATGAATTTCTATTTTGCACACTTTTCTCTCCAAAAAGAATCAATTAAAAAAACTTGTCTTTTACTTTATGTCAGCGAAGCGTTTTCTAATAATGTGCTTTTAGCTATTTGCTATGAATAAATATAAAACTGCTCCTAGTAGATGGAAAAACTGCTGCAGAAAAAGCTGACTTCACTGATGTCTGGGTCTACTTGGGATGTTAGTTATAACCAAGCAGAAAACTGTGTCATCATCAGTTCTTTCCCCCAGACTCACCCTTTCTTCTCTTGCCTAAGATGACTTGGAGTCCAAGGTCTAAAGATCTTTTTCATGTTTACTGAGAACACACACTTCCCTATCTACTTGTACCTTGTACAAGTACTAAGGTAACTGAACAATAACTCATCTTTCTTTTTAGGGTCAAATAATCTCAAAAGTTTTAAACTTTCAGTTTGTGTGTACACAGACCTTAAGTTTTCTGAGTGTCATGACTATCAAGG
Source organism: Mesoplodon densirostris (assembly GCF_025265405.1). Lineage (NCBI taxonomy): Eukaryota > Metazoa > Chordata > Mammalia > Artiodactyla > Ziphiidae > Mesoplodon > Mesoplodon densirostris. The sequence goes on along the minus strand of NC_082663.1, from coordinate 101,295,175 downwards.
ACCCAATTCTATAAATTTGATAACTTTGGTACCCTGCAGGCTAATATAGATGGAAACAAGTGTGTAAAATGTAGACCTTTGACTCCATTTATCCTAGAAAAAGAGTGACATCTATCCCTCCCATCATATTTCAAATTAGCAGTTCAACAGAAATGAGTAAAGAAAGCAGAAAAATTGGCAAAGAATCACTTTGAAAGCACATAACTCATACTGTTATACTAAAATATTATTTATATGCTATCACTATTAACTTGTCATTAATGTTACATTTTAGTTTATTATGCTTTCTTTTCTAACTAGATATTAAACTTACTTTAAGTACCTATCCTGCCTTATATTTCTGTCTCTCAAAACACCTTAGTATCATACACAAAGAGAGTGCTCAGTAAATATGTATTGATAGATCGATTTATTCACTGATTGTCAGGGCTCAAGGGAGTCTCTCCAACTTCCAAGTAATGCCAGTGATCAAAGAGATTGGAAAATGGAAAAGTTCCTGTGAGTTTTAAAAGATTAGTCCCTGCCCTGTGATACATAACAGTGACTGGATTATTTATTTAAAGGTTTCAGTAGCACAAAAGTGTGCTTTTCTTTACATAAAATTAGTGGAATTTCCTCTGCTTCCAAATGGACACTACAGCATTTTCTTACCCTCAATTTCATGACTCTATCAGCAAGAATCACAATGTATTAAAATGTACAAAACACCCTTTATTTCTTCCAAAAAAGTAAAAGTTATAAAAAATTATCTAAATATAATATGAACTGTTCAATTCTCATTTCTCAGGCATTAATGTTCATCTAAGGACACAAAAGTACATGAATGACTGAAGATGAAAGACTAAGTCTCACGGCCACAGAAGAAAAAGAAAAAGGGACAAGTGCATTACTTTTGCTTTCTTTGTGTTTTCTTTTTTTAAGATAAGACTTGCAGCCTTGTGAAAAAGGCAGAATGTTTACAATTCAAAACTTCTCAATTTTCTCTGAAATATTCTATCAGTAAGAGGGAACCTCTTATTAAAGTTAACAATTAACGTTAGGAAGAGAATTGTAAATAGAAACACAAGTCCTCAATAAACTAATGGACATTAGCTAGCATTCCAACACTGTATACAAAATCAGAAGGCTTTAGAACTAGGAAAAAAAAAGAGGAGGTATTTTATGTGCTTAGCCATATAGCTCATGCTATAAAATCAAAGCACTGATATATATATAGTGTGAAATTAATGCGATAGATAATCTACTATATTTATATATCTATTATTTACTTACCTATCTATCTATCTATCAATTTTGCAAAGGTTTCTAGTTACTGAGTCATTCTGGAGCCGAGTCCCAAGTGAGTAATTTTATTCTGGAGAGAGCAAGTATCCACATGTCTTATGTTTGCTTAATGACCCAGTAGAACTTGGATAATGAGACAATTGAGGTTTGAGAAAGGTATACCATCCATCACAATGAGTCTAATGCTAGTGACACTGTTAATTTACAGTGCAATATAGGAAGACCTATGGCTCACACAAACAGAACAACAAAAAGTACTTAAAGCCATTTATATTCATTTAAAAATTAAACCTGTGGGGTGATGTCAAGATTTCTACTCTTTCTGACACAGATACAGCTCTTATCAATAGCTGTATACCTCATTCTTCAAACAGTGCACAGTGTAAGCCTGGATTTCTACAATCCTTGTTTCACTGTAACGGAGAAACAACAAAAGTGGATAAAGAAAAGGGTTATTAGATCACCCACTTTATCTCTATAGTTATGTCTATGAGACAGACTGTTTCAATTTCTCCTAGGTCTGTCTTTGATTATTTCCAACAGAAATTCTCTCACTGTTTTTCTGCATCACATTGCCATACAATTTAGCTGTCACTGCATTCCTTTCCTCTTTTGAAGGTTATCCCAAACACTCTTAGTAAGTTCTGTAGAGGGATCCTTTTCCTTGCCAATGAAATCGTTTTGCTATTTGTAAAACATCATGTGCATGTTTAATCTTAGTAAGCTATTCACTTATAGTCTCATCAGCTACCACTTCCACATTCTTGCTTTTTTCCTTCAGGTTTTAATTGCTACTATTCCATTGACTCACACTTTCAAAAAGACCATTTATAAAATCAAAGGAAAATAATTCTATTATACGTGATATGATTTAGAAGTGAGGGAACATGTATCTAAATAGATTAAGAACATGTGTTCAGATGCACAGTTATACCTAAAGGTAAGGAAAGTCAAAGTGAGGAGGATTCAGACTTTCTGATTATTGTTCTTCAGCATGAAGAGAAGTTCAATTACATAGGCAAGAGGAAAGTTCCATTATAATTTGAGCATCCGGAGATTAGGTCCTGTCTGTCTGGCTCACTGATTTAGCCCTAGTACCAAGCATATAGTGCCTGGCATGTGGCTGATAATCGTTTGCTAGAAATATTTTCTTGTTAGAAATACTTTGCTAATATAAAACCATCAAACGTTAGTGATAGTAGAGATATTTCTGAGAATTTTACTCTGTAAATATTAAGATTCAGCCTACTGTAATCCCTTTATGTTTTTCCTCTTTTTAGTAATGTTTTCAATAGCAACTACCTTCAAAATAATGGAGAAGACTCAGGAAAATATTTGCATTTTTTTCTTTAGCTCATCTATGAAACAATAACTTTATTGATTCATTCACTCCCAACAAAGCTTATCTAATTACCCTGGTTTTTATTTGATTTTTCTCTATTAATATACATAGCCACAACAATTTGAAAAAAATGAGACTGCATGATGTCAGCTATCAAATTATTTTTGAGGGCTTCCCTGGTGGCGCAGTGGTTGAGAGTCCACCTGCTGATGCAGGGGACACGGGTTCGTGCACCGGTCCGGGAAGATCCCACATGCCATGGAGTGGCTGGGCCCGGGAGCCATGGCCGCTGGGCCTGCATGTCCGGAGCCTGTGCTCCTCAATGGGAGAGGCCACAGCAGTGAGAGGCCCTTGTACCGCAAAAATAATAATAATAATAATAATAATAATAATAATAATAATAATTTTTGAGAGCAATGTTATATTTACTCTCTTTGTACTCATTAATCATAAGAACCATCAAACTTTGCCTTAGAGATATTTAACCTAATAAATTCTTGCTAGTTGAAATATAACTTGATTGCTATGATTTAAATTTTAATATTTTACCTATGTATAAACTTTTCCCCTCATGATAATCTTAAACATAGACTGTGTTAATATCATAGTTTCATCTTTGGTCACATTTCCCATTTCATTTTAAGTATCATTACCACAGTTATATTATCCAAGTCTTCAAATACCTTTTAAATACTTCCAATATTGGTTTAGTAATCAGCAAAATTCAAATATAAAAATCAAACCATACTGTGACATCTTATTGATATGTATCCTTTTAATATTTTTTTCTATATATTTGCCATAAATTTTCATATAACTTAGCAATTTTGCTGGGAAAATTTGAGATCCCATAACATTTTTCGTAGTTATTGTTTTTAGTAGCTATTAGTAGATTTTATTAGCTGTTTGACGAATGCATCATTCTTTTACTCACTGGTTCATCAAATATATGTATTGCACACCACCTGCATGCCCAGCCCTCTGCTACTGCTGGAGAGGTAAAGACTGCATGTCAGAGGTAAAGACAGACATGGTCCTTGAACTCTTAGAATCTACTGTGATCTTGCATTTGTTCTTTTCTCTGTATACCTTGATTGTAGTGTAATGTTTTTGGAAGTTGCCTCTTCCACTCAGAAACTTTCAAGTCTATTAATATAAACCAAGTATTTCTTAGAACATTTTTATTCTAAACAAAAATTTCAGAATGATGTAAATGTCCATGTTCAACTATCATACTACGATTCAAGGATATTTTTTATGAGACTGATTTGATGATCTGTTAAAAAGTAGTAAATTTTAATTTCTTCTAAAGTGTAATACATCTCATTCTGTATGCTTTCTTCAGATTTGTATCTCATAATGAACTTTAAAGATGTACAGTTTTTCACATAAAATTTATATCCACAAATGGTGATAAATGCTTACTGACACAATTCAGAATAGACAACTACCGGAAATATTTTCAGACAGAACCCTCAATAAAAATTCCAGGTTTGGTATAATTGTATGAGAGAAAAAACTTTGGTGTACATACTAAATCCATGAGAAGTTGTGACAGAGATTACTATGCGCTTACTAAAATCCACTTCCTCTTCTTCCTGGGCACAGAGCTAGAGTACATCTTCTAGCCTCCAAGCAGTTAGGTCTGGGCATGTGCCTGAGAATTAGACAAAGGGATGCGATTCAAAGCGAAATGTACTGCTTCCTTCCAGCCTTGGTTTGAAAGTCTCTCTAGGACGTCTCCATGCTCTTTCTTACTTAAGGCGGATGGAATGGAACAAGCACTGTGTTACTGAAGTTCACTACTTAAAAATGGCGGCAACAAGTAGGTAAGAAACAGAAACAGAATGCTAAAATGTTGGAGAACTCTGTAATTATTTGGTTAAATATTTATTAAAACTGTTGCCTGTGAAAATTTTGAAGAAGACTAAGGGTCTAACAAACTTGTAGCTCAGGGGGAAAGGTTAGAAAAAAGCCAGCATATTAGTTTGTATTAGCTGGTGCTTGATGTATCTGTCAAAGCACCATGAGAAATAAATGAGCTCAGGAAAGAACTGGCAGGTTTGCAGGCAGAAATTAAGCATTTTGCAGTGTTGCAGAAGCCTACTTCTTCAAAACCCTTAATATAAGAGATAAAACTGAAAAAGGCTTTGAGCACAAAATCGCAGTTAGTTTTCTCAGTTAGACAAGGAATTCAACCCTGCTGCAAAAGGTAAGATCAAGGATGTCACCTTCCTACCAAAACCTATTGTTCAGAGGGCAGCTATTACTATGTTGAAAGAAATAGGCATGAAAGCAAAGAAGCAAAGAAATATAGCAAGATAGAGAAGTAAATCTTAAAAAAGGACCTTGGGTATGTTTACTAGCACTTGGAATAAACTGGACACAACTAGATTAGAACCCTGATAACTTTTTGAAGTAATTCTATTGCTAAAGAACTATGAGTTTAGCCAAAAAAAGTTAAACAAATAAAAAGACTAAATATAAAACAATCCTTAGGCTCCCAACTGTGTTATGATCAAGAATTGGGTTTTGAAAGCTCCATAGACTACTGGGAGAGCAATACTTCCCAATGTTCATTTCAAAGGTGTCTGTAGATGAAAATACATAAAGAAGATTCTTCAAGAGAATGGCAGGAGAATTCGTGGAGATAAATGGACAAGAGATTTCTTCCAGAACACAGGACTAAGATCTAATCATGAAACCTCCTCCACTGACAGTGTAGAGAGATCTTTCAAATGCCTTCCCAGAAGGATTCCACCATTGCTCTGTGCTAGATCCTGCCATGAGTTTCCTATTCATCCATTTCCAGAATGAATGTTTCTTATGATTGCCATGTACCTGCTTTAAGATAGCGTATGCTATCTTTTAGTTCTTAGGAATTAAAATATAATAACACAGCAGTGGTCCTGATTGAGAGGACTGAGCATCTTTTAGATATCCTGGACTTTGAAATGGATACAGCAATGGAATGAAGTTATAGGCTGTCTCACTTGGGCAGTAGATGAGTCTACTTTAAATATTTTCTCTTCTTTGAGGGCATAAGGTTAGACAATGTTTTTCAGTCTCTCTTGCATTATTGTGTCTCCATATGATGGTGTGAAAGTGCTATTTCCAGGCCCAGCCAATGAATATGTACTATTTCCAGGCCTAACTGATGAAAATGTCCCTGACTCTTTATCCATTAAAGCTCACTGGAATGAGACAACCATGCTGTTTTTGGATTCCTCTGATCAGAGTTCCCATCAACATGAGCCCCTGTGTGACAGATAACATGGAAGGGAGCTATCCCTGACAAGGAACACTCACCTTGGACTGCTTTGTGAAAAATGAATTAACTTATTGTGTCTAGGTATTTTTTGGTGAGAGTAACTAGCATTATCCTAAACCAAAAGCTAAATTTTAGAGTACAGCTTTCAGAGTCATTCACCTATAGATTTATTAACGCTCAATACATTACAATTCCTCCTCTAATGTATACTGTTGGGCTAAGCAGCAGAGTCCGCTTGTACTTTATCAAGTTCTTCTAACTTTTCAGTTAGCTGTTTTATTTTCAAATCCCCTGTTACTGGTTTGCATCAGACCCATACAATACTACATCTGAGCAATTAACTGTCTGGTATTGATACAATCATTTTCCCTTTTATATAGATTTGGAAATTGAAGCACAAATAGGAAAAATAAAAACCTTCCTCGAGATCACATTTCAGAACTGTTGGGCCCAGGATTCAGACTAAGGCAATCTGACTCCAGAAGTTACACTCAGCCTTTCCATGGGGCCATGGTTGTGAGAAAATGCAAAACTGCTGGCCAGTTGCTGTGCTTCACATGACTGGCTTGCATGTTGTTGCTACTGGTAGTGTTAGCATAGGAATACTATGGTTTGAGAAATACCAGTAAAATTTAGGAAAAGTTACATTAAGAATGCCTTATTTTAGAAAAGAATTCAACAGGGAATCCCTATAAACAAAAAGCTCTAACAGTGATTTTCAAGTAGAGTTCACTTCACAGAAATGTAAAAATTCACATCGTTGCAGGCACACATTTATTAGATGAAAGTGAAAGGCAGTGCTTAATTTTCTCTACACTGCAAAGATGGTTTGCGGAGGCAAGGTTTGCAATTTTTCAAATATTTTCATGGACTGAAAACATCATTTCCTTCTAGTAAAAGGAAACTATTTCCAGAGCTCATAAAATAAAGCACTATTTCTGTCCCTCAGTTCTCTCATAAAATATCTTGCATTGGTGCCATGTGTTGCTGTAAGTTCCTTCTACAAGAATGTTGTAATAACATAGGATGTGGACTTCCTACTTGCTTTGGATTCATAAATATTTTTTTATTCTCATATCAGAGTAGGCTCCATTTCTATGTGTATGCCCTTTCTCATTTATTTACTTATTCATTCAATCATTCATTTATTCAAGAGGTATTTATTGGTTGTCTATGAATCAATTACAGTGGTAGATAAAAATTATAAAGATTTATCTTTTATCTAAATTATAAAGATTTAGCACTGTTCAGAACGATGCCTGCACTATGGACATTGAACAAATTTAGAAATGAATGAGAGAATGAGTTAATAATGAATAAATGAATGGTCTTAGTTTAACATCCATAACAAATTTAAACCTAATAATAAAGGAGACACAACAAGCACTTGAATCTGTCTATATCAATACCGAGTATAGGCTGCCATGTTCAGAAGGGAATTATTTGGAAAGTGGATCTTATGTTTAGACTCAAGGATGGGCAGAAGGAGTTTCAAAAGATTTGAAACAGGGGACAAACAATAAACAAAGGTATAAATACACGTGGTGTGCTCAGGGTCAATAAGGGAACCCGTCTTTATTATACTGATTCTTATCATAACCTCATGACCTCAGTGCCCTAAAATGCCCCCAACAAATAAACTCCCCAAGTTCACATTAATATGATATTCTTTTACTGTCCAGGGTGTTCAAAGGCATGAGTCTAGCCCTAAGCACTGACTATGTCTTCTCATCACCTTCCTGGCAGGGAGATGGAAGTGTTGGGATAAATGGCTTACTTGAGACAGGAGGGAAATCCCTGCTAGTTAAATAAGAGCACATAAAATTGAGGGAAGAAATGACAGATGTTAAATATAATATGGTTTGAAAGAACTGTTTGTCTTTAGAGTCCCGTGTATTCTTTTCTTCCAGTATTATCCACTTCAGAAAGTAATTAATTTCAGTCTGAGGTCATAAATGGAAGGTATATGCTACCTCTTCCAATAAACAGAAATGTCAAGGAAGGACATCCATTTACTTAGATCATTTGGATGTTAAAGGGGTAAAGCATTTTAAAAGTATACTTATATAAAACTGTTCTGGCATCGTTGAGCCTTAAAATTATTTTTAAAAATAATTGCATTTATGGAAATCATTCTTAGCCTTCTATATTATCTTATCTATATGGTAGCACTAGCTACCAGCAAGATTTCATTCTCTTTCTCTCTTTTATATCTCTATCTATAAATCCTTAACTCTCTATCTGGTCAGATTTGAGACTCTGGTTTCACAGCCTAATGTCATAGAAAAGTCATGGTTTAAGGAGTAAAGGAGACTGTTCTAATCCCAAGTGCTACTACTCATCACTCTTGCTATATCAATCTGTATAATATGATTGGATGAACTTTAAGATTCCTGCCTGTTGAAAATTCCACAATTAAAATATTTAAAGTTCCATGATATGTTTTCAAGAAAATCCAAAATATTTAATTAGAAAGACTTTCTTTTCAAACACTGGTGTTTTTTTGGTTGTTTGTTTGTTTGCTTGTTTTTTTGTTTTTTGTTTTTTGCCCTTTGCCATGTAATTTTAAAGGGAGCAGCTATTTCTTTATGTAAAAATCACCTCTCTGCACACAATGACCAGTGCTGGGAGTAGAGACCTGGCCCAACATGCACCAACTATAACACTTTACTCCTGGCCACCATCAATTCAAGGATGAGCAATGACCCAAGTTAGCCAGTCAGAGCTCTTCCCACATATCTTGTAAATCTGAGCTGGGATCCTGAGGCTGAAAAGGTGTGAGAGCTCACTGCTTCTTTCAGACAGCCTCAGGGAAAAGCTAGTCTGAGAGCATAAGGCTCACTCACACAGAGAAACTAGAATCTCTGTTTTATGGCCAGTGAAACCTCTGGGTTTTGAGCCCAATTCCTCCCCCACCCCCGTTATGTCCAATTTGAGTTAGATTTCTATCTTTTAGAGCCAAATGAATTCTGACTAATAAAAGCATCACAGAGTTACACAATTAGCTGCTTTGTATTCATTTGTTGAATGTGTTTTTCTTCTTTGCTGAGCTGTATGTATTTCTTAAGCTCCTCAGGGTGCTAGTTCTAATATATGAGGAAACTGGCACATCTTGTCTATTTTATGGCTCCTTTACCTTCTGTGTGTCAAAACATCATTGTCTTACAGTATACATGCCAAGTGCTGTACATTTTATTTTTCCTTGCTTTTTTTTTTTTTTTTTTTTTTTTTGCGGTATGCAGGCCTCTCACTGTTGTGGCCTCTCCCATTGCGGAGCACAGGCTCCGGACGTGCAGGCTCAGCGGCCATGGCTCACGGGCCTAGCCGCTCTGTGGCATGTGGGATCTCCCCGGACCGGGGCACGAACCCGTGTCCCCTGCATCAGCAGGTGGACTCTCAACCACTGCGCCACCAGGGAAGCCCTCCTTGCTTTTTTTAAACTAAAATCTCATGAACAATACTTTAAAATATAAAACCAATTACCAGGTTTTTGTGCACAAAAAGTTATGTCATGATTTTATTTTCTGTTATCAATTCTTTCACTAATATTTTATTTTATTTATTGCAACAATTGTAATTATGCTTGAACATTTAAAACTTCAAAAGGTCAAAAATATTTCATAACGTATAGTCCATGGAGAAGAACAAGTTGAAAATACTATGTAGCTCCTCTCAATTTTAGACAATTTGGGGAATTATAATCATATATAATTATATAATATATTATATATAAACATAAAAATGCTTGTAATTTTCTCAATGTTTTCTTTTTACATTTAGAAAATAAATTTCTTATTTAAATTGAAACGTTATAAGTTATTGAACACTAAAGAAACTGTAGATACTCAGAATTGGTAATTAATACAAAAAATTCTAAACATCTTACTCAAGGATGCTACATAGTGTAATACAGGGGTCCCCAACACCCAGGTCGCTGACCGGTACCGGTCCATGGCCTATTAGGTACTGGGCCACACAGTAGGAGGTGAGCACAGGCCAACGAAGCTTCATCTGCCACTCACTCCCCATCGCTCGCCTCACCACCTGAATCATTCTCCCCGACTAAGTCCGTGGAAAAATTGTCTTCCACGAAACCGGTCCCCGGTGCCAAAAAGGTTGGGGACCACTGATGTAATACATGTATAATTGCATGTGTGTGGTTTAAATGGGGAAGGGAACCCTTATCTCACTGAATGGAATGTAATTGTTACATAATGAGTGCCAAGTAGAATGTTAAGGCCATAATGAAGAGTGGCACTTTCTCTGCATGGATATTAAATGCTTAATCATAGCTTTCATAAAGGTCAGTTGTTTTAACATTTAAATTCTCATGTTTTATCTCTCACCAGTACTAAGACCGTAGAGGGGAAGCTTTGGTTTTCTTTTCTACTTTTCATTAAAGAAGGAATTAAAGTAGTTTTATACACACTCTTATTCTTGGTTATCTATTTATACTTATCTTTCTTTGAAGCTGAAACTTGTATCAATACCTGACATGATAGACTGAGTCTATATACATATCATCATTTCAGAACTAGTTTCAGAAACTATACTCAGGAAGATACAGGTTTTTAGATCTACAATTCTTGTAATCCTACAAAAGGGGGACCCTCTTCAAGAAAAAATATATAAAATTACAAATACAATGAAGGCACAGGGCCTTAGAAGGGGCCATTGCAAGCAAGAGTCCCTGAAGCTTAAGCTTCATTAACATAATGTTAAATTTTCCTCCAGGTGGACACCATTGTTGTCCTTCCACATTAGCCATGAACACTCACACAATTTTGTGCATCCCCTGGGTTCCCCAGAGTAACATCTGGACAGTCCTCTCAAGTAAGTTAAAGTGAAAGAGACCAATAAGTACATGCACAGGCTATCTGAAACTCCTAAAGGTGATGTCAGAAATCTAATATGGTGTGTCTTAAGGAAGTCCTATAACAATTCTGTATTATTATCCCTTTCCATTTTATTGTGACCTTTTAAAAAGGCAGAATACAATGGGGTGGGGGAGGAGAAATTTTGGAAAAATAATAGTATCTTAGTGGTATTAACTTTATATACACAAATATTTATGAAAAGTGCTATAATCAACCATTAGTATGGAGGCTTACACAATATAAGTATTCTTTATAACAAAGTGAATCAGTTATACATATACATATGTTCCCATATCTCTTCCCTCTTGCATCTCCCTCCCTCCCACCCTCCCTATTCCACCAAAGTTATATGGTTGCAGTTCTAAAAGGAACTTGCCATTTCATTTTTTGTCCAAATAAAAGATGAGTTCATGATATTTTATCCCAACATGACTCAATGCATCTAATTATTCTGCTTGTCTATCTTCTCCAACACAGAGGAGGACATGGCATGTTGAGACGTGCATTTTTTACTTTGCTTTAAAAGTATCTCTTGCTGCATGTTTAGAAATTTAGTGGGTAAAAGTACATAAATTTGCTTCCATTTTTATGATGGTACACTGATCAAATCAGCTATGGGAAGGTATCCCATATGGTTTTTGGAGTCTGACAAATGAGTGCAGTTTGAATTCAAGTTCTGCTAATGACTTGCTGTGTGATCTTGAGTTTCACCTTCTACATCTATAAAATGATGATAACTACATTAGAATGATTGCTCACAGGGATTAGGAAAATAAGAGAGGGAAATAGGGTTAAAAGGGAATAAATATACATAGAAAACAAGAGAAGGGCCTTGCACAGACCAATGATGATAACAAACACTGAATATGATTAACTCAGCCCTCCGCACCTTAGCACAAAATAAGTGGAAAATAGACAGATATAAAATAAAATAAAAACCTCATAGAATATCAGATGTTTTTTGTGAAGATGCTCATGTGATTACGGTGCCACTTAGTTTCCAGACTACGTGTTCTGGAAATCACCTAGTCCTACTTTCCTCATTTACTACAGTTGGGTAGTACTAGATCTTATCAATCTGCCAGGGGAGTACAATGAGCAGAAGAAAATTCCAATAAGCCAGACTATTTAGCACGAAGGAGCAGGCAGAAGAAACTTGAAGAGGAAAAGAGAAATGGTACTTGTGGCAAATGCAAAGGTCATGGTCTTTGATACATGCGAGAACAGAAGACCAAGGAGGAATTTATCTGAGGGCTCATGTTCTGTGAGCCTTAGATCATGGAAATGCATGCCTCATAAAATATTCCACAAAACCACACTGTACCCCGATCTCCTGCAGTTACTTCAGAAAGCATAGGCAAAGAGACAGGCACTCTCTTCCCCCAGTAACAACATAAATCATTGCCTACGCCTTGTTATGAAACCAGTGTCCCAGGCATCCCGTTACACTTGCTAATTCAAGAGTTCAGTTCTAGGGGCCTCCCTGGTGGCGCAGTGGTTGAGAGTCCGCCTGCCGATGCAGGGGATACGGGTTCGTGCCCCGGTCTGGGAGGATCCCACATGCCGCGGAGCGGCTGGGCCCGTGAGCCATGGCCGCTGAGCCTGCGCGTCCAGAGCCTGTGCTCCGCAACGGGAGAGGCCACAACAGTGAGAGGCCCGCATACCGCAAAAAGAAAAAAAAAAGAGTTCAGTTCTAATCCATTTGTTATTACCCTTTGTTACAACCTTGCCTTTATCGCTTTCCTTTATCTTCTTCATTTCTCATTTTCTGAGAATGCTAATTTGGCTGGTTTATCAGTCAGGACCCAAGCAGGGAACAAATGGGATACTCAAGTTAGTACAATTTAAAGAAGATTTAATAAAGTGACTAATTACAAAGGTGTAGAAACTACAAGAGTTACTACTATAGTGCCCTGGGGCTAATGAAAGGGAATTTTTTTTTTTTTTTTTTTTTTTTTGCGGTACGCGGGCTCCTTACTGTTGTGGCCTCTCCTGTTGCGGAGCACAGGCTCCGGACGTGCAGGCTCAGTGGCCATGGCTCATGGGCCCAGCCACTCTGTGGCACGTGGGATCCTCCCGGACCGGGACACGAACCCGTGTCCCCTGCATCGGCAGGCGGACTCTCAACCACTGCGCCACCAGGGAAGCCCAATGAAATGGAATTTTTATAATCCCTAGGCCCAAAGGGATATGGAAAGGAAGAAGTCATCCTAGTTGGGGAAGAAAGAGTTGGTGAGTAGAGCAAGCCACCTTGAGAGGAGCAGTGGCATTTAGTTGAGAAACATAGCTATTCTGAAGCACCACATTGAGAGAACCGGCAGAATAAATATTGAGACCTCACTCTCTTCCCACCCCTTCAATATCTCCATTGGCTTTATGGTAAGAGTCTGTTGACACAAACCACACAGATCAGCCTCCTAAGCAGAAAGCCATGAGGAGCAGTGTCAAATTGATGTGAAGGGGCACGGACTTACCTGGTGGCGCACTGGTAAAGAATCTACCTGCCAATGCAGGGGACACGGGTTCAATCCCTGGTCCAGGAAGATCCCACATGCTGTGGAGCAACAAAGCCCATGCACCACAACTACTGAAGCCTGCATGCCCAGAGCTTGTGCTCTGCAACAAGAGAAGCCACTGCAACGAGAAGCCCATGTGCGGCAATGAAGAGTAGCCCCGCTCGCAACTAGAGAAAGCCCGTGTGCAGCAACAAAGACCCAACGCAGCCAAAAATAAATAAATAAAATTTTTTAAAAAATGTGATGTGAAGGACAAACAGGAGATAACCATAATGCAGCTGATTAAACTTTGCTAATGAGGTACTATGAGTTTGTTTTTTTAAATAAAATATATTGTTTGCCAGAGTAATACATGCACATGGTTAATCAAATAATACAAAGGGGCTTATGAATGAAAAACAACAACTTTTGCCCCATTCTTCCAGGGTCTATGAGTCTGGACCCTGAAGTTACCATTTTAAACCATTTTAGGCTTTGGTTCTTCTAATGATTACTTTTGAACATTCGAATGATATGCTCAAAAACCTATTTCAAATTCTACTGACTTTAGAAATTGCCTACTTACTTTCTGCTGTGAAAGATGAAGACTTAGCTCACTTTAACCAATACTCTCTTCTATGGCCCTCCAATTGTTGTTTGAGTTCTTGTCTAAAAGTTAACATTGCATATTTAACAGAAAACTGGTTTTGTTCAAGATGCTGAGTTTTATTAAATATAAAGAAAGTTTATTTTATTTGATGAGACAGCTGATTAAGAAAGTCCATCTTCTGGAAACATGCACAAAAGTTTACTAAATTACTCATGAGTAAACTTCTCTGTGTTATGACTGTAAGCTTCATTAGGGTATAATTTTCATACATTAAAATTAACATATTTTTGGTGTACAGTTCTATGAGTTTTTATAAATGGATACATATCAAAAAATAGAGTATTTCCATTACTCCAAAAAGTTCCCTTGTGCCCATTCAGAAGCAAACTCCTTCCCCTACCCCAACCCATGGCAACCACTAACTTTATTTCCAACTCTGTAGCTTTTCCTTTTCTAAAATGGCATATATATGGAATTACAAAGCATAAGGCTCTTTGTGTCTAGTTTCTTCATTTAGCATAATGCTTTTAAGAGTAATCTATGATGTTGAATACAGCAGTAGTGCATTTCCTTTAGTTGCCATTGTATGACTACAACACAATCTATCCATTCAGCAGTTGAGTATGCTAAGATTTTTAGTTTTAACAGAGAAAATAAGGAAACAAAACAGGGTTTGCAATATGTTCCTGATATAAATATGTGATACAGTACGTAGCCCTGACTTTCAGTTACTTTTTGTCTTCCTTTTTGATATTTTCCTATTTCCCTTTATTTACAAATTTTTTTTTTTCTTTTTGCATTGCACGGGCCTCTTACTGTTGTGGCCTCTCCCGTTGCAGAGCACAGGGTCAGGATGCTCAGGCTCAGCAGCCATGGCTCACGGGCCCAGCCACTCCGCAGCATGTGGGATCTTCCCGGACTGGGGCATGAACCCATGTCCCCTGCATCGGCAGGTGGACTCTCAACCACTGTGCCACCAGGGAAGCCCCCCACAAATTATATATTTTAAGCAAGGTCACTGTTTAAATTTTTTTAATGGAAGAGGACATGTTTGTAAAATGTAATTAAGAGTTAAGGAAATACATTTCATAAGACTCCAACACAAATTCATGGAATAAAAACACTATTCCTGAAAGTTTAAAGGCAGAGACCACCATTTTAAAAAATCTAATAAAAACTCGATAAGCTTCTAATATAATTCAAAGAGTAAAATGTCAAGTCACAATTATTTTTTTAAAAAAATTTAGGGCTATATGACCCAGCAATCCCACTACTAGGCATATACCCTGAGAAAACCATAATTCAAAAAGAGACATGTACCAAAATGTTCATTGCAGCTCTATTCACAATAGCCCAGAGATGGAAACAACCTAAGTGTCCATCATCGGATGAATGGATAAAGAAGATGTGGCACATATATACAATGGAATATTACTCAGCCATAAAAAGAAACGAAACTGAGCTATTTGTAATGAGGTGGATAGACCTAGAGTCTGTCATACAGAGTGAAGTAAGTCAGAAAGAGAAAGACAGATACCGTATGCTAACCCATATATATGGAATTTAAAAAAACATTGTCATGAAGAACCTAGGGATAAAACGGGAATAAAGACACAGACCTACTTGAGAATGGACTTAAGGATATGGGGAGGGGGAAGGGTAAGCTGTGACAAAGCGAAAGAGAGGCATGGACATATATACACTACCAAACGTAAGGTAGATAGATAGTGGGAAGCAGCCGCAGACCACAGGGAGATCAGCTCGGTGCTTTGTGACTGCCTGGAGGGGTGGGACGGGGAGGGTGGGAGGGAGGGAGAGGCATGAGGGAAGGGATGTGGGAACAGATGTATATGTATGACTGATTCACTTTGTTATAAAGCAGAAACTAATAAAAAATTATCTTTGAAAAAAAATTTAGGGCTAATTTCATAGGCAGGGCTTTACAATATACAAAGCATATTTCCATTCTTCATTTTGTTTCATCAGAATGACAGACGTCATTAGCCTGCTTTAGTTATCAGAATATTAGTTCATTTTTATATTTTAATTTATCCACCACCATAATAATAAAAACAGAACTCTAATTTTCACCACTGCTGTCTAGAAAGCTAAAATGTAAACTTCTGTGACAGAGAGAAAAATATAACATCTGAAAACAATTTAAGGAAAATTTCATGATGAGCAACAAATGAGTTGGATTTGTTAACAATTCATAAATAGCAGAAACGGAGAAACATTTTATCAAATATCACTAACAATATATAAGGGACAAAAGTGGCTTTTACTTAGACTTTATAAAAAGTTTTTGATACATTATTATAAGGAACTTCATGTGGAAGAAAACTTTATTTGTAGGTCAAGATCAAAAGAAAACGAAAAACAACCACTATCCAAAGCAGGAGTGTATGCCAGACTAGTGATGTTTCATCCAGAGGTCTTGAAATTCTGGGAAGAAATTTCCTGGAGATATAGATGAAAAATAATTTGGTACAATATAAAGATGAACTAAACAGCTTTCTAATTGCTTATGAAATCAAAGCATAATGAAGAGAAGAAAAAATAGCAAAGAATTTTTTAAATAGAAAAGCCAATTATTTTTACATTTCTGCAGCAATATTTATTTCAAATTTTGTTTTTCTAATAGTGATTATGCTATTTACTAACAAGTGCATTTTCCACTTCATCAGGAAATTCGTCCAGCCAGTTTTCAGGTATAATTCAACTCAATACACAATATCTTTATCAGATCCCCAAAGACTCAGCTATTACTTCATTGAGCCAAGATAGATAATAAAATAGCATTTTGGAAGTTGAGCCAGACATAATAAAAAGATAATTTCCCTAGAACTGGAGATGTTTATATATTTACAGACTTCACAATAAAGGCAAGCCACATGTGAAGCAATAATGCCAAAGAAATTTACAATAAGAAAAAGAAATATGAAAGTTAGCTGGCATAAAGTAAGAAATCTTAGAGAACTTGTTTTGTTCTGTTTACTCATTGCCCTATCCCTAAATAAAGGAGGAAACATCATTACAAACACATGGAGACATGGAGACATGATATCAAGATGCAGTCATGAGTTTAGTCAAAGCCTTATGAGTGAAAAAGGGATCCTAGGTGTTTATAAATCACAGTTAAAAGAGGATGAGAAAAAATATAAAGGGGAATTTCATGTCTTCTTCAACTACCTTCAGTTAAGTGCAAATTATGATAAGTGATTGAAAACGGTGAAGGGTATCATGGCTGTTTAGTTCAGTAGTTTTCAGCGTAATGGGAATTAGATGAAAATGTCAGCTTCTCCTATACTGGATCAGTTTATGTCTCCAAGAGAAACTCTCCTTTTGTGGCCATGGGCCTTTTGAACATAATTGCCCTTTAAAGTATTCTTTTGATGTTTTGTGTGAGCTAACTGTCAACAGTCCCAGCAGAAAATTACACAATATTAAGGTCACAAGAGATTAAGCATTGTTCTTAAGCAATAACATGAGTAGGCAGATAGGATTTTGCTAAGAATCCATTTGCAGGGCAAAAACAAGCATCCCAGGTTCATCAGTATGTTTGAGCCATTATCCAAAATGTTCAAGGTAGTGTTAGAATCTGGGTTCCCAGGGTTTATGTAGAAAAAAAATCTTGAGAGCATCTAGTGGAGGTCTGTTGGAGTACTTGATCTGACACCCCCGAGAGGGCTTCTGTTGCCTTATAACTTAGGGCAACCTGGGTGTCTTCATTCATCTAAAAATATTCATACAATAAACAGTGCTAGAAGTTGGGAATACCACAGTGAAGAGGACTAACGCATTTTATTCTGTCTTGGAACTCACAAAAAGAAGGTAAGAAGTGATCAATGCATGAAGGAAATAAAATAATGTCACAGTGAGTGTCTCGTGCTCAGGGAGGGAGTGGAATTACTTAAATAGAGTAAGCAAAGAAAGTGTCAGGCTGAACTGGAACCTGAAAAATGAATTTTGAAGTGTCAACCTTGAGATCTAGGCATATTCCAAGTAGAGAGGGAGCAAGTGTGTCTCTGGCACGTTACCTAATCTCTCCGGACCTCAGTTCTTAGTCTGTGAGAAAGGGTAACAACGCCTGTCTTACAGGTTATCAGAGGACTTAGAGAAAATGATCCTGCCACACACTGTAATGAGGGCTCTATAACCCGTCACCATTACTACTGTCTGAGTTGCCATCCCTTCCCCTCTGATGGGAAACCCTTTCCTCTCAGACACTCTCTCAAAGGCAGTATTAACATATTTTACAGTAGGTGGGTAATATCAGTATTGTTTGAAAACAAGTATAATTATAAGAGAAAAATATCAAGGAAATAATGTATAAGCTCCAGGTAATTATCAAGATGTTTTATATTTTAAAATAAAACAACATAGGGTCATTGAGACTACAAAGCTGAGATAAGGGTCCTGAGCAAGAGTCCTCTCAAGGTGCATGTGAACCCAGGTGCAACCAATGAAGAGGATATTGGCTTACCTCCCGAGTATCATCTGCCTGAAGAGAAATCCCACTTCTCTCCTTAGCTCAGTTCTTTCCCAAATGGTTACAATACAACTTTATCAGCTAAAAAAGACTGGCCTCTTTTCCTATTATGTTTTTACTTTCTTCCTTCCCAGAATAACTAGTATCTTTTATTCCTACTTGGGAGCTCCTCATGCCCTTTTTTTTTTTTTTTTTTTTTTTGCATTAAGCGGGCCTCTCACTGTTGTGGCCTCTCCCGTTGCGGAGCATAGGCTCCAGACGCACAGGCTCAGTGGCCATGGCTCACGGGCCCAGCTGCTCCGCGGCGTGTGGGATCTTCCCACACCGGGGCACGAACCCGTGTCCCCTGCATCGGCATGTGGACTCTCAACCACTGCGCCACCAGGGAAGCCCCTCATGACCTTATTTATTTATTTATTTATTTATTTATTTATTTATTTATTTATTTATTCTTTTTTGCGGTAAGCGGGCCTCTCACTGTTGTGGCCTCTCCCGTTGCGGAGCACAGGCTCCGGACGTGCAG
Organism: Mesoplodon densirostris; assembly: GCF_025265405.1. Taxonomy (NCBI): domain Eukaryota; kingdom Metazoa; phylum Chordata; class Mammalia; order Artiodactyla; family Ziphiidae; genus Mesoplodon; species Mesoplodon densirostris. The sequence continues at coordinate 101,276,281 of NC_082663.1, read as the reverse complement.
GCTCAGCGGCCATGGCTCACGGGCCTAGCCGCTCCACAGCATGTGGGATCTCCCCAGACCGGGGCACGAACCCGTATCCCCTGCATCGGCAGGCGGACTCTCAACCACTGCGCCACCAGGGAAGCCCCCATGACCTTTTTTAAATAACATGCTCTAAAGATAGACAAGATAGAGCAGAAGGAACAGAAGACCACACAGCAAGAGTATCACGTGGGGATGGGGAGGGCCTTTTCTCACCCTCCACTTCTCCCCTTGACCTGCCACCGACAGTTTGGGCTAAATGAAAACTACTAAGATCCAAGTAGGCAATTTCACATACTAACAGAAAGTAGAGAGCCAGCAGGAAAGCAAGATAAAAGATAGTACCAAGTATACTTCAACTTAAAAAAAAAAGAACAAGATGGTGCAAAGGCAAAAAAAAAAAAAGATAAAAGATAGGAAAAAGGAGGGGGTAAGGAATCCAGGTATTAGGATTCAGAGTACCTTTGATAAAGAACTTGAACAACCTAGTAGAGTCCAATAAAAATTCTAGTCCAATTATCAAGCAAATTACCAAAAGACACATTCCTGTAGAAAGTATGCTATAAGCATGATTTTGGGGGCTTTGAAAAACGGACTAGAACTAAGGACCTGAAAATAACAGTGAATGAAATATGGTTTGGGGAAGTACTAAATGAAAAATTCATCATTTAACTGAACCTATATTTTTTAAATAGTGTATTAGAGATGACAAAAGAGTCTGAGTTTTCTTCAGTAAGATAATATTTATAAAAACACCTTTAAAAAAACCATGAATACATGATATTCTTATAAAACATTAGCTAATTACTGTTGGTCTGAAAGTCATGCTTATTAAATTCCATTTAGACTTTCTCTGGTTTACTCACTTGTTGATTTTCAGGAAAAGACAGCTTGTGACATTAACAAGAAGCAGTCCTGTTTCCCAAGAACTGTTGGAAAACATCAATGACTCATTTATGGGAGTAAACAAAAGGATTAAGAAAAGAAAAGCTATTTCACAACTATAAATATATACTAAAGTTACAGAGCTCTTTCCCATAGAAGCCTATAAAGAAAATTGCAATTAAAAAAAAGAAAGAAAATGGTTTTTGCAGAAAATAAACATAGAGGAAAGCACTAAAAGGAAGTTGAGTAACTTAATCTAAATTGAAAACATTTTGCTCCCGAAGAAAGTCAGGAGTATATTGGAATTTCTGAGTTTTGCTTTTGTGCTTTCTGACTTTAGCCATCAGGCCTCTTTGTATTCAGTGTTAGAAAATGACCATTAGCATCACCTACCATATTGATTTAACCAAAGTATAATTACCTGAGATATTCAATTCTTAGCAATGACTGATTTTTTTAATACCTCATTAGGTTTACCTCTTCATCAAAAATTACACACATACTGTAGGCTTTAAGTACAATGTACTATATTTGAAATAAGCAACTCAGGGGTAAGGATTCTTCTAGCACATAATAAATCTTAGGCAAAAAAATTTTATGTTGAACTTTTAACTTTTTAATTTTGAAGTAATGGCAAACCTACAGAATAAATGACAAGAATAGTAAAAACTTACCCGCATATTCGCTTTGCCTAGATCACCAGTTGTTCATGTTTTACCACATTTTTTTCATTATCCTCTCATTCTTTGGGTATACAGTCTTTTTTTTTTTTCTTTTGAACAAGATGCACTATCGCTTCTAAATATGCCAGTGTGTACTCCAAAGACAAGGACACTCCTATACAGTATCACCACACACACACCCTTTCCAGTCATTAAATTAACACTGACAACACCACTACTCAACTGATAGGTCCCACTCAAAGTTCTAAAGGTTCCCTACCAGTACCTCTTTGGCCGTTCTGGTCCAGCAACCCACTCAAGAATATTGACTGCATTTAGCTATCATTTCTCATCAGACTCTTTCAGTCTCATCAGTCTTTCCCTATGTCTTCAGTCCTGGACAGTCTTAAAGAGTACAGGCCTTTCATGTCATATGATTACCCTCAGTATGTTTGTCTGCTGTTTACTCATGACCAGACTGAGGACATACATTCTTGGTGTCATATCAGGAAGCACACTATGGCAATGTCCCATCACTGATGATCATCACATTGTCACCTGGTTTCTGCCAGGTTTCTTCACTGTAAACCCATTTTTGGACAGGAGGCTGGACCAAAAAGGATAAAGAGATATTGTCAGGGAACTTGGTGAACTCAAATGGTGAGGGTTGGATGGTAGAGCTGTTCTCAGTGCTATCCACTGTACCACTTTCTCCCCTTGTTTTGGTTACAATCTTATGGGGAGGTAATGCATTCTGATTATACCAATATCCTGTCTGTCATCAAACCCTACCCACCAGGCTTTATATCAGTTGATGATTCTCACCTGTGTTGACTACCCCGGTGATGGCTGCCAGAGGATGATCACCTATTTCATCATTTATTTCATATTTATTATTTGGTGCTTTATTCTGAGAAAGTGTTTTTTTCTTCTTCTTCATCTATTTATGTAAGGGTAGAGTGAGTGGTGGATTTCTATTTTATTCACTGAGTTGTAATTTAATACTCTCATTATTTTGATTCTCAAATTGTCATAGATTTGGTCAGTGGGAGGCCCTTTAGTCTTACATCTACGTGTTTCTGGCATATCTGCATCATCCTTTAAGCACTCACTTATTTTCTGACACAACAATTGGTTACATACTAATCTTTTTCTTTTTTTTTTTTTTGCGGTACGCGGGCCTCTCACTGTTGTGGGCTCTCCCATTGTGGAGCACAGGCTCCAGATGCGCAGGCTCAGCAGCCATGGCTCATGGGCCCAGCCACTCCGCGGCATGTGGGATCCTCCCGCACTGGGGCACGAACCCATGTCCCCTGCATCGGCAGGCAGACTCTCAACCACTGCGCCACCGGGGAAGCCCACATGACTCTTTTTGAATTATGGTTTTCCCAGGGTATATGCCCAGTAGTGGGATTGCTGGGTCATATGGTAGTTCTATTTTTAGTTTTTTAAGGAACTTCCATACTGTTCTCCATAGTGGCTGTATCAATTTATATTCCCACCAACAGTGCAAAGGGTTCCCTTTTCTCCACACCCTCTCCAGCATTTACTGTCTCTAGATTTTTTGATGATGGCCATTCTGACCAATGTGAGGCGATACCTCATTGTAGTTTTGATTTGCATTTCTCTAATGATTAGTGATGTTGAGCATCCTTTCATGTGTTTGTTGGCAATCTGTAGATCTTCTTTGGAGAAATGTCTATTTTTGGATTGGGTTGTTTTCTTTTTTGATATTGAGCTGCATGAGCTGCTTGTATATTTTGGAGATTAATCCTATGTCACTTGCTTGGTTTGCAAATATTTTCTCCCATTCTGAGGGCCTTTAGGTCTTGTTTATGGTTTCCTTTGTTGTGCAAAAGCATTTAAGTTACATTAGGCCCCATTTGTTTGTTTTTGTTTTTATTTCCATTTCTCTGGAGGTGGGACAAAAAGGATCTTGCTGTGATTTATGTCATAGACTGTTCTGCCTATGTTTTCCTCTAAGAGTTTGATAGTTTCTGGCCTTATATTTAGGTCTTTAATCCATTTTGAGTTTATGTTTGTGTATGGTGTTAGGGAGTGTTTTAATTTCATTCTTTTACATGTAGCTGTCCAGTTTTCCCAGCACCACTTACTGAACAGGCTGTCTTTTCTCCATTGTATATTCTTGCCTCCTTTATCAAAAATAAGGTGACCATATATGTGTGGGTTTACCTCTGGGCTTTCTATCCTGTTCCATTTATCTATATTTCTGTTTTTTTGTCCCAGTACTATACTGTCTTGATTACTGTAGCTTTGTAGTATAGTCTGAACTCTGGGAGCCTGATTCCTCCAGCTCCATTTTTCTTTCTCACTATTGCTTTGGCTATTCAGGGTCTTTTGTGTTTCCATACAAACTGTGAAATTTCTTGATCTAGTTCTGTGAAAAATGCCATTGGTAGTTTGATAGGGATTGCATTGAATATGTAGATTGCTTTGGGTAGTACAGTCATTTTCACAATGTTGATTCTTCTGATCCAAGAACATGGTGTATCTCTCCATCTGTTTGTATCATATTTAATTTCTTTCATCAGTGTCTTATACTTTTCTTTATACAGGTCTTTTGTCACCTTAGGTAGGTTTATTCCTAGGCAGTTTTATTCTTTGTGTTGCAATGGTAACTGGGAGTGTTTCCTTAATTTCTCTTTCAGATTTTTCATCATTAATATATAGGAATGCAAGAGATTTCTGTGCATTAATTTTGTATCCTGCTACTTTACCAAATGCATTGATTAGCTCTAGTAGTTTTCTGGTAGCATCTTTAGGATTCTCTATGTACAGTATCATGACATCAGCAAACAGTGACAGTTTACTACTTCTTTTCCGATTTGGATTCATTTTACTTCTTTTTGCCTCTGATTGCTGTGGATAAAACTTCCAAAAGTGTGTTGAATAATAGTGGTGAGAGTGGGGGACCTTGTCTTTTTCCTTATCTTAGTGGAAATGATTCCAGGTTTTCACCATTGAGAACAATGTTGGCTGTGGGTTTGTCATATATGGCCTTTATTATGTTGAAGTTAGTTCCCTCTATGCCTACTTTCTGGAGGGGTTTTATCATAAATGGGTGTTGAATTTTGTCAAAAGCTTTTTCTGCATCTACTGAGATGATCATATGGTTTTTATCCTTCAATTTGTTTATCTTGTGTATCACACTGATTGATTTCCGTATATTGAGGAATCGTTGCATTCCTGGGAGAAACCCCATTTGATCATGGTGTATGATCCTTGTAATGTGCTGTTGGATTCTGTTTTCTACTATTTTGTTGAGGATTTTTGCATCTATGTTCATCAGAGATATTGGCCTGTAGTTTTCTTTTTTTGTGACATCTTTTTCTGCTTTTGGTATCAGGGTGATGGTGGCCTTGTAGAATGAGTTTGGGAGTGTTCCTACCCCTGCTATATTTTGGAAGAGTTTGAGAAGGATGGGTGTTAGCCCTTCTCTAAACGTTTGATAGAATTTACCTGTGAAGCAATCTGCCTGAGCTTTTGTTTGTTGGAAGATTTTTAATCACAGTCACAATTTCAATGCTTGTGATTGATCTGTTTATATTTTTTATTTCTTCCTGGTTCAGTCTTGGAAGGTTGTGCTTTTCTAATAATTTGTCCATTTCTTCCAGGCTGTCCATTTTATTGGCATAGAGTTGCTTGTAGTAATCTCTCATGATCCTTTGTATTTCTGCAGTGTCAATTGTTACTTCTCATTTTTCATTTCTAATTCTGTTGATTTGAGTGTTTTCCCTTTTTATCTTCATGAGTCTGGCTAATGGTTTATCAATTTTCTTTATCTTCTCAAAGAAACAGCTTTTAGTTCTATTGATCTTTGCTATTGTTTACTTCATTTCTTTTTCATTTATTTCTGATCTCATTTTTATCATTTCTTTCCTTCTGCTAAATTTGGCATTTTTTTATTCTTCTTTCTGTAATTGCTTTAGGTGTAAGGTCAGGTGGTTTATTTGAGATGTTTCTTGTTTCTTGAGGTAGGATTGTATTGCCATAAACATCCCTCTTAGAACTGCTTTTGCTGCATCCCATAGGTTTTGGGTCATCGTTTTTTCATTGTCATTTGTTTCTAGGTATTTTTTGATTTTCTCTTTTATTTGTTCAGTGATCTCTTGGTTATTAAGTAGCACATTGTTTAGCCTCCATGTGTTTGTATTTTTTACAGATTTTTTCCTGTAATTGATACCTAGTCTCATAGCATTGTGGTCAGAAAAGATACTTGATACGATTTCAATTTTCTTAAATTTACAAAGACTTGATTTGTGACCCAAGATATGATCTATCCTGGAGAATGTTCCATGCGCACTTGAGAAGAAATTGTATTCTGTTGTTTTTGAATGGAATGTCCTACAAATACCAATTAAGTCCAGCTTGTTTAATGTGTCATCTAAAGCTTGTGTTTCCTTATTTATTTTCATTTTGGATGATCTGTTCATTGGTGAAAGTGGGGTGTTAAAGTCCCCTATTATTACTGTGTTACTGTTGATTTCCCCTTTTATGGCTGTTAGCAATGTTGGTTCAGTGGGTTGTGTAGGCTTCCTGGTGGAGGGGACTGGTGCCTGTGTTCTGGTGGATGAGGCTGGATCTTGTCTTTCTGGTGGGCAGGACTGCATCTGGTGGCATGTTTCAGGGTGTCTGTGAACTTATTATGATTTTAGGCAGCTTCTGTGCTAATAGGTGGGGTTGTGTTCCTGTCTTTCTAGTTCTTTGGCATGGGGTGTCAAGCACTGGAGCTTGCTGGTCGTTGAGTGGAGCTGGTTCTTAGCGTTGAGAAGAAGATCTCTGGGAGAGTTCTCACTGATTGATATTACATGGGGCCAGGAGGTCTCTGGTGTGCAATGTCCTGAACTCTGCTCTCCCACCTCAGAGGCTCAGGCCTCACACCTGCCCGGAGCACCAAAACCCTCTCAGCCACACGGTTACAATAAGCGGTGGCGACGGCGGTTCCTGCAGTTGCTGAGAGCTGCGGGTGGCTCTGAGGCAGCAAGTGTACCTCTAGGAATGTGGCTCATGCGGCAGTAGCGTTTATCCAGAAATTCTTTTTATATCTATCATCATAATAGGTGTAGTCTTAAAATGTAGTGAAATTTATCAAATAATTTCAAACGTGTTAAGTCTGATAAAAAATGCCCATTTAGAGAGCAAATACTTGAAATAATTTCATATAAAAATCAATGATAATGACAATTCCTATTGAGAAAAAAATTACTATAAAAGTCAGGAGAACGCATAAGTAAAAGATGAATAAACCAAGAGGATGCACACAAAAAATTATGAGGTGACATCCAAAATTAATAAACAGGGACTCCTTAAATGAGTGCTTACAACTCACGTGGTTCAAATCTACATATTATGATGGTAACTTCAATATTTGAAGTAAATAACATTAGAGGGTTGTGGGGACTGTGGCAAACTGGATTTAAATTACCTGTTGAATCTAAAGGCATTTAAACTGAGTTATTTTAAACAGAGTGAGCTGGCACACAGTTGGACAAAATAAGGCTCATAAGTTACTTTGCAATCTCTGTCTTAAACCAATATATTGATACAAAATCAACTTGGTTTGGGCCTTTATCCACAAAATTCAGAACTTTCTTTCAAAGGATAAAATATCTGTATTTTTTTATCATAAATTCTGAATGTACTCACTCACATGAATCGCTCCCTTGTTTTTTTTTCTCCCTTCCTCCCTTCTTTCCTCCCTCCTTCCCTCCCTTACTCCCTCCCTCTTTTCTTTCTTTCTTTCTTCTTTCTCTCTCTTTTAAAAAAATATTTTAGTGGCCCCTAACTGGTTTCTGTGCTTATGGTCTCATCAGCTTCCAATCTCTCCTCAATACAGCCCCAGTGTGCTCTTTTATAGAAACCACATCTGATCGTACCAATTTGCTTTAAATCCCGAGCACAGCTTATAGAACCCTTCAAAAACTTTCTTTCTCAACATTCTAGCCATTTCTCTAGTATTTCCATACCTTTTCTCATCCTTCCAGTTATGGTGAAGCACTCATATTACAATTTTCCTAATGTTTCAGCCTAGCTCATATGTTGGTTCTTTGTACACTGCTTCCCTTCCCTCACTTATTTGGTTACATCCTACATTTATTCAAGTGCCAATGCAAGTGTCATATCATCTCACCCCTGCCTTGGCTGAGATAGGAGCCCCTCCTAAGTGCTCGCTCTCACTGTTCCCTATTCATACTTCCTCTATGGCATTTATTATGTTGTTTTGTAATTGCTTCCTTGCAATTCCCAAGGGAAGAGAAAATATCTTTTATTTCTACAGTCCCAGATTTGTGCACAGTACCAGGCATACAATGTACTCAATACTTTTTTTTCTTAAATGAATGAACTCGTTAATGAGATAGAACAAGAACCTAGTCTTCTGTATTCTGTGTGCTGTTCTCTTTTGTTAATCTGTGCTAAACACATGGTATGGTTATCATCTGTACTCCAACACCTAGATACATCTCCTAACCCTAACCAAGTATAAATCTACAAAGGAAGGAATTAATGATTCTACCTCACTGAAACAAAACCACTACTGGCAAATTGAATATTGATTGCTTGGATCTATAAATCGCCACATTTAGAGAAGGAAAAAGTTTTGTGTAGGGATTCTTACATGAGAACAATGAATATGTACTGGTTTAGTGGTCTTCTAATTTTAAAAAATCCTCTATGATATGATCCACTAATTAAGAGATTTTTTATTCCAAAAATCAATGACATATTTTCATTTCACAGGTGTCTTATTACATCTTTTTCCCTGCAGTAAGCCTAGAACTTCATTATTTTCTGTCCAAAGAAGTTTTTTTTCCCCCTAGACTATTTTATATTCACTTTTCCATTACTATATGACAAACCCAAATAGGTTTTTAATTCCTCAGAAGACACAAAAATATATTTAATGAAGTCAATCATTGTCATTTCAGGTTGAATTCAGAAGTAACTCAAATAGATTTGGGATTCTGCAAGAAGGATGCAGAATTGTATGTGCTTATGGATGTCAATGCCCTCAGGGCTGCCCTCTGTTTAGATCACCTTTGTATCTCCATGGAAACTCATTTTTTTCTCCATTTATAGAAAATGAATCATGGGGAGCACTTATTGTGTTCCCATGGAGATTTGGAAGCCCATATTAATCTTCTCCTTTAAATAATAGCCAAATATGTGATTTCCTCTCTCATTTAAAAGATAAATGAGCCTCCATGAATTTTACAGAAATATAAAATCATTGGGAACTTAAAAATGAAAAATAATAAACAGATAAAACAATTAATGATGGAACATACTAGAAAAAGTTCACCCTAAATGCAACTTTAAAAAATCAGGCAATTTATCTAAAATATTTTTTTTTAAAAAAAGCACATATAATATCAAGTTATACTCATAGACCAAAAGGTGGTAGAGAAGTTACTATGTAAACAGAAATAAAGAAGCTTTAATAAGAATTTCCTTGAACTACTGGAAAGTGATAATTTATTCCTTATGTGATTAGTTCCAGAAAATAAATATTCCTTTAGGGAGTAAGGGATCAAATAGTTAACTCTCTGGGTTACGCAAACATTATTTTTTTTGGCCATGCCATGAGGCTTGTGGGATCTTAGTGGCCCAACCAGGGATTGAACCTGGGCCCCAGCAGTGAAAGTGCTGAGTCCTAACCACTGGACCACCAGGGAATTCCCCAAACTTACACTCTTAAATTTTTCTTTTTTCTGACAATATTATAATTTATTTAACCTTCTAATTCTTATCTTCAAAACCCTGAATAAAATACATTTCATACTTTACAAGTTATTTGTTTTTTAAAAGGCTCTTAAATTAGGTTCAATATATGCATTAGGCACAAACAATTTCAGGTAATAGGCATAGTCTTTGGGTGTTAGAAAAAATAGATTCAGTAACTCATTTTATTATATATTATAATTGATGTCTATTGATTGTCAGCCACACATGTTCTCCAACTGTTATTGATGGTACTCCAGTCTTTAATTAAGGATCATTTCATTTCCATCTTCACTTCACACAATCAAGTAGAGCTGGCCCATCGCAGGCAGGCGAAACTAGTGGGCTTATGACTCAGTCAGAGCCAGTTAGAGAACTGTGTACATACCCTGGTCTAGTCTAACATGAATATGCTCTCCAGTTAAGAAAAATGAGAATCAGACTCAAATGCTTTATGATAGATCTTGAAAAGAAGTTAACCATGGAGATGTCTATCGGGTAAGCCTGTATTATTGGTGTATTAGTGTTCAGAGGGAAAATTAGAATATAGGTAACATGATTCCTATCCCATGTTCATTATGTGTGTATTCCAAAATTCTCAAAACAGTTCCTGAGATTTTTCACTGGACAAGCTCAGACTGTATATTTTGGAGGTGTGGTAGAATCAACCTCTCTAGAATCACATGGACATCCGGTATACAGACAGTCCCCGACTTAAGATGGTTTTTTTTTTTTTTTTTGCAGTATGCGGGCCTCTCACTGTTGTGGCCTCCCCCGTTGCGGAGCACAGGCTCCGGACGCGCAGGCTCAGCGGCCATGGCTCACGGGCCCAGCCGCTCCGCGGCACATGGGATCCTCCCAGACCGGGGCACGAACCCGTATCCCCTGCATCGGCAGGCGGACTCTCAACCACTGCGCCACCAGGGAGGCCCTAAGATGGTTTGACTTATGGTTTTTCAACTTTATGATGGTGCAAAAGCAATGTACATTCAGTAGAAATCATACTTTGAATTTTGAATTTTTATCTACTCCCGGGCTATCAATATGCGCTGTAATACTCTCTCATAATACTGGGCAGCAGCATTAGAGTTACAGCTCCCAGTAAGCCATGTGTTCATAAGGGTAAACAACTGATACACTTACAACCATTCAATTTTTCATTTCAGTAGAGCATTCAATAAGTTAAATGAGACATTCACCACTTTATTGCAAAATGGGCTTCATGTTACATGATTTTTTTCCCAACTGCAGGCTGATGTAAGTGTTCTTGGCACGTTTAACGTTAGGCTAGGCTAAGTTATGATGTTTGGTAGCTTAGGTGTATTAAATGCATTTTCAGTTTAAGATAATTTTCTATTTACAATGGGTTCATCAGTATGCAACCCCATTATAAGTTAAGGAAGATTTGTAATGAAGTGTTCTGTAAAGTGGGAAAGAGGCAGTGGATAATGGGAAAATAACCAACAGGATTCCTCTACACTCCCAGAATAATCATTCTTTCCTTTGTGTTCCTAAAGCACCCTGATGTCTATAGTTGCAGGAAACACATTGTATTAAAATGATTTGCTTACTCATTCCTCCAGTAAACTGTGAGCTTGCTGGGAATCTTTCTATCTGTAACAACTAGCACAATGGGGGATACAGAGTGGAGGGGGGTATAAATATTCATTGCTGTTGAATCATACATTTTTAGACTTAGAAATGTCCTTGAAATTTATTTAGCTCCTTATTTTTGAAGGTGTGTATATAGAAACATCAGAGGTGAAATTCTGAACCTGAAGTCAAAGTTAGTTGCAAAGAGGAATTCAGAAGCAAGTCATATTATCTTTAATTCTGTATTCATTAATAATACCCCCTTAAATGCCTGCTAATATTTCTCATTTTCCTAAGTGAATGAACTGCACAAAGGCTCATCACTGGAATTTACATACATTCCAGTATAATGACAGACTGGAGGTTTAAATAATTAAAAAATACCTTTACATGTAGAGTCTTCTGGATAAGAACTCATCCTAAAGAAAGAGTGAGTACTGGGGGCAAACTGAACCCAGCAATAAAATTGAATTACTAAGCTGTCAGTCATTTAGATTTGTTCATGTCCTGGCCCCTCACATATTTATGCCTTAGTTCTACATGAAGCATTTAGAAAAATCTAAATAACTGGGTATTTTTTTTTACTTTTTGGAGAAAAATTTACATATAATAAATTGCACCCATGTACAGTGTACAATCACATAAGTTTTTACGTATAGACAACTGTGAAACCATCACTACAATCAAGATAATGAACATATCCATCACCTGAAGGTTTCTTCATGTTCCATTATAATCATTCCTACTGCCTCTCTCCCATTTGCCTCAGGAAAACACTGATATGCATACTGTCACTGTAAATTAGTTGGCATTTTTGAAAATTTTTATTGTTTGTAGTTTTAGAATTTCATACAAAAGGAAGAAGATGGTATTTACTCTCTTTTTCTGGCTCTTTTTTTTCACTGAACTAAATTATGTTTAGATTCATTCATGCTGTATCTTGTATCAACAGTTCATTTTCTTTTACTGCTCAGGAGTATTCCACACAATTTGTTAAGCCATTGAGATGAATGTATAAGTTGTTTCCAAGTTTTGGCAATCCAAATAAAACTGCTGTGAACATTTGTGTACAAGTCTTGGTATAGACATATGTTTTCCATCCTTTTAGTTTAATACCTAAATGTGAAATGGCTGCATCATATTAAAAACGTATGTTTAACTTTTTAAGTAACTAAAACACTGTTTTCCAAAGTGACTGTACTATTTTATATTCCCACCATCAATGTGAAAGAGTTCCAATATCTCCCCATTCTTGCTAACACTTAGTATGATCATTTTTTGTTTATTTAAGATATTTTAGTAGATGTAAAATGTATCATCTTTTTTTTGGTCTGTTTCATATGTTTTGAAACTGAAGCTGGTGCAAACATATTTAGAATTGTTATTTCTTCTTGGAAAATGGACCCTTTATCACAATCACCCTCGTTATCTCTGATAATGTTCCTTGCTCTGAAGGTTACGTTGTCTGATATAAATATAGCTACACTGGCTTAATTTTAATTTGTGTTTGTATAATATATCTTTTATTATCCTATACCTAAAATTATGTAAGCCTTTAAAAAAATAAATTTATTTATTTATTTTTGGCTGCATTAGGTCTTCATTGCTCTGTGCAGGCTTTCTCTAGTTGTGGCGAGGAGGGGCTACTCTTTGTTGTGGAGCACAGGCTCTAGGTGCACCGGCTTCAGTAGTTCTGGTGCATGGGCTTAGCTGCTCCACAGCATGTGGGATCTTCTGGGACCACGGATTGAACCAGTGTCCCCTGCATCGGCAGGCAGATTCTTAACCACTGAGTCACCAGGGAAGTCCCTGTATACCTTTCTTTTTAAAGTAGGTTTCCTGTAGGCAACATATAATTGCTCCATGCTTTTTTAAACCCAATTTGGAAATCTTTGTCTTTAAATTAGTGTGTTTAGATCTTGTGTATTTAATATGATGATTAATGTGGTTGATTAGAATTTACCATCTTCCTAGCTGTTATCTACTTTTTCCATTTGCTTTTTTTCTTTTCTCTGCCTTCCTTTGAATTAATTGAGTATTTTTTGAGATTCTATTGACTTTTATTTATATCAGTGTAAAAATTGTGCTTGGTCATTGACTTAGGGTTTACAATATATATCTTTAATTAATTAGAGTCTACTTTCAAATAATATTATACTACCTTACATAAAGTGTAAAGATTCTATACAAATATATTTCCAATTCCTTCTTCTCATTCTTTGTGCTATTCCTGTTGTACATCTTATGTTTACATATGTGATAAATACACAATATATTGCTACTACTTTTCTTCACAGAGTGAACTTTCAGAGCAGTTATTAAGGCATCTCATCTCTCCCTACATCTGAAAAGAACCCACCATGGTTCTGGATTACTAAATCCTCCTTGGATTGTCTGAAAACTCATTTCCAAACACATACTTGATACATAATAGACACACAAGTAAATACTTGGTGAATGAATAAATTAATGTTCTCTTTCCTAAAAATAAATTTTTTGTAGTTTTTATAGAAGAAAATCCAGGAAATAATTCTCAAGGCTATACAGTAGTTCAATTAAGAAAATATCGATTCTAGGATAAAGAAGATGTGGCACATGTATACAGTAGAATATTACTCAGCCATAAAAAGAAATGAAATTGAGTTATTTGTAGTGAGGTGGATAGACCTAGAGTCTGTCATACAGAGTGAAGTAAGTCAGAAAGAGAAAAACAAATGCCATATGCTAAGACATATATATGGAATCTAAAAAAAAAATAGTTACGAAGAACCTAGGGGCAGGACGGGAATAAAGACGCAGACCTACTAGAGAATGGACTTGAGGACACGGGGAGGGGGAAGGGTAAGCTGGGACGAAGTGAGAGAGTCGCATGGACATATATACACTACCAAACGTAAAGTCAATAACTAGTGGGAAGCTGCCGCATAGCACAGGGAGATCAGCTCGGTGCTTTGTGACCACCTAGAGGGGTGGGATAGGGAGGGTGGGAGGGAGGGAGACACAAGAGGGGGGAGATATTGGGATATATGTATATGTATAGCTGATTCACTTTGTTATAAAGCAGAAACTAACACACCATTGGAAAACAATTATACTCCAATAAAGATGTTAAAAAAAAGAAAAAAGAAAATATCCATTCTAAAAAGGAAGTATGCTTACCTAAATTCCCAGGAGACGTGGGCAGGAATTGAGGCAGAGAGACAGAAAGGGTGAATGAGAGGTGGAGATGAGCTATTTCAACTTTTACTAAATGATACGGCACAGTTAACACGTATTGAAGTAGGAGGTTAATGGTCAAATAAGTAAGATTAACAGAAAAGGCTTACATTCAATTTTATATGTATACTTTTTTCCTGATGTATTTTTAATTCTTCTGGAGAAGGGTGAACTGAAGGAGGGAAAGAAATCCAGTAATCATATATTCTTGGTTTATTACTACTCAGCTTGCATTTTAAGATTAATATAATACTGATTATTATACTACATCGTTATTTCTACCAAATATTTATTAAGTGCTTATAATGTTTCATTCAGCACAAACTATTGCTAAATACTTTGTACACATTATATCATGTGGCTCCTAGTTGACAAGACTGCTTCTCATATCAAATAGCATTTCATATATTTATAACATTTGTTACATCCATTTTTTGATCCTTTCAACAATCCTATGAAATAAATATTATCATTTCTATTCAATGGATTTGTAAATCTGAGGCTCAAGAGACATTACTGTGTAAGTGACTACTGTGTAAGTGACAGTTTATCAACGAATGAGAACACCAAGTCCAAGTCTGATCTCTGCACCTTGCTGTATCTGGAGTATATATTATTCAAATCATCCTTGAGGTCCCACTGCTATATCACACTTGACTCATCCTATCCATTGTCAGTCATGTAACCAATCAAACCAAACCTGTTTTTATCGTAAAAGGGTATCAGTTTATCTCCACATATTTAAAGAGATCTCAGTTTAGGTCGGTTTGACTTGGTATATAATGATAACTGTTCTTCCTTTAATTCTTAGGGAATTAAAAATTCCCCAGAGAAGTCCATTTATCTCCAAAATTAGGCAATCATGCTCTAACTGAATACAGTCATATGGCTATGATTTACTGAAGAGTTTTAAGCCACACTATCACCTGCTTAGTCAATGTAAGCAAACTGTGTGCAAATGCAATGAATATCTCATTTAATGAAGTGATTGTAACATCAAAAATTAAACTGAAGATTATTTCATATCATGTTCACTGAGCATATGATCTAATTAAAGCATGTAAATTATTAGAGAGAACCCATCTCTGTAGTATGTCAAATGAAGATACCTTATCTATCGTTAGGAAATAAAGTTTGCGAATGATGTTGAATGACAGCTATAAAGTACAAGTGTAACCAGAAATTTTATATTTTGAGATATAGAAACAAAGAATCATAACTCAAATTTTGTATAATATTACACTTAGCTACATTTGACTAACAATAAATCTTGCCAAGTTTAGAATAAGTGTTTCTCATAATATTGAAATTATTGAAGTGACAGAAGTAATTGTCATTTTTACAGCAGTACGAACTCAGTTTGCATGGTTAAGTCTAGACTGTTTCTCAAGGAATCTTAAAGTAAAAGCTCTCCTGATAAAGTCCTTTTCTACTGATTTCCCTTATCAAATTATTTATTCTTGAAAGTAAATATTTCACTTCTCATTTATATGTTTAGAAACAAAAATGTAAACTAAATCTCTGAATGAAGCTCTCAGCAAAATATGAGAATACACTTTTTTTGTCATTTCCCAAAAGCTCTCAGTAGTAGCAAATGAAATAATATGTTTCTGCTTTTAAAGTCTTAACTATCCTGAAAATACTTTCAAAAATCCAAATGATGAGTAGATATCATTAAGAAAGCAACAGCAGCACTCACTCATGTGCCCTTTAATAGAATACCTGATCCAATAAGAGAATGGTTTACAGAAAGGAACTTAGATAAAATCACTCTTTAATGGATGTAGAACATTGAAAAACTGGCCATGGTATTTATTTTCTTAAGCTCAAAACAATTTGTAATGATTTTATTCTTCATGAGTGAAAAAGCCCTCGCTATCTATCTTACAAAGTATAGAATTGCTTTGCATTCAACCAGTTGCCTAAAATGAGAGTGGGGTGGAAAAATGAGAAGAGCACAAAAAAGGAGGGTGCTTGTAAGAGTAATAAATAGAGGAAGGGGAAAAAGAGAGAGAACAATGGAGAGAAAAAGAATGAGAGAAATTTTAACTTCTTAGGCTATAGGCAATTATTTGTGATGCCCCCCCATAATATCAGACATCAAAATGTATGTACGTCCTCACTTAATACTGTTTCTATATAATCATGTAAAAGTAGATGGTTTGTATGCTATTGGTTTGGTTTGTACTGCAAATGACTACATGAACTTGTAATAATTTGTGCATCTTTAATATTAATCTATTTTAAATGCACTATTTTCTTTCTGTATTGTGGAACCAATAACTTTTAGGTCTCCAATATTTTCAAAGGCTCTTGAAAAGCTAGTAGGGCCCAGGAATCCGTAAGGGGCAAATGCATAAGGCAGCCCTGCTAAAACAATTTGGCTATTGGCGTTAAGCTACCAATCTTTCATTTGCTCATCTTGGAAAAATGTTCAATGTTTTCTATTCCTTTTATTGAAAGTCTTTAATGCAACTGAATGCAGATCTTAGAATATCATCAAGGTATACATTTCTTAAGGCCTGTTTTAGGATATCACATGAGTATGAGTTTAATTTTGATATTTTATCCCATTCTTTATAAGATAATAAAGGCACCCTCATTAATCATGCCTGCCTAATGAGTCTACCTTGAATTCTAGAGCCAACCTCACACAATTTGTTCATTTTCATACAACTCTTTTTATAAAAATTTTTATTGGAGTATAGTTGCTTTACAATGTTGTGTGAGTTTCCACTGTACAGCAAAGTGATTCAGCTATACATATACATATATCCCCTCTTTTTGGATTTCCTTCCCATTTAGGTCACCACAGAGCATTGAGTAGAGTTCCCTGTGCTATACAGTAAGTTATCTATTTTATACATAGTATCAAGGGGAAAAGGGTGGTGGTGGAATAAATTGGGAGATTGAGATTGACATATATACATCATTTTCATATAATTCTTTCCATTATCTCACTGAAATAAAAAGTATTGTCAGAGACAAGGCTTAAATAAGAGGGACAGAAAATAAAAATACATTTGGAAAATGAAGTAGTTACAGTTAATGTAACAATAATATACAAATAATTTGAAACATATATACAGATAATTTTGCAGGATCCACGGCCCTGTTCTCAGAGTAAATGATTACCTTTGTTTTAAACACCAGTAAGTTGTGTTAAATTTTAATTCCCCCTCTCCTAAATAAATGACAATTCTTTTCTTTTATATGTTTTACCTAAGCTATCAATGGTTTACCAAATTAAAAAGAAAAAATCAAGTATCATTTAAATATCCAGAGTTTATTTTATCTTTGACCTTCCCTGACCTCAACACCAGCTCGCCAGGATACCTGATATGCTCCTCATCTTTGCTCCTTACAGGACTAAAAGCCACACTCCTCTTCAAACCTTTGTTTAGAGGCCCAGCTTCACTTCCTAATAAAGACTGACAAAATAGATTCTTAACAATATACTACTTTTTTTTTATTGTAGTAAAATTGCTTTACAATGTTGTGTTAGTTTCTGCTGCACAATGAAATGAATCAGCTATATGTATCCCTATATCCCCTCCCTCTTGGACCTCCCTCCCACCTCTCATCCCACCCATCTAGGTCATCACAGAGCACCAAGCTGAGCTCCCTGTGCTATACCATAGTTTCCCACTAGCTATCTATTTTACACATGGTAGTGTACATATGTCCATTCTAATCTCCCAATTCGTCCCACCCTCTCCTTCCCCCCTGTGTCCATATGTCTGAACTCTACACCTATGTCTCCTTTTTGACAGATAATAATACCTTAAACTAGGGTTTGCATAAATTTAAATGCCTTCGAGGGGCAGGCAAGTATCACAAACATATGAAGTAGCCTAGCATAAGACTGAGATCCGAAGAGCACAAATTCCAAATTATATTTACAATATTTTAAAACATTCTTATAGCTGAATAAAATTATTACAGTCATCAATTTTAAGACCCCATAGTAACCCTTAATACATTCATTATGGAATTTTCTTATGTTTAGTAATTATTCAGTAAACAGATGGATAGATAAATTGATGGATCAATAGAAGAACGGTAGAATGATTGGGTGAATGAGTTTTGATGAGAACACTTATTTTTGTCTGAGTATAGTCACTCAAAATTAAATAGGTAAATAACTGCCTTTGAGTGAGACCAGTTCTGACTAGAGGCTTATTGCATGCAAAGGCTGGTGAAAGCAAAATAAGCGTTTCACAGAAAAGCAAAAGAAAATCAAAAAGTACCGTTTCCCAATACTACTGCCTGAGGAAGATTGTAAGACTTTTCAAAACACCTTAGGTATTTCCACTAAGACCAAGAGACACATGAACATATGTAGCTGGAAGTGCTCATGGTGACCATCGCCCAAATGTCTAATTTTAGAAAAAAGAAAAGAGATCTAGAAAATACTTTTCCATAAACCATAAAAATTTAATAGAACCAATACCAGAATTCTCTAAGATTCTTTCCAGAGCATCTCTCTTTAAGGGAGGAGAAAGATAGTTTCCTACTAATTGTGATTCATTTTTTCCATGTATTTTCTCAAAAGTTGCAAGAATATATCATGTTCTAATTAACACAATGAACTATATCAATGTTCCATAGTTGCTACCATTGGATCTTTGGATGTCTTTGGAGTTAATCTCAATAATTTGAGAGTTACTGAGTTACATCATAAGAGGCTTTATGAAAACTATTAACTTTCACACTATTTAATTCCCATCATAGCCACTATGCAGATTACAGATGACCCATGAGCATCACTGGGGTTAATCTGCATATAACTCATAGTTGGCCCTCTGTATCCACACGGTTCCTCTGCATCTGCGAATTCAACCAACCACAAACCAAGTAGTGTTATAGTATTTACTATTGGAAAATATCCACATATAACTGGACCCATGCAGTTCAAACCTGCATTGTTCACAGGTCAACTGTATTTTCATTAGTGAACCCCTATGGACCATAACTCCTGGTATTCATGCCTTTATAAGCCACTCTAGACGTTGACTTGGAGCCTGACCATATGACTTACATTGGCCTACAGTATAGCAGAAAGCATGATGCAAAGGCAAACCTGGGGCAGCTTTTCTTGAAACTCTCTCAGAGCCCATTCATGCTCTAAGGAGCATGCAGAAAGCATGCAGAGCACAGCAGAAAGAGAGACAGGCCATATGACAGAGCACTGAGACACCACACAGGCAAACAACCCCAGACCTCCAGTTCCCCAGCTGAGCCCTGATCAAATTACTGATGCACAATATTGTGGGAAATAATGACTATTGTCACTTTAAGAACTTAAGCCATGAAGTTCTAAAGTGATTTGTTACACAGTGATAAATACATACCTAATCAAAAATGGGTAAAACTATTAATTAGAAAAGAAATGTAAGGCTTGAAGGGTGGGAGTAGGTAAGAGGACAACTAAATATATGCTAAAAGACTACTGTAGACACATGTCAGCATCTTTAAAAGAACCCACATCACCCAAGCACCAAGACTATAGTGAAGGGCATAAGATTATCAGAAAGGGAAGAATAGAAATTGTAACCACCTTAAAATTACATGACTTTAAATGATTTTCACATTAAATATAATAAAGATTAAGTATAAAACATCTTTCAATAATCTTATAATATAATATCTCATTATTCCCCTTGGTACAGATAAGGAAATGGAGATCTAGAAAGATTAAGCAACTTGCCTCAGGTCTCTTAGGTGTTTAAAGGATGGCTCCAAGACAGTGGTTGATTGTATAAAGATTAGACAGATTTCTTCCTGTCTACTGGATAGATGAAGGAGCCCATAACCCCTAAATTAGTATACCTCTTAGTAAATGTCATTTGACTTTTGTGAAAGGGTCAGTATATCATAGGAAAGAAATATTAGGTTGGGAGATTAGATTAATTCTACTGATGATATTAAATTACATTCACACTGGAACAGTAGTAAATATCACTTTTTCTCTTTTTAAAATGTTAAAGGTTGTCTCCTTTGTGTTTTTTTTCAAATAAATTCTTATTAACATTTTATTTTTCTCAAGCAGTTTAAGGTTCACAGCAAAGTTGAGGGGAATGTACAGAGATCTTCCATTTACCCCTGTCCCCAAACATACATGACCTCCCCCATTTTCAATATCCTCCAACAGAGTGGTATATTTGTTACAACTGATGAACCCACATTGACACCTCATTATCAGACAAAGTCCATAGTTTACATTAGAGTTCATTCTTAGTGGTATACATTCTATGGGTTTGGGACAAATGAATAATGACACATATATTGGGTTGGCCAAAAAGTTCTTTCAGGTTTTTCCATAAAATCTTATGGCCAGTGAATTTTTGGCCAACCTGATAGATTATTATGGTACATACAGAGTATTTTTGCTGCCTTAAAAATCCTCTGATTTAATTATTCATCTCACCCCACCCCCCACCAAACCATGGCAATCACCTAGCTTTTTACTGTCTCCATATTTTTGCATTTTCCAGAATGCCATATAGTTGGAATCATATATATTAGTAGCCTTTCAATATTTTTGCATTTTCCAGAATGCCATATAGTTGGAATCATATATATTAGTAGCCTTTTCATATTGGCTTTGTTCACTTAGTAATATGCATTTAAGGTTCCTCCATGTCTTTTCATAGCTAGATAGCTCATTTCCATTTAGTACTGAATAGTATTCCATTATCTGGATTTACCATGATTTATCATTTCACCTACTGAAGGGCATCTTGATTACTTCCATGTTTTGGCAGTCATGAACGAAGATGCTATTAACATCATGTGCAGGATTTTGTGTGGATATACATTTTCAAATCCTTTGGGTATATACCAAGGAGCATGATTGCTGCATCGTATGGTAAGAATATGTTTTGTTTTGTAAGAAACTGCTAAAATGTCTTCCAAAGTGGCTATACAATTTTGCATTCCTACCAGCAATTTTTGAGAGTTCTTATTGCTCCCCATGCCCACCAGTATTTGGTGTCATCAGTGTCCCAGATTTTGGCCATTCTAAAATGTGTGTAATGGTATCTTGTTGTTTTAATTTGCAGTTCCCTGATGAGATATGATGTGGAACATCTTTTTATATGCTTACTTGCCATTTATACATCTTCTTTGGTGAAATGTCTGTCAAGGTCTTTGACTTATTTTTGAATCAAGTTGTTTGTTTTCTTCTTGAGTTTCAAGAATCCTTTGTACATTTTGGATAATAGTCCTTTATCAGATGTGTCTTTTGCAAATATTTTCTCCTAGTATATATGTTTTCTTCTCATGAAATTGTCTTTCACAGAGCAGAAGTTTTCAATTTTAATGAAGTCCAGCTTATCAATTATTTCTTTCATGGATCATGTCTTTGGTGATATATCTAAAAATGCATCACCATATCCATGGTCATCTAGATTTTCTCTTATGTTATCTTCCAGAAGTGTTATAGTTTTGCATTATACAGTTAGGTCTGTGATACATTTTAATTTTTGTGCAGGGCATAAGGCCTTGTCCAGATTCATCTTTTTTTGCATTTGGATCTCTAGTTGTTATAGCATCATTTGTCAAAAAGACCATATTTGCTCTATCATACTGCCTTTTCTTCTTTGTCAAAAATGAGTTGACTATATATTATGTGGGTTTATTTCTGGTCTCTCTATTCTGTTTCACTGATCTATTTGTCTAATCTTTCAGCAGTACCACATTGTCTTGATTATTGTAGCTTCATAGTAGGTCTTGAAATTTGATGGCATCAGTCCTTGAACTTTGCTCTTCTCCTTCAACATTTATTGGCTATTCTGGGTTCTTTGCTTTTCTATATAAACTTTATAATCAGTTTGTCAATATCCTAAAGTATCTTGCTGGGATTTTGATTGGGATTGCATTGAATCTATAGATCAAGCTGGGAAGAACTGACATCTCAACAATATTGTGGCTTCCTACCCATGAACATGGAATATCTTTCCGTTATTTTTGTTCTTTGATTTCATTCAGAGTTTTGTGATTTTTCTCACATATATCTTGTACTTATTTTGTTAGATTAATACCTAAGTATTTCATTTTAGGGAGTGCTAATATAAATGGTGTTGTGTTTTTAATTTCGAATTCTACCTGTTCACTGCTGATATACAGGAAGGCAATTGACTTTTTATTGAATAAAAGATTCTTTAAATTCTCTACTGCTTTACAGTTTTCAAAAGGTTCACACACATAATTTCATATAATCTCATACTAACCCTTCTTTTCCCCTACCCCTATATTGCCCTCCCCTCTTCTCTCTCCCCACTGGTAGACACTAGTTTATTCTATCTGTGAGTCTGCTTCTTTTTTGTTTTATTCACTAGTTTGTGGTATTTTTAAGATTCAACATAGAAGTGATATAATACAGTATTTGTCTTTCTCTGTCTGACTTAGTATAAAAATAGAATTACCATATGACCCAGCAATTCTTCTGGGCCTATAGTAAAAAAAATTCAAAAAGATACATGCACCTCAATGTTCATAGCAGCCTTATGTACAATTTCCAAGGTATGGAAGCAACTTAAGTGTCCATCAACAGATAAATGGGTAAAGAAGATGTGTTATATATATATATATATATATAATGGAATATTACTCAGCCATAGAAAAGATGAAATTTTGCCATTTGCAGCAACATGGATAGACTTGGAGAGTGACTGAATTTTAAATATTAACCCTGTATCCTACAAATTTTCTATAATCACTTACTAGTTCCTGGAACGTCTTAGTTGATTCTTCCAAATTTTCTACATAGATAATCATGTCATAATTTTATTTCTTCCTTTCTAATCTGTATACCTTTTTTTTTTTTTTTTTTTTTTTTTTTTTTTTTTTACGGTACACGGGCCTCTCACTGTTGTGGCCTCTCCCGTTGCAGAGCACAGGCTCCGGACATGCAGGCTCAGTGGCCATAGCTCACGGGCCCAGCCACTCCACGGCATGTGGGATCTTCCCGGACCAGGGCATGAACCTGTGTCTCCTGGATCGGCAGGCGGACTCTCAACCACTGCGCCACCAGGGAAACCCTGTATACCTTTTATTTCCTTTCATTGTCTTATTATATTAGAACTTCCAGTATGATGTTGAAAAGGAGTGGTGAGAGGGGATATCCTTGTCTCATACTTGATCTTAGTGGGAAAGCTTCAAGTTACTTACTATTAAGCACTATTATTTTATGTTTTAACTTAAAGTTTAATTTGTATATTCATTCTTTTCACTCAAGTTCTAATTCTGATTTTCAAACTAATGAAAAACTGGAGCACACCAAAAAATTTACTTCAGCCATAAGTAATTTTTTATTATGTGATCAAAAAAATTCCTTTGGAGAATGGAAACCAAAGAAAACACAACCTAGTTCAAAGCTTATGTTGCATTTATTAGTTTTTAAATGTGGGCTGTAATATGGTAAAAATCCCACAGATAATAAAGATTTGGAAGCAAAATATCATAATGACCAATGGAAATAACCTTAGAAACAGATTTCATTCACCTGGACTGCTGGCATAGTTATTAACACATAACAGTTTGATTATGTAATAACTACTCAGAAAGCTGGAAGTAAGGGGCTCAAAGCAAAGAACGGAGCCTTCTGTTTGCACCACAGAGATTATTTCCCAATAAACAGAGATATATTTAAAACTCTCAGTGTTTTCATTTCATCTTTCAGTTAAATACATACACAATCAGTTGTAATAGCAAAAGGAAGATGAACTAGGCTCTGAGTTATGAGGGCTAAAACTGAATGCCTCCTACAAACTTTTTAACTACATTGTTATTTTCACCCAAATTACTTATATTTAAGAAGCAAGAGTATCATGAATATGCAATCAAAGGAAAATGAACAAGAGATAAAATATTTATAAGAACACTAGTAATATATATTTCCACTTATGACTATAAGGGGGTATCTGGTGTTGAATATGTCTTCCTGCCATAAATAACTGTAAAACTAGACAAAAATATGTGTGATAACTTGCTTCAGAGGTTGTACAACAGGTAGCAAACACAGTATTAAGATTCTTGAGAGATCATTGACCTCCATGATTGCTTTGGCTTTTTGCTAGAGACACTTCCTGGGTGTGGTACAGGAAGAGAGAGTCGGAGTAGATCACAGAAGTATCACTGTATTGAGGATACAGAGACTGGAGTTCCAGGCTAGTGAGTTGGATGAAATGAGTAAGGAAGGCTAATGGAAAGAAGGGAAATGTGCAGTGTGAGACTTCCACAAATCTGCATAAAGAGCCTGCTTGAGATCTTGGCTTAATATCAAGAAGCACTTCTACAGGGAAAGAATCTAAGTGGCCAAGCTAAGAATGAACACTGGAGAAAGAATAACTACTAGAGCATGCAAAGGGCTCTGAATAACTACTAGAGCATGATTTCAAAGGACTAGGAAAGACCCTGCAGAATTCTCAAGACAGTTAAGAGAGACCCTGTAAGAACCACACCTTACATGTAAATCTAATACAGCCCCAAATTAAAGGCTATTTTAGATCCTTCATATAGAGGCTTTAAAACAACCTCTAAAAGGAACAACTGATATGAAGTAAATTAACTGCTAACATAAATAACACCCAAAAATTCATTACTAAGAGAAAATAACAAAACCTAGATGCTCAACACCATGAGATTGATAGTCTAGTATAAAATAAAAACTACTAGAACTACAAAGAAGAAAAATGATGTCTTTAACCAGAAGAAAAATCCAATAATAGAAATAGATCTAGAAATCATACATATGAAATCTAGAGTTAACCCTTCTTTTGAGTTCTTTAATTGGGTTATAATCTATACTTCTGGTTATCATTTACATTTTAATTCTAATATTTTCACTATATTCTTTTTAGTTATCTGCCAAAGTTGTCCAACTTGTATTTAATTCCTTGTGTATTTTAATTATAATTATTTTAACATTTCATTGGATGATTTGGTTATCTGGATCTCCTGTGGATTTGTTTCTATTGTCACTTTTTCCTCTTGGCTTTTGAACCTCTTTGTTTCTGAATACCTAATATATTCGATCAACTGCTGGATAGTATATATAAAGATTATACAGGTATTTTTGAGGCACTGGAAAATGTTTTTTCCTTCAGAGATTTACATTGTTTTCTGCCATGCAAGCTAGAGACAGTTAACACTATCCCAATCAAGACTTATTATTTGCAGCAGGGCTTCAGTTTGGGGGACTACTTGTACAGTTCTGACTACACTTAATCCTAGGGTATAGCCTTATGGAATGTCCCTCAGAAAACTGGCATTTACCAAGACTACTTTTCCTTAGCTCTCTCTAAATTTGAATTTTTGTCTTCTGATCTCCTTGAAGCTGCTGAAAACTCTGCTCAACTTCTCAGCCTCTCATTTACTGATTATGGAACCAGCCATTTATTGCCTTAAAGCAGGAATCAGCAGACTGTCTACAAAAAGCTGAATAATAAACATTTTAGACTTTGCAGACCAAGAAGCAAAATTGAGTATATTATATAGGTAATCGTACAACAAGTGAGATATCTCCTATTCTGTCTTCATCCACTTGCATGGGAAGGGCCATCCTGACTGGTCAGCACACTTTGTGCCCATTTGCCATATGGAAGAAACATTGTCCAGATGAAGAGGGACCAGCCCTAGCAGAGAGGTCTGGTGGACCAGGCAGGCAGGGAGAATAAGGCGAAGGGGCTCCACAGTCAGTTTTACTTTCTGCTTCACTGAAATTGAGGTCTCTGTGTACCCTTCTCTTCCCTTCGGGAGCCCAGCCATTTCCACTTGGGAAGCTTGTGGAGTGGAGCCAACTCACTAAGCTGCCATTTCCCAGACTGAGATTCTAGGTTGCTGGTAGTTACTAAAAGCAAAGTCCTTAACTTTTAGGTAGAGACCAACATGGGCCATGAGCAGCAGCAACAGTAATGATTCTTAACTACCATTGTTGCCCAAAAGTATAATTTCCAAAACTGGAAAAATAATAAAACATACAACAATATGCCTGTTATAATTTAGTAACATAACTTCCTAATGGGATTTAGGACATAAATATAACTTCTAGGTGAAAATTCACTATTTAAAGTTGTTGAGAACAGAGGAAAGATTACTAGATGATAAAGAGAGGTACAAATAAAAGAGAAGAGCAGATTTTTATAGTAATAATCCCTGTCCTAAAAGTCAAGTGTTATTAGTTATAAATTGATATATTAAAAATTATAAGATGTATATATAGCTACGGAACTTAGAGCTCAAAATTTCAAATAAGTGATCATGTACCTGAGTTGATGTAGGAAGATTATGATGCAAAAATGAGAGATATTTCACTGGAGAGGGGAAGGGTAAGGACCTGGGCATAGTTAAATCTGGTAAGCAAAAACAGAAATACTTATTAGTGTTCATACAATTGGAAATATGTATACATGCACACATATTTACATATGCATTCTTGTACATTTTTTGTCTGACCTACTTAACTACCTCTGTTTATTATGACATAGAGCCATTGATCAGGCCAAGAAAAATTTGTGTTTCTAAATATAGTAGTCTAGCATAGTCTTAACATAATCTATTCTCCCAAGTTACATACTGAAACCTTTAGTTTAATAGCAGATAGAGAGAGTATCCAGAGCCCAAATGTGGATCATTCATGTTTAATTTGGAAAAGCCATATGTCATATTCAAATAGCACATGAGATGTTGTTAGAAGGTCTTCTCATTACCAAGCTATTGTTTTGCTTCATATCTTTGAAATACACACAGAAAAATAATTAAGGGGAGAAGCCTAGAGTATAAGAAATAGACAATTATTTAGTGTTTTCCCAAAGGTTTGTAGTCTATGTGGGATTACTAAAAATATAATTTGACTTTGGTCCTAGCAATAGAGGAGTGACTGGTACTAGCCTAGCCATCCAAAAATAAAATAGCAAACTGTATGAGGCAACTGTTTGTAAACATTCTACAAAAGGGACACAGGATTGCAATCACTGAGAGTGTGGGAATATGTGGAATAAGCCCCACAATAGCCCTGGCTCTATGTCTGGAGGCACTTTCTAGAACAGAAGAAAGAAAAGGACAAGCAGAGCACAGTAGTCTTGTTAAACTGAGAAAACACAGACTGGAGATATGGACTACTATGCTGGCTGGAAGTTGTGCGTTGAGATACCAGACAGAAGGGAGCTGAATAGAGAAGGAGCTCCAGAAACCTACATGGAATTCCCCTTCCTTTGTTGGTCAAATATTAAGTTGTGTGCTTTCTGAGTGAGACTCTGTAAGGCCTGGAAGAGAACAGCTGCTGGGAGCTGTGGGCTAAGTAGAGAATTCAACATCTCTGCATGGCTAAGAGACATAGAAGTCCAGCCAAAAATGAAAGGTCTTTGCTCAATGTTCTTGGTATTCAGCTGATCCACAGAAAGTCCCAGACTAATCCTAGAATAATGACAAATAAAGACTCACAATAACAAAGCTTTTAAAATGCTTCAAAAAGATAAGCTTATTCACTAGTAAATTAATGCCTGCAAGGATAAAACTTAACACTCTCCAAAAAAAGGCAACAGAAACTGACCACAAGAAGCCCTAGATGGGGACTTCCCTGGTGGCGCAGTGGTTAAGAATCTGCCTGCCAATGCAGGGGACACAGGTTTGAGCCCTGGTCTGGGAAGATCCCACATGCCACGGAGCAACTAAGCTCATGTGCCCTAACTACTGAGCCTGCGCTCTAGAGCCCGCGAGCCACGACTACTGAAGCCCGTGCACCTAGAGCCCGTGTTCTGCAATAAGAGAAGCCACCGCAATGAGAAGACTGTGCACCTGCAATGAAGAGTAGCCCTCACTCGCCATGAGTAGAGAAAGCCCACAAGCAGCAAGGAAGACCCAACACAGCCAAAAAATAATTAATTAATTAATTTTAAAAAAAGAAGAAGGTCTAGATGTTGGAATTGGTAAACAACATATATATATTTATATATATATTCAGAAGCTTAAATAAATTTATGGCCATAAGAAAGGGATAGATGGACCTGAAAGTTATAATATGTGAAACGAAAAAGAAAAAGTGGGGGGGGTCAATAAATGGGTTAAATACAGCTTGGAAACAACAGAAGAGAAAGGATTATCCAGTCCACAAGAATGAAAAGAAAAAAATACATACAGACAGAGGCTCAAAGATCTATGAGACAAAATCAAGTGGTATAACATAAATATAAATGGTGTCACAGGTGTAGACAAAGTGACAATGAGACAGAAAGAAGATTTGAAGAAATGATATCTTCAAACTGTCCAAAGTTTGGTAAAAACATAAACTTCAAGATCCAGGAAGGTCAGCAAATCCCAAACAGAATGAATAGAAATAAAACACATCTGGATACATCACACTCTAACAGCCAGAAATCATAAATCAAGGTAAAACATTGGAAGCAGCAAGAAAAACAACACATTACATATGAAAACAATGACATAATTGACTATTGACTTCTAATCAGAAACAATGTGGGCCAGAGATGAAAGAACAAAATCTTAAAAGTGCTGAAGTAAAAAAATTTTTAAATTGTCAACTCAGAATTCTATATCAAGTGAAAAAAATCTTTCAAATGTGAATGTGAAATAAAAGCATTTTCAGATTAGAAAAAAACTAAGCAAATTCATGTTATTCAGGCTGCAAGTGACCAATATGGAAACTCCAATATATGGGAAGGGACAAAGAACAATATAAATATGTGGATAACTGTAAAAGATTACACTAAAAGATTACACTTTTCCCTATTTCTTTAAAATACATATAACTGTATAAAGTAAAAATTATAACACTTTGAGGCTTATAATATATGTAAATGAATTTCATAGGACACAACACCAAATTCAGTGGAAAGTAAATGAAAATACATTGTTTCAAGGGTCTTACAATTTATGTGAAGTAATATAATCAGCAATAGTGAATACTGAAAACCAAGATGAAACACTAAATCTCTCTCTCTCACACACACACACACACACACACACACACAGAAATTAGCTTAAAAAGCCAATAGGAATACCATATATTTGATTAACTCACAATAAATGTTTTTTTAAATCCTCTGTTCAATCATTAAAATCAATGTATGGTACAAATAGAAAACAAATAATGAAATTGTAGACCAACCATATCAATAATTATATTAATTAAAAGTTAGATGAACAAAATATCAAAAAGAATGATAAATAGCCAATAAACATATAAAAAGTTCTTAATGCAATTAACCACCAAGGAAATAAAATTAAAAACACAATGCAGGGACTTCCCTGGTGGTGCAGTGGTTGAGAGTCCACCTGCCAATGCAGGGGACGTGGGTTCGAGCCCTGGTCTGGGAAGATCCCACATGCTGCGGAGCAACTAGGCCTGTGAGCCACAATTACTGAGCCTGTGCTCCGCAACAAGAGAGGCTGCGATAGTGAGAGGCCTGCACACCGCGATGAAGAGTGGCCCCCGCATGCCACAACTAGAGAAAGCCCTCGCACAGAAATGAAGACCCAACACAGCCATAAATAAATTAATTAATTAATTTAAAAAAGAAAAACACACAATGCAACACCAATACACACCCATTAATATGGCTAAAATTAAAAAGATTGAGTAACAACACCAAATGTTTGCAAGGGTGTGGATCAACCACAAGTCTAACACACGGTCAGCAGATGTGCAAAACTGTGCAACTGCTTTGGAGAAGAAATTTCTTATAAAATTAAATATGCATTTACCCTTTAATCCAGAAATTTCTCTCTTAGGTATTTACTCAAGGGGTCAGAAAATTTATGTTCATGAATATAGTCACAAATATTCATAGAAGGCTGTCTACTCATAATAGCAAAACAAGGGAAACAATCCAAATTTCCATCAATAAGAAAATAAATAAGCTATATATAGTATGTTCATACACTGGAATGTTAACAATCAAAGAAAAAGAGTGAACTTCTGATACATGTAAAAACATAC
Source organism: Mesoplodon densirostris (assembly GCF_025265405.1). Taxonomy (NCBI): domain Eukaryota; kingdom Metazoa; phylum Chordata; class Mammalia; order Artiodactyla; family Ziphiidae; genus Mesoplodon; species Mesoplodon densirostris. The sequence continues at coordinate 101,246,203 of NC_082663.1, read as the reverse complement.
ATAAATATCACATATTATGCTAAAATCAAAAAGTTGGGCACAATGGAGTTTTACAGTACAACTCCATTTATATGAATGAAATTCTAGAAGGGGCAAATGTACCCTACGGTGAAAAAAATCAAAACAGAATTTGCCCTCTAATAGGGAAGGAGGTGGGATAGGCTGAGTAGGTAAAACAAGGAATATTTCTGGAGTAATGGAATTACCTTTATCTTCAAAGGGGTATGGATTACATGGGTGTTATAGTTGTCAAAATTCATCTAATTGTACACTTAAGGTTTGTACATCTCACTGTATGTAAATTTTATCTCAAAGAAACTCAAGAAAAACATTCCCACATCTAATATCATACTCAGTGGTGAAAGATAAAGTTTTTTCTCTAAGATGAGACACAAGATAAGGATGCCTGCTTTTGCTACTCCTATTCAACATAGTTCTAGAAGTCCTAGTCAGAGAAATTAAGCAAGAAAAAGAAATAAAGAGCATACAAACTGGAAAGATAGAAGTATAATTAATCTCTGTTCACAAAAGACATGATCTGATCTGTAGAAAACACTAAAAATTCCAGGCACACACACATACACAAAAAAATTAGAACCAACAAACAAGTACAGCAAAGTTACAGGAAAAAAATTAATACACAAAATCAACTATATTTCTATATATTAGCAATGAACAATTCACAAAGGAAACTAAGAAAATAATTCCATTTAAAATACCATCAAATAGAATAAAATACTTAGAAACAAACACAACCAAAGAAACTAAAGAGTTGTACACTAAAAACTACAAATCTTTGCTAAAAGAAATTAAAGAAGAAACAAATAAATGGAAAGATACCCCATTTCATAAACTGGGAGGCTTAATATTGCTAATATGTCAATACTACCCAAACTGATCTCTAGATTCAATGCAATACTATGAAAATCTCAATAGTGTTTTTGCAGAAACAGAAAAATCCATCCTAAAATTCATATGGAATCTCAAAGGACCACGGATAGTCAAACAATCTTGAAAAGCACAAACCTGGAGATCTTACACATCCTGAATTCAAAACTTACTACAAATCTATGGTAATAAAAACAGTGTAGCATAAAGACAGACATGTAGATCAGTAGAATAGAATAGAGCATCCAGAAACACATATAGTCAAATGATTTTAAACCAGGGTGCCAAGATCATTTAGTGGTGAAAGGATAGTCCGTTCAACAAATGGTGATGGGAAAACTAGATATCCACATGAAAAAAAAAGGGGGGGGGACACTCACCTTACACTGTAAACAAAAATTAACTAAAAATGGATCAAAAACATAAATATAAGAGCTTTAAAACTATGCTTATGAACTCTTAGAAGAAAAAATAGGAAGATATTTCATAATTTTGGATTTAGCTCTGATATCTTTTTTTAAGATTTTTACATCAGTTTTAGGTTTACAAGGAAAGTGGGAAGAAGGTAGAGAGATATACCTGCTCCTGCCACACATGCACAACCTCACCCTTGGTCAACATCATTTACCAGACAGCAGTGTATATATTTATTTATTTATTTATTTACTTACTTACTTACTTACTTTCCAGGGATGAACCTACATTGACATATCACAATCACCCAGAGTTAACAGTCAATATCTTAGGGTTCACTCTTGGTGTCATTCATTGCATGGGTTTAGACAACAATATAATGGCATATATCCATTATTATAAAATCATACAGAATATTTTAACTACCCTAAAAATCTTCTGTGTTCTACTTATTAATCTCTCATCCTACCTACTACAAGCAACCACTGATCTTTACTATTTCCATAGTGTTGCCTTGTCCAGTTGGAATCATACAGTAGAGAGCATTTTCAGACTGGTTTCTTTCATTTAATAGTATGCATGTTAGCTTCCTCCACGTCCTTTCATGACTTGATAGCTCATTTCTTTTTGGTGCTTAATAGTATTCCATTGTCTGGATGTACCATAGCTTACTTATCCATTCATCTACTGAAGGTCATCTTAGTTGCTTTCAGGTTCTGGTGATTATAAATGAAGCTGCTATAAACCTCCATGCACAGGTTTTTGTGTTGACTATGATAACTTTTTATTACTCCACAAAGCACAAGTAATAAAAGAAAAAATAGACAAATTGGACTTTATCAAAATTTAAAACTTTTGTGTGTCAAAAGACTATAAAGAGTGAAAACGTAACACATGGAATTGCAGAAAAATATTTGCAAATGCTGTATCTGATAAGTGCTTGATATCCAGAATACATTTTTTTAAATTGCTACAACTAAACAACAATGAAAACAACAACAACAACAAAAAATCCAATTTAAAAAATGGGCAAATGACTTGAATAGACATTTCTTCAAAAAGGATGCACAAATGGCCAATAAGCATATGAAAAAATGTTTGACATCACTAATCATAAGGGCAGTGCAAACCAAACCATAAGGAGGTATCACAAACTCATTAGGATGTCTATTTTTTTAAAGGAAAAAAAACCCAACTGTTTATGAATATGTGGAGAAATTAAGACCCTTGTACATTGCTGGTGGGAATGTAAAATGGTGCAGCCATCATGGGAAATGGTATGGCAATTCCTACAAAATTTAAAAATAAAATTACCATACGATTCATCTATTCCATGCCTGGGTACATACCCAAAAGTTGTGAAAGCAGGGACTCAAACAGGTATTTGTACACTCACACTCATAGTAGCATTATTTATAATCACCAAGGTAGAAGCAAGTATCCATTGACAGAAGAATAGATAAACAAAATGTGATATATATATATATATATATATATATTCAAAGGAGTATGATTCAGCCTTAAAATGAAAGGATATTCTGACACATGCTACAACATGAATGACCCTTGAAGACATTATGCTACATTAAATATGCCAGTCACAAAAGGACAAACACTGCATGATTTCATTTATATGAGGTATCTAAAGTAGACAAATTCAGAGAGACAGAAAGTAGAGTGGTGTTGCCATGGACTGGGGGAGTGGAAAGTGGGGAGTTTGTGTATAAGGGATAGAATTTCAGTTAAGGAAGATGGAAACATTCTGGAGATGGATGGTGGTGATGTTTGCACATCAGTATGAATATACCTAATGCTACTGAACTATACTCTTAAAAATAGTTGAAATGTAATTTTTTTTTTTTTTTTTTTTTTTGCTGTACGCGGGCCTCTCACTGCTGTGGCCTCTCCCGTTGCGGAGCACAGGCTCCGGACACACAGGCTCCGCGGCCATGGCTCGCGGGCCCAGCCGCTCCGCGGCATGTGGGATCTTCCGGGATCGGGGCACGAACCCGTGTCCCCTGCATCGGCAGGCGGACTCTCAACCACTGCGCCACCAGGGAAGCCCTGAAATGTAATTTTTATGTCACATATATTTTACTGTAATAAATTTTTAATTAATTTTTTAAATGGCATGGAATATGATTTTCTTTAAAAGTACTTAATAAATGGAGAAGTATACTACAGCCATAGAAGTTTCTGATGACGATTTTAAGTTGTAGAAAGGGGTTAGCTAGGCTGACTAAGATGAATATGTTTGCATGGTAAGGATGAAGAAACAGAAGGATTTTCTCCAGGTGAGGCATCAGTATTCTATACAGATAATATGAGGACACCAAAGGACAATTTTAAGCATATAAAACCTTTCTTCACTGTACAACATTATAAAAGATCAATATTAGAAGTCATTTAAAAATAAAGTCATAAATCTTAGAGTCCATGCACTCCTTCTTTAAACAAGTATGTATTGAAAGTCTACTTTGTGTCATGCATCATTCTCTGGACTAGGAATACATAAATGAAGAAGAGAAAGAGGACAGGGTGTGTAGGAAGGGACTGAGTGAGAGTGAGAGAGAGAGAGAGAGAGAGAGAATCAGTGGTTCATAAGTGCTACAGAGATAAAGGAAGAAAAGGCTGAGAGACTGCTTGGAGTAGAGTGGGTATCATTTTAACTGTCAGAACAACCATCTCCTGGATAGTGACATTTGGGCAAAGATCTGAAGATGGTGAGGGAAGAAGCCATGTGAGTAAGTGAGGGAAAAACGTTCCAAACAGAGAGAAGAACAAATGTAAAATTTCCCATGCAAGAAGTTGTCTGCTGTGTTCCATAAACAGCAAACAGACCAGAATAATTGGAGAGCAGTTTGCAAGAGGCTGAAAGTTTAGAGATGAAGCCAGACAGACAGTGGAAAACCCAATGCTTTTACAGACCTTTAGAAGGACTTTGACTTTTATTATTTTTACTATCAGTTAATTTGGGGTTAAATTTTTATCAAATTAGGTAAAATGAAGTAAGAAATTAAGGAGTTATACAAAAATTTCCTTAACATTTATGGGACAAAGTCATGGTGAGGTTTGAGTTAATTTTACCTGTTTACATTTTTCAATTTTACTCTTACTATTATGTAGAGAACACAATGGGAGGAAGTAGGCAATGGAAATCAATCAGGAGACAATTTAACAATCCAGGTGAGAGATAATGGTGATTTGGATGATGGTAGAAGCAGTAAGAAGGGATTGGCCTTAGAATATATTGTTATGCAAATGAATTTGCAGTGGAATGTGAGGGAAAAAAGGAATCAAGGATAACTTCAAGGCTTTAATCTATGCAATTGGAAGTATATAGATTTACCATCAAATGAGTTGAAGAAGAATGTGAGAGAAGTAAGTTTATGGGGGTAAGATCAGGAACATTTTTTGGACTTACAAGTTTAATATATAAACAGCTGTGTTTATGTGTGTTAAAGTCATGAGAAGGTCTGAACTGGAGATATAAATTTGGAAGATGTAAAATTTTTGAACTGTCAGCATATAAATGGTATTCAAAGCTATAAGACTGAGATCACTAAGCAATGGCTAGAGAGGAAGGTGAGGAGAGAGGGGGAGAGCGGGGGGGGAGGAGAGAGAGAGAGAGAATAAAAAAATGAAAAAAAATTAAAAACTCAGCATTAGAGCAGTTTAAAGTTGCAGACCAGTCATAAAAGGAGGAAATTATTAGCTTTTCAATAAGTCAAAAGGACACAGTTATGGATGAATTATGGCTAAGAAAGGGAAGAAATTATACACAAAATTCCCTGAACAGTTATGGAGTACAAACTTGTGACAAGAAAAATTGCACTTTTATTCGAGTATGAGACTATGATCTAAGGAAATTCTTAGAAAAATCTCAAATTGGCTGTCGTCTCAAGATATACAGAATTTTAGAGTTTATATCTATTCAGCAGTTATTTAGGGTATGTCTACTAAATAAAAGGCAGAGAAATATGCCAAGTGAAAGATCAGGTTTACTGTCCCTATACCTAGGAAGTTTATACACTAGGAAAATAAATGAGTCATATTCAGATATTTATTATTTAATTCAGTATGTGAAAAGTAACTAACAAATGAGTAAGTTGTTGGAGGCTGGATCACTTTTCATTCTATATGATTTAAGTGTACATAACTTAAAAAAATAATAATGTGGACTCATTTAACTGTAAAAGTTTACATGGTACCATCAACTTCAGTCTCAAGTGTGGTTATAGGAATCTGATCTCTATTATAGCTCTACTTCCTTCTGTTTAGTCTTCACTTGTAGATAGACTGTTTACCTGTGGTAGCTCCCAGCAGATCCAGGCATATATATAAAATATATTATATATATATAATTTATATATAATTAATTTATATTATAATTAATTTATTTATTATATATAATTAAATTCTAGCAGAAAAAAAAGAATCTTTTCCCCAAAATTTCTAACTAGCATTCTGGGCTAGTCTCATGGGTCTCAATTAAGTTATACTGATATTTATGAATCAATATATGGCTAGGTTGAAGGAGAGGGGGAGGATGGATGGTGTTGCTTGGCTTAAATATATGTCACAGGTACATAAGCTAAGGATAGTAGAGGAATGGTTTCAAAAGAATGTCAGATTACTATCATGAAAAGAGAGGATAATAAATGCTGAATTGGGCAAAAAATGTATATATATATACATACATATATTATATACAAAATATATATCTGTGTACATATTATGTGACTTATTGTGTGTGTGAGCAATTAAAGACGACCTAAGGGAAGTTGGAATTTGAGCAGGGACCTTGAGAATTTAGGTAGATGAAGGCTCTTGGAAGAAAGAAGACATTCCAGGTTGAAGGACTTATAAAGCAAATGGACACTGACAAAAAAAAAAAAAAAACAATTTTGAATGGATGGTCAAAAAAAGGCAAATTTGACTGGAGTGTTGAATGTATATATTGAGGACTCATGTGAAATGATGCCAGGGTAGAGGGTTGACATTTCATTTACTAATGGGAATCCCCTGACATTTGCGGAGAAGTAACATACCATGTGATTTAGAATGAATTTGTAACCAATAACAAAATACCCAATTAATAGCAGCTTATGCCATAGAACATTTATTTTTTATTTAAGAAGTCCAGAAGTAGACATTCCCTGGCCTTAACATTCTTCTACTCTGTCTTCCTTGATGTGGTGACATTTGTCTTATGGCTTTATATCCTCACATATCAGAACAATACATTTCTCTTTACACAGCTTTCTCTTCTTAGGGGGAAATATATTCCCATGTTCCCAGCATAAAATTGATTGCATCTCTTTGGCCAAAACTGTCACACAACTACCCTAGACCAATCACTGTCAAGGGAGAACAGGTTGCCATTAATTAGACATCTATCACGATTTATACTCTGCACTAGACATTTTGCTATTCTTACTCACATTTCTATTAGCAAAGAAAAAGAGGTAATGCTTATTGAACAGACAGCCAATAGAATGTACCACATGTCTGGAAAGACAAAATTAATCTGTAATTTGTGTGCAGATGGATGAGGAGGTGAGTTATAAAGGGTAGTGATAGCATCTACAGGCAGGGCATCAACAAGAGTATTGCCACTGAGAAACTGTCTAAATCCTTGGAGAATATAAACCACCCTGCAATGTGAGGTTATAAAAAAGAGAGAGATTATGGCAATATTTTTTTGATCCATATCCTAGAGTAATGGAAATAAAAACAAAAATAAACAAATGAGGGACTTCCCTGGTGGTGCAGTGGTTGAGAGTCCGCCTGCCGATGCAGGGGACACGGGTTCATGCCCCGGTCCAGGAGGATCCCATGTGCCGCAGAGCGGCTGGGTCCGTGAGCCGTGGCCGCTGGGCCTGCATGTCCGGAGCCTGTGCTCCGCGACGGGAGGGGCCACAGCAGTGAGAGGCCCGCGTACTGCAAAAAAAATTAAAAAAATAAAAATAAACAAATGGGACCTAATTAAACTTAAAAACTTTTGCACAACAAAGAAAACCATAAACAAAACGGAAAAGAAAACCTACGGACTAGAAAAAATATTTGCAAATGATGCAAACAACAAGGGATCAATTTCCAAAATACAAAAACTACACTTACAACTCAGTATATAAAAAAAAAAAAATGGGCAGAAGACCTAAAGAGACATTTCTCTGAAGAAGACACAGTTGGCCAAGAGGCATGTGAAAAGATGCTCAATATAGCTAGTTATTAGAGAAGCGCAAATCAAAACTACAATGAAGTATCACCTCACATCAGTCAGAATGGCCATCATAAAAAGTCAATAGATAATAAATATTGGAGAGGGTATGGGAAAAAAGGAACCCTTCTGCACTGTTGGTGGGAATGTAATTTGAAGCAGCCACTATGGAAATACTCTTATGTGAAATCTAAAAAAAATGATATAAATGACTTATTTACAAAATAGAAATAGACTCACAGACACAGAAAACAAAATTATGGTTACTGAAGGGGATAGCTGGGGTTGGGTGGAAGTGATAAATTAGGAGTTTGGGATTAAAATATACACACTACTATTTATAAAATAGATAAACAACAAGGACTTACTGTATAGCACAGGGAACTATATTCAACATCTTATAATATCCTATAATGGAAAAAATTTGAAAAAAATATGTAACTGAATCACTTTCCTGTGTACCTGAAACTAACACATTATAATTTAACTATACTTCAATTTAAAAATGGTTTTAAAAAAGAGACAATGAGGGCCTCCCTGGTGGCGCAGTGGTTGAGAGTCCGCCTGCCGATGCAGGGGATACGGGTTCGTGCCCCGATCTGGGAGGATCCCATATGCCGCAGAGCGGCTGGGCCCGTGAGCCATGGCTGCTGGGCCTGCGCATCCGGAGCCTGTGCTCCGCAACGGGAGAGGCCACAACAGTGAGAGGCCCGCATACCGCAAAAAGAAAAAAAAAAAAAAAAAAGAGACAATGAGAGAGGTCTTATTTGGTTTCTACTCTGCACTACCAGATTATTTGTTTTAATCTCCTCATATACCCAGGAGACCACTTACAATTGTTCTCCCAATTTACTTTCTATTGAATAGTTTTAAACCTCCTTCCTATACTCTTCACCTACCCTCTGGCTTCTCTGGAAAAGGCAGTGGAAGCAGTTTTATTTCCATCTTTTACTTATTAAAATTTTTTCACTTCCACCAGCTTAATGAAACATTCAACATTTGGCATTTTGCCACCTTGCCTATTCTCTTCTGCGTGAATTTTCAATTCCTTTCTTAAAAGAAAGTAATACCCAATGGGCAATATGGAGATTTGAAGAAGCAAATGACTTGACAAGGGCAAAAATACTGTTATGAGCAGTGTTTATATGCCTATATGGGTATGAATAGCTAGCAAAATAAACACAGATAATAAACCATGCTCCATTCTGCTTTCTATTATTACATAAAACTTCTTTTAAAATCTATGATGAAGACTGTGTCTAGATCCTACCTGTCTGTTGTCAATCCATAGAGCTGTAATACATAGAAGAGCAATCAAATAGGATACATGAGGTTCTCTAATCAAATGGGAATAAGGCCTCTGAAACCACTGCTTACTGATTGATCCAATAATCTGGATCATATGTCTACACTAAGGTACAATCAACCCATTTTTCTTTGCAAACCATTTCACATGTGTTCAAATACAGTTTCCTGAAACAAATGCATCTTTGACTAAAACTTGATTCATAGAAATAATCAGATTTCACCATTAAGTTTACTGAGCATGTAATTTATGGGCACAAACCATAGCCAGTATTGGAGGGTGTAGCAAACTGGCTTTCAATGATCAAAGATTAATGACCAGAGGTCAAAACATGCAATGGTAGCAGTCACATTACCATAAATTATAACATACATTTCTCAGTTGATAATATTAAAAATATGTGAGTGCTCACATATTTCTTTAAAGTCAGACCTGCTATTCATTTTTTTAATTAAAAATTTTCTTCTTAATTTCATGACAAATGAGACCTACTAAAACCCTCCTAGCTACTCTGGAATGTTAACTTCAAAGGAAGGCAATAAATTCTTGGTAGGAAATCCTCAGCTCTTCTACTTTCTTAGGCTTTACTTAACACAGTAATCCTAAAAAATAAAAGAAAAAATCAAAAAATAAACAGAAAACATCCATTGTAGAAATGTCTGTTCCTGTTATTTTAAAAATTTTTTTCTTTTATTTTTATTTTCCTGATAAAATAGAAATAAGCTCTGAAAAAATTTATAAGAAATATTACTTTTAAATATGAATACTCTCAGAAAGATGGACTAACATAATCAACATAATCATTTTCTTTGCCATATAACTTTATATACATATAAAATATACATTTTATATGACTGTAATATATTTTATATAACGTTTTACCTCTAGGAATTGAAAGACGCTATGCCCCAAGTTGTTGCATTGATAAATTTTTCTGTCAACAAATGTAAAACAGAAGATATAGAATAAAGTGTGCTTTATGTAGCCACTTTTAGCTATGTCTTGGGTTGAAATATGTCATTTTAAAAAATAGCAGTATGAATGACCGCTATAGGGCTTTGTAAATTATCAGTAAGTTGGCAAACCAAAGCTTTCATGAAGTTACTTTTTCCCAAATCCAATTAAAATATATAAAAATATATGTAATATACAAATTGAAAAGTTTTATGCAAAAAAGGAATACCTATTTCTAAATACATTCCACTAAAACTAAACATCTAACATTTACTGGAGGCTAAAGAAATATCTTTTGTTTTGTTTTTCCCTATTGACAAAATACTCCATCTGCTTAGTTTCTATCATGAAAACAGCTGAAAGACAACTCATCAGAAAAACTAAATACTTACTAAGCCAAACTAATTATGTACACAAATATATTGATTCTTCCAGTACAATGTCCCTGAACAGCTAAACATTATTGAAGTTCTTTACATTGTGCATGTTTAAACGAAAACATCTACTAGTCTAAACTATTTTCCACCAGAATTCACAAACCATTTCATTGCAGTAATTACAAATAAAATGGAAGAGCAATTAGGTATTAGCCATGTGATCCTCAAAGACTCACAGTAGAAAACGAACAACTCTATTGTTTTAAACGTCAAATTAAAAAAACAAAAAGTTATCAAAAAAAGAGGGAGAGAGAGAGTTAAATCCTCTTGTCTGTACTACAGGAGTAAGCAATGGAACCAAGAAAAATCATGAGAAAATGTACCTTTAAATACATTGTTTATAACTTTTTCTTAGTTTAAAATAAGCAAATTGTTTTTGTAAAAGTGAATACAGTGAAAAATAAATAGAAAGGCAAGCTTAATTGAACCAAGCACTATTGGCAACCTATGCTTTCAAACATGCCTGATTCTCAGATAGTAGGTACTCTTGGCATTTTACATATTCCTTATCAATTAAAAATCTGGTATTTTTTTCTCTACCCATGTTCTTAACATGAAGAGGCTTAGACACTGAGGCCAATTTATCCTCCCTCTTCATGCACCATGTTTTATATTTAAAAAAAGAAGAATCAACTTTAAATCAATTGTCAAAATACTAAAATAAATTTAATATATATAATATGCTAACTTACTTCGAAACAACTCAGGGTTCAACAGAAAGAGCTGATGAAGAAGCACACTTCCATTCACGTTGTTTATTCATCTAGGAGATATTTATTTTGCAAAAAATACAGAGGCCTCTAGAAGTCTAGGGGATATACTGATGAAGACACATGATAACTGCTCTCAAGGAAATTTTCATCTTACCCTCAATTTTATGCAGGTCACTTTCACACAGTTTCTTTTTAATTTCTATTGAAATATAGTTGATTTACAATGTTGTGTTAATTTCAGGTCTACAGCAAAGTGACTCAGTTATGTATGTATGTATATATATTATATGTACATATATAATCTTTTTTAGATTCTTTTCCATTATAGGCTATTACAAGATATTGAATACAGTTCTCTGTGTTATACAGTAGGTCCTTGTTGTTAATCTATTTTATATATAGTAGTGTGTATATGTTAATCCCAAGCTCATAATTTATCCCTCTCCCACGTTTTCCCCTTCAGTAACCATAAGTTTGTTTTCTATGTCTGTGAGTCTATTTCTGTTCTGTAAATAATTTCACTTGTATAATTTTTTTAGATTCTACATATAAACATATCATACGATATTTGTCTTTCTCTGTTTGACTTACTTCATTTAGTATGATAATCTCTAGGTCCATCCATGTTGCTGCAAATGGCATTATTTCATTCTTTTTTTATGGCTGAGTAATACACTTTCACACAGATTTAAAGTTTTGCACAGTGAAATCCTGGAAGCACTAGCCAGAAAGGCCCTCTTTATTAGAATAAAAAAATATCTTCTAGCAATAAAAAAAATAATTAATTTTTAAAAATTATCTGTTTCCTCTTCTTGGGTGACAGGAAACTAAAAATTAATGTATTGCTTCCTTGAACCCCCCAAAATCATCCTTGTGATTCTCAACGTATATTTGCAATCCATTTTTTTAAACTCCTATCTCAGCTCCTCTACTGCAAACCCACTCGTCAAATGCTGCTGTCTCAATGGCTCAACGTTGATTTTCTACACTTTTCCTTTGAACAAGTTCTTGAAATTCAAAGGGTCGATGATGGTAAAACACGTTACTATCCATATGCCTGCTATGGTGGAAATTGTAACAATTACTTTCTGGAAACTTAGTTTTTGTCACATTCAAAATAATCTGCTGTTTATTTGAAGACCTACAGAGCTCAATGTAAAAGAGATCTCAGACACATAAATATCAGATATGTGATCATTTTTGCATAGAAAATAAAAAATATTCAGTAGAAGGATAATCTACTTTATATAGGAAATAAGCAAACATGAACTTCTTGTAGCAATTGAGTAAGTGAGTTTACACTGGTAAATAGAATCATTTTAAATTGTTCAGATTTATTCTGAGTCTGCTTTGCAATCATTTAAAAATCATGAAATATGCAAGCCCTATGTTAGCCCAGCTGCTTAATTTTCCAGGATTATTTATAAATCACTTTTGTTCAATAAGTAAAATTACCTTCCCTGCTAAATTTGAATTACCAGACACTTGCAAAATATTTCTGAAACCAGCAACTGTTTTCTCATTTGCTACTTCGCATTTCTTCAAAAACTTATTTAACACTTGTCTCAACGTCTCAGAGATTTGATCAAGCATGTTTTAGTGATTTGTTTTCCCACTATAGCAGTGTCTGACTTCCAGCAGACAGTATTTCCGCAAATAAGCTTCCCAAGTGTGAAGTGTCTAAATCACACAGTCATGCACAGATGTGCCCAGGCCCAAGGAGCACGAATTGGTTACATGGCAGAGCCCTCAGCAGCTGCAGTCAGCAGAGATACATGATATGGTAGAAAAAATAACCTTAGAGACATTTCTTTGATTCATGGGCTTAGAGATATTGAAGTAGCTGTTCTCCTTCTGCCAGAAGCCAGAAGCCAGAAGAGTGGTCTAAAACTGGTGGTCAAACTTAGATGATCACCAGAATCACCTGGGCAGCATTTTAAATCTAGAGATTCCTGGGCTCCATGCCCAGCAATTTTGTTCAGTAGCCTTGAGACCAGGAATCTATATTTTTTATGAAGTTCCCCAGTTAGGAAAGTTTCTCTAATTCCCTAGTGAGGCTAGCCTCACTATTTATTAGAATAAATGATAGAACCATACTTAGTTCGGTTATATAGCTGTATATAAATACCAATTGTATTTGGTATATTTACTTTTACATATCATTCATATATATATGAATGATATATATATATATACAAACTGATAGATAAATTTTATATTTTTATATATATACATCTGTCAGTTTAGTGATCTTGACTATAGTTCATTTAATTATGTGTCCAGAAGTAATTTTTTAATGACCACTTTTGGTTGTCTTTATAATGTCCCTGTAAAGAAGCAATTCAGATATTCTTATACAGAAATATTTGAACCAAGGGTAAGTGAATCATAATTAGCAACCCTTACAGATGGGGTGGAAATGAGGTCCATTTGAACTTTTTTGATATGATATGCGACAAAAGAATAATCTGGGCTCTGACAATATGGAAAGCACTGATCTAACTCTTCTCTCCTCCCCCCCTGCCCATCACCATTCCTTCTAAGAAAAGGAAACGCATTCCCAGGCAACTGCATTAAGTCATTTTGCAGAGAGTAAAGAGTCAGCACTTCTTTACCTTCCAAATTCATATGGATAAGTGCCATAGCGTCTAGAAACAGAAAGAGCCAAAATTGTATGTAAGTGGGAGGCAAACTTCCATATTGAAGAGGGTGTGTGGAATGCTGGTTAAGAGCCCAAACTCTGGAGCCTTGGTACCTGGGTCCAATCCTGGTGGTGCCACTTATAAGCTTGTGACTTTGGGCGATGTATACAATATGTCTTTGCTTGAGGTTCCTAATCTGGAAAAACGGGGTTAATGTTCACATCTACCTCCTTAGGTTATTGTGAGTATCAGTGATTGCTACCTTATTATTCTTTGGTCAGCAGACCAGCAGCATTGGCATTATCCAGAGCTTGTTAGAAATGCAGAATCTCAGGCCCTGTCCCAGGATCCACACTTTTAATAAAATTTTCACATGTGGCATGTGACAAGTTTTTTTAATTGAAGTATATTTGATATACAATATTATATGTTACAAGTGTACAATATAATGATTTGCAATTTTTAAAGGTTATATTCCACTTATAGTTATTATAAAATATTTGCTATATTCTCTGTGTTGTACAATATATCCTTGTAGCTTATTTTAAAACTAATGGCTTGTACCTCTTAATCCCCTACCCCTACATTGCCCCTCTCCCCTTCCCTCTCTCCACTGGTAACCACTAGTTGTTCTCTATATCTGTGAATCTGCTTTTTTGTTATATTGACCAGTTTGTTGTATTTCTTAGATTCCACATAAGTGATATTATACAGTATTTGTCTTCCTCTGTCTGACTTATTTCACTTAGCATATGCCCTCCAAGTCAATCTATATTGTTGAAAATGGCAAAATTTTATTATTTTTTTATAATTTAGTAATATTCTAGTGTGTGTGTGTGTATAGATAGATAGATATGTATCTTCTTTAGTAATATTCCATTGTGTGTGTATGTGTGTGGATATAGATACAGATATAGATAGAGATATATAAGCAGATATAGTACATGATTGCTGAATTTCAAAGTCCCTACACTTTGCCTGCAGACGGCAGTGGCTCTCAGTTTAAAAAGGGTAAAACCAGAAGAGGCTGCTAAAATGCTACTAAGACCCGGTTCTGAGACTTGGGGTAAGTCCAGGAATCTGCATTTATACAGCCCTTCACCATTCTGATATTTTGTACAGGATATGATGCTAACAGGTGGCTTGATTATTAAAAGTTTTATATTCCTTTCTGAGAATCACAAACTGTGTCCTGGACCCAATGAGCTACCACTGAAGGGTTTAACTAGTGGAGTGAAGTGACCAGCACTTTTTTTATGGGATAACTCTGGGGGAAATGTGGTGAGTGGTTGATCTGAATTTAATTATGAAGAGACAGTTAAGAGTACTGGCTCTGGAGCCTGCGTTCCTGATGTGCTATGCAACCTGGTACAAGTCACTTTCATGCTCTGTGCCTCAGTGTGCTCATCTCTGAAATAGGACAGATAATGGGACAGTTGTGAAGATTGTAAAGTACTTAAAGTATTGCTTAAAAAGTAGTATAGGGCTTCCCTGGTGGCGCAGTGGTTGAGAGTCCGCCTACCAATTCAGGGGACACGGGTTCGTGCCCTGGTCTGGGAAGATCCCACATGCCGTGGAGCGGCTGGGCCCGTGAGCCATGGCCGTTGAGCCTGTGCGTCCGGATCCTGTGCTCCGCAACGGGAGAGGCCACAGCAGTGAGAGGCCCGCGTACCACACACACACACACAAAAGTAGCATACATGTAGCAACGGAAAATATTTAATCATCATCATCTTTATGCTATACCAGAATTCACTCAGCAGAGCTCCAAGAACCATGCATTTGTTCCAAGGTCATATTATGTAAGGATATAAGGATATATACAAAAATCATTCTAATTACCTATCCTTAGATATCAGTTATATTTATTTCAAAATTTCTCAGTATTCTTTAATAAAGAGAAAATATTTACCTGTGGGTCTTCTTTTGCACTGTGAGGCATACAATGAGGTAGTGACTCAGTGATAAAACGTCTAATCAGAAAGGTGAATGCTTGGCTACTGTAAAACAGCAATACTTAAAAGATCTCTTAGAGCCGAATGTCCTGTCAAATGTCTATATGTCTTCTTCAAAACCCAGTTCAGATGTGAGTCCTTTGGAGAAGCATTCTCTGACCTCCCCAGGCAGAGTTCACCACCCCTTCTCTGGCCCTATCTCTCTTCCTACTCAAACCAGAATCACTGAAACATTGTATAGACTCCTGAGTTAGATCAAGAGATGAGCAGAGAAAAGTTTGAAACAATTGAATTCAGTTACCACAGCACACAGACTTCAATACCTCTCTTCTTAAAAAAACTCTAATACAAGAATAGGTTAGACAAGCCCTGGCTCATTATAACAACAGATGCATAATCTAGGAATTCACAATCTGTTTGTACATTCATTCTTTTTTGGCATCCTGCATTAACATCATCATATTTATTGTGAACTAAACTGTTGAAAGGCATGGGGCTTGGCAGACTTTAAATACTTCAGTTACAGGCCTGCCCATTCTTTAATTAGCAGCACTATGGATCATCTTGACTATTAATGACTGCCACACTATCAAAAATATATTTCAACTAATTTATTTTCCAGTGGTTATAGATCTCAAACTAAAACACATTAATTGATCAGTATATGTTTCTCTTAATAGTTCTGCATTTGAAACAAATAGTTAATAAGATATGACTGTCTAGAACTATGAAAATACAAACATACTAACTGAAGCTAACATTTATTGATTTAACTCAGGCCTTTTCAATGACATAATTTATCCTGGATTTACTGGGGGGCAGGGTGTATGTGTGTTTAAAGTCTCTCTTCCCTGGCTCCATAAAGGTAGAGATTGGAGTTATTAGGACTAGTCTCAGTGTCTATCACACACAAGACATTTAAACATTGGTTGAATGAATGAATACTTTTTAAAAATAACAACTCCCAACCCTCTTTATAGTCAAACACCAAATGGAAAGAAGTGCTCTGAAGCCAAACATCATCAACTGAATTGTTTCAATAGTCTTAGTAACTCTGACTCTACTCACATGAGGCCACACCACATCAGCCACTCCTCATCTCCTGTTCCTTCTCATGATCATTTTTTCCATAATTAATATTTATATGAGTTTATCCTCTCTTTCAGGCACTGTGCAAATGTTTTAACTTCACTATTTCATTTAACCCTGGCTATAGCCCTCCAGATTAGGTACAGTCCTATCCCCACTTCACAGGTGAGGAAACTGAGACTCCAATAAGCTAAATAACTTGCCAGACAGGAAGATCTGCGTTGTTTAACCTGTTGTCTTTTATTCCAAAACTGCCCCTCCATACTTTGCTCTGTAATGTTAGGCTAAGAGATGGCAAACTATACATCAGCAACATCATTTTGAAGTATCAAAACACAGATGCAGAGACATCACTACTTATGGGTTGACTTTTCCTGGGATATTTTTATACAAATGCCCTATTAAGTACCTAATTTAATTTTAAATAAAATATGTATCTGGGAGAATTCAAATTAATAACTCTTATCCAGTATATGATTTAGACTAATTATGCCTAAATCGTTTGGAGCTTTTGATACTGTTTCTCTTCCAGGAAGCAGAATTTGGCATCAGTATAGTCATACCAAAAGCGAATTCCTAATAAAGAAGACAAAAATACACTCCTATAAATGTTAACAGATACAACAAAAGTTAAGTTTCCATAACGCAGATGTTTGATTTAGGTGACGCAGAAATCCATTTCCCTGGAAATAAGTAACCTAACATTAAAACATCAAAATCTGGATTTCTCTAGAAGTGTTACCATTTAGGAATTTAATGAAGACTTTTAAAAAGAAGAAATTTAACATGTAGAGACTGATTGATTTTTGGAAAGGCACTACGTACATAACTTGATCCTACTCCTTTGGTAGGCATGTGAGGAAGTTGGTCTCAGAGAATTGAAATTGTTATATCCTTTGATTCAATATCAAATTAGATCAGTTTTATGTGCAAAACATAAGTATCTTCTCTACCTGTCACATGTCTGATACTATCAATTAGATACTACTTTACCATTCCTTGCACAGCAGCAAAAATTAATAGGCTCCTTAAATACTTCTGCATGTGCTGAACAAGAGAAATAACTGTACACACTTTCCTGGATGTTCAGTTTATAGAAAGATTGAATCTTTATGTTACACTAAAACTTCCTGGTTTTCTTTGAATTTTTCCAAAGCCGACAGATATGACAATGAGAAATGGTGAGCGATTTCTCCAGATAACAACCTGTTTCCATTCTATTGCAGTATCCTGTGGTAAACAGCACAAAGGGAGCCACCTAGCATTTCATGCATTGAATATCTTTAGAAGTGGAAGATGAAATAATTTCCTAAGTTCACAAGGACATTATTAATGTTTTACATTTTGTAAAAAAATAAACGCATTTGGCTTTTAGTTTAAGATCTCAGATGTAATCACTCTCAATTTCTATTGTCCAATATTCTACAAGTGCACCTGTGACTTCAGCCAGCTTATCGAAGGAGAATGATACTCTAATGCTCCTCAAATGAAAAAGAAGAGGGAAGAAACTTGCCTCGATAATACCAAACAATAAATTGACTCAGTTGAATTCCTGAAATCACAGATGTGCCTGTACTCACACACACATAATAATACACAAGCACAGTCATACAGGAAACGGTTGTCAATTTAGTCAAAGCTGTTGGCTGGGTATCTCTGAGTACAAACAGGGGAAAATACATTTCTATGAGTTACAGGCTCTTTGCTGTCCTTTGGGCAGTCAATAATCTGGCATAAGAATGATCATATTTTCATTTTCATCAACCTGGAAATAATACAATAAACCAAGATATGAATAAAATTAACATGTATTATTAGAGCCACACAATGTGTTTTTTTCCATCAATAATCAGTATATTTTAGGTCAAATAATAAAAGTGAGTTTTTAAAATTTTGTAAATCACTTTAGTTTCATAATTTGAATCAAACAAATGTCATTAAGTTTACTTCCAAGATGGCGAAGTTTGGACTGTGATAGTTGGTACACTTAAAAGTGCTAAAATAATCTTCAAGTGACTAGAGTTAAATTATTTCCAGTGGATGGGGATTAGAAAATAATGTGGGTCCTGCCTGATGACAGAGAATTAATCATCCACTTGCAGAAAAATCATCAGGTTTATTTAAATTGAACTAAACTTTCGACAATCAAATCAAAATCAATTTTTAGTTGCAGCTAAAACCTTGAAAGAATTATTTTCCATCTAACATTTCCTTACTCCTTTAAACATGCTGATTGTCACCTTGAGAGAAAAGAAAAGCTAAACAGAGCCAGCTGGTATCACCATGGTATCAAGATTCCACTTCATTCCTTCCTATGTCATCTCACATAAGCAGAATTTTTCAATCACCAGTAGGTGACAGCTTCTCTTATTCCAAAACCCAATAGAGCACTGAAAGGGAGCAAGCATAAAAGGTGTGCATGCATTTGTACTGCAAACACAGTTTCTTCAGATATTACCCTCAAGGAAGTGAAAGACACTCACTGGAACTTCTAAAACATTTCCATGTTTCTCTTTGAAATGGATATATAATTATTCAAGATAAACTGTTCTGTCCCTTTTACACCAACCCCATTGAGTTTTACTAGGGCAACTGGTACTTTAACACATTCCAAAGGTTTAGTCATTGTTGCTTTAGTTATGAACCTTTTATTAAAAAGTTTGTTCTGAATAAGATCTTCCCATACAAGGCCACAAAAATGTCTGAGTTCATTTCTGAATCAAATATTTAGCTTACTTAAGGTTAGTTTGCTTGAATCTCATAAAAGACATGAGAACAGAAATCTTATTTTTGAAACAAGTGAGCCATAACCATTATTCATAATATTGCAACAATTTTTGTAGATGGGTGGCTCTAACTCACCTTTCACATTTTTCTTCTTTAGGTCTTAGTAGAGATTATCAAACAAAATTAAAAGAAACTGGTTTAATTCTAATTCTCACATGGGAGAACTAGGCCTTGCTATTCCATTCGAAAAATTATATAGAGGGATACTGTTCTATGACAAGTGGCTGAAGACCACACAGAACCCTCCTTGTGCCAGTGAGGCTGGAGTGGCCATAGGATCAGCTCAGATTTCGGGCCAGGATGGAAGCATGCTCCATCCGTGCTTGGTACCAGCCTCTGGTCAGTATGGACCTTTACCATTATTAAATTAGGTTTTCTTTCGGAAGGACAAAGTCATGAATCTTGTTCATTAAATCTGAGGTTTTTATCCTCTACAAGGTGATTCACACACCAAAAATGGGTATCTCAAAACATACACACTTCATAGTTCCACGTCTTTAAAAGGGCTTTTGAATAGTTAGAACAACACACACACATCACTTTTAGTTTCCAGACGTCTGCAGAGCAGGTCAAGAACAAGGAATAAAAGTTCTGACAACGGGGTATTTCCAGCAAGATAGTCTTCTACTTCCAGCTTGGGAAGAGGACTCCATGAGCTGCAAGCTTTCAGAGATGGACAAGAGTGGCCAGAATTCAGAACTTCTGAGGCTATCTGCTCAGCTTTCCTAAGTGAGGTTGTCTTTTTCAAGAGGCTCATGACAAAAGTCTAACTATTTAGAGACAAATGCTATACTGCAGACTCCAGATGGTGACAATTCCTTTACAATATTTTAAAGGTACTATCTTACAACAAATATACTTCAAATGAACATTAAAATCATCATTTCCTGTGGATATTTCAAAACTAAAATTCAACAATGGCAGTTGTTTCATTATCTAAAATAAAAAAAATCCTAAAGTAATCAATCAGAATCAGTTCCTTCCAGCACAATTTTAACCTCCTCTTCATAAGCTGTCTAGGTTAATTATACCTGATAATGACTCTCAGACACTATCATCTCTAGGAAAGCACCACAAAATCTCCCAGGACACTCCACAAAGATTTTTCTAGTTTAGTCCAACTATATGCACCCAAAACTTGAAGTCAAAGTCCTCCAAACATTGGGAAGCCAAAGAATCACTTCAGGGACAGAAAACTTTTTTTTTTAATTGAAGTATAGTTGATTTACAATGTGTTAATTTCAGGTATACAACAAAGTGATTCGGTTACATAAGTATGTATGTATAGATAGATAGATACATATATATATATATACACACACACATGTATATATGCATATATATATACTTTTTCAAATTCCTTTCCATTCTAGATTATTACAAGATATTGAATACAGTTCCCTGTGCTATACAGTAGGTCCTTGTTGTTTATTTTATATATAGTAGTGTTTATATGCTAATCCTAAACTCCTAATTTATCTCTCTTGCCCCCCCTTTCCCCTTTGGAAATCATGTTTGTTTCCTATGCCCGGGGGTCTATTTCTGTTTTGTGTATAAGTTCATAAAATTCCTTAGATTATAGGGTACCACCAGCGTGTAACAGACTAAATGTCACTATTAAGAATCTTTGAAGATACATATATTTTTCAGAGAGAACTGGCTCAGCCTCTGCCACTTATTTACCCTGTAGCTCTTGGCAAATCCCTTAAGATCTTTGAGCTTTCTTCAGATGTAAAATGACAAGTCTAAGGCCTAACTCACAAAGTTGTGAAAATTAAAACAAGTTAAATATTTTAAAGGTCTTTAAAATTGTCAAATCCCCATGTTATTGTGAGATATTGCTTATTAAAAGAGGTTGGAAAAAAGAGTAAGAGTTAAATGATCATGAAATGCTCTATAAATTGTCACAAGGTAGCCAGAAATAGTTCCATGGAAAGCATCCACCCTTTCTATCAATTAAGCAAATACTCCCCAGGGTATTCTATACCAAAGAGAAAGAAACCAGTTT
Organism: Mesoplodon densirostris; assembly: GCF_025265405.1. NCBI lineage: Eukaryota > Metazoa > Chordata > Mammalia > Artiodactyla > Ziphiidae > Mesoplodon > Mesoplodon densirostris. The sequence goes on along the minus strand of NC_082663.1, from coordinate 101,224,787 downwards.
TATGATGTGAATATATATAAACCCTGCTATCAAATGTATACAATTTCATATAGACAGTACTATGAAATAGTCATGGGAATCAAAGTTAAATAACATTTATGAGAACTGTGCTGAGAAATCTGGTTCTTTCTAGACTTGTTTCTTGACTTAAGCCCTCATAGTTATGCCAGTCAAAACACTTACTTACAAATCTAAAGATCTTGCCTTCATAGATCTCAGAATATTTTTATTTCTATACTAAAATAGGAACTCAGCCTTCTGTAACCTAAATTTTAAGAAATAAATATATAAACCAGAGGTCCATACACAAAGTAATAAACACGTTTTATCTCATTTCCTGCTTATCAAAATATATTAAGAATTTTTTAACTCCTAGCTTTGTTATAAAATGAAAGCAGTGTACATAATGTCACTCCTCAACTAAATGGAAGTAGATTTTAGTCAACAAATACTCCAAAGTTAAATTCAGAACAAGAATTATTTAACTTTGGAACAGTGTCATCTATGTAGAGCAACTGTTTTAATCACATGTTTATACAAGCCTAGTTTACTGGGTTCAAAATGTACTGGACTCTACTTTCTGTGGTCTCTGATACACAGTACATGGTTAAAGCTCTGATATTTTGTGTATAAAGATATTATCAAGATCACCCCTCAGCCACATGCCAATGGGTCCTACACTATCTTCTGTCTCTCTTGACTTGGACGGCACCTGTTTCAGTTCTTTTATGGTGTACAGTGGTTTGTCTTCAAGGACTCCATTGACACCTCTTCCTCAATAGCTTAATTACAGACCTCTGAGACAGAGCTGATTCTTTCCTGCTACCTGTAAATATTCTCTTGGAGTCGCACTAAGGCAGATCCTTCACACAACAGGTCAACTTCCTGAGGTATCCAAAAAGCAAATGCTTGTACCTCCTTCTTTTGCCTGGTTTAGAATCATGGGGAACCCAACCTTCGTTCCTTGGGAAACATGGGAGTTAAGGAAGATGTGGTTATGCCATCCTGCAATCTCCTGACATTTCTTCCTCCTGTGGTACAGGATGTGTCCAGAGATTCAGGACTTCAACAAATATCCTATGAGGAAGTAAGACTTCAGTCTCTGCATCTTGCAGAAACCTCTAAACATAAGGTTGGAAAGAGGGAAATAACAAAGAAATGTCTTTTAATTATTACTTTTTCTTCATAAAATTCAATTATTTATCTAATTTCTCATTTTAGTCCCACTTAATGAAGGGGGAAAAAAACCCACTATATCAGATAGGCCTCCTTCAAACCTTGATGCAATTTGGAGGGTCTTGAACTATCAATCATACTCATTTGGATTTTGCCTTCTTTTCATCCTTGAGCTGTCTCTATACTACTCCCCGTCAGATGTTGATAAGACACCAATTCCATTGATTCCATATTATTGCTCACAAAACAAAAGAATAATTGATAATAGATGTTGATTCTTCTATTAGCCTACTTAGTGCAAAGTGAAGTCGAAAGAAAATGTGCCTTGGGATTCTGAGTGTGGAAATTCTAATCTTGGAGAAGCAAGCCTCTACCATTATAAAATTGACTTTGTCCTTGAATTATTGAAACTGATATCCAAATTACTCACTAGAGAAGGCTCAGGTGGATAGAGTCAGAGGGCCAATCTTTTGGGCCATATCTAGGGCATTGATGTCCTGCTTTCGGTAGTCAGAAGATGAATGAAAATGGAGCGGGACAAGCCTCAGCATTTTTGAGTACCACAGCCAACAGAGTGTGGATGAGGCTCTGAGGAGAGAGACCAAGAGGTAAGGGTTAACATGGCTCAGCCAGTTTACTGCAGGCTGGCTTTCTGTAAAATTCCATGGAAACCAGCCCTTGTCAAATTCTTGAGGCAAGCCATACTAATAAAGCTGAGGTGGCGACTTCAGGACAAAGGTGCTGTTAGAGCTGCAACCACGAGTATCAAACCCCAAACATCTAATCATGCAAGCAGAAGGGCTCCAGTCGATAAATGCTGAGGTAGCAGAAAAGGGATGGAGGACAAGCTCTGGCACATCACACTGCTGTTGTCACACAGGACTTGGACCCAAGGCCTTGAACGTGGCTGTTTAAGGAATGGCACTTCTTCACTTACACTGCTTAAAAACCTCATGGCAGCATGCCTGTATCAGAATCCTAGATTTTGATGGGCAACTGAATACCTGTAGCCCCAATAAATGTTATTTCAGATGACTTGGTCTTGCCATCTAGCCATTTGCCTATTTGTGTTCAACACAGACACAATTTTCCCATTGTTGCTAGAAGTATAAATTGGTGCAAATAGAACAAACTTAACGTAAGGTAATTGAGCATTATATATCAAAACTGTAAAATATATTTTGACCCAGACTTTCGACTTCTAGAAATTTATCATATGCACATATTTACCTATATGCAAAATATTTGAAAATATTTGTACAGAGTATTCATAACGCCTCTAATTTTATATATATATACACACACACGCACACACACACACACATATATGTATAATGCTACATCCACACGAAGAAATACTCTACAGCTGTAAAAAAAAAAGAAGAAAGCTCTTTTGTATCAATATAAAAAAAAAAATTCCCAAATACATTTTTCAGGGTGTGTATGGTGGGAAATAGACTATTCATTTTTCCCTTTCTGATATTTGAATGATAGGATATAATGCAAATTAATAAACGCATACAGACTAAAATTATGATGGGTAAATCTCTAAGAGCATAATAATCATTAAGTAAGTAACCAATAGTTAGGCAATAAAATTCAGTATCATTTGTGATTCTGGAACTTTTCAAGATTAAGTTAAAATGGAGTCTGAAGTTATTTGTGGAGGAAAGATACAATTAACCACAGGTGTGGAAGTACTCAGTTGATAAAAAAATGAAAAATAATTTAAGTGAGGTGAATCTATAGACTGATTCACAAAGACTTTTCAGACTATATCCAGGTTTACCCATAGTCAGCCTATTATTTTTAACTTTTAAAATTTACATCTGTAGTTATAAAATGGAAACTGATGCTCAGAAACATGAATCTTGTGGTGCTGTGGCAAAATAATTGGGCTAGAACTAGAGTCTCAGGTTCAAATCACAGCTCTAACTTTCAACCAATCATTTGATTTCTGAGGACCACAGTTTCTTAATAAGCCATAAAATAAAAAATAGGCATAATTATCACCAATATTCCTTCCAGTGTTAATATTCTCTATTATCGTAATGTGGTACAGACACTGTAAGATTTTGAAAATTCATTAAAGAATTATGATGTAAGCTAGATGATAAAATAGTCAGTCATACAGTGAAGAAGAATATGCATGCAAAACACAGCAGGTGAACATTTCAACTGTGCAGTCTTGATGATAATTTGACTATTAAGAGGTCTGGGAGATGAAGAACCTACTATGAAATCAAGCCTGGTATTTTCTCAAAGCTGCTGAATGGTTCAGAGTGAATACTATAACCTTTGTAGACACGTTGAGAGACTAATGTCTCAAGACCAATGGTCACCATTTTGAATGAGCTACGGAGGCACCACAGAGTGTCATTTTGCAAAATAAAACATCATTCAGGAAAGTTCTAGCTGCCCAATATATACGATATCTGGAACTCAGATCTTGGTGGGGGGAAAGGGTGAGATCAATATCATTTTCTTTTTTAAGGCCTTGCTGCTGTATTACAGATATATCTGGATTTTTTTTTTTTACCTAAGATACTGTTTCTTTTGTTTGTTTATTTTTGCGGTACACGGGCCTCTCACTGTTGTGGCCTCTCCTATTGCAGAGCACAGGCTCCGGACGCACAGGCTCAGCGGCCATGGCTCACGGGTCTAGCCGCTCCGCGGCATGTGGGATCCTCCCGGACCGGGGCACAAACCCGTGTCCCCTGTATCGGCAGGCGGACTCTCAACCACTGCACCACCAGGGAAGCCCTACCTAAGATACTTTTTAATACAATATTGAACAAATGAGAATGCAGGAAAAAGAAAAGTTGCCCCCAAACCAAACCAAAAAAGAAAACCAATAAAATTAAAGACCCACAATGGAAAAGTTCACTAAAACTTGGCTGGTAAGCAAACATGTAACCTTGAGGCAAATGCTATATCAGGATGGGAAACTAAGCCTTTGGCCCCTACAAAGCCAGGGAGCTGAGGTGTAGTCTATCCAACTAAGCCAGGATCATCTAAGGGGGCTATATTGAAAACTTAAGTGAACAAATTTCTAGAAAAATATCCCTTACCAAAAATGATTCAAGAAGAAATAAATATCTTGGGCCTCCCTGGTGGCGCAAGTGGTTGACAGTCCGCCTGCCGATGCAGGGGATACGGGTTCGTGCCCCGGTCTGGGAGGATCCCATGTGCCGCGGAGCGGCTGGGCCCGTGAGCCATGGCCGCTGAGCCTGCGCGTCCGGAGCCTGTGCTCCGCAGCGGGGGAGGCCACAGCAGTGAGAGGCCCGCATACTGCAAAAAAAAAAAAAAAAAAAAAAAGAAGAAATAAATATCTTGACTACACCTATAGCAGTTAAAGAAATTTGATCAATAATTAAAATATTTTCATAAAAATGTAAGACTAAATAATAGTATGTATTCAATGAACAGTTGTCATACTTATATATTCAATCAATGAACAAATAATTTCAATAATTTATAAATTCTTCCAGAGACTAGGAAAATTAATCTATAAGAAAAACTTGCAATGTGTTCACATGGCCCAGATTTTCTTCAGTGAATATACCCTAGGAGAAGAGTTATTGGACCATAGGATGTACACATCTTTGGTTGTGTGAGACAATGCTAAATTTTTCTCCAAAACACTTAGGCCTATTCATATTCCATTTGGTAGTATGCAAGAGTTCCAGCTGCATTATCTTCTTGGCAACAGTTGATATCATCAGTTCTCTCTCTCTCTCTTTTTTTTTTTTTTGCGGTACGTGGGCCTCTCACTGTTGTGGCCTCTCCCGTTGCGGAACACAGGCTCCAGAGGTGCAGGCTCAGCAGCCATGGCTCACGGGCCCAGCCGCTCCACAGCATGTGGGATCTTCCCGGACCGGGGCACAAACCCGTGTCCCCTGCATCGGCAGGTGGACTCTCAACCACTGCACCACCAGGGAAGCCCCATCAGTTCTCTTAATTTTGCCAATCTACTGTATTTAAGTTATTCATTTTGAACCTCTTTTTCTTTGGTTTCTCAGACTCCAAGTTGAGTCACATAAAAAGCTTTTGCTAATAATCCACCACCACCTTCACTCCTATCAGCTCTTCTCTGAGCCATTCTTTTTTACTTCCTTTCTAATGACAACATATTAATCTTCAATTTAAAGCTTTTTAAAAATAATATTACTTTCAGGACCTAGATGTTTGGTGTTATTAACTAAGAAATTTGTTTGCCATCATATAGACTTGGTAGCTCCCCAATATTATCCACTAAAGCCAAACATCAGTAACCATGTTAAAATTTTACAGTTTGTTCTGCCATATGCTTACTTTGAAATGCTAACTTTTTCCAAATGATTGATATATTAGAGTACTATTTGAGCAAAACACAAATTTTGCATTTGATTATGCACAAATTCATTTGTGATAAATATTAGATGACCAGGGACAACTGCACTCAGCTAAACTGAGCCATATAGGAATACACAAATACCCATCTCGACCCCAAATCTTTAATAAGTATTACCCACACACTCATTACACAGCCTATTTTAACATCAAATTTAACAAATAGCTACTATGCTCTTTCTACTAGGTAATGTGGTAGACACTAGTGACCAAGGATACCCTGTGGTCATTAAACTCATCAACTGATGCAAAATCTCATAATAACTATTTTGCAGTAATAATTACTCAATTTTAATTGTATTAAATCCTATGAATGACGACTATATGATGTTGTGAAAATGTGTTACATGAAGCTCTAGCCTAACTTGGGGGATATAGTTTAAGGATAGAGAAAGCTGCCTTGAGGAAATGGCCTTTAAGCTGAGATGGCAAAGATGAATAAAAGTTAGGCTGACAAAGGATACAAGTGATATAGAATGTACAGTACATGGGAATGCTCTGAAGTAAAAAGAAGTTTGGACTCTGAAGAAGAGAGAGAAGAAGGCCACCTCGGCAGAAGCATAGAGAACAATAAGAATTATGGCATGATAAAATAATGTAGTACATTCAATGGTGGGCCTCCAAAAGATATGTGCACCAGGAACCTGTGAATGTGATCTCATTTGGAAAAAGTGTTGTTGTAGATTTAATTATGCAAAAGATCTTCAAGAGGAGATCATCAAAGATTAACAGAGTTGGCCTTAATTCCAATGACACATGTCCTTATAAAACAGAAGAGGAGAAAACAGACATACAGAAGAGAAGGTGATGTAAGAATGGAGCCAGAGATGGAATGATGCATCTACAAGCCAAGGAATGCCAAGGATTTCCAGAATCCACTGGAAGCTAGGAAAGAGGCATGAATAGATCTTCCCTCAGAGCCTTCAGAAGGCAGCAACACTGCTGACCCTGTGATTTTGGACTTCTGGTCTCCAGAACTGTGAGTGAATAAATTTCTGTTTTTTGAAGTCACTCAATTTATAACAATTTGTTGTAGCAGCCCAGGAAACTAACACAGAGGTGAAATCATTCAAGGGTCTTATAACTAAGGTAACTATGGTGGGCAGCTTCTAGAGGGTTCCCAATAATCTCTGTCTCCAGGTATTCACACCGCTGTATAATCTGTTGTCCTTGAGTGTGCCTTGAGATCAAATATGTAACTGTCTTTTGGGCTCTTCGTTTTGAATTTTTTATTATATTATTCTATTATGCTCAGGGCTTAGCCCAGTACCTGGTACATAATAAATGTCAATGTTTAAGAAATGCCTAGTTAATTACTTTGGTTTAGAAAACTAAGGAGTTGAAGGATTATCGAGTTGGAGAGGGTCTAAAGAAAGGCTCATTAAAATCGCCAATGTTTAAAGGAGAGGAAAAATTTTAAAGGCAAGGAGGCTACAAAACTTAATAGTGCCCACAGTATCATGACCTGGCATTGAAGCAAATGATAAATTACAATTTTACTCTTAAAAAATGGCAAGGAATTTATTCATTTTGTTCACTGTGTTATGTGAACTTAGACATATAACTTCTCTGTTGATTCTGTTTCTCATCTAAAAAATTCATATGATAATTGTCCAAACCTCAGATATAGAGAACAAACTAATGGTTACCAGTGGGAGAGTGAAGAGGGAAGGGGCAACATGGGGTAGGGGATCAAGAGGTATAAATTACTGTGTATAAAATAAATAAGCTACAAGGGTATATTATACAGCACTGGGAATATAGCCAATATTTTATAATAACTACAAGTGGAGTATAACCTTTCAAAATTGTGAATCACTATGTTATACACATGAAACTTACATAATATTGTAAATCAATTATACTTCAAAGAAATTAATAAGATATAAAATCTGTGTAAATTATTTAAAAAGATGATACACCATTATCAAGTGATATTTACCTGTGGGATGCAAGGATGGTTCAACATATGCTAATCAACAAATGTGATATGCCACATTAACAGAATGAAGGATAAAAATCAAATGTTCATCTCAATGGATGGAAGAAAAGCATTTGACAATATTCAACATCCTTTCATGCTAAAGAATCTCAGCAAATTGAGTATAGAAGGAACTTACATCAACACTAAAAAAGGTCATATATCACAAGCCAATACTCACAGGTAGATAGCATCAAAAACAATAAAGTACTTGGAAATAAAAATCAAGGAGGTAAAAGATCTATATACTGAAAACTATAAGCATCGATGAAAGCAAATGAAGGAATCACAAATAAATAGAAAGATCCTGAGTTCATGGATTGAAGATTTAGTATTGTTAAAATGCCCATCCTTCTCAAATGCTATTCAGATTCAATGCAATCTCCATCAAAATTCTAATGGAATTTTTTACAGAAATAGAAAAATAATCCTAAAATTCATATGGAACTGCAAAAGACCCTGAGAGCCAAAGCAATCCTGAGAAAGAAGAAAAAAGCTGGAGACATCACACTTCCTGATTTCAAATTATATTACAAATCTAACAGTTCCATGTATCAGAAAAGCGTAACGGGAAGAATTTTCAACGTGAATTAATTACAAATTTCCTTGGGAACAGGAAATAAACTTATTAAGGAATTATAGTCACTCAAAAAAAAAAAAAAAAACCAGCATGGTACTGGCATAAAACCATGTAGACAAATGGAATCAAGAGCCCAGAATAAAACCCCATATATATGGTCAATTAATCTTTGACGAGGGCACCAAGAACATATAACAAAGAAAGGATGGTCTCTTCAAAAAGTGGTGCTGGGGGCTTCCCTGGTGGTGCAGTGGTTGAGAGTCCGCCTGCCGATGCAGGGAACACGGGTTCGTGCCCCGGTCTGGGAGGATCCCGCATGCTGCGGAGCGGCTGGGCCAGTGAGCCATGGCCGCTGAGCCTGCACGTCCGGAGCCTGTGCTCCGCAACAGGAGAGGCCACAACAGTGAGAGGCCCGCATAACGCAAAAAAAAAAAAAAAAAAAAAAAAAAGTGGTGCTGGGAAAACTGGATATTTGCATGCAGAAGAAAAAAATCCCTATCTTACACTACTCACAAAAATTAATTCAAAATGAATTAAAGACTGAAAGAGCTGAAAGACCTGAAAACATAAAACCTGAAAGACCTGAAGACCTGAAAGACCTGAAAACATAAAACTTGACATTGGTCTTCATAATGAATTTTTTTGATGTGACAACAAAAGCAAAAATAAACAAGTGGGACTACATCAGACTAAAAATCTTCTGCACAGCAGATAAAACATTCAACAAAATGAAAAAGCAACCTAGGAAATGCAAGAAAATATTTGTAAACCGTATATCTGATAAAGGGTTAAATATCCAAAATATCATACAACTCAATATCAAAAAAGCAAATTACCTGTTTAAAAATAGGCAAAGGACCTGAATAGACAATTTTCCACAGAAGATATACAAATGAGTAACAGGTAGCTGAAAAGGTACTCAACATTGCTAGTCATCAGGGAAATATAAATCAAAAATACAGTGAGTTATCACCTCACATCTGTTAGGATGGCTATTATTGAAAAGACAGGAGGTAAAAAGTGTTGGCGAGGATGCAGAGAAAAAGGAACGCTTTGTGCACTGTGGCTGTGACTGTAAACTAGCACAGACACTACAGAGAACCATATGGAAGTTCCTCAAAAGATTAAAAATAGAACTACAATAAGATCCAGAAACTCGAACTTCCCTCGTGGTGCAGTGGTTAAGAATCCGCCTGCCAATGCAGGGGACATGGGTTTGAGCCCTGGTCTGGGAGGATCCCACATGCTGCAGAGCAACTAAGCCTATGTGCCACAACTACTGAGCCTGTGCTCTAGAGCCCATGAGCCACAACTACAGAGCCTGTGTGCCACAACTACTGAAGCCCGTGTGCCTAGAGCCCATGCTCCACAACAAGAGGAGCCACCGCAATGAGAAGCCCTCGCGCTACAACAAAAAGTAGCTCCCACTCGCCACAACTAGAGAAAGCTTGCACATAGCAACGAAGACCCAACACAGCCAAAAATAAATATAAATGAAATAAATGAATTTTTTTTAAAAAAAGGTCCAGAAATTCCATTTCTATGTATATATCCAAAGGAAACAAAAAAAAGTATCTTAAAGGGCTATCTGTACCCCATGCTTACTGCAGCATTATTTACTACACTCAAGATATGGAAATAACCTATAGTCTGTCTGTGTGTCTGTCGACTGATGAATGGATAAAGAAAATGTGCTATATATGTAGTGGATTATTGTTCAACTATAAATAAAAAGGAAATCTTGCTATTGGCAACAACATGGATAAACCTAGAAAGCACTACTAAGGGAAATAAGCCAGACAGAGTAAAACAAATACTAATATCACTTATATGTGGAATCTAAAAAAGTCAGTTCAAAGAAACAGAATCAGTTAGTGATTGCCAGGGACTGGGTGGGCAGGGGAAGTGGGGAAAAAGAGATGCCTAAGATCTGGGATCTAATGTACAGCATGGGGATTATGGTTAATAATACTGTATTATCTACTTGAAATGCACTAAAAAGTAAATTTTAAGTGTTCTCCCCACAAAAAGAAAAAAAATTGTAACTATGTGAGATGATGATGTGTTAATTACCTTGATCGCAGTAATCATTTCACAATGTATGCAGAATCAACGTGTTGAACATCTTAAATATACATGTGCAATTCTATTTTTCAATTATATCTCAAAAAAGCTGGCAAAAAGTTTAAAAAGCTGGTAATTTTGTACATGAGATGATGCATGTGAAAATATTTATTGAAAAATAAAGTGCTAAACACATATCAAGGATTATTATCATGAAAATTAACTAAACTGACTATTCCAGTTTCCTGTGTCTCAAATAACCACAGTTTTTATTAGCTACTTTTCAATCTTCCTCATTCTCCTCATACCTCCAACCTCACCTCTTTTGCTTCCTCAACCCCAGACTCTTAGTGGGGGCCTGTCTTCTAATTCAGAAAGAAAATAAAAGTTCTTATATGAAATTACTTAAAAGGCTACCATATCTATAAGCTTAGTTCAACTTCTCCTCTTTCATTCTCAATAATAACCAGTTTCTCCACACATGTTCTATTACAGTTTATGCCTTCTCAGAAATCACATGCTGGTAATTATTCCTAGATCTTGAAACTTTCTGCCCATGTTGATCATTCTTATCAGAATATTAAAGATATTCTGGCTTTTTGTCATAAAAACAACTGTGACCAGAACAATAATTACAATCACAGTGAAAACCACTCTCCCTAGAATTATGTTTCTTGTCCATTCACCTTTCTAATTACCCTTTCTGTACACGGTCAAACTTCTCAAAAGAGTTTTCTATGCTTATTGTCTCCAATTTCTCAATTCTCTTTCAGCGCACCATTTAACCCTACCACTGGAGTTACCACTGTCCTCTACATTATGAAGGACCCAGTGGCCACCAGGCTCCCATAAATAATAAAACCTGTTATAAAAAATAAAATCTGTTCAGTTCTCACCTCATTCACCTTCTCAAAAGTCTTTGACACACTCTTATTGTCTTCTAATTCTTTGCCTTTAAGGAAGGGAAAGAAGTAGGTGCCAGACTTTCTCAACCATAACACAAATGAACAAAACTACACTTTGCCATATAAAAATACAATGGAGAAAAACAGAACAGACATTTTTACTCCTATTTTACACATAAGTAAATTGAGAATTAGTAAGTTTAATTCACTTTCCCAAGATATACAAAATGTGTGGATAACTAAGATTCAAACCCTTTTGAGTCCAACTCAGCTATGCTTTCTAAGTTGTAGAACATGATTTTACATTGACCAAAACTTTATAATACTTCTACGCAGCAATCTTCAGAATCCCAATGTCTCCTATCCTAATCATCATATGCTGACAAAAAGACTGACCACCAATTTGCATAAATAAATAATGAATAAATTGAAATTTTCAAAATCTATTATCATAGTTAACTATAGTAGCACTAACCTCAAGAAGGAGACACCCAGTAAAGCTACTGGTTGGTTAATTAAGCATTTATTAATGTGCCATGGAATAAAAACTACTCATTCATATAAACATATCTTGTTACTATGGTAAATACTACCTAGCCATGAAGTAGGAAGCTAATTCTTGAATGGTATTAAGCTACTTTACAAAATGGTACAGTAAGATTCCAAAGAGAGCCCCCTGTCACAAATGTAATCTCAGTGGTTAAAGCTGGACATTTTTCACAAATTGATAATGCTCTGGTCCTGGATCAGAGTGCTGATACTCAGCTATTAGATATGCTTTTAGAGATAATAAAAAGCCCCAAGGTCCTATACCACCTGTCACGGGCATCAGTGGCTAAAGGGAAATAGATGTGGCACATAACACAACACAGACCAACTATATTTAGAAGATGAGAATGTAGTCTGATAAGATCAGTGTCCAAGAGAAAGTACACACAGCTGGTGATACGTGCCAGGCAGAGCTCCAGTGTGAAGTAGGTATGTGTGCACAGCTCTATGAACTTAACAGAGCCCATGATCAATGCTAGGGCCTTCCACTTGAACCACTCAAACTAGCTTTCCTTTATCTTGTTGCATTAGTTGGATATATTTCCCTTAAAATAGTAAAGGAAAGTTAAGTGTATCCTTTTAAAAAGTCAAGGAATAAGTGTTTATAGAATTGAACCAATTCTATAAATACTTATAAATCAATAGAGAAGACTACATAATGGAGATTAAAATATCAGCTTTGTTGCTGCTCAATACCAGGTTGGACAAAAAAGATTTAGGTGTGCAGTAAAAAGGCTGAATTTCAGAACTCAACTTTCATTGGGTGGATCCTGAAAAGAGGAAAAACACATTCAAAATGCAATTTTCTGATGATGCCATAACCCGAACACTAGCTTACAAATACAGGCAGATCTCTGCTTTTTCATGTGAATATCTAATGAAGGAAGAAAAAGCTTAGAGTGATCAAGAAGTACACAAGGACCTGAGACAGAAGCAGTGCCCTTTTAGCCTACTGCCAGTGCCCCAGGGGAGCACTACATGATGCTGATTGACACCAGTTTCAATCAGTATCAAAGTGCATGCAATTTCAAACACAAAGTGTGTGGGCTTCACAACATTCCCCTGGGTGCTGCTTGGGATCAAGGATGCTTGCTCAGAAAAGATAAAGACAAATAAAGACCCCTCTAAAGACAGACAGATGCCCATCTCCCTCCCATGTCAGTCAGTTCTTTATGCAATGTGACATATTTTAATAAGGCATAGAATTTTACTTTTTGAAAAAAAGAAGATGCTGTCATTTTAGAGCAGTGTGGCTTCATGGTTTGTTAAGCCAGAAAGAACTGTCTGTCTCCTTCTCAATTCTGTAGGGCCCGGGAGCTCAAAGGTCAAACTTCCAATTTAGATTAGCGATTCCCCATATGACAAGGCAATGTCAGTTCCTAAAGCAAGCCAACTACAAATAAAACTCCTAACAGATTTCCTGAATTCCATAAACAACACAGAATTTTTTGAATAAAAGACAGATTTTCAAATCTATCTTATCTCATTTTTGCAGGATTTTTATGATTTTAGGGGAAAAATATTTGATACATATTGTGAGTAATTTCTAAAACTTTGGCTCCAGACATCAGTAAATAACAATGTCCCCAGACATGCAGCAACTGACCCACTGCTAGAAAGCCCAGCATCTGGTGACAGAGACCTCCACTCTCTCTCCTGGAACCGTGATAAACTCCTTTCTCAGGATATCTCTTTATACACCTATACCCCTGTCTTTCCTTTAACTTAAATTCTTAAAGTAAGGAACATTTTTTTCATTTTATTGCAAGACATTCCTTATCACCAACTTTTCTTCATGCCCTGCCTCATTCAAAAGTGGCTTTTAGAAAATGTACCAGGACTTCAATTGTGGCACAGTGGTTAAGAATCCACCTGCCAATGCAGGAGACACGAGTTTAATCCCTAGTCTGGGAAGATGCCACATGCAGCTGAGCAACTAAGCCCGTGCACCACAACTACTGAGCCTGCGCTCTAGCGCCCGCAAGCCACAACTACTGAGCCCACATGTCATAACTACTGAGCCTGCATGCCACAACTACTGAAGCCCGTGCACCCTAGAGCCCATGCTCTGCAATAAGAGAAGTCATTGCAATGAGAAGCCTGTGCACCACAATGAAGAGTAGCCCCCGCTCACTGCAACTAGAGGAAGCCCACTCCAGCAACAAAGACCCAATGCAGCCAAACATAAAATAAATAAAAATAAATAAGTTAAAAAAAAGAAAATGTACCACAAAGAGCATACATATAGCAAGAATAATAATTTTTTTTAAAACTAAGGACCAAGGACAGAAAGAAAAATTAAATCAACTGGGCCAAACCATTTACTTAATAATTGCTGTGATGATGCTATATTTGGCTGATTCCTGCTACATGTGACAGAAATGGAGAATAAATTATTGTGTTTCCATTACCAAAATCAAGGATAAATCCTGGCTCTAGGTAGTTGTTCTACTGTTCACTGTTTAACTAACTGAGACAATCAGAAGTCTACCTTTATTTTGTATTCTAACAGCATCACTCTCGTTAAGATGTATTTTAATGTTATGCTCTTGGTTTTGTCAAAGTTATTCTACAAAAGTACCTATATGAAAAGAGATTTTTCTTTTCAATATGCAGTATGCCACTAAGTGTTTAGTATACAAAGATAAAGGTAAGAAATATTAAATTTCAGATCATGAAAGTCTTTTTTATATGAGGATGATATTAATAAATCAGTATGAATCCTTGAGTTTGGAAATTAAATAACTGGATACTGATAGCATTCCATTATTAATATTATGTATTAATATACCATTAACCATATTTCACAGCCATATTCCTTTGTCACTGGATTATCTTGAAACCTTTTTAAAGAGGATACCAGGGCTTCAGGTTCCAAAGGTTAGTCAGCAGTGCTGAAGTTAGAATTTCATAAGAAAGAAAAACATTTGCTGCACTGAAAAAAAAAAAAAACATTGTACAGAGGAAGAGGAAAGACAATTCCTAAAGGAATAAGATTCTAACACATAGCTAGTAGAGACTGATGCTTTTTTTCTTGAAATTTCCAGATTCAGAGAATATTTCTGCTGTCAGGGATCCTAAAGGTGTAGACTACCTCCTTAATTAACAAGAGATAAAAAAAAATTGAGGCACATGGAGGCTAAGTGCCTTGCCCATAGTTGCACAAGCAACTAGTAGGAAAATCTAGACTAGATCCCAAGACCCTGTTTTTTTTGTTTGTTTTATCTTTTTTTTAACATCTTTATTGGAGTATAAATGCTTTTCAATGGTGTGTTAGTTTCTGCTGTATAACAAAGTGAATCAGCTATACATATACATATATCCCCATATCTCCTCCCTCTTGCATCTCCCTCCCACCCTCCCTATCCCACCCCTCTAGGTGGTCACAAAGCACTGAGCTGATCTCCCTGTGCTATCTGGCTGCTTCCCACTAGCTATCTATTTTACAGTTGGTAGTGTATATATGTCCATGCCACTCTCTCACTTTGTCCCAGCTTCCCCTTCCCCCTCCCTGTGTCCTCAAGTCCATTCTCTAGGTCTGTATCTTTATTCCTGTCCTGCCCCTAGTTTCTTCAGAACCTTCTTTTTTTTTTTTTTTTAGATTCCATATATATATATGTTAGCATACAGTATTTGTTTTTCTCTTTCTGACGTACTTCACTCTGTATGACAGACTGTAGGTCCATCCACCTCACTACAAATAACTCAATTTAGTTTCTTTTTATGGCTCAGTAATATTCCATGGTATATATGTGCCACATCTTCTTTATGTATTCATCTGTCGATGGACACTCAGGTTGCTTCCATGTCCTGGCTATTGTAAATAGAGCTGGAGTGAACACTGTGGTACATGA
Organism: Mesoplodon densirostris; assembly: GCF_025265405.1. NCBI lineage: Eukaryota > Metazoa > Chordata > Mammalia > Artiodactyla > Ziphiidae > Mesoplodon > Mesoplodon densirostris. Next base: position 101,209,286 of record NC_082663.1, on the reverse strand, counting down.
CTCTTTTTGAACTATGGTTTTCTCAGGGTATATGCCTAGTAGTGGGGTTGCTGGGTCGTATGGTAGTTCTATTTTTAGTTTTTTAAGGAACCTCCATACTGTTCTCCATAGTGGCTCCAAGACCCTGTTTTGAAGGGCAATATCATTCCCACTGCAGAATTCCCAACTCTTCCTAGCCCCAAAACACTTGGAAGACAAATCTGTCCCCCCAAAATATTCCCATTCAACTCAAATCCAAGCAGAAGTGACTCCTGATTGTCTATTTCTTTCTTTCAAGTTTTAAATTGGGTCTATTTTCTAATAATGGTAGAAATTTTTTAAAGAATGTGAAGATTGTTTTGGAGGCTCCCAAATTTTCAAATTCAATATAGTTAAAAATTGATATGCTATACTCTTTGTAGTTGAACAAGATCAATACATTCTCTTAAATGAGTCAAAGAAGACAAAGAGACAACAGTGGTAACTTCTTCAGTGATTTTTATCAAATTAACTTAAGTAATCAGATGGTTCAATCAATGTGACTAATCAATTTCACTAATCGTTGGAGCAACTAACATAGATTTGTCACAACATGTATGTAGCCCTTTGTTATATCCCTTCACAAAGCTAGCTATTCCTTGGTACTGTACACATGCAATTACTATTGTACTTACCACATGGGTTTGTAAATTTTTATTTCTTTTATCACACTACTAAAAAGAAAATAATCTTTATATAATTGTCTTATATAATATTTTCTGTTTTATTTTGCTTATTAAATATTTGATGATCACCTACTTCATTTTGGGCACCATATTAGCTACTGAGCTTTTGAATTTTGTTGGGGAGACATACATAACATTTTTATTTATAATATCATTACTGTGACAGAGGGATGCACAGAAAGGACTGAGGACGACCATGTAGGGCTTAGGGGTCATTATAAAAGTGATAACTACAGAAGAGCTGAATGTAAGGAAACGGAACAAAGTAGCTAGGTTAATAAAGGTAGGGGAAGTGGAAAGAAGAGTGGTCTAGGGAAAGAAAACATGCAAAATCTATAGTAGCATGACAAGTCATTATATGGTGCAAAGTGGGACAGCTTAGGAAGGCAAAAAATTCTCAATAGTATTAGAACAGTAATTTTCAATCTTTGGTGAGTACCAGAGTCACCTGGAGAACTAACAAAGCATGCAAAAGACCAGGCCTGTGAAAGTAGATGAGGTAGTTTATCAAGTCCTCAGGTGATTCTGATGCACATTAAAGCTTGAGAACCATTGTTAGTAGAGCATAACGTGCTAGATGAAGAAGGGGTGTGAAAGTACAAGTTAGAAAAATCAGGCGAGGAAGATATAAGACTTATATTCTAGGTTAAAGTAAGTCATGTGTCAATTTTGTGTTAAAACAATCATGTGTTAAAAAGAAGTCTACCCATAGTATCCTTCAGTAGTAGGGAAGAGATACAAATATTCTTGCATTTTAGATTAATTACTGTCAACAGTAAATAAAATATACTTGAGATGGAAAGAAAAATCAGAGAAAAGAGCAATTAACAGGTCATTACAATATCATAGGTGAAAGAGGATAAGGGACTACACTAGGGATGGGCTTATAGAGATGAAGTGGTAAAATATTGCAGTAATATTAAGTCATCTACTTGTATTTAGTAAAATCTGGGACAGGTTTAGGTAGTACGTGTCATGATTAAGTGTGAGTAAATTGAAAAGAATCCCTCAGTTTACTAAATCATAGAAGACTAAAACTGAAAATAAACCAACAGACAGATATTAAGTAATAACTGTTGAATCCATTATAGTCAGCCTACAAAAGCCCTAGGACTGCAACATGAAGTCATCATCAGAGTGGAACCTATTTTTAAAGTTGATGTTAAAAAATATATTCAATGCAAACACAGAATATGCCTTGATTATATAAAGAACAATAAAATAAAGATCAGCGTATTCACCACTTCGCATAAGAAACAGAACATTATGCATACATTTGAAGCCTCTGTGCCCCTGCCCAATCACATCCTTTTGCTTTCCCATCATTCTTTTAAAACATGTGTTTATAATTTTGTTTTCTTTATGGTTTAATGACAATGGATATATCCTATATAATGTGGTTGAGTTTTATCTGTTGGGTGCTTTATAAAATTACTGTCTTGATGTCTCCTACAGCTTGTGCTTTCTTCTCAATGTGTGTGTGAGATGATTCGTTTTGATGTGTAACACTTCGGTTCATTCATTTTCATTTTGTTTAGTAGTCTGTTGTACGAAGAGACTGCTATTTGTTTAACCACTTCCCTGCCATTAAACATTTGAGTTGTTTTCAATTTTTTCTTTATCGTAAACAATGCTACTTTTAATATTCTTGTACATGTCTCCCAGAGAACATATAAAAGAGTTTCCTCTACCATGATAGCTTTGTTTGATGAAGACCCATTATATGGCAGCCTAGTACACACACGTACAGACACATGTGTGCACACACACATAACCTAAGCAAATTTTTCTGGAAACAATATTTACCCTAACTACTTAGATACATTCTAATATTTTCTAATTTCTTGTATTCTACTATATTGTATGCTATTATATTTCACTTTTAACATGCTGGTATTTGGTTGCAAATTAATTTTTAAATCAACCTACTTTCTGAAAATCACCGCTCCAGAGTGTAAACCTAGAAAAGGAATTTCTGAGATACATATATACATCCTCAGCTTTATAAAATAATGCCAAATTCCAAAGAGTTTGTAGCAATTTACTCTCTCATCATCGGTGTATGTTGTTGTCCCAAATACACATCAAAACGTATTTTACCTGGTCTGTTTAGTATAAAATAATATTATACTAAGTTAAGTTTGATGGTCTTTTCATATTTTCCTTGGAAATTTGTTTCTTCTGCTTATAAATGCCTGTTTTCCCCCATTTTGCATTAGGTTGCTCATCTGTCTCTTCTTGGTCTGTAGAAATGTTTTAATTATGTAGCCATGATACAGATCTTTTGTTGGTTATCTTTACCTGGTATGGCTTATTTTTTAAGGTAAATATTGATGTAAGAAGTTTTTATTTTAAAGTAGTTAAATGTATCTATCTTTCATTATAATCATCATTTCATTAGTATTATGAATGTGGTTTATGTCTTGTTTTAGAACTATAGAAGGCAAAATTATTAATAATCAAAACATGATGGATAACCTTAGCCATATACAGAAGTAATTCTACCTAATTAAGGCTTGACAAACACCAAAGAAATCTGTTAGCTTAATCATTTGTGATGCTACCAATCTGAGTTCCAATATGTTAACATAGGAGTGTTCTTTGATGTGTGCCTAGAAAAGTAAATGGACAGTAAGATATTGAGTTTATTGAACATTGTCAGAGAAATAAACTATATTCCAACAACTATTGGTCCTTTAGTCAATATTGGGGTGAATTTTATTGTGGGGAATCTGCCTTTTCATAGTGTGCCTAAAATAGATTTCATGACTATTCAGTATTATTTGAATAAGTCATTGTTCACTAAATAAATGTATCCATAAAAATTTGGTTTCCTCGGTTCTTTAATACTACAGAGAAGATAATTTGAATTACTGATACCAGTGTCTAGTTAATAGAGAAAGATACAGCCCATTATAAAGTTAATAGACTGTGTCCTGGTATAAGAATTATCTCTTCTGAGTTAATCTTTGTGTATCCCAAAATTTTTTATGAAGTTGGGGTCAAACAATAAAGCTGAGTAGATCTGAGAACCAAAGACTGGACTCACCAAGAACTATCACCCCCACAAAACTATTTCTGGAGACCTGCTGACCACTGATTTCTGACATTGTAACTGTTTGAGTATCACAACTGAATTGTCATTTGGGATCAGCATGTGACTTAGAAAGTGTGGAGAACTGTTTAAGACACTAAAAAAGAACAGATACCTGGAGGATGCAGGTCACATTTACATGCATTTGAATTACTTTTTAGCCTTCTGCTTTCAAAAATAAAAGAATCTTCAGACTAGGTTCTTTCCCTGGTCCACTATTTTCCCACCTCTATTTTATACTCAACACCAGACATATGCAAGGAGACATATATACTCTTTTTTATTTATTCATTCATTCATTCATTTATTTGTTGGCTGCATTGGGTCTTTGTTGCTGCGGGCTTTAGTTGTGGTGAGCAGGGGCTACTCTTCACTGAGGTGAGCAGGCTTCTCATTGCGGTGGCTTTTCTTGTTGTGGAGCACGGGCTCTAGGCACACGCTTCAATAGCTGTGGCATGTGGGCTCAGTAGCTGTGGCTCGCGGGCTCTAGAGCGCAGGCTCAGTAGTTGTGGCACACGGGCTTAGTTGCTCCGTGGCATGTGGGATCTTCCTGGACCAGGGCTTGAACTTGTGTCTCCTGCATTAGCAGGTGGATTCTTAACTACTGTGCCACCAGGGAAGTCCAGACATATATACCCTTAATCATTTATATCTTTACAGAATAAGAAAACATTCTATTTCTAATAATAAATATAATCACTTTTACTTGCATTAAAAAATAACACATTTTAGGGCTTCCCTGGTGGCACAGTGGTTGAGAGTCTGCCTGCCGATGCAGGGGACACGGGTTCGTGCCCCAGTCTGGGAGGATCCCACATGCTGTGGAGCGGCTAGGCCCGTGAGCCATGGCTGCTGAGCTTGCGCATCCGGATCCTGTGCTCCGCAACGGGAGAGGCCACAACAGTGAGAGGCCCACGTACCGCAAAAACAAACAAAAAAACACATTTTAGCATAGCTCCTAAATTATTTACACTCCAAGACTGAAAAATTTTGTCAGTAAATAATATTGTTTTGTTGTATTTTTGCATTTTAAGTTCGAAGAGTTTTTTAATGATAGCAGATTTTATAAATTTTGTAGTAAATTTTAACATTTCACAAAACTGCATTTCTCAGGATGCTAAAAGCCAAGTATTTATAATCATTTACAACCCTCTTGGGGAAAAGAGGACTTATGCATAAATATATAACTGCTCATTCTACACCATGTAACAATTACTGTGTTAGTTTTATAGACTATCTCTACAACACATGTGTGTTTGAATGAAAGTGCAAATATCAGTCACACGATTTGATGATGATTCTTTTTGTTTGGTTTACAATTTTATTCCACTATCTGCATGTTTAACTTTTCACAGTTTGCTGGGGAATATGCATTTCACATTTGTAAATACAATTCTGCCTCAATTTCTCAGACTCTTTGTGTGTGTTTTCAAATCAGAATCTTTTAAATAAGGTAGAAATACAAATATTAGGAGCATTTAATTTTCTTATAAGATCCTTTTAAATAAAGATTTAAAACTCTTCTTTCTCAGTAGCATTTTTTTCCCATTTTCCTCTTTTCATAACTGAGTCTTATGCCTCCACATCAACATTCTGGCATATCTCTAATTATAAGAAAGACTACAGTTCTTTCTCTGCTTCATATTTAGAAACTATTTTTAGATGCTGGCTTCTACATGCATCTTTCTTTTTCTAAGTGATTCTTTCATCTAAAATCAGAGATAAAATTTCAAGCTAATGCTGCCTAGCTAAAAATACAGGGGAATGCAGTACTCTATATTTACATCATATAAGTAACAGAAAACATTTTACTGGATGGCAAATGACCAGGACCCAAGTTAGAAAACCAGGAGAGAACATGTTTCAGACCCTCTAAAAATATACAGTGTTTGGGTATACTGATCTTTTTCCTTGGAGAATGTAGGTTTTTTAATTCCAAAATAAAATAACTAAGTGAAATTCTGAAATTGAAAATCTGTCTCAACAAAGATCAGTTTTACATTTCTGAATTCTAGATATTGGCTTCTTCTCTCATTTCCAAATATTTCATGTTATTGAAGGTTCAAATCATTCCCACACATGACATAGGAGTTCTCCTGGGGTTATGGCAGGCTCAGAAATCAATCAAAGCAAAGACTCTGTGCATGTAGATTAGAAGAAGGGTAAGATGAAAATTATCTGCCTGTATTTAAGAATATTTTAATCTAACTAAATGCCTCTATAATGCAAAAGTTAGATTTGCTTTCTAGTTTACAGCTATATTCTAAGCCATTGCTTTACATCTTTTGGTTCAAAGTATAGTTTCAATCAACCTTATACCTGGTGGTCAGCCCATTGAAGAAGACCCTTGGCAGAATAGAATGGGATCAAAGAAATGTATGCTGGAAGGACATAGCACAGTGATCAACAGTTTAAACAAAGAAATGAAACTGGGGCAAGAGAAATTGTCTAAAGTTAGTTCAGTTTAATTTCCTGGATAAAACTTCTGATAGCAATTGAGTTCAATTCCATAACTATCAATGAACTTTAAAAAAGTTCCCCAGGTTCAATATACAACCAAAGCTTCAAACCAGAACATAAATAAAATTAACAGTATTCTTCTCTCATTGCATTAGTGTGAGTTAAGTAGGATCTGAAACATTCCTTATAGTAGATACCTCCAATTCATATTCTCAATGTGCAAGCAAAACTGAGTTCTTTCGTCAACCTACAGCAAGTGACACATTTATGGTTATCATACATTATTCAACTCGCATCTTTGTTCAAATATTAAATCATACCCTCTTAGCATAAAAGAGACGTTGGCTTTATTTTGACTGTAGAGAAGCAAATTAATATAAGCAAGTTCAGTTATTAATTCTCCTGACAGGTGTTTCACTTCCAAAGGAAAGCAGAACACTTTTCAAAACATATATTTCAAATGCGTTTTTTTTTTAACATCTTTATTGGAGTATAAATGCTTTTCAATGGTGTGTCTGTTAGTTTCTGCTTCATAACAAAGTGAATCAGTTATACATATACATATGTCCCCAGATGTCTTCCCTCTTGCGTCTCCCTCCCTCTCACCCTCTAGGTGGTCACAAAGCACCGAGCTGATCTCCCTGTGCTATGCGGCTGCTTCCCACTAGTTATCGATTTTACGTATGGTAGTGTATATATGTCCATGCCACTCGCTCACTTTGTTCCAGCTTACCCTTCCCCCTCCCCGTATCCTCAAGTCCATTCACTAGTAGGTCTGTGTCTTTATTCCCATTGTCCCTAGGTTCTTCATGACCTTTTTTTGTTTTAGAGTCCACATATATGTGTTATCATATGGTATTTGTTTTTCTCTTTCTAAATTACTTCACTCTGTATGACAGACTGTAGGTCCATCCACCTCACTACAAATAACTCAATTTTGTTTCTTTTTATGGCTCAGTAGTATTCCATTGTATATATGTGCCACATCTTCTTTATCCATTCATCTGTCAATGGACACTTAGGTTGGTTCCATGCCCTGGCTATTGTAAATAGAGGTGCAATGAACATTGTGGTACATGACTCTTTTTGAAAGACAGTTTTCTCAGGGTATATGCCCAGTAGTGGGATTGCTGGGTTGTATGGTAGTTCTATTTTTAGTTTTTTAAGGAAGCTCCATACTGTTCTCCATAGTGGCTGTATCAATATACATTCCCACCACCCATGAAAGAGGGCTCCCTTTTCTCCACACCCTCTCCAGCATTTATTGTTTGTAGATTATTTGGTGATGGCCATTCTGACTGGTGTGAGGTGATACTTCACTGTAGTTTTGAGTTGCATTTCTCTAATGATTAGTGATGTTGAGCATCCTTTCATGTGTTTGCTGACAATCTGTATATCTTCTTTGGAGAAATGTCTAGTTGTTCTGCCCATTTTTAGATTGGGTTGTTTGTTTTTTTTGATATTGAGGTGCATGAGCTGCTTGTAAATTTTGGAGATTAATCATTTGTCAGTTGCTTCATTTGCAAATATTTTCTCCCATTCTGAGGGTTGTCTTTTTGTCTTGTTTATGGTTTCCTTTGCTGTGCAAAAGCTTTTAAGTTTCATTAGGTCCCATTTGTTTATCTCTGTTTTTATTTCCATTTCTGTAGGAGATGGGTCAAAAAGGATCTTGCTGTGATGTATGTCATAGAGTATTCTGGTTATGTTTTCCTCTAAGAGTTTGATAGTGTCTGGCCTTACATTTAGGTCTTTAATCCATTTTGAATTTATTTTTGTGTATGGTGTTAGGGAGTGTTCTAATTTCATTCTTTTACATGTAGCTGTCCAGTTTTCCCAGCACCATTTATTGAAGAGACTGTCTTTTTTCCACTGTATATTCTTGACTCCTTTATCAAAGATAAGGTGACCATATGTGTGTGGGTTTATCTCTGGGCTTTCTACCCTGTTCCATTGATCTATATTTCTGTTTTGGGCCAGTACCATACTGTCTTGATTACTGTAGCTTTGTAGCATAGTCTGAATTCTGGGAGCCTGATTTCTCCAGCTCTGTTTTTCTTTCTCAAGATTGCTTTGGCTATTTGGGGTCTTTTGTGTTTCCATACAAATTGTCAGATTTTTTGGTCTAGTTCTGTGAAAAATGCCAGTGGTAGTTTGATAGGGATTGCATTGAATCTGTAGATTGCTTTGGGTAGTAAAGTCATTTTCACAGCGTTGATTCTTCCAAACCAAGAACATGGTATATCTCTCCATCTATTTCTATCATCTTTAATTTCTTTCATTAGTGTCTTATAATTTTCTGCATACAGGTCTTTTGTCTCCTTAGATAGGTTTATTCCTAGATATTTTATTCTTTTTGTTGCAATGGTAAATGGGAGTGTTTTCTTAATTTCACTTACAGATTTTTCATCATTATTGAATAGGAATGCAAGAGATTTCTGTGCATTAATTTTGTATCCTGCTACTTTACCAGATTCATTGATTAGCTCTAGTAGTTTTCTGGTAGCATCTTTAGGATTCTCTATGTATAGTATCATGCCATCTGCAAACAGTGACAGCCTTACTTCTTTTCCAATTTGGATTCCTTTTATTTCTTTTTCTTCTCTGATTGCGGTGGCTACAACTTCCAAAACTATGTTGAATAATAATGGTAAGAGTGGGCAACCTTGTCTTGTTCCTGATCTTAGTGGAAATGGTTTCAGTTTGTCACCATTGAGGACGATGTTGGCTGTGGGTTTGTCATATATCGCCTTTATTATGTTGAGGATAGTTCCCTCCATGCCTACTTTCTGGAGGGTTTTTATCATAAATGAGTGTTGAATTTTGTCAAAAGATTTCTCTGCATCTATTGAGATGATCATATGGTTTTTCTCCATTTGTTAATATGGTGTATCACATTGATTGATTTGCATATATTGAAGAACCCTTGAATTTCTGGGATAAAACCCACTTGATCATGGTGTATGATCCTTTTAATGTGCTACTGGATTCTGTTTGCTAGTATTTTGTTGAGGATCTTTGCATCTATGTTCATCAGTGACATTGGTCTGTAGTTTTCTTTCCTTGTGACATTTTTGTCTGGTTTTGGTATCAGGGTGATGATGGTCTCATAGAATAAGTTTGGGAATGTTCCTCCCTCTGCTATATTTTGGAAGAGTTTGAGAAGGATAGGTTTTAGCTCTTCTTTAAATGTTCAACGGAATTCACTTGTGAAGCCATCTGGTCCTGAGCTTTTGTTTCTTTGAAGTTTTTAATCACCATTTCAATTTCAGTGCTTGTGCTGTTCATATTTTCTATTTCTTCCTGGTTCAGTCTCAGAAGGTTGTGCATTTCTAAGAATTTGTCTATTTCTTCCAGGTTTTCCATTTTACTGGCATATAGTTGTTTATAGTAATCTCTCATGATCCTTTGTATTTCTGAAGTGCCAGTTGTTACTTCTCCTTTTTCATTTCTAATTCTATTGATTTGAGTCTTCTCCCTTTTTTTCTTGATGAGTCTGGCTAATGACTTATCAATTTTTTTTTAATCTTCTCAAAGAACCAGCTTTTAGTGTTATTGAACTTTGCTATCATTTCCTTCATTTCTTTTTCATTTATTTCTGATCTTATCTTTATGATTTCTTTCCTTCTGCTAACGTTGGGGGTTTTTTGTTCTTTTTCTCTAATTGCTTTAAGTGTAAGTTTAGGTTGTTTATTTGAGATGTTTCTTGAGGTAGGATTGTATTGCTATAAACTTCCCTCTTAGAACTGCTTTTGCAGCATCCCATAGGTTTTGGGTTGTCATGTTTTCATTGTCATTTTTTCTAGGTATTTGTTGATTTCCTCTTTGGTTTCTTCAGTGATCTCTTGGTTACTAAGTAGTGTATTGTTTAGCTTCCAAGTGTTTGTATTTTTTACAGATTTTTCCCTGTAATTGATATCTAGTCTCATAGCGTTGTGGTTGGCAAAGATACTTGATATGATTCCAATTTTCTTAAATTTATGAAGCCTTGATTTGTGACCGAAGATATGATCTATCCTGCAGAATGTATCAAGAACACTTGAGAAGAAAATGTATTCTTTTGTTTTCGGTTGGACTGTCCCATAAATATCAATTAAGTCCATCTTGTTTAATGTATCATTTAAAGCTTGTGTTTCCTTATTTATTTTCATTTTGGATGATCTGTCCATTGGTGGAAGTGGGGTGTTAAAGTACCCTACTCTTATTGTGTTACTGTCAATTTCCCCTTTTATGGTTGTTAGCATTTGCTTCATGTATTGAGGTGCTCCCATGTTGGGTGCATAAATATTTACAATTGTTATATCTTCTTCTTGAATTGACCCCTTGATCAATATGTAGTGTCCTTGTCTCTTGTAATAGTCTTTATTTTAAAGTCTCTTTTGTCTGATATGAGAATTGCGACTCTAGCTTTCTTTTGATTTCCATTTGCATGGAATATCTTTTTCCATCCACTCACTTTCAGTCTGTATGTGTTTCTAGGTCTGAAGTGGGTCTCTTGTAGACAGCATATATATGGGTCTTGTTTTTGTATCCATTCAGCCAATCTGTGTCTTTTGGTGGGAGAAATTAATCCATTTACATTTAAGGTAACTATCGATATGTATGTTCCTATTACCATTTTCTTAATTGTTTTGGGGTTGTTATTGTAGGTCTTTCCTTCTTTTGTTCTTCCTGCCTAGAGAAGTTCCTTAAGCATTGGTTGTAAAGCTGGTTTGGCAGTACTGAATTCTCTTAGCTTTTGCTTGTCTGTAAATCTTTTAATTTTTCTGTCAAATCTGAATGAGATCCTTGCTGAGTAGAGTAATCTTGATTGTAGGTTTTTCTCCTTCATCACTTTAAATATGTCCTGACACTCCCTTCTGGCTTGCAGAGTTTCTGCTGAAAGATCAGCTGTTAATCTTATGGGGATTCCCTTGTGTGTTATTTGTTGTTTTTCCCTTGCTGCTTTTAATATGTTTTCTTTGTATTTAGTTTTTGACAGTTTGGTTAATATGTGTCTGGGTGTATTTCTCGTTGGATTTATCCTGTATGGGATTCTCTCTGTGCTTATTGGACTTAATTAACTATTTCCTTTCCAATATTAGGGAAGTTTTCAACTATAATCTCTTCAAATGTTTTCAGTCCCTTTCTTATCCTCTTCTTATTCTGGGACCCCTATAATTGGAATGCCAGTGCGTTTAATGTTGTCCTAGACGTTTTTGAGACTGTCTTCAATTCTTTTTCCTTTATTCTGCTCAGTGGCAGTTATTTCCACTATTTTGTCTTCCAGGTCACTTATCCGTTCTTCTGCCTCAGTTATTCTGCTATTGATCCCTTCTAGAGAAGTTTTAATTTCATTTATTGTGTTGTTCATCACTCTTTGTTTGCTCTTTAGTTCTTTTAGGTCCTTGTTAAACATTTCTTGTATTTTCTCCATTCTATTTCCAAGATTTTGAATCATCTTTACTATCATTATTCTGAATTCTTTTTCAGGTAGACTGCCTATTTCCTCTTCATTTGTTAATTCTGGTGGGTTTTTGCCTTGCTCCTTCATCTGCTGTGTGTTTCTCTGTCTTCTCATTTTGCTTAACTTCCTGTGTTTGGGGTCTGCTTTTTGCAGGCTGCAGGTTTGTAGTTCCCATTGTTTTTGGTGTCTGTCCCCAGCGGCTAAGGTTGGTTCAGTGGGTTGTGTAGGCTTCCTGGTGGAGGGGACTAGTGCCTGTGTTCTGGTGGATGAGGCTGTATCTTGTCTTTCTGGTGGGCAGGTCCACGTCTGGTGGTGTGGTTTGGGGTGTCTGTGGCCTTATTTTGATTTTAGGCAGCTTCTCTGCTAATGGGTGGGGTTGTGTTCCCATGTTGCTAGTTGTTTGGCATAGGGTGTCCAGCACTGTAGCTTGCTGGTCGTTGAGTGAAGCTGGGTGCTGGTGTTGAGATGGAGATCTCTGGGAGGTTTTCACCATTTGATATTATGTGGAGCTGGGAGGTCTCTTGTGGACCAGTGTCCTTAACTTGGTTTTCCCACCTCAGAGGCACAGCCCTGATGACTGGCTGGAGCACCAAGAGCCTGTCATCCACACGGCTCAGAATATAAGGGAGAAGAAAAAGAAAGAAAGAAAGAAAGAAAGAAGAAGGTAAAATAAAATAAAGTAACATAAAATAAAATAGTTATTAAAATAAAAAGTAATTATTTAAAAAAATTATTTTTAAGTAATAAAAAAAAGAAAGAAGAGAGCAACCAAACCAAAAAACAAATCCACCAATGATAACAAGTACTAAAAACTATACAAGCTAAAAAAAAACAAAAACAGACAGACAGAACCCTAGGACAAATAGTAAAAGCAAAGCTATACAAACAAAATCACACAGAAGCATACACATACACACTCAGAAAAAGGGAAAAAATATATATGTATCGTTACTCCCAAAGTCCCCCTCCTCAATTTGGGATGATTCGTTGTCTATTCAGGTATTCCACTGATGCAGGGTACATCAAGTTGATTGTGGAGATTTAATCTGCTGCTCCTGAGGCTGCTGGCGGAGATTTCCCTTTCTTTTCTTTGTACGCACAGCTCCCGGGGTTCAGCTTTGGATTTGGCCCCGCCTCTGCATGTAGGTCGCTGGAGGGCGTCTGTTCTTCGCTCAGACAGGATGGGGTTAAAGGAGCAGCTGATTCGGGGGCTTTGGCTCACTCAGGCCAGGGGGAGGGAGGGGTACGGAGTGCGGGGTGAGCCTGCGGTGGCAGAGGCCAGCATCACATTGCACCAGCCTGAGGCACGCTGTGTGCTCTCCAGGGGAAGTTGTCCCTGGATCACAGGACCCTGGCAGTGGCGGGCTGCCCAGGCTCTTGGGAGGGGAGGTGTGGATAGTGACCTGTGCTTGCACACAGGCTTCTTGGTGGTGGCAGCAGCAGCCTTAGCGTATCATGCCCATCTCTGGTGCCCACGCTTTTAGCCGCGGCTCGTGCCCGTCTCTGGAGCTCCTTTTAGCAGCGCTCTTAATCCCGTCTCCTCGCGCACCAGGAAACAAAGAGGGAAGAAAAAGCCTCTTGCCTCTTCGGCAGGTCCAGACTTTTTCCCGGACTCCCTCCTGGCTAGCTGTAGTGCACTAACCCCCTGCAGGCTGTGTTCACGCCACCAACCCCAGTCCTCTTCCTGCGCTCCGACCGAAGCCCGAGCCTCAGCTCCCAGCCCCCACCCACCCCGGCGGGTGAGCTGACAGGCCTCTCGGGCTGGTCAGTGCCAGTCAGTCCCGATCCTCTGTGCGGGGATCTCTCTGCTTTGCCCTCTGCACCCCTGTTGCTGCGCTCTCCTCCGTGGCTCCGAAGCCTCCCCCCTCCACCACCCGCAGTCTCTGCCCGCGAAGGGGCTTCCTGGTGTGTGGAAAGCTTTCCTCCTTCACAGCTCCCTCCCACTGGTGCAGGTCCCATCCCTCTTCTTTTGTCTCTGTTTATTCTTTTCTTCTTTTGCCCTACCCAGGTACGTGGGGAGTTTCTTGCCTTTTGGGCAGTCTGAGGTCTTCTGTCAGCATTCAGTGGGTAGCAGTTGTTCCAACTGTAGGAGTTGTTCCACGTGTAGCTGTATTTCTGATATATTTGTGGGGAGCAAGGTGATCTCCACGTCTTACTCTTCCGCCATCTTGAAGCTCCTCTCAAACGCGTTTTATCAGATTCTGAAAGTGCTATCTCCTTAATTTAAGGCAGTTAATTCAATTACCATTTGTCAGCTCTCCTTCTCCTGTTGAAAATCTAGTGACATCCGCTAGACCTACACACTGCTCTGTGTCCTTCTCGCATATGTTTCTCTGACCTCATTCTGTCCTGTCAAGGGTCTTCAATGGCTATCCAGCAGGGTACAGCAATTGAAGAGACAAGTATAAATTTGATTGAAACATACAAGTGCTCCAAGGAAACCAAAAATCAAAAAGCATTTTCCCGTAGAAAAATGATACTATCAATTTTGTCTCCCACTTATTTTAAGCTTAATGTGATCTAGTAGAAAGGGAAAACTACAACCTAAATAATGGCATTACTTGACATTGAAATGAAAAGGTATAAAATGTCCTTTTTCCTATAAAAGAAAAGAAAATCACGAACAAACCAGAGGCATGGTGGCATCATATAACAAAGACATTTCCAAAACCAGGCTAGTTGGCATTCAAGACATTCTTTAGCTCTAAAAAATGGATTTAAAAAAGTCTCTCTAACATTTAATCACATTTTCTTTGTCTTATAGGAGCTCCTCAAATAAAAACACCAGCAACAAAACACTTCTTTGGTAATAATCCCTAAGGATATCATTTTTACTCCTCCTGGGAAAAAATACGTTTTCATGACTAATCCCTCTCAGTAGTTAACTCTTCCAACATTCCACACAATTCTATAAATAAAATGTGTATTTTTTTAACCAACATGTATTTTCTAAACTTGTAGAAGTTTAATGACTCAAGTAGAGGGAAACAATATTGGATGTAGAACTACTTTTTCAAACAGGCAATTCTCTTGCTACCAGATTTCCTCTGGTGGCCTCTCTCCATCCCCAAGACCCCCGTATAGTCCCCAGGATCAGAACAACTGCAACAGGTCCAGAACAAAGCTAGTTAGAATTTTTATTGTCAATATTGGCTTGTATCTTACTCACTCATTAAATAAGCTTATTAGAATTTTCATATTCAATATTATTCTATCACATATCTATTATGTTCCTACTAGCAAAGCCCAAAATACAGATGCAAAGAGCTATTTATAGCCCTCCTGCACCAGCACCTAGCCTAATCTTCATGATCCCTTTCTTTTTTTTTTTTTTTTTTCCTTTTTGCGGTATGCGGGCCTCTCACTGCTGTGGCCTCTCCCGTTGCGGAGCACAGGCTCCGGACGCGCAGGCCCAGCGGCCATGGCCCACGGGCCCAGCCGCTCCGCGGCATATGGGATCCTTCCAGACCGGGGCACAAACCCGCATCCCCCGCACCGGCAGGCGGACTCTCAACCACTGCGCCACCAGGGAGGCCCCCATGATCCCTTTCTTATCCCACTAAATAGTATCTCTAACTGAACACTGAGACACTCATTTACTTGACTTGGATTTGTTGTGGTTTTCCTTTATCCAGGATTAAGATTCTTCCCTATGACCTCCTCTTTCTTCCTTCTGTCCAAGCCCAATAATACCCCTACTAAACCTCAGAAAAATCCCACTTAACCCTACTCAAGGCCACCTGACAGATTTCCATAGCAGCTAAAAATCTCTCATGCAATTCTGAGCACAAGCCTGGGAAAAATGGAATCCATATCCTATACAACAGGGTGTAGGGCTCATGGAGGGCCAGGGACTACATTAATTGCCTAAATGTTGAGATTTGAAAACATTCTAGAAAAGTTCCACCAGCCAAGAATATTCCCATCCAATCCTAGAGACCAGCCAACCAGTTCTTCTTGAGAAGAGGAAACTTTGTATAATGGAGAAAGCCTGACACTGAAGTCAGTTCTGGTTGTGTCTGAATACCAGCTTCTTTGGTTCCTAATGTGCAACTGTAGACAAGTTACTAAACTTTTGATTCTCAATTTCTTTTTCAAAAACTGGAAACTATAATCCCTACCTTGCAACTGTGGTGCAGATGCAGGCAGTGTGTAAAATCTGTAAGGCATATGCAGTACTCAGTAAACAGAAGCTCTTATTATTACTATTATTGTATTCTGACACCTTAGTGAAAATGAGTTTGCAAATTCCTCTTCTTGCATCCAGGATAGATGTGGGGCAACATAAGATTCCTTGATAAATGGCAGCAGAAGCAAAGGGGGTGACAATGAAGAAAAGGGAAATAAAATAGTTCAAAAAGAATATGTAGAGATACCAAAGACTACAAAGTCTACTATACTGCTCTTACAATCAAAGTAGAAAATTAAAACATTTACTAAGTTCCTAAAACAAGCCAACCATGTTCCTAGGAATTTTTCTTATATCACAATATATCAATGCATTAATTGATCAAATATCTTTATAATCATTGAAGGAGCAGGTTATCTTCACTTTACAAATGAACAAATCTTGAATCTCAGAAATTTTAATTAACTTTACAAGTTCACGCAACTGCTAAAAGTCCAGGCCTTTTTCACTCTAAAATCCATTTCCTTTCTGCTCTGTCATGCTGCCTTCCAGGTAGAGATCAAGTGCTGGCTCTGCCTGAACTTTGGCAGTTCATTTATGATGAGTTTTCCTTATCTGTAAAATGTCTATAATCCCTGCTTACCTCAGTGGGGTGGATAGAAGAATAAAATTAAGTATAGTACATGAAAGAGCAAGTTATTCCCAAAGAAAATATTAACTTAATATCATAACCATAAAAATAAAGTTGCCAGATTTATCAAACCCCAGAGTCCCCAGTCTTCTATTTTATAATGTGATCCCATCCCTTGTATCCCATTTTAGTCGCCATCTTCACTAATTCATTTAGAAAATATATTTTGACTATCTATTACATTCCAGGAAATTTCCTCTGTGCTGTGTATCTACCTTCAGGAAGTTCAAATCCACTAATGCAGAGAAACGCACAATACAAATTACAGCTCAAAATGTTGAGACATAAAGAGGCATGAACTAGGCTTTGTGAGAGCACAGTAAAGTTACCATCTCTGCCTGAGGAAACTGCAGAAGCCTCTCAAAGAGGGAGACATATGTGAACTGTCACTGAAGGAAGATTAAGTATTTGCCACATGGACAAAAAAGGACATTCTGAGTTAAAGCTAGGAAATCTCTTTTAAAGAACCATTTTGCTTCTGGCAAGAAACTCTGTGATACTTTCCCTTATGATTAGCTGGGGAAAGTGATTACATTTGGAAAGGTCTGACAACGGGAATCCAAGTGTTTTAATTGGAAAATTTTATTTGCCAGAAGTTGTGCATTTAAGTGTAATGAGTGATTACAAGAGCATATCTCTTGAGTTGTGTTAATGAATGCCAATGTCTGTGTTAGGTTAGTGGTAAAGGAAGAATTTCTGAAATGACCCCTCAAAAATGTCTCACTGTTGGGGCTTCCCTGGTGGCACAGTGGTTGAGAGTCCGCACCTGCCGATGCAGGGGACACGGGTTCGTGCCCCAGTCCAGGAGGATCCCACATGCCGCGGAGCGGTTGGGCCCGTGAGCCATGGCCGCTGGGCCTGCGCGTCTGGAGCCTGTGCTCCGCAACGGGAGAGGCCACAACAGTGAGAGGTCCGCGTACAGGAAAAAAAAAAAAAAGTCTCACTGTAGTCACTGGAACCTGGGCACAGGTTGACTTCATGATAGGGATTATCTGCGTGGGCCCAATGTAGTCACATGAGCCTGAGAAGCAGAGAACTTTCGTGGGCTGATAGCAGAAAAGAAAGTCAGAGGGAGTGGAAGAATGAGAAAGACTCAATGTGTCATGGCTGATTTGAAGATTTCAGGTGGAAAGAAATGTGAACAGCCTCTGAGAGCAAAGAACAGACAGCAGCTCATAGCCAGAAAGAAAACAGGGCCTCAGACCTACAACCACAAGGTACTGGATTCTATTGTACCAACAACATAAATGAGCCTAGAAGCAAACTCTTCCCCCAAGCCTGCAGAAAAGCCCAGCCAGGCCAACACCTTGATTTTGGCCACGTGAGACCCTGAGCAGAGGACCTAGTCAGTCCTAACTAGACTCCAAACTTACAGAAACTGTGACATAATTGTGGGTGTTGTTTTAAGTCACTAAGTTTGTGGTCATTTGTTTACTCGGCAATCGAAATCTAATATATTTAACACTTTCAAAATCCTATAAAAAGGAAAAGTTTAACACTCCAAGTATTTGGAGTGGTTTTTAAAGAGAGTTCTTAATATAAGTAAAAGTGATTGGTCCCTCCTTTATTGGCAAGGAGGGGAGGTGGTAAGGGTGCATATTCTGTCCCAAATGATAATCAGTAAAGTCATAAGGACCCCACACAAGTAGCTGTTTTGCCCTCAGGAAAATGAGGCAAAGTCTTTGATAGACCCTTCAATTTTATTTCTTAATCTCTGAAGTTCAGACAGTAGGGCCTTTTCTCTTCCAGCCAAATGCATGTGATTTAGAATCTGGGAGCTCAAGACCCTCTCATCTAATTCACCCACTCTTTTCCACTTGCTGTACCAAAAACAGAAGGTTAAGTGTATGTTGTAGGTAGAGACTCTTGGCAGTAGTGAACGTAACTGAATGTTTTTTTCCTATAGAAATCAGGAAGTTACAATGCCTAGGCAAGAAGGAATGCAATCACAAGTTTCAACACAGCAGTCACTTGTGGCCAGATTCTCCTTTAGGAAACCTAAAACAAGGAAGAGAATATCAGGTAAAGGAAACAAAATAAGCAAAGCATGGAAAAGATCCAAAAAAGTATATTCTTCATGGAATTATAAGAAATGTGAATGGAATATGGGTACGAGGTTTAGAAATGAGACCAGTGAGATGGACTGGGGCCAGATCATAAAGGACCTGAAAAGCAAGGGGAGTAGCAGCATCTGATTTTATTTAAATAGAGAATTCTGGCCATAGTATGGCCAAAAAAAAAAAAAAATGCAGAGGAACAAGAATGGAAGCAAGATAAGCAAGATAAACAAGTATCTGTCACAGCCATCTAGATGAGAGATGAAGCTGACTTGGCCGAACGTGTTTGCTGTGGTCAGAAGTGGTCTCATTCAAAGTATACATATACATATATATATATATATATGTGTGTGTGTGTGTGTGAGTGTGTATATATATATATATATATATATATATATATATATATTTGGTGGTACGCAGGCCTCTCACTGTTGTGGCCTCTCCTGTTGCAGAGCACAGGCTCCGGACACGCAGGCTCAGCGGCCATGGCTCACGGGCCCAGCCACTCCGCAGCATGTGGGATCTTCCCGGACCGGGGCACAAACCCGTGTCCCCTGCATCAGCAGGCGGACTCTCAAACACTGCGCCACCAGGGAAGCCCTCAAATTATATTTTGAAGATAGATCTAAAACTACTTGCCCTGATCAATTCTGTCCTCCCTTATTCTCCAGCACCCGCCTGAATGGCATAATGCAAGGGAAATAAACTGCTGACAGTAAAGTCAGCCTCAGGAGGCCACTGATGTTTTCTGGCCAAGGGATAATGAGAGGTGGAATTAACATGAGGTAATTTCATTCTTTCAAGCTTTCCTCAATCTTTCTTTACCTTCCTAAGTAAATAGCTAATATGTGGTATCACCTGCTTCCCTTCTGTGAGTCCCTTAATGAAGATTGGCCCATATTCCTCATTGGCAATTTGTTTTTCAGTGACAAGGTGACAGTTTTGGTTCATTTAAGAAACAACCAATTTCCAACCATTGAAAAAACATCTGGGAATGCTGTTCTCCTGAGATCAGAAGATTGTTTTCTAATTGGTCTCTTTTATAGAAAATGTGCTCCTTCCTTGTACACAGTGCTCATGTATATCTTGTGGCCAGAGGGACTCTGCAGGTTGACCTCCACAATGCTCACTTTGGATGCCTGTGGTGTTAGTGCAACCTAATGAAAGGTTACTGTCAGGCTTTCCAAATGGCCACCGAATTTGTTAGCTTTTAACGTATTCCACAGGGAAACAGTTAAACACACATAAAAGCAACCGTGCAAAATACAACTTTGAGGATTAAAGCCTCTAAGTCATGAGGCATTATTCTTTACGTTGACTTTGTTTAAATGGGATGCCTAATGAATATATTGATAATTTAGGACTATTTTAAGTTCAATATTTACATTTTAGTTTCACATGGAAATGTTTTATCATTTGAAATGTGTTAATAAGAGATTGATAGCAATTCATGTTAGTGGTTAAAGAGAATGATTTCCTCCTCTCTTTATTCAGTTATTTATTTATTCACACATTCATTGAAAAATACTAAGTACCCACAACCTGCACTGAATCTGGCCTGGAAAATGAGGTGAACTTGAAGGAAAGGACCCTACTCTTGTGTAGCTTAAAATTTAATGAATTCCACTCAAAATGTTGCAAAAGAGAACTGTATTTGGAATATTAAAATCTACCTTATGTTAATACCACTGCCCTTCTATTTTAGGACCTAGAGTTACTTTACCTTTCTGAGCCCTATAAGGGGATGGAGAGTGGAAGTGGAAGTGAGAGAGTTGGAATAGAAATTGCAACTATGAACCCAGTTTGCTTCACAGCTTTGCCTTGGACCTAGTACAGCCCACATCAAGCAAAGAGCATGGCAACGCCCCTTGGAAATTTGCCAGAAAACTTCATTGCCTTGATTGATCAGATTCCTCCTCTCCCTGGATTCACCTTCTTCACCTGTGAGGTGAACCTTGGCTCCAAACTGACTTCAGATCCAGCAGCCACTATAGCAATATAGGCAAAGATAGGACCCCTATTCTCATTCTGTCTCTCTCTCCCCCACCCAGGTCTCAGACACACACACACAGACACACACACTTCTCTGGGGCCACTGGCTACAAAGCTCCATTACTGGGATATACAACTTTAACTGCAGACCTTCAAGTTTTACCAGTCCCAGTCTTTCTGATCATACTTGTCTAACAATCCAAGCTCTCATTTTAACTGATACAGGGAGCTTCCAAGTTATTCCTCAAATATTCCTCATATACTCCACATTGGTCAAGGGTATATACGTACACATGTATATAAGCAAATTGAGCCATAAGAACCTGCCTATACACAAATGCAAATTAGTTTGGTTAAAGCATATTAAGCAACAGATGTCTTTAGAATATTACCATTAGTTAAAAAAGACTTTTTACTTCAGACTTTTACTAGCTTACATTTCCATTAAAAAATTGTTTAATTATTTTACTTTCCATTTTTTTTGTCCAATAGAAAGATTTCACAAGATTATTTAACAAAAGAATGTAAAAACAGATGATATAAAACCTGGAAACTTCATTAATTTTTTTCATTTTCTTGGTTTTAAAAATATTTACTCTGTATTATTATAGCAACATCTGTTTTTGCAGGATTATCACACTATACAGTATTATACTAATGTTCTGGTAAGCATTCTGGCCCTTAAATGAATTGAATGCCTCTAGCATTATTTCTAGTGATATGTCTTTTACTTCACGAAGAAATCTCTTATTAGCATGTTCCTGGCCTAAAGTTGAACTGATTGTAACACTTTCTTTTGTAGATATTGATAGAACTATATGAACTTAAGGATCCTTATAAAAAATCATATCTAACATTCCAATTCTCCAAATGAGAAATGTAAGCTCATGTAATACAAAGTGATTCCTTGTCCAAAGCCACAGAATTGGTTAAGTGGCAGAGTATAGTTCTGCTACCCCCTGCTTTAATAGGAGAAAACTAGCTAGTTTTGGATAGAAAACTAGTAATGGATATCTACAACAGCACTCAGGAATAACTGCAACAAACTAATGTAAATAAATAAAATATGTATTTATTAAAAGAAAGAAATAACAATGGAACACTAATTCCCCTTAAGTGGAGCAGGAAGTAGGCAGGATAGACAACCTCATAAACTATTAATAGGTGTGTAATTGATAAAAATCTCTTTGGAAGGCCACAAATACCAATTTTTTTTTCAACTTTCAAATAGCAACTTCACTTCTATGAACTTATCTTAAGGAACCTGCACATGTGTCCAAATTCATGAATAAGAATGTTCTTTGCAGTACTGTTTGAAAGAGAAAAATACTGGAAAACATGTATATGTCCACCAATAGGGATAAGGTTACATAAATTATGGAACAGCCATAAAATGGAATAGTCTGTAGCTATTTTGAAATTAAATGTAGATATACTAGCTTACTAGTCATTGGATAGTAAGCTAACAGCCAAAGCAGTTTACTCTTCATTCTGGTCACAGAAATAGGCTCTATTTCCAAATTACCCTGGCAGGCAGATGTGGCCATGTACAGAAGTCAAGGGAAGGTGGACAAACATGGTACGTGCCTTTCTGGTCCTAGTCTGCAAAAACCTCCCACATTCTACCTCTATGCTCTTTCTCTCTGTTTAATGCAGAGAAACATAGGTACCTTGGAAGCCAAGCATTCAAGTTGCAAAGCTGCTAGAGAAAGGGTCATGGAGGAAGTTCATTGCTGATCATGTGAGTAAGAGATAAGCTTCTAATGAGCTAAGCCACTAAGATTTCAGAGCCCACCTGTTGCAGCAGCTAGCATTACCCTAACTAAAAGAGTACACTCATTTAAGATATATGCAAAATATATTAAGGAGGAAATAAAAGTATGGAGCATCACAAGTAGTATTTCACATTTATGCTTTACAAAGTATACATAGATAAATTTTCTATATGCATAAATGGCTTATTGAGAGCTTAACTTAGAGGACAATAGGAATCCACTTTATATTTCTGTCTTCATGGTGACTTTTCTCATCACCTCATAGCTTTTGGATCACTTTTAACTCATGAGAATAGTCCTTTTTTTAATTTAATAATGATGACTCATTTTTCAGATATATAAAATCTAGTCCATTCTAAATCCAAACCACATCTAATGCAACACTTCTTCATTCCCCACTTCAGGTGTTGGTTGTGGCTTGGAGTCATGCAGTGGGGATGCTATGATGTGTCTCTTCTTCCACTCCCCTTCCTTGTTCTATTATATCCTCCTCCTTCTCCATCCCCTCTCACTATGCTGCTTCTGGGTGTCCCACACTGTCAGAGGTGAGGTTGGAAGAAAGGAGGCTCAAGTCTCTTATGTGACTGATGTAATCTGGCCATACCTACTGTCAGGAGAGCAGGCAGCCAAGTGCTGGATGTAATGTAGGATGGATTGCGGCTCTTCCAAGAAAACCTCCATACTACATAATCCCTGATGCCATCCCAGATGAGTTCCTGTGAAACATCAGGGATTATTTGCTGTCCCCTACTGATATACCCCAAAGCCTTCCATTACTAGAGTCTTCTCACCACCATTCTTAGCTGACATTTTGGGAGAAGTTTCTCCAGACAATTCAAGCCAAGTTCCCTTCATTAGTGTCCATTTGGCTTGTGATAAACACACCTCTTCCCATACCACGTGGTAGTAATACAGGTAGGCTCTGCTACTGTCTTCTCTCCTTACTCTGCCTTGAGGATGCTTCAGGCAAGAAGCAGGCTTTTGTGTCTATGTTTGTGAGCTCCCTCTCCAAGGGATACATGGAAATTTGCTCCATCAGCATTCCCCCCAAATTAACCTTGGTGCCATGGCTGACCTAGGTCCCAGCTAGAGGAGTGAGATGCTGATCTCTTCTTCTTGCAGACTCCCCCTAGTAACTATGAGACGTGTTATAGAGATATATTTGGCTTAGGTTGAGAAAAGTTGGGTCCCTTTATCTCTCCTCTAATGTAGGGAACAGAGAAAAGACATATCACTCCACACAAGACCTAAATCTCTCTACTCTGTCATACAGACTTTCTTTATCACCTATCAAAGTCTAGTTTCCTTTTATATACCCTGAAGGTGGGGGGGTTACAATTAATAGTTGCTAGACTAGTAATCTAGCATAAAAATTATAGTATATCTCTTCAGAAACTAAATATACTTTATTTCAGTTTATTGAAAGTTCAGAGACCACAGGAAAAACAATTAAACACCCAAGTATGTGTGTGTGTGTGTGTGCGCGCGCATGTGTGTGCACGTGTGTGTGTGTGTGTGTAGAAAAGCTCTTACAAAATAAAATGCTTTGGGGAGGGAGGTCAAAATCTAGGGTGGAAATGATACTCATTTTTCATTGTAAATTCTTTTATCATGTTATTTTTTTATTTAAAAAGACAGCTTTTTAAAAATAAACGAAATTAGGACTTCACTGGAACTACTTTTTACTGGGTTATAAGAAATGTCCTTAGCCATTTTATCCAAAGAAATTGAACATTTAGAAAATTATTGCTAGATCCAAGACTTTATTTGATGGCAGATTTTTTCCGCCAAAACTGGGTATGAAACTGTGGTAGGGACTGCTAAGTACCAGAGCAGTCCTCTAAAATTGTGGAAAATATCAAAAAGGCCTTTGGGGTTCTGTCCTCCAGAAAATCTGCCAACTGCATTCTCCACCGCTGCCAAAGTAGTGCACGCAGTTTCTGAAGGTAATTGTTACTGTTTTCATTCCCTTCTACCAGTCGTGCCAGGCCACAGAATGATAAAAGTGGCACTAACAATTCCCTTATCTGGTGCCAACAAAGAACTCACACCTTAAGCTGTCATTAGTTTTGAACAACACATGTGACTGACTTTTTCAGCTAGAAATACCTTATACTTCACTCAAATTTGGAACATAGTAAAATTTTATTAATAAAATAAGACTTTGCCATCAACTCTGCCAGGAGATTCAATTATTTTCTTAGTTTCTTTTATATTTACTGTTTTATTGAAAGTTATCCTAAAATCTATGAGGAAGTATTTGTATAAACATGTGCATATGTATACATATATACATACACACACACAATTTAATTTATGCATCTATAATAGTGAAAGAGCTCCATAATAGAACTTTCAGTTCTCAATAGAATATAATTAATAACCAGCAGGCCCTAGGCAGACCTCAAAAATAATTACAAAGATTCAACAGCAAAGCTTAAAAATAACACCAAACACTAAATCCAAAAGTTAATCCATTGCTCTAATCTGGGTGGCCAATGGAGCTGAAAATTAAGAAAGAAAATGTAGAATATACAAACTTAAGAAAGCAGGAAAACACATTTTTTGATAGCTCTTCACACCTGGTAACTCCCAAAAAATAACAGTGTAGGAAGGTGAACCCAGGTTGCTGGTAGTTGACCACTGTGTCTTAGGAGAGAGAGTCTATATCAGGCAAGAGCTGGGGGCAGGGCAGAGAGAAGACTCCCAGCCCTACTTCAGACTGATGATTGTAATTATTTTGCTATTCCAAAGGGTACATATTTTAGCCAGCAAGCCAGATGTGTTTGGCCCACACAGTGTGTGTTTGTGTATTTGTTGTTTGGCTGGTTTAAATGACATATAAACATCAAAAGTTCCCATGAAAAATTGGCTTCCCCATAATAAAAGAACTGCAAGACCTTTTAACTTTGACCCCACAATTCCACATGGCCATAATAGACTGAAACAGACTAGCTATGGCACCCCTCAGCCTCCCTGATGTGGAGACTCAACACTTGTGTAAATTCCTCAGCTTTTATCAGCGCCTGAGTTGGAGAACTCTGATGAAAATCTAATGGTTTGAAGCAGTATTTCATAAAACTTCACAATGATGTTACAACTGTTGGGGGTTTCATAATGTAAACAGGCAAGAATGGCACATACCACTGACTACTGCATTTTGTTTGGCTGAAATAATACATGGGAAACGGTAAAGTAAGCAAAAATGTGTTGCTTTGTCAATTTATATTATTAGAAGACATGAAAAGACAGTGCCAAAGATGTAAAAGTACCAGTATTCAAAGGAGTTATATGCTGTGGGAAATTGATATGCAGTTGAATAAAAATAAAATCATTTCTAACACCTCAACTTCTAACATTTGCAGATTCTGTCTCCACTATACTTGGAGAACTTCTTTTGTGAACAACTATCAAAAAAATGTACAGGAGAAGATGGGCTCAACAACCAAAATATATTTTTAATAGAAAATAAACAATGCTTATGAAAAAACTATAAATATAACCAATGATGAGGTGACTACTCTGCTATACATACATAGATTAATTAAAATATATCCACGGTAAGTTTAAAGAAAAGTGCTTACAGACAAAATTCATTACTGCATCAGGCATAACTAAACTATTAAAACAAAAATATGAAATCCAGGAGTGTCCAAAATTTTATGGGAGGACATCAATTGGTTAATTTCATATATATAAACATTAGCCATAAGGCTAATTTTAGAGTTGGATAAATTCTGTGACTCACTCCATTCCCCTGCAGTTTCCTCCACTCAACCTTTCTGCAGATGTTGATAGCAAGGTAGATGCAGAAATATTGGACCTTAGGCCAAACAAATGACAATATTCAGAAACCTTAGAGATGAAATATTTCAATGGCTTTCTCTATAAAGTGAGGAATTCTTACAAAAGTATGTAGCAATTTCTTCTTTGGTCCCATGTTTTAAACCAGATCATGTGTCCATTCTTGACCTGTCTCTGTGGTCAGGACAATGCTGTCACTAAGTACTTAGGCCAGAGAGCTTGATCCAGAGGAGGATGAGAGTAATAGTTGTCTGAGATCATTTGCTCTCAACTCTGGCTGCACTTCAGACTCACCCGTGGAGCTTTTAAAACAATATCCCAATAATCAGGACTTATCCCTTTGAGTGGTGCTCAGGTATCTGAAATTTGTAGAAAATCCTTAGGTGATTCTAATTTGCATCTGGGACTGAGAACCACTGGCTTGTACTAATTAGAACTCACCACTGGATGTGGAATTAACTCCCAAACTGCATGTACTAAACAGTGTCTGAAAATTAACATTAGTATCCAATAAAATGCACATAAACACAAAGAAAACCTTAACACATTTAAAAAAACAGAACTATAGATCAGATTAAATATGATTGCCCAATTATGTATGCTTTAGGATAAACTATGTTACATCAGTGTCCTAGATAACTAGTCAAGAAAGAAAACAAAAATGCAAGTATATATAGACCCTCAGGAAAATAATGAGTATCAAAGAGAATTACCTATCAAATGCATATAATAAATCTGAACTTGATATTGGTGGATGTGTAGTTAAAGTTCTAAACTGATTACTTTGCCAAAAAGGCTGATATTTTCCAACATGACATAGCATTCACATTGTATTCTCCCTTCCTCTCCCCTCCCTTCTGGTAGAAGCTCTATAGAATTTTTGTGTTTTACATTTAGGACACTTTCATTTTTCTTCCCATTTTAGAGTAATTAAAGTTCATTACTTCTATTTTTGATAGATTGTCATTTTCTATCCCCATTCTGTGCTATATCTATAGCTATTAGACATTAATTATTGTGGAAGAGAGGAAAGGAGAGAGGGAAGGAAAAGAAATAAAAAGGAGGGGTGAAAAAGAAATCTTCGGTAATTACAGAATCACATGACATTGTCTGTTCTTTATTTTTTTTTAACACTTAGTAATCCTGCCATATTCAAATAGAAAACCAGTTCAAAAATACTTCTCAGAACCTTTAGTTTTCAGACCTTTGTTCTCATTGGATAATGAGTGAAAATAACAAACAAGGGTCAAGAAGAAATGCAATTCAAACCTTTCCCAAGCTGATCTTTCCAGCAAACTTGACGACTGAGTAAAAATAGTAACTACCACAGAACACACATCAAAAGAAAGTCATCAGAGATTTTAAAAAAGGGAATTCCCAAAAGACATAACAATTCTCAATGTGTATGCACCTAATAACAGAGTATCAAACTCTATGAGGCAAAAACTGATAGAACTACAAGGAGAAGTAAATGAATCTACTATTATACTTGAAGACTTCAACAATCCTCTATCAAAAATGGACAGATCCAGCAGGAAGAAAATCAGTAAGGATATAGTTGAACAGAACAACACCATGAATCAATTGGATATACTAGACATCTATAGATTGCTTCATCCAAAACAGCAGAATACACAATTTTTGCAAGCCACCATGAAACATTCTCCAAGATAGACCACTTTCTGGGCCAGAAAACACACCTTAAATTTAAAATTATAGAAATCATAAACAAAATCTGCTCTCAGACCACAATGGAGTTAAACTAGAATTCAATAACAGAAAGATAACTGGATAATTCCATAATGTGGGCAATTAAACAACATACTTTCAAATAACACATGAGTCAAAGAAGAAATCTCAAGAGAAATTTAAAACCATTTTGAACTAAGTGAAACTGAAACACAATGTATTGGTGGGTGACATCAGCATCATGGTAGCATCTCTCATGTTATCCCCCACCCAACAACAAAAATTCAGCATCAGTCCATGGATTGAAGTGCCTCTGAGGGAGATTTGAGTCCCAGTGACATATGCCAAGGAACCTGGAAGTAGTGTAACCCACCCATGTGGCAGGTGATAGACAGACCTCGATCCTGGCTATAGACCATGAACCAGATTCAGCCCCTCTTGGCTGTGGTCCCAGGAGCCGCTGAGAACACTAACTTAGACAATCATCCCTGAATAAAAGAGCTTTTGTGGAAGTCTAATTTTCTAGAGAAGAGTTTCTGCACACTACTGGAGCAAAATAAATATGACTTTGGACATATTGATGTAGGTATCAGAAACAACTTGACTTACCTGCATCACCCCTCACCCAAGGCAGCATAGCTTAGGGCTAACAGAAATCTTCCTCAGCCTGTGACTTCTCCTGTGGGGAAATGGGAGAGCATGTGATTAAGCCTCTGACTTCCCCAGCTATGCAAGATGCTGCCAAAGAGACTCATTGCTCTCTCACCCCATTCATAGTACTAAATCATAAACTACATGACTGGGGACTGGGAGGAGTGGAAGACAGAACACTTGAGGGACAGTAAAGGAACACAGATCCTACTAATTGTATGATGGACTCCATCAAGAAGCCCATACATGGACTACTGGGAACACCTCACTCATGGGTCCCCTCAATTGATCCAGGAGCACCCTCAGCACTCCATGTGCCTTACCCACATACACCTGCACACTTTTGCCAGCTTCTTGTGCATGTTTCTGATAGAAGCAGTAAGAGCAGTCTTTGGAGAATGGCTAGAGAGTGAGCAAAGTCAGACAAATCTGTGAGAGATGAGAGAGATCACAAACTTGGGCTCTAGCATCATGTTTGAGAAAACAGAAGAGAGGCTGTCAGCACTTAGCCATGGGCATTTCAGTGTTCATAGATAGCATACAAGCTTAAGAACTCTCCACAAGATAAAGCAAAAAGTGTGGAGCAGGTGTACCCATAGAAGGCCTGAAATATCCTCAGAACATCTACCAAGACTGACAGAAGACATCTCTCTCCTGGAGGCAGATAGTGAAAACTGGAGGAAGTGACTGCTACTTCAAATGTAAAGACATCCACACAAAACTTCAAGGAACATGAAAAATTAAGGTAACATGACACAACTAAAGAACCGCCATGTCTTCCAGTAACCTAATCCAAAGACGTGGACATCTACAACTACCAGATAAAGAAAAGAAGATTGCTGTTTTAAGGAACTCAATGAGCTTCAAGAAAACAGAGAAAGACAATTCCATGAGCTCATAAAAATAATACACTTAA
Source organism: Mesoplodon densirostris (assembly GCF_025265405.1). Taxonomy (NCBI): domain Eukaryota; kingdom Metazoa; phylum Chordata; class Mammalia; order Artiodactyla; family Ziphiidae; genus Mesoplodon; species Mesoplodon densirostris. Next base: position 101,179,881 of record NC_082663.1, on the reverse strand, counting down.
AAGTGAAAAGTTTAACAAAGAGATAGAAACCATAAAAATGAACAAATAGAAATCTGGAGTTGAAGAAAACAATGAATGGAATGAAAATGTAATAGAGAGCATCAACAGAATTCTTAAGTAGGAGAATCAATGAGATTGAAGACAGAAACTTTGAAACTATCCATTCAGAGGGGAACAAAGGAAAAATAAGGAAAAACAATGGAGAAAATAGATGTTAAGCCAAAAACAATAACTAGAGACAAATGAGGTCATTATATAATGATAAAGGTGTCAAATCAGTAAGAAGATGTATCATAAACATATAAGCACCCAATATGAGAGAACAAAAAATATATTAAGCAAATACAGATCTGAAGAGATAAAGAGATAGTACAATAAGAGTAGGGGACTTCAATAACCTACATTCAACACTGCAAAAATCACACAGTCAATGAAGCAACAAGGAAACATTAGACTTAAACCTTACTTTAGACTGAATGGGCTTTATAGATATGTACACAACATTCCATCCAACAACAGCAGAATATAGGAGTTCCCCACTGTCCAAAGTTTTGCTTCTCATGGTTTCAGTTACCCACAATCAATCACTGTCCAAAATTACTAAATGGAAAATTCCAGAAATGAACAATTTATAAGTTTTAAATTATGTGCTATTTTTGGTACCATAATGAAATCTCCCACCTTCCTGCTCTGTCCCACCTAAGATGTGAATCATCCCTTTGTCCAGTGTATCCTACCCAATTAGTCTCTTAGTAGCCATCTTGGTTACCAGATTGACTGTTGCAGTATCATAGTGTTTATGTTCAAGTAACTCTTATTTTACTTAGGAATAACCCTAAAGTATAAGAGTAGTACTGCTGGCAATTCGGATATGCTGAAGAGACGCTGTAAAATGCTTCCTTTATATGAAAAGGTGAAAGATCTCAACTTAATAAGGAAGGAAAAATATCATATGCTGAAGTTGTTAAGATCCACAGTAAGAACAAATCTATCAGTGAAATTGTGAAAAAGGAAAAATAAATTCATGCTGGTTTTGCTGCTGCACCTCAAACTGCAAAAGTTACAGCCACGGTATGTGATAAGGCCTTAGTTAAGATGGAAAAAGCATTAAATTTGTATAAGATATTTTGAGAAAGAGAGAGACTACATTCACATAATTTTTACTGCAGTTTATGTTATAATTGTTCTATTACATCATTAGTTTTTGTTGTGAATCTCTTACAGCACCTAATTTATAAATTAAACTTTACCATGTTTACATACGTATGTATGGAAAAAACATAGTATATATAGGATTCGGTACTATTCACAGTCGCAGGCACCCACAGAGGGTCTTGGAACATAGCCACCATGGATGGGGGGGGACTATTATATACATTCTTCTGAAGGGCACCTGAAACACTCTCCATCATATGGTAGGCCACAAAGCAATTCTGAGCAAATTAAAGAATATAAATCATACCAAGTATCTTTTTCAACCACACTGGTATAAAACTAGAAATCAGTAACAGGAGAATTGTTGCAATTTTAAAAACACTCTCCTGTACAACCAATGAGTCAAAGAAAGAATTGCAAAAGAAAAAAAAATAACTTGAAGCAAATGAAAATGGAAAAACACGCATCCATACCTATGGGATGCTGCAAAAGCAATTCTAAGATGAAAGTTTATAGTAATAAACACTTACATTAAGAAAAAAGAAATATCTCAAACAACCTAACCAACCTAATTTTTCACCTCTGAGAACTAAAAAAAAGAACAAATTAAGTCAAAAGTTAGTAGAAGAAAGGATATAACAATGATCAGAGCAGAAACAAATGATATAGATCTGAAAACCAATAGAAAATATCATAGAAACTAAGAGATGATTCTTTTAAAAGATAAAGGAAACTGACAAATCTTTAGCTAGACTGACTAAGAGAAAGAGAAGAGTAAAATAAATAAAATCAGAAATAGAAGAGGAGACATTAGAACTGATACCAGAGAAATACAAAGAACCATGAGAGACTACTAAGGACAAGTGTAAGCCAAAATAAAATTATATAACCCAGAATAAATGGATAAATTTCTATAACCATACAAACTACCATGAAGGACTCACATAAAAATAGAAAATTTGAACACATAAATAACAGGAAGACTGAATCAGTAGTCAAAAATTTCCCAACAAAGAAAAACCGAGGACCAGGTGGTTTCACTGGTGAATTATACAAAACATTTTAAAAAGAATTAATGCCAATCCTTCTTCAACTTTTCCAAAAAAATTAAGGGGAGGGCACCCTCCGAAACTCATTTTACAAGGCCAGCATTACTCTGATATCAAAGCAAGATAAAGACATTACAAGAAAGGAAAATTAAAGACCAGTATTCCTGAAAAATATCAATGTGCAACTTGTTAAGAAAATATTAGCAAACAGAATTAAAAACACTAAAATGATCATTCACCATGATCAAGTGGGATTTATCCCTGGAATACAGGATGATCCAACATATCTAAATTAATAAATGTTATACACTACATTAATAGAATAAAAGGTAAAAATGATCTGATCATCTAAATAGGTGCAGAAAAAGCATTTGACAAAATACAACATCCTTTCATGATAGAAATGCTCAACCAATTGGGAATAGAAGAAATATACCTCCAAATAATAAAGTCTACATATGACAGATCCACAGCTATCATCATATTCAACAATGAAAGGTTGAGAGCTTTTTCTCTGAGATCAGGAAAAACACAGGTTGCTCACTCTTATTCAATACAGTACTGTCCTAGCCAGAGCAATCAGACAAGAAAAAGAAATAAAATAATAAAATGAATACAAATCAGAAGGAAAAAAAGAAGTAAAATTGTCTTTGTTTCCAAATGATACGACCTTATATGTAGAAAACCCTAAGAGTCCATGAAAAATGTTAGAACAATCAACAAATTCAGTAAATTTGCAGGATACAAAATCAACACGCAGAAATCAGTTGCTTTTTTTTTTTTTTTTTTTTTCTTTTTGCGGGATGTGGGCCTCTCACTGTTGTGGCCTCTCCCGTTGCGGAGCACAGGCTCCGGATGCGCAGGCCCAGCGGCCATGGCTCACGGGCCCAGCCGCTCCGCGGCATATGGGATCCTCCCAGACCGGGGCACAAACCCGTATCCCCTGCATCGGCAGGCGGACTCTTAACCACTGCGCCACCAGGGAGGCCCCATTTCTATACACTAATAACAAAATATCTGAAACAGAAATTAAGCAAATAATCCTCTTATAATAGCATCAAAAACAGTAAAATACTTAGGAATAAATTTAACCAAGGAGGTGAAGGATTAGTACACCTGAAACAATAAGACCTTGATGAAAGATATTGAAGAGGAGCACAAAGAAAAGGAAAAATATCCAGTGTTCATGAATTAAAAGAATTAATACTGTAAAAATTTCCACTCTAGCAAAATCAATCTACAGATTCAACACAACTCTTTTCAAAATTCTAATGGTATCTACCAAAGAAATAAAACAAATATTTCTGAAATTTGTATGGAACCACAAAAGAATCCAAATAGTCAAAACAATACTGAGAAAAAAAGAGCAAACCTGAAGGCATCACATTTTCTGACTTCAAACTATACTACAAAACTATAGTAATCAAAAGAGTATGGCACTGGCATAAAAATATCACAGAGATCAATGGAACAGAATCAAGAGCCCAGGAATAAATCCCCACATGTGCAATCAACTAATATTTGACAAGGGAGCCAAGATTACTCAACAGAGAAAGCATAGTACCTTTATAAATGGTGCTGGGAAAACTGGGTAATCACATGCAGAAGAATATAACTGGACCCCTATCTTACACCACTCACCAAAATTAACACAGAACGGATTAAAAGTTTAAACATAAGGTATGAAGTAATAAAACTCCTATATAATAAAACTCCAAAAACAAACAAAAAAAACCTCCTAGATATTGGGGACGATCTTGACATTGGTCTTGGCCACAATTTTTTTGGATATGACACCAAAAGTAAAAGCAGCAAAAGTAAAAATTAATACATTAAACTAAAAAGCACAAAGAAAGAAATAATCAACAAAATTAAAAGGCACTCTAGGGATGGGAGCAAATATTTGCAAATCATATATCTAGTAAGGGGTTAATATCCAAAATATATAAGGAATTTATACAACTCAATATCATAAAACAAGCCATCAATCAATCTGATTAAAAAACAGGCAGAGGACATTTTTCCAAAGAAGACAAACAAAGGGCCAACTGGTACATGAAAAGATGCTTAACATCACTAATAATCAGGGTAATACAAATAAAAACCACAATGAGATATCACCTCACACCTGTTAGAATAACTATTATCAAAAAGTCATGATGTAACCAATGTCGGTGGAGAAAATAGATTTTTTTGCAATATTTTTGGGAAAGTAAATTGGTACAGCCACTATGGAAAACAGTATGGAGGTTCCTCAAAAAATTAAAAACACATCCAGCAATCTCACTTCTGGGTATATATCCAAAGGAAATGAAAACAGAATGTAGAAGAGATATCTGCACTCCTATATTAGTTGCAGCATTATTCACAATAGCCAAGACATGGAAACAACCCAAGTGTCCAAAACAGATAAACAGATAAAAATAGATGTGGGTTGTGTGTGTGTGCATATAGTATAAATAATATAAAAATACTACTCAGCCATGAGAAAGAAGAACATCCTGCCATTTGCAACAACATGGATGGACCTTAAGGAATTATGCTAAGTGAAATAAGCTAGGCAGAAAAAGACAAATACTGTATAATATCACTTAAACATGAAATCTAAAAAATTTGCTCTCATAGAAATAGAGTAAAATGGGGTTTTCCAGGGGATGGTAGGTGGGGGAAATGGGGAGATGTTGATCAAAGGGTACAAACTTCCAGATTTAAGACAAATAACTTCTGGGGAGCTAATGTACAACATGGTGGGATTATAGTTAAAAATACTGTAGTGTATAGTTGATAGTTGCTAAGTTGCTTAAATGTTCACCACAAAAAGAAGAGGTAATATGTGACATCATGGAGGTGTTAGCTAACACTATGGCAGTACTTATTTTACAATATATGTGTATCAAATCAACATGTTGTATACCCTGAAATTATGCCATGTTATATGTCAATTATATCTCAAAGTAGAGGGAAAAGAAAACACAACTTATCAAGATTTATGAGATACAGTGAAAGCAGTGCTGAGAGGGAAATTTATGGCATTGAATGAATGTATTAGAAAAGAAGAAAGATCTAAAATCAGTGATCTAAGCTTCCACCTTAAGAACTGAATAAAAGAAGAGCAAGGTAGACCCAAAGTTAGCAAAACAAAAGAAATAATAATTAGAAACAAATAAAACTGAAAGCAAGAAATCAATAAATAAAATCAATGAAACCCAATAGCTGGTTCTTTGTCAAGGTCAATGAAATTGATAAACCTCCAGCCAGGCTAAGAAAAGAAGAGAGGGGACACAAATTACTAATAAAATAAATGAAGGAGGATCATACTGATGACATGGACATTCAAAGAATAAAAGATATACTATTAATAACTCTCTGCCCACAAATTTAATAAACTAGAAAATGGACAAATTATTGATAGATATGATCTGTCAAAACTTAAAAAAGGAGAAATAGATGATCTGAATAGGACTATATTTATTAAAGGAATTCAATCAATAATTAACGTTCTTCCAAAACAAAAAGCACCAGGCCTAGGTGGGTTCACTGGTCAATTCTACCAAACATTTAAGAAAGAAATGATATCAATTCTCTATCATCTCTCAGAGAATAGCAGAGAGAATACTTACAAATTTGTGCTGTGAGGTCAGTTTTACCCTAATACCAAAACCAGACAAAGACATACAAACAAGTAAAACTACAGACCAATATCTCTCATGACCACAGATATAAAAATCCTCAATTAAATACTAATAAGTCAAATCAAAACAAGTATAAAAAAACTATACAGCACAACCAAGTGAGATTTATCCCAGTTATGCAAAGCAGGTTCAACATTCAAAATTCAATTAATGTAATCCATCACATAAACAGAAAAATTACATGATATCAGTAGATGCAGAAAAAATACGGGACAAAAACTAGTACGCTTTCATGATAAAACCTCTCAGTAAACTAGGAATCAAGTCCTCAACTTGACAAAGACTGTCTACAAAAACCCTATAGGTAACACCATACTTACTGGTGAGAAACTCAATTTTCCTATGAAGATCAGGCACAAGGCACAGATGTTCCCTCTCATCACTCCTTTTCAGTATCATACTGGAAGTCGTTACTAATGCAACAGGCAAGAAAAGGAAATAAAGATATACAGATTGGAGAGAAAGACATAAAAGTATGTTTATGTGTAGATGACAAGATTGTTTATGTAGAAAATATGAAAGAATCAACAACTCCTGAAACTAATAAGTGATTATAGCAGGTTGCAGGATACAAGGTTAATATATAAAAGTTAGGTGATTTTTTATATAACAATGAACAAGTAGATTTTGAATTTAAAAACACAATTCCACTTACATTAGCACCCCCAAAAATGAAAGACTTAGGTATAAGTCTAACAAAACATGTACAGATCTACATGAGGAGAACTAAAAAATTCTGATCAACAGCAACAAAGAATTAAATAAATGGAGATATATTCCATGTTAATGGATAGTAAAACTGTACTGTCAGGATATCCATTCTTCCCAACTTAACCTATAAATTCAATGTAATCTCAATAAAAGTCCCAATTATTTTATGGCTTTCAATAAAATGATTCTAAAGTTTATACGGAGAGGTGAAAGACTCAGGATAGCCAACACGATATTAAGAACAAAGTTGGAAGACTGACACTATTCTACTTCAAGACTTACTATAAAGCTACAACAATTGAGACAATGTGTTTAATGAAAGAATAAGCAAATAGATCACTGAAACAGAACAAGGAGTCCGTAAATAGGCCCCATGTATATAGTCAATTTATCTTTGACAGGAGAAAAGGCAATACAATGGAGCAAAGATAGTCTCTTCACCAAATACTGCTAAAAAAAACTGGGAACCCACATGCAAAAACTTGAATGTAGACACTACCTTACACCTTTCATAAAAATTAACTCAAAATGGATCACAGGCTTAAATGTAAAATCCCAAACTATAAAACTCCTAGAACATAACATAGGAGAAAACTTAGATGACCTTGGGCATGATGATGCCTCTTTAAATATAACACCAAAGATATTACCTTGAAACAAATAACTGGTAAGCTGGACTTCATTAAGATTAAATGTTTCTGCTTTATGAAAGACAATTTTAAGAGACTGAGAAGATACAGAAGAAGAAAATATTTGCAGAAGGCACATGTGATAAAGAACTGTTATCCAAAAATACAAAGAATTCTTAAAACTCAACAGTAGGAAAACAAACAACCCAATTAAAAACTGGGTAAAAGACCTTAACAGAGACCTCATCAAAGAATATATACAGATGGCAAATAAGCATAGGAAAAGATGTTTCACATCATACATCATCAGGCAAATGCAAATTAAAAAGTAATAGGAGGGCTTCCCTGGTGGCTCAGTGGTTGAGAGTCCGCCTGCCGATGCAGGGGAAACAGGTTCGTGCCCCGGTCTGGAAGGATCCCACATGCCATGGAGTGGCTGGGCCCATGAGCCATGGCCGCTGGGCCTGTGCGTCCGGAGCCTGTGCTCCGCAACGGGAGAGGCCACAACAGTGATAGGCCCACATACCAAGAAAAAAAAAAAAAAAAAGTAATAGGATACCTCCACACACCCATTAGAATGGTCAAATCTAGGACACTGACAACGCCAGATGCTGATGAAGTTGTGGAACAACAGGATTTCTCATCCATTGCTGGTGGGAATGCAAAATGGGCCAGCCACTTTGGAAGGCAAGTTGACATTTCTTATAAAGCTAGACATACTCTTACTATATGATCCAGCAAACATACCCCTTGGCATTTATCCAAAGGAGTTGAAATTTTCTATCCACACCAAAACCTGCATATAATGTTAACAGCAGCTTTATTCACAATGGACAGAACTTGGAAGCAACCAAGGTGTCCTTCACTAGGTGAATGGATAAATAAACCAGAGTACATTCAGACAATGGAGTACTACTCAGTGCAAAAAAGAAATGAGCTGTCAAGTCATGAAAGGATGTGGAGAAATCATAAATGCATATTACTAAGTGAAAGAAGCCAGTCTGAAAGGCTATCTTCTGTAGGATTCAAAATATATGATATTCTGGAAAAGGCAAAACTATGGATACAATAAAAAGATGAGGGGTTACCAGGGAGCAGGGTGGTAGATAGATTAATTGGCAGAGCACAGTTTCACTGCCCTAAAGAGGATCTGAAATTGCTCTGTGTAATACCATAATAACGGATATATGTCATTAAACATTTGTCCCAAGCCCATAGAATATACAATACCAAGAGGAAACCCTAAAGTAAACTCTTAATTTTGGATGATTATAATGTGATAATGTAGATTCACCCTTAGTAAGATCAGGTAAATGATATTGATAATGGGGGTGACTACATATGTGTGGGGTAAGAGGGTATATGGGAAATCTGTACCTTCCTCTCAGTTTTGTTGCAAACTTAAAACTACTCTAAAAAATTGTCTGTAAAACAGTAGGTACTTATTTGATTTAGATAAGCCTCAAATAATGCTTTAGATAAGCCTCTCCCCCACCATTCAAAACAGTCTAAACTGGACTTATTTTGGCTCTGTCCAACTTCAACTATAATTTGAGCACTTCCTTTGCCAATTAACTTTTTCAGTAATTTTAGCTGTTCAAGTACACAAAAATTATTCTCTGGTGTAATACAAAAAGCAGATTTAAACAATGTTGAATTATTTGGTAAGCAGAGTATTTTGTATTCAGCTTTTAACTACCTTTATCTATCATATTTATTATCGAACAAATTCATCAAGTTCCTTTGACAAGTATGTATCAAATGCTTGAATTTATTAATGGATGGAGTTTAGAAAGTTGAAATAGGATTGAGGAGGTGATTTAATCACATTGGGTCTGCATTTTCTCATTTATAAGGCACTGGCTAGGACAAGGCATTGTCTAAGGTCATATTTACACCTAATATTCTGTTAGGAATCTGTCTAATTTTGACAATGTTCAGTTATTAAGATGAAATCAACCAAGATCTGACCTAGATTCTAGTCTTCTAGTTCAGACCTTTGTCTGAAAGATAGAATATAATTTAAATGATTTAAAATATACCACACCTGGAAAGAATATTACATTGCCTTGAAGGTAACCAGTCTAGGAATGATGGAACAAAATTTGCTATGAACCATATTTAATAAAAATCTAACTGTATAAATGCAATAGGATAACGTGAGAAAATGAAATGCTATCAAGTAAACAGTGCACAAAACTTTGAAGTAAACTGATGATCAATTTTTTATTTTGAGAATAAGCAAAAGACAAAATGCTTTTACACTTCTGATTATTTCATGTTAGAGGTAAATTTAGGTATGAAGTTACTCTAAACAAGTCCTGGTCCCTGAAAATTTAGCACTCCTATCTTCATATAGTAAATTCCTGTGTGCTCACTATATTATAATTGATTTATATTTCTTTTCTAAAAATCATAACAGCAAAATTGTATACCTTTATTACAATGCCATATCATCCATTAAGTTGCATATCAAATGGTGAATATTTTAACGATTTAAATTTTCCTATACCAAGAAATGTGTATTAATCTGCTAACAGATTATAATCCATTTTAAGAAATTTTGATTCTTCCTATATATCATAGTAGATATGCATGCAATTGTATTGCATATTGGGTTTTTTTTAAATTACATGTGATAAACTTTACAGATTTATAGGAAAATTAAATATTTTCATATTTAACAGAATTTTCTTGGTTCAAACTACTTTGTTTACTGAATAAAATTATCTTGATCACAAACAGTGGGCTCAGACATTTCACATAATCTTGTGAAATTCATAAATAAAATATGAGAGACCAAACGTAGTATCACAAGCTTTAGAAGCTTATGAAAATGAACAACACCTAATACATAATTTTACACTGCAGTTTCCAGCAGAATATATTTTATTATATTTTAGACCATATGCCAATACAGATGGAGGAATCAGTGGTGAGAATTTTCTGGATAATGATTTATATTTAGCCATCAGAATTTTCTAATTATAACTGAAGTAAGATTCAGTGTAACAATTATGAAATTTAAATTGTTGATAAAGGCTCTAGAAAGCTTTGAAAAATGATCCCTGCCTGGTATTACTCATCATTTTCTGATTTAATTGGTCTGAAAATGCAGCCTGGTAATCAGTATATTTCAAAACCTCCTCTGTATAACTATGGCTATGTAACTGCTTGAGTGCTATGAAGAATAAAAGAATAAGAGATACTGTGGTTTACAGAAAAATCCAGCAAACACTGGACCTCCTTATAGACATGTCTGAAACAAACAAATGCTCAACAGGAGTCACACATCTCCTTAAATGCACTCTAATAACATAATTTATCACTGACTTTAATCTTTAGGTAAATTTTGTAAATTCTTTTATTTTTTAAGGTATGTCTAGTTGTTCATAAGAATTTAAGCCAAAGTTACTAAATTATTATTTCTTAACAGATAAAAGAAATTTGGAATAATACATAAAAACTAGCTTTGTTATTATCCTTCATTAAAAGGTTGCTTTGTATCAGTTCTAAGCAAAGATAAGAGAAACTGGTTATTGCTACATTCAGCCTAATTCCTTTGACAAAATACCCAGAAATAGAAGCTCACATTCCATTTGTCCCAGATGGTCTTCTGGGTTGCTTAAAAATACCCTTATTATTCTTGGGCCTGGTATAAGACCTGTTCATTTTTCTCAGATTACTCTGAGATTAATTTTGGAGGTATGAAGACCTACTCATTGAAATCTATAAATAAAATAGCATTACTAGGAAATGTACAATCGTCTTAATTTGAATAATATTAGTTCAAAATAAATAACTTGAAGATGTAATTCAGTTCTATAGAATTTGAAATTTCACCAGCTTTCACAATTTTTTCCAACATCTTACGTCTGAAAACTTTCAAAAACTTGATTTTATAAGACTACTGTTTTACTAACCTTGAATATTCTTAGAAAATTGAATATTCTTATATTTCTGTGCTTTTGTCTTGATTAAAATATTCTCAGGCAAGTTTGTACCCCTTGGGAAATCCCAGGCATATATATAGTCTTCTTCAGTGGAAAGACAGAAGCAGTGACAACACTCAGTTGTTTGTAAAAAAGAAGGAAGGGAATAAGGAAGGAAAGAAGGAAGGAAAGGGAAGGTGGAGAGAAAAGAATATCAAAAACAATATAATAATTTAGTCCCCTCAAGATAGCCAAAAAGTATACAAATGGATGACAAGCGTCTGAATTGACTAGCAGAAGGGTGAATGTCCAAAGAACTTGGCAAGTGGAAGTTTTGGCCATAGACAGGCAGTATAACCCTAAGTGTCCTATAATCTTAAGAAGGCCTGGTATTCCATGACTTGGGATATCAGAACAGTGTGTCTGAATCCAATGCTGTGTAAACATATGCAGGAAACCTACAAAACTGCTTTTCCACGCCTTGTGGGGAAACTAACTTCCTTTGTAATCAAAAGGTTTGTAGGCTCTGTGATGCGTTAACAAGACAAAAGAATGTATGTTTACTGAGATGTACATGAAAAATGGAACAATGCAGCCCCTTATTTTCTATAAGTCATCTAATCTTCCTCAAGCTGGGAAGTGTGGGTAGAATTGAAGTTTGCTTGAACCAAAGTTATTGCAGTCCTCTCCAATTAAAACCATTTCTTTTAAGTTCTTTTGAATAAAGTCTAAGTGGTTTAGACCGTCATTTCCTCCCTTGTCCTCTACAGAAAGGAGGCTATGGGCAACTTAGATAGCCTTGTGATGCCAGGAAAGGGAGCCCCATTTTCTGCTCTGACCAACTGTCTAATAACGATTATAAATAGTAAATGATCGCAAATCTTAAACATTTTTTATAGCACCAGCATAGAGAACATTCACTGTATGTTAAAGGGATTATAACTCGGGGGTATTTCTATTACTTTCTATGTAAAGACACATAAAAATGTCATCTGCGTGCTCAAACAAGGCACCACAGTTGTTGCATGCCATTGACCTAATAGTGCTTTGATTTGTTCTACCACAAATTTAGCAGTAGTAGCAGCAATCATCATCACCCTGAAAATGTTTTTATTTCTGCCATGTGGGGATGGGTGTCTAAAGTAAAATTTTCATTTGTATACAGAGAGTAAATCCCACAACCTCAGAGTTGTCATTGTGAAAAATAAGGTACAGTTCCTCAGAACTGACTTTTTAAGCTTCATGAAAAAAAGTGTTCCTGTATCAAGTCACATGGTTATCAGCATAAGATGTGCAGTGCTGGTTCTAATAAATCAGAAAGTCATCACAGCCAGAAAAAGCTTTATCTCAAACTGTTTCAAAAGCATATGAAAGATAAGATAAATTTTTGACGAGCTGACAACTTATTATGTTGTTACAGAGAATTTCTAAATTCCACAACCTCAAAATGACAATCTCGTCGGAAGTTTCTACTTAAAGCAATATCTTAGCAAAAATGAACTGGCACAGACGAAGAACAGAAATGACATTTAATCGGTCAAGTCAACATGCCCCTTGGGTCAGATTAAAATGTAAAGCTAAAAATAATGCTTTTAAAACATGTTTTACTCACAAGTTTGTCACCTCAAGGGATTGTCTTAAGGAAAGGAGGGCTGATGATACACTTATATTTATTTGAGGTTGTAAGGATTTTCAGTGACTGAAGGAACAATACCAGCCAAAGAACTGGTATTAGTACAAGCTCTCCCACCTAGAAACCCAGATTTTTACATGGCAAATATAGGAACTTCTAAAAGGAAATGACAATTGTATTAATATTTTAGTGTCAATTTCAAAGACTTTTCAGAAATGACATTGAAATCAGAGTGTCTCAAAATTCATTTCAACTTTTAAAAAGTATTGGGCTGGCCAAAATTTTCATTCAGGTTTTTCTATAAACCCAAATGAACTTTTTGGCCAACCCAATATCATGTACATGAAATGTGTTTACTATTGAGCTTCATATATAATCTTAACATGAAATTAAAAAATAAACAATCTATTTTTAGTTTCTGTATTTGTAAAAATAATATGAGTTCTATTTTTGCAGCAGCTATACTAAATAACAAAAATCTGTTCTTTCACAGTGAAGAATAGCAGTGTATTGTCAGTTGTGTCTCTGTGGCTTTTACTAAAGTTATAAATTTAGCTTTGTATTGGGTCTGTTTACTATACCATGTACATTGTTTAGGAAGATGATTTGTGTGTTATAATTCTAAATTGTATCTTTTACAATGTTTTTCTCTCTTATTAGGTATTTTATGTTTTAATTTTTTTGGTCTTTTTCTTTCTTAATCCCTCTGTTTATGTCTTTTTCTTTGCAGTAGAGATATACATGTGTATGTATATACACACAACACCACATGCAAACACTTCTGATTTCTAAAACATAGTCTATCTAGAGAAGTCATAGATCATATATAGAATTTGAAATTAAGATTCCCATCTCACTTTCTCTAACCTAGTTCTTTGTGTACATTCTTCTAAAATGCTTTGGAAAACTTCAACCTTCATATCTGGAAATTCCTATCATGTTAACTCTTTCAAGAAAAGTATGGAGACAACTCTAAATAAAGAACTTGGTCATGTAAGTAGATGTGCACTGACTATTTTATCATTTTAGAGAATGTTTTCTTTTCCTCCTAAATTTTTTAGTTCCACAGTAATCTCTCAATTATATTTGATTTAAAAATGGAAACATTATTGATAAATCTCAAGTCCTCTATCCAGGAAAGAAGAAAGTACAGCTATTAGCCTATTGTGTATTTTTATAAATCTTATTATAATTGCTTTCTACATGTACTTAAATACTTTTAAGAATATAGGGTATTATTTTATATTTCTAAACCATAATTACACATTTTACACATTATTTTTCATATTGCTTTTTTCACTTCTCAATGTATTTTTAAAGATTATTACATGTTAGTACAAACTGATTTATCTCATCTTTTAACCTAATGCATTATCTTCTAGAATATGGAGCAACCATACTTTATCTAACCATCCCATCACTGAAGAACATCTTTGTAGATTTCAAATTTCTGTTTGGAAATATTTATTTCCAACTTTGAGTGGAATAGCTAGTGGCCATTTTCTGCTCCACACAGAACAACTAAAAAGGTCTGATGAGATACAGAATTCATATTTTAAAGACAGCAGAGAGCTGAGGGAGCAATGAAAATCACAAAGCTAAGATTCTTTCTATACAGGGGAAAGAAAATTTTAAAACTCAAAGCCGATTTTTGCTGTGAGGATATTTACCATTTTGAGCATGAACAGGAAGCTAAGATTCCAGTACCAAAATCCCAGGAAAAGGCTGCTGCTAGGAGAGAGAGAAACTAGCAGTCTTTCAGCATTCCAGATGGTTGGCAGAGACTTGGAGGATCTCTAAGACATGGCCAGCTTTCCCCTCAAGGCAATTACTGATTACAGAGATTCACAGGGTACAAAGGCAGAAATGTAATCATATAAAAAAATCTCTGAAAGCAGAGTTTTTCTGAAGTCTCCTGAAACAAAATTTAGAATTAAGGACAATCCAGAGTGTAGCACCCCACAAAATACATTTGGCCCTGAGTAGAAACCGAGAAAGACCAAAGGTAAACCAGAAGTAGATGACTCTTTGCAGGCTGAAACTCAACTTTGAGCCAGCACAGTTCCTTATTTGACTTGGAAAAAATTAATAAACAAAAATCCCACACAGAGTCGGGAGACCAGCAGGGGGAGCTCTCATGCCCTGCAAGGATAGCAGAGCCCAGGAGGAAAAAGAGACTCCTTTACTGGTATGGACTCAGCCAATGAAAAACCGTGGACGCATTCTTTACTATAGCCACCCAACTTCCTCTTCCTCTCTATAAAACCGTTCTCCTTCCCTTGCCATTGGGGGACTCATATATGGCTCGCCAGGGTTGCAGACCCTGAAATGCAATTCTCTGCCAATCCTGAATAAAGCCGTCTTTGCTGAAGAAATATCTGGCAAATGTTTTGTTTCACATCAACAGGCTAAAGCGATAACTGCTACATTATCTTTCCTGCAGAGGGAAGAATAAACTTCCACACAGGAAGATAATATTATCTGGAGCTTTTGTAACTTTTTGTTCAGATATGCAATCCAAATTACCAGAATGATATAAAACACAATTGCATGACCAAAAATGAAGAGGAAAAAAATAATAGAAACTGAGCTGCAGATAAATGAGGTATTAGAATTAGCTGAATATGATTTTTAAATAACTATGATTAGTATATTCAAGGAAATTAAAAAATATAGAAAAACATGTTAAATGATTAAAATTTTCAGAGAATTATTTTAAAGCCAGTGGAAACCTGGAAGTGAAAAACTAAGAATTCAAATGATAGATTTTAATGAGACTATCCAAAGAAGATAAGAAAGAAGACAAAAAGAGAAATGAAACAGATAAAACAAATAGAATACAAGATTTACCCAAACACATACAGACTAAAATACATAAATTATAAAAGGACTAAATGTATCAAAGAACTAAGTTTTCCAGATGACATTAAACAAAACTCAACAGTATAATGCTTACAAGAAACATGCTTTAAGTATAAATACCCAGATTTAGAAGGAAAAGGAAAAGGAGAAAAATTACATTGTAGAACACTAACCAAAAGAATGAAGGTATAGTTACATTAATATATGACAGAAAAACTTAAGGGCAAAAAGCACTATATAAAATAAAAAGGACATTTCAATATATACAGGTTCTACCTACAAGGAATATATTACAATTCTAAATCTGTATGCACTCATTAACAGAGTTTTAAAATGGCTAAAGTAAATAACAACAGAACTAAAAGGAGAAATAAATCTATAATCTTAGGCATAAAAACATCTCTCAATAGGTTACAGAACAAAGATACAAAAAAAAAATACAAAAATATACAGAAAGGAAATATCCAACACATCAGAATTCACATTCTTTAAAGAACATAAAATTGACTATATTGTATATAAACGTCAACATTTTTCAGAGGTTGACATTTTTCTTTTCTTTTCTTTTCTTTTTTTTTTTTTGGTAATGTAAGACATTTATTTTGGTTACAGTTTTAGTGTTTTAACACTGATTTGTGACATAACACATTAAACTTCCTTTATTTTAACCAATTTAATACCTTCCCCTTTTCTGTCCAGAAAATTCACACTTTCACAATCAAATTACCCTAAAAGCTGACAGGAGGTAAGTAAAGCTTCCAACCAATCTGCTCTCCCAACCGGAGACGGCCTCTCTTTCCGATCAGGATAAAATCTTGACTTGGAAGGACCATCAGTGTTGGTTCTTCAGTGGTTTTTTTGCAGTTTCTATGACAGAAAATTTCCTGCGAGAAAAGCTAATATCTTCACATTTTAAGATCAGTGCTTATTTAGATTAAAAGATTAGCCTCTTACCATTAACTTGTGACACAGAAGGCACTAACATTCCTTTTCCAAGCATCCATCACCACAGGTGGAACACATTGCCACCTGCTGGTCATCATATTGTTACACACCCTATAACTTGCAGGTGATGGTCCATGTCAGTGAGGATTCTTAAAGAACTGATTAAATTTGTTATAAAGCAAAATAAAAAAAATAAAAAAATAAAAAAATAAAAAATAATAAAAAAAGAACCCTATGGTGTCAGAGCCAAAAGGAACCTTAGAGGTCTTCAGGTTGCTTGAGAGATGGTGATTTCTGCTCTCCAGCTAACTCAGAGTGGCAGGAAAACAGACCAGCCTGCGGAAGGTGTACTGCTTTAGAATTTAGAAGAAAACCGTTTCGTGCTCTCATCTGGCCTAGATGGGGGTTTGCTAGTCAAAGAAAGAGATCGGGTCAGAGGAGGGGGTAGGGGCACCCTGAGTTCCTATTCCATCACTTCCCTGGGGTAGAAAGCTATCCAGAAACAGCTTTCCACTCACAGCTGGGCATGTGTTGGTTCTTAAACAATAGAATTTGATTTTGAGGAGCTACGTCTCGTGAAGTAAATATGGGGTTTCTGGGACTAAAGTCTATCAAGAAAACCCAAGTTATCAGCAAAAAAGTAGCTCCAAAGTGAAGGCACTAATTCTTCCCCTGGCTTTTTTTCCAACATACCCCTAACAAAGATTTCTTCAAGAGATCTTGGTCAGCCAGCCTAAGTAGCTATGGCTGTCCTGTGCAAGAACCACTGCCTGGGCGTGGGAGGGGGACCCCCACCCCAGCTCCTGAGCATCTTCTGGAAGTGGAGCAGAAAGCTCTGACTTAGGGATGCTACATGTTTACTAGAAGAAGAGCCACACATTCTAACCCAGTTGGGGACGCACGCTTCTTACTTCCTTGTCCTGAAGCAGAGCCCCCCGCCTTGACACCACAGCTTGAACAGTTGTCCTCTGGCCACAAAGCTAACTGGATCTTGTGCACATGGGCTGGGTCATGGACATGCCCGGGGGCCCATTTCTTGAGAAGGAGTGTTGTATGAGAGAAAGAATTCAGCTTCAGAGAGCAGCCAACCTGAAATCTCACCTCAGTTCTGCCTTCGAGCTGGGAAGCCCTGAGCACCACACCCCTACTCACTCTGAACCCCAGTTCCTTTTCTTAAAGGTAGCAAGACATGAATAAGCCCTACCAAGTTAATAGGGTTATTGTGAGGATCAAGGTAGATTAAGTGGGAGAGTTATCCAAACACTGTGAGGGACACGGTGGAGAGGATGGCCATTTCACTTAGGTGGGTCTATTGGGGCAGCTTCGTGGCTGAAAAAGAAGACAGATTCTAGTTTGTTCGGGGCTGCTGAGGTCACAAAGCAAAGGGGACATCCAGGCTGCAGAGGTGCTGCTTCTACTTCTGCCAAGATAGAGACCATTACACCTGGGTGTGAAGCCCGAGGCACACCTGCTTCTCCTCAACCTAGCTGGAAGCTTCTCATCAACTCTGGAAAAGGCACATTTCCCACCTCCATACAGTAATAACACTGCTGGAATTGAAACTTAAAACTGAATTTTAAATATTCAACAAAAAGTCTCTGATATTTCCTTTCAGGTAAGACTCCTTTGCAAATCCTTGCAAGTGATCCTACCACCAAGTCAGGCTTCTGGGAGCTTGATACACCCACCAGAACAACACCCTGCATATATTTGGTGCTCACAAAAAAGAAAAGTTTAATTCCACAAACTTTTATCAGACATCTATGTGCTAAGCACTGGGGGCAGAGCTGAGGACCACCTCTCTGCCATTAGGGAACCTGAAGATGACAGCACTGCACCGCTTGCCCCTTTTTGGTTGCTCTACCACCAGTAAAGGCTCCATTTGGATGTTACGCCACGTTTCCTTTCTGCCTGGCTGAGTCATTTTTGCTGCGAAGGCTCCAGGACCTTTTCTGGCAGCAGAGAGCTGTAAGAACTACCTGTGAGTGGGCAGGATGTGAGCTTGGGCCCGTTCATCCCCCTGCTTGTCCAGCCACTGGCTGTGTTGCTGTCTCTCTGTCTCTGTCTCTCTCTCTCTCTCACACTCACACACACACACACGTGTGCACCCGCGCTATAATTGGCCAGCTTCCTCCTCCTGTTCTTGGAATAGCACCAAGACAAAAAGCAGTGACACAAGTGGCTTGGGCTCGCCAACACTATAATTCAGGACAAAACCCTTGTAATTCTCCAAATGGTGGGGTTTTTAAATAGGCTGGATTTCAACACCCTGTTTTCTAAAAAAGAAAAATAAAACCCTGCCCAAGGCATTGCTCTTCTAACCGACCAAGTGACGTCTGAGAGCCGGGTACCCCAAAGACGTGGATTCTGAACTCAAGCCTTCCACCAAGGAGTCACATTTTTCAAACGATTGATTTAGGAGAGTCCTCCAGGGGCATGTATTTGCCCACTCAAGGGTCTCTTTGTTTCAGTATCTTTAATCCTAAGGAAATCATTAAAATGCAGTCTCTTCATGGAGATTTCCACCCAAGGACAACTGACCCTGAGCCAACTCCAGATCTCATCATGTGCCTCTGTCTAGGAGCAGGGTGTGGAGACAGGGGAGACAGGCACCGTTGGGGGGAGGGGGACCCACGTTTGCATAGTTCCTTTACAGGGTCGGGGTCCCCACTCAGGAGAGGGCCCAGGGGTGGGAGGTGGGGAGGTCGGGAGCGGCCGCTGTGAGTGTCTCAGGCCTTACACTTCCACAGACCTCTTGCCCTCGGTCATCCAGAAGAAGCACGCCCGTCACAGGCCTTCCCCCACTCTGTGCCCCTTCCTCAGGGTGAGGACATCATAAATTGTAGGCACCAGGGAGCAGGAATGCCCTCCTCAGCAAGCTTCTTTATATGCTCCCCAGGAGGAAAGTGGCCCAGGGCTGTGTTGGGACAGACTTGTGGGCAAGTGCCTGGTGATGCTGGGAGCAGGGTACACTGTGTTTCCTAAACATGGCAGCTTGGGATACCACAACCAGGCCCCCCACATCCGACCTCTAGAGGAGAGGCAGTGAGGGTGCCCTAGAGTTTCAATTTCCCCTCCTTGACTAGTCTGTCATTGAGCTGGCAGAGCTGGGCCAGGAAACCATCGTTGGGGCCGATCTCACGGTTCTTCCTAATGGTGCTCAGGGCAGACTTGACATCCATCTTCTGACTCATCATAAGATGCACGATGACGAGAGTCGGGGAGCGGCTGTAACCCTCACGCAGTGGACGAGAACTCGGCCGTTCTTCTGAGCCAGGGCCTGGTCGATGAAGTCCGCCGCCTTTTCAAAGTAGGTGCTGAGGAACTCCTGTGCGTCATTGGCCTTGATGCCCAGGTATATGATGTCAGAGTCCTTGTAGAAGTTGGCATTGGTATTGACGTGCATGAAGGACCTGCCCTCAGCTGCATTCAGGACATGGGTGATGCCCAGTTTCTATAGCCTGGGGATGTCTTGAGCCACAGACGCATTGCCCACATAGATCCTGGGGGTAACCTTGTTGCAGGGCTGGCTCGGGAGGCTGTAGCAGCCACTGCCGTCCGAGAGCAGGTCGTTGAGATCTTGCACCGAGAGCCCAAACAGGCCCAACAGGCAGCAGCTGGGCCCTGCCAGTTGATATTTTTCCAATGCTAGAAAACTATGACCACAGGGGAACTAGGCTAGAAACCAATAAGAAAAACTAACTTAAAATATACAGGGCTTCCCTGGTGGCGCAGTGGTTGAGAGTCCGCCTGCCGATGCAGGGGACACGGGTTCATGCCCCGGTCCGGGAGGATCCCACATGCCGCGGAGTGGCTGGGCCCATGAGCCATGGCAGCTGGGCCTGTGCTTCCGGAGCCTGTGCTCTGCAGCGGGAGAGGCCACAACAGTGAGAGGTCCACATACCACAAAAAAAAAAATATATATATATATATATATACATATATATATATATATATATATATATATATATATATATATACATATATATACAATTGTTTGGAAGTTAAAATAATACGTTTCTATACTGTAGAAATTAGAAAAATTGTAAACTAAATGACAATGATAATGCAACATATCAACACTTGAGGTATTCAGTTAAAATTATGATTAGAGGAAAATGTATAGCCTTAAATGCATATGTTAGAAAATAACAAAGGAAAAAAATCACAATGATTTATGCTTTCATATAAAGAACTTTGTAAGGAAAGAGCAAATCAACCCCAAAAAAGTAGTACAGAAACAATTAACATAGGAAAAAAAATACATAATTAAAAAATTACTTAATTAAAATTTTAATTTAATTAAATTAAAAAATTTGACAAAGCCAAAAATTGATTATTTGAAAACACTAATAAAGATGAAAAATTCAAAAGACTTAACAAGAAAAAAACAACCCAACATATTACCAATTTAATGCACCAAAAGAAGATTTTGCTGTAGGCTTTACAGATATAAAAAGTTAATAAATTAAAATTATGGAAAGTTTCATACCAATAAATTGAATAATTTAGATAAAATGACAAACTACATAAAAACCACAGATTACCAAATTAAAGTAAAAGAAATTAAAGATATGAATAGTTCCTTATCTATTAAAGAATTTGAATCCAGCATTAAAGTCATTCCCATGATGAAAACTCCAGGCTTAGATGAATATACTGGTGAATTCTTCAAAATATTTTAGGAATAAATTAAACCAATCTTATACTAACACTTCCAGAAAATACAAAGAGAGCACATTTACCAACTCTTTGATTACCTCAACAAAATGTTGATACCAAAACTTAAAAGGGATGCTATAAAAAACAAGATTTGCAGGCTAAGTTTTCTCATAAATATAATAAATGCAAAAATCTTAAACAAAATATTAGCAAGACAAATCCAAGAATATATAAGAAAGATAATATACCTCAAATGAGTAGCGTTTTTCCATGAAAGCAAGAGTGATTTAACATTCAAAAAAATCAATGCAATTTACCCTATTAACAGAAAATAAGTGAGAAAAATAATACCATCATCACATTAGATGCATTTGATAGAATTCAACATCCATTCATGATAACAATTCTCAAAAAATTAGGAATAGAAAGGAACTTCAATAACTTATGAAAACCATCTTGGAAAGATCCTACAATAAATATCTTAATGATGAATTATTGAAAACTTTCTATTGCAATCAGGAATGAGCCAATGATGCCTGTTATCACCACTTGTATTTAACAGTTTTGGAGTTCCTAAGCAGTGAGATGAGACAGTTGAAAGAAATAAAAGGCACAAAGATTGAAAAAAAAGGAAAAAGGAAATAAAACTTCCATTATTGGCAGATGGCATATTTTTTCATGTAGAAAATACAAAAGGACCAAGAGCCAAATTATTAGAATTACTAGGTGAATTTACTAAAGTCACTAAATTTAAGGTTAGTATACAAAAATTAATTGCATTTCAACATATGTCTCAAATAAATAGAAAATTAAATTTAAAAACTGATACCATTTACAAAAGCATCAAAAAACTTGAAACAAGAAAAAAAACAACAGGTATGCAAGACTGCTACTCTGCAAACAAGAAATATATTGACAGAAAATTTTTTTAAAGGCAATTTTTTTTATTAGTTTCTGCTTTATAACAAAGTGAATTAGTTATACATATACATCTGTGCCCATATCCCTTCCCTCTTGCGTCTCCCTCCCTCCCACCCTCCCTATCCCACCCCTCCAGGTGGTCACAAAGCACCAAGCTGATCTCCCTGTGCTATGCAGCTGCTTCCCACTATCTATCTACCTTACGTTTGATAGTGTATATATGTCCATGCCTCTCTCTTGCTTTGTCACAGCTTACCCTTCCCCCTCCCCATATCCTCAAGTCCATTCTCAAGTAGGTCTTTGACAGAAATTTTTAAAAGACAAGATAGAGGGAATTCTAAGTTCATGGACTGGAAGACTCAAAAAATCATGTATAGATTTGTTGCAATACCAACTAAATTCCTAAAAGGTTTGTTCATGAATTCAACATGCTTGTTGTAAAATGTGTATGGAAATCCAAAGGGCCAAGAATATGCAATAAATTCTTAAGAACTATCAAAACTGAAGGACTTATACTATGAGATATTAAGACCTATTATAAATTATTAATTATTATTAATTAATTCAATGTAGTTTTTGCACAATATAAACCAATTGACCAATGGAATAGAATAGTCTAGAAATAGACTCACATAGATGTGGTCACCTAACTCATGTCAAAAGTAACATTTCAGTTCAGTGAGTTGTGGCCAACTGGATATCTTTATGGGAGAAAAAGAAGAACCTTTGCCTTTACTGTATTCCACACACATATAAATCCTAGACAGATTGTAGATTTAAAAATGAAAGGTAAAACAATAAGACTTTTAGAAGAAAACATAGGAGAATATCTTTATGACCTTGGAGTAAAGAGCATTTTCTTTATTTCTTAAACAGGACACAAACGATATTTAAAAATAAATAAAATGTAATAAATTAGATGACACTACAATTAAAGTATTCTGTTCACCAAATTTTATCTCCGAAGAATACATACAGATGGTCAAGTGGCACATGAAAAGATGCTCAACATCACTAATTATTAGAGAAATGCAAATCAAAACTACAATAAGGTATGACCTCACACCAGTCAGAATGGCTATCATCAAAAAATCTACAAACAATAAATGCTGGAGAGGGTGTGGAGAAAATGGAATCCTCCAACACTATTGGTGGAAATGTAAATTGGTACAGACACTATGAAGAACAGTATGGAGGTTCCTTAAGAAACTAAAAATAGAGCTATCATATGATCCAGCAATCCCACTCCTGGGCATATATCTGGAGAAAACCATAATTTGAAAAGATACATGCACCCCAATGTTCATTGCAGCACTTTTTACAATAGCCAGGACATGAAAGCAACCTAAATGTCATCAGTGCAGGAATGGATAAAGAAGATGTGGTGTATATCTATCTATCTATATACACACATACAATGAAATATTACTCAGCCATAAAAAAGAATGAAATAATGCCATTTGCAGTGACATAGATGGACCTAGAGATTGTCATACTGAGTGAATTAAGTCATACAAAGACAAATATCATATATCGCTTTTATGTGGAGTCTAAAAAAATGGTACAAATGAACCTACTTACAAAACAGAGTCACAGATGTAGAAAACAAACTTATGGTTACCAAGGGGGAAAGGGGGGACAGGAGAGTAAAT
The DNA here is from genome assembly GCF_025265405.1 of Mesoplodon densirostris. Taxonomy (NCBI): domain Eukaryota; kingdom Metazoa; phylum Chordata; class Mammalia; order Artiodactyla; family Ziphiidae; genus Mesoplodon; species Mesoplodon densirostris. Next base: position 101,156,038 of record NC_082663.1, on the reverse strand, counting down.
TGGGAGATTAGGATTGACATATACACACTACTATATATAAAATAGATAACTAATAAGAACCTACTGTATAGCACAGGGAACTCTACTCAATACTCTGTGATGACCTATATAGGAATAGAATCTAAAATATAATGGGTATATGTGTATGTATAACTGATTCACTTTGTTATACAGCAGAAACTAACACAGAACTGTAAATCAATTACACTCCAATAAAAATTAATTAAAAAAACAATAGGATGTTGCTAAGATGCTAAGTATGATATGTCATATAATAAAATGTATTTGAATTTTTCTGAAAAAAGTTATAGAGTGAAAAGGCAACACAGAGTTCAGTGTTTTTATTGTGTGTATGTATATACGGGTATGTACCTGACAAAAAAGCTCATTCAAAATATGCAAAGAATTCCTACAAATTAATAAGGAAAATACTATCAAACTAGTATAAGATATATAAAAAACTTGAGTAGGCACTTCACAACAGAAAATATCCAAGTAACACATACACATATGAAACAGAACTCAAGTAAAGCACATGGAAATACACACTAAAATCACAATGAGTTAACTTCACACCCATCAGAACATCTAAAACAAAGAGTGAGACAAAGCTAGGTATGGCAAGATTATAAAGCAACTAGAATTCTAATACTTTGCTGGTTGGAGTATAAACCAGTATAACCCATTTGGAAAACTACTTGTCAGTGTCTAAAAGAGCTGGAGACATGCATGTTCTGTGATGCAGATATTATGCTCCTAAGTGCATACATAACGCAAATGGAAATGCATTTTTCATATAACAAAAGAAATGTACAGGATAAATCCCACAAATACACAGTTTTAATACTGAGAGGGGAAAAAAAACAAGAGTACATCTTATATGATTCTACTTTTAAAATTTCAAAAACTTTAAAAACTAATATACAGTATTGGAATTTGGGATAATGGTTAACTTGGGGGTTTCAGGAGTCCTGGTAATGCTCTATGTCTTTATCTCGGGGCTGTTTACATGGGTGTGTTTACTTTATAAAATTCATTAAGCCCCACACAAATTATTTATACATTTTATAAGTAATCCTTCAATATATTTTACAGGGAGGAACTTTTATTTATGGGGTAAGGGGAGAGACAGAGAGGGAGAGAGAGGTGGTGGTGGAGGGGGCAGTGGGGGCAGGGGGAGGAGATTAATAATTTCAGGTATACTTGTCTTTAAAGTCATTACACATTAGCTGAAATATTGGGAAAATTCTTATGCGGGTATTTGAAAGGCAGATGCAGTTTCTCCTTGCCAAGATTAGGCTGTCACATTTGAGGCAACTTTCAAAACTGTATTTTGTATTGAAAAGTTGACCAGTTTGCCAATTTTCTTAGTTTCTGGCAGTTAGAAAATTCTCAAAAGGTATTAATTATTTAAAATTTGGGGGTTTTGTTTCTGCTTTGGTTTTATTTTGTTTGTTTTGTTTTGTTTTAATATCTGGATACGTTGGTATGCAAAATCCTCAAAAATGATCAACTTACAAAACACACATGATTAATGATAGGTACATATTCAATCAAATTGTTTTTGACTCCTGAGAACTTGACTTCTAAAGTCAAGGACCAGTGGGTTGCACAATTGTACTCTACAGACTTTGAACAATAATTATTTTTCTTTTACTTGAAATACTGTAATGAAATAGCCATTGAATGTAATGAAATAGCCATTCCTCTGAAAGATACAACATAAACTTCTATACAGAGAAACTAAAACTCATCCACCTTCATTTTCTACTTCATGACAGATTTTCCATTACAGGAAAAGCTGGAGCAAAACATCTAAACTTATTTATCTCCTCCCACTTTTTTCAGTGACAACATATATTATTTTCCTTTTGTCTCTCAATAAACACAAAGGATTGTTGAATTTACTGGAAAATAATTAAGATGAATAACATTAAAAAGATATAAGAACATCTCCAAGTTATTCCTTTTACTAATAAAAAATATGATTCACAGAGTCTCACTTCCCATAATTTTTATTGCTTACTATCACCTAGGAGGATCAAATCTAAAAGCTGATTATAGAAAATTATTTACAACCTGTGAAACCCTAAAGGAATCTTTCATGCAATTCTACCACCTCAGTACCTGACAAACCTCTCTGAATGCAAAAAAAGAATAAAAAATTAACAACAAAAAAACTGTCTTTAAAGCTAATCTGTCACTTGATTTGACATGAGATTATTCTCTCAAGTCCAGGAATCCATGTAAATTCCCTCCAGGCATCTCTAGGCAAAGTTCCTCTTCATTTTACAACTTCTAGGCAATAAGTATTGAGGCATACATCAATTCTATTATTAAAGTCTCTGCAAAGTAGTGCTATACTAAGGAGGGAAAAGCAACATGTTGGGGTTATGTGTGCTCTGTACTATGGAGGTTGCATGCTCGTCCCGGCCCACTGATGATAATGCTCTGCCCTAGGAATGCCTGCAGTACTTGCCTGGGCCCATGTTACTGGGAGAAAAGCCCACGGATATTTCCTTACCGAGGTCAATGTTGTGGCTGGGCCGGCCCTTGTGGTTCCTATGATGGTCACAGAGTGCACTTTAGCAAAATACTATCAGGGAAATTTGAGGAACAAGATTTATTATCCACAAATCCTGAAGGGTACACAGCATGCCTGAAGACCACACAAGGGGCAGGTTGAGTAGGGGGAGAAAAGGGGTGAGAGGGAGGGTGGGGCAGGGAGAGTGAGAGAGAGAATGAACCTGGGGCTCTACATTTATTTGGGTCTAAGAGCAAGGTGTTTAGGATTTCTCTAGGTCACTCATTATTGGCTGATTTGAAGCATAAGAGGAGGAATGAGCACACAGGAGCCTGGAAATGGGGTCACTCAAGCAGCCGGTTACCTATGTCACCCAGGGCTTTCTGAAAGAGAAACTTCATGCAGTGGGTGGTCTAGTTCTTTATCTGGTTGTCTTGCTAGTAGCTGTGTCATACAGTTGGTAATACATTTATTCAAGATGGAAGTCTTTTGAACTGGATGCCTTGGCAATCAAAACTTAGTGTCAGGCACTTACACCACAGAGATGAAGCCCAAAGGAGATACTGCTTGTGTACCTTGATGAGTATATTTCAGGTATTTCTATTTCTTTACCCATAAAGTGGATATAATAACTTAAATATTGGTATACTGTGGGGGAGGTAAGATTACATATGAAATAACTTAGCAAAAATGACTGCAATGTATCTTACACAATAGGTGAATATTCAGTGTTAGCTTTTATCCTCATAATAAACTATTCCAGTATTTAGCAGCTTAAAACAACAAACACTGATTATCTTACAATCTCTCATCAGGATTGCAGTCAAGCTGTCGGCCAGAGCTGTAGTCAACTCACAGCCTGATGGGGCTGGAGAATCTGCTTCTAACTAACTCACGAGGCTGTTAGCAGGCCTTGGTTCCAGGATGGCTCCTGGACTAGGCCTTCTGTTGAACACAGAACATTCCATAAAGTTTTCACATGACAGATTGCTTCTCCCAGAGTGAGAGATGCAACAGAGAGTGAGAGAACCATCAAGATGGAGGCTGCAGTGTCTGACACACATAATCTCCTAAGGGACATATTATCACTTTTGCAGAATGCTAACAGTCACGCAGCAGAATCCTCATGTGCAATGAAGGAGGAGACTACATGAGAAAGGAGGCGAGGATCATTGGAGGCCATTTTAGAAGCTGACTCATATAAACAATAATTGTTTATATATTATACCTCATAGTTATTCATACTATTTATTGAGCATCTTAGTGTTGTGTTTTTAAATGTATTAATTCATTTAATTCTCACTCTAACCCTATTAGATAGTATCGTAATTTCATTTTTCAAGTAAGATAAAAGAAAATTTTAAAGGCATTTTATAGCTAGTAAGTGGTAGAACATTATGAAATATAACAGTCATCTAGTTAGTATTTCAATGATATAAATAAAAAAAGCAAATTTTTCAAAAGTGATAAAGGATTTCAGAAATGGTAGGCCTGCCTTGTGTAATTAACTCTGATTAAAAGTATGATATTTTGCTAATAAAATAAGATTCCGCCACCATTTCAGCTATTACTTCAGCCAAAGAAATTATACTATGCATGAACTATTTTTTAAATATCTAAATATTGTGGAATACTTTTATGGATAGTATTTATAAATATTATATTTAAACATATTTATCTCTCACAATTAGTATTTTATGTCTTTCCTCTGTCCCCTGAATTGAGAAATACTTGTATCCCTGTCCTTATTTTTATTCTTTTAAGTTTTCATTTTTTTAAATATATAAACCTATCCAATTACATAACATTCTTCCATTTCCTAATTACATATTATCACTATTTTAATGATGTATAAAGAGCAGTAGTATTCTTCAGGGAAAATATCCAAACTCAGTTTTTATCTGTGTACAGAAAGAAAATAATTACCAGATATTAGACATTGTAAAAACCTCTGTAACTCAAAGTCCTAGGTTTTATCTTATAATTCTACTGTTTTCTTTCATGCAGCTAAAAACAAATTATTCTTCCCTAATTCACCAAAGACTTTTTAATACCAAAATAATTTTGAAAACTAATTCCTATTAAAATTTCTTTCTGAGTTTATACCACAAAGATGAGACCCAGAGGAATCCATAGAGCCTGTGAAAGAGGTAGGAATAAAGAGGAAATTAAGAAATTGGATATCACAAGCTAATCACCACAACCTCCCATTTTCATATTGCTTTACTACTGCTTTTATTTCATGTCATTTTTTTTTCATTTTTTTCCCTTTCAGAACTGAAGAACTTCTCTTTAAAGAACACATAAAATTTAAGTAACAATATTTGTATTTAAGTAACATTATTCTTTCCACATCTTTCTCACTCCAACTAAAACTATCAAAATTCATCCATATCTTTTAATATAAAGATTAGAAATTGCTCTGTCTCCTACTACTCTACATTAAAGTTAAACGTGAAGAAAACCAGGAGCACAGCCCAAAGAAAGCTGATCCAAGTTATAAAGCAGAACATATTTATCCAACTATGCTGCAAATACATGTGTCAATTATGAACATCAGTGTGAGTTTCCTAATTTTTTACATCATCTAAACTTCCCAGGACTAATTGAAACCACACTTATGAAGGGTTCTAAAACTTGAAGGGTTTTTGTTTTTTAAATGAGCTTGGAGCAAATATCTTAAGTCTTGGAGTGCATCAAATGTAGACAGTAAAGCTACTACAATCTAGACTGAAATAGACTGCCTCTGATATATTCCTCGTATACCAAAATTCCTCTCAGTGTCTCTTACTCTGCTATCTGTTACTTTGAAAGTAACATATCAGGATTATTCCCATCAGATTGTTCAAGATGGAGGCTATTATAGTTTAGTCACCCTATTTCACTCATCAACTTTAAAGTATAAGGCCTAAATAAAAGCCCAAAGGACCTTTGTGAACTCCCCCAAGATAACGGAACTTGAAACACACAGCATTTAAATTTCTATGAAAGAGTTTCTTGAGTATCAGTTGAGTTAGCTGAGGAATAGTTCTTGGCCTTCTTTGGAAAAGTACCTAAGAGTAAATAATAATAAGATTCATTGCCCATATTTGAAATATTTCATAAAACGCTGAGTGGAAGTGTGAAATGGACAATTCTTCTGGAAGACAATTTGTCAATATCAAGGACCTTAAAATTTTATATCTACACCTCACCTAGTTTTAGAAATTGGTATAAAAATATGACTAACACTAATTATACATAGTTTATTTTTATAAAAATAAATAACTAAAATAATCCATAAATTATGTTTCCATATGTTAGAATATTTTTGGTCATTAAAATTATGTTTCATCAATTAATATTTAATTACTTATTAAAATATTCATGAAAAGGGGATAAAAAGTTCATAAACAGTATATTTTCAATTCTGTTTAAAAATATTAGTGGTATTTTGTGTGTATACATACACATATATATATTTATAAACATTAGTAAATGATAAAATATTTTGTCCAGATTTGAAATATTTTGTAAAACATTGAGTAGAAATGTGAAATGGACTAATCTTCTGGAAGACAATTTGTCAATAATATCAAGGACCTTAAAATTTTATATCCACATCTCACCTAGTTTTAGAAATGTATGTATATATATATTATATACATATATATTAGGTATGAACATATGTATGTATGTATACATTTCTTTCTCTCTCTCTCTCTCTCTCACACACACACACACACACACACACTGCTCATTCCATCACCATAATGTTAGTAATTTGAGATTAGGGAATCATGTAACCCCAAATCTCAAATGGAAACAGCTGTTTCCATTCTACTTAAAGGCCTTCACTACATTTTATAGTCAAATTGCAAGCAGCCAAACTGGGAAACAAATACAAATATTCTTAATCTCTAACATTTTCATTTAATATACTTGGATATGAAAGCCAAATTAATTATGAGAAATGAATGCTCCCATTTTCTCAGCTTGAGGTCCATTTTAAATATAGATATCTAGCCACACATAATTGGGTAAGTTAAAGGTTGGCCTAGCTACTTTTGTTACAGTAATTCAACAAAGGATAAATGTTGGAGTACTATGGAAACAAGGATATATTTAATTCTATATCCTGATCAAACCAATTTTGAATCACTTGTTATGCTGACAAATTTCCTTCAGACATATGGAATTAACTTAATAGATTTTGAAATATCATTTGCCCTATAAATCCATTAGTCATTTCACAGAGGTTTAAACAGCAAAATTAGTAAGCATTCCTTGGCATCATTTATATAGAATCTGATTTGGAAAAACTGGTCCTACCTAGTCCATCTTGTAGTGATAAATTTCTAGTAAAGAAAACATCCAGTAAAATTCATTTATAATCATGGCTTATAATGAAAAATGGCAGCCCTAGGAAAAAAGTTCCTGAAGAATGTGATTTCTGTAACTACAGAGTTACTTCTATGATATTTAACAATGCAACCCTTCATTACTTTTCTCTACCCAACCACTCTAAACTGAGTTGAAAGTGAGAATATCCATCATTAAACTTTATTGGAACTAGTGTCATTGACCTTGACCACACGCACAGTTGAAATCCTGAACTATATGGATAATAGGGACATTAAGGTGAAATAAATGTCTTTCTTTTCAGTTCTTTGGTTAACCTCTAGATATCTAACAACATGGCAGCCGTTGATCCAAACAGAATTTCAGAACAAATCTTGCCCTTTAGCCACTTGATAGCAGTAAGTAATTAGGCCCAAACTAGGTATAACTGTCCCTTACCTCAGTGAAAAAAGAGAGAGAGGAAGATTAAGATGGAGTTAGAAGTGAGGTGGCTCTCTAACTATCATAAATAACCACATTTATAAAGATAATATATCAGGTTACTATTAACTGCAGTGATTCAATGTCTTATATAACTCAATACTTTGTCAAAAACTTTAAATAGATTATGAAAAATTCTCAATTTCCAAAAAGACAATAAGCCACAAGTATGTTATTTACAAAGGTATTGCTCAATTGAATAAACACTATAAATGATGACTGAATCTCCAGTGCATTCAGTACAAGCCTATTTGAACCACAATGTACAGAAATCTATTAGGGAAAACACTCTGCAAGCTATTCATCATGTGTAAGCACATTTCTCTTTAGGAAGTACATTAAAAATTTAATCTTGGACAACCAGAAATGGTCTTTCTCCACCTCCTTAACCCAGTCAACACCTGAGGCAAATCAGAATGGCTGCTAAGCAATGTGGCTCACATTTTTAGGGTAATTTAAAGAGGTCATTTACCTGGACACAGTCCAGAGGTGAGGAGTAGAATGCATACTTTGGCTGGATAGATGAAGAGGAGAAAGAGCTGATAAGACAGTTTGAAAGAGATGAGACTGCTGCTATAGTAGAAGAGTTTAAACAGCACGGAAGAGATGAACCATTCTTCTCCATTCCTTCTCTTTCTCCCTTTATCATAAGTTAGACACACGTACAGTAGATTCCGACGGACGATTTTAGATTCATCTATGTTTGCCACATGATATCTATAGTATTATAATATTACAAAACTTTTCTGCAGTGTACCCAGAGATAAATTATATTAAATATTTGATATATGTCATTCAGTACTGTTTCTATTAATGTACAGAATGTGTATCTAATGGTTCACAGATTTGGAATCATGTCCTATATACAATTTTGTATTCACTGTGAGCAAATAATGAGCATTTTCCTATGGGATATTCTCCTAATTTTAATTTGTGTACAGTATTCTACAATATTTCTTTACTGGGCATTTAGGTCATTCCCCACTTGCACTATTAAAACATTACCGAACATTCTTTTGTGAACTAGTTTTATTGTTTTTATTTTATTTATTTTATTTTACTTATTTTAGCTTTATTCTTATAAGAAAGAAATAACGAGTCAATATTTTTTAAAATTGCTTATATATTAGTGTTTTTCAATCCTGGCTGCACATTGAGATTATTTTGAGGAGCTTTCAAAAAATATTGGCAGAGTTTCTCTTGCTTTTTAAAGTTCCCCAGGTGATTCAGGTGTGCAGTCAAAGCAGAGGCTGATATGTATATTACCAAATTGACATCCTTAATCTTAATACTAATTCACACTCCTCCAGCATTATAAAGAATTGGCCACTCTGTCCAACACTGTATTGTCCTTCTTTGAATCTTTGTCAAATGGGTGACAATGGTATCTCATTATCATCTTAATTTGCATTTTTGATTTCTAGTGAGAGTGAACATTTTTCAAATATACTACCCATTTATAATTTTCCTTTTATGAATTGGCTTTTAATATTTTCTGCCCATTTGTTCAATTGCAATATTCAAGTTCTATTATTGTAAATAATCATCCATGAGAATTAAATAATTATTTTGCCAAACAGAGCAAATTTGTCATTTAGCTTTTAATTTTGTTGACATAGTAGATTATATAAAGATGTAAAATCACTAATCTATTTTTATAGTTTTCTATTATTCTTATCCTCATTTAAACTAAATGTCAACTGATGTCACTATACTTCTTAAATCTAAGATAAAACCACACATTGAATTCATTTTCTTAGTCAACTCAGGCTCCAGTTTCCACTGAATTAGTTCAATTTAATTATCATCTTACCATCTCACTCGGACTACCGTTGTTCTGAACTATATTTACCCAGACCAAGTACCCAGCCTCTTTCTTCAAGTTATTACAAATTATTCACACATGGTAATTTTGTGAACAAATTTGGGGGAAACCATGTGACTAAATTCAATGTTAGATGTTCCTCTTCTTAAAACTCTCTTGGCTTTTTGATGGATTACATCTACGTGGATCTAACTCTTTGCTCTCCTCTAATCCACAGATCTTTTTCTACAAACACCAAATTAATATTAATGCAGAATGGCTTAAATACTTCTTTTGTTGTCTTAGACCTGACTAAGTCCTACAACTTTGTTTTGGTCAGAGTGGACTACATACTGTAACAAACACTTCCCACATCTCAGTGGCTTAAGGCAACAGGTTTTTTTTAGCTATGATCAGTACTACGGTAGAGGTAAAAGGGAGGCTAAGTTCAATTGTTTGGGAACCCTGAATTCTTCCATCTTGTGTTTCTACCATCTTCTTTGCTTTCAAACCGCAGAGGTCAAAAGAGAGAAAGAGAGCTTATGAAAGGCATAAATGCCCTTAACTGCTTTGGTCTTAAAATAACATACATCACTGACACACATATTCAATTAACAGGAAATAGTGATATGGCCCCGTCTAGATACAGTGGGGCCTGGATATGTGGTCTAAGTGTGCTCAAGTAAAAGAAGAGACATGAACATTGGTGGACAGTAGCAAATCTCACAGGCATATTAAAGCATTTTCCTAAATAAGTAGGGTTTCCTCTAGAAATAAATTCTCATCTCAGATGTTAAGAAAACTAATTGTTTGTATGCTGCATTGAAAGACATTCAACACTCTGAGATCAGAAAAATATTCAACAATATTTTATCTATTTACTTCATTATTTCATTATCTGTATTTAAATACTTATACTCCTGGAATATATTTTGGAGTGCAACATGGATCAAACTTTATTCCAAAATGCTCACCAATTAACCAATAGTATTTAATGGTTAATATTAACACTTGACATGCTATCTTCATCATACAGAGAGAGAGAGAGTTTCTTAGATATCATTTCTATTTCTATATCTATATTACCCCTGGACAAACTATAGTTGACTCTTCAACAGTGTGGGAGTTAATCTGAGTATAATTTATCAAAAGCCCTCCATAATTAGGGTTCCTCTGCATCTGTGGATTCAACCAACTAATGACAGTGTAGTATTGCAGTATTTCCTCTTGAAAAGTATATGTGTATAAAGTGGACCTATGAAGTTCAAACCCACATAGTTCAAGGGTCTACTGTACAATTGCTATTAATGTAGCTTTATAATTTAATATATACCATTAAAACAACCTTTTATCATACTCATAAAATTTTCCCTCCTCTGCTTATTTTTCATATATAGTTTATATAGATCAAATTTTCTGTCTGGAGTCATATTCCTTCTGCCTGAAGAACTTCTTTTAATATTTCTTGTAGCATAGATCAGCTGGTTATAAATTCTCTCCACTTTTATATGTTTGGCCTTTATTCTCCTTCATTTTTTAATGCATTTGCTTCTGTTATTTTGGGGGGATTATTTTGTTGTTTTCTTATTTTATTTTATTTTATTATTATTATTTTTTTTTTTTTGCGGTATGCGGGCCTCTCACTGTTGTGGCCTCCCCCGTTGCGGAGCACAGGCTCCGGACGCGCAGGCTCAGTGGCCATGGCTCACGGGCCCAGCCGCTCCGCGGCATATGGGATCCTCCCAGACCGGGGCACGAACCCGTATCCCCTGCATCGGCAGGCGGACTCTCAACCACTTGCGCCACCAGGGAGGCCCTGTTTTCTTATTTTAGTTGAAATTGTGATTGAAGATATTTATAGATTCACTTGCAGTTATAATAAGTAACACAGAGAGAACCATTGTACACAATGCCCAGTTTCCCCCAATGGTAACATTTTGCAAACTATAGTATAGTATCACACCAGGATATTGACATGAATATAATGCACTGATCTTATTCAGATTGCCTCAGTTTTACTTGTACTCATTTGGGTGTGTGTATGTGTGTATTAAGGTCTGTAAAATTTTATCAGTTGTGTAGGTTTGTGGATTTCTTTTCCATTTTTGAGAAGTATTTTTTCTGGATATAACTGACTTCAAAAAAAAATTCTCTTTAAAGATGTCACTCCATTTTCTCCTGGCTTGTCTGGTTTCTGATTAGAAGTCAGCTAATACTCTTATATTTTTCCTCCATATATAGTGTGTCTTTCTTTCTCTGTCTGCTTTGAAGTTATCCTTAATGTTTGATTTTCAACACTTTAAACGTGACATGTGTAGAGGTGTGTGTATATGTGTATGTGTATGTGTGTGTTTATAGAGAAGGATCAAATCCAACCCATGGACTTTGGAAAGGAATAGAAATTCCTAAGTAGATTTAAGTTGTTCAGGAGAATAGAAAACATCAAAACTTCCCCCTGTGAGAAGACTGTCATTCTTTGACCAAATTGCAAATGGGGGCTGTAATAGAGGAGGTCATATATTTTGTGACTGGGGATTTATTGCACTTCATTCCACTTTACTTCACCTTCATCACTATCACATACATATTCTTTGGGGGATTTCCTTTCACCTGATCATGACTACCTTCACCATAAGAGGTCCACCCTGGAGATATTATAAATTTCCTTCTTGTCTTGAGAGACTAAGCAACAGCCTATAAGTAATGACATTTTTACATTCTTTCTCGTTGACATTCCACAATTGTACAGAGAGTACAATTATAGGCTTATGAGTGCATTATGTTGTGATTAATGTTTACCTGAACAAACTGATACTTGTCATTTTCATCAAATATCCACAGTTGCATTCTAAAGCAGTTCATAATGACTATGAACCAAAGAAATACAAAAACATTCTAGTATAAATATTGCTAGGTCTATAGTCAAAGAAAAATAAAACTTAGCAGTATCTGATACAAGCGACAATTTCAAGAGAATCATAATGAAGCCCTAAGTCCTAATCCACCCACACTCTCATAGAGATTACAGGAGATACCGTTACGTATAACATTCCTTTTGAGGGAATAGTGACCCAATATCTGCACCTCCACTTACATGAAAGAGAACCACTGAGCCCTGACATTCATTCACTCATTCAACAAATATTTATTGATGTGTTCATCAATGTATTTATGAACTAGGTATTGAGTGAGATGGTTCCTAATAGGCACTGGACTGCAGAGCCAAGTGCGTACTCTCAATTGATTGTAGATCTACTAAGAAGTTTTCATAAAATTATGAAGCAAATACATAAGTATGTACATTTTAATGACTGTTTCTCTGCTCTTCTAGTCTAGAGCAACAACACAACCCAGTTGTTCTAACTTCCAGTATTTCCCTTCTAAAAAAATAGACAATCTTTCTTCACCATTTCCTCCCATCTGATCAACACATATATAGTGATCCCTACACTGCAGTGGCCCAGTGGGCAGGATGGTGGAAGAGTGCCCATATCTTTCTTTTTGATGTCTGCTTTAGTGTATGTTCTGTGGCTACGTATTTGCTGACAAGGGTGTAAGAGGTACACAGATGAGCCAAGATGAGAACCACAAAACTGCTGCCTTGGGAAGAGCTTGATGTATAGAACAAATTCAAATGAAGCACTTTAGACCCACCACATTGCATACAATTTCAAATGTTCTTAAGAACTTGAGTTTACAAACCAGGAAAAAAAACTGTTCTCCAAGGACCCACACACATTGTAAATGGAAGGAGCTAACTAGAAAAGTGCTCGCAAATTTACCTTTTTTCTCAGCAATGCCTAAGGAGCAGTTTCCATAGACACACCTACTGGGGACTCATCTAATTTTTAGGGCCCTTTCTTTAAATCATCTTGCTCCTCAGGAAGTCTATGCAGAAAGGAATTAAAATAGCATGATGGAAAATGCCTTTAGTTGTAATTTTGTAACAAATAGTGCAAATCACATTTGATTAATATATTATTTTTAAAACTCTTTTACATATATCGTTGACTCAGTTAATTATTACAATAACCCTGTGAAGTATTATCAACTTTTTTTTTAGTTATGAGAAATGAGCTCAGATTAGTGTAGCAATTTGACCAAGTTTACATGGCTAATAAATAGATGAAAAAAGATTTAAACTCATGTCTAATTTACAACCAAAACTCTGAGTTCTTTGCACCACATGAAACTGGATAGGCTTTATGCCATTATTTGTAAACATTAACAGCAAAAAAAAAAAAAAAAAAAATCTAACTCTAAATAATTATTTATATTGTTCATCCATATAAAGCACAGTTCAGCAAATTTTAAGAAATACTCAGATTAGAAGCAAAGATTTAGTTGGTTCATCAAAATGTGAGATTAAGGAAACTGTAGTCTGGAGGAATGACCTGAGAAAAGGGACTGTCACAGGCTAAATAATGACTCCCAAAGATACAAAGGTCCTAATTTCTGGAACCTGAGGTTGTTAATTTATTACAGCACCAGAGACTCTGCAGATATGACTAAGTTAAGGATCTTGATATATGGAGGTTATTTTGCATTATCTGGATGAGCCATAAATGCAGTTACAAGTGTTCTTATAAATGAGAGGCAGGGATATTTGAATACAGAGAAGAAGGTGATCTGACAAGAGCAGGGAAGGATTTGAAGATGCTATACTGCTGACCTTAAAGATTGAGGAAGGGGCCATGAGCCAAGGAATACAGCCTTAGAATCTAGAAAAGTTAAAGAAACCAAACAGGAAGAGTTATTTAGGTGCAAAGCCAGGTGAAGAATCCATGCTATATTTTCAGTCATGTAACCTCCCTGAATACTGTATTAATCTCATTAGTTTGTATTCAACTGTGCCTCAGGTAAGTTATATAAAGACAAAATAGTATTAATATAATCACATATAAATATAATTAATGGACATAATTACCTAAGGATAATTATATTTTAAAATAATTATATAAAATGGTAATAAGGCATAAGAAAATCTTCCAAATAAATATCAACATAATATCTTTTATATAATATACAAAACAAATTATTCTTGGATTTTTACAAGTTCATTCATTGTGGCAGAAGCAACTCACTGTCCAAAAAAACATATTGCTTCCCATTCTTTAGTGTAGAGTTGTTAGCAGGGAAATAGCTGCCCAGCAAGGGACTGTATTTCTCAGTTGCCCTTACAGTCAAGTGTGTCCTTGTGACTGAGTTCTAACTAATGGAATATAAGAGGAAGGTATCACTTCCAGGCCCAGCTCATTAAAAACATGGCATATTCTCCTCCATGCTTTTCTCCTTCTCCCAGCAGGATAGACAATCATCAGTAGTTCTGGATACCTTCAGTAAGAGATGGTGGAGCTACAAGTTAGAGGGAGCCCGAGTCCATAAATTGTCACTAATTGATAGTTATACATGTTTTCAAGTATATGAGCAAGAAGGAATTTTATTTTGAGCCATTATATGTATTTGTTATGATTTGTTTGTTAAAGTTGTTATTCTTACCCTAACAATACACTCACCACTTATTTATTTATTCAACAAATACTGAGTAAATACTATGTACCACATATGCCTCTGGATCTTGAGGACAAGTCAATAAACAAAGGCTTTTCCCTCATGGAGCTTATATCTACTGTCAGAAAAACAAACAAGTGGATCAATCAATTTCAGGTAAAGACTACAAAAAATTATAGTGAGATATAGGTACAGAGAAAAATGTAGTATATTTAAACAGGATGGTCAGGAAAGTTTCTCTGGAGGTGACAATTAAATAAGAGCTGAAATAAATGACAGAGGGAGCATATGAATATTGTCAAAAGGGTATTTCAGTAGGAGGGAAGCAGTAAGGCAAAGGCCCTGAGGTAGGAATGAGCTTGGTGTGCTCATACAACATCAATGAAACCAATATGGTGGAGCTCCGGGAGTAAGGGGGGGAATTAGATCACCAAAAGAAAGATCATGTAGGATCTAGTGGGATTCTCATCCCAAGTGTATTTGGAAGCAGGAAGCCAAGAGGGAAAGGAAGAAAGTGATATAAAATGCTATACTTTTTAAACACCTCACTCTGGCTACACTGTGGAGAATACCCTATGGGATTAAGAGTTTAGGTAGGAAACAAATGAAATAGCACACACAAAAGTAACAATGGATTAATCTGTGGTAGCACATATTCAGATTGTGAGTGTAGAAAAAAATGAGATTGAAGAGGTGAGGTACAAAAGAAAGATATAAATAAAGGATGATTCCAAGGTTTTTGCCTACAGTAACTGGATATTATGGTGGTGCCATTTCAGAGATGGGGAAAACTATTGGAAGATAATGTTTGGGGAAAGAAATCAATAGTTTGATTTTGGATTTGTTAATATTGTAATGCCAGTTAAAGATCAGTCAGTTGTAGATCTCCAGTGAGCAGTTGGATATATTAATCTGGCATTCAAGAGACAGATGAGAGCTAGAAACACTAATTTTGGAGTCATCAGCATGAGAGGTATGGGTTTTAACTAAGGACATAGCATCCCTTGGGGAATTTGGAAAATTTGTGGAGGAGTTTTAGGCCCTCTCACAATTTAGAAGGTGCTTCTAAAATTTAGCAGTTGGGGCCAAAATTGCCAGACTTTTAAATGTCATGTAAGTAGAAAACCTGTTTATAATTATTTGTTCCTAGATCCTAACTACTGATATAATTACATAAATACAAAAGTATATCATATGATTTGTATGATTTTACTACATAAACTCACACATATACAGTCAACTAATATTTGATAATGGAGGCAAGGATATAGAATGGGGAAAAGACAATCTCTTTAATAAATGGTGCTGGGAAAACCGGTTATTTACATTCAAAAGAATGAAACTGGAGGTCTATATTACACCACTCACAAAATTAATTAAAAATGGATTAGAGACTTAAATTTAAGACCTAGAGGATCTCCTAGAAGAAAACATAAGGAAAAAATTCCTTGACACTTGGCTTGACAAGAATTTTATGGATATGACACCCAAACCACAAGCAATAAAAGCAAAAATAAACAAGTGGGAATACATCAGACTAAAAGTCTTCTTCACAGAAAAGCAAGCAATTAACAAAATGAAAAGGCAACATATGGAACAGGAGAAAATATTTGTAAACCACATGTCTAATAAGGTGTTAATATCCAAAATATATAAAGAATTCATACAATTCAACAGCAACAAAAACAAATAATTTGATTTTAAAAATGGGTGGAATACTGAAATACACATTTTTTTTCAAAGGAGATACTCAAATAGCCAACAGGTACATGAAAAAGTATTCAGCATCACTAATCATCAGGGAAATGCAAATCAAAACCACAATAAGATATCACCACATACATGTGAGAATAGCTATTATCAAAAGGGTGAGAGATAAGGGCTGAAGAGAATATGGAGAAACAGAACCCTGCATACAATCGGTGGTAATATAAATTAGTGCAGCCACTATGGAAAACATAGTATGGAGGTCCCTCAAAATATTAAAAACAAAACTATCATATGATCCAGTAATGCCACTTTTGGATATATATCTGAAGAAAATGAAATCCCACTATCTCAAAGAAACATCTGAACCCCTATGTTCATTTCAGCATTATTTACAAAAACAAAGAAATAGAAACAGTCCAAGTGGCCATCGATGATGAACAGATAAAGAAAATGTGGTGTATATACAATGGAATATTATTCAACCATAAAAAAGGAAATCCTACCTTTTGTGACAACATGGATGAACCTGTCATGCTAAGTGAAATAAGCGAGACAAAGACAGTTACTGTATGAACTCACTTATATGTGAAACCAAAAACAACAACCTAATAGGAAGAGAGAATAGATTGGTGGTTGCCTGGGGGTCAGAGGGAGGGGGAGAGTGAAGGTGGTCACAGGGTACAAACTTCCAGTTATGTCCTGGGGTTGTAATGTTCAGCATGGTGACTGTATTTAACAATACTATATTGTATCGTATATTTGAGAGTTGCTAAAAGTAGATTTGAAAAGTTCTCACCACACACCAAAAAAATGTAATGATGTGAGGTGATGGATGTGTTAACTAACCCTATTGTGACAAGCATTTTGCATGATAGATAAAGTCACTACATTGTACATCTTAAAAAGAACGTGTAATTTTATGACATTATTTTTATGTTTGGTTACTTATACAGAGTTCATATTTGAAAGAGAAAACGTGTAATTAGTTGGGACAACAGGTTAACTGTGGAAACCCACATATTTGGAGCCTACCCAGCAGGTAATTGGGACACTGGAGTGGACTCCACCCTGTGGTAGTCAATACAACAAGGCCCCATTAGAGCTGTGGTCACCTTCCAAGCCAGTGATAAGTACAGCCTCTTTAAACCTGTAAGTCACAGCCTGAACATCACCAACTTACCCAAATTTCAGGGTAGCCAATTACCCAAATTGTAGGTCATGATCCTCCAAATACACAAACAGCCTCAGTAGCATAATTCAGTAAACACAAATGTAGAAAATGACAGGAAATTACACTAGTAATATTGGGTTGTTTTACATAATTTGCAAACTTACTGAGTGCCTCATGGGAGTAAACCCCGAAAAAGGAGAGCCCTGATCTTCTAATGGCCAGGCTGAAACCTCCTGGGGAGGAGTGCCAAACCCTCCTCTCTGCTCTGAAGCAGGATTTCAAGCATGTTTAGACTCTGATGAAGCAATGAAGCAGTCATTCTGTTTAACAAAGAGGAAAGCCTGGTCACAAACCCAGAGCATATAATGATTTTAATTAAAAATTCATAATTGGCTCCCTGTAGCCTAGAGGATCAACTCCACACTTTTTTATTGTGTCTCAGTTTGAAACAAGTATCTGGGTACAATTTGGTTTTTTGGAGGTAAGCCCAAGATGCACAAATGATGAAATGAAAAAAGTGAGACAGGGAATGGAGAAAATTCTATAAAGGATGTGTTAACAAGTAGGTTAGCTCTGAAGGTACCTGGGGCTCAGTTCCACCACAGACTCTCTGTGTGTGGACCACATCTTAAAACTGTATAGGGACTGGGGCATTTAGTCATTGTCTACCCGCCCCATTTGCTGAGAGTGCTCCAAGACATAGTAACACCCTTCCCAATCTGTACTGCTTGAAAGGGAGCCATCTTCCCTGGTTGTATAGACAAAGATCTCAGGCACAAAAGAGAGAAGCAGATACTTCTGTGATGGAAAGGCATCAGTGTTCCAGACACTGTCTCATCTTTCAGCTGCAGGTGAACTCAAGAAGGCTGAGGGAAGATGGGTGGGGCATTCATGAGTTTGCTTCACATGGCATAGCAGACCCTTGTGGTTTGGCATGGAACTCAGCAAACTTATCTCTGCCTATTTGATCCTATAATTCACCCACACCAAACTGTCTGCAGTTTCCTGAATGGACTACACCTTTCCAAAATTCCAAATCCCCAATTGTACATTCTGCTTCTCTTCTCTCTGTGCCCACTGCAGCTGGTTCATATTTTATGAGGGTGTTTATCTAGCACTAGGCAACAATAACAATTTACATACTGAGTCTATCACAGAGAGTGGCATAGAAGGAGCACTCATATGTTTGTTGAATAAAGACAAAAAGAACAGAACAATCCCTTGGATGGCGGTGAGATTGCTGACAGAACAAATAAACACTCTTAGCCTGCTGGAATCACGTAGAATAATCCCATCTGCAAGGGAGGCAGAGAAAGTACTTTGCCAGTGTATTGAAACACAGTGTTCCAATACTTCTGGACAACACTGTGACAGGTAGACAAACTAAATCCTTAAATATGGCTAAGAGAAACACGGGTGAAGCTTTTTGAGCTCAAGTTTGGGGTCTGCCCTGAGTCTGAGGTTCTTAGAAGGACCCAAATGATATGTTGCTTTTATTTTATGTCTAAGAGATATTGCTAAATACCTACCAAACTGGATGTATTCTCCACCAGTAGATTTGGAGAGAGCTCCAGGAAGCCCCACTGCTCCTGCTACTTGGCAAGGTTATCACTTCTGCCTCCATAAACATACAATGGATTTTTCCCCCTAATTCAATTGAGAGACTCAAATGTTCAGATTCATTGAAATGCTGCAGAGACAGGATGTTGTGTGAGATTTGTAAGGTGGCTCATGAACCTAATACCTTGCTTCTAAATCTAGGAAGCAGAGTTTCTTTGAGCTCATCTGAGTCTTATAAATGGCCTGATCTCTTTAGGCTGGTGCTAGGTCTTGGCAGGATACTCATCTGGGCACCAATAGTTGTCACAGGACTCTTCTATTTCCCTGGGACTTATTCAGAAGGCATGCTGTAAATTTGTAGCAATAAGATATACCGATACTGGAGTATTGTGAGGGTAAAGACAGATTATAGAATTGAGGTATCTTAAATACACCTTTAGCAGAAGTGAAACCAAGCTGTCAAAGCCAGTCTTTTTAGCCAATAAACTGGAATTTCTTTTTTTAATTTTCTATTTGGAACTAAAACATCCTTTTGCTACATAGGCATCAGGGTGTCCACAAGTTGGTGATTTAGGGTCAGGGTCCTGAGCTATGCATTGGAGGGTGTATCCAAGGTTTCTTTGAGCAAACAGAAGAACAGCACCTGTACTTTTTTTGCAATGCTACATATGAAACAAGAGCTGCCTAATGATTCTGTGAAACACTTTGCTGAAAATAAACTCCCTATACTAAGTGCTCAAAAGCAAAACATAGCCAATGAAGGTGACAAGGACATCTATAGGTGACACTGAAGAACCAGGCCAAGATCTTCACACAAAATTAACTCTTTTATTCAGAGACAGCCTAGCTCAGAAGGTAAAAGAGGAACAAATGACCCGATGCTTGTGCTAAACAAATGACAGAACACAATAAAAAAAAATCAACACAAATGATTGCTTTTCCAGCTATGGAATGTTTGGGATTTATAGTACAGAAGGCCAACAGAGAAAATTGTTTTACCAATATGCCTCTTAACAGTCAAGTGAATGTTAATCCTCCTCATTTATAGAGTCTCACAAATACATATGACCGAAAGAACAGAATGTGTTAATGACTAAACTCTGACTCATTTCTCTCACTCTGTACATGGAGTCTGTTGCCAAAATCTATCACTTCTTAAATGTCTCCTATAATTATAACTTTCCTATTTACTATCTATGTGGTTTACAACACACATACACGATGTCCGTGGAGTCACAACAGCACCGGGACACCATTTCACAGAATAATAAAACTGGCCCGGGCTTCCCTGGTGGCGCAGTGGTTGAGAGTCCGCCTGCCAATGCAGGGGACGCG
The DNA here is from genome assembly GCF_025265405.1 of Mesoplodon densirostris. Lineage (NCBI taxonomy): Eukaryota > Metazoa > Chordata > Mammalia > Artiodactyla > Ziphiidae > Mesoplodon > Mesoplodon densirostris. Next base: position 101,135,602 of record NC_082663.1, on the reverse strand, counting down.
GGTTCGTGCCCCGGTCCGGGAAGATCCCACATGCCATGGAGCGGCTGGGCCCGTGAGCCATGGCCGCTGAGCCTGCGCGTCCGGAGCCTGTGCTCCGCAACGGGAGAGGCCACAACAGTGAGAGGCCCGCGTACCGAAAAAAAAAAAAAAAAAAAAAAAAACTGGCCGTCAGCAGCATTAGAAAACTGGTTCAATGTGACTCAGATGGTAAAAGGTATAATCTCAATATCTCATCTGGAAGGTTATCTTTAAGGCACCATCTAACTCTAAAATGGTATGGTTTGATAATTCCACACCCTCCTTTTCTTCATCAGTCTGCCACTGTCTCAACATTAGACTTGACCATTTCTCACCTAGGCAACTACAATTTCCCCTTTATCTGCCAGCAGTAATTTCAGGGAGCAAATCCTTCTTCTTCATTTTGGCCTCCTACAGTGTCACACTGTACTCTAGACGTGAAAATAACTCTCTTGGCTCTTGTGTTCATAGCCAAGATGCTCAGCCTATTTTCTCAAGTCTCCCAACAAAGACTGAATTGTATGTCTGGTGCCACGTCATTTGGGCCTGGCCACTTCTCCACAGCTTATCATGGGTTCATTCACAGCTTTCCCTCTTCCTGATCTCCCACCCTGAGGTTCCACAAAGCTGTCTTATGTGCAAACATACGCATTTTATTTCACTCCACCTAGCTGCCTACAGCTTCCTCTGCTTCTGTTTTCATTTAAACAACTTTTAAAGTTCCCCTCAAAAAAGCAGTTTTCCCAGCTCCCGACTTGGCGTGGCCTAGTCCTGTGTGAAAATGGAAATGGCACATTAGCACTATCTGCTGCAGACAGCAAACTCCTTCAGGGCAACGACAAAGCTTAATTATCCATACTTGGTAGAAAACAGAAAATTAGAGCTCAATATGTGTTAAATAAAGGAAAACAAACATTTTAATTTTTGTTGCCATTTGATATTTCTATGGGTCATGTTTTGAAATCATTTTGCTCAAAATACAAACTGGAACAAATTTCAGGAGGCTTTTACAACAGTTACCTTAAAAATCATCCCCACCCCCAGAAAATGAAGCCTCTGGATATTTGACTTTGATGACTCGGCATTTGAGGGAAATTTATGGAAAGTCACGTTATTTTTAACATGTTCGTATATTTTCTTTCCATTTTGCACTGTGGGTCTGTGTGTCACAAAGTACAAAGAATCTTCCAAAGTAAAAGTAAAGGTACACGATTTTTATTTTTTTGCCACCATTGTATCCCTGGCACCTCATTGACTTAGAATAAGCCCACAATGAATATTAAATTGAACTTTAATAAAAAATGCATTTTTTATTTCTAAGTCATGAGCAGGATATGAGTTTTAATTGTATAATTTCAATTCTGTGCATGATACATTTCATGGTGAGGGAGGGCGGCTGCTAATTTGAAGGTGTTTGGCCCAGGCAACTAGGCTCAGCCCTGCCTAAGAGTTCATGAACCTCCTGGAAACAGAATTGAAGGCCCTAGTGATTAAAAACTATATCACACAAAACTAGGTCACACAAAAGATTCCACAATTGTCTTAGGTACACGCTTCTGATTCATTTCTCATTTCCAATAAGCTTCAAAAGACAAAAATCTTCCATAATGATATCCTTCATGGCTATGTTTTCTTTTCTAATCCCATGGCCATTAGCCTAACCCAAGCCCCTAGCTTTTCACAGAGGATTTACTGCAGCAGACATCACACAGGCTTTCCTGATTTTCAGATTTTGCAGTTCTGGTATAGTATTCCCTGTAACAAAAACACATCTTTTTTAAACAAGCATATTCTATCACACTTCCCAAAATTATTGTGTTCCTTGATTTTCCTGTCTATCAACACAGACCCTCGCTATCTGACATTTAATACTTTCTGTAACCCAGCTTAAGAAATCTGGCACCATTCTTGACTTCTCCCTTTCTGTTGCCAACTCCCCTCCTAAATTAAGCTCCAACCTATCACCAAGTCCTATCTGTTTTACTCTCATGTCCAAGATACTAGCATCTCTCTCTCAGACTACAGCAAGCCTGTATAGGTAGTAGCTTGATGATGATGGTGATGATGATGAGTGATCCACCCAATTTACTGTACACACAAGAACCAGAACAATCTTATAAAAAATAGGTCATATTTGATGATATTGCTTAAAAGCCTCCAAAGAAGTTCTATTAATTACCTAAGAACAAAATCCAAATTCTCTACTCTGATTCTCAATGTCCAGCATGATCTGGGTCCTGTCTATCTGTCTAATTCATCCTGAGCCACTTGCCCCCTTCCTTACTTGGCTTCAGGCTTTAACTTTCTGTTAGTTTTCAGAACCCATCAATCTCTTTCTGTGTTATCTGTTCTCTCCTCACTCCCTCACCTACTTGGCTCCTCTCAACTTTTAGATCTTGGCTTGAAGGTCAACTCCTTGGAGATGTTTTCCCTTACTCCCCCACCTAAAAAATCCTCCCATCTCCAATATTCACTGTTGTAGCATCTAGCTCATATTGTCTTCATCACATTAGTAGCATTACTACTACCATTACTTACCACCAACTTGCTTCTTATATGTATTTGCTTACTTCTTTGTTTGCTGCACTCAACTAGAATGTAAGTCATACAAGGGCAGTATATCACATCTGTCTTGTCTACCACTGACTCACCAGAACTGGATAGAGCCTAGTGCATGGTGTGCATGCCATCATTTTTTTGTGGAACATTCTATCAGTGGTTTTAATTTTATTCAACTAATTATTTGTCTCTACTCCCAGATTCTTGCTCTCCACTGTGTTCATGACAATTGCCTCGTCTTTGCATCAAGGTACACTATTTCCATCTCTGAGATTTCACTCATCCCCTTTGATCAAAATATTCAACCCTTCCAGCTTGGTCTGCCAAAATTCTGATGAAGTCATCTTGCCCTCACTGATCTTTTGCTCCTTAGCATTCCTCTATCACTTAAATATTCTCCACAAAATTCTAATTCTTATATATACAACATTATATACAATACAATACAATATTCTAATTCCTTAATATAAATTGCCATCATTTCCTCAACTAAACTCTGAATACATATGTTTGTATATATATTTACTTATTCCTAGAGTTACTATGTCAAAGAACACAACATTGGTTTAGAATCAATTGATTAGAATCAGATAACTTCATATGTATTAGATACATTTATTAGATATCTTAGATAACTTCATAAGAAGGATCTTAAAGAAAGCTAAGACCCATGTGTATATACTAAAATTCTAAATATCCACCCCAGGAAAGCTTTCATCTTTAACATCTTAACATCTATTTTTTAAAAAATAAATTCATTTCTCTAGTCCAAAAGACACTTTTGTAAGTTTTATAAGAATTGGGTTTTGCTTGGGTGGTGATGACACCTAAGCTTCCCAAAGTATTCTATACTCTAAAAATTGCAGGAACACAGCATACTGGAGACCATATGGAAACAAGTTCTGCAAGAATTCTGTATAGTTAGCATCTGCTTCTGTCATAACTAGTACAGAAACTGAAACATGGCTTTTGGTTTCTTCTCTCAGGCTAATGCTTCAAGGACAGTTTAATCAAGGAATACTACTAGAAAGTGTTTTGCCAAGATCTTAATAGCTGAGTTACTTTTCAGTACAAACACCTGTAATTCTGAGTATCAGTGCTACTGACTCATGCATCTTTATATAACAAACTCAGAGATCAAGTATAAGAGTAACTCTTATAAACATTCTTGACCCTCAAAGCCAAAGGAAGATTTAAATTTGGGACCAGGGCTGTTTCTGAAGCTCTGCACAGCCTCAACTTCTCCCATATACCAATTTTGCTCTAGGGGCCACTTATTCTCCCACTCAACAAAAAATTATGGGCAGCCAGTTCTTTGCCAGGTTTTGTTCTGGGTGCTAGAGACATTGAGGTAAAAGACGGGCAAGTTCAGTGTTCTTCAAGGGGCTTTGTAGCATTCCAGTGGTAATCTTAGTGCATTCTTTTCTGACTGACAAATGTACTTCAAGATCTCTATTTTTCTCATCCTTTCCCTCTCTCAATGCTGGAAGGCAATATAAAATCTTTTTTTGCCATAATTTACTTCCTAATTCTCTTTTTAATTCTTAATATTTCTTCTAAATTCTCAAAAACTTCTCATCATACTTAATAATACCATGTTTATAAATCTAAGATGCCATAAATTATAAGAACACACCACTACTTTATGTACCACTAAGAGCAAAAAAAATACCTTTGATAATTAAATTATGTTACAATACTTTTTATCACTTGTAATTTTTTTATTGAGGTATATTTGATTTACGATATTATTCACTTTATTCATTATTACTATGATTCATTTTATATTACAAAAAGAGCCCACTTGAATTTATTTAGACGTAAATGTTTACTAAATCACTGGCATTTATGTAAAAAGAAGTATAAACATAATAAATTATTTCTAAAATTTCTTCACATTTAGAATCCAAATTACTGATCAATTCAGAATCATTAAAGTCCATAATTTTCCATATAAAATATCCCTTTGTGCCATCAAGAGCCTTGGTGAAACAGCGTTTTTTAATTGTGCCTCATTTCTGTCTTCAGGATTCTCTTGCAAGCTGTAGATTATACATCGATATTTATATATCTATTTATTGATATAAATCTGTATGCCCAAATATGAGCAGTAAGAAATACATCACAATTGCTGCCTACACGACAGCAGTTGCATGACACCTTTTGATTTCACACATGTTAAAATGTACAAAGAAACATGGTTCTTAGAAATGATGAAATATATCACACCAAAAATGTAAGCCAATTTTTTTAAAATGTGCATTATAGCTACAAATTTTAAAAGAAAAATACTCCTGATTCTATCCACAAGTATCTTCAAGGGCAATGTTAGTCTCACGCAGATAAACAATGAATGTATGGCAAGTTCCAAAACTGTGAAAAACTGCCCAAATGTGATCGTTCTCATCACCTCCTAAGGTAGAAACAAGAAATGTGTTCACATTCAAAATTACCAGTGTCTGCTGTTTGCTCTGTCTGAGGAAATGTCTTGAAAGCGAAACGTAGATCCAAGACTGCCTACAGAATCAGCTTTGCCAAGAACCTTAATTTAGCGCTGTAAAATCCTAGAGCCAGTAGAGAATCTGTAGAATGTCTAGTCCCAATATCCTCCTCTGGCACTGAGGAAACCCAGGCCTGCAGTCACAGAGATAGACACTAGACCTCAAGCTTCCTGAGTCTTGTGCCATAGCTCTTTCTCCCACACACTGCAGCCCTTCTTCTCTGGGAGTCATTCTAGCACTTCCAGAAGAGAAGTAGTACCCCATTCATGCTCCCAATGTGATATTGTTTGGCACTGAAAGGACACACTGCAATACGGTTCTTCTGGGTTTGATTGAAAAGGACTGAAAAATGTCTTTTCAGAACATTCTTAAAGCAGAATTTGAAATTATCTAAGGACCTCTAGGAAAGACAGAGTTGACTAATGGGTAGGAATCACGAATCTGTAACAGAGGTCGGTGAACTATACTTCTTGGGCAAAAACCCCACCTGCCACCTGTTTTTCAAAATAAAGTTTTGTTGGAACACATTCATGCCCATTTGTCTCTGTATTGTCTATGGCTGTTTTCAAGCTATAACAATGGTTGAGTAGTTACAATGGAAACCACGTGGCCTGTAAAGCTGAAACTATTTACTATCTGGCTTTTTACAGAAAAGTTGTCTATCTCCTTACCTAGAAGATAGGCTTTTAAGGACAGAGGCCAGGAATAATAACAAGCTGCAGCTTCAGGCTCCAGAATAGATTTTATGGGTTGATGGTACAGAAAAAACTATTCTTTTTAAACATCCATTTAACCAGGGCACTCATTATTTCTACTTCCTATTCATACTTCATCATCCCATAGAATAGAACACAAACACACAGAACATACATACAAACACACACGCACACTTCCAGAAAAAAGGGAGTGGCTTTTGTCCAGTTATCTTCCAGGGCTAACCTTGTTGTCACAATCTAATTAAGTGATACATTTATTTCTTCAGCTATGAAGAATTCTTCAATTACCCTCTTGATTCATTCATGTTTCCCAAAACCTTTGTCCAGTGTATTTGAGCCCTGACTCCAAACTTTCAACACTCCCACTCCTGAGTCATCCAAAACAGTAACCTATTCCTCTGCATTACTTCTATAATAAAATTCTTATCTGATAGACCCTGATACTGTATACAGTATACTGAATACATCCTGCAAGTAGTAAATCTCCATAAACATAATTGGGCTACAGAAGTTCTATTAATACAAATATTATAAATGAAAATACTGCTTTTATTTTTATCCAAAAGTTAATGAATATATATGACCTTTTTAGAATACAATCTTATAGTTATCAGGAGCAGAGACTTTGGAAATAACTGTGCTCTTCACTTAGCACAAAATTATCCACTTATGCTAAACAAATCAAGGGACTGCCTCGATGGTGAAAACTCAACAGGACTCTTTTAGCATTAGCCATATAAATAAATCAAGAATTTAGCTCACAAAAGGAGAATCACTGAATTTATTTGTAAATCAATTTATAGATAGTGATTCTAGATAAGAAGTAAATATTCTTCTTTAGAAAATGTTGTAGAACTTATAAAGTTAGGACTTGGGAAATAGTACAACCCCTAAACTGATGTGGTAATCTACTAGGTGGAAAATATACACCCAAATAAATGCCTATTTAAGTGCACAATCTCCTATGGCTTTAATGTGCCACCTGCTAATTTTTTACAGGCAGTCCCTACAAGAATAGAAGCATCTTGAAATGCAATTCATTAAATGAGTCCCTCAACCATACTTTAAAAAAAAATATTGTGAACTCTAATTGACTCTGTAAACTTTCCAACAGAGAGCTTTATGTATGCTAATAGTGTTGGCCAGAGAACATCCCCAACAATTTTGCCTGGGTAAGTAAACCTAAGAGAGAGGTTGGCAGTCATCCCCACTGAGGTTCTCCTAAACCTGCAAGAATACCTTTAAATGCTGGAATTGGTGAAAATACTTCTTTATATATTCACATCCAATCCCTCCTTTTCCTCCCAGCTTGATTTGTAGTATTTTGGTTCATCTGCTCTCAATCCAAAAGAAAATAAAATAAGCTTACTGAGGATTTAGGAGAAAATATAAAAGATCTGGGGATGCTGAGAAGAAATACAAGAGAAACAAATATGGCACTGGGACATTAGACAAAACCTGGCATAGAGTTGCAGAGAGAAGGAAAACAGATTTACTTGAAGAAAGAAAAATAGTATCCAAAAAGTAAGAAGCTGGATGGAGTGGGAGAGGAGAAGGCAGGGAACAGAGGAATGAGGGTAAATACGGCAATCAGATGGAGAGAACTCCTAGGTTTGAGAGCTTATAAACATTGGAATGATTTAACAATCTCCTTGAGAGAGTTGTGAAATGTTTTGTTCCTGGAAATGTTTAGACAAAATGTAGGTAAATTGATGCAGAGAAGTAATTTAGTTGACATCTCTAGATGTCCTTCCAACTCTGATTCTATGATTTTGTAACTTAAGAATGACTGAGGTAATGCCAAAAAATAATAAGAACCCAAGCTTATGTTAAGCATACACACAAGATTTATGGTCTGTCTCAGAACTTTTTTCCAGAGTAACATGGAGTGAATTTCAAATGCATCATTCTCTGCCAGTAATCATTTGTTTAAGTGCTAAGAGTGACAGTACAATTGTGTAGCAATATTCAGTCTATACATGTAATTGCCCTTCTGGCTTTCTTTGTATTCTCAGTCCAATTTTCTTAAACTCCAAATCAGATAAATGTCTCATCAGCTTTCCAGTAGTCTTCCTAAAGATATCACAATTTCTTCAGATTCTACTAGATTATTTCTATATTCTTAATGACAGACCCAGCCTCAGTTAAACAAGCTAAAGAACTTTTTTTTTCAAATTTCACAAAATGTTGATCCATTCTAATGCAATTTTATTCTACATTATGAGGTATGCCTTCCTGGGAAGCAGCAGCGTACTTATGTTTTCATTTAAATATGATATAATGGGTTTGATTTGGGGGATGTGAGTTAATTCTGAATTTTCTCTCATTTATCTGAGTTTTCAATGGTATTCTATATATTCTCCTTTGGTCCATCACACAAAAAAATGTTCATGTTAATTTATCACCATGCAAATCAAAGGGAGGCTCTAACAACAATCAAGCTTCATGGTAGCAGCATTCTTCAGAATGTTATCCTTTCTTACTCCCTAATGTATAGGCCCCTTTTTTTAGGGGTAACATTGTATCTGAAGGCCGACTTTCAATTACATATGGTATTCAAAAGCTGTGCAGTATTCAAACCTGGCTGAAATTTCCACCAGGATTATATTTAGACTATTTCCCACTATCATTTTAAGTGAGCATTTTTTTTTTTTACCCAATCTGAATAATACTGAACTACCCAGTCATTATTCCTTTGGCCAACCTCTGCTATTTTCTGTTCCCCTTTTCCTTTTACTCCAGTAATTGCTTGCTTTCAGTTCTTTTTATAGGCCAACCAATTCATCACATGTATTCAGTATTTTCTCATAATTTTCACTCTAAATACTGTTTCTGACATCTCGCCAATATCCTATTGGGCCTCCCTATTTCTGCTTTTATTTAAATGCTAATTATTTCAGTCTTGGGCATTTTGGAAGAATTAATGAGTACATGAGAAAACTGATGTTCCTAAAATTTTAAGGTCATTAACCTAGCTAGTTATTAACTCTCAAAAAAGGTCCTTATAGGAAAGAAGGTGATTATTGTTCCTGTAGCATCTTTAATTAAAAAAAAAAAAAAGGAACTATTTTCTTTGGTACAACTGGTTTTCAGACATAATAGGATTCATGAATTTAAAACAAATTTAGGAAATGTCAAAGAATAATTTTAAGACATTATCTGTCAGTGAGCCATTTTATTTTTATACAAGGGAAACCAATAAATAGATTAATTTCTTTAATTACAGACAAAAGCAGAAGAGGAGAGAACAAAACTGTCTGAGAAGAGTAAACCATTTTTCCCCCCTTGGGTAAGCGACAGTTAGCAAAGAGCCAATCAAGACATTCACAAGGAGACAATTTTCACCCATTTACGGATTCTCTGAAAAGCACAGCGAGTTTTTCAGTGAGGTGCAAGCAAGCCCATCCCCGAGTAATGGCTCTGGGCCCTTTCTCCTATGAGAATTTCTCAACTCCCCCCAGTTTGATCAAACTCAGCTCCCTAATCTATCTGGCTGTCAGGGCATCCCTCTGATACAGAACAATGACCTGAAGATTACCTGGGGGAAAGTGGCTTTGTATTAGCATGTAAGTATATGAATATAAACAGCAAAGTTGGACAAAAAGCTTATGGATTTTACTTCTTGTGTCATCTTGATATGACCCCTTTAGTCTTGGAGCACTTTCTTGCACCTGGCACAAGATGTGACAGGATCTCCTTGTACTTTTCTTCCCCCGACCTGGGTCAGCCATTTCTCTAGAGACCCTCATTTCTTTCTCTTGGTGAGTGTATTTAGAAAACAAATTCTGAGCACTAGGTGTGCTCATTGCTATAAGGGTATTCTTATATCTAGACCTTTCCAGTTCATAGAGCAAGAAAATACACCTATGCTTTCAAGTCCAAGTCAACACCACCAGATCAGTTAAGGTTCACTGTGAAACTAATGAGCTCCTTCTAATGTTCTATACCTAATTTTGTTATTTCTAATTTTTCTTAAAGAGATTCTCCACAATTGTATAAGCTTCAAGGCTCAAAAAAACTGTATACCTATATCCTCATACCCTAACACAGGGTCGCCTTCATATTCTACAATACCATTCTTGTAATCTGCCTTCTTTAACAGTGAAAACCCTGATTCCTAAAAAGATCAATATATAAACTCACCTTCTTTATCTTCTAATATACATAAAATAGTTTTGTAATTACAATAGCAATAGCAATACCTACAGCAAACCTGCTAAGTAAAGTTTAAGATTTGATTGCCATTCTGCCCTTTGAATGCATTCTACAAAGGGTTGTTTAAAGTTATTTGAATTTTTACTTTGTGTATTTATCAATTTCATAACACATTAGGTTCATTTATATGTGTTTCTATTTAATTTTAAGGATTTTTACTAATTATATAATAATTTAATCTTAGTTTCATTAAATATTTACATGACTCAAAACTCAAAATGATAAAACTAGAGATAGCATTCCTATCCTTAACCTCTCCAATCTGTTCCTACCCATCTTAAGGCCTGCTCTGAAATCTCATATTATCTCTGACTCTTATGGGGAAGAGTAGCCATACTCCCTTAACTTTATCATACTTAACTTGCTTTATTGTCCTTAATATTACCTATCACTACAGGACATAATTTTATTTATTCATTAATTCATTTATTTATTTATTATCTGCTTCTACTAGAACATAAATTCCCTAAGAATACTTTGTTTCATTCACTGCTATACCCCAAGAACCTAGAATAATCCCATGCATAGTAGGTACTCAATACATATTTGTTGCAGGAATTTCATGAATGAGTAATATTTATTTATACAAATTGGAGCCACCCTATAAAGACTGTTCCAAAACTTGTCTTTTTTACACAATATTTCCTGGAGATCATTCCACATACATTTTTCCCTTATTTGTGGAAGGCTACATAATATTCCATGGTAAGGCTATAGTGTATTTAATCTCTCCTCTGTTGAATGGCATCCAGGTTGTTTCCAGTCTTTCACTGCTGCAGACCCTGCTGTAATGAACATCCATTTACTTATAGTTGAGTTCATTTTTATATTTAATATATTTAAAATATTAATCTTCAACAAAAGTTGGTGTATAATAGAGAAGAAAGAAAAATTTAGATCTATTTTACAAGATAAATATGATTTCAAAGATATTTCCTACTTATGGTAGCTTCAGATTAAGCTGCAGACTTATAGATGATATATATTGGTTTTACACATTCTAAATGGTATTTGGGTGCAAATGCTTGAGAAGAACAGAATAAAATGATTTCTAAGATCCTATGTAACCCCAGGATTATTCCAGGGTATCCTATGCTCTTTTGGCTCTAGAGAATATACCAGATTTATTTTAACCCATTTTCCCCAGATCTTTTAAGATATTAATGTGTAAAATGACAGAAGTCTTTTGAAATAGAGTATTTACATCTACAGGTAGTATTACGGTTCTTTAATTCACTCAGATGTTTACAGCAAAAATAATGACAGTAATGGACCACATACTGAATTAAAAAAAAAAAAACTGAGTTCATAATGATACTGTGAGAAAACAAGAGAAAGAGGACAAGCTGTACATGTGTAAAGTGAAAGTCCAAAATGTGAATAATTTGGAAATCTAGGAGAAAGGTATTCAAGTGTACTTTAAAATGTTTCCAAAATTTTAAAAATCGGAGAAAAGGAAACAAATAATGAAGATGAGTCTGAAAGGCAAGGAGCAGGTACATGGCGAGATGCAGAGACATGTACGTCTCTCACCTTTCTGTTCCTCAACCTACCTTCCCTCTAAAAAAAAATAAGTTGCACTAAACTACCTGCTCTGACAAAAGCAAATGTAATTCCATATACAGTTTGCTATGGATAATGCATTCTCAAGAACTACTTTATTTTAAAATACTAAATGTTACATTTGGGGATTTCCTGGGAAGTGGAAGTGACATTTGAAACTAATACAAAAATAAATGAAAATACTGTAATAGCAGGATATTTTATGTGTCTATTTGATAGACAAACTGAAACACAATCCTCATTAAATATAGTCTCTTTAGAAATACATACTGATGACAAAGGAGGCAAGGATATACAGTGGAGAAAAGACAGTCTCTTCAATAAGTGGTGCTGGGAAAATTGGACAGCTACATGTAAAAGAATGAAATTAGAACACTCCCTAACACCATACACAAAATAAACTCAAAATGGATTAGAAACCTAAATGTAAGGCCAGACACTATAAAACTCTTAGAGGAAAACACAGGAAGAACACTCTATGACATAAATCACAGCAAGATCCTTTTTGACCCACCTCCTAGAGAAATGGAAATAACAACAAAAATAAACAAATGGGACCTAATTAAACTTAAAACCTTTTGCACAGCAAAGGAAACCATAAACAAGATGAAAAGACAACCCTTAGAATGGGAGAAAATATTTGCAAAGGAATCAACAGACAAAGGATTAATCTCCAATATATATAAACAGCTCATGCAGCTCAATATTAAAGAAACAAACAACCTAATCCAAAAATGGGCAGAAGACCTAAATAGACATTTCTCCAAAGAAGACATACAGATGGCCAAGAAGCACATGAAAAGCTGCTCAACATCACTAATTATTAGAGAAATGCAAATCCAAACTACAGTGAGGTATCACCTCACACCAGTTAGAATGAGCATCAACAGAAAATCTACAAACAACAAATGCTGGAGAGGGTGTGGAGGAAAGGGAACCCTCTTGCACTGTTGGTGGGAATGTAACTTGATACAGCCACTATGGAGAACAGTATGGAGGTTCCTTAAAGAACTAAAAATAGAATTACCATATGACCCAGCAATCCCACTACTGGGCATATACCCAGAGAAAACCATAATTCAAAAAGACACATGCACCCCAATGTTCATTGCAGCACTATTTAGAATAGTCAGGTCATAGAAGCAACCTAAATGCCCATCGACACACAAATGGATAAAGAAGTTGTGGTACATATATACAATGGAATATTACTCAGCCATAAAAAGGAATGAAATTGGGTCATTTGTAGAAACGTAGATGGACCTAGAGACTGTCATACAGAGAGAAGTAAGTCAGAAAGATTAAAACAAATATCATATATTAATGCATATATGTGGAACCTAGAAAATGGTACAGATGAACCGGTATGCAGAGCAGAAATTGAGACACAGATATAGAGAACAAATGTATGGACACCAAGGGGGGAAAGCGGCTGGGGGTGGGGGGGTGGTGTGATGAATTGGGCGATCGGGATTGACATGTATACACTGATGTGTATAAAATGGATGACTAATAAGAAAATAAATAAATAAATAAAAATTTTAAAAAAGAGTGTGTCTTGGTTTAACAACAACAACAAGAAAAAAGACATATTGAACACACATTACTTTAACATTAGCATTTATTCTAAATCTAAAGGTGATTTAGGTAATGTAATATAACATACATTTCAGGAAAGTGTCATATTAAACTAAGCAGGGCTGGCCTGTTTATCCTTCATTCCCAGGCTTCTCTCCTCCCTTTTAGAAGATTCCCACATCTTCAGGGGTTCGCCATCCAAATCACGTGTTATTTATTCATTCACTTTGTTTCTCTTCACCACCGAAATCTTACCTCTGCCTTGTATCTGCTCTACTCAACCCTCTGCTCCCTGATTCTTAAGCACTGCATGGAAATTCACCTTCTGTATCCCTTTCCTTCATGGTCCACAGTATTTGCTAGGAAGCATTATAAATCATTCCTGCTTAGCATGCTAATTAGGAGAACAAGTTGACCGCTCCATATGTATGTGAACTGTAGCCTTCTGATAAAACCACGGCTTTCTAATGCCTCAATTACATCAGTTATTCCTCAACTTCCTGCTTCCTGTAGGTAAACCTACAGCCCTGTGCACATCTTTGTAAAACATATTACTTAATAGTGAAATTATTTCTCTAGGTCTTTATCATATCCCAATCAGACCAAGTTCCTTAAGAGCACAGATCATATCTTGAACATTTTAGTATCCCTATACATAACCCAACACTTAGCACATTATAAATGCTCAGTAAAAGACTATGTGACTTACTTATCAAATTGAAAACAATTTCTTTCTGGAAACACTTCAGCCTGGAAATAGACAGTGCATTTCAGAGAGAATTCTTTAAGAAAAACCAAACTAATAAGAGGAGTAACAAGCAGGGAGACCAAAGACCAGAGCCTTTTCCAGTTGCCAGAAAAACTCCCTGTTGTTGAAAGCAGGTAGATTCAAAATAGCCTTTTGGTTGAAACAAGGGTAGCTTTATGGGAGAAGCGTGCTTAGTGCCCAACCTTGAGATAATCCAACAAAGAACTCATTTCAAAAGAACAGAATTTGAGCCATTTCTGTTAAGCCTTCACTTTTACCCAGGTGATTCTTGTTACAGTCAGAAAGCGGCGGGGGGGGGGGGGGGGCGAAAAGAAACAACTTTACCCAAAACAATTTTCAAGAAAAAGAGTACAATAGATTATATATGACCACGAATCTCCTCCTGGAACTTAAAACCTTAATCTATTTAATATCCTGGTCCTACAAAAAGCAACAGTGCCTCTCAAAAATAAGGGGGAAAGAAGAAATTGTCCTGGGAGGCAAACACAATCACGGAGTTGACATCTATTGTATACTGCAGTAAAGATTAAATTCTAAAACTTTCAACTACGGGAAACAATTTACAATATTATAGTTCTCTAGACCTGACAGATTATAAGAGTGAAAGAAAACTGGGGTGAAGGCAAAGAACCAGACGCTAAACCCAGCATCTGTATCTTCTGTTCGCCCAAGCAAAGCACTTGACTTACCTGCACCTCCGATTCTTAATCTGAAAACTGAGTACGTTGAACTTGCTGTGATTTTAAGGTTCTTTCGAGGCATATTATTAAATAATTCCATGCTTGATTTGTTTTTTTCTGAGAATAAAAGTAAAATGGGGGTGAAACTGCCCATAAACTATATTAGTATATATGAGTTTTGAGTGATTCCTGGGCTGCACTGCCCAGAGCTTGCTCTCAAGACCAAAGCTGGGCTCTCACACTGGGCGTTATGCTCAGGGAGTGGGAGTGCTGGCTGCAGATAGCTCACAGCTGAGTCTCTCTCAAGGAATTAACCTCAGGTGCAGAGGGTTGACTGGCAACAAGCACTTCTTCCCAAGGGAGAAGTAGCTACCAATCAATGCAGAGATACAAGGACTCAGCCCTCTTGCCTCAATTTGGGACAACTCTGAAAGACAACCCGAGATCTAGAGCACCCCAAGGACTCAAATAAAACCCATTACAATCACAGTGCAAATTCTCCCCCAACCCAATCCTGCTTCCCTCACTCTCTTTTACGTATTGTGTCCAAGAGTATTCCCCAGTGTCCTCCTAACAGCACATCTCCATCTCAAGTCTGTGTCCTGGGGAATCCAACAAGTGGTCCTAGAAAGCAAATTATAAAACGGAATTTGGGGGAGCTGATAATGAGGATTCCTTCATCGGTGGTAGATAGAAAACTTATTCCTGGCATGCTAAAATGGTACAATTATTAAAACTTTTACCTGTGGTAAACTGAAATGAGACAGTGTGTCAGAAAGCACTGGCAAGGGGGCTTCCCTGGTGGCGCAGTGGTTGAGAGTCCGCCTGCTGATGCAGGGGACATGGGTTCGTGCCCCAGTCCGGGAAGATCCCACATGCTGCGGAGCGGCTGGGCCCGTGAGCCATGGCCGCTGAGCCTGCGCGTTCGGAGCCTGTGCTCCGCAACGGGAGAGGCCACAACAGTGAGAGGCCCGCGTACCGCAAAAAAAAAGAAAGAAAAGAAAGAAAGCACTTGGCAGGTACAGTGTCTTAGGTATTTGAGAGAATTAGGGAAAAAATAATTATAAGAACTATAGAATCTGACAACTTTTGCTGGCTACTACTGATGCACTGTAAAAATTCAAGGATGCTCTGAGAGGGATTAATCTCAAATTTAAAACTACCAAAATCAAAGGGCCTCCTTGGAAGCATATAAAGCATGTAAAGTAGATGCTTATCTACTGCAGCCAGAGGGCAAAAAAAGCTTAAGATCAGGTTCAACAATGAATTATAAGGAAAGCAAAAGTCCAGAGAAGAGAAACTGAATTCTCAGTCACAGCAGGTATGCCACTCAAGATAAAACCCTGAGACTTGGAATGGGGACATCTGGGTTGAGACACTTGAGAATCTTGACCCCTCAGATCTGTCTAGCCCTGCAGAAGTAGCTTACCCTTCTCAAAGCTTAGTATTCTGCCCTGGCTCTTAGATGATGCAGAGCCTTGAAAGAGAACACCCACCCTCCTCAGATTCTACCCTACTGACACTCCCCGCTACAAGACTAATAACTAGGGTCAAATCACTACATAACCCAGCCAAGGACATTCTCGGCCTGCTGAGGGAGAACAGGGATGCAGAAGGAGCTGCAGGACCTGGCGAATGTGAGTCGGGAGGAGAATATGTATGGAGCTGGAGACTGAGGGTGCTGGATCAATGAGTGTGGAGCATGAAGTTAGGTAAGGGAGAGTTTATCCATACGAGGACACCATCCAGTGACACAGGAGTTCGTAATCTGGCAGGACCCTGGGATATGGTGCTAAGACACTGTTATCCACATCTTGGATGCCTAGAAAAAGCAATGGCCCACACTAAAAGAACAAGAAATGGGAGAACAGCTGTGTTAGTGGAAAAGGGTGCAAAAAGATCAAGAGAGGGAATATGCCAGGGAGGACATTCTAATACAATGGGGGAAAAAAAAAAAAAACTAGTTGCTGACCAGCTGTGCTCCATGGATGCACTTGAAGGGCAACACTGTTTCCTAAAGCAATAAGGAATGCGTTGGTGAAAGAAGCACCAGAAATGGTGAGAAACTTACTGGTAGCTATTCTTTCTAATGCAGGGATAATTGTAGGAGATGCTGGACAGTTACTACTGGGTAGTAACCAGAATTTTATAATCCTAAAATAATACAGGACAGGATGCAATTGATGGAATTCAGAGTACGCCACAGCAAAATATGCCAGTCCGGCTTGTGGATTATTTTGAGCAGAAAACAAACAAAGCCCAAAAGACTCAGGAAGAACCTTTGAACTCCACCATAACTGCCTAAAAGAATTTAAGATAGAAGGTCTCTTCCAGGAAGGAGCTATCACTATAGTAAAGTATGGACTAGATGTGGTAGACAGGAAGGAACCAAGCAAGACCCATTTGATCAAAGTCCTCTCTGTGTTCCATTATCTCTAGATGGCCCAGCAAACATTTGTTTACTAAACATTAACTCTTTTCTTCTTCCTGTGAATTAGCTCACCTCCCTTTGAAGTCCCAAACCCCTACCTTCTTCTCCTTAGTCAAAATGACATACATAATTCATCTTACCTTACTGTCTTTGGAATTCTTCATGCTTATGTGTATTCCCCTACAAACATAATAGAATTTGATTTTCTCTCGTTAATCTGCCTTATGTCATTTTAATTATTTGACCAGCCATGAGGGGAAGAGGGAGAATATTCCCGCTTCAGAATACTTCAGAAACAAGGGGTATGCACTTATCAAAATGAGGGGCAAAGTGGAGTTGCAAATTTTATTTTATCTTAAGATGCCAGTGGAGTACTGGCATCTTAGGTGCCAGTACTTTTTAAAAGATTTCCAAATCTCTATTCTGGGATGCAATTAAATTGCTTTAAAATAGTTGATCTTTGTAAGAATTTATTTTAAACTTTGTTAGAAGGGACCAAAGCAGTCTTTAGAGTTAATTTTGCCTCACTGATGAAGCAATAAATACTCTTCTGGGTACCCCACCCAACACCCGCCCCCATGTGGCTGATGGGAATTCCAACAATTTCTGGCCCTCTCTGTGCTCAGGGGATTGTTTTGATTGCTCCCTTTTGGTGGTTTTTTTCCCCTGCTTTGAGAAGTCAGCTGAAGATCCCAGACTCTCAAAGATGTTTGGAGCGCCCTCTCTCTCTCCCTCCCTCCCTCCCTCTCTCTCTCCCTCCCTCCCTCCCTCTCTCTTTCTCTCTCTCTCTCTCTCTCCCTCCCTCCCTCAATCTCTCTCTGCAGCTCTCTCCTCTCCAGTATTTTTCCCTAAGAACTCTAACCACATCAGCCCTCCCAAACTCCCAAATCTGTCTCTTTAGCTCAAAATACTTACATGTGAGAACGCAAGACTGTATTAAGGAAATGAAGCATCGTGATCAAATTGACCAAGTTTATGCATCAATCCATACAATCTGTGTGAATTTTCTCAAATAATTACAAGTTGGTATGATCCCCTTTCCTAGAAATCCCAGACATTTCTGAAATACAGAACAAGTACACTTCCCAGGAAGTTTTATTAAGATGTTTAATTAGCAGAATATACTATAAAACACATATACCTATAACTGAGATTTCTGAGATAATTTCAATGTGCAAAACCCAATATTCTTACACCCCAGATAAACTGCCAATACCTGAGTTCCCAGCATTCTTCCTGTGGCCTCTATATCGCATGCTTTTGTAGTAAACAAAGATGGAATTCCTGGCCAACAAATGTCCCTATTTTCAGAGAACTTGTTGCTCTCCCACAGTTGTGGGTCTGCAGTCATGTTGGAATCACATACCCTTGTACCCACAGGAGTAGAGTTATACAAGTCAAGATAAGCTCAGAGAATTCTCCACCTACTAAAATTTAGAATGAAACCTAGAGATACCAGTTAATTTCTTTGATGCCTGAACTGAAATGACCTTTACAATTACCTACAGCTGTTACATGGAAAAGCCAAGAAAGTTGATCTAAAGAGAGAAGAGAGTAAAGATGAGATGCAAAGAGAAACAGATGATTTGGGAGAGAGTAAATGAGGTTATAATAGCTTTACAGTCCTCAGTAACCTCTATGTGTGAGACACATCTGTGTTTCCTGGCATTGAGTTCCAATAAGAAATTATTTTAATAAATTCTCCTTTTTCATTTAAACTATTATAACAGAAAAATTGACCTAGCATGCCTTATGGAATGCAATCAAACTGCAACTTTATTTATCTCCCCTTGTCCTTTAAACTTCATTCAGTGAAAGAACATTTTTCTCTTGTCCTTGCATGAAAATTCTTTCTCTAGTAAACCCCATAAGTTTTTGTTCTCACTTAAAGTATAAAATGACCTCCAGTCACTTTAAAATCCAAAAACTGCCTCATTTCTCTAATTATCAAGGCGTAGGTAATAATTCAAACTCAGTTTTCCTCTCAGGCTACTACTGATGGTTAGCAACTTACAAGCGGAAAGGGAGCGAAGCTGAGGGGGGTGCATCATCTTTCTTTCTCTACTCACCATGTCTCCTCTGCTAACTGCAGTTTCTGACATCCCCAGGTTTGAATCCAGTTGGGAAAGAGGGCTTGGGGTCAAGAGCAGCCACACCGGAAGTGCAGGGATCATCTGGCAATAGGCCCCTCTCAATGACAGATGTACAGATGCTGACCTATTTCATCAGAACCTTTGTGAACTTTCTAGAGGAATACGCTTCTCACCTCATGCTTAATCTCTTGGGCTGCAATACCTGCATTGTGACAAATACACATATTCTTTTGGTAGTCCTTTCCTCTTTGACCCCCAGATTCCCAGGAATCCAGGTAATTCATACCACACAAAACTCCCTCTTGGAATACTCAAGCTATCTGGGAAGTTCTCTTGGACAGAATTATAAATGGCTTCACCACTTCTGTGTTTCCTGTGAGGTCTACCCTTGGTGCATGGGAAGAAACATTCTTTGCACAGCTGCCACTAGGAGTGGGTTACATTTCAAACAGTCCTCTGTTCTCTTTCTTTGCCCTGCTGCCACCAGCTGACAGCAACAGCCCCTCACCTAGACCAGCAGATACATCTTAGTTTCTGAGTTGTCCTATTGAGGTAGCACTACCCTCACTTCTTTCTCATGGAGGAGTGGAAATCAAGGCAAGAGTTCACAACTCCCTTCTTCCCTGGATCACTTTATGCAATTGGCCTGGGTCATGGTCCCTGAGAGAGGTCCAAGAGTTTAAAAACAAACTGTCCATTTTTTTAAAATTTCAATATAGGACCTTTTCTTTTTGTGTAGCTCCCATTGCATCCTGATGCCACAGGCAAAAGTTAAATTTTATCATGTATCATTAACATTAGTTGGTTTCTATTACTATCCCTCCCACCCCTGACAAAGAACCATTAGTGAAGCACTCACAGTATTCATGGAAAATATCTACATTATAGGCTTTATGAACCTGAAGGCAAATCTCACTGTTGAATGACTGTGAATGTTCATGGAATGTAAGTATTTGCTGAATCAAGAATTTGAATCACATTAGCTAACAAATGATCTAGCAAACTATTCTACATCTTTATCCATATGTTATCTTGATTTTCTTTACCCTGAGTAAAACAGAAAGTAAATCTTGTGGAATGGTTTAAGGAAAAGATCATTCTTATTTAGAAAATAGAAGTTGTAAAAGTATCAAAGTATCAAAAAATCAAAGGCTGGGATTGTAGAATATGACTGTGGCTTAAATCTATGATTATTAGAACCCACCAGACAATTCATTCATTGAACAAATATTAATTGGGCAGCTAGCATCTGCAATCCATTATGATGGGAGCTAAGTATAAATGCTGAATAAAATGAGCATGATTCCTGCTCCTTTGAAGCTTTCTATCTATATTCACTCTAGTTAAAAACAAGAAAAAAAAAAGATTCATGAAATTATTTCCTCCAGTAACCTACTTACTCATCAAGAAAGAAAGAAAATTGTGATTAAAGGTAAAATCTGCTTAATTTATGGTGTGAAAATATGCACAGGAAACATGTGCCTTTAGTCAAAAATGTGAATCCTTAGAAAGCCATCTGCCATACAAATTCTTTTCATGAGGCAAACATAAAAGAACTGACCTTTAACAGAGTAAAGGTATAGAAAGGCAAAGAAATATTTTTGCTGTGTGTAATATGAAGTTAACAGGAAAAAGAATAAAAATAAGGTAATCACATTTCTGCAGAATTGCTCTCCTCCAATCTGAAGAAACTAACAAAGGATGAAGGTTGTAGCCTGGAACAAGTGCTCAGTGTCTGCTGAAGAAAATGCCTGCAAATACACACACACACACACACACACACACACACTTCATACGTAGTACACAGAACAGCTCTCCTCATTCATCATTGCTGCTTTCATTTTGTACCCTCAAGGAGGATGAAGGTTGATATTATAATAATGATGACATGTAAGATACTATAGGGTTTATTTTGCTAGCAGAAATCTGACTTTAAATTTTATAAACTACCTTATTCCTCTATTTATGGGTTACTTGGACATTTAATTTATATTTTGCTTTATTAGAGAGATATATAGGATATGGATTCTGAAGAATTATCCCTAAGATTGTCAAGAGACCTACCAGTTGCACCTAAAGTCAGCTGATATACCTGGCTTCCACCAGTGCTGATACCTAGGAGCAGTCAGACAAACCCATAAATCATGAATATTTAGAAACCTGCTTTAAAACGCTTTATCAAAAATGAGTGTTGGTAACCTGCATTGTTATTTCTGGATATTTTGCATGTACTTTGCCAGGGTCTACTACGATTTAATACTAATTGCTGATTCTTTTCTAGATTTTGGAAACCAGAACAGCCTCTTGAGGAACAATTCCCCATTAGGGCTAATTTATAATCCAGCTCAGGACACTCTTGAGATCAAAAGGAGGAGCTATTACAAGATATGGAAACAACCCAAATGCCCATCGACAGATGAATGGATAAAGATGTGGTACATGTATACAATGAAATGGTACTCAGCCATAAAAAAGAATAAAATACTACTGGGCATACACCCTGAGAAAACCATAATTCAAAAAGAGACATGTACCAAAATGTTCATAGCAGCCCTATTTACAATAGCCCAGAGATGGAAGCAACCTAAGTGTCCATCATCGGATGAATGGGTAAAGAAGATGTGGCACATATATACAATGGAATATTACTCAGCCATAAAAAGAAATGAAATTGAGCTATTTGTAATGAGGTGGATGGACCTAGAGTCTGTCATACAGAGTGAAGTAAGTCAGAAAGAGAAAGACAAATACTGTATGCTGACATATATATATGGAATTTAAGAAAAAAAAAGTCATGAAGAACATAGGGGTAAGACAGGAATAAAGACACAGACCTACTAGAGAATGGACTTGAGGATATGGGGAGAGGGAAGGGTAAGCTGTGACAAAGTGAAAGAGCGGCATGGACATATATACACTACCAAACGTAAGGTAGATAGCTAGTGGGAAGCAGCCGCATAGCACAGGGAGATCAGCTCTGTGCTTTGTGACCGCCTGGAGGGGTGGGATAGGGAGGGTGGGAGGGAGACGCAAAAGGGAGGGGATATGGGAACATATGTATATGTATAACTGATTAAATTTGTTAAAAAAAAGGTAATTGATAAATAAATTATGGTTTGCTCTCAAAAGTAATATTAAAAAAAAAAGAATAAAATAATGCCATTTTCAGCAACATGGATGGACCTAGAGATTATCATATTAAGTGAACTAAGTCAAAGAAAGACAAATACCATATGACATCATGTATATGTGGAATCTAAAATATGACACAAATGAACTTATCTATGAAACAGAAACAGACTCACAGACATAGAGAACAGACTTGTGGTTGCCAAGGGGGATGGAGGATAGGGGAGGGATGGATTGGGAGTTTGGGATTAGCAGATGCAAACTATTACATATAGAATGGATAAGCAACAAGGTCCTACTGTATAGCACAGGGAACTATATTCAGTATCCTGATAAACCATAATGGAAGCGAATATTAAAAAAGAACATATATAGATGTATACCTGAATCACTTTGCTGTACAGCAGAAACTAACACAACATTGTAAATCAACTATATTTCAATAAAATCAATTTTTAAAGAAGGAGGAGCACTAATAAATATGCCAAAACAAGAGTTATAAACCAGCAAGCAGCAACTCATGGTCACTCTAGCTGAGTTTTCAATCTCTGAAAGCAGAGTCTAGGATATTTGCTTTCCTTGAATAGAATAATAAAAATGCAACTTCAAAGGAAGCAGAGATGTCACAATGTGAGGAGATACACAATGTGTGGAGGCTCATGGCTGAGCTGTGTGTATCTTCAACTGCTTAAACTGCTAAAGATAGTAGCAATGGAAGAGAGGAAAAAGACTTGATCTGACACCTCACTGCCCACACAGTGTCTACCTCCCCCAGATGGCGACTAACTCTTAGGCTCTCTGAGTTAATAACTAGAGTGTTCTGTATGACATCAACTCATGAACCATGCAATCCCATAATAGGAACAACCAGACCATGTGGGAGCAAGAGCACATCCAAAAGAGCAAATTTTGCCAACTCCCTTATCTAGAAATTGTGATTTTATGGGATTGCTTTGGGGAAACTTAGACTTAGCATAACTTACCAATTATTTGTCTTTAAATATAATTTATTTTCTGTATTTATATCTATACCACAGAACCTTTTATGTCACCAGGACTCTGACATTAGAATTATTGATGTAACTTAAGGTTATCTCTCTGATCTACCCAGCAGGATCCTAGGTCACCTCTCATATCCAGAAGGCTATAAATAAGTGCAATTTTCTCACTAATGATCTCTCAGAAATTTTTGTGTTATGCCAAGAGTATTTGTCTTTATTATTGGGACAGAAAGGCAAAACTGTATTTGAATAAATTACTTCTTGGGAATTATCTTTGCTACTGATACATTATCAAAATGTAAAATCGTGAGTTTATAACACATTCTTTCTACCCCTTCATTCGTTTGTTCATTCATTCATTTATTCAACCAATATTTGTACCTACTATGCACTAGGCATTGCGCTCTGTTGTAAGGACACAATGATGGATAAAGCACAGCATGGCTTCTGCCTTTGTAAAGCTTTCCACTTAGTGAGGGAGACAGATCACAAACAAGTAAACAAACCTACAAGTCAAGCCTACGGTCCAAGTCACTAGAAAATAAAAAGGGGATATGTTTAGATAGAATAGTCAAAGAAGGCCCTTGGAGAAAGGAAGTCTTCACTTGCTCCATTCTTTCTATCTTTAGATTCTCTCTCTCTCTCTCTCTCTTTTTTTTTTTTTCCATTTCTTCAAATTTCTAATCTTAAGTGACATACCCTTATGAATTTGTTTTCTTTCTCATCGTATTTATTTGCTTGCCTTATTAATTTATTCTACACTTTTACTCCCTCTTATCTTGTGTATGTGGCCTGTCAGCTAGGAAATCTTATGGGAATTCACCACTTTTCTCTGGTATAAGGAAATTTAAGCCAAAACTTTATTCGTCATTAACCTCATGTTCACAACTTTGTCACATTATACTATTTAAGTATTTTAACAGTATTTAAAATACTGTTTAAGATGTGAAACAAGGGTCAGAGCATATTCTGTAACATTTTGTTTGAAATTTCTTGTATGACCTACATTGTTTTCACTAGAAAAAATAATTGACTCAGTTAGTGAGGCTACTTGTCCCGTGAACATAACTTGGGTTTCTTTTCTTTTCCCTCTCACTCAAAAGTGTTATGGGAGACTTCTGAACATAGACAAAGCATCCGCAACATCACATAGAGGCATAAGAAGATATTTCTAATCATTTTATGTAGCCAATTCAACAAATCCATTAAACTGCATTCAGTGGGGAATACAAGCATAACCTTGTCCCTCCAAGCTCACGGGCCAGCAGAGTGGAGAAATTTGTTTTCATTACTATGTAACACAAATTTGTCCAAGCTTCATTAGTCTATTGGTAGTAAATGGAGTTCATATTAACAATAATAACTCTAATTTCACTAGTTCTTATCTGATTGCTGAAGCATGGCCTTCGACTCCATGCTGAGGCCCCACTATTTCTGGTGTCTGCCATGTACTGTATTCTGTTCTTCCCAGATGGCACTTGTGTTCTGCAGTTTCTGACAGGCACTGCGATCTCACATCCAGAACATGGTACCTTCAATGTTTATTTGTAACCTACTCTTTTCCTAGTACCCAGCTTTGTTATCGACCTGGCTTACTGTGCCTGTATCATTCTATCCTCAGCATCCATCCTCTCCAAAGAGGCACCTCAGGCCCTGTGCAAGCAGATGTGATCTCTCAGGTCATCCAATCAATTGGAAATAATTGGCTAAACCCAAGATAGATGGTCTCTGTTTACTTGGACCACAGCACCCCTAGGCCTTTTACAGCTGTGGTCCAGAGTTAAGAGAGAACAGCACAAGGGGGAGTGGGAGAGGGAAGGACTGGGAGTTTGGGATTAACAGAAGCAAACTATTATATATAGAATGGACAAACAGCAGAGGGAACTATATTCAATATCCTGTGATAAACCATAATGGAAAAGAATATGAAAAATAATATATATGTATATAACTGAATCACTTTGCCATACAGCAGAAATTAACACAACATTATAAATCAACTAAACTTCAATAAAAGAGAGAGAGAGAGAGAGAGAGAGAGTGATGCTCAGCTTCCCCAGCTATCAATCTCATTAAAGGGGTTAAGGTGGAGCCTCCAGGTTTGGTGTAAGTTTGTTCCTCAACTAAATGACTGGAATTAATACCAAGCCTCCTCTAGATCTTCTACCCCTTTTATCAGAGGTCAAGAGGAAGTCTGTGTATTGAGGCTGACTATATCTCAAGATGGCTTTAACTATCATCTTGACCCTAGATCAGTGGATTCAAGAAGGAACCCCAAAATCTAACCACTTCCTATTCCCAAAACTCACACCTTTGCCACAATCTGTGTTGATTCCAACAGGACTAATCTCATTATTCCCTTTATTCTCTATAATGTTACTATAAGAATTCAGAATCCCAAGATATCATCCATCACCTGCACCCTAATCTCCACTAGTAGATACAAATCACATCCTCTCTTTCCCCCACTTCCACCCAAACTTCAAAAACTCTTCCACCCTCTCCTCTGAAATTCACTATTCAGCATCATCAAAACCCTCCATCTTAATATTTCTGAATATTTTCTTCATTTTCTAGCTTTAACAAAAGGCTGATTATTCCCTTAGAATACTCCTTCCCTTACAAGCATTTCAAGTGTTGGATTTTTTTTTCTTTTTTCTCTTTTTTGCTTCCCACAGTCTTTACAGTATTGAGCTTGGAGATTCTCTGGGTTCTAACTGCCACTTCTACACTACTTTCCCTATGACCTCCGTGTTAGTAAATCCAGCACTCACTCTTAGTTTTCATCTCAAGTCACCCCTATTGCAGTGAATAACTTGCATTCCCTCCATGAACTTATTTCACTTGTCATCCGAGACATCATCTTCTCTTGGTTTTCCTCCAGCATCACTAATCACTTCTTCTCCATTTCCTTTGATAATTCTTTTTCTTCTCACTGATTTCTTAATGTAGAAGAGCCCCAAACTCTCTCATTCTTGGTGACTTCATTAAGTTCCATGGCTATACATTTTATGTATGAGATATATATATATCCATCTCAGCTCAGATCTCTCTCCTCAATTCTAATCTCATACATTCAATAATCTTCTCAGCAGCTTCACTTGGTTGTCTAATAGATATCTCAAACTTACTATATCCAAAAAGTTACCATATCCAAAATTGAACTGTTAATCTTACCCTCCACACTTGCTCTATCTACAACTTTCTCAAGTGAGGACAATTCCATACTTTCAGTTGCTCAGGTCAAAATTCTTGGAATCATTGTCAATTCCTTCCTTTCCTTCACAACCCATATCCCAAATACCAGCAAGTCCTATTGGCTCTGCCCTCAGAATATAATTAGAATCTGACCACTTCTGACTCCTTCATTGTTACCATCCTAGTTCCATTCTGTATCATGTCTAGCATGGATTTCTGTTTTTCCCTTTGCTCCCCTCCTGTCTGTTCTCAACACAGCAACCAGAATGATCCCTGCAAAATGTAAATAATATAATATTTGTCACTCCTCAGTTCAGAATCATCCAATGGTTACCTTTTGTTCTGAGTACAAGCCAGTGTCCCTGAGGGCCTATAGGGCCCTACATAATGTAGCCTCTGCTATCTCTCTCACTTCCTCTCCTAGTTTTCTTCCCCTTGTTACAAACCGGGCACACTCAAAACTAGGGTCTTGCACTATCTCTTTCCTTTCCTTAGAAGTTCATTCTCCAGATTGTCACATGGGTGATCCCCTCACTATCTTCATGCTTTTGCTCAAATTATCTCCTCAACAAGGTCTATCTTACCCATTCTATTTCAGATTTAACCTGTCCCCCAATACCAGCCAGACTCCTGACTCCCTTTGTCCAGCTCTCATTTTTTCTCTTTTTCATAACCTTATCATTTTTTAACATACCATGTAGCTAACTTACTTATGATGTATATTACTCATTATCTGTCTCCCTTCCCATAAGGGCAGGAATGTTTGTTTTGTTCACTGACATATTCCAAGTTCTCAACATAGTGCCTGGCATAAAATACATGCTCAACAAATAAATATCTGTTCAATTGGCTTAAATTTGGGACCCAACAAAAATACTGTAAAATGTGGTCTGTATTTTCAAAAAAGGATAAATAGAATATTCTAGGGAAGAAGATAAAGGAGATTATATTTCTTCTAGAAACACTGAGTAAAGCTTTATGAATAGGTAGAGTTAAGTCTTGGTGACAGAAAAAATAATTACAAAATATGAGAGAAATGGAGATTACAAGGATTCTATTCTTAATGACTTAATAAAGTATAATAGAGAATGCAAGATGAAGATGTATGCAAGATCTCTGATTTGAAAGTATATTTGAGCAATTCAGGAAACATGTTGGAAATTTGTGTTTGTAGCTCAGGAGAGAAGTTTAAACTGGAAATGTATATTTGTGATTTTATGGTTAATGGGTACATCTATGAAGTATGTGACCATTAAGTTCAGAATATACAGAGAGAAGCAAATAATAACAGAAGGAAATGTCTTGGAAATATTTAGAGAGGTGAGGGAAATGATGTCATAATGCACTTGAAAAAGAGGAGGAAAAAATGGAAGTAGGAGAAATATAAGAATGGTCAAAGACTTAATGTCAGTGTTCCAGATCTTTGGTAAGTTGAATCTGAGCTATAGAAAAGTTCTATACACTCAATAAAGAATAGATCAAGATCATTAGAGTGGAAGACATGAAAGATTGATGAGATCAGAGTGATCAGAGTCATTAACATGAATGCTGAAGTCTGAAAGGACAATGATAGGTCTTGGCTGAAGAGAGACCTATGTATTTGCAATGTATTATGGCTACGAGTGCAGAAGATACCAAGTAAAGTGATAGAAAAATGTGGTTTATTTCTGTGTAATTACTTAAGCAGATGACACAATAGTAACCAGTTTTTACATTTTTAGTTAATGATCTGACAAATAAGTGGTGGAGCTCTGAAAGGGTTGCAGGGCTCTATAATAAGCCAAGTACATGAGAAAATAATAAATTAGCTACCCATAGAATCATAAGGAGAAATTACCATCCACTGTCCTTAGGTGACAATAGATTCAAAAGTCAGTTTTGTTTCATATGATTTAATATCTTATTATGTGGTGTTTCATTTATGTGAAATAGTTAAGACTTCCTTACTGGGACAGCAATAACTGTTATGACATTACTTGCTATGAAAATAAAACAATAAACTTGATAGTGATCAGCGACTTCCATTACATTCAGAACCTAGGTTCAATTGCTGGCTCAGGACACAGAAGTATACAAGGTCTACAAAAGATGAACAAACATTTTAATATGTTTTAGAAGTCCTAGATTTGTATATGAGCACTTCACTTGCAATTCACTTCTCTATATCTATTTTAAATGAGAAGGCCCTTTTCCTGTAAAGATTAAAAGATAAAAGATTTCATCTTTGTTCTCTATAAAAGTCAATGGCCAAGTTTTTTTCTTTTTTGTGTCATAAATCTATTTTCTATTTGATGTCTTGGGGTTCAGCCACATGATTTCTTACACTATGAATGATGATTTTACAGCTGAACCTTGGAACTATCTCTCCAAAAGCACATCTCAACATTAAATATTAAGACATTACATTAAAAAGGTAAGACACACAGGCAGCAGCAAAGATAATTAAAGTTACAAAGAAAAAACTAGACAGGAAAATAAGTGATCTAAGGATGATTCTGGTTGTCAAGAATTTTTTAAAATTTATAAGAACAGAAAAATCCAGGTCCCTTTGCACTCATTTCTCTCTTCCTTTATTCTGCTGATCTAATATCTGATATCAGTCTCAGTCTCTAGCACTCAAGGCAATCCTTAAACCTCAAATGAAGGTATACAGATTTTCTTTAAAACTTTTGTTTGTGATTATTTTGCCTTCAGAATAGAGGAAATGGGAGTTGCTAGTTGTCAAGTATATTTATGTAGCAAGTGTTTTGTTTGTGAATATCTTGCCTTGAGAAGAGATGGGAGTTTTGAGTTATCATGTTGATTTTAGTATTGAATAGACTGCTTTAAGGAGACAGGCATAAGCTTGCATTTGTCAGCAATTGCTAACAATAAACTATGTTCATTTCTAGCAGGGTGGTATTTTCTTTCACTAAGAAGTCAAAAGTTAAAGACTTAATAAAAAATAAATCTCCCACTTGTGGTGACTGAAATAGAAAAAAGCACTCAAAGAAGATAAAAACCAGTGAGAGGAGAAGAACTTCACCAAAGGGCCAATCCTATCGTTCTGGAGCTTGTTAGAGAACCAACACAACTCCTTACCTTTGGATGAATTCCAAACTCCAAGAGGAAAGGGTCGTATTTAAATATTGAGACAATTGGGCGATATTAAATTTGTATAAATCCCTTGGTTGAGGGAGGTTTAAAGAAAAGAGGCTTCTGTGATTGGAACATTCATTAATGTGCCCTCTAAACTCCTTTATCAGGACTGTGACTTACTTTTGGTAGTACACCTCAGAGAGGTCAGCAGTATACTTAGTTCCCTGAGCGTAGCTGATGGCAAGTGACCACTAAAGAGCGCTGTACTCCCCAAGGGGCATCTATTAGTGCACAAGGCTCCGTAAGCAACAGGGACCAACTTCAGAGGCTGCGAAAACTATTCTTATCTTTGGTAAGGCATGTCTGGAGACTCTCTTGGATCAGCCCCTGACTCTTATTTATGGACTGGCTTCACGTTCTGATGGTAAAGCCCTTCATTTTCCTAATTTATTCTTGAAACTTAACCAGGTGAAGAGGCAACTCCAACGACAAACTTCTCTCACTAACAAGAATTTTTATTATTCCCTTCTCTCTACTTTTACTAAAGTTAGAAATCATACTCAAATGAGAATTTAATATTTTTTTCTAATCACAAAATGAAAATGAAGTATTTGTAAATCCACAGGATTAAAGAACACTTTCGAAGGTAGAGGATACAGTGTTTCGTACCTGACATTATTCCATTACACAGCAGTGTTATTAATCTTTCTTGCTTCTTCACCGAACTTGAGTGATCAGGCATCCTGTCTGTTGCTTCATTATAATGTGTTCTTCAACAGTGAGCCAAAGATAGATGTCAAACTTCAAGTAGAGGTTCATTTACCTTCATGTACTTTGCAGGGAAAGCCTCTGATGATTATGTAAGATGCCATCAGAATTAATTATCAAATGGATGAATGAATTTTAAAATGAGGTTATAATTCATTGACCAGATTCTTGTCCACTATTCTTCAATTAGGGTGGGTGTATTCCATCTTGGATTAACATTCTTCTTTCTTTTTTTTTTTTTTTTTTTGTGGTATGCGGGCCTCTCACTGTTGTGGCCTCCCCCGTTGCGGAGCACAGGCTCCGGATGCACAGGCCCAGCGGCCATGGCTCACGGGCCCAGCCGCTCCGCGGCATATGGGATCCTCCCAGACTGGGGCACGAACCCGTATCCCCTGCATCGGCAGGCGGACTCTCAACCACTGCGCCACCAGGGAGGCCCTCTTCTTTCTTTTTAATTGATCTCTTGTCATCCTTGAACAAAAAGTCATTTGTTAGCGCAGGAAGCAAAGTTAAACAAGGAGCCTACTGATGTTGAAGAATTTTATCTCATAGAAAACATGGCATGCAGAGTGCTTGCACTAGATAGAAATGGACTGCACATACACATACACACACAAATACACCCTGTTGGAATTATGTTAATCAGGGTTGATATTCAAAATATGTTACAACTAGTACAGTATAGACCCAACAACTAGAAAGAATGAAATGCCTAATCAGAATGAGCACAACATACCCATTGGTATAGCCAGATTTATACATTTTGATTGAATATCAGCTTTGGGAAATATGATTTATTCTTCTTATCTTTAATTCAATTTAAAATTAAAATGTCATTTATAACTTTCAAGCAGGAAATTCTATAATTCTATAATCTTCATTGATATTTGCAGTGTAAACTAGGAAATACAACCTCAAATGCTCAGGGGCAAGGCAGGAAGTCAAAGCCAGGAAATAAAGCTGGGAGGGAGTGGCAAAGTGTAAAACAGGAGGATGCATTCCCCAACCAAAAATATTCAAGTTCAAATATTCATAAAACTTCTAGCTAAAAAAACAACATGCTCAGATTCTGTCTCATGTTCAGACTTATAAGCATTCCTAAGTCCAATAAATATCTTCAAACGTTGTCATATATTCCAATATATATAACCTTCTATTTCTGAAATACACTGCATTCCTCATGATGGCCTATGTCTTTATGTCAAGAATGTAAAATCATTTATAATAAAAATAAATAATAAAATAAAAATAAATAAAAATCAAAGACAAAAATTTCCCTCATGTATCTCTTAGACTATAAACTGGGAGGTCAGAGACCATCACTTATATCATCCTTACACCTAACATGGTGTTCCTCATTTGATGTTATCCAATGCAGAATGAATTTTTTAAAACTTTATTAGTTCTTTTAATATTTTAAAATAAGAAGGCTATAATTTTTCCAAATGAATGATAATAAAGTATAAATATAAAACTACTTTCCAAAAGTCACTATAAATTATGAAGGGCAACAAAAAAGTGTGCAACACTATTACTAAATTATAGGTCAAATTACTCAATATTAATAAAAGCTATATGGAGAAAGAATAAATATGACCGCAAATACCACCAACAATTTCTTTACCCTATCAAAAGATTTTGCCAACTGAGTATAATTCATGAGCATCTTGAAACCTACAAAGTTATCCAGAATTGGCAAACCAACCTATTCATTCATTCAATGGGATTTCATGAGAACCGTAGCAAATTCATTTAGAGCACCATGGAATCAATGCAGAAATTCCTTGTGTATGCTTTGATTCTAAAGGGACTTCAAGGAAATTCTTTCAAGTATTGATGAGGAAACTCACAGTTCAAGACTGACCACTGGAGGGCCTCCCTGGTGGCGCAAGTGGTTGAGAGTCCGCCTGCCGATGCAGGGGATACGGGTTCGTGCCCCGGTCTGGGAGGATCCCATATGCCGCGGAGCGGCTGGGCCCGTGAGCCATGGCCGCTGAGCCTGCGCGTCCGGAGCCTGCGCGTCCGGAGCCTGTGCTCCGCAACGGGGGAGGCCACAACAGTGAGAGGCCCGCATACCGCAAAAAAAAAAAAAAAAAAAAAAAAAAAAAAAAGACTGACCACTGGAATACAATATAGTACCCAGTTTTCCTTAGGCTTGATACTTCTCCAGCAAACCATGCACAATGGGGTCATTCCTCAAGATCATGTATACACTGCTCTCTTTGTATCCTCATCCTTGGGGAGGTTGGTTCCAGGACTTCCAGAGATACCAAAATTTGCTGATGCTCAAGTCCCTTATATAAAATGGCATAGTATTTGCACATAACTTATGCAATCCTCACAAATACTTTAAATCATCTCTAGATTACTTGTAGTATCTAACACAAGGTAAATGCTATGTAAATAGTTACCAGAGCATGGCAAATTTAAGTTCTGCTTTTTGGAAAGTTCTGGAATTTTTTTCCCAAATATTTTTGATCTACCAGTTGGTTGAACCCATGGTTGCAGAACTCATAGATGCAGAACCTCTGCATATGGAGGGCTGACTATATATAGAGAAAGATACAGTGCATGTTATATATACCAGTTCTCAAATCCCCAAAGTCTAACTATTTCTTCATTTTCCCCCAGTGTCCTATTTGTGTATCTCAAATCTCGGTATTTTAATTTTGTGGATAAGAATTAATTCAAGAATTTGAAGAAAGTAGGCTGGGAGGAATAGATATAAAAAGGCAAGAGGATTAAGTTATAACACAGTGACATTCATACCTGATGACCACATTCCCAAGGTCATTGGACAAATGATAAAAATAAAATGCAGACACTAATGGGAGTTTTCTCCAAGGCAACAGGAATTAGAACATACCTCATACCAGGAAAATGCATCAAACAACACACTTTGCAAAGCTTGATGGCACAGAATTAGAAAGTATGCCATATACTACTTATAATTCACATTTTTCAAGATACTTTTGAGATAACACTTGTCTCTCACACTAACTGATGACAGTTTATTTCTTGCTGCTATGGCAGCTTGTATGTGGTGGTAGGTGATTAAAGGCCGGCATCTCCGTTTTGACAACTGATGAAGTCTGAAAAAACATTTCTTAAACAGAATTTATAATAGCAACATTAATCAGGTTTTAAAATCACTTGATTCTCAGATGATACCACAATTTTTTATCTTTCCACTGACTACTAATCTCTTAAGGAGAAAAATGTCATGTAATGGGTAAACTGTATGTTTATTTACATTTCTCCTCTTAAATAGCTACCAACTTTTAAATGCCTTGATATAAGAGAAACTATTAATTGCTTCAATAAAATCTATCTCAAAGATAAACTTTTAGCTAGTGAAATGCAGGGTAAATCAGAGAATAAATATATTTATTCCAAAAATATTAACAAAAATCTATTGAGAAGTCCCATTACATCCTGAAATAGGATACGGAGATAGATAGAGATATATCTTCACAGAAATCATTACTCAGATTCATTTCTATTGCTGTCAATGAATTCTTGATTAGAAAAAAATATTCACATATATTCTTCATTCTAAGGTATCAAGAATATGATTCTGTCTCTGTCATTTAAACTAAATAATAACATGATAATTCTGGTATAACCAAAGATTTTATAGTCAATCTTAATTAATTTAATCTCTTGAATGTCTGTGGATTGAGTAAGGCAAAGATTTCTATAATCTAGACAAATGCAACATTGAAAGCAATTTTTACATGCAGGTTACCAACTAAACCTTCAAATGAAAATGCAGACAGCCAGCCTTGAATATAGATTGCCTTGTAAGCCCCTAAACGGAGGATCCACTTGAGCAATTCCCTGACTTCTGACCCATGAAAATTGTTAGATTAAAATGAGAGTTGTTGTAAGCTTACCTCAGGAAACAAGAAAAATCTCAAATAAAAATAACTAACCTTACACTTAAAGGAACTAGAGAAAGAAGAACAAACAAAACCCAAAGTTAGTAGAAGGAAAGAAATCATAAAGATTAAAGCAGAAATAAATGAAATAGAGACAAATAACAGAAAAGATCAATGAAAATAAAAGCTGGTTCTTTGAATAAACAAAATTGATAAAATTTTACCCAGATTCATCAAGAAAAAAAGTGACAAGGCCCAAATCAATAAAATCAGAAGAGAAAAGGGAGAAGTTACAATGAACACCACAGAAATACAAAGGATCAAAAGAGACTACTATGGGGCTTCCCTGGTGGCGCAGTGGTTGAGAGTCCGCCTGCCGATGCAGGGGACACGGGTTCGTGCCCTGGTCTGGGAAGATCCCACATGCCGCGGAGCGGCTGGGCCCATGAGCCATGGCCACTGAGCCTGCACATCTGGAGCCTGTGCTTCACAACGGGAGAGGCCACAACAGTGAGAGGCCCACGTAAAAAAAAAAAAAAAGAGACTACTATGAACAACTTATGCCAATAAAATGGACAACCAAGAAGAAATGGACAAATTCTTAAGAAGGTGCAAGCACCCAAGACTAAACCAGGAAGAAATAGAAAACATGAACAGACCAATTACCAGTAATGAGATTGGACCGGTAATTTAAAAACTCTCAACAAACCCAACTCCAGTACCAGATGGCTTCACAGGTGAATTCTATCTCAAACATTTAGAGAAGAGTTCACACCTATCCTTCTAAAACTATTCCAAAAAATTGCAGAGGAAGGAACACTTCTGAAATTGTTCTATGAAGCCAGCATGACCCTGATACTAAAACCAGACAGAGATATCACAAAAAGAAAATTATAGGCCAATATCACTGATGAACATAGATACAAAAATCCTCAAAAAATATAAGCAAACTGAATCCAACAATACATTAAAAGGATCATCCACCATGATGAAGTGGGATTTATCCCAGGGATGAAAGGATTTTTCAATATCCACACATCAATCAGTGTGTTACACCACATTAACAAATTGAAGAATAAAAATCATTTGATCATGTCAATAGGTGCAGAAAAAGCTTGTGAGAAAATTCAGCATCCATTTATGATAAAAACTCTCCAGAAAGTGGGCATAGAGGGAACATACCTCAACATAATAAAGGCCAAATATGACAAACCCACAGTTAACATCTTACTCAACATTGAAAAGCTGAAAGCTTTTCCTCTAAGATCAGGTGCAAGACAAGGATGTCTACTCTCACCACTTTTATTCAACATAGTATTGGAAGTCTTAGTCACACCAATCAGAGGGAAAAAAAGAAATAAAAGGAATCCAAATTGGAAAGGAAGAAGTAAAACCATCACTGTTTTACTTCTGTCACTATGACAGGATGCTATACACAGAAAATCCTAAAGACACTACCAGAAAACTACTAGAGGTCATCAATGAATTGGGTAAATTTGCAAGATATAAAATTAATACACAACAATCTGTTTCACTTCTATACACTGACAATGAACTATCAGAAATAGAAATTAAGGAAAAAATACCACTTACCATTCCATGAAAAAGAATAAAATACTTAGGAATAAACCTACTTAAGGAGGTAAAAGACCTGTACTTGGAAAACTGTAAGACACTGATGAAAAAACTGAGGATGACACAAACAGATGGAAAGATATACCATGTTCTTGGATTGGAAGAATTAATATTGTTAAAATGATCATGCTACCCAAGGCAATCTATAGATTCAATGCAATCCCTATCAAAATACCAGAGGCATTTTTCACAAAACTAGAACAAATAATTTTGAAATCTGTATAGAAACACAAAACACCCCAAATAGCCAAAAGAAATTTGAGAAAGAAGAACAGTGCTGGAGGAATCACAATCCCTGACTTCAGACTATACTACAAAGCTACAGTAACCAAAACAGTATGGCACTGGCACAGAAACAGACACATAGATCAATGGAGAGCCCAGAAATAAACCCACACACTTATGGTCAATTAATCTACGACAAAGGAGGCAAGAATATACATAGAGAAAAAATAGTTTCTTCAATAATTAGCTCTGGAGAAACTAGGCAGCTACATGTAAAAGAATGAAATTAGAAATTCTCTAACATGATATAAAAAAATAAACTCAAAATGGATTAAAGACCTAAATATAAGACTGGATACTGTAAAACTCTTAGAGGAAAACATAGGCAGAACACTCTTTGACATAAATCATAACAATAATTTTTGGACCTGTCACCTAAAGCAAAGAAAGTAAAAGTGAAAATAAACAAATGAGACCTACTTAAACTTAAAAGCTTTTATACAGCAAAGGAAACCATTGACAAAACAAAAAGACAACCTATTGAATGGGAGAAAACATTTGCATATAATATGAATGATAAGTGTGTACTATCAAAAATATGTAAACAGCTTATACAACTCAATATCCAAAAAACAAACAACCTCATTAAAACATAGGTAGAAGAACTGAATAGACATTTTTTCCAAAGAGGAAATGCAGGTGGCCAACAGGCACATGAAAAGATACTCAACATCACTTATAATCAGGGAAATACAAACCAAAACTGCAATGAGATATCACATTACACCTGTCAGAATGGCTATCATAAAAAAGAACACAAATATTAAATGTTGGCAAGGATGTGGAGAAAATGGAACTCTTGTACACTGTTAGTGGGAATGTAAATTGGTGTAGCCAATGTGGAAAATTATATGGAGGTTTCTCAAGAAACTAAAAATAGAACTATTATATGACCCAACAATTCCACTCCTAGGTATATATCCAAAAGAAACAACAGTAATTCAGAAAGATACAAGCACCCCAGTGTTTATAGTGGCATTATTTACAATTATCAAGATATGGAAGTAACCTAAATGTCCATCAACAGATGAATGGATAAAGAAGATGTGGAACACACACACACACACACACACACACACACTCACATAAAAAATAAGGAAATTTTTCCATTTGCAACAACACATATAAACCTGGAGGACATTATGCTAAGTGAAATAAGTAAGACAGAGAAAGACAAATACTGTCTGATATCACTTATATGTGGAATCTAAAAAATACAACAAGCTAATAAATATAACAAAAAAGAAATAGATATAGAGAAAAAATTAGTGGCTACCAGTAGGGAGAGGGACAGAGGGAGGGAAATATGGGGGTAAGGTGTTAAGAGATACAAAAAAACAAATTTTCAAAATTACGTTTTCTCTGAAATCTAAGTTGCAGTGTGAATAATATATTCTACCCCCATTTCACTTATATCACAATTCTTGAACTATTTTCTTAATCCTTTAAAATTATACAACACCTTGAAGAGTGCATGCCTTCAGCTCACTCTCTGTAATTGTGTTCAATCATCTTTCTAAGATGGTTTTGCCCCTGGAGACTCAATAAAGACAGAGGTTGTTAGAAAAGACTCATCAAAGAATATTAAATAATATTATCCATCTAACTTCATAAAATCAACAATTTCTAAATGCCTGAAAGATCACAAGATGCTATCTTCTAGCTGCTTGTAGGGTAGAATTCATACAGAAGTTTTGTTCTCAGACTACCTTGACATTGGAAAACATAAGTTCTAAGCTCTAAGTTATCTTACTCTCCCATGGGAAGGAAAGGCATTCTGACAAAAGGAGGCCAAAGCAATTTCAGTTCACAAACCTCTCTTAAGAGTTGCAACCCAGGAGTGACGTCAGAAACATGGTGGAGTGAAAAACTACTTTTGTCCCTCCCCTTCAATCTACAACTATTAAAACATCCATAACTCAACAAAGCTGCCTCTGCCCAACACACCCGGATGACAGAGAATTCCAAACATCTGTACATCAAAAGGTGGGTGGACTGTATCACATAGAGGAAGTGGAACTGAAGGAACAACAGAGACAGTGTCTGTACTCATAAAAGACAGGTGGGACAGCACATGCTTGACCCTCATTCAGGAAATATAAAATAATTTATGATAGGAGTGTAGGACCATTTAGGAGAGAAAAATACATCATGCAAAGAAAAAAGATATTATATTTTTATAAAGTAGTATGAACCTTAAGTTAATTATGAAATACAGCATATCATTAACAACATGCCTTTTTTTAGTCATACGTGCCTTGAGTAAATCACTGCCATTCTCTCTGCCTCAGTTTCCTTTTCTGTTAAATTTTTACATCATAGAGTTTTCAGGATGAAGTGAGTTCATAGTGCAGGGGAGCAGAATTTGCCACCCCAAAATATGCCTCTTTGGCATAAGGATTATTTCAGACTGATTATTTTTTAAGAAACTGCAGACACAGAAGAAACTCTAAAAACTAAAAAGAATTTACCCCTTCATAGAGACATTTATATGTACAAAAGAAGTTTTCATTTGTTAGGTGTCTCCCTTGCAATAGCAGGAAGAGAAGGCTGACTCCAAATCTCTGGGAACTCCTATAATGCAGAAGGCAACAACTTAAATTTGCAAAACAGCCTTACCCTTGTTTTTCCTGGTAACCTCCCATAACTGACTCCCCACTCCCAACATCTTCTTTTGTCTTTAACTGAAGTTGGTATTTAAGGTGAGGGCTTCCTCCATTTCAGAGAGTTACTCAGGTTTCCTGGGTCTCTCCCATGTATAAACGAGGCATACTTGTTATTACACTTTTGTTTGTTTTTCTCCTGTTAATCTGTCTTATATAAATTTAATTATTAGACCAGCCAAAGAACCTAGAAGGGAAGAAGAGAAAGTTTTTCCACTTGTACAATATATATAAAGTACAGAGCTGTCAAGAATAGTTAGTTCTCAATAATTAATTGTTCTTATTATTTCTTGAATTCATTAGGGTCCTGGAAATAGAAAACACAATTTTGCTGGGATTATGAAAAGAACTTACTATTGGTATGAAGGCAGGGAAAAGAACAATAAGAGATACTGAGGGACCACAGAGCTTGCAACAGTCAGAAGCCATGGTCACAAGGCCATGGTCACCACATGAGGTCTGTAGAGGCAAGCAAGGGGAGGACAGTATTACCATACATGGTAGTCTTAAAGGGACACAGAACCAGAGCATGGGAATGGGAAAGCGGAAATATCTCTATTTTCAACTGACCAAACCCAACAGGAAACCAGAGGGCAAGGGAGTCAAAGTGCTGTAGTCTATAGAAATCAGCCTCCAGGGCTTCAACTAGGGCAGAGAAGGTCAGAGATAAACTTCTAGGGGGATGAAACATTCAACAGAAACTACCCGGCCCAAATAATAATTAAATAATTGAATCAAACCGTTATTCCTTAGAAATAGTCTCCGCCCAGAGCCTTTATTTTGCTCACTGTATTTCTTCCTCAGTTCCTCAACCATGCCAAGTCTGTTTTTATTCTTGGAGACCTAGTGTGATAGCTGTGTCACATCTGGTATCTTCCGGGGTTTGACTGGTGGAGTCTAAGCCTTTATTTTGAGACATATTTCTCTTTTACTATACAAATCCATAGTCATCAGGAAGAAAATTCTCAATTATTAAAAAGAAAGAAAAGAAAGAAAGAAAGAAAGAAAGAAAGAAAGAAAGAAAGAAAGAAAGAGAAAAACAAAAGAAAGGAAGCAAGCAAGGAAGGAAGGAAGGAAGGAAGAAAAAGAAAGAAAGGAGCCATAAGCCTGATAAATCTAAGTTGTGAATTTGTACAGAAGACAGAGTTGTCAAAATCTAATGAGGCTTTTAACATTTTTGGTGAGTGTTTAGCAAACAGAGCAATGGCTCACTTTAATTTTGGTCATTTTCTATACTCTCTCCTATAGGGTGATTTATAATTCCTAGACCCACTTTTAGCCAAAGATTTTACACTCAATCAGTAAACAGCTTAAATGAAATAGCCTAAATCTTGATATTTGACAAAGAGTCTCTCCTTAACCAAACTTTAGTCAGGCTCCTTGAAGTTCTCTTTTTGACTAAGACTTGCCCTTGGGTTCTGCTTAGTTCAGTTTTATCAAGAATCCTGCTGGGTTAGTTTAGCAAAAATTCCCTACCTTTAATATCTGATACAATTTCTCACCCTCCACCCTTGGATGTTTGATCAAATTCTCCACCCTGGATATCTTATCATTGTTGGAGTGTGGAGGGATTTCCTCCTACCCCTCTGGATTCTTTTGGTTAGTCTAATAATTTGACACAAGACAGATTAACAAAAGAAAATCAAATTTAATCTTGTATTTATGGGGGTCTCATAGATATACGATCCAAATAAATGACCAAAGCAGGAGGCTTTCATACTTTTTAGACAAAGACACAATACATTTGTGAAGTATTGACAAGACAAATAAATTTTGGCTTGGATGCTTAATTAGTAAAGAACCTAAACAAGTTTGAGCTTGAGGTAGTAAATTAGTAAAGAAGTAACAAGGTCTTTTCAGCTCTGAATTCCCTACCTCTGGTTACAAGGATGTCTCTCTGCCTCCTGGTGCAGGGAGGGTACCTTTCACATGAAAGATTATTTTGTGATTTCATACAGGCAGGGTATCTGTCAGAGTGTCCTTGCACTGGCTGTTTCTCAAGTAACTTTAACTCAAATAATTAATATGCCATTTTGGCGTATTTGTGGGCAATCTGCCCTGGGCCTCAAAAGTTCCCTCTGAAATT
Source organism: Mesoplodon densirostris (assembly GCF_025265405.1). Taxonomy (NCBI): domain Eukaryota; kingdom Metazoa; phylum Chordata; class Mammalia; order Artiodactyla; family Ziphiidae; genus Mesoplodon; species Mesoplodon densirostris. The sequence continues at coordinate 101,094,755 of NC_082663.1, read as the reverse complement.
TCCCTGGAAATTTCACATATTAAAAGCTGAGCTGGTAGATTGCTCTATGATTTCACTGAATCAGTGATCCTAAGTAATTCAGTGATTTCACTGAATCCTAGTCCTAAAAATAGGTCAGTTCAGTTAAACTCATTTCAGGAGGCTCCCAAAGTTAGGCCTACATTACACATGCATTCAGGTATTTAAAAGAGGTATGTCTATGGAAACAAAAAAACAAACAACAAAAAACCAAAGGTTAATGATTAGAGTGGACTATAAACCAGCTTCTGAACCCAGGGAGCAGCTAATCAAGAAAATTCTAGATATCAGTGTCAAAGCATGTTTTGTAGTTTGAAATGTCTCTGATGATGTTATCAGATATTCAGGTAAACTTTCTAAGTGACCCATACAGCAACAGGCATGAAGATTGTTTAAACATGAGCTGTTCTGGCAATTTCTCTGATGTTTATATCAAGTCACCTAGCTTCCCTTTGTAGGGCTTCAGGAAAAAGGGCAGTTTTAAGTTCTTAATGATTCCAAATCAAAAAGATGGAAGAGGGACTTCCCTGGTGGGCCAGTGGGTAAGACTCCATGCTCCCAATGCAGATGGCCTGGGTTTGATCCCTGGTCGGAGAACTAGATCCCGCGTGCATGCCGCAACTAAGAAGTCTTCATGCCACGACTAAGAAGCCTGCATGCCGCAACTCAGAAGCCTGTATACCACAACTAAGAGTCTGCATGTCACAACTAAGAAGTCTGCATGCCGCAACTAAGGAGTCCTCATGCTGTAAGTAAAGATCCCATGTGCTGCAACTAAGACTCAGTGCAGCCAAAATTTTAAAAAAGATGGAAGAGAATTGGAAACATTAGTTTGGAGAGTCATAGCCAGATACTGAAGGAAACTAGACTAATTCAGGATTTAGTCCAGTTTACAGGAAAATAACAAATCTCGAACACAATTAATAGAAGCAGAGTCTGATATTCATATGCATGTATTATAGATTCTACTGAAACATAATTTTTCTCTCTGAAATCACTCTCATTTTCTATGAAAGATAGCCAAATTAGGACATTTGTTTGCAAGATAAACCTAGATTCAATCAAGTTGGCCTGGTTATTTGCATAAGTGCAGCAAGAATAGCAATTGGTCATATAGGCTCTTTTAAATCTTCTTTGCTGGACCAGTTCAAAAGAAATTTCAGACTGAACTTTTATTTATTATTTTTTTATTTTTTGGCTGCGTTGGGTCTTCGTTGCTGTGCATGGGCTTTCTCTAGTTGTGGCAAGCGGGGGCTACTCTCCGTTGCGGTGCGCAGGCTTCTCATTGTGGTGGCTTCTCTTGTTGTGGAGCACAGGTTCTAGGCATGTGGGCTTCAGTAGTTGCGGCACGCAGGTTCAATAGTTGTGGCTTGCAGGCTCTAGAGCGCAGGCTCTGTAGTTGTGGCACATGGGCTTAGTTGCTCCATGGCATGTGGGATCTTCCCAGACCAGGGCTCAACCTCATGTCCCCTGCATTGGCAAGCAGACTCTCAACCACTGCACCATCAGGGAAGCCCCCAGACTGAACTTTTAAATGTCTCTCAGGGCCAGGAAGATGAGCCAAGTCAAGGACTGGCAATCAGATTTGCCTGCAATACCTATAGATTTGAGTAAATTGCTTTCTTTGCAAGGTCCCCAAAATATCTTGAGGTTCCTGCATCTTCCTGGAAGTGACCTTCCTTACTCACCTGGTAAGGCTGCTGGTAACCATATAAGCAAGGTACTAGGCTGTTTTTCCAAGGGGCTTTATTGGCTTAATAAAGACAATTTTAGTTCCTTAGAGCTGTCTGGTCATATATGAGTCTCCATGTGTCTCTCTCAAATATGACACTCCAGTCAAAGCCTTGCTGATATAACCAGTTTCCAATTGTGTCCTGCTAAAAGGAGAACAGATTCTTACTGAACTTATGTAAATAGCCATATTGCCAAGAAAATAAGAATTCTCATTACAAGTTTCAGAATTGTGGAGGGATCAGGTAGAAAGAAAAGATATGTAGATCTTTTCATCTTTGTTTACAAAGATATACTTTATCAAATTACTCTGAGTCATATTTAGCTTAAGAGGAAAGATTTTCTTATATCTGGAAAATAAGATTAAAGAATCAGCAATTTGGGGCTTCCCTGGTGGCGCAGTGGTTGAGAGTTCGCCTGCCGATGCAGGGTACACGGGTTCGTGCCCCCGTCCGGGAAGATCCCACATGCCACAGAGCGGCTGGGCCCGTGAGCCATGGGCGCTGAGCCTGCACATCCGGAGCCTGTGCTCCACAACGGGAGAGGCCACAACAGTGAGAGGCCCGCATACCGCAAAAAAAAAAAAAAAAAAAAAAAAAAAAAAGAATCAGCAATTTAAAAAAATAAAAATTACAATCATCCTCATCAGTCTATTTAGTACCATTTCATTAATTCTTGCTCTCCTTGATCTTTTGTTTTTATGAAGCTATCATTTTCTCTCTTAGGTTCTATAAATTTTTACCCAGTTCAGTGGTATGATTTGAGAGTTATCAGAAACTTGTATTCTAGACTACTTGTTCCTTTCCATGAATTTCTCTGAAGGTTTAACACATTTGCAGGAAGCTTTTATAAAAGCATCTGAGTAAAACAATAACTGTCTGCAAATGATAAAAGACTTAAAATGCCTATTAAAGATCTGATTAATTATAATGGAATTGACAAGGAAATTTCATTATTTTTGTGACATACCACATTTAAGATAAAAACTAAAACAGAATTATGATTGATAACATTATACCAGAACATATCGAAATTTTAGGAACTTCATATAATTTATAGAATATTTATATCAACATTTACCCATACAATATAACCTAAGGTTTATCATCACTTATTTGAGAAGGCCCCCATGTAATTTAACATATCAAAATAAGCCTAACTGGGCTTCACTGGTGGTGCAGTGGTTACGAATCCACCTGCCAATTCAGGGGACACGGGTTCGAGCCCTGGTCCAGGACGATCCCACATGCCATGGAGCAACTAAGCCCATATGCCACAACTACTGAGCCTGCGTGCCCTAGAGCCCATGCTCTGCAACAAGAGAAGCCACCGCAATGAGAAGCCTGCTCACCGCAACAAAGAGTAGCCCCAGCTCACCACAACTAGAGAAAGCCCACACACAGCAACAAAGACCCAAAGCAGCCGAAAATAAATAATTAATTTAAAAAAAAAGCCTAATTAACTTAATACCTCTCTTTTATAAGGAGAGAAAAGAAATCTTTTGAGGTATTCCAAGGGCCCTCAGGAAATCCCCAAAGTTATTTCTAGGTCAATAAGACTTCATTTAGAATTTGATTTGGGGAAATTTGTCAAAAATATAAAAAGCCTTGGATACTTGACTTAACAGAATCACAGATCATTATGAAATAATATTTACTTATCTATTTGACCAAAGTGACAATAAAAAATTTCAAAGGAAAGTACAAAAGGTTACAGTGTCATAAGTTAAACTTACCTCTTTTAATATTAAGATGACTCAATTTTAAACAATCAAAGATCTGATGAAGACAGTGTGAAGCACAGTAAGTAAGACTGTGCTTACCCTTGCTTTTTGGGGAAAACAAAAACAAAAATATTTTCACAAAAATCTTATCAGGAGCAGACCAATAGTCTACTTAAACTTTATCCTTTTAGCAGATGGAAGAAAATCAAGTTTTTGTTTTATATTCGTATATTACTGATATTAAAGCTTATTTTTATAACCTTTGTAATACATTTATTCAATTTCAGCTAGCTTGACAACAAAAGGTAAGATTCTCTCTCTTTCTCTCTCTCTGTAACTTTTTGTCTGCATTTAGTTTGTGCTTCATAACCAGAACTTCTAGTTTAGACAAAATTACTCTCATTTTCCTTAACAAAAATATATCTCCATATCTGGTACCCTTTTTTAGGCAAAAATGTATCTTACTCTCCTTGCATACAGAGTTGTTTTCCTAATTAATTCTAGTTGTTTTCATTACATACACTAACTAGAATTTTTAACCCTTAAAAACCTTAATTTTTAGCGAATCAAAGAAGTAAACAATTGGAATTCCCGGTGGTCCAGTGGTTATGGCTCCACACTTCCACAGCCGGGCGCCAGGCGCCCGGATTTGATCCCTGGTCGAGGAACTAAGATCCCACAAGCCACATGGCATAGCCAAAAAAAAAAGAAGTAAACAATTATGAACTATCTTTTACACCAGCATTCTGTGGATCACCAAATTTATGAATACATTTCATAATTTCTAGAAACATATGCTACTTCATACACAATGTTTCAATAAAGTACAAGACTTGTTTACTAATAATACCAAATTTATTTTTAGTTTCTCTATAATAGGAAGTCAAACATAGATAAACCAATGTTCATTACTTAAAGTTTCATAATTTTATATTATTTAGAAATTGTCTAGATATTCAATGATTTTCCATCTCTTAACCTAACTTAGCAAAATTTGAAGGGTGGAAGTTACCAAAGAGACTTGGGAAACTATTTAAGTAGACATATTATAAAATAATCATTGCTTAAAAGTTCACCTAAAAGCTTTTATCTCATTTACATCTATTTAATTCAGTTGTTCTTAACAATTATACTTAGATTACTCATGAAAATTTCATGAGACATTAGTCATCATATTAAGGATGTTTTTTCTTACTGATAAATTTTGTAACAGAGATAACATGAGCTTATTTGACTTTTAGTAAACTTAGTTAGAATAAAACTATTGTATGTAATGCTGATAACTCTAAAGACATGTCTGTATTAAATAAGCCTAAACTTAAACTAGCTTGCATTTACTAAAGATTAATTCTAGGTCATGTGAACTTGAAAATCATTTGGGTTAGTTTCTGTTATGTTTTAATTCATTATAAAATTGTGGTTGTTTTAAAGCCAGTTAAATAGAGCTCTTTTACATATTAATTTTGACAATACCACCCAGAGATAGAAAAGTACCATATCTATGATATACATAATATAGACAAATATACGGACACAAACACATAAATAACAGTTGGAATAAATTAAATTTGCTTGCTCAGATGGCTAAAGTTTTTTACTACTTGGGGAGAAGACTTTTAAGATTTATATTTGCCCTTGACAAACAACCTTAAGGAGGCTGTGGTTTAGAGTTTGGGCAAGGAAGCCCTTTTAGCAGTTTGTGTTTAAAAAGCCTCTTTCCCTCCTTTTTTTTCAGTCTCAGGCAAGTTTTTGTTATCTCCTTAGGTGTTTCCATTTCAAATATATGGTAATATTTACACCTGTATGGGACAGAGAAAGAAAATGTAAGTTTCCTCCTACGAGTTTTGGAATATATTTGTCTAAAATCAGAAATCTTATGGTAATTACTATTTAAATTTTTTCTTCTTTTTCTTAAGTACAGGACAATTTTGTTTCCAATATCCTGATCTTATAATATCTACAAGTATTTTGAGAGGAACAGGTGATTGGTAAAGGGAACAGGGATTGGTAAAGATAGGTTGGTCTTAACTTGCTTCTAGAGTTGCATTTCTGATTTTACAGAGATTTATAAGACAAACATAGTTGCTTCTATTAGCTCTTGAATATTGGCTTCTAGCTGACCAACTTCCTGATTATTTCTAAGAGGGCCTGGAGAATTGCTGAGATGGGGCAGTTTTTAAGAAGGGGAAATTACCTTGGATTTTTCCTTCAAGTCTAATTTGTGTTCTTTCATCTTGTTAAGGAGTCCCTAAAACTAGCTGTTTTATACACACACACACACACACACACACACACACACATCTATATATATAATGTTAATCCACTTTTTAGTTTGTTTTTAGGATGAAAACTCTCTATAATTTCCCTTCCAAGTATAGCCAACTCAAAGGATCCATCATCTGGCCACTAATGAGTAGGATCTTACATTAATGTCAAATAGCTACTCAAACTAATAAGTCTTTTTATGGATCAACCAAAGACACAGGAGGCATCTCACAAGACAGCATGCAACCCTCACAAGATCTGAAAAGTTTGCTCCCAGAGTTAAAGAAAGTAAAAGCCCTTCATTGCTGTAAGTGATAAGAATAGTGTAGTGAAAATGGTGTCTTTAGTTTCCCAAGAGAATGTGTGGAGTCAAGTCAGTTTAGCCAGAATCCCCAATTACCCATGATGTTTTCCCTTAATAATTTTTCATTCACTTATCCTCACCCTGCTTCTTAACTATAAATCTCCATTTATCCTTGGTGTATTCAGCATTGAGCCCAATCTCCCTCCCCTACTATAAAACCCATTATAGTAGTCTCCCTGAATAGAGTCTGTGTTAATGTTCTTTACCACATGTCATAATAACTTTTTCTTTAACATGTTAGTAGTCTGAATGAATTGGTAAATTTTCATTTCATGTGTTAATTATTGTTTTAATTATATATAAATTATATAATATATATAATTATATATCTGAAAAAGCATTATGTGGCTTTGCAAAAAAACTTCTCAATAACCTCTCAAAGCAGATATTTAGGGAAAGTCTGTGGAAGACTTTGAAATGTACCCAAAAAGATTAGTGAGAGTCTTCAATAAAAAGCAAGCATTTTCTAGGGCACAATATCCCTAGTTATCTAATTCTATTGGATCTGTGCCTTTTGTTGACTTTCTTTTTACAACTCCGTAAATTGTAGACAACTGACTGAAATGAAAATGGGTCTTGACAATAGACATGCAGATGAATTCTTCCAATAGAGGACTTCCTCCAACTTGTAGAAAAAGCTAACATTGTACCTATTTGTAAATTCATTAAAACATTCCTGGCTACCTATTTCTGTGTGGTATTTTGAATTCGCTTTTGAACCTATTGTAATATCGTTTTGGTTTCCTCAATAATGAATGAGTAAATAGGGACTTCCCTGGTAGTCCAGTGGTTAAGACTTCGCCTTCCAATGCAGGGGGCGTGGGTTGGATCCCTGGTCAGGGAGCTAAGATCCCACATGTCTCACAGCCAGAAAACCAAAACATAAAACGGAAGCAATATTGTAACAAATTCAATAAAGACTTTAAAATAATGGTCCACATCAAAAAAAAAATGAATGAGTGAACAAAATCTTTGACATTTTATATTTGTGCAAGAGTCATGATTTTACCTTAAAATATATATATTCTTTAACAGGTATTACGTTTGACCCTTGAACAACACAGGTTTGAACTGCGCGGGTTCACTTATATGCAGATGTTGTTTCAACAGTAAATACTACCCTACTACACAATCCATGGTAGGTTGAATCCATAGATGTGGAACCACAGACACAGAGGAAGCACATACACAGAGGAACAGCATATAGAGAGGGTCAATATAAATTATATACGGATTTTCTACTGCACAGAAAGTGGGCACCCCTGACTCCCACATTGTTCAAGGATCGACTGTATTATTATTCTCAATTTTACAGATGGAGAAATTGAAGTTCAGAAAAGCTAGATAACTGGTCCACAGTGGCACCACTAATAATCTGACTCATGATTGTGGAGTCAAAGTGCATATTTTTCCCATACACTATAACTGTATTAATATAAACAAAATCACATGGAGTTTGTGTGCTAGAGCACTTCACAGGACACTGAATCATATGCAGCATGAAAACCCAGCCAACTAATAATTACTACTGATTATATAATTAGTGACTAGAACTGCTAATTACATTTCAACATTGTTGCTGTATGGTAATAAAAACAAAAATAATAGCTCAGTGAAGCATACACAAAGAAGCATTATACAAACCTAGCCATCAAACGTGCCAGTAAATCATTTCAATTATAACTTTAAGAAGTCTCAGGTATATTTTTCTTCTCTTCACTGATTCCTAGCATTAGCAGAGATCATTAGCTGATTTTGATTGGTTTCATACATAGTAAAAGAAAGAAAAAAGGGGAGGAAAAGAAAGTGGAGAAAGAGGAGGAACAGCAGGTTTCAGCATGTGATAAGCTAAAAATTGTTTACTTATGAGATATGAAATTCTGTTTTGCAATTGTGTGACACTGGGCAAGTTTTAATCTCAGTCAGGTTCTTTATATTGTATATAACATGGGCTTAAGACCACCTACCATTAAGCTATTTAGATAAAATGAGATAGTTACTATAAACCATCTGGCACATAAGTAAGACTTCAATACATTTTAATCCCCTTTGCTCAACTCTACCCCTATCCAGATCATTCCATAACCCCCAAAACACAGTGAAGCAGTAAAGAACAAGAATTTAGAAGACACTTTACTGTTAATTAATGCCCGAGAGTAGACGGTGAACCTAAATGTTCAACTAGATTTTGTTTCCAATGTATACTTGTAAGATATGAATCATTAATGACAATTTACATAACAAGTAACTTCAAGACTTACATTTTGAATGTAATGAAAATGTGTTTGCCTTTTAAAAATGTAAGACAAGCAAATGCCATATGACTCAGAAGTTCTGATCTCCATCAAATAGCATCTGAGAGAAAGATTAATAGTGGTAAAAGTGTGACATCCTGGAGGAACAATTTTATGCTATGGTTATCTGTGTACACAGCTGAAGTGACAAGCTAATATATAGTCTTAAATCCATTTAAGATGACAGAATGCTCTGTACTTCCTCACTCAGCTATAGTTTTTTTTGTTTTGTTTTTTTTGTTTTGCAGTACGCGGGCCTGCCACTGCCGTGGCCTCTCCCGTCGCGGAACACAGGCTCCGGACACGCAGGCTCAGTGGCCATGGCCCACGGGCCCAGCTGCTCCGTGGCACGTGGGATCTTCCCAGACTGGGGCATGAATCTGCGTCCCCTGCATCGGCAGGCGGACTCTCAACCACTGCGCCACCAGGGAAGCCCCATCTACAGTTTTCTGAGGGGGGAAAGGATGGGTGTTTGTTTTAAATCACATTCCCAATTTAGTTCATGGAGGATAGTGGCAAAACATTGAGAAGATCAATTTTTATTTTCCTAGCTTCTTATATCTTCCTCAGTGATCTCATAGCTCATCCCCCAACTCTTCCAAAATGTTTCACCTTCATGAATTCTCTGAAATAAAAAAACATGGAAACTAAATATAATAACTCTAAACTTTCTGCAAACAACCCAAAACTCTTCATGCTGTATACTAAATATAAAATGTAAATGTAAATATAAAATACTAAGTAAATAATAAAATAAATATTTTATTTTTTTGAGAGGCCAATTCATAAATTCTTAAAAACTGTTATAAAGTAAATGGAGAGTTTTCCATCATATAGAGGGAAGAAGAATTGTCTTAAAGAGAACACAGAAAGAGAGCATAGATGATGAGTCATTCTCTGGATCTCTGGCAATCAATAGAAGGTTAAAAATCATCTTGGACATAGAGATATCAAACATGAAACAGTTTCTTCTGAGCAGAGGTCTATTTCAGATTTACTGTGATTCAACTGAGTTTGAACACATCACCATGAGGCCACCATAAGACAATCTAAAGGTATGTGCCGACAACATGGCCTATGTCTATCTTTTCAGACATTCTTAATCACCTGGAGAGTAATGAGAATTAGTCATATAGTCCCATCACCATCAAATGCCAAGGACCAAAACTCTGTCACTGGCATCCCTTTCCTAAGTTATTAAATACCTCAGCAAGTTCACATGGGCACTTAACATGATGCTGATCATACTCACAATGCTTATCATTAAATCAGTTCGTACAGATGAAACTATCCCACCTACACCCAGGCAGAGTTAGTCCCAAAGACAAAACTTACCCCAGTAAATAACTGAGATCAGAGAAATTAAAAGTCCGAGATTCAGAAAATAGCTTGACCTGCCAAGTGTAACTCTCAATTAACAAATGAGTCAGTGGGTAATTTAATAATACATCATCCCTTTTGAGGTCCTCCGCTTCAACCCCAACTGGCCTAACATCAACTAGTATACTGAAAATCATTCCTGACACTATCTGTAGTTAATGTAGACCCCACAAGTTAAGGGCTGAGTCCTTGGAAGACTGCCCCTACTTAAGATGTGAACCACAAGTTCAAGTGATCCCCAGGTCATCCGCACTACTGACCAACTGGCCACAAATCTGGGTTCCCATTAGTCTTCTCACATTTGATAATTTGGTAGAACTCAGGAAAGCGCTATACTTACAATTACAGTTTTATTATGACGGATACAACTCAGGAGCTGCCAAATGAAAAGCCACAAAGGACAAGGTCTGAGAGTGTCTCCAGTACAGAGCTTCCATGCTCTCAAACCATGGAATCAGGGCACATCATCCTCCAGGCATATTGATGTGTTCACCAACCAGGAAGCTCCATTGAACCTCATGTAGAGTTTTTACTGGGGTTTCATTATATCCTTGGCCACATGATTGAAATCAATCTCTAGTCCTATTCCTCACCCTGGAGGTCAGGCTGGCTCAAAGTCCCAACCCTCTAATTACATGACTGCCTATGACCAGCCTCCTTCCTGAAGCTATCTAGAGGGCTACCATGAGTTGCCTTATTAACATAAATTCAGGAATGATCCACGGGGATCATGAATAACAAAGACACTCTTATTCTCAGGTAATCCTAAGGATTTACAGTCTCCCTTCCAGGATTCAGGGACAAAGGCCAGCCAAATTCTTTATTATATAACATGGGGACATTATACATGTTGTAATATGAAATGAGCCAAACAAGGCCTGAACGTGGAACTGATGATTGAATAGTGTAGTACAGGGAAACATAAGTGACTTGCTTCTTCTGCACCAGAACCACAGACCAGCTTTAGTACTTAATTAAAACTGTCAGCTCTCTCATTTCTTATCCTGTTTTTAGAAAATAATGGGACTTGCAGCCTGAAAATGAACCACTCCAGGGGTATTGACACCATGTGGGTGGACCTGCATAATCTACAACATTTAGCACTTTCACATTCCTATTAGGAGTCAATTTAGCAGTCTAAAAAATTCATGATCATTAGCCAAAAAGGCTTTCTCCCTAAGCATTGATGGGCTTAAACAACACTATTCTCTTAGTGTTATCAAATTTGAAATAGCTGATGCTCACATCAAATTCTTCCAGATAAATGTACCTATGAAACCTGCAACAAAAAGGTATCAGATCATCTGGTCCCTCACTGTACCTCAGAATGGACAAGATGCCAATCCTTCCAAGCTATAACTTGTCTCACATGTTTTCAGTACCTCTTCTGGGGATGAGGTCTGTGAAACAGTTTATCCTGTCCAGCCCTCCAATTCAGATAGAACATAAAACACTGGAGCTGGAATTGGCAAGACTAAAAGCTAAGTATCAGCTACACCACTCATTTTGAAAATTTTTTTTGACCTCTGTACTTCAGATTTATCATCTGTAAAATGAAGATAATGACAATATCATAATTATATAGTAATGATAAAATGTGATGATGCATGTATGACTTTAAGGCACTTTGGAAGATGAAATTGTTAAAACAGGGAGAATCCTGATTTATGTTCTGACATCATTTTCATCAAGAAAATTATCATTGGCTTTTTTTCTGATACACTGTCCTTTGGGAACAATGTACAATTACATACACAGACACACACATACCCACTCACCCATGCAGACAGTGATGTCTCTTGACTCTAACAAAAGGCTGCTTAGAGACCTAATATGCATAGTCATGTTAAGTCATATCCCCACCATTGGGCAAGGTAGGTAAGGGTGGAAAATAACCTGACATATTTAAAAAGCCCGCCAAAAGGAATCCTATATAATGCCCATAGCTTGACCGTGCCTACAGCTCCTTCAGCTTACCTTCCTGCAGAGATGAATGGCTCTCCATAGTAAGTCAGATACTGCCATTTGTGTGTTAAAAATGCCAAATTTGACCCCCAGACTCCTGACAGCTAAAGTGAAACATTCAGAAATACCAAATACCTGTATTTAGAGCATTCTCCAAAGATTTCACTCTAGAATTGACAGCCATGTGGTTCCAATCCAAAGACTAGATAAGACAGTTCATATTTGACAATGATAGTCAACCAGTGTGTTTTGATCTTCTTTAAGTCATGCCTCTTTTCATGCTTCCTTCCATAACTTCTGTGTGTCCATAACAAAGATAGTTATAAAAGTCTTGGCTTTCTATTATTTGCAAATTATAATCAATAAATATTGAATATGCTTGTTAGACAGGCTATTTTCTAGCACCACATCAGCTCTCACCATTTCAAATTCACCAGAGTCCCTGAATTCCAACTCTCTTTTCATTAAGTTATTCCTAGAACATATGATTTTACCTTCTAATGAAAATGCTGCCACAGATTTGTATAATAATTTCATATCCATAATTTCTGATTCTTGAATATATATTCCTATTCTAATAGTCATGTTGCATATTTCTTCAGTCCTCAAATAATGTATGCCTGAGTGACCAGCACCATGCTAGGTATCACAGGCACAGTAGTAAAAAAAAAATGAATGTGGTACCTGCCCCTAGGAAGCTCACTTTCTGTTGGTGAAGATACACAGTAAATAAAAAGAAGGCAACTGATATAAAATAATTTAATTTGAAAGAGGTGCTGCGAAGGAAATGGGCCTGTGAGAGAGAATAAGGAAGCAGAAAAGCTCTCTTAGAAAGAGAGCTTCAAGGAAGGATTGCATAAGGAGGTGAAGTTTAGGTTGAAGAATAAAGGATAAGGAAGACCTTGCTACTGAAATTAGAATCTGCCAGCAAGAAGGAAGTGCATATATAAGGCTACAAGATAGGAAAGAGCTTGGGATGGTTTAAGAGAAAAAAAAAAGTTCGGTGTAGCCAGGGGATAGGGATTGAAAGCAGAGTGATAGACAACAATCTGGAAGGGACAAAGAGTGGTTGGGTGGATAATGAAAGTATTTTCAAGCCCTGAGATATAAGATACAGGGATGTAAAAGGGGAAACTGCCTCTCTTTACTGCAAGAAAACCAGCACCCTCTGAAGCTAGATTTCAGTTTAGGCAAGAAAGCCAAAGGAGTGCTTTGTGACAGACAACATGAGGATGAAGAGGGAATTTGCTGACAAGCAGGAAGGAATTCTGGAGGCATTGTGGGAGTTTGGGTGTAGAGTAGGGGTCAGCTCAGGGCTGTGCTGAGCAGTACAGAGAAAAGACTCCAGGTGGTGAGAGATGGCAGGAGAGATTTGTCCTTCTGGTGGTAACTGGGATAAATAGGGATGTGAGGCAAGAGGGATTTGCCCTTACAGTGCTGTTGATGACAGAGAACAAATACTGCTATTTACCTCCACAAGGAATCTCCAGGGATACCTGCCCATGAGACTGTGGACTGTTTCAGTGAGATGGGGTTGGGGACTACCGTTAACTTCTGGAGGCTATTGCACTAACTCATCTAGTGGCAGCTCCCACAATGCATAACAACTCTCAAAACTACTGAGATGCAGGAGGCAAGAACGTGGGGAGATTCAGTCGATGTAATGGTGCTCGTGACCATAGGCTATTTTATGTTTCTTCCTTTTATTGCAGTCCAGCTTTTAAATTATTCCTGCAATTTGATGGTATCATAAGATAAAAAATACGTATTTTTGAACTACACAGAGTTCATCTATTTGCATGCTTTCCAACTGTGGGCCAACAAAGAAATTAATAAATTCAGTGAAATTCAGGAAAAATTTACCACCTAAGAACAATATCAGCGGTTGATTTAAAGGTTGAGAAATGGTTAGGAAATATATTCATAACTGCAAACATCCCTACAGAAACAAAGAAAATACTCTGAAGTTAAGGAGGAAAAATACAGTAAGAAGCCATCATGATTGAGGGAAATGGTAAAGCTGCAGTTTTGGAAATTCCCAGCTCCATTAGGACGAAAAATGTCTTAACAGCTTATATATCATTCAACAGTTCCACCATATAGGTCTCCTGAAAAAAGCATTCCATTCCCATTCCTCAGCACTTGTTTTAACATATGTTTCATACATGAAAATCTCTACCCCATGATCAACACTTATCATCAGTTTTCCAAAACTGAAAAAATGCAAAAGTATGTTTTCACTCTTTAATTTTGCATATTTGTCAACTTAGGGAAGCTACCATGAGTTTATGTATATACAGGAAAGTTTAACCTAGGCAGCTTCTCATAAAACATAAATATAGTGTCATTGTACAACTCTTCTATTGGCATGGTGTTTGGTGTTAAAAAGAGAGCTTATATATTAAAGACCTAAGTGTGTGTGTGTGTGTATATATATATATATATATATATATATACACACACATATGTATATATACTTCTATATGTTTTATATCCTTAGGTATTTAATATAAAAGTGCCCTTTATATATATATATATATATATATAGAGAGAGAGAGAGAGAGAGAGAGACAGAGACAGAGACAGAGACAGTGAAACAGAGACAAAGAGACAGAGACAGAGAAAGACAGAGAGAGTGTAAGCACACCACAAATGACTCAAGTTATGAAGTCTTGTCTCTCTGCAAGAGTCCTACTAGGTTAGGCTGCCCTCATTCAGGCTCCTATTTCACCTAATATTCCACAGCACACGTTGTGAGGATAGGGGCTAAGGATGCCCTGAACAACTGAGGAAATAATTATCTGAATGCCTTCCTCAGCAGTACACATTGCCTCTGTCCCATTTTCACTGTAACAACATTATGAAGCAAGATCTTCACAGTAATTACTTGGCTTGCAACTTGTAGGTATGGTTCCTCCCCTTCCCCATACCCCATCCAAAACTCCCATTACCAGGGACTGAAGCAGTCAGCCTGCACTAGTCCACGCTAGAGAAGACCGACCTGCAGCCAAAGAATTACATGCACAACATACAAGGAAAAATGCTACTGCTTTCAGCTGCTAAAGCTGAGCACTGGTCAAATGGTGTTTGCATCATCAAAGAGGGAGAGAATTGAAACTAGGAGGCCCGGGTCCCTGTAGAGAGACTGATTGATAAGCATAATGTGGCTCTAATGTGGCCAGGGGCATCAAGATGCACTCCAGAGTAAAGGGCTCTGATGATATGACTTCCTAATTACCTCTGCATGGGTGAGACATTAACCAAGCTGCTTCCACAGAGAAGTCTTCAAAATCAAATGGGGAAAGTAACACCTTCCCCCACACCAGGTCAGTTCCTGCTGAAGTGACTGGTGACTAATGGGAATTCTATCCTCTGAGCTGCGTGTAGGGAAAGGGTAGAGAGAGACCACCATGGCAGCTGAGATAACAATGAGATCAAAAGGTGTAGCTGCAAGAGGAAGCAGAATTGATGCCCTGAAACATGGCTGTAGGCTTGCTGGATAACCACGTCACCAACAGGCTGATTGTGCAACAGCCTCTAGAATGTGTGTGCCTCTCTTGAGCCAAGCTTCAGGTCAGCTCAGACTCTAAGCATTATTAAGTCACATATGGCAACCAACTCCTGAGAAAGTGAAACACTTTAATCACAAAATAACCTTCAGGTGCACAGAGGGAGGAAGAAAACACAAAACCAACCAAGGAATCACTGACAATAATCCTGTTTTTGCAAATGAGAGAAAGCAAAATGATCCAAAACAATGCTGCTTTACGATGATCTGAAATGTTGCCAATACCACCATCCAACAGAGATATAAAATAACTTTCACTTTCAAGAGAGCAATAATTAGATGCTGTTGTTGAATTTAGAAGGCCATACTGTCTTAAATATAGTTTTTATTACTCTAAAAGACATTAATGTTGTTAGCAGAAAAATTATAAAGTTCAGATAAGTATAAAAAAAAACATAATGCTACCTCCAGAGGTAACCACTGTTATTTATCATTTTGTCATTCCTCTCTTCTCTTTTCTATAGATATTTTTACATAGTTGATATACTAAATATGAAACATTATACCCTGCTTTTTCAGTTATTATAATAAATGTTTTCCAACCGACTTTATATTTTAATATACCTGGTTTACTTGTTACAAATTATTTATTTTAGGTCATATAAAGTGCAATATGGTCTACCATGTAGATGTACTACTTAGTGATAAATTTTAAAAATATAGTTTATGAGCTCTTACTATGTTCAAATAACTAAGCTAAACAAAAAAATCTAATGAGTGGAATTTCTGCCTTCAGCAGAATCAGAAACAGGGAACCCCAGTGACCCTACACATAAATGAAGAATTAGAGCTGCAGGGAGCTTCTGCCCTTACATTGTGCCAATCATCATTTTGATTACTGTTTGCAAATGAAAGAAAGCAAAAAGATCTAAAAACAATTATTTTGTGATTGCTCCTTCACTCCTCTAGTCTCCTGGTGTCTATTAAGACCCACTTCAAAATCACATTTCGACAACTCTCCCCATTTCCCTCTCTTCTAGGAAAACTCCATCATTCCCCATTTGTGCTCTCATGGGACTTTAAATAAAACTCTGTAATTTAGCACATTTATTATGTTATTAATTTACTGTAATTGCTTGACCCCTTCAGGAGTCCATGAAGTCTTTGTAGACAGAAATATTTTATATTTATTTGTTCCTCAGAATCTAGCAATGACTAGTAGAGAGCAAGGGTTCGATCAGTGTATTTTTGAGTGATTGCAACTGAATAAATTTAAAGTGAAACACTTTTTTTTTCTGAAAATTATTAATAGAGATAATAAACATATCTGAAGTCTAAAGTTGTTTTTAAACTATGTTCATGTATGCACTTTTATAGAATTCTCAAATCAGTGTTTAAGATATCATCTCTTTCACTTTCTGAAACGTGCAAAAAACGCATATTTGTGTTTCCAAAGAATGGAATGCCTATTATTTTTGTGAGTACATCAGCAACTTGGTATTGTGGTGGTTAAAACTACAGAGTCAGGTAATGACAGAAGTCACAGGAGAGACAAATTAAGCTCTAGCTTAAGAGGTTTAAGAAGATTTCCCTTTAAGTCAAGAGTACCAAGGAGAACTATAAAATTATTCATCCTCTTTTTCAACTGTCAAACATCTTGTGTCAATAAATTCTAGGAGACAGCATAGGAGAACAGAGGACAGCTCAAATGGTTTATCCACAATCACATAACAAATCAGAAAGGAAGTGGTAATCCGTGATTATACAACATTTCCTCGCAAGGATTTGGGACATCTTGAGATTATCTGAAAAGCTTTTTAATCCTTGGGGGAAAAAAATCTGCTCTTAGAGTTAATGGGAAAGATTCCAATACTGTTTCTTGATTCTTTTTTTCTCTTTTTACTAACTTTATTTCATATTCTTTTCTATGTATTTTAAATTTATAGAACACAGAAAAATAATTTTTAAATAAACTGCCATATATTATAAATGCATATTTTATAAATAACATTAGAATGTTGGAAAATTAAAATAAAATATACATTCAATATTTATGACATACTGTGCAGGAATACATGAGTTTCCTCACAAACAATTCAATTTAAACTTTACTAAATAAACACAATTTTAATTTTGCTCGGTATTGATCCCAAGGGAAGTTAGTTCAAGCTCTTTGGAGGGGAGTTATCCATTACAGCAATCACCACTCCAGAGAACCAAAGAAACAATTGAATCAGAAAAACTATTTGCAAATGGCCAAACTGATAATTTTAAAAGAAATGGATTCTAACACAGACAAAGTATAAGCCCTATTTTTTTTTTTTTTCTTGCTAATATACAGTGGTTTCTCTTTAGCCAGACAATCAGAGGCTGGTTGTGTTGTTAGGGAAAATCCATTCAAAGGCCTGGAAAATGTCTTTCTAGAAACGCCCTTTCATTCACTAGCCCTGGCAAAGGACAAACATCCCTGGATAGCCTGGAGCTGAGATCATTCTTTCAAGCCACCTGATTTCCTTAGGCAGCCTCCTATTGGGGATATTATGAAGACTCCCAATCTGGCCAGAGTCACACTTTCAGGGTTCGATACAGATACAGCTCTCCCAGGGAACACTGATTGCCCTAAAGCAATCATTAAAGTGTGGAGGCATTTGGGCACGGCAGTTGGAAAACAGGTGCTGATTGCTGATTTGAGAGCCCTGGCTTGGTCTAAGCACAGAAGGTAACAGCTCTACTGTGACATTTCACATAGCAGAGAGTATAAACCAACAAACAACTCACCTGTATTTTGTTAGGACTGCAGCCATTCTGATCGTCCACTTGGAACCAAAGCTAAAAAATATAGCAATCTGATATAAAGCATTCAAATTTACACACCATTTCCATCACTTTTTAAAAATTAAAAATATTTTCTTGGCCCTTATGAAGCCTTTAATGGACTTTAAAAAATTTATCTCAAATAATAACTAAGAATTTTCAGGAATGCCTCATTTAACTCTGTTTGGAAACCTTTATTCAATGATTCTCCAATTCTGTAAGCCCCAGAAAGAAAAATACATCATTATTCCTGTTTTTGTTTATAAAAATGTTTTATTAAATACACACAAGAAAGATTTATAAGTATATATTTTTAAATTAATAATGAAATGAACACTGTATACCTCCACCCAGCTTAGAAATAAAACACTACAAATATCTTTGAAGCCCCCTGTGTAGCCATTCCCAGACCCAACCCTTTTATTCCTTGCCATTTTTAAAGTAAGTACCAACCTGAATTATGTATTTATCTTTCCCTTACTAATCTTTATAGTTTTACAATTATGGATCTCTAAATAACATAGTAAGTTTTGTATTTTACATATTGCAACAATTCTACATGTATTCTTTTGTGGTTTTTTTTTTAGCTCAATGTTAAGAGATTCATTCATGTTGATACTTATAGCTGTAATTAACTCATTTTAACTGTGCTATATTATCCCACCATATGATTAGACTAATATATTTATTCGTTATGGTATTGACAACATTCAGGTTATTTTCAGTTTTTTGCTATAATAAGCATTGATACTTTGAACTTCCTTCTTGTTGACATTGGCAATAAATTTTCAAGGATACATAACTAGAAGTAAAATTTCTAAGACATAGAATACCTGTCTCTTTTTGCGTATTGATTTCATATGATATGTTTATGAGTTAAGTGGAGTTGTTTTAATCCACTTGCTTATGACAAAGACCACAAAAAAGGTTTTTTTAAAAAAATCATTTTATTGAGGTATAATTCACATAGAATAAAATGCACACACCATTTTATAAGTTTTGACATATGAATACACCCATGGAACCATCACCAAAATCAAGATAATGAACATACCTATCACCCCCAAAAGTTTCCTCATGACCTTTTGTAATACATCCCCCCTCCTGCCTACCACCCCACTCCCAGGCAACTACTAGTCTGCTTTTGGTCTATAGATTAGTTTGCACTTTCTAGGAGTTTTAATAAATGGAGTAATAGAATGTGTACTCTTTTAGTCTAGCTCTTTTTTTCCTTCCAATTCTGAGATATAATTGACATACAGCACTGTATAAGTTTAAGGTGTATAGCAAAATGATTTCACATACATACATCATGAAATAATTACTACAGTAAGTTTAGTGAACATCCATCAATTCATATAGAAACAAAATAAAAGAAAAAAAGTTTTTCCTTGTGATGAGGACTCAGGATTTACTCTCTTAACAACTTTCATGTACATAACACAGAGCAGTGTTAAGTATATTTATCATGTTGTACATTACATCCCTAGTACTTACTTATAAGTGGAAGTACCTTTTGACTAACTTCATAAAATTATGTCTTCCCAACCCCCCAATTCTGGTAACCACAAATCAGATCTCTTTTTCTATAAGTTTGTTTCTTTGTTTCTTCATTTTTGAAGTATAATTGACCTACAGAACCATGTTACTTCCTGGTGCACAACACAGTAATTCAATATTTCTATACATTTCAAAATCTAGTTACCATCCATCACCATACAAAGATACTACTTTATTAATGACTACATTCTCCACACTGTACGTTTCATACCCGTGACTCATTTATTTTGCAGCTGGAAGTTTGTACCTCTTAATTTCCCTCACTTCTTTGTCTCATCCCTCTATCCCCATCCCTCTGGCAACCACCTGTTTGTTCTCATGTCTATGACTCTGTTCCTCCAACGTTTGTTCATTTGTTTTGTTTTTTAGATTCCACATACAAGTGAAATCATATGGTATTTGTCTTTCTCTGTCTGATTTATTTCACTTAGCATAATACCCTCTAGGTCCATCTACACTGTCGCAAATGGCAAGATTTCATGGTTTTATATGGCTCAGTAATATTCCACTGTATGTATCTCCTTTATCCATTTATCTATCAATGGACACTTACATTGCTTCCATTATCTTGGCTATTGTAAACAATGCTGCAATGAACATAGGGGTGCATATATACTTTTGAATTAGGATTTTCGTATTCTTTGGATAAATATCCAGAAGGGGGTTAGCTAGATCATATGGTCATTCAGCTGCAGCTGGAACTCAGATCATGGTGGTTTACACCAACTCTCCTGAGAACCAATCTCCTAGAAAAAGTACAGCTCAACTGGAATTGGACTTTATTTCTGTCATTTCCTTTGCCTGGAACAATAGTGTAACTAATTTAATCTTTGTTAGTAGTACGTTATTTCTTTATTGGCTTATTAAGAGACGTTATTGGCTTGTGAAATCATAATTCCCACATTGAATCTGTAACCAAGCAGGACCCTATGGGCCCTTGCCAGGACAGACCCCTCCCCGATATCCTCTGCTTTAGCTCTTCTCTGAAGTACCCAGGTAACTATCTTATGCACATTTCCCGAGTTGTTTTACAGATGCTAAAACCCCACCAAATGGAAGACATTGACTACTTGACAACTATGACCTTGGGCACATCACCCCCAGACCTACTGGAGCCTGAGGATTGACAATGTTAACTCCTGTGATACCACCCTGTTGCCTCACCATCAACCAATCAGAGAATTGTGCATGAGCTGATCACACACCCTGCAACTCCCCTCCCTCCCTTAAAAAGCATTTCCTGAATCCCATCAGGGAGTTTTGAGCTGCCCTGGACTCCTTCTGGCACCTTACAAGAAACACGGCACTTTCCTTCACCACAACCCAGTGTCAGTAGATTGGCTTTACTGCTCATGGGTGAGCAGACCCAAGTTTGGTTTGGTTACAAACCTTTTTTGTTTTGCTTTGAATTTTTGAATTTGATTTTATTTATTTTTTTATACAGCAGGTTCTTATTAGTTATCTATTTTATACATATTAGTGTATATATGTCAATCCCAATCTCCCAATAAACTAACTGTTTCGGCAAAGATAATCTCAGTCTCTGAGCATAATATGCTGCCGTACAAAACAAAATGCTCTTCAACTTTATTGAATAATGCCAAACGCTGTCACAAATGATTGATATTTCTACCAGCAATGTTTATAAAAGTTTTTATTTTTCTACATCTTCATTGACACTTGACAGTAATAGACATTTTAACTTTTGCCAGTCTGGCAGATTTGAACTCATTGTGGGTTACCACTTGCACTCAAGGTTGATCAAATTTTTATTTATTTTATTGGTCTTAAAGTGGTTCATCTTCTTTGAAATGTCTTTTAATATGCTTCTATTTGATCTTGTGTTATTTGACGTATTATAATCTGAATTTATTTCATGTTTGTTAACTAACATATCAATTTTTTACTAGAAAAGTATTCTTTTGTTAGTTTTATGTGTCAGAAGTACCTTCTCAGTCAGTGGCTTTTTTCCCCTTTTTTGATTCTTTCCTTTTATAAAATTCTTAATTTTAAGTTAAATAAATTTATTAATGACTTTCTTTGTGGTTTGTGCTGTTCTTGTCTTCTTTAAAAAATTCTTCTAAATTCTGAGGTCATAAAAATACTCTACTATATGTTCTACAAATGTCTCAGCTTTTCCTTTCTTATTCAAGTATGCTTCCTTCTGGAATTTCTCTTCTGCATTATATAACTTTATCCAGCTTTATATTTTTCACATAGGTAATTAATCCCAGCACCATTTATTAGACAATCCATCCTTTACCCACTGATCAACCTGCCTCCTCCACCATAAGTCAAAATTTCATATACACAGGGCCTCCCTGGTGGCGCAAGTGGTTGAGAGTCTGCCTGCCGATGCAGGGGATACGGGTTCGTGCCCCAGTCTGGGAGGATCCCATATGCCGCGGAGCGGCTGGGCCCGTGAGCCATGGCCGCTGAGCCTGCGCGTCCGGAGCCTGCGCATCCGGAGCCTGTGCTCCGCAACGGGGGAGGCCACAACAGTGAGAGGCCCGCATACCGCAAAAAAAAAAAAAAAAAAAAAAAAAAATTTCATATACACAGGAACCAGTTCTGAACTCTTTATTTGGACTTACTGTTCAATTTGTCTTTGTGTGAGTAAATATAGTACTACCTCACTGACTACAGGTTTTAATCTCTTGATTTACGGTAGAAAAAAGCTCCTATGTTATTCTTCATCTGTTTTAGCCCATCTTAGCCCTTTACTATTCTGTAATTATTTTAGAATGAGATTTTCAAGTTCTATGAAACCTTTTGTGATTTTGATTCAAGCTGTATTAAATCTATAGATCAACTGGGGATGAATAATAATGTTCCCTTCATAAACATGGCATATCTCTACATTTATTTTGATGTTTATTACTACATTTAAAGGATTTTCTATATCTTTCCACATAAAAGCTTTGTACATCTCGTGTTAGATTTCTTCTTAGGTATCTTACATCTTTTGTTCCTATTTTAAATAGTAACTAATTTTAAATGATATTTCTATTTATTCCTGGTGTATGAAATTAATCTTTTATGTTTATTTTGCACCTAGAAATTTTGCTAGAATCTTATTTATTATTCTAATTTTCTAAGTATAATTTTATTTTTTCATGTAGACAATCACAACACTTTTAAATGACACTATTTTTGTTTCTTTTCTTCTAACACTTAAAACCTGTATTTTTTTCTCTTGACTTTCTTCAATATTTAGGATTTCCAGTACAATGTTGAGTGAAGATGGTAGTAAGAGCCCTTGCCTTGATCTTAAATTTAAAGGAAAGTATTTTAATATTTCATTATTATATACAATCTTTTCTTTAATATTTTCCTTAATCAAATTCTCTTGGAAATTTCCTCCATACCTAATATCCTAGGAGCTATTAGTACAGTGTATTATAAATTTTATTGTACACTTTCTTCACTTATTGAGAAATTGTTTCCTCCTTAAATCTATTTATATAATAGAAACAGACTTTCTAATATTAAACCAACCTTATTTCTGGGCTAAACCTAAACTGATCATCATGAATTATCTTGTTTACACAATGCTGGATACAGTTTGCTAGTAAGTTATCCAGGATTTTTGCATCTTTGTTCATGCCTGAGATTAGCTTGTGATTTTTTTTCCTCCTGTATCTCTTTTCTGGTGTGTATCAAGGTCGTATTAACCTTATAAAAAGAGTTGGAAAGTGTTGCCTCTTTTATTATCCTCTGGAAAAGTTTGTATAAGATTGGAATGAATTGTTTTATGAATGTTTGATGGAATTTGCCTACAAAATCATTTGAACCTGAAGTTTTCTTTGTGGGAAGGTTTTAAATAATTGATTTTATCTTATTGATAGTTACAGGACAAAGTTTTACCTATTTGAGTCAATTTTGGTGGCTCTTCTTGAAAAAAAAGATTTTTCTAAAAATTTTTCATTACATCAATTATAAAGTTCTTTAAAACATTGTCTTTTCAACTACAAAGAGAACTACCATATGACCCAGCAATCCCACTACTGGGCATATACCCTGAGAAAACCATAATTCAAAAAGAGTCATGTACCAAAATGTTCATTGCAGCTCTATTTACAATAGCCCAGGGATGGAAACAACCTAAGTGTCCATCATCAGATGAATGGATAAAGACGATGTGGCACATATATACAATGGAATATTAGTCAGCCATAAAAAGAAACGAAATTGAGCTACTTGTAATGAGGTGGATAGACCTAGAGTCTGTCATACAGAGTGAAGTAAGTCAGAAAGAGAAAGAAAATACCATATGCTAACACATATATACGGAATTTAAGAAAAAAAAATGTCATGAAGAACCTAGGGGTAAGACAGGAATAAAGACACAGACCTACTAGAGAGTAGACTTGAGGATATGGGGAGGGGGAAGGGTAAGCTGTGACAAAGCGAGAGAGAGGCATGGACATATATACACTACCAAACGTAAGGTAGATAGCTAGTGGGAAGCAGCCGCATAGTACAGGGAGATCAGCTCAGTGCTTTGTGATGCCTGGAGGGGTGGGAGGGAGGGAGACGCAAGAGGGAAGAGATATGGGAACATATGTATATGTATAACTAATTCACTTTGTTATAAAGCAGAAACTAACATACCATTGTAAAGCAATTATACTCCAATAAAGATGCTTAAAAAATTGTCTTTTCATCTTTTTCACCTTTATTGCATCCATACTTATGTTCTCTTTTTCATTCCTGGCACTTGTATCTCCTTCATTTTGGTAAATGGAGTTTGCCAAAGGTTTGTCATAACTTTTAAGCTTTCCAAACTACCAACTGTGGATTTCTTGGATCTTTTCCATTGCATTTTTGTTTTCTTTTAATTCATTTTGACTCTGTATTCATGATTTATGCTTGAGTTTGTTCTACTTTATTTTTTTAATTGAAGTACAGTTGACTTACAATGTTTCAGATATACAGCAAAGTGATTCAGTTATATATATATATATATATATATACACACACACATATATATATATATACATGTATATATATATATATATATATATATGACCTATAATGGAAAAGGTTCTGGAAAAGAATATATATGTGTGTATATAGAATATATACGTATATATGTGTGTATATATTCTATATATACACATATATATAAAAGAATATATATATATTCTTTTCCATTATTGGTTATTACAAGATATTGAATATAGTTCCCTGTGTTATAAAGTAGGTGCTTGTTGGTTATCTATTTTATATATGGTAGTGTGTATCTGTAAATCCCAAATTCCCAATTTATCCCTCCCCCTCACCTTTCCCCTTTGATAACTGTAAGCTCGTTTTCTGTATCTGTGAGTCTATTTCTGTTTTGTAAATAAGTTCATTTGTATCATTTTTTTAGATTCCACATACGAGTGATATCATATATTTGTCTTTCTCTGACTTATTTCACTTGTATGATAATCTCTAGGTCCGTCCATGTTGCTACAAATGGCATTATTTCATTCTTTTTTATGACTGAGTAGTATTCCATTATATATACATATATAACTATACATATATATATATGTGTATATATATATATATATATATATATATATATATATATATATACACATATGTATATATACCAAATCTTCTTTATCCATTCCTCTGTCAATGGACATTTAGGTTCCTTGCATGTGTTGGCTATTATAAATAGTGCTGTATGAACATTGGGGTGTATGTATCATTTTGAATTAGAGCTTTCTTCTTTTCTGGATATATGTCCAGGAGTGGGATTGCTGGATCATATGGTAGCTCTGTTTTTAGCTTTTTAAAACCTCCATACTGTTCTCCATAGTGGCTGCACCAATTTACATTCCCACCAACAGTGTAGGAGGGTCACCTTTTCTCCACATCCTCTTGTTCTACTTTTCTTTAACTGCTTATTTTATACATTTTCCAATTTCTTCAGTTTAATTTCCAACCTTTCCTCTTTTCTAATACAAGCATGTAAGGTAATAAATTGACCTAGAGTTATTGCTTTAACATTTACTTTTTTATTGATGTAAAATTCAATAGAATAAAATTCACAAATCTTTAATCTTCATTTTGATGTTTTGACAACTGTATATGTCCATGTGATATGATTCATATCGAGATCCAGAATATGTTCATCACTCTAGAGTATTCCATGATGCTCCCTTTCATCAGTCTTCCTCCCAGAGGTACCCTATATTCTGATATCTTTCACTATAGATTAGTTTTGCCTGTTCTTGAACTTCATATAAATATTATAGTATATATTCTCATGTCCACATTGTTGCATGTAGGTTGCTCCTTTTTATTGCTGAGTAGTATTCTGCAATATGAGTATATCACAACTTGTTTATTTATTCTTCTGTTCATATATACTCAGGTTGTTTCTGGTTTGGGGTTCTTATAAATAATATTTTTTGTATAATGTCTCTATTTTTTTCATTTTAAAAAAGGAGCTTATAATCTTGACATTTACTGTATTAAATTTTTATATTTTCTGGACACAGTTCTTTGTCAGATATTTCCACAGTCACTGGCTTGAATTTTTATTTCTGAAGGATGTATTTTAATTAGCAAAGTATTCAATTTCCAGGAAGTCTAGTTTGATTTATCTTTTTTTTTTTTTTTTTTTGCGGTACGCGGGCCTCTCACTGCTGTGGCCTCTCCCGTTGCAGAGCACAGGCTCCGGACGCGCAGGCTCAGTGGCCATAGCTCACGGGTCCAGCCGCTCCGCGGCGTGTGGGATCCTCCCGGACTGGGGCACGAACCCGTGTCCCCTGCATTGGCAGGCAGACTCTCAACCACTGCGCCACCAGGGAAGCCCTGATTTATCTTCTTTTTGATTTAGTGTTTTTTCCAGTCCATCAAAATATCTTTGACCACCTCCAAAGACATGAATATATATACTTCTATTTTTTTCTTCTGGAAGCTTAATGATTCTAACTTTCATGTTTATGTATATGATCCATCTTAATTTGTGCAAGGAATTAGATATAAGTCAAAGTTTTAACCAGTCCATTGAAGTTTTTATTTGATTACATTTAATTTCTAAAAATTTTAGTTTTTTATTTTTAATCTGCTTAATGAGTTTCATAATATCTTCATTAGTATTTTTGATATACTTGTTTTTCAAAGGTTATTTTTTCTTCTGTGACTGTTAATTCCAATAACTGAATTATTTGAAAGTCTCATTCTTGTCATTTGCTTCTTCTAGCGTTTACTCTTTGGCTTTAAGGGGTATTGTGTTTTGTAATTTTTTTTTCTTTTTAAAATCTGAGCTAGACTTTTCTTTGGGGGAATTCTTGGAGCCTGGATTGAAAGTGTGTTCCTTGTTCCTATTCTTGTATCTGCCAGGTCCTCAGGAGCACTCCTAATCAAGTATCATCCAAAATAAAGCTTTAGATGAAGTTTTTTGTTCACAAATGAATAGTGTGAATTTTAACTTTAAACCCACTGGGAAAAGGACTTGGGTTACAAATTTTCTGCTTTGTATACTATCATGGTTGAGATAAGAGATTATCATTCCTGTCTCTGTCAGTGGGTGAAGTTTTCCTTTCACTGAGGATATAGTTTTGGGGGGTCTCAGGTTTGGGCAAGAGTTTCCTTTTAGATTTTCCAATGTGTGCAGGCTAGTCTTTACATTCTTTTTCCCAACATTTTTAAGATTATAAAGGGAGTCAGTCTTCAGGGTCATTATTAATTAATAGTTGCCCCAAGATAACCAGCTATTTTGTGCTTGCTTAACTTTCTGGATTCCAGGTTATATTCTGTTTTTAGCATCTGAATATTTTTTCTTACTTTCTTGTTAGTTTGATAGCACATTTAAAATATAGCTAATATTTTTCAGTGTCTTATTTTACTTTGAAGTAAAAAGTTCGTTGAGGATTTCTACTCCACTATACTGTCAGAAATTGAAAATACATATTTTCTTTCAAACTGTTTACAGTCTCATCAGCTATCAATGATGCAATTCATATAGTTGGCAACAACAAGAGTAAAAGACAAAATTAGAGGTATACTGCAATGATTAATAGTTCACTAATTTTGATCTAAATATCTTAACTTCTAATTATCATGAAGAGTATTTTTTAAAATAAAGGATCATTTTCTGCAGTCAGTATATCCAAAGATGATTCAAAAATGGCAAATGTACCAGCTGACTAAGCAGGAGAGAAACCAAGTCAAACAAGCGAAAGAACGAGACAATAATCATACTGGTGCATACTTGCTGAATGACAGTCTGAGTACATGAAGTATCACCGTGGACCAGAGCGCCCAGAGAGTTATGTTGATTAAAATTTTTAACACTGCATTTGATGCTTAAAGTAGCATAGAAATGAATAGAGACCCTTTAATATTTTAAGGCCATGGCCTCTTACCAACCTCAATGCAAGGATTTGTTAGAAAGCCACTGCATTTGTAAACTTAATGCCCACTCAGAAAAGAAATGGAATCAAATATCCTCTAGAAATAAGCAAAAACTTGGTCAGTTTAGGATTATAGAATGGTGGCAGGGATGTCTCAAAGGAAGAACTTTGGTAGAAATAACGCTTCAGAATATCTCACTGAAACAAGCCATTGACAATCAAATGGTTCAAACATTTTAAATTAGCCCACTTAAATTTATTTAAAAAGTATTATCGAGTTCTCACCAGTTCTCATGTGGTAGCAATAATGTCAACACTGCCTGCAGACTTCTCTTCATCTTTCTTTTTTTCCCCTGAATCCTGTTGAATAGTATGTGTTTTCCAGAATTCAGTGACTTAGCACATTCTATTTCAACTAAATGATCATAAAACAGAAATATAAACATACTTAGCCATACATTTTTACATTTCTTTTAGTAAAACCTCTAAGCAAATATATTTTCTTTATACTTACTACTTAATCTTTTCTATTTTCCTCCCTCAACTTAATAAATTATTTCTCATCAATACTACTCACATTTAGCTCACTTTTGAACTCTGTTTTGTAGACTGCCTTTTTGATGCATATTTCTCTTTGGAAAGTTCTGCTTCTTGATGTTTTAATGGGGGTAGTATTGTGTAATGGGCAGGTCCCTCTCCCACTTGGGTGTGATCTCCTATCCAAGAAAGGTCTATGAATGAACAGCTTATAAATTCTGCTTTAGACCTCAGGAAAAACACTGAAAAGACACTCTATTCCTTTGATCTATGTTCTGCTGACCTTCTGAATACTAAGACCACTAGGACCAAGATTAGGAGGTAAGCCTAAAGGAAATGTGCCGAAGAGATCTTTTTTTTTTTTTTTCTGCGATACGCGGGCCTCTCACTGTTGTGGCCTCTCCCGTTGGGGAGCACAGGTTCCGGACACGCAGGCTCAGCGGCCATGGCTCACGGGCCCAGCCGCTCCGCGGCATGTGGGATCCTCCCAGACTGGGGCACGGACCCATGTCCCCTGCATTGGCAGGCGGACTCTCAACCACTGCGCCACCAGGGAAGCCCCAAAGAGATCTTTTATATCAAGCAGGAAGAAACACTCTTGGTTCACATGTGCATCTTCTCAATTCACCAGGACCAGGGGAGTCTTCTCGGTCTTGAGTCAAAGCCCTGCAGCAATAAGTCTCCACTGGGGAACTAGGAAAGTGGAAGGGAGAAGGGCACTCCCCACGCATCCACTCCCCTCCAACTCCAGAGATTGTGACTATGTAAAGCATTCTGGCGAATAAAGGTGAAGGAAGAAACACAAATGAATAGTAACTTTTCCCAAAGCCTCCTTTTTACATCCCATGTGAACATGAAAAGGAGGTAGAAGACTGACTGAGAATTTGTAGCTTCAAGGTCCAAGCCATCTCTCATTCCTTCATACACAGGCTGTGTATGAAAAGATGATTCATGGCAAGAAAAAAAACCAAATAAAACTATCTTCACTGAGTTATTACACACATAAGCAGTTATGCAATACATATTTTTTTTTTTTTTTTTTTTTTTTTTTTGCGGTATGCGGGCCTCTCACTGTTGTGGCCTCCCCCGTTGCGGAGCACAGGCTCCGGACGTGCAGGCTCCGGACGCGCAGGCTCAGCGGCCATGGCTCACGGGCCCAGCCGCTCCGCGGCATATGGGATCCTCCCAGACCGGGGCACGAACCCGTATCCCCTGCATCGGCAGGCGGACTCTCAACCACTTGCGCCACCAGGGAGGCCCTCAATACATATTTTAATTCACAGTTTTGCATTTATTTTTGCTTACATAGAGTACGTTGGGTGACTCAGACAATTAATCTAATTTTAAATGTTTTCTTAATGTGTTGCATCAAAAAACGAACAAGACTCATCTTACTGTGCTCTAAGATGGTCTCAAAAGAAACTATCCTCAATTCTTTCTAATCTTCAACCAGCTCACTGTTTACAATCAATTAACTTTTAACTCCCATGAAACAGTTAGCACCAAGATCACTTTCAGAGATACACACATCACACTCAGGCAATCCTCATTCCTCCCTTTGTGCTATACCTCATTTCACTAACAGGACAGAAGTTTGGGGAGTTGCCACATTCCAACAGGAACCTGAAAAGGGTTAATGAAGCTTTTTCACGGTAGTCCAAACTCCACTGTACCACTGGACCTCAACATCATGCTGAGAAGCCAACACTAATTATAACCATGCTGCTATCCTTGAAACTGCAATATAAAGAATCAAGACTGAGCTCAGGACAGCTATCAGTGGACTCAAGTGCCACCTATAGGCTATATCTCTATTTAGTTCTTTTCCTAGGACAAAATTAAAGGCAATATACCAAGAGAGGTGGTAAATCACACAGGTCACCAGAAACTAAAGCTGATTCTTATGCTTGGGCTCTCCTATAGTTTAACCTTAATTCAGTGGTCCATAATTACTCCACAAAGGGCATAATTTAAATTATAACAGAGACCAAAGTTTTTATATTATTATCAGAGGAAGTGAATTACTTATTTATTCTATAGTATTGTGATATTACAAGCTGGTATGTTTAAAAGATGATAAAATATTAAGAAGCTAGTATATTGGCATTAGTATTATTTCCTTATTGTGCTTTTTAACTTGCTTAGATCGTTAACATTTGATGGTTAATATAAAGTATTTTATTACACTATGCCTACACAGTAGTCAATGAGGTGCTTAGAGAGCATTAGAGAAAATTTGTCTGTATAATAATTACCTAAAATTATCATATTCATTAAGTACCTACTTTGAAATGGGCACTGTGATAATAAAAAAATCTATGCTGGGAGCCTTGCATTATGCAGTTTGGCTATCTAACTGAATTGAAATCACTTGCATTATAAAATTTGCCTACATTAATTGAAATTAAATGATTAAAATTAAATAACTAAGAAATATTTGCTTAGCTTCTACTATATCCTCAACACTGAGCTAGTTAGGAGCAAAAGAAGGAAATGAAAAGGACTTTTCCCTATTATCAGATTGTTAGCAATATAATTGGGGAGAGGAAACATATACAGATGAAAACGTAAAGGAAAGTTTCAGGGAGTAGGTGTTATAAGAATTGAAAAACATAAGAGATAGTAGAAGAACTAGGAATTTAACTGAGCCTAGAATGAATAAATTGAAGTGGAGAATAGGGGAAAATGGAAAAGAGGTATGGTAGCATGAATGCATAAGGTATATGTTCTCAAAAAATATTTATGGTCAAAACCATATTTCTTTAACATCTGCTCTGTGATAGAACTTCTATATACTTCTTCAGTTCTCATAATAACACTATGAGTTGGCTACTATTATTATCTTTATTTTAAAGATGAGTATATTGAGGTTGAGAGAGGTTGAGTAATCTGATCAAAGTCATTGAACTAAGTAGTAAAATCGGGATTCAAACCCAACACTTTATCATTCCAAAGTGGCTATTCTGAACCACTATGGCAATAATAAATAAACCATCTATCTTTAAAGGATACAGTGTATGGCATGAGATAAATTTAGGAAGTATAATATCCAGGAGACAGATGGCATATTCAAATTGGGTTGTTGAAGTTGAGTTTGATGCAGAGTATATTTACAAAGGTGTGTACAAGGTGTAGAGAAGCCACAAGAATAAGACAGGATCCCAGCACTTGCAAAACTATTCCCACCCTTCAGCCTGAAAAGTGGAGTGGAGAGTGGTAGTTACCAAACCCGAAAAGGACAGAGTCTTGTGGAGAGGGATGCCAGATAAGATGCATGACTTTTAGTAGAAAGGAGGAATCTGGGGGAATAAATTCCCTGACTTCATTCTCCTTTCTTCCCATTTCCTACCAGGGTTCCCTTTGATGTAGTTCATGCAGATCAGCCGCCAGGGCCACAGAGTAGTTGAAGAGGGGTGGAGAATGGATCTGGAGAAGCAAATGGAAGAGAGAAGGCACAAAAATGTTCTGTTAGGTTCTTGAGTGTTCGGCTAAATTATTTAGACTTTGTTCTGTTGAGGATAAAGGATCAATAAATGCCCAGGAGTGAGGGGACTGCATATGAAAGAACTGCTCTATGAACACTACGTTTTCAATAATGTGGATAGAATGAAAAGCTGGCAGCAAGAACACTTCTCAGAAAAGCCTTTGCAGAAAGTTCTGGTAGGAGACTTTATAAGCTTAAGAGTGAGTAGTGGCCACACAGAGAAAGGAAGAGGCTTAGTGAGCTATGATATTTAAAAGGAATGGACCTCCAATCGTACAGACCATATGGTCCATTGATGAGAGAGTCTCCCTTCTGCTTTCTATTTTGTCCCTTGTGGGATTTATTTTAATGGATTCCTGCCTTTCGGTCCATCAGCAAAGCCCTTGGGTAACCGATGTTATTCATTACAAGAGTAATATAGGCTGAAGGGTTAAGACAGTAGATCTCAGCAGCGATGACCCTACTTGAGTTGTTGAGGGGGAACAGGGAGAAAAATGAAAAGATAACACATGCCAAAAGATTACAACATGCCATTGGCTATGCTCAGCAATTTTACATTTAAATTTACCAGTACAACTGGGGGTAGATATTAGTATCATTTTACAAAAAAAGAAATTTGTTGAAGTTCACATAGACAATAATAATCATTATAAATAACAACAATAATAATATGTTATATATAAGACTTTAGGGTATGTAAATGTTAATGAAATCTGAGTCTGTATTCTTGTTTTATTTTATGTTGTGACTTAGTAAACCTGATTGAAACAACCTCAGTATCACATTTTATGACTCATTTTAAAATACATTTTTCAAAATATAGTAATTTGATTTCTAAAATAATCAATTTGGTAAGGTAATATAAACAAAAGAGGTCCAAGAGATAGTGTCTTTCCCACAAATGGAGTATGTCGGAGCCAGTATCAAACTTTGCATCTTGTATGTTCTTCTTTTAAATTCTTAACATTATGTCATGGTCTCTTGATTTAATACATTATGTGAATATGTGCATTTTATGCACGATGAAGTTAAAAAGGGATAAAAGCCTCAAAACCAAAGTTGTGGGTGAATGCCTATAAAAGCAGCGTAGGGCTTCCCTGGTGGCGCAGTGGTTGAGAGTCCGCCTGCCGATGCAGGGGACACGGGTTCGTGCCCCGGTCTGGGAAGATCCCACGTGCCGCGGAGCGGCTGGGCCCGTGAGCCATGGCCGCTGAGCCTGCGTGTCCGGAGCCCTGTGCTCCGCAACGGGAGAGGCCACAACAGTGAGAGGCCCGTGTACCGCAAAAAAAAAAAAAAAAAAAGCAGCGTAGTTTCATAGATATTTCCTAAATACACACAAAAAATAAGAGACTAATGGTGGAAGTTGAAGTTAAGAGAGAGAAAGTGAAAGGTTCATTTCAGGACTATAGCTTTTACTAGTTTCCACACCTCTCACTGATGCCACCAAAGTGAAGAGATTCCTGGAATGGCAAGTAAAACAATAGAAAATTGAGTGGGGCTCAAACCAAGTAAACTGAAGTGCTATTCATTCAAAGTTCCACCTTTTGGGAAGAACAACCATGTTAAGAAATGAATCGAAAGGAATAACACTTGAATAGAACACCTAAGCAATATTTTCAGCTCAAATTCAGAAAAATGCAGCCTGTGTCAGAGAAATTTTTGTTTGTAGAGATAGAAACACCATAATCCAAAGAGGTCAAAGCCTGTTTAGGAGAATCTAGAAGTTGCAAGTTTTGAACTTTTCTATGTATCTAAGTGAGTTTGTCCTTTAATTGAGAGCTATCACCATTAAATAATGGCATTTTTCTTCACTTTCATAAATTATCTGTGTAATTATTATTATAATTTTTATTTATTTATTTATTTATTTTGCGGTATGCAGGCCTTTCACTGTTGTGGCCTCCGGAGCACAGGTTCCGGACGCGCAGGCTGAGCGGCCATGGCTCAAAGGCCCAGCTGCTCCGCAGCATGTGGGATCCTCCCGGACCGGGGCACAAACCTGCGTCCCCTGCATCGGCAGGCGGACTCAACCACTGCGCCACCAGGGAAGCCCTGTGTAATTAGTTTTAAATAATACATCAGAAACCAACAAAATTAAATAATGCCTCATGTAGGTCCCTACCTCTATTTCTAGCTGCTTAGGGATATATCAAATTATCCTTACTTTTTTATTCAAGAGTTCAGGGCACTCATTCCTGTGTTCAGAACATTCAGAAACAGTTAAACAAAATAAGTTATTCCTAGTAATCCAATAGTAGCTGCTAGGTGCAGCCCAGAAAGTAAAACTTCAAGCCCATACAACTAGAAGAATGACTTAGGTAGCAAAGAATGGTTAGGTAACAACTGATACTAAAAAGCAATTGTCAGGAAAGCAAATTAATATTAATTCTCAGCAATTCAAAGTTGACAGCTTTTCCTCTAAGAAACAGAAGCACCAGGAGAGAAAGGGAGTTTTCCCAACACCAGAAAAAAAAATGAAATTCTCAAGGTTTTCACCAAAAAATGCAATTTCAGTCTTATGTTCTTAAAAATTCCCAGGTAATGTCCATATGGTGAGTCTATAGAGACAGAAATTCAGGCACAGAACTACACTCCCAGCCTTATCAAAGACTCTGATGTACACCGGTAGCACGGAAACTGAAGAGCTGCCTAATTTCAAAGAATCCTGTGAGACTAGACAACGGACATGTCAGGAATAAGCAATATGGACTCAATATGTTTATATTACTATACATGTGACAACATTTTAAAATAAAGTTATATGTGGTATTGGATTTTAACTCAAAATGTAAAGTAAATATACTGATGAATAGATGGTTGAATAAATAAATGGGGGAGAACAGGCAAATCATCCTTACAGAATTCCAAATAATATATATAAAGATACTCCCCTGTCCAGGAAGTAGTTTAACTCTCCCTCCCCACAGATGAGCTGGACTTAAGATAGGTTAAGGAAAGGGAAAAACAGTAACTTTGTAGTAGAGAAATCTAGCAATCATAAAATCTAAGTATGAACACAAGGACTTCTACTTCTAGCCAAATGAAGCAATGAGGGCCAGAGCTACCTGACTGGCAGAAATCAATTAAAATGCCGAACAGAATAATTGAAACAATGGCTTTCAAAACTTAGGTAGCAAGCAAAAACTGTCAGTGATCCCAAGAGACATGAAACAAATTATGAAACACCACAGTTGTCCATCTTACTACCTATACATAATTTACAAACCACAATACAGAGACAGTGAACCTAGGCCGAGGTTCACAGAGACCACTAGATCTCCCTGAGTTGTGGGGATAAACATGGAAGTCTGGGGAGACAAAACTGGCTAAAAATCATAGCCACAATATCTAAGACGAGAGGACTTCACAGAGAGAGTATTGGAGCTCTTCAGAGGGTTACCCTAAAATCTTCAGCTAAGTACTGACCAATACATACATGTGATAGATCTACCTGAGGAAAGAACCAACAAAAAAGAATTCGAGAGATAAATCTAGGGAACTCACATAGAATTTTCTAAGTTTCCATCCAAGAAAAAACAAATTACACTGACCAAATTAAAGGTCTATGAGAGAAAAAATAGTTTGCTTTATACTTGGATCCCACTAGCAGTCTTGATGGCAATACGTCACTTAATACATGTAAATTGTGAATAGAAGAAAAATCTGTTAAAGGGAATTCTCCTAGGGAATTAAAATTTTACTGTTTTACCTTATAGGTTTCAGCAATATTTGACTTTTTAAAATAAATAAGTGATATTTCCTTGCTACTTAGGAAAAGGAATCATTATAGATTGAATATAATGAAATAAGATTGAAAACAGAAAAATCTGGGAGCCTAGAATGGATTCAAGAGTTAAACAACAGGCTTTGAAAAACCACTTCCTTTCTTCAAGCATCATAATCTCATAT
This sequence comes from Mesoplodon densirostris, assembly GCF_025265405.1. Lineage (NCBI taxonomy): Eukaryota > Metazoa > Chordata > Mammalia > Artiodactyla > Ziphiidae > Mesoplodon > Mesoplodon densirostris. The sequence goes on along the minus strand of NC_082663.1, from coordinate 101,058,843 downwards.
TAAAGGGCCCTTAACTAGAGTCAGGGACACACTTGCTCAGCCATATTCAAGAGGCTAAACTATATCCAGCACAACTATCAGTTTGAAACCAAAGGTTAGAACCTGGTTCTGTGAGAGTGAAAATCAGCTTTGCCATGACAGCACTTTGGAGAAATACATCAAATTCTGGGCAAGAGGCAACGGAGGATCAGAACTCCGTTATTAGTTGGAAAGCAGTGATGTAGAATACAGAGAATCTAGAATCACAGCATGGAAAACACAGAAGGTGAAGTAAATGTCTTTGGAAAAAGACTCCATTCTGGCTACAGCAGTCAGAAGCAACTTCTCTTAGAAAAAGTAGAGGTCCACATATAAAAGTCTATGGGAATCCATTTATCCAGTGAGCTACTTTAAATGTTACACTAATCAGCAATACTATATACTATTACCCAGTGTGATATTCTGAATTAAGCTGAAAATTAATGCAGTAGCACATACTTTTCATGCCCAGATTTACTCAGAGGCATCATGTTTAAAACATCAATAAAAATTACTAAGAACCAGCTTCAAAAGAATGCAACAGGACAAAGATTTTCTCCCATTATAAACCACATTGATAAGGAATTACCTTGTCTAGATGTACTAAATGTCATCACCTCTAGATAATTTGTATACAATAAAATGATAAAGCAAAATATTTTCATTTTTAATGGGGTACATATATTGAAAGTCTGATTAAAATATTAATGTTTATTGAAATATTAGTGTTTCACATATGCTAGAAATTCTGAAATCTTATTAAATCAAGGCTAACTGTGCTTACAATGTCTCACCCAGTCAGGTTTAAACTAGTAATGCAGAGAGATAAAAAAACAAACAACAGGAGTTCTTGTATTGGGGATTTGAAAATTAAGTCAGTAAGGTGGATATTTAAGCACATAAAAGAATAATCAATGACCTGAAAATTTCAATAACATTTATGAAGAGAAAAGCATTCCATTGACTTTTTATCAAATATTAGAAAAATAAATATATTTGTGGGACTGATAAATGGATGAGAGTCACTTGTTTAGAAAAGCTAAAATTAAATTCCTGATAACAGAAATTGCCACTTCTCATTTGGAAGTGATCCTATGTCTTGTCATGGGAAGATTGGAGACTGGACTCCCAGAGAACAGTTTGTTTCCTGGACCTAGAGATGGGAACACTGTCTGGGTGCAGTGAATCTAACGTGTCAAAATTAAAAGAAGGTGCCAATCCAAAATCATGCAAGAGAGACATGATTCCAAAAGGCAGGAAGGGAACCCAGAAAGCCCCCTAAATCAGAGGAAACCAAAGGCAGATATGAAAGAGCATGCACAGTAACAAGCCTCTGAGCCCAAGCTACTGAGAGCACATGCAAAGAGTTGAGGCACAAACGATGTGGAACAGGGGCCCTGAACAATCATTAGAATGGTTAGGTAGGGTTCTCTCTGGATATCTACTAGTGTGTGAGGAAATGTGGTGCTTTCTGTACGACAGGTATGGATGTGGGAAGTGGCTTCAGGAGGACTTACACACATTTACCAAATGCTTAAAGAGAATTCTTGGACTCTTTTTCCAGGAATCAGGGGAAAGAAGGAACTTTCCAGCTGTTATCACAACCTGGCACAGGCTAGATTTGAAATAGCACATTACATACACAGTAACAGAGAATTGTGTTCTCTGCAGAGTACAGAACCAACATTTCATATAGGATATATGGTCTGATAAGGTCTTTTAATTACTAGAGCTATTTATACCAAATTTTCTTTCTTTTTATTCTGAGGATAAGTGGACATTTATTTCTAACACGCACTGATTATATGCAAATACAAGTGAGTCATGGCCCATTGCTGAAAAGCACAATTTCTGGAAGTAATGCATGCTAATTACAGTACTTATTGAAAATCACTATTTTGACAACTATAATTTTGCCACCACCTTTCCAAATCCTAAACTGAAAAGTATCTTGTAGCAAATATATTTTAACTAAAATATACTTTTTACAGCTGCTAAAAATCTCTGAGGCTGAGTCCTCTTTTATGAACCATGTTGATTGCTCGGGCAAACAAAATAAACCATAGTAAGGGATACCATATGACACTTTCAAAATATTCTGTTGAATAGTGCAACTGCCCGGTAATTGTTTTATTTTTAAGATTAATACTTCCCCATGGTGCATTCAATAATTATTAATAACAAACTTCTATAAAAGAATACCCAATTAATATTTATTGAGGGCAAACTATATACCAGGCATTGTGCTAAGCAGTTTACATGCAACTATCCATTTTCCCTTCTTTCTTTCTTTCTTTCTATCTATCTAACTATCTATCTATCTATCTAATCTGCTTATCTAGCTACTGGACCAACTATATAATTGTGTTCTAAATTCTACTCCTTTCAACTAACATTATGGTATGAGCAATTTGAAAAGAACCAAAAATATAAATTAGAGAAAATAATCTAGCTCTATATAAGTTAACAGACATAAATTTACTAATAAAGACAAAGCTCAAACAACTTAAAATGTTCAAATATGCCAAGCTTACTTGATGATAATTATGTGATAATAAACTATAACTCATAATCAATTTCAAAGTGAAACGTTTGTGAAAAGACTTGTAGTAGTCATAACATTTTACAAAATACAAGTAAACGTTTCCATTGTTTATCTTCAAACAGAATACTATAAAATAATCCTGAGGAAATGTAGGTACTTTGCATTGTTATAATTAACAATTTATTCTAACACCAAATGGGAAAACCATTTTTACTATACATAAGGAACTAATTATGTAAAAATTGGGGGGGGGAATACTTGTTGAATGGGGTATGCTCTTTAGCTATTGTTCCAAACGAAACTCCCCAAAACTCAGTGATTTAAAATAATGAGCATTAATTATTGTTTATAAATCTATGGGCCAGTGAGGGGGTTCTACTGAACTGAGCTAGACTCGGCTGATCATGGATGGCCTTGTTTTTTATATCTGTAGGCAGCTAGTATGTTGGCTGGGAACTGGTGCTCTCGGAAGGCCTCAATCACACTGCAATTATTGGCTATAGGCTGGACAACAGGGCTGTCAGGATAATGTGTCTTTAGCATCTAGCAGGATAGCTTGGGCTTTTTCACATGGCATGGACAAAGATTCAAGAAAAAGAACAAAAGCACCAGGCCTCTTGAGGCCTCAGAACTGACACAGTATCACTTCCAATGTCTTTGGCCAAAACGAGTCACAAGGCCAGCCCAGATTCAAAAACACTCCATCTCTTGATAAGAGGAGCTTCAAGGTCACGTTGCAATGGCTGTGGATCAGGGGTGGGTAAAGTATTTTGCTCTGTTTGTAATCTATTTTATCACATGGTGGATGAAAAGGAAAAGAATGTTGTTGATTCCCCATGTGTAATGTTAACATAGATCATACAGGGGTGTATAACACAACACTTTTCTCTGAGAACTGCCCACCCCAACTATAGAGGTATCCTGTAAATAGCAAGGACTTTTCTTCTTTGATGAAGGGAACATGGCCTTCTAGCCAGAAATAATAGAATAGGGGGACATACAACTCAAGATGGGCCAATCAAATTAGTACTCAATAATTGAACTGGGTGATTTACAGACTAGTATTTGAGATTAATAGCTAAGCCCTAGATAAGGGAATCCTGTGTTGAGATTCACAAACCTGGTCTAGGCTTCATCTTTCATAAGATCTAATTATTAGTATTTCCTTAGATTGTGTGGAATAAACCTAGACCATTCCATTCAATTCCCTTTCTTGAACAAGCATGTTTATATTGATTTATATTACCTAGAACCAAAGTAGCTTTAAAAAAAAGAAACATGGTGTTGAATAAGCTTTTTATTTTTCAATCTTCTCTTTGTTTTTAAATTTTTCTCCTAAAGCAAAGCATCTTCACAGACATTAAGAGACAACAAAGACCAAGAAATACCTAGTTTTTAAATCTATTTTTAATAACTTTTATGGGTAGTGTTTTTTCCCCTGGACACCATAACAGCATTCACTTAAAGCACTGTATTATTAAATAATCATACATATTCCAAGAGTTAGAGCCATGAAATGGGAGAATTTTATAAATGAATGGGACCTTAGTTATTAAAGATAGGAAAATCTTAGTGATTTGCTCAAAATCACATAAGAAATTAGTGAAAGAACTGCATTATATTTCACTGATGTTTCCACTATCCTCATGAAATGAAGTGGTTTTTATAAGACACTGAAGATTCCAACTATTAATTTGGCAACTAAAAATAAACTGTGCTGTGACAACCACTCTACACTTGCATTACATGTAAAATAAACAATAATAATACCTATATATTATAGGGTGTTTTGAGAATTATAAATGAGTTGATACTGATAGAACTGATAGATATGTAAAACTGATAGAACAGCAATGGTTCATATAACAAGTGCTCAATACCTATTAATACTAAGCATGTTCACCTGTTATTTAAATATATTATTTTAAAAAATCAACTGATTATAATTTACATAGAATACAATTCACCATGTTAAGTAGAAATTTCAGTGAGTTTGGACAAATTTTTATGCCTGCATAAACACCACCACAATCAATATAAGCTACACTTCCAACGATCCAGACTTTTAGCATTGTACTTCCCAGCCAATATTTACCCCAGGAAACTATTAACTTGGCTTTTTGTCACTATAGATTAGATACCTGTTTTCTAAGTTTCAGATAAATGGAATGATACAGTACTCATTTGTGTCAGACTTCTTTAACTTAGTACTGTTTTTGAGACTCATCCATTTTTTTATATGTTAAGTAGTTAACTCTTTCAATTGCTAACTAGTATTACATTATATGTATGATCATACCATAATTTAAGCATTCACATATTGATAGGTAAGTCCTCCAACTTTGTTCTTTTTCTAATTATTTTAGCTATTCAAACTCCTTTCTCTTTTCATTTGAATTTTAGAATCAACTTGACATTTTAGCAAAGACAGATGTGGTGGTTTTGATTGGAATTGTGTTGACTCTATACACCAATTTAGGGATAATTGAGATCTTAACAATATTGCATCATGAACATGGTATATCACTCAATTTATGTAGGTCTTTATAAAATTTCTCTCAGCAATGTTCTTTAGCTTTCATTATACAGGTATTGGATATGTTTACTTTAATTTGGCTTTAAGTCTTATACTTTTCAGATGTTACTGTAAATGATTTGTATTTAATTTCTAATTGTTCATTGCTAGTATAAAGAAATACCATTTTATATTGACCTTGTATATTTCAACCTTTCTACAATTACTTGTTAGCTCTAGTAATTTTGTGAATTAAGACAATTTGACTCCATTCTTTCTCATTTGTATGTCTTTTATATAATATTCTTGCCTTATTATACCAGCTAGGATCCCAGTAAAATAATGAATCACAGTGGCATTACCCATGCTACAGTATAAGCACTCATTATCTCACCTTTAAGTATGATGGTTATTGTGAGTTTTTCATAGTGCTCCTATCAGATTGAGAAAGTTCTCTTCTGCTCCTAGTTCATGAAAAATTTTTATCATAAATGAGTGTTGCATTTTTTGATGAAAAAGTTCCATGATGTTGGGCTTGGAAATGTTTCTTTGGATATGACACTAAAGGCACAAGCAACATAGCAAAAATAAATAAGTGGGACTACATCAAACTAAATACCTTGTGCACAGCAAAAGAAACAATCAACAAAATGAAAAGACAACCTATGAAATGAGAAAAAATATTTGCAAAATACATATCTGATAAGGTGTTAATATTCAAAATATATAAAGAACTCATACAACTCAATAGGAAAAATATAAACAATCTAATTTAAAACTTGGCAAAGGGTTGGCAAGGATGTGAAAAAAGGTAACCCTTGTGCACTGCTGGTGAGAATGTAAATTGGTTGCAGCTACTATGAAAAATAATATGGAGGTTTCTCAAAAAATTAAAAATAGAACTACCATATGATTCAGCAATTCCACTTCTTGGTATTTATCCAAAGGAAACAAAAACACTAACTCAAAAAGATATAGGCGTCACAATGTTCCTTGCAGCACTATTTACAATAGCGAAGACATGGAAGCAACCTAAGTGTCCATTGATGAAAGAATGGCTAAAGAAAACATGGTATGTACAGATATTCCTCAACTTACCATGGGGTTCCATCCCAATAAATCCATTGTAAGCTGAAAATACTGTAAGTCAAAAATTCATTTAATACCCTTAATCTACTGAACATCATAGTTTAACCAAGCCTAGCTTAGACATGCTTAGAACACTTATGCTAGCCTTTAGTTGGGAAAAATATCTAACAAGCATATTTTATAATAAAATGTTGAGTATCTCATGTAACATATTGAATATTGTACTGAAAGTGAAAAACAGAATGGTTGTGTGGGTAGTGAATGGTTGTAAGTGTATCATATTTACCCTTGTAATTGATCACAAGGCTGACTGTGAGCTACAGCTTGTTGTCCCTGCCCAGTATCATAAGAGAGTATCATACAACATATCACTAGTTCAGAAAAGATCAAAATTCATATTTGAATTTTGAATACAGTTTCTACTAAACTAGTATTGCTTTTGCACTATCATAAAGTTGAAAAACAGTAAGTTGAAATAGTAATTCAGGGACAATCTGTATATACAATGGAATACTACTCCGTCATAAAAAAGAAGGAATTCTTACCATTTACAATAATACAGATGGACCTTGAGGCATTATGCTAAGTGATATAGGTCAGAGAGAGAAAGACCAATACCCCATGAGCTCACTTATAAGTAGAATCTAAACTTAAAAAAAAGAAAATTATATTCATAGATACAGAGAATAAATTGGTGGTTACCAGAGGGGGGTAGGAGGTGGGTGAAATGGGTGAAGGTGGTCAAAAGATACAAACTTTCAGCTATAAAACAGTCATGGGGTTTAGTGTACAGCATGGTGACTCTAGTTAATAATACTGTAGTATATATTTGAAAGTAGCTAAGAGAGTAAATCTTCAAAGTTCTCATCACAAGAAAAAAAAATTGTAACTACATGTGTTGACGGATGTTAGCTAGACTTATTTTGGTGATCAGTTGCAATATATACAAATATTGAATCATTCTGTCTTACACCTGAAACTAGTATAATGTTATAAGTCAATTATATCTCAACAAAAATTAATTAGACCTAAAATATTTAATGTATGAAGAAATATCAGAGAAAGAAGATAAGTTAAACATTGCTTATATAATCTAAATCTAAATCAGTTACATTTCATTACACAGAATAATGTATAAAATTCAGAATTCTCAGTAAAACTAGAATGAATCAGGATGGGGTCTTCTTATGCAAAATTCTGTTCTGTCAGGTCTATTTTCCATTGTTCTCAACCTCATTCACTTACCACATGGGCTGGATTCTGGGAAATTTTAAACTAGGAAAGAAGAGAATTTGGCAGCTATGTGCTTGCAGATGCTATACTGAACTGGAATATGTATACAACAGACTCTAACACAAGGATTAGGGGCTCCTACCATCTATGCAGTCAAAAAATCCACATATAACTTTACAGTTGACCCTCTGTATCAGAGAATTCAACCAATCTTGAATAGCACAGTACTGTGGGACTGTCTTTACTGAAAAAATATCCATATATAAGTGGTCCCACACAGTTCAAAGCCATGTTGCTCAAGGGTCAACCGAGATTGCTTCTCTGTAAACTAAAATAACAGGGAGAGAATTCCCTGGTAAAGGCCACCATGAAAGTTATCATAAAGTTTACATATTTGGTTTCTGAACTTCTTTCCAAATCTGACTTTCCCATTTCTTTGATTCAGCTCTGAAAATAAATAAGTGGAACTATATCAAGAAATCAAGAAGAAATAGTGAAAGACAAAAAACACACACAGAATAATTCCTACTTGCTCACTGGTATAACCAATGTGTTAACTAGGTAGGCTAATTTGAGATGATGCTATGCCAATATAGAGTATTCTAGACAACAAATTTTAGTTTTATCTAATTGAAATGTGCCTTTAGTTACCAAATAAAATTTTTAGTCTTTCTGAACTACACTTAATTTATAAAAATTATTTATGAAGTACCAATAGTTTACAAGACTCCTCTAATTACAAATAAAAGTAATATATCAAGGAAATCTGCTTCAAGTTTAGAGAAATCTTTACAATTTAATTACAGAATATTTAATGCTGATTATTACAACACTAAAAAGTAATTTCATAATAGGTTGTATGCAGAAATATGTAATTAAATTAGAGATAGAGAAAATATTTCAGAAAGTTAAATCATATATTAACCTATGGAATGGAGAACAGTATTACAGTGAATAATGGTAAAACCACATTTTTATAGCTAATTAATTCATTTACTGCCCCTCACCTTTCTTTTTAATGCATAAAATTACATTTTTAAAATAATGTAAAAGAAAAGTCAAATAGAGATCTGTTATTTTTAATGAGACCTACATGTGCATTTGGTTAAGCAATAAATTCAATTTCCATACTACTGTCTGTAGAACCTTTTATTAGGGCAAGGTCAAAAACAGGGAATTTGGAAATAAGATTCCCCAAATTGTTTCAGTGTTGAATGATATCACTGTTGGACAAATTTGATCCAATTTGCAAGATTAAAGTTGTCTTGACTGATAAAGACGTAAGCCCCTTTTTGTTCAATATTGATGATAGGCTATTCTAAAAACAATAGAGAAATTATGATCTTTTTTAAAATCAGGTTTTTTTTCAAGTTATTAAAAACAGCTCTTCATCTTCAATGTGTGAATTTAATATTTCAACAAGCAATATTATATTTAAAAAGCTTAAGTAATGAATAAATTTCACATTAAGTTTCTTTGCAATAATTACTGAAAATGCTACAAACACCACTACGATGTAAAGCTCCTTTTTTATGTTTTATGGTACTGAAAAATAGCAGTTAATGACTCATATTGATGAAAAATAATTTTGGACAGAAGACTGTTTTTTATATAGACTTTTTTTTTTTTTTTTTTGTGGTACGCGGGCCTCTCACTGTTGTGGCCTCTCCCGTTGTGGAGCACAGGCTCCGGACTTACAGGCTCAGCGGCCATGGCTCACGGGCCCAGCCTCTCCGTGGCATGCGGGATCTTCCTGGACCGGGGCACGAACCCGTGTCCCCTGCATCGGCAGGCAGACTCTCTACCACTGTGCCACCAGGGAAGCCCTAGACTGGTTTTTAAAACTCTCCCACATCCTCATCCAAAATATATGCACACAAATTCACAATGATCAATAAGTCTTTTAGTTTCAACGCTGTGGTATTAGATTAGTTTAGTCTTATGTTAGGTCAATTTCCTTTCCAAACATTTTCAATTAATGTCTATGTACTCCGATAAATATAGAACTCTGGAGAAATATTTAGATAAATTAAATTTAGCAGAGATCTAACTAAAATCACAAGCCACTCCTACCAACATAATCACTTCCACAATGACCTAGAAACTGGTTCCATATTTCAGCATATAGCCCTTGAACCTTTCCCATAACCATGTGTGGCATATTCCAAAATGTCTAAACTCAGCCTAATCTGATACAGTGTTGTGATACTCAAGAGCTGAAACACTTGAGCAAAACATATATGCCAGTAAGCAAAGTTAAACCAAGTAAAGGGTTCATAGTAAAGGGTTATCTAGTTAACTACTTCCGCCTGGGATTGTAAGAGGGAAAAATGAGAAAACATGAATCCAGTATATTACTATTCCATTCCACTTTTTAATAAAATGTTCATCAGATAGCACAACTTCCTCTGGCATTTTGAAAAATAGGTCTATTAACAGCAACATGTGAATTTTTCCTCCTCCCGATCAATATTTTGAAAAGCTTTGTCAGTACACTAATGGAAAACATCTTCCAATAATCAGAGAAAAAAATGGCTTCTGCAATGACGAATTGCTTAAAGCAAAACTAAAGTGTTTGTATATTATTTCTTAAACCTGATAAATATTGGGCAACTTGAATGTGTCAATACAAAGTACATCCTCTAATTTTAAATTTTATTTTATGGTTAGAAGGAGGAAGTTTTAGATGAAATAATGACACTGTAACAATGAGACTACCAATTTGATAAAAGTACAATTTGGCCAGGGTTTAAGTACAAGCTTTTCATAAGCACCAGTTTTGAGAGTATAAATATGTGTAATTTACATTAAATTGATTCACAACTGTGTATATGTTGATCATGTGCCAAATTCCTAAAAATATCTAAAATTTATTTTATTTGTAATCTATCCACAGATCTTACAAATTGAATTATTATATAAGTATTAATTTTCAGTGTTTTTGAAAGCACAACAAAAGTAGCATTTTTATTTAGGCACTAATTAACCAGAAAAAGAAGTTAGATGTTTTTAAAAGCCACTTCATCAAAATAAAATATTGATGTTACCTTGCTACCAAGAGTTAATTTGTATTGTCTCAAATGGCTTTTCCTTTCCTAAGCAATTCTCCTTTTCCTACCTCTTAGAAATCATTCAATGAATAAAAGGACAATGTTGTAAATATACATATTGTTATCATTTTAAAAATTTCCCTTGGGTATTATCTTAACCATCTTACTGAAGAACTACAGAAACAATAAATAATAGTTCTCTAATGACAATAACTTATTTACTTCTAGTTTCCATAAGCCTACTTATTACTGGACTGAAAGTTGGTATAGGGTGATATAAGAATTACCAACTTCCACAATTTTCCTAGTGATAAGAATGCTAATAAGCTAACTTTTACTATTCAACTTAAAGAGCAATATTATTTCTCTACATCTAAAGGAAAATGTACAAGATATGTTAATTGTGCTTTTTCATTTTCGCGGTGTTGGAAGACTTATTATCAATAAGTCATGATGAGAAGGACTGAAAATAGATTCTGTCTTTAAGATCTTCAAAAGCTACTAGGGAAATTAAATAAGTACACAGACAAATAAATTATAAAGCAAAATAAGAAATGAGAGACATGAGTACATGCTACAGAAATTCAGAGATGAAAAATGCTTTCTGTCTGAGGGGAAAGGAAGGGAAAATCAGGAGACCCTCATCGCAGATATCAGTTTGCAGATAGCCTTAGTACATGGGAAGAAGGGGAGTATCTAAAAATTAAAGTTAAAGATAGCCAAGTATATACCCAAAATAAACAGAAGGAAAACTTCATTGGTATACATTCAAGTTATTTAAAAGTTTTTTATGGCCTTTTTTTGTGTTTAGGAAACTACAATTTAAAATGCCCATTTTCACCTTACTCAATAAGGACCAAAAAACATATTTTTTCACTTATTTATCTCTTACAAAGCTATACCTTGCATATAGTAGTTGCTTAATAAATTATTGCTAAACTAATGAAATACCTACAGTGAACCTATTTCATGGAATATTTATTTAATGGCATAAATAAATGGTATAATCTGTACCAAGAAACTGGATACTTCTATCATAGACATCAGTTTTTCTATGCTAGGCAAATAAACTAGTTGTCAATTGCTTTATAATAGTGTATTCCTAGTTTTTCAACATATAAAAATTCCATGGATTTATTAAGCAAACTGGATGTTCAATAGCTCAGGCATTGTACATTTTATGTTGCACAGTGTTTTATAATGAAACTGTCAACTCTATTCCAAGCAGGTAAATAGACAACTAAGCTCATTTTAAAACAGACTTCCATGTCTCTGTGTGCAACATACGTCACAAATGAAGAAGAGTTGTGGGTATGAGAAGTAAAAGAATGTTAACATTAAAACATAAAGAGCAGTAGCAATCAGTTCAAGAGCTGTAAGAGAGATTATAAGAAATTTAACCTCAATCACATTTATTAATCCCATAAAAAATAAAGTCTACCAAATCATCCCTTAAGACAGTCTCTGTACTATTTCTCAAAGAGAGTAAGTAAAACTTTCATGGTGGATGCTATTTTTATTTTGAAACATTTGCAATTTCCCACTTGTTCAATATTTCAAGCACAACAAATAGGATACCCATTATTAATCTAAATAATAAGAAAAGAACTATAATATTTTACTAACAGTAAACTTTGGTATGAAATACCCCATTTAAATGGCATGTCCTTTTTCATTTTTATTATTTAAATCACTTTTTTCCCCTTAAACTTTAGAATTATTTGAGAGGTTACAGTTAAGAAGAATAACCATTTCTGTATTTTCCTCCAGGATCAAATGACTCAAACAGACTTCCTTTTCAGGGAGAATTGAAGACTAGGTAACATAACTGACTCTGCCACTGAAACAAATGTTTTAATGTAGGCTAAAACATTAAAAACATTATTTAAAATATATTAATAACTGGCAAAAAAAAAAGAAGTTTGAAAGGTTTCACCATTTTCCCCACTCCTCCCCAAATAAACCTGACTATGAACGGGAAAGAAGAACACTGAATGCAAATATTCCACAGGGGCATTTGTCATACATGGTTGGCCTTGAAATCTGGTTATCAATGACATAATGTTCAGGGGATCCAAGAAAAAAAGTAGGCCCTGCCCAAGATGTAGATGTCTAATTCAAGAGAGGGTCTTATCATTAATTTATCCAACAAAGAATTACTGACTGGCTTCTCTTTGGCATCCCTCTATGCTCTGAAAATATAGCCGTAATAAAAATAATCAAAACCCCCTCCAACAAGGAGATTGTATCAATACAGATAAGTCTAATATGTTTTAAAATATATTTTAAAATATGAAGTGTAAAATATACAAACATAAAAAATAAGAAAATAATTTAAATATTAAGAATAAAAGGCAGAACTGACACCATAAATAAGAAGTTATTAAAAATGACCAAACAGAACTTATAAAAATAAAAAATATATTAAATGAAAAATTTTAACTGATAGCTGAATTAAATAGTTGATTATACATTATATGTATATATATAATGCTCTCTCTATATATCACCATTTTTGTGTGTTGTGTGTATAATGCACAAAGAAATGAAGATATAAAAAATAATTTAAGAATCATGTAGAACAGAGAAAAAAGGTTCTGGAACATAAGAGTTCAAGAATGAGAGAAAAACTAGAATGTAAAAAGATAATTTTTGAAAAAAAAATACTGAGATTTTTCCAAAACTTTTGAAGGATACTATACTGCTGATTCAGGACACCCAGTGAATCTGGAGCAGAATAAACAAAAACAAATCCATACTATTACTTAACATAGTGAAAAACCTCAGAGCACCAAAGACAAAGAGAAGAATTTAAGAACAGTGAGGAAAAAAATTTTGAAAAGACAGATTCCCTACATAGGAATAACAACAAGACTAAAAGCTGGCTTCTCAATACCAGGAATGAAACCCAGATAATAAATAAATATGCTAAGGGAAAATAACTGTCAACATAGAAATATATTCCCAGAGAAAATAACTTCCAAGCACTAGGGTAAAATATAGGCATTTTTTGAACACACAAAAACTTAAGAGTTTGCCATTAATAGAACCAAGAAATTCTAAAATTTTCAAGCAGAAGAAAAGTAATCCAAAATGGACATCTGAAATGCATGAAGGAGTACTGAAAACAAGATAAATTTGTAGATTAATCTAAACAAACATTGACCATATAAAACAAATAATGTTCTCATGTGGGATGAAAAACAAATGGTATAGAAATAAAAGTTGCATGTGAAAGAAGAGAAGTGTGATAACTTTCTAAGTGTGTTAACCCTCTAAGATCTTCAAATTAAGGAAGAGTGTAAAACTGCTAGTTGCCTTTTGATTTTGAAATATTAAGTATAGTGTTAAAATGTCTAGGATAGCTATAAATAAAAAGCACAGCTAGTATATAGCTTCTAAGTAAACAGAGGTTTAAAAAGATAAGAAAAAAAATTAAGTAAAAAAAATAAATAGAAGAGCAAAGAAAACATATAAAAAGTGGAATGAGTGGTTCCGGGTAAGATGGCGGAAGAGTAAGACGCGGAGATCACCTTCCTCCCCACGGATACACCAGAAATACAGTAACACGTGGAACAACTCCTACAGAACACCTACTGAAAGCTGGCAGAAGACCCCAGACCTCCCAAAAGGCAAGAAACTCCCCACATACCTGGTTAGGGCAAAGCGGAGAGATCCCCGCACAGAGGATCGGTGCCGAGCGGCACTCACCAGCCCGAGAGGCTTGTCTGCTCACCCGCCGGGGAGGGCGGCGCTGGAAGCTGAGGCTCGGGCTTCGGTCAGAGCGCAGGGAGAGGACTGGGGCTGGCGGCAAGAACTCAGCCTGAAGGGGGCTAATGTGCCACAGCTAGCCGGGAGGGAGTCCGGGAAAATTCTGGAGCTGCCAAAGAGGCAAGAGACTTTTTCTTCCCTCTTGGTTTCCTGGGGCGCGAGGAGAGGGGATTAAGAGCACTGCTTAAAGGGGCTCCACAGACGGGCACGAGTCGAGGCTGAAAGCGCGGAGCCCAGTGACGGGCGTGGGACGCTGGGGCTGCTGCTGCTGCCGCCAAGAAGCCTGTGTGCGAGCGCAGGTCACTGTCCACACCGCCCTTCCGGGAGCCTGTGCAGCCCGCCACTGCTGGGGTGCCGGGATCCAGGGGCGGCTTCCCTGGGAGAAAGCACGGCGCGCCTTGGGCTGGTGCAACGTCACGCCGACCTCTGCCGCTGCAGGCTCGCCCCGCACTCCGTGCCCCTCCCTCCCGCCCGGCCTGAGTGAGCCAGAGTCCCCGAAGAGGCTGCTCCTTTAACCCTGTCCTGTCTGAGCGAAGAACAGACGCCCTCTGGCGACCTACACGCAGAAGCGGGGCCAAATCCAAAGCTGAGACCCAGTAGCTGTGAGAACAAAAAAGAGAAAGGGAAATCTCTCCCAGCAGCCTCAGAAGCAGCAGAATAAAGCTCCACAATCAACTTGATGTACTCTGCATCTGTGGAATGCATGAATAGACAACAAATCATCCCAAATTGAGGAGCCAGGAGTCAGTGCTGTGCATCTGAGGTGGGAGAGCCAACTTCAGGACACTGGTCCACAAGAGACCTCCCAGCTCCACATAATATCAAATGGTGAAAATCTTCCAGAGATCTCGATCTCAAAACCAGCACCCAGCTTCACTCAAGGACCAGCAAGCTACAGTGCTGGACACCCGATGCCAAACAACTAGCAAGACAGGAACACAACGCCACCTATTAGCAGAGAGGTGGCCTAAAATCATAAAAAGTCCGCAGACACCCCAAAACACACCACCAGACGTGGACCTGCCCACCAGAAAGACAAGATCCAGCCTCATCCACCAGAACACAGGCACTAGTCCCCTCCACCAGGAAGCCTACAAAACCCACTAAACCAACCTTAGCCACTGGGGACAGACACCAAAAACAACGGGAACTACGAACCTGCAGCCTGCAAAAAGGAGACCCCAAACACAGTAACATAAGCAAAATGAGAAGACAGAAAAACACACAGCAGGAGAAGGAGCAAGATAAAAACCCACCAGACCTAACAAATGAAGAGGTAATAGGCAGTCTACCTGAAAAAGAATTCAGAATAATGATGGTAAAGATGATCCAAGATTCTATTTCCAAGATCCAAAATATAGGAAATAGAATAGACAAAATGCAAGAAACAGTTAACAAGGACCTAGAAGAACTAAAGATGCATCAAGCATCAATTAAAAACACAATAAATGAAATAAAAAATACTCTAGATGGGATCAATAGCAGAATAACTGAGGCAGAAGAATGGATAAGTGAGGTGGAAGATAAAATAGTGGAAATAACTGCTGCAGAGCAAAAGAAAGAAAAAAGAATGAAAAGAACAGAGGACAGTCTCAGAGACCTCTGGGACAACATTAAATGCACCAACATTCGAATTATAGGGGTTCCAGAAGAAGAAGAGAAAAAGAAAGGGACTGAGAAAATATCTGAAGAGATTATAGTTGAAAACTTCCCTAATATGGGAAAGGAAATAGTTAATCAAGTCCAGGAGGCACAGAGAGTCCCATACAGAATAAATCCAAGGAGAAATACGCCAAGACACATATTAATCAAACTGTCAAAAATTAAACACAAAGAAATCATATTAAAAGCAGCAAGGCAAAAACAACAAATAACACACAAGGGAATCCCCATCAGGATAACAGCTGATCTCTCAGCAGAAACTCTACAAGCCAGAAGGGAGTGGCAGGACATAATTAAAGTGATGAAGGAGAAAAACCTGCAACCAAGATTACTCTACCCAGCAAGGATCTCATTCAGATTTCATGGAGAAATTAAAACGTTTACAGACAAGCAAAAGCTGAGAGAGTTCAGCACCACCAAACCAGCTTTACAACAAATGCTAAAGGAACTTCTCTAGGCAAGAAACACAACAGAAGGAAAAGACCTACAATAATGAACCCAAAACAATTAAGAAAATGGGAATAGGAACATACATATCGATAATTACCTTAAATGTAAATGGACTAAAGGCTCCCACCAAAAGACACAGATTGGCTGAATGGATACAAAAACAAGACCCATATATATGCTGTCTACAAGAGACCCACTTCAGACCTAGAGACACATACAGACTGAAAGTAAGGGGATGGAAAAAGACATTCCATGCAAATGGAAACCAAAAGAAAGCTGGAGTAGCAATTCTCATATCAAACAAAATAGACTTAAAAATAAAGAATACTAGAAAAGACAAAGAAGGACACTACATAATGATCAAGGGATCGATCCAAGAAGAAGATATAACAATTGTAAATATTTATGCACCAAACATAGGAGCACCTAAATACATAAGGGAAATACTAACAGCCATAAAAGGAGAAATCAACAGTAACACAATCATAGTAGGGGACTTTAACACCCCACTTTCACCAATGCACAGATCATCCAAAATGAAAATAAATAAGGAAACACAAGCTTTAAATGATACATTAAACAAGATGGACTTAATTGACATTTATAGGACATTCCATCCAAAAACAACAGAATACACATTTTTCTCAAGTGCTCATGGAACATTCTCCAGGATAGATCCTATCTTGGGTCACAAATCAAGCCTTGGTAAATTTAAGAAAATTGAAATTGTATCAAGTATCTTTTCCGACCACAATGCTATGAGACTAGATATCAATTACAGGAAAAGAGCTGTAAAAAATACAAACACATGGAGGCTAAACAATACTCTACTTAATAACGAAGTGATCACTGAAGAAATCAAAGAGGAAATTAAAAAATACCTAGAAACAAATGACAATGGAGACACGACGACTCAAAACCTATGGGATGCAGCAAAAGCAGTTCTAAGAGGGAAGTTTATGGCAATACAATCCCACCTTAAGAAACAGGAAACATCTCGAATAAACAACCTAACCTTGCACCTAAAGCAATTAGAGAAAGAAGAACAAAAACATCCCAAAGTTAGCAGAAGGAAAGAAATCAAAAAAATCAGATCAGAAATAAATGAAAAAGAAATGAAGGAAACGATAGCAAAGATCAATAAAACTAAAAGCTGGTTCTTTGAGAAGATAAACAAAATTGATAAACCATTAGCCAGACTCATCAAGAAAAAAAGGGAGAAGACTCAAATCAATAGAATTAGAAATGAAAAAGGAGAAGTAACAACTGACACTGCAGAAATACAAAAGATCATGAGAGATTACTATAAGCAACTCTTTGCCAATAAAATGGACAACCTGGAAGAAATGGACAAATTCTTAGAAATGCACAACCTGCCAAGACTGAATCAGGAAGAAAGAGAAAATATGAACAGACCAATCACAAGCACTGAAATTGAAACTGTGATAAAAAATCTTCCAACAAACAAAAGCCCAGGATCAGATGGCTTCACAGGCGAATTCTATCAAGCATTTAGAGAAGAGCTAACACCTATCCTTCTCAAACTCTTTCAAAATATAGCAGAGGGAGGAACGCTCCCAAACTCATTCTACGAGGCCACCATCACCTTGATACCAAAATCAGACAAGGATGTCACAAAGAAAGAAAACTACAGGCCAATATCACTGATGAACATAGATGCAAAGATCCTCAACAAAATACTAGCAAACAGAATCCAACAGCACATTAAAAGGATCATACACCATGATCAAGTGGGGTTTATTCCAGGAATGCAAGGATTCTTCAATATATGCAAATCAATCAACATGATACACCATATTAACAAATTGAAGGAGAAAAACCATATGATCATCTCAATAGATGCAGAGAAAGCTTTCGACAAAATTCAACACCCATTTATGATAAAAAACCTGCAGAAAGTAGGCATAGAGGGAACTTTCCTCAACATAATAAAGGCCATATATGACAAACCCACAGCCAGCATCGTCCTCAATGGTGAAAAACTGAAACCATTTCCACTAAGATCAGGAACAAGACAATGTTGCCCACTCTCACCACTCTTATTCAACATAGTTTTGGAAGTTTTAGCCACAGCAATCAGAGAAGAAAAGGAAATAAAAGGAATCCAAATTGGAAAAGAAGAAGTAAAGCTGTCACTGTTTGCAGATGACATGATACTATACATAGAGAATCCTAAAGATGCTACCAGAAAACTACTAGAGCTAATCAATGAATTTGGTAAAGTTGCAGGATACAAAATTAATGCACAGAAATCTCTGGCATTCCTATATACTAATGATGAAAAGTCTGAAAGTGAAATCAAGGAAACACTCCCATTTACCATTGCAACAAAAAGAATAAAATATCTAGGAATAAACCTACCTACGGAGACAAAAGACCTGTATGCAGAAAATTATAAGACACTGATGAAAGAAATTAAAGATGATACAAATAGATGGAGAGATGTACCATGTTCTTGGATTGGAAGAATCAACGTTGTGAAAATGACTCTACTACCCAAAGCAATCTACAGATTCAATGCAATCCCTATCAAACTACCACTGGCATTTTTCACAGAACTAGAATAAAAAATTTCACAATTTGTATGGAAACACAAAAGACCCCGAATAGCCAAAGCAATCTTGAGAACGAAAAATGGAGCTGGAGGAATCAGGCTCCCTGACTTCAGACTATACTACAAAGCTACAGTAATCAAGACAGTATGGTACTGGCACAAAAACAGAAAGATCAATGGAACAGGATAGAAAGCCCAGAGATAAACCCACGGACATATGGCCACCTTATCTTTGATAAAGGAGGCAGGAATGTACAGTGGAGAAAGGACAGTCTCTTCAATAAGTGGTGCTGGGAAAACTGGATAGGGACATGTAAAAGTGTGAGATTAGATCACTCCCTAACACCATACACAAAAATAAGCTCAAAATGGATTAAAGACCTAAATGTAAGGCCAGACACTATCAAACTCTTAGAGGAAAACATAGGCAGAACACTCTATGACATAAATCACAGCAAGATCCTTTTTGACCCACCTCTTAGAGAAATGGAAATAAAGACAAAAATAAACACATGGGACCTAATGAAACTTAAAAGCTTTTGCACAGCAAACGAAACCATAAGACCAAAAGAGAACCCTCAGAATGGGAGAAAATATTTGCAAATGAAGCAACTGACAAAGGATTAATCTCCAAAATTTATAAGCAGCTCATGCAGCTCAATTACCAAAAAACAAACAACCCAATCCAAAAATGGGCAGAAGACCTAAATAGACATTTCTCCACAGAAGATATACAGTCAGCCAACAAACACATGAAAGGATGCTCAACATCTTTACTCATTAGAGAAATGCAAATCAAAACTACAATGAGATATCATCTCACACCAGTCAGAATGGCCATCATCAAAAAATCTAGAAACAATAAATGCTGGAGAGGGTGTGGAAAAAAGGGAACCCTCTTGCACTGCTGGTGGGAATGTGAATTGGTACAGCCACTATGGAGAACGGTATGGAGGTTCCTTAAAAAACTACAAATAGAACTACCATATGACCCAGCAATCCTACTACTGGGCATATACCCTGAGAAAACCATAATTCAAAAAGAGACATGTACCAAAATGTTCATAGCAGCCCTATTTAAAATAGCCCGGAGATGGAAACAACCTAAGTGTCCATCATCGGATGAATGGGTAAAGAAGATGTGGCACATATATACAATGGAATATTACTCAGCCATAAAAAGAAATGAAATTGAGCTATTTGTAATGAGGTGGATGGACCTAGAGTCTGTCATACAGAGTGAAGTAAGTCAGAAAGAGAAAGACAAATACTGTATGCTGACACATATATATGGAATTTAAGAAAAAAAAATGTCATGAAGAACATAGGGGTAAAACGGGAATAAAGACACAGACCTACTAGAGCATGGACTTGAGGATATGGGGAGGGGGAAGGGTAAGCTGTGACAAAGTGAAAGAGCGGCATGGACATATATACACTACCAAACGTAAGGTAGATAGCTAGTGGGAAGCAGCCGCATAGCACAGGGAGAACAGCTCGGTGCTTTGTGACCGCCTGGAAGGGTGGGATAGGGAGGGTGGGAGGGAGACGCAAAAGGGAGGGGATATGGGAACATATGTATATGTATAACTGATTAAATTTGTTATAAAGCAAAAAAAAAAAAGTGGAATGAATAGAAAGCATGAAATAAGATAGAAGAAACAAATCCAAAATAAAAGTGACAACAATAAATGTAAATGGAGAAAATGTTCCATTTTAGAAACACTTATCAGACTGAAGTAAAAAAAAAATACAACTATTGTCATTCATTTAAAACATAATGATAAAGAAAGAAAAATAAAAGATATATATCAAGCAAATGTTAATCAAATAAACTTTGTGTGCTTTTATCAATATCAGAAAATATAGACTTTATGGCAAAACAACATTTCTAGAGATGATGTAGATGAGGAAGATTTAGCATTTCTAGACTTGGATGCATCCAAGGCAGCTCCAAAATATATGAAGCAAACTGACAGAAATTTTAAACATGGAATTGAAAAATCACCCATCATGATTATATTTTCATACACATTTCTATTTATAAACCAAGCAAAACAATAAAAATCAGTAAGTGAGAGAACAAAATATAATTTACAAATTTGAACTAATGGCACACAATAAATGAAAAATACACATTCTTTTCAAGGATGCCTAGAACGTTATAAAAATTGACCACTGGGTAATGCAGCAAGTCTCAAGAAACTGGAAAGATTTATGTTATAAAGACAAGCTTTATTTCCACCTGTTTATAAGAAAATTAATTTTAAAATCATATAAATCAAAGATAACACTCTTCTAAAAATTTATGAATCATGGAAAAATTATAATTTAAAATAGAAGATATTTTACCACTGAGTTTTAATGAAAGTACTACCTAAAAAAATTTATAGGATGCAGCTATCATGGAGATGCACAAAAATGTAGTTTCAAACACATATTAGGAAAGAAGAGACTGAAAATTACACATTAGGCACCCACTTTAGGAGATTAACAGATAACTAACAAAGAAAGCCCAAAGAGAATAAGAAGAAATTAAATGATAAGTGTAAGGGGAAAACCTAACAAAAAACAATATATATAATAGAAAAGATAAATAAAATGAATAACTGATTCTTTGAAATCTATGATAAATTAGACAAACTTCTGTCAAAAGGTACCATAATGAAAAGGAAATAAGGCACAAATAAACATTAGGAATGAAAAAGAAAAATCCACATAATTATGAATGCAGCAGATATTAAACAGATAATAAAAGAATATTACGACTACTTTATCTCCATAAGCATAAAAATGTAGATGAAACTGACAAGTTGTTAGAAAAGTTTCTTTTTTTCAAAATTTACTCAAAAATAAATAGAAACCACCAAAATCCTATAAACATTAAGGAAAATGAACTAAGCATTTAGTTCATTAGATAACTTTCATGTTCCTATAAACGCTCTACTTGACCAGAAATGCAGTGTATTAAGTCAGCCAATCCCCAAACATCAAGCCAACACTGGGCCTTCCCACCCTAAACAAGACTGACTCTGTGGCCCAGCCAATCAGATATTTTCTATTCACCTCTTCCTTGCTCTTTGTTCTTTATTCTTTATCCTATAAAAGCTTCTTGCCTTCCACCTCATTTTGCAATTCTCTAAACGGAGTCAGTCTGTTTCATGAAGTGGTAAATGTTTGTATCACCTAATTTGTTTTCTTTAACCAATTTTTTTTATCAGGAAAAGCCTTGAAAACCAAAAAAAGAATGACAAACAGAGAATAGATGATATGAACAATGACTGACTACTCATCAAAAAATAATGAGGGACCAAAGACAATGGAATAATACCTTTATAATACTGGAAGAAGTAACAACTGTCAACCCAGAACTCTATCCTTTAATGAGGGTAAAATAAAGACATTTAAAACAATTCATCACCAGCAGACCCGTACTACAAGAAATGATAAAGAAATTCCTCAAAAGAAAAAGTAAACTTCAAGAAGAAAAATATTACTAAAAATTAAGCAGGAAATTTCTCAGTATGTAATATTAGTTCTTAATAGTAACATTCTTAAATATATATGCACCTAAGTGAGCTTCAAAATACTCAAAGCAATACCTGTCAAAACTAAAGGAAGAAACGGACAAATCCGTAATCATAGTTACATTTTTTAACACTTATCTCTTTGCAATTGATAAAAGAACTAAACAAAATAAATCAATACAGATATAGAAGATGTGAACACTCGCAACCAACTGAAATATGTTTTCAAGAAACAGAATAGGTTGTACAATGAGAATGACATTATCCAATAAGTATTTTAAAGAAAATGCCCAGAGCTTCCCTGGTGGCACAGTGGTTGAGAGTCCGCCTGCCAATGCAGGGGACATGGGTTCGTGTCCCGGTCCGGGAAGATCCCACATGACACAGAGCGGCTGGGCCCGTGAGCCATGGCTGCTGAACCTGTGCGTCTGGAGCCTGTGCTCCACAAAGGAGAGGCCACAACAGTGAGAGGCCCACGTACCACAAAAAAAAAAAAAAAAAAAGAAAAAAAGAAAAAAGAAAATGCCCAGAACTTAAAAACATGAGTTTCTAAATTGATAAGGCCTATCATTTATCCAACATAATGGGTGCAAAAACACCCACACAAGTCATGTCATCATGAAACTTCAAAACCCTGCAAAGGCATGTGTCCAAAAGTTCTCAGAGACAAAGCAAAGAACAAATAAAACCAAAACAAACATTGCATCAGGAATCAGAAATCTATTTAAATGAACAGTTTCAGACATAATGGAGTAACTAGTATTGGATTTAACCATCCTGCTATAAACAATGTAAAATTAAACAAAATATATGAAGTCACTCTTTTCAGGGTTTGAGCAATAGTCATATAAATCAATAATTCTTGAGAGAAGGGAAAAATGTAAGGTAAATCACATTCTCCCCAGGGGTACTTTTCATACATGTTACAGAGAAGTAGAGCCCAAACAGAGCAGGGATCTTACTGGGAAAAAAGATTGGAGTTCATTGTTGCTGCAACAAATTACCATAAACTCAGTGGCTTAGAACAACACCCATTTATTATGTCATAGTTTCCATGAATCAGAAATCTGGGAACAGTGTGGATCTTAGCCAATTCTCTGCTTAGGATATCACAAGGCCAAAATCAAGATACTGACAAGAGCAGGGTTCTTTTCTATAGGTACTCGAAAGAATGACCCTCCAAGCTCATTTAGGTTGTTGGTAGAAATGAGTTTCTTAAGGTTAAAGAACTAAGGTCCCTATTTCCTTGATGGCTGTCAACCAGGAGCTTCTTCAAGCTCCTTAAAATCATCTGCATTCCCGATCACATTGTGCCTTCCAGCTTAAAGGTCTGCAAGGGTATGTCAAGTACTTTTCATACTCAACTCCTTCTGACTTCCCCTTCTGTCACATCTGACTAAATAGATATTTATATTATGTATAACCATCTTCAAATAAGATACTGGTGAACTATACCCTATTTTCATTGAAGAAGAAGCAAGAAATACTGGTGAAGAGAAGCTATATTATAATAAAAATAGCATAAGCATTAGCCACGGGTCTAAGGTCTGTATACTAGAAGTGCATTTGGTAGTAAGTAACAGAAAACTCATGTATACACTGTGGGCTGCAAGTAATCATGGGATAAGCAAGAAAAACATTTAATTATCTTACCCAAGAAAAAAAATCCAGAGATAGACAGTTTTGCATGATGTCATCAAATACCCAGGCTCCTTCTATCTTTATGTCCTACTATCCTTTCAAGGACTTGCTTCTCCCATCATAGCTGCAAAATAGCTGCTGAAGCCCCAGGAATTAAGCTTAGGTTCACTGCAAAAATAAGAGGGAAGTGGAAGACATCAGATGCATACGTCCCTTTTATCAATAAGCATTTTCCAAAACCCCCAACAAGAGTTCTGCTTATATCTCATTAATACAAAGTGTGTCGTATGCCCACTCCTAGCTGCAGGAGAGAAGGAGATCAGATATTAAAGCTGTATAAGACTTGCACGGAGGGAGAGAAGGGGAGAGGCAACTAGGAACATGTCATTTGTTTTTCTGCCAAATGTGTCTGCTACAGGTAGAACACTTTCATTTTTACTTTGGGTAGTTTAACATCCCAAGCCTTAATCTCCACATATGGAAAATATCTTCATTCTGTTGGGACACTTAAATAGTAGGATATATGAAAGCATTTAGAATAATGTTTGGCACATTTAATACTCAAGTGATATTATTTTCCCTATTTTCAAGACCAAAATTTCCCTTTGTTACTTATTAGCATGGGTACATAGTTGTGTGTTATATATTTCTCTTTTTCTAGCTTAAAAAAATAAAGACCCTCTTCACATATTGTTATAGTTTGAAACTCAAACTAAATGAACTCCAATGGACAATTATAGCCCAGATTCCTGTGTGTCTGGAATGGGTAACTCTACTTACACAATGTGGTCTTAGACAGGTTTACTACACCGTTTTCTTTTTCATCACCTCCCCTCAATACTCCCTCAAATCTAAATACTCCATTCTTAGAATCCAAGTGAAGTATATATGTACTGATCTGTATGTCCCAGTCATACGTGACAGGAACCCAATTCAAACTGGCTTACGTAATTTAAGTTTAAAAACAAAGACATGTCTGTGAGTCTAGTTCTGTTTTAAATAAGTTCGTTTGTATCATTTATTTAGATTCCACATATAACTGATATCATATGATATTTACAAAACAGAACTAGACTCAACAAATGTAAAAAATAAATTTATGGTTACCAAAGGGGATAGCAGTGAAGCAGGGAAGATAAATTAGGAGTTTGGGATTAACATATACACACTACTATATATAAAATAGATAAACAACGTGGACCTACTGTATAGCACAGGGAACTATATTCAATATCCTGTAACAACCTATAAGGGAAAAGGATCTGAAAAAGAATATATATAACTGAATCGCTTTGCTGTACACCTGAAACTAACACAACATTGTAAATTAACTATTCTTTAATTTTTTTAAAAAAGGTTAAAAGAAAAACAGAGACATAATCACTCATGTAACTTACAATTCCAAGGGAAGAGCAGCTTCAAATAATGTCATGGAATCTGTTTATCTCTTGCCTCTATTTTTCTTTTACTATCAGCCTCAACAGTCTCTCCATTCAGAGAGATGGCAAGATGACTACTAGCCTCTGTATGTAGGTCTACATCCTAGCAACACAGAAACCCCACAAAAAAAGAAAGCATCTTCTTTCCAATAATCCCAGAACAATTTTCAGAATTAGACTGACTCAGGAAACATGCCCTTGTGTTAAGATCACAGATTCTACAGCTAGAACAAGCAAGTAGATTCATATCATGACTCAGGACTTAGCAGTTGTATCTCTTTGATCAAGTCTTTTAGCCTCTCTGAGCTGTAATCTTGTCACCTGTAAAATAATACTGACTTCCTGAATCAACTGGAGGATTAAATTATTAATATCATCTGTAAAATAGCATCTACCACCTGGATCATTTGGGGGATTAAATTAGTTAATAGATCTAAAGCCTTCAGACAGTTCTTGGCAGCAGTAAGTGCTATCTAAGTATTAGGTTCTGATGTTATCTCTTAAACAATCCCTACCCTAGGTGAGTAAGAGTAAAATATGCTGAGGGATGTGCCCAGCCTGGGGGAGGTGTGGTTTCCTATGGACTCACAGTTCAAAAGGAATGGTGTCCCCAAAGAAAAGTCAAGGTGCAATTATTAGAAGAATGAGAAATGGATGTCCTTTAAGCAAAAACAAGAGATCCACTGCAGTCGAAAAATTTTCTTTGTAGCCTTGAAAACATTTATAGATCTCTGCATTAGCTTCAGTAATTGTTCAAGACAGAATCAACTTCTGTATTTCAAAGTGAGCCTTGACAAGTGTGTGTCTGTCTACTTTTATCATATTAACATATTAAGGGTACCATTAAGGGACATTAACCATTAAGGGGAACCAAGGAATAGGAGCCATTTTAGATTCTTGAACAGAGAATCTGCAGAAACATACTTGCAGGAATCTCCTCAAGAATGTTGGACTCTTTTGAATAATTCTGTAGAATCTAATATAACTATCATAAGCTTAGATCACACTCTGTATCAGAAGGACAAAAGACAGTCTTCCTTTCATTCAGACACTGGAAAAAGCTTAAGTCCTGTTTTTTTTTTAAATTTATTTTTGGCTGCAATGGGTCTTTATTGCTGCGCGTGGGCTTTCAGTAGTTGTGGCGATGGGGGGGCTACTCTTTGTTGTGGCGCACGGGCTTCTCATTGCGGTGGCTTCTCTTGTTGCGGAGCATGGGTTCTAGGCACGAGGGCTTCAGTAGTTGTGGCACACAGGCTCAGTAGTTGTGGCACACGGGCTTAATTGCTCCACAGCATGTGGGATCTTCCCGGACCAGGGCTTGAACCTGTGTCCCCTGCATTGGCAGGCGGATTCTTAACCACTGTGCTACCAGGGAAGTCCCTTAAGTACTTTTTCGTAAAGCAACCAGAATCCATATTTACAGTGCTGGTCCCTGGGCAGTAGTAATGATGGACTGAACTCCTGCTGCATGTTTTCTAAACAGGCAGTCAGCAATTCCTCAACTCTTCATTTGGCTCCCCAGTGCCTCCTTCCACCATCACCCCCCCCCCACACACACACACACATCATCATCATGCAGAGGACAAAAATGTTTTGTTTCTTTAAAAAATATGCATGTGTATGTGTACATAATTTGTAGTAAATATCCAATAACAAGTTAAGATGAATACTCTTGGTTATTGCATGGGATCTGTGATCTGTGATCTTTGTGATTGGTGAACATGTTGGGTTGGAGGGAGTTTTATATTAGGGTTTCATTGGATGTTCATGTTTAGTTGGGAGTATAATAGAGAGGAGCTATGTGTATGGTATGCAGTGTGGGTTGGCAGTATTTTCCTTAGGATAGAAGCATGTGTGTTATGGTAAGTTACCTGAAAAGTGTAGCTTGCATATGAGCAGTGTTTGAATGAGCTGAGTTTGTGCATGGGGGTTATAGTCAAAATATTTAATAAATATTATAACTCATGCATTGACCAATCAGAATGAACCACTGACAAACTGAAGGAACAGAAGCTATAAACAACCCGTACAGCCTTATCACATCACACTGGTTACGTATCAGTCATGTGTGTGTGCACATGTCTCATGGTAGCCACACAATAAGAATTCAGCATTTGCACTGGCATTTATTGTGGGTCTTCCACATGTTGGGCCCCATTATGATATGAGGTGGCAGAAAAACAAGTAGCTGCTTTTTGGATGTACAGTCACATACGGCTTATAAATATATCTGTGTCCCAATCTGTTCTCCACTCCCCCTGGCAAGAGGCCAGGTCAGTATGTGGTCCTATAACTCACAGGGAAGTCCCATAGTTAACAAGTTCAGATACACAAGATTATTTATATTTTGCTCATTTGTCTTTGCTTATATCTCCAAAACTGTCTCACATTTTTATTTCCAATTTCTTTCCCTCTCCCCCACTCAGGACACTATAAGCTGTATTTAGAAAAATGCATGTGCATTTTTGAATTGCATACAATTCAAAAATTATAGCCTTAAAATCAGATTTCAGCCTGTTTTCTCAATTTGAGCCATGTTTCCATATCTGGCAAAATGTTTTCACAAACTGTAAGTTTTAATTGTTATCTAGTTTTCTTATAATAGCAATCCTTCCTTTTTTTTATATTTTCTATTTTATAGTTGGATTTCAGATGGGGGTCAATTAATTCTACATGCACTCTTATGCTTAAGACTTTCAAATGAACAGGGAAATTTTAAGTACTGTGGGGCTCTGTTGTAATATATAGTCATCGCAATGTGTTCCTGAGTCTTGTTCAAGAGTATATGATCACAGAATATCTTAAGGATCTAGTATAATAGATGTTCATAGTCAGAATGTCATTTCCCTTCTTTCTGGCACAAAATTAGGAGGCTTCAGTAGCATTTTTGTGTGGACATTTGAATATATCACCAGCTGTGGTTTTGAGACCAGTGAGTAGCCCATCTATAGGCCTGCATGGGGGCCCATAATCAAGGCTTGGAGGCCTTATTCCCCTCAACAGCATTAGAAACAGGCTCTATTATTTTCACAACTAAATATCTGACTAAACTATATGGGAAAACTCTGAGTACTTGAGAAAGTCAAAAGTGGGTGGTGGCTAAACTATAGGAATAACCAGAAAATGCTTCAGGGTGAGGGAAAGTTGTGAAATTGACCATAAAGCAGAGAAGAATCCATATAAGTAAAAGATGAGGGGAAAGAGACTCCTGTAGGTTAAACAGCACATGCAAATGTGTAGTGGTAAAATGTTAATAATATGTGAAGAGAATAGCAAAGTGTGAACCATTTTCATCAGTAGTTGCTAAAGAACTAACAAATAAGATAAACACAAATGACAAACCCATGAAAATGGAAAATCTACTAAAGGTCATCAAGGCCCATGAGCCATTTTATGCTCTTGGGCGGAAAGAATCTTGATGAAGGTGCTTCAGT
Organism: Mesoplodon densirostris; assembly: GCF_025265405.1. NCBI lineage: Eukaryota > Metazoa > Chordata > Mammalia > Artiodactyla > Ziphiidae > Mesoplodon > Mesoplodon densirostris. The sequence goes on along the minus strand of NC_082663.1, from coordinate 101,029,894 downwards.
CCAGCAGATCCTGCAAGACGTACTAGCAGTAATGATGCACTGAGTCAAGGCTCTGAAACTTTGATTGATTCAACAGAACCTCAAGCAAAATGCTGATCTCATCATAGGTCATCAAGGAAACGCTGAAGATGCTGAACATAACTTTTATTCTGCAAATGTCACAGAAAACTTCAGCTCTAAAATCTTTCCTTCAACCAAATCTTTTTTCAAATAAATATTGGCTTCAGTTTATCTTTCAATTAGGGGGCTCACTGCCCCTTAGTCTCACTACAAGCTCAAGACCAAATAGAAGGTGACAATGACAGCTTCATAAAGTGGCAGTGTTGGAGTGGAGACACAGATCTTTAAATGTGAGAATTTCAGAAATCTAAGAGGCCTTGGTCTTGGGGGTGGAAGGCAACACAGACACTCGAGTCTACCAAACCCTTTAAGCAATGGTTTTAGATTTCTCTGTAACAAAACAGAGGTAAGTCTTGAATATTTTTCTAGTAGACATGGGGTTCCAAGACAGAGATTCAATTCAAGTTATCAGAAGAGGAACTGTCTTGGAAAGATACATGGAATCTCACTGACTTCTGAAAACAGTAATAAAGTACCACCAATCCACAAAGAAACTGGAGATGAAAAGTTTTTTATTTCCTCCAGGACAGTCTGTCCTCCATCTCTGCTTCTCTCTGAGCAACCGTACTATAATCTCCTCACTCTCTACACTCTTTCTTTCTATGCCTCTTTGAGGTGTCTCGGCTCCTATCCACTATACATGACTTTAGTTTACCATTTTGCCAAATCTGCTCAGGTTACATGACCTTTTAATTCCAGTGACTACTACCTTCTGTTTCTTTTATTTTTATCTCGTTTAAAATATTTTTAAAATAATGACTCTATAAATATGTATTCTCAGTGTTCAAAAAAAAATCATAGAGCATAGATACATCTAAGGAAAAAAAGTCTAAAATCACCTGAAATGTCGAGGTAAATCATGTTAACAATTTCATGATGGTATTAGTTTCCTAAGGCTGCCATGACAAAATACCACAGACTGGGTGGCTTAAACAATAGAAATTTATTTCTCACAGTTCTGGAAGCTGGAAGTCCAAGAACAAGGTATTGGCAGGTTGGTTCCTCCTGAGGACTCTCTCTTTGGTGTGCAGATGGCTACCTTCTCGCTGTGCCCTCACACGGCCTTTTGACTGTACACATACATCCCTGATTTTTCTTCCTCTTCTTGGATTAGGGTCCCACCTTGGTGACTTCATTTTACCTTAATTACCTCTTTAAAGGTTCTATTTCTAAATACAGTCACATTAGGAGTTAGGGCTTTGACATATGAATTTGGGGGAGATACAATTTACTCCATAACAATGACCATAAATTAAAATATCTCTCCCTTCCTCATATGTACATACACATTTACAAACATATAGTTATACTTCTGCATAAATTCAATCATGTCATGTGCTTTTTTTTTTTTTTTTTTGCGGTACGTGGGCCTCTCACTGTTGTGGCCTCTCCCATTGCAGAGCACAGGCTCCGGACGTGCAGGCTTAACGGCCATGGCTCACGGGCCCAGCCGCTCCACAGCATGTGGGATCTTCCTGGACCGGGGCACGAACCCATGTCCCCTGCATCAGCAGGTGGACTCTCAACCACTGTGCCACCAGGGAAGCCCTCATGTGCTTTTTTTAAATCTGGGCACTTCCTGTTTCTTACAGTCTCATTTTTGGACCCTTCCTTTTTTTCTTTGCTTGACCAACACACATCAGATAACCAGTGTAAATAACCTTATGTATTTATTTCCATATTTTTCTATGCATCTATAATAGGATCAAGGGGCTTTTTGACATTGTTTATTTTTAATGTGATCTGATTGTATTTTATATACATTTCTGCAACCTGCATTTCTTATGTGACATTACATCAAGGAAATATATGCTGGTCAACAGGTAAAGCTCTAACCTACTCTATGTTATAATGCATGCACAACATTTTGGGCAATGGATGTACCACAGTTTATTCAATCATTCTCCTCCTTAATTGGCATTAATTTCATTTTCAACTTGTTGCCATTACCAACTGTATAGCACTAGACACATATCCATAAGTCCTTATATGCTAGTGTTATAATTTACTTAGAATAGCTTCGATCTGGGTCAAAGTTTATGTGTATATTTAAATTTTACAGCTCCTGCCAGACTGTTTACTTAAAAGCCTATAATAACCCATATTTCTACTACAATGATATGAATGTACACTTTTTTCCAGCATCCATGCCAGCAGAAGGAATAATCACTAATTTAACTATCTGCCAATCTGATGGAGGTGAAATGAGAGCTCACCGCTACTTTAATTTTTGTTTTCCTAATTGCAGTAAGACTGAGTTTGCCAGTCATTGTCTTTTCTATAAGTTGTTTTCATAGTCATTGCTCATCTTTCCATGGGATTATTTACCCCATTTTTTTTTTACTCTTTTGTAGGAACAGTTTGTAGTTTATTGATATTGTCCATTCACCTCTCATATATTATGTAAATGTATTTCCCAATATATTTCTTAATTTTGATGTTGTTTACAATATCTTTGGCATGCCAAAAAATTATACAATGTATATAGTCACATATATCTATCTTTTCCTTTATATCTTCTGAGTTGCTAGACTTTGTAAAGGTTTCCTTGAATATTCAGTTCCAACATATTATCTTCTCTTTTTTCCTTCAATTAATCAAACCAAACTAGACTTTAAATATGCTTCTCTTACCCTCATAATTTCAAATATCTCATATAGAGAAATTTAGTCCTCTGCCAACACTTAGCCCTCTCACAAGATCAGGAAGCCCTATACCTAGACAGCCTTATCAAAGCACTCACTCAAGAGATCCAGGCATTTACCTGGGAGTTAGTTAGTTAGTTTGCTACTCAGATAATATTTTCAATATATTATTTTATTTCTCATTGAATTTACCTGTTGAAAATTACCATTGAGTATTTACCTTATAGTTGAAAGACTGTTGGGCAAAAAATATTCAGCATAAATTTTGGCCTAATAAATAAACCTTGGAAATTATTGATAATCAAGTTAAATTTCTTTCTGTTATATTAAAATATTCTAAAACATATTTTCAAATTGTAGTTAAAGTAACATATTTCCAACTCAACTTCTTAGAAGGGCTACATGAACGTCCAGGGACATACTGCCACCTGAAAGGACAGGAAGTATAATGGAAGAGAAGTTGCAGAAGAAAGGGATAGTGATCTCAATTGAGTGCAATTAAAATAGCCTGCTATTTCAAACTTTACAAAAGTATATGATCATCTTGAATACATTGCTAAGGGCATCGCCAAGGACCATGTAAGCTTAAGCTTCACTGGCTTCATGGTAAACCATACTTTGGTGATCCACAACATGGTTTCTTTCTATATATGTATTCTAAGAGAATAGAAACTGCTCACCAGAGTGACTAATTACACTAGAAGGATATTTCTGGAACAACCTCCTGCTACCATGACCTCCTCTTCCTGTGGAGTCCAGAAACCCCTGATCCACATGTTTTCCTGCCCTAGGCTTTTCCCTACAATCAATGTCTCAGGGGTTTTTTCTCTTCTCAGATCTCTCCATCTCAGCACCGGCCATAGGAGTTGGAAAATTTCATTTGAGTTTTTATGAGATTGTTTTTCTCTTAAATGATGTAAGCTACACATCTTCAAACCTTCATCTGTGGAGAGCAACAAATGTTCTGCATAAAATTGATGCAGATGTGCAGATGTTTCCAAAGATAGATGCATGTGTGGCCAAAAATAAGCATTGCAGGTGTGCCTAGAGGAAAATGAAATAAGCAAACTCAGCCTTCATTATCTTTTTCCCCTTAGGAAGTTGAATCCACCTGCTCAGGAATTGGCTCCACAGTTTCCATATGTGAGGTATTTCCTTGATGTCTGCCTGCCCATCAACATCTTGAACTTTTACTCTTCAAGGCTCTTTTAAACTCCAGAAGTACTGAGTATATATTGAGAGCCTGCCATGACTCTGCATGCAACACATGCTCCAGTGGTTGTCCAGGATGCAATACATCAGGCAGCAATCCATACACCTGAAGCAAATCTCCATGGTCACCCATCTGTTGGGAGTACTGGTCATGGGGCTCTTTCTGCCTTGCCTAGTAAAATATTTGTGTCTTTCCCCACCCTATACCCCTGTCTGAGATCAGAACCACAAATGCCTACAGTGACCTAACCAAGTAATATAGATGACTGATCCTGGCAAGATGTAAGAAAAAATCTACCATCAGAAATATTTTTAGCAAAGTATTTAGGTATGTGCTGGTAAACTAGCTCTTTGGGGAAAAAAAAAAAAAAACCCACCTGACTTTTAGTGTTTTCCAATTCCTATGGTGTAAATAATCTTACCATTGACAATTACAAGTTACCAATAATTTAGCAACCAGTATAAGACATTATGCTAAGTGAAATAAGCCAGTCACAGGACAAATACTGCACATTTCCACTTATATGAGGTATCTAAAATAGACAAACTCATAGAAACAGGGAGTAGAACAGTAGTTGCCAGGGCTGGGAGGAGATGGAAATGGGGGTTGCTATTCAACAGGTATAAAGTTTCAGAAATGCAAGATGAATAAGTTCTAGAGATCTGCTGTACAACATTCTGCCTGTAGTTAATAATACCCTCTTATGCACTTAGAAATTTAAGAGGGTAGATATCATGTTAAGTCTTCTTACCACATTAAAAAAAAAATCCTGAATAGTTGAACACCCGCCCTCAAGAGACAGTATGACTTGACTGTAGCACACCATCGAAAATATAGTTTTAGCACATAAAACAATATATAATATATATAAAATCTTAGATCATATTGTTAAATCTAAATTTAAAAAATAAATGTTGGAAAGTGTAAAAATTATCAATCATTTTTGGTTATTTGTTATTGTTGCCTATATATTTGAAAAAGAATATGAATTTTTTGTGCTAACATGGTGCTGTCTAGTCTTATATTTCCCAGTGTGATACAAGGCACACAATTCATTCTTTTTTTTTTTTTTTTTTTTTTTTTTCTTTTTGCGGTATGCGGGCCTCTCACTGTTGTGGCCTCTCCCGTCACGGAGCACAGGCTCCGGACGCGCAGGCCCAGCGGCCACGGCTCACGGGCCCAGCCGCTCCGCGGCATATGGGATCCTCCCAGACCGGGGCACAAACCCGTATCCCCTGCATCGGCAGGCGGACTCTCAACCACTGCGCCACCAGGGAGGCCCCATTCTTAACTCCTCTAAATGGCATAATATTTAACTTGACTCAGTTTCATAACAATAAACTATGTCTGTTTACACATATACTTCTAAACTTGAGTATATTATTTGCATAATGGTTTTAACATTTAGGGTAACTTCTCTTGAAAAATGTGTAAGTGCTTCAATTTCAGTATCACATTTTACTGCAGTTCAATAACTTATATTCACATGTCTTCCTTTATCCCAGTGATATAAATTAAAACAGACCAACTGAACAGTGTGGTTCATTTTCATAAGTTAAATATCAGGGAACATTTTTGGGAATCTATTCTTAACTTTCAAAATTCTCAAATGTAGCACAAGTTATTATTTTATTTCTTGTAACTGGCGGCATGGAAAAGGGAGCAAAACTCTGTTGACAAATGATTTTCCCAATGACTGTTTCATTAGGAATAAGTAAATTGCACTGTGCTCTTTTTTTTAATTAAATTAATTTTTAAATTAATAAGCTTTATTTGATAGAGAACTTTTAGGCTCACAGCAAAAAACAGTTTCCAAACACCCCCCCACACACTCACACAACCTCCCCCACTACCAAGAGCCTTTGGTACAATGGTATGGTACATTTGTTACAATTGATGAACTTGTGTTGACAAGCTTTATATGTTTTGAATGGCTATTTCTGAACACTTTTTCAGAGAAATGTTGAACTTACTGAGATGGGATTTTTACATACATCTAAAAGGCCAAGTCTTTCTTTTAATCTTCATTGTAGGGGCTTCCCTGGTGGCGCAGTGGTTGAGAATCTGCCTGCCAATGCAGGGGACACGGGTTCGAGCCCTGGTCTGGGAAGATCCCACATGCCGCGGAGCAACTAGCCCCGTGAGCTACAATTACTGAGCCTGCGCGTCTGGAGCCTGTGCTCCGCAAGAAGAAAGGCCGCGATAGTCAGAGGCCTGCGCACCGTGATGAGGAGTGGCCCCCACTTGCCGCAACTAGAGAAAGCCCTCGCACAGAAACGAAGAGTCAACACAGCCATAAATTAATTAATTAATTAATTAAATTTTAAAAAAAATCTTCATTGTAAGCTGAGGCAAGGATGTACTCTAAGATGACATGTACAAGTTCATTTCTACAAAGACTCTCTTGACTACAACATAAATAAATCATGTGTGCCATATTCAACAGCTAATTCATTGGCAATGGTGCTAAAATGTCTATGTCTTGAGCATCAGGAGTGCATAAAGTTTATAGTGTTAATTACCACACCCATGATATGTTCCATTATCAATTTTCAGCACAAAAAGATTCCTGTTGAATACTGCAAAAATTAACTTAGTTCTATGTTCTTGCACAATGTTACCAGCTTGGAGTTAAGTTTAGAATTATGCCATGTATTATCAATAATTATCATAGGAATACCATGCCTAACATGCTTGCTAATTTTGAGGCTTTTTCTATACATAGAAATAATAAATTTGTGCTTTTGAGTGATACATGAACTTCAATCTGCAAAAGAATCTTGTTCACATCAAAATTATCATTTAAGAAAGCAAACAATTGTGGCTAAAGTACAGATACAGAGAGATGGCGGTGGGAGAGGAGAAACCAGTTGCAATAAACAATAATAACCACAATAAATAATCTAACTCTTTTACACTGTTTGTCATATAGATCTCTTCCTAAGTGAGCAATAATATTTCTGCTTAGAAATATAATCATAAGTATTTTACTAGTTAGAACACATAATTTCTGCTCTACTAAAAGACAACATTATATATGATCTCAAAATCTATTTAAGAACATGATACCTATGATTTTTTTTTCAGTGAATCTGTGACTTCCAATCTGCCCAAGATAAAGTAACAGGGACCAGATTTATAGTCTCACCTAAAAAAAGATAAAAACCTGAACAAACTATATGAAACAAATGTTTTAAAGACATTGGACATCAGGCTATGAAGAAAAGATGTGAAACAAGAGTCTGTGATTGTCCCAACGGATTGCCTTGGGAGAGTTTCCAAGCTCAGCACAGGAAGGGAATCTGGGGCAAACCCACAACAGTCCCTGAGATGAGGAGGCATGTCTGATAGACCAGCAAGATCAAGACACTAAATTTCACGGGGCAAAGTACCAAAGAGAAGAGGTATTCAGAGAGAAAACTCTGAAGATTTGCATGAAGATTCTATTCAGTACTAAGCAGAATATGATCAACTGATGTATATGATGAAACTACCATAGACTGAGGAAAAAAATAACAGAAATGTTAGAGAGAATGAGAACAGGCACTCACACAGGACTGAGAATAATACCTGTTACCAAGAGCCATACTGGGGCATTGGGTAGAGGATTCAGAACAGTCTTGCCTCAGATGTGGAAAATAATTATCTCTAGACTAAATGCTACTCTGGTACTGCCAAATAAATATTAAAGGCAAGATGTGAAACGATCAAATTGTTTCCAAATAATTTAACCACATTCCAGAACAAGTTCAGCTGTATTTATAAGGATATAAAATTTTCAAGCACCCAACAAAGTAAAAAAAAAAAATCACAATGTCTGGCACCCATTCAAAAATTAGCAGGCATGAAAAGACGTGAGAAAATACTGCACATAATGACAAGAAAAATCAATCAACCAAAACAGACTTAGAACTGACACAGATAAGAATTAGCAGACAAGAACACTAAAATGAATATTATAACTGCATTCCATATGTTCAAAAAGCTAGAAGAAAGGTTGAACATGAAAGTGAAACCTTAAAGGTATTTTGAAAAAAATGCCAAATTGAACTTAAGACCAAAACTACCATGAGATAAGTGAGATGAGATAAAAACTAAAATATGAGAGTAAATATATGCTTGATAGGATTAATAGCAGATTAGATATTGTAGAAGAAAATATTAGTGAACTTAGCAGTATTTTGCGTGTGTGTGTGTGTGTGTGTCTAGAAAATGATGAACTGGTTCTAAAACTTTCATGGAAATGCAAGGGATCTAAAATTATTTTAAGAAAGAACAAAGCTTGAGGATTTGCCCTTCCTGATTTCATGATTCACTATAAAAACATAGTAATCAATTCATTTGAGTACTGGCGAAGAGGTACATATATATGTCAATGGAGAACAGAGGGTTCAGAAACAGTCCCACAAATCTATGTTCAAATGATATTTAATAAATGTGTCAATGCACTTCAATGGGGAACGGAAAGTTTTTCAACAAATGGTACTGGACCAAGTGGATATCTAATGAGCTACAATTATGGACACTAGAAACTCTAAAATTAGAAAGAGTGACTATAACAAGTTTTGGAGAAGATGTGGAACAACTAGAACCTTCATATACTAGTGGGGAGAATTTAAAATTGTACAATTATGCTTATGGACTGAATGTCTGTTTCCCACCAAAATTCATATGGTGAAATCCTAACCCCTAATTTGATGGTATTAGGAGGTAAGGACTTTGGGGAATGATTAGGTCATAAGAATGGAAGCCTCATGAATAGGATTAATGCTCTTATAAAAGGGACCCCAGAGAGCTCTCTCCTGCTCATTCCAACATGTGAAGATAAAGGAGGAATAGTCAGTCCGCAACCCAGAAGAGGGCTGTCACCAAAACCAAACTATGCTGGCACCCTAATCTTGGACTAATCTCCAGAACTGTGAGAAATAAATGTCTGTTGTTTATAAATCACCCAGTCTATAGTACTTTCTTATAGCAGCCTGAACTGAAATGCCAACTACTTTGGAAAGTCTTTTTAAGTTTCTTAAAACATTAAATATTTGCCTAGCCATTCCACATCTCAGCATTTGCCGCAGAGACATGAAAAAAGAAGTCCACACAAAGACTTATGTGTGAATGTTTATACCAGCTTTATTGGAATAGCCAAAAACTGGCAACAAATCAAATGTTCATTAGCAGGAGAGTGGATAGACATATTGTGGTATATATGCATACAATGAAACACTGTCTAACAATAAAAAGAAATGAATTGTTGATGTAATATGTATAAACCTCAAAATAATTACAATTAGTGAAAGGAGCCAAACAAAAAGAGTATATACTGTATGATTTCATATATATAAAATGATTTTAAAAAAACTAATTTATAATGACCTAAAGGAAATATGCGGTTGCCTGAAGACAGGCATGGAAGAAGGAATGAATTACAAATGGACACAAAGAAACTTTTCAGGTGATAGATATATTCATTATCTTGATTGCCATTTTGGTTTCAGAGTTGTATATATATGTCAAAACTTATCAAATTATGTAATTAAAAATGTGCAGTTTATCGAACATCAATTATACCTCAATAAAGTTGTTAAAAAAAACAGTAAAAGCCTACTTTGTGCCAAGCCAAATAGTCAGGCAAGTTTAAAGGTATTAAAACAGTTAATATTTAGAGTTTTCCAATAGAATAATGATATTGGTTCATTATGTATGTATGCACAGTATTTGCTAGTAACTGTGATAGACATCTAACTTCTGATGGGGCTTTTAGAAAATATAAAAAACACTACACAAAGACTTTATATGCAACATTACTATTAGCAGGCTTAATTTCTGTCAGCTAAAGAGAGAGATTTGTTTATACACCTATATCTCACAGGTGAACCCACATGCAGGAAGTAGAGGTGGGAGACATGATCCCATAAACTACTGCTCAGTCCCATATCTCCACATGCGTCTAATGTCCTCATTGTTGAGAGCCTTCACACTTCACCCATAATTATGTATTGCTACACAAGTAATCCTTTACCTTTTCTTACCCCAAACACAACAAATTGACTTATTTTTGTATTTTTTTCAATTGCTATTTTGATTGATTGTTTGTCTGGGAGAGATGTCTCCAATTTCCCTTTGTTTAAATTTATTAACTGCTTCATTTTTCCAAAGAAATATTTGAATGAATGAATATAAATAAACCTCAAGTACTTTTATTACATAGGCTATTCGTTACTTAAGTTCTTGAATATTATCCAGCAATTTGGAATTGCCACAAATGAATTTCAACAATTTCCTTTAACGTTTTCCAGCAAAGTTACTATATGGTTCTTTTTAAAATTATAGATACATCAAAAGCTTATCTTTATCAGCTTTGAACTGTAGAAGACATTAATTTATTCGTTCCCAGAGAAAAGGAAATATGTGCTGGTGGATAAACAGTTGTTATCCACCAACTACATTGCTATAGAGTATCATATTACTACAATGATTAACAGTAATTAAGTTATTTGACAAAATGACTGACTGCAGTGATTTGTTCTAAAATCAGCCTAGACCTAAGTTGTTAATTATTTCCACTATGCCTAACAGCAATTCCAAAGGCTCTAACTGCAATCAAAGAGCATAATGTAATGAACTTGCCAAAGAGGCACTTTTATGATGCATATTAAATGCGATAAAAATGTGAGAGTTGGAAACTTAAAAAAATTAACACAGGGAACACTGAAAGTTAAGGGTCCCACACTATTGCTAATTTTCACATTACTCATTTGTCAGATTAAAGGAATGAAATAAGTATTGCTTAGCTATGCAGTAATTGAGGAACTTGATACGAATGCATATATCTGTGAAGGGCACAAAACTCAATAAAAAACATTATTGAGTATTATTGTGAGATGAGTTATAATTACAAACATTAAAAGTGCACTTATTACAAAAACTGATGGCTGAGTGCAAAGTTCTAGACTTTTTTTAAGAGCTGTCAGCAAATCCATATTACTTCCAGGCTTCTAATAAGCCTAGAAACCGCATAGATAGGCAGTAGGCTCAATGGAAAAGCACAGGATTTGGAGTCACAGAACATTGGAAATTCTAGTCTGGCTCTACCATTTACTTACTGGGTTAGGCAAGTTATCTAGCCTCTCAGACCCTCAGTTCCTTCAAGCATATACAATAGGAATAATAACAGTACCGACCCCCATAGGATTGTCATTCAGATTGAATGAAATAATACACATGTGAAGTACTTAACACAATGCCTGACAACAGATCTCAGTAAATGGTACCTGCTTTATTGTTGGGCTATTTTCAAATTGCAGAAACACACTATTGAGCCAAATCAGAATGACGACTAGACTTTCGAGATCCACTTTATATTCTGAAACACTGAAATATTTAAATACAAGTGCTCAAATAGACAACTATGTTTATCATTTAAACTCATTAAGAAAAAATATTATTTCTTATACTTTTTTGTAGTCCAATAGCAGGACACTTTGCACCAATTAAGTGCTTAGTAAATTTTGGTGGGTTTTTTCCAAACAAATCATAGTTCATCGACTCTCTATAAGCAAATATTCCTCCACAGTTTTATAAACTTTGTAAGAGGAAAATATGCATAGGAAAATATGCAAGAACATATTTTACAGTTATCTCAGGAATTTACTGGAAATTCAGATGTGCAAAGATAGATTGGGAATTCTACAAGTCTATCTGTTCAAGTATCAGTACACAGTTTAGATATTATAAAACATTCTTGATTCCTCCATTTTCTTCACCCTCATATGCAATCAGTTACAAGCTCATGAACATCTCAGACTCTACCCACTGCTCTCCAGTTCCACTGCCACTTCCCATGTCAGGAGCCATAACTTCTCACCGAGATTTCTATAGCAGCCTCTTGCCTAGTCTTCCCTCCTGGGCTTCTCTCTCTCATAACAATTTTATATGTGGCAGCTGGTGTAATCTTTCTAAAATGCATGTCACTTCTCTCCCTAAAACCCTGATTTAATCCCAGGGCAACTATTTCCCTCAGATAAAATTCCAAAGCATTAGCATTGCATATAAATTCCTCATGGTGAGCTGCTCTGTACTTATGTCTTCAAACACATCTATGGCCACTCACCCATCCCCACTCCCTGTTCCAAATACAAATCACACTCTAGTTGGAATAAACTGCTTCAATTCCTCAAACACACCATTCTTTCTAACATACTCATTTTCTTCCATCTTGAGCACTCTTTTTCTTCTTCTTCAGCTGGTTAACGCCTACTCATCCTTTAGGTCTAGGCTTAGAAGTCACTTCTTTTTACAAAATCTCTCCAGAGCCCCTAAGTTTGGATTAGCTCCTCTCTTATAAGTGATTATAGCAATATATGTTTCTTTATTTAACCATTTATTTGCTCAAGAAACATTTGTTGAGTGCCTACTACTTACAAGCTCTGTTCTAGACACTGGGATTCAGTAATAAAGCCCAAATTCTCCAAGAACTCATATCATAATGGAGTAGGCAGAATTTTTTAAAATAAGCAACACTTATCAGATGGTCATAAGTGGCCTGGAGAAAAAAGAAATTAGAATAAGAGGAATAAGATGTGCCAAATTGAGGTGTGATATTTTCTGACAGGATGTCAAGGAAAGCTTTAGAGAGAAGATAACATTTGAACAGAGACCTGAAAGAGATGAGGGAGTGAGCAGGGTGAATTCTGAGGAAAAGGAGCTGCAGGCAACGGGAAGAGCACACGGTATGGCCCTCGGGTAGTGAACAGCTTGGCTGCATGCCTTATTTGAGGAACAGCAAGAGAGCTAGTGAGACTGGGACAGAGTAAGGAAGGGAAAAGAAAGGAGGTCAGAGAGATAACAGGGAAAGGCAGATCATTTCAGGCTTTGGAGGCATTGTAAGACCTTTAGATACTTCACCACACGAAATAAAAAGCCAAAAGACAGCTTGAGGAAAGCATAAAATGGGGACCTATCTGGTATCAGAAGAGCACAGCATCAGCAGTAGAAACCAGGAAACCTGTTAGGTTATTGCCATATACATGATGAGAGCTGATGGTGACTCCACGTAGCAAGGAGTGGTCAGTTTTAGTGGTCAGAGGTATTTTGAAGATAGGACCAACAGCACTTACTGACAGATGGGATGTGAGAGATGAAAATCAAAGGTGTCTCCAAGTTTTTTGGTCTGAGTAACTAGATGGATGGAATTCCCATTATTGAAATGAGGACTGCTGCAAAAGAAGGTGGAAGCATGAGAAAGGCATAGAAAGTAAAGCAGGGTACTTAACAGTCATTCAAGTAATGACATCAAGTAAGTAGTTGTATAAACAAATCTGCAGTTTGGTGGGGAATTCAGGATATAGACATTCATTAGTGAGTCATCAGCAATCCTATACGAGACCACCTAGGAAAGGAGGGGAAATAGAAAAGAGATGAAGTCCAGGGACTGAGCCCTCATTTGGGAAGATGTGGAGAAACTAGTGAAAGAGACTGAAAAGACATGACTGGTGAAATAAATATAAAGAGAGCGTGAAACCCTGAAAGCTAAATGAAGAAAGTGTTCTAAGTAGGAGTGATCACTGTCTCAACTAAAGCTTACAGGTCAAGTAAAGTAAGATTAAGAAATTATCATTTAATTTGGTAACATGGAGGTTATTGGTGATATTTATACGAGGTATTTTGATGGAAATGTAGGGTGAAAACATAACTATATAAGGTTTGGGAAAGAACAGAAGGAGAGAAAGCAGAGCCATTGATTATTGGCCAATTTTTCTGAGGAATTTTTCTATAAAGAGGCCCAGAGACAAGCAGCATGGCTGGAAGAAAACATGGGTTCAAGGGAAGGTTTATTTTTGAGTTAGGGGTTTGTGTGCTAATAGGAATAAATGAATGAATATTCTGTAGCAAGAGGATCATTTATAATATTTATCAAAGGGCACACTAATATTGAACATTTGTGATATGCCAAAAATATAAGAATATCCTGTGATCAACTTTCAGGTACAAAGGTTTTATCTGTGAAGCAATAATAGTAAAACAAACAACAACAAAGAGACCACACTTATAAGTAGTTTCAAACATTAGTACCTATTTTTTTATCATGAGGATTAAATAGTTCATTTTCAAATATTAAGGCAATATATTCATAGATTTCACTTCTGCTACAATTCTCTTTAAAACAGAATGAAGAATAGAATCTGTATACTACTCTCTTTTGTCTTCCATAGTGAATTTTTTTTATTATCTACACCAAAGACTTGGGGAGAGAAAAATTTCAATGGACAAGAGACTATAAATATGAATATTCATTTACCTTTGGTTTTATAATGCTCTGTCCTTCCAAAGGATTTCTTAGTGATTAGCTAAAATTTTTGATATGAAGATCAGTACAAATGTTTTTGTGAGAACCCACAATGCTGTTCCTTCCAGGAATAAGGGGAAGGAACAATAAGGGTATCTGTCGGGGACTGGTAATAACTCAGCATGTAGAACAACAGAATGACAACCATAACCCCAACAATGATTACCAGTTACCAAAGAGCTGGTATCTGTTGGTGCTTTCCAAGCATTGTCTGCTTTTCACAAAAATCTCTGACTCAAAATTATTATCCTCATATAAAAGATGAGGGAACTGATACTCAGAGAGAATATATAATTTGACAAATGCTTCCAATTTAGTAAGCTATAGAGCTGGAGAATCAAACTCAGGACTGATGGCTTCCAGAACATACCTCTTTCCAGCATGCCATGCTGCTTCTCTACTACCAATGTTCTGCAATTTAGTAGGTTAAATCTATGTATAACTTTAAAAGAACTCTCTCTCTTTATATTTTACCCTACTATCCATATTCTCCTAAAAATGATTCTATCATTACCGCAGATAAGTATTAAACAAATATACCAACCCCTAGTAATAAGTATCTGTCCTTCTAGGTTTCCATTGCCTTGAAAAGTACAGACTAAAGGCAATTCTGCCTCACACTTGACCCAAACAAAACTGTGATGCCTATAAAGGGTATATAAGTAAGAATTCTTATTAGTATGCTATGTACCCTTTGCTTAACTATTCTGAATTTTTCTTTCTTACATAATTGCATGTAAACGTAATGTTAAACATTAACAAGCATCACATTGCTGTGACAATAAAAGCTATTTTTTGATTCGGTAACAATGAGAGAAGTTGCAAAGTGGGAAAAGGAAGGTCTGAGTGGAGTCTTTTATAGGCATATAAAATTAAAATGACAGAGCCCTTTATAATCCTGCCAAAATGTAAATTCTTGAGTATATGATAGACTAAAAGCTTCGTCTTTTTAAAACTGACAAAATACATCAGACTTTAATTGACAGTAGAGTGATAATGGAAAGGAGATGTGGCTTAATTGGAGTTCTCTCCCTGAAAAGACAGAGCTTTGTAGTGTCATTTTAATTATTTCTAGCCATTAATCCTGCCCTCATCTACTACTTTCTCCATATATTACACCAGGAAGCACTCCCTGCTGTAAATGCTATGATATTTAAAAAGCAAATGCCCACTGAAAACAAAAAGGCCCAGACTAGATTCATTGCCGAAGCAAACTGCTCTAGGGTAACATAAACTGATTTTTACATCATGAATGTTCAGGATGGAGAACATGGCTAATTTCATTATTAACAATAAACACTCTTGTTCAGATGCCCATTTAATCTAATCATGACTCATCTGTTGCATTAATTATTTAAGTAGTTAATTAGTTAATGTGATACTTAAGTTTCCCTTTAGTATGAGTCTTTGATTATCCCTACACCGCTTTTACACAGCTGGATAAACACAACACTAAAAACACACTACATTAATGGCCCCTGGTAGCAACTGTAACTGACAGTCTTCCCCAAAATGTGAAGTACTATAAAAGGAAGACATGGTCTTAAGCCTTCTATGAACCATTCATTTCAGGTATAAGTCACAGTCATTACTTTTTTAAACAATTTTGTCTCTTTAAGGATCCACTGACTCAATATATTCCTTTTTTTAATAGATCCTTTTTAAAGTTTTTACTACACATAACTACAAAGGCTGTATAATATTTTGATGCCCACTGACCTGAGTAAGTAATTAACACACACTGAAGTCCATGCATTTATCTATTTGTAGGATTCCCATTTTACCCACCCATTTTCAGAGGCTTTAATTTAAATTTAATTTACAAACAGTTAAAATTATATGTTTAGCCATTTTTAAAGGTAAATGTATCCAATTAGTATTTTACTTCCAATCATAATTTCTAAGTATCATGCTATGTAATTAAAATCAATAAATGAACCATTACAGTCTAGCCCAGAAATATGCCCAAAAGTGTACTCTAGGGGGAGTTGAATATAGCCTCAAAATTGTAATTATCTTAATTTTTCAAGTTCTCTCTCATTCCTCCAGTTCTTTTTATAGACATTTACAGATTACAACTCTGATATTAAATTAAAAATTAATTTTTATTGAGTTGCATAGAGTTGACTGATTTTCCCAAGGGCTTTCAAAGCAAAAATGTATTCCACTGTATTCCTTTGTAACAGATTACCAAATGTAAGTTGTTGATGGTCACTGGAGATCCTTTTAAGATTGGAAGTTATATAACATTGAATTAAAAATGCAATGCCAGAACCTATCCAAATAGGACTATCCTCAAATAGTAATGTTTTCTAAGAACTCTACTTTTAGGATAAAAATATTAGGAATTTATTTTAATAGCTAACTTCCAAGATAGCTGCTTGTATAACTACAAATTCAACCTAGGTTCCTATACATGTGGTCTCTAGAATAAGAACAGATGTCTAGACGTGAACCTTTCATGAACTCTATGCCTAGATGTGGAAAAATCTTCAGTGGAAGCAAAATTGAGTTATACTCAAAGAATTAAGGCACAAAAGTGAAATCATCTTACAGAAACTTCCAACGACCAAGACTAAAGACAAGGAGGATAGTTCTGGCCAACCAATCACAACCAGAGAATAGAGTGGTAATTAGGAGTATGTGTTCTGGAATCTAAACACCTGAGTTCAAAGTCTGAACCACCACTTGCTGGCTGTTTCAACTTAGTAAGAAAATAAACTTCCCTCTGCAGCAATTTCTTCATCTTTGAAAGAGGATAATAATTATCTCTACTTTATAGGATTGGTGTGAGGATTAAATGGTATAATAAATGTGCAGCACCTACAAGAGTTATTAGCATATAATAGATTTTCAATAAATGTTAGATATTTATAATAATTATTATTATACACTTTTCCTTTACTCAATCCATTCTGCATGTACTCTGACTACTTTGACCTAGTATGTGGGTGTGGTATACTGCTGGTCTATATATAATTCTTAGCATTTATACTTCTGGAAATATTAACCCATAACACATTATGATACTTTTTTTTTACATTCCAAAAGTAGCTTGTGAACATTGGAAATAAAAATAAATAAAAGAATTTCCCAGGGACTTCCCTGGTGGCACAGTGGTTAAGAATCCGCCTGCCAATGCAGGGGACACGGGTTCAAGCCCTAGTCCGGGAAGATCCCACATGCCGCGGAGCAACTAAGCCTGTGTGCCACAACTATTGAGCCTGAGAGCCACAACTACTGAGCCTGCGTGTCATAACTACTGAAGCCTGCATGCATAGAGCCCATGCTCTGCAACAATAGAAGCCACTGCAATGAGAAGCCCGTGCACCACAACGAAGAGTAGCCCCTGCTCACTGCAACTAGAGAAAGCCCGCATGCGCAACAACGAAGACCCAATGCAGCCAAAAATAAATTAATTTAAAAAAAAAAGAATTTCCCTTCCTCTGTCTCCACTGCTATTCCTCATACGTAACCAATATAATAAGAGTTTGGTGTACATTCTTCCAAACATTTTTCTAGGCTCTTCATTATCTTTAAATATCTTTACTAGGCTATGGTTTGTTCTACAAATAAGGAACGACTTAGGCTATGGGAATGTTAGATTATATGTGCTGGGCATAGTTTATATTCTCATGGCTTGACTTTTTCTAATCTTCAGTCATTTTTTTTTCATCTCTTCACTGTAACACAGATAAAATAGTCTAATTGATTATGAGAGGAGGTTGAATGGAATGGGTATATGGAGAAAGGCAGGAAAAAAGTAAGACTGTATGATATATATATAATATGGATGTATATTATATATATATACATACAGAGGCAAACTAATACCAGAAATTTTATAAATAGATGATGTGCCTGTGAAGGGAACATAAATTCATAATCACTCCAACGCACTTCATCAGACATTTAATAAACACTCAACGGTTCTGTTAGTACCAGGACAATGAACAGAAAATAGAGCAGCAAGCAGGAACCCACGAAACGAAATTACCAGCGTAAACTTGATGATTAAAAGATGAAGCACTGCAGTACAAAGCTGCATACAATAGATTATTGTGTGGCTTGGAAAATTCACTGTAAGAAAGCGAGATGGAATTTGGGTACTTGAATTGACAATCACTTGTATGATTTCAAATATCTCTGACAAAAGAGACTGAACCCCAAGAACACCCTCTAAATATCCGAAGCTACAAGTGCTTACAGAACAAAAAGAAACTTCAGAGTTTGCCTTTATTTTAGCAAAGGGGAAAAATTACATTTGAAGCTCAAAGTAGTTTTCATTTTAAATGAAATTCACTAAATATGTATATAAAATATATAAATATTTGATCTCAGTGAAATGCAGTATCTATGGGCTATTTTAATTAGTTATATAACATAGTATTCGTTCTACAGAAATGAAATTAATCTTACTTTTCTTTCTCTCCCTTTAAGGTTTAGTTCAAATATGTGCCTTCATAATCTTCAGAACCCTGTGGTTCTAATTTCACTCAGGAAATCTTTTGAGAAGGTATACCAGCATTTCTTAAAGTTAAAAAGGGTTTTTAAATATTGGATTCACATATAGTTTCATGAATTTTGACAGTTAAATGATTGAAAAGCATTTCTCAGTGTCAGCAAGTCTTTTTTTAGAGGCTTTGATAAATTAGTTGAACTAAACAGTTTTAAAGTGGTATGAAATGTGGAATTTTACCATATCTCTTCTAAGATTTCTCTTTATGCTGTACTTTAAGCTGACTTCCCCAAACTTTGAAAGTTAGTAGGATAAACACAAATAGTATTAAATCTGTTAGTTTCAAAAATCACGTGACCTCCACAAACCCTTATATAGCCATGTTTAAAAAAAAAAAAGCAAATTGATTATCCTTCAACACACAATGTCTTTCAGCCCATTGATATTATATAATAAATTTAGGCATTGCTGCATTTAATGAAATAAATCTTAGTAATTGACAAGATCAAGGCCAAAATGTTTCATGCTTGTTGCTAAAAAGCAACTAAGATGAAAATCATTTATTGGCTATTCAGGATAATCTAAACAAAACAAGGAACACTAATTTTCAAAGCACTGAATTTGCTCAGACATCAGGCTCTCTCCTGCTATTAGAGTACCATCTCCTACTACATTCCTCCCTGCCTCTTACCTTAGAATTGCCCCAAGATGCCACAGTGGATCAGATGATCCAATGGTCCACTGGTTCACTGGGTACGATTTGCCTTTGCTGTGCTGTTCCCCTGCATTTCACGTCACAGAAATAGCACAGTTTCTTTCTTCAATTTTGCTTACTGTGCTTGTTCTTGGAGGCTCAGCTGAAAGTGCTATCTCCTCCATGAAGCCTCTGTCAACTACAAATTGGCATTTTCCATTGGCACTTGCCATCTGCCTCTACAAGGATTAAATCATGTGCTGCTGCAGCTGCTGACTTTCAACACCCCGTGTAAGGAGCTCAGGTGGAGAGCAGAAATGAGGCGCTCTGTGCTCTGGCAAAAACTGGCAGAACACGTCTTCAGATAGTTAATTTCAGGAGGAGCCAATTTTATGAGCCCAATTCTTGTATCTCCTCGTATCTAGAAAAGCACTAAAATCCTTCATGGTGACAACTGCTCCTTGTGACTAACAGAAATCTTCTGCAAAAAAAAATGTGCTCGATTGCATGTACTCCCCCTTCACCAAACATATATACTGACCTTCCCCCCTACCTCTTTGGAGCAGTTTCTCAGAGCTATCTGAACTGCTGTCTCCAGGGATGCAGTCCTCATTTTGCCCCCAAGAAAACTCAACTCGCTACTCTCGCATTGTACATTTTTTTAAGTCGACACCTCCCAAATTTCCTTGGTGCCTCCTAGCTCTGAGCATAAAACCTCATTCATTTCTTCCTCTGTGAAGCCACAGCACTTTGCTCATGATGCTTTTCAGGCACACCAAGGATTTCTTTGCACAAAGACCAGCAATAAAATATTTTTTGATCCTTTCAAATGGGGAGAATAAAGACTGGTCATGACGTCTCACCTGTTTATCTGCTTTGAGTTGCACAAAATTTGAGTGGAGGTGAGTTACTGATCATACAGGTAAGTGGCAGAGGAAAAAGAAAACTAACATTTCTTCAGCGTGAACTTTGTGCCAGGATAGCTATTTTATGACTGTTGACAACTTTAACTCTAAAAATAACACTTTATGTTAGGTATCATTATACAGCTGAACCCTGAACAACTGGGGGAGGGGAGGGATTTAGGCAGACCCACCATCCATGCAGTGGAGAATCCCCATTTAATTTACTGTAGTCCTCTGTATACATAGGTTCCTCACTACATGCAGATTCCTCCATACCTGTAGTTTCCTCCTTATCCACCAGTTTCACGTCTGTGAATTCAACCAACCGTGTATGGTATTGTATTTATTACTGAAAATAAATCTGCCTATAAGTGGACCCACGCACCTTCAAACCCATGTTGTTTAAGGATCAACTCTGCACATTTTTCTGATTAGAAAATTGAAACTCAGAGAGTCACGTGCTTTGCCTAACCCAGTAGTAAACCTGGGTTGCTAATCAAATGAGTTAAAGTGTAAATCAGCTTATTGAAGGTTGATAGGCAGTATGGCATGGCAATTGAAAGCCTATGTGATTTTTGAAAGCAAATAAATTTAGGCTTGAATCCCAATTCTGCCAATTATGAGCCAAGAAACCTTAGACAAGATCTATATCGCACTCAGCCTCAGCTGCTCCAAGTGCACTATGGGGACAATAGTGGTATCAACCTCCCAGAGATTCTGTGTAGGGTGTTAAATTCCCATGAGACTACTGGCACAACGCAGTTATATAATGTCCAGTCCATCCTCTTGAAATTATACCATTTCCTTCTTGTAAAACTTCTTTCAAAGGAGAAGTTGTTATTCTAAAGTGTGATTTATTGTTTAAGTATGAGGAATTTTAAAGGATTGTGGTCTCTAAAGTTATAAAAGAGAGGCCTTATTTCTTAGCAATTCTGGGCCCATAACCTCCTTCTCACTTCTTAAACTAAATGTTTAAACTTCTCCCTGAATTCAAATTACGGTTGGTGAGAGCAGGATGGAAAATAAGACACGTATGTCCCTAAGAAATAGAGCAGGGGATGAATTTATTTGAACTAATTTTATGGTGGTTTTTAAAGCTTTAATTTCATGTTGACTTTAGTCCTTTGCTTGTAATAAGGAGGATTCCTCACGAATCCAGAAGTTCACACTTTAAGAACTACATTTACTGTAGGCAGGTTGAAACATAAAGCAGCCCAGTAAAGAGTGGCTGGGCTCCAAATACAGTTACCTTATAATGTCTCCAACTCCTAGGATAGTAAATAAGAGGACACGTCAGAGACTGCCACCCTGCCACAGGATTAATGTACAACCAAGGAAACAACAAAGTTTAATCCAAGTGACTAAAATGTGCTTGTGCCACCAATTCATAACCATTAAACATTCATTTCGAAGCCTGGATGCTACTGAGAGCTGCTGAATGATGACCTTTCATCAGCTCATCACTCTGATCCTATCTGACTTCAAGAAAATCCTATAACTATTCTGCTCCCCGGTTTCCCTCTCTTCTATTTCACAAAGATCTTGTAGGTAATAATGACATCGCCTAGGTTGTGTCTTAGGTTTCTTTTGACAAGCCATAAAACTGCTTTACTATTGTTAAAAGATAAATTGAGACATCTTAAATTTTCAGAATTTATTTGAGGAAGAATTGATTTTAATTGGTCAGTGCCAAACTGGTAGTGGTTAGGAACAAACAGGAGCTGGGGAAAACTTTTATAGAGAAAAGATGGCAGCAAAGTAAGGATATTATTAATTGGCGACAGCTTAGCACCTAGTTGGCTATTTGAGATTGGTTGTCCTTAGGTTTTGATTTCATAACCTTTTACAGTCTTAGATTTTGCTTTGCTGAGGTAGATGCATGTCATTAGAGCCACTTCAGTCTAATGGCCTCCTTGTTTAATTAATTGAACATTATTTAAAATATGTTTGCATTTTCTAGTTATATTAGATAAGACCCAAATTAATTTTAACAAAATAAAAATTTACAGGTATCATAATAAATTAAAAACAGTACTTCTAAGAAATAGGAAAAATAGGTCATACTTAGGGAAGTACATAATAAAGAAGGACTGAACTTAAAATGTCTTGGCTCTTTCTTTATAATATTAAAAGAAATACTTTATAGAAAAGATAGCCAGTTGGATTTATTCACTTTTGTATCTATTTAATCATGGTCAGAGTCTCTCTTTCACTTTCCGCTCTTCAGCAACCATTTTTCCAAGCTCCATTTGAAACATAAACCACAACTGTGCTAGTACTTTTCCCGTACAATTATCTGCTTTACCCAAGTTTAAGTTATTCAACAACTGTCATATTAATTATGTCTATCTGTTACATTATTCCCACAAGTCCCATAGACATTCTTAGAAATGGAGCATTCATTTTGTATTTGTACATATTTCATTATCTTCCAGAACATTTCATTAAGAAAAGCAATCATAAGGATTGACTTTCATAAAAAACTTTATATTCACAGTCCTTCCTTTATGCTTGTTTAGTCATACTCATTTTCATAATGCTCTGTGACGGAGAATAGGAAAACTGCTGCTTATCTAGATTGCCAATATTCTGCTACCTCTGCCACATTTTTCTCTCACTTAAAGCTACAGTGAGGTTAATAGATACAACTGTTTTAAAATACAATTATTTAGTTATTTAAAGCACAGAATTAAATCATATAGAAATCTAAAATGACCAGTTGAGCCTATTTTTTGGCATATTTTAGACACATGATGCTTCCTGTATATTTCTTCAATGGCAGAAATGGCAAAAAATAATACATATTTAAATTATATGTGATATATAATGTATGATATTATATGTGTGTGCATGTGTGTATGTATATATATATAAATGTATTTATTTATATACTCATATGCTCTTAAATGCTTAAATCAAGCTTACTTGAAGTGAAAAGGTGGAAGACGTTTCAGTCAACCAGTATTCTTTCACTTAATGCTTACAGTTTGCCAAGCATTGCTCCAGGCTCCAAGCAAAAGGGTTACAAAGTTGAAGAAGGTGCAATACAATGACAAAGATATGCACAGAGTATTTGGCAAAACAAAGTGAAAATTCTTTTAGCCAAAGGAGGAAGAGAAGTTTTCCATGGCTCTCAAACTGAGACTTAAAGTTTAAATAAGAGCTGGACCAAAAATCTGGGAGAGACATTTAAGGCAAAGAACTATAAAAGTATCCATTGTTTTGAGACTCAAAGCTGTCAACAGTAATTTGGTAAAATCAAATTCAGTGGGATGGTGGAGGCAGAAATCAGAACGTGGAAAAGTGTTTGAACAGTGAGGAAAAGAGGACAACAAATGATGACTACTGCTGCTGCAAGAAGATTGGCTATGAAAAGACAATGAAGACAAAAGAATGAGAAGTTTTGCGTTTGTCTACTGAAGATGTATATTACTAGGGTATTCTTCTATGCTGATGTGAAAGAACCAGAAGAGGAACAAAGGCTAAAAACCTTGTTAATTGATAAAGTTCCCAAGGATTAAAAAAACAAAAAAAGAATAGGAGGGGATTGAATAATTTGCTTTAAGGGGAAAAGAATAGTCCTCTTTTCATTAGGAGGGAAGAAATCACAGTAAATGTCAATAAAAAACTTATGTAAAGAAAGAAAGTTAAGGTACTCAACAGATGATTTTTCATTCTAAAAAGAGGCAAAGTTATCTCCTGAGATAGAAGGGAGTTTGGATGCTTAAGGAGCGCTCTGACAAGGCATAGATAAGAAACCTGAAAGATGAAAGACTGTCAACCAGCACTAGGGACCCAAAGCCACTGAGGAAATAAACCATGAATTCACAGGGGCACTAACTTTCATATTTGGGTGATTTCCTCAAGTTAATTTATAGCTCAGCATGTGATAAATAGGGTGGATGCTTTGAAAACTTGGAGGTTTAATGTTAAGCCTATGGTAATACAGTAGTTGAACTCATTACGGAGACATGGGTGGATGGAAAATCAGTAAAGTCATAATGAAATGATGACTCTGGAAAACAAAATGTTTGACACTGGAGATCTTGATGGGATTGGTGATAGAGCTGAAAAGACAGAAGTTCATGATGAAAGTTTGGTATGTTGTAATAGAAGACTTCAGAGGTGATAGGACATGAGTGCTACGGGCTGTGCTGTGTTCATATGTTGAAGTCATAGCCCCTACAACCTTAAAATATGACTATATTTGGAGATAAGTTCTTCAAAGAGATAATTAAGTTAAAATGGGGCCATAGGTGGGGGGTTGGCTAATGTAATATGACTGCCACGCTTATAAGAAAAGTTGATTAGGACACACTCATGCATGGAGGAAGACCATGGGAAAACACAGGGAGAAGATTGTCATTTACAAGCCAAGGAGAGAGGACTCAAAAGACACCAATCCTGCCAACACCTTGATCTTGGACTTCTTGCTTCCAGAACTGTAAGAAAATTAATTTCTGTTGTGTAAGCCACCCCGTCTGTGGCACTTAGTTATGGCAGCCCCAGCAAACTATTACAATGAGCAACAGGAACTCCCACAGCAGTGATGAGGACGTTACCCCAAAAGACCCTCCATATCTCCTGCCACCATAAGCAAGATCAGAGACATTTACAAAAGCAGGCATGTTATAAAAAGGGTGAATCAGCTGGAAATTCTAACCATTAATTAAATGTAGTAAAAATGTGTTTTAGGCTAAATATATGCAAATTAAATGTGTTAATACAACTTTGGGTTTGAGTGCTATTTTTTGTTTCTATATCCATCTTGGTTATAAGGCTAGAAGCTCCTTGAGTGCAAGGACTAGGTGTTACTATCTTGGTATTTCTGATGTCTTCATCTTTGTCTTCATCTGATGTCTTTGCAAAATTAGTTAAGGTAAACTAAAAGATATAGTCCTTGGAATATAAAAGACAGTGTGCTTTATTTTGCTATATAATCTCAGAAATAACACATGCAACAATACATGCTAAAGTGCTTATATGTATAAAGTTTATTATCTAAGTTCCTCTTGGCAGCAAGTATAGGCAACAGAGGTTATAAATATATAATTTGATATTATTAATTACAATAAAAGAAATTTTAAAAGATAAGTTGGCTATGATTACCATAAAGACAAAGTATGTATTTCTTCAGCCCTTTTAATGGTAAACAGAGCAAGAAAGACAGAATGGTGAAGTGGTACTTTCATTGTTGCCATGTTTCTAGGCACCCTGGATAGTGTGCCAAAGTAACAAGAGGTCAGGTGCTAGTAAAGACACATAGCATAAAACCACAGTAGAACTGTTCATTAGCTAGAGTGCTTGGAAAGTGTGTAGCTTTCTGAAGGACCATATAAAATACCTTTGATCTCCCAATTTATGGCCAAAAAGTCCTTGCTCATATTAACACTTTGGCTTTTAGACTGTGTTTCACTGTAATCATGATGGATTTTCTTAAGATGTATCTTTTATGTTCAGGTACAAATAACATAAAATATGATTAATGCTTGGCACTAAATTGGATTTTTTTTCATACGTGGGAAAACACTCATAAGGCAGACAGCAGCCACATTAACATTCACAAGAGAGTGGGTTTTTCAAGGAATCAGCATAAAATAAAATATTGAAAATCTAGTGCAGTGTCAAGTTCATATGGGCGAATGAGAAAGTAGCTGTCTCAGCCTAAGTCTCATGGCTTTAAAAGTTTACTGCTGCTATTTGGGATAAAGTCTGAAAGTTAGAACTGTACTGAAGAGCCACGAGCACTAGATGAGAGACAGGGCCCCTGGAGACCCTTGAATCTCACTCTGAAACACTCATTTAACATCGAATCCCTGTATTTACAGTTAAGGTGCCTGCAATGAACTGTCTGCTTCCTAGTAATTCTATCAAACCACTGAACTAATCAAAAACAAGAAAACAAACACCTACAGGGTGTTTTCCTTCCTAAAATTGATTCAAACTTAAATACAGGAAGAATAAATAAAGTTATTTTGGAAATGGAGGTTGCAGAAATTTTTATATGATCATGGGATTTCAGCATTAGAAGACATTTTAAAGGGCATTTAGACCCCACCCTCATCCAAAGATCAAACAACTCTTCTGAGACCAGGGATTCTCAAACTTAGGTTGTCTCAGAATTACCTGAAGGGTTTCTTAAAACACAGATTGCTGGACCCCACCCCCAGAGTTTTTGATTTAGTAAGTCTGACACCAGACTGGAGAATTTGCATTTCAAACAAGTTCCCAGGTGACACTGAAGGTTCTGGTCTGGGGGATCACACTTGGAGAGCTTCACGATTTTTAGTCTTTGATCATCGTTAATGGTAAGAAATCACTAACTCAATTCAACAAACCAGTAATCAACTGTCTGCTCTCTGACTGGCATTGTGCTAGAGCGTACAAATGTAGAAAATAATTACTGATCTTGAAGAGATTTAGTTTAGTGGGAGAAACAGATATATAGAGCATTTCAATATAATATTAAACAACAAGCTAGACATAGACACAGGGTGTTATGAGAGTATAAAGGAGTGCCATCTTCCCAAACTTCAGTTCAGGGATGCCTTCCCGGAAGGCATGTCAAATGAACATGGCCTTGAAAGGGGGATGTTGAGTAAAGAACTTCAGTCAGACGGAACAGGAAAATAAAGGTACAGAAATATGAAATAGCCAGGTATAGGAACTGTAGGCAACAGGGGTTTCAAAGATACAATTTGTATGACAAATTACAATTTAAAAAAATTTTAATGACTTGGCTACCCTAACCATAAAGAACCTATATGCATTTTCTTAATTCTTTTTAATAATATTTAAAATATCAAATATGACAAGGTTCTACATACGTTTATTAGTTAATACTAATAAAACACATGACTATTAGAGATCTCATTAGAAAAATTATCTGATTATGAGAATAAACATACTATGTATAAAGAGCACCTACTGTATGAACGTCCCAATGGCTTAGACAATTCCTTTCTACTTAAAGGGACAAGAGTGTTGTTTATAAGTTGCTTTCCCAAAGTAAGGCAAAAGCATTTCACCTTGTTTCCAAATGAAAACAAAAAGAAAGGTGGCTTCCTATAGGCACTTTTTTTGTGTGTGTGTGTGTGGTACGCGGGCCTCTCGCTGTTGTGGCCTCTCCCGTTGCGGAGCACAGGCTCCAGATGCACAGGCTCAGCAGCCATGGCTCACAGGCCTAGCCGCTCCATGGCATGTGGGACCTTCCCAGACCAGGGCACGAACCCGTGTCCCCTGCATTGGCAGGCGGACTCACAACCACTGTGCCACCAGGGAAGCCCCCATAGGCACTTTTAATAAGACATACAATTGACCCTTGAACAAGGAGGGGGTTAATCCGAGTATAATAATATATAGTTGGCCTTCAGTATCCATGTTTCCTCCACATCCTCTGATTCAACCAATCAGGGATCATGTGGTACTGTAGTATTTACTATTGAAAAATATCCACATGTAAGTGGACCCAGGCAGTTCAGACCCATGTTGTTCAAGGGTCAACTATACTTATAGTTGAGTCAGCCTGCAGGGGCCCTTAGAAGTCTAGTAATGACAGGTCAGTTATATTCTTTGTCAAAACTTTTAGAAGGGAAGTAGACCACGGTACCCTACCATCCTCAGCGCCCTTCATCAGGCCGCCTCCTGCCCTGCTGGAACCCTAGGGGAAGGCAAAAGGGCCTTTTCACCTATGAATTTCAGTGCCATGGTGGAACTTGTTGTGACAGAGAATAATAAAAGAACAGAGAACTATTAAATGAGTCAGAAGTTCTCAGGGCCTGAGGGAAGCCAGCAGTCAACCCAATTCATATTCAAATTGAGCATGATGGTATGACAAGGGGAGAACTCGTAAAGTGCATACTATGTTGAGTAAAAGATTCTAGACACTATTGCATTTATACAAAGATCAAAAATAAGCATAACCAAATTATAGAGATAAGTGTCAGAATAATGTGTTACCTTTGGGGAGGAAAAAAAGATTGTGATTGAGAGGGAGCAGAGGGAAGCTCATGGGGTGTGGCAACGTTCTATTCTTTCACATGGGTAGTGGTTACATGAGTATTATCTTTTGACAGTTCATTGAGCTGCAAATTCGTTTTTTATACTTTTTCTATATGGGGGTCGTATTCGTAATAAGAGTTTCAAAAAAATAAAATACAACTTGTGTAAACTTCCCTTCCTCTTACTTGGTCAGAAGCTTTGCTCCTAAATATACAAAAGACCTTCAATCCTCACAACTCACATAAACACAGGCCACAGTGCATATTATATTTGGGGTAAATGAACTGTTTTCCAAACGAAACAGAAAGCTGTTGTTTTAATTCAGATAAGGGATGATTAGGGACAGAACTGAAGCAGAGAGGTGGGAATAGTGAAATAGGATAGATTCAAGAGAACTTGCAAAATAGCCCTAACAGGACTTAGTGACTAATTAAAAAGAGGTTAGGGTAAAAGTTTCAATTAACTCCAAAATTTCTGACTTGAGTGACCATGGGCTGGTGATGCTTTTAACCAGTAGAGAAAATCTGGGATGCCATTCCTCCTCTCTAGGCTATATTACCTGCTAAGCTAGAGATGTGCATAAACATAAATATCTCCTTTAACAAGGAAAGATTCCATTTCTGTGTTTTCCTGCCTTAATTGAAAAAAAAATTTTTGACTGATGTCTATACAGAACTTGAAAATGCTTTACCAATGACTAAGGAGCACTGAAAGAAATTTTGCTTTGTTTTTTTACCTTCACGTTTTACAGATTGATGTGCTGACACTAAGACATCAGACTAATTTAAATATAAAACTAAGGTAAAACCGATTAGACTTGGCCATCAATTGAATAAGGAGAAGAAAAGGAGGCAATGACAAATAGTGGCACTAAGATTAGATGTGAAGTCCTTCTCCCTAAAAATATTGTTCTGCCTGATTGGTGGCTGAAGTTCCATTATTAAAGATCCATCTATGCTTAAGAATTTTCTTCTCCCTGATGTTTTCTCTGAAATTTCAAATTTTCATGGGAGTGATGTGATGAGTCTATCATATGACTGTTATCTTTCATTGGCAAGTTGGAATGACTATACACAAACATTTGTGGAAATTAAAATTAATTTAAATATATATTTAGCACAATGCCAGGGATATAGCAAGTGCTAACTACTGTCTCTGGCACCGAGGTCAAAAAGTAGTAATTACAATGATTTTATAAGCTTAAATTCCTTTAATGTACAGCCAGGATTGTTTGAGTGACTTCTCCTCTGAAGAAATTAAAGAGTGAACAACTGCCATCCTTTTGAGTTTATTTGAGCTATATCAAAAGTTGGGAACAGCAATTATTTGTTCTAAGCTCCCACTCATAAAAATATGCAGTAAACCCTTAGCTAATTACAAATAACTATTTAGAAGTCACACTGGGCTGATATAATGATAACAGCTAAATAAACACCAAAGTAGTTTGTACACTGGCAAACAAATAGTCAAAATCTCTGCAGGATTTTTGATTCCTACAGAGACAGACTAAACTATACAGCAAAATTTTGGAGAGTGAAACAGTGATTCTAGAACTGCTACACATTTGAATTATCTGGGAAGCTTTTCACAGTCCCAAAGTCAAGTAACAGCTAATACCAATTAAGTCAGAATGTCTGGGGTAGAAGCTAAGCATCAATATTTTTTAAGACACCCAATTGATTCCAATGTGCTGCAAAATTTGGGAGCCACTGGAATAAGGTAACAGTTTTATATCCAACGTAACTGTTTAAAAAGCATTAGAAGATGTTCATTACAAGTTTAATTTGTGAAGGGAATGGGAATAATTCTTTGATCCCTTTCTCCCACTAGTCTATGACCACCATTCTCCCTAGTCTATTCCGTTAACAATCCAACATTACCCACCTTTTGAGACGAGAAGTGAGAAAGGTCTTAAAAATATTAAAATTTGAAGTCATTCAGCATTAGAAGATTTGAGTATTACAATTCTGATTCTCATTATCTCAACCATATATCACCCATTTTGTGTTCAACACTCTGGTTGAATATCAATACCATCTCCACTTGCCTCTGATTAAGGTCAAGATAAGAGGCTCTAGGGCAGCAGTCCCCAACTTTATGGCACCAGGGACCTGTTTCATGGAAGACATTTTTTCCACGAATGGGAGGTTGGGGGGCACAGGGGTGGTGATTGTTCAGGTGGTAATGCGAGTGATGGGGAGTGGCAGATGAAGCTTCGCTCACTCGCTCACTGCTCACCTCCTGCTCTACGGCCCAGTTCCTAAGCAGCCCGGGGGATGGGGACCCCTGCTCTAGGGCACTAATGGCTCCCTGCAAGCTTAGCCTAGACTCTGAGAAGTGAGAGAGACATGATTAATAGTAAGTATAAGGAGTCATTCCTTCCTTCTTCCTACATCTCAAGGGTCTAACTCCCTCTTCAGTCTATCCCTTTCTCAGGATCAAAAGCCCCACTTTAGATTTCTGCTGTCTTCGTTGTGTCATGGAGCTCTTTATTAGGGGTTCCCCACAATTTTGGGTGCCTTTATTCTAGGAAATCCAACAGATTCTCACAGTGAAGAAACTAGAAAGCTCCCTGTGTGGCTCCAACAGCGTGAGACAAAGAGTAATCATTGTGAAATATGCCCCAAACTAACTCCATAACCAAGGCCTACTGTCCAGGGTAAAAGACATTTCCATAGCCTTTTCCAAGCTGGAAGAAGAGAATTCCTCCCACTCCATCCCGCTTTGATATTCCTGCCTTCCCAAAGAGAAAAAAAAAGTCAACAGTGGTTGGGAATTCAGTGAAATACATTGGGAATACTGCATCCAAACAACTTGACAGATATAAATAATCCCTTTGAGGAACTAATCAGTAGAGAAGAGGGGTGGGGGAAATCCATATCAGTGGAGAAACAATTGTGAAGATCACAGCCCTGAGACACAGGTCCACTAAAACACTGACATTTAACCAGAACACTATAGAGCACACTTTCTCCCCAACAGCTTACTATAACACAGGGCTCCAGTATACTAACAGTGGATTACAACTGAGAGAGCTGCAGGACAGATTCTCCATGAGGAGGAGTACTTAGGAAAGCCCAAAGTCAAGAGGGGGTAAAAAACAAGGATGGTAGAGGAACTTGAATTCTCTGGCATCTATAGCTACAGAAACATTAAACAAAGACCAAATTCTAGCCATATTAACGTATGTCCTCTTACTAAAGGCCTATTTATCTCAGCCCCTATTACCCTATCCAACAAGTCTGGCTTGCAAAAAAGATTACACGGCATGACAAAAGATGAGAGAAAACACAAAGAAAATCAACAGACTCAGATGTGACAGAACTGTTGAAATTATCAGCAAGGGAATTTAAAATAACTACAATTAATATGTTAAGGGCACTGTTGTTAAAAGTAGACAACATGCAAGAACAGAGAGGAAATATAAGAAGTGAGATGAATACGCTAAGAAACAAAAAAAATTGTTAGAAATCAAAAACAACTTGACAGATATAAATAATCCCTTTGAGGAACTAATCAGTAGAATCAGTATGGCCGAGGAAAGAATCAGTGAGCTTGAGGAACTTTCAAGATGATGGAGAAGTAACATGTGGAGATCACTTTTCTCCCCACAAATACATCAAAAATGCATCTACATGTGGAACAACTCCTACAGAACACCTACTGAACTCTGACAGAAGAATTCAGACTTCCCCAAAGGCAAGAAACTCCCCAGCGCCTGGGTAGGGCAAAAGAAAAAAGAAAAAACAGAGACAAAAGAATAGGGACAGGACCTGCACCAGTGGGAGGGAGCTGTGAAGGAGGAAAGGTTTCCACACACTAGAAGCCCCTTCGCGGGCGGAGACGGGGACGGTGGAGGGGGAAGCTTCAGAGTCATGGAGGAGATCGCAGCAACAGGGGTGCAGAGGGCAAAGTGGAGAGATTCCCGCACAGAGGATCGCTGCCGACCAGTACACACCAGCCTGAGATGCTTGTTTGCTCACCCGCCGGGGCGGGTAGGGGCTGGGAGCTGAGGCTCGGGCTTCGGAGGTCACATCCCAGGGAGAGGACTAGGGTTGGCTGAGTGAACACAGCCTGAAGGGGGTTAGTGCACCACAGCTAGCTGGGAGGGAGTCTGGGAAAAAGTCTGGAACTGCCTAAAAGGCAAGGGACCATTGTTTCAGGGTGCACGAGGAGAGGAGAGTCAGAGCACCGCCTAAACGAGCTCCAGAGATGAGCACGAGCCGCAGCTATCAGTGCAGACAACAGAGACCGGCATGAGATGCTAAGGCTACTGCTGCAGCCACTAAGAATCCTGTGTGCAAATACAGGTCACTATCCACACCTCCCCTCCTAGGAGCCTTTGCAGCCCGCCACTGCCAGGGTCTCATGATCCAGGAACAACTTCCCGGGAGAACACATGGTGCACCTCAGGCTGGTGCAACGTCATGCGGGCCTCTGCCACTGCAGGCTCGCACTGCATTCTGTACCCCTCCCTCCCCTAGCCTGAGTGAGCCTGAGCCCCTTAATCAGCTGCTACTTTAACCCTGTCCTGTCTGGGGGGGCAACAGACACCCTCAGGCAACCTACACACAGAGGTGGGGTCAAATCCAAAGCTGAAACCCAGGAGCTGTGCGACCAAAGAAGAGAAATGGAAATCTCTCACGACAGCATAAGGAACAACAGATTAAATGTGAACAATCACCTTGATGTACACTGCATCTGTGGAATACCTGAATAGACGACTAATCGTCCCAAAATTGAGGTGGTGGACTTTCGGAACAACTGTAGACTTGGGGTTTGATTTCTGAATCTAGTTTGTTTCTGGTCTTATGTTTATTTTGGCTTAGTATTTAGAGCTTATTATAATTGGTAGATTTGTTTATTGATTTGGTTGCTATCTTCCATTTTTTTTATATATATAGACTTTTTCCCCCCTTTTTCTCTTTTTGTGAGTGTGTATGTGTATGGTCTTTGTGTGAGTTTGTCTGTATAGCTTTGCTTTTACCATTTGTCCTAGGGTTCTGTCTGTCCCTTTTTTTTTTTTTGGATAGTTTTTAGCACTTGTTATCATTGGTGGATTTGTTTTTGGGTTTGGTTGTTCTCTTCTTTCTTTCGTTTTTTTAATTACTTTTTAATTTTTTTTATTTTTAATAATGTTTTTTTACTTTTTATTTAAATAACTTTATATTATTTTATTTTTCTTACTTTCTTTTTTTTTCTCCCTTTTCTTCAGATCCCAGTAGGTAACAGGGTCTTGGTGCTCCAGCCTGTTGTCAGGCCTCAGCCTCTGGGGTGGGAGAGCCGACTTCAGGACATTGGGCCACCAGAGACCTCCCGGCCCCACTTAATAACAAACGGCAAAAGCTCTCACAGAGATCTACATAACATTGCTAAGACCCAGCTCCACTCAACAACCAGCAAGTTACAGTGCTGGACACCCTATGCCAAACAACTAGCAAGAGAGGAACACAACCCCACTCATTAGCAGAGAGGTTGCCAAAAATCATAATAAGGTCACAGACACTCCAAAACACACGACCGGACGCGGTCCTGCTCACCAGAAAGATAAGATCCAGCCTCAACCACCAGAACACAGGCACTATTCCCCTCCACCAGGAAGCCTACACAACCCACTGAACCAACATTACCCACTGGAGGCAGACACCAAAAACAACTGGAGCTATGAACCAGCAGCCTGCAAAAAGGAGACCCCAAACACAGTAAGTTCAGCAAGATGAGAAGACAGAGAAATATGCAGCAGATGACAGAGCAAGGTAAAAACCCACCAGACCAAACAAATGAAGAGGAAATAGGCAGTCTACCTGAAAAAGAATTCAGAGTAATGAGAGTAAAGATGATTCAAAATCTTGGAAATAGAATGGGGAACATACAAGAAACGTTTAACAAGGACCTAGAAGAACTAAACAGCAAGCAAACAATGATGAACAACACAATGAATGAAATTTAAAATTCTCTAGAAGGAATCAATAGCAGAATAACTGAGGGAGAAGAATGGATAAGTGACTTGGAAGACAAAACAGTGGAAATAACTACCATAAAGCAGAATAAAGAAAAAAGAATGGAAAGAAATGAGCACAGTCACAAGGACCTCTAGGACAAAATTAAATGCACCAACATTCGAATTATAGGGGTCGCAGAAAAAGAAGAGTAAACAAAAGGGACTGAGAAAATATTTGAAGAGATTATTGTTGAAAACTTCTCTAATATGGGAAAGGAAATAGTCAATCAAGTCCAGTAAGCACATGGAGTCCCATACATGATAAATCCAAGGAGAAACACACCAAGACACATATTAATCAAACTATCAAAAATTAAATACAAAAAAAAATATTAAAAGCAGCAAGGGAAAAGCAACAAATAACATACAAGGGAATCCCCATAAGGTTAACAGCTGATCTTTCAGCAGAAACTCTGCAAGCCAGAAGGGAGTGGCAGGACATACTTAAAGTGATGAAAGGGAAAAACCTACAACCAAGATTACTCTACCCAGCAAGGATCTCATTCAGATTCAATGCAAAAATTAAAACCTTTAAAAGCAAAAGCTAAGAGAATTCGGCACCAACAAACGAGCTTTACAACAATGCTAAAGGATCTTCTCTAGGCAGGAAACACAAGAGAAGGAAAAGACTTACAATAACGAACCCAAAGCAATTAAGAATATGGTAATAGGGGGGATTCCCTGGTGGTGCAGTGGTTGAGAATCCGCCTGCCGATGCAGGGGACACGGGTTCGTGCCCCGGTCCGGGAAGATCCCACATGCCGTGGAGCAGCTGGGCCCGTGAGCCATGGCCGCTAAGCCTGCGCGTCCGGAGCCTGTGCTCTGCAACGGGAGAGGTCACAGCAGAGGCCCATGTACCGCAAAAAAAAAAAAGAATATGGTAATAGGAATATATATATCAATAACTACCTTAAATGTACATGGACTAACTGCTCCAACCAAAACACATCGACTGGCTGAATGGATAAAAAAACAAGACCCGTGTATCTGCTGTCTAGAAGAGACCCACTTCAGACCTAGGAACACATACAGACTGAAAGTGAGGGGATGGAAAAAGATATTCCATGCAAATGGAAATCAAAAGAAAGCTGGCGTAGCAATTCTCATATCAGATAAAACAGACTTTAAAATAAAGACTATTACAAGAGGCAAAGAAGGACACTACATATTGATCAAGGGGTCAATTCAAGAAGAAGATATAACAATTGTAAATATTTATGCACCCAACATAGGAGCACCTCAACACAGAAGGCAAAGGCTAACCACCAGAAAAGGGGAAATCGACAGTAACACAATATATTAGGGCACTTTAACACCCCACTTTCACCAATGGACAGATCATCCAAAATGAAAATAAATAAGGAAACACAAGCTTTAAATGACACATTACACAAGATGGGCTTAACTGATATTTATAGGACATTCCATCCAAAAACAACAGAATACACTTTCTTCTCAAGTGCTCTTGGAACATTCTCCAGGATAAATCATATCTAGGGTCACAAATAAAGCTTGATAAATTGAAGAAAATTGAAATCATATTAAGTATCTTTCCGACCACAGCACTATGAGACTAGATATCAATTACAGGAAAAAATCTATAAAAAATACAAACACATGTAGGCTAAACAATATGCTACTAAATAACCAACAGATCACTGAAGAAATCAAAAAATATCTAGAAACATATGACAATGAAAATACGATGACCCAAAACCTTTGGGATGCAGCAAAAGGAGTTCTAAGAGGGAAGTTTATAGCAATACAATTCTACCTACCTCAAGAAACAAGAAACAGCTCAAATAAACAACTTAACCTTATACTTAAAGCAATGAGAGAAAGAAGAACAAAAAACCCTCAAAGTTAGCAGAAGGAAAGAAATCATAAAAATCAGATCAGAAATAAATGAAAAAGTAATGAAGGAAACAATAGCAAAGATCAATAAAACTAAAAGCTGGTTCTTTGAGAAGATAAACAAAATTGATAAACCATTAGCCAGACTCATCAAGATAAAAAGGAAGAAGACTCAAATCAATAGAATTACAAATGAAAAAGGAGAAGTAACTGACACTGCAGAAATACAAAGATCATGAGAGATTACTATAAGTAGCTATATGCCAATAAAACGGACAGCCTGGAAGAAATGGACAAATTCTTAGGAAAGCACAACCTTCCAAGACTGAACCAAGAAGTAATAGAAGATATAAACAGACCAATCACACGCACTGAAATTGAAACTGTGATTAAAAATCTTCCCACAAAAAAAAGCCCAGGACCAGATGGCTTCACAGGTGACTTCTATCAAACATTTAGAGAAGAGCTAATACCTATCCTTCTCAAACTCTTCCAAAATATAGCAGAGAGAGGAACACTCCCATACTCATTCTAGGAGGCCACCATCACCCTGATACCAAAACCAGACAAAGATTTCACAAAAAAGAAAACTATATACCAATATCACTGATGAACACAGATGCAAATATCCTCAACAAAATACTAGCAAATAGAATCCAACAGCGCATTACAGGGATCATAAACCATGGGGGTTTATCCCAGGAATGCAAGGATTCTTCAATATATGCAAATCAATCAATGTGATACACCATATTAACAAATTGAAGGAGTAAAACAATATGATCATCTCAATAGATGCAGAAAAAGCTTTCAACAGAAGTCAACACCCATTTACGATAAAAACCCTCCAGAAAGTGGGCATAGAGGGAACTTACCTCAACATAATAAAGGCAATATATGACAAACCCACAGCCAGCATCATTCTCAATGGTGAAAAACTGAAACCATTTCCACTAAGATCAGGAACAAGACAAGGCTGCCCACTCTTACCACTATTATTCAACATAGTTTTGGAAGTTTTAGCCACAGGAATCAGAGAAGAAAAACAAATAAGTGGAATCCAAATTGGAAAAGAAGAGGTAAAAGTGTCACTGTTTGCAGATGACATGATACTATACATAAAGAATCCTAAAGATGCTACCAGCAAACTACTAGAGCTAATCAATGAATTTGGTAAAATAGCAGGATACAAAATTAATGCACAGAAATCTCTTGCATTCCTATACACTAATGATGAAAAATCTGAAGGTGAAATTAAGGAAACACTCCCATTTACCACTGCAACAAAAAGAACACAATACCTAAGGAGACAAAAGACCTGTATGCAGAAAATTATAAGACACTGATGAAAGAAATTAAAGATGATACAAACGGATGGAGAGGTATACCATGTTCCTGGATCAGAAGAATCAACATTGTGAAAATGACTATACTACCCAAAGCAATCTACAGATTCAACATAATCCCTATCAAACTACCAATGGTATTTTTTGCAGAACTAGAACAAAAAATTTCACAATTTGTAAGGAAACACAAAAGACCCAGAATAGCCAAAGCAAGCTTGAGAAAGAAAAATGGAGCTGGAGGAATCAAGCTTCCTGACTTCAGACTATACGACAAAGGTACAGTTATCAAGACAGTATGGTACTTCACAAAAACAGAAATACTGAACAGGATAGAAGCCTAGAGATAAACCCAGGCACATATGGTCACCTTATCTTTGATAAAGGAGGCAAGAATATACAATGGAGAAAAGACAGCCTCTTCAGTAAGTGGTTCTGGGAAAACTGGACAGCTACATATAAAAGAATGAAATTAGAACACCCCCTAACACCATACACAAAAATAAACTCAAAATGAATTAAGGACCTAAATGTAAGGCCAGGCACTGTAAAACTCTTATAGGAAAACATAGGCAGAACACTCTATGACATAAGTCATAACAAGATCTTTTTTGACCCACCTCCTAGAGAAATGGATATAAAAACAAAAATATACAAATGGGACCTAATGAAACTTAAAAGCTTTTGCACAGCCAAGGAAACCATAAACAAGACGAAAAGACAACCCTCAGAATGGGAGAAAATATTTTCAAACAAAGCAACTGACAAAGGATTAATCTCCAAAATTTACAAGCAGCTCATGCAGCTCAATATTAAAAAAAAAAACTCAATTAAAAATGGGCAGAAGACCTAAATAGACATTTCTCCAAAAAAGATATACAGATTGGCAACAAACACATGAAAGGATGTTCAACATCACTAATCATTAGAGAAATGCAAATCAAAACTACAATGAGGTATCACCTCACACAAGTCAGAATGGTCATCATCAAAAATTCTACAAACAATAAATGCTGCAGAGGGTGTGGAGAAAAGGGAACCCTCTTGCACTGTTGGTGGGAATGTAAATTCATACAGCCACTATGGAGAACACTATGCAGGTTCCTTAAAAAGCTTAAAATAGAACTACCTCAATACCCAGTAATCCCACTACTGGGCATATACCCTGAGAAAACCATAATTCAAAAAGAATCATGTACCACAATGTTCATTGCAGCTCTATTTACAATAGCCAGGACATGAAAGCAACCTAATTGTCCATTGACAGATGAATGGATTAAGAAGATGTGGCACATACATACAATAGAATATTACTCAGCCATAAAAAGAAACAAAATTGAGTTATTTGTAGTGAGGTGGATGGACCTAGACTCTTTCATATAGAGTGAAGTAAGTCAGAAAGAGAAAAACAAATACCGTATGCTAACACATATATATGGATTCTAAAAAAAAAGAAAATGGTTCTGAAGAACCTAGGGGCAGGACAGGAATAAAGATGCAGACATGGAGAATGGACTTGAGGACATGGGGGAAGGGTACGCTGGAATGAAGAGAGTGGCATGGACATATATACACTACCAAATGTAACAACAGATAGCTAGTGGGAAGCAGCCACATAGCACAGGGAGATCAGCTCGGTTCTTTGTGACCACCTAGAGGGGTGGGATAGGGAGGGTGGGAGGGAGACGCAAGCTGGAGGAGAAATTATGATAAATGCATATGTATAGCTGATTCACTTTGTCATACAGCAGAAACTAACACAACATTGTAAAGCATTATACTAAAATAAATGTTAAAAAAAAAAAGAGGGCTTCCCTGGTGGCGCAGTGGTTGAGAGTCCGCCTGCCGATGCAGGGGATACGGGTTCGTGCCCTGGTCTGGGAAGATCCCACATGCCACGGAGAGGCTGGGCCCATGAGCCATGGCCGCTGGGCCTGTGCGTCCGGAGCCTGTGCTCCGCAATGGGGGAGGCCACAACAGTGAGAGGCCCGCATACAGCAAAAAACAAAACAAAACAAAACAAAACAAAAAAAGAATCAGTGAGCTTACAGATAGATTAATACAAACTTCCCAAACTGAAATGTAAGAGGAAAAATGAACTAAAAAACAACAAAACAGAGCATTTAAGAACTGTGGGACAATGTCAAAAGATGTGACATGCACCTTTAATATAACTG
Source organism: Mesoplodon densirostris (assembly GCF_025265405.1). Taxonomy (NCBI): domain Eukaryota; kingdom Metazoa; phylum Chordata; class Mammalia; order Artiodactyla; family Ziphiidae; genus Mesoplodon; species Mesoplodon densirostris. The sequence goes on along the minus strand of NC_082663.1, from coordinate 100,990,137 downwards.
AAATACCAGAAGTGGGAAAAGGAGAAAAAAGATAACTGGGAAAAAAAATAATAAACTCCAAGTATTTGGAAATTAAATAATACAAATAACTCATGAGTTAAAGAAGCCTCAAAAAGTGTTGAAATATACTTTAACAAAAGGAAAATAAAATACATATATTAGAAAATAGGAAAGGTATAAAATCAATAACCTAAGCCTCCACTTTAGAAAACTAGAGAGAGAAGAGGAACTTAAGCCTAAAGTAAGCAGAAGAAAATAATAATAATTTAAAAAGCAGAAAGCAATGATATTGCAGACTTGAAAATAAAAGAGAAAAATCAATGAAACCAAAAGGCACACTTTGAAAAGATCAATTAACTGATAAACATCTCTCCTCAGACTAACCAAGAAAAAGAAAAAAGAGAAGACACAAATTAGCAATATCACAAATGAAAGAGAGGTCATCAACACTGACTGCATGGAAATTAAATACATAACAAAAGTCTAGTATGAACAACTCTATGCCTACAAATGTGACGACTTAAATGAAATAGACTATTTATGGATGGTAGCAATATTTAAATGGATGTATAAATTTGTCAAAGCTCATCAAAATTTCTACTTAAAATGTGCACATTTTATTGCATGTAAACTGTACTGAAATAAAATAGATTTTTTAAAAGACAAATTTCATGAATTTGAAATATGAAATTTGAAGAATTTCCTTCACCTCTGAATCTCATTTCTTCTTGTGTTGAGTAGAAATATTAGAGGCAGTATATAAGAAAGTACCTCACAGGATAAAATTTCACATTTAGGGCTCAGTGAAAGTGAGTTTCCTTTTCTGTTCCCTGAATAAAAGTTATCACTTAAAATGTAAGAATTTTAAAACTAAAATTCCTGCAACAACATTAACTTAATCACAAAACATTTTATATTACACACCTTAATCTTTAGCACAGATTTTACAAATAAAATGGCTGACTTCAAAGATAACTTCTTCACCTCCCTAATCCAATTCACCCTTGAAGACTACATTTAGGAGTTATTTTATCTAGGAAGCCTTCTCTCACCAGTACCACCCCTCAACTTTTTCCTGCCAGGAGAGTGTAGGTGTCTCTCCTCTCTGCTTCCATGCTGATATCTCTCCATATCAATAACGTTAGCCTGTTACCACCTGTTACCTAACACAGAGTCTAAGATGGAGACTATTGCCTAAGCAATTTATCACAGGTTGCTCACAGAAAAAGGGGAGGACACAGGGCTTCCCTGGTGGCGCAGTGGTTGAGAGTCCGCCTGCTCATGCAGGGGACACGGGTTCGTGCCCCGGTCCGGGAGGATCCCACATGCCGTGGAGTGGCTGGGCCCGTGAGCCATGGCCGCTGAGCCTGCATGTCCAGAGCCTGTGCTCCGCAACGGTCTTGGGTCTCAGCTAGCACCTAGCTTCGGTCTGACCCCTGGGGAACCCCAGTGTATTAACTGCATCACAGGGTTGATCCCACCCTAAGGCAAGGGGCCATCCTTTTCCCCCTCAACAACCCACACCCTCCTGCCTTCCAGTCAAGATCACTACCCCTGGCCTGTCCTGAGAAAGGGCATAACCTCTGTGATAAGATGGCAATTCTTAGAAGAAAGAGGCAGCTGTTAGCCATTAGCAGCCATACTCACAGCAAATGGGGGAGAGTGTACCAAGCCAGCAAAGGGAATCTATGCTGGACATCAGAAGTAACCATTACACCACATAACATTTATCACACTCTAGTAGATGTTTAAAATATTGTGCAAGAATATGAGCTCTTGAATCAGAGTGCCTGTAGATTTGAATCCTACATATAGTTATGCATCTTTGTGTGAACAACTTAACTTTTCTGAATGTCAGTTCCCATATCTATAAATAGGGATAATAATAGCAATATCTATAGCATACTGTTGTCATGAGAATTAAATGAAATAATACATGTAAAGTGCTCAGAAATAATATATGTAATATATGAAATATATATGTAAAGTGTTCCAGTGCCTGGAACATAAGAACTTAATACACGTTAGTTGTTATTGTTTTTACTGCTGCTGCTGTTGTTGCTGTTACTATGTTATTATTTTAGTTATCAGATTAAGGGCCTATAATTCCTCACTAGCTAATCAATCAGATAAGAAAAATAAAAACGAACTCTGACATACAAGAACTCACCTAACACTAACAGCTAGATCTAGGTGCTATTACAAGATGGCCTGGCATTCACAGCTAAACTGTGGCATTCTTTTCTTGAAATTAACCTCACAGAGCACTGACATCAGATAAGGTAGCTCTGTGACCATAATAAAGTAAGATGAAAATGACCATTCCATGATCTTGTCAGAACAGAGAGCAAACAAGATCACAGTGTGAACAACAAAAATTACCAAACATCCTCGTCTCCAGGCTAACATGACTAACAAATGCTTCTTTGCCAATTATAGGCTTAGCCTCACATTATTCTTCCTGCCGTCTGGATGAGATTTATTTAAAAATCCAATTATATAATCACCCTGCTCCCAGACAGCAACCAATTCATAGCGAACCCCACTTCCTTGAACCTTCCTCAAAAAATAACCTGACACAAGCACAAAGCCTGTAATAAATCCTTCTTAACCCTCTCCTATTGTGAAGTCCCATGCTTCTCCATAGTTTATGATCTCCCCCATTGCAATAAACCAATAAATTTACCTTCATTTGACTACAGATATATTTCTGATGGTCTTTGGTCAGAAGGCTTTGACACAGAGATTATTCACTCCTGGACTCTCAGTGCCTAAGATGTAGTAGGCATTTCATAAGAGTTTTTAGAATGAAGAAATTAACCCCAGATACAAGTTAGTTCCAAAGATCCTGATTGTGCTTAATGGCTGATACCGGTGCTTTTCACATTTGTAGTCGGTACAATAACTGAGGATACACAGATACCTACTAAGCATAGGACAAGAATGTTAGGTGAAATTGAGATACACATCTAAATATCATAGTTTTAAGCATCTGGCCATCAATAGCAGTAATGAAGAACAATAAATCAAAGGCTCAAATACAACTCTAAAATGACAAACTGGTGAATAGTACAGATTCTGCAATGACAGATGCTACTACAAATCAAAGAACCATAATCATCTTATGTGCATTGTGTAAAGAGGGCTGTCCCAGGTTGTCACAGTACCCTTGGAAGTCAAGTTTGGACTACTGCCATCTTGGTGCAATGCCCTATTTTGGTGTACAATTGTATGTAGAGAAGAGAAAATTGACATAATGAAACTCCAGTAGTAACTTAAACTGGCAGCCAATCCAGCTGATAGAAAGTAATTTGATAGACTGAAACAGTGTAAACGATCCACAGAACACAGATATTTTTGTGATAGTTGGAAGAAACTCTCATACACACATTAAATAATGAGGCTTTGTATCATTTCTAGGAGAAATAAAAAATCTCATCATCTACCTTTATACTAATCTTTAAAGCTGATTGTCACTTTTTTCCCTTCAAGTCTTTAGTATAAGGTAAAATGTGACCTACATTTTAGTTTGATCCCCACTGAATCTGACTCTATGAGATGGTCTCATTGATGACATTATTTTTAAAATAAATTATTCATTATAGGTAGAAATGAGAATTTTGCCATTTTTAATTGATGTCAATATTCTAATATAAGCCCATGTATATATTCAGAATAATATTTTCTTGGAGGAATATATGGAGTAATGATATAATACTTAATTTATACTTTAATCTAAGCTGTTATGTTTTTGACATGAATTCTGCACATTGTAATTTGGGGCATGGCAATTTTACACTAGGAATACATGATTTTTTCTATTTAAAAATTACTAAAGAGAGGTTATCACAAAGAAGAAAACTGAAATCACCCATAAGTTCAACAGTCAAATATGCCCATATTTAACAGTTTGATGATAGTCTCTCTCACTTTTTCTTCCTCATTTTTCTTTACTATATTTTCTAAAATAGTATCTACTATAAATGCCATTTGTAACCTGATTTTTTACTTAATAAAATCATATAAATGTCTTTATCTCAATAAAGGCATTTCTACACCATTACTTTAATATATATACCCCCTTCATATTAAGACACTTTAGCTTCCAATTTTTAATTTAAAAAAATGATAGTATAGCTGATTCACTTGGTCATACAGCAGAAACTAACACATTGTAAAGCAATTATAATCCAATAAAGATGTAAAAAAATAAAATTAAATTTAAAAATGTTTTAAATGATAGGATTCCAGAATGAACAATTTTCGTAAATCAATATCTTATATTCTCCTTATAGAAATCATCCAAAACCAACAAGGAGAATTTTTAATGCAAACATTCTTTCCATTGAAGACCGGATAATCTCCAGTTTCTAAACTATATGTAAGGATCATCTAAAGTAGCTAAGGTTAAGAGAGTGGACAGTGAAGAATCTTGGTATAAAATTCAGAGTAGAATTTCCTTAATGGAGAACATACCTAAAAGTGCTCTCAAAATGCATTTGTAAAAGTTAGAGGTACAAATTGATGTTCAAAAACTGTATCTCCTGATATATAGGGAGTGAAGAACTGGGTATAAATAGGTTAGTAACTGAATTTCTCCTCCACTGTATTTGCTTCACTAAAGTAGAATAAACAGGCTACTAAAAAAAAAAAAAAAAAAGAAAAAGAAAAAGCTGTTGTTAAATGAAGCAGACTGCTCTTTGGCAACAGAAAGGAGGAGAACTTTTGAATTGTGAACAAAAGTAAAACTGGAACACTATCTTGACCTCCATCTGGCCCTCTCAGGGAATTTCTTGAAAAAAAGCTAATGTAGGATAATCCATTCATTCAATGATAAAACACAAGGAACTATAACAGTATCAAAAACATATACTATAGATTTTTATTCCTGACCGAGATGGAGTAACAGGGACCAGATTTATTTTCTCACCTTAAATAATCAGAAAACCATATAAAATACACAAAACAATGGTTTTTCAAGACATTGCACAACAAGCAACAAAGGGCAGTGATCCCTGAGAGACAGGAAACAAATGAGATGAGCCCGGTGATTTACTGCGCTGAGAGTTTTCAAGCACAGAGGAAAGAAACCCAGAAAGCTAAGGAGACAGAGTTGGGGTTCAAGTAAACCAAGGCAGCTAGAGTTCATGAAACAGAGTACTTGAGGGAACATAGCCTCACAGCAAAAGAACTCTAGAGACCTGTGTATATGTATAAGGAAATTACCAAGGCTGAGGAAGAAGTCCATGGAAGAATTAGAGGTAACACTGCCAAGCTCACAGAATCTAGTAACAGTGCTTGTTCATACCAACCAGATGGAAAGTCTCAAGATTCATGGTGCATAGTGTAGACTATACAAAATGTTCTTGTCTCAATAGTGGAGAATAATTAGCCCTAGAACAAATATTGCTCTACTATCTAAAAAAGCTTCCAACCTAACAAAGCTTAAAATCAAGGCCTAAAAGGATGAAATCCACAATGTGAATTTCAAAAGTTATCAGACATGAAAAGGAAGAAAACATGAGCTCTAATGAAGAGAACAAAAAAATCAACCCAGAACTGGCACCTGTATAAGAATTAGCAGACAATGACATTAACACGCTTATTATAATTGTATTCCACATGTTCAAAAAATAGAAACATGTAAGATATACAAAAAGGTCTAAACCAAACTAATAGAATTGAAAAGTACAATGTCTGAGAAGAAAAATACAATGGAAGGGAATTGCAGCCCTGGCAACCATGGATCTGTTTACTATCCACAGTTTTGTCTTCTCTGGAATGTCATATAAATGGAATCATTCACTATGTAGCCTTTTTGAGTCTGGCTTTTCTCACTTGGAATAACACTTTCAAGATTCATTAGTATTCTTAGACTTATCAGTAGTTCATTCTTTTTCCCACTGAGTTATATTCAATTGTACAAATGTACCTAAATTTTGTGTACAAAATTCATCAGCTGAAGGATATTTAGGTTGTTTACAGTTCATGCAATTATGAATGAAATTACCATAAACATTTATACAGATATTTTTGTGTAAACCTCTATGCAGACCTTCATTTCTGTTAGATAAATACCTAGGAATGGAGTTGCTGGATCATGTAATATGTGTATGTCTAACTTTATAAGAAACTGCCAAATTGCCTTCCAAAGTAGACATACTATTTTATATTCACAACAATAATGAAAGATAGTTCTAGTTGTTCTGCATATTAATCAGAATTTTTTGGTGTTAGTTATTCTAATAGGTATGTAGTGGTTATCCCCTGAGGATTTAATCTGCATTTACCTAAAGCAAATTGATTTGAATACGCTGAAATGATGTTGAGTAATGACCTTGAAAAACTTTTCATGTGCTTATTTGCCATTCCTATCTCTTTGATCAAGTGTCTGTTCAAATCTTTTACTCATTTTAATTCAGTTTTTTGGATATTTTTATTTTGGACCGTGAGAGTTCTTTATTATACTTATTAAAAATATTTTATCAAATCTGTGTTTTACAAATATTTTCTCCAAATCTGTTTCTATTCATTTTTGTAACATTTTATATCACAGAGGAAAAGTGGGCTTTTTAAAATTTTGATAAAGTCCAATTTATCAATATTTCTTTTTGTAGTTTATCGTTTTTGAGTCCTGCTTTTAAAAACTTTATCTCACCACATGCCAAGAGGCTTTATTCTACATTCCCTTCCAGAAATTTTATAATTTTATCTTGTACACATACTTCTATTATTTGTTTTGAGATAATTTTTCTATATGGAGTGAGGTACTTGTCATTGTTCATTGTTCTCCATATGGATGTCTAAATAGCTGAGCATTATATGTTAAAAACTATCATTACTCCATTGACTTGTCTTGACATCTTTATAAAAACTCAATCAACTATAAGGGCAAGGCTGTTTCTATATTCTCTATTCTGATTCATTAATCTATGTGTCTACCCTTGAAAAAGTACCACATTGACTTCATGATTGTCACTTTATAATAAAAATTGAAATCAGGTAACATCAGTCTTCATCTTTGCTTCCGTTCAAAGATTTTGGATGTTCTAAGTTCTTTGCTTTCCACATAAAAATTAAAATTAGCTGGTCAATTTTTACACTCTCCCCACCAAAAAAGAGCTTGCTGGAATTCTAATTAGAACTTCATTGAATCTATAGGTGGATTTTTGAGGAAGTAGAAATTTTAACAACACTGAGTCTTCTACTCCATGAAAATGGTTTAACTTTCCACTAAAAAAAGTCTCCTTTGACTTACATAGTTGGAGTCAATGCTTTATAGTTTTCAGAAGAGACATATTTTACATATTTTGTTAGAATCATTCTTATTTTTCATGGTTTTAGTATTAGTGAAAATACCATATTTCAATTTAAATTTCCAAATGTTCATTCCTAGTATATAGAACTAGAATTTTTACATTATCTTTGCATGACTTTACCTTGATAGACCCATTATTGTTTTATTAGTTTCTTTTGTATAAACTGGTGTTTTCTAAGTAGTTAATCATGCTGTCTCCAAATAGAGATGCTTTTTTCTTTCCATTATGCATGACTTTTTTTCTTCCCTGCTTTCATGCACTAAGGTCTATACTATTATGTTGAATCGGTGTGGTGAGAGTGAACTTTTTTATCATCTTTATTGGAGTATAATTGCTTTACAATGTTATGTTAGTTTCTGTTGTATAACAAAGCTAATCAGCTATATGTATACATATATCCCTATATTCTCTCCCTCTTGTGTCTCCCTCCCACCTTCCCTATTTTACACTTCTAGGTGGTCACAAAGAACTGAGCTGATCTCCCTGTGCAATGCAGTTGCTTCCCTAGCTACCAATTTTACATTTGGAAGTGTATATATGCCAATGCTTTTTTCTCACTTCGTCCCAGCTTACCCTTCCCCCCTCCCCCTCTGTCCTCAAGTACATTCTCTACATCTGCATCTTTATTCCTGTCCTACCCATAGGTTTGTCAGACCACTTTTTTTTAGATTCCATATATATGTGTTAGCATATAGTATTTGTTTTTCTCTTTCTGACTTACTTCATTCTGTATGACAGATACTAGGTCCAGCCACCTCACTACAAATAACTCAATTTCGTTTCATTTTATGGCTGAATAATATTCCACTGTATGTATGTGCCACATCTTCTTTATCCATTCATCAGCCAATGGACACTTAGGTTGCTTCCATGTTCTGGCTAATGTAAATAGTGCTGCAATGAACACTGTGACTTTTTTTTTTTTTTTTTTTTTTTGCGGTATGCGGGCCTCTCACTGTTGTGGCCTCTCCCATTGCGGAGCACAGGCTCCGGACGCGCAGGCTCAGTGGCCATGGCACACGGGCCCAGCCGCTCCGCGGCATATGGGATCCTCCCAGACCGGGGCACGAACCCGTATCCCCTGCATCGGCAGGCGGACTCTCAACCACTGCACCACCAGGGAGGCCCTACTGTGACTTTTTGAATTATGGTTTTCTCAAGGTATATGTACAGTAGTGGGATTCCTGGGTCATATGGTAGTTCTATTTTTAGTTTGTTAAGGACCCTCCGTACTGTTCTCCATAGTAGTTGTTATGAATTTACATTCCCACCAACAGTGCAAGAGGGTTCCATTTTCTCCACACCCTCTTCAGCATTGTTTGTAGTTTTTTTTTTTTTTTTTTTTTTGCGGTACGCGGGTCTCTCACTGTTGTGGCCTCTCCCGCTGCAGAGCACAGGCTCCGGATGCACAGGCTCAGTGGCCATGGCTCACAGGCCCAGCTGCTCCGCGGCATATGGGATCTTCCCAGTCCGGGACAGGAACCCGTGTCCCCTGCATCGGCAGGCAGACCCCCAACCACTGCGCCACCAGGGAAGCCCTGTAGATTTTTTGATGATGGCCATTCTGAGCGGTGTGAGGTGATATTTCATTATAGCTTAGATTCGCATTTCTCTAATGATTAGTGATGTTGAGCATCCTTTCATGTGTTTGTTGGCAATCTGTATATCTTCTGTGGAGAAATGTCTGTTTAGGTCTTCTGCCCATTTGGATTGAGTTGTTTGTTTTCTTAATACTGAGGTGCAAAAGATGCTTGTATATTTTGGAGATTAATCCTATGTCAGTTGCTTTGTTGGCAAATACTTTCTCCCATTCTTAGGGTTGTCTTTTCATCTTCTTTATGGTTTCCTTTGCTGTGCAAAAGATTTTAAGTTTCATTAGGTCCCATTTGTATATTTTTGTTTTTATTTCCATTTCTCTAGGAGGTGGGTCAAAAAGGATCTTGCTGTGATTTATGTCATAGAGTGTTCTTCTGATGTTTTCCTCTGAGAGTTTTATACTGTCTGGTCTTACATGTAGGTGTTTAATGTATTTTCGGTTTATTTTTGTGTATGGTGTTACAGAATGTTCTAATTTCATTCTTTTACATGTAGCTGTCCAGTTTTCTCAGAACCAATTATTGAAGAAATTGTCTTTTCTCCATTGTATATTCTTTCATCCTATATCAAAGATAAGGTGACCATATGTCCATGGGTTTATCTCTGGGCTTTCTTTCCTGTACCATTGATCTATACTTCTGTTTTTGTGCCAGTACCATACTGTCTTGTTTACTGTAGCTTTGTAGTATAGTCTGAAGTCAGGGAGCCTGATTCCTCCAGCTCCATTTTTCTTTTTCAAGATTGCTTTGGCTGTTCAGGGTCTTTTGTGTTTCCATACAAATTGTAAAATTTTTTGTTCTACTTCTGTGAAAAATGCCATTGGTAGTTTGATAGGGATGGCACTGAATCTGTAGGTTGCTTTGGGTGGTATAGTCATTTTCACATTGTTGATTCTTCCAATCAAAGAACATGGTATATCTCTCCATCTATTTGTATCGTCTTTAATTTCTTTCATCAGTGTCTTATAGTTTTCTGCATACAGGTCTTTTGTGTCCTTAGGTAGGTTTATTCCTAGGTATTTTATGCTTTTTGTTGCAGTGGTAAATGGGAGTGTTTCCTTCATTTCTCTATCAGATTTTTCATCATTTGTATATAGGAATGCAAGGGATTTCTGTGCATTAACTTTGTATCCTGCTACTTTACCAAATTCATTGATTAGCTTTAGTAGTTTTCTGGTAGCACCTTTGGGATTCTCTATGTATAGTATCATGTCATCTGCAAACAGTGATAGTTTTACTTCTTCTTTTCTGATTTGGATTCCTTTAATTCTTTTTCTTCTCTGATTGCTGTGGCTAAAACTTCCAAAACTATGTTGAATAAAAGCAGTAAGAGTGGGCAACCTCGTCTTGTTCCTGATCTTAGAGGAAATGGTTTCAGTTTTTCAACACTGACAATGATGCTGGCTGTGGGTTTGTCATATATGGCCCTTATGATGTTGAGGCAGGTTCCCTCTATGCCCACTTTCTGTAGCCTTTTTATTATAAATCAGTGTTGAATATTTTCAAAAGCCTTTTCTGCATCTATTAAGATGATCATATGGCTTTTATTCTTCAACTTGTTAATATGGTGAATCACATTGATTGTGTATATTGAAGAATCCTTGCGCTCCTGAGATAAACCTCACTTGATCATGGTGTATGATCCTTTTAATGTGCTTTTGGATTCTGTTTGCTAGTATTTTGTTGAGGATTTTTGCATCTACGTTCATCAGTGATATTGGCCTGTAGTTTCCTTTTATTGTAACATCATTTTCTGGTTTTGGTATCAGGGTGATGGTGGCCTTGTAGAATGAGTGTGGGAGTGTTCTTCCCACTACTATATTCTGGAAGAGTTTGAGAAGGATAGGTGTTAGCTCTTCTCTAAATGTTTGATAGAATGTGCCTGTGAAGCAATCGGGTCCTGGGCTTTTGTTTGTTGGAAGATTTTTAATCACATTCTCAATTTCTGTGGTTGTGATTGGTCTGTTTATACTTTCTCTTTCTACCTGGTTCAATCTCAGAAGGTTGTGCTTTTCTAAGAATTTGTCCATTTCTTCCAGGCTGTCCATTTTATTGGCATAGAATTGCTTGTAGTCATCTCTCATGATCCTTTGTATTTCTGCAGTGTCAGTTGTTACTTCTCCTTTTTCATCTCTAATTCTATTGATTTGAGACTTCTCCCTTCTTTTCTTGATGAGTCTGGGTAATGGTTTATCAATTTTGTTTATCTTCTCAAAGAACCAGCTTTTAGTTTCATTGATCTTACTATTGTTTTCTTCATTTCTTTTTCATTTATTTCTGATCTAATCTTTATGATTTCTTTCCTTCTGCTAAATTTGGGGTTTTTTTGCTCTTCTTTCTCTAATTGCTTTAGGTGTAAGGTTAGGTTGTTTATTTGAGATGTTTCTTGTTTCTTGAGGTCAGATTGTATTGCTATAATTCCCTCTTAGAAATGCCTTTGCTGTATCCCATAGGTTTTGGATCATCGTGTTTTCATTGTCATTTGTTTCTAGGTATTTTTTTGTTTCCTCTTTGATTTCTTCAATGATCTCTTGGTTATTAAGTAGTGTATTGTTTATCCTCTATATGTTTTTATTTTTACAGTTATTTTCCTGTAATTGATATCTAGTCTCATAACGTTGTGGTCCGAAAAGATGCTTGATACAATTCCAATTTTCTTAAATTTACCAAGGCTTGATTTGTGACCCAAGATATGATCTATCCTTGAGAATGTTTCAAGAGCACTTGAGAAGAAAGTATATTCTGTTGTTTTTGGATGGAATGTCCTATAAATATCAGTTACGCTCATCTGGTCTAATGTGTCATTTAAAGCTTGTGTTTCCTTATTTTCATTTTGGATGAGCTGTCCATTGGTGAAAGTGGAGTGTTAAAGTCCCCTACTATGATTGTGTTACTGTCGATTTCCCCTTTTATGGCTGTTAGCCTTTGCCTTCTGTGTTGAGGTGCTCCTATGTTGGGTGCATAAATATTTACAACTGTTATATCTTCTTCTTGGATTGATCACTTGATCTATATGTAGTGTCCTTCTTTGTCCCTTGTAATAATCTTTATTTTAAAGTCTGTTTTGTCTGATATGAGAATTGCTACTCCAGCTTTCTTTTGAATTCCATTTGCATGGAATATCTTTTTCCATCCCCTCACTTTCAGTCTGTATGTGTTCCTAGGTCTGAAGTGGGTCTCTTGTAGACAGCATATATACGTGTCTTGTATTTGTATCCATTCAGCCAGTCTAAGTCTTTTGGTTGGAGTATTTAATCCATTTACATTTAAGGTAATTATCAATATATATGTTCCTATTACCATTTTCTTAATTGTTTTTGGTTTCTTTTTCTAGGTCTTTTCCTTATGTTTCCTGCCTTGAGAAGTTCCTTTAGCATTTGTTGTAAAGCTGGTTTGGTGATGCTGAATTCTCTTAAATTTTGCTTGACTGTAAAGGTTTTAATTTCTCCATCAAATCTGAATGAGATCATTGCTGGGTAATCTTGGTTGTAGTTTTTTCCCTTTCATCACTTTAAATATGTCCTGCCACTCCCTTCTGGCTCCAGAGTTTCTGCTGAAAGATCAGCTGTTAACCTCATGGGGATTCCCTTGTATGTTACTTGTTGCTTTTCCCTTGCTGCTTTTACTGTTTTTTCTTTGTATTTAATTTTTGATAGTTTGATTAATATGTGTCTTAGTGTGTTTCTACTGCATTTATCCTCTTTGGGACTCTGTGTGCTTCCTGGACTTGACTATTTCCTTTCCCATATTAGGGAAGTTTTCAACTATAATCTCTTCAAATATTTTCTCAGACCCTTTCTTTTTCTCTTACTCTTCTGGGACCCTTATAATTCGAATGTTGGTGCATTTAATGTTGTCCCAGTCGTCTCTGAGACTGTCCTCAATTCTTTTCATTCTTTTTTCTTTGTTCTGTTCTGTGGTATTTACTTCCACTATTTTATCTTTCAGGTCACTGATCCATTCTTCTGCCTCAGTTATTCTCCTATTGATTCCTTCTACAGAATTTTTAATTTCATTTATTTTGTTGTTCATCATCATTTGTTTGCTCTTTAGTTCTAGGTCCTTGTTAAACATTTCTTTTATTTTCTCCATTCTATTTCCAAGATTTTGGATCATCTTAACTATCATTACTCTGAATTCTGTTTCAGGTAGACTGCCTATTTTCTCTTCATTTTTTTGGTCTGCTCCTTCATCTGCTACATATTTCTCTGTCTTCTCATTTTGTTTAACTTTCTGTGTTTGGTGTCTCCTTTTCGCAGGCTGCAGGTTTGTAGTTCCTGTTGTTTTTGGTGTCTGCCCCCAGTGGGTGAGGTTGGCTCAGTGGCTTGTGTAGACTTCATAGTGGAGGGGAATGGTGTCTGTGTTCTGGTTGGTGTGGCTGGATCTTGTCTTTCTGGTGGGCAGAGCTGAGCCTGGTGGCGTGTTTTGGGGTGTCTGTGAACTTAGTATGATTTTAGACAGCCTCGCTGCTAATGGGTGGTGTTGTGTTCCTGTCTTGCTAGTTGTTTGGCATGGGGCATCCAGCACTGGAGCTTTCTGGCCATTGAGGTGAGTCTTAGCATTGAGATGGAAATCTCTGAGAGAGGTCTCGCTGACTGATATTACATGCGGCCAGCAGGTCTCTGGTGGTCCAATATCCTGAACTTGGCTCTCCCACATCAGAGCCTCAGGCCTGACACCAGGCTGGAGCACCAAGACCCTGTCTGCCACATGGTCTTATCACCCTCTTGGACATCAGCACAAGGTGGGAATCAGCTGTATTCTTTATTTATCCCTATGATTTTTCTGGGACTTTCCCTTCAAGGAGAAATCTCTGGGCTCTGTGGGAACTCTGAGTGGTGACCATCAGGTAAATCGAGACCAGACCAAGTTCAACCAAAGTTGTGATACTTATTTCCCTTGTTGGAGTCTACATGGTAGTAAGAGGCACCATGGGAGGAGTATATTAATAGCTACCATGTCTTGGGTCCTGTGGATTACCTTTTCCTTCAGTGGCATCACCTTCTGGCAGGTCCTGAGGAGACCAGACTCCTGTCAAAGAGAAATGGACCCCACAATGTCCCAAAGCTAATGCCCCAGTGGGTCCTGAGGAGACCCAGCTTCCATTAGTGTGGACTCGACCCCAGGCCGTCCTGAAGCCTGGGCCATCAGCATGGACTTAACCCTGAGTGTCCCAGAAGCCAAAGCCCCAGTGGGTCCTGAGGAGATGGGGCTCCTGTCAGCTGTGTGTGGAGCCAAGTCTTCTGGCAAAACCAAAATAGGATTTTTAAGAGGTAAGGAGAGTGTGGGGTCAGTGTATTGATAAAAAGGTTAATAATAATTATAATCATAGCAAACATTTTCTAAATAGACAATATGCTAAAAACTTCCATGCATCACCCAGATTCCCAAAAATAGCACTGGTAAACACATTTCATTATCCTCATTTTACTGTTGAGGAAATGAGTCTGAGAAAATAATTTCTCTGAAAGACTCAGAGAAAATTAGTCTGTCAGTGGTTTTTGATTGAGGGTGGTTTTGTGCCACCCCCACCCCCCCAGGGCACATTTGACAATATCTGCAAACATTTCATCACAACTGAGGGGTTAGGGGCACATGTTGCTGACATGTTGTAGGAGTAGGCTGTAGTAGTTACTAAATGTCCTAAAATGCACAGAACATTCCCCTCAACTGAGAATTATCTGGCCCCAAATGACAATAAGTAGCCCTAATGTAAATTATTCTGAGAAAGAATAGAAGAAATATGTGGTAAAAATGTATAAGAGCCTCAATGGCTGAATCTAGCCATGATACACTGTTACCCTATGGGTCATTCATAAATGTGCTGCTCAAAAGGGGAAATTGGCAACCAATAGCCAGAAGAAGATCTGAGAGAATATCATGCATTAATTTCAAGTGGCAAGATAAAGACATGGCAAAAGATGGAGAGAAATGTTGGTATAGAGGGTAATTGAGAGAACGGAAGACTAGAACAAGAAAAATGTAATTCTGAGGATACAGTCAAACAGTTAAAAAAAATCAAATTCATGAATGTTGGTCAAGTGAGATCACCACACTTTAAAACAGAGAAAAAGATGTCGTATTGAGGGAGTAAAATTGAGGGAATTCATGCTTGATCCTTTCTACTTCTTCAGGGAAAAAAGATTCTAGAATTCTGCAAAAATAAATGAAGAAAAGATTAGGTGGAGCCTAAAGGAGAAAAATGAAAATCAGGAACATCTACTGTAGGTAAAAGGAAAAGGAACAATTTTTGAATGAGTAAATTCTGATAAGCCAAACTTTGAGGGTTTAGTTGAGTATACGTAGTTTAAGAATATGTAAAAAAAAAAAAAAAAGGAGTTGTAGGATTGTTGCTATTGCCATTTGGAGTAACAAAGAATGTACTTAACCTCATACCATAAACAACTAAGAGGTGGGGAAAATATGTGAAATAATTGTTTTCAGACACTGCACAATAAACAATGCTGACATGTGATCCTAAGTGTACAAAAACAAATGAGTGAGCCTCAAAATCACTTTGGCTCTCTGTGTAGTGGAACATTCTTGATGCTGAAGCTGGGAAGAGAATCCTAAGCAGAGCACAGAAAGTTTGTGACTTTGAGGAAACAAAGATTAGAGTTTGGGGAGTACTAGTTGTGCAAGTTTATATGTTTAGGAATTGCTCAGAAAGGGGGCAAGGGATTCGGGGATGATAGAACTGTTCTATACGTCAATTGTGGAAATAGTTACATGAAGTTGATTTTTAAAAGAAAGAGAGAGTTCAATTGTACTGAAAATTAGAGGATGGCTCTGCCAATACAATCAGGATTCTACTAAAAGTTTCATCATGCATCCTCATTGTCAAGAATAGAAGCTACATCTAAGATGTTCAAGACATTTTAAAGGAGAAGCATGGATGGGGAGAGAGTGTAAAGACAAGCAGACATCATGTGCATACCGATGAAAGTACACAGTATCACCTAAGAGGTGCTCTTGCCAAACAATCAATCAATAAAATTAACTCAATCTGACAAAGTCTCTAGATCTAATTAGCCATTGGTAGAAAATGCAATGGACAGAGAAGTCCCTTGATCAGACACCATGAAGACCTAGAGCAACATCTTAAGTGTGGGAAACTCTCCAAGACAAAAGACACAACTTTTAGAACTAGAGCAGGAAATAGATTAACAGACAATACAAAGATGTATTAGGGAATCAAAATGATAAACTTTGGATCCCAATTTGGACAAATAAATTGTAAAAAAAAAAAAATGCCCTCTAAGACAATTGGTGAAATGGGAAACCTATTTGATGATATTAAGGAATTATTGTTAATTATTTAGCTGTGAAAATAGTATTTCAGCTAAGTTTAAAATATTATTTATCTTTAAAAGATAGATCTTAAATATTTACACATGAAATTATGTGATACCTGAAATTTGATTAAATATAAAGTTAGAGGGAAAACTGATGACCACCACAGCTTCAGGAAATACGCTCTATGGAAGAGTGTGGCAGATCCAGCTAGCTGCCTGGCCAATATCTATTAACCCTTTTCTTTAGTACTTTAATCAGAACAGACAAGGTTATGTTGCAGTAACAGATCTGAAATCTCAGCTTAACAAAAGCTCTTTTCTTGGTGATGCCGTATGTCCCACATGGGTTGGCAAAGGGGACCAGGCTGATGAAGCCTCTGCCCTCTTGTAAGCTACTGTCTGAAACACAGAGCCTCTAGATGACCCCAGCACCTGAGACAAGACTGAAGAAACTTAAGTGGACTTTTGACTGCCTCATTTAGAAGTGACATACAATACTTTGCTCACATTTCATTAGCCAGGACTGGTCACATTGCCTCATACAAGAGAAAGGAGGCTGAGAAGTGCAGGCTTCATTGTACCAAGGAGGGCAGAAGAATCAGCTATGGTAAGCACTGGTAACATTTATCACATTTACCAACAGAACCACTATTTTTTCTGACTAGGAATGTGTCAGCTTTAACTTTCCAGACGTCCAGGCTTCTAGGATTGGCCATGTGACATGAATCTGGCAAATGAGATGTAAGTGGAAGTTACAGGAAAGCTTGATAAAGAAAGTGGTCTCCACATGTTTCCTTTGCCCTCCACACCCTCTTATTCTTCCAACTAGGACATAGGCACAATGCCTGCAGACACTGAACCATTAGGACAAGAGTCATGTACTAAACATGGTGGAACAGGAGCTAGGAGGAGCTCTAACTCCTTGATGACTTTTTTTTTAAAACATCTTTATTGGAGTATAATTGCTTTACATTGTTGTGTTTCTGCTGTATAACAAAGTGAATCAGCTATACGTATATATATATATCCCTATATTCCCTCCCTCTTGTGTCTCCCTCCCACCTTCCCTATCCCACCCCTCTAGGTGGTCACAAAGCACCGAGCTGGTCTCCCTGTGCTATGCGGCCGGGACAATGTTATTCCTTGATGACTTTTTTTTTTTTTTTTTTTTGCAGTACGCGGGCCTCTCACTGTTGTGGCCTCTCCCGTTGTGGAGCACAGGCTCCAGACGCACAGGCTCAGCAGCCATGGCTCACGGGCCTAGCCGCTCCACAGCATGTGGGATCTTCCCAGACTGGGGCACGAACCCGTGTCCCCTGCATTGGCAGGCAGACTCTCAACCACTGTGCCACCAGGGAAGCCCTCCTTGATGACTTTTTGAATAGCCAAAATATCCCTGAACTGATCACCCTCAAACTACTTTACAGACTTTTTGCTATAGATTGACAGATAGATACATACATAGATAAATAATAGATATAAATATTGATTGATAGATGATATATACATATATATATTCATACATACATACATATGTAGATACCTAGATAGATCCAGACTTTTGCTATGTTTGGTCAAACTCAATCTTATATAATGCAAAGTTTCTTCTAGGTCCAAGAGAGGACATAAGAGAACAAAAGATTCTCACTGATTTCCCTTTTAATAAAATAATCGAGCAACTCTAGTGGAAAAAACGAGTAATCACAATTGAAGAAGAAATTAATAACACAAATATATGGAGGAAGATAACTCTATGGTCATTTGGGGGCAAGGTCTCCGGCACCTGATGAAGGGAGGGGTATGGGATGCACAGAACATTCTTCTTCTTGAGGGAATGACAGGACAATGGAGGTAGGCAGGTCATGGGAGTGTCACAAAGAGAACACTTACACAGGGTTACTGTAACATTTCACTAACCACTGAAAGGTAGCAGGTTTTCATCACACTCCGGGCTGGTGAATGATGGCCTTGCATATGGGGCCCTCAGGGTACATAGCCTACTGACTAATGGGTATCCTGTTCAATATCTTCTCTGATTTATCACCCTGATCAAGGCTGAGAGATGCTTATCAAGCTAAACAGATTGACTGCTGACCCTCCCAATATGAGTGCAATTTTCATATGTAATATTTATATATTCTGAACACAGGTAACTCAGATTCTCATCAATATTCAGTGATCTTGGGAAAATAATAGCCCTTACAAGGCAACTTAGTGGAGAGAGGAAGCCCAGAACACAATCTCAGGCTTTTTCCTTCATCCTCCCTTGACAACTAAAAACAAGGAGGAACAAATAAATTAACTTCAAAAGAAGACCCAGCTGTTTCTACATACTAGCAACAAACAAGTAGAAATTGAAATCAAAAAAAAATAATCCTCTTTATAACAGCATCAAAAACAATAAAATATTGAGTAATATATTTAACAATGGAAATGTAAGACAGTGAGATGACATCTTTAACTAACAAGAAGTTAAAGATGATCTAAATAAATGGAGAGACATTCCATGTTTATGTTGGAGATTTACTACTGGTAATATGTCAATTCTCCTCAAACTGATCTATAGATTCAATGCTATCCCTATCAAATTCCAAGTAGGCTTGTTTGTAGAAAGTTACAAGCAGACCCTAAAATTTATCTTAA
The DNA here is from genome assembly GCF_025265405.1 of Mesoplodon densirostris. Lineage (NCBI taxonomy): Eukaryota > Metazoa > Chordata > Mammalia > Artiodactyla > Ziphiidae > Mesoplodon > Mesoplodon densirostris. Next base: position 100,971,285 of record NC_082663.1, on the reverse strand, counting down.
AATGCAAAGGACTTAGAATAGCCAAAAAAAATTTTAAATAAAACAAAGTTGGAAGATTTAACCTACCCAATTTCAAATCTTACAATGAAGTCATCATTCAATTATAAATTAGATTTCATCAAAATTAAAAACACTCTTCAAAAGACAACAGGAAATTGAAATACTGAGCTACAGACTAGAATAAAATATTTGCATATCATATATCTAAAAAAGAACTTTAGATATCCAGAATATCTAAAGAACTCTTAACAACTTAAAAGAAAACAAATTATAAGTTACAATGTAATTTTAAAATGGTCAATATATTTCACCAAAGAAGATATATTAACGACTAGACATTTATCCAAATAAGATATTTAAATGAAAAATAAACACATGAGAAGATGTTCAACATTATTAGGGAAATGAAAACTGAAACCACAATAAGAAGGCTATAATAAAAAAGACTGACAATTCTAAGTGTTGGCAAGGATATTGGAGAAACTGTAACACTCCTAACATTTGGTTGGATGTAGAATGAAACATGGCAAAATGGTAACATTTGTCAGATTCTTGAAAAATTAATCATATATCTACAATAAAATGCAGTAATTCTACTACAAGATATACACCCAAGAGAAATGAAAATACATGTCCACACAGATTTGTACATGAATGATCACAGAAGTATTATACAAAATAACCAAAAAGTGGAAATAATCCAAATGTCCATCAATAAGTGAACAGATGAAAGGAATGTCAAGTATCTATACAATGGAATACTATTCATCATTAAAAAGGAAAAAACTATGAATACATGCTACAACATGAATGAATCTCAAAAATATTATTCTAATTGAAAGAAGCCAGACACAAAAAACTTCATATCGCATGGTACCATTTGTATGAAATTTCTTGAAAGGCAAATCCATGTAAAGAGAAAGTACATCGGTGATTGCTCAGGGCTGGGAACTGACTACAGACAAGCACAGGGAACTTTTCGTAGTATAGAAATATTCTAAAACTGGATTGTGATGATGATTACACAGCTCTAATAAATATACCAAAACTTATTGTCCTGTATACTTAGAGTGGATAAATTTTATGGTATGTAAACTAGATCTCAATAAAGCCATTTTAAAAGAAGAATAAGGAGGAGAAGGAGGAAAAGGAGAAGAAAACATCAAGGGAAGACATATTGAAAGTTTGTGTGGAGTAAAACAAAATTTATTTTGTGTTGTCCCAGTTTTGAAGAATTAGAACTAATGAACAAAAGTGTAAAAAGGTAGATTTGATTTCATATAAGGAAAAAATTTCTTGTCACTCTCTTCAAAAAAAAAAAAAAACAGCCTGCATTATAAGATTGTTCTTCATCTCTGGAAGGTTAGTGCTCTCTGTAAAGAATATTATAAAATCAAGTTGGGAACAAAATTGAAGTAAACTATCACTATGATGCCTCCCAAAGTTATGATTTTATGTATCCAAACTTAATAAATAATGTACACACAATTCTTGATTTTCATATCCTAAAACTGCTATATATTTATATAAAAAATGATTTTAAATGGAACTTCCTATGCTTCAATGGATTGTCATAAATCTGGCTGTTTCCCTGCCTTTATTAACCACCTTGACTTCAGACTAAACTGATCCTTTTTAGAACAAGCTTGGTAATTCAGGTTTTATAGGTAAGGGAAGAAATGCCTCCACGGCTAAATCATGAGTGATGGTGATAGCCCATGGATCTTAAAAAGGGAAATCAGTTAAACAACTGATCTATAGCTATCCTTTCTATGAATTTCAAGGGAGAGTGAATTAATACTCATGAAGTAAATTTCTTGAGCACCTAGTATAAGAAAGTTCAGTTCTAAATATTGCAAGGGCCTCTCAAGAAACTCACAGCCTAGTGAAAAACAAAATATACAATTATAATGCAGAACACATATGATTTTTTAAATGAGATTAAAAGTTACAGTTAAAATTTTAGGAGTTTAGCAGAAGAATCCTATCAATGAAAAGAAATAAAAGATCCAAGCAGCTCCAATATTTTCAAATGTTTATTCAGTGAATGTGGATAAAATTCAGAATTACCAAGATAAAAATCAAAGTCCCCTAATCTCAAAAGAAATGAAGGAAACAATAGGAAACATCAATAAAATTAAAAGCTGGTTCTTAGGCTTCCCTGGTGGTGCAGTGGTTGGGAGTCCGCCTGCCGATGCAGGGGATGCGGGTTCGTGCCCCGATCCAGGAGGATCCCGCGTGCCGCAGAGTGGCTGGGCCCGTGAGCCATGGCCTCTGGGCCTGCGCGTCCGGAGCCTGTGCTCCGCAACAGGAGAGGCCGTAGCGGTGAGAGGCCCGCATACCGCAAAAAAAAAAAAAAAAGCTGGTTCTTTGAGAAGATATACAAAATCGATAAACATTAGCCAGACTCATCAAGAAAAAAGGGAGAAGGCTCAAATCAATACAATTAGAGATGAAAAAGGAGAAGTAACAACTGACACTGCAGAAATACAAAGGATCATGAGAGATGACTACAAGCAACTCTAGGCCAATAAAATGGCCAACCTGGAAGAAACGGACAAATTCATAAAAAAGCACAACCTTCCAAGACTGAGCCAGGTAGAAATAGAACATATAAACAGACCAATCACAATCACAGAAATTGAGAATGTGATTATAAATCTTCCAACAAACAAAAGCCCAGGACCAGATGGCTTCACAGGCACATTCTATCAAACGTTTAGAGAAGAGCTAACATCTATCTTTCTCAAACTCTTCCAGAATATAGGAGAGGGAGAAACACTCTCAAACTCATTCTCAGAGGCCACCATCACCCTGATACCAAAACCAGCGAAAGATGTCACAAAGAAAAAAAACTACAGGCCAATATCATTGATGAACATAGATGCAAAAATCCTCAACAAAATACTAGCAAACAGAAACCAACAGCATATTAAAAGGATCATACACCATGATCAAGTGGGGCTTATCTGAGGAATGCAAGGATTCTTCAATATACACAAATCAATCAATGTGATACACCATATTAACAAATTGAAGATAAACTTAACACCATATGATCATCTCAATAGATGCAGAGAAAGCTTTTGACAAAATTCAACACTGGTTTATGATAAAAACCCTCCCAAAGTAGGCATAGATGGAACTTACCTCAACATAATAAAGGTGCTGTATGACAATCCCACACCCAACATTGTTCTCAGTGGTGAAAAACTGAAACCATTTCCTCTAAGATCAGGAACAAGACAAGGTTGTCCACTCTCACCACTATTATTCAACATAGTTTTGGAAGTTTTAGCCACAGCAATCAGAGAAAAAAAAGAAATAAAAGGAAACCAAATTGGAAAAGAAGAAGTAAAGCTGTCACTGCTTGCAGATGACATAATACTATACATACAGAATCCTAAAGATGCTACCAGAAAAATACTAGAGCTAATAAATGAATTTGATAAAGTAGCAGGATACAAAATTAATGCACAGAAAACTCTTCCATTCCTATACACTAGTGATGAAAAATCTGAAAGAGAAATGAAGGAAACACTCTCATTTACAATTGCAACAAAAAGAATACAATACCTAGGAATAAATCTACCTAAGGAGACAAAAGACCTGTATGCAGAAAACTATAAGACACTGATGAAAGAAATTAAAGATGATACAAAAAGATGGAGAGATATATGATGTTCCTGGATCAGAAGAATCAACACTGTGAAAATGACTATACTACCCAAAGCAATCTACAGATTCAATGAAATCCCTATCAAACTACCAATGACATTTTTTGCACAAGTAGAACAAAAAAAGTCACAATTTGTATGGAAACACAAAAGACCCTGAATAGCCAAAGCAATTTTGAGAAAGAAAAATGGAGCTGGAGGAATCAGGCTCCCTGACTTCAGACTATACTACAAAGCTGAAGTAATCAACACAGTGTGGTACTGGCACAAAAACAGAAATATAGATCAATGGAACAGGATAGAAAGCCCAGAGATAAACCCACGCACATATGGTCACCATATTTTTGATAAAGGAAGCAAGAATATACAATGGAGAAAGGACAGCCTCTTTGATAAGTGATTCTGGTAAAACTGGACAGCTACATGTAAAAAATGAAATTAGACACTCCTTACACCATACACAAAAATAAACTCAAATGGATTAAAGACCTAAATGTAAGGCCAGACACTGTAAAACTCTTAGAGGAAAACATAGGCAGAACACTCTATGACATAAATCACAACAAGATCCTTTTTGACCCACCTCCTAGAGAAATGGAAATAAAACCAAAACTAAACAAATGGGACCTAATGAAACTTAAAAGCTTTTGCACAGCCAAGGAAACCATAAACAAGATGAAAAGACAACCCTCAGAATGGGAGAAAATATTTTCAAACAAAGCAACTGACAAAGGATTAATATCCAAAATTTATAAGCAGCCCATGCAGCTCAATATAAAAAAAAAAAAAACCCAATCCAAAAATGGGCTGAAGACCTAAACAGACATTTCTCCAAAGAAGATATACAGATTGCCAACAAACACATGAAAGGATGCTCAACATCACTAATCATTAGAGAAATGCAAATCAAAACTACAATGAGGTATCACCTCACACCAGTCAGAATGGCCATCATCAAAATGTCTACAAACAATAAATGCTGGAGAGGATGTGGAGAAAAGAAAACCCTCTTGCACTGCTGGTGGGAATGTAAATTGATACAGCCACTATGGAGAACAGTATGGAGGTTCCTTAAAAAACTAAAAATAGAACTACCATATGACCCAGCAAGCCCACTACTGGGCGTATACCCTGAGAAAACCATAATTCGAAAAGAGTCATGTACCACAATGTTCATTGCAGCTCTATTTACAATAGCCAGGACATGGAAGCAACCTAAGTGTCCATCGACAGATGAATGTGTCAAGAAGTTGTGGCACATATATACAATGGAATATTACTCGGCCATAAAAAGAAACAAAATTGAGTGATTTGTAGTGAGGTAGATGGACCTAGAGTCTGTCATACAGAGTGAAGTAAGTCAGAAAGACAAAAACAAGTACCGTATGCTAACACATATATATGGAATCTAAAAAAAAAAAATTGTCATGAAGAACCTAGGGGCAGGATGGGAATAAAGACACAGACCTACTAGAGGATGGACTTGAGGACATGGGAAGGGGGAAGGGTAAGCTGGGACAAAGTGAGAGAGTGGCGTGGTCATATATATACAACAAAATGTAAAACAGATAGCTAGTGGCAAGCAGCCACATAGCACAGGGAGATCAGCTCGGTGCTTTGTGACCACCTAGAGGGGTGAGATAGGGAGGGTGGGAGGGAGACACAAGAGGGAGGAGATATGGGGATATATGTATATGTATAGCTGATTCACTTTGTTATAAAGCAGAAACTAAGCACCACTGTAAAGCAATTATACTCTAATAAACATGTAAAAACAAAAAAAAGTCCTCTAAACTCACAGAACATTTATAATTAGAAGTTACACCACGAAATATTTAGTCATTTCAAGTTCAAGTTAGAAGAAATGATTTTCGATTGAGTTTCTGGAACATAAACCACTCTGCTTTCTGGTGGGAAACATAAATGACTATATAAGTTGAATATAAAATTCATGAACATCTGGAAGCCTGCTAAATGCAGACAGAATGTCACATAAAACAAGAAATCAAAGAACTTCTTTCTGGCTCAAATGTCTTTTGGAGGGAGAAATCACTTTCCCTGGCACAAGGGTGCTGGCATAATTGACCAAATGTTGAGATGGCACATTTCACCATATGTGCTTCTTTGGATCTAATCAAGCCCCACGAATACTGGAGTTACAAACTCTACTTTTGGTCTAGGGCAGTATATGATAGACTTTTAAATCAGTGGCAATAAAAGAGGTAGTGCAGAAGTTTAAATACAGCAAACAGAGAAAACTGCCTTAGCCAATAGGGATGAAGTAAATTTGTGATAAAAAAAAACCTCAAATCTAAGTGCATTAGGGGGCAGGTCCCCAACATGCTGAGAGAAATATCAACCCCATTACAACAATGTTCAAACCACATCCAGTCTGTAGACCTGTTTTAATTGTCCAAGAAAGAGTTTTCTCACCTAAATTTAAGCCAACATTTAAAACTGGGACATCTTCTGGAGAAATACTTATTTCTGCTTTCTCTTAGAAATAGGAAGATCCAATAATTCCTCCACAGCTACAGCCTGCTGGTGCACATAACAACTTTCCCTTTTTTTTGAGGAGGGGGACATGTGCTCTCCAGTTCACACCCTCCCCCACCCCACTTATCACTACCACTTCACAATGCACACATGTATCCAGCACTGTGTTACTCTTTCTTTTCAACTACCTGGTCCTTGTGGGCACTTGAGATCATATTCCCTGCTTCAGAAAAGCCGTCATAAGTCACAAGTCACCATTTTTATCCTGCTTTGATGATCCAAATCTTTCTTGTCACTGAACGCCTGAAGCTCAGTGAGTCTTTCCCAGCTCACTGCACCCTATCACACCCACTACTCCTCCTGCATCACTTGGTGCTTCTCTATATCTGTTAGAGTTTGAGGATAAGAATCACTCTTGTGTCTGCAGTCTCCCTGAGTTGAAACATAGACTAGGGAGTCAGGGAAACAAATATAAAAATTAAACTTTATTATTGATAACACTGAACTGAAGAACATGGTTTGGATCAGTGACCAAATGGACTTCTAACACATTCACCTTCACCTTTGAACTTAACTCCATTCAAAATGGCAGACCTCTCTGCCTCAGGGACAGAATCTGCCCTGGTAAACTCTAATGTGTGCTTCAGGCTGCCTCCAAAAGAAGGAAAACCCAGAAGGAGGAAAACTGGTCCTGCTCAGTACCTTTTCCCTAATTCATCGCTTCCACGGGTCACCACTTGAACCTTGGTTAGGAGTAAGGGTGTGGGGAAAGAAATGATCCCTTATTTTCCCTCCTGGGGATTAGAATACATATTATTTCCCCTTTATAGAAATATAAGGAGTAGGGAATAAGCATCTCACACATGTATATACATTCCTCTGTTTTCTATTCTTTTCACCTATTTGGTTTAACAGTCAAGGAAATGATGGATGAGGGGTTTGCCTCATCCCTCAGGGAAGGAGATGAGCTTCAGGACAGTCCTCTCCCTTGTCCATAACACCAACCGTTGCTCTGCTGTGGCCAATTTGGCTTTCCCTCATGAGGAATATAAATTGGGTAAGAATACTACATTCAGTAAACTTTCCTAAGTCCTATTGTACCTTAGGCTAAAATGTACTCCCTATTTTGTTTCCCATTCTAACTTGGGTCCAGTTCCACTGTCCATCATAGCACACTAGAGGTTACACAATGAAATCAAGTAGAAGAATCACTATTCTCCAATAATAGTGTCAATAACTTAAAGATGACCCAAATTTGAATGTAAATATTCTCTCATTGTGAAGTTCTCAGGAAGAAATTAAGGCCTCAGTGTTGTCATCCTACTTTTAACTAAAATCAATCAATCAATAAAAAATATTAGAATCAATTTTCCTCAAGAGCTTTCTGTATTCTCTAGAAACGGCCTGACTAGTTGAGTTGTAGTCTGAGTTGTATTCTGCGGGAATGAATATGATCCCTTCAAGACATCAAAAGTTAAATTCTTTTGCCCATGAGCCCCAGTACTCAGAAAGTACAAAGACTTAATAGGACATATAAAATTATTAGAATCCCAGTTTAAAAACAACCTAATCCTAGCTCCAAAGTGATTATCCCAGGAAAGTAATTCAAAAATAGTGTTCCCAGAAACCAGTAAGAAGTGTTCCCGAAGATGCTCAGTGCTATCTGAGGAAAGCAGAGTAAATGCAGAAAAATTTAATTTCTGTTACACCAGACTCCCAGCTCGTCTGTCACTTGTCCATGGTCCAAAATCAGTGAATTGTGAAGTTTGCCATAAGGAGATTAATTACTCTTAACAAGGATGGAGGGGAGGGGTATCCACTTTTACATTCTCTATCCTTAATCAGAGAGTGAGGGAAACTTCTGGCAAAGCTCTGAAATTTGCAGTGGTCACAGAACCAGTCACCAGGTCTTACTGAAGTTCTTTAAATCCCATTCAGTGTATCAAAAACTTTGTAATTTCAGTTACCTTTGAGTCTCAATTTTCTGCCCTCATCCCCGTCCCAGGGCTGCATTTAAGGATGAGATTTGTCCAGCAGGCAGACCTGTTCCACAGGGACTATTGCCACTTGCTCTGGAATGTCCTAGGCCTTTGAGACTTGCCGGGTAAGGAAGCTTTCCATATTACTCCAACTCAGTTTCTGCTGGAGAATCACCATCCACAGGCCCTCTCTTTCCTCACCTTTTGAAGAGTCTAGACTTCAAGCAACACCTTTTTCTGCTACATATTTTTCTGCAGCAGGGAGGAAGGCTCTAATGTTTTTCTTTCTATCTGCTTTCCTCCTACTCCCAGGAGGCTCAAACTAGCTTAGCCTGCTTAAATTGATTCTTCTCCTTCTCTACCACATGTATGGCCATTCACAAGATCTGAGTATCTGCTTTGCTTTTTATTTGTCTCTATTATTCAGCCCAATTATCTGCTTTTCTGACATAATTTTCTCCAGCTTTTGTCTTGTAAGGCATCCTGTCATGAGAGAAATATAATCAGTGAGTTCTGGTGCTGCCATAAACATCCCCTGTTCAAACAAATCTTGTCCACCCTCACTTCCTCAGTTAAATCATTCTAATCACTGTCTCATCATACAGGTGTCCAAACCAGCCTGGATTAGATCTATTATTATCTTTCCTTTTCAAGGTATATTATCTCTCAGATACTTTCCCTTCAAGCCCTTATTTAATAAGTTTATTTCCCTTAGGAGAGAGGCAATATCTTTACCCCCACGTACAATAATCATCATCTTCTCAGTACTTCTCTTTTTTATTTTAGGCTGATTTTTCAGTAATTCCCTTTCAAATCTGTCCAAGTATTCTTTTCCCATATGGCTAGTTCTCATTAAGGACTCCCTATTTAAAACTTTAAGAGGACATCTTTCAAGAATTTGTTAGATCTGGGATCCTTTAGTGTAATAATTTTAATACACTCTCAGTGATCCTGTTACTGTGCTACAGCTATATTTCTTTAGGCCCCAATCATCCTATCTAATCCCAGAATGACTGAAAATATTCTCTTTTATAGTTCTACTTTCAAAAACAATTAAATTGGAGCTTACTTTTTTCAATTTGTCATATCTAGCTAGTCAGACTTCTGAGATTTCAATCATACTTCTAAGAATACATCTCTCTCCCTCCAATTTAATTTGCCTGTTCTGCTTTATTTTTCCTTTTTTCCATTCTTCCCAAAATTCCTGTTCTAATAATAAAACGAAAGCATACTTTTAAATCAAGACATTCTTCTTGAATTCCAAATGAAGACATTCCAGAAAGAGAGTATATAAGGTACATATTATTTGAATTTCCTCTTTAGGCTTAGGATTCACAATAATTTTGTTGCTTTTTTGCACTATTCCATGTATAGTAAGAGTATCCATCTTTTTTGTTCTTTAGTAAAATTCTCCAGTCTTCTAAGGGTAAAACCAGGATCTAGGTCTATGAAATAAAAACTATTGTCAGAGTTGTTATAGTTAGCATTTTCAGAGCCCATATGAGTCCATGAAGTGTGATGGGAGTAGACAATTCTCAGTGCACAATCCACGTGAGTCTAAGCATTTAGCTCCTCCACAGTTCTTTGCCTTGGTGGTGAATGCAGTTCACATAAATAGGAATGGAATTTGGGGCAGCTTATCAAGCACTACATTTGTATTCAAGACATAAAATTCATACTAGTTATTTGTAGCCAACATGGACTTAGCTGCCTTTGCAAACCATCTACAGACCTGACTGAGAAATACACTAAAAGCAGCACAATTATTCCACCCACCAATGCCTATTAAGCATGTATGCTGAAGGTCTGCCTGTTTTGATGCAAGCCTTAACAAAGAGTAAAATTTCTCCTTTTCTTGGATAGGAATAAACAATGGACCTGAGATGGTTGGAATGTTACCCTTCTGTTCAACCAGCTTAGCAATAAGTACTTGAGAAGATTTATGGGTTCGTTTATACCCATTTTTGGAAACATCAGAATGAAAGTGAATGTTCCAGAGAAAGATATACTGGTTGTTCACAACCCTCTAATATCCAAGTGATAGATGATTTTCACTCAATGAGCCAGACAAACTATCCCTTTGTAAAAATAAATTCCATACCTTATAAGGATTATCTTAAAATAAGAATTTTTTATCGAATGACATCTTAAGGAAGTGAAAATACTAGCTATACATTGGGGGAAAAAACATTTTCAAACGTAAAACTCAAATACTAGTGTCAAAACTCAAACACAATACTCTGTAATAACCTATATGGGAGAAGAATCTAAAAAAGAGTGGATATATGTATATGTATAACTGATTCACTTTGCTGTACACCTGAAACTAACACTACATTGTAAATCAACTATACTCCAATAAAAATTTTTAAAAAAACTCAAACAAAACAAAAAGAAAAGTGAAAATATCCCAATGAGCAAAAAGCAGACAAAGGACATGAATAGGGATTCCACAGAAGAGGAAACACATATGGTCAATGAACTGAAGAGTTGCCCAATCTCATTAATAATCACAGATTACAAATCTAAGCCAGAGTAAGGTATCATTTTGTATCTACTCAGTAAGCAAAAATCAAGAAATCTAACAAAACATTTATTAGAGAGTATGGGAATCAGTAAGATTTCTTATGGAGTAATGTCAGCAACATGGCAGAATAGGAGGACCCAGCACACATCCTACCACAGGAACAAATATTTGGCAGGCATCCCATGGACAAAAGTGCCTTTATGGGAGCTTTGGGACCCAAATAAGAGGTTGTGAAACCCTGATGGAGCCCACAACTGAAGAGGGTCACCTGAAGAAGACAGGTCCACACACAGGCGGCAGACCCAGTGACTCTGGCCCTAGCCGGAGACCAGAAACAGGCCCACCCTGCCGCAGACTCGGCGCTAGCCTCACTTGTCCACAGTCCTACTACCAGTCCCTTCTTTCAAGGGACCTAGGAGGAACCACACCCATCTGTCCCCCTGGTAACAGGCCTGCTGGCCTAGGACCCAACTGCTGTCCCTGCAGCAGCTATGTGATCTGGCTCCAGCCCTGCTCTACTGTGGTCCAGAGGTCAGCCTGCCCACACAGGGAACAATCCAGTGACCCAACACGTGTACACTTAGGAACCCAGTAGAAGCCACACCCACCTGGCCTGCCAAATACAGTCATATTTTTTAAATATGAACATTTACACACTATAAATCCAGAAATTTTACTTCTCTGAATATAACCAATGAAGATCTTGTAAATATATAGAAGGTAAGAGATCAAGAATTTTCACAGCAGAGGTGTTCATTATATTAAAAAACACAAACACATTAAATGTTCATAACAGGTGAAATCTAGGTTATGGTAAATCACAGTGAAATATTATGTAGTAGTGAGAACAGGTGACCTCCAACTCATGTGAAAATAAAAATAGTAGTAGAAAAATACTAAGTGAAATGAGTCCCAGAGGACTATAGATGGCATACTTTCAAGAGGACAAGGCTTTGGAAAAAAAAAATTTAATACGAAAATTAAGTAATATATTGTTTAGGCATATATGGCAAACATAAGCCTAGGAAAGTGGTTATATCAAGAGGAGAAAAAGACAGGATTGGGGATTAATAAAAAGATATATAGAAGTTATGGTTAATGTTCTAATTTTCACATCAGATGGTCATTTTATGTATGTTAATTTATTATAAATAACTAACTTAATTATAAAGCAAATAAAAGTGGGCTATGATAAGTCAATAATAAAAGTGTGGCATGCACTAAGGATTCTGAGTATTCAACTTTGTATATCTAAAATACAGTAAAGGAAATATATACCTGTATATGTACATGTAATGTTTATATGCACTAATAAATTATTTACAACAGCAGATATCTTTTGATTTCATTTGTAATTTTCTGAAAACTGGAAATGAGATGTTCTAATTATGTAAAATTTGATTCTTAATAGGCTTTCAGTTAATATTGTACAGTATTCTACAGTATGTTAGCAACAGAGAAACTCTATAATTGCCAATTATGTTCCATAAAACAATTTTTTTTAATTGAAGTATAGTTGATTTACAATATTGTGCTAGTTTCAGGTGTACAGAAAAGTGATTCAAATATATATATATATATATATATATATATATATATATATATATATATATATACATATATATATATATATATATATATTCTTTTTCAGACTCTTTTCCCTTACAGGTTATTACAAAATATTGGGTATAGTTCCCTGTGCTATACAGTAGGTCCTTGTTGGTTATCTATTTTATATATAGTAGTGTGTATGTGTTAATCCCAAACTCCTAATTTATCCCTCCTCCCCCTTTCCCCTTTGGTAACCATAAGTTTGTTTTCTATGTCTGTGGGTCTATTTCTGTTTTGTATATAAGTTCATTTGTATCATTTTTTTAGATTCCACATATAAGTGATACCATATGATATTTGTCTTTCTCTGTCTGACTTACTTCACTTAGTATGGTAATCTCTAGGTCCATCCATGTTGCTGCAAATGGCATTATTTCATTCTTTTTTATGGCTGAGTAATATTCCGTTGTATATATATGCCACATCTTCTTTATCCATGTATCTGTCAATGGACATTTAGGTTGCTTCCATGTCTTGGCTATCGTAAACAGTGCTGCAACGAACATAGGGGTGCATGTATCTCTTCAAATTATGGTTTATTCTGGATATATGCCCGGGAGTGGGATTGCAGGATCATATGGTAGCTCTATTTTTAGTTTTTTAAAGAATCTTAATACAAATATTCAATCAGGAAATAAAAATGATACCACTGGAAATTCCAGAAGAAACACATGTGATATCAGGTGAAACAATCAAGGTGTTAAATGAATCATTGAAAAGATGTAGCATACTATATTTCCATCACTCCTAAGAAATTCTACTGAATTTCTATCTTCAAACCTTGAAAGGAACACATTTAAAATATAGTTAAAATTTTTTTGTTATGCTGTAGCTCTGTATCACTGGTTTTAAAAAAAAGTTAAAAGAAAGAAACCACTCCCCAAAATCTTGATGCTAGAAAAATTAAAACTTCACAAGTATTACATAGAAGTAGGACAACTTTCAAAGACATATTTTGGAGTTTCACTACCAGTAATGGAAGACCAGATCATCTGGACTAGTTTTCTTGCTGAAAGGAAATGGAAACTTTGGACAAAATTAAACAAAATCTGTGTAATGGCATCAAAGAACTCATAAGGCAGTGAAGACCTATGGGGACAGATCTCAGAAGGGAAGAAAACCCAGATTGGGTTTCTTGGATTTTGAGAGCTGCTTGTGTCCTAAGGATGTTTGCCCATCTTAACAGAAAAGTCTGAGATGCTGAGCAAAACTTTCGCTACATTCATGAGGCTAAGAGGACAAAAATTGGAAATCAAGGATCAACCAAGGGCAGAGAGGGGAGGGTCATCTGGCACACCATCCAGACATTGGGCTGGGACTGAAAGGTCTGACATCCTAGGAATAGTTAGGAATTACAAATAAAACAATTTTCATACAGACTGAAGGCCAGCTTTTAATTATTTCAACCCTGATTGTATAAACATTACCTGGAATTTCTAGTGTCCCTAACTACAGGCCAAACACAAATATAAATTCTCTCTTAGAGAAGATAAAATTATCATAATCCTTAAATTATGTCCATAATTTTTGGTACATAATATCCAGAACTTAATGAAAATTATCAGGCAAAACAGGAGATACTATGTGTCTAAACAACTTTAGACAACATGGTATGTCTAAAATGCAGGAGAAACAATATATTATAGAAATAGTCACAAAGGGGATCCTGAAGTGAGTGCATTAAGATAAATAGGTCTACATAATTAAGTAAATAGAAAAGAGCAAATAACTAAAACTGTAACAAAAATAAAGCAAATAGAAATCTGGAATCAGTATACTGGCTCCAACAATACTAAATATGGCTATAGAGAGAATTAGTGGCCTAGAAGAAGGGTATAAACAAAATATCCAAGCTATGATCTGGGGGCAGAAAAGATGGAAGATACAGAAACAAATGTGCAAATAGCAAATGGTATACAGTGGAAAGGTTTTACAGACATGTATTTGGGGGCCAGAAGGAGAAAGAGAAAGCAAAATAGAAACAATATTTGAAGATTTGAAGATATATTGACTGAGAGGTGTCCAAAACTGATTAAAAAAATATTGTAACAGATTAAAAAAGTACTATGAACACTAAGCAGGATAATTACAAAGGAAATCACATATGGGCACATACTAGTTAATCTGCTGAAACCTACCAGCAGTGAGAAAATCTTTAAAATAGCCAGAGAAAAAAAGAATATACAGTCTTTTCAAGTACATAACATTAGTGAGCCAAACTGACCACTGATAAGTAGCACTTGATCAATTTTTTTGCTGCCTTGATAAAGGTCAGAGTGTAAATACCCCTCTATCAGTTGTAGATATTCACTATGTGAGTCTACTTGACAACACCAGTCAAGAGTCTGATGTTCCCACAGACAAGCCAGGTAAGAATACCATCTTAGTCAGGGTTTGTCTGTGTAACATTTTATAATATGAATGCACAAGAGAAAGCCTAATCTTTCGCTTCTCCCTTATACCTTATTTTCACTTTGTCTCCAGCCAAAGCTTATCCATTTTCACAATTTTGACTATCAAAATCTACTTGGATTATTATAGTATTTCTTTATACTTAATAGCCTTGTATTCCTTAGTGTATCATCAAGGCCTTTTGAGAATCCCTATATGTTTCTCAAAAAAAAAATCTTTTTTCTGTTTTTTATATTCTTTTCTTCCTTCCCACAAGGAATGATTTAAATACCATCCAAAATGCTGCATGGAGTTGACATTTCAGTTGAAGATCAGTGGTGCTAATGGGTGGGAAAGAATCATAGGATAGGAGTGGTAACCCAAGTTCTTTAAGCCAACAATATCATAGAAATGGTACTGAACTAGGAATCAGGAAACCAGGTTCTATCTCTGGTTTTGATCCTAAGGAACTTTAGGCAAGTTTCTTAGCCTTTCTTGGCATATTTTCTTACCTATTGAAGGATCTCTTCAGTCCCCATAAATCCAAATAGTCTATGACATAATGCAAACCAATACATGCTTTTTAGCAAAAATATGTTATATATATTTCAGGATATCTTCCTCCAAACTTTACAGCCAAGGTTATAGCCTTCAATTCTAAAAGAAAAATTTAAAATAGATAGCAACTAAGTGCTAAAGATAGGAGTCAGTGACTATCCTAGTCTCCAACTAGTGTTTTCTAACGTGGTTGCCTGAACACATAAATAATATACACTTGCTATTTAACGGTACTTCTACTCAGTTTCTAAAGTCTTTGAAATTTATACCTTCAAAGGTAATCATTGCCTTTTTTCTCTCCCTCAGATACTCTATCAACATGGAAATAAAGGAAATTTTCGTCTATTAATTCTTCTAAGAACCTATGTCATTTGCATCTTAAAGATTTCGTTAAAATTTAATGGGTTTAACATGAGAATCAGACATCATGTTATTTTTTAATCTCTTCCTGTTTAGGCCTTTGCACTGTATTAGTGACATCTAATTATGTAAACTAAAAATTCAAAAATGTCTGTATTTGACAGATATTTCCATAGTTATACCATTACAGACTGCTTATAAATTGTATGCTTAAATTGAATTGCTTGTAAATTATAATTTCACACAATCTGGAAAAAAATAGAAATATCATTTTGAAAGATTTTCCTCAAAGAGACATTCTTTTATGTAACAGTTCCAGTGTGTTTCCTTGACAACACTGTTGCCAAGAATGTCTCTTTGAGGCAATAAAGAATTTGTGGTAAATGATTGATGTCTATTTTAAAAATAGAAAATGTGAATATGCTATATGTAGTTAAACATCTCACTATAATCATACAACCAAGTATAGGTTGCCAACATACCAGTTAAAGCTATATTAAATGTTTATTTAAAAAAATTAAATTCAACAAATATAAAACTTAAAAAATTAGATAAAATAATAAACTCCAGAGGGCTTCCCTGGTGGCGCAGCGGTTGAGAGTCCACCTGCCGACGCAGGGGACACAGGTTCGTGCCCCGGTCCGGGAAGATCCCACATGCCACGGAGCAGCTGGGCCCGTGAGCCATGGCCACTGAGCCTGCGCGTCCGGAGCCTGTGCTCCGCAACGGGAGAGGCCACAACAGTGAGAGGCCCGCGTACCACAAAAAAAAAAAAAAAAAAATAATAATAATAATAATAATAATAATAATAAACTCCAGAATAAGCAGATGTACTAACGTCACAGGTGTTTTAAGAATAATTGATGTAGATGACAACCTTTTCCAAATGGCGACAAAATTTTCTTAAACTGAATTTGTCATTCATTGAGGCATTCATTCATTATTGAGCTATGAACTATACTAAGTGCTGAATTTTAATTGGTAAAGACCTCCTTGGAAAGTAATAACTGAATAGAGAAAGCAGCATCTACTCTGTGTGGTAAATAGACAGAATCGAAATTCTGTCTTCAACTCACACTTAACATATAAAGACAGAGACACTTCAAAAGGTTACTTAGTCCCTTCTGCCATAGGGTGAGGCAATCAATCTTCTAGATTATTTCCCAAGAAGCATTGTTCTATAACCTAATATTTAATCTAATATATGCAGTTGATGTTCCATTTTGGAGTCATGAAAAATAAAACACAGCTGAACTTTCCAATTGTAGGAGGAAATGTAGGAATAATATATTTTGTCTTTAGTTTTTTTTTTTAAGCACATGCATTCTTAATCCACTACAGCTGGATGTTAACACCAAAATGACTACCCTTTAGTACACTTTTGCACCACTAAGACTGATCAGCTGATCCAACAAGTACAATGTGCAGTGACCGTCACCCCAAATTAGAAAGCAGAACTTCTGAAGTGCATATAAAATGGCATAAGAGAAGATGACTCTGGCCTAAAATCACAGCTCTAAAATCACCTCAAACTGTAAACTGGTCAAGATGATGTAGCAACTTCACACTTCATTAACTCTTTCTACTCCAAAGAGATAGATAATGGGTAAAATATAACAAGAGAAAGGATGTGGATTTAAATATGTTAAAGACGTATTTATCAACTTAAAAGGAAACAGAAGTCCGGTTAATAAGCAGGAGTCAAAGCAGATTTTCTGTGTCCCAAATCTTGAAGCCAACAATAGATGCTGGGAGTAAGAGGAATTTTTTAAATCCTCCACACAAAAATAAAGTGCTGAATCTCTAGCCCTAACTTTCACCCAATTGTGAGAGCTATAAAAAATTGCTACCAAATGTTGCCAGGAGCTACAGCTCATGCTGTGCTCTAGGCTTAGTGTAGCTGAACCCAATCTTTCAATGGCTTTTCAATCGACAGCTAAAGAACTTGGTTTGAAATGGAGTCAAAAGAACTGTTCAAGGTAACTGTAAGTCCTCTAAACAAGAAGACCGAGTCCAGGAGACCATTCATCAGCATCCATGAAACTGTGGCTAATGTGTCAGCTTGAAGGTGGAGTAAAATTGCAGTCTCTCCACAGTTCTTCAAAGTCACCTCTTTATTTAGCTTATATTCTACAATCTTGATTTATACTTACTAATATGTCACTTCCTAGTGTCCTTCAACTGAAAAATCAATGAATTTTTCTATTTTCACCCCAATTGCTGTCTATTATATCACAAGAACTCTATCTTTTTTTAAATAAGTAATACTATTACTTATTATTTTAGTTAAATCACTTCTAAAATGTTTACAGTATACCTGGCACTCTTTTTACAACTTTATAAATATTCACTTATTTAAGTAATAAGGACCCTAATGTAAGACACAGGCATCACAGGGAACATCCTGGGCATAAGCCAGAGTAGGACACACAAAAGAACACCAGGTACTTGGAAGGTGGATGATTCACGGTTTCTACAAGTGTTTGTTAAGCATCTGCTATGTGCCAAGCACCCTATCAGGAAGTGGCCAAAACTATTTATCTGCATGGATAAAGAGTTACTACCAGAACCAGAGAGAGAAGGAACTCCAATCTGATGCTAGAACTCTCTACATATTTTTATATTTTCATCTATAATGAACTGAGCATTGTTCTCATTATTGGCTCAGTCATCTTCAAAAAAATCTTGTCAAAGTACTGAGTTCAAGAATCTTTCTAGGGATGGATGGATAGACAGGGGAGAGCAAGCTATATAGACATAGATATAGATAGAGGTATACAGATGTAGAGACTAGACAGATAGGTATAGACATATAGATATATAAAATACAGATTTTTTATATAGAGAGATTTTTATACAGATATGGATGGTTTCAACCTAACCTTTACATCAAGATGCTTATTCATGGGAAAAACAATGCAAGAGAGCGTCTTACAGAAGACCGACAAAATTAAGCTTATTTTTGTCTGGTTTGCCTCATGTTATAAAATTTGCATTCCACTTGTAAAACAAGATGTGACTCTGATAACTATGAGAATTCCATGATAGAAGGCATTGTGTGGCAACATGAAAAACTGGTTTAGTTTTATCCTAAGTAACTGTGCTTTTTAACATTTTATGCTTTTCTGAAGGATGAAATCTCAAGTTACATAGAGAATAAATCATTGTCATTAGTTTTACAAGGAAATCTTCAATAGGAATTGTTTTACATAGTAATTTCCCCTTGATCATTAAAATATATTATCAACTAACACAACTCTTCATAAATACGTCCATTTCACAAAGCACTTGAACACAAACCATCTCAAGAATCTTTTCATCAATCTGTACTTGACACAAATAGGAATAAAGTTTTCTTCAGTTCAACCCATTGTGGATAAGTTATATTCTATTGCCGTGCCTAGTTTTTCCCTTCCTCTGTCTATTATGGTTGGCCGGACCTTATATTTTACAACTGCATAGCATATTACATGATGCTGAGCCTCTAGCAAGTACATTCAATAATTGTCTCCATTACATATATGATCTACTAAACAATACTAGTCAGCAGTCTGTCATTATTTCTTATTCGACCATCAGATAACAAGTATTTATTGAGCACATAGTATGTCCCAGGTTATGAAGAGCCATAGATAAACAAAACAGTCATGGCCCCCGCCCTCACTGAGTTTGCAGACTAGCTCTTAGGAAAAACTACATCCCAAGGTAAATCTGTGATTCATTTCCTTGAATTAGTCCATTTCATCAAACAGCTAAAATTCCAAATTGTTTTCCCATAATACATATGCTCTCTTCAAAAACAAAACTACACAATCATTAATAGCAGTTGCTTTCATGGTTTAGGAGAAAACAAGTAATAAACATTACAAAACTGCTATATGATTACAAAAATAAATCTTCAAAGTATATATATAGACCCTGTTGAGGTCTTCTGGAGCCCAATAATGTTTTTTAAATCTTTTGATTATAATATATCTCCACTGTCATTAAAACTGAGAAATAATTGCCAAAATCTCCTGAGAGTTAAGATGAGTTATCATGACAACTTAATAAAACATGTCATTGTTTGACAAGTTTTACGATAGATAATCCCAAGACTTTGCCATGGTTGTACCTTTTACCTGAAAATTAAAAAAAATAAATCTTTTCTTCCCTGACAGAAAAGATTTTTTTGCTTGAAGCTACCCGCAGAAACTGAGGGAAAGATGACATTGCATTCACTCCGTGGTGTGGCTCTCAGAATACAGTAGAAAGATAAGATCAAAACTTGAAGTTTCAAGTTGTGATCTTCTTCCTGGTAGAGCCAATGGCCTCTATAAACTCCTTGTTAGTGTATAGGCTGAGGGTACAAAACCCCCCAGCAGCACTTGCTCCTGCAGAGTAGCTAAGGGGAACCACACACATTCTAATTCAAAAATCAGGGTCAAAAAATACATTGACATTGCTAAAATGATCACTCTCAGTTGCGGAAGAGGATAAAAAGAAAGGAAGACATAGATGTTTAAAACCTTACAGACTGCCTATGCCTAAAAAATGCAAATTGGTCTTTAGAAATAAATTCAGTTTTGAATACTTGACGTGTGCATTTCCCTTCGAACTTTTAAATCTGAGTGTTCTTCCTAATCATATGTTCATGAACAGTATCAAATTCCTCCAAAGTCTTTTTTTTGTTGCTAACAACCTATGCTGTATCTCCCCTTAACTACTGTTCATGCAACCCTTAGTGTGAGCCATGCCAAAAACAGATGGCATCTCCTCCTATGAAGCAAGCAGTTGGCCACACAGCAAGAAAGTGCCAATTTCTTAAGTTTGACAGGTACCCTTCAGTCTGATTTCATCTCTGTAACGTAATTTGTTAAGCACATAACATCTTTTAGGCCATTTTGTCAGATTTCAGCCTGCCCCTCATCTGCAACCAGCACCATCTCATACATACAGAAATATACTTCAAGAATTAAGAAATTCCAGCACTTTTAGTTTCAAAAAATCATATTCATATAATATTTTATATAAGTTTAACATCAAAGTTAATAAAATCCAATATAAGCCAAAGAAACTGTTTTTAAGATTCAAATACAAAGAAATGTCATTTAAAGTTTATTCTTTGTTTTCTATCTTGCAAGGCTTTAACCTTGGAAAGTACGTTGTAAATTCATTTTCCACTATTATTCTTTTCTGTATTACCATGAACTATTTTTTCTTGGGTCAATGTGAAATATCACTGTTCCTAGGGATTATCTTTTGAAGTGATCATCAATAGCATTAGTCACAGTCACCAGGACATATTATAGTAGAAAGTTAAAAAGTATTTGATGTACTTTGTCATTTTCTAATATAGCAAGGGCAGCAATTGAATGTAATCATGTTATAACAAGGTGTATATATTGGACAACAGAACATTCTAATGGAATTAAATTTCCATTTTGTAAAGGCAATATATGAGATGAGTTGGGATAGATGAATGTTTAGAAACCATAAATAATCCTTTCAAACCATGACAAGTAATTTTACTTGCACACAAATGGATGATTTTTAAATGAACAGAGATTCACTTTTTAGCAAGTACTTTACAAAAGAGCTAGTTTACACCATCAAAAACTATTCAATTGAATGTAGAAATGGCCTTTACATTTTCCCATCTGAGAAAAGTCTTCCCAATCAATGAGAATACTTTTTTATCAAGCAAAGCTTCTATATTTCAATTCTCACAATTAACCATTTCCTATAAGTATACTTTCACATCAACACCCTAGCCCATGAAGGAAATGCAAAATAGGGAATAGAAAGGCTCAAAGAAGCAATACTACTAGGTACTCTTAATCTCACTCTCTCTAATATCTCCAGTCCCAATTCAGTAGACAGAGAAGGCACTCATCCTCACCAGGAAGAACAATGGCTAGATAACAAAGAAGACAAAGATCATTTGTATTTTGCTTGTTCGTATCTCCCAACCTTCCCACTGTTCCAACACTCAACTTCATTGCCTTCCTTTGTTCTTCATTTATTCCAGACCTACTTATTAAGCACCTAGTATGTGTCAAGGATTTTCCTAAAAAGTGAGGACTCAAATATAACAAAAGCAAACATGGTCTGGGTACCCCTCATGGAATATGATCTAGCAGAGGAGATAGCCCTAAACTAATAAACATACAAATAGAGGTGAAATTATTACCATGATTAAGTGCCATGAAGGGAAGAGATGTGGTGTCATATCAGCTCATCACAGGAGGGCTTGCTGTGATCAGGGAGGAAAGGTAAGTTTTCTCTGAGGCAGCAAGCTTAAGTGGACATTTGAACTTGTTGGGAGTCGACAAACGTGGAAGGATGGGAGGGAGGACAGATGAAGCATCTCAGGCAGAAGGAACAGTATGTACTGAAGGAGAACAATCAGGGCACAGTTTAGTGAAAAAGCAGGCAGAGCTGGGGAGTGGAATGAGGCCTTACTGGGAAGAGGTGGAGTCTGATCATGTAGGGTCTTCAAGTTTATGTTAAGGGTTTGAATTTTTATCCTAAGAGCAATGAGAAGTCATCAAAAGATTTTCAAGCAAGGGGTCGGGGTGGTAATACTTGAAATGAATACTTTCACTAGAGCATGAGCAACAGAAAGGGGGAAGTGAGTAAAGAGAGAAGAAAAGTAGGGAGTAGGTCACATAGATGCCATTGGAGTGGTTCAGGAAAGAAGATGGTAGCTTCAACAGGACAATGGAAGTAATAATGATTCAGAGGTAGGGATATCTGTGGGAAATATTTAAGAGGAAAAACTTACAAAATTGGGGGATGGATCAAATATAGCATATAAGGGCTATAAGAGGTATTAAGCTTTCTGGCTTTGGTAATGTGTGGAATATGGCATTACTTACTGAGAAAGGTAACAGGAGGGAAGGACTAGGTTTGATGAGGGATTCAGGAAATAGGAAGAAGGACAATGTAAGAGTTGATCTGGACACAAATTTCAGGTGTCACTGAGGTGAAACTGTCAAGAAGACAATTGGGGAGATGGGTCTGGAGTCTAGGGAAGAGGTCTGGCTGAAACTGCTAATTTGCAAGTCTTCTGCACACTGGTGAGAATTGAGCCTTGAATGTGGATTAGATTTGCCCAAGGCAAGAGTCCCGAGGGGGAAAAAGAGAGCCTAGAAACCAGCTTTGAGAAAACTCAAGATTTAATAGGTTGACAGATCAGAATCAGCCTGCAAAAGTGACTTTTCTCTCTTTGGCTGCCTTCTTGAAACCATATGACTTAAAAGGCCAAACAGTAGGAGCCTACGGAAAAGAGCATTTAAGGAATAGTGGAGAGATAATACACAATGAAAGCTAGTGAAAGGTCAAGGAAGATGAGTGTTGACAAATGTCTCCTGGGGAAGGTCATTTTTGAATATGTGACAGCTGTATTGATGGAGTAATATGGAAGCCAAACCAGAGTACACAGAAGGATGAATCGGAGATAAACAAAGAGGCTCTTGAAAAGTCTGCTGTTACTAGCCTTCTGGACTCAAACTTGGGCCAGCCCCTCCAGCCCTGGTGTTCCTGAAGCTGCACAGGGCTCTAACAAGGCTCCACCTTCACCTTAGTGCACACATTTGGCCTTGGTTGATGTGCTGCTAGAATTAGAAGCCAGCTCTAACTTTACATTGTAATCCAGTGTGCCTCAAATTTTAGGCATTCATATACAACTGCCACAATTACTGTCATGTGCATGTACCTCCTATGCTATCATTTACTTAGAATGTTTCTTTAAATTGGGCCACTTTAAAACATAAATTAATTTATCATTAAAGGATAATATATGCTAAGACCACAGGAAAAACTGTCATTTATCATAAATGGATGGTTACTGTAAATAAATTTTAAAAACAGAGAAAACAAAATGTTAAGTTCAGCTAGATACTTCAGCTCATTGAAGACTCTGAACCTGACATATAAATGAACAAAAGGTGAGAGGTGCTATTTAGCAAGAGAGTTGTTAAAAATATACTAACCCCAAACATAGTTGAATGTTTTTATTAGATGATGGGATTATTCCTTGCACAAGTTCTAAAACTGTGGTGTTTTCAGTGCACAAATTCAGAGATATAGAAAAAAAAAAATGTGACCTTCTGTCCCAGCTTGATTTATACTGTCCTGTCTCATAATTGTCATGAGAACTACTTAGAATCTTCTCCTGGTAAGGTTACTCATAGAATTAATATTTGCCACAGCCTGCAGTTAGTTATCCTTAGGGTCAAATCTAAAGAACTTAACATCATAATAGAAAGTGTCAGTTCATTCAAGAAACATTTAGTGAGCCATGTACTGCCCCAGGTGCTGGGATTCAGGCATGAATAAAACAAACTATCATCCAGGAGTTTAGTACCAAGAGGGGAGATGCACACGTAAACAAGTCATAATTTAGAATCAAAAGCACAACAATGAAGTTTAGAAAAGGAAGTGGTTAACTATTTAACTATCTGGGGAGATGGGCAGGTCATCAGGAAAGTCTTTATGGAAGAGATTCACCCACACACTTCAGACTATCTTTGCTTATTATGTACTGAGAATTTTTAACTGAGTCAGTGCCTACAGCTACTGGATCTATTTTTCATAAATTCCTTACTTATTACTTATATGAGGTTTACTTTATTCAACTTTAAAGGATATTTCACATTAATTAGTAGTTTAATTTTTCTCCTGTGGGAGATGGAGTTTTCAATTATCAAAGAAGCATGACCTGGCTAAAAGAGCACCACATCGCAAGTCAGGAAACCCATGAACTCAGTTCATCCTGCTTGTTATCCCTGTAACCTTGGAAAACCAAAATTTCTGAACTTCAGTTTCTTCTTTCATAAAGTATGGATAATAAAAGCTGAAAATCTGTGATTTACAGTAGGCTAGAATTTCTATTTTTCTGTTTTCTATTTTCTAACTTCTATTTTTCAGGACAAATCACTGTGAAACGTAAAAATATTTTAGAGGGATAATTTAATTAAAAGTAAGTTGATTCTAAATTATGAAATGATATCAGACATATGACATCCAATATAACTGGTTTGAGGAAAGAATTCAACCCAAATTTATTTCAGTTAATTCTGGGGGAGAAATTTCTTTAACTATGATAAGAGATTAAAAACATATCATTTAATAAATAGTCTTTCTGAAAAGCAAGCTACATAAATAATACATGGAATCTGATTCCCTTTATTGTAAAATAAAACAAACCTTTATAACTACATTTGATTCAAAATGTATTGAAAAAGTCCACTAAGCTATATTCCAAACTATTGACAGTGGTTCTATATAAGGAGGTCAGTGGGTAGGAAAGGGAGGATTACATATGGCAAAGGTCAGCTGATGAGGAGGAAGTGAAGATTAAAGTGGGCAAGAGATAAAGGCAGTGTTAACTTTTGGTTCTATATAATTCTGTGTTGCTTGAATTTTTATAGTGAGAATTATTTATGTCTCATTTAGTTAAAGAAGACACATTATAAATAATGAGGCTTCTGGATTCAAGGAGACGGACTAAGCTTCCACATTTCATTGAAGAAATAACATCATAAACATAGTAAATGGGCTAGAAAGGCATAGATGGCAGAGTAGGAAGACGCTGAGCTCACCTCATCTCATAGGAGCACCTAAATTACAGCTATTTACAGAGCAACTGTTGATGAGAAAGACTGGACAACTAGCAAAAAAGATCTTCTACAGCTAAAGATTTAAAGAAGGAACCACAATCAAGATAGATAGGAGGGGTGGAGTCATGGTATAGTCAAGACCCATACCCCAGGTGGGTGACCCACAAAGGAGTGGATAATCATAATTGTAGAGGTTCTTCCCAAGGAGCAAGGGGTCCAAGCCCCATATCAGGTTCCCCAACTCAGGGGTCCTGCACCAGGAAGACAAGCCCCCAGAATGTTTGGCTTTGCAGGTCAAAGGGGCTTACTTTTGGGAGAGGCAGCGGGCAGTGGGAAATAGAGGTTCCACTCTTAAAGGGCGCATACAAAATCTCACATGCTCCCAAACCCAGGGAAGAAGCAGTAATTTGAAAGAAGCCTAGGTCAGACTTACCTGCTGATCTTACAGAGTCTCCCAGAGAGGCAAGAGGCCAGTGGAGTTCACACTGGGGACATAAAAACTGGCAGCAGCTATTTTTGGAAGCTTGTTCTACCACAAGGACACTGTTGATGGCAAGAGCCATCTTGGAATCCTTTCCTCTAGCTTATTAATGAAGGAACCTGACTTTGGACACCAGCCTGTGGGCACCAGTACTGGGATGCCTCAGGCCAAGCAGCTAGCTGGGCATGGACACAGCCCCACCCACCAGTAGGCTGACTTCCTTAAGACCCCCTGAGCCCACAGCCAACCCAAGACCTGGCTCCGTCCACCAGAGGGCCTAGGACCTGGCCCCACACACCAGTGTGCAAGCACTAGACCCAGGAGCCCCCATTGACCCATAGCCAGCTGTTGAGACCTGGTCCCACCCACCAGCAGGCCAAAAGCAACTCCTGGATCCCCAGGAAGCCACAGCCAGAGACCCCAGGACCCAGCTTGGCGCACCAGTGTGCTGGCAATAGCCCCAGGACCAGCCTCACCCACCAGTGGGAAGGCACCAGCCCAAGGACAATCTGGGACCCAGCCCTACCCAACAGGTGGCCAACACCAGCTCCGGGACCCCCAGGTCCTGCAGTCAGAGACACCCAGACTTAACTCCACCCACCACTGGGCAGGCATCAGCCCCAGGACCCCCCCAACCCCACAGCCTCCCATGTCAGTACTCAGCCCTTCCCACCAGCAGGCCAACACCAGCTCTAGGACACTTTGGGTCCCTCAGCCACCACCATAGAATCAAGACCCATCCATGAGTGGGTCAACACCAGCTTCAGAACATCCCAAACCCTACAGCCAGACAGGTCAGGAACCAGCCCCACCTACCAGGGTGATACTAGATCCAGGACACCCAACCCTGCTATCACCCACCCCAAAAGTGGCTCCCACCACTGGGCCAAAACTAGTCCCACAATCCCCCAGTGATCCATAGCCAGCTGCCTCCTGACTCAGCCCCACCCAATAGTGATGGGCAGCCTCCATCCAAGGCAGGGCCTGGCAATCAACCAAACCAGGGGACAGACACACCTTCCAGACTGCCCACAGTAGTCAGCCTGCCACAACAGAAGGACTCATGCAGCCCACATGTGGAGCACCCCTAGAGCATACATAGCTTTGTTGACCAAAGGGGAGTGTGCTGCTGGGACACATAGGACATCTCCTACAAAAGGCCACTTCTCCAAGGTCGAGAAACACAAACAACCTGCCAAATACATAGAAATAAAAACAGCAAATTAGGCAAAATGAGGTGACAAAGGAATATGTTTCAAATGAAGGAACAAGATAAAAGCCCAGAAGAAGATAAACACACACACACCACACCACACACACACACACACACAATAGAATATTACTAAGCTATTAAAAAAATAAAATCCTGTCATATGCAACAACATGGATTATCCTAGAGAGTATTATGCTACATGAAATAAGTCAGAGAAAAACAAATACTGTATGATTTCACTTATATGTGGAATCTAAAAAGCAAAACAAATGAACAAACATAACAAAACAAAACAAGAGTTATAGATACAGAGAATAAAGAGGTGGTTGCCAGAAGGTGGGGGTAGAGGAAGAAAAGAAATAGGCGAGGGAGACTAAGAGGTACAAACTTCCAGTTGCAAAATAAACAAGTCACAGGTATGAAATGTACAGTGTGAGGAATAAAATAAATAATTATGTAGTATCTTTGTATGGTGATAGATCGTAACTAGACTTATAGTGGTGATCATTTTGAAATATGCAGACATTTCAAATCACTCTGTTGTGTGACAGGAACTAACATAGTGTTTTAGGTCAATTATACTTCAAAAACAAATACACATAGAAAAAGAGATCAGATTTGTGGTTACCAGAGGCAGGGGGTGGGGGGAAGGGGAAATTGGAGGAAGGGGGTCAAAAGGTACAACGTGATAAATAGAGTTAACATTGCTGTATGTTATGTATGAAAGTTGTTGAAGAGAGTAAATCCTAAGAGCTATCATCACACAAAAAAAGTTTTTTCTATTTCTTTAATTTTGTATCTATATGAGACAAGGGATGTTCACTAAACTTAATGTGATAATTATTTCATGATGTATATAAGTGAAGTCATTATGTGGTACACTTTAAACTTATACAGTGCTGTATGTCAATTCTATCTCAATAAGAAAATAAAGCAACAGATGGATAGATGCTAAATGAATAGAACAATAACAGTGCAAAGAATGGGGCATGGTTATCACTCAACAAGGATTTCAGCAAATTTCTGGGAGACAAAGTAGATTCAAGTAAGTTGATAGTATAAGTCCAAGCCTGAAGACAGAAGAAGACCAAAGTCCCAGCTCAAAGACAGTCAGGCAGAGAGAAATAATTATTTTCTACTCAACCTTTTATTCTATTCAGGCCTTTAGTGGATTGGATGAGGCCCACCCACATTGGGGAGGGCAATGTGCTTCACTGGTGACAGATTCAAATGCTAATCTCACTTGGAAACACCCTCACAGACACATTTAGAAATAATGTTTTACCAAATATTTGGGCATTTCATGTCCCAGTCAAATTGACACATAAAATTAACAATCACACTATTTAAGGAATGTCCAGGAAAAACCCAAAGACAATAGGGGAGACAAAAACAAGGATACCAGAGGAAATTTTAGCCTCTGACACCACAGTCACAGCAAACAGCAAACACAGCCTAACTTCTAGCCAGATAAGCATAAAACATTCCACTAAAGGCCTATATACCTAAGTTCTTTTACCCAGTACATCATGTCTGGCTTTCAACCAAAAATTATAAAGCGTACTAAAAGGCAAAAATAAACAAACAAAAAAACACCATAGCTTGAAGAAATGGAGCAAACATCAGAACCAGAATCAGATATGGCAGAGATTTTGGAATTATCAGACCAGGAATTTAGAATAACTATGATTAATATAGCAGGTTCTAGTGGGAAAAAATGGGAAACATGCAAGAACAGGTGGGTAGTGTAAGCAGAGATGGAAACACTAAGAAAAGAAAATGATAGAAATAACACTGTAATAGAAATGAAGAATGTCTTTGGATGGGTTCATCAGTAGATTGGACACAGACAAGGAAAAAAATCAGTGAACCTTAAGATATGTCAGTAGAAACTTTCAAACTTGAGAGTAAATTAAAATTTTAAAAAGGAATTTAAAAGATGGAACAGAATGTTCCAGAACTGTGTCACAATTACAAAAGGTGTCACATACGTATAGTAGGAATTTCAGAAGGAAAAGAAAAGGTGAAAGAAACAGAAGAAATAGTTGAAGTGATAATGGCTAAGAATTTTCCAAAACAGGCACCAAACCACATATCCAACTCAGAGAACACCAAGCAGGATAAATACCAAAAAAAAAAAAAAAAAAAAAGTATACCTGGCAATCTCATATTCAAACTGCATACAAACAAAGACAAAAAGAAAATCTTAGAGAAAGGATAACAAACGAAAAAAATCTAGGAAAAAATTATACAGACGAATCGTAACTTCAAAGCATAGGAAACTAAAATGTGCATGATTTTGAGAGATTGCTAAGGTATAAGAAAAAAATACTCCACTTGGCCTTGATGCTACATTCGCTCTCAAGTGTCATAGGGTAATGGCATTTGACCCACAGAGAAGGAAATGGAAACATATTAACATAGCCATAACGATGAAAAGACTTTTCACTGATTTTCAGATTCAAGAATTAACCTATAGAAATGAACAAGATTAATTATGGTTACAGTATAAATTGTAAATGTTTTCGATATGAAAAAATGTAAAAGTAGAGGTATAGCTGTCAGAAATTGACAATGGAAAGAGCAATTATGTAAAAAAGTTACCAGCACAAAAACATCTATCTTACAGGGCAGGGATTCAAAGGAGACTATGGAAAGAGGATACATAAAAAATATATAGATGCATAGGGCCTCCCTGGTGGCGCAGTGGTTAAGAGTCCGCCTGCCGATGCAGGGGATACGGGTTCGTGCCCCGGTCTGGGAGGATCCCATATGCCGCGGAGCGGCTGGGCCCGTGAGCCATGGCCGCTGGGCCTGCGCATCCGGAGCCTGTGCTCCGCAACGGGAGAGGCCACAACAGTGAGAGGCCCACATACCGCAAAAAAAAAAAAAAGAAAAAAAAATATATAGATGCATAAAACAACAGATAGGTAGAGGGACAGATAGAGAGATGATAGACAGATAGATGACAGATAGATAGATAGATAGACAGATAGATATGATAGGAAGTTAGAGGAACTAATAGAATGTTTTTATGTATGATTACTTAGAAGAAATGGAAAGAAGAGAAAGGAGCAAAGAGGCAGGAGTTGTACAAGAGAGATAAATTCTTCCCCTTAGGAATGTAGATAATGTCAGTAACTATTCTCAGTCATAAATCAAAAAGTAAAGGAAGAAGCATATTATTTAGAATTATGGCAATGACTAGGAGAACTAAAAACAAAAACAATTAAAATAAGG
Organism: Mesoplodon densirostris; assembly: GCF_025265405.1. NCBI lineage: Eukaryota > Metazoa > Chordata > Mammalia > Artiodactyla > Ziphiidae > Mesoplodon > Mesoplodon densirostris. Next base: position 100,941,147 of record NC_082663.1, on the reverse strand, counting down.
TAGTTGCCTCTGGTGAGGACTGGGGATAACGTAGAGTAAGGGCAAAAAAACTTATCTATTATGAACTATTCTGCCTTTTTATTTTTTAACATAGACCATATACTTCTCTGATAAAAGTAAAACTTTAATGACTTTAAAAATAAAGGTTTAAAATAAAATTTAAACCTTTAATAGCGTAAAAATCCTTTCATGAGAAACCCAGTCAAGGTGCTTTTAAATGGACTTCATTCATCTAAGCTAGCAGCATAGAACCCTACCAGAGAGGGTGATGTCTCTAGGTAGTTGGCCTTTTTACCGGAACTTCAGATACCCAAAGAAGGTAAAATAAACTTGACATATCCCTTAGCACAGTATGTTGACTACTGAAAGAAAAAAAAAAAAAAAAAGAAAGAAAGAAAAGAAAAGCTGCCTGTAAAGTAGTGAGAGAAGATGTCCCACAGCGAAAACACTTCTCAACAAAGGACACTAAGAGAGGAAAGATTAATACTGGATTTTGCCAATCGGGATGAATAAAAACTAAGGAGGGAAAAAGAAACCTAGAGATATGCGTATAGGATTGGATTGTGGATTGTGCTACAACTGAAGCAGATATTTGGGTGTCAAGAATGGGAACATAGGGTTTCCCTGGTGGCACAGTGGTTGACAGTCTGCCTGCCGATGCAGGGGACACGGGTTCGTGTCCCAGTCCGGGAAGATCCCACATGCCACGGAGCAGCTGGGCCCGTGAGCCATGGCCGCTGAGCCTACGCGTCCGGAGCCTGTGCTCCGCAACGGGAGAGGCCACAACAGTGAGAGGCCCGTGTACCGCGAAAAAAAAAAAAAAGTTATGTAAGTATCAGTTATGAAAATTGTCATCCGGGAGCAGGTTCCTTCTTCCCATGCTGTGGTTGACTACTGTGTGTCTATCCCTGCTGGGAGCTGAATAACTGAGGCATGGAGGACAACGAATGGAAGGAGGTCATGACAACAGCAGCCAGCTTGAAATACCACCAGAATAACTAATCAACATCTATTAGTAAATTCTGACCTACTGAATGTAAATCTTGCCTATAATTTGCTGCTTATACCTGCAGCGTACTATGAGAATTACTAAGAAACATAAATGATACTACTAATCTATCACAATAGCCTAGAAACAGAGTTGACGAAACATTTTCTCATGTGTCCTTGAGGAATTTATAACTTTAGGGATGGGGAGATAATTTTGATTAAAAGAGAAAATCTATTGCAGAGAAGGAAGAAATAAGTAAGTTGTGAAAAATGTTTTTAACATGGAGTTGGTAACAGGTTTTGCAGAAGAAAAGTTATAATTGAAACTTTTTGGTTTATATTTATTTAGCAGAAATAAAATGTGTTATGCATGATTTCTAGCAAACATGTACCATTCAGCAAGGCACTAGGAACATAAACAAGATATAGAAACAAATTATATGCAGAGGATTTATATTCCTGTGTCCTTAAATACTAGGTGAGTCAAGAATACAAGTACAAGTTTAACTAATTAGGGCAGAAGTTTCAGTGTAATGGTTAAGGATATGCTGCAGGAATGAGTAAGTCCTACAACCTCAGTGGTATAACGTGATAAAGGCTTATTTCTCACATAAAGTCTGCTGTGGTTCCAGGTAAATTTCCAAGACACTGTCTTTCCTGTGGTAGCTCAGCAATCAGGCTACTTTCATCTTGTGTGTCCATGATCAACATGCCAGAGAAAAAGAGAGCCGAGGACTCTTGCTTAGACAGTCCAATGTTTTGACCCAAAAGCAAATGAAATCACCTCCACTCATAACCCCTTGCCATAATTAATCATATGACCCTGCCCAACCTAAAGGAAGCTGAGAAGGCCACTTTCCAAGGTGTCTGGAAGAACAAAAGAACAGATATTCATGAACACTAGTAAAGCTTAAATGAACAGGCACCATCCCCTACTATTCTGCTTAATGACTACTTGCCCCTATTAATGATGTTATTATACAAATGAAGTAAATAGAAATTGGTGGCAAATCACAAGGTCTAACTAGTCCAATTTGGAGGGAAGATCTGGAGAAGAGTCTGGATTAGAGAACCCAATGGATTAAGGGAATCTTGAATAATGAAGATATATTGAACTTTCACTGAGATAACTATGATCAGTGTAGATAAATCAAAAGTTCCTGAACCCATGTTATATCTCCTCTTTATCACTACCTTGACAGAACTCATTCATGAGTTGTTGACAAGCAAGGAAGCTTATGCTTGGAACACTCACTCAGCACCTTGCTTCCGCAAAGGACAATCTGGGCCACCCAGAGGGAAGGGGAAGCCATCACTTAAGAGTCATAAAAGGAAAGAGTAAACAGGACAAAATGAGAAGTTGAAATAGAGGATGACGTTACTTTGTACAAGCAAATTTTCAAGGGCAAGATGATTCACTATACCAAAAAAATGAAAATGAACAAGTTTATAGAATTTTGTCAACTGCATTACTTGCTGTCTGTGACCAGTTGCCTCTAGGATCCAGCACAAATCTCTCTGGATGACATTTCAAGGAAAAAATTCAAATAATTTAGTTAACCGGACTTGGTTTGTGTTTGTTTGTTTTTGGACATATGGCTAGGAGTTCACCTCAGTTTGCGTAGCTGATAAAAAAGAGGGTTTGGGGTTTGTGTTGGGTATTTTCTGTGCTATGCTTGTAAATGTTGCATTTATGTGCTGGTAGCTTTTATGGTAGCTTTTCATTCAAGGTCATTTATTTATACTGACATCAGTAGCATTTTCGAGCTATGGGGGTATACAAAAAAAGGTTACAGATTACACCACTAAATTCCCTTCTAACTTCTAAGGCATAAATGTGTCCCTTTTAGGCTTGGTGTTTAATATCTTTTGCAAAGGCAGGAATTCCTTTTTTAAAAGCTCTTTCTTTAAAAGAAAAATCGCGATTTTCATAGAAGTGGGTTTTTTAAGTACAGAGGGCTATTTCGCTCATGTTCAGAAAGCCATTCATTGGCCCCAAGGAAAATTCTGTTATGGAAGGATTGACAAAACTTGACACGATGGAGAGCAACTTAGTGAAACATGAAAAATCATCACAGTCATAGTCCCACTGAAACACCTTTTTTTTATATTCAGTAGGGAAGTAGAAGTTACAGATTGATTCCTATCATATTCTGCCTCCTACCTCCTACCTCCTGCCTCCTGTTTTATAATTAAGAAATTTACTTGACTTTTAATAAGCCTCAATTCCCTTACCAGTGTATTAACACCAATGAATAAGATGTTCTCTGTGGCTGCTTACCGTAGCAAAAATCTAGGTAGCAAAATTCATGATGTGGGACCGTCAAAAGAAGCATGTGGATTAGTTGCTAACATCCTCCGTTTCTTGTAGGTCAATATAAACTACCACGTCAAGATGAGACCCCTAGATTCTTAGCATGATAATCATGCTTATGGGATCTGGGGAGGCACGATGCTCTTGGGAAGTCTGGTGTCTTGCCTGAGTCTAGTAAATGACATCAAGGTTGGCCCAGGAAGAAGCAGAAGGAGAGTACTGGGAAGCCACCTGGACCCAAGGAAGGTTAAGGCCATTGGAACTTCAGAACATCTGATACTTTCAAGGAACTCTCAATCCTCTCCATCTTTCTGAACGCAACACTCAGACCTCAGACAGAGGTAACAACTGAGGCTCCTATAACATCCACTGTGCTTGGTATTTATTCCCTCATTCTACTTTTTTCCTTCTATTTACTATCATCAAATATGACTTTCCAAAGGCTTTCCTGCCCATTTATCCCCCAAACTAGATCATCTCCGAGGATATCTATAGGTCCTGCCATGCTAGGATTCAAAAAATTGTAAGACACGTAAGTCATCATCTGTTTATCCTTAAACCCATTCTGGAGGCTCAAGAAGGTTATGACTCTCAATTTAAAAACTGCTGTGACTAACAACTCCAAATCGCTTACTATATTCAGCAAGAGTTCATTAACAAGTAAACTCAAGGCCTGACAGGTTATTGCTTTTATACAAATGAGCTTATTAACCAGCACAGTTAACATATTTGGTAGGCACTGAGCATTTCCTTAAGGAAGCTCCTAAATAACCTAATCATCGAAATTAATAGATTTCTATTGAACTGTTTACATGTTATTACTGGTAAATCTCATTAGCCAGTCAATGAACATGTTAAATTATCAAAACAAATAACCTGAACTAAACATAACAATTGTATGTTGCATAGACACTCTCTTCATTTTAACTGGGTACTTTCAGTTAATAAAAATATTTTCAATCCTATGTCTTGCTAATCTGTAACAAATCGCTTCTTTATTTTCTATACTGTATTTGCACATGGACAAAATGCCCTCCAGATACTCTTGGTTTTGCTTTATTATTCCTTAAAAAATACACTGACATTAACTTTGGCATTTTGTTACTTCATTCCTTCAGCCAACATTTATCAAGCACTTCTTTGGGCTGAGCACTGGATATCTCTTCCCTGAACCGTAGTCACCTCCTCACTTGTTCACCCACAGTAACCTTGAATCTTCCAAACTATTTTCCACACTGAAGCCTGAGGCTGAGGCTTCCCAAGGCTCTTAGGACAAGGCCAAAATGCTTCTTTTGGCCACAAGGCTCTTCATGGTCTGGCCTCTGTCTTTCCAGCATCATTTTGAACCACATTTTCCCTCACTCTCTGTACTTCAATCACGACTGTGTTCTTTCAAATCCTCACGCTTGCCAGGTATTCTCCTATCCCCTGGTCTGTGAAGATGTTATCTGCTTTGCATCCAACACCCTTCCATTACCCTTCATGAATCAACTGCTAATCATCCTTCAAAATTCAGATCAAGTACCACCTCATTAGCAAACTCTCAGCTGACCTTTCTGAGTGGGTCAATTATCCCTAGTATGTGCTCTCAACATACCCTTTGTCTACATGATCACATTTGTAATGCCAAATTTATTGCTGTGATAATTTAATGTCTGTCTCCCCTACTAGACTCAGAACTCCAGAAGTCAAAATCACCATTTTATCTCCATTTAAAAGTGTAACGATGGGCACAAGCAGCTCTCAACAAATATGTATTGAATTAATGAATAAACAATAAATATCAGGATATTTGAAATTTCTGTATGATTAAAGAAAACAAAAACAAAGCTCTGCACAAAATGGCAGACTGGGTATGGTGGAAATCTGTCACTTGTGGCAGCCCAAACACCTCCGGACACCCTCCACTGTAATAGTTCTCCATATTGTTGATCCTCATGTTTCTCAAGTTGAATCCAAAATCTCTATTTCCCAGAATCCCATTCTTTTAGCATGTAGACTTATAACTAGTTTCCATCAAACAGCTGTACCAACGAGAGACTTGGAAGGCAGATTTGAAGATAATGAGGCAGCAGGCTCTTCTGGCAAAAACAATTGCAGGGGCATTTGATATTCCACACCATACGTAAGGGGTGCTCTGATACTGGATCCTGGCTTTGTTGGTGTTGAGGAACAGGTAGAGGCAGCAGTGGGATTTCTACAAGGCTGAGCTGAGAGGAGTTTGGGCATTTCTCTTAGCTGTGTTACTTCTGACCGTACAGCCTTCACTAAAGATGGTTTACTGACACTCTTAGAAACTGCATGAGCTAACTAATTCCTTTCAGCTTCTGCTAGCTGGAATAGATTCTTTTGTCTAGCCAGAAACCCTAAACTGATACCCCTGAAGAAAATATTTGCAATGTGTCCATAGCAAACAAAAGATTTCCATAAAAAAAGCTCACACAAATCTAATTTATAAGCAACTCAAAAGAATTCACAGAAGCACACTGGCCAATAAACAAATGAAAACATGCTCAGCCTTATGTATGATCAGGGAAATACAAATTAAATAAGTCATGGAATATTGTTTTTTATCTATGAGACTGAGAAATACAAATAAAGATTAAAATATCCATCATAAAAAGGGATACAGAGAAATGGGTGCTTTCATTAATTATTTGGAAGGAGGGAGGGTGTATAGTCATATATTTAAGCATTCTCATTAAGGTACAAACAAGAAAGTTACACACTATCGTCAATATTATTTAAAATTGTTCTGGAAGTTCTAGACAATGTGATAAGACTAGAAAAATGAGTAAGAAGTATCAATGTTGGACACCAATAATTTTGATATGTTTCACTTGCATATGATATAATTTTCTACCTAGAAGAGTCAGGACAATCAAGTATTCTAATTATTTAGTGAGGTAGCCATATATAAGGTAAAAAATGCAAAAACCAAAAATCAGCCTTTTTTATAATTCAGAAATAATTAGAAACTATAATGAAAAAATTCCATATCCAAAAGCAATGGAAGTCACTATAACACAGAGAAAAGATCGTGAGAAAAATGTATACAAAGCCTCATGAAAAACAATCTATAAAAATGTAGACATTAAGAAGACATTAAGAAGAAAATTTAGATTTATAACACAAAGGCAAAGATATGCTTTTGGATATTTATTGTATCAAGGTTCACGTAACCAAAAAATAAAGGAAACAAATGTCCCTCTATAGGAAATACAATTGGCATTGTGATACAGCAATACAATGAATCCTCTCCAAAAAAAAACAAAACAAAAAACAAAACAAAACAAACAAAAACCTGTTAAAAAGAATGAAATAGAAACTCAAAGAAACAGAGAGTAGAGTGGTGGTTACCAAGGGCTAGGGAGTGAGGAGTGGGGTAAAATAGGAGATGTTGGTCAAAAGGTACAAACTTCCAATCATGAGAGGAGTAAGTTTTACGGATCTATTGTACAACATGCTGACTATAACTAATAATAAGGTATTGTACACTTGAAAGTTGCTAAGTGAGTATGTCTAAATGTTCTCACCACAAAAAAGATATAGTAATTATGTGACTTGATGGAGGTGTTAGCTAATACTATCGTGGCAATCATTCTGCAATATATAAGTGTATCAAATCAATGCAGTGTACACCTTAAACTTACATAATGTTATATGTCAATTATATCTGAAGGGGGAAAAAAGAATAAGGTAGTTCTATAAGTACTGGCATGAAAACTCACCAGCCAAATTTTGGTTATTTTTTTTAAGATGTAGAACAAAATGTGATCCAGTTTTTTCTTTAAAAAATATGCATGATTGTATATATAAAAAATACAGACACAGTTCCATAAAGATATTGTATCGGACACCTCTTGTGCACACCTTCAATCATCCCATCACCTACAAGCTCTTCCTATAGCCCCTGCTGCTTCCACACAGGTTTTGACCAGCCTTACACAGGTACAAGGTAACCAGACCTCATTACAGTCCACATCAGGTACAACTAGGCTTCCTGCCCAAGGGTGAATTCTAAGTAGCATTTCCTATGGCTCCTTAGAATCTCAGGGAGCAAAGGGGACAAGAGAGAAACTTTCACTTTTTGCTTTGCACACTGTGTATGATTTAAATTTATTATCTTTTAAAAAAGCATTCACTTTTTTTAACATCTTTATAGGAGTATAATTGCTTTACAATGCTGTGTTAGTTTCTGCTGTATCACAAAGTGAATCAGCTATATGCACACGTATATCCCCACATCCCGTCCCTCTTGCATCTCCCTCCCACCCTCCTTATGCCACCCCTCTAGGTGGTCGCAAAGCACCAAGCTTAAAAAGCATTCACTTTTGTAAATGATGAAAGTGTAGAGAATCAATAGGAAAATTACAAATTCAATAAAAGGTGTGAAAAATGGAAGAATCTAGCCAGATGGATGGCCAGGATGAACAGAAATTTTGTGGAGTTATTTATAAAGACTGAAAACACAAGAGTAGCAGGATTAGCAGGGATGATGAAGTTCAATTTTAAACATAGTGAGTTTGAGACAACAACATCCAGGTAATAATGCAGTAGTATGAAGAGTATTTTTCCATGATCTAGCCATATAAAAGAAGGACTTAGTGTATTTAATCATACATAGTCTAGCTGTTAATTCTGTTCAAACAAGATTTGGTCAAAATATGAGTTTTTAAGCAATAAGCAAAGTTAATTACATCATAAGATTTTTGAAGGTAAAATTTATAAAACTAAAAAATACAATTTGTTCTACTTTTACAATTCTGATCTTCTGGAAGGAGGTTTATCATTTAATTCTTAAGCATGATTGTCACTTGACATAGTATCTGAAACCACTGCACTATATTGTATGGGTTAAGTACAGCGAAGTTACTCTACTCTGTTGTTGAGGCAAGGCTTCCAAGGCTGGACTTCGAGTACTTATCCACTCAGTTTGACCCCAAACACCTATTCCCTTTACTCCAATTACCCAGATGTTATCATTCTCTATGTGTGCCATGAAGTGAAAAGTTCGAACTCACTGGATTAAAATAGTTACAATAAATAAATAAATAAATAAATAAATAAATAAATAAATAAATATTATTTATTGTTTTATGAACCCACCCAAAATATTTTTCCATTAGTTTGAATAGCATATCAAAAATGTTATTTTGGAGGCTTCCCTGATGGCACAGTGGTTAAGAGTCCGCCTGCCGACGCGGGGGACACGGGTTCGTGCCCCGGTCCGGGAAGATCCCACATGCTGCGGAGCGGCTGGGCCCGTGAGCCATGGCCGCTGAGCCTGAGCGTCCGGAGCCTGTGCTCCTCAACGGGAGAGGCCACAACAGTGAGAGGCCCACGTACCGCAAAAAAAAAAAAAAAAAAAAAAAAAAATGTTATTTCGGTACCAAATAAAATATGAGGCATATATCCCACCCCACACCTACTACTTTTTTATCTATTATTTTGTAGAAGAAAATATAAACATACATTTTTCCAACATAGTACTCCACAGGATCATGGGACAGGGACGATGGTATGCAAAAGATCCCCCTTGCTGGTCTTTCCTTTGTCACCCTTTATTTCAGCTAAACTAAAATTAACTTTTCCTTTCCCATCTACTTAACAGTACCACCTTACTTTGGTGAGTCAAAGAAAAACTTATCATAATTAAAACTCACGTTGACATGACTAAATGCTGGGCATGTATTAAAGTCGTTTGGGCCAAAATAGTTCTTTGTAAATGGTGAAAAGAGTCAAGCATAGTTTTAGTCCTTCCGGCCCTACAAACTAGGCCATCACCACCACCTCCTTTCTAGATACCTAGCGAACTTCAAATTCTTTCTGATCCATCCCATCACAATAAATCCTCAAGACATTACCTAATAAACTCCTTTAAAACAAGATATAAACTTATGATAATCTCAATAACTATCTCTCCCAAGTATATATATATTTTTATAAGAGAAAAACCTTTAAAAATGTTTCAGGTATTAGTATCATGTTGATCAAGTATTCTAGGCAGGAGAAATCTTTTCAAATCCTCGAGTTTATACTAGTTAGGTAGCTAGCTGACCCATGCATTATTCCTACAACTGTCTATGTGTAGTTTAAGACTTGGAGAGTAAAAATACAACGTGATGGAAGAAGGAACCATTATTTTCTTCAAAGGGAAAATGAATTTGTGCCTAACTAGTTGAATTAGTTAGCCTCCTATCATTCCTGGTCTGGATACTTTTCCCCATGTCCCAAAGCCCCAATCCTAAAGTCAACAACATCACCCAGAATTGGACATTGGGTGCTTTTTTTAACATAGAAATAAAACAGTAAGTAGGACCACTAGTCACCATGTCTGCAAGAGAACTGAAAAACTAATATATACTTCCTTGCTCCACAGCTTGACCACCACTGGTTTCCAAAAAAGGATGATAAATATTCTATTTTTCACATTCAACAACTGTGAAAATCAAGATACACATTTAGTACTATTTCTCTCTGAAATATACCACTCTTTACATAGAGCTGTGCATAGAGGAGTGAGACATATAAAGTTTCTGTCCCTTGCACACAGGTTAGCAGAAGGCAGAGATGAGGTTTTGACTCATGGCCATTGAACAGCAATTGTCAAGGGTGACTGAGAAATCAAAAAAGACAGGCGAACAGCTAAATTTACTAACTCAAATCCTAACCCAATTTGTATTCAACCTAGATAGAATATTTTTCAAGAAAAAAGGTAATATATCATACAAACTGTTCAAATACCACGTTTAGGATTGTGAGTTCTGTTTCCCCTATAACTGTGAACTGCCTTCAGTAGTCTTTACATTGAGGGAGACAGGGAGATGCTTGACTTTCCACGGCTTGGGCTTCTACAGGGTGAGTGAGTCCTCCACTCCACATCCCTCCACCCAGAAGAAACAGTCAGAGGAACAATTTTACTCCAGCCCCTTACTGCTTCCTCCATATGAGGAGCTTTCCACACAAGGAGGTCACAAGATCTAGACTTGGAAATGAGGAGAAAAGTAGTAGGAGACACATTTTGCCTTTGGATCCAAGCTGCATGTTCCCGTCCAATTTGAACTCTAATAAAGTTGCTGTTCTTTCACTCTCACTTGGATAAGAGATGAATAATTATGTTCTCCAACACACTTCCAAACTGGAGTAAATAAAAGATAATCCAAGCTTTCAGTTGTACACTTTTGATTCACCAATCATTACAATTTTTTTTTGAAGAAACACCTTCTAAAGATCATCAAATATATATATATTTTTTGCGGTATGCGGGCCTCTCACTGTTGTGGCCTCTCCCGTTGCGGAGCACAGGCTCCGGACGCGCAGGCTCAGTGGCCGTGGCTCACGGGCCTAGCCGCTCCGCGGCATGTGGGATCTTCCCGGACCGGGGCACGAACCCGTGTCCCCTGCATCGGCAGGCGGACTCTCAACCACTGCGCCATCAGGGAAGCCCAAGATCATCAAATATTTTAAGCTATAAAAATAAGTCCAGAGTTCCCAATTCTCTGACCAAACTTATTCAAGATGCAAGAAAATCTGCTCTGCTAGGAGCCTGTCCTCCTCTAAGCTCAGCGATGATGCAAAACACATCTGCGGTCACTAAAACCACTTTTAAATTGAACTGCCTGATGTTTGTAAAGAGCAATGCCTTTAAAATGTCATAAGAGCTATAAAAAAAAAAAAAAACTGGAGAAAACTGTTTATTCCAAACAAATATTTTCACTTTGTCCACAGCAAAGGTTTCTGTTTAATTCAAAGACCCTGAATTAGAACAGCGCATAGGCCAAGGTTACCTCTCATGTAATAAAATGTTAGACTGAAAAAAAGAGGGTAACCAGGGAACTTCATGTGAACTTTGATTCCATAAATCAGTCACCGGATTCAACAACCTCACTGCAGTTTAGTGGAAACTAAAGGCAGGTAATCTCCTAAAACCAAAAATAAGAAATAAGGGGAAAAGCATGTCAAGTCTCAAGGCCCCCAACACCCTCCCCATCACCCCCGGCCCTCCCCACCACCACCCCCTCTTTCCCACCACCATCCTAACCCTCACACTGAGACCCTCTCTTCCTCCTATTTAGCCTCAGACTTCACTCAGGCACACAAAGGGAATTCTTCACAGGATTCACCCCTCTGCTTTCTCTTTCTTTCAGATCATTTAGTTGACCTAAAATTCACAGTTGGTGAGAATGTTTGAAAAACTTCTTATCAGGTAAAGTACTACTAACCTAATCCTGGGTAATAATAAAACATTTTTAATATCAGGCTGATTTAACACAGTAAATGGTCTGCATATTGAAAGAATGAATAAGCAATTCTCTCTGAATTAAAATAGGCAAGCATTTATCCCCAAGGTTCTTGTAATAAAAGCAAAGTATTAACTAATATGAAAGGTTGTCTGTAGTCGTCTCATTTCTTTTCCAAGATGCACCATTAAAGAAATATCATATTATCACTTATATGTGGAATCTAAGAAAAAGAAATGATACAAATGAACTTATTTACAAAGCAGAAATAGACTCACAGACACAGAAAATAAACTTATGGTTACCAGAAGGGAAAGGTGGGGGGAAGTGGGGGAGGGATAAATTAGGAATTTGGGAATAACATAATATACACACTACTATACATAAAATACACAACAAGGACCTACTGTACAGCACAGGAAACTATACTTAATATTTTGTAATAACCTATTCTTTTTCAGATTCTTTTCCCATATAGCTTACCACAAAATATATCACAAGATCTTCCCTGCAGTTGCCAATTTTTTAAATATATAAAATCTTAGTTTTACCATCAACTGTTGATTAGAATAAACTTCTCTACTTCAGCAACTAATCTGCAAAATGGGGATAGACCTTGTCTAGGTGATGCATTTCAGGTGCATGTATAAGGACAAATATAAAACTAAAAGGCTTAATTCTTCCTACTGCAAATAAGAGAAGAAATTTCCTTTCCCTCCTTTTCTCTCTGAGCATTTAATTTAGAAAACTTGTTATTCTAAGTACTTTCTTCTCTGTTTGAAGTGTATACAAATCCTCTTGAAAACTAGATAGGCTTTTCATCAGCTTTGTGACCTAGGAATATCTTTCTCTAGGACCTGGGAGCCATCTCTTTGAAATGCACACATCAAGAGAGATAGCGCCCCTATACCCCAGTTTCAGTGAGAGAGTAGAAGTCTAATTTTGGTGGGCCTCTTGCTCCAGGTGCAAAACTATCTCCTGTAATAAAGATATGAGAAGTTTGGTTTTCCTCTGGATAAAGCTAATTAGCTAATACAGATGGTCACCTCAATTACCAGGTGAAGTAAGGATGATCTATGTGTGACAAGTGGCAGTGTCAAGTCCTCTTACTTGAGGACTAGTTATAGTTTATCTTGAAAAAATGCACATAGTGGGTTGTCTTTGCTTGACTACAAAAAGGGTGAGATTTCTTTCTGCCCTTTCTAATCTGTTAGTGGATTACCTGTGATATGTCTCACATTCTGGTTTAATGAAAGTGTTTCTTTCTCTACAACCTTTGTGGAAAGGATTTCCAGGTTGGGAGAAGATTTTGGTTTAAATTCTGTTTCCCCAACACATGGAAAGAGCCATGAACAAACCCTCCAAGTGGCATATGGTTATGGCCAGTGTGGGGTCCCAAAAAGAGTGAAATAACACACATGAGCAACTGAATTGACCATTGTGGCTTCACTGCCTCATTTGAATAATTAACCCAACCAAATATTAGATGCATGTTCAATACTCAGTAAAGTCCTATTGATTGTTGAGACATGCTATTTTAAGAGTGCCCCTATTCCTAAATTTACTGGCTTTTGTTTTATTTAGCTCTAATTAACTAGTCATCCCCTATAATTGCTCTCCATTAATTTCATATGTCTATCCTTAATGGAGGTCATAAACTAGTTAGGTCATAAATATTGACTAATACAAATTCACAGAAGTATTTCATTTACCTCCACTATGTTTGAAAAGGATTTGAACTTGAATGCCTTTAGGTTTATGACCCCTGCTCTAGAACATCCTCCTCCTCCTTATGGTCAAGATATTAGCTAATACTGCTTATGCCTGCTTTGTAATGGGCATTCTTAGTAATTCTCCTGCATTAATTTCCTTAATTCTCACAACTACCCTTGGATAGATCATATTAAAACCTCCAATTTACAGAGGAGTTGCTGAGGCACAGAAAAGTTAGAACTTAAGGTCATAAAATTTGTAGACTATGGAGCCAGCATTCAAACCCTATCTGACTATCTGGCTCTGAACCAATGACTTCAACAATTCCATAATGCTCCTTGTGAACAAAAACCCGAACTTTATCATGCCACCGAAGGGATGAACAATTTTCCTAATTGCTTCTGTTTATCTAAGTCTGATTCTGTTCCTATAAGGTAAACTGGCACAGAGTTCCCCTTTAGTATATTTCTGGTTTCTAAACACTAACATAGGCTCAGATTTTGAGCCCTTAGGATACTCATTGCAGTCCTGGAAGTGATGAAGGAAGTACAAAGTCAGAGAAGCCTGTGAATAACTGTCCTGCGCTTTAGCATCCTATTGCCCAGATATAAATTTCTTATGCAGCCACTGAGATCCCACACTGGTTTAGAACAACAGAATGATCACCTATCTAGTGCAGTTAAAAAAGATCTGTTATTTTATTCATAATGTTTCAAAGGGTAAAATAATAAATCTCCATTGCATGGTAGCACTTCTCTCTAACAATCTCTTTACCAAAATACTCAGGAAGATCCTGGAGGTTAAACCAAATGGTCACTAGGGACTGAGTGTTAACATCCATGAAGGGCAGAGTGAAGAGATGGGGCATGAAGAGAAATGTTACAACTGATACCACAGCTGTAAGCCAGGACTCATCGAGAACTCTCACCACCCTGAAAGGGGGGAGTAGAAAAACTCCAAAACAGAAGACTATAAAGAGAGCTTTTCTCTGGGAAAGAAAAAGCAAGACCTTTGTGGGAAAGCCCAAGCCTGTACCTCTCATGGGTTTAGAACCAAAACATACAGTTCCTTAGAGGTGCGGAAAACTCTGGAGCTAAAAATCTAATGTAAACCTGGCACTACCCCTGAGGTGTTTGTCAGAAGCAAAGGTAGGGCCATTCTGGAGTGAAGCTCCCGAAATCCAAGCCACAAGGAATTTTCACAGAAAAAAACAATCCACGCTAAAAATAATCTCACATTTTAAAATTATAAAGCTCATAAGGAAACAATTTCCCAAGACACATGAATCTTGACACTAAGCATTAAAAATCTTTGGAGACAATTATCACTATATAAAAAAATTATTTTAAAATCTGATCTCTTTGATGAAAGTTTAAAAAAATGCCTAAAGGAAAAAAGTTGGAGTATCCCTCCCTATGTTATCCTTACCCAACCCTAGAACTAATTCAAGTTGAACTTGAAGCTAATTCATTATTACTTAGAAATGTCTGACTCTAATCAAAGTAGGGTGTTCAGTTTCAGTTGGCACTTAGGTCAACACGATATGAAATGGAAAGTCATAAATGTTAGGACAGAGAAAATCCCCTTTGTCTTTTTCTCTGAGAAAGTTGGCATAGAATTATTTTATTGCTAATATTACTCTTTTGTTGAAGTCTTCTCAGCTTAGGCACTAAAATTTGCCATTCTTAGAAATATTTATATAAAAGTCCATGCTGTGCTTACCTTTATGTTCACTCAGTAAATACTCAGTGAAAGTTTACTGTGTATTTGTTCTAGATGCTGTAGATTGGCTGCTCAAGTTGGAGGGCAAGACTGAAAATAATTATTAGGAGTTAAACTCAGCAAAGAAATAACACCCAAGGTCAAGTCTATCACTAAATTCTCCAAGGGGTGAGTATATACAGGGAAGAGCAGAGTCCTGAGGCATAAGGCAGTGATTAAAGTTCAGGAGCAGTAGGAAAAATCTAAGCTGAAGAGAAAGAGTCACATTTCAAAGAGGAAAATGAACATAAGTTATTGAGAGATTCAAGAAAGTACAAAATTCAATGTCAGAACAACGGGAAACCAGGGCCATTGAACCTGGTGATTGGGAAATCACTGGAGATACTCATTAAACAGCAAAAATTAAGACCTTTACAAACAGGAAAAAAATGAGTGGTAAGGAAATGGCAACAATTAGTAGAAAGCATTCATTCCAGAAATTCAGCAGTAAATAAAGATGATGACAGCTGTAGGGACAGCAACAGCTTATAAAGGAAGGAACGGAGTAAAATTAAATCAGTAAAAACTGATGACACTAATTCAAGAGGAGGTAACTAAAGTTACTTCCTCCAGGTATTAGAGTCAAAGATGGAGGTAGAGTACAGATGAACTGGTTTGCAAGACAGAAACAGAGACACAGATGTAGAGAACAAATGTATGGACCCCAAGGGGGGAAAGCAGGGTGGGAGGGGGTGGGATGAATTGGGAGGTTGGGATTGACATGTATACACTAATATGTATAAAACAGATAACTAATAAGCACTTGCTGTATAGCACAGGGAACTCTACTTCACTTTGCTGTACAGTACAAACTAACACAACATTGTAAAAAAACTATACCCCAATTTAAAAAAAAAAAAAGATGGAGGTAGAGGATTAACACTGAGGAGAAGAGACAGCTCTTCACTGGGCAAGCTCTCACAGATGTTAAGACATCATATGAAGCAACACAGAAGCTCCTGTGAGAGGGGCTCAATCAGCACTGCAGTTCATATTCCTCTGTGGTGGAGGAGGGGATGAGGGGAAAGCTGTGGGGAGACCGTAAGGCTCCACGGAAGGGAGACAACAATCTGTGCGGTAGACCACAAATGGAGGACCTTGGCTGTCCCTGAGATACTTATGAATGAATGAACGAATGAATAAATAAATAAATAAAACTAAAGTAAAAAATAAAACACCACTAAGAGGGAGTGACTCAGGTCCACTAAATTGGCTAGCAGGGTGCTCTCCCAAAATTAACTTTAGCAACTGAAAATGAGGCCTCTCATTATTTACAAAGCAAGAAAAGCTAACACAGAGCTAAGTCAGCTGGAGCTACTCCCATGCAAACAAACAAATAATCAAACACACAAACAAAAAAACAAGAAAAATATTTCTAAAAAGCAATTATATAACACTTCAGTAAATAAAATATTTCTTTTCTGTATATTCTTTGGAAAGTATTATCATAAGCAGTTTTACCTTTTCTTTTGCACAGAAGAAAGACCCTTAGCTAAAAACACTTCTACAAAATTTGGATGTCAGTTTAAAGGTGAGGAAGAGGGAGCACGAGAGTATGTGCTTGGGTAAGAAAACTAAACCTACAAGAATGACATGAGGCCCAAGGAGAGGCACTTCACACATGGCCCTGAGTGAGAGCAAAACTCAGAGTCTATTAGCACTGAGGATTCACTTGCAATAATTAGTAGAACATGCAAAGGGTCATCAATGATTAAAATAATGATTTTTCGTAGGACAATTATGATGAAGCTCGTTGTGTGTAAATATGACTATAATGCAGACTTAAAAAACTAAAGTATATCAAATCTTTATCCCTGCTCATTTTTAAAAATTCTAACTCAGGCTAATTTTTCCTACACACTGAGTCATTTCTGAGCCATTAGTTGCAAATGTCAAGTCTTTTAACATAGACAAAAGAACCCTGTCTGTTACTGATATCTAGACAATATTATTTTGTGCCAGGGCACGTATGTTTATTTGTTTGATTTGTTTCGTTTTGTTGCGGTTGTTTTGAAATACAAAGGCAGGTTTTTCAAAAAATACTCAGTGGAGAACAAACCAATGCTTCCTAAAAACAACAAAAACCTGGGTTGCTCTCTACAGGCAGTGACTTATTTATTTTATCCACACTTGCCAGCTTGAAGCTGAATATTTTATATCCACCTGCTCAGGTGAAAAATCAGCAACACTTATTCCATTGAGACTCAGAGATAAAAAGCAATTTTTACCATATACTCAATCACCAGCTTTTAGCTCTGTTTGGTATTATTTTGAAAAGTCTGATATGCTTGTTAGCAAAGCACAACACAAATTCAACAATGCCCCAGATTGTCTTTATGATTTTTTGTTCTCTATTTATTTATTTAATGGCTTTTTATAACTGTGCCCATTCTTGAAGCTTTGAGGCACACATAGATATGTATGTATATGCACACACACAAATTTTCAGCAAATAACTGCAATGACATCAAAGAGAAAAATTAACAGGATTAAAAAAAAAAGCATTCTTGCATTACCTTTCCATCTACATAGGCTCTATAGAAAAAGCAGTATTTCAAGCTCAACTGGAATCCCATGGACACAGCCTTAGGATACTATTATTGCATAAAAAAGACAGGTCATCTCTAAAAAGATGGAAACATAGACTCAAGGATTCCCTCTTCTGCGAAAACTTCCCTAACCACATTGCAAAAACTAACCATTAGAACTTGCATAATTACCAAGGATAATCTCCTTTGCGGAGACTCTTTTTTTAGTTTAACAATCCTTGGCATTTCATTTAAGTTTCTATAAGTCATTAAAATACTAATTTTTATCTTGGTTTTACTGTTACTACTAGTATAGAAATTCTAGGAAATATTAAAAGGTCATTTTTGCTATTTTTCCCTGTGTAGGGGTCCCCAAGACCACACCCAGCTTCAAAGATTCACTAGGAAGTTTCACAGGACTCAGCATACAGCTGTGTTCATGACTAATGCTTATTAAAGCAAAAGGTTACAAAACAAAACCAGCAAAGGGAAAAAGCCCATGTAACAAAGTCCAAAGGAAACCAGGTACGATCTTCTAAGAGTTCTGTCCCAGTGGAGTCATACAGGACTTAATTCCACTAGCATCAAATTATGACAACACATATGCAGTGTTGTCCACCAGAGAAGCTCGTGAGACTCCATGCCCAAGGCTTTATGGGAGACTGGTGGCATGCTCCCAGAAGTAAAGCAGGTGTTCCGCATAAACCATACTGTTTGCACAAACAGACTGGGCACAGAGAGCCACTCTTTTATTAGGTAGGGAATAATGGGAACATTCCAGAAATCCAAGTTCCCAAATACCAGCCAAGAGACAACCCTGTAAACAGCCCTTTCTAAGGACTGTAGCCTCAGGCCTGCTATGTTAACGCTTTTCTGCCCATACCCTTAGAGATGGGATGGCCACAGTTTTGTGTCTAAAGCTGGAACCCTGCGGAAAACTTCAAGCCTTGAGGTGGCGGGGCGGGGGGAGATGTAGATTCATGGAAGAGTATTAAACTAGATTTTCTTTGAGGAAGAAGAGATGACAGTGTTGAATGAAAAAGGAACAACAGCCCAGTGTGTCTTTTCTGAGATGAAGAAAAAAATGAGGATGGCCTTTTAGCAAGTAGCAGGGTCCAATGTTCATCTCCAACACAGGATTGAGTATGGTAGCATTTTTCTTTAGGGCAGGTGATACATACGGATACCTTGCAATCTAAATATTAAGAGCTTAACTTTAAAAACCAAATCAAAAGAAACTTGAGCATATTCTTGGCAAAAAAGAGCAGAAATACCTCATGCCCTTGTGGACTTGAAA
Organism: Mesoplodon densirostris; assembly: GCF_025265405.1. Lineage (NCBI taxonomy): Eukaryota > Metazoa > Chordata > Mammalia > Artiodactyla > Ziphiidae > Mesoplodon > Mesoplodon densirostris. The sequence goes on along the minus strand of NC_082663.1, from coordinate 100,922,301 downwards.
TTCAAAGACCCAAGTGACAGACTTGATATACTGAAGACCCATGTCCAGGTTTTCTGAGTTGTATTGTGTTTCTGGGGTTCTTATATGACTCCCAGGAAAATTATCCTCCCTTCATACCATCAACCCCACCAAAACATTTTTTAAAAAATTTTGTTCTGCCAAAGGAGATTCAAAGAGAATCTTTGAATTCCTTTTCTTTGAGAACCTTTTCTTTTAAAAGAAAAGGAAATTGATATTGGCCTTCTAGCCAGAGTTAATTTTTATATGAATTTAAGAAATACAATTATGTGATTCTCTTTGAATTTCCTTCGGTAGAACAAAATCATTCCAGTTAAACATGTAATTACATGGAAACTTCATGAGGAAGTACTACCAACTTATTTACTGATGAAGAAACAGGCTTAGAAAGATTGAGCAACTTGCTTGAGTTCCTAGAACTAGGTATTAGTAGATCCAGAGCTCAACCCCATTCTTGATGCCTTCAGAAGCTATTCATGTGACAACAGTACTACAGTACAGTATACTTTTTTTTAACATACACCCTAAGAGAATTTAGAAAAAATGGGCATGCCTCATACATACATTTAAAATGACATCTATTTTTCACTACAATTCAAGTAATTATAAGGGATGAAATGCCCTATGTATTATATTGACACCATATATATGATTGTATTATTCTTTAAAATATACCCAATGGAATATAAATGTGACTGCAATTTGATCAGCATCCATTTGAAGAATTAATAAATACTTTTTTAACAGTTGAAAGTTTTGAATCACTCCTCTTTTTCTTTGACATGTATTCCATTCAACGTCACCAACAGAATTTTATCCTAACCTAGTAATTTTTATGCTTAAACATCTTTCATGGATCATTTTATCCTACTCCATAATAAAAATATAAGGTTCTAGTAATGGATAGTTGTTACCACCATGGAATGCTAGGAAGTAAAAAAAAATATTTTTCCTGAATGGCCAGTTTGTTGTTTAGAATGACTTTTCTCAGATAAAACTGTTGCTTTTTTAAGGAAACATTACCATTACACTCACTTTCTCAGCACCAATGCCAAGATTTCAAATCATCCTTTTGCTTGAAAGCTTAAGGGTTTCTGCACCCAAAACAAAGCAACACTTTAAGGTTGCAGTGGGTGAGAGGTTTATGTTTCTCTACAGTGAAAGAAAAGGCTATTGTGAAATGTACACAAGATGAGAGGCCACAGCCCCATGCACACACCTTGACCGCAATCACACCACTTTAGGGCAGAACAACTGAAGAATAAAATACAAAATAGAGTTGAGAAGTTAACAGTGAATTGTCTTAAAATAATCTGAGGGCTCAAATGTCCCCGGGGAAATCTTCACAACCCTCTGGGAGTACATGTACCCTTGTTTGAAGAAACATCCTACCTATATGCTAGCTTTTAATATTGAGATATTACGTTGTGGTTCTTGGGCTAATTATATTTCCTCCACCTTGAGTGTAAAATGGTTCAGGCAGAAGTTGTCTTCTTTATCTTCTTTAGCAACGTCCTATAGTACCTAACATGGCATTTACTACGTAGTACATGCTAATTAAATATTTGTTGGATGAATAAATGAATGCTATTACAAAGTAAACAAAATGTAGTTGAATGCATACATTAATGAGTTAAAGCAGATTACAAATAGTATTTTTAATAGGATCGCACTTTGGTCAAAAGAAGTATGTACGAATATGTATACATCTGTATTGGCAGATATTTCTAGGTGGCTGAATTTTTGGCCACTTTTTTTTGGTAATCTCTATTTTCTGGTTTATCTACAACCGACTTACTTAAGCTTTATAACATTTCATAAAATGCACAAACAAACAGAGCAATAAGTAGAAAAGATAGAACATCTGTTTAGGGAGTAATGTCCTGGAAATAGATGCACGCTGTGCTCAGCCCCAACAAAGGAAAACTGTTGCTTAACAAAGAATATTATGTCCTCTCTCCCTGATTTTCAGACAAACCATCATGGTCTTGAGAGGGGTCTGGGCATTTAGTTAAATGACAACCCACACTCAAACGCACAGAAACTCTGGCAAGCATTTTACCCATGTTCAAGAAGTAGCTTTTTTTTTTTTATTTTATTTTATTTTATTTTATTTTTTTGCGGTATGCGGGCCTCTCACTGCTGTGGCCTCCCCCGTTGCGGAGCACAGGCTCCGGACGCGCAGGCTCCGGACGCGCAGGCTCAGCGGCCATGGCTCACGGGCCCAGCTGCTCCGCGGCACATGGGATCCTCCCAGACCGGGGCACGAACCCGCATCCCCTGCACCGGCAGGCGGACTCTCAACCACTTGCGCCACCAGGGAGGCCCAAGAAGTAGCTTTTTTAAAGAACAGCTGCCTTATTGGTTAAAACACTGAGGAAATTTGTATTTCTCAGATTAAAAAATCCAGTAAATTTTCCAAAACCACTTGGCTCTAACAAGGGAAACACTTTAAGTTAGAAATGCTCCTAGCATATTGATCAGGAAAGAAAATGGATTTATCATTAGATGCACAAAGACCAAACATTCTCAATTTCACATTACTGTATTCTTTATAATAATATGAATTTGTTAAACATATAACTAAACATTATTTACTGTTGATAAGTTTGAAGGATTTTTCATATAAATAAATTCACAAGTCAAAAAAATTTAATTGAATCAATAATAGTCATGTATTAAGGTAAATATGACATTAATATTTATCTCTTTTCAAACTACTTCTGAATTTACATTATTTTAGACATTTAGGAAATTAACAGCTAAAAATATTCTGTCATAGCTCAAAATTGATTTTTTTTGTTGCTCCCATTGTTTTATTATTTTCCAGTTTGAGCAGATAGATTCTGCAACAAACTGAATGTTTATGACTGCCCAAAATTCATATGTTGAAACTTAACCCTCAGTGTTATTATAACAAGGAATACGACATCTTCTAACCTCCCCTCAATTCACAAAGAAATAGAACATCAAAATAGGAAAATAAAGCATAAGGAATGAAAACTACAGAAGGGTGTCATTACATGTCAAATCTTTCTAAACTTTCAACCAAAATTTCTACTAGATACATCACAGGTAGGACTATGGAAGAAGGGCTGAATCACATCCTCCCTCATGTCCTGGAGAAAGAAGACTGAGAAGCCCAGGAGGTGAGTGAACAAGACCCTAGAATGAACATACTACTGCTCCTACAAGGACAGGGGAAGCAGCTGAGATGAAAAACATAACTAGAGTTTGTCAGAAGCCACAGAAGACCTTCCTGGCCTTAGGGCTGAACTGAGAGAGGCATCTGAGCCACACCATCTCCTGGCGTATACGTGACTACATGTTCCTAACTGCTGGTTGCCAAACTAAACATGAAGAGAAACTCTTCTAGACAGAGAAAGGCTCTCCACTGCAACTCCATCTGAGTACTTTTGAGACAGGCCTGGGACCTGGGACCCTTTGCTGCAGTGCTATAATGCTTGCATTCAGACACACCTCTCCTCAAGCCACAAAATACAAAGAAACTGCATGGGACTAAAAATACCTGCATCCATGCACAGTTGGGGCAAATTCTGGACCAAAAGATACAAAAAGACAAAAAACCCAACTGCTGTTTCTGAAGAGCCAGGAGCAAAAACAACTGGGTGTCAGGATCAAAAGCAGGGTACTGCTCATGCCTCCCTGCACTCAACATCTCCTAAGGGGTGGGCAAACTACCTAAGCCACCACTCCAGCCTGACCCCTGGACACTCCCCTACTCTCACCCCAAATAAGCAATGAGCTCGCCCCACCTTGGGAAGCAAGCAAGGGAACCTGTTACTTGTTTTCGCTCCCTTCTGCAGGCGGCGCAGGGGTCCCAATAAAGCCTTGCCTGAATTTCTTGTCTGGCCTCGAGTCAATTTCTATTGATTGGGGAAAGCCAAGAACCCTGGTCGGTATCACTTTGATCAATGCCTTATCTCCCTGCATCCCACCACCACACAGGAACCTTGGCTTCTGGATTTCTGATCTAGAAAATTAATTGACAATGTGAAATTTCATCTTCATTTTCATCTAGGCATGCAGTACACAGAATTGGACATGGATTTCTTACCAAACTCACTTCATCTGCCACTATGAACAAATGTAGACTTCTTTCTGTAAGGATAAATAAAGAAATAAAAAAATCTTAAGTTATGTGAAGCAGTTCAAATGAGAGATGACTCTGCAGAATCAGAATTAATAATTTCCTGATTAATAAACTCAAGAAACTACTAATTTAGTATAATAACGTATTTTTTATTGCTTATCCATATAGCACAGGGAACTCTGGTCAATATTATGTAACAACCTAAATGGGAAAAGAATTTGAAAAAGAATACATACATGTATATGTATAACTGAATCATTTTACTGTACACCTGAAACTAACACAACACTGTTAATCAACTATACTCTGATATAAAATAAAAAGTTAAAAATAAATAAATAATAAAATTAGAATTAAAAAAAACATATTTTTTAAATGTTTTGAGTTTTCAACAAGTTTCAAGAGGACATTCAAGAGATTCAAGAGAACATCCATGAAACTAGATCAGATAGTCAACACAAGAAATATACATATATCTGAAATCACGTAAAACTGTACATAAATGGAAAATTTTAGTGGAAAATTTAAGACTGCATGAAAGCAAAAACTATATAATTAGCTACCATAAAAACAGCAAATTAGTGAGGTAGGAAACAAGTTCAAAGTTTTCTTAAAAGATGAGAACAAAATAATGAAAGAAAAATAAGAGTTATGGAGAATAAAGTTGCTAAGAGAAAAATCTTAAAAGTTTTCACCACACACACACACAAAGTTGTAACTATGTGCGGTGATGGATGTGTTAACTAACTTATTGTGGTAATCATTTAACAATATATATGTATTTCAAATCATCAAGTTTACAAATTAAATTCACACAATGTTATATGTCAACTTTATCTCAATAAACCTACAAAAAATAACAACAAAAGACTACCTGTTAATCCATCGTTTAACTATACTGTAGTTTATTTTACTTTCTTCCTCTTTTCAGGAGATTTTACATTTTTTCAGACTCTCACCATTGCTAATAATTCTGTAATAAATAATCTTGCATATAAATCTCTGTATGTACCTCTGATTATTTTATTATGGTAAATTCCTGCCTGAGTCAGAAAAACATTTTAATTAATTTAAAATTTAAAAATTGTTTTCCAGAAACACGAACTTTTTATGTTTAATCTTTGTGAATAATTTTATGTGTGTGAGATGTATATACATTATATATATATATATATATATATATATATATATATATATGTATCTAGTTGGGTGGGCTTGCTGGCTGAGTTCCATGTTTAAGAGGGGCTCTGGGTAGGCTCCCTGGTCAGGCAGGACTGCTGACTTTGTTCTGCAGTCAGGTGGGGCCACTGGCTGGATGCCGCAATCATTCCTGGTTGGACTGGGCTGCCTACTGTGTTCACTGGTACGGTGGTACCACTGGTTGCACTCTGTGATTGGGCAGGGCTATGAACTGGGCCCCACAACCCCTCCTGATCAGGTGGGTTACCAGGCTGTGTTTCCTGACCAAATGGTGCTGCAGATGCAGGTGGGCCCACAGGCAGGACACTGTGGTCAGACAGGACCTCAGGTTGTGCTGTGCAATCAGGTGAGGCTACAGGCTGTGTCCTGAAGTTGGACAGGGCCACAGACTGGGTTTAGAGATGCTATAGGCCACTGGCTGTGCTCCGCTGTTGGGCATTGTCGCTGGCCTGGCTCGCTGGTCAGAAGGTCCTCCAGCAGTATCTCGCTGTTGGGTATATACCACAGCCATTATAGCCCATTGACTGGGGATCAAATCTGACAGAACTGCCAGCTGAACAAACTGACCAGATGGAGCCACTGACTCGGCTCTGCAAATGGGTAGAGACACTGGCTGGGATTTCTGCTCAGGCATGACTATAAGCAGGAATGTGTTCAGCCAAGATTTGAGTGCTGGTTGTTGTAAGACCTGCCCCCCTTCTCTGTCTATTTCTGATCCCCAAGAGGAGAACCCCATAGGTTTTTCTGGTGATCCTCTTGAGGCGAAACCAGAGTGAGCCTTCTGGGATGCATCTCTCAACACTGGAGAAGCTGGATGTTCACCTTGGGCTCTCTTTTCCAACTGGAGAAACTGTAGACCTTGGGCGGGGGGAGTGCACTGCGCAGGTCTGGGGGAGGGACAGTGCAGTCAGAGTGTAGCCTCCACTGATCCTTTCAATGTGGCCCTTTTGGTCTCTGGCCCAGGGGGTGCTTCAGCCTCACTCCCAGGTTCTGGGATTTTCACAGTGGTGTCTGTGGATAGTTGCTTGTTGCTCATCTTGTGAGGAGAAGTGAAATCAGGAACAACCTATGTCACAATCTGGATGATGTCATCTCGAGACCTTAGGTAGTCATTTAAAATAATGTTTTTGAATTATATTTATGACATTTGAAAATGCCACCATATAATGTTAAATGGGAAAGATTTTTAAACTGAAAAAATTGACGCGAAAATGCACTAAAATGTTAGCAGCACTTATCTCCGGATATTGAATTTGAGGTGTTTTTTATCTTCTTATACTAGTCACTCTGTGCTTTTCAAATTTTCCATGAAATTTGAAAAGAACTTTTTTATAATCCAAATAAGTTATATACATATAAAATTTGTATAAGCATAAAATGTCTTTTCAACACAGAGCAATTTCTGATTGTGTCTGTCATATTCAAAATTTCTCTCATAGAGCATCTTTAAAATATTAAATGCTCTTTTTTCCCTATACCTATAGGTAGAACATATTGTATATCTGTAAATATTTTGTGCTCTTTTTATAAATACTCGGTAAGCTCTAAGAATAAAATAGTGTTTGAGCTGCATGATTCATCTTAAAGGACAAAGAAAAATATCTTACAAGTTTAGGTACACTGAAGGGTATGTAGTGGACAAGGATTACATCATGCTATGAATCTGGTGAGTTGAACATGGGATAAATTACAGAATTTTCTTTCTGCACAAAGCAATTTTTCCCAAACCTTGCTTTTATTAATGTTCATTCTGTTCTTATTTTCTGTTCACTTAATGGTAAATTACCAGGTTATCTGAAAGCAATAATAAACTAACTTCTCTTTTGATTCTTCTTAAGGCAATTTATTTTAAATTACAGTTGGAAAATAAATGGAAAAGAATGCCCCTCTGCCTTTCTGAAGTACTTTTTATGTTATTGCTTTCCCTCTTCTCATTCCCCCCATCAAAACAGTGTCCCTGTCTTTCCATTAACCCTCATCACTTTAACAGCATCCCCTTTATTTCTATGAATGCAGTGGGCATCAACTACAGTGAGATGTCAGTGAACAACAGAAACATTAAGCCTTTAACCCACTATGTTAGAAAAGTCACTTACTGTCAAAAATATGATACATTTCAAATTGGAAGGCAGCCCTCTCCAACTCTACAACTCCTTACCTGCTCAGGATTCTGCTTGAATTTAGAATCAGCATCACAACTGGGATGTACCTGATTCTGATATATAACAAGCCAAACTCTCAAAAAGAGATTAAAGATATGAGAAGGCGTGTGTACACCACAATCAAACAACTATTTCACAAAGCTGTTGAGCAGAGAGAATTGACTTTTTAAAAAAGAGGCCTGTGGACATCCAGGTAGGGCTTCTGTAGGTACCCACCTGTGCCAGGGATACTGCAGGATCAGGATGAAAGGTTAATGAAAGTAATTTTCCTAAGAAGGATCCATTGATGTTAACCAACATATTAAGGAGAATATCCACTTATCAGTCTGTGGCTAGAAACCTAGCAGCCTAGCACATGTCTACTGATCAGCTCCTCTCTCCAACAAGAATATTTACATTGGGAAACAACAGCTACAATGAGAACATTCACAGTGAACATACAGTCAGTGCAACAGGAAGTAGGTGGATTGGATGATCACTGGGGCACAAGAATCATCAGTCTGTGATGATCTCCACTATGAGAAACACCCACAAAGTCAACTAGTCAATGATCTCTTTCTGTGGGATCTCAGCTAAAGGAAAATTTGAGTACTTCTTGCCCATTGGAATTAATTTTGTTAATTGAGCTTTAACTTACAAACAATGAATTGTATTTAAGTGTACAGCCCGATAAGTTTTGATAACTTTATAAGCCCATATAAACTCCACTTTAATCAAGAGAACTATTCCACTATATATGAAATAGATAAACAACAAGGACCTACTATATAGAACTATATTCAACATCTTATAATAACCTATAATGGAAAAGAATCTGACAGAGCATTTCTATACACACACACACACGCACACACATATATATAACTGAATTACTTTGCTGTACACCTGAAACATTGTAAATCAACTATACTTCAATTTAAAAAAAAAGATAACAATTCCATCATTGCTAGAAGTTTTCTCATACCCTTTCCAATTTATTGTCCTTCCCACACAGAGGCAACCATTATTCTGATTTCTGTCACCACAGATTTGCTTTGCCAGGCCTTGAACTTCACATATATAGAATCATACTTATGTCTTCTTTGTGTCTGACTTCTTTTGATCGACTTAATGTTTTCGAGATTCATCCAGTGTGTTGCTTTTATCAGTAGTTATTTCCTTTTAATGCTAAATGATACTCTATTTTATGGACATATATCACAATTTGTTTATCCATTTTCCTGTTGATGAATATTGGCTTTGGTGCCAATTTTTGGTTAGTATGAATAAAGCTTCTAAGAATATTCTTGTACAGGTCTTTTTGTAGACAAATGATTTTGTTCCTCTTGAGTAATGCTTAGGAACAGAATTGCTGGATCATAGTAGAAGTGTATATTTAACTTCATAAGTAACTGTGAGTTTTCCAAAATAGTTGTACAATTTTACACTCCTACTAGCCATGTATGAGAGTTTCAGTAGTCCCTTATCTTTGCCAATATTTGGTATTATCAGTCATTTTAATTTTAGCCATTCCAGTGGGTATATTATGGTATCTTACTGTGGTTATAATTTTCATTTCTGTGATAACTACTGACATAGAGCCCATTTTAAGGTGAGTATTGGCCATTCCTATATCTTCTTTTAAGAAGTATCCAAGTCTTTTGCCCATTGTTTATTGGGTTGGTTTCTTTCTCACTACTGAGTTGTAGCAATTGTCAGACATATGTATTGTGGTGGTTTCTCCCAGTCTATGGCTTGCTTTTTTATTTTACTACCAATTTTTGTTTTAACAAGAATGACAATAATATTTTAATTTTTATGAAGATCTTGTTTACTACTTTTTTATTTTATAGGTAGTGCATTTTGTGTCCTATGTGTGTCCTTTTATTTTTTTAATAAACTTATATCACAAGACTATTCCCAGTTTATTAAAATATTATTGTTAATAGCTACACAGTAAGTTCAGCAAAAAAAAATATTTTGTGGAAATATCAGTCATTTCAATTTTTCATCAATATAAATAATACAATTATAAATATTTTTCCACAGATTTCTCTGCATGCATCTCTGATTATTTGGTTTAGACAAAATGCTATTATTGTAGATACTGGATCAAAGGGTAAATATTTTGATACCTATTGCTAAATTGGGTTTACCAATTTGTACTCCTACCAGCAGTATAGAAGAGTGCTTACTCTCAAGTTTCAAATATATGAAAATAAACGTATATTTGAAATATATTTTTATATTTCTTTTATGAATCAATTTTGCCTGTCTTTTGAACGTTTGGTTGGGGGGGAGATTCATTAACATTATTAACCTTTTGATTTTCTTATATTGTAATTTTTTAGATTCATCATTGATACTGACTTGAAGAGTTTTAAGTTTTTGTGTACACAGGGATATCAGAATTTTCCCTTATGTTTTCTGTATTAGAGCCTGTCTTTTAAAAGACATTTCCCAGAATGAAATCAGGTATGCTTATGAATACGAGTGGGTCTCTTACTACCAATGGTCAATGATGTCACCAGAGTAATGCAAAAACAGATACATACATACATTGATTCAACAGGAGACAACTCATATGCACTGAAACCCTTTCCAGTCACTTTACTGGATAGCTCCAATGAGACGCTCACCTGCAGTCCCTGACTTCCCAAATCAATGGGGGCCATATTAGGTCCTCACAGAGCTAACTCCCTGTACTCTATGTTGGTCCCTTGGCTGCTCCCAGGCCTCTGTGACTGCCCTAGCTCTATTTCTCCCTCTGAAAACAACCCCACACTCTGTGAGTAGTTTACTCAAGTCCTCTACTCATTCAGCTTGAAGTGAGCAGAAGTACAGCTTCAATAACCCTCTCTGTTATGGACTGAATTGAGTCCCCCCCTAGAATTCAAGATTTGAGGCCATAACCCCAATTTGATAGTATTTGGAGATAGAGCCTCTGGGAAGGTAGTTAAACTTAAATGAGGTCATAAAGGTAAGGCCTGAATCCAATAAGCTTGGTGAAGAGGAAGAAACGCCAGACAACTCTCCATATTCACAGACAGGAAAGGCCATGTGAAAACACAGCAAGAAGGCAGCGATCTACAAGCCAGGAAGAGAGACATCACCAAAAACCAAGCCTGCTGGCACCTTTATCTTGGACCTTTAGCCTCCAGAACCGTAAGAAAATAAATTCCTGCTGTTTAAGCCACGCAGTCTGTGGTACATTGTCATGGTAGCACTAGAAGACGAATACACTCCCCAATACAATCTTCTCTCTGAGAGTACCCTTATTTCTTCTTATATACTCTTGATGTGGGTAATGGATTCAGAGTCACCAGATTTGTTTTGAATATCAATCATTTGAAGTTCTTCATAGATGATCCACAACCTTTCTTTAGAATACATCGTCCCTGAACACTCTCTGTCCTCAGTTTCAGAATTACAATTATGAAACTCATGAAAAAAATAGTACTTAGCCTCCTACACTATCTCAATTTGATTCTTGGACTAATCAAAATTCACCCCTGGTGCTGAGAAGGGTCAGCCTTTCCAAAAGCCCTTGGCCACCAATACTGGATCAAAATGAGAGTCTGTTAGCAAGGAAGAAGGATGGGAATGATGTTGGGTAGGCAGCCAGGAGTGCCCACCACAAAGAAGGTATTTACAGGTGGCTTTAAAAGAAATATTTCCTCTAATCAAACTGAGCTAAAATACAGAACTCTGAAGCTAATTCTTAATCATAGGTAAGAGTCAAACTGTAAATAGCCTTAGTCATGTTTAGAATCAGCTTTTTGTGCACAGACATAGAAAGAAGCTTGATATTCTATGCATCTCTTCCTATCTTTTGGACTTCTGCTTTTTTCCCTTTAAATTCTCTTAACACTCCACAGGTTAAGAGGGAGAAGGAAAAGTAAAGGATAATGAAAAGGGAGAAGCTTCTGACCAGTCTGTAGTGCCTTTGAAACGTCCATTCTTATCTATTAGAGATCATAAAAAGCAAGAAGCCACTTTCTAAGTAGCACAAGCAAGAGTAAAGCAACATCTTCTTATCAGAAGTCAGGAGTAGAAAAGAGAAGAGGAAGCCAGGAAGTCAAGCATGATGGGTATGCCCTTCTGCCCTTCTAGGCATACTCTCCACCCACTCTACCCTGCCTTTTTTCCCAGCAAGCTGACTTCTACAGACAGTACCACCTGGGCCCCTTGCCCTCTGGCTTCCACATTGGTTTGCTAATGGTTGGCACTGGTAGGAGATGGAGGGTGGGAGAAGGGAGAGGTAAGGGAATTTACCCCCCTGTATCCCTCCCTGGTGATACTTGGCTGTGGCTATGTTCTTGTCCCCAAAGTGGCAACTCCTATCACATGGACTCCCTCCCCTGACTGCAACTCTCCCCACCTTTTCATAGCTACCACCTCCTTTTGTCCGTTCAGGTGCAGGTGTAGCATGCTTCACCAAAGAAAGCTTCACCATTCTTCGTCAGTTCCCTTAAGCCTACTGACACCATTGCAAATTGCCTCTTTGTTAAGCTGCTTTTTTACTTACCACCTTGAACTTGCCATCGGTTTGCTGCATGGACTCCGATACCTCAGATCACAAGATCAGAAGAAGCATGTATCTAAGGCAAAGTAGATGAAAATCCTGAAATGCAAGGCAAAAAATAAATCAAGTTACCAGCAATCTGAGCGCCAAACTAAAAACCTGATTCTGATACAAGATTGCATTAAATAAGGAAACTCTTCTACGCTTATTCTAAGACAAACTGAAGCCAACAAACTGATGGGAGAGAAAGGTAGTAAACTGTGACAAAAACACCGGTAGAAGGGATTGGTCACAGGGTCAGAGACGGAGTGCAGAAAAACTGCCCTCCACTGATCTACAGACCACCTCTCACTCTTTCTTCCAAGTCTTCCAGTCTCTATCCTCAGATTTTCTCCCACTGTATAATTTTATATCCATTCTTCTTAAGCCTTCAACTATCATTTCCAGACAGAATAATGCAAAAGTCTTTTTCTAACCTAAACTTTACTCTTCAGTTACAGCCCTAACTGCTTGGATATCTCCTGCCACTCCAAATTAACTCATCCCAAATTTATCATATCTTCATCCTCTCACAGTAACTGGCCATTCCTCTTGACCTGCCTTTATACTGGTGGCATCAACTGTCTCCCGTTCCACCACGCTCACGAGTTCAGGCATCTTTTTTACTACCTTCTCCCACAAACCCCAGGTCTAGGTATGTTGCCAAACAGAAAATCCAGATGGCAAATCACTGTATATATTCTCCTGTGGGTTTCAGTCTTCCTCTCCAGCCTCGTCTCTCACCTCTTCTCTTCATTATCGTCATCCTATTCTTATACTATAATGCATGCCTTGCCTCTACATTATTTATTCTAATAGAAAAACCTTTGCCAGGGCTTCCCTGGTGGCGCGGTGGTTGAGAGTCCGTCTGCCGATGCAGGGCACACGGGTTCGTGCCCCGGTCCGGGAAGATCCCACATGCCGTGGAGCGGCTGGGCCCGTGAGCCATGGCTGCTGAACCTGTGCGTCCGGAGCCTGTGCTCTGCAACAGGAGAGGCCACAACAGTGAGAGGCCCGTGTACTGAAAAAAAAAAAAAAAAAAAACCTTTGCCAAATAATCCTATCTGACGTATGGCAAGTGTACTTCCTTCAAAAACTCTTCCCTCTTTTCTTTCCCCAGCCAAATGTCCTCCTCTTCTAAATATTTGACTTACACAACTCTTATAGACTTGTTCTCTAGTATGTATTACAATCATGTATTATGCATTATAATCATGTACTATTATGTATTATACTATTTTGTATAATAACTATTTTATATCATAATAATGTTCCTGATTATAAAATACAGAAATATTTTCTGTGCTAAATTTCAATTGCTTGAAAGTAGGAAAGGTCCTATTTGCTTTATCCTCCGCAGCACCTGTCTTCAATAAATAATGTCTGAACTGCATTGTGTTGCATTGAGTTTTCTGATATGCATATCAAATTTTCAGGGAAAATTATTTCTATAATTAAACAAAGACTATCAAAAATCCAAAAGCCGTGCCGTATATACCTTCTATATCTTGGCACAAATTTTCATTTTTTAAAACATTAGAGGGCTTCCCTGGTTGCGCAGTGGTTGAGAATCTGCCTGCTAATGCAGGGGACACGGGTTCGAGCCCTGGGCTGGGAGGATCCCACATGCCGCGGAGCAACTAGGCCCGTGAGCCACAGCTACTGAGCCTGCGCGTCTGGAGCCTGTGCTCCGCAACGAGAGGCCGCGATAGTGAGAGGCCCGCGCACTGCGATGAAGAGTGGCCCCCGCTTGCCACAGCTAGAGAAAGCCCTCACACAGAAACGAAGACCCAACACAGCAAAAATAAATAAATTAATAAACTCCTACCCACATCTAAAAAAAAACAAAAAACATTAGAAAATAATTAAAGAAAACTAGATTAATTTCACAAACAATATTTAACTTAGAAATGTTAACCCAGTCCCTGTAACAGTGACAAGTTTGTGACTATAGTTCGCCTTAAGGGATTTGGTAACAATACATTTTTCTCTCCCAGACAAATTAAGTTATTCTAGACAAGCATGCAGTATTTTGTTAGCAAAATGTAGCTGCTTGTGTCTGCATTGCAATTTTACTAATTGGCACATATATGATGTAGAGACTGAAAAACAAATGTTGTTTTGCAAAGAGGTTTTCTGTTTTCACAAAAACACCCACTCTTGCTGAGAATGAATAATTCCGACCTAAAAGTTTCCCCAGAAAACTTTGAAAAAATCCTTTAGTTTGATCAATCTTCCTCCATGTTTTTCTGGTTATTTGAGACAGCTGCATGAAAATATGTTCTTTGATTTAGCTATTCATTTTCTTAATAACCATAACTGAGTATTAGCAGTATAATTTCTTGAATAATGTTCATCAGATTCTCCTCTAATGACATCAACCCGTTTTGTTTTTTTTCCTGAAGCTCTCACTCCCCAAGGACCATTCTCCATCGTGATATTGTTTGTAACCATATGCAGTGGACCTCTTGTTTGTTTGCTTTTCAGTTTTGCTTTGTTCACCCATCTTCTTCATAGCCCATTCTTTTGTTTTCTTTGGGGGAAATTCCCTTCCCGACATCCTCAGTCCTTGTGGTCTGGGTTCGTGGAGCTGACGCTACCCTAAGCACCAAAAATGGGCACGTTCCAGCCAGAGAAGTCAGATTATTTTATCTCCTGACTACGGTGTTTAGTTCACAAAGGAATAATGAATCAAGTTGAATTCACAAGAATCAGGCCAGAGACTGGTGGGAATCCTTAGAAAAGGTCCTCTCTTTCTATTTGGGTTGCTAAACAGGAAGGATATAGCTTAGACATTTCTTGGTGGCGGGGCTGGGGGAGACCTGAAGAGGAAACCAACACAGGAAAGCAGAACAAGAGGTGGAGAAAGATTTCTGATATAACTACTTGTGCACTTGGATTCACGACTTCTCTGGATTTTTAATTATGTAAGCCAGTTTTTTTTAATTAAGCCAGTTTGTAAGTTAATAAATTCCCTCTTTTTTATATTTAAATTACTTGGAACTGATTTTCTGTCCCTTGCAAATGAAAAGAATCATAGCTGGTATACCATGGGGCACCATATGCTCTTCAACCGCCTTCCTCTCTAACCAAAGACCAGTGTCAGCCTGGCCTCCTCCTCTGCTCTGCAGCTGTAATTATCACGCCTCTTTTCAGGGCCTGATATATAACCTTCATCTGCAAAGTCCAGAAACTCCTTTGGGCTTTATTCTAATTATCCTCAACTTCTCTCTATCTACCAGTGCACTGTGCAATGTAATTTTTAAAATGTGGATTAATCTCTGAACATGTTTTAAGTCCGTCTGCTTCTTTCATATTTCCCAAAATATGCTTTAAAATTTTTAATTATTTTAAATAGAGACACAATAAAACATATAGAAATAATTCACAGCAAACATATAAATTAATAAGGTCACTGATGGGGGTTTTGAGATCCATATTCTGCAAATTGGTGATTCTAAAATAGGCAGAGCAAGTAGCTAGTATAGGTGGAGGACTTAGAAGGCCCCCACTTGACCTCCTAACTGTACCACCGCATTTCTATCCTAGCACCTGTGAAACCACCATTAATAATTTTACCATTTGATATATATATACACATATATCTATATATAGATATAGATATACACAATGGAATATCACTCATCCATACAAAAGAATGAAATAATACCATTTGCAGCAACATGGATGGACCTAGAGATTATCATACTAAGCAAAGTAAGTCAGAGAAAGACAAATACCATATGATATTACTTATATATGGAATCTAAAAAATGATACAAATCAACTTATTTACAAACAGAAACACACTCACAGACATAGAAAACAAACTTATGGTTACCAAAGGGGAAAGGAGGAGGTGGAGGGATAAATTAGGAGTTTGGGATTAACATATACACAATACTATATATAACAGATAAACAACAAGGTTCCACTGTATAGCACAGGGAACTATATTCAATATCTTGTAATAAACAATAATGAAAAAATATGAAAAAGTATATATATATGTATAACTGAATCACTTTGCTGTACACCAGAAACTAATACAACATTGTAAATCAACTATACTTCAATTTTTTTTAATTAAAATAAAGTAATAATAATCTTGCCATTTGATTTTTAAAAAGTGAGCTGGACGGTAAACACATTGCCCAAGTTTTGCACACTAAAAATCCAAATTTATGGCGTGACATCCATGAGTGTATCCATGGGGAAAAAAGGGAAAATATGACAGTGTAAGAAAATCCTAGAAAATCCACTCCTCATGGGATCTGAAAGACACCACCATGCTGTTTCATGTTGCACATGAATAAAATTTTCATTAGGTCAGACTGATACACCTACAGAAGATCCTGATTTTCTACAAAAGATTATAAAATACTGGAATAGGAGTTGAAATAAACTGCTCTGCCATGCTCAAAGAAAAATTGACATGTGTAAATTCTCAAAGCTTCATTTTCTTCATCAAGCCTGTTGACAAGGGACATTATATTATTTGACTTTTATCTCACTATTCAGAAAGGATGATCGAAGCAGCTTTAATAACAGATCAGTTTCATTAATAAAACCTCTGCTCTACTCCAAGTTACATGAGCTTCATTATGAAAAGTAACTGGCCACTCTGAATTTACTGAGGAGTCAGCTAATGCTGAATATAAAAGCACAGGAAGATTTAAGAGGAAGACCTGATTCAAGGTCATATATGTTGTAAAGAAAGCTGAGTGATCCTTAGAGGGGGAAAAAAAAGTTGGGCCTACTTAAAAAACACTCAACCTGAAATTAAGCTTTAAATTTTGAATAAACAAATGTCTTGCTGGACAGAAAAATCTAGTGCCCCAAACCCAATGGACACAAGAAAATGGTTTTGTGACCTTGTCACTGTCAGACATCAATGTCATAATAATTGAAAACTGGGTACTGGCTGATTTTGTCATCCCTCCTCTTGAACATCTTATTCCAATAACTCATCTAACGTAACTGTCAGAGTTGGGGAGTGATGACAAGGCCCCCATCACAAATCTGTGATACACAGTTAAATTTAAAAGGTTCTTATTTCACATGCAATACTGAACAGTCTTTTTAAATGAATAAGATCACTGGAGCTTTCAATTCCAATACAATGTTTCTGACAGCCAGTTCAAAATGCACATGGGTGACGGGCTTGGGCTATACATTTTGAAAGAGCAAATGATAAGGTTATAATTCTAGTACTTCTTCTTCCCCAATCGCATTATGGAAGAGTGATAGTGAACAACCTTTAGAATTCCCTCCAGTTGAGAGTGTGCAAATCAGAAAAGTGAATGTATTCCCTTGCTTGTATTTAGTAGTAAGGCTCAATGATGTATGTTTCACCCTCATCGTGGAGACTGGAAATTACATATATATATATATATATATATATATATATACACACACACACATATAAAATACCTGAAATGTGTAAAATTTTAATATATTATATATTTAATACATAATATGTGTAATACATGAAATATGCAAAAATTTAATATATTTTTTATATATTATATATATATTAGGACAGATTCTGAAGGTATTAAGAAGGTCTAGGAATTCAGAGGGTTCCACAGGTACATATGTGTCTGTTTTACACAGATTATTCAAATCTGACCAAAAATAACACTTTGTAGAAGGCTCTCTCCTCCAACAATCGAAATTCTATCCAATCCTGAATCCCTGTTCAAGGTCTACCTTCTCTGTGATCTTCCCTAATAAATCCAGCCCACATCCTCCCTTCTCTCTCAAATGTGATTTCTACTTCACCAACACCATCACACATTTACTGAGTACTTACTGAAATGCAGGACCTTATTCCTGAAGTCATCAGGCTGTTCCTAAGCTTGAAACAGTTTAAAGTTTGCAGTGAAGACAGATGCAGACACACAAAAAAGTATAAACAATCGCCCACAGTAGTTGTAGATCACAGGGTAAATGAACACAGGAATGTGGAGGAGGATGGGGTCACAAAGGCTGCATTAGTCAGAGGGAAGAAGGGTTTATGGAGGAGGTAGACTTCAAATTTGTCCTGGAAGAAGAGCCCCTCTCATACAGCCAGAATAGAAGAGAAAGGCCTGGCAGCGTGAACAAGATGTAGAGGCAGAGACGGACCAACATAGGACCAATGGGAAGGTTTGGGGAACTCACACGTTCTCTTCATCTGTGGATTTATCTATCACTAAAGGTGATCTCACCTGTGCTTGAGGGAAAACTCACTAACCAAAGAGTGAAAGAAATGCAACAGCATGTACTTCTAAAATAATTTAGTTTAGGTAGCATTAGCAAGACAGCAAAAGGATGCCAAACTACCACTGGGGTCCACACTGACTAGGGTCCATTTTTAGTGGTTGTCTAAATTTGGGCCACAAGCTCAATAACTGAGAACGAGTCCAGTTAACTCTCACATTTGAGGTAGGAGCCTTTCACTTATGAACCATAATGTAAATAGTAAAAAAGGGACTTTCCTTAAAAGTCACAATTGAATTTGAAATCCCTGGTGTGGGATTGGACTAAAGCAACATAAAAAAATTAATAGGACTTACTCCCAAGTGCTTACTCCCTACTGCCCTTTAACCTCTATGGAAAACATACAGAGATTCAGAGACTTATGCTTTGCTAAGAGCTATTCTGCAGAAACCCAAGTTTCCCTCCCAACAGCCCAGTGAGTCTCAATCTTGGTGGCATATTAAAGGCACCTGGATTAAAACCCACTAAACACAGTATCTACCTGGTCCACTAACTCAGAATCTTCAAGGGTGGAGCCCAGACAGGCTATCTTCCCGTGCAGCAGAGCTAAAAGAACGACTGACATCTCCCTTCTTACAACCACCAATGCCCTTCCCAGTTTAGGAAAGGCTCAACCATCTGCCCATTTACCATCATTTTGTGAAAACAGGGGGACACAGCACAGCATATATAAACTTTTAAACTTAAATAAACTTTTGTCTTAACTATCAATACTGGGCATAATTGACTAAGCAATTAGTAAAAGAATCAGAAAAAAATCGAGCAATGTAGGCAGAGGTTTTAAGGAAAGTGGTGAAAGAAAACAAGAGAGACAAGAAAAATAAGAGTAATGAATCATTTTTAGAAATAAAATGTCCTAAAATATACAACTGTAGCCAATATTAACTCAGTTAATATTTAGGATGACATAGGTATTAACCACTATGACAACAGTAATACCTACCAGTTTTTAATTCTTGCTAGAGGTCACTCAGAGTATTAAGTGTTTTGTATATTAAACTCAATCTTACAACAGTTCTGTGACAGAGAGTACCCTATTTTATAGATGAAGAAATAAGGCTCATAATAATTAAGTGATTTTCCCTGATGCAACCTAGCTAGTGCCTGAACCAGTTTTCACACAGATTTACTGATTCCTAAAGTGTCACAAAAGCAATTTGATTCAGTTATCATACACCAGTATCATCCAAGGGCTCAGCTTACAGCCCTGAGCTGTAGCTGAGAGGGGAGGTGGAGGGATGGGGTGGATATGAATTGATATAAATGACTTTTGAGTCCAGTTAGTCCTAATTTAGGGCAGAAATCATTTAGTTTGTAATTTGTTGATCTGGGGTTAATTTCTGACTTATTGGGTGGGCTGTTTCAAACTTCTCTTCCTATCGGCAGCTTTCATTCATGGACCCAGTTTGCCAAGAATTCCCAATATTTTTGGAGCAAAAAAAGACTGTAACTTGTTTTTGGAGCCAATTCTTTTCATGTGACTAGTCTTTAAAACATTGTTCTTTTTCAAAATAGGTGAATACTGGTAACGAGCCAGACTTAAGGTAAAGGATAATACTTTAAAGTTTCATGTAATCATTTCAATAAGTTCTTGAAAGTGTTTTTAGCTTTAACAAAGCTCTGTATATGAGTGAGTGCATTCTGTTTATAGAATGGAGAATTAAGGAGCACACTCCAACCTAACTCATCCAAAGGGTCAAAGCAGAGAATAAAAACAATTCCCTATGCATAGCACGAGGCCCCCATCCTGAAAGTACTCTGCTATCTAATTTAAAGCCTGGCTCACTCTAGTTACCAAGAGGAAACATGCCACAATTCCAGCTAAAGATTAGAATGTGTTTCCCAGAGACCGAAGGAAAACCCACTCCCACACTGAAGATAGACCCTTGAAAACCCTAACTTACTTTCCTTATTTGTTGCTCGACATGTCATCCTGCTTCTCATAATTTATCCCAGATCTTTCTATGGAAAGTATAGTATTTGCTCAAAAAGGACAAAGAAATGGTAAATCATCAAACACTGATCACCACGTCAAAGGAATAGATATTTCTTTTACTAGGGGAAGACACAAAAAAGATTATTAGGTATTTGTAGTTATAAATAACAGATGAAGTTTTCCCTTTTATGCATAAAAACCTGGCAATGACATGATTATATACTCAAAATGTATTACACGTCTAAGAATTAAAATGTGAAGGATATAATCTCAGGATATGTTGTTTTCTGAAAATGCTAATCTTAATTGCCATGAAATTTGCATTTCGTATCATTTGAAGTCTGAATATGAGCATACGTGATATGAATCCAATATCACTCACAATTTTTCTTTATTTTGTTACTCTCGTCCTTGATATAAAAACAACACAGAAGGCAGGAGAGGGGGAAGATGGCGGAAGAGTAAGACGCGGAGACTGCCTTCCTCCCCACTGATACACCAGAAATACATCTACACGTGGAACAACTCCTACAGAACACCTACTGAACGCTGGCAGAACACCTCAGACCTCCCAAAAGGCAAGAAACTCCCCCACGTACCTGGGTAGGGCAAAAGAAAAAGAATAAACAGAGAAAAAAGAATAGGGACGGGACCTGCACCAGCGGGAGGGAGCTGTGGAGGAAAGGTTTCCACACACTAGGAAGCCCCTTCGCGGGCCGAGACTGTGGTTGGCGGAGGGGGAAGCTTTGGAGTAGCGGAGGAGAGCACAGCCAACAGGGGTTGCTGTGTAGTGGAGGGCAAAGCGGAGAGATTCCCGCACAGAGGATTGGGGTTGACCAGCACTCACCAGCCTGAGAGTCCTGTCTGCTCACCCGCCGGGGCGGGTGGGGGCTGGGAGCTGAGGCTCAGGCTTCGGTTGGATAGCAGGGAGAGGACTGGGGTTGGCGGCGTGAACACAGCCTGCAGGGGGTTAGTACACCACGGCTAGCCAGGAGGGAGTCCGGGGAAAAGTCTGGACCTGCCGGAGAGGCAAGAGACATTTTCTTTGCTCTTTGTTTCCTGGTGCGCGAGGAGAGGGGATTAAGAGCGCTGCTTAAAGGAGCTCCAGAGACAGGGGCAAGCCGCGGCGAACAGCGCGGACCACAGAGACGGGAGTGGGACGCTGGGGCAGCTGCTGCCGCGGCCAAGAAGCCTGTGTGCGAGCACAGGTCACTCTCCACACCTCCCTTCCATCCAGGAAGCTTGTGCAGCCTGCCACTGCCAGGGTCCTGGGATTCAGGGACAATTTACCCGGGAGAACGCACGGCGTGCCTCAGGCTGGTGCAACGTCACGCCGGCCTCTGCCGCCGTAGGCTCGCCCCGCACTCCGTACCGCTCCCACCCCCCAGCCTGAGTGAGCCGGAGCCCCCGAATCAGCTGCTCCTTTAACTCCGTCCTGTCTGAACGAAGAACAGACGCCCTCAGGTGACCCACACGCAGAGGCGGGACCAAATCCAAAGCTGAGCCCCGGGAGCTGTGCAAACAAAGAAGAGAAAGGGAAATCTCTCCGAGCAGCCTCAGGAGCAGTGGATTAAATCTCCACAATCAACTTGATGTACCCTGCATCTGTGGAATACCTGAATAGACAACGAATCATCCCAAATTGAGGAGGTGGACTTTGAGAACAAGATATATTATTTTTTCCCCTTTTCATCTTTTTGTGAGTGTGTGTGTGTATGCTTCTGTGTGAGATTTTGTCTCTATAGCTTTGCTTTAACCATTTGTCCTAGGGTTCTGTCCGTCCTTTTATTTTTTTCTTTTTTTACTTAAAAATTTTTTTTTCTTAATAATTATTTTTTATTTTAATAACTTTATTTTATCTTACTTTATTTTATTTTATCCTCTTTCTTTCTTTCCTTCTTTCTACTTTTTCACCCTTTTATTCTGAGCCATGTGGAAGAAAGGCTCTTGGTGCTGCAGCCATGATTCAGTGCTGTGCATCTGACGTGGGACAGCCAACTTCAGGACACTGGTCCTCAAGAGACCTCCCAGCTCCATGTAATATCAAATGGCGAAAATCTCCCACAGATCTCCATCTCAACACAAACACCCAGCTTCACTCAACGACCAACAAGCTACAGTGCTGGACACCCTATGCCAAACAACTAGCAAGATGGGAACACAACCCCACCCATTAGCAGAGAGGCTGCATAAAATAAAAGTAAGGCCACAGACACCCCCAAACACACTGCCAGACGTGGACCTGCCCACTAGAAAGACAAGATCCAGCCTCATCCACCAGAACACAGGCACTAGTCCCCTCCACCAGGAAGCCTACAAAACCCACTGAACCAACTTTAGCCACTGGGGACAGACACCAAAAACAACGGGAACTACGAACCTGCAGCCTGCAAAAAGGAGACCCCAAACACAGTAAGATAAGCAAAATGAGAAGACAGAAAAACACATAGCAGGTGAATGAGCAAGATAAAAACCCACCAGACTAACAAATGAAGAGGAAATAGGCAGTCTACCTGAAAAAGAATTCAGAATAATGATAGTAAAGATGATCCAAGATCTTGGAAATAGAACAGAGAAAATGAAAGGGACATTTAACAAGACACTACAAGAACAAAAGAGGAAACAAGCAACGATGAACAACACAATAAATGAAATTAAAAATACTCTAGAAGGGATCAATAGCAGAATAACGAGGCAGAAGAACGGATAAGTGACCTGGAAGATAAAAGAGTGGAAATAACTACTGCAGAGCAGAAGAAAGAAAAAAGAATGAAAAGAACTGAGGACAGTCGCAGAGACCTCTGGGACAACATTAAATGCACCAACATTTGAATTATAGGGGTCCCAGAAGAAGAAGAGAAAAAGGAAGGGACTGAGAAAGTATTTTAAGAGATTATAGTTGAAAACTTCCCTAATATGGGAAAGTAAATAGTTAATCAAGTCCAGGAAGCACAGAGAGTCCCATACAGGATAAATCCAAGGAGAAACACACCAAGACACATATTAATCAAACTATCAAAAATTAAATACAAAGAAAACATATTAAAAGCAGCAAGGGAACAACAACAAATAACACACAAGGAATCCCCATAAGGTTAACAGCTGATCTTTCAGCAGAAACTCTGCAAACCAGAAGGGAGTGGCAGGACATATTTAAAGTGATGAAGGAGGAAAACGTACAACCAAGATTACTCTACCCAGCAAGGATCTCATTCAGATTTGATGGAGAAATTAAAACGTTTACAGACGAGCAAAAGCTAAGAGAGTTCAGCACCACCAAACCAGCTTTACAACAAATGCTAAAGGAACTTCTCTAAGCAAGAAACACAAGAGAAGGAAAAGACCTACAATAACAAGCCCAAAATAATTAAGAAAATGGGAATAGGAACATACATATCAATAATTACCTTAAATGTAAATGGATTAAATGCTCCCACCAAAAAACACAGATGGCTGAATGGATACAACAACATGACCCATATATTTGCTGTCTAAAAGAGACCCACTTCAGACCTAGGGACACATACAGATTGAAAGTGAGGGGATGGAAAAAGATATTCCATGCAAATGGAAATCAAAAGAAAGCTAGAATACCAATTCTCATATCAGACAAAATAGACTTCAAAATAAAGACTATTAGGAGAAACAAAGAAGGACACTATATAATGATCAAGGGATCGATCCAAGAAGAAGATATAACAATTGTAAATATTTATGCACCCAACATAGGAGCACCTCAATACACAAGACAAATACTAACAACCATAAAAGGGGAAATCAACAGTAACAAATTCATTGTAGGGGACTTTAACACCCGACTGTCACCAATGGACAGATCATCCAAAATGAAAATAAATAAGGAAACACAAGCTTTAAATGATACATTAAACAAGATGGACTTAATTGATATTTATAGGACATTCCATCCAAAAACAACAGAGTACACATTTTTCTCAAGTGCTCATGGAACATTCTCCAGGATAGATCATATCTTGCATCACAAATCAAGCACTGGTAAATTTAACAAAATTGAAATTGTATCAAGTATCTTTTCCGACCACAAGGCTATGAGACTAGATATCAATTACAGGAAAAGAGCTGTAAAAAATACAAACACATGGAGGCTAAACAATACTCTATTTAATAACGAAGTGATCACTGAAGAAATCGAAGAAGAAATTTTAAAAATACCTAGAAACAAATGACAATAGAGACATGACGACCCAAAACCTATGGGATGCAGCAAAAGCAGTTCTAAGAGGGAAGTTTATAGCAATACAATCCTACCTTAAGAAACAGGAAACGTCTCGAATAAACAACCTAAACTTGCACCTAAGCAATTAGAGAAAGAAGAACAAAAAAACTCCAAAGTTAGCATAAGGAAAGAAATCATAAAGATCAGATCAGAAATAAATGCAAAAGAAATGAAGGAAACGATAGCAAAGATCAATAAAACTAAAAGCTGGTTTTTTGAGAAGATAAACAAAATTGATAAAACATTAGCCAGACTCATCAAGAAAAAAAGGGAGAAGACTCAAATCAATAGAATTAGAAATGAAAAAGGAGAAGTAACAAGTGACACTGCAGAAATACAAAAGATCATGAGAGATGACTACAAGCAACTCTATGCCAATAATATGGACAACCTGGAAGAAATGGACAAATTCTTAGAAATGCACAACCTACCAAGACTGAATCAAGAAGAAATAGAAAATATGAATAGACCAATCACAAGCACTGAAATTGAAACTGTGGTAAAAATTCTTCCAACAAACAAAAGCCCAGGACCAGATGGCTTCACAGGCAAATTCTGTCAAACATTTAGAGAAGAGCTAACACCTATCCTTCTCAAACTCTTCCAAAATATAGCAGAGAGAGGAACATTCCCAAACTCATTCTACAAGGCCACCATCACCCTGATACCAAAACCAGACAATGATGTCACAAAGAAAGAAAACTACAGGCCAATATCACTGATGAACATAAATGCAAGAAGCCTCAACAAAATACTAGCAAACAGAATCCAACAGCACATTAAAAGGATCATACACCATGATCAAGTGGGGTTTATTCCAGGAATGCAAGGATTCTTCAATATACGCAAATCAATCAACGTGATACACCATATTAACAAATTGAAGGAGAAAAACCGTGTGATCATCTCAATAGATGCAGAGAAAGCTTTCGACACAATTCAACACCCATTTATGATAAAAACCCTGCAGAAAGTAGGCATAGAGGGAACTTTCCTCAACATAGTAAAGGCCATATATGACAAACCCACAGCCAACATCGCCCTCAATGGTGAAAAACTGAAAGCATTTCCACTAAGATCAGGAACAAGACAAGGTTGCCCACTCTCACCACAATTATTCAACATAGTTTTGGAAGTTTCAGCCACAGTAATCAGAGAAGAAAAGGAAATAAAAGGAATCCAAATTGGAAAAGAAGAAGTAAGGCTGTCACTGGTTGCAAATGACATGATACTATACATAGAGAATCCTAAAGATGCTACCAGAAAACTACTAGAGCTAATCAATGAATCTGGTAAAGTAGCAGGATACAAAATTAATGCACAGAAATCTTTGGCATTTCTATACACTAATGATGAAACATCTGAAAGTGAAATTAAGAAAACACTCCCATTTACCATTGCAACAAAAAGAATAAAATATCTAGGAATAAACCTACCTAAGGAGACAAAAGACCTCTATGCAGAAAATTATAAGACATTGATGAAAGAAATTAAAGATGACATAAATAGATGGAGAGATATACCATGTTCTTGTATCGGAAGAATCAACATTGTGAAAATGACTCTACGACCCAAAGCAATCTACAGATTCAATGCAATCCCTATCAAACTACCACTGGCATTTTTCACAGAACTAGAACAAAAAGTTTCACAATTTGTATGGAAACACAAAAGACCCCGAATAGCCAAAGCAATCTTGAGAATGAAAAATGGAGCTGGAAGGGGCCTCCCTGGTGGCGCAGTGGTTAAGAGTCCGCCTGCCGATGCAGGGGATACGGGTTCGTGCCCCGGTCTGGGAGGATCCCATATGCCGCGGAGCGGCTGGGCCCGTGAGCCATGGCTGCTGGGCCTGCGCATCCGGAGCCTGTGCTCTGCAACGGGAGAGGCCACAACAGTGAGAGGCCCGCATATCGCAAAAAGAAAAAAAAAAAAAAATGGAGCTGGAGGAATCAGGCTCCATGACTTCAGACTATACTACAAAGCTACAGTAATCAAGACAGTATGGTACTGGCACAAAAACAGAAATATAGATTAATGGAACAGGGCAGAAAGCCCAGAGGTAAACCCACGCACATATGGTCACCTTATCTTTGATAAAGGAGGCAGGAATGTACAGTGGAGAAAGGACAGCCTCTTCAATAAGTGGTGGTGGGAAAACTGGACAGGTACGTGTAAAAGTATGAGATTAGAACATTCCCTAACACCATACACAAAAATAAGCTCAAAATGGATTAAAGACCTAAATGTAAGGTCAGAAACTATCAAACTCTTAGAGGAAAACATAGGCATAACACTCTATGACATAAATCTCAGCAAGATGCTTTTTGACCCACCTTCTAGAGAAATGGAAATAAAAACAAAAATAAACAAATGGGACCTAATGAAACTTAAAAGCTTTTGCACAGCAAAGGAAACCATAAACAAGACCAAAAGACAACCCTCAGAATGGGAGAAAATATTTGCAAATGAAGCAACTGACAAAGGATTAATCTCCAAAATTTACAAGCAGTTCATGCAGCTCAATAACAAAAAGACAAACAACCCAATCCAAAAATGGGCAGAAGACCTAAATAGACATTTCTCCAAAGAAGATATACAGGGTGCCAACAAACACATGAAAGAATGCTCAACATCATTAATCATTACAGAAATGCAAATCAAAACTACAATAAGATATCATCACACACCGGACAGAATGGCCATCATCAAAAAATCTACAAACAATAGGGCTTCCCTGGTGGCGCAGTGGTTGAGAATCTGCCTGCTAATGCAGGGGACACGGGTTCGAGCCCTGGTCTGGGAGGATCCCACATGCCGCGGAGCAACTAGGCCCGTGAGCTACGACTACTGAGCCTGCGCGTCTGGAGCCTGTGCTCCGCAACAAGAGGCCACGATAGTGAGAGGCCCGTGCACCGCGATGAAGAGTGGCCCCCCCTTGCCACAACTAGAGAAAGCCCTCACACAGAAATGAGGACGCAACACAGCAAAAATAAATAAATTAATTAATAAAAACTCCTACCCCCAACATCTTCTAAAAAAAAAAAAAAATCTACAAACAATAAATGCTGGAGAGGGTGTGCAGAAAAGGGAACACTGTTGCACTGCTGGTGGGAATGTGAATTGGTACAGCAACTATGGAGAACAGTATGGAGGTTCCTTAAAAAACTACAAATAGAACTACCATATGACCCAGCAATCCCACTACTGGGCATATACCCTGAGAAAACCATAATTCAAAAAGAGTCATGTACCAAAATGTCCATTGCAGCTCTATTTACAATAACCATGACATGGAAGCAACCTAAGTGTCCATCAACAGATGAATGGATAAAGAAGATGTGGCACATATATACAATGGAATATTACTCAGCCATAAAAAGAAATGAAATTGAGTTCTTTGTAGGGAGGTGGATGGACCTAGAGTCTGTCATACAGAGTGAAGTAAGTCAGAAAGAGAAAGACAAATACTGTATGCTAACACATATATATGGAATCTAAGAAAAAAAAATGTCATGAAGAACCTAGGGGTAAGACGGAATAAAGACACAGACCTACTAGAGAATGGACTTGAGGATATGGGGAGGGGGAAGGGTAAGCTGGGACGAAGTGAGAGTGTGGCATGGACATATATACACTACCAAATGTAAAATAGCTAGCTAGTGGGAAGCAGTCGCATAGCATAGCACAGGGAGATCAGCTCGGTGCTTTGTGACCAGCTAGAAGGGTTGGATAGGGAGGGTGGGAGGGAGGGAGACACAAGAGGGAAGAGATATGGGAACATATGTATATGTATAACTGATTCACTTTCTTATAAAGCCGAAACTAACACACCATTGTAAAGCAATTATACTGCAACAAAGATGTTAAAAAAAATTTTTTTAAAACAGAAATCTCTAATGCTAAAATCATAATTCTAAAATTAAAATCATTAATTACCATTCTATCAGCTTGTTAATCTTTCAGGGTTAAGAATAGATTAGTGCATTTTAGCAATATAGGGTTAAAATACAATTAAGGTTGAACTTTGTATTTTTTCCACTTAAATGTCCACTTTCTTTACATGCTTATAGGTTAACTCATTTCTACCTCTTTATTTTTTTAAATTTCTACCTCTTTTTATTCTTATTTTATTTTATTTTATTTTATTATTTTTTTTGCGGTACGTGGGCCTGTCACTGTTGTGGCCTCTCCCGTTGTGGAGCACAGGCTCCGGACACGCAGGCTTAGCGGCCATGGCTCACGGGCCCAGCCACTCCGCAGCATGTGGGATCTTCCTGGACTGGGGCACGAACCCGTGTCTCCCCCATCGGCAGGCGGACTCTCAACCACTGCGCCACCAGGGAAGCCCTGTACCTCTTTTTAAAGCGAAAAAAGAGAGAAGAGAGAGAAAATGACAAAGAAAAACTGACAATGCTTTCAGCATTACTGATGCAATGAAAATAACAGAAATAGTGAGAGAAAAAGAAAACAATTTCATGTACATGTTTCAGGCTAATTTCTTTTCCAAGAAAAAGATTAAAAAAAAAAAAAAAAAGAATGAGCCACAGATTGCCCACTCAGTCTATCTTCTCTATTAAAATAACTGCCAAAAAAAAAGGAAGAGAGGGCTAATGGATCATGACAAAATAAAGTTGTCCCTAGTCACATTACAGTCTGCCAAAACTTTTTAAAAAGTCCATTCTTCATTCTTGTCTCTCCCCATTTACCTTGGTTCTTGAAATCACTGATAGAGCAGGATCATGGAGAAAACAACACTGCCTGAAACTGTGATAGTATACAGATAAACAAATGAACTCTTTGATTGATGGATACATCAGACCAAAAATGTCAAATTAGTTCAAATTTTAAATTATTTTACTTAATTTCTTTGGATATTGACCTCTAAAACTTGTTTGTTTGTATAGATACAACCTGTATCATTGCTGAGTTAGAAACCAGTAGCTCACAGCATATCATAACCACAGCAGCCCAGTTCAACTCATCAACTTAAAAAGGGAGCAAACTCCACCATCTCCTAGTCTAAGAATTAGCCTCGAAGCTCTACCAACTGGTAGAGAAGGCAAAACAACAAGGAAGTAAATTTGCAAGCCTAAGACATCCTCAAAAAGGCACACTTAGTTTTATAAATTTATATAAAATCAAAGCCCCTCCCTTCCTTGTCCCTTCTTTGACTTTATCCTTGTTCTCTGGGACTATCTCCCTTAGGGTGTAACCGAGAAGGATCCTATGGGGCTCTCCCAGAACAGGACTCTTCACCATGTCCTCCACCTGCCTTTTGTCTGTACAAAAACTTTAGTCAAAGAATAAATGTAATCAGAGAAGTGAGAAAATGCAGAAAGAAATGAAAACAGTCAAGAAAGACAAAAAAAATAATGGTTTAGCGGTTAAAGTCAAGGACCTTTAATTCCTCCCTAATGGCTCTAGATAATATTCTGAGCCAGGTCCTTTGAGCTGTTTTGCAGATACTGAAACCCCCACCAGGTGGAAGAAGTTAACTGTATGGTTACCCACAAGCACGTAGACCACAGACTGGCTGGAACCAGAATGTTCATGATGTTGACTCCCAATTACCTCACCAACAACGAGTCAGAATAATGTCCACAAGCTGACCCCCTTCCTCATCCTGTCTTTAAAAACCTTTCCTTGAAAGCCTTCAGGGAGTTCAGGTCTTTCAAGCACTAGCTGCTTGGACTCCTTGCTTGGCGCCCTGCATTAAATGCAGCACTTTCTTTCACCACAACCCTGTGTCAGCAGATTGGCTTTACTGTGCACAGGCAAGTGGACCCAAGTTTGATTCAGTAACAAGGGTAGTGATGCCAGCCCCTTATTTCCATGAGCAAATATGCTTTACACATCCACTTTTTGTACTATCATGCCCCTGTTGATGGAAGTAGTTTGGTGCTTGGCTTACCATGTTTGCTGACTGACTTGTCCTTCCAGATCAGTAACCCTAGGCTAATTGGTTTTCTCCCAATAACATGAAAACAAATTTTGCTTCCAGTATAATTGTGGAAAGAATTGATTGTACTTCCTAATATATCTTACAGACACCACCTGCTGTCAAATAAATCTTTCTGACTTATCACTATGCTTGTATTTTTCGGTATGTTTCCTAGGATGAGTCTATTTTTCATTAGAGCATTGTAAAGGGATAGATGAGGTTGAAAAAAATACTCTTTACATATGAAGATAAGGAACAGCCTCCTATTTAGAAAGATACTTAAGCTGAGCTCTAAAAGGAGGAAGAAAGCACACTGAACAGATACATGGGGGAGAAAATTACAGACATGGGAAGAGGTAGTGTAAAGTCCCTGAGGGACGAATGAGTGTGCTTGATGTGCAAGGAATAGCAAGAAGGCCAGTGTGATGGAGTAGAGTGGAATAGAGTGGAGTAGAGTGGAGTAGTGTAAGGGGAGATGGTAGAAGATGAGGACACAAAGGTAGCAGGAGTAGAAGAGGAATGGGAAGCAGACCATATTAAGAACTGTAGACCAGAGCAAGAATTTTTAAAATGTGAAACCATCTTAAAGTTTTGAAAAGAGAACTGACAACGCCTGTCTCTCATTTTTAATGCTCTATGGAAAAGAGGTTATAAGGGCAGGGTTAGAGCAGAGAGATGCATTAAAATGCTATTGCACTTCTAAGCAATAGATGAGGTGGACCAGCATAGTAGTGGTGGAGGTAGTGAGAAATAGTTTGATTCAAGAAATAATTTGAAAGGAGAAAGAAGAAGGTTGTGGATAGATTGTTGCATGTGGAGTATGAGAGAAAGAGAGGTAAGGATGACTCCAGATTTTTTACATGATCAACTGGAAGAATGAAATTGCAGATACTAAGAAAGAGAAGAAAATAGAGGAACAAATGTAGAGAAAGAAATTAAGAATTTGATTTTACAGTATGGAATTAAAAATAGAACTATCATACAATACAGCATTTCTACTTCTAGGCACATATCCAAGGGAGATGAAATCACCATCTCAAAGAGATATCTGCAGTCCCATGTTCACTGTAGCATTATTCACAGTAGCCAAGACATGGAAATGACTTAAGTGCCTGTTGACGGATGAATGGATAAAGGAAATGTGGTGTATAGATAAATAATGGAATATTATTCGGCCATAAAAAAAGAAGGAAATTCTCCCAATGTGACAACATGAATGAATTCTGAGGGTATTATGCTAAGTGAAATAAGTCACACAGAGGAAGATAAATACTGTATGATATCACTTATATGTGAACTTTAAAAACATTAAACTCATGGAAACAGAGAGAATGGTGGTTGCCAGGGCTGAGGGATGGGGAAAACAGGGAGATGTTGGTCAAAGGGTATAAATTTTCAATATAAGATTAATAAGTTCTGAGGATCTAATTACAGCATGATGACTACATTTAACAATATTGTATTATATACATGAAAGTTGCTATGAGAATAGAGCTTTAATGTTCTCGCCATACAACAAAAACAAAATGGTAATTATGGGAGATGAAGGATGTGTTAACTAACCTTATTGTGGTAAATATATCACAATATATACGTATATCAAATCATCACTGTACACCTTAAAACTTACACAATGTTAATGTCAACTATATCTCAATAAAGCAGGACATTTTTAAATTTAAAAACATAATTTGGTTTTGTACAAATAAAATTGGGATTCCCATTAATCACTCAAGAGGAGATGTCAAATAGGCAGCTGCCTATGCAAGTCTGGCATTTGGTAGGAGAAATCTGGGCTAGAAACACATATTTGGCAATATCAGTATATAGGTGGCATCTCGTTGGGATAGAGTAAGTGACTCTGTTGGTAAGGGATTATAAAGAAGACTGCTTTGAAGACCCTTGTTTTTCCACATCCAAAAGGTGAGGGAGAAGACTCAATTTCAAATCATTCAGACAGTCAGGCCTTCTTAATGTCAGAGGTCTCTTTTGTAGCTATATGCAGTTGGTAGTTATCATTAAGTAGTACCATTTTCAGAGGAATCAGTGCTAGTGAAGTTCACATCTTATTTATTTGCTTCTAAGCACCAGCTACTAGTCTCAGCTGATCTGAATCTGGACAAAATTAGTTCAAGTAATGGAAGAGTTGGACTTCCCTAAAGAGCATTGTGCCTTTGAATAATGTCCTTTAAGATAACCCAAAGGCTCTGCCCAGCCACCTGGTGTTTGAGAAATTGGTAGGGCTGCTCTAGAGCATTTTGATTCTGACAAAGGGTCTTCAAGGAAGCCACAAGCTTGGGTTCATATTATTCAGCTTAACAGACATCCACCCTTAAAATAAAGACAAATATTTATTTATTTTTATCCCAGTGTAGTAGCCTAGATAGACCCAATGATTCCAGACTCCAGACCTTTGTAGTCCCATCTCACATTGAATAGGGCTGACCTGTATAACCAATAGGATATTGTGGAAATGATGGTGTATGACTTCGAAGGCTAGGTCATGGAGACATCAGAGCTTCCACCTTGCTCTCTCTTGAATTACCTGCTTGGGGGAAGTCAGCTGCCATGTTTCAAGGACACTTAAGCAGCTCCAGAGAGAAAAGCTCTTGGCAAGCTGCTAATACCTCCTGCCAACAGCTAGCAAAGAGCGGAGGCCTCCTATCAACAGCCATGGGACTAGGAATCTTAAAAGAAGATTCACCAGCTCCATTCAAGCTTTCAGATGACTGCCGCCTTGGCCAATAGCTTGACTGCAGCTGCATGAGGCCCTTAGCCACGACAACCAGCTAAGTTGTTCCCAGACTCCTAATCCACAGAAATGAGAAGAAAGGTTGTTGCTCTAAGCTGCTAAATTAGGGAGTTATTTGTTACATAGCAATAGATAATGAATACCTCCATAGTCTTTTCTTTCCTATGCCTTCTTTCCCCTTGTCTACACATTTGATTTGGGGTTTGCTTCACTCATAGGAGGACAAAAGTTGGAATAGTGGTTCTCAACTGTGACTGCATACTGGAATTTATTTGGGAAGCTTTAAAAACACTCACACTTGGTTCCCAGCCCCAGAGATTCTGATCTAATTGGTGTGGGATACAGCCTGGACATCAGGATTGAGTATAAATTGTTATGTTCAAACAATACACCACCTGATTTCACATGAGATATAGAGCCAATTTGACCTGCCAAACTTCCTTCCGAAAGTGAAAGGTAGGGTAAGTGTTTTATGGGTTAGAGTCTTCTAGATATGGACTCTGCAAAAAGAGTCAGCAATTAAGGTATGTCTCCCATCATTTGGGATCCATACAGAGCAAATAAAGCCACAGCAGAAGGTACAGAGGAAACACCAGGTAGATGTGGGCTGCTTTCCACCTGTACCCACTTAACACATGCTGCTGTGTACCTACAGTTTCATAAAGGGTGACTTGAACTATTTTCTTCTTTTTACCCAAACTTTTAGCGCATTCAGTCCTCCTCATGCTCCATACACACCACATCCACATCAGTTAAGACACTTTTAACAAGTAAAAAAAAAAAAAAAAAACCCAATCAGCTTAAAAATAAAAATGTATTCTTTACGTGTAGCTGATTCACTTTGTTATAAAGCAGAAACTAACAAAACAAAATAAAGCAATTATACTCCAATAAAGATGTTAAAAAATATATATATCCATTGACAGAAAAAAAAAGTATTCTTTCAAATGATACAAAACTCAGAGGCAAGACAGTCCAGAGTTGGTTAACTGAGTAGCTCATTGGCATCAGGCACCCAGGTTCATTCCCTCTCTGCTATACTCAGGTGTTCCTCGATGAACACAGTTTCCTCAACTCCAGGAAGAAAGAGAGAAGAACAAAAGAACAAGAGAACGTCTCTTCCAATGTATCCTCTTTCACCAGGAAAGGAAAAAAACTCACTCTCACACACACATACACACACACACACACACACACACACACACGACTTCCCATACATCTCATTAATGTGAAAACTAAGTCATATGCTCATTTCAACCAAAACAGGAAAAAGAATAGGAAAACATGATTGCTAAGGCTGGACAAGATCTACCTCACAGGGCTAAGGATAGGATCATACACACATGCTTCCCTCATACCATCAACATCCATATATTCCATTGATTAGAATACTTTCAACTGCAAGTAGCAGATATGTATCAGTTAGCTATCGTGTGCTACAAAACATATAAGCACAAAATCTCAGTGGCATAAACAAAAATCATGTATTTCTCAGAGAGCTGCAGGTTAACATATTTGGTTCTATTAATCTCAGCTGGACCCACTCACACATCTGTGTTCCTTTTGATAGGCAGCTAATCCAGGCTGGGCTTGGCTAGGTGGTGCTGCTTCAAAGTTCAGCTGGACTTTGCTCCTCACTGCAGGTTGGGCTGAGGTCTATCCAATATGCATTGATTCTGAGGCACAGGCTAAAGGAGCACAAGGTACCCAAAGAAGCTTTCTCATGTCAGTAGCAGAAGCCCAAGAAGGCAGGTAGAAATGTGATACCTGCTAAGGTCTAACTCAGAACTGACACAGTATCAAAGTCAAGACATGAGGAAATGCACACCATTTTTATGGAGAGGACTGCAAAGTCACATGGCAAGGAGCTTGAATATAAAGAGAGGTTAAGGACCAAGGTTTGTATTTCTATCTACCACAGATATTAAATCTGGCTCTATTTACCAAAAATAAAATTATTAGAAACATACTGAGGACTCACACAATTGATGGAAACTTAATGATCAGGCTCATAAAATAAACATCTCTAAAATCCAAGGAGCTGGAAGCACAACAATCATTTTTAGCAGTAATAATCTGCCAGGATACTGCCACCACTGGACACTCTATGTCACTGCCACTCCGGTGAACCCAGCTGTCCTTTCTTGTATTTACTAATTTAAGGTTTTAAATACCTGGCAGGAGCATCCAGTCAGCTGAGTATAGGTTATGCCCAAGCAGTATCATCAAGATAAGGACCCAACCTTTTGCATTTCCATATTGGGAAGTGGACAATGCCTCTACCAAGACTACTCATAATTAGAGATTCTCTCAAGATATGACGGGACTTAGAAGTCAGAGAGAAAAAGACACAGTGTTAAGTGGCTTCACTAAACTGGAAAATGATAGGGATTCTGTGAATGGATAAAAGATATTCCATTAGAACATCAAAGCATCCCTTAAAAAGGGAGGTATTTCATGCCCAAAAACAGGAGGGTGAATCTTTAGATCATTCATGATAAATCATCTGAGGCCTAGCTAGCATTTACTAGTAATACATATTCAAACAACAGTTTCTTTCAGATCAAAGAGGAGAGAGATCTCTTAGCCTTGCAAAACTCTAATTGCTTTGTGCCCCTGAATATACTTAAGGAAATTAAATATGTTCTCAATTTTATACTCAGCATTTAAATAATCTAATATACATGCTGATATTTGGTCACTTCATGTTCAAACATGCTGAGGAAAAACTGTTGAGCCTTGCCATTTGCAGCAACACGGATGGACCTAGAGAATATTATGCTTATGGAAATAAGTCAGACATAAAAAGACAAATACTAAATGAAATCTAAAAAATAATGTAAATGAATGTGTATACAAAACAGAAGCAGACTTGCAGATACAGAAAACAAAATTGTGGTTGCCAAAAAGAGGGAAAGGGGAAGGGTCAAATTAGGGATTTGGGATTAACACATACAAACTACTATATATAAAACAGATAGGACTTCCCTGGCAGCCCAGTGGTTAAGACTCCATGCTTCCACCCCAGGGGGCATGGGTTCAATCCCTGGTTGGGGAACTAGGATCCCACATGCCGTGCGGCATGGCCAAAAAGCAAAAAAAAAAAAGTAAAATAAAATAAAATAGATAAGCCACAAGAATTTACTGTGTAGCACAGGGAACTATACCCATTATCTTATAATAATCTATAATGGAATATAATCTGTAAAAATACTGAATCACTATGCCATACACCTAAAACTAACCCAATACTGTAAATCAATTATACTTCAAAAAAAAAAAAAAACCATTGCACCTTGACATGTCCTAACTCAAAAGGCTTTTTTATGCTGAGAGTTCTACACTGGGATAGGTGTTTAATTCTACTCATAGCTTTAGGAGATCTTTAAATTCAAATTACTATTATTATGCTTAAATAATGTAATTGCACTCAAGGGACATAGACTGCAGTATCAGATTAGGTCATGAGATTATTACAGCCATGACAAATACACTAAAGAGAGCTGGTTTAATAAATGGCAAGTTTTATTATATGTTTGTAGTAGATCAGGTCTATATCACAAAACAGCCATTTGGTTAGTGAAGAGAAGTGGAGAGGGAGCAGAAAGGAATATTAGAAAAGAGACTGAAGGGAAAGGAGGAGAGTCAGGAAAGGAAGGAGGGAGGGGAAAACGGAGAGAACAGGAGTGGGGGGTCAGGCACCTATCACCTCTCATTGCTCTCCACACACAGTGGTCCTCTGGGTTATTGGTGTGTTGTCGTAGTAAGATGGCACAGGATCTGGGCAAGGAAGGTGAAGCCTGTTCTCTCTGGCAATTTTCTCCTTAAGCAACTGGGGACACCACCAACAGGTGAAACATTATGGCTCTCAGTTAACCACACCAACCACAACCACATTGGTAGCCCAGGCTCCTGCGATCCCGAGCCTACTCTTTATCTTCCTTTTTCTGAAAATAGGCAGAACAAGGATATCCTCATCACAAGGTGTCCACTCAAAGGAAAAGGAGTAGAAAGGAATGCAAAGGTAGGGCAATATTCTTAAGACTCTGACTTCTCATCTAAACAACTTTCTGGCCAGCTGTGGTTTTGTTCCCATCACTGCCCTTCTAGAACTCAGACTGTCCCCACTTAATCTCCTTGGCCTTTTAGTTACTCCTGACCATATTCAGAGGAGCCCCACTTCCTCTCTCTGTAGACTACCAGACTGGGTGCCTAGGAAAGAAAACAGAACCACTATTTTCTACACTGAAATTGATAATAGACCCAGGAATCTTAATACATATAATGAAGAAGCTTTCCCAACAATACCCTGAAAGGTCTCACCATATAGGAAGGAGAATGAATGAAGTAAATTAATTCCATTTAGTTGTATGAGCTGATCAACATGGCACAGCTTGGAGAGTTCATCAGTAAAATAAATGGCTTTCTAATTTAGGATATTCTTAAGCTTCTCCATTAAATGTAAGTATTTCTGCATGTATACATTTAAATAGGCTATCTAGTTCTAATTAGATCTAAAACGAAAGTGGAGAAAATAGCTGAAATGTTCACAATTTATGCTCAATAAACTACAGTAATTAAATTATCAGAATAGGTTCTTGCATAGAAGAAAACTTTATGTTAAAAATGATATACCCTTTCTCGGACTTCCCTGGTGGCACAGTGGTTAAGAATCTGCCTGCTGATGCAGGCGACATGGGTTGAAGCCCTGGTCCAGGAAGATCCCACGTGCCACGGAGCAACTAAGCCTGTGAGCCACAACTACTGAGCCTGCGTTCTAGAGCCCGTGCTCCACAACAAGAGAGGCCACCACAAAGAGAAGCTTGTGCACTGCAACAAAGAGTAGCCCTTGCTCGCCGCAACTGGAAAAAGCCCACGCATAGCAACAAAGACTTAATGCAGCCAAAAATAAATAAATAAATTTATTATTTTTTTAAATGATATACCCTTTCTTTATATAAAGAGATCCTAAGACTCCCAATAACTAGTTAGAGGGTCATTCTTTCTCTATTCCTGACTGAAAATGGGCAGACAGTATTTGAAATCATTTTACTTTCTAGCCTTGACAACTCAGTGACAAATGATGGCTTTCAATACCAATGACGGATTTTAGTTCTCAATTGCACTAGTGCTAAAAAGTCCTGATTTCAAAAGAAAAAGAAAAAGAGACCTTCCTATTTTAAATTCCAGAAAACCATTGAATAAGTATAAAATTCTTACTTTCTTGCTTTTTGGTACTTATAGCCTCCAAAAGAATTTTTGTCATCATGTTATTCCTTAATTTATTCCAATAAATGTTCTTACAAGACTCAGATTTACTCAATTATTTGCATGCTTTACCTCTACTATTCAAATTCCTGCCAAAGTCCAAATTAATTCTATTGAGCATTATTTCCTGTAGTCAAACAATAAAAGAATATTGTCTAAATGCTAATCTGCTGTTTATTCATTTTCCTCATACAGCTTCAGTCCCCCAGAGTTTGACATTTCAATAAATCCTTAAGAGGGATTATAATGCTGCTTGCTATATTTTGTTTTCTCCAAGAAAATAAATTAAGAAACTTTCCCGCCTTTAACCTCTTAAAAAATTATAAAGAAGCCTATCTTTCTTCCTCTAGAAAACAGGCTTTGAATGTGGAATTAATTCCAAGCATCTGGAATAAAGAAACAGTCCCTGGGTAACAGAAGATGATTTCAATGGATTCTAGTGAAAGCTTTCCTGTAATTTGTTTCCTTCAAAACAATCTGATCACCCTCATTCTCATAGGATGCTAAAGCAGAGAATCCCACATGTGCTTATGCAATATTCAAAAGATCCCTGAATTTTTTTTCTGCAGCTCTAACTACAGCCCTTGGGTGTGCCTGTCATTGGAGGCAATCTGTGCATAGTGGATGGAAAATGCAGTCCATGATGTGGTTCTTAACAGCACAAATTAAAAACAGCTTAACATTTTAGTCATGACTGGGGGGAAATTTAATATGCAGGAGTTAATTAATGTGAAAACAACTAACTGAATTGAGAGCTATGCATAGCTGACTTGCTCATATGGAGTAGGTTATGTCAAAGATCCCAAATCAATCTTATTCTCTTCATGCACTCATTACTTCCAAATACTCACATTGAGCGGGTAGAGCCTGAGCGTTGTGCATGGCCTACGACTGCCTGTTTTTTAAAGCTGATACCATCAAGTAGTTCATGCCCACCACACAGGTCAGATTTACTTCACAGCTGCCCCAAATCATAAGGGCATCACTGCTTCTGGCACTCAGATGTTCACAGTGCATGGCCAGGCTTACCAAGGAAATAAACCCCTGCAGCCAAGGTGTTTCTACAGTTTTTAAATCTGTATTGGTCCATGCAATTTATGAGTGCCAAGAAACTTAGGATTTGTAAAAAGAATGAAACTTCCTCCTAGAAAACAGCTATTGGCTCAAAAAAAAAGTTTCACTGCAATCAAATGCTGCACTTCAAAGCCAATATAAACCACCCTTTCTAGGACCATGTCAGTCAGTTCAGGTGTTTAAAATCCAGAAAAATATTCAAAGTAGAAATCAGTTTACACCTCCAACTTCCTGCTGGAGTGCCCACAGGCTAAGTGCCCACTGGACAGTTGAGTGTTTTGCCGCCACTTTCAATTCAATTTGTGTCAGGCCACATCCTAGGGGCACTGAGGTGAGGAAGCCAGGAGACAGCAGGAAACAAGTGTAGTTAGGGAAGAAGAGAATAGCACATGGAGATTTACAACCATATGTCAAGTTGGATAGGAATGAGAGTACAAAGACTGGCCACAGACTAGGGAAGGCTGAGAACATACAGTGATCACTTGAGGGGTGTTTTAAGGGACAGGATGAGTGTGGAGTGCATCACTTCTATCAAACTTTTTCATGGTCCCACCCAACTCAGAAATATAGTCTAGCCATGGGCCCAGGATGGGAAATAAGTGGATTAGGAAATTGGGTTTCATGAATACATGACAGTCCTTGACACATCAGTCTAGAATTTAAATAGTTTTAAGTCTATGAATCCATCAAGCCTTCACTCAAATCCAGCTCTTTTATGAAAATTTTCAATTCCACCTCAGTCAGATAAAGATCTGGCCAGCTTCTGAATAAAAACACTGATCTCTCATTTGACAAATAACTCCCTCTTGTGGTATCTCTTTACTTTTATCCTATTGTTTTCTAATTATCATCTTGTTTTTAACATTCTAAGAATCGAAGTTTTGTTTTTCCAAATAGATAATGAGTCACTTATAGGCAGGGAGTATGCCATATTTCTAGTTCAGACACATATAAACACACAGGCAAATACTTACACACTGCCTCTGACCCTTACGCATATTAGGTGTATTACAGGAACGTGGTGAATGAGAACATAAGAATCAGAATGTGTAAAACTAACTCATCAATGCTAAACACTTTTGAGTTTACAACACAAGGTGCAGTGTTTGGGGAACTAGAGATCCAAAAGATGTCAACCAGCGTCTACCTCCTCAACAGACTTTGTAAAGAATGAATATATGCATAAAATCATTCTTTAAATAGCAAATAGGAAGTTCTACATAAAATGGTGGTTTGACTCCATGGATTTATTTCTTGAAACAACTTTAGCATAACATAAAAGAATAAAAAACATTATAAACTTTAAAGGACAAAGGAAATGGGAAAAAAGGCAATGACAAACAAGATATTTTTATTAAAACTTAAGAGGATGGAAAATAGATTGGGAAGTGGTAAATGACTTGAAGCATAAAGAAAGCTGAAACTTGCAGAGAATGATAATGACAACAAGTAGATTGAGACTCTCTTTAGAACCCTGGAAAGCTCTCAAGAATTGGACGCACCAGGTACCTTGGGAGGCAGAGAAAAGGATGGGACTACATAAGGATTCATTTGATACTACATACCTCCTCTACCCTGCACCAAGTGAGTTTCCCTCCCCATCCCCTCAAGAAAAGAGAAAATGTACTCTTTAGAGAAACTGAGTCCAGGAAGACTTGGGACTCAGGCACACCCAGGCTTAACAGAGAACAAGGTGTGTGTTGAAAACAAGGAATTAAGAAAATGCCTATTAAATAAAAAGATTATTCTGACACTTGTGGAAGACTTTTTTCAGGGAGACTATTACAATGGGGTTTGTAGTGGGGGACAGAGACTGGGTCAACTCTGAATAGAGCAAGAAAAAGTGGAAATATATAGCTAAAGAGCAGGTTGGAAATCAGTGGATGGAAAATTACTAAGAGGAAAACATCAGGAGTAAGGAGAGATTCTGCATAACCAATTTGACAGGATTATTGCTGAAGGCAGGCCAGGGTGATAAGATATCTAGAGTGCAGGATAAGGAATTTGGTGAGATGCCAAAGCTAAGAGATGAAAAACTTGATCAGATATCAAGAGTGCAGGATTTTCTCTTTGGTGGGGCTAATAGTGGACTCCAGGAGGGCTCGTACCAAGGAGTACTTCCCAGAGCTTCTACTGCCAGTGTCCTTGTCCCCACATTGAGCCACAGCCGCCCCCCCCGCCTCTGCAGGAGACCCTCCAACACTAGCAGCATTAACCAAGAAGAACTACAATCCTGCAGCCTGTGGAACGAAAAGCACATTCACAGAAAGAGAGACAAAATGAAAAGGCAGGGGACTATGTAACAGATGAAGGAAAAAGATAAAACCCCAGAAAAACAACTAAATGAAGTGGAGATTGGCAACCTTGCAGAAAAATAATTTAGAATAATGATAGTGAACATGATCCAGTACCTCGGAAAAAGAATGGAGGCAAAGACAGAGAAGATGAAAGAAATATTTAACAAAGATCTAGAAGAATTAAAGAACAAACACCTAGAAGAATTAAAGAACAAACAAACAGAGATGAACAATACAATAACTGAAATGAAAAATACACTAGAAGGAGTCAATAGCAGAATAACTGAGGTAGAAGAACAGATAAGTGAACTGGAAGACAGAATGGTAGAATTCACTGCCACAGCACAGAATAAAGAAAAACGAATGAAAAGAAATGAAGACAGCCTAAGAGACCTCTGGGACAACACTAAACACAACAACATTCACATTATAGGGGTCCCAGAAGAAGAGAGAGAGAAAGGACCCGAGAAAATATCTGAAGAGATTATAGTCCAAAACTTCCCTAACATGGGAAAAGAAATAGCCACCCAAGTCCAGGAAGTGCAGAGTCCCAGGCAGAATAAACCCAAGGAGAAACACACCAAGACAAACAGTAATCAAATTGACAAAAATTAAAGACAAAAAAAATTATTAAAAACAACAAGGGAGGGCCTCCCTGGTGGCGCAGTGGTTGAGAGTCCGCCTGCCGATGCAGGGGATACGGGTTCGTGCCCCGGTCTGGGAGGATCCCATATGCCGCGGAGCGGCTGGGCCCGTGAGCCATGGCCGCTGGGCCTGCGCATCCGGAGCCTGTGCTCCGCAACGGGAGAGGCCACAACAGTGAGAGGCCCGCATACCGCAAAAAGAAAAAAAAAAAAAAAAAAAAAAAAAAAAAAAAAAACAACAAGGGAAAAAAACCACAAATAACATACAAGGGAATCCCCATAAGGTTAACAGCTGATTTCTCAGCAGAAATTCTACAAGCCAGAAACAAGTGGAATGATATATTTAAAGTGATGAAAAGGAAGAACCTACAACCAAGATTACTCTACCCAGCAAGGATCTCATTCAGATTCGACGGAAAATCAAAAGCTTTACAGAAAAGCAAAAGCTAAGAGAATTCAGCACCACCAAACCAGCTCTACAACAAATGCTAAAGGAACTTCTCTAAGTGGGAAACACAAGAGAAGAAAAGGGCCTACAAAAACAAACCCGAGGGCCTCCCTGGTGGCCCAGTGGTTGAGAGTCCGCCTGCCGATGCAGGGGATACGGGTTCGTGCCCCGACCTGGGAGGATCCCATATGCCGCGGAGCGGCTGGGCCCGTGAGCCATGGCCGCTGGGCCTGCGCATCCGGAGCCTGTGCTCCGCAACGGGAGAGGCCACGACAGTGAGAGGCCCGCATACCGCAAAAAGAAAAAAAAAAAAAAAAAAGAAAGAAAAAAAAAAAAAACCCGAAACAATTTAGAAAATGGTCATAGGAACATACATATTGATAATTACCTTCAACGTGAATGGATTAAATGCTCCAACCAAAAGACACAGCCTTGCTGAATGGATACAAAAACAAGACCCATATATATGCTGTCTATAAGAGACCCACTTCAGACCTAGGGACACATACAGACTGAAAGTGAGGGGATGAAAAAAGATGTTCCATGCAAATGCAAATCAAAAGAAAGCTGGAGTAGCAATACTCATATCAGATAAAATAGATTTTAAAATAAAGAATGTTACAAGAGACAAGGAAGGACACTACTTAATGATCAAGGGATCAATCCAAGAAGAAGATGTAACAATTACAAATATATATGCACCCAACATAGGAGCACCTCAATACGTAAGGCAACTGCTAAGAGCTGTAAAAGAGGAAATCGACAGTAACACAGTAATATTGGGGGACTTTAACACCTCACTAACACTAATGGACAGATCATCCAAACAGAAAGTTAATACGGAAACACAAGCTGTAAATGACACAGTAGACCAGATACATTTATTTGATATTTATAGGACATTCCATCCAAAAACAGCAGATTACACTTTCACCTCAAGTGTGCATGGAACATTCTCCAGGATAGATCACAGCTTGGGTGAGAAATGAAGCCTCAGT
Source organism: Mesoplodon densirostris (assembly GCF_025265405.1). Taxonomy (NCBI): domain Eukaryota; kingdom Metazoa; phylum Chordata; class Mammalia; order Artiodactyla; family Ziphiidae; genus Mesoplodon; species Mesoplodon densirostris. Next base: position 100,878,387 of record NC_082663.1, on the reverse strand, counting down.
AACTTTAAGAAAATTGAAATCATATCAAGCATCCTTTCTGACCACAACGCTATGAGATTAGAAATCAATTACAGGGAAAAAAACGTAAAAAACACAAACACATGGAGGCTAAATAGTATGTTACTAAATAACCAAGAGATCACTGAAGAAATCAAAGAGGAAATCAAAAAATACCTAGAGACAAATGAAAATGAAAACACAACGATCAAAACCAATGGGATGCAGCAAAAGCAATTCTAAGAGGGAAGTTTATAGCAATACAAGTCTACCTCAAGAAACAACAAACATCTCAAATAAACAATCTAACCTTATACCTAAAGGACCTAGAGAAAGAAGAACAAACAAAACACAAAGTTAGTAGGAGAGAAATCATAAAGATCACAGCAGAAATAAATGAAATAGAAACAAAGAAAACAATAGCAAATATCAATAAAACTAAAAGCTGGTTCTTGGAGAAGATAAACAAAACTGGTAAACCTTTAGCCAGACTCATCAAGAAAAAGAGGGAGAGGACTCAAATCAGTTAAGATTAGAAATGAAAAAAGAAAAGTTACAATGGACACTGAAGAAATACAAAGCATCATAAGAAACTACTACAAGCACCTCTATGCCAATAAAATGGACAACCTGGAAGAAATGGACAACTTCTTAGAAAGGTATAACCTTCCAAGACTGAACCAGGAAGCAATAGAAACTATGAACAGACCAATCACAAGTAATGAAATTGAAACTGTGATTAAAAATCTTCCAGCAAACAAAAGTCCAGGACCAGATGGCTTCACAGGTAAATTCTATCAAACATTTAGAGAAGAGCTAACACCCATCCTTCTCAAACTCTTCCAAAAAATTGCAGAGTAAGGAACACTCCCAAACTCATTCTACAAGTTCACCATCACCCTGCTACCAAAACCAGACAAAGATACTACAAAAAAAGAAAATTACAGACCAATATCACTGATGAATATAGATGCAAAAATCCTCAACAAAATACTACTAAACAGAATCCAGCAACACATTAAAAGGATCATATACCATGATCAAGTGGGATTTATCCCAGGGATGCAAGGATTCTTCAATATATGTAAATCAATCAATGTGATACACCATATTAATAAATTGAAGAATAAATCCACAAGATCATCTCAACAGATGCAGAAAAAGCTTTTGACAAAATACAACACTGATTTATGATAAAAACTCCCCAGAAAGTAGGCATAGAGGAAACCTACCTCAACATAATAAAGGCCATATATGACAAACCCACAGCAAACATCATTCTCAATGGTGAAAAACTGAAAGCATTTCCTCTAAGATCAAGAATAAGGTAAGGATGTCCACTCTTGCCACTATTATTCAACATAGTTTTGGAAGTCCTAGCCACAGCAACCAGAGAAAAAAAAGAAATAAAAGGAATACAAATTGGAAAAGAAGTAAAACTGTCACTGTTTGCAGATGGCATGATACTACACATAGATAATCCTAAAGATGCCACCAGAAAACTACTAGATCTAATCAATGAATTTGGTAAAGGTGCATGATACAAAATTAATGCACAGAAATCTCTTGCATTCCTATACACTAACAACAAAAGACCAGAAAGAGAAATTAAGGAAACAATCTCATTTGCCGCTGCAACAAAAAGAATAAAATACCTAGGAATAAACCTACCTAAGGAGGTAAAAGACCTGTACTCAGAAAACTATAAGACACTGATGAAAGTAATTAAAGATGATACAAACAGATGGAGAGATATAGCATGTTCGTGGATTGGAAGAAACAACATTTTGAAAATGACTATACTACTCAAAGCAATCTACAGACTCAAGGCAATTCCTATCAAATTACCAATGGCATTTTTTACAAAACTAGAACAAAAAATCTTAAAGTTTGTATGGAGACACAAAACACCCTGCATAGCCAAAGCAATCTTGAGGGAAAAAAACGGAGCTGGAGGAATCAGACTTCCTGACTCCAGACTATACTACAAAGCTACAGTAATCAAGACAATATGGTTCTGGCACAAAAACAGAAATATAGATCAATGGGGCTTCCCTGGTGGTGCAGTCGTTGAGAATCCGCCTGCTAATGCAGGGGACACAGGTTCGAGCCCTGGTCTGGGAGGATCCCACATGCCACGGAGCAACTAGGCCCGTGAGCTACAACTACTGAGCCTGCGCATCTGGAGCCTGTGCTCCACAACAAGAGAGGCCCACGCACCACGATGAAGAGTGGCCCCCACTTGCCACAACTAGAGAAAGCCCTCACACAGACACAAAGACCCAACACAGCAAAAATTAATTAATTAATAAACTCCTACCCCCCAACATCTTTTTTGTTTTTTTGCGGTACGCAGGCCTCTCACTGTTGTGGCCCCTCCCGTTGCAGAGCACAGGCTCTGGACGCGCAGGCTCAGCGGCCATGGTTCACAGGCCCAGCCACTCCGCAGCATGTGGGATCTTCCCGGACCGGGGGATGAACCCATGTCCCCTGCGTCGGCAGGCGGACTCCCATCCACTGTGCCACCAGGGAAGCCCCAACATCTTCTTTAAAAAAAAAAAAAAAGAAATATAGATCAAAAGCCCAGAGATAAACCCATGCACCTATGGTCAACTAATCTATGATGAAGGAGGCAAGGATATATATACAATGGAGAAAAGACAGTCTCTCAATAAGTGGTGCTGGGAAAACTGGACAGCTACATGTAAAAGAATGAAATTAGAACACTCCCTACACATTAGAACACCATACACAAAAGTAAACTCAAAATGGATTAAAGACCTTAATGTAAGATACTATAAAACTCTTAGAGGAAAACACAGGAAGAATACTCTTTGACATTAATCACAGCAAGATCTTTTTTGACCCACCTCCTAGAGTAATGGAAATAAAAACAAAAATAAACAAATTGGACCTAATGAAACTTAAAAGCTTTTGCACAGCAAAGGAAACTATAAACAAGACAAAAAGACAACCCTCCGAATGGGAGAAAATATTTGCAAGTGAATCAATGGACAAAGGATTAATCTCCAAAATATATAAACAGCTCCTGGAGCTCAGTATTAAGAAAACAAACAACCCAATGAAAAAAATGGGTAGAAAACTTAAATAGACATTTCTCCAAAGAACACATACAAATGGTCAAGAGCCACATGAAAAGCTGCTCAACAACACTAATTAGAGATTTGCAAATCAAAACTACAATGAGGTATCACCTCACACCAGTTAGAATGGGCATCACCAGAAAATCTACAAACAACAAATGCTGGAGAGGGTGTGGAGAAAAGGGAACCCTCCTGCACTGTTGGTGGGAATGTAAGTTGATACAGCCACTACCGAGAACAGTATGGAGGTTCCTTAAAAATCTAAAAACAGAATTACCATATGACCCAGTAATCCCACTACTGGGCATATACCCAGAGAAAACCATAACTCAAAAAGACACATGCACCCCATTGTTCACTGCAGCACTATTTACAATAGCCAGGTCCTGGAAGCATCCTAAATGCCTATCGACAGACGAATGGATAAAGAAGATGTGGTACATTTATACAATGGAATATTACTCAGCCATAAAAAGGAACAATACTGGGTCATTTGTAGAGACGTGGATGGACCTAGAGACTGTCATACAGAGTGAAGTAAGTCAGAAAGAAAAAAACAAATATCGTATATTAGGGCATATATGTGGAATCTAGAAAAACAGTATAGATGAACTGGTTTTCAAGGCAAAAATAGAGACACAGATGTAGGGCACAAACGTATGGACACCAAGGGGGGAAGATGGGGGGGGGGCCTGTGATGAATTGGGAGATTGGGATTGACATATATACACTAATATGTATAAAATGGATGACTAATAAGAACCTGCTGTATAAAAAAAACAATAAATAAAAATGACCCAAAAAAAAGTGCAGGATTTTCACTAAGCTGAACCAGCAGCAATATTTCTAAAATTCGATCAATGGCAGGGCCCAAGAGTGAGGCCTAGTAAAAAAGAAGACTCAGAGGAGCCTGACTGAAGTTTGGTCTTTGTCACTATGAATGGTGAGGGAGGGAGTGGGGCACAGGCAAAATGCCAAGAATTGGGCACAAAAATGGCATTATATTTCTCAGCAGCATAGCTAAAAGCTGGAAAATAATGGAATAATATCTCTAAAACTCTGAGAGAAATTGTTTTTCAATCTAGAATTGTATATCCAAGTAGCTTGATTCAAGTGTGAAAGTCTCCTGAAAACTTTTTTTTTTTTTTTTTTGCGGTACGCGGGCCTCTCACTGTTGTGGCCTCTCCCGTTGCAGAGCACAGGCTCCAGACGCGCAGGCTCAGCGGCCATGGTTCACGGGCCTAGCTGCTCCGCTGCATGTGGGATCTTCCCGGACCGGGGCACGAACCCGTGTCCCCTGCATCGGCAGGTGGACTCTCAACCACTGCGCCACCAGGGAAGCCCTGAAAACATTTTTTGATTATTCTTAAAAAATTATTTTCTACGTTCCTTTTTTTTTTTTCAGGGACGTACATAGGATATGCTTCAAGTAAAGCTGTCAGCCCAGAAAAACATACCATGAGAGCTTGCTGCCTGTGAGGGGAGCAGAATATGTGACCCCAAAATATGTCACTTTGGCATGTGGATTATTTTGAGCTGAAGGTAAACAAGACCCAGCAGACCTAAAAAAAAAAAGCAACTTTTACTCCCTTAATTACCTAAAAGAATTTAGATGGAGGACCTGGCCCAGAAAGATAGCTATTACCAAAGATAGTTTTTTATCCGAAAGACCAAATGTAGGCAGGGCAAACATCTAATTACCAAGCATCTGCTGTTCTTATTCTCCTGTGAATTTCCCTCTTCCCCTTTGAAGCCCCAGGCCCCTACCCCATTCTTTAGCTCAGTATGGCATATAATCCTCAACTGCCCAACTTGCTCTTGGGGCTCAAATCTTTGGGGGTCCCATAGATACAAAATTAAATATTTCTCTTGATAATCTGTCTTATTTCAATTTAATTACTTATTTCAATTTTAGTTACTTTAAAAACCTAAAGGGGGGGCTTCCCTGGTGGCACAGTGGTTGAGAGTCCGCCTGCCGATGCAGAGGACATGGGTTTGTGCCCCGGTCCAGGAAGATCCCACATGCCACAGAGCGGCTGGGCCCGTGAGCCATGGCCGCTGGGCCTGCGCGTCCGGAGCCTGTGCTCCGCAACGGGAGAGGCCACAACAGTGAGAGGCCCGCGTACCGGAAAAAAAAAAAAAAAAAAACCTGAAGGGGAAAGAGGGAAAATGCTCTGCCTCTATACCTGCAGAAAATTATTTAGCCTTTAATAGTTTAGGGAAATTAAAGTAAAACCAATTATTTTACGAAGGGTTTTGGAATAAGAATTATAAACGAGAGAAGGGGAGACCTCTAAAAAGGTGGGAAATAATACTTTCCTCGTGTTTAAATTTTTTAATTAACATTTTTTATTAAGCTTATTTTGCAAGATAAGTATCCCATAAATGCTTCTATCAATACTCTCTTCAGATCTTTTAGTTTCATTTTTGCTGGCAGCAACATTCAATGCAATCATATAATTGTGTGACCTTTTCGGTTTCTAAGGCATGGTAACCTGATAATTTTTCTTTTAGTTTTTCCATGTAAACACTTCATTGTGTTCAATGGGGCATAAGAATAGGAGCCTGCTTTTTATTCAGTTACCATATTAGTTAAGTCACTTTTTGTTGCATAATAGACATCTTACTGATGCTAACTTGGCAAATAAAGGAATTTATTGAATCACATGGATTAAAAATTCATGTATGACTTGAGGCCAGGGCTATAACTACATCAGCATAACCAGGCTTTCTCCTTCTCTCCACCCTGTTGCTTAATGTGACGGCTTAATGTGATGTCAATGAGGCAAGATAATTAATCCACACCTTTCATGTTCAAGCCTAGCAAAAAATATAAAGAGCACCTCTTTTAGAAAGCTCATCTTAGAACCCAAATAATTTACTTTGATTGGCCCGCTTAGGTCAGGTGACTTTCCCTGAAACAAACACTATACCCTGGGAAATCAGGGTCACAGTTTTCATGATGTAGAGTCTCATCTGGACACTTGGCCAGAGAATAGGTAATCCAGTTTCCCAAAGGAAAATTGGCATATATTTTTCCTGTAGAGGGGGAATAGATGCTGGGCAAGTAAAAATATCACACATATGTTACAGCTCTTAATACATTCAAAAGCCCATTGTTCTACTGTCTCCACCGAGCAGAATTCCCAAAGAAGAATTTACCTCGGGTCAACTAGATGCTTCTCTTGGTAAAAAAAAAAAAAAAAAAAGTTTAAAAATTAACACACAATTTCTTTTTAAACTTATGATCAAATCACACACAAATGCATATTATCAAGTTCTACATAGTCATTTGGAGTCTTTATAGAGTCCTTGCTCAATGTTTTTAGTAGCTTATAGTTATGACAGAAACTAACTGTAAATGTAAGGAAAAGTTGTGATTTTCTTTCCTCAGAGGATGTGCATTTCTACCTGCAGTTTTCTCTTGAATATCACCACATTCTACCCTCAGCTTTGATGATGAAGTATAAGCGTTTTCTTTCACATCGATGCCCCCTGGGTTGTTGGCTATAATCAGCCCCCCGGCAGGAAGCTGGGTATTCTGGGGAGTCACGTTGCGTGTCTCTGAGATCAGATGAGGAGAGCAGCTCCATGAAGGCCTCATGCATATTCCAGGAAACGGCTAAAGTGATGTGGTTTTCCTCTTTCCAAATAATTAATTTTCAAAAATTGGCATGAGGCTCTGCTATTTCTGTACTTGCATAAGATAAACCACTCTTGTTCTGTTCAGCTGCACATCTGCCTGTGGAGCAGTGGGTTAATAAGTTACCCCTGCCATTGCCACCCGTGAAGGACTGGTTAGGGCTTTATTTCTACAGAAACAATCCATTCTCTGCCAATGCATCTGAAGGTCAGACAAAGAAGCATAGCTTTTCTAGTTTCAAACCTCACATTTTCTTTTCTAAATGAAAGTTTATCACATTTGTTTATCCAGTACCTAGTAGAATTAAGGATCCTCTCTTTAAGAGATCATAGTCTGGGCTTCCCTGGTGGCGCAGTGGTTGAGAGTCCGCCTGCCGATGCAGGGGACACGGGTTCGTGCCCCGATCCCGGAGGATCCCACATGCCGCGGAGCGGCTGGGCCCGCGAGCCATGGCCGCGGAGCCTGTGCTCCGCAGCGGGAGGGGCCACAGCAGTGAGAGGCCCGCATACAGCAAAAAAAAAAAAAAAAAAAAAAAAAAAAAAGAGATCATAGTCTGGTAGAAATTCTGATATGTTATTATGCTATACAATGATTTAGAAATGTATTCTAGAATCTTAGTATATATGCATAGCTAATCTCCTAGATTAAAAGCTGTCTTTGGACTTCCCTGGTGGTGCGGTGGTTAAGAATCCACCTGCCAATGCAAGAGACATTGGTTCGAGCCCTGGTCCGGGAAGATCCCACGTGCCGTGGAGCAACTAAGCCCACAAGCCACAGCTACTGAGCCTGTGTGCCACAACTACTGAAGCCCACGTGCCTAGAGCCCATGCTCCACAACAAGAGAAACCACCGCAATGAGAAGCCTGCGCCCGCAGCGAGGAGTAGCCCCCGCTCGCCTCAACTAGAGAAAGCCCGTGTGCATCAACGAAGACCCAATGCAGCCAATAATTAATTAATTATTAATTTATTTATTTTAAAAGTTGTCTTTGATATTAAGTAACCACCAAAAAAAATTCACTTATGTATTCATGAATTCTGAGAAATATTTTTTAATATATCTACATATATACATCTATATTTATATATATATTTATTTTTAATGCATCAAAGACATTTTGATACATTTAATTAAAGCATTTTTCTCCTATTGAACAAATCCCTGTTCTTTGGTTTCATCAAATCATAATGATTATACTAATTTGCAAATTAAAAAAAATTAATTTTAAACTTCCTTAGGGTATACATGGTTTGATAATTCTTTATATATCTTTAGATTCCATTATCAACTTCTCATAATTCTTTCCTGATAAAGTGGATTGGGGATGAACGGAAACGACAACTCTAGAGGGGAAGCAAACTTTTGTTTTGTTTTGTTTTCTGGTCATTTCTTGAATGGGATTTCCCATGTATGGCTTGGATCTTGCAGCTAAAGAGAAGTAACTCATGGAAGAAGATATTTAGGAGCTAATTTATATAAGACGAATAAATCCAAGACAAGAAGAAACCTTTAGGGTTATAAATTATAGGATTTTTCCCTATTATAGATCCAAGTACAATAAATAAAAATAGGGATTTATTTTCCCACAGATTGAAGTACCAGAAACAAATCTCCCATGTGGAACCTGCTCTTTGGCACAGCATCGGATTTCTCCCTTGATGTGTAAAGCAAGAAGTAATGGAAAAAAATATCCCAGCTGAATGAAAACCACAAGTGTCTCTGATGCCCTGGCCCTAATGGCTTTTATTCCTCTTGCAAAAACTTTTTTACCCTATAACCAAAATAACTGTCTAAGCACATTGTCTGCAGTCCTTTGCAAGACTTTTAAAATACTTTCAAATATAGTTTAACCCACCAAAGAAGCAACAGGTCAGATTAGAATTTGAGGCTACAGTAGTAATTACAGGTCCCTTTGGTTGTTTAACACATAACAACTCATCCGGGGAAGGCTGGTATTAGAGTAAATTAAATTACAAGATAAATTTGTTAGACAAGTGTACTTTCACTAGACTTTTGAAAAAGAATCCAAATGATGGAAACATCATCCACTATCATTTGTTTCACCAACCCGCAAAATCTTCACTCAAATATTAGGATCAGTTATATATTTATCAGTTATATATTTATCAACTCGTGTGTGCTCTGAAAAGATAAACTAAGGCATAGGGAATAGACAGTGTAAAGTGGGACTTTAAGTTACGTATCAGGGAAACACATAAGTCTTTGAGAATCTACACTGAAGATCAAATTTAAAACTTTCACTTGATTCTGGAAGGCTGAGAAAGCCCAAGGAAATAAAGTGCTAATAAATGAGGAAGTAGAAATATGCACTGAAATGCAACAGAATAAGGAAACAAATGTTATCCAGCTCAAGATACACTTAAAAAGATTTAATGTAGCTGGGTTCTAACATAAGACTTAATATTCAGGTTTAAGAGGTATTTAAATTTTTCCCAGCTCTGTGCACTGAAAGGTCCTAGAAGCCCAGAAGTAATTACACCCCCGGAGCAATTAGCACACCCAACACCCAGATCTTTATTCCTAAATACCATCCTCTATTAAAAGGAATCAGGTATCCCTGGAGAAATGACAGATTCCAGGGTTGGTGCAGGGAAGGTACAAGATGAAACTGAACATTTTGGGTCAGAAAGTAAGGAACTGCTAAAAATACACTAAAAGTTAAAAAAAAAATTGACATGTCAAAAGGACACATAGAGCCAGCTCAAAGGCATTCCCACTGGGCAAGTCAGAGACAATTTAAGCATCAAAATAAACACGGTCCATAACACATTATAACCCACTGAATAAAATAATAATCTATATTGACAATAAATAGATGATTGATAAATAAATGGTACAGATAGATCTTTCTAACTAGAATGACAACTAATAAATCTAGAAAGATCCAATTAGAAAATCATATGCAACTATCATGATAAAAATTTATTTAGATAAGGCCAATTGATAGATTAGTCTTGGGTGATAAGGGTGGTGAGTGAGTTTGGTGAGAAACAGGATATTTCTATAGTTCTACCCCACAAATTATCACAACTATCACACCAATAGTGGAGCACAGCCAGCAATCTACCCAGTAGTGAAGCCCAGGCTGCAACCTTCACATCTTCAGGGCACAGCTCTTGGCCCCAGTGATCACACAACATAGCCTGAGGCCCTGCACCAACTTAGTACCCTGTCTGTGGCCCCACCTGAACATAGAGTCAAGCCAGTGGCACCACCCTGCCAGGAAACACAGCTTGTGATCCTGCCCAACCAGAGGTGATTGCAGAGACCAGCTGGTGAGCCCACCTGACAGCAGAGCACAGCAAGTATCTCTGCCAGACTATGGAGCCCACCCAGCGGCCCCACTTGAATGTGGAGCCCAGCCAGCAGGCCCACCCAACTGTGGAGTCCAACCAGCAGTAACTGCCCTGACTTCAGAGCATGGACAGTGGTCTCATCCAAATTTATCCAAGGAGATGAAAGATCTGTACACTGAAAGCTATAAAGACACTGATGAAAGAAATTAAGCAGATACAAAAAAATGGAAAGATATTTCATGTTCATGATTGAGAAGAATTATATTCTTCTTGTTTTGGATTTTAGAAAGTTTATTAAACATTTTTGGATTGTCTGGGCTATTGTTCTCCATTGCCAGTGTTCACAGAGTATAGGAATTCATGCTTTGGGGTTGAGAGAGAGAGATTTATCCTGCCTTGTAGTCTTGGTTGTTTCTTATCACACTTAGGGGGTTTGACAGTTTGGAGGAAGCTGGGAGTAGAAGACGTTTCCATTCACTACTGTTTGAGGACACACTGGAGGAGGTCAGACACGCTCTCTGCAGTGACCCTGTAATTGTCCCTACTGGAGAGAAGTATTCTTCTTAATATTTAATATTATTAAAATTTTCATACTACCTAAAGCCATCTATAGAGTCAATGAAATCTTTATAGGAAAAAAAGGCATTTTTTAACAGATATAGAAAAATTATTCTAAAATTCATTTAGAGCCACAAATATACCAAATAACCAAAGCAATCTTGAGAAAGAAGTACAAAGGTAGAGGCATCACACTTCCTGATTTCAAACTATATTAAAAAGCTATAGTAATCAAAACAGTATGGTACTGGCCTATACGTTGACACATAGACCAACTGAACAGAATCGACAGCCCAGAAATAAACCCCCATATATAAGATCAACTATTATTTGACAAGGGAGCCATGAATACTCGATGGGGAAAAGATATTCTCTTCAATAAATGGTGATGGGAAGATGGGAATAAAGACACAGACCTACTAGAGAATAGACTTGAGGATACAGGGAGGGGGAAGGGTAAGCTGAGACAAAGTGAGAGAGTGGCATGGACATATATACACTACCAAACATAAAATAGCTAGCTAGTGGAAAGCAGCCACATAGCACAGGGAGATCAGCTCGGTGCTTTGTGAACACCTAGAGGGGTGGGATAGGGAGGGCGGGAAGGAGGGAGACGCAAGAGGGAAGAGATATGGGGACATATGTATATGTATAACTGATTCACTTTGTTATAAAGCAGAAACTAACACACCATTGTAAAGCATCCAATAAAGATGTCAAAAAAAAATGGTGATGGGGAAACAGGCTATTCACATGCAGAAGAATGAAAATGGATCCTGATCTTACACCACTCACAAAAATTAACTTGAAATTACTTAAAAAAGTAAATGTAATACCTAAAAACTGTAAAACTCCTAGAAGAAAATATAGCAGGTAAGCTCCTTGCCATTGGTCTCAGAAATGATTTTTTGGATATAACTCCAAAAGCACAAGCAACAAAAGCAAAAATTTTTAAAGGACTACTTCAAACTAAAAGTGTCAGAGTATCAAGAGAAACCATTAACAAAAATGAAAAAGCAACCTATGGAATGGGAGAAAATATTTGCAAATCATGCATCTGATAAGAGGTCAATAAAAAGGTAGGAATGTAAATTGGTGCAGCCACTATGAAAAACAGCATGGAGCTTCCTCAAAAAAATTAAAAATAGAACTACCCTATAATCCAGCAATCCCACTTCTGGCTATATATTCAAGGAAATAAAATCATGATCTCAAAGACTTATCTGCACCCCCATGTTCAATGCAGCACTATTCACAACAGCTAAGACATGGAAACAACCTAAGAGTCCATCAACAGATGACTGGATAAAGAAAATGTAATATATATATATATATATATATATATCTTATATAACGTTCCCACCAACAATGCACAAGAATTCTCCTTTTTCTACATCCTTGCCAGGAATTGTTATCACTTCTCTTTATACATACAATGGAATATTATTCAGTCATTAAAAATAAGGAAATCCCACCATTTGCAAAAAATAACATTAATGAAACCTGAGGGCTTCATGCTAAGTGAAATAAGAATGACAAGTACTCTACCCCACTACTGGGCATATACCCAGAGAAAACCATAATTCAAAAAGACACATGCACCCCAATGTTCACTGCAGCACTATTTACAATAGCCAGGTCACGGAAGCAACCTAAATACCCATCAAGAGACAAATGGATAAAGAAGATGTGGTACACATATACAATGGAATATTACTCAGCCATAAAAAGGAATGAAATTGGGTCATTTGTAGAGACGTGGATGGATCTAGAGACTGTCATACAGAATGAAGTAAGTCAGAAAGAGAAAAACAAATATCGTATATTAATGTATATATGTGGAACCTAGAAAAATGGCACAGATGAACCGGTTTGCAGGGCAGAAATAGAGACACAGACGTAGAGAACAAGCAGAAATAGAGACACAGATGTAGAGACTGGGATTGATATACATACACTAATATGTATAAAATGGATAACTAATAAGAACCTGCTGTATAACAAAATAAATAAAATTAAATTAAAAAAAAAAGAATGACATACTCTATGATCTGATCTCCCTTATGTGTAGAATCTAAAAACATTGAATTCATAGAAACAGAGTGTATATTGGTTGATGCCTGGGGCAGGGGATGGGGAAATGAATGAAGGTGGTCAAAGGGTATAAACTTCCAGTTATAAAAAGAGTAAGTGGGGCTTCCCTGGTGGCACAGTGGTTGAGAGTCCGCCTGCCGATGCAGGGGACACGGGTTCGTGCCCCAATCTGGAAAGATCCCGCATGCCGCAGAGTGGCTGGGCCCCTGAGCCATGGCCGCTGAGCCTGCGCGTCCGGAGCCTGTGCTCCGCAACGGGAGAGGCCAAAACAGTGAGAGGCCCGCATACCGCAAAAAAAAAAAAAAGAGTAAGTTCTTGGGATCCAATATAAAGCATGGTAACTGCAGTTAACAATGCTGTATTGCTAAGAGAGTAAATCTCAAAGGTTCTCACCACACGCACCAAAAGAAACACCTATGTGAGGTGCTGGATGTGTTAACTAACCTTATTGTGGTAATCATTTTGCAATATATACATATATATCAAATCATCATATTCTTATGTCTTAAACTTACACAATATTATATGAAAATTATATTTTGGTAAAGACAGAAAACAATTTAAAACACAAGCAGAATTTATTCTCTCTCTCCCTCTCTCTCTCTCTCTCTCTCTCTCTCTCACACACACACACACACACACACGCACACACAGTTAAAAAGCAGTTGAAAAACCTTAGAAGCAGGGCTGAGGAGTGTAAGCCCTGCTTCTAAGGCCTTTCAACTGCTTTAATCAGGCCCTAGATCATCCCGGATAATCTCCCATAGTTAAAGCCAACTGAATAAGAATTTCAATTACATCTGCAAACTCCCTTCACAGCAATACCCAGATTAGTGTTTGAATAACTGGGGATGTAGCTTAGCCAAGCAGACACATCAAAAAGAAAAAGAGAAACCATCACATTATGAAAACTCATATATATAAACAAGGAGGTTAAAAAAGCTTATTTAAATGTAGAAACTATAGCCATTCATTCAATACTACCACCATCATAAAAAAAGAATAACAATAAAAGCCAGGCAAACCTTGTAAAAGAATAAAGATGTTTCAATAGGCACAAAACAGACATTTAAGATGAACGTCATTCTTCTTGAGACAAAAGTAAGAAGCTATCAAAGAATAGTCAAACATAGCCATCTGTAATATACTGTTTCAGAAGGAAAGCTTTAGCTCATAAGTCAGGTTCACCATGATAAACAACCAGAACCTGGTAAATACTGGACATCATAAATGACACAGAGACTGAGAAACAAGAAATTGTCATATTTTATCATGATTCAAAACAAAATGACTCTCAGTCCTATGCCTTGAAGGGGACAGAGGTTAGAAAAACGCTAGCAGTTGTTTTATGACCTTTCCAGCTTTGAAAAGAAAGGCCTCTTAGGCCAAGCAAAGCCCATTTTTCCCCATGATTTGAAGACCAACAACATTTTATCCTGGTGTGAGAGGTTGATCCTCACTGTTTGATGGCACACATCTTTTCACAGATGGAGTTGAAGGCAGTGCTTTCCCAGAACCACGACTCTTTTCCTCCTTTACCCTGAGCCTGAAGTGCCTGGGTACCCTTCACTCCAAGTGACTGCTCTCTACAAGCTATAGTTTATCTTTTCTTTTCTTTTTTGAAACACTATATTGGAGAAGAAAGCTGCAGAGCAGCTTTTGTGAGACTCTATTATCAGAACAAAAGGAGGAAGAGCATGCATCAGTAGTTCATTCTTCTTAATAATTTTTATGGACTGAATGTTCTCACTGAGTAGTTAGAGAAGTCACTTAGAAATTCATTATGCAGGGAGAAAACTCAAGATGGCTCCTGGCACTAAGTAATTTTTTTTCTCTGTTAGATCGCTGAAGTAGTTACCCCGCACCTGGGTGTGAACAAAGCTTAATAAAACCTTGTAAGTGATAACACTATGCTCTCAGATTATTATCTTCGGGATGTCTCTGTACACAGTGCATACAGTAATCTTAAGTATCACTGTCTACACTGAAACAAGCAGAGGCCAGGAAGACCTGAGATGGAGATATTATTGGGTAGCTGATCGGTTCACTTACTAAGAGGTCCACTCCTACCCACTGGCCTCGCCTGTGAGACCAGACTCAGCTTCAGGGTCTGCGTGTTAGTAGGGTGGGAAAACTCCCATAAAGTTGAAGCTTGAACTTCAATTTATCCAAACAAGCCCTCTCGTGGGGGAGGGTAAGCCTAAAGAAATAACGTTCCTGAGAAGTTAAGACTTCTACAGTAGAATCCCCTCCTACCAGCACTAAAAATGAGGAGTAGGACACAACATGGCATAAGTATTTCCTATTGGCCAGATAAAGGGGTGAGCATGTGAGATTCATAGGAAAGTTGGTGAAGACTCATAGTCCTGGATTTATACAGAGAAAAGACCACAAGGAGCTTGAGAGGTCAAGGGTGAGTCAAGGTCACTAGATGGGTAACCAGGACAGAGTGCTAGTGGCACAGCAGGCCAGTGCAGACAACAGCAGCAGGACATGTTTTGTACAGCATCCTGGAGAGATAACAGGAGCAGTGGCTACAGCACACAGAAGCAGAGGCACAAAGAGAGGCATAAATCTTACGTAAGGTAACCTTCCTCTTGGGGTCCCCCAGAAAGACTAGAAACGGGAAGGTGTAGGTACCTGCTGAGGCCCTTGAGCTCTCAGATTTCTTGCTGCCTCTGGATGTATTGGGTAAGTCCCCCTATGATCTTAGCTCCGTAGTTCTTGCATTATGCATTTTCAGACTTTATTTGAGCATTTCTTTTTCCAGACTGGGTCTGAAAACCAGTGGTGTCAGAATAAGTGTGATTTAAAAACCAGACTGGGTCTGGGATCAGACCCAGACCACCTTCAGGGACTTGAACCTTTGGTTCACATCCCCCAATTAAAAAGGGTTACAGCAGGCTCTTGGAACGAGCTGGAGATCTGAAGTTAAAAGTGACTAGGGAGGTTTCTCTATAGAAGCAGTTGGCATCTTAAGGTGGACAGTTCTCCCAAGATCGTGGATCAAGATCTTAATCTCCAATATGAAAGCTTTATTCCTTTTGCTTTTTCACTACTTGCCTTTTCTCTCTGTTAATGTACAGGAAGATAAGTTTCCTTATCTCTGGTAGCTTTCACTGAGTGTACTGCTAAGGTCATAGCTGCACAACAAAAGTCCTTAAAACTTTCTTGCTAAGGTGGTTTAGATAATAAAATTGCAGAACTAGAAGGAGTCTGTGCCATAGTAAATATCTCTTACTCTACCTAGATAGACACCTCTGGTATTGCAACAAATACAAGAAATTATCAAACAAGACACTTGGCTAAAACAGGTTGATGCTCCTTCAGGTACATTCTTTGATTTATTTGATGCCAATTGGTTTGATTCTTGGGGGCCCTGGCTAAGGAGTACACTCAGTCTCTTGGTATTATCCTCCTAATAGCTATCATTATAGTTTCCCTGGTGTGCTATATTCTCTCAAAGGTCTTAAATGCATGTTTGCAGCCATCAGCAGTACATCAAATGGTCTCACTGCACTTGGAAAAACAGAAACAAGACAAACAATGAGATGAACAGCAAGAACAATTCTTTCACGATCTGGCATTATAACCTAAAACTTTTACAATGAGACAAGAAGGAACTTAACTCTGATGGTTACTGAGAGTGGGCTAATACCAACTTTTGGTCAATCTCTCATGTATGAGAGGATGAACAAAAGGGTGGAATTGTTAAATTAATAAACAAGGAGGGCATTAGACTGACGTGGCTTTAATGCTGTAGTGACCTATATAAGCAAACCAAAATCTCAGCCTATAAATGCCTCAAGACTACAAAATCAAAATACTGAGGACAACTAATCACAGTCAACTAGGTTTTAAGTTATAGCCAATAAATAATTTCCTTACTTTGCTTCTGCCTTTTCTCTATAATAGCTTCTCCCCAAGCTTTTACTGGTGGACCATTCCTAAACACTTCTGGTTTGGTATTGCCCAATTCAAATCAATTTTGGCTCAAATAAGCTCAAAATGTTTAATATGCCTCAATTAATCTTTTAACAGCATGAACACTCCAGTCCTTCACAGTCCCCACAACTCTCAATTGTCTTTTAACAGTTGTGTTTCATTTTTGTGACTCAGTGACATTTGAGCTTGAAAGCCTCTGCTATAAGTGAGTATGAGGTGGGTCCAGTGGTAGATGATTCAAGGAAAGGCCAATTAAACTGTAGGTCACTCTTCCTGTTACCCCAACTAACACATTTAATAAAAAGCAAGCTATGCTGTATTTCATGTTCTTCCAGGCCTTTCATCCAGGATTCCAAAGCTCATGATCAGAAAAATATGCAGTCCCGATAGCTCTCTTCTTATAAAATACATATATTCCTAGAATCTTTTCTGTTTGATTCGTAGAATCACAGCATACATACATCTCTTTTTTGGCTTATTTGTTTAGCTTGAAATATCTTTTCTCAGTATAGAACAATGGATGAAGTATTTACAAATAATGACACAAAAATATCTAACATTTTTCTTTCAGCTTAACAATGTACAATAAAACAACAAACAGAAAGCATTAAGAGCTGAATTATTCTGAAATTGGTCACACAGAACTCCAAAATACTTGTCAGAAGATTTTAAGCAATAGATATTAGGAAGGTAATGCATATATTTACATGAATCTAAGAACATTTTTGTAGCCTCCTACAGTTGAAATATACTGAGCCACAACAAGCCTCCAGACAATACTCAGCTCACTTCTATAATTTAAGTCCCTTTTGCAATAACTTCATAGGACAGCATAGACATTAAAACATACAATTTGTGTTGGCAGCAAAGAGATTCCATTATTCACTTATTCATCTTGAGATTCTTTCTCAGTTACAAACCAAAGAAGTTGTTCTAGCTCATTAAAGCAGAAAAAAATAGTTCATTAAAATGATATAAGTTTCAGAATCTCTGGGAAGGACCCAGAAGCAGGCTTGATGTTCACTCTTGCAAGAACAATCTCCAAAATAAGACACAAGACTGTTCCAGCACCAGGGCTACCACCAGGCACAACATCACAGTTTGCACTGGTGGTTCCAGGTACTAGAGACAACTCCTAGAGTCTTTTGGACTGTGCCTCTGGAAGGCTGGATGTCTTGGCCTGCGTCAATGTTTGTGCTTGGTTGCAAAGCATGATGGCTAGAAAAGTAAGGTTATGGGCTCTGCCACTGTGAGCGGTGGGCTAATAAGGCTCCCCACACACAAAGAACTCCCCACACACAAAAAAAAGGTATACAAAGGTGCTGAGGAATCAAATGACCACTGCCCACCCACCCACCCCCGCCAAAGCAACAGGGCATTAGATACTGGGTGAGAAAGTGTTAAGGAAAAATAAAATAACATGTTAAGAAACAAATTCTTGTGGAATTTTTAGTCTGTTGGGGAAGACAGGACAAAAATTAAGCGAATATTCACATTAATAAATGTATAACTACCAACCGCATAAGTGATCCAAAGGAGAAAGATCTGGTTCTCCGAGAGCTCATATCAACTGGAGATCCAGAAGACTTCTTAAGGAAATGATTTCTGACCTGGGATCTGAAGAAGTAATAAGAATTAAACTGATGAAGGGAATTGAAGAACATTCCAGAACATTCCATTCAGGGGAAGCACATACGCAGAGAGCTGTGATGAGAGGGAACACAGCAAGTTTGAGGAGGAGGAAGGACCATGTATTTACTTGAGATTAAGGTTAAGGTGGAAAAAGAGTTGTGTAAATAAGGTTTGAAAGTTAGATGGGGCTAGATGAGGCAATATTCATGTCTTCATTCTGAAAGCAAATGTGGAAGCGGAGTGCAAGAGTACTCTCATCAAATCTCTCTGATAATTTTGTGTCACCTGAGCACTGGGAGGCTGTAGACAACATGTGGTTCAGGAGAGAGGTGATCGTAGTCTCACCTCTTACAAGACACTTGGAGAAAACCCACCAGCCACTTTACAGTAGATTCTTGTTGCTTTTTCTTCAGCGTGTGTAAGTTCTGTTTTAATCAGTTTTGCTATATCTGTCATTTTGCAAAATTGAATTACATACATGCTTAAAACATTTTCTGATTTTGAAAAGTTTAATGCCATAAATATTCCTTTTTTGGAAACTGCATCTGTGATGACACTATAGAGTATTTGCAATTCATGGCCTAATGCATTTGGGTAAGTTGAAATTCCTTGAAATTCAGAATTTATAATAAAAGGCATTATGGTTTCCAAATAGTAGTGGATGACCAGGGAATTATAGTATTTAGTGCTACTTTTCAGACTTCCACCTGAAAACTGCCTTTCCCCGGTCATCTGATCTACTGTCTCTTCGCCAATTAATTCTTAGTTAATTTCTGCATAAATAGCAATAGAAAGCTCTATAAGAACTTCATTAATTTTTTTTTCAATTACTTGAAATTTGGTTAGAACTGATGATTTCTTTGCATTAAAGCAGCCTAAAGTATTAGATTAAAAAGTGTGGTTTGAAGCCAGGAGACTTGATGTTAAGTTCTGCTTGCATCACTTCCCAGATATATGACATTTTGAAAGTTATTGAAGTCTTAAGCCTTTGTTTTCTCAACTGCAAAAGAGAGGGCCTCCAGCTGAGTTGTAATGAAGATAAAATAAGAGGATATTTCATCAAGTGATTCGCATGCTAGACAAGTGTAGAAGCATAAACATGAAAATGATTTACTAAATATGGGCCTCCCTGGTGGCGCAAGTGGTTGAGAGTCCGCCTGCCGATGCAGGGGATATGGGTTCGTGCCCCGGTCTGGGAGGATCCCATATGCCGCGGAGCGGCTGGGCCCGTGAGCCATGGCCGCTGAGCCTGCGCGTCCGGAGCCTGTGCTCCGCAACGGGGGAGGCCACAACAGTGAGAGGCCCGCATACCGCAAAAAAAAAAAAAAAAAAAAAAAAAAGAAAATGATTTACTAAATAAACAGGGGAGGAAATGCAGAAACATGGGGCTGCTTCATAGCAAAGAAAATATTCAAAAATTTTGCAGCATTTTAAGAATATGCACAAAAGTAGAGACCAGAACTGTTTTGATTGTGCCTGTGATCCTTCTTTCGGGATTTTCCTTGTTGGTCTCTGAGTTTAGAGCATGTGAAAACCCTGGATCAGCCTCCAGCAGCCTCCCAGCTGGGCCACACCCCAGAATGCAATCGTGGCAATAAATTTAAACAGAGCCAAGGAGTAAGCAAGGCATATCTCTTCAACAGCCATGTATGCTTAGGTTCTTTTGGTGCACTATGTTTCATTTCATTTTATTAGTTGTTTATCAGATATACAGGGCAGAATAATATGCCTCAGCTCAAGGCACATTATAATCATCGATCCATATGAGTCTCTCTAGTTTTAACAGTTATTTATTCTACTTATCCACGTCTCCAAGGTAACCATTCTGCTGTATTTTTCTTTTTTTAAAAATTTATTTCTTTATTTATTTATGGCTGCATTGGGTCTTCGTTGCTGCGCGCAGGCTTCCTCTAGCTGCGGTAAGCGGGGGCTACTCTTCTTTGCGGTACACAGGCTTCTCATTGCAGTGGCTTTTCTTGTTGTGGAGCATGGGCTCTAGGCATGCGGGCTTCAGTAGTTGTGGCACACGAGCTCAGTAGTTGTGGTGCATGGGCTTAGTTGCTCCACAACATGTGGGATCTTCCCAGACTAGGGTTCAAACCCGTGTCCCCTGCATTGGCAGGCGGATTCTTAACCACTGCGCCACCAGGGAAGCCCTATTTATTTCTTTTTATTTTAAAGTGCTCTAAAATGTGTTGTATGATTTTGTTGGCATTTATTTGAAACTATGTAAATCCTTATAGATCTCATTCATTTTCTTACTCTTTTGGACTAAGTACTATCTTTTTAAGATCTAATCTTATTTCTATGTGTACATCAGATATGTTCCTCCTAAAGCTCCATAACCACCCATGGTATGTATTCTCCAAGTCTTGCCTATTTACTCTACCCAAACTGCCACCAACTCCCACCACTGTAAACATTACTGTAATAGTTATCTTTATATATTTCACACTATAAAAATATTTGAAATTTTCTTTGGGATAAATTCTCAGTAGCAGAATTGCTGTGTCATAGTATGTATGTACACTTAATTTGTCCACATCATGCCAGACGGTTCTTCAGAATGGCTGTATCAATCTACTCCTCATGAAGCTTTCTGCATAGCTGCTTCCCTGACAACACTCAGCATTATCCAGTTTTCTAATTTTTGCTAATTTAATACTGTTAATTTAACCTGAATTTCTCTAATCTTTGGCATATGCCTTTGAGTACTTGGTTTTGAGAGTTTTCTTTTCTGTAAATTGCTCTCTCATAGTCTTTACCTGTTTTCCTATTGCAGTAACTGACTTTGTCAATTTACAGAAATTCCCTGCTAATTATTAATTCCTTTCGAGTTTTAAACATTGAAAATACCTTCTCCCATTTAGTCATCTATTAATTTGGTCCATAGTGTTCTTCATGAATGAAAAACCTTAATTTTCCTGAGCATAATGAAGCTTTCACAGATTATTTCTTCTTTTCTAACCTTCTCATCCTTGGAGATCTTCCCCTGTGGTCCTCTCCCTGCCTGAAGTCTCACCTGAGGGCGCTGGGGACAGAATGACAGCTGCCCAAGTACAGAGGATGGATCAGTTTTGTTTGATGCTCTTTCTGCACAACTACAACAATGCCTGGACCAGGGTTAGTACCATATATAAGTGCCAAATGAATGAAGTTAGAAAGTCTCCCAGAGCTATGGAGAGGTCATTTCACCTCCTGGATTCTTTAAGGTGCACAGTTCCCCACGACTTACTTGGTTTGTGTACAAGAAAAATCCTTCTTGCTCAGGGAGGGAGGGCTGCAGTGGGATGGAACAATGGAAACTGTTTGTCAGTCTCGTTCCATGATTTCAATCTCCATATTGTTCCCAGTGGATCGTTCCCAAAAGTCAGTATCTGGAAGATTTTACATAGATATGCATATGAGTAAGTATCTTGCTGGTACAAACCAATCCAAAACGTACATTCCCACAGTATTTCTGATTGTTTTCTTTATTGGGGTATAACTTACATGCAATAAAATTCTCCCATCTATACAGCGTATTTGCAGGGGGAGCCTTAATTTTGATATAATTGTATTTAGCAATCTTTTGCTTTGTTTTTCCTTTTGAAATTTTTTGAAGTGTTTCCCCATTCCTAGATTGTAAAGATTATCTCATACATTCTCTTCTACCAGCTGTATTTTTTCCCCTTCTAACTTACATGTTTAATCTATCTGGAGGTAACTCATTATGTAGTCTTAGGTAGGGATCCAATTTTTCTCCATATAGTGAGACAATTTCTCCAAAAAACTTCAACTAAACATTTTCTACTGATGTGTGGTAATTCCTTTAAAGTTTATTAAATTCCCATGGATATATGAGTCTCATTCTGAGTGCATCATTTTCTTCCACTTATCTGTTTATCTGATCTTATAGCAATAGCACATTGTTTTTATTACTCTGGCCTTGTAGTATGTCTTAATATCTGGCAGGGCAAGCTCTTCGTCTTTACGACTTCTCTTTAAGCAGCAGACAGCCATGAACTTTTATTTCTCTCTACAAATTTTACAGCAAATTTAATAGTTTCCCTAAAATATCTAACTGGAATTGTTACTGAAATTGCATTGCATTTATATACTAAATTAAAGAAAATCTCTATCTTAATAATATGAATTCATCCCATCCAAGAGCATGAAATGACATTCCCTTTCTTCATATCATCTTTCATGTCCTTCACCCAAATTTTAAAGTGTGTCAGGAAAATTATTTGAAACTTGGAAATAAGACCACAAAAAGGTGAGTGGGACATCCTTTCAATATCACATGAGGGCAAAGGTCACAAAAGTATAGTTATGAAATGTATTTAGTTTATCCGATTGTTTACCATTAATAAAAGGTCTCAAACTTAGTGAGGTTACATGTTAACTTCTAGAATTTTTTCCAGTAGATGCAAATAATTTTGTGTCTAATGAAAGAGATGACTCCAAAGATTTATGGTCTGTGTTTGGGACATTAGTTTTATAACTAATTCAGCAGTCCCGATATTTCTCTGCTAAACTGCCTATAAATCCCTGGCATCTTAAGTTCTCTTTGAACTGGCCATACACCTTATTGGTTCCCTTATTAATTAATGTGTTTAAAATCTTTAACATGTTGATTTTATATTTGTATGAAAGTCATGGTTTTAACTTTTTGAAAAGCACACTTTGGTGAGTTCCTTCATAAAGGTCTTACATATTCTAGGTTACTTTAACTCTTAGATAGTTTATAGTTTTATTGCAATTATGAATGGAATATTATTTTTCTGGAGTTTCCTGATTAATTATTGCTAGTATAGAGAAATATTTTTGATTTTGTAAGTTGATGCTGTATCCAGCAACTTTGCTAAACACATACTGGTTCTAATAGGTTGTCTCTGGATTCTATTAGTTCTTTTAGGTACACAATTACAATATCAGCAATTAATGAACAGCTAGATACTATACACTAATAAAATTTTAAAGATAGATAAAATGGATAAATTCCTAGAAAATTATCAAATGCCAAAATTAGCCCTAATTTTACAAATACTTCCCTTGAGGTTGATCCTAGTTTTAGCTTCTGACTCTCAATAAAATTCATATTTATGTTGTGCACATAAATGACCTCATTTGATATCCACTAAAATTCTATAAGTTAAGTGCTATGCCCATTATATATTGAAGAAAATAAATATATAAAGGGTAAGTGCATTGTACAAAGTCACAACATTAGTTGTGGTGGCTCCTTGCCAAAGATTCAGCTCTTATGCCTTGAAACCTGGGACAATTTTCTGAGGCAGAAACTTTTGTGTGTCTCTCTGCCCCTATCCTCCAGGTCGTTTTACTATCTAGAAGTTCAGAAAAAAATAAAATTGATCATAGCAAAGAAATGTTCATCAGCTAATAGGGTAAGTATTCACATGAGGTTTGATTTTTGCTACCCTTACATCTACAAAGGAAGACCAATTTGTTATCACAGCAAAGTGAGAAATACAAAATGGTATCTCATCAGGGGGTTTGCTTTCTCTTTGGAGTTTGGAGGACAAGCAGGTTCCTGTAACTGATGAAGCAGCTTTTAAGATGTGCTTGTGGCAGTGTTCCCAGATTCAGCATATAAAATACAGGGTGCCCAGTTAAATTTAAATTTCAGGTAAGCAATGGGTATTATTTTAGTATAAGCATGTCCCATGCAATATTTAGGATATATCCAGTATGTGTATATATGTGTATACTATATATCCAGTGTATATTATATATACATAGTATACATTATAATCTTTACCACAACCCTGAAAGATGATTATTATTCACCTTTTAATATTGATAAGGAAGCTGAGGTTCAGAGATATTAAGTAAATCATTCCAGGCCACCAGGTGGTAACTGGCAAAACAGATCAAGACCATCTAAAACCCATGCTCTTATACTGCTTCCCCAGTTCCTCAAGTAACCCTGTGGGACAGCACCATGTTTCAGTTAACCCCAGTCCCATTCCCAGCCCTCTCCTCCCTTGCTCCACTCTGTGGCAGGGGTTGGGAAAACTAAACTCTCCCTTTCCAGCTTCCATCACTTCCAGAGCAGGCCACGTGACACAGTTCTGGCCAGAGAAGTGAAAGCAGAAGTTGACTGGGGCTTCTGGAAAATCTTGGTTTTCACGATCAAAGGGACAAACATGAGTCACTGATCTGCCCCTCCTCCTCTTGCCATGATCACAGATTTGATGATGGGCGATGTAGCCCTCATCTTGTGATGACTATTAAGGAAAGGCCAGGGGGTCTATAGAGTTGCCAGCCAACCCTGATACTATTGAACCTCTGAACCAAGGAAGAGCAACACCTACCTCCAGACTTTCTATTAAGTAAAGATAAAACTATTTGTTTAGCTACAGTAAGTCAGGGTGTGAATTTCCTTTCCACACTAATTATTTGGATGTTAGGGATTCTCAATAGATTCAAATTCAGACAACATGAATTGGATGCCTAATACTTCCAGGCTCCTTGATAGATGTCATCATAATTTAACCCTTACAATAGCCTTGTGTGGTGGGGATTACTGTACCCATTTCACAAAACTGTGGTTCAAAGAAGGCTCGAAGCCTGTTCAAAGTCTACCCTAAGCTGGTAGCAACATCAGGATTCAAACCTGTGTCATCTGAATCTGATTGTAGGCTTTTCTCTTTTAGATGTCTGGAAACACTCGTATGATACTGAAATAACAGTTTGGTTTCATTTTGAAAGTATGCATTCAACAGGAATTTTCCAGTTTTCAGAGATGAATAATCATTTTATAAGGAAATTTCACTTTTACCAAAACTCATATTCCTTAAACTCACTGAATACATTAAACTAGCCTATGGTTTTTCATCTGTATGTAGAGCAAGTTATGTTCTCTACTAGGGAGAAAAGATGTGTGATAAAATAAAGGTTGAAATCTAAGGAACATTTTTTTAAAAACCAAGTACCAAAAACTGTCATGTTACAAATGTGAAAAAAAAAACATGGAATATGACTGTAATAGTTACATCTCACATTGGCTGAGGATGGAATATGTAATGCTGGAGAATTCTCTTACCATTGCATTTTACGCTGAGTTCATAATACTACACTGACTGGCAATCTCTCTTCATAATGAGAGTCTTTCGGCAGAGGAAAAGAAAAATAAGTTGTCATCTTAAAAAAAAAAGTACTATAGAAAGGAACAAAGATTTGTCAAAGGGCAGCACAATAACCATTATGGGAAGGCATTACAAAGTCAAAGAGAGCTGGGTAAACACTCATTTGCCCACCATCTTAATAGGATAAATTCCTCCAGGCTCTTAAAAGATAATGAGCACACCAATTATTTTCTCAGGGCACAGGAGCAGGTCGAGGAATTACTGCTGTGTTCTGACACAATAACACAAGCCAGACAAGTCAGAAATGTCATCGTCAAGCAGTCTAAGGATATTTGAGCAGAGAGATGTTAATCACAGGTGAGTCTTGCCAGTGGCTCTCCAATCACAGAAGTCAGGGTTCATTTTCAGTTCAAGCATGATGCTCTCAAATCGAATCTGGTATTAACGACATCCCACAATAAGATCTGCAGCAACCATAAATCTTTAGATCTCTAAGTCAGTTGTCTATTTGTCCTTGTTGTCACAGAGCACATATTTACTCAGCTTTCACAGCATAATAATTCATATAGATGCTGGAGATAGGGGAAGATAGCATTGATTCATGAACACGGGTTGCTGTGCAGCAGGTCTTTTGATGTAATAATAATTGCTATTTGTTTTGTACATTAAGAATAATTTCCAGGTACAAATATTACAATCTGTTCAAATCTATTAAGTTTTCAGGGGAAGTAACAAGAGTTTTGCTGGCTTAAGCAGTCTTCTGAAGTTCTTTTATTGTTTCTACTGCTGTTACATTGGGCTTTTAACTTTAAATATTTTATTTAAAAATTTTTAAACCTACAAAAATGCTGAAAGAAGTGAACAAAAAATACCATTCATCTAAATTCATCAAAATATTAATATTTTATCACCCTTGTTTTTTTTCTGGTAATTTTCTTTTTTATTTTATTTGATTTTATTGATTTACAATGTTGTGTTAACATTTCTTCCTTCCTTCTTTCCTTCTTGCCTATCTCTGGACTAATCATATTTTTTTGTGTAAGAATATATATATACTTTTGGGCTTCCCAGGTGGCGCAGTGGTTGAGAGTCCGCCTGCCGATGCAGGGGACACGGGTTCATGCCCTGGTCCGGGAAGATCCCACATGCCGCAGAAGGGATGGGCCCGTGAGCCATGGCCGCTGAGCCTGCACGTCCGGAGCCTGTGCTCCGCAACAGGAGAGGCCACAACAGTGAGAGGCCCGCATACCGCAAAAAAAAAAAATTTAAAAAAAAAAAAAATATATATATATATATATATGTATATATATATACTTTCTTGCTCTACCATTTGAAAATAAGTTCCAGACACCATGACAGTTCATCCCTAAATATCACACATCTGCTAAGAATGAGTGTTCTCCTATATAATCAGAGTATCACTTTCATATATCCACATTCAAATTTCCCCAGTTGACCAAAATGGTTTTTTTTAATTGTTTTACTTTTTCAATCTAGGGTCAAATCAAGGTTCACACATTGCCTTTGATTATGTCTTTTAGTATCTTACATCTTTTCCTGAAGGGCATTCTTTTTGTTTCTGTTTCTATTTTCACAACATTGAAAAATTCAGGACAGTTGTCCTATATTATGCCCCACATTCTATATTTAATTGTTCTTCACCACGAGAATCAGGTTAAATATTTTGGCATAAGTACTACATAGCACACAGGGGACACTGTATGCCTCTCATTGTGTCAGGTATCTATTCTAAAGGTTAATTTTCCTTGGCAATGGAAACACATAATCCATGGGATAATACTTCTTGCCACCTCCAACAACATTTTACTCAAAAGTTTTAGTATTCTTTGATGATCTTTGCTTGAATTGCATTCAGGTGCAAAATGGTGATTTTTTAAAAAATTCTCTCCTTTTTCTACATTTACTATAATCTTCTGTAAAGAAGAGCTTTCCTACTTATTTCTTCTCTCCCCCTCTCTTTTCCCTCTTCTTTCTATCACTCTAGATTTATGTTCAATGTGATATAATCTCGTACCATCATTATTCTTTTCAATGCTCAAACTGTCCCATTTTGACAAGTGGAAGCCCCTTCATCCTGGCTTCTGTTATTCTTTTGACATGATCCCATTAGTCTTGGAGCACTTCCCTGCTTTACAGTATGACAAGATATCCCAGACTTACCTTGTATTGTCCTTGCCCCAAACCTGGACTTAGTTCTCCAAGAAACCCTGGTTCCTTTCAGTACACGCCAATATCTGTGCGTTGTAACCACTCTGATGAAACAGAATGGATCTCCCACCCCAAATTTGGTTGGACTGTCAAGACTGATGACACACAGGAAGAGGGTATGAAAGGTTTATTACTTACTTAATGAGGCTTTCTGGGGAGAGCAGGGTAGTCTTCATAAGCTGGACTGAAAATGGTTTGTGAGAGCTGGAAGAAGACCTGTGGGGGCTTTTATGGTGGTTAGAGGGTGAGGCTGGTATGAGGGCCTCTGTGCACAGGCAGGGGCTTGTGTGGCTTGAACTTCCCATCAACACCAAAGGTGGAAGCACTCAGACTTTCTTTTTTTTTCTGTTTTTTTTTTTTGCGGTACGCGGGCCTCTCACTGTTGTGGCCTCTCCTATCGCGGAGCACAGGCTACGGATGCGCAGGCTCAGCGGCCATGGCTCATGGGCCCAGCCGCTCCGCGGCATGTGGGATCTTCCCGGACCGGGGCACGAACCCGCGTCCCCTGCATAGGCAGGCGGACTCTCAACCACTGGCGCCACCAGGGAAGCCCTCAGACTTTCTTATCAGATTTCCCAGAAGTGGGGCACAAGGGGAGGAGGGAAGGATGAGGTTTAAGATGTCAGCAAACATCAAATAAATGGGGTCAGATAAGATTTAAAGTAAATAAAATCTAAAATATTTAAAAATTTTGTTTAATTTAAAAAACGTTAAAAATAGAAAAATTTTAAAATTTAAAAAAGTTTTTTTTAATTTTAAAAAATAAAAATAAATTAATTAAAATGCTTTAAAAATGGGGTCAGACTATTACACTGGGCTAAACTTACATTCTTTTACATAAGTCTATGAGATAGAGATCTGTTACATAGGTACCATGTGTGCCCAAATCACCTTCACAGGGTACATGTCAAGTACCTGGAATAAGAACACAAGGCACTTCCAGCTCTTTAAGTGGGAAACAACCTCTATTAATACACAGTAGCAGCAGCAAAATCATTATTCCTTTGCAAGTTACCTGACATTTTCCAATTGTTTCTAAATCAGTTATGGACCGGGCTATCAATTTTCTGTTTAGAAAATCAACTTTAGAAAGGATATGTGATTTCATGATGTCAGAGGGCTCCCCACAGGGTCAAAAGCATTTAAACTTCTCTCTCAGTCAAGACAACAAGGTAATTCTAAGAGCCTCTATATTTCATATAAATGTCAGATTAGAGCAGCTCATCACTAAATTCAATTAATAGAAATAACCATTACATTTAAACACTCAAAAAATAAACCTACAGATCTTTGTCAACACATATAATGATAATAACAATAATATTAGCAGCTAACATGAATTGAATGTCTTTATGTTCCAAACACATTACAGTCATCCTCGTAACAGTTCTTTGGATTTATTATTAATATTATCTCAAATTTGCAATGAGGAAATTGAAGCCCAAAGAGGTGAAGTAATGTGACCAACATCCCACAGCAGGTAAGTGAAGAAGTGAGAATTCAAACACAAAGCAGAAAAATAACATTGAAAATTCAACATTTCGGGACTTCCCTGGTGGTCCAGCAGTTGAGATTCTTTGCTCCCAGTGCGGGGGCCCCAGGTTCAATCCCTGGTCAGGGAACTAGATCCCGCATGCCACAATTAAAAGATCCCACACGCTGCAACAAAGACCCCGCAGGTCACAACTAAGACCTGGCACAGCCAAATAAATAGATAGATAGATAGATAGATAGATATTTTTTTAAAAAAGAAAATTCAACATTTCATAACTGTATTTAGCTCTGAAAGTAGAACACAGATTGATTTCCACTCAAGACAGAAAGTGCCAGACTGGCTCAGATTTTAACCTAGTCAGCATAAACTTTTATTCTCTGCTCTTCTATTTTTACCTTAGAATATTAGGGTCCAGCATCCAAGACAGCCAGTAGCCAAATGACCAGGGATGGGGCAGATGAACTGTTTGGACTTTTCCAATCCAAAGGATCACATCAGCAATCAGTTTGGAATTCAGTGAAGTATGCCCTGTTGCGGTCTTGAGGTGATTTTTTTCAGCTGAAATCCAGATTTCTCTGTGTCGTAACCACTCTGAAGAAACAGAATAAACCTCCCACCCAAAATCTGGTTGGAAAGTCAAGACTGATGACACACAACAAGAAGGTATGAAAGGTTTATTACTTACATGAAATGAGAGAGGTGTTGAGTTCAAAAGTACCTTCAGACTAATGGGTTAAAAAAATTGTTCAACCACTGCTTGACCTTCAGCTTTGGAGATCTCAATATCACATGTGTAGTGTAATAGTCTACATGACATAGCTTTCAGAGCACTTGTACACACATCTCATTGAATCACCTCAATAACTGAGTGTGAATGACAGAAAATTTACCTATGCAAACATGAAGCAAATATCTCATGGAATCAATATGTGTATTCCAGTAGGCAGAGGGTGCTAAACACCTTTATAACCCCTTGGTGCACGGCTTTGCTCAAATGGCTGTGGCAACCAGCTGTGCCGCAGATATAACCTTTGACAAAATGACACACCTCTGCTGCACTGCCCATCACTTTCTTTCTGGCCCAAGCTTCTCTGTCCACTGAGATTCTGGGCTGTGATGGGTCATGTGCAAAACTGTAAGTACAAGGAAATTAACACCCCTGGAGCAACGCTTGATTAACATAGGATAGGAACTGGGAAATAAACACTCACCTTTCCCCATCCCTGGTGGACGATTCTGAGGCATATTCTGTATAACTCCAGTGCGGCCCTGCTAGCATTGAGCCCCAGCTGCACCCGGCCACCCTCTTAAAACTGCATCCTTGGATTGGCTTCCTTTCTTCCCTGTTCCACTCTTCCCAATCTGCTGTGCTTATCCTGCTTTATCAGATTTGGCTACAGTCGTTAATTAATAAATCGTTAATATACACTTCAAGAAAAATCACATTCCCTAGGGACCATTCATCAAGCCCTTGTCATAGAATCTGCTTTAGGGGGGAACCCAAACAAAATCAGAGAGTTTAAGTAACTTAAAAAAGAGTCAGTTAATGTTGCAGTTAGAAAATAGCTCTGCTGTCTCCTTATGGGATGTGATTAAAAGCACAGGCACTAAAGTCACATTCAACTGGGTCTGAAACTAACTGGTGTACCTTAAGAATGTGACTTGATTTTTCTGATGCTCAACCACTTAACTGGAATATTAATATAAATGATGATAACAATGGCCAGTCATTATTGAGTGCTTCCATGTGTACACTCTTTGCATATATTAACCTTCTAATCCTCACCGTAACCTTATGAGATATATATATATATATATATATATATATATATATTTTTTTTTTTTTTTTAATTCAAGACCCATTTATTCTCTAATTCTGCCCACATGGAGACACTCTCCTGGAAAAGACATTGAATCCTTCCATTCACTTTAACACCTTGTGCTGAAAACATGTGTTCCGAGGTTTCACCTATGAGATCCACATTCTTAAAGCACTGATTCTTAAACCTCATCTAGATTTCTCCCCTTGGATGGGGGGAGACGACGCAAACACAGCGAAGAACAGCTCAGGACTGTGGGCTCTGCTCACCCACTTGCAGCTCCCCTGACCACCCGGCTGGATCCAGGACTAGGGCCCTCTGACGAGGGGTGCCTGCTGGGCTGCTGCCAGCGCCACCGCCCCCAGCTCCTGTCCTCTTCACTAGGCTGGCTGTCACCTCTAGTTTCCCTGGAGCTCGGGGATTCCAGACAGTCTCTGCTCACACTTCTGTATGACGCCTGCTGCCTCAGCACTGCTGATCCACACTAAGGGGGAAAAGCACACAGAACTGCTTTTCAACCCACCAACATTCCACACACAAGTTATTTTATAAGCCTGCGGGTTCTTTTACAGCAGGAGGAGACTCCCAAGGCCATGACTTCCCCCGGCTCCCCACTGCCCTTGCCGGCAGACTGGACGTGCGTGGCCACCGTGCTGAGCCGGGCACACACCCCCGGCTCCACTCCGGAGCACCCTCCTGGAGAATCCAGGACGGTTCCCTGGCCTCATCTGTCCTGAAGCCAGCCCTAGAGTGACAAGAGCCACACCTGCAGGTCTATTCCACTGACCAGCCGCACAGGACCGAGCTGGGCCCACGGACCTTGGTCTGGATTGTGTTGGCTGGTCATTCTTGCCTAGGTTCACAGGCCAACAGCCAGTGTCCTTCCTTCCCTGCTCATCACTGCACCAGCGGCTCACTCCTACCTGCTGCCGTCACACGCTTGGCAACCTCGTGTTCGGGGCCAGCCAAGAACTGAGACCCCAGCAGGCCCCTAGTTCCCAGCAGGCAAACTCCCCATTAAACTACCGCTGCCTGGCCGTGTTCTCGAGGCTTCAGAGCCGGGAAAGTGCGGAGGGCATAGCAAGGCGCGGCGCCCCCAGCCCCTGACCCGCCATGCTCCGCGGAGGCGCCGGATCCTCGCCGCACCACTACCCCCAACACAAGCGACCTCGGCGCCCGCCTGTCCCGCGGACCCGGATGCGCCTCCGGCCACCGCGACCCAGGACGGAAGCGCGGGGCGTGGGGCTCGGCGCGCTGCGGGCGCGCGGCGGACGCTGGGGTGGGCGGGGACCCCGGGTTCCGGCCCCGAGGCCGCGCGGACCCGCCAGGCCCACCTGCGTCCCAGCCGCCCGGAAAGCGAGATATAGTCATAATAATATTAATAATAATAATAGTATTACTAATATAGTAATATTAAGAGATTAGATTCATAATAATATATAATTATATAGTATATCATAACAATATGATAATGTTGGTATTCTATTATTAATAATTATTAGTATTATATATTATCATTATTGCCACTATTTTGCAGATGAAGAAACTGGGGTACAAAAAGCTTACTATGCCCAAGATCACAGAGCCAATAGGTGACACCTCAGGTATTCCAACTCCAGACGATCAAACTCTAGGGCTCACACATTTCATCATTATTAAACACATTTAAACACTATTAGCCTCCTCACAGGGTTGTAATAATAAAATTTAAAATAAAGCATCTAGTACAGTGCCAGCTGCATCGACAAGTGCTTATAAACATTAACGCAAAAAGGAAAGAAAAATACTTTTTAAAAAGTTTAAATCCTGATGAAAAAATTGACAAGTACTTCTTCTCTGTTCATTTATCTTTGTTTCTCTAATTTCCTTTTTTCTTGGACTCTCTTCCATTAAAATGTCAGTGCCCTTCCACCACTGTGACTCACTGATGTTTTATCTTTCCCTTGTTCCTGGTCCCCAATCCCCTGCTCCAACTTCACCCATTTCTTCCTTTCAAAGCTCATTTTTCTCAATTTCAAGGCTGCTGACACATCAGCTTGTGAAACACTAGAGAGTTTATTTTCATACCATTCCCTTCAGAATATCACCAGAATAAACGTGTTTGTGGTACTTGAGACAAACACCCCAAAATACACGGACAGTTGCAATCAGTATTTGTCAGACCCTTCAGTATGTAAACAGAGGCTTCTCCAGTGAGGATAATTTGCATATGCAAAAGATTCACTCAGGGAGCTTTAATTAAGGTCCCTGACAACTTCTCCGATTGCATTTTTCACAACTGCCAAGAAACAGTGAACTGCAGTGCGGACTTCTTTACCCTGGTGGAAGAATATTGTTTATAGAATTCTGAATGATTCAATGATCACTAGTGAAACATCAGCAGATGACACACAGATGATTCCACAACTGATGCACTTTGTCTCCTTAGGCAACCTTGAATTATCCTAAGTTTTAGGAAAGCAACATCTGTAACAGCTTGACTCTTCTTTGGAACTAAGCCAAGTATGAATTAATTTAATTTAGTTTAATTATATTAGGTGTTTCCCAATGAAGAAACATTCCCAGGCACCATAAGTAAACTTGCAATTTAGGATCTCCCAATGATATAGCCAATATTTTATGATAAATGTAAATGAGCATAACCTTTAAAAATCGTGAAACACTGCATCATAACTTATATAATATTGTACATCAACTATACCAAAATTTCTTTTAAAAAAGACCTTCCATTGAACAACCTTTTCAAGGTGGTTGGCACATTGACATTTCCAAGGTTTGCACTGGTTCCTCTATTCCTGTGGAAAACAGCCATTTGCTCTGACTTCTGCACAATGGCTAATTAATAAAAAAAATTAATCTACACATCAAAAGACCTTAATGGATCCACATCTCACACTGAAATATTCCCCCAGCTGAAGAGCTGACGACATATTGCTTACTCTTTCAGTCATCACTTGTTTCAAATGAGTAACTAAAGGAAAAGCAAAATTCTCAGGACCCACATATTCAATGGTATCTGTGTTTGTCTAATGTCCAGGATGTGCATTTCCTTGCATTTTACGGGATAATATTTCCATGCCAAATATCAATATACTTCAGTGGTAATCATATAAATGTCTATAATTTCAATTTTCTCTCTGTGTTCCCCGTCTAGTTAACTCAAATATAGAACCCCATATTAAACATTCTGAAACAGTGTGTCCTCCAGCTGTATCAGTTGAGGAAGTTGTACTGAACTTTAAAATCTAATGACATATGATGTTTGTAAAGGGGAATTCTTAGCATCACTTTCACAGAGCACTCTTGGTACAGGAATCACAATGATTAGCAGCGCCTTTTGTTTTTCTTGTTTTAAGAGACTTCTCATTTGGGGCTCATGGTTACACCTCTAAAGAGATTTCACACTCCATGCTCAGAGAAAGAAAAGCACACACAGCTCTCCTAGTATCCAAATAATAATCTCTTCACTCATCATCACAAAAGTCCAATCTCTATCCCAGAACCTATTAAATTAACTACAAACTCTTTGCTGGACTCGAGTTCTCATCTAGGGCCTCCCTGGTGGCGCAAGTGGTTGAGAGTCCGCCTGCCGATGCAGGGGATACGGGTTCGTGCCCCGGTCTGGGAGGATCCCATATGCCACGGAGCGGCTGGGCCCGTGAGCCATGGCCGCTGAGCCTGCGCGTCCGGAGCCTGTGCTCCGCAACGGGGGAGGCCACAACAGTGAGAGGCCCGCATACCGCAAAAAAAAAAAAAAAGCCTGTCTGTGAGGACATTGTACTCATTTAACCTCACTATTCTACAGGATGTTCCTACATTCCAGAATGTACCTGAAAGGGTTAAAAACAAGTCCTTTCCTGTGATCCTCTGAATTAATCATAATGACTGCTCTCGATGACAAAGAAGGTCCCACATGAGGAGAGATCTGAGTGTAAGAACTACTGCTTGGTAAAAGCTCTGGCTTAGGGATATGCCATCACTTAGCCATAGGAAGTTCAACTTATTAGAGTTCAAAAACAAGAAAGGGATTACTCGCAGAATCCAACTGAAGATGGTAACAATCCAAGAGGCAATTGATTCCAAGGGAGGCACTGACGCCAAAGCTGAGCAGGGCTCTAAGACAACAGCCAACATTGGAGGTCAGAAATCGGGTCATAGAGTTAGGGTATCAGGAGGGGGCCGCAGGCAATCAGCTCAGAGGACACCTGCTCCCCAGGAGTGACACACCCCCACTGGTCCTTAAAGACCTACCACAGCAATGGTGCCTGGCAGGAAATAGTCACGAGAGATGAAAGCTTTTCCTTTTGAAGCTTTGATGGCTCTCCATAGCCTAGTACTACCCAGAATCAGCCTGTGCTGCTGGAAGGCATGCAGCTAACAAGTGAGAATGGCACTTTCATCCATTTGTTTCTCAATTCTAGAATGCTATCATTTTAAAAGAATATTCGAAAGAGATCTTACAGTGACCTCGGAGAAGGGGGACATACTGGGTGCAAGTATGTTGCTGTCACACACACTCATTTAGGGCTGACTCCACCTCTCCCGATATCACCTTCCCCACAACCATCACTATCAGTCAGTTCACCAGGAACCAATAAGCAACATCACCGAAAGCTAACAAAAATTTAATTTTAAGTTCGAAATGGTCTCAGAGGGTGTCAAAATTGTTAATGCCACAGGGCCTAAGCCAATGCTTCTCAACCTTTAATGTGCACACAAATCTCCTGAAGGATCTTGTTAAAACTCTAGAGTTCTGGGGTGTTAACTGAGTGCCTGCATTTGTAACAAGCACTCAGGTGATGTCAAAAGCTGCTGATCTATGGATCACACCATTGAGTCCCTTGGTGACTCAGAACCCCCATAATTGTCCAATACTCTTGATGCTCCTTCAGATTAGAATTCAGCCTAGAATCAAATCAAATTCTCCAAACCAAGGGGTCTCAAACTGAACTCCATGGGTCTCCAGCTCTGGCACCAGACTATCTAGGTTTTCATCTCAGCTCCTCTGCTTAATTCCTCCATTTCCTCATCTTATAGAATGAGTATAACATAGAACCTCTCTCATCAGGTCATTGCTGGAATTAATTGAGATGACTCAGGTAACATGCATCACATAGTTCTTAGCACGGTAATCAGACAACAAAGGTTAGTTGTCCTTAGAGGACCCCAAGAAGAACTTCCGGGCACGCTATGAAGCCTTCAAAGTTATTTCTAAAATATTCTATGTGCTGAAATTCATTTACCCGAGAGAGAGTCTATGTCTTTCATAGATTCTCAATGGGATTCACAACCCCAAAAAGTTTGAGAACTGAATTTTACAGCAAATTAAAAGTACTATACACCATGCCCAAATGAAATGCAGCGATGATTAAACATATGAAAATCAATCATTGTAACCCAGCAAATTAACAGAAGGAAAGACAAAACCACGTGATTATATCAACTGATGTAGAAAAAACATTTGACAAAAGTTTAATACCCTTTCCTGATAAAAACACAGCGAACTATTAATAGAAGGAAAGTACTTCAACATAATAAAAGCCATATATGAAAAACCGACAGCTAACATCATACTCTGCAGTGAAAGACTTAAAGCTTTTCTTCTAAGACCAGGAAGACGGAAAAGATACCCACTCTCATCACTACTATTCAACATAGTACTAAATGTCCTAGCCAGAGAAATCAGACACATAAAAAATAAAATAAAAGGCATCCAAATTTGAAAGGAAGAAGTAAAATGATCTCTGTTTACAGATGACATATTAGGCACAAAAAATCCTAAAGATTACACACACACACGCACACACACACACACACAAACCTGCTGAAACCAAGAAATAATTTTAGCAAAGTTGCAGAATACAAAGTTGCAGAATACAAAATTAACAAACACAATGCAGTTGCATTTTTATACATTAACAATGATCAATCTGAAAGAGAATTAAGAAAATAATCTCATTTACAGCAGCATCAAGAAGGAGAAAATGCTTAGGAATAAACTTAGCCAAGAAGGTGAAAGACTTGTACATTGAAAACTACAAAACACTGCTTAAACATATCAAGGAAGATTGTATTTGTATATAAATGGAAAGACATCCCATGCTCAAGGATTGGAATATCGTTAAAATGGCCATGCTACCCAAAGAAATCTACAAATTGAATGCAATTCCTATCAAAATCCCAGTAGCAGAAAAATATCTTATGATTCTTATGGAGCCTCAAGTAGCCATAACAATCTTGTAAAAGAACAAAGTTAGAAGCCTCACACTTCCTGATTTCAAAACACAGTACAAAGCAACAGCAATCAAAGTGGTATGGTACTTGTAGAAAAACATTTAGACCAATTTAATAGAGTAGAGAGTCTAAAAATTAACCCTTGCTTATATGGCCAAACAATTTTTGACAAAGGTGCCAAAAATACACAATGGGGAAAACACAATCTCTTAAACAAATGATATTGGAAAACTGGATATCTACTTGCAAAAGAATAAATTAAAGAACTAAGTACAGGGGTTCCCTGGTGGCGCAGTGGTTGAGAGTCCACCTGCCGATGCAGGGGACATGGGTTCGTTCCCCTGGTCCGGGACGATCCCACATGCCGCGGAGCGGCTAGGCCCGTGAGCCATGGCCGCTGAGCCTGCGCGTGCGGAGCCTGTGCTCCACAACAGGACAGGCCACAACAACGAGAGGCCCGCGTACCGCAAAAAAAAAACAAAAAAAAGAAAGAAAGAATTACAGGACCAAAACTATAAAACTCCTAGAAGCAAGCATAGGGTAAAAATTTTAGGACATTACATTTGGCAATAATTTCTGGGATATGATACTAAAAGCACATACAACAATGCAAAAGTAGACAAATAGGACTACATCAAATTTTAAAACTTCCATGCAGGTAAGGAAACAATCAACAGAATGACAAGGCAACCCATTGGAATGGGAAAAATATTTGAAAATCTTATATCTAATAGGGGATTAATATCCAAAATATCTGAGGAACTTCCACAACTCAACAAAAAAAACCCCACAAATAACTGATTTTTTAAGTGCAAAGAACTTGAATAGACAAGTCTCCAGTGAAGATATACAAATGGCCAACAAGCATATGAAAAGATGCTCAACATCACTAAACTTAAGAGAAATGCAAATCAAGGCCACAATGAGACATTATCTCACACCCATTAGGATGGCCACTGTCAAAAGAACAGAAATAACAAGTGTTGGAGAGGACATGGAGAGGTTAGAACCCTGTGCCCTCTTGCTGGGAATGAGAAATGGTGCAGCCACTATAGAAAATAGTACAGAAGTTCCTCAAAAAATTAAAAATAAAATTACCATATGATCCAGCAATCCCACTTCTGGGTTTATATGCAAAATAATTCAAAGCAGGATCTCAGAAATAAATCTGCACACTCTGCAACATTATTCACAATAGTCAGGAGGTGGAAGCAAACAAAATATTCCTTCACAGATGAATGGACATACAAACAATGAAATATTATAGAGCCTTAAAAAAAAAGAAGGGAATCCTGTCAAATGCTACAACATGGATGAATCCTGAGGACATGATGCTAAGCAAAATAAGCCAGTCACAAAAGGACAAATACTGTATGATTCCTCTCATATGAAGTATGTAGAGTACTCAAAATCATAGAAACAGAAAGTAGAAAAGTGGTTGCCAAGGAAGGGCTGGAAGAAGGAGGGTGGGGGAATTAGTGTTTAATGGGTATCGAGTTTCAGTTCTGTAAGATGAAAAAGTTCTAGAAGTCTGTGGCACCACAATGTGAATACACTTAAAACGCTAAACTGTATGCTTAAAATGACTTAGATGATAATCACTGTCATGTGTTTTTAGTACAACTTTTTAAATATATACTGACGTCTGAGTGCTAACCACAGAGAATATCATTTAATTTGTCTGGGATGCAGACTGGACACTGGGATTTATTTTATTATTTTTAATTTCTTTTTGTCGTACGTGGGCCTCTCGCTGTTGTGGCCTCTCCCGTTGCGGAGCACAGGCTCCGGAGGTGCAGGCTCAGCGGCCATGGCTCACGGGCCCAGCCGCTCCGCGGCATGTGGGATCTTCCCGGACCGGGGCACGAACCCGTGTCCCCTGCATCAGCAGGCGGACTCTCAACCACTGTGCCACCAGGGAAGCCCGACACTGGCATTTTTAAAAGGCCTCCTGTAATTCATCAGTGCCATACAGGACCATGGGCCTAGTGTCACATGTTATGACTTTTCCAAGAGAGGCTAAAATCAAGATTTTTATCTTTATTTGTAATGTTTATATAAACACTGCTGGTTTTTTCTTTAATGCTGGCAACTAATTTTTTAAATTCTGTGCAAACCAAACACACCACTCTTGCTGCCTCTTGGACTGCCGATCTCCAAGTTCCTTTCTAGTTTAAAATGTCTGTGGATCAAAATTAAGTTTCCTGTGTCTCAGTAGGTGGCCTCCTTACCAGGGGACTCTCCTCTGGCTTTTGAATCTTCCTATGTGAAGTACTCATCAATAAAATGGGTCACTATGCACAATGGGGTGTCCCAAGAAGTGTATCATGTATCATGGTTACAAGTCCTTGGCATGTGTGGGTTATCGTTTTGGTCGGTAAAGTCGATTGGAGGTTTCTGAACAACAATTTCAGGCAGAGAAACCTGGTTCTTTTGAGGGGGTGGGGGGATGTTTGTTTATTTGATTTCCAGTTTGAGAGACCCTGTAGTTTAAGCTGAATAGTACATGGATTCCTAAATACATTTACCATACAAAAGTTGAATTGCTTTGATGTAAGTAGGACTGGAGAAGTGGGAAGTGAATGACTGTAACTCATCTCCTGCCTTATCAACAGGCTTTTCTGTCCTGAGCAAACTCGGCTCCACAGAGCCTCCATCCAGGTTCAAAGGGAAAGGTTCAAGGGCTGGAGGAGGGAAAGCAGTGAGCTGAACATCTTCATTCCCTGCTCCTGAGTAACCACTGCTCCTACCCACTGTACTGAGCTTCTACTTAAGCTTTTGTTAGAAAAGGGGTTCAAGTGCTTTAAAGAAAGAAGTTAAAAAAACCCTGACCTAGATGAGGGTATCTAGAATACTCATTAATTTTTCAGATAACACTAATAGAAAAGTAACTGCACAAATAGAAAATACAAGCACCAATGAACAGTGAATACATGGATGGAAAAGAAAGTGGAATTCTGAGGCTATCCAACAAACCAAATCATACGTTATTGTTTATAACACAACTTCAACCTAGAGAAAGCCTAAGTAAAAGCATGGGGATGTAAGGTCCCTTGCAGCCTGCCCACTCACCTTCCGCGTGGAGCAACACTCCAGGCTAGATTTTAGTGTCTGTGAGAGTGAAAAGCATGCTTAGCAGTGAGGTTAAGTAAAGGTCTATAACATGAATCTTTTTTTTTTTTTTTTTTTTTTGCGGTATGCGGGCCTCTCACTGTTGTGGCCTCCCCCGTCGCGGAGCACAGGCTCCGGACGCGCAGGCTCCGGACGCGCAGGCTCAGCGGCCATGGCTCACGGGCCCAGCCGCTCCGCGGCATATGGGATCCTCCCAGACCGGGGCACGAACCCGTATCCCCTGCATCGGCAGGCGGACTCTCAACCACTTGCGCCACCAGGGAGGCCCTATGAATCTTGAGGAAAGAGTAAAATAACCAAGATTATTCTTTCAAGATAAAAACACTATAAAAGATTGAATCTAAAAAGACAAAGGCTGCAGAAGCAGCAAAAGAAAAAAATAGGTAAATTGGACTATATCAAAATTTAAAACTTTTATGCATCCAACTGTTGTACTATCAACAAAGTGAAAAGGCAGCTCTTGGAATGAAACAAAATATTTGCAAATTATATGTCTGACAAAGGGTTAATATCAAGAATACAAACAGAACTCCTACAACTCAACAACAAAACAAACAAACAACTCAATTTAAAAATGGGCAAAGGACTTGAATAGGAATTTCTTCAAAGAAAATATACAAATATCGAATAAGCGCATGAAGAGATGGCTTTACATCTCTACTATTAGGGAAATACAAATCAAAACCACAGTGAGACACCACTTCCCATTCGTCAGAATGGTTATTATCAAAAAAACAGAAAATAACTATTGGTGAAGATGCGGAGAAATCGGAACTCTTGTGCGCTGCTGGTGGGAATATAAAACAGTGCAACACTGTGGAAAGTAGTATGGCAGTTCCTCAAAAAATTAAAAATAGGATTACTATCTGGTCCAACAATTCCACTTTTGGATATATACCCAAAAGAATTGAAAGCAAGGATGTGAAAAGATATTTGCCCACCCACATTCATAGCAGTAGTATTCACAATAGCCAAAAGGAGGAAACAACCCAATTGTGCATCAACGCATGCATGGATAAAGAAAATGGGGTATACACCTAGAGTGAAATATTATGCAACCTTAAAAAGGAAAGAAATTCTGACACATGCTACAACATGGATGAACCTTGAAGATAGTATGTCAAGTGAAATAAGCCAGTCACAAAAGGACAAATACTGTATATTACCTCACCTATATACGATACCTAGAATAGTCAAATTCATAGAGACAGAAAGTAGAATGATAGTTGCCAGGGGCTGGGGGAAGGGAGGAAAGAGGAGTTATTGTTTAATGAGTACCGGGTTCCCATCTTACGAGATGAAAAAAGTCCTCGAAGTGGATAGTAGTGATGGTTGCACAACAGTGTGAATGCCACTGAAGTGTATACCTTTTTATAAAATAGTTAAAATGGTAAATTACATGTTATGTATATTTTACCACAATGTTTTCAAACATTTTTTAAAAACAAAGACTATAAAATCATGAAAGCATGTTAGCCCACAGGCCAAGTGAGTTTCATGAGATGCCAGCCATACGGACTTAACGTATTTCTTCTTTACAATATCATCCCACTTCATCTGATAGACATGAGAACCTGTGATCCACCAGGGTGAACTCTGAGTGCACCTGCAATGGCAGGACTGGTCATAGGGACTGTGACTTAGGAAGAAAATCAATGGAAACATTAAAGAAAGCTTAGAAGGGCTGGTTGAACACAATGAGGTGAGCAGGAATACTGAAAACATTTCAGCCCAAAGGGATTTTAGTGAACCTGATGATTCTCGAACATTACTGGCAAGGCTACTTATAACAGACATCAAACTACTTATTATAACAGGGGAGATACAGTTTGTGAGAATGAAGTCTTTAGACTACTAACAGGACAAAAGTGTAGACAGTAGGGATTGTTTATCAGACACTAAATGTAATACAGAGAGAAACTAAAGGATCTCATTCCAAAAACACATAAAATTGCCTCATGGATGCTGAAACAATCTTGCGGTTGGAGACAGCAATGATTTCACACATTTTACAATATTAGAAGGTCTGGCCCCCCTTCCTCTGGAAAAGTGAAGATGCTGATTTTTTTTTCATCCTCTCTGCTTCAGATGGATCTGAGAAACTCAGACGTGTTTGGCATGACGTGTACCACCATTAAATATGCTTAAAGGAGTTAAAATATCAATGGAAAATGAATAACGTAAAATTAACCATGAATAAAAGACAGACCAAATTTGATACTTCCACGAATTGAGAACTAAGAGCAAATTCACAGCAAGTAAGAGAAAACTCCAACAAAGTAACCTGGAAAAAGCTCCAAAAGATTTAGTTATAACGTAAAAAAGAATTTTCAAGAAAACGTGTCAATTAAGCTTTTGGCAAGATTTAAGAGCAGAGGCAAAGCTCTCAAGTTCATGGTGGTGCTAGAGGATCCAAGCCCCTGCTGTGCCTGAGGTAGGCAGTGAAGGAAGAAGATAAAGACATGATGCTTTGTGGGATGTAAGAACAGCAGGAAGATACACAAAGAGCTGCCAATGAGCTCCATCAGCAAGTGGCCCCCCAGCCCACTGGCAGCACAATGGGAACCAGACACCTGCGCACAATGCCTGAAGCACACACCAGAAGGATGCTCTGCGTCCAGAGGCATGCCAAGCTTCAGCGGCAAAGACCTCTCCGGGTGGGAAAAAAGTAATTGACCTATGTGCTTTTCTTCTTTTTATTCCTCTTTTTATTGATGTCAGGTCACTGAATATTCATATCATAAAAGCTATGTTCCATTTCATAGAGATAGCCATTTCAGGGTTTGGGATTTAGACAAATGATCTACTTCACAACAACCATCCATAAGACCCACATCACTTTACTTCTCAGTATTCAACCTTCCTAAATCCTCCTAGGTGGCTACATTTTACCCAAAAGACATCTCTCCATTCACAGGAGCAGGGCTTCATGGGGGAGCAGCAACTGCTCACACTTTCTGTGACTCGCCAACCACGTTTCTTGTGAGTAAAGGTCACCACGGCTTAATAACACTTGCTGTGTAGAATACGGAGAGGAATACAATTGCATTTTATAATCAGATCTAAGTCTGTCCTTGTGACATAGCAACAGAGGAGAATAAAACATTCACTGACTGTCAAGCCTCGAAAGATGACTTTAAATCACCCAGCTTTATGTTTCAGTGGCCTTTTTTATTGAAACATAATCAACTCATATTTGATGAAACAGACACAAGACTATGGGAAGAACAACGACTCCAAATGTGGAGAAGGTCTGGACTTCTTACTGTTTGTTATTTCAGTAATTTAAGCGTTTTGAGATTCAGGTCCATGAAACTCCTTTCTAACCCAAGTCAAGGACTTGGTCTCTCTCCAAAGTTTTTTAAAGAAAACACAGATTGAAAGTCCATGCACCTC
The DNA here is from genome assembly GCF_025265405.1 of Mesoplodon densirostris. NCBI lineage: Eukaryota > Metazoa > Chordata > Mammalia > Artiodactyla > Ziphiidae > Mesoplodon > Mesoplodon densirostris. Next base: position 100,834,699 of record NC_082663.1, on the reverse strand, counting down.
AGTCACGTGGGGGAAAGGCGGCTGTTGTACTGAGATACGGATCTGAATCTCAGCCTTATCACTTCTTAGTTACATGACCTGACATGAGTGTCGTTACCTCTCTGAGCCTCAACTTTCTGTCTGTAACGTGGTGCTGATGATGCTTACTTCTGCTGCTTGCTGAGGATAGTAAATGGGGTAATGAAGCAACATGACCTGGCACAGAGCCAGGGACATGGTCAAAGTTTTAGAAATTGAAGGTAGAAAGAGGTTAGGACATTTCTGGCTTCTATATGTTCTGAGGAGAAGGAAGAAGGTGGGGAGAGAAGGAAAGAAAAGAAGGAGTATCACAGCACAATGCACTCATACCCCTAAGATACGTCACTATCCTAACATCCTTTCTAACAGAAACACAGAATAGAATCAAAGACCCATCTTATGCAGCCAACTCACCATAACATCAGGAGTCCAACGGGTTCCACTGTAATTAACTTGGATCTGTACTCAGACCATTCAGATGTGAGGACAAAATCATTTCTTAAATCAACTAAAGGGAACTTAAAGCTATCCCTCTACCCCCAGTCTCTACTGCAAGGGCTAAAGAATTTCCATATTCGTCTCCCTTTCCCACTCACTTCAGACATGCCATGTCCCACCAAGATGCAGTTATCCTACTTCCCTCTCTTCCATCTCTGTTTGGGTGAAAAAAATCATCCATTCCTGTATTGGTTCAGTCTTTTGGACCATTTCTAACCGATTTTCTTCATATCTCATCACAGAATGATAAATTTAGGCAAGGCTTGAAGAGTAAACTGCAGCCAGCTAGCAAATTCAAAACAAGCCCAAGGTCAGCAGCACACCAGTGAGTCCAGGGTTCATTACTTAAACGTTAGAATCATTTCACATGAAAATGAAAAGGGGGGTTAATCAGTTAATGAATCTGGCACGGCAGCATCCAGAGCGACAGGGGAGGACAAAACACTGAATGAGTTCAGAAACCAAGGAGACATTATAAACAAAGAGGGCCATTGCCTACATGTCCCTGCTTCTCTCCTTAAGATCTGAATGTCCTTTGAATCCTAACATTTAAGAGTGCAACCCTTTCCAGCTCTGGGAGGCTTGAATGCCTCTAGTGAAATGCCAGCGTTAATGAAAGTCTAATACCTTTCCACCTGCAGCACCTGTGCAGACAAATTGTACCAGGCTTCAGACAAGCTGAAAAGCCTCCGTGTGCTGTAGGTGGAACAGCTGGTAGAGTCAGTGTTCATTTGCTGAATGGTTCCTGTAGTCCCAGCTTGAGCTGGATAGGAAACTCCACAAAGGTAGCTAACTCGGAGCTTCCACGCAAGAAACATCTGTCAACTCAACAACTTTGTGTGAGACGCCTGCCTTCTCGGCTGTGGCGAACGACGACAAAGACTGCCACCAGACAGACTGACAATGGTAGTCAACACGTCCTTTCTGAAGTGACACAGCAAGACTCCATCGCCACTAGCTCCAGTTTTGAAACAACATCTGGCACAGAACCAGGGTCATTTACCCAACCCCCTCCTTGGAATAAAATGAACACTTGGTTATTCACAATGCATTTGGTCCCCTTCCATTGAGAGGTATTTTAGCTACCTATTTGTTCTATCTATTGAGTTTATTCTGCATCATTGTATCTACTCTACAAAGCCTGTAAGCATTATTATCAAAAAGAAAGATGAAAAACACCTTTTCAGGAACAGAGTGGCAGAAACCTTCAAACCACCCAACTAACTTCAAAGCATTATCTAACTCCCAGAATTACCCCAGTGGGTACAAGCACATACTATGGAGAGAGTGTATTTTTCAATAAAATATTCCCTTTGTGGGCTGAAACATGACCTATCTTCTTATGAAATTATTAGTTCGTTATTAAAATTCTTCAATTGAACTATTTCTTGAGATCTGTTCCTTTGCTGACTCATACCCACTATCACTGATCCTAATCCCACCCTGTACCAGAGATTCTCAGTAAAAGGAAACGAGAACATTGTACATACACAAAGCCTACGTTCACACCTTCTCTCCAAAACTAACACACCAATAAAGCCAATAAACCAGTTGAAAATCAACCAAGAGAAAAAGAGATCCTTCCATGCTCCATGCCCATCTGATCTCACATTGTCCTACTTCTACTCTCAGCTTTGTCTTCCATTTCTAGATCTTTTCCTACCTTTTGGGAAAATCTGAACTTATCTTCTGAGTGAGAAAACTAAATGCCTTTAGTGAATACTCACCCCTACATCTTCCTTCACTACACAAACTTCATCATGCATTTTCAAGGCAAGCACCTTATCTGAGCTCCCCCTGACTCTCCACAATGAGGGAAGGGGACTGTCCAAAATTTCCCATCAGAATGAAGTTGGATGCAAACAAAGAGCCATCCGAACTTTAAGGCTAGAATAGGTTGTTCTGAATTTCACTCTTTGAGGAAAAGCATTTCTTTAAATGATGGTCCTTTAAAATGTTAATCTATTGCCAATGTGCTTCAGCATCACTTTAGGGAAAATCAAATGACACTCTGTTTCCTATAGACACTTTACAGTCTACAAGCTGAGTTGATTAACGCTTGATATTCAGTACAACATGGTGGCCCAAAAGCTAATAAGAAACTTATTATGAATGACTTCACAGCCTAAGACAGTAGCCTACAATTCCTTCCCATTACTGGTTCTGTCCTCCAAGTCTAATGAGTATTCCTGCACATAACTTTACACTTTGATTTTTTATCATTACCAAGCCATCAGACATGGATTAGGAGCAAAGTCAAAGTAATAGGAAGTTATATCCCAATATTATTTTTGAGCAACTAACAGTTCTCACTTGAATGAAATGAATTTTATTTTACACCAAACTCAATGATATAGCTGTCGTCTGGAACTTCAGTGCTATACTCTACTTACTGGAAGTTTAGCTCATTGGATTCCTGGATTTCAGCACAGAAACCCTGAGTTCCACTCTTCAGGCCTGCCATTGAGTTACTATGTAATCATGCCTAAGTCACTTTTTGATTTGTTTGCTTTTTCTCCATTGGTAAAATGGCAATAATGCAAATTCTCCAAGCCAGGGACCTCATTTTAGGATTTATTTTTAAGCTATGTTTCTAGAAGCCCTAAAATTCTGCATAGTTGTTTCAGGTGTTACATACAAATAATTTAGTCCAAATTTTTTATTTTTAATGTATATTTTAACACTGTGGGAATATTCTAGGAGTCACTGACTCACAAGTGTTATATATTAGGTTTTAACACATTTTGGTTAGGTTAACACATTTTGGAACCCCCTTGCAAGGCATGTCTGGTTAACTCATTCTTGTCTGCAAATCTCAGTGTAAGACTCCTACCAAATTTGTGTATATAAATGACCTTACTTTAAATATGTTATTTATTAGTAAGTGTGTAGATTGGCCCTGGTCATTTTTTTAAAACAGCAGTACCTGGTTTGCTCTCATTTCTAAAGATGTGTAATCAAGTCCTCATGTCTGTGAAAGCCTTTGTCAAAGCCTACATGCTAAACCAGTCCATATTGGGCATGTGCAGTACCTAGTCTTATCATGCAACCTTTGGGCAATGAGGCAAGATGGTGCTAGTGGTATAGTGAGAAACTGCTAGAGCCAGGTTACAAGGGCTGCTTGATTAATGGCAGATTTTGCAATCATGTTGGGGAATCATGCTGGATTTTCAGGGTGACAAAACAGTTTTCAGGATCATAAAGGGTTAGATGAGACACCATTCTGGGTTTCATGCAACTGAATAGGACCTCAGAGAATGGAAAATCCATGTTCCTTGAACATCGCACAGACTGGCCTATTGGTACAATTGGCTAAGTACATATCATTTAAGTTTATCACGGTAAACTGTCCCTTCTCTAAGATTTATATAATAAGAGAATTCCGTTTTCCCATATCAGTAACCCACTTCTACAATAACATGCCCCTCCAATTTCTATACCATGTAAAATTCAGACTCATCTGCCTGGAACCCAGTCTTATCACATAATAGTCAATTACTCAGTAACTAATTTCTAACAGATAATGTTTTAATATTACTTAGTTATAAATCTTTTAGTACTTATTAGAAGTTTTGTGTGCTTCTTCCCTGACTTTGATGCTTATGATAAGAAATACAAGGGCTTCCCTGGTGGCGCAGTGGTTGAGAGTCCGCCTGCCGATGCAGGGGATGCGCGTTTGTGCCCCAGTCTGGGAAGATCCCACATGCCGCAGAGCGGCTAGGCCCGTGAGCCATGGCCGCTGAGCCTGCGCGTCCGGAGCCTGTGCTCTGCAAAGGGAGAGGCCACAGCAGTGAGAGGCCCGCGTACCGCACAATATAAAAATTTTTTTAAAAAGTACAAGCAGTAGTTAGGCATTGTTGTTGATGCAATTTTGAAATGGGATTTCTTACTATACCTCCCATGGGTTTCTGGGTAAATAATAACTGCAGAGTGTCCTGAGAGCACACAGCAGTCCATTACCATTTTCAGCTACCTGCCTGTCAAATCAGTATTTTCATAATATAGTTTATACTTTGGAGTTCTAGAGAAAATTATATTTGTAAAAGGAATCAATCACTGGGGGGGAAAAAAGTTTGAAAGCTGCTATTTTGACGATACAACCGCTGGCATCATTTGTAAATCAACCTGATAGATAAAACCAAAACATCCAATGTGTATTCCATGCTGTATTTTGTCCGAGTTATGAGTAGGCATACCCACTGAGAGGGAGACTGCTTACTTCAGCCCAACTCAAAACACAGATGGAACAGCTCTCCAAAATCAATTATGCAGTCAATGCATGAAAATAGAAAAAGTAAGTTTTGTGGGGAGACAGAAAATTTGGGTTTCATCTGAATCAGAAAGAATACACAGAGGTCTCATGATGATACTATCATGTCACTGATATTTATTATAAATGTTGGATGCCTCTGGCCTGGTTGTATATTTATGATAAGGAATTAAAGCAGTTGTTAAATGCCGAGCTGTGATTACACATGGGTTCTGGTCAGATTCAATCTGTTCTTTTCTTTTCTTTTCTTTTCTTTTTTAACATCTTTATTGGGTTATACTTACTTTAAAATGGTGTGTTAGTTCATGCTTTATTAAAAAGTGAATCAGCTATATATATACATATATCACCATATCTCCTCCCTCTTGTGTCTCCCTCCCACCCTCCCTATCCCACCCCTCTAGGTGGTAACATAGCACCGAGCTGATCTCCCTGTGCTATGCAGCTGCTTCCCACTAGCTATCTATTTCACATTTGGTAGTGTATATATGTCCATGCCACTCTCTCACTTCATCCCAGCTTACCCTTCCCACTCCCCGTGTCCTCAAGTCCATTCTCTACATCTGTGTCTTTATTCCTATCCTGCCCCTAGGTTCTTCAGAACTTTTTTTTTTTTAGATACCATATATACGTGTTAGCATAGGGTATTTATTTCTCTCTTTCAGACTTACTTCACTCTGTATAGCAGTCTCTAGCTCCATTCGCCTCACTACAAATAACTCAATTTTGTTTCTTTTTATGGCTGAGTAATATTCCATTGTATATATGTGCCACATCTTCTTTATCCATTCATCTATCGATGGACACATAGGTTGCTTCCATACCCTGGCTGTTGTAAATAGAGCTGCAATGAACACTGTGGCACATGACTCTTTTTGAATTATGGTTTTCTCAGGGTATATGCCCAGTAGTGGGATTGCTGAGTCGTATGGTAGCTCTATTTTTAGTTTTTTAAGGAACCTCCATACTGACCTCCATAGTGGCTGTATCAAGTTACATTCCCAACAACAGTGCAAGAGGCTTCCCTTTTCTCCACAGCCTCTGCATTTACGGTTTGTAGATTTTTTGATGATGGCCATTCTGACTGGTGTGAGGTGATACCTCATTGTAGCTTTGATTTGCATTTCTCTAATGATTAGTGATGTTGCGCATTCTTTCATGTGTTTGTTGGCAATCTCTATATCTTCTTTGGAGAAATGTCTATTTAGGCCTTCTGCCCATTTTTGGATTGGGTTCTTTGTTTTTTTGATATTGAGTTGCAGGAGATGTTTGTGAATTTTGGAGATTGATCCTTTGTCAGTTGCTTCGTTTGCAAATATTTTCTCCCATTCTGAGGGTGGTCTTTTCATCTTGTTTAGGTTTTCTTTTGATGTGCAAAAGCTTTTACGTTTCATTAGGTCCCATTTGTTTATTTTTATTTCCATTTCTCTAGGACGTGGGTCAAAAAGGATCTTGCTGTGATTTATGTCATAGACTGTTCTGCCTATGTTTTCCTTGAAGAGTTTTATAGTGTCTGGCTGTATATTTAGGTCATTAATCCATTTTGACTTTATTTTTCGTATGGTGTTAGGGAGTGTTCTAATTTCATTCTTTAACATGTAGCTGCCCAGTTTTCTCAGCACCACTTATAGAAGAGGCTCTCTTTTTTCCATTGTGTATTCTTGCCTCCTTTATCAAAAATAAGGTGACCATATGTGCATGGCTTTATCTCCGGGCTTTCTGTCCTGTTCCACTGATCTATATTTCTGTTTTTGTGCCAGTACCATACTGTCTTGATTACTGTAGCTTTGTAGTATAGTATGAAGTCTGGGAGCCTGATTCCTCCAGCTCGTTTTTCTTTCTCAACATTGCTTTGGCTATTCAGGGTCTTTTGTGTTTCCGTACAAATTGTGAAAATTTTTGTTCTACTTCTGTGAAAAATGCCATTGCTAGTTTGATGGGAATTGCACTGAATCTGTAGATTGCTTTGGGTCGTAGAGTCATTTTCACAATATTGATTCTTCCAATCCAAGAACATGGTATTCCTCTCCATCTATTTGAATCATCTTTCATTTCTTTCATCAGTGTCTTACACTTTTCTGCATACAGGTCTTTTGTCTCCTTAGGTAGGTTTATTCCTAGGTATTTTAGTCTTTTTGTTGCCATGGTAAATGGGAGTGTTTCCTTCATTTCTCTTTCAGATTTTTCATCATTAGTGCACAGGAATGCAAGAGGTTTCTGCGCATTTTGTATCCTGCTACTTTACCAAATCCATTGATTAGCTCTGGTAGTTTTCTGGTAGCATCTTTAGGATTCTCTATGTAAAGTATCATGTCATCTGCAAACAGTGACAGCTTTACTTCTTCTTTTCCAATTTGGATTCCTTTTATTTCTTTTTCTCCTCTGATTGCTGTGGCTAAAACTTCCAAAACTATGTTGAATAATAGTGGTGAGAGTGGACAACCTTGTCTTGTTCCTGATCTTAGAGGAAAGGGTTTCAGTTTCTCACCATTGAGAACGATGTTAGCTATGGGTTTGTCATACATGGCCTTTATTATATTGAGGAAAGTTCCATCTATGCCTAGTTTCTGGATGCTTTTTATCATAAATGGGTGTTGAATTGTGTCAAAAGCTTTCTCTGCATCTATTGAGATGATCATATTGTTTTACTCCTTCAATTTGTTAATATGGTTTATCACATTGATTGATTTGCGTATATTGAAGAATCCTTGCATCCTGGGATAAACCCCACTTGATCGTGGTGTATGATCCTTTTAATGTGCTGCTGGATTCTGTTTGCTAGCATTTTGTTGAGGATTTTTTCATCTCTGTTCATCAATGATATTGGCCTGTAGTTTTCTATCAATGTGACATATTTGTCTGGTTTTGGTATCAGGGTGATGGTGGCCTTGTAGAATGAGTTTGGGAGTGTTGCTCCTTCTGCTACATTTTGGAAGAGCTTGAGAAGGAGACGTGTTAGCTCTTCTCTAAATGTTTGATAGAATTTGCCTGTGAAGCCATCTAGTCCTGGGCTTTTGTTTCTTGGAAGATTTTTAATCACAGTCTCAATTTCAGCACTTGTGATTGGTCTGTTTATATTTTCTATTCCTTCCTGGTTCAGTCTTGGAAGGTTATGCTTTTCTAATAATTTGTCCATTTCTTCCAGGTTGTCCATTTTATTGGCATAGAGTTGCTTGTAGTCATCTCTCATGATCCTTTGTATTTCTGCAGTGTCAGTTGTTACTTCTCCTTCTTCATTTCTAACTGTTGATTTGCATCTTCTCCCTTTTTTTCCTGATGAGTCTGACTAATGGTTTATCAATTTGGCTTCTCTTCTCAAAGAACCAGCTTTTAGTTTTATTGATCTTTGCTACTGTTTCCTTCATTTCTTTTTTGTTTATTTCTGATGTGATCTTAATGATTTCTTTCCTTTTGCTAACTTTGGGTCTTTTTTGTTTTTCTTTCTCTAATTGCTTTAGGTGTAAGGTTAGGTTGTTTATTTGAGATTTTTCCTGTTTCTTAAGGTAGGATTATATTGCTATAAACTTCCCTCTTAGAACTGCAGTTGCTGCATCCCATAGGTTTTGGGTCATCATGTTTTCATTTCACATAACTCATGTGTCTTAGATGCTTAACATGAAAACAAATATTCTCAAATCAGCAGTGTCCTTTTGCTTTTTGTATCACTTCTATGTTATATCATTATTTAAACAATACTGTAGCCAATTAATGTGCATAGGGGAAAATGAAGTGACCATAAAGAAAGATTAAGTTTTTCTATTATTTAATATCTTTTCATAGAAGGCAACTTGACAACTGTTTTCTCTCAAGAAAATGACTTCCTATGGGTTCTCCCAGAATCAAACCCAGTCATAAACATTCCAGTTCAAATAGTTAATATGAGAAATGGAAGAAACTCCAATAGGAAAGTGAGATAGGGAAGAGAAGGCAAGCATTAAATACTGTGTTATAGCCAGGTAATAGTGTGGAAAAGTGGAGGTAATCCACAGAGAAACTCTGGGAAACACAAGCTTCCAACTTGAAGGGCCAGGGAGGTGGGGCATTTAGATACCCACTCCCATCAGTCCTTGGTTGAGGACTGCTGCTGGGAAGCTATTAATTCCCCTCACTTCCTTCCTGCCATCTACACAGGCAGAGCAGACTTCAACAGCTTCAGAAGTTCCTGGGCTGGAAAATGCCAAATAATGGCAATTGAAAGTTTGCCACATGCACAAAATGGTAGGGTCTAAGAAATATAGGAGGGACATTGAACAAATTGCCAATAGCAGGCAACTGGCAAATGCAAATTCAGAGGGCTTCACAAGTCATCTTAGCAATTAGAATAGATAATAAGAAACCTCTCTCAACAAGAGCCTGAGATGCACTATTCTTATCATTTGAATAATGAGTGCTGGTTTCCATTTATTAAACAGTTCTTATGTGCCAGGTACTGTACCAATGGCCCAAAGTCCATGATCTCATTTAATGCACACAACAATCTTATTAGTACATCACCAGTTTATAGAGGAGGAAGCTGGACTCAGAGGCATTAAGTAATTTACTGAAGTAACAGACACCAGCCCAGGTCTCTCAGTTGCCAAAATATTTTCTCTTTCTGCCTCCCACTGTTTTCAGTGTCCCTAGATGGACAGATATATTTTCTTTAGCTTGAGTATGTCATTAGCTCTGGAAATTCTATCTAAAAGACGTCACAGTCCGCCCCTTTCAGAGAAAGACCTGTGTCTTCATATCTTGGAAATTCCAGCCTGTGTACCAAACATGGAGAGACTTCCCACCTGGTGGCCCTGCCATCCCTGCCGCGTGGACTTTTACGAGAGGCTCTCATTTGGTGCTCTGCACCTGCCCCATGGTGGGTAGCACTTTCAAAGAGCTGCAGGCTCCAGGAATCACAAAACCATCTCTGCTTCTATGTCCTTTCCCACCTGATTTCCATTCGCTCTGCCTGGTCATGATGGGAAGTTTCTTTTTTTGTAGCATCATTCCAGTCTGACTTTTCTTTCACCTCTTCACATTCCACATTCCATCAAGTGGCAATTTTATTCTACGATCACCAGTTAGAACTTTAAAATAGATTTTCAAAGAATATCTGACTGTTAGAACTTCAAATAGCTCAAATATAACCATTTTCTTCAATAAACCTAAATTCTCATCTCTTTTAAATAGTATTTTGAGCAAAATAATAATTCATACTCACTTGTATTAGTCCCTTTTCACTCCTGAGTCTCCAAGTCATTCTTAAAACCTTCAAACTTTAAGTCCTCTAATGCTATCACAGCACACTTTTAATTACTGGTATCAAAAGAAAGGGACTATCATAGGGGAAAAGCCTTCTATGTTATTTTACCAGCTTAATTTCTACACAAAAGCTTTCAAGTAATCAACAAAAAGAAGAAATGCAAATCCAAATAAGCCACAAACTAGGAAGACAGTCCAAGAATGAACAATGAAGGTCAAATCCAAGTACAACAAACCCCATGGAGAATACTGATGTTTTGCTGCAGTGACATTTCACGGTTAATTGGTGGTTTGTTAAAGATTACATTTCCAAGATCAAAAAGAATAATGATAAAACACACTCAGAAATGGAAAGCAAGGGCTCTATAAACAGTAGCTGTTTGGAAATTATAAACGGTACTAAATGACTAATGAGGAAGATAGACAGCTTACCAATTCTCAGGGAATTTTGTAACTTTCAAACCACAGACTGTTGTGGGCAGGATTTGATCAAAGGTCTCTAGAGTACACTGTCATCCTCATGAGGTTGGGGTCAGGAAGAGGAGAAGGTAAAGAGGACCAGGAGCTATAAGGCTGTGACTTGGAAAGGCCTTTTGCGGTCATCTACTTCCAGCATCCTGCCCCAGAATTCCTCAAATTCCATGTTTTCCCATAAGCTGTTATTTCCATCCAGGTGTTACATGTACCAGACCCCTTTTCTACAGCAATGGCCCTTTCAGGTCTTGAGGGAATTTAAAATCATACAAAGAAAAATCTGCCTTGCAGAATCTTAGGAGATTTCACTGATTTCACATTGCTCTTAATGGAACGAAGGTATGGCATCATCTGCCTAGCCTCATATGAAAAAGGAGGAAAAAACAAAAAAACATTCATTGCCCCATTGAATCTGGTGCCCTACATAGTCCCATGTGTGACACTGGTCCCACACAGAAAAATTTGAGCTTACTGTCCACGCTGATGCTCAGTTAAACCCATCCTATACACAGTCACCTAAGTGACTTTTCTAGGACACAGTCTGATGGAGTCACTCCTCTGCCTTCACCTTCAATGAATCCCCACTGCTTACAGAACAAAGTCTAAATGACAGAGCCATGGCTCTCTTTCCAGCCATATATCCTATCAACCCCCTTTCTCAGAGTTCTTGCCCCAGCCATGCTGAAGAACATACAATATTCTCTTTATCCTAAGGATTTTGTACAGAGTGGTCCCTCTGCCTGAAACTTTCTTCCTTCCTTCCATCTTTGCCTGGGAAGGTCCTGGAAAATTGCTACTCACCCTGCTGATCTCCACTATCACTTCGTTCAAGAAGTCCCTCTGGGTCTCCCATTCCCTACCTCCACAACTGGACTTAGTTAAATTTACCCTCCTGTTTACACCCAAAAACACCTACTTCCTCTACCAAATGAATTATTTCCTATGTTGTAATTACCTATTTCTTTATCAGTCTCTCTGACTGAACTATACACTCCTTAAAGACTGAGAAGTTGTTTCCTTCACTATCGTATCACAAAACCTAACAGACTAACTGACACATGATAGTAACTCAGTAAATACGTGTTGGATGAATGAATGAATGAATGAACGAATGAACAACACACTGACCAGCTGTATGAGCTCAATCTCTAGTCCATCCCTCTGTCTCTTACCTGCAAACTAAAACAATCCCAGTACTTATGGTTGTCTTCCTTGGTCCTGGAGCATTTGTGAAATTGCAACATCATTCCCATCCCAGACAACTCCACTTCCAATAATTTGTTCTCTTTCTCTATAGTAACACCAGTTACCTAAATTTGGCCCATCTACTCCAACCACATCCTAAATCCTCTGAGCCAGGTGCAGCAGCTTCCTTTCACAATGCTAGGACCCGCCACAAAACAGATGATAATCCCTTTGCACATTTCAAGGAGCAGCACCAAGGGAACAGTACCTGGGAAAGGCCATTGACAGCTCAGAAGATACAGGGCATTTCTAGAACCTCGGCACTGCTCTCGCTCTAGGAATGAAGGTCCAAAAAGCATGTCAGAGAATGTTCATAATTATAAACAAGCTCCACCTTTGAAACACAATCTACATAGAACCAAATATACAAGCCTGCACAATGGATGAAGCCAACGTGTCCTCCATGATTGCCCTTCTGACAACTTTATTGTCTCCTCAACCATAAAAGGTGAACTTCAAACTCACGACCTTGCCTTGTCACCAGAAACATCCAAGCTTGGATCACTCTTTCTAAGACCAGATATTTGCTCTGTGAGCTACTAGAGACTTATCACATAAACAAAAGTATAAGAGGATTATTTCTATCTACCTGGGGACCTGGAGTCTTTCACATTGCTCCTGTTAAAACTCTCAGAACACCAAAACTTTACCTACAAAGGGTTCAAGCTATGACACTCCCAATTTTCACAAACCTCCTCATCTCTTGTGAGTCACATGCAGCCAATTCCAGGAATTGGAAACATGGTTGGGAGGATGAAACTGACTTTGGGGCTCCCCTTGGATATGGTCTTCCAGACTTACCAAAAGGCCATTAAGAGGACGGTTTACCCCACCTCAGGGAAACCCGAGGCAGTATTTGCAGTCAATGGCTGGCCATGGCTTCTGAGCTACATCCAAAAAGAATTTCATACTGTACCTGAATCTGCTGGAGCCTTTTCTGACTGTCCGAGAGCCAGCATGTACCGTTCCTGAACTGCCTCCATTGTGGATCATCAGTAGGGCTGTCAGATTTACTAAATAGAAATACAGGATACCCAGTTAAACTTGAACTTAACTTGAATAGTAAGTCATCACTTTTAGTATAAGTAGATCCTATGTACTATTTGGGGCATACTTATCTTCAAAATATACTCGTTGTTTTTCTGACATTCATATTTAACTGAACAGCCTATATTTTATCTGTCAACCCTACTCAGCAGAAATGATGGAGGCTTATAGAGATCCAAGAGATGCCTCAGAGAATCCTCAGCTTTTATTTCTATGTGCTGGACAGTGAGCCCGAGCTTCCCACTCACATTAATTGCCTGTAATGGTGTATATTCTCCATTTTAGAGTCTTTTCTACTTGTCACTGTAATTATCTTCATTATTTTAAAGAGATGTAGATTTTTTTCCAAACTTCATAGCTCATCCAAATATATTTGGAAGTTCATTCGACAAGAGAAAAACAACATGATTTTGACAAGCGAAGGAAACCGCCTGGTGTTTAGTAAAGAACTATTAGTGAGATTGAAAAAGCCAAACTTAATAAGCAAATCTCTCCAAGGGTATATTCAGAGCTTGATACCCTCCCACACCCTGAAAATATTATTACATTAAGAATGTAGAACCTGCTAACCAAATGTAAGGCTCCCATATGATTCTATCAAACTGAGGATGCTTCTTTATTAAGCAGTGAGCACACTTGCTGCCCCAGGGACCTTGGCAGTTGCAATACAGAGTTCTTCCCTTTGGGATGGAAACAGCAAGTTTTCCTGTGGTCTACACATTGGCCGCCAAAATACTACACTCCCAATACTTGTCAACTTTAAGTATTTTTCTGCATATCTCCATTTTTCTGTTGCTATTTGGACTACATCCTAGACTTGACTATGGAATGAAGTGAATAAAATTTATCAGAAGTTGCTGAGACTACGGTAAGAAGCATGATTATCAAATTATGAATTGGCTGCAATGGCATTCTAGCGGGACACTAGGAAGGGGAAGCAAATGTTCATGAGATGACAGTGGCAGGTGGAAAGTTGTTTCAGGGGAACATCAGTCTTGCAGAGTGTGTATCAGAGGAGGGCAAGTGTGAGCAAGCAAGGAAATACTAAGTGTATACGGTTCCTTCACTGAGTGCACCCAGCCCCGTGGTCAGCCTTGAGAACAAGCAGGACTTCAGGTACTGGAGCTACATTTCATTCATCAAGACTTGAGAAGACACCCTTAACTCAGGTCTTCTCTTCAAACTCCATCTTTCCTTCTTGACCTTCATTTGGCCTCTTCCCTTACCCTCAAGCTGTGGACTGAGGCCACAGAGCAAGATGGGTCACTAGTGTCCTCCATCCCCTGGCGACTGTGTTTCACATCAGTGGAGCACCAAAGGCAATAACCAAGTAACAGACACAAGAGTGTATGAAGAAGAAGACATTCTGATAAGGCTTTCTGTGACAGTGTGGGCCAAGTCGGCTCTATATGGCTGGTACCACCTGAATTATGAGCAGCCTTAGGGGAGAAGTTCTCAGAAGGAAGACCCTGGCTCTCTAGAGGCTCTGTGTCCTCACAACCCACTTGAAGACCTCAGTTGCAGCTTCGGCCCCCAATCTCTCTCCCTCTGCCTACTCAGAGTTTTTGAAGTCTTCTTTCCTCCACATTTCTCTTGAGAGGTGGAGGAGGAAGATGAGCTTCAGGCCAGCTCAGACTCCCCTGGGATCCCAGCAGGATGCCTATCATGAACCTCCCACCTTCTAGGAAGCTCCTAAGATCTCCACATTTGGGGGAGTTTTCATTTCATCTGTGCTTCAAATTGCTGGCTGGAGATGGCCTGTTGGAAGGTGGCTAAAAGCAAGTAGGAATCTTCAGGCACCCTGGCCATTCTCGACTGTCAGACATCTTCAGGGATATTCTAGGAAACGTTGTTTGTTCTAGAGAAGGGAGGGAAACAATCCAATTGTCCAATAATGCTTGAATGGAAAATAAATGATGCTATACGCATGTGATGAAATATTATCAAACAGTCAAAAATCAAAGACCTAGATCTATATGGACTGATGTGGATAAATCTTGAAAAGATAATATTGATTAAAAGAAAATAAGATAAGGAATTTTAGATTATGATAACAGGTATGTAAGTACTTAAATATTTAAATCAATTCAACATATTGCTTCTATATATATAGATGCAAGAAAATAAACTTTATCCAAAGAACACATTATTTACATTTAATATGCTCATTTATCTAGGAAACCCAAAAGAACCCACAGATAAACTAGCAGGAACTAATAAGACGGTTCAACAAGGCAGACACATACAAGATCAATACATTTTAAAAATCAATCAGGCTCCTCTACACTGGCGATAATAAATTAGAAACTGTAAAAGAAAATAAGAAAAAAAGAAGATCTAAAAATAGTCACAAGAGCCATATAAATTATTTAGAGCTAAGCATACGTAAAAGTAAATATAACTAACAAACTGAGTATGACCACTTAAACTCCGCCCAACCCAAGGATTAAAAAACGCCTGTTCTTACTTTATGAGAACAGGCCCTCTTCTTAAGTAGCAGATCAGTACGTGAGAGTGAATCAAAGAAACACAGCATCTGAAAAGTCAGCTAGGCCAAGCCTCTCGATCGCACAGACAGAAGCTGAAGCCCAGACAGGTTGAGTTACTTGGTAAAGGGCCCAATGTCCTGACTCAAGGACTAGCATTTTTCACTCATTCGTAAGATACAATCAAATTCAGTACCTTGGAAAGAGATGGGAAAAAATGAAGAAATCAATTATATAGTTCCTCATCTTTAAGTACAGAATTAGCCGTGACAAAATTACAGGAATTGAGGGAAAACTGAAGAGCAGAGTTTAAAATGTCAATAATCCACAGGGAAACTGGAGACCATTTAAAATATTCATATTAAATCTCTATATAAAAGACATTAAAAGATCTCCAATCAAAATGTTCATTTTATAATAGATATGGTATGATACAATTTATAATAGATGTGGTATGAACCTTTCCCTTTCATGGGAAAGGTTCGGCTGGGAAACAGGAATTGTTCTTGAAAACGGGGCCTGTGCTATTGCAGACACTGTGCTCAACCTAGGTCAACAGAATGCTCCGATGTCATCATTGAGGTCACAGAATCCTGCTGTGCGCCTGGCAACCTTGCAAACTTAACAGCCCTGGTGAGCACTAGGCAGCACTGCTGGTTCACTAAGTGGTACAAGGTTTTCAGCCATTTAGGAGACTTGACTATTTTGATTTGTATTGAATCCTTTCAACGGATTGCCCAAGAGCCAACAAGGGCCAACCTGTAGCGAAGAGGAGGAGTTGGACATCTCTTGAGGCATCTTCTAAGGGAGACTTCTAGTTGGTACCATGAAACGGCGACAAAAGAGGAAACATCTGGAAAATGAAGAGTCCCAGGAAACTGCCGAGAAGGGAGGAGGTATGTGGGGGGCAACCTGGCTGGGGCACATGGGTTTCTGCCAAACTGAACCTTCTCTAGGAAGAGGGGGACTGAGAACGTGTCACCTGTGAAGTAGGGAGGGAGAGACCTTGTCTCACTGATGCTGCCGTATCCATCCGGAGCGTCCCTGTGGTGTGAGACGGCACAGAACGGCCAGATGCCCCCTGGGAGATGGGAGGTCAGCTCCGCTGCTCTGAGGACTCTCTCCTGGGGCTGCCGGGCCTGGAGCTTTGTCGGACTCACAGCAGGCTGCATCCTGCTTGCACAGACCTAGAGGTGCAGCTTTTCTCAGTCCCCGATTTCTCTCTTATTCTCTTGGATCTTTCCCTGGGGTCATGAGGTGGGGGATGTGAAGGATGCAAGGATGCTGAGAGAGACCCATGACTTGCTTGGCCTCTTTTACCAAAGTGGAAAGAGAAGCCCCATGAGTTGAAGACCCTGTTGAAAAATATCTTGACAAGTGGAATGCAGTTCGAAAGACGATTGTTTGCCTAGGGATGGTGTCATATTGAAAGCAAGGAGGTTTTATTCCTTCAACAGGAACAATTTCCCAAAGGAGACCAAGGGAAGGGAAGGGCTTTCCAGAGACTGAGACCGCGTGGGCAAGGGTGAGAAATGTCCTCAGGGTCCTGCGGGGAGCTCTGAGAGCCACGGGCCACGTGGTGCCTGTGTGCATTAAATGTAGGCGAGTAGCTTGCCCTGGGAGGGGGTGGTCACCCCAGAGATCCAGCTAGAGGTCTCTGCCCCAGATTAGAGCCCAGTAGCTCCTACCAGGCCCAGGGCCCTGGAGACTGTAGGATGGGCCCTGGGAATGGAGCTCTAAACAGCAGGCAGATTTCCAGGCAGTGGCTGGAACAGGCTGGGGAAGGCAATGACTGCCCCTGACCATTCAGAATATTTTTCTCTATGTTCCTGTGTGTGTGTGTGTGAGCGTGTGTGCGTGTGTGGTAGTGCAGAGAAGAGCAGGATGAATGGGGGTAGAGTGCTTATCAGATATAAACTCTGCGTGGTACAGTTCTTGTCACCCTGCCTGGACCTGGCTGACACTCGGTGTATGTAAGAGTGTATACAGAACTCTTGGTAGGGGTGTTTTATGAGACAGTAACTCATACACCCATGGACACTCTGATACAGCAAAAATATCACACACCCCACATATAACTTCCGTATTAAACCACACACAGCACATGGAGGTATATACACGCATCCCTCCTGTACTACGTTCTCATACAACCCACCTGGATCACAATCCTCTCCTCCAACACCAAACGCTGGAGATGAGATATGTATATAGACACACACACTATATATATAGGACACACACACACACTATATATATATAAGTATCTCCTCAACTCTCGCACAAACACAGCTAACTTCAGCCATCGCTAAATACCTCTATAAGAACCAGTCACGTGTCATACACACCACACTTGTAACACATTCTTGAGTAATGCCAGACCCGCTTTGTACAAACCTCAGTGAACCACAGTCTCACTAACCCATGTCAGGGTTGCCAGATAAAATATGGGCTATCCAGTTCACTTTGAATTCCAGATAAACAACAAGTAATTTTTCAGTATCAGTATGTCCCAAATATTGTATGGGCCATACTTACACTAAAAGTAAGTACGACCAAATACTGCATGGGAATACTTACACTAAAAAATTATTCTGGGTTTATCTGAAACTGAAATTTAACTGGGTGCCCTGTATTTTTCTTCGCTTATTCTGGCAACCCTTATATACTTACCACCAGCTCAGGTATTATATATTTATTGTATTTTTGTTTAGTCTGTGTCTTCCCCTACTAGAATGTGCAGCATTACCAGAGACTAGAACAATGGAAGAGTGCCAGATACACAGGAGTAGCTGCTTACTGAATCTTGGTGAATCAATGAATGAACACACACCATAAATACAAGCCACACCATGTAATGAGGGAAAGTTACATGTCCCAGAATTCCTGACTTGTGAACAGAAACCATGCACACAAAGGCCACAGACACAGATAAGACACATCTCCACCGTGCTCCCCATGCCAACCCCACACTTACCACAGACTTAACTGATACACATCACTCACTCTTCCCACATACTCACAGTCACCACCGAGGCCTACATTACCAACAAGACAGTGACAGAGTAAGTACTGATTTGAATTAAATACTGGAGTATCCACTGGGAACCACACTCTCAACTGTGTGTATTCACTGCAACTGACATGTGCCAGACACTCGGTAAATACTTCTGGACAGAGGACTGATGAACCCACCGTGAGCCTTTCATTCCTCCCTCAGGAATCTCGAAGTCACAAGAGGATCTCCCTCACCTTGGATCCACTGTCGTGGCCCAAGGCTGCAGCCCAGGGGCAGGGGAGGTCTCCTCTGCCCCTAAACACTTCTCGTGTGCTTCTTCTCAGTGCAAGCTCATCTACGCTGGTAAGGGCGTGGGGCTCCTCAGGTGAGGGGCTTCTTGGCTGTGAGGCAGGAGGCACACAGATCCCAGGGAGGCTGAGAGGAAACCCAGGGTCATCAGAGGTGATGAGGGCTCTGGAGGAGCCTGGGCAGGATGGCTGAGCTGTTACGAGGGTGTGGATACCAGCTGAGTCGGGGGCGGGGGGGTGCCGGGTGTGAATCCTGGTACTACCATGGTGCGGAAGTCAAGGAGCAGGGGCTGGAAAGGTCTGGGCTTGAGGTGGAGGGAAGAGGGACCAGATTAAGCATCTTCAGAGGAAAATGTAGGGTTTCTCTTTGCCTTTGCTTCCAGAGAAGGACAGAGTTCTGCATCATAGACCTCCAGCCTGAGAGCAGGACCCTCCAGCTCAGGTCCACACAGCTCACACATACATCCGCCCTCCAGGCACAGCCCTTCTCAGTGCACACAGAAACCCCAAGCACCACAGCCCCATTCCACAAGTAATGCACCACCGATGTTCCCAAACTCACACTCCTCGTCGTACACGCATCCATCCGCATCCCTCACATACCACAGCCCTCACCACTGTACTCCACACCCCTGTATACAGGCACCGCTCCAGTATCCCCCCACACGCACAAGAAAAGCCCACAGATGACACCAGATACACTGCTCCATCCTACGGCCAACAGACACCAAGCTCACGACATAGCTACGTCATGCAAATGTCCCTCTCTCGTCTACCACACCTGCTCCCTCAGCTTCTGGCACGGCCCATGCATGTTATTATGGTTTTAATTTCCTTTTTCAGGAATCCGGAGATCATATCGAGACACTGCCCAGCCTACAGCACCCCTAGCCCAGGTTCAGGAAAAAGGGGAGACCGCTCCCCCATCACACTGTGTCTCCTCCTCACCCTCTTCACCCTGTAAGAACAATCTGCACCCAGACAAAGAGGAAAGGGGCATGAAAATATACTACATGCAGGTACAAGTGAACAAGGGTGTAGCTGTCTCCTGGAAGACAAAGAAACCCTTGGAGTTGCCTGAAAAGCAGCTGACGATAGAAGAAGTGACCCTTCCTGAGGATGCGTGCACCGTAGGCACTTACCCCTCTGATGTGTCCACCGAAAACCTCCTGTCTGACAGTGAGCCCACTGGGGAGGAGAAAGAGTATGAGGAAAGGGCAGAGCCAGGCAGCCCATCAGGGTCACCTGCAGTCCAGGAGAGACCCAGGGCCAAGACACCGGACTGGATGGTGACCATGGAGACCGGCTTCAGGTGCATGGCCTGCTGCCGGGTCTTCCCCACCTTGGAGATCCTCCAGCAGCACGTGAAGGGCGGCGTCCTGGAGGGCTTCAGCTACCGTGTCTTTCATCTCAACATGGCCCAGCGGATGGGCAATGTGGAATCCGAGATCACCCCGCGGAGGAGGACGAGGACGAGGAGGAGGAGGAGGAGGAGGAAGAGAAGCTAGAAGGCCCCAGCCCGAAGAGACCCCGCAGGCAGGGTCTTTTCTCTCTTTTGAGTTCCACACAGCAACTGAGATTCATGGGACAGAAGATCCTGGAGACGGTGTGGCCTTGGAAGAGGTAAGGCTTGAGGCTGGCACTCTTCTGAGCCTATGTCACGAGGGCCCAGAGGAGTCTAAGGGAAGGGGCCACACACATGTGCTGGTTTACCTAATGGCTCTGCACTTGCATCAGCTTGGGACACACCCAGCACTTCCAAAGGAACTGAGCTCTGTTGACTTCAACAAGAAGGTGGAGCCTTTTCCTAGGAGTTTTCTCAGGGTCTGCACGATGGACCTCAACTCTTAGAGGACGTACCACCAGCAGCTCCTTGTCGGCAGAGAGAGCCAGGAGTGGTCTGAAGAGAGGACAGGGGCCCTTGCAGGACCAGAACTTTGAGGTCTGAGAGCCTGGGGCCTGAGCCGAGATCTCACCCTGACCACTGGACCTAGCCTTCCGTGACAAAGGGGAATATGAAAGAGAGTCAGGTGGAAATGAGGTCCCCCGAGATATGGAAGTGTTCCAGAACCTTCGTTGCGTGGTAGTTGATCTGGAGCCAAGCTCACTGTGGTGTGTCTGGCTCTGAGCATTAAGGCAACGCTGGAGGGTGACCCTGACCAGCAGAGCTTGGAGTGCTGCTTGTCTCTTCCTGTTCTACCTCAGTTGTTTGATCCCTTCCAGGGAGAAGAAAGGACCCTCGGGATAGTTGGTAGTAAACCAGGGTATATCCTCCCTCAAGGGGACCCGGCCTGCCCTTCATTCAAGATGCTCTGGAAATGGGAACTGACTCATGTTATCGAATTGGCTGAGGGAGTACAATTCCCATGTTGATTCCGGTCAGACATGTTCATCAGACCTAGAGCTTTTCTCCTGATTCAAATCAAGTAGGGTATTAGTAGACTTCCCATTTATTTCAGCCCTAGAGATAGCACATGAGCAAATATAAAAAATCTCTGTGTATCAAAGCATTCTAATGAGCCCTTTCATTTTGCTTTTCATTGTGAAAAACACGCTCACTTTATCTCTGCCAATGGAGTGTTTCCACTTGACCCATGATGCCCCACGATCCCATTAGCCTCACTGAATTTAGGGAGCCCATTATGATGACATAATTTCCCTCTCATTCCTGGCCTGCAGAGAAGAACAGCTACAGAGCATTCCAAGACTGCTAACGCTCCCCTCACCAATACGTTTCTTAAACCTCTGGCAAAGGAAGTGTCCTCTGAGCCCTCCCAGGGCACATAGGGGGTTTGGGTGAGCACATCTTATGTGATAAATCCACTCCAGTGGTCTGGCATTCCTATGCCTTTGTAAACCTTCTACAGCGGTGGTTCTCAGCTGGGGACACTTTTGGTCCCCCCTCCCAGGAAATATGTGGCAGTGTCTTGAGACTTTTTTCTTTAAGGAGCTGTGTTATGAATGAGCCCCACGTGGCTGGTGCACACAGATGTATCAAGGCACTTTTTTTTTTTTTTTGCGGTACGCAGGCCTCTCACTGTTGTGGCCTCTCCCGTTGCGGAGCACAGGCTCCAGATGCACAGGCTCAGCGGCCATGGCTCACGGGCCCAGCTGCCCCGCGGCATATGGGATCTTCCCGGACCGGGGCACAAACCCGTGTCCCCTGCATCGGCAGGCGGACTCTCAATCACTGCGCCACCAGGGAAGCCCTCAAGGCACTTTTTATTGTTACAACTAGGGTGGCAGGGAAGAGTATGTGCCACTGGCCCATCTTACATTGCACAGGACAGCTCCCAACAACAAAGAGCTATCCAGTTCAAAATGTCAGTCATGCCAACGTCAAGAAATTTTGCTACAACATACTTAGAAAGTTCTGGCATTTTGACTTTAGCATACGCTAACTTTGGGTACAGGTTTCAGTCATTTGAGCAAACTGTTGAAGGCATTCCCAGGTAGCCAAGCTAACACGCTGAGTCTGGAATGGGTGTTGAATGCACTCGTATCAACAAATCCAGCCTAACCCAATATTACATTACTCCCACCTGCTTCAATACCTACAAAATCCACACACATTTCTCAGGTTTCTATTGATATAAATTATAAAATTCCTTATTTTAGCAGATAGTGTCTCCTCATGGTCATCCTTTATACCCGGTGGGTACCCACCCCTTCCCTGCTCCCGTCCCCATTTCAAGGACTCTAGTCTGATTACTAGGTCTGGAAAAACGAGAGGTAGTGGAGGCAAGTCTTGAGGATCCACAGTCCCCTGCAAGGAAACTATCTCAGAGTAGAGGCAGACTTCCTTCTAATAGCACAGCAGGCTCAACTAAGAGGTCACAGGTCAGAGGTCACAGGCCTCAGCTTTGTTGGAATCTGCCCATATATTTCCACCTCAAAGTTCCAGGATTCTACTCCTTCCCACTGATGCCCTATGACATAAGAGAATCTACAAGGTTGTGAATCAATGTGTTGTCATTCAGCCACTGACTTTGACTTTGGATCCCCTTAAAAAAATAAATAAATGAAAAGGAAGGAAAGATAGAAATGCTGATTATAACAAGTCCCCCAAAGTGTTGCTATGTAGCCAAGCTCAAAGCTAAGGCAGAAAATCCCCAACGGTAAAAATAGATTTCGAGCTCAAGCTATCAACTGGGAGTTGAAACTGAAGGCCCTACAAAGGCCAATGGAACTGGATACAAAGCTAAAGATTTAGTCTTTAGCATAGATGGGAGTCAAGGTTAGAGGAAGCCATGCACTGGGAGTGAGTTGTGAACTACTCAACACTAAGAATGGAAGAGCAGCTCTTTCATTGAATGTGAAGAAAGAAACAGGTAGTCCCTAGTTGCTACCACTGTCTTTGAACCAAACTAAAGAACAAGGTCAACCAGAAGGGCAGATATGAGAATCAAAAAGGAAACCTCTCTGGAATCCTCACTGAACCAAGTCTAAGTTCTGTTCTACTTGTGGTCTTTCACTTAGAGACAAACCTTTTGGGCTTACCACAGGGATCAACAGACTTTTTCTCTGAAGGGCCAGAAAGTAAATATTTTGGGTTTTGTGGGCCATCAGTGCTCGTCACAACCACTGAACACTGTCAGCACAATGGGAAACACTCAAAGATGGTAAATAAATGGATGGGCCAATAAAGAGCTTTTATGTTCCAATAAAGCTTTAAAGGCAATGAGCCAGGTTGGGCTCACAGGAGGTAGTTTTCCAGCCCTTGACTTAACTCACTAAACTACAAATTACCTTGAGAGTTGGTGGTTTGATATCTACCAAACCAAACCAAACAAGAAAGCCCTAGGATTTCTGACATCTAATGCAATGCAATTTGAGGTAGCATGGACTTTACATACACATGTGAAGGTGTGGTCTAGGAAACCAATCTTGGAAACCTGCCTCTCACATTAAATACATCTTTTGCTGAGTAAAGCCCTTTAACCAAGTAAGTGTTAAACATCAGTGAAATGACTAAGAAGTAGGAAATGGTATGCAAACCTCCTCCTTAACAACTTGTTCCCATCATTCGAGGTTTCTTCCCTATGCACGTTTTTCCTTAGGGAATCGTTGATAAATTTTACCTCTAAAACTTACCTATTTCCACTCTCTATCTTCAGGATTTGCCCAATCACTGTTACTTTGTAAACAATTTTAAAAAGTTTTTTGGGGGGTAAATTCCTTTTTCCCCACAGCTAATGGTTCTCTGTGTCATAGTGTCTGGAACGACCCAGCTACTTCTCCAGTCAGACCAAGCACTTGAAAGGACAAGCCGGTACCCCGAGCTATCCGTCCATTCACCCAGTAAGGAAGCCTGATGAGGAGAACTAGGATGTGTAAATTTCTACTGTTGGAATTAAAACAGAATATTCTGGGCTGCATGGATTTATCCTAAACTTCAAATGCATTAATTATAAATATACTGTTACACGGACTAATATTCTGTATCTTTGAATAACCATATACATTTTTTCTTTTTATAACTGATTTCTAGAGGTCTATTCCTTAATTTTGGCCATATATATGTATACCTCATGATGGTAGGATTTCTTACTGTGACGGATTAATATGTTCTTAGTAATTTTTAATATTATATTTTACATTATTTTACTACCTATGTTACTATAAAAATAACAGTATTTTACTGGAAAATTGATGCTCAATGAAAAATTTTAAATATGGAAGTTAAATGTGGAAAAAATCCCTGAAAATCTTGCCACTGTTTACATAAGGGTGAATATCCCTTTACAGATGATAGGATGCATTAACACACACACATACATGTTTGATTAAGGTATGTGATGTACCTACCTAAAATACATTCAACTGTTACATGCTTCTGTCATTAAGTTTAAGCCATCATTTTAACAGATCTGTTATTACATAAGTATCTTAAAATATAAAGACATTCCTATTGAATATTTCACTTTTACAAAATTTAGTAACATTGACATGCTACTCACCTTTTCTATTTCAATTTCCTAATTATAAGGTCCTATTCTGATTTCTATATCAAAGGGATGCACGTTCTATGTTTTGATATGTACTCAGCAACTTCACTTTGAAAATCAATTTTTCAATCCACCGCTAGGAAAAAGTGTGCAAGTCAGTCATTGAATAAATATGTTTGATGAAATTACCAAATTTCAACAAATAATTTTTTTCTTTTTATCTCAGGCCAGAGAGGAGTAAGGAGATAAGAGAACTTGACAAAAGTAATCTACTTCAAACAGCCTCTTTTCTCTACTTAAGAAGTCTTGGTGAAAGTAATGCTAAAACCCTTGGGAGACAATCACATCAAAACCTAGACGGAAATGTGGTGAATAAGAAACCAACGATCAGTTCATTTACTAAGAAATGTTTATCCTCTGTCACTGTCATTAGTAACTCTTTCTGACACTTAAACCTCTGCCTTGACATTCTTGAAAAAAGGGTCAACAGTATGTTTTCTGTATTGCAAGATGAACAATCCATTTTCAGTAAGTCTATACTGTCACAAAAGATAACCAAATTTGTACTGTCTAAGATTCACAGAATATTAGATAGACAAAGTCCAAGATAAGATCCAACTTGAAGCGAGGCTGGGGGGAGACAAATGGAGCTAATCATAACAGGACGATGCCACATTAATATTACAAATTGCAATACTGAGTGGTTTTCTAACACTTCAAATTTTTGTCTCCCTGAATTACTTTTAAGGCCAGATTTAGGTTAACTGCTCTGAATACAAATTTTTATGAAATTCTGGAGGGGACTGCAACATAATTTTCAAAAAGTTTTTCCTCATTCATTAACTGAACAAATATCGAGCACCTACAAAGTAGCTGACAATGTTCAGACTGTAGATTCAGAACAAACGTCGCTGCATTCGTGGAATTTACGTTGTAATGGGCATAAATTTTGCCATGTTCATCATACTTTTGTACAAGGCCTGCTAAAACTCACACTAAGGCTTCTCCCCTAACATTTAATAGAGGTCAAAGTTCAAACTTACTACACCATTTACCAGAGTTCTCTGCCGTGTGGCCTCCTGACTACTGGGACATGTTGAGCTATGGCTGAAACACCGACTTTAATGAAACAAATGATTTTTTTTTCTTTTGAACTTGATGACTGGAAGAATTCACATGACACCTGAGTTGTTTTTGTTTTTGTTTTAATCATTTTATGGAACTTTTTTCGTGTGTGGGCTCTCTGATGGTCTTACCACTCCTATCACTTTTATAGGATTTATCAGCAGCATGGATTCTGTGATGAACTGTTAGATTGGAGCGCCAACTGAAGCTCTTACCACAGGTCTCACACTTGTAAGGCTTCTCCCCTGTGTGCACTCTTTGATGAGACTGTAGCTGTGAAGACCGACTGAAAACCTTACTGCATCTGTCACATCTGTACGGCTTCTCTCCAGTGTGGACGCTTTGATGAAGCTGAAGACCTGAGGCCTGAATGAAGTGCTTCCCACACTCCCCACACTTATATGGTTTCTCTCCTGTGTGGACCCTCTGATGCATGGCGAGGTTCAGGCTCCACTTGAAGCCCTTCCCACACTCCTCACATTTGTATGGCTTTTCTCCAGTGTGGACTTTTTGATGGGCTTGAAGGTGTGAACTCCGACCAAAGCTCTTCCCACACTCTTCACATTTGAATGGTTTTTCTCTGCTCTGGACTCTCTCATGGGCCAGAAGATTTGAGGCCTGCCTGAAGACTTTCCCACACTCCTCACAATTATACCGTTTCTCTCCGGTGTGGATTCTGCAATGAATTTTAAGATCTGCTCTACGACTGAATCCCTTCCCACACTCTTCACATCTGTATGGTTTCTCACCGGTATGGATCAGCTGGTGGATCTGAAGTCGTGAACTCTGATGGAAGCCCTGCCCACACTCCTCACACTTGTAAGGTTTCTCTACACTGTGGGCCTTCTGATGGATTTGAAGATATGAACTCTGACTGAAGCCCTTCCCACATACCTCACATTTATAGGGCTTCTCCCCTGTGTGGACAACCAGATGAACTTGATAATGGGAGTTCCTCCTGAAGCTCTTCCCACACTCATTACATTTGTATGGTTTCTCTCCTGTATGGACTCTTTGATGTGCCTGAAGGTTTGAACTCAGAGTAAAGCCTTTACCACACACATTACATATGTATGATTTCTCTCCAGTGTGGACTCCCTGATGGGCCTGAAGACTTGAAGGCCGACTAAAGCCTTTCCCACACACATTACATATGTATGATTTCTCTCCAGTGTGGACTCCCTGATGGGCCTGAAGACTTGAAGGCCGACTAAAGCCTTTCCCACATTCCTCACATTTGTAGGGTTTTTCTCCTATGTGGACCCTCTGATGAATGTATAGATTTGAGCTACAAATGAAGCCCTTCCCACACTCCTCACATTTGTATGGTTTCTCTGCCGTATGGACTCTCTGATGGGACTGAAGGTGTGAATTCCGACTGAAGCTCTTATCACATGTGTCACATTTGAATGGTTTCTCCCCAGTGTGGACTCTCTGATGGTCCTGAAGGTGAGAGGCCTGACTGAAGGCCCTCCCACACTCCTCACAATTATAAGGTTTCTCTCCCGTGTGGACTTTACAATGAATAGTAAGTGCTGACCTACGACTGAAGCCTTTCCCACATTCCCCACATTTGAATGGTTTCTCTACAGTGTGGACTTTCTGAGGAGTCTGCAGCTGTGAGCTCTGACTGAACTCCTCGCCACACTCATCACACTCACTGTGTTTTCCTCCCACGTGAACTCTCTGATGAATATGAAGAACCGAGCTGTAACGGAAGCCTTTTCCACACTCACTGCACGTATGAGACTTCTCTTTTGAGTGTAATTGCTGGTGAAGATCAAAGATGGAGAGATCGGTGAAGGTTTCTTTACATTCATTACACTGGTAAGGTTTTTGTCCTGTGTGAATCATAGTATTCTGATCCAGTGTTGAAACCCTCGTGCTATCTTTTCTATAATCACTGTAGCCGTAAGATTTTTGACCCTTGTGTACTCCATGAGCATCAAGGTGATGTGAAATCCAACTGATGGTGTCAACATCCTCTTTACACTGACACAGTTTATTT
The DNA here is from genome assembly GCF_025265405.1 of Mesoplodon densirostris. Lineage (NCBI taxonomy): Eukaryota > Metazoa > Chordata > Mammalia > Artiodactyla > Ziphiidae > Mesoplodon > Mesoplodon densirostris. The sequence goes on along the minus strand of NC_082663.1, from coordinate 100,807,042 downwards.
TTCATGGAAATTTGCTGGTGTCTATTCTGATAATTCTGTGACTCAGTCAATGAAGTTTTCCTCCAAGAATCCTGGGCTCTCAAAGTTGCAAACCTTGGATTTCCAGTACTACTGGGATCACCTGCTTTATCATTTAATATACGGTTCTCATCTTCAGAAATTTGAATAGAGTCCTGCCCCAATCTGGCAGGGGGAATCACCTTGTTTGTGGAACTGACAACTATTTATCATGGAGTCTTGGCATCTGGTTAAGTCATTTGCCATTTGTTGCCCGATTTGCCAGCAGGAAAGCTCTTCACGTGATCCTCTGTCTTGAACGGCCCTCAACTCACTTTGATTGTTTTCTTCTAGAAGGACAGAGAATTCAGAGATGTGGACACGTGAAAGCTTTGTTCAAAGATTCAAGATTTTACACTTAAGACACAGTATGAGACTTTAATGAACCTCAGGATGGTTCAGCTTATCTTTCGCACGACAAATCAAGTTCTCTGGTTTATATACTCACAGAAACCAAGAGATGGTCTGTTAAACTCCCAAATACTTAGCATTAATGAAACCCATTTAAAACCAAATGACTACTCTGACATACTATTTAAATCATCTTTCAAAAATTACATGTCTGGGCTTCCCTGGTGGCGCAGTGGTTGAGAGTCCGCCTGCTGATGCAGGGGACACGGGTTCGTGCCCCGGTCTGGGAAGATCCCACATGCCACGGAGCGGCTGGGCCCGTGAGCAATGGCTGCTGAGCCTGTGCGTCCGGAGCCTGTGCTCCGCAACGGGAGAGGCCACAACAGTGAGAGGCCCGCGTACCACAAAAAAAAAAAAAAAAAAAAAAAAATTACATGTCATTCCTACCATAATACAGTATCAATAAAGACAAGCATTTTGCTGTGCTCACAGCTTTAACAGTGCCTAGCAGTTAGTCAGGGCTCAAGAAATGCATGCACAGGTGAACTCAGTTTGATTTCTAGGATTCTCTACAATTCTGAATCCCAGGTTAAGTTTGAACCAAGTCAGAGACGCGAAACAGCTTTTACAAGTCAGGTATCAGATACAGGAAAAGGACTGGAAAGTACAGTTTTGCTTAAGTTGAAAGGCTGCACCCGAGGCGGCAGCACACCAAGGGGGTTAGTGCTGAGGAGAATATGAAAGGGGCTAAAAACCGGGACTTCCCCGGTGGCACAGCGGTTAATAATCTGCCTGCCAGTGCAGGGGACACAGGTTCGAGCCCTGGTCCGGAAAGATCCCACATGCCGCAGAGCAACTAAGCCCGTGAGCCACAACTACTGAGCCCACGTGCCGCAACTACTGAAGCCCGCGTTCCTAGAGACCGTGCTCTGAAACAAGAGAAGCCACTGCAATGAGAAGCCTGCGCACCGCAACGAAGCAGTGAGCTGCTCCCACTCACCACAACTAGAGAAAAGCCCATATGCAGCAACGAAGACCCAACGCAACCAAAAATTAATTAATTTTAAAAAAGGTTCTAAGAATCAGTGGGGTTAAAAAAAAGCATGAAGACCTGTGCACTGGATCCTTCTGAGGCATTTGTGCTGCCTAATATGTTCCTCCACTCCCCCTGCCAAGCAGGAGTCAAAATTTAGAGGCTAGGGAAGAATGCTGTCTCTTTAAAAACAGCATGGAAAATTTTTGGACACAGGTACATTGGTCTTTAACAAGAATGAGTTCCAAAGTGAAGAATGGGGTTTATGAGTGAGCTGGGAATAAATTCCATAGCCTGTGATAAGTATTGAGAAGAAACAGACTAGAAACTATTAAAGAATGATCAAAGCACTCAAGGTGACATTATCTAAAATGCCTTCTACAAGATACATACAAATGCACACACACACACACAAAATGTTTGTGGAGCTAACAAAGATCGATTTCTTATTAGTGAGGTGGGCTTTGGAGGAGGCAAATCGGACGCAGCGGGGCAAATCTTTTAAGGGAAAGGCTAACTCACCAGCTGGCTGTTTTCTGAGACCTGTTCTCCCCTGGTATAAGGGATAAGGAAATAGAAATTTCTTTCCTTCTATGGGAGGGTTACCTAAGAAGTAGACATAAGAATCCTCATTCAAAACAGTATTTCCTCCCCAAATGAATTTGCTCTGCTACTAAGAGCTCAAGGAAAGTCACAGGGAAAGCATTTTACTCAGTTTGGTTATAATTACAGGTTCTATACATATTTTTTGTGCAAGTTGACGAGGGCCAACTTGTACAGAAAGGCAAACACACACATACACACATCATGGGCACCTGAGAAGTTAGAATTAGGCTAGGAATTCATTTGAAGACAAAAAAACATTTAGCAATATCCCTTATTCACTCGGATTTGTTCACCGCCTACTAGCTATTTTCATGGAAGGCTAATTTCTCTATCCATTAACTCATTCGTTTATTCAAGAAATATTTAAGAGTTCCTGTCATGTACCAAGACTATGCTAAGCACTGAGGCTACTGAGCAATAAACATGTAACAGACCGAATTCCTCCTGCACTCCTGGATTACCCTCCAGTGGAAGAAAGAGGTGAGAAACAGGTGAACAAAATGTACATGAGTGAAACGCTTAGAGACAAAACAAGGCAGGGCAGAGAGAGTAAGAAAGAGAGGACTGTATTTTCCATAGGGTGGTCAGAGGACAGCCACCCCCTCATCTTTAAGGTGACTGACTGAAAGAAGTAGAGGCCTAAAAGATTACAGGTGAAAGAGTATTCCAGGCAGAGAGAAGGACAAGGAAAAGGCTCTGTGGCAGAAGCATCCTTTGCAGGTCTGGAAAAGATAGGGTAAGAGGGAGGAGAGGTGATGTATTCAGGGAGGTGGTGGAGAACGAACAGCAGCCCACAGAAGGCTCTAGAAGCCACTTTCAGTGGTTTTTATTCTAAGTAAAAGAAGCCACAAGAGAATTTTGAAACAACAACATAACCTGACTTAAAGTTACAAAAGATCACTTTGCCACCTAAAGAACAAACTGTGGGAGGAGAAGGGTGGCAACAGGTGACCAGTACAAAGACTATGCAATAATCCTGGAAAGAGATTTCCAACTGGGACCAGGTGATGGACAGCACAGGGCTGGTGAGAAGCAAATCAGATAGAGAGCTAACCACAGGAACTCACGACTGCTTGGTTCTCACCTAAATTTCTATCTGGGTTGCTGAATTCATCAACCAAAGCCTCTCTTCTCTTTCTGTATGTTTTGTATCTCGTTTGAAGAATGAGAACATGCAAAGTCACAAGTTAACATGAACGGGCTAGAGCTAAAGTTTACTAGAAATTTGAGTTCCAACTGCATATTCAAGGTATTGAAAGCTGTGTTTTTCAAACTTCGTATCACGACCCACTGAAGAAACAGCATTTATTTCACAACCTAGATACACAGGTAGAAAAGTATACATTACTAAAACGAAGCTTGAATGACCTATATCTAACCAATGTCTCTTTTCATGAAATCTGTTCCCACTGGCTCTCACACCACTCATGCCATCGCCCAGAGTTTCTGCTGCAATGTGTTGTACTCTTCCTAAGAAACTCTGGTATTTTCTATACTATTTTATTTCATTAAAAAATCACACGTAAGGGGCCTCCCTGGTGGCGCAGTGGTTAAGAGTCCGCCTGCCGATGCAGGGGATACGGGTTCGTGCCCCGGTCTGGGAGGATCCCATATGCCGTGGAGCGGCTGGGCCCGTGAGCCATGGCCGCTGGGCCTGCGCATCCGGAGCCTGTGCTCCGCAACGGGAGAGGCCACAACAGTGAGAGGCCCGCATACCGCAAAAAGAAAACAAACAAACAAACAAACAAACAAACAAAAAATCACACGTAGGGCTCAATAAATTGGCTTTATAATCCACTAATGGCAGGGAGGGAAATCTGAAAAAGAATACACAAGGTACAGCAAGATACTGTCAATTTACAGTTCTTTTACAAAATAATTGAAAAGGACCTGAAACACACTGTTTAGAAAGACCAGAGACATCCTCTCGTGTCCCACAGGAATTGCAAAAGTCTGGTCCCCAAACTCAGGGAACCACCTCAAGAGGCCCAAAGCCTTGAAACACCAGGGTCACAAAGACACGCGCAGAGAAAAGCTGTCCTCACCCACTGAGACCAGGTTCCGGAAGTTTTCCACCATCACATCCTGGTACAGCTTCCTCTGGGCCGAGTCCAGCAGCCCCAGCTCCTCCTCTGTGAAGGCCACGGCCACGTCCTTGAAGGTCACCGCCTCCTACGACAAACAACACCACCTCAATCTTATACCCAGTGGCCAGTGGAAGAGGGGCAGCCCCGAGGAGACGAGGAGGATGGGAAGTTGCTCCGGCTCCTGTGAGGTGTGCAGACTTCCCAGCACCCCCTCCTTCCATCCTGCCAATGCCACACACTGACTTTCCTCAGCCTCACCGGACGTGCAGCTATGAAAGAGAAAGCTTTGTGTGTTTACCTGGGGCTCTCAGACAACCATAAGTAAACTCCCTAGAATTCTAACCACTGGATCCTGAACTAAAAAGCTTTCACTGTTTAATTATTATTGCCAAGTGCCCCAGAAACAGTTACCAATTTAGTCCTGGCAGTATTTGATGGCACCTGCTTTCTCATTGAGGTGGGAACCAGCTGAGAAGGAGTGTTATAGGTGGAAATTAACCAAAAGGCCATGCCAGGTCTCTGAATGAAAACTCTCTCTTTCCCCGTTTCTGTCTTTCGCTTGAATGCGATACTCTGACTCCAGACCCTTGGTTTTCTGGGTGAGTCTGAGTTGGTTCCTCCTTTTTTCACAACCCCTATTCTTTATATTTAAAACAAAGATGAAACCAAGCACCTCTTTATACGATTGTTCTGAGCTGTCTATGCAGTGACAAGTGCTTTAAGTACCACTGGACTTTTTAAACTAAGGTCATGTATTACTCTGATTAGAAAAAAATATAAGATGGAAAAAGAAACAAACCAGTAAATAAAATACACAAAGGGTCTGACTCAAGATGGGGAAGACTGAATCTAACTCTGGTCGTGAGAAAACTTCTAACAATACATTATTTTTTCTGCGTGAAGCAGCCGTTTGATCCTGCTGTGCTCTGCCGTATTTGGATATTCTACCAAAAAACATCCAAGGCACCACATATAAAACATACCTCTTAAATTCTGAATACCTAAACCTACAATGTTAAGGGCAAAAAGGGGCAATATTCTTCAGAACAGATATTTTGAGAAAAAGGTTAAATCAGGAACACTGTCACTGTAGTGCTCCTAAAACAGGAGAAGTCTTTCAACTAAATGTCTGTGAATAAAGAATAGTTTAAAAAATAGGTGCAGGGCTTCCCCGGTGGCGCAGTGGTTGAGAGTCCGCCTGCCGATGCAGGGGACACGGGTTCATGCCCCGGTCCGGGAAGATCCCACATGCCGCGGAGCAGCTGGGCCCGTGAGCCATGGCCGCTGAGCCTGCGCGTCCGGAGCCTGTGCCCCGCAACGGGAGAGGCCACAACAGTGAGAGGCCCGCATACCGGGGGGGGAAAAAAATAGGTGCATAAGTTTGCAGGAACATGATAAAGCAATTAAAAGTGAATGTTAGCTAGTATTAAATGAAAAAAACAATTTAAAACTGTATCTATGTTATAAATACAAATACACATCCATGAATACATATGATGAAGAGATTACAGAAATATAAAAGCAGCTAATTTGTAAGCAGGTAAGCAGTAGACTGGAAGATGTCCTTCATTTCCCTTAATTTTTCTTTTACTTGTAAAATAAAAAAATGATGAAATAAAACAAAAATTAAAACCGAAACCAATTAAATTTAACAGGAATTTTTAAAAAAGCACACATGGCACACTCAGGTCCTCATATGCTTAGACTCTCCTTGAAAGAGAAAACCCATATGGAACTATACCCAATATTTTGTAATAACCTATAAGGGAAAAGAATCTGAAAATATATGTATATATATGTATAACTGAATCACTTTACTGTACACCTGAAATTAATACATTGTAAATCAACTATACTCCAATCAAAAAAAAAAAGAAAAAGAAAAAAAAAAGAGGAAAACCTGTGTCCAATCTGAGTACAAAAATGGCGTTTTTAACAGCAAGAAAGGCAAGCTCTACTCACCTGGAATGTGCTCATTTTCTCTCTCCTTCTGGGGAAGTGCAGAGTCCTGGCAAGACAGACAGGGAAAGAAGAAGTCAATGGAAACTGGTTTAAAGAAAAAGAAGTCACTAACCCACGTGGTGCTCATTGTGAATTACCAAGGCTCCCAGTCCTCGGGGTGGCTACAGCTGATTATGCTTGATGAGCAGAGCCCCACGCAGATACCAGATGCCCCCGTGAACCCCCTCAGTGGCTGTGTGAGGAATGACCTGCCCAGCCATACACAGTGGCCCCCTCACAGTGTGCCTGCAGCTTCCACAGGGGTCATTCTTATTCTGGGTATGGTGTAAACAGAGACCATGTAAGTCAGAGTAGGTTTTGGAGTCAATATGCATGGGCTGTGATCAGGCTACGCCATTCACTAGCAGTGTCACCCTGGGCAAATTATTCACATCTCTTCGCCTCAGTTCTGTCCTCTGCCAGTGGGGGAGAACACGGGCATCCACCTCGTGAGATCGTCCTAAGGTAGGAGGCTCTGAGAACACCACTGTCAGGGTTTCTTATTTCTTAGCAACTGCGGTAAAGCAGATGATATTTTGGTTAGAAATTATCCTTAGAGATGTGATTTCTACCAACAGAAGACTGTCAGACACGTGGAGGTCATACGTTGTTGCCCTGTTATGTGAGAGTCTTTAGACTTCTGAAAATCTCTGCTTGTCTTCCTAAAGATTTTGTGACTGCAACAATAATATTTAAATTGACATGGACAACTTTTTACAAAAGGTATAAAAATACGTTAAGTTTCTTTTTAAACAGGAAGTACCCTTTTGACAATTATGCACAGAGGTAAAGAGACCTAATAAAAGCCAGGATTCTGCAACAACAATAAAAAATAGTTTGACAGTCCATACCTAATTCAAATGAAAACAGACAGGAATCTGAATTGTAATTATATCATTATAAATATAGGAAAGTTTAAGAAATAAATGGGAGACTTCCCTGGTGGTGCAGTGGATAAGACTCCACATTCCCAATGCAGGGGGCCCGGGTTCGATCTAGTACAAAAGATGGCAATGATTCCACTCCCCAAAGGTTGGGAGAGATATATCTTCACAACTTCTAACGACCTCCATTTTGACTCTACACTTGCTAGCTGTCTTCTGCTCAATTCAGGATTCTGAAAGGGGCCCTGACAGTTGACAATAATTAGTGGGGGAATAAAATCATTGGACTAAGTAGGGCTTTGGTGAATCCAGCTCAGTTTTATCTGTGACATCCAGCAGGGTCAATTTCCTCGGCCTCAGTTTCCAGAAAAGACCCTCTCTTGAGCTTCTCGAATTTTCACGTGCATGTGAATTACTGCGGGATCTTGTTGGAATGCAGCCTCCTGGGCCCCCTACGCAGAAATTATAAATCAGAAGGTCTCGAATGGGGCTCAAGGCTGGGCATTTCTATCCAAGTGATGCCAATGCCGCTGGTTTGTGGACCACAATTTGAGTAGCACTGCAGTGTAACATCAGTCCCACAAAAAACAGCCTCCACTACACAGAAACATACACAAAGAGTAACCAGACAAAAAGGCACTAAAACATTAACAACTGTTATCTTTACATCCTAAAGTTATAGATCATTAAAATTTTTCTTTATGTATATATCTGCATTTTTCCATAATGATTATGCTACTTCTATGATATACATATTATTTGAAATAAAATAAATGACCCAGTTGAGAAAACTATCTTAAAAACTCATAAAACAGCCTAAACCTTGCTCTCAAGGTCCCCACAATTAAGTCCCAACCTACTTTCATGATATGATTCTAGCCAGTACCCTATGCTCAAAGAGAATATACCAAAGGGATTAGCAAACTCAGGTGCTGGACTCAAACTGCCTGGGTCCCAACCCCAGCTCTGCCTCCTACCATCTGGGTGAGGATGGGCCAACAGGGTTGTGTTCCCTGCCCCCAGCTCCTCATCCTTAAAGTAGAGAAAACAGCAGTACCAATTCACAGAGCCACTGCCTGATGGAAATGTGTTCATTTGCATAAAGCTTTTAGAATGGAAATTAGTGACCAAGGCTCAGTTATCATCGTTACCCATGTCCCATACGTTCTACAATTTATAGGAATACCTTAAGTAGAACAACGCCAAGTCCTACTCACGTGGGGCTCTGTTGCCTCTTCCTCCGTGCAGTGCTTTTTGAGAAGCCAGGGCTGGGGAAGGAAAGGAGACTGTGAAATACCAGGGCTGTGTTTCCATCCCCACTAATTCATACCGCACCCGCTTCCGCCCCCGTACCAGCTAGAAGTCCTCTCCTTCCAAAACAGGCCAGGAGTCCAGGACAATTCAGCTTCCTGGGCTCACAGAATCCCGCTGCGAAATGGGTCCTCCCGAATTAGCGTAGTATTAATACCAACAATGTATCAGGCAGTTGTAGACCTTTTACTTGTGCTATCTCGTTTCTTCTCACAACACTCTACTAACAAGGCATTCCTTTTCCCCCCTTTTACCGAACAGCAACGGAGGCACAGAGGAGTTAAGCAACTCACCCAGTGTGACGCCGTATGAAGCGGTAGGGCTAGCTCATAGGTGGGGGACGGGGTCAGGTTAGGGGTGAAGAAAACCGGGGAGACCCTCAAACCCCAGGAGGCACGACCTGAGCCCACCCCATCCCGGGTACGTTACCAAACGCAAAGAAGCTCCGCCCGCGGGACGTACATCACCACTCCAGGCCCTCAAACCTCCGCTTTTAGCCGCTCCTCCTCTTTCTCCCCAAATGAAAGGTCTGCAAAGGTTGGCCCCAGGCGCATGTCGGGGAAGCTTGAATGGGTCGTGAAGAGCGGACCTGAAACACCGTCAGCAAGCAAAACATGGCTGCTACGTGTCCTCCTGGGGCGGAAGTGCCTGCGACTAATCCGGAACTCCTGGACCACATTTCCCAGAATTCCGCGGGTAAACCTTTACAGCGAGGCCTTACTGTAGCTGCAGTATATGGGACGACACGAGTTTACGAGCTCTGGACTACATGTCCCAGAATGCAAGGGTGGGTGCCGGGGTGTCTACCGGCACGAGCGCTGGACCACATGTTTTCACTCTGGTTTTCACTTTCCGGAATCCCCGAGAAGGTCTCAGGCAGTCTTGCCGTTCTACTGTGTAGGCCTCAGAAGAGTGTAGATTCTGTTCATTGAAAGGCGTACAAACTCAGTAGAATCTTGGACGTCTTCAAGAGGCTAAGCGACAGAAAAGCATTACCAGCCACGAAGGCTTCCTGGTAAACCCCAAAGAGTTTCACCATTGGAATAAGGGGAGAAGGAAACTGGGCTTTCTTTGGCAGGGACTGAAGCCAAACGCCAAAACACCTCATTCCCTGAAATTGTGTAAAGGTGAACGTGTTTTGTTAGCATCTTACAACCCGTGCAAAAGCAAGGGAAAATCCTTTCTAGAGACAGACATCAACATCCTAGGTCTCAAGTTATTTCTGTAATTATAAAATCTGTGACATTGCTATTTGACCAAGTGAACTTTAAGGGGAAGAAAAAAGCATTACTTGACATACGGAGGGACACTTCACAGTCATAAAAGTTTCAAATTATCAGACACTAATAACTTCAGCTGATACTTTATAAAGCAAAAATTGACAGAACCATGAAGAGAAACATTCAAATTCATAATTGGATCTGGAGATTGGAACACATACATAGAGGGAAATGTTGAGCCTTAAAAGCATATATTAAAGTAGAAAGGGGGGCTTCCCTGGTGGCGCAGTGGTTGAGAGTCCGCCTGCCGATGCAGGGGACACGGGTTCGTGCCCTGGTCCGGGAAGATCCCACATGCCGCGGAGCGGCTGGGCCCGTGAGCCATGGCCGCCGAGCCTGCGCGTCCGGAGCCTGTGCTCCGCAACGGGAGAGGCCACAACAGTGAGAGGCCCGCGTACAGCAAGGAAAACAAAAACAAAACAAAACAAAATAAAGTAGAAAGGAAGTTGAAAATTGATTCAGAAAACATCCATTTCAGGAAGTTAATAAATGAATGATAAAACTGAAGAAGGCAGATGGAAAAATATAAGATCAGGTTAATGAAATACAAAATAAAGTAGATCCCACACACACCCACAAAACAGAAATTAAAGAAACAAACAAAACAAACAAAAAAAGATCATCCATAGTATAAACAAAGATTTTTTCAAAAATTTGTTCCAAATTCTTTCAGGAAAATATCCTCCAAGAACTATTCCTGACTTAAGCCAACATAGCACACAGGATTTCTTTCCACTACAAGTAAAGTGAAATCTTGGATATAGCATGATGAAATACGGTAACATGATTAAGTTTTATTTATTCACCTCCTGTTCCCTATGGCACCCTCCACTCCCTTCTCTACCCCGTAAGCTACCATTCTAATTTGTTTGATGTGTTTTCTTTTGGGTGTGTTCTTGTGCAAAATGTGCACTTGTGTATATTTTCAATTTATATAAATAATATTGTGTCATAAAATTCATTCTGGTGTTTATTTCCTTCATTCAGGAGTATATTTTTAAGATTCACCCATCCGGGCTTCCCTGGTGGCACAGTGGTTGAGAGTCTGCCTGCCGATGCAGGGGACGCGGGTTCATGCCCCAGTCTGGGAAAATCCCACATGCCGTGGAGCGGCTGGGCCCGTGAGCCATGGCTGCTGAGCCTGCACGTCCGGAGCCTGTGCTCCGCAGCGGGAGAGGCCACAACAGTGAGAGGCCCACGTACCGCAGAAAAACAAACAAACAAAAAAAACATTCACCCATCCATCTAATTTGTTTCATAGAGTTCCATTTTCTGCACCCACATTTTACCTGTACTCTTCCAACTGCCATGCCAATGATAATAAAATAAACATCTTCTTACATTTGTTTATAGACGTATCTGAGAATTTCTTTGGAGTACATACCCGAGTGAAGTTATTTCATAGCAAATGTGTATACTTTAATAATATAGCCAGATTGACTTCCTGAATGGCTACACCAGTCCAGATTACCAAAGAGTTGCACGTCAGGTTTTTGTGCAACCACTTACCTTCATTTGGACGACTCATCACCGTTTTGCTAGTGTATTAAATGTATAGTGGTATCTTGTTTTAGTTAAATTTCTCTGATTTCTAATAGGTTTGATCTTTTTTTCAAATGCTTGGTAGCTTCATTTATAAATGTCTACTTAAAACTTTTGCCCCATTTTCTAATGTGGATGCTATCTTTTTCTTCCTCATTTCTATTACATATTCTGATTATTAATACCTTTTCAGTTTTACCAATTACAAGTATCCTTTCCTAATTGGGCACGTGTTTCTAAAATTTTTCTATTGTGTTCTTCATGGAATAGGAATCTTTAATTATAAGATAATAAACCAATAATTTCTTAATATCTGTGCTTCTGAAACTCCTCAGGTGAAAAAATATATTTCTACCTTTTAAAAATTAACTTTCTAGACTTATCTTTCACATGTAGGTCCTTTAAATATTTTGGAGTCTATTTATGTACATTTTATTACATGGGATCCACTTTTATTTTTCTCCAAGAGAAATTCTTAAAAATAGTGATATTCATGGCTTGAAGATTCAATATTACAAAGATATCAGTAATCCTCAAAATGATCTATAGGCTCAATCAAACCCCAATAAAAACATCAGCATTTTTCCCCTTGGAAATTGATGAGATGTTTACAAATATTATGTGGGAAAGCAAAGAGCTATAAGAAGAGCTGGGGGCTTCCCTGGTGGCGCAGTGGTTGAGAATCTGCCTGCTAATGCAGGGGACACGGGTTTGAGCCCTGGTCTGGGAAGATCCCACATGCCACGGAGCAACTAGGCCCGAGAGCCACATACTGAGCCTGTGTGTCTGGAGCCTGTGCTCCCCAACAAGAGGCCGTGATAGTGAGGCCCACGCACCACGCTGAAGAGTGGCCCCCGCTTGCCACAACTAAAGAAAGCCCTCGCACAGAAACGAAGACCCAACACAGCAAAAATAAATAAATAAACTCCTACCCCCAACATCTAAAAAAACATAAAAATAAAAAATAAAAGAAGAGCTGGGACAATCTGAAAGAAGAATGAAAAGAAAGATATTAGTCACATTCAATCTTACTATAAATCTACAATATAAGATAGTCTGGTGTTTGCTCAAGGATAGACAAGATAATAGACATCAAAATCCATGTTGAAACAGACATTATAACAACGTGTAAAAAGAAAACACTGCAGGGAGTTCCCTGGTGGTCTAGTGGTAAGGATTTGGCGCTTTCACTGTGGTGACCGTGGTTCAATCCCTGGTCAGGGAACTGAGATCCTGCAAGCCACGCAGCACAGCCAAAAGAAAAAAGAAAGAAAAGAAAACACTGCAGCAGAGAGGGGAAAGAACTCTTGTTAATACAGTTGATCCTTGAACTAGGGTTCAAGGGGGTTAGGGGTGCCAACCCGCTGCTAAGTTGAAAATCCAAGTATAACTTATAGCCAGTCCTCTGTACGTACATGGTTTCTCCATAATCGGCAATTCTGCATCTGAGGATTGAACCAACCTTGGATCGTGTAGTAGTGCAGTATTTACTATTAAAAAAAAATCCTCGTATAAGTGCACTTGTGTAGTTTAAACCCATGTTGTCCAAGGGTCAACTATTGGTTCTCAGTCAGCTGGATATCCATATGGGAAAAATATTAATCATTACTGCATAGGATATAAAAATATAAATTCCAGAAGATCTGCAGACTTAAATTTGAAAAGTAAACAATGATGCTTTAGGAAAGAAACGTAAGATAACAGCCTTTTTGCCCTGGAGTAGGAAGAATTTCTTAAGACCAAAAAAATCACCAACTGTGAAAGAAAAAATTGAAAAATTGGACTATTTTAAAGTTAAGAAACACTGTAAATCCAAACGCAGCACTCTTGGGCCAAAAGTGAGAGATATTTTAAAAACATCTATGGAATAAAAGACTCAGGTGCATCCCTCATGCCCATGCATTCTTCAAGGGTCAACTGTATCTACCAAAGTTGAACATATACCCTATAACCCTTTGGTTCCACCCATAGAAATATCCCTCAAACAAGTGCACAAGGCACATTCTAGATTGCTCACATCACCACTAACTGTGATAGCCAAGAATGGGGAAGTACCCAATACCCACCAATAATGGGGTTAATAAATAGATTTTGATATGTTTACACACTGCAATAATATCCACCAATGAAAATGAATCAAAGGTATCCACTCCCAACAATATGGATAAATGTCATGGATATACTGTGGAGCAAATGAAGCCAACACAAAATAGCACCTATTACATGACTCCATTTATATAAAGTACAAAATAGGCTAAGTGAATCTACACCATTACAAATTAGTGGCTACCATATGGAAAGGAAGGTTACTGGAAAGAGCCAAAAAGGGATGCTTCTAGGGTTTGGGGTTTGTCCTGGTCCTCCAAGAACTAGACGGCAAAGTGCTGAGAAAGACTTTAATGAACAAATATTTCATTAGGGGAAACATCAGAGAGAAAATGGCAGGGAGCTCTGGAAGGCTGGCAGAACTATCAGCTCATAGTGCAAGTCTGACCCTGAGTGAAGATTTGGAAGAAAGATTTGGTAAATCATCCGAGACTGCCTTGTAATCTACGTAAAATCCTTCAAGGCTGTCAGAGTCCTTGAAAAAAGGTCACTGGACAGAGGAATCCTGGTCTCCAAGAAATGGCCTGCCTTAGGATCCCTGCTGTGCTGACTAGGAGCAATCAGGGGCAAGGCCGGCCTCCAGGCAAATGTGGTGATGGATTTAAGAGCAGCAGCTGGGACCTTTGGCCAGTTATGCTCCCTGTGGTCATAACTGTGAAACAGGAGACTCTCAACGTGGATGCTTCCTTGTGATAAGATCTGGTTGTTTATTTCTGTCAGTAATAATACTGAAGCAACGTTGCGTCCTTCTCAGGATATCATACCCCAGAGATCTAAAACGTTTGTTTGTTCTGTTATTGATAATGTTCATCTCTTGGCTAAGGTAGTGTTCACCAAATTTACACCTACTGTATTTCTTGTTGTGATTAATACTTTGTGGAGAGATATTTTGGGTTTTGTAGCATCCTGCTCCTTGTAAACTTTCAACCAGTAGTTTTATAATTCATTGATTACTCTTGCCAGAACCTATCATTACTATGATGGTTGTAAATAATGATTTTTACATTACATCATTCCTTCTATATATTTATGGTTTGGCATTCTATTATGAGAGCCCTTCCTTCCCTCCCTTCCTCTTTTTTTATTCATATTCTGTATGATAATTATTTATTTTATGGTCAAATTGCTCAGATTTACCCAGTGTGAGTCTCTTCAAGCTGGATCTTTTTACACGTCCCACCACTCTTTGCTACTTTCTGGCACAGTAAATTTTCTCCAGGATCATTCTACACTTTCCTTGCTCCAGCCCTGAAATAGAAACATGGATATACGTGCTTATATACATCACATACACGTGTGTGTTTGTATATCCTCACGCTTCCATATCTACTTCTGTAAATACCTAGCACGTGCACTCACTCCCTCTCTCTCTCTCCAGATGGGTGGACGGATGGATGGATGGATAGACAGATCTGTATAAATAACTTATGGTCAGACTTCCATATCCGTGGTTCCTCTGTCATCAGGGAAGGAAGTCCCTGTCATCATTTTACCGGCTTCAGATTAATAGAGGAATCTATCAAAACTCAAATTCTTACAGCTGTACACTAATTTCCATTAAAAAATTTAGTGACATCATTGATGTGGTGTTCATCTTTTTGGTATTTTAATCTCATACTCAATAACTTCCAATTATATGATTTCTAAATCAAAGAGATCTAATATATTCTGATATATATACTCCTTTCCTGAAACCATGCTTCACTGCAACCAATAGGGAAAAGCACATAAGTGTCAGTCTTGTCTCAATAATACATTGGATAATTTTATCAAATTCCTACAAGTTTTCTGGGTATTTGCCTCATGGATGTGGGGGGAGAATATGGCATAGCCCCTACCTGAGAAGTTTAGAAGAAATGCTACAATAATTAGAAGGCAAACATTTCAAAGTCTGGATGAAAATGCAGAGAATTAGAAATCAGTAAGTTCAAGGTCAACTAAAAATTTTTTTTTCTAGGGACAAACAATTTTTGTGACACTTTCAAAGTGTTACAGTAAACCCTGCCTTAATATTGACAGACAAAAAAATCAATTGTATACTATGCAGTTACTGTTGTTGCAAAGTTAATCATGTTTTTTCACTCTGTACCATCAGAAAAAAAAAATCACAAGATAGTTCAATTTCTACTGAACACAGTCCTTGGAAAACTAGACGGGGTCTCAAATAACCACCCAACTTGAGAACAGAGGATGCGGGAGGCAAGGAGCCAGTTGCGATAGGCTAATAGCATATTAATATTGAAGATTGGGGGGGCTTCCCTTCCCTGGTGGCGTAGTGGTTAAGAATCTGCCTGCCAATGCAGGGGACACGGGTTTGAGCCCTGGTCCAGGAAGATCCCACATGCTGCACAGCAACTCAGCCGCGTGCCACAACTACTGAAGCCTGCACACCTAGAGCCCGTGCTCCACAAAGAGAAGCCACTGCAATGAGAAGCCCACACACTGCAATGAAGAGTAGCCCCCACTCACTGCAACTAGAGAAAGCCTGCGTGCAGCAATAAAGACCCAACACAGCCAAAAATAAATTTAAAAAATATATATTGCAGATTGGTTTTCTGCAGTGGTTTTCAGTATTTCAACAAAAGTTCATGTCCTGAATTGATTTTATTTTGCAGGTTTCCCCATCTGGATACAACTTTCATATATTATACATTTCCCCCTTTTGGTTTATTTAAAACACACGTACTGAGCACACCTAAAAGCACTAGTCAATGATAAGGTTGTGTAGATTCAGCAGCCAAGTCCCTGCCCTCATGGAGCGCACATTCTCATGGACATCAATTTTGACTAGCTCATCCTTACACTTTTGTTAAAGCCCAGACCAAACTCTTTTCCTTTCTAAGTGCTATCTCCTAAGTGACATCTGATAAATGTCAAAGTTCTGAATGCAGCCCTTACTGCACCACTCAGAAGGGATCTCTGCTGTGTGGTCTGCTGAACACTAGGATCTGTTTAGCTACTGCTTCAACACCAACTAATTTAAAATACTTTCTCTCCTATGAGACCTGACGCTTGCAAGAATGCACGTTGCACGTGAGTTTTTTGAAAACATCATTTTGTAGAACTTCTTTCCTCTGACAGTTCCTTGATGTTCTTACCACAGTCGCTGCTTTCATAAAATGTATCCCCAGTATGCATTTTGTGATGACTTATAAGATTGGAGCGCCAACTGAAGCTTTCACCACACGTCTCACACTGGTAAGGTTTCTCCCCTGTATGAACTCGCCTGTGATACTGAAGCTCTGAAGACCGACTAAAGACTTTACCACACACATCACATCGGTACGGCTTCTCTCCAGTGTGGATGCTCTGATGAAGCTGAAGACTTGAGGCCTGACTGAAGTGCTTCCCACACTCCCCACACTTGTATGGTTTCTCTCCTGTGTGGACCTACTGATGCATGTCGAGGTTCAGGCTCCACTGGAAGCCCTTCCCAGTGTCTTGGCCACTGTATTTATTTCTACTTGTCTACACTTATCTGTCACTTGGGGGTTATAATTGTACCTGGTCCATGGATACGTTGTACAAAAGATCTGTAAAGTAGTTACAAGGAACTGACACAGAGTAAGCACTCCACAGACATTGGCTATTAGCTATTGGACATATTTCTCCATGAAACAGATTACTTTATCAGTGGATGACTCGGTGGGAGACAGTGAATCACAGCATCACAGCATGTTGAAAGTGACCTAGTTCACACTCTTATGTGAAAAAAAGAAAAGTGTGCATGCGTAGAAAATGTCTGAAAGTTTACATAACGAATAGTTCATCATGTTAACTTTGAGGATTAGAATAAATCAGGAAAGGAGGAAAGAAAAACTTGAGTGTCATTCAATTTCTACATCATTTGTGTTTCTACACCGAGACTCTGAATACACTGGAAGTGCCATTTTTTTGAATGTGGCGGGATATGTATAAGGGGACAATGTATAAAAGTACAATAAAAGTCCCCCTTCATAACCCCCCAACCCCACTCTCAAGATGGAATAGATATGCTGTGATACAATTTATAGTCGTACTACTACTACTCCTCCCACCGCAGCCGAAATCCTCTGAGCCCGGTGCAGCAGCTTCCTTTCACAATGCTAGGACCGGCCACAAAACAGATGATAATCCCTTTGGACATTTCAAGGAGCAGCACCAAGGGAACAGTACCTGGGAAATGCCACTGACAGCTCAGAATATCCATGGCATTTCTAGAGCCTCGGCACTGCTCTCGCTCTGGGAATGAAGGTCCAAAAAGCACGTCAGAGAATGTTCGTAATTGTAAACAAGCTCCACCTTTGAAACACAATCTACATAGAACCAAATATACAAGCCTGCACAATGGATGAAGCCAACGTCTCCTCCATGATTGCCCTTCTGACAACTTTGTTGTCTCCTCAACCATAAAAGGTGAACTTGAAACTCCCGACCTTGCCTTGTCACCAGAAACATCCAAGCTTGGATCAGTCTTTCTAAGACCAGATATTTGCTCTGTGAACTATTAGAGACTTGTCACATACACAGAAGTAGAACAGGATTATTTCTATCTACCTGGCGACCTGGAGTCTTTCACATTGCTCCTGTTAAAACTCTCAGAATACCAAAACTTTACCTACAAAGGGTTCAAGCTATGACACTCCCAATTCTCACAAACCTCCTCATCTCTTGTGAGTCACATGCAGCCAATTCCAGGAATTGGAAACATGGTTGTGAGGATGAAACTGACTTTGGGGCTCCCCTTGGATATGGTCTTCCAGACTTACCAAAAGGCCATTAAGAGGACGGTTTACCCCACCTCAGGGAAACCTGAGGCAGTATTTGCAGTCAAGGGCTGGCCATGGCTTCTGAGCTACATCCAAAAAGAATTTCATACCGTACCTGGATCTGCTGAAGCCATTTCTGACTGTCCGAGAGCCAGCATGTACCGCTCCTGAACTGCCTCCATTGTGGATCATCAGTGGGGCTGTCAGATTTACTAAATAAAAATACAGGATACCCAGTTAAACTTGAACTTCACATGAATAGTAAGTCATCACTTTTAGTATAAGTAGATCCTATGTACTATTTGGGGCATACTTATCTTCAAAATATACTCGTTGTTTTTCTGACATTCATATTTAACTGAACAGCCTATATTTTATCTGTCAACCCTACTCATCAGAAATGATGGAGTCTTATAGAGATCCAAGAGATGCCTCAGAGCATCCTCAGCTTTTATTTCTATGTCCTGGACAGTGCGCACGAGCTTCCCACTCACATTAATTGGCTATAACGGAGTATATTCTCCATTTTAGAGCCTTTTGTACTTGTCATTGTTATCATCTTCCTTATTTTAAAGAGATGTTTATTTTTTTCCAAACTTAATAGCTCATCCAAAAGTATTTGGAAGTTCATTCGACAAGGGAAAAACAACATGCTTCTGAAAAGTGAAGGGAACCGCCTGGTGTTTAGTAAAGCAGTATTAGGGAGATTGAAAAAGCCAAACTTAATAAGCAAATCTCTCCAAGGGTATTTTCAGAGCTTGATACCCTCCCACACCCTGAAAATATTATTACATCAAGAAGGTAGAACCTGCTAACCAAATGTAAGGCTCCCATATGATTCTATCAAACGGAGGATGCTTCTTTACTAAGCAGTGAGCACACCTGCTGCCCCAGGGACCTTGGCAGTTGCAATACAGAGCTCTTCCCTTTGGGATGGAAACAGCAAGTTGTCCTGTGGTCTACACGCTGGCCCCAAAAATACTACACTCCCAATACTTGTCAACTTTAAGTATTTTTCTACATATCTCCATTTTTCTGTTACTATTTGGACTACATCCTAGCCTTGACATTACATAAATTGCATTCAAGAAGCTATTTTTAAAAGTTGGTAGGAAATCTTAAATATATAGCTTACAGTCCCTGGCTTACTTTCATCCAGGTGCATAAGGGTTTTCAAAAGTAGTCAGGTTAGTTACCCCGTATCACAGCCCCACGCTTTTGTCAGAGATACAAAAATGGAACATGGTATTTAAGGTTTTAGTTGCCAAATCATCAAGCCTCCCAGACAGAGGCAATAGAGCAAAATGATTACAGAGGCATGGATTTTGATTTGCTCCAGTGTCTTGGGCAAGTCACTTGGCCTCTGTATTTATTTGTACTTATCTGCCCTTTTCTGTCCCTTGGGAGTTATAATTGTACCTAGTCCATGGGTATGTTGTACAAATTATCTGTAAAGTAGTTAGAAGAAACCGACACAGAGTAAGCACTCCACAGACATTGGCTATTAGCTACTGGAAATATTTCTCCATGAAACAGATTACTTTATCAGTGGATGACTCGGTGGGAGACAGTGAATCACAGCATCACAGCATGTTGCAAGTGACCTAGTACACACTCTTATGTGAAAAAAAGAAAAGTGTGCATGCGTAGAAAATGTCTGAAAGTTTACATAACGAATAGTTCATCATGTTAACTTTGAGGATTAGAATAAATCAGGAAAGGAGGAAAGAAAAACTTGAGTGTCATTCAATTTCTACATCATTTGTGTTTCTATACTGAGACTCTGAATACACTGGAAGTGCCATTTTTTTGAATGTGGCGGGATAAAGGTTTTCAAGTTCTCCTGATACATCCGTATTATTATTTCAGACTTGCTGGCATTTCTTGCCATCTTCGGATCTACACCCATTTGAGTCAGGGGGCCATTCTGGACGGAGGAGATAATAGAGCAGAAGTGAAGTGAGAGAAAAGGAGAGAAAAGATTTTCTCTTTTCTCTTCAAAGAGGAAAGGTCTTTGGAATGGGAACAACTCACAACCAAACTTTGGGGAAAGGATGTGATGGAAAACGAGACAAACATCCTACCCCTGTGATGAGAAGGATTCCCTGGGCTGGATGGAGGGAGGTCAGAGGTGGCTGGTGAGGAAACGAACTAGCGAGAAACACACACAAGTGCAGAGCAAACACCCCGAGGCCACTCAGCCTGACTCCATGCAAACATGTGTCCAGCAGCCAGCCCTTCACCTGTGGCTCCCTAGCAAGACAGGTACCTCGGGGGTGCCAACTCATTCTGAGTCCATTATGCCTGGCCATTCATAAACGGCTGTCTAACGTGTGAGGAATAAGCTCTCAATGTTTATGAGGAAATTGGGGAAGGAGATTGAAAGGTTACTTAAACGGAAAAAAAAAGAAGTTCAGGAAGGCAGGATGGTAGAGAGACAAGAAAAAGACCTTAAAACATAGAAAGGATTTGCCAAAGAAGAGAAAGAAAAAGAAATGTTTCCAAATGGGTTAACCTGCACCTAGGAAGTTAAGGAAGATTACTGATCTGTGAAGACTATGGAATAAAGAGAATAAAATTTATCAGAAGTTGCTGAGAATATGGTAAGCAGCATGATTATCAAATTATGAATTGGCTGCAATGGCATTCTAGGGGGACACTAGGAAGGGGAAGCAAATGTTCATGAGATGACAGTGGCAGGTGGAAAGTTGTTTCAGGGGAAGATCAGTCTTGCAGAGTGTGTATCAGAGGAGGGCAAGTGTGAGCAAGCAAGGAAATACTAAGTGTATACGGTTCCTTCACTGAGTGCACCCAGCCCCGTGGTCAGCCTTGAGAACAAGCAGGACTTCAGGTTCTGGAGCTACATTTCATTCATCAAGACTTGAGAAGACACCCTTAACTCAGGTCTTCTCTTCAAACTCCATCTTTCCTTCTTGACCTTCATTTGGCCTCTTCCCTTACCCTCAAGCTGTGGACTGAGGCCACAGAGCAAGATGGGTCACTAGTGTCCTCCATCCCCTGGCGACTGTGTTTCACATCAGTGGAGCACCAAAGGCAATAACCAAGTAACAGACTCAAGAGTGTAGGAAGAGGAAGAGATTCTGATAAGGCTTTCTGTGACAGTGTGGGCCGAGTCGGCTCTATATGGCTGGTATCACCTGAATGATGAGCAGCCTTAGGGGAGAAGTGCTCAGAAGGCAGAGCCTGGCTCTCTAGAGGCTCTGCGTCCTCACAGCCCACTCCAAGACCTCAGTTGCAGCTTCGGCCCCCAATCTCTCTCCCTCTGCCTACTCACAGGTTTTGAAGTCTTCTTTCCTCCACATTTCTCTTGAGAGGTGGAGGAGGAAGATGAGCTTCAGGCCAGCTCAGACTCCCCTGGGATCCCAGCAGGATGCCTATCATGAACCTCCCACCTTCTAGGAATCTCCTAACATCTCCACATTTGGGGAATTTTCATTTCAGCTATACTTCAATTGCTGGCTGGAGATGGCCTGTTGGAAGGTGGCTAAAGGCAAGTAGGAATCCTTCGGGCAGCCTGGCCCTTCTCGACTGTCAGACATCTTCAGGGATATTCTAGGAAACGTTGTTTGTTCTAGAGAAGGGAGGGAAACACTCCAATTGTCCAATAATGCTTGAATGGAAAATAAATGATGCTATACGCATGTGATGAAATAATATCAAACAGTCAAAAATCAAAGACCTAGATCTATATGGACTGATGTGGATAAATCTTGAAAAGATAATATTGATTGAAAGAAAATAAGATAAAGAATTTTAGATTATGATAACAGGTATGTAAGTATTTAAATATTTAAATCAATTCAACATATTGCTTCTATATATATAGAGGCAAGAATATAAACTTTATCCAAAGAACACATTATTTACATTTAATATGTTCATTTATCTAGGAAACCCAAAAGAACCCACAGATAAACTAGCAGGAACTAATAAGACGGTTCAACAAGGCACACACATACAAGATCAATACATTTTAAAAATCAATCAGGCTCCTCTACACTGGCGATAATAAATTAGAAACTGTAAAAGAAAATAAGAAAAAAAGAAGATCTAAAACTAGTCACAAGAGCCATATAAATTATTTAGAGCTAAGCATACGTAAAAGTAAATATAATTAACAAACTGAGTACGACCACTTAAACTCCGCCCAACCCAAGGATTAAAACACGCCTGTTCTTACTTTATGAGAACAGGCCCTCTTCTTAAGTAGTAGATCAGTACGTGAGAGTGAATCAAAGAAACACAGCATTTGAAAAGTCAGCTAGGCCAAGCCTCTCGATCGCACAGACAGAAGCTATAGCCCAGACAGGTTGAGTTACTTGGTAAAGGGCCCAATGTCCTGACTCAAGGACTAGCATTTTTCACTCATTCGTAAGATACAATCAAATTCAGTACCTTGGAAAGAGATGGGAAAAAATGAAGAAATCAATTATATAGTTTCTCATCTTTAAGTACAGAAATAGCCGTGACAAAATTACAGGTATTGAGGGAAAATTGAAGCGCAGAGTTTAAAATGTCAATAATCCACAGGGAAACTGGAGACCATTTAAAATATTCATATTAAATCTCTATATAAGACATTAAAAGATCTCCAGTCAAAATGTTCATTTTATAATAGATATGGTATGATACAATTTATAATAGATGTGGTATGAACCTTTCCCTTTCATGGGAAAGGTTCAGCTGGGAAACAGGAATTGTTCTTGAAAACGGGGCCTGTGCTATTGCAGAGACTGTGCTGAACCTAGGTCAACAGAATGCTCTGATGTCATCACTGAGGTCACAGAATCCTGCTGTGCGCCTGGCAACCTTGCAAACTTAACAGCCCTGGTGAGCACTAGGCAGCACTGCTGGTTCACTAAGTGGTACAAGGTTTTCAGCCATTTAGGAGACTTGACTATTTTGATTTGTATTGAATCATTTCAACGGATTGCCCAAGAGCCAACAAGGGCCAACCTGTAGCGAAGAGGAGGAGTTGGACATCTCTTGAGGCATCTTCTAAGGGAGACTTCTAGTTGGTACCATGAAACGGCGACAAAAGAGGAAACATCTGGAAAATGAAGAGTCCCAGGAAACTGCCGAGAAGGGAGGAGGTATGTGGGGGGCAACTTGTCTCGGGCACATGGGTTTCTGCCAAACTGAACCTTCTCTAGGAAGCGGGAAACTGAGAACGTGTCACCTGTGAAGCAGGGAGCGAGAGACCTTGTCTCACTGATGCTGCCGTATCCATCCGGAGCGTCCCTGTGGTGTGAGACGGCACAGAACGGCCAGATGCCCCCTGGGAGATGGGAGGTCAGCTCCGCTGCTCTGAGGACTCTCTCCTGGGGCTGCCGGGCCTGGAGCTTTGTCGGACTCACAGCAGGCTGCATCCTGCTTGCACAGACCTAGAGGTGCAGCTTTTCTCAGTCCCCGATTTCTCTCTTATTCTCTTGGATCTTTCCCTGGGGTCATGAGGTGGGGGATGTGAAGGATGCAAGGATGCTGAGAGAGACCCATGACTTGCTTGGCCTCTTTTACCAAAGTGGAAAGAGAAGCCCCATGAGTTGAAGGCCCTGTTGAAAAGTATCTTGACAAGTGGAATGCAGTTCGAAAGAAGATTGTTTGTCTAGGGATGGTGTCATATTGAAAGCAAGGAGGTTTTATTCCTTCAACAGGAACAATTTCCCAAAGGAGATCAAGGGAAGGGAAGGGCTTTCCAGAGACTGAGACCACGTGGGCGGGGGTGAGAAATGTCCTCAGGGTCCTGCGAGGAGCTCTGAGTGCCACGGGCCACGTGGTGCCTGCGTGCATTAAATGTAGGCGAGTAGCTTGCCCTGGGAGGGGGTGGTCACCCCAGAGTTCCAGCTAGAGGTCTCTGCCCCAGATTAGAGCCCAGGAGCTCCTACCAGGCCCAGGACCCTGGAGACTGTAGGATGGGCCCTGGGAATGGAGCTCTAAACAGCAGGCAGATTTCCAGGCAGTGGCTGGAACAGGCTGGGGAAGGCAATGACTGCCCCTGACCATTCAGAATATTTTTCTCTATGTTCCTGTGTGTGTGTGTGTGAGCGTGTGTGCGTGTGTGTGTGTGGTAGTGCAGAGAAGAGCAGGATGAATGGGGGTAGAGTGCTTATCAGATATAAACTCTGCGTGGTACAGTTCTTGTCACCCTGCCTGGACCTGGCTGACACTCGGTGTATGTAAGAGTGTATACAGAACTCTTGGTAGGGGTGTTTTATGAGACAGTAACTCATACACCCATGGACACTCTGATACAGCAAAAATATCACACACCCCACATATAACTTCCGTATTAAACCACACACAGCACATGGAGGTATATACACGCATCCCTCCTGTACTACGTTCTCATACAACCCACCTGGATCACAATCCTCTCCTCCAACACCAAACGCTGGAGATGAGATATGTATATAGACACACACACTATATATATATAAGTATCTCCTCAACTCTCGCACAAACACAGCTAACTTCAGCCATCTCTAAATACCTCTATAAGAACCAGTCACGTGTCATACACACCACACTTGTAACACATTCTTGAGTAATGCCAGACCCGCTTTGTACAAACCACAGTGAACCACAGTCTCACTAACCCATGTCAGGGTTGCCAGATAAAATATGGGCTATCCAGTTCAATTTGAATTCCAGATAAACAACAAGTAATTTTTCAGTATCAGTATGTCCCAAATATTGTATGGGCCATACTTACACTAAAAGTAAGTACGACCAAATAGTGCATGGGAATACTTACACTAAAAAATTATTCTGGGTTTATCTGAAACTGAAATTTAACTGGGTGCCCTGTATTTTTCTTCGCTTATTCTGGCAACCCTTATATACTTACCACCAGCTCAGGTATTATATTTTTATTGTATTTTTGTTTAGTCTGTGTCTTCCCCTACTAGAATGTGCAGCATTACCAGAGACTAGAACAATGGAAGAGTGCCAGATACACAGGAGTAGCTGCTTACTGAATCTTGGTGAATCAATGAATGAACACACACCATAAATACAAGCCACACCATGTAATGAGGAAAAGTTACATGTCCCAGAATTCCTGACTTGTGAACAGAAACCATGCACACAAAGGCCACAGACACAGATAAGACACATCTCCACCGTGCTCCCCATGCCAACCCCACACTTACCACAGACTTAACTGATACACATCACTCACTCTTCCCACATACTCACAGTCACCACCGAGGCCTACATTACCAACAAGACAGTGACAGAGTAAGTACTGATTTGAATTAAATACTGGAGTATCCACTGGGAACCACACTCTCAACTGTGTGTATTCACTGCAACTGACATGTGCCAGACACTCGGTAAATACTTCTGGACAGAGGACTGATGAACCCACCGTGAGCCTTTCATTCCTCCCTCAGGAATCTCGAAGTCACAAGAGGATCTCCCTCACCTTGGATCCACTGTCGTGGCCCAAGGCTGCAGCCCAGGGGCAGGGGAGGTCTCCTCTGCCCCTAAACACTTCTCGTGTGCTTCTTCTCAGTGCAAGCTCATCTACGCTGGTAAGGGCGTGGGGCTCCTCAGGTGAGGGGCTTCTTGGCTGTGAGGCAGGAGGCACACAGATCCCAGGGAGGCTGAGAGGAAACCCAGGGTCATCAGAGGTGATGAGGGCTCTGTGGAGGAGCCTGGGCAGGATGGCTGAGCTGTTACGAGGGTGTGGATACCAGCTGAGTCGGGGGCGGGGGGGTGCCGGGTGTGAATCCTGGTACTACCATGGTGGGGAAGTCAAGGAGCAGGGGCCGGAAAGGTCTGGGCTTGAGGTGGAGGGAAGAGGGACCAGATTAAGCATCTTCAGAGGAAAATGTAGGGTTTCTCTTTGCCTTTGCTTCCAGAGAAGGACAGAGTTCTGCATCATAGACCTCCAGCCTGAGAGCAGGACCCTCCAGCTCAGGTCCACACAGCTCACACATACATCCGCCCTCCAGGCACAGCCCTTCTCAGTGCACACAGAAACCCCAAGCACCACAGCCCCATTCCACAAGTAATGCACCACCGATGTTCCCAAACTCACACTCCTCGTCGTACACGCATCCACCCGCGTCGCTCACATACCACAGCCCTCACCCACCATACTCCACACCCCTGTATACAGACACCGCTCCAGTATCCCCCCACACGCACATGAAAAGCCCACAGATGACACCAGATACACCGCTCCATCCTTCGGCCAACAGACACCAAGCTCACGACATAGCTACGTCATGCAAATGTCCCTCTCTCGTCTACCACACCTGCTCCCTCAGCTTCCGGCATGGCCCATGCATGTTATTATGTTTTTAATTTCCTTTTTCAGGAATCCGGAGATCATATCGAGACACTGCCCAGCCTACAGCACCCCTAGCCCAGGATCAGGAAGAAGGAGAGACCGCTCCCCCATCACACTGTGTCTCCTCCTCACCCTCTTCACCCTGTAAGAACAATCTGCACCCAGACAAAGAGGAAAGGGGCATGAAAATATACTACATGCAGGTACAAGTGAACAAGGGTGTAGCTGTCTCCTGGAAGACAAAGAAACCCTTGGAGTTGCCTGAAAAGCAGCTGACGATAGAAGAAGTGACCCTTCCTGAGGATGCGTGCACAGTAGGCACTTACCCCTCTGATGTGTCCACCGAAAACCTCCTGTCTGACAGTGAGCCCACTGGGGAGGAGAAAGAGTATGAGGAAAGGGCAGAGCCAGGCAGCCCATCAGGGTCACCTGCCATCGAGGAGAGACCCAGGGCCAAGACACCGGACTGGATGGTGACCATGGAGACCGGCTTCAGGTGCATGGCCTGCTGCCGGGTCTTCCACACCTTGGAGATCCTCCAGCAGCACGTGAAGGGCGGCGTCCTGGAGGGCTTCAGCTGCCGTATCTTTCATCTCAACATGGCCCAGTGGATGGGCAATGTGGAATCCGAGATCACCCCGAGGAGGAGGACGAGGAGGACGAGGAGGACGAGGACGAGGAGGACGAGGAAGAGAAGCAAGTAGGCCCCAGCCCGAAGAGACACCGCAGGCAGGGTCTTTTCTCTCTTTTGAGTTCCACACAGCTACTGAGATTCATGGGACAGAAGATCCTGGAGACGGTGTGGCCTTGGAAGAGGTAAGGCTTGAGGCTGGCACTCTTCTGAGCCTATGTCACGAGGGCCCAGAGGAGTCTAAGGGAAGGGGCCGCACACATGTGCTGGTTTACCTAATGGCTCTGCACTTGCATCAACTTGGGACACACCCAGCACTTCCAAAGGAATTGAGCTCTGCTGACTTCAACAAGAAGGTGGAGCCTTTTCCTAGGAGTTTTCTTAGGGTCTGCACGATGGACCTCAACTCTTAGAGGACGTACCACCAGCAGCTCCTTGTCGGCAGAGAGAGCCAGGAGTGGTCTGAAGAGAGGACAGGGGCCCTTGCAGGACCAGAACTTTGAGGTCTGAGAGCCTTTGGCCTGAGCTGAGATCTCACCCGGACCACTGTACCTAGCCTTCTGTGACAAAGGGGAATATGAAAGAGAGTCACGTGGAAATGAGGTCCCCTGAGATATGGAAGTGTTCCAGAACCTTCGTTGCGTGGTAGTTGATCTGGAGCCAAGCTCACTGTGGTGTGTCTGGCTCTGAGCATTAAGGCAACGCTGGAGGGTGACCCTGACCAGCAGAGCTTGGAGTGCTGCTTGTCTCTTCCTGTTCTACCTCAGTTGTTTGATCCCTTCCAGGGAGAAGAAAGGACCCTCGGGAGAGTAGCAGACAGAATGCCGTGGTCTGAAGGAGGATGAAGGGACCGGCACTCAGTTTCACATCATATGACAATAGGAACGTCCTATGCAATAAAGGGCATTTTCCAAACCTTTCCTGGAGGTTTGAGTTAATTACATTTTTCTATCTATGCATCTATCTGTCATCTACATCTGTATCTTTCAAGGTTTGTGAACAAGCTTTCACATAAGCACTACAGACGTCCGCCAGCATTTTCCAGAAGGAGGC
Source organism: Mesoplodon densirostris (assembly GCF_025265405.1). NCBI lineage: Eukaryota > Metazoa > Chordata > Mammalia > Artiodactyla > Ziphiidae > Mesoplodon > Mesoplodon densirostris. The sequence goes on along the minus strand of NC_082663.1, from coordinate 100,779,032 downwards.
CTGGAAATTGCTGGGGACTTCTCACAAATAGGGAATGGCCACAACCCCTGCCACATAGACTATGCGCGTGGCCCTCCTGACGTACTCCCACTCTCTCTCTGAATTTCCCAACGTCTGAGATGAGGGTGCTGGCTGGAGGCAATGATCGCGTGCAGGCTGAATCTTCTCCAGATTCTGATTCTCTTCCTGGGCCTATCGTCCTCAAGCACAGTCTCCATGTCCCTGGTCACACTGATCTCTCTCCTTCAGTCCTTCCCTCCCTCCCTCTCCTGCCTCCCAGTGCAGAGAATTCTTTTTTACATTTGAGACGAGATTTATTTTTTGTGCACAGAATTCTCACCTGTTCTACTGTGGCCTCTGTTTTGAACATTCCAAAGCTGAGAATTTTCTTTTTTTCTCCCTCATTTCGGCTGAGTCTTTACCTTCCTAATGCAGTGAACTCACAGTGCCTAGCTGACTGGAGGGGGAAAAAAAATCCAGGGAGCAAAGAGAAATAATAAAAAAAAGTATCAGTTAATTTTTCATAGTGTTATCCAACTATATATTTTTAAAATTTTGGAATAATATTAGGAATATTCTCTTTATAAAAAACTGAATTATTGGGCTTCCCTGGTGGAGCAGTGGTTAAGAATATGCCTGCGAATGCAGGGGACATGGGTTCGAGCCCTGTTCTGGGAAGATCCCACGTGCCACGGAGTAACTAAGCCCGCGCGCCACAACTACTGAGCCTGCGCCCTAGAGCCCGTGTGTCACAACTACTGAGCCCACGTGCCACAACTACGGAAGCCTGCGTGCCTAGAGCCCGTGCTCCGCAACAAGAGAAGCCACTGCAATGAGAAGCCCGTGCACCACAGCCAAGAGTAGCCCCCGCTCACTGCAACTAGAGAACGCCCGCTAGCAGCAACAAAGACCCAATGCAGCCCAAAATAAATTAATTAATTTTTAAAAACTGAATTATTTTCAAGGGGACAATGTATAAAAGTACAATAAAAGTCCCCCTTCATAACCCCCCAACCCCACTCTCAAGATGGAATAGATATGGTGTGATACAATTTATAGTCGTACTACTACTACTCCTCCCACCGCAGCCGAAATCCTCTGAGCCCGGTGCAGCAGCTTCCTTTCACAATGCTAGGACCGGCCACAAAACAGATGATAATCCCTTTGGACATTTCAAGGAGCAGCACCAAGGGAACAGTACCTGGGAAATGCCACTGACAGCTCAGAATATCCATGGCATTTCTAGGGCCTCGGCACTGCTCTCGCTCTGGGAATGAAGGTCCAAAAAGCACGTCAGAGAATGTTCGTAATTGTAAACAAGCTCCACCTTTGAAACACAATCTACATAGAACCAAATATACAAGCCTGCACAATGGATGAAGCCAACGTCTTCTCCATGATTGCCCTTCTGACAACTTGGTTGTCTCCTCAACCATAAAAGGTGAACTTGAAACTCCCGACCTTGCCTTGTCACCAGAAACATCCAAGCTTGGATCAGTCTTTCTAAGACCAGATATTTGCTCTGTGAACTATTAGAGACTTGTCACATACACAGAAGTAGAACAGGATTATTTCTATCTACCTGGCGACCTGGAGTCTTTCACATTGCTCCTGTTAAAACTCTCAGAACACCAAAACTTTACCTACAAAGGGTTCAAGCTATGACACTCCCAATTCTCACAAACCTCCTCACCTCTTGTGAGTCACATGCAGCCAATTCCAGGAATTGGAAACATGGTTGTGAGGATGAAACTGACTTTGGGGCTCCCCTTGGATATGGTCTTCCAGACTTACCAAAAGGCCATTAAGAGGACGGTTTACCCCACCTCAGGGAAACCTGAGGCAGTATTTGCAGTCAAGGGCTGGCCATGGCTTCTGAGCTACATCCAAAAAGAATTTCATACCGTACCTGGATCTGCTGAAGCCATTTCTGACTGTCCGAGAGCCAGCATGTACCGCTCCTGAACTGCCTCCATTGTGGATCATCAGTAGGGCTGTCAGATTTACTAAACAAAAATACAGGATACCCAGTTAAACTTGAACTTCACATGAATAGTAAGTCATCACTTTTAGTATAAGTAGATCCTATGTACTATTTGGGGCATACTTATCTTCAAAATGTACTCGTTGTTTTTGTGACATTCATATTTAACTGAACAGCCTATATTTTATCTGTCAACCCTACTCATCAGAAATGATGGAGTCTTATAGAGATCCAAGAGATGCCTCAGAGCATCCTCAGCTTTTATTTCTATGTCCTGGACAGTGAGCACGAGCTTCCCACTCACATTAATTGGCTGTAATGGAGTATATTCTCCATTTTAGAGCCTTTTGTACTTGTCATTGTTATCATCTTCCTTATTTTAAAGAGATGTTTATTTTTTTCCAAACTTAATAGCTCATCCAAAAGTATTTGGAAGTTCATTCGACAAGGGAAAAACAACATGATTCTGAAAAGTGAAGGGAACCGCCTGGTGTTTAGTAAAGCAGTATTAGGGAGATTGAAAAAGCCAAACTTAATAAGCAAATCTCTCCAAGGGTATTTTCAGAGCTTGATACCCTCCCACACCCTGAAAATATTATTACATCAAGAAGGTAGAACCTGCTAACCAAATGTAAGGCTCCCATATGATTCTATCAAACGGAGGATGCTTCTTTACTAAGCAGTGAGCACACCTGCTGCCCCAGGGACCTTGGCAGTTGCAATACAGAGCTCTTCCCTTTGGGATGGAAACAGCAAGTTGTCCTGTGGTCTACACGCTGGCCCCCAAAATACTACACTCCCAATACTTGTCAACTTTAAGTATTTTTCTACATATCTCCATTTTTCTGTTACTATTTGGACTACATCCTAGCCTTGACATTACATAAATTGCATTCAAGAAGCTATTTTTAAAAGTTGGTAGGAAATCTTAAATATATAGCTTACAGTCCCTGGCTTACTTTCATCCAGGTGCATAAGGGTTTTCAAAAGTAGTCAGGTTAGTTACCCCGTATCACAGCCCCACGCTTTTGTCAGAGATACAAAAATGGAACATGGTATTTAAGGTTTTAGTTGCCAAATCATCAAGCCTCCCAGACAGAGGCAATAGAGCAAAATGATTACAGAGGCATGGATTTTGATTTGCTCCAGTGTCTTGGGCAAGTCACTTGGCCTCTGTATTTATTTGTACTTATCTGCCCTTTTCTGTCCCTTGGGAGTTATAATTGTACCTAGTCCATGGGTATGTTGTACAAATTATCTGTAAAGTAGTTAGAAGAAACCGACACAGAGTAAGCACTCCACAGACATTGGCTATTAGCTACTGGAAATATTTCTCCATGAAACAGATTACTTTATCAGTGGATGACTCGGTGGGAGACAGTGAATCACAGCATCACAGCATGTTGAAAGTGACCTAGTTCACACTCTTATGTGAAAAAAAGAAAAGTGTGCATGCGTAGAAAATGTCTGAAAGTTTACATAACGAATAGTTCATCATGTTAACTTTGAGGATTAGAATAAATCAGGAAAGGAGGAAAGAAAAACTTGAGTGTCATTCAATTTCTACATCATTTGTGTTTCTACACTGAGACTCTGAATACACTGGAAGTGCCATTTTTTTGAATGTGGCGGGGTAAAGGTTTTCAAGTTCTCCTGATACATCCGTATTATTATTTCAGAATTGCTGGCATTTCTTGCCATCTTCGGATCTACACCCATTTGAGTCAGGGGGCCATTCTGGACGGAGGAGATAATAGAGCAGAAGTGAAGTGAGAGAAAAGATTTTCTCTTTTCTCTTCAAAGAGGAAAGGTCGGGCCTCCCTGGTGGCGCAGTGGTTAAGAGTCCGCCTGCCGATGCAGGGGATACGGGTTCGTGCCCCGGTCTGGGAGGATCCCATATGCCGCGGAGCGGCTGGGCCCGTGAGCCGTGGCCGCTGGGCCTGCGCATCCGGAGCCTGTGCTCCGCAACGGGAGAGGCCACAACAGTGAGAGGCCCGCATACAGCAAAAAGAAAAAAAAAAAAAAAAAAGAGGAAAGGTCTTTGGAATGGGAACAACTCACAACCAAACTTTGGGGAAAGGATGTGATGGAAAACGAGACAAACATCCTACCCCTGTGATGAGAAGGATTCCCTGGGCTGGATGGAGCGAGGTCACAGGTGGCTGGACAAGGAAACCAACTAGGGAGAAACACACACAAGTGCAGAGCAAACACCCTGAGGCCACTCAGCCTGACTCCATGCAAACATGTGTCCAGCAGCCAGCCCTTCACCTGTGGCTCCCCAGCAAGACAGGTACCTCGGGGGTGCCAACTCATTCTGAGTCCATTATGCCTGACATTCATAAACCGCTGTCTAACTTGTGAGGAATAAACTCTAACTGTTTATGAGGAAGTTGGGGAAGGAGATTGAAAGGTTACTTAAATGGAAAAAAAAAAAGTTCAGGAACGCACGATGGTAGAGCGACAAGAAAAGGACCTTAAAAGATGGAAAGGATTTGCCAAAGAAGAGAAAGAAAAAGAAATGATTCCGAATGGGTTAACCTGCACCTAGGAAGCTAAGGAAGATTATTGATGTGTGAACACTATGGAATAAAGTGAATAAAATTTATCAGAAGTTGCTGAGACTACGGTAAGAAGCATGATTATCAAATTATGAATTGGCTGCAATGGCATTCTAGGGGGACACTAGGAAGGGGAAGCAAATGTTCATGAGATGACAGTGGCAGGTGGAAAGTTGTTTCAGGGGAAGATCAGTCTTGCAGAGTGTGTATCAGAGGAGGGCAAGTGTGAGCAAGCAAGGAAATACTAAGTGTGTACGGTTCCTTCACTGAGTGCACCCAGCCCCGTGGTCAGCCTTGAGAACAAGCAGGACTTCAGGTACTGGAGCTACATTTCATTCATCAAGACTTGAGAAGACACCCTTAACTCAGGTCTTCTCTTCAAACTCCATCTTTCCTTCTTGACCTTCATTTGGCCTCTTCCCTTACCCTCAAGCTGTGGACTGAGGCCACAGAGCAAGATGGGTCACTAGTGTCCTCCATCCCCTGGCGACTGTGTTTCACATCAGTGGAGCACCAAAGGCAATAACCAAGTAACAGACACAAGAGTGTATGAAGAAGAAGACATTCTGATAAGGCTTTCTGTGACAGTGTGGGCCAAGTCGGCTCTATATGGCTGGTACCACCTGAATTATGAGCAGCCTTAGGGGAGAAGTTCTCAGAAGGAAGACCCTGGCTCTCTAGAGGCTCTGTGTCCTCACAGCCCACTTGAAGACCTCAGTTGCAGCTTCGGCCCCCAATCTCTCTCCCTCTGCCTACTCAGAGTTTTTGAAGTCTTCTTTCCTCCACATTTCTCTTGAGAGGTGGAGGAGGAAGATGAGCTTCAGGCCAGCTCAGACTCCCCTGGGATCCCAGCAGGATGCCTATCATGAACCTCCCACCTTCTAGGAAGCTCCTAAGATCTCCACACTTGGGGGAGTTTTCATTTCATCTGTGCTTCAAATTGCTGGCTGGAGATGGCCTGTTGGAAGGTGGCTAAAAGCAAGTAGGAATCTTCGGGCAGCCTGGCCCTTCTCGACTGTCAGACATCTTCAGGGATATTCTAGGAAACGTTGTTTGTTCTAGAGAAGGGAGGGAAACAATCCAATTGTCCAATAATGCTTGAATGGAAAATAAATGATGCTATACGCATGTGATGAAATAATATCAAACAGTCAAAAATCAAAGACCTAGATCTATATGGACTGATGTGGATAAATCTTGAAAAGATAATATTGATTGAAAGAAAATAAGATCAAGAATCTTATTACGATAACAGGTATGTAAGTATTTAAATATTTAAATCAATTCAACATATTGCTTCTATATATATAGATGCAAGAAAATAAACTTTATCCAAAGAACACATTATTTACATTTAATATGCTCATTTATCTAGGAAACCCAAAGGAACCCACAGATAAACTAGCAGGAACTAATAAGACGGTTCAACAAGGCACACACATACAAGATCAATACATTTTAAAAATCAATCAGGCTCCTCTACACTGGCGATAATAAATTAGAAACTGTAAAAGAAAATAAGAAAAAAAGAAGATCTAAAAATAGTCACAAGAGCCATATAAATTATTTAGAGCTAAGCATACGTAAAAGTAAATATCACTAACAAACTGAGTACGACCACTTAAACTCCGCCCAACCCAAGGATTAAAACACGCCTGTTCTTACTTTACGAGAACAGGCCCTCTTCTTAAGTAGCAGATCAGTACGTGAGAGTGAATCAAAGGAACACAGCATTTGAAAAGTCAGCTAGGCCAAGCCTCTCGATCGCACAGACAGAAGCTGAAGCCCAGACAGGTTGAGTTACTTGGTAAAGGGCCCAATGTCCTGACTCAAGGACTAGCATTTTTCACTCATTCGTAAGATACAATCAAATTCAGTACCTTGGAAAGAGATGGGGAAAAAATGAAGAAATCAACTATATAGTTCCTCATCTTTAAGTACAGAAATAGCCGTGACAAAATTACACGTATTGAGGGAAAACTGAAGTGCAGAGTTTAAAATGTCAATAATCCACAGGGAAACTGGAGACCATTTAAAATATTCATATTAAATCTCTATATAAAAGACATTAAAAGATCTCCAATCAAAATGTTCATTTTATAATAGATATGGTATGATACAATTTATAATAGATGTGGTATGAACCTTTCCCTTTCATGGGAAAGGTTCAGCTGGGAAACAGGAATTGTTCTTGAAAACGGGGCCTGTGCTATTGCAGACACTGTGCTCAACCTAGGTCCACCGAATGCTCCGATGTCATCATTGAGGTCACAGAATCCTGCTGTGCGCCTGGCAACCTTGCAAACTTAACAGCCCTGGTGAGCACTAGGCAGCACTGCTGGTTCACTAAGTGGTACAAGGTTTTCAGCCATTTAGGAGACTTGACTATTTTGATTTGTATTGAATCATTTCAACGGATTGCCCAAGAGCCAACAAGGGCCAACCTGTAGCGAAGAGGAGGAGTTGGACATCTCTTGAGGCATCTTCTAAGGGAGACTTCTAGTTGGTACCATGAAACGGCGACAAAAGAGGAAACATCTGGAAAATGAAGAGTCCCAGGAAACTGCCGAGAAGGGAGGAGGTATGTGGGGGGCAACTTGGCTGGGGCACATGGGTTTCTGCCAAACTGAACCTTCTCTAGGAAGCGGGGGACTGAGAACGTGTCACCTGTGAAGTAGGGAGGGAGAGACCTTGTCTCACTGATGCTGCCGTATCCATCCGGAGGGTCCCTGTGGTGTGAGACGGCACAGAACGGCCAGATGCCCCCTGGGAGATGGGAGGTCAGCTCCGCTGCTCTGAGGACTCTCTCCTGGGGCTGCCGGGCCTGGAGCTTTGTCGGACTCACAGCAGGCTGCATCCTGCTTGCACAGACCTAGAGGTGCAGCTTTTCTCAGTCCCCGATTTCTCTCTTATTCTCTTGGATCTTTCCCTGGGGTCATGAGGTGGGGGATGTGAAGGATGCAAGGATGCTGAGAGAGACCCATGACTTGCTTGGCCTCTTTTACCAAAGTGGAAAGAGAAGCCCCATGAGCTGAAGGCCCTGTTGAAAAGTATCTTGACAAGTGGAATGCAGTTCGAAAGAAGATTGTTTGTCTAGGGATGGTGTCATATTGAAAGCAAGGAGGTTTTATTCCTTCAACAGGAACAATTTCCCAAAGGAGATCAAGGGAAGGGAAGGGCTTTCCAGAGACTGAGACTACATGGGCGGGGGTTAGAAATGTCCTCAGGGTCCTGCGGGGAGCTCTGAGAGCCACGGGCCACGTGGTGCCTGCGTGCATTAAATGTAGGCGAGTAGCTTGCCCTGGGAGGGGGTGGTCACGCCAGAGTTCCAGCTAGAGGCCTCTGCCCCAGATTAGAGCCCAGGAGCTCCTACCAGGCCCAGGGCCCTGGAGACTGTAGGATGGGCCCTGGGAATGGAGGTGTAGACAGCAGGCAGATTTTCAGGCAGTGCCTGGGACAGGCTGGGGAAGGCAATGACTGCCCCTGACCATTCAGAATATTTTTCTCTATGTTCCTGTGTGTGTGTGTGTGAGCGTGTGAGCGTGTGTGTGTGTGGTAGTGCAGAGAAGAGCAGGATGAATGGGGGTAGAGTGCTTATCAGATATAAAGTCTGCGTGGTAAAGTTCTTCTCATCCTGCCTGGACCTGGTTGACACTCGGCGTACGTAAGAGTGTATACAGAACTCTTGTTAGGGGTGTTTTATGAGACAGTAACTCATACACCCATGGACACTCTGATACAGCAAAAATATCACACACCCCACATATAACTTCCGTATTAAACCACACATAGCACATGGAGGTATATACACGCATCCCTCCTGTACTACGTTCTCATACAACCCACCTGGATCACAATCCTCTCCTCCAACACCAAACACTGGAGATGAGATATGTATATAGACACACACACTATATATATAGGACACACACACACACTATATATATATATATATATATATATATATATGTATCTTCTCAACTCTCGCACAAACACAGCTAACTTCAGCCATCTCTAAATACCTCTATAAGAACCAGTCACGTGTCATACACACCACACTTGTAACACATTCTTGAGTAATGCCAGACCCGCTTTGTACAAACCACAGTAAACCACAGTCTCACTAACCCATGTCAGGGTTGCCAGATAAAATATGGGCTATCCAGTTCAATTTGAATTCCAGATAAACAACAAGTAATTTTTCAGTATCAGTATGTCCCAAATATTGTATGGGCCATACTTACACTAAAAGTAAGTAAGACCAAATACTGCATGGGAATACTTACACTAAAAAATTATTCTGGGTTTATCTGAAACTGAAATTTAACTGGGTGCCCTGTATTTTTCTTCGCTTAGTCTGGCAACCCTTATATACTTGCCATCAGCTCAGGTAGTATATATTTATTGTATTTTTGTTTAGTGTGTGTCTTCCTCTACTAGAATGTGCAGCATTACCAGAGACTACAACAATGCACGAGTGCCGGATACACAGGAGTAGCTGCTTACTGAATCTTGGTGAATGAATGAATGAACACACACCATAAATGCAAGCCACACCATGTAATGAGGAAAAGTTACATGTCCCAGAATTCCTGACTTGTGAACAGAAACCATGCACACAAAGGCCACAGACACAGATAAGACACATCTCCACCGTGCTCCCCATGCCAACCCCACACTTACCACAGACTTAACTGATACACATCACTCACTCTTCCCACATACTCACAGTCACCACCGAGGCCTACATTACCAACTAGACAGTGAGAGAATAAGTATTGATTGGAATTAAATCCTGGAGTATCCACTGGGAACCACACTCTCAACTGTGTGTACTCACTGCACCTGACATGTGCCAGACACTCGGTAAATACTTATGGACAGAGGACTGATGAACCCACCGTGAGCCTTTCATTCCTCCCTCAGGAATCTCGAAGTCACAAGAGGATCCCCCTCAGCTTGGATCCACTGTGTTGGCCAAAGGCTGCAGCCCAGGGGCAGGGGAGGTCTCCTCTGCCCCTAAACACTTCTCGTGTGCTTCTTCGCAGCGCAAGCTCATCTACGCTGGTAAGGGCGTGGGGCTCCTCAGGTGAGGGGGTGTTTGGCTGTGAGGCAGGAGGCACACAGATCCCAGTGAGGCTGAGAGGAAACCCAGGGTCATCAGAGGTGATGAGGGCTCTGTGGAGGAGCCTGGGCAGGATGGCTGAGCTGTTACGAGGGCATGGAGCCCAGCTGAGTCTGGGGCGGGGGGTGTGTGAATCCTGGTACTACCATGGTGGCGAAGTCAAGGAGCAGGGGCCGGAAAGGTCTGGGCTTGAGGTGGAGGGAAGAGGGACCAGATTAAGCATCTTCAGAGGAAAATGTAGGGTTTCTCTTTGCCTTTGCTTCCAGAGAAGGACAGAGTTCTGCATCATAGACCCCCAGCCTGAGAGCAGGACCCTCCAGCTCAGGTCCACACAGCTCACACATACATCCGCCCTCCAGGCACAGCCCTTCTCAGTGCACACAGAAACCCCAAGCACCACAGCCCCATTCCACAAGTAATGCACCACCGATGTTCCCAAACTCACACTCCTCGTCGTACACGCATCCACCCGCGTCGCTCACATACCACAGCCCTCACCACCATACTCCACACCCCTGTATACAGGCACCGCTCCAGTATCCCCCCACACGCACATGAAAAGCCCACAGATGACACCAGATACAACGCTCTGTCCTACGGCCAACAGACACCAAGCTCACGACATAGCTACGTCATGCAAATGTCCCTCTCTCGTCTACCACACCTGCTCCCTCAGCTTCCGGCATGGCCCATGCATGTTATTATGGTTTTAATTTCCTTTTTCAGGAATCCGGAGATCACATCGAGACACTGCCCAGCCTACAGCACCCCTAGCCCAGGATCAGGAAGAAGGAGAGACCGCTCCCCCATCACACTGTGTCTCCTCCTCACCCTCTCCACCCTGTAAGCACTATCTGCACCCAGACAAAGAGGAAAGGGGCATGAAAATATACTACATGCAGGTACAAGTGAACAAGGGTGTAGCTGTCTCCTGGAAGACAAAGAAACCCTTGGAGTTGCCTGAAAAGCAGCTGACGATAGAAGAAGTGACCCTTCCTGAGGATGCGTGCACCGTAGGCACTTACCCCTCTGATGTGTCCACCGAAAACCTCCTGTCTGACAGTGAGCCCACTGGGGAGGAGAAAGAGTATGAGGAAAGGGCAGAGCCAGGCAGCCCATCAGGGTCACCTGCAGTCCAGGAGAGACCCAGGGCCAAGACACCGGACTGGATGGTGACCATGGAGACCGGCTTCAGGTGCATGGCCTGCTGCCGGGTCTTCCCCACCTTGGAGATCCTCCAGCAGCACGTGAAGGGCGGCGTCCTGGAGGGCTTCAGCTGCCGTGTCTTTCATCTCAACATGGCCCAGCGGATGGGCAATGTGGAATCCGAGATCACCCCGCGGAGGAGGACGAGGACGAGGAGGAGGAGGAGGAGGAGGAAGAGAAGCTAGAAGGCCCCAGCCCGAAGAGACCCCGCAGGCAGGGTCTTTTCTCTCTTTTGAGTTCCACACAGCAACTGAGATTCATGGGACAGAAGATCCTGGAGACGGTGTGGCCTTGGAAGAGGTAAGGCTTGAGGCTGGCACTCTTCTGAGCCTATGTCACGAGGGCCCAGAGGAGTCTAAGGGAAGGGGCCGCACACATGTGCTGGTTTACCTAATGGCTCTGCACTTGCATCAACTTGGGACACACCCAGCACTTCCAAAGGAATTGAGCTCTGCTGACTTCAACAAGAAGGTGGAGCCTTTTCCTAGGAGTTTTCTCAGGGTCTGCACGATGGACCTCAACTCTTAGAGGACGTACCACCAGCAGCTCCTTGTCGGCAGAGAGAGCCAGGAGTGGTCTGAAGAGAGGACAGGGGCCCTTGCAGGACCAGAACTTTGAGGTCTGAGAGCCTGGGGCCTGAGCCGAGATCTCACCCTGACCACTGGACCTAGCCTTCCGTGACAAAGGGGAATATGAAAGAGAGTCAGGTGGAAATGAGGTCCCCCGAGATATGGAAGTGTTCCAGAACCTTCGTTGCGTGGTAGTTGATCTGGAGCCAAGCTCACTGTGGTGTGTCTGGCTCTGAGCATTAAGGCAACGCTGGAGGGTGACCCTGACCAGCAGAGCTTGGAGTGCTGCTTGTCTCTTCCTGTTCTACCTCAGTTGTTTGATCCCTTCCAGGGAGAAGAAAGGACCCTCGGGATAGTTGGTAGTAAACCAGGGTATATCCTCCCTCAAGGGGACCCGGCCTGCCCTTCATTCAAGATGCTCTGGAAATGGGAACTGACTCATGTTATCGAATTGGCTGAGGGAGTACAACTCCCATGTTGATTCCGGTCAGACATGTTCATCAGACCTAGAGCTTTTCTCCTGATTCAAATCAAGTAGGGTATTAGTAGACTTCCCATTTATTTCAGCCCTAGAGATAGCACATGAGCAAATATAAAAAATCTCTGTGTATCAAAGCATTCTAATGAGCCCTTTCATTTTGCTGTTCATTGTGAAAAACACGCTCACTTTATCTCTGCCAATGGAGTGTTTCCACTTGACCCATGATGCCCCACGATCCCATTAGCCTCACTGAATTTAGGGAGCCCATTATGATGACATAATTTCCCTCTCATTCCTGGCCTGCAGAGAAGAACAGCTACAGAGCATTCCAAGACTGCTAACGCTCCCCTCACCAATACGTTTCTTAAACCTCTGGCAAAGGAAGTGTCCTCTGAGCCCTCCCAGGGCACATAGGGGGTTTGGGTGAGCACATCTTATGTGATAAATCCACTCCAGTGGTCTGGCATTCCTATGCCTTTGTAAACCTTCTACAGCGGTGGTTCTCAGCTGGGGACACTTTTGGTCCCCCCTCCCAGGAAATATGTGGCAGTGTCTTGAGACTTTTTTCTTTAAGGAGCTGTGTTATGAATGAGCCCCACGTGGCTGGTGCACACAGATGTATCAAGGCACTTTTTTTTTTTTTTTGCGGTACGCAGGCCTCTCACTGTTGTGGCCTCTCCCGTTGCGGAGCACAGGCTCCAGATGCACAGGCTCAGCGGCCATGGCTCACGGGCCCAGCTGCCCCGCGGCATATGGGATCTTCCCGGACCGGGGCACAAACCCGTGTCCCCTGCATCGGCAGGCGGACTCTCAATCACTGCGCCACCAGGGAAGCCCTCAAGGCACTTTTTATTGTTACAACTAGGGTGGCAGGGAAGAGTATGTGCCACTGGCCCATCTTACATTGCACAGGACAGCTCCCAACAACAAAGAGCTATCCAGTTCAAAATGTCAGTCATGCCAACGTCAAGAAATTTTGCTACAACATACTTAGAAAGTTCTGGCATTTTGACTTTAGCATACGCTAACTTTGGGTACAGGTTTCAGTCATTTGAGCAAACTGTTGAAGGCATTCCCAGGTAGCCAAGCTAACACGCTGAGTCTGGAATGGGTGTTGAATGCACTCGTATCAACAAATCCAGCCTAACCCAATATTACATTACTCCCACCTGCTTCAATACCTACAAAATCCACACACATTTCTCAGGTTTCTATTGATATAAATTATAAAATTCCTTATTTTAGCAGATAGTGTCTCCTCATGGTCATCCTTTATACCCGGTGGGTACCCACCCCTTCCCTGCTCCCGTCCCCATTTCAAGGACTCTAGTCTGATTACTAGGTCTGGAAAAACGAGAGGTAGTGGAGGCAAGTCTTGAGGATCCACAGTCCCCTGCAAGGAAACTATCTCAGAGTAGAGGCAGACTTCCTTCTAATAGCACAGCAGGCTCAACTAAGAGGTCACAGGTCAGAGGTCACAGGCCTCAGCTTTGTTGGAATCTGCCCATATATTTCCACCTCAAAGTTCCAGGATTCTACTCCTTCCCACTGATGCCCTATGACATAAGAGAATCTACAAGGTTGTGAATCAATGTGTTGTCATTCAGCCACTGACTTTGACTTTGGATCCCCTTAAAAAAATAAATAAATGAAAAGGAAGGAAAGATAGAAATGCTGATTATAACAAGTCCCCCAAAGTGTTGCTATGTAGCCAAGCTCAAAGCTAAGGCAGAAAATCCCCAACGGTAAAAATAGATTTCGAGCTCAAGCTATCAACTGGGAGTTGAAACTGAAGGCCCTACAAAGGCCAATGGAACTGGATACAAAGCTAAAGATTTAGTCTTTAGCATAGATGGGAGTCAAGGTTAGAGGAAGCCATGCACTGGGAGTGAGTTGTGAACTACTCAACACTAAGAATGGAAGAGCAGCTCTTTCATTGAATGTGAAGAAAGAAACAGGTAGTCCCTAGTTGCTACCACTGTCTTTGAACCAAACTAAAGAACAAGGTCAACCAGAAGGGCAGATATGAGAATCAAAAAGGAAACCTCTCTGGAATCCTCACTGAACCAAGTCTAAGTTCTGTTCTACTTGTGGTCTTTCACTTAGAGACAAACCTTTTGGGCTTACCACAGGGATCAACAGACTTTTTCTCTGAAGGGCCAGAAAGTAAATATTTTGGGTTTTGTGGGCCATCAGTGCTCGTCACAACCACTGAACACTGTCAGCACAATGGGAAACACTCAAAGATGGTAAATAAATGGATGGGCCAATAAAGAGCTTTTATGTTCCAATAAAGCTTTAAAGGCAATGAGCCAGGTTGGGCTCACAGGAGGTAGTTTTCCAGCCCTTGACTTAACTCACTAAACTACAAATTACCTTGAGAGTTGGTGGTTTGATATCTACCAAACCAAACCAAACAAGAAAGCCCTAGGATTTCTGACATCTAATGCAATGCAATTTGAGGTAGCATGGACTTTACATACACATGTGAAGGTGTGGTCTAGGAAACCAATCTTGGAAACCTGCCTCTCACATTAAATACATCTTTTGCTGAGTAAAGCCCTTTAACCAAGTAAGTGTTAAACATCAGTGAAATGACTAAGAAGTAGGAAATGGTATGCAAACCTCCTCCTTAACAACTTGTTCCCATCATTCGAGGTTTCTTCCCTATGCACGTTTTTCCTTAGGGAATCGTTGATAAATTTTACCTCTAAAACTTACCTATTTCCACTCTCTATCTTCAGGATTTGCCCAATCACTGTTACTTTGTAAACAATTTTAAAAAGTTTTTTGGGGGGTAAATTCCTTTTTCCCCACAGCTAATGGTTCTCTGTGTCATAGTGTCTGGAACGACCCAGCTACTTCTCCAGTCAGACCAAGCACTTGAAAGGACAAGCCGGTACCCCGAGCTATCCGTCCATTCACCCAGTAAGGAAGCCTGATGAGGAGAACTAGGATGTGTAAATTTCTACTGTTGGAATTAAAACAGAATATTCTGGGCTGCATGGATTTATCCTAAACTTCAAATGCATTAATTATAAATATACTGTTACACGGACTAATATTCTGTATCTTTGAATAACCATATACATTTTTTCTTTTTATAACTGATTTCTAGAGGTCTATTCCTTAATTTTGGCCATATATATGTATACCTCATGATGGTAGGATTTCTTACTGTGACGGATTAATATGTTCTTAGTAATTTTTAATATTATATTTTACATTATTTTACTACCTATGTTACTATAAAAATAACAGTATTTTACTGGAAAATTGATGCTCAATGAAAAATTTTAAATATGGAAGTTAAATGTGGAAAAAATCCCTGAAAATCTTGCCACTGTTTACATAAGGGTGAATATCCCTTTACAGATGATAGGATGCATTAACACACACACATACATGTTTGATTAAGGTATGTGATGTACCTACCTAAAATACATTCAACTGTTACATGCTTCTGTCATTAAGTTTAAGCCATCATTTTAACAGATCTGTTATTACATAAGTATCTTAAAATATAAAGACATTCCTATTGAATATTTCACTTTTACAAAATTTAGTAACATTGACATGCTACTCACCTTTTCTATTTCAATTTCCTAATTATAAGGTCCTATTCTGATTTCTATATCAAAGGGATGCACGTTCTATGTTTTGATATGTACTCAGCAACTTCACTTTGAAAATCAATTTTTCAATCCACCGCTAGGAAAAAGTGTGCAAGTCAGTCATTGAATAAATATGTTTGATGAAATTACCAAATTTCAACAAATAATTTTTTTCTTTTTATCTCAGGCCAGAGAGGAGTAAGGAGATAAGAGAACTTGACAAAAGTAATCTACTTCAAACAGACTCTTTTCTCTACTTAAGAAGTCTTGGTGAAAGTAATGCTAAAACCCTTGGGAGACAATCACATCAAAACCTAGACGGAAATGTGGTGAATAAGAAACCAACGATCGAGACTTCCGGGTAAGATGGCGGAAGAGTAAGACGCGGAGATCACCTTCCTCCCCACAGATACACCAGAAATACAGCTACACGTGGAACAACTCCTACAGAACACCTACTGAACGCTGGCAGAAGACCCCAGACCTCCCAAAAGGCAAGAAACTCCCCACATACCTGGGTAGGGCAAAGCAGAGAGATTCCCGCACAGAGGAGCGGTGCCGAGCGGCACTCACCAGCCCGAGAGGCTTGTCTGCTCCCCCGCCGGGGCAGGCGGCGCGGGAGCTGAGGCTCGGGCTTCGGTCAGAGCGCAGGGAGAGGACTGGGGCTGGCGGCGAGAACTCAGCCTGAAGGGGGCTAATGTGCCACAGCTAGCCGGGAGGGAGCCCGGGAAAACTCTGGAGCTGCCGAAGAGGCAGGAGACTTTTTCTTCCCTCTTGGTTTCCTGGTGCGCGAGGAGAGGGGATTAAGAGTGCCGCGTAAAGCAGCTCCAGAGATGGGCGTGAGTCGCGGCTGAAAGCGCGGAGCCCAGAGACGGGCGTGGGACGCTGGGGCTGCTGCTGCCGCCGCCAAGAAGCCTGTGTGTGAGCGCAGGTCACTGTCCACACCGCCCTTCCGGGAGCCTGTGCAGCCTGCCACTGCCGGGGTCCCGGGATCCAGGGGCGGCTTCCCTGGGAGAACGCACGGCGCGCCTCGGGCTGGTGCAACGTCACGCCGACCTCTGCCGCTGCAGGCTCGCCCCGCACTCCGTGCCCCTCCCTCCCGCCCGGCCTGAGTGAGCCAGAGTCCCCGAAGAGGCTGCTCCTTTAACCCTGTCCTGTCTGAGCGAAGAACAGACGCCCTCCGGCGACCTACACGCAGAGGCGGGGCCAAATCCAAAGCTGAGACCCAGGAGCTGTGAGAACAAAGAAGAGAAAGGGATACCTCTCCCAGCAGCCTCAGAAGCAGCGGATTAAAGCTCCACAATCAACTTCATGTACCCTGCATCTGTGGAATACATGAATAGACAACAAATCATCCCAAATTGAGGAGCCAGGAGTCAGTGCTGTGCCTCTGAGGTGGGAGAGCGAACTTCAGGACACTGGCCCACAAGAGACCTCCCAGCTCCACATAATATCAAACAGCGAAAATCTTCCAGAGATCTCCATCTCAACACCAGCACCCAGCTTCACTCAACGACCAGCAAGCTACAGTGCTGGACACCCTATGCCAAACAACTAGCAAGACAGGAACACAACGCCACCCATTAGCTGAGAGGCTGCCTCAAATCATAAAAAGTCCGCAGACACCCCAAAACACACCACCAGACGTGGACCTGCCCACCAGAAAGACAAGATCCAGCCTCATCCACCAGAACACAGGCAGTAGTCCCCTCCACCAAGAAGCCTACACAACCCACTAAACCAACCTTAGCCACTGGGGACAGACACCAAAAACAACGGGAACTACGAACCTGCAGCCTGCAAAAAGGAGACCCCAAACACAGTAACATAAGCAAAATGAGAAGACAGAAAAACACACAGCAGGAGAAGGAGCAAGATAAAAACCCACCAGACCTAACAAATGAAGAGGTAATAGGCAGTCTATCTGAAAAAGAATTCAGAATAATGATGGTAAAGATGATCCAAAATCTTGGAAATAGAATAGACAAAATGCAAGAAACAGTTAACAAGGACCTAGAAGAACTAAAGACGAATCAAGCATCGATTAAAAACACAATACATGAAATAAAAAATACTCTAGATGGGATCAATAGCAGAATAACTGAGGCAGAAGAACGGATAAGTGAGGTGGAAGATAAAATAGTGGAAATAACTGCTGCACAGCAAAATAAAGAAAAAAGAATGAAAAGAACAGAGGACAGTCTCAGAGACCTCTGGGACAACATTAAACGCACCAACATTCGAATTATAGGGGTTCCAGAAGAAGAAGAGAAAAAGAAAGGGACTGAGAAAATATTTGAAGAGATTATAGTTGAAAACTTCCCTAATATGGGAAAGGAAATAGTTAATCAAGTCCAGGAGGCACAGAGAGTCCCATACAGAATAAATCCAAGGAGAAATACACCAAGACACATATTAATCAAACTGTCAAAAATTAAACACAAAGAAATCATATTAAAAGCAGCAAGGCAAAAACAACAAATAACACACAAGGGAATCCCCATCAGGATAACAGCTGATCTCTCAGCAGAAACTCTACAAGCCAGAAGGGAGTGGCAGGACATACTTAAAGTGATGAAGGAGAAAAACCTGCAACCAAGATTACTCTACCCAGCAAGGATCTCATTCAGATTTGATGGAGAAATTAAAACCTTTACAGACAAGCAAAAGCTGAGAGAGTTCAGCACCACCAAACCA
This sequence comes from Mesoplodon densirostris, assembly GCF_025265405.1. Classification (NCBI taxonomy): domain Eukaryota; kingdom Metazoa; phylum Chordata; class Mammalia; order Artiodactyla; family Ziphiidae; genus Mesoplodon; species Mesoplodon densirostris. Next base: position 100,760,795 of record NC_082663.1, on the reverse strand, counting down.
GCTTTACAACAAATGCTAAAGGAACTTCTCTAGGCAAGAAACACAACAGAAGGAAAAGAACTACAATAACGAACCCAAAACAATTAAGAAAATGGGAATAGGAACATACATATCAATAATTACCTTAAATGTAAATGGACTAAATGCTCCCACCAAAAGACACAGACTGGCTGAATGGATACAAAAACAAGACCCATATATATGCTGTCTACAAGAGACCCACTTCAGACCTAGAGACACATACAGACTGAAAGTAAGGGGATGGAAAAAGATATTCCATGCAAATGGAAACCAAAAGAAAGCTGGAGTAGCAATTCTCATATCAGACAAAATAGACTTTAAAATAAAGACTACTAGAAGAGACAAAGAAGGACACTACATAATGATCAAGGGATCAATCCAAGAAGAAGATATAACAATTGTAAATATTTATGCACCAAACATAGGAGCACCTCAATACATAAGAGAAATATTAACAACCATAAAAGGAGAAATCGACAGTAACACAATCATAGTAGGGGACTTTAACACCCCACTTTCACCAATGGACAGGTCATCCAAAATGAAAATAAATAAGGAAACACAAGCTTTAAATGATACATTAAACAAGATGGACTTAATTGATATTTATAGGACATTCCATCCAAAAACAACAGAATACACATTTTTCTCAAGTGCTCATGGAACATTCTCCAGGATAGATCCTATCTTGGGTCACAAATCAAGCCTTGGTAAATTTAAGAAAATTGAAAATGTATCAAGTATCTTTTCCGACCACAATGCTATGAGACTAGACATCAATTACAGGAAAAGAGCTGTAAAACATACAAACACATGGAGGCTAAACAATACACTACTTAATAACGAAGTGATCACTGAAGAAATCAAAGAGGAAATTAAAAAATACCTAGAAACAAATGACAATGGAGACACGACGACCCAAAACCTATGGGATGCAGCAAAAGCAGTTCTAAGAGGGAAGTTTATGGCAATACAATCCCACCTTAAGAAACAGGAAATATCTCGAATAAACAACCTAACCTTGCACCTAAAGCAATTAGAGAAAGAAGAACAAAAACATCCCAAAGTTAGCAGAAGGAAAGAAATCATAAAAATCAGATCAGAAATAAATGAAAAAGAAATGAAGGAAACGATAGCAAAGATCAATAAAACTAAAAGCTGGTTCTTTGAGAAGATAAACAAAATTGATAAACCATTAGCCAGACTCATCAAGAAAAAAAGGGAGAAGACTCAAATCAATAGAATTAGAAATGAAAAAGGAGAAATAACAACTGACACTGCAGAAATACAAAAGATCATGAGAGATTACTATAAGCAACTCTATGCCAATAAAATGGACAACCTGGAAGAAATGGACAAATTCTTAGAAATGCACAACCTGCCAAGACTGAATCAGGAAGAAATAGAAAATATGAACAGACCAATCACAAGCACTGAAATTGAAACTGTGATTAAAAATCTTCCAACAAACAAAAGCCCAGGACCAGATGGCTTCACAGGCGAATTCTATCAAGCATTTAGAGAAGAGCTAACACCTATCCTTCTCAAACTCTTCCAAAATATAGCAGAGGGAGGAACACTCCCAAACTCATTCTACGAGGCCACCATCACCTTGATACCAAAACCAGACAAGGATGTCACAAAGAAAGAAAACTACAGGCCAATATCACTGATGAACATAGATGCAAAAATCCTCACCAAAATACTAGCAAACAGAATTCAACAGCACATTAAAAGGATCATACACCATGATCAAGTGGGGTTTATTCCAGGAATGCAAGGATTCTTCAATATACGCAAATCAATCAATGTGATACACCATATTAACAAACTGAAGGAGAAAAACCATATGATCATCTCAATAGATGCAGAGAAAGCTTTCGACAAAATTCAACACCCATTTATGATAAAAACCCTGCAGAAAGTAGGCATAGAGGGAACTTTCCTCAACATAATAAAGGCCATATATGACAAACCCACAGCCAGCATCGTCCTCAATGGTGAAAAACTGAAACCATTTCCACTAAGATCAGGAACAAGACAAGGTTGCCCACTCTCACCACTCTTATTCAACATAGTTTTGGAAGTTTTAGCCACAGCAATCAGAGAAGAAAAGGAAATAAAAGGAATCCAAATGGGAAAAGAAGAAGTAAAGCTGTCACTGTTTGCAGATGACATGATACTATACATAGAGAATCCTAAAGATGCTACCAGAAAACTACTAGAGCTAATCAATGAATTTGGTAAAGTTGCAGGATACAAAATTAATGCACAGAAATCTCTGGCATTCCTATATACTAATGAAAAATATGAAAGTGAAATCAAGGAAACACTCCCATTTACCATTGCAACAAAAAGAATAAAATATCTAGGAATAAACCTACCTAAGGAGACAAAAGACCTGTATGCAGAAAATTATAAGACACTGATGAAAGAAATTAAAGATGATACAAATAGATGGAGAGATGTACCATGTTCTTGGATTGGAAGAATCAACATTGTGAAAATGACTCTACTACCCAAAGCAATCTACAGATTCAATGCAATACCTATCAAACTACCAATGGCATTTTTCACAGAACTAGAACAAAAAATTTCACAATTTGTATGGAAACACAAAAGACCCCGAATAGCCAAAGCAATCTTGAGAACGAAAAACGGAGCTGGAGGAATCAGGCTCCCTGACTTCAGACTATACTACAAAGCTACAGTAATCAAGACAGTGTGGTACTGGCACAAGAACAGAAAGATAGATCAATGGAACAGGATAGAAAGCCCAGAGATAAACCCACGGACATATGGTCACCTTATCTTTGATAAAGGAGGCAGGAATGTACAGTGGAGAAAGGACAGTCTCTTCAATAAGTGGTGCTGGGAAAACTGGACAGGGACATGTAAAAGTATGAGATTAGATCACTCCCTAACACCATACACAAAAATTAGCTCAAAATGGATTAAAGACCTAAATGTAAGGCCAGACACTATCAAACTCCTAGAGGAAAACATAGGCAGAACACTCTATGACATAAATCACAGCAAGATCCTTTTCGACCCACCTCCTAGAGAAATGGAAATAAAGACAAAAATAAACACATGGGACCTAATGAAACTTCAAAGCTTTTGCACAGCAAAGGAAACCATAAACAAGACGAAAAGACAACCCTCAGAATGGGAGAAAATATTTGCAAATGAAGTAACTGACAAAGGATTAATCTCCAAAATTTATAAGCAGCTCATGCAGCTCAATAGCAAAAAAACAAAGAACCCAATCCAAAAATGGGCAGAAGACCTAAATAGACATTTCTCCACAGAAGATATACAGACAGCCAACAAACACATGAAAGGATGCTCAACATCTTTACTCATTAGAGAAATGCAAATCAAAACTACAATGAGATATCATCTCACACCAGTCAGAATGGCCATCATCAAAAAATCTAGAAACAATAAATGCTGGAGAGGGTGTGGAAAAAAGGGAACACTCTTGCACTGCTGGTGGGAATGTGAATTGGTACAGCCACTATGGAGAACGGTATGGAGGTTCCTTAAAAAACTACAAATAGAACTACCATATGACCCAGCAATCCCACTACTGGGCATATACCCTGAGAAAACCATAATTCAAAAAGAGACATGTACCAAAATGTTCATAGCAGCCCTATTTACAATAGCTCAGAGATGGAAACAACCTAAGTGTCCATCATCAGATGAATGGATAAAGAAGATGTGGCACATATATACAATGGAATATTACTCAGCCATAAAAAGAAATGAAATTGAGCTATTTGTAATGAGGTGGATGGACCTAGAGTCTGTCATACACAGTGAAGTAAGTCAGAAAGAGAAAGACAAATACTGTATGATGACACATATATATGGAATTTAAGAAAAAAATGTCATCAAGAACATAGGGGTAAGACAGGAATAAAGACACAGACCTACTAGAGCATGGACTTGAGGATATGGGGAGGGGGAAGGGTAAGCTGTGACAAAGTGAAAGAGCGGCATGGACATATATACACTACCAAACGTAAGGTAGATAGCTAGTGGGAAGCAGCCGCATAGCACAGGGAGATCAGCTTGGTTCTTGGTGACCGCCTGGAGGGGTCGGATAGGGAGGGTGGGAGGGAGACGCAAAAGGGAGGGGATATGGGAACATATGTATATGTATAACTGATTAAATTTGTAAAATAAAAAAATAATAATAACAAAAAAAAAAAAAGAGATGGGACAAATAGAAAACAAATAATAAAGTGGTAGACCTAAAAAAAAAAAAAAAAAAAAAAAAAAAAAAAAAAAAAAAGAAACCAACGATCAGTTCATTTACTAAGAAATGTTTATCCTCTGTCACTGTCATTAGTAACTCTTTCTGACACTTAAACCTCTGCCTTGACATTCTTGAAAAAAGGGTCAACAGTATGTTTTCTGTATTGCAAGATGAACAATCCATTTTCAGTAAGTCTATACTGTCACAAAAGATAACCAAATTTGTACTGTCTAAGATTCACAGAATATTAGATAGACAAAGTCCAAGATAAGATCCAACTTGAAGCGAGGCTGGGGGGAGACAAATGGAGCTAATCATAACAGGACGATGCCACATTAATATTACAAATTGCAATACTGAGTGGTTTTCTAACACTTCAAATTTTTGTCTCCCTGAATTACTTTTAAGGCCAGATTTAGGTTAACTGCTCTGAATACAAATTTTTATGAAATTCTGGAGGGGACTGCAACATAATTTTCAAAAAGTTTTTCCTCATTCATTAACTGAACAAATATCGAGCACCTACAAAGTAGCTGACAATGTTCAGACTGTAGATTCAGAACAAACGTCGCTGCATTCGTGGAATTTACGTTGTAATGGGCATAAATTTTGCCATGTTCATCATACTTTTGTACAAGGCCTGCTAAAACTCACACTAAGGCTTCTCCCCTAACATTTAATAGAGGTCAAAGTTCAAACTTACTACACCATTTACCAGAGTTCTCTGCCGTGTGGCCTCCTGACTACTGGGACATGTTGAGCTATGGCTGAAACACCGACTTTAATGAAACAAATGATTTTTTTTTCTTTTGAACTTGATGACTGGAAGAATTCACATGACACCTGAGTTGTTTTTGTTTTTGTTTTAATCATTTTATGGAACTTTTTTCGTGTGTGGGCTCTCTGATGGTCTTACCACTCCTATCACTTTTATAGGATTTATCAGCAGCATGGATTCTGTGATGAACTGTTAGATTGGAGCGCCAACTGAAGCTCTTACCACAGGTCTCACACTTGTAAGGCTTCTCCCCTGTGTGCACTCTTTGATGAGACTGTAGCTGTGAAGACCGACTGAAGACCTTACTGCATCTGTCACATCTGTACGGCTTCTCTCCAGTGTGGACGCTTTGATGAAGCTGAAGACCTGAGGCCTGAATGAAGTGCTTCCCACACTCCCCACACTTATATGGTTTCTCTCCTGTGTGAACCCTCTGATGCATGGCGAGGTTCAGGCTCCACTTGAAGCCCTTCCCACACTCCTCACATTTGTATGGCTTTTCTCCAGTGTGGACTTTTTGATGGGCTTGAAGGTGTGAACTCCGACCAAAGCTCTTCCCACACTCTTCACATTTGAATGGTTTTTCTCTGCTCTGGACTCTCTCATGGGCCAGAAGATTTGAGGCCTGCCTGAAGACTTTCCCCCACTCCTCACAATTATACGGTTTCTCTCCGGTGTGGATTCTGCAATGAATTTTAAGATCTGCTCTACGACTGAATCCCTTCCCACACTCTTCACATCTGTATGGTTTCTCACCGGTATGGATCAGCTGGTGGATCTGAAGTCGTGAACTCTGATGGAAGCCCTGCCCACACTCCTCACACTTGTAAGGTTTCTCTACACTGTGGGCCTTCTGATGGATTTGAAGATATGAACTCTGACTGAAGCCCTTCCCACATACCTCACATTTATAGGGCTTCTCCCCTGTGTGGACAACCAGATGAACTTGATAATGGGAGTTCCTCCTGAAGTTCTTCCCACACTCATTACATTTGTATGATTTCTCTCCTGTATGGACTCTTTGATGTGCCTGAAGGTTTGAACTCAGAGTAAAGCCTTTACCACACACATTACATATGTATGATTTCTCTCCAGTGTGGACTCCCTGATGGGCCTGAAGACTTGAAGGCCGACTAAAGCCTTTCCCACACACATTACATATGTATGATTTCTCTCCAGTGTGGACTCCCTGATGGGCCTGAAGACTTGAAGGCCGACTAAAGCCTTTCCCACATTCCTCACATTTGTAGGGTTTTTCTCCTGTGTGGACCCTCTGATGAGCTACAAATGAAGCCCTTCCCACACTCCTCACATTTGTATGGTTTCTCTGCCGTATGGACTCTCTGATGGGACTGAAGGTGTGAATTCCAACTGAAGCTCTTATCACGTGTCACATTTGAATGGTTTCTCCCCAGTGTGGACTCTCTGATGGTCCTGAAGGTGAGAGGCCTGACTGAAGGCCCTCCCACACTCCTCACAATTATAAGGTTTCTCTCCCGTGTGGACTTTACAATGAATAGTAAGTGCTGACCTACGACTGAAGCCTTTCCCACATTCCCCACATTTGAATGGTTTCTCTACAGTGTGGACTTTCTGAGGAGTCTGCAGCTGTGAGCTCTGACTGAACTCCTTGCCACACTCATCACACTCACTGTGTTTTCCTCCCACGTGAACTCTCTGATGAATATGAAGAACCGAGCTGTAACGGAAGCCTTTTCCACACTCACTGCACGTATGAGACTTCTCTTTTGAGTGTAATTGCTGGTGAAGATCAAAGGTGGAGAGATCGGTGAAGGTTTCTTTACATTCATTACACTGGTAAGGTTTTTGTCCTGTGTGAATCATAGTATTCTGATCCAGTGTTGAAACCCTCGTGCTATCTTTTCTATAATCACTGTAGCCGTAAGATTTTTGACCCTTGTGTACTCCATGAGCATCAAGGTGATGTGAAATCCAACTGATGGTGTCAACATCCTCTTTACACTGACACAGTTTATTTTTCATGGAAATTTGCTGGTGTCTATTCTGATAATTCTGTGACTCAGTCAATGAAGTTTTCCTCCAAGAATCCTGGGCTCTCAAAGTTGCAAACCTTGGATTTCCAGTACTACTGGGATTACCTGCTTTATCATTTAATATACGATTCTCATCTTCAGAAATTTGAATAGGGTCCTGCCCCAATCTGGCAGGGGGAATCACCTTGTTTGTGGAACTGACAACTATTTATCATGGAGTCTTGGCATCTGGTTAAGTCATTTGCCATTTGTTGCCCGATTTGCCAGCAGGAAAGCTCTTCACGTGATCCTCTGTCTTGAACGGCCCTCAACTCACTTTGATTGTTTTCTTCTAGAAGGACAGAGAATTCAGAGATGTGGACATGTGAAAGCTTTGTTCAAAGATTCAAGATTTTACACTTAAGACACAGTATGAGACTTTAATGAACCTCAGGATGGTTCAGCTTATCTTTCGCACGACAAATCAAGTTCTCTGGTTTATATACTCACAGAAACCAAGAGATGGTCTGTTAAACTCCCAAATACTTAGCATTAATGAAACCCATTTAAAACCAAATGACTACTCTGACATACTATTTAAATCATCTTTCAAAAATTACATGTCATTCCTACCATAACACAGTATCAATAAAGACAAGCATTTTGCTGTGCTCACAGCTTTAACAGTGCCTAGCAGTTAGTCAGGGCTCAAGAAATGCATGCACAGGTGAACTCAGTTTGATTTCTAGGATTCTCTACAATTCTGAATCCCAGGTTAAGTTTGAACCAAGTCAGAGACGCGAAACAGCTTTTACAAGTCAGGTATCAGATACAGGAAAAGGACTGGAAAGTACAGTTTTGCTTAAGTTGAAAGGCTGCACCCGAGGCGGCAGCACACCAAGGGGGTTAGTGCTGAGGAGAATATGAAAGGGGCTAAAAACCGGGACTTCCCCGGTGGCACAGCGGTTAATAATCTGCCTGCCAGTGCAGGGGACACAGGTTCGAGCCCTGGTCCGGAAAGATCCCACATGCCGCAGAGCAACTAAGCCCGTGAGCCACAACTACTGAGCCCACGTGCCGCAACTACTGAAGCCCGCGTTCCTAGAGACCGTGCTCTGAAACAAGAGAAGCCACTGCAATGAGAAGCCTGCGCACCGCAACGAAGCAGTGAGCTGCTCCCACTCACCACAACTAGAGAAGAGCCCATATGCAGCAACGAAGACCCAACGCAACCAAAAATTAACTAATTTTAAAAAAGGTTCTAAGAATCAGTGGGGTTAAAAAAAAGCATGAAGACCTGTGCACTGGATCCTTCTGAGGCATTTGTGCTGCCTAGTATGTTCCTCCACTCCCCCTGCCAAGCAGGAGTCAAAATTTAGAGGCTAGGGAAGAATGCTGTCTCTTTAAAAACAGCATGGAAAATTTTTGGACACAGGTACATTGGTCTTTAACAAGAATGAGTTCCAAAGTGAAGAATGGGGTTTATGAGTGAGCTGGGAATAAATTCCATAGCCTGTGATAAGTATTGAGAAGAAACAGACTAGAAACTATTAAAGAATGATCAAAGCACTCAAGGTGACATTATCTAAAATGCCTTCTACAAGATACATACAAATGCACACACACACACACAAAATGTTTGTGGAGCTAACAAAGATCGATTTCTTATTAGTGAGGTGGGCTTTGGAGGAGGCAAATCGGACGCAGCGGGGCAAATCTTTTAAGGGAAAGGCTAACTCACCAGCTGGCTGTTTTCTGAGACCTGTTCTCCCCTGGTATAAGGGATAAGGAAATAGAAATTTCTTTCCTTCTATGGGAGGGTTACCTAAGAAGTAGACATAAGAATCCTCATTCAAAACAGTATTTCCTCCCCAAATGAATTTGCTCTGCTACTAAGAGCTCAAGGAAAGTCACAGGGAAAGCATTTTACTCAGTTTGGTTATAATTACAGGTTCTATACATATTTTTTGTGCAAGTTGACGAGGGCCAACTTGTACAGAAAGGCAAACACACACATACACACATCATGGGCACCTGAGAAGTTAGAATTAGGCTAGGAATTCATTTGAAGACAAAAAAACATTTAGCAATATCCCTTATTCACTCGGATTTGTTCACCGCCTACTAGCTATTTTCATGGAAGGCTAATTTCTCTATCCATTAACTCATTCGTTTATTCAAGAAATATTTAAGAGTTCCTGTCATGTACCAAGACTATGCTAAGCACTGAGGCTACTGAGCAATAAACATATAACAGACCGAATTCCTCCTGCACTCCTGGATTACCCTCCAGTGGAAGAAAGAGGTGAGAAACAGGTGAACAAAATGTACATGAGTGAAACGCTTAGAGACAAAACAAGGCAGGGCAGAGAGAGTAAGAAAGAGAGGACTGTATTTTCCATAGGGTGGTCAGAGGACAGCCACCCCCTCATCTTTAAGGTGACTGACTGAAAGAAGTAGAGGCCTAAAAGATTACAGGTGAAAGAGTATTCCAGGCAGAGAGAAGGACAAGGAAAAGGCTCTGTGGCAGAAGCATCCTTTGCAGGTCTGGAAAAGATAGGGTAAGAGGGAGGAGAGGTGATGTATTCAGGGAGGTGGTGGAGAACGAACAGCAGCCCACAGAAGGCTCTAGAAGCCACTTTCAGTGGTTTTTATTCTAAGTAAAAGAAGCCACAAGAGAATTTTGAAACAAGGACATAACCTGACTTAAAGTTACAAAAGATCACTTTGCCACCTAAAGAACAAACTGTGGGAGGAGAAGGGTGGCAACAGGTGACCAGTACAAAGACTATGCAATGGGCCTCCCTGGTGGCGCAGTGGTTAAGAGTCCGCCTGCCGATGCAGGGGATACGGGTTCGTGCCCCGGTCTGGGAGGATCCCATATGCCGCGGAGCGGCTGGGCCCGTGAGCCATGGCCGCTGGGCCTGCGCATCCGGAGCCTGTGCTCCGCAACGGGAGAGGCCACAACAGTGAGAGGCCCGCATACCGCAAAAAGAAAAAAAAAAAAAAAAAAAAAAAAAAAAAAAAAAAAAAAAAAAAAGACAGATACACCAGAAATACAGCTACACGTGCAACAACTCCTACAGAACAACTACTGAACGCTGGCAGAAGACCCCAGACCTCCCAAAAGGCAAGAAACTCCCCACATACCTGGGTAGGGCAAAGCAGAGAGATTCCCGCAGAGAGGAGCGGTGCCGAGCGGCACTCACCAGCCCGAGAGGCTTGTCTGCTCCCCCGCCGTGGCGGGCGGCGCTGGATCTGAGGCTCGGGCTTCGGTCAGAGCGCAGGGAGAGGACTGGGACTGGCGGCGAGAACTCAGCCTGAAGGGGGCTAATGTGCCACAGCTAGCCGGGAGGGAGTCCGGGAAAACTCTGGAGCTGCCGAAGAGGCAGGAGACTTTTTCTTCCCTCTTGGTTTCCTGGTGCGCGAGGGGAGGGGATTAAGAGCGCCGCGTAAAGGAGCTCCAGAGACGGGCGCGAGTCGCGGCTGAAAGCGCGGAGCCCAGAGACGGGCGTGGGACGCTGGGGCTGCTGCTGCCGCCGCCAAGAAGCCTGTGTGCGAGCGCAGGTCACTGTCCACACCGCCCTTCCGGGAGCCTGTGCAGCCTGCCACTGCCGGGGTCCCGGGATCCAGGGGCGGCTTCCCTGGGAGAACGCACGGCCCGCCCCGGGCTGGTGCAACGTCACGCCGACCTCTGCCGCTGCAGGCACGCCCCGCACTCCGTGCCCCTCCCTCCCGCCCGGCCTGAGTGAGCCAGAGTCCCCGAAGAGGCTGCTCCTTTAACCCTGTCCTGTCTGAGCGAAGAACAGACGCCCTCCGGCGACCTACACGCAGAGGCGGGGCCAAATCCAAAGCTGAGACCCAGGAGCTGTGAGAACAAAGAAGAGAAAGGGAAACCTCTCCCAGCAGCCTCAGAAGCAGCGGATTAAAGCTCCACAATCAACTTCATGTACCCTGCATCAGTGGAATACATGAATAGACAACAAATCATCCCAAATTGAGGAGCCAGGAGTCAGTGCTGTGCCTCTGAGGTGGGAGAGCCAACTTCAGGACACTGGTCCACAAGAGACCTCCCAGCTCCACATAATATCAAACGGCGAAAATCTTCCAGAGATCTCCATCTCAACACCAGCACCCAGCTTCACTCAACGACCAGCAAGCTACAGTGCTGGACACCCTATGCCAAACAACTAGCAAGACAGGAACACAACACCACCCATTAGCAGAGAGGCTGCCTCAAATCATAAAAAGTCCGCAAACACCCCAAAACACACCACCAGACGTGGACCTGCCCACCAGAAAGACAAGATCCAGCCTCATCCACCAGAACACAGGCAGTAGTCTCCTCCACCAAGAAGCCTACACAACCCACTAAACCAACCTTAGCCACTGGGGACAGACACCAAAAACAACGGGAACTACGAACCTGCAGCCTGCAAAGAGGAGACCCCAAACACAGTAACATAAGCAAAATGAGAAGACAGAAAAACACACAGCAGGAGAAGGAGCAAGATAAAAACCCACCAGACCTAACAAATGAAGAGGTAATAGGCAGTCTATCTGAAAAAGAATTCAGAATAATGATGGTAAAGATGATCCAAAATCTTGGAAATAGAATAGACAAAATGCAAGAAACAGTTAACAAGGACCTAGAAGAACTAAAGACGAATCAAGCATCGATTAAAAACACAATAAATGAAATAAAAAATACTCTAGATGGGATCAATAGCAGAATAACTGAGGCAGAAGAACGGATAAGTGAGGTGGAAGATAAAATAGAGGAAATAACTGCTGCACAGCAAAATAAAGAAAAAAGAATGAAAAGAACAGAGGACAGTCTCAGAGACCTCTGGGACAACATTAAACGCACCAACATTCGAATTATAGGGGTTCCAGAAGAAGAAGAGAAAAAGAAAGGGACTGAGAAAATATTTGAAGAGATTATAGTTGAAAACTTCCCTAATATGGGAAAGGAAATAGTTAATCAAGTCCAGGAGGCACAGAGAGTCCCATACAGAATAAATCCAAGGAGAAATACACCAAGACACATATTAATCAAATTGTCAAAAATTAAACACAAAGAAATCATATTAAAAGCAGCAAGGCAAAAACAACAAATAACACACAAGGGAATCCCCATCAGGATAACAGCTGATCTCTCAGCAGAAACTCTACAAGCCAGAAGGGAGTGGCAGGACATACTTAAAGTGATGAAGGAGAAAAACCTGCAACCAAGATTACTCTACCCAGCAAGGATCTCATTCAGATTTGATGGAGAAATTAAAACCTTTACAGACAAGCAAAAGCTGAGAGAGTTCAGCACCACCAAACCAGCTTTACAACAAATGCTAAAGGAACTTCTCTAGGCAAGAAACACAACAGAAGGAAAAGAACTACAATAACGAACCCAAAACAATTAAGAAAATGGGAATAGGAACATACATATCAATAATTACCTTAAATGTAAATGGACTAAATGCTCCCACCAAAAGACACAGACTGGCTGAATGGATACAAAAACAAGACCCATATATATGCTGTCTACAAGAGACCCACTTCAGACCTAGAGACACATACAGACTGAAAGTAAGGGGATGGAAAAAGATATTCCATGCAAATGGAAACCAAAAGAAAGCTGGAGTAGCAATTCTCATATCAGACAAAATAGACTTTAAAATAAAGACTACTAGAAGAGACAAAGAAGGACACTACATAATGATCAAGGGATCAATCCAAGAAGAAGATATAACAATTGTAAATATTTATGCACCAAACATAGGAGCACCTCAATACATAAGGGAAATATTAACAGCCATAAAAGGAGAAATCGACAGTAACACAATCATAGTAGGGGACTTTAACACCCCACTTTCACCAATGGACAGGTCATCCAAAATGAAAATAAACAAGGAAACACAAGCTTTAAATGATACATTAAACAAGATGGACTTAATTGATATTTATAGGACATAAAAAAAAAAAAAAAAAAAAAAAAAAAGACTATGCAATAATCCTGGAAAGAGATTTCCAACTGGGACCAGGTGATGGACAGCACAGGGCTGGTGAGAAGCAAAACAGATAGAGAGCTAACCACAGGAACTCACGACTGCTTGGTTCTCACCTAAATTTCTATCTGGGTTGCTGAATTCATCAACCAAAGCCTCTCTTTTCTTTCTGTATGTTTTGTATCTCGTTTGAAGAATGAGAACATGCAAAGTCACAAGTTAACATGAACGGGCTAGAGCTAAAGTTTACTAGAAATTTGAGTTCCAACTGCATATTCAAGGTATTGAAAGCTGTGTTTTTCAAACTTCGTATCACGACCCACTGAAGAAACAGCATTTATTTCACAACCTAGATACACAGGTAGAAAAGTATACATTACTAAAACGAAGCTTGAATGACCTATATCTAACCAATGTCTCTTTTCATGAAATCTGTTCCCACTGGCTCTCACACCACTCATGCCATCGCCCAGAGTTTCTGCTGCAATGTGTTGTACTCTTCCTAAGAAACTCTGATATTTTCTATACTATTTTATTTCATTAAAAAATCACACGTAGGGCTCAATAAATTGGCTTTATAATCCACTAATGGCAGGGAGGGAAATCTGAAAAAGAATACACAAGGTACAGCAAGATACTGTCGATTTACAGTTCTTTTACAAAATAATTGAAAAGGACCTGAAACACACTGTTTAGAAAGACCAGAGACATCCTCTCGTGTCCCACAGGAATTGCAAAAGTCTGGTCCCCAAACTCAGGGAACCACCTCAAGAGGCCCAAAGCCTTGAAACACCAGGGTCACAAAGACACGCGCAGAGAAAGGCTGTCCTCACCCACTGAGACCAGGTTCCGGAAGTTTTCCACCATCACATCCTGGTACAGCTTCCTCCGGGCCGAGTCCAGCAGCCCCAGCTCCTCCTCTGTGAAGGCCACGGCCACGTCCTTGAAGGTCACCGCCTCCTACGACAAACAACACCACCTCAATCTTATACCCAGTGGCCAGTGGAAGAGGGGCAGCCCTGAGGAGACGAGGAGGATGGGAAGTTGCTCCGGCTCCTGTGAGGTGTGCAGACTTCCCAGCACCCCCTCCTTCCATCCTGCCAATGCCACACACTGACTTTCCTCAGCCTCACCGGACGTGCAGCTATGAAAGAGAAAGCTTTGTGTGTTTACCTGGGGCTCTCAGACAACCATAAGTAAACTCCCTAGAATTCTAACCACTGGATCCTGAACTAAAAAGCTTTCACTGTTTAATTATTATTGCCAAGTGCCCCAGAAACAGTTACCAATTTAGTCCTGGCAGTATTTGATGGCACCTGCTTTCTCATTGAGGTGGGAACCAGCTGAGAAGGAGTGTTATAGGTGGAAATTAACCAAAAGGCCATGCCAGGTCTCTGAATGAAAACTCTCTCTTTCCCCGTTTCTGTCTTTCGCTTGAATGCGATACTCTGACTCCAGACCCTTGGTTTTCTGGGTGAGTCTGAGCTGGTTCCTCCTTTTTTCACAACCCCTATTCTTTATATTTAAAACAAAGATGAAACCAAGCACCTCTTTATACAATTGTTCTGAGCTGTCTATGCAGTGACAAGTGCTTTAAGTACCACTGGACTTTTTAAACTAAGGTCATGTATTACTCTGATTAGAAAAAAATATAAGATGGAAAAAGAAACAAACCAGTAAATAAAATACACAAAGGGTCTGACTCAAGCGTGGGGAAGACTGAATCTAACTCTGGTCGTGAGAAAACTTCTAACAATACATTATTTTTTCTGCGTGAAGCAGCCGTTTGATCCTGCTGTGCTCTGCCGTATTTGGATATTCTACCAAAAAACATCCAAGGCACCACATATAAAACATACCTCTTAAATTCTGAATACCTAAACCTACTATGTTAAGGGCAAAAAGGGGCAATATTCTTTAGAACAGATATTTTGAGAAAAAGGTTAAATCAGGAACACTGTCACTGTAGTGCTCCTAAAACAGGAGAAGTCTTTAAACTAAATGTCTGTGAATAAAGAATAGTTTAAAAAATAGGTGCAGGGCTTCCCTGGTGGCGCAGTGGTTGAGAGTCCGCCTGCCGATGCAGGGGACACGGGTTCGTGCCCCGGTCCGGGAAGATCCCACATGCCGCGGAGCAGCTGGGCCCGTGAGCCATGGCCGCTGAGCCTGCGCGTCCGGAGCCTGTGCCCCGCAACGGGAGAGGCCACAGCAGTGAGAGGCCCGCATACCGGGGGGGAAAAAAAAAATAGGTGCATAAGTTTGCAGGAACATGATAAAGCAATTAAAAGTGAATGTTAGCTAGTATTAAATGAAAAAAACAATTTAAAACTGTATCTATGTTATAAATACAAATACACATCCATGGATACATATGATGAAGAGATTACAGAAAAAAGCAGCTAATTTGTAAGCAGGTAAGCAGTAGACTGGAAGATGTCCTTCATTTCCCTTAATTTTTCTTTTACTTGTAAAATAAAAAAATGATGAAATAAAACAAAAATTAAAACCAAAACCAATTAAATTTAACAGGAATTTTAAAAAAAGCACACATGGCACACTCAGGTCCTCATATGCTTAGACTCTCCTTGAAAGAGAAAACCCATATGGAACTATACCCAATATTTTGTAATAACCTATGAGGGAAAAGAATCTGAAAATATATGTATATATATGTATAACTGAATCACTTTGCTGTACACCTGAAATTAATACATTGTAAATCAACTATACTCCAATCAAAAAAAAAAAAGAAAAAGAAAGAAAAAGAGGAAAACCTGTGTCCAATCTGAGTACAAAAATGGCGTTTTTAACAGCAAGAAAGGCAAGCTCTACTCACCTGGAATGTGCTCATTTTCTCTCTCCTTCTGGGGAAGTGCAGAGTCCTAGCAAGACAGACAGGGAAAGAAGAAGTCAATGGAAACTGGTTTAAAGAAAAAGAAGTCACTAACCCACGTGGTGCTCATTGTGAATTACCAAGGCTCCCAGTCCTCGGGGTGGCTACAGCTGATTATGCTTGATGAGCAGAGCCCCACGCAGATACCAGATGCCCCCGTGAACCCCCTCAGTGGCTGTGTGAGGAATGACCTGCCCAGCCATACACAGTGGCCCCCTCACAGTGTGCCTGCAGCTTCCACAGGGGTCATTCTTATTCTGGGTATGGTGTAAACAGAGACCATGTAAGTCAGAGTAGGTTTTGGAGTCAATATGCATGGGCTGTGATCAGGCTACGCCATTCACTAGCAGTGTCACCCTGGGCAAATTATTCACATCTCTTCGCCTCCGTTCTGTCCTCTGCCAGTGGGGGAGAACACGGGCATCCACCTCGTGAGATCGTCCTAAGGTAGGAGGCTCTGAGAACACCACTGTCAGGGTTTCTTATTTCTTAGCAACTGCGGTAAAGCAGATGATATTTTGGTTAGAAATTATCCTTAGAGATGTGATTTCTACCAACAGAAGACTGTCAGACACGTGGAGGTCATACGTTGTTGCCCTGTTATGTGAGAGTCTTTAGACTTCTGAAAATCTCTGCTTGTCTTCCTAAAGATTTTGTGACTGCAACAATAATATTTAAATTGACATGGACAACTTTTTACAAAAGGTATAAAAATACGTTAAGTTTCTTTTTAAACAGGAAGTACCCTTTTGACAATTATGCACAGAGGTAAAGAGACCTAATAAAAGCCAGGATTCTGCAACAACAATAAAAAATATTTTGACAGTCCATACCTAATTCAAATGAAAAAAGACAGGAATCTGAATTGTAATTATATCATTATAAATATAGGAAAGTTTAAGAAATAAATGGGAGACTTCCCTGGTGGTGCAGTGGATAAGACTCCACATTCCCAATGCAGGTGGCGCGGGTTCGATCTAGTACAAAAGATAGCAATGATTCCACTCCCCAGAGCTTGGGAGAGATATATCTTCACAACTTCTAACGACCTCCATTTTGACTCTACACTTGCTAGCTGGCTTCTGCTCAATTCAGGATTCTGAAAGGGGCCCTGACAGTTGACAATAATTAGTGGGGGAATAAAATCATTGGACTAAGTAGGGCTTTGGTGAATCCAGCTCAGTTTTATCTGTGACATCCAGCAGGGTCAATTTCCTCGGCCTCAGTTTCCAGAAAAGACCCTCTCTTGAGCTTCTCGAATTTTCACGTGCATGTGAATTACTGCGGGATCTTGTTGGAATGCAGCCTCCTGGGCCCCCTACGCAGAAATTATAAATCAGAAGGTCTCGAATGGGGCTCAAGGCTGGGCATTTCTATCCAAGTGATGCCAATGCCGCTGGTTTGTGGACCACAATTTGAGTAGCACTGCAGTGTAACATCAGTCCCACAAAAAACAGCCTCCACTACACAGAAACATACACAAAGAGTAAACAGACAAAAAGGCACTAAAACATTAACAACTGTTATCTTTACATCCTAAAGTTATAGATCATTAAAATTTTTCTTTATGTATATATCTGCATTTTTCCATAATGATTATGCTACTTCTATGATATACATATTATTTGAAATAAAATAAATGACCCAGTTGAGAAAACTATCTTAAAAACTCATAAAATAGCCTAAACCTTGCTCTCAAGGTCCCCACAATTAAGTCCCAACCTACTTTCATGATATGATACTAGCCAGTACCCTATGCTCAAAGAGAATATACCAAAGGGATTAGCAAACTCAGGTGCTGGACTCAAACTGCCTGGGTCCCAACCCCAGCTCTGCCTCCTACCATCTGGGTGAGGATGGGCCAACAGGGTTGTGTTCCCTGCCCCCAGCTCCTCATCCTTAAAGTAGAGAAAACAGCAGTACCAATTCACAGAGCCACTGCCTGATGGAAATGTGTTCATTTGCATAAAGCTTTTAGAATGGAAATTAGTGACCAAGGCTCAGTTATCATCGTTACCCATGTCCCATACGTTCTACAATTTACAGGAATACCTTAAGTAGAAGAACGCCAAGTCCTACTCACGTGGGGCTCTGTTGCCTCTTCCTCCGTGCAGTGCTTTTTGAGAAGCCAGGGCTGGGGAAGGAAAGGAGACTGTGAAATACCAGGGCTGTGTTTCCATCCCCACTAATTCATACCGCACCCCCTTCCGCCCCCGAACCAGCTAGAAGTCCTCTCCTTCCAAAACAGGCCAGGAGTCCAGGACAATTCAGCTTCCTGGGCTCACAGAATCCCGCTGCGAAATGGGTCCTCCCGAATTAGCGTAGTATTAATACCAACAATGTATCAGGCAGTTGTAGACCTTTTACTTGTGCTATCTCGTTTCTTCTCACAACACTCTACTAACAAGGCATTCCTTTTTCCCCCCTTTTACCGAACAGCAACGGAGGCACAGAGGAGTTAAGCAACTCACCCAGTGTGACGCCGTATGAAGCGGTAGGGCTAGCTCATAGGTGGGGGACGGGGTCAGGTTAGGGGTGAAGAAAACCGGGGAGACCCTCAAACCCCAGGAGGCACGACCTGAGCCCACCCCATCCCGGGTACGTTACCAAACGCAAAGAAGCTCCGCCCGCGGGACGTACATCACCACTCCAGGCCCTCAAACCTCCGCTCTTAGCCGCTCCTCCTCTTTCTCCCCAAATGAAAGGTCTGCAAAGGTTGGCCCCAGGCGCATGTCGGGGAAGCTTGAATGGGTCGTGAAGAGCGGACCTGAAACACCGTCAGCAAGCAAAACATGGCTGCTACGTGTCCTCCTGGGGCGGAAGTGCCTGCGACTAATCCGGAACTCCTGGACCACATTTCCCAGAATTCCGCGGGTAAACCTTTACAGCGAGGCCTTACTGTAGCTGCAGTATATGGGACTACACGAGTTTACGAGCTCTGGACTACATGTCCCAGAATGCAAGGGTGGGTGCCGGGGTGTCTACCGGCACGAGCTCTGGACTACATGTTTTCACTCTGGTTTTCACTTTCCGGAATCCCTGAGAAGGTCTCAGGCAGTCTTGCCGTTCTAATGTGTAGGCCTCAGAAGAGTGTAGATTCTGTTCATTGAAAGGCGTACAAACTCAGTAGAATCTTGGACGTCTTCAAGAGGCTAAGCGACAGAAAAGCATTACCAGCCACGAAGGCTTCCTGGTAAACCCCAAAGAGTTTCACCATTGGAATAAGGGGAGAAGGAAACTGGGCTTTCTTTGGCAGGGACTGAAGCCAAACGCCAAAACACCTCATTCCCTGAAATTGTGTAAAGGTGAACGTGTTTTGTTAGCATCTTACAACCCGTGCAAAAGCAAGGGAAAATCCTTTCTAGAGACAGACATCAACATTCTAGGTCTCAAGTTATTTCTGTAATTATAAAATCTGTGACATTGCTATTTGACCAAGTGAACTTTAAGGGGAAGAAAAAAGCATTACTTGACATACGGAGGGACACTTCACAGTCATAAAAGTTTCAAATTATCAGAAACTAATAACTTCAGCTGATACTTTATAAAGCAAAAATTGACAGAACCATGAAGAGAAACATTCAAATTCATAATTGGATCTGGAGATTGGAACACATACATAGAGGGAAATGTTGAGCCTTAAAAGCATATATTAAAGTAGAAAGGGGGGCTTCCCTGGTGGCGCAGTGGTTGAGAGTCCGCCTGCCGATGCAGGGGACACGGGTTCGT
Organism: Mesoplodon densirostris; assembly: GCF_025265405.1. NCBI lineage: Eukaryota > Metazoa > Chordata > Mammalia > Artiodactyla > Ziphiidae > Mesoplodon > Mesoplodon densirostris. The sequence goes on along the minus strand of NC_082663.1, from coordinate 100,741,108 downwards.
GCCCTGGTCCGGGAAGATCCCACATGCCGCGGAGCGGCTGGGCCCGTGAGCCATGGCCGCCGAGCCTGCGCGTCCGGAGCCTGTGCTCCGCAACGGGAGAGGCCACAACAGTGAGAGGCCCGCGTACAGCAAGGAAAACAAAAACAAAACAAAACAAAACAAAATAAAGTAGAAAGGAAGTTGAAAATTGATTCAGAAAACATCCATTTCAGGAAGTTAATAAATGAATGATAAAACTGAAGAAGGCAGATGGAAAAATATAAGATCAGGTTAATGAAATACAAAATAAAGTAGATCCCACACACACCCACAAAACAGAAATTAAAGAAACAAACAAAACAAACAAAAAAAGATCATCCATAGTATAAACAAAGATTTTTTCAAAAATTTGTTCCAAATTCTTTCAGGAAAATATCCTCCAAGAACTATTCCTGACTTAAGCCAACATAGCACACAGGATTTCTTTCCACTACAAGTAAAGTGAAATCTTGGATATAGCATGATGAAATACGGTAACATGATTAAGTTTTATTTATTCACCTCCTGTTCCCTATGGCACCCTCCACTCCCTTCTCTACCCCGTAAGCTACCATTCTAATTTGTTTGATGTGTTTTCTTTTGGGTGTGTTCTTGTGCAAAATGTGCACTTGTGTATATTTTCAATTTATATAAATAATATTGTGTCATAAAATTCATTCTGGTGTTTATTTCCTTCATTCAGGAGTATATTTTTAAGATTCACCCATCCGGGCTTCCCTGGTGGCACAGTGGTTGAGAGTCTGCCTGCCGATGCAGGGGACGTGGGTTCATGCCCCAGTCTGGGAAAATCCCACATGCCGTGGAGCGGCTGGGCCCGTGAGCCATGGCTGCTGAGCCTGCACGTCCGGAGCCTGTGCTCCGCAGCGGGAGAGGCCACAACAGTGAGAGGCCCACGTACCGCAGAAAAACAAACAAAACAAACAAAACATTCACCCATCCATCTAATTTGTTTCATAGAGTTCCATTTTCTGCACCCACATTTTACCTGTACTCTTCCAACTGCCATGCCAATGATAATAAAATAAACGTCTTCTTACATTTGTTTATAGACGTATCTGAGAATTTCTTTGGAGTACATACCCTAGTGAAGTTATTTCATAGCAAATGTGTATACTTTAATAATATAGCCAGATTGACTTCCTGAATGGCTACACCAGTCCAGATTACCAAAGAGTTGCACGTCAGGTTTTTGTGCAACCACTTACCTTCATTTGGACGACTCATCACCATTTTGCTAGTGTATTAAATGTATAGTAGTATCTTGTTTTAGTTAAATTTCTCTGATTTCTAATAGGTTTGATCTTTTTTTCAAATGCTTGGTAGCTTCATCTATAAATGTCTACTTAAAACTTTTGCCCCATTTTCTAATGTGGATGCTATCTTTTTCTTCCTCATTTCTATTACATATTCTGATTATTAATACCTTTTCAGTTTTACCAATTACAAGTATCCTTTCCTAATTGGGCACGTGTTTCTAAAATTTTTCTATTGTGTTCTTCATGGAATAGAAATCTTTAATTATAAGATAATAAACCAATAATTTCTTAATATCTGTGCTTCTGAAACTCCTCAGGTGAAAAAATATATTTCTACCTTTTAAAAATTAACTTTCTAGACTTATCTTTCACATGTAGGTCCTTTAAATATTTTGGAGTCTATTTATGTACATTTTATTACATGGGATCCACTTTTATTTTTCTCCAAGAGAAATTCTTAAAAATAGTGATATTCATGGCTTGAAGATTCAATATTACAAAGATATCAGTAATCCTCAAAATGATCTATAGGCTCAATCAAACCCCAATAAAAACATCAGCATTTTTCCCCTTGGAAATTGATGAGATGTTTACAAATATTATGTGGGAAAGCAAAGAGCTACAAGAAGAGCTGGGGGCTTCCCTGGTGGCGCAGTGGTTGAGAATCTGCCTGCTAATGCAGGGGACACGGGTTTGAGCCCTGGTCTGGGAAGATCCCACATGCCACGGAGCAACTAGGCCTGTGAGCCACATAGTGAGCCTGTGTGTCTGGAGCCTGTGCTCCCCAACAAGAGGCCGTGATAGTGAGGCCCACGCACCACGCTGAAGAGTGGCCCCCGCTTGCCACAACTAAAGAAAGCCCTCGCACAGAAACGAAGACCCAACACAGCAAAAATAAATAAATAAACTCCTACCCCCAACATCTAAAGAAACATAAAAATAAAAAATAAAAGAAGAGCTGGGACAATCTGAAAGAAGAATGAAAAGAAAGATATTAGTCACATTAAATCTTACTATAAATCTACAATATAAGATAGTCTGGTGTTTGCTCAAGGATAGACAAGATAATAGACATCAAAATCCATGTTGAAACAGACATTATAACAACGTGTAAAAAGAAAACACTGCAGGGAGTTCCCTGGTGGTCTAGTGGTAAGGATTTGGCGCTTTCACTGTGGTGACCCTGGTTCAATCCCTGGTCAGGGAACTGAGATCCTGCAAGCCACGCAGCACAGCCAAAAGAAAAAAGAAAGAAAAGAAAACACTGCAGCAGAGAGGGGAAAGAACTCTTGTTAATACAGTTGATCCTTGAACTAGGGTTCAAGGGGGTTAGGGGTGCCAACCCGCTGCTAAGTTGAAAATCCAAGTATAACTTATAGCCAGTCCTCTGGACGTACATGGTTTCTCCATAATCGGCAATTCTGCATCTGAGGATTGAACCAACCTTGGATCGTGTAGTAGTGCAGTATTTACTATTAAAAAAAATCCTCGGGGGCCTCCCTGGTGGCGCAAGTGGTTGAGAGTCCGCCTGCCGATGCAGGGGATACGGGTTCGTGCCCCGGTCTGGGAGGATTCCATATGCCGCGGAGAGGCTTGGCCCGTGAGCCATGGCCGCTGAGCCTGCGCGTCCGGAGGCTGTGCTCCGCAACGGGAGAGGCCACAGCAGTGAGAGTCCCGCATACCGCAAAAAAAAAAAAAAATCCTCGGGCTTCCCTGGTGGCGCAGTGGTTGAGAGTCCGCCTGCCGATGCAGGGGATACGGGTTCGTGCCCCGGTCTGGGAAGATCCCACATGCCGCGGAGAGGCTGGGCCCGTGAGCCATGGCCTCTGGGCCTGTGCGTATGGAGCCTGTGCTCCGCAATGGGGGAGGCCACAACAGTGAGAGGCCCGCATACAGCAAAAAAAAAAAAAAAAAAAAAAAAAAAAAAATCCTCGTATAAGTGCACTTGTGTAGTTTAAACCCATGTTGTCCAAGGGTCAACTATTGGTTCTCAGTCAGCTGGATATCCATATGGGAAAAATATTAATCATTACTGCATAGGATATAAAAATATAAATTCCAGAAGATCTGCAGACTTAAATTTGAAAAGTAAACAATGATGCTTTAGGAAAGAAACGTAAGATAACAGCCTTTTTGCCCTGGAGTAGGAAGAATTTCTTAAGACCAAAAAAATCACCAACTGTGAAAGAAAAAATTGAAAAATTGGACTATTTTAAAGTTAAGAAACACTGTAAATCCAAACGCAGCACTCTTGGGCCAAAAGTGAGAGATATTTTAAAAACATCTATGGAATAAAAGACTCAGATGCATCCCTCATGCCCATGCATTCTTCAAGGGTCAACTGTATCTACCAAAGTTGAACATATACCCTATAACCCTTTGGTTCCACCCATAGAAATATCCCTCAAACAAGTGCACAAGGCACATTCTAGATTGCTCACATCACCACTAACTGTGATAGCCAAGAATGGGGAAGTACCAATACCCACCAATAATGGGGTTAATAAATAGATTTTGATATGTTTACACACTGCAATAATATCCACCAATGAAAATGAATCAAAGGTATCCACTCCCAACAATATGGATAAATGTCATGGATATACTGTGGAGCAAATGAAGCCAACACAAAATAGCACCTATTACATGACTCCATTTATATAAAGTACAAAATAGGCTAAGTGAATCTACACCATTACAAATTAGTGGCTACCATATGGAAAGGAAGGTTACTGGAAAGAGCCAAAAAGGGATGCTTCTAGGGTTTGGGGTTTGTCCTGGTCCTCCAAGAACTAGACGGCAAAGTGCTGAGAAAGACTTTAATGAACAAATATTTCATTAGGGGAAACATCAGAGAGAAAATGGCAGGGAGCTCTGGAAGGCTGGCAGAACTATCAGCTCATAGTGCAAGTCTGACCCTGAGTGAAGATTTGGAAGAAAGATTTGGTAAATCATCCGAGACTGCCTTGTAATCTACGTAAAATCCTTCAAGGCTGTCAGAGTCCTTGAAAAAAGGTCACTGGACAGAGGAATCCTGGTCTCCAAGAAATGGCCTGCCTTAGGATCCCTGCTGTGCTGACTAGGAGCAATCAGGGGCAAGGCCGGCCTCCAGGCAAACGTGGTGATGGATTTAAGAGCAGCAGCTGGGACCTTTGGCCAGTTATGCTCCCTGTGGTCATAACTGTGAAACAGGAGACTCTCAACGTGGATGCTTCCTTGTGATAAGATCTGGTTGTTTATTTCTGTCAGTAATAATACTGAAGCAACGTTGCGTCCTTCTCAGGATATCATACCCCAGAGATCTAAAACGTTTGTTTGTTCTGTTATTGATAATGTTCATCTCTTGGCTAAGGTAGTGTTCACCAAATTTACACCTACTGTATTTCTTGTTGTGATTAATACTTTGTGGAGAGATATTTTGGGTTTTGTAGCATCCTGCTCCTTGTAAACTTTCAACCAGTAGTTTTATAATTCATTGATTACTCTTGCCAGAACCTATCATTACTATGATGGTTGTAAATAATGATTTTTACATTACATCATTCCTTCTATATATTTATGGTTTGGCATTCTATTATGAGAGCCCTTCCTTCCCTCCCTTCCTCTTTTTTTATTCATATTCTGTATGATAATTATTTATTTTATGGTCAAATTGCTCAGATTTACCCAGTGTGAGTCTCTTCAAGCTGGATCTTTTTACACGTCCCACCACTCTTTCCTACTTTCTGGCACAGTAAGTTTTCTCCAGGATCATTCTACACTTTCCTTGCTCCAGCCCTGAAATAGAAACATGGATATACGTGCTTATATACATCACATACACATGTGTGTGTTTGTATATCCTCACACTTCCATATCTACTTCTGTAAATACCTAGCACGTGCACTCACTCCCTCTCTCTCTCTCCAGATGGGTGGACGGATGGATGGATGGATAGACAGATCTGTATAAATAACTTATGGTCAGACTTCCATATCCGTGGTTCCTCTGTATCTGCAATTCTGCAACCATGGGTTCAACCAACCACAGATCATGTAGTAGTGTAGTAATTACTATTAAAAAAAACCCTGCATATAAGTGGGCCTGCCCAGTTCAAACCCATATTGTTCAAGGGTCAACTGTAACTTGCTAAATAAAGCCCTTTAACCAACTATATTAAAAATACCACCATTGGTCTGCATATGGAATGCCATCCAAACCTGCTTTGTCCTTACTGGTTCCACATCCAGAGGGTCCTCTGCTATTATGCTCAGTTCTCTCCTCATGTGCATCTTTTCAACAAGAGAAACTTTTTTTTTTTAAACCTCCACAATGTAGGTATATCCACTTTTGTTTCTAGCTCCAGGATTTTCCCTCTCCCTATTATGGATCTGTAGTTAAAGCACAGCATAAATAATAAAGCTTCAATTGTTGAAACTCATGAATTTTTCTGTGTACGCAAAATAATCTGAGAACTGTTTTGATTTTGAAATTGGCTTCCAGAGTTCATACCATAATTTTGATCTTATATGCCTTATGACAATATAGAACAATCATATGAGGTCTTAACTGCAAGGGGTAATTATTTAATACTTTTTCAAATTCTATTAAAATAATTTCCTGCTTTGGCAATATCCACTATTCAATGAAAAAAATATAACATGAAGTTATAAAATGGAAAAATATCACAAAATGCTCCTTGCCTAGGAAAACCACTCTGGAAGAGTATCCCTTTACACATGATCTTATGCATGTACACATACATGTGTGCACATGCACACATACACAAACACTAACAAAGATTTATGGTTGATTATACTATGAAGGCTACAATCTGTGACCTCTCAAAGCCCATATTGTGTATCTCCTGCGATTATGATATGTCATAAATTTTTAAAATAAATTTATTTATTTAATTTATTTATCTTTGGCTGCATTGGGTCTTCGTTGCTGCGTGCGGGCTTTCTCTAGTTGCAGTGAGTGTGGGCTACTCTTCGTTGCGGTGCGCGGGCTTCTCATTGCAGTGGCTTCTCTTGTTGCGGAGCACAGGCTCTAAGCACGTAGGCTTCAGTAGTTGTGGCACACAGCCTCAGTAGTTGTGGCACACGGGCGTAGTTGCTCCACGGCATGTGGGATCTTCCTGGACCAGGGCTCAAACCCGTGTCCCCTGCATTGGCAGGCGAATTCTTAGCCACTGTACCACCAGGGAAGTCCCTGTCATCATTTTACCAGCTTCAGATTAATAGAGGAATCTATCAAAACTCAAATTCTTACAGCTGTACACTAATTTCCATTAAAAAATTTAGTGACATCATTGATGTGGTGTTCATCTTTTTGGTATTTTAATCTCATACTCAATAACTTCCAATTATATGATTTCTAAATCAAAGAGATCTAATATATTCTGATATATATACTCCTTTCCTGAAACCATGCTTCACTGCAACCAATAGGGAAAAGCACATAAGTGTCAGTCTTGTCTCAATAATACATTGGATAATTTTATCAAATTCCTACAAGTTTTCTGGGTATTTGCCTCATGGATGTGGGGGGAGAATATGGCATAGCCCCTACCTGAGAAGTTTAGAAGAAATGCTACAATAATTAGAAGGCAAACATTTCAAAGTCTGGATGAAAATGCAGAGAATTAGAAATCAGTAAGTTCAAGGTCAACTAAAAATTTTTTTTTCTAGGGACAAACAATTTTTGTGACACTTTCAAAGTGTTACAGTAAACCCTGCCTTAATATTGACAGACAAAAAAATCAATTGTATACTATGCAGTTACTGTTGTTGCAAAGTTAATCATGTTTTTTCACTCTGTACCATCAGAAAAAAAAAATCACAAGATAGTTCAATTTCTACTGAACACAGTCCTTGGAAAACTAGACGGGGTCTCAAATAACCACCCAACTTGAGAACAGAGGATGCGGGAGGCAAGGAGCCAGTTGCGATAGGCTAATAGCATATTAATATTGAAGATTGGGGGGGCTTCCCTTCCCTGGTGGCGTAGTGGTTAAGAATCTGCCTGCCAATGCAGGGGACACGGGTTTGAGCCCTGGTCCAGGAAGATCCCACATGCTGCACAGCAACTCAGCCGCGTGCCACAACTACTGAAGCCTGCACACCTAGAGCCCGTGCTCCACAAAGAGAAGCCACTGCAATGAGAAGCCCACACACTGCAATGAAGAGTAGCCCCCACTCACTGCAACTAGAGAAAGCCTGCGTGCAGCAATAAAGACCCAACGCAGCCAAAAATAAATTTAAAAAATATATATTGCAGATTGGTTTTCTGCAGTGGTTTTCAGTATTTCAACAAAAGTTCATGTCCTGAATTAATTTTATTTTGCAGGTTTCCCCATCTGGATACAACTTTCATATATTATACATTTCCCCCTTTTGGTTTATTTAAAACACACGTACTGAGCACACCTAAAAGCACTAGTCAATGATAAGGTTGTGTAGATTCAGCAGCCAAGTCCCTGCCCTCATGGAGCGCACATTCTCATGGACATCAATTTTGACTAGCTCATCCTTACACTTTTGTTAAAGCCCAGACCAAACTCTTTTCCTTTCTAAGTGCTATCTCCTAAGTGACATCTGATAAATGTCAAAGTTCTGAATGCAGCCCTTACTGCACCACTCAGAAGGGATCTCTGCTGTGTGGTCTGCTGAACACTAGGATCTGTTTAGCTACTGCTTCAACACCAACTAATTTAAAATACTTTCTCTCCTATGAGACCTGACGCTTGCAAGAATGCACGTTGCACGTGAGTTTTTTGAAAACATCATTTTGTAGAACTTCTTTCCTCTGACAGTTCCTTGATGTTCTTACCACAGTCGCTGCTTTCATAAAATGTATCCCCAGTATGCATTTTGTGATGACTTATAAGATTGGAGCGTCAACTGAAGCTTTCACCACACGTCTCACACTGGTAAGGTTTCTCCCCTGTATGAACTCGCCTGTGATACTGAAGCTCTGAAGACCAACTAAAGACTTTACCACACACATCACATCTGTACGGCTTCTCGCCAGTGTGGATGCTCTGATGAAGCTGAAGACTTGAGGCCTGACTGAAGTGCTTCCCACACTCCCCACACTTGTATGGTTTCTCTCCTGTGTGGACCTACTGATGCATGTCGAGGTTCAGGCTCCACTGGAAGCCCTTCCCAGTGTCTTGGCCACTGTATTTATTTCTACTTGTCTACACTTATCTGTCACTTGGGGGTTATAATTGTACCTGGTCCATGGATACGTTGTACAAAAGATCTGTAAAGTAGTTACAAGGAACTGACACAGAGTAAGCACTCCACAGACATTGGCTATTAGCTATTGGACATATTTCTCCATGAAACAGATTACTTTATCAGTGGATGACTCGGTGGGAGACAGTGAATCACAGCATCACAGCATGTTGAAAGTGACCTAGTTCACACTCTTATGTGAAAAAAAGAAAAGTGTGCATGCGTAGAAAATGTCTGAAAGTTTACATAACGAATAGTTCATCATGTTAACTTTGAGGATTAGAATAAATCAGGAAAGGAGGAAAGAAAAACTTGAGTGTCATTCAATTTCTACATCATTTGTGTTTCTATACTGAGACTCTGAATACACTGGAAGTGCCATTTTTTTGAATGTGGCGGGATAAAGGTTTTCAAGTTCTCCTGATACATCCGTATTATTATTTCAGAATTGCCGGCATTTCTTGCCATCTTCGGATCTACACCCATTTGAGTCAGGGGGCCATTCTGGACGGAGGAGATAATACAGCAGAAGTGAAGTGAGAGAAAAGGAGAGAAAAGATTTTCTCTTTTCTCTTCAAAGAGAAAAGGTCTTTGGAATGGGAACAACTCACAACCAAACTTTGGGAAAAGGATGTGATGGAAAACGAGACAAACATCCTACCCCTGTGATGAGAAGGATTCCCTGGGCTGGATGGAGCGAGGTCACAGGTGGCTGGACAAGGAAACCAACTACGGAGAAACACACACAAGTGCAGAGCAAACACCCCGAGGCCACTCAGCCTGACCCCATGCAAACATGTGTCCAGCAGCCAGCCCTTCACCTGTGGCTCCCCAGCAAGACAGGTACCTCGGGGGTGCCAACTCATTCTGAGTCCATTATGCCTGGCCATTCATAAACCGCTGTCTAACTTGTGAGGAATAAACTCTAACTGTTTATGAGGAAGTTGGGGAAGGAGATTGAAAGGTTACTTAAATGGAAAAAAAAGAAGTTCAGGAACGCACAATGGTAGAGCGACAAGAAAAGGACCTTAAAAGATGGAAAGGATTTGCCAAAGAAGAGAAAGAAAAAGAAATGATTCCAAATGGGTTAACCTGCACCTAGGAAGTTAAGGAAGATTACTGATGTGTGAAGACTATGGAATAAAGAGAATAAAATTTATCAGAAGTTGCTGAGAATATGGTAAGCAGCATGATTATCAAATTATGAATTGGCTGCAATGGCATTCTAGGGGGACACTAGGAAGGGGAAGCAAATGTTCATGAGATGACAGTGGCAGGTGGAAAGTTGTTTCAGGGGAACATCAGTCTTGCAGAGTGTGTATCAGAGGAGGGCAAGTGTGAGCAAGCAAGGAAATACTAAGTGTATACGGTTCCTTCACTGAGTGCACCCAGCCCCGTGGTCAGCCTTGAGAACAAGCAGGACTTCAGGTACTGGAGCTACATTTCATTCATCAAGACTTGAGAAGACACCCTTAACTCAGGTCTTCTCTTCAAACTCCATCTTTCCTTCTTGACCTTCATTTGGCCTCTTCCCTTACCCTCAAGCTGTGGACTGAGGCCACAGAGCAAGATGGGTCACTAGTGTCCTCCATCCCCTGGCGACTGTGGTTCACATCAGTGGAGCACCAAAGGCAATAACCAAGTAACAGACACAAGAGTGTAGGAAGAGGAAGAGATTCTGATAAGGCTTTCTGTGACAGTGTGGGCCAAGTCGGCTCTATATGGCTGGTACCACCTGAATTATGAGCAGCCTTAGGGGAGAAGTTCTCAGAAGGCAGAGCCTGGCTCTCTAGAGGCTCTGTGTCCTCACAGCCCACTCCAAGACCTCAGTTACAGCTTCGGCCCCCAAACTCTCTCCCTCTGCCTACTCAGGGTTTTTGAAGTCTTCTTTCCTCCACATTTCTCTTGAGAGGTGGAGGAGGAAGATGAGCTTCAGGCCAGCTCATATTCCCCTGGGATCCCAGCAGGATGCCTATCATGAACCTCCCACCTTCTAGGAATCTCCTAACATCTCCACATTTGGGGAATTTTCATTTCAGGTATGCTTCAATTGCTGGCTGGAGATGGCCTGTTGGAAGGTGGCTAAAGGCAAGTAGGAATCCTTCGGGCAGCCTGGCCCTTCTCGACTGTCAGACATCTTCAGGGATATTCTAGGAAACGTTGTTTGTTCTAGAGAAGGGAGGGAAACACTCCAATTGTCCAATAATGCTTGAATGGAAAATAAATGATGCTATACGCATGTGATGAAATAATATCAAACAGTCAAAAATCAAAGACCTAGATCTATATGGACTGATGTGGATAAATCTTGAAAAGATAATATTGATTGAAAGAAAATAAGATAAAGAATTTTAGATTATGATAACAGGTGTGTAAGTATTTAAATATTTAAATAAATTCAACATATTGCTTCTATATATATAGATGCAAGAAAATAAACTTTATCCAAAGAACACATTATTTACATTTAATATGTTCATTTATCTAGGAAACCCAAAAGAACCCACAGATAAACTAGCAGGAACTAATAAGACGGTTCAACAAGGCACACACATACAAGATCAATACATTTTAAAAATCAATCAGGCTCCTCTACACTGGCGATAATAAATTAGAAACTGTAAAAGAAAATAAGAAAAAAAGAAGATCTAAAACTAGTCACAAGAGCCATATAAATTATTTAGAGCTAAGCATACGTAAAAGTAAATATAATTAACAAACTGAGTACGACCACTTAAACTCCGCCCAACCCAAGGATTAAAAAACGCCTCTTCTTACTTTATGAGAACAGGCCCTCTTCTTAAGTAGCAGATCAGTACGTGAGAGTGAATCAAAGAAACACAGCATTTGAAAAGTCAGCTAGGCCAAGCCTCTCGATCGCACAGACAGAAGCTATAGCCCAGACAGGTTGAGTTACTTGGTAAAGGGCCCAATGTCCTGACTCAAGGACTAGCATTTTTCACTCATTCGTAAGATACAATCAAATTCAGTACCTTGGAAAGAGATGGGAAAAAATGAAGAAATCAATTATATAGTTACTCATCTTTAAGTACAGAAATAGCCGTGACAAAATTACACGTATTGAGGGAAAATTGAAGCGCAGAGTTTAAAATGTCAATAATCCACAGGGAAACTGGAGACCATTTAAAATATTCATATTAAATCTCTATATAAGACATTAAAAGATCTCCAATCAAAATGTTCATTTTATAATAGATATGGTATGATACAATTTATAATAGATGTGGTATGAACCTTTCCCTTTCATGGGAAAGGTTCAGCTGAGAAACAGGAATTGTTCTTGAAAACGGGGCCTGTGCTATTGCAGAGACTGTGCTGTACCTAGGTCCACCGAATGCTCTGATGTCATTATTGAGGTCACAGAATTCCGCTGTGCGCCTGGCAACCTTGCAAACATAACAGCCCTGGTGAGCACTAGGCAGCACTGCTGGTTCACTAAGTGGTACAAGGTTTTCAGCCATTTAGGAGACTTGACTATTTTGATTTGTATTGAATCCTTTCAACGGATTGCCCAAGAGCCAACAAGGGCCAACCTGTAGCGAAGAGGAGGAGTTGGACATCTCTTGAGGCATCTTCTAAGGGAGACTTCTAGTTGGTACGATGAAACGGCGACAAAAGAGGAAACATCTGGAAAATGAAGAGTCCCAGGAAACTGCCGAGAAGGGAGGAGGTATGTGGGGGGCAACTTGTCTGGGGCACATGGGTTTTTGCCAAACTGAACCTTCTCTAGGAAGAGGGGGACTGAGAACGTGTCACCTGTGAAGCAGGGAGCGAGAGACCTTGTCTCACTGATGCTGCCGTATCCATCCAGAGCGTCCCTGTGGTGTGAGATGGCACAGAACGGCCAGATGCCCCCTGGGAGATGGGAGGCCAGCTCCGCTGGTCTGAGGACTCTCTCCTGGGGCTGCCGGGCCTGGAGCTTTGTCGGACTCACAGCAGGCTGCATCCTGCTTGCACAGACCTAGAGGTGCAGCTTTTCTCAGTCCCCGATTTCTCTCTTATTCTCTTGGATCTTTCGCTGGGGTCATGAGGTGGGGGATGTGAAGGATGCAAGGATGCTGAGAGAGACCCATGACTTGCTTGGCCTCTTTTACCAAAGTGGAAAGAGAAGCCCCATGAGTTGAAGACCCTGTTGAAAAATATCTTGACAAGTGGAATGCAGTTTGAAAGACGATTGTTTGCCTAGGGATGGTGTCATATTGAAAGCAAGGAGGTTTTATTCCTTCAACAGGAACAATTTCCCAAAGGTGACCAAGGGAAGGGAAGGGCTTTCCAGAGACTGAGACCGCGTGGGCAAGGGTGAGAAATGTCCTCAGGGTCCTGCGGGGAGCTCTGAGAGCCACGGGCCACGTGGTGCCTGTGTGCATTAAATGTAGGCGAGTAGCTTGCCCTGGGAGGGGGTGGTCACCCCAGAGATCCAGCTAGAGGTCTCTGCCCCAGATTAGAGCCCAGTAGCTCCTACCAGGCCCAGGGCCCTGGAGACTGTAGGATGGGCCCTGGGAATGGAGCTCTAGACAGCAGGCAGATTTTCAGGCAGTGGCTGGGACAGGCTGGGGAAGGCAATGACTGCCCCTGACCATTCAGAATATTTTTCTCTATGTTCCTGTGGGGGGGGGAGGGGGTAGTGCAGAGAAGAGCAGGATGAATGGGGGTAGAGTGCTTATCAGATATAAACTCTGCGTGGTACAGTTCTTGTCACCCTGCCTGGACCTGGCTGACACTCGGTGTACGTAAGAGTGTATACAGAACTCTTGTTAGGGGTGTTTTATGAGACAGTAACTCATACACCCATGGACACTCTAATACAGCAAAAATATCACACACCCCACATATAACTTCCTTATTAAACCACACACAGCACATGGAGGTATATACACGCATCCCTCCTGTACTACGTTCTCATACAACCCACCTGGATCACAATCCTCTCCTCCAACACCAAACGCTGGAGATGAGATATGTATATAGACACACACACTATATATATAGGACACACACACACACACACTATATATATATATGTATCTCAACTCTCGCACAAACACAGCTAACTTCAGCCATCTCTAAATACCTCTATAAGAACCAGTCACGTGTCATACACACCACACTTGTAACACATTCTTGAGTAATGCCAGACCCGCTTTGTACAAACCACAGTAAACCACAGTCTCACTAACTCATGTCAGGGTTGCCGGATAAAATATGGGCTATCCAGTTCAATTTGAATTCCAGATAAACAACAAGTAATTTTTCAGTATCAGTATGTACCAAATTTGTATGGGCCATACTTACACTAAAAATAAGTAAGACCAAATACTGCATGGGAATGCTTACACTACAAAATTATTCTGGGTTTATCTGAAACTGAAATTTAACTGGGTGCCCTGTATTTTTCTTCGCTTAGTCTGGCAACCCTTATATACTTACCACCAGCTCAGGTATTATATATTTATTGTATTTTTGTTTAGTGTGTGTCTTCCTCTACTAGAATGTGCAGCGTTACCAGAGACTACAACAATGCAAGAGGGCCGGATACACAGGAGTAGCTGCTTACTGAATCTTGGTGAATCAATGAATGAACACACACCATAAATACAAGCCATACCATGTAATGAGGAAAAGTTACATGTCCCAGAATTCCTGACTTGTGAACAGAAACCATGCACACAAAGGCCACAGACACAGATAAGACACATCTCCACCGTGCTCCCCATGCCAACCCCACACTTACCACAGACTTAACTGATACACATCACTCACTCTTCCCACATACTCACAGTCACCACCGAGGCCTACATTACCAACAAGACAGTGACAGAGTAAGTACTGATTTGAATTAAACACTGGAGTATCCACTGGGAACCACACTCTCAACTGTGTGTATTCACTGCACCTGACACGTGCCAGACACTCGGTAAGTATTTGTGGACAGAGGACTGATGAACCCACCCTGAGCCTTTCATTCCTCCCTCAGGAATCTCGAAGTCACAAGAGGATCTCCCTCAACTTGGATCCACTGTGGTGGCCAAAGGCTGCAGCCCAGGGGCAGGGGAGGTCTCCTCTGCCTCTACATACTTCTCCTGTGCTTCTTCTCCGCACAAGCTCATCTACGCTGGTAAGGGCGCGGGGCTCCTCAGGTGAGGGGGTGTTTGGCTGTGAGGCAGGAGGCACACAGATCCCAGGGAGGCTGAGAGGAAACCCAGGGTCATCAGAGGTGATGAGGGCTCTGTGGAGGAGCCTGGGCAGGATGGCTGAGCTGTCACGAGGGCGTGGATCCCAGCTGAGTCTGGGGGTGTGTGTGAATCCTGGTACTACCATGGTGGGGAAGTCAAGGAGCAGGGGCTGGAAAGGTCTGGGCTTGAGGTGGAGGGAAGAGGGACCAGATTCAGCATCTTCAGAGGAAAATGTAGGCTTTGTCTTTGCCTTTGCTTCCAGAGAAGCACAGAGTTCTGCATCATACACCTCCAGCCTGAGAGCAGGACCCTCCAGCTCAGGTCCACACAGCTCACACATACATCCGCCCTCCAGGCTCAGCCCTTCTCAGTGCACACAGAAACCCCAAGCACCACAGCCCCATTCCACAAGGAATGCACCACCGATATTCCCAAACTCACACTCCTCGTCGTACACGCATCCAGCCGCATCCCTCACATACCACAGCCCTCACCACCATACTCCACACCCCTGTATACAGACACCGCTCCAGTATCCCCCCACACGCACAAGAAAAGCCCACAGATGACACCAGATACACCGCTCCGTCCTACGGCCAACAGACACCAAGCTCACGACATAGCTACGTCATGCAAATGTCCCTCTCTCGTCTACCACACCTGCTCCCTCAGCTTCTGGCACGGCCCATGCATGTTATAATGGTTTTAATTTCCTTTTTCAGGAATCCGGAAATCATATCGAGACACTGCCCAGCCTACAGCACCCCTAGCCCAGGATCAGGAAGAAGGAGAGACCGCTCCCCCATCACACTGTGTCTCCTCCTCACCCTCTTCACCCTGTAAGAACAATCTGCACCCAGACAAAGAGGAAAGGGGCATGAAAATATACTACATGCAGGTACAAGTGAACAAGGGTGTAGCTGTCTCCTGGAAGACAAAGAAACCCTTGGAGTTGCCTGAAAAGCAGCTGACGATAGAAGAAGTGACCCTTCCTGAGGATGTGTGCACAGTAGCCACTGACCCCTCTTCTGATGTGTCCACCGAAAGCCTCCTGTCTGACAGTGAGCCCACTGGGGAGGAGAAAGAGTATGAGGAAAGGGCAGAGCCAGGCAGCCCATCAGGGTCACCTACAATCCAGGAGACACCCAGGGCCAAGACACCGGACTGGATGGTGACCATGGAGACCGGCTTCAGGTGCATGGCCTGCTGCCGGGTCTTCCCCACCTTGGAGATCCTCCAGCAGCACGTGAAGTTCGGCGTCCTGGAGGGCTTCAGCTGCCGTGTCTTTCATCTCACCATGGCCCAGTGGATGGGCAATGTGGAATCTGAGAGCACCCCTGAGGAGGAGGGCAGTGTGGAACCCAAGACCACCTCTGAGGACGAGGAGGACGAGGAGGACGAGGAGGACGAGGAGGACGAGGAGGATGGGGAGGACGAGGAAGAGAAGCTAGAAGGCCCCAGCCCGAAGAGACCCCGCAGGCAGGGTCTTTTCTCTCTTTTGAGTTCCACACAGCAACTGAGATTCATGGGACAGAAGATCCTGGAGACGGTGTGGCCTTGGAAGAGGTAAGGCTTGAGGCTGGCACTCTTCTGAGCCTATGTCACGAGGGCCCAGAGGAGTCTAAGGGAAGGGGCCGCACACATGTGCTGGTTTACCTAATGGCTCTGCAGTTGCATCAACTTGGGACACACCCAGCACTTCCAAAGGAACTGAGCTCTGCTGACTTCAACAAGAAGGTGGAGCCTTTTCCTAGGAGTTTTTTCAGGGTCTGCACGATGGACCTCAACTCTTAGAGGACGTACCACCAGCAGCTCCTTGTCGGCAGAGAGAGCCAGGAGTGGTCTGAAGAGAGGACAGGGGCCCTTGCAGGACCAGAACTTTGAATTAAGAGGTCTGAGAGCCTTTGGCCTGAGCTGAGATCTCACCTGGACCACTGTACCTAGCCTTCTGTGACAAAGGGGAATATGAAAGAGAGTCAGGTGGAAATGAGGTCCCCCGAGATATGGAAGTGTTCCAGAACCTTCGTTGCGTGGTAGTTGATCTGGAGCCAAGCTCACTGTGGTGTGTCTGGATCTGAGCATTAAGGCAACGCTGGAGGGTAACCCTGACCAGCAGAGCTTGGAGTGCTGCTTGTCTCTTCCTGTTCTACCTCAGTTGTTTTATCCCTTCCAGGGAGAAGAAAGGACCCTCGGGAGAGTAGCAGACAGAATGCCGTGGTATGAAGGAGGATGAAGGGACCGGCACTCAGTCTAACATCATATGACAATAGGAACGTCCTATGCAATAAAGGGCATTTTCCAAACCTTTCCTGGAGGTTTGAGTTAACTACATTTTTCTATCTATGCATCTATCTATCAGTCATCTACATCTGCATCTTTCAAGGTTTGTGAACAAGCTTTCACATAAGCACTAGAGACGTCCGCCAGCATTTTCCAGAAGGAGGCCTGGAAATTGCTGGGGACTTCTCACAAATAGGGAATGGCCACAACCCCTGCCACACAGACTATGCGCGTGGCCCTCCTGACTTACTCCCACTCTCTCTCTGAATTTCCCAACGTCTGAGATGAGGGTGCTGGCTGGAGGCAATGATCGCGTGCAGGCTGAATCTTCTCCAGATTCTGATTCTCTTCCTGGGCCTATCGTCCTCAAGCACAGTCTCCATGTCCCTGGTCACACTGATCTCTCTCCTTCAGTCCTTCCCTCCCTCCCTCTCCTGCCTCCCAGTGCAGAGAATTCTTTTTTACATTTGAGACGAGATTTATTTTTTGTGCACAGAATTCTCACCTGTTCTACTGTGGCCTCTGTTTTGAACATTCCAAAGCTGAGAATTTTCTTTTTTTCTCCCTCATTTCGGCTGAGTCTTTACCTTCCTAATGCAGTGAACTCAGAGTGCCTAGCTGACTGGAGGGGGAAAAAAATCCAGGGAGAAAAGAGAAATAATACAAGAATATATCAGTTAATTTTTCATAGTGTTATCCAACTACATATTTTTTAAATTTTGGAATAATATTAGGAATATTCTCAGTATAAAAAACAATTCAGTTTTTGGGCTTCCCTGGTGGTGCAGTCGTTAAGAATATGCCTGCGAATGCAGGGGACATGGGTTCGAGCCCTGTTCTGGGAAGATCCCACGTGCCACGGAGTAACTAAGCCCGCGCACCACAACTACTGAGCCTGCGCTCTAGAGCCCGTGTGTCACAACTACTGAGCCCACGTGCCACAACTACGGAAGCCTGCGTGCCTAGAGCCCGTGCTCCGCAACAAGAGAAGCCACTGCAATGAGAAGCCCATGCACCACAGCCAAGAGTAGCCCCCGCTCACTGCAACTAGAGAACGCCCGCTAGCAGCAACAAAGACCCAATGCAGCCCAAAATAAATTAATTAATTTTTAAAAATTGAATTATTTTCAAGGGGACAATGTATAAAAGTACAATAAAAGTCCCCCTTCATAACCCCCCAACCCCACTCTCAAGATGGAATAGATATGGTGTGATACAATTTATAGTCGTACTACTACTACTCCTCCCACCGCAGCCGAAATCCTCTGAGCCCGGTGCAGCAGCTTCCTTTCACAATGCTAGGACCGGCCACAAAACAGATGATAATCCCTTTGGACATTTCAAGGAGCAGCACCAAGGGAACAGTACCTGGGAAATGCCACTGACAGCTCAGAATATCCATGGCATTTCTAGAGCCTCGGCACTGCTCTTGCTCTGGGAATGAAGGTCCAAAAAGCACGTCAGAGAATGTTCGTAATTGTAAACAAGCTCCACCTTTGAAACACAATCTACATAGAACCAAATATACAAGCCTGCACAATGGATGAAGCCAACGTCTCCTCCATGATTGCCCTTCTGACAACTTTATTGTCTCCTCAACCATAAAAGGTGAACTTGAAACTCACGACCTTGCCTTGTCACCAGAAACATCCAAGCTTGGATCAGTCTTTCTAAGACCAGATATTTGCTCTGTGAACTATTAGAGACTTGTCACATACACAGAAGTAGAACAGGATTATTTCTATCTACCTGGCGACCTGGAGTCTTTCACATTGCTCCTGTTAAAACTCTCAGAACACCAAAACTTCACCTACAAAGGGTTCAAGCTATGACACTCCCAATTCTCACAAACCTCCTCATCTCTTGTGAGTCACATGCAGCCAATTCCAGGAATTGGAAACATGGTTGTGAGGATGAAACTGACTTTGGGGCTCCCCTTGGATATGGTCTTCCAGACTTACCAAAAGGCCATTAAGAGGACGGTTTACCCCACCTCAGGGAAACCTAAGGCAGTATTTGCAGTCAAGGGCTGGCCATGGCTTCTGAGCTACATCCAAAAAGAATTTCATACTGTACCTGGATCTGCTGAAGCCATTTCTGACTGTCCGAGAGCCAGCATGTACCGCTCCTGAACTGCCTCCATTGTGGATCATCAGTAGGGCTGTCAGATTTACTAAACAAAAATACAGGATACCCAGTTAAACTTGAACTTCACATGAATAATAAGTCATCACTTTTAGTATAAGTAGATCCTATGTACTATTTGGGGCATACTTATCTTCAAAATGTACTCGTTGTTTTTCTGACATTCATATTTAACTGAACAGCCTATATTTTATCTGTCAACCCTACTCAGCAGAAATGATGGAGGCTTATAGAGATCCAAGAGATGCCTCAGAGCATCCTCAGCTTTTATTTCTATGTCCTGGACAGTGAGCCCGAACCTCCCACTCCCATTAATTGGCTATAATGGAGTATATTCTCCATTTTAGAGCTTTTGCTACTTGTCATTGTTATTATCTTCCTCTCACAGCAGTGAGAGGCCCGCATATTGCAAAACAAACTAACAAAAAGGAATAAGCTTGAATAATTCCTCCAAATCTCGGTGGTTTACAACAACAAAGGTTCATTTCCTGCTCCTTGTACATGCCCATCATGGGCTGCCTAGGAGTTCTGCTCTTCATTTTCCTTATTCTTGCCCCCAGCTTGACAAAGCCACCTCTCTCAGTCATCTTTGTAGAGAGAAAGAATTCTGGAGCCTCACACTGGCAGTGTGAGTTCTGGCCCAAAAGTAACACACATCACTTCCACCCAAAATTGTTGACCACAATCTTATTTTTAGGGAAACCACTGCCCAAAACTGCCTGCCCTGACCAGGCCCGATAGTAACCACTTGCACGAGTCATCTTAAAACAGGAGGTCCTGGTAAGGAACGCGGAACTAACCAACTACCACCAACCGGAAGAATACGGGAAAGGTCAAAAGGAGAGAGGAGACTCCTGTCCATATGTCCTACCAACCTCCCAGAATCCTTCTCGCTGGAACCTATCTTAGCTGAGCAATGTGTGCACCACCAGAAAGGGTCCTGAGTCAGAATGACTGGCCGGAGACAACCCAGAAACGAACCCCATCACCATAACACCTGAGCCTGCGAGCCACGTGGCAGGGCAGTTCTCCTGGCTTCCCTTCCCCTGCTGCTCTGCACCCGGACACCCCTTCCCAACAAAGTCTGATGCTTTGTCAGCACGTGTGTCTCCTCAGACAATTCTTTTCTGAGTGGTAGACAAGAGCCCACCCTTGGGCCCTGGACGAGGTCCCTCTTCCTGCAACATTATCATGTGTCTCTCCATTTTCTAAACTCCTTAGGCAAAAGTAATTGTGAACACTACTGCTGAATAGTACAGAAACCATACAGGAAAATTCGAATCCCTCCCTGTTAAATAGGAGACTTGACAAAACCACCAAGCTATGCATTCACAAAACTGGGTCTAGAACTCACATCTCTTAGGTCATGATTCAGAACCTTTTCCCACTATGCTATATGTTAGGATTTTTACACCAAGACAATGTAGTTGGGTTAATAATGCCTTTCCTTCATTTTTTGTTTTTGTTTTTTTTTTTCATAAATTGATTCAGGAGGGAGGCTTTGGAAGCCCCTAAAACACTTGCCTTAAACTGAAAAGCAACTGGAAAATAATCCCACTGCCTTTTGAAATGTTTGACCTAGTAAAGATTAGATGTCTGGGAGGCTTTTATGTTCTGAATAGAAGGAATAAAAAGGAATCAATCTTCCTAAGACTTTAGGAAACAGGTGGAAAAACTCTTGACTCCCACTTTGCTATTTTGATTAGCTCGTTGACACTTCAGTTCTTTGACTAATAGCAGTGGCAACAGCTGGAGTTTAGCCAAGATAAAAGTATATATAATAGGGTGGCGGGCCCTGCAGAACCACATACCACTGTAAATGCTTTAGCTCAATCCTATTTGCTCATAGGTCTGTGCAAAGTAACAAATGGTTCTGAAACATTTATTCCAAATAGCTTTCTTATTACTTTAAAGATAACTTGGCTGCCAAATACTTGCTCCCTGGTGAAAAAGAATGCATATATGGGAGGAGGATTTATGTACCAAGATATGCTGCTTATTTCCCTCTTGCTGATACAATGCACATCTAATGAATTAGAGATAATCTTTCTCTCTTCCCCAAATTGTAGATAAATGAGTATGTTGTTTCTCCCTCCCTTCAATTCATCCTGGTCATAGTTATTTTCTTTAAGAATATTATTCCCCTGCTTAAATCTTAAATGGCTTCCCAATGCGAGAAGAAGAAAACCGAAAATAGTCAACCGAACGTTCAAAGCCCCGTAGGGTTGAAGGCCCTGCCGAGTTTTCCAGACTAAGCGTAACACTCACCTTCCCGCCTCCACTCAACTAGGCCAGACTTCCCTCCCTCCATCAGAGGACAGGCACTTGCTCAACTCATCTCTTTCAAGAGTATAATTTTTCAAAGTACAAATTGTTTTTAAGTTCAATTAAAATCCCACTTTCTACAGGAAGCCCTTCCAGATATCCCAGTGAGAATGGACCACACATTTTCCCAGCATGTTAGTTGTACCTCTGTGATAACTCTTTTCACATCCTTCAATCGGGCAGACTCTTAATCAATGTGTCTGATTTCCCCTACAACATAGAGTAGGAGCCCTTGGAAAGTAGAGGCCATGATTCCTTATCTCTGGATTTTCCACATCTCCTTGCACTGAGTATGATCCCTAGCAGGACCCTGTGGGCTCCTGGGCACAAAGCCTGTATCGGTGTCCCCCATTTCTTGATTACAGGAAATAGGCTTCATTCAGCCTCCATGACCTTCCCTGAGTTCCAAGGAGCAGGTTCAAACAGTTGCTAATTAGAGAAGGGAGGAGATGCGAGACAAGGGAGGAATAGTCAAAAGAAACACTAGTGCAGCCTTGGGGCAGGGTCTTGGTTCCCCCTTAAGGGATACACATAACAATATCTTTGAGCTGTTTTGCAGATACTGAAACCCCCACTAGGTGGGAGAAGTTAATGGTGTGCTACCTACAAACACGCAGACCCCAGAACCAGTTGGAACCGTAAGGTTGATGATGCTGACACCCACTTACCTCACCACCAACCAATCAGAGAAATGTCCATGAGCTGATCATGCTCTCCTCTTTGAACGATTACTATAAAACTCCTCACTACCCTCTCCAGGTCAGGGACACAGAGTTTTGAGGGCAATCACCTGCTCTAGCCCCCTTTGCCTGGCAAAGCAATAAAGCTATTCTTTTCTACTTCACCCACAACTCTGTCTTGAGATTTAATTCAGTGTCAGGGTACGGAGGCCGGATTCGGCTTCAAGTATGAGCTCCCCTACTTGCTCCTCTATCCCGCAAAAAAAAAACAAAAGCTTAAATAAATCACCAAAGTACTGGATCTTCTTCCTCCCTAGGCAAAACAATGTCCTGACCAGTGGCCTCTCTTCCTTTTCCCCATACCAGCACAGGAATGCCATCTCTGCATTTATGCTTGCCTGTCACCATGTTCATGTAACTGAACAAAAGTGACAGCCCTCGGGCTTCCCTGGTGGCGCAGTGGTTGGGAGTCCGCCTGCCGATGCAGGGGACACGGGTTCGTGCCCCGGTCCGGGAGCATCCCACATGCCGCGGAGCCGCTGGGCCCGTGAGCCATGGCCGCTGGGCCTGCACGTCCGGAGCCTGTGCTCTGCAACGGGAGAGGCCACAACAGTGAGAGGCCCGCGTACCGCAAAAAAAAAAAAAAAAAAAAAAAGTGACAGCCCTGGGCCTCCCTGGAGGCGCAGTGGTTAAGAGTCTGCCTGCCGATGCTGGGGATACGGGTTCGTGCCCCGGTCTGGGAGGATCCCATATGCCGCGGAGCGGCTGGGCCCGTGAGCCATGGCCGCTGGGCCTGCGCATCCGGAGCCTGTGCTCCGCAACGGGAGAGGCCACAACAGTGAGAGGCCCGCATACCGCAAAAAGGAAAAAAAAAAAAAAAAAAAAGTGACAGCCCTGTTCATCCCATGTCCTGTGTAATCCACCCAACTCCCTTCGTCTCCATCTAAAACTATTTTTTACACTGCCTAAAATTTAACCATAGAGAATCAGGACTTTGAATGTTTACCCTTCCAAGATTTTTATTAAAATACAAGTAACCTCATGAGAAGTGGTGCCTTAACTTAAACCATCATCAGCCACTGTTTTAGCAAGGACTAGGGGAAAACAGGCTGAGAATTGGGCCATTTTTTAATGGCATTGGAAATCTAGAGACAGGAAGAAGAAGAAATGGTATCTGATCAGGAGGCAGATGTTGGGGAGGTGGTGAAAAAGTACCAAAAATAAATATTCAACTTCCTCATAAATTTGCAACAGACAAAATCCTCCTGAGCTGGTGCCCCTGTGTGAAGCAATGTATTAAGGACATAAGACATAGAGATCCACTGCAAATTAATCATGTTAATAAACTGAGCTGAGACTCACAGAGTTCAAATAACTAGGGTTGAGAAGAATATTCGAAGTTTATTTTTAAAGGAGCCCAGAGATTGAGGTAAAACCCACAACTGTAAAGAACACCTTTGCATCAAGGACTTAGCTTCTATGTATGAATCGTAAGTAAGGGAAGCAGCCTTAGAAAGCAGAATCAGATGATTACTGGTGCCTAGGAAAACCTCTGGCCTAAAGAAGTCATCTGAAGTTAGCCCCATCTTCCTCTAAACCCATTCGGTAGGGTTTTGAAAATCTCCTCCATGAACATAATACACTTGACATGAATTCATGGAAGTAAATGAGGTTAACAGGATCTGACCAACACCTTAGTGTCTCTCCCAAAGGATGGGCAGTGTATCCATAATGAGGAAAGGGATATGAAATGCTCACAAATCCCATGATGAAAATGCCTCTTGGTCTATAAATCATGTTTCCCTGCTGTTCATAGCTCTGAAAAGGATTAGAGAGAAACCTACTCCTGGGTGTGACAACTGGGGTCACTGAAGATTAGATGTTGCCATGAGCCCACAGAGTCTGCCCTGCAGAAAGCAGTAAAATGATCAAACCCCCACTCCTTCTGCTGGAATATTTACTGTTGACACAAGAGTTCAGCTGTAGACTATGAGCAAAAACCTTCTGTCAATCACTTTCAGCCCTTAATTGGATAAAAAGAGCTAGAGATCTTTCAAAACAGTTGAAGATTGCTACCTGACAGGGAGCTGGGAGTGGTGCAACTGGCATATGGGTAATTTTTAAGGCTACTTTTAAGTGTGAAGCCCTTTGACTGGTTCTCTGTCTCATGGGTGTCCCAAAATTTCCATCTCACTGAAATTTGGAAAAGAATTCAGGTTCTGTCTTTCCCCAGAGAGGGGAGGCAGCCACAAGCTTTACAAACCTAGAGTTTGTACATACAGCGAAGTTAGATTCGCTTACTATTGGAGCCTGACAATACTTGATACCTGATAAAAATCACTGTCAAATAACATTTATAAGAACCCAATTGCATGAGATGGGGTACGATGTTGAGGATCACAAGCAGTTACAGCAAAGGCCTCCAGGTGCCCAGAGTTTAGGGCAAGCAAATGAGTATATAGGAAAGGCAAAATTTAAAAATGGCAGACCAAATTTGAATGGACCAAGTAACTGCTTTGCCATTGTACATTCTTCCTATTCCCCGTCACCCATCCATCTATCCATCCCCCCAAAACATACCCCAACCCTAGTGACAAAGGTGGAGGCAAAGCCTGGAAGGACAGTCCACAGGTACTGAGATGCTCAGGGTTGGGAAGGACTTTGATGCTTGTGAAATCCAATCCATGGTACCTTTGAATTTCCTCTGCCATGGCTCCACCAAGTAATTACTTGGCACATATCCTAGGACCTTCAGGGACTGGGAATCCACCACTTTCTAAAACAACAACAACAAAAAACTCAACATATTTAGGCAGATAGAACAAAAAATTCTTCCGTGTAAGGACAAATCCACTTCCCCAGAGCCTGTGGCTTCTGGTTGCATCTTTTAGGGCCACAGAGAAAAAAAAATCAACATTCCTCTTCCACAAGACAATCCTTCTAATATTTGAAGACTGTTATCTCAGCCCTTCAAGTCTTTTCTGCAGCTGCACAGCCCTATTTCCCTAAACGTCCAGATTTCATTTCCACATTGTGATCCAAACTTTCTCCTGAATGTGTGTCCTAGTTGCTTTATATTTATCTTAGTCTACAGTCCCCAGAACTTAACACAGTATTCCAACTAAGGTCTGACCAAGGCAAAGCAGAGTGGGGTTCTTACCTCCCCCACCAGAGATACTTCTCTTAAGACTGGCTTTTTGGTAGCCACATCAAACTGCTAACTCCTAATCGCGGGCGCGATGCCCCGAGGGACAGTCTGAGGTCCGGCTCGGCGGGGAGGTTCAGTGGCGGGACCGGCCGGGAAAATGCCAGTGGCGGTGATGGCGGAAAGTTCCTTTAGTTTCAGAAAGTTGCTGGATCAGTGCGAGAACCAGGAGCTCGAGGCTCCAGGAGGAATTGCTACACCCCCAGTGTATGGTCAGCTTCTAGCTTTATATCTACTTTATAATGACATGAATAATGCAAGATATCTTTGGAAAAGAATACCACCTGCTATAAAATCTGCAAATTCTGAACTTGGGGGAATTTGGTCGGTAGGACAAAGAATCTGGCAGAGAGATTTCCCCGGGATCTATACCACCATCAGCGCTCACCCGTGGTCTGAGACGGTCCAGCCAATCATGGAGGCACTTAGAGATTTTTTGACCGAAGAGGAAGTATAAGAAATGCATGTGTTTATTCAGCAATATTGGAGCCCCTCTTACATGTTAGGCGCCTCCAGCTGCACCTGGAAACGCAGAGACCTTTAGATGCCACCCGGAGGCGAGCCTTCGCCCTGGTCTCTCAGGCATATACCTCCATCATCGCCGACGATTTCGCAGCCTTTGTTGGACTTCCCGTGGAAGAGGCTGTGAAAGGTATCCTAGAACAAGGATGGCAGGCCGACTCCACCACAAGGATGGTCATGCCCAAAAAGCCAGTTGCAGGGGCCCTGGATGTTTCCTTTAACAGGTTTATTCCCTTTTCAGAGCCTGCCCCTGTTCCACCTATCCCCAATGAACAGCAGTTAGCCAGACTCACCGATTATGTGGCTTTCCTCGAAAACTGACTTATCATTCTGAGTTCAAGATCCACCTTCAGCATCCTGAATACTGACAGAAAAATGTAAAATTTTTATTTTCAACTTTATTGGGTGGATTAAGCACCTCAGCATTCCTTACTGAGTATGTGATAAAATACGTATATAATATAAAGTATATTATATATATTTTGTCCTTGAACATGCTGAATGGTTGTTGAAACAATTCTCATTTTGTAACATTGGACAGTTTGAATGGAGCCCGTCAGCGTTAGGCAGTCCGTTTATACTTCCTAGTGACTCATAAAAGACAGCTCTCCTGCCTCATGTAGAACCGTGGTTGTCAGCTGTTTCTTCTGCCCCAGCACACCGCACACTCCCATCTCTACCACAGGTTGATAGTTACAGTGATGCATCTGGGGTTTGAGGAGGACTGTCCCCAGGGGCAGTATCTGAAGTGCTGGGGACTCTAATTCACCCCCTTTGGAGAATATGCTCTTTTCCTCTCCCCTCCTGAGAATCACACATATAAAATGCTGAGATAGAGCTGAGGAACAGAGACCATCTCCCTAGTAAACCAGCTTGTTAACTTTAGGTTTTTTTCTGAGAGTGTGAGTGCATCCATTGCTGGCAGTGGAGGGCTTGCCGTGAACCTGCGACGTATTAAAGACATTCATGAGAAGTACTAAGTTGTCATATTTCCTTTCAGAAGAAGGGAAACGTGAGTGTGGGAGGCACTGTTTGGGGAAGAAGCGATTAAGTGATACACTGTGTACCACTGTCCTGCAGCCCCTTGGTTGCTCCTATTTGGCCATTGGGTCAAGTTCTGCCCTTTGGAGAAATACCGAACAAGTCTTTCATTGTTTGTGTGACAGCCCTCTGAATATTTGAAGTTGTTTCTTGTATCTCCAGGTTAAAACCACCCCCTAGTTCATTTATTCTGCATTTGTTCAATAAATATTTCATTGAATTTAAAAAAAAAAAAAAAACAAAACTGCTAACTCCTACTGAGCTGATACAGCCACTTTAAAGTAGCCAAGTCATACTTCAAAACCATTATTTCTCACCAAGTAATGGAGCTATCTGGGTTATCCAGACCTCTTCTATCCCTCACCCAAAGACCATCCATAAGCCTCACCCCACCAACATAAAAGCACAAGAAATGGGTAAAGTTTTCTGTTTTGTACATTCCTTGGAAAAAGCTGAAAATTATTTGATTCGCCCAAGACTCCTCAAAATACCCCAGGTCAGGGGCTTCCCCGGTGGCGCAGTGGTTGAGAGTACGCCTGCCGATGCAGGGGACACGGGTTCGTGCCCCGGTCCGGGAAGATCCCACATGCCGCGGAGCAGCTGGGCCCGTGAGCCATGGCCGCTGAGCCTGCGCGTCCGGAGCCTGTGCTCCGCAACGGGAGAGGCCACAACAGTGAGAGGCCCGCGTACCGCAAAAAAAAAAAAAAAAAAAAGAAAAAAAAAAAAAAAAACCCAGGTCAAAAATTGTCATCTCAAAACGTTATGCAACTCGGTGAGCTAATTTCGTGAATCTTTAAATCCCATGAAGGATACCTAATGCGTTAGACCATTAAGTGGATCCTGCCTAATTAACAGTCAATCCTAGGGGAAAGAGTGCAGGTCTGTCATTAGAGTCACCTGAGTCTGAATCTCAGCCATATGCATAAAGTGCTGTTGGCCCAGGACAACTTCTTCTGAGTCTTGCTTTCCTCCCCTAGAAATGGGGCTAATACATCCATCTTGCCATGGCCTTGTATAAAGTACTTGACACAATGCCTGGCCTGTGGCGGATGGGCAGTAAATGCTATGTTTCCCCTCCCAGCACAGGTTATTACAGCTTACACCCCATTTCCCTTAGTAGATTCCTAGCTCTTAGACAAAGGGCCCGGGACTTGCTTGTCTTCACATCCCCCAGACCCTCAACACCAGCGTTAAGTAGACACACATTCCTCTTGAATATAAATGTGAGCATTTGGCTTTAAATTCAGTTGTGTATCATATAGAAATAATTACATTTCTGCTCTGGCCTCTCAGTTTCAAAGGGGTATTTTTTAATTCCCAGGGAATAGCTAAGATTACCTATTATTAGAAAGAAAAAAGATAGACTCTACTCAAGTCTCGGGCAATCGTGTTCAAATGGTGCTCTAAGTCTCGGAGAACAGGTTGACATTGACATTTCTAATATTCTTAATGTTGACCCAATTTTAAGCTCTATTCCTCTCCTCAGGTAACCGCGTTTCAAGACACAGCCAGAAACAGGAGGGGCAAGACGAGGCTCTGACGGGGAAAGCCAACCTCTGATATATCCAATTTCTGACCTATGGCTCAGTCAGCTCAAGGAAACTTTTGTGGGTCCCCAGTGTCTTCCCAGGGCAACAGACACTCCCACACGGCCTCAACCAGGCTGAGGTAATTGTTACTGTTATGGCTTTAACGATGTGAGTGGGAGAACATGAGAATTCTGAAAGAGATTTATTTACTGCAAAGCATCCCAAATATCTCATTAATCTGCTTTTCATTTGGCAAACTCTTCCTTCGTTAAAAGTGCCACGCTCTGCTCTGCGGTTTATGACAAAGCAAAAATGTCTCTGGGAGGCAAAGCAGCAAAATGGAAAGAATGGGGGCTCTGGAACAAATCAGACGTGAGTTTGATTTCCAAGTGTGCTACTTACTTGTTCTGTGACTGTGGGCAGTTTTCCTTAGCCTGTTAGAACCCCATCTTCCTCATCTGTCAAGAGAAGATGATTGTCCTGTCCTGGTTTATGAATATTGAGATCAGCCCTAGGCCCTAGGGCACTATGTTTGTTTCTCCTTTAAGGTTCAGTGGTCACCTGCAAAAGGAAGATCATTATATTAGCAACTTCATACACTTCGTGATGAGGATTTAAATGGGTGAATGTATGTAAACTAATTAGAACAGAGTCTGGCACAGAGGAAGTTCTATACAAGTGTGTGTTATCATCATTAAGGATTAAATGACACACATAAAGGACGCTTTGAATGGTGACTTGCACCTGTTACATATGAGGTGCTCAATACATGTACGGGAAAACATCTCCCCTCCCAACTAGAGACTTCTCCTCGGGGTCTGAAGAAACTCCTTGGGTGGGAGGAGCTTTTCAAAATTATATACTCAGGGCTTCCCTGGTGGCGCAGTGGTTGAGAGTCCGCCTGCCGATGCAGGGGACACGGGTTCGTGCCCCGGTCCGGGAGGATCCCGCATGCCGCGCAGCAGCTGGGCCCGTGAGCCGTGGCTGCTGAGTCTGCGCGTCCGGAGCCTGTGCTCCATAACGGGAGAGGCCACAACAGTGAGAGGCCCGCGTACCGAAAAAAAAAAAAAAAAATTATATACTCAGAACTTTAGAGAAGGAGGAATCACGTAGATAAAAACTGTTTACAAAGAAACAGACTGACGGAGGTAGAGGGGGAGAGCAGGGATGAGAGGTAGGAGAAGGGAGCTTCCCTGGTAAGGTGGCACAGTTGTCAGAAAAGAAAATTCCAGGTCTCCTGATACCCAGATGACTACATTCTTTTCCCCGGGTCATGCTGCCTTTTAAGTGTTGTCTTGATTGAGAAACACCTTCCTACAAACAGAGTTCAAATTGTCAGGTGATCTCTGATCTTCTTTGAGGTTCTAATAAAATGAGAATAAGGAAAAGACATGGACTCAGGATGGTTTAGGAAGATACTGGGAACGTAAAGGGAGAGAACGGCTCCCCCCAAAACTCCCAATTCAGAGCAGGGACTATTTACCTCACTCTGGACAGTAAAATAGGGGCAGTGCACCCGGGTACTTGCCACCCCCAAATCCAAATCCAGGAAGCTCTGCCTCCCTTGGTTAATTTTAAACGCTGCTTTCATATCGCAGTTTAGATTTGTTTTGTTTTGTATGTACAGTATCAGTGAGCTCCAGATTCCTTATTCCTTAGCTCTAGGAATGAGAGCCCTTTCCAGCTGATTTGGTGTCACTCACCACTGAGGGAGGTAGAATATTCCTCTTCTGATTGGAAATACTCACTTTATTTCAGTGAGTCTCCTTCATTTCTTTCCCTTCAATCAGGGAGATAGATCTCACCTAGGGCGTTCTGCCTTTCAAAGCAGCTTTCACTTCAATAACTAAGATTTTTAAAATTTTTTCAAGTAACCAAAGAAACAGAAGCCAAGAGTACAAGAAAGAGAGCACAGAAAAATAGAAGGGAAAAAAAATCAGCCCCAGGGTGAACACAAATATTGATATATGGGGTCCCCTAAGCTTGAGTCTAGGCTCTATTTTGTGCTTAAATCCTGGGCTCCTCTGGCAGCTAATAGGTATTAATGTCTGCCAAAAAACACTAATAAGTATTTTCATGAGGAACCAAGAGGAGGATAAGGTGATGGTCTTAATATAGTTTTAATGTTCCCCAGCTCTGTCCATGGCCTACCTACCCTCATGGACTCAGTGCTAAAAAGAGAAGGCTGTCCATCTAAAAATAAAGAGAAGGCATACTAACAATCCTGCCCTGCTATGAGATCCATGCATATCCCAAAAGGGAGAGGACTGCATGTCCTGCTTCTGCCTGGCTCACATCAAGAACTCCAAGAAGGGCTTCCCTGGTGGCGCAGTGGTTGAGAGTCCGCCTGCCGGTGCAGGGGACACGGGTTCGTGCCCTGGTGTGGGAAGATCCCACATGCCGCGGAGTGGCTGGGCCTGTGAGCCAGGGCCCTGAACCTGCGCGTCCGGAGCCTGTGCTCCGCAACGGGAGAGGCCACAACAGTGAGAGGCCCGTGTACCGCAAAAAAAAAAAAAAAGAACTCCAAGAAAGAAATCAGAGGCAGAGGCAAGAACGGTACCAGGGAAGGCTGCCAACTGAGAGCAAAATCTGTGTCCCCTATGAGGGCAACCAGCCTACCACCACGGGGGCTGAAGTGGAGGAGGAAGGAAACGTATCCCGGAACCCACAGGAGGTGGACAGAACGGGAGCACATGTAGGAGACAACCCCTGGGACTCTGCTGGGGCTGGGTGGGGAGGACATGGAGATTTGTAATAGCCAAAGAGATAAAAAGCTAAAACTACGGGTTATTACCATTGCTGTGACCCCTTTTAAAACTCCAGGCTAGCGTGGCCTGAGAAAATGGGTTGACATTGGTAATATCACCTCCTTCTGTTATTTCTCTACAGTTTAATCTGCACACAGTGTTGTAACGAGGATCCCTAGTGGGCTGTATTCATCCAGACTAAATCTCTTCTGGTGCAGGTGTTCCCAGTAAAAGAAATACGATTCTTGATTCTTAGAATTTAATTATGTGCTGCTCTTTGTATATTAAAGTAATTCAAACTACTGTACCACTGGGGTATATAATTTGTATTACTTTTCTTGTAAGTGGAATGGGCTGGTAAAGAATCATGCATTTTCTCACGAAGGTTCCCTTGCAACTAATCACACACGTTTGAGAAATAGCAGGTCAGGACTAGAGTCACCGTGTGTGTCCATGAGACAATTTCTCTGCAAAGAAGCAATAATAATATAAAGAACAGTTAAATCAATTAAACAAGGAGACCATTAGACTGAGGCAGATCTAATACATTAGCAGCCTACGGTAAGCAAACCAAAACCTAAGCCTGTAATGCCTCAAGGTTAAGAAAGTGAAACGTAAGGACAACCAATCGCAGACAGCCAATTCAGCTTTTCCAAATAATGCAAATGCTTCAGCCAGTCAGATAATTCCCTCGCTTTGCTCTCCCTGCATCTTCTCTACAGAAGTCTTTCTCCCAGCTCCTGTATGGGGAGCATCCTAACCGTTTCCCATTCGGTGCTGCTCGATTCAAATCAATTTTTGCTGAAATAAACTCTTAAAATTTGAATATGCCTCAGTTTATCTTTTAACAGAACTAAGCAACACCAGTCCAGAAGATACACTGAAAAGCATTTTTATTAGCTAGAGCCTAGCCTTAACCTGTCTGGGTCTCAGTTTCCTCATGAGTTAAAAAAAAATTTGCAGTTAAAAAGATTGCATATGCCTCCCCTTGGAGTTCTTGTGAGGGCCAAAAGAGAGTATTTGAAACATTTTCTAACCTGTAAATTACTATAAAAATAAGGGGCCACCTAGTCCACTGGAGTAATGGAACTTTGTTTCCAGGTAAGTTAAAATACCAGCTTCAGCAAAGAAAAAGACCAAATCCCCTTCAATCACAGTATCTGGGCAGTTCTGGCTCATATTAGAAATCTCTGTATGATGTTACATTCTAACATCCGATATTAAGCTTTCTTTCAGAGAATAAAGAAAATATGTGCTAATATTAAGTTATTCTTGCCATTGTTGTCTTAAATGAATG
This sequence comes from Mesoplodon densirostris, assembly GCF_025265405.1. Classification (NCBI taxonomy): domain Eukaryota; kingdom Metazoa; phylum Chordata; class Mammalia; order Artiodactyla; family Ziphiidae; genus Mesoplodon; species Mesoplodon densirostris. The sequence goes on along the minus strand of NC_082663.1, from coordinate 100,708,625 downwards.
TGGGTGTCTTCTTAAGGCACTTTATACAAATCAATATGCCACCAACCTAGTGAAATGTGGCCACACACACCAAAAGTACGACTAGAGAGAAACATCCATCCCATGAAAAAAACTAGTGACTTTTAGTGAACAGAATAAGGAAGAACTTAAATTGGAGTCTGTGGGTGGTGACAGCAGAAGAAGTGGGTCATCCTTTTAAACCTCATTTCCTCCGAAGTTTTATGTTAATAGAGGCCCAACCACCAAAAAGTGAGTTTCCATATTGCCTAGGGAAAATATTTGAATATTTTTCAAATAACTTTCCTTAATACCCTATGCAACTGAGAAATCCCACAGGCCTGTAAATCTTAACAAAGCCATTGTTTCCAGGTCTAAACCCTGCCTTTGGGTTTGGCTTTCTCCCCTTCTTTATGGACGAATAACATTTTCAATCAAGTTGTTTTTCTTCTTACTCTGGGAACCAAGCTCATTTTGCATAAACATAATCCTCTCTGGCATAAAGCCAGAGATTTTCAGGCTCTCTGGCTTTACCTTCCCTTTCTCATCACTACTAGAACATGAAAGTCACACTCCAGGAATCTCAGGGGGTGCAGGAGAGATGCTGTGCAGTGGGATGCAAGTTGCTTCTGAAATCTTAAGAGCAGGGTCACCTCAGAGAAGATGCTTCACACCCAAGTCAGGTTCTCAATTGTAAACCATGTATAATAGTGACACTGGTAAGAATCAGATAAGACTTCACTCAATGACTGCTCTTCTATGAATGCTCTCCTGTCCACTTTCCCCCTCCCTTAATGAGAATGGGCCACTCGCCACCTTTGCCTCCACAACTAAGGTATATACAAGCTTCTATGACACAACGTTTCCGTCATTTACTTGCTTTTTGGGGGGCCGTGCGCCTTGTGGGGATCAGTTCCCCGACCAGGGATGGAACCTGGGCCCCCTGAAGTGGAAGCACAGAGTCCTAACCACTGGACCAGCAGGGAATTCTCTCATTTACTTGTCTATATTTCTGTCTACCCTCACCAGACTGAAGACTTTTACAGGGCAGTACCTTTGTCTTATTTATTTCAGAAATCCCCAAACCACGCTTGCCAATGTTTGTTATGTAATAGGCTCTAAAGAAATGTCTGTTGAAGGATTAATTTGTTAATTGACTGACTAGTTGATTGATTGAATGAATGCCACAGATGAAAGCACCTTAGAAACCTCCTATCGCTAGACAAATGTAAGTCATTATTATGTGGAATTCCATAAATTAGCTTTGAACGTGAGGTAATTAGGCAATTGTTCAAAGTCAAGAGGTAATGGACCTTTTAAATGTTCTTATTTCATATCATCCTTTGTTTTTGTTTATTTATTTAATCCAGACAGCTGCCAAGAATTTACACATCTTAAGGTAATAACACACTAAAAAAAAAACAAAAAACACCCCCTGCCACAGAAATACTGAGAAATATTCTGCTGGCTAAATTAGAACTGACTCTTAGAGACACAATGATGAAATTACAGACTTTAAGTTCTTCCTCGAGTACAAACTGGTGTCCTGGGGAGACCATTAATGCTAATGCCAACACAGAACAATGAGGGGACTGTCCTCAGATGCCCATTTTGTTTTTACCAGTTGCTCTCGGTATGAGAGTACTTACAGGAAGTAGCTGGGTGTTTGGGTTTTTTTTTTTCACTATTCACTTCATAAATATTGGACACTAGCTGTGTGTTGGCTAAATATAAGAGATGCAAACAAGGATTTCAAGGTGGCACGCAGGTTGCATGAAAGGTTCTTGACAAGATTACATATACCATAACCAAGGCAGAATGAAATGCCATAAGACAAACAGAAATACAAAACTCCCCAGTGCAGTAACAGGCCCCTGGAGAAGATCAGAAAAGACTCCATGGAGGAGGTGATAACTGTGATGAAAGTTAGGCTTTGGACAATACGTCAATCCACATAGACAAGGAGAACAGCATGGTGGGACTGGGGAAGAGTGGGGATTCCAAGGAGGAATGATGCTATACAGAAATTACAGAAGGGAGTGCCAGCTCCCATGGCTGTTTTTAGTCTTCATTTCCAGAAGTTTCCATTCCATCTGCTCCTGGTATGCTAATTTGACTCTGGTAATAACCAATTTGACATTAGTGTATTTAATGTAAAATAACACTGATATCATTACTATAAATCTCTCTCTTTTCACAGCAGCAATAAATAGTATCTTGAAGCAATAGATCAAATACTACATTTATATAATATCCCTAGAGAAATTATTCAAAATTGAAGCACATTTTGAGCATATTGTAATTATATTTTCTTTAATTTTCCTTGGAATTCAAAACAAATACTTCTCAGCATTTTCTGAAAATGATCTGTGCTTAACATGGAAAAACCTTTTAATTACTATAGCATAACATCTTGCCAACTTCTACATCATTTAATCCTTGCCAGATTCTGATTCTAGCATTAGAATTAGCTTCTCTGGAATATTTTTACGAGCTGGGAATGGACATGTTTAACTGTATAACATTTCTTAACTTCATCAAATTCTAGAACAGCCCCTTCAATCTGTGATAGAAATAAAGAATCAGTTTAATGGTATATCTCTCAAACTAATGTTCTGAAGGATATTAACAGGTGTTTCATTAAAAAATGAGAAATGTTAATGGAACAAAGTAAATATTTCCACACTTATGTGTGGAATCTAAAACATTCAACAAACTAGTGAATAAAACAAAAAGCAGGCAGACTAGCAGATATAGAGAATGGACTGGTGGTTGCCAGTGAGGAGAGGGAGGGGGGAGGGGCATTATAGGGGGAGGGGATTAAATATGGGGTTCTTATCAGATTATATGAAATCATGTGTATGAAACTTTTGAAAATTGTAAAGCATTGTAGAATTTAAAGAATCTTTCATTCAATAAAACTAACAGTTAAAATTTTTTTAATTTTAAAAAATATTCACTTAGATTTGAATAGGGAAGATTACCTGAATATATATTTGGACTGCTCATAGAGTAGGTGATTCAATACCTGACAAAATAAAGGGTACACCTTTTCCAACTAGACGCCTCAGGAGTCTATAACTTTACTCCAACAATATCGCCTTTATTCAAAATATTTCTGAACACCTCTTTTAAATTTTCTTTTAGTTTATGACATAGACTCAGTGGTGACAACTTTTCATCATTTATGGGTAGATTTGATTTGGAGAACAGACAAAGACATTCAGTGCCAGATCTGGAAAATAAGGTAAATGGCCTTTGGATCACCTGGAATCTTCCTATGAAGTAATGACACCAACTTTCTTGTGTAACTTATGAAGTGGTTACAAAACCAGTAAGATAGGAAGAATTCCAAAGTGTTTTAAATAATGGTAGCATCATTAGAAAAGATATCTTTCTCCAAAAAGAATGTGACAAATTAAACTTTTTGTATGAACATTTAGATATGGTTGTTCAAAATAGTTCTCAATCCTTTTTTTCTCATTTTGTTCAAAAGTAACTTGTCAACTTAAGGCAAATTCCTAAAGATACCTACCTACCTACCAAATGGGTTATTTCCCTTTCAAGGATTGTTTGAAAGGAGAAGTGAGACTTACTCTGTCAGTTCTGGCTCCCTCCCCTTTACAGGGTAGAAAAAAACCTGAGAGGAGAAAAAGACAAGACAAGATTGGGGGTGGGGATATGGGAGGTAGTCAGCAGATATTATTAATGGCCTGGAAGTCAATCAAATTCACAAGGCAAAAGGATTGTTTCAGAATCTCCCAATACCTCTCAAAGCAACTAGGCAAACCTCTGATGGTTTCCAGTCCTAATAGGTACATTACATGGATTTTAAATAACCTCAAAGCGATGGTCCTTTTGGCACTGAGCAATACAGCAATGGGCATTTAAGACACCTGGCTTCCAACATCCATCCTGCCCCTGCTGGTGGGGCCTTAGCACCTGAGGTAGAGAACTCTGTTTTGTTCATTAATGAATCCCAAGCATTTACAATATATACTCGTAGGTGCTCAATAAACACTTCAAGTAAGAAGGCTTACTCTCACTAGGCCTCAATTTCCTTATGTGTTAAAGAAGGATATTAGCTTAGACCAAGAGATTCCTATCATAATCATGAACTTACTAATGGAGACTCATCATTTTTTCTTTCCTCTGCTTTCCAGTGGCACAAACCTTTCCCCAAACTATACCAAAGAGCCAATGGTCAGCTGTCTCTTCCTCATGCCTGACTACCATCTATATTATCAACAGACATTTTGCTTTCATCAACTCAAGATTTTCCAGAAATGAGGAGGTGTAGCTAAGATGATGGAGTAGGAAGAGGTGAGCTCACCCTGAGCTCACCTCCTCCCATGGGCACACCAATACTACAACTATTTACAGAGCCACGATTGATGAGAATGATCTGAAGACTAGCAGAAAAGATTTCCCAACTAAAAATATAAAGAAGCACAGTGAAGACTTCCCTGGTGGCGCAGTAGTTAAGAATCCGCCTGCCAATGTAGGGGACACGGGTTCGATCCCTGCTCTGGGCAGATCCCACATGCGGCAGAGCAACTAAGCCCATGAGCCACAGCTACTGAGACTGCGCTCTAGAGCCTGTGAGCCACCAACTACTGAAGCCCACGTGCCACAACTACTGATGCCTGCGTGCCTAGAGCCTGTGCTCTGCAACAAGAGAAGCCACCACAGTGAGAAGCCCGTGCACCACAACAAAGAGTAGCCTCCGCTCACCGCAGCTAGAGAAAGCCCGCACGCAGCAATGAAGACCCAACACAGCCAAAAATAAATAAGTTAAAAAAAAAAAAGAATCACAATGAGATGGGTAGGAGGAGTGGATATGTAGTAAACTCAGGAGCCACACCCCTGGGGTAGGTGACCCACAACTGGAAGGATAACCACAACTACAGAGGTTCTCTCCAAGGAGCAAGAGCTCCAAACCCCACATTGGGCTCCCCAGCCAGGGGGTCCTGCACTGGGAAGATGAGGCCCCAGAACAACTGGCTTTGCAGGCCAGCAGAACTTGTATATGGGAGAGCCAGAGGGCTCTGGGAAATAGCTTAAAGGGCACATGCAAAATTTCACATACTCCAAATCCCTGTGCAGAAGCAGTAATTTGAAAGGAATTTGGGTCAGACCCACTTGCTGATCTTGGAGAGCCTCCCAAAGAGGCAAGAGGCTAATGGGACTCCCCCTGGGGACATAAACACTGGTGCCAGCCATTTTGGGGAGCTCGTTCTACCATGAGGACACTGGAACTGGTAAGCACCACTTTGGAGTCCATCTGCTAGCTTATTAGTGCCAGGGGCTTACCGGCCCACCCAGTGCCAGCCCCGAGCCTCCCCAGCCCCACAGCCAGCCTAGTAGGGACCCAGCCCTGACCATCAGAGAGCCAACACTGGCCCCAGGACCCACAAGGCCACACAGCCAGCCATGCTGAGACTTATCCCCACCCACCAGCAGGTCAGCATCCACTTCACAAGGTAAGCCTGGCAGCCAACCTGGCTGGGAGGTGTGGCAGTCAAACCCTGTCTACTAGCACACCCACAATAGTCAGCCCCACCATAAAGAAGGGCCCACACAGCCCACATAAGAGTACTCCTAAAGCATATATCTCTGAAGACCAGAGGGGAACGTGCTGCTAGGCCCCATAGTATGTCTCTAATATGGCCACTTCTCCAAGATTGGGAAGCATAACCAATCTACTGAATACATAGAAATAAACAGAGAATTAGGCAAAATGAGGAGACAGAGAAATATATGCCAAATGAATAAACAAGGCAAACATCAGAAAAAGAACTAAATGAAGTGGAGATAAGCAGTCTACCCAATAAAAAGTTCGAGGTAATGATCATAAAGATGCTTAATGAACTCAGGTGAAGAATAGAGAAACATAGTGATAAATTTAACAAAAAGTTAGAAAATATGAAGAAAAACCAAAGAGAGCTAAAGAATACAATAACTGAAATAAAAATACACTAGAAGGAATCAACAGTAGATCAGATGATACAGAGGAACAGCTCAGTGAATTGGAGGACAGAGTAGTGGAAATCACTGAAGGTGAACAGAAAAAAAAATTTTTTTTAAATGAGGATAGTTTAAGACACCTCTGGGACAACATCAAGAGTACGAACATTCACATTATAAGCGTCCTAGAAGTAGGAGAGAGAAAGGAACAGAGACTTTATCTGAAGAAATAATAGCTGAAAACTTTCCTAACCTGAGTGAAGGAAACAGACATCCAGTTCCAAGAAGCACAGGGAGTCCCAAACAGGATTAACCCAAAGAGGTCCACACCAAGATACACTGTAATTTAAATGGCAAAAATTAAAGATAAAGAGAGAGTCTTAAAAGCAGCAAGAGGAAAGCAGCTAGTTACACACAAGGGAACTCCCATATGACTATCAGCTGACTTTTCAGCAGAAATTTTGCAGGCCAGAAGGGAGTAGCATGATATATTCAAAGTGATGATAGGAGGGAGTTCCTTGGCAGTCCAGTGGCTGGGACTCCATGCTCTTGCTGCCGAGAGACTGGGTTCAATCCCTGGTCGGGGAACTAAGACCCCACAAACCACATGTCACAGCCAAAAAAAAAAAAAAGTGATGAAGGAAAAAACACAACCAAGAATACTCTACCTGTCAAAGTTGTCATTTGGATATAAAGGAAAGATAAAGAGTTTTACAGACAAACAGAAGCTAAAAGAGCTCAGCACCACTAAACTCACCTTACAAGAAATGTCAAAGGGACTTCTCTAAGCAGAAAAGACCAGAATTAGAAATATAAAAATTATAAAAGGAAAAATTCCATTGGTAAAGGCAAACAGACAGTAAAGGTAGGAGATCAATTACTTATTAAGCTAGTAGGAAGGTTGAAGACAAAAGTAGTAAAAATCATCTTTATCCACAATAAGTAATTAAGGGATACATAAAAAGATGTAAAATATGATGTCAAGAACATTAAGCATGCACAGGGCAACAGAGGGTGAGTAAAAATGCAGGGTTGTAAGAATGCATTCAACCTTAAAAGATCATAAACTTAAAATAAACATATATATATATATATATATATATATATATATATATGGTCACCACAAACAAAAACCCATAACAGATACAAAAATAGAGAAAAAGGAGTCCAAACACAGTATAAAGGTAGCCATGAAATCACAAGAGAAGGCAGCAAAAGAAGAAAGGAAAAAAAAGAACTACAAAAACCACCCCAAAACAATTAAGAAAATGGCAAAAAGTACATACCTATCAATTCTTACTTAAAATATAAATGGACTAGATGTTCTAGTCAAAAGACATAAGGTACCTGAATGGATTAGACAAAACAAGACCCATATATATGCTGCCTACAAGGAACTCACTTCAGATCTAATGACACACAGAATAAATGTGTGGGGATGGAAAAAGGTATTACACGTAAATGGAAATTGAAAGAAAGCCAAAATACAATACTTAAATCTGACAAAATAGACTTTAAAATAAAGACTGTTAAAAATCCACAAACAATAAATGCTGAACAGGGTGTGGAGAGAAGGGAACCTGTTGGTGGGAATGTAAATTGGTGCAGCCACTATGGAGAACAGTTTGAAGGTTCCTTAAGAAACTAAAAAGAGACCTAGCATGTGATTCTGCAATCCTACTCCTGGGAATATACCTGGAGAAAAACATGGTTCAAAAGGATACAATGTTCATTGCAGTGCTGTTTACAATAGTCAAGACATGGAAGCAACCTAAATGTCCACCGACAGAAGAATGGATAAAAAAGACGTGGTACATATATACAATGGAATATTACTCAGCCATTAAAAAGAATAAAATAATGCCACTTGCAGCAACATGGACGGACCTAGAGATCAACATACTGAGTGAAGTAAGTCAGACAGAGAAAGAGAAATATCGTATGATATTGCTTATATGCGAAATCTTAAAAAATGATACAAATGAACTTATTTACAAAACAGAAACAGATTCACAAACTTAGAGAATGAATTTATGGTTACCAGGGGAGAAGGGTGGCAGGAGGGATATTAGAGAGTTTGGGATTGACATGTACACACTGCTATATTTAAAATGGATAACCAACAAGGACCTACTGTATAGCACAAGGAACTCTGCTTAATATTCTATAACAATCTAATTGCGAAAAGAATTTGAAAAAGAATAGATACATGTATATGTATAACTGAATCACTTTGCTGTACACCTGAAAGTAACACAACATTGTTAATCAACTATACTCCAATATAAAATAAAAAGTTAAAAAATAAAATAAAGACTGTTACAAGAGACAAAGAAGGACACTACAAAATGATCATCAATCAATCCAAGAAGAAGATATAACAATTGTAAATATATATGCACCCAAAATAGGAGCGCCTCAATATATAAGGCGAATATTAACAGACATAAAGGGAGAAATCAACAATAACACAATAATAGTAGGGGACTTTAACACCCCACATACATCAATGGACAGATCATCCAGACAGAAAAATCAATAAACACTCGCCTTAAATCACACATTAGACCTCATGGACTTAATAGATATCTATAGAACACTTCATGCAAAAGCAGGAGAATACACAATCTTTTCAAGTTCACGTGGAACATTCTCCAGGATAGATCACATGCTAGGCATAGAACAAGTCTCAACAAGTTTACAAATACTGAAATCATATCAAGCATTTTTTCTGACCACAATGCTATGAGACTAGAAATCAACTACAAGAAAAAAACTACAAAAAAACACAAACATGTGGAGGCTAAGCAATAGGCTACTAAACAACCAATGGGTCACTGAAGAAATCAAAGAGGCAATCAAAAAATACCTAGAGGCAAATGAAAATGGAAACAATGATCCAAAATCTATGGGACACAGCAAAAGCAGTTCAAAGAGGGAAGTTTATAGCAATACAAGCCTACCTCAGTAAACAAGAAAAATCTCAAGTAAACAACCTAACTTTACCTAAAGGAACTAAAAAAGGATAAAACAAAGCCAAAATTAATAGAAGGAAAAAAATCATAAAGCTCAGAGCAGAAATAAATGAAATATAGAGACTAAAAAACCAAAAGATCAATGAAACTAAGAGCTGGTCTTTGACAAGATGAACAAAGTTGATAAACCTTTAGCTAGATTAACCAAGAAAAAAAGATAGGGCCCAAGTGACTAAAATCAGAAAGGAAAGAAAAGTTACAACAAACATCACCAAAATAAAAAGGATCATAAGAGATTACTATAAACAATTATATGCTAAAAATATGGACAACCTAGAAGAAATGGATAAATTCCTAGAAACACACAATCCTCCAAGACTGAATCAGGAAGAAATAAAAAATATGAGCAGACCAATTACCAGGAATAAAATTGAATCAGTAATAAACAAACAAACAAACAAAACTCCAAACAAAGAACAGTCCAGGAACAGATGGCTTCACAGGAGAATTCTACCAAACATTTAGAGAAGAGTTAACACTTATCCTTCTCAAACTATTCCCTAAAACTGCAGAGGAAGGTACTCATTGTGAGGCCAGCATTACCCTGATACCAAAACCAGGTACCAAAGACACCACAAAAAAACAAAACTGCAAGCCAATATCACTGATGAATATAGAAGCAAAAATCCTCAACAAAATATTAGCAAACCAAATTCAACAATACATTAAAAGGATCATCCACCATGATCAAGTGGGATTTATTCCAGGGTTTCAAGGATGGATCCATATCCACAAATCAATAAGGTGAACACCACACTAACAAACTGAAGAACAAAAACTATATAATTATCTCAATAGATGTAGAAAAGGCTTTTGATAAAACTCAACATCCACTTAGGGTAAAAACTCTCCAGAAAGTAGGTAGAGAGGGAATATCCTCAATATAATAAAGTCCAAATATCACAAGCCTACAGCCAACACCATACTCAACAGTGAAAAGCTAAAACCATTTCCTCTATCAGGAACAAGACCAGGATGCCCACTCTCACCACTTTTATTCAACATAGTATTGGAAACACTAGCTACAGAAATCAGACAAGAAAAAGAAATAAAAGGAATCCAAAATGGAAAGAAAGAAGTAAAACTATCACTGTTTGCAGATGACATAATACTATATATAGAAGATCGTAAAGATGCCACCAAAAAAAATCAGAACTAATAAATAAATTCAGTAAAGTTGCAGGATACAAAATTAATATACAGAAATCTGTTGTGCTTCTATACACTAACAATGAACTATCAAAAAGAGAAATTAAGAAAACAATCCCATCTACAATTGCATCAAAAGAATAAATACCCAGGAATAAATCTAACCAAAGAGGTAAAAGACTTGTACTTGGAAAACTGTAAAACCTTGATGAAAGAAACTGAAGACAACACGAACAAATGGAACAATATACTATGCTTATAGATTGGAAGAATGAATATTATTAAATTGACCATACTCCCCAAGGCAATCTACAGATTCAATGCAATATCTATCAAAATACCAGTGGCATTTTTCACAGAACTAGCACAAATAATTCTAAAATTTGTATGAAAGCACAAAAGACCCTAAATAGCCAGAACAATCTTGAGAAAGAAGAACAAAACCGGAGGTATCATGCTCCCTTATTCCAAGCCATACTACAAAACTATAGTAATGGAAACAGTCTAGTACTGCCACAAAAACAGACACATACATCAGTGGAACTGAATGGAGAGCCCAGAAATGAACCTACATGTATATGAACAATTATTCTACAATAAAGGAGGCAAGAAAAGATGATGGGAAACGATAGCCTCTTAAATAAATGGTGCCGGGAAAGCTGGACAACTGCATGCAACAAGAATTAAACTGGACTACTTTCTCACACCATATACAAAAATAACCTCAAAATGGATTCATGCCTTAAATGGAAGACCTGAAACCATAAAACTCCTAAAACCATGAAAACATAGACAATATGCTCTTCGACACTGATCTTATCAATAATTTTTTGGTTATGCCTCCAAAGGCAAGGGAAACAAAGACAAAAATAAATAAAAAACAAATGGGACTACATCAAACTAGAAAGCTTTTGCACAGCAAAGAAAACTATCAACAAAACAAAAATGCAGCCTACTGAATAGGAAAATATATTTGCAAACAATATATCTGACAAGGGGTTAATATCCAAAATATACAGAGAACTCATGCAACTCAACATCAAAAAAACAAAGAACCCAATTTAAAAAATGGGCAGAGCACCTGAATAGACATTTTCCCAAAGGAGAGAAACAGATGGCCAACAGACACATGAAAAGATGCTCAACACCACTTATCATCAGGGAAATGCAAATCAAAACCACAACCCAATACCACCTCATACCTGTCAGAATGGCTATCATCAAAAAGATAACAAATAACATGTAACGGCAAGGATATAGAAAGGGAATCCTCACGCCTCATTGGTGGGACTGTAAATTGGTGTAGCCACTATGGAAAACAGTATGGAGGTTCCTAAAGAAATTAAAAATAGAACTACCATACAATCCAGCAATTGCACTTCTGGGTATTTATCCAAAGAAAACAAAAACACTGATTTGAAAAGATATATGCACTCCAATGTTTATTGCAGCATTATTTAAAATAGCCAAGGTATGGAAGCAACCTAAGATAGACATAGACAACTGTATAAAGAAGATGTGGAATATTACAAAATTATAATGGAATATTCCTCAGCCATAAAAAATTAAATCTTGTCATTTGCAACAGCATGGATGGACCTAGAAGGTATTATATTAAGTGAAATAAGTGAGAAAGAGAAAGACAAAAACCACCTGATCTCACTTATATGTGGAATCTAAAAAACAAAAACAAACAAAACAAAATGAAAACAGAATCATACACACAGAGAACAAACAGGTGGTTGCCAGAAGGAGGGGTGGGGAGGTGAAGCAGGTGTAGAAGATAAGAGGTACAAACCTCCAGTTATATAATATATAAGCCACAGGAATATAATATACAGCATAAGGAATATGGTAAGTAATATTGTAAAAAGTTTGTACATGGAAAGATGGTTACTAGAGTTATGGTGATCATTTTATAATGTATGCAAATGTCAAATTATTATGTAGTAACCTGAAACTAACATAATAGCATACATCAACTATGTTTCAATTTTAAAAAAACGTTTTCCAGAAATGAAAATAAAGTGGGGCAAAAACTACTTGTTGCCTACAAAATACCTATTCTTTTCTTCTTTCTCAGTAGCAGAATTCAATTTTGTTGGGACTGTGATATGTTCAGCTAAAACAAAAAACATTTCCCCACCTCCCTTGTGGTTGCTATAGTTATACGACACAGTTCTGGCCTAAGAAATGAAAGCGGTAAAATTTCCTAACAGAAGAACAGAATCAGTTGGTAGTGCTGCATTCTGCTGAAGCATGGGCACAGTGCTGAGATGCTGGAGGTGGGAGCACCATTCTACAACCTCAAGTAAATAGAAGGTAAGGGCCATTTGCAACAACATGGATGGATTTGGATCCATGTTATGCTAAGTGAAATAAGTCAGACAGAGAAAGACAATACTGTATGATATCACTTATATGTGGAGGAACCTAAAAAATACAACGAACTAGTGAATATAACAAAAAAGCAACAGATTCACAAATACAGAGAACAAACTAGTGGTTACCACTGGGGAAAGGGAAGGGGGAGGGGCAATATAGGGGTAGGGGACAAAGGGGTACAAACTGTTATGTATAAAATAAGCTACAAGGACCTAGATATAATCATACTAAGTGAAGTAAGTCAGACAGAGGAAGACAAATATCATATGATATCACTTATATGTGGAATCTAAAAAAAATGATACAAATGAACTTATTTACAAAACAGAAACAGACTCATAGACTTTGAAAACAAACTTATGGTTACCAAAGGGGAAAGGACGGGGAGGGATAAATTAGGAGGTTGAGGTTAACATATATACACTACTGTATATAAAATAATCAACAAGGACCTACTGTATCTGGAACTCTACTCAATATTCTGCAATAACCTAAATGGGAAAAGAATCTGAAAAAGAATAGATACATGTAGACATATAACTGAATCACTCTGCTGTACACCTGAAACTAACACAAAATTGTAAATCAACTATACTCCAATATAAATTTTTTTTTTAATTTTTGGACTTCCCTGGTGGCGCAGTGGTTAGGAATCCGCCTGCCAGTGCAGGGGACACGGGTTTGAGCCCTGGCACAGGAAGATCCCACATGCTGTGGAGCAACAAAACCCGTGCACCACAACTACTGAGCCTGCATTCTAGAGCCTACGAGCCACAACTACTGAGCCCGTGTGCCACAACTACTGAAGCCTGTGTGCCTAGAGCCCGTGCTCTGCAACAAGAGAAGCCACCGCAATGAGAAGTCCGTGCACCACAGCAAGGAGTAGCCCCCGCTCACTGCAACTAGAGAAAGCCCGTGCACAGCAACAAAGACCCAATGCAGCCAAAAATTAAATAAATTTATTTAAAAAAATTTTTAATGAAAAAATAAAATAAGCTACAAGGATACAACATAGGGAATATAGCCAATATATCATAATAACTATAAATGGAGTATGACCCTTAAAAATTGTGAACCACTATATTGTACAGCTGTAACTTATATAATGTTATACATCAGCTATATTTAATTTAAAAAAATAGTAGGGAAGGGCCAAGAGAAGCGCTGTCAGGACCTCCAGGAAGCAGACACTGAATCAGAGTTAGGAGTGCAACTCTGGCATTATTGGGAGGGTAAAGACCAAAAGTGGTATTGGAGGAGGGTAGGGGATTGGGCCACAAAGGCCTTCAGATTTTCTGACTTGAAAATCTGACCACGCTTTTGAGAGGAAAGGGGCAAGAAGGCAGTTTTGAACAAGAGGAGCCTTGAATTAAGATGCAAATCTCACAAAATTTCAGCAAAGCCAACAGGAGCCTCCAGAGCAGAGACTGTCCATTTGATGAATCCTATATCAGAGAGAATGGCCATGCCCAAGTGTCTTCTGGTATGCTCAGTCATTACTTGGGGGCTGCCTGGGAAAAGTGTGGCCCTCCATCAAAAGCTGAGGCAGATCCTGAAAGCGTTGCATTTGGAGTCTCTCAAGACGGCAAAGTCTTCCTTGAAGAAAGATCTAAGCAGTAGACCTGCACGGCCACCACCACAGTGAAGGTCTCAGCCCCGACATCGTTAAGCTGGGATTACTGCCGGCACCTCCCCATTTCTGGCTTCTCATTGTGTCAGGGAAATGAAACCACTAATTTATTTAGTCCTGTGTTTGGGGGTTTCGGTTCTCTGTGTTTCTATAAATTATCAACTCAGATTCCACTGGGCGAGTCTCTAGTTAACAGTAAATTAGGTGCCTGGGGAGATACATTCACCACCATTCCAGGCTATGAGAGCTCTAGTCAATGAAACAACAGCCTGGGTGCAATGCTGTTCACCAGGCAAATATGAGCACCAGTTTCCCGGGAGAATTTTAGTGACAACAACTTGAATAATTGTTTGCAAAAAACAGAAATAATAGGCTTAATGAGTGTCTGCTTGGGGGGCTGATGTTTGGGCATTAGTGTAAGAATTTTCAGATAGATACTCACATCAAAGAAATTACTGTTTTCTTACTTCTGGATTCTTAACCGCATTGTCAGTGCTTGAAATGCTAGAAGTTTGACTTCCAGATAGCCTTAGGAAGCACACTTTTATCTCTCTGGACTTCAAATTCCTCTTTACAAAATGAGGAGGTTGATTATGTACCACTGCAAGTATTTAAAACAGAGGGGATTGAAGGCACGGAATGGGTAACACAGGTGATGGAGAAGCTGAGAGTTGAACAGGTGATGATGTCATAACCCAGATATTAGCAACAACAGGAAGCCAATACCACCTTTAGGGTGGAGAACAAAGAGAAGAGGTGGTACTGCTGGAACTCAGGACGGTCCATAAGCCAACAAAGCCTGAAGCATGGAGAGCCTGTACAGTGGGAGCTGGAGCCACGTGATAAATTCACCTGCTGCCAGAGCATCAGCCCAAGGCCGAGGGAGGAGGGAAAACACCCTGGCTTCTCCCAACCTCCCTTGGGGCTCTCACCAGTGCCTCCGCTGGCTAAAGTCAGTGAGAAGCTAGCAAACACAAGACTTTGGTAAACCACAGCCTTCGTGGGTCAGCCCCTCCGTGATAGAGAACACAGCAGCAGAAGCACAAAAAAAAAAGGAACTCAGGCAGAGCAGGTCCAAGACCATCATAGTCTAGATCAAAGGCATCTACATTGTTTTCAGAAGTAGGTCACAAGAAAATAACATAATTGGGAAGACTGTTTGAACTGTTGATAATGGTAGCTAGAGAAGATCAATGATTATCATATAAACATGGACTTTACTCAGAAATAAGGCAAATGTATACCAAGGCATTATTCATACTCATGATCTCTTTTTTTTTTTTTTTTTTTTTTTTTTTTGCGGTACGCGGACCTCTCACTGTTGTGGCCTCTCCCTCTGCGGAGTACAGGCGCCGGATGCGCAGGCTCAGCAGCCATGGCTCACGGGCCTAGCCGCGCCGCGGCATGTGGGATCTTCCCAGACCAGGGCACGAACCCGTGTCCCCTGCATCGGCAGGCGGACTCTCAACCACTGCACCACCAGGGAAGCCCCCATACTCATGATCTCTTGATTCATCAGATGGGTCTGGTGTAACTAGCTGAATTCAGATAGTTCAAAATTATATAATTAATAAAACTCATTTCCATCATATCTGCTAACATGATTCCTGTTAGCTGCCACCCATTCAGCATGAGCTAATTTGTGTGTGTGATTTTGTTTCATCATTTTTTTGTGTGTGTGTGTGGTACGCGGGCCTCTCACTGTTGTGGCCTCTCCCGTTGCGGAGCACAGGCTCCGGACGTGCAGGCTCAGCGGCCATGGCTCACGGGCCTAGCTGCTCTGCGGCACGTGGGATCTTCCCAGACCAGGGCATGAACCCATGTCCCCTGCATCGGCAGGCGGACTCTCAACCACTGTGCCACCAGGGAAGCCCCTGGTCATTTATTTTAAGTTAACCAAAAGCTCCAGGTAGCCAGGACCCAGAGCGGGGGTAGCTGCACTGCTCTGAGGACCTCTTACTGGATGCTGGGCCAAGACACCTCAATTCCTCCTAATTTAATAGTCCCTATTTCTCCAGGGTAAGAGCACCTTCCACTGAGGAAAGGCTCCCAAAAGCTTTAAGGAGGTGGTGCATCTGTCACATGGTCATGCCAACATTGTCAGCCTCCACCAGGCCCAGGGGTACTGACTCTTGCCTAGGAACTTCTTTAAGCCTAGTTCTTACAGTCACACAAATGATTCATAAGGGAGCTCAGAACCGCTGAGAACTTCCTGGAGCCATAAACACTTATCCATCTCTAGACCTTTGGGGCACCAAACTTCTAAAATGAAATCTTTGGATGTCAAATAAAGCTAAGCCAAAAGTGAAACTCCTCAACCCCATCATCCTGGTTTGTCCTCTAGAATAGGGGTCCCCAACTGGTCCACGCCCTGTTCGGAAATGAGCCGCACAGCAGGAGGTGAGCGCTGGGCCAGCGAGCAAAGCTTCATCTGTCGCTCCCCATCGCTCGCGTTACCGCCTGAACCATTCCTGCCCACCCCCCGCCACCGGTCCGTAGAAAAATTGTCTTCCACGAAACTGGTCCCTGGTGCCAAAATGGTTGGGACCGCTGCTCTAGAAGCCTGCTGGGCACTGCATGTCAGCCAGCTATGCTGAAGGCACACAGTTGAAGCCTAGCACTTCTGTGTTTCATGAGCAGCACTTTAATGTCCCCCCAAAAAGGATATGAGTTAAAAATGACCAACATAAACACGAGCTTGTGCTTTTCTCTATTCTCTTAAGGAAAGGGTATAATTCCATAACTACAAAGCCCCTGTTACCATCCTTCAGATTCTCCTCCTCTGAATCCAGAGTTCCAGCCAAGGGTGACGTAGTAACTTTGGTTCCAGGAGGGCAATGAGATGGCTGAGTGGAGAGCATCGCATTTCAGCCTTAGCTCAATAAAGCCGACCCAGCAAAAACAGAAGCACTTATCAGTGAGGTAACAGACAAACAAAATTTTCTTTGTGGCTTAAAAACTATACTCCCATGCACCCCATTTTAAGAATTTAGGAAAGAGTGAAGCAACCTAAATGTCCATAGACAGATGAATGGATAAAGAAATGTGGTACATATATACAATGTACAATGGAATATTACTCAGCCATAAAGAAGAATGAAATAATGCCATCTGCAGCCACATGAATGGACCTAGAGATTATCATACTAAGTGAAGCAAGCCAGAGAGGGAAAGACAAATATCATATGATTTATATGTGCCATCTAAAAAAAAAAGATACAAATCAACTTATTTATAAAATAGAAATAGACCCACAGACATAGAAAGCAAACTTATGGTTACCAAAGGGGATGGGGGGGATAAATTAGGAGTCTGGGATTAACATGTACACACTACTATATATAAAATAGATAGCGGCTTCCCTGGTGGCACAGTGGTTAGGAATCCGCCTGCCAATGCAGGGGACACGGGTTTGAGCATTGGTACGGGAAGATCCCACAAGCTGAGGAGCAACAAAACCCGTGCGCCACAACTACTGAGCCTGCACTCTAGAGCCTGCGAGCCACAACTACTGACACTGCATGCCACAACTACTGAAGTCCGCGTACCTACAGCCCGTGCTCTGCAACAAGAGAAGCCACTGCAACGAGAAGCCCATGCACCGCAACGAAGAGTAGCCCCCGCTCGCCGCAACTAGAGAAAGACTGGGTGCAGCAACGAAGACCCAATGCAGCCAAAAATATAGAAATTTAGTTTTAAAAATAAACAAAATTTTAAAAAATAGATAACCAACAAGGACCTACTGTACAGCACAGGGAGCTATACTCAATATTTTGTAATAACCTATAAGGGAAAAGAATCTGAAAAAATAGAGAGCTGAATCACTGTGCTGTACATCTGAAACTAACACAACATTGTAAATCAACTATACTTCAATTTAAAAAAAAAGAATTTAGGGAGGAGTAAATATGGCCAACTGTCAGGTTAAGGAAAGAAATCCATGAAACTAGGTGGGAAAATTTATCTGAGAGGAAATTTTTTAAAGGAAGGTATTTAAGGCAATATAAAGGTTTATCTTGTTTAAATTTAACATTTAATGGTTGGAAGGTTAAAGTTTGGGAACAAGAATTGCTGCTATTCGCCGAGAAGCAAATGATTATATTTTAAAGAACTTTACCCTCTCAAAGGTCTTTGAGGAGACCTGTCATAATGTCAAGCCCTGATCTTTTTCTTGAAAGGAGGCAAGAGACATAAGAATTAACTCTATAGAATGGCACTGAGTCACAGTGCTCTCAGGGCAGCTAAAAAGAAGGAAAGAGCAGACAGCAAGTCTGAAAAGGACAGAGGGGAAGGGGCCTCTCAGATTTCAAGATAAGTTCACTTGACAGAAAAACAGGATGTTGACTCTGTGATGAGGGGACTTCAGGTCATTACCTCTATTACAGGCTGGGGTCCTGCAGTTGATTTCTCTCCCTCTCCCTCTCTCTCTCTCTGTCTCTCTGTCTCTCTGTCTCTCTGTCTCTCTCTCTCTCTCTCTGTCTCTGTCTCTCTGTCTCTCTGTCTGTCTCTCTCTCTCTCCCCTTATGCCCTTCCTCCACCCAACCTCATTTTTCTCTGCAGGAAGGAGATAATTAACAAGCGCCCCTAAATGGAGGCCCCTGTAATCATTCCTTAATGCATTTTCCAACGAAGTTACCAAGAATCTGGGACTTTCTAAACCAGTTCAACATATGGGCCCAAAAAAGAAAATTTACACTTACGGCTACTGTCAATGGCCTTTCCACAGTTAAATGTGTTTTCTTCAATCTTGTGCTACTATTTAAAAGAGCCAGTTCTACAGAAAACTGTCCCTCTGGAGAAAGTGCTGTGATTTCCAGTGTGAGAGGGCAACAGCGCACTTTAAGGCAATTGATCTCAAAGGGAGCAAAACACACCAACACCCAAGAGGAAGAGCGGCCACAGGAGAGGCAGCCACCTGCCTTCCACAAAGATGTTCTGGGTGGACACAGGGGAGAGCTTAGCTGAAAGAAAACATGGGGAGGAAAAGGAGTTCAGCATCAAAAAGCACCTAAGCACCGACTTGATACCAAATAGGAAGTTAATATCATCATTTCCAAGATGAAAGGAAGAGTTTTAAGTTGTCAGACCCAACTTTCTTAACTTTAATTTTTTTTCTACAGTAGACTCTCTCAGCTCTGGGGGCACATTGGAATCACCTGGGGAGTTTTAAGCTTTAAATCTGAGGTCTGCTCCCATGTCGAACCAATTAAAGAAGACTAAATGAGGGAAAGGCACAAGCACAGGGAGCTTTAAACAACTCCCCAGGTGATTCTAATGTGACAGGAGGGTCGAGATCCACGAGACTCCACCATCCTCGCCTTGATCAAGCAGCCACACTTGGAACATCTCCACTGACAAGGAATTCACTACCCTCCATGGAAACCCATTCCATGTTAAGACCATTCTGATTTTTCAAAGTTTTTCCTACGTTGAAGTTAAACCTGCATTTTGTACCATCCCTCAATTTGTCCTTGTTCTGCCCAGAAGCACCATGGAAATCTACCCAATCCGTATATCAAATTCTGGAATGATACAAACCCGGAGAGCTTCTTTGATAGCACAGTTGACAGGCTGAGGGCAAACTGAACAAAATGAAATCCAACAGGTATCCACAACCTTTTTTCCTTGGGGCTAAGAAAGTATAGCACAAGGAGAGGATGGGAGAGAAAGGGCGTTAGCAGCAGGAGTTACATGATGGATTTCTGGGGTAGGGATGGAGGGCTGGGGGGCAATAACTCCACCTGAGTCATCAGGGTGATGTGGCTGCCGAAACCCCTCGTGCTCTCCCAGGCTGCATCCATAGACATGAGATCTCCAGAAGAGGGTTAATGAGGAGACACACCGGTAGGAGAGAATAGGTGACCACGCTTCAAAAGCGATAGAGAAATACAGAGAGAAATGAACCCAACAGTGAAAGATTTTTGAAGGTTCAAATAAAGAACTGGTAGGGGGAAGGCCGATGAAAAAGAAAGCATTAAAGTGAGGAAGAGGAAACTAGCATTTGAGTATATACTCTGTGCCAGCTGCCCTACATACATCGCTTCAGATAATCATCAAGACAGCCTCTGATACATATAACTGATTCACTTTGTTATACAGCAGAAACTAACACAACATTGTAAAGCAATTAAACTCCAATAAAGATGTTAAAAAAAAAAAAAAGACAGCCTCTGAAGTTACCTAATTAATGAGAAGATATTTACAGAGCCTCAAGGGATAAAACTAGAAAGAAGGGGTGGGTTTGGAGCTCTAAAAAAGACAGGTATCTTCAATTTTTTTGCTTTCCTTTTCTTTTTGGGGCTCCTTCAAAGACTGAGATGATTACACGCCTCAGTTGGTGGGACTCAGTTTATTGGTCCACACAGACTCCTCTCTTATTTATTCATTAACTCCTTTGTCTCTTCACATGTATATTTGTAAATCCCCATGGCCCACCAGCATTTCTCTGCCTCTTCGTAAACAATGTATATTCTTTTATTTGCATATGTTCTTGTAAAATTTTGTATGTATTCTGTAAATTTTCTCTTCCCATACTTCACCATTTTCCACTAGAGTTTGTACCTCTTTCTTGTTAATTTGCCATAGTTTTCAGATATCAGTCCCTTGTTGGCATTAGCACTTTATTTATAATGTCTGTTAACATTCTAATCTTTGTATCAACAATAACATTGCCCAGGTGGAATCGAAAACAACTTTTTTTTTTAAAGATTTCACATTTGAGGATTTAGTTAATAAATCCTTCCCCACCTTAAGATCACAAAGAAATTGTACATTTTCTTCTAATAACTGTATAGTTTAAACTTTCACATTTAGGTCTTTCATTCTTCTGGAATCTGCCTTTGTATATGGTGTTACAACAAGGTCAATCTTATTCTGTTCTGTATAATATGCCGGTTCATCCAGTAGTATACTACACAATCCTTCCTTTCCCCATTGACTTGTGGTGCCACCTTTACGATATATTAATTTCCAATCAATATACAAATCACACTGAGCTCTCTATTCTGTTCCATTGCTCAATTTGTCTGTCCTTGTACCAATATCACACTGTTTTCCTTACTATGGCTTTGTAGCATGTCTTAATATCTGCCAGGGAATGTTATTCCGTTTACTTTTCTTTTGCAAGATTGGCTTACAATGAAAAAGTGCGGGAGATCGGCTGTACGACATTCTGCTTATAGTTAGCAATACTGCACCGTACATTTGTTAGGAGCATAGATCTCATGTGTTTACAATTTTTAAAAAGATATTGGTTTACTATTTGTGGACTTTCATTATTCTGTATAAATGTTCAAGTAAAGGCTATCAAATTCATCAAAAAATCCAAATAGAATTTTTATCAGGATTGAATTGAAATTATAGATAATTTAGGGAAAATTGCCATCTTCATTATATTATTAGTCATTTCATCCAAGAGCATGAAATGTTTCTCCATTTATTCAGATCATCTTCTATGCCTTTTCTTTACATTTTAATTTTTTCCCCACAGAGCATGTGCATAGTCTTGGATAAATTAACTCCTAGATACAGTCTGTCTTGCAGAAATTCCTACATATGCACCGATAGACAAATGATATCAGTATAACAGAGAAGCCTCTGGCTAATATGGGATTTTCCCAACACCGTTCATATCCTATGCTATCCAGCCACAGCAGCTGTATGCTAAACAGCTAACCCAGCTGCCTTTGGCTCCTCCAGTCAAGACCCTTCACTATCTTGGTCTGTCCTTCATCTGCTTCAGGTCCCCAGTGTGTGGTAGCCAGTACCTCCCTAGACCTCAGTCTTTAACCCTAGCACCACAGATAGGTCAGAAGACCCTGTTTCTTCCCAGCCAGTTGTTTACCTTCCCAGTTGAGCGGTTCAAGCAGGTCCTGTTCTCAGGGAGTGCCCCAGGGAAGCAGATTTCAACTCAGACCAAGGAAGGGCTTTCTCACCCAACTGCCCTAGGAGGGAGCGGTACAGTCCCTTCTCTCTGCCTCAGTTTCCTCTAACCGGGAGGTCCTGGTATGGCATTGAGTCTCCACATACCAGCCGAGGTCTCCAATCCTGAGTACACAGAGCTCTCGTCTGCTGGGGAGGTTGAGGAAGAAGGGAGCGGGAAGAACCTGGCACCTTGGTGACACACCTTTGGACTCAGTAGGCAAAGGCCAGGCTCCAATGTCTGCCCACTGCTGAGGGAGCCGCCCCTCCTGGCAGAGGGTGCGCTCATAGACACACTGTGAAGCTTAGTTCTTAACTCTGGATCCATAAAATGAGTCAGGCAGTTTTTATTCTCTTCCATTGTCTGGAATATCCAGTGTAGGTTAGAAAACAACTGTTTCTTGAAAGTTTCTTAGAATTTACCTGTAAAACAATCTAAGCTTGGGGTTCCAGGGAGGGGAAGTTGTTAAATGCCATTGCAATTTATTTCATATGTATGATTCTATTTCAGTTTTCTATATTTGTGCTAGTTGTGACATTTTATATTTTTCAAGGAATGTATCCATTTCATCTACATTTTGAGTTCACTCACATACAGTCATTCACAGTAGAGAAAAAGCCACAATTGGATAAGTAGAATGCAAACGTTAGAAATCAGCCATGTAAATGAAGAGGTGTTTAATTGTGAGACTAAACGAAATGTCCAGGACGAGCTTCTATAACCATGGACGGAGAGTTGCAGAGTTGCACAGTTCAAATTCATCCTGGCTAGCTGCATTGTGATGCCATCTAGTGGTAATTGTCCACTAGGGCTTCATTATAGATGGTAACAATGCTAGGACTCAGGCTAGCCAAAACTTCCAGGTCACTGGCAGAAATGCTAGGAATTTCCCAGTTCGCTGGTTGCCCATTGTTGCAGATTTGGCCGAATGGGACTTCTCCCTTTGAGGCCCCTTCAAAGATTGCTGTTGCCCCCCAACCCTACCCTCACACCCCCAACATGGTCCTCCCAGAAAAGATAAAACCTTAAGCCCACAGCCATTTGAGAACATGGGCAGGATACATCATCAATACTGATATATCAAGCTCATACTATTGTGAGATGTTTCTGTAATCTTTTATTACTATTTTTTAATATTCCTGTTGTATCTGTATTTATCTGACCATTCTCTTTCTGTATCATATTTAATTTTATCAACCTTCTTTTTCCTCGACACTTTTGTTAGAGTTTGTCAATCTCATTTATCTAGTCAAAGAAACAGCCTTTGATTTTGTTAATTTTTCTATTGCTTTATTGAGCTATAAAGGGTTTTTTAATTAGTATATAATTCTTATACCAACAAACTCATCCTTTTTAAAGTGTACAATTCACTGGTCTTTTAGTATATTTACAAGAATGTGCAACTATTATCACTATTTAATTTCAGAACATTTTTGTTACCCCAAGAGAGCACCCATACACATTAGTCAGCAGTTTCCATTTCCTTCTTTTGCTCACTGATCTGCTTTATGTCTCCATAAATTTCCTATCCTGGATCAATCACATAAATGGAATCATGCAATATGTAGTCTTTTATGGCTGGCTTCTTTCACTCAGCGTAATGTTATAAAGGTTCACCCATGTTGTAGCAGATATCAGTGCCTCTTCCTTTTTATGGTGGACTATTATTCCATTGCATGCATATAGCATATTTTGTTCATCCATTCATTAGTTGATGGACATTTGAGTTTCTGCTTTTGGGCTATTATGAATTATACTGCTACAAACATTCATGTACAAGTTTTTGTGTGGACATAGGTTCTCAGTTCTTCTGAGTATATAACTAGGAGTCAAATGGTTGGGTCATGTGATAAATCTATGTTTAACTATTTGAGGAACTGCCTAACTTTTCCACAGTGGCAAAACCATTTTACATCCCCATCAGCAAAATGAATAAGGGTTTCAATTTCTCCACATCCTAGTGGCTATGAAGAGGTATCTCATTATGGTTTTGATTTGAATTTCCCTAATGACAAATGATGTTGAGCATCTTTTCACATGCTTATTGGCATTTGTATATCTTCTTTGGATAATGGTCTATTCAAATTCTTTGCCCGTTTTTATTTGGGTTATTTGTCTCTTTATTGTTGATTTGTAAGAGTTACTTATATATTCTGGATACTGGACTTTTATCCACTTCCTTTGAACAATTTCTTTGGCCAAGATTTTATGAGTAAACTCAGGGAATAGCAGCATTTAGAGGAGGCAGTAAATGAGGAATAGTGCCAGTCAGCTTACGTATGTTTTTATCAACTGTTTACCCCATCAGGGCTCTGGCATTGCCTGGATTTTACCATCCCAGCACCGAAGATTTGGGTCTTCGATAAGATTTCTGCAATAAACCCCTATTTTTAGTCCATGATCTTGAGGATATTCCTGATCCATCCGTACTTCATCCGTAAAATGGAGATATTATCCTTGATGCTTCTTTTGAGGACTATATGATATAATGCACTCGGCTTATAGTTGAAATAATAGATCCTCCTCCTCTCATTTTAATGTTTATTCCCACATTCTGCCTTCCAAATTCTTAATCTCACATATTCTCACTGTTTAAATATAATGAAGGTTTTCTTCCCATACTGACTTTGTTTGGCCTGCCATGGGAAGAAGTACTTTTGCCTAGTTAGATATGTATGTTGGATATATAAATATTATGTATGTATGTAGTTATCTATCACCAGCCTTCTAGCATGACTTTATGTCCCACAAAGTTAAAAACCAGCCCTAAGTTAAAAGCTAGCCTTCTTTTCTGATTGCATTTCTGAATATGGCCTGTGGCTTATCATTTATTTCCCAGACATTGCTGAATGAACTTTTATCCTGAAGCTTCATTTGTTTAAAAGAATATTAACATAAAAGAATCCTCACTAGAGCTCTGAGGAAGATATATTACTCCATTTTTTTCTAGACATCTAGTAGCAGAAAGCACATATTTTATTAAAAAGATTCAAAAGACTATTGTTTACAAAAATGACTCACGAGGGCTTCCCTGGTGGCGCAGTGGTTGAGAGTCCGCCTGCCGATGCAGGTGACACAGGTTCATGCCCCGGTCCAGGAAGATCCCACATGCCGCAGAGCGGCTGGGCCCGTGAGCCATGGCCGCTGAGCCTGCGCGTCCGGAGCCTGTGCTCCGCGGCGGGAGAGGCCACAACAGTGAGAGGCCCGTGTACTGCAAAAAAAAAAAAAAAAAAAAAAAGACTCACAGAAACCTGATTCAAAATTGATTTCTAAAACATTATAGTGGGAAGAATAAGTCATAGAGTGGACATATGAGGAACTGGGGAATCCTTTTTTAGTCAGTGTCTGATATACCCAATCTTCTAAAAATCAATTTCAGTCTTGACCATTCTGGGATAGTTTGATAGGGAAGCTATTCAGCCAAAAAGGATGCTCAATAAGGAATCGTTAGCTCAGCATATAATATCCACACAAGGGAAGGGGTAATTTTCGAAAATTAAGAGCCCCGTATCTCAAAGGTAAGGCATTCCTAAGGTGATATTTTTAGTTTTGTATATGGTTTCTCTTTTATGCATATAAGGCTTCTCATTTTCAAAAGCCTTGGTTTGGCTTGAGGTAAAATTCGGTTACTTTTAATTTTGTATCTTTTCCATAGCGGTGTAACTCTGTGGTCAAAAAATCTTATTCACCCTTCATATGAATGTGGCTGACTCTTTTTTTTTTTTTTTTGAATTTTTGAATTTTATTTTACTTATTTTTTATACAGCTTTTTCTTATTAGTTATCTATTTTATACATATTAGTGTATATATATCAATCCCAATCTCCCAATTCATCCCACCACCACCACCCCCGAATGTGGCTGACTCTTCCTAACATTGTTTGGAGGAGGGCTGAGAACACTATTACTATTCTGTCCACATGGTAGCCACCTAAATTCTGGTTACACTGATGAAAGAAAATATTCATAAAATTCCATATTCCAAGGAATTCCTTATACTATCAAATGAATTGACCTTAACGTGAAGAACATGTTACACATATAATGATTTGCTAGAGGGCCTTCATATCTACTCTTTATACCATTTGATTCTCATCACAAACATGCTATATAACTGATCCAAGGCTAAAAATGACTAAAACTCCCATGACTCTTCCTGCTGATGGTTTCTCTGAGCTGGTACAGAGTTAAAAATGTAATTTCTACAAATGAAAAATTGCCTTTACTGAAATTCAACAATTTCATGGTAATTATCCATCCATATTTCCTTGTTATTTGCTTTCATTTGGATAAAATTTCATTTAGTATCATCAAATAAGTTTTCTTTGGGGCACAGTGATTTTCACATTGTCAACCAATAACCAGTCAGGTGTGTGTCTTGGTGTTTCCCAGAATCACCCTTTTTTCCTTTTCCTTTTCAAGTCAGTACTTTCCTTCTTAGCTTCAGGAATATTTTATACTGAAGAGGCAAAATATCTCCAAGAGTTTTAGAAAAAGAAATTTTGTTCTTAAATCTGTGGCCAACTTTAGCTGCCAAAACTCAACCTCCTATTTACTCATTCACTACAGGAGAGCTTACAAACCAAGCTCTAATCTCACCAATTTACAAAGAGTTCTGGAAATCCCACATACCTGTGGGTGGGACCCACTGAAAGGAGGTAGACAGGTGGCTCTCCTACTTAAGCAGGCATCAGAATCACCTGGTAACTTGTTAAAACAAACTGCTGATTCAGTAGGTCTGATCTGGGCCCAAGAATTTGCATTTCTAGCAATTTCCTGGATGATGCTGATGCTGCTGATTCCATGACCATGATCTGAAAACCGCTGCATAAATCCCTGTGCATTAACCTCCAATCTGGAAAGATACTGACTTTTCTCAACACACACCAACTTTAAGGTTAAAAAGATTAGAAAAACAGCGAAAACCCTCAAGAATTCGTTTGCAGCCCTCACCTACTCTAGAGATCCTGGATTCCATAATCACTTGCTAAAGTCACTGCTACTGATTCTATGGCCTTCTGGATTCTGGATCCTTTTCCCTTGCCAAGATTTTCAGAATTTTTCACATTCCCTCTGCTTCATTACTAGACCACTGTTGCCCTTGTCTCAGTATCACATTACTGTTACTGATCTTCTGATTCGGATAAAAGCCCAGTGAAGGAAAAACTTAGCTCCTTTTCTGAAGGCAGATGCAAACTGCTCACCAGGTCATGATTTCTCTAAAGCACTTTTAAGAGTTCAACACTTATTAGCAAGTCAGTAAGTCCCTCTTCATTTTAAAATCTCTCCATACTCAGAGGGAGGGGGCAATCTGGTATTAGCCTCTCTGGTTGCAAACACTTTAATAGCTTGTGAACAATTCTGAGAGGTAAAAACACATCCTCAGTAGACTAACGACTGCAATAGAGACAGCATAAGGGCAGGAAAGGTGGGAATGTGGCTGGACTCACATCCCCTTACAGTCATCTTAATTTATTCCTCTGCACTCCAAGCCATTTACAATACACTTAAAACATAGCTTAGGGGCCTCCCTGGTGGCGCAAGTGGTTGAGAGTCCGCCTGCCGATGCAGGGGATACGGGTTCGTGCCCCGGTCTGGGAGGATCCCATATGCCGCGGAGCGGCTGGGCCCGTGAGCCATGGCCGCTGAGTCTGCGCGTCCAGAGCCTGTGCTCCGCAACGGGGGAGGCCACAACAGTGAGAGGCCCGCATACCGCAAAAAAAAAAAAAAAAAAAACATAGCTTAGGCTCTATTAGAGTCCCTGGCACAAAGCAGGTTTGCACAAAGCACTGTTTTTTTGGTCATGGAGCAAAATCATGTACTCATTACCTTATGTCTAATACTGTATGTGAGATAGTTCAGGGAGCAGTCATGAGTAATCGTTATCAAAGCAAAAAAACAAAAAACAAACCCTTTCTGAATGATCTTCTCACAGCTAACACAATGATTTAAGACAATGACAAAGCATATTAACAACTACAATTAATTTATGGTAAAAAGCAAGGATTTAAAAGCACCTTGTTAATACAAGGTAAAAACACACTGTGTTAGATATCAGAGATCACCTGTTTCACTTGTGCAGCCCAGTCTCCATGTAACAGAGTCCGCGAGGAAAACGCAGTTGTTACAATATCCAAAACGATGTGGCCATCCTAGCGCCTAAGGAGACGGAGAACACGTGTCAGCCATGCTTGCTATTGTCTGGTTTTAGCTCCCTAATTTACACTTGCCATCTCTGAACCTCTAAGGCCTCTTCCCCTGTCACATTTGGAAAAAAGAAAACCTCATCCTGTAGAGCAATGAAATTGATTTCCATTGGCCAAATATAACAGGAAGCCTTCTTGCTTCAAAAGCTCACCTCGGGGTTTCCCTCAGGGTCTTCCCTACCTCAGGCACCAGAGGCCACAGAAGCAAGAAAGGCCTTTGTCAGTCCACACACAGACCAGAATGAGTCAGGAGCGGCCTCTTCCGCTTTCCTCACCACCTTCTTCCCCTCTCGTTAGGAAAAGCTCTCATTTCAACACTTAACACTTGTTGACTGATGAGACCTCAGGGTAAATGAATGCCAATGCTTCATCTCAACCAGGTGTTTACTTTTATATAGCTTATCATGGGTTAGAGATTGAAATGCTTTCTCGCCTTACGGGGATTTTAGCCATCAGCAAGTAGATGGAGTTTGTAGGGAGCACCTAAGAACCACTTTCTGGAAATGGAGGGGAATGTGATGGGTAGGAGGCAAGAGCCACAGGACAGCAGTGCCCCAGAAACACAGCCTCAGGGACTGGAGCCCTTCTTTCCCCAGCACGAATATCTCGTGCAGTCTCAGCCTGAGTGCAGAGGGTTTCCTTTCCTTTCCCACCCTTTGACCCCACCCAGCCCTGCACCAAGTACTCAGATGCCAGCCTCCTAGGCTCATTTGGACACATGGGGGTGTTTCTGGTTGTCACAAGGACTGCGGAGTAACCCTAGCATTTTCTAGACTTCCTTGCTCATCTTTCCAAACTGGGCAGAGGGGGTCGGGATCACTCTATGTGTGCGGATCAAAGGCGGTAGCTTTGCATTATGGCGTGCATGTGTATGAGGGGGCTAATTTTATTTTCCTTCCAATGTTATTGAGATATAATTGACATATAGCACTATCTAAGTTTAAGGTGTACAGCGTAAAGATCTGCCTCTTCTACATCATGAAATTATTACCACAATAAGTTTAGTGACAACCATCGCCTCATATAGATAGAAAATAAAAGAAACATTTTTTTCCCTGTGATGAGAACTCTTAGGGTTTACTTTAACAACTTTCATATATAACATACAGCAGTGTTAATCATATGTATCATGTTGAACATTACATCCCTAGCACTTATTTATTTTATAACTGGAAGTTGGTACCTTGTTACCACCTTCAGATGCCCCCTCTCCCTACCCCCGCCTCTGGTAACCACAAATCTGATCTCTTGTTCTATGAGCTTGTTTGGGTTTGAAGTATTATTGACCTACGACACTATGTTAGTTCCCATTACACAACATAGTGATTCAATATTTCTATACGTTCAAAATGATCACCACAATAAGTCTAGTTGCCATCTGTCACCATACAAAGATATTACATTGCTACTGACTATATTCCCCACATTGAACATTTCATACTTGTGACTCATTTATTTTGTAACTGGAAGTTCATACTTCTTAATCTCCTTCTTTCTCTCATCCCCCTTCTTCCTTCCTCTCTGGCAACCACCCATTTGTTCTCTGTATCTATGATTCTGTTCCTGTTTTGCTATGTTTGTTCATTTGTTTTGTTTTTTAGGTTTCACATAAAGGGAAATCATACAGTATTTGTCTTTCTCTGTCGGACTTTTTTCACTTAGCATAATACCCTCTAGGTCCATCCATGTTGTCACAAATAGCAAGATTTCATTCTTTTTTATGGCTGAGTAATATTCCATTGTGTGTGTGTGTGTGTGTCTGTGTGTGTGTGTGTGTGTGTGTGTATATCACATATTCTTTATCCATTCATCTATTCATGGGCACTTAGGTTGCTTCCATAACTTGGCTATTGTATATAATGCTACAATGAACAGTGAAGTACATACATCTTTTTGAACTAATTTTTCATTTTCTTTGAATAACTACCTAGAAGTGGAAATGCTGGATCATACAGTATTTTTATTTTTATTTTTCTGAGGAAACTCCATACTCTTTTCCATAGTGGCTGCACCGATTTCCATCCCCACCAACAGTGCACAAGGATTCACTTTGCTCCACATCCTCGCCAACAGTTTTTATTTGTTGTTTTTTTGATAGCCATTCTGGCAGGTGTGAGGTGGTGGTATCTCATTGTGGCTTTGATTTACATTTCCTTGGTGATTAGTGACGTTGAGCATCTTTTCATGTGTCTGTTGGCCATCTATTTGTCTTCTTTGGAAAAATTTCTGTTCAGGTCCTCGCCCCTTTTTTAATTGGGTGGTTTGTTTTTTAGATATTGAATTGTATGAATTCTTTGTATATTTTGGATATTAACCCCTTATTGGATCTATCGTTTGCAAATATCTTCTCCCATTCAATAGGCAGTCTTTTCATTTTATTGATAGTTTCCTTCACTGTACAAAAGCTTTTTAGTTTGATGTAGTCCCGTTTGTTTATTTCTGCTTTTGTTTCCCTGGCCTGAGGAGACATATCCAAAGAAATATTGCTAAGACCAATGTCAAAGAACATATACCTAAGTTTTCTTCTAGGAGCTCTATTGTTTTAGGTCTTACGTTTAAGTTTTTAATCCATTTTGAGTTTATTTTTGTATAAGGTGTGAGAAAGTAGTCCAGTTTTCCCAACACCATTTATTGAAGAGGCTGTCTTTTTCCCCTTTCTATCTTCTTGCCTCTTTTGTCATAGATTAATTGCCCATATAAGTGTGAGTTCATTTCTGGGTTCTCCATTCTGTTCCATTCATCTATGTGCCTGTGTTTGTGCCAGCGCAGTACTGTTTTCATAACTAAAGCTTTGTAGTTTAGCTTGAACTCAGGGAGCATGATACCTCTTGTTTTGTTCTTTTTTTCTTAAGATTGTTTTGGCTATTCAGGGTCTTTTGTGTTTCTATACAAAATTTAGAATTATTTATTCCAGTCATGTGAAAAATGCCAGTGGTGTTTTAATAGGGATTTCATCAAATCTGTAGATTACCTTGGATAGTATGGTCATTTTAACAATATTAATTCCTCCAATCCATGAGCTTTTTATCATGAAAATGTTCAAATATGCACAAAAGAATAGTATAATCAACTAGCATATCACTTCAGTCCTACATGATTCAGTGTGCATTTCTATAACGTAAGAACATTTTCTTACATAAGCACAACACCACTGCTACCCTTGATAAAATTCCTTGATATCATCTAACATCCAGTCCATATTCAATCCTGAACTGGAGAGAAATATTTTTATTTTGTATGGATAGCAGGAAAACTAATGATATAGGAAAAATGATTATAGTAATATGATTATAGATACTGAACAACTATCAAAGGGAAATGAAACTTAAAAACATTTGGTTTGTTTA
The DNA here is from genome assembly GCF_025265405.1 of Mesoplodon densirostris. Classification (NCBI taxonomy): domain Eukaryota; kingdom Metazoa; phylum Chordata; class Mammalia; order Artiodactyla; family Ziphiidae; genus Mesoplodon; species Mesoplodon densirostris. The sequence continues at coordinate 100,676,988 of NC_082663.1, read as the reverse complement.
GCTGTATTAAAACAATACTAATTAAGGCAATTTATTCAACTGCTTGATATTTATCCCCAGTGACAACAGATCATCATAACAATTATGCATGTCATTAAATGTGCCCAGGATTACAGCTGGAATCAAATGGAATGCACACAAGTAGTACAGGAATCTGCTTGCAACTTGAAAGATGTTTACTTCGAAAGAAATAGAATTGACCTGGATAATCTGCGTTCAGACCCAGGGAAGTGTAGTTGATACCAAGAGTACAAAAAAAATTTTGAACTTCATCAAACTCCTGACAACCTTCTCTCATTACCTTTGCAATGATACATTATACTCTTAGCTAGGCGAGAAAAACGCTGATATGAAACTACAGCACCAGTACGAAAATGCAATTGTTCTGGGACCTCTGAGGAAGAACTCTTTTCATATGAAAATCTTGGAGCCTGGAGGACCAGTTTCGCACACTGTAGTTGTTTAATAACTCCTCTTCCTTCTCCTTCTCCCTATGCCCACCTCAGTTTGCAGGACTGCACAGGTGAGGGTTTAGAAAACCGACCTGGAGCAAATTCCTTCTCATGACACAGTCTGTCATTTGGAAAACACTGACGGTTACATCAAAAGGCTTTCTGCAATGTTACTGCACTACCTTCACAGCAAATTTGCACAGTCCTTTCTAAATTTAGATTTAAAAAGCATGTACTTATTTCAAAGGAAAAAGGATTAAACAGAAGGTGAGGGGGAGCTCCAGGCACTTAAGTCTCCTTCCCCTCTGGCAGTGAGTGTTTGCCATTAAGGCAGCCTCAGACTCTTGTTCTCATCCTCTCCAGGCCTTGTGTCCACTTGGTTCTTTGGACACAGAATCTAGTGAACTCAGGGACGCCAACTTACCCCAGTGGTCAACCAAGACTGTCTTAGAATCCTTCTGGCAAAAGTAACCTCGGAAATGTTGACCTCAACTCATTACTGAGGTTGTAAGCATAACTGAGCAGCTGTTGTTAAGTTCACATTAGCCACAGCCTTCTGCAAAAAGGGGAAGAAAGAAAGAAGGAGTGAGGGAGGGAGGAAAGGAGAGAGGGAAGGGAGGGCTGAGCTTGGAAATGGACTCTCTGAAACCAAAATACTGGTGAACTTGTTAAAGACTTTTAAGTCTGACAGGCCAGCTTTCCCAAACCATGGCAGCTGTAAAGGGAATATAATTATACTTAGCAGAAGCCACCAGAATTTTGAGGTTACCCTAAATTTAAAGCTTCTGGGAGACTTAATTAAATTTAATGAAAACCATAGCTGCTAAACAAAGATGTTGTAGCTCCCACTTAGTTATTCCTGAGAAAATTAAGTAGCAATCATGAAGACATACCTCAGCTTTCACATTTAAGCCACTAGGTAGTAATGCCCAAAGTCTATAAATAAGGTAATGCTCTCTTCTTTTCATTAGCTAGTAGTCAAACTACTCATCTGTTCCTGTAAGAAAGAACATCAGAACTAGAACAGAAGGAAAAAATAAGAGGAGAGAAAAAGGAAGTACAGGGAAGTTATCCTGAGTGTGATATAGGGTGATATCCTAGCCGACTTCAAACACTTGAGCTCCTCCACCATCCCCACCACTCCCTCCTGTGGCATTTCTTTTGTTTTTTAAAAAATTGTATGTTGTCTGCCATTGCAGAATTAGTACCCAGTTAGTTCAGGTCAGGATGGATATCTGTAAATCACAGCACCAGAATATGTGGCTCGTTATGCTCCCATGGTAATCTTACTTAACCTGGACTATTTATATGTAGAAATAATCATGATGCTTTTGATGGATTTGAGCAACAGGATGGTAGAGATAGAGTGAAACCTGACCCCAGGCAGAAATTCTACTCTCGGACTAGTACAGGGAGGAGGGGGAGATGAAGTGGCCTAATCTGCCTTCACGGAGGCCAACCAGACAGTCCAGGACGGGGTGAGCAAACAGTAATGTGCATCAGAATCCCCTGGAGGGAGATTGCGAGACCCTATCCTGAGAGTTTCCGATACAGTAGGTCTGAAGTTGGGCCCCAAAACTTGCCTCTCTAACAAATTCCCAGGAGACACTAATACTGCTGGTCCAGAGACCATATTTTGTTTTTATTTTTTTTACTTTTAGTTTTTTTGTTTGTTTTTTTGTTTGTTTTTAATTGGGGTATAGTTGTTTTACAATGTTGTGTTAGTTTCTACTGTACAACGAAGTGGAGTTCCCTGTGCTATACAGCAGGTTCTCATTAGTTACCTATTTCATACATATTTGTGTATATATGTCAATCCCAATCTCCCAATTCATCCCACCACCCCCATTTCCCCCTTGGGGTCCATACATTTGTTCTCTACATCTGTGTCTTTATTTCTGCCTTGCAAACCAGTTCATCTGTACCATTTTTCTAGATTCCACATATATACGTCAATATACGATATTTGTTTTTCTCTTTCTGACTTACTTCACTCTGTATGACAGTCTCTAGGTCCATCCACATCTCTACAAATGACCCAATTTTGTTCCTTTTTATGGCTGAGTAATATTCCATTGTATATATGTACCACATCTTTATCCATTTGTCTGTCAATGGGCATTTAGGTTGCTTCCATGACCTGGCTATTGTAAACAGAGCTGCAATGAACATTGTGGTACATGACTCTTTTTGAATTATGGTTTTCTCAGGGTATATGCCCAGTAATGGGGTTGCTGGGTCACATGGTAATTCTATTTTTAGTTTTTTGAGGAAGCTCCATACTGTTCTCCATAGTGGATGTATCAATTTACATTCCCACCAACAGTGCAAAAGGGTTCCCTTTTCTCCACACCCTCTCCAGGATTTGTTGTTTCTAGATTTTCTGATGATGCTCATTCTAACTGGTGTGAGGTGATACCTCATTGTAGTTTTGATTTGCATTTCTCTAATGATTAGTGATGTTGAGCATCTTTTCATGCATTTGTTGGCCATCTGTATGTCTTCTTTGGAGAAATGTCTATTTAGGTCTTCTGCCCATTTTTGGATTGGGTTGTTTGTTTTTTTGATATTGAGCTGCATGAGCTGTTTGTATATTTTGGAGATTAATCCCTTGTCGGTTGCTTAGTTAGCAAATATTTTCTCCCATTCTGAGGGCTGTCTTGTTTATGGTTTCCTTTGCTGTGCAAAAGCTTTTACATTTCATTAAGTCGCATTTGTTCATTTTTGTTTTTATTTCCATTACTCTAGGAGGTGGGTCAAAAACATCTTGCTGTGATTTATGTCAAAGAGTGTTCTTCCTGTTTTCCTCTAAGAGTTTTATAGTATCCGGTTTTACATTTAGGTCTTTAATGCATTTTGAGTTTATTTTTGTGTACGGTGTTAGGGAGTGTTCTAATTTCATTCTTTTACATGTAGCTGTCCAGTTTTCCCAGCACCACTTATTGAAGAGCCTGCAGAGACCATATTTTGAAAACCACAGGTCTAAGACATACTGTCTCAGAAGTTTAGAAAACAGAGGCATGTTTGGGAAATGGTTGGTATTAGGTGAATCCAACCCGAAACATAGAAGATACAGTTGAGACAACTAAGCTAGCAATGATAGAAAGCGGATGGGTAATGGGTGAGTCCCAGAAATCTGCCCCATAAGGGCAGGCCCTTCACCATCAGATGAGGAGTAAAGTCTCACCCTAGGAAAAGTGAACAGAGCCGGGTAGGGTCCCATAGCCATGATAAACCTGCTGAAATCAGATCAGGACCTCAGCCCTCAAGGGAACCAGCCAATATGTTGTAGGAGGTCCCCAGGGGCTGATGGAATGAATCTGGGACAGAGAGCTTCAGGGAAGGGAAGCTGGGAGCATCTCCTACCCGAAAGAAAGATCTGACCCGTCTGCAGGTAGACTGGAACACATGCTCCCTTTCCTGGCATCAGATCTTTGATAACCAGGACCCACCCCACACCCCACACAGACAAACTCTTGCCTGCAAGTGCTCCAGGCCCTGACAACCCCTGTATAAGTAAGCAAAGCGCCTGCATCACTGAACTCTACACTCATCTGACTACATTTAGAGCATTGTCTCTCCCAATTTAATGACTCATAAAGCACAGAACTATAAAGTGGTCTTATTAAAACATATTTCACAGTTAGCTAGTGGGAAGCAGCAGCATAGCATAGGGAGATCAGCTTGGTACATTGCCATGACCTAGAGGGGTGGGATAGGGAGGGTGGGAGGGAGGCTCAAGAGGAAGGGGATATGGGAACATATGTATGCATATGGCTGATTCATTTTGGTGTACAACAGAAACTAACACAGTATTGTGAAGCAATTATACTCCAATAAAGATCTATTTTAAAAAACGTATTTCATACTCATTTTCATCTAACTCTTAAAACAACCCCAAGAGATGCACCAAGGAAACGGTCAAGAGGAGGGATGCTCAGGAATCACAGGACTGGCTCTCAGACCCACCATTGTGTGAAATTGGGATTGGCCTCCTGACCCCAAGGCTAACATTGTTCCCCTTAGTTCATGTTCCCTCCCTTTTGAAAGGATTTGTTTGTGGGGGGTTTTTGGGGGGAGGTGGCTTGATTTTATGTATTTATGTATGTATTTTTATTAGTTCTTGTGAAATTTTTTTTTAATTTTTACATTTTTATACAATTTTTAAAGGTTACTTTCTATTTACAGTTACTACAAAATACTGGTTATATTCTCTGTGTTGTACAATGTATCTTTTTTTTTCAATTGAAATATAGTTAATTTACAATGTTGTATTGGTTTCAGGTGTACAGCACAGTGATTCAGTTACACATACATATATATCTATTTTTTTTTCAGATTCTTTTTCCCTTATAAGTTATTACAAAATATTGAGTATAGTTCCCTGTGCTATACAGTAGGTCCTTGTTGGTTATCTATTTTATATATAGTGGGGTGTATATGTTCATCCCAACCTCCTAATTTATGCCTCTCCCCCACACCCCTTTCCCGTTCAGTAACCATAAGTTTGTTGAAAACAATTTGAACCAACTCTACAGGAGAAATTTAATCTCTCCTGCTTCATTAAGCAAAAACAAAAATCAACAGATTATACCAGAAAACATATTTCATCATTACACTCAATTATGTGACACTTAGCACAGCCTGTTTTCCTAAGGAAGTCCCTCCCTGCCTTAGGAAAAACAGAGTTCTCTATCACTAGAGGTAACCTAGAAAAGGCCGCACAAACACCCGCCAGGTACATCAAAGAAGGAATTCAAGCATCCAGTGGGATGGATATTGACTGATGTTTCGTTTTATTGATTTTAAATTCTCTTCATTTCTCTATTAAGCTCGTTTTTAAAAACAGACTCAACATCCCTACTACCATTTCCATAATTTTTATGTGTAAAATGTTTCTGTGGGCACAGTCATTTTAAAAGACAATGAAAATTCAGTATTTTCACTGCAATGTTTAACATAAATGACTGCATATCTTCATACTTGCCAGTTCGCTTATTTTTGACAAGTTGAAGTACCCGGTAAAATGTTTCTTACCAGAATCCATGGGTTTGGAATTCCAAAATTAGAACAATACCCATACCTGACAATCCTAAGTGTGTGTATTTCTTGCCCAATGGTATTTTTACTATCTGAAAGTCTTTTCTTTAATCTTCTTTGATGCACTTTCTCCTATTCTTTCTATTGCTCACACTGTAACCTTGAAAATAAATGTCCTTAGGCATCAACTCTGTGATGTTTACTATAAAACCTGGCAAAATTTTAATGGGATCATTATAAATTCTCCTTGTCAAACCCAAGGAAAAGTATAGGTATATCAATATTTTAAATGGAAAGCCCATCAAGGCAACATGCCACACAGACTTAGGAGATTAGTGACGTGAGCTGGGTTTGATTCCTGGCGCCACTAAATCCTAACTCTGTGACTTTGGGAAAGTTTACTCTTTGGAAAAAATGATGAAAAGTGCACATAACTCACAGGAATAGAATGCAATCATGTACGTGGGGCACCAGCAAAATGGATAAGGCAGCAGCGTTTCATAGTGATTTACAAAGGTTGCCTGTATCCAAATCCCAGATCTGCCACTTAGCTATATACTGTTGAGCAAGTTATTGAACCTCCCCAAACCTGTCTCCTTGTCTTTATAATAGGGATGATGATATTATCTACTTCGTAGGCTTGTCATGATGATTAGCTGGGATAATACTTGTAAAACCCTTGGCACTGGGTCCTGCAGCTGGTGGGCAACTCAGAGGTGTTAGTTCCCTTTCCCAGCATCCTCTTCCCAAGCTGCCTCCAAGTTTCCCTACTCACTTCTCCCTAACTTGCCATCCTACTTTGCCCCAAAGGAAAAAATACTTGTAAGGGAGAGGCAGAATTCCTTTTAGAGAAAGAATTATCTTTGTTTAGGCATATACGCTGAAATCCTCCCTAGCTGTGAAAAGAGCTCCAATGGCCTGGTTGAGAAACAAAGCTAAACTGCTAGGTATATTTGCTTTATTAAGCATGGAGATGTGGGAGGTAAGGAAGGCAGATGTGAGAGGAGTCAGCCTATTTGGGGCTTTTCAACAGTGGGAGTGGCAAAGGCACTACTAAGAACCAGAGCGTCTAGTATATTCCACAAGTAGCCTACTGGGCTAAGCTGTGAGGTAAACCCTCTGTGTTAATTCTAATGCTTCAGTCCTGGTCTAGTACACATAACTACCTTGTGTAAATGGTTTGGGATAAAATATGAGCAAAAATGAATGCTGTTCCGCATTTAGATTCAATGCAATGATAAAAGAAGGGAATAACTGAATAAGGAGAGATGAGAGACTGCTAATTCAATGGAGTCAGAAAATTATATCAAAAGATGACTAGAAAAACTGTTAACCACTGCTCCCCTCCCCAAGAATACTTGGACATGTTGGTAGGGGCATGGGAGTTCGCATTGTAAGCAGGATGGAGACTCTTTGAATTAAATATTAAATGAAAGGTGACCAAAGAGGCTGAAAAACCTGGGCCCCCACCACTTTTTTTCCACCAAGGCTGCTGACATTTTGACTAGGCCAATTCTCTTTTTTCATCACTGGTTTTCATTGGACATCTATATACAGTATTATTCCTACTTGATATAGTGAAATAACTGGTTTCAAAGGAAGATTGGAACTTTAATGTTTATAGACTCCTAAAATCTTGAAACCAGAAGACCTTCTGGTGACGACCTAGTTCAAGCTCTTAACAACTAGGAAACCAGCCTAGAGAAAGCTTGCCCGGTTTTCATGCAAGTTACCAGCAGCAAATGAACTTGAGTTTTCAGCCAAGGGCAACTACTCCCTTTCTTATCATTGGCTGTTTCAAGTCAGAAAGGGAATAAAATTAAGCCTAGGTATGTAAGGGGGCTCATAAAACTAGGGAGCTATTACTAGTTGCCTGCATATATTCCTGAGTTGTGATGTTAGTTAACCCATTTTAGCAACAGATAATCTCTTTATTTCAACTACACCAATCAATGCATTATTACATCAGATAACTTTCTAACGTTCTCCTTAGAATAAAGTATCATGATGAAACTCAATCTTTGACATATAAAAGTGAAATTGAGTATGAAAGCAGACCCATTTGATTATCATAATTTCTGAAGTTTTTCATAGAGAACAGACTTGTGGTAGCCAAGGGGAAGGTGGGGCGGGGAGGGATGGATTGGGAGTTTGGGATTAGTAGATGCAAGCTAGTATATATGGGATGGATAAACAACAAGGTCCTACTGTATAGCACAGGGAAGGATATTCAGTACCCTGTGATAAACCATAATGGGAAAGAATATGAAAAAGAACGTATATATATGAATAACTGAATCACTTTGCTATACAGCAGAAATTAACACAACATTGTAAATCAACTATACTTCAATAAAGTAAATTTTTAAAAACTTCTGAAGTTTTCATTTGCTTTCCTATGTCCCGAACTGATTTTCAGGTGAGTTAAAGTGAACACAATTTACAAAATTCAATGCCTTTACAAAGAATATGAAATTTCAATATTTTCTGTTGTAGTCTAATTATTGAATAAGCAATTAAGCTAATTTTCACTGAATTTATGAAATGAAAATCAACTAAACACTTTAATTAACTTAATTTTGGAGATTTGTAACTTGGGATTTTTTTTTAAATGGCTGTGTGATAAAGTCATAGTTCTACAGCAATTCAGTATGTTTACAATAGTAATAATTTTACTTTTAAGATATACAAAGAAGATAAAGATGAGCTACTGTATAGAAATTGGAGTTAACAGACCATGTCTTAGGCCTCTAAGTATTATTCTTTTATAATAGTTATAGATGTAAGCCTAATTAATTCAAGAAAGAACTTGATTTTGTCAACTACAAGATTTTATCAGAAAAATACAAAGAATATTGGTTTGGATATTGGAGGAGGGGTGGAGGTCCAGAAGAGATGAGTCTCTAAGGTTCTGTAAAAAGGCACTTAGGGAATGAAACTTTAATACACAAAGAAAGGAGGTATAAGTGAGAAGCATATTTTCAACTCTGCAAGAATTAGAAATAAAAAATGCCAAAGATTGGCCTCTCTGGTCCAATTAATTATACAATACCCAGCCTTCTCTTATGTCACCCTTAGTTAGAGAATTTTCTATAATTCCAAAGTTACAGAGCAAAGTACTGCTAGCTTTATAGACACAGCACTTCTCAGAGCCCCAATCTCCTTAATTAAGGAGTCTATTTTAAGACAAATCATATTACCTTAAAAGATAGGATGGAAAGATATGTTTAGAGATACTGCTTGGAATGCATAGTAGAACAAACACAAACTAGGAGATGGTGAGTTTGTTTCTTGGTCTGACTCTTACATCTGTCCCAGTATGACCTGGGACAACTCATCAACTTCTCGGAGTTTCACTGCCATCTGTCAAATGTATTTTTTTTTTTTTTTCGATTGTCAACTCTAAATAATAGAAACTGACAATTCACACGTGGAGAAATACACACTCCTTAAACAACTGATGGGAAAATGTTCATTCTCTAATTAATTTAAAAACACAATTTAAATCAAACCAGAGAAACCACTGAACATCTGCTAAAGAGTAAGAATTCCTTTTAATAATAATCCTTAAGAAGTAACGATAAAATTGGATTCACTCATGCAATGAGCTGCTTAAGATCAGATATTCTCTCTTCCTTATTCCCATCTAAATCTTTAATGCCCGGTGCACACTAGGAGTTCAATAAACAGTCATTAACTGACTATCCATTGGTGGGCTTGAAAATTGTTATTTGGGAATCAGTACGGTTACATGTAGCAAAAACCATGTACCTGGAATAGCTCACACATTAGGCTGAAAGGTGAAGAGTGAGGGGAAATGGTTTATTCCAATCTGTCTTAACTCACCTCCACAGGCCAATAAACTTCAGTACTCTTTACCAGGCAGAGGAAAAAGAAGACAGGTCTATTTTTGCAGGGGACAGTGGGCCAGAAGGTAGTGTTACCAAAAGCCCCTCTCTCTAATCTCCCAATCGGAAATCTAAGGTGAAATACTATTACTGCCCAGGTGTCCTCCCTTGGGACATGGGCCAAAGTGATGGCTCACTCTGGACTGAGGCTTGGTTGCCACGGAACCCCAATTTCAGTTGATTATTCAGAAAGGCAAAAGAGTCAGATCGTTGAAACACACAGTACTACCCACCTTCTTGTGATACAGTCTGTGAACAGGACTGTATCTTCGGATGATGACGGGTTCCCAATCAGACGCAGGGGCCTGCTTCTCCTGGTCCAGCACCTGCACACAGCAGTACGCACTTCCTGCCTACTTTACTTCCACAGACACCTCATTTGAATCAGAGGTCTAAGTCATATTGCTTCAATTGCTTTCTCTTGCTAGGCGATACGAGATTTAGTCACATTGGGAACTGAGGGACTGTTGCAGTCCGCAGGCATTGACTTGTATAAGGCTTTTTGTATAAGACTTTTGTTTTTTATGACAGAACTCGCCATTCATAAATGTGCTGACGTGTTTGCTCTCCTCTCCTCACCTCCCAAAGTGGGATAAGCACAAATGAAACTTCTTGGCTGTATAGGACTGTCACAAGCTGCTCTCACCCTCTGACCCAATAATCCTACCCCTAAAAGCTTTGTCTAAGAAAACAGTTCAGAAGAATTGAAATGTCTAAAACAGTAATGTTTAAATAGAGGGTAGCGGTTCGTGAATGTTGATGGAGGTGAAAAGGGAAGATCAAGGGGATACTGGAGCTGCTGGTTTGGAAAACTGAGTGGATGTTGGTGCCACTCGCCAACACAGGGAATGCATCATGTGGCTGGTAGGGGCACAGCCAGTGCATGTGCTGTGTGGTTCTACCTGCCTGGGTGTGGGAGTGGGAGAGGGCCTTTCACACTTTCATAATTCATATGAATTCCTATTTTCATAACTGTTCAAAGCAAATAAAGGTGACAGTTCAATATTTCGTTTTCTAAACTGGCACTCTCAGCACCTATGCCTGAAGGCCATATCCACCGCCCCCGCCCCCTGCAACCCTGGCCTGTTTTTGGACAGGTTTTTACATTTTTTTTACAAAGCTGTTTTAAGAAAAAGAAGATGCTACAGAGACCATATGTGGCCTACAAAGCCTAGAATACTACTCTCTAGCCCTTTACAGCAAATGTTTGCTGACAGCTGCTTTAACCCATCATTGTTCTTTACTGACATGCTTGTAACTTCAAAAGAGACTAAGGAAGACAGAGCTGTTCAATCTCCCTTCACATAAAACTCACTTGAAGTGATTATGTCTTCTTTCATGCTGCCTTCAAAAACTTCCCCTGGGGCTTCCCTGGTGGCGCAGTGGTTGAGAGTCCGCCTGCCGATGCAGGGGACGCGGGTTTGTGCCCCAGTCTGGGAGGATCCCACATGCTGCAGAGCAGCTGGGCCCGTGAGCCATGGCCGCTGAGCCTGCGCGTCTGGTGTGCTCCGCAACGGAGAGGCCACAACAGTGAGAGGCCCGCGTACCACAAAAACAAAAACAAAAGCAAACAAACAAACAAACAGCACTTTCCCTGCCCAACACTGCCCCAACTCGCGGTGCTTTCTACTTCTCTGTTTTCTGACTCTTAATCAGCTGTGGACTCAAAAGTTACGCAACCAAACGGTCTAAAAGACGGGGATTCTGGATGAGGCCATCAACAGCTCTCCCATGAGCAAATTTTGAATTTAGTGCCTCAACATTTTACCTCCTCAGATATCTTTTTATTTTTTTAAGCTAAGATAACCCTGATAGCTGGATGTCACTTACTAGGCAACTTCAGCCAATATACTGCAGACACATGTAATATACATCTAGGTTTTTAGTCGACACTTGCAGTTTTTCCATTTTGCCTATTTATGGGGTTTTAAATGGGTTATTGTCTTTCCTCTCCCCTCTTAAACAGCTTAGTCCACACTGACCTAAAACCTTCTGCTCTTCAGAAAATCACTTTCCTTAACTTTGAGCAGAATTTCTTCATGGCATTGGATTATCGTTTAGTTTTGCTGCAATAGTTGTTGACTTAAAGGATAAAGTTAATGTTGGAGTAGTATTCTTATTAAATAGATTATTACTCAAATCTATTTCTCTCCAACATAGAATTCAGCTTTCTCATTTGGTTTGCTTTAAAATACACACACAGAGCCCTGTGAGGAGCAAACAGAGGCTGTTCTACCAGTGTGGGTTACGAAGAGCTTCGCACAGGGAACACACTGGGGAGGCTTAAGGATACGGAGGACTTTGCCAGGTGATGCGGTGAAAAGGCAAAGAAACCTTAGGGTAGACTGTTGAGATTTGGCTCTCCATACTCTAAATTTCCTCTGGTATCATACCTGATTCACCCTCAGGCCTTGTGGTCTGGCTGGGGCTGATCCTATCAGTGCAGAAGAGTTACCATGTCAGGCCTGAGACTGCTGTCCTTAGAAAGGTTCGCCTGCAAGGCTGGCCCTTCGCTGACATGTGGGAACTTAAAATTTTGAGAAGTTTCCCAATGTTCCCTCACTGAGAAGAGTGGTTCCCGGTGCACAAACTGCACAAACAATGTGGTTGATGCTAAATACCCTCTTTCCTTTTAGAAGTCTGGAATTTTGGTATGCACTCTGGCAGGAAGACACCTATGTGACCAGCCTCCTGATGAAAACCTCAGACACTGAGTCTTGGTAGACATTTCACATGCCGTCATGATTTGATGCTGGGAAAATTAGGCATGTCCTGCATGACTCCACAGGGAAAGAACTCTTGGAAGCTTTTACCTGATTTCCTCTGGACTTATTCATGCACGCTTTTGCCTTTTCTGATTTTGCTTTGTATATTTTGATATAATAAATCAAAGTCATAAGTCGTAAGTATGACTATATGGTGAGTTCTGTGGTCCTCCTGACAAATCACCAAATCCGGGGAAAGCCTTGGGGGTCCCCAACACACTATCCTTTGCTACATGTACAGACCCTGATAGATGCAGGCCACTCAGCACACCCACAATCTCTAGCTACAGTGATGAGTTCAGGGAGTGGCTTATAATCAATAACAGCTAGTGAGACCAGATAAGGTCTTCACTGGGGCTTTTGGGAGAACCCAGTGGTCTCTCTTCTGCTGGTTGATTTGAGATGCGACTATGCGGCTGTACCTCTTGGCTGCCATCTTGTGACCACAATGAGAATAACTTGGAGCTGCCAGGGTTGTTACCACATGGAGCCTGTGGATAAAGCGGGCAGAGAGATGGCCTGGATAACACTGACTCTTTCAATGATTCCCCTTCAAAGCCAGTCCTACCCATCTAGATTTTTTTCCGTTATATGAAAAAGTTTTATGCCAAATTGGTTTTATTACTTGCCACTGAAAGAATCCCAAATGATGCAAACTTGAACCATGCTAAACAGTCTGACAGTAAGATGACCAAGTAGGAATCATCGCAGGTTTCTAAGTTGGGAAGTCACATGTTCAGATGTGTTAACCTCTGGAGGCTGCAGGGAAGTGGGTGGCAAGGGGGTGGTAATGAAAGACTGGAAAGCAGTTGGAAAGCCATTAAAATGAGCTATCAGGTATGAGGTACTAGGGTACAAGTACTTGGGTAGGAGTGGCATAGAGTAAAATCCTTAAATATTCAGGAAATAGAAGTGATAAGAGTTGGTGAAGGACTGGATATGGGGTGTGAGGAAGAGAAAAGTCAAGGATAACTCTGGTTTCTTAGTTTAACTCAGCAAAAGGTGATGTTCTTAACTAAGACAAAATAAGAAAAATGCACATTTAGGAGTGGAGAGGAAGATCACATGTTTATTTTAAACATGTATCTGCAGTAACTACACTTGACCCTTGAACAATGGGAATAAGGGGGTTAAGGGCACCAACCCTCCATGCATTCAAAAATTCGTATATAACTTTACAGTGGGCCCTCAGCCCTCCATATCTGTGGTTCCATATCTGTGGGTTCAACTAACTATACAAATGGTATAGTACTGTAGTATGCATTTATTGAAAAAAAACCCAAGTATGGGTGGAGCCATGCAGTTCAAACCCACATTGTTCAAGGGTCAACTATATATGACAACAGTCTAGTAATCGTTTGGCACTGTGCATGGAACTATGGAATTATGGCAAGATCAGAGTTGAAGATAATAGACTCACAGTTATGAATACTCAGGTGATGGTTGAAGATAAGGCAGTAAATGAAATCACCCAGTAAGAAAACACCTACCAAAAAGTGGAGAGGGCTGAAACCTCAATCAAAAATTCTGTAAAGACAGGTAGACAGAGGAAATTACCAAAGAGACAAGCAGAAGTCAGGGAGATTAACTCATAGGTTCATTTAAGAAGGTAAAATATTTCTCACTGGAGAATAAAAGGGAAATAAAGAATTAAAAAGGATGGAGCAGGCTTCCCTGGTGGCAGAGTGGTTGAGGGTCCACCTGCTGATGCAGGGGACACGGGTTCGTGCCCCGGTCCGGGAAGATCCCACATGTCGCGGAGTGGCTGGGCCCGTGAGCCGTGGCCGCTGAGCCTGCGCGTCTGGAGCCTGTGCTCCACAACGGGAGAGGCCACAACAGTGAGAGGCCCGCGTACCACACACACACAAAAAAGATGGTGTACTCAACATGATGGTACACAACATGGTGTAATATTAAATATTACAGAAAGGTTAAGGAGCATGAGGACTAACAGGAAGCTATTAAATCTGGACACCAGTAGCTCTCTGACCATTAAGATTGACAGAGATGGGTTAGTAAGGTAATTAAAAGGTCACTTTCTTAATATGCTTTAAGCATCTAGGGTATATATTCAACAACTTCATTCATTAATATGTAGTGGCATTTGATTAACTTTACTATGCTATTTCTATTTGGAAGGACACTAAGCTGTTCCAAGCACAATTATAAAAGACAAACATTAAAAGACTGCCATTTGTTTTTTTTTAAATTCAACTGGCATAACAATGAATCACCCTAAATTAAATTTATGCGATGCAGTAAAAGTAGTTCTTAAAGGGACATTCATAGAAATAAATGCCCATCTTAAGAAACAAGAAAAGTCTCAAACAACATAATTTCACACCTTGAGGAACTAGAAAAGGAAGAACAAATGAAGTCCAAAGTTAGTAGAAGAGAGAAAATAGCAAGTGTTAGAGCAAATGTAATTTCACACCTCGAGGAACTAGAAAAAGAAGAACAAATGAAGTCTAAAGTTAGTAGAAGAGAGAAAATAGCAAATGTTAGAGCAGAGATAAAGGAAACAGAGACTAAAAAATCTACAGAAAAGATCAATGAAACTAAGAGCTGGTTCTTTAAAAAACCTTTACCTAGATTGACCAAGAAAAAAAGAGAGAAAACACAAACAAATAAAATCTGAAATGAAAGAGGAAATGTTACAATTGATATCACAGAAATTAAAAGGATCACAAGAGACTACTATGAATACCACCAATAAATAGGATAACCTAGAAGAAATGAATAAATTCCTAGAAATGCACAATGTCCCAAGACTGAATAATGAAGAAATAGAAAACCTGAAGAGACCAATTACTGGTAAGGAGACTGAATTAGTAATATCCCAACAAACAAAAGTCCAGGACCAGACAGCTTCACAGGTGAATTCTACCAAACATTCAAAGAAGAATTAATACCAATCCTTCTCAAACTCTTCCAAAATCAGAAGAGGAGGAAACTTTTCCAAACTCATTTTACAAGGCCGATATTACCCTGATACCAAAACCAGACAAGAATGGCACAGGAAAATTACAGGCCAATATCACTGATGAACATAGATGTAAAAATTCTCAACAAGGGCCTCCCTGGTGGCGCAAGTGGTTAAGAGTCCACCTGCCGATGCAGGGGATACGGGTTCGTGCCCCGGTCTGGGAGGATCCCATATGCCACGGAGCGGCTGGGCCCGTGAGCCATGGCTGCTGGGCCTGCGCATCCGGAGCCTGTGCTCCGCAACGGGAGAGGCCACAACAGTGAGAGGCCCACATACCGCAAAAAGAAAAAAAAAAAAAAAATTCTCAACAAAATATTAGCAAACCAAATGTAACGATACATAAAAGGATTATAACCATGATTGAGTGGCATTTATCCCAGGGATTCAAGGATGGTTCAACATCTGCAAATCAGTCAATGTGACACACCAAACGTTAACAAAATGTATGGATAAAAATCATATGATCATTTCAATAGATGCAGAAAAGCATTCGACAAAATTCAACATCCATTTATGATAAAAACTCCATTTATGATAAAAGCAAAAATAAAAAAACGGGACCTAATCAAACTTACATGCTTTTGCACAGCAAAGGAAACCATAAACAAAATGAAAAGACAACCTACAGACTGTGAGAAAATATTTGCAAATGATGTGACGGACAAGGGCTTAATTTCCGAAATATACAAACAGCTCTTACGGCTCAACAACACAAAAACAAACAACCCAATCGAAAAATGGGCAGAAGACCTAAAGAGACAGCTCTCCAAAGAAGAAATACAGATGGCTAATAAGCACACGAAAAGATGCTCAACATCACTAGTTATTAGAGAAATGCAAGTTA
This sequence comes from Mesoplodon densirostris, assembly GCF_025265405.1. Classification (NCBI taxonomy): domain Eukaryota; kingdom Metazoa; phylum Chordata; class Mammalia; order Artiodactyla; family Ziphiidae; genus Mesoplodon; species Mesoplodon densirostris. The sequence continues at coordinate 100,660,993 of NC_082663.1, read as the reverse complement.
AAACTACAATGAGGTATCACTTCACACCAGTCAGAATGGCCATCATCAAAAAGTCTACAAACAATAAATGCTGGAGAGGGTGTGGAGAAAAGGGAACCCTTGTAAACGGATGGTTAGAATGTAAATTGGTGCAGCCACTATGGAAAACAGTATGGAGGTTCCTTATAAAACCAAAACTAGAGTTACCATATGATCCAGCAATCCCATTCCTGGGCATATATCCAGAAAAGATGAAAACTCTAACTGGAAAAGATACATGCACCCTAATGTTCACAGCAGCACTATTCACAATAGCCAAGACATGGAAACAACCTAAATGTCCGTCGACAGATCAACGGACAAAGAAGATGTGAATATATATACAATGAAATACTACTCAGCCATAAAAAGGAATGAAATATTGCCATTTGCAGCAACATGGATGGACCTAGCAATTATCATACCAAGAGAAGTAAGTCAGACAGAGAAAGACAATATTATACAATATCACTTATACGCAGAATCTAAAAAAATAATACAAATCAACTTATTTATAAAACAGAAACAGACTCACAGACATAGAAAATAAACTTATGGTTACCAAAGGGGAAAGGGGAGAGAGAGGGATAAATTAGGAGCACAGGGTTAACATATACATATCACTATATATGAAACAGATAAACAACAAGGATTTACTGTATAGCACAGGGAACTACATTCAATATCTTGTAATAACCTGTAAGGGAAAAGAATCTGAAGCTGTATGCCTGAAACTAACATAATATTGTAAATCAACTACAGTTAAATTTTTAAGAAAAGAAAGTTATATATTTGGTAGATTTCCAAGCATTATATGAAAGTAAAGAATTTCCAGCAAAAGGGCAGGGAGAAGAAAGAAAACTATTTGAAAACACAAAGACCTTTATCTTGCCTTAAAGCAGAACACTATCTCTCATAGCAAAGTATGAAAATGAATAAATAGATGAAAATTCATGTTAAAATTGGGATATCAATAAAGAGAAGAGAAAATAACAAAACAAACTGTAAAAGGCATCAAAGTGGCCTCTACTCATTTCATTTTCCTTACAATTTATAAATGCCATCACAATTCTAAAGAGATTGGACTTGAGTGAAACTTTTTTATTGTGAAGACATAGGTCTAAGAACAGAAGGATAATCATGTGCCAGCTTACAGTTCCTTGTAAAAGTAATAACATGAAAAATTAGTAGAAAATGAACATCTAAAAAGTTATCTGTAATCTGAAAATGTTAAGCAATTTCCCCTGTATCTTAATTTTGACCATTTTTGCTGAATCACTTCTGCATATTTAGTTGAAGAGAGTATTTAATTTTTCTATTGTAATTAATAACATAGTATATCCTTCAGAGCTTGGCATATTCTTTAAGAATCATCTGAAGCTTCTGGCTCAACATGATGTTCCCTCTGGCCTTCAGTCTGCCACTAAAGAATGCCTGGAAAGGAGAAAGGGAAAGACAGAACCAACCTTTACCATGTCACATTGTATTTCTTTTTTAAAAAGATCATTGCTTAGACTGAATACAATTGAGTTAATAACTCTGGACAACAAAGGCAACTTTTATCTAGCAATGATAGTTTAATGATTATAGATAACACCCATATTTTTAGATATCTAAGAAAAAATAAAGACTCCTTGTGTATTTTAGAAAACCATAGAATAATTTATCTGAATTGAAAGATCTGGGAATTCTGCTTCAACTTTTGCTTCTGGCTTTAGCCTATATTCTTTTTTTTTTTTTTTTTTTTTTTGCAGATTACTGTAATTTCCCATTATTAGGGAATTATTATCAATAAATATTGTGATAATTGGTACAAGACAGTAAACCATATAATTTTCTTCTGTGTTAAGCTTTTTTTTTTTTTTATTTTACAAATTTTATCAGTTATACATATACATATGTTCCCATATCCCCTCCCTTTTGCATCTCCCTCCCACCCTCCCTATCCCACCCCTCCAGGCGGTCACAAAGAACCGAGCTGATCTCCCTGTGCTATGCAGCTGCTTCCCACTAGCTATCTACCTTACGTTTGGTAGTGTATATATGTCCATGCCGCTCTTCCACTTTGTCACAGCTTACCCTTCCCCCTCCCCATATCCTCAAGTCCATGCTCTAGTAGGTCTGTGTCTTTATTCCTGTCTTACCCCTATGTTCTTGATGACATTTTTTTCTTAAATTCCATATATATGTGTCAGCATACAGTATTTGTCTTTCTCTTTCTGACTTACTTCACTCTGTATGACAGACTCTAGGTCCATCCACCTCATTACAAATAGCTCAATTTCATTTCTTTTTATGGCTGAGTAATATTCCATTGTATATATGTGCCACATCTTCTTTATCCATTCATCCGATGATGGACACTTAGGTTGTTTCCATCTCCGGGCTATTGTAAATAGGGCTGCTATGAACATTTTGGTACATGTCTCTTTTTGAATTATGGTTTTCTCAGGGTATATGCCCAGTAGTGGGATTGCTGGGTCATATGGTAGTTCTATTTGTAGTTTTTTAATGAACCTCCATACCGTTCTCCATAGCGGCTGTACCAATTCACATTCCCACCAGCAGTGCAAGAGTGTTCCCTTTTTTCCACACCCTCTCCAGCATTTATTGTTTCTAGATTTTTTGATGATGGCCATTCTGACTGGTGTGACATGATATCTCATTGTAGTTTTTTTTTTTTTTTTTTTTTTTTTTTTTTTTGCTGTACGCGGGCCTCTCACTGCTGTGGCCTCTCCCGTTGCGGAGCACAGGCTCCGGACACACAGGCTCCGCGGCCATGGCTCGCGGGCCCAGCCGCTCCGCGGCATGTGGGATCTTCCGGGATCGGGGCACGAACCCGTGTCCCCTGCATCGGCAGGCGGACTCTCAACCACTGCGCCACCATGGAAGCCCTCATTGTAGTTTTGATTTGCATTTCTCTAATGAGTAAAGATGTTGAGCATCCTTTCATGTGTTTGTTGGCTGTCTGTATATCTTTTGTGGAGAAATGTCTATTTAGGTCTTCTGCCCATTTTTGGATTGGGTTGTTTGTTTTTTTGCTATTGAGCTGCATGAGCTGCTTATAAATTTTGGAGATTAATCCTTTGTCAGTTGCTTCATTTGCAAATATTTTCTCCCATTCTGAGGGTTGTCTTTTCCTCTTGTTTATGGTTTCCTTTGCTGTGCAAAAGCTTTGAAGTTTCATTAGGTCCCATGTGTTTATTTTTGTCTTTATTTCCATTTCTCTAGGAGGTGGGTAAAAAAGGATCTTGCTGTGATTTATGTCATAGAGTGTTCTGCCTATGTTTTCCTCTAGGAGTTTGATAGTGTCTGGCCTTACATTTAGGTCTTTAATCCTTTTTTTTTTTTTTTTTGCCTTTTTTTTTTTTTTTTTTTTTTTACAAATTTAATCAGTTATACATATACATATGTTCCCATATCCCCTCCCTTTTGCGTCTCCCTCCCACCCTCCCTATCCCACCCCTCCAGGCGGTCACAAAGAACCGAGCTGATCTCCCTGTGCTATGCGGCTGCTTCCCACTAGCTATCTACCTTACATTTGGTAGTGTATATATGTCCATGCCGCTCTTTCACTTTGTCACAGCTTACCCTTCCCCCTCCCCATATCCTCAAGTCCATGCTCTAGTAGGTCTGTGTCTTTATTCCTGTCTTACCCCTATGTTCTTGATGACATTTTTTTCTTAAATTCCATATATATGTGTCAGCATACAGTATTTGTCTTTCTCTTTCTGACTTACTTCACTCTGTATGACAGACTCTAGGTCCATCCACCTCATTACAAATAGCTCAATTTCATTTCTTTTTATGGCTGAGTAATATTCCATTGTATATATGTGCCACATCTTCTTTATCCATTCATCCGATGATGGACACTTAGGTTGTTTCCATCTCCGGGCTATTGTAAATAGGGCTGCTATGAACATTTTGGTACATGTCTCTTTTTGAATTATGGTTTTCTCAGGGTATATGCCCAGTAGTGGGATTGCTGGGTCATATGGTAGTTCTATTTGTAGTTTTTTAAGGAACCTCCATACTGTTCTCCATAGTGGCTGTACCAATTCACATTCCCACCAGCAGTGCAAGAGTGTTCCCTTTTTTCCACACCCTCTCCAGCATTTATTGTTTCTAGATTTTTTGATGATGGCCATTCTGACTGGTGTGAGATGATATCTCATTGTAGTTTTGATTTGCATTTCTCTAATGAGTAAAGATGTTGAGCATCCTTTCATGTGTTTGTTGGCTGTCTGTATATCTTCTGTGGAGAAATGTCTATTTAGGTCTTCTGCCCATTTTTGGATTGGGTTGTTTGTTTTTTTGCTATTGAGCTGCATGAGCTGCTTATAAATTTTGGAGATTAATCCTTTGTCAGTTGCTTCATTTGCAAATATTTTCTCCCATTCTGAGGGTTGTCTTTTGGTCTTGTTTATGCTTTCCTTTGCTGTGCAAAAGCTTTGAAGTTTCATTAGGTCCTATGTGTTTATTTTTGTCTTTATTTCCATTTCTCTAGGAGGTGGGTCAAAAAGGATCTTGCTGTGATTTATGTCATAGAGTGTTCTGCCTATGTTTTCCTCTAGGAGTTTGATAGTGTCTGGCCTTACATTTAGGTCTTTAATCCATTTTGAGCTTATTTTTGTGTATGGTGTTAGGGAGTGATCTAATCTCATACTTTTACATGTCCCTGTCCAGTTTTCCCAGCACCACTTATTGAAGAGACTGTCCTTTCTCCACTGTACATTCCTGCCTCCTTTATCAAAGATAAGGTGACCATATGTCCGTGGGTTTATCTCTGGGCTTTCTATCCTGTTCCATTGATCTATCTTTCTGTTTTTGTGCCAGTACCATACTGTCTTGATTACTGTAGCTTTGTAGTATAGTCTGAAGTCAGGGAGCCTGATTCCTCCAGCTCCATTTTTCATTCTCAAGATTGCTTTGGCTATTCGGGGTCTTTTGTGTTTCCATACAAATTGTGAAATTTTTTGTTCTAGTTCTGTGAAAAATGCCAGTGGTAGTTTGATAGGGATTGCATTGAATCTGTAGATTGCTTTGGGTAGTAGAGTCATTTTCACAATGTTGATTCTTCCAATCCAAGAACATGGTACATCTCTCCATCTATTTGTATCATCTTTAATTTCTTTCATCAGTGTCTTATAATTTTCTGCATACAGGTCTTTTGTCTCCTTAGGTAGGTTTATTCCTAGATATTTTATTCTTTTTGTTGCAATGGTAAATGGGAGTGTTTCCTTGATTTCACTTTCAGATTTTTCATCATTAGTATATAGGAATGCCAGAGATTTCTGTGCGTTAATTTTGTATCCTGCAACTTTACCAAATTCATTGATTAGCTCTAGTAGTTTTCTGGTAGCATCTTTAGGATTCTCTATGTATAGTATCATGTCATCTGCAAACAGTGACAGCTTTACTTCTTCTTTTCCCATTTGGATTCCTTTTATTTCCTTTTCTTCTCTGATTGCTGTGGCTAAAACTTCCAAAACTAGGTTGAATAAGAGTGGTGAGAGTGGGCAACCTTGTCTTGTTCCTGATCTTAGTGGAAATGGTTTCAGTTTTTCACCATTGAGGACGATGCTGGCTGTGGGTTTGTCATATATGGCCTTTATTATGTTGAGGAAAGTTCCCTCTATGCCTACTTTCTGCAGGGTTTTTATCATAAATGGGTGTTGAATTTTGTCAAAAGCTTTCTCTGCATCTATTGAGATGATCATATGGTTTTTCTCCTTCAGTTTGTTAATATGGTGTATCACATTGATTGATTTGCGTATATTGAAGAATCCTTGCATTCCTGGAATAAACCCCACTTGATCATGGTGTATGATCCTTTTAATGTGCTGTTGGATTCTGTTTGCTAGTATTTTGTTGAGGATTTTTGCATCTATGTTCATCAGTGATATTGGCCTGTAGTTTTCTTTCTTTGTGACATCCTTGTCTGGTTTTGGTATCAAGGTGATGGTGGCCTCGTAGAATGAGTTTGGGAGTGTTCCTCCCTCTGCTATATTTTGGAAGAGTTTCAGAAGGATAGGTGTTAGCTCTTCTCTAAATGCTTGATAGAATTCGCCTGTGAAGCCATCTGGTCCTGGGCTTTTGTTTGTTGGAAGATTTTTAATCACAGTTTCAATTTCAGTGCTTGTGATTGGTCTGTTCATATTTTCTATTTCTTCCTGATTCAGTCTTGGCAGGTTGTGCATTTCTAAGAATTTGTCCATTTCTTCCAGGTTGTCCATTTTATTGGCATAGAGTTGCTTATAGTAATCTCTCATGATCTTTTGTATTTCTGCAGTGTCAGTTGTTACTTCTCCTTTTTCATTTCTAATTCTATTGATTTGAGTCTTCTCCCTTTTTTTCTTGATGAGTCTGGCTAATGGTTTATCAATTTTGTTTATCTTCTCAAAGAACCAGCTTTTACTTTTATTGATCTTTGCTATCGTTTCCTTCATTTCTTTTTCATTTATTTCTGATCTGATTTTTATGATTTCTTTCCTTCTGCTAACTTTGGGATGTTTTTGTTCTTCTTTCTCTAATTGCTTTAGGTGCAAGGTTAGGTTGTTTATTCGAGATATTTCCTGTTTCTTAAGGTGGGATTGTATTGCCATAAACTTCCCTCTTAGAACTGCTTTTGCTGCATCCCATAGGTTTTGGGTCGTCGTGTCTCCATTGTCATTTGTTTCTAGCTATTTTTTAATTTCCTCTTTGATTTCTTCAGTGATCACTTCGTTATTAAGTAGTGTATTGTTTAGCCTCCATGTGTTTGTATGTTTTACAGCTCTTTTCCTGTAATTGATATCTAGTCTCATAGCATTGTGGTCGGAAAAGATACTTGATACAATTTCAATTTTCTTAAATTTACCAAGGCTTGATCTGTGACCCAAGATAGGATCTATCCTGGAGAATGTTCCATGAGCACTTGAGAAAAATGTGTATTCTGTTGTTTTTGGATGGAATGTCCTATAAATATCAATTAAGTCCATCTTGTTTAATGTATCATTTAAAGCTTGTGTTTCCTTATTTATTTTCATTTTGGATGACCTGTCCATTGGTGAAAGTGGGGTGTTAAAGTCCCCTACTATGATTGTGTTACTGTCGATTTCTCCTTTTATGGCTGTTAATATTTCCCTTATGTATTGAGGTGCTCCTATGTTGGGTGCATAAATATTTACAATTGTTATATCTTCTTCTTGGATTGATCCCTTGATCATTATGTAGTGTCCTTCTTTGTCTCTTCTAGTAGTCTTTATTTTAAAGTCTATTTTGTCTGATATGAGAATTGCTACTCCAGCTTTCTTTTGGTTTCCATTTGCATGGAATATCTTTTTCCATCCCCTTACTTTCAGTCTGTATGTATCTCTAGGTCTGAAGTGGGTCTCTTGTAGACAGCATATATATGGGTCTTGTTTTTGTATCCATTCAGCCAGTCTGTATCTTTTGGTGGGAGCATTTAGTCCATTTACATTTAAGGTAATTATTGATATGTATGTTCCTATTCCCATTTTCTTAATTGTTTTGGGTTCGTTATTGTAGTTCTTTTCCTTCTGTTGTGTTTCTTGCCTAGAGAAGTTCCTTTAGCATTTGTTGTAAAGCTGGTTTGGTGGTGCTGAACTCTCTCAGCTTTTGCTTGTCTGTAAAGGTTTTAATTTCTCCATCAAATCTGAATGAGATCCTTGCTGGGTAGAGTAATCTTGGTTGCAGGTTTTTCTCCTTCATCACTTTAAGTATGTCCTGCCACTCCCTTCTGGCTTGTAGAGTTTCTGCTGAGAGATCAGCTGTTATCCTGATGGGGATTCCCTTGTGTGTTATTTGTTGTTTTTGCCTTGCTGCTTTTAATATGATTTCTTTGTGTTTAATTTTTGACAGTTTGATTAATATGTGTCTTGGTGTATTTCTCCTTGGATTTATTCTGTATGGGACTCTCTGTGCCTCCTGGACTTGATTAACTATTTCCTTTCCCATACTAGGGAAGTTTTCAACTATAATCTCTTCAAATATTTTCTCAGTCCCTTTCTTTTTCTCTTCTTCTTCTGGAACCCCTATAATTCGAATGTTGGTGCGTTTAATGTTGTCCCAGAGGTCTCGGAGACTGTCCTCTGTTCTTTTCATTCTTTTTTCTTTATTTTGCTGTGCAGCAGTTATTTCCACTATTTTATCTTCCACCTCACTTATCCGTTCTTCTGCCTCAGTTATTCTGCTATTGATCCCATCTAGAGTATTTTTTATTTCATTTATTGTGTTTTTAATCGATGCTTGATTCGTCTTTAGTTCTTCTAGGTCCTTGTTAACTGTTTCTTGCATTTTGTCTATTCTATTTCCAAGATTTTGGATCATCTTTACCATCATTATTCTGAATTCTTTTTCAGATAGACTGCCTATTACCTCTTCATTTGTTAGGTCTGGTGGGTTTTTATCTTGCTCCTTCTCCTGCTGTGTGTTTTTCTGTCTTCTCATTTTGCTTATGTTACTGTGTTTGGGGTCTCCTCTTTGCAGGCTGCAGGTTCGTAGTTCCCGTTGTTTTTGGTGTCTGTCCCCAGTGGCTAAGGTTGGTTTAGTGGGTTGTGTAGGCTTCTTGGTGGAGGGGACTACTGCCTGTGTTCTGGTGGATGAGGCTGGATCTTGTCTTTCTGGTGGGCAGGTCCACGTCTGGTGGTGTGTTTTGGGGTGTTTGCGGACTTTTTATGATTTGAGGCAGCCTCTCTGCTAATGGGTGGCGTTGTGTTCCTGTCTTGCTAGTTGTTTGGCATAGGGTGTCCAGCACTGTAGCTTGCTGGTCGTTGAGTGAAGCTGGGTGCTGGTGTTGAGATGGAGATCTCTGGAAGATTTTCGCCGTTTGATATTATGTGGAGCTGGGAGGTCTCTTGTGGACCAGTGTCCTGAAGTTCGCTCTCCCCCCTCAGAGGCACAGCACTGACTCCTGGTTCCTCAATTTGGGATGATTTGTTGTCTATTCATGTATTCCACAGATGCAGGGTACATCAAGTTGATTGTGGAGCTTTAATCCGCTGCTTCTGAGGCTGCTGGGAGAGGTTTCCCTTTCTCTTCTTTGTTCTCACAGCTCCTGGGTCTCAGCTTTGGATTTGGCCCCGCCTCTGCGTGTAGGTCGCCGGAGGGCATCTGTTCTTCACTCAGACAGGACAGGGTTAAAGGAGCAGCCTCTTCGGGGACTCTGGCTCACTCAGGCCGGGCGGGAGGGAGGGGCACGGAGTGCGGGGCGAGCCTGCAGCGGCAGAGGTCGGCGTGATGTTGCACCAGCCCGAGGCGCGCCGTGCGTTCTCCCAGGGAAGCCGCCCCTGGATCCCGGGACCCCAGCAGTGGCAGGCTGCACAGGCTCCCGGAAGGGCGGTGTGGACAGTGACCTGCGCTCGCACACAGGCTTCTTGGCGGCGGCAGCAGCAGCCCCAGCGTCCCACGCCTGTCTCTGGGCTCCGCGCTTTCAGCCGCGACTCGCGCCTGTCTCTGGAGCTCCTTTACGCTGCGCTCTTAATCCCCTCTCCTCGCGCACCAGGAAACCAAGAGGGAAGAAAAAGTCTCCTGCCTCTTCGGCAGCTCCAGAGTTTTCCTGGACTCCCTCCCGGCTAGCTGTGGCACATTAGCCCCCTTCAGGCTGAGTTCTCGCTGCCAGCCCCAGTCCTCTCCCTGCGCTCTGACCGAAGCCCGAGCCTCAGCTCCAGCGCCGCCCGCCCCGGCGGGGGAGCAGACAAGCCTCTCGGGCTGGTGAGTGCCGCTCGGCACCGCTCCTCTGTGCGGGAATCTCTCTGCTTTGCCCTACCCAGGTATGTGGGGAGTTTCTTGCCTTTTGGGAGGTCTGGGGTCTTCTGCCAGCGTTCAGTAGGTGTTCTGTAGGAGTTGTTCCACGTGTAGCTGTATTTCTGGTGTATCTGTGGGGAGGAAGGTGATCTCCGCGTCTTACTCTTCCGACATCTTACCCGGAAGTCCAGCTTTGTTATGTCTAGCCTATATTCTTAAATGTGAATTTGAGACCATATGAATACAAGGCTTTACTGTATTACTAACAATAAAAACACTGAGTTCAGAACTTTCAAAAGTAGATTTAAAATATTTATTATATCTTCATGAAACAGAAGGCCATATAATGGCAAAATAAGATAGTGTAACAAAGTAGTGAATAGATCCTGGGCTGTAGCATCAGAATGCCTGGGTTAAAATCTAGGCTCTGCCACTAAATAAATGCAAGGTGAGCTTGGACAAACTACTTAACCTCTCTGAGCTCTGGCCTCCTTATCTATAAAGGGCATGACAACAGCACCTAAATAGCAGCTTTGTTGTATGAGTTAAATGAAACAGTGTGAAAAGTGCTTAGCTTAGCATTTAACATGTGGAAGGAGCTATTAAGCTCATTATTACCAAGCAAAAGACTATAATGTCAAAACACTAAGAGCTCCTGTACCACTTTTTTTCTGACCCGACAATAGAAACTTGTGCAAGTTCTCCCCCCGTGTCAAGTTCCCTATCAGTAAAATAAAAATGATAAAACACAATATAGCTTACTGAGAAAATAACATACGGAATATGAAGTGAAAAAGAAGTCTCTAGATTGTTAGCTAGATTGAAAAAATAGTAATATCTATGTACATGTAACATTACAAAGCAGCCTCACAAATAAAATATCACTTGAGAAGCACAGACATCAACCTGAAGTGGGCATATCAGCAAAAAAGAAATTCAAAAGCTTAAAAACCTACTCAAGGCCACAGAGCCAACAAAAAGTGGGCCAGGACTAAACACGGGTGTTCTCTGCTTAATAATGTCTCCTGCTTATTAACTAGCAGCAACTTAATTTCAGAAGTGAATCCTTACCAACTGGAGGAAAAGCAAAAACTGCTTAAACTTTTTATCCCAAAAATAATGCAGGAGAATTTCATTCAATCAGGTTCAAGTGCTAAGCATTCAAACTAGAGACTGGAATTTTAAAACTAAGACAGTTTTCACTGTGCAGTTACAGAAATGATGGTCTGCGACTCCTGCAGAGTCAGTTCTTAGACGGGCTTGCCAGGTGCTACAGTCTGAGAGGGACTTACAACCTAAAATAAAAACACCAACTTCCTTGAAGTAAATATACCAATATTTGATGGTTGTTATTTGAGTGGAAGAATTGTGTACATAAATCTTTGTTCCTATCTAACTGTTTTCTTAGGATAGATTCCTAGAAGAAGAATTACTAAATCATGGCATTTCTTAAATAAGTTTCTTGACCATGCTTCCATATCACCACAGTTTTCAAACTGTGCACCTCAGTGCACTGGGGCACCACACCAAACTCCAACAGACACGACAGAATATTTAAAACTTTTGAAGGAAACACAGTGACATTGGTCAAACACAACATGAAAACTACTCTTGTTTGGATATATCTACTTAATAAACTGAACCATTAGGTATTTCTTTTGGCCTAGGAGTGCCACTCAAAAAGTGCTGAGACAGTAAGTGGCCATAAAGGAAGAAAGTCAGTGAAACTCTGCCATAGTACTTTCCAGAAAGACTGTTAAATTAATATTCCTTCTAGCTACGTGTGAATCCTCTTATCCCAACCTTAATAATACTGTTTTCTTAATCTTTGAAAATCTGAGGCAAAAATGACATGCTTTAACTTGCATGTTTTAGATACTGGGAAAAATTAATAGTTTTTCTCATGTATGTTAGTCATACCTATTTCTTTCATTAATTACTGGTTCATGTTGTTTGCCCATTTTTTATATTGAGGTCTTCGTGTTGTCCAGAATTTTTATAGGTTATTAACACCAATATACTATGTATCATTATTTTATTTTTCCCCAGGTTTATGGAATATCTTATGGAGTCTGACATGCAGAAGTTTTTAATTTCTACATAGCCTAAACTACTGCTATTGAGCTTATGTTCCTTATTTCTATCCTTGCTTTAATCTACTCAAGTATTAATTGAGCATCTACAGTACACTAGGCAATATTCTATGCTAGGAAAGAGACATCCCTCCCTGTTCTCATGGAGCTAACATTACAGTAGGGGAGTCAAAAAGTAAAATGTAAACAAGTAATTAAAGCCTGTTATAAATGCTATGAAGGAGGCTACTTAGATAATATAATAGGAGGGAACTACTTTGGATGAAACAAAGCCAGCCATGCAAAAAGATGGGAATAGAAATTCCAGAAAAGGCAAATAAATAGACATTGAAGTGGTAAAAATTGATGGGAAGGGACTAAGAGGAGAGGCAACATAAATTGAATTAGCATTGTAAGTGATGAGGCAAGCAGTGCAGGATGAAGCTGGGAAGATAAGCAAGGGAAACTTCACATACAATATAATAATATGTAGTTTGGATTTTACCCAAGTGTAAAAGTAAATCTTGGAGGTTTTTATCAGGTGGAATGACCTATAATCTGATTCACATTTTTAAAAGATTACCCCAGCTCCTGTATGGAGAACAGATTGGTGGAAAAGCAAGACTAAAAGCACTAAGACCAGTCAGGAAGCCAGGTGAGAGATGATGGAGGCTTGGATCAGGATGATAACCCTAGTGACGAAGAGAAGAAAATGAACTCAAGATACGTTCTGGAGAAAGAACAAGCAGGATTAAGGATAGAAAGGATACAGAGGTGAAGAAAGAAGCCAAGACAATTCTTACATTACTCAGCATACTAATTTGGGTAGATAGACCATGGTGCCATTTCCTGGAAACAAAAAGAATGGGGAAAAAAAACTAAATCACAAGTTGTAAGTTGGACATAGTAAGATGTGCCATCAGAGACACAAGTGAAGAGCTGGTTATACCACTATGGAACTCAGAGAAGATGCTGAGTGAGACATTTGAATCTGCAAGTTGTCAACATGTAGACGGCTCTAAATACCACAGGATGGATGGACTCATTTAAGAAGAGTGTTAGTTAGAGAAGAGCCCTGAAATGAGCCCTGAGAAACGCCAAAACTCAACAAAGAGGAAGACACCAAAGGAGATTAGGAAGAGCCAAAGGTGGAGAAAGCAAAACAGGAGAATAAGGTATCATGAAAGCCAAGGGATAAGATTATTTCAAGAAGTTGGTGGTTAACTGAGTTGAATGCTACTGAAAGGCTGAGAAAGATGTAGATAGAGAAATATTTACTGGATTTAGCAATATAGGTCATCACAAGAACTTCACAAAAACATTATCAGTGGAGTAACAGATGTGGAAGTCAGATAAGAGAAGGCAGATGAGCAGTCAAGACAGAACGTTTAAACCTTTGCTGCCCACTAAAGTGGCCACTAGCCCATGCGGCTACTGAGTACTTGAAATATGATTAGCCCTGGCTGAGATGTATTGTAAGTATAAAATACACACTGGATTTTAAAGATTTTTTAAAAGTAGGATATAAAATATCCCATTAATATTTAATATTGATTACATGTTAAAATATTTGAATGTATTGGGTTAAATAAAATACAGTAAAATTAATTTTACCTGTTTCTTTTTAAGCTTTTTAAATTTATTTTGATTTTTTAATTAAAGTATAGTTGATTTACAGTGTTGTGTTAATTTCTGCTGTACAGCAAAGTGATTCAGTTATACATATATATACATTCTTTTTTTTATATATTCTTTTCCATTATGGTTTATCATAGGATATTGAATACAGTTCTCTATGCTATATAGTAGGACCTTGTTATTTATACATTCTATATATAATAGCTTACATCTGCTCACCCCAACCTCCCACTCCATCCCTCCCCCAACCCCCTCCCCCTTGGCAACCACCAGTCTGTTCTCTATGTCCGTGATTCTGTTTCTATTTCATAGGTAGGTTCATTTGTGTCATATTTTAGATTCCACATATAAGTGACATCATATGGTATTTTTCTTTCTCTTTCTGACTTACTTCACTTAGTATGACAATCTCTAGTTGCATCCATGTTGCTGCAAATGCATTATTTCATTCTTTTTTATGGCTGAGTAGTATTGCATTGTATACACCACATCTTCTTTATCCATTCATTTGTCAATGGACATTTAGGCTGCTTCCATGTCTTGGCTATTGTAAATAGTGCTGCTATGAACATAAGGGTGCATGAATCTTTTTGAATTATAGTTTTGTCAGAATATATGCCCAGGAGCACGATTGCTGGATCATATGGTAATTCTATTTTTAGTTTTATAAGGAACTTCCATACTGTTTTCCACAGTGGCTGCACCAACTAACATTCCCACCAACAGTGTAGGAGGGTTCTGTTTTCTCCACACCCTCTCCAGCATTTGTTATTTATAGACTTTTTAATGACGGCCATTCTGACTGGTGTGAGGTGATATCTCACTGTAGCTTTGATTTACATTTCCCTAATAGTTCGCAATATGTGGAGCACCTTTTCATGTGTCTGTTGGACATCTGTATTTCTTCTTTGAAGAGCTGTCTATTTAGGTCTCTGCCCATTTTTCCATTGGGTTGTTTGTTTTTTGTTGTTGAGTTGTATGAGCTGTTTGCATATTTTGGAAATTAAGTCCTTGTCTTTTGCATCATTTGCAAATATTTTCTCCCATTCTGTAGGTTGTCTTTTTGTTTTGTTTATGGTTTCCTTTGCTGTGCAAAAGCTTGTAAGTTTGATTAGGTCCCATTTGTTTATTTTTGTTTTTATTTCTATTGTCTTGGGAGACTGACCTAAGAAAACATTGGAACAATTTATGTCCGAGAATGTTTTGCCCATGATCTCTCCTAGGAGTTTTATGGTGTCACGGCTTATGTTCAAGTCTTTAAGCCATTTTGAGTTTATTCTTAACCTTTTTTTAATGTGGCAACTAGAAAGTTTTTAATTACTTATGTGACTCACATTATATGTCTATTCAACAGTGCTGGTTTAGACAATTCTTTTGTGAAAAGGAACACAGAAATGATATGGCATGCTGGATGGGGATCTGGTATCAACAGAGTGTTTGCTTTAAAATCAAGATGTTAGCTTGCCTCTATGCTGTGGGACAATTATGTAGTAGAATGGGAGAGAATGGTGCAGAAAAAAGTGGAAAGGAGAAGAAGCAATGACTTTGAGTAGATAGATACCTGGATGAGAAGTGAAGAAGTCTTTGACAGGAAGAGGGAGACTTCCTTCAATGTAATGTATAGGAAGAAAAGAAGACAGGTGCAGATGCTGACAAAATAGATCTGGTGATGGGAAAGTGAATATTTTCATTTGAAAGTCTTTTTTTTCTCCCAAAGAACATGAGAAAGATCATCAGCTGAAAATGAAAGAGAGGTAGGCATGGGGGAGTTTTGAGAAGACAGGTATGAAATACTCATCTCAGACAACAGGAATGGAGGCTTAGTGGAAAATCACAGTAAGATTGCTAGACAGTGTGTAGAGACTATTTGAGACCTGTAATCAAAATTTTAAAGGGAAGCCAATTTGTCTAGTTGTATGGCTTTTCTCCTGGCGTCTTCATCTATTCAGGTACAGAGGCAAAGATGGCAGAGAGTAGGGTTAAAATAGAGTGGAGTTTTCCAGGCAAATAAGATGAGAGAGGTACAAGGGAGATGAGGGTATTTTCAAGGGAGATACTCCGATGGACCATGGACTCTAAGCTGAACAAGAAGAGAAGACAGAGGGGAGCTGGTGGATAGAAAGTGGTGTTGTCAACAAACCGGAGGTCTCTGTGAAGCTCAACAGCAGTAGCAGGAATAACAAAACAAGTTAATGAAACTGTAGGTGATGGTGTTGGAAAATGGTGATGTTTTGTAACAGATACTAGAAGTTGTACATATTATGCTCCCAATAAAGACAAAAGCTGATGTAGAATAGAGTAAAAGATAATTAGAAATAATATCAATAAACTAAGAGTCATCTGTTAGAGAAGTCACTTTTACAAATCCTGAAGGAAGCCATCAAGGTTGACAAGAGTTGATGCAGACAGAGAGACAGAGAGACAGAGAGAGACAGAGAGAGAGAGAGACTGTACACTGGGATATAAGGTCTTTGATAACTGAAGAATAGTGATGACAGAAAGCACTGAGGGGAGGCAGAACGTAATTGAGCCAAATGAGTTTAGAAAACCCCTAATATTAAATTAGAACTTCTCTAAGGACTGTCCCTAAGAATAATAAACACCTAGGTTTTCATCAAGTTTTGCTTCTGCTTTAATTTTTTTACATTTAATTCCATCCTGTATGGTACTGATTAAGGTATATGGAATGACATAAAGCACTACCATTTCCTATGCAACTGCCCAGTACCATTCACTGAATAATCCAGTCCCCCCCAAAGGTCTGATATTCCTAGCAATTATATAAATGTTTCTGTAAATCCTACATTTAATCTTTATGTATAAGCACCTCAAATATATCTCAAAAAAGAACTCTTAATTAGCCACTCAGCAGCCACAATGACCTTTAAAAATCAGATGTCACTCCACAGCTCAGTAGCTTCCTATCACACAAGATCTAAACTGTCTTGCCAACATCTACAAGGTCCTGTGTGATCTACGCCATGCCTACCTCTCCCTATTCGCCTCCTGCCTCTCTCCCCACTGGCCTCCTCACAGTTATAGTATCAAGCTGAGCGACCAGTGCCTCCCACCTTGGTGCTAGTTGTTTCTTTAGCCTTATGGCTCCTTCCCTCACTTTGTTCAGGTCTCTATCAAGCCTTTTTGGACAATCGGTCTCAAATAGTTCTTCTATCCTGTCACACTCTAATCCAGGGGCTGGCAAACTACAGCCTACGGGCCAAAACCAGTCTGCTGCCTGTTTTTGTAAACAAAGTTTTACTGGAACTTGGCCACGTCCATTTGTTTACATAGTATCCATGGCTACTTTAACTCTACAATGGCAGAACTGAGTAGGTGCAACAGAGACCATGTGACCTGCAAAGCTTAGAATATATTTACTAGGGGACCCTGTACAGAAAAAGTTTGCCAACCACTGCTATAACCCATTACTCTTATTTTTCTTCACACCTGAAATTATACTTCTTTTCCATTTCCCTCTAGAATTAAGCTCTACCCAGAAGGGGCACTGTCTTGTTCAGCCACACCTAGCACCTGAATAAAAGGAGGTACTAAATAAATTCCTGGGAAGGAATTAACTGAGGGCTCACTCAGTACCACGCATTATTCTAAGCTCCTCATGTATATTATTGGATTTAGTTATCATAACAATCCTTTGGGATTATCACAATTCATTTTACAATGAGAAAATTAAGGCTTAGAGAGTAGGTGGCAGAGCTAAGATTCAAACTTAGATTTATCTGATGCCAAAGAACGTATTTTTAACCACTATACTACTTTACAATTCTTTAAAATTAGTCTTTTTATCCAGGAAAATTGAACATTTTCTCCCGTATTCAAATTGCTCCGTTCCTTGTAAAGTTGTATAGTTTTCTGCAAATAAGCCCTGTGCTTTTTCTTGTTAGGGTAGTCGCTGGTACTTTGTAGTTTGGGTAGTGATTACAAACAAATTTTTAAAATTATATCCTCTAGTTGGTTTTGCTGCTATGTGAAAGCTATTTTTAAATAATTATTGTGCATTCAATCACTTGTTTGAACTCTTCTGGTCTAAGAATCAATCAGTTGATTCTCGTGGGATTTCTAGCTACATAATCATTCAAATTTTCTACTCCATTCTAATTGCTACATCTAATTTTGTGTGTTTGTGGACTAGCCATAGGTTTCAGAACAATATTACCTCATAATGGACAGCAAAGGCACTCTTGTTTCAATCATGATTTTCCACTGAAATGTCTCTAAATGTTTTACCTTCAGTAAGACACTGGCTAGTATGTTCCATCCTTCTATTTCCAGTTTTCAGTGATGATTAAGACAAGTTCTTAATTTTATATATCAGGAAAGAATGTCTAATTTTATGAAATATCATATGGTTTTTCAATTCTGAACTGACAATATATTAAAAGGTCTAGATGTGGGTTTTACATTGTCTATCTGCTAAAGAATTCCACCCAAAAATTTAGTTTTAAAAAGTATCAGTTGAAAAACTCCATTCGAAAGATATATGATCTATCAATTTGAATACTGCTATCAACTCTGTCTTTCCTCAGAGTTGCAAGATATCTGTCTTATAAATCAGAATTTTGGAGTCAGCCAAAAAACTGCAATTGTCAAATAGGAAGCAATAATGACAAATAAATGAACATTTTAAGAACTTTACCTTCTGAGGATCAAGCTTGCCCAAGACTACTTCCATGAAATCTTCATCTGAAAGCGTGATGGTTACATCAGCAGAATCTTTTGCAGGGCCTTGATACGCTTTTCCAGAACCATTTTTTAGGTCAATGGCTGGGAAAAATAGGAAGAAACAAATGTCTGTCATATTTTTCTTCACAATATGAGAATAAAATAAACCAAATAAATGCAGAGATTTTTATAGTTTCCAAGTTACTGTGGTACTTATTCTATTGGGTTGGCCAAAAACTTGTTTGGGTTTTTCTGTAAGATATGGAAGACCCGAACAAACTTCTTGGCCAACCCAATACATTCTATATTACCTATCACTTAGAAAAAAATTCTAAACCCTTGATTTTTTGAGATGTCCTCTTTATAAAGAATATGATCTTCAAAATTGTCAAATCCATAGTAGTTTTTCTTCATTGAAGAAGTTTACACAACAGAGATATTTGAAATGTGAATCAATGTAGAGTAATATAAGGAAGTTAAGTGGTTGGAAGTTATAGGGTTAAGGCCTTTAGATTCAAATAAAGACTCTGTAGTCAACAAAGGAAGAAAACTGAATTTTAAAACAACTGCATATTGGTTGGCGTGGGGGAAGGGAATGCACACTCTAACTACCTTTCAAAAACCTGAATTCATCAAAGGTTCTGTCATATGAATTAAACGACAGTCAAATTAAATTTTAAAAAGTATTCTAATTAGTTTGCTATAATTTATTTATAAAATGTTTATTGCCCTAATTGTTGTGAAGAAACGTTAAAATTAAAATCTTTTCCCTTCAATGTTTTTGACAGAAGGATTAAGTCTCCCAGAAACAGGCTGGGTAACTGGAAAAACTATTAAAAATTTGCCTTCATTGCTCTCTATACAACACTTACAGAGCTTTATGTGAAAGTTACATTTTA
This sequence comes from Mesoplodon densirostris, assembly GCF_025265405.1. Lineage (NCBI taxonomy): Eukaryota > Metazoa > Chordata > Mammalia > Artiodactyla > Ziphiidae > Mesoplodon > Mesoplodon densirostris. The sequence continues at coordinate 100,641,936 of NC_082663.1, read as the reverse complement.
GAAAGTTTTAATTGTCTCATATATGACTGAGACCAGTCATCCAGGAAGGTAATTCCCCTCATCCAGCTTCAGCCTCTTGAATGTGCTTTCTCTGCTACTGCGAAGGAGCGATGATTGCATCACTCTCCCTAAGAGTGTCAGGAAACTCCCAATTTAGGATCAAGGAAAAGCTACACACACGTAAGCAAAACCATGCATTCTGCTTAGCCAAGCCCTACTCCAAAGAGAAAACTAAGTCACTCCCACTGTCCACAGAAGAGAATCTTGCCAACTAAACTAAAAAATAATAACATGACTATGACGGTTACCTGGGAAGGAGTAAGAGTGACAAGGAGACCTTTTTGCTTTTTATGCTTCATTCACTCACTTCATTGTTAAGTTTCTTCTGTGGGTGTCAGACAATGTACAAGGTACTAAAAGTAAGGCATGAAGAACAAAGGCTCTGTTCTTATTGGTACACACATATTACAAATGTGTTTTATGTATTATTTGTATAGCTAAAAAGAAAGGTAGAAAAAGAGAGGGACGAAGGCAGGCAGGGAGGGAGCAGGGAGAGAATAAGGGGCGGGGGTCAGAGGGCAGAAAGGAAAGACTAAAGAAAAGCAAACCTCTGGTATTCAACAGACATGATTTTAATTCTTCACAAGTAAGCGTAAGGACCACTGTATGTACTAGTCTTGCTCAGGAATAAAACTGGACTCACGCGTCTTAATACTTCAGTGTGGAATAAGTCTGTTAGCTAATGAAGGCCCTTCTAACGAAGGGCTGTCTAGCTGCCCTCTCACTCACTTGGTTTTACATGCTGCTTCACAGCCATGACGTTTATGAAACAATAAAACATTATTATTATTTTTTTTTTTTGCGGTACACGGGCCTCTCACTGTTGTGGCCTCTCCCATTGCGGAGCACAGGCTCCGGACGCGCAGGCTCAGCGGCCACGGCTCACGGGCACAGCCGCTCCGCGGCATGTGGGATCTTCCCGGACCGGGGCACGAACCCGTGTCCCCTGCATCGGCAGGCGGACTCTCAACCACTGCGCCACCAGGGAAGCCCACTAAAACATTTTTTCTGTGGAAAGCTAATAACTAGTGCTGGTAAAAGAAAAGAAGGCTAAAAAGGGGGAAGTTCTTAGCAAGAATACTGAAATTTGGGGTAAAGGAGTGAAACTCCCCATTCCACAGTGGCTCAAGTCATGGTCTACAAATGGCTCCTGCAGGAGGATCGTCATCCACCACCATCACTTTAGGTTTACAGACACCTGTTACGTCATGGGTAATCTAAATGAAATGAAGAAACAAGCTATATGTATTTTCTTTTTGTGGCAGAATGTATTTTTAAAGCTTTATGAATTATTTTAGCTCAGTACTTATATAATCATTAATGCACTGAAAAAGTCCAAAAAATTTCAGTTATACTTTACAGAATTTAATGGGGGAGGGAAAGGTGTTAGATGAGAACATATATTTGGACTTAGAGATATTTGAAGGTTTTAGAATATATACCTTACAAATTACAACACTCTTACCAAAGTGGGTATACAAGGAACATACCTCAACTTAATAAAAGCTATTTATGACAAACCCACAGCCAACATAATATTCAATGGTGAAAAGCTGAAAGCCTTCCTGCTAAAATCTGGAACAAGACAAGGATGACCACTCCTATTCAACATAGTACTGGAAGTCTATTCGGCATTCAGACAAGAAAAAGAAATAAAAGGTATCCACATTAGAAGGAAAGAGGTAAAATTGTCATTATATGCAGATGACATGATACTAAATATAGAAAACCCTAAAAATTCCACACAAAGACTACTAGAACTGATAAATTCAGCAAGGTAGCAGAATACAAGATTAACATATAGTTGCATTTCTTTACACTAACAATGAAATATCAGAAAGGCAAAGTAAAAAAAAAAAAATCCTTTTTAAAATCATATCAAAAAAATAAAAAACTTAGGAATAAACCTGACCAAGGAGGTGAAAGGTTCATATGCTGAGAACTGTAAAACACTGATAAAGGAAATGGAAGATGATTTAAAGAAATGGAAAGATATCCCATGCTCTTGGATTGGAAGAATTAATATTGTTCAAATGGCCATACTACCCAAAGCAATTTACAGATTTAATACAATCCCTATCAAATTACCCATGACATTTTTCACAGAACTAGAACAAATAATTCTAAAATTTATATGGAACCATAAAAGACCGAGAATTGCCAAAGCAATCCTGAGGAAAAAGAACAAAGCAGGAGGCATAACCCTCCCAGACTTCAGACAATACTATAAAGCTACAGTAATCAAAATGGCATGGTACTGGTACAAAAACAGATATTGGATCAGTGGAACAGAAGAGAGCCCAGAAATAAACCCACACATCTACGGTCAATTAATCTTTGACAAAGGAGGTAAAAATATACAATGGAGAAAAGACAGTCTCTTCAGCAAGTGGTGCTGGGAAAGCTGGACAGCTGCATGTAAATTAATGAAGTTAGAACACACCCTCACACCGTACACAAAAATCAACTCAAAATAGTTTACAGACTTAAGTATAAGACATGACACCAGAAAACTCTTAGAAGAGAGCATAGGCAAAACATTCTCTAACATAAATTGTACCAATGTTTTCTTAGGTCAGTTTCCCAAGGCAAAAGAAATAAAAGGAAAAATAAATAAACGGAACCTAATCAAACTTACAAGCTTTTGCACAGTAAAGAAAACCATAAACAAAATGAAAAGATAACCTCCACACTGGGAGAAAATATTTGCAAACAATGCGACAGACAGGGCTTAATTTCCAAAATATACAAACAGCTCATATAATTCAATATCAAAAAAAAATTTTTTTAAATGGGCATAAGACCTAAATAGACATTTCTCCAAAGAAGACATACAGATGGCCAATAAGCACATGAAAAGTTGCTCAACACTGCTAGTTATTAGAGAAATGCAAATTAAAACTACAGTGAGGTATCACCTCACACCAGTCAGAATGGCAATCATCAAAAAGTCTACAAATAATAAATGCTGGAGAGGGTGTGGAGGAAAAGGAACCCTTCTATATCGTTGGTGGGAATGTAAAATGGTGCAGCCACTATGGAGCACAGTATGGAGGCTCCTTAAAAAACCAAAAATAGGGCTTCCCTGGTGGTGCAGTGGTTGAGAGTCCACCTGCTGATGCAGGGGACATGGGTTCGTGCCCCGGTCCGGGAAGATCCCACATGCCGCAGAGCAGCTAGGCCTGTGAGCCGTGGCCGCTGAGCCTGCACGTCCGGAGCCTGTGCTCCACAACGGGAGAGGCCACAACAGTGAGAGGCCCGCTTACCGCAAAAAAAACAAACAAAACAAAACAAAACAAAAAAACAAAAATAGAGTTACCATATGATCCAGCAATCCCACTCCTGGGCATAATTCTGGAGAAAATTCTAACTGGAAAAGATACATGCACCCCAATATTCATAGCAGCACTATTTACAATAGCCAAGAGATGGAAGCAATCTAAATGTCCATCAACAGATGAATGGATAAAGAAGATGTGGTGTGTGTATATACACACATACACACACACACACACACACACACAACAGACTACTACTCAGCCATAAGAATAAAATAATGGGGACTTCCCTGGTGGTCCAATGGTTAAGACTCTGTGCTCCCAATGCATGGGGGCCGGGTTCGATCCCTGGTCAGGGAGCTAGATCCCACGTGCCGCAATTAAAGATCCCTCATACTGCAGCTAAGACCCTGTGCAGCCAAAATAAATAAATAAATATTAAAAAAAAAAAGAATGAAATAATGACATTTGCAGCAACATAGATGGACCTAGAGAATGTCATACTAATTGAATTAAGTCAAACAGAGAAGGACAAATATTATATGATATCATTTATATGTGGAATCCAAAATATGAACTTATTTACAAAACAGAAACAGACTCACAGACAGAAAACAAACTTATAGTTACCAAAGGGGGAAGAGGAGAGGGGATAAATTAGGAGCTTGGGATTACCAGATACAAACTAATATATATAAAATAGGTAAACAACAAGTCCTACTCTTTTGCACAGGGAACTGTATTATGTATCTTGTAATAAGCTATAATGAAAAAGAATATGAAAAGAATATATATATGTGTATATACATATGTATATGTGTAAATATATATATATATAACTGAATCACTTTGCTGTACACCAGAAACTAACACAACATTGTAAATTAACTGTACGTCAATTAAAAAAAAAAGTATAGATCCAGTAAACAAACTAACCTAGGGAGACTTCCGGGTAAGATGGCGGAAGAGTAAGACGCGGAGATCACCTTCCTCCCCACAGATACACCAGAAATACAGCTACACGTGCAACAACTCCTACAGAACAACTACTGAACGCTGGCAGAAGACCCCAGACCTCCCAAAAGGCAAGAAACTCCCCACATACCTGGGTAGGGCAAAGCAGAGAGATTCCCGCAGAGAGGAGCGGTGCCGAGCGGCACTCACCAGCCCGAGAGGCTTGTCTGCTCCCCCGCCAGGGCGGGCGGCGCTGGAGCTGAGGCTCGGGCTTCGGTCAGAGCGCAGGGAGAGGACTGGGACTGGCGGCGAGAACTCAGCCTGAAGGGGGCTAATGTGCCACAGCTAGCCGGGAGGGAGTCCGGGAAAACTCTGGAGCTGCCGAAGAGGCAGGAGACTTTTTCTTCCCTCTTGGTTTCCTGGTGCGCGAGGAGAGGGGATTAAGAGCGCCGCGTAAAGGAGCTCCAGAGACGGGCGCGAGTCGCGGCTGAAAGCGCGGAGCCCAGAGACGGGCGTGGGACGCTGGGGCTGCTGCTGCCGCCGCCAAGAAGCCTGTGTGCGAGCGCAAGACACTGTCCACACCGCCCTTCCGGGAGCCTGTGCAGCCTGCCACTGCCGGGGTCCCGGGATCCAGGGGCGGCTTCCCTGGGAGAACGCACGGCGCGCCCCGGGCTGGTGCAACATCACGCCGACCTCTGCCGCTGCAGGCACGCCCCGCACTCCGTGCCCCTCCCTCCCGCCCGGCCTGAGTGAGCCAGAGTCCCCGAAGAGGCTGCTCCTTTAACCCTGTCCTGTCTGAGCGAAGAACAGACGCCCTCCGGCGACCTACACGCAGAGGCGGGGCCAAATCCAAAGCTGAGACCCAGGAGCTGTGAGAACAAAGAAGAGAAAGGGAAACCTCTCCCAGCAGCCTCAGAAGCAGCAGATTAAAGCTCCACAATCAACTTCATGTACCCTGCATCTGTGGAATACATGAATAGACAACAAATCATCCCAAATTGAGGAGCCAGGAGTCAGTGCTGTGCCTCTGAGGTGGGAGAGCCAACTTCAGGACACTGGTCCACAAGAGACCTCCCAGCTCCACATAATATCAAACGGCGAAAATCTTCCAGAGATCTCCATCTCAACACCAGCACCCAGCTTCACTCAACGACCAGCAAGCTACAGTGCTGGACACCCTATGCCAAACAACTAGCAAGACAGGAACACAACACCACCCATTAGCAGAGAGGCTGCCTCAAATCATAAAAAGTCCGCAAACACCCCAAAACACACCACCAGACGAGGACCTGCCCACCAGAAAGGCAAGATCCAGCCTCATCCACCAGAACACAGGCAGTAGTCCCCTCCACCAAGAAGCCTACACAACCCACTAAACCAACCTTAGCCACTTAGACACCAAAAACAACGGGAACTACGAACCTGCAGCCTGCAAAGAGGAGACCCCAAACACAGTAACATAAGCAAAATGAGAAGACAGAAAAACACACAGCAGGAGAAGGAGCAAGATAAAAACCCACCAGACCTAACAAATGAAGAGGTAATAGGCAGTCTATCTGAAAAAGAATTCAGAATAATGATGGTAAAGATGATCCAAAATCTTGGAAATAGAATAGACAAAATGCAAGAAACAGTTAACAAGGACCTAGAAGAACTAAAGACGAATCAAGCATCGATTAAAAACACAATAAATGAAATAAAAAATACTCTAGATGGGATCAATAGCAGAATAACTGAGGCAGAAGAACGGATAAGTGAGGTGGAAGATAAAATAGTGGAAATAACTGCTGCACAGCAAAATAAAGAAAAAAGAATGAAAAGAACAGAGGACACTCTCAGGGACCTCTGGGACAACATTAAACGCACCAACATTCGAATTATAGGGGTTCCAGAAGAAGAAGAGAAAAAGAAAGGGACTGAGAAAATATTTGAAGAGATTATAGTTGAAAACTTCCCTAATATGGGAAAGGAAATAGTTAATCAAGTCCAGGAGGCACAGAGAGTCCCATACAGAATAAATCCAAGGAGAAATACACCAAGACACATATTAATCAAACTGTCAAAAATTAAACACAAAGAAATCATATTAAAAGCAGCAAGGCAAAAACAACAAATAACACACAAGGGAATCCCCATCAGGATAACAGCTGATCTCTCAGCAGAAACTCTACAAGCCAGAAGGGAGTGGCAGGACATACTTAAAGTGATGAAGGAGAAAAACCTGCAACCAAGATTACTCTACCCAGCAAGGATCTCATTCAGATTTGATGGAGAAATTAAAACCTTTACAGACAAGCAAAAGCTGAGAGAGTTCAGCACCACCAAACCAGCTTTACAACAAATGCTAAAGGAACTTCTCTAGGCAAGAAACACAACAGAAGGAAAAGAACTACAATAACGAACCCAAAACAATTAAGAAAATGGGAATAGGAACATACATATCAATAATTACCTTAAATGTAAATGGACTAAATGCTCCCACCAAAAGACACAGAGTGGCTGAATGGATACAAAAACAAGACCCATATATATGCTGTCTACAAGAGACCCACTTCAGACCTAGAGATACATACAGACTGAAAGTAAGGGGATGGAAAAAGATATTCCATGCAAATGGAAACCAAAAGAAAGCTGGAGTAGCAATTCTCATATCAGACAAAATAGACTTTAAAATAAAGACTACTAGAAGAGACAAAGAAGGACACTACATAATGATCAAGGGATCAATCCAAGAAGAAGATATAACAATTGTAAATATTTATGCACCAAACATAGGAGCACCTCAATACATAAGGGAAATATTAACAGCCATAAAAGGAGAAATCGACAGTAACACAATCATAGTAGGGGACTTTAACACCCCACTTTCACCAATGGACAGGTCATCCAAAATGAAAATAAATAAGGAAACACAAGCTTTAAATGATACATTAAACAAGATGGACTTAATTGATATTTATAGGACATTCCATCCAAAAACAACAGAATACACATTTTTCTCAAGTGCTCATGGAACATTCTCCAGGATAGATCCTATCTTGGGTCACAAATCAAGCCTTGGTAAATTTAAGAAAATTGAAATTGTATCAAGTATCTTTTCCGACCACAATGCTATGAGACTAGATATCAATTACAGGAAAAGAGCTGTAAAACATACAAACACATGGAGGCTAAACAATACACTACTTAATAACGAACTGATCACTGAAGAAATCAAAGAGGAAATTAAAAAATACCTAGAAACAAATGACAATGGAGACACGACGACCCAAAACCTATGGGATGCAGCAAAAGCAGTTCTAAGAGGGAAGTTTATGGCAATACAATCCCACCTTAAGAAACAGGAAATATCTCGAATAAACAACCTAACCTTGCACCTAAAGCAATTAGAGAAAGAAGAACAAAAACATCCCAAAGTTAGCAGAAGGAAAGAAATCATAAAAATCAGATCAGAAATAAATGAAAAAGAAATGAAGGAAACGATAGCAAAGATCAATAAGACTAAAAGCTGGTTCTTTGAGAAGATAAACAAAATTGATAAACCATTAGCCAGACTCATCAAGAAAAAAAGGGAGAAGACTCAAATCAATAGAATTAGAAATGAAAAAGGAGAAGTAACAACTGACACTGCAGAAATACAAAAGATCATGAGAGATTACTATAAGCAACTCTATGCCAATAAAATGGACAACCTGGAAGAAATGGACAACTTCTTAGAAATGCACAACCTGCCAAGACTGACTCAGGAAGAAATAGAAAATATGAATAGACCAATCACAAGGACAGAAATTGAAACTGTGATTAAAAATCTTCCAACAAACAAAAGCCCAGGACCAGATGGCTTCACAGGCGAATTCTATCAAGCATTTAGAGAAGAGCTAACACCTATCCTTCTGAAACTCTTCCAAAATATAGCAGAGGGAGGAACACTCCCAAACTCATTCTACGAGGCCACCATCACCTTGATACCAAAACCAGACAAGGATGTCACAAAGAAAGAAAACTACAGGCCAATATCACTGATGAACATAGATGCAAAAATCCTCAACAAAATACTAGCAAACAGAATCCAACAGCACATTAAAAGGATCATACACCATGATCAAGTGGGGTTTATTCCAGGAATGCAAGGATTCTTCAATATACGCAAATCAATCAACGTGATACACCATATTAACAAACTGAAGGAGAAAAACCATATGATCATCTCAATAGATGCAGAGAAAGCTTTTGACAAAATTCAACACCCATTTATGATAAAAACCCTGCAGAAAGTAGGCATAGAGGGAACTTTCCTCAACATAATAAAGGCCATATATGACAAACCCACAGCCAGCATCGTCCTCAATGGTGAAAAACTGAAACCATTTCCACTAAGATCAGGAACAAGACAAGGTTGCCCACTCTCACCACTCTTATTCAACATAGTTTTGGAAGTTTTAGCCACAGCAATCAGAGAAGAAAAGGAAATAAAAGGAATCCAAATGGGAAAAGAAGAAGTAAAGCTGTCACTGTTTGCAGATGACATGATACTATACATAGAGAATCCTAAAGATGCTACCAGAAAACTACTAGAGCTAATCAATGAATTTGGTAAAGTTGCAGGATACAAAATTAATGCACAGAAATCTCTGGCATTCCTATATACTAATGATGAAAAATCTGAAAGTGAAATCAAGGAAACACTCCCATTTACCATTGCAACAAAAAGAATAAAATATCTAGGAATAAACCTACCTAAGGAGACAAAAGACCTGTATGCAGAAAATTATAAGACACTGATGAAAGAAATTAAAGATGATACAAATAGATGGAGAGATGTACCATGTTCTTGGATTGGAAGAATCAACATTGTGAAAATAACTCTACTACCCAAAGCAATCTACAGATTCAATGCAATCCCTATCAAACTACCACTGGCATTTTTCACAGAACTAGAACAAAAAATTTCAAGATTTGTTTGGAAAAACAAAAGACCCCGAATAGCCAAAGCAATCTTGAGAACGAAAAATGGAGCTGGAGGAATCAGGCTCCCTGACTTCAGACTATACTACAAGGCTACAGTAATCAAGACAGTATGGTACTGGCACAAAAACAGAAAGATAGATCAATGGAACAGGATAGAAAGCCCAGAGATAAACCCACGGACATATGGTCACCTTATCTTTGATAAAGGAGGCAGGAATGTACAGTGGAGAAAGGACAGTCTCTTCAATAAGTGGTGCTGGGAAAACTGGACAGGGACATGTAAAAGTATGAGATTAGATCACTCCCTAACACCATACACAAAAATTAGCTCAAAATGGATTAAAGACCTAAATGTAAGGCCAGACACTATCAAACTCCTAGAGGAAAACATAGGCAGAACACTCTATGACATAAATCACAGCAAGATCCTTTTTGACCCATCTCCTAGAGAAATGGAAATAAAGACAAAAATAAACACATGGGACCTAATGAAACTTCAAAGCTTTTGCACAGCAAAGGAAACCATAAACAAGACCAAAAGACAACCCTCAGAATGGGAGAAAATATTTGCAAATGAAGCAACTGACAAAGGATTAATCTCCAAAATTTATAAGCAGCTCATGCAGCTCAATAGCAAAAAAACAAACAACCCAATCCAAAAATGGGCAGAAGACCTAAATAGACATTTCTCCACAGAAGATATACAGACAGCCAACAAACACATGAAAGGATGCTCAACATCTTTACTCATTAGAGAAATGCAAATCAAAACTACAATGAGATATCATCTCACCCCAGTCAGAATGGCCATCATCAAAAAATCTAGAAACAATAAATGCTGGAGAGGGTGTGGAAAAAAGGGAACACTCTTGCACTGCTGGTGGGAATGTGAATTGGTACAGCCACTATGGAGAACAGTATGGAGGTTCCTTAAAAAACTACAAATAGAACTACCATATGACCCAGCAATCCCACTACTGGGCATATACCCTGAGAAAACCATAATTCAAAAAGAGTCATGTACCAAAATGTTCATAGCAGCCCTATTTACAATAGCCCGGAGATGGAAACAACCTAAGTGTCCATCATCGGATGAATGGATAAAGAAGATGTGGCACATATATACAATGGAATATTACTCAGCCATAAAAAGAAATGAAATTGAGCTATTTGTAATGAGGTGGATGGACCTAGAGTCTGTCATACAGAGTGAAGTAAGTCAGAAAGAGAAAGACAAATACTGTATGCTGACACATATATATGGAATTTAAGAAAAAAATGTCATCAAGAACATAGGGGTAAGACAGGAATAAAGACACAGACCTACTAGAGCATGGACTTGAGGATATGGGGAGGGGGAAGGGTAAGCTGTGACAAAGTGAAAGAGCGGCATGGACATATATACACTACCAAACGTAAGGTAGATAGCTAGTGGGAAGCAGCCGCATAGCACAGGGAGATCAGCTCGGTTCTTTGTGACCGCCTGGAGGGGTGGGATAGGGAGGGTGGGAGGGAGACGCAAAGGGGAGGGGATATGGGAACATATGTATATGTATAACTGATTAAATTTGTAAAATAAAAAAAAAAAAAAAAAAAAAACAAACTAACCTAGGGATGTCATGTATTAAATAAATAAATAAATAGATAAACAGATAAGCTATATATCTATTGTATACATTGTACAACACAGGAAATATATTTTATAATAACTATAAATGAAATATAACCTTTAAAAATTGTGAATCACTATGTGGTACACCTGAAATTTATACAATATTGTACATCAACTATACCTCAATAAAAAATATTTATTTTATAATAAATAATAGATAGTGTTACAGATTTTACTCAACAGGATGACCTTGCTACAATGTTCTGATTTCAGCTCCCAAAACAGCTGAAGAAGTCTACAATGTTTCTCTTTCTGATTCTTTTTTATTTCATTAATATTTCGCACATCAGTATGGATAAGAAGGTGCAAGTGAGCATTCCAAGATCTGGGCTTCCTTCCCAAAAGCACCTCACTTTTTTTTTTTTTTTTTGCGGTACACAGGCCTCTCACTGTTGTGGCCTCTCCCATTGCGGAGCACAGGCTCCGGACGCGCAGGCTCAGCGGCCACGGCTCACGGACCCGGCCGCTCCGCGGTATGCGGGATCCTCCCAGACCAGGGCACGAACCCGCGTCCCCTGCATCGGCAGGCGGACGCTCAACCACCGGGCCACCAGGGGAGCCCTCAAATTGTTTCTGTATGTCTAAATCTACAATGAGAAGTCCCACTTCTGAACACATTTAAATTTGTGATAATCATGGTTAAAACTAGGAATATCAGAAGGGGCTTATATGCATTATTATTTTACTTAAAACAGCAATAACCACCACGAACATTATAAATCACATATTAAGTATTTACTGTTTGTCAAAACTATGCTAATCACTTTACTTTCATTTTCTCATCTAAACCTCACAACAACTCTGTGAAGAAGGTACTATTTTTAACCATTTTACAGATGGGAAAATCAAGGTAACTGACACCCAGTAAGTGTCATGACTGACTTAAAAGCCCACACACATCCTCTGTGCTATATTAACTTGGAATTTTAGCAATGAGGAGAAAAGAACTGGTGTTATTTATGTCACTACGAAGTGATTCACATCGGTATCTTGATGGCAACTGCTCATATAAATTATTTCAATTTAAGCCAACTTCATCCTCTAATTTTACCTTTTAGGTGAACAACATTCCAGTTAGGCATACAGTTTTGGCTGTAAAACTAATTTGCCAATGTTAATAGAGCCTTTAGTATGGTCCAGGTGCTGGTCTGAGGTAGGTGTTAGTTTTGTCAACCCTACTAAAGCCCTAAGGGGTTTAGTTTATACTGCTAGTGAGCATGAGAGCTGGGATTCAAACACAGGCAGTCTGACTCAAAGGCTCCATGTTACTGCTCTATACAGCCCTACAATTAAAACAGGCTAATGAGGGGCTTCCCTGGTGGCGCAGTGGTTGAGAGTCCGCCTGCTGATGCAGGGGACACGGGTTCGTGCCCTGGTCCGGAAAGATCCCACGTGCCACGGAGCAGCTGGGCCCGTGAGCCATGGCCGCTGAGCCTGTGGGTCTGGAGCCTGTGCTCTGCAACGGGAGAGGCCACAACAGTGAGAGGCCCGCGTACCGCAAAAAAACAAAAACCAAACAAACAAAAAAACAGGCCAATGAGCCAATAATGATAATCTTATGCCTTGAGATGTGAGGGTCAGAGCAGAGTGCCTTGGGGGCCCAGGAGTTCCATCGTTTTACAGCATAACATTTCCTCCTTTGGAGCTAAATATTATGTCAGAATTAGGCATCGGAGAGGAGAGGAATGGCCATAGCTATTCAAGTGGCCTAGGGGCCCACAGTATCAGCTCCCACTTAGTGCCACACACTTCCTAAAAGAGCAGCTGGTAAGGTTCACTGAGGGCTTGTTATTTACAGTTTGGGAATAAACATGAAAATCTTCAGAAAAGATAAATTTCTGATTGCCGGTCATTTACAGAATATCTGCTCCTCCTGTCTTACTGAGTCCATAACCTTAGGTAGGTTCAATGCTCTATGCTTGCTCATCTTTGCAATGTCTTATTAATGCCTGAGTGGAAGGCACACTACTAATACCAAATATTAATTATACTTATCTTCAGGATTATAAACATAACTACAGATTTTAATGAGGTGGCATAAATTATTAACATTTATTTAGGGCTTTAACTTTTCACAATCTTATTTAGAAGGCACAATTTGTAATGTCATTTCCATGTCTTAGTTGCAGAAACAAAGTAACACTTTGGCAAAGTGACTTGCTTAAAGTTATGCAGCATACTGATAGTGGATATTCCTAGCCTGGATAGCTCTTTGACCAAAAGTTCTTATGCCATTGGTGATATAATAACAGTAGCAAAAATGTAACAAGCACTTAACATGTACCAGATGCTGTGCTGAGCACTCTAAGCACATAATCCAATTCTTACAACAACCCCATGATGAGGTTATTATTATTCCTATTTTACAGATGAGGAAATGGAGTCTCAGAGAGGTCAAATCATTTACCCAAGATTGCACGCTCATTAAGGGGCAAAGAATCAGGATCCAAACTCTAGTCTCTCTGACTCCTAAGACTTCCCTCTAAACCCTGCAGAATAAGAGTACATGTGTAAAATATTTCCCTTACCTAAAATTTTTTAAAAAGTGAGAGGATGGGAGGAAGGGTTGCACATCTGTGCCATGAACAAGGAAGTATGGTTATTAGCTTAACCCTCGAAACCTAAGGTTCAAAAAAAAGAAAACAGAACAAAGGTATGACATGTTCCTGTGTCTATCATTAGATTTTACTCTGCTTATGTTCTAAATAAAAACCTACTGGGTTAAGGGCATTGAACTGTAGTTCAGCTGATTTAACTGTAATACTTCTCTCCATGTACAATGTTTACTAACAATGCTACATAGCAATAATAATTAGGAAACCATTAAGTGACAGCATGTAATGTTGGTTTTAGGTTGTAAAAGGATACTACAAAAATAGGAAATGATACTTGTGGGTACACGTATACAGATATATGCACATACACAGACACACAAAGGTAAATTTGTTATTCAGGTATTTTGACACCAAATGTCAAATGGTGGCCAAGTCTAAAAGTTGCTTTGTGCACTTGAATATCAGAATATGACTGCTTTTCAAATTGAATAACATCTGGTTAAAAGTAGGTACATTTGCACAAATTTATGCTTGTCCAGAATGAGGTTTCAAAAATCTGCAGCAACTAGATTGTGGTAGGGGAAGGTATATTTTGAACATGTGGCGTAATTCTTTTCTTAAAGCTAAGTCTTAGGGCAGTTAAAAATATAAGTAAGACTATTTATCAGGGTCAAGATATATTTGTAATAGTAAAAACAGAAACTTTCAGGTAAAACACCCAAGTTATTAATCAAGAACTATGCTTTTACCAAATTGCTTCCTTTCCTTTAAATTGCTTTATTCGAGGCAGGGATCAGGGTACCCACATTTCCCACGATAAACTCATCTCTTATTTCGGTCAGCCAATTTTTCTAGCCACCCAAAATGCAAGTCCTTGTGTAACAGGGAAGAGCCAAATCTGACTACATGTTGGATCTGTTTCTCTTACTTTAACTTTCGCTTCCTGTTACTTTTGATCACTACAAGGATACTGTCTATATACACCATGGTCTGCCTCAGGGAACCCTGCCCCTCTGCCTGAATGTTAAACCAGAGTGCCTTTGTTCAGGGAACATCCTGACCCTGTCCACCTGTGGATGGCTGCAAGAAAGAAGAAATTAACACATTCCCTCTCCTAGGCTGGCCATTCCAGGGGATATTTGCAAATCTTATGGCCTTTTTACTTTACTTCCTCATCTCCTCCCCTTCTCTGTTTTATAAAAGAAACTGGCATCCAAACCCCGATAAGATGGTTTTTCGGAGACACTAGTCTACCATCTTCTCGGTCTGCCAGCTTTCCGAATAAAGTGGCACTCCTTGCCTCAACACCTCGTCTCCGATTTACTGGCCTGTCATGCGGCGAGCAGAGCGAGCTTGGACTCGGTAACAGAAGGAATGTAGCAGGATTTAAAGTATATATTATAACAATCATCAGAAATATGTAACAAAAAATGTAATAGGATTTCACAGGAGGTAAGTTTACTTACGAAGAACTGTGGTGTGTTTTCAGTGAGAATCAAAGATTTTACAGTATGGAGGAACATCGGATTTAAAGGGGGTCCCCCTAATAACGTGTCGATGTTTCTACTAGATTAGTTGCTGTGACTACTGTCGTTAGACAAAGCACAGTGGGAAGCTGATTATAAATCACAAAAGGCCCGTTCATGTTTAGGTTTCAAAAGAAGAGGTTTCCTTACCAAAGACTTCGTTCATAAAGCTGCTTTTAACAGACGCTATTCAAAGACGTCATTATTTCAGAAGAGTTGGGAATCCACTTTCTGAAAAAGTCAGTGCCATCTAGGATTCTTCGTAACTGTCTTTGTTACTGGCCTGGCAAAGCTTTGAACAGCCTATAGTCTGTCAGAAAGAAAGGGTTTATCTCCTCCGGATATATTATGTCCTAGCTAAAGAACTTTGATAAAATTATAAATTCTCTTTGGGAAACTTACAGCGTTTCTGAGCTAAAACAGTAAGTAGAGAGAATCAGTCTTGGGACTTAGATCATCTTTAGAAGACAACAAAAGGTCATCCACATTTTGGTTACATGTAGAATCACTGAGAAATTTATAGTCTATGAGGTCGTGGTTGTGGAATTGTGAAAAGCAAGAGTGTACCTCTGAAATTCTAAGCATAACTGTCCAGGATAATTACTGATTTTCCCAGGAAAAGGTAAACAAGCATCAACTATTTGATCTAGAGGAAAATGTCAAATGGTGGAATTTCCTGGGAGAATCATCAACTCATCAATAGAAGGTATCGAACAACAGTTTACATCCCAAGACTTGCCCCCAAAGCCTCACCTTGCTGTGTCCACTAATTCTAAACTATAACATCCATGTAATTCATATAGTGATCCATGTGCAATCCTAATCAACACTCCTCTCCGCCTAAAGTTAAAAGACCTGCCTTGAACCAAACTTCAAAATCTCAATAAATATCCCAACTTTGTCCTCTCTCTGAGACACCATTAAGACACTTTTGTGGTAGTGTTCTTTCTTACTGCAGTAAACAATAAACTCAGCTTTGTCGTATCCACAGACTGTTTAGCTGATGTGGGGGAACGAGCATTTGACTGTCCCTGGAGATTAAGGATTATGTCTTATTTATTTTTGTTTTTTACAATACCTAATGAAACTTAAGATACCCAGTAAACACTTTAAAATGTTGCAACTTAATATTTGCTGAATAAATGAATGATTGCAATATTTCTGAATTCTTGAATGTTAGACAAGTTGGCAAGGCTCTTTCTAAGAGGAGGTAGTTCTCATGAATGGTGGTACCACCCCTCTAGGGAGACTTTGGATTAGGATTGCCAGATTAAGCATTTAAAAATACAGGGAGGGGTTCCCTGGTGGCGCAGTGATTAAGAATCCGCCTGCCAATGCAGGGTTTGAGCCCTGGTCCGGGATGATCCCCCATGCCGTGGAACAGCTAAGCCCGAGCGCCACAGCTACTGAGCCTGTGCTCTAGAGCCCAAGAGCCACAACTACTGAGCCCACGAGCCACAACTACTGAAGCCCGCGCACCTAGAGCCCATGCTCCACAGCAAAGAGAAGCCACGTCAATGAGAAGCCCGAGCACTGCAATGAAGAGTAGCCCCCGCTCACAGCAACAAGAGAAAGCCTGCAAGCAGCAACGAAGACCCAACACAGCCAAAAATAAAGTAAATAAATTTTTAAAAATAAATAAATAAATAAAAATTAAAAAAATAAAAATACAGGGAGCTGGAGCACAGAGGATTTTTATGGCAATGAAACTACTCTGTAAGATGTACGTACTACTCAATACATGTCATCATACATTTGTCCAAACCCATAAAATGTACAACACCAAGAGTGAATGGTAATGTAAACTATGGTCTTGAGGTGATAATGATGTGTCAGTGGAGGTGCATCAGTTGTAGGAAATGTAACTTTCTAGTAGGAGACGTTGATAATGGGGGAGGCTATGTATGTGCAGGGGACAGGTGTATATGGGAAATCTCTGTACTTTCCTCTTAATTTTGCTGTGTACCTAAAATTGCTCTACAAGAAAAAAATCTATTAAAAAAATACAGGAAGCCCAGTTAAGTTTCAATTTCAGACAAACAATAAAGTATTTTTAGTATACGTGTATCCCATATAATATTTGGAACATACTTACATAAAAATTATTCTGAAATGATATGAAATCCAAATGTTATCTGACAATCCTATTTAGGATATGTACAGGGTATATTTGGTTGACATGTTGTGAGATGGGGGGCAGTGGGGTGTGTGAGCCCTGTTGGCAGAGGCCAGGAACACTTAATGTCCTGAAATTATGGGACAGTTCCATGCAACAAAAAACTGTCCCACCAAAAATGCCAATAGCACCATTTGTGAAAACTGGCAGACTTGCTGGGTAGGAAAAAAACTTTTCCTCTACCCTCTTCCGTATACTAATTGGGGGCATGCAAATTAAAGTGACAAAAGACAGATTAACAGGAGAAAAACAGTATATTTGTATGCATAATGGAACTAACAAAAGAAGTAGCTAGCTCATTAACTCCTTGAAGTTAGAGGCTTATATACCTGACTCAGTAAGAGAAAAGGAGAGAGGAGAAAAGACTTCTTTGGGAAGAATTATAAGTTTATTTAAGAGAGACAAATGGGTTTTAGGAGAACAAAGGAGAGATAGAAGTCTGTGATAATGTTTTTCTAAGCAGGTACCCTGTGGTCTTTCCTCTTAAAGGTTATAAATCTCACCAGAGAGGGGATTTATAATAGATTTACTCTTGGCTTCCTTCCTGGGAGTAAAAGCTGCGCCAGAAGAGGGAATTTATGGCAACCTCATTACCCAAAAGTTTCTGCTTTTAATAAAAGAAGCTCCAAGGCAGCTTCTTTCTTTATCTGTTGAATCTCAAATGTCTTTAGTTTAAAATAATCTTTAGGGCCTCCCTGGTGGCGCAGTGGTTGAGAGTCCGCCTGCCGATGCAGGGGATACGGGTTCGTGCCCCGGTCTGGGAGGATCCCATATGCCGCGGAGCAGCTGGGCCCGTGAGCCATGGCCGCTGAGCCTGCGCGTCCGGAGCCTGCGCGTCCGGAGCCTGTGCTCCGCAATGGGAGAGGCCACAACAGCGAGAGGCCCGCATACCGCAAAAAAAAAAAAAAAAAAAAAAAGCGTTTAAAATAATCTTTATACCACCTCTGGGGTTCTGAGTGGATCCCCATAGACTCTTTTGTTTGGGCCGTGCCGTGAGGCATGTGGGGCTCAGTTCCCTGACCAGGGATGGAACCCGCCCCCTGCAGTAGAAGCTTGGAGTCCCAACCACTGGACCGCAAGGAAAGTCCCTTCCATAGGCTCTTATTTGTGAATTTTCTTTCTTCTTTAATGTCTTTTGTGTACAATCTTTGGAAAGAATATTCTTAATTATAAGCAGAATCTGGTAATAACTTTTCCTACTTATCTTTAGAGGAAGTCAGCTGTGATACACTGGAAAAGACAGAAATTGAAGCCTACGGTTTGAATGTGTCTAAATAACTTCTTTTCTGTACTATAGACTCTCATAATAGTGCATAGGGTACTCTTTTTAATCAGTCCTGTATTTCCTTTTTTAAAAGTAAAAATCCAAGGGTCAATGTACTCAAAGTTAGAATTATGAACAATTTCTTCATTCATTAATAACATTGAAAAACCAGTGTGGTTCTTTTTCTCAATTTATATAATAAAAAGGTACTGTCAACTGAAAAATATTGCACAACCTAAAAGTTTTTGCCCCCCACCCCCCAAAAAAGGTAGTTGGAACACGAAGAGATTACTGCTAATTAAAGAAAATCAGACATGTCAAATTAATGAATTTAGCACTTTTCTATATATGGGAAGATGCAAGAGTCTGGGCTTATTGAAATTGTTCCTTTGATATGCACCTTAACTATCTAGGGCCAGTATCCTGCTTTTCTCCATCCTGAATCCCCTCAGGGTGCACAGTCGGGGACAGCTGCAGTGGCTGATGGCTAGATGGCCTCAACATCTTTGTTTACTGATATGGCAGGCCCTCAGCCACAGTACAATGAATATTCTTTGAGTTGGGAAGTTACTAATTAGTAGTACTCCTTCACAACATATGACATGGTCACAGTCTGAACGAAAAACAGTTGTTCTGTTTTTCTAAGTTTTTGAGTTTTGCAGGGATCCAAGGTCTGAAAAATTAGGTTACACTTTCCCAAATATCAGCACTTTTTTAGTGTTTTACTTAAAACCTCATTGAGAAGTATAGAGATGCTTAATGTGACCCAATTCAAAACTGAATGAAAAGAAAAACAAATATCATAATTAGGAATAGTTGTTAGAAACACTTTCAGCTAACTTATTTGGGATAGAAACATCCATGCCTTTCGTTCCCTTAGGTATATATCTGGGGGTCATACAGGAGAATTCCAGGAAAAGTTAGCGGCTACTACAAGAAATCTGTAGTTCTCCCAAACTGACTGGAATCCAAAACACAAAGCTACCTTAAACAGTTTTATTTTCATAAAATATTTTCATATGCTCATGTTTTGGTTTTTGAAGTTCTGTTTGCTATTCAAGTCTGAGATTTTTCTTGTCTTAGTCCTCAGTTTTTGAGTTTTATCTCAGTTTAAATGAAATCTGCTCATATTGGAAGTTCCTCAAGCAAATATTTTCTGGTTGTATTATACTTTTTCCCAGTGAATAATGTAGCAGACCGTTTGGTAGCCTACCTAAAAGCCATTTCCAGTCCCCTCCTTTCTTGTACTTCTTTATCTAAGGCTAAAAAGCCAGTTATTCATTCACTTCCCAGCCTCCCTTGAAGCTAGGTGTTAGCAATGTGACCCAATTTTGGCCATGGAAATACAATAGGAAGTTTGCTTGGTAACTTCCCAGAAAGATTTTCCTCACTGGTAAAAGAAAAGTAGAAAGTGAGGACAATGCCTCTTTCCTTTCCCATCCTTCCTGCTTTGTTTTCTGGTGAGGAAAAATCTGGAGCTGCTATAGTCAACGTGTGCCCATCAGGAGAAATCCCACATTTTGTTGCTGTACCATCCTGGAACTATTTTTATTGTATGACACACTTATATGTCTTTATTATTTAAGCCACCACTGGCTGCCTAGTCTGTTAAGTACAGCCTAAAACAGACTATATAAATATTATTTATGTATTAGAGTATTTACTATATCTGTCATGTTTACATTTGTTGATAAGGAAACATATGGTTATGTTCCATTTGTTCCTCCCCTGGAATGACTGCCAGAAAGTTGAAAAGGTTCTGTGGAAACCTTTGGAGCAATC
The DNA here is from genome assembly GCF_025265405.1 of Mesoplodon densirostris. Taxonomy (NCBI): domain Eukaryota; kingdom Metazoa; phylum Chordata; class Mammalia; order Artiodactyla; family Ziphiidae; genus Mesoplodon; species Mesoplodon densirostris. Next base: position 100,621,701 of record NC_082663.1, on the reverse strand, counting down.
TAATATTTCAATAAGAAAGGAAGAGGGGAACATATAGACAATTGCAGTCGCTCTATATAGAAACATCATTAAAGGGATCCCTAACTAGGAACTGCCATATTAATATGAATATGACTTCTAAAACTCAATAAGTTTCTAATCCTATCCCATCTCTTACATGTACTCCTTTTTTAAATAGCTTTATTGAGACACAATTCATATATTATAAAATTCATACTGCCTCTTTGGAAAGGATTAGCATCCCACTTTGCAGAAAAGGTGAAAACTATCAGGTTGAACATTTCTTGCCCCACCTCTATCCTCTCTAACCAAAGGTCTCTATTTCTACACTTACCATTGACCATTCCAACCCCTCCACCCTGGATTCCTTATATCCTTGGTTTTTAAACTCCATCAAGAACGTTTAATATCTTTACATTTATGTAAGGAGGTAGCTCTTAGATGGGCCTTTCCAAAGGAGCCATAAGCAATAGGGCGTGACCCAAATGGGGTTAGCTAAGCAGTGTGGTCAGACAGCAAGAGGCCTGGGCAGGGCAAGATTGCTGACTAGACTGACCGCAGCAGGGCTTGGCAAGTTTAGGAGACTCAACAGGCTTTAAGGCTTCTTCAAAAGGTAGCAATCAAGGTCAGAGAAGCAAACTAATTAGACCCTTCAGGACAGTGCTCCAGAGCCAGTGCTACAAAGAACTTGTTCTCTGACTGAAGCCTAGGAAACCATTGCCCTTTTGTCAGTTGTAGTCTAAGTATTCTCCAGTCACCATCTTTCCCTGTCAGAGCTTTCTAGATATTGGGGAAAACTAAAACAAACATTAAAACAAAAAGATTTTAAAAAGAAGTATGGGGGAAAGGAAAGAAGGAAGGAAAGAAAAAAGAAAAAGGAAGGAAGGCAAGGAAAAAAAAGAAGATACTGTCTTCATCTATTCAAGAGCTCTCAGTGTCCAAGTCAGATTCAAGGCTTGGCTGAAGGACTGAGTCCCTCATGGTGGGCTAATTCTTCCAAGCCCTTATAATTTTCTTCATAGTTTTCCTTTCAGTTTCTGCCTTGAGAAGAGGACAATAAGTACAAAGGCAAAGACAATTTATAGATATTGCTGCCAGTTGATGCCTCCTTATGTCCTTTTTATGCATTTAGAAGGTCACCAGTGATCTAAAATCCTAAATCCAATACCAATGCTCTCTTCTTAGACTAATTATTTTCACAATCTGAGAAGCATACTGTTTTTCAAGCAACATGCTTCTTAAAGTCCCTGCTATGTTTCCTTGATGCCTCTCCCATCCGCCTGACTACATTAGAGGAGCTGACCCCTGATTACTACTATTGGGTAGTCACTAAGCTTTAGTTTTTGGTTCTTCATTCCTTGCTTTCTTCACCCTCTCTCCTTAGAAACTACCTTTCTTCCTGAGGGTCAACTCCTGATACTTTTAATGTCTCTTTCTTGGTTTTATATTACTAGCTCTGTAATCATTCCTTAGCTCCAATCCCATTTCTCCAACTATCTTCCACCATGGATGTCCCACGATTACTTCAAACACTGAAATTAGTCTTAGTCTTGCCTACCCAAAATGGCTTGTCCTGCTATAGTCTCCTTATTTTTCACACATTAGTAAAACACCAGTCATCTAATGCTGTCAATGAGCAGCCTGTCTCCATTCCTACTCTTCTATGAGAAAAGTTCAAAATCTTATCTCCCTTCTTTTCCAAGATAACAACTTTCTAGGAAGAATAGTAAGCAAACAAATGTACCATGTTCGACACCATACATCATTATCAACGAGAGAAATTTAGAAACAGGTAAAAAATAACATCCTATATATTTTTAAATTTTTTTGAAAATCACAAACTTGAGGATTTTTTTTTCAGAAATAAATACTGTTAAAGTGACCTTTTCATGTATAGCAAAAGGGCATTTCTTTTATCTACCTCTGGCTCTTAAGATTTAGAAGGAAAAAAGTCCTATTTACTAAAAATCCATTATTGGTTCAGACAGATGTGCTTTAACTGAAGCACTGTTTACAACCTGGAACTCTCTCTGTGGATGCTTTTGATCCAGAAACTATAATCAAAAGCCTCTGCACTGAGCATATGGCAATGTACTTCCAGAACACAGGAAAATTGTGGCCATCTGAATTCCTGGCAATTTCAGCTACAGAAAAGTGTTTTTTTAAGAAAGCTGCTTACTGAATTTCCCTCTTAAAAAGGTTCTCTTTTTCTTTCCTCTGTTGTATGGAAAGGAAAAATCAGCAGGTAAAGTCAGAATAAGTAATTTATTCATTTTTCAACTCTGTTTTCTTTTACTTGCTCAGAGCTCTATTATACATTTTCTGTGGAATTAATTTTCTACCTGGTGTCTATACTTTTATTTTTTAAAATCCTACAGGCAAGAATTGAACCAAGTTATGTTGAATTATGTAAAAAGCACTTTTCAGGAATGGTATTCTTACCTTTCTCCCATAGTTAATGCTGTTCCCTCTGCTACTTCACATGTTAATATTTCCCAAAGATTCAGGAAAATTGGAACTCTCGTGCTGGTTGGACTGTAAGTTACCATGTATTAGCCTTGTGATCCAAAGTGACAGAAACAGAATTAAAACTCAAACTAATTTAAGGGTTGGGGGAAGCAGGTGGGGAAGATTTTGGTCTTACATAATTGGGTAAGATGGGCACTACACAGGACTGGACCAAGGGTTCAAGTGAGATTGTCATGACATCCTCTTATTCCCAATCAAAAATGAACATTAGGGCTTCCCTGGTGGCGCAGTGGTTGAGAGTCCGCCTGCCGATGCAGGGGACACGGGTTTGTGCCCTGGTCCGGGAAGATCCCACATGCCGCGGAGCGGCTGGGCCCGTGAGCCATGGCCGCCGAGCCTGCACGTCCGGAGCCTGTGCTCCGCGACGGGAGAGGCCACAACAGTGAGAGGCCCGCGTACCGCAAAAAAAAAAAAAAAAAGAACTTTTGCTTTTCTGTCTTTCTTCTTTCCTAAAACACTCAGACATCATTCTATGTTCAGAGATGGTGGTCCTTTCTTTCAAAAATGTAACCGGGGCCTCCGGGGGCCTCCCTGGTGGCGCAGTGGTTAAGAGTCCGCCTGCCGATGCAGGGGATACGGGTTCGTGCCCCGGTCTGGGAGGATCCCATATGCCGCGGAGCGGCTGGGCCCGTGAGCCATGGCCGCTGGGCCTGCGCATCCGGAGCCTGTGCTTGGCAACGGGAGAGGCCACAACAGTGAGAGGCCCACATACGGCAAAAAGAAAAAAAAAAAAAAAAAAAAAAAATGTAACCGTTCCCTGCCAGCTACAGCAGAGAAATCCCAGAGAAGGGTTCTGATTGACCCAGGGGTCCATCCCTGAGTCAATCACTGTGGCCAGGGAACCTAAAATGAGCAGTATAGCCTAGAGGTTAATAGCATGTACTCTGATGGAATTTTGTAGATTTATGTAATCTCCTTTTAGTGTACTCTCTGATACTTGCCAGGCTCATAATCCCATTTTCATGGGAAGTCCCACTGCCATTTCCCCAGTTCAGTGTAGGGCCCTGGAGCCTAAGCGTTGACCAGTGAGAGGCAGCCCAGGCTCTGGCTGTTCATTGCTCTTTTCATCCATCCCTATATAACAGCTATTTCCACTTCCCTAGGTAGAAGAGGAAAAAAATAAGGATATACTCTCAGTCCACTTCTCTCTAAATTTGGGATTATTTGTGAGAATTCTAATGATTTGATTTTAGCTTTCAAGGATTGCTTCTGGTAAATACAAGTAGAGCCACACTAAGCTTCAGCAAAATCTTCCACTTGTATATTGGTTGTAACTTTTTCTGGTTTATCTCTGTGCCTTTCCTAACGTAGCTGTTACTAAAAAAATTTTGCTGGTAAAAGATAATAATAATAATTTATATTGGGACTTCCCTGGCGGTGCAGTGGTTAGGAATCCGCCTGCCAATGAAGGGGACATGGGTTCAAGCCCTGATCCAGGAAGATCCCACATGCCCTGGAGCAACTAAGACTGTGCGCCACAACTGCTGAGCCTGCGCTCTAGAGCCTGAGAGCCACAACTATTGAGCCCACGTGCCACAACTACTGAAGCCCGTGCTCCTAGAGCCCATGCTCTGCAACGGGAGAAGCCACCGCAATGAGAAGCCCATGCACTGCAACGAAGAGTAGCTCCCGCTCGCCACAACTAGAGAATGCCCATGTGCAGCAATGAAGACCCAACGCAGCCAAAAATAAATAAATAAATTATATATATATATATATATATATATATATATATATACTTTTATTTATATATACTTATTTATATATAATTTATATATATAAATAAATAAATATGTATGATTTATATAGAGAGTGTTACTTAATTAGATATTGGTGGACAGAGTGTATGACTCAACCTCACTCCCCCATCTTCATGCAGAATTAGCCTCGGCTTATATTGCACAATTAAAGGAGCCACTCAAGTGACTCTCACCTAGACATAGATTGCTTCAAGGGTACTTGCTATGTTGTCCTAGGCAGAAAAGAGGCTGGCAGTTTCTTTTATGGGAAAATTTTGTGTCCTGCCTCATCAGTTATTCTATAATACATACATGAGTGAGTGCAAGCATAGATCTGATAAGCTTTTTTTTTTTCTTTTTTTTTTTTTTTTTTTCTTTTTTTTTGCGGTATGCGGGCCTCTCACTGCCGTGGCCTCTCCCGTTGCGGAGCACAGGCTCCGGACGCGCAGGCCCAGCGGCCATGGCTCACGGGCCCAGCCGCTCCGCGGCATATGGGATCCTCCCAGACCGGGGCACGAACCCGTATCCCCTGCATCGGCAGGCGGACTCTTAACCACTGCGCCACCAGGGAGGCCCTGATAAGCTTTTTTAATAATCTAATTGGGTAAAAAACCTTTTTCCCCGTGCACACATCTTCTGTTTTCTTTGCTTTCAGAATATATGTCTTTTGTAATTATTCCTTCCCATGTTTGAGAAACATTCCCCAAATGTCTGTTCATTCATTTACCTCCCTATCTTGTCTTACTGTTTCAGCTAGGAGGAAGTGGTAGGCTCTGATCATTTACCGAATCATAGTACCCCCTCTTTTTTTCTTCAGACAATTTTTTTTAGAGAAGTTTTAGCTTCACAACAAAATTAAGAGGCAGAAGCAGAGATTTCCCAAATAGCCCTGCCCTCACACATGCACAGCCTCCTCATTATCAACATCCCTAACCAGAGCGCTACATTTGTTACAACTGATGAACCTACACTGACACAGCATAATCACCAAAATCCATGGTTTGGACAAATGTAGAATGACATGTACCCATTTTGACAGTACAGAGTATTTTCAACACGCTTTTAAAAAGCCTCCGTGTTCCATCTAGTCATCCCTTACCGCCAACCCCTGGCAATGACCGACCTCTTTACTGCCTGCATAGTTTTGTTTCTTTCAGAACATCGTATAGTTGGAAATCATACAGTGTGTAGCCTTTTCAGGCTGACTTCTTTCACTTAATAATATGCATTTAAGGTTCCTCCATGACTCATCATGGTTTAACAGCTCACTTCTTTTCAGCACTGAATGATATTCCACATTCCTGATGTACCACAGTTTATTTACCTGTTAACCTACTGAAAGACAGAGTGTTTACCTCTAAGTTTTGGCAAGTGTAAACAAAGCTGTTATAAACATTTGTGTGCATGTTTTTGTATGGAAATAGTTTTTAACTATTTTGGGTAAATTCTGAGGGGCATGATTGCTGGATCGCATGGTAAGAGTACATTTAGTTTTGTAAGAAACTGCCAAACTATCTTCCAATGTGACCGTACAATTTTGCGTTCTCAGCAGCAATGCATGAGAGTTCCTGTTGCTCCACATCCTCTACAGAATTTGGTGTTGCCAGTGTTCCAGATTTTGGCCATTCTAATAGACATGTAGTAGTATCTCATTGTTGTTTTATTCTGCATTCCCTCATGACATATGATGTGAAGCATTTTTCATATGCTTATTTGACATCTATATATCTTCTTTGGTGAGGTGTCTTTTAAGGGCTTTGGCCCATTTTTCAATCAGGCTGTTTGTTTTCTTATTGTTGAGTTTTAAGAGTTCTTTATTTGTGATAACAATCGTTTATTAGAAGTATCTTTTGCAAATATTTTTTTCCCAGTCTGTGATTTGTCTTCTCATTCTTCTGACATTGTCTTTCACAGACCAGAAGTTTTTTATTTTACTGAAATTCAGCTTATCCATCGGTTCTTTCATGGATCATGCCTTTGGTATTGTATCTAAGAAGTCGTCTTCAATCCAAAGGTCATCTAGGTTTCTCCTGTGTTACCTGTTATGAGTTTTATAGTTTTGTATTTTAATTTTGGGTCTGTGATCCTTTTTTTTTTTTTTTTTTGCTGTACGCGGGCCTCTCACTGTTGTGGCCTCTCCCGTTGCGGAGCACAGGCTCCGGACGCGCAGGCCCAGCGGCCATGGCTCACGGGCCCAGCCGCTCCGCGGCATATGGGATCCTCCCAGACCGGGGCACGAACCCGTGTCCCCTGCATCGGCAGGCGGACCCTCAACCACTGCGCCACCAGGGAAGCCCTGTGATCCATTTTGAGTTAGATTTTGTGAAAGGTGTAAGGTCTGTGTCTAGACTAATTTTTTTGCACATAGTTGTCCAGTTTTTCCAGCACCATCTTTGGTCCATTGTATTGCCTTTGCTCCTCTGTCAAAGATCAGTGGACTATAGATCACGGTCTATTTCTGCATTCTCTGTTCTGTTCCAGTGATCTATTTGTCTTTTCTTTCCCCCAAACCACACTGTCTTTATTACTGTAGCTGTACAGTAAGTCTTGAAATCAGATAGCATCAGTCCTTCAGCTTTGTTTTTCTCCTTCAATATTGTTTTGGCTATTCTGGGTATTTTGCCTCCCATAAAAATTTAGAGTCAATTTGTCAATGTCCACAGAATAACTTGCCGGGATTTTGATTAGAATAATCCCTCCACTTCATTACTGTCCCAGAGCCCAATGCTCTCAAGTTGCTCCCGGCTAAACAAAACTGCCTGCTGCTGTCTTCCACATGGCCTCTCCTTTGCCTTTCAAAATTACATCTCTTGACTTCTGCTTCCCCCTTAATGAAAATTCCAGTAGGTGTTAGAAGACCCATAATCTGATGCATGTGACTTATTGGTAGTTCCAAAACATTCCAAGAAGTATTTGCCTTTAACCAAGTGAACACCTATAATTGTCTGTGTATCAGGGAGTTTTCTGGTTGGAGATGTTTATTTTACCATTTGGTAAAACCTGCCCTTTATAGTCTGGGCGTGGGTCAAGGTAAGGAGGTGAGCTTTCCTTCCATCTTGAGGAAGGAGGAGAAAATTGTTTTGGGAAGATGGTTCTTTTTACCAGCTGATCACTGAAGACTCAACTTAAAGAAGTCCTGTCTCTTCTTATCTTGCCAGCTAGGGAGTAAATAGTAGGCCCTGACTGAATTCGCTTTGGGATTCAGAGGGCTTTGGAGAACACTTAAAGGGCCTTTGCAGCCCAAGAGATCTGAGTTCAAATCTTTGGGTGGCAATATGACCTTGGGCAAGTTATTTAATTTCTTTGAGTTTAGGTTTCTTCATTTGTAAAACAGAGATATTACCCTTAGAGTGTTGTTGAGATTTAAATGAGATAAATAAAATACCTATTACAGTGCAGAGCGGGTGTTTAATAAACACTAGCTTTTATTAAAAATTGCCCTTTAATTGTTTATGGGTGGAAAACCCTCCAGTTGAGCAAGTGAGGGTGAGCCAATAGTATTTAATGGCCAATAGTATTTAATCTTCAAATATTAGAGGTATGGGAATTAATTTTTCTATAGTAACAGTATTATAAATAATGGCTAGGGTCCTATACCATTGCTCAAATATCTATTTAACCTATAACATTCTTGATGGAGTTTGCTATAGTAAGGTTGCTGTTGGCAATACAGGCAGGCTTCTGGGGCAGTCAATATCTTAGATGCTCAGAGATCCTCATTATTTTTGTGAGATAACGAGTTCAGAACACTTACATGAAATTCCAGCAACACAGTCCCCCTGATTCAGCCTTTGTTATAGGATTAGGAACTCTTTTCTTCTGACCTCCCTCATCTGTTGGGTGTTGGCTGTGGGGATGGAAGCCCCTCTTGGTGGGTCCCTTGGCACAGGCCCTAGGAGGAAAGGGATTTATATTAATGAGTTTAGGATGGCAGGGAGGAGGGTAATGACAGGGATGTCAGTAAATAAGCTAGTGAGAAAGAGGCATGATTACTTCTCCATCTGAGCTGACTTCCTATATGCTCCTCCCCCACCCAAAAAAATCTCAGAGTTTAGCCTGTTTGCTTTTCCTTACACTGTAACCACCCCTCAAGTCTGATAAAAGTCCCCTTTCCCTTTAAGACCAGCACTGAAGAGAGCATATCCCTTTGTCCTGCCAGTCCCCAAAACCACAGTACTTTGGCTTTCTAAGAGATTTTGTTGCTAGCAATAAGGCAAAATAAGGCAAAATTTTATTTAAAAAAAGACTTCCTTTTTCAGACCCATCCTTCCTCTTTTATTTCTTAGAAATAAAGCTGAAGAATAAAACTAAAGAAACTACAGGGAAAAAAAGAATGAAAGAAACTAAAGGGAAAAACCACAAAGGCACATAGCCTTTGAGCATCCAAAGAACAGAATAACAAAATTCAATTACAGTTCAGGGAATAGTTAGATTCAAGAATTCCCCTGGACTTTTTGTGTTAGGAGGTGGACTTGTGGCCTTTGGGCAGAGGGGACGGGGAAGGGAGGATGAAAGACATAATTTACCTCCATCTCTTCCATTTCCTTATCTTACTAATTTTGCTACAAGATCAGAGTTATGCTCAAGTTGCATAAGAAGTCAGGACTGGATTTAGGATTGAATAGAACCTTGTTAAGCGGGAGGTGAGTGACATTACAGGGTGATCTATGAAGAGCAGCAGTTTGAAAGTAAAGGGATTGTCTATGGCCACTTCTCCAAGGTAGTTCTTCAGGGACTCTTTTTATATATATGTAAGTCAGGTCCTGTCTATATTCAGGGTTCAACTATTAGTGAGGATCTACTCTGTGCTATGATAAATATTGGGGAATCAGGGATACAATACATGTATTTAAAGATGCTTGTGTAATCATCAACATGAAATGTTTTACTAATTAAGCTGAGTGGTCATGCAGTACAACAACCAGTCTGCACAGCAAAAACGATTTCATAGATCATAGAGCAGTAGAGGATCCTTCCTATACATCAGGGGTCGGCAAACTTTTTCTCTAATGGGCCAAACAGTAAATATTTTGCTTTGCAGGATATATAGTCTCTGTTGAAACTACTCAGCTCTGCAGTTGTAGTGTGAAAGCAGCCATAGACAATATCTAAATGCCTATGCATTGTTATGTTCCAATGAGTTTTACTAATGGACATGGGAATTTCATATAATTTTCATGTATCATGAGATATTTTTCTTCTATTGATTTTTTTCAACCATTTAAAAATGTAAAAAACATTCTCAGCTAAAGGACTATATAAAACCAGACAGCAGGCCGTAGTTGTAGTGGAATAAATCGATATAGTAAAAGGATTTAGTTGTTTCATTGAAACAGTTCATCTGCTAAACATCAAAGATAGGTTGTTGAATGGGCATTTTTTTCTGAATAAGAGTAAAAGGAATGTCCTCACTTTTCATTAGTTGTTGTACTGTAGTCCCATAGTTTTGGATACAGACTGGGACGGCCTCAGAACATTTGTGGCGTCTCAAACATCACTGGAAAATTTGATTTGGACTGAGGTTTGACACTATATGGAAAACTTTAGAAGGAATAAGTATATGTCAAAAGGTTAGATTTAATTTAATAATAATAATAATGAGTAGCTAACATCTATTGAATTCTGACTATGTGCTAAACACTGTGCTCATTTAATCTTCATGATAATTGTATGAAGAAAGTCTATTACTATCCCCACTTTATAGATAAGGAAAGTAAAGCACGAAGAGATTAAGCAACTTGTCTAAATGACTGATTAGGCCAGGAGTCAAACTCTTGTTTATTTCAAGGATGAAGGAATTTAATAAACACTAACAGATGTTTGTATGGAAATATGTTAATATAAATGTTTCAGACATTACATGAAATTTCTAAAAATCTTATATGTTCTGGTATAAGTCATAATTCTAGTTATTACTTTAAAATGTATATCTCAGATAACTAAATTTCCTTGTAAATTGCATTATTATGAACTTTCATCAAATCTTTAACCATGGTCATTTTAAAGTCTTTTGTCATTTACAGACAGTTCTGGGTGTACTCTGATGCTTTTGCAAAAATGTTCCTATAAAAGGGTTTCATCTTCAAGGAATTCATGGAAAAGACTCTGACAAGTACAGGTTTCTGGTAACTGACTATACTGCTGAACTGAATGAATAAGCATTTTCAGAACTCTAATGGAAAACTGATGAATTCATTAAAGTGCTAACAAAAGATCAAGATGAAAAAAAATTAATTACATGGGACTGAGTGAATTGATGAGGATGATTATAATTTTTGTGGCTTTGTTTGAATAAAAAAAAAAAACTAACAGATGTTTATCAGGAATAAAAATGCCAAGCAAAATGTGTTGATAATCAGGTTAAACTTGTTAATTTTACAGATGAAGAAAACAAAGTTTACGAGACATTTTCCATGGTCACACAGCAAACGACAGATCAGGAGTAGATCTCAGATTTTCTAACTACTAGGTCCCTTAGTTTCTTTTATTCTGCTAAACAGTATGCCCTTCAAAACCAAAAGATAGGCAGAATAGAATGAGTAAACATGTTAAACTTTGGGCTATACACAGAATTTATGTGGAATATAGAAAAATCTTGATTTAAGATCTAAAATATAAAATTAAGTTAAAGTCATTTAAAATAAAATCTGAATTAATAATTAAAACACAAATTAAACTGTAAGTATATTAGACGTCAATAAAATAGGTTTTTTTTTTTAAGACAAGTTAAGTTTTAAATCCCTCATTTTTATGAGGAGGCTGGGATAAATAATGCAATTCATTTACATCTTTCAAATTAAAAAAAGGGAGGTGGCTCTTAAATTTATTTTTTAAAAAGTTTTTATTAGAGTTGGTTTACAATATTGCATTAGTTTCTGCTGTACAGCAAGGTATATCTGTTATACATATATCCACTAATTTTTAGATTCTTTTCTTAAACTTATTTTTTAAGTAACTTTTTTTTATTGCTAAACGAAGTATATGTACACTGCAAAAAACTTAGGGAAAGCAAAAGGAAATAAAATTACCAGTACTCCTCCTATCCAAGTAATAGTGTGAACTTTTTGGGGGGTTGTTTGTGTTGCTTTCTGTTTTTTGTTTTTTTTACCACAAGAAAAGGGTATAAAAATCAAAATCAGTTCAGCAATTTTTTTTTAAAAAACTACTTTTATTTTTGGTGGGTAGTTCCCATTTACATTCACTCATTTAACATTTTCTGAACACCTAGGTTGGAAAGGGCACTGCGCTAGACACTTGGGATACAGGACAGTTTGTCCCTAAGAGGGTACCTGGGAGGAGACATAAACAGACGTTTATCAATAATAATACAAAACTTGTGTTAAAATACAACTAGAGTTGAATCTCACAGTTGAGACTGTGACACTAAACATTCTGGAATTGTTAGGTTTTTCCAAAACAGCTCAACGCAGGGCGGGTGCAGTACTGTTATCAGCACTACTTCAAAACGAATGTTAAGTTAAACATTGGTGAAAACCCTTCATTTTAGTACCTGTCAAATGTTTAAACCTTTCAAAATTTTCCTTTTTAGCGAACTGGGAAGGCGCGTCCGGCCGGGGTAACCATTGCGCGGGGACAGAGACACTGCAGGGTTCACATTCACTTGGAGTATTCGCGGGACTCCTAGGGGAGCGGTGCTTGTTGGGGCTTGTAGTCTTTACCAGGACCGAAGACACCGCAACTGCATTTATAACGCACTTCTCCCTTTTAAGCTTTCTGGCCCAACAGTCAGATTAAGCCCTAACCTAAAGCATAAGTTGACAACACTTACCACTTCCAAGGCTCTTTAGGTTTTTACTAGGTTCCTTACGTTCAACATTCAAACGCACACCGTCTCTCACAAGCCTCAAAGAGATTGGTCTGTCCTCGGCAGTGGGCGGAGCCTTAGGTGGACTGGATCTCTGGATTGGCCAACATCTCACTCGAAGAGGCGTTTTCCACTTGCCTTTCTGTAGACTGTGGTAAAAAAGTCAACCCTTTCCCGCAGTGTTCCTTTTCGCCGCGAGAATCTCGCGATATTTCCGCCAAAGGGACCTAGCGACGCGTAGAGAGCCGCGGAGGCCAGTGGGGGTGGCCGGCTCCGGAGCAGGGGAGAGTCAGGTCAGGGGGGCGAGGACGAGCGGGTGCTGCTTGCGCCACTTGGGTTCGGTCCGGGCCAGCCACCCAAAACCCAGAGGAAGTGTTGTGGACGGCGTGTCCCTCCTGGCCGGTGAGTCGGCCCGGGGTCGCGGCCGCTGGGTCGACCCCGAGTTTCACCTGGGCCCGCGCGGGTTGTGACAGGTGCGCGGACGAGCGCGGCGCTCCGCCCGCTCGCCGGTCCGCCCCCTCCGGGCCTCGCCCGCGGGGGCTCGGGATGAGCTGCGGGCCGCAGCTGAGCGGCTCCCGCTCCTGGCGCCTGGCGCTGCCGTCGTCTCCTCCCAAGAGCGGCCGCCGCCCGTGAGGGAAAGAGGGAGGGAAGCGGCCGTTGACCCCGGGCATGAGCCGGACGCGACATCCGTTGCTGGATTAAGGCGCCGACATGAACCTGCACCAGGTGCTGACCGGGGCTGTGAACCCCGGCGACCACTGCTTCTCCGTGGGCAGCGTCGGCGACCAGCGCTTCACGGTGAGTGAGGGAGGCTCCCGCGTCGCCCGTTGCGAGTCCGCGCCCCTGAGTCAGCCGGGCTCGGCCCAGAGTGACGGGCAGAGGCCGAGAAAGCCTCGTCGCCCTCGCGGGGTGTCCCCTACGGAGGTCCCAGCTCCTTAGGGCCGGCGGAACTGGCCTTTGAGAACGAAGGAGGCAATAACGCTTCGGTCATTGAGTTACTTAATGTACAGAGGCTAAACTCGGAAGTTAAAATGTTTTGTAGGATTTTTAAAGTTTTTAATCTGACGTCGTTGGGCTGGGGAGGTTTACTAAAATCGTTTATCCGAGAATCGTTGGTGTGTAATGTGTGTGTGGGCTTTTTATTGCCCCACTCCATAGGCTCTAATTGTCAAGTTGAGGAATAGTTGGGATTGGATTCATTTCTTCCTCTAAGTTTAGGTCAAGTGTCTTTGTAGTTTAAAAGAGTGGGTGTCTTAAAAACAGGTGGGTGTCTTAAAAACAGGCAGCTGTCAACAACTAGCGCTGAGTGAAAACAGTGCTTTTCACTTATTTTTCTTTAAATTCACTGGGAATAACTTTGGAAAGAAAAAACTGTTTTTCGTAAATGGTTCACTCCTGCCATCGTTTGAATTCCATATGTAACAGTTCAGTAGTCCTGGGAGGCTTATATTTATTTTAGATTGTTCACATTAATTACTAAAAGTTGCATTACTGTTTCTCAGTAAAATTCCTCTTTGGTGTGTAGTGGTAATTCCAGGTTAAAGTTTAAATGAAAGTGTCTTGTTTTTCATTTGTTTTCCCCAGATAGTGAAAGGAAGAGGGCCCCAAACTTTTGCTACTTACCAGCATATTGACATTTTCTGCCTTAACTATAGCGTTTTTTTAAAAGAATTAAGTATAGTTTTTATAATAATTTCAAGCTATAAGTCAGTATTGCACATGATAGCCTATATCTGAATATATGTATAGCGCTCATGATTTTTGCTACAACTTGAATAGCTATCTCTTAGTTGTGATTAAAACTTAATTTTGCATAAAAAAGTGAAACAAAATAAACACCTTAATAGATGCCCCAGGTTTTCTTCTCAAACGATTTTGACTTTTTTTGGTCATCTTTATCAGTCGGAATAAATAATAGGAAAAAAATAGTAGTCATTATTTAACATGGCGTAGGCATTTAATACCTGAATTGTGCTTTTAGATCTGTGCCAACCAAGTACTTTGCTTTCGAATAGAGTCTGTACCTCCACTGTAGAGTGACTCATACACACCTTAACTTGCACTTGACACTAGCAGTTTTAGAGATTCTAATTCTAAATGTTGACCTCGCCTCAATGCTCAAGAGGAGAGTGAACTCTGAGGGTCTCAGTGGGCAACCGTAGTTTCCCTGCAGTTGAACATTGCTCACTGCTCTTTCTTTATTTAGAAAATAAAGATCATCCTAAGAAGATTTTGCTAGTGGGAGATTATAGGATGGTAACATTACATTCTCTGCCATCTCCTAAAATTATATGCGTGCTTCCTCAAATGTAAGTTCTAACAGCTTTTTCTGAGAAGGCATTCAGAATCTGTGTAAGCCGTGGTATGAACTTCAAAGCATATACAATATGATGGCCTATTGATACATCTAGATGATCCTTCTAAGTGTATATAAAATCTTGGTGAATGCTTCTGTTATTTTCAAGGAGAGATGAGTTAATGTACCAAAGATAAGGCTACCCTACACCATCATGTAGCTTGTTGCACAGTTCTACTGAATTTTAGAGTCTGTTTCGATAGACCAGGCTTTAATCATCTCCCACCAAGCCTACTGTAGATTTCTTCCAGATCTCAGGAAATAAGGTAAAAATAAACATTTTGTTGTTATTTAATATAAAGAGATCCCAGGTCTCTATAATTTTGGTGATAGTTTATTAACAATCACCTTTTTTCCTTTGCAGCTAATCCATCCCTGACTCTCTAACATTAAATTGATATTCCGCTATAAACCAAGTTTCTTGCCCTCAGTCTACTGGACACTATATACATCTTAAATTTATCTCTCTGGAAATTACTGTCTTTGCTAAAATGTAGAATCTGTTGTTTACTCCTTGAATTTTGTTTTTAACCTCTTTTGATTTTGGCTTCTTTTTCTTTTCATAGAAAGAGAGCAAACATTAATGGTAGATGGTATGTGCAGACTAAAAAACTCTCTCCAAATTCCAGTTTTACTTGAGCTAGGGACGTGAAATCTTCCTCTTGCAGGCCCACTTGAAGAATTACTTTGTTTGTCCTGTTACATTATGCCTTCTCTAAAGACAGACTTTACATTCGTAATTCATCTCTTTGCATGTTTGCAGATAACTTATTTGTTCTTGTTTTGAAAGATTACAAGAGATGAGATCCTGTTTTCTGAATACAGTCTGATAGGTTTTAAATTGAAATGAAGTTGAGTGCCATTTCTCATGGATTCTTGATTTTAAAATATGAAATTACTAATATAGTTAGTATATGTAAGTATTAGATATTTTTTTACTACTTAAACTGGCATCAAACAATTTTGACTTTTCTCTTAATAAGAAAGCTTCTAGTAGGCAGTGACCTTTTCTCTTATACTTTCAAAGCACTTTATTTGCACTTTCATTACATTAGTGACCTGTCTTGCCTTGTGTATGTCTTCCACAGTTTCATTGTGAGTGCCTGGAACAGTGATTGAAGTACTGGTGTCACCTAATAGTAGAGTCATTACCTGAGTTTGATGTCCAACTTAGTCCTTATAGTTAGTTATGTATCCGTGGGCAAGTTCTTTTACATTCTTTGAATTTCTTTTTTTCTTATCCGTAAAGTGGGGCTAAAGAACTTATTCATAGGGTTGTTACATGAGAAAGTGCTAAGTTCATTGCTTAGTACCTGTAAAACCCTTAAAAATGTCAGTTATTATAAAGGCTAAACTCATTATAATGCATAGCACATAAAAAGTGCTTGATAAATACTGGTTGAATTGATGACTGATAGATAAAGAAGCCTTATTGCTATATAATTAAAAATTGTGTTTTTTAAAAAATGTTTTTAATAATTTAGATTTGAGTCCAAATAAAGTACTTCAATTAAAGTTTAAAATTTTTTTTCCCAAGTCATTTATTACGCATTTTGCCATAAATATCAGGTGAGTAACCAGGAGAGATTTCAGATATCTAAAGCAAAAATTCTTTGGTTTTTCTTTATTTACATGAATTTTTCTCTCACTCCTTTTCCCTTGTTAATCTCATACTGTCTTTAGAGCGAAAGTATATGAGCAACCTGGTCCTGATCTGTTGACAACTTTTGTTTTTAGAATAAAAATTTTATTTGTAAAAGACAAATAATAAGTTAAAAACAGGCATAGTTAGTTAGAATCTGGATTTTCTAATGTTTCTGTGCATGCTAGTGACATGTGCTTTAATATACAATAGATTATCCATAATTGGTGTTGAAATTGTGTTTTTACTGAAATGGAAAGGGAGGTAATTTCCAAGAGGCAGATTGTGTTAATATTTAGGACTTGTTGTCTCTAGTTTGGAATTCAAATGCCTTTGTTATACGAGGGATAACAAACATGTAATAACTCCGGACTCCCTTTTGTATTAGACAACTCTGTGTTCCCAGCCAAGGGGACCCAGATTAGAAGTCAAAAGACTGACTGCAGCTATCTGGGTGTTGGTAGAGAAATGGAGGCTGAGTTAGCATTCTCCTTCTTTCTGTAATAGTAAGCATCCTTTAGTTTAACTTTTTGTTTTGTTCACTGTAGGGAAACCTTTATAGGAGGTTCTTTTTTTGGAGAAGCACGTTAATGTTTGTGGATGGAGAGATACAGGAGGGGAAAGTTTGATACTGTTTGTATCTGGAGAAAGAGAATGATTTTTGTGGTGCTCATATGCTATTACGAGTACAAATTGGACTTCTTTTTAAATATTTAGCCTATTTTAAAATTTTATGTTTTTCTTTTTTTTTTTTTTTTTTTTTTTTTTTTTCTTTTTGCGGTATGCGGGCCTCTCACTGTTGTGGCCTCTCCCGTTGCGGAGCACAGGCTCCGGATGCGCAGGCCCAGCGGCCATGGCTCACGGGCCCAGCCGCTCCGCGGCATATGGGATCCTCCCAGACCGGGGCACGAACCCGTATCCCCTGCATCGGCAGGCGGACTCTTAACCACTGCGCCACCAGGGAGGCCCAAAATTTTATGTTTTAAATAGTATTAACGTACCTTTAAAATTATTGAAGTAATACGAATTCTTAATGTTGTGTTTAAAAAAATGAGAATAACGTTAATTACAACATGCCAAACATAACTCATTTAACCAGGAAGTATACCAGGAAGAAATTCTTTGGGATATTTACCTGGTGTGGTTGGTTAAAACAAAACAGTGAAAACAGGAAATCTAAGTGTTGTACAGAAATCACAGGATTTCCAAATTAGAATGCTGACTGTTGCAGCCTTGGGTAATTTTTGAATATTGGAGAAGGTTGTCTGTCAAATTTAAAGTTAAGAATCATGTTTCAGTTGTATGCTTGAAAGCACACATATGAACTCAGTTCTTTCTTTGCACCTTGTTTGGTCTCAAAGTTAGTAAACCCAATATTATATATGCCTAGTAAAAGGATTTTCATTTCTCAATTTAATTTTCGTTGCTTAGTAATAGGTTATTCTGATTACAGATCTTTTGACAGAAGCAGCTAGTGTACCAATTACAATATATACATATTAATTTTGAAGCTTAGGTAGTGTGGCAATTTATTTGATAAACCAGTGCTGTTCTTATTGTTTTGATAGTAATAGGGCACCTTGAAATGAATTTTTCAGAACAATTTATTTTGGAAAAAATCTATAAAACTAGTTTTAGTTTCTGGTTTAGAAAGTTATGTATAGTATTACATCTTAGGTTTTTATTTAAAACCAGGTAGATGGGTTATTTTTATTTACGAATTTAGTAAAGATGGATTATTTTAAAATCACACACAGCCCATTTTGTTTATTTTTCTTCTTTATTTTGTTTATG
The DNA here is from genome assembly GCF_025265405.1 of Mesoplodon densirostris. Taxonomy (NCBI): domain Eukaryota; kingdom Metazoa; phylum Chordata; class Mammalia; order Artiodactyla; family Ziphiidae; genus Mesoplodon; species Mesoplodon densirostris. Next base: position 100,603,816 of record NC_082663.1, on the reverse strand, counting down.
TGTGACTTACATTGATTGACTTTTAAAATTGAAGTACAGTTGATTCATAATACTGTGTTGGGTTCAGGTGTCCAGCAAAGTGATTTGGAGATATGTGTGTGCGTGTGTGTGTGTGTGTGTGTATACACACACAAACATATATATGAATATGTTCTATTATAGGTTATTACAAGAATATTGGTCCCTGTATTATAGTAAATCCTTTTGCTTATCTGTTTTATGTATAGTAGTTTGTATCTGTTAATTCCATACTCCTAATTTATCACTTGCCCCCCTCCCTTTTCCCTTTGGTAACCATAAGCTTGTTTTCTATGTCTGTGAGTCTGTTTCTGTTTTATATATGGATTCATTTGTATTATTTTTTAGATTACACATATAAGTAATATCATACAATATTTGTCTTTCTCTCTATGACTTCACTTAGTATGATATTCTCTAGGTCCATTCATGTCACTGCAAATGGCAATATTTCATTCTTTTTTATGTCTGAGTAATATTCCATTGTATATATATACCACATCTTTATCCATTCATCTGTTGTTTTTTTTTTTAATTTTATTTTACAAATTTAATCAGTTATACATATACATATGTTCCCATATCCCCTCCCTTTTGCGTCTCCCTCCCACCCTCCCTATCCCACCCCTCCAGGCGGTCACAAAGAACCGAGCTGATCTCCCTGTGCTATGCGGCTGCTTCCCACTAGCAATCTACCTTACGTTTGGTAGTGTATATATGTCCATGCCGCTCTTCCACTTTGTCACAGCTTACCCTTCCCCCTCCCCATATCCTCAAGTCCATGCTCTAGTAGGTCTGTGTCTTTATTCCTGTCTTACCCCTATGTTCTTGATGACATTTTTTTCTTAAATTCCATATATATGTGTCAGCATACAGTATTTGTCTTTCTCTTTCTGACTTCACTCTGTATGACAGACTCTAGGTCCATCCACCTCATTACAAATAGCTCAATTTCATTTCTTTTTATGGCTGAGTAATATTCCATTGTATATATGTGCCACATCTTCTTTACCCATTCATCCGATGATGGACACTTAGGTTGTTTCCATCTCCGGGCTATTGTAAATAGGGCTGCTATGAACATTTTGGTACATGTCTCTTTTTGAATTACGGTTTTCTCAGGGTATATGCCCAGTAGTGGGATTGCTGGGTCATATGGTAGTTCTATTTGTAGTTTTTTAAGGAACCTCCATACCGTTCTCCATAGTGGCTGTACCAATTCACATTCCCACCAGCAGTGCAAGAGTGTTCCCTTTTTTCCACACCCTCTCCAGCATTTATTGTTTCTAGATTTTTTGATGATGGCCATTCTGACTGGTGTGAGATGATATCTCATTGTAGTTTTGATTTGCATTTCTCTAATGAGTAAAGATGTTGAGCATCCTTTCATGTGTTTGTTGGCAGTCTGTATATCTTCTGTGGAGAAATGTCTATTTAGGTCTTCTGCCCATTTTTGGATTGGGTTGTTTGTTTTTTTGCTATTGAGCTGCATGAGCTGCTTATAAATTTTGGAGATTAATCCTCTGTCAGTTGCTTCATTTGCAAATATTTTCTCCCATTCTGAGGGTTGTCTTTTCGTCTTGTTTATGGTTTCCTTTGCTGTGCAAAAGCTTTGAAGTTTCATTAGGTCCCATGTGTTTATTTTTGTCTTTATTTCCATTTCTCTAGGAGGTGGGTCAAAAAAGATCTTGCTGTGATTTATGTCATAGAGTGTTCTGCCTATGTTTTCCTCTAGGAGTTTGATAGTGTCTGGCCTTACATTTAGGTCTTTAATCCATTTTGAGCTAATTTTTGTGTATGGTGTTAGGGAGTGATCTAATCTCATACTTTTACATGTCCCTGTCCAGTTTTCCCAGCACCACTTATTGAAGAGACTGTCCTTTCTCCACTGTACATTCCTGCCTCCTTTATCAAAGATAAGGTGACCATATGTCCGTGGGTTTATCTCTGGGCTTTCTATCCTGTTCCATTGATCTATCTTTCTGTTTTTGTGCCAGTACCATACTGTCTTGATTACTGTAGCCTTGTAGTATAGTCTGAAGTCAGGGAGCCTGATTCCTCCAGCTCCATTTTTCGTTCTCAAGATTGCTTTGGCTATTCGGGGTCTTTTGTTTTTCCAAACAAATCTTGAAATTTTTTGTTCTAGTTCTGTGAAAAATGCCAGTGGTAGTTTGATAGGGATTGCATTGAATCTGTAGATTGCTTTGGGTAGTAGAGTCATTTTCACAATGTTGAGTCTTCCAATCCAAGAACATGGTACATCTCTCCATCTATTAGTATCATCTTTAATTTCTTTCATCAGTGTCTTATAATTTTCTGCATACAGGTCTTTTGTCTCCTTAGGTAGGTTTATTCCTAGATATTTTATTCTTTTTGTTGCAATGGTAAATGGGAGTGTTTCCTTGATTTCACTTTCAGATTTTTCATCATTAGTATATAGGAATGCCAGAGATTTCTGTGCATTAATTTTGTATCCTGCAACTTTACCAAATTCATTGATTAGCTCTAGTAGTTTTCTGGTAGCATCTTTAGGATTCTCTATGTATAGTATCATGTCATCTGCAAACAGTGACAGCTTTACTTCTTCTTTTCCCATTTGGATTCCTTTTATTTCCTTTTCTTCTCTGATTGCTGTGGCTAAAACTTCCAAAACTAGGTTGAATAAGAGTGGTGAGAGTGGGCAACCTTGTCTTGTTCCTGATCTTAGTGGAAATGGTTTCAGTTTTTCACCATTGAGGACGATGCTGGCTGTGGGTTTGTCATATATGGCCTTTATTATGTTGAGGAAAGTTCCCTCTATGCCTACTTTCTGCAGGGTTTTTATCATAAATGGGTGTTGAATTTTGTCAAAAGCTTTCTCTGCATCTATTGAGATGATCATATGGTTTTTCTCCTTCAGTTTGTTAATATGGTGTATCACGTTGATTGATTTGCGTATATTGAAGAATCCTTGCATTCCTGGAATAAACCCCACTTGATCATGGTGTATGATCCTTTTAATGTGCTGTTGGATTCTGTTTGCTAGTATTTTGTTGAGGATTTTTGCATCTATGTTCATCAGTGATATTGGCCTGTAGTTTTCTTTCTTTGTGACATCCTTGTCTGGTTTTGGTATCAAGGTGATGGTGGCCTCGTAGAATGAGTTTGGGAGTGTTCCTCCCTCTGCTATATTTTGGAAGAGTCTGAGAAGGATAGGTGTTAGCTCTTCTCTAAATGCTTGATAGAATTCGCCTGTGAAGCCATCTGGTCCTGGGCTTTTGTTTGTTGGAAGATTTTTTATCACAGTTTCAATTTCAGTGCTTGTGATTGGTCTGTTCATATTTTCTATTTCTTCCTGATTCCGTCTTGGCAGGTTGTGCATTTCTAAGAATTTGTCCATTTCTTCCAGGTTGTCCATTTTATTGGCATAGAGTTGCTTATAGTAATCTCTCATGATCTTTTGTATTTCTGCAGTGTCAGTTGTTACTTCTCCTTTTTCATTTCTAATTCTATTGATTTGAGTCTTCTCCCTTTTTTTCTTGATGAGTCTGGCTAATGGTTTATCAATTTTGTTTATCTTCTCAAAGAACCAGCTTTTAGTTTTATTGATCTTTGCTATCGTTTCCTTCATTTCTTTTTCATTTATTTCTGATCTGATTTTTATGATTTCTTTCCTTTTGCTAACTTTGGGATGTTTTTGTTCTTCTTTCTCTAATTGCTTTAGGTGCAAGGTTAGGTTGTTTATTCGAGATGTTTCCTGTTTCTTAAGGTGGGATTGTATTGCCATAAACTTCCCTCTTAGAACTGCTTTTGCTGCATCCCATAGGTTTTGGGTCGTCGTGTCTCCATTGTCATTTGTTTCTAGGTATTTTTTAATTTCCTCTTTGATTTCTTCAGTGATCACTTCGTTATTAAGTAGTGTATTGTTTAGCCTCCATGTGTTTGTATGTTTTACAGCTCTTTTCCTGTAATTGATATCTAGTCTCATAGCATTGTGGTCGGAAAAGATACTTGATACAATTTCAATTTTCTTAAATTTACCAAGGCTTGATTTGTGACCCAAGATATGATCTATCCTGGAGAATGTTCCATGAGCACTTGAGAAAAATGTGTATTCTGTTGTTTTTGGATGAAATGTCCTATAAATATCAATTAAGTCCATCTTGTTTAATGTTTCATTTAAAGCTTGTGTTTCCTTATTTATTTTCATTTTGGATGACCTGTCCATTGGTGAAAGTGGGGTGTTAAAGTCCCCTACTATGATTGTGTTACTGTCGATTTCTCCTTTTATGGCTGTTAGTATTTGCCTTATGTATTGAGGTGCTCCTATGTTGGGTGCATAAATATTTACAATTGTTATATCTTCTTCTTGGATTGATCCCTTGATCATTATGTAGTGTCCTTCTTTGTCTCTTCTAGTAGTCTTTATTTTAAAGTCTATTTTGTCTGATATGAGAATTGCTACTCCAGCTTTCTTTTGGTTTCCATTTGCATGGAATATCTTTTTCCATCCCCTTACTTTCAGTCTGTATGTGTCTCTAGGTCTGAAGTGGGTCTCTTGTAGACAGCATATATATGGGTCTTGTTTTTGTATCCATTCAGCCAGTCTGTGTCTTTTGGTGGGAGCATTTAGTCCATTTACATTTAAGGTAATTATTGATATGTATGTTCCTATTCCCATTTTCTTAATTGTTTTGGGTTCGTTATTGTAGGTCTTTTCCTTCTGTTGTGTTTCTTGCCTAGAGAAGTTCCTTTAGCATTTGTTGTAAAGCTGGTTTGGTGGTGCTGAACTCTCTCAGCTTTTGCTTGTCTGTAAACGTTTTAATTTCTCCATCAAATCTGAATGAGATCCTTGCTGGGTAGAGTAATCTTGGTTGCAGGTTTTTCTCCTTCATCACTTTAATTATGTCCTGCCACTCCCTTCTGGCTTGTAGAGTTTCTGCTGAGAGATCAGCTGTTATCCTGATGGGGATTCCCTTGTGTGTTATTTGTTGTTTTTGCCTTGCTGCTTTTAATATGATTTCTTTGTGTTTAATTTTTGACAGTTTGATTAATATGTGTCTTGGCGTATTTCTCCTTGGATTTATTCTGTATGGGACTCTCTGTGCCTCCTGGACTTGATTAACTATTTCCTTTCCCATATTAGGGAAGTTTTCAACTATAATCTCTTCAAATATTTTCTCAGTCCCTTTCTTTTTCTCTTCTTCTTCTGGAACCCCTATAATTCGAATGTTGGTGCGTTTAATGTTGTCCCAGAGGTCTCTGAGACTGTCCTCTGTTCTTTTCATTCTTTTTTCTTTATTTTGCTGTGCAGCAGTTATTTCCACTATTTTATCTTCCACCTCACTTATCCGTTCTTCTGCCTCAGTTATTCTGCTATTGATCCCATCTAGAGTATTTTTTATTTCATGTATTGTGTTTTTAATCGATGCTTGATTCATCTTTAGTTCTTCTAGGTCCTTGTTAACTTTTTCTTGCATTTTGTCTATTCTATTTCCAAGATTTTGGATCATCTTTACCATCATTATTCTGAATTCTTTTTCAGGTAGACTGCCTATTACCTCTTCATTTGTTAGGTCTTGTGGGTTTTTATCTTGCTCCTTCTCCTGCTGTGTGTTTTTCTGTCTTCTCATTTTGCTTATGTTACTGTGTTTGGGGTCTCCTTTTTGCAGGCTGCAGGTTCGTAGTTCCCGTTGTTTTTGGTGTCTGTCCCCAGTGGCTAAGGTTGGTTTAGTGGGTTGTGTAGGCTTCTTGGTGGAGGGGACTACTGCCTGTGTTCTGGTGGATGAGGCTGGATCTTGTCTTTCTGGTGGGCAGGTCCACGTCTGGTGGTGTGTTTTGGGGTGTCTGCGGACTTTTTATGATTTTAGGCCACCTCTCTGCTAATGGGTGGCGTTGTGTTCCTGTCTTGCTAGTTGTTTGGCATAGGGTGTCCAGCACTATAGCTTGCTGGTCGTTGAGTGAAGCTGGGTGCTGCTGTTGAGATGGAGATCTCTGGAAGATTTTCGCCGTTTGATATTGTGTGGAGCTGGGAGGTCTCTTGTGGACCAGTGTCCTGAAGTTGGCTCTCCCACCTCAGAGGCACAGCACTGACTCCTGGCTCCTCAATTTGGGATGATTTGTTGTCTATTCATGTATTCCACAGATGCAGGGTACATCAAGTTGATTGTGGAGCTTTAATCCGCTGCTTCTGAGGCTGCTGGGAGAGGTTTCCCTTTCTCTTCTTTGTTCTCACAGCTCCTCGGTCTCAGCTTTGGATTTGGCCCCGCCTCTGCGTGTAGGTCGCCGGAGGGCGTCTGTTCTTCGCTCAGACAGGACAGGGTTAAAGGAGCAGCCTCTTCGGGGGCTCTGGCTCACTCAGGCCGGGCGGGAGGGAGGGGCACGGAGTGCGGGGCGAGCCTGCAGCGGCAGAGGTCGGCGTGACGTTGCAGCAGCCCGAGGCGCGTCGTGCGTTCTCCCAGGGAAGCCGCCCCTGGATCCCGGGACCCCGGCAGTGGCGGGCTGCACAGGCTCCCGGAAGGGCGGTGTGGACAGTGACCTGCGCTCGCACACAGGCTTCTTGGCGGCGGCAGCAGCAGCCCCAGCGTCCCACGCCCGTCTCTGGGCTCCGCGCTTTCAGCCGCGACTCGCGCCCGTCTCTGGAGCTCCTTTACGTGGCGCTCTTAATCCCCTCTCCTCGCGCACCAGGAAACCAAGAGGGAAGAAAAAGTCTCCTGCCTCTTCGGCAGCTCCAGAGTTTTCCCGGATTCCCTCCCGGCTAGCTGTGGCACATTAGCCCCCTTCAGGCTGAGTTCTCGCCGCCAGCCCCAGTCCTCTCCCTGCGCTCTGACCGAAGCCCGAGCCTCAGCTCCAGCGCCGCCCGCCCCGGCGGGGGAGTAGACAATCCTCTCGGGCTGGTGAGTGCCGCTCGGCACCGCTCCTCTGTGCGGGAATCTCTCCGCTTTGCCCTACCCAGGTATGTGGGGAGTTTCTTGCCTTTTGGGAGGTCTGGGGTCTTCTGCTAGGGTTCAGTAGGTGTTCTGTAGGAGTTGTTCCATGTGTAGCTGTATTTCTGGTGTATCCGTGGGGAGGAAGGTGATCTCCGCGTCTTACTCTTCCGCCATCTTACCCGGAAGTCTTGAGATGACTCCAGCCCTGGCCGGTACCTTGATTGTAGCTTTATAAGGGATGGTAAGTCAGAGGCACCCTGCTAAGCCACACTACTCAGATTCCCAATCCACAGGAGCTCTTTCAGCTTCTGGAGGCTCCAGGTGTCCTTGGCTGGGACTGCATCACTCCAGTCTCTTCTTGTCTTCACCTGGCTGCCTTCTCTTCTCTGTTTCCTCCATTCATCTGTTGATGGACACTTAGGTTGCTTCCATGTCTTGGCTGTTGTAAATAGTGCTGCTATGAACTTTGGGTGCAGAGCCCATTTTGAATTAAAGTTTGTTTTCCTGGTTTCGTTTGGTGTATTTCCATGCTTATTAACTCATCATGTTGTATAAACTCTAGAGATTGAATTAATTTTAATAATCTATTAAAAATATCCATAAGAAGATATGTTTATTTCAAGTGATTTTTGCATGATATCCAGTTTGAATTTTCTGTACAGATTCATCTCTCTATTTTTTTCCCCCAAGCTTTATTGACATACAGTTTACATGAACATTGTGTAAGTTTAAGGTGTGCAATGTGATGATTTGATACACATATATAGTGTGAAATCTTTACCACAATAAGGTTAGTTAACATATCCTTTAACTCACATAATTACCATTTTGTTGTTGTTATGATGAGAAATTAAAGCTTTATTCTAATAGCAACTTGCAACTGTACAATACAATATTGTTAACTATAGTCACCATGCCGTACATTAGATCCCTGGAACTTATTCATCTTATAACTGAAAGTTTGTATCCTTTGACCAACATCTCGCATTTTCCCCATCCATAGCCCCTGGCAACCACCATTCTATTCTGTTAGTACAATGTTTCTATTAGTACAATGTTTTTATATTCCACATATAAGTGGAATACATATGTACATTATTTGTCTTTCTCTGTCTGACTTAGCCTAATGCCCGCAAGTTTGTCACAAGTGGCAGAATTTTCTTCTTCTTTTTTTTTTTTTTTTTTTTTTTGTGGTACGCGGGCCTCTCACTGCTGTGGCCTCTCCCGTTGTGGAGCACAGGCTCCGGACTCACAGGCTAAGCCGCCATGGCTCATGGGCCCAGTCGCTCCGCGGCATGTGGGATCCTCCCGCACCGGGGCACGAACCCGTGTCCTCTGCATTGGCAGGCGGACTCTCAACCACTGCGCCACCAGGGAAGCCCAGAATTTTCTTCTTTTTTATGACTGAATAGTATTCTTTTGTGTTTGTGTGTGTGTGTGTGTGTGTGTGTAAAACATATTTTCTTTATCCATTCATTCACTGATGGACACTTAGGTTGTTTCCATATCTTGGCTGTTGTGAACAATGCTGAAATGAATATGGGAGTGCAGATATCTCTTACAGTGATTTCATCATCTTTGGATATAATCCTAGAAGTTGGATTGGTGGAATATACGGTAGTTCTGCTTTTAATTTTTTCAGGACTCTTCCATACTGTTTTTTTACAGTGGCTGTGCCAATCTACATTCACACCAAGAGTGCACAAAGATTCCCTTTCTTCACATCTTCACCAACACTTATCTATTATCTTTTTGTTGATAGCATCCTAATGGGTATGAAGTGATATCTCATCCAGTTTTGATTGGCATTTCCCTGATGAGCAGTGATGTTGAACATCTTTTCATGTACCTGTTGGCCATTTGTACGTCTTCTTTGAAAAAATATCTGAGTCTTCTGCCCATTTTTAATTGGATTGTTCATTTCTGGTATTGAGTTATATGAGTTCCTTATATATTTTAGATATTAACTTTTTTTTTTTTTTTTTTTTTTTTTTTTTGCGGTATGCGGGCCTCTCACTGTTGTGGCCTCTCCCGTTGCAGAGCACAGGCTCCAGACGTGCAGGCTCAGCGGCCATGGCTCACGGGCCTAGCCGCTCCACAGCATGTGGGATCTTCCCGGACCCAGGCACGAATCCGTGTCCCCTGCATCAGCAGGCGGACTCTCAACCACTGTGCCACCAGGGAAGCCCTAGATATTAACTTTTTATCAGATAAGGTTTGCAAATATTTTCTCCCATTTTTAGGTTGCCTTTTCATTTTGTTGGTGGTTTCTTTTGCTGTGCAGAAGCTTTTCATTTTAATGTAGTCTTACTTATTTATTACTGCTTTTGTTGCTTGTGCTTTTGGTGTCCAAAAAGTCATCACTAATTGTCAAGGGCCTTTTTCCCTATGTTTTCTTCTAGGAGTTTTGTGGTTTCAGGTTTTAGGTTTAAGTTTTTAATCCATTTTTGAGTTGATTTCTGTGTGTGATGTAAGACAAGGGTCCAATTTTATTCTTTTGTATGTGGATATACAGTTTTCCCAGCATCAATTTATTGAAGAAACTATCATTTCTCTGTTGTATATTCTTGGCACCTTTGTCAAAGATTAGTTGACCATAGATGTGTGGGTTATGTCTGGGCTCATGATTCTGTTCCTTTGGCCTATGTGTCTGTTTTTTATGCCAATACCATACTGTTTTGATTTTTTTTTTTTTTTTTTTTTTTTCTTTTTGCGGTATGCGGGCCTCTCACTGTTGTGGCCTCTCCCGTTGCGGAGCACAGGCTCCGGACGCGCAGGCTCAGCGGCCATGGCTCACGGGCCCAGCCGCTCCGCGGCATATGGGATCCTCCCAGACCGGGGCACGAACCCGTGTCCCCTGCATCGGCAGGCGGACTCTCAACCACTGCGCCACCAGGGAGGCCCTGTTTTGATTTTTATAGCTTTGCAACATAGTTTGAAATAAGGAAATGTGATGTTTCCAGCTTAGTTTTCTTTAAGATTGCTTTGGCTATTTGGGGTCTTCTGTGGTTCCATGTGAATTTTAGAATTTTTTTTTCCCTATGTGAGAAATGCCACTGGAATTTTGATAGAGATTACATTGAATCTATAGACGTTTTTGTGTAGTATGGACATTTCAACAATATTAATTCTTCCAGTCCAAGAACAGAAGATGTCTTTTCATTTATTTGTGTTGTCAGTTTCTTTAATCAATGTCTTATAGTTTTCTGTGTATAAGACTTTTCACCTTGGTTACATTTATTCTTAAGTATTTTATTCTTTTTGATGCTATTATACATTGGATTTTCTTAATTTCTTTTTCGAATAGTTTATTGTTAGCATATAGAAATGCAGTTGATTTTTGTATGTTGATTTTGTATTCTGCAATTTTGCTGAGTTCATTTATTAGTGCTAACAGTTTTTTGGTGGAGTCTTTAGGGTTTCTATATGTAATATCTTGTCTTCTGCAAACAGACAATTTTACATCTTCCTTTCTGATTCGAATGCCTTTTATTTCTTTTTCTTGCCTAATTGCTCTGGTAGGACTTACAATATTATGTTGAATAGAATCGGTGGGAGTGTGTGCGTCCTTGTCTTTTTCCTGATCTTAGAGGAAAGCTTTTAGCTTTTTATCATTGAGCATATTAGCTATAAGCTTGTCATATATGGCCTTTATGGAACCATCCTTGCATCCCAGGGGTAAATCCCACTTGATTATGGTATCAGATCTTTTTAATGTGCTCTTGAAATCAGTTTGCTAGTATTTTGTTGAAGATTTTTGCATCTATATTCATCAGGGAAATTGGCCTATAATTTTCTTTTCTTATAGTGCCTCATGTAGCTTTGGTATAACGGTAATGTTGACCTTGTTAAATGGCCTCTTCAGTTTTTTGGAAGGGTTTGAGAAGGATTGGTGTTAATTATTCTTTAAATGTTTGGTAGAATTCACTGGTAAAGCCAACTGGTCCTGGGCTTTTATTTGTTGGGAAGTTTTGATTACCTTATCAATTAGTGTATTATATTTTCTCAGTTTTGTAAAAGAGTAAATATTGATAGTGATAACGCACACAAACTAAAGCTCTTGGGGAGGGGGAAGCTAGGGTGGTTATCCTCAGTATTTTCTTAAGTGTGCAAAGGATTACTGAAACCAGAGAGCTTGAGAACCATTGCTTTATAGTATTCCATTGTATGATTATACTGCAGTATTTTTTTTAACTTTTTATTTTACATTGGAGTACAGTTGATTAACAATGTTGTGTTAGTTTCAGGTGTACAACAAAGTGATTCAGTTATAAGTATCTATTCTTTTTCACATTGTTCTCCCAATTAGGTTGTTACAGAATATTGAGCAGAGTTCCCTTACTATACAGTAGGTCCTTGATGGCTATCCATTTAAAATATATATACTACAGTTTATTTATGCATTCTATTATATGTTTGAGTTTGTTCTGCTTCGGAGCTTTTATGAATAGCTATGACTGTTCTTGTACATGTCTCTTAGTGTACATATAGACACATTTCTGTTGGGTATAAACATAGAGGTAGAATTGCTGGATCATTGAGTGTGCCTGTGTTTAGCTTTCCAAAGTAGTGGTACCATTTTATTTTACATTTGTATCAGCAGTTATGGGAATTCTGGTTGCTTTACATCCAAAGAAGTCATTTTTAATTATAGGAAGAAATTAGGGAACAGTTATTAAATTCACATCATGTTTATTTACAAGGCATTGTATGGCAGCATAGCAGAAGGAGTAAGAGTATGATCTTTCCCATTAGTTATAACTTGCTTTCAGTCTCATTTGTGCCTGATACTAGCTCTGAGACTTGAGCCAATTACTCAATCTAAGTTCGAGTTTCCTTATCCGTAAAATGGATTGATTATAGTAAATATCTCACAGGATTTGTTGTGAGGATTAAATGGGATACCAGTGAAAAGCACTTCGCATTTGGCCCTGCCAAAAAGAAAAAATAGGCTCAGATGACTACAGTGAATGAAAGATAGAGGAAAGCACAAGAAAGTGCCCCCCTCCCCGCCCCCATCTCTTTTTCTGGCTGTTTATCTGTATCCTTTATCACACTGGTAAACATAAGTGTTTCCCTGAGTTCTCTGCACTGTTTTAGCAAATAAATGCAAGGGGGAAGAGGTCATGGGAACCTTTGACTGGGACGGAAGTTGTGGGTAATCTGAGGACCTACTACTTGTGATTAGCATCTGAAGTGGAGGGCAGTCTCAGTTAAGGCTGAGCCCTTAACTTGTGGGATCTGATGCTATCTCCAGGTAGATAGTGTCAGGACTGAGTTAAATTGTAGGATACTCAGTTGGTGTCACAGAATTGCTTGCTTGGTGTGATTAAAACCCCCACACATCTGGTGTCAGAAGTGTTGTGAGGGCTTCCCTGGTGGCGCAGTGGTTGAGAGTCCGCCTGCCGATGCAGGGGACACGGGTTCGTGCCCCGATCCTGGAGGATCCCACATGCCGCGGAGCGGCTGGGCCCGCGAGCCATGGCCGCGGAGCCTGTGTGTCCGGAGCCTGTGCTCCGCAACGGGAGAGGCCACAGCAGTGAGAGGCCCGCGTACAGCAAAAAAAAAAAAAAAAGAAGTGTTGTGAATGTGGTAATAATGTGAGAGCAAAGGAGAAACACGGGAGGAAGACTAGTTTTCTCCTTCTCGCTCTCCAAGGCTGCAAACATATAGTCAAATTCTGTGTTCATAAGTTACTTAGTTCCTTTCTGCCTTCTTTCTTTCAGTGTAGATATAGTATTTGTTTGAAATGTACTTAGTTCCTTTGTTTCACCTCCCCCCCCATTCTGATTGATTTAAATCAATTTTTTGAATATGTATGACGTTAACATGTTTCAAAAGTCATAACTAGTGTCCACTGGTAGATGAATGGATAAAGGTGTGTGTGTGTGTATACATGTATACACACACAGTAGAATATTACTCAGCCATAAAAAAAGAGTGTAATCTTGCCATTTGTGATAATATGTGTGGACCTGGAGGGTATTATGCTAAGTGAAGTAAGTCAGACAAAGACAAATACCGTCTGATTTCACTTATATGTGGAATCTAAGAAAACAAAACAAGTGAACAAACAGCAGAACAGTAACAGACTCATAGATACAGAGGACAAACTTGGTTGCCAGAGGGGAGGGAAGGGGGAGGTGGGAGGGATAAGTGAAATAGGTAAGGGAGATTAAGAAATAGAAACTTCCATTTACAAAATAAATGAGTCATGGGGATTAAATGTACAGCATGGGGAATATAGGCAATAATACTGTAATACCTTTGTATGGTGACACATGCTAACTAGACTTAATGATGATCACTTCATAATGTATGGAAATGTAGAATCACGGTGTTGTGCACCTGGAACTAACAGAGTGCTGTAGGTCAGTTATACTTCAATTTTAAAAAGAAGTCGTAAGTATATAAAAAGTTATACTCAGAAGTGTTATTCTTTGCTTCCACTCCATCTTCTCCCCCTTTGTAGGTATGCAACTTCATTTTTCCCTAGTTTTATTCTCCCTTTGTTCCTTTTTGTAGCAAGCCAAGTACATGTATTTTATTTTCCTTGTTCCTTACACACAAAAAAATTGCCATATGTGCTCTTTTCTACTTTTTTTTTTTCACTTTATAATATCCCCTAGAAATCACTCCAAGTCAGTTCATAGATTTCTTCCTCATTCTTTTTATAGCTGTTTAATACTCCATCGTGGCTATGTACCACAGTTTATTCAACCAGTATTCTGTGCACAGCAGGATTTTTAAGGAGATGTTTATACACTCTTGAAAATGATTAAGAAATGGAACAAAACACAAATATAGTTTGAGTCTTTAATGCATTTTATATTTAATTAATTATACAGTCAAATAAACTATAAAAATTAAAATTCTGTAGTCAAGAAAACCAGGAGGTTTTTTTATTGTAAGCCCCAAGGATAATAGTCAACTGATGAAGTGTGAACTGCAGTTGGTTATATTCTTTTTTTTTTCCCCACTTACCAGTTTATTGCCATCCATTAGTTATAACTCTGAAAGAAGAAAGTGAGGACTGAATGACAGAAATATTCCAGATGAAGATCAATAATTTTTATTCAATTTAAAGTTTACCAAAACTAGGGATAGATAGCTTTGCACCTTCTAGTACCGTCACTAAGGAAAAATTAACTGACAGGCAGTGGTAGTATAATAGCAGCAGCAAAAGAACAAGGGTAATCCAGAACTGGATAAGTCTTTGAATGATCAAGGTTTATTTGTATTATAAGTTGGCATCTTTCTATAGGGATAGATGTTTATTTCTGAGGTAACTTTGCATTTATCAAGTTTATAAATGTTTAATACTTGTTGAATTAAACAGTAATTTTGTGAGGTACTTCAGGATTCATGTAGACTTAATTCAGGAAAACTTAGAGTCCTGATTGACAAAAATAGGTGCAACACAATATCTGTAAGTAGATAGATAATTGCAGGTAAACAAAAAGAAGGCAAAGTTATGAACACATTTTAAAATATATATATATATTCTAGTTAATGGAAACTGAAGAAATTTTGTTTAGTGATGAGGAAATCTACATTGTAAACATTCCAAATTTAATACAGTATTTTGGTAAACAGTGGCAGTCAGTATTTTATCAAAATTTAATATTCAGGAGAAAATCAGTTTCTAAAATATTAAGGTATTTTAGAGTATTGTTAATGACATTTTTCATAAATTAGTTTTTGGAATTTATTCTGGCTGTTAGTCTCCTGACAAGCCTTATGATCCTATTGTGGATATTTACACCTAGGTGAGCAGACCATCATGAGGTTTTTTGTTTGTTTACTGAGCCAGTTTTTTCCACTGTGTGACACTAGTAGAAACAGACTTGATTTCCCCTAATTCCTTTTAGGAAAATTCCAGACAAGCATGCTTAATTAGGGAAGTTCCTGTTCTGCCATCAAAATAGCACTAGATCAAAAATCAAGAGATCAGAGTTCTCAAGCCCACTCTGCCACTATAAGAAGTTGTCAGCCGATTTAGGCCTCATTTTCTTGTTGGTAATGTGAGCAGATTTATTTGTATGTTCTTTCAAGTCCCTTTTCTAATGTTTTTTGGTAGCTTGTACAGAACCATTTTGGCTTTGGTAGGAATTACGGTCATGAAGTATAAAGTATAATATTTTTTACATTAAGTAAGGTGTATGTATATGTGCAAAAGTGATGAGAAAGTAAAGAATTACTAAAATTTTAAGAACTTAGGATGGAAAACAGTTTGTGATAGATATTTTATTTTCAGAATTATGCTGCATGCATGTAATTTCTAGGACGACAGCCACATACTCTTAAATGGAAGAAACTCCTGTGATCTAAGAGCAGAGAACAAGATAAACCTGAACCCTACCTTTTCATCTTGGACCTTAACCTGTAGTAATGGAAATGGATAACAAGCAAGATATTTACAAATCGTGGTATATGCTATGAAGAAGAAAAAGTAGTGTGATGGAAAGTAATTAGGGGAGGGGGGAAGAATATTGATCAATATGAGTATATTCAGGAACTGAGACATGAATGTTGAAAAGAAGCTAGTTAGGGCTTCCCTGGTGGCGCAGTGGTTGAGAGTCCGCCTGCCGATGCAGGGGACACGGGTTCGTGCCCCGATCCCGGAAGATCCCACATGCCGCGGAGCGGCTGGGCCCGCGAGCCATGGCCGCGGAGCCTGTGTGTCCGGAGCCTGTGCTCCGCAACGGGAGAGGCCACAGCAGTGAGAGGCCCGCGTACAGCAAAAAAAAAAAAAAAAAAAAAAAAAAAAAAAAAAGAAAAGAAGCTAGTTAGACAAAGACCAGGCAGATAGAAGGAAGGTAAACCACTTTGAGGTGGAAAAAGATTGTTAAATGCCCAAGAAACAGAAAGAAGGGCAATGTAGGGGCAGGAGCCAATTGAGGGAATGAAAGAGTAGCTTGAGATGGATTTGGGGAACTAGGACAATCATTTAGGGCATTGACATTGGTAAGAAGTTGAGATTTTATTCCAAGTGCAGTGAGGAAACTATTGAAGGGAAAATTACTTGGTGTAATAAACATTTTTGAAAGATCATTCTTGTCTGTGTGTGGAAAGGAATTAGAGGGAAGCAAGAATGGAAGCAGTCAGAGTATAAACAATAATGCAGGAGAGAGATTATGGTAGTTTAGATAAGGGCAGTAGCATTCAGTGGAGATGGAAAAAGTGAAAGGAATTGGTATATATTTTGCAGAGAGGACTGACTGATGGGACTATATATGGGACTATTATTCTCAAATAATAAAGATTTTAAAAAATATTTAAAATTAGTCTGTTAAAACATAATATTTAACGCCAGTGTTCTACATGATAAATATTTTCTTGACAATTTTATCATTTTTATTTTACTTTGTTCTTTTTTTTGTTTGTTTTTAGGCTTATGCATCTGGATGTGACATTGTTATACTGGGAAGTGATTTTGAAAGACTGCAAATAATCCCAGGAGCTAAACATGGAAATATTCAAGTAGGATGTGTAGATTGTTCAATGCAACAAGGCAAGGTTTGTAATCTTGTGGTGATATGAGATTTGTTTTGAATATGGTTTTTGTAAATATAGTCTCTGAAGTATCTATTTCCTATTGAATTAGAGACTTGCTGTGTTTCCAAGACAATGAAGCTACAGATTTCTTTGGCTCTCTAAGATGCACTCTAGAGAACAAAATTCCTGACTCAGATGTATCTTAGAGATTGTCAGGAATTCTGTTCTCATAGAATCTTGAAATATAGCATAGTTTTCTCCATGAATTGACAAACAAATATAATATTTATTACCTGTAGAATAGGTGTAAAGCTTACTTATTTAAAAATTGATTGGATTGAGGGAAAGGACTGACAATAAACTTCAGTCTATTTAGAAATAAACCCTGAAAAGAAATTATTGTTAGAGTCCTTTTTTGTCTGTAAACAGGTAGTTATCTCCTTGTAACTTCTAGATAAACTTTGTACAAAAATCAACATAAATTGTATAATTTTTTAAATAATTTACTCCCAAGTCTATAAGAAAAATGAAAAATTTAATTTGAACTTCTGTTTACACATGGAAAGTATAAAGTTACCTTGAAAGTAAAAAAGCAACAAAAACAAAAGAAACAGGGCGTATGATTTAACATCAGGTTAAATACGGTTCTATATAGTACCAGAGTTGGGAGAGTTATAACTTATAGGCAGTATAGCATATAGCTTAATATAGCACCATATAGGCATAGATGACCAGGCCTAGGTACAGTTGCAGCTAGACTAGGCTGAAGTATGCAAATTTAATTTTTCTGCTAGATACTTAATTAATGTGTATTGTTTGATGCTATGATTCTACCAGAACATTTTGTGTGAGAAATCAAAATGGGCCCAACCTTATTTTTTTTAATGTAATCATTCCTAATAAGCCTGCCATTCTGAAAAGTTACTTCTTGGGACCTAGTTTAAAGATACTCGTAACAAAGGAGTTTCAGCTCTTGTAGTCTTTGCCTACTTTTTGGACTACTGTTCTTTTTGTTATTCCTATGTTCCTTCCTTTCAGTAGAGTTACAGGTATTTCATCTGTCTCTCTTTTGTTCATGCCTTTCATTCTCACTGTACTACAAAAGTGATTTTTATTATGGAATGCTAAAAATCCTTTAGAGTTTTTTCCCTTTCTCTTCATGTTTGATCTCCTAGCTCTGTAGTTCTGTAATCTTGATTGTATATAAAAACTTACTTATACCATTTAGATTCACATAGGGCTTGTTAATGTTGGAAATCTAATTTTAGTAATTTTCAATATGAGTTATCTTTTAATAAGCTATATTACATGAAATCCAGGTTAGAATGAAGAGGTCATTTGGTTTTATAATTATTCTAATAAAGGGTAAATTTCCTTTGTTTCACAGATAACAGTATACTCAAATGATTCCTTAAGGTATCAAGACGAAAATTTGTAGATTTTGGTACTTGGGATTTCTGTTTACCTTTTAGAAGGAAATGCTTCTTGATACCATAGGCATCAATATTTTATCATTACTGTTTTTTTATTTGTAGTACTGCCAGATTAATTTTCCTAAGAAAATTCATCTGCATTTGACTTGTTATTCATTTGCTTAAAACCATTCTTTGTTTCCCATGAACTTAGAAAAGTTCAAATTGTTCACCTTGGTTTGAGACCTTATTTAACCCACTCACACTTGCCTTTTTGGCCTCATGTCCATTATTTCTCTCTTCTACCTGGGCTGATGGTCAGTCACCTCCCAACATACTTTACCTCTTATAATATTTACACTTGTGGGGACTTCCCTGGTAGTCCAGTGGTTAAGATTCCACACACCCAATGCAGGGGCCCCAGGTGCAATCCCTGGTCAGGGAACTAGATCCTGCACGTGGCAACGAAGATTTCACGTGCCGCAACTATGACCCGGAGCAGCCAAATAAAAAAATATTAAAAAAAAAAATATTTACACTTTTGTTCATACTATGCCCTATTTCCAGAATTGAACACTCAACTGCAGTTTGAAATCCTATCCACATTTAAAGGCGCAAACTAAATACTCCCAGGTGAAGTCACTGCAGATGATTTCTACCTTCTAAGATCTCCTCAGAACACCTTAAAATATCCATTGAAAGTTTTTTTTTTCATATGTATGTTACATGCTCATTTCTTACTCTGTCTTCACTAGATTATGTGTTCTTATTTTTATCCCTGATCAATTCATTCTATCTATATATCTATCTGATTTCTGATGTTTTAATATTCTTCATTTATGACTCACTCAAGCTATAGTAGTAGCTACCTTATAAAACAGAGCCAGCAAGGGTATGCTTCATTGATATAAGAGTAAATATTTGAAAGGTACTCAAATAAAATAGAATATTGAAAAAATATACTCCTTAGAGAGTTTACAAAGGAATAGATCTAAGTTTTACTTGTAAAAAGTTAAATATACACTGACAGAATTCTGAACTTTGAAGACAGATAACCTAAAAACTTGATTTTTAAGTCATGTCAAATTCTGCACTTGACAAGGAATACATCAATACATTTTCTTCTGTGAGGAAGGGAATTAACATTTACTATGCATCTTATATAGATAATTCTTTACCAGATGCTTTACAAATGTTATTTCAACCCTCAAAACAATCCTATTAGGAAGATCATATTATACATACTGTAAATATAGATAGAAACTAAGGTTCAGAGAGCTTAACTTGCTGGTACACAGTGACAGCACTGGGATTGTGATCCAGATATGGTAGTCCCCAAAATTGACATTCTCAAGTATTGGTGAAAGAAATTTTGTGTTGGGTATTTTTTAAGTTATACTATTAATTTCTTTTGTTCTTTTGATTCATAAGTAAGTTAACATATCCGTAAGTTTTCTTTCTTTTTTTCTTTTTTAAAAGATTGCAGCATCCTATGGAAATGTTATATCTGTTTTTGAACCAGTTAGCCTACCGAAGCAAAAGAAAAATTTGGTCAGTAATTCATCTTTTTCTTTTAGAAATGAAAATGTGTTGTGTATTAAAAGATACCATTTTTAAGAGTACAAAATTAGAGTGATCACATAAATCAGTATAAATTATACACTGTAATTAAAGACATGTTAAATGCCACTTCCTTATTAAAGACGTATGTTTCATTGAAGTAGAATTAAACTAAATTGTGCTTATGAATTATCTTGAAATGCTCTTCTTTTTTTCCGTCTATCATTTTTTTCTTTTATTAAGTATTTGAAGAGTTAACAACTTGAAACTTGTCAGTTACTTTATTGCTAGTGGCAAACATCATTGTCCAGTCATATGTGGCACTTGTTCTTTGTTTCTGTGATCTACTTTTATGTAGTTTTTCTGCTTTATATATTTTGTTCTTAAAGTGACATGTTTTAATTGCAAAGTCTTAACCTACCCCCTGAACTTACTTTCTTGCACTTACTATATCATGTAATAATTGTTAGCGGGTCAGTGAATGTTTTTTTTAATAAAGAAACTATATTCAGAAATAGTTCCTGAAAGTTGGTTAAAACTTTATAATTTATAAATATTGAGGTTATGTAGTAGATTTCTTGGGTGTTTAGATGCTCTTAAAGATAACAGACAGAACAGGCTATTTTATCCATCTCTACTGAAGGTTAAACTAGTGATTTGCACCATGTGGAAGAAGATCAGCATGGTGTGGTCTAAAGAGCATTGTAGTAGGAGTCATAGGACTGGCTTATTTCTTTGCTGCTCTGTAGCTATTGAAACTAAGCAGGTCAACCTTAAGAGGCTCTTTGCTCAATTCCAAAATTGGTTAATGTTTGTTTATTTTTGATGTCAAAGACTGTGGAAATGTGTTAAATGTAAAGAATTAAACAGTGTGTCAACAATAGATTGACCTTATATATCTTTTAATAGCTTTCATTTCATTTTTCCTTAGCTCATTAGTATCTTACAAATTCCCTCTGACTTAGTTGGGCAGCTGTTATTTCTTTTTTATAAATAAGGCAGCAGAGACCCAGAAATAAGTGACTTGAGCAATGAAACAGCTATTGAGCCCCAGAACTAAGAGAGAAACTAGTTGTCTTGATTCCTGGGTGTGAGCATTCTTCTTCCCTACCTTGTGTTAATGAAAAATATTTTCTCTGGGTTAATTGATATCCATTTAAAAATTTCATGGAAGGAGAGTCCACAATTCTCTCCTCATTTCTATTTGTGTTTATATATTACCTAATGAATCCAATGTTAGAGGCTCTCACACCATTATGAGTTAGTAACTGATAGCACTAAAAACAGATTTTAAAGGTGGTTGCTCCATCCAAAACACTGTATTTCAAATAATACTCAATAAGTATTTGTTGAATGAAATAGCTGACTTTAAAAAAAATCAGTTTGTTATGTTAAAATGCCTTTATTGATGAGGGTAGAATTGAGAAGTTCAGGTTTTGCCCATTTTCTCTTGTACTAATTATAATTGTTTAATATAATAGTGTAAAAAATTCAATAAGAAGAGGCTTGTTTATTGGTAGGCAGCACTGACTTCACAGAGAGGGTGAAAAAAAAGCCTGATGAATAAAGGGAAAACTGGATCAAATGGAAAAATCATAAACTTGGAAGACGCACAAAATCTTGAATTCCAGGATATAGTCTCAGAGAATCCTTAGAGCCTCATAAAAAATATTATATTCTTTTATTTGTACATTCTGGAATATTCTTTTAAGATGGTGATTCTTCACAAGAGGTACACTTCAGAATCACTAGTTGATACGTGTGTCCAGATCCTGCCCTGGGGAATTCTAAATGTGTAGGTGTGGGATTGTGCCTATGTACTTGTACATCTAGATCTAGAGGGAGTTCAGATGTGTGCTGTGATTGAGAGCCATTCCTGCAGGATAGTGTTTCATAAAAGCATATTCTGCAGGCCACCTGTATCAAAATCACCTGGAGATGTTGGTTTAAAGTACAGATTTCCTATGCCCAGTTCTGGACCTTTTGAATCTGAACCTTTGGGCATGGGTCTTGAGCATTTGAATTTTTAATAAACATCTTAGGCTGTTTTCATACAAAAGTATGGGAACGACTACATTAAGATAGTGTTTATGGATCTCAATGTATTAGAGGTTAGAGAAGTCAACTTAGTAGGCCACAACCTGAATTTAAAAGAAAATGAAATATAATAGAAAATGTTGAGTGCATGACATGTAGTAAGGGTGAACTTAGATTGCATTTATGTGGGTATGTGTGTGTGTGTTCTGGGTTATAGTGCAACATGTATTTCTTACTGGTTTTCAGGTTTTAAAAGTTTGAAAAATATTGCTTTAAGGAATGAAAAGCCCTTAAATTATGTAATGTAAGGGAAGTGTTAACATCTCTTATTCTGAATTTTCACACATACTATACGCACTCAGGTGAAGATGAAACTTTATAGAAGAGGAATCCTCAAATAGCAGACACAGACACATTTAAAATTAAACCTTTGTAACTATAATAATAATAACGTAATAATTATAACTTTAAAAGTCTGAGGTTAATATATATGTTGTCCTAGTTGGCAGATACTTATTGGTTGTTTAAATATACTAAAGACAGACTTTTGGACTTGTAGGAATGGATGTTCTCTCACTGATCTCCTCCATCACATATTTCTTATTTTTCTTGACTAGCTGAACATTTTATTCTCTTTAAGTATGACTACATGGTCAATTATACCTAAAAAAAATGAGTACATGTATTGTTAAAAATAATTAGTGTCAGTATATACATTTGACAGAAAAGATGCCAATAATTATTGACTAAATGACTTTTTAATTTTAGGAATTATATAGTCAGTGGCAGAAAAGTGGCCAATTTTTTCTGGACTCAATAGCACACAATATAACTTGGGATCCTGCAGGTAAGAATACAAGAAGAATTAACTGAAGTGAAATAACACTTGTCTAGGCTATTGCTTTTTTTTCTTACTTACATGTATTTCAGTTCTGCTTTGTGTAAAATGGTGGGGAACACAAAAGTAAGTAAAACAGGTTGTGCTATTTTAGAGCTTATACTGAAATAAGGAAAATATGCACGATAATAGTGTCCAGCTATTGTAGGAATACCTGTTGTTTTGGGAAGGAGACACTAATTCTTTGTGGGGAATCAAAGTTCCATTGAAGAGGAGCCTTTTGCCATGAGAGTAGATAGATTTTGACAATGAAGGTAGGGATAGGTTGAGGAAGGAAAAAAGAAGTGAATTCTAAGAAGAGATAATGTGTATATGTATCAGTTATCTATTTCTGCATTAAAAAATCATCCTAAAGTCATTTTTACCAATTTACCAGAGTGAGCAAAGGAACAAAGAAAGAAAGCATAAGATATATTCTAGTAATGGTTAGTACTTCATTGAGGCTGGAGTGAGTCTGGTGATGAGATAAGAATACAGCATATATGGAAAGCCTTTACAGTCATGTGAAGAATTAAAGAATTTTAATTTAATTCTTTTTAATTGTATAAAATGTATAGGTTTTTGAAGATGGCTAGTGACAGGCTAAGATTTATGGTTTTGCGAGATTTTTCTGGTAGCAGTAACTTAGAATGATCAGAGACAAGAGGAACAGGAAGATAAATACTGTATTATCTATAATTACCTTTGGAAAGTATGCATTCGCAGTAGTCTGAATGAGAAATAAGAACTTGTTTCAGTGCCTTTATCATAGTAGCTGCTCAATTAATATGGAGTGACTAATGAAAGGAATACATGGATATGAAATGCATTTAGGCAGTCGAATTGACATTACTTGACAACTGGATTTCAGATTACTTTTGAGAGTATCTGTGATCACAAGAAGAGTGATATGTAGGAGTTAGAGATAGTGGAACCTAAGTTTTATTTGGATGTATGGAATTTGAGATGCTTGTGTATCCTATAGCAGTATTCATTAGATCGTTAGAAATTTGAATCTAAGTGTATGAGAGAAGTTATCTTTGGAACATAGAACTAGAAGTCATCAGTTAAGATAGGTAAGATAAATTTTAATATAGTAGATAAAATGGCTGAGAAAAAATGTTAATTTAGAATATGAAGTTCAGAACCTTGGGAAATTATTTTAGAAGGTAAAAGAGATTATCTTAGATTAAATAAAAATCACATAATGTTTTAAGATGTTTTTTCTCATGAGATTGATGCTTACTAGCTGGTAGCCTACAGGTATATTTTATGCATACAGTGAAAAGAGTGAAAATTTGACCGGGGTTCAAATTTGGCATGTAGTACAGCACTTTGAATATAACTCTAGTCTGGATAGGGTCGCTGATGTCCAGTTTATGCCTGTTTCCTCATAAGATTATTAGCAGTGTCACCTTTACTTTCACAAGTGTTCCTATTTGGATGATAAATTATATGGTTACTCTATGATAGCACTACAATTTATTGTAATTATTTGTTTACCTTTTTTTTTTATTAGGCAAGGGCTTAGATTCTATTTTATTCAGTATTTTATTTATCTTTAGGGGTCCATGATATATTAAGCTCTCAATAAATGTTTACATATATGACTACAAGTTTTGTGATCATGAGCAGATTACTTAACATACCAAGAATGGTTAACTCACTTTAAATTAAGGTAATATCTATTTCACAAGATAGTTTTTTAATGATAAGATATTGTAGTATATATGAAAGTACTTGGTACTTTCTGTAAAAAAGTATTTATATAGGTACTTACCCATAAAAATATTGTTAGCAAGTGAACTGGCTACTTGAAGTCTCATGAATAACTGTAATAAAAACATTTATTATTTGAATTGAGTGATATTTCTTTAGTAATGACATAGTAGTTGCCTGGAATTTTTGTACCTGCAGTCTGTAAGTACTAATTTTTCAGAAGGTAGTATTGATACTGTTATTGATATTGACAGTATTTTAGTTCTTCTAAAATCATCATTACAGAGTAGTATTAGAAGATAACTACACAAGACGGGGAGATCACCTTCCTCCCCACAGATACACCAGAAATACAGCTACACGTGGAACAACTCCTACAGAACACCTACTGAACGCTGGCAGAAGACCCCAGACCTCCCAAAAGGCAAGAAACTCCCCACATACCTGGGTAGGGCAAAGCAGAGAGATTCCCGCACAGAGGAGCGGTGCCGAGCGGCACTCACCAGCCCGAGAGGCTTGTCTGCTCCCCCGCCGGGGCGGGCGGCGCTGGAAGCTGAGGCTCGGGCTTCGGTCAGAGCGCAGGGAGAGGACTGGGGCTGGCAGCAAGAACTCAGCCTGAAGGGGGCTAATGAGCCACAGCTAGCCGGGAGGGAGTCCAGGAAAACTCTGGAGCTGCCGAAGAGGCAGGAGACTTTTTCTTCCCTCTTGGTTTCCTGGTGCGCGAGGAGAGGGGATTAAGAGCGCCGCGTAAAGGAGCTCCAGAGAAGGGCGCGAGTCGCGGCTGAAAGCGCGGAGCCCAGAGACGGGCGTGGGACGCTGGGGCTGCTGCCGCCGCCGCCAAGAAGCCTGTGTGCGAGCGCAGGTCACTGTCCACACCGCCCTTCCGGGAGCCTGTGCAGCCTGCCACTGCCGGGGTCCCGGGCGCCAGGGGCGGCTTCCCTGGGAGAACGCACGGCGCGCCTCGGGCTGGTGCAACGTCACGCCGACCTCTGCCGCTGCAGGCTCGCCCCGCACTCCGTGCCCCTCCCTCCCGCCCGGCCTGAGTGAGCCAGAGTCCCCGAAGAGGCTGCTCCTTTAACCCTGTCCTGTCTGAGCGTAGAACAGACGCCCTCCGGCGACCTACACGCAGAGGCGGGGCCAAATCCAAAGCTGAGACCCAGGAGCTGTGAGAACAAAGAAGAGAAAGGGAAACCTCTCCCAGCAGCCTCAGAAGCAGCGGATTAAAGCTCCACAATCAACTTGATGTACCCTGCATCTGTGGAATACAGGAATAGACAACAAATCATCCCAAATTGAGGAGCCAGGAGTCAGTGCTGTGCCTCTGAGGGGGGAGAGCGAACTTCAGGACACTGGTCCACAAGAGACCTCCCAGCTCCACATAATATCAAACGGCGAAAATCTTCCAGAGATCTCCATCTCAACACCAGCACCCAGCTTCACTCAACGACCAGCAAGCTACAGTGCTGGACACCCTATGCCAAACAACTAGCAAGACAGGAACACAACGCCACCCATTAGCAGAGAGGCTACCTCAAATCATAAAAAGTCCGCAAACACCCCAAAACACACCACCAGACGTGGACCTGCCCACCAGAAAGACAAGATCCAGCCTCATCCACCAGAACACAGGCAGTAGTCCCCTCCACCAAGAAGCCTACACAACCCACTAAACCAACCTTAGCCACTGGGGACAGACACCAAAAACAACGGGAACTACGAACCTGCAGCCTGCAAAAAGGAGACCCCAAACACAGTAACATAAGCAAAATGAGAAGACAGAAAAACACACAGCAGGAGAAGGAGCAAGATAAAAACCCACCAGACCTAACAAATGAAGAGGTAATAGGCAGTCTACCTGAAAAAGAATTCAGAATAATGATGGTAAAGATGATCCAAAATCTTGGAAATAGAATAGACAAAATGCAAGAAAAAGTTAACAAGGACCTAGAAGAACTAAAGACGAATCAAGCATCGATTAAAAACACAATACATGAAATAAAAAATACTCTAGATGGGATCAATAGCAGAATAACTGAGGCAGAAGAACGGATAAGTGAGGTGGAAGATAAAATAGTGGAAATAACTGCTGCAGAGCAAAATAAAGAAAAAAGAATGAAAAGAACAGAGGACAGTCTCAGAGACCTCTGGGACAACATTAAACGCACCAACATTCAAATTATAGGGGTTCCAGAAGAAGAAGAGAAAAAGAAAGGGACTGAGAAAATATTTGAAGAGATTATAGTTGAAAACTTCCCTAATATGGGAAAGGAAATAGTTAATCAAGTCCAGGAGGCACAGAGAGTCCCATACAGAATAAATCCAAGGAGAAATACACCAAGACACATATTAATCAAACTGTCAAAAATTAAACACAAAGAAATCATATTAAAAGCAGCAAGGCAAAAACAACAAATAACACACAAGGGAATCCCCATCAGGATAACAGCTGATCTCTCAGCAGAAACTCTACAAGCCAGAAGGGAGTGGCAGGACATACTTAAAGTGATGAAGGAGAAAAACCTGCAACCAAGATTACTCTACCCAGCAAGGATCTCATTCAGATTTGATGGAGAAATTAAAACCTTTAAAGACAAGCAAAAGCTGAGAGAGTTCAGCACCACCAAACCAGCTTTACGACAAATGCTAAAGGAACTTCTCTAGGCAAGAAACACAACAGAAGGA
The DNA here is from genome assembly GCF_025265405.1 of Mesoplodon densirostris. Taxonomy (NCBI): domain Eukaryota; kingdom Metazoa; phylum Chordata; class Mammalia; order Artiodactyla; family Ziphiidae; genus Mesoplodon; species Mesoplodon densirostris. Next base: position 100,577,105 of record NC_082663.1, on the reverse strand, counting down.
AAAGACCTACAATAACGAACCCAAAACAATTAAGAAAATGGGAATAGGAACATACATATCAATAATTACCTTAAATGTAAATGGACTAAATGCTCCCACCAAAAGACACAGACTGGCTGAATGGATACAAAAACAAGACCCATATATATGCTGTCTACAAGAGACCCACTTCAGACCTAGAGACACATACAGACTGAAAGTAAGGGGATGGAAAAAGATATTCCATGCAAATGGAAACCAAAAGAAAGCTGGAGTAGCAATTCTCATATCAGACAAAATAGACTTTAAAATAAAGACTACTAGAAGAGACAAAGAAGGACACTACATAATGATCAAGGGATCAATCCAAGAAGATATAACAATTGTAAATGTTTATGCACCAAACATAGGAGCACCTCAATACATAAGGGAAATATTAACAGCCATAAAAGGAGAAATCGACAGTAACACAATCATAGTAGGGGACTTTAACACCCCACTTTCACCAATGGACAGGTCATCCAAAATGAAAATAAATAAGGAAACACAAGCTTTAAATGATACATTAAACAAGATGGACTTAATTGATATTTATAGGACATTCCATCCAAAAACAACAGAATACACATTTTTCTCAAGTGCTCATGGAACATTCTCCAGGATAGATCCTATCTTGGGTCACAAATCAAGCCTTGGTAAATTTAAGAAAATTGAAATTGTATCAAGTATCTTTTCCGACCACAATGCTATGAGACTAGATATCAATTACAGGAAAAGAGCTGTAAAACATACAAACACATGGAGGCTAAACAATACACTACTTAATAACGAAGTGATCACTGAAGAAATCAAAGAGGAAATTAAAAAATAGCTAGAAACAAATGACAATGGAGACACGACGACCCAAAACCTATGGGATGCAGCAAAAGCAGTTCTAAGAGGGAAGTTTATGGCAATACAATCCCACCTTAAGAAACAGGAAATATCTCGAATAAACAACCTAACCTTGCACCTAAAGCAATTAGAGAAAGAAGAACAAAAACATCCCAAAGTTAGCAGAAGGAAAGAAATCATAAAAACCAGATCAGAAATAAATGAAAAAGAAATGAAGGAAACGATAGCAAAGATCAATAAAACTAAAAGCTGGTTCTTTGAGAAGATAAACAAAATTGATAAACCATTAGCCAGACTCATCAAGAAAAAAAGGGAGAAGACTCAAATCAATAGAATTAGAAATGAAAAAGGAGAAGTAACAACTGAAACTGCAGAAATACAAAAGATCATGAGAGATTACTATAAGCAACTCTATGCCAATAAAATGGACAACCTGGAAGAAATGGACAAATTCTTAGAAATGCACAACCTGCCAAGACTGAATCAGGAAGAAATAGAAAATATGAACAGACCAATCACAAGCAGTGAAATTGAAACTGTGATTAAAAATCTTCCAGCAAACAAAAGCCCAGGACCAGATGGCTTCACAGGCGAATTCTATCAAGCATTTAGAGAAGAGCTAACACCTATCCTTCTCAAACTCTTCCAAAATATAGCAGAGGGAGGAACACTCCCAAACTCATTCTACGAGGCCACCATCACCTTGATACCAAAACCAGACAAGGATGTCACAAAGAAAGAAAACTACAGGCCAATATCACTGATGAACATAGATGCAAAAATCCTCAACAAAATACTAGCAAACAGAATCCAACAGCACATTAAAAGGATCATACACCATGATCAAGTGGGGTTTATTCCAGGAATGCAGGGATTCTTCAATGTACGCAAATCAATCAATGTGATACACCGTATTAACAAACTGAAGGAGAAAAACCATATGATCATCTCAATAGATGCAGAGAAAGCTTTTGACACAATTCAACACCCATTTATGATAAAAACCCTGCAGAAAGTAGGCATAGAGGGAACTTTCCTCAACATAATAAAGGCCATATATGACAAACCCACAGCCAGCATCGTCCTCAATGGTGAAAAACTGAAACCATTTCCACTAAGATCAGGAACAAGACAAGGTTGCCCACTCTCACCACTCTTATTCAACCTAGTTTTGGAAGTTTTAGCCACAGCAATCAGAGAAGAAAAGGAAATAAAAGGAATCCAAATGGGAAAAGAAGAAGTAAAGCTGTCACTGTTTGCAGATGACATGATACTATACATAGAGAATCCTAAAGATGCTACCAGAAAACTACTAGAGCTAATCAATGAATTTGGTAAAGTTGCAGGATACAAAATTAATGCACAGAAATCTCTGGCATTCCTATATACTAATGATGAAAAATCTGAAAGTGAAATCAAGGAAACACTCCCATTTACCATTGCAACAAAAAGAATAAAATATCTAGGAATAAACCTACCTAAGGAGACAAAAGACCTGTATGCAGAAAATTACAAGACACTGATGAAAGAAATTAAAGATGATACAAATAGATGGAGAGATGTACCATGTTCTTGGATTGGAAGAATCAACATTGTGAAAATGACTCTACTACCCAAAGCAATCTACAGATTCAATGCAATACCTATCAAACTACCAATGGCATTTTTCACAGAACTAGAACAAAAAATTTCACAATTTGTATGGAAACACAAAAGACCCCGAATAGCCAAAGCAATCTTGAGAACGAAAAACGGAGCTGGAGGAATCAGGCTCCCTGACTTCAGACTATACTACAAAGCTACAGTAATCAAGACAGTATGGTACTGGCACAAAAACAGAAAGATAGATCAATGGAACAGGATAGAAAGCCCAGAGATAAACCCACGGACATATGGTCACCTTATCTTTGATAAAGGAGGCAGGAATGTACAGTGGAGAAAGGACAGTCTCTTCAATAAGTGGTGCTGGGAAAACTGGACAGGGACATGTAAAAGTATGAGATTAGATCACTCCCTAACACCATACACAAAAATTAGCTCAAAATGGATTAAAGACCTAAATGTAAGGCCAGACACTATCAAACTCCTAGAGGAAAACATAGGCAGAACACTCTATGACATAAATCACAGCAAGATCTTTTTTGACCCACCTCCTAGAGAAATGGAAATAAAGACAAAAATAAACACATGGGACCTAATGAAACTTCAAAGCTTTTGCACAGCAAAGGAAACCATAAACAAGACGAAAAGACAACCCTCAGAATGGGAGAAAATATTTGCAAATGAAGCAACTGACAGAGGATTAATCTCCAAAATTTATAAGCAGCTCATGCAGCTCAATAGCAAAAAAACAAACAACCCAATCCAAAAATGGGCAGAAGACCTAAATAGACATTTCTCCACAGAAGATATACAGACTGCCAACAAACACATGAAAGGATGCTCAACATCTTTACTCATTAGAGAAATGCAAATCAAAACTACAATGAGATATCATCTCACACCAGTCAGAATGGCCATCATCAAAAAATCTAGAAACAATAAATGCTGGAGAGGGTGTGGAAAAAAGGGAACACTCTTGCACTGCTGGTGGGAATGTGAATTGGTACAGCCACTATGGAGAACGGTATGGAGGTTCCTTAAAAAACTACAAATAGAACTACCATATGACCCAGCAATCCCACTACTGGGCATATACCCTGAGAAAACCGTAATTCAAAAAGAGACATGTACCAAAATGTTCATAGCAGCCCTATTTACAATAGCCCAGAGATGGAAACAACCTAAGTGTCCATCATCGGATGAATGGGTAAAGAAGATGTGGCACATATATACAATGGAATATTACTCAGCCATAAAAAGAAATGAAATTGAGCTATTTGTAATGAGGTGGATGGACCTAGAGTCTGTCATACAGAGTGAAGTAAGTCAGAAAGAGAAAGACAAATACTGTATGCTGACACATATATATGGAATTTAAGAAAAAAATGTCATCAAGAACATAGGGGTAAGACAGGAATAAAGACACAGACCTACTAGAGCATGGACTTGAGGATATGGGGAGGGGGAAGGGTAAGCTGGGACAAAGTGAAAGAGCGGCATGGACATATATACACTACCAAACGTAAGGTAGATAGCTAGTGGGAAGCAGCCGCATAGCACAGGGAGATCAGCTCGGTTCTTTGTGACCGCCTGGAGGGGTGGGAAAGGGAGGGTGGGAGGGAGACGCAAAAGGGAGGGGATATGGGAACATATGTATATGTATAACTGATTAAATTTGTAAAATAAAAAAAAATAAATAAACTCAACGTGGATTAAAGGAAAAAAAAAAAAGAAGATAACTACTTATTTTCTTAACATATCTAGTAGTGACTTGCCAATATTTCATGACCATTATCTTTTAAATCATGATTTATTTAAAATTCACATAAAAGTTTATCATTTTTCTTTTTATAATCAAAAAGTTTAAAATGTAAGTGGTTTGGTTGAGAAATGGGTTATTACTGTAATATATATTGGGGAGCTATTATTACTTTTGTAAATGAACTTTGTAATTATTTATATAAACAGATTTAGAATATATTAAGTGAAATACAGTATTTTGGTTTTGATGAATATTTACTTATTAGTATATGCCAGATATTGGGATATAAAGAATATTTTTCAGATGGTGCTAGTAAACTGACTATAGTGCCTTTGTGTTGTCTCCAAACCCACTCTTGCATTTTGCTTAAATCATAAGACTTACTATTTTAGACTTAATGCTTTTTTTTCCTACTTTGATATCTATACTTCTGCCTTTCTGTTCAAATCAATGTATTATGCCATACCTTACCTACTTTTGTTTCATTCCATAACTGGGATGAATTATTTTGTATTCTATATTAATTTCTTAATCCTTCATGGGTTACCTTAGTTTCACCTTTAGTTTATGTTAAAGGAAAGAAAACTTGTCAAAACTGAACTCATAGATACAGAGAACAGATTGGTGGTTGTCAGAGGCAGTGGGCTGGAGTAGGGTGGGGTGGGATTGGGGAGAGTAGATAAAATAGGTGAAGGTACAAACTTCCAGTTACGAAATAAATAAATCCTGGGATGTAATGTATGACATGGTGACTGTGGTTAATAATTCTGTATTGTGTATTTGAAAGTTGCTAAGAGAAAGTAGATCTTAAAGTTCTCATCACAAGAAAAAAAACTGTAACCACGTGTGGTGATGAATGTTAAGGAGACTTATTGTGGTGGTCATTTCACGCTGTATACAAATATTGAATCATTATGTTGTAACCTGAAACTAATACAATGATACATGTCAGTTACATCTCAGTAAAAAAAAAAGAAAACATGTACGTTGCTAAGCTAAACAATGGAATGATAACCATATTTAAATGGAATATCTCATTAGTATCAATACTTTCTGGGCTGTTTTTATCTGTCTATAGGACTTTCCACCTACTTGCTACTATTTATTGAGCTTCTGCTAAGTGCCTAGCCTGTGCTAAATATGTAATACATATTATAGCTAATTCTTACAACCGCTCTACACAAATTTCTAATTTTATAGGTGAGAAAATTGAGGCTCAGAGGTTGCCCAACTCGATCAAGTTCACATAGCTAATTGAGTAACTTATTTGGGATTTAGACACAAGGATTTCTGATCTAAAGTCAGTGTTTTGCCACAGACTCACTTTTTAAATACAGTGATCTTTCCAGAGAGATAGAATGCCTTATTTATTGTCAGCTTTTTGGCCAAAATTGTACCCCCTTTATTTTCTTTGATAGCACAATCTTCTACTCAATTCCCCAAGTCGTAAAGTTGTAATCTGTCCTTGAAACCTCTTGTATCTCTCTGTTTTTTACTTGGTGTCATGCCATGAAAATTCTGTTCTTTTTTTTGAAATGGCTTTTAAATCCATGCTTATTACTTTAATATTTGATTCAGAGCCTCATGATTTCCCATCTGTATTTATTATTGTCATTTAACCAGATTTCCCAGCGTCTTACGTTTTTCCTCATCTTGCCTATCTCTAGAGTTATAAAGAATCGTAATTTACCCTTCTTTGTTTACTGGAGTTTTTTTAAGTACGATGAAAATTATGGATTATCTCTCTAGAAAAATACGCAAAGTATACCTATAACTTTCGCATATATGTCATTGGAAGGAGGTTTATGGGCATCTTCATGTCCATCTGTTGACAGCCCCTCCCAGTTGAGACCCCTTGTTCTAAAATACAGATCCACTTATGTAAATTACACCCCCCTAAATAAAACCTTTAACTTCCATCTACCTATAACAAACTCTGAACCCTTTATGAACCTCAAAAATGCTTCACAGTATGATCCCTTTTTTCCAAACTTATTTCTTTTTCTAGGTCTACTATGTACCTTATCCCTTAACCATAATGAGATTATGAGGCATTCTCTGGAATATATTTGAACTTGCATGTTTTCATGCTTCTGTTCATAATATTTCTCTACTGGACTGTGAACCGATCATGAAAAAGGACAGTCTTTCATTTCTTATTGTATTGCCAGTACCTAGCACAGTGCCTGTTACAAAGAAGATGCTCATTAAATGTTTGTTGGGTGAGAGATGATACGATCTGTTCCCTTTTTTGTCTAAGCTTCTTCAACAAAGTTAAAATATAGCTTTACTCCCCCATACCCCAAATCTCTTTTTGTTATTTGACTTTTTAAAAAAGTTGTATTATCTTTATAGTATTAAATAAAACTCTTGATCATGTACTTAACTCACTAATTAAATACCTAAATAATAATTGGTGAATGATATATATATTTTTAGGCAATCGTCTTTTAACTGGTTCTAGCTGTTTGCAACTGTGGTCCAGTGCTAACTTGGAGAAATCAGCTGAAGATGAAAATCCAGATAAAACAGATCTTAACTTTGGGGATTGGAGATGCATTTGGCATTGCAAGTAAGCAATTAATTAGGGGATTAAACCAATAAACCTGTTCCATGTGGTCTTATAAATGCATTTTAGTTGGTGTAAAACCATACTAACATAAAAAGTATTGATTTTGACATGCCTTTTCTTATATACAGAGGATTCACCATTTCCCATGTTCTGCAGACCCTTTTTTACTTTTTTTAAATTGTTGAATAAACGACTAGGAAGAAACATAGAAATGTGTTAGGCCTATATGAAGATAGTTAAATAAGAACTTGCTAAATTATACAAAAGGAGACAGAGACACCTGTCATGCTTCTGAATGGAAGTTTTCCTATTGTGAAGAAGTATATTTTTCCCAGACTAATCTGTATGTTGAACATCATCCTTATCAAAATCTCATTGGAATTTCTACTTTTGAGCATAGTTCAAAATTTTATTTACAAGGACAAATATGGGAAAATCAGGAAAATCCTGAAAGAAGAAAAGAATGAAGATATACAGTATAGTAAAATGAATTCTAAAGCTACCACTGGTCAAGCAGTTTGTTGCTGATACAGGAACAGATAGATTAGGGTCCAGGGTTAGACCCAATTATACATGGAGATTCAGTATATAAGGTGGAATTTTACATCAGTGGGGCAACTTGCTAGCTCTGTGGAGGAGAAAACGACGTTAGAATCTCTTTCATACTTGGCACCAAAATAAATTTCAAAGGAAGAAGAAGCAATATCTATACAATGAAAAAATTGTAGAAGAAAATATCGGTGAATTGTCATAGTTTAATACTACCATGTCCAGTATGATAGCCGCATTTCACTTGAACCCTTGAAATATGGCTAGACTTAATTGAGATGTCCTAAAAGTATAAAATGAACACTAGATTTCAAAAACTTTGCACAAAGAAAAAAATGTAAAACTCTTATTAAATTTTAATTGGTTACACATTAAAATGATAATATTTTTGATATATTGGATTAAATAAAATATACTTAATTTCACCTGTTTCTTTTTACTTTTTTAAATGTCACTACTAGGAAATTAAAAATTACATATTGGGCTAACATTTATCATTTGTGTTCTATCACTGTTGGATGAGAAGCGCCGTTTTAGAGTTATGGAAAAAATTTCTAAGTATGAAACCAAAACTGGAAACTGAAAGGAAAGAAAAGGAAAAAATTAATAGTTTTGTGTATGAATAAAAAATTTCTGTAAAGCAAAAAGACCATAAGGAAAAGAACCAAAAACTTGTTGGGAAATATGTACAATTTTGGGTTAATGCCTTTTTTAAAAGCAGGTCTTAAAAATTAACTAGAAAATAACAGATATCTCAAAAGTAAACAAAAATGGACAATGAAGAGAAAATTTTTTTGAGAAAATTTTTAAACTGTAGTACATATGAGTAATGAGCATATTAATAGTTGATTGGCCTCACTCAAAATCAAGAAATGTGAAATATCCATAAAGAAGAGAATGAATAATACCCATTACGAGTGAGTGGAGAAAAGGTATTCTAATATACTGTTAATAAGGACATACAATTGATGTCACCTTTATAGAGATCAATTTGGAAGTATGAATCAACAGCCTTAATTTTTCTTATGCCCTTTAGATAGCAAGTCCAAGTTTCTTTCATTCATTCAACAAATATTTGTTGAGTGCTTATCATGTTCCAGACAGTGGTAAAAGTGCTTAGAATATAGCTGTGAACACACAGGGGGAGACAGACAATACACCAGTAAATCAGTATGACAGGATGTTAGGAATGGCGTTCTCCCTGAGTTAGTTTTACATATTTTTTAAAAATTTATTTTTTAAAATTTTGGCTGTGTTGGGTCTTTGTTGCTGCGTGCGGGCTTTCTCTAGTTACGGTGAGCAGGGGCTACTCTTCGTTGCGGTGCGTGGGCTTCTCATTGTGGTGGCTTCTCTTGTTGCGGAGCACGGGCTCTAGGCGCGCGGGCTTCAGTAGTTGTGGCTCGCAGGCTCTAGAGCGCAGGCTCAGCAGTTGTGGTGCACGGGCTTAGTTGTATGTGGAATCCTCCCAGACCAGGGCTTGAACCCGTGTCCCCTGCACTGGCAGGCAGATTCTTAACTACTGCGCCACCAGGGAAGTCCCCTGAGTCAGTTTCATATGAAGCAGTAATAAGGTATATAAATCAGATACCAAAGTCAGAGTAAGGCAGACCTCCTATATATATAGAATATACAAAGGAGATTTCAAAGGAGCTGGTTCCATGTTTTTTTTGCACACCCCCCCCCCCAGCCAGATCATGGGTGTTAAAAAGGGTTTACATGTAGAGAGGAAATAAGATTTTGCAAAGATAGTCTTTAGAAAGAGCTAATGGGGGAGAGAAGAACAAAGAAGTGCTATAGTGCCTTCACTGCAGATCTAGTAAGGGGATTCCTTGGGTTGAACTGAAAATTTGAAATGTATTTCTTGCATTTGGGAGAGGGGAAGGATCTTAAGTTAAATCATAATCAGAGTTATACAGTGGTAAATTGGACTAGACATACTAATTGTTTATTTGAGGTGGTTTGTTATTTAAGTAAGCAATAAAGCCTTGGAATAGAAACTATGCCAGTTTTATTATAGGATCAACTGAAGATTACCCTAACTGGAATACATTTCAAAGTTGGGTTTGATCATACATTTGTGGTGCATTTAGAACACTGCTTATACCTGTTAGATGAGGACCAGTAGGTACGATAGAGAATAATTAAATAGGGTAGGGGGAAGAAGAGTAGAGGTGACGTTTGAGTATAGACCTGAAGGAAGTGAGTGAGTAAGCTATGTGTGTGTATCTTCTGGTGAAGAACGTTGTAGGAGGAGGGAACTAGTGCAAGGCTCTGAGGTAAAAGTGTATGTTACCTTGTGGCTGGAGTAAAGTGAACAAAGTGAGGAGTAATAGGGGAAATGGTCAGAGTCAGAAGTCAGCTTATAGGTTATTGTGAGGCTTTTGCCTTTTATTTATTTATTTATTTATTTATTTATTGCGGTATGTGGGCCTCTCACTGTTGTGGCCTCTCCCGTTGCGGAGCACAGGCTCCGGACGCACAGGCCCAGCGGCCATGGCTCACGGGCCCAGCCGCTCCGCGGCATGTGGGCTCTTCCCAGACCGGGGCACGAACCCATTTCCCCTGCATCGGCAGGCGGACTCTCAACCGCTGCGCCACCAGGGAAGCCCTTGCCTTTTATTTTGAGTGAGTTGGGAAGGCCTTGGGGGTTTTAAGCAGAGGGTGTGTGGAGATCTGTTGGGTTGGCCAAAAAGTTCGTTCGGTTAGTGAATACGTTCAATAAAGTTCTTCGTGAAAATGAAAAATGTCTCTTATTTTTACTTAAAACCAAACGAATTTTTTGGCCAACCCAGTAATTCCCTTTTAAAAGAACTGCTTTAGCTACTGTTTTAAGAAAAGACTGTAGGGGCAACAAGGTCACAATCATGGAGACCAGGCTTTTTTTTTTTTTTTTTGCGGTACACGGGCCCCTCACTGCTGTGGCCTCTCCCATTGCGGAGCACAGGCTCCGGACGCGCAGGCTCAGTGCCATGGCTCACGGGCCTAGCCGCTCCGCGGCATGTGGGATCTTCCCGGACCGGGGCACGAACCCGTGTCCCCTGCATCGGCAGGCGGACTCTCAACCACTGTGCCACCAGGGAAGCCCCAGACTTTTAATTATTTGTTTTAAAGATGTTCTTAGGATTAACCAGATGCATAAACATGTGTGTGCAAAAATGTTCACTGTACTACTTAATGTTCATGACGTATTTTAAAATAAATATTACAAAGCAAATTGTAGATATGGCATCAGTTTCCATCTCCTTTCCCACACCCTTCCACAGAAGGTAGATGGAGAGGGAGAGTGGAAGAGGTCTGGAAGTCAGTGTATTAAAATGTTAACCGTGATTTTGCATGGGAATGAGTGTTGTGGTATTGGTGAAGCTATGGATGATTTTATTTTCTTCCTTTCACCCATTTGTATCAATATTTTCTGTTATGTATTTGTAACATTTAAAATCAGGGGAGGGACTTCCCTGGTGGTCAGTGGTTAAGACTCTGCGCTCCCAATGCAGGGCACCTGGGTTCGATCCCTGGTCAGGGAACTAGATCCCGCATGCCGCTCTTAGGAGCCCTCATGCCGCAACTAAAAGATTCCGAGTGCCACAACTAAAGATCCTGCATGCAGCAACGAAGATCCTGCGTGCCGCAAGTAAGACCTGGCGCAGCCAAACAAACAAATAAGCAAACAAACAAATATTTTTTAGAAATCAGGGGAAAAAAGTTATTTTTATTTGGAATGAAATGTGACAGAATACCTCTTTGGCCTGCTTTACAAATAAATTTAGGATGAATCTGTCTAAGCATGAACTTGGGTAAAGAAAAGGAAAGCAATCATAGTGAGAAGTGTCTTGAGATCAGTATATACAGGTAGCCAGAAGGGAAGGTGAGAAAGGGAAATGAGCCAAAGCTCCTTGGAGAAGAAAAGACAACTATGTACCAAGTATGTTGGTGAACTTGGAAGGCCTAATCCATGATAGTTGCAAGTCTCCCATTAACCCATATGTAATCTTTAATTATGCAAATGCTGCCTTAAGGCAGAATTCGTTTTAAAATACTGATTTACTGGGCTTCCCTGGTGGCGCAGTGGTGGAGAGTCCGCCTGCCGATGCAGGGGACGCGAGTTCGTGCCCCGGTCCGGGAAGATCCCACATGCCGCGGAGCGGCTGGGCCCGTGAGCCATGGCCGCTTGGCCTGCGTGTCGGGAGCCTGTGCTCCGCAACGGGAGAGGCCACAGCAGTGAGAGGCCCGCGTACCGCAAAAAAAAAAAAAAATACTGATTTACTGTCCTTGTAAATGTATGTTGGAATATAAGTATCTATGGCTCTGGAAATTAGATTTCCAGATTAAAAAATGAAACCTTTCTTTCTCACATCCTAAGGGAATGAGACCTATGGCTCTTTTGTCTTAAGCTTTAAAGACTGACAAGTCATTCCTTACATGATTCTTATGCATGGATATTTTTACATAAAAAATAATTTTTATATTTAATATTAAGTTTTCTATTTTTTAATTTATTTTATATTTATGAGATATACTTAAAAGTGTGAAACTTGTGTTATCACAAAATTTTCTATTTGAAGCAAATTGCTGAATATAGTTTAGAGAAGTAATGTTGCATTCTCTTATTTAATTTTCCTTGAAAATTATTTCTTTTCTGTTTAATTTACAGAACTGCTTCCCAAGTTCATTTAATGAAGTTTTCACCAGATGGCAAATTTTTTGCCACTGCTGGGAAGGTAATTTGTAAAAATACTATTGTCAAGTTGTGTTTATGGTATATTTTGAAATGTCAGAAAAAATTAGCTGGCTTCATTAAGTTGAAAACATTTTCTGTTAAAAATGTTAAATAGCAAAAATTGGCTAAATATTGTGTTAAAGGCAGTATGGTATAATTGAAACAACATAGATCAAAGGTAGATCTGGGTATAAATTTGCCATTTACCAACTGTTTGATCTTGGGCAAGTAGTACTCTCTTTGAGCCTTGGTTTTCTCATGTATAAACTGAGGATGATAGTACCTACCTCATAGGTCATTGATCATCAGATTAGTTTAGACAGTGTATGTAAAGTGCCTGGCACAGAGTCATGGATGAAGTCTACTGTCAGTAATCAACTATAACTACTATTTATGTTATCTTTTAGCTGACAGCTGTATTAGGCTGTATTTACAGTAAAAGAATTTACAGACTTTCTAGAAGGACATTTGTAACTTTTCTTCGTTATTACCTGTTTATTTCAGAATAATGCATTCCCTTGAAATTATTTTTATTTTTAATCATTGGTTCACAGAGCACTTTACATACAACGAATAGTCGGAAGTTATTGTTCCCATGGCTCAAAACCTGCAGACTAAGAATATGAGATACACCTTAAATCCTCAGTGAGGTTTTTTTAGGATAAAAGTAGAGCTGTTTAATCTAATTGACTTTACAGTCGACTAGCTTTGGCAATGCAATTAATAGCTTAAGAACAGAACCTGGTACATGCTAGTCTCTCTTGTTCTTGCTTTCCTTCTCAAATTAGGAGATGCAATTTTGATTGTGCTTAGGATATTTTACATAGTAGTAGTGGCTAACTACTTATCATCAACATTTTCTTTGAACAGTCACATGGTAATTTATAAAAACTGTGTTTTCAAAAATCAGCAGTCTTTCGAAGTCTGCTAATGGTAATGCTTTCTTATTTGGTATTTGGCTAAGTGGGCACGTGAAGCCTTAACTTCATCTTTAGGTCTTTCCTAAATGACTTTATTTTCCATACCAAATGGTAACTAGCATTTTCCTTAAACCAACCCTTGCAAAATACACACATTCACACACATTAATTCTTAAAGAACAGTTAAGGAATGCTATAAGAAAAGTTATCAGAATCAGAGATTTTCTTCCTAATTTCTCCATGCCCAACTCCTCTTCACATCCCTAAGTTCCTTTAATTGGGGAGAAAAATCTTACTTTTGGTATTTGACTTAACCTTTAATTTAATGATCTGGATGTTTTTTGTTTTTTTTTTCCCCTTAGGATGACTGTCTTTTAAAGGTATGGTATAATGTAGAAAACTGGCGGACATCTGTTACCTCTCCAGATAAAAGTTCAGAAAAACAATCCCAAGGAGAAATGGACTTTTCTTTTGTATATCTGGCCCATCCTCGAGCTGTAAATGGATTTTCCTGGCGTAAAACAAGCAAATATATGCCTAGGTCAGTGGATTAGTCATTTGTCCCATGTATTAAGAGAACGTCATCTTTGTGACTTTGACTGCTTTTCTCACTTTGAGAATCATTGCTTTAGGATTTTTGCCTATGAAGATTCAAGTAATACTAGATAGTTCTTGGACTGCAGACCTCTGGCCACCGGTCAACTATGGTTGACGCTTAAGAGGAGAGCCATATGAAAGGATAATTTACCTCTAGGTCAGATATCTTTGAGTGACAGAGTTGTGCATCCTTTTCTTCTCTATGTTATGTATCCAATTCTTTCATCTCTTAATCATTCTCCAAATTGCCATTTGCATCAACTTTTTCACATTTTACTCCCTTATCTTGTCCCTTCTGTATCTCCTCTGTTTTCCCTTTTTTTTTAATTAAAAAAAAAGGCTTTATTGAGAACATATACCATAAGGCCTCAAATATTTCTTTTACTGCACCCAGCATCTTTGAGGAGAAGTGCATGGGTTAATACATTATGATGCCCTAAACTAGGTATTAGTTTAACCTACACATGCATGCACAAACACACCTGTTAGTACTTCTTTTCTTTCCTGTAGTCCTTGCAAGACTTGATAATCCTGTTGAATTTTTGCCTATATTTAGTAAGTTACAGAGCTATTGTATTACTTAAGTATAGGTAGAAATCCTTTTTGTTCCACATGGCCATTTTCAATTTGGCCACACTATGGATCAGTACAGGTTTTCCCTTATCTTTTTGTCATCTGAGATGTCTTAAGCTGATCCATGGTAGCATACCTAGATCATTTGTTGACTTCAGTTTTGCTCTTCTGAGCCAGCAGAGTATACCTAAATTTTTTAAAAATTATTTTAGACATTTTTTAGAGCAGTTTAAGGTTCACAGCAAAGCTGAAGGGAAGGAACAGAGATTTCTCACATAATCCTGTCCCCCACATATGCACAGCCTCCCCCATTATCAACATCCTCCACCAGAGTGGTACATTTGTTACAGTTGATGCTTATTTCAACACATTATTTTCACTTAAAGTTCATAGTTCACTTTGTGGTTCACTCTTGGTGTTGTGCATTCTATGGGTTTGGATAAGTGTATAATGGCATGTATCCATCATTGTTATACCTAGACTTTGTTGAGCTAGTTTGGAGTGCAGTAGTTACCATTCTTCCTACCTCAGTCCTACAGTCTAACAAAGCATAGGAGTAGGACACTGTAGGTACAGTGATGGTTCTTTTGTTAGAAGTATGTTTCACAGTTTTTGGGCTAAGGGAGAGTGGTGTGGGCAATCTGTATTGTTTGCAAAAGCACCTTCACTGCAGCTTCACTTTGAGGACTGTTGCTCTAGTACCTCTGAGACCATTGCCCACACGTATGAAAACATGTTTAGAATAGAATGAGCTATGACAAATGTAAAGTGAAAAAAGCTGTCATCACAAACCGTTAACCTTTTAGAACTATCAGAAGATTACATTATTTCGGAGGCTGATTTCTTCTATTCCAGGTATTTTCATATGCAGCCAGTTAGACCACCAGAATACTAAAAAAGAGGCTTGTGAAATATTGTATCTTTTGAGAGAGGACAGTCACATCTGCTCCTGACCTAGTTCACTTAGTGTTGGCGAAAGTGATCACGGTGGACGCAGAGGCAATACCTTAAACTGGGGCATTACGAATGCCCAATGACAGCAAAAAGGCATATTAGGGTTTTTTTTTTTTGCCCTGCTTATTTTATCTCTTATCAACTAAATTCTACAGCATAGGGAACTGATACAGAACTAGACTTTTCTGTTAGTTATGGCATCTTTTCAAGGTTTCCAGAATTTCACTTTTGGATCCATTTCATTAAAGAACCAGCTAATCTCCCTTAGTTCTTTTAGTTTTCATTTTTTGTTTCACCAGCTGCCTGCAGATATATAGTGGGAAGGCTGACCCTTTCTCATGAGGATGAAAGAGATCCCATCAAAGACCATTATCCTTTCTGATATGGAATCTTAAAATTAAGATGCTTAACCAAATGGTAATACTTTATACAAAGGGCCTGCTGGCTTGAGAGAGAAGAATGGGGAAATGTTTGTAATGAGCATGTACTTCTTTACAAGTTAAAAATTGATGTATGGGGCCTCCCTGGTGGCGCAGTGGTTGGGAGTCCGCCTGCCGATGCAGGGGATACGGGTTCGTGCCCCGGTCTGGGAGGATCCCATATGCCGCGGAGCGGCTGGGCCCGTGAGCCATGGCCGCTGGGCCTGCGCGTCCGGAGCCTGTGCTCCGCAACGGGAGAGGCCACAGCAGTGAGAGGCCCGCGTACCGCAAAAAGAAAAAAAAGAAAAAAAAATTGATGTATGTAGGACAGGTTAGGAGGTCTGGTTATATCCCCCTAAAACGTCCAAAAGTTGGTTCTACATAACTAGTTTCAAAAGCATCTCAGCCTGTTGTTTCGTCAACATAGGGCAGCTAAATAAAATAAAATTTACAAAAAAAGGACAGCTGTTGCAGACACTTACCCATCACATGGTTGCCCCATATAAGGTCATTCATTTATATATATATATTTATTTATATATATATATATATATTTTTTTTTTTTTTTTTTGGTTGGAGAGGAGAGTGCTATACCTGAATATGATATGCTTATTGGAGAGAGAATAAGATACCTTGATGAAGAAGTGAGGAAGGGGGAGGTATTGCCTGAGCAGTGCCTCAAATACATCAGGATATTTCTTCTGTGCCATGCTTATATTACCTGCCAGCTGTTTGTAAGGCGTGGCATTATTTGTAAGGCGTGGTATCCTGAAGAGAGTCATCTGGGGTCGAAGCCCTGTCCATGCTTCTGAGTTGTGCAACTTTTTAGCTTGCTTTGTTGGTCTTGCCTAAGTTCTGTACCTCTCCTGATTGCTGTCTGTTCAGGCCTTTAGTCTCCTATCTTCTGCTCTTTCTTTATAAGCCTTCCCATTCTGCCGTTTACTGATTGGCACTGTGAACCTTGAACTTCCATATTGCCTTTTTGTATTTTCTTCTGTTTCTGTTTATTTTTAATCTCATTGCTACTGCTTGTGTGTATGTAAATGTACTAGAGAGAAACTAAGAGAGGGAAGGAGGGGAGGAAAAGGTCAGAGGGAGATAGAGGGAAAAAGGGAGAAAAATGAAGGAGGAAGAGGAGGGAGAGGCACAAGGCCAGGGAAAGGAAGGAGAAACAGAGGGTTTGGAAAGGTAAGAAGAAGGAGGGGCCCTAGGAGGGGGGTAGCGGTGAGAGGTAGGAGAGGTGGAAAGGGAGGGTGGGTTGGAGGAGCTGAGAAGCAGAGAATTATAGGAGAAAGCAGAGGGAGAGAAGCCCAGAGAGTAGATGGAAAGGGGAGAAAAGTAGGGGAGTATACACAGAGGGGGAGGGGAAGGGAGGGAGGTGTTAAAACAGAGGAGGGAATCTGAAGGAGAGAGCTACCAAGACAAAGCAAGCTGTTCTCCCTTTTCTTCCCCTTTGCTATTGTTCTTAAATCAAGTAGATACGTTTGTTTTAAAAAGTGACTACTATGGAATATTTTAATTTTTTTCTTTAACTTACTGGGTTACTTGATAGAAACCTTCTACTGATTGTTCTCTTTTAATCAGATATGTTTGAATAAGTGTCTATTATAGGATATTGCAACTTTTTTTTTTTTTAATTTGCTGGGTTATCCAGTAGAAACGTAGTCTTTGTTAATAGGGTTTCAGCCTTTGAGCTCTTGATGCTTATGGGGTTTATTAACATATGTGTAATTGTTTTGTTGTTATTTTGTGGGGTGGCAAGACAGGAAATGCACTGAAAGTCAAAAATGACTAATGAAGGAGGTGGCTAAAAAATCATGAATTTTTCTATTGCACTTGACTGCTTTTGTCATATGTTAGGCAAGGAAAGAGTAAGTGTACTAGTTACTTTAGCTTATTAGTGACAAGTGCTTGTACCTTTACAGAAAGTAAAAATGAAGCATTGCGAAATAATTCAAATAAACATCCACTGAATAAATCAGAAAATTTTAATAGAAGAAGTCACATTTTTTCCTTGTTTATTAACTGAGCAAGTATGGTATGATTTCAGTTTTTGTTCTTTAGATGTAAGAAGAATCTTAGACTACTGAAACGGGAACTACTGAGTTCCAGGCAGAAAAGAAGAGGTTAGCAAGCATTTGCTGTGATGAAATCAAATACCCAACTCAGTTGTAATGGCTTTGGCTAAATACATTACATAAATGTATATTGACATTTTCTTCATTGATACCTTAGTTGGGTGCATTTAAATAATTATAGAAACATTGTAGAATGTGATACTGTGGGAAATTTATACTTTTGCCTCTAAAATCTTTTTATTCCTTAGGGCTTCTGTATGTAATGTACTGTTGACTTGCTGCAAAGATAACATATGTCGTCTTTGGGTAGAGACATTTTTACCAAATGATTGTTTGCTCTATGGAGGTGACTGCAACCATTGGACTGAACCAGTTAATTTAACAAATAACTTCAAGAGAAATGCTTCCAGTAAAGAACGAGTTCAAAATGCTTTAGATGTGAGTGTTTTTGTTAGATGTTATTTCCTACAAGTCTTAAAATCTTTAGTACGTGGCCTTTTTTGTAACATTCATCTTAATTAATATTCAAAGTCATGGATAGTTATGAAAAAACATCTATGTCTTAGGAAAACAGTTCTGAGAAGATTTTTGGGTGTTTTTGGGCTCAACAAGTATTCTTAAGGGTTTTGTCTAGCATAAAACTGCCTATAATTACAAAGTTAAGCTTAGGTTAACTGATGATAACAAAAGGATGATTATACTTGACTTAGCTAAAATAATTTAAATTAAGATCTGAGAATGCAAAGATTTGACTGTAAAAATAATTTATTATTTTTCTTTCTGTATAGCTTGAGGTGTTCGTCCTGTCATAATTACAGGAATGATTAGTTTATCAGATTCTGTTCTACATTTGTTATCTTCCAAATCTCCAAGAACTTGAATTATTTACCTTGCTAATTGCTATAGTATGGGAAGTAAAAGTCAGTTTTTGGTGTTGGGGCTAATTCAACATAGACTAGTTAACAGATTCTTCTTCTTATTTTCTTAATATTGAAAATAAGAAAGTGACCTAAAAATGATGTATCTTTGAATGTTTTGTGTGAATATGGAACCACTATTTCTCAAATTTAGATAGTATTCTAGTGACACAGAATATAAATAAGTATATATTGTGTAGAGACGCAACCACTGATAGAATGGTTATGTGTAATAATAGTTGAAAGAAGTCCTTGACTAGGAATCTGAAGACCTTTGTTCCACTTTTAGATGACCTTGTGTTCTCTATAAACTATTTTATCATATGAAAGATGAGGATAACGATATTTGCATTGTCTGCTTTATGGGTCAAATGAGATGATCTCTGTGAAAGTGCTTTGCAAACTATGAAATATCATCCTAATGTATGATGGTAGTTTTATTCAGTGCTTTGTGGTCATAGGAAGTAAACTGAGGACACAAAGAGAACAGTATACATAAGGACATCATTTTCCACAGACACATTGTAAACTTTTTTTAAGTTTAGGAAATTAATTCTCAGAAAATATTAAATAAAAATTTAAAGTATTGTGTGATGGTTAAAAGAAGAGTCAAGCAGTTTACGTTCCAGGCTTATTCCAGGTTTCACTTTTGCTGTACAAAAATACTGCAAGATACTTGTACATATAAACTTATCTGAAATAGGATATATGTACTATCTAATAATCATTATGTAACCTATACATATATGCTTATGACAATATAGGCATTAGTTTTACTTTGTTTTGCATTGTTTGACTTTGTTTTTATTCTCACAGGTAAATCTGAAACATTTTCGTAGAGGTCGGAGGAGATCACTTGCACTTGTAGCACATACTGGATACCTGCCACATCAGCAAGATCCTCATCACGTTCACAGGAACACTCCACTGCATGCCAATGCACTTTGCCACTTTCATATTGCAGCCAGCATCAACCCAGCCACGGGTAATAAAGCACTGTTCAGAAAATGTTTTTCAAATTGAGTAGATGGATTTTTATCACCAATAAGTTATACTTTTACTTTTTTAGTAAGTAAAAAATTGTAGGTGACTTTCTTAGCTAACTTTTCATTATAGCCGTTCACTGATTATAGAAAAAGAAGTTTTTATTTACTTGTTTGCTTCTTAAGTCTGTGATTTGGTCTGTAATTTTAGATCTTGATAAGTCATTGAGATTCTGTATTAGTTTATTCAAAAGTTGAGATTTGAGCTAATACATAACAAAGAGGTTAACACCTCAGAGTAGTATTTTATAATTATTGTATAGTTGTTCAAACGAAACCAATGTGTTTCGTACTTGATCTTTGGAGCCATTTCAGAAATAGGGCAGAAATATGTAGAAGTTATAACTGGAAGAATTAAGAAACTTATCTCTGTAGTCAAGTAGGTACTGTGAAACAGATTGAAAGATCTAGAATACCTGGGTTTATCTATGAAATTGAAGACTGAGGTGTTTATCATTTTAGTAAATATTTTCTGAGAGTTTAAAAACCAAGTGGTCACAGTTGGGGCATTTAAAGTGGAACCTTAGACTGTTACTGGGAAAAAAGTTAATATTTGCACACGATAAATGCCATCTGTACAGGAAGTGTAAAGTAAAATCCTCCTTTTGCCTCTATTCCACCCTAGTCTTCCTTCCCAGAAGATGACCACTGTTGATGAGTTTTTATGTATTTTGAGATATTCTTAAAACATGAATTAAGCATAACCTATTTCCATATAACACACTGGATTTGTAGTATTGCGTTCTTCAAGAAACATAGCAATAAATACAGTCCATTAGTTACTTGAATCAAAGTGAGAAGTACTTTGATAAGTTAAAAAGTGCTGAGATACCTGTGGTAGGAATAAAGAGTATTTGCTGATTTTTAAAATTTTATATGGTTAACAAGAGTCCCAGCTCTAAAAGAATCCAAAATCCATGAGCCATGAAAATGTAAATGGGAGAATATTGAATTATTTTTATTAAAATATTGTTTTATTACCTTATCAAAAAACGTACATTGTCAGCGCTTATAATATACAGAGGCAACTCTAGGTCAGTGGAATAATTTTGAAAGTCTTTGCTGAGTAAAGGACAATATTTTGAGAATAAAGAAAGCTTGGATTCTCACTTTAATGGAAAAGGCTGAGGTATTATGAAAAAAAGAAACCCTGAGTTCCTGTGTAACATCTCTCTGACTACCTTGCAATAAGGAAAACTCTAAAACCTTTCTTTAGGTTGTAGGTCCCTAAGAAAAATTCATACATGTAGGGCAAATCAAAGCAAAATAATAATAAGAGCTATATTAGATCTTGTGAAAACTCCTTTCCCTAAATTAGGTCTGTTAGAATGACTTTCCTGCAAGGCCCAACTCAGATATGGCTTCACTTATTTGTCCATCAATGGAAAATGATACAGGAGAGGAGTTCTTAATAGCATGTTCTCTTAGCTCTAGTTCTTATACTCTTTCCATGAAGATGTCTCATAAAAAATGACTTTATCAGATTCTTTGAGTGAGGTCAGGAGGCAAAGGAAATGTGAGTATCTTTTCAGCCAGAATGCTTCTGCTAAAAGTCAGCATAAGCCCCTAGTTTTGTGTACTTAACAGCTAGGCCTGTGATCTACTTTAGGCACTGCTTATCTCTTCTGAGTTGATTGTAAGTTGAAAATCAGAAAATCCTACCCATTTAGTTTTCTTGGGGACACTCTTTCAAACCCTAACACTATTGTGTATCTACCTACGAACAGTGGGATTGGCAGTTCAGCCCCTCAAGGGTTTTATTGGGTGTTTAGTCTGTGCCAGTATAGGAACTGGAGATAGTGGTAGGAACTGGAGATACAGTAGTGATCAAAACAGTGTGGTCCTTGCTCTTACGAAGCATATAACTAGGTAGGAGATAGATAAATATTAATCAAATAATTATACTAATGAATATATAGTAATAAACAGAGCTCTTGGATTAGATAATATCCATCAACTCTTAGAACCCAACGCCAATAAGAAGGGACAGAAAAACGATTCTTTTTTTTTAACATCTTTATTGGAGTATAATTGCTTTACAATGGTGTGTTAGTTTCTGCTTTATAACAAAATGAATCAGCTATACATATACATATGTCCCCGTATCTCCTCCCTCTTGCGTCTCCCTCCCTCCCACCAGGAAAAAGATTCTTCTGTCCTTTCTTTTACCATTCATCCCCTATAATACTGTTCCTATTGGTGTCCAGCAATAGACGGTATTTGAACAAATACTTAAAATTGTTTATATTTCCTTTTTAAAAAAATCAGTAGATTTGCTCTGGAGAAAATTATTTACCTTCCCTGAATCCATTTCAGCCTATAATGTTCAGCAGACACCAGCATGATCTAGATTTGGATTTTATTTAATAATGATAGACAAAGTTTCCTTTACCTCTGTTAAGTTAGGATTGTCATTTTTCACAATGTACTCTGAATTTGTACTTCAGTATACTTAGCAGTGATTTCAAAAGTAATACCAAGGAACAATTTTTTTTAGCTGAGTTGGCTTGTCTTGAATGCTTTTCTTGAATATAAGGGAACCTCAGTTTCATACTTTCTAACTTCCATCTTGATGCTAATAAATAAGCAGTACCTATCTTAGAATTAGGTATGTCGTGAAAAAAGTTAATATGAGAGTCTTAAGTAAAAGAAAGTTGTTGCTGTTGAGATAAACATATCACTGGTTCCTTTGACAACTTAATGATGGCATTTTTAATGGTAGATCAGGTTAAAATATATTTCTAACCAAAGTTTCTATACAAATTAAGAAGACTACCCTATTAACATGTCTGCAAATTATAGACATATTTCTTAATGAGAATATTTTTTAAAATTATAGAAAAAAATGTATATGTATGTATATATAAATAAGTTACGGTATATAACGTAGAATGTATAATTTTATTTTCTTTACAGTAAGTGTATTAAATTTACCATTTAAGTCTGTTTTCATTAATAATAATTGTGTGAGCCATTATATTGTGAGTCTTATTTATAGGTTAAATAAAATGTATGGCAGAGGTTTAAAGATAAATGTAACAGTAAATAATAAAAATAAGAGACATGGATGTTTTGTATGCTAGCATGATAGAAATTTTAATATTTTGTTGTTCTTTATAGACATCCCACTTCTTCCTTCTATTACGTCTGAGTCTAAGTGAAAATGAAGAGAAGAGTGGACCTTTTGTGGTACACTGGCTAAACAATAAAGAATTGCATTTTTCTTTGTCCATGGAAGTCTTTTTACAACAACTTAGAAAAAGTTTTGAGCAACCATCTTCTGAGATGAGTGTAGAAGACTCTAATCAGGCAGATGTAAAACCTGATGAAGGTAAAGCTTTAAGAAGGATAAAAATTATAAAGTTTTATTTAAAATAGCAAAGATTTTTATATTATGGTAACACCAGCTACTGTTAGAAATAACTTTCAAATTGCAGGGGCTTAATACAAATTTGGACTAGCTCATTTAATAATCCAATGTAGATGCTCCTGTTCCAGGTGGCTTCTTTCCTGATGATGATATAGGGACTTAGACCTCTCCGTACTTACGCTTCTGTCAGCCACTAGGGTCTTGCTACTTAGAGGACTATCTGCAGACTAGCAGCATTGTCATTATTAGGAATGTACAATCTCAGGCTCCACCTGGAGCTACAAGAATCTGTAATTTAATGAAATTCCCAGATGAGTTATATGTATATTAAAGTTTGAGAAGCAGTAAACTAGGGCCTTCAGGTTTGCATTCAGCGTCAAGTAGAGAGAGAGAAATCAAAAATGTTTTTGTTCTTTGTTTTAATTACAAGATTGCACGTTCCCCTTTAAAAAAAAATGAAAAAACAATACAGGCGTGTATAAGGTTTCCATATTGTTAAGTTTGATGAGTGTCCTTCCAGATTTATTCTTTTCTGTGCTCGCACAAATATATGCATAAAGGTAGTTTTTTTAAAAAGTTGTACTATGGGAGTTCATTTTTCAATGAAAATAGTGTGCTGCAGCTTACTTTTTAAATTCAGTAATGGGCACTTTTCTTTCTCATTATTTTTAACAGCTCCTGAGTCAAGAGACTCAAGAGAAAACTTAAGCATTTTTTCGGATAGCCATTTAAATTGATTTAAATTGTTTTTCACTATATACTGATAATGGTATAGTAACACATCTCTTCGTCTTTGTGTGAATTTTTCTGTAAGGTAGATTCCTAGATGGGGAATTAGCGTGGTGTATAAGCATTTTTTTTTTTTTTTTTTTTTTTTTTTGCTGTACGCGGGCCTCTCACTGCTGTGGCCTCTCCCGCTGCGGAGCACAGGCTCCGGACGCACAGGCTCCGCGGCCATGGCTCGCGGGCCCAGCCGCTCCGCGGCATGTGGGATCCTCCGGGACCAGGGCACGACCCCGTGTCCCCTGCATCGGCAGGCGGACTCTCAACCACTGCGCCACCAGGGAAGCCCAAGCATTTTTAAATTTCAATAACTTCTGTCAGATTACCCTCTAGTAATGTTTTACCAGTATATGTTCCCTCTACGTATATTCAGATATCCTTTTTTCACATCCTTGCCAACACTGGATCTATCTGTTATTTTTTGGCCGTTGATATGGACAAAATGGTGTCTTGTTTTACTTTGAATTTTCTTGAGTTAAATTGAGCAGAATTATGTTAACCCTTCTGTGGTTTGCCTCTTCGTGCCTTTTGCCTAATTTTCTGTTATTTTTCTTAATGATTTTATGTCTTGACTAATTTTTTTTCTTTTTTTTATTAGTTTCTGTTTTATAACAAAGTGAATCAGTTATACATATACATCTGTTCCCATATCCCTTCCCTCTTGCGTCTCCCTCCCTCCCACCCTTCCTATCCCAACCCTCCAGGCGGTCACAAAGCATCAATCTGATCTCCCTGTGCTATGCGGCTGCTTCCCACTATCTATCTACCTTACGTTTGGTAGTGTATATATGTCCATGCCTCCCTCTCGCTTTGTCACAGCTTACCCTTCCCCCTCCCCATATCCTCAAGTCCATTCTCAAGTAGGTCTGTGTCTTTATTCCTGTTTTACCCCTAGGTTCTTTATGACATTTTTTTTCCTTAAATTCCATATATATGTGTTAGCGTACGGTATTTGTCTTTCTCTTTCTGACTTACTTCACTCTGTATGACAGACTCTAGGTCTATCCACCTCATTACATATAGCTCAATTTCCTTTCTTCTTATGGCTGAGTAATATTCCATTGTATATATGTGCCACATCTTTATCCATTCATCCGATGATGTTGACAAATTTTTAAAATCTGGTAAACAAGCTAACATTTTTTGAGAGTCTCTTAAGAAAGGTTTTGTATTCCTAACCAGGAATAGGGGCTGGGATGTAGAGGTCAGAATATACATATTTATTTGTATTAATAAGTTGGCATGTGTTGAAGGAAATCTGGAAATTAGGCACTATAAAATGTATTTCTTTAAAATAGTTTCTTTAAGGTGTCATATCAGTTATAAATGCTTACACCTAGAGGATGGCTAGTGTGGTTGACTTAGGTTTTATGAATCTGACATCATGAAGAAAGTACAAATTACATTCCAATAATATATTTTAAAAATTCAGCCTAATTTCAGCTCCCTCATGTTAACATGAGCAAAACTAGGGTCCAGGGAAGTACTGTGTCTTACTTCTAAGTAGTTAATTGTGGTACATCTGGGTTTAGAAACCAGTTTACCTATTTTCCAGTCTAGTATTAGTCCTTCTACTAATAATCCACTGAATCAGCCTTATAGGCCTTCTGAGTACTGAGTTAACTCCGTGGCCTTATATTCCTGGAGCAAAGTTATTTTTTAAAGGGAACCCCATTTCTTGTTTATATGAAAACTTGTGTTTTTCATTTGGAATGCATTTGTAAAGGTATTTCTTACTTTTTAGTAGTAGCTTGATTGTATTTACTTGGTTCATGAACCCTTTTGATTATAGAGATTGATGACGGTGTTGATGATCTGAAAATAAATCTTGAAAAGAAGGAATTGGGCAGTGATAAATTGGTACCAAATTCAAGTTCTGTACCATTACCATCAGCTGCCATTGATCATCAGATTGAAGTACTTCTGTCTGAATGGAGTAAAAATGCAGACATGCTATTCAGTATTCATCCCATGGATGGTTCTTTGCTAGTTTGGCACGTGGATTGGCTGGATGAATACCAGCCTGGTATGTTTCGTCAAGTACAGGTATTATTTTTATGATCTCTGGAGAGCTACTTCTTGTTAAATGTGGGTACTGTTTTGTAAAACCTCTTTATATAATTTCATGAATTCTTTTTTTTTTTTTTTTTTTTTATTTTTTTATTTTTTTCTGTACGCGGGCCTCTCACTGCTGTGGCCTCTCCCGTTGCGGAGCACAGGCTCCGGACACACAGGCTCCGCGGCCATGGCTCGCGGGCCCAGCCGCTCCGCGGCATGTGGGATCTTCCGGGATCGGGGCACGAACCCGTGTCCCCTGCATCGGCAGGCGGACTCTCAACCACTGCGCCACCAGGGAAGCCCAATTTCATGAATTCTAATGCTACTTTCTTAATTCTAGGTGTCCTTTGTTTCCAGAATTCCTGTAGCTTTCCCCACAGGTGATGCAAACTCTCTCTGTAAAAGCATAGTGATGTATGCCTGTACCAAGAATGTTGACTTGGCTATTCAGCAAGGGAAACAAAAAACTTCCAGCCTGACATGTTCCACGTCAATGCTTATATCTTCTGGTCACAGTAAATCAACTAATAGTTTAAAATGAAGCATTTTTACCCCTAATGTTATGATGATTTCAAAGCATGCTGATGGCTCCCTGAATCAACGGCTTGTCAGTTTTGCCGAGGAATCTGCCTTTTCTACAGTTCTCAGTATTTCCCACAAATCCAGATATTGTGGTCATCGCTTTCATCTTAATGATTTAGCTTGTCACTCAGTATTACCATTATTGCTGACAACGTCACACCATAACGCATTAAGGACACCAGATGTTGATAACCAAAAGGAACCTTATGGTGCTGTGAATATTGAAGAATGTTCTTTGGCACAACAGAATAAAAGCACTATTGACATGGCCTTTCAGGATCCCAATGCAGTTTACAGTGAGCTTATTCTTTGGAGAGTTGATCCAGTTGGGCCATTGTCTTTTTCTGGAGGTGTTTCTGAGCTTGCTCGGATTAATTCTCTTCATGTTTCTGCATTTTCCAATGTGGCATGGCTGCCCGCTCTTATACCCAGTTATTGTCTAGGTAAGGATTCTGATTTTTATTTAAGAACTTGAGATTTTCTGACATTATTGCTTAAGGGTGAAATTTCAAATGTTTTTAAAATACATCTAGGTGCATACTGCAGCTCTCCTAGTGCATGCTTTGTAGCAAGTGATGGACAATATCTGAGATTATATGAAGCAGCTATTGATGCCAAGAAACTTCTATATGAGCTTTCCAATCCTGAAATTTCTGTAAGTAAATGGCTTTTGAAGCTAAGAATATGATATGTTTTTAGATACTTAATTTATACTTATTGGGCATGTTCTAGAATTGTGACATATAATTTGTAATAAAATGTGTATATTTTTTAGTAATTTTTTTCACAATTGCATTGTACTCTTACAGTGATTCTAACCTCCTTTAAAAAGAAACTGTATCTTTCATTCATTCCAAAAGTAGAGTCTAGCGTCCTACAATATGTGTTTCTGTTGTACTTCTTTGCTCAGGGATAAATGGGGACTACTGACAGTATAATGTGGAATTATGTTGGTTCATCTGCAGGTTTTTTTCTAGGCAAGGGAAGCTGCAATAACAGGAGTGGAATTTTAATCTTAACCAAGAGGAAAGAGCTTTCAGCTTGGTTACACTACAGGCAGGAGTTTTTTCAACACCATTGCAAACCTTTGTCTTATGACAGAGGGCACTTGTTCCTGTGCCCAACTAATAGCAACCCACCATCTGCGTTGTCTCAGCACCTCCAACAAGCCAGTATTTCCATTCTTTTGGTTTTTGTGTTTTTAAATATGCCCTGAGGTAACTTTCAGCCATACTGAGCTTCCTGTTTAGGAGAGTCAAACTGTCCTCTCAACCATCAATTAATGTCTTTGTTAATGCTCTGGTTACAGAATTGCATAGATGTCAGTGGTCTGCTCCAATCTTGTTTTTTCCCTGTTATTTTTATTGCATGGTTTTACAGAACACAAAGTTTTTCAAAACATATATAGTGTTATAGTAGAAACGTATATTTCTTGAGGGCCTTCTATTTTTCAGGAATTGTTTTAAGTGCTGGAAATTTAGATGTGAGCAAAACAGACAAAAATCTAAGCTTATCTTCTAGTGAAAGAATATAGAAAAAAGGTGAAAATATATTAATACTTTGGAGAGAAACAATGTTGCAAAAGTAGTATGGAGTGCCAAGTAAAGTGCTGGTCAGGGAAAATCTCACAGAAGTGGTACCATTTGAGTAAAGACCTGAAGGAGATAAAGGAGCTACCTATATCAATATGTAGAGGGAAAAGATAGAGACCCTGAGGCCAGAGCATGTTTGGTATGTAAGGAACATCAAGGAGGCCATTGTGGCTGGTGCAGAATAAGTGAGGTGGAAAGTAGTCAAAAATAAAGACATAAAGTGAGCCTGGCCAGATTGTATTGAGAGTAACAAAAGCTTTTTCTGCATCTATTGAGATGATCATATTGTTTTATACTCCTTCAATTTGTTAATATGGTTTATCACATTGATTGATTTGCATATATTGAAGAATCCTTGCATCCCGGGATAAACCCCACTTGATCGTGGTGTATGATCCTTTTAATGTGCTGCTGGATTCTGTTTGCTAGTATTTTGTTGAGGATTTTTTCATCTCTGTTCATCAATGATATTGGCCTGTAGTTTTCTATCAATGTGACATATTTGTCTGGTTTTGGTATCAGGGTGATGGTGGCCTTGTAGAATGAGTTTGGGAGTGTTGCTCCTTCTGCTACATTTTGGAAGAGTTTGAGAAGGAGACGTGTTAGCTCTTCTCTAAATGTTTGATAGAAGTTGCCTGTGAAGCCATCTGGTCCTGGGCTTTTGTTTCTTGGAAGATTTTTAATCACAGTCTCAATTTCAGCACTTGTGATTGCTCTGTTTATATTTTCTATTCCTTCCTGGTTCGGTCTCGGAAGGTTATGCTTTTCTAATAATTTGTCCATTTCTTCCAGGTTGTCCATTTTATTGGCATAAAGTTGCTTGGAGTCATCTCTCATGATCCTTTGTATTTCTGCAGTGTCAGTTGTTACTTCTCCTTCTTCATTTCTAACTGTTGATTTGCATCTTCTCCCTTTTTTTCCTGATGAGTCTGACTAATGGTTTATCAATTTGGCTTCTCTTCTCAAAGAACCAGCTTTTAGTTTTATTGATCTTTGCTACTGTTTCCTTCATTTCTTTTTTGTTTATTTCTGATGTGATCTTAATGATTTCTTTCCTTTTGCTAACTTTGGGTCTTTTTTGTTTTTCTTTCTCTAATTGCTTTAGGTGTAAGGTTAGGTTGTTTATTTGAGATTTTTCCTGTTTCTGGAGGTAGGATTGTATTGCTATAAACTTCCCTCTTAGAACTGCAGTTGCTGCATCCCATAGGTTTTGGGTCATCATGTTTTCATTTCACATAACTGATGTGTCTTAGATGCTTAACATGAAAACAAATATTCTCAAATCAGCAGTGTCCTTTTGCTTTTTGTATCACTTCTATGTTATATCATTATTTAAACAATACTGTAGCCAATTAATGTACATAGGGAAAAATGAAGCGACCATAAAGAAAGCTTAAGTTTTTCTATTATTTAATATCTTTTCATAGAAGGCAACTTGACAACTGTTTTTTCTCAAGAAAATGACTTCCTATGGGTTCTCCCAGAATCAAACCCAGTCATAAACATTCCAGTTCAAATAGTTAATATGAGAAATGGAAGAAACTCCAATAGGAAAGTGAGATAGGGAAGAGAAGGCAAGCATTAAATACTGTGTTATAGCCAGGTAATAGTGTGGAAAAGTGGAGGTAATCCACAGAGAAACTCTGGGAAACACAAGCTTCCAACTTGAAGGGCCAGGGAGCTGGGGCATTTAGATACCCGCTCCCATCAGTCCTTGGTTGAGGACTGCTGCTGGGAAGCTATTAATTCCCCTCACTTCCTTCCTGCCATCTACACAGGCAGAGCAGACTTCAACAGCTTCAGAAGTTCCTGGGCTGGAAAATGCCAAATAATGGCAATTGAAAGTTTGCCACATGCACAAAATGGTAGGGTCTAAGAAATATAGGAGGGACATTGAACAAATTGCCAATAGCAGGCAACTGGCAAATGCAAATTCAGAGGGCTTCACAAGTCATCTTAGCAATTAGAATAGATAATAAGAAACCTCTCTCAACAAGAGCCTGAGATGCACTATTCTTATCATTTGAATAATGAGTGCTGGTTTCCATTTATTAAACAGTTCTTATGTGCCAGGTACTGTACCAATGGCCCAACGTCCATGATCTCATTTAAAGCCCACAACAATCTTATTAGTACATCACCAGTTTATAGAGGAGGAAGCTGGACTCAGAGGCATTAAGTAATTTACTGAAGTAACAGACACCAGCCCAGGTCTCTCAGTTGCCAAAATATTTTCTCTTTCTGCCTCCCACTGTTTTCAGTGTCCCTAGATGGACAGATATATTTTCTTTCGCTTGAGTATGTCATTAGCTCTGGAAATTCTATCTAAAAAACGCCACAGTCCGCCCCTTTCAGAGACAGACCTGTGTCTTCATATCTTGGAAATTCCAGCCTGTGTACCAAACATGGAGAGACTTCCCACCTGGTGCCCCTGCCATCTCTGCCGCGTGGACTTTTATGAGAGGCTCTCATTTGGTGCACTGCACCTGCCCCATGGTGGGTAGCACTTTCAAAGAGCTGCAGGCTCCAGGAATCACAAAACCATCTCTGCTTCTATGTCCTTTCCCACCATGCACACAAAGGCCACAGACAAGACACATCTCCACCGTGCTCCCCATGCCAACCCCACACTTACCACAGACTTCACTGATACACATCACTCACTCTTCCCACATACTCACAGTCACCACTGAGGCCTACATTACCAACAAGACAGTGACAGAGTAAGTACTGATTTGAATTAAATACTGGAGTATCCACTGGGAACCACACTCTCAACTGTGTGTATTCACTGCACCTGACACTCGGTAAGTATTTGTGGACAGAGGACTGATGAACCCACCCTGAGCCTTTCATTCCTCCCTCAGGAATCTCGAAGTCACAGGAGGATCTCCCTCAGCTTGGATCCACTGTGGTGGCCAAGGGCTGCAGCCCAGGGGCAGGGGAGATCACCTCTGCCTCTACATACTTCTCCTGTGCTGCTTCTCCGCGCAAGCTCATCTACGCTGGTAAGGGCGCGGGGCTCCTCAGGTGAGGGGGTGCTTGGCTGTGAGGCAGGAGGCACACAGATCCCAGGGAGGCTGAGAGGAAACCCAGGGTCATCAGAGGTGATGAGGGCTCTGTGGAGGAGCCTGGGCAGGATGGCTGAGCTGTTACGAGGGCGTGGAGCCCAGCTGAGTCTGGGGCGGGGGTGTGTGAATCCTGGTACTATCATGGTGGCAAAGTCAAGGAGCAGGGGCCGGAAAGGTCTGGGCTTGAGGTGGAGGGAAGAGGGACCAGATTAAGCATCTTCGGAGGAAAATGTAGGCTTTGTCTTTGCCTTTGCTTCCAGAGAAGCACAGAGTTCTGCATCATAGACCTCCAGCCTGAGAGCAGGACCCTCCAGCTCAGGTCCACACAGCTCACACATACATCCGCCCTCCAGGCACAGCCCTTCTCAGTGCACACAGAAACACCAAGCACCACAGCCCCATTCCACAAGGAATGCACCACCGATGTTCCCAAACTCACACTCCTCGTCGTACACGCATCCACCCGCGTCGCTCACATACCACAGCCCTCACCCACCATACTCCACACCCCTGTATACAGACACTGCTCCAGTATCCCCCCACAAGCACAAGAAAAGCCCACAGATGACACCAGATACACCGCTCCGTCCTACGGCCAACAGACACCAAGCTCACGACATAGCTACGTCATGCAAATGTCCCTCTCTCGTCTACCACACCTGCTCCCTCAGCTTCTGGCACGGCCCATGCATGTTATTATGTTTTTAATTTCCTTTTTCAGGAATCCGGAGATCACATCGAGACACTGCCCAGCCTAAAGCACCCCTAGCCCAGGTTCAGGAAAAAGGGGAGACTGCTCCCCCATCACACTGTGTCTCCTCCTCACCCTCTCCACCCTGTAAGCACTATCTGCACCCAGACAAAGAGGAAAGGGGCATGAAAATATACTACATGCAGGTACAAGTGAACAAGGGTGTAGCTGTCTCCTGGAAGACAAAGAAACCCTTGGAGTTGCCTGAAAAGCAGCTGACGATAGAAGAAGTGACCCTTCCTGAGGATGCGTGCACAGTAGGCACTTACCCCTCTGATGTGTTCACCGAAAGCCTCCTGTCTGACAGTGAGCCCACTGGGGAGGAGAAAGAGTATGAGGAAAGGGCAGAGCCAGGCAGCCCATCAGGGTCACCTGCAGTCCAGGAGACACCCAGGGCCAAGACACCGGCCTGGATGGCGACCATGGAGACCGGCTTCAGGTGCATGGCCTGCTGCCGGGTCTTCCACACCTTGGAGATCCTCCAGCAGCACGTGAAGGGCGGCGTCCTGGAGGGCTTCGGCTGCCATTTCTTTCATCTCAACATCGCCCAGTGGATGGGCAATGTGGAATTCGAGAGCACCCCTGAGGAGGAGGGCAGTGTGGAACCCGAGACCACCTCTGAGGACGAGGAGGACGACGAGGAGAAGCTAGAAGGCCCCAGCCCAAAGAGACCCTGCAGGCAGGGTATTTTCTCTCTTTTGAGTTCCACACAGCAACTGAGATTCATGGGACAGAAGATCCTGGAGACGGTGTGGCCTTGGAAGAGGTAAGGCTTGAGGCTGGCACTCTTCTGAGCCTATGTCACGAGGGCCCAGAGGAGTCTAAGGGAAGGGGCCGCACACATGTGCTGGTTTACCTAATGGCTCTGCACTTGCATCAACTTGGGACACACCCAGCACTTCCAAAGGAATTGAGCTCTGCTGACTTCAACAAGAAGGTGGAGCCTTTTCCTAGGAGTTTTCTCAGGGTCTGCACGATGGACCTCAACTCTTAGAGGACGTACCACCAGCAGCTCCTTGTCGGCAGAGAGAGCCAGGAGTGGTCTGAAGAGAGGACAGGGGCCCTTGCAGGACCAGAACTTTGAGGTCTGAGAGCCTTTGGCCTGAGCTGAGATCTCACCCGGACCACTGTACCTAGCCTTCTGTGACAAAGGGGAATATGAAAGAGAGTCACGTGGAAATGAGGTCCCCTGAGATATGGAAGTGTTCCAGAACCTTCGTTGCGTGGTAGTTGATCTGGAGCCAAGCTCACTGTGGTGTGTCTGGCTCTGAGCATTAAGGCAACGCTGGAGGGTGACCCTGACCAGCAGAGCTTGGAGTGCTGCTTGTCTCTTCCTGTTCTACCTCAGTTGTTTGATCCCTTCCAGGGAGAAGAAAGGACCCTCGGGAGAGTAGCAGACAGAATGCCGTGGTCTGAAGGAGGATGAAGGGACCGGCACTCAGTTTCACATCATATGACAATAGGAACGTCCTATGCAATAAAGGGCATTTTCCAAACCTTTCCTGGAGGTTTGAGTTAATTACATTTTTCTATCTATGCATCTATCTGTCATCTACATCTGTATCTTTCAAGGTTTGTGAACAAGCTTTCACATAAGCACTACAGACGTCCGCCAGCATTTTCCAGAAGGAGGCCTGGAAATTGCTGGGGACTTCTCACAAATAGGGAATGGCCACAACCCCTGCCACATAGACTATGCGCGTGGCCCTCCTGACGTACTCCCACTCTCTCTCTGAATTTCCCAACGTCTGAGATGAGGGTGCTGGCTGGAGGCAATGATCGCGTGCAGGCTGAATCTTCTCCAGATTCTGATTCTCTTCCTGGGCCTATCGTCCTCAAGCACAGTCTCCATGTCCCTGGTCACACTGATCTCTCTCCTTCAGTCCTTCCCTCCCTCCCTCTCCTGCCTCCCAGTGCAGAGAATTCTTTTTTACATTTGAGACGAGATTTATTTTTTGTGCACAGAATTCTCACCTGTTCTACTGTGGCCTCTGTTTTGAACATTCCAAAGCTGAGAATTTTCTTTTTTTCTCCCTCATTTCGGCTGAGTCTTTACCTTCCTAATGCAGTGAACTCACAGTGCCTAGCTGACTGGAGGGGGAAAAAAAATC
Organism: Mesoplodon densirostris; assembly: GCF_025265405.1. Taxonomy (NCBI): domain Eukaryota; kingdom Metazoa; phylum Chordata; class Mammalia; order Artiodactyla; family Ziphiidae; genus Mesoplodon; species Mesoplodon densirostris. The sequence goes on along the minus strand of NC_082663.1, from coordinate 100,543,211 downwards.
CAGGGAGCAAAGAGAAATAATAAAAAAAAGTATCAGTTAATTTTTCATAGTGTTATCCAACTATATATTTTTAAAATTTTGGAATAATATTAGGAATATTCTCTTTATAAAAAACTGAATTATTGGGCTTCCCTGGTGGAGCAGTGGTTAAGAATATGCCTGCGAATGCAGGGGACATGGGTTCGAGCCCTGTTCTGGGAAGATCCCACGTGCCACGGAGTAACTAAGCCCGCGCGCCACAACTACTGAGCCTGCGCCCTAGAGCCCGTGTGTCACAACTACTGAGCCCACGTGCCACAACTACGGAAGCCTGCGTGCCTAGAGCCCGTGCTCCGCAACAAGAGAAGCCACTGCAATGAGAAGCCCGTGCACCACAGCCAAGAGTAGCCCCCGCTCACTGCAACTAGAGAACGCCCGCTAGCAGCAACAAAGACCCAATGCAGCCCAAAATAAATTAATTAATTTTTAAAAACTGAATTATTTTCAAGGGGACAATGTATAAAAGTACAATAAAAGTCCCCCTTCATAACCCCCCAACCCCACTCTCAAGATGGAATAGATATGGTGTGATACAATTTATAGTCGTACTACTACTACTCCTCCCACCGCAGCCGAAATCCTCTGAGCCCGGTGCAGCAGCTTCCTTTCACAATGCTAGGACCGGCCACAAAACAGATGATAATCCCTTTGGACATTTCAAGGAGCAGCACCAAGGGAACAGTACCTGGGAAATGCCACTGACAGCTCAGAATATCCATGGCATTTCTAGGGCCTCGGCACTGCTCTCGCTCTGGGAATGAAGGTCCAAAAAGCACGTCAGAGAATGTTCGTAATTGTAAACAAGCTCCACCTTTGAAACACAATCTACATAGAACCAAATATACAAGCCTGCACAATGGATGAAGCCAACGTCTTCTCCATGATTGCCCTTCTGACAACTTGGTTGTCTCCTCAACCATAAAAGGTGAACTTGAAACTCCCGACCTTGCCTTGTCACCAGAAACATCCAAGCTTGGATCAGTCTTTCTAAGACCAGATATTTGCTCTGTGAACTATTAGAGACTTGTCACATACACAGAAGTAGAACAGGATTATTTCTATCTACCTGGCGACCTGGAGTCTTTCACATTGCTCCTGTTAAAACTCTCAGAACACCAAAACTTTACCTACAAAGGGTTCAAGCTATGACACTCCCAATTCTCACAAACCTCCTCACCTCTTGTGAGTCACATGCAGCCAATTCCAGGAATTGGAAACATGGTTGTGAGGATGAAACTGACTTTGGGGCTCCCCTTGGATATGGTCTTCCAGACTTACCAAAAGGCCATTAAGAGGACGGTTTACCCCACCTCAGGGAAACCTGAGGCAGTATTTGCAGTCAAGGGCTGGCCATGGCTTCTGAGCTACATCCAAAAAGAATTTCATACCGTACCTGGATCTGCTGAAGCCATTTCTGACTGTCCGAGAGCCAGCATGTACCGCTCCTGAACTGCCTCCATTGTGGATCATCAGTAGGGCTGTCAGATTTACTAAACAAAAATACAGGATACCCAGTTAAACTTGAACTTCACATGAATAGTAAGTCATCACTTTTAGTATAAGTAGATCCTATGTACTATTTGGGGCATACTTATCTTCAAAATGTACTCGTTGTTTTTGTGACATTCATATTTAACTGAACAGCCTATATTTTATCTGTCAACCCTACTCATCAGAAATGATGGAGTCTTATAGAGATCCAAGAGATGCCTCAGAGCATCCTCAGCTTTTATTTCTATGTCCTGGACAGTGAGCACGAGCTTCCCACTCACATTAATTGGCTGTAATGGAGTATATTCTCCATTTTAGAGCCTTTTGTACTTGTCATTGTTATCATCTTCCTTATTTTAAAGAGATGTTTATTTTTTTCCAAACTTAATAGCTCATCCAAAAGTATTTGGAAGTTCATTCGACAAGGGAAAAACAACATGATTCTGAAAAGTGAAGGGAACCGCCTGGTGTTTAGTAAAGCAGTATTAGGGAGATTGAAAAAGCCAAACTTAATAAGCAAATCTCTCCAAGGGTATTTTCAGAGCTTGATACCCTCCCACACCCTGAAAATATTATTACATCAAGAAGGTAGAACCTGCTAACCAAATGTAAGGCTCCCATATGATTCTATCAAACGGAGGATGCTTCTTTACTAAGCAGTGAGCACACCTGCTGCCCCAGGGACCTTGGCAGTTGCAATACAGAGCTCTTCCCTTTGGGATGGAAACAGCAAGTTGTCCTGTGGTCTACACGCTGGCCCCCAAAATACTACACTCCCAATACTTGTCAACTTTAAGTATTTTTCTACATATCTCCATTTTTCTGTTACTATTTGGACTACATCCTAGCCTTGACATTACATAAATTGCATTCAAGAAGCTATTTTTAAAAGTTGGTAGGAAATCTTAAATATATAGCTTACAGTCCCTGGCTTACTTTCATCCAGGTGCATAAGGGTTTTCAAAAGTAGTCAGGTTAGTTACCCCGTATCACAGCCCCACGCTTTTGTCAGAGATACAAAAATGGAACATGGTATTTAAGGTTTTAGTTGCCAAATCATCAAGCCTCCCAGACAGAGGCAATAGAGCAAAATGATTACAGAGGCATGGATTTTGATTTGCTCCAGTGTCTTGGGCAAGTCACTTGGCCTCTGTATTTATTTGTACTTATCTGCCCTTTTCTGTCCCTTGGGAGTTATAATTGTACCTAGTCCATGGGTATGTTGTACAAATTATCTGTAAAGTAGTTAGAAGAAACCGACACAGAGTGAAGCACTCCACAGACATTGGCTATTAGCTACTGGAAATATTTCTCCATGAAACAGATTACTTTATCAGTGGATGACTCGGTGGGAGACAGTGAATCACAGCATCACAGCATGTTGAAAGTGACCTAGTTCACACTCTTATGTGAAAAAAAGAAAAGTGTGCATGCGTAGAAAATGTCTGAAAGTTTACATAACGAATAGGTCATCATGTTAACTTTGAGGATTAGAATCAGGAAAGGAGGAAAGAAAAACTTGAGTGTCATTCAATTTCTACATCATTTGTGTTTCTATACTGAGACTCTGAATACACTGGAAGTGCCATTTTTTTGAATGTGGCGGGATAAAGGTTTTCAAGTTCTCCTGATACATCCGTATTATTATTTCAGAATTGCTGGCATTTCTTGCCATCTTCGGATCTACACCCATTTGAGTCAGTGGGCCATTCTGGACGGAGGAGATAATAGAGCAGAAGTGAAGTGAGAGAAAAGGAGAGAAAAGATTTTCTCTTTTCTCTTCAAAGAGGAAAGGTCTTTGGAATGGGAACAACTCACAACCAAACTTTGGGAAAAGGATGTGATGGAAAACGAGACAAACATCCTACCCCTGTGATGAGAAGGATTCCCTGGGCTGGATGGAGCGAGGTCACAGGTGGCTGGACAAGGAAACCAACTAGGGAGAAACACACACAAGTGCAGAGCAAACACCCCAAGGCCACTCAGCCTGACCCCATGCAAACATGTGTCCAGCAGCCAGCCCTTCACCTGTGGCTCCCCAGCAAGACAGGTACCTCGGGGGTGCCAACTCATTCTGAGTCCATTATGCCTGACCATTCATAAACCGCTGTCTAACGTGTGAGGAATAAACTCTAACTGTTTATGAGGAAATTGGGGAAGGAGATTGAAAGGTTACTTAAATGGAAAAAAAAAAAGTTCAGGAACGCACGATGGTAGAGCGACAAGAAAAGGACCTTCAAAGAGAGAAAGGATTTGCCAAAGAAGGGAAAGAAAAAGAAATGATTCCGAATGGGTTAACCTGCAGCTAGGAAGTTAAGGAAGATTATTGATGTGTGAAGACTATGGAATAAAGAGAATAAAATTTATCAGAAGTTGCTGAGACTACGGTAAGAAGCATGATTATCAAATTATGAATTGGCTGCAATGGCATTCTAGGGGGACACTAGGAAGGGGAAACAAATGTTCATGAGATGACAGTGGCAGGTGGAAAGTTGTTTCAGGGGAACATCAGTCTTGCAGAGTGTGTATCAGAGGAGGGCAAGTGTGAGCAAGCAAGGAAATACTAAGTGTATACGGTTCCTTCACTGAGTGCACCCAGCCCCGTGGTCAGCCTTGAGAACAAGCAGGACTTCAGGTACTGGAGCTACATTTCATTCATCAAGACTTGAGAAGACACCCTTAACTCAGGTCTTCTCTTCAAACTCCATCTTTCCTTCTTGACCTTCATTTGGCCTCTTCCCTTACCCTCAAGCTGTGGACTGAGGCCACAGAGCAAGATGGGTCACTAGTGTCCTCCAACCCCTATCAACTGTGGTTCACATCAGTGGAGCACCAAAGGCAATAACCAAGTAACAGACACAAGAGTGTATGAAGAAGAAGAGATTCTGATAAGGCTTTCTGTGACAGTGTGGGCCGAATCGGCTGTATATGCCTGCTATCACCTGAATGATGAGCAAGCCTTAGGGGAGAAGTGCTCAGAAGGCAGAGCCTGGCTCTCTAGAGGCTCTGCGTCCTCACAGCCCACTCCAAGACCTCAGTTGCAGCTTCGGCCCCCAATCTCTCTCCCTCTGCCTACTCACAGTTTTTGAAGTCTTCTTTCCTCCACATTTCTCTTGAGAGGTGGAGGAGGAAGATGAGCTTCAGGCCAGCTCAGACTCCCCTGGGATCCCAGCAAGATGCCTATCATCATAAACGTCCCACCTTCTAGGAAGCTCCTAAGATCTCCACACTTGGGGGAGTTTTCATTTCATCTGTGCTTCAAATTGCTGGCTGGAGATGGCCTGTTGGAAGGTGGCTAAAAGCAAGTAGGAATCTTCGGGCAGCCTGGCCCTTCTCGACTGTCAGACATCTTCAGGGATATTCTAGGAAACGTTGTTTGTGCTAGAGAAGGGAGGGAAACAATCCAATTGTCCAATAATGCTTGAATGGAAAATAAATGATGCTATACGCATGTGATGAAATAATATCCAACAGTCAAAAATCAAAGACCTAGATCTATATGGACTGATGTAGATAAATCTTGAAAAGATAATATTGATTGAAAGAAAATAAGATCAAGAATCTTATTACGATAACAGGTATGTAAGTATTTAAATATTTAAATCAATTCAACATATTGCTTCTATATATATATAGATGCAAGAAAATAAACTTTATCCAAAGAACACATTATTTACATTTAATATGTTCATTTATCTAGGAAACCCAAAAGAACCCACAGATGAACTAGCAGGAACTAATAAGACGGTTCAACAAGGCAGACACATACAAGATCAATAAATTTTAAAAATCAATCAGGCTCCTCTACACTGGCGATAATAAATTAGAAACTGTAAAAGAAAATAAGAAAAAAAGAAGATCTAAAACTAGTCACAAGAGCCATATAAATTATTTAGAGCTAAGCATACGTAAAAGTAAATATAATTAACAAACTGAGTACGACCACTTAAACTCCGCCCAACCCAAGGATTAAAAAACGCCTGTTCTTACTTTATGAGAACAGGCCCTCTTCTTAAGTAGCAGATCAGTACGTGAGAGTGAATCAAAGAAACACAGCATTTGAAAAGTCAGCTAGGCCAAGCCTCTCGATCGCACAGACAGAAGCTATAGCCCAGACAGGTTGAGTTACTTGGTAAAGGGCCCAATGTCCTGACTCAAGGACTAGCATTTTTCACTCATTCGTAAGATACAATCAAATTCAGTACCTTGGAAAGAGATGGGAAAAAATGAAGAAATCAATTATATAGTTTCTCATCTTTAAGTACAGAAATAGCCGTGACAAAATTACAGGTATTGAGGGAAAATTGAAGCGCAGAGTTTAAAATGTCAATAATCCACAGGGAAACTGGAGACCATTTAAAATATTCATATTAAATCTCTATATAAGACATTAAAAGATCTCCAGTCAAAATGTTCATTTTATAATAGATATGGTATGATACAATTTATAATAGATGTGGTATGAACCTTTCCCTTTCATGGGAAAGGTTCAGCTGGGAAACAGGAATTGTTCTTGAAAACGGGGCCTGTGCTATTGCAGAGACTGTGCTGAACCTAGGTCAACAGAATGCTCTGATGTCATCACTGAGGTCACAGAATCCTGCTGTGCGCCTGGCAACCTTGCAAACATAACAGCCCTGGTGAGCACTAGGCAGCACTGCTGGTTCACTAAGTGGTACAAGGTTTTCAGCCATTTAGGAGACTTGACTATTTTGATTTGTATTGAATCATTTCAACGGATTGCCCAAGAGCCAACAAGGGCCAACCTGTAGCGAAGAGGAGGAGTTGGACATCTCTTGAGGCATCTTCTAAGGGAGACTTCTAGTTGGTACGATGAAACGGCGACAAAAGAGGAAACATCTGGAAAATGAAGAGTCCCAGGAAACTGCCGAGAAGGGAGGAGGTATGTGGGGGGCAACTTGTCTCGGGCACATGGGTTTCTGCCAAACTGAACCTTCTCTAAGAAGGAGGGGACTGAGAACGTGTCACCTGTGAAGCAGGGAGCGAGAGACCTTGTCTCACTGATGCTGCCGTATCCATCCGGAGCGTCCCTGTGGTGTGAGACGGCACAGAACGGCCAGATGCCCCCTGGGAGATGGGAGGTCAGCTCCGCTGCTCTGAGGACTCTCTCCTGGGGCTGCCGGGCCTGGAGCTTTGTCGGACTCACAGCAGGCTGCATCCTGCTTGCACAGACCTAGAGGTGCAGCTTTTCTCAGTCCCCGATTTCTCTCTTATTCTCTTGGATCTTTCCCTGGGGTCATGAGGTGGGGGATGTGAAGGATGCAAGGATGCTGAGAGAGACCCATGACTTGCTTGGCCTCTTTTACCAAAGTGGAAAGAGAAGCCCCATGAGTTGAAGGCCCTGTTGAAAAGTATCTTGACAAGTGGAATGCAGTTCGAAAGAAGATTGTTTGTCTAGGGATGGTGTCATATTGAAAGCAAGGAGGTTTTATTCCTTCAACAGGAACAATTTCCCAAAGGAGATCAAGGGAAGGGAAGGGCTTTCCAGAGACTGAGACCACGTGGGCGGGGGTGAGAAATGTCCTCAGGGTCCTGCGAGGAGCTCTGAGTGCCACGGGCCACGTGGTGCCTGCGTGCATTAAATGTAGGCGAGTAGCTTGCCCTGGGAGGGGGTGGTCACCCCAGAGTTCCAGCTAGAGGTCTCTGCCCCAGATTAGAGCCCAGGAGCTCCTACCAGGCCCAGGACCCTGGAGACTGTAGGATGGGCCCTGGGAATGGAGCTCTAAACAGCAGGCAGATTTCCAGGCAGTGGCTGGAACAGGCTGGGGAAGGCAATGACTGCCCCTGACCATTCAGAATATTTTTCTCTATGTTCCTGTGTGTGTGTGTGTGAGCGTGTGTGCGTGTGTGTGTGTGGTAGTGCAGAGAAGAGCAGGATGAATGGGGGTAGAGTGCTTATCAGATATAAACTCTGCGTGGTACAGTTCTTGTCACCCTGCCTGGACCTGGCTGACACTCGGTGTATGTAAGAGTGTATACAGAACTCTTGGTAGGGGTGTTTTATGAGACAGTAACTCATACACCCATGGACACTCTGATACAGCAAAAATATCACACACCCCACATATAACTTCCGTATTAAACCACACACAGCACATGGAGGTATATACACGCATCCCTCCTGTACTACGTTCTCATACAACCCACCTGGATCACAATCCTCTCCTCCAACACCAAACGCTGGAGATGAGATATGTATATAGACACACACACTATATATATATAAGTATCTCCTCAACTCTCGCACAAACACAGCTAACTTCAGCCATCTCTAAATACCTCTATAAGAACCAGTCACGTGTCATACACACCACACTTGTAACACATTCTTGAGTAATGCCAGACCCGCTTTGTACAAACCACAGTGAACCACAGTCTCACTAACCCATGTCAGGGTTGCCAGATAAAATATGGGCTATCCAGTTCAATTTGAATTCCAGATAAACAACAAGTAATTTTTCAGTATCAGTATGTCCCAAGTATTGTATGGGCCATACTTACACTAAAAGTAAGTACGACCAAATAGTGCATGGGAATACTTACACTAAAAAATTATTCTGGGTTTATCTGAAACTGAAATTTAACTGGGTGCCCTGTATTTTTCTTCGTTTATTCTGGCAACCCTTATATACTTACCACCAGCTCAGGTATTATATTTTTATTGTATTTTTGTTTAGTCTGTGTCTTCCCCTACTAGAATGTGCAGCATTACCAGAGACTAGAACAATGGAAGAGTGCCAGATACACAGGAGTAGCTGCTTACTGAATCTTGGTGAATCAATGAATGAACACACACCATAAATACAAGCCACACCATGTAATGAGGAAAAGTTACATGTCCCAGAATTCCTGACTTGTGAACAGAAACCATGCACACAAAGGCCACAGACACAGATAAGACACATCTCCACCGTGCTCCCCATGCCAACCCCACACTTACCACAGACTTAACTGATACACATCACTCACTCTTCCCACATACTCACAGTCACCACCGAGGCCTACATTACCAACAAGACAGTGACAGAGTAAGTACTGATTTGAATTAAATACTGGAGTATCCACTGGGAACCACACTCTCAACTGTGTGTATTCACTGCAACTGACATGTGCCAGACACTCGGTAAATACTTCTGGACAGAGGACTGATGAACCCACCGTGAGCCTTTCATTCCTCCCTCAGGAATCTCGAAGTCACAAGAGGATCTCCCTCACCTTGGATCCACTGTCGTGGCCCAAGGCTGCAGCCCAGGGGCAGGGGAGGTCTCCTCTGCCCCTAAACACTTCTCGTGTGCTTCTTCTCAGTGCAAGCTCATCTACGCTGGTAAGGGCGTGGGGCTCCTCAGGTGAGGGGCTTCTTGGCTGTGAGGCAGGAGGCACACAGATCCCAGGGAGGCTGAGAGGAAACCCAGGGTCATCAGAGGTGATGAGGGCTCTGTGGAGGAGCCTGGGCAGGATGGCTGAGCTGTTACGAGGGTGTGGATACCAGCTGAGTCGGGGGCGGGGGGGTGCCGGGTGTGAATCCTGGTACTACCATGGTGGGGAAGTCAAGGAGCAGGGGCCGGAAAGGTCTGGGCTTGAGGTGGAGGGAAGAGGGACCAGATTAAGCATCTTCAGAGGAAAATGTAGGGTTTCTCTTTGCCTTTGCTTCCAGAGAAGGACAGAGTTCTGCATCATAGACCTCCAGCCTGAGAGCAGGACCCTCCAGCTCAGGTCCACACAGCTCACACATACATCCGCCCTCCAGGCACAGCCCTTCTCAGTGCACACAGAAACCCCAAGCACCACAGCCCCATTCCACAAGTAATGCACCACCGATGTTCCCAAACTCACACTCCTCGTCGTACACGCATCCACCCGCGTCGCTCACATACCACAGCCCTCACCCACCATACTCCACACCCCTGTATACAGACACCGCTCCAGTATCCCCCCACACGCACATGAAAAGCCCACAGATGACACCAGATACACCGCTCCATCCTTCGGCCAACAGACACCAAGCTCACGACATAGCTACGTCATGCAAATGTCCCTCTCTCGTCTACCACACCTGCTCCCTCAGCTTCCGGCATGGCCCATGCATGTTATTATGTTTTTAATTTCCTTTTTCAGGAATCCGGAGATCATATCGAGACACTGCCCAGCCTACAGCACCCCTAGCCCAGGATCAGGAAGAAGGAGAGACCGCTCCCCCATCACACTGTGTCTCCTCCTCACCCTCTTCACCCTGTAAGAACAATCTGCACCCAGACAAAGAGGAAAGGGGCATGAAAATATACTACATGCAGGTACAAGTGAACAAGGGTGTAGCTGTCTCCTGGAAGACAAAGAAACCCTTGGAGTTGCCTGAAAAGCAGCTGACGATAGAAGAAGTGACCCTTCCTGAGGATGCGTGCACAGTAGGCACTTACCCCTCTGATGTGTCCACCGAAAACCTCCTGTCTGACAGTGAGCCCACTGGGGAGGAGAAAGAGTATGAGGAAAGGGCAGAGCCAGGCAGCCCATCAGGGTCACCTGCCATCGAGGAGAGACCCAGGGCCAAGACACCGGACTGGATGGTGACCATGGAGACCGGCTTCAGGTGCATGGCCTGCTGCCGGGTCTTCCACACCTTGGAGATCCTCCAGCAGCACGTGAAGGGCGGCGTCCTGGAGGGCTTCAGCTGCCGTATCTTTCATCTCAACATGGCCCAGTGGATGGGCAATGTGGAATCCGAGATCACCCCGAGGAGGAGGACGAGGAGGACGAGGAGGACGAGGACGAGGAGGACGAGGAAGAGAAGCAAGTAGGCCCCAGCCCGAAGAGACACCGCAGGCAGGGTCTTTTCTCTCTTTTGAGTTCCACACAGCTACTGAGATTCATGGGACAGAAGATCCTGGAGACGGTGTGGCCTTGGAAGAGGTAAGGCTTGAGGCTGGCACTCTTCTGAGCCTATGTCACGAGGGCCCAGAGGAGTCTAAGGGAAGGGGCCGCACACATGTGCTGGTTTACCTAATGGCTCTGCACTTGCATCAACTTGGGACACACCCAGCACTTCCAAAGGAATTGAGCTCTGCTGACTTCAACAAGAAGGTGGAGCCTTTTCCTAGGAGTTTTCTTAGGGTCTGCACGATGGACCTCAACTCTTAGAGGACGTACCACCAGCAGCTCCTTGTCGGCAGAGAGAGCCAGGAGTGGTCTGAAGAGAGGACAGGGGCCCTTGCAGGACCAGAACTTTGAGGTCTGAGAGCCTTTGGCCTGAGCTGAGATCTCACCCGGACCACTGTACCTAGCCTTCTGTGACAAAGGGGAATATGAAAGAGAGTCACGTGGAAATGAGGTCCCCTGAGATATGGAAGTGTTCCAGAACCTTCGTTGCGTGGTAGTTGATCTGGAGCCAAGCTCACTGTGGTGTGTCTGGCTCTGAGCATTAAGGCAACGCTGGAGGGTGACCCTGACCAGCAGAGCTTGGAGTGCTGCTTGTCTCTTCCTGTTCTACCTCAGTTGTTTGATCCCTTCCAGGGAGAAGAAAGGACCCTCGGGAGAGTAGCAGACAGAATGCCGTGGTCTGAAGGAGGATGAAGGGACCGGCACTCAGTTTCACATCATATGACAATAGGAACGTCCTATGCAATAAAGGGCATTTTCCAAACCTTTCCTGGAGGTTTGAGTTAATTACATTTTTCTATCTATGCATCTATCTGTCATCTACATCTGTATCTTTCAAGGTTTGTGAACAAGCTTTCACATAAGCACTACAGACGTCCGCCAGCATTTTCCAGAAGGAGGCCTGGAAATTGCTGGGGACTTCTCACAAATAGGGAATGGCCACAACCCCTGCCACATAGACTATGCGCGTGGCCCTCCTGACGTACTCCCACTCTCTCTCTGAATTTCCCAACGTCTGAGATGAGGGTGCTGGCTGGAGGCAATGATCGCGTGCAGGCTGAATCTTCTCCAGATTCTGATTCTCTTCCTGGGCCTATCGTCCTCAAGCACAGTCTCCATGTCCCTGGTCACACTGATCTCTCTCCTTCAGTCCTTCCCTCCCTCCCTCTCCTGCCTCCCAGTGCAGAGAATTCTTTTTTACATTTGAGACGAGATTTATTTTTTGTGCACAGAATTCTCACCTGTTCTACTGTGGCCTCTGTTTTGAACATTCCAAAGCTGAGAATTTTCTTTTTTTCTCCCTCATTTCGGCTGAGTCTTTACCTTCCTAATGCAGTGAACTCACAGTGCCTAGCTGACTGGAGGGGGAAAAAAAATCCAGGGAGCAAAGAGAAATAATAAAAAAAAGTATCAGTTAATTTTTCATAGTGTTATCCAACTATATATTTTTAAAATTTTGGAATAATATTAGGAATATTCTCTTTATAAAAAACTGAATTATTGGGCTTCCCTGGTGGAGCAGTGGTTAAGAATATGCCTGCGAATGCAGGGGACATGGGTTCGAGCCCTGTTCTGGGAAGATCCCACGTGCCACGGAGTAACTAAGCCCGCGCGCCACAACTACTGAGCCTGCGCCCTAGAGCCCGTGTGTCACAACTACTGAGCCCACGTGCCACAACTACGGAAGCCTGCGTGCCTAGAGCCCGTGCTCCGCAACAAGAGAAGCCACTGCAATGAGAAGCCCGTGCACCACAGCCAAGAGTAGCCCCCGCTCACTGCAACTAGAGAACGCCCGCTAGCAGCAACAAAGACCCAATGCAGCCCAAAATAAATTAATTAATTTTTAAAAACTGAATTATTTTCAAGGGGACAATGTATAAAAGTACAATAAAAGTCCCCCTTCATAACCCCCCAACCCCACTCTCAAGATGGAATAGATATGGTGTGATACAATTTATAGTCGTACTACTACTACTCCTCCCACCGCAGCCGAAATCCTCTGAGCCCGGTGCAGCAGCTTCCTTTCACAATGCTAGGACCGGCCACAAAACAGATGATAATCCCTTTGGACATTTCAAGGAGCAGCACCAAGGGAACAGTACCTGGGAAATGCCACTGACAGCTCAGAATATCCATGGCATTTCTAGGGCCTCGGCACTGCTCTCGCTCTGGGAATGAAGGTCCAAAAAGCACGTCAGAGAATGTTCGTAATTGTAAACAAGCTCCACCTTTGAAACACAATCTACATAGAACCAAATATACAAGCCTGCACAATGGATGAAGCCAACGTCTTCTCCATGATTGCCCTTCTGACAACTTGGTTGTCTCCTCAACCATAAAAGGTGAACTTGAAACTCCCGACCTTGCCTTGTCACCAGAAACATCCAAGCTTGGATCAGTCTTTCTAAGACCAGATATTTGCTCTGTGAACTATTAGAGACTTGTCACATACACAGAAGTAGAACAGGATTATTTCTATCTACCTGGCGACCTGGAGTCTTTCACATTGCTCCTGTTAAAACTCTCAGAACACCAAAACTTTACCTACAAAGGGTTCAAGCTATGACACTCCCAATTCTCACAAACCTCCTCACCTCTTGTGAGTCACATGCAGCCAATTCCAGGAATTGGAAACATGGTTGTGAGGATGAAACTGACTTTGGGGCTCCCCTTGGATATGGTCTTCCAGACTTACCAAAAGGCCATTAAGAGGACGGTTTACCCCACCTCAGGGAAACCTGAGGCAGTATTTGCAGTCAAGGGCTGGCCATGGCTTCTGAGCTACATCCAAAAAGAATTTCATACCGTACCTGGATCTGCTGAAGCCATTTCTGACTGTCCGAGAGCCAGCATGTACCGCTCCTGAACTGCCTCCATTGTGGATCATCAGTAGGGCTGTCAGATTTACTAAACAAAAATACAGGATACCCAGTTAAACTTGAACTTCACATGAATAGTAAGTCATCACTTTTAGTATAAGTAGATCCTATGTACTATTTGGGGCATACTTATCTTCAAAATGTACTCGTTGTTTTTGTGACATTCATATTTAACTGAACAGCCTATATTTTATCTGTCAACCCTACTCATCAGAAATGATGGAGTCTTATAGAGATCCAAGAGATGCCTCAGAGCATCCTCAGCTTTTATTTCTATGTCCTGGACAGTGAGCACGAGCTTCCCACTCACATTAATTGGCTGTAATGGAGTATATTCTCCATTTTAGAGCCTTTTGTACTTGTCATTGTTATCATCTTCCTTATTTTAAAGAGATGTTTATTTTTTTCCAAACTTAATAGCTCATCCAAAAGTATTTGGAAGTTCATTCGACAAGGGAAAAACAACATGATTCTGAAAAGTGAAGGGAACCGCCTGGTGTTTAGTAAAGCAGTATTAGGGAGATTGAAAAAGCCAAACTTAATAAGCAAATCTCTCCAAGGGTATTTTCAGAGCTTGATACCCTCCCACACCCTGAAAATATTATTACATCAAGAAGGTAGAACCTGCTAACCAAATGTAAGGCTCCCATATGATTCTATCAAACGGAGGATGCTTCTTTACTAAGCAGTGAGCACACCTGCTGCCCCAGGGACCTTGGCAGTTGCAATACAGAGCTCTTCCCTTTGGGATGGAAACAGCAAGTTGTCCTGTGGTCTACACGCTGGCCCCCAAAATACTACACTCCCAATACTTGTCAACTTTAAGTATTTTTCTACATATCTCCATTTTTCTGTTACTATTTGGACTACATCCTAGCCTTGACATTACATAAATTGCATTCAAGAAGCTATTTTTAAAAGTTGGTAGGAAATCTTAAATATATAGCTTACAGTCCCTGGCTTACTTTCATCCAGGTGCATAAGGGTTTTCAAAAGTAGTCAGGTTAGTTACCCCGTATCACAGCCCCACGCTTTTGTCAGAGATACAAAAATGGAACATGGTATTTAAGGTTTTAGTTGCCAAATCATCAAGCCTCCCAGACAGAGGCAATAGAGCAAAATGATTACAGAGGCATGGATTTTGATTTGCTCCAGTGTCTTGGGCAAGTCACTTGGCCTCTGTATTTATTTGTACTTATCTGCCCTTTTCTGTCCCTTGGGAGTTATAATTGTACCTAGTCCATGGGTATGTTGTACAAATTATCTGTAAAGTAGTTAGAAGAAACCGACACAGAGTAAGCACTCCACAGACATTGGCTATTAGCTACTGGAAATATTTCTCCATGAAACAGATTACTTTATCAGTGGATGACTCGGTGGGAGACAGTGAATCACAGCATCACAGCATGTTGAAAGTGACCTAGTTCACACTCTTATGTGAAAAAAAGAAAAGTGTGCATGCGTAGAAAATGTCTGAAAGTTTACATAACGAATAGGTCATCATGTTAACTTTGAGGATTAGAATCAGGAAAGGAGGAAAGAAAAACTTGAGTGTCATTCAATTTCTACATCATTTGTGTTTCTATACTGAGACTCTGAATACACTGGAAGTGCCATTTTTTTGAATGTGGCGGGATAAAGGTTTTCAAGTTCTCCTGATACATCCGTATTATTATTTCAGAATTGCTGGCATTTCTTGCCATCTTCGGATCTACACCCATTTGAGTCAGTGGGCCATTCTGGACGGAGGAGATAATAGAGCAGAAGTGAAGTGAGAGAAAAGGAGAGAAAAGATTTTCTCTTTTCTCTTCAAAGAGGAAAGGTCTTTGGAATGGGAACAACTCACAACCAAACTTTGGGAAAAGGATGTGATGGAAAACGAGACAAACATCCTACCCCTGTGATGAGAAGGATTCCCTGGGCTGGATGGAGCGAGGTCACAGGTGGCTGGACAAGGAAACCAACTAGGGAGAAACACACACAAGTGCAGAGCAAACACCCCAAGGCCACTCAGCCTGACCCCATGCAAACATGTGTCCAGCAGCCAGCCCTTCACCTGTGGCTCCCCAGCAAGACAGGTACCTCGGGGGTGCCAACTCATTCTGAGTCCATTATGCCTGACCATTCATAAACCGCTGTCTAACGTGTGAGGAATAAACTCTAACTGTTTATGAGGAAATTGGGGAAGGAGATTGAAAGGTTACTTAAATGGAAAAAAAAAAAGTTCAGGAACGCACGATGGTAGAGCGACAAGAAAAGGACCTTCAAAGAGAGAAAGGATTTGCCAAAGAAGGGAAAGAAAAAGAAATGATTCCGAATGGGTTAACCTGCAGCTAGGAAGTTAAGGAAGATTATTGATGTGTGAAGACTATGGAATAAAGAGAATAAAATTTATCGGAAGTTGCTGAGACTACGGTAAGAAGCATGATTATCAAATTATGAATTGGCTGCAATGGCATTCTAGGGGGACACTAGGAAGGGGAAACAAATGTTCATGAGATGACAGTGGCAGGTGGAAAGTTGTTTCAGGGGAAGATCAGTCTTGCAGAGTGTGTATCAGAGGAGGGCAAGTGTGAGCAAGCAAGGAAATACTAAGTGTATACGGTTCCTTCACTGAGTGCACCCAGCCCCGTGGTCAGCCTTGAGAACAAGCAGGACTTCAGGTTCTGGAGCTACATTTCATTCATCAAGACTTGAGAAGACACCCTTAACTCAGGTCTTCTCTTCAAACTCCATCTTTCCTTCTTGACCTTCATTTGGCCTCTTCCCTTACCCTCAAGCTGTGGACTGAGGCCACAGAGCAAGATGGGTCACTAGTGTCCTCCAACCCCTATCAACTGTGGTTCACATCAGTGGAGCACCAAAGGCAATAACCAAGTAACAGACACAAGAGTGTATGAAGAAGAAGAGATTCTGATAAGGCTTTCTGTGACAGTGTGGGCCGAATCGGCTGTATATGCCTGCTATCACCTGAATGATGAGCAAGCCTTAGGGGAGAAGTGCTCAGAAGGCAGAGCCTGGCTCTCTAGAGGCTCTGCGTCCTCACAGCCCACTCCAAGACCTCAGTTGCAGCTTCGGCCCCCAATCTCTCTCCCTCTGCCTACTCACAGTTTTTGAAGTCTTCTTTCCTCCACATTTCTCTTGAGAGGTGGAGGAGGAAGATGAGCTTCAGGCCAGCTCAGACTCCCCTGGGATCCCAGCAAGATGCCTATCATCATAAACGTCCCACCTTCTAGGAAGCTCCTAAGATCTCCACACTTGGGGGAGTTTTCATTTCATCTGTGCTTCAAATTGCTGGCTGGAGATGGCCTGTTGGAAGGTGGCTAAAAGCAAGTAGGAATCTTCGGGCAGCCTGGCCCTTCTCGACTGTCAGACATCTTCAGGGATATTCTAGGAAACGTTGTTTGTGCTAGAGAAGGGAGGGAAACAATCCAATTGTCCAATAATGCTTGAATGGAAAATAAATGATGCTATACGCATGTGATGAAATAATATCCAACAGTCAAAAATCAAAGACCTAGATCTATATGGACTGATGTAGATAAATCTTGAAAAGATAATATTGATTGAAAGAAAATAAGATCAAGAATCTTATTACGATAACAGGTATGTAAGTATTTAAATATTTAAATCAATTCAACATATTGCTTCTATATATATATAGATGCAAGAAAATAAACTTTATCCAAAGAACACATTATTTACATTTAATATGTTCATTTATCTAGGAAACCCAAAAGAACCCACAGATGAACTAGCAGGAACTAATAAGACGGTTCAACAAGGCAGACACATACAAGATCAATAAATTTTAAAAATCAATCAGGCTCCTCTACACTGGCGATAATAAATTAGAAACTGTAAAAGAAAATAAGAAAAAAAGAAGATCTAAAACTAGTCACAAGAGCCATATAAATTATTTAGAGCTAAGCATACGTAAAAGTAAATATAATTAACAAACTGAGTACGACCACTTAAACTCCGCCCAACCCAAGGATTAAAAAACGCCTGTTCTTACTTTATGAGAACAGGCCCTCTTCTTAAGTAGCAGATCAGTACGTGAGAGTGAATCAAAGAAACACAGCATTTGAAAAGTCAGCTAGGCCAAGCCTCTCGATCGCACAGACAGAAGCTATAGCCCAGACAGGTTGAGTTACTTGGTAAAGGGCCCAATGTCCTGACTCAAGGACTAGCATTTTTCACTCATTCGTAAGATACAATCAAATTCAGTACCTTGGAAAGAGATGGGAAAAAATGAAGAAATCAATTATATAGTTTCTCATCTTTAAGTACAGAAATAGCCGTGACAAAATTACAGGTATTGAGGGAAAATTGAAGCGCAGAGTTTAAAATGTCAATAATCCACAGGGAAACTGGAGACCATTTAAAATATTCATATTAAATCTCTATATAAGACATTAAAAGATCTCCAGTCAAAATGTTCATTTTATAATAGATATGGTATGATACAATTTATAATAGATGTGGTATGAACCTTTCCCTTTCATGGGAAAGGTTCAGCTGGGAAACAGGAATTGTTCTTGAAAACGGGGCCTGTGCTATTGCAGAGACTGTGCTGAACCTAGGTCAACAGAATGCTCTGATGTCATCACTGAGGTCACAGAATCCTGCTGTGCGCCTGGCAACCTTGCAAACATAACAGCCCTGGTGAGCACTAGGCAGCACTGCTGGTTCACTAAGTGGTACAAGGTTTTCAGCCATTTAGGAGACTTGACTATTTTGATTTGTATTGAATCATTTCAACGGATTGCCCAAGAGCCAACAAGGGCCAACCTGTAGCGAAGAGGAGGAGTTGGACATCTCTTGAGGCATCTTCTAAGGGAGACTTCTAGTTGGTACGATGAAACGGCGACAAAAGAGGAAACATCTGGAAAATGAAGAGTCCCAGGAAACTGCCGAGAAGGGAGGAGGTATGTGGGGGGCAACTTGGCTGGGGCACATGGGTTTCTGCCAAACTGAACCTTCTCTAAGAAGGAGGGGACTGAGAACGTGTCACCTGTGAAGCAGGGAGCGAGAGACCTTGTCTCACTGATGCTGCCGTATCCATCCGGAGCGTCCCTGTGGTGTGAGACGGCACAGAACGGCCAGATGCCCCCTGGGAGATGGGAGGTCAGCTCCGCTGCTCTGAGGACTCTCTCCTGGGGCTGCCGGGCCTGGAGCTTTGTCGGACTCACAGCAGGCTGCATCCTGCTTGCACAGACCTAGAGGTGCAGCTTTTCTCAGTCCCCGATTTCTCTCTTATTCTCTTGGATCTTTCCCTGGGGTCATGAGGTGGGGGATGTGAAGGATGCAAGGATGCTGAGAGAGACCCATGACTTGCTTGGCCTCTTTTACCAAAGTGGAAAGAGAAGCCCCATGAGTTGAAGGCCCTGTTGAAAAGTATCTTGACAAGTGGAATGCAGTTCGAAAGAAGATTGTTTGTCTAGGGATGGTGTCATATTGAAAGCAAGGAGGTTTTATTCCTTCAACAGGAACAATTTCCCAAAGGAGATCAAGGGAAGGGAAGGGCTTTCCAGAGACTGAGACCACGTGGGCGGGGGTGAGAAATGTCCTCAGGGTCCTGCGAGGAGCTCTGAGTGCCACGGGCCACGTGGTGCCTGCGTGCATTAAATGTAGGCGAGTAGCTTGCCCTGGGAGGGGGTGGTCACCCCAGAGTTCCAGCTAGAGGTCTCTGCCCCAGATTAGAGCCCAGGAGCTCCTACCAGGCCCAGGACCCTGGAGACTGTAGGATGGGCCCTGGGAATGGAGCTCTAAACAGCAGGCAGATTTCCAGGCAGTGGCTGGAACAGGCTGGGGAAGGCAATGACTGCCCCTGACCATTCAGAATATTTTTCTCTATGTTCCTGTGTGTGTGTGTGTGAGCGTGTGTGCGTGTGTGTGTGTGGTAGTGCAGAGAAGAGCAGGATGAATGGGGGTAGAGTGCTTATCAGATATAAACTCTGCGTGGTACAGTTCTTGTCACCCTGCCTGGACCTGGCTGACACTCGGTGTATGTAAGAGTGTATACAGAACTCTTGGTAGGGGTGTTTTATGAGACAGTAACTCATACACCCATGGACACTCTGATACAGCAAAAATATCACACACCCCACATATAACTTCCGTATTAAACCACACACAGCACATGGAGGTATATACACGCATCCCTCCTGTACTACGTTCTCATACAACCCACCTGGATCACAATCCTCTCCTCCAACACCAAACGCTGGAGATGAGATATGTATATAGACACACACACTATATATATATAAGTATCTCCTCAACTCTCGCACAAACACAGCTAACTTCAGCCATCTCTAAATACCTCTATAAGAACCAGTCACGTGTCATACACACCACACTTGTAACACATTCTTGAGTAATGCCAGACCCGCTTTGTACAAACCACAGTGAACCACAGTCTCACTAACCCATGTCAGGGTTGCCAGATAAAATATGGGCTATCCAGTTCAATTTGAATTCCAGATAAACAACAAGTAATTTTTCAGTATCAGTATGTCCCAAATATTGTATGGGCCATACTTACACTAAAAGTAAGTACGACCAAATAGTGCATGGGAATACTTACACTAAAAAATTATTCTGGGTTTATCTGAAACTGAAATTTAACTGGGTGCCCTGTATTTTTCTTCGCTTATTCTGGCAACCCTTATATACTTACCACCAGCTCAGGTATTATATTTTTATTGTATTTTTGTTTAGTCTGTGTCTTCCCCTACTAGAATGTGCAGCATTACCAGAGACTAGAACAATGGAAGAGTGCCAGATACACAGGAGTAGCTGCTTACTGAATCTTGGTGAATCAATGAATGAACACACACCATAAATACAAGCCACACCATGTAATGAGGAAAAGTTACATGTCCCAGAATTCCTGACTTGTGAACAGAAACCATGCACACAAAGGCCACAGACACAGATAAGACACATCTCCACCGTGCTCCCCATGCCAACCCCACACTTACCACAGACTTAACTGATACACATCACTCACTCTTCCCACATACTCACAGTCACCACCGAGGCCTACATTACCAACAAGACAGTGACAGAGTAAGTACTGATTTGAATTAAATACTGGAGTATCCACTGGGAACCACACTCTCAACTGTGTGTATTCACTGCAACTGACATGTGCCAGACACTCGGTAAATACTTCTGGACAGAGGACTGATGAACCCACCGTGAGCCTTTCATTCCTCCCTCAGGAATCTCGAAGTCACAAGAGGATCTCCCTCACCTTGGATCCACTGTCGTGGCCCAAGGCTGCAGCCCAGGGGCAGGGGAGGTCTCCTCTGCCCCTAAACACTTCTCGTGTGCTTCTTCTCAGTGCAAGCTCATCTACGCTGGTAAGGGCGTGGGGCTCCTCAGGTGAGGGGCTTCTTGGCTGTGAGGCAGGAGGCACACAGATCCCAGGGAGGCTGAGAGGAAACCCAGGGTCATCAGAGGTGATGAGGGCTCTGTGGAGGAGCCTGGGCAGGATGGCTGAGCTGTTACGAGGGTGTGGATACCAGCTGAGTCGGGGGCGGGGGGGTGCCGGGTGTGAATCCTGGTACTACCATGGTGGGGAAGTCAAGGAGCAGGGGCCGGAAAGGTCTGGGCTTGAGGTGGAGGGAAGAGGGACCAGATTAAGCATCTTCAGAGGAAAATGTAGGGTTTCTCTTTGCCTTTGCTTCCAGAGAAGGACAGAGTTCTGCATCATAGACCTCCAGCCTGAGAGCAGGACCCTCCAGCTCAGGTCCACACAGCTCACACATACATCCGCCCTCCAGGCACAGCCCTTCTCAGTGCACACAGAAACCCCAAGCACCACAGCCCCATTCCACAAGTAATGCACCACCGATGTTCCCAAACTCACACTCCTCGTCGTACACGCATCCACCCGCGTCGCTCACATACCACAGCCCTCACCCACCATACTCCACACCCCTGTATACAGACACCGCTCCAGTATCCCCCCACACGCACATGAAAAGCCCACAGATGACACCAGATACACCGCTCCATCCTTCGGCCAACAGACACCAAGCTCACGACATAGCTACGTCATGCAAATGTCCCTCTCTCGTCTACCACACCTGCTCCCTCAGCTTCCGGCATGGCCCATGCATGTTATTATGTTTTTAATTTCCTTTTTCAGGAATCCGGAGATCATATCGAGACACTGCCCAGCCTACAGCACCCCTAGCCCAGGATCAGGAAGAAGGAGAGACCGCTCCCCCATCACACTGTGTCTCCTCCTCACCCTCTTCACCCTGTAAGAACAATCTGCACCCAGACAAAGAGGAAAGGGGCATGAAAATATACTACATGCAGGTACAAGTGAACAAGGGTGTAGCTGTCTCCTGGAAGACAAAGAAACCCTTGGAGTTGCCTGAAAAGCAGCTGACGATAGAAGAAGTGACCCTTCCTGAGGATGCGTGCACAGTAGGCACTTACCCCTCTGATGTGTCCACCGAAAACCTCCTGTCTGACAGTGAGCCCACTGGGGAGGAGAAAGAGTATGAGGAAAGGGCAGAGCCAGGCAGCCCATCAGGGTCACCTGCCATCGAGGAGAGACCCAGGGCCAAGACACCGGACTGGATGGTGACCATGGAGACCGGCTTCAGGTGCATGGCCTGCTGCCGGGTCTTCCACACCTTGGAGATCCTCCAGCAGCACGTGAAGGGCGGCGTCCTGGAGGGCTTCAGCTGCCGTATCTTTCATCTCAACATGGCCCAGTGGATGGGCAATGTGGAATCCGAGATCACCCCGAGGAGGAGGACGAGGAGGACGAGGAGGACGAGGACGAGGAGGACGAGGAAGAGAAGCAAGTAGGCCCCAGCCCGAAGAGACACCGCAGGCAGGGTCTTTTCTCTCTTTTGAGTTCCACACAGCTACTGAGATTCATGGGACAGAAGATCCTGGAGACGGTGTGGCCTTGGAAGAGGTAAGGCTTGAGGCTGGCACTCTTCTGAGCCTATGTCACGAGGGCCCAGAGGAGTCTAAGGGAAGGGGCCGCACACATGTGCTGGTTTACCTAATGGCTCTGCACTTGCATCAACTTGGGACACACCCAGCACTTCCAAAGGAATTGAGCTCTGCTGACTTCAACAAGAAGGTGGAGCCTTTTCCTAGGAGTTTTCTTAGGGTCTGCACGATGGACCTCAACTCTTAGAGGACGTACCACCAGCAGCTCCTTGTCGGCAGAGAGAGCCAGGAGTGGTCTGAAGAGAGGACAGGGGCCCTTGCAGGACCAGAACTTTGAGGTCTGAGAGCCTTTGGCCTGAGCTGAGATCTCACCCGGACCACTGTACCTAGCCTTCTGTGACAAAGGGGAATATGAAAGAGAGTCACGTGGAAATGAGGTCCCCTGAGATATGGAAGTGTTCCAGAACCTTCGTTGCGTGGTAGTTGATCTGGAGCCAAGCTCACTGTGGTGTGTCTGGCTCTGAGCATTAAGGCAACGCTGGAGGGTGACCCTGACCAGCAGAGCTTGGAGTGCTGCTTGTCTCTTCCTGTTCTACCTCAGTTGTTTGATCCCTTCCAGGGAGAAGAAAGGACCCTCGGGAGAGTAGCAGACAGAATGCCGTGGTCTGAAGGAGGATGAAGGGACCGGCACTCAGTTTCACATCATATGACAATAGGAACGTCCTATGCAATAAAGGGCATTTTCCAAACCTTTCCTGGAGGTTTGAGTTAATTACATTTTTCTATCTATGCATCTATCTGTCATCTACATCTGTATCTTTCAAGGTTTGTGAACAAGCTTTCACATAAGCACTACAGACGTCCGCCAGCATTTTCCAGAAGGAGGCCTGGAAATTGCTGGGGACTTCTCACAAATAGGGAATGGCCACAACCCCTGCCACATAGACTATGCGCGTGGCCCTCCTGACGTACTCCCACTCTCTCTCTGAATTTCCCAACGTCTGAGATGAGGGTGCTGGCTGGAGGCAATGATCGCGTGCAGGCTGAATCTTCTCCAGATTCTGATTCTCTTCCTGGGCCTATCGTCCTCAAGCACAGTCTCCATGTCCCTGGTCACACTGATCTCTCTCCTTCAGTCCTTCCCTCCCTCCCTCTCCTGCCTCCCAGTGCAGAGAATTCTTTTTTACATTTGAGACGAGATTTATTTTTTGTGCACAGAATTCTCACCTGTTCTACTGTGGCCTCTGTTTTGAACATTCCAAAGCTGAGAATTTTCTTTTTTTCTCCCTCATTTCGGCTGAGTCTTTACCTTCCTAATGCAGTGAACTCACAGTGCCTAGCTGACTGGAGGGGGAAAAAAAATCCAGGGAGCAAAGAGAAATAATAAAAAAAAGTATCAGTTAATTTTTCATAGTGTTATCCAACTATATATTTTTAAAATTTTGGAATAATATTAGGAATATTCTCTTTATAAAAAACTGAATTATTGGGCTTCCCTGGTGGAGCAGTGGTTAAGAATATGCCTGCGAATGCAGGGGACATGGGTTCGAGCCCTGTTCTGGGAAGATCCCACGTGCCACGGAGTAACTAAGCCCGCGCGCCACAACTACTGAGCCTGCGCCCTAGAGCCCGTGTGTCACAACTACTGAGCCCACGTGCCACAACTACGGAAGCCTGCGTGCCTAGAGCCCGTGCTCCGCAACAAGAGAAGCCACTGCAATGAGAAGCCCGTGCACCACAGCCAAGAGTAGCCCCCGCTCACTGCAACTAGAGAACGCCCGCTAGCAGCAACAAAGACCCAATGCAGCCCAAAATAAATTAATTAATTTTTAAAAACTGAATTATTTTCAAGGGGACAATGTATAAAAGTACAATAAAAGTCCCCCTTCATAACCCCCCAACCCCACTCTCAAGATGGAATAGATATGGTGTGATACAATTTATAGTCGTACTACTACTACTCCTCCCACCGCAGCCGAAATCCTCTGAGCCCGGTGCAGCAGCTTCCTTTCACAATGCTAGGACCGGCCACAAAACAGATGATAATCCCTTTGGACATTTCAAGGAGCAGCACCAAGGGAACAGTACCTGGGAAATGCCACTGACAGCTCAGAATATCCATGGCATTTCTAGGGCCTCGGCACTGCTCTCGCTCTGGGAATGAAGGTCCAAAAAGCACGTCAGAGAATGTTCGTAATTGTAAACAAGCTCCACCTTTGAAACACAATCTACATAGAACCAAATATACAAGCCTGCACAATGGATGAAGCCAACGTCTTCTCCATGATTGCCCTTCTGACAACTTGGTTGTCTCCTCAACCATAAAAGGTGAACTTGAAACTCCCGACCTTGCCTTGTCACCAGAAACATCCAAGCTTGGATCAGTCTTTCTAAGACCAGATATTTGCTCTGTGAACTATTAGAGACTTGTCACATACACAGAAGTAGAACAGGATTATTTCTATCTACCTGGCGACCTGGAATCTTTCACATTGCTCCTGTTAAAACTCTCAGAACACCAAAACTTTACCTACAAAGGGTTCAAGCTATGACACTCCCAATTCTCACAAACCTCCTCACCTCTTGTGAGTCACATGCAGCCAATTCCAGGAATTGGAAACATGGTTGTGAGGATGAAACTGACTTTGGGGCTCCCCTTGGATATGGTCTTCCAGACTTACCAAAAGGCCATTAAGAGGACGGTTTACCCCACCTCAGGGAAACCTGAGGCAGTATTTGCAGTCAAGGGCTGGCCATGGCTTCTGAGCTACATCCAAAAAGAATTTCATACCGTACCTGGATCTGCTGAAGCCATTTCTGACTGTCCGAGAGCCAGCATGTACCGCTCCTGAACTGCCTCCATTGTGGATCATCAGTAGGGCTGTCAGATTTACTAAACAAAAATACAGGATACCCAGTTAAACTTGAACTTCACATGAATAGTAAGTCATCACTTTTAGTATAAGTAGATCCTATGTACTATTTGGGGCATACTTATCTTCAAAATGTACTCGTTGTTTTTGTGACATTCATATTTAACTGAACAGCCTATATTTTATCTGTCAACCCTACTCATCAGAAATGATGGAGTCTTATAGAGATCCAAGAGATGCCTCAGAGCATCCTCAGCTTTTATTTCTATGTCCTGGACAGTGAGCACGAGCTTCCCACTCACATTAATTGGCTGTAATGGAGTATATTCTCCATTTTAGAGCCTTTTGTACTTGTCATTGTTATCATCTTCCTTATTTTAAAGAGATGTTTATTTTTTTCCAAACTTAATAGCTCATCCAAAAGTATTTGGAAGTTCATTCGACAAGGGAAAAACAACATGATTCTGAAAAGTGAAGGGAACCGCCTGGTGTTTAGTAAAGCAGTATTAGGGAGATTGAAAAAGCCAAACTTAATAAGCAAATCTCTCCAAGGGTATTTTCAGAGCTTGATACCCTCCCACACCCTGAAAATATTATTACATCAAGAAGGTAGAACCTGCTAACCAAATGTAAGGCTCCCATATGATTCTATCAAACGGAGGATGCTTCTTTACTAAGCAGTGAGCACACCTGCTGCCCCAGGGACCTTGGCAGTTGCAATACAGAGCTCTTCCCTTTGGGATGGAAACAGCAAGTTGTCCTGTGGTCTACACGCTGGCCCCCAAAATACTACACTCCCAATACTTGTCAACTTTAAGTATTTTTCTACATATCTCCATTTTTCTGTTACTATTTGGACTACATCCTAGCCTTGACATTACATAAATTGCATTCAAGAAGCTATTTTTAAAAGTTGGTAGGAAATCTTAAATATATAGCTTACAGTCCCTGGCTTACTTTCATCCAGGTGCATAAGGGTTTTCAAAAGTAGTCAGGTTAGTTACCCCGTATCACAGCCCCACGCTTTTGTCAGAGATACAAAAATGGAACATGGTATTTAAGGTTTTAGTTGCCAAATCATCAAGCCTCCCAGACAGAGGCAATAGAGCAAAATGATTACAGAGGCATGGATTTTGATTTGCTCCAGTGTCTTGGGCAAGTCACTTGGCCTCTGTATTTATTTGTACTTATCTGCCCTTTTCTGTCCCTTGGGAGTTATAATTGTACCTAGTCCATGGGTATGTTGTACAAATTATCTGTAAAGTAGTTAGA
This sequence comes from Mesoplodon densirostris, assembly GCF_025265405.1. Taxonomy (NCBI): domain Eukaryota; kingdom Metazoa; phylum Chordata; class Mammalia; order Artiodactyla; family Ziphiidae; genus Mesoplodon; species Mesoplodon densirostris. The sequence goes on along the minus strand of NC_082663.1, from coordinate 100,516,831 downwards.
AGAAACCGACACAGAGTAAGCACTCCACAGACATTGGCTATTAGCTACTGGAAATATTTCTCCATGAAACAGATTACTTTATCAGTGGATGACTCGGTGGGAGACAGTGAATCACAGCATCACAGCATGTTGAAAGTGACCTAGTTCACACTCTTATGTGAAAAAAAGAAAAGTGTGCATGCGTAGAAAATGTCTGAAAGTTTACATAACGAATAGGTCATCATGTTAACTTTGAGGATTAGAATCAGGAAAGGAGGAAAGAAAAACTTGAGTGTCATTCAATTTCTACATCATTTGTGTTTCTATACTGAGACTCTGAATACACTGGAAGTGCCATTTTTTTGAATGTGGCGGGATAAAGGTTTTCAAGTTCTCCTGATACATCCGTATTATTATTTCAGAATTGCTGGCATTTCTTGCCATCTTCGGATCTACACCCATTTGAGTCAGTGGGCCATTCTGGACGGAGGAGATAATAGAGCAGAAGTGAAGTGAGAGAAAAGGAGAGAAAAGATTTTCTCTTTTCTCTTCAAAGAGGAAAGGTCTTTGGAATGGGAACAACTCACAACCAAACTTTGGGAAAAGGATGTGATGGAAAACGAGACAAACATCCTACCCCTGTGATGAGAAGGATTCCCTGGGCTGGATGGAGCGAGGTCACAGGTGGCTGGACAAGGAAACCAACTAGGGAGAAACACACACAAGTGCAGAGCAAACACCCCAAGGCCACTCAGCCTGACCCCATGCAAACATGTGTCCAGCAGCCAGCCCTTCACCTGTGGCTCCCCAGCAAGACAGGTACCTCGGGGGTGCCAACTCATTCTGAGTCCATTATGCCTGACCATTCATAAACCGCTGTCTAACGTGTGAGGAATAAACTCTAACTGTTTATGAGGAAATTGGGGAAGGAGATTGAAAGGTTACTTAAATGGAAAAAAAAAAAGTTCAGGAACGCACGATGGTAGAGCGACAAGAAAAGGACCTTCAAAGAGAGAAAGGATTTGCCAAAGAAGGGAAAGAAAAAGAAATGATTCCGAATGGGTTAACCTGCAGCTAGGAAGTTAAGGAAGATTATTGATGTGTGAAGACTATGGAATAAAGAGAATAAAATTTATCGGAAGTTGCTGAGACTACGGTAAGAAGCATGATTATCAAATTATGAATTGGCTGCAATGGCATTCTAGGGGGACACTAGGAAGGGGAAACAAATGTTCATGAGATGACAGTGGCAGGTGGAAAGTTGTTTCAGGGGAACATCAGTCTTGCAGAGTGTGTATCAGAGGAGGGCAAGTGTGAGCAAGCAAGGAAATACTAAGTGTATACGGTTCCTTCACTGAGTGCACCCAGCCCCGTGGTCAGCCTTGAGAACAAGCAGGACTTCAGGTTCTGGAGCTACATTTCATTCATCAAGACTTGAGAAGACACCCTTAACTCAGGTCTTCTCTTCAAACTCCATCTTTCCTTCTTGACCTTCATTTGGCCTCTTCCCTTACCCTCAAGCTGTGGACTGAGGCCACAGAGCAAGATGGGTCACTAGTGTCCTCCAACCCCTATCAACTGTGGTTCACATCAGTGGAGCACCAAAGGCAATAACCAAGTAACAGACACAAGAGTGTATGAAGAAGAAGAGATTCTGATAAGGCTTTCTGTGACAGTGTGGGCCGAATCGGCTGTATATGCCTGCTATCACCTGAATGATGAGCAAGCCTTAGGGGAGAAGTGCTCAGAAGGCAGAGCCTGGCTCTCTAGAGGCTCTGCGTCCTCACAGCCCACTCCAAGACCTCAGTTGCAGCTTCGGCCCCCAATCTCTCTCCCTCTGCCTACTCACAGTTTTTGAAGTCTTCTTTCCTCCACATTTCTCTTGAGAGGTGGAGGAGGAAGATGAGCTTCAGGCCAGCTCAGACTCCCCTGGGATCCCAGCAAGATGCCTATCATCATAAACGTCCCACCTTCTAGGAAGCTCCTAAGATCTCCACACTTGGGGGAGTTTTCATTTCATCTGTGCTTCAAATTGCTGGCTGGAGATGGCCTGTTGGAAGGTGGCTAAAAGCAAGTAGGAATCTTCGGGCAGCCTGGCCCTTCTCGACTGTCAGACATCTTCAGGGATATTCTAGGAAACGTTTGTGCTAGAGAAGGGAGGGAAACAATCCAATTGTCCAATAATGCTTGAATGGAAAATAAATGATGCTATACGCATGTGATGAAATAATATCCAACAGTCAAAAATCAAAGACCTAGATCTATATGGACTGATGTAGATAAATCTTGAAAAGATAATATTGATTGAAAGAAAATAAGATCAAGAATCTTATTACGATAACAGGTATGTAAGTATTTAAATATTTAAATCAATTCAACATATTGCTTCTATATATATAGATGCAAGAAAATAAACTTTATCCAAAGAACACATTATTTACATTTAATATGTTCATTTATCTAGGAAACCCAAAAGAACCCACAGATGAACTAGCAGGAACTAATAAGACGGTTCAACAAGGCAGACACATACAAGATCAATAAATTTTAAAAATCAATCAGGCTCCTCTACACTGGCGATAATAAATTAGAAACTGTAAAAGAAAATAAGAAAAAAAGAAGATCTAAAACTAGTCACAAGAGCCATATAAATTATTTAGAGCTAAGCATACGTAAAAGTAAATATAATTAACAAACTGAGTACGACCACTTAAACTCCGCCCAACCCAAGGATTAAAAAACGCCTGTTCTTACTTTATGAGAACAGGCCCTCTTCTTAAGTAGCAGATCAGTACGTGAGAGTGAATCAAAGAAACACAGCATTTGAAAAGTCAGCTAGGCCAAGCCTCTCGATCGCACAGACAGAAGCTATAGCCCAGACAGGTTGAGTTACTTGGTAAAGGGCCCAATGTCCTGACTCAAGGACTAGCATTTTTCACTCATTCGTAAGATACAATCAAATTCAGTACCTTGGAAAGAGATGGGAAAAAATGAAGAAATCAATTATATAGTTTCTCATCTTTAAGTACAGAAATAGCCGTGACAAAATTACAGGTATTGAGGGAAAATTGAAGCGCAGAGTTTAAAATGTCAATAATCCACAGGGAAACTGGAGACCATTTAAAATATTCATATTAAATCTCTATATAAGACATTAAAAGATCTCCAGTCAAAATGTTCATTTTATAATAGATATGGTATGATACAATTTATAATAGATGTGGTATGAACCTTTCCCTTTCATGGGAAAGGTTCAGCTGGGAAACAGGAATTGTTCTTGAAAACGGGGCCTGTGCTATTGCAGAGACTGTGCTGAACCTAGGTCAACAGAATGCTCTGATGTCATCACTGAGGTCACAGAATCCTGCTGTGCGCCTGGCAACCTTGCAAACATAACAGCCCTGGTGAGCACTAGGCAGCACTGCTGGTTCACTAAGTGGTACAAGGTTTTCAGCCATTTAGGAGACTTGACTATTTTGATTTGTATTGAATCATTTCAACGGATTGCCCAAGAGCCAACAAGGGCCAACCTGTAGCGAAGAGGAGGAGTTGGACATCTCTTGAGGCATCTTCTAAGGGAGACTTCTAGTTGGTACGATGAAACGGCGACAAAAGAGGAAACATCTGGAAAATGAAGAGTCCCAGGAAACTGCCGAGAAGGGAGGAGGTATGTGGGGGGCAACTTGGCTGGGGCACATGGGTTTCTGCCAAACTGAACCTTCTCTAAGAAGGAGGGGACTGAGAACGTGTCACCTGTGAAGCAGGGAGCGAGAGACCTTGTCTCACTGATGCTGCCGTATCCATCCGGAGCGTCCCTGTGGTGTGAGACGGCACAGAACGGCCAGATGCCCCCTGGGAGATGGGAGGTCAGCTCCGCTGCTCTGAGGACTCTCTCCTGGGGCTGCCGGGCCTGGAGCTTTGTCGGACTCACAGCAGGCTGCATCCTGCTTGCACAGACCTAGAGGTGCAGCTTTTCTCAGTCCCCGATTTCTCTCTTATTCTCTTGGATCTTTCCCTGGGGTCATGAGGTGGGGGATGTGAAGGATGCAAGGATGCTGAGAGAGACCCATGACTTGCTTGGCCTCTTTTACCAAAGTGGAAAGAGAAGCCCCATGAGTTGAAGGCCCTGTTGAAAAGTATCTTGACAAGTGGAATGCAGTTCGAAAGAAGATTGTTTGTCTAGGGATGGTGTCATATTGAAAGCAAGGAGGTTTTATTCCTTCAACAGGAACAATTTCCCAAAGGAGATCAAGGGAAGGGAAGGGCTTTCCAGAGACTGAGACCACGTGGGCGGGGGTGAGAAATGTCCTCAGGGTCCTGCGAGGAGCTCTGAGTGCCACGGGCCACGTGGTGCCTGCGTGCATTAAATGTAGGCGAGTAGCTTGCCCTGGGAGGGGGTGGTCACCCCAGAGTTCCAGCTAGAGGTCTCTGCCCCAGATTAGAGCCCAGGAGCTCCTACCAGGCCCAGGACCCTGGAGACTGTAGGATGGGCCCTGGGAATGGAGCTCTAAACAGCAGGCAGATTTCCAGGCAGTGGCTGGAACAGGCTGGGGAAGGCAATGACTGCCCCTGACCATTCAGAATATTTTTCTCTATGTTCCTGTGTGTGTGTGTGTGAGCGTGTGTGCGTGTGTGTGTGTGGTAGTGCAGAGAAGAGCAGGATGAATGGGGGTAGAGTGCTTATCAGATATAAACTCTGCGTGGTACAGTTCTTGTCACCCTGCCTGGACCTGGCTGACACTCGGTGTATGTAAGAGTGTATACAGAACTCTTGGTAGGGGTGTTTTATGAGACAGTAACTCATACACCCATGGACACTCTGATACAGCAAAAATATCACACACCCCACATATAACTTCCGTATTAAACCACACACAGCACATGGAGGTATATACACGCATCCCTCCTGTACTACGTTCTCATACAACCCACCTGGATCACAATCCTCTCCTCCAACACCAAACGCTGGAGATGAGATATGTATATAGACACACACACTATATATATATAAGTATCTCCTCAACTCTCGCACAAACACAGCTAACTTCAGCCATCTCTAAATACCTCTATAAGAACCAGTCACGTGTCATACACACCACACTTGTAACACATTCTTGAGTAATGCCAGACCCGCTTTGTACAAACCACAGTGAACCACAGTCTCACTAACCCATGTCAGGGTTGCCAGATAAAATATGGGCTATCCAGTTCAATTTGAATTCCAGATAAACAACAAGTAATTTTTCAGTATCAGTATGTCCCAAATATTGTATGGGCCATACTTACACTAAAAGTAAGTACGACCAAATAGTGCATGGGAATACTTACACTAAAAAATTATTCTGGGTTTATCTGAAACTGAAATTTAACTGGGTGCCCTGTATTTTTCTTCGCTTATTCTGGCAACCCTTATATACTTACCACCAGCTCAGGTATTATATTTTTATTGTATTTTTGTTTAGTCTGTGTCTTCCCCTACTAGAATGTGCAGCATTACCAGAGACTAGAACAATGGAAGAGTGCCAGATACACAGGAGTAGCTGCTTACTGAATCTTGGTGAATCAATGAATGAACACACACCATAAATACAAGCCACACCATGTAATGAGGAAAAGTTACATGTCCCAGAATTCCTGACTTGTGAACAGAAACCATGCACACAAAGGCCACAGACACAGATAAGACACATCTCCACCGTGCTCCCCATGCCAACCCCACACTTACCACAGACTTAACTGATACACATCACTCACTCTTCCCACATACTCACAGTCACCACCGAGGCCTACATTACCAACAAGACAGTGACAGAGTAAGTACTGATTTGAATTAAATACTGGAGTATCCACTGGGAACCACACTCTCAACTGTGTGTATTCACTGCAACTGACATGTGCCAGACACTCGGTAAATACTTCTGGACAGAGGACTGATGAACCCACCGTGAGCCTTTCATTCCTCCCTCAGGAATCTCGAAGTCACAAGAGGATCTCCCTCACCTTGGATCCACTGTCGTGGCCCAAGGCTGCAGCCCAGGGGCAGGGGAGGTCTCCTCTGCCCCTAAACACTTCTCGTGTGCTTCTTCTCAGTGCAAGCTCATCTACGCTGGTAAGGGCGTGGGGCTCCTCAGGTGAGGGGCTTCTTGGCTGTGAGGCAGGAGGCACACAGATCCCAGGGAGGCTGAGAGGAAACCCAGGGTCATCAGAGGTGATGAGGGCTCTGTGGAGGAGCCTGGGCAGGATGGCTGAGCTGTTACGAGGGTGTGGATACCAGCTGAGTCGGGGGCGGGGGGGTGCCGGGTGTGAATCCTGGTACTACCATGGTGGGGAAGTCAAGGAGCAGGGGCCGGAAAGGTCTGGGCTTGAGGTGGAGGGAAGAGGGACCAGATTAAGCATCTTCAGAGGAAAATGTAGGGTTTCTCTTTGCCTTTGCTTCCAGAGAAGGACAGAGTTCTGCATCATAGACCTCCAGCCTGAGAGCAGGACCCTCCAGCTCAGGTCCACACAGCTCACACATACATCCGCCCTCCAGGCACAGCCCTTCTCAGTGCACACAGAAACCCCAAGCACCACAGCCCCATTCCACAAGTAATGCACCACCGATGTTCCCAAACTCACACTCCTCGTCGTACACGCATCCACCCGCGTCGCTCACATACCACAGCCCTCACCCACCATACTCCACACCCCTGTATACAGACACCGCTCCAGTATCCCCCCACACGCACATGAAAAGCCCACAGATGACACCAGATACACCGCTCCATCCTTCGGCCAACAGACACCAAGCTCACGACATAGCTACGTCATGCAAATGTCCCTCTCTCGTCTACCACACCTGCTCCCTCAGCTTCCGGCATGGCCCATGCATGTTATTATGTTTTTAATTTCCTTTTTCAGGAATCCGGAGATCATATCGAGACACTGCCCAGCCTACAGCACCCCTAGCCCAGGATCAGGAAGAAGGAGAGACCGCTCCCCCATCACACTGTGTCTCCTCCTCACCCTCTTCACCCTGTAAGAACAATCTGCACCCAGACAAAGAGGAAAGGGGCATGAAAATATACTACATGCAGGTACAAGTGAACAAGGGTGTAGCTGTCTCCTGGAAGACAAAGAAACCCTTGGAGTTGCCTGAAAAGCAGCTGACGATAGAAGAAGTGACCCTTCCTGAGGATGCGTGCACAGTAGGCACTTACCCCTCTGATGTGTCCACCGAAAACCTCCTGTCTGACAGTGAGCCCACTGGGGAGGAGAAAGAGTATGAGGAAAGGGCAGAGCCAGGCAGCCCATCAGGGTCACCTGCCATCGAGGAGAGACCCAGGGCCAAGACACCGGACTGGATGGTGACCATGGAGACCGGCTTCAGGTGCATGGCCTGCTGCCGGGTCTTCCACACCTTGGAGATCCTCCAGCAGCACGTGAAGGGCGGCGTCCTGGAGGGCTTCAGCTGCCGTATCTTTCATCTCAACATGGCCCAGTGGATGGGCAATGTGGAATCCGAGATCACCCCGAGGAGGAGGACGAGGAGGACGAGGAGGACGAGGACGAGGAGGACGAGGAAGAGAAGCAAGTAGGCCCCAGCCCGAAGAGACACCGCAGGCAGGGTCTTTTCTCTCTTTTGAGTTCCACACAGCTACTGAGATTCATGGGACAGAAGATCCTGGAGACGGTGTGGCCTTGGAAGAGGTAAGGCTTGAGGCTGGCACTCTTCTGAGCCTATGTCACGAGGGCCCAGAGGAGTCTAAGGGAAGGGGCCGCACACATGTGCTGGTTTACCTAATGGCTCTGCACTTGCATCAACTTGGGACACACCCAGCACTTCCAAAGGAATTGAGCTCTGCTGACTTCAACAAGAAGGTGGAGCCTTTTCCTAGGAGTTTTCTCAGGGTCTGCACGATGGACCTCAACTCTTAGAGGACGTACCACCAGCAGCTCCTTGTCGGCAGAGAGAGCCAGGAGTGGTCTGAAGAGAGGACAGGGGCCCTTGCAGGACCAGAACTTTGAGGTCTGAGAGCCTTTGGCCTGAGCTGAGATCTCACCCGGACCACTGTACCTAGCCTTCTGTGACAAAGGGGAATATGAAAGAGAGTCACGTGGAAATGAGGTCCCCTGAGATATGGAAGTGTTCCAGAACCTTCGTTGCGTGGTAGTTGATCTGGAGCCAAGCTCACTGTGGTGTGTCTGGCTCTGAGCATTAAGGCAACGCTGGAGGGTGACCCTGACCAGCAGAGCTTGGAGTGCTGCTTGTCTCTTCCTGTTCTACCTCAGTTGTTTGATCCCTTCCAGGGAGAAGAAAGGACCCTCGGGAGAGTAGCAGACAGAATGCCGTGGTCTGAAGGAGGATGAAGGGACCGGCACTCAGTTTCACATCATATGACAATAGGAACGTCCTATGCAATAAAGGGCATTTTCCAAACCTTTCCTGGAGGTTTGAGTTAATTACATTTTTCTATCTATGCATCTATCTGTCATCTACATCTGTATCTTTCAAGGTTTGTGAACAAGCTTTCACATAAGCACTACAGACGTCCGCCAGCATTTTCCAGAAGGAGGCCTGGAAATTGCTGGGGACTTCTCACAAATAGGGAATGGCCACAACCCCTGCCACATAGACTATGCGCGTGGCCCTCCTGACGTACTCCCACTCTCTCTCTGAATTTCCCAACGTCTGAGATGAGGGTGCTGGCTGGAGGCAATGATCGCGTGCAGGCTGAATCTTCTCCAGATTCTGATTCTCTTCCTGGGCCTATCGTCCTCAAGCACAGTCTCCATGTCCCTGGTCACACTGATCTCTCTCCTTCAGTCCTTCCCTCCCTCCCTCTCCTGCCTCCCAGTGCAGAGAATTCTTTTTTACATTTGAGACGAGATTTATTTTTTGTGCACAGAATTCTCACCTGTTCTACTGTGGCCTCTGTTTTGAACATTCCAAAGCTGAGAATTTTCTTTTTTTCTCCCTCATTTCGGCTGAGTCTTTACCTTCCTAATGCAGTGAACTCACAGTGCCTAGCTGACTGGAGGGGGAAAAAAAATCCAGGGAGCAAAGAGAAATAATAAAAAAAAGTATCAGTTAATTTTTCATAGTGTTATCCAACTATATATTTTTAAAATTTTGGAATAATATTAGGAATATTCTCTTTATAAAAAACTGAATTATTGGGCTTCCCTGGTGGAGCAGTGGTTAAGAATATACCTGCGAATGCAGGGGACATGGGTTCGAGCCCTGTTCTGGGAAGATCCCACGTGCCACGGAGTAACTAAGCCCGCGCGCCACAACTACTGAGCCTGCGCCCTAGAGCCCGTGTGTCACAACTACTGAGCCCACGTGCCACAACTACGGAAGCCTGCGTGCCTAGAGCCCGTGCTCCGCAACAAGAGAAGCCACTGCAATGAGAAGCCCGTGCACCACAGCCAAGAGTAGCCCCCGCTCACTGCAACTAGAGAACGCCCGCTAGCAGCAACAAAGACCCAATGCAGCCCAAAATAAATTAATTAATTTTTAAAAACTGAATTATTTTCAAGGGGACAATGTATAAAAGTACAATAAAAGTCCCCCTTCATAACCCCCCAACCCCACTCTCAAGATGGAATAGATATGGTGTGATACAATTTATAGTCGTACTACTACTACTCCTCCCACCGCAGCCGAAATCCTCTGAGCCTGGTGCAGCAGCTTCCTTTCACAATGCTAGGACCGGCCACAAAACAGATGATAATCCCTTTGGACATTTCAAGGAGCAGCACCAAGGGAACAGTACCTGGGAAATGCCACTGACAGCTCAGAATATCCATGGCATTTCTAGGGCCTCGGCACTGCTCTCGCTCTGGGAATGAAGGTCCAAAAAGCACGTCAGAGAATGTTCGTAATTGTAAACAAGCTCCACCTTTGAAACACAATCTACATAGAACCAAATATACAAGCCTGCACAATGGATGAAGCCAACGTCTTCTCCATGATTGCCCTTCTGACAACTTGGTTGTCTCCTCAACCATAAAAGGTGAACTTGAAACTCCCGACCTTGCCTTGTCACCAGAAACATCCAAGCTTGGATCAGTCTTTCTAAGACCAGATATTTGCTCTGTGAACTATTAGAGACTTGTCACATACACAGAAGTAGAACAGGATTATTTCTATCTACCTGGCGACCTGGAGTCTTTCACATTGCTCCTGTTAAAACTCTCAGAACACCAAAACTTTACCTACAAAGGGTTCAAGCTATGACACTCCCAATTCTCACAAACCTCCTCACCTCTTGTGAGTCACATGCAGCCAATTCCAGGAATTGGAAACATGGTTGTGAGGATGAAACTGACTTTGGGGCTCCCCTTGGATATGGTCTTCCAGACTTACCAAAAGGCCATTAAGAGGACGGTTTACCCCACCTCAGGGAAACCTGAGGCAGTATTTGCAGTCAAGGGCTGGCCATGGCTTCTGAGCTACATCCAAAAAGAATTTCATACCGTACCTGGATCTGCTGAAGCCATTTCTGACTGTCCGAGAGCCAGCATGTACCGCTCCTGAACTGCCTCCATTGTGGATCATCAGTAGGGCTGTCAGATTTACTAAACAAAAATACAGGATACCCAGTTAAACTTGAACTTCACATGAATAGTAAGTCATCACTTTTAGTATAAGTAGATCCTATGTACTATTTGGGGCATACTTATCTTCAAAATGTACTCGTTGTTTTTGTGACATTCATATTTAACTGAACAGCCTATATTTTATCTGTCAACCCTACTCATCAGAAATGATGGAGTCTTATAGAGATCCAAGAGATGCCTCAGAGCATCCTCAGCTTTTATTTCTATGTCCTGGACAGTGAGCACGAGCTTCCCACTCACATTAATTGGCTGTAATGGAGTATATTCTCCATTTTAGAGCCTTTTGTACTTGTCATTGTTATCATCTTCCTTATTTTAAAGAGATGTTTATTTTTTTCCAAACTTAATAGCTCATCCAAAAGTATTTGGAAGTTCATTCGACAAGGGAAAAACAACATGATTCTGAAAAGTGAAGGGAACCGCCTGGTGTTTAGTAAAGCAGTATTAGGGAGATTGAAAAAGCCAAACTTAATAAGCAAATCTCTCCAAGGGTATTTTCAGAGCTTGATACCCTCCCACACCCTGAAAATATTATTACATCAAGAAGGTAGAACCTGCTAACCAAATGTAAGGCTCCCATATGATTCTATCAAACGGAGGATGCTTCTTTACTAAGCAGTGAGCACACCTGCTGCCCCAGGGACCTTGGCAGTTGCAATACAGAGCTCTTCCCTTTGGGATGGAAACAGCAAGTTGTCCTGTGGTCTACACGCTGGCCCCCAAAATACTACACTCCCAATACTTGTCAACTTTAAGTATTTTTCTACATATCTCCATTTTTCTGTTACTATTTGGACTACATCCTAGCCTTGACATTACATAAATTGCATTCAAGAAGCTATTTTTAAAAGTTGGTAGGAAATCTTAAATATATAGCTTACAGTCCCTGGCTTACTTTCATCCAGGTGCATAAGGGTTTTCAAAAGTAGTCAGGTTAGTTACCCCGTATCACAGCCCCACGCTTTTGTCAGAGATACAAAAATGGAACATGGTATTTAAGGTTTTAGTTGCCAAATCATCAAGCCTCCCAGACAGAGGCAATAGAGCAAAATGATTACAGAGGCATGGATTTTGATTTGCTCCAGTGTCTTGGGCAAGTCACTTGGCCTCTGTATTTATTTGTACTTATCTGCCCTTTTCTGTCCCTTGGGAGTTATAATTGTACCTAGTCCATGGGTATGTTGTACAAATTATCTGTAAAGTAGTTAGAAGAAACCGACACAGAGTAAGCACTCCACAGACATTGGCTATTAGCTACTGGAAATATTTCTCCATGAAACAGATTACTTTATCAGTGGATGACTCGGTGGGAGACAGTGAATCACAGCATCACAGCATGTTGAAAGTGACCTAGTTCACACTCTTATGTGAAAAAAAGAAAAGTGTGCATGCGTAGAAAATGTCTGAAAGTTTACATAACGAATAGGTCATCATGTTAACTTTGAGGATTAGAATCAGGAAAGGAGGAAAGAAAAACTTGAGTGTCATTCAATTTCTACATCATTTGTGTTTCTATACTGAGACTCTGAATACACTGGAAGTGCCATTTTTTTGAATGTGGCGGGATAAAGGTTTTCAAGTTCTCCTGATACATCCGTATTATTATTTCAGAATTGCTGGCATTTCTTGCCATCTTCGGATCTACACCCATTTGAGTCAGTGGGCCATTCTGGACGGAGGAGATAATAGAGCAGAAGTGAAGTGAGAGAAAAGGAGAGAAAAGATTTTCTCTTTTCTCTTCAAAGAGGAAAGGTCTTTGGAATGGGAACAACTCACAACCAAACTTTGGGAAAAGGATGTGATGGAAAACGAGACAAACATCCTACCCCTGTGATGAGAAGGATTCCCTGGGCTGGATGGAGCGAGGTCACAGGTGGCTGGACAAGGAAACCAACTAGGGAGAAACACACACAAGTGCAGAGCAAACACCCCAAGGCCACTCAGCCTGACCCCATGCAAACATGTGTCCAGCAGCCAGCCCTTCACCTGTGGCTCCCCAGCAAGACAGGTACCTCGGGGGTGCCAACTCATTCTGAGTCCATTATGCCTGACCATTCATAAACCGCTGTCTAACGTGTGAGGAATAAACTCTAACTGTTTATGAGGAAATTGGGGAAGGAGATTGAAAGGTTACTTAAATGGAAAAAAAAAAAGTTCAGGAACGCACGATGGTAGAGCGACAAGAAAAGGACCTTCAAAGAGAGAAAGGATTTGCCAAAGAAGGGAAAGAAAAAGAAATGATTCCGAATGGGTTAACCTGCAGCTAGGAAGTTAAGGAAGATTATTGATGTGTGAAGACTATGGAATAAAGAGAATAAAATTTATCGGAAGTTGCTGAGACTACGGTAAGAAGCATGATTATCAAATTATGAATTGGCTGCAATGGCATTCTAGGGGGACACTAGGAAGGGGAAACAAATGTTCATGAGATGACAGTGGCAGGTGGAAAGTTGTTTCAGGGGAACATCAGTCTTGCAGAGTGTGTATCAGAGGAGGGCAAGTGTGAGCAAGCAAGGAAATACTAAGTGTATACGGTTCCTTCACTGAGTGCACCCAGCCCCGTGGTCAGCCTTGAGAACAAGCAGGACTTCAGGTTCTGGAGCTACATTTCATTCATCAAGACTTGAGAAGACACCCTTAACTCAGGTCTTCTCTTCAAACTCCATCTTTCCTTCTTGACCTTCATTTGGCCTCTTCCCTTACCCTCAAGCTGTGGACTGAGGCCACAGAGCAAGATGGGTCACTAGTGTCCTCCAACCCCTATCAACTGTGGTTCACATCAGTGGAGCACCAAAGGCAATAACCAAGTAACAGACACAAGAGTGTATGAAGAAGAAGAGATTCTGATAAGGCTTTCTGTGACAGTGTGGGCCGAATCGGCTGTATATGCCTGCTATCACCTGAATGATGAGCAAGCCTTAGGGGAGAAGTGCTCAGAAGGCAGAGCCTGGCTCTCTAGAGGCTCTGCGTCCTCACAGCCCACTCCAAGACCTCAGTTGCAGCTTCGGCCCCCAATCTCTCTCCCTCTGCCTACTCACAGTTTTTGAAGTCTTCTTTCCTCCACATTTCTCTTGAGAGGTGGAGGAGGAAGATGAGCTTCAGGCCAGCTCAGACTCCCCTGGGATCCCAGCAAGATGCCTATCATCATAAACGTCCCACCTTCTAGGAAGCTCCTAAGATCTCCACACTTGGGGGAGTTTTCATTTCATCTGTGCTTCAAATTGCTGGCTGGAGATGGCCTGTTGGAAGGTGGCTAAAAGCAAGTAGGAATCTTCGGGCAGCCTGGCCCTTCTCGACTGTCAGACATCTTCAGGGATATTCTAGGAAACGTTTGTGCTAGAGAAGGGAGGGAAACAATCCAATTGTCCAATAATGCTTGAATGGAAAATAAATGATGCTATACGCATGTGATGAAATAATATCCAACAGTCAAAAATCAAAGACCTAGATCTATATGGACTGATGTAGATAAATCTTGAAAAGATAATATTGATTGAAAGAAAATAAGATCAAGAATCTTATTACGATAACAGGTATGTAAGTATTTAAATATTTAAATCAATTCAACATATTGCTTCTATATATATAGATGCAAGAAAATAAACTTTATCCAAAGAACACATTATTTACATTTAATATGTTCATTTATCTAGGAAACCCAAAAGAACCCACAGATGAACTAGCAGGAACTAATAAGACGGTTCAACAAGGCAGACACATACAAGATCAATAAATTTTAAAAATCAATCAGGCTCCTCTACACTGGCGATAATAAATTAGAAACTGTAAAAGAAAATAAGAAAAAAAGATCTAAAAATAGTCACAAGAGCCATATAAATTATTTAGAGCTAAGCATACGTAAAAGTAAATATAACTAACAAACTGAGTACGACCACTTAAACTCCGCCCAACCCAAGGATTAAAACACGCCTGTTCTTACTTTATGAGAACAGGCCCTCTTCTTAAGTAGCAGATCAGTACGTGAGAGTGAATCAAAGAAACACAGCATCTGAAAAGTCAGCTAGGCCAAGCCTCTCGATCGCACAGACAGAAGCTGAAGCCCAGACAGGTTGAGTTACTTGGTAAAGGGCCCAATGTCCTGACTCAAGGACTAGCATTTTTCACTCATTCGTAAGATACAATCAAATTCAGTACCTTGGAAAGAGATGGGAAAAAATGAAGAAATCAATTATATAGTTCCTCATCTTTAAGTACAGAAATAGCCGTGACAAAATTACAGGTATTGAGGGAAAATTGAAGCGCAGAGTTTAAAATGTCAATAATCCACAGGGAAACTGGAGACCATTTGAAATATTCATATTAAATCTCTATATAAGACATTAAAAGATCTCCAATCAAAATGTTCAGTTTATAATAGATATGGTATGATACAATTTATAATAGATGTGGTATGAACCTTTCCCTTTCATGGGAAAGGTTCAGCTGGGAAACAGGAATTGTTCTTGAAAACGGGGCCTGTGCTATTGCAGAGACTGTGCTGTACCTAGGTCAACAGAATGCTCCGATGTCATCATTGAGGTCACAGAATCCTGCTGTGCGCCTGGCAACCTTGCAAACATAACAGCCCTGGTGAGCACTAGGCAGCACTGCTGGTTCACTAAGTGGTACAAGGTTTTCAGCCATTTAGGAGACTTGACTATTTTGATTTGTATTGAATCCTTTCAACGGATTGCCCAAGAGCCAACAAGGGCCAACCTGTAGCGAAGAGGAGGAGTTGGACATCTCTTGAGGCATCTTCTAAGGGAGACTTCTAGTTGGTACGATGAAACGGCGACAAAAGAGGAAACATCTGGAAAATGAAGAGTCCCAGGAAACTGCCGAGAAGGGAGGAGGTATGTGGGGGGCAACTTGGCTGGGGCACATGGGTTTCTGCCAAACTGAACCTTCTCTAAGAAGGAGGGGACTGAGAACGTGTCACCTGTGAAGCAGGGAGCGAGAGACCTTGTCTCACTGATGCTGCCGTATCCATCCGGAGCGTCCCTGTGGTGTGAGACGGCACAGAACGGCCAGATGCCCCCTGGGAGATGGGAGGTCAGCTCCGCTGCTCTGAGGACTCTCTCCTGGGGCTGCCGGGCCTGGAGCTTTGTCGGACTCACAGCAGGCTGCATCCTGCTTGCACAGACCTAGAGGTGCAGCTTTTCTCAGTCCCCGATTTCTCTCTTATTCTCTTGGATCTTTCGCTGGGGTCATGAGGTAGGGCATGTGAAGGATGCAAGGATGCTGAGAGAGACCCATGACTTGCTTGGCCTCTTTTACCAAAGTGGAAAGAGAAGCCCCATGAGTTGAAGGCCCTGTTGAAAAGTATCTTGACAAGTGGAATGCAGTTCGAAAGAAGATTGTTTGTCTAGGGATGGTGTCATATTGAAAGCAAGGAGGTTTTATTCCTTCAACAGGAACAATTTCCCAAAGGAGATCAAGGGAAGGGAAGGGCTTTCCAGAGACTGAGACCACGTGGGCGGGGGTGAGAAATGTCCTCAGGGTCCTGCGAGGAGCTCTGAGTGCCACTGGCCACGTGGTGCCTGCGTGCATTAAATGTAGGCGAGTAGCTTGCCCTGGGAGGGGGTGGTCACCCCAGAGATCCAGCTAGAGGTCTCTGCCCCAGATTAGAGCCCAGTAGCTCCTACCAGGCCCAGGGCCCTGGAGACTGTAGGATGGGCCCTGGGAATGGAGCTCTAGACAGCAGGCAGATTTTCAGGCAGTGGCTGGGACAGGCTGGGGAAGGCAATGACTGCCCCTGACCATTCAGAATATTTTTCGCTATGTTCCTTTGTGTCTGTGTGCGAGGGGGGGGGGGGGCGGAGGGGGTAGTGCAGAGAAGAGCAGGATGAATGGGGGTAGAGTGCTTATCAGATATAAACTCTGCGTGGTACAGTTCTTGTCACCCTGCCTGGACCTGGCTGACACTCGGTGTACGTAAGAGTGTATACAGAACTCTTGTTAGGGGTGTTTTATGAGACAGTAACTCATACACCCATGGACACTCTGATACAGCAAAAGTATCACACACCCCACATATAACTTCCGTATTAAACCACACACAGCACATGGAGGTATATACACGCATCCGTCCTGTACTACGTTCTCATACAACCCACCTGTATCACAATCCTCTCCTGCAACACCAAACGCTGGAGATGAGATATGTATATAGACACACACACTATATATATAGGACACACACACACACACTCACACACACTATATATATATATATATATATATATATATGTATCTCCTCAACTCTCGCAGAAACTCAGCTAACTTCAGCCATCTCTAAATACCTCTATAAGAACCAGTCACGTGTCATACACACCACACTTGTAACACATTCTTGAGTAATGCCAGACCCGCTTTGTACAAACCACAGTAAACCACAGTCTCACTAACCCATGTCAGGGTTCCCAGATAAAATATGGGCTATCCAGTTCAGTTTGAATTCCAGATAAACAACAAGTAATTTTTCAGTATCAGTATGTCCCAAATATTGTATGGGCCATACTTACACTAAAAATAAGTAAGACCAAATACTGCATGGGAATGCTTACACTAAAAAATTATTCTGGGTTTACCTGAAACTGAAATTTAACTGGGTGCCCTGTATTTTTCTTCACTTAGTCTGGCAACCCTTATATACTTACCACCAGCTCAGGTATTATATATTTATTGTATTTTTGTTTAGTGTGTGTCTTCCTCTACTAGAATGTGCAGCGTTACCAGAGACTACAACAAAGCAAGAGCGCCGGATACACAGGAGTAGCTGCTTACTGAATCTTGGTGAATCAATGAATGAACACACACCATAAATACAAGCCACACCATGTAATGAGGAAAAGTTACATGTCCCAGAATTCCTGACTTGTGAACAGAAACCATGCACACAAAGGCCACAGACACAGATAAGACACATCTCCACCGTGCTCCCCATGCCAACCCCACACTTACCACAGACTTAACTGATACACATCACTCACTCTTCCCACATACTCACAGTCACCACCGAGGCCTGCATTACCAACAAGACAGTGACAGAGTAAGTACTGATTTGAATTAAATACTGGAGTATTCACTGGGAAACACACTCTCAACTGTGTGTATTCACTGCACCTGACACGTGCCAGACACTCGGTAAGTATTTGTGGACAGAGGACTGATGAACCCACCCTGAGCCTTTCATTCCTCCCTCAGGAATCTCGAAGTCACAAGAGGATCTCCCTCAGCTTGGATCCACTGTGGTGGCCAAAGGCTGCAGCCCAGGGGCAGGGGAGGTCTCCTCTGCCTCTACATACTTCTCCTGTGCTTCTTCTCCGCGCAAGCTCATCTACGCTGGTAAGGGCGCGGGGCTCCTCATGTGAGGGGGTGTTTGGCTGTGAGGCAGGAGGCACACAGATCCCAGGGAGGCTGAGAGGAAACCCAGGGTCATCAGAGGTGATGAGGACTCTGTGGAGGAGCCTGGGCAGGATGGCTGAGCTGTTACGAGGGCGTGGAGCCCAGCTGAGTCTGGGGCGGGGGTGTGTGAATCCTGGTACTACCATGGTGGCGAAGTCAAGGAGCAGGGACCGGAAAGGTCTGGGCTTGAGGTGGAGGGAAGAGGGACCAGATTAAGCATCTTCAGCGGAAAATGTAGGGTTTCTCTTTGCCTTTGCTTCCAGAGAAGCACAGAGTTCTGCATCATAGACCTCCAGCCTTAGAGCAGCACCATCCAGCTCAGGTCCACACAGCTCACACATACATCCGCCCTCCAGGCACAGCCCTTCTCAGTGCACACAGAAACCCCAAGCACCACAGCCCCATTCCACAAGGAATGCACCACCGATGTTCCCAAACTCACACTCCTCGTCGTACACGCATCCAGCCGCATCCCTCACATACCACAGCCCTCACCACCATACTCCACACCCCTGTATACAGGCACCGCTCCAGTATCCCCCCACACGCACATGAAAAGCCCACAGATGACACAAGACACACCGCTCCGTCCTACGGCCAACAGACACCAAGCTCACGACATAGCTACGTCATGCAAATGTCCCTCTCTCGTCTACCACACCTGCTCCCTCAGCTTCTGGCACGGCCCATGCATGTTATTATGTTTTTAATTTCCTTTTTGAGGAACCCGGAGATCACATCGAGACACTGCCCAGCCTAAAGCACCCCTAGCCCAGGTTCAGGAAAAAGGGGAGACTGCTCCCCCATCACACTGTGTCTCCTCCTCACCCTCTCCACCCTGTAAGCACTATCTGCACCCAGACAAAGAGGAAAGGGGCACGAAAATATACTACATGCAGGTACAAGTGAACAAGGGTGTAGCTGTCTCCTGGAAGACAAAGAAACCCTTGGAGTTGCCTGAAAAGCAGCTGACAATAGAAGAAGTGACCCTTCCTGAGGATGCGTGCACAGTAGGCACTTACCCCTCTGATGTGTTCACCGAAAGCCTCCTGTCTGACAGTGAGCCCACTGGGGAGGAGAAAGAGTATGAGGAAAGGGCAGAGCCAGGCAGCCCATCAGGGTCACCTGCAGTCCAGGAGACACCCAGGGCCAAGACACCGGCCTGGATGGCGACCATGGAGACCGGCTTCAGGTGCATGGCCTGCTGCCGGGTCTTCCACACCTTGGAGATCCTCCAGCAGCACGTGAAGGGCGGCGTCCTGGAGGGCTTCGGCTGCCGTTTCTTTCATCTCAACATCGCCCAGTGGATGGGCAATGTGGAATTCGAGAGCTCCCCTGAGGAGGAGGGCAGTGTGGAACCCGAGACCACCTCAGAGGACGAGGAGGACGACGAGGAGAAGCTAGAAGGCCCCAGCCCGAAGAGACCCCGCAGGCAGGGTCTTTTCTCTCTTTTGAGTTCCACACGGCAACTGAGATTCATGGGACAGAAGATCCTGGAGACGGTGTGGCCTTGGAAGAGGTAAGGCTTGAGGCTGGCACTCTTCTGAGCCTATGTCACAAGGGCCCAGAGGAGTCTAAGGGAAGGGGCCGCACACATGTGCTGGTTTACCTAATGGCTCTGCACTTGCATCAACTTGGGACACACCCAACACTTCCAAAGGAACTGAGCTCTGCTGACTTCAACAAGAAGGTGGAGCCTTTTCCTAGGAGTTTTCTCAGGGTCTGCACGATGGACCTCAACTCTTAGAGGACGTACCACCAGCAGCTCCTTGTCGGCACAGAGAGCCAGGAGTGGTCTGAAGAGAGGACAGGGGCCCTTGCAGGACCGGAACTTTGAGGTCTGAGAGCCTTTGGCCTGAGCTAAGATCTCACCCGGACCACTGTACCTAGCCTTCTGTGACAAAGGGGAATATGAAAGAGAGTCACGTGGAAATGAGGTCCCCCGAGATATGGAAGTGTTCCAGAACCTTCGTTGCGTGGTAGTTGATCTGGAGCCAAGCTCACTGTGGTGTGTCTGGCTCTGAGCATTAAGGCAACGCTGGAGGGTGACCCTGACCAGCAGAGCTTGGAGTGCTGCTTGTCTCTTCCTGTTCTACCTCAGTTGTTTGATCCCTTCCAGGGAGAAGAAAGGACCCTCGGGAGAGTAGCAGACAGAATGCCGTGGTCTGAAGGAGGATGAAGGGACCGACACTCAGTCTAACATCATATGACAATAGGAACGTCCTATGCAATAAAGGGCATTTTCCAAACCTTTCCTGGAGGTTTGAGTTAACTACATTTTTCTATCTATGCATCTATCTATCAGTCATCTACATCTGCATCTTTCAAGGTTTGTGAACAAGCTTTCACATAAGCACTAGAGACGTCCGCCAGCATTTTCCAGAAGGAGGCCTGGAAATTGCTGGGGACTTCTCACAAATAGGGAATGGCCACAACGCCTGCCACACAGACTATGCGCGTGGCCCTCCTGACGTACTCCCACTCTCTCTCTGAATTTCCCAACGTCTGAGATGAGGGTGCTGGCTGCAGGCAATGATCGCGTGCAGGCTGAATCTTCTCCAGATTCTGATTCTCTTCCTGGGCCTATTGTCCTCAAGCACAGTCTCCATGTCCCTGGTCACACTGATCTCTCTCCTTCAGTCCTTCCCTCCCTCCCTCTCCTGCCTCCCAGTGCAGAGAATTCTTTTTTACATTTGAGACGAGATTTATTTTTTGTGCACAGAATTCTCACCTGTTCTACTGTGGCCTCTGTTTTGAACATTCCAAAGCTGAGAATTTTCTTTTTTTCTCCCTCATTTCTGCTGAGTCTTTACCTTCCTAATGCAGTGAACTCAGAGTGCCTAGCTGACTGGAGGGGGAAAAAAATCCAGGGAGCAAAGAGAAATAATAAAAAAAAGTATCAGTTAATTTTTCATAGTGTTATCCAACTATATATTTTTAAAATTTTGGAATAATATTAGGAATATTCTCTTTATAAAAAACTGAATTATTGGGCTTCCCTGGTGGAGCAGTGGTTAAGAATATGCCTGCGAATGCAGGGGACATGGGTTCGAGCCCTGTTCTGGGAAGATCCCACGTGCCACGGAGTAACTAAGCCCGCGCGCCACAACTACTGAGCCTGCGCCCTAGAGCCCGTGTGTCACAACTACTGAGCCCACGTGCCACAACTACGGAAGCCTGCGTGCCTAGAGCCCGTGCTCCGCAACAAGAGAAGCCACTGCAATGAGAAGCCCGTGCACCACAGCCAAGAGTAGCCCCCGCTCACTGCAACTAGAGAACGCCCGCTAGCAGCAACAAAGACCCAATGCAGCCCAAAATAAATTAATTAATTTTTAAAAATTGAATTATTTTCAAGGGGACAATGTATAAAAGTACAATAAAAGTCCCCCTTCATAACCCCCCAACCCCACTCTCAAGATGGAATAGATATGGTGTGATACAATTTATAGTCGTACTACTACTACTCCTCCCACCGCAGCCGAAATCCTCTGAGCCCGGTGCAGCAGCTTCCTTTCACAATGCTAGGACCGGCCACAAAACAGATGATAATCCCTTTGGACATTTCAAGGAGCAGCACCAAGGGAACAGTACCTGGGAAATGCCACTGACAGCTCAGAATATCCATGGCATTTCTAGGGCCTCGGCACTGCTCTCGCTCTGGGAATGAAGGTCCAAAAAGCACGTCAGAGAATGTTCGTAATTGTAAACAAGCTCCACCTTTGAAACACAATCTACATAGAACCAAATATACAAGCCTGCACAATGGATGAAGCCAACGTCTTCTCCATGATTGCCCTTCTGACAACTTGGTTGTCTCCTCAACCATAAAAGGTGAACTTGAAACTCACGACCTTGCCTTGTCACCAGAAACATCCAAGCTTGGATCAGTCTTTCTAAGACCAGATATTTGCTCTGTGAACTATTAGAGACTTGTCACATACACAGAAGTAGAACAGGATTATTTCTATCTACCTGGCGACCTGGAGTCTTTCACATTGCTCCTGTTAAAACTCTCAGAACACCAAAACTTTACCTACAAAGGGTTCAAGCTATGACACTCCCAATTCTCACAAACCTCCTCACCTCTTGTGAGTCACATGCAGCCAATTCCAGGAATTGGAAACATGGTTGTGAGGATGAAACTGACTTTGGGGCTCCCCTTGGATATGGTCTTCCAGACTTACCAAAAGGCCATTAAGAGGACGGTTTACCCCACCTCAGGGAAACCTGAGGCAGTATTTGCAGTCAAGGGCTGGCCATGGCTTCTGAGCTACATCCAAAAAGAATTTCATACCGTACCTGGATCTGCTGAAGCCATTTCTGACTGTCCGAGAGCCAGCATGTACCGCTCCTGAACTGCCTCCATTGTGGATCATCAGTGGGGCTGTCAGATTTACTAAATAAAAATACAGGATACCCAGTTAAACTTGAACTTCACATGAATAGTAAGTCATCACTTTTAGTATAAGTAGATCCTATGTACTATTTGGGGCATACTTATCTTCAAAATATACTCGTTGTTTTTCTGACATTCATATTTAACTGAACAGCCTATATTTTATCTGTCAACCCTACTCATCAGAAATGATGGAGTCTTATAGAGATCCAAGAGATGCCTCAGAGCATCCTCAGCTTTTATTTCTATGTCCTGGACAGTGAGCACGAGCTTCCCACTCACATTAATTGGCTATAATGGAGTATATTCTCCATTTTAGAGCCTTTTGTACTTGTCATTGTTATCATCTTCCTTATTTTAAAGAGATGTTTATTTTTTTCCAAACTTAATAGCTCATCCAAAAGTATTTGGAAGTTCATTCGACAAGGGAAAAACAACATGATTCTGAAAAGTGAAGGGAACCGCCTGGTGTTTAGTAAAGCAGTATTAGGGAGATTGAAAAAGCCAAACTTAATAAGCAAATCTCTCCAAGGGTATTTTCAGAGCTTGATACCCTCCCACACCCTGAAAATATTATTACATCAAGAAGGTAGAACCTGCTAACCAAATGTAAGGCTCCCATATGATTCTATCAAACGGAGGATGCTTCTTTACTAAGCAGTGAGCACACTTGCTGCCCCAGGGACCTTGGCAGTTGCAATACAGAGCTCTTCCCTTTGGGATGGAAACAGCAAGTTGTCCTGTGGTCTACACGCTGGCCCCAAAAATACTACACTCCCAATACTTGTCAACTTTAAGTATTTTTCTACATATCTCCATTTTTCTGTTACTATTTGGACTACATCCTAGCCTTGACATTACATAAATTGCATTCAAGAAGCTATTTTTAAAAGTTGGTAGGAAATCTTAAATATATAGCTTACAGCCCCTGGCTTACTTTCATCCAGGTGCATAAGGGTTTTCAAAAGTAGTCAGGTTAGTTACCCCGTATCACAGCCCCACGCTTTTGTCAGAGATACAAAAATGGAACATGGTATTTAAGGTTTTAGTTGCCAAATCATCAAGCCTCCCAGACAGAGGCAATAGAGCAAAATGATTACAGAGGCATGGATTTTGATTTGCTCCAGTGTCTTGGGCAAGTCACTTGGCCTCTGTATTTATTTGTACTTATCTGCCCTTTTCTGTCCCTTGGGAGTTATAATTGTACCTAGTCCATGGGTATGTTGTACAAATTATCTGTAAAGTAGTTAGAAGAAACCGACACAGAGTAAGCACTCCACAGACATTGGCTATTAGCTACTGGAAATATTTCTCCATGAAACAGATTACTTTATCAGTGGATGACTCGGTGGGAGACAGTGAATCACAGCATCACAGCATGTTGAAAGTGACCTAGTTCACACTCTTATGTGAAAAAAAGAAAAGTGTGCATGCGTAGAAAATGTCTGAAAGTTTACATAACGAATAGTTCATCATGTTAACTTTGAGGATTAGAATAAATCAGGAAAGGAGGAAAGAAAAACTTGAGTGTCATTCAATTTCTACATCATTTGTGTTTCTACACTGAGACTCTGAATACACTGGAAGTGCCATTTTTTTGAATGTGGCGGGATAAAGGTTTTCAAGTTCTCCTGATACATCCGTATTATTATTTCAGGATTGCTGGCATTTCTTGCCATCTTCGGATCTACACCCATTTGAGTCAGGGGGCCATTCTGGACGGAGGAGATAATAGAGCAGAAGTGAAGTGAGAGAAAAGGAGAGAAAAGATTTTCTCTTTTCTCTTCAAAGAGGAAAGGTCTTTGGAATGGGAACAACTCACAACCAAACTTTGGGAAAAGGATGTGATGGAAAACGAGACAAACATCCTACCCCTGTGATGAGAAGGATTCCCTGGGCTGGATGGAGCGAGGTCACAGGTGGCTGGACAAGGAAACCAACTAGGGAGAAACACACACAAGTGCAGAGCAAACACCCCAAGGCCACTCAGCCTGACCCCATGCAAACATGTGTCCAGCAGCCAGCCCTTCACCTGTGGCTCCCCAGCAAGACAGGTACCTCGGGGGTGCCAACTCATTCTGAGTCCATTATGCCTGACCATTCATAAACCGCTGTCTAACGTGTGAGGAATAAACTCTAACTGTTTATGAGGAAATTGGGGAAGGAGATTGAAAGGTTACTTAAATGGAAAAAAAAAAAGTTCAGGAACGCACGATGGTAGAGCGACAAGAAAAGGACCTTAAAAGATGGAAAGGATTTGCCAAAGAAGAGAAAGAAAAAGAAATGATTCCGAATGGGTTAACCTGCAGCTAGGAAGTTAAGGAAGATTATTGATCTGTGAAGACTATGGAATAAAGAGAATAAAATTTATCGGAAGTTGCTGAGACTACGGTAAGAAGCATGATTATCAAATTATGAATTGGCTGCAATGGCATTCTAGGGGGACACTAGGAAGGGGAAGCAAATGTTCATGAGATGACAGTGGCAGGTGGAAAGTTGTTTCAGGGGAAGATCAGTCTTGCAGAGTGTGTATCAGAGGAGGGCAAGTGTGAGCAAGCAAGGAAATACTAAGTGTATACGGTTCCTTCACTGAGTGCACCCAGCCCCGTGGTCAGCCTTGAGAACAAGCAGGACTTCAGGTACTGGAGCTACATTTCATTCATCAAGACTTGAGAAGACACCCTTAACTCAGGTCTTCTCTTCAAACTCCATCTTTCCTTCTTGACCTTCATTTGGCCTCTTCCCTTACCCTCAAGCTGTGGACTGAGGCCACAGAGCAAGATGGGTCACTAGTGTCCTCCATCCCCTGGCGACTGTGTTTCACATCAGTGGAGCACCAAAGGCAATAACCAAGTAACAGACACAAGAGTGTATGAAGAAGAAGACATTCTGATAAGGCTTTCTGTGACAGTGTGGGCCAAGTCGGCTCTATATGGCTGGTACCACCTGAATTATGAGCAGCCTTAGGGGAGAAGTTCTCAGAAGGAAGACCCTGGCTCTCTAGAGGCTCTGTGTCCTCACAGCCCACTTGAAGACCTCAGTTGCAGCTTCGGCCCCCAATCTCTCTCCCTCTGCCTACTCAGAGTTTTTGAAGTCTTCTTTCCTCCACATTTCTCTTGAGAGGTGGAGGAGGAAGATGAGCTTCAGGCCAGCTCAGACTCCCCTGGGATCCCAGCAGGATGCCTATCATGAACCTCCCACCTTCTAGGAAGCTCCTAAGATCTCCACACTTGGGGGAGTTTTCATTTCATCTGTGCTTCAAATTGCTGGCTGGAGAGGGCCTGTTGGAAGGTGGCTAAAAGCAAGTAGGAATCTTCGGGCAGCCTGGCCCTTCTCGACTGTCAGACATCTTCAGGGATATTCTAGGAAACGTTGTTTGTTCTAGAGAAGGGAGGGAAACAATCCAATTGTCCAATAATGCTTGAATGGAAAATAAATGATGCTATACGCATGTGATGAAATAATATCAAACAGTCAAAAATCAAAGACCTAGATCTATATGGACTGATGTGGATAAATCTTGAAAAGATAATATTGATTGAAAGAAAACAAGATCAAGAATCTTAGATTATGATAACAGGTTTGTAAGTACTTAAATATTTAAATCAATTCAACATATTGCTTCTATATATATAGATGCGAGAAAATAAACTTTATCCAAAGAACACATTATTTACATTTAATATGCTCATTTATCTAGGAAACCCAAAGGAACCCACAGATAAACTAGCAGGAACTAATAAGACGGTTCAACAAGGCAGACACATACAAGATCAATACATTTTAAAAATCAATCAGGCTCCTCTACACAGGCGATAATAAATTAGAAACTGTAAAAGAAAATAAGAAAAAAAGAAGATCTAAAAATAGTCACAAGAGCCATATAAATTATTTAGAGCTAAGCATACGTAAAAGTAAATATAACTAACAAACTGAGTACGACCACTTAAACTCCGCCCAACCCAAGGATTAAAACACGCCTGTTCTTACTTTATGAGAACAGGCCCTCTTCTTAAGTAGCAGATCAGTACGTGAGAGTGAATCAAAGAAACACAGCATCTGAAAAGTCAGCTAGGCCAAGCCTCTCGATCGCACAGACAGAAGCTGAAGCCCAGACAGGTTGAGTTACTTGGTAAAGGGCCCAATGTCCTGACTCAAGGACTAGCATTTTTCACTCATTCGTAAGATACAATCAAATTCAGTACCTTGGAAAGAGATGGGAAAAAATGAAGAAATCAATTATATAGTTCCTCATCTTTAAGTACAGAAATAGCCGTGACAAAATTACAGGTATTGAGGGAAAATTGAAGCGCAGAGTTTAAAATGTCAATAATCCACAGGGAAACTGCAGACCATTTAAAATATTCATATTAAATCTCTATATAAGACATTAAAAGATCTCCAATCAAAATGTTCATTTTATAATAGATATGGTATGATACAATTTATAATAGATGTGGTATGAACCTTTCCCTTTCATGGGAAAGGTTCAGCTGGGAAACAGGAATTGTTCTTGAAAACGGGGCCTGTGCTATTGCAGACACTGTGCTCAACCTAGGTCCACCGAATGCTCCGATGTCATCATTGAGGTCACAGAATTCCACTGTGTGCCTGGCAACCTTGCAAACATAACAGCCCTGGTGAGCACTAGGCAGCACTGCTGGTTCACTAAGTGGTACAAGGTTTTCAGCCATTTAGGAGACTTGACTATTTTGATTTGTATTGAATCATTTCAACGGATTGCCCAAGAGCCAACAAGGGCCAACCTGTAGCGAAGAGGAGGAGTTGGACATCTCTTGAGGCATCTTCTAAGGGAGACTTCTAGTTGGTACGATGGAACGGCGACAAAAGAGGAAACATCTGGAAAATGAAGAGTCCCAGGAAACTGCCGAGAAGGGAGGAGGTATGTGGGGGGCAACTTGGCTGGGGCACATGGGTTTCTGCCAAACTGAACCTTCTCTAAGAAGGAGGGGACTGAGAACGTGTCACCTGTGAAGCAGGGAGCGAGAGACCTTGTCTCACTGATGCTGCCGTATCCATCCGGAGCGTCCCTGTGGTGTGAGACGGCACAGAACGGCCAGATATCCCTGGGAGATGGGAGGTCAGCTCCGCTGCTCTGAGGACTCTCTCCTGGGGCTGCCGGGCCTGGAGCTTTGTCGGACTCACAGCAGGCTGCATCCTGCTTGCACAGACCTAGAGGTGCAGCTTTTCTCAGTCCCCGATTTCTCTCTTATTCTCTTGGATCTTTCCCTGGGGTCATGAGGTGGGGGATGTGAAGGATGCAAGGATGCTGAGAGAGACCCATGACTTGCTTGGCCTCTTTTACCAAAGTGGAAAGAGAAGCCCCATGAGCTGAAGGCCCTGTTGAAAAGTATCTTGACAAGTGGAATGCAGTTCGAAAGAAGATTGTTTGTCTAGGGATGGTGTCATATTGAAAGCAAGGAGGTTTTATTCCTTCAACAGGAACAATTTCCCAAAGGAGATCAAGGGAAGGGAAGGGCTTTCCAGAGACTGAGACCACGTGGGCGGGGGTGAGAAATGTCCTCAGGGTCCTGCGAGGAGCTCTGAGTGCCACGGGCCACGTGGTGCCTGCGTGCATTAAATGTAGGCGAGTAGCTTGCCCTGGGAGGGGGTGGTCACCCCAGAGTTCCAGCTAGAGGTCTCTGCCCCAGATTAGAGCCCAGGAGCTCCTACCAGGCCCAGGACCCTGGAGACTGTAGGATGGGCCCTGGGAATGGAGCTCTAAACAGCAGGCAGATTTCCAGGCAGTGGCTGGAACAGGCTGGGGAAGGCAATGACTGCCCCTGACCATTCAGAATATTTTTCTCTATGTTCCTGTGTGTGTGTGTGTGAGCGTGTGTGCGTGTGTGTGTGTGGTAGTGCAGAGAAGAGCAGGATGAATGGGGGTAGAGTGCTTATCAGATATAAACTCTGCGTGGTACGGTTCTTGTCACCCTGCCTGGACCTGGCTGACACTCGGTGTATGTAAGAGTGTATACAGAACTCTTGGTAGGGGTGTTTTATGAGACAGTAACTCATACACCCATGGACACTCTGATACAGCAAAAATATCACACACCCCACATATAACTTCCGTATTAAACCACACACAGCACATGGAGGTATATACACGCATCCCTCCTGTACTACGTTCTCATACAACCCACCTGGATCACAATCCTCTCCTCCAACACCAAACGCTGGAGATGAGATATGTATATAGACACACACACTATATATATATAAGTATCTCCTCAACTCTCGCACAAACACAGCTAACTTCAGCCATCTCTAAATACCTCTATAAGAACCAGTCACGTGTCATACACACCACACTTGTAACACATTCTTGAGTAATGCCAGACCCGCTTTGTACAAACCACAGTGAACCACAGTCTCACTAACCCATGTCAGGGTTGCCAGATAAAATATGGGCTATCCAGTTCAATTTGAATTCCAGATAAACAACAAGTAATTTTTCAGTATCAGTATGTCCCAAATATTGTATGGGCCATACTTACACTAAAAGTAAGTACGACCAAATACTGCATGGGAATACTTACACTAAAAAATTATTCTGGGTTTATCTGAAACTGAAATTTAACTGGGTGCCCTGTATTTTTCTTCGCTTATTCTGGCAACCCTTATATACTTACCACCAGCTCAGGTATTATATATTTATTGTATTTTTGTTTAGTCTGTGTCTTCCCCTACTAGAATGTGCAGCATTACCAGAGACTAGAACAATGGAAGAGTGCCAGATACACAGGAGTAGCTGCTTACTGAATCTTGGTGAATCAATGAATGAACACACACCATAAATACAAGCCACACCATGTAATGAGGGAAAGTTACATGTCCCAGAATTCCTGACTTGTGAACAGAAACCATGCACACAAAGGCCACAGACACAGATAAGACACATCTCCACCGTGCTCCCCATGCCAACCCCACACTTACCACAGACTTAACTGATACACATCACTCACTCTTCCCACATACTCACAGTCACCACCGAGGCCTACATTACCAACAAGACAGTGACAGAGTAAGTACTGATTTGAATTAAATACTGGAGTATCCACTGGGAACCACACTCTCAACTGTGTGTATTCACTGCAACTGACATGTGCCAGACACTCGGTAAATACTTCTGGACAGAGGACTGATGAACCCACCGTGAGCCTTTCATTCCTCCCTCAGGAATCTCGAAGTCACAAGAGGATCTCCCTCACCTTGGATCCACTGTCGTGGCCCAAGGCTGCAGCCCAGGGGCAGGGGAGGTCTCCTCTGCCCCTAAACACTTCTCGTGTGCTTCTTCTCAGTGCAAGCTCATCTACGCTGGTAAGGGCGTGGGGCTCCTCAGGTGAGGGGCTTCTTGGCTGTGAGGCAGGAGGCACACAGATCCCAGGGAGGCTGAGAGGAAACCCAGGGTCATCAGAGGTGATGAGGGCTCTGTGGAGGAGCCTGGGCAGGATGGCTGAGCTGTTACGAGGGTGTGGATACCAGCTGAGTCGGGGGCGGGGGGGTGCCGGGTGTGAATCCTGGTACTACCATGGTGGGGAAGTCAAGGAGCAGGGGCCGGAAAGGTCTGGGCTTGAGGTGGAGGGAAGAGGGACCAGATTAAGCATCTTCAGAGGAAAATGTAGGGTTTCTCTTTGCCTTTGCTTCCAGAGAAGGACAGAGTTCTGCATCATAGACCTCCAGCCTGAGAGCAGGACCCTCCAGCTCAGGTCCACACAGCTCACACATACATCCGCCCTCCAGGCACAGCCCTTCTCAGTGCACACAGAAACCCCAAGCACCACAGCCCCATTCCACAAGTAATGCACCACCGATGTTCCCAAACTCACACTCCTCGTCGTACACGCATCCACCCGCGTCGCTCACATACCACAGCCCTCACCCACCATACTCCACACCCCTGTATACAGACACCGCTCCAGTATCCCCCCACACGCACATGAAAAGCCCACAGATGACACCAGATACACCGCTCCATCCTTCGGCCAACAGACACCAAGCTCACGACATAGCTACGTCATGCAAATGTCCCTCTCTCGTCTACCACACCTGCTCCCTCAGCTTCCGGCATGGCCCATGCATGTTATTATGTTTTTAATTTCCTTTTTCAGGAATCCGGAGATCATATCGAGACACTGCCCAGCCTACAGCACCCCTAGCCCAGGATCAGGAAGAAGGAGAGACCGCTCCCCCATCACACTGTGTCTCCTCCTCACCCTCTTCACCCTGTAAGAACAATCTGCACCCAGACAAAGAGGAAAGGGGCATGAAAATATACTACATGCAGGTACAAGTGAACAAGGGTGTAGCTGTCTCCTGGAAGACAAAGAAACCCTTGGAGTTGCCTGAAAAGCAGCTGACGATAGAAGAAGTGACCCTTCCTGAGGATGCGTGCACAGTAGGCACTTACCCCTCTGATGTGTCCACCGAAAACCTCCTGTCTGACAGTGAGCCCACTGGGGAGGAGAAAGAGTATGAGGAAAGGGCAGAGCCAGGCAGCCCATCAGGGTCACCTGCCATCGAGGAGAGACCCAGGGCCAAGACACCGGACTGGATGGTGACCATGGAGACCGGCTTCAGGTGCATGGCCTGCTGCCGGGTCTTCCACACCTTGGAGATCCTCCAGCAGCACGTGAAGGGCGGCGTCCTGGAGGGCTTCAGCTGCCGTATCTTTCATCTCAACATGGCCCAGTGGATGGGCAATGTGGAATCCGAGATCACCCCAAGGAGGAGGACGAGGAGGACGAGGAGGACGAGGACGAGGAGGACGAGGAAGAGAAGCAAGTAGGCCCCAGCCCGAAGAGACCCCGCAGGCAGGGTCTTTTCTCTCTTTTGATTTCCACACAGCTACTGAGATTCATGGGACAGAAGATCCTGGAGACGGTGTGGCCTTGGAAGAGGTAAGGCTTGAGGCTGGCACTCTTCTGAGCCTATGTCACGAGGGCCCAGAGGAGTCTAAGGGAAGGGGCCGCACACATGTGCTGGTTTACCTAATGGCTCTGCACTTGCATCAACTTGGGACACACCCAGCACTTCCAAAGGAATTGAGCTCTGCTGACTTCAACAAGAAGGTGGAGCCTTTTCCTAGGAGTTTTCTCAGGGTCTGCACGATGGGCCTCAACTCTTAGAGGACGTACCACCAGCAGCTCCTTGTCGGCAGAGAGAGCCAGGAGTGGTCTGAAGAGAGGACAGGGGCCCTTGCAGGACCGGAACTTTGAGGTCTGAGAGCCTTTGGCCTGAGCTGAGATCTCACCCGGACCACTGTACCTAGCCTTCTGTGACAAAGGGGAATATGAAAGAGAGTCACGTGGAAATGAGGTCCCCCGAGATATGGAAATGTTCCAGAACCTTCGTTGCATGGTAGTTGATCTGGAGCCAAGCTCACTGTGGTGTGTCTGGATCTGAGCATTAAGGCAACGCTGGAGGGTGACCCCGAGCAGCAGAGCTTGGAGTGCTGCTTGTCTCTTCCTGTTCTACCTCAGTTGTTTGATCCCTTCCAGGGAGAAGAAAGGACCCTCGGGAGAGTAGCAGACAGAAAGCCGTGGTCTGAAGGAGGATGAAGGGACTGGCACTCAGTCTAAAATCATATGACAATAGGAACATCATATGCAATAAAGGGCATTTTCCAAACCTTTCCTGGAGGTTTGAGTTAATTACATTTTTCTATCTATGCATCTATCTATCCATCATCTACATCTGTATCTTTCAAGGTTTGTGAACTAGCTTTCACATAAGCACTAGAGACGTCCGCCAGCATTTTCCAGAAGAGGCCTGGAAATTGCTGGGGACTTCTCACAAATAGGGAATGGCCACAACCCCTGCCACACAGACTATGCGCGTGGCCCTCCTGACTTACTCCCACTCTCTCTCTGAATTTCCCAACGTCTGAGATGAGGGTGCTGGCTGGAGGCAATGATCGCGTGCAGGCTGAATCTTCTCCAGATTCTGATTCTCTTCCTGGGCCTATCGTCCTCAAGCACAGTCTCCATGTCCCTGGTCACACTGATCTCTCTCCTTCAGTCCTTCCCTCCCTCCCTCTCCTGCCTCCCAGTGCAGAGAATTCTTTTTTACATTTGAGACGAGATTTATTTTTTGTGCACAGAATTCTCACCTGTTCTACTGTGGCCTCTGTTTTGAACATTCCAAAGCTGAGAATTTTCTTTTTTTCTCCCTCATTTCGGCTGAGTCTTTACCTTCCTAATGCAGTGAACTCACAGTGCCTAGTTGACTGGAGGGGGAAAAAAATCCAGGGAGCAAAGAGAAATAATAAAAAAAAGTATCAGTTAATTTTTCATAGTGTTATCCAACTATATATTTTTAAAATTTTGGAATAATATTAGGAATATTCTCTTTATAAAAAACTGAATTATTGGGCTTCCCTGGTGGTGCAGTGGTTAAGAATATGCCTGCGAATGCAGGGGACATGGGTTCGAGCCCTGTTCTGGGAAGATCCCACGTGCCACGGAGTAACTAAGCCCGCGCGCCACAACTACTGAGCCTGCGCCCTAGAGCCCGTGTGTCACAACTACTGAGCCCACGTGCCACAACTACGGAAGCCTGCGTGCCTAGAGCCCGTGCTCCGCAACAAGAGAAGCCACTGCAATGAGAAGCCCGTGCACCACAGCCAAGAGTAGCCCCCGCTCACTGCAACTAGAGAACGCCCGCTAGCAGCAACAAAGACCCAATGCAGCCCAAAATAAATTAATTAATTTTTAAAAATTGAATTATTTTCAAGGGGACAATGTATAAAAGTACAATAAAAGTCCCCCTTCATAACCCCCCAACCCCACTCTCAAGATGGAATAGATATGGTGTGATACAATTTATAGTCGTACTACTACTACTCCTCCCACCGCAGCCGAAATCCTCTGAGCCCGGTGCAGCAGCTTCCTTTCACAATGCTAGGACCGGCCACAAAACAGATGATAATCCCTTTGGACATTTCAAGGAGCAGCACCAAGGGAACAGTACCTGGGAAATGCCACTGACAGCTCAGAATATCCATGGCATTTCTAGGGCCTCGGCACTGCTCTCGCTCTGGGAATGAAGGTCCAAAAAGCACGTCAGAGAATGTTCGTAATTGTAAACAAGCTCCACCTTTGAAACACAATCTACATAGAACCAAATATACAAGCCTGCACAATGGATGAAGCCAACGTCTTCTCCATGATTGCCCTTCTGACAACTTGGTTGTCTCCTCAACCATAAAAGGTGAACTTGAAACTCCCGACCTTGCCTTGTCACCAGAAACATCCAAGCTTGGATCAGTCTTTCTAAGACCAGATATTTGCTCTGTGAACTATTAGAGACTTGTCACATACACAGAAGTAGAACAGGATTATTTCTATCTACCTGGCGACCTGGAGTCTTTCACATTGCTCCTGTTAAAACTCTCAGAACACCAAAACTTTACCTACAAAGGGTTCAAGCTATGACACTCCCAATTCTCACAAACCTCCTCACCTCTTGTGAGTCACATGCAGCCAATTCCAGGAATTGGAAACATGGTTGTGAGGATGAAACTGACTTTGGGGCTCCCCTTGGATATGGTCTTCCAGACTTACCAAAAGGCCATTAAGAGGACGGTTTACCCCACCTCAGGGAAACCTGAGGCAGTATTTGCAGTCAAGGGCTGGCCATGGCTTCTGAGCTACATCCAAAAAGAATTTCATACCGTACCTGGATCTGCTGAAGCCATTTCTGACTGTCCGAGAGCCAGCATGTACCGCTCCTGAACTGCCTCCATTGTGGATCATCAGTAGGGCTGTCAGATTTACTAAACAAAAATACAGGATACCCAGTTAAACTTGAACTTCACATGAATAGTAAGTCATCACTTTTAGTATAAGTAGATCCTATGTACTATTTGGGGCATACTTATCTTCAAAATGTACTCGTTGTTTTTGTGACATTCATATTTAACTGAACAGCCTATATTTTATCTGTCAACCCTACTCATCAGAAATGATGGAGTCTTATAGAGATCCAAGAGATGCCTCAGAGCATCCTCAGCTTTTATTTCTATGTCCTGGACAGTGAGCACGAGCTTCCCACTCACATTAATTGGCTGTAATGGAGTATATTCTCCATTTTAGAGCCTTTTGTACTTGTCATTGTTATCATCTTCCTTATTTTAAAGAGATGTTTATTTTTTTCCAAACTTAATAGCTCATCCAAAAGTATTTGGAAGTTCATTCGACAAGGGAAAAACAACATGATTCTGAAAAGTGAAGGGAACCGCCTGGTGTTTAGTAAAGCAGTATTAGGGAGATTGAAAAAGCCAAACTTAATAAGCAAATCTCTCCAAGGGTATTTTCAGAGCTTGATACCCTCCCACACCCTGAAAATATTATTACATCAAGAAGGTAGAACCTGCTAACCAAATGTAAGGCTCCCATATGATTCTATCAAACGGAGGATGCTTCTTTACTAAGCAGTGAGCACACCTGCTGCCCCAGGGACCTTGGCAGTTGCAATACAGAGCTCTTCCCTTTGGGATGGAAACAGCAAGTTGTCCTGTGGTCTACACGCTGGCCCCCAAAATACTACACTCCCAATACTTGTCAACTTTAAGTATTTTTCTACATATCTCCATTTTTCTGTTACTATTTGGACTACATCCTAGCCTTGACATTACATAAATTGCATTCAAGAAGCTATTTTTAAAAGTTGGTAGGAAATCTTAAATATATAGCTTACAGTCCCTGGCTTACTTTCATCCAGGTGCATAAGGGTTTTCAAAAGTAGTCAGGTTAGTTACCCCGTATCACAGCCCCACGCTTTTGTCAGAGATACAAAAATGGAACATGGTATTTAAGGTTTTAGTTGCCAAATCATCAAGCCTCCCAGACAGAGGCAATAGAGCAAAATGATTACAGAGGCATGGATTTTGATTTGCTCCAGTGTCTTGGGCAAGTCACTTGGCCTCTGTATTTATTTGTACTTATCTGCCCTTTTCTGTCCCTTGGGAGTTATAATTGTACCTAGTCCATGGGTATGTTGTACAAATTATCTGTAAAGTAGTTAGAAGAAACCGACACAGAGTAAGCACTCCACAGACATTGGCTATTAGCTACTGGAAATATTTCTCCATGAAACAGATTACTTTATCAGTGGATGACTCGGTGGGAGACAGTGAATCACAGCATCACAGCATGTTGAAAGTGACCTAGTTCACACTCTTATGTGAAAAAAAGAAAAGTGTGCATGCGTAGAAAATGTCTGAAAGTTTACATAACGAATAGTTCATCATGTTAACTTTGAGGATTAGAATAAATCAGGAAAGGAGGAAAGAAAAACTTGAGTGTCATTCAATTTCTACATCATTTGTGTTTCTACACTGAGACTCTGAATACACTGGAAGTGCCATTTTTTTGAATGTGGCGGGGTAAAGGTTTTCAAGTTCTCCTGATACATCCGTATTATTATTTCAGAATTGCTGGCATTTCTTGCCATCTTCGGATCTACACCCATTTGAGTCAGGGGGCCATTCTGGACGGAGGAGATAATAGAGCAGAAGTGAAGTGAGAGAAAAGATTTTCTCTTTTCTCTTCAAAGAGGAAAGGTCGGGCCTCCCTGGTGGCGCAGTGGTTAAGAGTCCGCCTGCCGATGCAGGGGATACGGGTTCGTGCCCCGGTCTGGGAGGATCCCATATGCCGCGGAGCGGCTGGGCCCGTGAGCCGTGGCCGCTGGGCCTGCGCATCCGGAGCCTGTGCTCCGCAACGGGAGAGGCCACAACAGTGAGAGGCCCGCATACAGCAAAAAGAAAAAAAAAAAAAAAAAAGAGGAAAGGTCTTTGGAATGGGAACAACTCACAACCAAACTTTGGGGAAAGGATGTGATGGAAAACGAGACAAACATCCTACCCCTGTGATGAGAAGGATTCCCTGGGCTGGATGGAGCGAGGTCACAGGTGGCTGGACAAGGAAACCAACTAGGGAGAAACACACACAAGTGCAGAGCAAACACCCTGAGGCCACTCAGCCTGACTCCATGCAAACATGTGTCCAGCAGCCAGCCCTTCACCTGTGGCTCCCCAGCAAGACAGGTACCTCGGGGGTGCCAACTCATTCTGAGTCCATTATGCCTGACATTCATAAACCGCTGTCTAACTTGTGAGGAATAAACTCTAACTGTTTATGAGGAAGTTGGGGAAGGAGATTGAAAGGTTACTTAAATGGAAAAAAAAAAAGTTCAGGAACGCACGATGGTAGAGCGACAAGAAAAGGACCTTAAAAGATGGAAAGGATTTGCCAAAGAAGAGAAAGAAAAAGAAATGATTCCGAATGGGTTAACCTGCACCTAGGAAGCTAAGGAAGATTATTGATGTGTGAACACTATGGAATAAAGTGAATAAAATTTATCAGAAGTTGCTGAGACTACGGTAAGAAGCATGATTATCAAATTATGAATTGGCTGCAATGGCATTCTAGGGGGACACTAGGAAGGGGAAGCAAATGTTCATGAGATGACAGTGGCAGGTGGAAAGTTGTTTCAGGGGAAGATCAGTCTTGCAGAGTGTGTATCAGAGGAGGGCAAGTGTGAGCAAGCAAGGAAATACTAAGTGTGTACGGTTCCTTCACTGAGTGCACCCAGCCCCGTGGTCAGCCTTGAGAACAAGCAGGACTTCAGGTACTGGAGCTACATTTCATTCATCAAGACTTGAGAAGACACCCTTAACTCAGGTCTTCTCTTCAAACTCCATCTTTCCTTCTTGACCTTCATTTGGCCTCTTCCCTTACCCTCAAGCTGTGGACTGAGGCCACAGAGCAAGATGGGTCACTAGTGTCCTCCATCCCCTGGCGACTGTGTTTCACATCAGTGGAGCACCAAAGGCAATAACCAAGTAACAGACACAAGAGTGTATGAAGAAGAAGACATTCTGATAAGGCTTTCTGTGACAGTGTGGGCCAAGTCGGCTCTATATGGCTGGTACCACCTGAATTATGAGCAGCCTTAGGGGAGAAGTTCTCAGAAGGAAGACCCTGGCTCTCTAGAGGCTCTGTGTCCTCACAGCCCACTTGAAGACCTCAGTTGCAGCTTCGGCCCCCAATCTCTCTCCCTCTGCCTACTCAGAGTTTTTGAAGTCTTCTTTCCTCCACATTTCTCTTGAGAGGTGGAGGAGGAAGATGAGCTTCAGGCCAGCTCAGACTCCCCTGGGATCCCAGCAGGATGCCTATCATGAACCTCCCACCTTCTAGGAAGCTCCTAAGATCTCCACACTTGGGGGAGTTTTCATTTCATCTGTGCTTCAAATTGCTGGCTGGAGATGGCCTGTTGGAAGGTGGCTAAAAGCAAGTAGGAATCTTCGGGCAGCCTGGCCCTTCTCGACTGTCAGACATCTTCAGGGATATTCTAGGAAACGTTGTTTGTTCTAGAGAAGGGAGGGAAACAATCCAATTGTCCAATAATGCTTGAATGGAAAATAAATGATGCTATACGCATGTGATGAAATAATATCAAACAGTCAAAAATCAAAGACCTAGATCTATATGGACTGATGTGGATAAATCTTGAAAAGATAATATTGATTGAAAGAAAATAAGATCAAGAATCTTATTACGATAACAGGTATGTAAGTATTTAAATATTTAAATCAATTCAACATATTGCTTCTATATATATAGATGCAAGAAAATAAACTTTATCCAAAGAACACATTATTTACATTTAATATGCTCATTTATCTAGGAAACCCAAAGGAACCCACAGATAAACTAGCAGGAACTAATAAGACGGTTCAACAAGGCACACACATACAAGATCAATACATTTTAAAAATCAATCAGGCTCCTCTACACTGGCGATAATAAATTAGAAACTGTAAAAGAAAATAAGAAAAAAAGAAGATCTAAAAATAGTCACAAGAGCCATATAAATTATTTAGAGCTAAGCATACGTAAAAGTAAATATCACTAACAAACTGAGTACGACCACTTAAACTCCGCCCAACCCAAGGATTAAAACACGCCTGTTCTTACTTTACGAGAACAGGCCCTCTTCTTAAGTAGCAGATCAGTACGTGAGAGTGAATCAAAGGAACACAGCATTTGAAAAGTCAGCTAGGCCAAGCCTCTCGATCGCACAGACAGAAGCTGAAGCCCAGACAGGTTGAGTTACTTGGTAAAGGGCCCAATGTCCTGACTCAAGGACTAGCATTTTTCACTCATTCGTAAGATACAATCAAATTCAGTACCTTGGAAAGAGATGGGGAAAAAATGAAGAAATCAACTATATAGTTCCTCATCTTTAAGTACAGAAATAGCCGTGACAAAATTACACGTATTGAGGGAAAACTGAAGTGCAGAGTTTAAAATGTCAATAATCCACAGGGAAACTGGAGACCATTTAAAATATTCATATTAAATCTCTATATAAAAGACATTAAAAGATCTCCAATCAAAATGTTCATTTTATAATAGATATGGTATGATACAATTTATAATAGATGTGGTATGAACCTTTCCCTTTCATGGGAAAGGTTCAGCTGGGAAACAGGAATTGTTCTTGAAAACGGGGCCTGTGCTATTGCAGACACTGTGCTCAACCTAGGTCCACCGAATGCTCCGATGTCATCATTGAGGTCACAGAATCCTGCTGTGCGCCTGGCAACCTTGCAAACTTAACAGCCCTGGTGAGCACTAGGCAGCACTGCTGGTTCACTAAGTGGTACAAGGTTTTCAGCCATTTAGGAGACTTGACTATTTTGATTTGTATTGAATCATTTCAACGGATTGCCCAAGAGCCAACAAGGGCCAACCTGTAGCGAAGAGGAGGAGTTGGACATCTCTTGAGGCATCTTCTAAGGGAGACTTCTAGTTGGTACCATGAAACGGCGACAAAAGAGGAAACATCTGGAAAATGAAGAGTCCCAGGAAACTGCCGAGAAGGGAGGAGGTATGTGGGGGGCAACTTGGCTGGGGCACATGGGTTTCTGCCAAACTGAACCTTCTCTAGGAAGCGGGGGACTGAGAACGTGTCACCTGTGAAGTAGGGAGGGAGAGACCTTGTCTCACTGATGCTGCCGTATCCATCCGGAGGGTCCCTGTGGTGTGAGACGGCACAGAACGGCCAGATGCCCCCTGGGAGATGGGAGGTCAGCTCCGCTGCTCTGAGGACTCTCTCCTGGGGCTGCCGGGCCTGGAGCTTTGTCGGACTCACAGCAGGCTGCATCCTGCTTGCACAGACCTAGAGGTGCAGCTTTTCTCAGTCCCCGATTTCTCTCTTATTCTCTTGGATCTTTCCCTGGGGTCATGAGGTGGGGGATGTGAAGGATGCAAGGATGCTGAGAGAGACCCATGACTTGCTTGGCCTCTTTTACCAAAGTGGAAAGAGAAGCCCCATGAGCTGAAGGCCCTGTTGAAAAGTATCTTGACAAGTGGAATGCAGTTCGAAAGAAGATTGTTTGTCTAGGGATGGTGTCATATTGAAAGCAAGGAGGTTTTATTCCTTCAACAGGAACAATTTCCCAAAGGAGATCAAGGGAAGGGAAGGGCTTTCCAGAGACTGAGACTACATGGGCGGGGGTTAGAAATGTCCTCAGGGTCCTGCGGGGAGCTCTGAGAGCCACGGGCCACGTGGTGCCTGCGTGCATTAAATGTAGGCGAGTAGCTTGCCCTGGGAGGGGGTGGTCACGCCAGAGTTCCAGCTAGAGGCCTCTGCCCCAGATTAGAGCCCAGGAGCTCCTACCAGGCCCAGGGCCCTGGAGACTGTAGGATGGGCCCTGGGAATGGAGGTGTAGACAGCAGGCAGATTTTCAGGCAGTGCCTGGGACAGGCTGGGGAAGGCAATGACTGCCCCTGACCATTCAGAATATTTTTCTCTATGTTCCTGTGTGTGTGTGTGTGAGCGTGTGAGCGTGTGTGTGTGTGGTAGTGCAGAGAAGAGCAGGATGAATGGGGGTAGAGTGCTTATCAGATATAAAGTCTGCGTGGTAAAGTTCTTCTCATCCTGCCTGGACCTGGTTGACACTCGGCGTACGTAAGAGTGTATACAGAATTCTTGTTAGGGGTGTTTTATGAGACAGTAACTCATACACCCATGGACACTCTGATACAGCAAAAATATCACACACCCCACATATAACTTCCGTATTAAACCACACATAGCACATGGAGGTATATACACGCATCCCTCCTGTACTACGTTCTCATACAACCCACCTGGATCACAATCCTCTCCTCCAACACCAAACACTGGAGATGAGATATGTATATAGACACACACACTATATATATAGGACACACACACACACTATATATATATATATATATATATATATATATGTATCTCCTCAACTCTCGCACAAACACAGCTAACTTCAGCCATCTCTAAATACCTCTATAAGAACCAGTCACGTGTCATACACACCACACTTGTAACACATTCTTGAGTAATGCCAGACCCGCTTTGTACAAACCACAGTAAACCACAGTCTCACTAACCCATGTCAGGGTTGCCAGATAAAATATGGGCTATCCAGTTCAATTTGAATTCCAGATAAACAACAAGTAATTTTTCAGTATCAGTATGTCCCAAATATTGTATGGGCCATACTTACACTAAAAGTAAGTAAGACCAAATACTGCATGGGAATACTTACACTAAAAAATTATTCTGGGTTTATCTGAAACTGAAATTTAACTGGGTGCCCTGTATTTTTCTTCGCTTAGTCTGGCAACCCTTATATACTTGCCATCAGCTCAGGTAGTATATATTTATTGTATTTTTGTTTAGTGTGTGTCTTCCTCTACTAGAATGTGCAGCATTACCAGAGACTACAACAATGCACGAGTGCCGGATACACAGGAGTAGCTGCTTACTGAATCTTGGTGAATGAATGAATGAACACACACCATAAATGCAAGCCACACCATGTAATGAGGAAAAGTTACATGTCCCAGAATTCCTGACTTGTGAACAGAAACCATGCACACAAAGGCCACAGACACAGATAAGACACATCTCCACCGTGCTCCCCATGCCAACCCCACACTTACCACAGACTTAACTGATACACATCACTCACTCTTCCCACATACTCACAGTCACCACCGAGGCCTACATTACCAACTAGACAGTGAGAGAATAAGTATTGATTGGAATTAAATCCTGGAGTATCCACTGGGAACCACACTCTCAACTGTGTGTACTCACTGCACCTGACATGTGCCAGACACTCGGTAAATACTTATGGACAGAGGACTGATGAACCCACCGTGAGCCTTTCATTCCTCCCTCAGGAATCTCGAAGTCACAAGAGGATCCCCCTCAGCTTGGATCCACTGTGTTGGCCAAAGGCTGCAGCCCAGGGGCAGGGGAGGTCTCCTCTGCCCCTAAACACTTCTCGTGTGCTTCTTCGCAGCGCAAGCTCATCTACGCTGGTAAGGGCGTGGGGCTCCTCAGGTGAGGGGGTGTTTGGCTGTGAGGCAGGAGGCAC
Source organism: Mesoplodon densirostris (assembly GCF_025265405.1). Taxonomy (NCBI): domain Eukaryota; kingdom Metazoa; phylum Chordata; class Mammalia; order Artiodactyla; family Ziphiidae; genus Mesoplodon; species Mesoplodon densirostris. The sequence continues at coordinate 100,474,982 of NC_082663.1, read as the reverse complement.
ACAGATCCCAGTGAGGCTGAGAGGAAACCCAGGGTCATCAGAGGTGATGAGGGCTCTGTGGAGGAGCCTGGGCAGGATGGCTGAGCTGTTACGAGGGCATGGAGCCCAGCTGAGTCTGGGGCGGGGGGTGTGTGAATCCTGGTACTACCATGGTGGCGAAGTCAAGGAGCAGGGGCCGGAAAGGTCTGGGCTTGAGGTGGAGGGAAGAGGGACCAGATTAAGCATCTTCAGAGGAAAATGTAGGGTTTCTCTTTGCCTTTGCTTCCAGAGAAGGACAGAGTTCTGCATCATAGACCCCCAGCCTGAGAGCAGGACCCTCCAGCTCAGGTCCACACAGCTCACACATACATCCGCCCTCCAGGCACAGCCCTTCTCAGTGCACACAGAAACCCCAAGCACCACAGCCCCATTCCACAAGTAATGCACCACCGATGTTCCCAAACTCACACTCCTCGTCGTACACGCATCCACCCGCGTCGCTCACATACCACAGCCCTCACCACCATACTCCACACCCCTGTATACAGGCACCGCTCCAGTATCCCCCCACACGCACATGAAAAGCCCACAGATGACACCAGATACAACGCTCTGTCCTACGGCCAACAGACACCAAGCTCACGACATAGCTACGTCATGCAAATGTCCCTCTCTCGTCTACCACACCTGCTCCCTCAGCTTCCGGCATGGCCCATGCATGTTATTATGGTTTTAATTTCCTTTTTCAGGAATCCGGAGATCACATCGAGACACTGCCCAGCCTACAGCACCCCTAGCCCAGGATCAGGAAGAAGGAGAGACCGCTCCCCCATCACACTGTGTCTCCTCCTCACCCTCTCCACCCTGTAAGCACTATCTGCACCCAGACAAAGAGGAAAGGGGCATGAAAATATACTACATGCAGGTACAAGTGAACAAGGGTGTAGCTGTCTCCTGGAAGACAAAGAAACCCTTGGAGTTGCCTGAAAAGCAGCTGACGATAGAAGAAGTGACCCTTCCTGAGGATGCGTGCACCGTAGGCACTTACCCCTCTGATGTGTCCACCGAAAACCTCCTGTCTGACAGTGAGCCCACTGGGGAGGAGAAAGAGTATGAGGAAAGGGCAGAGCCAGGCAGCCCATCAGGGTCACCTGCAGTCCAGGAGAGACCCAGGGCCAAGACACCGGACTGGATGGTGACCATGGAGACCGGCTTCAGGTGCATGGCCTGCTGCCGGGTCTTCCCCACCTTGGAGATCCTCCAGCAGCACGTGAAGGGCGGCGTCCTGGAGGGCTTCAGCTGCCGTGTCTTTCATCTCAACATGGCCCAGCGGATGGGCAATGTGGAATCCGAGATCACCCCGCGGAGGAGGACGAGGACGAGGAGGAGGAGGAGGAGGAGGAAGAGAAGCTAGAAGGCCCCAGCCCGAAGAGACCCCGCAGGCAGGGTCTTTTCTCTCTTTTGAGTTCCACACAGCAACTGAGATTCATGGGACAGAAGATCCTGGAGACGGTGTGGCCTTGGAAGAGGTAAGGCTTGAGGCTGGCACTCTTCTGAGCCTATGTCACGAGGGCCCAGAGGAGTCTAAGGGAAGGGGCCGCACACATGTGCTGGTTTACCTAATGGCTCTGCACTTGCATCAACTTGGGACACACCCAGCACTTCCAAAGGAATTGAGCTCTGCTGACTTCAACAAGAAGGTGGAGCCTTTTCCTAGGAGTTTTCTCAGGGTCTGCACGATGGACCTCAACTCTTAGAGGACGTACCACCAGCAGCTCCTTGTCGGCAGAGAGAGCCAGGAGTGGTCTGAAGAGAGGACAGGGGCCCTTGCAGGACCAGAACTTTGAGGTCTGAGAGCCTGGGGCCTGAGCCGAGATCTCACCCTGACCACTGGACCTAGCCTTCCGTGACAAAGGGGAATATGAAAGAGAGTCAGGTGGAAATGAGGTCCCCCGAGATATGGAAGTGTTCCAGAACCTTCGTTGCGTGGTAGTTGATCTGGAGCCAAGCTCACTGTGGTGTGTCTGGCTCTGAGCATTAAGGCAACGCTGGAGGGTGACCCTGACCAGCAGAGCTTGGAGTGCTGCTTGTCTCTTCCTGTTCTACCTCAGTTGTTTGATCCCTTCCAGGGAGAAGAAAGGACCCTCGGGATAGTTGGTAGTAAACCAGGGTATATCCTCCCTCAAGGGGACCCGGCCTGCCCTTCATTCAAGATGCTCTGGAAATGGGAACTGACTCATGTTATCGAATTGGCTGAGGGAGTACAACTCCCATGTTGATTCCGGTCAGACATGTTCATCAGACCTAGAGCTTTTCTCCTGATTCAAATCAAGTAGGGTATTAGTAGACTTCCCATTTATTTCAGCCCTAGAGATAGCACATGAGCAAATATAAAAAATCTCTGTGTATCAAAGCATTCTAATGAGCCCTTTCATTTTGCTGTTCATTGTGAAAAACACGCTCACTTTATCTCTGCCAATGGAGTGTTTCCACTTGACCCATGATGCCCCACGATCCCATTAGCCTCACTGAATTTAGGGAGCCCATTATGATGACATAATTTCCCTCTCATTCCTGGCCTGCAGAGAAGAACAGCTACAGAGCATTCCAAGACTGCTAACGCTCCCCTCACCAATACGTTTCTTAAACCTCTGGCAAAGGAAGTGTCCTCTGAGCCCTCCCAGGGCACATAGGGGGTTTGGGTGAGCACATCTTATGTGATAAATCCACTCCAGTGGTCTGGCATTCCTATGCCTTTGTAAACCTTCTACAGCGGTGGTTCTCAGCTGGGGACACTTTTGGTCCCCCCTCCCAGGAAATATGTGGCAGTGTCTTGAGACTTTTTTCTTTAAGGAGCTGTGTTATGAATGAGCCCCACGTGGCTGGTGCACACAGATGTATCAAGGCACTTTTTTTTTTTTTTTGCGGTACGCAGGCCTCTCACTGTTGTGGCCTCTCCCGTTGCGGAGCACAGGCTCCAGATGCACAGGCTCAGCGGCCATGGCTCACGGGCCCAGCTGCCCCGCGGCATATGGGATCTTCCCGGACCGGGGCACAAACCCGTGTCCCCTGCATCGGCAGGCGGACTCTCAATCACTGCGCCACCAGGGAAGCCCTCAAGGCACTTTTTATTGTTACAACTAGGGTGGCAGGGAAGAGTATGTGCCACTGGCCCATCTTACATTGCACAGGACAGCTCCCAACAACAAAGAGCTATCCAGTTCAAAATGTCAGTCATGCCAACGTCAAGAAATTTTGCTACAACATACTTAGAAAGTTCTGGCATTTTGACTTTAGCATACGCTAACTTTGGGTACAGGTTTCAGTCATTTGAGCAAACTGTTGAAGGCATTCCCAGGTAGCCAAGCTAACACGCTGAGTCTGGAATGGGTGTTGAATGCACTCGTATCAACAAATCCAGCCTAACCCAATATTACATTACTCCCACCTGCTTCAATACCTACAAAATCCACACACATTTCTCAGGTTTCTATTGATATAAATTATAAAATTCCTTATTTTAGCAGATAGTGTCTCCTCATGGTCATCCTTTATACCCGGTGGGTACCCACCCCTTCCCTGCTCCCGTCCCCATTTCAAGGACTCTAGTCTGATTACTAGGTCTGGAAAAACGAGAGGTAGTGGAGGCAAGTCTTGAGGATCCACAGTCCCCTGCAAGGAAACTATCTCAGAGTAGAGGCAGACTTCCTTCTAATAGCACAGCAGGCTCAACTAAGAGGTCACAGGTCAGAGGTCACAGGCCTCAGCTTTGTTGGAATCTGCCCATATATTTCCACCTCAAAGTTCCAGGATTCTACTCCTTCCCACTGATGCCCTATGACATAAGAGAATCTACAAGGTTGTGAATCAATGTGTTGTCATTCAGCCACTGACTTTGACTTTGGATCCCCTTAAAAAAATAAATAAATGAAAAGGAAGGAAAGATAGAAATGCTGATTATAACAAGTCCCCCAAAGTGTTGCTATGTAGCCAAGCTCAAAGCTAAGGCAGAAAATCCCCAACGGTAAAAATAGATTTCGAGCTCAAGCTATCAACTGGGAGTTGAAACTGAAGGCCCTACAAAGGCCAATGGAACTGGATACAAAGCTAAAGATTTAGTCTTTAGCATAGATGGGAGTCAAGGTTAGAGGAAGCCATGCACTGGGAGTGAGTTGTGAACTACTCAACACTAAGAATGGAAGAGCAGCTCTTTCATTGAATGTGAAGAAAGAAACAGGTAGTCCCTAGTTGCTACCACTGTCTTTGAACCAAACTAAAGAACAAGGTCAACCAGAAGGGCAGATATGAGAATCAAAAAGGAAACCTCTCTGGAATCCTCACTGAACCAAGTCTAAGTTCTGTTCTACTTGTGGTCTTTCACTTAGAGACAAACCTTTTGGGCTTACCACAGGGATCAACAGACTTTTTCTCTGAAGGGCCAGAAAGTAAATATTTTGGGTTTTGTGGGCCATCAGTGCTCGTCACAACCACTGAACACTGTCAGCACAATGGGAAACACTCAAAGATGGTAAATAAATGGATGGGCCAATAAAGAGCTTTTATGTTCCAATAAAGCTTTAAAGGCAATGAGCCAGGTTGGGCTCACAGGAGGTAGTTTTCCAGCCCTTGACTTAACTCACTAAACTACAAATTACCTTGAGAGTTGGTGGTTTGATATCTACCAAACCAAACCAAACAAGAAAGCCCTAGGATTTCTGACATCTAATGCAATGCAATTTGAGGTAGCATGGACTTTACATACACATGTGAAGGTGTGGTCTAGGAAACCAATCTTGGAAACCTGCCTCTCACATTAAATACATCTTTTGCTGAGTAAAGCCCTTTAACCAAGTAAGTGTTAAACATCAGTGAAATGACTAAGAAGTAGGAAATGGTATGCAAACCTCCTCCTTAACAACTTGTTCCCATCATTCGAGGTTTCTTCCCTATGCACATTTTTCCTTAGGGAATCGTTGATAAATTTTACCTCTAAAACTTACCTATTTCCACTCTCTATCTTCAGGATTTGCCCAATCACTGTTACTTTGTAAACAATTTTAAAAAGTTTTTTGGGGGGTAAATTCCTTTTTCCCCACAGCTAATGGTTCTCTGTGTCATAGTGTCTGGAACGACCCAGCTACTTCTCCAGTCAGACCAAGCACTTGAAAGGACAAGCCGGTACCCCGAGCTATCCGTCCATTCACCCAGTAAGGAAGCCTGATGAGGAGAACTAGGATGTGTAAATTTCTACTGTTGGAATTAAAACAGAATATTCTGGGCTGCATGGATTTATCCTAAACTTCAAATGCATTAATTATAAATATACTGTTACACGGACTAATATTCTGTATCTTTGAATAACCATATACATTTTTTCTTTTTATAACTGATTTCTAGAGGTCTATTCCTTAATTTTGGCCATATATATGTATACCTCATGATGGTAGGATTTCTTACTGTGACGGATTAATATGTTCTTAGTAATTTTTAATATTATATTTTACATTATTTTACTACCTATGTTACTATAAAAATAACAGTATTTTACTGGAAAATTGATGCTCAATGAAAAATTTTAAATATGGAAGTTAAATGTGGAAAAAATCCCTGAAAATCTTGCCACTGTTTACATAAGGGTGAATATCCCTTTACAGATGATAGGATGCATTAACACACACACATACATGTTTGATTAAGGTATGTGATGTACCTACCTAAAATACATTCAACTGTTACATGCTTCTGTCATTAAGTTTAAGCCATCATTTTAACAGATCTGTTATTACATAAGTATCTTAAAATATAAAGACATTCCTATTGAATATTTCACTTTTACAAAATTTAGTAACATTGACATGCTACTCACCTTTTCTATTTCAATTTCCTAATTATAAGGTCCTATTCTGATTTCTATATCAAAGGGATGCACGTTCTATGTTTTGATATGTACTCAGCAACTTCACTTTGAAAATCAATTTTTCAATCCACCGCTAGGAAAAAGTGTGCAAGTCAGTCATTGAATAAATATGTTTGATGAAATTACCAAATTTCAACAAATAATTTTTTTCTTTTTATCTCAGGCCAGAGAGGAGTAAGGAGATAAGAGAACTTGACAAAAGTAATCTACTTCAAACAGCCTCTTTTCTCTACTTAAGAAGTCTTGGTGAAAGTAATGCTAAAACCCTTGGGAGACAATCACATCAAAACCTAGACGGAAATGTGGTGAATAAGAAACCAACGATCAGTTCATTTACTAAGAAATGTTTATCCTCTGTCACTGTCATTAGTAACTCTTTCTGACACTTAAACCTCTGCCTTGACATTCTTGAAAAAAGGGTCAACAGTATGTTTTCTGTATTGCAAGATGAACAATCCATTTTCAGTAAGTCTATACTGTCACAAAAGATAACCAAATTTGTACTGTCTAAGATTCACAGAATATTAGATAGACAAAGTCCAAGATAAGATCCAACTTGAAGCGAGGCTGGGGGGAGACAAATGGAGCTAATCATAACAGGACGATGCCACATTAATATTACAAATTGCAATACTGAGTGGTTTTCTAACACTTCAAATTTTTGTCTCCCTGAATTACTTTTAAGGCCAGATTTAGGTTAACTGCTCTGAATACAAATTTTTATGAAATTCTGGAGGGGACTGCAACATAATTTTCAAAAAGTTTTTCCTCATTCATTAACTGAACAAATATCGAGCACCTACAAAGTAGCTGACAATGTTCAGACTGTAGATTCAGAACAAACGTCGCTGCATTCGTGGAATTTACGTTGTAATGGGCATAAATTTTGCCATGTTCATCATACTTTTGTACAAGGCCTGCTAAAACTCACACTAAGGCTTCTCCCCTAACATTTAATAGAGGTCAAAGTTCAAACTTACTACACCATTTACCAGAGTTCTCTGCCGTGTGGCCTCCTGACTACTGGGACATGTTGAGCTATGGCTGAAACACCGACTTTAATGAAACAAATGATTTTTTTTTCTTTTGAACTTGATGACTGGAAGAATTCACATGACACCTGAGTTGTTTTTGTTTTTGTTTTAATCATTTTATGGAACTTTTTTCGTGTGTGGGCTCTCTGATGGTCTTACCACTCCTATCACTTTTATAGGATTTATCAGCAGCATGGATTCTGTGATGAACTGTTAGATTGGAGCGCCAACTGAAGCTCTTACCACAGGTCTCACACTTGTAAGGCTTCTCCCCTGTGTGCACTCTTTGATGAGACTGTAGCTGTGAAGACCGACTGAAGACCTTACTGCATCTGTCACATCTGTACGGCTTCTCTCCAGTGTGGACGCTTTGATGAAGCTGAAGACCTGAGGCCTGAATGAAGTGCTTCCCACACTCCCCACACTTATATGGTTTCTCTCCTGTGTGGACCCTCTGATGCATGGCGAGGTTCAGGCTCCACTTGAAGCCCTTCCCACACTCCTCACATTTGTATGGCTTTTCTCCAGTGTGGACTTTTTGATGGGCTTGAAGGTGTGAACTCCGACCAAAGCTCTTCCCACACTCTTCACATTTGAATGGTTTTTCTCTGCTCTGGACTCTCTCATGGGCCAGAAGATTTGAGGCCTGCCTGAAGACTTTCCCACACTCCTCACAATTATACCGTTTCTCTCCGGTGTGGATTCTGCAATGAATTTTAAGATCTGCTCTACGACTGAATCCCTTCCCACACTCTTCACATCTGTATGGTTTCTCACCGGTATGGATCAGCTGGTGGATCTGAAGTCGTGAACTCTGATGGAAGCCCTGCCCACACTCCTCACACTTGTAAGGTTTCTCTACACTGTGGGCCTTCTGATGGATTTGAAGATATGAACTCTGACTGAAGCCCTTCCCACATACCTCACATTTATAGGGCTTCTCCCCTGTGTGGACAACCAGATGAACTTGATAATGGGAGTTCCTCCTGAAGCTCTTCCCACACTCATTACATTTGTATGGTTTCTCTCCTGTATGGACTCTTTGATGTGCCTGAAGGTTTGAACTCAGAGTAAAGCCTTTACCACACACATTACATATGTATGATTTCTCTCCAGTGTGGACTCCCTGATGGGCCTGAAGACTTGAAGGCCGACTAAAGCCTTTCCCACACACATTACATATGTATGATTTCTCTCCAGTGTGGACTCCCTGATGGGCCTGAAGACTTGAAGGCCGACTAAAGCCTTTCCCACATTCCTCACATTTGTAGGGTTTTTCTCCTATGTGGACCCTCTGATGAATGTATAGATTTGAGCTACAAATGAAGCCCTTCCCACACTCCTCACATTTGTATGGTTTCTCTGCCGTATGGACTCTCTGATGGGACTGAAGGTGTGAATTCCGACTGAAGCTCTTATCACATGTGTCACATTTGAATGGTTTCTCCCCAGTGTGGACTCTCTGATGGTCCTGAAGGTGAGAGGCCTGACTGAAGGCCCTCCCACACTCCTCACAATTATAAGGTTTCTCTCCCGTGTGGACTTTACAATGAATAGTAAGTGCTGACCTACGACTGAAGCCTTTCCCACATTCCCCACATTTGAATGGTTTCTCTACAGTGTGGACTTTCTGAGGAGTCTGCAGCTGTGAGCTCTGACTGAACTCCTCGCCACACTCATCACACTCACTGTGTTTTCCTCCCACGTGAACTCTCTGATGAATATGAAGAACCGAGCTGTAACGGAAGCCTTTTCCACACTCACTGCACGTATGAGACTTCTCTTTTGAGTGTAATTGCTGGTGAAGATCAAAGATGGAGAGATCGGTGAAGGTTTCTTTACATTCATTACACTGGTAAGGTTTTTGTCCTGTGTGAATCATAGTATTCTGATCCAGTGTTGAAACCCTCGTGCTATCTTTTCTATAATCACTGTAGCCGTAAGATTTTTGACCCTTGTGTACTCCATGAGCATCAAGGTGATGTGAAATCCAACTGATGGTGTCAACATCCTCTTTACACTGACACAGTTTATTTTTCATGGAAATTTGCTGGTGTCTATTCTGATAATTCTGTGACTCAGTCAATGAAGTTTTCCTCCAAGAATCCTGGGCTCTCAAAGTTGCAAACCTTGGATTTCCAGTACTACTGGGATCACCTGCTTTATCATTTAATATACGGTTCTCATCTTCAGAAATTTGAATAGAGTCCTGCCCCAATCTGGCAGGGGGAATCACCTTGTTTGTGGAACTGACAACTATTTATCATGGAGTCTTGGCATCTGGTTAAGTCATTTGCCATTTGTTGCCCGATTTGCCAGCAGGAAAGCTCTTCACGTGATCCTCTGTCTTGAACGGCCCTCAACTCACTTTGATTGTTTTCTTCTAGAAGGACAGAGAATTCAGAGATGTGGACACGTGAAAGCTTTGTTCAAAGATTCAAGATTTTACACTTAAGACACAGTATGAGACTTTAATGAACCTCAGGATGGTTCAGCTTATCTTTCGCACGACAAATCAAGTTCTCTGGTTTATATACTCACAGAAACCAAGAGATGGTCTGTTAAACTCCCAAATACTTAGCATTAATGAAACCCATTTAAAACCAAATGACTACTCTGACATACTATTTAAATCATCTTTCAAAAATTACATGTCTGGGCTTCCCTGGTGGCGCAGTGGTTGAGAGTCCGCCTGCTGATGCAGGGGACACGGGTTCGTGCCCCGGTCTGGGAAGATCCCACATGCCACGGAGCGGCTGGGCCCGTGAGCAATGGCTGCTGAGCCTGTGCGTCCGGAGCCTGTGCTCCGCAACGGGAGAGGCCACAACAGTGAGAGGCCCGCGTACCACAAAAAAAAAAAAAAAAAAAAAAAAATTACATGTCATTCCTACCATAATACAGTATCAATAAAGACAAGCATTTTGCTGTGCTCACAGCTTTAACAGTGCCTAGCAGTTAGTCAGGGCTCAAGAAATGCATGCACAGGTGAACTCAGTTTGATTTCTAGGATTCTCTACAATTCTGAATCCCAGGTTAAGTTTGAACCAAGTCAGAGACGCGAAACAGCTTTTACAAGTCAGGTATCAGATACAGGAAAAGGACTGGAAAGTACAGTTTTGCTTAAGTTGAAAGGCTGCACCCGAGGCGGCAGCACACCAAGGGGGTTAGTGCTGAGGAGAATATGAAAGGGGCTAAAAACCGGGACTTCCCCGGTGGCACAGCGGTTAATAATCTGCCTGCCAGTGCAGGGGACACAGGTTCGAGCCCTGGTCCGGAAAGATCCCACATGCCGCAGAGCAACTAAGCCCGTGAGCCACAACTACTGAGCCCACGTGCCGCAACTACTGAAGCCCGCGTTCCTAGAGACCGTGCTCTGAAACAAGAGAAGCCACTGCAATGAGAAGCCTGCGCACCGCAACGAAGCAGTGAGCTGCTCCCACTCACCACAACTAGAGAAAAGCCCATATGCAGCAACGAAGACCCAACGCAACCAAAAATTAATTAATTTTAAAAAAGGTTCTAAGAATCAGTGGGGTTAAAAAAAAGCATGAAGACCTGTGCACTGGATCCTTCTGAGGCATTTGTGCTGCCTAATATGTTCCTCCACTCCCCCTGCCAAGCAGGAGTCAAAATTTAGAGGCTAGGGAAGAATGCTGTCTCTTTAAAAACAGCATGGAAAATTTTTGGACACAGGTACATTGGTCTTTAACAAGAATGAGTTCCAAAGTGAAGAATGGGGTTTATGAGTGAGCTGGGAATAAATTCCATAGCCTGTGATAAGTATTGAGAAGAAACAGACTAGAAACTATTAAAGAATGATCAAAGCACTCAAGGTGACATTATCTAAAATGCCTTCTACAAGATACATACAAATGCACACACACACACACAAAATGTTTGTGGAGCTAACAAAGATCGATTTCTTATTAGTGAGGTGGGCTTTGGAGGAGGCAAATCGGACGCAGCGGGGCAAATCTTTTAAGGGAAAGGCTAACTCACCAGCTGGCTGTTTTCTGAGACCTGTTCTCCCCTGGTATAAGGGATAAGGAAATAGAAATTTCTTTCCTTCTATGGGAGGGTTACCTAAGAAGTAGACATAAGAATCCTCATTCAAAACAGTATTTCCTCCCCAAATGAATTTGCTCTGCTACTAAGAGCTCAAGGAAAGTCACAGGGAAAGCATTTTACTCAGTTTGGTTATAATTACAGGTTCTATACATATTTTTTGTGCAAGTTGACGAGGGCCAACTTGTACAGAAAGGCAAACACACACATACACACATCATGGGCACCTGAGAAGTTAGAATTAGGCTAGGAATTCATTTGAAGACAAAAAAACATTTAGCAATATCCCTTATTCACTCGGATTTGTTCACCGCCTACTAGCTATTTTCATGGAAGGCTAATTTCTCTATCCATTAACTCATTCGTTTATTCAAGAAATATTTAAGAGTTCCTGTCATGTACCAAGACTATGCTAAGCACTGAGGCTACTGAGCAATAAACATGTAACAGACCGAATTCCTCCTGCACTCCTGGATTACCCTCCAGTGGAAGAAAGAGGTGAGAAACAGGTGAACAAAATGTACATGAGTGAAACGCTTAGAGACAAAACAAGGCAGGGCAGAGAGAGTAAGAAAGAGAGGACTGTATTTTCCATAGGGTGGTCAGAGGACAGCCACCCCCTCATCTTTAAGGTGACTGACTGAAAGAAGTAGAGGCCTAAAAGATTACAGGTGAAAGAGTATTCCAGGCAGAGAGAAGGACAAGGAAAAGGCTCTGTGGCAGAAGCATCCTTTGCAGGTCTGGAAAAGATAGGGTAAGAGGGAGGAGAGGTGATGTATTCAGGGAGGTGGTGGAGAACGAACAGCAGCCCACAGAAGGCTCTAGAAGCCACTTTCAGTGGTTTTTATTCTAAGTAAAAGAAGCCACAAGAGAATTTTGAAACAACAACATAACCTGACTTAAAGTTACAAAAGATCACTTTGCCACCTAAAGAACAAACTGTGGGAGGAGAAGGGTGGCAACAGGTGACCAGTACAAAGACTATGCAATAATCCTGGAAAGAGATTTCCAACTGGGACCAGGTGATGGACAGCACAGGGCTGGTGAGAAGCAAATCAGATAGAGAGCTAACCACAGGAACTCACGACTGCTTGGTTCTCACCTAAATTTCTATCTGGGTTGCTGAATTCATCAACCAAAGCCTCTCTTCTCTTTCTGTATGTTTTGTATCTCGTTTGAAGAATGAGAACATGCAAAGTCACAAGTTAACATGAACGGGCTAGAGCTAAAGTTTACTAGAAATTTGAGTTCCAACTGCATATTCAAGGTATTGAAAGCTGTGTTTTTCAAACTTCGTATCACGACCCACTGAAGAAACAGCATTTATTTCACAACCTAGATACACAGGTAGAAAAGTATACATTACTAAAACGAAGCTTGAATGACCTATATCTAACCAATGTCTCTTTTCATGAAATCTGTTCCCACTGGCTCTCACACCACTCATGCCATCGCCCAGAGTTTCTGCTGCAATGTGTTGTACTCTTCCTAAGAAACTCTGGTATTTTCTATACTATTTTATTTCATTAAAAAATCACACGTAAGGGGCCTCCCTGGTGGCGCAGTGGTTAAGAGTCCGCCTGCCGATGCAGGGGATACGGGTTCGTGCCCCGGTCTGGGAGGATCCCATATGCCGTGGAGCGGCTGGGCCCGTGAGCCATGGCCGCTGGGCCTGCGCATCCGGAGCCTGTGCTCCGCAACGGGAGAGGCCACAACAGTGAGAGGCCCGCATACCGCAAAAAGAAAACAAACAAACAAACAAACAAACAAACAAAAAATCACACGTAGGGCTCAATAAATTGGCTTTATAATCCACTAATGGCAGGGAGGGAAATCTGAAAAAGAATACACAAGGTACAGCAAGATACTGTCAATTTACAGTTCTTTTACAAAATAATTGAAAAGGACCTGAAACACACTGTTTAGAAAGACCAGAGACATCCTCTCGTGTCCCACAGGAATTGCAAAAGTCTGGTCCCCAAACTCAGGGAACCACCTCAAGAGGCCCAAAGCCTTGAAACACCAGGGTCACAAAGACACGCGCAGAGAAAAGCTGTCCTCACCCACTGAGACCAGGTTCCGGAAGTTTTCCACCATCACATCCTGGTACAGCTTCCTCTGGGCCGAGTCCAGCAGCCCCAGCTCCTCCTCTGTGAAGGCCACGGCCACGTCCTTGAAGGTCACCGCCTCCTACGACAAACAACACCACCTCAATCTTATACCCAGTGGCCAGTGGAAGAGGGGCAGCCCCGAGGAGACGAGGAGGATGGGAAGTTGCTCCGGCTCCTGTGAGGTGTGCAGACTTCCCAGCACCCCCTCCTTCCATCCTGCCAATGCCACACACTGACTTTCCTCAGCCTCACCGGACGTGCAGCTATGAAAGAGAAAGCTTTGTGTGTTTACCTGGGGCTCTCAGACAACCATAAGTAAACTCCCTAGAATTCTAACCACTGGATCCTGAACTAAAAAGCTTTCACTGTTTAATTATTATTGCCAAGTGCCCCAGAAACAGTTACCAATTTAGTCCTGGCAGTATTTGATGGCACCTGCTTTCTCATTGAGGTGGGAACCAGCTGAGAAGGAGTGTTATAGGTGGAAATTAACCAAAAGGCCATGCCAGGTCTCTGAATGAAAACTCTCTCTTTCCCCGTTTCTGTCTTTCGCTTGAATGCGATACTCTGACTCCAGACCCTTGGTTTTCTGGGTGAGTCTGAGTTGGTTCCTCCTTTTTTCACAACCCCTATTCTTTATATTTAAAACAAAGATGAAACCAAGCACCTCTTTATACGATTGTTCTGAGCTGTCTATGCAGTGACAAGTGCTTTAAGTACCACTGGACTTTTTAAACTAAGGTCATGTATTACTCTGATTAGAAAAAAATATAAGATGGAAAAAGAAACAAACCAGTAAATAAAATACACAAAGGGTCTGACTCAAGATGGGGAAGACTGAATCTAACTCTGGTCGTGAGAAAACTTCTAACAATACATTATTTTTTCTGCGTGAAGCAGCCGTTTGATCCTGCTGTGCTCTGCCGTATTTGGATATTCTACCAAAAAACATCCAAGGCACCACATATAAAACATACCTCTTAAATTCTGAATACCTAAACCTACAATGTTAAGGGCAAAAAGGGGCAATATTCTTCAGAACAGATATTTTGAGAAAAAGGTTAAATCAGGAACACTGTCACTGTAGTGCTCCTAAAACAGGAGAAGTCTTTCAACTAAATGTCTGTGAATAAAGAATAGTTTAAAAAATAGGTGCAGGGCTTCCCCGGTGGCGCAGTGGTTGAGAGTCCGCCTGCCGATGCAGGGGACACGGGTTCATGCCCCGGTCCGGGAAGATCCCACATGCCGCGGAGCAGCTGGGCCCGTGAGCCATGGCCGCTGAGCCTGCGCGTCCGGAGCCTGTGCCCCGCAACGGGAGAGGCCACAACAGTGAGAGGCCCGCATACCGGGGGGGGAAAAAAATAGGTGCATAAGTTTGCAGGAACATGATAAAGCAATTAAAAGTGAATGTTAGCTAGTATTAAATGAAAAAAACAATTTAAAACTGTATCTATGTTATAAATACAAATACACATCCATGAATACATATGATGAAGAGATTACAGAAATATAAAAGCAGCTAATTTGTAAGCAGGTAAGCAGTAGACTGGAAGATGTCCTTCATTTCCCTTAATTTTTCTTTTACTTGTAAAATAAAAAAATGATGAAATAAAACAAAAATTAAAACCGAAACCAATTAAATTTAACAGGAATTTTTAAAAAAGCACACATGGCACACTCAGGTCCTCATATGCTTAGACTCTCCTTGAAAGAGAAAACCCATATGGAACTATACCCAATATTTTGTAATAACCTATAAGGGAAAAGAATCTGAAAATATATGTATATATATGTATAACTGAATCACTTTACTGTACACCTGAAATTAATACATTGTAAATCAACTATACTCCAATCAAAAAAAAAAAGAAAAAGAAAAAAAAAAGAGGAAAACCTGTGTCCAATCTGAGTACAAAAATGGCGTTTTTAACAGCAAGAAAGGCAAGCTCTACTCACCTGGAATGTGCTCATTTTCTCTCTCCTTCTGGGGAAGTGCAGAGTCCTGGCAAGACAGACAGGGAAAGAAGAAGTCAATGGAAACTGGTTTAAAGAAAAAGAAGTCACTAACCCACGTGGTGCTCATTGTGAATTACCAAGGCTCCCAGTCCTCGGGGTGGCTACAGCTGATTATGCTTGATGAGCAGAGCCCCACGCAGATACCAGATGCCCCCGTGAACCCCCTCAGTGGCTGTGTGAGGAATGACCTGCCCAGCCATACACAGTGGCCCCCTCACAGTGTGCCTGCAGCTTCCACAGGGGTCATTCTTATTCTGGGTATGGTGTAAACAGAGACCATGTAAGTCAGAGTAGGTTTTGGAGTCAATATGCATGGGCTGTGATCAGGCTACGCCATTCACTAGCAGTGTCACCCTGGGCAAATTATTCACATCTCTTCGCCTCAGTTCTGTCCTCTGCCAGTGGGGGAGAACACGGGCATCCACCTCGTGAGATCGTCCTAAGGTAGGAGGCTCTGAGAACACCACTGTCAGGGTTTCTTATTTCTTAGCAACTGCGGTAAAGCAGATGATATTTTGGTTAGAAATTATCCTTAGAGATGTGATTTCTACCAACAGAAGACTGTCAGACACGTGGAGGTCATACGTTGTTGCCCTGTTATGTGAGAGTCTTTAGACTTCTGAAAATCTCTGCTTGTCTTCCTAAAGATTTTGTGACTGCAACAATAATATTTAAATTGACATGGACAACTTTTTACAAAAGGTATAAAAATACGTTAAGTTTCTTTTTAAACAGGAAGTACCCTTTTGACAATTATGCACAGAGGTAGAGACCTAATAAAAGCCAGGATTCTGCAACAACAATAAAAAATAGTTTGACAGTCCATACCTAATTCAAATGAAAACAGACAGGAATCTGAATTGTAATTATATCATTATAAATATAGGAAAGTTTAAGAAATAAATGGGAGACTTCCCTGGTGGTGCAGTGGATAAGACTCCACATTCCCAATGCAGGGGGCCCGGGTTCGATCTAGTACAAAAGATGGCAATGATTCCACTCCCCAAAGGTTGGGAGAGATATATCTTCACAACTTCTAACGACCTCCATTTTGACTCTACACTTGCTAGCTGTCTTCTGCTCAATTCAGGATTCTGAAAGGGGCCCTGACAGTTGACAATAATTAGTGGGGGAATAAAATCATTGGACTAAGTAGGGCTTTGGTGAATCCAGCTCAGTTTTATCTGTGACATCCAGCAGGGTCAATTTCCTCGGCCTCAGTTTCCAGAAAAGACCCTCTCTTGAGCTTCTCGAATTTTCACGTGCATGTGAATTACTGCGGGATCTTGTTGGAATGCAGCCTCCTGGGCCCCCTACGCAGAAATTATAAATCAGAAGGTCTCGAATGGGGCTCAAGGCTGGGCATTTCTATCCAAGTGATGCCAATGCCGCTGGTTTGTGGACCACAATTTGAGTAGCACTGCAGTGTAACATCAGTCCCACAAAAAACAGCCTCCACTACACAGAAACATACACAAAGAGTAACCAGACAAAAAGGCACTAAAACATTAACAACTGTTATCTTTACATCCTAAAGTTATAGATCATTAAAATTTTTCTTTATGTATATATCTGCATTTTTCCATAATGATTATGCTACTTCTATGATATACATATTATTTGAAATAAAATAAATGACCCAGTTGAGAAAACTATCTTAAAAACTCATAAAACAGCCTAAACCTTGCTCTCAAGGTCCCCACAATTAAGTCCCAACCTACTTTCATGATATGATTCTAGCCAGTACCCTATGCTCAAAGAGAATATACCAAAGGGATTAGCAAACTCAGGTGCTGGACTCAAACTGCCTGGGTCCCAACCCCAGCTCTGCCTCCTACCATCTGGGTGAGGATGGGCCAACAGGGTTGTGTTCCCTGCCCCCAGCTCCTCATCCTTAAAGTAGAGAAAACAGCAGTACCAATTCACAGAGCCACTGCCTGATGGAAATGTGTTCATTTGCATAAAGCTTTTAGAATGGAAATTAGTGACCAAGGCTCAGTTATCATCGTTACCCATGTCCCATACGTTCTACAATTTATAGGAATACCTTAAGTAGAACAACGCCAAGTCCTACTCACGTGGGGCTCTGTTGCCTCTTCCTCCGTGCAGTGCTTTTTGAGAAGCCAGGGCTGGGGAAGGAAAGGAGACTGTGAAATACCAGGGCTGTGTTTCCATCCCCACTAATTCATACCGCACCCGCTTCCGCCCCCGTACCAGCTAGAAGTCCTCTCCTTCCAAAACAGGCCAGGAGTCCAGGACAATTCAGCTTCCTGGGCTCACAGAATCCCGCTGCGAAATGGGTCCTCCCGAATTAGCGTAGTATTAATACCAACAATGTATCAGGCAGTTGTAGACCTTTTACTTGTGCTATCTCGTTTCTTCTCACAACACTCTACTAACAAGGCATTCCTTTTCCCCCCTTTTACCGAACAGCAACGGAGGCACAGAGGAGTTAAGCAACTCACCCAGTGTGACGCCGTATGAAGCGGTAGGGCTAGCTCATAGGTGGGGGACGGGGTCAGGTTAGGGGTGAAGAAAACCGGGGAGACCCTCAAACCCCAGGAGGCACGACCTGAGCCCACCCCATCCCGGGTACGTTACCAAACGCAAAGAAGCTCCGCCCGCGGGACGTACATCACCACTCCAGGCCCTCAAACCTCCGCTTTTAGCCGCTCCTCCTCTTTCTCCCCAAATGAAAGGTCTGCAAAGGTTGGCCCCAGGCGCATGTCGGGGAAGCTTGAATGGGTCGTGAAGAGCGGACCTGAAACACCGTCAGCAAGCAAAACATGGCTGCTACGTGTCCTCCTGGGGCGGAAGTGCCTGCGACTAATCCGGAACTCCTGGACCACATTTCCCAGAATTCCGCGGGTAAACCTTTACAGCGAGGCCTTACTGTAGCTGCAGTATATGGGACGACACGAGTTTACGAGCTCTGGACTACATGTCCCAGAATGCAAGGGTGGGTGCCGGGGTGTCTACCGGCACGAGCGCTGGACCACATGTTTTCACTCTGGTTTTCACTTTCCGGAATCCCCGAGAAGGTCTCAGGCAGTCTTGCCGTTCTACTGTGTAGGCCTCAGAAGAGTGTAGATTCTGTTCATTGAAAGGCGTACAAACTCAGTAGAATCTTGGACGTCTTCAAGAGGCTAAGCGACAGAAAAGCATTACCAGCCACGAAGGCTTCCTGGTAAACCCCAAAGAGTTTCACCATTGGAATAAGGGGAGAAGGAAACTGGGCTTTCTTTGGCAGGGACTGAAGCCAAACGCCAAAACACCTCATTCCCTGAAATTGTGTAAAGGTGAACGTGTTTTGTTAGCATCTTACAACCCGTGCAAAAGCAAGGGAAAATCCTTTCTAGAGACAGACATCAACATCCTAGGTCTCAAGTTATTTCTGTAATTATAAAATCTGTGACATTGCTATTTGACCAAGTGAACTTTAAGGGGAAGAAAAAAGCATTACTTGACATACGGAGGGACACTTCACAGTCATAAAAGTTTCAAATTATCAGACACTAATAACTTCAGCTGATACTTTATAAAGCAAAAATTGACAGAACCATGAAGAGAAACATTCAAATTCATAATTGGATCTGGAGATTGGAACACATACATAGAGGGAAATGTTGAGCCTTAAAAGCATATATTAAAGTAGAAAGGGGGGCTTCCCTGGTGGCGCAGTGGTTGAGAGTCCGCCTGCCGATGCAGGGGACACGGGTTCGTGCCCTGGTCCGGGAAGATCCCACATGCCGCGGAGCGGCTGGGCCCGTGAGCCATGGCCGCCGAGCCTGCGCGTCCGGAGCCTGTGCTCCGCAACGGGAGAGGCCACAACAGTGAGAGGCCCGCGTACAGCAAGGAAAACAAAAACAAAACAAAACAAAATAAAGTAGAAAGGAAGTTGAAAATTGATTCAGAAAACATCCATTTCAGGAAGTTAATAAATGAATGATAAAACTGAAGAAGGCAGATGGAAAAATATAAGATCAGGTTAATGAAATACAAAATAAAGTAGATCCCACACACACCCACAAAACAGAAATTAAAGAAACAAACAAAACAAACAAAAAAAGATCATCCATAGTATAAACAAAGATTTTTTCAAAAATTTGTTCCAAATTCTTTCAGGAAAATATCCTCCAAGAACTATTCCTGACTTAAGCCAACATAGCACACAGGATTTCTTTCCACTACAAGTAAAGTGAAATCTTGGATATAGCATGATGAAATACGGTAACATGATTAAGTTTTATTTATTCACCTCCTGTTCCCTATGGCACCCTCCACTCCCTTCTCTACCCCGTAAGCTACCATTCTAATTTGTTTGATGTGTTTTCTTTTGGGTGTGTTCTTGTGCAAAATGTGCACTTGTGTATATTTTCAATTTATATAAATAATATTGTGTCATAAAATTCATTCTGGTGTTTATTTCCTTCATTCAGGAGTATATTTTTAAGATTCACCCATCCGGGCTTCCCTGGTGGCACAGTGGTTGAGAGTCTGCCTGCCGATGCAGGGGACGCGGGTTCATGCCCCAGTCTGGGAAAATCCCACATGCCGTGGAGCGGCTGGGCCCGTGAGCCATGGCTGCTGAGCCTGCACGTCCGGAGCCTGTGCTCCGCAGCGGGAGAGGCCACAACAGTGAGAGGCCCACGTACCGCAGAAAAACAAACAAACAAAAAAAACATTCACCCATCCATCTAATTTGTTTCATAGAGTTCCATTTTCTGCACCCACATTTTACCTGTACTCTTCCAACTGCCATGCCAATGATAATAAAATAAACATCTTCTTACATTTGTTTATAGACGTATCTGAGAATTTCTTTGGAGTACATACCCGAGTGAAGTTATTTCATAGCAAATGTGTATACTTTAATAATATAGCCAGATTGACTTCCTGAATGGCTACACCAGTCCAGATTACCAAAGAGTTGCACGTCAGGTTTTTGTGCAACCACTTACCTTCATTTGGACGACTCATCACCGTTTTGCTAGTGTATTAAATGTATAGTGGTATCTTGTTTTAGTTAAATTTCTCTGATTTCTAATAGGTTTGATCTTTTTTTCAAATGCTTGGTAGCTTCATTTATAAATGTCTACTTAAAACTTTTGCCCCATTTTCTAATGTGGATGCTATCTTTTTCTTCCTCATTTCTATTACATATTCTGATTATTAATACCTTTTCAGTTTTACCAATTACAAGTATCCTTTCCTAATTGGGCACGTGTTTCTAAAATTTTTCTATTGTGTTCTTCATGGAATAGGAATCTTTAATTATAAGATAATAAACCAATAATTTCTTAATATCTGTGCTTCTGAAACTCCTCAGGTGAAAAAATATATTTCTACCTTTTAAAAATTAACTTTCTAGACTTATCTTTCACATGTAGGTCCTTTAAATATTTTGGAGTCTATTTATGTACATTTTATTACATGGGATCCACTTTTATTTTTCTCCAAGAGAAATTCTTAAAAATAGTGATATTCATGGCTTGAAGATTCAATATTACAAAGATATCAGTAATCCTCAAAATGATCTATAGGCTCAATCAAACCCCAATAAAAACATCAGCATTTTTCCCCTTGGAAATTGATGAGATGTTTACAAATATTATGTGGGAAAGCAAAGAGCTATAAGAAGAGCTGGGGGCTTCCCTGGTGGCGCAGTGGTTGAGAATCTGCCTGCTAATGCAGGGGACACGGGTTTGAGCCCTGGTCTGGGAAGATCCCACATGCCACGGAGCAACTAGGCCCGAGAGCCACATACTGAGCCTGTGTGTCTGGAGCCTGTGCTCCCCAACAAGAGGCCGTGATAGTGAGGCCCATGCACCACGCTGAAGAGTGGCCCCCGCTTGCCACAACTAAAGAAAGCCCTCGCACAGAAACGAAGACCCAACACAGCAAAAATAAATAAATAAACTCCTACCCCCAACATCTAAAAAAACATAAAAATAAAAAATAAAAGAAGAGCTGGGACAATCTGAAAGAAGAATGAAAAGAAAGATATTAGTCACATTCAATCTTACTATAAATCTACAATATAAGATAGTCTGGTGTTTGCTCAAGGATAGACAAGATAATAGACATCAAAATCCATGTTGAAACAGACATTATAACAACGTGTAAAAAGAAAACACTGCAGGGAGTTCCCTGGTGGTCTAGTGGTAAGGATTTGGCGCTTTCACTGTGGTGACCGTGGTTCAATCCCTGGTCAGGGAACTGAGATCCTGCAAGCCACGCAGCACAGCCAAAAGAAAAAAGAAAGAAAAGAAAACACTGCAGCAGAGAGGGGAAAGAACTCTTGTTAATACAGTTGATCCTTGAACTAGGGTTCAAGGGGGTTAGGGGTGCCAACCCGCTGCTAAGTTGAAAATCCAAGTATAACTTATAGCCAGTCCTCTGTACGTACATGGTTTCTCCATAATCGGCAATTCTGCATCTGAGGATTGAACCAACCTTGGATCGTGTAGTAGTGCAGTATTTACTATTAAAAAAAAATCCTCGTATAAGTGCACTTGTGTAGTTTAAACCCATGTTGTCCAAGGGTCAACTATTGGTTCTCAGTCAGCTGGATATCCATATGGGAAAAATATTAATCATTACTGCATAGGATATAAAAATATAAATTCCAGAAGATCTGCAGACTTAAATTTGAAAAGTAAACAATGATGCTTTAGGAAAGAAACGTAAGATAACAGCCTTTTTGCCCTGGAGTAGGAAGAATTTCTTAAGACCAAAAAAATCACCAACTGTGAAAGAAAAAATTGAAAAATTGGACTATTTTAAAGTTAAGAAACACTGTAAATCCAAACGCAGCACTCTTGGGCCAAAAGTGAGAGATATTTTAAAAACATCTATGGAATAAAAGACTCAGGTGCATCCCTCATGCCCATGCATTCTTCAAGGGTCAACTGTATCTACCAAAGTTGAACATATACCCTATAACCCTTTGGTTCCACCCATAGAAATATCCCTCAAACAAGTGCACAAGGCACATTCTAGATTGCTCACATCACCACTAACTGTGATAGCCAAGAATGGGGAAGTACCCAATACCCACCAATAATGGGGTTAATAAATAGATTTTGATATGTTTACACACTGCAATAATATCCACCAATGAAAATGAATCAAAGGTATCCACTCCCAACAATATGGATAAATGTCATGGATATACTGTGGAGCAAATGAAGCCAACACAAAATAGCACCTATTACATGACTCCATTTATATAAAGTACAAAATAGGCTAAGTGAATCTACACCATTACAAATTAGTGGCTACCATATGGAAAGGAAGGTTACTGGAAAGAGCCAAAAAGGGATGCTTCTAGGGTTTGGGGTTTGTCCTGGTCCTCCAAGAACTAGACGGCAAAGTGCTGAGAAAGACTTTAATGAACAAATATTTCATTAGGGGAAACATCAGAGAGAAAATGGCAGGGAGCTCTGGAAGGCTGGCAGAACTATCAGCTCATAGTGCAAGTCTGACCCTGAGTGAAGATTTGGAAGAAAGATTTGGTAAATCATCCGAGACTGCCTTGTAATCTACGTAAAATCCTTCAAGGCTGTCAGAGTCCTTGAAAAAAGGTCACTGGACAGAGGAATCCTGGTCTCCAAGAAATGGCCTGCCTTAGGATCCCTGCTGTGCTGACTAGGAGCAATCAGGGGCAAGGCCGGCCTCCAGGCAAATGTGGTGATGGATTTAAGAGCAGCAGCTGGGACCTTTGGCCAGTTATGCTCCCTGTGGTCATAACTGTGAAACAGGAGACTCTCAACGTGGATGCTTCCTTGTGATAAGATCTGGTTGTTTATTTCTGTCAGTAATAATACTGAAGCAACGTTGCGTCCTTCTCAGGATATCATACCCCAGAGATCTAAAACGTTTGTTTGTTCTGTTATTGATAATGTTCATCTCTTGGCTAAGGTAGTGTTCACCAAATTTACACCTACTGTATTTCTTGTTGTGATTAATACTTTGTGGAGAGATATTTTGGGTTTTGTAGCATCCTGCTCCTTGTAAACTTTCAACCAGTAGTTTTATAATTCATTGATTACTCTTGCCAGAACCTATCATTACTATGATGGTTGTAAATAATGATTTTTACATTACATCATTCCTTCTATATATTTATGGTTTGGCATTCTATTATGAGAGCCCTTCCTTCCCTCCCTTCCTCTTTTTTTATTCATATTCTGTATGATAATTATTTATTTTATGGTCAAATTGCTCAGATTTACCCAGTGTGAGTCTCTTCAAGCTGGATCTTTTTACACGTCCCACCACTCTTTGCTACTTTCTGGCACAGTAAATTTTCTCCAGGATCATTCTACACTTTCCTTGCTCCAGCCCTGAAATAGAAACATGGATATATGTGCTTATATACATCACATACACGTGTGTGTTTGTATATCCTCACGCTTCCATATCTACTTCTGTAAATACCTAGCACGTGCACTCACTCCCTCTCTCTCTCTCCAGATGGGTGGACGGATGGATGGATGGATAGACAGATCTGTATAAATAACTTATGGTCAGACTTCCATATCCGTGGTTCCTCTGTCATCAGGGAAGGAAGTCCCTGTCATCATTTTACCGGCTTCAGATTAATAGAGGAATCTATCAAAACTCAAATTCTTACAGCTGTACACTAATTTCCATTAAAAAATTTAGTGACATCATTGATGTGGTGTTCATCTTTTTGGTATTTTAATCTCATACTCAATAACTTCCAATTATATGATTTCTAAATCAAAGAGATCTAATATATTCTGATATATATACTCCTTTCCTGAAACCATGCTTCACTGCAACCAATAGGGAAAAGCACATAAGTGTCAGTCTTGTCTCAATAATACATTGGATAATTTTATCAAATTCCTACAAGTTTTCTGGGTATTTGCCTCATGGATGTGGGGGGAGAATATGGCATAGCCCCTACCTGAGAAGTTTAGAAGAAATGCTACAATAATTAGAAGGCAAACATTTCAAAGTCTGGATGAAAATGCAGAGAATTAGAAATCAGTAAGTTCAAGGTCAACTAAAAATTTTTTTTTCTAGGGACAAACAATTTTTGTGACACTTTCAAAGTGTTACAGTAAACCCTGCCTTAATATTGACAGACAAAAAAATCAATTGTATACTATGCAGTTACTGTTGTTGCAAAGTTAATCATGTTTTTTCACTCTGTACCATCAGAAAAAAAAAATCACAAGATAGTTCAATTTCTACTGAACACAGTCCTTGGAAAACTAGACGGGGTCTCAAATAACCACCCAACTTGAGAACAGAGGATGCGGGAGGCAAGGAGCCAGTTGCGATAGGCTAATAGCATATTAATATTGAAGATTGGGGGGGCTTCCCTTCCCTGGTGGCGTAGTGGTTAAGAATCTGCCTGCCAATGCAGGGGACACGGGTTTGAGCCCTGGTCCAGGAAGATCCCACATGCTGCACAGCAACTCAGCCGCGTGCCACAACTACTGAAGCCTGCACACCTAGAGCCCGTGCTCCACAAAGAGAAGCCACTGCAATGAGAAGCCCACACACTGCAATGAAGAGTAGCCCCCACTCACTGCAACTAGAGAAAGCCTGCGTGCAGCAATAAAGACCCAACACAGCCAAAAATAAATTTAAAAAATATATATTGCAGATTGGTTTTCTGCAGTGGTTTTCAGTATTTCAACAAAAGTTCATGTCCTGAATTGATTTTATTTTGCAGGTTTCCCCATCTGGATACAACTTTCATATATTATACATTTCCCCCTTTTGGTTTATTTAAAACACACGTACTGAGCACACCTAAAAGCACTAGTCAATGATAAGGTTGTGTAGATTCAGCAGCCAAGTCCCTGCCCTCATGGAGCACACATTCTCATGGACATCAATTTTGACTAGCTCATCCTTACACTTTTGTTAAAGCCCAGACCAAACTCTTTTCCTTTCTAAGTGCTATCTCCTAAGTGACATCTGATAAATGTCAAAGTTCTGAATGCAGCCCTTACTGCACCACTCAGAAGGGATCTCTGCTGTGTGGTCTGCTGAACACTAGGATCTGTTTAGCTACTGCTTCAACACCAACTAATTTAAAATACTTTCTCTCCTATGAGACCTGACGCTTGCAAGAATGCACGTTGCACGTGAGTTTTTTGAAAACATCATTTTGTAGAACTTCTTTCCTCTGACAGTTCCTTGATGTTCTTACCACAGTCGCTGCTTTCATAAAATGTATCCCCAGTATGCATTTTGTGATGACTTATAAGATTGGAGCGCCAACTGAAGCTTTCACCACACGTCTCACACTGGTAAGGTTTCTCCCCTGTATGAACTCGCCTGTGATACTGAAGCTCTGAAGACCGACTAAAGACTTTACCACACACATCACATCGGTACGGCTTCTCTCCAGTGTGGATGCTCTGATGAAGCTGAAGACTTGAGGCCTGACTGAAGTGCTTCCCACACTCCCCACACTTGTATGGTTTCTCTCCTGTGTGGACCTACTGATGCATGTCGAGGTTCAGGCTCCACTGGAAGCCCTTCCCAGTGTCTTGGCCACTGTATTTATTTCTACTTGTCTACACTTATCTGTCACTTGGGGGTTATAATTGTACCTGGTCCATGGATACGTTGTACAAAAGATCTGTAAAGTAGTTACAAGGAACTGACACAGAGTAAGCACTCCACAGACATTGGCTATTAGCTATTGGACATATTTCTCCATGAAACAGATTACTTTATCAGTGGATGACTCGGTGGGAGACAGTGAATCACAGCATCACAGCATGTTGAAAGTGACCTAGTTCACACTCTTATGTGAAAAAAAGAAAAGTGTGCATGCGTAGAAAATGTCTGAAAGTTTACATAACGAATAGTTCATCATGTTAACTTTGAGGATTAGAATAAATCAGGAAAGGAGGAAAGAAAAACTTGAGTGTCATTCAATTTCTACATCATTTGTGTTTCTACACCGAGACTCTGAATACACTGGAAGTGCCATTTTTTTGAATGTGGCGGGATATGTATAAGGGGACAATGTATAAAAGTACAATAAAAGTCCCCCTTCATAACCCCCCAACCCCACTCTCAAGATGGAATAGATATGCTGTGATACAATTTATAGTCGTACTACTACTACTCCTCCCACCGCAGCCGAAATCCTCTGAGCCCGGTGCAGCAGCTTCCTTTCACAATGCTAGGACCGGCCACAAAACAGATGATAATCCCTTTGGACATTTCAAGGAGCAGCACCAAGGGAACAGTACCTGGGAAATGCCACTGACAGCTCAGAATATCCATGGCATTTCTAGAGCCTCGGCACTGCTCTCGCTCTGGGAATGAAGGTCCAAAAAGCACGTCAGAGAATGTTCGTAATTGTAAACAAGCTCCACCTTTGAAACACAATCTACATAGAACCAAATATACAAGCCTGCACAATGGATGAAGCCAACGTCTCCTCCATGATTGCCCTTCTGACAACTTTGTTGTCTCCTCAACCATAAAAGGTGAACTTGAAACTCCCGACCTTGCCTTGTCACCAGAAACATCCAAGCTTGGATCAGTCTTTCTAAGACCAGATATTTGCTCTGTGAACTATTAGAGACTTGTCACATACACAGAAGTAGAACAGGATTATTTCTATCTACCTGGCGACCTGGAGTCTTTCACATTGCTCCTGTTAAAACTCTCAGAATACCAAAACTTTACCTACAAAGGGTTCAAGCTATGACACTCCCAATTCTCACAAACCTCCTCATCTCTTGTGAGTCACATGCAGCCAATTCCAGGAATTGGAAACATGGTTGTGAGGATGAAACTGACTTTGGGGCTCCCCTTGGATATGGTCTTCCAGACTTACCAAAAGGCCATTAAGAGGACGGTTTACCCCACCTCAGGGAAACCTGAGGCAGTATTTGCAGTCAAGGGCTGGCCATGGCTTCTGAGCTACATCCAAAAAGAATTTCATACCGTACCTGGATCTGCTGAAGCCATTTCTGACTGTCCGAGAGCCAGCATGTACCGCTCCTGAACTGCCTCCATTGTGGATCATCAGTGGGGCTGTCAGATTTACTAAATAAAAATACAGGATACCCAGTTAAACTTGAACTTCACATGAATAGTAAGTCATCACTTTTAGTATAAGTAGATCCTATGTACTATTTGGGGCATACTTATCTTCAAAATATACTCGTTGTTTTTCTGACATTCATATTTAACTGAACAGCCTATATTTTATCTGTCAACCCTACTCATCAGAAATGATGGAGTCTTATAGAGATCCAAGAGATGCCTCAGAGCATCCTCAGCTTTTATTTCTATGTCCTGGACAGTGCGCACGAGCTTCCCACTCACATTAATTGGCTATAACGGAGTATATTCTCCATTTTAGAGCCTTTTGTACTTGTCATTGTTATCATCTTCCTTATTTTAAAGAGATGTTTATTTTTTTCCAAACTTAATAGCTCATCCAAAAGTATTTGGAAGTTCATTCGACAAGGGAAAAACAACATGCTTCTGAAAAGTGAAGGGAACCGCCTGGTGTTTAGTAAAGCAGTATTAGGGAGATTGAAAAAGCCAAACTTAATAAGCAAATCTCTCCAAGGGTATTTTCAGAGCTTGATACCCTCCCACACCCTGAAAATATTATTACATCAAGAAGGTAGAACCTGCTAACCAAATGTAAGGCTCCCATATGATTCTATCAAACGGAGGATGCTTCTTTACTAAGCAGTGAGCACACCTGCTGCCCCAGGGACCTTGGCAGTTGCAATACAGAGCTCTTCCCTTTGGGATGGAAACAGCAAGTTGTCCTGTGGTCTACACGCTGGCCCCAAAAATACTACACTCCCAATACTTGTCAACTTTAAGTATTTTTCTACATATCTCCATTTTTCTGTTACTATTTGGACTACATCCTAGCCTTGACATTACATAAATTGCATTCAAGAAGCTATTTTTAAAAGTTGGTAGGAAATCTTAAATATATAGCTTACAGTCCCTGGCTTACTTTCATCCAGGTGCATAAGGGTTTTCAAAAGTAGTCAGGTTAGTTACCCCGTATCACAGCCCCACGCTTTTGTCAGAGATACAAAAATGGAACATGGTATTTAAGGTTTTAGTTGCCAAATCATCAAGCCTCCCAGACAGAGGCAAT
The DNA here is from genome assembly GCF_025265405.1 of Mesoplodon densirostris. Classification (NCBI taxonomy): domain Eukaryota; kingdom Metazoa; phylum Chordata; class Mammalia; order Artiodactyla; family Ziphiidae; genus Mesoplodon; species Mesoplodon densirostris. The sequence goes on along the minus strand of NC_082663.1, from coordinate 100,446,716 downwards.
AGAGCAAAATGATTACAGAGGCATGGATTTTGATTTGCTCCAGTGTCTTGGGCAAGTCACTTGGCCTCTGTATTTATTTGTACTTATCTGCCCTTTTCTGTCCCTTGGGAGTTATAATTGTACCTAGTCCATGGGTATGTTGTACAAATTATCTGTAAAGTAGTTAGAAGAAACCGACACAGAGTAAGCACTCCACAGACATTGGCTATTAGCTACTGGAAATATTTCTCCATGAAACAGATTACTTTATCAGTGGATGACTCGGTGGGAGACAGTGAATCACAGCATCACAGCATGTTGCAAGTGACCTAGTACACACTCTTATGTGAAAAAAAGAAAAGTGTGCATGCGTAGAAAATGTCTGAAAGTTTACATAACGAATAGTTCATCATGTTAACTTTGAGGATTAGAATAAATCAGGAAAGGAGGAAAGAAAAACTTGAGTGTCATTCAATTTCTACATCATTTGTGTTTCTATACTGAGACTCTGAATACACTGGAAGTGCCATTTTTTTGAATGTGGCGGGATAAAGGTTTTCAAGTTCTCCTGATACATCCGTATTATTATTTCAGACTTGCTGGCATTTCTTGCCATCTTCGGATCTACACCCATTTGAGTCAGGGGGCCATTCTGGACGGAGGAGATAATAGAGCAGAAGTGAAGTGAGAGAAAAGGAGAGAAAAGATTTTCTCTTTTCTCTTCAAAGAGGAAAGGTCTTTGGAATGGGAACAACTCACAACCAAACTTTGGGGAAAGGATGTGATGGAAAACGAGACAAACATCCTACCCCTGTGATGAGAAGGATTCCCTGGGCTGGATGGAGGGAGGTCAGAGGTGGCTGGTGAGGAAACGAACTAGCGAGAAACACACACAAGTGCAGAGCAAACACCCCGAGGCCACTCAGCCTGACTCCATGCAAACATGTGTCCAGCAGCCAGCCCTTCACCTGTGGCTCCCTAGCAAGACAGGTACCTCGGGGGTGCCAACTCATTCTGAGTCCATTATGCCTGGCCATTCATAAACGGCTGTCTAACGTGTGAGGAATAAGCTCTCAATGTTTATGAGGAAATTGGGGAAGGAGATTGAAAGGTTACTTAAACGGAAAAAAAAAGAAGTTCAGGAAGGCAGGATGGTAGAGAGACAAGAAAAAGACCTTAAAACATAGAAAGGATTTGCCAAAGAAGAGAAAGAAAAAGAAATGTTTCCAAATGGGTTAACCTGCACCTAGGAAGTTAAGGAAGATTACTGATCTGTGAAGACTATGGAATAAAGAGAATAAAATTTATCAGAAGTTGCTGAGAATATGGTAAGCAGCATGATTATCAAATTATGAATTGGCTGCAATGGCATTCTAGGGGGACACTAGGAAGGGGAAGCAAATGTTCATGAGATGACAGTGGCAGGTGGAAAGTTGTTTCAGGGGAAGATCAGTCTTGCAGAGTGTGTATCAGAGGAGGGCAAGTGTGAGCAAGCAAGGAAATACTAAGTGTATACGGTTCCTTCACTGAGTGCACCCAGCCCCGTGGTCAGCCTTGAGAACAAGCAGGACTTCAGGTTCTGGAGCTACATTTCATTCATCAAGACTTGAGAAGACACCCTTAACTCAGGTCTTCTCTTCAAACTCCATCTTTCCTTCTTGACCTTCATTTGGCCTCTTCCCTTACCCTCAAGCTGTGGACTGAGGCCACAGAGCAAGATGGGTCACTAGTGTCCTCCATCCCCTGGCGACTGTGTTTCACATCAGTGGAGCACCAAAGGCAATAACCAAGTAACAGACTCAAGAGTGTAGGAAGAGGAAGAGATTCTGATAAGGCTTTCTGTGACAGTGTGGGCCGAGTCGGCTCTATATGGCTGGTATCACCTGAATGATGAGCAGCCTTAGGGGAGAAGTGCTCAGAAGGCAGAGCCTGGCTCTCTAGAGGCTCTGCGTCCTCACAGCCCACTCCAAGACCTCAGTTGCAGCTTCGGCCCCCAATCTCTCTCCCTCTGCCTACTCACAGGTTTTGAAGTCTTCTTTCCTCCACATTTCTCTTGAGAGGTGGAGGAGGAAGATGAGCTTCAGGCCAGCTCAGACTCCCCTGGGATCCCAGCAGGATGCCTATCATGAACCTCCCACCTTCTAGGAATCTCCTAACATCTCCACATTTGGGGAATTTTCATTTCAGCTATACTTCAATTGCTGGCTGGAGATGGCCTGTTGGAAGGTGGCTAAAGGCAAGTAGGAATCCTTCGGGCAGCCTGGCCCTTCTCGACTGTCAGACATCTTCAGGGATATTCTAGGAAACGTTGTTTGTTCTAGAGAAGGGAGGGAAACACTCCAATTGTCCAATAATGCTTGAATGGAAAATAAATGATGCTATACGCATGTGATGAAATAATATCAAACAGTCAAAAATCAAAGACCTAGATCTATATGGACTGATGTGGATAAATCTTGAAAAGATAATATTGATTGAAAGAAAATAAGATAAAGAATTTTAGATTATGATAACAGGTATGTAAGTATTTAAATATTTAAATCAATTCAACATATTGCTTCTATATATATAGAGGCAAGAATATAAACTTTATCCAAAGAACACATTATTTACATTTAATATGTTCATTTATCTAGGAAACCCAAAAGAACCCACAGATAAACTAGCAGGAACTAATAAGACGGTTCAACAAGGCACACACATACAAGATCAATACATTTTAAAAATCAATCAGGCTCCTCTACACTGGCGATAATAAATTAGAAACTGTAAAAGAAAATAAGAAAAAAAGAAGATCTAAAACTAGTCACAAGAGCCATATAAATTATTTAGAGCTAAGCATACGTAAAAGTAAATATAATTAACAAACTGAGTACGACCACTTAAACTCCGCCCAACCCAAGGATTAAAACACGCCTGTTCTTACTTTATGAGAACAGGCCCTCTTCTTAAGTAGTAGATCAGTACGTGAGAGTGAATCAAAGAAACACAGCATTTGAAAAGTCAGCTAGGCCAAGCCTCTCGATCGCACAGACAGAAGCTATAGCCCAGACAGGTTGAGTTACTTGGTAAAGGGCCCAATGTCCTGACTCAAGGACTAGCATTTTTCACTCATTCGTAAGATACAATCAAATTCAGTACCTTGGAAAGAGATGGGAAAAAATGAAGAAATCAATTATATAGTTTCTCATCTTTAAGTACAGAAATAGCCGTGACAAAATTACAGGTATTGAGGGAAAATTGAAGCGCAGAGTTTAAAATGTCAATAATCCACAGGGAAACTGGAGACCATTTAAAATATTCATATTAAATCTCTATATAAGACATTAAAAGATCTCCAGTCAAAATGTTCATTTTATAATAGATATGGTATGATACAATTTATAATAGATGTGGTATGAACCTTTCCCTTTCATGGGAAAGGTTCAGCTGGGAAACAGGAATTGTTCTTGAAAACGGGGCCTGTGCTATTGCAGAGACTGTGCTGAACCTAGGTCAACAGAATGCTCTGATGTCATCACTGAGGTCACAGAATCCTGCTGTGCGCCTGGCAACCTTGCAAACTTAACAGCCCTGGTGAGCACTAGGCAGCACTGCTGGTTCACTAAGTGGTACAAGGTTTTCAGCCATTTAGGAGACTTGACTATTTTGATTTGTATTGAATCATTTCAACGGATTGCCCAAGAGCCAACAAGGGCCAACCTGTAGCGAAGAGGAGGAGTTGGACATCTCTTGAGGCATCTTCTAAGGGAGACTTCTAGTTGGTACCATGAAACGGCGACAAAAGAGGAAACATCTGGAAAATGAAGAGTCCCAGGAAACTGCCGAGAAGGGAGGAGGTATGTGGGGGGCAACTTGTCTCGGGCACATGGGTTTCTGCCAAACTGAACCTTCTCTAGGAAGCGGGAAACTGAGAACGTGTCACCTGTGAAGCAGGGAGCGAGAGACCTTGTCTCACTGATGCTGCCGTATCCATCCGGAGCGTCCCTGTGGTGTGAGACGGCACAGAACGGCCAGATGCCCCCTGGGAGATGGGAGGTCAGCTCCGCTGCTCTGAGGACTCTCTCCTGGGGCTGCCGGGCCTGGAGCTTTGTCGGACTCACAGCAGGCTGCATCCTGCTTGCACAGACCTAGAGGTGCAGCTTTTCTCAGTCCCCGATTTCTCTCTTATTCTCTTGGATCTTTCCCTGGGGTCATGAGGTGGGGGATGTGAAGGATGCAAGGATGCTGAGAGAGACCCATGACTTGCTTGGCCTCTTTTACCAAAGTGGAAAGAGAAGCCCCATGAGTTGAAGACCCTGTTGAAAAATATCTTGACAAGTGGAATGCAGTTCGAAAGACGATTGTTTGCCTAGGGATGGTGTCATATTGAAAGCAAGGAGGTTTTATTCCTTCAACAGGAACAATTTCCCAAAGGAGACCAAGGGAAGGGAAGGGCTTTCCAGAGACTGAGACCGCGTGGGCAAGGGTGAGAAATGTCCTCAGGGTCCTGCCGGGAGCTCTGAGAGCCACGGGCCACGTGGTGCCTGTGTGCATTAAATGTAGGCGAGTAGCTTGCCCTGGGAGGGGGTGGTCACCCCAGAGATCCAGCTAGAGGTCTCTGCCCCAGATTAGAGCCCAGTAGCTCCTACCAGGCCCAGGGCCCTGGAGACTGTAGGATGGGCCCTGGGAATGGAGCTCTAGACAGCAGGCAGATTTTCAGGCAGTGGCTGGGACAGGCTGGGGAAGGCAATGACTGCCCCTGACCATTCAGAATATTTTTCTCTATGTTCCTGTGGGGGGGGGGGGAGGGGGTAGTGCAGAGAAGAGCAGGATGAATGGGGGTAGAGTGCTTATCAGATATAAACTCTGCGTGGTACAGTTCTTGTCACCCTGCCTGGACCTGGCTGACACTCGGTGTACGTAAGAGTGTATACAGAACTCTTGTTAGGGGTGTTTTATGAGACAGTAACTCATACACCCATGGACACTCTGATACAGCAAAAATATCACACACCCCACATATAACTTCCGTATTAAACCACACACAGCACATGGAGGTATATACACGCATCCCTCCTGTACTACGTTCTCATACAACCCACCTGTATCACAATCCTCTCCTCCAACACCAAACGCTGGAGATGAGATATGTACATAGACACACACACTATATATATAGGACACACACACACACACACACTATATATATATGTATCTCCTCAACTCTCGCACAAACACAGCTAACTTCAGCCATCGCTAAATACCTCTATAAGAACCAGTCACGTGTCATACACACCACACTTGTAACACATTCTTGAGTAATGCCAGACCCGCTTTGTACAAACCACAGTAAACCACAGTCTCACTAACCCATGTCAGGGTTGCTAGATAAAATATGGGCTATCCAGTTCAATTTTAATTCCAGATAAACAACAAGTAATTTTTCAGTATCAGTATGTACCATATTTGTATGGGCCATACTTACACTAAAAATAAGTAAGACCAAATACTGCATGGGAATGCTTACACTACAAAATTATTCTGGGTTTATCTGAAACTGAAATTTAACTGGGTGCCCTGTATTTTTCTTCGCTTAGTCTGGCAACCCTTATATACTTACCACCAGCTCAGGTATTATATATTTATTGTATTTTTGTTTAGTGTGTGTCTTCCTCTACTAGAATGTGCAGCGTTACCAGAGACTACAACAATGCAAGAGGGCCGGATACACAGGAGTAGCTGCTTACTGAATCTTGGTGAATCAATAAATGAACACACACCATAAATACAAGCCATACCATGTAATGAGGAAAAGTTACATGTCCCAGAATTCCTGACTTGTGAACAGAAACCATGCACACAAAGGCCACAGACACAGATAAGACACATCTCCACCGTGCTCCGCATGCCAACCCCACACTTACCACAGACTTAACTGATACACATCACTCACTCTTCCCACATACTCACAGTCACCACCGAGGCCTACATTACCAACAAGACAGTGACAGAGTAAGTACTGATTTGAATTAAACACTGGAGTATCCACTGGGAACCACACTCTCAACTGTGTGTATTTACTGCACCTGACACGTGCCAGACACTCGGTAAGTATTTGTGGACAGAGGACTGATGAACCCACCCTGAGCCTTTCATTCCTCCCTCAGGAATCTCGAAGTCACAAGAGGATCTCCCTCAGCTTGGATCCACTGTGGTGGCCAAAGGCTGCAGCCCAGGGGCAGGGGAGGTCTCCTCTGCCTCTACATACTTCTCCTGTGCTTCTTCTCCGCGCAAGCTCATCTACGCTGGTAAGGGCGCGGGACTCCTCAGGTGAGGGGGTGTTTGGCTGTGAGGCAGGAGGCACACAGATCCCAGGGAGGCTGAGAGGAAACCCAGGGTCATCAGAGGTGATGAGGGCTCTGTGGAGGAGCCTGGGCAGGATGGCTGAGCTCTCACGAGGGCGTGGATCCCAGCTGAGTCTGGGGGTGTGTGTGAATCCTGGTACTACCATGGTGGGGAAGTCAAGGAGCAGGGGCCGGAAAGGTCTGGGCTTGAGGTGGAGGGAAGAGGGACCAGATTCAGCATCTTCAGAGGAAAATGTAGGCTTTGTCTTTGCCTTTGCTTCCAGAGAAGCACAGAGTTCTGCATCATAGACCCCCAGCCTGAGAGCAGGACCCTCCAGCTCAGGTCCACACAGCTCACACATACATCAGCCCTCCAGGCACAGCCCTTCTCAGTGCACACAGAAACCCCAAGCACCACAGCCCCATTCCACGAGTAATGCATCACCGATGTTCCCAAACTCACACTCCTCGTCGTACACGCATCCATCCGCATCCCTCACATACCACAGCCCTCACCACCATACTCCACACCCCTGTATACAGACACCGCTCCAGTATCCCCCCACACGCACATGAAAAGCCCACAGATGACACCAGATACACCGCTCCGTCCTACGGCCAACAGACACCAAGCTCACGACATAGCTACGTCATGCAAATGTCCCTCTCTCGTCTACCACACCTGCTCCCTCAGCTTCCGGCATGGCCCATGCATGTTATTATGGTTTTAATTTCCTTTTTCAGGAATCCGGAGATCATATCGAGACACTGCCCAGCCTACAGCACACCTAGCCCAGGATCAGGAAGAAGGAGAGACCGCTCCCCCATCACACTGTGTCTCCTCCTCACCCTCTTCACCCTGTAAGAACAATCTGCACCCAGACAAAGAGGAAAGGGGCATGAAAATATACTATATGCAGGTACAAGTGAACAAGGGTGTAGCTGTCTCCTGGAAGACAAAGAAACCCTTGGAGTTGCCTGAAAAGCAGCTATCAATAGAAGAAGTGATCCTTCCTGAGGATGTGTGCACAGTAGCCACTGACCCCTCTTCTGATGTGTCCACCGAAAGCCTCCTGTCTGACAGTGAGCCCACTGGGGAGGAGAAAGAGTATGAGGAAAGGGCAGAGCCAGGCAGCCCATCAGGGTCACCTACAATCCAGGAGACACCCAGGGCCAAGACACCGGACTGGATGGTGACCATGGAGACCGGCTTCAGGTGCATGGCCTGCTGCCGGGTCTTCCCCACCTTGGAGATCCTCCAGCAGCACGTGAAGTTCGGCGTCCTGGAGGGCTTCAGCTGCCGTGTCTTTCATCTCACCATGGCCCAGTGGATGGGCAATGTGGAATCTGAGAGCACCCCTGAGGAGGAGGGCAGTGTGGAACCCAAGACCACCTTTGAGGACGAGGAGGACGAGGAGGACGAGGAGGACGAGGAGGACGAGGAGGATGGGGAGGACGAGGAAGAGAAGCTAGAAGGCCCCAGCCCGAAGAGACCCCGCAGGCAGGGTCTTTTCTCTCTTTTGAGTTCCACACAGCAACTGAGATTCATGGGACAGAAGATCCTGGAGACGGTGTGGCCTTGGAAGAGGTAAGGCTTGAGGCTGGCACTCTTCTGAGCCTATGTCACGAGGGCCCAGAGGAGTCTAAGGGAAGGGGCCGCACACATGTGCTGGTTTACCTAATGGCTCTGCAGTTGCATCAACTTGGGACACACCCAGCACTTCCAAAGGAATTGAGCTCTGCTGACTTCAACAAGAAGGTGGAGCCTTTTCCTAGGAGTTTTCTCAGGGTCTGCACGATGGACCTCAACTCTTAAGAGGACGTACCACCAGCAGCTCCTTGTCGGCAGAGAGAGCCAGGAGTGGTCTGAAGAGAGGACAGGGGCCCTTGCAGGACCAGAACTTTGAGGTCTGAGAGCCTTTGGCCTGAGCTGAGATCTCACCCGGACCACTGTACCTAGCCTTCTGTGACAAAGGGGAATATGAAAGAGAGTCACGTGGAAATGAGGTCCCCCGAGATATGGAAGTGTTCCAGAACCTTCGTTGCGTGGTAGTTGATCTGGAGCCAAGCTCACTGTGGTGTGTCTGGATCTGAGCATTAAGGCAACGCTGGAGGGTAACCCTGACCAGCAGAGCTTGGAGTGCTGCTTGTCTCTTCCTGTTCTACCTCAGTTGTTTTATCCCTTCCAGGGAGAAGAAAGGACCCTCGGGAGAGTAGCAGACAGAATGCCGTGGTCTGAAGGAGGATGAAGGGACCGGCACTCAGTCTAACATCATATGACAATAGGAACGTCCTATGCAATAAAGGGCATTTTCCAAACCTTTCCTGGAGGTTTTAGTTAACTACATTTTTCTATCTATGCATCTATCTATCAGTCATCTACATCTGCATCTTTCAAGGTTTGTGAACAAGCTTTCACATAAGCACTAGAGACGTCCGCCAGCATTTTCCAGAAGGAGGCCTGGAAATTGCTGGGGACTTCTCACAAATAGGGAATGGCCACAACCCCTGCCACACAGACTATGCGCATGGCCCTCCTGACTTACTCCCACTCTCTCTCTGAATTTCCCAACGTCTGAGATGAGGGTGCTGGCTGGAGGCAATGATCGCGTGCAGGCTGAATCTTCTCCAGATTCTGATTCTCTTCCTGGGCCTATCGTCCTCAAGCACAGTCTCCATGTCCCTGGTCACACTGATCTCTCTCCTTCAGTCCTTCCCTCCCTCCCTCTCCTGCCTCCCAGTGCAGAGAATTCTTTTTTACATTTGAGACGAGATTTATTTTTTGTGCACAGAATTCTCACCTGTTCTACTGTGGCCTCTGTTTTGAACATTCCAAAGCTGAGAATTTTCTTTTTTTCTCCCTCATTTCTGCTGAGTCTTTACCTTCCTAATGCAGTGAACTCAGAGTGCCTAGCTGACTGGAGGGGGAAAAAAATCCAGGGAGAAAAGAGAAATAATACAAGAATATATCAGTTAATTTTTCATAGTGTTATCCAACTACATATTTTTAAAATTTTGGAATAATATTAGGAATATTCTCAGTATAAAAAACTGAATTATTGGGCTTCCCTGGTGGTGCAGTGGTTAAGAATATGCCTGCGAATGCAGGGGACATGGGTTCGAGCCCTGTTCTGGGAAGATCCCACATGCCACGGAGTAACTAAGCCCGCGCACCACAACTACTGAGCCTGCGCCCTAGAGCCCGTGTGTCACAACTACTGAGCCCACGTGCCACAACTACGGAAGCCTGCGTGCCTAGAGCCCGTGCTCCGCAACAAGAGAAGCCACTGCAATGAGAAGCCCGTGCACCACAGCCAAGAGTAGCCCCCGCTCACTGCAACTAGAGAACGCCCGCTAGCAGCAACAAAGACCCAATGCAGCCCAAAATAAATTAATTAATTTTTAAAAATTGAATTATTTTCAAGGGGACAATGTATAAAAGTACAATAAAAGTCCCCCTTCATAACCCCCAACCCCACTCTCAAGATGGAATAGATATGGTGTGATACAATTTATAGTCGTACTACTACTACTCCTCCCACCGCAGCCGAAATCCTCTGAGCCCGGTGCAGCAGCTTCCTTTCACAATGCTAGGACCGGCCACAAAACAGATGATAATCCCTTTGGACATTTCAAGGAGCAGCACCAAGGGAACAGTACCTGGGAAATGCCACTGACAGCTCAGAATATCCATGGCATTTCTAGAGCCTCGGCACTGCTCTCGCTCTGGGAATGAAGGTCCAAAAAGCACGTCAGAGAATGTTCGTAATTGTAAACAAGCTCCACCTTTGAAACACAATCTACATAGAACCAAATATACAAGCCTGCACAATGGATGAAGCCAACGTCTCCTCCATGATTGCCCTTCTGACAACTTTGTTGTCTCCTCAACCATAAAAGGTGAACTTGAAACTCCCGACCTTGCCTTGTCACCAGAAACATCCAAGCTTGGATCAGTCTTTCTAAGACCAGATATTTGCTCTGTGAACTATTAGAGACTTGTCACATACACAGAAGTAGAACAGGATTATTTCTATCTACCTGGCGACCTGGAGTCTTTCACATTGCTCCTGTTAAAACTCTCAGAATACCAAAACTTTACCTACAAAGGGTTCAAGCTATGACACTCCCAATTCTCACAAACCTCCTCATCTCTTGTGAGTCACATGCAGCCAATTCCAGGAATTGGAAACATGGTTGTGAGGATGAAACTGACTTTGGGGCTCCCCTTGGATATGGTCTTCCAGACTTACCAAAAGGCCATTAAGAGGACGGTTTACCCCACCTCAGGGAAACCTGAGGCAGTATTTGCAGTCAAGGGCTGGCCATGGCTTCTGAGCTACATCCAAAAAGAATTTCATACCGTACCTGGATCTGCTGAAGCCATTTCTGACTGTCCGAGAGCCAGCATGTACCGCTCCTGAACTGCCTCCATTGTGGATCATCAGTGGGGCTGTCAGATTTACTAAATAAAAATACAGGATACCCAGTTAAACTTGAACTTCACATGAATAGTAAGTCATCACTTTTAGTATAAGTAGATCCTATGTACTATTTGGGGCATACTTATCTTCAAAATATACTCGTTGTTTTTCTGACATTCATATTTAACTGAACAGCCTATATTTTATCTGTCAACCCTACTCATCAGAAATGATGGAGTCTTATAGAGATCCAAGAGATGCCTCAGAGCATCCTCAGCTTTTATTTCTATGTCCTGGACAGTGCGCACGAGCTTCCCACTCACATTAATTGGCTATAACGGAGTATATTCTCCATTTTAGAGCCTTTTGTACTTGTCATTGTTATCATCTTCCTTATTTTAAAGAGATGTTTATTTTTTTCCAAACTTAATAGCTCATCCAAAAGTATTTGGAAGTTCATTCGACAAGGGAAAAACAACATGCTTCTGAAAAGTGAAGGGAACCGCCTGGTGTTTAGTAAAGCAGTATTAGGGAGATTGAAAAAGCCAAACTTAATAAGCAAATCTCTCCAAGGGTATTTTCAGAGCTTGATACCCTCCCACACCCTGAAAATATTATTACATCAAGAAGGTAGAACCTGCTAACCAAATGTAAGGCTCCCATATGATTCTATCAAACGGAGGATGCTTCTTTACTAAGCAGTGAGCACACCTGCTGCCCCAGGGACCTTGGCAGTTGCAATACAGAGCTCTTCCCTTTGGGATGGAAACAGCAAGTTGTCCTGTGGTCTACACGCTGGCCCCAAAAATACTACACTCCCAATACTTGTCAACTTTAAGTATTTTTCTACATATCTCCATTTTTCTGTTACTATTTGGACTACATCCTAGCCTTGACATTACATAAATTGCATTCAAGAAGCTATTTTTAAAAGTTGGTAGGAAATCTTAAATATATAGCTTACAGTCCCTGGCTTACTTTCATCCAGGTGCATAAGGGTTTTCAAAAGTAGTCAGGTTAGTTACCCCGTATCACAGCCCCACGCTTTTGTCAGAGATACAAAAATGGAACATGGTATTTAAGGTTTTAGTTGCCAAATCATCAAGCCTCCCAGACAGAGGCAATAGAGCAAAATGATTACAGAGGCATGGATTTTGATTTGCTCCAGTGTCTTGGGCAAGTCACTTGGCCTCTGTATTTATTTGTACTTATCTGCCCTTTTCTGTCCCTTGGGAGTTATAATTGTACCTAGTCCATGGGTATGTTGTACAAATTATCTGTAAAGTAGTTAGAAGAAACCGACACAGAGTAAGCACTCCACAGACATTGGCTATTAGCTACTGGAAATATTTCTCCATGAAACAGATTACTTTATCAGTGGATGACTCGGTGGGAGACAGTGAATCACAGCATCACAGCATGTTGCAAGTGACCTAGTACACACTCTTATGTGAAAAAAAGAAAAGTGTGCATGCGTAGAAAATGTCTGAAAGTTTACATAACGAATAGTTCATCATGTTAACTTTGAGGATTAGAATAAATCAGGAAAGGAGGAAAGAAAAACTTGAGTGTCATTCAATTTCTACATCATTTGTGTTTCTATACTGAGACTCTGAATACACTGGAAGTGCCATTTTTTTGAATGTGGCGGGATAAAGGTTTTCAAGTTCTCCTGATACATCCGTATTATTATTTCAGACTTGCTGGCATTTCTTGCCATCTTCGGATCTACACCCATTTGAGTCAGGGGGCCATTCTGGACGGAGGAGATAATAGAGCAGAAGTGAAGTGAGAGAAAAGGAGAGAAAAGATTTTCTCTTTTCTCTTCAAAGAGGAAAGGTCTTTGGAATGGGAACAACTCACAACCAAACTTTGGGGAAAGGATGTGATGGAAAACGAGACAAACATCCTACCCCTGTGATGAGAAGGATTCCCTGGGCTGGATGGAGGGAGGTCAGAGGTGGCTGGTGAGGAAACGAACTAGCGAGAAACACACACAAGTGCAGAGCAAACACCCCGAGGCCACTCAGCCTGACTCCATGCAAACATGTGTCCAGCAGCCAGCCCTTCACCTGTGGCTCCCTAGCAAGACAGGTACCTCGGGGGTGCCAACTCATTCTGAGTCCATTATGCCTGGCCATTCATAAACGGCTGTCTAACGTGTGAGGAATAAGCTCTCAATGTTTATGAGGAAATTGGGGAAGGAGATTGAAAGGTTACTTAAACGGAAAAAAAAAGAAGTTCAGGAAGGCAGGATGGTAGAGAGACAAGAAAAAGACCTTAAAACATAGAAAGGATTTGCCAAAGAAGAGAAAGAAAAAGAAATGTTTCCAAATGGGTTAACCTGCACCTAGGAAGTTAAGGAAGATTACTGATCTGTGAAGACTATGGAATAAAGAGAATAAAATTTATCAGAAGTTGCTGAGAATATGGTAAGCAGCATGATTATCAAATTATGAATTGGCTGCAATGGCATTCTAGGGGGACACTAGGAAGGGGAAGCAAATGTTCATGAGATGACAGTGGCAGGTGGAAAGTTGTTTCAGGGGAAGATCAGTCTTGCAGAGTGTGTATCAGAGGAGGGCAAGTGTGAGCAAGCAAGGAAATACTAAGTGTATACGGTTCCTTCACTGAGTGCACCCAGCCCCGTGGTCAGCCTTGAGAACAAGCAGGACTTCAGGTTCTGGAGCTACATTTCATTCATCAAGACTTGAGAAGACACCCTTAACTCAGGTCTTCTCTTCAAACTCCATCTTTCCTTCTTGACCTTCATTTGGCCTCTTCCCTTACCCTCAAGCTGTGGACTGAGGCCACAGAGCAAGATGGGTCACTAGTGTCCTCCATCCCCTGGCGACTGTGTTTCACATCAGTGGAGCACCAAAGGCAATAACCAAGTAACAGACTCAAGAGTGTAGGAAGAGGAAGAGATTCTGATAAGGCTTTCTGTGACAGTGTGGGCCGAGTCGGCTCTATATGGCTGGTATCACCTGAATGATGAGCAGCCTTAGGGGAGAAGTGCTCAGAAGGCAGAGCCTGGCTCTCTAGAGGCTCTGCGTCCTCACAGCCCACTCCAAGACCTCAGTTGCAGCTTCGGCCCCCAATCTCTCTCCCTCTGCCTACTCACAGGTTTTGAAGTCTTCTTTCCTCCACATTTCTCTTGAGAGGTGGAGGAGGAAGATGAGCTTCAGGCCAGCTCAGACTCCCCTGGGATCCCAGCAGGATGCCTATCATGAACCTCCCACCTTCTAGGAATCTCCTAACATCTCCACATTTGGGGAATTTTCATTTCAGCTATACTTCAATTGCTGGCTGGAGATGGCCTGTTGGAAGGTGGCTAAAGGCAAGTAGGAATCCTTCGGGCAGCCTGGCCCTTCTCGACTGTCAGACATCTTCAGGGATATTCTAGGAAACGTTGTTTGTTCTAGAGAAGGGAGGGAAACACTCCAATTGTCCAATAATGCTTGAATGGAAAATAAATGATGCTATACGCATGTGATGAAATAATATCAAACAGTCAAAAATCAAAGACCTAGATCTATATGGACTGATGTGGATAAATCTTGAAAAGATAATATTGATTGAAAGAAAATAAGATAAAGAATTTTAGATTATGATAACAGGTATGTAAGTATTTAAATATTTAAATCAATTCAACATATTGCTTCTATATATATAGAGGCAAGAATATAAACTTTATCCAAAGAACACATTATTTACATTTAATATGTTCATTTATCTAGGAAACCCAAAAGAACCCACAGATAAACTAGCAGGAACTAATAAGACGGTTCAACAAGGCACACACATACAAGATCAATACATTTTAAAAATCAATCAGGCTCCTCTACACTGGCGATAATAAATTAGAAACTGTAAAAGAAAATAAGAAAAAAAGAAGATCTAAAACTAGTCACAAGAGCCATATAAATTATTTAGAGCTAAGCATACGTAAAAGTAAATATAATTAACAAACTGAGTACGACCACTTAAACTCCGCCCAACCCAAGGATTAAAACACGCCTGTTCTTACTTTATGAGAACAGGCCCTCTTCTTAAGTAGTAGATCAGTACGTGAGAGTGAATCAAAGAAACACAGCATTTGAAAAGTCAGCTAGGCCAAGCCTCTCGATCGCACAGACAGAAGCTATAGCCCAGACAGGTTGAGTTACTTGGTAAAGGGCCCAATGTCCTGACTCAAGGACTAGCATTTTTCACTCATTCGTAAGATACAATCAAATTCAGTACCTTGGAAAGAGATGGGAAAAAATGAAGAAATCAATTATATAGTTTCTCATCTTTAAGTACAGAAATAGCCGTGACAAAATTACAGGTATTGAGGGAAAATTGAAGCGCAGAGTTTAAAATGTCAATAATCCACAGGGAAACTGGAGACCATTTAAAATATTCATATTAAATCTCTATATAAGACATTAAAAGATCTCCAGTCAAAATGTTCATTTTATAATAGATATGGTATGATACAATTTATAATAGATGTGGTATGAACCTTTCCCTTTCATGGGAAAGGTTCAGCTGGGAAACAGGAATTGTTCTTGAAAACGGGGCCTGTGCTATTGCAGAGACTGTGCTGAACCTAGGTCAACAGAATGCTCTGATGTCATCACTGAGGTCACAGAATCCTGCTGTGCGCCTGGCAACCTTGCAAACATAACAGCCCTGGTGAGCACTAGGCAGCACTGCTGGTTCACTAAGTGGTACAAGGTTTTCAGCCATTTAGGAGACTTGACTATTTTGATTTGTATTGAATCATTTCAACGGATTGCCCAAGAGCCAACAAGGGCCAACCTGTAGCGAAGAGGAGGAGTTGGACATCTCTTGAGGCATCTTCTAAGGGAGACTTCTAGTTGGTACCATGAAACGGCGACAAAAGAGGAAACATCTGGAAAATGAAGAGTCCCAGGAAACTGCCGAGAAGGGAGGAGGTATGTGGGGGGCAACTTGTCTCGGGCACATGGGTTTCTGCCAAACTGAACCTTCTCTAGGAAGCGGGAAACTGAGAACGTGTCACCTGTGAAGCAGGGAGCGAGAGACCTTGTCTCACTGATGCTGCCGTATCCATCCGGAGCGTCCCTGTGGTGTGAGACGGCACAGAACGGCCAGATGCCCCCTGGGAGATGGGAGGTCAGCTCCGCTGCTCTGAGGACTCTCTCCTGGGGCTGCCGGGCCTGGAGCTTTGTCGGACTCACAGCAGGCTGCATCCTGCTTGCACAGACCTAGAGGTGCAGCTTTTCTCAGTCCCCGATTTCTCTCTTATTCTCTTGGATCTTTCCCTGGGGTCATGAGGTGGGGGATGTGAAGGATGCAAGGATGCTGAGAGAGACCCATGACTTGCTTGGCCTCTTTTACCAAAGTGGAAAGAGAAGCCCCATGAGTTGAAGACCCTGTTGAAAAATATCTTGACAAGTGGAATGCAGTTCGAAAGACGATTGTTTGCCTAGGGATGGTGTCATATTGAAAGCAAGGAGGTTTTATTCCTTCAACAGGAACAATTTCCCAAAGGAGACCAAGGGAAGGGAAGGGCTTTCCAGAGACTGAGACCGCGTGGGCAAGGGTGAGAAATGTCCTCAGGGTCCTGCCGGGAGCTCTGAGAGCCACGGGCCACGTGGTGCCTGTGTGCATTAAATGTAGGCGAGTAGCTTGCCCTGGGAGGGGGTGGTCACCCCAGAGATCCAGCTAGAGGTCTCTGCCCCAGATTAGAGCCCAGTAGCTCCTACCAGGCCCAGGGCCCTGGAGACTGTAAGATGGGCCCTGGGAATGGAGCTCTAGACAGCAGGCAGATTTTCAGGCAGTGGCTGGGACAGGCTGGGGAAGGCAATGACTGCCCCTGACCATTCAGAATATTTTTCTCTATGTTCCTGTGGGGGGGGGGGAGGGGGTAGTGCAGAGAAGAGCAGGATGAATGGGGGTAGAGTGCTTATCAGATATAAACTCTGCGTGGTACAGTTCTTGTCACCCTGCCTGGACCTGGCTGACACTCGGTGTACGTAAGAGTGTATACAGAACTCTTGTTAGGGGTGTTTTATGAGACAGTAACTCATACACCCATGGACACTCTGATACAGCAAAAATATCACACACCCCACATATAACTTCCGTATTAAACCACACACAGCACATGGAGGTATATACACGCATCCCTCCTGTACTACGTTCTCATACAACCCACCTGTATCACAATCCTCTCCTCCAACACCAAACGCTGGAGATGAGATATGTACATAGACACACACACTATATATATAGGACACACACACACACACACACTATATATATATGTATCTCCTCAACTCTCGCACAAACACAGCTAACTTCAGCCATCGCTAAATACCTCTATAAGAACCAGTCACGTGTCATACACACCACACTTGTAACACATTCTTGAGTAATGCCAGACCCGCTTTGTACAAACCACAGTAAACCACAGTCTCACTAACCCATGTCAGGGTTGCTAGATAAAATATGGGCTATCCAGTTCAATTTTAATTCCAGATAAACAACAAGTAATTTTTCAGTATCAGTATGTACCATATTTGTATGGGCCATACTTACACTAAAAATAAGTAAGACCAAATACTGCATGGGAATGCTTACACTACAAAATTATTCTGGGTTTATCTGAAACTGAAATTTAACTGGGTGCCCTGTATTTTTCTTCGCTTAGTCTGGCAACCCTTATATACTTACCACCAGCTCAGGTATTATATATTTATTGTATTTTTGTTTAGTGTGTGTCTTCCTCTACTAGAATGTGCAGCGTTACCAGAGACTACAACAATGCAAGAGGGCCGGATACACAGGAGTAGCTGCTTACTGAATCTTGGTGAATCAATGAATGAACACACACCATAAATACAAGCCATACCATGTAATGAGGAAAAGTTACATGTCCCAGAATTCCTGACTTGTGAACAGAAACCATGCACACAAAGGCCACAGACACAGATAAGACACATCTCCACCGTGCTCCGCATGCCAACCCCACACTTACCACAGACTTAACTGATACACATCACTCACTCTTCCCACATACTCACAGTCACCACCGAGGCCTACATTACCAACAAGACAGTGACAGAGTACTGATTTGAATTAAACACTGGAGTATCCACTGGGAACCACACTCTCAACTGTGTGTATTTACTGCACCTGACACGTGCCAGACACTCGGTAAGTATTTGTGGACAGAGGACTGATGAACCCACCCTGAGCCTTTCATTCCTCCCTCAGGAATCTCGAAGTCACAAGAGGATCTCCCTCAGCTTGGATCCACTGTGGTGGCCAAAGGCTGCAGCCCAGGGGCAGGGGAGGTCTCCTCTGCCTCTACATACTTCTCCTGTGCTTCTTCTCCGCGCAAGCTCATCTACGCTGGTAAGGGCGCGGGACTCCTCAGGTGAGGGGGTGTTTGGCTGTGAGGCAGGAGGCACACAGATCCCAGGGAGGCTGAGAGGAAACCCAGGGTCATCAGAGGTGATGAGGGCTCTGTGGAGGAGCCTGGGCAGGATGGCTGAGCTCTCACGAGGGCGTGGATCCCAGCTGAGTCTGGGGGTGTGTGTGAATCCTGGTACTACCATGGTGGGGAAGTCAAGGAGCAGGGGCCGGAAAGGTCTGGGCTTGAGGTGGAGGGAAGAGGGACCAGATTCAGCATCTTCAGAGGAAAATGTAGGCTTTGTCTTTGCCTTTGCTTCCAGAGAAGCACAGAGTTCTGCATCATAGACCCCCAGCCTGAGAGCAGGACCCTCCAGCTCAGGTCCACACAGCTCACACATACATCAGCCCTCCAGGCACAGCCCTTCTCAGTGCACACAGAAACCCCAAGCACCACAGCCCCATTCCACGAGTAATGCATCACCGATGTTCCCAAACTCACACTCCTCGTCGTACACGCATCCATCCGCATCCCTCACATACCACAGCCCTCACCACCATACTCCACACCCCTGTATACAGACACCGCTCCAGTATCCCCCCACACGCACATGAAAAGCCCACAGATGACACCAGATACACCGCTCCGTCCTACGGCCAACAGACACCAAGCTCACGACATAGCTACGTCATGCAAATGTCCCTCTCTCGTCTACCACACCTGCTCCCTCAGCTTCCGGCATGGCCCATGCATGTTATTATGGTTTTAATTTCCTTTTTCAGGAATCCGGAGATCATATCGAGACACTGCCCAGCCTACAGCACACCTAGCCCAGGATCAGGAAGAAGGAGAGACCGCTCCCCCATCACACTGTGTCTCCTCCTCACCCTCTTCACCCTGTAAGAACAATCTGCACCCAGACAAAGAGGAAAGGGGCATGAAAATATACTATATGCAGGTACAAGTGAACAAGGGTGTAGCTGTCTCCTGGAAGACAAAGAAACCCTTGGAGTTGCCTGAAAAGCAGCTATCAATAGAAGAAGTGATCCTTCCTGAGGATGTGTGCACAGTAGCCACTGACCCCTCTTCTGATGTGTCCACCGAAAGCCTCCTGTCTGACAGTGAGCCCACTGGGGAGGAGAAAGAGTATGAGGAAAGGGCAGAGCCAGGCAGCCCATCAGGGTCACCTACAATCCAGGAGACACCCAGGGCCAAGACACCGGACTGGATGGTGACCATGGAGACCGGCTTCAGGTGCATGGCCTGCTGCCGGGTCTTCCCCACCTTGGAGATCCTCCAGCAGCACGTGAAGTTCGGCGTCCTGGAGGGCTTCAGCTGCCGTGTCTTTCATCTCACCATGGCCCAGTGGATGGGCAATGTGGAATCTGAGAGCACCCCTGAGGAGGAGGGCAGTGTGGAACCCAAGACCACCTTTGAGGACGAGGAGGACGAGGAGGACGAGGAGGACGAGGAGGACGAGGAGGATGGGGAGGACGAGGAAGAGAAGCTAGAAGGCCCCAGCCCGAAGAGACCCCGCAGGCAGGGTCTTTTCTCTCTTTTGAGTTCCACACAGCAACTGAGATTCATGGGACAGAAGATCCTGGAGACGGTGTGGCCTTGGAAGAGGTAAGGCTTGAGGCTGGCACTCTTCTGAGCCTATGTCACGAGGGCCCAGAGGAGTCTAAGGGAAGGGGCCGCACACATGTGCTGGTTTACCTAATGGCTCTGCAGTTGCATCAACTTGGGACACACCCAGCACTTCCAAAGGAATTGAGCTCTGCTGACTTCAACAAGAAGGTGGAGCCTTTTCCTAGGAGTTTTCTCAGGGTCTGCACGATGGACCTCAACTCTTAAGAGGACGTACCACCAGCAGCTCCTTGTCGGCAGAGAGAGCCAGGAGTGGTCTGAAGAGAGGACAGGGGCCCTTGCAGGACCAGAACTTTGAGGTCTGAGAGCCTTTGGCCTGAGCTGAGATCTCACCCGGACCACTGTACCTAGCCTTCTGTGACAAAGGGGAATATGAAAGAGAGTCACGTGGAAATGAGGTCCCCCGAGATATGGAAGTGTTCCAGAACCTTCGTTGCGTGGTAGTTGATCTGGAGCCAAGCTCACTGTGGTGTGTCTGGATCTGAGCATTAAGGCAACGCTGGAGGGTAACCCTGACCAGCAGAGCTTGGAGTGCTGCTTGTCTCTTCCTGTTCTACCTCAGTTGTTTTATCCCTTCCAGGGAGAAGAAAGGACCCTCGGGAGAGTAGCAGACAGAATGCCGTGGTCTGAAGGAGGATGAAGGGACCGGCACTCAGTCTAACATCATATGACAATAGGAACGTCCTATGCAATAAAGGGCATTTTCCAAACCTTTCCTGGAGGTTTTAGTTAACTACATTTTTCTATCTATGCATCTATCTATCAGTCATCTACATCTGCATCTTTCAAGGTTTGTGAACAAGCTTTCACATAAGCACTAGAGACGTCCGCCAGCATTTTCCAGAAGGAGGCCTGGAAATTGCTGGGGACTTCTCACAAATAGGGAATGGCCACAACCCCTGCCACACAGACTATGCGCATGGCCCTCCTGACTTACTCCCACTCTCTCTCTGAATTTCCCAACGTCTGAGATGAGGGTGCTGGCTGGAGGCAATGATCGCGTGCAGGCTGAATCTTCTCCAGATTCTGATTCTCTTCCTGGGCCTATCGTCCTCAAGCACAGTCTCCATGTCCCTGGTCACACTGATCTCTCTCCTTCAGTCCTTCCCTCCCTCCCTCTCCTGCCTCCCAGTGCAGAGAATTCTTTTTTACATTTGAGACGAGATTTATTTTTTGTGCACAGAATTCTCACCTGTTCTACTGTGGCCTCTGTTTTGAACATTCCAAAGCTGAGAATTTTCTTTTTTTCTCCCTCATTTCTGCTGAGTCTTTACCTTCCTAATGCAGTGAACTCAGAGTGCCTAGCTGACTGGAGGGGGAAAAAAATCCAGGGAGAAAAGAGAAATAATACAAGAATATATCAGTTAATTTTTCATAGTGTTATCCAACTACATATTTTTAAAATTTTGGAATAATATTAGGAATATTCTCAGTATAAAAAACTGAATTATTGGGCTTCCCTGGTGGTGCAGTGGTTAAGAATATGCCTGCGAATGCAGGGGACATGGGTTCGAGCCCTGTTCTGGGAAGATCCCACATGCCACGGAGTAACTAAGCCCGCGCACCACAACTACTGAGCCTGCGCCCTAGAGCCCGTGTGTCACAACTACTGAGCCCACGTGCCACAACTACGGAAGCCTGCGTGCCTAGAGCCCGTGCTCCGCAACAAGAGAAGCCACTGCAATGAGAAGCCCGTGCACCACAGCCAAGAGTAGCCCCCGCTCACTGCAACTAGAGAACGCCCGCTAGCAGCAACAAAGACCCAATGCAGCCCAAAATAAATTAATTAATTTTTAAAAATTGAATTATTTTCAAGGGGACAATGTATAAAAGTACAATAAAAGTCCCCCTTCATAACCCCCCAACCCCACTCTCAAGATGGAATAGATATGGTGTGATACAATTTATAGTCGTACTACTACTACTCCTCCCACCGCAGCCGAAATCCTCTGAGCCCGGTGCAGCAGCTTCCTTTCACAATGCTAGGACCGGCCACAAAACAGATGATAATCCCTTTGGACATTTCAAGGAGCAGCACCAAGGGAACAGTACCTGGGAAATGCCACTGACAGCTCAGAATATCCATGGCATTTCTAGAGCCTCGGCACTGCTCTCGCTCTGGGAATGAAGGTCCAAAAAGCACGTCAGAGAATGTTCGTAATTGTAAACAAGCTCCACCTTTGAAACACAATCTACATAGAACCAAATATACAAGCCTGCACAATGGATGAAGCCAACGTCTCCTCCATGATTGCCCTTCTGACAACTTTGTTGTCTCCTCAACCATAAAAGGTGAACTTGAAACTCCCGACCTTGCCTTGTCACCAGAAACATCCAAGCTTGGATCAGTCTTTCTAAGACCAGATATTTGCTCTGTGAACTATTAGAGACTTGTCACATACACAGAAGTAGAACAGGATTATTTCTATCTACCTGGCGACCTGGAGTCTTTCACATTGCTCCTGTTAAAACTCTCAGAATACCAAAACTTTACCTACAAAGGGTTCAAGCTATGACACTCCCAATTCTCACAAACCTCCTCATCTCTTGTGAGTCACATGCAGCCAATTCCAGGAATTGGAAACATGGTTGTGAGGATGAAACTGACTTTGGGGCTCCCCTTGGATATGGTCTTCCAGACTTACCAAAAGGCCATTAAGAGGACGGTTTACCCCACCTCAGGGAAACCTGAGGCAGTATTTGCAGTCAAGGGCTGGCCATGGCTTCTGAGCTACATCCAAAAAGAATTTCATACCGTACCTGGATCTGCTGAAGCCATTTCTGACTGTCCGAGAGCCAGCATGTACCGCTCCTGAACTGCCTCCATTGTGGATCATCAGTGGGGCTGTCAGATTTACTAAATAAAAATACAGGATACCCAGTTAAACTTGAACTTCACATGAATAGTAAGTCATCACTTTTAGTATAAGTAGATCCTATGTACTATTTGGGGCATACTTATCTTCAAAATATACTCGTTGTTTTTCTGACATTCATATTTAACTGAACAGCCTATATTTTATCTGTCAACCCTACTCATCAGAAATGATGGAGTCTTATAGAGATCCAAGAGATGCCTCAGAGCATCCTCAGCTTTTATTTCTATGTCCTGGACAGTGCGCACGAGCTTCCCACTCACATTAATTGGCTATAACGGAGTATATTCTCCATTTTAGAGCCTTTTGTACTTGTCATTGTTATCATCTTCCTTATTTTAAAGAGATGTTTATTTTTTTCCAAACTTAATAGCTCATCCAAAAGTATTTGGAAGTTCATTCGACAAGGGAAAAACAACATGCTTCTGAAAAGTGAAGGGAACCGCCTGGTGTTTAGTAAAGCAGTATTAGGGAGATTGAAAAAGCCAAACTTAATAAGCAAATCTCTCCAAGGGTATTTTCAGAGCTTGATACCCTCCCACACCCTGAAAATATTATTACATCAAGAAGGTAGAACCTGCTAACCAAATGTAAGGCTCCCATATGATTCTATCAAACGGAGGATGCTTCTTTACTAAGCAGTGAGCACACCTGCTGCCCCAGGGACCTTGGCAGTTGCAATACAGAGCTCTTCCCTTTGGGATGGAAACAGCAAGTTGTCCTGTGGTCTACACGCTGGCCCCAAAAATACTACACTCCCAATACTTGTCAACTTTAAGTATTTTTCTACATATCTCCATTTTTCTGTTACTATTTGGACTACATCCTAGCCTTGACATTACATAAATTGCATTCAAGAAGCTATTTTTAAAAGTTGGTAGGAAATCTTAAATATATAGCTTACAGTCCCTGGCTTACTTTCATCCAGGTGCATAAGGGTTTTCAAAAGTAGTCAGGTTAGTTACCCCGTATCACAGCCCCACGCTTTTGTCAGAGATACAAAAATGGAACATGGTATTTAAGGTTTTAGTTGCCAAATCATCAAGCCTCCCAGACAGAGGCAATAGAGCAAAATGATTACAGAGGCATGGATTTTGATTTGCTCCAGTGTCTTGGGCAAGTCACTTGGCCTCTGTATTTATTTGTACTTATCTGCCCTTTTCTGTCCCTTGGGAGTTATAATTGTACCTAGTCCATGGGTATGTTGTACAAATTATCTGTAAAGTAGTTAGAAGAAACCGACACAGAGTAAGCACTCCACAGACATTGGCTATTAGCTACTGGAAATATTTCTCCATGAAACAGATTACTTTATCAGTGGATGACTCGGTGGGAGACAGTGAATCACAGCATCACAGCATGTTGCAAGTGACCTAGTACACACTCTTATGTGAAAAAAAGAAAAGTGTGCATGCGTAGAAAATGTCTGAAAGTTTACATAACGAATAGTTCATCATGTTAACTTTGAGGATTAGAATAAATCAGGAAAGGAGGAAAGAAAAACTTGAGTGTCATTCAATTTCTACATCATTTGTGTTTCTATACTGAGACTCTGAATACACTGGAAGTGCCATTTTTTTGAATGTGGCGGGATAAAGGTTTTCAAGTTCTCCTGATACATCCGTATTATTATTTCAGACTTGCTGGCATTTCTTGCCATCTTCGGATCTACACCCATTTGAGTCAGGGGGCCATTCTGGACGGAGGAGATAATAGAGCAGAAGTGAAGTGAGAGAAAAGGAGAGAAAAGATTTTCTCTTTTCTCTTCAAAGAGGAAAGGTCTTTGGAATGGGAACAACTCACAACCAAACTTTGGGGAAAGGATGTGATGGAAAACGAGACAAACATCCTACCCCTGTGATGAGAAGGATTCCCTGGGCTGGATGGAGGGAGGTCAGAGGTGGCTGGTGAGGAAACGAACTAGCGAGAAACACACACAAGTGCAGAGCAAACACCCCGAGGCCACTCAGCCTGACTCCATGCAAACATGTGTCCAGCAGCCAGCCCTTCACCTGTGGCTCCCTAGCAAGACAGGTACCTCGGGGGTGCCAACTCATTCTGAGTCCATTATGCCTGGCCATTCATAAACGGCTGTCTAACGTGTGAGGAATAAGCTCTCAATGTTTATGAGGAAATTGGGGAAGGAGATTGAAAGGTTACTTAAACGGAAAAAAAAAGAAGTTCAGGAAGGCAGGATGGTAGAGAGACAAGAAAAAGACCTTAAAACATAGAAAGGATTTGCCAAAGAAGAGAAAGAAAAAGAAATGTTTCCAAATGGGTTAACCTGCACCTAGGAAGTTAAGGAAGATTACTGATCTGTGAAGACTATGGAATAAAGAGAATAAAATTTATCAGAAGTTGCTGAGAATATGGTAAGCAGCATGATTATCAAATTATGAATTGGCTGCAATGGCATTCTAGGGGGACACTAGGAAGGGGAAGCAAATGTTCATGAGATGACAGTGGCAGGTGGAAAGTTGTTTCAGGGGAAGATCAGTCTTGCAGAGTGTGTATCAGAGGAGGGCAAGTGTGAGCAAGCAAGGAAATACTAAGTGTATACGGTTCCTTCACTGAGTGCACCCAGCCCCGTGGTCAGCCTTGAGAACAAGCAGGACTTCAGGTTCTGGAGCTACATTTCATTCATCAAGACTTGAGAAGACACCCTTAACTCAGGTCTTCTCTTCAAACTCCATCTTTCCTTCTTGACCTTCATTTGGCCTCTTCCCTTACCCTCAAGCTGTGGACTGAGGCCACAGAGCAAGATGGGTCACTAGTGTCCTCCATCCCCTGGCGACTGTGTTTCACATCAGTGGAGCACCAAAGGCAATAACCAAGTAACAGACTCAAGAGTGTAGGAAGAGGAAGAGATTCTGATAAGGCTTTCTGTGACAGTGTGGGCCGAGTCGGCTCTATATGGCTGGTATCACCTGAATGATGAGCAGCCTTAGGGGAGAAGTGCTCAGAAGGCAGAGCCTGGCTCTCTAGAGGCTCTGCGTCCTCACAGCCCACTCCAAGACCTCAGTTGCAGCTTCGGCCCCCAATCTCTCTCCCTCTGCCTACTCACAGGTTTTGAAGTCTTCTTTCCTCCACATTTCTCTTGAGAGGTGGAGGAGGAAGATGAGCTTCAGGCCAGCTCAGACTCCCCTGGGATCCCAGCAGGATGCCTATCATGAACCTCCCACCTTCTAGGAATCTCCTAACATCTCCACATTTGGGGAATTTTCATTTCAGCTATACTTCAATTGCTGGCTGGAGATGGCCTGTTGGAAGGTGGCTAAAGGCAAGTAGGAATCCTTCGGGCAGCCTGGCCCTTCTCGACTGTCAGACATCTTCAGGGATATTCTAGGAAACGTTGTTTGTTCTAGAGAAGGGAGGGAAACACTCCAATTGTCCAATAATGCTTGAATGGAAAATAAATGATGCTATACGCATGTGATGAAATAATATCAAACAGTCAAAAATCAAAGACCTAGATCTATATGGACTGATGTGGATAAATCTTGAAAAGATAATATTGATTGAAAGAAAATAAGATAAAGAATTTTAGATTATGATAACAGGTATGTAAGTATTTAAATATTTAAATCAATTCAACATATTGCTTCTATATATATAGAGGCAAGAATATAAACTTTATCCAAAGAACACATTATTTACATTTAATATGTTCATTTATCTAGGAAACCCAAAAGAACCCACAGATAAACTAGCAGGAACTAATAAGACGGTTCAACAAGGCACACACATACAAGATCAATACATTTTAAAAATCAATCAGGCTCCTCTACACTGGCGATAATAAATTAGAAACTGTAAAAGAAAATAAGAAAAAAAGAAGATCTAAAACTAGTCACAAGAGCCATATAAATTATTTAGAGCTAAGCATACGTAAAAGTAAATATAATTAACAAACTGAGTACGACCACTTAAACTCCGCCCAACCCAAGGATTAAAACACGCCTGTTCTTACTTTATGAGAACAGGCCCTCTTCTTAAGTAGTAGATCAGTACGTGAGAGTGAATCAAAGAAACACAGCATTTGAAAAGTCAGCTAGGCCAAGCCTCTCGATCGCACAGACAGAAGCTATAGCCCAGACAGGTTGAGTTACTTGGTAAAGGGCCCAATGTCCTGACTCAAGGACTAGCATTTTTCACTCATTCGTAAGATACAATCAAATTCAGTACCTTGGAAAGAGATGGGAAAAAATGAAGAAATCAATTATATAGTTTCTCATCTTTAAGTACAGAAATAGCCGTGACAAAATTACAGGTATTGAGGGAAAATTGAAGCGCAGAGTTTAAAATGTCAATAATCCACAGGGAAACTGGAGACCATTTAAAATATTCATATTAAATCTCTATATAAGACATTAAAAGATCTCCAGTCAAAATGTTCATTTTATAATAGATATGGTATGATACAATTTATAATAGATGTGGTATGAACCTTTCCCTTTCATGGGAAAGGTTCAGCTGGGAAACAGGAATTGTTCTTGAAAACGGGGCCTGTGCTATTGCAGAGACTGTGCTGAACCTAGGTCAACAGAATGCTCTGATGTCATCACTGAGGTCACAGAATCCTGCTGTGCGCCTGGCAACCTTGCAAACTTAACAGCCCTGGTGAGCACTAGGCAGCACTGCTGGTTCACTAAGTGGTACAAGGTTTTCAGCCATTTAGGAGACTTGACTATTTTGATTTGTATTGAATCATTTCAACGGATTGCCCAAGAGCCAACAAGGGCCAACCTGTAGCGAAGAGGAGGAGTTGGACATCTCTTGAGGCATCTTCTAAGGGAGACTTCTAGTTGGTACCATGAAACGGCGACAAAAGAGGAAACATCTGGAAAATGAAGAGTCCCAGGAAACTGCCGAGAAGGGAGGAGGTATGTGGGGGGCAACTTGTCTCGGGCACATGGGTTTCTGCCAAACTGAACCTTCTCTAGGAAGCGGGAAACTGAGAACGTGTCACCTGTGAAGCAGGGAGCGAGAGACCTTGTCTCACTGATGCTGCCGTATCCATCCGGAGCGTCCCTGTGGTGTGAGACGGCACAGAACGGCCAGATGCCCCCTGGGAGATGGGAGGTCAGCTCCGCTGCTCTGAGGACTCTCTCCTGGGGCTGCCGGGCCTGGAGCTTTGTCGGACTCACAGCAGGCTGCATCCTGCTTGCACAGACCTAGAGGTGCAGCTTTTCTCAGTCCCCGATTTCTCTCTTATTCTCTTGGATCTTTCCCTGGGGTCATGAGGTGGGGGATGTGAAGGATGCAAGGATGCTGAGAGAGACCCATGACTTGCTTGGCCTCTTTTACCAAAGTGGAAAGAGAAGCCCCATGAGTTGAAGACCCTGTTGAAAAATATCTTGACAAGTGGAATGCAGTTCGAAAGACGATTGTTTGCCTAGGGATGGTGTCATATTGAAAGCAAGGAGGTTTTATTCCTTCAACAGGAACAATTTCCCAAAGGAGACCAAGGGAAGGGAAGGGCTTTCCAGAGACTGAGACCGCGTGGGCAAGGGTGAGAAATGTCCTCAGGGTCCTGCCGGGAGCTCTGAGAGCCACGGGCCACGTGGTGCCTGTGTGCATTAAATGTAGGCGAGTAGCTTGCCCTGGGAGGGGGTGGTCACCCCAGAGATCCAGCTAGAGGTCTCTGCCCCAGATTAGAGCCCAGTAGCTCCTACCAGGCCCAGGGCCCTGGAGACTGTAGGATGGGCCCTGGGAATGGAGCTCTAGACAGCAGGCAGATTTTCAGGCAGTGGCTGGGACAGGCTGGGGAAGGCAATGACTGCCCCTGACCATTCAGAATATTTTTCTCTATGTTCCTGTGGGGGGGGGAGGGGGTAGTGCAGAGAAGAGCAGGATGAATGGGGGTAGAGTGCTTATCAGATATAAACTCTGCGTGGTACAGTTCTTGTCACCCTGCCTGGACCTGGCTGACACTCGGTGTACGTAAGAGTGTATACAGAACTCTTGTTAGGGGTGTTTTATGAGACAGTAACTCATACACCCATGGACACTCTGATACAGCAAAAATATCACACACCCCACATATAACTTCCGTATTAAACCACACACAGCACATGGAGGTATATACACGCATCCCTCCTGTACTACGTTCTCATACAACCCACCTGTATCACAATCCTCTCCTCCAACACCAAACGCTGGAGATGAGATATGTACATAGACACACACACTATATATATAGGACACACACACACACACACACTATATATATATGTATCTCCTCAACTCTCGCACAAACACAGCTAACTTCAGCCATCGCTAAATACCTCTATAAGAACCAGTCACGTGTCATACACACCACACTTGTAACACATTCTTGAGTAATGCCAGACCCGCTTTGTACAAACCACAGTAAACCACAGTCTCACTAACCCATGTCAGGGTTGCTAGATAAAATATGGGCTATCCAGTTCAATTTTAATTCCAGATAAACAACAAGTAATTTTTCAGTATCAGTATGTACCATATTTGTATGGGCCATACTTACACTAAAAATAAGTAAGACCAAATACTGCATGGGAATGCTTACACTACAAAATTATTCTGGGTTTATCTGAAACTGAAATTTAACTGGGTGCCCTGTATTTTTCTTCGCTTAGTCTGGCAACCCTTATATACTTACCACCAGCTCAGGTATTATATATTTATTGTATTTTTGTTTAGTGTGTGTCTTCCTCTACTAGAATGTGCAGCGTTACCAGAGACTACAACAATGCAAGAGGGCCGGATACACAGGAGTAGCTGCTTACTGAATCTTGGTGAATCAATGAATGAACACACACCATAAATACAAGCCATACCATGTAATGAGGAAAAGTTACATGTCCCAGAATTCCTGACTTGTGAACAGAAACCATGCACACAAAGGCCACAGACACAGATAAGACACATCTCCACCGTGCTCCGCATGCCAACCCCACACTTACCACAGACTTAACTGATACACATCACTCACTCTTCCCACATACTCACAGTCACCACCGAGGCCTACATTACCAACAAGACAGTGACAGAGTAAGTACTGATTTGAATTAAACACTGGAGTATCCACTGGGAACCACACTCTCAACTGTGTGTATTTACTGCACCTGACACGTGCCAGACACTCGGTAAGTATTTGTGGACAGAGGACTGATGAACCCACCCTGAGCCTTTCATTCCTCCCTCAGGAATCTCGAAGTCACAAGAGGATCTCCCTCAGCTTGGATCCACTGTGGTGGCCAAAGGCTGCAGCCCAGGGGCAGGGGAGGTCTCCTCTGCCTCTACATACTTCTCCTGTGCTTCTTCTCCGCGCAAGCTCATCTACGCTGGTAAGGGCGCGGGACTCCTCAGGTGAGGGGGTGTTTGGCTGTGAGGCAGGAGGCACACAGATCCCAGGGAGGCTGAGAGGAAACCCAGGGTCATCAGAGGTGATGAGGGCTCTGTGGAGGAGCCTGGGCAGGATGGCTGAGCTCTCACGAGGGCGTGGATCCCAGCTGAGTCTGGGGGTGTGTGTGAATCCTGGTACTACCATGGTGGGGAAGTCAAGGAGCAGGGGCCGGAAAGGTCTGGGCTTGAGGTGGAGGGAAGAGGGACCAGATTCAGCATCTTCAGAGGAAAATGTAGGCTTTGTCTTTGCCTTTGCTTCCAGAGAAGCACAGAGTTCTGCATCATAGACCCCCAGCCTGAGAGCAGGACCCTCCAGCTCAGGTCCACACAGCTCACACATACATCAGCCCTCCAGGCACAGCCCTTCTCAGTGCACACAGAAACCCCAAGCACCACAGCCCCATTCCACGAGTAATGCATCACCGATGTTCCCAAACTCACACTCCTCGTCGTACACGCATCCATCCGCATCCCTCACATACCACAGCCCTCACCACCATACTCCACACCCCTGTATACAGACACCGCTCCAGTATCCCCCCACACGCACATGAAAAGCCCACAGATGACACCAGATACACCGCTCCGTCCTACGGCCAACAGACACCAAGCTCACGACATAGCTACGTCATGCAAATGTCCCTCTCTCGTCTACCACACCTGCTCCCTCAGCTTCCGGCATGGCCCATGCATGTTATTATGGTTTTAATTTCCTTTTTCAGGAATCCGGAGATCATATCGAGACACTGCCCAGCCTACAGCACACCTAGCCCAGGATCAGGAAGAAGGAGAGACCGCTCCCCCATCACACTGTGTCTCCTCCTCACCCTCTTCACCCTGTAAGAACAATCTGCACCCAGACAAAGAGGAAAGGGGCATGAAAATATACTATATGCAGGTACAAGTGAACAAGGGTGTAGCTGTCTCCTGGAAGACAAAGAAACCCTTGGAGTTGCCTGAAAAGCAGCTATCAATAGAAGAAGTGATCCTTCCTGAGGATGTGTGCACAGTAGCCACTGACCCCTCTTCTGATGTGTCCACCGAAAGCCTCCTGTCTGACAGTGAGCCCACTGGGGAGGAGAAAGAGTATGAGGAAAGGGCAGAGCCAGGCAGCCCATCAGGGTCACCTACAATCCAGGAGACACCCAGGGCCAAGACACCGGACTGGATGGTGACCATGGAGACCGGCTTCAGGTGCATGGCCTGCTGCCGGGTCTTCCCCACCTTGGAGATCCTCCAGCAGCACGTGAAGTTCGGCGTCCTGGAGGGCTTCAGCTGCCGTGTCTTTCATCTCACCATGGCCCAGTGGATGGGCAATGTGGAATCTGAGAGCACCCCTGAGGAGGAGGGCAGTGTGGAACCCAAGACCACCTTTGAGGACGAGGAGGACGAGGAGGACGAGGAGGACGAGGAGGACGAGGAGGATGGGGAGGACGAGGAAGAGAAGCTAGAAGGCCCCAGCCCGAAGAGACCCCGCAGGCAGGGTCTTTTCTCTCTTTTGAGTTCCACACAGCAACTGAGATTCATGGGACAGAAGATCCTGGAGACGGTGTGGCCTTGGAAGAGGTAAGGCTTGAGGCTGGCACTCTTCTGAGCCTATGTCACGAGGGCCCAGAGGAGTCTAAGGGAAGGGGCCGCACACATGTGCTGGTTTACCTAATGGCTCTGCAGTTGCATCAACTTGGGACACACCCAGCACTTCCAAAGGAATTGAGCTCTGCTGACTTCAACAAGAAGGTGGAGCCTTTTCCTAGGAGTTTTCTCAGGGTCTGCACGATGGACCTCAACTCTTAAGAGGACGTACCACCAGCAGCTCCTTGTCGGCAGAGAGAGCCAGGAGTGGTCTGAAGAGAGGACAGGGGCCCTTGCAGGACCAGAACTTTGAGGTCTGAGAGCCTTTGGCCTGAGCTGAGATCTCACCCGGACCACTGTACCTAGCCTTCTGTGACAAAGGGGAATATGAAAGAGAGTCACGTGGAAATGAGGTCCCCCGAGATATGGAAGTGTTCCAGAACCTTCGTTGCGTGGTAGTTGATCTGGAGCCAAGCTCACTGTGGTGTGTCTGGATCTGAGCATTAAGGCAACGCTGGAGGGTAACCCTGACCAGCAGAGCTTGGAGTGCTGCTTGTCTCTTCCTGTTCTACCTCAGTTGTTTTATCCCTTCCAGGGAGAAGAAAGGACCCTCGGGAGAGTAGCAGACAGAATGCCGTGGTCTGAAGGAGGATGAAGGGACCGGCACTCAGTCTAACATCATATGACAATAGGAACGTCCTATGCAATAAAGGGCATTTTCCAAACCTTTCCTGGAGGTTTTAGTTAACTACATTTTTCTATCTATGCATCTATCTATCAGTCATCTACATCTGCATCTTTCAAGGTTTGTGAACAAGCTTTCACATAAGCACTAGAGACGTCCGCCAGCATTTTCCAGAAGGAGGCCTGGAAATTGCTGGGGACTTCTCACAAATAGGGAATGGCCACAACCCCTGCCACACAGACTATGCGCATGGCCCTCCTGACTTACTCCCACTCTCTCTCTGAATTTCCCAACGTCTGAGATGAGGGTGCTGGCTGGAGGCAATGATCGCGTGCAGGCTGAATCTTCTCCAGATTCTGATTCTCTTCCTGGGCCTATCGTCCTCAAGCACAGTCTCCATGTCCCTGGTCACACTGATCTCTCTCCTTCAGTCCTTCCCTCCCTCCCTCTCCTGCCTCCCAGTGCAGAGAATTCTTTTTTACATTTGAGACGAGATTTATTTTTTGTGCACAGAATTCTCACCTGTTCTACTGTGGCCTCTGTTTTGAACATTCCAAAGCTGAGAATTTTCTTTTTTTCTCCCTCATTTCTGCTGAGTCTTTACCTTCCTAATGCAGTGAACTCAGAGTGCCTAGCTGACTGGAGGGGGAAAAAAATCCAGGGAGAAAAGAGAAATAATACAAGAATATATCAGTTAATTTTTCATAGTGTTATCCAACTACATATTTTTAAAATTTTGGAATAATATTAGGAATATTCTCAGTATAAAAAACTGAATTATTGGGCTTCCCTGGTGGTGCAGTGGTTAAGAATATGCCTGCGAATGCAGGGGACATGGGTTCGAGCCCTGTTCTGGGAAGATCCCACATGCCACGGAGTAACTAAGCCCGCGCACCACAACTACTGAGCCTGCGCCCTAGAGCCCGTGTGTCACAACTACTGAGCCCACGTGCCACAACTACGGAAGCCTGCGTGCCTAGAGCCCGTGCTCCGCAACAAGAGAAGCCACTGCAATGAGAAGCCCGTGCACCACAGCCAAGAGTAGCCCCCGCTCACTGCAACTAGAGAACGCCCGCTAGCAGCAACAAAGACCCAATGCAGCCCAAAATAAATTAATTAATTTTTAAAAATTGAATTATTTTCAAGGGGACAATGTATAAAAGTACAATAAAAGTCCCCCTTCATAACCCCCCAACCCCACTCTCAAGATGGAATAGATATGGTGTGATACAATTTATAGTCGTACTACTACTACTCCTCCCACCGCAGCCGAAATCCTCTGAGCCCGGTGCAGCAGCTTCCTTTCACAATGCTAGGACCGGCCACAAAACAGATGATAATCCCTTTGGACATTTCAAGGAGCAGCACCAAGGGAACAGTACCTGGGAAATGCCACTGACAGCTCAGAATATCCATGGCATTTCTAGAGCCTCGGCACTGCTCTCGCTCTGGGAATGAAGGTCCAAAAAGCACGTCAGAGAATGTTCGTAATTGTAAACAAGCTCCACCTTTGAAACACAATCTACATAGAACCAAATATACAAGCCTGCACAATGGATGAAGCCAACGTCTCCTCCATGATTGCCCTTCTGACAACTTTGTTGTCTCCTCAACCATAAAAGGTGAACTTGAAACTCCCGACCTTGCCTTGTCACCAGAAACATCCAAGCTTGGATCAGTCTTTCTAAGACCAGATATTTGCTCTGTGAACTATTAGAGACTTGTCACATACACAGAAGTAGAACAGGATTATTTCTATCTACCTGGCGACCTGGAGTCTTTCACATTGCTCCTGTTAAAACTCTCAGAATACCAAAACTTTACCTACAAAGGGTTCAAGCTATGACACTCCCAATTCTCACAAACCTCCTCATCTCTTGTGAGTCACATGCAGCCAATTCCAGGAATTGGAAACATGGTTGTGAGGATGAAACTGACTTTGGGGCTCCCCTTGGATATGGTCTTCCAGACTTACCAAAAGGCCATTAAGAGGACGGTTTACCCCACCTCAGGGAAACCTGAGGCAGTATTTGCAGTCAAGGGCTGGCCATGGCTTCTGAGCTACATCCAAAAAGAATTTCATACCGTACCTGGATCTGCTGAAGCCATTTCTGACTGTCCGAGAGCCAGCATGTACCGCTCCTGAACTGCCTCCATTGTGGATCATCAGTGGGGCTGTCAGATTTACTAAATAAAAATACAGGATACCCAGTTAAACTTGAACTTCACATGAATAGTAAGTCATCACTTTTAGTATAAGTAGATCCTATGTACTATTTGGGGCATACTTATCTTCAAAATATACTCGTTGTTTTTCTGACATTCATATTTAACTGAACAGCCTATATTTTATCTGTCAACCCTACTCATCAGAAATGATGGAGTCTTATAGAGATCCAAGAGATGCCTCAGAGCATCCTCAGCTTTTATTTCTATGTCCTGGACAGTGCGCACGAGCTTCCCACTCACATTAATTGGCTATAACGGAGTATATTCTCCATTTTAGAGCCTTTTGTACTTGTCATTGTTATCATCTTCCTTATTTTAAAGAGATGTTTATTTTTTTCCAAACTTAATAGCTCATCCAAAAGTATTTGGAAGTTCATTCGACAAGGGAAAAACAACATGCTTCTGAAAAGTGAAGGGAACCGCCTGGTGTTTAGTAAAGCAGTATTAGGGAGATTGAAAAAGCCAAACTTAATAAGCAAATCTCTCCAAGGGTATTTTCAGAGCTTGATACCCTCCCACACCCTGAAAATATTATTACATCAAGAAGGTAGAACCTGCTAACCAAATGTAAGGCTCCCATATGATTCTATCAAACGGAGGATGCTTCTTTACTAAGCAGTGAGCACACCTGCTGCCCCAGGGACCTTGGCAGTTGCAATACAGAGCTCTTCCCTTTGGGATGGAAACAGCAAGTTGTCCTGTGGTCTACACGCTGGCCCCAAAAATACTACACTCCCAATACTTGTCAACTTTAAGTATTTTTCTACATATCTCCATTTTTCTGTTACTATTTGGACTACATCCTAGCCTTGACATTACATAAATTGCATTCAAGAAGCTATTTTTAAAAGTTGGTAGGAAATCTTAAATATATAGCTTACAGTCCCTGGCTTACTTTCATCCAGGTGCATAAGGGTTTTCAAAAGTAGTCAGGTTAGTTACCCCGTATCACAGCCCCACGCTTTTGTCAGAGATACAAAAATGGAACATGGTATTTAAGGTTTTAGTTGCCAAATCATCAAGCCTCCCAGACAGAGGCAATAGAGCAAAATGATTACAGAGGCATGGATTTTGATTTGCTCCAGTGTCTTGGGCAAGTCACTTGGCCTCTGTATTTATTTGTACTTATCTGCCCTTTTCTGTCCCTTGGGAGTTATAATTGTACCTAGTCCATGGGTATGTTGTACAAATTATCTGTAAAGTAGTTAGAAGAAACCGACACAGAGTAAGCACTCCACAGACATTGGCTATTAGCTACTGGAAATATTTCTCCATGAAACAGATTACTTTATCAGTGGATGACTCGGTGGGAGACAGTGAATCACAGCATCACAGCATGTTGCAAGTGACCTAGTACACACTCTTATGTGAAAAAAAGAAAAGTGTGCATGCGTAGAAAATGTCTGAAAGTTTACATAACGAATAGTTCATCATGTTAACTTTGAGGATTAGAATAAATCAGGAAAGGAGGAAAGAAAAACTTGAGTGTCATTCAATTTCTACATCATTTGTGTTTCTATACTGAGACTCTGAATACACTGGAAGTGCCATTTTTTTGAATGTGGCGGGATAAAGGTTTTCAAGTTCTCCTGATACATCCGTATTATTATTTCAGACTTGCTGGCATTTCTTGCCATCTTCGGATCTACACCCATTTGAGTCAGGGGGCCATTCTGGACGGAGGAGATAATAGAGCAGAAGTGAAGTGAGAGAAAAGGAGAGAAAAGATTTTCTCTTTTCTCTTCAAAGAGGAAAGGTCTTTGGAATGGGAACAACTCACAACCAAACTTTGGGGAAAGGATGTGATGGAAAACGAGACAAACATCCTACCCCTGTGATGAGAAGGATTCCCTGGGCTGGATGGAGGGAGGTCAGAGGTGGCTGGTGAGGAAACGAACTAGCGAGAAACACACACAAGTGCAGAGCAAACACCCCGAGGCCACTCAGCCTGACTCCATGCAAACATGTGTCCAGCAGCCAGCCCTTCACCTGTGGCTCCCTAGCAAGACAGGTACCTCGGGGGTGCCAACTCATTCTGAGTCCATTATGCCTGGCCATTCATAAACGGCTGTCTAACGTGTGAGGAATAAGCTCTCAATGTTTATGAGGAAATTGGGGAAGGAGATTGAAAGGTTACTTAAACGGAAAAAAAAAGAAGTTCAGGAAGGCAGGATGGTAGAGAGACAAGAAAAAGACCTTAAAACATAGAAAGGATTTGCCAAAGAAGAGAAAGAAAAAGAAATGTTTCCAAATGGGTTAACCTGCACCTAGGAAGTTAAGGAAGATTACTGATCTGTGAAGACTATGGAATAAAGAGAATAAAATTTATCAGAAGTTGCTGAGAATATGGTAAGCAGCATGATTATCAAATTATGAATTGGGCCTCCCTGGTGGCGCAGTGGTTGAGAGTCTGCCTGCCGATGCAGGGGACACGGGTTCGTGCCCCGATCCTGGAGGATCCCACATGCCGCGGAGCGGCTGGGCCCGCGAGCCATGGCCGCGGAGCCTGTGTGTCCGGAGCCTGTGCTCCGCAACGGGAGAGGCCACAGCAGTGAGAGGCCCGCGTACAGCAAAAAAAAAAAAAAAAAAAAAAAAAAAAAAAAAAAAAAAAAATTATGAATTGGCTGCAATGGCATTCTAGGGGGACACTAGGAAGGGGAAGCAAATGTTCATGAGATGACAGTGGCAGGTGGAAAGTTGTTTCAGGGGAAGATCAGTCTTGCAGAGTGTGTATCAGAGGAGGGCAAGTGTGAGCAAGCAAGGAAATACTAAGTGTATACGGTTCCTTCACTGAGTGCACCCAGCCCCGTGGTCAGCCTTGAGAACAAGCAGGACTTCAGGTTCTGGAGCTACATTTCATTCATCAAGACTTGAGAAGACACCCTTAACTCAGGTCTTCTCTTCAAACTCCATCTTTCCTTCTTGACCTTCATTTGGCCTCTTCCCTTACCCTCAAGCTGTGGACTGAGGCCACAGAGCAAGATGGGTCACTAGTGTCCTCCATCCCCTGGCGACTGTGTTTCACATCAGTGGAGCACCAAAGGCAATAACCAAGTAACAGACTCAAGAGTGTAGGAAGAGGAAGAGATTCTGATAAGGCTTTCTGTGACAGTGTGGGCCGAGTCGGCTCTATATGGCTGGTATCACCTGAATGATGAGCAGCCTTAGGGGAGAAGTGCTCAGAAGGCAGAGCCTGGCTCTCTAGAGGCTCTGCGTCCTCACAGCCCACTCCAAGACCTCAGTTGCAGCTTCGGCCCCCAATCTCTCTCCCTCTGCCTACTCACAGGTTTTGAAGTCTTCTTTCCTCCACATTTCTCTTGAGAGGTGGAGGAGGAAGATGAGCTTCAGGCCAGCTCAGACTCCCCTGGGATCCCAGCAGGATGCCTATCATGAACCTCCCACCTTCTAGGAATCTCCTAACATCTCCACATTTGGGGAATTTTCATTTCAGCTATACTTCAATTGCTGGCTGGAGATGGCCTGTTGGAAGGTGGCTAAAGGCAAGTAGGAATCCTTCGGGCAGCCTGGCCCTTCTCGACTGTCAGACATCTTCAGGGATATTCTAGGAAACGTTGTTTGTTCTAGAGAAGGGAGGGAAACACTCCAATTGTCCAATAATGCTTGAATGGAAAATAAATGATGCTATACGCATGTGATGAAATAATATCAAACAGTCAAAAATCAAAGACCTAGATCTATATGGACTGATGTGGATAAATCTTGAAAAGATAATATTGATTGAAAGAAAATAAGATAAAGAATTTTAGATTATGATAACAGGTATGTAAGTATTTAAATATTTAAATCAATTCAACATATTGCTTCTATATATATAGAGGCAAGAATATAAACTTTATCCAAAGAACACATTATTTACATTTAATATGTTCATTTATCTAGGAAACCCAAAAGAACCCACAGATAAACTAGCAGGAACTAATAAGACGGTTCAACAAGGCACACACATACAAGATCAATACATTTTAAAAATCAATCAGGCTCCTCTACACTGGCGATAATAAATTAGAAACTGTAAAAGAAAATAAGAAAAAAAGAAGATCTAAAACTAGTCACAAGAGCCATATAAATTATTTAGAGCTAAGCATACGTAAAAGTAAATATAATTAACAAACTGAGTACGACCACTTAAACTCCGCCCAACCCAAGGATTAAAACACGCCTGTTCTTACTTTATGAGAACAGGCCCTCTTCTTAAGTAGTAGATCAGTACGTGAGAGTGAATCAAAGAAACACAGCATTTGAAAAGTCAGCTAGGCCAAGCCTCTCGATCGCACAGACAGAAGCTATAGCCCAGACAGGTTGAGTTACTTGGTAAAGGGCCCAATGTCCTGACTCAAGGACTAGCATTTTTCACTCATTCGTAAGATACAATCAAATTCAGTACCTTGGAAAGAGATGGGAAAAAATGAAGAAATCAATTATATAGTTTCTCATCTTTAAGTACAGAAATAGCCGTGACAAAATTACAGGTATTGAGGGAAAATTGAAGCGCAGAGTTTAAAATGTCAATAATCCACAGGGAAACTGGAGACCATTTAAAATATTCATATTAAATCTCTATATAAGACATTAAAAGATCTCCAGTCAAAATGTTCATTTTATAATAGATATGGTATGATACAATTTATAATAGATGTGGTATGAACCTTTCCCTTTCATGGGAAAGGTTCAGCTGGGAAACAGGAATTGTTCTTGAAAACGGGGCCTGTGCTATTGCAGAGACTGTGCTGAACCTAGGTCAACAGAATGCTCTGATGTCATCACTGAGGTCACAGAATCCTGCTGTGCGCCTGGCAACCTTGCAAACTTAACAGCCCTGGTGAGCACTAGGCAGCACTGCTGGTTCACTAAGTGGTACAAGGTTTTCAGCCATTTAGGAGACTTGACTATTTTGATTTGTATTGAATCATTTCAACGGATTGCCCAAGAGCCAACAAGGGCCAACCTGTAGCGAAGAGGAGGAGTTGGACATCTCTTGAGGCATCTTCTAAGGGAGACTTCTAGTTGGTACCATGAAACGGCGACAAAAGAGGAAACATCTGGAAAATGAAGAGTCCCAGGAAACTGCCGAGAAGGGAGGAGGTATGTGGGGGGCAACTTGTCTCGGGCACATGGGTTTCTGCCAAACTGAACCTTCTCTAGGAAGCGGGAAACTGAGAACGTGTCACCTGTGAAGCAGGGAGCGAGAGACCTTGTCTCACTGATGCTGCCGTATCCATCCGGAGCGTCCCTGTGGTGTGAGACGGCACAGAACGGCCAGATGCCCCCTGGGAGATGGGAGGTCAGCTCCGCTGCTCTGAGGACTCTCTCCTGGGGCTGCCGGGCCTGGAGCTTTGTCGGACTCACAGCAGGCTGCATCCTGCTTGCACAGACCTAGAGGTGCAGCTTTTCTCAGTCCCCGATTTCTCTCTTATTCTCTTGGATCTTTCCCTGGGGTCATGAGGTGGGGGATGTGAAGGATGCAAGGATGCTGAGAGAGACCCATGACTTGCTTGGCCTCTTTTACCAAAGTGGAAAGAGAAGCCCCATGAGTTGAAGACCCTGTTGAAAAATATCTTGACAAGTGGAATGCAGTTCGAAAGACGATTGTTTGCCTAGGGATGGTGTCATATTGAAAGCAAGGAGGTTTTATTCCTTCAACAGGAACAATTTCCCAAAGGAGACCAAGGGAAGGGAAGGGCTTTCCAGAGACTGAGACCGCGTGGGCAAGGGTGAGAAATGTCCTCAGGGTCCTGCCGGGAGCTCTGAGAGCCACGGGCCACGTGGTGCCTGTGTGCATTAAATGTAGGCGAGTAGCTTGCCCTGGGAGGGGGTGGTCACCCCAGAGATCCAGCTAGAGGTCTCTGCCCCAGATTAGAGCCCAGTAGCTCCTACCAGGCCCAGGGCCCTGGAGACTGTAGGATGGGCCCTGGGAATGGAGCTCTAGACAGCAGGCAGATTTTCAGGCAGTGGCTGGGACAGGCTGGGGAAGGCAATGACTGCCCCTGACCATTCAGAATATTTTTCTCTATGTTCCTGTGGGGGGGGGGAGGGGGTAGTGCAGAGAAGAGCAGGATGAATGGGGGTAGAGTGCTTATCAGATATAAACTCTGCGTGGTACAGTTCTTGTCACCCTGCCTGGACCTGGCTGACACTCGGTGTACGTAAGAGTGTATACAGAACTCTTGTTAGGGGTGTTTTATGAGACAGTAACTCATACACCCATGGACACTCTGATACAGCAAAAATATCACACACCCCACATATAACTTCCGTATTAAACCACACACAGCACATGGAGGTATATACACGCATCCCTCCTGTACTACGTTCTCATACAACCCACCTGTATCACAATCCTCTCCTCCAACACCAAACGCTGGAGATGAGATATGTACATAGACACACACACTATATATATAGGACACACACACACACACACACTATATATATATGTATCTCCTCAACTCTCGCACAAACACAGCTAACTTCAGCCATCGCTAAATACCTCTATAAGAACCAGTCACGTGTCATACACACCACACTTGTAACACATTCTTGAGTAATGCCAGACCCGCTTTGTACAAACCACAGTAAACCACAGTCTCACTAACCCATGTCAGGGTTGCTAGATAAAATATGGGCTATCCAGTTCAATTTTAATTCCAGATAAACAACAAGTAATTTTTCAGTATCAGTATGTACCATATTTGTATGGGCCATACTTACACTAAAAATAAGTAAGACCAAATACTGCATGGGAATGCTTACACTACAAAATTATTCTGGGTTTATCTGAAACTGAAATTTAACTGGGTGCCCTGTATTTTTCTTCGCTTAGTCTGGCAACCCTTATATACTTACCACCAGCTCAGGTATTATATATTTATTGTATTTTTGTTTAGTGTGTGTCTTCCTCTACTAGAATGTGCAGCGTTACCAGAGACTACAACAATGCAAGAGGGCCGGATACACAGGAGTAGCTGCTTACTGAATCTTGGTGAATCAATGAATGAACACACACCATAAATACAAGCCATACCATGTAATGAGGAAAAGTTACATGTCCCAGAATTCCTGACTTGTGAACAGAAACCATGCACACAAAGGCCACAGACACAGATAAGACACATCTCCACCGTGCTCCGCATGCCAACCCCACACTTACCACAGACTTAACTGATACACATCACTCACTCTTCCCACATACTCACAGTCACCACCGAGGCCTACATTACCAACAAGACAGTGACAGAGTAAGTACTGATTTGAATTAAACACTGGAGTATCCACTGGGAACCACACTCTCAACTGTGTGTATTTACTGCACCTGACACGTGCCAGACACTCGGTAAGTATTTGTGGACAGAGGACTGATGAACCCACCCTGAGCCTTTCATTCCTCCCTCAGGAATCTCGAAGTCACAAGAGGATCTCCCTCAGCTTGGATCCACTGTGGTGGCCAAAGGCTGCAGCCCAGGGGCAGGGGAGGTCTCCTCTGCCTCTACATACTTCTCCTGTGCTTCTTCTCCGCGCAAGCTCATCTACGCTGGTAAGGGCGCGGGACTCCTCAGGTGAGGGGGTGTTTGGCTGTGAGGCAGGAGGCACACAGATCCCAGGGAGGCTGAGAGGAAACCCAGGGTCATCAGAGGTGATGAGGGCTCTGTGGAGGAGCCTGGGCAGGATGGCTGAGCTCTCACGAGGGCGTGGATCCCAGCTGAGTCTGGGGGTGTGTGTGAATCCTGGTACTACCATGGTGGGGAAGTCAAGGAGCAGGGGCCGGAAAGGTCTGGGCTTGAGGTGGAGGGAAGAGGGACCAGATTCAGCATCTTCAGAGGAAAATGTAGGCTTTGTCTTTGCCTTTGCTTCCAGAGAAGCACAGAGTTCTGCATCATAGACCCCCAGCCTGAGAGCAGGACCCTCCAGCTCAGGTCCACACAGCTCACACATACATCAGCCCTCCAGGCACAGCCCTTCTCAGTGCACACAGAAACCCCAAGCACCACAGCCCCATTCCACGAGTAATGCATCACCGATGTTCCCAAACTCACACTCCTCGTCGTACACGCATCCATCCGCATCCCTCACATACCACAGCCCTCACCACCATACTCCACACCCCTGTATACAGACACCGCTCCAGTATCCCCCCACACGCACATGAAAAGCCCACAGATGACACCAGATACACCGCTCCGTCCTACGGCCAACAGACACCAAGCTCACGACATAGCTACGTCATGCAAATGTCCCTCTCTCGTCTACCACACCTGCTCCCTCAGCTTCCGGCATGGCCCATGCATGTTATTATGGTTTTAATTTCCTTTTTCAGGAATCCGGAGATCATATCGAGACACTGCCCAGCCTACAGCACACCTAGCCCAGGATCAGGAAGAAGGAGAGACCGCTCCCCCATCACACTGTGTCTCCTCCTCACCCTCTTCACCCTGTAAGAACAATCTGCACCCAGACAAAGAGGAAAGGGGCATGAAAATATACTATATGCAGGTACAAGTGAACAAGGGTGTAGCTGTCTCCTGGAAGACAAAGAAACCCTTGGAGTTGCCTGAAAAGCAGCTATCAATAGAAGAAGTGATCCTTCCTGAGGATGTGTGCACAGTAGCCACTGACCCCTCTTCTGATGTGTCCACCGAAAGCCTCCTGTCTGACAGTGAGCCCACTGGGGAGGAGAAAGAGTATGAGGAAAGGGCAGAGCCAGGCAGCCCATCAGGGTCACCTACAATCCAGGAGACACCCAGGGCCAAGACACCGGACTGGATGGTGACCATGGAGACCGGCTTCAGGTGCATGGCCTGCTGCCGGGTCTTCCCCACCTTGGAGATCCTCCAGCAGCACGTGAAGTTCGGCGTCCTGGAGGGCTTCAGCTGCCGTGTCTTTCATCTCACCATGGCCCAGTGGATGGGCAATGTGGAATCTGAGAGCACCCCTGAGGAGGAGGGCAGTGTGGAACCCAAGACCACCTTTGAGGACGAGGAGGACGAGGAGGACGAGGAGGACGAGGAGGATGGGGAGGACGAGGAAGAGAAGCTAGAAGGCCCCAGCCCGAAGAGACC
The DNA here is from genome assembly GCF_025265405.1 of Mesoplodon densirostris. NCBI lineage: Eukaryota > Metazoa > Chordata > Mammalia > Artiodactyla > Ziphiidae > Mesoplodon > Mesoplodon densirostris. Next base: position 100,403,128 of record NC_082663.1, on the reverse strand, counting down.
CCGCAGGCAGGGTCTTTTCTCTCTTTTGAGTTCCACACAGCAACTGAGATTCATGGGACAGAAGATCCTGGAGACGGTGTGGCCTTGGAAGAGGTAAGGCTTGAGGCTGGCACTCTTCTGAGCCTATGTCACGAGGGCCCAGAGGAGTCTAAGGGAAGGGGCCGCACACATGTGCTGGTTTACCTAATGGCTCTGCAGTTGCATCAACTTGGGACACACCCAGCACTTCCAAAGGAATTGAGCTCTGCTGACTTCAACAAGAAGGTGGAGCCTTTTCCTAGGAGTTTTCTCAGGGTCTGCACGATGGACCTCAACTCTTAAGAGGACGTACCACCAGCAGCTCCTTGTCGGCAGAGAGAGCCAGGAGTGGTCTGAAGAGAGGACAGGGGCCCTTGCAGGACCAGAACTTTGAGGTCTGAGAGCCTTTGGCCTGAGCTGAGATCTCACCCGGACCACTGTACCTAGCCTTCTGTGACAAAGGGGAATATGAAAGAGAGTCACGTGGAAATGAGGTCCCCCGAGATATGGAAGTGTTCCAGAACCTTCGTTGCGTGGTAGTTGATCTGGAGCCAAGCTCACTGTGGTGTGTCTGGATCTGAGCATTAAGGCAACGCTGGAGGGTAACCCTGACCAGCAGAGCTTGGAGTGCTGCTTGTCTCTTCCTGTTCTACCTCAGTTGTTTTATCCCTTCCAGGGAGAAGAAAGGACCCTCGGGAGAGTAGCAGACAGAATGCCGTGGTCTGAAGGAGGATGAAGGGACCGGCACTCAGTCTAACATCATATGACAATAGGAACGTCCTATGCAATAAAGGGCATTTTCCAAACCTTTCCTGGAGGTTTTAGTTAACTACATTTTTCTATCTATGCATCTATCTATCAGTCATCTACATCTGCATCTTTCAAGGTTTGTGAACAAGCTTTCACATAAGCACTAGAGACGTCCGCCAGCATTTTCCAGAAGGAGGCCTGGAAATTGCTGGGGACTTCTCACAAATAGGGAATGGCCACAACCCCTGCCACACAGACTATGCGCATGGCCCTCCTGACTTACTCCCACTCTCTCTCTGAATTTCCCAACGTCTGAGATGAGGGTGCTGGCTGGAGGCAATGATCGCGTGCAGGCTGAATCTTCTCCAGATTCTGATTCTCTTCCTGGGCCTATCGTCCTCAAGCACAGTCTCCATGTCCCTGGTCACACTGATCTCTCTCCTTCAGTCCTTCCCTCCCTCCCTCTCCTGCCTCCCAGTGCAGAGAATTCTTTTTTACATTTGAGACGAGATTTATTTTTTGTGCACAGAATTCTCACCTGTTCTACTGTGGCCTCTGTTTTGAACATTCCAAAGCTGAGAATTTTCTTTTTTTCTCCCTCATTTCTGCTGAGTCTTTACCTTCCTAATGCAGTGAACTCAGAGTGCCTAGCTGACTGGAGGGGGAAAAAAATCCAGGGAGAAAAGAGAAATAATACAAGAATATATCAGTTAATTTTTCATAGTGTTATCCAACTACATATTTTTAAAATTTTGGAATAATATTAGGAATATTCTCAGTATAAAAAACTGAATTATTGGGCTTCCCTGGTGGTGCAGTGGTTAAGAATATGCCTGCGAATGCAGGGGACATGGGTTCGAGCCCTGTTCTGGGAAGATCCCACATGCCACGGAGTAACTAAGCCCGCGCACCACAACTACTGAGCCTGCGCCCTAGAGCCCGTGTGTCACAACTACTGAGCCCACGTGCCACAACTACGGAAGCCTGCGTGCCTAGAGCCCGTGCTCCGCAACAAGAGAAGCCACTGCAATGAGAAGCCCGTGCACCACAGCCAAGAGTAGCCCCCGCTCACTGCAACTAGAGAACGCCCGCTAGCAGCAACAAAGACCCAATGCAGCCCAAAATAAATTAATTAATTTTTAAAAATTGAATTATTTTCAAGGGGACAATGTATAAAAGTACAATAAAAGTCCCCCTTCATAACCCCCCAACCCCACTCTCAAGATGGAATAGATATGGTGTGATACAATTTATAGTCGTACTACTACTACTCCTCCCACCGCAGCCGAAATCCTCTGAGCCCGGTGCAGCAGCTTCCTTTCACAATGCTAGGACCGGCCACAAAACAGATGATAATCCCTTTGGACATTTCAAGGAGCAGCACCAAGGGAACAGTACCTGGGAAATGCCACTGACAGCTCAGAATATCCATGGCATTTCTAGAGCCTCGGCACTGCTCTCGCTCTGGGAATGAAGGTCCAAAAAGCACGTCAGAGAATGTTCGTAATTGTAAACAAGCTCCACCTTTGAAACACAATCTACATAGAACCAAATATACAAGCCTGCACAATGGATGAAGCCAACGTCTCCTCCATGATTGCCCTTCTGACAACTTTGTTGTCTCCTCAACCATAAAAGGTGAACTTGAAACTCCCGACCTTGCCTTGTCACCAGAAACATCCAAGCTTGGATCAGTCTTTCTAAGACCAGATATTTGCTCTGTGAACTATTAGAGACTTGTCACATACACAGAAGTAGAACAGGATTATTTCTATCTACCTGGCGACCTGGAGTCTTTCACATTGCTCCTGTTAAAACTCTCAGAATACCAAAACTTTACCTACAAAGGGTTCAAGCTATGACACTCCCAATTCTCACAAACCTCCTCATCTCTTGTGAGTCACATGCAGCCAATTCCAGGAATTGGAAACATGGTTGTGAGGATGAAACTGACTTTGGGGCTCCCCTTGGATATGGTCTTCCAGACTTACCAAAAGGCCATTAAGAGGACGGTTTACCCCACCTCAGGGAAACCTGAGGCAGTATTTGCAGTCAAGGGCTGGCCATGGCTTCTGAGCTACATCCAAAAAGAATTTCATACCGTACCTGGATCTGCTGAAGCCATTTCTGACTGTCCGAGAGCCAGCATGTACCGCTCCTGAACTGCCTCCATTGTGGATCATCAGTGGGGCTGTCAGATTTACTAAATAAAAATACAGGATACCCAGTTAAACTTGAACTTCACATGAATAGTAAGTCATCACTTTTAGTATAAGTAGATCCTATGTACTATTTGGGGCATACTTATCTTCAAAATATACTCGTTGTTTTTCTGACATTCATATTTAACTGAACAGCCTATATTTTATCTGTCAACCCTACTCATCAGAAATGATGGAGTCTTATAGAGATCCAAGAGATGCCTCAGAGCATCCTCAGCTTTTATTTCTATGTCCTGGACAGTGCGCACGAGCTTCCCACTCACATTAATTGGCTATAACGGAGTATATTCTCCATTTTAGAGCCTTTTGTACTTGTCATTGTTATCATCTTCCTTATTTTAAAGAGATGTTTATTTTTTTCCAAACTTAATAGCTCATCCAAAAGTATTTGGAAGTTCATTCGACAAGGGAAAAACAACATGCTTCTGAAAAGTGAAGGGAACCGCCTGGTGTTTAGTAAAGCAGTATTAGGGAGATTGAAAAAGCCAAACTTAATAAGCAAATCTCTCCAAGGGTATTTTCAGAGCTTGATACCCTCCCACACCCTGAAAATATTATTACATCAAGAAGGTAGAACCTGCTAACCAAATGTAAGGCTCCCATATGATTCTATCAAACGGAGGATGCTTCTTTACTAAGCAGTGAGCACACCTGCTGCCCCAGGGACCTTGGCAGTTGCAATACAGAGCTCTTCCCTTTGGGATGGAAACAGCAAGTTGTCCTGTGGTCTACACGCTGGCCCCAAAAATACTACACTCCCAATACTTGTCAACTTTAAGTATTTTTCTACATATCTCCATTTTTCTGTTACTATTTGGACTACATCCTAGCCTTGACATTACATAAATTGCATTCAAGAAGCTATTTTTAAAAGTTGGTAGGAAATCTTAAATATATAGCTTACAGTCCCTGGCTTACTTTCATCCAGGTGCATAAGGGTTTTCAAAAGTAGTCAGGTTAGTTACCCCGTATCACAGCCCCACGCTTTTGTCAGAGATACAAAAATGGAACATGGTATTTAAGGTTTTAGTTGCCAAATCATCAAGCCTCCCAGACAGAGGCAATAGAGCAAAATGATTACAGAGGCATGGATTTTGATTTGCTCCAGTGTCTTGGGCAAGTCACTTGGCCTCTGTATTTATTTGTACTTATCTGCCCTTTTCTGTCCCTTGGGAGTTATAATTGTACCTAGTCCATGGGTATGTTGTACAAATTATCTGTAAAGTAGTTAGAAGAAACCGACACAGAGTAAGCACTCCACAGACATTGGCTATTAGCTACTGGAAATATTTCTCCATGAAACAGATTACTTTATCAGTGGATGACTCGGTGGGAGACAGTGAATCACAGCATCACAGCATGTTGCAAGTGACCTAGTACACACTCTTATGTGAAAAAAAGAAAAGTGTGCATGCGTAGAAAATGTCTGAAAGTTTACATAACGAATAGTTCATCATGTTAACTTTGAGGATTAGAATAAATCAGGAAAGGAGGAAAGAAAAACTTGAGTGTCATTCAATTTCTACATCATTTGTGTTTCTATACTGAGACTCTGAATACACTGGAAGTGCCATTTTTTTGAATGTGGCGGGATAAAGGTTTTCAAGTTCTCCTGATACATCCGTATTATTATTTCAGACTTGCTGGCATTTCTTGCCATCTTCGGATCTACACCCATTTGAGTCAGGGGGCCATTCTGGACGGAGGAGATAATAGAGCAGAAGTGAAGTGAGAGAAAAGGAGAGAAAAGATTTTCTCTTTTCTCTTCAAAGAGGAAAGGTCTTTGGAATGGGAACAACTCACAACCAAACTTTGGGGAAAGGATGTGATGGAAAACGAGACAAACATCCTACCCCTGTGATGAGAAGGATTCCCTGGGCTGGATGGAGGGAGGTCAGAGGTGGCTGGTGAGGAAACGAACTAGCGAGAAACACACACAAGTGCAGAGCAAACACCCCGAGGCCACTCAGCCTGACTCCATGCAAACATGTGTCCAGCAGCCAGCCCTTCACCTGTGGCTCCCTAGCAAGACAGGTACCTCGGGGGTGCCAACTCATTCTGAGTCCATTATGCCTGGCCATTCATAAACGGCTGTCTAACGTGTGAGGAATAAGCTCTCAATGTTTATGAGGAAATTGGGGAAGGAGATTGAAAGGTTACTTAAACGGAAAAAAAAAGAAGTTCAGGAAGGCAGGATGGTAGAGAGACAAGAAAAAGACCTTAAAACATAGAAAGGATTTGCCAAAGAAGAGAAAGAAAAAGAAATGTTTCCAAATGGGTTAACCTGCACCTAGGAAGTTAAGGAAGATTACTGATCTGTGAAGACTATGGAATAAAGAGAATAAAATTTATCAGAAGTTGCTGAGAATATGGTAAGCAGCATGATTATCAAATTATGAATTGGCTGCAATGGCATTCTAGGGGGACACTAGGAAGGGGAAGCAAATGTTCATGAGATGACAGTGGCAGGTGGAAAGTTGTTTCAGGGGAAGATCAGTCTTGCAGAGTGTGTATCAGAGGAGGGCAAGTGTGAGCAAGCAAGGAAATACTAAGTGTATACGGTTCCTTCACTGAGTGCACCCAGCCCCGTGGTCAGCCTTGAGAACAAGCAGGACTTCAGGTTCTGGAGCTACATTTCATTCATCAAGACTTGAGAAGACACCCTTAACTCAGGTCTTCTCTTCAAACTCCATCTTTCCTTCTTGACCTTCATTTGGCCTCTTCCCTTACCCTCAAGCTGTGGACTGAGGCCACAGAGCAAGATGGGTCACTAGTGTCCTCCATCCCCTGGCGACTGTGTTTCACATCAGTGGAGCACCAAAGGCAATAACCAAGTAACAGACTCAAGAGTGTAGGAAGAGGAAGAGATTCTGATAAGGCTTTCTGTGACAGTGTGGGCCGAGTCGGCTCTATATGGCTGGTATCACCTGAATGATGAGCAGCCTTAGGGGAGAAGTGCTCAGAAGGCAGAGCCTGGCTCTCTAGAGGCTCTGCGTCCTCACAGCCCACTCCAAGACCTCAGTTGCAGCTTCGGCCCCCAATCTCTCTCCCTCTGCCTACTCACAGGTTTTGAAGTCTTCTTTCCTCCACATTTCTCTTGAGAGGTGGAGGAGGAAGATGAGCTTCAGGCCAGCTCAGACTCCCCTGGGATCCCAGCAGGATGCCTATCATGAACCTCCCACCTTCTAGGAATCTCCTAACATCTCCACATTTGGGGAATTTTCATTTCAGCTATACTTCAATTGCTGGCTGGAGATGGCCTGTTGGAAGGTGGCTAAAGGCAAGTAGGAATCCTTCGGGCAGCCTGGCCCTTCTCGACTGTCAGACATCTTCAGGGATATTCTAGGAAACGTTGTTTGTTCTAGAGAAGGGAGGGAAACACTCCAATTGTCCAATAATGCTTGAATGGAAAATAAATGATGCTATACGCATGTGATGAAATAATATCAAACAGTCAAAAATCAAAGACCTAGATCTATATGGACTGATGTGGATAAATCTTGAAAAGATAATATTGATTGAAAGAAAATAAGATAAAGAATTTTAGATTATGATAACAGGTATGTAAGTATTTAAATATTTAAATCAATTCAACATATTGCTTCTATATATATAGAGGCAAGAATATAAACTTTATCCAAAGAACACATTATTTACATTTAATATGTTCATTTATCTAGGAAACCCAAAAGAACCCACAGATAAACTAGCAGGAACTAATAAGACGGTTCAACAAGGCACACACATACAAGATCAATACATTTTAAAAATCAATCAGGCTCCTCTACACTGGCGATAATAAATTAGAAACTGTAAAAGAAAATAAGAAAAAAAGAAGATCTAAAACTAGTCACAAGAGCCATATAAATTATTTAGAGCTAAGCATACGTAAAAGTAAATATAATTAACAAACTGAGTACGACCACTTAAACTCCGCCCAACCCAAGGATTAAAACACGCCTGTTCTTACTTTATGAGAACAGGCCCTCTTCTTAAGTAGTAGATCAGTACGTGAGAGTGAATCAAAGAAACACAGCATTTGAAAAGTCAGCTAGGCCAAGCCTCTCGATCGCACAGACAGAAGCTATAGCCCAGACAGGTTGAGTTACTTGGTAAAGGGCCCAATGTCCTGACTCAAGGACTAGCATTTTTCACTCATTCGTAAGATACAATCAAATTCAGTACCTTGGAAAGAGATGGGAAAAAATGAAGAAATCAATTATATAGTTTCTCATCTTTAAGTACAGAAATAGCCGTGACAAAATTACAGGTATTGAGGGAAAATTGAAGCGCAGAGTTTAAAATGTCAATAATCCACAGGGAAACTGGAGACCATTTAAAATATTCATATTAAATCTCTATATAAGACATTAAAAGATCTCCAGTCAAAATGTTCATTTTATAATAGATATGGTATGATACAATTTATAATAGATGTGGTATGAACCTTTCCCTTTCATGGGAAAGGTTCAGCTGGGAAACAGGAATTGTTCTTGAAAACGGGGCCTGTGCTATTGCAGAGACTGTGCTGAACCTAGGTCAACAGAATGCTCTGATGTCATCACTGAGGTCACAGAATCCTGCTGTGCGCCTGGCAACCTTGCAAACTTAACAGCCCTGGTGAGCACTAGGCAGCACTGCTGGTTCACTAAGTGGTACAAGGTTTTCAGCCATTTAGGAGACTTGACTATTTTGATTTGTATTGAATCATTTCAACGGATTGCCCAAGAGCCAACAAGGGCCAACCTGTAGCGAAGAGGAGGAGTTGGACATCTCTTGAGGCATCTTCTAAGGGAGACTTCTAGTTGGTACCATGAAACGGCGACAAAAGAGGAAACATCTGGAAAATGAAGAGTCCCAGGAAACTGCCGAGAAGGGAGGAGGTATGTGGGGGGCAACTTGTCTCGGGCACATGGGTTTCTGCCAAACTGAACCTTCTCTAGGAAGCGGGAAACTGAGAACGTGTCACCTGTGAAGCAGGGAGCGAGAGACCTTGTCTCACTGATGCTGCCGTATCCATCCGGAGCGTCCCTGTGGTGTGAGACGGCACAGAACGGCCAGATGCCCCCTGGGAGATGGGAGGTCAGCTCCGCTGCTCTGAGGACTCTCTCCTGGGGCTGCCGGGCCTGGAGCTTTGTCGGACTCACAGCAGGCTGCATCCTGCTTGCACAGACCTAGAGGTGCAGCTTTTCTCAGTCCCCGATTTCTCTCTTATTCTCTTGGATCTTTCCCTGGGGTCATGAGGTGGGGGATGTGAAGGATGCAAGGATGCTGAGAGAGACCCATGACTTGCTTGGCCTCTTTTACCAAAGTGGAAAGAGAAGCCCCATGAGTTGAAGACCCTGTTGAAAAATATCTTGACAAGTGGAATGCAGTTCGAAAGACGATTGTTTGCCTAGGGATGGTGTCATATTGAAAGCAAGGAGGTTTTATTCCTTCAACAGGAACAATTTCCCAAAGGAGACCAAGGGAAGGGAAGGGCTTTCCAGAGACTGAGACCGCGTGGGCAAGGGTGAGAAATGTCCTCAGGGTCCTGCCGGGAGCTCTGAGAGCCACGGGCCACGTGGTGCCTGTGTGCATTAAATGTAGGCGAGTAGCTTGCCCTGGGAGGGGGTGGTCACCCCAGAGATCCAGCTAGAGGTCTCTGCCCCAGATTAGAGCCCAGTAGCTCCTACCAGGCCCAGGGCCCTGGAGACTGTAGGATGGGCCCTGGGAATGGAGCTCTAGACAGCAGGCAGATTTTCAGGCAGTGGCTGGGACAGGCTGGGGAAGGCAATGACTGCCCCTGACCATTCAGAATATTTTTCTCTATGTTCCTGTGGGGGGGGGAGGGGGTAGTGCAGAGAAGAGCAGGATGAATGGGGGTAGAGTGCTTATCAGATATAAACTCTGCGTGGTACAGTTCTTGTCACCCTGCCTGGACCTGGCTGACACTCGGTGTACGTAAGAGTGTATACAGAACTCTTGTTAGGGGTGTTTTATGAGACAGTAACTCATACACCCATGGACACTCTGATACAGCAAAAATATCACACACCCCACATATAACTTCCGTATTAAACCACACACAGCACATGGAGGTATATACACGCATCCCTCCTGTACTACGTTCTCATACAACCCACCTGTATCACAATCCTCTCCTCCAACACCAAACGCTGGAGATGAGATATGTACATAGACACACACACTATATATATAGGACACACACACACACACACACTATATATATATGTATCTCCTCAACTCTCGCACAAACACAGCTAACTTCAGCCATCGCTAAATACCTCTATAAGAACCAGTCACGTGTCATACACACCACACTTGTAACACATTCTTGAGTAATGCCAGACCCGCTTTGTACAAACCACAGTAAACCACAGTCTCACTAACCCATGTCAGGGTTGCTAGATAAAATATGGGCTATCCAGTTCAATTTTAATTCCAGATAAACAACAAGTAATTTTTCAGTATCAGTATGTACCATATTTGTATGGGCCATACTTACACTAAAAATAAGTAAGACCAAATACTGCATGGGAATGCTTACACTACAAAATTATTCTGGGTTTATCTGAAACTGAAATTTAACTGGGTGCCCTGTATTTTTCTTCGCTTAGTCTGGCAACCCTTATATACTTACCACCAGCTCAGGTATTATATATTTATTGTATTTTTGTTTAGTGTGTGTCTTCCTCTACTAGAATGTGCAGCGTTACCAGAGACTACAACAATGCAAGAGGGCCGGATACACAGGAGTAGCTGCTTACTGAATCTTGGTGAATCAATGAATGAACACACACCATAAATACAAGCCATACCATGTAATGAGGAAAAGTTACATGTCCCAGAATTCCTGACTTGTGAACAGAAACCATGCACACAAAGGCCACAGACACAGATAAGACACATCTCCACCGTGCTCCGCATGCCAACCCCACACTTACCACAGACTTAACTGATACACATCACTCACTCTTCCCACATACTCACAGTCACCACCGAGGCCTACATTACCAACAAGACAGTGACAGAGTAAGTACTGATTTGAATTAAACACTGGAGTATCCACTGGGAACCACACTCTCAACTGTGTGTATTTACTGCACCTGACACGTGCCAGACACTCGGTAAGTATTTGTGGACAGAGGACTGATGAACCCACCCTGAGCCTTTCATTCCTCCCTCAGGAATCTCGAAGTCACAAGAGGATCTCCCTCAGCTTGGATCCACTGTGGTGGCCAAAGGCTGCAGCCCAGGGGCAGGGGAGGTCTCCTCTGCCTCTACATACTTCTCCTGTGCTTCTTCTCCGCGCAAGCTCATCTACGCTGGTAAGGGCGCGGGACTCCTCAGGTGAGGGGGTGTTTGGCTGTGAGGCAGGAGGCACACAGATCCCAGGGAGGCTGAGAGGAAACCCAGGGTCATCAGAGGTGATGAGGGCTCTGTGGAGGAGCCTGGGCAGGATGGCTGAGCTCTCACGAGGGCGTGGATCCCAGCTGAGTCTGGGGGTGTGTGTGAATCCTGGTACTACCATGGTGGGGAAGTCAAGGAGCAGGGGCCGGAAAGGTCTGGGCTTGAGGTGGAGGGAAGAGGGACCAGATTCAGCATCTTCAGAGGAAAATGTAGGCTTTGTCTTTGCCTTTGCTTCCAGAGAAGCACAGAGTTCTGCATCATAGACCCCCAGCCTGAGAGCAGGACCCTCCAGCTCAGGTCCACACAGCTCACACATACATCAGCCCTCCAGGCACAGCCCTTCTCAGTGCACACAGAAACCCCAAGCACCACAGCCCCATTCCACGAGTAATGCATCACCGATGTTCCCAAACTCACACTCCTCGTCGTACACGCATCCATCCGCATCCCTCACATACCACAGCCCTCACCACCATACTCCACACCCCTGTATACAGACACCGCTCCAGTATCCCCCCACACGCACATGAAAAGCCCACAGATGACACCAGATACACCGCTCCGTCCTACGGCCAACAGACACCAAGCTCACGACATAGCTACGTCATGCAAATGTCCCTCTCTCGTCTACCACACCTGCTCCCTCAGCTTCCGGCATGGCCCATGCATGTTATTATGGTTTTAATTTCCTTTTTCAGGAATCCGGAGATCATATCGAGACACTGCCCAGCCTACAGCACACCTAGCCCAGGATCAGGAAGAAGGAGAGACCGCTCCCCCATCACACTGTGTCTCCTCCTCACCCTCTTCACCCTGTAAGAACAATCTGCACCCAGACAAAGAGGAAAGGGGCATGAAAATATACTATATGCAGGTACAAGTGAACAAGGGTGTAGCTGTCTCCTGGAAGACAAAGAAACCCTTGGAGTTGCCTGAAAAGCAGCTATCAATAGAAGAAGTGATCCTTCCTGAGGATGTGTGCACAGTAGCCACTGACCCCTCTTCTGATGTGTCCACCGAAAGCCTCCTGTCTGACAGTGAGCCCACTGGGGAGGAGAAAGAGTATGAGGAAAGGGCAGAGCCAGGCAGCCCATCAGGGTCACCTACAATCCAGGAGACACCCAGGGCCAAGACACCGGACTGGATGGTGACCATGGAGACCGGCTTCAGGTGCATGGCCTGCTGCCGGGTCTTCCCCACCTTGGAGATCCTCCAGCAGCACGTGAAGTTCGGCGTCCTGGAGGGCTTCAGCTGCCGTGTCTTTCATCTCACCATGGCCCAGTGGATGGGCAATGTGGAATCTGAGAGCACCCCTGAGGAGGAGGGCAGTGTGGAACCCAAGACCACCTTTGAGGACGAGGAGGACGAGGAGGACGAGGAGGACGAGGAGGACGAGGAGGATGGGGAGGACGAGGAAGAGAAGCTAGAAGGCCCCAGCCCGAAGAGACCCCGCAGGCAGGGTCTTTTCTCTCTTTTGAGTTCCACACAGCAACTGAGATTCATGGGACAGAAGATCCTGGAGACGGTGTGGCCTTGGAAGAGGTAAGGCTTGAGGCTGGCACTCTTCTGAGCCTATGTCACGAGGGCCCAGAGGAGTCTAAGGGAAGGGGCCGCACACATGTGCTGGTTTACCTAATGGCTCTGCAGTTGCATCAACTTGGGACACACCCAGCACTTCCAAAGGAATTGAGCTCTGCTGACTTCAACAAGAAGGTGGAGCCTTTTCCTAGGAGTTTTCTCAGGGTCTGCACGATGGACCTCAACTCTTAAGAGGACGTACCACCAGCAGCTCCTTGTCGGCAGAGAGAGCCAGGAGTGGTCTGAAGAGAGGACAGGGGCCCTTGCAGGACCAGAACTTTGAGGTCTGAGAGCCTTTGGCCTGAGCTGAGATCTCACCCGGACCACTGTACCTAGCCTTCTGTGACAAAGGGGAATATGAAAGAGAGTCACGTGGAAATGAGGTCCCCCGAGATATGGAAGTGTTCCAGAACCTTCGTTGCGTGGTAGTTGATCTGGAGCCAAGCTCACTGTGGTGTGTCTGGATCTGAGCATTAAGGCAACGCTGGAGGGTAACCCTGACCAGCAGAGCTTGGAGTGCTGCTTGTCTCTTCCTGTTCTACCTCAGTTGTTTTATCCCTTCCAGGGAGAAGAAAGGACCCTCGGGAGAGTAGCAGACAGAATGCCGTGGTCTGAAGGAGGATGAAGGGACCGGCACTCAGTCTAACATCATATGACAATAGGAACGTCCTATGCAATAAAGGGCATTTTCCAAACCTTTCCTGGAGGTTTTAGTTAACTACATTTTTCTATCTATGCATCTATCTATCAGTCATCTACATCTGCATCTTTCAAGGTTTGTGAACAAGCTTTCACATAAGCACTAGAGACGTCCGCCAGCATTTTCCAGAAGGAGGCCTGGAAATTGCTGGGGACTTCTCACAAATAGGGAATGGCCACAACCCCTGCCACACAGACTATGCGCATGGCCCTCCTGACTTACTCCCACTCTCTCTCTGAATTTCCCAACGTCTGAGATGAGGGTGCTGGCTGGAGGCAATGATCGCGTGCAGGCTGAATCTTCTCCAGATTCTGATTCTCTTCCTGGGCCTATCGTCCTCAAGCACAGTCTCCATGTCCCTGGTCACACTGATCTCTCTCCTTCAGTCCTTCCCTCCCTCCCTCTCCTGCCTCCCAGTGCAGAGAATTCTTTTTTACATTTGAGACGAGATTTATTTTTTGTGCACAGAATTCTCACCTGTTCTACTGTGGCCTCTGTTTTGAACATTCCAAAGCTGAGAATTTTCTTTTTTTCTCCCTCATTTCTGCTGAGTCTTTACCTTCCTAATGCAGTGAACTCAGAGTGCCTAGCTGACTGGAGGGGGAAAAAAATCCAGGGAGAAAAGAGAAATAATACAAGAATATATCAGTTAATTTTTCATAGTGTTATCCAACTACATATTTTTAAAATTTTGGAATAATATTAGGAATATTCTCAGTATAAAAAACTGAATTATTGGGCTTCCCTGGTGGTGCAGTGGTTAAGAATATGCCTGCGAATGCAGGGGACATGGGTTCGAGCCCTGTTCTGGGAAGATCCCACATGCCACGGAGTAACTAAGCCCGCGCACCACAACTACTGAGCCTGCGCCCTAGAGCCCGTGTGTCACAACTACTGAGCCCACGTGCCACAACTACGGAAGCCTGCGTGCCTAGAGCCCGTGCTCCGCAACAAGAGAAGCCACTGCAATGAGAAGCCCGTGCACCACAGCCAAGAGTAGCCCCCGCTCACTGCAACTAGAGAACGCCCGCTAGCAGCAACAAAGACTCAATGCAGCCCAAAATAAATTAATTAATTTTTAAAAATTGAATTATTTTCAAGGGGACAATGTATAAAAGTACAATAAAAGTCCCCCTTCATAACCCCCCAACCCCACTCTCAAGATGGAATAGATATGGTGTGATACAATTTATAGTCGTACTACTACTACTCCTCCCACCGCAGCCGAAATCCTCTGAGCCCGGTGCAGCAGCTTCCTTTCACAATGCTAGGACCGGCCACAAAACAGATGATAATCCCTTTGGACATTTCAAGGAGCAGCACCAAGGGAACAGTACCTGGGAAATGCCACTGACAGCTCAGAATATCCATGGCATTTCTAGAGCCTCGGCACTGCTCTCGCTCTGGGAATGAAGGTCCAAAAAGCACGTCAGAGAATGTTCGTAATTGTAAACAAGCTCCACCTTTGAAACACAATCTACATAGAACCAAATATACAAGCCTGCACAATGGATGAAGCCAACGTCTCCTCCATGATTGCCCTTCTGACAACTTTGTTGTCTCCTCAACCATAAAAGGTGAACTTGAAACTCCCGACCTTGCCTTGTCACCAGAAACATCCAAGCTTGGATCAGTCTTTCTAAGACCAGATATTTGCTCTGTGAACTATTAGAGACTTGTCACATACACAGAAGTAGAACAGGATTATTTCTATCTACCTGGCGACCTGGAGTCTTTCACATTGCTCCTGTTAAAACTCTCAGAATACCAAAACTTTACCTACAAAGGGTTCAAGCTATGACACTCCCAATTCTCACAAACCTCCTCATCTCTTGTGAGTCACATGCAGCCAATTCCAGGAATTGGAAACATGGTTGTGAGGATGAAACTGACTTTGGGGCTCCCCTTGGATATGGTCTTCCAGACTTACCAAAAGGCCATTAAGAGGACGGTTTACCCCACCTCAGGGAAACCTGAGGCAGTATTTGCAGTCAAGGGCTGGCCATGGCTTCTGAGCTACATCCAAAAAGAATTTCATACCGTACCTGGATCTGCTGAAGCCATTTCTGACTGTCCGAGAGCCAGCATGTACCGCTCCTGAACTGCCTCCATTGTGGATCATCAGTGGGGCTGTCAGATTTACTAAATAAAAATACAGGATACCCAGTTAAACTTGAACTTCACATGAATAGTAAGTCATCACTTTTAGTATAAGTAGATCCTATGTACTATTTGGGGCATACTTATCTTCAAAATATACTCGTTGTTTTTCTGACATTCATATTTAACTGAACAGCCTATATTTTATCTGTCAACCCTACTCATCAGAAATGATGGAGTCTTATAGAGATCCAAGAGATGCCTCAGAGCATCCTCAGCTTTTATTTCTATGTCCTGGACAGTGCGCACGAGCTTCCCACTCACATTAATTGGCTATAACGGAGTATATTCTCCATTTTAGAGCCTTTTGTACTTGTCATTGTTATCATCTTCCTTATTTTAAAGAGATGTTTATTTTTTTCCAAACTTAATAGCTCATCCAAAAGTATTTGGAAGTTCATTCGACAAGGGAAAAACAACATGCTTCTGAAAAGTGAAGGGAACCGCCTGGTGTTTAGTAAAGCAGTATTAGGGAGATTGAAAAAGCCAAACTTAATAAGCAAATCTCTCCAAGGGTATTTTCAGAGCTTGATACCCTCCCACACCCTGAAAATATTATTACATCAAGAAGGTAGAACCTGCTAACCAAATGTAAGGCTCCCATATGATTCTATCAAACGGAGGATGCTTCTTTACTAAGCAGTGAGCACACCTGCTGCCCCAGGGACCTTGGCAGTTGCAATACAGAGCTCTTCCCTTTGGGATGGAAACAGCAAGTTGTCCTGTGGTCTACACGCTGGCCCCAAAAATACTACACTCCCAATACTTGTCAACTTTAAGTATTTTTCTACATATCTCCATTTTTCTGTTACTATTTGGACTACATCCTAGCCTTGACATTACATAAATTGCATTCAAGAAGCTATTTTTAAAAGTTGGTAGGAAATCTTAAATATATAGCTTACAGTCCCTGGCTTACTTTCATCCAGGTGCATAAGGGTTTTCAAAAGTAGTCAGGTTAGTTACCCCGTATCACAGCCCCACGCTTTTGTCAGAGATACAAAAATGGAACATGGTATTTAAGGTTTTAGTTGCCAAATCATCAAGCCTCCCAGACAGAGGCAATAGAGCAAAATGATTACAGAGGCATGGATTTTGATTTGCTCCAGTGTCTTGGGCAAGTCACTTGGCCTCTGTATTTATTTGTACTTATCTGCCCTTTTCTGTCCCTTGGGAGTTATAATTGTACCTAGTCCATGGGTATGTTGTACAAATTATCTGTAAAGTAGTTAGAAGAAACCGACACAGAGTAAGCACTCCACAGACATTGGCTATTAGCTACTGGAAATATTTCTCCATGAAACAGATTACTTTATCAGTGGATGACTCGGTGGGAGACAGTGAATCACAGCATCACAGCATGTTGCAAGTGACCTAGTACACACTCTTATGTGAAAAAAAGAAAAGTGTGCATGCGTAGAAAATGTCTGAAAGTTTACATAACGAATAGTTCATCATGTTAACTTTGAGGATTAGAATAAATCAGGAAAGGAGGAAAGAAAAACTTGAGTGTCATTCAATTTCTACATCATTTGTGTTTCTATACTGAGACTCTGAATACACTGGAAGTGCCATTTTTTTGAATGTGGCGGGATAAAGGTTTTCAAGTTCTCCTGATACATCCGTATTATTATTTCAGACTTGCTGGCATTTCTTGCCATCTTCGGATCTACACCCATTTGAGTCAGGGGGCCATTCTGGACGGAGGAGATAATAGAGCAGAAGTGAAGTGAGAGAAAAGGAGAGAAAAGATTTTCTCTTTTCTCTTCAAAGAGGAAAGGTCTTTGGAATGGGAACAACTCACAACCAAACTTTGGGGAAAGGATGTGATGGAAAACGAGACAAACATCCTACCCCTGTGATGAGAAGGATTCCCTGGGCTGGATGGAGGGAGGTCAGAGGTGGCTGGTGAGGAAACGAACTAGCGAGAAACACACACAAGTGCAGAGCAAACACCCCGAGGCCACTCAGCCTGACTCCATGCAAACATGTGTCCAGCAGCCAGCCCTTCACCTGTGGCTCCCTAGCAAGACAGGTACCTCGGGGGTGCCAACTCATTCTGAGTCCATTATGCCTGGCCATTCATAAACGGCTGTCTAACGTGTGAGGAATAAGCTCTCAATGTTTATGAGGAAATTGGGGAAGGAGATTGAAAGGTTACTTAAACGGAAAAAAAAAGAAGTTCAGGAAGGCAGGATGGTAGAGAGACAAGAAAAAGACCTTAAAACATAGAAAGGATTTGCCAAAGAAGAGAAAGAAAAAGAAATGTTTCCAAATGGGTTAACCTGCACCTAGGAAGTTAAGGAAGATTACTGATCTGTGAAGACTATGGAATAAAGAGAATAAAATTTATCAGAAGTTGCTGAGAATATGGTAAGCAGCATGATTATCAAATTATGAATTGGCTGCAATGGCATTCTAGGGGGACACTAGGAAGGGGAAGCAAATGTTCATGAGATGACAGTGGCAGGTGGAAAGTTGTTTCAGGGGAAGATCAGTCTTGCAGAGTGTGTATCAGAGGAGGGCAAGTGTGAGCAAGCAAGGAAATACTAAGTGTATACGGTTCCTTCACTGAGTGCACCCAGCCCCGTGGTCAGCCTTGAGAACAAGCAGGACTTCAGGTACTGGAGCTACATTTCATTCATCAAGACTTGAGAAGACACCCTTAACTCAGGTCTTCTCTTCAAACTCCATCTTTCCTTCTTGACCTTCATTTGGCCTCTTCCCTTACCCTCAAGCTGTGGACTGAGGCCACAGAGCAAGATGGGTCACTAGTGTCCTCCATCCCCTGGCGACTGTGTTTCACATCAGTGGAGCACCAAAGGCAATAACCAAGTAACAGACTCAAGAGTGTAGGAAGAGGAAGAGATTCTGATAAGGCTTTCTGTGACAGTGTGGGCCGAGTCGGCTCTATATGGCTGGTATCACCTGAATGATGAGCAGCCTTAGGGGAGAAGTGCTCAGAAGGCAGAGCCTGGCTCTCTAGAGGCTCTGCGTCCTCACAGCCCACTCCAAGACCTCAGTTGCAGCTTCGGCCCCCAATCTCTCTCCCTCTGCCTACTCACAGGTTTTGAAGTCTTCTTTCCTCCACATTTCTCTTGAGAGGTGGAGGAGGAAGATGAGCTTCAGGCCAGCTCAGACTCCCCTGGGATCCCAGCAGGATGCCTATCATGAACCTCCCACCTTCTAGGAATCTCCTAACATCTCCACATTTGGGGAATTTTCATTTCAGCTATACTTCAATTGCTGGCTGGAGATGGCCTGTTGGAAGGTGGCTAAAGGCAAGTAGGAATCCTTCGGGCAGCCTGGCCCTTCTCGACTGTCAGACATCTTCAGGGATATTCTAGGAAACGTTGTTTGTTCTAGAGAAGGGAGGGAAACACTCCAATTGTCCAATAATGCTTGAATGGAAAATAAATGATGCTATACGCATGTGATGAAATAATATCAAACAGTCAAAAATCAAAGACCTAGATCTATATGGACTGATGTGGATAAATCTTGAAAAGATAATATTGATTGAAAGAAAATAAGATAAAGAATTTTAGATTATGATAACAGGTATGTAAGTATTTAAATATTTAAATCAATTCAACATATTGCTTCTATATATATAGAGGCAAGAATATAAACTTTATCCAAAGAACACATTATTTACATTTAATATGTTCATTTATCTAGGAAACCCAAAAGAACCCACAGATAAACTAGCAGGAACTAATAAGACGGTTCAACAAGGCACACACATACAAGATCAATACATTTTAAAAATCAATCAGGCTCCTCTACACTGGCGATAATAAATTAGAAACTGTAAAAGAAAATAAGAAAAAAAGAAGATCTAAAACTAGTCACAAGAGCCATATAAATTATTTAGAGCTAAGCATACGTAAAAGTAAATATAATTAACAAACTGAGTACGACCACTTAAACTCCGCCCAACCCAAGGATTAAAACACGCCTGTTCTTACTTTATGAGAACAGGCCCTCTTCTTAAGTAGTAGATCAGTACGTGAGAGTGAATCAAAGAAACACAGCATTTGAAAAGTCAGCTAGGCCAAGCCTCTCGATCGCACAGACAGAAGCTATAGCCCAGACAGGTTGAGTTACTTGGTAAAGGGCCCAATGTCCTGACTCAAGGACTAGCATTTTTCACTCATTCGTAAGATACAATCAAATTCAGTACCTTGGAAAGAGATGGGAAAAAATGAAGAAATCAATTATATAGTTTCTCATCTTTAAGTACAGAAATAGCCGTGACAAAATTACAGGTATTGAGGGAAAATTGAAGCGCAGAGTTTAAAATGTCAATAATCCACAGGGAAACTGGAGACCATTTAAAATATTCATATTAAATCTCTATATAAGACATTAAAAGATCTCCAGTCAAAATGTTCATTTTATAATAGATATGGTATGATACAATTTATAATAGATGTGGTATGAACCTTTCCCTTTCATGGGAAAGGTTCAGCTGGGAAACAGGAATTGTTCTTGAAAACGGGGCCTGTGCTATTGCAGAGACTGTGCTGAACCTAGGTCAACAGAATGCTCTGATGTCATCACTGAGGTCACAGAATCCTGCTGTGCGCCTGGCAACCTTGCAAACTTAACAGCCCTGGTGAGCACTAGGCAGCACTGCTGGTTCACTAAGTGGTACAAGGTTTTCAGCCATTTAGGAGACTTGACTATTTTGATTTGTATTGAATCATTTCAACGGATTGCCCAAGAGCCAACAAGGGCCAACCTGTAGCGAAGAGGAGGAGTTGGACATCTCTTGAGGCATCTTCTAAGGGAGACTTCTAGTTGGTACCATGAAACGGCGACAAAAGAGGAAACATCTGGAAAATGAAGAGTCCCAGGAAACTGCCGAGAAGGGAGGAGGTATGTGGGGGGCAACTTGTCTCGGGCACATGGGTTTCTGCCAAACTGAACCTTCTCTAGGAAGCGGGAAACTGAGAACGTGTCACCTGTGAAGCAGGGAGCGAGAGACCTTGTCTCACTGATGCTGCCGTATCCATCCGGAGCGTCCCTGTGGTGTGAGACGGCACAGAACGGCCAGATGCCCCCTGGGAGATGGGAGGTCAGCTCCGCTGCTCTGAGGACTCTCTCCTGGGGCTGCCGGGCCTGGAGCTTTGTCGGACTCACAGCAGGCTGCATCCTGCTTGCACAGACCTAGAGGTGCAGCTTTTCTCAGTCCCCGATTTCTCTCTTATTCTCTTGGATCTTTCCCTGGGGTCATGAGGTGGGGGATGTGAAGGATGCAAGGATGCTGAGAGAGACCCATGACTTGCTTGGCCTCTTTTACCAAAGTGGAAAGAGAAGCCCCATGAGTTGAAGACCCTGTTGAAAAATATCTTGACAAGTGGAATGCAGTTCGAAAGACGATTGTTTGCCTAGGGATGGTGTCATATTGAAAGCAAGGAGGTTTTATTCCTTCAACAGGAACAATTTCCCAAAGGAGACCAAGGGAAGGGAAGGGCTTTCCAGAGACTGAGACCGCGTGGGCAAGGGTGAGAAATGTCCTCAGGGTCCTGCCGGGAGCTCTGAGAGCCACGGGCCACGTGGTGCCTGTGTGCATTAAATGTAGGCGAGTAGCTTGCCCTGGGAGGGGGTGGTCACCCCAGAGATCCAGCTAGAGGTCTCTGCCCCAGATTAGAGCCCAGTAGCTCCTACCAGGCCCAGGGCCCTGGAGACTGTAGGATGGGCCCTGGGAATGGAGCTCTAGACAGCAGGCAGATTTTCAGGCAGTGGCTGGGACAGGCTGGGGAAGGCAATGACTGCCCCTGACCATTCAGAATATTTTTCTCTATGTTCCTGTGGGGGGGGGGAGGGGGTAGTGCAGAGAAGAGCAGGATGAATGGGGGTAGAGTGCTTATCAGATATAAACTCTGCGTGGTACAGTTCTTGTCACCCTGCCTGGACCTGGCTGACACTCGGTGTACGTAAGAGTGTATACAGAACTCTTGTTAGGGGTGTTTTATGAGACAGTAACTCATACACCCATGGACACTCTGATACAGCAAAAATATCACACACCCCACATATAACTTCCGTATTAAACCACACACAGCACATGGAGGTATATACACGCATCCCTCCTGTACTACGTTCTCATACAACCCACCTGTATCACAATCCTCTCCTCCAACACCAAACGCTGGAGATGAGATATGTACATAGACACACACACTATATATATAGGACACACACACACACACACACTATATATATATGTATCTCCTCAACTCTCGCACAAACACAGCTAACTTCAGCCATCGCTAAATACCTCTATAAGAACCAGTCACGTGTCATACACACCACACTTGTAACACATTCTTGAGTAATGCCAGACCCGCTTTGTACAAACCACAGTAAACCACAGTCTCACTAACCCATGTCAGGGTTGCTAGATAAAATATGGGCTATCCAGTTCAATTTTAATTCCAGATAAACAACAAGTAATTTTTCAGTATCAGTATGTACCATATTTGTATGGGCCATACTTACACTAAAAATAAGTAAGACCAAATACTGCATGGGAATGCTTACACTACAAAATTATTCTGGGTTTATCTGAAACTGAAATTTAACTGGGTGCCCTGTATTTTTCTTCGCTTAGTCTGGCAACCCTTATATACTTACCACCAGCTCAGGTATTATATATTTATTGTATTTTTGTTTAGTGTGTGTCTTCCTCTACTAGAATGTGCAGCGTTACCAGAGACTACAACAATGCAAGAGGGCCGGATACACAGGAGTAGCTGCTTACTGAATCTTGGTGAATCAATGAATGAACACACACCATAAATACAAGCCATACCATGTAATGAGGAAAAGTTACATGTCCCAGAATTCCTGACTTGTGAACAGAAACCATGCACACAAAGGCCACAGACACAGATAAGACACATCTCCACCGTGCTCCGCATGCCAACCCCACACTTACCACAGACTTAACTGATACACATCACTCACTCTTCCCACATACTCACAGTCACCACCGAGGCCTACATTACCAACAAGACAGTGACAGAGTAAGTACTGATTTGAATTAAACACTGGAGTATCCACTGGGAACCACACTCTCAACTGTGTGTATTTACTGCACCTGACACATGCCAGACACTCGGTAAGTATTTGTGGACAGAGGACTGATGAACCCACCCTGAGCCTTTCATTCCTCCCTCAGGAATCTCGAAGTCACAAGAGGATCTCCCTCAGCTTGGATCCACTGTGGTGGCCAAAGGCTGCAGCCCAGGGGCAGGGGAGGTCTCCTCTGCCTCTACATACTTCTCCTGTGCTTCTTCTCCGCGCAAGCTCATCTACGCTGGTAAGGGCGCGGGACTCCTCAGGTGAGGGGGTGTTTGGCTGTGAGGCAGGAGGCACACAGATCCCAGGGAGGCTGAGAGGAAACCCAGGGTCATCAGAGGTGATGAGGGCTCTGTGGAGGAGCCTGGGCAGGATGGCTGAGCTCTCACGAGGGCGTGGATCCCAGCTGAGTCTGGGGGTGTGTGTGAATCCTGGTACTACCATGGTGGGGAAGTCAAGGAGCAGGGGCCGGAAAGGTCTGGGCTTGAGGTGGAGGGAAGAGGGACCAGATTCAGCATCTTCAGAGGAAAATGTAGGCTTTGTCTTTGCCTTTGCTTCCAGAGAAGCACAGAGTTCTGCATCATAGACCTCCAGCCTGAGAGCAGGACCCTCCAGCTCAGGTCCACACAGCTCACACATACATCAGCCCTCCAGGCACAGCCCTTCTCAGTGCACACAGAAACCCCAAGCACCACAGCCCCATTCCACGAGTAATGCATCACCGATGTTCCCAAACTCACACTCCTCGTCGTACACGCATCCATCCGCATCCCTCACATACCACAGCCCTCACCACCATACTCCACACCCCTGTATACAGACACCGCTCCAGTATCCCCCCACACGCACATGAAAAGCCCACAGATGACACCAGATACACCGCTCCGTCCTACGGCCAACAGACACCAAGCTCACGACATAGCTACGTCATGCAAATGTCCCTCTCTCGTCTACCACACCTGCTCCCTCAGCTTCCGGCATGGCCCATGCATGTTATTATGGTTTTAATTTCCTTTTTCAGGAATCCGGAGATCATATCGAGACACTGCCCAGCCTACAGCACACCTAGCCCAGGATCAGGAAGAAGGAGAGACCGCTCCCCCATCACACTGTGTCTCCTCCTCACCCTCTTCACCCTGTAAGAACAATCTGCACCCAGACAAAGAGGAAAGGGGCATGAAAATATACTATATGCAGGTACAAGTGAACAAGGGTGTAGCTGTCTCCTGGAAGACAAAGAAACCCTTGGAGTTGCCTGAAAAGCAGCTATCAATAGAAGAAGTGATCCTTCCTGAGGATGTGTGCACAGTAGCCACTGACCCCTCTTCTGATGTGTCCACCGAAAGCCTCCTGTCTGACAGTGAGCCCACTGGGGAGGAGAAAGAGTATGAGGAAAGGGCAGAGCCAGGCAGCCCATCAGGGTCACCTACAATCCAGGAGACACCCAGGGCCAAGACACCGGACTGGATGGTGACCATGGAGACCGGCTTCAGGTGCATGGCCTGCTGCCGGGTCTTCCCCACCTTGGAGATCCTCCAGCAGCACGTGAAGTTCGGCGTCCTGGAGGGCTTCAGCTGCCGTGTCTTTCATCTCACCATGTCCCAGTGGATGGGCAATGTGGAATCTGAGAGCACCCCTGAGGAGGAGGGCAGTGTGGAACCCAAGACCACCTTTGAGGACGAGGAGGACGAGGAGGACGAGGAGGACGAGGAGGACGAGGAGGATGGGGAGGACGAGGAAGAGAAGCTAGAAGGCCCCAGCCCGAAGAGACCCCGCAGGCAGGGTCTTTTCTCTCTTTTGAGTTCCACACAGCAACTGAGATTCATGGGACAGAAGATCCTGGAGACGGTGTGGCCTTGGAAGAGGTAAGGCTTGAGGCTGGCACTCTTCTGAGCCTATGTCACGAGGGCCCAGAGGAGTCTAAGGGAAGGGGCCGCACACATGTGCTGGTTTACCTAATGGCTCTGCAGTTGCATCAACTTGGGACACACCCAGCACTTCCAAAGGAATTGAGCTCTGCTGACTTCAACAAGAAGGTGGAGCCTTTTCCTAGGAGTTTTCTCAGGGTCTGCACGATGGACCTCAACTCTTAGAGGACGTACCACCAGCAGCTCCTTGTCGGCAGAGAGAGCCAGGAGTGGTCTGAAGAGAGGACAGGGGCCCTTGCAGGACCAGAACTTTGAGGTCTGAGAGCCTTTGGCCTGAGCTGAGATCTCACCCGGACCACTGTACCTAGCCTTCTGTGACAAAGGGGAATATGAAAGAGAGTCACGTGGAAATGAGGTCCCCCGAGATATGGAAGTGTTCCAGAACCTTCGTTGCGTGGTAGTTGATCTGGAGCCAAGCTCACTGTGGTGTGTCTGGATCTGAGCATTAAGGCAACGCTGGAGGGTAACCCTGACCAGCAGAGCTTGGAGTGCTGCTTGTCTCTTCCTGTTCTACCTCAGTTGTTTTATCCCTTCCAGGGAGAAGAAAGGACCCTCGGGAGAGTAGCAGACAGAATGCCGTGGTCTGAAGGAGGATGAAGGGACCGGCACTCAGTCTAACATCATATGACAATAGGAACGTCCTATGCAATAAAGGGCATTTTCCAAACCTTTCCTGGAGGTTTTAGTTAACTACATTTTTCTATCTATGCATCTATCTATCAGTCATCTACATCTGCATCTTTCAAGGTTTGTGAACAAGCTTTCACATAAGCACTAGAGACGTCCGCCAGCATTTTCCAGAAGGAGGCCTGGAAATTGCTGGGGACTTCTCACAAATAGGGAATGGCCACAACCCCTGCCACACAGACTATGCGCATGGCCCTCCTGACTTACTCCCACTCTCTCTCTGAATTTCCCAACGTCTGAGATGAGGGTGCTGGCTGGAGGCAATGATCGCGTGCAGGCTGAATCTTCTCCAGATTCTGATTCTCTTCCTGGGCCTATCGTCCTCAAGCACAGTCTCCATGTCCCTGGTCACACTGATCTCTCTCCTTCAGTCCTTCCCTCCCTCCCTCTCCTGCCTCCCAGTGCAGAGAATTCTTTTTTACATTTGAGACGAGATTTATTTTTTGTGCACAGAATTCTCACCTGTTCTACTGTGGCCTCTGTTTTGAACATTCCAAAGCTGAGAATTTTCTTTTTTTCTCCCTCATTTCTGCTGAGTCTTTACCTTCCTAATGCAGTGAACTCAGAGTGCCTAGCTGACTGGAGGGGGAAAAAAATCCAGGGAGAAAAGAGAAATAATACAAGAATATATCAGTTAATTTTTCATAGTGTTATCCAACTACATATTTTTAAAATTTTGGAATAATATTAGGAATATTCTCAGTATAAAAAACTGAATTATTGGGCTTCCCTGGTGGTGCAGTGGTTAAGAATATGCCTGCGAATGCAGGGGACATGGGTTCGAGCCCTGTTCTGGGAAGATCCCACATGCCACGGAGTAACTAAGCCCGCGCACCACAACTACTGAGCCTGCGCCCTAGAGCCCGTGTGTCACAACTACTGAGCCCACGTGCCACAACTACGGAAGCCTGCGTGCCTAGAGCCCGTGCTCCGCAACAAGAGAAGCCACTGCAATGAGAAGCCCGTGCACCACAGCCAAGAGTAGCCCCCGCTCACTGCAACTAGAGAACGCCCGCTAGCAGCAACAAAGACTCAATGCAGCCCAAAATAAATTAATTAATTTTTAAAAATTGAATTATTTTCAAGGGGACAATGTATAAAAGTACAATAAAAGTCCCCCTTCATAACCCCCCAACCCCACTCTCAAGATGGAATAGATATGGTGTGATACAATTTATAGTCGTACTACTACTACTCCTCCCACCGCAGCCGAAATCCTCTGAGCCCGGTGCAGCAGCTTCCTTTCACAATGCTAGGACCGGCCACAAAACAGATGATAATCCCTTTGGACATTTCAAGGAGCAGCACCAAGGGAACAGTACCTGGGAAATGCCACTGACAGCTCAGAATATCCATGGCATTTCTAGAGCCTCGGCACTGCTCTCGCTCTGGGAATGAAGGTCCAAAAAGCACGTCAGAGAATGTTCGTAATTGTAAACAAGCTCCACCTTTGAAACACAATCTACATAGAACCAAATATACAAGCCTGCACAATGGATGAAGCCAACGTCTCCTCCATGATTGCCCTTCTGACAACTTTATTGTCTCCTCAACCATAAAAGGTGAACTTGAAACTCACGACCTTGCCTTGTCACCAGAAACATCCAAGCTTGGATCAGTCTTTCTAAGACAGATATTTGCTCTGTGAACTATTAGAGACTTGTCACATACACAGAAGTAGAACAGGATTATTTCTATCTACCTGGCGACCTGGAGTCTTTCACATTGCTCCTGTTAAAACTCTCAGAACACCAAAACTTCACCTACAAAGGGTTCAAGCTATGACACTCCCAATTCTCACAAACCTCCTCATCTCTTGTGAGTCACATGCAGCCAATTCCAGGAATTGGAAACATGGTTGTGAGGATGAAACTGACTTTGGGGCTCCCCTTGGATATGGTCTTCCAGACTTACCAAAAGGCCATTAAGAGGACGGTTTACCCCACCTCAGGGAAACCTAAGGCAGTATTTGCAGTCAAGGGCTGGCCATGGCTTCTGAGCTACATCCAAAAAGAATTTCATACTGTACCTGGATCTGCTGAAGCCATTTCTGACTGTCCGAGAGCCAGCATGTACCGCTCCTGAACTGCCTCCATTGTGGATCATCAGTAGGGCTGTCAGATTTACTAAATAAAAATACAGGATACCCAGTTAAACTTGAACTTCACATGAATAATAAGTCATCACTTTTAGTATAAGTAGATCCTATGTACTATTTGGGGCATACTTATCTTCAAAATGTACTCGTTGTTTTTCTGACATTCATATTTAACTGAACAGCCTATATTTTATCTGTCAACCCTACTCATCAGAAATGATGGAGTCTTATAGAGATCCAAGAGATGCCTCAGAGCATCCTCAGCTTTTATTTCTATGTCCTGGACAGTGAGCCCGAACCTCCCACTCCCATTAATTGGCTATAATGGAGTATATTCTCCATTTTAGAGCTTTTGCTACTTGTCATTCTTATTATCTTCCTCTCACAGCAGTGAGAGGCCCGCATATTGCAAAACAAACTAACAAAAAGGAATAAGCTTGAATAATTCCTCCAAATCTCGGTGGTTTACAACAACAAAGGTTCATTTCCTGCTCCTTGTACATGCCCATCATGGGCTGCCTAGGAGTTCTGCTCTTCATTTTCCTTATTCTTGCCCCCAGCTTGACAAAGCCACCTCTCTCAGTCATCTTTGTAGAGAGAAAGAATTCTGGAGCCTCACACTGGCAGTGTGAGTTCTGGCCCAAAAGTAACACACATCACTTCCACCCAAAATTGTTGACCACAATCTTATTTTTAGGGAAACCACTGCCCAAAACTGCCTGCCCTGACCAGGCCCGATAGTAACCACTTGCACGAGTTATCTTAAAACAGGAGGTCCTGGTAAGGAACGCGGAACTAACCAACTACCACCAACCGGAAGAATACGGGAAAGGTCAAAAGGAGAGAGGAGACTCCTGTCCATATGTCCTACCAACCTCCCAGAATCCTTCTCGCTGGAACCTATCTTAGCTGAGCAATGTGTGCACCACCAGAAAGGGTCCTGAGTCAGAATGACTGGCCGGAGACAACCCAGAAACGAACCCCATCACCATAACACCTGAGCCTGCGAGCCACGTGGCAGGGCAGTTCTCCTGGCTTCCCTTCCCCTGCTGCTCTGCACCCGGACACCCCTTCCCAACAAAGTCTGATGCTTTGTCAGCACGTGTGTCTCCTCAGACAATTCTTTTCTGAGTGGTAGACAAGAGCCCACCCTTGGGCCCTGGACGAGGTCCCTCTTCCTGCAACATTATCATGTGTCTCTCCATTTTCTAAACTCCTTAGGCAAAAGTAATTGTGAACACTACTGCTGAATAGTACAGAAACCATACAGGAAAATTCGAATCCCTCCCTGTTAAATAGGAGACTTGACAAAACCACCAAGCTATGCATTCACAAAACTGGGTCTAGAACTCACATCTCTTAGGTCATGATTCAGAACCTTTTCCCACTATGCTATATGTTAGGATTTTTACACCAAGACAATGTAGTTGGGTTAATAATGCCTTTCCTTCATTTTTTGTTTTTGTTTTTTTTTTTCATAAATTGATTCAGGAGGGAGGCTTTGGAAGCCCCTAAAACACTTGCCTTAAACTGAAAAGCAACTGGAAAATAATCCCACTGCCTTTTGAAATGTTTGACCTAGTAAAGATTAGATGTCTGGGAGGCTTTTATGTTCTGAATAGAAGGAATAAAAAGGAATCAATCTTCCTAAGACTTTAGGAAACAGGTGGAAAAACTCTTGACTCCCACTTTGCTATTTTGATTAGCTCGTTGACACTTCAGTTCTTTGACTAATAGCAGTGGCAACAGCTGGAGTTTAGCCAAGATAAAAGTATATATAATAGGGTGGCGGGCCCTGCAGAACCACATACCACTGTAAATGCTTTAGCTCAATCCTATTTGCTCATAGGTCTGTGCAAAGTAACAAATGGTTCTGAAACATTTATTCCAAATAGCTTTCTTATTACTTTAAAGATAACTTGGCTGCCAAATACTTGCTCCCTGGTGAAAAAGAATGCATATATGGGAGGAGGATTTATGTACCAAGATATGCTGCTTATTTCCCTCTTGCTGATACAATGCACATCTAATGAATTAGAGATAATCTTTCTCTCTTCCCCAAATTGTAGATAAATGAGTATGTTGTTTCTCCCTCCCTTCAATTCATCCTGGTCATAGTTATTTTCTTTAAGAATATTATTCCCCTGCTTAAATCTTAAATGGCTTCCCAATGCGAGAAGAAGAAAACCGAAAATAGTCAACCGAACGTTCAAAGCCCCGTAGGGTTGAAGGCCCTGCCGAGTTTTCCAGACTAAGCGTAACACTCACCTTCCCGCCTCCACTCAACTAGGCCAGACTTCCCTCCCTCCATCAGAGGACAGGCACTTGCTCAACTCATCTCTTTCAAGAGTATAATTTTTCAAAGTACAAATTGTTTTTAAGTTCAATTAAAATCCCACTTTCTACAGGAAGCCCTTCCAGATATCCCAGTGAGAATGGACCACACATTTTCCCAGCATGTTAGTTGTACCTCTGTGATAACTCTTTTCACATCCTTCAATCGGGCAGACTCTTAATCAATGTGTCTGATTTCCCCTACAACATAGAGTAGGAGCCCTTGGAAAGTAGAGGCCATGATTCCTTATCTCTGGATTTTCCACATCTCCTTGCACTGAGTATGATCCCTAGCAGGACCCTGTGGGCTCCTGGGCACAAAGCCTGTATCGGTGTCCCCCATTTCTTGATTACAGGAAATAGGCTTCATTCAGCCTCCATGACCTTCCCTGAGTTCCAAGGAGCAGGTTCAAACAGTTGCTAATTAGAGAAGGGAGGGGATGCGAGACAAGGGAGGAATAGTCAAAAGAAACACTAGTGCAGCCTTGGGGCAGGGTCTTGGTTCCCCCTTAAGGGATACACATAACAATATCTTTGAGCTGTTTTGCAGATACTGAAACCCCCACTAGGTGGGAGAAGTTAATGGTGTGCTACCTACAAACACGCAGACCCCAGAACCAGTTGGAACCGTAAGGTTGATGATGCTGACACCCACTTACCTCACCACCAACCAATCAGAGAAATGTCCATGAGCTGATCATGCTCTCCTCTTTGAACGATTACTATAAAACTCCTCACTACCCTCTCCAGGTCAGGGACACAGAGTTTTGAGGGCAATCACCTGCTCTAGCCCCCTTTTCCTGGCAAAGCAATAAAGCTATTCTTTTCTACTTCACCCACAACTCTGTCTTGAGATTTAATTCAGTGTCAGGGTACGGAGGCCGGATTCGGCTTCAAGTATGAGCTCCCCTACTTGCTCCTCTATCCCGCAAAAAAAAACAAAAGCTTAAATAAATCACCAAAGTACTGGATCTTCTTCCTCCCTAGGCAAAACAATGTCCTGACCAGTGGCCTCTCTTCCTTTTCCCCATACCAGCACAGGAATGCCATCTCTGCATTTATGCTTGCCTGTCACCATGTTCATGTAACTGAACAAAAGTGACAGCCCTCGGGCTTCCCTGGTGGCGCAGTGGTTGGGAGTCCGCCTGCTGATGCAGGGGACACGGGTTCGTGCCCCGGTCCGAGAGCATCCCACATGCTGCGGAGCCGCCGGGCCCGTGAGCCATGGCCGCTGGGCCTGCACGTCCAGAGCCTGTGCTCCGCAACGGGAGAGGCCACAACAGTGAGAGGCCCGCATACTGAAAAAAAAAAAAAAAAAAAAAAAAGTGACAGCTCTGTTCATCCCATGTCCTGTGTAATCCACCCAACTCCCTTCGTCTCCATCTAAAACTATTTTTTACACTGCCTAAAATTTAACCATAGAGAATCAGGACTTTGAATGTTTACCCTTCCAAGATTTTTATTAAAATACAAGTAACCTCATGAGAAGTGGTGCCTTAACTTAAACCATCATCAGCCACTGTTTTAGCAAGGACTAGGGGAAAACAGGCTGAGAATTGGGCCATTTTTTAATGGCATTGGAAATCTAGAGACAGGAAGAAGAAGAAATGGTATCTGATCAGGAGGCAGATGTTGGGGAGGTGGTGAAAAAGTACCAAAAATAAATATTCAACTTCCTCATAAATTTGCAACAGACAAAATCCTCCTGAGCTGGTGCCCCTGTGTGAAGCAATGTATTAAGGACATAAGACATAGAGATCCACTGCAAATTAATCATGTTAATAAACTGAGCTGAGACTCACAGAGTTCAAATAACTAGGGTTGAGAAGAATATTCGAAGTTTATTTTTAAAGGAGCCCAGAGATTGAGGTAAAACCCACAACTGTAAAGAACACCTTTGCATCAAGGACTTAGCTTCTATGTATGAATCGTAAGTAAGGGAAGCAGCCTTAGAAAGCAGAATCAGATGATTACTGGTGCCTAGGAAAACCTCTGGCCTAAAGAAGTCATCTGAAGTTAGCCCCATCTTCCTCTAAACCCATTCGGTAGGGTTTTGAAAATCTCCTCCATGAACATAATACACTTGACATGAATTCATGGAAGTAAATGAGGTTAACAGGATCTGACCAACACCTTAGTGTCTCTCTCAAAGGATGGGCAGTGTATCCATAATGAGGAAAGGGATATGAAATGCTCACAAATCCCATGATGAAAATGCCTCTTGGTCTATAAATCATGTTTCCCTGCTGTTCATAGCTCTGAAAAGGATTAGAGAGAAACCTACTCCTGGGTGTGACAACTGGGGTCACTGAAGATTAGATGTTGCCATGAGCCCACAGAGTCTGCCCTGCAGAAAGCAGTAAAATGATCAAACCCCCACTCCTTCTGCTGGAATATTTACTGTTGACACAAGAGTTCAGCTGTAGACTATGAGCAAAAACCTTCTGTCAATCACTTTCAGCCCTTAATTGGATAAAAAGAGCTAGAGATCTTTCAAAACAGTTGAAGATTGCTACCTGACAGGGAGCTGGGAGTGGTGCAACTGGCATATGGGTAATTTTTAAGGCTACTTTTAAGTGTGAAGCCCTTTGACTGGTTCTCTGTCTCATGGGTGTCCCAAAATTTCCATCTCACTGAAATTTGGAAAAGAATTCAGGTTCTGTCTTTCCCCAGAGAGGGGAGGCAGCCACAAGCTTTACAAACCTAGAGTTTGTACATACAGCGAAGTTAGATTCGCTTACTATTGGAGCCTGACAATACTTGATACCTGATAAAAATCACTGTCAAATAACATTTATAAGAACCCAATTGCATGAGATGGGGTACGATGTTGAGGATCACAAGCAGTTACAGCAAAGGCCTCCAGGTGCCCAGAGTTTAGGGCAAGCAAATGAGTATATAGGAAAGGCAAAATTTTTAAATGGCAGACCAAATTTGAATGGACCAAGTAACTGCTTTGCCATTGTACATTCTTCCTATTCCCCGTCACCCATCCATCTATCCATCCCCCCAAAACATACCCCAACCCTAGTGACAAAGGTGGAGGCAAAGCCTGGAAGGACAGTCCACAGGTACTGAGATGCTCAGGGTTGGGAAGGACTTTGATGCTTGTGAAATCCAATCCATGGTACCTTTGAATTTCCTCTGCCATGGCTCCACCAAGTAATTACTTGGCACATATCCTAGGACCTTCAGGGACTGGGAATCCACCACTTTCTAAAACAACAACAACAAAAAACTCAACATATTTAGGCAGATAGAACAAAAAATTCTTCCGTGTAAGGACAAATCCACTTCCCCAGAGCCTGTGGCTTCTGGTTGCATCTTTTAGGGCCACAGAGAAAAAAAAGTCAACATTCCTCTTCCACAAGACAATCCTTCTAATATTTGAAGACTGTTATCTCAGCCCTTCAAGTCTTTTCTGAAGCTGCACAGCCCTATTTCCCTAAACGTCCAGACTTCATTTCCACATTGTGATCCAAACTTTCTCCTGAATGTGTGTCCTAGTTGCTTTATATTTATCTTAGTCTACAGTCCCCAGAACTTAACACAGTATTCCAACTAAGGTCTGACCAAGGCAAAGCAGAGTGGGGTTCTTACCTCCCCCACCAGAGATACTTCTCTTAAGACTGGCTTTTTGGTAGCCACATCAAACTGCTAACTCCTACTGAGCTGATACAGCCACTTTAAAGTAGCCAAGTCATACTTCAAAACCATTATTTCTCACCAAGTAATGGAGCTATCTGGGTTATCCAGACCTCTTCTATTCCTCACCCAAAGACCATCCATAAGCCTCACCCCACCAACATAAAAGCACAAGAAATGGGTAAAGTTTTCTGTTTTGTACATTCCTTGGAAAAAGCTGAAAATTATTTGATTCGCCCAAGACTCCTCAAAATACCCCAAGTCAGGGGCTTCCCCGGTGGCGCAGTGGTTGAGAGTATGCCTGCCGATGCAGGGGACACGGGTTCGTGCCCCGGTCCGGGAGGATCCCGCATGCCGCGCAGCAGCTGGGCCCGTGAGCCGTGGCTGCTGAGTCTGCGCGTCCGGAGCCTGTGCTCCATAACGGGAGAGGCCACAACAGCGAGAGGCCCGCGTACCGAAAAAAAAAAAAAAAAAATTATATACTCAGAACTTTAGAGAAGGAGGAATCACGTAGATAAAAACTGTTTACAAAGAAACAGACTGACGGAGGTAGAGGGGGAGAGCAGGGATGAGAGGTAGGAGAAGGGAGCTTCCCTGGTAAGGTGGCACAGTTGTCAGAAAAGAAAATTCCAGGTCTCCTGATACCCAGATGACTACATTCTTTTCCCCGGGTCATGCTGCCTTTTAAGTGTTGTCTTGATTGAGAAACACCTTCCTACAAACAGAGTTCAAATTGTCAGGTGATCTCTGATCTTCTTTGAGGTTCTAATAAAATGAGAATAAGGAAAAGACATGGACTCAGGATGGTTTAGGAAGATACTGGGAACGTAAAGGGAGAGAACGGCTCCCCCCAAAACTCCCAATTCAGAGCAGGGACTATTTACCTCACTCTGGACAGTAAAATAGGGGCAGTGCACCTGGGTACTTGCCACCCCCAAATCCAAATCCAGGAAGCTCTGCCTCCCTTGGTTAATTTTAAATGCTGCTTTCATATCGCAGTTTAGATTTGTTTTGTTTTGTATGTACAGTATCAGTGAGCTCCAGATTCCTTATTCCTTAGCTCTAGGAATGAGAGCCCTTTCCAGCTGATTTGGTGTCACTCACCACTGAGGGAGGTAGAATATTCCTCTTCTGATTGGAAATACTCACTTTATTTCAGTGAGTCTCCTTCATTTCTTTCCCTTCAATCAGGGAGATAGATCTCACCTAGGGCGTTCTGCCTTTCAAAGCAGTTTTCACTTCAATAACTAAGATTTTTTTAATTTTTTCAAGTAACCAAAGAAACAGAAGCCAAGAGTACAAGAAAGAGAGCACAGAAAAATAGAAGGGAAAAAAAATCAGCCCCAGGGTGAACACAAATATTGATATATGGGGTCCCCTAAGCTTGAGTCTAGGCTCTATTTTGTGCTTAAATCCTGGGCTCCTCTGGCAGCTAATAGGTATTAATGTCTGCCAAAAAACACTAATAAGTATTTTCATGAGGAACCAAGGGGAGGATAAGGTGATGGTCTTAATATAGTTTTAATGTTCCCCAGCTCTGTCCATGGCCTACCTACCCTCATGGACTCAGTGCTAAAAAGAGAAGGCTGTCCATCTAAAAATAAAGAGAAGGCATACTAACAATCCTGCCCTGCTATGAGATCCATGCATACCCCAAAAGGGAGAGGACTGCATGTCCTGCTTCTGCCTGGCTCACATCAAGAACTCCAAGAAGGGCTTCCCTGGTGGCGCAGTGGTTGAGAGTCCGCCTGCCGGTGCAGGGGACACGGGTTCGTGCCCTGGTGTGGGAAGATCCCACATGCCGCGGAGTGGCTGGGCCTGTGAGCCAGGGCCCTGAACCTGCGCGTCTGGAGCCTGTGCTCCGCAACGGGAGAGGCCACAACAGTGAGAGGCCCATGTACCGCAAAAAAAAAAAAAGAACTCCAAGAAAGAAATCAGAGGCAGAGGCAAGAACGGTACCAGGGAAGGCTGCCAACTGAGAGCAAAATCTGTGTCCCCTATGAGGGCAACCAGCCTACCACCACGGGGGCTGAAGTGGAGGAGGAAGGAAACGTATCCTGGAACCCACAGGAGGTGGACAGAACGGGAGCACATGTAGGAGACAACCCCTGGGACTCTGCTGGGGCTGGGTGGGGAGGACATGGAGATTTGTAATAGCCAAAGAGATAAAAAGCTAAAACTACGGGTTATTACCATTGCTGTGACCCCTTTTAAAACTCCAGGCTAGCGTGGCCTGAGAAAATGGGTTGACATTGGTAATATCACCTCCTTCTGTTATTTCTCTACAGTTTAATCTGCACACAGTGTTGTAACGAGGATCCCTAGTGGGCTGTATTCATCCAGACTAAATCTCTTCTGGTGCAGGTGTTCCCAGTAAAAGAAATACGATTCTTGATTCTTAGAATTTAATTATGTGCTGCTCTTTGTATATTAAAGTAATTCAAACTACTGTACCACTGGGGTATATAATTTGTATTACTTTTCTTATAAGTGGAATGGGCTGGTAAAGAATCATGCATTTTCTCACGAAGGTTCCCTTGCAACTAATCACACACGTTTGAGAAATAGCAGGTCAGGACTAGAGTCACCGTGTGTGTCCATGAGACAATTTCTCTGCAAAGAAGCAATAATAATATAAAGAACAGTTAAATCAATTAAACAAGGAGACCATTAGACTGAGGCAGCTCTAATACATTAGCAGCCTACGTAAGCAAACCAAAACCTAAGCCTGTAATGCCTCAAGGTTAAGAAAGTGAAACCTAAGGACAACCAATCGCAGACAGCCAATTCAGCTTTTCCAAATAATGCAAATGCTTCAGCCAGTCAGATAATTCCCTCGCTTTGCTCCCCCTGCATCTTCTCTACAGAAGTCTTTCTCCCAGCTCCTGTATGGGGAGCATCCTAACCGTTTCCCATTCGGTGCTGCTCGATTCAAATCAATTTTTGCTGAAATAAACTCTTAAAATTTGAATATGCCTCAGTTTATCTTTTAACAGAACTAAGCAACACCAGTCCAGAAGATACACTGAAAAGCATTTTTATTAGCTAGAGCCTAGCCTTAACCTGTCTGGGTCTCAGTTTCCTCATGAGTTAAAAAAAAATTTGCAGTTAAAAAGATTGCATATGCCTCCCCTTGGAGTTCTTGTGAGGGCCAAAAGAGAGTATTTGAAACATTTTCTAACCTGTAAATTACTATAAAAATAAGGGGCCACCTAGTCCACTGGAGTAATGGAACTTTGTTTTCAGGTAAGTTAAAATACCAGCTTCAGCAAAGAAAAAGACCAAATCCCCTTCAATCACAGTATCTGGGCAGTTCTGGCTCATATTAGAAATCTCTGTATGATGTTACATTCTAACATCCGATATTAAGCTTTCTTTCAGAGAATAAAGAAAATATGTGCTAATATTAAGTTATTCTTGCCATTGTTGTCTTAAATGAATGTGGGTGTCTTCTTAAGGCACTTTATACAAATCAATATGCCACCAACCTAGTGAAATGTGGCCACACACACATCAAAAGTACGACTAGAGAGAAACATCCATCCCATGAAAAAAACTAGTGACTTTTAGTGAACAGAATAAGGAAGAACTTAAATTGGAGTCTGTGGGTGGTGACAGCAGAAGAAGTGGGTCATCTTTTTAAACCTCATTTCCTCCGAAGTTTTATGTTAATAGAGGCCCAACCACCAAAAAGTGAGTTTCCATATTGCCTAGGGAAAATATTTGAGTATTTTTCAAATAACTTTCCTTAATACCCTATGCAACTGAGAAATCCCACAGGCCTGTAAATCTTAACAAAGCCATTGTTTCCAGGTCTAAACCCTGCCTTTGGGTTTGGCTTTCTCCCCTTCTTTATGGACGAATAACATTTTCAATCAAGTTGTTTTTCTTCTTACTCTGGGAACCAAGCTCATTTTGCATAAACATAATCCTCTCTGGCATAAAGCCAGAGATTTTCAGGCTCTCTGGCTTTACCTTCCCTTTCTCATCACTACTAGAACATGAAAGTCACACTCCAGGAATCTCAGGGGGTGCAGGAGAGATGCTGTGCAGTGGGATGCAAGTTGCTTCTGAAATCTTAAGAGCAGGGTCACCTCAGAGAAGATGCTTCACACCCAAGTCAGGTTCTCAATTGTAAACCATGTATAATAGTGACACTGGTAAGAATCAGATAAGACTTCACTCAATGACTGCTCTTCTATGAATGCTCTCCTGTCCACTTTCCCCCTCCCTTAATGAGAATGGGCCACTCGCCACCTTTGCCTCCACAACTAAGGTATATACAAGCTTCGATCACAACGTTTCCGTCATTTACTTGCTTTTTGGGGGGCCGTGCGCCTTGTGGGGATCAGTTCCCCGACCAGGGATGGAACCTGGGCCCCCTGAAGTGGAAGCACAGAGTCCTAACCACTGGACCAGCAGGGAATTCTCTCATTTACTTGTCTATATTTCTGTCTACCCTCACCAGACTGAAGACTTTTACAGGGCAGTACCTTTGTCTTATTTATTTCAGAAATCCCCAAACCACGCTTGCCAATGTTTGTTATGTAATAGGCTCTAAAGAAATGTCTGTTGAAGGATTAATTTGTTAATTGACTGACTAGTTGATTGATTGAATGAATGCCACAGATGAAAGCACCTTAGAAACCTCCTATCGCTAGACAAATGTAAGTCATTATTATGTGGAATTCCATAAATTAGCTTTGAACGTGAGGTAATTAGGCAATTGTTCAAAGTCAAGAGGTAATGGACCTTTTAAATGCTCTTATTTCATATCATCCTTTGTTTTTGTTTATTTATTTAATCCAGACAGCTGCCAAAAATTTACACATCTTAAGGTAATAACACACTAAAAAAAAAACAAAAAACACCCCCTGCCACAGAAATACTGAGAAATATTCTGCTGGCTAAATTAGAACTGACTCTTAGAGACACAATGATGAAATTACAGACTTTAAGTTCTTCCTCGAGTACAAACTGGTGTCCTGGGGAGACCATTAATGCTAATGCCAACACAGAACAATGAGGGGACTGTCCTCAGGTGCCCATTTTGTTTTTACCAGTTGCTCTCGGTATGAGAGTACTTACAGGAAGTAGCTGGGTGTTTGGGTTTTTTTTTTTCACTATTCACTTCATAAATATTGGACACTAGCTGTGTGTTGGCTAAATATAAGAGATGCAAACAAGGATTTCAAGGTGGCACGCAGGTTGCATGAAAGGTTCTTGACAAGATTACATATACCATAACCAAGGCAGAATGAAATGCCATAAGACAAACAGAAATACAAAACTCCCCAGTGCAGTAACAGGCCCCTGGAGAAGATCAGAAAAGACTCCATGGAGGAGGTGATAACTGTGATGAAAGTTAGGCTTTGGACAATACGTCAATCCACATAGACAAGGAGAACAGCATGGTGGGACTGGGGAAGAGTGGGGATTCCAAGGAGGAATGATGCTATACAGAAATT
Organism: Mesoplodon densirostris; assembly: GCF_025265405.1. Taxonomy (NCBI): domain Eukaryota; kingdom Metazoa; phylum Chordata; class Mammalia; order Artiodactyla; family Ziphiidae; genus Mesoplodon; species Mesoplodon densirostris. Next base: position 100,365,035 of record NC_082663.1, on the reverse strand, counting down.
ACAGAAGGGAGTGCCAGCTCCCATGGCTGTTTTTAGTCTTCATTTCCAGAAGTTTCCATTCCATCTGCTCCTGGTATGCTAATTTGACTCTGGTAATAACCAATTTGACATTAGTGTATTTAATGTAAAATAACACTGATATCATTACTATAAATCTCTCTCTTTTCACAGCAGCAATAAATAGTATCTTGAAGCAATAGATCAAATACTACATTTATATAATATCCCTAGAGAAATTATTCAAAATTGAAGCACATTTTGAGCATATTGTAATTATATTTTCTTTAATTTTCCTTGGAATTCAAAACAAATACTTCTCAGCATTTTCTGAAAATGATCTGTGCTTAACATGGAAAAACCTTTTAATTACTATAGCATAACATCTTGCCAACTTCTACATCATTTAATCCTTGCCAGATTCTGATTCTAGCATTAGAATTAGCTTCTCTGGAATATTTTTACGAGCTGGGAATGGACATGTTTAACTGTATAACATTTCTTAACTTCATCAAATTCTAGAACAGCCCCTTCAATCTGTGATAGAAATAAAGAATCAGTTTAATGGTATATCTCTCAAACTAATGTTCTGAAGGATATTAACAGGTGTTTCATTAAAAAATGAGAAATGTTAATGGAACAAAGTAAATATTTCCACACTTATGTGTGGAATCTAAAACATTCAACAAACTAGTGAATAAAACAAAAAGCAGGCAGACTAGCAGATATAGAGAATGGACTGGTGGTTGCCAGTGAGGAGAGGGAGGGGGGAGGGGCATTATAGGGGTAGGGGATTAAATATGGGGTTCTTATCAGATTATATGAAATCATGTGTATGAAACTTTTGAAAATTGTAAAGCATTGTAGAATTTAAAGAATCTTTCATTCAATAAAACTAACAGTTAAAATTTTTTTAATTTTAAAAAATATTCACTTAGATTTGAATAGGGAAGATTACCTGAATATATATTTGGACTGCTCATAGAGTAGGTGATTCAATACCTGACAAAATAAAGGGTACACCTTTTCCAACTAGACACCTCAGGAGTCTATAACTTTACTCCAACAATATCGCCTTTATTCAAAATATTTCTGAACACCTCTTTTAAATTTTCTTTTAGTTTATGACATAGACTCAGTGGTGACAACTTTTCATCATTTACGGGTAGATTTGATTTGGAGAACAGACAAAGACATTCAGTGCCAGATCTGGAAAATAAGGTAAATGGCCTTTTGATCACCTGGAATCTTCCTATGAAGTAATGACACCAACTTTCTTGTGTAACTTATGAAGTGGTTACAAAACCAGTAAGACAGGAAGAATTCCAAAGTGTTTTAAATAATGGTAGCATCATTAGAAAAGATATCTTTCTCCAAAAAGAATGTGACAAATTAAACTTTTTGTATGAACATTTAGATATGGTTGTTCAAAATAGTTCTCAATCCTTTTTTTCTCATTTTGTTCAAAAGTAACTTGTCAACTTAAGGCAAATTCCTAAAGATACCTACCTACCTACCAAATGGGTTATTTCCCTTTCAAGGATTGTTTGAAAGGAGAAGTGAGACTTACTCTGTCAGTTCTGGCTCCCTCCCCTTTACAGGGTAGAAAAAAACCTGAGAGGAGAAAAAGACAAGACAAGATTGGGGGTGGGGATATGGGAGGTAGTCAGCAGATATTATTAATGGCCTGGAAGTCAATCAAATTCACAAGGCAAAAGGATTGTTTCAGAATCTCCCAATACCTCTCAAAGCAACTAGGCAAACCTCTGATGGTTTCCAGTCCTAATAGGTACATTACATGGATTTTAAATAACCTCAAAGCTATGGTCCTTTTGGCACTGAGCAATACAGCAATGGGCATTTAAGACACCTGGCTTCCAACATCCATCCTGCCCCTGCTGGTGGGGCCTTAGCACCTGAGGTAGAGAACTCTGTTTTGTTCATTAATGAATCCCAAGCATTTACAATATATACTCGTAGGTGCTCAATAAACACTTCAAGTAAGAAGGCTTACTCTCACTAGGCCTCAATTTCCTTATGTGTTAAAGAAGGATATTAGCTTAGACCAAGAGATTCCTATCATAATCATGAACTTACTAATGGAGACTCATCATTTTTTCTTTCCTCTGCTTTCCAGTGGCAAAAACCTTTCCCCAAACTATACCAAAGAGCCAATGGTCAGCTGTCTCTTCCTCATGCCTGACTACCATCTATATTATCAACAGACATTTTGCTTTCATCAACTCAAGATTTTCCAGAAATGAGGAGGTGTAGCTAAGATGATGGAGTAGGAAGAGGTGAGCTCACCCTGAGCTCACCTCCTCCCATGGGCACACCAATACTACAACTATTTACAGAGCCACGATTGATGAGAATGATCTGAAGACTAGCAGAAAAGATTTCCCAACTAAAAATATAAAGAAGCACAGTGAAGACTTCCCTGGTGGCGCAGTAGTTAAGAATCCGCCTGCCAATGTAGGGGACACGGGTTCGATCCCTGCTCTGGGCAGATCCCACATGCGGCAGAGCAACTAAGCCCATGAGCCACAGCTACTGAGACTGCGCTCTAGAGCCTGTGAGCCACCAACTACTGAAGCCCACGTGCCACAACTACTGATGCCTGCGTGCCTAGAGCCTGTGCTCTGCAACAAGAGAAGCCACCACAGTGAGAAGCCAGTGCACCACAACGAAGAGTAGCCTCCGCTCACCGCAGTTAGAGAAAGCCCGCACGCAGCAATGAAGACCCAACACAGCCAAAAATAAATAAGTTAAAAAAAAAAAAGAATCACAATGAGATGGGTAGGAGGAGTGGATATGTAGTAAACTCAGGAGCCACACCCCTGGGGTAGGTGACCCACAACTGGAAGGATAACCACAACTACAGAGGTTCTCTCCAAGGAGCAAGAGCTCCAAACCCCACATTGGGCTCCCCAGCCAGGGGGTCCTGCACTGGGAAGATGAGGCCCCAGAACAACTGGCTTTGCAGGCCAGCAGAACTTGTATATGGGAGAGCCAGAGGGCTCTGGGAAATAGCTTAAAGGGCACATGCAAAATTTCACATACTCCAAATCCCTGTGCAGAAGCAGTAATTTGAAAGGAATTTGGGTCAGACCCACTTGCTGATCTTGGAGAGCCTCCCAAAGAGGCAAGAGGCTAATGGGACTCCCCCTGGGGACATAAACACTGGTGCCAGCCATTTTGGGGAGCTCGTTCTACCATGAGGACACTGGAACTGGTAAGCACCACTTTGGAGTCCATCTGCTAGCTTATTAGTGCCAGGGGCTTACCGGCCCACCCAGTGCCAGCCCCGAGCCTCCCCAGCCCCACAGCCAGCCTAGTAGGGACCCAGCCCTGACCATCAGAGAGCCAACACTGGCCCCAGGACCCACAAGGCCACACAGCCAGCCATGCTGAGACTTATCCCCACCCACCAGCAGGTCAGCATCCACTGCACAAGGTAAGCCTGGCAGCCAACCTGGCTGGGAGGTGGGGCAGTCAAACCCTGTCTACTAGCACACCCACAATAGTCAGCCCCACCATAAAGAAGGGCCCACACAGCCCACATAAGAGTACTCCTAAAGCATATATCTCTGAAGACCAGAGGGGAACGTGCTGCTAGGCCCCATAGTATGTCTCTAATATGGCCACTTCTCCAAGATTGGGAAGCATAACCAATCTACTGAATACATAGAAATAAACAGAGAATTAGGCAAAATGAGGAGACAGAGAAATATATGCCAAATGAATAAACAAGGCAAACATCAGAAAAAGAACTAAATGAAGTGGAGATAAGCAGTCTACCCAATAAAAAGTTCGAGGTAATGATCATAAAGATGCTTAATGAACTCAGGTGAAGAACAGAGAAACATAGTGATAAATTTAACAAAAAGTTAGAAAATATGAAGAAAAACCAAAGAGAGCTAAAGAATACAATAACTGAAATAAAAATACACTAGAAGGAATCAACAGTAGATCAGATGATACAGAGGAACAGCTCAGTGAATTGGAGGACAGAGTAGTGGAAATCACTGAAGGTGAACAGAAAAAAAAAATTTTTTTTAAATGAGGATAGTTTAAGACACCTCTGGGACAACATCAAGAGTACGAACATTCACATTATAAGCGTCCTAGAGTAGGAGAGAGAAAGGAACAGAGACTTTATCTGAAGAAATAATAGCTGAAAACTTTCCTAACCTGAGTGAAGGAAACAGACATCCAGTTCCAAGAAGCACAGGGAGTCCCAAACAGGATTAACCCAAAGAGGTCCACACCAAGATACACTGTAATTTAAATGGCAAAAATTAAAGATAAAGAGAGAGTCTTAAAAGCAGCAAGAGGAAAGCAGCTAGTTACACACAAGGGAACTCCCATATGACTATCAGCTGACTTTTCAGCAGAAATTTTGCAGGCCAGAAGGGAGTAGCATGATATATTCAAAGTGATGATAGGAGGGAGTTCCTTGGCAGTCCAGTGGCTGGGACTCCATGCTCTTGCTGCCGAGAGACTGGGTTCAATCCCTGTTCGGGGAACTAAGACCCCACAAACCACATGTCACAGCCAAAAAAAAAAAAAAGTGATGAAGGAAAAAACACAACCAAGAATACTCTACCTGTCAAAGTTGTCATTTGGATATAAAGGAAAGATAAAGAGTTTTACAGACAAACAGAAGCTAAAAGAGCTCAGCACCACTAAACTCACCTTACAAGAAATGTCAAAGGGACTTCTCTAAGCAGAAAAGACCAGAATTAGAAATATAAAAATTATAAAAGGAAAAATTCCATTGGTAAAGGCAAACAGACAGTAAAGGTAGGAGATCAATTACTTATTAAGCTAGTAGGAAGGTTGAAGACAAAAGTAGTAAAAATCATCTTTATCCACAATAAGTAATTAAGGGATACATAAAAAGATGTAAAATATGATGTCAAGAACATTAAGCATGCACAGGGCAACAGAGGGTGAGTAAAAATGCAGGGTTGTAAGAATGCATTCAACCTTAAAAGATCATAAACTTAAAATAAACATATATATATATATATATATATATGGTCACCACAAACAAAAACCCATAACAGATACAAAAATAGAGAAAAAGGAGTCCAAACACAGTATAAAGGTAGCCATGAAATCACAAGAGAAGGCAGCAAAAGAAGAAAGGAAAAAAAAGAACTACAAAAACCACCCCAAAACAATTAAGAAAATGGCAAAAAGTACATACCTATCAATTCTTACTTAAAATATAAATGGACTAGATGTTCTAGTCAAAAGACATAAGGTACCTGAATGGATTAAACAAAACAAGACCCATATATATGCTGCCTACAAGGAACTCACTTCAGATCTAATGACACACAGAATAAATGTGTGGGGATGGAAAAAGGTATTACACGTAAATGGAAATTGAAAGAAAGCCAAAATACAATACTTAAATCTGACAAAATAGATTTTAAAATAAAGACTGTTAAAAATCCACAAACAATAAATGCTGAACAGGGCGTGGAGAGAAGGGAACCTGTTGGTGGGAATGTAAATTGGTGCAGCCACTATGGAGAACAGTTTGAAGGTTCCTTAAGAAACTAAAAAGAGAGCTAGCATGTGATCCTGCAATCCTACTCCTGGGCATATACCTGGAGAAAAACATGGTTCAAAAGGATACAATGTTCATTGCAGTGCTGTTTACAATAGTCAAGACATGGAAGCAACCTAAATGTCCACCGACAGAAGAATGGATAAAAAAGACGTGGTACATATATACAATGGAATATTACTCAGCCATTAAAAAGAATAAAATAATGCCACTTGCAGCAACATGGACGGACCTAGAGATCGTCATACTGAGTGAAGTAAGTCAGACAGAGAAAGAGAAATATCGTATGATATTGCTTATATGCGAAATCTTAAAAAATGATACAAATGAACTTATTTACAAAACAGAAACAGATTCACAAACTTAGAGAATGAATTTATGGTTACCAGGGGAGAAGGGTGGCAGGAGGGATATTAGAGAGTTTGGGATTGACATGTACACACTGCTATATTTAAAATGGATAACCAACAAGGACCTACTGTATAGCACAAGGAACTCTGCTTAATATTCTATAACAATCTAATTGCGAAAAGAATTTGAAAAAGAATAGATACATGTATATGTATAACTGAATCACTTTGCTGTACACCTGAAAGTAACACAACATTGTTAATCAACTATACTCCAATATAAAATAAAAAGTTAAAAAATAAAATAAAGACTGTTACAAGAGACAAAGAAGGACACTACAAAATGATCATCGATCAATCCAAGAAGAAGATATAACAATTGTAAATATATATGCACCCAAAATAGGAGCGCCTCAATATATAAGGCGAATATTAACAGACATAAAGGGAGAAATCAACAATAACACAATAATAGTAGGGGACTTTAACACCCCACATACATCAATGGACAGATCATCCAGACAGAAAAATCAATAAACACTCGCCTTAAATCACACATTAGACCTCATGGACTTAATAGATATCTATAGAACACTTCATGCAAAAGCAGGAGAATACACAATCTTTTCAAGTTCACGTGGAACATTCTCCAGGATAGATCACATGCTAGGCATAGAACAAGTCTCAACAAGTTTACAAATACTGAAATCATATCAAGCATTTTTTCTGACCACAATGCTATGAGACTAGAAATCAACTACAAGAAAAAAACTACAAAAAAACACAAACATGTGGAGGCTAAGCAATAGGCTACTAAACAACCAATGGGTCACTGAAGAAATCAAAGAGGCAATCAAAAAATACCTAGAGGCAAATGAAAATGGAAACAATGATCCAAAATCTATGGGACACAGCAAAAGCAGTTCAAAGAGGGAAGCTTATAGCAATACAAGCCTACCTCAGTAAACAAGAAAAATCTCAAGTAAACAACCTAACTTTACCTAAAGGAACTAAAAAAGGATAAAACAAAGCCAAAATTAATAGAAGGAAAAAAATCATAAAGCTCAGAGCAGAAATAAATGAAATATAGAGACTAAAAAACCAAAAGATCAATGAAACTAAGAGCTGGTCTTTGACAAGATGAACAAAGTTGATAAACCTTTAGCTAGATTAACCAAGAAAAAAAGATAGGGCCCAAGTGACTAAAATCAGAAAGGAAAGAAAAGTTACAACAAACATCACCAAAATAAAAAGGATCATAAGAGATTACTATAAACAATTATATGCTAAAAATATGGACAACCTAGAAGAAATGGATAAATTCCTAGAAACACACAATCCTCCAAGACTGAATCAGGAAGAAATAAAAAATATGAGCAGACCAATTACCAGGAATAAAATTGAATCAGTAATAAACAAACAAACAAACAAAACTCCAAACAAAGAACAGTCCAGGAACAGATGGCTTCACAGGAGAATTCTACCAAACATTTAGAGAAGAGTTAACGCTTATCCTTCTCAAACTATTCCCGAAAACTGCAGAGGAAGGTACTCATTGTGAGGCCAGCATTACCCTGATACCAAAACCAGGTACCAAAGACACCACAAAAAAACAAAACTGCAAGCCAATATCACTGATGAATATAGAAGCAAAAATCCTCAACAAAATATTAGCAAACCAAATTCAACAATACATTAAAAGGATCATCCACCATGATCAAGTGGGATTTATTCCAGGGATTCAAGGATGGATCCATATCCACAAATCAATAAGGTGAACACCACACTAACAAACTGAAGAACAAAAACTATATAATTATCTCAATAGATGTAGAAAAGGCTTTTGATAAAACTCAACATCCACTTAGGGTAAAAACTCTCCAGAAAGTAGGTAGAGAGGGAATATCCTCAATATAATAAAGTCCAAATATCACAAGCCTACAGCCAACACCATACTCAACAGTGAAAAGCTAAAACCATTTCCTCTATCAGGAACAAGACCAGGATGCCCACTCTCACCACTTTTATTCAACATAGTATTGGAAACACTAGCTACAGAAATCAGACAAGAAAAAGAAATAAAAGGAATCCAAAATGGAAAGAAAGAAGTAAAACTATCACTGTTTGCAGATGACATAATACTATATATAGAAGATCGTAAAGATGCCACCAAAAAAAATCAGAACTAATAAATAAATTCAGTAAAGTTGCAGGATACAAAATTAATATACAGAAATCTGTTGTGCTTCTATACACTAACAATGAACTATCAAAAAGAGAAAGTAAGAAAACAATCCCATTTACAATTGCATCAAAAGAATAAATACCCAGGAATAAATCTAACCAAAGAGGTAAAAGACTTGTACTTGGAAAACTGTAAAACATTGATGAAAGAAACTGAAGACAACACGAACAAATGGAACAATATACTATGCTTATAGATTGGAAGAATGAATATTATTAAATTGACCATACTCCCCAAGGCAATCTACAGATTCAATGCAATATCTATCAAAATACCAGTGGCATTTTTCACAGAACTAGCACAAATAATTCTAAAATTTGTATGAAAGCACAAAAGACCCTAAATAGCCAGAACAATCTTGAGAAAGAAGAACAAAACCGGAGGTATCATGCTCCCTTATTCCAAGCCATACTACAAAACTATAGTAATGAAAACAGTCTAGTACTGCCACAAAAACAGACACATACATCAGTGGAACTGAATGGAGAGCCCAGAAATGAACCTACATGTATATGAACAATTATTCTACAATAAAGGAGGCAAGAAAAGATGATGGGAAACGATAGCCTCTTAAATAAATGGTGCCGGGAAAGCTGGACAACTGCATGCAACAAGAATTAAACTGGACTACTTTCTCACACCATATACAAAAATAACCTCAAAATGGATTCATGCCTTAAATGGAAGACCTGAAACCATAAAACTCCTAAAACCATGAAAACATAGACAATATGCTCTTCGACACTGATCTTATCAATAATTTTTTGGTTATGTCTCCAAAGGCAAGGGAAACAAAGACAAAAATAAATAAAAAACAAATGGGACTACATCAAACTAGAAAGCTTTTGCACAGCAAAGAAAACTATCAACAAAACAAAAATGCAGCCTACTGAATAGGAAAATATATTTGCAAACAATATATCTGACAAGGGGTTAATATCCAAAATATACAGAGAACTCATGCAACTCAACATCAAAAAAACAAAGAACCCAATTTAAAAAATGGGCAGAGCACCTGAATAGACATTTTCCCAAAGGAGAGAAACAGATGGCCAACAGACACATGAAAAGATGCTCAACACCACTTATCATCAGGGAAATGCAAATCAAAACCACAACCCAATACCACCTCATACCTGTCAGAATGGCTATCATCAAAAAGATAACAAATAACATGTAACGGCAAGGATATAGAAAGGGAATCCTCACGCCTCATTGGTGGGACTGTAAATTGGTGTAGCCACTATGGAAAACAGTATGGAGGTTCCTAAAGAAATTAAAAATAGAACTACCATACAATCCAGCAATTGCACTTCTGGGTATTTATCCAAAGAAAACAAAAACACTGATTTGAAAAGATATATGCACTCCAATGTTTATTGCAGCATTATTTAAAATAGCCAAGGTATGGAAGCAACCTAAGATAGACATAGACAACTGTATAAAGAAGATGTGGAATATTACAAAATTATAATGGAATATTCCTCAGCCATAAAAAATTAAATCTTGTCATTTGCAACAGCATGGATGGACCTAGAAGGTATTATATTAAGTGAAATAAGTGAGAAAGAGAAAGACAAAAACCACCTGATCTCACTTATATGTGGAATCTAAAAAACAAAAACAAACAAAACAAAATGAAAACAGAATCATACACACAGAGAACAAACAGGTGGTTGCCAGAAGGAGGGGTGGGGAGGTGAAGCAGGTGTAGAAGATAAGAGGTACAAACCTCCAGTTATATAATATATAAGCCACAGGAATATAATATACAGCATAAGGAATATGGTAAGTAATATTGTAAAAAGTTTGTACATGGAAAGATGGTTACTAGAGTTATGGTGATCATTTTATAATGTATGCAAATGTCAAATTATTATGTAGTAACCTGAAACTAACATAATAGCATACATCAACTATGTTTCAATTTAAAAAAAACGTTTTCCAGAAATGAAAATAAAGTGGGGCAAAAACTACTTGTTGCCTACAAAATACCTATTCTTTTCTTCTTTCTCAGTAGCAGAATTCAATTTTGTTGGGACTGTGATATGTTCAGCTAAAACAAAAAACATTTCCCCACCTCCCTTGTGGTTGCTATAGTTATACGACACAGTTCTGGCCTAAGAAATGAAAGCGGTAAAATTTCCTAACAGAAGAACAGAATCAGTTGGTAGTGCTGCATTCTGCTGAAGCGTGGGCACAGTGCTGAGATGCTGGAGGTGGGAGCACCATTCTACAACCTCAAGTAAATAGAAGGTAAGGGCCATTTGCAACAACATGGATGGATTTGGATCCATGTTATGCTAAGTGAAATAAGTCAGACAGAGAAAGACAATACTGTATGATATCACTTATATGTGGAGGAACCTAAAAAATACAACGAACTAGTGAATATAACAAAAAAGCAACAGATTCACAAATACAGAGAACAAACTAGTGGTTACCACTGGGGAAAGGGAAGGGGGAGGGGCAATATAGGGGTAGGGGACAAAGGGGTACAAACTGTTATGTATAAAATAAGCTACAAGGACCTAGATATAATCATACTAAGTGAAGTAAGTCAGACAGAGGAAGACAAGTATCATATGATATCACTTATATGTGGAATCTAAAAAAAATGATACAAATGAACTTATTTACAAAACAGAAACAGACTCATAGACTTTGAAAACAAACTTATGGTTACCAAAGGGGAAAGGACGGGGAGGGATAAATTAGGAGGTTGAGGTTAACATATATACACTACTGTATATAAAATAATCAACAAGGACCTACTGTATCTGGAACTCTACTCAATATTCTGCAATAACCTAAATGGGAAAAGAATCTGAAAAAGAATAGATACATGTAGACATATAACTGAATCACTCTGCTGTACACCTGAAACTAACACAAAATTGTAAATCAACTATACTCCAATATAAATTTTTTTTTTAATTTTTGGACTTCCCTGGTGGCGCAGTGGTTAGGAATCCGCCTGCCAGTGCAGGGGACACGGGTTTGAGCCCTGGCACAGGAAGATCCCACATGCTGTGGAGCAACAAAACCCGTGCACCACAACTACTGAGCCTGCATTCTAGAGCCTACGAGCCACAACTACTGAGCCCGTGTGCCACAACTACTGAAGCCTGTGTGCCTAGAGCCCGTGCTCTGCAACAAGAGAAGCCACCGCAATGAGAAGTCCGTGCACCACAGCAAGGAGTAGCCCCCGCTCACTGCAACTAGAGAAAGCCCGTGCACAGCAACAAAGACCCAATGCAGCCAAAAATTAAATAAATTTATTTAAAAAAATTTTTAATGAAAAAATAAAATAAGCTACAAGGATACAACATAGGGAATATAGCCAATATATCATAATAACTATAAATGGAGTATGACCCTTAAAAATTGTGAACCACTATATTGTACAGCTGTAACTTATATAATGTTATACATCAGCTATATTTAATTTAAAAAAATAGTAGGGAAGGGCCAAGAGAAGCGCTGTCAGGACCTCCAGGAAGCAGACACTGAATCAGAGTTAGGAGTGCAACTCTGGCATTATTGGGAGGGTAAAGACCAAAAGTGGTATTGGAGGAGGGTAGGGGATTGGGCCACAAAGGCCTTCAGATTTTCTGACTTGAAAATCTGACCACGCTTTTGAGAGGAAAGGGGCAAGAAGGCAGTTTTGAACAAGAGGAGCCTTGAATTAAGATGCAAATCTCACAAAATTTCAGCAAAGCCAACAGGAGCCTCCAGAGCAGAGACTGTCCATTTGATGAATCCTATATCAGAGAGAATGGCCATGCCCAAGTGTCTTCTGGTATGCTCAGTCATTACTTGGGGGCTGCCTGGGAAAAGTGTGGCCCTCCATCAAAAGCTGAGGCAGATCCTGAAAGCGTTGCATTTGGAGTCTCTCAAGACGGCAAAGTCTTCCTTGAAGAAAGATCTAAGCAGTAGACCTGCACGGCCACCACCACAGTGAAGGTCTCAGCCCCGACATCGTTAAGCTGGGATTACTGCCGGCACCTCCCCATTTCTGGCTTCTCATTGTGTCAGGGAAATGAAACCACTAATTTATTTAGTCCTGTGTTTGGGGGTTTCGGTTCTCTGTGTTTCTATAAATTATCAACTCAGATTCCACTGGGCGAGTCTCTAGTTAACAGTAAATTAGGTGCCTGGGGAGATACATTCACCACCATTCCAGGCTATGAGAGCTCTAGTCAATGAAACAACAGCCTGGGTGCAATGCTGTTCACCAGGCAAATATGAGCACCAGTTTCCCGGGAGAATTTTAGTGACAACAACTTGAATAATTGTTTGCAAAAAACAGAAATAATAGGCTTAATGAGTGTCTGCTTGGGGGGCTGATGTTTGGGCATTAGTGTAAGAATTTTCAGATAGATACTCACATCAAAGAAATTACTGTTTTCTTACTTCTGGATTCTTAACCGCATTGTCAGTGCTTGAAATGCTAGAAGTTTGACTTCCAGATAGCCTTAGGAAGCACACTTTTATCTCTCTGGACTTCAAATTCCTCTTTACAAAATGAGGAGGTTGATTATGTACCACTGCAAGTATTTAAAACAGAGGGGATTGAAGGCACGGAATGGGTAACACAGGTGATGGAGAAGCTGAGAGTTGAACAGGTGATGATGTCATAACCCAGATATTAGCAACAACAGGAAGCCAATACCACCTTTAGGGTGGAGAACAAAGAGAAGAGGTGGTACTGCTGGAACTCAGGACGGTCCATAAGCCAACAAAGCCTGAAGCATGGAGAGCCTGTACAGTGGGAGCTGGAGCCACGTGATAAATTCACCTGCTGCCAGAGCATCAGCCCAAGGCCGAGGGAGGAGGGAAAACACCCTGGCTTCTCCCAACCTCCCTTGGGGCTCTCACCAGTGCCTCCGCTGGCTAAAGTCAGTGAGAAGCTAGCAAACACAAGACTTTGGTAAACCACAGCCTTCGTGGGTCAGCCCCTCCGTGATAGAGAACACAGCAGCAGAAGCACAAAAAAAAAAGGAACTCAGGCAGAGCAGGTCCAAGACCATCATAGTCTAGATCAAAGGCATCTACATTGTTTTCAGAAGTAGGTCACAAGAAAATAACATAATTGGGAAGACTGTTTGAACTGTTGATAATGGTAGCTAGAGAAGATCAATGATTATCATATAAACATGGACTTTACTCAGAAATAAGGCAAATGTATACCAAGGCATTATTCATACTCATGATCTCTTTTTTTTTTTTTTTTTTTTTTTGTGGTACGCAGACCTCTCACTGTTGTGGCCTCTCCCTCTGCAGAGTACAGGCGCCGGATGCGCAGGCTCAGCAGCCATGGCTCACGGGCCTAGCCGCGCCGCGGCATGTGGGATCTTCCCAGACCAGGGCACGAACCCGTGTCCCCTGCATCGGCAGGCGGACTCTCAACCACTGCACCACCAGGGAAGCCCCCATACTCATGATCTCTTGATTCATCAGATGGGTCTGGTGTAACTAGCTGAATTCAGATAGTTCAAAATTATATAATTAATAAAACTCATTTCCATCATATCTGCTAACATGATTCCTGTTAGCTGCCACCCATTCAGCATGAGCTAATTTGTGTGTGTGATTTTGTTTCATCATTTTTTTGTGTGTGTGTGTGGTACGCGGGCCTCTCACTGTTGTGGCCTCTCCCGTTGCGGAGCACAGGCTCCGGACGTGCAGGCTCAGCGGCCATGGCTCACGGGCCTAGCTGCTCCGCGGCACGTGGGATCTTCCCAGACCAGGGCATGAACCCATGTCCCCTGCATCGGCAGGCGGACTCTCAACCACTGTGCCACCAGGGAAGCCCCTGGTCATTTATTTTAAGTTAACCAAAAGCTCCAGGTAGCCAGGACCCAGAGCAGGGGTAGCTGCACTGCTCTGAGGACCTCTTACTGGATGCTGGGCCAAGACACCTCAATTCCTCCTAATTTAATAGTCCCTATTTCTCCAGGGTAAGAGCACCTCCCACTGAGGAAAGGCTCCCAAAAGCTTTAAGGAGGTGGTGCATCTGTCACATGGTCATGCCAACATTGTCAGCCTCCACCAGGCCAAGGGGTACTGACTCTTGCCTAGGAACTTCTTTAAGCCTAGTTCTTACAGTCACACAAATGATTCATAAGGGAGCTCAGAACCGCTGAGAACTTCCTGGAGCCATAAACACTTATCCATCTCTAGACCTTTGGGGCACCAAACTTCTAAAATGAAATCTTTGGATGTCAAATAAAGCTAAGCCAAAAGTGAAACTCCTCAACCCCATCATCCTGGTTTGTCCTCTAGAATAGGGGTCCCCAACTGGTCCACGCCCTGTTCGGAAATGAGCCGCACAGCAGGAGGTGAGCGCTGGGCCAGCGAGCAAAGCTTCATCTGTCGCTCCCCATCGCTCGCGTTACCGCCTGAACCATTCCTGCCCACCCCCCGCCACCGGTCCGTAGAAAAATTGTCTTCCACGAAACTGGTCCCTGGTGCCAAAATGGTTGGGACCGCTGCTCTAGAAGCCTGCTGGGCACTGCATGTCAGCCAACTATGCTGAAGGCACACAGTTGAAGCCTAGCACTTCTGTGTTTCATGAGCAGCACTTTAATGTCCCCCCAAAAAGGATATGAGTTAAAAATGACCAACATAAACACAAGCTTGTGCTTTTCTCTATTCTCTTAAGGAAAGGGTATAATTCCATAACTACAAAGCCCCTGTTACCATCCTTCAGATTCTCCTCCTCTGAATCCAGAGTTCCAGCCAAGGGTGACGTAGTAACTTTGGTTCCAGTAGGGCAATGAGATGGCTGAGTGGAGAGCATCGCATTTCAGCCTTAGCTCAATAAAGCCGACCCAGCAAAAACAGAAGCACTTATCAGTGAGGTAACAGACAAACAAAATTTTCTTTGTGGCTTAAAAACTATACTCCCATGCACCCCATTTTAAGAATTTAGGAAAGAGTGAAGCAACCTAAATGTCCATAGACAGATGAATGGATAAAGAAATGTGGTACATATATACAATGTACAATGGAATATTACTCAGCCATAAAGAAGAATGAAATAATGCCATTTGCAGCCACATGAATGGACCTAGAGATTATCATACTAAGTGAAGCAAGCCAGAGAGGGAAAGACAAATATCATAGATTTATATGTGCCATCTAAAAAAAAAAGATACAAATCAACTTATTTATAAAATAGAAATAGACCCACAGACATAGAAAGCAAACTTATGGTTACCAAAGGGGATGGGGGGGATAAATTAGGAGTCTGGGATTAACATGTACACACTACTATATATAAAATAGATAGCGGCTTCCCTGGTGGCACAGTGGTTAGGAATCCGCCTGCCAATGCAGGGGACACGGGTTTGAGCATTGGTACGGGAAGATCCCACAAGCTGAGGAGCAACAAAACCCGTGCGCCACAACTACTGAGCCTGCACTCTAGAGCCTGCGAGCCACAACTACTGACACTGCATGCCACAACTACTGAAGTCCGCGTGCCTACAGCCCGTGCTCTGCAACAAGAGAAGCCACTGCAACGAGAAGCCCATGCACCGCAACGAAGAGTAGCCCCCGCTCGCCGCAACTAGAGAAAGACTGGGTGCAGCAACGAAGACCCAATGCAGCCAAAAATATAGAAATTTAGTTTTAAAAATAAACAAAATTTTAAAAAATAGATAACCAACAAGGACCTACTGTACAGCACAGGGAGCTATACTCAATATTTTGTAATAACCTATAAGGGAAAAAGAATCTGAAAAAATAGAGAGCTGAATCACTGTGCTGTACATCTGAAACTAACACAACATTGTAAATCAACTATACTTCAATTAAAAAAAAAAGAATTTAGGAAGGAGTAAATATGGCCAACTGTCAGGTTAAGGAAAGAAATCCATGAAACTAGGTGGGAAAATTTATCTGAGAGGAAATTTTTTAAAGGAAGGTATTTAAGGCAATATAAAGGTTTATCTTGTTTAAATTTAACATTTAATGGTTGGAAGGTTAAAGTTTGGGAACAAGAATTGCTGCTATTCGCCGAGAAGCAAATGATTATATTTTAAAGAGCTTTACCCTCTCAAAGGTCTTTGAGGAGACCTGTCATAATGTCAAGCCCTGATCTTTTTCTTGAAAGGAGGCAAGAGACATAAGAATTAACTCTATAGAATGGCACTGAGTCACAGTGCTCTCAGGGCAGCTAAAAAGAAGGAAAGAGCAGACAGCAAGTCTGAAAAGGACAGAGGGGAAGGGGCCTCTCAGATTTCAAGATAAGTTCACTTGACAGAAAAACAGGATGTTGACTCTGTGATGAGGGGACTTCAGGTCATTACCTCTGTTACAGGCTGGGGTCCTGCAGTTGATTTCTCTCCCTCTCTCTCTCTCTGTCTCTCTGTCTCTCTGTCTGTCTCTCTCTCTCTCTCTCTGTCTCTGTCTCTCTGTCTCTCTGTCTGTCTCTCTCTCTCTCTCCCCTTATGCCCTTCCTCCACCCAACCTCATTTTTCTCTGCAGGAAGGAGATAATTAACAAGCGCCCCTAAACGGAGGCCCCTGTAATCATTCCTTAATGCATTTTCCAACGAAGTTACCAAGAATCTGGGACTTTCTAAACCAGTTCAACATATGGGCCCCAAAAAGAAAATTTACACTTACGGCTACTGTCAATGGCCTTTCCACAGTTAAATGTGTTTTCTTCAATCTTGTGCTACTATTTAAAAGAGCCAGTTCTACAGAAAACTGTCCCTCTGGAGAAAGTGCTGTGATTTCCAGTGTGAGAGGGCAACAGCGCACTTTAAGGCAATTGATCTCAAAGGGAGCAAAACACACCAACACCCAAGAGGAAGAGCGGCCACAGGAGAGGCAGCCACCTGCCTTCCACAAAGATGTTCTGGGTGGACACAGGGGAGAGCTTAGCTGAAAGAAAACATGGGGAGGAAAAGGAGTTCAGCATCAAAAAGCACCTAAGCACCGACTTGATACCAAATAGGAAGTTAATATCATCATTTCCAAGATGAAAGGAAGAGTTTTAAGTTGTCAGACCCAACTTTCTTAACTTTAATTTTTTTTCTACAGTAGACTCTCTCAGCTCTGGGGGCACATTGGAATCACCTGGGGAGTTTTAAGCTTTAAATCTGATGTCTGCTCCCATGTCGAACCAATTAAAGAAGACTAAATGAGGGAAAGGCACAAGCACAGGGAGCTTTAAACAACTCCCCAGATGATTCTAATGGGACAGGAGGGTCGAGATCCACGAGACTCCACCATCCTCGCCTTGATCAAGCAGCCACACTTGGAACATCTCCACTGACAAGGAATTCACTACCCTCCATGGAAACCCATTCCATGTTAAGACCATTCTGATTTTTCAAAGTTTTTCCTACGTTGAAGTTAAACCTGCATTTTGTACCATCCCTCAATTTGTCCTTGTTCTGCCCAGAAGCACCATGGAAATCTACCCAATCCGTATATCAAATTCTGGAATGATACAAACCCGGAGAGCTTCTTTGATAGCACAGTTGACAGGCTGAGGGCAAATTGAACAAAATGAAATCCAACAGGTATCCACAACCTTTTTTCCTTGGGGCTAAGAAAGTATAGCACAAGGAGAGGATGGGAGAGAAAGGGCGTTAGCAGCAGGAGTTACATGATGGATTTCTGGGGTAGGGATGGAGGGCTGGGGGGCAATAACTCCACCTGAGTCATCAGGGTGATGTGGCTGCCGAAACCCCTCGTGCTCTCCCAGGCTGCATCCATAGACATGAGATCTCCAGAAGAGGGTTAATGAGGAGACACACCGGTAGGAGAGAATAGGTGACCACGCTTCAAAAGCGATAGAGAAATACAGAGAGAAATGAACCCAACAGTGAAAGATTTTTGAAGGTTCAAATAAAGAACTGGTAGGGGGAAGGCCGATGAAAAAGAAAGCATTAAAGTGAGGAAGAGGAAACTAGCATTTGAGTATATACTCTGTGCCAGCTGCCCTACATACATCGCTTCAGATAATCATCAAGACAGCCTCTGATACATATAACTGATTCACTTTGTTATACAGCAGAAACTAACACAACATTGTAAAGCAATTAAACTCCAATAAAGATGTTAAAAAAAAAAAAAAAGCCTCTGAAGTTACCTAATTAATGAGAAGATATTTACAGAGCCTCAAGGGATAAAACTAGAAAGAAGGGGTGGGTTTGGAGCTCTAAAAAAGACAGGTATCTTCAATTTTTTTGCTTTCCTTTTCTTTTTGGGGCTCCTTCAAAGACTGAGATGATTACACGCCTCAGTTGGTGGGACTCAGTTTATTGGTCCACACAGACTCCTCTCTTATTTATTCATTAACTCCTTTGTCTCTTCACATGTATATTTGTAAATCCCCATGGCCCACCAGCATTTCTCTGCCTCTTCGTAAACAATGTATATTCTTTTATTTGCATATGTTCTTGTAAAATTTTGTATGTATTCTGTAAATTTTCTCTTCCCATACTTCACCATTTTCCACTAGAGTTTGTACCTCTTTCTTGTTAATTTGCCATAGTTTTCAGATATCAGTCCCTTGTTGGCATTAGCACTTTATTTATAATGCCTGTTAACATTCTAATCTTTGTATCAACAATAACATTGCCCAGGTGGAATCGAAAACAACTTTTTTTTTTTAAAGATTTCACATTTGAGGATTTAGTTAATAAATCCTTCCCCACCTTAAGATCACAAAGAAATTGTACATTTTCTTCTAATAACTGTATAGTTTAAACTTTCACATTTAGGTCTTTCATTCTTCTGGAATCTGCCTTTGTATATGGTGTTACAACAAGATCAATCTTATTCTGTTCTGTATAATATGCCGGTTCATCCAGTAGTATACTACACAATCCTTCCTTTCCCCATTGACTTGTGGTGCCACCTTTACGATATATTAATTTCCAATCAATATACAAATCACACTGAGCTCTCTATTCTGTTCCATTGCTCAATTTGTCTGTCCTTGTACCAATATCACACTGTTTTCATTACTATGGCTTTGTAGCATGTCTTAATATCTGCCAGGGAATGTTATTCCGTTTACTTTTCTTTTGCAAGATTGGCTTACAATGAAAAAGTGCGGGAGATCGGCTGTACGACATTCTGCTTATAGTTAGCAATACTGCACCGTACATTTGTTAGGAGCATAGATCTCATGTGTTTACAATTTTTAAAAAGATATTGGTTTACTATTTGTGGACTTTCATTATTCTGTATAAATGTTCAAGTAAAGGCTATCAAATTCATCAAAAAATCCAAACAGAATTTTTATCAGGATTGAATTGAAATTATAGATAATTTAGGGAAAATTGCCATCTTCATTATATTATTAGTCATTTCATCCAAGAGCATGAAATGTTTCTCCATTTATTCAGATCACCTTCTATGCCTTTTCTTTACATTTTAATTTTTTCCCCACAGAGCATGTGCATAGTCTTGGATAAATTAACTCCTAGATACAGTCTGTCTTGCAGAAATTCCTACATATGCACCGATAGACAAATGATATCAGTATAACAGAGAAGCCTCTGGCTAATATGGGATTTTCCCAACACCGTTCATATCCTATGCTATCCAGCCACAGCAGCTGTATGCTAAACAGCTAACCCAGCTGCCTTTGGCTCCTCCAGTCAAGACCCTTCACTATCTTGGTCTGTCCTTCATCTGCTTCAGGTCCCCAGTGTGTGGTAGCCAGTACCTCCCTAGACCTCAGTCTTTAACCCTAGCACCACAGATAGGTCAGAAGACCCTGTTTCTTCCCAGCCAGTTGTTTACCTTCCCAGTTGAGCGGTTCAAGCAGGTCCTGTTCTCAGGGAGTGCCCCAGGGAAGCAGATTTCAACTCAGACCAAGGAAGGGCTTTCTCACCCAACTGCCCTAGGAGGGAGCGGTACAGTCCCTTCTCTCTGCCTCAGTTTCCTCTAACCGGGAGGTCCTGGTATGGCATTGAGTCTCCACATACCAGCCGAGGTCTCCAATCCTGAGTACACAGAGCTCTCGTTTGCTGGGGAGGTTGAGGAAGAAGGGAGCGGGAAGAACCTGGCACCTTGGTGACACACCTTTGGACTCAGTAGGCAAAGGCCAGGCTCCAATGTCTGCCCACTGCTGAGGGAGCCGCCCCTCCTGGCAGAGGGTGCGCTCATAGACACACTGTGAAGCTTAGTTCTTAACTCTGGATCCATAAAATGAGTCAGGCAGTTTTTATTCTCTTCCATTGTCTGGAATATCCAGGGTAGGTTAGAAAACAACTGTTTCTTGAAAGTTTCTTAGAATTTACCTGTAAAACAATCTAAGCTTGGGGTTCCAGGGAGGGGAAGTTGTTAAATGCCATTGCAATTTATTTCATATGTATGATTCTATTTCAGTTTTCTATATTTGTGCTAGTTGTGACATTTTATATTTTTCAAGGAATGTATCCATTTCATCTACATTTTGAGTTCACTCACATACAGTCATTCACAGTAGAGAAAAAGCCACAATTGGATAAGTAGAATGCAAACGTTAGAAATCAGCCATGTAAATGAAGAGGTGTTTAATTGTGAGACTAAACGAAATGTCCAGGACGAGCTTCTATAACCATGGACGGAGAGTTGCAGAGTTGCACAGTTCAAATTCATCCTGGCTAGCTGCATTGTGATGCCATCTAGTGGTAATTGTCCACTAGGGCTTCATTATAGATGGTAACAATGCTAGGACTCAGGCTAGCCAAAACTTCCAGGTCACTGGCAGAAATGCTAGGAATTTCCCAGTTCGCTGGTTGCCCATTGTTGCAGATTTGGCCTAATGGGACTTCTCCCTTTGAGGCCCCTTCAAAGATTGCTGTTGCCCCCCAACCCTACCCTCACACCCCCAACATGGTCCTCCCAGAAAAGATAAAACCTTAAGCCCACAGCCATTTGAGAACATGGGCAGGATACATCATCAATACTGATATATCAAGCTTATACTATTGTGAGATGTTTCTGTAATCTTTTATTACTATTTTTTAATATTCCTGTTGTATCTGTATTTATCTGACCATTCTCTTTCTGTATCATATTTAATTTTATCAACCTTCTTTTTCCTCGACACTTTTGTTAGAGTTTGTCAATCTCATTTATCTAGTCAAAGAAACAGCCTTTGATTTTGTTAATTTTTCTATTGCTTTATTGAGCTATAAAGGGTTTTTTAATTAGTATATAATTCTTATACCAACAAACTCATCCTTTTTAAAGTGTACAATTCACTGGTCTTTTAGTATATTTACAAGAATGTGCAACTATTATCACTATTTAATTTCAGAACATTTTTGTTACCCCAAGAGAGCACCCATACACATTAGTCAGCAGTTTCCATTTCCTTCTTTTGCTCACTGATCTGCTTTATGTCTCCATAAATTTCCTATCCTGGATCAATCACATAAATGGAATCATGCAATATGTAGTCTTTTATGGCTGGCTTCTTTCACTCAGCGTAATGTTATAAAGGTTCACCCATGTTGTAGCAGATATCAGTGCCTCTTCCTTTTTATGGTGGACTATTATTCCATTGCATGCATATAGCATATTTTGTTCATCCATTCATTAGTTGATGGACATTTGAGTTTCTGCTTTTGGGCTATTATGAATTATACTGCTACAAACATTCATGTACAAGTTTTTGTGTGGACATAGGTTCTCAGTTCTTCTGAGTATATAACTAGGAGTCAAATGGTTGGGTCATGTGATAAATCTATGTTTAACTATTTGAGGAACTGCCTAACTTTTCCACAGTGGCAAAACCATTTTACATCCCCATCAGCAAAATGAATAAGGGTTTCAATTTCTCCACATCCTAGTGGCTATGAAGAGGTATCTCATTATGGTTTTGATTTGAATTTCCCTAATGAAAAATGATGTTGAGCATCTTTTCACATGCTTATTGGCATTTGTATATCTTCTTTGGATAATGGTCTATTCAAATTCTTTGCCCGTTTTTATTTGGGTTATTTGTCTCTTTATTGTTGATTTGTAAGAGTTACTTATATATTCTGGATACTGGACTTTTATCCACTTCCTTTGAACAATTTCTTTGGCCAAGATTTTATGAGTAAACTCAGGGAATAGCAGCATTTAGAGGAGGCAGTAAATGAGGAATAGTGCCAGTCAGCTTACGTATGTTTCTATCAACTGTTTACCCCATCAGGGCTCTGGCATTGCCTAGATTTTACCATCCCAGCACCGAAGATTTGGGTCTTTGATAAGATTTCTGCAATAAACCCCTATTTTTAGTCCATGATCTTGAGGATATTCCTGATCCATCCGTACTTCATCCGTAAAATGGAGATATTATCCTTGATGCTTCTTTTGAGGACTATATGATATAATGCACTCGGCTTATAGTTGAAATAATAGATCCTCCTCCTCTCATTTTAATGTTTATTCCCACATTCTGCCTTCCAAATTCTTAATCTCACATATTCTCACTGTTTAAATATAATGAAGGTTTTCTTCCCATACTGACTTTGTTTGGCCTGCCATGGGAAGAAGTACTTTTGCCTAGTTAGATATGTATGTTGGATATATAAATATTATGTATGTATGTAGTTATCTATCACCAGCCTTCTAGCATGACTTTATGTCCCACAAAGTTAAAAACCAGCCCTAAGTTAAAAGCTAGCCTTCTTTTCTGATTGCATTTCTGAATATGGCCTGTGGCTTATCATTTATTTCCCAGACATTGCTGAATGAACTTTTATCCTGAAGCTTCATTTGTTTAAAAGAATATTAACATAAAAGAATCCTCACTAGAGCTCTGAGGAAGATATATTACTCCATTTTTTTCTAGACATCTAGTAGCAGAAAGCACATATTTTATTAAAAAGATTCAAAAGACTATTGTTTACAAAAATGACTCACGAGGGCTTCCCTGGTGGCGCAGTGGTTGAGAGTCCGCCTGCCGATGCAGGTGACACAGGTTCATGCCCCGGTCCAGGAAGATCCCACATGCCGCAGAGCGGCTGGGCCCGTGAGCCATGGCCGCTGAGCCTGCGCGTCCGGAGCCTGTGCTCCGCGGCGGGAGAGGCCACAACAGTGAGAGGCCCGTGTA
The DNA here is from genome assembly GCF_025265405.1 of Mesoplodon densirostris. NCBI lineage: Eukaryota > Metazoa > Chordata > Mammalia > Artiodactyla > Ziphiidae > Mesoplodon > Mesoplodon densirostris. The sequence goes on along the minus strand of NC_082663.1, from coordinate 100,341,793 downwards.
CTGCAAAAAAAAAAAAAAAAAAAAAAGACTCACAGAAACCTGATTCAAAATTGATTTCTAAAACATTATAGTGGGAAGAATAAGTCATAGAGTGGACATATGAGGAACTGGGGAATCCTTTTTTAGTCAGTGTCTGATATACCCAATCTTCTAAAAATCAATTTCAGTCTTGACCATTCTGGGATAGTTTGATAGGGAAGCTATTCAGCCAAAAAGGATGCTCAATAAGGAATCGTTAGCTCAGCATATAATATCCACACAAGGGAAGGGGTAATTTTCGAAAATTAAGAGCCCCGTATCTCAAAGGTAAGGCATTCCTAAGGTGATATTTTTAGTTTTGTATATGGTTTCTCTTTTATGCATATAAGGCTTCTCATTTTCAAAAGCCTTGGTTTGGCTTGAGGTAAAATTCGGTTACTTTTAATTTTGTATCTTTTCCATAGCGGTGTAACTCTGTGGTCAAAAAATCTTATTCACCCTTCATATGAATGTGGCTGACTCTTTTTTTTTTTTTTTTGAATTTTTGAATTTTATTTTACTTATTTTTTATACAGCTTTTTCTTATTAGTTATCTATTTTATACATATTAGTGTATATATATCAATCCCAATCTCCCAATTCATCCCACCACCACCACCCCCGAATGTGGCTGACTCTTCCTAACATTGTTTGGAGGAGGGCTGAGAACACTATTACTATTCTGTCCACATGGTAGCCACCTAAATTCTGGTTACACTGATGAAAGAAAATATTCATAAAATTCCATATTCCAATTGGAATTCCTTATACTATCAAATGAATTGACCTTAACGTGAAGAACATGTTACACATATAATGATTTGCTAGAGGGCCTTCATATCTACTCTTTATACCATTTGATTCTCATCACAAACATGCTATATAACTGATCCAAGGCTAAAAATGACTAAAACTCCCATGACTCTTCCTGCTGATGGTTTCTCTGAGCTGGTACAGAGTTAAAAATGTAATTTCTACAAATGAAAAATTGCCTTTACTGAAATTCAACAATTTCATGGTAATTATCCATCCATATTTCCTTGTTATTTGCTTTCATTTGGATAAAATTTCATTTAGTATCATCAAATAAGTTTTCTTTGGGGCACAGTGATTTTCACATTGTCAACCAATAACCAGTCAGGTGTGTGTCTTGGTGTTTCCCAGAATCACCCTTTTTTCCTTTTCCTTTTCAAGTCAGTACTTTCCTTCTTAGCTTCAGGAATATTTTATACTGAAGAGGCAAAATATCTCCAAGAGTTTTAGAAAAAGAAATTTTGTTCTTAAATCTGTGGCCAACTTTAGCTGCCAAAACTCAACCTCCTATTTACTCATTCACTACAGGAGAGCTTACAAACCAAGCTCTAATCTCACCAATTTACAAAGAGTTCTGGAAATCCCACATACCTGTGGGTGGGACCCACTGAAAGGAGGTAGACAGGTGGCTCTCCTACTTAAGCAGGCATCAGAATCACCTGGTAACTTGTTAAAACAAACTGCTGATTCAGTAGGTCTGATCTGGGCCCAAGAATTTGCATTTCTAGCAATTTCCTGGATGATGCTGATGCTGCTGATTCCATGACCATGATCTGAAAACCGCTGCATAAATCCCTGTGCATTAACCTCCAATCTGGAAAGATACTGACTTTTCTCAACACACACCAACTTTAAGGTTAAAAAGATTAGAAAAACAGCGAAAACCCTCAAGAATTCGTTTGCAGCCCTCACCTACTCTAGAGATCCTGGATTCCATAATCACTTGCTAAAGTCACTGCTACTGATTCTATGGCCTTCTGGATTCTGGATCCTTTTCCCTTGCCAAGATTTTCAGAATTTTTCACATTCCCTCTGCTTCATTACTAGACCACTGTTGCCCTTGTCTCAGTATCACATTACTGTTACTGATCTTCTGATTCGGATAAAAGCCCAGTGAAGGAAAAACTTAGCTCCTTTTCTGAAGGCAGATGCAAACTGCTCACCAGGTCATGATTTCTCTAAAGCACTTTTAAGAGTTCAACACTTATTAGCAAGTCAGTAAGTCCCTCTTCATTTTAAAATCTCTCCATACTCAGAGGGAGGGGGCAATCTGGTATTAGCCTCTCTGGTTGCAAACACTTTAATAGCTTGTGAACAATTCTGAGAGGTAAAAACACATCCTCAGTAGACTAACGACTGCAATAGAGACAGCATAAGGGCAGGAAAGGTGGGAATGTGGCTGGACTCACATCCCCTTACAGTCATCTTAATTTATTCCTCTGCACTCCAAGCCATTTACAATACACTTAAAACATAGCTTAGGGGCCTCCCTGGTGGCGCAAGTGGTTGAGAGTCCGCCTGCCGATGCAGGGGATACGGGTTCGTGCCCCGGTCTGGGAGGATCCCATATGCCGCGGAGCGGCTGGGCCCGTGAGCCATGGCCGCTGAGTCTGCGCGTCCGGAGCCTGTGCTCCGCAACGGGGGAGGCCACAACAGTGAGAGGCCCGCATACCGCAAAAAAAAAAAAAAAAAAAACATAGCTTAGGCTCTATTAGAGTCCCTGGCACAAAGCAGGTTTGCACAAAGCACTGTTTTTTTGGTCATGGAGCAAAATCATGTACTCATTACCTTATGTCTAATACTGTATGTGAGATAGTTCAGGGAGCAGTCATGAGTAATCGTTATCAAAGCAAAAAAACAAAAAACAAACCCTTTCTGAATGATCTTCTCACAGCTAACACAATGATTTAAGACAATGACAAAGCATATTAACAACTACAATTAATTTATGGTAAAAAGCAAGGATTTAAAAGCACCTTGTTAATACAAGGTAAAAACACACTGTGTTAGATATCAGAGATCACCTGTTTCACTTGTGCAGCCCAGTCTCCATGTAACAGAGTCCGCGAGGAAAACGCAGTTGTTACAATATCCAAAACGATGTGGCCATCCTAGCGCCTAAGGAGACGGAGAACACGTGTCAGCCATGCTTGCTATTGTCTGGTTTTAGCTCCCTAATTTACACTTGCCATCTCTGAACCTCTAAGGCCTCTTCCCCTGTCACATTTGGAAAAAAGAAAACCTCATCCTGTAGAGCAATGAAATTGATTTCCATTGGCCAAATATAACAGGAAGCCTTCTTGCTTCAAAAGCTCACCTTGGGGTTTCCCTCAGGGTCTTCCCTACCTCAGGCACCAGAGGCCACAGAAGCAAGAAAGGCCTTTGTCAGTCCACACACAGACCAGAATGAGTCAGGAGCGGCCTCTTCCGCTTTCCTCACCACCTTCTTCCCCTCTCGTTAGGAAAAGCTCTCATTTCAACACTTAACACTTGTTGACTGATGAGACCTCAGGGTAAATGAATGCCAATGCTTCATCTCAACCAGGTGTTTACTTTTATATAGCTTATCATGGGTTAGAGATTGAAATGCTTTCTCGCCTTACGGGGATTTTAGCCATCAGCAAGTAGATGGAGTTTGTAGGGAGCACCTAAGAACCACTTTCTGGAAATGGAGGGGAATGTGATGGGTAGGAGGCAAGAGCCACAGGACAGCAGTGCCCCAGAAACACAGCCTCAGGGACTGGAGCCCTTCTTTCCCCAGCACGAATATCTCGTGCAGTCTCAGCCTGAGTGCAGAGGGTTTCCTTTCCTTTCCCACCCTTTGACCCCACCCAGCCCTGCACCAAGTACTCAGATGCCAGCCTCCTAGGCTCATTTGGACACATGGGGGTGTTTCTGGTTGTCACAAGGACTGCGGAGTAACCCTAGCATTTTCTAGACTTCCTTGCTCATCTTTCCAAACTGGGCAGAGGGGGTCGGGATCACTCTATGTGTGCGGATCAAAGGCGGTAGCTTTGCATTATGGCGTGCATGTGTATGAGGGGGCTAATTTTATTTTCCTTCCAATGTTATTGAGATATAATTGACATATAGCACTATCTAAGTTTAAGGTGTACAGCGTAAAGATCTGCCTCTTCTACATCATGAAATTATTACCACAATAAGTTTAGTGACAACCATCGCCTCATATAGATAGAAAATAAAAGAAACATTTTTTTCCCTGTGATGAGAACTCTTAGGGTTTACTTTAACAACTTTCATATATAACATACAGCAGTGTTAATCATATGTATCATGTTGAACATTACATCCCTAGCACTTATTTATTTTATAACTGGAAGTTGGTACCTTGTTACCACCTTCAGATGCCCCCTCTCCCTACCCCCGCCTCTGGTAACCACAAATCTGATCTCTTGTTCTATGAGCTTGTTTGGGTTTGAAGTATTATTGACCTACGACACTATGTTAGTTCCCATTACACAACATAGTGATTCAATATTTCTATACGTTCAAAATGATCACCACAATAAGTCTAGTTGCCATCTGTCACCATACAAAGATATTACATTGCTACTGACTATATTCCCCACATTGAACATTTCATACTTGTGACTCATTTATTTTGTAACTGGAAGTTCATACTTCTTAATCTCCTTCTTTCTCTCATCCCCCTTCTTCCTTCCTCTCTGGCAACCACCCATTTGTTCTCTGTATCTATGATTCTGTTCCTGTTTTGCTATGTTTGTTCATTTGTTTTGTTTTTTAGGTTTCACATAAAGGGAAATCATACAGTATTTGTCTTTCTCTGTCGGACTTTTTTCACTTAGCATAATACCCTCTAGGTCCATCCATGTTGTCACAAATAGCAAGATTTCATTCTTTTTTATGGCTGAGTAATATTCCATTGTGTGTGTGTGTGTCTGTGTGTGTGTGTGTGTGTGTGTGTATATCACATATTCTTTATCCATTCATCTATTCATGGGCACTTAGGTTGCTTCCATAACTTGGCTATTGTATATAATGCTACAATGAACAGTGAAGTACATACATCTTTTTGAACTAATTTTTCATTTTCTTTGAATAACTACCTAGAAGTGGAAATGCTGGATCATACAGTATTTTTATTTTTATTTTTCTGAGGAAACTCCATACTCTTTTCCATAGTGGCTGCACCGATTTCCATCCCCACCAACAGTGCACAAGGATTCACTTTGCTCCACATCCTCGCCAACAGTTTTTATTTGTTGTTTTTTTGATAGCCATTCTGGCAGGTGTGAGGTGGTGGTATCTCATTGTGGCTTTGATTTACATTTCCTTGGTGATTAGTGACGTTGAGCATCTTTTCATGTGTCTGTTGGCCATCTATTTGTCTTCTTTGGAAAAATTTCTGTTCAGGTCCTCGCCCCTTTTTTAATTGGGTGGTTTGTTTTTTAGATATTGAATTGTATGAATTCTTTGTATATTTTGGATATTAACCCCTTATTGGATCTATCGTTTGCAAATATCTTCTCCCATTCAATAGGCAGTCTTTTCATTTTATTGATAGTTTCCTTCACTGTACAAAAGCTTTTTAGTTTGATGTAGTCCCGTTTGTTTATTTCTGCTTTTGTTTCCCTGGCCTGAGGAGACATATCCAAAGAAATATTGCTAAGACCAATGTCAAAGAACATATACCTAAGTTTTCTTCTAGGAGCTCTATTGTTTTAGGTCTTACGTTTAAGTTTTTAATCCATTTTGAGTTTATTTTTGTATAAGGTGTGAGAAAGTAGTCCAGTTTTCCCAACACCATTTATTGAAGAGGCTGTCTTTTTCCCCTTTCTATCTTCTTGCCTCTTTTGTCATAGATTAATTGCCCATATAAGTGTGAGTTCATTTCTGGGTTCTCCATTCTGTTCCATTCATCTATGTGCCTGTGTTTGTGCCAGCGCAGTACTGTTTTCATAACTAAAGCTTTGTAGTTTAGCTTGAACTCAGGGAGCATGATACCTCTTGTTTTGTTCTTTTTTTCTTAAGATTGTTTTGGCTATTCAGGGTCTTTTGTGTTTCTATACAAAATTTAGAATTATTTATTCCAGTCATGTGAAAAATGCCAGTGGTGTTTTAATAGGGATTTCATCAAATCTGTAGATTACCTTGGATAGTATGGTCATTTTAACAATATTAATTCCTCCAATCCATGAGCTTTTTATCATGAAAATGTTCAAATATGCACAAAAGAATAGTATAATCAACTAGCATATCACTTCAGTCCTACATGATTCAGTGTGCATTTCTATAACGTAAGAACATTTTCTTACATAAGCACAACACCACTGCTACCCTTGATAAAATTCCTTGATATCATCTAACATCCAGTCCATATTCAATCCTGAACTGGAGAGAAATATTTTTATTTTGTATGGATAGCAGGAAAACTAATGATATAGGAAAAATGATTATAGTAATATGATTATAGATACTGAACAACTATCAAAGGGAAATGAAACTTAAAAACATTTGGTTTGTTTAGCTGTATTAAAACAATACTAATTAAGGCAATTTATTCAACTGCTTGATATTTATCCCCAGTGACAACAGATCATCATAACAATTATGCATGTCATTAAATGTGCCCAGGATTACAGCTGGAATCAAATGGAATGCACACAAGTAGTACAGGAATCTGCTTGCAACTTGAAAGATGTTTACTTCGAAAGAAATAGAATTGACCTGGATAATCTGCGTTCAGACCCAGGGAAGTGTAGTTGATACCAAGAGTACAAAAAAAATTTTGAACTTCATCAAACTCCTGACAACCTTCTCTCATTACCTTTGCAATGATACATTATACTCTTAGCTAGGCGAGAAAAACGCTGATATGAAACTACAGCACCAGTACGAAAATGCAATTGTTCTGGGACCTCTGAGGAAGAACTCTTTTCATATGAAAATCTTGGAGCCTGGAGGACCAGTTTCGCACACTGTAGTTGTTTAATAACTCCTCTTCCTTCTCCTTCTCCCTATGCCCACCTCAGTTTGCAGGACTGCACAGGTGAGGGTTTAGAAAACCGACCTGGAGCAAATTCCTTCTCATGACACAGTCTGTCATTTGGAAAACACTGACGGTTACATCAAAAGGCTTTCTGCAATGTTACTGCACTACCTTCACAGCAAATTTGCACAGTCCTTTCTAAATTTAGATTTAAAAAGCATGTACTTATTTCAAAGGAAAAAGGATTAAACAGAAGGTGAGGGGGAGCTCCAGGCACTTAAGTCTCCTTCCCCTCTGGCAGTGAGTGTTTGCCATTAAGGCAGCCTCAGACTCTTGTTCTCATCCTCTCCAGGCCTTGTGTCCACTTGGTTCTTTGGACACAGAATCTAGTGAACTCAGGGACGCCAACTTACCCCAGTGGTCAACCAAGACTGTCTTAGAATCCTTCTGGCAAAAGTAACCTCGGAAATGTTGACCTCAACTCATTACTGAGGTTGTAAGCATAACTGAGCAGCTGTTGTTAAGTTCACATTAGCCACAGCCTTCTGCAAAAAGGGGAAGAAAGAAAGAAGGAGTGAGGGAGGGAGGAAAGGAGAGAGGGAAGGGAGGGCTGAGCTTGGAAATGGACTCTCTGAAACCAAAATACTGGTGAACTTGTTAAAGACTTTTAAGTCTGACAGGCCAGCTTTCCCAAACCATGGCAGCTGTAAAGGGAATATAATTATACTTAGCAGAAGCCACCAGAATTTTGAGGTTACCCTAAATTTAAAGCTTCTGGGAGACTTAATTAAATTTAATGAAAACCATAGCTGCTAAACAAAGATGTTGTAGCTCCCACTTAGTTATTCCTGAGAAAATTAAGTAGCAATCATGAAGACATACCTCAGCTTTCACATTTAAGCCACTAGGTAGTAATGCCCAAAGTCTATAAATAAGGTAATGCTCTCTTCTTTTCATTAGCTAGTAGTCAAACTACTCATCTGTTCCTGTAAGAAAGAACATCAGAACTAGAACAGAAGGAAAAAATAAGAGGAGAGAAAAAGGAAGTACAGGGAAGTTATCCTGAGTGTGATATAGGGTGATATCCTAGCCGACTTCAAACACTTGAGCTCCTCCACCATCCCCACCACTCCCTCCTGTGGCATTTCTTTTGTTTTTTAAAAAATTGTATGTTGTCTGCCATTGCAGAATTAGTACCCAGTTAGTTCAGGTCAGGATGGATATCTGTAAATCACAGCACCAGAATATGTGGCTCGTTATGCTCCCATGGTAATCTTACTTAACCTGGACTATTTATATGTAGAAATAATCATGATGCTTTTGATGGATTTGAGCAACAGGATGGTAGAGATAGAGTGAAACCTGACCCCAGGCAGAAATTCTACTCTCGGACTAGTACAGGGAGGAGGGGGAGATGAAGTGGCCTAATCTGCCTTCACGGAGGCCAACCAGACAGTCCAGGACGGGGTGAGCAAACAGTAATGTGCATCAGAATCCCCTGGAGGGAGATTGCGAGACCCTATCCTGAGAGTTTCCGATACAGTAGGTCTGAAGTTGGGCCCCAAAACTTGCCTCTCTAACAAATTCCCAGGAGACACTAATACTGCTGGTCCAGAGACCATATTTTGTTTTTATTTTTTTTACTTTTAGTTTTTTTGTTTGTTTTTTTGTTTGTTTTTAATTGGGGTATAGTTGTTTTACAATGTTGTGTTAGTTTCTACTGTACAACGAAGTGGAGTTCCCTGTGCTATACAGCAGGTTCTCATTAGTTACCTATTTCATACATATTTGTGTATATATGTCAATCCCAATCTCCCAATTCATCCCACCACCCCCATTTCCCCCTTGGGGTCCATACATTTGTTCTCTACATCTGTGTCTTTATTTCTGCCTTGCAAACCAGTTCATCTGTACCATTTTTCTAGATTCCACATATATACGTCAATATACGATATTTGTTTTTCTCTTTCTGACTTACTTCACTCTGTATGACAGTCTCTAGGTCCATCCACATCTCTACAAATGACCCAATTTTGTTCCTTTTTATGGCTGAGTAATATTCCATTGTATATATGTACCACATCTTTATCCATTTGTCTGTCAATGGGCATTTAGGTTGCTTCCATGACCTGGCTATTGTAAACAGAGCTGCAATGAACATTGTGGTACATGACTCTTTTTGAATTATGGTTTTCTCAGGGTATATGCCCAGTAATGGGGTTGCTGGGTCACATGGTAATTCTATTTTTAGTTTTTTGAGGAAGCTCCATACTGTTCTCCATAGTGGATGTATCAATTTACATTCCCACCAACAGTGCAAAAGGGTTCCCTTTTCTCCACACCCTCTCCAGGATTTGTTGTTTCTAGATTTTCTGATGATGCTCATTCTAACTGGTGTGAGGTGATACCTCATTGTAGTTTTGATTTGCATTTCTCTAATGATTAGTGATGTTGAGCAGCTTTTCATGCATTTGTTGGCCATCTGTATGTCTTCTTTGGAGAAATGTCTATTTAGGTCTTCTGCCCATTTTTGGATTGGGTTGTTTGTTTTTTTGATATTGAGCTGCATGAGCTGTTTGTATATTTTGGAGATTAATCCCTTGTCGGTTGCTTAGTTAGCAAATATTTTCTCCCATTCTGAGGGCTGTCTTGTTTATGGTTTCCTTTGCTGTGCAAAAGCTTTTACATTTCATTAAGTCGCATTTGTTCATTTTTGTTTTTATTTCCATTACTCTAGGAGGTGGGTCAAAAACATCTTGCTGTGATTTATGTCAAAGAGTGTTCTTCCTGTTTTCCTCTAAGAGTTTTATAGTATCCGGTTTTACATTTAGGTCTTTAATGCATTTTGAGTTTATTTTTGTGTACGGTGTTAGGGAGTGTTCTAATTTCATTCTTTTACATGTAGCTGTCCAGTTTTCCCAGCACCACTTATTGAAGAGCCTGCAGAGACCATATTTTGAAAACCACAGGTCTAAGACATACTGTCTCAGAAGTTTAGAAAACAGAGGCATGTTTGGGAAATGGTTGGTATTAGGTGAATCCAACCCGAAACATAGAAGATACAGTTGAGACAACTAAGCTAGCAATGATAGAAAGCGGATGGGTAATGGGTGAGTCCCAGAAATCTGCCCCATAAGGGCAGGCCCTTCACCATCAGATGAGGAGTAAAGTCTCACCCTAGGAAAAGTGAACAGAGCCGGGTAGGGTCCCATAGCCATGATAAACCTGCTGAAATCAGATCAGGACCTCAGCCCTCAAGGGAACCAGCCAATATGTTGTAGGAGGTCCCCAGGGGCTGATGGAATGAATCTGGGACAGAGAGCTTCAGGGAAGGGAAGCTGGGAGCATCTCCTACCCGAAAGAAAGATCTGACCCGTCTGCAGGTAGACTGGAACACATGCTCCCTTTCCTGGCATCAGATCTTTGATAACCAGGACCCACCCCACACCCCACACAGACAAACTCTTGCCTGCAAGTGCTCCAGGCCCTGACAACCCCTGTATAAGTAAGCAAAGCGCCTGCATCACTGAACTCTACACTCATCTGACTACATTTAGAGCATTGTCTCTCCCAATTTAATGACTCATAAAGCACAGAACTATAAAGTGGTCTTATTAAAACATATTTCACAGTTAGCTAGTGGGAAGCAGCAGCATAGCATAGGGAGATCAGCTCGGTACATTGCCATGACCTAGAGGGGTGGGATAGGGAGGGTGGGAGGGAGGCTCAAGAGGAAGGGGATATGGGAACATATGTATGCATATGGCTGATTCATTTTGGTGTACAACAGAAACTAACACAGTATTGTGAAGCAATTATACTCCAATAAAGATCTATTTTAAAAAACATATTTCATACTCATTTTCATCTAACTCTTAAAACAACCCCAAGAGATGCACCAAGGAAACGGTCAAGAGGAGGGATGCTCAGGAATCACAGGACTGGCTCTCAGACCCACCATTGTGTGAAATTGGGATTGGCCTCCTGACCCCAAGGCTAACATTGTTCCCCTTAGTTCATGTTCCCTCCCTTTTGAAAGGATTTGTTTGTGGGGGGTTTTTGGGGGGAGGTGGCTTGATTTTATGTATTTATGTATGTATTTTTATTAGTTCTTGTGAAATTTTTTTTAATTTTTACATTTTTATACAATTTTTAAAGGTTACTTTCTATTTACAGTTACTACAAAATACTGGTTATATTCTCTGTGTTGTACAATGTATCTTTTTTTTTCAATTGAAATATAGTTAATTTACAATGTTGTATTGGTTTCAGGTGTACAGCACAGTGATTCAGTTACACATACATATGTATCTATTTTTTTTCAGATTCTTTTTCCCTTATAAGTTATTACAAAATATTGAGTATAGTTCCCTGTGCTATACAGTAGGTCCTTGTTGGTTATCTATTTTATATATAGTGGGGTGTATATGTTCATCCCAACCTCCTAATTTATGCCTCTCCCCCACATCCCTTTCCCGTTCAGTAACCATAAGTTTGTTGAAAACAATTTGAACCAACTCTACAGGAGAAATTTAATCTCTCCTGCTTCATTAAGCAAAAACAAAAATCAACAGATTATACCAGAAAACATATTTCATCATTACACTCAATTATGTGACACTTAGCACAGCCTGTTTTCCTAAGGAAGTCCCTCCCTGCCTTAGGAAAAACAGAGTTCTCTATCACTAGAGGTAACCTAGAAAAGGCCGCACAAACACCCGCCAGGTACATCAAAGAAGGAATTCAAGCATCCAGTGGGATGGATATTGACTGATGTTTCGTTTTATTGATTTTAAATTCTCTTCATTTCTCTATTAAGCTTGTTTTTAAAAACAGACTCAACATCCCTACTACCATTTCCATAATTTTTATGTGTAAAATGTTTCTGTGGGCACAGTCATTTTAAAAGACAATGAAAATTCAGTATTTTCACTGCAATGTTTAACATAAATGACTGCATATCTTCATACTTGCCAGTTCGCTTATTTTTGACAAGTTGAAGTACCCGGTAAAATGTTTCTTACCAGAATCCATGGGTTTGGAATTCCTAAATTAGAACAATACCCATACCTGACAATCCTAAGTGTGTGTATTTCTTGCCCAATGGTATTTTTACTATCTGAAAGTCTTTTCTTTAATCTTCTTTGATGCACTTTCTCCTATTCTTTCTATTGCTCACACTGTAACCTTGAAAATAAATGTCCTTAGGCATCAACTCTGTGATGTTTACTATAAAACCTGGCAAAATTTTAATGGGATCATTATAAATTCTCCTTGTCAAACCCAAGGAAAAGTATAGGTATAGCAATATTTTAAATGGAAAGCCCATCAAGGCAACATGCCACACAGACTTAGGAGATTAGTGACGTGAGCTGGGTTTGATTCCTGGCGCCACTAAATCCTAACTCTGTGACTTTGGGAAAGTTTACTCTTTGGAAAAAATGATGAAAAGTGCACATAACTCACAGGAATAGAATGCAATCATATACGTGGGGCACCAGCAAAATGGATAAGGCAGCAGCGTTTCATAGTGATTTACAAAGGTTGCCTGTATCCAAATCCCAGATCTGCCACTTAGCTATATACTGTTGAGCAAGTTATTGAACCTCCCCAAACCTGTCTCCTTGTCTTTATAATAGGGATGATGATATTATCTACTTCGTAGGCTTGTCATGATGATTAGCTGGGATAATACTTGTAAAACCCTTAGCACTGGGTCCTGCAGCTGGTGGGCAACTCAGAGGTGTTAGTTCCCTTTCCCAGCATCCTCTTCCCAAGCTGCCTCCAAGTTTCCCTACTCACTTCTCCCTAACTTGCCATCCTACTTTGCCCCAAAGGAAAAAATACTTGTAAGGGAGAGGCAGAATTCCTTTTAGAGAAAGAATTATCTTTGTTTAGGCATATACGCTGAAATCCTCCCTAGCTGTGAAAAGAGCTCCAATGGCCTGGTTGAGAAACAAAGCTAAACTGCTAGGTATATTTGCTTTATTAAGCATGGAGATGTGGGAGGTAAGGAAGGCAGATGTGAGAGGAGTCAGCCTATTTGGGGCTTTTCAACAGTGGGAGTGGCAAAGGCACTACTAAGAACCAGAGCGTCTAGTATATTCCACAAGTAGCCTACTGGGCTAAGCTGTGAGGTAAACCCTCTGTGTTAATTCTAATGCTTCAGTCCTGGTCTAGTACACATAACTACCTTGTGTAAATGGTTTGGGATAAAATATGAGCAAAAATGAATGCTGTTCCGCATTTAGATTCAATGCAATGATAAAAGAAGGGAATAACTGAATAAGGAGAGATGAGAGACTGCTAATTCAATGGAGTCAGAAAATTATATCAAAAGATGACTAGAAAAACTGTTAACCACTGCTCCCCTCCCCAAGAATACTTGGACATGTTGGTAGGGGCATGGGAGTTCGCACTGTAAGCAGGATGGAGACTCTTTGAATTAAATATTAAATGAAAGGTGACCAAAGAGGCTGAAAAACCTGGGCCCCCACCACTTTTTTTCCACCAAGGCTGCTGACATTTTGACTATGCCAATTCTCTTTTTTCATCACTGGTTTTCATTGGACATCTGTATACAGTATTATTCCTACTTGATATAGTGAAATAACTGGTTTCAAAGGAAGATTGGAACTTTAATGTTTATAGACTCCTAAAATCTTGAAACCAGAAGACCTTCTGGTGACGACCTAGTTCAAGCTCTTAACAACTAGGAAACCAGCCTAGAGAAAGCTTGCCCGGTTTTCATGCAAGTTACCAGCAGCAAATGAACTTGAGTTTTCAGCCAAGGGCAACTACTCCCTTTCTTATCATTGGCTGTTTCAAGTCAGAAAGGGAATAAAATTAAGCCTAGGTATGTAAGGGGGCTCATAAAACTAGGGAGCTATTACTAGTTGCCTGCATATATTCCTGAGTTGTGATGTTAGTTAACCCATTTTAGCAACAGATAATCTCTTTATTTCAACTACACCAATCAATGCATTATTACATCAGATAACTTTCTAACGTTCTCCTTAGAATAAAATATCATGATGAAACTCAATCTTTGACATATAAAAGTGAAATTGAGTATGAAAGCAGACCCATTTGATTATCATAATTTCTGAAGTTTTTCATAGAGAACAGACTTGTGGTAGCCAAGGGGAAGGTGGGGCGGGGAGGGATGGATTGGGAGTTTGGGATTAGTAGATGCAAGCTAGTATATATGGGATGGATAAACAACAAGGTCCTACTGTATAGCACAGGGAAGGATATTCAGTACCCTGTGATAAACCATAATGGGAAAGAATATGAAAAAGAACGTATATATATGAATAACTGAATCACTTTGCTATACAGCAGAAATTAACACAACATTGTAAATCAACTATACTTCAATAAAGTAAATTTTAAAAAACTTCTGAAGTTTTCATTTGCTTTCCTATGTCCCGAACTGATTTTCAGGTGAGTTAAAGTGAACACAATTTACAAAATTCAATGCCTTTACAAAGAATATGAAATTTCAATATTTTCTGTTGTAGTCTAATTATTGAATAAGCAATTAAGCTAATTTTCACTGAATTTATGAAATGAAAATCAACTAAACACTTTAATTAACTTAATTTTGGAGATTTGTAACTTGGGATTTTTTTAAAATGGCTGTGTGATAAAGTCATAGTTCTACAGCAATTCAGTATGTTTACAATAGTAATAATTTTACTTTTAAGATATACAAAGAAGATAAAGATGAGCTACTGTATAGAAATTGGAGTTAACAGACCATGTCTTAGGCCTCTAAGTATTATTCTTTTATAATAGTTATAGATGTAAGCCTAATTAATTCAAGAAAGAACTTGATTTTGTCAACTACAAGATTTTATCAGAAAAATACAAAGAATATTGGTTTGGATATTGGAGGAGGGGTGGAGGTCCAGAAGAGATGAGTCTCTAAGGTTCTGTAAAAAGGCACTTAGGGAATGAAACTTTAATACACAAAGAAAGGAGGTATAAGGTATAAGTGAGAAGCATATTTTCAACTCTGCAAGAATTAGAAATAAAAAATGCCAAAGGTTGGTCTCTCTGGTCCAATTAATTATACAATACCCAGCCTTCTCTTATGTCACCCTTAGTTAGAGAATTTTCTATAATTCCAAAGTTACAGAGCAAAGTACTGCTAGCTTTATAGACACAGCACTTATCAGAGCCCCAATCTCCTTAATTAAGGAGTCTATTTTAAGACAAATCATATTACCTTAAAAGATAGGATGGAAAGATATGTTTAGAGATACTGCTTGGAATGCATAGTAGAACAAACACAAACTAGGAGATGGTGAGTTTGTTTCTTGGTCTGACTCTTACATCTGTCCCAGTATGACCTGGGACAACTCATCAACTTCTCGGAGTTTCACTGCCATCTGTCAAATGTATTTTTTTTTTTCGATTGTCAACTCTAAATAATAGAAACTGACAATTCACACGTGGAGAAATACACACTCCTTAAACAACTGATGGGAAAATGTTCATTCTCTAATTAATTTAAAAACACAATTTAAATCAAACCAGAGAAACCACTGAACATCTGCTAAAGAGTAAGAATTCCTTTTAATAATAATCCTTAAGAAGTAATGATAAAATTGGATTCACTCATGCAATGAGCTGCTTAAGATCAGATATTCTCTCTTCCTTATTCCCATCTAAATCTTTAATGCCCGGTGTACACTAGGAGTTCAATAAACAGTCATTAACTGACTATCCATTGGTGGGCTTGAAAATTGTTATTTGGGAATCAGTACGGTTACATGTAGCAAAAACCATGTACCTGGAATAGCTCACACATTAGGCTGAAAGGTGAAGAGTGAGGGGAAATGGTTTATTCCAATCTGTCTTAACTCACCTCCACAGGCCAATAAACTTCAGTACTCTTTACCAGGCAGAGGAAAAAGAAGACAGGTCTATTTTTGCAGGGGACAGTGGGCCAGAAGGTAGTGTTACCAAAAGCCCCTCTCTCTAATCTCCCAATCGGAAATCTAAGGTGAAATACTATTACTGCCCAGGTGTCCTCCCTTGGGACATGGGCCAAAGTGATGGCTCACTCTGGACTGAGGCTTGGTTGCCACGGAACCCCAATTTCAGTTGATTATTCAGAAAGGCAAAAGAGTCAGATCGTTGAAACACACAGTACTACCCACCTTCTTGTGATACAGTCTGTGAACAGGACTGTATCTTCGGATGATGACGGGTTCCCAATCAGACGCAGGGGCCTGCTTCTCCTGGTCCAGCACCTGCACACAGCAGTACGCACTTCCTGCCTACTTTACTTCCACAGACACCTCATTTGAATCAGAGGTCTAAGTCATATTGCTTCAATTGCTTTCTCTTGCTAGGCGATACGAGATTTAGTCACATTGGGAACTGAGGGACTGTTGCAGTCCGCAGGCATTGACTTGTATAAGGCTTTTTGTATAAGACTTTTGTTTTTTATGACAGAACTCGCCATTCATAAATGTGCTGACGTGTTTGCTCTCCTCTCCTCACCCCCCAAAGTGGGATAAGCACAAATGAAACTTCTTGGCTGTATAGGACTGTCACAAGCTGCTCTCACCCTCTGACCCAATAATCCTACCCCTAAAAGCTTTGTCTAAGAAAACAGTTCAGAAGAATTGAAATGTCTAAAACAGTAATGTTTAAATAGAGGGTAGCGGTTCGTGAATGTTGATGGAGGTGAAAAGGGAAGATCAAGGGGATACTGGAGCTGCTGGTTTGGAAAACTGAGTGGATGTTGGTGCCACTCGCCAACACAGGGAATGCATCATGTGGCTGGTAGGGGCACAGCCAGTGCATGTGCTGTGTGGTTCTACCTGCCTGGGTGTGGGAGTGGGAGAGGGCCTTTCACACTTTCATAATTCATATGAATTCCTATTTTCATAACTGTTCAAAGCAAATAAAGGTGACAGTTCAATATTTCGTTTTCTAAACTGGCACTCTCAGCACCTATGCCTGAAGGCCATATCCACCGCCCCCGCCCCCTGCAACCCTGGCCTGTTTTTGGACAGGTTTTTACATTTTTTTTACAAAGCTGTTTTAAGAAAAAGAAGATGCTACAGAGACCATATGTGGCCTACAAAGCCTAGAATACTACTCTCTAGCCCTTTACAGCAAATGTTTGCTGACAGCTGCTTTAACCCATCATTGTTCTTTACTGACATGCTTGTAACTTCAAGAGACTAAGGAAGACAGAGCTGTTCAATCTCCCTTCACATAAAACTCACTTGAAGTGATTATGTCTTCTTTCATGCTGCCTTCAAAAACTTCCCCTGGGGCTTCCCTGGTGGCGCAGTGGTTGAGAGTCCGCCTGCCGATGCAGGGGACGCGGGTTTGTGCCCCAGTCTGGGAGGATCCCACATGCTGCAGAGCAGCTGGGCCCGTGAGCCATGGCCGCTGAGCCTGCGCGCGTCTGGTGTGCTCCGCAACGGAGAGGCCACAACAGTGAGAGGCCCGCGTACCACAAAAACAAAAACAAAAACAAACAAACAAACAAACAGCACTTTCCCTGCCCAACACTGCCCCAACTCGCGGTGCTTTCTACTTCTCTGTTTTCTGACTCTTAATCAGCTGTGGACTCAAAAGTTACGCAACCAAACGGTCTAAAAGACGGGGATTCTGGATGAGGCCATCAACAGCTCTCCCATGAGCAAATTTTGAATTTAGTGCCTCAACATTTTACCTCCTCAGATATCTTTTTATTTTTTTAAGCTAAGATAACCCTGATAGCTGGATGTCACTTACTAGGCAACTTCAGCCAATATACTGCAGACACATGTAATATACATCTAGGTTTTTAGTCGACACTTGCAGTTTTTCCATTTTGCCTATTTATGGGGTTTTAAATGGGTTATTGTCTTTCCTCTCCCCTCTTAAACAGCTTAGTCCACACTGACCTAAAACCTTCTGCTCTTCAGAAAATCACTTTCCTTAACTTTGAGCAGAATTTCTTCATGGCATTGGATTATCGTTTAGTTTTGCTGCAATAGTTGTTGACTTAAAGGATAAAGTTAATGTTGGAGTAGTATTCTTATTAAATAGATTATTACTCAAATCTATTTCTCTCCAACATAGAATTCAGCTTTCTCAGTTGGTTTGCTTTAAAATACACACACAGAGCCCTGTGAGGAGCAAACAGAGGCTGTTCTACTAGTGTGGGTTACGAAGAGCTTCGCACAGGGAACACACTGGGGAGGCTTAAGGATACGGAGGACTTTGCCAGGTGATGCGGTGAAAAGGCAAAGAAACCTTAGGGTAGACTGTTGAGATTTGGCTCTCCATACTCTAAATTTCCTCTGGTATCATACCTGATTCACCCTCAGGCCTTGTGGTCTGGCTGGGGCTGATCCTATCAGTGCAGAAGAGTTACCATGTCAGGCCTGAGACTGCTGTCCTTAGAAAGGTTCGCCTGCAAGGCTGGCCCTTCGCTGACATGTGGGAACTTAAAATTTTGAGAAGTTTCCCAATGTTCCCTCACTGAGAAGAGTGGTTCCCGGTGCACAAACTGCACAAACAATGTGGTTGATGCTAAATACCCTCTTTCCTTTTAGAAGTCTGGAATTTTGGTATGCACTCTGGCAGGAAGACACCTATGTGACCAGCCTCCTGATGAAAAGCTCAGACACTGAGTCTTGGTAGACATTTCACATGCCGTCATGATTTGATGCTGGGAAAATTAGGCATGTCCTGCATGACTCCACAGGGAAAGAACTCTTGGAAGCTTTTACCTGATTTCCTCTGGACTTATTCATGCACGCTTTTGCCTTTTCTGATTTTGCTTTGTATATTTTGATATAATAAATCAAAGTCATAAGTCGTAAGTATGTCTATATGGTGAGTTCTGTGGTCCTCCTGACAAATCACCAAATCCGGGGAAAGCCTTGGGGGTCCCCAACACACTATCCTTTGCTACATGTACAGACCCTGATAGATGCAGGCCAATCAGCACACCCACAATCTCTAGCTACAGTGATGAGTTCAGGGATTGGCTTATAATCAATAACAGCTAGTGAGACCAGATAAGGTCTTCACTGGGGCTTTTGGGAGAACCCAGTGGTCTCTCTTCTGCTGGTTGATTTGAGATGCGGCTATGCGGCTGTACCTCTTGGCTGCCATCTTGTGACCACAATGAGAATAACTTGGAGCTGCCAGGGTTGTTACCACATGGAGCCTGTGGATAAAGCGGGCAGAGAGATGGCCTGGATAACACTGACTCTTTCAATGATTCCCCTTCAAAGCCAGTCCTACCCATCTAGATTTTTTTCCGTTATATGAAAAAGTTTTATGCCAAATTGGTTTTATTACTTGCCACTGAAAGAATCCCAAATGATGCAAACTTGAACCATGCTAAACAGTCTGACAGTAAGATGACCAAGTAGGAATCATCGCAGGTTTCTAAGTTGGGAAGTCACATGTTCAGATGTGTTAACCTCTGGAGGCTGCAGGGAAGTGGGTGGCAAGGGGGTGGTAATGAAAGACTGGAAAGCAGTTGGAAAGCCATTAAAATGAGCTATCAGGTATGAGGTACTAGGGTACAAGTACTTGGGTAGGAGTGGCATAGAGTAAAATCCTTAAATATTCAGGAAATAGAAGTGATAAGAGTTGGTGAAGGACTGGATATGGGGTGTGAGGAAGAGAAAAGTCAAGGATAACTCTGGTTTCTTAGTTTAACTCAGCAAAAGGTGATGTTCTTAACTAAGACAAAATAAGAAAAGATGCACATTTAGGAGTGGAGAGGAAGATCACATGTTTATTTTAAACATGTATCTGCAGTAACTACACTTGACCCTTGAACAATGGGAATAAGGGGGTTAAGGGCACCAACCCTCCATGCATTCAACAATTCGTATATAACTTTACAGTGGGCCCTCAGCCCTCCATATCTGTGGTTCCATATCTGTGGGTTCAACTAACTATACAAATGGTATAGTACTGTAGTATGCATTTATTGAAAAAAAAACCCAAGTATGGGTGGAGCCATGCAGTTCAAACCCACATTGTTCAAGGGTCAACTATATATGACAACAGTCTAGTAATCGTTTGGCACTGTGCATGGAACTATGGAATTATGGCAAGATCAGAGTTGAAGATAATAGACTCACAGTTATGAATACTCAGGTGATGGTTGAAGATAAGGCAGTAAATGAAATCACCCAGTAAGAAAACACCTACCAAAAAGTGGAGAGGGCTGAAACCTCAATCAAAAATTCTGTAAAGACAGGTAGACAGAGGAAATTACCAAAGAGACAAGCAGAAGTCAGGGAGATTAACTCATAGGTTCATTTAAGAAGGTAAAATATTTCTCACTGGAGAATAAAAGGGAAATAAAGAATTAAAAAGGATGGAGCAGGCTTCCCTGGTGGCAGAGTGGTTGAGGGTCCACCTGCTGATGCAGGGGACACGGGTTCGTGCCCCGGTCTGGGAAGATCCCACATGTCGCGGAGTGGCTGGGCCCGTGAGCCGTGGCCGCTGAGCCTGCGCGTCCGGAGCCTGTGCTCCACAATGGGAGAGGCCACAACAGTGAGAGGCCCGCGTACCACACACACACAAAAAAGATGGTGTACTCAACATGATGGTACACAACATGGTGTAATATTAAATATTACAGAAAGGTTAAGGAGCATGAGGACTAACAGGAAGCTATTAAATCTGGACACCAGTAGCTCTCTGACCATTAAGATTGACAGAGATGGGTTAGTAAGGTAATTAAAAGGTCACTTTCTTAATATGCTTTAAGCATCTAGGGTATATATTCAACAACTTCATTCATTAATATGTAGTGGCATTTGATTAACTTTACTATGCTATTTCTATTTGGAAGGACACTAAGCTGTTCCAAGCACAATTATAAAAGACAAACATTAAAAGACTGCCATTTGTTTTTTTTTAAATTCAACTGGCATAACAATGAATCACCCTAAATTAAATTTATGCGATGCAGTAAAAGTAGTTCTTAAAGGGACATTCATAGAAATAAATGCCCATCTTAAGAAACAAGAAAAGTCTCAAACAACATAATTTCACACCTTGAGGAACTAGAAAAGGAAGAACAAATGAAGTCCAAAGTTAGTAGAAGAGAGAAAATAGCAAGTGTTAGAGCAAATGTAATTTCACACCTCGAGGAACTAGAAAAAGAAGAACAAATGAAGTCTAAAGTTAGTAGAAGAGAGAAAATAGCAAATGTTAGAGCAGAGATAAAGGAAACAGAGACTAAAAAATCTACAGAAAAGATCAATGAAACTAAGAGCTGGTTCTTTAAAAAACCTTTACCTAGATTGACCAAGAAAAAAAGAGAGAAAACACAAACAAATAAAATCTGAAATGAAAGAGGAAATGTTACAATTGATATCACAGAAATTAAAAGGATCACAAGAGACTACTATGAATACCACCAATAAATAGGATAACCTAGAAGAAATGAATAAATTCCTAGAAATGCACAATGTCCCAAGACTGAATAATGAAGAAATAGAAAACCTGAAGAGACCAATTACTGGTAAGGAGACTGAATTAGTAATATCCCAACAAACAAAAGTCCAGGACCAGACAGCTTCACAGGTGAATTCTACCAAACATTCAAAGAAGAATTAATACCAATCCTTCTCAAACTCTTCCAAAATCAGAAGAGGAGGAAACTTTTCCAAACTCATTTTACAAGGCCGATATTACCCTGATACCAAAACCAGACAAGAATGGCACAGGAAAATTACAGGCCAATATCACTGATGAACATAGATGTAAAAATTCTCAACAAAACATTAGCAAACCAAATGTAACGATACATAAAAGGATTATAACCATGATTGAGTGGCATTTATCCCAGGGATTCAAGGATGGTTCAACATCTGCAAATCAGTCAATGTGACACACCAAACATTAACAAAATGTATGGATAAAAATCATATGATCATTTCAATAGATGCAGAAAAGCATTCGACAAAATTCAACATCCATTTATGATAAAAACTCCATTTATGATAAAAGCAAAAATAAAAAAACGGGACCTAATCAAACTTACATGCTTTTGCACAGCAAAGGAAACCATAAACAAAATGAAAAGACAACCTACAGACTGTGAGAAAATATTTGCAAATGATGTGACCGACAAGGGCTTAATTTCTGAAATATACAAACAGCTCTTACGGCTCAACAACACAAAAACAAACAACCCAATCGAAAAATGGGCAGAAGACTTAAAGAGACAGCTCTCCAAAGAAGAAATACAGATGGCTAATAAGCACACGAAAAGATGCTCAACATCACTAGTTATTAGAGAAATGCAAGTTAAAACTACAATGAGGTATCACTTCACACCAGTCAGAATGGCCATCATCAAAAAGTCTACAAACAATAAATGCTGGAGAGGGTGTGGAGAAAAGGGAACCCTTGTAAACGGATGGTTAGAATGTAAATTGGTGCAGCCACTATGGAAAACAGTATGGAGGTTCCTTATAAAACCAAAACTAGAGTTACCATATGATCCAGCAATCCCATTCCTGGGCATATATCCAGAAAAGATGAAAACTCTAACTGGAAAAGATACATGCACCCTAATGTTCACAGCAGCACTATTCACAATAGCCAAGACATGGAAACAACCTAAATGTCCGTTGACAGATCAACGGACAAAGAAGATGTGAATATATATACAATGAAATACTACTCAGCCATAAAAAGGAATGAAATATTGCCATTTGCAGCAACATGGATGGACCTAGCAATTATCATACCAAGAGAAGTAAGTCAGACAGAGAAAGACAATATTATACAATATCACTTATACGCAGAATCTAAAAAAATAATACAAATCAACTTATTTATAAAACAGAAACAGACTCACAGACATAGAAAATAAACTTATGGTTACCAAAGGGGAAAGGGGAGAGAGAGGGATAAATTAGGAGCACAGGGTTAACATATACATATCACTATATATGAAACAGATAAACAACAAGGATTTACTGTATAGCACAGGGAACTATATTCAATATCTTGTAATAACCTGTAAGGGAAAAGAATCTGAAGCTGTATGCCTGAAACTAACATAATATTGTAAATCAACTACAGTTAAATTTTTAAAAAAAGAAAAAAAGAAAGTTATATATTTGGTAGATTTCCAAGCATTATATGAAAGTAAAGAATTTCCAGCAAAAGGGCAGGGAGAAGAAAGAAAACTATTTGAAAACACAAAGACCTTTATCTTGCCTTAAAGCAGAACACTATCTCTCATAGCAAAGTATGAAAATGAATAAATAGATGAAAATTCATGTTAAAATTGGGATATCAATAAAGAGAAGAGAAAATAACAAAACAAACTGTAAAAGGCATCAAAGTGGCCTCTACTCATTTCATTTTCCTTACAATTTATAAATGCCATCACAATTCTAAAGAGATTGGACTTGAGTGAAACTTTTTTATTGTGAAGACATAGGTCTAAGAACAGAAGGATAATCATGTGCCAGCTTACAGTTCCTTGTAAAAGTAATAACATGAAAAATTAGTAGAAAATGAACATCTAAAAAGTTATCTGTAATCTGAAAATGTTAAGCAATTTCCCCTGTATCTTAATTTTGACCATTTTTGCTGAATCACTTCTGCATATTTAGTTGAAGAGAGTATTTAATTTTTCTATTGTAATTAATAACGTAGTATATCCTTCAGAGCTTGGCATATTCTTTAAGAATCATCTGAAGCTTCTGGCTCAACATGATGTTCCCTCTGGCCTTCAGTCTGCCACTAAAGAATGCCTGGAAAGGAGAAAGGGAAAGACAGAACCAACCTTTACCATGTCACATTGTATTTCTTTTTTAAAAAGATCATTGCTTAGACTGAATACAATTGAGTTAATAACTCTGGACAACAAAGGCAACTTTTATCTAGCAATGATAGTTTAATGATTATAGATAACACCCATATTTTTAGATATCTAAGAAAAAATAAAGACTCCTTGTGTATTTTAGAAAACCATAGAATAATTTATCTGAATTGACAGATCTGGGAATTCTGCTTCAACCTATGCTTCTGGCTTTAGCCTATATTCTTAAATGTGAATTTGAGACCATATGAATACAAGGCTTTACTGTATTACTAACAATAAAAACACTGAGTTCAGAACTTTCAAAAGTAGATTTAAAATATTTATTATATCTTCATGAAACAGAAGGCCATATAATGGCAAAATAAGATAGTGTAACAAAGTAGTGAATAGATCCTGGGCTGTAGCATCAGAATGCCTGGGTTAAAATCTAGGCTCTGCCACTAAATAAATGCAAGGTGAGCTTGGACAAACTACTTAACCTCTCTGAGCTCTGGCCTCCTTATCTATAAAGGGCATGACAACAGCACCTAAATAGCAGCTTTGTTGTATGAGTTAAATGAAACAGTGTGAAAAGTGCTTAGCTTAGCATTTAACATGTGGAAGGAGCTATTAAGCTCATTATTACCAAGCAAAAGACTATAATGTCAAAACACTAAGAGCTCCTGTACCACTTTTTTTCTGACCCGACAATAGAAACTTGTGCAAGTTCTCCCCCCGTGTCAAGTTCCCTATCAGTAAAATAAAAATGATAAAACACAATATAGCTTACTGAGAAAATAACATACGGAATATGAAGTGAAAAAGAAGTCTCTAGATTGTTAGCTAGATTGAAAAAATAGTAATATCTATGTACATGTAACATTACAAAGCAGCCTCACAAATAAAATATCACTTGAGAAGCACAGACATCAACCTGAAGTGGGCATATCAGCAAAAAAGAAATTCAAAAGCTTAAAAACCTACTCAAGGCCACAGAGCCAACAAAAAGTGGGCCAGGACTAAACACGGGTGTTCTCTGCTTAATAATGTCTCCTGCTTATTAACTAGCAGCAACTTAATTTCAGAAGTGAATCCTTACCAACTGGAGGAAAAGCAAAAACTGCTTAAACTTTTTATCCCAAAAATAATGCAGGAGAATTTCATTCAATCAGGTTCAAGTGCTAAGCATTCAAACTAGAGACTGGAATTTTAAAACTAAGACAGTTTTCACTGTGCAGTTACAGAAATGATGGTCTGCAACTCCTACACAGTCAGTTCTTAGACGGGCTTGCCAGGTGCTACAGTCTGAGAGGGACTTACAACCTAAAATAAAAACACCAACTTCCTTGAAGTAAATATACCAATATTTGATGGTTGTTATTTGAGTGGAAGAATTGTGTACATAAATCTTTGTTCCTATCTAACTGTTTTCTTAGGATAGATTCCTAGAAGAAGAATTACTAAATCATGGCATTTCTTAAATAAGTTTCTTGACCATGCTTTCATATCACCACAGTTTTCAAACTGTGCACCTCAGTGCACTGGGGCACCACACCAAACTCCAACAGACACGACAGAATATTTAAAACTTTTGAAGGAAACACAGTGACATTGGTCAAACACAACATGAAAACTACTCTTGTTTGGATATATCTACTTAATAAACTGAACCATTAGGTATTTCTTTTGGCCTAGGAGTGCCACTCAAAAAGTGCTGAGACAGTAAGTGGCCATAAAGGAAGAAAGTCAGTGAAACTCTGCCATAGTACTTTCCAGAAAGACTGTTAAATTAATATTCCTTCTAGCTACGTGTGAATCCTCTTATCCCAACCTTAATAATACTGTTTTCTTAATCTTTGAAAATCTGAGGCAAAAATGACATGCTTTAACTTGCATGTTTTAGATACTGGGAAAAATTAATAGTTTTTCTCATGTATGTTAGTCATACCTATTTCTTTCATTAATTACTGGTTCATGTTGTTTGCCCATTTTTTATATTGAGGTCTTCGTGTTGTCCAGAATTTTTATAGGTTATTAACACCAATATACTATGTATCATTATTTTATTTTTCCCCAGGTTTATGGAATATCTTATGGAGTCTGACATGCAGAAGTTTTTAATTTCTACATAGCCTAAACTACTGCTATTGAGCTTATGTTCCTTATTTCTATCCTTGCTTTAATCTACTCAAGTATTAATTGAGCATCTACAGTACACTAGGCAATATTCTATGCTAGGAAAGAGACATCCCTCCCTGTTCTCATGGAGCTAACATTACAGTAGGGGAGTCAAAAAGTAAAATGTAAACAAGTAATTAAAGCCTGTTATAAATGCTATGAAGGAGGCTACTTAGATAATATAATAGGAGGGAACTACTTTGGATGAAACAAAGCCAGCCATGCAAAAAGATGGGAATAGAAATTCCAGAAAAGGCAAATAAATAGACATTGAAGTGGTAAAAATTGATGGGAAGGGACTAAGAGGAGAGGCAACATAAATTGAATTAGCATTGTAAGTGATGAGGCAAGCAGTGCAGGATGAAGCTGGGAAGATAAGCAAGGGAAACTTCACATACAATATAATAATATGTAGTATGGATTTTACCCAAGTGTAAAAGTAAATCTTGGAGGTTTTCATCAGGTGGAATGACCTATAATCTGATTCACATTTTTAAAAGATTACCCCAGCTCCTGTATGGAGAACAGATTGGTGGAAAAGCAAGACTAAAAGCACTAAGACCAGTCAGGAAGCCAGGTGAGAGATGATGGAGGCTTGGATCAGGATGATAACCCTAGTGACGAAGAGAAGAAAATGAACTCAAGATACGTTCTGGAGAAAGAACAAGCAGGATTAAGGATAGAAAGGATACAGAGGTGAAGAAAGAAGCCAAGACAATTCTTACATTACTCAGCATACTAATTTGGGTAGATAGACCATGGTGCCATTTCCTGGAAACAAAAAGAATGGGGGAAAAAAACTAAATCACAAGTTGTAAGTTGGACATAGTAAGATGTGCCATCAGAGACACAAGTGAAGAGCTGGTTATACCACTATGGAACTCAGAGAAGATGCTGAGTGAGACATTTGAATCTGCAAGTTGTCAACATGTAGACGGCTCTAAATACCACAGGATGGATGGACTCATTTAAGAAGAGTGTTAGTTAGAGAAGAGCCCTGAAATGAGCCCTGAGAAACGCCAAAACTCAACAAAGAGGAAGACACCAAAGGAGATTAGGAAGAGCCAAAGGTGGAGAAAGCAAAACAGGAGAATAAGGTATCATGAAAGCCAAGGGATAAGATTATTTCAAGAAGTTGGTGGTTAACTGAGTTGAATGCTACTGAAAGGCTGAGAAAGATGTAGATAGAGAAATATTTACTGGATTTAGCAATATAGGTCATCACAAGAACTTCACAAAAACATTATCAGTGGAGTAACAGATGTGGAAGTCAGATAAGAGAAGGCAGATGAGCAGTCAAGACAGAACGTTTAAACCTTTGCTGCCCACTAAAGTAGCCACTAGCCCATGCGGCTACTGAGTACTTGAAATATGATTAGCCCTGGCTGAGATGTATTGTAAGTATAAAATACACACTGGATTTTAAAGATTTTTTAAAAGTAGGATATAAAATATCCCATTAATATTTAATATTGATTACATGTTAAAATATTTGAATGTATTGGGTTAAATAAAATACAGTAAAATTAATTTTACCTGTTTCTTTTTAAGCTTTTTAAATTTATTTTGATTTTTTGATTAAAGTATAGTTGATTTACAGTGTTGTGTTAATTTCTGCTGTACAGCAAAGTGATTCAGTTATACATATATATACATTCTTTTTTTTATATATTCTTTTCCATTATGGTTTATCATAGGATATTGAATACAGTTCTCTATGCTATATAGTAGGACCTTGTTATTTATACATTCTATATATAATAGCTTACATCTGCTCACCCCAACCTCCCACTCCATCCCTCCCCCAACCCCCTCCCCCTTGGCAACCACCAGTCTGTTCTCTATGTCCGTGATTCTGTTTCTATTTCATAGGTAGGTTCATTTGTGTCATATTTTAGATTCCACATATAAGTGACATCATATGGTATTTTTCTTTCTCTTTCTGACTTACTTCACTTAGTATGACAATCTCTAGTTGCATCCATGTTGCTGCAAATGCATTATTTCATTCTTTTTTATGGCTGAGTAGTATTGCATTGTATACACCACATCTTCTTTATCCATTCATTTGTCAATGGACATTTAGGCTGCTTCCATGTCTTGGCTATTGTAAATAGTGCTGCTATGAACATAAGGGTGCATGAATCTTTTTGAATTATAGTTTTGTCAGAATATATGCCCAGGAGCACGATTGCTGGATCATATGGTAATTCTATTTTTAGTTTTATAAGGAACTTCCATACTGTTTTCCACAGTGGCTGCACCAACTAACATTCCCACCAACAGTGTAGGAGGGTTCTATTTTCTCCACACCCTCTCCAGCATTTGTTATTTATAGACTTTTTAATGACGGCCATTCTGACTGGTGTGAGGTGATATCTCACTGTAGCTTTGATTTACATTTCCCTAATAGTTCGCAATATGTGGAGCACCTTTTCATGTGTCTGTTGGACATCTGTATTTCTTCTTTGAAGAACTGTCTATTTAGGTCTCTGCCCATTTTTCCATTGGGTTGTTTGTTTTTTGTTGTTGAGTTGTATGAGCTGTTTGCATATTTTGGAAATTAAGTCCTTGTCTTTTGCATCATTTGCAAATATTTTCTCCCATTCTGTAGGTTGTCTTTTTGTTTTGTTTATGGTTTCCTTTGCTGTGCAAAAGCTTGTAAGTTTGATTAGGTCCCATTTGTTTATTTTTGTTTTTATTTCTATTGTCTTGGGAGACTGACCTAAGAAAACATTGGAACAATTTATGTCCGAGAATGTTTTGCCCATGATCTCTCCTAGGAGTTTTATGGTGTCACGGCTTATGTTCAAGTCTTTAAGCCATTTTGAGTTTATTCTTAACCTTTTTTTAATGTGGCAACTAGAAAGTTTTTAATTACTTATGTGACTCACATTATATGTCTATTCAACAGTGCTAGTTTAGACAATTCTTTTGTGAAAAGGAACACAGAAATGATATGGCATGCTGGATGGGGATCTGGTATCAACAGTGTTTGCTTTAAAATCAAGATGTTAGCTTGCCTCTATGCTGTGGGACAATTATGTAGTAGAATGGGAGAGAATGGTGCAGAAAAAAGTGGAAAGGAGAAGAAGCAATGACTTTGAGTAGATAGATACCTGGATGAGAAGTGAAGAAGTCTTTGACAGGAAGAGGGAGACTTCCTTCAATGTAATGTATAGGAAGAAAAGAAGACAGGTGCAGATGCTGACAAAATAGATCTGGTGATGGGAAAGTGAATATTTTCATTTGAAAGTCTTTTTTTTCTCCCAAAGAACATGAGAAAGATCATCAGCTGAAAATGAAAGAGAGGTAGGCATGGGGGAGTTTTGAGAAGACAGGTATGAAATACTCATCTCAGACAACAGGAATGGAGGCTTAGTGGAAAATCACAGTAAGATTGCTAGACAGTGTGTAGAGACTATTTGAGACCTGTAATCAAAATTTTAAAGGGAAGCCAATTTGTCTAGTTGTATGGCTTTTCTCCTGGCGTCTTCATCTATTCAGGTACAGAGGCAAAGATGGCAGAGAGTAGGGTTAAAATAGAGTGGAGTTTTCCAGGCAAATAAGATGAGAGAGGTACAAGGGAGATGAGGGTATTTTCAAGGGAGATACTCCGATGGACCATGGACTCTAAGCTGAACAAGAAGAGAAGACAGAAGGGAGCTGATGGATAGAAAGTGGTGTTGTCAACAAACCGGAGGTCTCTGTGAAGCTCAACAGCAGTAGCAGGAATAACAAAACAAGTTAATGAAACTGTAGGTGATGGTGTTGGAAAATGGTGATGTTTTGTAACAGATACTAGAAGTTGTACATATTATGCTCCCAATAAAGACAAAAGCTGATGTAGAATAGAGTAAAAGATAATTAGAAATAATATCAATAAACTAAGAGTCATCTGTTAGAGAAGTCACTTTTATAAATCCTGAAGGAAGCCATCAAGGTTGACGAGAGTTGATGCAGACAGAGAGACAGAGAGACAGAGAGAGACAGAGAGAGACAGAGACTGTACACTGGGATATAAGGTCTTTGATAACTGAAGAATAGTGATGACAGAAAGCACTGAGGGGAGGCAGAACGTAATTGAGCCAAATGAGTTTAGAAAACCCCTAATATTAAATTAGAACTTCTCTAAGGACTGTCACTAAGAATAATAAACACCTAGGTTTTCATCAAGTTTTGCTTCTGCTTTAATTTTTTTACATTTAATTCCATCCTGTATGGTACTGATTAAGGTATATGGAATGACATAAAGCACTACCATTTCCTATGCAACTGCCCAGTACCATTCACTGAATAATCCAGTCCCCCCAAAAGGTCTGATATTCCTAGCAATTATATAAATGTTTCTGTAAATCCTACATTTAATCTTTATGTATAAGCACCTCAAATATATCTCAAAAAAGAACTCTTAATTAGCCACTCAGCAGCCACAATGACCTTTAAAAATCAGATGTCACTCCACAGCTCAATAGCTTCCTATCACACAAGATCTAAACTGTCTTGCCAACATCTACAAGGTCCTGTGTGATCTACGCCATGCCTACCTCCCTGTTCGCCTCCTGCCTCTCTCCCCACTGGCCTCCTCACAGTTATAGTATCAAGCTGAGCGACCAGTGCCTCCCACCTTGGTGCTAGTTGTTTCTTTAGCCTTATGGCTCCTTCCCTCACTTTGTTCAGGTCTCTATCAAGCCTTTTTGGACAATCGGTCTCAAATAGTTCTTCTATCCTGTCACACTCTAATCCAGGGGCTGGCAAACTACAGTCTACGGGCCAAAACCAGTCTGCTGCCTGTTCTTGTAAACAAAGTTTTACTGGAACTCGGCCACGTCCATTTGTTTTTGTATCCATGGCTACTTTAACTCTACAATGGCAGAACTGAGTAGGTGCAACAGAGACCATGTGACCTGCAAAGCTTAGAATATATTTACTAGGGGACCCTGTACAGAAAAAGTTTGCCAACCACTGCTATAACCCATTACTCTTATTTTTCTTCACACCTGAAATTATACTTCTTTTCCATTTCCCTCTAGAATTAAGCTCTACCCAGAAGGGGCACTGTCTTGTTCAGCCACACCTAGCACCTGAATAAAAGGAGGTACTAAATGAATTCCTGGGAAAGAATTAACTGAGGGCTCACTCAGTACCACGCATTATTCTAAGCTCCTCATGTATATTATTGGATTTAGTTATCATAACAATCCTTTGGGATTATCACAATTCATTTTACAATGAGAAAATTAAGGCTTAGAGAGTAGGTGGCAGAGCTAAGATTCAAACTTAGATTTATCTGATGCCAAAGAACGTATTTTTAACCACTATACTACTTTACAATTCTTTAAAATTAGTCTTTTTATCCAGGAAAATTGAACATTTTCTCCCGTATTCAAATTGCTCCGTTCCTTGTAAAGTTGTATAGTTTTCTGCAAATAAGCCCTGTGCTTTTTCTTGTTAGGGTAGTCGCTGGTACTTTGTAGTTTGGGTAGTGATTACAAACAAATTTTTAAAATTATATCCTCTAGTTGGTTTTGCTGCTATGTGAAAGCTATTTTTAAATAATTATTGTGCATTCAATCACTTGTTTGAACTCTTCTGGTCTAAGAATCAATCAGTTGATTCTCATGGGATTTCTAGCTACATAATCATTCAAATTTTCTACTCCATTCTAATTGCTACATCTAATTTTGTGTGTTTGTGGACTAGCCATAGGTTTCAGAACAATATTACCTAATAATGGCCAGCAAACGCACTCTTGTTTCAATCATGATTTTCCACTGAAATGTCTCTAAATGTTTTTTTACCTTCAGTAAGATGCTGGCTATTATGTTCCATCCTTCTATTTCCAGTTTTCAGTGATGATTAAGACAAGTTCTTAATTTTATATATCAGGAAAGAATGTCTAATTTTATGAAATATCATATGGTTTTTCAATTCTGAACTGACAATATATTAAAAGGTCTAGATGTGGGTTTTACATTGTTTATCTGCTAAAGAATTCCACCCAAAAATTTAGTTTTAAAAAGCATCAGTTGAAAAACTCCATTCAAAAAATATATGATCTGGGCTTCCGTGGTGGCGCAGTGGTTGGGAGTCTGCCTGCCAATGCAGGGGACGCGGGTTCGAGCCCTGGTCTGGGAAGATCCCACATGCCGTGGAGCAGCTGGGCCCGTGAGCCGCAAGTACTGAGCCTGCGCGTCCGGAGCCTGTGCTCCGCAACAAGAGAGGCCGCGACAGTGAGAGGCCCACGCACCGTGATGAAGAGTGGCCCCCACTTGCCACAACTAGAGAAAGCCCTCGCACGGAAACGAAGACCCAACACAGCCAAAAAATATATATATATATATATATATATATATATATATATATGATCTATCAATTTGAATACTGCTATCAACTCTGTCTTTCCTCAGAGTTGCAAGATATCTGTCTTATAAATCAGAATTTTGGAGTCAGCCAAAAAAACTGCAATTGTCAAATAGGAAGCAATAATGACAAATAAATGAACATTTTAAGAACTTTACCTTCTGAGGATCAAGCTTGCCCAAGACCACTTCCATGAAATCTTCATCTGAAAGCGTGATGGTTACATCAGCAGAATCTTTTGCAGGGCCTTGATACACTTTTCCAGAACCATTTTTTAGGTCAATAGCTGGGAAAAATAGGAAGAAACAAATGTCTGTCATTTTTTTCTTCACAATATGAGAATAAAATAAACCAAATAAATGCAGAGATTTTTATAGTTTCCAAGTTACTGTGGTACTTATTCTATTGGGTTGGCCAAAAACTTGTTTGGGTTTTTCTGTAAGATATGGAAGACCCGAACAAACTTCTTGGCCAACCCAATACATTCTATATTACCTATCACTTAGAAAAAAATTCTAAACCCTTGATTTTTTGAGATGTCCTCTTTATAAAGAATATGATCTTCAAAATAGTCAAATCCATAATAGTTTTTCTTCATTGAAGAAGTTTACACAACAGAGATATTTGAAATGTGAATCAATGTAGAGTAATATAAGGAAGTTAAGTGGTTGGAAGTTATAGGGTTAAGGCCTTTAGATTCAAATAAAGACTCTGTAGTCAACAAAAGAAGAAAACTGAATTTTAAAACAACTGCATATTGGTTGGCGTGGGGGAAGGGAATGCACACTCTAACTACCTTTCAAAAACCTGAATTCATCAAAGGTTCTGTCATATGAATTAAACGACAGTCAAATTAAATTTTAAAAAGTATTCTAATTAGTTTGCTATAATTTATTTATAAAATGTTTATTGCCCTAATTGTTGTGAAGAAACGTTAAAATTAAAATCTTTTCCCTTCAATGTTTTTGACAGAAGGATTAAGTCTCCCAGAAACAGGCTGGGTAACTGGAAAAACTATTAAAAATTTGCCTTCATTGCTCTCTATACAACACTTACAGAGCTTTATGTGAAAGTTACATTTTAGAAAGTTTTAATTGTCTCATATATGACTGAGACCAGTCATCCAGGAAGGTAATTCCCCTCATCCAGCTTCAGCCTCTTGAATGTGCTTTCTCTGCTACTGCGAAGGAGCGATGATTGCATCACTCTCCCTAAGAGTGTCAGGAAACTCCCAATTTAGGATCAAGGAAAAGCTACACACACGTAAGCAAAACCATGCATTCTGCTTAGCCAAGCCCTACTCCAAAGAGAAAACTAAGTCACTCCCACTGTCCACAGAAGAGAATCTTGCCAACTAAACTAAAAAATAATAACATGACTATGACGGTTACCTGGGAAGGAGTAAGAGTGACAAGGAGACCTTTTTGCTTTTTA
The DNA here is from genome assembly GCF_025265405.1 of Mesoplodon densirostris. Classification (NCBI taxonomy): domain Eukaryota; kingdom Metazoa; phylum Chordata; class Mammalia; order Artiodactyla; family Ziphiidae; genus Mesoplodon; species Mesoplodon densirostris. Next base: position 100,308,197 of record NC_082663.1, on the reverse strand, counting down.
TGCTTCATTCACTCACTTCATTGTTAAGTTTCTTCTGTGGGTGTCAGACAATGTACAAGGTACTAAAAGTAAGGCATGAAGAACAAAGGCTCTGTTCTTATTGGTACACACATATTACAAATGTGTTTTATGTATTATTTGTATAGTTAAAAAGAAAGGTAGAAAAAGAGAGGGACGAAGGTAGGCAGGGAGGGAGCAGGGAGAGAATAAGGGGCGGGGGTCAGAGAAAGGAAAGACTAAAGACAAGCAAACCTCTGGTATTCAACAGACATGATTTTAATTCTTCACAAGTAAGCCTAAGGACCACTGTATGTACTAGTCTTGCTCAGGAATAAAACTGGACTCACGCGTCTTAATACTTCAGTGTGGAATAAGTCTGTTAGCTAATGAAGGCCCTTCTAATGAAGGGCTGTCTACCTGACCTCTCACTCACTTGGTTTTACATGCTGCTTCACAGCCATGATGTTTATGAAACAATAAAACTTTTTTTTTTTTTTTTTGCAGTACACGGGCCTCTCACTGTTGTGGCCTCTCCCATTGCGGAGCACAGGCTCCGGACGCGCAGGCTCAGCGGCCACAGCTCACGGGCACAGCCGCTCCGCGGCATGTGGGATCTTCCCGGACCGGGGCACGAACCCGTGTCCCCTGCATCGGCAGGCGGACTCTCAACCACTGCGCCACCAGGGAAGCCCACTAAAACATTTTTTCTGTGGAAAGCTAATAACTAGTGCTGGTAAAAGAAAAGAAGGCTAAAAAGGGGGAAGTTCTTAGCAAGAATACTGAAATTTGGGGTAAAGGAGTGAAACTCCCCATTCCACAGAGGCTCAAGTCATGGTCTACAAATGGCTCCTGCAGGAGGATCGTCATCCACCACCATCACTTTAGGTTTACAGACACCTGTTACGTCATGGGTAATCTAAATGAAATGAAGAAACAAGCTATATGTATTTTCTTTTTGTGGCAGAATGTATTTTTAAAGCTTTATGAATTATTTTAGCTAAGTACTTATATAATCATTAATGCACTGAAAAAGTCCAAAAAATTTCAGTTATACTTTACAGAATTTAATGGGGGAGGGAAAGGTGTTAGATGAGAACATATATTTGGACTTAGAGATATTTGAAGGTTTTAGAATATATACCTTACAAATTACAACACTCTTACCAAAGTGGGTATACAAGGAACATACCTCAACTTAATAAAAGCTATTTATGACAAACCCACAGCCAACATAATATTCAATGGTGAAAAGCTGAAAGCCTTCCTGCTAAAATCTGGAACAAGACAAGGATGACCACTCCTATTCAACATAGTACTGGAAGTCTATTCGGCATTCAGACAAGAAAAAGAAATAAAAGGTATCCACATTAGAAGGAAAGAGGTAAAATTGTCATTATATGCAGATGACATGATACTAAATACAGAAGACCCTAAAAATTCCACACAAAGACTACTAGAACTGATATATTCAGCAAGGTAGCAGAATACAAGATTAACATACAGTTGCATTTCTTTACACTAACAATGAAATATCAGAAAGGCAAAGTAAAAAAAAAAAAATCCTTTTTAAAATCATATCAAAAAAATAAAAAACTTAGGAATAAACCTGACCAAGGAGGTGAAAGGTTCATATGCTGAGAACTGTAAAACACTGATAAAGGAAATGGAAGATGATTTAAAGAAATGGAAAGATATCCCATGCTCTTGGATTGGAAGAATTAATATTGTTCAAATGGCCATACTACCCAAAGCAATTTACAGATTTAATACAATCCCTATCAAATTACCCATGACATTTTTCACAGAACTAGAACAAATAATTCTAAAATTTATATGGAACCATAAAAGACCGAGAATTGCCAAAGCAATCCTGAGGAAAAAGAACAAAGCAGGAGGCATAACCCTCCCAGACTTCAGACAATACTATAAAGCTACAGTAATCAAAATGGCATGGTACTGGTACAAAAACAGATATTGGATCAGTGGAACAGAAGAGAGCCCAGAAATAAACCCACACATCTACGGTCAATTAATCTTTGACAAAGGAGGCAAAAATATACAATGGAGAAAAGACAGTCTCTTCAGCAAGTGGTGCTGGGAAAGCTGGACAGCTGCATGTAAATTAATGAAGTTAGAACACACCCTCACACCGTACACAAAAATCAACTCAAAATAGTTTAAAGACTTAAGTATAAGACATGACACCAGAAAACTCTTAGAAGAGAGCATAGGCAAAACATTCTCTAACATAAATTGTACCAATGTTTTCTTAGGTCAGTTTCCCAAGGTAAAAGAAATAAAAGGAAAAATAAATAAATGGAACCTAATCAAACTTACAAGCTTTTGCACAGCAAAGAAAACCATAAACAAAATGAAAAGATAACCTCCACACTGGGAGAAAATATTTGCAAACAATGCGACAGACAGGGCTTAATTTCCAAAATATACAAACAGCTCATATAATTCAATATCAAAAAAAAATTTTTTAAATGGGCATAAGACCTAAATAGACATTTCTCCAAAGAAGACATACAGATGGCCAATAAGCACATGAAAAGTTGCTCAACACTGCTAATTATTAGAGAAATGCAAATTAAAACTACAGTGAGGTATCACCTCACACCAGTCAGAATGGCAATCATCAAAAAGTCTACAAATAATAAATGCTGGAAAGGGTGTGGAGGAAAAGGAACCCTTCTATATTGTTGGTGGGAATGTAAAATGGTGCAGCCACTATGGAGCACAGTATGGAGGCTCCTTAAAAAACCAAAAATAGGGCTTCCCTGGTGGCGCAGTGGTTGAGAGTCCACCTGCTGATGCAGGGGACATGGGTTCGTGCCCCGGTCCAGGAAGATCCCACATGCCGCAGAGCAGTTAGGCCTGTGAGCCGTGGCCGCTGAGCCTGCACGTCCAGAGCCTGTGCTCCACAACGGGAGAGGCCACAACAGTGAGAGGCCCGCTTACCGCAAAAAAAAAAAACCAAAAAAAAAAAACCCCAAAAATAGAGTTACCATATGATCCAGCAATCCCACCCCTGGGCATAATTCTGAAGAAAATTCTAACTGGAAAAGATACATGCACCCCAATATTCATAGCAGCACTATTTACAATAGCCAAGACATGGAAGCAATCTGAATGTCCATCAACAGATGAATGGATAAAGAAGATGTGGTGTGTGTATATACACACATACACACACACACACACACAACAGACTACTACTCAGCCATAAGAATGAAATAATGGGGACTTCCCTGGTGGTCCAGTGGTTAAGACTCTGTGCTCCCAATGCATGGGGGCTGGGTTCGATCCCTGGTCAGGGAGCTAGATCCCGCGTGCCGCAACTAAAGATCCCTCACACTGCAGCTAAGACCCTGTGCAGCCAAAATAAATAAATAAATATTTTTAAAAAAAAGAATGAAATAATGACATTTGCAGCAACATAGATGGACCTAGAGAATGTCATACTAATTGAATTAAGTCAAACAGAGAAAGACAAATATTATATGATATCATTTATATGTGGAATCCAAAATATGAACTTATTTACAAAACAGAAACAGACTCACAGACAGAAAACAAACTTATAGTTACCAAAGGGGGAAGAGGAGAGGGGATAAATTAGGAGCTTGGGATTACCAGATACAAACTAATATATATAAAATAGGTAAACAACAAGTCCTACTCTTTTGCACAGGGAACTGTATTATGTATCTTGTAATAAGCTATAATGAAAAAGAATATGAAAAGAATATATATATGTGTATATACATATGTATATGTGTAAATATATATATATATAACTGAATCACTTTGCTGTACACCAGAAACTAACACAACATTGTAAATTAACTGTATGTCAATTAAAAAAAAAAGTATAGATCCAGTAAACAAACTAACCTAGGGATGTCATGTATTAAATAAATAAATAAATAGATAAACAGATAAGCTATATATCTATTATATACATTGTACAACACAGGAAATATATTTTATAATAACTATAAATGAAATATAACCTTTAAAAATTGTGAATCACTATGTGGTACACCTGAAATTTATACAATATTGTACATCAACTATACCTCAATAAAAAATTTTTATTTTATAATAAATAATAGATAGTGTTACAGATTTTACTCAACAGGATGACCTTGCTACAATGTTCTGATTTCAGCTCCCAAAACAGCTGAAGAAGTCTACAATGTTTCTCTTTCTGATTCTTTTTTATTTCATTAATATTTTGCACATCAGTATGGATAAGAAGGTGCAAGTGAGCATTCCAAGATCTGGGCTTCCTTCCCAAAAGCACCTCACTGAGGCCCACCCTCTGGTTTCTTATGCATGTCAAGGGGCTACATCTCTCCATTACACACTCTTGTTCCCCAGAGAAGAGGAAGGGTCCTCACCCAGGCAGCCCTCCTGCTCCTAGATGATCAAGCTCAACAGGCCTCACAGAGGCCTAACCTCGAAAGACACAGCTAAGACTCCTCCTCCTCCACAGCCAAAACCAACACTGACACCAGAACTCTCCCCATTCTCTCTAGACTCACACTAATTTGGTTTTTAAAAATCCCGACATAGACACACATTCTGCCCAGAGATTCACTGTTGGTGTTGTTTGGATGGCAAGATAGGGGAAGGAGCAGGGAAGATGGGCACAGTCCAGGATCTTTGGGTTTGACATGCATCTTCCAGGCCACTGAGCCCAAACCCCTTGGTTCCTAGACTTGCTCAAGGCCTGTCACTTGTGTAACTCCAGTTCCATAGGTGAACTAGGGAGCTAAGCCTGTTCTCTGTAAACAGGTTTGGATCTGCCATAATGCAAACATGACTGGGACAACTAACAGCAATTTAAAATACCAAGAATTTGGTGATTAACTGTTTAGCAAAACATTTTTAAAACTGCTTGTAAAAAAAAAAAAATTAGGTATTCCCTAAGTCAGAGCATTCAATCATCTATTTTATGTCATTAAGCACCAAGATGCAAAAGAGAGATACCAACATGGAATCATCTTCTAAAATATCATAAGCCAAAACAAATAGATACTTTCTACTGCTGCCAGCTACTCTTAGCTCAGTGATGCAAAGATGGTGAGAAAACAACCAGAATTGAAAAAAGTTACACAGCTGAGAATCAGATCAAATAAAAGACAGGCAGATAACCAAAGATAATGATGAACACTTTCAGAAAAGCTTCAAGACCCAATTTGATTGTTAGCTTTGATAAATTTGGACCTGAAGAAGAGATGATAAAACAAACAAAAGCCACAAGCATCAATTACAAGTAGTTATTAACAGGTTTCTAATATTCCCATTTTTCTGGTGAAAATACAAGAAAAAACCTTTTGCCTAGGTTAATTAAAGTTAATTATTAAATGTAAGCACATTTTCTAATACTTTCTACAAGGAAAGTGATACTAAGGAGAAAATCTTAGTTGGTTATTGACAGTATATTGAAGGAAATTACACTATTTGCCAGAGTGAATCACTTGTATACTTTACAAATCTCTACAGAGTTCTTTTCTGCCAACTGTGAGACACATAATTCCAGCATGTTTTCTCTTACAGCTCGCATTCCTTTCCTTCACCAGTATGTTCAAAAATCCTGTGTTTTATATTTATAACTCAACTTCTAATATAGTTTCATCTACAGGGGAAAAGGTTGAATTCCATCATGAATAGATAAAAAGAAGGAAGGACAGAAAATAGAAAGAAAGTGATGATACCTACACATCACTGTTAATCTATGAAGTTATTTAGAAAAAAAAATAGACACTTTGAACTTTGGGTAACTAAATACATATTACATGTTTTGGCTTCCTTTACCCCCTTCTGAATTAACCTCCTATAAGCACAAATGTCCTCCAGAAGGACAAACATCAAAATGTTAACTGTAGGTAGTGGGATTATACATCATTATTTTCTGCTCTATACTTTTATATACCAAATTTTATATAATGAAAATATACTCCCTAAAAGGAATAGCAATTGTTATGTTAAAAAGAAACTTACATTAAACCAAAATCAATTGAACAAAACTTCAAAATGTTTCCTAGGAATATGTAATAGAAGATGGTCTCAAAAAGTTTTAGTTGATTTAGAGATACATTTTAATTTTTTTGGTCTCAGTGAGCATTTACAGTGATCTTTAATTGTAATGAGAAATAAAACAGTCTGATTTACAAGGTATTTAGGCACTCTAAAATAGTAATCTCAGAATAAAAATAATGAAAATCTACAAAACAGTAGTTTCTACTGTGCAAGTAAAATCCCAAACCTAAAGATTTTTTCCTTTAAAAAAAAGTCTGTATAGACAGATTATCTGCATGATATGTGGTATACAAATAATGAGTGAAGATGGTTCATACCATCAGTTGTGGGACTTGCAGAAGCACAGCCTACAATCCTTGCTTTCAGGTACCACCATAGTATACTACATCTCATACACTAGCCTACAGTCCCCGGAGAAGGATTACAACCAGGTTTGAGATGGGCCTGAAAGTTAACATGGTCCTGGAGTGTAAGCCAATCACAGGTCACTTCCAGGAGTCCCTCAGCATTCCAAGGGCTCTTGGCCAACCTTAACTACACAGGATCCCATTGTACTTCACAGTTATGAAGGATGGGGAAAATCCTTGAGCTAAAACTATTCTGGATGCTCCCTGTACCACATTAGTAGACAGATTCAAGGGACCACAGCTGCTTGACTACAAATGAAAGGGTCCTGCCCCTTGGGACCTCAAGACAAAAAACATGAGAAATCAAGAAGTTTCAGTAAACATTCACTGATACACCATTTTTCTCCAACAACTCTAGAGATCAGAATACTCTATAACATAAACCATAACATAAAGGTTAGAATACTCTATAAAGAAAGAATATTCTACCAATCAAAGTAAAGCTAGAACACTTTATAATATAAAGGTAAAGAAATGATGGTCAGAGTTCATTAATAGCATGCTTCATGATTCAAAATATGAATAGCAGTCAGCTATGGAATAAATGTTTGTGTTCCTCCAAAATCCATACGTTGAAGCCCTAATCTCCAAATCATGATGGTATTTGGAAATGGGGCCTTTGGGAGGTAATTAGGTTTAGGTGAGATCATGAGAGTAGAGGCTCCATAATGGGGTTAGTGTCCTTAGAAGAAGAGACATAAGAGAGATGATCTTTCTCTCTGCCTTGTGGGTAAACAGTAAGGAGGCGGCCATCCACAAACCAGAAAGAGGGTTCTCACTAGAGCCCAAACATGCTGACACCCTCACACTGGACCTTCCAGCCTCCACACTACGAGAAAATAAATTTCTGTTGTTGAACCTACCCAGTCTATAGTATATTTGTTATAGCAAACTGAATTAAGACACTCTCATTGTTAGAAGCAGTGGCCTCTCAATCTATAATTGACTGATGCTGAAAAAAGAGAATGGATATATACTCACTCCCCTTAACCTATATAAAAACAGAACAGTGAAATCTGATAAAGCCACATATTTTTGTGTCATGACATATAGACACTGGATACTTAAAAACTTGCTAACAGATCTGGCTGATTAGCAAAGTGAGCCCACAAAAGTGCTAGTGCTTTTATTATGCAGATAGAAAAAGAAGAAAATTCTCTCATCTAGAAAAATTTTTTTACTCATCTTTAGTAATTTCATCTTACCTTCCCCAATTTCACTTTAAGAATTAAATTAAAATTGGACACTGCAGTCTTTTAAGAGACCACAGCACAGAAAAATTTGTGCCATGATTAAGAATGTAGTTACACAACAGATACAAAAGACATGGTAGAATTTTTTTTACCCCTTTCCCTTTTTATTTTCTCTTTCTTCTTAAAATGGTACCAGAGTCCTTTTGGAGCTCCACAGAAGTGAATGGAAATGTAACTGCTTTCTCTCTGCAGCAACTTGGCTTATACTGGATGCCTTGCCAGGTTGCTAACATGGCACTCTAGTAGATAACTTCCCTAGATTAGATAAAATTAGTACCTTTGATTGCCATCTATATAGATGAAGAAAATAATTATGATTATATACTGATAGTTAAGGTGATAATCCAAATGTTAATTTGGGGGGAATGAAGAAAATATTTTTAAAGCTGTTAAAATATAATGAGAATTACTCAAAACTTTAAAATATTTCATTTAACCTGATGTACTTTCTTCACATTTAAGAGGAATTTGAAGATTAGTTAAAGAAGCATACGGCTAAGGTGACTGTTTAAAGTACTAATTTCAGGTGTTACAATGAAATCTTTACAACAGATATTTTCATTTTAATTGAATCCCTTCATCTCTAAAAAACATGCATGCCTTTGGGTGCCATGAAACCCGTTATTTCCCATAAAAAAACAACTTACTGAAGAAGGTTAAGATTTACCTACCTTCAAAGAGACAGGCTTTAGTTATAACAAGGATACTTTATCTCTATTGACTAAGAGTTATCTTAGAATATTATAGAGCCAGGGACATGACTTACTCCACTTAGCTGCAGTATTTTCACCTTTAGTGATATGCCACTCAAACACAGCATTTACTTTCTTCACCACCTCTCCCCCCATATGCTGAAGGCGGCGACCTATTTCCTCAAACACAAGGGTACTCTGAAGTTCCCTACCCTAGCAAAAAGAGAAAAGTTAATTTAATTTTAGAAGTTCTGTAAAAATGACTCAAGGGGATAAAACTATTACAAAATAAAAGTGCAACAATGTGATTTTTTTTTTAAAACCTGCACATAAATAAGGGAAACTAGCTTTTTCTCACTAGGTTTCTTTCACACCTTTCCTTATATTAATTTATGTCATCCAGAACCTCACTCCTCTTAATAAAAGAATTTTACTTTTATCAAAATTCAGAAATAATATTTTACAAGTAGACTAGGAACTAACTGGATAACTTATATCCTAACTAACTTCAGCAGGAAGATACTGGGCAAATCAGTCAACTACTGTGGTTTCATTTCTCTGTTTGTAAAATAGGATTAAATTACATGAAGCCTGAATTTCTGTCTAGATCTAAAATTTCTTAAGATTTTGATCTTACATTCTCTTAAAGAGATTTTAATTTTCATTCAGTTATATGATAATATGGTGAATGAAAGACAAAGATCATGGGTTTGAAAACCTCTACATTACAAAGTTAATATTTTGGAGACAGAAAATATAAATATTTTTATTAAAAGTTTCAGCATGTTAATACAGAATAACACAAATGTTTTAATAAATAATACATGCTACTGTTTTTATATCTGCATTCAAAGCATTATACAAATCTTTAAATCAAGAAAAAGGTACAGGATATTTAAATTTTTAATATATTTTTCTCCCAAATACTGTTTAAGATTTCTCATTAAACAACTGATTTAGTTACTCTAAAACTAGAAAATTACTTATATTCTCTTGAAAGCTACCCTAGTATCCCCACAAAAAAAGTTTTTAAAAAAATTCATAAGTTGTCAAAATATTCCTTTTTCTCCAAGCAGTTTTAAATTACTGTTCTCCACTTCCACAATTAAGAATCTTTCATAGCTCTTAATTTTCTAAAGTAGACTGAATATTCTTAAAGTGATCTCAATTGAAATTCATAGGTCAGGGTATGACTTGGAGGTCAGTGGTTATAACCCACCTCAGATGGTGTCTTAGCTAAAACATCAGCTGTTGGCACAAGATCCACATATGCATTTGAAATGACGATGTCTCCAGTTCCTTGGATCTTATAAAGGTACAAGAGAAAAAAAAAAACAACCAGTTCACTCCGATGATTCCAATGAAAATACAATTTCATTGTGAAACAGTATAAAGTCTTTTAAAAGAAATTTATATTTTTCTTCATATGAAAAAGAAAATAATCCAAATTAAATAAACAGTTCATAAATTAAATATCAAGAGAAATAAACATGAAGGCTTACTGATTTAATACAAGTGTTAATTAATCCTAACTGTAGAATCAACTGGAGCCCTTTTAAAAAATATTTATGACCAGGTCCCATCTCCAAATATTCCAATTTAAATGGTTTGGGGTGGACCCTGAGCATTGGTATTTGGGGGATTTTTTTTTCCAATATAAGTATGTCTAATGGGGAACCAGGGTGAGAATTGCTTAATTCTTATAAATAGTAAAAGGCATGGCACAAAATCCACATGAGGTAGGGGTACATAAAGTGTATTTGTTCGGTTAACATAGAATAAAATTGGGTAGGAACAGACCACAGTCTTTTTAAAGAAATAATTCTAGCTCTTATTTCCAAAAGGAAGTGTAAACAGTATAAAGTAATACTTAAATAGCCTTTTTATAAAATATTAAAGGAACTCTAATATTAATTCCTAATACATCAGCTAAGATTATTCCAGTGGTATTCTTTCATAAAAGTATGGTATTGCTACAAATGTATAGGACAATGTCTAAAACTTAAGGCAGCATTTATTAAAACTGACTTTTAACAATCAGGAAGATCATTCTCCCTTGACTACTCCCCATTATACTTCAGAAAAAAAGATCTTTCAAACAATCCTACCTCAAGAAACAAGAAAAATCTCAAATAAACAGTCTAACATTACACCTAAAGCACTTAGAAAAAGAAGAACAAAAAAACCCCAAAGTTAGCAGAAGGAAAGACATCATAAAGATCAGATCATAAATAAATGAAAAAGAAACGAAGGAAACAATAGCAAAGATCAATAAAACTAAAAGCCAGTTCTTTGAGAAGAGAAACAAAGTTGATGAACCACTAGCCAGACTAATCAAAAAAAAAAAAGGGAAGACTCAAATCAATAGAATTAGAAGTGAAAAAGGAGAGGTAACAACTGACACTGCAGAAATACAAAGGATCAGAGAGATTACCACAAGCAACTATATGCCAATAAAATGGACAACATGGAAGAAATGGACAAATTCTTAGAAAAGCACAACCTCCTGAGACTGAACCAGGAAGGAATAGAAAATATAAACAGACCATTCACAAGCACTGAAATTGAAACTGTAACTAAAACTCTTCCAACAAACAAAAGTCCAGGACCAGAGGGATTCACAGGCCAATTCTATCAAACATTTAGAGAAGAGCTAACACCTATCCTTCTCAAACTCTTCCAAAATATAGCAGAGGTAGGAACACTCCCAAACTCATCCTACAAGGCCACCATCACCCTGATACCAAAACCAGACAAAGATGTCACAAAGAAAGAAAACAACAGACCAATATCACTGAAGAACACAGATGCAAAAATCCTCAACAAAATACTAGCAAACAGGGCCTCCCTGGTGGCGCAAGTGGTTGAGAGTCCGCCTGCCGATGCAGGGGATACGGGTTCGTGCCCCGGTCTGGGAGGATCCCATATGCCGCGGAGCGGCTGGGCCCGTGAGCCATGGCCGCTGAGCCTGCGCGTCCGGAGCCTGCGCGTCCGGAGCCTGTGCTCCGCAGCGGGGGAGGCCACAACAGTGAGAGGCCCGCATACCGCCAAAAAAAAAAAAAAAAAATACTAGCAAACAGAACCCAACAGCACATTAAAAGGATAATACACCATGATCAAGTGGGGTTTATCCCAGTAATGCAAGGATTCTTCAATATACACAAATCAATCAATGTGATAAACCATATTAAAAAATTGAAGGAGAAAAACAATATGATCATCTCAATAGATGCAGAAAAAGCTTTTGACAAAATTCAACACCCATTTATGAAAAAAACTCTCCAGAAACTAGGCATAGAGGGAACTTACCTCAACAGAATAAAGGCCATATATGACAAACCCACAGCCAACAACATTCTCAATGGTGAAAAACTGAAACCATTTCCACTAAGATCAGGAACAAGACAAGGCTGCCCACTCTCACCACTATTATTCAACATAGTTTTGGAAGTTTTAGCCACAGCAATCAGAGAAGAAAAAGAAATAAAAAGAATCCAAATCAGACAAGAAGAAGTAAAACTGTCACTGTTTGCAGATGACATGATACTATACACAGAGAATCCCAAAGATGCTACCAGAAAACTACTAGAGCTAATCAATGGATTTCATAAAGTAGTAGTATATAAAATTAATGCACAGAAATCTCTTGCATTCCTATACACTAATAATGAAAAATCTGAAAGAGAAATTAAGGAAACCCTCCCATCTACCATTGCAACAAAAAGAATAAAATTCTAAGAATAAACCTACCTAAGGAGACACAAGACATGTATGCAGAAAACTATAGGACACTGATGAAAGAAATTAAAGATAATACAAACAGATGGAGAGATATAACATGTTCTGGGATTGGAAGAATCAATATTGTGAAAATGGCTATACTACCCAAAGCAATCTACAGATTCAATGCAATCCCTATCAAAGTGCCAATGGCATTTTTCACATAACTAGAACAAAAAATTTCACAATTTATATGGAAACACAAAAGATCTTGAACAGCCAAAGCAATCTTGAGAAAGAAAAACGGAGCTGGAGGAATAAGGCTCCCTGACTTCAGACTATACTACAAAGCTACAGTAATCAAGACAGTATGGTACTGGCACAAAAACAGAAATATAGGTCAATGGAACAAGATAGAAAGCCCAGAGACAAGCCCACACACATATGGTCACCTTATCTTTGATAAAGGAGGCAAGAATATACAATGGAGAAAAGACAGCCTCTTCAGTAAGCGGTGCTGGGAAAACTGGACAGTTACATGTAAAAGAATGAAATTAGAACACTCCCTAACACCATACACAAAAATAAACTCAAAATGGATTAAAGACCTAAAGGTAAGGCCAGACACTATAAAACTCTCAGAGGAAAACATAGGCAGAACACTCTATGACATAAATCACAGCAAGATTCTTTTTGACCCACCTCCTAGAGTAATGGAAATAAAAACAAAAATAAACAAATGGGACCTAATGAAACGTAAAAGCTTTTGCACAGCAAAGGAGACCATAAACAAGATGAAAAGACAACCCTCAGAATGGGAGAAGATGTTTGCACATGAAGCAACTGACAAAGGATTAATCTCCAAAATAAACAGGCAGCTCATGCAGCTCAATACCAAAAAAAACAAACAACCCAATCCAAAAATGGTAGAAGACCTAAATAGACATTTCTCCAAAGAAGATATACAGATTTCCAACAAACACATGAAAGGATGCTTAACATCACTAATTATTAGAGAAATGCAAATCAAAACTACAATGAGGTATCCCCTCACACTGGTCTGAATGGGTATCATCAAAAAATCTAAAAACAATAAATGCTGGAGAGGGTGTGGAGAAAAGGGAACCCTCTTGCACTGTTGGTGGGAATGTAAATTGATACAGCCACTATGGAGAACAGTATGGAGGTTCCTTAACAAACTAAAAATAGAATTACCATACAACCCAGCGATCCCAGTACTGGGCATATACCCTGAGAAAACCATAATTCGAAAAGAGTCATGTACCACAGTGTTCACTGCAGCACTATTTACAATAGCCAGGACATGGAAGCAACCTAAGTGTCCATTGACAGTTGAATGGATAAAGAAGATGTGCCACATGTATACAATGGAATATTACTCAGCCATAAAAAGAAATGAAATTGAGTTACTTGTAGTGAGGTGGATGGCCCTAGAGACTACCATACAGAGTGAAGTATGTCAGAGAAAAACAAATACCGTATGCTGACACCTATATATGGAATATAAAAAAAAAAAGGTTCTGAAAAACCTAGGGGCAGGATACGGATAAAGATGCAGATGTAGAGAATGGACTTGAGGACACGGGGATGGGGACGGGTAAGCTGGGACAAAGTGAGAGAGTGGCATGGACATATATACACTACCAAACATAAAATAGATAGCTAGTGGGAAGCAGCCACATAGCACAGGGAGATCAGCTTGGTGCTTTGTGACCATCTAGAGGGGTGGAATAGGGAGGGTGGGAGGAAGAAGCAAGAGGGCGGGGATATGGGGATATATGTATATGTATAGCTGATTCACTTTGTTATACAGCAGAAACTAACACACTATTGTAAAGCAATTATACTCCAATAAAGATGTTAAAAATAAATAAATGAATAAACGTAGATGAAATAATTAGAAAATAAGAGGATTCCAGAATATGTGGCACCATTAATTGTAGGAGGATTTCAGAGAAAGCCAGTATGTGTTTTTATATGGATGAGAGAAAGGGGAGTAGTAAGGGGCTACCTCTAAGGACAAGGTAGAGCTTCCACTGAAGCCAAAAAGACAAAAGAAATTTGAAAAGTGAAATAAACAGTGTGCATCCATGAGGCAGGAAAATGATACTGCAAGCATCAGGAAGTAATAAGCAGAAGGCAGCCATACAAAGAAGAGTTCTGCAAAGTATTTATATTTATGAAAGAGATCATGATACAGTAAAAAAAAAATAATAAGTTAGGTCCTAGGAACTAAGCCTTGAGCCAGGCAGACCTGGGTGTCTATCCCAGCTCCACCACTTTCTATGTGACCATGAGCAAGTTATTTAAGAGACCTGAACCTAGATTTGCCTAAGTTACATGTAGAGTTGTTATGCATAGTAGAAATAATGGGATAGCCTGTTTATAGGTACTCGACAACTTTACGCTGTTATTATTGTTGGTGGTGGTATTTAAACTGCTCGACACAAACCATCAATGTAGTACAAATGATCAGGCCAAAAAGTATCACCCTGGTCAATTGCATTAACAAAATAATCTGTAAAAAACTTATAAAAGGCTGATTGCATGTCCTTTTAGTATTTTACTGGAGCACTGCTAACAGCCTCACCCCAAAATTACTTAACTCTATAGGGAGATATACTCTGTCTTGTTACTTACTATTAATTAAGCCCAGACTCTGTGACATAAGATGTTAATTTGTGGGTTTTTGTGTGATGAAGATGCACACGATTTCTGTCCAGTAGGAAATATAACCATAACAGATATGGTTTTACTGTTTTATAGGACAATTAACTAGTTTTGTCTCTAACTCAGCAAAATTATTTTAGAATGCTTTCCCTGTTGGACCACATAAACCCTGTTGTTCTAGTTCTCCTTTGAACCAGTTTTATCATCTTGCTAGCTCCCTCATTAAGGAATTAAATAAATTTTCATCACATTTTCATTTTATATCTGTCTGAGAGTCATGCCTTTAATTTTCTGAAGATCATATTCTGACAACAACTTGAATGATGGGTTGAGCCAAAAAGATATGGTTGGTTGGGTTTTCAGAAATGCTATGTAGATAGGCACCAATTTTGCTGAGAATAAAAAACAGAAAATAGCTTCTTTTCGGCCAGAACCGCCATCTTCCAGTAATTCGCCAAAATGACCAACACAAAGGGAAAGAGGAGGGGCACCCGCTACATGTTCTCTAGGCCTTTTAGAAAACACGGAGCTGCTCCTTTGGCCACATACATGCGAATCTACAAGAAAGGTGATATTGTAGATATCAAGGGAACGGGCACTGTTCAAAAAGGAATGCCCCACAAATGTTACCATGGCAAAACTGGGGGAGTCTACAGTGTTACTCAGCATGCTGTTGGCATCATTGTAAACAAACAAGTTAAGGGCAAGATTCTTGCCAAGAGAATTAATGTGCGTATCAAGCATGTTAAGCACTCTAAGAGCCAAGATAGCTTCCTGAAACGAGTGAAGGAAAATGATCAGAAAAAGAAGGAAGCCAAAGAGAAAGGTACTTGGGTTCAGCTGAAGAGCCAGCCTGCTCCACCCAGGGAAGCACACCTCGTGAGAACCAATGGAAAAGAGCCTGAACTGCTGGAGCCCATTCCCTATGAATTCATGGCATGATGGGGGTAAAGAAAATAAAAGACCTGGACTGTAAAAAAAAAAAAAAAAAAAAAAAAAAAAAAACCAGAAAACAAAAAACAAGGTACAGAGGCATCTTATTTTCAATTAAAAGTTACCACTGATTTTTTAAAAAAACTTTCTAAGTTTTATATCATATCCATAGTAATAACCAAAAGAATGCTAGGATGGAACATAATTATAGGATACAGTGAAGAGGGTAACAAAACAATGTACCTCTAACTACATTATTCATACCTTGGTTTGGAAATGGATTCTATTTCCTTCCTTCCACATCTCAGTTTGTAGAGTTTGTCCTGGATATACTGGTTTTGCAAAACGAACCTTTAAAAAAATGTGTTTTAGGGTTAAAAATGTTTTAATATGAAACTTTTCCACTTTGCAGGGGGGGTGGAATTTGGGGGAGAGGTTGGAGAGCATAAAAGGAAGAAACAGAGATTGGACTATATTTAAATTCATAAAAATAGTAATACCATACAATTAGTAGAGAAAGGATATAGTTAGTAAAAGTTAATTCTTTGTCTTTCAAAGTATAGAATCAATAAATAGTTTAATCTTGACAAATCAAAACACAGAAGAATAATCATATTAAGTAGAGTTATATAGGTAACCACCAGAACAACTTAACAGAAGCAGTTAAAAGTGGTACTAATTAAGTCTGAGGAATAAGACCTGGGGTTGTTGTATAGGACAGAATAATTACACTTTTTATTTCCTAATTCTCTATACTATTTTATTTGCTCTGTGTACATATAACTGACTGATTTTTAAAATAATTATAATAATAACTATAAAATAGTTATAATAATGAGAATAATCAGTGTTATCAAAGGCAAGACATAAGAAAATAAATTTCCACTGCTGCATGGATCACAAACTGATAAAAGCTTTTAGAGCTATTTGACACTGCCTTAAAGTTTTGTTTCATTTTTTTTTTAAGTATATGTCTTTCGATTTATGCAAAACTGTGCAGAGTCAGTTTTCTTTGTAATTTATAATGGATGAAAACTTGAAGCCAACTTAAAAGTGCAAAACTAGGGCTTCCCTGGTGGTGCAGTGGTTAAGAATCCACCTGCCAATGCAGGGGACACGGGTTCGAGCCTTGGTCCAGGAAGATCCCACACGCCACGGAGCAACTAAGCCCGTGTGCCACAACTACTGAGCCTGTGCTCTAGAGCCTGCGAGCCACAACTACTGAGCCCACATGCTATAACTACTGAAGCCCGCACACCTAGAGCCTGTGCTCTGCAGCAAGAGAAGCCACCACAATGAGAAGCCCACACTGCAATGAAGAGTAGCCCACGCACTGCAACGAAGAGTAGCCCCCGCTCGCCGCAACTAGAGAAAGCCCGCACACAGCAAGGAAGACCCAATGCAGCCAAAAATAAATAAATTTAAAGTGACCACAAAAAAAAAGTGCAAAACTAAAATCAATATGCAGCCAACATACTGATATAGGTGCATGTTTATTAGAGTTCAAATGCAGCCACTTAACATTTTCAATTAAATTAAGGCAAATTATAAAACAGTAAAAAATGAATAAATAAATTTTTAAAGGTAAATCTCGAGTTTTTGTTAAGGCATATATGCTGCTATATGTATGTTCCTAACTATTTATAAAACAATCAAATTAATCTGTTAAAAGTATAACTGTATATAATATCCTTCATGATGCATGTGTAATAGAGGCATTTATAGCTACAAAAAGAAAACTTGCTGATTGCCAAGTCAATGAAATAATAAAAATAATAACTTCAGTACAGTACCTATTTTTAAGTGAAGTCACTGAGACTCCTCTAAAACTAAAAAGGAACAAGTAGTTAAATTATTAATAATTTACACACACCTTAATTGCTTTGAATCTTGACACGTCATTATCTGCAAACTGCTGTAAAACATGCCTGGCAGAAAATCCAAATGTACATAATCCATGTAATATGGGCTTGTCAAAACCTAAAAATGAGAGAGAGAATTTAGTTAGATAAAGGCACATTTCATGCTTAAAAACCAAGAACAGTTCATTCAGGACTTGAAAAATACATTTTTAAACTGCATTAGCCTGAATCATACCATCTATTTTAACACATTATTGACTGGGGGGATTTCTGCAGAAATTAACGCCTATGGTGTTAATACGTCTCCGGTCAATAATGTGTTAAGAAATATGGAAAATATTTTATAAATAATGCTTCCTGGGAAAAAAATTATGAAATAAACAAAAAAAGAAAAAACAACAAAAAAAGGAATATCAGAGATCTGGGGACACAACTAATTATTTTGTTTAGCTTTGGTTGTAACCATGAAATCATCCACAGTGATTTCAATATCCATGTATGTAGATGATCCTTCTTCAACCTTTCAGTTCTTTCCTCTCCTCTCCAACAGCCTTGACCTTCATGATAACTCAGATACCCATCCCCATGGTCCTATCCTAGACCTTGCACTAGCAGGAGCTACCTTCCACCATAATCTGAATTTCACGTACACCATTTTCTGAACACTACTTCCCACCTTTCCATGTCCTTTGCATAAACATATTAGGAGAGGGCTATTTTTTAAATGTTACTCAAAATTCCAGTCATAAGTAGCGACATCTTTAAGTACTATTTAGATAACTGAGCTAACATTTTCATTGGCTCACATTATTAGCAACTCACCTGCTAAGTTAGCAAAGTCAGGATCAATGTGTAAGGGATTCCAGTCTCCACTGAGGCGGTACAAAGCAGCCTGTGGAGAAAGAATTATAAAAGAAACTAGCACCCAGTGCCTTCTTAGAATACATTAAACTAAAAACAGGAAATATGGCTGGTTATTGCATAAGAAATGCATTATAATGTACCTAATGGTAGCTCTGATTAAAAAATAACTATTTCTAACAAAAAAAGATTAAGTGTAAATCAAATGCTTTTTGTAACACCTGACACTGAAATCAGAAGGGGTGACGACTGTCAAATAATAGGAAGGGGAACCAAGAATTACATCTGGGAACAACACTGGTTACCACTGCCTAAGGAGAATTTCACAAAAAGGAATCCATCAATCTACTCTCATTAAAACACAATGAAGGGCTTCCCTAGTGGCGCACTGGTTAAGAATCCACCTGCCAATGCAGGGGATATGGGTTTGATTCCTGGTCTGGGAAGATCCCACATGCCACAGAGCAACTAAGCCCGTGCACCACAACTACTGAGCCTGCACTCCAGAGCTCGCGAGCCACAACTGCTGAAGCCCAAGCACCCCAACTACTGAAATCCGCATGCCCTAGAGCCCACGCTCTGCAACAAAGGGAAGCCACCACAATGAGAAGCCTGTGCACCACAATGAAGAGTAGCCCCCACTTGCCACAACTAGAGAAAGCCCACGCACAGCAACAAAGACCCAATGCAGCCAAAAATTAATTAATTAATTGATTATTTAAAAAAGAAAAGAAAAGAAATAAACATTAAAAAAAGAACACAATGAAGATAAGGTGTAAATGTTTATAGCCTCTTCTAACCAAGCAAAATTTATGCCAACTTTCTTAATGGGGTGTTTTAAATTGAAGGCTGTAACCCAATACTAGACATATAAACATCACACACTCCTCACAAACTTTCATTCTACTGGGTACACTAAATCCTGAGATCAGCTCATCCTGCAAAAAAATAGACTAATAACTTGCAATTAAGATTATATTCCTGCTTACTCCAGATCCTCACATCACTTCTGTACTTAGACAAGGCAGAATTAGCATAAAGATATAGATAACAATAGGAAAAAAGTCACCATACTTCCCAGCATTTAAATTGTGCATTGGTCAAATGAGAGAGTAGTTTTCAGTACTGAAGGGAAGAAATTCACAAAAGAGCTAACAGTAAGTATTTACTGTATCTGTGTATTAATTTTGGGGCTGCCTCTAGACTTCTCTTTCTTATCATTTGCTAGGTCAAGCTTTCCAAGACTATTAAAATGTTGTGTAGAGACTAGCCATGTCAGCATACCTGACTTTCTTAATGAGTTTTTGTTGTTTTTAATTATTGATTATTCGTTTTTAACAAATTTTATTTACAGAAAATAACATCTCCTATAATTCATAGGAAAATGTTGTTTACTTTTTAATGTTTTGTACAACTTTAATAAGCTCTTTCTCTTTCCCATCACTCTATATGATAGTTTTCTAAATTATTCACTTTTTAAATGACTCAGTATTTTTCCCTTTATATGGCTTCTAAAAATAATTAAATCAAATCAACAATTATCAAATAGATGTGACTTAAGATTCTGTATAAGATGGTAGAGGATGAAATGATCAATTTTAGAAAGCACTTAAAAAAAAATAGAACACTAGGCAAATATACATCATCACGTTGCATACAAATGGAAAAAAAATGATGAATTTCAGGGCCCAAAGGGGAAGGTGTCAAACACATAATAGATCTTGGGCTTTGGCACCAGACAGACCTAGGTTCAAATCCAGCTCTGCCATTAGTGGGCAATTTTCTTTATCACCCTAAGCCTCAATCTTCTCATTTAAAAAACTGAGAGGCTAATCAAACTCTTACAGAGCATTATCCTTGATAAATATTAATACCTCAATAAATGTGAACTATTATGATTATTTTAAAAGATTTCAGCAACAGTATAAGACAATCAAGTTTTTAAGATTAGTGCCAGTGTTATTACCCCACAGATATCATTCCTATAAATGAAAAGAAACAACTCTTCTAAAGAAATCATATTAAAGGAATATGAAATTTTTCATAATATTTCAATGACAGCATTGCTTCCAACAGAAGGCAGAATTAGCAAAGACATAAAAGATCTATCATGAGAAATGACTAATGTAAACTGATTGGATGTTTGACTAAATTCAATCATAATGCAAAATAACCATTCTCCAAACAATAAAGAACACTATCAAGGTTTATTTTCTGATTATCTTGAAAGACTTTCATATTTCAGAAGAAAAGCAAAAAGCTTCGTGTTTTGTTCTGTTTCATTTCTGCCTAGATGTAAAAATCACTAAAATTCACACATACAAACTAAGAAAAATAGCTCTATATTGTCTTACTTGAGTATTAAATGTAAGTGGGAGGATCTTCCATATATGAGTAAATTAGTTCTTAGTTTTATTTATTTAAAGTGTACCAGTAGGGACTTCCCTAGTCATCCAGTGATTAAGAATCCACCTCCCAGTGCAGGGGACATGGGTTTGATCCCTGGTCAGGGAACTAATACCCCACATGCCAAGGGGCAACTAGGCCCTTGCGCCACAACTACTGAGTGCACGCCCTCTAGAGCCCACGCACCACAACTAGAAAGCCCACACGCCACAACTACTGAACCCACACACTCTGGAGCCTGCGCACCACAACTAGAGAGCCTGCATGCCGCAGTGAAAGATTCTGCATGCCGCAACGAAGACCCTGCGTGCCACAACTAAGATCCAATGCAGCCAAATAAATAAGTAAAAAAATTTTTTTAAGTGTACCATTAAGTTAAACTAAATGCTAAATTAAAAGGGTCAGGGATTAGTTCTTCCCAAATCCTCACACCCCCTAAAAAAGCAAACAGATCAACAAGAAATACAGGTAAAACTACACAGATCCCAGGCCTCTAGTGTAACTAGAAGAGAAAAACCACAAACTTCAAATTCTTATAAGTAGAAAAATAAACACCTATATCCAGCAGCACTGTCTTCTGAGCACCCTCTCAAAACTACTAGAGAGAGTGGTAGGGGTGGGGAGGGGGAGTATAGCAGAAGCTCATGGAAGAGAAAAAAGGAAACAAAGAAAAATCACTTCGAGACACAGACAGTCTACCTCGAGGACAAAAATACTGAGAAGAATCCTGGAAGATTAGAATACTGACTACTGAGAAAAGAATTAAAAGTGCACAGGCTTCCAAATGGCAGTCCTAGAAAGGCAATACTTCTGAGGAAGAGGAGGATAAAACACCTTCGAAGACTGAATGGTGAAGAAAAAGAAGCAAGAGGGGAAATTTATGATCCTACAGGATAAAGAGAACTAAAAAAAAATTTAATAAAACACTCCCCCACTATGCCCTACTCCAAAAAGCCATCCATTAAAGAAAAGGCACTTTGCTATACTGACAGAAGATGACAATCTTGAATTTCTTTAAGAAAGAATCTTGTAAACCATCCCAAACTACTAACTTTACCTACAAAATGCATATAGGTAAGTAATCTCCATCTGTGCAAAGCTACAATAAGACTAAAAAAGAAAATAAGAACCAAAACATTATAATAAATAAAATTTCCCCAAAAAGAACAACTAGCAAACAGAAGAAAATGATAACACAATACTCAAGCATTTGGGGATAGGAAATAAACATCTTGAATCTGAAATTCAAAAACCAAGAATATAAATGGACAACAAACATGAAGAAATGAAGTAAGAGATGATTAAACTTGGGAAAGAAATAAAAGAAAAATCAAAATCATATCAGAAATTGAAGACTAAATTATAATGTTCCCAAAGGAGAATATATTCAAACAAAATTTTAATAAGGGGCATAGAAGAAAAAGAAGAAAAAAACCAAGAGGATGGAAATGAGATTAATAAAGAACTAAAAAAGGACAGAGAGAAAATGGTTGGAAGAAAGATAGAAAAAGATCCAATGTACATAAAGAGTACCTGAAGAAATAAAAATAAAACAATGAATAAGAACTAATATTTAAAATTATCACCCTAGAAAACTTTTTGAAAATAAAAGATCTGAACACACATATTAAAAAGGCCCACCAGGTACATGGGAAAACTGACCTGGAATGAGCAACACTGAGACTTATCCTAGTAAAACTATTAGATTTTTAAAGATAAAGGGAAAAAAAAATCCTAAAGCCCTTGAGGATAAAGATCAAGTAACTTAGAGGAAGATAATGACTGGCATCAGACTTCTAAACAGCAATATAGAAAGCCAGGCAACAATGGAACACCATTTTAAGAAACTCAAGATTTCATATCCAGCCAAGCTGTCCTTCAAGTATCCAGAGTATAGAAAAATAGTTTTAAATACATAGGAACCAGACTTCCCTGGTGGCGCAGTGGTTAAGAATCCACCTGCCAATGCAGGGGACATGGGTTCAAGCCCTGCTCCAGGAAGATCCCACATGCCACGGAGCAACTAAGCCCGTGCGCCACAACTATTGAGCTTGCGTTCTAGAGCCCACGAGCCACAACTACTGAGCCCATGTGCCACAACTACTGAAGCCCGCACGCCTAGAGCCCGTGATCCAACACAAAGAGAAACCACCACAATGAGAAGCCCGCGCACCACAACGAAGAGTAGCCCCCGCTCACTGCAACTAGAGAAAGCCCGTGCGTAGCGACGAAGAAGACCCAGTGCAGCCAAGAATAAATAAATTTATTTTTAAAAAAATAATAAGATAAATAAATACATAGGAACCAAAGGAATACTATACACGAGGCCTTCTTAGGGAACCTACCACAGGAGGAGCTTTATCCAACCAGGAGATATGGGAGAACCTTTGGCAAAAGGATTGATATATATTCAATTGCAAATCTAAGACTAAAACAAAGGTGGGGAAGAGGGAAGAATAATATATAAATGTTAAAATGTTCTGAAAAAGTAAAATTAATGCACTCCCCAAAATGCAAACTATAAGCAAAGAGAAACAAGAAAATAAAATAGACTCTTTAATTGTTAGAAACAAGTAGGAAACAAAGCACAGCAATAAAAACTGAAAAAACAAATAGTAATAAATGAGAAAATTGGGCACTATGGGCATATAAAAAGGTATAGGACTTCCACTTCTGGCCTAGATGGAATAAGTGGAATGAACTTACTCTTCCACTGTAAACAAGTAGGAAAAAAAATTTTTTTTTAAGTGGGCGAGGGAGATACTGTCCTTAGACATTGGACAGTAGGCAGAACAGGATTATGATTCTTGATAGAAAAGAAACAAACAAGATGGACTCTACAATGGCCACAGCGCTCTGCCTGACAGCACTTTCTAGACTCCAGTGCAAAAAGGGAAACCAAAACACAGCAAAACAGTCTCAAAGAATTAAAGAGATAAAGATCAGAGTTCTGGGAGAATGGGCAGCTGGAATGTAGATGTACTGAAAAGGAGGAAGCTACACAGGAAACAGTTCCAGAAATTTAAATAGAAGTCCCCTGAGGGTCACAGGGAAAGGCCCTGGAAGATGAGACACCACATGAAGAAGAAGCCAGGTGGAGATTAGAGGCACGCCAGCCAACAGGGAGCACTAAGACCCTGCACTTGTGAAAGAGCCATACTGGACTTTCCTGCCCCACCCAGCCACTGTCTGAGAACAGCTACATGAGTGACAGCCAACACCATTTGTAGCACAAGGACTGCCCAGGCAACCCAGGGTCATGTAAAATAATAAATCATTGTTTCAAAACAAAATTTTAAAAGTACTTATAATACACATGGTAATATAATAAAGAATTATATTTTAATGGATAGTATAACCAATATTCCAAAGATTAACTTTATTTAACAATGATGGTAGCTAAAATCCTAATTGTTAGAATAAGTAGTATAAGATATGTATCTGGGGAAACTAAAGATACTTGTTTTCATTCTCCTCAAATACAAAGCCTGACACCTGTTACCTATTTATTCTTTGGTCTTTCTAGATTATTGGGGATGAATTTTCTCTTTATTAATTATGAAAAACCATGAAGTATACTTGTAATATCATACTAGTTTGAAGATGAAGAAATTCTCCTAAAGACATGAAAAACAAAATATTCCAGAAGGGATATTGGTAGAGCGATGGTTGCCAGTTTCCCTACTGATTGAGAAGTTACTTATTTAATTTAAATACCTGGCACAAAGTTTATGCTATAACAACATAATCTGTTCCATTTCCACTTCTCCTTAAAGGTCTGTTCATCCACAATCATCTCCCACCACTCTCCGGTTTGAATGCTCTAATTCTTACTCCTTGTACATACATCATGCTCTTTTCTGCTATCATTACTAAGTTCTTATCCCCTTCCAGGCCATACTGCAAGCCTTATATCCCTGGTAAGAGAGAATATCTGTACACCATTTTAGTTCAGAAGTCCCATCTTTCCTACCAAACTCTTCTGTATGCCATTCTCTAATGAGTAGCCCATCTCAGAATGTCTACAGCACTTACTCTACAATTCAAAACCTTGTATTTAATCATTCGTTGCTTAGAATAGGTGCCCTAGAAATTAAGACATCTACTCCTTATATCTAAGTATCCTTTCAGTTCCTTGTCAATAGATTCACACTTCTTCTACTTGATTTGTATCTCCTATAGCACAGATCCAATTTAAAACAGCCCACAAAGCCCCTGAAATTTAAGCAAAGTTTTATGCAAAATGTTTTTGAAGAAACAGTCGGTAGTTTTTATCATATTCTCGAGTGACCATATGATACAAATGGTCAGGAACCTCTGTCAAATGATGGGTGTCCATTATTTATACAAAAAATATTTGTTAACCTATAAACTGTCCTTTGTCACACAGCAAAATACTCAAGTCTGCTAAAAGCTAACAAAAAGTTCTATTCATCTGAAAAAAGAAAAAAAGAAAATCTTTCTGCTTACTGTATAAAGAAATTCAAGCCATGGAAACTATTCAGCTTTTCTTATCTACAGCAGATACATTTTATTATTTCAGTAACACAAGAATAATAATGGAGCATTTCTGGGTTTTCTGAACCATGAAACCATGAAGTCTTCTGTTCTTTAGTGTGCTAATAAAATTAATTTCACTATGAAGCTTTAATTAAACATAAATATGAGTGCTCTCTTAAGAAACTGATAAGAAATAGGGATGGGAAGAACATTTAAAGGCAAAAACTAATCTGAGGCAGAAAGTATTGTTCTACCACCCAATTATAGAGTGTATAAAAAAATACAATTAATATGTTCCAAACTTAATTCTTTCTGGCTCATGAAATTATATTCCTATTTGCCAGCACACATAAATCCTGCAGAAGTTCTCATATCAAGTATATCAAAATTAGTATCAAAAAATAAGTGAATTTTACAAATAATGTGCTGTCATTACCTGCTTATTCACAGCATAACTTCAGAGCTTTACATATTCTGTTCTATATCTGCATGGTTAGTATTCTGGCCATCTTAGGGAAGAATCTTCAGGTCTCTCAAAAACAAAGTTGCTTTTCTCATCTTCATGGTCACCTTTTGTTTCTTAGATAAATCTTTGCATGCTTACAGAATTTGTTAACTGACAGTGCATTTTAACTCCTCCATCAGAAAACATATGATTTATGCCAAACAAAAGAGATTAAATCATCTACTCCTTCTCAGATGCTTTACTGTACCTGTCCACTAAAGTTAGCATAAAATAATCTCTCTCGAAGCAATGTCGCTCAGTTTTCTTTTCCAATAGAAGAAAGGATAACTGAAATTTGCCTTTTATTTTATCCTGCTCTCTAAGGCTTTAATGAAATTCTTCACTACTAAGCTAGGCAGTCTCCTTAAGGCAAGCAATCCATTGCCAACAAAGCATGATGCTTTTTCAATTGACTAATGAAAAGCCATTTTACATTTTTTTTGATACCCAGTGGAGAAAAAAACTGCTAAGTAAAACTCCAGAAAGAACAAATTTCAACTACAGAAATATGCCGTTATTTTTATTACGTAGAAGAACACAGCTACTACTTTTGGACTCACAAAATTACAAAGGTATCAGAGTTATAAATCAAAAAGTGTCAGGAGTCAGGTGGCTTTATCACTTTTCAAAAATACATTCTTACCTGATTAAGTGAGGTGGTATCTGTAAGTACAGCATCAGGAGGTCTATTAGGTATGGCTACAGCTACCTGAGATCAAAAAACATTACACGTTAAATAATAACAAAATAATTGTTATTCTCTTTACCCAAACTGATATTTGATAAACAACCATGTTTCAATATACAGTCATCCCTCAGTTTCCAGGGGTGATTGGTTCCAGGACCCCTTCACGGATACCAAGATCTGCAGATGCTCAAATCCCTTATATAAAAGCGGTGTAGTATTTGCATATAATCTATGCACATCCTCCCATACTTGGGAGGATGTGCATAGATTACTTATAATACCTAATACAATGTAAATGCTGTGTAAATAGTTTGGGAACTTTCTGGAATTTTTTTTTTCTGAATATTTTTGATCCACGGTTGGTTCAGTCTGCAGATGCCAAACCTGTGGATACAGAACCCACAGATATGGAGGGCTGACTGTAACAAAATCTGCAAGCTGGATAAAAAGTTTAGTTTAATATTTTATTTTCAGCACATAATGACATTTAAAATTTCATAACTGCTAGCTTCATCTACATTAAGATTTCCCTGAAATGACCTTGTTTAATGAAAGGAATTATATAACCAGATCCATTCTCTAGGCCACAAAGGAGAAAAAGGTAAAGACTCTTTTCCCAATGCAAAAGATGACAGTAACTGTAAGACTTAGACAAACAATTCACATCTATATTGATTTAATCTTTAAAGCACTTTACTAAGGGTGTGGATCTCTTTGCATTTATTTTCTTTTTAATTTTTATTGCAGTATAGTTGATTTACAATGTTGTGTTAATTTCAGGTGTACAGCAAAGTAAATCAGTTATATATATATATATACACACACACACACACACACACACACACACATCTCCACTCTTTTTTAGATTCTTTTCCCATATAGGTCCTTACAGAGTATTGAGTAGAGTTCCCTGTGCTATACAGTTAAGTCCTTATTAGTTATGTTTTATATATAGTAGTATGTATATGTCAATCCCAATCTCCCAAATTATCACTCCCCCACCATTTCCCCCCTGGTAACTATAAGTTTGTTTTCTACATCTGTGACTCTATTTCTGTTTTGTAAAGAAGTTCATTTGTATCATTTTTTTTCAGATTCTGCATATAAGTGATATCATATGATACTTGTCTTTATCTGACTTAACTTCACTCAGTATGGCAGTCTCTAGGTCCATCCATGTTCCTGCAAATGGCATTATTTCATTCTTCTTTATGGCTGAGTAATATTCCATTGTATATATGTACCAAATCTTCTTTATCCATTCCTCTTTTTTTTTTAAGTGCATAAATCTTTTTTTTTAATAAATTTATTTATTTTTTATTTTTTTTGGCTGTGTTGGATCTTTGTTGCTGTGTGCAGGCTTTCTCTAGTTGCAGTGAGTGGGGGCTACACTTCATTGCAGTGCGCAAGCTTCTCATTGTGGAGCACAGGCTCTAGGCGCACAGGCTTCAGTAGTTGTGGCACGTGGGCTCAGCAGCTATGGCTCGCGGGTGCTAGAGCGCAGACTCAGTAGTTGTGCCGCACAGGCTTATTTGCTCCATGGCATGTGGGATCTTCCCGGACCAGGACTTGAACCTGTGTCCCCTGAATTGGCAGGTGGATTCTTAACCACTGCACCACCAGGGAAGCCCCCATTCCTCTGCTGATGGACATTTAGGTTGCCTCCATGTCCTGGCTATTGTAAACAGTGCTGCTATGAACACTGGGGTGCATGGTTTTCTCCAGATGTATGCCCACTAGTGGGATTGCTGGATCACATGCTAACTCTATTTTTAGTTTCTTAAGGAGCCTCCATACTGTTCTCCGTAGTGGCTGTATCAATTTACATTCCCACCAACAGTGCAAAAGGGTTCCCTTTTCTCCACACCCTCTCCAGCATTTATTGCTTATAGATTTTTTGATGATGGCCATTCTAACCAGCGTGAGGTGATAACTCATAGTTTTGATTTGTATTTCTCTAATAATTAGTGATGTTGAGCATGTTTTCATGTGCTTTTTGGCCATCTATATGTCTTCTTTGGAGAAATGTCTATTTAGATCTTCCTCTTTGCATTTATATCCTAATTGGAGCAGTTGAGCTTCTTGGATGTGTAGATCAACGTTTTTCATCAATGCCATTGTTCCTTCAATTATTTTTTCTGCTTCTTTCTCTCTCCTCTCTTTCTGGTATGCCCATTACATAAAAGCTGATGTACTTAATGGTATTTCACATTTCTCTGAGCCTCTTCATTCTTTTTCTTCACCTTTTTTCTTTCTGTTCTTCAGACAAGAGATAGATTGATCAATCTTCAAGCTTTTTGATTTTAATTCTGCCACTTCAAATCTACTGTTGAGAGCCTCTAGTAAATTCTTCATTTCAGTTATTGTACTTTCAGTTCCAGAACTACTTCTATTTGGTTCTTTATATAATTTCTATTTATTGATTTCTTTCTCTTTTTTTTTTTTTTTTTTTTTTCTGAGCCACAACACGCAGCTTGCAGGATCTTAGTTCCCTGACCAGGGACTGAACCCATGCCCCCTGCAGTGGAAGTGCGGAGTGCTAACCACTGGACCACTGGGGAATTCCCCAATTTTTCTCTATTTGATGAGACATTGTCATCATACTTTACTTCTTTACACACTTTACTTCTTTAAGCATGGTTTCCTTTAGTTCTTTGACTGTATTTACAATAAATGGTTTGAAGTTTTTTCCTATTAAGTCTTCTCAAAAGCAATCTCTGTTGCCTGTTTTGCTTTGTTTTTTCCTATATATGGGTCATACTCTTTTATTTCTTTCAGATCTTGTAATTTTTTGTTGATAACTGGATACTTTAGATAACATATTGCAGCAACTCTGGATACTGAGACCCCTTTCCCCTTCCAGGGCTTGTTGTTATTGTTAACTTGTCTATTTGTTTAGTGACTTGGCTAGACTATTTTAGTTAAGTATATTTCCCCCACAGTGTGCAGACTCTGATGTTGCTCCTCAGAGGGTACAGCCTTGGGCAAGCACAGTCAGCCTGGGATGACAGTGGTTTTAGCAGGGCTCTGTGTGACTGTCTCTCCCTGATCTCTCTGTTAAACTGTCTGTCCAGCTGTTCGGCTTCACACATTGACAGATGACTGTTCTATTATTTTCAACAGTGCCCTGGGGCATAAATTGTTCCACAATCTGATCCAATTAAAGTCAGGCCTTTTTGGCGGTGTAGTCTTTGAGGCCAGTCTTTGAGGTTTGTTATGATCCCATGACAACTCTTCTTAGCTATCTCTTTCCATGGTTCTCTCTGGCAAATTTCTAGTTAAACTAGTTTAGTTTACTGCTTTCATGGAGCTACCAGCCTCCTCTTGATTATCACTAAAGTAACCTTGTTTTTGAAACCATCCTTACTTTTGAGCTTCCAAATACTTGGTACCAAAATGAGTCAGTTTCCGTGGGAAGAGCTTCAGAGCCCTCTATATTATTACAGCCTGCCTTGCCCCCCAGGCAAAACCTCTGCACCACTGCAACGGACATGAGGGCAAGAATAGTGGCCCACTTCTCTCCAAGTGACATCCTCACTTTACAAGAAGAGTCCCAGGCAGAGGTAGGAGCTTCTGGTCTTCTCAGCTCGCCTCTAGCAGCACGGGACCACCACTCTATGAGCAGGCTGGGCAAGAGTTATCAGGGCCCTAGTGTTCTCAGCCTGCCACAGTGGAATACAGTCTCCACACTACAAGTAGGGGCGGGGTAGAGGAAGACAGCCCCGTAACTCTCAGCCACTTTTACCTGTAATTGAGCTTCTGCAACACAAGCTGGGGAGCCGGGGTGGGAATAGGAAAAATGAGTGGGCTGCTCCTCCTAGGAAGACAGTGCGGCCCTATTCTGAGAACTGAGGGCAGAGGTAAAAGCTAGGTTAAATTGATGTAAAATCCAATTTACAAAATATTTTTAGGAAAAAAATATGTTTTTGGATAGAATTTGAAAACTAAAGAGTAACTAGAATTGTTTTATACAAGAGAAATGCTCAAGTCATTTAATGAATGAGGATTTGCATTTATACAAGGATCACTTGTATGTGTTAGGTTTTTCTAAAGAGTTTTGGATGCAGACAAAGTTTGCATAAGAAAGCAAAGATATTCCCATAGTTACCTCAGCTACATTACACTTACGTCAGCCAGACTTTTCTATATATAACATATGTTATGTATTAAAATATACAAATATAAACAGCATTTCAAATCCAAGGAACACATTCTGATTCAAAGAAGTGTGGATTACTGAAGCCCTACTCTATTAAATTACACATATGGTAAGTTCAAAATACAGATAAGGATCCTTAACGACACATGTATCTCGCTTATGAAGTCATAGCCTACCTTAGCTTTGTCTGACGTCCGTTTTCCACCAAAGCCTCCAGAGCCAACAACAAAGATGGAGAACTGATTATAACATATAAGTTCCTCCCCAGAGTAAGAGTAGACTGAAAAGTAAATGAAAGAAAAAAAGAAAAGAGGTTATTATCAAAAGACATAACTAGTTACCCAATATATGATCAACAATCCTTTTAAAAGCTTCAGAAAAGAACTCCAATTACTAAAAGGCTTTGCAATTTAAAGACACCCAAGTGTGGGATACAGAGCACTCGTTTTAATCATTCACTACCAGTCTCTGGAAAGCAGAGAAGAGGATCTTGACAAATCCTTTCTTGACTATGAAACAGCAGTTCATCTCACCTCTTCTTAAAGTTCCCCAACTGCCTTTCGTATTTCAATTCTCTCCTTCTCAAACCTTTCAAACAATTCCACTATAAAATGCAGACTAACACACATGAAAAGATGCTCATCATCGCTAATTATTAGAGAAATGCAAATCAAAACTACAATGAGGTACCACCTCATACTGGTCAGAATGACCATCATTAAAAAGTCTACAGGGCCTCCCTGGTGGCGCAGTGGTTGAGAGTCCGCCTGCCGATGCAGGGGATACGGGTTCGTGCCCCGGTCTGGGAGGATCCCATATGCCGCGGAGCGGCTGGGCCCGTGAGCCATGGCCGCTGGGCCTGCGCATCCGGAGCCTGTGCTCCGCAACGGGAGAGGCCACAGCAGTGAGAGACCCGCATACCGCAAAAAAGAAAAAAAAAAAAAAGTCTACAAATAACAAATGCTGGAGAGGGTGTGGAGAAAAGGGAACCCTCCTACACTGTTGGTAGGAATGTTAATTGGTACAGCCACTATGGAAAACAGTATGGAGGTTCCTCAAAAAACTAAAAATAGAATTGCCATATGATCCAGCAATCCCACTCCTAGGCATATATCCAGACAAAACTATAATTCAAAAAGATGCATGCACCCCTATGTTCATAGCAACACTATATACAATAGCCAAGGCATAGAAACAACCTAAAAGTCCATCAACAGATGAATGGATAAAGAAGATGTGATACACACACACACACACACACACACACACACAGAAATATTACTCAGCCATAAAAAAGACTGAAATAATGCCATTTGCAGCAACACATATGCACCTAGAGATTATCATACCAAGAGAAGTCAGAAAGAGACAGACAAATACCATATGATATCACTTATATGTGGAATCTAAAATATGACACAAATGAACATATCTACGAAACAGAAATAGATTCAGAGATATAGAGAACAGACTTGTGGTTGCCTAGGGGAAGGGAAGGTGGTGGAGGGATGGATTGGGAGTTTGGGATTAGCAGATGGAAACTATTATATATAGGATGGATAAACAACAAGGTCCTACTGTATTGCACAGGGAACTATATTCAATATCCTGTGATAAGCCATAATGGAAAAGAATATGAAAAAGAATGTATATATGTATAACTAAATCACTTTGCTGTACAGCAGAATTTAACACAATATTGTAAATCCACTAAAATTCAATAATTCAAGGGCCTCCCTGGTGGCGCAAGTGGTTGAGAGTCCGCCTGCCGATGCAGGGGATACGGGTTCGTGCCCCGGTCTGGGAGGATCCCATATGCCGTGGAGCGGCTGGGCCCGTGAGCCATGGCCGCTGAGCCTGCGCGTCCGGAGCCTGCGCGTCCGGAGCCTGTGCTCCGCAACGGGGGAGGCCACAACAGTGAGAGGCCCGCATACCGCAAAAAAAAAAAAAAAAAAAAAAAAAAAAAAAAAAAAAATAATAATAATAATAATTCAATAAAATTTAAAAATTAAAATAAAATACAGATAACCACACTCCCAAATTTTCAAACATTCTGCTGAAGTCCTCAATAGAGCCTGGAATGTAAAAGAAGAAATAAGTGAGAATGAAGGTATAAGCTTCAGGAGGGCAGGATCATGGCTTTTTTGCTCACCATCATATTCCCAGCAATTAGAATAGTAACTGGGACAGAAAAGGCACCTAATAAATATGTATTAAATTAATTAGTAAATCAATGAACATATGATGTGATTGAACAAGTTAGTGAATAAGTAAGCAAGTAATGAATGAAAGGCAGCTGTCCCTCTTTCTACTGACTACTTTCCTGGTGACAGTTTGAGCATCACCTAAATCACCAGCACTATAAAACTAGGAATATGATTTTGAATTGTATAATAAGGAAAAATAGAACTATAACAAAAAATAAGGGAACTCATGGTGATTTGTATTTTAAATAAGACTTTTATCCTTATTACACAGAAAATTGGATATCTAATTCCATCTATATTTTATCTACAAATTCTAATACATTATTACCTATTACCAAACTATAGCTAAATAAAATGGAGTAGATCAAGAAAGAAGAGTAAAAATTAAAGCTAAGGTTACTGCAAAACTTTTTTGTGGTAGACATTTGGTAGAATGGTGAGAAGAATAAAAGAAAACCAGGAGAGTTGCAGCCAAATGTTAGCCAGTATTTGGAATGGTAAGAAAATACAAAAATCTTAAAAAAGAAAGAAGAGGGATAAGGAGGAAGAGGGAAAGAGAGAGAACAGACACATGTTCTATGTGTCTATGATGAAATACATAGTTTAGTTTGTAAACTATGAGTTAACAAAAACAATTTAGTAGAAAAATATTTAAGAGCATTAAAAATGTTCTCAATATATTATTAAGTAAAAACAAGGCGAGTTCCAAAACAACATATTCAGTATAATCTCCTGTGTATTTAGAACAAAAATGATAAAGCTTATATTCCAAATACCAGACAATATTAAACTTTCCACTGCTATTTCCAAAATTTTTTATGTTTATCTATTTCTATTGTTCTTAAACTTTAAAACAAATAAATTCTAAACAATGTATCTTTAGCTTATGTTTAAATACTAGTATTTCAACATTCATTAAACTACTATAATCTTTTTTCCCACTGCAAATAAAATGTGGCTATGGTGTTTAAACCACATTATAAGTTCAACAGGTTTGAATGTGCAAGGTTAAGAACCTAACTACCATTTATAAGGATGATTCAGGGGCTTCCCTGGTGGCGCAGTGGTTGAGAGTCCGCCTGCTGATGCAGGGGACACGGGTTTGTGCCCCGGGCCTGGAGGATCCCACATGCTGTGGAGCGGCTGGGCCCATAAGCCATGGCCGCTGAGCCTCCGCGTCCGGAGCCTGTGCTCCGCAACGGGAGAGGCCACAACAGTGAGAGGCCAACGTACCGCAAAAAAAAACAAAAAAACAACAAAAAAGAATGATTCAGGGGTCAAATACGTTCCAAGTTCCAAAGAGCTAACATAGAAAAGAGTATCTACAACATAGCCTAATTATCAATTGAAGGCAGTCTATGTATTCATTCCTGCCAAAAACATAATCTAGGAAGCATAATTCTCCTCTATGTTTGCTATACCAGCCACATTTCTCACCTCTGTGCTTTGGTTATGTTGTTACAAATCCCCTGAAATGTCCCACTCTCTGGACCTCTACCCCAATCTACTCCACCCCCTTCTCCCTTATTTTCTAAAAAAGCTTGTGAATTTTTAGAACACTAATCTTGCTGTCTCACAACTGGAAGATAAATAGAAACTTATTCATCAACTTCTGTGATAAAGCATTGTATTACATACAAAGCCTATGAATCTAACAATATTATTAGAAGAACTAGAAATGAGTTACCATCCATAAGAATTATTAAACCAGATCCTTTATCCAGGACATCAGCAACAACTGCTTCACATTTTAATTTTCCTAAAATGGAAAGTAAAATAATAAATAAATAAATAAGGAGACTGTTTTAAAGACCATAAGTTATATGAAGACATGAGAGAAATTAACATAACTTCCACTGTAAGTTCAGCAAAACTAAAAAATCATGATTTAGAATAATTTTCAATATAATGTTGAATCATAAACATTAAAAGCAATCAGAATACCTGAGTCACCAAATTTGAAACATCAATAATTCTGATAAATTAGGTTGTAAAAAGTAACAATTTTCAATCATTCAATGAACACTTGTTAAGCATACAGCCAACACCATCTACCCCATTCCTTCTCAAACCTCTACTCTACGGGCTTCAATTAGACAGTGTTTCTTTCTAACTACTCTGTTCTTTTGGGGACTGTTCCATTATTTAACTGGTAATGTTAAATCTTGATGGATTAACAATTATTTGGGAGTGAACTCATAATCTTTTTCTCCAACCTGTTCTTCTCTTTTGTTCCCTATACGAATGTATGGTACTATCCACCCAACTGCCAAGCCAGAAACTTCAGCATGACCCCTGCCTCATAAAATAGTGTCTAAGTATGTGGCAAGACTTGAGTATGAAGAGACTGGGAGAAGCCAGATTATATGAAAAGTTTCTGATTTCATCCTGAAGTTTATGGACAGCCATCTGGGGTTTTTAATAGAGAAGTGACAAATACACTTGCATTTTGGAAATAATATTCTGGCTACAGTGAGATGAGCAGAACTGAAGGGAGCAAGAATGGAGGCAGAGGGTTTCCCTGGTAGCGCAGTGGTTGAGAGTCCGCCTGCCGATGCAGGGGACACGGGTTCGTGCCCCGGTCCGGGAAGATCCCACATGCCACGGAGCGGCTGGGCCCGTGAGCCATGGCCACTGAGCCTGCGCGTCCAGAGCCTGTGCTCCGCAACGGGAGAGGCCACAACAGTGAGAGGCCCGCGTACCGCAAAAAATAAAAATAAAATAAAATAAATTTAAAAAATAGGGCTGCGTGAAAACTTAGGCTGTAACACTAAACGGAAGACTCAAACTGAGACGGTGGAGCAGGAGAACATGGAACTCACCTCCCCCCCCAACAAACACATCAAAAATACATCTACAGGTGGAACAGTTCTCCCTGAAAACTAAGTGGAGACTAACAGAAAGACCTGTACAACCAAGACTGTAAGAAAGACCCACAGGTAACTGGGTAGAAAGGGAAGAAAAGCGAGCAGGTCAGGACCTGTGCCCCTGAGAGGGGACTCAGAGGAAAAAGGAGATTACACAGGAAGAGACCTTCCCTGGGGAGTGAGCACTTCAAGCCACATATTGTGCGCCCCAGCCCTGGTGTCCAACAGAGGGAACATGAGTCCCCGTGGCTGGCTGGAGGGCCAGTGGGATTAACAGGAGGGCTGTGGGAAGCCTGGACTCCGGGAGCACGTGAACACTTACGTGCTCCCGAGGCAGGGCAGAGAGGGCAGACTGAAACCACTTGGGTAGCTGACTGGCTGCCTACAGCTGTCCTGGTCCCAAGCCTGAACTGAGAGAACACGCCAGCACCATTTGCCTTGTGTTGCAGCTTCACACTCTGGGCTGCCGTGATTGAGGGAAAGGCTCAGCCATGAGACACTGAGGAGGTTCAAACCCTAAGTGGCAACTGAGTGGCGAGGGGGCAGCCATTATTGGTGACTGTACAGGGGCCCCAGATCTCTGATGGTGGCCATGCCAAACAAAACCCATGCTCTGACCCTCACTGACTACCCACCCCAGCCCCTCTCGCTCCACCACTGCTCCCCTCTGGGGCAAGGGTGCCAGTGCTGGGAGGCAGGGAAAGCACACACTTAAAGGAAACTTAGCCAGCTCAGACCCCTCAGGGCTTCTGCTCCAGCAACTTGGGACCTGCCCCCGCACCAATTTAAAATAGAAGGATTTGGCATAATCAGGTTGGTAATCAGGTTGACTTTGGGAAAAAATAACTTCAGACGTAATAGGAGAGCATGTTTTAAAGTTGGTCAGAGTGGACATGCAGGACATGCAGTACCAAGATGACAGCTGCCGGCACACATTGAGAAAAGACATAAATTGTGCTCACCTCAAATCCAGCTCTCCCATCAATGCCACTGTATAGGGACACGCCCACAAAAGAACACCCCTTCAAGATCACCATAGGTAACTATTTCACCAAATTTCAATAGATAGAGAAATAGATAAGCAAAATGAAAAGACAGAGGAATCTGTTTCCACTGAAAGAGCAAGAGAAAACTCCTGAAAAAGTAATGAAATAGAAATAAACAATTTACCAGATAAAGAATTCAAAGTATTAGTAATAAGAATGCTAACCAGGGCTTCCCTGGTGGCGCAGTGGTTGAGAATCTGCCTGCCAATGCAGGGGACACGGGTTCGAGCCCTGGTCTGGGAAGATCCCACATGCCATGGAGCAACTGGGCCCATGAGCCACAGTTACTGAGCCTGCGCGTCTGGAGCCTGTGCTCTGCAACAAGAGAGGCTGCGATAGTGAGAGGCCCACACACCGTGATGCAGAGTGACCCCCACTTGCCACAACTAGAGAAAGCCCTCGCACAGAAACAAAGACCCAACACAGCCATAAATTAATTAATTAATTAATAAAAAAAAAGAATGCTAACTGAATTAGGGAAAAGAATAGCTGAATACAGTGAGAGTTTTAACAAGGAGCTAGAAAATTCTAAAAAGAACCAATCAGAACTGAAGAATACAATTGAAAAGAAAAACACACTAAAAGGAATTAACAGCACACTAGGTGACACAGAAGAACACATAAGTGATCTAGAACATAGAAAATGGAAATCACCCAATCAGAACAGCAAAAAGAAAAAAGATGAGAACATTTTAAGGGATCTTTGGGGTAACATCATGCATACCAACATTCCATTATAGGGGTCCCAGAAGGAGAAGAAAGGGAGAAGGGGGTAAAAATATATTTAATGAAATTATGGCTGAAAATTTCCCAAGTCTGAAGAAGGAAACAGATATCCAGGTACAGGAAACACAGAGGGTCCCAAACAAGATGAATCCAAACATACCCGTACCAAGACATATCAAAATAAAAATGGCAAAACTAAAAGAGAGAATTCTAGAGGCAGCAAAAGAAAACCAAAGAGCATATACAAGGGAATGCCCTAAGGCTATCAGCTGATTGTTCTGCAGAAACTTTGCAGGCCAGAAGGGAGTGGCATGGTATATTTAAAGTGCTGAAAGGGAAAAACCTACAACTTAGGATATTCTACCCAGCAAGATTATCCTTCAGAATTGAAGGGGAGATAAAGAACTTCTTGGATAAGCATCAATACTAAACCAACCTTAAAAGAAATGCTAAAGGGTCTTCTCTAAGTAGAAAAGAAAAAGCTGTAACAAGAATTAAGTATCTATAGAAAAGGAAAAATCCCATTAGTAAAGGCAAATATATAGGTAAGGCTGAGGCTCAACCACTTAAATAAGCTAGTACAAAGATTAACAAACAAAAAATTGTAAAATCAAGTATAACTACAATAATCAGTAAAGGGATAAACATAAAGATGTAAACTATGACATTAAAAACACAGATGGGGGAAGCGAGTAAAAAGATGTAGAGCTTTTAAAATGTGTTTGAACTTAAGGGACTACCTGGTTTAAAACAAATAAATAGAGTCATAGATCAACATCTATGAGCCCCATGGTAACCACAAATCAAAAATCTACAACAGATACCCAAAAACAAAAGAGAAAGGAACACAAGCAAAAGAAAAGCATGAAACCACAAAGGAAAAAACTAAAAGGGGAAGAACTACAAAAGCAACCAGAAACAACTAACACTAACACTGAAATAGAACTATTCAGAATTAAGTAATATGAATTTTTTTAAATTAAAATCTCAAAAAAAATTAAAGTACAATGCTAGCTATTTGCTGATCTCTACATTATATAATGTGAAATGAAAAAGACTTTTTTTTTATTTTACCACCTTACATGGTCAGTATATAATTAATATTCTGACATCAGAGTAGCAACATAAAACAAACTTATTGAAGTAAAGTGAAAAAATAATGAGAAGATTTACTGAACAAGTAAGATATTATTGAGAAAAATAAATTGATTATTAAGACACCCTTGGTTTTACTTACTCTAAAAGAAAATAGAAAAAAGTTAATTACAAGACATTCTGTATCTTTTAACATTGTTTGCTTTATGAAAATCAGTACCAACACAAATACCTGAGAAAAGAATGAAGAATCATATTCATGGGAATCATAACTGATTATACACAATCACTAAGTTTAGGACACACACAGAAAATTCTCCTTTCAATTGCTGACCAGATGTTCAGTATTTTGAAGTAATTTATTAAATAAGACTATTCAAATAGGACAAAGTTTATGGGAACCAAAATAGGTACTAGTTAACATCAATCTACTCTAACGGCTGACATGCACATAAATAACTTATAATATAGTTTATTTAGATTGCTCTATGCCAGTTTAACACATTGACACAGTTTGGAAGGTCAGTCAGAAAATAAAACGATCAAGAACTCACCTGCTCTGGGAAGTGGTTTATATAACTCCAGGTACTGCTCCCCATGAAGAACCTACATTAGGGTAAGCAAAATTTTATTAGTAGACTTGCTTTTTCCACAGCTTCTTCTGTGGATACTGCTAATCACAAGTGGCATTTCACTGTCCACACGTTCACGTGACTACTTCCCCCAAATTATCTGTCTCAATTTGGCTCCCACTTCTTAATTATATGATTCAGAAATAATCAGTCCCCCAATCTAAAGACTGTCAGCTCTCTAGAATAGAAAAGATACATTTGTGTTCTTTCTTGACATTCATAAATTTTTGTTGACTGATAACTGTGGATTATTTGCCAATGGAGACACTGAACTAGGCATATTTCCAGTGCTCATCACTGTGCCTAGAACATAACAGGTATCCAGTAAATACCTACTGAATAAAAATGAACAAATAGGTCAGTACTAGTAAAGTAATATCAGGTCACACCTGCCAAATACAAATGACACAACCAAAACATTAATATAAATCTTACAACCACATTCAAGTAAAAGCAATGTCAACATTTCCTTAGTGTAAGAGTAAATACTAAAGACCCTGTGCAACTTCATAGCCACTTAACCTCAATGTATCAAAGCAAGAATATAAAAATATATGTAGGAATACAATAGGACAGTAAAAACAAAACCTGACCCATATATCTGAATGACCACATTCAACTGCTATGGGACAGTTTAATTCCCAGTCTTCCTCAGAACCCAGAAGGGAAAAAGAAAAGGGGTGAGGGTAGTGATGGGAGGACAAATGAAGGACTGCCTCACTATCATATGACCTGGAAGCTCAAGGTTAGGAAGACTGGGATTCAAATCCCAAGATGGCTATCATTCCCAGTGACAGATTTTTAACACTATTCATGATTTCCAACTCCTTCCAACTCAATTTACTTTAATTGTTTGTACTGACATCACCCAAACAGAAGAATTGTATGCAACAAACACCATGGGAGAGTGACTAAAACAACAAACTGCCTGGCATCTATTTCTTGCCTCCCTCCCTACTTCATCGAATACTTTAAGAAAATAACGTTAGATTCTCATAGATTCAGAGCAGCAATGAGCTAATTGATCCTCCAGTAAATGGGTTCTCCAAATAGTCAAAGTCACAGAAATCAGTTCAAAAGTCTACGATTCAACAGTTATCAACTGGACCCATGGCCTGACCCTTACTTCAAGAAATAAAATAACCCCAAAGACTTCTCACAATTGTTTGCTCCTTCCTTCCTGAAACAATGTATTCACCTTGCTTCTCAAATACCACATTCTCCTGATACTCCTCATACCTCACCAGCCACTCCTTCCCGATGTCTCTTGCTAACTCCTCCTCATCTCTTCAACCTCTCACCAAACTCAGGCTTTTTTTCTCTACTTACATTCACACATTGGTGATTTCACCGTCTCATGTCTTTAAATCTCACTTAAATGCTACGAATCCCAGTAGGGCCTCCCCAACAAACTCTAAACTCACATATTTAACTGCCCACTTTATATCTCCACTTGAATGTACAATAGGCATCTCAGATCTGTCCAAAATCAACTCCTGATCATCCCCACCTTAAAGTTACTGTATATATCTATTTTATTATACATAGTTATATGTCATATGTAACTACTATACATATTAAATACATTGTACATAATAAATTATAAATATACAGGTATATATGCATATATATCATCCCAGTTAACCAGACCAAAAACCTTCATCCTTGACTCCTCTTTCTTTCCATGCATATCCAGACTAGTGCTGGAATTACCATAATAAACTCCAAACTGGTTTCCCTGCTTCTATGCTTGGCTCCCATAAATCTATTCTCCACAGAGGAGCAAAAATGAGCCTGTGAGTGAACACAGCCAGATCATACCACTCCTCAGTTCAAAGCACTACAAATGGCCTCCCATGTTAATCAGAGTATGAGCTGAAATTCTTATGATGACTCCAAGGCCCTCTTCTCCTACCACTGCCCCCTTGCTCATTCTATAGCTATATCAACCCCCTTGCTGTTCCAAAAACAAGGTAAGTATGCACCTGCCTCGGGGCCTTTTACACCTGTTCTCTCTGCTTCAAATATTCTTCACTCTTGCTCCTTCATCACTATTGTCAGGTAAGGATTATCATACCCATTTTATAGATAAGGAAACTAAAGCTTAGAGAAGTTATTTACCCTTGGTCAAATAGCATATAATGGCAGAGAGAGAATTAATAACATTATGCCAGGGTTATGGACTGTACATAATTATTGTTGTCTTCTTTTCGCTTGTCTTTTCAACTAACTCTCTACCCTTTTTTCCTTTTTAAGAAAAATTAAAAGACATGCTAAATCTTTATTCTTGAATCAACCACTATAAACTATTATATTAAGACATCACACACACACACACACACACACACACAGCATGTGACATTTACCAATCATATTTAAAGAAAGAGAAGAAGAACAAAATAAAGGTTTCTTATTATGCATACCTTTGCCAAGTTGACTGAAAGCCCAGGAATCTCTGCTAATCCTCCACCCATTATAGACTTCTGAGCTAGAATAACTCCAAAGGTAGGCAAACAGGAGAAATCAGAACTCCCTTCATAAATAAATTTCAAATCTTTCGGTTCCTTGATTGATGCTCCCACTCCAAGGGCATACATAATAGTGTCC
This sequence comes from Mesoplodon densirostris, assembly GCF_025265405.1. Classification (NCBI taxonomy): domain Eukaryota; kingdom Metazoa; phylum Chordata; class Mammalia; order Artiodactyla; family Ziphiidae; genus Mesoplodon; species Mesoplodon densirostris. The sequence goes on along the minus strand of NC_082663.1, from coordinate 100,266,286 downwards.
AGTTCCGTATAAGAAGAAGAAAATGGAGGAAGTTTATGGCCAATAGCTCCAGCCTATGGAACAATTGTAGAAAATTATTTTTTCACTGATATTCTTGTCAAATCTTTAAATTTCTGACTTTTCAAAACTATTAACTGCTACATACTTAGCTTTGTGAATAGAATGTCATTTTAGTGAACCTGATAGGGTATAATAATTGTTTCACTATATTTTTTTAATAAAATCAATTATAATGTATGGAAAAAGACTTCATTTACAAATAATTACTTTTTTCTTGCCCACTTCTTGCTAACAGATATCTCATTTTCAACTTTCCTGTCTCTGATGATGGAAAAGCCTATTAATACAGTGACTGTTAGCTACTCAAAATTACAAAAAATAAAAAATTTATTATAAACAGGGATAATGAATGGCTCTATAAGATCTATTTTATAAAAGTCAGTATAAACAGATGAGCAAAACACTGCTTAATGCTTGTAAATCAGACTCCCTCATAATGGTTTTGGTTATAATTAGATTTTACCGTAAGCTCCTACCTAGGACTGTCCTTTATCTAATTGCATATTGTATTTTTCTATTTAGTGATGACATGCCTAGCTAATTTGTGAAGCATATGTTAGGTTATAAAAGAATCATGTCCAATTTTTCATCACTTTCATTCTAAAGCAAGAGTCAGCAAACAACAGCTGAGAATTAAGAATGGTTTTTACATTTTTTTAAGAGTGGTCTAAAAAAAGAAAAAGAAGATTATGTGTCAGAAACAGTATGTGGTCCATAAAGCCTAAAATATTTACCATCTGGCCCTTTACCAAAAAAGTTTGCCAACCCCTACTCTAAAGTAAAATCACATTTATAAACTGCTCATATTCTCAGGGTTACAATTAGATTGTTTATTTCATCACTATGTCTCCCCTGAGTCACAAAACACCACACCTGAATGTGTCAAATGACTTATTTCTTATTATTTATGCACTATAATTTAAAAAAAAAAAAAAAGTACTGGAGATAGTTAATCAGCAAACTTCACAAGAGCTATAACCACAGCTCTATTAGAATTTCTGACACAATGGGAGACTTTTTACTGGCAGCCATGTTGAAATATTTCCAAAATACAATTTATCAATGCTTTTCCTTAAAAGAAATGACTCAAAAGAGGCACTAAGTTAAATATCCTTTTCTAAAGAGTTAGAAAGTGACTGAAGGATGATTATCAAAAATGCTCCAAAAAACAAAAAAGACACTTGTTTATTACACTGAAGAAGAGAAAGTAAAAGTTACATTTAATATTTTAGCCTTATGTTCATTCAAATTTTATAAACATTCAGTACATGTTCTATAAAGTTTTATGGTCACTCACCTTTCCTATTTAACAATAAATTAATAGCTTGGAAAAGCATTTTTTGCATAAAAGAAAAGAAAAAAAGGAAAGAAAAGAAAAAAGTCTCCAGAGAAGGCAAAGCGTTAGGCTTTCTCTTCCACTTACAAATCCTGATGTAGCTGTTGATGTCACATTACTGGTATGTTTTGCTGAAACTCCTCCATCTGAATCTATTTTATTTAGAGCTTCAATTATACCGCCAATTGAGTCTAAAAAAAAGGAATAAATGACAATAATAATGTTTTTTTCCATCAACAGATGAATGGATAAAGATGTGGTACATATATACAATAGAATATTACTCAACCATAAAAAAAGAGTGAAATAATACCATTTGCAGTGACATGGATGGACCTAGAGATTGTCATACTGAGTGAAGTTAAGTCAGGAGAAAGACAAATATCTATGATATCACTTATATGTGGAATCTAAAAAAATGGTACAAATGAACTTATTTACATAACAGAAACAGAGTTATAGATGTAGAAAACAAACTTATGGTTACCAACTGGGGAGGGAGACAGGGAGGGATAAATTGGGAGACTGGGATTGACATATACACACTACTATATATAAAATAGATAACCAATAAGAACCTACTGTATAGCACAGGGAACTCTACACAATACTCTATAATGACCTATATGGGAAAAGGATCTAAAAAACAGTGGATATATGTATACGTATAACTGATTCACTTTGCTATACAGCAGGAACTAACACTACATTGTAAATCAACTATACTCTTATAAAAATTAATTTTAAAAAAAATCAGTCCCACTATGGTGTGGGAAGAGCATTTACATATGTGAAATATCTAGCCAGTTATTTTACAGTGCTATTTAACTAGTGACTACAGGACAAACTTCCAGATTTTTCCTATATAGTTGAACTATATTTAATTTGTACTGAAAAAAATTTTAAATCATGAATGATTCAAGTCTATCAACTTCAGGATAAATAAGGATGAACGAATTGAAGTTTTGCTTTAGGATCACTGGAATTTAAATAAGACAGGGTGCTTTGGTAAACCTATTACATAAAGATCATAAAAGCATCATCTTTCAAATATCCTAAAGAGCTAATATTCCCCTGGTGAAATCCAAATAAATGTAAGCTATTTCAAAAAAAAAAAAAAAAGCTTTTGTTACAGACGTGACTAAGAAAAGCTACAATGCTTTAGACAATCATTCCTCTAACATCCAGCAAGCCTGCTGCAGAACCTTCGCTGGCATTCGTGAACTGACTGCATAATGTCAGGCTACTGCAGGAAAAAATCGTGAAAGACTCTGAATAGACCAAAGATAAATGGGTGTTTCCAACATACTCTCCCCACGTTATGATTCCTAAGAGGCTCTGAGCTTTGCAAAGTCTTTGAGTGATTTTACAACTCTGTAAAGTCGGATCCTTGTCCATAGATGTGCAATTTCCATCTGGTGGAGGGACAACTAATTTTCCTTCTCTCCCCACCATCACCCCTCCTCCAGGATGCAACAATGTCAAGATTACCCCCCAGGTCTCTGTACAGGTAACTGCTCAGAAAATATTACTGAAAATTCTTCCAGAGAAAACCACCGTTATGACCAGTGACTATGGACAGAATTCAGAAGCTGCTATTCTGGGGTCTAAAGGTTAATAAATGAGATTCACAGAGTATCCACATATGCCATAAGGTTCCAAAAGCTCTGGGACCTTTCTAACAAACCTTAGATATCTGGGCCTCCTTCTAAACTCAGACAAAAACTATAACTAAACTACAGAATGTGAGATGAGCAGGGCTCTCTGCCATTCCTGGTGACACTAGGTAGGTTTCTTGCCTACCAATCCTCCTCTTACCACCCCATTTAGGCTGCTGCCTAGATGGGAGGCTATTTAACTGAAAGTAACCTTGGTACAGGCTGGTGGTACTGCACTCAAAGACAGACCACGTGAGTTAACTCTTGGCTCAAACACTGAGAAAGCTTTGGCCACTTACTCAGCTTTTCTGGGATTTAGTTCCATCATCTGTAAAATGAGAATGATGAAATGGGTGCTTGGAAAGTCGTGATTCTACAGAAAGTGTAAGATTTTTTTCTAACTGTACTTCAAATACTAGGGGTATCTTTTCATGTATAACTATATAATTCATTGTTAGCTTTTTCTTTATATTAGTCTAATACTTTTAAGGTAATAAAATGGAATTCTGACCTCAGAGAAGAGTTTTTAAGATACTTCTTCCTTTTTCCTTTTCCTAATTTTCATTAATAGGTGACTGCTATTCATAGACTAAATTTACCTCAAATATCAAAAAAAAGAATACAGAAAATGCTACTGCTAATGACATAACAATCATGTTATCCTCTGATTGAGAAAAGTATAATGAAAATTTCAATAAGTGTACCAGCAGACAGGAAAGTAACATTGGGATTAAAAAAAAAAAAAGAACAGTCATTTTTCAGATATATTCTTCTATCAAACATTAAATATAATACTAGGAAGGGAAAAAAAAGATTTTTCTGTAAAAATAATCCTGATTCATGATCCTTCCCAGAAAGGTCCTTTAAATTTCATATACTATATACATATGTGAGTTATACTAGAAAAAATAATGTGACTTTTATTGGCCATCTCTCCCTGTGGCATATCATAGATGATTCAATAATTCAAGATAACAAGCAGTTACTAAATCCTTTCTATGAGTTCAGCACTATGCTAGCACCAAATACAAAAGGACATACAAGATACATTCTCTGCCTCCAAAGGAACTTATTATGCAGTTAAGAAACCACACACTTATAAAACAAAAGCAGTGGAAAGCAATCATGATTAGACGCTCAAGTGGTAAGAGTTCAGCTAAGAAAGAGCTGAAGCCCAGAATATGAAGCCCAGAATATCTGGGGAGGTTTTGTTGAACATCTGGGGCTTGAGTTTTTCTAAAGAAGCACCGAGATTAGCAGAGGTGATAAAAGGAGTAAGAGGCATCTTAGAAAGGCAGAGAAACAGTAGCAAAGACAAAGTGCTAAAACAAAGCAAAATCTATTCACTAGAGAGAAAAGACCTAAGCCTAAATAATATAAGACTTAAATAAACTTTTGGGGAAATAAAGAAAAATCAGGTCAGATAAGGAGCATGTGATTAGATAAGGCAAGACTTTGAAACCAACCACCAGATGGGGAATAGATGCATTGAGCACAAATGGGTAAACACCTCCTACCATCCCCTCAATCACACATATACCAAAAAATCAGGATCATAAGAAAACTGAAAAACTGACAGTGGGAGTAACATACATACCTTAAATTGGAGAGTTCTAATACCTACTGGAGCAGAAAATGTGCCCTTGATGATTTGAGCATCTAAGTTATCACAATTAAGAAGACAATTCCATAAGAGAAGAGAATGCTTTGTTGCCTCTGATTACCCAACCAGGACTAAACTGACTTGGGACTCTTTACCTTGAATTCTCTGAGGCTTGGTGGCATTATCAAAGTCACAGATCTTCGTCCAGTTAGCCTTCACCACCTCAGGAGTCATTGGCTGAGTCCTCTGTCTTACAATGGCTCCAAGGGTCCGCTCCCATCGTACTGGTTATAGAAACAAAACTAAGATACTGAACACATAGTTTAAGAGGGAGACAGAAAGTAGAATTCATGAGTCCCCTGGATTGCTTTTTTTAACATCAAGAAAAATGGAATTTGGAAAAAAGATTCTAACTTCTAAAGATTTTTACTACAAATTAAAAAAAAAAATAACAAACCCATTAGGATGTCAAATTTCTTTTTCTAATATTTGAAGCTGAAGGGAAAACCTCTCCCTCCTCTGACTATGCCAGATTCTACTAAAGGTAGGATGAAATGCTGAATCAGAAAGTTAAATTATATATAATCACACCAAAAGACTGTCTTCATCACCACAGATCACTTAGATAATACACTTCAAGGTAACAGAACAGAATAGAGCTCTGTTGAATAGCAAACTGAAAACTAGTGGTGATAACAGGTCAAAGACTCCAGATAATCAAATTAATATATCAGACAACCCCACATAATTCTCCCTTTTCCTCCCTTTGCTCTTCCTCCTTTTCCATGGGAAGTCAACTAGATTGCCCAGATACACAAAAATCATCACTGCTGCATAAGTTCCATGAAGATAATTTTTAACATTGTTTCTTTTTTAAAAAGCCTGAGGAATAAATAGAACCTTATTTAAACAGAATGGTCAGACTTTTATGATTACTAAATTGAAGGTTTGCCCTGGGGAATGACAGAAGCTTCTAGAGATTTCCTATTGAAAAAGTCCCATATATAGCTTTTATTGCAACAACTGATCTTCCTTTCTTAAAAGGTGTCATAAGACACTTAAAAATGTTTGAATAAGTTACTTCATAACTTAGAGAACAGTCATTAATAATACTCTACAATATGTTGTAACAATGTCATCCAGTAATGGCAGCCTTTTAAATAATTCAATTAATTTTGATACCAGCATCCAACTGAAAACTTGAATTGGGATATTAGAATGTTCACAATTTTTTTTAAACACCATACAGTAATTATCCAATTTGGAGCTCACAAGGTTTAAGAACTGGAGGAAGAGAGGATTTAAGCCAGATGAATTTACTATTGGGCTGAAGGAGAATAATTTCCATAGATCAGCTGCAATTTCTCTTCTAGAAAGCTGTCCAGTGTGATTCCCCACTGTCTCCTCCTGATGTCTCATGCTCCAAGGAAGAAAAGAATCACTGAGAGAACTGGAGAACTTGCCTAGGACAGAGCTCTTCCCATCTTCAAAAAACACCCTCCCTCCCACTCACTACTCTGTTGAACAAGCATGTGGGGTGTTGGAGACATGGGAAGACAAACATCAATATAAAGAGAGACTGTGCTGTCTGAAGAAACAGCCAATTCTGAATAGGACAGGACAAATATTGAATAAGCACTGATAATAGGAAAAAAATTGAAAAGATCCTTGAAAATATCACAGGCCTGCAGGGCAACTTCTATGTTTTAGAAGACCTGTTGCTATAACAATGTTTGAATTTGATTATGCGTGCACTAAATCCAATGGTTTGGCATTTGACAAGGTCTTTACCCAGCTCTACCTGGATATGCAGTTTTAAAGATATGGAAATAATGTATGGCAAACCAAAAACCAAAAGAGACTTACATTTTCCAATCCATCCTGCTCCAACCTACCAAAAAGAGGAGAAAGAAGTTATACCATCTAATGTGAAATTACTAATAGAATTTTTATGAAATTAACTAAACAGGCAGCTATCTTTTTACAAGTATCAGAATGCTAGATGACAATGGATGAAAATAATGCAGCTCTACAAAAGTCCATTGACCCACATGACTTTGCACTATTCATGTTATCAGAGTAGAAAAATAAAGCAACACAATATAGCAGAAATGCATGTAGTATAAAAGCATGACTTTGCACAGAAACCAAGGTGTGAAACCAGTTCTTCTACAGACTAGCTGTCTGATCCTGGTTAAATAATTTGACTTCCCTAAACTCAAGATTCCCCTTATGTAAAATCAGGATGATAATACACTCTTCATGAAGTAACCATGAAGGTTAAACAATATAAATACCAAATTTGCCCAGCACATCACTTGAAATACATGTCCTTCTAGAAAGACTTAATGAATAAAAAAAAATAAAAAGCAAAGAAAAATAAAGCCAGGATTTGACTTAATGAACTACATATACTCATTTTAATGAAACACCTTTATATAGAAATAAGGCAAATGACCAAATACATTAATCACTGTACAGAAAGATGATATTTTTTCTAGAAGCCATTCAAGGAAATCCTCAGAAGAAAATGTCTGATGTAAGAAAATCTGTTTGTCATGAGATGGAAACAACCTAAGTGTCCATCATTGGATGAATGGATAAAGAAGATGTGGCACATATATACAATGGAATATTACTCAGCCATAAAAAGAAACGAAATTGAGCTATTTGTAATGAGGTGGATGGACCTAGAGTCTGTCATACAGAGTGAAGTAAGTCAGAAAGAGAAAGACAAATACTGTATGCTGACACATATATATGGAATATAAGAAAAAAAATGTCATGAAGAACATAGGGGTATGATAGGAATAAAGACACAGATCTACTAGAGAATGGACTTGAGGATATGGGGAGGGGGAAGGGTAAGCTGTGACAAAGCGAAATAGCAGCATGGACATATATACACTACCAAATGTAAGGCAGATAGCTAGTGGGAAGCAGCCGCATAGCACAGGGAGATCAGCTCGGTGCTTTGTGACCGCCTGGAGGGGTGGGATAGGGAGGGTGGGAGGCAGACGCAAAAGGGAGGGGATATGGGAACATATGTATATGTATAACTGATTAAATTTGCTAAATAAAAAAAAAAAAGAAAGAAAATCTGTTTGTCATATCTTCAAACACCACAACTACAGTGTTCCACATGCATATAACAGAAGAAACTGTACCAGCAGACAGCACACTTCTCAGTGGCTCTACGCTCAAGGGTATGGCTTTTTAATCACTCATTCCTTTACGTATATTAACAGGACAATCGGCCTTGATGCTGTCAGAGTAGTTAAAGTGGCAGTGGTACCGATAACAGGCAAGAAAAATATCATCTTTTACCATATTTGGGGAGTGAAGCAACAAGCTGCAAACTCCTCACAGGTGCTAGAAACAACAGCTCCAGTCAATCCAAAAAATCTCTATCTGCCACTCTAGATATCTATCAAAACTTGGCAAACACAGTGTCAATTTACACTCAAGGTTTAAGTCAGGATATTACACACTTCTCTTACTGTATTTTGTACTCAATCTCACACAGCAAATGTCCCTTACTAAAAATGTCCACAATATAGTAAAATAAAAGAACAACACACAAAACTTCATCTACAGCATTATCCTAGTTAGCTGTGTATGTTTGGGTGTGTGTGTAAACTGTATACCTAAAAAAAAAAGACTATTCGTGTAAAATGACATCTAATAAAAGACTGGAAAAGAATATCCACAAAAATATTAATAGGAGTTATCTCTTGATAGTGGTAATGTGGGTGATTTTTATTTTCCTCTATATACTCCCCTATATATTTGAAGTTTTCTACAAAAAGCATATATTATTCTTGTTCACAGAATTAGTAACAAATATAAATGTAAAAGACAAAGAATTTTTTTAAAATTCCTTAATGAGTTAAAAAGACAGGCAGACCAAATTTTGAGCTCCACATGTCTTGATATTATTAATTTTCTCTTCTGTAAATCTAGAGTTGTAAAGTTCTTTCCACCTCTAATTTTCCACAATTCACAATCAACGACTGTGATTAAGAAAGCAGAGGCGCCTATCTCTGCATAGACATGTGTAGACTGTTTTTCATTTACTAAACAGCTTTTTATTCACATAAATCAGGCCAATATATATCATTCACTTCAAACTGAGCCAGGTAATTTTGCTACCAAGAAATGCCTTTGGACGTCATGTATTCCACATGCAACAGGTTTATTATGATATTACCACAGAGAATCAAATAAAGGGGGGTGGTCTAAAATATAACAGTTCATGCTAGAAAAGAAAAAAGAGATCAAACTCAAATGAGGACTAAAAAATATATAAATCAGCATAGGGAGATCTAAAGGGACTTTGATTATAGAGTGAAAACTGAACCTCACTGGATGGTAGGATTATGTGTGGTTTTTATTTTTATAGCAAACATGTAAAGCTTTGCAACAGGGAAACATAGCAAAGTTTATTTTTAAAGTTAATACAAATAATAAGTTGTGTTTACTGATCTATCATACCCAGACTGAATTCCTGCTATACTGATATAATAGTTAAAATTGAGGGGTGACTGCTCTGTATGCTAAGAGCTTAAAAATATGATCTCCAGTTCTCACAACAAAACCCCAAGAAAACTAAAACTCAGGGAGGTTAATTTGTACAATATTCCAGCGAGCCAGCAATTACCAGAGCAAGAAATCAAAACCTGGCCTGGTTGACTTTAAACCATCACCTTTGTCCTTTCACTTTACTACTCAGCATCTCTAACCAAATGAGACTTTCTGTATCTGACTAAACACATCAAACCAGTCAGTCACATTTTCATTTGACAAGAATATCAGAAATGAAGAACTCGGGAAGAACAATTGACAAAGTTGCTGTTACTTTCTCAAAAAAGGACATTTGTCATACTTGTTCCTTAATTATAACATATACATAATATTAAAAAATATACAAGTGATACCAACTGATGTAGATTTTTACAAATGTGAACAATTGGAAAATACTAATTTTTGAATCATTTTTTATATTTAATTACACAAATATTGCTTTGGGAGAAAGTGCAAAGGTGCAGAATACCTCAAACAAGCCACCATTTTCCTCACAACTCTCATGGCAAAGCCAAAGGACCAGGGGTGCCACGTAATCTGGCTTCAGAGCTTCCAGAAGATCTGAAATAAATAGCCAAAAAAAAAAAAAAATCTATCAACAAGAATATATACATATTCAATCAATCATTTTACTTTCTGAAAATTCTTCACTTATAAAATTATAGGTTCAGAGACTTTTTAAATAAACAAGAAAAAAATTAGATATACATAATTAATTAGTATTAACATCCAAGGCTTTTAGAAGAATCTTTTCATCCCAATGGAGACATTCAGGCTTCTAACATAGAAGGCATCAGATATACCTTTCCAAGATGGGTAACATGCTGTTTAGAAGACAAGTTAAAGCTGCCTTGGCAAAGACTGGTGAGCAAAGGCATACATAGCATAATGAACTTAGGTACCATTCATTCCCAAAACTATTTTGCTCTCCCAGAAGCTAGAGAACTACAAAACAGCCTTGACAACTGTAATGACAGTAAGATGATGTAAAATGGACCTTGCAACCATTACTGATGAGTCACAAAGTGTAAGAAATATTTTCCTGTTGCATACCTTCTGTGAGCAACTTAACAGAGCAGAAAGGTACTACACAAGGAGCATGAACACCTAGATTTTACTGCTGGCCCTGCCATGTAGGCAATTTAGGGCATTGAGCACAGCACTCAACTCTCTTGGACGTGTGTCTGTATCTGTAAGATGGTAATTAAAATGTGTTACCTGCCTATTCTACTAAGTTGTTGCAAGGCTCAAATGAGACGCTATTTGTAAATACATCTTATAATCTTTAAATATCAAATAAATGTAAATTTTAACTGTGAAGGGACAAAATATAGTTTTATATTTTAAAGTGACAAAGATGACATTTACAGTCCCTGTAACTTAAAGAGCAGCTCTAAAAACCTTTCATTTTACAGTATTTGTGACCCCAAAAACTGTGAGATAATATATACTTGTTGTTTTAATCCACAAAATTTGGAGTAATTTACTACACAGCAGTAAATAACTAATACAGCTTGGGAAGTTAGTTCATAAGTATTCATCCTAAGATTATGTTTCATTTCATGTAAGAAACATGTAAGTCACATATATGACTTTCCATTTTTCAAATATATTTCAAAGGGGGAAATGAAATTGCAAATGTCTCCACACATTACTCATAACACCTGGTTCTTTAACAAATAACTCCTTTGACAGCCTGTAAGTTAATATTTCAGAGGAAAAGAGGAAAAACGCTGAGGCAAAATAAATTTTCAGCTTTTTCTAAACTATAAAAAAGTAGTAAATACCAAAATTTAAAATAACAGAAATTCAGAATCTGAAGGGCTTTCAAAAATGATCTGTAACAACTCTCTTCTTTCACAGAAGAGAAAGCAGGTCCAGAAAGATTAAATTTGTCTAAAGTAGATCTTATTCTCCAAACATCTTTCACTAGGGTTTGGTGGGCATAAAAAATACTACATTAAACAGTGACCTAACATCTCTAGAGGTCAAAATTAATGTAAGCTACATTCTCAAAGGAAAGCAAATTTAAAAGCTAAGGTTTTCGGGGCTTCCCTGGTGGCGCAGTGGTTGAGAGTCCGCCTGCCGATGCAGGAGACGTGGGTTCGTGACCCGGTCTGGGAAGATCCAACATGCCGCGGAGCGGCTGGGCCCGTGAGCCATGGCCGCTGAGCCTGTGCGTCCGGAGCCTGTGCTCCGCAATGGGGGAGGCCACAACAGTGAGAGGCCCACGTACCGCAAAAAAAGAAAAAAAAAAAAAAAAAAAAAGCTAAGGTTTTCAATATTTTCTTGAAAACTTGCTGCTTTCCCAAGAAAGTCTACAGCCAATGGCAAAAAGTGACTTAGGTAGGAGTCTAGCACAGAAATGATAAGCATAAAATTCTAAATAGTGGTTGTCTCTTGGCATGAAACAGAGGAATAGAATAGAAGGTATAAAGTTAGATGCAAGTAATGTTCCAATTCTTGGGTTCTGCAGTGTGTTCATGACTATGCATTACATTTTGATGCTTTACTTCTTGCCAGTAACCTACACTGTTGTGCATATATATGTAGTATTATACTTAAATAATCCAGTTCTTTAACAAGAATTCCTTCAATAAGATATGAGAGTATAGAGAGTTTTTAAAATAAGGGACTTTTTTAAATGGCCCTGTTGACAAAAGAAGAGGAAAAAAAATTAGATCTCAGGTACAAATAGCTATTCTACACTAAAGCAAACTGGTTAGGCACAGCTCTTAGGAAAAGCTAGCAAGTACATACTTGGTATTACAAATCTCAAGTTCTAAAATGAATGTTAGCTCAAACGTGGAAAGTAAAATGGTACTGTGAAAAAGCATTTGTATGCCATGAAGCAGCTAATTCTAAAGTAATTTCACTCATCAATTGTTTTATACTGTTTCACAGAAACTACTTTTAAAGTATTATAGATATTTTCTTTTTAGAAATATGTTAAAACCAGGAGTATCAAAAACCATACACAGTTTTCCACCAGTCAAGTATTCTATTTATTATACAACTAAATAAATAAGCATTGGCTCTCAATCATACATTTAAATTTTTAAATTTAAAACTTTATATTTCATGTTTTCAAAGAACAAAGTTGGAAGACTCACATTACCTGATTTCAAGACTTACTATAAAACTATAGTAATCAAAACATCATGGTATTGGTAAAAGGACAGGCCCATAGATCAATATAACAGAACAGACAATCCAGAAATACACCCACACATACATACATGGTCAACTGATTTTCCACAAAAGTGCAAAGGCAATCCAAATCAAGAATGAGGAATAGTCTTCAGGACAAATGAACTCGCAGTTTCTTCCACAAATAATTGGCACTTTTTTAAAAAGGAGAATGAACTATCATATGTTAAATAAAACTTAAGAGATACAGTAACAAAATGACTGTGAACCTTGTTTAGTTCATTGTGGAATAAACTAACTCTAAAAAGATATTTTTTAGATAATGAGGAAGTTTTCATATAAATTTGGTATTAGACAATGTTAATGAATTATTTTATTTGGTGTGATATTGGCATTGTGGTTATAATGTCCATATCTGTTAGAGACACATTTCCAAGTATTTATTAGGTGAGATGCAACATCTAAGATTTGCTTTGAAATGTTACAGAGAAAAAGGGAGAGGGTAACAAAATAAATAAATCAATAAAACAAAATCATTTTGAAATAAGCCCAGAGCATTCTGTTCTCCTTAACAAAGGCCTATCCTCAAGGGAAGCTACCAGAGCCTTATTTGACTTAAGGGAAGAGCAATTAGACTAGTGGAACCCCTCTAGCCTTCCTGTCTCAAATAAGGGGAGAAAAAAAAAAAAGGCTAAAAAACTCTACTGAAAGTGAGAGTCCAGAGACTTTGACCTGCTAAAACCATGGGGATTTAATCACAAGATTATAGAACACTTCCCCTTGCCATAATTTATAGCCACTTCAACAGGGCTCCAGTATAACAACAGTGGATTACAACTGAGAGAGCTGCAAACACAAAGAGTACCCAGGGAAACCCAAAGACAACAGGGGACACAAAAACAATAACAAAGAGGAAAATGTAGCCTCTGACACCAACAGCTACAGCAACCAATACACGCAACCTAACTCTTAGCCAGATAAACATGAAACCTCACAATAAAGCTCTGAATACCACACTTTCTACTACCCCAATACATCATGTTCAGTTTTCAACAAAAATGTCAAGGCATGCTAAAAGGCAAGAAAAGTAAAGGCTGAAGAGACAAAGCAAGCTTCAGAACCAGCTTGAAATATAGCAGAGATTTTGGAATTATCAAACTAGGAATTTAAAATAACTGTGGACTACTGCAGGGACTTCCAGGTAAGATGGCGGAAGAGTAAGACGCGGAGATCACCGTCCTCCCCACGGATACACCAGAAATACAGCTACACGTGGAACAACTCCTACAGAACACCTACTGAACGCTGGCAGAAGACCCCAGACCTCCCAAAAGGCAAGAAACCCCCCCACATACCTGGGTAGGGCAAAGCGGAGAGATCCCCACACAGAGGATCAGTGCCGAGCGGCACTCACCAGCCCAAGAGGCTTGTCTGCTCGCCCGCCGGGGCGCGCAGCGCTGGAAGCTGAGGCTCGGGCTTTGGTCAGAGCGCAGGGAGAGGACTGGGGCTGGCGGCGAGAACTCAGCCTGAAGGGGGCTAATGTGCCACAGCTAGCCGGGAGGGAGTCCGGGAAAACTCTGGAGCTGCCGAAGAGGCAAGAGACTTTTTCTTCCCTCTTGGTTTCCTGGTGCACGAGGAGAGGGGATTAAGAGCGCTGCTTAAAGGGGCTCCACAGACGGGCGCGAGTCGCGACTGAAAGCGCGGAGCCCAGTGACGGGCGTGGGACGCTGGGGCTGCTGCTGCCGCCGCCAAGAAGCCTGTGAGCGAGCGCAGGTCACTGCCCACACCGCCCTTCCGGGAGCCTGTGCAGCCCACCACTGCCGGGGTCCCGGGATCCAGGGGCGGCTTCCCTGGGAGAGCGCACGGCGCGCCTCGGGCTGATGCAACGTCACGCCGACCTCTGCCGCTGCAGGCTCGCCCCGCACTCCGTGCCCCTCCCTCCCGCCCGGCCTGAGTGAGCCAGAGTCCCCGAAGAGGCTGCTCCTTTAACCCTGTCCTGTCTGAGCGAAGAACAGACGCCCTCCGGCGACCTACACGCAGAGGCGGGGCCAAATCCAAAGCTGAGACCCAGGAGCTGTGAGAACAAAGAAGAGAAAGGGAAACCTCTCCCAGCAGCCTCAGAAGCAGCGGATTAAAGCTCCACAATCAACTTCATGTACCCTGCATCTGTGGAATACAGGAATAGACAACACATCATCCCAAATTGAGGAGCCAGGAGTCAGTGCTGTGCCTCTGAGGTGGGAGAGCCAACTTCAGGACACTGGTCCACAAGAGACCTCCCAGCTCCACATAATATCAAACGGCAAAAATCTTCCAGAGATCTCCATCTCAACACCAGCACCCAGCTTCACTCAACGACCAGCAAGCTACAGTGCTGGACACCCTAAGCCAAACAACTAGCAAGACAGGAACACAACGCCACCCATTAGCAGAGAGGTGGCCTAAAATCATAAAAAGTCCGCAGACACCCCAAAACACACCACCAGACATGGACCTGCCCACCAGAAAGACAAGATCCAGCCTCATCCACCAGAACACAGGCACTAGTCCCCTCCACCAGGAAGCCTACACAACCCACTAAACCAACCTTAGCCACTGGGGACAGACACCAAAAACAACGGGAACTACGAACCTGCAGCCTGCAAAAAGGAGACCCCAAACACAGTAACATAAGCAAAATGAGAAGACAGAAAAACACACAGCAGGAGAAGGAGCAAGACAAAAACCCACCAGATCTAACAAATGAAGAGGTAATAGGCAGTCTACCTGAAAAAGAATTCAGAATAATGATGGTAAAGATGATCCAAGATTCTATTTCCCAGATCCAAAATCTTGGAAATAGAATAGACAAAGTGCAAGAAACAGTTAACAAGGACCTAGAAGAACTAAAGATGAATCAAGCATCGATTAAAAACACAATACATGAAATAAAAAATACTCTAGATGGGATCAATACCAGAATAACTGAGGCAGAAGAACGGATAAGTGAGGTGGAAGATAAAATAGTGGAAATAACTGCTGCAGAGCAAAATAAAGAAAAAAGAATGAAAAGAACAGAGGACAGTCTCAGAGACCTCTGGGACAACATTAAACACACCAACGTTCGAATTATAGGGGTTCCAGAAGAAGAAGAGAAAAAGGGACTGAGAAAATATTTGAAGAGATGATAGTTGAAAACTTCCCTAATATGGGAAAGGAAATAGTTAATCAAGTCCAGGAGGCACAGAGAGTCCCATACAGAATAAATCCAAGGAGAAATACGCCAAGACACATATTAATCAAACTGTCAAAAATTAAACACAAAGAAATCATATTAAAAGCAGCAAGGCAAAAACAACAAATAACACACAAGGGAATCCCCATAAGATTAACAGCTGATCTCTCAGCAGAAACTCTACAAGCCAGAAGGGAGTGGCAGGACATAATTAAAGTGATGAAGGAGAAAAACCTGCAACCAAGATTACTCTACCCAGCAAGGATCTCATTCAGATTTGATGGAGAAATTAAAACGTTTACAGACAAGCAAAAGCTGAGAGAGTTCAGCACCACCAAACCAGCTTTACAATAAATGCTAAAGGAACTTCTCTAGGCAAGAAACACAACAGAAGTAAAAGACCTACAATAACGAACCCAAAACAATTAAGAAAATGGGAACAGGAACATACATATCAATAATTACCTTAAATGTAAATGGACTAAATGCTCCCACCAAAAGATACAGATTGGCTGAATGGATACAAAAACAAGACCCATATATATGCTATCTACAAGAGACCCACTTCAGACTTAGAGACACATACA
This sequence comes from Mesoplodon densirostris, assembly GCF_025265405.1. NCBI lineage: Eukaryota > Metazoa > Chordata > Mammalia > Artiodactyla > Ziphiidae > Mesoplodon > Mesoplodon densirostris. Next base: position 100,250,094 of record NC_082663.1, on the reverse strand, counting down.
GACTGAAAGTAAGGGGATGGAAAAAGATATTCCATGCAAATGGAAACCAAAAGAAAGCTGGAGTAGCAATTCTCATATCAGACAAAATAGACTTTAAAATAAAGACTACTAGAAGAGACAAAGAAGGACACTACATAATGATCAAGGGATCGATCCAAGAAGAAGATATAACAATTGTAAATATTTATGCACCCAACATAGGAGCACCTCAATACATAAGGCAAATACTAACAGCCATAAAAGGAGAAATCGACAGTAACACACTCATAGTAGGGGACTTTAACACCCCACTTTCACCAATGGACAGATCATCCAAAATGAAAATAAATAAGGAAACACAAGCTTTAAATGATACATTAAACAAGATGGACTTAATTGATATTTATAGGACATTCCATCCAAAAACAACAGAATACACATTTTTCTCAAGTGCTCATGGAACATTCTCCAGGATAGATCATATCTTGGGTCACAAATCAAGCCTTGGTAAATTTAAGAAAATTGAAATTGTATCAAGTATCTTTTCCGACCACAATGCTATGAGACTAGATATCAATTACAGGAAAAGATCTGTAAAAAATACAAACACATGGAGGCTAAACAATACACTACTTAATAACGAAGGGATCACTGAAGAAATCAAAGAGGAAATTAAAAAATACCTAGAAACAAATGACAATGGAGACACGATGACCCAAAACCTATGGGATGCAGCAAAAGCAGTTCTAAGAGGGAAGTTTATAGCAATACAATCCCACCTTAAGAAACAGGAAACATCTCGAATAAACAACCTAACCTTGCACCTAAAGCAATTAGAGAAAGAAGAACAAAAACATCCCAAAGTTAGCAGAAGGAAAGAAATCATAAAAATCAGATCAGAAATAAATGAAAAAGAAATGAAGGAAACGATAGCAAAGATCAATAAAACTAAAAGCTGGTTCTTTGAGAAGATAAACAAAATTGATAAACCATTAGCCAGACTCATCAAGAAAAAAAGGGAGAAGACTCAAATCAATAGAATTAGTAATGAAAAAGGAGAAGTAACAACTGAAACTGCAGAAATACAAAAGATCATGAGAGATTACTATAAGCAACTCTATGCCAATAAAATGGACAACCTGGAAGAAATGGACAAATTCTTAGAAATGCACAACCTGCCAAGACTGAATCAGGAAGAAATAGAAAATATGAACAGACCAATCACAAGCACTGAAATTGAAACTGTGATTAAAAATCTTCCAACAAACAAAAGCCCAGGACCAGATGGCTTCACAGGTGAATTCTATCAAGCATTTAGAGAAGAGCTAACACCCATCCTTCTCAAACTCTTCCAAAATATAGCAGAGGGAGGAACACTCCCAAACTCATTCTACGAGGCCACCATCACCTTGATACCAAAACCAGACAAGGATGTCACAAAGAAAGAAAACTACAGGCCAATATCACTGATGAACATAGATGCAAAAATCCTCAACAAAATACTAGCAAACAGAATCCAACAGCACATTAAAAGGATCATACACCATGATCAAGTGGGGTTTATTCCAGGAATGCAAGGATTCTACAATATACGCAAATCAATCAACGTGATACACCATATTAACAAGTTGAAGGAGAAAAACCATATGATCATCTCAATAGATGCAGAGAAAGCTTTTGACAAAATTCAACACCCATTTATGATAAAAACCCTGCAGAAAGTAGGCATAGAGGGAACTTTCCTCAACATAATAAAGGCCATATATGACAAAGCCACAGCCAGCATCGTCCTCAATGGTGAAAAACTGAAACCATTTCCACTAAGATCAGGAACAAGACAAGGTTGCCCACCCTCACCACTCTTATTCAACCTAGTTTTGGAAGTTTTAGCCACAGCAATCAGAGAAGAAAAGGAAATAAAAGGAATACGAATTGGAAAAGAAGAAGTAAAATTATCACTGTTTGCAGATGACATGATACTATACATAGAGAATCCTAAAGATGCTACCAGAAAACTACTAGAGCTAATCAATGAATTTGGTAAAGTTGCAGGATACAAAATTAATGCACAGAAATCTCTGGCATTCCTATATACTAATGACGAAAAATCTGAAAGTGAAATCAAGGAAACACTCCCATTTACCATTGCAACAAAAAGAATAAAATATCTAGGAATAAACCTACCTAAGGAGACAAAAGACCTGTATGCAGAAAATTATAAGACACTGATGAAAGAAATTAAAGATGATACAAATAGATGGAGAGATGTACCATGTTCTTGGATTGGAAGAATCAACATTGTGAAAATGACTCTACTACTCAAAGCAATCTACAGATTCAATGCAATCCCTAGCAAACTACCACTGGCATTTTTCACAGAACTAGAACAAAAAATTTCACAATTTGTATGGAAACACAAAAGACCCCGAATAGCCAAAGCAATCTTGAGAACGAAAAATGGAGCTGGAGGAATCAGGCTCCCTGACTTCAGACTATACTACAAAGCTACAGTAATCAAGACAGTATGGTACTGGCACAAAAACAGAAAGATAGATCAATGGAACAGGATAGAAAGCCCAGAGTTAAACCCACGGACATATGGTCACCTTATCTTTGATAAAGGAGGCAGGAATGTACAGTGGAGAAAGGACAGTCTCTTCAATAAGTGGTGCTGGGAAAACTGGATAGGGACATTAAAAGTATGAGATTAGATCACTCCCTAACACCATACACAAAAATAAGCTCAAAATGGATTAAAGACCTAAATGTAAGGCCAGACACTATCAAACTCTTAGAGGAAAACATAGGCAGAACACTCTGTGACATAAATCACAGCAAGATCCTTTTTGACCCACCTCCTAGAGAAATGGAAATAAAGACAAAAATAAACACATGGGACCTAATGAAACTTAAAAGCTTTTGCACAGCAAAGGAAACCATAAACAAGACCAAAAGACAACCCTCAGAATGGGAGAAAATATTCGCAAATGAAGCAACTGACAAAGGATTAATCTCCAAAATTTATAAGCAGCTCATGCAGCTCAATAACAAAAAAACAAACAACCCAATCCAAAAATGGGCAGAAGACCTAAATAGACATTTCTCCACAGAAGATATACAGACTGCCAACAAACACATGAAACGATGCTCAACATCTTTACTCATTAGAGAAATGCAAATCAAAACTACAATGAGATATCATCTCACACCAGTCAGAATGGCCATCATCAAAAAATCTAGAAACTGTAAATGCTGGAGAGGGTGTGGAAAAAAGGGAACACTCTTGCACTGCTGGTGGGAATGTGAATTAGTACAGCCGCTATGGAGAACGGCATGGAGGTTCCTTAAAAAACTACAAATAGAACTACCATATGACCCAGCAATCCCACTACTGGGCATATACCCTGAGAAAACCATAATTCAAAAAGAGACATGGGGCCTCCCTGGTGGCGCAGTGGTTAAGAGTCCGCCTGCCGATGCAGGGGATACGGGTTCGTGCCCCGGTCTGGGAGGATCCCATATGCCGCGGAGCGGCTGGGCCCGTGAGCCATGGCCGCTGGGCCTGCGCATCCGGAGCCTGTGCTCCGCAACGGGAGAGGCCACAACAGTGAGAGGCCCACATACCGCAAAAAGAAAAAAAAAAAAAAAGAGACATGTACCAAAATGTTCATAGCAGCCCTATTTACAATAGCCCGGAGATGGAAACAACCTAAGTGTCCATCATCGGATGAATGGATAAAGAAGATGTGGCACATATATACAATGGAATATTACTCAGCCATAAAAAGAAATGAAATTGAGCTATTTGTAATGAGGTGGATAGACCTAGAGTCTGTCATACAGAGTGAAGTAAGTCAGAAAGAGAAAGACAAATACTGTATGCTAACACATATATATGGAATTTAAGAAAAAAAAATGTCATGAAGAACATAGGGGTAAGACAGGAATAAAGACACAGACCTACTAGAGAATGGACTTGAGGATATGGGGAGGGGGAAGGGTAAGCTGTGACAAAGTGAAAGAGCGGCATGGACATATATACACTACCAAACGTAAGGTAGATAGCTAGTGGGAAGCAGCCGCATAGCACAGGGAGATCAGCTCGGTGCTTTGTGACCGCCTGGAGGGGTGGGATAGGGAGGGTGGGAGGGAGACGCAAAAGGGAGGGGATATGGAAACATATGTATATGTATAACTGATTAAATTTGTTATAAAGCAAAAAATTAAATAAATAAAATAAATAACTGTGATTAACATGCTAAGGACTCTAATGGAGAAAAGTGGACAACTTACAAGAACAGATGACTACTGTAAGCAGACAGAAGTAAATGCTAAAAAAATCAAAAGGAAATGCTCAAAAACAAAAACAGGGCTTCCCTGGTGGCGCGGTGGTTGGGAGTCCGCCTGCCAATGCAGGGGACACGGGTTCGTGCCCCAGTCTGGGAAGATCCCACATGCCGTGGAGTGGCTAGGCCCGTGAGCCATGGCCGCTGGGCCTGCGCATCTGGAGCCTGTGCTCCACAGCGGGAGAGGCCGTGACAGTGAGAGGCCCGTGTACCGCAAAAAAAAAAAAAAAAAAAAAAGCCAATATAACATTTTGAAATGAAAAAAGAAAAATCAGTAAGCTTGATTTGAATATATGTCAATAGAAACATCCCGAACTGAAATGAAATGCAAAGAGAAAAAAGGACAAAAAAATAAAAGGGAATAGAATATCCAAGAACTGTGGTATAATTACAAAAGATATATTGGGACTTCCCTGGTGGCACAGTGGTTAAGACTCCACGCTCCCAATGCAGGGGGCCTGGGTTCAATCCCTGGTCAGGGAACTAGATCTCGCAACTAAGACTCTGCATGCCATAACTAAGGAGACCACGTGCTGCAACTAAGGAGCTTGCAAGCCACAACTAAGGAGCCCGCAAGCTGCAACTAAAGGAGCCCACCTGCTGCAACTAAGACCCGGCCCAACCAAATAAATTAATCGATTAATTAATTAAAATAAAAAGATAGAACAGGCACATAATGGTAATACCAGAAGTAGAAGAAAAAAAGAAAACAACAGAAGAAATATTTTAAGTAGTGATGGCTGAGAATTTTCCAAAGTTAATCACAGATACCAACCACAGATCCAGGAAGCTCAGAAGACATCAAGTAGAACATTGCCAAAAATCTACACCTATTATTATGCAAACTATATTCAAACTGCAGAAAAAACAAGGAGAAAATCTTGGAGGAACACAGAGGGAAAAAATACCTTATGTATAAAGAAACAAGGAAAGAATTATGTCAGACTCTCCTTCAGAAACCATGTAAGCAAAAGAAGAGTGGAGTGAAAGATTTCAGGTGCTGAAAGAAAAATATTACCAACCCAGAATTCTGTACCCAGTGAAATTATCCTTCAGAAGTGAAAGAGACTACAGAGAATAAAAAACAAGCTAAAGACTGGGAAAAAATATTTGCAAAACACATATCTGATAAAGAACTTGTTTCCAAAATATTCATGGAACCCTTAAAACTCAACAACAAGAAAACAAAGAACCCCCCCTCCCCCCAAAAAAGAAAAAGAACCCAACTTAAAAATGAGCAAAAAATAAGAACAGAAACATCAAGGAAGATAAATAAATGGCAAATAAGCACAGGAAAAAAAATGCACAACATCATAAGTCATTAGGGAACTGCAAATTAAAACAATGAAATACCCTATACACCTATTAAAAGAGCTAAAATGCAAAAGACTAACAATAATAAATGCTGGCAAAGATGCAGAGCAACAAGAACTCTCACTCACTGCTAGTGGGAATGAAAAACGATACAGCCATTTTGGAAGACAGTTTGGAAATTTTTACAAAGCTAAAGATAGTCTTACCATACAATCCAGCAATTATCCTCTTTAATATTTACCCAAATGAGTTGAAAACTTACTTCCACACAAAAACCTGCACATGAATGTTTATAGCAGCTTCACTCACAATGGTCAAAAACTGGAAACAATCAAAATGTTCCACGATAAGTGAATGAAAAAACAAATTGTGGCACCTACATACCATGTAATATTATGTAGTGATAAAAAGAAATGAGCTTCAATCCTCCCAGACATTTGGGAAAAAGAGGAGAGGATGAAGAGATGGAACACAGGGGATTTTTAGAGTGAAACCATTCTGTATGATCTATAATCGTGGGTACATAACATCATGCATTTGTGAAAACGCATATAATCATACAACCTAAAGAGTGAGCCCTGAAGTAAACTATTAACTATAGTTAATAATAATCAATCATGGACTTCTCTGGTGGTCCAGTGGTAAAGAATCTGCCTTCCAATGCTGGGATGCAGGTTCGATCCCTGGTCAGGGAACTACGATACCACATGCCGAGGGTCAACTAAGCCCGGGTGCCACAACTACTGAGCTCACATGCCTCAACAAGAGAGACAGTGTGCCACAAAATATAGAGCCCATGCACCCTGGAGTCCATGCACCGCAACTAGAGAGAGAAAACCCACATGCCACAACTTGAGAAAAGCCCACACACCACAACAAAAGATCCCACATGCCTCAATGACCCGATGAAGCCAAATAAATAAATAAATAAATGAAAATTGATCAATGCTGGTTCATCAATTGTAATAAATGTAGCACACTGATGTAAAACTGTGTGGGAGGAGGAGTATATGGGCACTCTCTTTACTACCTGCTCAATTCTTCTATAAACCTAAAACTGCCCTAAAAAACATAATCTATTAATTGTTTTAAATAATTACTATTATAAAACAGTAAGAATGCTATTACCTCATTCTGTAAAGAAAAAAATGTATGTATGTCTACCTACACAAAGAGGAAGTTTATCTCAGTGTGGTAGAATTATGGGTCATATTTTGTTTGTCTGTGCTGTCCTAAATTTTCTATTATGAACATAAACTACACATAATGCTTTTTTAAATTATAAGGAAATTTTTTTAGCTACTCAAAAAATTAAATACTTTTACAAAGCTCACACCACACAGGTATGTGAGGAACAGCATTAAAAAAATCTAAACTACTTACCATCAGGCAAAATGTTCTGGGTCAACCGTGATCCAGCAGTAGGGGCGATAGTGTTACAATGAATGTTGCTTTTCTCGCCTTCAACTGCAAGACAATTTGAAAGGCCCAGAAGACCCAGCTTTGCAGCACAATAATTTGCCTGGCCAAAGTTGCCATATATTCCTGAAGCTGATGAAGTCATGATGATCCTAAAAGGAAAATCAATCTCTCAACATCATCTTTTCTGTATTTTGATAATGTTGCAACTCTAAGCATTTTTTTCTTTTTCATTACTATTATCAAAAGTTGTCAAAAGCAACTCTGTATACTGCCATTAGGTTCTTAAAAGTCATGATTCATATATCTAAATTCATACAAATAATAAAAGTAATCTCTCAAAATTCAACTGTGAGATTTTACTGTTTTACAAAGAATCCCTGGTCAGTAGCAAATGAATTCAAGTGTAAGAATGTATATTCATTATCTACTGAAAACAATAAGTATTTATAAACATAAAATAAACTGCCAATTTACAAGTTAAAATTTTAGTAAGAAATATTAGATCATGAAGTTCTAATTCTTTAGTCCTCATCACTTAGCTCCTTTCCCTTTCTGGATAATATTAAATGCCTCATATTAAAACAATACCATCTCATAATCTGACCTAATCTCACTTACTCTACTTAGTAGAACAAGTAAATCCTATCATTTACTTTCAGAAACTGCTAGTATCAGGATATACTAGAACTCTCCAATAAGAACAGATATCTCACGCAATTTTCTTCTAGTAGATGTGTGTGAACCCTAAGTTAACAGAAATAACTTTTACATTAGAGCGCATGGGGCCACTTACTAGGTCTGCCACGTCTGAGTCACACAGACGCAACTATAAGAGTCTTACCGTTCCTAGTTTACAAAGACTAACTCATGTCTGACCAGTGCCAGCCAGTAGAAAACATCCACTCATCTCTCCCCAGTTGGTCACTGGACCCAAAAAATGATATTTTGGTTAGAGAATAAAGTACTGCTGAATCCTCAATGTTTGTACTGCTAAAATATCAGAGAATAGCAGGAGAATCATTAATAATGAAAAGTAGGAGGTGAAAAGAAATACTAAGTTGTCCAGCTCGTTAATCTATGACTGACACCAATGTAACAGGGAGGCATCTGCCAAAACTACATTTAAAAGGCCTGTGCATATCTGAAGGTGTATTTTTCAACGTCAAAGCAATTCTTTTCCTCTGTACATAAGAACCCACACACGGCATCTCCAGTCCCCCGTGACAGCCACATATAACTCTACCTTCCAAATTTCTGTTTCTTCATGTGATCCCACGCTGCCCGGGTCACCAGGAATGAGCCCCGCAAATGAACTCTCTGGATGATATCTAAAACAAGAAATTTTTATCATGAATATTGTCAAATTTAGACAGACCTATCTCAGAATCAACATAAACAATGACTTACTTATACAAAGATGTTCATTTCATACCTAGCATTCAAAATCAACTATTGTCACATTGTACTCTGAGTAATCATTTTTGCTTTAGTTCCAGTTACATAACCAATCAATAATTCATACCCATTTTGCCTATAATTTATGATTAGATTATCTAATATATCTAACTTTATCATAAATACAATGCCACCTAAATACGATGCCTATGCACATCTAAGTACAATGCCATCTTTAATTTTTGCCTATTTTATATAAAAATTCATTAATACAAATAACCAAGAATTTTACACATATAATTGGGACTCAACACAAACATTAGTTAAAGCATAATCAAAAAGCACTCAGTTCTTCATCAAGAAATGTTTATAAAATGTTCAGTATATCCCTAAATCCCTATTTTTAACAGGATTTGCAAATGAGTTAGAGAGAGCTGGGGGTCGGGGTATGGAGGTGTAGGAAAGAGGGGGAGGGAAAGAGGGAAAAAGAGAGACAGAGAAGCCTGCTTTCTGAAATGTCAATCTAATGAACAGACAACTTGGAGGATGACTCAGATAAACAAACAACTCTACATTTAATCTTACTCTGATGAAACCAGAAGAGGACACACTCCAGCCCCATGAGAGCTCAAAGCAAAGCACTGGCTTAAGTCCCCTCTGCCAATCAATTCTATCTTTCTCAGCTCCTTTTTTTTCTCCAGTTATTACAAGGGAATGGGAAACTAAAAGCCTGTCTTTGCTTACTTCTAAGTCAGAAAGTTATCTTGCTTCTTCCAAAAGAACTTCTGGCAATACTTCCCAGAAACACACTCTATAAACAATGATGTAATTCATCTCAGTTACCATGCCTGCCACCATCTCAGCCACCAATGCTTGTTTTAGTTCTGATAGCCAGTGAAAGTAAGAGCAAAAAAGAGCAAACAGGATAAAAAAATTTTATAACTGTGATTGCTCATCATCTAAACTCAATCTTTCCAACATGACATTCCTAATGGAAATTTTTCCTACTTATTAGAAGTTTCAAAATTATATCTAGGTTTTTCCCACCCAGTTCTCCTATCTCCATCATTTTTAGTGCCTCAGACTCTCTTCCATAGCCTGCTCTTGCTCTTGAAATAAGAATCATACAGCCAGACAAGCATGCAAAAGGTTGTTAGAAACAACTAATACTGCAAGAAAATGCTGACAACCTCTCAAAGAGAAAAAGGGAAACGAACGTTAAGTCACAAAAGCCTTTTCTTCCAACTGTTCATTTTCAGTTGTAAAGCTTATCATCACTTACATTAGCAGAGGCAAAAATAGGTAGAAGCAAGTTTTTCCTTAAGTGTATAAATGTATCAAATATTAGAAGGCTAAATGGATAAGTATGTTCCAGAGAACATATATTTAAAATAACTTACCCCAGTCTTCATCACTTATTCTACCAAAGGAACGGTCCCTCAAAATTCTAAAAAATTGATATTATATATGTTGAGAAGAGAAAGTCAACACTTAAAAAAAAAAGTTTGCATGTACATTGCTTTATTGGAAATTTAAAAAGAAATACTCACCCAGCATTGTTGATCACAACATCTACAATATAAAAATATTCAAGTCACAAATATAAAAGCAAGCATATTAATTTGCCTTTGCTTACAACTCACATTTCTTTCAAAAGTGTTCCCTGCCTCCCCCCTGCCCATGGAAAAGTAGATATAATAGGTAACAAGTGCCAGCAGAACAAAATTTTATACCTATAGCAAAAAAAAATCTGATTCACAAAAGCACAATAAGTACCCCATTATATCAGTGCTTTCCTCTCAAGTCTACATACCTAAATGTTTCCACCTCTACCTTCTGCCAAAATTCTGTGAGCTTATTTACAGAATTAGCAGTCACACAACTCTTAGGTTCTTAGAACTCAGTGGTAATCGTAAGGCATCCCTCAATTAACTTCAAAATTCACTGGGAAAGTTAAAAGTTTAAAAGATTTTTCCTTGCCACTCAAAAGTCAAAAGCCCAGAAAGGAAACCATTAGAGTTAGAAACTGATGGCCTATCTTAATACATAATTGCACTCACTATAAAAAAAAAGGGGATTGTTTCTTAAGGTTCAAGCGCCATCTTGTGGCTATTTTCACCTTATGACTTCAAAACTTTGTGGTCTCTATCCCTGTGTCAGACACTATGTGAACACGTCTCTCATAAGCTCAACCAAATATAGCTAGAAACATATATACGCTAGATCAATAAAAGGGGGGGGACATATTCAAACTACAAAAATTAACGTTTTTCAGATTAAAAACATGTTGGGCTTATCTGCAGTAGTTTCCCCCTAGTAATTCAATAACCTTTTACTAACAATGTATGGGACTAAGTCAGGAAAATTAAACAATATATTTGAAATGCTTGAAATGCTTCTTAAAAATGAAGATTTTTATTTTATATAATTCACCTTAATTAATTTGCAAGATACTGAATCATTTTAATCTGAATCATTACAATTATCTAAAATATTCCACTGGGTCCTCTATTGCCAAAATACTGATTTATTTTTTATTTTCTAAATATATTTGGGGTATGATTAAATTATTATAAAAAGGAAACTTAGAGAATACTTACAAGTTTTTTTAAAGGTTCTTAAAGTACAAAAAAATATAAAACAAACTCAACACATACATGTATAAAAACTGTCACCTCAAGCCCTTTGTGGAATAAGACTAGGGTATGTAAAAAAAAAATTTGGGGCTTCCCTGGTGGCGCAGTGGTTGAGAGTCTGCCTGCTGATGCAGGGGACATGGGTTCGTGCCCCGGTCTGGGAAGATCCCACATGCCGTGGAGCGGCTGGGCCCGTGAGCCATGGCCGCTGAGCCTGCGCGTCCGGAGCCTGCGCGTCCGGAGCCTGTGCTCCGCAACGGGAGAGGCCACAACAGTGAGAGGCCCGTGTAATGCAAAAAAAAAAAAAAAAAAAAAAAAAATTTAAATTTAAAACAAATCTAAAAATTTGATTACCAAAAAAGAGTTTTTAATAAACAAAAGGGAAATAAAAAATATTTCATTAGAAAGGTAGGAGCTGCTCTGTTAGTACCATAAATGCAAAGAAACATTACCTATTCTTCCAAAAGCATCCAGTGCTGTCTTCACAACCTTCTCTCCTGCTTCCACTGAATCTGAGGGAAAGGGAAATTAGGACAAAACTTCAGTAGTATCCCTTACAAATGACTTCTAAATTCTGTGGCTCAGAGCACATGACAGATACTATTCATTCAACAGAACCTGTTTCCAAGGAAAATACATTCATATTGCAGGCATGTAACAAACTAAAATATGATACATGTGACAAAAGAAATTTAGTCCCTAAGACAATCCTTTAACCTACAAAAAAGAAAAAGAGAGGGGGTAAATGAGAAGTATTTGACAAATAATATACAAGATACCACGGTCCAATAGAACTTTCTGTGAAGATGGAAATGCTCAATTTCTGCACTAATACGGTAACCACGAACCACATGTGGCTACTGAAGTGTGGCCTGAAATGTGGCTAGTACGACAAATGGAATATTCTATTTTATTTCATTTCTATTGAATTTTAAATAGGCACATAAGCACTTCCCCTTAAGGATGCAAATGAGACTTTGAGAGGGAGGGAAGGAGGAGCGTGTTTAATTTGAAAAAGCATGTTCAATTCTGTATCACTACATTTGGAAAACAAACCTACTGTTTTTGTAATACTAACTACAAAAAGTAAAGCTCAATGAAATATTATGGATTTGTTATTTTCTGCTAATCAGCCCAGGAGAAGGGCTCATATCCCCAGAGCTGTGTGTCAAATGGTCAGCTGTCAACTCAACATCACCATTGCCTCTTTCTACTTCCTCTGCAATCACTGGGGGAGCCAGGTCCCTTCCCTGGGATCCATAAAGTCCTGAGTTAGATCTGCCAAAAAGAGATACTCGCTTAAAGGGAGGAAACATAGGAGGAGACTGTAAATGCAGGCAATCTTGTGAGCAGGCTGCAGATGTGAGACTGACAGCACATCTAGGTGAGCTCTTGAAGACCACCTGCCACAGGCTGAGATGGTCATCAACAGTTTCCCTGACATGCACCTGCCCAGACCTTCCAATGGTAAGTCTCTAATTCGTTGTATAAAACCCTTCACACTTGGAAAACCGAGAGGGGCTTCTGTTTTCTTGACTGAATCCTGATTGATACAGGTTGAATATCAAAACTGAGGGGCAGGGAAGAGAATCCGAAATCTTTATCTTTACAAAATAGGTTTTAAAACCCCAGAAATTTTTTTTTAAGTTGAAAACATTTTTCTAGACTCTCAATGTGGAAATAAGATACTAAAATGTCTGTCTCATTATTCCCTTGAACCCTCAAAACAAATCATATCCTATTTCTTTTCCTCTAAAATTTCAGAATAAAGTCACAGGCAATCTAATTTTCTCCCTGGCCCATAAAAACAATCTAATTTGCAGAAAAGTCAGTAAGCACTAGCTTTTTAAAGTAAATCTACTCAAGAAGATTCCTTACAAATACTATTAGAATCAATACATCAAACATAAAGGTTGTATTTGCTGTCGTTATTTTTTCTTTATTTTTAATGCCTAACTTTGACTCCTACATTTTCATAAAGATAAGAAAGTTACGTACAGCAATGATTACCTGTGCAGAATGGAATATGAAGGCTGGGTACAGAAGGGGGGCACTTCACTTCTTACGCTATATTACTTTAAGAAATTTTTTTAAAAAGCAATTTTAAAAAGAAGAACTCTGAAGAAATACATAAGACCTTTTAGCTAAGACAGGTCTTTTAAGAAAAGAGCATATTCATATTCACATCTACAGTAATGTACTGATTATATCATGTGCTCATTATTAAAAATATTAAATAAACAACTGAATAAAAGTTAGACTCATAAAATAATCTACATCAAAAGTTTAAAAAAATACGTCACTAAACATCTTTGGCAGACTTAGATAAAATCTAATTTCATAATTATACTGGAATGCCAAGATATTTGCTCAATAATTATTAACATGAGAAACAGCATTAGTTGAGGAAATATAAAAGAAGCAGTATAGTTCTCTCAAATACTGTACCATAGTTGGCCACTGCTTTTCCGCCTTTCCTTCTTATTTCTTCAACAACCTTATCAGCAGCTAAGGAGCCTTTACCAACTCCCATGGAGTCCCCTCCTAGATCATTCACTGCAACACAAAAATAAACAAATAAGAATTCAGTTCTAGACCTTAAAAATATGAGTTGGAAATGAAATTATATTATTAGTGTATTTCTTCAGTCTTCTAATTCCCTATTACCATATTCCCATCTTACTGAACACACCATGAGATACGTACTTTCAAAACATGCCTCTTTGTTTTTAAATACAGATATGAAGCAGCAAAAATATTTAAACACAGGTTCATGTCATGAAATTTTTAACTGTGCAATGCTTCTCCTTTTTTGGAAAGAAAAAGACCATGATTCAAACCACTTTTAGCAAAAAGAAAGAAAAGAAAAAAACCTAAAGATCACTTTTAAGATTAAATACACAGGAAAGCAGTAAGGACATTCTTCAAAAAATTAAAAATAGAACTGCCACACGATCCAGCAATCCCACTTCCAGGTATTTATTCAAAAGAATTGAAATCAGGAACCAAAGAGATAACAGCACTCCAAATGTTCAATGCAGCACTATTCAAGATGTAGAAATAATCTAAATATCAACTGACAGATAAAAATGGATAAAGAAAATGTGGTACATAAATACAATGTACTATTATTCAGCCTTTAAAAAAAGAAGGAAATTTTGCAATATGTAACAACATGGATGAGCCTTGCAGATAATATGGTAACCCAGTCACAGAAGGCCAAGTGCTGCATGATTCCACTTACATCAAAGTACCTAAAATAGTCAAACTCATAGAATCAGAGAGTAGAATGGTGGTTGCAGAGATTAGGGGGAGGAGAAAATGGGGAGTTGCTAATCAGTGGGCATAAAGTTTCAATAATGCAAGATGAATAAGTTCTAGAGATCTTATCTGCCATACAACATAGTGCCTGTAGTTCATAATACTGTATTGTACACTTAAAAATTTGTTAAATGTTCATATTAAATGTTCTTACCATAATTTTTAAAAAAAAGAAACAAAGAAAGGTTAAATACACAATGTGAAATATCTGCTCCATGTCAAGAAAGACTTTGTTTACAGGAATGGTGATAAAGAACAAGCACAGTATTAAACTCTTGGAGAAGCACACGTGAATTTTTATAAAACACAGTGTGTCATAGTCTACCAAAAAAATAAAAACAATTTATTTGAAAGAGGTCAAAAATGACATACACAACTAATATGTGTTCAGTCACTAATTTATACCATATATGTAGTTTATATGTTTAACAACTGACCACACTTACCACATAACATCTCCCGATATCCAATTATATGGATACAAACATTAATTGCACATTTACTATTTGAAAGGAAATCTATAGAAATCTACAGATGTATAAGAATGGTGCCTATCCTCAGAGTTTATAATCTACTGAAAGTTAAGTATGTGGTAACTACACTAATGCACTAATTGCATCATAAAGTTTATAAAAGCCAACATAACTAAATAATATGATAACAAAGGTAATTTATACAATAATTTAATTATTTACAAAATAACATGCAAAAACAAATGAAAAGATATATAGATCAATGCCAAATAACTTGGAAAAAACAGAATTTAAAACAAATACCTGGGACAAAGAATTAATTTTGCATTGCAAAGTGATCATTTTTGTAGGGTTATTGCACATACTGTGTGGAATATAACAATTTAAAAATTACTAATTAATAAATGGCATAGAGGTATATACTAAAATTTAAAGTCTCTTAATATTACCAAATTGATAATTACCATAACTGGGGAAAAAAGAAAGCCCACAAGATTTTTTTTTCTTTTCAAGAATGGTTCTCTTTTGGGGGGGCTGGGGTGAGGGCTGCAAGTGGGGTTGGGTGGTAAAGGGAGATACAGGGATGATACCAAGCAAAGCTAGCCTAATGTGCTTTTACGCTTAAAGGAAATGAGTTTTTCAAAATGTGGACTGGGATATATTTTTTCTAACAATATAGTCTTTTTTTTTTTTTTTTTTTTTTTTTGCAGTACGCGGGCCTCTCACTGTTGTGGCCTCTCCCGTTGCGGAGCACAGGCTCTGGACGCGAAGGCTCAGAGGCCATGGCTCACGGGCCCAGCCGCTCTGCGGCATGTGGGATCTTCCCAGATCGGGGCACGAACCCGTGTTCCCAGCATCGGCAGGCAGACTCTCAACCAATACGCCACCAGGGAAGCCCTCTAACAATATAGTCTTAACAGTCTTACTGTAAATAAAAAATGCCGCAAAGACACAAAATAATGGGGAAAAGGCTTACGTTATCCCTCAGAGATTTAAAAAAAAAAAAAGTGTTAAGATTCTCAAGACTAAATTCCTATTAATTATTCATTTCTGTACAATTACTAAAATGACAGGAAACAGTTTTTAAAAATCAAGATTTTAAAACATGCTGCTAACAGTCTTTTAAGACCCTTTTTAACTAAGCAAGGGAAAGTTCAAGAGCAAACTGGCAAAGGCCATTCTTAAGAAAGACTTGTTCAATTGTGAAATGAAACACTACCCCCAAGTGGAAACTGTTCAAAGTGCAGCCAAGTGCAATCAAAGGTAAGAACTGAAGACTGGATAAATAATTATTGAGATCAATGATGTACAATGAAACAGTTTCAGAATAGATTTATTCAAGACAAGTCTCTACCTTAGAGAGTACAAACTTAACACTGACCCCACTCAGTTATCCCGCTATCACCAGAGCTAAATCACAGGGATTACAGGCTTAACTAGAAAAGCACTGGTTACACACTGAAGGGCTTGGACAGCAACAATGTTAACAGACTGTATACAAAGAGAAATGTATCCACACTATGTGACACTGTTCCGCTTAAATATATGACTAAAATTCTAATCACGGCAATATTTTAAAATACCATTACCGCCTTATACTGGTATGTATATACTTTGCATTTTCAAAGACCCATCTATGTACATTGCTGCATTTGATCTCCATACAGCTTTTTAGGAGTTTGGCAGGAACAGTTGTTCCTATTTTCACAGAAGAGGAAAGTTTAGGAAAGGTTATGTAACTTGTTCCAGGCTCCAAAACTTGTCCAGGCTCCAAGGCTGCATGAAATGGCAAAATTCAGACTAGAACCTGGACCTACCACAATACCACTCTGCTCCTCTAATGTTGTAAACAAGCTTCTTTTATCCTAATTATTTCCACTAAAAATAAAAAAATCACATGTGCTTGGGGAGAATATAGAAGGAACAGTAAATCAGCCACCCCAGTCAAACAAATAGCTTTAAAATAGGGAGTAAAAATGGTTAAGATTATGATAGTTAAGGACAGAGTCTTCTCAGCTAAAACCATCAAAATATCCCCAAAAGTGATATATTTGTAAATCCTCCATATAAAATCCAGTTTATAGCTCTGAAGAGTTTCGGTTTTTTTTAAGATGTAAAATCTTTTTTCTATTTCTGTCATTTTATTTTATTTTTTTTTTTTTTTTTTTTTTTTTTTTTTTTTTTTTTTTTTTTTTTTTTTTTTTTTTTTTTTTTGCGGTATGCGGGCCTCTCACTGCTGTGGCCTCCCCCGTTGCGGAGCACAGGCTCCGGACGCGCAGGCTCCGGACGCGCAGGCTCAGCGGCCATGGCTCACGGGCCCAGCCGCTCCGCGGCATATGGGATCCTCCCAGACCGGGGCACGAACCCGTATCCCCTGCATCGGCAGGCGGACTCTCAACCACTTGCGCCACCAGGGAGGCCCTATTTCTGTCATTTTAAATAAATCAATGACTTGGATAGTCTATTAAAGAATACATAAGGTTTTTTACTAAAAATCCTCCCCAAGATTTTACTAAATACCTGCAATATGCTAACCACTAGAGCAGGGATATAAGAACCCAGAGAATTCTAAAACACACTTGGAGCCTGTAAAAGTACTCTATTAATAGGTAAATGGATACCTAAATACAAAGTACCAAGTTATCAGCTATCGAAGCCTGAAAACAGAACCATGTTTGTGACAATGCTTGTTTCCCCATATCCTCCCAACACTGGACATCATTCTTTTCAGTATAACAATTAAATGATTACAAGTTGTAGTTCATTATTTTAATTTACATTTCTTTGAGCACTAGTAAGGTAACATTATTTTCATGGGCTTATTGGTCATTTATACTTCTTATTGTTTTGCCTGCTTAAATCACATTTCATTTGGGGTGCTTTTCTTTCTTACAGATGTGTACGTGTCCCTTACTTATAAAAGATTTTAATTCTTTATCATATGTGTTGCAAATCATAAGTTCCTTTATTGAAATGTTGAAAGAGAAACAGACGTAACATTGGAGCATTAATATTATTTGATGAGCATTACATACATTGTTTTTCAGTGTTTTGTTACATAAACCAGATTGAGAAATCTGGATTTGTCTTTAGTAATCCTATTTGTGTACAGGACTTTGCTCTCAGAAGTTGGTTTTCTGGTTCTTTCTTGCTATCCTTCAGCCCTGACTATTGGCTCCAAAGACTAGAGCAAGAAACATGCTTTGGGTCTCCTGATATCAGGGCTGCTAAACCAGCTGAGGGAATATATGTCACTTTTAGTTTGACAGAAAAAAAAATGCAAATCAAACTGATTATCATCTTCCTCAAACTGTCCCACCTTCTCAACATCACTTTGCTGGGTGAGTTATTTCCCAGGTACTCTTTCCTTTCTCCCATTTCTGAACAGCACATGTCACTAGCCTTCAAGGCTTGACATCAACTTCATTATGATTCTTCAAATGTTCACTCTGTTCCCACTCTGTATCCAGCACTGTGCTAGGTGCTTTGAGCTCGCAAGGTAGATAGTTTGTACACTGAGGAGTTTCCAGTTCTTTCGAGGAATCGTTTACTGCCATTTCTTTCCTATTCTATAATTTCATGCCCAGATTACTACAGTTGCCTTCCCGGTGGTCTTCTGCCTCCAATCTTAATCGTTCCAGGCAATCAGCAGACTGTTGCTGGGTAATGGCCCAAAGGCAGCCTTTATACTACGTCATCCCCTTGCTCAAAATCTGCAGTGGAACCCTATTATTCACTGCCTAACTTTCAAGATCCCTTAAAGTCTGCCCTCACTTTACTGCTTCACTTTACTATAAGTAGTTCGTCCTTTTTGCTGTAGCTCAGTGCGGGAAATTGCTTATTTGGCAGTTTCTAACTTGCCACTTAATTATCAAGAGTAATAATGTTATTATGCTTTGTATTTGAAGAGTGCTTTATAACTGTGCTTACACATATTCGTGTTCATATGTTTATTCAATCCAAGGGTTTGACACCAGCTGAGTCATATCCACTACCAATGACATATCTATAAATGACTCATTTCCAAAGTAAAATGGTGCTTCCAAATCTGCAAAATCAAAATAACTTTCATATGTATTGATTCTGTGAGTGACATCCTTTACAATGAGTAATCCGAGAAGCATAAAAAGATGACACGGGGCCTCCCTGGTGGCGCAGTGGTTGGGAGTCCGCCTGCCGATGCAGGGGACGCGGGTTCGTGCCCCGATCCCGGAGGATCCCACGTGCCGCGGAGCGGCTGGGCCCGCGAGCCATGGCCGCGGGGCCTGTGTGTCCGGAGCCTGTGCTCCGCAACGGGAGAGGCCACAGCAGTGAGAGGCCCGCGTACAGCAAAAAAAAAAAAAAAAAAAAAAAAAAAAAAAAAAAAAAAAAAAAAAGATGACACGGACAATATTATACTACAAGTGTACTTATTTTTTGGAGAGGTTATTTACTTTTTTTTTTTTTAATGCTTTCAAGAAATTCAAACCCTGCAGATTCAAAAAGTCTTTTTAATCCTTGTCTTACCCCAGAGGTAACTGCTATTAACCATCTCTTGGATGTTCTTCCAGACATTTCTGTTTTCTATGCTTGATGCCTTTCCTCCTATTTTGATAAAGTTTCCAATAGCAAACAATAGCATTAAGAATCATTTCATTGATTTTAGAGCTGTGGGCCCAATGGGGATTTCTTCCTGTATTCTGTTCATGTCCTGACTGCTACCAAAAAGTATTTAAGGTGTCTTAAATGTGCAAGGGCTATTAAAAAATGGAAAAATTAAGAAAACGTTACATCAGAGAAAGAGAAGCCTACTCAAAGCATATGCTAATGGTAGTTACTCTATTTGGGGACAGTGTCAGGTTTACCCTTAAGCTTCTTGACAGCCAAAGAAAAGGCGGAAAACACAGAGCTGCCATACTATTTTCACTGTTTGGTAGAAAGACACAATCACCCTAGTTCATCAGATGCTTTTCCAGAATGGCCATAAATGTATCTAAATATTTGAAGGCCTCCAAAATGTTGTGATAGTTTAGAAAGCAACGTCTTAAATTAGGTCCCTTTAATGTAAGGGACTTAATCTGTCTCAACAACAAGAAGGCATCAAAGGTCTCCTTAAAGGGAGAAGAAACTGAAAATGAGAGACTGAGTCCCCTCCGGAGTTCAGTCCTGGGACCCCATCTCCTGTTTATCTGCACTCACCACCCGGGTAATCTAATCCAGTCTCCCGGCTTTGAATACCACCTAGAAACTGAAAATAGATCTATATAGCTTCAACCTGTCCCCCCAACTACAGAGGCCTATGTCCCACTGCCTACCTACTATCCCCATCTGAAAGTCTACTGGCAATGTCCCCTCTCTGCGAATCCGGCCCTTCTCCAGTCTTTCCTATCTCGGTAAACCACCACTTTATCCTTCTCTTTCCCTTTCAACCCACATCAGCAAATAAGCAAACCCTGCCATACCTACCTTCAAAATATTTCCAGAATTTAACTTCTTTGCACCACCTCTATCCCTACCACCTGTCTGAATCACCCCCATCTCTTATGTAGATTATTGAGATAACTTGACAGATCTGTTTCCACTTCTTTTTTGTAATGAAAAATTACAAGTGTGGACAAGAAGAGTTAATAGAATAAACCCCAATATGCCCAACATACTTCTCCACTTCCACTCTTGCTCCCCAGAACCTATTCCTCACACAGCACTCAGAATGAGCCATTTAAACCTTAAATGAGGTCATGTTGCTCCTCCACACTCTCCAATGGCTTCCCATCTCAATCAGGGTAAAAGCCAGTCCTCACTCTGAACTAAATGGTCCTACATGACCTGACCTCCTGTGATCTCTCATCTCTCACTTTGTTCCCCTAGATGACTTCACTCCAGCCTGGGATGCCCCCTAAGCTCACTTTGACATAATCTTGAGCACAGTGCCCAGCACCCGGTAGGCAGTCACTATTATTGGCTTTTTACCGCCTTTACAAAAGGTTTTAATTCTTGATGTCATTTAATCCCCATCACAATCCTGGAAGTTATTAGGTAAGGTGGTTACTAATATTCAGAGAGGTCATGTAATTAGACAGCAGAAACAGGACTTATAGCCTGACCTAACTTCAAAGACAATTCACTTTCCCCACTGCAGTTCACCTTCTGGCTGTCAGGATCACACAGCAGTTAAAAACACAGGCTCTGGCATCAGACCACAGGAACTTGTAACTCATCTTTACCAGTTATTATGCAACTGCAGTACAGAAAAGAAATCATGTTGATCTTACTTCAACAGATTGCAGTTTCAGTTACCCAAAAGTGCTACTCCTCCAGTTCAAGAATAGAAAGCATTCTGCCTTTCTTACTGTCCAAAAAGAGGTTCTCCTTGCTGGAACACTTCGATCTTCTTTGTGTTCATGCCCTCAAGACAAAACTTAATATTCAGAGAACTTGATACAGCTCACCTACTGAGGAAACCTCAAACCTATTCCATTCCCAACATTTCCTTCAGATATGTGCGAACATTTTTTGAAAGATGTAATGTGTACGAAACCAAATGTCCCTTGCTGTAATTATCAGCCAAAGGCTTAGCAGTTCTTATACCCAGATTTAAATCTCTCATAATGCTTTATATTATGGAATATAAAACATAGCAATCATATTTACATGAAGAGAATATCTTAAGTGATACCCTTAACTTTGCGCTTGGCCAGGTGATTTCCTTTGGCCAATGAAAGGTGAGTAGAAGTGACGTGCCACTACTAAACAGAAGCTTTATGAGACACCAAGGGGATCCATTTTTATTTTCCCTCTGCCGGAAGAACAGCCATGATGAAAGTTGCTCCTTCAGCTGGGATCCTGAAATTAGTAAGACAGATAAGGCAGAGACACAGCTGACCAGAAGCTGAAAGGTCAGGTAGGTATGAAATTACCCTTTTTTAAAAAAATAAATTTATTTTATTTATTTATTTTTATTTTTGGCTGTGTTGGGTCTTCCTTCCTGTGCATGGGCTTTCTCTAGTTGCGGCGAGCGGGGGCTACTCTTCGTTGCGGTGCGTGGGCTTCTCGTTGCAGTGGCTTCTCTTGTTGCGGAGCACGGGCTCTAGGCACGCGGGCTTCAGTAGTTGCGGCACATGGGCTCAGTAGTTGTGGCTCAGGGGCTCTAGAGCATAGGCTCAGCAGTTGTGGTGCACAGGCTCAGTTGCTCCGCGACATGTGGGATCTTCCTGGAACAGGCCTCGAACCTGTGACCCCTGCATTGGCAGGTGGATTCTTAACCTCTGCACCACCAGGGAAATCCTGAAATTATCCTTTATTATTATAAACCATTGAGATTTGTCTGTTAACTCAGCATAACCTAGCAAAAATTGACTTATATGAGAAACAAGGTACTCCATTTCTTAAGGTCTTACTTTTACTGGCCTCTGAGCTAGTCATAGGATTAACTGATTAGTACTTTTGCCACAAACAAGATACTCTGATGTCATAAGTCCTAGGTTTGCTTACTCCTCTTTACTATTTTTTGCTTACTCAGGTAAAAATATGCTGAGCAGAACAAAATTAACACAGGAGAAATGTTAGTGCACATGATAAAACCTGGACTCAGGGCATCTGTGTTTTTAAAAAGTTAAAGCAGAGGGTAGTGGTGGTTAGGGAAGAACAAAACCCATTGGTAGCCTAGAAAGTTCACAGCTAGGTCACAGGCTAAAAAGTGGTAGAAAATATCAGTGAAAAGTTCTACATTTTCACATAAACTAAACTAAATCTGGCTCTCCAGCCAAGTTTGGCAAATATTTTTCCCAAAAAACTAATTTTCTGCCTTTTTGGACTTTCACAAGCACTTGCTGCAATACCATCCCTGAGGCAATGACAAAATAAACAGATACATTGTCCCTGTTTACCTTTTTCTTAGAACTGAAAAACTCCAATCTGAGTTCAACAAATTCAAAGGTAATAAATAAATACAGGAAAACTGATCCACATAAACACATATTGCTGCAAAAGGTTTTACAAAACAAGTTTATAAACTAAGATTATAACTTAGTCACAACAAAAACAGCAGAACTTTATTCAACCAATCTCAAAGACACACCAACCACTCCCCAGCCCACCCCACCCCCCAAAAAGGGCTACATCAAACAATAAAGGAACGAATGAACAAAGTCCCTTCTTTACAAAAGGCAATATTCTAGGTCCCTTGGGAGATACAAAAGATAAAATGAGATACTTGCACTTACGGAACTGAGTGGAAAAGATGTAAATAAATAAAAAGTTGTAAGTATTAATAAATAAATAGCAATTTTTTTTAAAGAAAAAAAAAAGTTACAACATGTGCCTTTAGGCCCTGACATGAAATATTTTGGGGAAAATCCGGAAAAAAAGGCCTGAACTATACACCCCCTGACCAAATACCACAATATCAAAATTTGTCTCTGCCCCAAGAAGTAGACTGGATTAACAGACAGTGGCTATGATCTTAAACAAGGAACATCCAAAGTCTCTGTGTCCCTTCCATAAAGATATATGCTAGGTCCGGGCAGCCAAAGAGTGTGGTTAGCAAGATGAACAAAGATGCACAGATGAGAGCAGCAATTAACCAAAAGTTGATAGAAACTGGAGAAAGAGAATGCCTCAAAGAGTTGCTGAGAGCTAAATTAACTGAATGTGGCTAGAAGGATCAGTTGAAGGCACACTGTAAAGGTAATTAAAGAAAAAGGACTAGAACACGTTACTGTTGATGACTTGGTGGCTGAAATCACACCAAAAGGCAGAGCCCTGGTACCTGACGGTGTAAAGAAAGAGCTCCTACAAGGAATAAGAACATTCCTTGCTCAGCATGCCAGCTTTTAAGACTGAATTAGATTGTGTTGTTTTGTGGTTTTATTTCTGAAAGTAAAATTTACCATAAATTAGGAATTGATTTCCCAAAATAAAATCCTTTTTTGTATGATGGTATACAGTTTTCAGTAATGATGTATATAATTGTATTGATTTTTTTCCCTAAATGTGTTATTTTAATAAATATCTCATGAATGAAAAAAAAAAAGATCTATGCTGAGGAAGAAAAGTATATTCAATACCCTGTTTAGGTGTTCTTTGGTTAGAAAACCTGGCTGCTTGTTCAGTCTTTTATTACACATCTCTGTAAACAAATTGGGAGAAGTTTGTCTCTCTGTATTCCCTGATAAGATGTAGGAAAACTGGGATTGGGAGGTCAATGTGGGCCAACAATTTTAGCCCAGGAAAGATATTAATAAATACTGGGCCATACATCTGCCCTACGTACCTACCCAGCACTCATTTAGATATTCCCCACAAAGACTTGGCTGTACACAAATCCACTCCTATGTCCATACCAACTGCCAAGTACATCAGGCAAACCACTGAGATTACTAAAACCTCCCACTTTTGGTGTACTCCTCAATACACCATCTTCCAACTGATCCCCCCATAATAAAACTCATGCAAGTGCCCTTTTAATTAAAAAAAATTTTAACTGTTATAAAAGCTTCCATTTGAAAAATTTTTATGAAAGAGATTTAAAAAAAAATACTTTGGATTCCCCGACTCCAAACATTTAGTTACGAAAATGCACTTATTTCTTACCTTATCAATATATTTACACTTACAAGGATTCATCTTGCACCAGTCTTCTACATCGAAAAATTACAGCCCACAATATACCAAATTCAAGAATTTCCTTTTATATAATGAATGTCGGCTCATCTTTCTCAGTTCTATTAATTTGCAAATTCTATGAAACTAGTTTACTTTAAAAAGTAAGTTACAAAGTTAGCCTCAACGGGGAAAAAAATTTTGTTCGCAGAAGAAAAAATTAGTGATGAATTTGACCTTGACAAATTATTTGATGTGAATACAAAGGCTTGTGAAGACTGTATTTTAGTTCCTAGCTACTGAATGAAAAGAAAAATATATCAACTTACCAACAACTGATGCACCTCTTTCTGCAAAAGCCAGGGCATAGGCTCGGCCCAATCCTATTGAAAAAAAAAAAGAAAAAAATCAGAAGGTTGAGCAAATGTTAGCATAATTTTTCTGGTCCACTCAACTCAATCCCTATTACAAAGTAACTGGTGAACAATTAATTACATTACAAGGGTAGAGCCTTCATTGGTACTCTCAGCCTCTACTTCACCTACTTCTACTTTCAGGGGTTGGAAAGCTTAAAACTGTATTTTCCACCTGTTCTACCTACCATTTCCTATCATTCTACCTAGCTTCTAGGATGGATGCTAGATGTGAACTGGGTTACACCATTAAACGCATTTGCATGAAATGTGGAAGGAGAAAATGAAGCAGAAGCCAGCCACCTTACTGTGACTCTTGGATGTTACTGTTGGTTAAGAAGCTGATTTCTTGAGGATTCCTAGGTATTAAGCAGATATAAGTGGCAGCTTCTAGATCTAGCTCCCTAATTTCTGGATGGCAGCTTCCATTCTCTAAATCCCTGGGGCCAGGGGCTATTTTCAATGGTAGCCTCAGAGGTAGTGGCTCCACTAATAGACCAGTTTTATACTGTTCCATAAGGAATTCCAAGAGGAACTGCCTAAAACCCAACTGCTTAAATTAAGTCCTTTCCTGTTTCAAATATCTAGTGGTTTCTATATCCTGCTCTGAACCTTGACTACATAATCACCAAACACAGGAAATATTTAATTCAGACTCAAAGGTATGAGGTGTAAATTTATACATCCAAAAATGGATACATGCCCATATAAATTTTATAGGCAGAGAACATCTCAGGAAGACTATATAAGAGACTGGCAATTAGTGGTTACCTCTGGGGAACAGAATTGTGTAACTAGCAACAAGGGGTGGAAAGCTTACTTCTGTATTGTTTAAATCATTTTAACATGCACATGTTTTTTGAAATGTAATTGATAAATTTAATTGGTAGTTTAAATTTAATTTGAATTGATAAACAAGTAAACAAATATTGAGATGGCTAAATTATCAGGCTCTTCTAAAAAGAACCCAAACTATAAAGTTTTCCAAAACTAAAAGATCACCAAATAATTTATTTTTAAATTTAATCCACTCTGAATGGATGAGAGAGAACCCACCCAATATAATAACTCAAGTCTCCTCATATTTTATCAGATCTAGGCTGAAGCACTTGCTCTAAACTTGAGATTTTCAGAGAAATCAAATACTCATAACCAGAACGCAAAAAAAAAAAAAAAAAAAATGGTAACAAAGTAGAAAATCATCAGATAAAAGGAATGGGGTATGTCTCTAGTACAGATTGATCTAAGTTAATCAGAGAATTATCTCAAAACCAAGCTATACAATTCTCTGAAAAGACATGTAAGTAATCTACTTTTACCATAAAGGCCCATGCAAACTGTACACAAATCTGTATATATAAAGTTAAAAGTGACATTCTTCTCCCTGTTTCCCTGTAACACCACTCGTCCATTAACAGGTTTGTTAAGTGTCCTCCTATGTTTTTATATCTGTGCTTACATAAACATTATTTAAATACTTTATGTGTCTTAGTCTGTCTCCCCAACTAAACTAGAAGGTCCTTGTAGGTTGAGATTATGTCATTCTTTTACATTTCCCACAATGCCCAGCACATCTTTACAGTCAAAATGCACAAAAAGTTAAAGCCAAGAGCCTCTATTTTCTCTTAATCCTCTTTTAAATCCTGTCTTAACTTTCTCCCACACCTAAGTTCATTGTCAACTGTCCTCTCTTCCCCATTTCTCTTCTGACCTTAACTTCTTTAGCATTGTCAAATATCAGTTGATTCTTTTCTCACGGTGCTTGTTCAGTGCTCTCTTCAGTGGGTTAGACTTCTCTCTGCTTCAAGTTGACAGAGCCTCTGAGATTAGCTTCCTGGACTATTTCACCTTCTAGCTCTACCAATCAAAGGAAGTCAAATGACTTCGAAACCTCTCCTGACTCCAGAATCTCCAACTACTCACACACTTCTCACTACCTCCAGATCTACAGCTTGCTATTTTATAACCATCTCAAATTCACAATGGCCAGACTCCCTTCTTCCATGGCCCACCTCCACCACTCTCACAACTACATCCCCAGCAACTACTATAATCAGCTAATAAATACGAATTCCCATTATACCACCCATCATGGCAAAATTGTTTACCTTAATCCTAGACAATTCTAAACCTCTCCTTCCAGGTCTCCCATTAAACTATTCAATATTCCAAGCTAAACAACAGCACCTGAATAGTGCAAAGATATTTCTATTCATCTCTAGAACATGCGTGGGTTGGAGTCAGACTAATTCCCAGACACAGGCCTGGCAGGCATTCACGAACACCCTCCTGGGATGTTTAGCAGTGTACATATTCTACAGATATGTATCCTTAAATGAGAACCCCAAGACCTCAAGGACAACAGTCTTCATGATAGGACTGGAATTAGATCTCAATCTCTCTTTCATAATGATGGCCCAGTGTAGACCTAATGACAGTCTCAACTTTACCACAAAATTATATCTGCCCCAGATCAGTATTCAAACCTAATGGCTAGTAATTGTATCATAATCCAGGCTCTTTAAAATATGAATCAGTTCATGAACAGGAGGTGCTAAATTCAGAACTGTCTAGTCACAATCCATTAATACTTCACAAAATCCATTTAGTGGGTTGTAATCTGCATTTACTTAATGAAACAGAATAGAAAAGTTCAAAGTGCACTGCATTTACTATGTACCGTGTCATGAGCTTGTTTCAAATATAGTGTGTGTGTGTATACCAGGTCCTGGTATAAAATGTATTTCATACTGTGAATCACTCACTGTCAAAAGAGGTTTAAAACATGAGTTCATTACTTAATTATTTCCATCAACAGCAAAGTGTAAACAAAATGTTTTCCCAAAAACATAATCATTTTAGAATAAATATAGCTATGGATATAAAACATTTGGCCACCAATTAAAACTAAAGATATTTTCTGAAAGGAAGCATGCGAATCCGTTTTATAAATGGAGACGTGAAAATATGTATGAATTAACTGTCAGAATTCCACTGAATTAACTGTCAGAATTCCACTGTTTGTGACTTTTAATATATAATTCAAATTAATTCTGCATTAGGTCCATTCTAGGTATAAGGCACTACCAGTGGGTAATCAAAGGCCCATAAGGTCAAGATCCCTGCACTTGGAGATTACAGAGATCATGGACAGGTGGGAAATAGGGTAAAACCTCACTGCAAAGCATCCGTGTGGGTATGAGTGGTTTGTCTTAAATTTTGTCCTTTAAAAATAGGGTTATTTTGGGACTTCCCTGGTGGTGCAGTGGTTAAGAATCCGCCTGCCAATGCAGGGGACACGGGTTCGAGCCCTGGTCCGGGAAGATTCCACATGTCGTGGAGCAACTAAGCCTGCGCGCCTAAAGCCCGGCTCTGGGACAAGAGAAGCCACCTCAGTGAGAGGCCCGCGCACCGCAACAAAGACCTGATGCAGCCATAAATAAATAAATAAATAGAAATAAAAATAGGGTTATTTCACATAACCAACCTCCACTTGGCTTCTGAAATACAGGAAGATCTGGCCCACTTCAGAAAGGCCTCTGCTCTCGAGTTCCTACTGCCCCCACCCCACTCTCATTTTATTCCTCTATCGCCTGCCTGAGTCCTGCAGGCATTGGAGTTTGCAATCCGCTTGATAAACACACAAAGTCCAAAACGGAGGACCCTTATCAGATGCCTTTTTTTAAAGAAGGCCCTCTCAAGAACTTAAAATCATCCGACAGAGGGAAAGATGACTGACTTTTCAAAGGCAAGGGGCTGACATTTCTACTCCTGCGGGGGTGATTCCAGCCCCCAGACGGCTTTTCCGCCACGTTTAAAACACTTGACAGAGGCCTAGGGAGTCTATTAACAGGAAGAGTCGCAATCGATACGCACAGACGGGCGTCGGGATGAATTTTACCTAGTTTTGCAACCCGCAGCCGAGCCCGGCCTCTCTCCTCTCAAGACCTGAAGCCTTGAGAAGCTCCCACAGGGTTGGGGGCGTGGAGAAGAGGGCTGCACCAGGAGTTTCTGGCTCCCCACTCAAGGCTGGCCAGCCCCGCCTCTCCGTCCTCAGCCGATTAGGCGCCCGGAGAACAATCGTCGTACGTCCTCCCACCCTCAACCCTACCGAGTCCAGACGCTCGATCCCCAAGCCGCCCCGCCACCGCTGCCCGCAGCCCAGATGCTGAGGTCGCAGCTACAGCTGCGTGCGGATCACAGACCAAAAAGGGGGACTCCCAGCACGAGAGCGAGCTGGAGGACGCCGGCCCTCTAGCCTTCGCGTACTCACCTCCCCCCGCGCCGGTGACCAGTACCACCCGCCCGTCGAACCTCAACGGCGAGGCCATAAGTCCAGCCTGCAGCGACACACATACACTAGCAGAACTACTGGAGTTCAGACTGCGGGACAAGGAGAACACGAGGAAAGGTTGGAGCAGGACGGCAATGACCAGCCAGTTTCTGAGGAGGAGAGAGACGCCTAGTTTTCCAAGTGCGCCTGCGCAGCGATCCCTTGGAACCCTGGGAAATGTAGTCCAGCATGCCTCCAGTCGCAGCGAGAGCCTGCCCAAGAGGCTTGGCTTGAAGGGGCCAGTTCTGCGGCCGGAAGTAATGGGAGCTGCTGGGACCTGTGCAGTAAAATGATTGACTCCCCTAACTTCATTCATACTTTCATCCATCGTTTTGTCATTCACTCAACAAGGGTTTTCTGGATTTAGGCGAGGATGCAGCCCCTATCCTTAAGTAGCTTTCAGAAATAGCAAGGGGTAAAAAAGATTTCTTAGAATGTAATCCTTGGACCTCTTGGATGGAAACCATCTGGAAAAGATGCAGAGTCCTGGGCCCCCAGGCTGACCTCCCAAATGGAACTGTTACCAAACTGGTCAACTGGACCCTCACTAAAGTCCTAGCCAGGCACCGACACCCAGGGAGGTTCTTTTTCCGCTCAGATTCGCACAGCCAATAATGAAACCTATGCTGAGACTGGAACAGCACAAGCTTCAATTAATGGCCAAACAATGGAGAAGCGCAAATTTAGTTCACAAATCAACTTCACAACCCATTTGGGACAGAGACACCATATGTTTAGGACGGCCGAGGTAAAAGGGAGGGAATTGGAAAGAGTGGGAGGCATACTCACGTCTTATCTGAGAACAGGGTTGTGGTTTGGACACAGAACTGATGCAACACTCTTTTTCAGTCCTTGTATGGGCTTTTCCAGTTGTTGTCAAGGTGATCGTCACCTGTCATGGTGCTGGTGGATGGGCCCTTTAGCATGCTAACGTATTACAATGAGCGCATAATGACGATCAAGGTCTACTGGAAGTCAAATCTTCTGTCATCTTGGGTCTAGTTGTTCTAACCAGTCCTTGTTTTTCTCTTTGCAGCTTCCTCCTGAACTTAGATAAGAACAACTGGTTTCCATTCGAGGGAGGGGCAGGGGTATGATTCTGGGGCAACAGCCTTGGTAACAGAATCTCAGGGGACAAAAAAATGTCAACAGGTGCTCCTAAATGATTTTTGCTTTTGGATGGTGAGTACAGTCAAATGATGTAGGTTTTCTCAATTTTGACACTATTGAAATTTGGGGTCAATAATTTTTTTGTTATGTGGGGTTGTTCAGTGCATTGTAAGATGTCTAGAAACATCCCTGACCTCTACCCATTAGATGCCAGTAGCACCCCCCCCCAAGTCACAAAAATCAAAATTGCCTCCAGACATTGCCAAATGTCCTCAGTTGGGGTGGGGTGGGGATAACCCCTGAATGAGAACAACTAGTTTATACTAAGATAAACTAGTAACATTTTTGGAAACATAATTTTACTAGAAAAAATAAACTTTAATGTTTATTTTCCAAGGTGAAAATAATGCTTTCTAAATAGTTACTAAATAGCTTCAGCGGTGTCCAATTTTCAAGCGTGAAATTTCATTTTGGGTATTGTCATGCACTTTAACACAACTGAATTGAACATATGAATCCTCATGTGGTGTCTCATAAGTCAATATCTTAGGCAAAGAGGAATCTGAAACTTTTTGAATAATGGCTATGTTTGGTTTCTGATTAAGTCTCCATTTGTTCACACTCTCAATATACTATCTCTGTCCAAAAGACATAGTGATGATATGGGCTTCCCTAGTGGCGCAGTGGTTAAGAATCTGCATGCCAATGCAGGGGACATGGGTTCAAGCCCTGGTCCGGGAAGATCCCACAGGATGTGGAACAACTAGGCCCGTGCGCCACAACTACTGATCCTGTGCTCTAGAGTCTGCGAGCCACAACTACTGATCCTGTGCTCTAGAGCCCACGTGCCACAACTACTGAAGCCCCGGCACCTAGAGCCCATGTTCCACAACAAGAGAAGCCACCACAGTGAGAAGCCCATGCATTGCAACAAACAGTAGCCCCCACTCGCCGCAACTAGAGAAAGCCCACATGCAGCAACGAAGACCCAACGCAGCCAAAACTAAAATAAATTTTAAAAATAATAAATTAAAAAAGACATAGTGATGATAAATAAAATGCAAAAAGAGAATTATAAAGCTAGGATCAAACAAAAACCTTTGTATTTCCAGAGAGAAACCCAAAGCAGAGAATGGGGCTATACTCACAGATCTATCCTCACAACTTACTGGAATCCAAGTGCAGAAGCAGGAAAATATACCTGGAAGGTAAAGGTGATAAAGGAGATTGGGGCTCAGCTCACTGAGAAGTCATCAGTTAGTGTCCTTCTGTTTAAAAAAAAAATTTTTTTTAATAGCCATCCTGAAACTCTGCCTGGGGTTCAGTTGTTATATAGAAAGAAACTTCCTCCGTGAATGTCGGACATTTCTTATGAGATAATTTTACTTCTTCCTGAAGTTTATCCTTTAGAAAAGAGCTTCCCAGATGAGGTGTCATGAAAGGGTTACAGATGTGTATGAAATATTGATATCCTCAACCTTTAGTGTGGCTGTGGAGAACAGAATGGCTAGAACCCCCTGGCTGATCTCTGGCCTGTGACCATTCTTACCTAGAGTTGACCCTTGAACAACATGAGTTTGAACTGTGCAGGACCACTTATGGGTGAATTTTTTTTCGACAGTAAATGCTACAGTACTACAAGATCTGAGGTTGGTTGAATCCATGGTGTGGCACCATGGATACGAAGGACCAACTATAAATTATATGAGGACTTTCAACTGCACAGAGGGTCAGTGCCCCAACCCCTGTGTACTTCTGTCAGAATACTTCAGAAATATTTTATATGTGTGCTGCGATTTGAAAATATTTAGGAGTTAAAATATTAGTACTTCTTAAAAGAATCTTCATTAGCTTGCTAGGGCTGCCATAACAAATACCACAGATCAGTGGCTTAAAAAACTGAAATTTATTTTCTCACAGTTGGAGAGGTTGAAAGTTTAAGATCAAGGTGTTGATTGGTTTGGTTTCTTTTTTTTTTTTTTTTTGCTGTACGCGGGCCTCTCACTGCCGTGGCCTCTCCCGTTGCGGAGCGCAGGCTCCGGACACACAGGCTCCGCGGCCATGGCTCGCGGGCCCAGCCGCTCCGCGGCACGTGGGATCCTCCGGGATCGGGGCACGAACCCGTATCCCCTGCATCGGCAGGCGGACTCTCAACCACTGCGCCACCAGGGAGGCCCGATTGGTTTGGTTTCTTTTGAGGCCTCTCCTAATGTCTGCAGATGGCTGCCTTTCACTGTGTCTTCACATGGTCTTTTCTTGCAGCAGATACCCTGGTGTCCCTTTGTATGTCCAAATTTCCTCTTCTTACATGACACCAGTTAGATTGGATTAGGGCCCACTCTAACAGCCTCATTTTAACTTAATCTTCATTTTAAAGGCCCTATCTCTAAATACACTCACATTTTCTGGTCCTAGGGGTCAGGGTTTCAACATAAGAATTTTGAGGGAACACAATGCAGCACCAACAGGGATTACTGTTGATAAACTCTTACTATTTTACTTGAAAATATCTTCATTTCACCCTCAGTATTAAATGATAATTCAGTTGGATATAAAATTGTCAATCAAAAAATAAATAAAAATAAATAAATAAAAATAAAAAAGGAGGGTTAAAAAAAAACTGTCAATCATAAACTATGATCAAGTGGGATTTATTCCAGGGATGCAAGGATTTTTCAATATCCTCAAATCAATCAATGTGATATAACACATTAACAAACTGGAGAATAAAAACCATATGATCATCTCAGAAAAGCATAAAAGCAGAAAAATCTTTTGATAAAATTCAACATCCATTCATGATAAAAACACTTCAGAAAGGGAGAAAAAAGGGAACATACCTCTACATAATAAAGATCATATATGACAAACCCACAGCTAACATCATACTCAATGGTGAAAAGCTGAAAGCATTTCCTCTAAGATCAGGAAGAAGATAAGTATGACCATTCTCACCACTTATATTGAACATAGTTTTGGAAGTCCAAGCCACAGCAATCAGAGAAGAAAAAGAAATAAAAGGAATCCAAATTGGAAAAGAAGAAGTAAAACTGTCGCTGTTTGCAGACGGGATGATGCTATCTGTAGAACATCCTAAAAACACTGCCAGAAAACTACTAGAGCTCATCAATGAATTTGGTAAAGTTGCTGGACACAAAACAAATACACTGAAATTTGTTGCATTTCTATACACTGACAACAAAATATCAGAAAGAGAAATTAAGGAAACAATCCCATTTACCATCACATCAAAAAGAAATACAGAGGAATAAACCTAAGGAGACAAAAGACCTGTACTCTGAAAACTATAAGATGCTGATGAAAGAAATTAAAGACCCCACAAACAGATGGAAAGATATACCCTGTTCTTGGATTGGAAGAATCAATATTGTTAAAATGACCATACTACCCAAGACAATCTATAGGTTCAATGCAATCCCTATCAAATTACCAATGGCATTTTTTCACAGAACTAGAACAAAAGATTTCACAATTTGTATGGAGACACAAAAGACCCTGAATAGCCAAAACAATCCTGAGAAAGAATGGAGCTGGAGGAATCATCCTCCCTGACCTCAGACCACACTACAAAGCTACAGTAATCAAAACAGTAAGGTACTGGCACAAAACAGACATATGGATCAATGGAACAGGATAGAAAGCCCAGAAATAAATCCATGCATTTATGGTCAACTAATCTATGACAGGGCTTCCCTGGTGGCGCAGTGGTTGAGAGTCCGCCTGCCGATGTAGGGGACACGGGTTCATGCCCCGGTCCAGGAGGATCCCACATGCCACAGAGTTGCCACAGGCTGGGCCCGTGAGCCATGGCTGCTGAGCCTGCGCATCCGGAGCCTGTGCTCCGCAACGGGAGAGGCCACAACAGTGAGGGGCCCGCGTACTAAAAAAAAAAAAAAAAATCTATGACAAAGGAGGCAAGAATACACATTGGAGAAAAGACAGTCTCTTCAGTAAGTGGTACTGGGAAAACTGGTCATGTAAAAGAATGAAATTAGAACATTCTCGGACACCATATACAAAAATAAACTCAAAATGGATCAAAGACCTAAATGCAAGACTGGATACTATAAAACTCCTAGAGGAAAACATAGGCAGAAGACTCTTTGACATAAATCGCAGCAATACTTTTTTTGGATCTGTCTCCTAGAGTAATGGAAACAAAAACAGAGATAAAATATATAAGCAGCTCATACAGCTCAATATCAAAAAAACAAACAACCCAAACAAAAAATGGGAAGAAGACCCAAGTAGATATTTCTCCAAATATGACATACAGATGGCCAACAGGCACATGAGAAGATGCTCAATATTGATAATTATTAGGGAAATGCAAATCAAAACTACAATGAGGTATCACCTTACACCGGTCAGAATGGCCAACATTGAAAAGTCTACAAATAATAAATACTGCAGTGGGTGTGGAGAAAAAGGAACCCTCCTACACTGTTGGTGGGAATGTAAACTGGTGCAGCCACTGTGGAAAACAGTATAGAGATTCCTTAAAAAAATAAAAGTCGAGTTACCATATGATCCTGCAATCCTACTCCTCGGCATATATCTGAAGAAAACTCTAATTCAAAAATATACATGTACCCCAATGTTCACAGCAGGACTATTTACAATAGCTAAGACATGGAAACAACCCAAATGTCCATCAACGGATGACTGGATAAAGAAGGTATGGTATATATATATACAATGGAATATTACTCAACCAAAAAAGGAATGAAATAATGCCATTTGCAGCAACATAGATGGACCTAGAGAATATCATATTAAGTGAAGTAAGTCAGTCAGAGAAAGACAATTATCATATGATATGACTTATATGCGGAATCTAAAAAAATGATACAAATGAACTTATTTACAAAACAGAAATAGACTCACAGACATAGAAAGCAAACTTATGGTTACCAAACGGGATAGCAGGGGGCATGGGGGGGAAGATAAATTAGGAGGTTGGGATTAACATATACACAATACTATATATAAAATAGATACACAATGAGGACCTACTGAATAGCACAGAGAACTATATTCAATATCTTGTAACAACCTATAATGGAAAAGAATCTGAAAAAGAATAGATATATATACATATGTATAACTGAATCACTTTGCTGTACATCTGAAACTAACACAACATTGTAAATTAACTATACTTCAATTTTTAAAAATTGTTAAAAAAATGTCAGCTGGTGTTATATAAAGTCTAGCATATTATATATTATGTTACATAATATGAATATTATGCATATTATACTATATTAAAAACTTTAAATTTCTTTCACATATACATATATATTTAACATATGCTGGAATATACATATTTAAATATACTCTAGAATATATTATATATATACATATGAATATATATATACATTCATATGTGTGCATGCGTATGTGTGTGGTGTGTGTATATATATATATATATATATATATATATATATATATATATATATATACACATATACATTCCAGCATATAGCTTTAAATGGCCAGGCATTTGAAGAAACAAGACAATGTGAACAAAATCCATAAGAAATCAAAGGTTATAAAACAGACACCAAGGGCTTCCAGATAATAGAGTTACTGACCATAGATTTCAAAATAATTATTCTTATTTGGTTCAAGGTATTAAAAAATGATTAAAAATTTAAGCCATGAATGGAAAATTTTAAATGATCTAATGGATTTTTTAAAATAATAATAAAAATATAATGACTAAATTAAGAATTTCAAAAATGTATTTACTATCAAATTACACATGATAGAATTAGTGACCTGAGATAGGTCAGATAAAATACATGAAATAAGCACATGGAAAAAATAAAAACATGAAATACTGGAAAAAACTTAAAGGTCAAAGAGATGTGTAAGAATTCCAAAGTAGAGAACAGAGAACATGAAGAAAAAGCAATATTTGAGTAAATAATGACTGACAATTAACCAAAACTGATGAAAAATATATAAAGCATCTAATTTTAGAATATTCAGGCAAGATAAATACAAGCAAAACTAAACCTGACTACATAATGGTAAAATTACAGAATACTGAAGAAAAGATGAAATATTCTAGGTAGCCAGAAAGAAAATGTTCAAATGAACAGAAGTTTAATTTATGTTTGGCTTTTTATTTCTTTATTTTTTCCAGTTTTCCAATTATTGAGAAATAATTGACATACATCATAGTATAACTTTATGGTGTACAGCAGGATGGTTTGATTTTTTGATTTGCATATACTGTGAAGCAATTACCACAATAGGCTCAGCTCACATATAGATACAATAAAAAGAAAAAATAAGCAAAAAGGAAAAAAATGTTTCTCCCTGTTACAAGAACTCTCAGGGTTTACTCTCTTAAAAACTTTCCTATACAACACACAGCAGTGCTAGCTATAGTCATCATGTTGTACATTACATCCCTAATATTTAGTTATCTAATAACTAGAAGTTTGTACCTTTTAACCACCTTCCTCCAATTGCCCTTCCCCCCACCCTCAGCCTCTGCAAGTCTGATCTCTTTTTCTATGAGTTTGACTTTTTTTTTTAGATTCCACATATAAGTGAGATGTCACAGTATTTGTCATTCTCTGATTTATTTCACTTAGCATAATGCCTTTAAGGTCCATACATTGTCAGAAATAGTAGAATTTCCTCATTTTTCTGACTGAATAATATTCCATTTGTGTATAGATACCACAACTTCTTTACTCATTTTATCTATCAATGTACACTTAGGTTGTTTCCATCTTTTGGCTATTGTAAATGATGCTGCTATGAATATGGGAGGGCAGGTATCTTTTGAGTTAGAGTTTTCATTTTCTTTGTATATATTCCCAGAAGTATTAGAATTGCTGGGTAATATGGTAATCTATTTTTAATTTTTTGAGGAGCCTCCATATTGTTTTGCAGTGGCTGTACCAATTTACAATCCCACCAAACACTTTCTCCTCATCCATACCAGCATTTGTTATCGCTTGTCTTTTTTATAATGGCCATTCTAACAAGTGCAAGGTGATGTCTCGTTGCAGTTTTAATGCATTTCCTTAGTTACTAGTAATGTTGAGCATTTTTTCCACGTGCTTGTTGGCCTTTCTTATATCTTCTTTGAAGAAATGTCTATGCAGGTTCTTTGCCCATTTTTTCATTTTTTTTTTTTTTTTTGCTGCTGATTTGTGTGAGTTCTTTATATATTTTGGATATGAATCTCTAAGCAGTTATAGGGTTTCATATATTTTTCCCATTCCATAGGTTGTCTTTTCACTTTGTTGATGGTTTCTTTTGCTGTGCAGAAGCTTTTTAGTTTGATGTAGTCCCACTTGTTTATTTTTTATTTTGTTGCCTGTGCTTTAAGTATCACATTCAAAAAATTACTACCAAGACCCATGTCAAGGAGCTTTTTTCCGGGGATGGGGGGGAGGTGAAGTCAAGATGGCAGGGTAGCAGGATGCAGAGTTCACATCTCCTCACAACTAGGGCACCTACCAGGCTCTGGTGGGGGACCTTGGACACCTAAGGGGACGGGAGGAACCCCTACACAACCAGGTAGGACGTGGGGGGTTGGGAAGAGGGAAGCAAAAGTGGAGGCAGGATGGGACTGGTGCTCCTGAGGGGCGGCTGGGGGGAGAGGAGGGGTTCCAATGCCCAGAGGGGCCCACTCACCACTAGGGGATCAGCGGGGACAGGGAGATACCTTCGGGGATCAGAGTGGAATGTGGCCAGCATTTCCCCCACTTGCTTGGGCCCCAGTGAGCCTGCTGGGGTCCCAGGCCTGAACCTCCACCTTCTGGGGCCCCCTTCAGTCACGCATGTCCTGTGGGCCTGGGAGGGGGGGAGGAGGGGAGGAGAAGTAGAGGCGAGAGAGAACCAGTACCCCAAGGGGCAGCTGGGGGAGGGGAGGGGTTCCCATGCTCGGAGGGGCCCACTCATGGTGAAGGGATCAGTGGGGATGGGGAGAGAACTTCAGGGGATCAGGGAATTGGAGGGGAATGCAGCCAGCATTTTCCCAACCTGCTCGGGCCCCGGCAAGCCTGCTGGGGTCCCGGGCCTGAACCTCCGCCCTCCAGGGCCCCCTCCAGCTGCACTGAGCCTAGGCCCAGCTGCCCCTGCCTAAGCCCCCCCCATCTAACCCCCCAAGGCCTTTTCCGGCATTTTTTCTTATTTTTTTTTTGCTGCTGTGGTTCTGTTTTGCCTTCTTGTTATTGTTTCATTTATATTATTATTTTTTCTAATATATTTTTTATTTTTCTAACTTTATTTTATTTTTTATTCTTTGTTATTGTTCTGCTCCTTTTTGTTTGTTGCCTTTTTTTTTTTTTTTTTTGCTGTGCCCTGCAGCTTGCAGGATCTTGGTTCCCAGGTCAGGGGTCAGGCCTGAGATCTTGTGGTGGGAGTGCTGAGTCCAAACAGCTGGACTAACAAAGAACTTCAGACCCCAAGGAATGTTAATTGGTGTGAGGACTCCCAGAGGTCCTCATTTTGGCACCAAGACCTGGCTCTACGCAACTGTTAGTGTTGGACTGCGAACTCCAGTGTTGGACGCCTCAGGCCAAACAACCAGTAAGACAGGAACACAGCCCCACCCATAAAAAAAAATGAGATGACAAGAAAATATGTTACAGAAGAAGGAGCAAGGTAAAAACCTAAAAGACCAAATAAATGAAGAGGAAATAGGCAACCTACCTGAAAAAGAATTCAGAGTAATGGTAGTAAAGATGAACCAAAATCTCAGAAATAGGATGGAGGCATGGATTGAGAAAATACAAGAAATGTTTAACAAGGACCTAGAAGAACTAAAGAACAGACAGTGATGAATAACACAATAACTGAAATAAAAAATACACTAGAAGGAATCCATAGCAGAATAACTGAAGCAGAAGAACGAATAAGTGAGCTAGAAGATAGAATGGTGGAAATAACTGCTGAGGAGCAAAATAAAGAAAAAAGAATGAAAAGAAATGAGGACAGTTTCAGAGACCTCTGGGACAACATTAAGTGAACCAACATTTAAATTATAGGGGTCCCAGAAGAAGAAGAGAAAGAGAAAGGGTCTGAGAAAATATTTGAAGAGATTATAGTTGAAAACTTCCCTAACATGGGAAAGGAAATATCCACCCAAGTCCAGGAAGCACAGAGAGTCCCATATAGGATAAACCCAAGGAGAAACACACAAAGATGCATATTAATCAAACTAACAAAAATTAAATTCAAAGAAAAAAATATTAAATGCAGCAAGGGAAAAGCAACAAATAACCTACAAGGGAATGCCCATGAGGTAATCAGCTGATTTTTCAGCAGAAACTCTGCAGGCCAGAAGGCAGCGGCATGATGTATTTAAAGTGACAAAAAGGAAAAACCAAGACTACTCTACCCAGCAAGGATCTCATTCAGATTCGATGGAGAAATCCAAAGCTTTACAGACAAGCAAATGCTAAGAGAATACAACACAACCAAACTAGCTTTACAACGAATGCTAAAGGAACTTCTCTAGGTGGGAAACACAAGAAAAGAAAAAAACCCACAAAAACAAACCCAAAACAATTAAGAAAATGATAATAGGAACACATATATCAATAATTACCTTGAATGCAAATGGATTAAATGCTCCAAACAAAAGACACAGACTGGCTGAATGGATACAAAAACAAGACCTGTATATATGCTATCTACAAGAGACCCACTTCAGACCCAGAGACACATACAGACTGAAAGTGAGGGGATGGAAAAAGATATTGCGTGCAAGTGGAAATCAAAAGAAAGCTTGAGTAGCAATGTTCCTATCAGATAAAATAGACTTTAAAATAAAGACTGTTACAAGAGACAAAGAAGGATACTACATAATGATCAAGGGATCGATCCAAGAAGAAGATATAATAATTGTAAATATTTATGCAGCCAACATAGAAGTACCTCAATACATAAGGCAAATACTAAATCATAAAAGTGGAAATCAACAGTAACACAATAATAGTTGGGGGGTTAAGAATCTGCCTTCCAGTGCAGGGGATGCAGGTTCGATCCCTGGTCAGGGAACAAAGATCCCACATGTCGTGGGGCAACTAAGCCCATGTGCCACAACTACGGAGCCCATGCACTCTGGAGCCCATGTGCCACAACTAGAGGGCCTGTGTGCCACAACTACTGAGCCCACATGCTCTGGAGCCCTGCACCACAACTAGAGAGAAGCCCGTGCACCACAACAAAGATCCTGCATGCCACAACTAAGACCCAATGCAGCTGAAAATAAATAAATAAATATTTTAAAAATAATCATAATAATAGTGGGGGACTTTAACATGCCACTTACACCAATGGACAGATCATCCAGACAGAAAATATATAAGGAAACACAAGCTTTAAATGACACAATAGACCAGATAGATTTAATTGATATTTAGAGGACATTCCACCCAGAAGTGGCAGAATACACTTTCTTCTCAAGTGCACAGGGAACATTCTCCAGGATAGATCACATCTTGGGTCACAAATCAAGGCTCAGTAAATTTAAGAAAATTGAAATCATATCAAGCATCTTTTCTGACCACAATGCTATGAGATTGGAAATCAATTACAGGAAAAAAACTGTAAAAAACACAAACACATGATAGCTAAACAGCATGCTACTAAATAACCAAGAGATCACTGAAGAAATCAAAGAGGAAATCAAAAAATACCTAGAAACAAATGACAACGAAAACATGATGACCAAAAACCTATGGGACTCAGCAAAAGCAGTTCTAAACGGGAAGTTTATAGCAATTCAATCTCACCTCAAGAAACTAGAAAAATCTTAAAAAAACAATCTAACCTTACACATAAAGCAACTAGAGAAAGAAGAACAAAAAAAAAAAAGCCCCAAAGTTAGTAGGAGGAAAGAAATCATAAAGATCAGAGCAGAAATAAACTAAATAGAAATTAAGAAAACAATAGCAATAAATAAATAAGGTCAGTAAAACTAAGAGTTGGTTCTTTGAGAAGATAAACAAAATTGATAAACCTTTAGCCAGACTCATCAAGAAAAAAAGAGAGAGGACTCGAATCAGTAAAATTAGAAATGAAAAAGGAGAAATTACAACTGACACCACAGAAATACAAAGGATCAAAAGAGACTACTACAAGCAACTATATGCCAATAAAACTGACAACCTGGAAGAAATGGACAAATTCTTGGAAAGGTACAACTTTCCAAGACTGAACCAGGAAGAATTAGAAAATATAAACAGACAAATCACAAGTAATGAAATTGAAACTGTAATTAAAAATCTTCCAACAAAGAAAAGTCCAGGACCAGATGGCTTCACAGGCGAATTCTATCAAACATTTAGAGAAGAGCTAACTCCTATCCTTCTCAAACTCTTCCAAAAAATTGCAGAGGGAGGAACACTCCCAAACTCATTCTATTAGGCCACCATCACCCTGATAACAAAACCAGAGAAAGATATCACAAAAAAAGGAAATTATAGGTCAATATCAATGATGGACATAGACACAAAAAATTTACGATGTGAATTTCTCTAATAATTAGTGTCAATGTTTTTCAAGTTGCCTAGGGCAAACAGGAATTCACTGAAGGGCAGAAGACTCATGTCAGTTTGCCATTCTGTGTTTTTTTTATATGTTGATCTTGCTGTTCCCTGAACATATTGTTCCAGAAGGCAATATTAAAGGACAATCTCATAGGAGGTTGGAGCACTATATTTTCTTCATCGTGAATATGCTTACAGTGTTCACACAGATGCAGGTTTTTTTGTTTAAACAGTAAAGAGGGAAATACTTAGTCCTTCCTAGATGCAGAATATAGGGATTTTGATCTGAAAAGAGTGTGAAGAGGTTACGGGGTATCACCTCACACTGGTCAGAATGGCCATCGTCAAAAATCTACAAACAATGAATGCTAGAGAGGATGTGGAGA
This sequence comes from Mesoplodon densirostris, assembly GCF_025265405.1. Taxonomy (NCBI): domain Eukaryota; kingdom Metazoa; phylum Chordata; class Mammalia; order Artiodactyla; family Ziphiidae; genus Mesoplodon; species Mesoplodon densirostris. The sequence goes on along the minus strand of NC_082663.1, from coordinate 100,207,838 downwards.
AAAGGGAACCCTCCTGCACTGTTGTTGGGAATGTAAATTGGTACAGCCACTATGGAGAACAGTATGGAGCTTCCTCAAAAAACTAAAAACAGAACTACCATATAACTCAGCAATCCCACTACTGGGCATATACCCAAAGAAAACCATAATTCAAAAAGACACATGCACCCCAATGTTCACGGCAGCACTATTTACAATAGCCAGGTCATGGAAGCAACCTAAATGTCCATCAGCAGAGGAATGGGTTAAAGAAGATGTGATACATATATACACTGGAATATTACTCAGCCATAAAAAGGAATGAAATAGTGCCATTTGCAGAGATGTGGATAGACCTAGAGTCTGTCATACAGAGTGGGGTAAGTCAGAAAGAGAAAAATATCGTATAATATATCTTACATGTGGAATCTAGAAAAGTGGTACAGATGAACTTATTTGCAAAGCAGAAATAGAGACAGAGATGTAGAGAACAAACTTATGGATACCAAGGGGGGAAGAGGGGTGGTGGGATGAACTGGGAGATTAGGACTGACATATATACACTACTATGTACAAAATAGCTGACTAATGAGAACCTACTGTATAGCACAGGGAACTCTACTCGGTGTTCTGTGGTGACCTAAACGGGAAGGAAATCTTAAAAAGAGGGGATATATGTATACACATAACTGATTCACTTTGCTGTACAGCAGAAACTAACACAACATTGTAAAGCAAATATACTCCAATAAGAATTAATTTTTAAAAACAACACTTTTTTAAAAAAGAAAAACATTAAGAAAAGAAATAAGGAAAAGAGACTCTGCCAACCAAATGTAAATTGGAAGAAAATCACAACATGCTGGAGCTAAAAGCAATCTTAGCAGTTGAAATACACGGCATTAATGTCCTCAATTCTTTACGCTGCCCTTATCCACATCCTTCACATATGACCTGGCAGTACCTTCTCCCAGGAAAGAGACAGAAGATACTTCCCTACCCCTTGCTTTCGGGTTTGCCACATGATCTGCTTGGGTTAATGGAATGTTAACAGAAAACTGTTTGTGCTATTGTGCCTGCTCTCCTTCACATCTGTCAGAGCAGGAGAGTAAGCCTGGGCTAGCTGAGGAGGAGGATTAGAGACCTACAGGGCTGAGCCAGCCAGGGATGTACCCAGCCTAGAACAGGAGACCCTCAGGTGACCTATGGATGTGTGATCTAGGTAAATGCATATTGCTGTGGGATACTGAGATTATGAGGTTGATTGTGCCATATATTAGTTGATACCATACCCAACAACTTCAACTCCTTCAATTTATAGAAGAGAAAACCAGACCCCCAAAGTGGAAGCAGATGGATAGTAGTGGCAGGGCTGGAAGTTAGGCCCTGAAACAGAACTTGAGACTTCCTGTTCTGCGAGGTAGCGAATTATTCTCGTTGTTTAAGCCACTTTTAGTTTATTCAGTGACTTGCACCTAAAGGATACTCACTGATACACCTGTTTTAGAGTTATTATCTATGTTTGAAGGAGGTAGGAGAAGGAGTGAGGGGATGGCCCAAGCTCCGCAGATCTACCAGCAAGAGTAGGAGATCCTCTCACAATCTTGGTGGTCACCCCCGTGGAAGTACTAGAAGCTTAAATGCCAGTATTTGGGAAAATAATCTGCTTTTTTCACATTCTTTTTTCCTGAGACCCAACCTCAGGCTTTCACAATCTCAAGTTTTCTTCTCATTTGTAAGAAATCCTTTGTTTCTTGGGATTTTAAAGTCACAGCTTTTTTCCTCACTTCTTGCTCTGGCCCTTCAATATTTCATTAGCTCCATTCACCACATTAGATGAAGAGTGTGTCATTAGCTCCGAATGATTGATAGTGGCTGTTCAAGAACTGACAATAAAAAGTCAACATTTCGGACTTCCCTGGTGGCCCAGTGGTTGAGTCCGCCTGCCAATGCAAGGGACACAGGTTCAATCCCTGGTCCGGGAAGATCCCCCATGTCTCGGAGCAACTAAGCCCACGCGCCATAACTACTAAGCCTGCTCTCTAGAGCCCACGAGCCACAACTCCTGAGCCCATGCGCCGCAACTACTGAAGCCCATGTGCCTAGAGTCTAGGCTCCGCAACAAGAGAAGCCACCGCAATGAGAAGTCCACGCACCACAACCAAGAGTAGCTCCTGCTCGCCACAACTAGAGAAAGCCCGCGCACAGCAACCAAGACCCAAAGCAACCAAAAAAAAAAAAAAAATTCAACCTTTCATTAGTGACTGGCATGCAATGGTGTGTTATTTTGTGACACCTAACAGGGTCCTATGCTCTGTAGATCACAGGACTGGGAATGGCTGTTACTATGGATGCAGATTTTTCAGAGGACTGTATTCTTTTGAACAGAAGACCCTGCAAACAAATTCTCAGATTCTGTCTTTTGTTTCGTCTCATTTGTGGCTCAGGTGAAACTATTTTTCCCATCAGGATAAAACTGTTTAGATGTTTTTTTCCTTCAATAAATACAACCTTAAATACTATAACCTTTAGAAAATGCTCTCTTTTCATTTTAACTTTATAGTAGTTATCTAATGAAGGCAAGATATTCCTGAAGGATAGGCAAAACTGGGAAAATTGTGTGTTCCAAACCAAAAATGAAATCAGAGAATGTTAACCGAATCTTAACTTGAACCAAATCTTATTTTGCTCAGTCTTCTTTTTTAGTTCTAAATTGAGTATTAAAGCATAGAGCACTATGACATCAATACATTCTCTTAGCATAATGCTATGTATCCCAAAATGAAGCATGGTATTAAATACAAATTCCTCCACTTGGGGTTTGCATCCCGTGTTTTCTCAAAGACTTTCCTCGAACACTCCCTCTCCTACTTCAACCAATTCTCAGTTCTTGATGGAATATTACCACCAGCATACAAAAAAGCACTAATATTGGTTTTTTTCAAATCAAATCAAATCAAATAAAACCTCCCATGACTTTGACCTGAATCATCTTCCCACCACTCTTCCATTCCTTCCCAATTCATTGTACATTTTCTTGACAAATATAGAGTCATGTCAATATGATCTTCTACATCCAGTCCAATCCAGTTTCCACCCCTTCTATTCCAGAAAAAGATCTTGTCAGGGTCACACACACAAAAATTTATCCAGTGATCACCGTTCTTTCCTCAACCAGACCTTTCCATTGCTTCCAACGTAACTGCTCACTTTTCTTCACAAAACTCTCTCATCTCTTAATGTCTAGGACCCCATGTTCTTGTAACTGAGTGCCTGCATTATTAGCTGCTTCATCGCAGTCTCCTTTGCTGGTTCCTTTTCTCCTCCTCCACCACTAAATGTCCTGGGCTCTCTAGGCGGCATTTTTTCAAGCCTATGGCTTTAAATAGAACTTGTCTGCTATGACTTCCACATCTGTACCTTAAGATTCAAACATGCCCTAGAACTCCAGAATCATATACCCAACACCCTGCTGGATATTTGTCCACAGGTGTTTTTTGTTTTTCTTTTTTTGTGTGTGTGGTAAGCGGGCCTCTCACTGTTGTGGCCTCTCCCGTTGCGGAGCACAGAATCTGGATGCATAGGCTCAGCGGCCATGGCTCACGGGCCCAGCTGCTCCGCAGCATGTGGGATCTTCCCGGACAGGGGCACGAACCCGTGTCCCCTGCATTGGCAAAGGACTCTCAACCACTGCACCACCAGGGAAGCCCTGGATGGATTTCTTGGTTCTCTTTTTGATCTTTGGCTTCATGAGAGGTCTGAGGGCGGCCATGATGCTGAGGAGGACGTGTCCCATATATTTTCTGTTCTCTGTCCCTGCATTCTTTATGACTATTTAAATATTTTCAATATTCAATTTTTCTTTACCATGGTCTTAGTAGCTATAACTTTTAAGTTTATGCAGTAGGAGCTCTAGGGTTTGCAATATGCATCTTATCACAGTCTACCTTCAAGTAATATCATGCCTCTTGAATTTTAATGTAAGAAATGTATAACAGTATATTTCTATCATGCCCTCCTCTTCTTTATACTTTTATTGTCAAATAATCTACATCTTCATTGGCATAAACCCCACAAATATATCATTTTATAATTTAAACAATAAAATACATTTTAAAGAAATTTTAAAATGAAGGAATTTAAAAAAACTTACCTACATAGAGCTTCCCTGGTGGCACAGTGGTTGAGAGTCCGCCTGCCAACACGGGTTCGTGCCCTGGTCCGGGAAGATCCCACATGCCGCAGAGCGGCTGGGCCTGTGAGCCATGGCCGCTGAGCCTGCGTGTCCGGAGCCTGTGCTCTGCAATGGGAGAGGCCACAACAGTGAGAGGCCCGCACACCACAAAAAAAAAAAAAAAAAAAAAATTTACCTACATAGTGACTATTCACAGTATTTTTTATTTCTTAGTAAAACTGGTTTACTCTTTCTTCAGCCTGAAGAAATTTACTGTAAATTTTCTTCTTGTGCAGATCTTTGGGTGATGAATTCTCCACATTTTTCTTTTCCTGAACATATTTTTATTTTCGCTTCATTTCTGAAGAATATTTTTTCTGGATATAGAATTTTAGGTTGACAGACCTTTTTCAACATTTTAAAGATGTTGTTCCAAAATATTCTGGTTTGCATTGTTTCTGATAAAAAGTCAACAACTTTCTTATGGTTATTCTCCTGCACTTAATCTCTCTTTTCTCTGGCTGCTTTTAAAATTTTCTCTTTAACAATGATTTTATAAAATTTGAATTATGTGCCTTTGCTTTTCTTTTTCTTGATTAGAATTCTTGAGCTTCTAGGACATGCAGGCTTATAATTTTGAACAAATTTGGAAAATATTAGCCATTATTTATTCAATTCCTGTCCACCTCCTTCCTGGAACTCTAATAACACTATTGTTAGAGTTCTTAGTACCATCCCATATTTCACCAAAGCTAAATATATCTGTATGGATAATTTCTAATGTTATGTCTTTAAGCTCACTGATATTTTTTCTGTAGTGTTTAATCTGCACATAATGTATTTTGGGTTCTAGACATTCTATTTTATTCCTTTTAATATATGGAATTGCTGTCCTCACTATGTTCATGTTTACATCAACCCTTGAATGATCTGGACAATTCCCTTTTCCCAGTGCTGAGGCAACTGAATTAAAGTTCAGGGGTCACCTAGGTAAAGTACAGGGGAACTACTGTTATACATTTGTCACAGTGAAAAATGATCTTTCATCATAGGTCTCTCTTCCAGTCAATGGGTTCATGGTCTGAGAATCAGATCACATCTGGAATCTAGGGGAAAAAATTGTGACTTTTTAATGGGCAGCTTCCCTCTGCCTCCTTATCATTTATTTTTATTTATTTTGATTGTACATATTATGCAAAATGCTTGCTTGCTGCATTTTCATATTTCTGTAAGGACTAACATATCCTGTTAACCATTTCTATATCTCACTGTGAGTCAAGCTTCCTCATCTGCCACAGAGATCTTGTTGCTCATTGTGATAATTGCACTTACCTTGCTTTTGATTGCTAAGCACTACCATCTCCGCTTTGTTATTTTGAGATGCAATCAAATTAATTGCTATCAGGATTCCCAGTCCTAAAACAGCATCTCTTACTGTCATTCTTTGCCTAGAGAGAACAGCCATCCCTGAGCTCCTAAACAATTTTTGTTCCCCTTTCACCAGTTACTTGCTTAGTACTGTCACCTGGCATGTCCTCTAGGCCTTCGCATGAAATACTGTCAGCTGTTTATCCAGCTTTATGTAATATATCTTACCTACCTCTCTTTCTGAATCTGAATCCTTTTTCCATCATCAGCCCTGATAACTCTGACATTCCTACCTAATTTATTTTGTGTCAGTATTTTTTTTACATGTTTCTAATAGCTATCCTAGGAGAGAATAGCATGATCTCCCACTGTAGATGCCAGAGTGTTAAATTCTATTTCACAGGACTATCTCCCATATTGATAAACTCCCCCATCCACAACTTTCATTTTTGTTCTGTTCCCCTTCATTCAGCATCCTTAACATATACAATCCTGTGCATCTACTCTTGTCTCCTCATGGTATATTGGTACATATTAGCCAAATCCTGCAGCAATGGTAGCACATAGTTTTCCTCATTCCTTAGCAAGCCTAATAGTTCTCCATATGGATGTTCTGGGATTTCTGCTGGTACTATCTTAGATCAGGTTTCCTGAAAATGGGGATTTTTAATGGGAAAGTTGATGGACAATGCTCTTAGGAAGTTCACCTGGAAGAATGTGAGAAAGGCAGAATCTGGCAGAAGGAGAAGCTGAATCACAATGTACAGCTGACCCTCGAATAATGAGAGAATTGTTGAACAACCCTCCACACAGTTGAAAATCTGAGTATAACTTATAATCGACCCTCCCTCTATGTGGTTCCTCCTTATACACAGTTCTGCATCCATGGATTCAGCAACTGCAGATCGGATAGTACTGTAGTATGGTAATGATCTATTTCTGGATCTCAGTGCTGGTTACACAGTATGTTTAGTTTAAGAAAATCCACTGAGTTTTAAATTAACAATAGATGGAAATTAATGCAGGCATATTGTAATTCAGTGAGATTTTTTACGGGTTAGAGGTTTAGAAAAACGTTTTTAAAAATCTGTATTAAAAAAAATCTGTATTAAAAGATACTTGTCAGAGCCAATTATTTTCAGAAAAAAAAGTTTTCTTAAATGAAAATAAAGATGAAAAGACAAAACTTTAAATACTCTAAAAAATTTCCCCGGAGTTGGATTTTTTTCAGTTTATATAATGCAATCTGCTTAAACTGATCTATTCTAAACAGTCTTTCATCACTGTGACCGTCCAAAATTAACAACTTTTATTTATATATGTAAGGTCCTTCCAGGGTACATTTGAATCATCAAAGACAGACAAAGATGTGTTTAATTTCATTTAAGTTTATTTGGTTAAATTTTCTCTCTTTGAACATCAGTAGAGCCATGTGTGATATCTAATGGAAAATATTTCAGATTATTTGCTTAAGGAGATGGTCATGTGTGAGTCTATCATCTATTATTTATATTTTAAAGACATTTAATTTTAGAACTATATAATTTTGTTCTCTATTTTCTTCCTTCCTTCTTAGGTGTACACCTAATACATAGATGGATTTACAAAAGTATAGGAACTAGAATGTTTATAACATCACTGTTTATAATAGGCCAAAACTGCCAACTACACTATTAATGCCTATCAACACTAGAATGGATAAATAAACTGTGGTATATGTCCATAATAGTAGTATGTAACAATGAGAATAAAAATCAAACTCCACGTACAACAATATAAATGAAACTCACAGACATATCAATTGAAAGAAGTTCAATTATTCATGAAATACTCATGAATTCAAAGTTCAATTATTCATGGCTGAATAATATTCTGATGTGTGTGAGTGTGTATCACAATTTGTTTATCCATTTAGCTGTCAACACTTAGGTTGTTTCCATGTCTTGACTATGAAATAATGCTGCAATGACCATGACGGTGCAGATGTCTCTTCAACATAATGATTTTGTTCTCTTTGGATATACACTCAGAAGTGGAATTGCTGGATCATATGGCAGTTCTATTTTTAATTACTTGAGGAACCTCCATACTGTTTTTCATAGTGGCTATACTAAAACACTTCCTGATGTAAAATTCCTATACACTAGCAATGAAAGATCAGAAAGAGAAATTAAGGAAACAATCCCATTTACCATTGCAACAAAAAGAATAAAATACCCAGGAATAAATACCTAAGGAGGCAAAAGAACTGTACTCGGAAAACTAAAAGATACTGATGAAAGAAATAAAAATGACACAGACAGATGGAGAGATATACCATGTTCTTGGATTGGAAGAATCAATATTGTGATAATAACTATACTACCAAAAGCAATCTACAGATTCAATGCAATCCCTATCAAATTACCAGTGGCATTTTTCACAGAATTAGAACAAAAAATTTTACAATTTGTATGGAAACACAAAAGACCCCGAATAGCCAAAGCAATCTTGAAAAAGAAAAAATGGAGCTGGAAGAATCAGGCTCTCTGACTTCAGGCTATAACACAAAGCTACAGTAATCAAGACAGTATGGTACTGGCACAAAAACAGAAATATAGATCAATGGAACAGGATAGAAAGCCCAGAGATAAACCCACGCACCTATGGTCAACTAATCTATGACAAAGGAGGCAAGGATATACAATGGAGAAAAGACAGTCTCTTCAATAAGTGATGCTGGGAAAACTGCACAGCTACTTGTAAAAGAATGAAATTAGAACGCTCCCTAACACCATACACAAAAATAAACTCAAAATAGATTATAGACCTAAATGTAAGGCCAGACACTATAAAACGTTTACAGGAAAACATAGGCAGAACACTCTGACATAAATCATAGATGTTTTCTGACCCACCTCCCAGAGTAATGAAAATAAAAATAAAGAAATGAGGGGCTTCCCTGGTGGCGCAGTGGTTGAGAGTCCACCTGCCGATGCAGGGGACGCGGGTTCGTGCCCTGGTCTGGGAAGATCCCATATGCCGCGGAGCGGCTGGGCCCGTGAGCCATGGCCGCTGAGCCTGTGCATCCGGAGCCTGTGCTCCGCAACGGGAGAGGCCACAACAGTGAGAGGCCCGCATAACACACATAAAAAAAAAAAAGAGGGCCTCCCTGGTGGCGCAAGTGGTTAAGAGTCCGCCTGCCGATGCAGGGGATGCGGGTTCGTGCCCCGGTCTGGGAGGATCCCATATGCCGCGGAGCGGCTGGGCCCGTGAGCCATGGCCGCTGGGCCTGCGCATCCGGAGCCTGTGCTCCGCAACGGGAGAGGCCACAGCAGTGAGAGGCCCACATACCGCAAAAAGAAAAAAAAAAAAAAAAAAAAAAAAAAAAAAAGAAAGAAAGAAATGGGACCTAATTAAACTTAAAAGCTTTTGCACAGCAAAGGAAACCATAAACAAGACAAAAAGACAACCCTCAGAATGGCAGAAAATATTTGTAAACAAAGCAACTGACAAGGGATTAATCTCCAAAATATACAAACAGCTCATGCAGCTCAAAATCAAAACAACAAACAACCCAATCAAAAAATGGGCAGAAGACTTAAATAAACATTTTTCCAAAGAAGACATACAGATGGCCAAAAACACATGAGAAGATGCTCAACATCACTAATTATTAGAGAAATGCAAATCAAAACCAAAATGAGGGATCACCTCACACCAGTCAGAATGGCCATCATCAAAAAATCTACAAACAATTAATGCTGGAGATGGTGTGGAGAAAAGGGACCCTCTTACACTGTTGGTGAGAATGTAAATTGATACAGCCACTATGGAGAACAGTATGGAGGTGCCTTAAAAAACTAAAAATAGAACTACCATATGAACCAGCAATCCCTCTCCTGGGCATATACCCAAAGAAAACCATAATTCCAAAAGATACTTGCACCCCAATGTTCATTGCAGCACTATTTACAATAGCCAGGACATGGAAGCAACCTAAATGTCCATCAACAGGGGAATGGATGAAGAAGATCTGGTAAATATATACAATGGAATATTACTCAGCCATAAAAAGGAACAAAACGGTGCCATTTGCAGAGATGTGGACCTAGAGACTGTCATGCAGAGTGGGGTAAGTCAGAAAGAAAAAAATATATATCATATGTTAACACATATATGTGGAATATAGAAAAATGGGACAGATGAACCTATTTGCAAAGCAGAAATAGAGACACAGATGTAGAGAACAAACGTATGGACACCAAGGGGGGAGAGGGGAGTGGGATGGATTGGGAGATTGGGATTGACATATGTACACTACTGTGTATGAAGTAGATGGCTGGTGAGGGCCTACTGTATAGCACAGGGGGAAAAAAAAGAAGGTACAATCTGTTTGCAGGCCATATATTAAGTTAACCTTAAAAATGCATTCCAATATACATTAGGTGCAGACAAATACTGTTTGATTCCACTTATACAAGGTACCTAGAATAGTCAACTTCATAGAGTCAGAAAGTACATTGGTAGGTGCCAGGGGCTGGGAGGTGGGGGGGGGGTGGGGGAGGGGGAATGGGGAGTTAGTGTTTAAAGGGGACAGAGTTTCAGTTTAGGAAGGTGAAAAATTCAGGAGGTGGATGATGGTGAGAGCTGCACAACGTGAATGTACTTAGTGCCGCTGAACTGTATGGTAAAATAGGGTTAAAATAGTATGTTTTATACTACGTGACTTTACCACAATAAAAAAACATTTAAAAAATTAAAACAAATGTTAGATTTGTTATTTCTCAGTACTGCTGTAAAACCTACCTAACAAATATTATCGTCCATTTGTTGAGTGCAATTGATATTTGCCTAGGAAAGCTGATGTGTCAGAAATAAAAATATTATAGCCAGAGTATTCAGTGTTTACCTTTCCCACATATCTTAAGTAAGAAACTTAAGTTCAGGGAAGTGAAACAATTTGAGGGAATAATGGAATTAGTAAAAAGTAAAACAAATCTGTCTCAATTGAAGTGTTAATATTTACTCTATACCATCTCTCCAAAAGAAAAGAAGTTGTGTATAGAAGCCATATGGGTTTTTCTGTTTATATCCCACCACCCAACCAAATAAGTTATTAACATACCATATTCCAATAACAAAGAAACATGTTCCTGCAATTACCCTAATATGGGCATCAGAGCCACTATCTGAGCTAAAATCTATTGGACTTAAGAGGCCAGCATCACTCCTGTAACACATTAAGTAGCTTCCTGGGGAGTAGAGGTTGAAGAAGCAATGATCCTCTGAGAGGAGGTATTTGGAATATATTTGTGTCTGAACTTACCCACATTTATATGTGACATTCCAGAGTCACACCATCATAGCTCTTCTCCTTAAATCAGAAAAGTTGTCAAACTATACAGAGAGTCATTGTTGAAGTTACTTTGTAGTGCATATAAAATTACTTAGTGTGGACTTCCCTGGTGGCGCAGTGGTTGAGAGTCCGCCTGCCGATGCAGGGGATGGGTTCGTGCCCCAGTCTGGGAGGATCCCACATGCCGCTGAGCAGCTGGGCCCGTGAGCCATGGCCGCTGAGCCTGCGCGTCTGGGGCCTGTGCTCTGCAACGGGAGAGGCCACAACAGTGAGAGGCCACAACAGTGAGAGGCCCGCGTACTGCAAAAAAAAAAAAAAAAAAAAATGTTTCATTGATAAAAATCAAGTTCCTGGAAACAAATTTGGTAAAAACCTATGCCTTCTCCCATGATATGTTTCACAACAAAATAAAACTAGAAACATTGAAAAAGATAATCAGGAAATAGCAAAAATAAAATACATAAAATGACAGGAAAATCACAAACCTTTCAACATCATCTATAGATAAGCAGTTCTTTTTCTCTTCCCAACAAAAATTAAGAAACATTAATACTGCATCACATCAAGTTTAAATTCTAATTTCTGAGGTTAACAGAAATGTTTGCAAATGTTAAGTTATAGCTAATGAACTAACATAAATGAACCAGTATCCTAATAGTTTTCTTTTATTAAACCAGGATGATCAAAATCAGAAAAAGTAAACACAATGAGCTATGTGCTGTAGACATTACAAATAGTAAGTGCATTATTAAAGTTCTCTTTGATAATCTTTTCTAAAATCAATTCCAAAAACGTTTCCTCAAGCCAAAGTGAGTCTATGCACTAACAGACAAAGCCACCCATGTATGATTTTCTTATTGTTTTGAATTTCAATTCCAGCTTTTCTCTTTCCTGTGGAACTGATAAGAAAAAGCATAAGTACAAAGAGGTTCAGCAGAGCAAACTAAGCACATGCACATAAAAAACACCCATTAACGTATGTTGACACACAAGCTGCCCATAGGCAGTATCTTTTAATGGTTCTTAATTTTGTTGCTTACTACATTGATGGACTTAGAGATTTTCATACTAGGTGAAGTAAGTCAAAAAGAGAAAGACAAATACCATATGATATCACTTATATGTGGAATCTAAAATATGACACAAATGAACCTATCAACAAAACAGAAACAGACTCACAGACATAGAGCAGACTTGTGGTTGCAAAGAGGGAGGAGGGTGGGGAGGGATGGACTGGGAGTTTGGGGTTAGTAGATGTAAACTATTATACATAAAATGGATAAACAACAAGGTTCTACTGTATAGCACAGGGAACTATACTGAATACTGTTCAGGCAACAGAAGTACTAGCTAGATTGGAGACGGGGTATGGGCACGAAAGCAAGCAGAGTCAGAGCACATTTAGGTGTTTGAATTTTGTGCTTAAAATATTTTAAGCAGGATTACTCCAGAGAAATGTTTACATCATGGAAAGATCACTCTGCCCCATAATTGAGAATTGATTGTAGGTGGGCAGGGGTAACAGATAGAAACCTATTGGGAAAATTTGAGACCAGAAATAATGCAGAGGAAATGTTGAAGAGAGGGTAATTTGGAGATTTTTTTAAATTAACTTTTATTGGCGTATAGTTGATTTACAATGTTGTGTAGTTTCTGCTGTACAGCAAAGTGAATCAGTTATACATATACATATATCCACTCTTTTTTAGAGTCTTTTCCCATATAGGGCATTACAGAGTATCGAGTAGAGGTCCCTATGCTATACAGTAGGTTCTTATTAGTTACCTATTTTTGGAAATGGAGTCAATAGGTCTTTTTGATTAGTAGGATGTACGAGAAGAACGACAGAAATAACCTCCATATTTCTGGCTTGAGAATCTAGGTTATGGTGGGACATTCATCAAAATAAGGAATAGTGGGAGAAGGTCAGCTTTTGGAGGGAACACGATTTCAATTTTGGGCAAACTGCCTACCGTAAGCGAAGTGAAGCTGTGGCTGGAGATGCCAAACAGACAGCTATGGTTCTACAACTCTGAAAGTTTGGTTTCAACTCTCAGGCAGAGCAAGAAAAGTCTCTCTGTAACTCAAGCCTAAATCTCCAACACAGTCCTGTCCCTGAAAGCTCGCCCTACACCAGCCCCTTGCACTCTTAGCCCTTTGTCCACATCTGCCTTTTGACGTTGTACCCCTTAATTCTGGGGCTCACCGAAACCCGGAAAGTCTAGCCTCCAGGGTGCTGAAAGATAAGAAAGCCCTTGTAATAAGAAAGGTCACTCCTAGGCTTTGAGCCAGGACCTCGCCCCGCCCCCGCGCTGCCTCCAACCAGGGGGGTGCGTGGCCTGGAGGCGGGGCCCTCTTTTCCCGGAGGGTTGGTGCCCCTGTCACCCCGCCCCCTGCTCCCTACAAAGGCGCGTCTACCCGTGACGCTATCCTAGCATCAGGCCAACGGCGAGCTTCTTTGCTTACTGGGCACAAGGAAGTCCGCGGGCACTTGGAATGCAGACTCGAATGAAGATGTAAAAGTGGGGGCTTCCCTGGTGGCGCAGTGGTTGAGAGTCCGCCTGCCAATGCAGGGGACGCGGTTTGAAAGTGCCCCGGTCCGGGAGGATCCCGCATGCCGCGGAGCGGCTGGGCCCGTGAGCCATGGCCGCTGAGCCTGCGCGTCCGGAGCCTGTGCTCCTTAGCGGGAGAGGCCACAACAGTGAGAGGCCCGCGTACCGCAAAAAAAAAAAAAAAAAAAGTAAAAGTGAGCCTTGAGCATGGCCATCAACGGTAAGCCAGTGGGACAATTCAGTAAACTGTTGTCTCCACGCTCCCGCTCGCTGCCGAGAAGGGTGTAGCTACGGCGACTGAGCAGCGCCAAACTTCTTCAAACGAAATCTCACGAGGGAGCCTAGCAAGCTGAGTATTGGCACCGTCGCCAAGCTCCACCTTGGCTCCACAAGTACCCAGATCTTCATGCGGGGTATCTGCTTCAATCTTGCGTTGTAGTCTTTCCAATAATCCCGTTCTTCTGTTTAAAAAAAAAAAAAAAAAAAAAAAACTGCAAAAAGAATAAAAGAAAAAAAGGTTGTGTGCGTTATTCTTACTTTCAGAAATGTCAGTGCAAAATCAACCCAACTGTGATCTTCCATGAGGTGTGCTCAGCCACAGGCCCACAAGAGCGAGAATGAAGGCTTTCTCAGCCATTGCTGGGAAGCTAATACACCACTTCCCAGACTCACAACTGGGCTCTGGCTAGTCACAGAGTGAGGTGTATGATACACTACAAAAGAGGGTTGCTTTATTAGTGTACACTGTTCTCTAATGCTCTTAGCTTGTTCTCATGTCCTCATTCTTGTGGGGGGAGGCAGAAGAAGAGACTTAAAGGTACCAGTTAAAGGTAACTCGGTCTATTTGGGGTAAATGCAGTCTTTTCAGGATTTCCCTCTCTTCCCTTTTCTAGCCTAAAGGTCACATTAAGATAGAGGAAAGATTTGGCAGGGGTAGGAGTGGTCCTTAAAGCCCTGCTGGCCTCTGTTTCTCCCCCAAGCTACTGATAAAGTATGTGGCAGATAGAACTTGAGGTTTATTCTCTCAACATAACTGAGACAACTCAGGGATCCTCAACCTACCTGCACTTGGCCCCAACTCAAGTCTATCCAGCCTCTGAAACGTGTTTGCATCAGCATGTGGGCTCAGGTATTCCTAGAATCTGCTGTGCATTGTCTCTCACTCTCGCAATTATTTTAGCAACTTCTATGTGCGTCTAAAATAAAATTTTCAAACAAACAAAAATAAATCTCTTCCATGCCAGCCAGGAGCCAAGGGAAACAGAAACAGGACCTTCAGCACATTATTGCATAAACAAACAAGGCCATTAACGTTCTGCCACAGTCACTTGATGATGATTCAAAGTCACTTGCATAGCAGTGTCTTCTCAGAGTCAATATCTATCTGGTCTTTCTAGCCTCTTCTCTCCCCCATCTCTTCAGGCCCTGGCCCCGGAAGGGGAAAAGGGGTGTTGGGCCCCTGAAGACCCCAGGCCAACCACACCCCCTATTATCTACCCTCCTAATCTTTCTCCCTTTCCCAGTAAGAATTCTACTTAATCTCTGCTAGTCAGAACTCCTCCTAAGTTTGTCTTCTTTGCTCCGACCTTATGGATGTCTCTTTTCTAAGGGGTTACTCTTATAAGGGAGACACTAAGCTTTGTGACTTAGTCCTCACAGTGTGTGGAGAGCTGGGAGGGCATGAAGGGATGTTACAGGGAAACAGTATTTTTCTCTTTTTTGCTGCTGAGTCTCTGAACCTGCTTCCTATTGTTGGAGAATACCTCTACCTATTTCCTACCTCAGAGGCTGAAAATAAGAGATACTTACCTTCTTAGCCTCCTTGCAACCAGGCATATAGCACATGTCCTAAGTTCTGCCAATCAGGTGCTTCCTCCCAAGGCTTTGAATTGGGATGAAGAGAATGACAAACTATACAGAATCCATTCTGGTGATAGGTGGTAGAAGCAGCAATGGTCTTAGCTCTAGCGGGGGTGGGCAAAATTCAGTGGTAGTGGTATCAGAAGGGTGAGTGGTGACGTCTAGTATCCAGCTGCAAGGAGAACGGTGTCTTCACTAGACCAACTGCAGCATGATTGGGCCAGGGTTCCTGGCTGCAGAGCCCCTGACCTCACTCACTGGCCCTCATAGTGATTCTGTCAGCTGTCACTGAACTGCAGCTGGTTTGAGATTGCAGCTGTGCAGGGTGATTGAGCACATATAGACTATAGTAGCCAAGTTTAATACGAAAATAGATTCATTTGGGAACCAGCACAGGCTTTCCAGGAACTCATACTGCATAAGTCAGAATCAAGCCTTGGATGGAGATAGAATTTTTAATCCTGGAATCACAAGAAGTTCTCTAGGGGACCCTATACTGTAAAGGCAGCTGTAATTTGCATGAACTTAAGACTCATTAATTTATCCCATACACATTACAAAATATAAAATAGATAACCAACAAGGACCTACTTTATAGCACAGAGAACTATACTCAATATTTTCTAATAACCTATAAGGGAAAAGAATCTAAAAATATATATATATGTGCCTGTATAACTGAATCACTTTGCTGTACACCTGAAACTAACACAACATTGTAAATCAACTGTCCTTCAATTAAAAAAAAATAAGACCCATTGGTAGCACCAGGAACGAAGCACCTCAGACCTGGCTTTTCCTCAAGCTCAGTTTAGTAGGTAGCAATCTAATGGATTTTTTGCTAATTTTTTTTCTCTTTTATCTTGTTTCTTAGCCTTGGATAGATGACCCAGTTTGGACCTAATGCAGCAAGAAAATATCTGCAGGAAAAAAATCTTTTTTAAATGCATCTTTCAGAGTAGGAAAGTTTATGTCCATGTGACCTTACTGGACCTCTGAAGCACCCACCGTCTTGGTGGTGACAATAGCTACAGCACAGCTGGAGAAAGCTTGGGTTTCTGCAAGAGGAACGCATGAAAGCACAACTAACATCTCTACAGAAGATTTTTCCCAATAGAGTTTAGGTTCACAGACCCTGGCCAACCAGCACAGTATGACTAGTAACCTGACAGGCTTAAACAACAACTTTTCTCTTTCCTCCATCCCGCAGATAATCCTAAATAAATTGGCTGGCAACTGCAGTAAAGGTCTGGATTGTGCTGGAATCTGGGAATGTCATTTTTGCTTATGATAACTGCTGCTAGTGTTTTTCTAGCAGTGAGGCTGCTACTACACTGACCTTCTGTATGCTGTGCTCTTTGTTTTTTGTTTGTTTGTTTTTTCAGCAATAGAAACATCAATGGTTTAACGGATGGGTGATCTCGCACATCTGAAGCAAGGTCCTGGAGCTACATCCCACCATGTGCTGCGGACAGTGGGCAGGGCATGTTAGCAGTCTTTGTTCTGCTGTGCTCTTTGGAAAAGTAAGACACAAGAGAGAATTGCAGCTGGGTTAGGCCTACTTTGGAGGTTAGAGGAGTTACATCCATTTCTAGTATAACAGGGCAAGGTATGGTGATAGCACTAAGTGGTGGACAGTGTATAAAAGTTAAGTTTTTAATAAAAGCAGGACCATGTTTTCCATTTTAAACTTATCTCTTGGTACTTACCTGGGTGTCCAGTGGTTGAGACTCCGCACTTTCACTGCAGGGGGCACGGGATCAATCCCTGGTCAGGGAACTAAGATCCCACATGCAGTGAGATGTGCCCAAAAGTTAAAAAAAAAAAACAAAAAAAGTACCTCTTGTGCACTCAGAACCCTATGCAGCAGGTAAGATCTGAACATTCATGCATTCAGCCTTTACTTATTAAGGGTGCTATGAGTCAGGCACTGTTCTTGGCCTAAGAACAGAACAGACAAGGTCCCTGCACTTATAGATCTTACATTCTAGAGAAGGGAGAGGATAAACAGCAAAGGAAGAAATGATTTCCTCTCATTGCAAGTGCTAAGGAAAAATTGTATCAATTTATCAAACAGAGCGCATTACGTTTTAGGCAACTTGTTAATGTTTTACAAATATTCACTCATAACACCCTAAAAAGTAAGTGCATAATTATCCTCATTTTTAGATGGGAAACCTAAAGAGCAAAAAGGTGAAGTAATTTAGCTAGCGTGTAGTAAAGAGAGGATTCAAACCCCAGTGGTAGAACTCTGTTGCCTGAAACAAGCTAACAGGATTCAAAAGAGAAAGTTGGACAGAGGAGGGAAGTACTAATTTAGAGAGGGCATCCAGGAAAGGCTTATGAGCAGATGAATTTTGAGCTGAGACTTGAAAGTTGAGAAGAAATGGTCAAGCAAGGATTGTGACGGAGCTCTCCAAGCAGCATGAACAGTACATGCAAAGGACCTGTGGGGAGAATACCGTCACACCTCCTGGCACAAGAGGAGGTCACAGAGGGAGGCAGGGACTGGATTGTGTGGAATCTTGGAGGCCACAGTGGAAAGCATGGATTTTATTCTAGTTATAATGGGGAGCGCTTCAGAAGCAGGGGAGTAAAATGATCCGTTGTGCAAAAAACTACATATTCCCCTCTGTGCACTTACAAGAATGCAAATGCATAGAGAAAAGCCCAAGAGAACATACCACCTGATTAAGTGGTTAGTTCTGGGCATGATTTGGGACCATGGCAATGATCAACGGGACTTTGGCTTTTTCTGTTTTTTACCTGAAAAGCTACTTGTGTAATTATACAAATGAATAACTTCTAAAAACAATTTAAGCTCCATAAAATCCCATGTGTTGTGTAGCTTAAAACCCTCTCAGTTACAAGCAGCTGCATCACTCTGAACTAAACACAATATCTGTGGAGCTTGTGAACTCTGCTTCAGATACAAACCTGAATTATAGGATGTCTATCTCCCTTAGAGAAACCGCAAGCAGTCGTGTGTATCGCGTAGTGAGCAAAACCTCTTAGGGAGAAGTTGGTAAGACTGAAAAGAGGCACAGTAAATAAAGCTGATTGTGAGGCTGAGAAAACCCAAATAGGGAGTAAGAACTTGATAAATGAACTTGTTTACAAAATAGAAATAGACTCACAGACATAGAAAACAAAACTTATGGTTACCAAAGTGGGTGGGAGGATAAGTTAGGAGTTGAGATTAACAGATACACACTACTGTATATAAAATAGATAAATAACAAGGACCTACTGTATAGCACAGGAAAGTATATTCAATATCCTGTAATAATCTATGATGGAAAAGAATCTGAAAAATAGATAGATATGTATAACTGAATCACTTTGCTATACACCTGAAACACAACATTGTAAATTAAATATACTTGAATTTTTAAAAAGGGTTAAAAAAAAAAAGAGTAAAAACTTGGCTGGTTTCTCCCAGTTGGAAGCCATTGATAATTCTATGCATTGTCTAAACTATGAAAACCAGTTTCAGTATATAGTGAGCTACTGCCAGTTTTGTCTTTCTTTGTAGAATGTACCTGATGAAATGTGCTTTAAGAGTAACCTGGATTATCTTGGACACCTACTCCCATGACAGTTGAGCCACTTGGGATTTACTACCCACTTTCATATCTCATTGCTTTCAATCTTCCTCCTTCCTGTTCACACCCTCTCACTCATCACATGGCTTATTTCCTGCTACGTGACTCTTCACTTCAGCTCCTTTCATTATGCTTGGAGACTTTAGAACCCCTGTGCATGATCCAGCCAATGCCCTGCTTCCTAGCTGCTTAATGCCCTCACTTCCAGTGACTTTTTTATCCAGTCAACTCTGGCAACTTTTTCCCATAGTCACACCCTGGACGTGTTCGTTACCAGTTACCACTTCGGCAATCTCACATCCAAACCTTTCCAGCTCAAGTACTCCCGTTGCAGAATCCTTCCCTATCATGGCAACTTCCAACACATCCCTCTGTGTCTCTCTGGACACCCAGAGCCTCTTTCTGTCTTCCTCTCTGTCTTGCTTAGACTCCATGACTCATCATTATAATCCACAACCTTGCTTCTCTTTTCCTCCTAGAAAACTTTTCTTTTTACTCCTAGAAAACTTTGAGGTTTTCCAGCTTAAAATGTTTTCTAATTTCTATGATCATTTCTTTCTTGATGCATGAGTTATTTACAGGTATATTTCTTCATATCAAATATATGGGGATTTCCTAGTAATCTTTTTGTTGCTGATTTTGAGCTGAATGCCTTATTATCAGAGAACATACTCTGATTTCAATCCTTTTAAACATATTGAGGTTGGCTTCATGACCCAATTTTAGTAAAATGTGATACAATTTTAGTAAAGATTCCATGTATATTTGAAAAGAATGTGTAATTTGCAGTTTGGGGCTCAGGGTTCTATACATGGCTATTAGGTTAAGTTTGCAGATCATATTTTTCAAGCCTTTTATATCCTTACTGATATTTTGCCTGCTTGTTCTATCAGTTACTGAAAAAAATGTGTATAAAATACCCCACTATGACTGTAGACTGTGAGGAAAGCCTAATGATTTAACACAGATTAGTGGAAAATATAGAATGAGAAAATGCAAGGAAAAGTTCTGGAAAGAGTGATACAAGTTATTTTTACTTGGAAGTGACACCTCGATTTTTTTTTAATGAATTTATTTATTGTTTATTTATTTATTTTTGGCTGCATTGGGTCTTCGTTGCTGCATGCAGGCTTTCTCTAGTTGTGGCAAGCGGGGGCTACTCTTCGCTACAGTGTGTGGGCTTCTGATTGCGGTGGCTTCTCTTGTTGCAGAGCAGGGGCTCTAGGTGCATGGGCTTCAGTAGTTGTGGTGCACGGGCTCAGTTGCTCCACAGCCTGTGGGATCTTCCCGGACCAGGGAATTGAACCCGTGTCCCCTGCACTGGCAGGCGGATTCTTAACCACTTTGCCACCAGGGAGGTCCGACACCTTGATTTTAATCCCATCTTCTTCTCTTCCTATCTTCATAGACTTGGATAAATTTTTTAACTGCCCATAATCTCCTCCTAAAAGATATCATTTAAGTGCCTAGTAAGTAGTAAATGCTCAGTAAAATTTAATTTTCTTCCTTTTATGCAGAGGAACTGAAGGTTTACTCTAGAACAACACAGTGACTATAACTGTAGTCACCTGTAGTCACAGGCGGTTGGATATATTTATGCTTACCTGTGGGTAGAGTCCCTGGCGTGAACCATGGGTTCAGTACTTTCCATCTAATTCTCAGTATTAAAGAATCTCTTCAACATTTGTATATGAGAGGTGGCTTAACAAGTTTATTCACTATCTGTCGTTACACAACAAATTACTACAAAACCTAGATAGTTTAAAATCACAAACATTTATTTATTATTTCAGTTTCTATGAGTCATAAATCTGGGCCTTAAAGGGGGTACCTCCAACTCAGAGTTTCTCAAAATGTCTCTCACAAGGCTGTAATCAAGGTGTCGACTGGCTGCAGTCATCTCAAGGCCCATTTTGGGGAGGCTCCACTCTGAGCCCACTCCTGTGGCCACGGGCAGGCCTCTGTTATTTGCTGGCTATTGGGTGGAGACATGAGTTCCTTGCCACGTGGGCCTCTCCATAAAGCTCCTCACAACTTGGCAGTTGTCCTCCCTCAGAGCGAGCAAATGAGAGAGCAAGAGAAGGCACCTAGACAGAAGCCATAGCCTCTTTTTTTTTTTAATAGACTTCTTTTTTTTTTTTTTTTTTTTTTTTGGTACGCGGGCCTCTCACTGTTGTGGCCTCTCCCGTTGTGGAACACAGGCTCCGGACGCGCAGGCTCAGCGGCCATGGCTCACGGGCCCAGCCGCTTCGCGGCATGTGGGATCTTCCCAGACCGGGCACGAACCCATGTCCCCTGCATCGGCAGGCGGACTCTCAACCACTGTGCCACCAGGGAAGCCATAGACTTCATTTTTTAGAGCAGTTTTAGGTTCACAGCAAAACTGAGCAAAAAGTACAGAGGGTTCTTATATAACCCCTTCCCCAACACATGTACAACCACGCACATCGTGGACATCCCCCGCCAGAGTGGTAAATTTGTTACAACTGATGAGCCTATATTGACACACCATTATCACCCAAAGTCCACATTTAGGTATTGTACATTTTATTGGTTTTGACAAATGTATAATGATATGTATCCTACATTATTGTACCATACAGAATAGTGTCACTGCCTTAAAAATCCTCTGTGCTGGGCTTCCCTGGTGGCGCAGTGGTTGAGAGTCCGCCTGCCGATGCAGGAGATGCGGGTTTGTGCCCCGGTCCGGGAGGATCCCACATGCCGCAGAGCGGCTGGGCCCGTTAGCCATGGCCGCTGAACCTGCGCGTCCGGAGCCTGTGCTCCGCAACGGGAGAGGCCACAACAGTGAGAGGCCCGCGTACCGCAAAAAAAAAAAAAAAAAAAAAAACGTCTGTGCTCTGCCTGTTCATCCCTCTCTCTCCCTAACCCTCAGAAACCACGGATCTTTTTACTGTCTTCATTTTTTTTTTTTTTTTTTTTGTCTTTTCCAGAATGTCATATAGTAGGAATTATACAGTGGGGAGTCTTTTCAGATTGGTTTCTCTCACTTAGAACATGCACTTAAGTTCCCTCCATGTCTTTTCATGGCTTGATAGCTCACTTCTTTTTAGCACTAAATAATATTCCACTGTTTGGATGTACCACAGTTTATTTACCGTTCCATCTGCTGAAGGACATCTTGGTTACTTCCAAGTTTTGGCACCCCATAGTCTTTTTGTAACCTAATCTTAGAAATAACATCCCATTACTTCTGTGGAATTCAGTTCATTGGAAGCAAATCAATAAATCCAGCCCGCACTCAAAAGGGAGAGATTACACAAGGGTGTGAATATCAAGATGGGGGAGGGAGGATCATAGAAGCTATCTTGGAGGTTGCCTACCACACCAGGGAAGACAAGTGTTTACAGCTACCTTGACCATGCCCAACCAGCCACATCAGTGAAAGGATGCCCTTTATAGTGTCTGTGCCTGAAAAGAGTCTACTCGTGTTTTATTGTAGAATAATTTACCAGAGTACTAAAACTACTGAGCAACACAAATGGATGCTCTTTTTGCTCATTTTGAGAATGATCCTAAAGCAATGCACAGCACTATAAAATTTGCTGCCAGCTCATTTTACTAGAAAAATAGAATCTACTTGTGGCACATTTTCTTGTACAGCTGCCCATTCCATTCTTTTTAAAAAAGAGACCTCCCAATTAAACTATGCCATTTATTCCACTCCTCCCTGTACTGCAGAGTGGAGTATATAATAGAGGACAAAATATCTGATAAATAAAATAATTCCAGTATTATTGCATATATTATATCACATATATTTACTTATACTTCTGTACAGAAATGACAATGAGCTGAATATACGGTTTTACAAAGTAGGCATCCACTTGAGAAATGTTTGGATGTAATGTTAAAGTGCAATGTGCAAAATTTAAAATAAAGAATATTTATTAATGCTCACAGTAAAATATGTATATATGTGATATCATTTTATATATAGACTGATAAAATATCACTGGAATGTATATATGAATTCAGATTCTACATTTTTTTGGTAGGGAAACTTTATACTATTTACCCTCAAGTGGAATGGAAGGGTGAAATCTGGTGCTTTTTTTCATCCACAGATCCTAAAATTCCCATACTAGTCCAACATTTGGGGGAAAAGTATTTGTGAAACCATCTCTCGGTGGGAACAGTGGATCTACATGCTTATTTACAACTTTTAACAGATGAATCCCTTAACTCTCTGAGAGATGTGTCCAAATGTAGCATGGAACCTCTGCTCTTTGCCTTATTGGATAGTTACATCCAACCTGAATATGTTAAACAATTTGTTGATTTCTGCCTCAGGTGGAAACATGAAGGTCCACAATAGTTAGAAAACAGTGGCACCATGTCACCACAAGAGGGAGTAAAGAGCCACAAAAACATCTCATACGGCTAGGCTCTAGCATTTTGGAGAAAACAGAACTTTTGCTGTTTCTATTCCCGCCACACTCTTACCTCTTCTAATAATCCAGAGACTTTCTTCTGGCCAAAGGCAGGCCCAATACCTGCAGATCTCTCTGTAGAGATGAAGAAAATAGAACCGGGAGCAGCTTACTTCTGTGCTGTCCCAGGCTGACTTTCCAGAGGAATGCTCCCAGATACCGATTCACACAGAAGTGGGTTCCTGTCTCATTGTTGAAGACACCCTTCAGTGCCTGCCTCTGCTCTCTGATTCACCACCCAAGCCCAAATATCTGGTTTATGAGAACACATGCAATGTTCAGTGATTCAAGTAGTTCTTGAATTAACTTGCCACAGCACTAAAGTAACTAGGTAATACAGTGGCCAATGAGTAACTTTCAAAGGCCAACAGTAAGCACTCAATAAGCAGAGAAAGGTCAGACTTTGAGCCTAAGAAAACACACCTTTCTTGGAATGACATAAATAGAAATCCTCAGTTAAAATCCACAATCATTGCTGAGTCCTTTGCGCCTGGGGAAGTTCTAAAACTCTGAGCCCCATAAATGGTAGCACATTATACCCAATTAACCATACAGGGTGTTTGGGGATTTTTTCATTGTTAGCACAGCCTGGGGAAAAAAAATGATGAATAGAGCTGAATAAGATAGTTTTCCCTCATCAGAGTTAGTCAGACGCTGCAGGCAGAATGTCAGGCAAAAAATACAGGGAAGAGTAAATACAATGGGAGATAACTTATGACTGTGACCATAGAAATGTGATTCCTTGAGTCCTGACTGATGCTTACTAATCCTGTTTGGATTCAACAGAACAGGTTTCCAAACTACGATTTAAAACTTTTCTTGAAAATAAGTTATCAAATCACTGCCGCAAGAGTTCCCTCTTTTACTAGATTTCTATGATAACTCTTTTCCAAAGAGTTCAAAGTGTTGTACTGAATAGAAATGTGAATTTTTAAAAAACACTGTCAGAGGCAAAGCTTAATCTAGTCATGGTGCTGGGAAAAAGGTTGGGAGATGGGAAAAACCATAACCAAGATGTCTTAAAGACTGAAGATGACTCCAGATGGCTGAAGAAAGAGCAATGGCGACATGTTTGGGCCTGAAAACATTCAGCTAGCTAAAGGAATGATAATACAGCCATGGCCCTGTACAATAGCAATCTTGAAAGCTTGGGGGAGCTAATTGTAACTTGGGAGACACGTCACATCTTGAATCTTGGAATCTTCCAACAGACTTCAGATCCAGAACGTTTCATGATACAATTCCCAAAACTCCTCTCCCTAACACTTTTCTGCCATGAACACTGGTGCCTCTTCTACAGTGCTCATTTATTATGAAGAAATATATGCCTCCAACTCACCACATACTTGTATTCCTGCCATTGTATCAGTGCTCCTTCCCAGCTTTAGATCTGCTCAAGTCAACATGATTTTACAGTTGGGCCCCAAAAGCTCAGAAACGCCTGAGAAGCAGGTCAGCCTTGTACAAAGACCAAGTCTCTAAGTCAAGCTCTCTGTAAGGAGCCTCAGCAAAGGAACGTGAAGTCCCGGTGGCTTGTCATGATCCATCTCTGCAGTCAGGGGAATATGAAGCTTTGATTGGTCAGACCTGGGTCACAGGCCACGCTTAGAGCTGGGGGTGAAATTAGCTCTATCTACATTGAGAGTAGGAGAAGAGTAGATCCCCAGTTAATGTGAGAAGCTATTAGAAATAGAGTAAATGGGGACTTTCCTGGTGGCACAGTGGATAAGACTCCACGCTCCCAATGCAGGGGACCTGGGTTCGATCCCTGGTCAGGGAACTAGATCTCACATGCATACCACAACTAAGAGTTCTCATGTCACAACTAAGGAGCCTGCATGCCGCCACTAAGGAGCCTGCCTGCTGCAACTAAGACCCGGCTCAACCAAATAAATAAATAATTTTTTTTTTTTTTAAAGAAAGAAATAGTGTAAATGAATTCTGGGCAGACAAGAAGTAACACGTGTCTACCTCCACCACTTTTCAGGCCTTCCCTCTCTAGCATATCCTACACAGGCCCATTTGGCTTCCAGGGAACCTTGGATGTCTGAATCTAGTGAAAATAGAGCCCTTGGTGTTGTGCAGTGTGGTGGCTCTGACTATTCACAACCACATACCAGGTCATTGCTGTGTGATGTGGATCATTCGTATCCATTTGCTCAATACTGTTTGAGTCTCTGCTCATATCTTTTGTTAATTTCTATTGTCACTAAGTCACCCACCCCACCATACACACACACACACACACACACACACACATCACAGGGAGACAAGCCAAGCCAATGATAACATCTGACAGCAACAAAAAAGACCTCAGATAATAGGCATCATGGTGATAGGGGAAACTTCAAGGATGGTCAGTGTGATGTAAGGTGTTCATTACCACTGCTTTAAATTCATCTTAGAACAAGGCATATCATCGGTACAAAATTCATGTAAAATAAATCATTTGCTTCAAATAAACATCTCTATTCCCCCCTTTCAGCATTGTATTAAAAAAAATAAGTTAAAAGAGTAGATACTTTTTACCCACATCTGGTTCCCATATTAAGCACATGTAATCAAATCAATTATTGAGTGGTTCACTAGGAAAGAGTGATTGTCCATCCACAGTGAGACATCTTCTCCAAATTTTCAGAGCAGCAAGCAGATACAATGAGAATATAACAATTCTTCCAGGAAGGACATTCTTTTTCCTCAAAGTGATCCAGTTCTGCCCCCACAGTGTGTAATTTGCCACTGGAACATCCCACTATCAGCCTTTTGGATGATCCTGGGGGTACTGACTCCTAGGAACTAGGTCTCCTGATGCTCTCAGACCTACCGTGAACAAATGTGGGCTCAGGAACTGGAGGGTGAGGACTCCCATCCTGCTAGATTGGAGAGCGCAAAGGCAAGGAGCAGTGTGTGTGTGGTTAAAAGGGCAGCTACCATCCCAGCTCCATCACATACCAACTGTGTGCCCTTTAACAGTCCTTTCTTTCTGAACCTGAGTTTTCTCATCTGTAAAATGGTGATAAGAGTTCCTACCCTCTAGAGTTGTGATGGAGACAAGATGGTCCACAGAGAGAGTTTAGCATAGTGTCAGGCACATGGTACTAAATAAAGATTGGTTTTGATTTGTGTTATCTTTTTTTTTCTCACTTTGTTTTTAAGTGCCCAAGAGGTAAAGCTTGGCCTGAACTCTTACTTCCATCAGGAGGACTGTCATTGACAACTTAGAGCAACCTTAAACAAGAGGAACTCAGTTAGATAACTTGGTCTTTCACTAAATATAAGAAAACAACCAGTACTTAGATTTCCCTTTACTTACCAACTTGGAAGAGCTAGCAAATTTTAGTCAGCCTAAGGAATGTTTAAAAACCCTAATATCCTCTTTCTAGAGAATTTGTCCTTCTAGTTTACATTATTTTGACTCAATTCTGGCTCAAAGATATAATATGATGCATCACACAATACAAAAAGGAAAAGGTCAGAGCATTATTAAGAGTGATAGCTTCTACTTGAGGATATACTAGACATCCTGCTATGAATGTTTTATGTGCCTTAGTGATTATTTGAGATAGGCACTGGATATGCCCATTATACAGATGAGGAAACTGAAAAATGAAATGAAAGAAAAGAAGTTTCAAAGAAATGAAATCACATTCCCAAGCTTCAAGTACGAAGCTTGTTTTCTTAACCTTAGGCCACTTTGCAGTCTTCCAAAATACTTTCAGTGATTGCAAATGCTTAAAAATAATAAACCTTAATTTGAATCAATATATTCTCATGATACTTTAGGACAGACTTTAATTCTGAGTTCTAGCTGGTCTGTCTCCACTGACCAGGTCAGGTGCCTACTAGTCTGTTTCTAGGCAAAGTTTCCTGGCACTAAGTTTTCTTAGGTTCCCTCTCCCTTCTCTAAAAGAGCAAGAACTTTCCACAGGGAATATAAAACCAACCTAGAAATCATCTTGTATCAATCAGAACTCTTTCAGTTATAGTAAAGAAACTTGACTCAAATTGGCTTAAGCAAAAAAATTAAATGTATTGGCTCCTGAAACTGGAGAAGTCCAGGGGAAGGCAACTGCAGGTGAGGCTGGAAGTACTGCCTCAGATGATAGCATCAGGACTCACTTTCTCTCCATCTCTCCATCCCTCCACTTTCCAGGTTCCTTTCTTTCTCAGCCTGCCTCTCTCCTCAAGGAAGCACACTGGCTGCCAGAAGCTCCAGACTCATAGCCTCATAGTTTCAAGCCCAGGGGGAAGACAGAAGGATTCTTTCCCTGTATCTCTAGCAAAAGTCCTAGGATGATTTACGGTTGAGCCTGATTGCACAGCTGCATTACATGTTCATTCTTGAATCAATCACTGACACAAAGGGGAGGCCATGCTCTGATTGACCAGACCCACATCATGTGCCCAACTGTCATCAGAGTTACCATCAGCATCTGGATAGAGAGCTGGAGAGAGGTGGTACTGCTGTTCTACAGAGAAACCAGCATGTTGTTAACAATAGAAAGAGAATGGATGCTGAGCAACAAAATGTAAATGACCACAACGTAAATGATGTTAGGTCCTAATACCCTATGAGCCTAGGGACTCAACTACACATACTCTTAACTAAACTCTGGGCCCATGAATGACAACGTGACATAACATTAGAAATCAGAACAATTCCTAAAATCATGGCCAGATAACGATTGCCAACCTATGGGCAGAGGTCCTAAGTTCGGGCAAAATATAGATTTAAGGAGTTAATATAAAGCATCTCTCACTCAACAATTAAGTTATGCCAGAGTCAATACCTGTGAATCCAGAGCAATGTAACAAGTATCAGTCATCCCTCTTTCCCCACACTCACTTTGTCATGACCTTGGAAATTCCAGGATTTAAAAGAAAGGAGCCGTAACAGAGACTAAAGGAGCCAGAGGCATGCAGGCTCAGAAGCTTTCAGCTTATCCTGAAGAGCTAACACAGGAGAAAGGTTCTTCTCAGATGGTGTCCATATGGTTTACATATAGTGTACATGGAATTTGTGTCAAATCTACAGCCAGGGACAAGGGTGATGCAGAAGGAACAAACCAATCACCTTTCTTAGAGCTGGGATACACCGAGAACATGACCTCAGCCTGGCACCGGTGAATGAGAGGAGTCATTGTTGAAGGGAGCCAGTGAACTGCTAAGACGGAATGTGGCTCTGGTTGGACGAAACCGTTAGCACAGCCCTGGTACCCTTGGTTGAATATGTTATTACATTTCAAAAGTAAAGAGAAAGGTGCAACACAATAGCTAGTGAATATTTTCAAAATGAAGATTAACATTTATCTCCAAATACGAATCTTCCTCAAAAATAAACTGCTAATTTAAAAGGCCTCAAGTATTAAGTCTCCTAAATAAATTCTCTGTGCATCTGATTCCTTCTTCATAAAACAGCCTGGATGATGGTTTTAGTTTCAAATCTAAAATTCAACAGCAAGCATTTTCTTAGAAAAGGCATCTACTAACTACAGAGGTATCTTAGTCCAGCGATGTGGCCTCAGGTCACACTAAAAACCACTCCCATCACCTCCACATCCCTGTCCACATTCTCCAGGTGGTGGTGATGATGATGATGATGGTGGTGGTGGTGGTGATAGCAGCAGCTAACAGGAATCGAGCCCTTATTATATGCCAAACACTCTTCTTTCCCCACGTGCTTTACACGGATTATTTAAGTATTGCAATTATCTTCACTTAACGGATAAAAATAACAAGAGATGGAGAAAATAGTAACCTGCACAAGGTCACAGCCTGCAAGGGACTCCCTCACCCAGATGTTTAACCCAATCATCTGATTTGTGGACATGACAGTATGGATCTCAATTTTATTGCTGTCAGTAACAAGCTAGTTGTTACTTTTAATAATTTTCAGCATTCGAATTTGGATATGCATGAACAAGCCTCACATAGGTAAGGACAGGACTAAGATGATTTAGGTAATTTTTTGACAGCAGCTTTCTTTGACCATCACGAACATTCTGCCATTGAACATCTGAAACTAGAGGAGAATCCTCAGGATTCAACTCGGCCACCTACCCATTTTCTGGGAGCCGTAGGGTGCTGTACAGTTTAGGGCTCTCAGTATCAGTCCTGGGTTCAAGTCCTGGCTCTGCCACTTACCAGCTGAGTCACTGGGAAATTTTCTTATCTTTTCAGTGTTAGTTTCTCTTCTATAAAGTAGAGGATAAACATCACATACCTCACAGTGAAAAAGTACGATATAAGACAGCTATGTTATTTTAGCCCCAGTAAATGCTTCACGATAGCATCATATTCAGGGTGGGAAAGTCTGACTCCCAAGATGATCAATATAAGATATCTGCAGAAGGGACAGAAAATTCAGAAGAACACAGGAAAGGATTAAATTCAGAGACAGCCATTCTATCTGTGCGAGAACTAATCTTCTTTTTTTATAAACTTATTTTATTTTATTTATGGCTGTGTTGGGTGTTCATTGCTGCATGCAGGCTTTTCTCTGGTTGCGATGAGCAGGGGCTACTCTTCGTTGTGGTGTGCAGGCTTCTTATTGTGGTGGCTTCTCTTGTTGGGAGCATGGGCTCTAGGTGTGCTGGCTTCAGTAGTTGTGGCACACGAGCTCAGTAGTTGTGGCTCGTGGGCTCTAGAGTGCAGGCTCAGTAGTTGTGGCGCACGGGCTTAGTTGTTCCGCAGCATGTGGGATCTTGACTGAAATAACCCTCAATGTGCCACTTTGTCTTTCCTGGAGCAAAGAACAATTTTATCATCTGTAAAAACTTCCATCAAAGTTTCCCTGATCCATGCTCACTTGTAGGTAGGGTTTTCTTTTTTTTTTTTTTTTTTTTTTTGCGGTATGCAGGCCTCTCACTGTTGTGGCCTCTCCCGCTGCGGAGCACAGGCTCCGGATGTGCAGGCTCAGCGGCCATGGCTCACGGGCCCAGCCGCTCCGCGGCATGTGGGATCTTCCCGGACCGGGGCACGAACCCGTGTCCCCTGCATCGGCAGGCGAACTCTCAACCACTGCGCCACCAGGGAAGCCCAGGTTTTCAAATTATAACTATAGCAGCAGAGCTGCTAAGTGTGAGGAAAGGTGGGGGAGGGGGTTAGGAGGCACAGGTCAGGCAATTGGCCTCTACCTTTAGGAGTGCCCCTTCTTGAGATGCCAAGAAGCTGATGGTGATGGTTCAACACCTCTCAGGGAAGTATGATGCCTGCTCCAACTCATTAGTCTTGCTTTTGATAATATCTGCTTCCCCACTACCAAAGCTATCCCTCCTAAAATCAGCTCTTACTCCCTTGAAAAGTGGACCAAGAAGGTGGAGAGGGTAGGAAGTTGGCTCAGTAGTTTATATTTCAGAATTCATCTCACCATCATCATCATCCCACAATATTATTTGGTCATTGGTGTTTATCAGGCATCAGAACTACTGTTGGTTGGCTCTTTTAATTCCACAACATACCTTGGAGAGTATCCACATGGTATTTGCTGCCTAAAGTTGGCAGTCAGTCACTCTTAAGAGATGATTCAAGAGAATACTTGATGAATCTTTTGAGTAAGAGAGGCCACACACAAAGGAGTACATACTGAATGATTCCATTTATATGAAGTTCAAAAACAGGTGAAACTAATCTAGTGCTAGAAGTCAAAATACTGGATGCCTTGCATGGGGATTTCTGGGTAATAGAAATGTTCTTAATCAGACTGTTTGTTAACAGGTGTGTTTCCTTTGTGAGAAAATTCTAGCACTGTACCCTTATGATTTTTCTATATGTATGTTATTCTTCAGTAAGTTTACTGAGAAGAGGAGGAGGAGGGGGAAGTAGAGGAGGAGGAGGAGAGAATGGAATAAAATAAAGAACAAAAGGAAATGAATGAAAATTTAAAACAAAAAGGTAACCACAATATTGAGCTTGAAAAGATGTTCAGCGTCATTAGTAAAAATCACAATGAGCTATCACTACATACCTATTAGAACAACTACAATTAAAAATAGTGATAATGCCAAATGCTGACAAGGATATGGAGAAACTTGATCTCTCATACATTGCCAGTGTGAATGTAAAATGGCATAACCACTCTGGAAAATGGTTTTTTCAGTATTTATGATATGATTCAACAATCACAAGCTTGGGCATTTATCTCAGAGAAACAAAACTCTTTGCACACAAAAACATGTGTACAAATATTCATAGAAACTCTATTTATAGGAAAATATCGGAAACAACTCAAATGTCAATCAATGGGTGAATGGTTGAATAAACTCTAATACATCCATATAATGGAGCTACTCAGTAATAAAAAGGAATGAATTACTGATACATGCAGCATGCCCATGGATCTCAAGGGCGTTATGCTTAGTGAAAAAGAAGTCAATCTCAAATAGTTACATACTGTGTGATTCTGTTTACAAAACATTCTCAAAGATATAAAACTGTAGAGGTGGAGAACAGATGATTGGTTACTAGGGATGGGAGGGGAATGGAGTGGGAATGGGTATGAGTACAGAGAGTCAGGTAGCATGAGAGAGTTCTTTTGTAATAATGAGAGAGTTCTGTATCTTGATCATGGGATGGTTACACGAATCTATACATGGGATAAAATTACACAGAACTCACAATCCTGCAGCCTGTGTAACTAAAACCACATTCACAGAAAGATAGACGAGATGAAAAGGCAGAGGACTATGTACCAGATGAAGGAACAAGACAAAACCCCAGAAAAGCAACTAAATGAAATGGGGATAGGCAACATTCCAGAAAAAGAATTCAGAATAATAGTGAAGATGATCCAGGACCTCAGGAAAAAAATGGAGGCAAAGATCGAGAAGATGCAAGAAATGTTTAACAAAGACCTAGAAGAATTAATGAAAAAACAAACAGAGATGAACAATACAATAACTGAAATGAAAAACACACTAGAAGGAATCAATAGCAGAATAACTGAGGCAGAAGAACGGAGAAGTGACCTGGAAGACAGAAAGTTGGAATTCACTGCTGCTGAACAGAATAAAGAAAAAAGAATGAAAAGAAATGAAGACAGCCTAAGAGACCTCAGGGAAAACATTAAGTGCAACAACATTCGCATTATAGGGGTCCCAGAAGAAGAAGAGAGAGAGAAAGGACCCGAGAAAATATTTGAAGAGATTATAGTCGAAAACTTCCTTAACATGGGAAAGGAAACAGCCACCCAAATCCAGGAAATGCAGAGAGTCCCATACAGGACAAACCCAAGGAGAAACATGCCGAGACACATAGTAATCAAACTGGCAAAAATTAAAAACAAAGAAAAATTATTGAAAGCAGCAAGGGAAAAATGACAAATAATATACAAGGGGACTCCCATAAGGTTAACAGCTGATTTCTCAGCAGAAACTCTACAATCCAGAAGGGAGTGGCATGACATATTTAAAGTGATGTAAGGGAAGGGCCTACAACCAAGATTACTCTACCCAGCAAGGATCTCATTCATACTCGATGGAGAAATCAAAAGCTTTACAGACAAGCAAAAGTTAAGAGAATTCAACACCACCAAACCAGCTCTACAACAAATGCTAAAGGAACTTCTCTAAGTGGGGAACACAAAAGAAGAAAAGGACCTACAAAAACAAACCCCCCAAAATTAAGAAAATGGTCATAGGAACATATATATCGATAATTATCTTAAACGTGAATGGATTAAATGCTCCAACCAAAAGACACAGGCTTGCTGAACGGATAGAAAAACAAGACCCATATATATGCTATCTACAAGAGACCCACTTCAGACCTAGGGACACATACAGACGGAAAGTGAGGGGATGGAAAAAGATATTCCATGCAAATGGAAATCAAAAGAAAGCTGGAGTAACAATACTCATATCAGATAAAATAGACTTTAAAATAAAGAATGTTTCAAGAGACAAGGAAGGACACTACTTTATGATCAAGGGATCAATCCAAGAAGAAAATGTAACAATTATAAATATATATGCACCCAACATAGGAGCACCTCGATACATAAGGCAACTGCTAACAGCTGTAAAAGAGGAAATCGACAGTAACATAATAGTGGGGGACTTTAACACCTCACTAACACCAATGGACAGATCATCCAAACAGAAAATTAATAAGGAAACACAAGCTGTAAATGACACAATAGACCAGATAGATTTAATTGATATTTACAGGGTATTCCATCCAAAAACAGCAGATAACACTTTTTTCTCAAGTGTGCATGGAACATTCTCCAGGATAGATCACATCTTGGGTCACAAATCAAGCCTCAGTAAATTTAAGAAAATTGAAATCATACCAAGCATCCTTTCTGACCACAACGTTATGAGATTAGAAATCAATTACAGGGAAAAAAGCATAAAAAACACAAACACATGGAGGCTAAACAGTACGTTACTAAATAACTAAGAGATCACTGAGGAAATCAAAAAATACCTAGAGACAAATGAAAATGAAAACACGACAATCCAAAACCTATGGGATGCAGCAAAAGCAGTTCTAAGAGGGAAGTTTACAGCAATAAAATCCTACCTCAGGAAACAAAAAACATCTCAAATAAACAATCTAACCTTACACCTAAAGGACCTAGAGAAAGAAGAACCAACAAAACCCAAAGTTAGTAGAAGGAAAGAAATCATAAAGATCAGAGCAGAAATAAATGAAATAGAAACAAAGAAAACAATAGCAAAGATCAATAAAACTAAAAGCTGGTTCTTGGAGAAGATAAACAAAATTGATAAACCATTAGCCAGACTCATCAAGAAAAAGAGGGAGAGGACTCAAATCAATAAAACTAGAAATGAAAAAGGAGAAGTTACAATGGACACCACAGAAATACAAAGCCTCATAAGAGACTACTACAAGCAACTCTATACCAGTAAAATGGACAACCTGGAAGAAATGGACAAATTCTTAGAAAGGTATAACCTTCCAAGACTGAACCAGGAAGAAACAGAAAATATGAACAGAAAATCACAAGTAATGAAATTGAAACTGTGATTAAAAATCTTCCAACAAACAAAAGTCCAGGACCAGATGGCTTCACAGGTGAATTCTATCAAACATTTAGAGAAGAGCTAACACCCATCCTTCTCAAACTCTTCCAAAAAATTCCAGAGGAAGGAACACTCCCAAACTCATTCTATGAGGCCACCTTCACCCTAATACCAAAACCAGACAAATACTACAAGAAAAGAAAAGTACAGACCAATATCACTCATGAATATAGATGCAAAAATCCTCAATAAAATACTAGCAAACAGAATCCAACAACACATTAAAAGGATCATGCACCATGATCAAGTGGGATTTATCCCAGGGATGCAAGGATTCTTCAATATATGCAAATCAATCAATGTGATACACCATATTAACAAACTGAAGAATAAAAACCATATGATCATCTCAATAGATGCAGAAGAAGCTTTGACAAAATTCAACACCCATGTATGACAAAAACCCTCCAGAAAGTAGGCATAGAGGGAGCTTACCTCAACATAATAAAGGCCATATATGACAAACCCACAGCCAACATCGTCCTCAATGGTGAAAAACTGAAACCATTTCCGCTAAGAGCAGGAACAAGACAAGGTTGCCCACTCTCACCACTATTATTCAACATTGTTTTGGAAGTTTTAGCCACGGCAATCAGAGCAGAAAAAGAAATAAAAGGAATACGAATTGGAAAAGAAGAAGTAAAATTATCACTGTTTGCAGATGACATGATACTATACAGAGAATCCTAAAGATGCCAACAGAAAACTATTAGAGCTAATCAATGAATTTGGTAAAGTTGCAGGATACAAAATTAATGCACAGAAATCTCTTGCATTCCTATACACTAATGATGAAAAATCTGAAAGAGAAATTAAAGAAACACTCCCATTTACCACTGCAACAAAAAGAATAAAATACCTAGGCATAAACCTACCTAGGGAGACAAAAGACCTGTATGCAGAAAACTGTAAGACACTGATGAAAGAAATTAAGGATGATACAAACAGATGGAGAGATATGCCATGTTCTTGGATTGGAAGAATCAATAATGTGAAAATGACTATATGGCCCAAAGCAATCTACAGATTCAATGCAATCCCTATCAAATTACCAGTGGCATTTTCTACAGAACTAGAACAAAAAATCTTAAAATTTGTATGGAACACAAAAGACCCCAAATACCCAAAGTGGTCTAGAGTGGAAAAAATGGAGCTGGAGGAATCAGACTCCCTGACTTCAGGCTATAACACAAAGCTACAGTACTCAAGACGATATTGTACTGGCACAAAAACAGAAATATAGATCAATGGAACAGGATAGAAAGCCCAGAGATAAACCCACGCACCTATGGTCAACTAATCTATGACAAAGGAGGCAAGAATATACAATGGAGAAAAGATAGTCTCTTCAGTAAGCGGTGCTGGGAAAACTGCACAGCTACTTGTAAAAGAATGAAATTAGAACACTCCCTAACACCATACACAAAAATAAACTCAAAATGGATTAGAGACCTAAACATAAGACCAGACACTATAAAACTCTTAGAGGAAAACATAGGAAGAACACTCTCTGATGTAAATCACACCAAGGTCTTTTTTGATCCGCCTCCTAGATTAATGGAAATAAAAACAAAAATAAACAAATGGGACCTAATGAAACTTCAAAGCTTTTGCACAGCAAAGGAAACTACAAACAAGACGAAAAGACAACAGTCAGATTGGGAGCAAATATTTGCAAATGAATCAACGGACAAAGGATTAATCTTATATAAATAGCTCATGCAGCTCAATATTAAAAAAACAAACAACCCAATCCAAAAATGGGCAGAAGACCTAAATAGACATTTCTCCAAAGAACACATACAGATGGCCAACAAACACATGAAAAGCTGCTCAAAATCACTAATTATTAGAGAAATGCAAATCAAAACTACAATGAGGTATCACCTCACATCAGTTAGAATGGGCATCATCAGAAAATCTACAAACAACAAATGCTAGAGAGGGTGTGGAGAAAAGAGAACCCTCTTGCACTGTTGGTGGGAATGTAAATTGATACAGCCACTATGGAGGACAGTATGGAGGTTCCTTAAAAAACTAAAAATAGAAATACCATATGATCCAGCAATCCCACTACTGGGCATAAACCCTGAGAAAACCATAATTCAAAAATACACATGCAGGGGCTTCCCTGGTGGTGCAGTGGTTCAGAATCCGCCTGCCAATGCAGGGGACATGGGTTTGAGCCCTGGTCCAGGAAGTTCCCACATGCCGTGGAGCAACTAAGCCCATGTACCACAACTATTGAGTACATGTGCCACAACTACTGAAGCCCGTGTGCCTAGAGCCTGTGCTCTGCAATAAGAGAAGTCACTGCAATGAGAAGCCCACGCACCGCAGCGAAGAGTAGCCCTTGCTCACCACAACTAGAGGAAGCCCGCGTACAGCAACGAAGATCCAATACAACCAAAAAAAAAAAAAAAAAACACATGCACCCCAATGTTCATTGCAGCACTATGTACAATAGCCAGGACATGGAAGCGACCTAAATGCCCATCGACAGACAAATGGATAAAGAAGATGTGGTACATATACACAATGGAATATTACTCAGCCATAAAAAGGAACGAAATTGGGTCATTTGTAGAGATGTGGATGGATCTAGAGACTGTCATACAGAGTGAAGTAAGTCAGAAAGAGAAAAACCAATATCATATATTAACGCATATATGTGGAACCTAGAAAAATGGTACAGATGAACCAGTTTGCAGGGCAGAAATTGAGACACAGATGTAGAGAACAGACATATGGACACCAAGGGGGGAAAGTGGCTGGGATGGTGGTGGTGTGATGAATTGGGAGATTGGGATTGACATAAATACACTAATATGTATAAAATGGATAACTAATGAGAACCTGCTGTATAAAAAAAAATTACATAGAACTCTACAGACACACACACAGACACACACACGAATGCAGGTAGGAAAAAAAATGAACCTTATTTAGTGAAAACTAAATAAAATCATCATCTAATACCAATGTCGATTCCTGGTTTTGGAACTGTACTACACCTATACAACACGTCACCATTGGACCAAGCTGGATGAAGGGTACAAAGGACCCTTTGGGCTGTTTTTACAATGCATTATGACTCTATAATTATTTTTATTATTTTATTTTATTTATTTATTTATTTTTGTGGTATGCGGGCCTCTCCTGTTGCTGAGCGCAGGCTCCGGACGCGCAGGCTCAGCGGCCATGGCTCATGGGCCCAGCAGCTCCGGGGCATGTGGGATCTTCCCGGACCAGGGCACGAACCCGTGTCCCCTGCATTGGCAGGCGGGCTCTCAACCACTGTGCCATCAGGGAAGCCCCTATAATTATTTTTAAATGAAACGTTTAAAAGAGAAAAAAAAAAAAAAAAGAGGAAGAATCT
This sequence comes from Mesoplodon densirostris, assembly GCF_025265405.1. NCBI lineage: Eukaryota > Metazoa > Chordata > Mammalia > Artiodactyla > Ziphiidae > Mesoplodon > Mesoplodon densirostris. Next base: position 100,170,081 of record NC_082663.1, on the reverse strand, counting down.
TTGACCCTATCCAGTTGAGATTAGTCCCATACATGTTTGCAAATACTGCTCCCCTCAGCCAGGGTTGTGACCCCAGAATTCCTACCTTAGTGTCAAGCACTGTCAGACGAAAACACACAATCCTCACATTGAAGTACATCTACAGAAAATACTATCAGATGGCGAGGGAAAGGAGCAACCAAACTATGCTTCTTAGACTCACTGGTTTATCTCTCTTGTCTGATTTGCATAACAGTTTTCACATCAACTTAGAATTTCGGGTTCTTCTCATAAAACTTTAATCTTCATATATGTTTAGAAAGATTTTCTTAAATATTATGAGACCCAGCCAGAAGAATTAAAGGTAAGCTGTTAGGGTTAACACCTGTATTGAAATCACCATTGGAAAACGATTGAAAAGCTTAGGCTGTCTCAGATTCCGAACTCATTTTCTACTGACAGCGACCAGGAAGTCAGAGCTTCTCACCAAGATGGTAGCTTTCCTTTCCCTGAAGCTAAAAGGAACAAAAACCAACGTCCTATCAGTGGGATTGCTGCTCTTAAAGTCTGGGAGAAGAAAGTGTGGCAAACGCAACTTTAATGCAGATTAGAGAGGCCATCTTCCTTTTTGGCCTGCTAATTAATAAAAGCCAAACTTTTAGAACATAGTTCAAAACAAAGGATAGGTTTTTAAGCCATCAGTCATGTTTACATATTATTTATTCTTGGTTGAAATTTCATGGTTAGTCAAGAGATAGAGGAAACAAACTAAAACTTCAAAAGACCCTTTTTTGCAGTACATGGGCCTCTCACTGCCGTGGCCTCTCCCGTTGCAGAGCACAGGCTCCGGACATGGCTCACGGCCCCAGCCGCTCCACGGCATGTGGACCTAGAGATATCATACTAAGTGAAATAAGAAAAAGACAAATACCATCTGATATCACTTATATGTGGAATCTAAAATATGACACAAATGAAACAGAAACAGACTCACAGACATTGAGAACAGACTCATGGTTGCCAAGGGGGAGGAGAGTGGAGGAGGGAAGGATTGGGAGTTTGGGATTAGCAGATACAGACCATTATATATAGGATGGATAAACAACAAGGTCCTACTGTATAGCACAGGGAACTCTATTCAATATCCTGGGATAAACTATAATGGAAAAGTATATGAAAAAGAATATTTATGTGTATAACTGAATGACTTTGCAGTATAGCAGAAATTAACACAACACTGTAAATCAACTATACTTCAATAAAGTTTTAAAAAAATCGTTCCTGTTGCTATTTCTCAGATACTCCCAAGAATTAAAATATTAATTAAATGTAAATTAAAATATTACTTCTTAGTTTTCACTTAGATTCTTCCCCTCAGTATAGTGTGTAATCCATATTTTGCCATAGACTCATTTACAATCATTTTTATTTTGCATGAAAAAAATATGGCTTGTAAACATTTTTCTTTTACCTGTACACACACACACACACACACACACACACACACACGTAGTTACCATTGATTTTGAAAGAGAAATCTGCCACTACTTTGAGCTTATTGCTTTTAAAGCATGCATTTTAAAGCCAGAAAGCCTATGTGAAGCTAACAAAGCCTTGGACACCTCCTCATCCTGGGAATACCAATTTAGTAACTTACCTGTGCATTGTCAGTGTCCCACTACTCAGTAACTCCTCAGGTACAGGAACCAGGTGTTAATTATGTAGTTCCTAAATGGAAAGGATTAATTTATTGGGCATAGATGGGACTCACATCTTCACATGGACAAAAATGCTGTTATTAACAGGTTAGCTCATTTCATAATATTATTTCATTATATATACATATAAAAGTATATAATGTTTATAAATAAAAATGTATATAAATGCATATATATGTTCAGTTTGCAGTTGAAACAAACTATTCTGTGAAGAACTCCAGACTCCTTAAGTATACTGGTGTCTCTTTTGGAGCCATGAGGGGAAAATAATGATAGTCACCTAATCTCCAAAGATGGCCCCCCAAAACCATTCATCCTAGAATTTGTGCCCTTGTGTAGTCCTTTCTAGACTAAATCGGAGCTGGGCCTGCATGCAATAAAGGGATAACTCAGCGGGTTTGGGATGGTCAAACCCTGAACTTTCCAGAGGAGGGACTGACCTTTGAATAGATCCTGGGAGATAATCTCTAAGACCTTGGTATATTCTATCTGATAAGAGTGCCTTTGTATATCTAGGGCTTAAGCCACAACCAGATAGTTTATATTTACTGTGATTTATGGTAAACACATGTTTTTATTCACCTGGGACTCTGGACCAACCTGTATCCGTTTGACCTCTGGAGGAAAGGGAGACTGAGTAACTAAGGTCAGTCACATGGGCATTCCATGCTTATGTGATGGACCCTTAATAAAAACCCCGAACAACAAGGCTCAGGTCAGCTTCCCTGATTGGCCACACTTTGTATGTGTTATCACACATCATTGCTGAGACAATGAAGTGTTATCTGTAAAACTCTACTGGCACAGGACAGCTGGAAGCTGGCACCTGGTTTCTCTTGGACTCTGCTCTATGCTCCTGTTTCTTTTGCTGATTTTAATCTGTAACCTTTCACTGTAGTAAATCTTTAACCGTGAGTATAATTGCTTTTCGGAGTTCTCTCCTTCCAGAGAAGCTTCAGACCTGAAGGCAGTCTTGAGGATCCTACACATAGCCTGTAACTTGCTTAAACCAGTAGAATGAGGCAGAAGTGACGCTAGGCCTCTTCTGGGCATATGCCTGAAGAAGGCCTGGAAACTTCTGCCCCTGCTCTTAGGGATGCCCTGAGTAACAGTAAGTAGAGATGCCAGCAAGAGGAGAGGCCCAGACCCTGCAGGGGCACAGTCAAATCTCTGGAAGACATCGGTCCCAGCCACCATCTGACTGCAGCCACATAACACCCCAACAAAGACAATTGCCCAGTCAAGTCCTGTCAACCCACAGAACCATAACAAAATAGTTATTGTTTTAAACCACTACACTTTGGGGTGGCCTGTTAGGTAGCACTAGATAACTAAAACCAGCAGGAATGATAAAAGAATCGAAGAGATTCAGAATTTAATTGGCTAAGAGATCATACATAAGTAACTGTCAGAAACTATTACTCAACCCAAAACCATTTTCTAAATTTAAAGCAAGAAACAATTTTTAAAGGGGACTAGGATTTAATAAAATTCTCTCAGGCTGCAGAAGTCTACTGTTCATTTTATTTGGGTTCAGGCTTATTTTCATAGCTTGGGTAAACAATACCTCACACAGGAAAAGTCTTCAGGAGGTTTCAAAGCCCTTCATGTTTTGTTTAATTTTATCCTTAAAATGAGACTGTAAGGTAGTTGATTTTATCCAAACTTTAGAGATAAGGCACGAGAGCTCCCTGGTAGACAAGGAACTGGAAACACTGGTTTCAGCTGCTCCAGCGTGCACCCTATGTATGCTGCTGGGTTCCCCCTGGCCACCCTCAAGTGAGTCCCCAAGAAGAAAAGATGCCAAGCTACTGACACAGTGTTTGAAAATACTATGGGACCTTTCCACTCATGGATTTCACTGCACGTTCTCCAGTGACTATTTCAGCAAGCTAAAAATGTGCCTCCTTGGTCATGAAAACACAAAAATCCGTATGATTAGGGAACAGTAACAATGCTGGCACTTTTATTGAATCATCAGCAAGTCCTCTTCTAGGACATTAAATGTCTTATAAATATTTGTAATTTGCTTGAGAACAAGCAAAACAAGTGGTCTTAGAAGAGAGCTGAGAAGTCACTTAGGACGGGTAAGGGGTGGCTCCTGCTTGTCTGATAAAAGCCCACTTCCAGGAAAATGGAACCTGGGCTTCTTATAAAACGTCAATCATCCCAGATAATGGTGACCATCTAGGTAAGTAAACTCAGAGTTTTCACTTCCATGTCTTGTGTTTATACCTCACATCAGGCAGTTTTAAATGACTTCATCCATCTGTAAGGTTTTAAATGGAAAAACCAAAGTACAAAGAAGTATATTGTTTTGGATCATTCTGTGAATCAAAACACATACTTTAAAAAATCAAATATTCTTTCCTTCTGTTAAGAACAAACCCCAAGTGCCTTATCAGCCACCTATTTCCACGAGGCAGAAATAACAATTATGCAGCTGCTCATGGGGAAGGCAGAGAATTTCCTTGACCACCCATGAAGGAAGATGAGGGGCCTTATCCATTGGCTGGCTACTCTTACAAAGACTGCATGGAAATTTGGTGGACACAGAGCACAATGCTCTATACTTGAGAACATTTTCCAAGGCACAGATGTTTTTGTCTTAACTGTGAACGCTGGCTGACTTGTCTGTCTGTATCCTTTTTCAGGGCTCAGCAGACAGGATGTCTTTGGAGAGGTTTGTCCTCTATAACCCGGGGCTGATGTTCCTTGCTAGATGGAAAACACATCTTTGGCTAGACAGACATGAATCAATATTACACAACAATATTTCCATTTTGGGAAATTCACTGAGATAAAAGTGTCTTTCTGGCTCTGGGCACACGCAAGTAACCATCAGGACACCTCAGTAAAAGAGAAAATGTATTTTCAATAGTTTGCCATGAGAGTGATATGTGATTATAAGCTCCTACATATATTCCTACTGTCCTATTTTATTTTATATTTTTAAAATAAATTTATTTATTTATTTTTGGCTGCATTAGGTCTTCGTTGCTCCACACGGGCTTTCTCTAGTTGCGGCGAGCAGGGGGCTACTCTTCATTGAGGTGGGCAGACTCCTCATTGCTGTGGCTTCTCTTGTTGCAGAGCATGGGCTCTAGGTGCATGGGCTTCAGTAATTGTGGCTTGTGGGCTCAGTAGTTGTGGCGCCCTGGCTCAGCTGCTCCGCAGCATGTGGGATCTTCCCGGACCACGGCTCAAACCTGTGTCCCCTGCATTGACAGGCGGATTCTTAACTACTGTGCCACTAGGGAAGTCCCTACTGTCCTTTTCTAGAAGCAAAAAGTTAACTCATTTTTCTGGTTAGTGCCTCAGTAATTTCATTAGGGGGTTTCTATAAAGACTTTAATTGAATCACAGTAAGGAAAATTATTTCAGAGCTAGGATAAAATTTTATCTGTCATAAACAGCATTGAGTACTAAAACCTGCTTTGAGTTTAACAAATTACATAGAAGCTTTACATCCACGAATGCAACAGACCAAGTAAAACGGTGATTTTTCAAACACTGCAAAGTTCAACTAATTTAGATAATGCCAGTTTGGAAATGCAAGATTGGCTAAAAATGTAAAAATATTATACATAGGGCTTCTCTGGTGGCGCAGTGGTTGGGAGTCCGCCTGCCGATGCAGGGGACGAGGGTTCGTGCCCCAGTCCAGGAGGATCCCACATGCCGCGGAGCGGCTAGGCCCGTGAGCCATGGCCGCTGGGCCTGCGCGTCTGGAGCCTGTGCTCCGCAGCGGGAGAGGTCACAGCAGTGAGAGGCCCACGTAATGCAGAAAAAAAAAAAAAATTATACATACTATTAACATGCTGATTTTGTTTTATTAGGATATTTTCATTTCCTAGCAATTAAATAGCACTTAAATTTTTATTACAAATATTTCATCATATGGATAGGCACATTCATCTTTCATTTATTATTTGTCAAGGTCAGTATGCTAAATTGTAACTTAGGTGCTTTCATCAAGTATCTCAAGGATAAATTTAAATTCTCAGTAAATATCCAATTGATATGTACAGAGCACAAAAAGTGCTATTTTAATCCTTTAGTGGGGAGGAATCCACCAGAAAGTTTAAGTTTTCTGTTTTTTTAAGTATTAACATGGTGGGAGAAAAAAAACTTTCCAGGTAATTATGAATAAGTGATACTGATATACAACACCAAAAAAAAAAGCAGCATTATTTCTGTATCATTAAAGTTCCTAACACTTGTTCTTCTTTTAAACTAATTTTGAGTTCTATATGAAAGGTCTAATAAACAGAAAAACACAAGACTATTTTTAAACTTACTTACTCAGATATTTCCAGCCTCTAAACCTGGAAAATAATGTTGAAGTTTTAAATCGATGCCATACCTTTTCTGGGGAACTGGAGAAGTGGTGAACTTCTGCTTGTCTTGGTTGCGTGCACACAGAGCGCCTTGTGCATCCACAGAAAGACCACCCGGGGGGAGAGGCACACTGTACTGCAGGGGTCAGTGTTCAAAGTCATCGTTAATTGGGAACACCTTGAATTGAAGTTCCAGAAGGGACAGAAATTTGAGCCATGAGATGCCCCCAAATTAGGAGCCATGTTGAAAACTTCGTAAGATGTCTTTGTATAAAACCATACCCAGATCTTTAGAGAATAGCTCAGACCTGTGTGATTTAAATATCTTCTAAAATGCCACTATGTGAAAATCCATTTCAGAAGCACACTGCCCACTCTTCTCTGAACTAACGATGTTTCTAGAATTGCTTTTATATATACCATCATTAAATGAAAATAAGCTTTTCTTAATATCCTGGTTTTGACACAAGTGCTATGTGACCTCAAGCAAATTCCCTAATTTCTCTTGCCTTAGTTTCCTCATCTATAAAACGGTGAAGGTTGTGGTGGGGATTAAATGAGTTACTGTGCCTGGCACATAATATCTACTCTGTAATGTCAGTTATTAACACTAGTATTATCACTCACCTATTATATTAACTCATAATGTTTGCAGAGAAGCCTTCATCAAAAATTAAAAAAAAACAATTATAATACAATTCATGATTTTTTTCCAAAATGTAAAAAGACTCAATTTTTCATAAGACCCTAAAATGACTATGAACTTGGCTCAAAATTACCTATCCTAAGCACATTTGCATTCTTTCCCGCTTTCCACCCCAAATAATTTCATGCACAAGGGGAGTCCTCTTGCATCAGAAATGAACTTGCTGATCAAGACTGTCACTGATCCTTCTGAGACATGCCTTCCAGGTACAGGATTGGGGAGGAGATGGGTTCCCTCCAGAAGATGATGCTGAGAGAGGGAAGCAAATAGGCTTTCCTCCTTCAGGATACTCCTCACTGCCTGCCTTCTGTGTGAAATTAAGGACTGCTCTTCCCCTCCCCCATGCACATCTGACTGCTAATCTGAAGGCACAACTCTATGATCCAAAAGGGCCCAGACTGATCTAAATTTATCCCTAGGTCCTCTCTCTCTGGTTGGTCCTGTCTATAGCTAGAGATGAGCAAGAAGCACCCAGCAACTGCCCGAGCACTGTTTTCCACACTCCCTCTGCTGAGGGAATCTGGTAGAGTAGAATGCACCAGATCAGTAGCTTCCACAGAACACAGGTTAGGTTTTCCCAAGTGAGGAAAGCACAGCTGGTCAAGAAAGGCTGCTAAACTAAATTTAGAAGCTATTTAGCAGGCTCTGAAGCTAGACAGATCAATTCTGCAATCACTATGCTATTGCTAACTTACAGTGTTCACCTACCGGCCCTGGGAAGTGAGGATAGTAATTTCAGTTCAAGTCTTGGTGTCAGGATTTAATATCAAACAGGGAGATACTCTTTGCCTCTGCTGCTTGACTCAGATAAGCACATGAGGGTCCCAGAGAAAGTTACCACCTCCTTTAGGCTGTAGTGGGTTAAAGAAGATCTCAACCTCTGGAATATTTAGTTGTAGGGTCTTTCCTGGTGAGCTATTATTTTAACATCAGTATTCTGGGAGGCAGGCAAATTCAAGGCAAAAGAGTACACTAAATCACAGACAGAGTGACAGTGCAAATATTTAGCACTGGTGACTGAGTCTGTTATTTCCTAGGTGATATAGTTGGCCAGCAGGTTTCTATTTTTTTTTTTTTACAAAATAAGCAAATGCTTACTTTATCATTCACACATAAAATTATATAGAAACAACACACAAACTGCTTGGAATGCAAATATTCTTTGGTTTACTCATCAAAATAGCAAATAACAAAATAGCAAAAACCTTATCAGTTAAATAAAAAAGTGACATTCTTTATTTACCTATCAAACCTTACTAAACATTGAAATGCATTCATTTTCATTCCCATGTTCTTCTGGCAATATCCTGTCTTCCCTTTTGCCTTTCATCCCCCTAAATTAAATTATTCTGATGGGCTCATCTCTAAGGTAAAGATTGTTTTATCATTCTTAAAACCACTTACTTTTTATTGTCCCAATATCGGGAATGATCTAGATTTCCTCTTTGTCTCTTACATTTAAAACAGATATGAAAAATGGGGATTCCGTCAGCACATTTTCAAGATGACGTAAGTTAAGCCCTCAGCAAGCATTTCAAGGCAATGGTATGCCATTTCGGGGAATTTTCATGTTTTGGGAAGTATTACTGTTGGTACTGAAAAACAGGACTCGATTCCAGAAGCATAGTCTTATGTTAGACATTATTCATAATGTCAAATACAATTGGTTTCTACAATATTGATTTCAGGGAAGCAGTTTTCTATTTTTCTGAAGGTTCAATTTGACTGCCTTAATTCTTGAATCTTAATTCTTAATTAAGATGGAATTCTTGAATGTCAGTGACAAAGTCTTTTAACAAAAGAATTTTTAACAAAAGGTAAACTTGAAAATGGACTTGTTTCAAAAGGAGAAATGACAGTAAGAGAGAGCTCTTGGCTTTTTAAAAGAGGTACACATACATAGTAAGGAATAAAGGTGAATCAAAATACACAATTCTGTACATGACAGAAATATCCAATGTGCCACCAACATAACAACTGCCTTAAAAAAGATGTCTTGAGGTTTGGAGCCACACGTATCTTTCTTTATATAACTCTATATTTGCATCATGCAACCATACATCTTCCCGTGATCTGCTAACCGCTGGGAAGCTTTTTACCAGAATATTTGGCAATATGCTTTGCTTCAAATAAAACAAGCCTCATAAAACATTATCATTAATGCCTCACAACTGAATTGGGCAAAGTCTTTCTGAAATATATGTAATCTTTAAAACATTATTTTTTTTTCTTCATAAATCAGCAGTGCTCCATCTTCAAATAAATCAAGAGCAGTCACAATCTCAACTCACATGCTCATATGTTCTCTTCATCTAACATTTTGTTGATGCCATCACACAGTTTTTGTAAGTGGGGTTTAAAATTTCCAAAGGGATTATACAAGGCAGCCAAGAAATCACAATCTGAAAAATGATCAAAGACATTATTAACCCGTCCATGTGACTTGGCGGTGAGGTGACGCTGGATGATCTGGTGGAGCATCTCTCTACACTCATTTAACAGCCTGGATAACACATTCCGGTCAAAGGTGAAATCCACCTGATGGAAACTGACCACGGTCATAGCAAGTTGATGAACTTTCTTCTTGAATTTCTCCATCATTGCTAGCTCATCTTGGTTAAACTGATTATTCCTGTAAAGAATGGCCAGCTTGATGACTGTTTTGATGAGGTTTTTGATGATTTTCTCTGCCTCCTTCTTGTTCTGGGTGTACTCCTTGGTCACCCTGTAGAGCTCATCCAGCACTTCGCTGCTCGTGTCATCAATTAAGGTGGTAGCGATGGATTTGGACGCCATTTTACCCAAGATTTTCTTTTGTGCCTGAACGGCCAGGTTTTTGGAATTAAAGACATCTGTGGCCACTAAAAACAAAGGGGAGGAGGAGGATAAAAATTCAGTAAATATCAGCAAGAGAAGCAAATTAAAAATCTCATTGGAAGGAGTATTTTCCTTCCCATTTTTCCACTCTACGGTTTGCCTCCCATCTACTGACATTAGTTTCTGTTCAGAAAAGAACTAAAATAATTTTCCTACATTTTGGGGAATTAGGTTCTCATTGGTGAAATTAATGGGTGGTTGTGCATAATCTTTAAGGTTTTCTGGCAATTCAAGTGTTTTACACTTTCTGCTTTGTAGCCAATACTTTGTTTAGAAGTTTAAGGGCTCTGGGGGTGGGGGTGGGGGAGGGATAAATCAGGAGCTTGGGATTAACATATACACCCCACTATATATAAAATAGATAACCAACAAGGACCTACTGTATAGCACAGGGAACTCTACTCAGTATTCCGTAATAATATGGGAAAAAAATTTGAAAAAGAATTAATATATGTATATGTATAACTGAGTCACTTTGCTGCACACCTGGAACTAATACAACACTGTAAATCAACTATACTCCAATAACATTTTTTAAAATACTAAAATTAAAAAAAAAGTTAAAGGGCTCTGATTATAAAGATAGTATGTCTCAAGAGGCAGTAAGTTTTTTTTGTTGTTGTTTTGTTTTTTTTTCTTTTTGCGGTATGCGGGCCTCTCACTGTTGTGGCCTCTCCCGTTGCGGAGCACAGGCTCCGGATGCGCAGGCCCAGCGGCCATGGCTCACGGGCCCAGCCGCTCCGCGGCATATGGGATCCTCCCAGACCGGGGCACGAACCCGTATCCCCTGCATCGGCAGGCGGACTCTCAACCACTGCGCCACCAGGGAGGCCCGGCAGTAAGTTTTTATGTAATTTTTCCCTAGTTTAAATTTTATAAGAATTACATAAGGAATATAAAATCAACTCTACAATTGTTCTCTGAGCAACAGTAACCAAGAATAATTTATAGAAACCCATTTAAATGTAAGAGGAATAAATGACAAAGCCATGATATTGAGTAAATTGACAAATCCATGGAAGCTAATCAAAAAGGAAAGCCCTGCTTTATAGTCCAAAATTTGCAAAAAGTCAAATTTCCCAAAACATTGGTCAGCACTTACCAGTTCGATCATCCTAACCACCCTGAATTTCAACTCTCCAAAGTTGAGTGTTGGAAAGAAATATTCCTTGGAGAGCTTAGTGTCACTTGCTATTTCTAATGAATGGCCATTGTGCCCTTTAAATTTTTCTATGATTTGAGGAAAAAACCCTACTGTAGAGAGACGGGCGTGGGACGCTGGGGCTGCTGCTGCCACCGCCAAGAGGCCTGTGTGCGAGCGCAGGTCACGGTCCACACCGCCCTTCCGGGAGCCTGTGCAGCCTGCCACTGCCGGGGTCCCGGGATCCAGGGGCGGCTTCCCTGGGAGAACGCACGGCGTGCCTCGGGCTGGTGCAACGTCACGCCGACCTCTGCCGCTGCAGGCTCGCCCCGCACTCCGTGCCCCTCCCTCCCGCCCGACCTGAGTGAGCCAGAGTCCCCGAAGAGGCTGCTCCTTTGACCCTGTCCTGTCTGAGCGAGGAACGGACGCCCTCCGGCGGCCTACGCGCAGAGGCGGGGCCAGGTCCAGGGCTGAGACCCAGGAGCTGTGAGAACAAAGAAGAGAAAGGGAAACCTCTCCCAGCAGCCTCAGAAGCAGCGGATTAAAGCTCCACAATCAACTTCATGTACCCTGCATCTGTGGATTACATGAATAGACAACAAATCATCCCAAATTGAGGAGCCAGGAGTCAGTGCTGTGCCTCTGAGGTGGGAGAGCGAACTTCAGGACACTGGTCCACAAGAGACCTCCCAGCTCCACATAATATCAAACGGCGAAAATCTTCCAGAGATCTCCATCTCAACACCAGCACCCAGCTTCACTCAACGACCAGCAAGCTACAGTGCTGGACACCCTATGCCAAACAACTAGCAAGACAGGAACACAACGCCACCCATTAGCTGAGAGGCTGCCTCAAATCATAAAAAGTCCGCAAACACCCCAAAACACACCACCAGACGTGGACCTGCCCACCAGAAAGACAAGATCCAGCCTCATCCACCAGAACACAGGCAGTAGTCCCCTCCACCAAGAAGCCTACACAACCCACTAAACCAACCTTAGCCACTGGGGACAGACACCAAAAACAACGGGAACTACGAACCTGCAGCCTGCAAAAAGGAGACCCCAAACACAGTAACATAAGCAAAATGAGAAAACAGAAAAACACACAGCAGGAGAAGGAGCAAGATAAAAACCCACCAGACCCAACAAATGAAGAGGTAATAGGCAGTCTATCTGAAAAAGAATTCAGAATAATGATGGTAAAGATGATCCAAAATCTTGGAAATAGAATAGACAAAATGCAAGAAACAGTTAACAAGGACCTAGAAGAACTAAAGACGAATCAAGCATCGATTAAAAACACAATAAATGAAATAAAAAATACTCTAGATGGGATCAATAGCAGAATAACTGAGGCAGAAGAACGGATAAGTGAGGTGGAAGATAAAATAGTGGAAATAACTGCTGCACAGCAAAATAAAGAAAAAAGAATGAAAAGAACAGAGGACAGTCTCAGAGACCTCTGGGACAACATTAAACGCACCAACATTCGAATTATAGGGGTTCCAGAAGAAGAAGAGAAAAAGAAAGGGACTGAGAAAATATTTGAAGAGATTATAGTTGAAAACTTCCCTAATATGGGAAAGGAAATAGTTAATCAAGTCCAGGAGGCACAGAGAGTCCCATACAGAATAAATCCAAGGAGAAATACACCAAGACACATATTAATCAAACTGTCAAAAATTAAACACAAAGAAATCATATTAAAGGCAGCAAGGCAAAAACAACAAATAACACATAAGGGAATCCCCATCAGGATAACAGCTGATCTCTCAGCAGAAACTCTACAAGCCAGAAGGGAGTGGCAGGACATACTTAAAGTGATGAAGGAGAAAAACCTGCAACCAAGATTACTCTACCCAGCAAGGATCTCATTCAGATTTGATGGAGAAATTAAAACCTTTACAGACAAGCAAAAGCTGAGAGAGTTCAGCACCACCAAGCCAGCTTTACAACAAATGCTAAAGGAACTTCTCTAGGCAAGAAACACAACAGAAGGAAAAGAACTACAATAACGAACCCAAAACAATTAAGAAAATGGGAATAGGAACATACATATCAATAATTACCTTAAAAGTAAATGGACTAAATGCTCCCACCAAAAGACACAGACTGGCTGAATGGATACAAAAACAAGACCCATATATATGCTGTCTACAAGAGACCCACTTCAGACCTAGAGACACATACAGACTGAAAGTAAGGGGATGGAAAAAGATATTCCATGCAAATGGAAACCAAAAGAAAGCTGGAGTAGCAATTCTCATATCAGACAAAATAGACTTTAAAATAAAGACTACTAGAAGAGACAAAGAAGGACACTACATAATGATCAAGGGATCAATCCAAGAAGAAGATATAACAATTGTAAATATTTATGCACCAAACATAGGAGCACCTCAATACATAAGGGAAATATTAACAGCCATAAAAGGAGAAATCGACAGTAACACAATCATAGTAGGGGACTTTAACACCCCACTTTCACCAATGGACAGGTCATCCAAAATGAAAATAAATAAGGAAACACAAGCTTTAAATGATACATTAAACAAGATGGACTTAATTGATATTTATAGGACATTCCATCCAAAAACAACAGAATACACATTTTTCTCAAGTGCTCATGGAACATTCTCCAGGATAGATCATATCTTGGGTCACAAATCAAGCCTTGGTAAATTTAAGAAAATTGAAATTGTATCAAGTATCTTTTCCGACCACAATGCTATGAGACTAGATATCAATTACAGGAAAAGAGCTGTAAAACATACAAACACATGGAGGCTAAACAATACACTACTTAATAACGAAGTGATCACTGAAGAAATCAAAGAGGAAATTAAAAAATACCTAGAAACAAATGACAGTGGAGACACGACGACCCAAAACCTATGGGATGCAGCAAAAGCAGTTCTAAGAGGGAAGTTTATGGCAATACAATCCCACCTTAAGAAACAGGAAATATCTCGAATAAACAACCTAACCTTGCACCTAAAGCAATTAGAGAAAGAAGAACAAAAACATCCCAAAGTTAGCAGAAGGAAAGAAATCATAAAAATCAGATCAGAAATAAATGAAAAAGAAATGAAGGAAACGATAGCAAAGATCAATAAAACTAAAAGCTGGTTCTTTGAGAAGATAAACAAAATTGATAAACCATTAGCCAGACTCATCAAGAAAAAAAGGGAGAAGACTCAAATCAATAGAATTAGAAATGAAAAAGGAGAAGTAACAACTGACACTGCAGAAATACAAAAGATCATGAGAGATTACTATAAGCAACTCTATGCCAATAAAATGGACAACCTGGAAGAAATGGACAAATTCTTAGAAATGCACAACCTGCCAAGACTGAATCAGGAAGAAATAGAAAATATGAACAGACCAATCACAAGCACTGAAATTGAAACTGTGATTAAAAATCTTCCAACAAACAAAAGCCCAGGACCAGATGGCTTCACAGGCGAATTCTATCAAGCATTTAGAGAAGAGCTAACACCTATCCTTCTCAAACTCTTCCAAAATATAGCAGAGGGAGGAACACTCCCAAACTCATTCTACGAGGCCACCATCACCTTGATACCAAAACCAGACAAGGATGTCACAAAGAAAGAAAACTACAGGCCAATATCACTGATGAACATAGATGCAAAAATCCTCAACAAAATACTAGCAAACAGAATCCAACAGCACATTAAAAGGATCATACACCATGATCAAGTGGGGTTTATTCCAGGAATGCAAGGATTCTTCAATATACGCAAATCAATCAACGTGATACACCATATTAACAAGTTGAAGGAGAAAAACCATATGATCATCTCAATAGATGCAGAGAAAGCTTTCGACAAAATTCAACACCCATTTATGATAAAAACCCTGCAGAAAGTAGGCATAGAGGGAACTTTCCTCAACATAATAAAGGCCATATATGACAAACCCACAGCCAGCATCGTCCTCAATGGTGAAAAACTGAAACCATTTCCACGAAGATCAGGAACAAGACAAGGTTGCCCACTCTCACCACTCTTATTCAACCTAGTTTTGGAAGTTTTAGCCACAGCAATCAGAGAAGAAAAGGAAATAAAAGGAATCCAAATGGGAAAAGAAGAAGTAAAGCTGTCACTGTTTGCAGATGACATGATACTCTACATAGAGAATCCTAAAGATGCTACCAGAAAACTACTAGAGCTAATCAATGAATTTGGTAAAGTTGCAGGATACAAAATTAATGCACAGAAATCTCTGGCATTCCTATATACTAATGACGAAAAATCTGAAAGTGAAATCAAGAAAACACTCCCATTTACCATTGCAACAAAAAGAATAAAATATCTAGGAATAAACCTACCTAAGGAGACAAAAGACCTGTATGCAGAAAATTATAAGACACTGATGAAAGAAATTAAAGATGATACAAATAGATGGAGAGATGTACCATGTTCTTGGATTGGAAGAATCAACATTGTGAAAATGACTCTACTACCCAAAGCAATCTACAGATTCAATGCAATACCTATCAAACTACCAATGGCATTTTTCACAGAACTAGAACAAAAAATTTCACAATTTGTATGGAAACACAAAAGACCCCGAATAGCCAAAGCAATCTTGAGAACGAAAAACGGAGCTGGAGGAATCAGGCTCCCTGACTTCAGACTATACTACAAAGCTACAGTAATCAAGACAGTATGGTACTGGCACAAAAACAGAAAGATAGATCAATGGAACAGGATAGAAAGCCCAGAGATAAACCCACGGACATATGGTCACCTTATCTTTGATAAAGGAGGCAGGAATGTACAGTGGAGAAAGGACAGTCTCTTCAATAAGTGGTGCTGGGAAAACTGGACAGGGACATGTAAAAGTATGAGATTAGATCACTCCCTAACACCATACACAAAAATTAGCTCAAAATGGATTAAAGACCTAAATGTAAGGCCAGACACTATCAAACTCCTAGAGGAAAACATAGGCAGAACACTCTATGACATAAATCACAGCAAGATCCTTTTTGACCCACCTCCTAGAGAAATGGAAATAAAGACAAAAATAAACACATGGGACCTAATGAAACTTCAAAGCTTTTGCACAGCAAAGGAAACCATAAACAAGACGAAAAGACAACCCTCAGAATGGGAGAAAATATTTGCAAATGAAGCAACTGACAAAGGATTAATCTCCAAAATTTATAAGCAGCTCATGCAGCTCAATAGCAAAAAAACAAACAACCCAATCCAAAAATGGGCAGAAGACCTAAATAGACATTTCTCCACAGAAGATATACAGACAGCCAACAAACACATGAAAGGATGCTCAACATCTTTACTCATTAGAGAAATGCAAATCAAAACTACAATGAGATATCATCTCACACCAGTCAGAATGGCCATCATCAAAAAATCTAGAAACAATAAATGCTGGAGAGGGTGTGGAGAAAAGGGAACACTCTTGCACTGCTGGTGGGAATGTGAATTGGTACAGCCACTATGGAGAACTGTATGGAGGTTCCTTAAAAAACTACAAATAGAACTACCATATGACCCAGCAATCCCACTACTGGGCATATACCCTGAGAAAACCATAATCCAAAAAGAGACATGTACCAAAATGTTCATAGCAGCCCTATTTACAATAGCCCGGAGATGGAAACAACCTAAGTGTCCATCATCGGATGAATGGATAAAGAAGATGTGGCACATATATACAATGGAATATTACTCAGCCATAAAAAGAAATGAAATTGAGCTATTTGTAATGAGGTGGATGGACCTAGAGTCTGTCATACAGAGTGAAGTAAGTCAGAAAGAGAAAGACAAATACTGTATGCTGACACATATATATGGAATTTAAGAAAAAATGTCATCAAGAACATAGGAGTAAGACAGGAATAAAGACACAGACCAACTAGAGCATGGACTTGAGGATATGGGGAGGGGGAAGGGTAAGCTGTGACAAAGTGAAAGAGCGGCATGGACATATATACACTACCAAACGTAAGGTAGATAGCTAGTGGGAAGCAGCCGCATAGCACAGGGAGATCAGCTCAGTTCTTTGTGACCGCCTGGAGGGGTGGGATAGGGAGGGTGGGAGGGAGACGCAAAAGGGAGGGGATATGGGAACATATGTATATGTATAACTGATTAAATTTGTAAAAAAAAAAAAAAAAAAAAACCTGGAAAAAAAAAAAAAAAAAAAAAAACCCTACTGTATGAACTAATGAAATGTGCCACATGAACAACATACTTTGAAAAAGCAGATGCTTAGAGTTCACTTTTGAACTCACTGATTAAATTATCATAATTTAATTAGACAGAGATTTAAGACACAAACAATAAGAGCTGTATATATTAAATATTAATGAGACCCTACGTGATGCTCTTAACTTACAGCCAGTCAGTGAAGATGCTCAATAAATGTTCATTCCCCAAACCAAGTTTAGTTTTTCTCCCAAATCCTCTCCCACTCTGTGCATGCTGCTTCACTACAACTGTGCTTTCTCCCTCTTCTCCTAGGTGCCTGGGTGTTGGAAAGCAGTCATTCGGTAATGAAAGATGAAAGGCTTAAAAATACAGATATGTAGGAATGAGTCAGGGCATCAATGATATTATTAAAAATAATTAGGAAATTATTTCTAGTTTGGACAGGTGAGCAACATTAGAAAACAAAAAGGTAGCCGCTCCCAAATCCAGGCTGGGAAGGTACGTAAGAGACTAACTCCCTCAATGTGGAACTGCCATGTCAGATTTGAAATTTGGGCCAAAGTAGCTCACGATATATAGTACAGGTAGCCGCCAAGTGATTCCTAATGACCAGGATGTCATTCAGAACTGTATACGGCCATACACCCTGAAAGAAAATCTTGATTGAACTAGAAATGGTGCCCTCACAAATGTTGATATTTAAACTTGTGAAACATGAACTGAAACTGCAGAAGAACTGAAATTGATTTTGAGAAAGAAAAGGAAAGTGAAAAAGCACGAGAAATAGCCAACTTGACAAAGAAAGTTTCCAAGCTTTTTAATACTTTCATCATTTAAGCAGCAGTCCATTTCTATTCCTACTCTTCAATGGTTTGCAAGAGTGTATGGCTTCACACTAAAGAATTTATGTCAAAATGAACAGCATATGTGTAGTTATTTAATATTAATATTACCATATTAAGACCAGGGACCATCTTCCATGACTCAACTTAAGACACAGACCTCTACAAATAATAAACCTTATTCATATAGGAAGGGATACCCCCAAATTTTCAGATACACAGTAACCAACTAGGATTTCAGGAATTTATTTTATATAAAGTTGAAAGTTTATTGTTTTTAATTGATTAGAGTGTGGCACAGTCTGCAAACATCCCACCTCGGATTTACTGCAATGCCTATTAAATGGCGATACTGTACATTGTGAAATAATCGAAACCAGAGGGAGATGGGTTCGAAAGATTCCCCTGTGCTCCTTTTTCCAAGGCTGGACTTGCAAGTTCGTATGTCTTTTAAGCTAGTTTTCTTATTAAATCTAAATTTCCCATGTAATTGCAAGCATAAAGACAAAATAACTCTATGGTGTAGCACTTTAACTTCTCACAAGAGAAAGGCTGCTGCCAACTAAGCAAGATCATTCTCCATTTACTAGGAACTCAAACTAAACGAGGACAGAGAAGTTGACCTCTGAGGCTTTCACATTTGTTTCAAAGGAACTTCAAACCCTGCTCTAGAAACACAGCAACAGCTTCATACTTCCATTTTATCCTTTGGATTATATCCAGTACAGTCATCTTTGAAAATGAGGATGAAACTCTTTCTCCCCCTCCTCAGGGAAGACATGAATGCAGTAGATTTCTTTCCTAGCATTAGTGAAGGCTTTTTCAGAACCAACTGGGAGCTGTGGCTGAGAGTTGCTGGCCAGGACTATGTGGTCTGTGATCATGAAATATGATTTTTTTTTCTTGCAAATTAACTGCCTTTAGCCATGCCTGCTCAGGCTTGTTTGTCAGTTCCACATCCTCCACGAGATCGATTAAATGTCTGGTGTATCTCACAGCTAGTCCTGGACCAAGTTTTTCTCCTTCACAGTCCTCACCCCTGTGTGATCTTAACCACTTCCATGGCTTCAGATATCACCCATGTGCCAATGACTCCCACAGTTATAACTCAGCCCTGACCTCCTTTCCGGACTCAATTTGCAAATGCACTCAAGGTTTTTCTTTTCCTTGGCTATTTTGTAGGCATCGCAAATATACCATGTCCAAAACTGAATCCTCAATTCCCTCCTGCCCCCAAAGTGCTCCTCCTCCATTCTTTACTATCTTTTTTTTTTTTTTTTTTTTGTGGTACGCGGGCCTCTCACTGTTGTGACCTCTCCCGTTGCGGAGCACAGGCTCCGGACGCGCAGGCTCAGCGGCCATGGCTCACGGGCCCAGCCGCTCCGCGGCATGTGGGATCTTCCCGGACCGGGGCACGAACCCGTGTCCCCTGAATCAGCAGGCGGACTCTCAACCACTGCGCCACCAGGGAAGCCCCATTCTTTACTATCGTAATTAATAGCATCCCTTCCATCCTTGTGCTCAAGTCAGAGACCTGGGAGTCGTCCACTATACCATCCCCTCCTTTACCCAGTCCATTACCAAGTTCTTTCCATCCTACCTTCCTCCAATTCTCTAAATTCTATCCACTTCCCTCCATCTCCATGGACAACAGCCCAGTCCAAGCTCCTTTCCAATCTCTTCCCATGTAGTAGCCAGGGTTTTTAAAAATGGAAATTAGAAAATGATGCTTCACTTAAATTCTTTGCTAACCATCACACTTCCCTGTTCCTGAAATCCTCGTCATTTGCTTACATTTTCATTGTCTGCCTTCCTTTAATAGAATCTAAGCACTTTGAGAGCAGAAGCTGTAAATCTTATTCACTGTGTCGTCCCCTGGACCTACAAGGGTGCCTGATACACGGCGGCACTTCTGACAGAAGCAGGAGTCAACTACCCCCCTCTCTTCACTATACTTAAATACTTCTCTGTGAAAACATGCTGACCTGCAAAATGAGAGTTCTAAATACATATGTGGGTGTTTGTTTGTTTGTTTTAAAAGCTAGAGAAACAGATATTTGCTTTACCTGGTTAAATATGTGGTTTTCTTCCTTTGAAGTGTACCTCAGAGTGTGGTTTTTCTTACTGTCATAAATCAGTCAGTTCTTTTAAAGAGGAAAGATTTGGGCTTCCCTGATGGCACAGTGGTTGAGAGTCCGCCTGCCGATGCAGGGCACACGGGTTCGTGCCCCGGTCCGGGAAGATCCCACATGCCGCGGAGCGGCTGGGCCCGTGAGCCATGGCCGCTGAGCCTGCGCGTCCGGAGCCTGTGCTCCGCAACGGGAGAGGCCACAACAGTGAGAGGCTCGTGTACCGCAAAAAAAAAAAAAAAAAAGAGGAAAGATTTAGCAATCTTAGTGTCCATCGACAGATGAATGGATAGAGAAGATGTGGTATATGTACACAATGGAATATTACTCAACCATAAAAATAATGAAACACTGCCATTTGCAGCAACATGGACGGACCCAGAGATTATCATACTAAGTGAAGTCAGACAGAGAAAGATGAATATCATAAGATATCACTTATATATGGAATCTAAAAAAATGATATAAATGAATTTATTTACAAAACAGAAATAGACTCACAGACATAGAAAATAAACTTATGGTTACCAGAGGGGATGGGGTGGGGAGATAAATGAGGAGTTTGGGATTAACATATACACACTACTATGTATAAAAGAGATAAACAACGAGGATCTACTGTATAGCACAGGGAACTATATTCAATGTCTTATAACAACCTATAATGGAAAATAATCTGACACACACACACACACACACACACATATATATATAACTGAACCATTGTACTGTACACTTGAACAAAACACTGTAAATTAACTATAATTTTAAAAATGCAAATGTAAAAAAAATAAAGAGGAAAGATTTATTGTGTACAACGAGAAAACATCAAAGGACAGTAATACAAATATTTAGCATAAAAGCAGGGTACAGTGGTTCTGACTTGAGCTACAGTGGAAGATTAAACACAGGCCCACCTCTCCCTCTGTCTGGATCTATGATGAAAAACACGTAACCAAAGGTATGCCCAGGAAGCAACTAAGATGTATGAATAGGAGATGTTCTCAAAGAAGAAAGTGCTGGAAGTACTGATTCACTTGTGTTTAAAAATATACATGTATGCCGTTGACTAATGAAAAATGATACCTTATATCAAAAACATACAAAGGATTACCACTACATCAAAACCATTTAAGACCGTTTTCAGAAATACGTGTGAATGTTATTTGACATCTACTTATCTCACTGCCCCTCCTCTACGTCTTTACATCGCCTTTCTTGGCTTAATCAAACAGTCCATTTCAGCAACGTTTGCTGTAAGGCAAACTGATATTTAGGGAATCCTGCTTTTAGCATCAACAATTATAAATCTGGAGATTAACACTGATGTCAAAGTTATAATGACCCTGTATAAAAGAAAACAAGTGCTTAGAAGGGGGAAAAACCCCAAAACCTTTTCATGACATTAATTAATGAAAAAGTATAATTCTCTGAAATTAACAAGAATTACCCATAATATTACCCCAGTTAAGAAAATGCTATTATAGTGAAGTACTCAAGTCACTTTCTTTACAACCTCACCATCAAATACATAATTTTTCACCCATCAAATTTGTTATACTTGGAACTTTTAAACGGTGACTACAGATGCACATATATGTCATTGATAATTCTTGCCTAGTTAAAACTTGATCCAGTGGGCCCATTAGTAGGAAGCATGGAAAAGAAAACAATTTGAAGAGCCTGACTGGCTGTTTTGGTCTGTTAGTAAAAGTTCTTTAAACAAATATATAAAACCTTAGCTCTCTTGCATTTGAATTACTCCAAATCTAAATGGGGCTTAGTAAAAAGACAGCTTTGGGGATAAGAAAGGGGCCATAACCAACAGTAAACACTGTCACAAGAAGTTAAACAGCTAAGAGTTGACCCCCCTACATTGGGATTTGGTAGTGCTCCAGGAGAAAAGCAAGGAATTGTTGGGACACTGCTGATATATGTGTGACACTAGCCTCCATACTCAAAAATTCCAAAGTGGGAAATTCAACAGGATAAAGAAACAAAAAACCAAAAAAAAAAAAAAAAAAAAAGAGAGAGTGAGGGGTGGGGAGAGGGCCACATCAGCAGAAGCAGCAGAGATTCAAACTATGAGAGGGGCTGACCCTGGAAGGACCAGAAGAAATGACCATGGCAGCAAGCCGGAGGCAATCTTATCCAGAGAGAAAAAGACAAGTGCCAGGACCCTTAACCCCCAATCGCCCTCAGGTCACAGATGGAGACCCTAACACAAAAGAACATAGTCTTGAGAAAATCAATACATCTAAGGTCCTTAACCTGATGGCGAATGCAAATTTGGGTGTGTATGCATTTTCCTGACCCCAGGTGGTTGAAAACAATGGTATGCCTCATCACAGGGACAAGCTAAGTCATTCACTCTGTGTCTCCTACCACCTTCAGAAAAGTACATGCTCATTTAAAAAGTCAACATATAAAAGAAGACAAATGTCAGGGAAGGTGGTGACTTTAAAAAGGGCTGAAAAAGGGCCTCCCTGGTGGCGCAGTGGTTGAGAGTCCGCCTGCCGATGCAGGGGATACGGGTTCGTGCCCCGGTCTGGGAGGATCCCATATGCCGCGGAGCGGCTGGGCCCGTGAGCCATGGCCGCTGGGCCTGCGCGTCCGGAGCCTGTGCTCCGCAACGGGAGAGGCCACAACGGTGAGAGGCCCGCATAACGCAAAAAGAAAAAAAAAAAAAAAAAAAGGGCTGAAAAAGAAAACGAAAATCACTGGATGGTTTTCAATGGAGTACTGGGAAATGTAAAGCACCCCCTTGCAGATTTCTTTCCTTGTTCTTTATGTAGCTATTTCACAACTCTGTAAGTAAATCTGGTAGTGCAAATGGCTCTTTTCCACAGAGATACAAATAAATTCTGTCTAGTGAAGGTGAAATTGCTTCCTCATTTTCTTGTCTGCCTGTGTTACACTTGGCATTCTCCTTTGAAACGATTATAAGAGCTTACTGTTCCTCATTAGTTAACGAGTTAAGTAAAATCTTCGGCATGTCCCTTTTGTATTTTTATGAGAGTCATGAGTTGACCTTCTTAAAAACATACCCTTTAACACATATTACAATTTTTTCATCAAAACCATATAAAGTAAAACAAAACAAACCAAAACAAAACTGCAGTACATATAACCCTTTAGTGAGAACTAGTACACATTTCCTGGGGCAACTAATTTCCCCAGGGTCCTGGAAAAGAAGAGTTTACTTATAAAAGTCCAATATTCCGTAGCTGATGGTTCCATGAACTGCCATACTGCTCAGGGATATTACTGAGACTCAGTTTCCCCATCTACAAGATGGGAATAATGATCCCCACCTCTTGGAGTGGTTGCAAAGATAAATGGACATGGAGCACAGAGGAGGATCTCACAGAATACCCATCACTGAACAGCTTTCTCCACAGGTTTGTTTAAAGAAGTCAACAAATTAAACTTCAAATACCTTCTGAGGTTCTCTGGTACTGAATGACATTTGGTGAAAATTAATCAACTCCTTATGGAAGTAACATGGAGCTTAGAAATGCAAAATGTCAGACGGTTGTGTGAAAACAAAGACCTCACGCAGTTTAGTGAATAACGAGTTATAGATCCTTTCCATGATGACATTAAAAAAACTAAAATATATTAAAATTTCCTTTATCAGGGAATTTCTCTTTTTCTTAGGTGTTGAATCTGTTGTTAGCAATAGATTCAGTACCACAAGGACTGTGATAGGTAACACAAGTGTATTTTATCTAGAGAAAACTGGCCCCTGGAGAACAGAATTGAAGCACCCCACAAAAAGACAAACAGTATCAGCATCCATACAAAACTGTGCAAGAGAGGAAACAATGTAAAGGAAGTGGGCCACATATAAAGCCAAAGTGAAAACCCATGGTGGTCAACAAGATTACTCCATAAAGTCCTAGCTTCTCCCCCAGACTTCCCAAAGCTTCCCAGAGAACTAGAGACCCAAAGGCAGGGCTTCCTGCCAAGTAAGAACAGCATGGATGGAAACAAAAGATCAAGGTCGAGAGTCCTGGGTTGTAGACTTGGGTGCAATTTAATTTCTTTGAATCTGTTTTCTCATCTGCTAAGTAGGGCATCATTTCAAGGTGGTATGGCTTAAGTGAGAGTTACAGAGTTACAAATCAGAAAACCCCCAGCAGCATGCTGGGCTCATGACGACAGACCACAAATGCACACTGAGTTTTGCTCCCTTATTTAATACACTTGAGATACAGAAGCAGGAATTCAAATCCAATATTTACACACGCTGTATTCTTTCTACTCGTTTCTCTTTATATCTTCTATTTTCCAAATTTGTGGACAAGAGGAATTATGTCCTAAAGAAAACACTATGAAGGCTTTTCCCCGTGTGACCTTGGGCTGTTTTTGTTGCTTGAATTCTAGAATCTTTTCATCATGATTTTGGGTTCAACTGTGTGTCTTTGATTCCTGTGGCTTGTTTTTGTGATGATTTTGAAATTGAAAATGTCATTTCCTAAGTTTAAACACTTTTAACATCATGTTAGACTCCATCTCTGCTTTTTTTTTTTTTTTTTTGGTTAATTTGCTCCAGGAATCATGTTGATGCCTTGACTGCTTTCTGGAAGGCATAAACTCTGACAAGATATCCCTGCCGCCTCTAGGTGCACTAATACCAGGATTGGAAGAAAGTTTGATGATATTTATATGAAGTGGTATGGTTGGATCCCACGGAATGTCAGTCTTGTAAATATTAGAAAAGAGGTTACAGGAATAGAAATGAACTTTGTGGCTACTCAGAGTGAGAGGTTTACAGTCATGAGAACCCACTGGCTAGCCACCATATTTTGAACTTATACTGCATTATCCCCAGAACTGCCTAGAATATGCATTATCTTATTGAAATTTCACAACAATCCCAAGAGGGAGGTTGTCATTATCCCCATTTACAGATACGGTAACGGAGGCCCGGAGGCTGAGAGAAATTAAGTTGCTCTCTCAAGGCCACACAGTCAGTAAGTGGAAGAGAGGAACTTGATCCCAGATATGTCCAATTCCAAGCTATTCTCTTAAGACTTATGTTACAACACACAAGCATAAAAAAAGCTCTCTCTTGAAGTATGAGAAGACCTAATAATATTTGACTAAGTGAAGTGAAATAAAAGAAAAAAAAAGAGACCAGGTCTCCCTTGGAGGAAAGATATGGATTCCATAAGGTAGATCAACCCAGCTGGGCTTGAAATAGCCTGTATTTCCAGGGAAAACTCAGAATTGTTTTAGAACATTGAAAAATATAATTAAAAAGAATAATATGCTCACGTTACTCAAAAGCCAGAGTGTAAATATTTAAAGTGAGAAGTCTCTCTCAGCTTTGCCACCACTACACAGTACTGATGCCAACCACTGCTGCCCAGAGGTAACAACTATTTTTAGACTTTTGGTATCCTTTCAGAGTTGCTGTCTCTTCTGCATGGATAAGCATATATATGAATAGATAGATTCTGAGCAAGGTGAAGAAGTCTTAAAGGCTTGCAATTCTTAAGAAATGCTACTTTTGAGTGATGAGAGACTATAAACTGGGTAATTCCAGTTTATGGAATTCTATAATTCCTTGCATGACTCTGACATAAAATGGTGAGATGCCAGAGGCACATGGCTATTACCTTTGTTCCCATACATGTGGTAGCAATAAGAGTCCTTCAGTGAGTGGTGAGAAGGTAGCAAGTATGAAACAGAGGTCTTTATTTAATTGGGGGAGGGTGAAGTTATGATTAGAGCAATTGTGCAGAGTTTATCATCCAAATGGGATCCCTTCGAAAGGGGCACTATTAGTAATTACACTATGACAACAAATCTGTGATTGTTCCAGCAGGTAAATGTAAGTGGTCACTAAAGACTCCTTAACTACTCGAGCACTAAAGACACTCAAGACTAAATAAGAAAGGGTCAAAAGTAAGGGTTACCCAAATATTTAGGACCTGAGAACTTTCTTGGGAACCCCACAAGAGCACTAGCCAGCTTTTATTCCGAATTATGTTAAAAACAACAAAAACCTAATTCTTCAAGAAGTTAAGAGTCTTAAGTAGGGGGTGGGAGGGGTGATTCCCTTGAGCTAAATACATTTGGGAAACGGTGTATACAAAGGTCCCATTTGAGTTGCAAAAAATGTACTAATAATATTAGAGGTCTTGAGGATTAGTGCAGTAAAGTAACATTTTAACTTTACCTACCCAAGTTTTCCAAACTAACTTCTCAGACGACCCATTAACAAATTTGTAGGATAAGGTCAGTGAAAATCATTGGCTAACAAACTGACTTGAGTTCTTGCTAACCCTCTGGGATGGATTCACAGTTGTCTCATGCAAAGAGAGTCAGGCAAAGCCAGGTAATGTGGTGACTGTGAACGTGGGCTCCAGAGGCACACCGTCTGGGTCAGAAGCCTGGTTCTGCCACTGAGTGCTCGTGTCCCGGGGGCTAATTACCTAACCTCTCTGTGCCTCAGTATCCCCATATGCAAATGAGGATACCTGAGGTTGTTATGAAGATTAAATGAGAATAATCCATATAAAGTGCTTAGGATAGTGCCAGATATTTAAAAATTGCGTCAGTTAACATGAACTATTATTACTGTTGTCGTTAATGTTGTCATCGTTATTCTTAAGGTAGATATTGTAGAAGATCGGCTGGTATGGGATGATCGAGTGTTGTGATCATGACTTGTGAAACAGGAGTGAGGAAAGAAGAGAGGACATTAACCTGAAGACACGAATCATTCAACAAAACTTCTGAGTGTTGGGCTTCCCTGGTGGTGCAGTGGTTGAGAGTCCGCCTGCCGATGCAGGGGACACGGGCTCGTGCCCCGGTCCGGGAAGATTCCACATGCCGCGGAGCGGCTGGACCCGTGAGCCATGGCCGCTGAGCCTGCGCGTCCGGAGCCTGAGCTCCGCAACGGGAGAGGCCACAACAGTGAGAGGCCCGCGTACCGCAAAAAAATTTCTGAGTGTTTATAATGTTGTGGTTTCAGAGATAAACGACCGATCCTTTCTCTCCAGTTCTCTCCGGACACTCAGTTTAATGTGGCATTGGGGTGCGGGGCAGATGAATGAGCACACAGCTTGGCAGAATCCTAAAAGTGACGGTAGCAAAGAGAGGGAATGATAATTTTGCTCGAAGGGGTGATGGAGGGAAACTAGGTTTGCAGAAGGTTTCACAAGTGAAGACTGACCCAGGAGGTTGCCTTAAAAGAAAAAGAAGATTCTGCCTTACAGAAATAAATGTGACTGCATTCCAGAGCTGACCTACAGAATTCCTACAGGCGAGTTAGGGATTAAAAATTCTGCCCAGCAGCATACCTATCTATATGTTAGAAACCCAAGGATGCATGTGGGTCCTATGGATTTTAGAGAAACTTTAAACACAAACTATGTATAGCTTGTTGTCGAGGCCCAGGAAAACTTACTACAAAGGTACTCAGTTTGCGAGAAAGCACTGGCAGGAAGAGGACAGATACAGCAGGTACTTGGGCAGCATTCTCCGTGGCAAGGCCCATGTGCATCAGAAGGGCCTGGAGCTTTCTTCGAAATGCAGATTGTCAGACCCACTGAATCAGAATCCTCAGGACTGCAGTCTAAGAAGCTGCATTTGGAAGAAGCACCCTGATGGATGGTTCTGAGGGAGAGTAAAGTTGGAGGACCCCTACTCTGAGGTGTACTCCTACAATGCTGTACTTTACAATTTTCCAGTAGACATACTTTGGCCATGAAGACATGCTGTAAGTAGCCTATGAACAGATGTAACTCCCCACTCAAATTTTTTTCACCCCAAAGTAGACGTGAGCTTGTGCACAGAATGCAGAGAAAATGTTCTCAGAATAGAGCTTATTATATTAAAGCCTCAAAGAGAATAGAAAAGTTAGTCTCTTTAAATGATACTTTAACCAAATTTGAACAGGGCCTAATAGCTCTATCACTAAGCTTCATATGGGTTTGAAATTAAATAAAAATATCCTACAAGTGTTTATACCAAACTGACTTTAGTGAACTATTCTTTTTCTTTTTAAATTAAATGAACCCTTCCTTATTTATTACATTGGATTAGGATACCATATATTTTTCTTGAAGACTTTTCAATTAAGCTGGGTTTATTTACATATTTTCTTGAGGACATGAAGCCTTTCCACTGTTGATATAATTCAAGCTTCCACCAGATTGTGGAGGAAAATCCTCTAAACAAGCTCCACGATTCTCTACACTTTTCCACTCCCTAAGTTCTCGCATCCTGCCAGAGGCCCTGGCAACTGATGAATATTTATATTCATGCCGGGCTTCAAAAACCAGTAACAGACTTTAAAAGCCAACACACTGGAGTGCAGTTTAGTTATCGAACCAGCCCCTAAAACTGGCATCCATGGTCAACACACCCTTTCTGGTCTCCTGGCCCTATAACAAAGACAACCAGACAGCCAAGTTACAGCTGACATTTGCATGGCACTCCACAGAATGCAAAATATTTGCACTATAACACTTCCATGTGTTTATGAAAGGGTTTGTTATGGTTTCATCCTCTTATTATTATTTAACCCTGAGGGAGCAGATGAGAGAACTGAGGCTCAGCCGTCAAGGGACTTGTCCAAGGGCACTGAATGAGGGGCAGAGCTGAGGTACAGGGCAGCCAACTATGGTGCATGGCTGCTCTGTAACAAAAGTGGAATTAAGAGAATGTTTGCTATTTATGAATTTTCTATCAAATGCTGTGATGTTGCTGAGCCAGCTGCATAATCCCACTTTTTAAAGCTTATCTGCTCCCCAAGATAAAGCAACTCCTTGAACCAAAAAATAAGGCGGATGGGTCTTACACATCAGAGAAGAGAAAAAAAAATAAAGAAAATAAAAATTATGTGTCCACCCTGCTCCACTCCTGAAAAAGTCCTGCTCGTCCTTTAAGGCTCAGTTTAAACACCACCTCTTCCAAGAAGGTTTTCCAAATCCAGCGGCGAAGTAATCTCCCAAATCCAAAGAAAAGAATAAAGTGTTCCCTCTTCTAGTGTATTTTCTGCCTCGTGGGAGAATTAAATTCCTACCTTACCTTACTTGATTATAATCCTTGACAACTAAGGTACCACTCTATTC
The DNA here is from genome assembly GCF_025265405.1 of Mesoplodon densirostris. Classification (NCBI taxonomy): domain Eukaryota; kingdom Metazoa; phylum Chordata; class Mammalia; order Artiodactyla; family Ziphiidae; genus Mesoplodon; species Mesoplodon densirostris. The sequence goes on along the minus strand of NC_082663.1, from coordinate 100,141,051 downwards.
ATTTCTCTATTCTTCAAAGTGCATAATAACACCTGCCCTCCAGCTACCATGGAGTGAAACAAACCCCACTGCTCTAATCTGCTTCCATGGAACCTATCACTATCTTTTCCAGCAATTCATGAAGATGTGTCAGGAAATCAATTCAATTTCATATATCTAGAGCTTAACAAATAAATTTATTTATACTCCATGGACAATATACATTTTCTTTTCTTTTTTTTGTCTACTGCTTTTCTCCCCGTCCTTTGCCAGAACATACAGAATGACCAGCCACTTTTGTTTGGCGAAGTGACCATATTTAGCTAACTCAATCCCTACAGCAAATGTTCTGGAATCTTTCATGAAAATATCCCAAAACCATCTGTTTGAGTATTTTAGGAGCAGTGACTTCTTGGCCTCAGCTTGGGCATCTGTCAAATATGTATCCTGGCATAGCCTCCCCACATTCTTGACAAAACCTTTCCGCAATAACTGTATGAAAAGGTTAAGCTAGTCCAGCATTTTATAGCCATGTCTGGCCGTAAGAGGCCAGATCCCATTAAAGGTAAGCAAATGGTAAGATGCGATTTGCTGGGCCCCTTAAGGTGAACTATCTCATTCCAAGTATCAAGATACACTGAAGCTCTAAAACTCCAGGATATAACCTTGAAAAAAGAAAACCCAGTGTGCTTACCGCTGGCTACCTCCAGCGGTAAGTGGTTTCTACCCCCCTTTCTAACCTTTTTTCCCTGCTCTTAATGCTCAGGTATCCTCCATTGTTTTATTTAGATCAGGATGCCTTGTAGAGGTTGTAACCTGGACACCCCGTTGTTTGGCCTGTACAGTGTTGTATTCTTCTTAGAGTTAGTGGTCCACGTTTTAAAAAATTGAAAAATTTAACCTCAAAATCTGTGGTTTTGATTTTTTTTTCTTTAATAATCATAAGACCTGACCAAAACGGGCCCACATTCCCACACGGCAACCATGGTCTTGAGGTAAGTTGTGGCTGCCGCCTTTAGAAGGAGAACACCTTGCCTGGTTTACCACAGGTCCTCCCTGGCCATCACCACCCAGTTACATTCAGCTCCCGGGCTCGGCAGCCATTTGTGTAGATGACTCCTCCTTACAGAAATAAATGGGACTACATTTCAGAGCCAACCTACGGAACTCCTATGGGCTCTTTGGAATTAGAATTCTGCCCCGCAGTATACCTGTATGTCAGAAACTGAAGGGCATGTGCAAGTCCCATGGATTTTAGAAATAATTTAAACCTAAATTATGTATGGTCAGTGAGTGTCTACGGAAGGTCTGCTGGGGAAAAAGGTAGGAAGGTTAAGAGTAATAATAATTTGTTTTCATAACACTTGTTATTTAGTTACAGGCATCAAAATCTCCCCCTAATTTCTATAGAATGTGTTCGCTGAGTCTCAGAGAGGTGGTGAATTTACCAAATTTCTAAATATCCTGGGAGAAGTTGAACTTGGATTTTCCATACCAGTTTGGAGCGCTACACAGTAAACAGACTTTTAGCAGAAAAGCCTTCTCCCAGTCAGTCACTCATTCATTCACTTAACACATTTTTTACTGAGCACCAAAATGCCTGCTCTCTAGAAGCACAGATTCTAGTAGAGGGAAACCTAAGACACAAAACCTAAGACACATTAAACAAATGTGTATAAACAGGTCAAATAGTGGCAGGGGCTAGAAAAAAGTAAAGGGAGCGTGTGTGTTTTTGCTGGGGGGTGGTGAGGGGACAGTGGGGGTGAGGGGGAGACTATGCTATTTTATCCCTGCTATTTTAGTCAGGGAAGGCCTTTCTGGAAAGGTGACATTCGAGCAGAAATTTGAAGGAAGCAAGCGGGAGCCGTCTTGGGTGAAATCCTATCCATTCCTCAATGATCCTTCCCAAATATATCTTCCTTGAAGACTTTATTGACTAACCCTGTCAGAAAGTAAAATCTTTGTGATCAGTTATAATTTATTATTTATTCCTTGCCACAATAAATGCTCAATTAATCTTTAAAATGTATCTGCTGGGTCAAAAAAATTCCCAGGTTGTTCTGGGGGAACAGGAAGCCAGGGGAGGAGTGGGAAAAGAGTACTGGTTTTTTATAAGACATAAGAAACTATAAATGAATTGTTTTAATTAGGTAGCATATCTCAAATACTTTAATTAGGTAGCATATCTCAAATACTTTAATTAGGTAGCATACCTCAAATATCATATCTCAAATTTACCTAAGAAACGAATATTGCAATATAATCCTTTGGAAAAAGTTTATTCTAAATGAGTCCATTCGTAACTTAAGATAGGCATCCAAAAAAAAAAATCATCTTTTGATAACACTTGAAACTGGTAAAAATTACTGAATAACCCACACTCTGCAGAGATAGAATAATTCTGTTTTTCAGAGACATGTTGTTTTTTTAAGATTTAAAAAGGCATTTTTTATGGATAAATTCATAAGAAACTGGAAATTTAAAAAGGCATAAACTCTACCTTTCTTTGCTAGTTTGTTAAAGAAAAAGTTGAAAATTGAGTTAGGGTTATAATATAAAAATCTTAAGTTTTCTATTCTGTCCTTATGAAATTGGCTAACTTCAAATTATATTTAGAATTAAAAATAATAGAGCCAAATAGTTTTGTTAAAATAATCATAATTCTTTCATGTTGAGTCATACTTGGTATATTAAACTCATTTTTCCGTTAAAGAAAATAACTAAAAAAGGTCATTATAGTCAATCTCTTTTAAGAACTAAAAATCGTTTCCCTAAGTACATTAACTTGCTGTCTTAGAGATGGATTACTTCCCTAATGGTAGATATTTGGGTAAAATAAACTTTGGCAAATAACGTAACCAATCAATTTTACCACCAGTTGCCAAATAACAACAAAATAAATCACTTCTCTGAAACACTTTGGCAGCGCCCACCTTTCTGTAGTTTTGTCTTTCCACCCACTCACTCAGTGCTCCAGAATTAAGGCCACCATCCCACCTCTCCCCATTTCTGTCACCAGTCCTACTTTCAGAGATAGAAGAAGCCATGGAGACCACAGGCGGAAAAAAGAGGCCCAGAGGTTAATGCAGGGTTACAATGTGACCCCCATTAACTCCTGGTCGCTGGCTTCCCTGGGGAAAGGTGGTTTGGGATTATCAAAAGTAGCAAAGAATAATTCCTCCATTTAAAACAGAGCTTACAAACTTTGGGCTGGCAACACATTTTGGTTGGGCCCCCATAATTTTTTTTCTTTTTAAAACCGAGATAAAATTCATATCACATAAAAATCACCATTTGTAACCATCTGAAAAGGGTAAAACTTAGTGATTTTTATTATATTCACAATGGGCAACAATCATCACTATCTAATTCCAGAACACTTTCATCAACCCCAAAATGGGCCCTCATAATGTTTTAATTTTGTTTTTCTAATTAGTAAACACCATGTAAAAGTTGGGAGCATTGACCTAAAAATTCACATTTCCCATTTCTCAAGAAAAATCTGACCTTCTGGTAACATTTGGGGGCAGGGGGTACAAGGGGGTAAGAAACAGGTCCTGTCCAGTTTACCACCTGGCCACACGCCAACAGAGGCCAGGAAATGAACCAAGACCTGTGAGTTAGCCACCCCTGCTTTAAAGGCTCAGGGACTCAAATCCTTCTGAATCACTTTTCAGACCTGGGTGTGACTCTGGCAGTGATTCCAAAGCGCTCGCAGCCCTCTGTTCCCCTAGCTGGCAATCAAGCTGAGCAAGAAGACTTCCTAGTTCTGACTTGTCAACACATATCTAGGCTTCCACCACCTTCTAGACTCACCTTTCCCTCCAAATGCCTTGCATTTTCCACCCCAGCATATTTGATGAAATCTCTCTCTTCACTGAAGAAGCCATCCTGTATGTACCTGAGCAGCACTCTAAACCCTCATCCTTTGAGCACCACTGTCACAACTTGCCTTTGTTTTGTTTTTTATAAAAAAATTTACACAATTTTAAAAGGCTGCTTTCCATGTACAGTTACTACAAAATTTTGGCTATATTCTCCATGCTGGACAATACATCCTTAAGCCAACAGTTTGTACCTTCCACTCCCCCGCCCCACTAGTAACCACTTCTTTGTTCTCTATATCCATGAGTCTCCTTGTTTTTTGTAATATTCACTAGTTTATTGTATTTTTTTTTTTTTTTTTTTTTTTTTTGCCGTACGTGGGCCTCTCACTGTTGTGGCCTCTCCTGTTGCGGAGCACAGGCTCTGGACGCGCAGGCTCAGTGGCCATGGCTCATGGGCCCAGCCGCTCCGCGGCATGTGGGATGTTCCTGGACCGGGGCACGAACCCGTGTCCCTTGCATCGGCAGGAGGACTCTCAGCCACTGCGCCATCAGGGAAGCCCAGTTTATTGTATTTTTTAGATTCCACATATAACTGATAACATACAGTATTTGTCTTTCTCTGCCTGACTTATTTCACTTAGCATAAAGTCCATCTGTGTTGCTGCAAATACTTGCCTTTGTTTTCTACTTACTATCTGTATTTTATTTCCCTCTGGTTACTTGTTATTTAAAAAAATTTATTTATAAAAGGAACCATATACACAATGTGAATGGAAACTGGTACTCCTCCCCTAAATATACCATAATCATAAAAATCATTAAAAATTTGTTAAATCATAAAAATTATTTCAATGAGGAACCCCCCCCCATTACTGTTCATTTCTAGCCAGATATCGCTGTCTGCCAAAGGCCATGAGCCCCATGTCTACCTGCGTGGCACAAAAGGGGTGAGTCAGTGTGAATAAGGTGGCAAAGGTCACACAGCCCCAAACAGGCATTCTCTGGGAATGATGCAAAGGATTCCAAGGGAGCTGAAAGGGACTAATCGTCTTGTAAAGTTACTGAAGATGATCTAACTCTGTGCCTGCGGCCTCCTAAAATCATTTACCGTACCGCCACCAACGGTACATGCACCACATTTTGGGAAATCCTGTCCAAAGCTTCCTGCCAATGCATTCACCTCAACAGTTGTGCCTCAGATGTCTCGGCCACGGATAGCCCTTCCTGAACCTCTCTAACCCGGATGTGGCATCCCCCTTGTATGTACTTCCTCGTGTACACGTCTGACATCTTCTCCGGACTGAAAGCCCCTCAAGGACAGAGACAGGTCTTCCATACTACGTAATCTTCTCTGGTGAAAGCTACTGGCATTAACTTACACCTGGTCAGATTCCTGGCATATGCCTGTCTTGACATCCCCAGCAAGGAGAGTTTTGAAGTGACTTTAAAAAATTGCAAACCAGTTTCTAAATGAACTAAAATATGTCCTAATAGATAAAGTGCCCAATATGGTGAAAGGCACAGGGATAAATAACTGCATACCTTTGTTCTTTCTTAAATTTGAGGATTTTATAAAGCACTGAATACAATTACTATTGGTATGCTAAGTAAGAGCTATCCTATTTAGGTCAGATTTTGTTTTAAAGGTAAGGAAGTGTGCCTAGCAGGCTGGGAAGGGGGTTAGGTGTCTAGGCTTTGTTTCTGGGGTGGACAGAGGGGTTGAGCACCTTCTGTGATGACTCGGGGTGTCACACATGCCCAGGAAGAATCGGTTCACACTACCTGGCTCAACTTGATAAAGAGACACAGGACAAAGATTTCCACAGGCAAATAAAAGCAGTGCCTACTAACCTAACATTTATATATATATATATATATATATATATATATATATTAGGAGACAATTTGTGATGCTCAAGTTTGTACTTTTATGGTATCCAGATTAATCTTCTAAAAGATTGGAGGCCTTATAAGATCAGTACACATGGTGCACATGATGCTCATTTATAAGGCTAGAAATAAAATTTTCTGAGTCAAATGATTAGCAAGTTTTATGATCATATCTTTGTTCTTGGGAAATATTCCTGATCATACCTAGTGGTTATTTTATATTGATAAATAACAGAACCTCAAATTAAAGCATTGTTTCTATGGAGAAAGACAATCTACTTTTTTTGAAATTTTCTTTTTCATATGATTTCTAATACCCTCATTCCTGCAAAAATAGAAGATATCTTAGAAGAATAATGTTGAATTTATCTCTAAGGCGAGACAATGTAGATTGTAAAGATTACATGCTTAGGAAAAAGATGAATCAAGTCTTTAGAATGTATGATTTGAGTCAGTTTCTAAATCTGAAAATTAAATCTATCCTAACCGAAAAGTTTCCCCCTTGAACTAATCTCCTGTTAATTTTCAATTCATGTCATTCAGTCTACTCCTGCTTTGAAAAGGATGGTGAGGGGAGTTAACAAATTTGCCAGAAACAATGGCTTTTCCTCTTACATTTTCAGCAGCCTTTTTTTTTTCCTTTTGGCTGTGTTTGGTCTTCGTTGCTGTGCGCAGGCTTCCTCTAGTTGCGGCGAGTGGGGACTACTCTTTGTTGCAGTGTGTGGGCTCTAGGCACATGGGCTTCAGTAGTTGTGGCTCGCGGGCTCTAGAGCACAGGCTCAGTAGTTGTGACTCACGGGCTCTAGAGCAGAGGCTCAGTAGTTGTGGTGCACGGGCTTAGTTGCCCCGCGGCATGTGGGATCTTCCCAGACCAGGGTTCAAACCCGTGTCCCCTGCATTGGCAGGCAGATTCTTAACCACTGCGCCACTAGGGGAGCCCCTTTCAGCATCCATTTTTAATGCCATTTGTTGATCTTAGAATGAAGGAAACAGATGCTACTGTTGGACATGAAATGTCATCTCATACAGTATTTTTAAGCTGTCAGCTGTACAGTTAGTCTTTATTTAGGCAATGGACAAGTGCTTCTCTGTACCTTTATTTCCCCAAAACATACAAATACACAAATGCCAGAACTCCACCCACTTTCCAATGCAGGGCACAATCTATAGGAAATATCCAAAATGAATTCTGCCATATTTTCCCTGTTGACAAATCAAAATGAAATCTTTTTCCACTACATACTACAGAATAAAATAAAACCATATGCCATACTGACCCCACTGAAACTTAGAAACCATGTTTAAATGAATGTTTAGAGACTCTAGCTAACCTCAAAAGAAATTTAATTCTTGAATAGCAAGTGTCTAGCATCTATGAGTATTTTTCTTCCATTAAATTGGTATTATCACAAAATAGAGCAACCTTAGATACGGGCCAAAAAAAAAAGAGAATGTTTTAGAATTCTTGGATTAAGATTCTAGGTTCCAAATGTAGGCCTCAATAATCTCCCAGGTCTCCAAAGTTTTAATGGCTCCTAATAAAGTATCAAGGGGTCAGAGGTTGGGTCATCTTTTCCTGAGCTGACTTACAGCTCACTGCATTCTGATGGAGGAAAAAGAATCTGAAATATTTTAATACAGTATTTTTTTTCATCATGAGGGATAGCTGAAAAATGCCTGGAACACTAGTTGGAGGCTGGTGTTGGGTCAGTAGAGGTCTTAGTAACAGTTATTCCTTTGTCTTTGGGCTCAAGGCAAAGCAGTGGCCACTTTGGGAGCCCTCCTGGTCTTAGAGGCAAGATTTTCTTTTCAGGCACAATTCATATTATTTTGATCAGCCGTTTGCCTTTATCATCCATTATTTTATAGAACTTCTGAGCACGTATGTGCATGGTTAAAGAGGGCTGAGGCCTTTCATTTGCTGTCAAATTCTGATTAAGTCCATTTCTTATCTTCTAGATATAAATAAGTGAAAGATGAGATTTTAGTTGTTAGAAGGCTTCACCCAGCCCCAAAGCGTTTTACATCTGGATCTGCCCACTGTTTCTCTGTCCCTCAATCAACGAACATCTTTTTCTTCTCTAATCTTTCTCCTAAAATTGCTTTTTATTTTAAACTGATTTAACTAGTGATTAGCTACAATGGCTGGAACGCAAGAAGAACTCCACAGATGTATAATTCCAATGAGCTGAAACAGAGAGATGCTTCTGTGGCAACAAAAACTACAAAAAACTAATGAGAAAAACAAAGGGTATTTCAAACACAAGAGTTGCCTAAAACACTCCCTTTTCTATTGCCCCACAAGATGTGCCAGAAGCGCGCTGATAATGAAGCCCACCTGACCCAAATTTGAAAGACAACTCTCCAGTTCCCATCAACTTCTCAACAGAGTAATAAGTTAGCCTGTTACAGACTCCAGCAGCCTAGACAGATCTGGTCTGGTTAAAGCCCACCCATGGGTCTGTGCTGAGCCTAGGCATGACCACTGTGATTCAAAACACTAGGTAAGAGACTGATTATCACCCCGGAGGCCTCAAAGGAACCAGCAAAAAGAAAGTCCTAATAGGCCTTCTCTTAAATGCCCCTCATATGCACAGTATATTCTGAATGTCCATCTTGGTTTCAGCTGACAGCTGGCACCATGGATGGTATAACCACCTACCGAGCACACTCCCCTCCTGGACCTAAAACCCAGACAGCAAGGCCAGATGATGACTCATCATCAATGTTTGGATGATCCATCAATCTCATGAAAATAGCAGAGGTTTAAATTCTGCAAAATATTTTACCCTCTGGACCATATGTCTACCCTCACACTTCATTGGTTACCAAGCATTTTCCATTTCCCTACACTGCGCCCAACATCATAAAAACTAGAAAAGTCTTGCCACAACAAGGCGACAAAGATAGAGAAGTAGTCTTCACGACAAAGGTAGAGAAGATTAACATTTCAGATCAGGGAATCATTTTATTCAGTGAAAGTTTGGCTTGTATACACAGTTCCCCTTTTCCCACTGAAAACATCTGACTAGAACAGGTATAGGTTATTTGGAGCACAGGAGTCCTATATTTTTAAAAGACTTGATTTTTATCAAGTTCTAATCCAAGGCATAGCAGGGACTATTCTACTCTGTCCTGCCTCGAGCTCGAAAACAGAGAAGACAGTAAGGAGGACCACAGGAGAAGAAACATCATTTCAGAGTCACAGCTACATTCTGCTCAAGCATGGTAACTAGAATCCCGCTCTTTATAAATTTATGATTTATTTCTAAATTTGGCAAATAAAGCTGAGTTGTCCCAAAGAACCATTACTGACTTCATCCTAACCCAAACTAAAAATATTTTGCATGCATTTTGTATTTTAAATCATCATTCCCTGGCAAGTTTCTTATTTGAAAAACAAATAGAAGCTCAAACACCTGCACAGAGTTAAGAGAAACACTTTTTTGTTGTTGTTGTTAGAGACTCTCATCTAATAAATGTTGTCTCTAATTCAGCATTTCCAAAGAACATGGTATTAAGACTTCTTAAATCCCTAAGACCAAAAAGAAAAAAAAAATGCTGTTTAGAATAAGAAAGAAAGGAGAGAAAAAACTGTATTAGGAGAGGGAAAGTTATGTTATTTAGAGAGACAGCAAGACAAAATAAAATATGAAGTTGTCTTTGAAGTCCTGAAACAATAACTGTAGGCAGAGAGGTGCTAAAAAACCTTTTGGTATCTGTCAAAATAGTATAGATTCTTCCTAAGTTGCTAAGGGGCTATTTGACAAAAGAAATCGAAGAATCACTAGAATGATTGGAAATAACTTGGGGGAAAAAATGCTGCTTCAAGTAGACCTTAGATTCAAGAAGACAAGTCTTGAGTATATAGTTGTCTGGGCACGTCCTTGACGCTTTCAGTTTAAGCTGCTACATACGCAGGTGAAGATTATTTCCCCATTACCTACCTCAGAAGGGTGATGATTTCAAAGGAGCTAAAAATAAAGGAGGCAACAAGGAGAGAAAACTGACTCAAGCTGATTCTCACGTCTATTCAAATATCCTCTTATTTCATTAAAAGAAAAAAAAATCCACCAACACCATAAAGTTTCAATCTGTATAACAGAAAATGTCAGGTGAAGTGATGGCCTGGTAAAAGTGAGAAAGCCAAGTGGCTGCTGAGAGCTTCACACTTATCAGCCATGTTGAACTGAGTGACAAAGATCTATTCTGTCCAGAAATCCCCCACTTTATTTTTAAGCCTGGAAACTGGTTAGTCATATCTATACTGAACACTTCCTGTCCAGGGGCATGATGATGGCGACAAACTGCCAAGTTTAGTAGCTGCTTACATTCTGTCAATTGAGTCATTCATGGAATAAAAAACAGCATCAAACATTAAAAAACATCTGGCTAACTGAAGCTTTAAAAGATATACAAGGAAAACAGGTTTGACTATTTCACAGAATAAGGATAGATGGTGCCAGGAAAACAAAACAGAAAGAAAAGAACATACAATGTTACTCTAAGAGACTATTTTCTGGTAGTTTCTGTGATATTCCAGTATTACTACCAAATATAACAGTTCTCTCACTCCCCCTCTGGATGAAATAGTCCAATTGACATTCCACATCTTCATTTACAAAAAATGCCCCAAGATGCAGAAAGATCTCAAGGAACTAAGCAACAACGACAGAATCAATTTATTCCTTTTTATGTTTAATTTTAATCTAATTATATTTTAAAGGAAGGGTCACCTGAGAATTTTAAAGAAACAAGAATACGAGGGCCTGAAATACAGATCAGGAATGTCTTTATCCACTGGTCAAACACCATAATGTTACATAAAAATCCCATCTTTGAGAAAGAGAGGAATACAATTAAGCATTGTAAGAATGACCCTTTCCCTAGCAGCCCTGAGGGCTACGTCAGGCTTCAGTTATAATTTACCTGATTAACCCTTATACATGCTGAGACAAGCCCGCTGAAGTTCCACTGCTGAGAAGCACAAGGAACACCTCCCCGCCCCCCCCCCGCCCCCGCCCCCGCCCCAAGCGCTGGCAGAGGAACAGCCCCAAAGTATGCTGGGATGGACGGCGACGACAAGAACGTCGAGTAACAGCTCCTGCACTTCCAGGGTTATCCCCTTGATCATCAAGTCAGAGCAAATGATCGTGTGAGCCAAATAATGGACACCAGCTCTGCCCATAAAAACCCTCCGCCTGAGATTCTTCAGTGAGCTTGCTCACTTAGCAAGTGAGACTTGCTAATGAGTGAAGCCCGCAGAAATTAGGCGCAGCTTCATTGGGGGAACGGGTGACGATGGTTTTCTCCTCCTCCAACAGCCATGCACTAAAGGTCCCACTGGCCTTCCATCCAAAGGATGGTACGGTACGGCTGACTGCTTTGAGAGGACTCCGCCGGGCTGGCATTACTGCTTTTCTAATTCATCATCTGCCATTGGCAAGCTTTTAGAGGAAATCATTTTTATAACCCGGTAGAAAGTCACCAGGAATCCAAGCCAACACAACACAGCCCTTGCTTCAGACCGGCCCAATTTAGCCATTGGAAAAGCAGCAGCATTCCTCAACGTCACGTCCTTGTTTATGGGCCCCTGCATTAATCCTGCCTGAGAAGAACTGGAGTGCTCGTGTGTCCTCCAAACGCCACTATGTTCACGGGCTCCAAGCTGCATCTTAACTTTGGAGACCAGCACTCCTTCATACCTCCTGTTAACTGCACAAGCAAACAAAATAAACTGCCAAAACTTCTCACCTCAGTCACGGTGGTCTCTTGCCTCTCTAGTGTTGCATAAATTATCTGTTTTTTTTTTCCATTTCCAAGTTATTTCCTTACACCTCCCTTCCCCTCTCTCTCCTAGGAGGCTCCGCATCAAGTCTGGGTCCCACCCTGTGCCTGCCACTGCCTGCTATTCCCCCTCCCTCCCACTCACTATTTCTTCCTCATTGTTCCCTTGAAATGTCAAAACCTGCCAAATGGCCACTCCCTCGACTTCCTTCACTATTCTTTTTCCCAGTAGTTCTTCTCCTTCCCTTTTGTTGGCGCTACTGGCCCCTGAATTCTACCTCCTTGGAAACTCTGGAGAGACTCCTTCTTTAATTATCTCCTTTGTCTGAAGAACCTGAGTCCACGGTTTAGACTTGTGATACTGGAGAGGGGTGCATTTTCATTCTAGCTGTTTCATAACTGACTTAATTCTAATTTTAACCCTCAAAGGTGAAAATGTTTTGTAAGTGCTTTACAATAAGGAGAACAGTCAGTGCACTAATACTTTACTGTTATCAGGTAACTTTTCAGAAGAAAAACATTCCTTGGAGCAAGCCCATCCTTGCTTGCTTTTTACAGAATGGGAAATGAGTACTTCTTAACCAGGTAAATATTGTAGGTAGGCCACGGGTGAGTTCTGTCTTTGTGATTATAAGTCTCCTTATTTATCCAGCACCTCCTGGGTGAAGCTGTCTAATCAATGATACAAGCATTATCTCATTGGTGCTCACCTCAGGAGAGATTAAAAATTCCTCAGAATGGCTCAACTTACTAGTGTGGCTCAAATCCTATTTAACATGTAAAAGCCTAAAACCCTCAGAGCTTCAGAGTATATGTCAAATCTAGGGTACCCCTGGCAGAACCACCAGTGGTTTTCCAAAACATGCATTCCTGTCATATGGAGAAAAAATAAATAAATAAAATGGGGCAGAGAGGAAGTGAAGGTGAAAGGGAAGAGAGAAAAATTCCCTAATTCTCAGACTGGCCAAAACTTTTTCCCAGTATGAAGAGCTGGATTAAATTTCCTACCTATATTCACTTCTTACCCTTAAGCACCAGGGCTGATTTTGTGCAATGCCACAGGGAGAGGTCAGAGGTGATGGTGGTGGAGATCAGGAAGGAAGCTACTGGCAACTAGGACTTGGAAGGTCCTAGGATGATCAAAGTCTCCCTTCCTCAGGAGCCTGGGTGCTTGCTCACAGCTGGGGCAGTCATCCCCTGGGCCCTGCAGGCCTTCCCTCATTTCCTAGGGTGTCCACTAAATATTGATGGAACACTCATGAGGTATTCTTAGCAGATGAACTCTTCAAATACAGGCTCAAAGCTTTTGCTGAGGCCCAAGGAGAAGACAGCAAAGCAATTTTCTACAGCACCTCTCTTTAGACATGGCTGACCCACTGCTTCCATGGGGTTCTTATCCTCCTGGCTTGTAAAGCCCTGTTCTCTCCTTGGTTTCCTCCTACCTCTTGAGTGTCTCTATTTCTGTTTCCTTTACTGGATACATCTAGCTCTTTCCCTTACAAAAGTGGGTATTCTGAGAGACTAACTCCACAGACCAGCCCCCACCTCTCTCTTCAATCTTACCCTCAGAGATCACATAAGGGAAATCAATTCTCCTCTTCTGAGTGGAGAGTCACATACTTTTCTGCCCAGGGTCCTTTACCAGGGCTCAGCTGATCCTCCAGACCAACCCAGGGTTCTTGTCAGCTTAGTATTCCTACAACACTACTTTGCACCTACCCTATTCCAGCTCAAAACACCCCGGTTCTTTTTTTTTTTTTTTTTTTTTTTTTTTGCGTTACGTGGGCCTCTCACTGTTGTGGCCTCTCCCGTTGCGGAGCACAGGCTCCGGACGCGCAGGCTCAGCGGCCATGGCTCACGGGCCCAGCCGCTCCGCGGCATGTGGGATCTTCCCGGACCGGGGCACGAACCCGTGTCCCCTGCATCGGCAGGCGGACTCTCAACCACTGCGCCACCAGGGAAGCCCAACCCCCCGGTTCTTTACAATAATTGTGTTTGCCTCCTAAATGGTATCTCAGGCATGCTTTAGTCTAATGTCAATGCCTTCATTTTTCTAATGAGGAAACTGAAGTTCTGAGAGACTAATCAGCGACTGAAGGTTGCACAGACAACCAAGGGCAAAGTCAGGAGTACAGCTGGTCTCCTGATTCCCAGTGCCTTGTATGCTACCCATAATGTCCCTCTGAGCAGCTTGGCTTCTAGGCTGGCGCCGTGTACCACTGCAATACAGCCCACCAACGCTGCCCATGAACCCTCCACTCCACACTGCCGTAAACCTCCTTCCTTCACTCTCCTCTGCTCTCCCCTAAAGGGCCTTGCTGAAGTCCCAGCTAACCCCTCTGTGAAGGCACTGCTGCCCACGACAATGTCTGGTGAACACTCTCTCCTCTAGATTCTCAAAGGGTTGCTGCCCCATCTTCTGACCTGTACCCATCCTAAACTCCCCATCATGTATTTTGTCCTATGAATGCACACGTCCTGTGTGTGATGGCCTGAACCAGGAGTTCTGTCAGGGCGGGGCCCTCTATACACACAATCTGCTTCTCCAGGCCCCGCCAGAGGAAGTACTAACTCAGCCAACATTTGTTGCTATGAGAATCCCAGGGAAGACAGCAGTGATTGAGGGAGAGAGGCTGCACCTGGGAAACAGGACTGTCCATGGTGAGCAGAACAGCCTGTACTTCTGGGGACACCTCTGGTCCCCAGCTCCTCAGCCTAGCAGAGGGGGCCACATGAAAACACATACCTGGGCCAGGTGAGCTGGCATCAAGGATACATGGCAGGTCACACGGGAAGGAAAGTTCATGAATTCCTTATTTTCTTCCTGACAGTCAACCCTGACTTGGGGACATGAGGTCTTAAGGCTTCAGGCCTCAAGCTGTCCTGGTCACTTAGGGCATTACGCTTAGTGGCCTCTATGCTTTAGCATTTCCTTGGAAGAAACTTTACTCCCAGTTATCTATAAAATTAAATGTTGTTTGTCACGATGAAGGTGGAGACTGAATTCTAATGTAAGTCCACAGACGATGTTATGTATACAAACACAAACCCCCATACATCTTTAAAACCGTAAATACCATAGGTACCAACCTAACAACACAGGATTTACAGTCTTACAGATTCCCGGAGCAGCACTCCCTCAGCCATTTACTGCCCACCCTGCGGTCAGTCACTCAGGACACACTACAGATCTACGCCTAACTCTCCTTCAAGGTTTAGAACAAGATTTAAAACACATGATAAATATAATTGACATTGCTATATCTTATATACGAAATCTTTTTTTTTTTTTTTTTTATAATGGTATGCGGGCCTCTCACTGTTGTGGCCTCTCCCATTGTGGAACACAGGCTCCGGATGCACAGGCTCAGCGGCCACGGTTCACGGGCCCAGCCGCTCCGTGGCATGTGGGATCTTCCCGGACCGGGGCACGAACCCGTGTCCCCTGCATCGGCAGGCGGACTCTCAACCACAGTGCCACCAGGGAAGCCCACGAAAATTTTTAAGAGAGTAAATCCTAAGAGCTCTCATCACAAGGAAAAAAAATTTTTCCTGTTTCTTTAAATTTGTATCTATATGAGATGACAGATATTCACTAAACTTATTGTGATAATCATTTCATGATGGTAAGTCAAATCATTATGCTGTACACCTTTAACTTACACAGTGCTGCATGTCAATTATATCTTAACAAAACTGGAAGAAAAAAGATCTAAGCAATTGCTCTTTCAGGTATCTCGATCAGCGGCGGGGGGAGCAGTGGGCTGCTTCTCAAAAAAAGAACATGTTCTGACTCCCAGCATGCACCGGGCCCACAGTGCTCCGGGGAAAACCAGGCTGTGGGCTGCCCATCTGCTCCTGCAACTGCATGTCCAGTGTCTAATGCCCACTCCCTTCCCACCCACATACATGCACACCTTCTCCCCAAGGAAGAGCACCCCTGCCCAACCAACTACTGAGCTAATTTTCCTGAGTGATGTTCTCAAAGGAATGAAAACAAGTGAGCTCACTGTTAAATTGCCTCTCACTCAGTCTATCACCTTCAAAACCAGGGATCTAAAAGGATCTATTGCAGAGCTAAATTTTATTTCACAATGCCTCCTCATCTTTTACTTTCCTGAGGTACACATAAGAGAAGGTGAAATAAATTCCCCCAAAAGGTAATGAATGACACCCACACAAACAGATTAGGTTGTCCTGCTTCCAGGAGATCTCATGCAAAAATCCGGGATGCTGAAACCTAGGCTTGCAAAATTTCTTGTTTGCCAAACAGGCACAACGTGGGTAGAAAGGGCCTAAACATCACCTCTCTGGGCCTCAGTTCCTCATTTCTAAATGAAGAGGTTAGACGAAAGGACCTGCAAAGTTGCTTTTAACGCTAAAGCATGGTGACTGGGGAATCCCCTGGCAGTCCAGTTAGGGCTCTACCCTCTCACTGCTGATGGCCTGGATTCAATCCCTGGTCAGGGAACTAAAATCCCACTGCACAAGCTGACCACTGCACAAGCTGTGCAGTGCGGCCAGAAAAAAAAATTCATGGTGATTCTACTTGTATTTGTAGGGGGAATCATTTTAATTATAAAAGGCTTCTCGCTGTACATCTTCCTTAAATATTTCAGATATATATACTGATTTGATTTTTTTAAAAATTCAGCTTATACTATCTTTTTAGGCACAATCTACTGAATGAAGTATACGACCATGTTCATCTCAATGTTTCTCAAGTTGTTAGCATCTTTCTCATACAGATGGAAATGTTGACAAACGGTTTGTGGCAAATCTAGCCACTGCATTATGCTGAAATGAAATCAGTGGGCCCCGAGACTTTCTCTCACCCTACTGCATTCTCTTTTACCCACCCATTTTTTGGTTACTTCCTGGATTATCAGCAACCAGGAGCAGGGAATTTGGTTTTTGTTTTTGTTCTTTTTTGGCTGCACCGAGCAGCATGCGGGATCTTAGTTCCAGGACCAGGGATCAAACCCGCGCCCCCTGAAGTGGAAGCATGGAGCCTTAGCCACTGGACTTCCAGGGAAGTCCCAGGAGCAGGGAATTTAATCATCCCTGTTTATCCTGGTTGTTCCAAGGCATCCTAATGTGAGGACAAGAAAGGTGTGATGCAAATTCAGTCTGATGAAAATTTCAGAAGTGAGGAAGAAAAAGGCCCCGGTATTATTTGGCTTACAGAGCTGGGGGTGTCAGGCAATACCAGGTTATCAGTGATGTCCACTGTAGAGGAGACAGTATGGCACAGATCTCTAAATGGATTTTCCATTTTTAGTCCTTGTCAGCACATTGCGCTCCAAGGCTAATGACTATATAAAAGGAAACAATCACATCAAAGTCCAGTGTTTTAGAGCACAGGCTGCACCTTCTACATTATAAATGACATCAAGGTCAGCTGCACCAAGTGCTGTGCATTTCGTCAGAGCCAAACTACTGCTTCACCTCTGAACTCATCATTCCCTGTGCAGAGCAAGGGCTAGGGAAGGGAGGGGAAAGGGGAGAACACCGGTATGGTAATGCTTAGCAATGAACATGATTATCTAAAACAGGGAGGACACCACCTGGTGTGGGCAGCTTAAACGATACCACTGAGCTTTCTGATTATAGAAGAGGATATTAATAAATCACCACCATGGAACTGAACTTTTCTATGATCAATACTTTGACAGGTATTGGTTCCCTTCTTTGTAGTGGAAGTCTCTACTTTTTGTCTCCTTGAAGATTTAAAATTCCTGGGAGGTGGGGTAATGCTGACCACGAGATCCCGGCAAGGTTCTGCAAGGCACATGGGCTGGAGGGGGCAGCAAAGCTCAGGCATACCTTGTCCTGGCACTTGACTGATCTCAGTCACTTGACTGGCGCTCCGATTGATCCATTCCTGAAAACCCACCAGGAATTGGGACCCCAGCTCTGGCAGTCTCTAGCGAGATGGACTCAAAGCAACCTGGAGCTCAGAGAAACCACTGCAGAAGCACTGAGGAATAGATGAGGCACCTGTTAAATGATACTAAAGCTGAGGAGGGCTACAATTGAGAGTGCCAATGCCTGTGCACATGCCCAACAAATTAACATATTATCAGGAGGCATGACGAATTAAGTGAGTAGAACACAACTGTGTTGAGAATCACTCACATGTGTATATAGTCCTTGCAGATTTTAAAGAAACTTGAAACTCAGTGGATACTACAAAGTCACCCCGTTGTAATAACTTAACACACACGTAATTGAACCTTGCTTCACATCAGTGACCTGAGGAATCCAAGCCCTCTGTTCTCAAGCTCGCCACTGGCTCAGAAAGTGAGGTCCCTCTCTTGTCCCACAGGAACTCTGGTCCCTCTTGCTGCGGTAGGCTCCAGGTACCTCCCACCCAGTCCTGCTGGGTTCCTAGATCTCCTGCATCAGGGGTAGAAGGATGTACTCAAGCCTGGGCTCTTCTCTTTCTCCTCTAAGACATCTGGTCTCTCCACTCCTGTCTTCTCAAAAATGGGGTACAAGTGGACACAGGACCACAGAGAGCATCCTCCTGAGTGCCAAGATTACTCGAGGATGGGGGAGAGCAGCTTTTGGACACTCCTGGAAGTACCACATCACGGTTGAAAGCCCAGGGTCTATGGATAGTCGGCTTCCATTCAAATCTTGATTCTACCTTTTCTAGTTTTGTGGTTTCAGGCATGGTTTTTAACCTCTTTGAACCTTAGTTTTCTTAATTGTTATGTGGAACTAAAACAAAGGGTTATTAAACAAGTGTTAAATGAGATAATATACATAAACAGATGCTTAGCACTGTTCCTGGCACATGGAAGCACTCAATACATTTTAGTTTCAGAATGGTTTCTTCAGTCTTCAAGGCAATTTGAAATGTTCATAAGCCACCTTAGGTCCCAACCCCAGTGATCAAAGACACATGCTTGTTTTGCCTCTGCCATTAAAAGTACTTTAGTGGAGAATCTAAGAAACACTAAATAGATTTGTCCTCTAGTTTTGGAAGGCACTATTCCTGTAAAAGTGAGGCTAGACAACTTCTCAGCATTGCTCTAAAAAGTTTCATCATATCATGTAATCTCATTTTAAATTGATTAATTTGACAATGCTTTATTAGGCCCTACTATATAAAAGAGGCCCTAGGTCAAGCAAAAACAAAACAAAACATGCACACATGTTGCTCTCTGAAAAAACTTATAACGAAGTGGAGGCAAAGGAAAAGAAAATTAATAGCCATAATACATGAAAACATGGTACTACTGAGGGAAATACAGGGTATTATGGGAAGGCCATGAAAGATCATCTTCTCCAAACTGGGTCACTGGGTAAGTGAGACATTACCCACTTGAGGAGGGGCAAGAGAGTGATCCCCAAAAAAGAAACGACGTTTGTTGAGGGAACAAGGAAGTAAATAAACAGGGCAACACCAGGGTTGGATGAACCAGTCCAGTGGTGTGGTAGATGTCTGTTGCTGTTTTGGTGATCCATGTCAGAAGTCCCTTTCTATTTCTGAAGAAACGCTCATTTTGCAAGTGGTTGGAGGAGTCACACCCCTACCTCTCACTCCCAAAGCTGGAACCAGAAGTCCCCTCTCCCACAGGCAGCAAGGGGCAAGGACACAATCTAGCACTGACAAATCAGCTGGCTTATTTCTGAGATTTTTAAATGTCGAGGATGACCAAATATTCAGTCACATCTGGAGTCCCATCAGTGACAGAACTGAAAAATATACAGGAGGCCGAGGCCACGGTGAGGTCCTAATCAGGAGATTCTTGGCTGCATTTCCTGATGCATTTTTTCAGAGGCTAATTCCTTTTGTGGATCTGTGAACTATCCGATATACTTTCAATACCTTCTTCAGCTCATAATAGCAGGAATCAACTTCCATTTCTTTCAACCAAGAACCCTGATGAGAGAAGTAGTTATTGTAATCATGAGGGTACAAACGCTGAGGGCTTGAACCAAGGCAGGGGCCAGGAAGGTGAAGAGAAGGAGATGCGTTCAACAGATAATGAGGAGGATGAAGTGCCAGGTGGAAGCTGAAGATAAAGGAGAGCGTAGGGACAAGGACAACTTACAGATTTGTAGTTTGGAAGCCAAAAAGAGTGCAGTGATATTCAGTGATGATACAAAAGGAGGATCAGATTTGTGAAGAGTAGGAAATGATGGGCTCAGTGTAGACCTGTTGAATGTGATACCTATTTGACATTCACTAAAGCATGGTGTTTACCTGGACTCACAGACATAGAAAACAAACTTATGATTACCAGAGGGGAAAGTGGGTGGGAGGGATAAATTAGGAGCTTGGGATAAACTACTATATATAAAATAGATAACCAACAAGGTCCTATTGTATAGCACAGGGAGCTATATTCAATATCTTATAATAAACTATAATGGAAAAGAATATGAAATATATATGCATACTGAATCACTTTGCTGTACACCAGAAACTAACACAACATTGTAAACCAACTATACTTCAATTAAAAAAAAAAAAAAGTATGGTGTTTACCAGGCAGCTGGCTGTACAGATGGCTCTTAGAAAAGCCCAGGCTGGAGGTCTAGGAGATTAGAAAGAAACAGCTAGAAAAAGGAAGTGAAATCAGGAGAGTGTAGAGGCATAGGAACTAAGGAAAGAGTTTAGGACTGCAGGGACACTGGTCTTCTAGTGTCAAATGCTGCAGAAAAAGGTCAAGATCAGGCCGAAAATATGAATGCTGGGTCACTGGTGATTTTAGCACCTCGGAAATCACTGGTGATTTGGGCAATTTCAATGGAGTAGTGGAGAAAAAGACAGATTTCAGTGGATGAGGGATGACAAAGAGTGAGAAAGTAGGAACCATGCAAAAGGTAAAAAAAAAAAAAAAAGCAGGTTCATTTTAAAGGAGAAATAAGTGCTTAAAATTAACAAAGTACTGAGGATTACCTTTAAAAAATGAAGATCATTCATTCATTTTATAAGTACTGAATGATCACCTCTCACTGTATAGGTCTTGGAGACATAGCGGGGGGAATAAAACAGACACAGTCTTGCCCTCAAGAGCTTGTGGTTTAGAGAAAGATGCTAAACAACGTGGTGAGTACCAGTGAGGAAAAGATTAGGTGTCCTGAGAGTCAGCAGTAAGGGGATCTTAATTTAAGTTGGAGGTTCAGAAAGAGCCTCTCCAAAGACCTGACCAGGAAAAGAGGGTCAGGTGGGGAGAAGGATTTCGGGCAGAAAGACCATCAAGTGCCAACAACCCAAAGTAGGGAGCTTGAGCCCATCTATACGCAGAAGGGAAGGTGCCAGGAAAGACATGGGGCCAACTGATGCAGTTAGGAGACCAGGGTGGAAGGAGTGGCCTCCGCAGCAGGAAGCACACCTGTTCCACAGACACCGGGAGAGTGGGTGTGTGTGAAGGTGAGTCTGTCAGTTTGGAAGCAGGAAGTCGGGGGGGGGGGGTTGTCTAATGGCTACTGTTTTCTTTATGAAATAGCAGGCCTGGTGAGGCATGAGAGAGGTGGTGGCAGGAAGTGCTATTATGGGCAAGAGAGGAGGAGCTGAGCTCACTCACAGCTCAACCCTCCCAAAGCAACCCCTCCTTAATAATGGCTTCCTTGCTTTCTGGTACCAAAGCTTCAATAACCAGGACAGAGAAGCGCCAGATTCCTTGAGGCTTGGCACTAGAAAGATCTTCTGAGATCTTAGCTGCCATTCATGTTCCCTACTTTATAATTAAGTAATTTACTCAACAGGAATCAATTAAATGCCAAAAATATGGCCATCAACCCATCTCCTCAGGAAGCCCCTATCCACTGGAAACTGTTGATATCCTTCTTTCAATGGCCTTCCCCAATTTAACAAAGCAGGCTTCTTCCTTCCTTTCTCTTGCTTTCCTATTCATATTATGTCTGGATATCTTAAACTCATTCAGCTTTTAATAAAGTGAGGTCTGGTTTTTTTTTTTTCTCTCTGTTTAATACTCAAGCACAATCACCTATTCATTTGTAAGGCAAAATTAAATCAATTCTATAGGAGGTGGCTATTGACCAAGGATGAAGGTTCAGCACTCCTGGCACAGAGTCAAGTCCGTCCTAAACTATGATGGCTTAACAATATCCCCAGTCATTTGCTTCTACATTCACTCACATACACAAATAAGTTGGCCTCCAAGGATTTCTAAATCCGACTTGATATTTTTTTTCAGATTCAACCCCAAACAAAGTATACTAGTCTCAAACTGTGGTTCAGAATAATGACTTAAAAGTATCTCTCATTACAGCAAGTCAGGCATGAAGCATCCAACGGCAGTTTTCTTGTAATGCAGACATTGTGGAGAGTTTGTGGTGATCTCATACTAAACGGGACACATTAAGTCCACAAGGAGGAAAAAAAAAGCTAAGGAGAGGGGACAGGATTAGTAAGGATAGAGAATAAAGATAACTGGAGCTATTTAAACAGCATTGCTCCTTTCTGAGTGGTGGTAGCTAAATGGAGGGTTCTAGATCACAGCCAACAACCAGTCTTGCCAGAACTGCCAGGGACACACACACACACATGCACACACACACACAAAACACACATATATACACAGACACTCATCCTTTATTTCCTGGCAGAAGCTACCATGATTCCATTTGTTAATGAAGTATTTATTCAATCTCCCTCAAGAGTTATTCCATATCCTACCCTAACTGCCATCAATTTAAAACTCTAGCACCTCATATTATTTTAAAAGAAACATTCTGAGCTTTCTGTAAAAAGCAGAGGCAGGATAATTTGCTACAGATCTGTAGACTGTAAATGATGGAAAGTGGAGGGGTAAGGTAAGGAACAAGGTGGGGTGCACATTAAAAAACCTCTTCACACTCCAGTTTTCAGGCTTGCAAAGGGTGAGCTGGGAAGGAGAGAAGAATGGGGGTGCTGTTAGAAGAATGTATCATATGCTTTGGGATACTGTTGTCCACTTTCTCCCCACTCCCTTTTTTTTCAAAAGAAAAAAACATGCCTGGGAGAAAAAGACCAATGTAAGTGCTACTCGTAATTCATATAAAAGTTCACCACTGGATTCGCTCAGCCCGTTTCCTATTTGCCTCCGACTACTTGTGACTTACGTAAATTGCTGTCTAAAAGACAGAACAGAAAAGCCTCCATCAGCACAAAGCTCCATCAGGACAGACTCCGCGGCAGCAAGAAAACATTAACCCCCCAAACTCCACATCAAGCTCAAAAACAATGCTCCTGGCTGTCATTTTTCATTCACACCAGCCCCATATTTCTTTTAAACAAGCCTGTTTTTATTGACTGCTTCCTTCACACAGCATAATAAAGTAGACGTCAGCCCACACAGACTACATCTTGAAACACAGGGCTTTACTTTGGGGATGGGACTCACTAAAAGAAGAGGACAAGTTTCAAAGGCTCTCCCTGATAGCTACCAAATGGGGAAACGATGTGGCTCCTTTCTGTTCCTCACGCTCCCAGAGCTGCTGTGATTGACTTGAAATTCACCAGTTTCCCAAGAGGCTACTTGAAAAGAAAAGAAATTTCACAATCTTGAACAGTCCCCCAACTATCCCTATTCCTACCTCAACTTACAAGAGGACTTTTGTATACATAAAATTTCAGGAAACAGAGCATACAAACACTCACACACAAATAAACTCCCCGAACTAACAGCAGCGTATAATTGTGTTTTGGTTGGAGCTTTTCCAGCCCTGTCACCCGCTCTCTGTTAGGAGTAAATGAAACCCTTTGCTTTGGCAAAGCTGGAAACAGACAAACTCTCCTCAGTTTCAAGTTGCACAAGGCCTCCCTCATCTCTCAGCCCCCTTAAAGCCTCCAACAAAATAAATTCACTGCTGAACAGCCAACAAGAAAATAAAAACAAAAAGCAAAAAAAACAACCTATTCCCCAAATACAGATCTTTCACTTCTCCCCCCCACGCAGCTTCCCCTTTTAGCCGGAAACACACAACGTTTCCAATTTCTGAAACCCTTTTTCAAGAGACCCTTGAGTCTTAAGGCTCTTCCAGGGGATCTGGCTTTCGGCTGTCCTGATGCAGGCAGGCAGCGCTCTTCCAAGTACATTTTGCGTTCTTGGAGTCAATACTGGGGCTGTTTCGTTTCCAGAGAAATCTAGAAAGCAGCTTTTAGTGGGCTGGCTGAGCTAGGTCCGACTCTTCCTCCCCTCCCCTTTGAACGGCCGCGGGGTGAGAAGGGTCCAGGATTCGGCACATTCGGCTCTAACTGAGCAGCGAAGGCGCAGGGAGAGTGGACAAAGTACCCACCGCTCACTTTTAAATACCGATCTG
The DNA here is from genome assembly GCF_025265405.1 of Mesoplodon densirostris. Classification (NCBI taxonomy): domain Eukaryota; kingdom Metazoa; phylum Chordata; class Mammalia; order Artiodactyla; family Ziphiidae; genus Mesoplodon; species Mesoplodon densirostris. Next base: position 100,117,283 of record NC_082663.1, on the reverse strand, counting down.
CTCCCCTACTCCGCCCTACTTCCACATTCCTGCGCAGAATCTGGCGGGGCCCCCAGCAAAATCAAACTCGTACCTTCCTTCGATTCTTCTGCTTCGGAGTGCATGGTGTCAGGGTAAGCGGCGGCAGAAGCGACTGCCGCTGACATGGACGAGCTGCAAATTTGCTCGGCAGCCCAAACCCGCACACGACGGAAAATAAAAGGAAGGAAAGCCACTAAAATCAAAACCTCCGCGGGGCGGGAGGGCTGGTTTTGGTGCAGGGATTTTCAGGGGGAAAGTTCTGCAAGAGTGACGAATCGCGTCTCAGCTGGGCGGCGGGAGTCCGCCCCCGGGGCGCGCGCCCCAGCCCGTCGCCGGCGACCTGGCGGCCGGGCGCACGCAGGTGGGGCTGACTTTGTGGAGGGGCCGGGCAGAGGGGTGCCGGCCGCCAGGACCCCGGACGGGCCATGCCTGGTAAATCAATGTGCAGGGAAGAAAAAAGACCCATCTCGGCGCGCGCTGCTGTTTTACATAAGGCATGAACGCATACGCAGTCCAAAGAATGCTTCTCCATCTTTAAGTTACATTTTTCGACGCCCATTTAACTTTCTGTATCTTGGGGTTTTATACGCCCAAAATGAAGGATTTTAAAGCCGCTCGGTTTTATACGTTATTTTTGTAGTAAAGTAACGTGGATATTGGTCCATGTGCCTGGAAGATACCTGCTTCACAAGCCCAAGAGGGGGGCCTTTATCAGAAAGTGGGGTGTAGCCTCCACCCCTTACCTTTGCGCAGGAAAAGCAGACAAGGCGGCTTTCTCATTCCGTATAACCCGGGCGAGCACTTCTACTCAAACCCCAACCCAGGAGCACTAACTCCTCTGCAGTTACGCAAGGGCCATCCCCCAGACGGAGGGGGCGATTCCCTCCCCGCGCTAATCGCAACTACCAGGGATAAATTCCTTCCAAAAAGCCGAAAGAGGAGGCGTGGGTGGGGAGGTAGTCAGGCTTTTGAAATGCTGATAGAATAAAGAGGCTGGAGAGCCTGGAGGACAGATCTCAATTCTGCCCCCTGGTCGGGTCCACAAGCTCCTACAACCGGCTGAGAGGAAGACGTTTTAGCTTTGTGAAACCTTAATTTTTCCGTCGGAGAATGGGAGACCAGAGCTGCCACCGACATACCTGTCTTATTGAGGTATTTTGCAGAGCATTCGTTTTATTACCAATCTAAGGCAACAGGTCCTCAAATAACATACCTGAAAGATTCAATAGGAAACTGTGAGAAAAGTTACATTCTTTTAATAAATTTATTTTCCAGCTGCTTTCTTTTTCTTCATTTCCCCCCCCTTTTTTTTAATATGGGCAAAAAACAAGAAAAGAGGCCCTATAGTAAATTTAATGAAAAGAATATACAACAGATATAAAGAATCTGAATTAAGATTTAGTTCTGCCATTTATTATTTGTATGACCTTGAGCAAATTATTTAACTTCTCTGGGCCTCCCCTTCCTCATCTGGAAAATGAGGATTAATAAATTTTATTTACTTCACAAGTTTATGTTTGGTATTGAAGAAGGTAATATAAGCAAAAAGTGATATGAAAACCATAAAATCCTACACAGATTATTACAAACTACCGCCACCATTAAAAGTAAATTTTTGTAAAAGATATTCTTGGGTTTTATTTCAGTATTGGGTTTGAACAGAAAAGAAGTATTTATGCTATTCACAAGCAGTGAAGGCTATTATAAATATTAATATAAGGCCTAGATATTAAATCAGTTCCTACTGCTGAGTGATTCTAACAGGCATAAGACACCAAGAAGAATTTTATCTCAATTCTACTAAAAGGGCAGGATGATGAGAGGAAGACATAGCCAGTCAGAAAGGAGAAAAGAGGAGAAACATCTGGAAAATATCAGTATTGTGGAGCCTCCCGGAAACTGACCTCACCACCAAAAGGGTAACAGGCTGCACCCTTCCAAAAATCGCAGTTAACTGCAAGGTCCCCCCGCCACACATCCTGAGCTGCTAGGATGCATACCTTCACTTTGTAACTTCAGACTTACAGAGGAGACATGAAGGTCATTCTGAACCCAAAGAAAAGCTCCCTTACCGGTCAGAAGTGACCTTTCCTGTCTCATCCAAGGAATCATTCTGGAAGCCTCCCCACCTCAGCCCACAGGAGCCATCTGTCCTTGCCCTCCCCCATAGCAGCCCAGACCTCCAAAGATGTCTGCCAGGAGCCCTGCAGGATCTCACCAGGGCTGTGAACTACATAAAGATAGTTCCCATTCATCTATAATTGGAGTAAGATGCAACACCTTTTCAAGGTGATGATTACACACGCAGATTCCCACAACCCAAAGTCCAGGCCCCATCAGCCACAGGAAGGACTCACTTTTACCTTCTTCCTTCAGAAAGTGCCCCCATAAGAATGATTTATGAAATGTCGTCCTGCAAGTCCAATTATGTACAAACCACATAAGGTGTGTTAAAGTACACATCCTAATGTCCAACTTGTTTTACACTGGGTTCACAAAAAGGCCTTCAGCTCCCCTCAGTTTAGCCGAGGAGAACAACTGCTGAATGAGCAGTTCAAGCACTGCTGTGTCAGCCTCCTAATTCAATTTAGAGTCGTTTTAGCAGCTAGGCTGATCTTTGAACTTTCGCTGGATCCTCAGGAAACCTGGCAAAAAACTTTTGTATTTAAATGCAGTCCAGAAGTCACCTTGGGGAACAATGCCCTGATCTAGCTCAAGTGCAAGGCATGCTCAGTTTATTTTAAAAGATTGTATCACAGCCTCTCTCCATCTTGTCCTACCCTCCCCCCGACCCCCCGCCCCGCAAAAACCACTCTTCTTTAGGATCCAAAATTCCAGATATTCTAGGACCTCTCCACATGAAAGTGTCCATGTCCTCAGAAGTTCTACAGAAGTGTTTCACTGTTTGTAAGCATTTATTTCTTTGTTTTGTGGTTAACTGTAAATTTATCTAAATCTCCTTAACCGCCTAAAAGAAGAAACCAGCTGTGTTAGTAAAATAAGGTATTAGTTCAGTGTCTGCCTCTAATTAGCTCTTTCCAACTTCTTATTTCACTCCTCTGAACTACAACTGTATAATATATAACACGAGAATGTCAGTTAAAATGGTGTATATATTTTGTATGTGTTCTATGAAATCATCAAAAAAATTACCCAAGGGTTTCTATGTTTATTTTTTCCACAACACTCTCTGTATACTAGCCTAAAAATAGTATCTATTCAATAAATATTCACTGAATAAGAAAAAAAAGATATCGTGTGGATAAGGATGCTCCTCAGTCACCTGTACAACTTTAAGCTACACTGCCCCCCCTCCCACCAAAGAATGGTGACAAAGGGCATCCGATTCTCTGGGGTTTCCCTGGTTGTCTACGCTAACAGACAGATACTAGGTCAGTCACTTCGTCTTGATTTTGCTCTGTTTTCAAAAGGAGATTAGTTACTTTTTAGCCCTAGTAAGTATGCTACAGTACATCATAATGATTTGTTATCTGGTGTAAGTGCAACCTGTTCACTTCTGTATGTTTAAGAAACACTCCACCACCTCTTAGTGTGGCTTGGAATACGCTCTGAAGTCACAACAACAATCTCTTACAGACCACCTGATACAAAATAGCAACTAAGTTAGCAGCACTTCTCAGTTAATACCAAACTGCTTTTATTTATTTTATTTTTTTGCGGTACGCAATCCTCCCACTGCCGCGGCCTCTCCCGCTGCGGAGCACAGGCTCCAGACGCGCAGGCCCAGCGGCCACGGCCCACAGGCCCAGCCGCTCTGAGGCACGCGGGATCCTCCTGGACCGGGGCACGAACCCGCGCCCCCCGCATCGGCAGGCGGACTCCCAACCACTGCGCCACCAGGGAAGCCCCCAAACTGCTTTTAAATACTATGTTGAACTTCTACCCATGTCCAGCAGTGGCTCTCCCACCTTCTGTATCAAGATGGGAGAGTTACAGTGCTGGCTAAGATTCTGTTTTTTGTTTGTTTGTTTGTTTTCATTCAGTCAGTCATTATCGAATATTTACATGTGTCACATGTAAAAGGGCTCTGCTCACATGGAGCTTACTGGCATAATTTTGGTAATTTTGACCAGAGACTTAAAAGAGTTCAACCTTCCAAGTGATCCTGGTTCTAAGGAAGGTTTATTAACACCACCTCTCAACTGAACTTTATACAGAACAGCAGAAACATCTCCTCTTAAATTATACCTCAATAAAGCTGTTGGGAAAATGCCTGGGCTTTGGACCTTTTGCTTACAGTGGCCCAGATGTCCTCTAAGAACAGGGGAGGGCAGCAAGTGTTCAGACTTACACAGAAGAGAAGCCAGCAGAATTGGGAAGAGAAGGTACAGGTCATTCAGGAGGTACCACATACTCTGGTCCCATTCAAGAATGTTGTAAGTTCTCTACAGTGAAAAAGACTAAGCATCTCTGTCAATTTGTTATGGACTTAACAGCTTCTAGGTCATAAGAATACCATGTTACAGAAATGGTCATTTCATCAATATTTTTATTTCTACCCTGCTGACAAGAGGCTGAATCTGTATAAACAACATTTTAGGTCGGGGAAAAAAAGAGTTGTTTACTTGGTATAAAAAGTGGCTTTCAGGCTTCCTTGGTGGCACAGCAGTTAAGAATCCGCCTGTCAATGCAGGGGACACGGGTTCAAGCCCTGGCCCAGGAAGATCCCACATACCGCAGAGCAACTAAGCTCCTGCGCCACAACTACTGAGCCTGCGCTCTAGAGCCCGTGAGCCACAACTACTGAGGCCACGTGCCACAACTACTGAAGTCGGCGTGCCTAGAGCCCGTGCTCCGCAACAAGAGAAGCCACAGCAATGAGAAGCCCGCGCACTGCAACAAAGAGTAGCCCTCGCTCGCCGCAACCAGAGAAAGCCCACGCACAGCAACGAAGACCCAACGCAGCCAAAAATAAAAATAAATAAATTAAATAAATTAAATATCATTAAAAAAGAATAAACATAGTTAAAAAAAAAAGGTGGCTTTCGGGCTTTCCTGGTGGCGCAGTGGTTGAGGGTCCGCCTGCCGATGCAGGGGACAGGGGTTCGTCCCCTGGTCCTGGAAGTTCCCACATGCCGCGGAGCGGCTGGGCCCGTGAGCCACGGCCACTGAGCCTGCACGTCCGGAGCCTGTGCTCCGCAACGGGAGAGGCCACAACAGTGAGAGGCCTGCGTACCGCAAAAAAAAAAAAAAAAAAAAAAAAAAAAGTGGCTTTCTTCTATTTGACTTTGAGGCTTTCCTCGCCTTTTCTTCTGTTATTTATGTCTACACCCTTGAGAGTCTTTAAAGGCTTCCATGATCTATGTATAAAGTTGGCTTTCAAACCCTCTGCTCACAGAAGGATCTGTGTTCTTGATTTCACCTGGTTAGGGCTGCAGACTTTGCATCCTTCTTCTCCTCCTCAGACATTCTCTTGTATTTAACCTTCCAAAAGAGGGGTGGGGCTAAATGGGTGTCTGACCAGAGCCCCGCCTGGCCCAGGTGATCTCACTCTTCTTCCTTAAGGAAGTTTTATTTACCAAAAGTGGAGAAAGGGCCCTTCAAATGACAGTGGAGGTTCCTTACACACCTTCTCACGAGGCCAAGCTCTGAGCCTCAAGTGACCTCCTGCTTATGCACTGCTGGTACTGGGATGAGGTGGAGGAGATTGGGGGCCAGGGACAGAACTGCTGTGAATCAAGGAAGAAGGCTGAGGATAAGTGTGGAGACGGAAGATGGGGAAAGCTGCCTCCCAGGGCCCTGCCTGGGTGTCTGAAGTTTGTTCTGGGTAAACCCTCTCCTCATTCTTCCCTATGGCATTTTCAGTGTATCCTCCAGGCTCACTAATGCTCTGGGTGTGAGTGGTTAATTCTGAGGGAATGGGAAGAAGTGCTGACATCTGGGGTGAGCGCACACAGGGAGACAACAATACATCTGGGAGACACTTGTTTCCTAGACTATCAGTGTTTGCTTTTATTTCCTAGACTATCAGTGTTTGCTTTTATTTCTCTCCTAAGAAATCTTCCTTGCTAAAAACTTTTAGCAGATGATGAAACACACACACACACACACACACGCTCAAAATCAGGTCCGAAAATACTGTCTGAAGAGTTTATGTCTTTGGGTCTTTCTTTTGTAATACTTAGCTATGATGTCTTGCATTTATATATGTTTTATTCAGGCTTCTCAGTTAGTTCCCTTGGGTCACTATACTCATTTTACAGATATGTAATTAAAGAAAGGGAGGTTATAAAATTTGCTCAAGGTCACAAAACTAATAATATTTTTGAGACTACAGTAAATGCAAACCAGGCCTCCTGTTTCCTATATCCAGACTTTCTCACTCTATTAAACTACTCATGTAAACTTCAAGTCCTTTATTTTGCAGAAGAATAATTCAAAGATTGCTATACTGGAAGATTCTCAAAAAGTTTGAGCTGGTCATGATTCTAGGATGGAATGCTCAAATCACTCTGTTCAAATGCTTAGACCACAGCCTCAAATCAAAGCTATTCCATTCCTGATATTCAATGCTTTAAATAAACCATAAGTTTAATAGCGTCTATTTATTCAGCCACATGAAACTACAGATCTTTTTTTTCTTTTTTTTTTTTGCGGTACGCAGGCCTCTCACTGTTGTGGCCTCTCCCGCTGCGGAGCACAGGCTCCAGACGTGCAGGCCCAGCGGCCATGGCTCACGGGCCCAGCTGCTCCGTGGCATGTGGGATCCTCCCGAACCCGGGCACGAACCCAGTCCCCTGCGTCGGCAGGCGGACTCTCAACCACTGCGCCACCAGGGAAGCCCTTTTTTTTCTTTTTTAAATTAAAAGTTTGGTCAGGACCCTGACTAAACCTCCTTGGATGTGAGGCTGCCAGGAGCAGAGAAGAGAGCACCAGACTCAGTGTGGGAGAACTGGGCCTGATTACCACAAACTCAGTAAGCACTGCCTCATTTACATTAGGACTTTATTTTTCTATTCATTCTTCCATCACTTTTCTTCTAAAAATCGGCAAGCCTTTTAACCTCTCTGAGCTTCTGTTTGCACATCTGTAAAATGGGGATAATGCCACTTATTTCATAAGGTAGCAACAATAAAAATGAGTCAAGAATGTGACGAAGCACTGAAAATTATGAAGTCCCCCTCATCACTTTTCCAAATACTTTCATGAATAAGGCCAGATTATTTTAGGTTGTGGAGCATCTGTTTGGAAGCCCTAAATGCTGGCCCTACAGAAGTTCCAGATAGGTGTGGCAATTTAATGTGTGTGGTCCAGCGATGGAAAGTGAAAATAAAAGGGCCGAACCTCACTGTGCCCAGGTTAATGGGGTCAACATGGGAGAACCTGAGAGGGGCTACAGAAGGGATTCCCCAGGAAGAAAAGAGGCAGGGCTGAGACTGGGCCCAGAAGGCAGTGCCACACCTGACCTATGCATCCCTGGCTTATCTTCAGAAAAGGAGCAGGAGGAAGAAGTGATCAATGATCATAGTCACAGAAACTCAGGCTTGGAATTGACCTTAGAGGTCATTTACTCTAATCCTCTACCTGGCTGTGAAGCACTCTCCTAGACATGTCACAGGCAGCAAGCATTCATCCAGAATCTCCTTGATGACTTCTATTAACAGAGACTCACTCCTTTAACAGGGTCCCACTTCCTCTCTTATCATCAGAACGTTCCTCCTTATAATGAACTGAAATTTAAGTTTAAGGGCAGTAATATTCAAACTACTTCCACTCTAACCACTACCTTTACTGCTTACTGCAAGGAAATAATTTTATGATGAGATAAACAAAGACTTTTTTAACTGAAGTTTCTTGTTCAACAGCCTCCTGGAGACCCCCTCGTATTGGCTAGGGATTGCAGTCGAATGCAATGTGAGACAGTTATGCAACTGTCCAGGGCTGGCCACACATCTGCTATTGATTATCATGAAGTATTCAGAAGCAAGCAGCTTTGCTTGAGGCGGCAGCAGTGACAAGCTCTTTCTCTTCCGTGTGTTCACTCTAAGGGGGTAGAAAAGGATGGGTAGTGTCCCTACTTGATCACATCTGAGCAGTTAAGATCTGTATTGGGGTTTCTGACCAAACCTGAAATCCACAAGAAAAGGGAAGTAGTGCTCCTATGTGGAATTTCGACCATAGACTCCTGGTCCGAGATCTGTTTGAAAGTCTAATCCATTCCAAGTTGTCATATTTGGATTTTAACACTGAGTTTCTGACATGGGTAGATTCTCTATTAAGTTAATATTCGTGCCAACTCGTCACTGTTTAAGAGACAGAAAACGCTGGGAGGTGAAGCTACAGGGCTAGACAGCCTTGCCAGGTGAAAGTAGCCAAGGCTGAAACAGCAGACAAACTCAGCAGGTGATGAAAATGTGAACCAAAGCAGAACTTATCCAAACAGGGTTTCAGGAGGAAAAGGGAGGCTGTTTTGCAGGTAGCACTGAAAGGCATGGATCAGAAGTTTTTCCTTTTGAATAGGTCAGATTACAAAACTTAAGTTATTCAGCTTCTCCTTAAAGAAGAGCTATAGAAATATGTAACAGTTATGATTCACAAATTGTAAACATCACCAAAATGAATGTATTTTCTGGGAAAGTGGTGACATGAACAGTATGCCTGCCTACCTAAAAAAGGTCTTATTAAGTCCATTCATTTCCTCGTAGAAACAGAAGAAAGCTACAAATCACTAACTTTTTAAATCTGAAAACTATTTCAATAGAATTTTTCCTATTGAATTCAGCAAAGTCCCATTGCATGCCATTCAACTTTCTCAAATTCAATTATGTACCATCAGCCCAAAACAGACAGAAAGAGAGAGAAAAAGAATAACCTAAATGGTGCATCAGCCACCATGAAATGATTTTATGCTGAAGAGTAAGCATGAGATGGAGCTGGGGCTTTGCTGGTCCCTCTCTGACCCTTGTCTCTGCATTGCCTCTCACACTGGGGGCATCTCATACACTGATGGTGAATGTCGTGGTTAAGGCTATGCATTTTTTTTTTTTTTTTTATGTCAAAGTACCTCTAAAGACAAGGCAACTATCCAATCTAGTCCAAAAGAAACAGGATCTTGTTCCAATGCTGGAGGAAACACTTACAATAAGTCCTATACTTACTGGAAGATGGTATGTTCTTCTCCAATCTGGTAACTTCCTAAAAGATTTTCAGAAACAATATTGACCCTATACAATTTTTACATTACACCTGACTCTTCTGTACTCTTAACCAAATCGGTACCTTAGATTTTCATATGTTAGAATGATGTGGTCAGAGTTGGTGAAAGAGACTCACAATTTGAGCCCTGAGATCCCCAAACTGTGTGCCATGGTGCCTGAGAGCACTACAGCAAACTCGAGGGGTTGTTGCAGGATATTTTAAAATTTTGAGGAAGACATAACATTATTCAACATCTCTCAGACACTGCGTGAACTAGTAGTTCAAGCCAGTTCACCGTGTTAACATTAGACTGTTAATTTCTTTGGATGAGAGCATTTCTTTGCAAAGCTGGGTTGTTGGCAGTTGCTGTACTAAAAAGCAAATATTGGGGCTTCCCTGGTGGCGCAGTGGTTGAGAGTCCACCTGCTGATGCAGGGGACACGTGTTCGTGCCCCGGTCCACGAAGATCCCACATGCCGCGGAGCGGCTGGGCCCATGAGCCATGGCCGCTGAGCCTGCACATCCAGAGCCTGTGCTCCACAACGGGAGATGCCACAACAGTGGCCCGTGTTCCGCAAAAAAAAAAAAAAAAGCAAATATTATGTGCAAAGTAACGTGAAACAGAAAATTAGGATAGTGGAATACAATCTGATTTCAAGGTTTAAGAAGTTGTGAGGTGGCCAGTGATCAATGTATTGCCTCACAGCTCCAATTCACCCTCTGCAAAAATAAAGATGGAACTCTACATATTTTTTCTTTTGCCAGCTGGTTCTACCCTAAGCTTTGTCAGTGGAGTGCCACAGAGAGACATTACAGGAAGAGGAACTTTTGTTTCCTGGTTCTGGTGTGCTCTTGCTGCAAGCTGCCACAAGCATACATGCCTTCTCCAGCCCCCAGTTCCTGCAATGCAGGTACCTTCTTCAGCAACTGGCCCCTGCTGTGCATGGTGGTCAGCACCAACCAGCCTCCAGCAGCTTCTGCTGGCATCCCCCTTAGGTGGTTTTGTAGCAGAGCCCCTCCAGTGAGAAACCTCCCCATGAACAGATTTCCTCGGCATCCTAGAGGATGGATTTCCAGCAAGTCCTACCAGCACAGCGCTACTGTGACTTCTCTGCCATCCAAGGAGCCAAGGCTAGCCATCCTCTCCCCAAAAAGGTCTACAGTAGAAGAGAGAGCAAGTTTGGGTTTGGTGCCTTGTTTCAAACCCAGGGCAAGAGGCTGCTCTTTATATTTGTTATTCCTCTGTTCTTCAGAATTCTCTTTACTTTCCTAACAGCCAAACCTCATCAAAATGAATATTTCTTAAAAATTTTTTTTCTTTCCTATTACTGTTTTCAATTGTGGTAAAATGCACATCACATAAAATGTACCATCTTAGACGTTTTTAAGTGTACAGCTCCGTAGTATTAAGTACGCATACATTGTTGTGCAAGCCTCACCACCATCCATCTCCAGAACTCTTTTCATCTTGCAAAACTGAAACTCTATACTCATTAACACTAACTCTCCATTCTTCCCTCCCCTCAGCCCCTGGCAACCACCATCCTACATTCTCTCTCTGAATTTGACTACTCTAGGTACTTCATGTACGTGGAATTACTCAGTATTTGTCTTTTTTGTGACTGGTGTATTTTACTTAGTTAACGTCCTCACGGTTCATCCATGTTGGAGCATGTGTCAGAATTTGCTTCCTTTTTAAAAATAAATTTACTTACTTACTTACTTACTTATTTATTTTTGCGGTACGTGGGCCTCTCACTGTTGTGGCCTCTCCCGCTGCAGAGCACAGGCTCCGGACGTGCAGGCTCAGCGGCCATGGCTCACGGGCCCAGCCGCTCCGCGGCATGGGGGATCTTCCCGGACCGGGGCACGAACCCGTGTCCCCTGCATCGGCAGGCGGAGTCTCAACCACTGTGCCACCAGGGAAGCCCTCCTTCCTTTTTAAAGCTGAATGATATTCCACTGTGTGTATATACCACATTTTGTTTCTCCCCTTCATCCATCAATGGACATTTGGGTTGCTTCTATGTTTTGGCTATCGTGAATAATGCTGCTATAAACATAGGTATACAAATACATGTTCAAGTCCCTGTTTTCAATTCTTTTGGGTATATACCCAGAAGTGGAATTGCTAGGTCATATGGTAATTCTACTTTTAAGTTTTTAGGAGCTGCCATACTGTTTGCTAGTGAATATTTCTTTTTTTTTTTTTTTTTTTTTTTTTGCGGTATGCGGGCCTCTCACTGTTGTGGCCTCCCCCGTTGCGGAGCACAGGCTCCGGACGCGCAGGCTCCGGACGCGCAGGCTCAGCGGCCATGGCTCACGGGCCCAGCCGCTCCGCGGCATATGGGATCCTCCCAGACCGGGGCACGAACCCGTATCCCCTGCATCGGCAGGCGGACTCTCAACCACTTGCGCCACCAGGGAGGCCCAATATTTCTTTATATTAAACTTTCCTGTTCAAATTATCATGTGCTTTATCTCCTGATTGGATCCTGACTGAAACATGCAAGGCCCAACAGATGCACCCATTCCATTAGTAAGTAACTGGTAAAGAATGAAATAAAAACATTATTTTTTAACCTTTCAATTTATGTGTATTATTTTTTCACATGGCTACAAAGTTAATAGTACATAACTACTGATTAAGTTATTGGGACCTAAGCACTTCGTAAGTGAAACTGCTAGGTACTTCTTGTATCCTAGAAATGATATGAAAAAATTACTGAGACACTAAGGGTTCCATGAGTAAAGATGTTGGGAACCTTTGCTCCAGCCTATATGTTTCCAGCTGCCCTTAGGACAAGTCTGCTTGGAAGGTTTCTTAGGCTCACCTTGGAAGGACACTCACCTAGGGAGTATCCTTATACTTGAAGGCACAGATAGATTCCCCCACCCACCCCCAGCATCTTGGTTTTCTTCATAATATTAAATTCGTTCTTACTCGGGCAATGATGGCTAGAAACTTGTGATTGTCATTGACTTAGGCTGCTTTGTGTCCCCTTATTTCTAATCTAAGTCCCACAGTCAAAATGTTTCCCGAATAGGCCTTTTTCCCCTCCGTTCCCACAGCTGTTAGTCTAACTATCACTGCTAGCTGGTATTATCTAACAGATTCAAGCTGATTTCCCTTAAATGAGACCATGGGTTGAAAATTCAAATGCCCACTGAGGCTAGAAATACAATGATTCGTACCTGCCACAGTCCCTGCACACACGAAATCAGCTGAGCTAAGCAGGCTATGGGCCAGGTGCCCAGGATGCCAGCTGGAACAACAACCTCTCTCTCCCAAAGAAAGCGCTGGCAATGCAAGTGAGTGTAAATGACGCTACTAGTGGCAAAATCATGACTGCTCCGCACTCCATACACAAGTACACATGAATGATTTGAAAAGTAAGTAATCATTCAGAAACTTTGACACTTGTTTCCATTAACTGGAAATTACTGGAAACAAACCTTATGACACATCTTGTGCAGCCACACTGTTGGAACAGGCTGCAGGTCTATTTTTTCTGCTGTTACACTTTTTTTTTTTTTTTTTTAACCCCAAAGCCTAGCTCAGGTCTCAACTCCTCCATAAAGCCTACTGAAGCCCACAGTGAACTTAACTTCCACTGTGAACTTCTAACACATTTAAAGCTGATACTCTGGATGTTAGTTGTCTTCTGAGGCAGATTTGTAAGCTATTTGGAACATAAGATTATATCTTGTGGGTATTTTTTTTCTCCTTTCTAGAGAGTAGAACACACTGGATACTGTGAAGGCACTATATAACTAATAAAATAATCATTCAATCATTTCATAATATTGAATTATGACAACATGTAAGAATAAGCCTAATTTCTCCTTACCCCAAAAGTACGTTACAAGGAACTGTGCACATAAATATCTGTTATCTTCAAAGACAGAAAACAAGAAAATTTGCATTGCATCTGGAGAACTGAGGCTGGTAATCTACAACAATCCAAAACTCTATCGGATAAAAAGCCAAGAAGAAAATAATTCTGACAGCTGCAAACCTTCTGTTTTACAACATGCACAGAATGGAGGCAGGCACTTCCTCTTAACATCCTCATAAACAGAGTGCTGAGCAAATGCAAACAGCCCCAGTAGAAGCCACTGGAGTCTAGGCTTCAACTAATGGATTGTGCTTATCTTTTTGTTTGTTTGTTTGTTTTGTCTTGTCTTGCAGTACGCGGGCCTCTCACTGCTGTGGCCTCTCCCGTTGCGGAGCACAGGCTCCGGACGCACAGGCTCAGCGGCCATGGCTCACAGGCCCAGCTGCTCCACGGCACGTGGGATCTTCCCGGACCGGGGCACGAACTCGTGTCCCCTGCATCGGCAGGCGGGCTCTCAACCACTGCGCCAGCAGGGAAGCCCGGATTGTGCTTATCTTTATAGAGGCCACCTCGCCAGCCCCCTAGCAAACCCACCACAGTTGTCCTAGGAGCCACGAATAAGATGGATTGAACAAAATTTCATTTCAGTTGATGGAATTTCCAGGGCCAGCAAGGTACCAACAGAAGCTGCCCACTTTAAAAGAGCAGCGGCCTCACCTTCCTCAGAGTGGGAATGCTGTTTCCTTTAAATTAAGAACTAACATCCGGCACTGGGCCACCTGAATAATATATACTAATAAATCCCAGAGGAGAATTCCAGACACCTCTTTTACTCAAGGCATGAACTCCTCTGAGGTGATAAACATTCTATTAAGCAAGTCTCTTAGGAGCAAGTTTTCCCTCAGAGGCTGTTTGCACTTACAACATGCTCTGTTTTCTGAGGCCAATTTGGGATCCATTGTTGTACAATATGTAATTAATTTTGCCATCTGTTTTCTTAACGGATGGAATTAACCTGTGAATGTAGAAAGGCAGCACTTTGGTTGTCCCAAACATCCTGTTATCTGGACCAGAGGAAGGAAAAAGTATCCCACTTGGCCATAGCCCCAAATTCTGAACCAGCAACCCAGTTTAGTACCAAACAACTTATGTGATTAAATTAAGCTATGTCTTAATATCATCAGCAATAATAAGTATAATTTATCAAACATCTACTATGTGCTAGGTATTATGCCACACACATTACAGAACATATCTCTACTCCTACAATATCTCAGCAAGGTAGTATTTTCTAGCTCTTGCAGTGCTTCTGTATACATCACCACTGATCCTCATGATAATCCTGTAAGGAAGGAACCTTGGGTATTACTGGCTCCATCTGCTTCTGAAGAGGATAGGGATCCTCAGAGAAATAAGTGGCTGGCCCAAGGTCACTTAGGTAGGACTGAATGTGAACTGAGACTGGAATGCGGGTCCCTCTGACCTCATTCCATGCTACTTTCCTATATCTTAGGATGTGTCTGAAGAAGCAGGGCACAGATCATTTTAATTCAAGGTAAATGTGCCATATGCTCCAAAAGAAGAGGAATATAGTGCAGTAATAGAGGTCAGACAGCAAAGCCAACTCAGAGGCTCTGAGCCTGGCTGACTTGGAGGAAGAGGGAGCCAGACATGAATAGAAAAGGGCAAGTCCAGAGGAGGAACAGATGTGGCAAGGGGAATGTGGTTCCACTCACACATCTGAGTCTGAGTCTGAGCAGGACAACCAGTGTGGGGATGTGTTCTTCTACCAGACCAATTTCCCAGACAACCAGGGCCCTTCAGGGAGTGCTGCTGTTCCTACAGGCCTCACAGCCTTTGATGAAAATATTTCTACAACACATTGCATAGGATATCTCCTCTTCACTAAACAAAGTCTGTGGAACATACTTTATTTTTTTCCTACAAAATAGACTACTGTTGTTAATTACACTATTCTCTAATATATATATGGACCTACATTTTTCACTAAGCCTTGCCTAATAAATGTATCCTTTTTCATTGTCTTTACACCCGGTCAACAATTCCTACCCAATTTCAAGAGACAAGAAGAAGCATGTGATCAACATTTCACATTCTTTTTAACTGCTCTAGAAAGCCTGTCCTAATACATAGATCTACAGACAGATGTAACACTCTTAATACAGGAGAGTAATGTTCCACAGGTGAGAGGAGGGACATTGGGTTCTAAAATCAGTAAAATGAAATGCCAAATGGTTAAATTATCTTGAAAATTTCTTAAATGGCCTGCAAAGCATAGTACCACCTACACTGTTTTGTATCTACACAATACTTATCAATTCCTCTCCTAGGCTATGTTTCTCTACAGTTGCCAGTCAGACGTTAAGTTCTTCCTCCATAATGATGAAAAATCATCACCACCAACTTGCCTGTTCTCCTGAACAACGTGTTTCCCATTCTGTTGGTGGTCAGAACCCTTAAAACTCATATGTCCCGGGCCTCCCTGGTGGCGCAAGTGGTTGGGAGTCTGCCTGCCGATGCAGGGGATACGGGTTCGTGCCCCGGTCTGGGAGGATCCCATATGCCGCGGAGCGGCTGGGCCCGTGAGCCATGGCCGCTGAGCCTGCGCGTCCGGAGCCTGTGCTCCGCAACGGGGGAGGCCACAACAGTTAGAGGCCCGCATACCGCAAAAAAAAAAAAAAAACTCATATGTCCCGTTGGTTTCATCCATAGGTGACCCTGACTTGTTCAACAAAAGCAATGCAGAGGGCTTCTGCTTGGTCATGAGTGGCTGAATGGGAATGGTCAGGATTTCCTGACACCTGTCTTCTTCTTCTTCAGAGTCAGATGTCACTTTTTATTGACAGTATCTAACAACCCCTCTACATCTTCTAATTGGAGGTCCAAGGGACTTAGGGAGAACCAAAGGTTGATGGAAGAAGTCAGGGGTTCCTCATCTGTTCTAGACAAAACTGAAGACGTCACTGTTCAGATGTCATCTTCATTTATGTAGTTCTTCATTCTACAAATATTTATTGAGCATCCACCGTGTACAGGTATAAGGCAAATGGTGTAGATAAAACAACCATGGTACCTGCTCTCACAAAGCCCGCAGTACAGTGGGGGAGGGTGAAGAACACTAGTTAAAATACAGTATGATAAGTGCAATAGCACAAAAGTACGGGGTGCTATGAAGACTCAAGGGACAAGTACCTAAATCGGACCTGGGGGAGGGAGTCATCAAGGAAGGCTTCCTGAAAAAAGTGATGCCTAAGCTAAAACTTGAGAGTCAAGGAATTAGCCAAGGAAGGGGAGATGGGAGAGAAAAGAAGGAAGAATGGTTCCAGGTAGAGTTAACAGCATGTTTAACAGTCCACAGGTGAAAGAATAACTGAAAGGAAGATTAAAGAAAAAGCCAATGGATATGAAAATCAACTGGCCACTGGGGATCTTTGAGAAAGACGATATAGTAACAGAACTAGAGATAAAAGCCAAATTGCAAGGGGTTGCAGAATAAACTGGTATTAAGGTAGTAGAAAAAGGACTGGTGGACTATTCACTTATGGAATCTCACTAAGAAGAGTAAGTTGGAAGAGTACTCTGAGGAGAAAGCACTATCAAGAGAACACAACTTTAGCACAACTTGAATTGAGTGACTTTGCTGAAGGAATATTTAAATTCACAAAGCTCTCCCACTGGCCAATACCAGACACAGGGAAGCTGGTGCCATCAATCTCTTACAAAAACACATTTGCAATAATTTGCATGGACTCTCACACAAGTTTAAATTATATATATATTAAAAAAATGAAGTCGAACCCCCTTCCCCAAGCTCAGTGGCTGGTGCTAGGCCAGCAGGTCTTACCTGAAACAGGGCAACACAAGGTGTTATCTCTAAGGCATCTGGGAGGCTCCCAAGCCCCAAATTATCCTCTTAGCACTACAGGAAAAACTCTCATTAGAGAGGCGGTACTTTGGGCTAAACTTTGCCCTATTTTCTGTTCTACCATCAGGTTCTTTTAAAAATACAAGCGTACCTTGGAGGAGAGGCCTGTGAATGACTAACATCTAAGAGTAAATGAACTCACTTGGTCTCTCTGTTCCTTCACAGGGCATCCCAGGTGGTAGCAGAAATTAAGAGTGTGGGGTGGGGGAAGGGGGGAGGGGGTGGGGTAGGGTTGGGAAAAGAGTAAATGCAAGTTTATCCCATCCCCAACTCCACCCTGTTCACTAATCTCCTGCCTGCCTCACACCAAGAAAAGGCAAAGAGGAGTAAACAAACCCAGCAGACAACTTGCCAGGCAGGTGGGTGAGTTTCAAATGCTTGGGGTTCCTTGTCTTTAGTGATGTAAATTTTTCTAATTGTAAAATACTCAGAATTGTTTTGACTGAGATTTCCATCTCTGCTTCTCTAAATTGATTCCGCCTCCAAAGGCCACTGAACCAAAGAAATGATCTGCATTGAGGACATGATTTCTTTTCAAGTATTTGCAATTTGTGGGTAAAAATTATGGTGGCCCACTTACCCCAGTGATAGCCAGTTTTCTAACCTAAGGTAAAAAGCTAAAATCTACTATAAAAACAAAAATACAGAGAGCTCACATCGATAAGATCTGGCATCTCTGAAGCTGAGCAAACATATCAATGGTTAGCAGGCTTATAGCGCAAGAATCACAAACTGATAGCCTTAGGACTGAATCCAGCTCAGAGTTTTCTTGGGCCACATAAGTTTTATTTTTCATCTGAACTTCAATGCCTTTAGGTGAGAACTGTTCTCTGCAAGTTTGCCACAGGTCTCAAGACTTGCAACTGTTCATATAAAGCACTACTTACGCACTGATATTTCTTGCCTGGTTCTTGTAGACATTTGAGTTTGAGACCACCGTTTTATGCAGACTGATGTTAAAAACAAACAACCTCTCCTACTAAGGTAGGGCTAATGTTTCAGAGTGGAGCATGTGTGGGTTGTTGAGTAATAGGATCACTAAAACCAATAAACCACAACAGTGTGCAGCACCACTTGCAATCAGACTCTTAACAAAACAGGAGACTGAAAACACCAGTGGGGCTCACTTGTCCCAGGATAAGCCACGTGACCATGGCTTTGAAACCACTTTTGAACAGAAGCATCTGCCACGAGTCACCGACTGATCTCACTGCTCCCACAAGATCCCTGACATCTGGATGTCCCAGAACAGAAGGCTGGCAGCCAAAATCCAAGCCTGGCTTGGCAAAGGAAACAATCCCTCTATTCAGTGAGCTGTGGCTATACCACATCATCTGTAGGATCCAACTAACGGCACTCAATTTGGAGCAATTCACACCCGGCGCTCAGCCAGTCAAGCCACTTGATGGCTATTTAAGACATTTATGGCATGTAATACAGAAACTGGGCCATCACCTGTCTGTCCATAAGTGCTGGCAAAGAGGATTTAGGTCCTCACCCCAAAAATCATCTCAGTTCCAAATGACACTTCCTATCACACTATGCATAGAATCCAAAAATCAGAAAGCTAGTGCTCAAAGAAGCCTTTGAGGTCCTATCTTCTCATTCCTCAAACTTGTTCACAGATGAGAAATTAGGTCCAGTAAGTTGATATGACCAGTCCAAAGGCTCATCACACAAGTGTCTTAAGGGGGACTAGAACGTAGATCTCTGAGACCTCCACAGTGGAAATGTCCTCTCTGTGACCAGCCCCTCGGGGCAGCCTCCGTGTCCTTCTGCAGCCTAGCCCAGTGTTCCTGGACTTGATTTCTGTGACCCACATGGGCAGCCAGGTTCGAGGTCATCACTGGGGTTTGGGTCAAAGCCCACTGATAATAAAGGGGTTCCTCTGCTTTGGTTGGCCCTCTGTGCATGTATTCCCTTGGGGATGTGGCAGGGAATACCAGCTGGCTGGCGACAAGATTTGGGAGTTTGGAATCCTATACCCTAGCCATGGATTTCATCTACAAAGATAAACTGGCACCTCTTCTATCCCAATTTACTCAACACAAAAGTGGTGTTTTCTTTATATCACCATGCCTTTCACTCCCTCAAGAGCCCTGTGAATGTCGCTCCAACCCCATCCCCTGTTCTTGACAGCCATTCTCCTGGAGGTCTCATCTAGCATCAACTAAATGAAACTCCTTAGGACTAATTGCCCTGTTTTGTTTATTTGTGTGCAGCTTCAAAGTCTTTACATTATCCAGAGTTTAGTAATATCAATTAAAATAGATAAAATAATCAAATATGGCAATTAAGCGCATATATATAAAGTGTAGGGGCTTCGCTGGTGGCGCAGTGGTTGAGAGTCCGCCTGCCGATGCAGGGGACACGGTTTCGTGTCCCGGTCTGGGAAGATCCCACATGCCGCAGAGTGGTTGGGTCCGTGAGCCATGGCCGCTGAGCCTGCGCGTCCGGAGCCTGTGCTCCGCAATGGGAGAGACCACAACAGTGAGAGGCCCGCGTACCGGAAAAAAAAAAAAAAAAAAAAAAGTGTAAGGGTATTCTTTACAGGACCGTATGGACTTCTTACACTGAGTTTTAAAAAAACTTTATATTGGACTCCAGTGTTCAATGGGGGCGTATAATTACCACAGGTTGAAGGGGCTGCCTGTAATTAATCTTCTCTAGTTCTTATTCTTATCGCTCAATGCTTACCAGACCAGGTCTGTGTTTGAGAATTTCCCTCTCTGATCTGCAGTACTGTTGTGGTTCATGGACTCTGTATCCTTGTTCTCCCTGATAGCATCTGTGTCATTTGTCACTGGGTGGGGAGAGGGGTTGGTAATCCAATATGCTGGACTCCATTTGCTGTATTAGACCATAGCCAGACACCAAATAAGAAGCAACAGGGAAAGAAAAAAAACATGGTGAAAGGAAGCCTGGTTAGGAGACACCGTGGCCGACTTCCCATCACTTCCTTCCGCCCGCCTGCCTGCTCCTTGTGGAGCAGCATGCTGTTTGAGGGAGAAACTGACCCCAGCCCCCAGCTCTCAGGTTCAGCTCTGACCATTTCCGCACATAGTAATCCCATCCCCCTCGCCCTAGAGTGACTGGTTTAGGCAACCCAAGCCTAAGCCAATCAACACAGCACATTCTTTACTCAACAAACTGGCTTAAGATTGGGCACATGGCCCAATCTGGGTCAATGAGACATCAGAAATGTGCTGGGAGCTTCTGGAAAAGGTCACTCACTCCTCTGATAGAATTACCAAAAGCCAGTTCTCTCTCCTCTGGACACTGTATTGTGGGTATGAAGTTAGAATTGTTGCAGACATTTAACCAGCATGAAAGAAGCCAGATGAGGAAGAAAAGTTAACCACAGAAGGCAGACTGGAAAAAAGTGGGTCCTTGACATCACTGCACTGCTAAATCAAATCTCATTCTACTTATGCAACTAATAAAAAATCCACTTTTGTATGAGCCAGTCTAAACTAGGGTTCCTTTCTTTCACAAGACGAGCCATAACTGATACAACATCGTGGGCCACAAATGAGGAGCGTGCTTGAGGACTTCTAATCTTGCTGCCAGCCTTACTGTGTGCCCAGTCCCTAAAGGACAGTGGGTAATGGAGGCTGAGGATGCACAGCTGACCAAACCGTTCTCTCCCATTTCCTCAAGCTTGCTGCCTAACAAAGGCCAGAGTGCAGCCTGGATGCCCCGCCTCCTGCAGGGCTAAGTCCTGTCTACCTGATGGCAGTGGTAGCTGAGAGCAGAAACCTGGGGGGTGGGGGGCGGCAGGGAGGAGATGCTGAGATACCTTAGTGGCACACAGAGGGAGGGGAGCATGAGAGGTAGGACCTGGGTCCCTGGGCATCCTCCTCCACTCCCAGCATGGCCCTGCCCCAACATCCCTGATGGGACATCTTGATGGGCCTTGTGTGAGGACATCCCTGCCCCGGTGGGATGGCTGCCTTCCTCACAGGGGCTGAAAGAGCAAGACTTGGAAGGCAGGCAGGACAAGGAACTGGGAAGGTGTGTGTATAAAAGCTCCAGATCCCAATCTAGAGTCAGGTCAGGCCTACTCTGGAATTTCTCCCAGGAGCTAAAGGTATGGTGAGAAGCTCAGGGACACATTCCTTGAAGGCTAAGAAGTTGTTAAATAGCAGAGAAGGGGCAGATTAACAATGGAAAACACTGGCCTAATAAAGTCAGGCCAGATTTTTGCCTTCGGAGGTGCTCAAAGTCCATTTGGGGCTGCTTGTTACAAATACACACAGCACACAGATAAAACTCTTAGTTTTCCATTGCAGCCTTACAGCTGAAACACTAAATTCCACTGCGGCCTTACCGCTGAAACACTAAATTCCACTGCAGCCTTACAGCTGAAACACTAAATTCCAACAGAAGGACTTTCTGGAAACTGGAGAAATCAGCTAAGCTTTTAATTAGGTTGTCTTTCGAGGCACCTTTGACGCAGCGCTCTCATTCTCTGTCACCCACGTGCAGCAAATACTTGTTCATAAGCCAGAAATATAGAAAACGTTCTTGTCAAGGTTTCTTAAGGCCCACTTACTGCTCCTAGCAACCTCCACAAAAACACCTGCATTTCTGCATTTGCTCTGTTGTCCTGAGTTTTGATAATGGAATCTCCTCCAGCAAGCACTCCTTCTCAGGTTCTCACCAAAGCCAGCTCCACTAGGAGCATTACTCTCTTCAAGACCAGGAATCAGGGCTTCCCTGGTGGCACAGTGGTTGAGAATCCGCCTGCCGATGCAGGGGACACGGGTTCGTGCCCCGGTCTGGGAAGATCCCACATGCCACGGAGCGGCTGGGCCCGTGAGCCATGGCCGCTGGGCCTGTGCGTCCGGAGCCTGTGCTCCGCAACGGGAGAGGCCACAACAGTGAGAGGCCCACATAACGCAAAAAAAAAAAAAAAAAAGACCAGGAATCAAAGGACCGCAGGGGTCCGTGCCCTCTGGCTCCAGGGGGAGACAAAGACTTTAACCATGGAAAGGATTCCAAAGAATGCAACTCTAATGGCTGTGGGGTTTCAGAGCTCATTTAAAGACAATGTACACAAATGAACACATGAAATTACCTTGTTTGGCAAAAAACACACAAACAAAAAAACCCAGAGAGAGAGAGAGAGAGAGAGAGAGAGAGCAAGAGAGAAAGTACTATGCAAACAAATATAAATGCGAAAATAGATGATGATATAAATCTCACATTACCTATAATGGGAGCTTTGCTTTAGGGGGAAAGGAAAGGAAAGAAGGGGCAAGAGATAGGGATGAGTTAGTTCTCTCCACAAGATGGGACAACCTTATGCAAAGACCTCATGTTGCTTTGTGCACAAGATACAGGCCACGGTGAGGTGATTAAAGGAAATGAGGTGATGCAGACGACAGCACAAAGCCATTCTCCTCTAGACTCAGCACTAGTCTGACCTTCATCAGAAAGTGAGATTAGAGGGTTTGGCCTGTGTCCAGAGGACATCTGTCATGAGATCTAAAGGAGATAGACAGAAAAAAAAAAAAAAAAAAGCTTGAATTGGCTCACAGTAAAGCAAGAATGTTGGGCAAAATTTGTCCAAGTCAAACTGTATTTCATGGTAACCATTTGCTCTCTCCTCAGCTGGTAATTCTGTTTCAAATTCATTTTAAGTAACGTAATATGCTATCTTGCTAACTTTTATGGAGATGTGTGATACTGCGAACTGTGATCAAACATTTGGGACTATAGGAATTGGGTGTTAACTATATCCAATTAACTTAGAAAGGAACATAGGGAGGCTTTACAAGATTGTAGATTCTTATGTGTAACCACTGGGAAAATCCAAGGATTTATCTCTATATTCAAACAAAGGAAGGCATTTTGGGCAGAGGACTCCTCTGAGTTCAGAGGTCTGATCCTTTCTTGTGTTTGCTGTGGGACCTCTATAGGTAGGTAGTTCACGCTGGGGGAACAACCAAACAGCTGCTGGAGGAGCCCCCAGCACTTGGCTTCCTCTTAAACCACTGCACGTGGAAGTCTGGGCCTGTGTGTGGTTGTGCACCCCACCTGGGCAGGCAGTGGGCCGTTAGGAGGCAGGTTCCCATCCCGGCTCTGGCACTATCATGCTGAATAACCATGGACGCCTGATTTGATTTCTCTGTCCTAAATTTCATCTGTAAAATGAGAATATTAGACTAAATCAAACAGCTTCTCATCTCATGCCTAGTGAAAGTCAAATTCATCATAATTGTCCACAATGTGCCACCTTATCTGGCCCCTCACCACTTCTCTGGTTCATCCCCTGTCCTCTTTCTTATCAGCACTAGGGCTGTTTCTGGAATACCGTGCCCACTCCCACCTCAGGACCTTTGCATCTGCTTTCCTTCTGCCTGTAATGTTCTTCCCCTGGTTATTCACAGGTGTGGCTTCCTCACATATTTCAGGTGAGTCTAATACCACATTCTCTGTGAGGACACACAATTGTAAATCCTACACACACACACACACACACACATACACACACACACATTTTTATCCTCCTATTCAGCTTAAAAATTTTTTTCCTCCTTAGCACTTAATAGTATCCCACCTACTATATATTTTACTTATTTATTTTATTGTCTATATCCCCTAGTAGAATGTCTACTCTCCAAGGGCAGGGATTTCTCTCTGTTTTGTTCACTGGTGTATCCCTGGTACCTGGAAGAGTCCCTGATACAGAAAAGGAATTCATTAAGTTTTGCTGAATGGATGCATGCACGGGTGGGTGGAAGGGAGGGCAGGAAGAGTACAGCTGTCTACCATGACTTCCAGCTCTGAGGTCTGTGGGCTGCGGTGTCCATGTCCTCTGCCACCACCGTACAGGTTGGACTCCATAACCACATGAAACAACAAGCCAACCCAGAGACGTATGTGGTGGGTTTTCACTCTGCTGCAGACCCTCTTGAGTGCTGCTTCTGGCACGTTCCATGCTCTGAGCTGCTGAAGGGCCACATACACCCTACACTCTCAGCAAGACCACAGCCTCCAAACGTTGTCTATGGGAGATTCTTTATATTGGTGCTCAGCTCCATTTTCTAGAGTCAAAATTAATACTTCTGGGGGGAGCACAGTTACATCCATCTCCTTTCTCAAACTCCGCACCTAAAATCCCCAGGGGAAAGAGAAGTAAGCTTCTCTATTGCCAAGATGACCGCACTATTAATTTAACCTGCAATGAGAAGAGGTGGTGATGCTCCCCGTGCATTTCAGCCAGTTCCACTAGATGGCAACATGGTCTGGGTGTGCTGGTATCCACGGCTGACACTTACCAGCCACACAGAAGAGAGAAGCTCCCACACACCCCTCCCGTTCTCTGATACACTTATCTCCCTGCCTCCTCTTCACTTTTAGCCTGGCTATTTTCAACCAATAATTTACGTTTGCTCCTAAATGGTTCATGCTTACTCATGAATGCATTTAATATAATCACTCCAGCCTTGGAAGTTTTATGTCCGCTTCTTTCTGCCAAAGTACATTACTTACACTAACCCCCGCTGTAGAACTCTACCCAGAATTCACTTCTCCCACAAAATCTGCCCAAGCAAACCTGGCTCTGATTCCAACTGTATATATGCCATGATATACAGTCACAGACACATAACCAGCTTTATATATTGGATAGAATGTGCCTATATACATATATAAAGAAAGCTGACAGACAATCACACACACAGCTCTGGGCATCTGGTAGGCAAATGTACATTTCATATAAATGATGTGCAGGTGACCACGTTCCACATGACAGAAGTAGTCACGGCTCTACAAAATAGCATTGGCTGCCAGAGGTTCAATTCATGGGCTAAGAAACTAGATATATTAACACTCATCTATGTCTTCCAATTTCTAGTTCCTTCCTAGTATTCAATTTAAGGTCCAGAAAGTCTTTTGAGCAGAAAAATTTTTAGATAAACCTCAACAAATATTATGTATAGACTTGAACAAGAGTGTGTAAATACCAATATAACTTAACGGCTATTTTATTTTTTATTTTTATTTCTATTTTGTTGCGGTATGCGGGCCTCTCACTGTTGTGGCCTCACCCGTTGCGGAGCACAGGCTCTGGATGCACAGGCTCAGCGGCCATGGCTCACGGGCCCAGCCGCTCCGCGGCATGTGGGATCTTCCCGGACCGGGGCACGAACCCGTGTCCCCTGCATCGGCAGGCAGACTCTCAACCACTGCGCCACCAGGGAAGCCCAAGGGCTATTTTTAAAGGCTCTCTTTATTTCAATCCTTGAAAACGTTTCCAATTTATCTTAAAATTAAGTTTACTTACAGAAGCATTAAGTAAGGCTGAAAACAAGCCTAAGGTATATTTTTAAAGTACAAAAGGCCTTATGTGTGGGGTTAAATCCCTTATCTGCTGTTAGAGGAAATGGTAGCAGCGACATTCTGACAAACCCCTACATAATGCGAGAACAGAAATAAACACCCTTGTGTTTGCAGTTCTCCTCAAGGTGTTACCGCCACTACCAGACCACTGGGATCCAGAGACATCTGAGAGTTAGTAAACACATATGAATTGTCAAAAGGAGAAACTTTAAGTGAAAAAGTTCTCGATTGGTTCAGAGCCCCATTTCTGAAACATTTCAATCCTTCATTTGTGTACAAATGAAACTGTCTACATGCAAACTTCAGATGCCATTTTTTCCACCCACAGTACTCAAACGTCCCTCAGCTTAATACCGGTTCTCCACACCCAGAGTCATAGCAAAAAAAAAACAAAACAGTGAACACAACCACTTTAAAGCCGTGACCAAAGATTATTTCCCTGTAGACAGCAACACCACGGTGTTTAGTCATCTGAACATTCTGCCAGATTCTGACAAAGAGGTTACATCGAAGTTAGTCTGAGGGTACAGTTAACTCACATAGTTTCAGCATATTCCCCCGTATCAATCAGGACAGCTTCACAGAGTCTTGGTAGAGTCACACAGACCAGAGGAACATACACAGCCACACTGTTGATGTGTATTCTCTGGCATCCGTATCGCCTTCAGGGAGAGTCAGTCCTCCCCGAGAATAATTCAACGGAATTTATACCGTCCTTTCGAAAAATCAACCATAAGTTTACCAAACCAATGCACGGAAGACAGTGGTCAACAACAGTCCCTTTAAAAGTTGTTTTGCTTGTTATTCTGGGACCTGGGTTTCGTCACCTGTAGTGGAATACATTATGCAGCCTTTAGTTGTGACTCCAGAGAGGTCTCCGCATCCACAGTGGGACGGACTGGTTGCTGCCTGCACTTGCTACCTGTAAACTACGACTACACAGAGACAAGGGATTACCTGTGATAGGTGAACAGGAGATAGTTTCAAAATCAAGCAGAAACAGGAAGTCTAACGTTTCAACATGCTAGGAAAGAGGAGCAGATACTTTAAAAAAAAAAAAAAAAAAGGGAGTAGCCCTAGTCATAGATGCCTAGAGAAAAGAAAATTTTTAAAAAACTCATTCCTACCTGGCCAGTATAAACATGAATGTCTATTAATAGTAAGTATTGCTTAAAGGTGTTCTGGTTCTCAGGAAAACTAGAGAATAGAGTTTGGACAGCATTGCTACGGGCTCTAAGTGCGCGGGCTTCAGTAGTCGTGGCTCGCAGGCTCTAGAGAACAGGCTCAGTAGTTGTGGCACACGGGCTTAGTTGCTCTGTGGCATGTGGGATCTTCCCAGACCAGGGCTTGAACCCGTGTCCCCTGCATTGGCAGGCAGATTCTTAACCACTGTGCCACCAGGGAAGCCCAAGTTTGTTGATTTTATTTTTATCTAGTGCAGCAGTAACACTCTGCCTTGAGCCTACTAAGTACTCAGCAAAAAAGATCCCAAGTGGAATGCAATGGACAAATGCTCTGGAGTCTGCTAGGTCAGGTTCAAATACCTGCTGCGCCACTTCCTGGTTTTGTAGACTTGCAAGTTACTTCACTTCTCTGAACAATTTTGTTCTCTGTCAAATGAGAATAACATCATCTACCTCATAGAATTGCTATCAAGATGTAAAGAGAACCATGTGAAGCAAATAACATATTGCCTGATTCACAGCAAATGCTCAAATAGCAATAAGCATTATTGTTGACCTGAAATAAAATGAAATGCCTATAGGGAATTACCTGGCGGTCTAGTGGTTAGGACTGGGCACTTTCACTGTCGTGGCCCGGATTCAATCCCTGGTCGGGGAACTAAGATCCTGCAAGCTGCCCAGCAAAAAAAAAAAAAAAAAAAAAAATCAAATGCCTACTACTAAATCAGGGAGGAGGCTGAAATAAATACCAAATCAACACCAACTGACAAACATATTACACTTTTCTCATTTCCTTCAGCCAGCATTATCATGTGACTAACTCACAGAGGTTTTAAGTTTATACCTTAGAAACCTCCCTTTTGTGTTCCTTTGTGTTACCTCCCCAAATTCTGACTGGCCCCTTGATGCTATGACAACTTCATCGGGGACTAAGGGTCCAAGAAGATTCCAAGAGAAAAGTTCTCCTGGAAGCGAAGGACTCCAAATCAGAAAGACCTCTCAAACCCCGGTACACTGGCAATTCCAAGGGTAAGTTACAAAATGTAAAGAGCAGAAATGCTTTATCTAAACAGAGGAAGCAGGGTCTCACAGTTCCTTAAAATGTGGCCTTGGGGGTAGCTACATGGCTAGGTGGCTACCAGGAACCACTCTGTCCACTGCTGTGAATAGAGCAGCACAGTGAAGCTGCAGGAAGGGAAGGCAGGAGGGAGAGGTGCACAGCATCACAGAAAACAACTGCCAACATAGCAGCACAGCCCTCACACATGCTCCAGACACAGTCATGGAAGTCCTGCCTGGGAGAGGCAAGGGCAGAGAAGGCTGCGAGCATTAGAGTCTCATGTATCAGTTGGGCACCTCCGTACCCGGGAGAACTAACTCTTGATTTTGGAGAGAGCACTCCAACAACGGGAGAACAAAAAGCAACAAATCTAGGGAATCCCCTGGCAGTTCAGTGGTTAGGACTTGGCACTTTCACTGCTGGGGCCCGGGTTCGATCCCTGGCCGGGGAACTAAGATTCTGCAAGCCACGCGGTGTGGCCAAAGAAAAGCAACACATCTGGTTGGGCTACAGATCAGGCAGGAGGTCATGTCCTTAAGACATCCCTCCTTCCTCTCTTACTTGAGACCAGAATGCCGAGGTCTTACGTACTCAGAGCTATTCAAAGTTTGCCGTGTAAAGCGGTCCCAGCAGTTGTAATTTTAATTCTGCTCATCCTCCATTTGGAAAGAAAGAAGAATCATAGACAGAGACTAAAGATCGGGG
Organism: Mesoplodon densirostris; assembly: GCF_025265405.1. Lineage (NCBI taxonomy): Eukaryota > Metazoa > Chordata > Mammalia > Artiodactyla > Ziphiidae > Mesoplodon > Mesoplodon densirostris. Next base: position 100,089,020 of record NC_082663.1, on the reverse strand, counting down.
AGATTGTGGAGCACTCAAAACTCACAGAATAGCCTTATCTAACAATGTATCTAACTCGCTTCAGTTGCCTTTGGAGATACGAACACAGCACTCCTATGCTTCCCTAGGACTTGCAATTAGGACGTTCCTGACAGATCTAAGGATCAACAGTTGTGACAGTTGCCCAGTGCAGAAGCATCATCCGTGCCCTGAGACAGGGAGATGGGAGGCAACCAGAACTTCTATCCCTAGAAACCCTGCATGATGGCCTAGTGGCCGAGGTCTCTGTCCGGATCCAGCCTTACAAAGGTGATTGGTGCTCAGGAGTATACATGGCTCTCTCTCTTTCTGGTGAGCTCAGCTCTGTAGCTGAAGCAAGGTACCGCTCAGCACCCCAACACCCCCCGGAGTGCAACTGGCATCGCTGGTGATAGAGGCACTCCAGAGCTTGGCAGCGACACTAAATAAGCTGTCGTTAGGGATGTCTGAGCACGTCTTATGCGGTATTTCTTCTTCAGCTATCTGTAAGCAAGCACGTGATGGTGGCTTTTAGAAAACCAGATTCTGCTTCTGAGTGTGCATGCTCTCCACATTATCTAGGCATCTCAGAGCAAGGCACTATCACTTCAATCCACTGTCTCCACACCCTGGGAAGGTGGGTGGCAAGCACAATTTCAAAGAGGTGAAGCAGCATATTCAACAGGGCCCTGCAGGGTGGGGCAGGGCTGAGAAGTGAGATCTCAGCCATGAGACCCAGGGTGATCTCCAGAACACATGCTCTCTCTCTGGCCTAGTTTCACTGACTGCTTATTACACACCCCAGGAAAAACATTTCCTCTATGGCCACCCACATCCTCATGGCTGCGTGAAAAATTGCATTTCACTTGTTTATTTCAACAGATTCTACAGTCTCTGGGTCAGAACTGGAAATGTCTGCAAAACACCTTGATCTTTATGCTTTGGCATTCCCATGTGCTCCCCAGCCCCTAGTGCCTGATCTAGTGACTGGCAGGAGCAGTGCTGTTTTCTTTCCATTTGATCCTCCCCTTTCCCCATCAGTCCTATCTGGACCCTCCTTTCTGGCCTTCTCCCAGCCACTTCAATCCTCTCAATGGCCTCCCTAAAACCAGAGAACTGAGCAGGGTCTCCTCCTTGATTCAACTTGCTTCCTTTGCCCATCTGCTCTTCTTCAAGGAGGAAGGAGTCATTGGCAAGGGAGGAAGGCACGCTAAAGGTGAATTACTCCAGGGGACTCAGTGCCTGAGACTGGTAAGGTGCTCCAGAAGCGTTTTCTGGATGTTATCACAGAGACAGCAGATGGTCAGACTCACCCTCTCTCACCCAAAAGGGCTTGTGCCAGCATAGAAGCGCACAGTTCATGCCTGGACCAGGGTCAGGAAATCCCACTAGATGCCGAGCAGCGTGCATGATTTCCCTACATTCGCTCAGCCCTCACCGAAACCCTGGGAGGTGGGCACCATTATCCCCGGGTTACAGGCGAGGAAACTAAGCTCCATAAATTTAACATACCTGCTCAGTGCAATGCCAAGATGGGAACATAAGGGTCTCATTCCAAATCTGTTGGCTTTTTTCTCTTCATATCATATCACGAAATTGTCCTTGGTTCACCAGACAGAAAACACAAATAGGGGACTGTCTGGAAAATAAAGAGAACACCTGGCAACCCACCTTTCAAGGTTGGGCAGAGCAGTGATTTCAACAGTGAGAACGGGAGCTGCTGGGGGCCAGCCCTGGCCTCAGAGACAGGGCAGGGGTGGAGGTTTCTCAAGTCCATCCTCACATTGACTGCATTTTGCAGCCTCCTCCTAGATGGGCTGCATAAAAATAAGTGTGGGATGGCAGACTTTTCTATCACATAGTACGTGCTTGTAGGCTTTAAGGATAAATTTTATAAAATGTTACTCAGAAGCAAGCAAACAAACAAATGAATAAATAAATAAATAATAACCGCTTGGCTGGTTAGCAGTGCAGTGGTGGCGAGAGCCAGATCTTAGGACTCTAGAAGGAGCATTTATGTCTGTCTTCCTATGATGCAGGCTCCAATCTCTCTTTACACTCGCACCACCAATGAAAGCACTAAATCAGCCTTTACAAAGCACAGAAACACCGAGCACCTGTTGCAGTAAATATGCTGGCACTTGAATGTGGTTTATTTTCTGCTGAGCTGGACATAAACAGAGTCCTGACATTTTATAGCATTCTTCCATTGCAAACCTTCATGTGAAACTGAACACGATCCCTTGTAATAAAATACTAAACTAATTAAACTCTAAATTTGCCAAGAAAAACTCTCCAATGGTAGAGTTAATTTCTCTATAAATTTCTAGAATTTCTAGTTAATACACAACATATACTTCCCAAGCTGAATTCCTCATCCTCCTTCCATGGCCAAACCTGATCATTTCCCTCCCTCTTTTAACCTCTCTGTGGATCCCATCATCACCCCGTCAGCCAGTCATCACTGATTCCTCTCTTGGTTTGGATGGTCTCTCATTCACCAAGTTCTGCTGTCTTTCCATCTGTGCTTCCACCATTCTCATTTAGATTCTGTTAAACCCTTTGCTTTCAAGGTGGCAGAAGGTTATTTTCTTGAAAAGACAACTTTCCAGAGAAGGCCATCAAAGCAGTTCTACTCTCCATTCTCCTTTAGAGGACAGAGAGCGTTTTCATTTCGTAGTTTTACCCATGTGGCTATTTGGAAAGCTAACTTTAAAAAAACAACAACAACTTTCAGAAATGTTTCAATTTAGAGAGCCATTAGAAATGACAGCATGTCTTGAGTAAAGTTTCTCCTTGATTTTTGCCCCCAGGAAACACACACACCACTTTTAACCATTTGCAGGGGAAGGATGATTGTGTCACCCAGTTCTGGGCCTCATCCCATTTGTACTCAGAGCCCCCCTGCTCAGGCACCCACCATCAGCACTTGTCTTCCACCCCATCCTCCTCCATCTACACCTCAACAAATTTACCCAACGACAAGCTGACATCAAACAAGCTTCTTCCATGTGGTGACTGAGGAGCAGACAGTGCCAGCAAACCACCTCTCACCTCCTGGGGAGATGTCGGAGCCCCGTTTTCCCTTCCCACTGAGCAGTCCTCTCTTACAGATGAGGAGGGGCCACTGGAGCCCAGAGTTTCCTATCCTGTCGTACATTTCTGTCTCCCCTCCTCTATCCTCTCGTCACCCAAAGTCCTCCAGGACAACGGAGAGCACATGGGCTAGTTTAATTTGAAAAACGCTCGCTAATACAGCAAAGGGAGGGCTTCTCTGGTGGCGCAGTGGTTAAGAATCCGCCTGCCAATGCAGGGGATACGGGTTCAAGCCCTGGTCCGGGAAGATCCCACATGCTGCGGAGCAACTAAGCCCGTGTGCCACAACTGCTGAGCCTGAGCTCTAGAGCTCGCGAGCCACAACTACTGAGCCTGCGTGCCACAACTACTGAAGCCCACGTGCCTAGAGCCCGTGCTCCGCAACAAGAGAAGCCACCACAACGAGAAGCCCGTGTACCATAATCAAGAGTAGCTCCCGCTCACCGCAACTAGAGAAAGCCCGCACGCATCAACGAAGACCCAACGCAGCCAATAAATAAATAAATAAATTTATATGTAAGAAAAAATACAGCAAAAGGATGGGCTGAAACTCAATTCATATGCCTCCTTCCCCCAAAAGAGCTTCTCTTCTGGGCTCCGTATCTCATCTTCCCATCAGCCGTTCAGACTTGAAACCTCAGTGTCATCATGGACCTCACTCTCCCCCTGCCAGCCACCAAGTTCTCACCCACCCTTGCAGCCCCTCTGCCTCCCCCTTGCTCCAGCCCCAGTGCCCTATCCTACCTCAGGCCTCATCCGTTGGCCTCAACTTCCTGCATCCTTTCACTCACTTGCCCTCATGGCACATCTTCTCAAAGCACAGCTCTAGCACCAAGACGTCACTATCTGTGCCTAGAACTGAGTTGAAAAAGGGCTTCCCTCATGGCGCAGTGGTTGAGAGTCCGCCTGCCGATGCAGGGGACACGGGTTCGTGCCCCGGTCCAGGAAGATCCCACGTGCCGCGGAGCAGCTGGGCCTGTGAGCCATGGCCGCTGAGCCTGTGCGTCCGGAGCCTGTGCTCCGCAACGGGAGAAGCCACAGCAGTGAGAGGCCCACACACCGCAAAAAAAAAAAAAACATTTTGTAGAGTAATTAATAACATGAGAACTCTTCACAAAGGCTACAAAGCAATATGTGAAAGAAATCATATTAAGTACTATACAATTTTTGTAGAGAAAAACTACAGGCATACACAAAACAGCCTGGAGTAATATTCACAAAATGTTTGTTTCCGAGCGCTGAAATTAAGGAGTAACCTTTTCTCTTTTCATTTTTCACTTTTTTGTCAAATTATAGTAGATAAAATACACTACACTACCATGTGATGCTTTTGCAATAAGGGGAAAAGGTTTTCAAAAACCTGTTAGTAACAAGAAGGTATAGCAGGGTAGATTTCCTCCAAATAATAAAGGCTGCTGATCAAGAGATGGCCAGGGCAATCTTCTGTCTTTTTAGGGAATCTTCAGAGCAAAACAGAAAAACAAAACAAAACAAAAAACTCCCTAGAACTTCAGGCAGCAAGTGTGTCATTCCTTTCTTGCTGATCGCTGATCCCTCTGACTCAGCACTGACTGTTAGGCCCCTCGGATCCTCGTTTTAAAGAAGTTAGAAGATAGAGGATGAAGACTTGGAAACCTCACCCAGGAGCTCCCAGCCCTGGGGCTGAAGTCTGAAATGCCAACCTGGATCTTCTAAGGAAAAAGCCTTTTACCGTTCTTCTTTAGATTCATTACAACTGAGATCAACAGTCTCATTTATATTATTACAGGTTAAACATGATTACATTTTTGTCTATTTCTTTTAAATAAGATTTACTCTGCAAGCCCCAAACACTCTGTTGTGCGTAAGCTTTCTTCCCAAACAGGTTTGAAAATGTAATAAACTATTCAGACAAGTCACAACAAGTCTCAGGTATTCTGATGCCGGCTTACACAGGCCCAAGTTGAAAAACGTTCACCACAGAGGCCCATTCAGCCAGTGTGCCTCCCTGCTGGCCACTGGCTCACAAATGTGGTTTGGTTCCCATGTCCTGTTTGGCAGCCTCCTAAGCTCAGCACTTAATGGCCCCTCAAAGAGCACAGATTGGAAATGATTTGCTAGCAGAATCCCACATACTACTTTTAGTTCTTTTTTTAACAACCCTGGAAGCCACGGAGCTAAGGGAAACTTACACACGGGACTGTACACAAAAACCGAATTTTTTTTATTCTGGAAACCTTAGAAATTTTAAGACAAATTAAATCAGAATTTGAGGACACTCACAATTACAGTCCAGGGCCTCCGCCTTCCCACATTCATTCAACAATATTTATTGAGGCCTTACTCAATAGTAGCCCCTGGGGAGGTAGGATGGGGTATGAAGGAGGAAGGGAAGGAGCCAGATACTTCCAAGATACTCTAACAGCTACAGTCAGTTTGAGAACAGGTTATTAAGGATCTTATAAGCCCTATTTAAAATTTTAGACTTTATCAAAACTCTAATAAGGTGTCTTAAGCGGGGGATGACACAATCAGATGGATATTTTATAAAGACCAAGAGCAGCACAGGGAGCCAGACTGGTATGGAGGTGGGAGTAGGGGGGCATGTGGCATGTCAACTGTCCTTAAGGGAATCTAGGTAAGAGATGATGGTGGTGACCTGGTCTTAGTTGGTGGCAGTAGGCTGTGACAAGAAGTGTACAGATTCTACACCTATTTAATGGGAGAACTGATAATATTGGCAATTGATTGATGTACAGGAAGATGCCTTCCAGGCTTCTGGATAGTCAACTGGATCATCTACTGAGGGGAAAACTCAAAGAGAAAGTAAGTTCAGCTTACTTCCCATCAAATTTGAGTTGCCTGTGAGATATCCAAGTATTGATAAACACTTTACAACTGGACAGACAAGGCTAGGTTAGGCTTGAAATATAACTTTGGAAGTCATTACCATGTAGAGACTCTGAAGACCTAGGAATGGAAGGGATCATGAAGGGAAAGAGTGGAATAAGAAGGGCAGAGAACCCAGACAAAGCCCTAAGAAATACTGACATTTAAGGGATGGACAAAGAAGAGGAAGGAGCCTGCAGAGGAGACTGAGAAGGGACAGAGAGAGAAAAGAAAGAAACCAGGAGGGTGGATTGTCAAGGAAAAGACTGCATATAGAAACCAGGAGCAGTAGGGATTTGTGCTGAGCCGTCAAGAAGGAACTGAATGGTGGCCATGCACCCACCATTTAAATGCCAGATGCTGCTTGACTTCTTCCCCACCCCTTGATATTTCTGGAGTCGTCTGTGAGCAGGCAGGGCCCAAATGGGAGGCAGCAGAAGAGAGAAGGTTCTGAGATAAACCTGGCAGGAGATCCTGGCCATAAGCCCGCATGGTCTGCTCAGGGGCTGGAAGAGGGGCCAAGGGTCACGGAAGTGACAAAACACAAGGTTACACAAGTGGCATTCTGTTGTTCCGTCAAAAGTATTTACTGGTCATCTACTGTGTATGGGCACTGCTTACAGTGCTGGGGACAGAGCAGTGACAAAAGTTCTAGTGAAACAGCCAGAAAAACAGGATGTCAAGCAGAGATAAGTGCTGTGGAAGGAAAAAATAAACTAGAAGAAAGGGAGAGGGTGATTGGGAGAGAGGAGCATTTTGGATGGCGTGGTATCTGAAGAGTGAGGGAGAGAGCCAAGGAACGAGCTAAGAGGAAGGGCCTTCCAGGCAGAGGGAAGGGTAGGTGCAAAGGTTCTGAGGTAGGAACAAGCTTGGAAGAGCTTGAGGAGCCAGCAAGGCAATGTGGTCCAAGAGGAGTGTAGGAAGCAGGGGTGGTAAGAGATGAGGTAGGAGAGTTAGGCCGAGGCCAGGTCAAGGGAGCCCTCTAGCTCAGGGTAAGGAGGGTGGACTTTATTGATTGTGATGGGAAGGCACGGGGGGGTTAGAGCAAGGGAGTGACACGGTCTGATGGGTTTTCTAAGAGCACTCTGACTACATGAAAAGTGGCTGAAGGGGGAGGCAAGAGCACAGGGGGCGTTAGGAGGCTACTGAGGCCACTGAGATGAGAAATGGTGGTAGCAGGAGAAGTGGTGAGATGTGGGATATGCTTTGGAAGAGAAACGAACAGGACTGGCTGTTGGACTAGCTGTGAAATGATGAGGGGTCAAGATGCCGCCGAAGGTTTTCGCCTGAGAGCTCTGTATACAAATGTGTTGACAGAGAAGGACAAACCCAGGAGAGGAGCAGGTTTGGGTGAGGGGAGAAGGGTGGCGGTGGAACCAAGAAGTCTATTCCTAGAGGAAATTTAAAAGAGACAACAGAATCACCACGTCTGGAGTTCGGAGAAGATGTGTGTGTGGCATACGTTAACTTGGGAGTCATTAGCTAGAATTTGGTATTTATTCCGTGGGACTAGATGAAATCACCTGGATTCTCAATCCTGGCTGCACATTAGTATAGCCAGGTAACAGAAACAAAAACAAACAAGCAAAACAAAATGTGGAGAAAAAGGAACCCTCCTACACTGTTGGTGGGAATGTAAATTGGTACAGCCACTATGGAGAACAGTATGGAGTTTTCTTAAAAAATTAAAAAAAGAGCTACCATATGATCCAGCAATCCCATTCCTGAGCATATATCTGGAGAAAATTGTAATTCGAAAAGATACATGCACCCCAATGTTCACAGCAGCTCTATTTACAACAGCCAAGACATGAAAGCAACTTAAGGGTCCATTGACAGATGAATGGATAAAGAAAATGTGGTACAGATAGACAATAGAATATTACTCAGCCATAAAAAAGAATGAAATAATGAAAGAATGAAATAATTCCATTTGTAACAACATGGATGGACCTAGAGATTATCATACTAAATGAAGTAAGTCAAGGACAAATATCATATGATATTGTTTATGTGTGGAATATAAAAAAAAATGATACAAAGAACTTATTTACAAAGCAGAAATAGACACACAGATATAGAAAACAAATGCATGGTTACCAAAGGGGAAAGGGGAGAGGGATAAATTAGGAGTTTGGGATTAAAATATACATACAACTATCATCTATAAAATAGATAAACAACAAGGGCCTATTGTATAGCACAGGGAGCTATACTCAATATATTGTAATAACCTATAATCACTTTGCTGTACACCAGAAACCAACACAGCACTGTAAATCAACTACATTTCAATAAAAATTTTTTTTTTAATTTAAAAACTGATGCCCACAAGTCTTCCCCAGAGATTCTGAATTAATTAGACTTGAGTGAGACCTGGCCTCTCTCTCAATTTTTTACCCAAGTCAAGTAAAGAAACACTGCCCAGAGTGTATGGAGATGGCAGAGGCCCTGGGAAGGAGGAATTAAGGAGGTAGAAGAAAAGGTGGGTGTGACGCCCTGGAAGCCAAGTCAAGAAAGTGTTTCAAGAGGAGGGAGGGATGAACGATGCTGAATCTTGCTGAGGCTCAGGGCAATGAGGATGGAGAAGTGGCCACGGGGTTCATTAAAATAGAGGTCTCTGGTGACCTTGACAGGAAGGGCTTTGGAGGAGGGGAGGGGTGAGGAGGGCAGTGAGAAGGGGAGATCACATGCAGAGATACCTCCTTGGGTAAGTTCCACCGGACCTAAGAGCGGAGAAGCAAGGTGAGAGCTGGAAGGCTACTTTGGATTTAGGAAGTTTCTTTTTCATTTGTTTTTGTTTTATTTTTTCTCTCTGAGTCTCAATGTGCTGACATGTTTTGCACAAGTGCATTCTTCTCTGCATCATTTGCTTTTTAAGATGAGTGACAAAAAGACATATTCTGATGTTGATGAGGATGTTCCCACACGGAGAAAGAAAAGGATGTTATAGAAGAGGGGGTATAGTTGCAGGAGGACTTGCAGAAGTGGGAGAGGAAAAGCCATTAAGGACGCTAAACTAATGAAACTGTAATTCCCCTTCAAATGCCAGGTGTCTTCATTTTTCATGGCTCAGGGGAGGTAATATGCCCTAAATATCACAGAGTGGCTAGACAGGAATGGAACATAAAGATCATCTTGTCCAGTGTCCACTATTAGTCCACTGCCAAATCCCCTGTGTCCTTTCCCATTCGTGGTCTTCCTGACAACCTCCACTGAAAGGGAATTCTACGCCTCTTCACTCCATCCACCCTACTCCTCACAACTCCCCACAACTCTATGGTTTATGATCTCTTTGGATACTCCTTGAGCTGAGCCAGAATCTATTTTCCTGTATTTCAATCCACTGGCTCTGGTTCCATACCTTCCGGATACAAAGAACATGTCTAATCCCTCTTCTATGTCTTTCAAACATTGGGAAACAATCAACTCTTTCTCCACCCTTATTAATCCCATATGCCCCAAACCAAATCTGTTCTTTTTACATGTGCTGAAAAATAGGTCCCCATTCTAGAAACTATCTAGGCAGGGGCTACCAATCAACCCAGCTGTTCTTTAATATGATGAAGGTATAGACAAGCATATTGCAGTAAAAGTTACACCCAGAGATATACAGATTACCCACAATAACCCTCATTTCCAAGAAACCAGAATGTCTCTGGGTGATTTCTACTTCTAGGTTTGGGCTTGATCCATTTAATCCTTAAGCACTAATTTAATTCTTCTCCTCTCCATCCTGTCCCCCAATCCCAGTAGAGAAGAGCTCCCACCCCCCCCCAACACACACACACACACACCCCACATATGCACACTGAAAGTCTCAGCAGAATACTGACCATTTACTATGAAGCATACATGTTATTAAGCACACCTTGTGATAGTTCTAATGGCAGTCAAGTTTTCAGTAAGTTCTACATCATAAATTTGGATTAATTTTCTGAAAACTTCATTCAACAAAACTCCAAAGTCAAAAGAGAAAACTAAATGTTTATATACCCAAAGACAAATTTTTAAAATGCAGTTATAAATTAATTTAAAAGCACAGCTACAAAACAACAGGCTTAGATTAAAATTAAAGTAACCCTTGGATTAAGGAGTCATTGCTAAAACTCAGTGAAAACTGGGATACGTTGTCCCAACAGAGAAGTTTGGAGTATTCATGCCAAATATTACATGAGCTGTTATTCTTCTAGTCTTAATTTAAAACATTCCAACCACTAGGTGTAAAAGGGACCCAGCACAAAAGAGTATTGGTATAGTGCCTCAAATCACACTAAACTAGAGTAAAACAATTTTAAAGCCATTATTGTAATTAATGCAAAATGCTCATAGTAGGCCCTGAAATATTTACTGAATGAATAAACTGCATTACATTGGAGTCAAAGGGTACACCCCAACCAAAAAGGAAAAAACTGAAAAACTATTATAGATATAACCCCAGATTCATATACATGAATTTAATTCTAGTACAAAAGGTTGATGTAGAGCATTAAAAGTACTGCTTAAAATCTCTTGAAATCTCTTTAAAGGAAAAATTTTTTTTGAAAAATTGGTAATCAACCACTTGCATAAGGATCAATGAATTCAGAGCAACTTCAAGAGCTTTAGCTATCTACTTTCATAGGTTTTTGGAAACACAAACAGTTTTGAGTATATTCAATAGGTTATGTTTATATCTAACATTAAATTTCACCACATCAATGAAATTTGACAAGTGTACCCAGGAAAAGACAACTTGTTTATGGCAAATATCTTTGATGTGTGTTACACTCTGGAAAACTGGGTGTGTGCAGAGGGAGATAAAGTTCATTAAATTAATTACACAATATAATAAATGTAGGTTAAAGAACCGGCTATAAAAGTACTCCTGAATGTCTCAAAATTAAAGAAAACTATACTGCAGTTAAATTAAAAATGGCTTTCCTGGCCTCCTCTTACCCAATCAAAAGAAGAGAAAGAACGCTCTACAGCACATAAAATCATATTTCTTATAGGCCATATATAATCACTTTCAAATGGTTCACTCCCTAATTTTAGAAAACTTTGTTTAAAAAAACAAGCAACTCAAAAGCTTATTTAGGGACTCCCCTGGTGGCACAGTGGTTAAGAATCCACCTGCCAATGCAGGGGACACGGGTTTGAGCCCTGGTCCAGGAAGATCCCACATGCTGTGGAGGAACTAAGCCCGTGCGCCACAGCTACAGAGCCTGCACTCTAGAGCTCACGAGCCACAACTACTGAGCCCAAATGCCACAACTACTGAAGCCCGTGTGCCTAGAGCCCGTGCTCCACAACAAGAGAAGCCACTGCAGTGAGAAGCTCGCACACCGCAACGAAGAGTAGCCCCTGCTCATTGCAACTAGAGAAAGCCCGCGCTCATCAACGAAGACCCAAAGCAGCCAAAAATAAATAAATAAATTTATTATTATTTTTTAAAAGCTTATTTAAAAATTACTTATTTTGGCTAATTTACATAGGTTAAATTCCAAGCCATTCCAGTGCAATAAACTTATGGAACCACAGGAAGACAGTCTGTCTAAAAAATCAGAACCAGGAGATGCACCAGCTACAAGGACAGACCAGGACCACATTATCAGACCCCTGTGATGGCAGACACAGAAGACTCAAGAGGTAGAGGCATTTACTAAGGCACTTCCCTCCCCTCATCTTGCTGGGAGGCCAAAAATGTAAATTTCTACGTGCTATGCTTTCCTCACAATGGGCATATACATTGCTCTGGCACATCTCATTTCTTAGGCCTGTTTATTCTAGAGCATTGTCTCCCGACCTCAGTACTATTGACATTTAGAGCCCAGGGATTATTTGTTATGGTGGAGCTGTCCTGTGAATTGCTCCACCACTGGTTGTTCAGCTGCATCTCCAATTTCTACCCAGTAGATGCCAGTAGGACACCCCTCCCCTAGTTGTGACAACCAAAAGAGTCTCCAGACATTGCTAAATGTCCCCTGGAGGTTGGGGGCAAATTTGCTCCTGGTTGAGAGCCACTGTTCTAAAGCACTGGTTCTTGGCTACACACTGGAAGGACTTGAGGACTTTTGAAAAATACTGATTCCAAGTCTCACCCTATCCTACCCTCCCCTACCTCCCAAGATTTTGATTTAATTCATTTGGGCTAGGGGCTGGGTATCTGAATTTTTGAAAGCCAGGAGATTCTAAAATATGCAGCCAAGTGTGAGAATCTCTGCCCTGGAGTGTATCAATGATATCAAGGAAGTCCCTGAATCAATTTAAGGCAACACAAAAATGCATTATATTCCTCCAAATTAGAGTATTCTTATCTTGGTATTAGAATCTACATAATTACAGTAAACCAAAAAAAGGTAGAGGAAATGGAAAAAGGTTAACTGTAACTCTGATCTGCCAACTTCTTTTTCCTTTTGATTGGACAGGAACTAGAGCATAAACACTTACTTGAATCTTAACACTGTATCTGCCAATACTCCGCAGTTGGGGTGATTTAGAAACCAAGCTTCACAGATAGGAAAAACAGAACTATGTCCTCACAGGATGACAACGCCAGCTGTACAATGAAGAAACTTTGGAGCTGCCATCTCTTTAATGAGCACCAGTAAACCGGCCTTGGAGAAACGCTGAGTTCATTAAAAATAATAAACAAGCAAACAAACCATCTGTGGGCTGGAAAGACACTCAGAGAACCCACAGGGGAACTGAAATCAAGCCCTTTCTCCGGGGGCTCATCTTTGCAGTAGATGACATTACCAGGGACCTACCTGGAGCTGACAGCAAAGTTTGAATCCTGTGCAAAAGCTCCAAGGCCATGAACAGCCCAAATTCTTCCCTCCTCTCCTTACACCTCTGTGTCCTCTGCCAGCCTCAGTATGTTCAACAACACTGGGCTTAGTTCCAATTTTTGCAGAGAATGGCATGGCACTGCCCCGGAGGGCACTGTTCCCCTAACTGCCTGGTCTCTGGCTGTGGCTTTCCCGTCAACCATGTGCCAACCTACTGGCTGTGCTAACAGATTGACTGCTGTTCTTTAATTTGGAAAAAAGCAAGTAGACATATGCATACAACCATGATAGTGATTCTTCTCCCAGTTCAGGAAGGACACTAACCAGCAATTTGTATACTGAGTGTTAACAATGTGTACAGTTGTAAAGGAGATGCCAGTACTATCCCCATTTGGTAGATAAGGTTATTGAGGCTTATGCAGTTTAAGAAACTTATCCAAGGTAAAGCCAGGACTTGGACCCATTTCTCTCTGGCACCAAAGTCCATGGTCTTAACCACCACAAAATGCTGCCTCCCTTGGTTCTCCAAAAAGAATCCAAATCAATGACTTGAACACCGCCCATTATAAATGTTTGAAGTTCTCAATGATTTGGGTTAGAAATGCTAGGTTAGGAGAAAGTTTCCCAGATATAGAGAGGATGTGTGATATCTAGTTTCATCCCAGACTCCATCAACAAGACCACAGGACACTGTGTATGTCTTTGAACTTGCCCAAAATTAATCCTGGAGTTCAGCTTTGACGCCTCCCAATCACCATGCTTTACTGATTCTTCTTTCAAGTCTCTCTCTATTGTCCTTGCTCAGATTCTCTCATTTCTCACTCTTGGATTTGCAAGTGCCTCTGGCTCAAAACAGCTCACATAACTGCAACCCATCTTGCACACAGATGTCAAATCTTCTTTCAGTTCTGCTTTCAAGTTGTCCCTCTTCTGCTAAAAAATCTGCAAGAGTTCCCTCTTTGTGATGCCCCCAACTCTTCTGCACACCTCTGAAGGCTCCTGCCATCCAGAATTCGCCTCACTATTTCCCACTACACAATCTCAAAACTCTAGTCGGACCAACTTCCACTACCTCCCCCAAACACTCTCTGCTCACACTAACCTCTGTTACCTGGATCTGAGAGTCCCCTTCTCCATGTCTGAATCAAGACCCATGTTGCTCACTTTGAATCCTTTATTGTATTCATTTATTCATAGATAGATAGATAGATAGATAGATAGATAGATAGATAGATGTTAAAAATTGTCTAAGGCAAAACTACCCTACTGAGACACTCTCATCTTTGAATCTGGGGTGTTCCCCTTCCTCCCCCCAAATTTATTAAGCAGTGCCAAGCATTGTTTTTGGTGCTAGAGATAGATCAGTGAGTCTAAGAGATAAAGTTCCCTATACTCCTGGCATGTTCCTTCTCCAGATTTCCTGGGACTTTTATGGCCAAATCCACCTCTCCCAAAGATGCCAGGACCATACACATTAATGTTCAAATGAGTTTAGTAAATGCTCTGTGCTATATCTAGCACCCCTCTTGAGGAATGAAAATGAGAAGTCCTGCGGAACAGAGCACCACTTATTTGTCAAAGAAACCTGTTTGTGTTCATGAGAGAGAAAAAGGAAAAAAAAATTGTATAGGACAAATCTCCTGAGAAAAACTGCTTTACCACTAGTTTGTAAGTTCCCAAAGTACATGGACTATTGCTATGAGTATTAATTCAGTCCACAGCTGTTACTAAATGGTTACTATGAGACAGATCCTGCCCCACTTACTGGAGATTCATGGGTGAACAAAACAAACACAGGCCATTCATAACCACTATGCTACAATTGCCACTACAGTATTGTAGGCTAATTGCATTTGAACAAGTTATTCAACAGTGTGGAGTAGTTATTATTATTCTACAGTGTGGAAAATTTAACCTGATTTTGCCCTTAACTCCAACCTAATACACAAATACCTAGCACATAGTAAGCACTCAAGTATTTGTTGAATAAATGAATCAGCCAATGTCATAAAAGTTAGCACTCAGTTTACAAACTAAGCTAGATGCATGAAAATGTTTCATGTGCTTTAGTTTTGTCTCCCCAGAGTATGAACTTCTTAAGCACAAGGATCACGTTCTATTTATCTGTACCAACTAAAACCACCCCATCTTAGGGCTGCGTCGTAATATACAATCTCAGAATTTAAAAGAAGCATACATGTCTCTGTAGATGACAAGATCTTACATACAGAAGATCCTAAAGATTCCACCTAAAGACTGTTAGAACTAATAAACTCAGTAAGGTTGCAGGATACATAGTCAATATGCAAAAATCAGTTACATTTCCAAACACTAATCATGAACTATACAAAATAGAAATTAAGAAAATGTTTATAGTATCATCAAAAAATAAAATACTTAGGAATAAACTTAACCAAAGAGGTGAGAGAACTCTACACTAAAAACTATAAGTCACTGATGAAAGAAACTGAAGAAGATGCAAATAAATGGCAAGATATCCTGCACTCATAGAATGGAAGAATTAAAATTGTTAAAACTTCCATATTACCCAAAGCCATCTATAAATTCAATGCAATCCCTATACAGATTGCAGGGGCATTTTTTTACAGAAACAGGAAAAAAAAATCCTAAAATTCATATGCAACCACAAAAAAACCCAAATTGCCAAAGCAGTCCTGAGAAAGAAGACAAAGCTGGAGGCATCACACTTCCTGGTTTCAAAATATATTACAAAGCTGTAGTAACCAAAACAGTATGATAGTGGCATAAAAACAGACACATAGATCAATGGAACAGAATAGACAGCCCAGAAATAAACCCATGCATATATAGTCAACTAATATTTGACAAGAGAGCCAAGAATATTCAATGGGGAAAAGACAGTCTCTTCAATAAACGGTGCTGGAAACTGGATAGTCACATGCAAAAGAATGAAACTGGACCCCTATCTGACACCACTCACAGAATGGATTAAATGTAAGATTTAAAACTAAACACAGAGTAAAAGCTCCTTAACATTGGCCGTAGCAATGATCTCATGGGTATGACACCAAAAGCGCAAGCAAGGAAAGCAAAGATAAACAAGTGCGACTACATCAAACTAAAAAGCTTCTGCACGGCAACAGAAACGATCAACAAAAATGAAAAGGCAATCTATGGAATGGAAGAAAATATTTGCAAACCACATATCTGATAAGTTTTGTTGATATTTGCAAATCACATATCTGATAAGTTTTGTTGATATCCATATATATATATATATGGAACTCATATAACTTAATAAAAACAATAATCTGACTTTTTTAGTGGGGGGCACACTGCATGGCATGTGGGATTTTAGTTCCCCGACCAGGGATCGAACCCATACCCCCTGAAGTGGAAGCGCAGAATTTTAACCACTGGACCACAAGGGAAGTCCCAATAATCTGATTTTTAAATGGGAAAAAGGAATTGAATAAACATTTTTCCAAAGAAGATATTTAAATAGCCAACAGGTACATGAAAAAAGTACTCAATATCACTAATCATCAGGAAATTGCATATTACCACAATAAGAGATCACCTCACACCTGTCAGAATGGCTATCATCAGAAAGACAAGATACTGCTGACAGGATATGGAGAAAAGGGAAGGCTTGTGCACTGCTGGTGGGAATGTAAATTGGTGAAGCCACTGTAGAAAACGGTATGAAGGTCCCTCAAAAAATGAAAATCAGAACTACTATATGATCAAGCAATTCCACTTCTGGGTTATATCAAAAGAAATGAAATTATCTCAGAGAGATATCTGCACCCCCATGTTCACTGCAGCATTATCTACAATAGTCAAGACATGGAAACAATCTAAATGTCCATCAATGCATGATGGGTAAAGAAAATGATTCAGCCATAAAAAAGAAAATCCTGCCATTTGCAACAATTGGAATGAAACTCAAGGGCATTAAGCTAATGAAATAAGTCAGACAGGGAAAGACAAATACTGTATGATGTCACTTATGCATAGAATCCAAAAACCCCCAAACTCAGAAACAGAGAGTGGTTGCCAGAGGGGAGGGGGTGGAGGAGGGAATAGGTGAAGGTAATCAAAGGGTATAAATCTCCAATTATAAGATGAATAAATCATGGAGATATACAGCATGGTGACTAAATTTAACAATACTGTATTGTATATTCGAGAGAGCGGATCTTAAAAGTTCTCACCACAGGAAAAGAATTATAACTATATGAAGTGATAGATGAATTAACCAAGTTTATTGTGGCAAACATTTTGAAATATATACATATATAAAATCAGTATGTTGAATACCTTAAGCTCACACAATGTTAGATACCATATATACCTCAATAAAACTAGGAAAAAAAGAAAAGAAGCATACATTGTCTGTACTTTAATGAAGTTATTAAAGGTGCTGAGAATTCTATTAATCAATCACAGGTTAATAAGGCAGCTCCCATATTCTAGAGTGTATTAAACTTCAGCAAATGCTGTACCCTCCCCTGTTGTAGGGCACCTGTAGAATAAAACAAAATGGTAAAACCTGTGCCTACTATGGGATCCTTCAGGAAGCCTCAGCACCCTGGCAGGTCTGGCAATAGTGGTCTCCCCGCTCTCCTCTCTCTTTCCACCCGCACCCTGGCCCCGACAGAAGCTGCTCCAAGCCTTGTGCCTTTTATAAACTGAGCGCTCCCAGCCAGACTTCCAATTGTCTTTAAGGTTTCTGGAAAAATCCTTTGAGACTGGCTGATTTCAAAAAGTGGACTTTAAAAATAAGTAGAAAATAATTTTCTTTGGAACTTTTAAGTAGCTTTGAAATCAAATATAAATTATTGACCTTGAACTAACTATCTATGACAAAAATGACAAATACAAAGCTCTCCACTCTTATCCAATTGTTCTGGAAAGTTCCCAGAGTATTGTCAACCATTTTTACTTTATATAATATCCTTTCAATATATTTAACCCCTTTTAATATTGAAGCCAAAATAAAGATTATAATTACAATCAAAACAAGTATTTGTCCTGGTTTTTATTGAATAGCCTTTTTTCCAAGTACAGATTGTCCCAATTAACTTTATTTTCTCTTTAAAGATTTGTACCCTGCTTTGTGTCTACAGAACTTTAGCTTACCCCATTTGCCTTTAGGTTCCCTCTGCCCTTTGATAATCTTTCACATTCTTACTTCCCAAACTTGACAAGTTCTTACTCTTCTCTGTTAACAAATCTGTCCCCTGTGGCGATTACATTTTAGTGCCTGAGAATGTTACTTAAGCTTCTTAACCCAAACCACCGCTTCCCACTGAAATAGCTTTCCTTTTTCTGTAATGATAAAAGTAAGACATTTTCTTTATAAACATTACAGTATGCTGAACACTTACTAGTTACTGTGTGCCAAGTGTTGAACTAAGTACCTTATATATATATATATATATATTTTTTTTTTTTTTTTTGCGGTACGCGGGCCTCTCACTCTTGTGGCCTCTCCCGTTGCGGAGCACAGGCTCCGGACGAGCAGGCTCAGCGGCCATGGCTCACGGGCCCAGCCGCTCCGCGGCATGTGGGATCTTCCCGGACTGGGGCACAAATCCGTGTCCCCTGCATCGGCAGGCAGACTCTCAACCACTGCGGCACCAGGGAAGCCCAGTACCTTATATTTTTTAGTCTGATTTTAATCCTCACAATATGGGGTCAGTGCCATGATGAGTCCCACTGCACAGAGAAAGAGAGGTTAAGCAAAATGTCAAGGTCACGACACTAGGAAGGAGCAGAGCCGGGATTTGACTCCAGATCTCTGTTTCCAAACCCTGGCTCAAACAAGACATAATTTAAAAAACAAAACAAAACAAACAACAACAACAAATGCAAACTCTAGCTCAAGCTGCTGTGTCAAACTACAGTATCCTTCCCAATCTTTCCCCAGTTAGAATCACTGATAACATTGGTTTTGTCCTTCCAAAGTTTTTCCCCAGATTTATTGATATATAATCGATATATACATTGTATTAGGTTAAGATGTACAACACAGTGATTTTATAAATGTGTAGATTGCAAGATATAAGTAAGAGATGATTGCAAGATATAAGTAACCACAATAAGGTTACTTAACACTTCCATCACCTCACAGTTACAAGTTTTTTCTTTTTTAAGGTGGGAACTTCTTAAATCTACTCTCTTAGCAACTTTCAGATATACTATATCGTATTGTTGACTACAGTAAGCATGCTGTACTTTACATCCCCAGAATTTATTCATCTTATAACTGGAAGTTTGTATCCTTTGACCACCTTCACTGTTTTCCCCCACCTCCCTCTTCCAAAATTTTAAATGTCAAACAAGCATGCCTACTCCTTGTCTCAATGTCTTCACTCTTACCTAAAAAATATATTATACACATTAGTTTGGAATTCAATAATATATTATGAGCAACTCTCAAAGTGAATATATAGGTCTTTTTCCTCCTGTCATGGCTCAACACTAGTCCACCATGGGGCAGTGTCATAACTAATTTAAGTTTAGTTAATCTAGGTTTGGTTAAACTTGATGATCATTTAGGCTGTTTCCAATCCTTTTCTGTTACATGTAACATTGCAGTGGATATCCTAAGAATACATTTGAGCATAACACATTCATGCATGTGTCCAATTATTACCTGAGGATGAATTCCTAGAAGTGGAATGGCAGGGTCAAAAGGCATATGTGTTTCAAATTTTGATACATATTGCCAGACTGCTCCCCAGAAAGTCACCAATTTGCAATCTTATCAATAGTGTTTGAGATTGAGAATGCCCCTGTTTGTCCACCTTCCCCCCAACCCTGGGCCTTATCAAACTCTGCCTATCAGAAAAGTGGGAAGTAACACCCCAAAGCACAAAGATCTAGTGCAGCTCTGCATTAGCCAACATTTTGCCCGTGATAAACATAATGCCTGGGTTCCCACTGAAAATGTTCTAGATAAGAATTCCATTTACACTGATTCTGAGTTATAATTACAGGGTTATCAGCTAGTGCTATTTTCAATAGTCCATATTATTATGCTACATCTATTTTGTAACAGCACAACAAAAAGAGCCTGGGGGAAAAAAAGAAAGAAAGAAATACAAAGGATGCAGAAGAAGGAGAATTCAAAGAGGGAAGGAGAGGTCCTTCAAGGATATGATGGAAAGTGGATGAAGAAATACTTTGCAAGGAGGAAGCCAGTTCTGTACTTTGCAATCATCCTGGAGAAGCAACAGATGTAACATTCTGCCTAACCTCAAAAGGACCACTGGTCTGTACATATTTGTATTCTTCTGCTTAATACCCAAACTCCACAAACCTGAGCTTTGTTCCTCCTTCCTGAATCAACACCCACAAGGTCCCTGCATCAGCACTTCCTACTAATTTTACTCCACTTTTGCTAATCACCTTATTTTCCCCTTCTATTGATATAAAAGGGTTCGTGCATTAGGCTTATACTCATTTTACCTTTCAAAAATCATGTTGCCATTTACTCCTTCTGTTTCCTTTAAAACAAACACCAACCAAAGCTGGTTATATTTAAGCCTTTGGAGTATAGTGTTTTTGGATCTTGGAGAAAAGAGGAGGGGAAGGAAAAGGAGAAGGAAAGGAAGGGTGAACCCCTGCTCTCAGAGCATTTTCATCAGCTCTAAGACTAGGCTTTAGCCCAGCCAGGTTTGGTTCTCTGTGTTCTCCAAGCTTTGAGACCTTCCTTCCCTCTACGGTGGAGAGCTGGAATCCTCTAGGGGGCGCTGCCCTGCTTTGCCTTCCCCAGTGGAGTGTCTTCTGCTGGGGTTACTGTCCTAGGGAGAGGTTCCATTTCCACGAGTGAGCACCAGGCTCCCTCCCCTCGGGGCCCTCCCAGGATAGGCCCCCTGCCTTTCCAGTCTTCATGCAGTGCCCACCAGAGACAGAGCCAGCTCCAGTGCCCCCGGGGACATCTTGGGGGAGAGGAGCGTCAAGGAGTGACATCTATTTCCCAACCTTTACAAAGGCATCTGAGTTCTGAGATACAATTAGCCCCAGTGCAGCTAGGGATTTCTGTTACTCTGTGAAATCCATCTCCTTGGGGAAGAAAATGTCTCCCCACAAAAGAAGCCAAAGATGGACAAAGAAAGGGAAAAGAAGAGCCATTTGCTGAACATGCCAGGTGTTCTATTCATGTCATCCCAGTTAGGCCTCCCACCATCCTGTGTGCCTGGTTTTCTTTCTTTCCACTTTCCGTGGGAAAACAATGACTTAAAAGAAGTGAAATAACTTGACTGGCAAGGCCTCACACCTGTGAAGCGTTAGAGCTGAAATTCAGGTAATGGCCCACCCTAGGTTTCTTGGGTCCACACATAACTCCCATCAAGCCCGAGAGCAGAACTTTCCAACCTGAGGCCTGCAGATCCCTAGCAGCCCCCGAGTGGGCTCTGGGGGCATCAGAATGTCCTGAGACTGGGGTGCTGCGTCTTTTGTTGGGGGGGTGTCACCAAATGACCCCACTTGGTCTCCTTTGCTCCTCCCACAGTCTGAGCACTGATGCTTCAATCAGGTGTAGAACTGCCCACACTTGCTCTTACCCTAATTCCTCTACTGTTATCTTTTCATTAGTCTGAGGAGCCATCTTGTTAACATATTATTTAAACAACTCTTGAAAGGGTATCACTTTCGGAGAATGTGCTGGAATGAACCACGACTATCCTGGGTCACCAAGCCTCACCCCCCCTCAAACTTTCATCAGATGCTCAGAAGGGTCCATAACCAAAAAATGTTGAAAACTAGTGAGGAGCACGCCCACAAAGTCTTTTTCTCCTGTAAGAAAGAAAAACAAAATATGCTTCTAAATAGACCTCTAAGCGTGTTGCAAGGGCTTCCGTTCAGAGATACAGGGGCACCCACAGATGAAGTGGCCACATGTCTTCTTGGTCCAATAAAACTATTATTTGCCACTCAGGGTGAGAAAAACCGAATACTTCTGCATGTTACAGAGGCTTTTAATCCAGAGGAAGGAAGCTGTGGTTTTAGTTGAGGAGGAAACTGCAGCAGAGGTCTTTGATCTTTGCATTTCACAAAAAGCAACTGAAAATGTAAATAACTGTCTCCTTCAATACCGGCTGACAGCGAACAAGAAGCAGTTTTAACCATTTTATTACACACATGCACTACTTTTGTTTTTCAACTAGGTAAATGATAGATAGCTGGAAAGAAAATAAGTCAGCTTCTATGGGGCACAGAGGGGCACACTGGCTCAGAAAGCCTGCCAGTGCACTACTGGAACAGTCTTGAGAGAAACCAAAAAAGCTAAGACAGCCAAGAACATTTATTAAGTGCCAACTGTTTAAGACCTACTCACAAGGCCACCCCTGATGTAATGGAAGCCTTTTGGTGCCAAGAGGCAGGAGAGGGCAGCTTGTGTGATGTACTGCACACCAGCTGAGAAACTAAAAATTAAAGGTGGCAGAAGAGTGGTGGAGAGAAAAATACAGGAGATTTGTATGAATTAAACAGAAAGCGAGAAACAGGTGTGAGGGGCTAGACTTGCCAATGCCAAACCCCTGGGAAATGACACAGGTTACCCTAAAAGAATTTGCAGGTAGAAGGTTGTGAGAACGTCAGCAGGACAGCGTCGTTTGCACTGACGCTGTCATTTCATGACTCAAGTGTGCCTTAGAGCTCTGCAATATTCACTTAATAATATTCTTTTACTATCAATTATCCGTTGGGCATGATGCACAAGATACCATGTGTTGTGTCATGAGTTACAGTCCTCCTCTGTAAGTTAAGGAGGTTGGAATCAGCTTCTAAATTCTGTAATTCTAAGTGAACTGGCATTAGTATTTCTCAAGGTGCTGTTTGTGACTTGATTTCTCCTTGAAAAGGGGCTCTTCAGTAAATGAATGTGTGTTTTTAAATTACATGTGCAGACTCTAAAGGAGAGTAGTAGCTGATGATAAACACAGTGTGGCTGTAAAACTCTGGCTTCTTTCAAGACTGCTTCAATGCGAAAATAACAACTATATTTTCATCATTAAATTAGAATAAGAATCATTTCCAAATAAGTCTTGAAGGGCATCTACATACATATACACACACACTTACTAAAATGCATCGTATTTTGATTCAATTGATTGCAGGATACACAATTTAATAGCAGGAGTTTTAGGGGAAGGACTACAACATTACAATGCATCTCCAATTAGAATCGATAAAAAAAAATGAAAAATAGCCAACTTAGAATGAAAGATTATGGTATGAATGGATAAATATGGATGCTTAACTAGATGTGTCTATCCACCTTTCTGGAAATTTTCTCAACAAGGGACCCCTAGCAGAAGCTATGCATCTGTGTGTTTGGCTCCATCCTGACACTGAAAACACAAAAGCCAGTAAAATAATTTTATAAAAGTTGCACTAAAAAAAAGTACAATGAATGTGTACACCTTTTGACCCAACAATTCTACCTCTTAGAAACATAAATATAACTGCTTGAATACAGTGACATATAAACAAGGATGTTTACTGTAGCATTACTTGGAATATAAAAACCTATATTCCACTGTACGATACCATTTATATGTGGAACTATAAAAAATACAACAAAGTAGTGAACAAAACAAAAAAGAAGCAGACCCACAGATACAGAGAACAAAGTAATGGTTACCAGTGGGGAGAGGGAAGGGGGGAGGGGCAATATAAAGGTAGCAGGGGAAAAGGGTTATTATGGGATTATATGAAATCATGTGTGTGAAACTTTTGAAAATTATAAAGTGCTATAGAATTTAAAGAATGTTTCATTAAATTAAAAAAAAACAAAGAATCTATATTCCTATAAAACCATGAATACTGGGGCTTCCCTGGTGGCGCAGTGGTTGAGAGTCCGCCTGTTGATGCAGGGGACACGGGCTCGTGCCCCAGTCCGGGAGGATCCCACATGCCGCGGAGCGGCTGGGCCCGTGAGCCATGGTCGCTGAGCCTGCGCGTCGGGAGCCTGTGCTCCGCAACGGGAGAGGCCACAACAGTGAAAGGCCCGCGTACCGCAACAAACAAGAAAAAAAAAACGAAAAAAACCATGAATGTTCAACAATAAGAGAATTCTTAAACAAATCATGACACAGTCATGGATTTGGAATATGGCATATGTATTTGAACATAGATTTGGAATGCGGAATACCATGAAGTAAAAAGAATGAAGTAGATCTCTCTGCTAATATGGACTGATGCTCGAGATACTGAATATGTGTGAAAAAAGAAAGGTCTAAGTTTTAAAAGTAACATTGCATATCTTCTTGACTGCAAAATGCACATTTCTTCATATCTTAACATCTGGGAAATTAGTGTCCAAGCAATGGCATCTTAGAGTTCATGAAATACAGTGGTATGATCCTATTTGTGTACATATATAATATACATGCTTGAATATACATGCATAAAAATTTTCTGGAAAATTACTTCTAATCGTAACAGAGGAGAAGAAAAAGATGCTTATTTGTTTTATTTTACTTTTCCTATATTCTTTCTTAAGGTTTGAGGTGTTTCCTTGAAAACATATCACTTCCAAATAAAAACAAAACAAACTACATGTAAGTAGTTTAGGAACCTCTTAGGTTCCTAAAAAGCAGTGGCTTGGACAGCCATTGGAGCAGGCTATCCCTTTTGGGAAAACCACCCCCATGAGATTTTTTATTTTACAAAACATGAAAAGCAAGGACGAAGAAGGGGGAGGTTCACTAAGGAATCCTGAGCACCTCGCAGCACCTTTCTGATCATTGAGGCAAGTCTTGCCAAAAGCTATAGCTTGGTTTTCATGCTGGGGGTGGAGAGGATTGGGAATTCAGAGTAAGTCTTGCCCTCTGGGGAGATGGAGAAGCAAAGCAAGCAAGTGTTCTTCTCTGAGGGAGGAGGGGGGCGGGGGCGGAGACAGAGTCTGGCCAAGATCCACCACACCAGCAGAGGATGGCATCCAGAAGGACAAGGGCCAGGTCCTGAGCACAGGTAAGCTCAGGCCCTGGAGAACCCTCAGAAGGTGAAACTTTAGGGCAGTGTTTCTCACCTTGTGGTCCTCCATCCTTGGAATTACTAGTGAGGGGGCGGAGGAGGTGGGGATGGTAATCCTCTGGCCTACCCAAGTCTAAGGCAAAGAAATTTCCAGTAGCAGTCCAACAGAGGCCTGAGTTACCATGATCTGAATATTTGCGTCTGTCACATAAGGTGGGTAACTTTTATAATATGTAAAGAAAATAGATTAGAGGTAACAGAGTTTAACAAATTTTGTTCTAAAT
Source organism: Mesoplodon densirostris (assembly GCF_025265405.1). NCBI lineage: Eukaryota > Metazoa > Chordata > Mammalia > Artiodactyla > Ziphiidae > Mesoplodon > Mesoplodon densirostris. The sequence continues at coordinate 100,064,029 of NC_082663.1, read as the reverse complement.
GATTTTCAAAACTAGAATTGAAAAAGAAAAGAAAATGGAAAAAAAAAACAAATAAAAGCAAAAAAATAAAAATTAGAATTGATACTACCATTCAAAGAGGGGGGACCTAAATCTTCTGGGATTAAGACCTTTATATTCTAACTGTTGTTATAAACTGAAGCAAACACTTGGAAATTTCATCTCCTCCTTGATGAGAAAGTATACCTCTCCCCCCATTTATTAAAATTAGAAAATGGCCGCTAGAAAAATAAGTTCATTTCTGAGGGGAGCAACTCCTAAAATGACTATCAGGATGTTTTAAATACCCAATATTTTCTCAGACCTTCCATTTTCTTTTGCAAATCAGTTTACTTAAGTTCTGCTCATAGGGTGAGCCTGTTACCCGAGCGCTCACAGCACCAAAACTTAATTTCAAATGCCTCTTCCTCTGTTGTTTCAGTTTGGAGTTTAAAGATTTAAGTTTACCTCCTTCCTCCCTCTAAGCAATGTGGCATTTTTTCCCTCTTTATATCGTGATAGAAGGCATATTACATTGACTTACTTATAAATGATTTAATTATATGTCCTCTTTCAACAATAATTTTCACCTCACCATTCCTTCAGGATTTTTCTGTTCTGGTGCAGTGCAGCTTCAAACACAGGGTTAGAATTTAGGGAAATATATCACTTAAATCAGTTGGTATTAAACAGAGATGTATTGACTTGCTTCCTGATGCATCCAAAACAGAACCTGTGCTATAAGATTTATACAGAAGATCACTTAAAATAATTTCTAAAAGGATACTATCAGTTTGTTGAAAGGAAATTATTCCCTGAAAAGAAAACAGAGGTAGTTATGCTACTTTCATCTGAGAGAAGTGAGTTCATGTAATAACGGCCTTTGATTTCACAACATCGCCAATAAGCCCGTAATGGTGATGACTATGCATTATATTCAGATAAGGATTCCGAAGTGAAGGCTTCGAGGACTTTGGTTGCACCATGAATCATCAAAGTAGGGAATGAGTTCAGGTTTCCCTGTGGGTCATGGAGGGCCACAAGTTCCCAAAAGGCCATCACTATCTTCTGCAGAAGTCACCATTCTACCACCTCCCCATAAGTTCTTTTCCCTAGGCAACTCCAACTGTGTTTAAACAAGAAGACAATAAGGATTTTTCTTACTAGTCAAGGTAAGATTCGTGTGGAGCACATCAAAAACTGACAACCTACAATGAGGAAGAAGTCAAGTTATACAGAAGATGTTTAAATGCCATGCTGGTATATCCCTTGTTTCAGACCAACTGGCCTCTGTAAGCTCACAGTGCATCACTGCATTCACTCACTCATTCATTCCCTTAAACACAGCGTGCCCACTGTGTTCCCTAACAAGGGATCCAGCCCCTTCAGACAGGCAGAGGGTGTAGTGATTCAGGCTGTGGAGCCAGCGTGTCTGGGATCAAATCCTACTTCTATCAACAGTAGCAGCAAGGGGCTTCCCTGGTGGCGCAGTGGTTGAGAGTCCGCCTGCCGATGCAGGGGACGCGGGTTTGTGCCCCAGTCCAGGAGGATCCTGCATGCTGCGGAGCGGCTGGGCCCGTGAGCCATGGCCGCTGAGCCTGCTCATCCGGAGCCTGTGCTCCGCAGCGGGAGAGGCCACAGCAGTGAGAGGCCCGCGTACCGCAAAAAAAAAAAAAAAAAAAAAAAAAAAAAAAAGAAAACAGTAGCAGCAAGACCTTGGGTGAGTTGTACAATGTCCTGTGACTCAGTTTAGTCATCCTTAAAATAGAGAAAATAATAGCAGCTCTTGCAAAATGTCGCTATGAGGATTAAATGAGTTAATACAAATTAAAGCCTTAGAAAAGTGCCTAGTATTTAGTAACTGCTCAATAAATTCTATTCTAATTATTGGTGTGGGGGAGGTAGGCCAGTAGACCCACAACTACAGTACAGTCAAGGCCCTGGGGGAATCCAGAAAGGGAGCATCTAATGTATATGGGGGTATCGGGGGTTTAGAGAAGGAGGGCACACTTGGGAGCATCTCAAATCAGGAGTCCAGAGCAATGTGGCAGGTGGGCAATCAGTGCAGAAGGAACAATATGTGTGAAAAGTTTAGAGTCAACTAACTGTAAGAAATAGTTCAGAAGGGCTGAAGTACAGAATGCCTCTGGAAAAGGAGAAGTGAGGCTGGAAAGTTGGACTGGAACTCATCCTGAAAGCAGGGGGAGCAATTTTGAGAATTTGAAGCTTGGGCGGGACAGGATGAGATTCTTGTCCGAGAAAAGAGCCCTCAGCAGGAAGACCCACGGAGGGCAGTCTCTCCATTTATACTCAGAAGACAGAGGGCAGAAAGGTTGAGAATATTTCCATTCAAACTGGTTGAAATGTTGACAGTTGGAAACCACTTACCTGGTAAATTTACTTAGGTGAAATATTTCACCCCCGAACAATGGTGGGAAACTATTGCACAAGGTGAGAGAAACTAACTATTGTTTTATATTTACTTCTTGCTATTGGGTTCACTTACACAATGCGACAGGCGAGAATTTACAGGAAGGGTGACCATCTCATGAATGCATGTGCCAGTGCTAGGGAGAGGCTCGCCCTTTCCTCCCATAGCTTCCTATTCTACCCATGGTTATTCTTGCTCCTGCGTGGAACGTCTGCTGAATTCAACTTGTTTTTCCTTTCAGTTTTATTTGTCTGAAGCAAGCATTCAACACTTCTGGTTTCTATTCTACTATATATTTCCTTGGGTTTACTTCACCCACTTGTACCCACAGTATGGCGGGAGAGAAAGCCCTGTCTCCTATCTTTGAGGGCTCTGAGATTCAAGTCAAGATGCATAGTGGTGCTGACCCTCCAGAGGCTCAGGTCCATCTACCTGAGCCCATCCCGGAGCACACAGCCTTCCTCACGCTGTACACGGCAGGAGACAGCAGAGGGAAGAGGAAGGAGGCGAAGTGTTTTCTGCGTAACATGTTGTCAGTAGCAAAACATTAACTGGGACCAAATCCTCTGGCTTCCGAACTCTGAGCATTTTCCGCCAAGCAACAAATACTTTAAGCAAAACACAATGCTCATTACAGTAAGCATACTCTTTATGACCTCCCTGGTGTGAGTAATGGAACACCAAGTAGTTATCTCTAACCAAATTGGAATGTTTATTCTGGCTGCAGAGCTGTTCCCCTAAAGGAATCCACCCGGAAACCAGGCCCCAGTTCCCCAGTTTCTCCGATTTTTGTGGTTTCCGCTCTATAGGGCTCTAGGGCATAGGAAGAGTCTTTCTCAGAGAAGAGAAGCAGAGTAGGATATGGCAGGCATGACAGGTGGGTCTTCCCAAACAAAGTTCTAAAACATAATAAAATCAAATGAATGAAGGCAGAAATTATAGTTTTAATGGCTCAAAGTATAACAATTTACGATATCAAATATCTAACGAGAAGTAGACAATCCAAGTTAGGAAGTATCTCTCCTTCAATGGTGATGCAAAATGAGGACAGGGGAAAAGTCCAGGGTTATTTTCAGTTTTCTCCTTTTCTCCTCAGCACATGACAGGAAACTTGCTTTGTTTTGCAGTTTGGGGTTTTCGTTTGTTTTTGTAGGTGAACCGTCTTAGCTCATATGCTTCAAGTGTTAATTAAGAATGGAAATTAATGCACTGAGCCAGCTAACCCTGATGAAAAGATGATGGTCAGATGAGAAACACCCTCCATATGAGCTCATAAAACATCCATTAAAGAGGAGGGGGGACACGGTGGAAAACCAGATGCCCCCCTGCTCAATATGGGTGAATAATTTGACAGTTCTGCAGAACCAATTCTCAAGAGAAACAGAAGTCATTTTCAGCTCATCCTTCCCCAAGAAAGGTGAATTTTTATTTTTAACACTTACCCAGTGACTAGCAGGAAACATACTAGAAGCAGAGGAAAAAAAATAACTATTCAAGGTTCTAGAAATTATTTTCTCTCATAAACAGATGCCCATATTTCTGGATTATCTCCCTTGGAATATAAGCCTTTTGAGGTTATCACCAGGAAAGCACAGGGATCTTCCGGTCCATAAAATACCAGTAAGCAGTTACAGGAAACTAGAGCTTAGAACAAAATGACCTGAACATACTTGACTTGGTTTGAAGGTCAAGTTCAATGCACTGGCCAGTCTGACCCCAAATAGGTCACCACATTTGGTCCTATGATTCAAAGTATCTAGTGAATGATTAACCAACCCTGCCTTTCTGTCTTGATACTTCCAGGCCAGTTCCCATTTCTTTTCCACATAAAGACAATTTGTTAAAAGTCTTTAAAAATTGTAAATCAGGGTTCTATGGAAAAATTAGTTCCACCAACATTCCCTGAGGGCCTAGTAAATGTCAGACATAGAAGTGGGTGATAAGACACAAAGATGGGGCTACCAGGTCTTCAGCCTGAAGGAGCTGGGGCACATAAATAACAGGCAAAAATCACATATAATTGAGTTATGTAGAAAGTAACATGAAGATCCAGAGAAGGAAGTGCCTAGGGCTGCTGAGGGAGGATCAGAGAAGGCTTCCCGCAGGAGATGATGTTTCACTGGGCCTTTGGAGGCTGATTAGGAGCTGGCCCAGTAGAGAAGGGGGACCAGGGAAAGATAATCAGTAGGAACAAAACAATTCACAGAAGGATACAAACTGTGGAGTATTCCAGATGGCCCGGGAATAGGGTGCCCAATGGGGAATGGTGGGAGGGAGTATAGAAAGACAGGGTGAAGCAAGACATGAGGAGCTCTGAACACTAAGGAGGTCAGACTTTAATCTGTAGGCAGTGTGGTTGATTAATTGATGGTTTTTACACATGGAAGTAACACAACTGGGTGACAAGTGCAAGAATGGACTGGAAGCCAAGAGAGAGGTGAGAAGACAATAATCATGCTTATAATTAGCGATCTGACTTCCAGACAATTGTCTCCATCACTTTCAAATCAAAGCTTGGGACCCATTTGTAACATTTTTAGCATGAGGCAGCCTAAAACCTGCCTGAAAGATGGTCACTGCCATAATTTGCATCCACACCTACGGTACCTCACCCCAGAAGAATGCCTCTTCCTCTTTCTCATCTACCTCAAGTGCATTCCACAAAGGGAGTACATCACATCAGTTAGCCTGAGGTTTGTGGAAGAAAGGCCTTTGACAGAAAATATGTTCCAATACAACCAGGAGAGTAAAACTGATAAGAGCACAGCCTGTCAAGTCACAGGCAGTCCCAGCACTAACATTTACCAGCTGCCTGATCTCAGGTACTTTATCCAGCCTCTCTGGCCTTAACTTTCCTCCTCATAAAATAGGATCAAAAAAATGATCTTTTTCAGAATGTTGATATGAGGTTTAAAAATAGATCTTTGGGGCCTCCCTGGTGGCGCAGTGGTTAAGAGTCCGCCTGCCGATGCAGGGGATACGGGTTCGTGCCCCGGTCTGGGAGGATCCCATATGCCGCGGAGCGGCTGGGCCCGTGAGCCATGGCCGCTGGGCCTGCGCGTCCGGAGCCTGTGCTCCGCAACGGGAGAGGCCACAACAGTGAGAGGCCCGCATACCGCAAAAAAAAAAAAAAAAAAAAAAATAGATCTTTGTACAAGTATACAGTAAGCATGGAAAATAATACTGATTCTTTTACCCACTTTTGACAATAAAAAGCATCTACAATGGGATACTGATTCTAAGTTTCAAGTCTTCAAAAAAATCGAGCTACTGACAACTATTACAAATGACATGGTTTTAGATGGTCTGCTTTTCTAAGACTGAGGGTTCTCTGTAAAGCCGTCAAGCTTATTTTAATTTTATCCTCTCTAAAATATGTGACACTTACTTAAATGGAATATGCTGATCAAAACTGAACCTTCTTTCTGACAATGTGATCACCATGATTTTCTCAAGTGCCTTATGAGGTATAGGGAAGGGCTAACACATTAAAAGTGACTTGGGGGCCTCCCTGGTGGCGCAAGTGGTTGAGAGTCCGCCTGCCGATGCAGGGGATACGGGTTCGTGCCCCGGTCTGGGAGGATCCCATATGCCGCGGAGCGGCTGGGCCCGTGAGCCATGGCCGCTGAGCCTGTGCGTCCGGAGCCTGCGCGTCCGGAGCCTGTGCTCCGCAACGGGGGAGGCCACAACAGTGAGAGGCCCGCATACCGCAAAAAAAAAAAAAAAAAAAAAAAAAAAAAAAAAAAAAAAAAGTGACTTGGGGCTTCCCTGGTGGCACAGTGGTTAAGAATCTGCCTGCCAATGCAAGGGACATCGGTTCGAGCCCTGGCCCGGGAAGATCCCACATGCCGCGGAGCCACTAAGCCTGTGCGCCACAAGTACTGAGCCTGAGCTCTAGAGTCCGCAAGCCACAAGTACTGAGCCCACATGCCACAACTACTGAAGCGTGCGCGCCTAGAGCCCGTGCTCCGCAACAAGAGAAGCCACGACAATGAGAAGCCCGCACACAGCAACGAAGATCCAACACAGCTAAAAATAAATAAATAAATTTATTTAAAATAAATAAATAATAAAAGTGACTTGATAGGAATATAGCCCCAATATTTTATAATAACTATAAATGAACTATAAGCTTTAAAAATTGTGACTCACTATGTTGTACACCTGTAACTTATATAATATTGTACAACTATATCTCAATTTTCTTTTAAAGTTAAAAAAGAAAAAAAAGTGACCTGATATACTGTGGATTTGCTGTCAATGGGGGTTAAATTATATCCCAAGAATGTCTAGGACGTTCCCCACTATAACATGTAAAATACATATTGCAAGTGTTATCTGACATCCACACAATAATAGGCTTGTGATTGCCTTTTTCTCTTTATCCTTATATTTTTAAACTTTTTTCATTACATAAAATTTCAAACATACACAAAAGTAGAAAGAAGAGTATAATGAGCCCTTACTATCAATCACCCACCTTCAACAATAATCAACAAATTGCCAATCTTGTTTTACTTACACCTTTCCATCCCTTACCCCTTGTTGCTTACCTTTTCTTTTTTACAGCTTTATTGGGGTATAATTTATAACCCAGGTACAATGCAATGGTTTTGGGTAAATTTAGAAAGTTCTACAAGCATCACCACAAGCCAGTTTTAGAACATTTCATCATCCCACAAGGGCCTGTTTGCCCTTAATCCCCATTCTCACTTCAGCTTCAGACAACCACTAATGTACTTTCTGTCTTTACACATTTGTCTTTTCTGGACATTGCATATAAAGGGAATCATATAATATGTAGTCTTTTGCATCTGGTTTCTTGCACTTAGCATAATATTTTTAAGGTTCATCCATGTTGCAGCAGATATGGTACCTTCTTTTTTACTGCTAAATACTTTTCCATTGTATAAATATATCACGTTTTGTTATCCATTCACCAATTGATGGATATTTAGGCTGTTTCCAGTTTTTGGCTCTTATGTATAATGCTTCTACGAATATGTTCATAGAAGTATTTGTGTGAACATATGTCTTTATTTCTCTTTGCAGATACCTACAAGTGGAATTGCTGGCGTTTTACTGCCTTCTACCCAATAGCATCGCAAAATATCAGAGTTTGAATGGACCTTAAACATCACATGTTGCAACATTTTATTTAACAAAAGAGGAAACTGAAGTCCAGAGGTATTAACTGATTTGCTTAGATTCACAGTTCACTGGTAACAGAGACAGGATTTAGACCCAGAACTTCCCATTTTTTCTTTTTTCTTCTTTTTTAGTCAGTTTCATTGTTCCCCTCCCTCCCCAGAAACATCTCTCCTGGAGACCCTCTTCACTCTGCTCCATTCCAGACTGGCTGTTCTCTCTGTTCCAGAGCTGCTATTGAAGAATTTCTCTCCTTAGTCAGCGTCGGACTCCCTTTCACCTCTTGTCGACTCTCACATCCTCCCTCCCATCTTAAGGCCCACTGCTCACCTCTGGGGAATCTGGGAACTCATTTCTGAGCCCTCCTGGGATTCCGTGAGCACATCAGTTGCTTCTGGTCCTCCCCCCTCACCCTCCTGCAGGTATTTTATTCTTGACCATTTCTCTCTGCAAACTCATTTGTCATCAGTTCATCTGCTTTCCTTCTTCAAGTCCTGTGTGGTTTAGGGTTACAGACATCTCCTAAGTTTATGAGGATATAGTGTGTAGAGAATATTCCTAATCTTTTGCCTTTTTTAGTTGTTTGGAGGGATTTTTAAGAGAAGAAAGCAAAATTGTCTTTGCTAGCTTGAAACCAGGAGTCTCCAACAGTCAAGAGACTGTGGTGAAATACCTGGTAAATGAAATTACAGGGATGATGAAAATTTCATTCAAGCTAAGGGGAAGGAGATAAAACCCTGCCCCAAATTCTAAACAAGAGTTTTATTTCATCAGTGTCTTCACATGTGCATGAAAAAAGGCTGCTCTTTACTATTCAAAGAGGCAAGCAGCCCTGACTTCACTCTGTGGCTGGTTATTACTCCATTTGCCTAATTTAGGCAAAATTAGAACTCTGTTTGAGGCTGAAAATAATCCATGGGATTTTAAAAATAAAATTATTATCCCAAGTTTCCTATAAATATGTTGGCAAATACCAAGGACACAGTAGTGATTCTGAACACTTTTTTTTAATCTATATCAATCAAATCTACTACAATTGCTCTCTCTTTTGAAAAATGTTTAGCTGCAAATTATGCACCACAGGAAGGAAGTGGTGGCTATACTTAAATATAGTAATTGGCTGTTATTATCCAATCAGTTAGCAAATATTTATTGGGTACCCAGTGCGCTAGGCACAGCAGGAGAAATAGAAATGGATAAAGATATGGCCCTTATGACCCTTGTAATCTACTTGCGATAAGACAAAAGCATGAAAAGTTAAACAGTGCAAGGAAGTATGTGATTAGGGGGCATGGTTAGAAGTGTTACAGAATTTTAGAAATTACAGAGTTGACAACTTGGATAATACCAAGGGAAAAAAAGGAAGTAAGGGCACCAAAACCCTAAAGCTCATACATAGATTAAAGCTGAACAATGTCAATGATTATGTCACTCGCCTGCTCAAAAACCTTCAATGGGCTCATCACTAAGAATCAAAGAAAGTCCAAACTCCTCAGCCTGGCCTTCAAGACCTCACAGGCCCTGCGTCTTTCGCCTTGCCAGGTTTTGCTCCAGCCGAATGTTCCCTGAGCACACCAATACCTAATGCTGTTCAATCCCCTCTTATCTCCTGACACCCTGTCCTTCAACACCCTTTCCCACCACCTCAGTTACTGAAAATCCATCAGTTTTACATTCTATCTCCTTCCCGGGGGCACTCCCAACACTGTTTTTTTCATTAGTGCACAAGATCTATGCCTCTTAAGATAGCCAGTCTCCTCTTGACCCCCCAATGATTCTCACTTCCTGATATTCACTCCCTGATACAGTCTCCTCCCACACTGAACACAATGACCTGTGTAACCCATAGAATACTGTGGAAGTGATGGTGTGTTACTTCCAAGGCTTGATCATAAAAGACATGTGAGGCTTCCACTTTTTCCTCTCTCGTATCATTCACTCTGGGGAAAGCCATCCACCCCATGTCATGAGGACACTCCTGTAGACCTATGGAGAGGGCTACACAGTGAAGATCTGAGGCCTCCTGCTCAGACCCAGCGCCCACTTGCCAGCTATGTAAGTGAATCATCTTGGAATAGGATCCTCAGAAAAAAAAATCCAGAAGAAGCCCCAGAAAAACCTTCAGATGTTTGCAACTTCTTGACTCTAACCTCATGAGAGAATCCAAGTCAGAATCACCCAGCTAAGCTGCTCCCAAATTCCTGACACACTGAAATTGTGTGTTATAATAGGTGCTTATTGTTATTTTTAGCTGCGAAGTTTTAGGGCAATTTGTTACACAGCAATAGATAACTAATACACCTCTCAGTAGCAGTCAGCATTCCAATTATTTGCATCTTAACCTTTTCCCTAGACCTAGATTAACATTTCCCGGAGGGGAGGGACCTTCTTTGTCATTTTTCAATTCTCTCCATGCTTTAGTAGGACACTTAGTAATCATTAGTTGACTAAATGATAAAAGAACAGAAAAACCAAACGAAACCATTGATGAAGTTGTGCCTTGGGCTGACTTCATATCAGTTTGGATGATTCTGTAATTTTTTTTTTAACTTTATGGACTTGGCAGCATGAAAGTTGTAACAGCTGGTAGTCTGGATTCTGATCCCAGCCCTGGCTTTTAGGAAACACTGCCAGGAATACAGAGAAACCTTGTGTCATCTCTACCTCAGGTCTTGCCTCCCACCCTGACATTATCCCAAGGCAAGAGCAGCTTCACAGTGTCACAGGCGATACATAGGCGGTGGGGCAGGGCAGGAATCAGGCATGGGATGGGGGGGAGGAGACTGGCAACAATAAATAGTAACCACTTAAAGGGTTTGCTGTTGGTCAGCCGTGTCTAAACAGCCTAAGTCTGGTAGAATCCCCAGAACCAAAGGTATTTCATAGGTTTCTCATTGAGAAGATTTCTTGTGAATCCTCTCATATTTTAGAGAGGCTCCAGCCCAGTGCAGGTCCTCTTTGGAATTCAGACTAAGTTAGGGTCTAACAGAGTCCTCGTAGGTCTTCTTGGGACTCACTGTAGCTGATCTGGGTGACTAGTAAGACTGAATACCTCTCTTTAAGCCATAAATGAAAGCAGGAAAAAAAAAAACCCAGGACCAATTTTTTGGGGTCCTTTTATAGACCAAACCATAGATAATCACACAAGGATGCAGTCACCCCTCTAGAAAACACAAAGAAATCCAATCATCATTCCTATGCTAAATTATAGGTGGTTATACACAATAACTAGAGTAAAGCAAGGATACAGATTTTCCTTAATTTACAATGGGGGCCCCGATAAACCCACCGTAAGTTGTAAATAACATAAGTTGAAATTGCATTTAATACACCAATGTATGGAATATCATAGCTTAGCCTAGCCTGCCTTAAATGTGCTCAGAACTCTTACATTAGCCTATAGCTGGGCAAAATCATCTAACATAAAGCCTTTCGTATAATTAAGTGTTGACTATCTCATGTAATTTATGGAATACTGTACTTAACGTGAAAAACAGAATGGTCGTGTGGATACAGCATGGTTGTAAGTGTAAGGGTAGTTTACCCTCGTGATCACGTGGCTGAGGCTCACTGCCCAGCATCACAAGAGAGTACGCACCATCTATCAATAACCCAGAAAGAGATCACAATTCAAAATTCGAACTACAGTTTCTACAGAATGCACAAGGCTTTCCCACCACTGTAGTAAAAAAAATTGTAAGCCGAGCCATCGTAAATCAGGGACCGTCTGTAATTATAAAATATAATAGTTCCTAACAGGCAAGCTGGCCCAGAAGGTAAACTTACCTTGAATTGACATTTGTATGAATGATTCTGACAGTTGATAGAAATAGCAAAATAATTAAGAACCTCCAGATAGGAAAGCTACAAAATCACATTAGAAGACAGTTGGTTCTCATTTTAAAAAGGAGTGAATGTGGCTTTAAATCAACAAAGGGAGTACAAATCTAGTCAATTTAGTCTAGGGCCAGAGAAAGAAGATTCGTTCCAAGAATGAGTATACAGTGCTTGTTAGAATTCTGTGCAGCTTAATTTTAAATGCCTCTCTCTCTCTTTAGAGACTATATCCACAGACCTCAAAGAGATTCTGGTATTTAACCTAATGATTTCCACATGTTAAACACACCTCATTGCTTATAGGCACCAGTCAGATTAGTTTCTTCTGAAAAAGGAGGCTAGGGTCTGATTCTTCCATGTAAAATTATTCCATTCTATTAGTGTGGGAGACCTGAACTTCATTAGCAAACAACTTGAGGCTAGTTATACAAACCTACTGATAAGGAAAGGCTGTCTTCCAGCTGTTCCCAACACGCCTTTGTAAATAAAGAGCCATTGCTTGGGCAAAACTCTGTCTAATCTCTTAAAGATGTGTATTTCATTTAAGAAAACATTTTAAAGTGGCTTACGATCTTAATCTCTTTTATTGTGCTGTAAACTTCAATCAAATCATTTGTTAATATTTTTGCTCCAGTATATCTCAGCAATATCAGAATAAGATCATGTCTTTTAAAAATACACAATGCTGACATTCCCTCAGGCTACATCTTTGCTTTATAATCTCCATTTCTTGCTCAAGAAAGGTATCAACTGAATTCCAATCATTTCACTGAGAAAACAGAATCAAAATGTCCATAAAAACATAGGAAATTGTGTAGGAAATAATGTTAAGAGAAAAGTAGAATATTAAACTGTGTCTATGCTATGGTCACAGCTATAATATTCAACTATGGATAAGGATGGAAAGAAATAGGAGAAATGAAACAAGTTGTTGGTTCACACACATCTAAAATCTTACTATTTTTTTTTCTTTCTCATTTCCTTTACTTCTGCTTGGAGTTGTCTTAATAGTGGGTATAGCTTGTTTGCTTTTTTAAATTATCAGGATAAGATCTCACCTCATCAGACAAGATCTTATGAGCCAGTTACTCATGTAAAGGGTGGTAACTGCCTGGACCACCCTAGAAAGATGCCTGCCTGTCTCTTCCTGAACATTCTTCAGGGATAGCAACTCCACAATTTCCAAGTTTAATCCCTGCAGGGGGAAAGAAACTCTGTCTAACCTGCTGTTAGTAGTGGATTTCAAGAAAATGAAACTAAAATAATCTTTTAAATGAATGTAAAAATGATATTTGGGTAATCATAAAAATGAAGTCATTCATATTTCCTGAGAACATGGGGACAGAGATAACTTCTAGTGATGAACAAAACTTAGTTACTGCTCTCAGGAAAGATATCTAGTAGGGCGAAGACAGCTGCAAATTAAGGTGCAATGTCATAACTTATAATCAACATAAAGATAGGAAGACCAGAATGAGCTATTCACATTCTTAAGAGGAAGAGATTACTTTTGGACTTTTTTTCCTGGTAAAGAACAGAACCAGGAAAAGTTGCATGGAGGAGGCAACATTTCAACTGGATCCTGAAGGAAAATTTAAGTTTGTCCAGGAAAGAGAAGCAATGGGCATGCAGGAAGGGGGGATATAACCAGCAAAGACAAAAGCAGGGAAGATGGGCATGTGTTCTAGAACAATGCACAATTTAGGAACGGGAACCAAAGGAAACATGCAGAAGAGCAGTGGGGATCAGACCTAGCCTTGAACATGGAGAGAAGGGTGAGCAAATGAGCAAATATTGTTCTTTGGGGCCTGGGCAAGGAGTCTTGCATTTGCTGTTCTATTTAGTCCCAACAACTTGTTTTACAAGTAAGAAGACTGAGGCTCCAAGAAGTCACGTACAGTTTCCGAAAAGCATGCCCATCCCCTACATATCCCGGAGCTACATTATGCCCGGTGCTACATTATGCCCGGTGCCCAGCAGGTCCACGACAAATACTGCCGAATGCATGGATGACAAGTCAGCAGGCCCATGCGCTGCCGCTCTGCCATATTGCTCTTCCAGACTTGTTTCTGATAGACATTGGGTGCCATTGACAATTTGGGGTTAGAGGACGTGTAATCTGAGACTGTGTGTTAAGAAGAGGAGGTGGGGGGGTTACCTAAAGCTGGGAGACGTGTTTATAGACAACACCTTGCTTTGCTCAGTATGCTTTGTTCATATGGATTTTTCCAAGGAAGTATTAGACTGCCTCAAAAACTCAACTGAAATCTAAATTCTCTCCTTTTCCAAATGTATCTGTATTATGAAATTTAAGAATGATAGAAGGTATAAAATGAAAAGTTAACCTCCTTTCCCTTCTTCAAATCCAAAGTTCCACTATTAATAGTGTATTGTTCATTCTTTAAAAAAAAAAAAAAGCTTATGCACTCATAAATATATAATATACATTTTTTAAAACATAATGAGATCATTATTTTGCTTTTTGATTTAATCTGTCCTGGAGATCTTTCCATATCAGTGCACAAAGACCAACCTTATTCTAAAGCTGCATAATGTTTCATCGCACGGAAGTACCTTAACGTATATAAGCTGTCGATGCATATTTAAGTTGTTTAAAGTTTTCATTTTGTTTATTCCTAAAAACAACACTGCAATGAACTCTTTGTCTCAGACTGAATTCACCTGTGGTCACACGTATCAGCTTCTTGAATAGTCACAGGTGGGATCTCTGGTGTAAGACATCATTTAGCAAATTTCCTAGGATGTTAGTATAGTTAGCAGTCACTTGTCTTATGAAGGGGAACACAAAGATAACCTAAAAATAAATTTACTCACAGGAGTATCTCACTGTGTAGTCCTAAAGCCTCCTGGAAAGACTCAGGGTCAGAGCTCTAGCTCCCCACCCTGAGCCCCTGGTATAGAATTCCTCATTCCACACTGGGGCAGGGTGGCATTCCTCCTTCCAGAAGAATCCAGGGCTCTACCCCTCTTGCTCTACCCCTCTTGCTCTACCAGTGGCTTGGTTTCCACGCTTAAAAAGGCAATGAAAAGTGCAGATGATAACAATCAACAATCAGAAGTGCAGAATTTTAGAGCTGGAAGGGATTAGAGATTATGTAGTCTACACCTTACATTCCTTAGATGTGGCAATTAAGACCCAGAGGCGTGACTGCCTCAGCAAAATCACCCAGCCAGTTGCCGCAAAGCACCCACTCACCTATCCAGAGCTTTTTCCATTACGTGGTACCGAATAACATCTGCATCTTCTGCTCAGTTATTTCAAAAACATCATGTAAGCAAAATGGATCTATAATATTTCTCTGGGTAGAAATAATAATGCTTAAAAAAATTCTGAGAACATATGTAGAGATAGCACGGATAGGAAGAAATTCTTAAAAACCTTATTTTAGATAATTTTAACTCCTTCCTCCACCAAATTCACGACTAGAATGTCTAACAAGTGTCAATATTGACATATTTAAGCTTCACCTGCCTTCTCCTGCCCCTTGTGGAGGCGTTAACAAGCAAGTGCTGCTAACACTACTGACTTGTTATCAGCAAGACATGCAGCTCTCAAGTTGTCTGCAGTCCTGACAATAGATTTTCAGACCCAGGACTATTCCAGGCTGTGAGACTCTGGAGCCATATTTCTATTACTCCCCACTCCCCCTCCCATTCATGCTGCACAGTCTAAATCAGGGATCTTGAATAGCTCTGAGAAAACTCTGTTCAAGATCTAAACATTATAGAGTTGTCAGCTCCACCCTCCAACCTCCAGAGCCCAGCAAGGTTACTGACCTTGGGCAAGACCCACAAGCTTCCTCGGTAAAGCCTGTGGTTTTTTTTTATATATATAATTTTTATCTTTTTATTGAAGTATAGGTAATTTACAATGTTTCAGGTGTACAGCAAAGTGATTCAGCTATACATACATATTTATCTATTCTTTTTCAGATTCTTTTCCATTATAGGCTATTACAAGATATCGAATAATATAGTTCCCTGTGCTATACAGTAGGTCCTTGTTGAGCCTATGTTTCTTCATGAGGAAGTACAGCAATGTGGTTAAGAACCAAAGGATATCTATATCAGTTCTGCTTTTGGCCTTGGGTAAGGACTTAAACTCTCATGGTCTCAGTTTCCTCATCTTTAAGATGGGAATAATAATGATAGAACCTAGGATTTGGTAGAGGCTCAACATTTATTGAGCTTAGTATAATGCCTGGCACACAGTAAGTGCTCAGTGAATACTGAGCCTCTACCACCACAGCTGGCTCACCAGGAGCCAACGAGAGGCAAAAGACAAAAACACAGGCAGCTGGGAGTAGAAAAAGAAGAAGAAGCCATCTATCACAATGTTCTTCGCCCTGAGGTACTCAAGAAGAAAGAAAGAAAAAAAAAAATGCACGGCCACAGGCCAAGACCTAACAAGGAGAGCCAGGGCAGGGACATCACTGGATTATAGTGCAGGCCAGGCCTAAAATCAGGCAAGGTCATGCCCATACGATAGTGCTCCAAGAAGTGTGGGATACCAGAGGTCAAAGGTCACAAATGCAAGCAGATAAACGAAATGCGTGACTGATCCAGGTAGTAAAGCGACAAGCAGAAGAGGCTTTGGCCAAAGTGGCATGCATGCCAATTAACTGGAATTTACATTTCAAAACCTAAACAGTGTGGATGTTGAAGAAAGTGTATCAGGGATCACGTCTGGGTGAGGGTTCCCAATATGATGTCCTGCCATGGGTTCTGGTGACCAAGAAGTGAAGGGGAAAAAGGTCAGCCAAGAAAGAAAAGGGCAGGCAGCAGCCCCAGCATCCTCAGAGAGGAGGGGTTCTGGGCCCCATATGCCAGGGGCCTGGGCCATAACATCCACAAGGAGAAGTCAAAGTACTGACCACGCAGAGGGCAAGCAGGTGTGGAGACCAGGTTGGCATGTGGTGTGGAGCCAACACTCTGAGACAGGGCTTCCTAGTTTGCTCATCTTGAAAAAGCAGTATCATGAGAACATGGTCTAACAACTTGACACGGTGAATATGGGGACAAGGTCCCACGGGTGCAGCGCCCACACACCTGCTCAGGGAAGAGCCTGCCTCTGTGAGCACAGCTGTGTCTGAGGCAAGGCCACGCCTGATTGGAGGAAAAGAGTCAAGGGGGAGGGGCAGTTCCTAACAGGCTAAAGGAAAGGGAAAAAACCCACATCCTTCCACTTCATTTATGTCATAAACAAGTATATATTTAGTGCTAACTCTGTACACCTTACAAGGTACAGCTGAAGTTACAAAGATAAAAAACTACAGTTACTAAGAGCAAGTGGCTCATTCTAGGTTAACAGGAGAGAGAAATTATTTGGCACCAGGGTTGATCAAGTCATAAACTTGGATTTGGTAACATACAAGCTCACTACTCACTGTGCAGAAATGCTAGATAGATAGTAGATTGAAGGAAAAAGATGTATAGTGGATGCTCTCAAAAGCGAACTATAGGGCCTCCCTGGTGGCGCAGTGGTTGAGAGTCCGCCTGCCGATGCAGGGGATACGGGTTCGTGCCCCGGTCTGGGAGGATCCCATATGCCGCGGAGCGGCTGGGCCCGTGAGCCGTGGCCGCTGGGCCTGCGCATCCGGAGCCTGTGCTCCGCAACGGGAGAGGCCACAACAGTGAGAGGCCCGCATACCGCAAAAAAAAAAAAAAAAAAAAAAAAAGCGAACTATAGAGGCTAAGAAAATTAGATTATCATCCTTATCAGACTTTTGACAACAATACTTTGAAGAAAGTGAAGTAACATATTTAAGATTCTCAAGGAAAGAAAATGTGAGCCAAGTATGTTCTATCCAGCAAAACTGACCTTTAGTATAAAGGTCACAAAGTTTTATCAAGAAATTAGGGGGTGGGCTTCCCTGGTGGTGCAGTGGTTAAGAATCCGCTTGCCAATGCAGGGGACACGGGTTCGAGCCCTGGTCCGGGAAGATCCCACATGCTGCGGAGCAACTAAGCCCGTGCGCCACAACTACTGAGCCTGCAATCTAGAGCCCACAAGCCACAACTACTGAAGCCCTTGTGCCACAACTGCTGAAGCCTGCGTGCCTAGAGCCCATGCTCCGCAACAAGGGAAGCCACCATAATGAGAAGCCCACGCGCTGCAACGAAGAGTAGCCCCCGCTCGCCACAACTAGAGAAAGCCCAAGCGCAGCAAAGAAGACCCAACACAGCCAAAAATAAATAAATAAATAAGGGGGAGAAAAGGAATTAGGGAATACTATTCCCATAAGCCCTACCTAAGGAATCCACTAGAGAAACAGCTTCAATCAAAACTTGTAGAGACAATGATATGAGGACTGATGATAAGCATGACATATATAGTTACCTGTAGAAATAAGACTAAATGTGCATTGAATGGGAGATACTTTAGTATATAATGGCTATATGATCTGACAATGCAGATATAGTACAACCATAAAAAAAATGGGGAAGAATGAGTAGGGCATATGCCCAATAAATTATTTTTATTGTTTTCATTAATCATAGCTGATTACTTGGAGACTGGTGTATGTGTAATACAGGGTAATCAATGGGTAATTAAAAGATATTCTATCTCTCTTGGGACTAAAAAGCAAAGATTCGAAGTATGAAAGAAAGGAAATATAAACGTAACATAGAAGAAGTTAAACAAAACCCCGTAGTCTCGAATTTGACTTGGAAATATCAATATGAACTCACAAAGTATTTTATCTTTATATGTGTACATATGTTTGTACGTAAATGTGTGTGTGTGTGAGTGTGTATTTTCTCAGCTCTGACCAATGAAACAGCCTAGAAACAATGACCACTGCAGTGAATGCACATCTCTAGTGCCTGGGTTATGGTCCTGAAACACCATTGTCATTAAAAGAAACCAGGGATTCTTGAAGAAATGGTTGAATCCAGGTCTAGGCAGAATATGTACAAGACAGGCCTGGATCACCTTAACACACCAGATAACACAGAAGCTAAGGTCATGTCAGAAGGACCTAGGAGCCAACATGAAGAAGCTCCCACTGGTCAAAGATGGGACAATCTGAGTCTTATTAAGTATATTTAATTCCATGATCATACCAATTTAAAAAAACCATTGGTCACCTTCTGAGAATGACAGGAAACCAATTCTCAAAAACTGGGTAAATCAAAGGAAAGAATTGAGCATTTACCTTGTTTTTTCTATGTGACCTGTACCACTGTGTAATCAAATAACAGATTGAAGGGAAGTCTACCTTTATAAAATTATTCCAGCTAATAAAGTAAAGCAAAATGGTAGAATTAGAATATCATTATTCTGCAATCTCCAATGAATTAATAGGTCTAGACATTGAGGAACCACAGCTTCTAAAGGCAAAAAAAAGAGTAGAAAAAACAGACGTTGTGTGCCTTCCAATGAAAGGATACAACAGCACCTGTAATCTGACCAAAGGGATCAAACCTGAGTCTGATCAATCCTCTGGACCCAGATGCAGGAAATAGAGGGCAAAGGAATAACTTGAAATGTACCTGGGGGGGTGCATTTTTCTTGTTATTAAGACTGTGGAAACTCTACAGATCAAACAGCCTCCCCCCCAAAAATTATTCTTTTAAATAATTAAAATGAGGGAGGATGTTAAGGAAATCCATAGATTAAAAGAGACTTAAAAGATACAAGTTTTTAAAAAAATGGGTAAGACTAAACTACAGTGAATCAGGCTGCTCACCTGGGTGATAAAACCATAAAGGGATGCAAGGAAGTGATTACTATAAAGGTCAGGATGGCATTTATTTTTGGAGGAAGGAAGGGTAATGTGATTAGGGAGGGTATGTGAAAGGCGCTTTTGGGGTAGCTAGCAAAGTTCTATTTCTTGACCTGAGTGATGGTTATATGAGTGTTTGCCTTATAATAATTCACTAAGGTGTGCATTTGTTATATGTGTGTTTTGTTGTTGTTGTTATTTGTGTTTTATTTTATTTTTTTTTTTTTTTTTTTTTTTTTTTTTTCTTTTTTGCGGTATGCGGGCCTCTCACTGTTGTGGCCTCTCCCGTTGCGGAGCACAGGCTCCGGACGCGCAGGCCCATCGGCCATGGCTCACGGGCCCAGCCGCTCCGCGGCATATGGGATCCTCCCAGACCGGGGCACGAACCCGTATCCCCTGCATCGGCAGGCGGACTCTTAACCACTGCGCCACCAGGGAGGCCCTGTGTTTTATTTTACAATAAAAAAGTTTGAAGAAAAGTGTTAAGAAAATCGAACATTTTCTCACATCATATAAAAAAATAAACTCAAAATGATAAAGGATGTAAGAGTGGAAATCATAAAACTCCTAGAAGAAAACTAGGCACTCTTTGACATAAATCGAAGCAATATTTTTTTGGATCTGTCTCCTAAGGCAAATGAAACAAAAGCAAAAAAAATAAACAAATGGGGTCTAATTAAACTTAAAAGCTTTTACACAGCAAAGGAAACCATCTGCAAAACGAAAAGACAACCTACTGAATGGGAGAAAATATTTGCAAATGATGTGACCTATAAAGGGTTAATATCCAAATATGCAAACTGCTCATATAACTCAATATCAAAAAAACCAAACCCCAGTAAAAAAATTGGGCAGAAGACCTGAATAGACATTTGTCCAAATGAGACATACGGATGGCCAATAGGCACATGAAAAGATGCTCGATATCGCCAATCATCAGAGAAATGAAAATCAAAACCACAGTGAGGTATCACCTCACACCTGTCAGAATGGCCATCATCAAAGAGACCACAAATACCAAATGTTGGCAAGAATGTAGCGAAAAGGAAACCCTCGTGCACTGTTATGGGAATGTAAGTTGGTGCAGCCACTATGGAAAACAGTTATGGAGGTTCCTCAAAAAACTAAAAATAGAACTACCATATGATGCAGCAATTCCACTCCTGGGTATATATCCAAAGAAATTGAAAACATTAATTGAAAAAGATACAAACACCCCAATGTTAATAGCAGCATCATTTACAGTAGCCAAGACATGGAAGCAACCTAAGAGCTCATCGACAGACCAATTGATAAAGAAGTGGTATATTAGCCATAAAAAAAGAAATTTTACCATTTGCAACAACATGGATGAACTGGAGGGTATTATGCTTAGTGAAATAAGTCAGACAGAGAAAGACAAATATTGTATGCTATCACTTACATAACACAAATGAACACAAATGAATATAACAAAACATAAACAGACTCAGATATAGAGAACAAACTAGTGGTTACCACTGGGGAGAGGGAAGGGGGAGGGGCAAGACAAAGGGAGGGAGTTAAGAGGTACAAACTACTATGTACAAAATAAATAAGCTACAAGGATATATCATACAGCACAGGGAATATAGCTAATATTTTATAATAACTTTAAATGAAATATAATCTATAAAAATATTGAATCACTATGTTGTACATCTGAAACTAATATAATATTATAAATCAACTATACTTCAATTAAGAAAAAGCAATAAAGTAACATTTTCTTTTTTTTTTTTAAGCTATAAAAAAAGAATCGGGAATAAAGACACAGACCTACTAGAGAATGGACTTGAGGATATGGGGAGGGAGAAGGGTAAGCTGTGACAAAGTGAGAGAGTGGCATGGACATATATACACTACCAAACCATAAGGTAGATAGCTAGTGGGAAGCAGCTGCATAGCACAGGGAGATCAGCTCGGTGCTTTGTGACCACCTAAGGGGTGGGATAGGGAGGGTGGGAGGGAGGGAGATGCAAGAGGGAAGAGATATGGGAACATATGTGTATGTATAACTGAGTCACTTTGTTATAAAGCAGAAACTAACACACCATTGTAAAGCAATTATACTCCAATAAAGATGTTAAAAAAAAAGAATATGTGTTTCCAGATGTGCTTTAAAATAGTATCTGCTAGTTTTCCAGTTAAAAATTCAATTGGAGTCTTCATCTGAATTGCATGGAACCACAATTTTAATTGCAGTCTTTACAATGTGGACTTTTCTGACCAGAAACATTGAATGGATTTTCAAGTATTAAATTTAAAAAATGTTGCTAAGTTAAAAAAAAGAAAAAAAGAATCTAGGCAAGTCAGCACAATAAGAGCCGACTGATGGAAAACCCAGCAAGGCAATAGAGGAGGGGAAGGGGCCAAGCAGCCAGTCAGCTGGGAGCCAGTATCTTATGAAGGACTTCTGTTTCAATGAACTGCTCATGGTGACAGTAAATGATTTCATCTATACTGTTTTAATGCAAATTTGCCTTATAACACTTCAAATCATTTTTTAAAGCTTATAGCAAATCATGTACTCCAAAATATCTCAAAGGTGCTCTTAATTCAAAATGACCTCTAGGATGCCTAACTGGAATTGCAAAGAGCTGTTGGTTGTTGATTTCTCACAGACATAAGATTAATCACTTGACTCAGAGTTGTAGCACTCAGCATACCAACCTAGGGCAGCTTTGAGTTCCCAGAATTAGACAAGAAACTTACACCCCTTACTCCCACCCTCAGCTCCAGACTCAAGTTATTAGCAATAGTCGATTAAAAAACAAATGAACAGGGCCTCCCTGGTGGCGCAGTGGTTGAGAGTCCGCCTGCCGATGCAGGGGACGCGGGTTCGTGCCCCGGTCTGGGAGGATCCCACATGCCGCGGAGCGGCTGGGCCCGTGAGCCATGGCCGCTGAGCCTGCGCGTCGGGAGCCTGTGCTCCGCAACGGGAGAGGCCACAACAGTGAGAGGCCCGTGTAACGCAAAAAAAAAATAAATAAATAAATAAAAACAAATGAACAAAACAATCTTCCCCAAACATTAAGCATCCTAAAGTCTAAGGGAACTACCACACGCAAGATGTTATTACAACTTTAGCAACATGAATTCAGGACTAAGAGAAGAAACACAGGCTCCCGATGTCGGCACTGCATTTGGAACAGCGTCTCCACTGCATCCCTGTTATTAGAGTCACCAGATGGAAGCACACATAACCCTGCTTCTGCTAAGGCCAATCCCCAGCTGCCCAAGCATTCTGCAGGGTGCAGTCTCTGCACAATGACCATCAGGAAGTTTTCCCAGCTTTTACTAAATTTGCCTCACACAAAGATTCTATAACCTGAGGACAAATTTGCCATCACTCAGATTGGCACGCTTCTGTACAAGCCAATAATGAAAGACACATTCCTCTAAGTTATTAAAATTGTCCAACTTCTTCCCAATATGAAAAAGGATATAAATATTATCTTCTCAATTTGCAAAGTACAGCTCCATTGATCTTGAACTTCCACATCCTTACTTTGAAATACATTTGTGAATCACATCTGAAATAAACATAGGACTTTTAGTACAATCTGCAGAGGGCAACGGTCTGTCAACAACAGACCCTAAGTGCCGGGATGTGGCCCCGCAGACTCAGTCTTAATCTGAACCTCACAGAGGAGACTGTGGTGGCTTGTTGAAGGTCACCAGGTGAGTCAGTGTCAGCTGGGCACACTCTCAAGGTTCTTCTTTCTACTACTAAAAACACCAGAATGTCAATTATATCTCAACCTTAAAATGTGAACAATAAAATGAGACATAAACTATGAGGTAGACTCTGACTGGTTGGAAAGATAACAGCTTTTGAGAGCTTACAGAAAATGAGGGAGTTTTTAGCAGTTTTGTTGAGGGGTAATATCCTGTAGCAGTTCAGAGCACAGGTATGGGATGAAGCTGAGCTGCCAGGGTGTGACTCCCAGCTCAGCCAGGCATCTATGGCAGGTTATTTAACCTCCCCAAGCCTCAGTTCCTCATCTGCAAATGCAGATTAACAAAAATACCTTTCTCACAGATCTGTTAGGAAGATGAATTTAATAATGTGTATAAAGCATTTAGCACAGTGCCCAGCCCATCATAAGTACTCAAAAAGTGTTTGTCATGATTACTGTTATTGGGGGTGTAAACATTTCCATAAACATAAAGAACTCTCTATTTGATGAACATCTGGGTTTCAATGCAGCATGCTGTCTCCAAAGTAAATACTGCTATTTTTATAAACCCACAACATTAAAAAGTCACTACCTAGGTAATTAAGTTCATATATGTGATTAACACCTTCCACATCTTTGTTTTTCTCCCAACTACTCATCATGGGTAGATAATTTTAATTCCAATAAAACCTGGGATTATTATTATCAGTAATAGTGATGGCTCAGCTAGACAGCTTCTAGAGCATGGGAGCCTGGGGCTGGTGCAGATATTATTTATCTGCCCAATAATCATGCCTCTCTCCCTTGTTCCCATTGGTACAGCCAACCTCCCAAAGTAGAAGTTTTCCCTTAATGTCCACTACTTACTTTCACAGCTTCCCTTGCAGCTGTGACTCAGTTCTGGTCAGTGAGGCCTGAGGAGGCTTCAGGAAAGATTTATCCTCTGATGAAAAGAGATGGACAGGGAGGGGGAAGGGTAAGCTGGGACAAAGCGAGAGAGTGGCATGGACATACATACACTCCCAAATGTAAAATAGATAGCTAGTGGGAAGCAGCCGCATAGCACAGGGAGATCAGCTCGGTGCTTTGTGACCACCTAGAGGGGTGGGATAAGGAGGGTGGGAGGGAGACACAAGAGGGAGGAGATATGGGGATATATGTATATGTATAGCTGATTCACTTTGTTATAAAGAAGAAACTAACACATCATTGTAAAGCATTTATACTCAAATAAAGATGTTAAAAAAAAAAAAGAGATGGACATTACAAGAGAACAGATTTATTGCTGCCCTCTCTGCCCACCCCTCTCCCCACATCCACAAGCTCCTCCTGTCTTTGAATGAGTTTGGAGAAGCCTGTGATACCCACTGCAGAAGAAACTATTTTCTGTCTATGAGGTGGCAAGTCTGCAGAAAAAAAAAAAGGTAACATATTAAGAATGGGAGAAGAGAAGGATGGAAAGAACCTGGTCCCTGATGATACTGTTTGAGGCACTGATTCAACTCTGGATTGGATCAACCCCAGACTACCCTTCATGTAAGATAATTTAATGTCTTTACTGTTCAAACCACTGGTAGCTGGGCATTCTCTTACCTGCAGCCTAAAGCATCCTGTTATGGGCTGAATTGTGTCCCCCCCACCAAGAGAATTCATATGTTGGAGTCCTCACCTCCAGTAACTCAAAATGGGACTGTATTTGGAGATAGGGTCGTTAAAAAGGTGATTCAACTACAGTGAGGTTCTTCTGGTGTGCCCTAATGCAACCTGACTGGTACCCTTATAAGAAGAGATTTGGACACACAGACATGAGGGGCACATGTACAAAGGAAGCTGAGAGAATTTGTTGCTAGCAGCTCTGGGCTACAAGTAATATTAAAGGAAGTTCTTCAGGCTGAAGGATTAAAAGATACCTGATGAAAATGGATCTACACTAAAGAATGAAGAGCCTCAAATAAGTGGATAAATACAAAAAACTTTTTCTCATGTTCTAATTTCTTCAAAAGATCATTGTTTAAAGTAAAAAATAATAACCATGATTTCTGAAGATTATACATGCAGACATAAACCATATAATAATAAAATAAAGGGTATTATTTGTAATACTCCTCCCCTTTTTTATGGCTGCGCTGCTCGGCTTTTGGAATCTTAGTTCCTGAATCAGGCCACCACAGTGAAAGTGCCCAGTCCTAACTACTGGACTGCCAGGGAATTCCCTGTAATACCTTTATAAAAGAGATTGTTATAGATAGAATTCTGCCCCCTCCCCCTCAAATTAGTATGCTGAAGCCCTAATCCCCAGTGTGACTAGAGATAGGGCCTTTTAAAAGGTAATTAAGGTTAAATGAGGTCAAAAGGGTGGGGCCCTAATCTAATATGACTGCTGTCCTCATAAAAAGAAAGAGAGAGAGATACCACAGAGGCATGCACACAGAGAAAAGACCATGTGAGGAAACAATGAGAAGGTGACCATCTGCAAACCTAGGAGAGAAGCCTCAGGAGAAACCACACCTGTCAACACCTTGATCTTGGCCTTCCAGCCTCCAGAACTGTGAGAAATAAATTTCTATTGTTTAAGTCACCCAGTCTGTAGTATGTTGTTATGGCAGCCCTAGCAAACTGTTACAGTGATCTGGTATACTATCTGTTATCATCCATCTACAAATACTAGGGCAACCATGAAAGGAAACAGAACTTAGAAAAGATGGACTGAAGGGTAAAATTTGGGGTGGACATGCTTGTAGGAAACTCAGAGACCAGGTATGCACCAGGAAGACTGTGGTGATTCATTCTCTGCCCTGTGGTTCGTCTCTGCAAGTCACTTCCCAACCTCCTCCACCTGCCCCTTTTCCCAAATTGTGAGGCTAGAAGGTCCCTCGTGTGCTGGACTCGGGAGCAGCAAACCTGGAGGATCGCTGGCTAGAGAGGAAGGCTGAGGCAAGACTCAAATCAGTCCATTTTTACACTTGTGGGTCCCTGGTCAAATATTTAAACCTAGAGGGAAAAAATAGTTGTTCTACTAAAATTAGGACTCTGTATCATCAGTAGCAGACCCCTATTATTCAATAATTTTCAAGGCCCCTATTAGAATGAGAAATTGAAAACTGACCAGAATTCAGAAGTAGGGAAGAAAGTCTCGAGTACTTACACAACTCAAAATGCAAAAAAAAGCAAAAGAAGGAGGAGGAAGAAGAGAAGGAAGAGGAAGTAGAGGAGAAAGGGGGAGGAGGGGGAGGGGGAGGAAGTTACAGCAAGACAGCTTCAAAGAAAGCAGTCTATTCTCCATTTTCCCATCACCCACCATTTCAACATGAGAGGGGCACTCTCAGAACAGGATAGCTTCCTGGAGGTGCCAGGACCTCAGGACAGGGGAGTAGACCCAGGGAAGGGAAAACAGGCTACTTGGCAACTCAAGAGTCTTGGGCCTGGGGCTCCTCCCAACAGTTGCCACTCCTAGAAAAAGGGCGCCCATCCCATGTCAGTGATCTACAAAGCAACGTGAGGTGTCCTCAAGTCAGCAGCACACTAAAGGATGAGGTCAGCATTGCCAGTGATTCGAAATCTAGATTGTGAACAAATGAACACTGAGCAGACTCCCTGGTGTCTCTGGTTCGTGGCTTTCAATTCCTGGATCTATTTGTGGGATGCCCCTACTGGTTTTGGTTGTTAGTTTTTGTTCTTGACCTGGTTGTTGGTCAACATTTTTTAACCCAGTTAGGATCTACTTGAAAAACCACTTTGTTATTTCCTAGGACGGGTACACAGGTGTTCATTTTGTGCACGTTCATGTTAATCTTCTTTAAACTTTAAAGTCACTCTGTACTTTCAAGAGATTTGCACTTTTCCGCTGCCAAAAAAAAAGAGGGGGGGAAACACCTACAGATACTTGCTGCCTGAATAATCTTTACAGAACGAGACATCACAACCGATCTCCCAGGCTAGGGGTTTTCAGTTCGCTGTGCATCAGTCACCAGGGGTGGGCATGGGGGGGTGGCGGAGAGAATTGTTAGAAATGCAGATTCCCTGGCCCGGCTTTGGTGATGTCACAGTAGGTGGAACTATGGCCCCAGGTGAGCCCTAAAATATAGCACATTGGACAAGTTCAAAATTTCATTTGGGAGATCACCTCTGTGGCTGCCCAGATAATTGCATTCTCAAACCACAGGGCAGGAACCCAGGGCAGGGACCCGGGAGGCTCCTTATCGACAAGGAGCCTTTTGCTCCTTGGCAAAAAGAGCAGTCCTTCTTTCAAGAACCTTCAGGTGTTCCAGGCCATAAAAGCAAAGGAGCAAAATGGCTAAGTATGTGCAACACAGAGACCATCACCGGATGCTCGGGGAGGGAGGGCTGAGCTCATCACCTCCCCCAGGTACACTCTGTGAGTCACCGGGGGCCTGTCTCTGCACCAAGGCAGAAAGAATTCCAACGTTAAGTCTAGACTGCTCTGCCCTTCCAGGGCGGTGATAGTATTGAATCAAACACCAGCCACTTCCCAGAAAACTACCTCATCTTTTTAAAGAGAGAAGAAAGGGAGAAAAAGGGAGTTGTTTCCCAATCACAGAGGGGTGGAATCAGGTATTGGACTTCTTTCTTAAAGGTCTGAGTCATCAAAGATTGTTTTGAACTTTGCAACCTCCGGCCAACATCATACCTGCAGTTTTTCTCAGAAGACGGTGGCATTTCCATAGAACTCCCTACTCCAACATGTTCCGTAGAACATGTTGCATCTACATGTATGTGAGAGCCTGAGCACAACTCAAGAGGCTGAGACGGGAAAGGATGAGGACAGTGAGGATTCCACCAGGACACACCACAACCTCTGTCTCCCTCACTTTGGTTGACAGTCATGTTATAAGGAACTCATTTTTTGAAATAAATAAAATAACAGCTGCGAGTGGAGAAGGCTTGAACTAAATGAATTTGGCTTGAAGGAATAAGAGCCAGGCTTAGAGAGGGTATTGGCCAGGTGGGCTGGTTCTTCCTTTTTGGCTCCTTTCAAATATTCATGAGTGTCCTGTGTGCCCTGCAGAGTGCTGTGTTCCCAGAAGAGCTTGCCCCAGTGGACAACCTTGAAGATAATGTCCCTGCCCTCTGCCCCTCGAAACTCTCACAACTTCTCTTGAGGACATGCCAGCCCGAGTCCCTTTGCAACACCAAGGGCAGCTGAGACATAGCTAGCTTCCTGTCTGGCTTGAAAAACCTGGTTTCATATCCATTACCTGTTTTAAATAAGGGCCTCCATAGGCTAAAGGCCAACCCACTGCTCACAAATGAACTGTAACGGGCCTTTTAAAAGCGTCTCTCATGCATAGGGAGGGTTACTGGATGCCATGGCTCTTCTGCTCAGACACATAAAACCCAGATGCCCTGCTCTGGCTCATTTCTCTTTAGCAGCTGCAGCAGCGACGGCAGCAGCAAGATTTCCCTATATAATCACATGACCCTGCAGCTGGGAATAGCTGAAATTGCGCTACATGCACCCCCTTCTCTGAGCTTCTCTGGCATCATCAGAGGCAAAAAAAGGAAAGTTCATGCTAAAAGCACATGTGGTAACAGTCACCACTCTCCCTCTCTGCTCCACTATGGCCCAGTACAAACACCATCGTCTTGAAATGAGAGCAATTTGGCCAATCCAACAAAGTAGACCACTTGCTTCTGCACATTGGACACCAGGAGAGGAACATCCTGCCTTAATCCACACAACAATCCTATGATAGAAATACCATCCCCACTTTTTAGGTAAAGCAATAGGCTCAGAGAGCTGAAGTAGCTTATCCCAAGTCACACAGCTAGTGGTGGCTGAGATATGAACAGCTGATTCCAATAGTGTCACTATAGTGACCCAACCACTTTTTGACTAAACTAAAAGTCATTTTCATTCCCAATGTTTAAGGAAATGACAACAAGTGGAATTTTGGACTTAATTCCATTCTCTGTTATTAAAGAAACAAACCCCAATGTGCTTATAAGTCAGCTTGGGTTGTTCCAGAGGAGGCCCATTCCTGTGACCCCCCAGCCATTTTTTGTTTCTTTTTGGTGGGGAAGGTGGCTGCATGCCTAGCCCCTGGTCACCTTGAGTGAAATATCATCATGTTGGTCAATCACCCCTCTTGTTCTATATAAAAAAGCACAATCTGGGAATTCCCTGGCAGTCCAGTGGTTAGGACTCTGAGCTTTCACGGCGGAGGGCCGGGGTTCCATCCCTGGTTGGGGAATTAAGATCCCACAAGCCGCATGGGCGGCCAAAAAAACCTCCACAATCCTGGGAAAACAAACTTGCTGATGCCCATCCAGCTTTGCAGTTGGCTCTGAATCTTTGCTACCTTGGTTCTGAACCATGAACACTTTCTTCTAGAGAAAAAGCAACCTATCCCTAAAAGGATGGGTGGATGTTATTTGATTATTTCAGAGCATGTGACATTTTAAAACAAATTTCTCAGGTAACTTCCATGCTTGACATGCAAGGCCAAGAAAACCAAATCTTATGGAATCAGGTTTATTGCAGTTATACTACTGGTGATTTGAAACAGACATCAGATGAAAGACACTTATTTCAACTTCTTATTATTGAGAAATAAAAAATATTTTGAAAATGGTTCATCTACTGTTCTAAGGAATTGCCTTTACTTTCCTTTGTGAAACTCAGAAGAATTCTGAACCCATCTTTGCCATTATAAATTTATCTTCAGGGACTCGTTCTTACCAGCAAACATTTTCGTGCAAGTCACCGGTCCTCTTGGATCCCAGGCCTAGGTGCGAACATGAGAGGGTTGCACAGTGCCACGTACACGGTAGGAGCTCAATAAATGCCTGCTGTGTGAATGAATGGTGCCCCTGCAAGCTGGACAGAGGGGATGCGCCTCCAAACTTGTATAATGGCCACTGTTGTAGTCTAAGACTCATGGGCCAAATGGTGCCTCTCACATTCTAGAATTATCTACCTCCTACTTGTAGCTCACTTCCTTTTCTTAAGGTCAAAATATAGAATGCGAACTGACGTTCACTGGTTACTACTTGACCTCGTTTACATTTTGCAACAAGGTTCACTGATTTTTTTTTTTTTTTTTACCCTCAATGAACCATCTGTTTTTAGCTACTGGGAAGCCCCACTGATGAACAAAAGTCTAGAAACTGCTGTTGGCTCAGACCCCAGGGCCAAAGTCATCAAAACCAGAGATGGGGGAGCAGGAAGTAAACTGCTTCTCACAGGGAAACATGAAGGTTGGGGTGTTAAAAGCTCCTTTTCGGTGTTTGTTGAATGCTTACTCTGTGCATTTGGTATTAAATGCAGGATGTGGGCAGTGTGAGGAGAGTTGAGGTGATAAAAGTTTATCTGGCACCACATGGTGTCTTCTCTTAAACTCTGCAGCAGAGCTGATTATCTCTGTGAATGCCAAACTGAGGAAAACTGTCCCATTTTTGTCCAGGTTGGCCCCTGTGCATGTCCCCAGTGCCCGAGTCAGTGCCCATGGTACTGGGGTTGTGCTAACGCTCCTTCTCCCTCCGTGAGAAAACAGGTGGCCTTTATTTGTTATCACCCACCCTCCCCTGCCTCCTGGAGGTCATCCCATGGTCAACCCCTCAATTTGTACCAGGCAAGAATGGAGGGGGTGGAGAATGGACTCTTCTGCATGGTGTGGAAGCAAAGCTCAGTTCTGATTGAGGACGAAAGAAATCTCCAAGAAGGAAATGTGTTCATTCCAAGGGGCTGATCCAAGCAGACAAGGATTCATTGAATCAATGAACTGTGAGGTCTCGCGAGTGCCCGGCACTGTGGCAGCCTCAGCTTCAAGGATCAGCTACCTGAAGTTCCCCAAGTCGTAAACCACCTAGAAATGCCCTCCTCTCCCAAACAGCATTTCCTAATGAGTACTGTTTGGGTGCAATCATTTCTCTCCACACACCCTTTCCTCCAATTTCAACAGAATACAAAATTGCAGAGAACAGTTCTCATAAAATACTCTGTTCCTGGCACTTGCAGTATGCATGCCTACCCTCAGTTTCTGCTGTTCTGTTGGACTCCCAGAACAGCCTGTGTGCAACACTCACAACACAGATGAAGACTATATCCAGCAATAGAGTCAGAAACAGAAAATTAAGAGGCAATAAAGATAAGCAGATTTTCCAGCTCATGCCACCCCTTTTCTCATTGAATTTAAACACATTAGAACAAAAGGCACTACAGATTCAAGTCTCTCTCTTTTCTTTCTTTTTTTTTTTTTTTTTTTTTTTTTTTGCAGTACGCGGGCCTCGCACAGGCCCAGCGGCCATGGCCCACAGGCCCAGCCGCTCCGCGGCACGTGGAATCTTCCCGGACTGGGGCACAAACCCGTGTTCCCTGCATCGGCAGGCAGACTCTCAACCACTGCACCACCAGGGAAGCCCTCAAGTCTCTCTTAAAGAAAAAAATTTAAAGGAGCATCTGTGCAGGATCACTACAATTTGGGGAGAACTTTCTTATATTCAATAATTTATTAATGATTCTTAAGTTAGCAGATAATCTAGATGGATATAATGGCTTAGAAGACCTATATCTGTTAATGCAAAGACCTTAATACCAAACATTCAATACCTAAGGTATTCATATTTTACAGGGAGGTAGATGGTAGTCCACTTCCCTAAACTTTATTTACTCAAATTACAGGTTAAAAACTCAAAAGCTGAGCAAGAAGTGGCAGAGACAAGTAATGTATATGAAGGGGAACTGGCATGCCCCGCCCCAAAAATCTACAAAAAAGCCAATTGTGTTACCAGCTAGAATATTAACAATAACTTGCTGACTTAACTACCCATGACAGATCTAATTAGAAGGTGGCAATAAGTGTTTCCAGGTGTTTAATTAAGTGTGATAATTATTTCTTTCCTTAAAGACAGATAGAGTCATATGTTTACATTTCAAAGCATAATGTTTCCTTAGTTAAAACACTGTGGAAACACTTTTGTGTAACACAGGATTCAAACCAGGATAAAAATATCTGCTGTGATAAGCGGCACTTAAAGTGATTTATCAGCTCTAACTTTCATATCAGCTCTAACTTTCACAATGGCAACTTAAAGCCTGCTCTGTTCTGGTTATTTCCTTTAACCACATAGTTTTGTTTTCCTTATGCCTCAATGAATAATTTCTACTCAACAGGTCATTTCCCTACCAGCATCTCCTAAATGAATTCTTATCAAGAAGGTGGGGAAATTTTATGGGTATCTCTACTTTCACAGCAAGAACATAGCAAGAATAAACTGAGATACAGAAGAATTCAGAGACTATTATAATTGGATGGGACCTCAGCAACCAGGGAATCATTTTATTGATGAATTAAAGTACTGTACTGCTATCAATTAAATCTGTTTTTTAGGGCAGAAATACACCCTACATTGAGATAGTATTGACCCCCAATAAAAATAATTTATGCAAGGATGGAATTATCAGTCTTAACTCCAGGATTTCTTTGTTTCAACACTGAGCACTCATCTACTGTCTCCCTCCTCCCATGATTCTCTCAGGGTACTGCTCTTCCTACCTAGGGCTGTGTTTTATCAGTTGGCTTTAGCAATAGGGTGTCACTGAATCAATAAACATCTTTTAGGCGCCCAAGCCCAGTTGGTCAGCGTGGTCTTGAACGTGCCTATCAGCCACCCTGGGTCTGAGGGCGCTCATCAAGTGTTCTTGCATCAGGTTTTGAAGGCTGAGAGTCAAGAGGGCGCGCAAAGACACGGACGGACGGACACACATACACACAAACACACACACAAACTTTCTTCCTCAAAGGAAGTCTCCACCGAACGATCTCAAGGCAAAACTCTAGTCCCTGCCCATTTTACAATGCAGGGTTGGATTACAATCTCAGGCTAGCATCTCGGTCTGCAATCTGGGGCATCCTGATAACCGGGCCAGTCCTTTCGACAGCAGGAGCTGTTACCAGGAGGGCGTGACACGTAGTGGGGGCTGCGTCTGCAGAAGGAAGCAAGGAATAGGGATGGGGCTCAGGGCAGGAGGTGGAAGTTAAGGGGTCAGCCCAAATCGGTAAGGGCCCCGAGCTGGAGGTCTCAGGTTGTCTCTGCGCTGCAGGAACTGGGTAAAACTCTGGGGAGTTTTCGGAGCTGTGCGCGTCTGCACACACACGCACACACACACACACACTCGCTCACACGCACTCACACCCACTCCCACCCACTCCAGAGACTCTCGGTGAGCTGAAAGCGCGCCCCCAGGAGCAGCCCACAGCCCAGCAGCCCGGGAAGCCCTGAGAGGGTGTGTGAGGGACCGGCGCGCCCGGGAGGCACTTACTCGGAAGAGGGAGCCCGGTGGCGCCGGGACGCCAAGAGGCGAGCTGGGCTATTCGACGGTGCGGAGCTGCCTAGACTCTTGAACGCTCGCAGGGCCCCGCGGACTCACGAGCAGAGCGCGGGCCAGAGACGGCGGGAGAAAGGGAGCCAGCGGCAAGGCAAAAGAAACGAGGGGCGGGGATAGGAGGAGGAGCTAAGGAGCCGGGGGCGGGGCGGAAGGTGGAGTTAGGATGCTGGGGGCGGAGCCGGATAACGAGGAGGAGCCGGGAGGTCGGGGGCGGAGCGTGTGGAGGAGGAGGAGCGGAGCAGCCTGGGAGGCAAGGTAGAGGAGGATCTAGCGGGCCAGGGAGAGGAGGGGAGGAGAACCCCAGCGGCCGTGACTGAGCAGACTGGGCCTGGCGTTGGGGGTCAGGAGTGGCCAGAGCTTCGGAGAACGCGGAAGAAAGCTGGACAGCGACCTGGGAGCTGGACTTGAGCTGCAAGGCAAGATTTTTGGGCGCGAGGAGCCAGGATAGGCTTGGGAGATATGCAAGGAAGACGTTACCTTTCGGGTTTCTCAGTTTCTTCAACTGTGAAAATGAGATACCAACCTCGTAGTGAGTTGAGTCGGTTAAGTGAGCTCATGCCTGTCACCTAACAAGTACGCATGAATTTTATCATCTATTATCTGTTGCCGTTATCATCCTCCTCCTCATTTTCCATATAAGCCCCTAAATCCCGCCTGCTCTTAACTTTGTGTGTGTGTGTGTGTGTGTGTGTGTTTCAGCCTCTACTGGCCTCAAGTCTACCTGGCGATACCTGACGCGCTAGCGATTCCTAGTTTCTATTCGCGGTGGGTGCAGGGCTCCCTCTCAAAGTTAAAAGGCTCATTGGCTCCCGGGAAGCCAGTCTGGTCTGAGGCACCCCCGTGGACTTCAGTGACTGCCCCTGCCCACGGAGCCGAAGGCTGGCTATTCATTGGAATGGGACCGAATCTGGGCCTTCCTTCTGGTGAAGAGCCCTGACCCGGGGTAGCCATTCTCAAGGGCGAAGGTGCTGGACCTTCGTAGGAGTGTGATGAATCCGTCCTCCATTAAGCACCTATTATATGGTAGTTCTGTGCAGAGGGCTGGGAATATGAATAATACTAGCAAAACTTAATAAATGCAGGTCACTTATAATCCTCACAACAACTTATAAATGTAGATCCTGTAGCACCTTAAGTTTTACAAAGGGAAAGGGAGGCATAGTGAAGTAAAATACCCTACCCAAAGTTACACATTTAGGAAGTGGCAGAGCATGGTTGGGACACAGGAAAGTAAACACTTGTTAGGTGAAATAGACTAAAATCACAACACATTTGGGTTTAATGCCCAAAATAGGAATATACAGAAGATGTATACAGAAGACGTAAACATCTCTTAAACAGAGATGTTTAAGACACTGTCCTGTGGTTATAGCTATGGGGAGGGAAGTGTTAGGAAGATTTTTCTGAAGGAGGTGATGTCTAAGCTCAATTTGGAAGAAGAAATGGGAGCCTCACAGCACCTATAGGTGGAGAAAGGGCACAGTAAACATTTTTCAAGCATTCTGGAGGGTTAGGGAAGAAGTGGAGATTGGAATGAAGCTAAAACAATAGAAAAGGACCAAATCTAAGCGCTTTCTTCCAATAGGAGCTGAAGAACATTAATTTTTTTTCTGCTTTATAACAAATTTAATCAGTTATACATATACATATGTTCCCATATCCCCTCCCTTTTGCGTCTCCCTCCCACCCTCCCTATCCCACCCCTCCAGGTGGTCACAAAGCACCGAGCTGATCTCCCTGTGCTATGCGGCTGCTTCCCACTAGCTATCTACCTTACGTTTGGTAGTGTATATATGTCCATCCGCTCTTTCGCTTTGTCACAGCTTACCCTTCCCCCTCCCCATATCCTCAAGTCCATTCTCTAGTAGGTCTGTGTCTTTATTCCTGTCTTACCCCTATGTTGAAGAACATTATTTTGACCCTTGGTTCGGAGAAAGTCAGAAGGATTTTAAGCATGGGAGACATGTCAAATGTTCTAGAAAGGTTAATCTGAAAACATCATAGAGAATCAGAGCCAGGAAACTTGGCTTATGGAGTTATTGAAATAAGTCAGGTTGGGATACAGTCGTAGGCAGAATAAGAACTCCAGGAAAGATGTCCACACCAGAATCCCCAGAACTTGTGAATATGTTACCTTACATGGCAAAAGGGACTTGGCAGGTGTGATTAAGCTTAAAGATAATGAGATGGGGAGATTATCCTGGATTATTTGGGTGGATCTAATCTAATCATATGCTTCCCCTAAAGTGGAAGAATGAGTCAAAGAGATTCAAAGTATGAGAAGGGCTTGACCTGGGTCAGGAGCCAAGGAGGGTGGGTGGTCTCTAGAAGCTGGGAATGGACCTCAGTCAACAACAAAAACAACAACAAAATGGGAATCTCAGTTCTACCACCATAAGGAAATGGATCCTCCCTTGGAGCCTCCAGAAAGGAACCCAGCCATACTGACACTTTGAGTTTATCCTGGTGAGACCCATACTGGACTTCTGACCTGTAGAACTGTAAAATAATAAATGTATGTTGTTTTAAACCCCTAAATTGCTGTTAATTTGTTGTGGCAGTAATAGGTAATAATTACAGATGCTGAATGCTTAAACTAAGTGGATGGAAAGAAGATGGATTCAAGACTTAACACAGGCCCTGGAGACTAATGGGATGTGAGGGTTAAGGGAAAGAGAGTAATCTAGGTCGATTTATAGGGTTTCTGGATTGCCAGGCTCAGTCTTTGGTAGTGCCACACAGTGCAGGGAGTAATAAAGGCAGGTCCTTTTAGGATTAAAAAGGTTTGTACACTCCCAGGCCTCCCCTACTCCTCAAAATCATTAGAAACAATCCCTGAAAGCCCATGGGCAGTGATATTTGTCACCACGAACTGAGAGTTCTAATAATGGATCTGCTCTGTGTAAACTGGATACTTTGGACAAAGCACAAAGCCTTAATGAAACATGGCTTCTTCTACTGTGTGAGATAGGAGCCCCATCTGTGTGATTGCCGGGAGAGTCAGCCAGGATGTCATGGTGTCTGTAACCTCAACCCCAGTAACTCTCACCATTTCTTCATTTCAGTCTCCCTTGTCTCAAGCTGCACCCTGGAGCAGCAATCCCCGGAGATACTTCTACCTTTATAGAAAAAGATTCTTTCATCTTTATCTCCGTCATTCTACACCCCTACTGCAGCCTCTCATCCTTGGTCCTCACACTCTTTTTTTTACCTCATGCAGACTTGCATTTCTCCCAGTTGGCTTCCTTTCCTAGACAGCCTAACCCCAAGAGCCAATACCTCAGTCACTCACTGCTAGTGCCTCCTATTGCTTTACTACATTGTCTTTTCCTTCTACTACCTGGCAAATATTTTTAGCCACCCACATGATTCATAAGCTCTACTTAAGAAGAACCAAAAAGTGTAAAACCTGATGCTCTGCAGATTCATGAGGATTTTCTCCTGCATCATGGATGGAAAGAAGTGTGTTCCATCTTTATCCCTTTCCTCAAGACATCTTTTGCGCCCCTAACCCCTCCTGCTCTTGATATATGATCTCACCTCCTATTTCAAATAAAATATAGAGTGAACTTAAAAATTTTTTTTAATTAATTAATTTATTTATGGCTGTGTTGGGTCTTCATTGCTGTGCGCAGGCTTTCTCTAGTTGCAGTGCCCGGGGGCTACTCTTTGTTGTGGTGCGTGTGCTTCTCATTGCGGTGGCTTCTCTTGTTGCGGAGCATGGACTCTAGGTGCACGGGCTTCAGTAGTTGTGGCACGTGGGCTTCAGTAGTTGTGGCACACGGGCTTAGTTGCTCCGCGGCATGTGGGATCTTCCCGGACCAGCGCTGGAACCCATGTCCCCTGCATTGGCAGGCAGATTCTTAACCACTGCGCCACCAGGGAAGCCCCAAAGGAAATATATAGATCATCAATAGAGAATGTTCTCTACTTCCTATCCCAGCTAACAAAAATGCCATCTATATCAGCAGTCACATTGACTTCCTTTCTCTCATCCCAGTGGATCAGAGCAAACCCATCCACCAGTTCTCTGGGTCCCCAAGGAGCCCTCCCTTCTATCTACAGGGGCCACATTCTGTTGAATATCCCTTCTTTTCTATCTTGGACCTCTCAATTTCTATGCTTCCCCCATAAGATATTTAAAAATGCTAAAATGTTAAAATGATAAAATTTAAAAATCTCCATGAATCCTACCACCTTCTCTCGCCGCAACCCTCTTTACTAGGGCCATCTAGACCTGAGTGACTACAGGAGCTGAAACGATTCAGAGTGGGCACTGCCTCAGCGCTTACTTTAGGAGGCCTGGTAAGGGGCCTCTACAATCCCAGGCAACTTGCATCATTGTCATCAA
This sequence comes from Mesoplodon densirostris, assembly GCF_025265405.1. Lineage (NCBI taxonomy): Eukaryota > Metazoa > Chordata > Mammalia > Artiodactyla > Ziphiidae > Mesoplodon > Mesoplodon densirostris. Next base: position 100,026,465 of record NC_082663.1, on the reverse strand, counting down.
AGAACAACCAGTCTTCTCTCTAATAAAGATATTGGATTCCACCTTACTACACAGAGTGATAATATTTAGAAATTAATAAGATAATTACCTTTCCTATCTTACTTGGGCCAAAAGATACTTGGATCATTTCATTTTCAAACTAGCACTTGCATACTTCCAGTTCAGAGTTGTAAAAAACATATAGAATCTAGGAAGCTCCTAATAACTAATCCATTATTCAATGGCTAATTATATTTTAAAATAATTGCAGCTGTCTCTGGATTAATTGAATCCTTTCAGACCAAACCCCACCCCCCAAAAAACCCCCAAACCCTATAAATCACATGAAGTGGAGAGAGCTGTAATGAGAGCTGCATGCCAAAAATACCTCTGTGCATACCTTCTATTTTTACTTCTGCCCAGTCGAAGGTATAGGAACTAACATCAGACAGCTTAAAGTCAAAAAAAATCTTCTCACCCAGCTTCCTCTTGTACTCTTCTTTTGCTTCAAGCCTCTTCTCTGCTTACTCAGTGTCAGCCCCCTTCTTGAGAGTAAGGAAGTAACTACATGGCACTGTGAAACATACAATAAAAATCTATGCATAAATACTCTGGGAGAAGAAAGGAAGTGACTCACACTCCTTGGGGGAATGGAGAGGATTTCACAAAGGAGGTTCCATCCAACCAAGTCGAAAAGAATGAACTCAAGCTTGCCCAGCAGAAGGGCACTCCAGGCATCATGGAGAGAGAAGAAAGATACGGTCTAACATTTTCTGGTGCTAAAATCACTGAAGCAAGGATGTGCACCTTAAACACAGCCCACAGAAATATCTATGTGGCCTTTGTGCTTCAACTACATTTTCATGGGACTATATCAATGAACATGCCTGATTCAAAACATGGCTATAACTTCACCATTCTCTAAGGTCACTATCTGATTGTCTACTGCTTCAACTCTATTCCCAGTCCCATTTCTTTTCAGAGATTTATCATAACATGTAATCTTGTTCTTAGAGTAACAATATGGGTATGGTAAAGAGTACATTTTTCCTAACAGAAGTCAAGGTGCATACTGTGGAGGGTAGGAGAATTGTTCAATGTCATGCAAACTAGAATCTCGGGGATAGAACAAAAATCAAGATTTGGGGGTCAGTGATCTTTTCCTATTACTTCCATATACCTCAACCCCTACTCCTAACTATTATACACCACTAGTGATTATACCTTCATCATAGAGCATTTTTCACTTTTTTATTCAGAATTACTTACCTATGATGTTACTTAAATACATCTCTTCCTAAGAAAGTTTGCTAGAACTGTTGCCTGCATTAAAGGTAACTTCATCCACAGTCTTAGCCAATTCCATCAGCCACCCTCTACATGAAACCAAGTTCTCTGCCTATTTCCAGGTTTTCACCCCTTAAACCATTCCTCTATAGAAAATATAGTGATGCCCCTACCCAGAACCCTTATTTTTCTGTGATTGCACCACTGGATTCTTCATCTATGTGGGTTCTTCCTCACCTGAACTGTTTTCTCCTTTTTGACCATCTCAAATCTTACTTGAGCCTATCCCCAATACTACAGTCTAATTTTTTGTCCTTAGCTGCATAATTCTACTCTGAAAGGCTTTTTCTATACATATGGGTCTAAATTCCTGGCTCTATCAAGAGTTCTCTTCTATGCTTACACCCATGAAATGCTAGCCCACATTGGCAAGGCATTATTTGATTTTAAACAAAAAAGGCTCCCACCTTAGTCCTGGAATATTCGAAGCACAGCACCCTCCCCTAGTGGGTTCTGACTTTCACACTGTCCTCTTTCAATAGCCTCACTTTTTCCCCTCTCATTATCAACCTTCAGAGTAAAGAGTTGGTGTGCTAGTTATTTCCATGTACCTGTGCTTCCCCTCTGTGTACATGGGTCTGTTCATCTGTCTCCCTCTACATAAAAATGGCCACATGAATTTTTAAAAAATGTATTCAATATTGTGGTGGATTGCAAACGGTCTCAGAATAAAGACACAGCCAAGGTTATGGTTGTTAGGTCCTTTTGTTAAGATCTCAGAAAGATTTTTGGGTGCACCATGTATACCGTTTTTGTGAGACACTAAGATTTCTAAGAATCTTAAGGTGGTATATACCACAGCAACCTCACAGGGGGCCCAAGGTAGAGAAATAAAATACGGGTGTGGCTTTTGTCTAATGAGTGGATTATAATTTAATATACAAGAAACCCACTTTTTTTTTTTTTTTTTTTTTAGAAACCCACAACGTTTTAAAAAGCAATTTTACTAGACTGAACCATAGGGGACAGGACAGTACAAAATGTAAAGAGGTCTTTGAATGCTCTAACTTCTCTATCCAGGAAAACAGGCTGAGAAAACTTCCCTTAAAAACACTGGGCCACTTTTATGGAAAAAGAATAACTTAAGGGTAGAAAAAAGCAGCCCAGAAGGTGGAGCCAAGAGCTATAGAGAATTACTTGCAGGGAACAGGAGTACTCAAGAAACTGGTGACATGTACCCAGCTAAATTCCAGAATCCCTCTGGACAAGGACCTACCATGTCACTTACTTTTCCTCTTTTAGAATGGGAGATACCTATCCCCTCTCTGTCTCACCACTGTTAACGTTTCACATGTGGGAGGCACATAACTTGCCTCATTAGTTCATGGATCTTTAAACTGAGTACTGTACTTAAGGAACCTCATTTAAGGAGCCACATATACACCTGAACCTGATTTAGACATCAGGACCCTGGGGTTCAAAAGCCTAACCCTGATGCAGTAATAGGATGAAAACATTGGAGTTTTTTGGGAGGAGTGTTTTGCATGTGGGAGGAATAGATTTTAAAACTTTTAAAACACATATCCTGGGCTGATACACTGCACTGCTTAGATTCTGTTACAAAGGGCATACAGGAGTAAGGCATTTTCACTGTGGAAAGAAATGGGTTGTACCACCAAATTGTTTCTATCACCTATCTGTATTTGCAGTGGGAGAACATTAAGAAATTTTTCTTGTTCCAAGGAGACTTGTGAAATAATGTCACACTGCAACTCTGTGTTAACTCCCTGACTTATAGGGCACAGACATACAGGAGACAACCAAGTAAGCAGAAGGGGAAGAAGTCATAAAAAACTCAAAACAGATTTAGCTTTGAAAATAACAGTAGCAAAAGCCAAACACATTTCTAAGGCTGACAAGTACATTTAACTAATCTATGTTCAACTTTTTCCAAGTACCCTGAAGGGTAACATCTTAACCTTTCTACTTAAGTAATATTAAGCATCAAAAATAATTAAGCATCAACAATTCAAAGAGGAATATTCCTGACACAAGACCACTTCACTCAACAGAGCAGTTGCCAAAGTCGTTGTCCTTTTTGGTATGAAAATACAACTTTTCTTCACCGACACATACACAACCATTTCTGGTATCATGTTACCAAGTGGGGTTTCAAGGAGTTTAGAAAAGTATTACCTCCTTCTTCCCTTCTCCCATGTTAAAGTTTTGCTTTGTATGTATTCTTCCATACATATTTCTATGTTCCTACATATATACTAAAACTAAAGATTGAAAAAACCTGAAACAATAAGGGATATAACACCTTTTACTTCGAAATTTTATCTCACCAACCTCTTTTCAGATGAACAGATACAAATCTAACATTCTTTTACCATTGAGAATATTCCATTGTATGGATGTACCAAAATTTATGCCACAATTTACCCACTAATTAACATTTAGATTTCCAGTTTTCTTGCTCCACCAGATGTCTCAATAAACATCCGTATACATATATTTTTATGCATAAGTGTTTTTATCTTAAAGGATAATCTCTCAAAAGATTGCTCAGTGAAAGTAAGTTTTTCAATTTTAGTACGTATCTAGATAACTTTGTAGCAAACTTTGTAGTAAACTTTGTAGTTTTGTTCTGCCAGCAATGTTTCACTGTGTCCACTTCCTTGCATCTTCACCAAACTGATGTCACTGTTTTGACTTTATATTAATTTGATGAACAGTGGTAACACATTTTTTTAAAAGCATTCCTTTAACTATTAGTGAGGATGAACATACTTTGTGCTTGCTGACTTTTCCATGTCCTGTTCTGTGAATTGTGTGATTTTTCCATTACTTATCATTTTAAAATTCTCTTTGTATTAAGGACGTTAACATTTTTCCTATTCCTATACACATATATCTTCTCGTCTACCTGTTCTTTTGACTGTGGTCTCTTGCAATATGACATTTAAACTCTTTGTTTAGTAAATATGTCTCTCTGGGTTTCCAACACTGTTATAAAAAGATCATCACCACTCTAAGGTTGTATAAGGATTTTCTTTAAGTAGGTGTATCTCTGTATTTCGTTCCAATTTGTTGAGACCATTTTGAGAAATTCCTCAATGGTTTTTAAAATTTTTTTTAAAGAGAAGAAATGAATTGGGGCAAGACAGAGAGAGCAAGAAAGGAGGATGGAATTGACTGTCCCATGATTCTACATAAGAAAAATCCTACGTTTTAGAAAATGAGACTCACAATGTTGTGAATTCTTCCATCATTACAAAGCCTCATTCTCAGAAAGCAGACAATTTAAAAAATGTATTTTGATGTATCCACTTCATTAGTGTGGATGAAATTTTACATATATGTATATCATTTTATACTTAAACATACATTCCAACTACTTTTATTCTCACCTTTTTTGAATAATGCTTATTCGTTAAGTTAAAGACTATAGAAAAGGAAGAATAGAGTATCTGGGAAAATTATGCAATTCTTCCTACATTAACCAAATACAGAAGTTCTCCAATTTAAAATGTCACATACACTCAAGTCAACTAAAGTGGCATAAATACTACTTAAAACAATAGCATGCTAAAAAAATAGTTACTGCATGATTGTTTATTTAAAATATTATGACTCTGGATGTAAATACATATGGGCTTACATAATTTATTATTCATATAAACCCTCAATTAAAACGCTTAATTCTTCATCCACGTCTTTTTCCTAGTAAGCATAATAATACATTTTCTATCTCACTGAAAGTGTTTAAAGCCTTTTGAATCTTGATTCATGAAGAAATTACTGAGGAATAACTTAATATTTACTACATCAAACAATAGTGTTGTTTGCAATGTTGTCACAGATTTCTCCATGGCAAAATAGTCACATATCGTTATTGCACAATTTATAGGTACAGGTTATTATGTGCACATAAACTCTCTACATAATAACGGTGTCTTCACTGCAACTTGCTCAACACATTTAAAATTATGAATACAATTTACAAAATCTTTTAACAATATACTTTTAAAAGTATCCTGAGGATATTACAAAATTCATTTTACCAGCCCTTCATTTCTTTGCTTCATTTGACTCTTTAGTTTCCAAGATAATAGCTTTCCATATTTTGTTACATAAAAATGTTCTATTAATATTCCTATTAAAATATATTTAAGCTAAGTAGTATATAATTGTCCCTTAAACACTTAGTCCCATCTGCCTCCAGTCTTCTTGGTTAAAATCAAGTATTATCAAGTTTTCTATAATTCCGAATCAGAAAAGGTATAGCACAAAACAGACAGAAATAGGGTTAGCACATTTAAGTTAAAAGCATTGTGCATTTTTAATATTTTGGTCATATTTTATAATAAAATAATATATTTTGGCAAAAAATAATAAAATATAAGGCTTAGTTTATTATCTTTTAATGGTAGATCTGGCAGGTATTTTACATTTGTAAATACTATCTATTTAATTTGACTGTTTTCACATGTTTCTAAAAACACTGCTATAAGGTTTTCATAACTTTGAGACTAAAAGCACCTAAAAAATAAGAAAGAAAATAAAATTTAAGTAAAATGTATGGTGCCTAAAAATCCTTTGACACATTTATAAGCTTAAGTATCTCATATATGCCAACACAGAATCATTATTGCCTGCTAAGTCTTATCTGACTCAATGTAATCTTTAAAATAATAATCTTGGAAGTTTTCCTGAAATTTATTTGAAAATTAGGATGGGAATTCAAAAATTAAAAAAAAAAGGTGAAAAAAACAGTTGCAGAAAAAGTTGTTATTCTGGTGGCAGTAGTTGTTATGGCACAAAAACAAATGAAAAGACTTGTAGTTTTCATATATATATATATATATATATATATATATATACACACACACACACACACACACACATATATATACATACACACACACACACAAAGTTCAAATAAGATGTATAAGATACATTACATATATATACATGACCACACACACACAACTTGGGCTCCAGAGGGGAAACTGATGAAAATTTTACATAACGAGGCATTTGGCTCATCTGTCACTAAAGTCCCAAAGACAGTGTTAATGGAGATGTTCATTATTTTTTGATTCTTACCCAAATATCAATCTATCATTAATTAAGAGAGGAGTGTGAGATGTGTAAGTTTGAAAAAGGCAGTGAGAGTGTGGTGAATTAAGTGATGACTGATGTGCAACTGCCTTTACATAAAGGGTATTTTTACTGTGAAACAAATTCATGCAGAGATATCTGCAGAAGAATTTATCAACAACAAGAAAACAAAACTCCCTTAACACTACGATATACTCACTATACTATAAATATGTATTATTACAGCATTACTTATACATTCTACTTTAGGCAATGTAGTCTAATTTTGAATGACCTTATTAATTTTTAAGGCATCAGTGCATCAAGGGCAAAGCTCCATAAAATAAATATGAAAACAAGAGAGCATTAACTTATTTGTGGCATAGAGACTGATCACTGTACATCATATGTGTTGGCCACTTCATGGAATAGGTAATAAATTATACATCTTATTGTTAAAATGTTACAGCATAAATTTCACATCATTTTTCAACACTTCATTTAATGGGCTAAACTGATCTGGCAGTATTCTCATTTTCATTGTTCCATCGGCTCCACATGAAAAAATGTGATTTGCAGGCCCTGTCTCAATTTGCATCACTCCGGTTCCAATATTTCTGAAAATGGATTGCCGAGCATGTTCATTGATAAAAGTGTGGAGAAGACTAAAGGTAGAGAGACTCCAAATCTGAAATATATAAGAACAAAATAAAAATTGGGGTTGACGATTACCTTAAAAATCCAAACAAAAGATTCACGTCTGTCTTCCTGTACAAATAAGGAATTTCTAAAACAAAAATGGAGAAAAATCTGTGTAGGCTTACAGTCATAACATTTTGATTCTGTATATGGTGTTGCAATTTTCCAAAGCTCTTTGATATTATCACACTCTTCAAAAATCAATCCAGTAAGAGAGGAGGTACTTTAAACCCTTCGTTGGAGACGAGAAAACTTAGGTACAAGGAGGTTAAGTGTACAATGCAACAGAAACTTGTAATGTTATAGGAACTACAATCAAGATTTCCTATCTCTCAGCGAAGTTTCTGTTGTGTAGTTGTATAGTGGGGTAATTCTTTCCCCATAATATACAGTACCCACCAAGGGATCAGAACCACTGGAAAGAGAAAAGTACCAAACACCTAGAGGCCTTCAGACCAGTCAAAACTATATTCCAGCTGCAACATAAATTATTACAACTTTCTGATGTTTTGACATCACATTTTAAAAAAATATTTCTTTCTTTTCCCTAAGAAATTCATTAATTCATATTACTCTAGACATGATTGTTAAATTGTAAGTCCTGAATACTACCTGGTATACTATGAAATCTTATAACTTAATTAAATAATAAACCTCAGAATGAAAGTACAAACTAATCTAAATAATCTAAAACATAGTACGACTTATTCTAAACTGAGGGCAGTTCAAATAAGAAAATAGCTTCAAACTGGAAAAAAAAAAGAATTCTGTTTGGAAGCTGGTGTATATATTTAAGAAAAACCTTTTTGAAATTCTTCAATTTCTCTGGCTGAGAATTATGAAAACAATATGGAAGTTCTAACAAAGGAGTCCAACTTACCTGTACTAAGTACTCAGTACCACTTAAATTAATGGATTCTAAGAAACTAGACTCCTCCAGTGGGTTGCTGACCATTAGAGTAACTTAGGGACTAGTCTTATCCCTGCAGATCCTTCTGAGTGTAGCCAGAGAACCTTCCATCAAAACCACTATTTCTGTGTTCCAAAAATGCACATTCCTGAGCCTTGGACTTACCAAATGGGTATTTTTGGGATAGGACCTAGCAACAGTATTTCTGGAGTGGGATGCATTTTTAACAAGGTGCTTAACATTTTTAACAAGCTGCTTAACATTCAAACTTCTAAGTTTGAAACACAGTGGAGTTTGAGAAGGACTGTTACAGGCAGAGCTTATCCAGGTACATCAGAATTCTTGAATCAGGCACTGAGTTGTTTGGATGCTGATACTATGAATGACAAAATGGGGAGAAATTTGGGATAAGGGAAAATGTCAGTATATCTCACAGCCCCTGAAACTGAATTCAGTAACTCTGAACATGGAGTCAAGACTAATTCTAATGTCTGAAATATGTTCATATCCATGGAAAATCCAGTTCTTTCACATGCATTAGTTAAGCATATTTGAAAACAACTGAAAAACAGGCATTTTTTCAAGTTAAATATTTTATTTCATTCATTAAAAGACTTATTAAATAGCAATTAACCTTGTTGACTACAGAGGAATTAATATTTCTATTATTTAAAGAGACTGGTGTCATCAATATGATTAAAGATCTGAGGTTTCTAAAGATTTCTTTTCATATTGTAATAGATATTGTGGCATTACTGTATTTACCTTTATGTTGCCTTCAGCAGATCCTGTAACAAAGTACTCTTCAGTTGGATCAATAGCAATGGCTTTAACAGGAGAATCATGGCTCTGGAAAAGCTGCCTCTGCTGTCGTTGCCGAAGGTCAAAAACACATGTATAGCCTTTTCTGCCACCTGAGATTAGTAGCTGATGTTTTGGAGCATATGCTAAAACAGTGGCTCCGCTATCATGACAAGTAAAAGCTGGAAAAAAAAGTAAAAACTATTTAATAGTATAAGAAACAGACTTCTGGCTTTTGGCCAAGGTAGAATGATAGATTAGATTTGCCATCCTGCCTAAAACAATTAAAATATCAAATGATATACAGGAAACAATGGTTTGAGACACCGGTCACTAAGCAATGAAGAATGATCTTTGCAAAATGGGAAACAAACTGGGTGACCAACATAACTGCCCCAGCTTATTGCCTATAGAGTATTTTCTGGCCGTGGCATAAGAAAGGGGAACCCAAGTTGATCTGGGTTCCTATTTCCACCAGCCATACTGGGAAAAAACCCTCATAATTCACAAGGCATTGTATAGAGTACTGAGAAGGGTACTGCCTCAATAGAGGGGCAAAATTAGCCCTGTACCAAATACGGCTTTTAACACAGCCATTTGCATCATCCCAGAAAGTTCCCTCATGCCTCTCCCTCAAAGGCAATCGCTATTCTGATTTCTATCCAATTGGTTTTGCCAATTCTTGAACTTCACATAAATGGAATTTTATAGTATATATTCTTTTGTGCCTGCTTTTCTTTAACATAACATTTTAGATGTTGTCTCATGTATCAGTAGGTCTCATGTATCAGTAGGTCATGCTTTTTAATTCTGAATAGTATTCTATTACATAAATATACCATGTTATCCTGTTGGACATTTATGTTGTTTCCAGTTTTTGGCTATTATAAATAAAGCTGCTAAGAACATTCCTAATACCAGTCTATTTGTGGACATGTGTTTTCATTTTTCTTGGGTATATATGTAAAACTATATATTACTGGGTCATGCTACGTGCATGTTTAACTTTACTAAGAAATTGCTAAACAGTTTTCCAAAGGAGTTGTACTGTTTTATACTCTTATCAGCAAATCATGAGGGTTCCAGTTTCTCCATATCCTCACCAACACTTAGTAGTCTAGAATCTTTAATTTCTGCCATTTCAGTATACAGAGTAGTATGATAAATTATGGTGAATTTAGTTTGCATTTCCCTGATGACTATTGATGTTGAGCATCTTTTATATGCTTATTTGCTATTCAGGTACTGAGAAAAATGGTAATTTTTAAAAATCTTGAATATATCATTTCTTTAATAGATTGTGCTTTTGGTGTTGTATCTAAATCTCATTACCAAACCCAAGGTCACCAAGCTTTTCTCCTATATTTCCTTCTAGAAGTATTACAGTTTTGTTTTTACATGTTTTACATGAATCATTTTGAGTAAATTTTTGTGAAAGGGGTAAGGTTTGTACCTATGTTCATTATTCCACATATAAGCACCCAATTGTTATTAGCACTTTTTGTTGAAAGACTATCTGTCTCCACTGAATTATCTTTGTGCCATTATTAACAATGAGTCTACTATTTATGTGTGGGTCTATTTCTGGGCTCTCTAATCTGTGTCTATTCTTCAGCCAGTACCACAATGGCTTGATTACTGTAGCTTTATAGTGAGTCCTGAAATCAGGTAATGTGAGTTCTCCAAGTTTGTTTTTATTCAGTATGCATTATTCTAGGTCTCTTGCCTCTCTACATAAACTTTAGAACCAGTTTGTTGATATATATAAAACAGATTGCTGGGGGTTTAATTAGAATTCCACTGAATCTATAAAGTTGTGAGGAAGTAACATCCTAACAATATCAAGTTTTACAATCTGTGAACATGATGGCCTATCTCTCCATTTATTTAGATCTTTTTTTCTTTTACTTTTTTTGTAGCTTTTCACAACAGATGCTATACATATTTAGATTTATGCTTCAGTATTTCATTATTTTGGGTGCTATTTTAAATGGTAATTTTTTTTTAAATTTCAAATTCCAATTGTTCATTGTTGATAAAGGAAAGCAACTAATTTTAGTATAATGATCTGGTATCCTGTGACATTGCTGTGCTTGCACATCAGTTCCAGCAGTTTTTTTTCTGTATTCTTTGGGGTTTTCTACACCATCATGTAATCTGTGCATAAACAGTTTTATTTCTTCCCTTCCAATATGTATAACTTTTACTTCCTTTTCTTGTCTTATTGCTTTATTTAGAACTTCAAGTACAAAGTTAAGTAAGAGTGGTGTGAGGGGATATAATACTGTAACTGATGTTCGCAATGATGACCTGTGCTATCAGATTCAAAGTAAAAACAAATGATTTTTATATTATCTGTGCTGCACTGTCCTTCATTAAAGTACAGTGAAGAGTTAATTACATATATAGCATTTTTTCTGCTTTTAAACTTTGCCACCATGGTCAAAAATAAACCTCACAGGCTACTAAGTGTGTCATTAAAAAAAAATCCATTTAAAAATCACTTTTACTTTATGAATTTGTGATTTATAAAATGCTTTCAAAACTTACCATGGACTAAACTATTGGCAGGTGCTACAAGAGTGTCCCACAAACATATGTTTCTGAAAAAAAAAAAAAGATTACTTATTGAATGACATAAGAAGTTAACAACAGAATAAAAATAAATGTCTCACATTATATAATGATAAAGGTATCAATACAGAAAGATTATACTTGTTAACATATATGCACCCAATACAGGAGCACCTAAATATATAAAGCAAATACTAATAGACATAAAGGGAGAAATAGACAATAATACAGTAATAGTAGGGGATTTTAACACCCCCTAACATCAATGAACAGATCATCCAGAAAGAAAGTAAGGTAACAGTGGTGTTAAGTGACACAATAGACCAGCTGAACTTAAATGATATGTACAGAATATTACACCCTAAAACAGCAGAATGCACATTCTTTTTAAGCACACATGGAATGTTCTCCAGAATATATTATATACTAGGTCACAAAAAAAGCCTCAACAAATTTAAGAGGATAGAAATTGTATCAAGCATTTTTTTCTGACCACAATAGTATGAAGCTAAAAATTAACTCCAGAAAAAAAAAATGGAAAAAAAACCCAAACACGTGGAGACTAAACAACATGCTACTAAAAAACCAATGGGTCAATGACAAAATCAAAGAGGAAATCAAAAAAGACCTTGAGACAAATGTAAATGCAAACACAACAACCCAAAATCTACGGGATGCAGCAAAAGCAATTCTAAGAGAGAAGTTCATAGCAATACAGGCCTTCTCAAATAAACAACACAACCTACCACTTACCACCTAAAAGAATTAGAAAAAGAACAAACAAAGCCCAAAGTCAGCAGAAGGAAGAAAAAAATTAAGATCAGAGAGGAAATAAATAAAATAGAGATTAAAAAAAAAAAACAACAGGGCCTCCCTGGTGGCGCAAGTGGTTGAGAGTCCGCCTGCCGATGCAGGGGATACGGGTTCGTGCCCCGGTCTGGGAGGATCCCATATGCCGCGGAGCGGCTGGGCCCGTGAGCCATGGCCGCTGAGCCTGCGCGTCCGGAGCCTGCGCGTCCGGAGCCTGTGCTCCGCGACGGGGGAGGCCACAACAGTGAGAGGCCCGCATACCGCAAAAAAAAAAAAAAAAACAAACAAACAAAAACAAAAAAAAACAAAAAAAAACAAAAACAAAAACAATCAATGAAAAGCAAGAGCTGATTTTTTGAAAAGAAAACAAAATTGACAAACCTTTATCCAGCACATCAAGAAAAGAGAAGACCCAAATAAACAAAATAAGAAATGAAAGAGGAGAAATAACAACCAATACCAAAGAGATACAAAGAATTATAATACTATTAACAGTTATATACCAACAAATTAGACAACCTAGAAGAAATGGACAAGTTTCTAGAAACATACAGCCTGCCAAGAATGAGTCAAGAAGAAACAGAAAGTTTGAACACAATGATCACTAGAAACGAAAATGAATCTGTAAGGGAAAAAACAAAACAAAACAAAAAACCCAACTGCCAGGAAACAAAAGTCCAGGACCAGACAGGGGAATTCTACCAAACATATGAAGAACAAACACTTATCCTTCTTAAACCATTCCAAAAAAACTGAAGAGGAGGGAACACTCCCAAATTCATTCTACAAGGCCACCATTACCATGATACCAAAACCAGACAAAGATACTACAAAAAAAGAAAATTACAGGCCAGTATCTTTGATAACTACAGATACAAAAATCCTCAACAAAATATATTAGCAAACCGAATCCAACAATACATAAAAAGCATCATACACCATGATCAAGTTGGATTTATTCTGGGGTCACAAGGATAGTTCAACATTTGCAACTCAATAAATGTAATACATCACATTAACAAAAGGAAAGATAAAAATCACATGATCATCTCAAAAGATGCAGAAAAACTGTCTACTGAGATGTCCATTCATGATAAAAACTTCCATCCAAGTGTGGATAGAGAGAACATTCCTCAACATAATAAAGGCCATTTAAGACAAATTCACAGCCAACATCATACAACAGTGAAAAGCTGAAAGCCTGCCCACTAAATTCAGAAACAAGACAAGGATGTCCACTCTCTCCACTTTATTTAACATGGTACTGGAAGTCCTAGCCACAGCAATCAGACAAGAAAAAGAAATAAAGGGTATCCAAATTGGAAGAGAAGGGGACTTTCCTTCCAGTGGGTAAGACTTTCCAGTCCAGTGGGTAAGACTCCATGTTCCCAATGCAGGGGGCCTGCATTTGATCTCTGGTCAGGGAACTAGATATTGCATGCATGCCGCAACTTAAGAGTCCGCATGCCACAACTAAGAGTCCGCGTGCCACAACTAAGTGTCTGCATGCTGCAACTAAAGATCCCGCATGCTGCAACTAAGACCCGGTGAAGCCAAAGTAAATAAATAAATTTTTTTTAAATTAAAAAAAAAGCAAATTGGAAGGAAAGAAGTAAAACTGTCACTATTTTCAGATTACATGATACTTTAGATAGAAAACCCTAAAGTCTTCACCCCCCAAATTTAGAACTAATAAATGAATTCAGCAAGGGAGCAGGATACAAGATCAATATTAAAAAATCTGCATTTTTATACACTAATAATGAAATATGACAAAAAGAAAATAAAACACAACCTGTTTAAGATCACATCAACAAGAATAAATACCTAGGAATAAACTTAACCAAGGAGGTGAAAGACCTATACTCTGAAATATAAAAAACACTGATCAAAGAAACTGAAGATAATACAAAGAAATGGAAAAATATCTTGTGCTCTAGGACTGGAAGATTAATATTGTTAAATTGGCCACACTACTCAAAGCAATCTACAGATTTAATGCAATCGCCATCAAAATACCCATGGCATTTTTCACAGAATTAGAACAAAATAATCCTAAAACTCACATGGAATCACAAAAGACCCTGAATTGCCAAAGCAATGTTGAGAAAAAAGAATAGAGCTGGAAGAATCACACTCCCTGACTTCAGACTATACTACATAGCTACAGTAATCAAAACAGTGTGGTACTGCCACAAGAACAGACACATAGATCAATGGAACAGAACAGAGACCCCAGAAATAAACCCAAGCATTTATGGTCAATTAATCTATGACAAAGATGGCAAGAATATACAATGGAGAAAAGACAGTCTCTTCAACAAGTGGTGGTGGAAAAACTGGACAGCCACATATAAAATAATGAGATTAGAACATTCCTGTTCACCATATACAAAAATAAACTCAAAATGGTTTAAAGACCTAAATGTAAGAATGGAAAACCATAAACCTCCTAGAAGAGAACACAGGCAATACACTCTTTGATATAAATTTTAGCAATATTTTCTTAGATCAGTCTAAGGCAAAAGAAATAAAAGCAGAAATAAACAAATGGGACCTAATTAAACATAAAGCTTTTGCACAGCAAAGGAAATCATCAACAAAACGAAAAGACAGCCTACTGAATGGGAGAAAATATTTGCAAATGATGACTGACAAGGGGTTAAAACTTAAAATATATATACAGTTCATACAACTCAATATAAAAAAAAACTCAATAAAAAAATGGGCAGAAGATCTGAATAGACAATTTCCCAAGGAAGACATACAGATGTATAACAGGCACATGAAAAGATTCTCAACATCACTCATTATTAGAGAAATGCAAATAAAAACAACAATGAGTTATCACCTCACACCAGTCAGAATGGCCATCATCAAAAAATCTACAAACAATAAAAGCTGGAGACAGTGTAGAGAAAATGGAACCCTTGTACACTGCTGGTGGAAATGTAAATTGGTACAACCACTGTGGAAAACAGTATGGAGGTTCCTCAAAAAACTAAAAATAGAACTACCATATGATCCAGCAATTTTACTCCTGGGTACATATCTGGAAAAAATGAAAATACTAATTTAAAAAGATACATGCATCCAAATGTTCACAGCAGCACTATTTACAATAGCCAAGACATGGAAGCAACCCAAGTGCCCATCAACAGATGACTGGATTAAGAAGATGTGACACACACACACACACACACACAAATAAAATACTACTCAGCCATAAAAAAGAATGAAATACTGCCATTTGCAGCAATGTAGATGGACCTAGAGAATATTATGCTAAGTGAAATAAATCAGACAGAAAAAGACAAATACTATATGATATAACTTACATGTGGAATCTAAAAACAAAGACAAATGACTGTATATACAAAACAGAAACAGACTCACAGATATAGAAAACAAACTTGTGGTTACCAAAGAGGGGAAGATGGGTGAGTGACATATTAAGAATATGGAATTAATAGATAAAAACTAATATATATAAAATAGATAAGCAACAAGGATATACTGTATAGCATAGGGAATTATAACAATTATCTTGTAATAACCAATAATGAAGTATAATCTGCAAAAATAGTGAATCACCATGCTGTATACCTGTAACTAATATAATGCTGTAAATCAAGTATACTTCAATGAAAAAAAGCAGTATGTCTCATTATAGCTCGCTTGAACCTTGCTCATACAGAAAGTTCTTAAATTTATAAAGCATCAAATACAAGAAACCAATATATTTATGTACGATTAATTTTTAGACAAAAATAAAAAAACCTAATAGCTTCCCAAACTGAATAACTTTAGATTAACATGTAATTACAAGGAGTACTATATGAAGTCTGAATACGGAAACCACTTTTTGTATTCACTGATTTTCTAATCTAACAGTTCGACTTGCATACATAAATAGCAGGACACACCGAGTTTTCTTGAGTACAAAGAAAACTTATTCCTACTACAAAAGAGAGCAGCTTCTACTCCATTCTGTGAGTTACAAAGGAGGCACAAATGTGTATAAGAATTTCTATGAAAAATGGGCTGAAAACTCCGTATTCCTAAAATTCCCACTTTGAGTGTAAAGTGAGGCCTCAGGACAAACACAAAAGCTCAGCAACCTCAGAAGGCCTTAATCTCAGAACTCAGCTGTAGGAGGGAAGTAAAAAGTGTGCCTGGACATGGAGGGAGGAGATTTGTTTTTTTGCATATTTAAGTTATTTGGGGAGATGGGGACAGGTTGTCACTTACTAGTTATTATACAACTAACATGTCTTTCTCAGCTTCTTGTGTTCTTACTGTGAAAACATTGATAATGTGATATAATAAAGCTGTGGTGAGGGTTTAACTAAATAGCATGGCCAATAAATAATACTCTTTTTTTTTTTTTGGCCTCAAGCTTTCTTAACACATAGCAAATAATATGGAGAAAAACTCTACCAACAATTAAATTATTTTATCCTACACTAAAGTCTTAACATTAGAATACTAAAAATCCAGAAGGAATGGATTTTGTCTTTAATGTCACCAGAATTTCCTTAGCTTTACAATTAAAACACTAAAAAAGCTCTAAGAAACAAGTCTCTTTAAATAAAAATATTTAAAGGTTTAATTACAACATTATTGAGATATAAGGACATTAAGCAATTAAAAAATAAAGCTTAGCTATACATACACAGACTTCAATTTCAGTTATAATTAATCTCTTACCTATTGTCAGTTGAAAGACCAGCTGTAGCTATCAGAGAGGAGGAACTAACGAAGACAAAATCATTGGCTGTTTTGTTATGACACTGCCAAGTCTGGAATGGTTATAAACAACACATGTTTATTGCTGTCACAAACAATTTTATAAGCAGGTAGATGTATCAATCAAAAAGCGATCATGTAATTTGTGGCTTACTTAAATCCTTGTGTTCTTTCCCCCACAGATTTTAGAAAAGTTGCAAGAGTAATACAGAGAACTCTCATATACCCTTTACCCCGATTCACCAATGTTTACCATTCTGGCACATTTGTTTTGCCTCTTCTTCTTTTTCACACACACACACACACACACACCCCTTTCCCTGAACCATTTAAATAAGATGCATACGTTATGACCTTTTATGACCTCCGCTTTTGTTCAACCAGAAGTTCAAAGGGAAACAAAAGGTTAATTTCAAATATTTTTCTTAGAATACTTGTGAAAATTTTTGTCTTAGAAAACAAAAACTAGCATTTTAGATGATCTCAGACTGAATTATTTATTTTCAGAAATATTTAAGCTTTCAAATACTTTTTCAAATATGTGAATAAAAACATATTACTAATAGTCAACAAATTAGAAAATTTACAATGTTTCTCAATATTCCATCAAACAATAACAAACTACTATGAGAGGTTTAGTCAGTTATAGAGGCTTCCAATTTATGTCTGTTCAGATGTTTCTCTTCAATAAAAATAAAATTTTAAAATATGTCAAAATCATCATATGAAAAAGTTCTCCTGTGAGTCACTTCCCCATTGCCCCCAACCACCACTGCAGCTGGGCTAGATGATATGTCTTTAAAACAAAATCTACTTTAATCCCCAAAAGCAAATAATGTTCGTTTTTAATCCAATTTGCCTTTTTAGAAGTTTTAAAAAAAGGCAGTCCCCTAAGAAACATAAACCTGTACAGTTGACCCTTGAACAACACAGGTTTGAACTGCATGGGTCCACTGACACACAGATTTTTTTCAATAAATACATACTACAGTACTACATGATCCAAAGTTAGTTGAATCTGTGGATGCAGGACCATGGATATGGAGGGCTGACTGCAAAGTTATATGCAGATTTTCAACTTGGGGAGGGTGAGGTGTCCAGTGTCCCTAACCCCTGTGTTGTTCAAGGCCCACCTGTACATTTAATCTGCTGCCTGAATGAAAATATGAGGAAAAATAAATATTCTTTCAAGGTACCCTCACCAACACTCCCTTGCTTGCTTTCACTTAGACCAGTACTTTATTCTAGCATTTAACCTTGGATGAATTACTGGAATTTTAACCCATATTCTTAATTTCTTTCTTGATAGATATTGCTTAGTCCTATAAAGGGCTTCACTAAAGAATCCATCAAATATAAATTCAGTGTTCTATGAAGCTGCGGAAGGTTCACTAAACCTGTGTGGTCCTGAATAGAGATGTATCTTTTTTTTTAAAGAGATGGGCAAGAAAATAGCACCAGCTATAGGATACCCTTTCTACTTTGTTCATAAGGGATAATAACTGCAGAAAAACAACCAGATGCACTGGTCTGTTGATAATTCTTTTTAGGTATCATAGCCACTGCCATTCAGTGAGGCTAGAAAAGGGCTTGAGTAACTCATGGGTTGCATGGGTCTCCAGAGTTACCATGTTGGTTCTATACAGGTTTCTTTTTATTTTTTTTTTAAATCTTTTTATTTTATTTATCCCTTGACTAATCATTGCATTTTTAATTAATTTTACTACTTTGGTCTTTATCAAGTGACTAATCCACTAGCTTTATTATTTATTTACATTTTCTGGTGAGATTTTTTTACTTTTCTATGTTTTTTTTTTTCCTTTCAGTTTTGAGAAATGATTGACATGCAGCACTGCATAAATTTAAGGAGTACAGCATAATGTTCTGGCTTACATACATCACGAAATAAGTTTAGTAACATCCATCACCTCGCATAGATATAAAATGAAAGAAAAAGAAAAAATATTTTTCCTTGTTCTGAAAATGCTTAGAATTTACTCTCTTAACAACTTCCATATATAACATGTAGCCGTGTTAATTATGTTAATCATGTTGTACATTACATACCCAGTACTTACTTACCTTTTACCTGGAAGTTTATACCTTCTGACTGCCTCCATCCAATTTCCCCTCTCCACCCCTGCCTCTGAGTAATCACAAATCTGATCTCCCCTTGCCATCAGAACCAGGTACTTTCATACAGGTTTATTTTCCAAGTTACCAGAGACTAAGGATTTTTATACCTCACAGTGTAATTTTCAACACAATACAAGGACAGAAACTTATAGTAAAGTGATTGAATACACAGGACTAGATAGATTTTATATTTTGGCTTTGATATTTCTTGCAAGTATATATTCTTGGTTTCTTTAAAATAAAAATTCAAAAAATTTTAAAGGTAGGAATTCTTGGCTTACCAGGTATGGCTTAGGCATACTTCCAGTAACTGGACAACATTTCCAGTTTGTTTGATACAAACTTAAGTATCCATCAGCATCAACTATTCCAAACTTAGAGAAAAAAAATATTTAAAAGTATTTAATACAAATAAAAAAGCACATATTTACCCTTACCCTCACTGTGAATCTCATATTTTAACTCTTAAACATTTGACTGATAAGTTGCTTGCCTTTTCACTTCACCTATGCATGGATCTAGTCCAGAAAAACATTTAGCTATTGCTTTAAAAAATTCCAGGGTGGATATAAAGGAAACTAACATCAGACATTCAATTTATTATACTAACCGACAGCATAGTCTGTATATTCTCTGTAAGTACTCCAAAAATAGGATACTGGATTTACACATTAAGCCATGTGACAAAGTTTTAGTATATATAAGATAAAAAACTGTTCATCTTAAAAAAGACAAAGTAAGGACTTCCAGAGATATACAACAAGGAAAACATGTAAACAACAGCAGAAAATGAAACAAAGTTTATCACAGTAAAAGAATTCCACTATGGAAACTCAGAGCATTTTGACTGGAAAGATGACAAAATAATACAGTAAGGGAGTATATGATACAGATCTTTTTTTTTTTTTTTTTTTTTTGCGGTATGCGGGCCTCTCACTGTTGTGGCCTCCCCCGTTGCGGAGCACAGGCTCCGGACGCGCAGGCTCCGGACGCGCAGGCTCAGCGGCCATGGCTCACGGGCCCAGCCGCTCCGCGGCATATGGGATCCTCCCAGACCGGGGCACGAACCCGTATCCCCTGCATCGGCAGGCGGACTCTCAACCACTTGCGCCACCAGGGAGGCCCGATACAGATCTTAAAATAAAACAAATGTCTAATTCGGACTCCTGCCCTCTCCCATCTACAGATATAACAACTATTAACAATTTCATAGTGTTCCCTTTCAGATTTGTTCTATGAATATTCAAACATTCATACATACAAGGATACAAGGCTTTTTAAAAATTATGATGATAATATACAGTTCTACAGTTACATTTTTTACTTATTAGAGCCATTTTTTCACATTGGTATGTATAAATCTACCTCATTCTTGTGCTGTGCAGTATTACACTATATAGTTGCATTGTAACTTTTTAAAGCTTTTCCTTATAGAATTTCCAATTTTTCCTATAATAAAAAGTGCTGCTTTGAACATTCTTGCATATACAACTCTGAGTATTTATATAGGATAGACATCTAGAAAAGAAAAAGCTCTGTCAAAGGGCATCATTTAAAATTGGTAGATGAAGCCAAAATTAAATCCTAAGTGGTAGTACCAATTTACACACCCATTTTTCTTACACATTAGTCAACACTGCGTACTACAAAATTATAATATTTGTTGATTAACAGAAATAAAGTCTCATTTTAATGTACATTTCTTTAGTTATTAGTGAGGGTTATTGGCCATGCATAGGGTTTTGTTTTTTTGATAAATTGTTCACATTCTTTGCCTTCTTTTTCATTGTCTTCTTACAAAACTGATAGGACTAATAATAGGAATATTAATCCACTGTTTACTATTTTTGTTACAGATATTTTTCTGATGTTTATCCTTTCTGTGGTTTATCCTATGTTTTCTGGAGTAGGTTTAGGTACGTTCTTCAGAAAGGGTATATGGAATGTGCTAATTCTCTGCATACTTAAAAATGTGTTTAGGGCTTCCCTGGTGGCGCAGTGGTTGAGAGTCCGCCTGCCAATGCAGGGGACACGGGTTCGTGCCCCGGTCCAGGAAGATCCCACATGCCGCGGAGCGGCTGGGCCCTTGAGCCATGGCCATTGAGCCTGCGCGTCCAGAGCCTGTGCTCCGCAACGGGAGACGCCACAACAGTGAGAGGCCCACGTACCGCAAAAAAAAAAAAAAGTGTTTATTTTGCCACCAAATTTAAATGACAGTTTGGATAGACATCGACCCCATTCCTTATCCATCAGAATTCTGTGCAACTGTTCTATTGTCTATTTGTAACCTCTATTTTTGAGGAGGCCAATGCCATTAATTTTAGATAGGGGGGTGAAGAGGTTGTAAGCAATCATTTTTACCCCTACTCCTTCCTAGAAGTTCTCTTTATCCTTCAGTTAAAAAACCCAAAAATCAAATAATCAGGCTGTGTCTAGGCATGTGCTGTTTCTCAATACTTCTGCTTAGTACTTGGTAGGCGCTTCTTTTTCTAAAATTCCATGTTTTGCTTTGGGGAAATTTTTATTTTATTATTCCTTTTAATATAATGTTTCTCTTCCATCACCTTTTTTCTTCTTCTATCTTTTAAACTTCTTTATAAATTTTCCTGGGTCTAGTCTCAATTTACTTCTTGGGTTATTTTCATCATGGGATAAATTCCAAATTTGTACCTCCCAGTCACAAACTTGATTTTCAAATACTTCCATTCTGCTATTCAGCCCTTATAATCAGTAGCTCCTCTACTCTCCTAATTTTAGGGTATCATATGTTTTTAACTTCCAAAAATTCTTTATTGTTCTACTGCCTTTGGTTCATAGAATCCCATTCTTGTTTTACAATGTAGGATCTTCCTAAATCCAAGGAATTATTCCTCACAGGTCATTTTTTTCTGTTAAATGCTCCCTTTTAGCCTCTTGGTTTTTCTGCAATGTCCAATGACTTCTGACAAAATGATCAGCATTACTGTGATATATTGTAGTATGAGTTATCTGTTCCACTTACTCCAGTAGGCTCCCCTACTAAGGGAGATAGCACGCTTAGGTGTTGTGCTCTTGGGCACCATCATGGCTAAGGTGCATCAACAGTAAGCTGACTGCCTATCAAAGAGACTTGGGCAGACAATAAGGAAGTTTGTTGTGACTTAAAATAGCCTATATAGAAGGTTGTAGTGAGTGTAAAATCTATAAAATAACTCCGAGTGTAGAAGGACTTGAATGCCACACTAAAGAATATGGGCCTTTGGACACAATGAGGAGGCTGCAGGTTCTTGAAAAGGATAATATGATCTCACCTATAGTGTAGTTATATAATTATGTTATTTGTTCTTTTTTCTTTTATGGCTACACCGCACAGCTTGTGGAATCTTAGTTCCCCGACCAGGGATCAAACCCACGCACTCGGCAGTGAAAGCACATGAGTCCTAACCACTGAACCACCAGGGAATTCCCTATGCTATTTGTTATATAACTTTGTTGACAACATAAAGAATGCATTAGAGA
Organism: Mesoplodon densirostris; assembly: GCF_025265405.1. NCBI lineage: Eukaryota > Metazoa > Chordata > Mammalia > Artiodactyla > Ziphiidae > Mesoplodon > Mesoplodon densirostris. The sequence goes on along the minus strand of NC_082663.1, from coordinate 100,003,916 downwards.
GATTAGGTCGAAGTACAGAGATTAGTTAGGAACAATGTAACATTGACAACCAAAGTGGAAAAATATGAGTACATAAGTGGTATGGATAGGTTATACAGCTGAAAGTACAGTAGAATTCTAAAGGCTTTTAGATTAAATCCCCTTAATTTCCCATTAAGGAGCAAAGAATGTTGCTAATTGGTATTAATAAATTATAAGCTCTCAATTTTGTTTCATAACTACATGAAAAATTATCACTGACTTCTGTGAAATGATAAGAGCCATCTGATAAAATGTGGTAGGCAAAAAGGTTGCAGCACACCATGACACAAGTAACACGTAAGGAGGGTGGAAGCTTTGGAGGTTGAGGGAAAACGAAAGGCAAGATGAACCATCAGCTAGGGCCAGTGTGAATGTTTTTAGTGAAGCATGGCCCTGAAGACAAAGAGCAGGCTGATTTCCCCTTCAGTAGTTGTTTAAAGTGCTAGTAAGATAGGAGTAGCAGAAAGAGGCAGTTTGAGGAAAGGATTACAGGAAGTGAAGCTGGTAAGAGCCAGGTTGGCAAACTTTTATTAAAAGGCCCATATAGTAAATATTTTAGGCTTGCCAGCTACAGTCTTTGTTCTCCTGAACTCTGTTGCAGTACTGGGAAAATAATCATAGAAAACAAATAATGAATGGGTTAGCTGTGTTCCAATATAACTTTATTTACAAAACAGGTGGCTAGGCCGTAGCTTGTTAACACCCTGTTCTGGAGCAGTGCTTCTCAAAACTTTAATGTTGTGTACAAATCACAAGAGTATCTGGCTAAAATGCAGATGGTGATTTGATAGGTCTGGACTAGAGTCAATAATCTGCATTTCTAATCAACTCCCAGATGTTACTTACTAGTTGGTATTTGACCATACTTTGAGTAGGTCCCAGAGGGTAAAGTAAGCAGATGTATTTAATAAAAAATGTGTAATATAAGATGGTCCTATAATCATTTGGTCCTTAAGCATCATATAAGAGAATTTTAATGGACATGTATATAATGTCTTTCCAGGAAGAACCAAGTGAATTTAAGTTTTGAGAGGAATTTCTTTAAAAAGAATTCATATAAGATGGATTAATACTTCACCATTAGCTCATTGAGCTGTTCTCTTCAGAAACCCAAATGAGTAATATTCATAAACCTTTAAAGAAATCAAACCATTTTCCCTATTTACATTTTTATAAACTACCTTATTTCCTTGATAGTTAAATCTCATTCTTGTAACTCTTGAATTGCCACCAGATCGGAAACAGGTTATTTGTTGAGAATGGCCCCATTCGAACATTCTCACACTTCCATCTTGAGCTCCTGTCAGATCTGCATTATAAGAGGGAAAAAATTGCAAATTTATTTCAGGAATCTTTGGCAAACTTATCTTTTAATCCAATGTGAAAATCTTTATGGAAGAAATACCTAAGAAATGAATCATAGTAAATTCACATGAATTTACCTTTTTATGAAATTTCACTTGAATACTCTCAATCTTAAAAACAGATAATTACATGGTGTTCTTTCATCTGATAGAACATATCCTCACACAAAACAACAGAAGCAATTAAATCAGACCTCTATAAACTTTATTTCCTTTTGAAATTATCTCACTTACACTTTAATAGCCTTTAGTAGATAATGTTTATGATAAAGAATCAAATTCTTGGAATTACTTAACTTTGTATGGTGACAGATGGTAACTAGACTTATCATGGTGATCATTTTGTAATGTATAAAAATACTGAATCAGTATGTTGTACACCTGAGACGAACACAATACTTTAACAAGTTAACCGTATTTAAAAAAAAAAAAAAAAACTTGGGATTTTTTTTTTCACACACACACACTGTATTTTATTTATTTATTTATTTATTTTTTATTATTTTTATTTTTTTTGTGGTACATGGGCCTCTCACTGTTGTGGCCTCTCCCGTTGCGGAGCACAGGCTCAGTGGTCATGGCTCACGGGCCCAGCCGCTCCGCGGCATGTGGGATCTTCCCAGACCGGGGCACGAACCCGTGTCCCCTGCATCGGCAGGTGGACTCTCAACCACTGCGCCACCAGGGAAGCCCCCGTATTTTATTTTATTTTATTTTATTTTATGTTATTTTATTTTATTTATTATTATTTTTTTTTTTGCTGTACGCAGGCCTCTCACTGCTGTGGCCTCTCCCGTTGCGGAGCACAGGCTCCGGACACACAGGCTCCGCGGCCATGGCTCGCGGGCCCAGCCGCTCCGCGGCATGTGGGATCTTCCGGGATCGGGGCACGAACCCTAGTCCCCTGCATCGGCAGGCGGACTCTCAACCACTGCGCCACCAGGGAAGCCCCCGTATTTTATTTTTACAAGAGATAAATAAACTGACACCAAGCATTGTAAATGGATGACCACAACAAAAGCACAATGACTGCAATTACCAAACACGAAACACACTCATACTATGTCATAATATTGACATTCAGTCCAGTAATCCTCCACGGTAACAGCTCCTTTACTTTGCACTTAAAATTGATTTGTATATTTTTTGCTTCTGAGTCCTTGTGGGATTTTTTTTTAATTCAAACAGAAAGTCACAAAAATTATAATCATCCTCATCAGTTCACTCAGTCCCATGTAATTAATTTTTTTTTATCTTGATCTTTTGTTAGCACTTTTATGAATTCATCAGTTTTCCATTAGCGTTCCGAAAATGCTTATTCATTCAGTTCAGCAGTATAAAATCTTGGGATTTTTAACAGCCAATTCTTATCAGTCATACTACTGATGTTTAAATTTATGCATTTTTCTCTGAGAAAAAGATTGTAGAAGGTCTTGAAAGTCATGCTAAAAAAATCATTTCTAATAGTTATTGTGACTGATCTGATATCTCAAATATATGTTATCTGTTTCATTAAGGAATATGAACAAACTAAATAATTATTAAATTCTTTACCATTTACTAATTGTGTGTTACTAGGAAACTTACTTAATCTCCCTAAGCCTATTTCCTTCTAGTAAAATGTATATAAGTCACTATAATAGTGATATATATCATTAATGATATATAAGTCACTGGACAGTTCTGAGAAGTAAATGAGATAATTCATATAAATCATTCAGAAATATGCCTAACATATAGGGCTAAATTTACATTAAGAATAGTTATCAGTATTAATGTGGTACAGAGGTAGTGAGAAATTATATTAATGTATGTAAAAATAAAGTATCTAGCATATTGCTAGTCATACATTAGTCAATTTTTCCTCATTCATTTCCAAGTATTTAAAATAAAGGAGCTTCTGGGTTTCCCTGGTGGCGCAGTGGTTGAGAGTCTGCCTGCTGATGCAGGGGACACGGGTTCGTGCCCCGGTCCAGGGGGATCCCACGTGCCGCAGAGCGGCTGGGCCCGTGGGCCGTGCTGCTGGGCCTGCACGTGTGGAGCCTGTGCTCCGCAACGGGAGAGGCCACAACCCTGAGAGGCCCGCGCACGGCAAAAAATAAATAAATAAATAAAAAATAAAGGAGCTTCAACCATTTTGACATGTTTTAACACTGGGCTGGGATGGAAGGGTGGGTAGAATTTCTTGAGACTAGGGCTGTTAATTCTATCCCCCCTCTCTTCTATAGGCTTGCCTAGCTTAATCAAAAAAATTAATTGGACTAGATGCATTTAAAAACCACTCAAATTTTTCTATTATTTATGGTTTTATTTAAATTTGAAAAAAATCCCTAATTATTAGTAGCTTATATGTAAAATGAAACACTCTCTTAAAGCCTTATAAACTAAAACTTAAAAAAACAAAGGTTTCATGACTTCACTGGTGGCACAGTGGATAAGAATCTGCCTGCCAATGCACGGGACACAGGTTCAATCCCTGGTCTGGGAAGATCCCACATGCCGCAGAGCAACTAAGCCCAGGCACCACAACTACTGAGCCTGCACTCTAGAGCCCGCATGCCACAACTACTGAGCCCGTGCACCACAACTACTGAAGCCCGCGTGCCTAGAGCCTGTGCTCTGCAACAAGAGAAGCCACTGCAATGAGAAGCCCGTGCACCGCGACGAAGAATAGCCCCCGCTCGCCACAACTGGAGAAAGCCCGTGTGCGGCAACGAAGACCCAATGCGGCCCAAAATTAATTCTTTAAAAAACAAAAACAAACAAACAAAAAACCCACAAACGTTCCTATAACCAGGTTGTCTGAGCAAATATTCCTTATTAGTAAGTAAAGTATGTTAAATCATATACATGTAAGGAAAGAGTTAAATGCAACCTTAAAAATCTTAATATATTCATTTTTTGTTTTTGAAATGGGGCTTTCCTTTTAAGACTTACATTTCTATTTCAGTTCAACCTATTAGATTAACTTCTAGAAAATTTCCCTGGAGTAGAAGTCCAAAAGTTTTGGTTTACAATGACTAAGATTTAAAAAAAAATCTACTCCAAAGGAAGGAAGGAACTATTTTGAGGTATCTGTAATTCAGAGTAAAATTTTTAAAAAACTTGTTTCAAAACATTTCCAGTATATGAAAGGAGCCTATTGTTGAACTAAATTACTATCTGTGAGACTTGTTCATGACATGAAAAAATATACTGTAAAAAAATTTCAGTGATTAATCTAATTAGCATTTAACTTTTCAAGTCTCTTATCTGCCAGTTACAGTAGTTCTTCTCTGAATGGAGAAAGTACTTACTGCAAGACAGAAGTTACATGATATTACCTAATAACTCTGAAAATAAGTCCATTAATTGCCTTTGAAGCTAGGGATTATTTTATTTAAATTTATGGGCTTGAGGTAGAGCCTATTTATAAACTAGTCACCTGTCATTATACATGCTTTGGGACTGAGAAATAATGAAATCCCTTCAATATTTCAGGAAATTTCTAAACCCTATTGTACAGAGTAAGGATAGATTTTAAACAATGCCAAATTTTCTTGCTGCAGGATTAATAGTATTTAAGTTTTGTATATAAAACACCTTTGACTCCTTCCTCTATATGCTTCATGATTGTTTTTAGTTCTTACTTTACATTAGACTTGTAGATAGAAAACATATACTTCTAGTGTTGAATAAATTTGATATAGTGAAAACAGGCTAATTTTCAATATTATTTTATACCTCTAGCATAAGTAACAGAAGTTACCCTCTTCATCTTAAATATATGGTTCTCTTCAACCCTTTTATTAGACACTGGTATATAACTTTGATAACAGATGCTTACAGCACTTATTATAATTAGGTAGAAAAGAACACTGGTTCTGCCACTCCTATTTTATCAAAACATCTCTCATAAAAAAGGTGGTACAATTTTTTTATAGGTTATTAAATTGGAGGGACATGAGTACCTTTTAATTAACATGCACTATTTTCACTATTTTTGTTACTGTGTAGTAGGACAATTTGATGAAGGGCACTACTTAAAAATTATATTAAAAAAAACTTGGAATACACACATGTCAATGTGAATACTGATTCCAACCCATCAGTTAAAGTTGTCTCTATTATTTTTTCTCTGCTTCAATACTTCCAATAAATCCCCCATTAAATCTTTGTTAAAGGAAGAAAACTTTTGAGATTCCTAGGAAGATTAACTAAAAATAAATATATCCTTCCTCAGAATGTAAGAATGTAATAATAACCGTTTCCTATACTTACTATTAGTGTATCTGATAAAAGACAAACTGACAAAATATTAATAAAATACAAACTGATTATGAGGAGGCTACAAATGACCCAGATATGGTTCTGTTCTATGTAATAAAAAAGGAGTGATCCAGTTATTAAAACAATAATTATCAACTACAATTTAACATTGTGCAGAGTCCAGAAATGTTCAAAAATAAAATGTGATAACAGAAATATTCAGTCAAAATGCTAAAAATGTACATGTTAAGTTAGCCTTCTCTATTAATTCAGGAAAATCACTTTTTCTATTTTTACCCAATTTTGAAGTGATTTTACTTGCTAGCAAACATTCCCTACAAAAAAATTAAGTGTTGACTACCTTTCAATTGAAACTAAAAGTTTCCTTTAAATTCCTTAAAATAATGGCTAATTATTATCAACTTACAGTAAGGAAGAGATGGATGAGAAGTCATTCTTCTGACATTATTAATGGCTTTCTTAATCATCTGTTAACAAAGAAAAATCATTCTTTTATAGTTACAATAAAAAGTAGTATTAAAAATTTAAATTGTGACAGGAGATTCAAATAACATTTATTTATTTTTACATGATTCCATAACTATCATAATGGGTGCTAAAAATACTAAACATGGTAACAGAAATGAAATTTAATAGCTCAGCTCTCTAACATTTAAGTGTACATACATTTTCTGCATCATTACCTAGTATCTAAGAACAAATTCACCTCAAGAATTTAGTCTTACCTCCTTTCTTGCCAATTCTTTTCTTATCCCATTAAATTTATTGGAACAATCCTGAATAGTATAAGGTTAAAAAGACAGATAGAAGCATGTGAAAAAAAAAAAGAGGTAAACAGAAAACTATAAATTTTTAACTGATAGTTTGGAACTATTTATTTACCCATTTTAAAATTATGCTTTGAGTGATTTACATAGCCTGTCAAATAAGAGTAAACTAAATACATGAAATTAAAGGGATAATTTAATTTATAGACTATTTCCTACTTATAACTGTAACTATAGTTATAGGTTATCCTAAGTTTGTAGCACCAGTTCATGTACATTTTGTTGTTATTGTTCTTTTGGATTTTAATTTGTTCAATTAGCCTAAAGCTGTAAGTAAAGTGGGGATTTGGGAGGGAGGGAAGGAACTAGGCCAGCAGAATCAGTGAGGGATAGAAACACTGAAAGATATATATGGCTGCAGTTATACTCCAAAATAGCAGAAATTGGTCATAACTAGTATCCCTTTTCATTAGCATTCATAATTTAATAAAATAATAGGATTAAGAAAATATTTGATCAAATTCTCTACACACAAAAAACAAACTTCTGAATGTTACTTCTGTTTAGTAAACTTCATGTTTAAATCCCTTGCCCCCTTAATTTAGAAAAAGTCTAAAGATTCCTGTTCTTTCTTTTAATTATCATTTTTTTTCTGGTAAGAGTATCAAAGGAAAATCATGAGTAAAAAATAAAAGAAAGTTAAATAAGTTTCTGAAAGCATATGTAGAATATTATAAGGGAAAGAAATCATTAATTATTTTAGAAGATCCATATAAAAAGGAACCACCTTATTATACGGGTGTCTTTTTCCTGAGGATGGAGTGGGATAATCCTAATACTTATGTTTACAAACCACAATGACCCCAACTAAAAAAGATGTCCTTCTAACATTTAAATAGGAAGAAAATTCAGTCCTAAGAGGAATAACAAAGGTAAGTTTCCATATTATAATATTCTGGAGAATAAACAAATATTTTCTGAGCACCTACTAAATGTTAAGCACTATTCTACTTAGAGATCATCAATATATAAGGCAGGCATAACATAATCTCTCAAAGAGCTTGCATTGCAGAGGGTATAAAAAAAAGACAACCAAATAATGAATAGATAATTTCCATTATCTAATTTCTATTATCTCATCTGATGATGAGATGATAAAATGGGATAATATGACGATCAAATGAGATAACAGTATGACTGGCAGTAGCGTAGGGAGGAGCAGATACCTTTGCTAAGGAAGCAAGGGAAATCTCTGGGAATTTGAGTTGAGATCTGAATGGTAAACAGAAGAAGAGTATTTCAAGCAGAAAACAAGGTAAAGGCTCTGAGCTTGATGTGCTCAAGTGACAAAAAGAAGGCCACTGTGACCAGAGCAAAGAGAATCAGGTGTGGAAACAAGGGAGATGCTGCTGCAGAGGCTGGCAGAGTTTAAATCACATAGGGCCTTAGAGGCCATGTTAAGGACTTGTTTTAAAGCTGTACTGGGAAATCTTAAAGTTTTAAGCATGGGAGTGATAACCTGAATGACGTTTTAGAAAAAAGTAACTCTGCCTGCTATGTACAAAACAGAGGGAGCAGTACAGAAGCAGAGAGACCAGAAAGAAAGCTGTTACAGGAAGAATTGTATCATATTCTCTGAAAATGGAGTTGGAAAAAGTGCTTATTATTTCTTTTTGTATATTTTGTATATTCTCTTTAAGTTATTTAAAAGATAATAATATCAGTAGGTTTTACAAATGAATTTTAATGTATCTGTCCATTGGAAAAAATTTAACTATTAATGACCAACTCTTTTCTTTTGAATAATCACTAGATTGCTTTTCAAATTCTTAATACTTAAAACACTCCTACCTGAAATCAATGAGTGAAGGGGAATGGAGGGCTTTAACACAAGCTCTACCACAATTTGAGATAGTGACCTGAGTTAAATTCCTTGACCTTTCTGGATCTCAAGCTTCATCTAAAGAATGCTAAGTAGAAGTAATTACAACAGCTACAACAGATATCTCAAACAATAATAAGGTTATATGAGTGATAAAGGAACTGCATTAAGTATAAAATATTATCAGGTATTATTAAAGATGACTGAGACTTTACTTAAATAATTACCCTTACAAAAACCACCTACCACCTAGAAAGCCATGGAAAGAATTGCTGGTGCTGGGTTTCTTTGGTTCTGTGTATCAATTCCTGTACCCTAAGTGTCAACAAAGGAATCTCATGTGGGTATAAACATGGATCACATCTTAGGTAATCAGGGCTCAAGAAGATCCTCCATTACTTCAGAAAAATTGTTTCAGTTCATCTGCATATTATATTTTGCTTAAATTAAAAAAAATTTGTATCATTTTTATTTGTTCAAAAAAAGAAAAATTTATTTGTCTCAGCATCAACTAACAGTTATTAGTTGATAATCATTTAAAAATATTATCTAGACTAGGGGTTGGCAAACCTTTTTCGTAAAGAATTAGATAATAAATGTTTTGGACTCTATGGGCATACAGTCTCTGCTCAGATACTCAATCCTACCACTGTAATGTGAAAGCATCCATAAACAAGATATTTTAAAAAATGAGTGTGGCTATGTTCCAATAAAACTTTATTTATAAACAATAAAATCTGAATTTCATATAATTTTCATGTGTCACAGAATACCATTCTTCTTTTGATATTTTTTCAACGGCTGAAAAATACAAACACCATTCTTAGCATGTTGTCGACACAACAGGTAGGAGGCAGGATTTGACCCATAGGCCGTAGTTTGCTGAGGCCTAATTTGGAGCAGTAAGTTCCAAATAATTATTACTTAAAATACAGCTCTTTGTATTTTCAATTATTTATTTAAAATAATTTTTGTTATCCTTTTCAAATGAAAACATATTATTCTTCAAATCAAAATTTATAATTTCCAACAAGTATGACTTATTAAAAAAATTAAGAATTAAAAAAAATATTTACATCATCTTTTATCTATTAAGTTAGAGAGAAAAACAGGACATTTATACACAAATATTTTTAACTTTACATACCACTGATGCTCCTCTGCCAGTCTGTGTACTACCAAGCCATGGCATGTTAATTGGAGTACCAGGATTGCTATGTGTGTATGGGGTTGTACCCTGCACAGCTGTTAAATCATCACGAGCATGTATAACCAAGAAATCTTCTGACCTACAAAGGAATATCAGCCAGAATGAAAGCAACCCATCAGTTCTTTATTTCTTCTGTTATACCTGAAAGCTCTAACATATGACTTTGTACTTCCCTTTAAAATTAATTTTCTTCAGCTCTTAACTCTCAACTCACAGACAACAATTTCATACATGAACAATTTCAGATCCCTTCACCTTCTCTTCTAACCCTCGATTCCCTCTTTAAAGCTCCAGCCACCCCTTCTTTACTCTTTAGCATATCAATTTCCACTTTGCTTACAATCTAGGACTATTCCTTTAAAAAATCATTTGAAAGGTATAGTTCTGTGGATGTCATTATTCGTACTGCAAGGTCACCAAATAAAAACAAAGTATAAGGGTACCCTTTGGTTTCCATTTCTATATCATCATCTACCCAAGTATAGATCTGTGTAGCCAGAATTCCAGAAACATCTAGTTCTTGAACATCATGGCTTGAAGCAATTGCTATGCAGTTTCTATTCGCCTGAAAAATAAATCATACAGTACATTTTAAATAAAAATGCATAACATGTATATGTGCTACTTTTGAAAATGGAGACTACAAAACAGCCTCTAGAAATGATAACTTTAAGGTATAGAATAAATAGTATTTTCACAAATAAATATTTTAAATTAATTTTAATAAATAACTTTGAGTGAAATAATCATCAGCTTGAGCTTGGAGATATGTTTTTATTTATTTATTTATTTTTTTTTTTTCTTTTTGTGGTATGCGGGCCTCTCACTGTCGTGGCCTCTCCCGTTGCGGAGCACAGGCTCCGGATGCGCAGGCCCAGCGGCCATGGCTCACGGGCCCAGCTGCTCCGCGGCATATGGGATCCTCCCAGATCGGGGCACGAACCCGTATCCCCTGCATCGGCAGGCGGACTCTCAACCACTGCGCCACCAGGGAGGCCCTGGAGATATGTTTATATTCTAAAAATTCCAGAGCATCCAACAGAAAGCCAGCTATAAATGGAAATACATATGCCACTTCATTTCTTCTCCCAGCACTGTCTCTCTAGTCTACTAGAATGGTATAACCTCCCTAAGGTTTACACAGTTCAGAAATGTGGAGTGAGATGTTGAACAATATAGGGGCCCTGGGAGGTAAAGAAAGGTAAGGGAGATAAGGAACTCCAAACTAAAGAAACAATGGTGAATTATTCAAATAAGATGGTATCACTTTCACCTAAAGCCTTTCAATCTTAGGCAAGACAAACAGAATTTGGGAAAGGGTCACAAAGAAGAGGTGAAGAAGAGTGAGGGAAGTATGTCAGAAAAAATCATAAATGAAAAGTTGGTCAGATTAAGTGATAGAAAATTTTAGACATCTACAAATTTAAAACATGTATCTCTAAAACAGAAAATGGAAAGATATTGACAGCAAATAGAAAACAGGATTAGTATTTCCATTATGTAAAATGCTAAATACAAACTAATAAGAAAAAACTGAGACCCCAGAGATATGTGAGAAAAGGATATTAACTATACTGTTGGAAGGTAATTCTCCATGGGACTCCCCACTTTTGCATGTCTTGTGAGTTAGTCAATGACTGACTTTGTTTCACAGTATTATTGCCAGGATGTCTATATAGTTATAGTCTCTCCCTCCAGATCAAAAGGCAGATATGCTTAATGTACATTAGAAAAGATTTGGTTATCATTGGCCTTCTTGCTGTCACTTTGTGGGAACTGTACCTCAGGGAACCAGAGCAAAAATGCTACATTCTAGTTTTTGCTATTAGTAATAAACTGTCCTTTGTCTCTGGTCTTGTGTCTTCTAACAGTATCCATTAAACTGTGAAAGCTAACTTGTTCCATTGAATGCAGGGGAAAATCTCAGATCCTTCACAGTGCTTGACACAGATAATTCACAACTGAACAAATGGGGGAAAAGTTCAATCTCATCAGCATTTTAAATTACTGCAATTTAAAGCAAAGGATATTTCTTAGCTACAAATTTAGCAAAGATGTAAAAACAATATATCTGAAGAAGTAAAAATTAAACAAGTACACTCTTACAGAATCAACAGGAGACTTTGTATATGTGGATGACTGTTCATTACTAGTTACTTATATAATACATCCAAGTAAGAGAACAAAGCTAGTTTGTTTTATAGCACAAAATATTAAAATCTTATTTTCTTCAGGGGAAGGAAGTTGTGTAATATGTATATATCATATTATATAGATATTATGTCATGAGAACTGCCTGGCTAAGGGGCTAATCCCAAACTTGCCTGCTATGAACAGAACTAGTCACTGTGAGGGAGAGTCTATGAGGAATATGAGACAAAGAACACAGGGAAAGATGAGGACAGAATGACAAAGGATCCCCAGTGGTCCAGTGGGTAAGACTCTGCACTTTCACTGCTGAGGGTGTGGGTTCAATCCCTGGTCAGGGGACTAAGATCCCACAAGCCACACGGTGCGGGCAAAAAAAAAAGACAGACATAGCATAGGAAGATGAAGAATCAACTAGAAGTCCCTATACATTTTGCAGTAAGGCAATTAGGGAAGATAGGAGGGGAAAATGACTAAGATAAATTTCAATCTTGGACCACTGTACCTAAGGCTACCTCTTCTGTAAGTAGCTTATAGACTCCTCTAAGGAGGATATTGAGTAAGAAAGCTAAGGAGTACAAAGAAAACACTCTAGTTGGGCAGCTATTATAGCTGAAAGTCAAAGAGGGAGAATCTCTGTGAGTCACATATAAGCTTAATTTTGATCTATACGAAGAACCACATTCAACATATTCATATAAAGAAAACAGGAAACATTATCTTTGGATTAGCTGCATGTGTTGTATAAATTCTAAAGGCAGGGGACTTCCCTGACGGTCCAGTGGTTAATATTCTGTGCTTCCACTGAAAGGGGCATGGGTTCAATCCCTGGTCGGGGAACTAAGATCCCACATGCCAAAAAATAAAAATAAAAAATAAAATAAATAAATTCTAAAGGCAACTGCATATATAAATACTTGAGACCTCTCTCTGTGTAGTAATAAAACATTTTATCTGCTATATATCCAAGATCAAATAAATTAAGTTATCAAACAATATAATCACTTTATAAAATAAAAAATGTACTCACATTGCAATTTAAGGAGTAGAAAGTAGCTCTGGGAAAGGGAAACACTGCTACTGAATAAACTGACAGACAGGAGACATTCTCCAACTATGAATACTTAATCAAAGGTAAGAAAAATGTCTATGTACTTACTTTATTAACAGCAAAGGCAGTAATGATATCAGATTCCTTATGAATAATTCTTGCTTTACCTCCAGGATATCCCGAATCTGCTTCTATCTAAATGGAGGGAAAGAAAATACAAAAATACAGTGATTTTAGTGAATGAAAAAACATAATATATGTTAGTCTTTCATTTAATACTTGCATAAATTAAGAAACTTTTCAGATATTTCAAATCCAAAGGTACTATTTTACATGTTACTTATTTCTAAAACAAAATTTGGCAAGAGGAATTTACATCTTTTCAAATTTGCTTTTTCACATATAAAAAGATCATTGATATACAACTTCATTAACTGCTTATGTTCTTAAGCTGCGATAAGTTAACTTTAAGACATTCTAATTATTAACGTTAAGATAAGTTTACCGCGTTTCTTAGTATTATAATCCTTTGATAATATTTTAAATATTTTAATATTAAAAGGTCAGAAGGTAAATATCTTAGGTTTTGAAGACCAGTAAAGAATTATGTTGCATATTCTTTTTTAAAACAACCTTTCAAAAATATAAAAACCATTCTTAGCTCATGGCCTACAGAAGAACAAGTAGGACACAGCCAGCTGAGTATATTTTGCTGACTCTTTGTCTAAAATAACTTTTAATTTATAAAAGAACCCTGAAATCTGGAAAGGCACAGTAATTTGCCCAAGTCAGTAATCATTTTAATAGCTGAATAAACCATAATTCAATATATTTTAGACAAGGGAAATATATTTGACCTTTTGCTTATCCCACAGAAGGCATATACACCTTTCAACTCAGAAGAGAGTACTGTATAAAATCAACATTCACTAAAATAAACAGAGGTAAAATGAAGAGGCAATTGTTAAGAGTTGGAGATGTTACTTAATGTACTATTTTGTTTCATTTTATTTTATCCTCTCTAACCTTCAACCTTTAACATGAATTATTATAAAATATTTCACAACTCATTGTGCAGTGCAGAAGTTATTAATTTGAAATCAGAAAACATATTTACTTCCTGGAAAATTTAGATAAAATATCACCAATCCCCATCCATTGTTTGACCACAGAACTGAGTAGGGTGAGCAGTATTTTTAAAAATGGCAACTAGGATGACAGTTCATTTGCAAAGTTGAAAGAGACATAATATAATCAAACCAAAATAACCATATGCAATCAAAACTCACAGTCACTCGATGTAAAGATGTCAAATATACTCTAATCTTAAATGCAACTGGATAACAAACATGAAAGAATTTAACTGCGCGTACCAGCATTTTGGTTGATTTCAGGGTCAACTTCTTTTCTAAATAAAGTCTTAGTTCTGGTTGAGGTCCATCATCCAGTAAGAATGTCTAAGTCAAATTCTGTAATTTCATGACCAAAATCCCAACTTAACCACCTATCTGCCTGGTATCTAACGTACACTAAGTGTCCACTACTGGGTTTTGAAGAAATTGGAAATAAAGACAAATGATATTTCCATGGAATAGAGGGATATGCTATTTGCTGGTAATGAATGGGTGGGTGGAAAATTTCAGTTTCACCGGCAGCACTTCTTCAAACTTTACACTCACGGAGAGGAAAGCATGAACTTCATAAAAGCTTCTTCAGTGTGGGAATACATTCCTGTCCTTTCATTATCGATTTACTGAAACATTGTTTCTTAATAGTGTGGTCCCAAGAAGACCTGCATGAGAATCAATTAAAGGGGGTGGGTGGGGTAGGAGGAATGGTGTTTGGCATCAAGAGTGTATGCATATTTAATTTTGAGAAAAATCATAAGTTCTAGGAGATGAATTTGGAGAAGTAGGCAGAGTTTAGTTTGCACAGGGCCTTAAAAGCCATAATAAAGAATTCAGGTTTTATTTTAAGGTTAGAAAATGACTGGAGGGTTTTGATAATTCTGGATCTTGTGGGGCAAAACATAAAGGGCGTGAGACTGGCTGCCAGGAAACTAGTTAAGAGGCAGCTACAGTAGCTGAAGTAAGAGGCAGTGGTGAATTTGACTAGGGGAGTAGGTATGGTGGTACTGATTAAGTGGTTAGCATTAGGATAAATTATGCCAATGGGCTGAGACTACAGTAGTGAGTAAAAGAGAGGAAGCAAGGGTGACTCCCAGCTTTCAGACCATTCGCAAAAAATGATACTGAGACAAAAGTAAAGGAAAGAATAGGTTTAAGGGGCTTCCCTGGTGGTTCAGTGGTTGAGAGTCTGCCTGTTGATGCAGGGGACATGGGTTCGTGCCCCGGTCCAGGAAGATCCAACATGCCGCACAGCAGGTGGGCCCGTGAGCCAGGGCCGCTGAGGATGCGTGACCGGAGCCTGTGCTCCGCAACGGGAGAGGCCACGACAGTGAGAGGTCCACGTATCACACACACACACACAAAGAATAGGTTCAGGTTGGGATTAGGGTAAGATAGAAAATTCTATGTTTTGACACTGAGGGGGAGATAACTACTAGATTATATATGCAAGTCTGGACTTCATGAAATGAGCGAGGCTGGAGAGAATTAAGAATTGTCAGCCAATGGATGATATTTAAGCCATCAGATAACCCAAAGAGAAAGTAAGATAGAAAGAGAAAAGGTTAGAGAACTAAGTCCTGGAGCACCTAACATTCCAAAGATAGGAAAAAAAAAAAGACTGGTCATTTCAGGAGTGGGAAACAGCACTGGGAAAGATAAATACTGACACTGAATAAACTGAAAGAACAAGAAACATTCTACAACTATGAACTTAATAATCAAAGATGATGTTATGGGAACCAAGTGAAATAAGAGTTTCAAAAAAGTAGCTGGGATCAACACTACCAAAGAATACTGAAAAGTTGAATTTAAAAAGACAAGAGAATTGACTACTGAAACTAGTGTAGTCATACACTAGGACAATCTCAGTGGAGAGGGCTGGAGATAATACTTAACTAGGTTAGAGAAACATGTACCATCTGGTGAACAGGAAAGGAAGTCCACTGGGGAAGGTTCACAGGGGCATTCAACTGAGTTGATAATGTTTTATTTCTGAAGCTGGGTAGTTCCTACATGGTATGTGCAATACTACTCTTTAAGTCTTCTTGAATAACTTTACAGGCAACTCTGTAATTGAATTTTCCTAGGTAAAGGCTTAGAGAAATCAGGCAATAGATTCTCAAAGGCAGATTTTTTGGTTTTCATTTTAAAGTAAGACAATAAAATATATTTGCTTTTGTTGAGGAGAATAATTTAAGAAAGGTAAACATTTATCATGGAGGTGAGATGAGGAATAAATACTGAAGCAAAGTCCTTGGGGAGGTAAGAGCACACAGGATCAGTGCACAGGTGGAAGATCTGGCTTTGGATAAAAGAGTGACAGTGACATCTACTGTGAGAGGAGGCAGAACAAAACATCTGTACATAGAGCAGAAGTTAGATTTGATGGTGGGACAATATGGTGGGCTAAATCTCTGCTGACTGTACTTATTATGACAGCAAAACAAGGTCATTCATAGAAAGTAGTAAAGAAATATTGGAAGTTTGAGGTAAGAGGGAAAAAGTGGGGAGAATGGAAGAGAATGAAGAAATAATTATGATGGTGGAATAGTTTAATTTGGGATTGTGGCTGTAAATTTTAAATAAGGCAAGCCCCCATGGTTTATGCTTTTTCTTCATCCATGTTCAGCTATTTGGATGCAGACACAGAGTAGACAGAGAGTTAGGTTTAAATAGGTTTGGGAATTTTCAAGGCAAGTACAGTGTAGAGAGAACAGGGCAAAAAGGTTGAGGTTTGCAAGGGGCTGATCATAATGATGGATCATGGAATATAAGCTGGGAAAGAAAGGAACTGAGGACATGATACAGGCAAATAAAAATACATAATTCACATGTGCTACAAACACTGAAAGTCATATGACATAAAATCAGAGTAAAAAAATCACAATGGGGAGAGGAGCTTCAAGATGGCGGAGGAGTAAGACGTGGACATCACCTTCCTCCCCACGAATACATCAGAAATACATCTACATGTGGAACAACTCCTACAGAACACCTACTGAATGCTGGCAGAAGACCTCAGACCTCCCAAAAGACAAGAAACTACCCCACGTACCTGGGTAGGGCAAAAGAAAAAAGAAAAAACAGACAAAAGAACATGTACGGGACCTGCACCAGTGGGAGGGAGCTGTGAAGGAGGAAAGATTTCCACACACTAGGAAGCCCCTTTGCGGGCAGAGACTGCTGATGGCGGAGGGAGGAAGCTTCGGGGTCACGGAGGAGAACACAGCCAACAGGGGTGGGGAGGGATTCTCGCACAGAGGATTGGTGCTGACCAGCACTCACCAGCCCAAGAAGCTTGTCTGCTCACCCACCAGAACCAATGGGGGCTGGGAGCTAGGGCTTCGGAGGCCAGATCCCAGAGAGAGGACTGGGGTTGATGGTGTGAACACAGCCTGGAGGAGCTAGTGCACCACAGCTAGCCAAGAGGGAGTCCAGGAAAAAGTCTGGAGCTGCCGAAGAGGCAAGAGACTTTTTCATGCCTCTTTGTTCCCTGGTGTGCGAGGAGAGGGGATTAAGAGCTACGCTTAAAGGAGCTCCAGAGATGTTTCCGAGCTGCGGCTATCAGCGCAGAGCCCAGAGACGAGCATGTGACACTAAGGCTGCTGCTGCAGCCACCAAGAAGCCTGTGTGTGGGCTTCCCTGGTGGCACAGTGGTTGAGAGTCTGCCTGCCGATGCAGGGGACACGGGTTCGTGCCCCGGTCCCGGAAGACTCCACATGCCATGAAGTGGCTGGGTCCGTGAGCCATGGCCGCTGAGCCTGGGCATCCGGAGCCTGTGCTCCACAACAGGAGAGGCCACAACAGTGAGAGGCCTGCGTACCGCAAAAAAAAAAAAAAAAAAAAAAAAAAAAAAAAAAAAAAAGAAGCCTGTGTGCATGCATAGGTCACTATCCACACCTCCCCTCCTGGGAGCCTGTGCAACACACCACTGCCAGGATTCCGTGATCCACGGACAACTTCCCTGGGAAAACACACGGCGTGCCTCAGGCTGCTACAACGTCACGCCAGCCTCTGCCGCTGCAGGCTCGCCCCGCACACCGTACCATTTCTTCCCCCCGGCCTGAGTGAACCAGAGCCCCCGAATCAGCTGCTCCTTTAACCCCATCCTGAGTGAAGAACATACACCCTTAGGCGACCTACATACAGAAGTGGGGCCAAATCCAAAGCTGAACCCCAGGAGCTGTGCGAACAAAGAAGAGAAAGGGAAATTTCTCCCAGCAGCCTCAGGAGCAGTGCATTAAATCTCCACGATCAACTTGATGTACCCTGCATCTGTGGAACACCTGAATAGACAACGAATCATCCCAAATTGAGGAGATGGATTTTGGGAGCAACGATATATATATATTTTTTCCCTTTTTCTCTTTTTGTGAGAGTGTATACGTATGCTTTGGTGTGTGATTTTGTCTGTATAGCTTTGCTTTTACCATTTGTCCTAGGGTTCAGTTGGTACTTTTTTTTTTTTTTTTTTTTTAGTATAGCTTTTAGTGCTTGTTATCATTAGTGGATTTGTTTTTTTGGTTTCGTTGCTCTCTTCTGTCTTTCTTTCTTTTTCTTAATTCCTTAAAAAAATTTTTTTTAATACTTATTTTGTATTTTACACACTTTATGTTATTTTATCTCTTCTTTCTTTTTTTCTTTTTTTTCTCATGTTGATTCTGAGCTGTGTGGGTAACAGGCTCTAGGTGCTCCAGCCAGGCGTCGGGGCTTTGCCTCTGAGGTGGGAGAGCCAAGTTCAGGACACTGGTCCGCAAGAGACCTCCCAGCTCCACGTATTATCAAACGGCAAAAATCTCCCAGAGATCTCCATCTCAATGCTAAGACCCAGCTCCACTCAACGACCAGTAAGCTACAGTGCTGGACACCCTATGCCAAACAACTAGCAAGACAGGAACACAACACAACCCATTAGCAGAGAGGCTGCCTAAAATCATAATGAGGCGACAAACACCCCAAAACACACCACCAGACGTGGACCTGCCCACCAGAAACACAAGATCCAGCCTCATCCACCAGAACACAGGCATTACTCCCCTCCACCAGGAAGCCTACACAACCCACTGAACCAACCTTAGCCACTGGGGGCAGACACCAAAAACAACGGGAACTATGAACCTGCAGCCTGCGAAAAGGAGACCCTAAACACAGTAAGCTAAGCAAAATGAGAAGACAGAGAAACACACAGCAGATGAAGGAGGAAGGTAAAAACCCACCAGACCTAACAAATGAAGAGGAAATAGGCAGTCTACCTGAAAAATAATTCAGAATAATGATAGTAAAGATGATCCAAAATCTTGGAAGTAGATGGAGAAAATACAAGAAACGTTTAACAAGGACCTAGAAGAACAAAAGAGCAAAAAAACAGTGATGAACACAATAAATGAGATTAAAAATTCTCAGGAAGGGATCAATAGCAGAATAACTGAGGCAGAAGAACAGATAAGTGACCTGGAAGATAAAATAGTGGAAATAACTACTGCAGAGCAGAATAAAGAAAAAAAGAATGAAAAGAATTGAGGACAGTCTCAGAGACCTCTGGGACAACATTAAACGCATGAACATTCAAATTATAGGGGTCCCAGAAGAAGAAGAGAAAAAGAAAGGGACTGAGAAAATATTTGAAGAGAATATAATTGAAAACTTCCCTAATATGAGAAAGGCAATAGTTAATCAAGTCCAGGAAGCACAGAGAGTCCCATTACAACAAATCCAAGGAGAAACACACCAAGACACATATTAATCAACCTATCAAAAATTAAATACAAAGGAAAAATATTAAAAGCAGCAAGGGAAAAACAACAAATAACACACAAGGGAACCCCCATAAGGTTAACAGCTGATCTTTCAGAAGAAACTCTGCAAGCCAGAAGGGACTGGCAGGACATACTTAAAGTTATGAAAGGGAAAAACCTACAACCACGATTACTCTACCCAGCAAGGATCTCATTCAGATTTGATAGAGAAATTAAAACCTTTACAGACAAGCAAAAGCTGAGAGAATTCAGCACTACCAAACCACCTGTACAACAAATGCTAAAGGAACTTCTCTAGGCAGGTAACACAAGAGAAGGAAAAGACCTACAATAACAAATCAAAACAATTAAGAAAATGGGAATAGGAACATACATATCGGTAATTACCTTAAATGTAAATGGATTAAATGCTCCAATCAAAAGACACAGACTGGCTGAATGGATACAAAAACAAGACCTGTACATATTCTGTCTACAAGAGATCCACTTCAGACCCAGGGACACATAAAGACTGAAAGTAAGGGTACAGAAAAATATATTCCATGCAAATGGAAATCAAAAGAAAGCTGGAGTAGCAATTCTCGTATCAGACAAAATAGACTTTAAAACAAAGACTTATCACAAGAGACAAAGAAGGACAATGTATAATGATCAAGGGATCAATCCACGAAGAAGATATAACAATTGTAAATATTTATGCACCCAACATAGGAGCACCTCAATACATAAGGTAAATACTAACAGCCATAAAAGGGAAAATCAACAGTAACACAATCATAGTAGGGGACTTTAACACCCCACTTTCACCAATGGACAGATCATCCAAAATGAAAATAAATAACGAAACACATGCTTTAAATGCTACATTAAACAAGATGTACTTAATTGGTATTTATAGGACATTCCATCCAAAAACAACAGAATACGCTTTCTTCTCAAATGCTCATGGAACACTCTCCAGGATAGATCATATCTTGGGTCACAAACCAAGCCTTGGTAAATTTAAGAAAATTGAAATTGTATCAAGTATCTTTTCCGACCACAACGCTATGAGACTAGATATCAATTACAGGAAAAAATCTGTAAAATATACAAACACATGGAGGCTAAACAATACACTACTTAATAACCAAGAGATTATTGAAGAAATCAAAGAGGAAATGAAAAAATATCTAGAAACAAAGGACAATGAAAACAGGACAACCCAAATCCTATGGGATGCAGCAAAAGCAGTTCTAAGAGGGAAGTTTATAGCAATACAATCCTACCTTAAGAAACAAGAAACATCTCAAATAAACAACCTAACCTTACACCTAAAGGAATTAGAGAAAGAACAAAAAACCCCCAAAGTTAGCAGAAGGAAAGAAATCATAAAGATCAGATCAGAAATAAATGAAAAAGAAATGAAGGAAACAACAGCAAAGATCAATAAAACTAAAAGCTGGTTCTTTGAGAAGATAAACAAAATTGATAAACCATTAGCCAGACTCATCAAGATAAAAAGGGAGAAGACTCAAATCAATAGAATTAGAAATGAAAAAGGAGAGTAACAACTGACACTGCAGAAATACAAAAGATCATGAGAGATTACTACAAGCAACTCTATGCCAATACAATGGACAACCTGGAAGAAATGGACAAATTCTTAGAAATGCACAACCTGCCAAGACTGAATCAAGAAGAAATAGAAAATATGAACAGACCAATCACAAGCACTGAAATTGAAACTGTGATTAAAATTCTTCCAACAAACAAAAGCCCAGGACCAGATGGCTTCACAGGAGAATTCTATCAAACATTTAGAGAAGAGCTAACACCTATCCTTCTCAAACTCTTCCAAAATATAGCAGAGGGAGGAACACTCCCAAACTCATTCTACGAGGCCACCATCACCCTGATACCAAAACCAGACAAAGATGTCACAAAGTAAGAAAACTACAAGCCAATATCACTGATGAACATAGATGCAAAAATCCTCAACAAAATGCTAGTAAACAGAATCAACAGCACATTAAAAGGATCATACACAATGATCAAGTGGGGTTTGTCCCAGGAATGCAAGGATTCTTTTTTTTTTTTTTTGCCGTACGCAGGCATCTCACTCTTGTGGCCTCTCCTGTTGCAGAGCACAGGCTCCGGACAAACAGGCTCAGCGGCCATGGCTCACGGGCCCAGCCGCTCTGTGGCATGTGGGATCTTCCTGGACTGGGGCACGAACCCGTGTCCCCTGCATCGGCCGGCGGACTCTCAACCACTGCGCCAGCAGGGAAGCCCCAAGGATTCTTCAATATACGCAAATCAATCAATGTGATAAACCATATTAACAAACTGAAGGAGAAAAACCATATGATCATCTCAATAGATGCAGAGAAAGCTTTTGACAAAATTCAACACCCATTTATGATAAAAACCCTCCAGAAAGCAGGCACAGAGGGAACTTTCCTCAACATAATAAAGGCCATATATGACAAACCCACAGCCAACATCGTCCTCAATGGTGAAAAACTGAAAGCATTTCCGCTAAGATCAGGAACAAGACAAGGCTGCCCACTCTCACCACTATTATTCAACATAGTTTTGGAAGTTTTAGCCACGGCAATCAGAGAAGAAAAAGAAATAAAAGGAATCCAAATAGGAAAAGAAGAAGTAAAGCTGTCACCGTTTGCAGTTGACATGATACTATACATAGAGAATCCTAAAGATGCTACCAGAAAACTACTAGAGCTAATCAATGAGTTTGGTAAAGTAGCAGGATACAAAATTTATGCACAGAAATCTCTTGCATTCCTATACACTAATGATGAAAAATCTGAAAGAAAAATTAATAAAACACTCCCATTTACCACTGCAACAGAAAGAATAAAATATCTAGCAATAAACCTACCTAAAGAGACAAAAGACCTGTATGCAGAAAATTATAAGACACTGATGAAAGAAATTAAAGACGATAGAAACAGGTGGAGAGATATACCATGTTCTCAGATTGGAAGAATCAACGTTGTGAAAATGACTATACTACACAAACCAATCTAAAGATTCAATGCAATCCCTATCAAGCTGCCACTGGCATTTTTCACATAACTAGAACAAAAAATTTCACAATTTGTATGGAAACACAAAAGAACCCAAATAGGCAAAGCAATCTTGAGGAAGCAAAACGGAGCTGGAGGAATCGGGTGCTCAGACTTCAGACTATACTACAAAGCTACAGTAATCAAGACAGTATGGTACTGGCACAAAAACAGAAATATAGATCTATGGAAAAGGATAGAAAGCCCAGATAAACCCACGCACATATCGTCACCTTATCTTTGATTAAGGAGGGAAGAATATACAGTGGGGAAAAGACAGCCTCTTCAATAAGTGGTGCCGGGAAAACTGGACAGCTACATGTAAAAGAATGAAATTAGAACACTCCCTAACACCATACACAAAAATAAACTCAAAATGGATTAAAGACCTAAATGTAAGGCCAGACGCTATCAAACTCTTAGAGGAAACGATAGGCAGAACACTCTTTGAAATAAATCACAGCAAGATCCTTTTTGACCCACCTCCTAGAGAAATGAAAATAAAAACAAAAATAAACAAATGGGACCTAATGAAGCTTAAAAGCTTTTGCACAGCAAAGGAAACCATAAACAAGATGAAAAGACAACCCTCTGAATAGGAGAAAATATTTGTAAATGAAGCAATTGACACAGGGTTAATCTCCGAAGTTTACAAGCAGCTCATGCAGCTCAATATTAAAAAAACAAATGACGCAATCCAAAAATGGGCAGAAGACTTAAATAGGCATTTCTCCAAAGAAGATATACAGACTGCCAACAAACACATGAAAGGATGCTCAACATCACTAATCATTAGAGAAATGCATATCAAAACTACAATGAGATATCATCTCACACTGGTCAGAATGGCCATCATCAAAAAATCTACAAACAATAAATACTGGAGAGGGTGTGGAGAAAAGGGAACCCTCTTGCGCTGTTGGTGGGAATGTAAACTGACACAGCCACTATGGAGAACAGTATGGAGGTTCCTTAAAAAACTAAAAATAGAACTACCATACGACCCAGCAATCCCACTACTGGGCATATACCCTGAGAAAACCATAATTCAGAAAGATTCTTGTACCACCATATTCATTGCAGCTCTATTTACAATAGCCAGGACATGGAAGCAACCTAAGTGTCCATCGACAGATGAATGGATAAAGAAGATGTGGCACATATATACAATGGAATATTACTCAGCCATAAAAGGAAACAAAACTGAGTTATTTGTAGTGAGGTGGATGGACCTCGAGTCTGTCATACAGAGTGAAGTCAGAAAGGGAAAAACAAATACCGTATGCTAACACATATATATGGAATCTAAAACAAACAAACAGAAAATGGTCATGAAGAACCTAGGGGCAAGACAAGAATAAAGACGAAGACCTACTAGAGAATGGACCTGAGGATATGGGGAGGGGGAAGGGTAAGCTGGCACAAAGTGAGAGAGTGGCATGGACATCTATACACTACCAAATGTAAAACAGATAGCTAGTAGGAAGCAGCCGCATAGCACAGGGAGATCAGCTCGGTGCTCTGTGGCCACCTGGCGGGGTGGGATGGGGAGGGGGGGAGGGAGGGAGACTCGGGAGGCGGGAGATGTCGAGAGATGTGTGTGTGTATAGCTGATTCACTTTGTTGTAGAGCAGAAACTAACACATCATTGTAGAGCAATTATACTTCAATAAAAATGTTAAAAAAAATCACAATGAATATGGTCTTAAAGGTCTTCTTAATATAAGGTTTCAAGTCATGCTTATAAAATGTGATTGGGCTGGATAAATGAGGGAAAAAAATCCAAATATGAATGCTAAAAGAGTTTTTATGAGATTAAGCAGATAAAAAAAGTAAACAGGGCGATTGTGGTTGACATGTATACACTGATGTGTATAAAATTGATGACTAATAAGAACCTGCTATATAAAAAAAAATTAAATTAAATTAAAAAATTTTTAAAAAAGTAAACAAAGAATTACCATATGATCCAGCAATTCCACTTCAAGGTAAATACACAAAGAAGTGAAAGCAGAGACTGGAACAGATATTTGTATACCAATGTTCACAGCAGTACTACCCACAATAGTCAAAAGACTGATACAACCCAAATGCCCATTAATAGCTGAATGGATAAACAAAATGCTATATATATATAATGGAATATTATTTAACCTTGAAAAGAAAGGAAATTCTGAAACATGCTACGAAATGGATGAACCCTGAAGGTGTTACACTAAATGAAATAAGCCAGTCACAAAAGTACAAATATTGTACGATTCCACTTATATAGGTACCTAGGGAAGTAAAATATATAGACAGAAAGTAAAATGGTAATTGGCTGGGGGGAGGAGCAGCAGAAATGGAGAACTACTGTTTAATAGGTAAAGAGTTTCAGTTTAGGAAGATGAAGACGTTCTGGGGATGGATGGTAGTGATGGTTGCAAAACCATGTGAATGTACTTAATGTTACTGAACTGTATACTTAAAATGATTTAACCGTTAAATTTTATACATATATTTTACCACATTTGTTTTTTTTTTTTTTTTTTTTTTTTGCGGTACGTGGGCCTCTCAGTGCTGTGGCCTCTCCCACCGTGGAGCACAGGCTCCGGACACGCAGGCCCAGCGGCCACGGCCCACGGGCCCAGCTGCTCCGCGGCACGCGGGACCCTCCCAGACCGGGGCACGAATCCGCGTCCCCCGCATTGGCAGGCGGACCCCCAACCACCGCGCCACCAGGGAAGCCCTTTACCACAATTTTTAAAAAAGGAAATTTTTTGTGGAAACTGATCTGAATAGTGTCTGGGTTCCACAAAGCTTCCCTTAGGAGTGAAGTAGGGAATAGTACTAACAGACTAACTCCAGGATTCTACTACTATTTCAATTAAAGCAGCAGCATGTTTAAAACTATCAACTCTCATTTTACATTATTAGTAAATAAGACTTCAAGGGTGGAATGAGCTCAGTGTCACAGAACAGGTCTATAGAAAAGCTGTACTCCAGGTCTCATTAGTTGTTTTCAGTTACTAAGACTTTCTACAATATAAAGCTGTATGCCTGGAGTACTTCAGCACTACTCTAACGATATAATAAAACAAACATGAAGATGAGATCTAAAGACTATCAAAGGCATACTAGAAGGAAATGGGAAGCAGTCAGATGAATATAAAATGACACCAATACCCAAAGTATTAGGGAATATAAATACTAAGAAATAATTTTGTTTTCAAGATTATAGCAGAGAAATGAGAGGTAATATCACTATAGATTCTACTGTGTATTAAAAGGATAAGGGAAGATTATGCATAACTTTACACCAATAAATATGACAACGGAAATGAAGCAGATAAATTTCTTGAAAGGTATGGACGACCAAAAGCTCACTCAAGAAGAAACAGAAAACCTGAACTGCTCTATATCTGTTAAAGGAACTGAAGTTGTAGATTTAAAAACTCCAGGCCCAGATAATTTCTCTGGTGAATTCTACCAAACACTTAAAGAAGAAATAATACTGATTCTACACAAATTCTTCCAAACAATTAAAAGGAGAGAATATTTTCCAACTCACTCTGTGAGGCCAGCATTTGTTTAAAAAAAAAAAAAAAAAAAAAAACTCACACACACACACCCACACCCACGCACGAAAAAAAAAGATAAAACAAAAACCCCAAAAACATTAAAAGAAACTAAAAACCAGTATCTTTAGTAAACACAGGTACAAAAATTCTTAACAAAAATTTTAACAAATCAAATCTAATTAATATATAAAAAATATAACACATCATGGCCATATGGTTCTTACCCTGGGAATGCAAACTTGATTTAACATCAAACAAAGCCATCAATCTATTTATCCATATTAACAGACTAAAAGCAGAAAAACCATATGATCATCTCAACAGGAGAAAAAAAAAAGCATTTGACAAATTCCAACATCCATGCCTGATTAAAAACTCCCAACAACCTGAAAAAAAGAAACTTCTTCAATCTTATGAAGGGCATCTACAAAAACCTTACAGATAACATCATACTTGATGACAAAAGACTGCATGCTTTCCCCCCAAGATCAGGAACAAGATTAAAATGTCTGTTTTCACCATTTCTATTCAATACTAGACTAGAAGTTCTAGTCAGTGCAGTAAGATAGTAGGGTATTAGCCTAAAGATAAACAAATAGATCAATGGTCCAAAATAGAGTCCAGAAATAAACTTCCAGATATATGTCAATTGACTTTTTAAAAGAGAGAAAGGCAATGCAGTGGAGGAAAGGATAATCAAAGTGGTGGAACAACTGATACACAGATTTAAAAAAAAAAAGTAACTACAATACACTGTATTAAAAAATTAACTGAAACTGGGTCATAGGCCTAACTATGACTATAAAACATCAACAAAGCAGGAGAAAATCTTTGTGACGTTAGGTTAGGCAAAATTCTTATAGAAAGAAAATCCATACACAGAACAAATTTTGATGAGGTCCAATGTATCAATTAAGAACTTCTGCAGTTTAAAAGAACTTGTAAAGAG
Organism: Mesoplodon densirostris; assembly: GCF_025265405.1. NCBI lineage: Eukaryota > Metazoa > Chordata > Mammalia > Artiodactyla > Ziphiidae > Mesoplodon > Mesoplodon densirostris. The sequence continues at coordinate 99,976,738 of NC_082663.1, read as the reverse complement.
AATGAAAAGACAAGAAATCATCTAAGAGGAAATATTTTAAAATCACATATCTGATTTGTATTTAAAAAATATAAGGAACTGTTGAAACTCAACTAAGAAAACATACAACCCTATAAAAAACAGACACAACATCTGAAAAGACACTTCAACCAAAAAGTAACACAAATGGCAAATAAGCACATGATTAAGATGCTTAATGCAAATTAAATCCATAACGAACTACCACTACACATCTACTAGAATGGCTAAAATAAAAAGGCTGACCATACTAAGTGTTGGTGAGAAGGCTAAGCAACTGATTTCATATACTGTCGCTGAGAATGTAAAATGGTACAATGGAAAATACTTAAGCAGTTCCTTAAAAAGTTAACCATACACCTACACTATGATTCAGTCATTCCATTCCTTGTGTAGGCATCTACACAAGAGAAATGAAAGTATATGCCCACACAAAGAAACTTGTGCATGAATATGGTAAGTAGTCTTATTTGAAACAGCCCCAAAATGGTAACAGCTCTAGTGTTCATCAACAGGTAAATGGACAAACTGGTATTGCCATACAATGAATATAATTCAGTGATAAAAAGGAATGAACTACTGAAATATACAATATGGAAGAATCTCAAAATAATTATGCTAAGAGAAAGGACACAGGGAAAAAAAGACATACTGTATGATTCTATTTACATAAAATTCAAGAAAATGAAAACTAATCAGTAATGTCAGGAAGCAAATTGGTAGTTGCCTGAGAGAAAGAGGGCAAAGGTAGGAAGGGAGAAGGAAGGAATTAAAGTTTTGAGGTTGATGGATATATTCATTATCTTGATTGTGATGATGGCTTCACCAATGTATACATATGTCAAAGTTGACCAAACTCTACACTTTAATAAATATGTGCAGTTACTTTAAGTCAGGTATACCTAACAAACCTGTTTAAAATAAAACTGTAGCAGGTGGATTGGAAAATTCTGGCCAAAAATGGTTATGATGTTAACCAAACAGAATGACTGACTTTTGATGTAGTGTGATGACTACAGAAATACAACATTCTAATTATTAACATTTTATAAAATCTGTCAAAAGAAAAGTCTTAGGATAAGAATTCATGATAATGTACAGACTATAATAATTAATGATTACCCAGGCAAAGAATATTGTTAACTGATTAAAAGTCTGAATTACATTCCCTCAAAACTTCTGAAGGCCATTAGAAATTTCCAAAGTATGGACAGCATATATTTACTTTGCCAAAGTTTTAGTTACAATATACACTTTATATCAAATCAGTCTTTTTAAACTAATTGCATAGAATCCTTTGGGAAAGAAAAAGAAGTGGAAATTAGTAGCCTTAAAAAAATATTTTGAGAAATCATTCCCCTAAAAATTACTCTGTTGAGATTGTCTTAAAATAAGAATATGAAACATATAAATTTAACACCAACCTACTAAAAGTTGTATTTGAATGTTTGATCACAGAACATCTGGGAGTTATTTTATGATTGTACAAATTCTCATCCTTTCTGCTCTTATTCTCAAGTACTCTGAGTACTTACTATGCATAAGGCAATGTGCTATATGCTACTGGAACCAGTAAAACAAAGGCTACATAATAGTATTTGATATTTTTCAAGTAATTTACATCATAGGAGAGAATTTTAACTTCAAAACTGATACTTTCAGAAACAGAACAATACTACTATACTTCTATAATACCTACTGTAATTACATTTTATTAAGAACCTTAGTTTTATTTACTCAGAAAAATCTGCAGCCAAAATAGGATACATTCAACTCCCTTTAAAACTGCATTGTCTTAATAACAAAACAGAAACAATTTTTATGATTGTAATATTTAACTTGTTAAAAAAAGAATAATTTGAGGGAATAGTAATTTAATTGCATTAGAAACAAAGTCCAGTCCAAAACTAAAATGCAAACACTTTGTTTTTCTTGTTAAAGAATGCAATTTCTAACTTCAGTTGAATGATATTTTGTACCTTATTGATGTTTGGCTCCTCCATCATAGAATTTTTGATGGTTTCACAGCTGTCCTCTAATGACTTAATCAAGAAAGAATAACCACATGACAAAGAGTAAGGATGAGATGTAACATGCAAAATACTGGGGATATTTTTTAAATTTTTATTTTTAACTAAATTTACTCAAAAACAACACTGGACTGAGTTATTATTTTTTAAATTTCATATATTTTAAAAGAAGCATGTGTGGGGATGCATGATTGGGGGTTGGGGAAAACTTAATCCATCGGAACTCCTTAACTATCACTATAAATTTTATTCTATTTCCTAAGAAATTTTTACCCACTTAACTCATTTGAAACGTTGACATTAAAGCAAGATTGAGCCCAAAGTACTTTATACTACAAATTTCAGAGCTACTAGTGCCAGAGTACTATCAACTGAAAATTAAAGTCAAATTGTTTTCTTACACACTATTACGTCTTGTCTCCATTATGATTCCTCAAGGAAGACCTCCTGATTAGAAAATTTTTGATTCCTAGGTTTCTAATTCTCTCCTTCTCTTGATTTAGCCAGAACCAGTCAATAAAATGCTTGGAGACACGTATCATTTTTAAAAGGGGATATTAGCACTTGTTAAAGAAAGAGATGATTCAAGATCTTTAATTCTCAGAAAATGAAAAAAAAAAACCCAGAAGGCATTGGGGATAAAAATGACAGCTGCCAAGCATTTTTTTTTTTTTTTTTTTTCTTTTTGCGGTATGTGGGCCTCTCACTGTTGTGGCCTCTCCCGTTGCGGAGCACAGGCTCCGGATGCGCAGGCTCAGCGGCCATGGCTCACGGGCCCAGCCGCTCCGCGGCATATGGGATCCTCCCAGACCGGGGCACGAACCCGTATCCCCTGCATCGGCAGGCGGACTCTTAACCACTGCGCCACCAGGGAGGCCCAAGCATTTTTGTTGTTGTTGTTGTTGGTTATGATTCAGATATAGTCTATTTGCAGCTATCTATACTTTACTTCCAAATAAGCACAAACAGGAAAGAACTTCTATTTTAAAAATGCATGTGCCAGCAAACTACATTATATACGAAAAGAAAAGAACTGAGGATACACCAGGATTTTAATGTCAGATGAAGAAAACGTCATTTCCAAACATGTAAAGGAATAAAGAAAACAGCAGCATTCTCAAAATACTCTCCAACATCTCCCACTGAAAATTCAAGGCCTATCACACATTTATTAATATTTCCTAACCATCTGAAAAGTCAGTGACTTGGGCTCAACTATTTAAGTATAATCATCATTTTATAAAGCAGAGAAATGGAAGGTAATTTTGTTAATACCACAAAAAGGCTGGTCAACTTTCCAGTAAAGATTAAATAACTTTGTACCAACTCTATAAAGTTAATATTTTATTTAATTCCATCTAATCTATGTTTTACTACATAAAATTTTTCTTTTCATATTTCCTTTATCAAAATGTCACTATCATCATCAAGAATAAAACAACAAAGTAGTAACAATAAATTTCTAATAACTGCCATTAATCACGCCAGGTTTTAAATAAGTTAAATCTGCTAATCAAAGTACTGTAAGGTATATCATATTCATTTTGGAGATTAAAAAAAACTAAAATCGGAGAAAATATTTAGCTTAATGATAGCTATAAAACTTTCAGTGCAACATTCATATTCATGCTTCTGATTAAAATAATTACAATACAAAAATAACTAAAATTTTCTTAAGATATCATGAAACTCCTATGAAAACTAAGATTAAAACAGCAGAGGAATTTAACAGGTATAGTTGTACTCATTTATCCATTATCCTTCCATATGCATTCTGGCTTGGTTATGCTCCTCTATTTCCTTAATGACTCTATTTCCTGAATCAACTAGACAATCCGGTGGTAAACTAGTTTTCTGTTTTGTTTGTTTTGAGAAAGATTTCATTTCCCAAATGCACTAAATATATCAGCAGTGGAGAAATGTTTTTATCTTCATAACAATATTAATCAAATATGGCAACGGTTTTTAAAAAATGATTTTGTACTTGAAATTACTATGCCATATTTGCATGTTCATATTACAAGGTGCATCAATGAAATCAAAGAAGTAATAACAAGCAGAGTGAACATGCTATTTATACAGAATGCAGCAGTGCTTCATATACCATTATTAGGATGCTTTAACTTGAAATAAATTATTTTAGGCAAAAGTATATTTAAAATAAGAAACATTACCTCAGCAGTAAACATATTATAGTTACTCTGACACTCTTATCTAGCACATTCATTTTTAATTTTATTTATCCAAAAAATTTCTTAAACTGTTTTAAAGGGAATTCATATACTAAATATTTAAGATATATCTGACATAGGTTAAAAAAATACATTAATTTGTATTATATCTAATTGTATCTATTGTTTGCCTAGATTTCAATGTTATACTAAGGTACACATGTCAAAAGTCTTCTAAGTTATTAGCAAGAACACTATATATTTTGTTTCCTGACTTGGCTATTCAAATATATTTACCCAATTAGTCAAATAGTAAATAACAACACATGCAGTTGCCTCTTACAAATTAGTTCTTAAACTGAGAGACAATGAGATATATGTAATTTTCCTTTTTCAATAAGGTTAGATGCCATCTTGCTTTTTGCTAACTTGTCTATTAAGAAGCCATTCTATTTCCTTATTTTTCTAACTAAAATATCTTCCTTTTCTCCTCCCACTTCAACAACTGCAAAGCTTGCTTTTAGATTAGTTCAGTGCTTCTCAAAGTGTGATCCACAAACCAGCCGCCAGGCTTGAACTCTTTGTTACTGATCCATGAGAAGATAAGGAATTAACTGCATCACTAAGTCCACTGTTTAATTTATCTAAAACTTTTTAATAGCAAAACTATTTCAAAGAAGAGGCAATATGTTAATTTATATTCCAGTACAGGTTCCCCATATCATCAAACTGGACTTACCAGTAGCACTGCACTAAATGAGAAAAATAATCTTTATGATAATAACATCAAGGTATAATCAACCAATTACAGTATAATTATAAATTAATTTCAGTCTGCAAAATTTTACTAAGTATAATCAATACAAAAAAAGGAAAATGTACATATTTGAAATGTTTGCAGTATACAAACCTAGTTTCAATGAAACTTCTAAGATAAACTTTATCACATGAAAATGATGGGAAATTTCCACTTTGCCTCTTAAAATGGTAATCATGACAACTCAAAACCAGGAAACAAGACAAAAAATCTTAAGTCAAACAGTATCTTTTTGGGAAAAAAAGTCCCAAATACATCTGAATTAGTTACTTTAAATTAAATTGGTTAGGAAAATACTGACCCTCTCGTTTTCTATGTATTAACTACATAATACATGTTTATGACATAATGAGTTTTTAAAAAATCTGTAAAATGCAACTTATTCTTTATAGTTAAAAATACAAAAGACTTTAATAATAAAATAGCAAACAAGTTTTAATTTATACAGACCTCATTTAGACACCTTTTCTTTGTGAATATATTTCTGATAAAGGTTTCTTGAATTTCTTCCTGCTTTACCAAGTACTGCCAAAGTCTCTTCACAGACAGTGACAGATGGTGTTTAGATCTACAGAGAGACAATATATTTCATCATACACTTCAGAGATTTCTGGTTAATCTGACTATATTTCCTTGGGGCTATATGAATGTTTATAATAATAAATTAACTAGAATCAGACCACATCATCTACGGTAGCAATCAGCAAACATTTTCTTAAAAGAGATAGTAAATATTTCAGGCTTTGTGGGCCATATGGTCTCTCTCCCAACTACTTAAGTTCACCACTGAAGTGGGAAAGCAACCATAGGTAATACTAAAATGAAAGGGTGTGGCTGTAATCCACAAAACTTTATTTACAATGCAGAAGGAGAGTGGATTTGGCCCCATAGGATGCAGTTTGCTGACCTTTAACCTAAGAACATAATATCTAACAAAAGAGGTATGCTTCCTACAAAAGATCTAGAAGCAAAACTACTCAAAGTGTTGTTTGTGAACACATACTGGACCATGAACTCTGTTACTGATGTGCAGTGAGGTAAGAGCCCATGAAAGAATGTAAATCAACTATGTCACTAAGCCACTAAGTACACTGTTTAGTTCAGTTAACATTTTTTGTAGTAAGACTTTCTTAACGAAGCAAGCAATGAATTGATTTACCTCTTGGTGCAAATGCTTTATCTCCTCATGTACAGTAAAACAGTCTGCTAACTAGCTATTCCAAATAGCTCTGCTCCAACACAGGTGTCAGAAAACACTGGCCCATGGCTCAAATCCAGCCTACCCTTTCATATTCAAAAATAAAGTTTATTGACATTACTATATTTAGAATAGATAAGCAACAAGGACCTACTGTATAGCACAGGGAACTTGTCTCAATATTCTGTAATAGCCTAAATGGGAAAAGAATTCAAAAAAGAATGGATACTTACATGGGTATAACTGAATCACTTTCCTGTACACCTGTAACTAACACATCACTGTTAATCAACTACACTCCAATATAAAATAAAGATTAAAAAAAAGTTTATTGGATCATAGCCATGCCCATTCATTTCCTGTCTATGGTTGCTTTCACTCTACAATGGCAGAGTTGAATAGCTGCAAAAAGGATTGTAGGGCCAGTAAAGGCTAAAATATTTACTATATGAACCTTTGCAAGAAATGTTTGCTAACATCCGGACTACAATATGCATCACACAGACACAGATATGAGCCTAGAACAGCAAATTAAATATTGAAGTACTAAAATATTTTTTCTTTAAACATCACCTGATGACATTCTGATTTAATAAAACTCGTATTAGAACAGTACTCATATGAAACCCTACTTGAAAGGAGTATTTGTAGGTTCCAGCAAAGCTTTGTGGCGGAGAATTGCAGGACCTGCAGACACACTCTCTTCAGAGGTATGACTTGCAATATAGTTTTGAGGTGGCCCCCCATGGATTTCAAGTCGTCGGAGAAGAACTTGTTCCCAACACTGAAGAGTTTTTAGAACGGCATGACAAAGTGGTGAACTAACTGGAAGCTCTATAAAGAGAAAATCAAATTGACCCACATTTATCTTCTGCAGTAAAATGCTATATTCAATGTAGAGAATAAGATATAAACACAAATTTTGGCAGAGGCGATGTGAAAGAGAGGTGAGCACAGAAATCCAGAGGATTGAAAAGAATGTCATAAATCTGTATAGCATTTCAACATAATTAGTGGCCTAGGACAACAGAAAAAAAGGGCAATCTAGGTCAAAATTACATCATACCTTTACTACTAGAACTTGGAATAACATTTGTGACTTGTGATTTAAATAACTGCCATAGTGGTTAAGAATCCGCCTACCAATGCAGGGGACATGGGTTTGAGCCTCAGTCCAGGAAGATCCCACATGCTGTGGAGCAACTAAGCTCATGCGCCACAACTACTGAGCCTGCACTCTAGAACCTGCGAGCCACAACTGCTGAGGCCTGTGCGCCTGGAGCCCGTGCTCTGCAACAGGAGAAGCCACCGCAGTGAGGGGCCCACTCACTGCAACGAAGGGTAGCCCCCGCTCACCGCAACTAGAGAAAGCCGCGCACAGCAGCAAGGACCCAACACAGCCAAAAATAAATAAATAAAATAAATAAATAAATAAATAAATAAATAAATAACTGCTATAGCAACCACTGCTTTTGACTTTAATTTCGCACAAAAAATGTACCTGAATATTATAAAAATATGTTTGGGAGGAAAATTAATTGCTTTAAGTCTTTGTATCAGCCCAATTTATGTACAGCACATAGCTAGACTTCTTTTGAAAATTAAAATAATATACAAGGTAAAAAAAGTGAAATAATACTTACAAAACTCAGCATTTTCCAGTTCTACACTTTCATACTGCTGAATCCTGATCCCCCTTTCAACTTTTAGCTATTCCTGCTGTTTACCTTCAAAAATCTAAATAATATGCTTATGATTTTTTTCTATTTTAGAAATGATCTACTGATTTACTACTATGAAATATGAGAATAAACTTCCCCTCTCTCCATCATTCCAATACAATCCATAATAACTTTTGGTTAGATTGATAATTTAGTGTCTACTTTGTTTTATATATATGTAAATAGAGATCACAGCTGAACTACTTGGTATACTATCATGCCCCTTGCTTGCCTGTAAAATCTTTTTCTCCCTCAGAGTTAATAATTACTAAATTTTTGCTTTTGTTTAGTTTCCTACGTGTCTACAACTATTAAATCTCCAACACCTTGGCTAGAGCTATAAACCCAGTCTCAATACAGTCAATCACATCAGCTTCAGATTCCCTGCTTTCTTGGACCCTGTCCTCCTAAAAGCACCTAAAAATATGATAGACCCATAGGAAGTTACTAAACGTTTTCTCCACTACTTGAAAAAAATACAAATAAGTCAATCAAAAGCAATGGCAATATAAGTTCATGTTAAGCTATTTATTACCTGCAAGATCATGACCTGCAAAGGGATAGAAAGTCTTCAAATTGCTGAGCACCAACTGCACCATTGCCAAACGCATCAATGACCAACTAAAAACAAAGCAACAGTAGATCTGTTAAAAATTTACTTAGGGATTGAGAAGACTACACACTCTTTATTCCAGCAATTCACTACCAGGAATCTACCCTGAAGATATACCTCCACAAAAACTAAACAATACATGCATGCAGTTACTCATGTCAGCATTATCTAGAACAGCAAGAGTAGAAACAACCAAATTACCCATCAGAGTAATTGTAATAGTTGAATAACTAGCTCTGAATCATGGAATATTTTAGGGTAGCCAAAAGGATGTCGAAATGTTAATATGGAGTGAACCCCAGCATGTATTAATAAATAAAAAGCAAGTTATAAACATTATATATAGTATGCTACCTGCTACCTTCTGTGTAAGAAAGCAGCGGAAATAAATTTTACACACACACAGAGACACACACACACCCTTATTTTTGAAAACAGAAGGATAAACCAGAAACTAATAAGTATCTGTAAAGGGTGTAGAGGAGGACTCAAGTGGAAGGGATATGAGACTTCAGATTTTATATTTTTATACAGATTTCCTTTTTTTAATTAAAAAAAGATACTTAGGCATTTTTTTTTCAAGCAAAAAATTTATTTCTTAGAGCACTGATTTTTTACTACTCTAAATTGTGGTAAAATACATATGACATCTTAACTACCTTTAAGTGTACAGTTCAGTGACATTAAGTACATTCATATTGTGCAGCCACTACCACCATCCATTTCCAGAATTCTTTTCATCTTGAAAAACTGAAACTCTATAACCATTAAACAATAACTCCCCATTTTCCCCATCTCCTAGGCCCTGGCAATCAGCATTCTACTTTCTGTCTCTATGAATTTGACTATTCTAGGTATCTTACATAAGTGGAATTATACAAGCATTTGTCTTTTTGTGCCTGGTTTATTTTACCTAGCAAAATGTCCTCAAGATTCATCCATATTGTAGCATGTGTCAGAATTTCCATCCTTTTAAAGGCTGAATAATATTCTACTCTGTGTATCTACTACATTCTTTACTGCATTCAATTTGCTGACAGACACCTGAGTTGCAATTACCCCTTGGCTATTATGAATAATGCTATTATGAGCATGAGTGTACTACTACCAGTTCAACACCTGCTTTCAACTTCTTGTGCTATATATCCAGAAGGGAAAGCTGGGTCACATGGTAATTCTACTTTTAATTTTTGAGGAACTGTCATACTGTTTTCCACAGTGGTTGCACCAGTTCACATTCCTACCAACAGTGCACAAGGGTTTCAATCTCTCCACACCCTTGCCAACATTGTGATTTTCTGTTTTTTTTGATAACAGCCAATCTAATGGGTGTGAGGGGATCTTTCATTGTGGTTTTTATTTGTATTTCCTCAATAATCTGTGATAGTGAGAATCTTTTCATGTGCTTATTTTGAAAAGTATCTGTTCAACTTATTTGCCCATTTTTTTTTTTTTTTTTTTTTTTTCCGGTATGCGGGCCTCTCACTGTTGTGGCCTCCCCCGTCGCGGAGCACAGGCTCCGGACGCGCAGGCTCCGGATGCGCAGGCTCAGCGGCCATGGCTCACGGGCCCAGCCGCTCCGCGGCATATGGGATCCTCCCAGACCGGGGCACGAACCCGTATCCCCTGCATCGGCAGGCGGACTCTCAACCACTTGCGCCACCAGGGAGGCCCTATTTGCCCATTTTTAATTGGGTTATTTGGGTTATTTTGTGTTGAGTTACACCGATTGACTTTTGAGCCATGTAAATATTCCATATATTCAAAAAAACAAAATCAGGTTAACACAGGACACCAGCAAATAAAAATCTCATACTGATACCAACACCAGACAAAGACATCACAAAAAAGGAAAATTACAGGCCAATATCACTGATGAACATAGACACAAAAATCCTCAACAAAATACTAGCAAATCAAATCCAACAACACATTAAAAGGATCATATAACATGATCAAGTGGGATTTATCCCAGGGATGCAAGGATACTTCAGTATACGCAAGGATACTTCAATATACGCAAATCAATCAATGTGATACACCACATTAACAAACTAAAAAATAAAAACCATATGATCATCTCAATAGACACAGAAAAAGCTTTTGACAAAATTCAACACCCATTTATGATAAAAACTCTCCAGAAAAGTGGGCATAGAGAGAACATACCTCAACATAATAAAGGCCATATATGACAAACCTACAGCTAACGTCACACTCAATGGTGAAATGCTGAAAGCATTTCCTCTAACATTAGGAATAAGACAAGGATGCCCACTCTTGCCACTTTTATTCAACATAGTTTTGGAAGTCCTAGCTACAGCAATCAAAGAAGAAAAAGGAATAAAAGGAATCCAAATTGGAAAAGAAGAAGTAAAACTGTCACTATTTGCACGACATGATACTACACACAGAAAATCCTAAAGATGCTAACAGAAAACTACTAGAGCTTGTCAATGAATTTGGTAAAGTTGCAGCATACAAAATTAATACACAGAAGTCTCTTGCATTACTATACACTAACAATGAAAGATCAGAAAGAGAAATTAAGGAAACAATCCCATTTACCATCTCATCAAAAGAATAGAATACCTAGCAATAAACCTACCTAAGGAGGCAAAAGACCTGTACTCAGAAAACTATAAGATACTGATGAAAGAAATTAAAGATGACACAAACAGATGGAGAGATATACCACGTTTTTGGATTGGAAGAATCAATATTGTCAAAATGACCATACTACCCAAAGTAATCTATAGAATCAGTGCAATCCCTATCAAATTACCAATAACATTTTTCACAGAATCAGAACAGAAATTTTACAATTTGTATAGAAACACAAAAGACCTCGAATAGCCAAAGCAATCCTGAGAGAGAAAGACGGAGCTGGAGGAATCACACTCCCTGACTTCAGACTATACTATGAAGCTACCGTAATCAAAACAGTATGGTACTGGCACAAAGACTGACATACAGATCAATGGAACAGGATAGAGAGCCCAGAGATAAACCCACCCATCTATGGTCACCTAATCTACGAGTAAGGAGGCAAGAATATACAATGGAGAAAAGACGGTCTCTTCAATAAATGGTGCTGAGAAAACTGGACAGCTATATGTAAAAGAATGAAATTAGAACATTCTCAAATACCATACACAAAAACATACTCAAAATGGATTAAAGACCTAAATGTAAGGCAGGATACTATAAAACTATGAGAGGAAAACAAAGGCAGAACACTCTCTCATATAAATTGCAGCAAGATCTTTTTGACTCATTGCCAAGAGTAGTGAAAATAAAACCAAAAATAAACAAATGGGACCTCATTAAACTTAAAAGCTTTTGCACAGCAAAGGAAACCATAAACAAAACAAAAAGAGAACCCTCAGAATGGGAGAAAATATTTGCAAACTAAGTGGCCAACAAGGGATTAATCTCTAAAATATCAAACAGCTCATGCAGCTCAATATCAAAAAAACAAACAACCCAATCAAAAAATGGGTGGAAAATCTAAATTGACATTTCTCCAAAGAAGACATACAGATGGCGAAAAAGCACATGAAAAGATGCTCAACACTGCTAATTATTAGAGAAATGCAAATCAAAACTACAATGAGGAATCACTTCACACTGGTCAGAAGAGCCATCATCAAAAAATCTACAAACAATAAATGCTGGAGAGGGTGGGGAGAAAAGGGAACCCTTGTACACTGTTGGTGGGAACGTAGATTGGTAAATTGATAGTCACTATGGCGAACAGTATGAAGGTTCTTTAAAAAACTAAAAATAGAGCTACTATACCATGATCCAGCAATTCCACTCCTGGGCGTATATCTGGAGAAAACTATCATTTGAAAAGATACATGCACCCCAACGTTCATTGTAGCACTATTTACAATAGCCAGGACATGGAAGCAACCTAAATGTCCATTGAGAGAGGAATGGATAAAGAAGATGTGGAACATATATACAATGGAATATTACTCAGCCACAAAAAGGAATGAAATAATGCCATTTGCAGCGACATGGATGGACCTAGAGACTGTCATACTGAGTGAAGTAAATCAGACAAAGACAAATATTATATGATATCGCTTATATGTGGAATCTAAAACAATAGTACAAATGGACGTATTTACAAAACAGAAATAAAGTCACAGATGCAGAAAACAAACTTATGGTTACCAAGGTGAAAAAGGATAAAGCGGGGGAGGGATAAATTGGGAGACTGAGATTGACATATACAGACTACTATATATAAAACAGATAACTAATAAGAACCTACTGTATAGCACAGGGAACTCTACTCAATACTCTGTAATGACCTATATGGGAAAAGAATCTAAAAGAGTGGATATATGTATATGTATAACTGATTCCCTTTGCTGTACAGCAGAAACTAACATAACACTGCAAATCAACTATACTCCAATAAAAATTAATTTTTAAAAAATCTCATAAAAACTTTTCTTTTCGATAAAGGAGTACTTCATTTTCCCTAATATACTTACTTGTTTCTTTTGGAAAATTTATATTTTTCTATCACACAATTAACATACCATGTCATAATAAAATATATATACCTTTCAGATACAAACAACATATCATACTATCACTTACACTTGTAAGGATAATAATGTAGCAATGGAGCTTTGAGGGTATTTGAACATTTATGATTTTTATATGTGTTCCACATATGCCATTTTTAAGACAGAAATCACCGGCATCTTTGAGTACTAGTGTACTGAAGAGACATTAGATTTTTTAGGCTAAAACAATGCGGTTTGTTTATTGTAGGGAGCAAAGGGTAAGGAATGATATGATAGCAAGATTTATGAGAACTGAAAAAAAGTACAGATTGTCCATTCAAGGGTAATCAAAAATTAACTGTGGAATTATAGTTAAGGAAAGGAATTTAACAATTTCAGCTAAATAGAACTGGGTTATAATATAATTCACCAAGCTATTAATTTCATGTATTATTTTCAAAATAATGAATTTTTTAAAAGAAGCTTAAAATTAAATATTCCATACCTATATGAATTTGAATTAGAATGCTCTTGGAGATGGAAATCTGAAGCTAAAACATCTTCATCTTCGTCATCACTTTCCAGACTCTCTTCTGAATCATACTCTGCTCTACTTTGAGAAGCAGGTAGAAAAGGCTAAAATAAAATAGTTACAGAATTTATCATCCAACCATCTGATTTAACACATTCAATTATATAGTCTAATATTAGCAATTTATCCCATTTTGGGGTACTTTGTTATAAAAAAGTAAAGTAACCAGTACTTGGCTGCTACTTTTTTGACATTCTATGCCTTCAACATCACTTTACACAATTCCCTTATTTATTCATCCAATCAACAAAAATTTATTAAGTATCCACTATGTGTGAAAAGTATACTCAATGTAAGAAATTTGAAGACATATATATAGTCACTGTTCTCACAGCACTTATATTTTAGTGGGGGAAAAAACAGGCAAATAATAGAAAACTAAATATAAATTGTATTTAGCTGTTATAAAGAAGAAAATAGCACTGGGATCAAGAATATTAACAAGGGACTTCCCTGGTGGTCCAGTGGTTAAGAATCTGCCTTCCAATGCAGAGGAGGTGGGTTCGATCCCTGGTCGGGGAACTAAGATCCCACATGCCGTGGAGCAACTAAGCCCACACACTCTGGAGCCTGCCCACCACAACTAGAGAGAAGCCCGTGTGCCTCAGTGAAAAATCCTGCGTGCCGCAGCTAAGTCCAGACTCAGCCAAAAATAAAAATAAAAAAATAAATATTAAGAAAACACCTAGGGCTTCCCTGGTGGCACAGTGGTTGAGAGTCTGCCTGCCGATGCAGGGGACACGGGTTCGTGCCCCCGTCCGGGAAGATCCCACATGCCGCGGAGCGGCTGGGCCCGTGAGCCATGGCCGCTGAGCCTGCGGGTCCGGAGCCTGTGCTCCGCAACGGGAGAGGCCACAACAGTGAGAGGCCTGCGTACCGCCAAAAAAAAAAAAAAAAAAAGAAACACCTAATATGATAAAAAAAAAAAGAATATTAACAAGAGTTGAGATAAGCTGATCATGAAAGGCCTCTTTGAAAAGTGTCATTTAAGCGAGACCTAAAGGACAAGAAGGAATAAGCCATTTAACAAGAGGGAAGAAAAGCATTTTAGGTAGTAGATATGGTATGTAAAAAGGCTTTAATAAGGTAAAAGAGTTTGGTATGGAAAAAAAAAAGAAGTTTGGCTGAAGCCTACTAAAGCAAGAGGATAATGTTGGGAGAAAAGTTGAAGAGAACAGCAGATGACAGATCAGGTAGGGTTTTTGTACAACACAGTAAAGAGTGTAATGGAATGCCACTGATGAGTTTTAAGAGGATAGGTATTGAGATTTATACTTTAGGAATGTTACTATGACCATAGCCTTATGAGAAAAAAGTCAAATGGCAAGACAAGAAATGGAGACATCAGTAACTAAGGCAAGAGTTGGCAGTCTGGATACAGGTGTGTGATAGAGATGGAGAGAAATAACACATTCAAGGTATATTTGGGGGAAAGCACAGACTTACTGATCAATTTGGAGAGCAAGGGAAAGAGAAGGAAAAGACGATTTCTTGGTTTCTGGCTTGAGCAACTATAAGGATGAAGATGCCGTTTACTAAAATGGGAGGACTTTGGTTGTGACATGGGAAGTACTAAAGAAAATAGATATCAGAAACCTAAATCCTGAAGAAGATCAAGATTCACAGGTCAGGTAGAAAAGGAAGAAGAAAGAAGACTATGAAGGAATAAATAGTAAGGTTAGGAAATAAACTAGAAGAGACTGGTATCAATAGAACAAGAGAGAAAAGTAATTCAAAAAGGAGGAAATAGTCACATGGGTTGAATACTGCTAAGAAGTCAAATAAGATGATGACAAAGAAGTTTCCTATACTTGATAACATGGATACCACCTGAATCTCAACAACAGCAGGTTCAGTGGGGTAGTTGTGTCACAAGTCATACAATGGGTAAATATGAACGGGACCTATGGTAATAGAAAGATAATGTGTTTACAGTTTTGAAAAGTTGAAGGAGGATGGGAAGCAGAGAAATAGGATAATAGTTCGAAAAAGTTTTGGGATCAAAGCAGGATTTGGAATGGGAGACAGTAGAGCACATTTCTGTTCTGATGGGAAGAGCCAATAGTGAAGAGAGAAGACTAGAGAAGAAAAGCAAGGATAGGATTCAGAATAGCACTGAATCTTTGATAGGAAGGATGCTTCCTTGAGAGTAACAAGAGAGAACAAGATGAGGGCTTCATAACAGAATGATGAAAGACTTCTGTCCGGTTCTATTTTTTTTTAATGACATAAGATGATGTCATCAGTTAAAGAGTGAGGATGAAAGAAGAGATGTGGGAAATCTGAAAAGAAAACTTATAAAATCTTGGGTCCAAAGAAGCCCAATGAAGTAATATAGCAGGGAGGGCAGAAATTCTGGAAAAGCTGAGGGAGGAGTTTGGTAAGTCCTCTTCCCAAAAAGCAGTAATAAAACTGGAAAAAGTTGTCAAAAACAACCATTTAAAGATACTGGAAACTGATCAAATACATACAACACACAGAGAAGTATTTATTTAAGAAAAACTACTGAATCTCTGGTAAAAAGTGAGCATCTGGCATTTTGGCCAGGGGGTACTCCTAGCCCAACCCCTGCCCTCTGTGGCCCATTTGTTCTATCAGGGCCAGCAGCCTGTGAGGACAAAGAACTCTGTGGCCTGGCCAGAGGGGGCTGACTTTAATAAGAATTCCATGCCCATAAATCCAGAGAAAACTATAATTCGAAAAGATACATGCACCCCAATGTTCAATGCAGCACCATTTACAACAGCCAAGACATGGAAACAACCTAAATATCCATTGACAGATGAATGGATAAAGAAGATGTGGCACATATATATAATGGAATACTACTCAGCCATAAAGAAGAATGAAATGACATTTGCAGCAACATGGATGGACCTAGAGATTATAAGAAGTGAAGTAAGTCAGAAACAGAAAGATAAATACCATAAAATTTCACTTAAATGTGGAATCTAAAATATGACATAAATGAACTTATCTACGAAACAGAAACAGACTCACAGACGTAGAGAACAGACTTGTGGTTGCCAAGAGGGAGGTGGGGTAGGGATTGGGAGTTTGGGATTAGGGGATGCAAACTATTATACAGAGAATGGATAAACAACAAGGTCCTCAATCTATATTCAATATCATGTGATAAACCATATGAAAAATATGAAAAAGAATGTATATAAATGAATACTTGAATCACTTTGCTGTACAGTAGAAATTAACACAACATTGTAAATCAACTATACTTCAATTAAAAAAAAAAAAACGAATTCCATGCCCAGCAGCATTGTCAAAAACAAGAGTTCTCAGCAGCAAACAATTAGGGAAGGCTAACATTTCAACTAGCCTGAGGCTGAGATACAGATTGGAGCAAGGGCAGACCAGCCAGAAATTTAACCAGATCCAGGAACAAGACAACTAAAGAAGGCCTTGCTAATCAAGAATCATATACCCAGCAAAAGTAAAACTATGCTTTAAAAATGAAGATGAAATAAAGATATTCCAATATAAAGAGTACATAATAAACATCTGTTGAATGAATCAATGACTACAAAAGGCAATGTGAAACAAGGTGATATAAATGCCCTTCTTTACCCTGAAGCATGCAAAAATTACAAATGTTCTGTGACCATTTAAAGATTTGTCAGAACATTAAAGATGTTTACAGTCAGCTATAAATGTATAGGAAAATGAAAAAAATAGTAAAAACAATACTTATTTAGTACACTGTAATTAAAAAATTAGAAACAGTGGGAATTAAAGTGTTTTATTTCTTTGTAAGAAATTTATCAAGAGCACTTTGAACAGTGCTGGCCTTCTTATAACTCAGGAATCAAAGCAAGCTTCTTTTCTAATCGTTAGCAAATAGTCATACTCCTTTCTAAGTTTGTATCAGCGTCCAACTTTTTACTCTTTGCACTTTCAATGTTGTGAAATATTACCCAGGGTTCTTTTAATGTGAAGTGTTTTGCCAATTTCACTATCTCTGGGCCATCTTCATCCTTTTGTCACACTTTCCTCATTTAGGTTGATAAGCTGGCCTTTACTAATTGCCTTTGGCTGTACATCTACAGTCTATCAAATGGCAGCAATGTCAGTATTCCCAAAGTTAGCTATTTCTTCTATAAATTTACCTATATTTGATTTGAATTTCACTTCCAGTACTATCACTTTTCATTTTTCAGTTGCACTTTTATCTGTGTTAGCCAATTCCCTCTTCTGATTATCCAGTTTTGTAAAATGTCACTTGTGTTTATTATGGGAGATAAGGAGGCAAGACAACCACATGCTTTTCTGTGTATGAACTGAATACTGAATAACAGGTACTAAATGACCAATCACTGACAGACTTTGAAAGAACTGTTGTGATTGGTCACTGATCATGAGGTGCATCTGTTATTTACATAGTGATTTGTGGACTGAATAGCTAGCAGGAAAGTTTGTACTTTATGCGATTTCTCATATTTAATAAATTGTGGTAACTTTAAAGTTGAACAGTGTTGTTGAGGGACTGATGTTATTTAACTAAAAACTGCAATCTGTGTATATCAGGACAATGCAGGACTGCCTGGGGTATAGAAAAGGAATTAGAGTATGGATGGCACTTTGACTTCTGGCAGTCTTGATTCCTTAATTACTATCAAGCATTAAGGTGCTAACCAATTTATCTTTTCATCTTTGCTTTGTTTAAAATGCAAAAATCATAATTTATAAAAGAACTGCCTTAAAACCTGGTTGAAATATGTCCAAAATATTTTAGGGTATATTTTGTGATAATGTACTCTGATAAAATGAAAATTTTCTTAACCAGTGTGGAAAAATATTTGGAAACGCCAACAATTACACTTATTTTAAACAGTTTCATTTCTGTTTAACTACACAAATAATCATCTGGATAACACTTGTATTACCTTGGCAATGAAATAGTCCCAGATACTGAGCTCAGGTGGAATGAACTTCTCTTTAACTATCAGTGATTCCTGGCTTAATGGTGGTGAGGAAGAGGTCACTGAGGCAGATTCTCTGCAAGACATTTTTGATGGCCTAAAACGTTTGTTCTGTTTCTCTCCTTCTTCCACTAGTGAAGAAACTAACAAGAACAAAATAAAGTATTACAAAATAAGTACAATATTCATTGTTCTGATTTCACCTATTTTTACATAAGACCTAAGGTTAACTACAAATAAGTACATACACAAAACTGAGATTATTATGATAGTAAGGTAAGAAAATAGTGGAGGAAGTGAGACAAAAATCATCTTGTATAGCGATCTTTGTTTTTATCTCATCTTGTCCCTTACTCTCTGAATGTTGACTTATCTAAATTATCTACATCTTTCTATTTTGTTTTTTAAGAATATCATGGCGGGGGAAGAATATCATGGGATGTCCGTGGTAATTAAAGGCAACAACTCAGTTATGAGATTCTTCAGTAATCACTTGGCCTTTTATCTACTAAAAAACTACTACTAATTTTTCACTGAAAATATTAAAAAATTCAAACACCAAAACTACCTACTAAACTGATTCAGACTTTTAGAAATGGCTTGGAGATAGAATTTTCTAGTCAATGGAACAACAAAGAAGAGGGAGAAAACGCAATCTTTATTGTTTTAACTTCTAAACATTTAACAGTCGATATTCTCTTAGTATTTTACCTTAGAGTATTAAGGGCATTAGCAAAGAAAAACAAGTTACACAAATCTTTAATCAATACTAAGTCACTAGATGCAAATCACCAATAGAAAATCAAGGATCTCCTGGACTTAGTCATGGTCTAATAGATAGGTAAACAACCCCATATTAAGGCACACCAATATTGTTCTTTAATGGTTACAGCAAGAAGTCACTTACCTTCCAAAGGAATACAAGTATTTGTGTTTTAATACAATTTTGTTTTATTGCTTGAAGCTACTTAGCTTGCATAAACAGCATGCTCATGCATTATATCAAGCTACAGCCAAGCTGAGTCTAACAGAATAATTTAGTTATTTCAGAAAAAATAAAATAAAGATGAATAAAATTAGTATACAAAGGGATTGCTAAAAAGTGGTATGTAATCATTCAAATGACTTTAAAAAGAACCATCATATTCAATGTGTAATTTTTTCTCTCTGATCTTATAAGCAATTGATAATCAACAATCGTGTTTCTAATATATCTGTTGTATACATTTATATACATTCTAAAACTTAAACAGTGGTTTTACCAAATTCTCATTGAGTAAAAAATTTAGAATATAAGGGTATTTTTTTAATCTGTCAAAAAAATTAATGCTATGTTTTAAAATAAATTTATCGGGCTTCCCTGGTGGCGCAGTGGTTGAGAGTCCGCCTGCCGATGCAGGGGACACGGGTTCGTGCCCCGATCCCGGAAGATCCCACATGCCGCGGAGCGGCTGGGCCCGCGAGCCATGGCCGCGGAGCCTGTGTGTCCGGAGCCTGTGCTCCGCAACGGGAGAGGCCACAGCAGTGAGAGGCCCGCGTACGGCAAAAAAAAAAAAATAAATAAATAAAATAAATTTATCACTTGACAAATATTATTATTCTGCTTGTTTTGTTTTTAGATTATTAGAAGGCATGTGATATGAACACAGACGTTTAGGGAAAAATAAAACTTACAATGCTAAATTCACAGATTTTACCAAGCTTGCTATGTCATAAAAAAAGCAGAGTTTTTAAAGCAAAACATAAAAAAAAATTTTTAAGAGAGAAAAACATTTGCAAGTACAGTGTGTGAACCCAGATAGTTGACATGAAAACAAGAAATTAACCACACTGAGGGGAAACATTTAAAATTACAGACTCAATTCCAGAAGTATAAAACTTCTTATCAAAACATTTCTGATGCACAAGGACAACAGGGGAAAAACGGCAAACAGGTTCACAGTACCAAATGTTATATTACCTGAAATCCTACAAATTAAGACCTTAGTGATACCTCCCAGCAAACAAGAAATGATTTGAAGCTTATCATTAGGGTAGATGCTCCCTCTTCTTTTCCCTCAAATTGCAGCAAGACCTAAGACAAATTTATGCTTATATCACGTTGGGTTTGAGTGGTCATGAAGCTTAGGGGCACCAAAAGAAACTGTGTAGCTGCTGGGTGCTTAACCATTTGTTTTTGAAAAAAGCTAATAATAAAATATCAAGAACTGTGTCACTCCTTGGATACAAACTGATTCTACTGTTCCATTATTAAGGTAGTAAATGGCTACTTTACTAGTAATAAAAGAAAAAAATCAGCATTAGGGAGAAATGAAAAGGAACTTGGATATAGATAGAGCTTATGAATTATAAGGGGCATGAAGAAGTTAGAAAGTGGGTAAAGAAAAACTAAGGTGTGCACAGGAATAATGACAATTCTTATACCTGCAAACATTATTATGAAACACAACAAAAATTCTTAAAAGATTTTGTTTTGCTTTACAATATGCAATAAAAAGCAAAAGTATGGATTTCTCACTGTTAGCAGAAAAGAAAGTAATTTTTCAAAAACTGCTATTGCTTAGGTGATTGTCTACTTTAAAAATTAACCATAATAGGGCTTCCCTGGTGGCGCAGTGGTTGAGAGTCCGCCTGCTGATGCAGGGGACATGGGTTCGTGACCCGGTCTGAGAAGATCCCACATGCCGCGGAGCGGCTGGGCCCGTGAGCCATGGCCGCTGAGCCTGCGCGTCCGGAGCCTGTGCTCCGCAACGGGAGACGCCACAACAATGAGAGGCCCACGTACCGCCAAAAAAAAAAAAAACAAAAATTAACCATAATAAAATAATTCAGAACTCCATGAACATTCACCCACACTATAGTTTTAATTAATTAGAAAAACTAAATCCCTCATTAACATATGTAGAAATCACAAAGTAAATTTGATTAAAAAATAAATAACTGATTTATGTACCTTAACATTTTTGTTAAGAATTCTGACCTGGGGGCCTCCCTGGTGGCGCAAGTGGTTGGGAGTCCGCCTGCCGATGCAGGGGATACGGGTTCGTGCCCCGGTCTGGGAGGATCCCATATGCCGCGGAGCGGCTGGGCCCGTGAGCCGTGGCCGCTGAGCCTGCGCGTCCGGAGCCTGCGCGTCCGGAGCCTGTGCTCCGCAGCGGGGGAGGCCACAGCAGTGAGAGGCCCGCATACCGCAAAAAAAAAAAAAAAAAAAAAAAAAAAGAATTCTGACCTGCGTTAAAGTCTAATAAAAATCATCTACCATTTTCTTATATTACAAAGCTTAAGTCATATTTAAATTTTATGTCACTAAAAGTGCATTAAGTATATAATAGACATGTAGAAAGAAAAATAATTTAGTTCGTAAGACCATTATTGCAAAGAAAATTAAAATCAGAATTTATACCAGAACAAGGAAAACAATGGTAACTTTTAAAATCTTCTCATAGTACTAAGTTTATGAAAACACTTTTTTTTGGTTTTGTTTTGTTTTTTTTTTGGTTTGTTTGTTTGTTTGCAGTACGTGGGCCTCTCACTGTTGTGGCCTCTCCCGTTGCGAAGCACAGGCTCTGGACGCGCAGGCTCAGCGGCCATGGCTCACGGGCCCAGCCGCTCTGCGGCATGTGGGATCTTCCTGGACCGGGGCACGAATCCGTGTCCCCTGCATCGGCAGGCGGACTCTCAACCACTGCGCCACCAGGGAAGCCCTGAAAACACTTTTTAAAAGACAGATTTTTGAGGGTTCTAAGCATGTATTTCATCTTCAATATACAATACATTGACACTGAATAGATGAATAGGTTGTCAGGAAAATGAAATATTCTAGACCTGTCAGTTTTCACTTGGCCATATTTAAACACTAGAAACTAAAAATATATCAATATATATAACAATTTTGGCTGAATTCAGATCAACTTTTCTAAAACACATCATTTTATTCCCTTGGTCAACAATGTATACTGAATATTAACTAATTTAATTACACTCTTAGGACATCATGATTACATTCAACAGTAATTCGAACATACAGGGCTACTTACTTACAACCTAAAATTTATCAAGCTGGTGTGCTGCTTTAGTTGGTGTGCTTTCAGAACAACATAATAATGCCTTCAAAAACTGAGATTTCAGAACTCTGCCTTATACTGAAAGCCACCCCTCCTTTGTCCCTTTGTCTTGGTTGATTTTCTGTTCTCAGATTTTGTCTCTCCAACTGTCAGTTTATCTGCCTCACAGGACTGCTACTTCTAATTACTATTACTGCCTTTACTACCTACTATCTTCACTTCTTCCCTTTACTCTGTTTTTCTATTTTTTTCTTTTTCTACTTGTTCCTTCACAAACTAAATCAGCTTTAGAAATAGCAGACCTTTGGCTTCATCATTAAATGACTGTACTCTTTTTTCTGGTTAGCAAACTGATGAATCATATCGTTTATGTTTTCTGTACATGCTCCTTCAGTTACATCCATGATTGATTGCATTCAGAATAGTTTCTGGGTTCTTATAGACAGATGAGCATCACATAATCTATATGTGGCTATATCCAGCCCCATCACTAAGTAAACCTCATTTTTTAAGTATCCTGTATTATTTGGCTACCATGTCCCAACGCAAGAGGTTAAACATACAGATGCAGATAATTTTTTTCACTTTGATTATTTCGGATTCAGTAAGTGGTGAGATAGAGTTGATTATATGATATTTGTAACTACAAATAGCTATATCTGAGTGGTTAAACAAAGAACAACCTGGACTTTGAGTAAGGTTGTTTATATATCTGTGCTCAGAAATGCTCCAGGAATTGTTGAAGTTGAGCCTTGCTGACTGGTTAGTAAAAATGTATTTTTAATTTTTTACAAGTATGTGGACATTCTATTTCAAGAATGTATCCCTTTATAACATGTTGTAATAACAAGATCACAGTCTTTAATCTCAGTAGACCTATAAATCGTACTCCCTCTCAGACTTTGAAATTTTTTTAAATGAATTCAAATATCTGAAGTATATATTCCAACATGAGTTTCATAAGTTAGTCTTTTCTATTTTTATCCATATAAAAAATAAAGCACAGGAAATTACTCTTTAAAAATTAGAAAGGAGATGTTACAAAAATTAAAATATTGTTAAAAATTTTACAGCCAAGATTATCACATATGGGCTAATAAAAAAAAGAAAACTTAAAGGCAGAAAGCATCATGAAGATTCTTTTCAGGTCAAAAAGCTTGTTTCAATCTTTTGTGTTTAAATAAATACAGTACCTACAGTTACAACATTAGAAAGTTAAGAAAAGGTAATACAATTGTTTAAAATATTTACTTTACATGATATTATGAACACTTAGAAATCCAAAACCCTAATGGCTGGAATCATAATATGCAGAACATAAAGCAGCCTTATTTGAAATGTTTTTCCAGTCATTTCAAGCCATAGTCTGATTTATCATGATTAGCACTGACGTTTCTTTATTTCTACACATTTAAAAATATGTTAAAGTCTAAGGAATAGAAAACATCAAAATGAAGAACTTAAAGCATAATAAAAAAGCAGGATGGTTTTTTAAAATGCTAATCATTGTTTTAAATCAAAAATATGACTTGATTAATGGAAAATTTTCAGTTTGCTAAGTGCCAAACAGAATAAAACTGGCCCACTGTACCCCAACCCCTCCAAAACAACACAAAGCAAGCTGAACTGTAAAAGCCTATTTCTAAAGCTAATATCTTGCCTGCAAGACTGGGAGGGCTATGAGAACTGATGGTTGAAAGAGCTTTGGAAAAGCCCACACATTCCATGGAGAATACCACTACCTGGTGGGGGCTAGGCATAGCAAAGTACCTTCCTGCCAAAGAAAGAAGAGAGATCTGATTTGGGATAGAACAAAAACCAATGTTACAGTATATTTCAAAACAAATGAAAATTTCAATAGTAAAAGATTTTAAATTACATTAGATAGTTCTAATCACTGGTGCATGAGTATCTTAAACTTTGATAATTACACCAGAAACTTTATACTGCATATTTACCACAAAACTATTTGTTCGTGCTTTAAGAAAATGGTCTGTAACAGAACTTTCTGTGAATGAATTAAAATGTAATTACATTTAACAAAGTTATCATTCAGATGAATAAATAAAGCTGTAGCCTTAAAAAATAAAATAAAACAGATTAAAAACTAACCAGGTAAAGCTTTTGAGCGTGTCTGTTCTTTGCTGGGAACATGTGCACCTCCACCAAATACAGCAGACCACATTTTTTCATTTAGAGGGTGGGCCACAATCCGAAATAGTTCGTTACTAGAATGTGTTGCCAAGCCATGGATGAAGAGACTAAGATACACTGCTGTGAGAATCTCACAGAGCAAGACTGTAAGCCCTGACTGGGCTTCCTCCCCAGAAGAATTCAAAAGTCGAATTAGAGAAGTTATTCCTAGGAGAAACAACAAACATAGCTACCATTAGCTACCATTGACAATAAACTAAATAAATAATCCACATTTCCTAATTTTTGAAAAAAGTTACAGCATCAGAATTAAAATATTTTCTGCCATAGATTCATAGACTAGTAGAGGTTATTGCAGTTAATGCATAAATGTTGAGCTATTTGTTCAATTTAGACAAACACTGGAAATCTGTAATCTGATTCAAATCTGATAGATAAAATTTCATTGCCATAACAAATGTTTTTGTATTATGACAAAAGCAAAATTAAAAAAAGTGATATAACAAAATATTTGAGTTATTTTAGTATGATGATAAAGGAAAAACTAATATTACATAACTGGATAATTTGTAATAAGTGGTGAATAATAAACTGGTATCAATTCTAACAATAGTTAACAACAATGATTATCATACAGCAAAACCAAGCCAAACCTACTTTTTCCTCATCTGATTAAATTCAATAAGGCTAAGAAAAACACTCACACATATATAAATTATTTATACCTGGCCACTGAGCTGGTGATGTATTGGGAGTTATGGCTTCATCTAAGCTTCCTGTTTTCAAAGAATGTCGATGGGGAAGCAGTACTGTCTGATACACCATTCCAGTAAACTGATTTGTTTGAAATGAACTAAGAGAAAAAAATTTAAATAATAACAATCTATAATGACCTACAATAACAACGATATAATAAAACAATAATAATAACATACAATGATCTAAAATGAATTTCACATGTAATACTTCCATGTTTTAGATCTATCATCTAGGGTACCTTAAATACAAAATTTTGTGTATTAATTATACTGCTTTACACCTAAGTACTGTGCTTTATAGTCTAGTATTATAATAAAACAAAATGTCCTTTAAATTTTCTAAATTCAAACAGATATGATAGCTTTTAAATATATTTACTGTTAAGACATAAAATATGTACAAATGAAAAAACTAAATCATTATTGGCCACAAGTAGCAAGCTTATATATCAAAATTTAAAACAAGGTTACTGAGTTGAAGAAGTCAGTTTAGGTTCAATTTGATACACTAGGGTAGGTTATATCAGGTATATGCACCAGATAACAGGTGTTTAATGAAACACATGGTTTCCGTCCTCATGCAATTTATAGTCTGGTGGGGGAATCAGACACAAATAATTTTATCATACTGTTTTTAAAGACAAAACCTATGCATACAGTGATATGAAAGCAAAAGGGAGGAGTGATTTCACACAGTTTGGGAATTCAGGGTAAGCTTCTCTAATTAAATGGTACTTTAAGCTAAAACTAAATAAACTGATCAATGGACAAAATAAATTACAGCTTGACACAAACTACAAAATAAATATGACAGAAAAATAGTATGAAAAATTTGTTAAACCCTGTCAGTAGTTCCTGTATCATATGTTAAGTAAATGAATATAATATTTAAAAATAGCACACTTATTTGTTTAGATCTGTTCTAACTGGCAAGTTGTCTTAGTCATAACAGTTTGATACGTATGGAAATAGCTTCTCTTGTTTTACTTTCCATTTTCAAGATGGCAGAGTAACAAAAACCAAAAATCTCCCCTGCTAAAGTAAGCCTATGGAAATGATAAGAAAGATAAAAATATGTTGATGAAAACAAAGCCATACTCAGTAATAAGAAAGTGAACTTTTGGAGGACCAAGGTCAAAGAAATCAAATTGAAGCTACTATGGGAATACACAGCCAGAGTAGTAAGCTGAGGTG
Organism: Mesoplodon densirostris; assembly: GCF_025265405.1. NCBI lineage: Eukaryota > Metazoa > Chordata > Mammalia > Artiodactyla > Ziphiidae > Mesoplodon > Mesoplodon densirostris. Next base: position 99,949,942 of record NC_082663.1, on the reverse strand, counting down.
ACCCCTGGGAGAATTCAAACACATAAGATAAACAGATAATCAAAAATCAACACAAAGGAAGGTTGACATCATGTAAGAGAAAACAAACTCAGTGACATACCTACACCTGAGGAAGCAAAGACTTACCAGAACATTAAGGAAAGTGGTTTATACTCAGAGATATTAAAAAAAAATAAAACTAAAAAAAAGACAGTAAGTTATTTTTTTAAAGTGGCTATTGAAATAAATAAAGAGATATTAAAACTGAAAAATAAAATTTCTAAAACAAACTCAAATAGGCTAAATAAAAGATAGGACATTGCTGAAGAATGAATTAAGTGTCTGGAAAATGAAGCTAGGATTTCTCCTGAAATGAAGCAAAAAATAAATAAAGAAAAAATGAAAGGGATCATTTGAGAGGAAAGCTAAAAGAAAAATAAGAGGGACCCACAAGTTCCAATATCTGTCTCATATAAGGAAAGAGAAGAGAGAAGATAAAATATTGAAGAAATAGAGTAAGGGAATTTCAAAGAACTAAAGAAAGATACAGACCCCCACAGTGTCAAACAACATGTTTTGAAAGCCTAGATAAATTATAGTGAAACCTTAGGACATAAAGAGAAAAATCATAAACATCAACTACTCTGTAAAATTTTTCTCAGTTCCAAGTCAGTCAGTCCCTCCTCTGTGCTCCCTGAGATTTCACTACCTATCATCTTATAGGACATATCATTTAAGTATGATGTCATGTTACATATCATTTATCATTTCATATGTTTGTCTCTAACTAGATTGACCTTAAGGAAGGAGACTTTATTCCAGTGTATATCACAATGTCTAGCATTAGACAGTGATCAATAAAAGGCTGCTAAATAAGTTATATTGTGAAGAGTTTACTTGAGATGCATTTGCCATAAAGACATATGTTAAAATTTCAAAGATGAAAAAAAAGGACTCAACACTTCAGCCATATGCTTTTTGTATTATTATTATTATTATTTTTTTTTTTTTGCTGTACGCGGGCCTCTCACTGCTGTGGCCTCTCCCGTTGCGGAGCACAGGCTCCGGACACACAGGCTCCGCGGCCATGGCTCGCGGGCCCAGCCGCTCCGCGGCATGTGGGATCTTCCGGGATCGGGGCACGAACCCGTGTCCCCTGCATCGGCAGGCGGACTCTCAACCACTGCGCCACCAGGGAAGCCCCGCTTTTTGTATTATTTAAGGTGGACTGCAGTACACAGTATTTCTAGAGCAAGAGCATACAAATTCTCAAACCTCATCAGTTACTGTAAACATTCTTAAATTTCACAAAATATTTACCTGTAGTTATGACTACCACAAAGGCACTGATAAATACAAGCAGAAAGTGAAGCTGCTAAAGTATGCATTACATATACCTGGAAAAAAAAAAAAACAGAGTTATCTTATAACTTTGAAAAATGTAGCTTTTTTTCAAGACCTAATATAATCAGCATTTTTAAAAAGATGAAAAAACCATTTTGCCCTTATAAACTATTTCCTTTTTCTCCCTAATACTCATTTCTGTCTGAGAGGTCTTGTGACAAACAAATTAAAAACACACACACACACACAAACATACAAAACCTGAGGACTTTGGCAGAAATTATAAAACAGACACCTACTACCTAATTTCTGTTTTAAGGGCAAACGAGAACAGATGTTAGCTTATTCAGTAGTGCAATGAGCCATGCATTAAAAGCAAGCCCTCCAAGACTCAAACTGCTCCTTCCTCAACCAAAATATGAAGTCCAGCCTGGTAAATGACAGTTCACTTATGAACAGATCACTGAAGAATATGCTATCACACAGTCGAGTTACTACAGAAAACAATTTGAAGAGAGTGAAATTTTAGAGAAAGACGGTATGAAAGACAGCAACTGAAAGGCAAATACGTGTACTGAGGAAGACAGGGCTCTAAACATGGCATGACAAGAGAAGTAACAGAAGTAGATCTGAGGATGAGGGAGAAGCTTAATCTAGGTAAGAAAGGAGGCTAGACTATTAAAAGACCAAGTTCTTGATCTGATTATGAGGTATGATACTCTCTTGTGCATATTAAAATCTAATTGCTATTTTTCCTTCAATTATCAATAGACGTGATATGAATTAAAATCAAGGACAGCATCATATGAATGAAGACAGTGAAGACCACATACAACAGACTAAAAAAAATGATAATATTTTCTAGCTTCTCCAATCAAAAGGTGGAGTCTATTTCGCCACTTACTGAATTTGGGCTGAGGCTTGCTTTGTGCCAGAGGACACAGAAGTGATGTGTTATTTCTGAACCGAGTTCTCTAAAGGCCTTGCAAATTCTACTTTTGCTCTTTAAACCCCTGGAACCACTATATGAAATAATCCAGGTGAAATGGTTAATTTTATGTGTCCATTTGACTGGGCCAAGGGGTGCCCAGACGTTTGGTCAAATGTTATTCTGGATGTGTCTGTTAGGGTAAATTTGGATGAGGTTAATATTTGAATTGGTAGACTGAGTAAAGACAATTGCCCTCCCGATTGTGAGTGGGCCTTATCCAATCAATCGAAGACCTGAATAGAATAAAAAAGCTGAGTATGAGGGAACTTCTGCCTGGCTGCACTGAACTGGGACACTGGTCTTTTCCTACCTTGGGACTAGAAATGAAACACTGGCTCTTCTTGGGTCTCAGGCCTGCTGGCATTTGGACTAGAACTTACACTATTACCTATCCTGGTTCTCAGGCCTTTGTCCTTAGACTGGACCTACACAATCTGTTTTCCTGGGTCTCCAACTTGCCAACTGAAGATCCTGAGACTTCTCAGCCTCCATAATTAAGTGAGCCAACTGCTTGCAACAAGGCTCTTTCTATAAAAACACACGCACACACCCTATTGGCTCTATTTCTTTAGAGAACCCAGGCTAATACTCTAGGCTTGCCTACTGGAGGATGAGACACATCCCAAAGTCTTTGGTCATCCCAAAGTTTCCTGTCAGCCTTGCAGTCTGCCAACGATCAGAAATGTAAATAAGGCCATCCTAGGTCATCCAGAATCCAGTCAACCTGCCTGCTGACCAAAGACAAATGAAGGTATCCAGCTATCAGTCCAGTTGGCCCACAGAATCATGAGCAAAATAAATCATGGCTATTTTAAGCTATTGTTTCAGGGTGGCTCTTAAGCAGCAAAAGCTGATACACCAGGGTTATGCTTATTATTTGCTTATTATTAAAGTTAAATATGGAATAAAGTTTGGTTAAAATCAGCACAATCTAAAGAACATTAAATTCCTAATTGTGTAATATGCAATGTGGGCATTTATTCTACTGAGCAGTATAGGAAATAAAGTGACAAAATTAATTTGTAGGGGTTAAGGTTATCCAGGAAGGTAAAACTGTAGGAGAGGCTACCACTAGACAAAAAGAAAATGGATGGCATGATATCACAACCTGTGAGGTGGGGGAGAGAATCAAATGCAGACTATGAGGAAGAAAAAGAGATACTAGTACTTTTACATAATATTAAGTTTCTGTCTCTAAAAAAACCCCAGCTTTTTGGCTAAGTGTACTGCTAAAGATTTACTCATAAATGTGCATACACACTATTACGCTTACCAAGATGATGCAGTTAAATAAGACGAAGTCAAACTTAAAAACTGAAGTACCCTATTGGGTATAAGTAATACAAGTAAGATGAACTTGGCCTATAACCGAAAGTTTACTTTGATCAAAACCAATATAAACTTGGCAATGAAACAATCACTATGCATAGGATGATGTTTAAAATTGTTTATAAAAAGCCTTAACACTTATTTTTTAGTTTTATCATAGTATATAGGTAAATTAAATGTCTGAAACCAAGCATACTTACTTTATTGCTTTGGATATCAGGATGGGGTGGTGAATCAAAGTTTATTATGGCATGCAGAATATCATGTGTTAGATTACTAAGGTGCAATAACGGATTGGCAACTACTGTTTTGGCACTGGCTGTACAAGCAAAGAGGAGAGGTACTGAGGTTTGTTCTGAAAGAGGGCTAGGAAATATTGGTTCTGCTGTTTCCTTAAAAAACAAAGGGAAAAAAAGTTAATCAACTATTTATAGTTATAATCCATTAAGTAATTCAGGGTCTCTTTGAAAAACTTCAGAACAATTAAAAATTAAAAGCATAACAAACTTTTACAGAGTTAGAAGGGACCTGAGGAGACCAATCTTCCACCAATTATAATGAAAAATGATGGGACAATACGCTCGTATCATCAATTCACAAGGCATTCGTATAAGAATGTTTAATATGAATTAAGCAGATCACAGGGTCTGATATCAAACTGTCCTTAAACCACAATGCATTCACAACTCTAGAAATCCATAATGTGAAGCACCACACAAAAAGCAGAATTCCTTAAAGCAACCATAATTAAGAAAATCAACAATTTTAACATTTTAAAACTAAAAAAGCAATCTCAAAAACTGTTTTTCATACAAGTAGTATTTTGACTGGTTATCATGTAAGTTACATACCTGCTGAGATTCTTGTAAAAGTAAAATCAATTCCATTCTCACAGATGCAAGACCCCCACCATGGGATCCATGCAGTATGCAGTAACTAAGAAACATCCTCAAGAGTGACTGATATTTCAAAAGCCACTGTCTTTTTTCCTGAAAATTTTCTCTCAGTTGTTTCACTTTTGTTTGATGAAGCAAATCTTCAGCATCTTCATTTAATCCAAATGCATCTCCATTTTCGCCAAATGCAGACTGTAATTCTTCAGGATCTGAACAATAGTCACAAGTTCTCCGAAGGGCTATCACCTCTTTTTCAAGCCAGTGGTACAGCTGGTATCGCAATTTTCCACCATCTATTTCGTATCCAGTAGATAAAGTACGAAGTTCTACTGTGAGAATCTTTAAACATGCTCTAAATTTTAATTGAACTGCAATGATATCTTCTGATGGATTTAAAATGTCATTTTCATCTAGTGTGCTGAGAGAGTCTGTGTACTTAGAACTTGTTTCATCTATTTTTTTCCCTACTTTTCTCTGTAAAGGTTTTAGTTCTTTCATTGAAACAGGGAGATCCTCATTTTCTTCATCGTTATCACTGTCCCATTTTAATTCTAAAGAGTCATCCTGAAATACAATACTTGGTTGGCTCCAGTCAAAAGAAAGAGTGGAGTTTGACTGCTTCTCTGAGGAACCCTCTGAAGAAGATCCAAAACCATTCATCAGTGACTGTGACCAATCAATAGCAGAAGACTTATCTTCCCTTGCATCCAATTTGAATGGAGAAGGAGGAGAACAGACTTTACTAGTATCCAGAAAACTAGATGTTCTACAAAAAGGTTTCGTTTTTTTGATGACTTTTGGCATCTTTGATAATACTTCCAAAGCCAACATAGGGCAGCCAGCTTTTAAATGAGCACTGGCAGTAGTAAAAAATAATCTTCTTTCACTTAAATTAATTGTTCCTGCCAGTCCACTTTTTCCTGTTAAACTCATGTGCGTGGAAAACACATCAGATGATCCAAAATGACGTCTCAGCAAAAGAGGATGTGTTCTTAGATAATTGTAGAAATTAAAAACAGCAGGATTGCAGGCTGACATCATGACTTGATCTGAAAGTAAATTCATTTTATGAGCCAAGAAAAATTCTTCAAGGGTTGTACTGTAGCCCTTTTTCTGTACCATGACACCTTTATCTACCTGGTCTTGTGAGAAAAATTTAAGAGACCAAACTAATACATAGCAGTGAATAGACAAGAACACATTTGTAATGAAAGCGTTCTAACATAGTAGGAAAACAAAGATTATGCTGATTTCACATCTCTTCAGGTAACAATCTAAGACATTTTAAAACATCCAGTTACACACTCTTAGTTCTTTTTCTCCTACTTTCCTGGACACTTCTTCTCAGTCAGCCTGCTTTGCTAGATTTTCCTCATCTTCTCTACTTTTAAATGCTGAGTGTCCTAGAGTTCAGTACTTGACCTCCTTTCTATCTACATTCCCTGAGTGAACTCCTACAGTCCCATGGCTTTAAATACCATCTATATGTGATAACGTGCACATCTCTATTTCTAGTAGCAACTTCACCCTGTAAATCTAGAATACTATATCCAAAGGCCTACATTATGTTTCCATTTACATGTCCATATTCTTGCCTCGAGGCCTTTTTATTTACTGTGCCCTTGGCCTAAAAACCAGATATCTGCGCTGACTGATTACTCACTCATTTCAATCAGGTCTCATCTCAAAGGTCACCTTATCTGAGAAGTCTTTTCTATCTAAAGCAACACTCTCCAAAATCTGCTCCTAGCCTTCCCCCTACCACTTATCTATTGCTCAAACTAAAAACCCAGGAGTTAAACTTGACTCTCATTCCCTTCATATTCCATATCCAATTCAGTCCTATCTAGTCAACCTTAAAATTATAGTTGAAATCCAACCACTTCTGTTTCCCTGTTTATCACTATTTTCTTCAAAACATTTATATTCAAACGTTGAAAACATCTATGTTCAATAAGAAAATCCAAAGTCCTTGGTTTTCAAAGGATTTAGCTTCCTGGGGGGAAAAAAATAAAAAATAAAAAACTGTATACATAACTCTGTCTCCCCAACTAAACCATAAAGTCTTAGACCACGTATGTCTTCAATTTGTTCTGCATTATCCTTAGCACCCAACAGTGTGCTCTGAACCTGACAAACACTAATAAAACTCTTAATCATTAACATCTTAGAAGTATAGCTTACCATCATCCTCTCTGATAGGTTGCTTTATTAATGTTTCCAGAGCACTACTATAATCTTCTAAAATCCAATATGCCATACTCCGAAGAAAAGGATCATAATGCATATTTATATTCAACAAATTGAGTTCATTGACAGGAGAATCAATTCCCAAAACTTTTTTACGTAAAATAGATTTATATGTTGCAGATGTATCAAATTCAGACTCATAGAGTCTTGCTATTACAAGAGCCAACTGAATGTCATTCAGTTTCTCAAGACATACCTTCAAAAACAAGAAATATTGTTTATAAATAAGGGTATCTTTCATTTTAAGGTAAACTCAATTGACTAATAACAAGATGAACACAAAGCTTTATTAATATCTGAAATTAGTGAACAAGGATAATACACAAAACATATGCTGCTTGCTTCAGCAAATCTACTTGACAACATTTATGTTAATTTACCTGGTAGTAATAAATACATATTTGCAAAAAGAATTAGCCTAATGAAAAAATACTGAATAATTCCTAAAATGACATGCTTTGTTTTATTCTTGAGCTTTTATCGTTCCCCATCCACCTTAGCAGACTATGTTTCCAAATCAAAAAGATGTTTTGAATCACTTGTATGAAACTCTGAGCAAAAGGGCAATTTGAAACAGAAATGTTATATTTTAAATATTTATAACTTTTTGTAAGGGTTACTTAGAAATAATTAGTTAAAAATTTGCTAAGGTTTGTCAACTAACACAGAGCCAAATATATGTCCGAATATGTTTAAAGTGATAGAACGAATATTTTATTTTTTTAACCTGTTCATAAATATTCTTAAGAGTCAGATTAACTACCTATCTCTACCAACCAACACAACCTGGTTAATTTTAATTCTATATAAATATCATTCAAGCTAAATGACAAAATTTTAAAGTCACCATTAAATATTACCAGTTACTTTAGGCATTAAGCCTTGTGTTAGTTCCACTATACTTGAGTTGAAATTAAAAAACAAAATTGAAACCATAAAGAGCTTAAAAGGATGACAATGCTATTTTTAAAAAAATTCATTCATTACCTCAATTGCATCTCTGAGGCAACCAGCTAAAAGAAAAAATGCTGCTGAATGTTCAAATCTTTGTTTTCCTAACAAAGAAAAAGCATTCTTTAAAGCTGCTTTACGCCATCTCTCATCCTCAAAATTATGTCCAAAAAACTGTGTCATCTTGGAATCTTTTTGGGATCTATAAAGCAAAAAGTTTGAAAATTTCAGAACATAATGCTTCTACATCAAAACCAATTGTTATGAAGTTAGCCACTTAAAAGTTAAGACTCAAAAGAAACATTTACCAGTTCATAAATTACTATACATCTGCTGCTTTTCTGAGCAAAAATAACATTTATGGTAAACATTTACTTTTCCATATAAATTTCAGAGATTATTGAAAACATTCTTTCAAACCATGGAGAAACTACATTAACAGCACTGTGAGAAATTATTTTTAAATCTATACAAAATATATAATTTATATTAACTTCTGTGCTATTTTACCATTTAAACTTAATCAACTGCCTTTACCCCCACTGCCCACCTGAAGGTGACTTTGATGATAAAAATCCAAGGAATTTGTCCTGAAGCAAAACAACCCTAAAAGATCTAGTCTCTTACAACTGATTGATACCATGATTTTCCCCCAAAGGTTGCTGATCTATGGATATATCTAGAACTGAATCCCAAACGAATAGTGAACTATTTATGGCAATCACGCTGACCAAGTCTAGCTAAGAACAAGTGAAAGAGAAAAATTCTAAATGACCCTAGCTCAAGAATGGGGTCAGGGCCCTTAGGAAGAGGGTGGTTTGGAAGGATAGCCTGGTCCAAGAGCTCCTTGATAGGGCAGAGGGTAGATGTATTTTCAAAGCCCCACCAAATCATCTTCTTCCCCATTCCAGATAAAGTTTCCGGTTTAGTTCTTTGTTCTACAGGAGCATCATGAGAAATTATTAAAATAAGCAAAAAAAAATGTTTTTCTGGACTGATAAACCTAAAAAAAGCTAATGTGACCTCATCAAGATTCTTCTGCTCTGTAACCTAGGCTTTCTTTCACATGAAATCTCTTAAATACAAAAATAACTAAGAATCCACATGAATCACACTAACAAGAACAACAAATCTTTACTTCATACTCTATGGAAAGTTTTTCATTTTGAAGCAGTTTTTTCACCTACCTATATAATCCCCAAATCACAGCTTTCTTTTTCATTGCAAGGTAAAAAATGGCAGCATCTAAAGGATCATTCTTTTTATAAAAGGCTGCTTTGGCTACCTATAATTAGAAAATATTGGTCAAAATTTCACGTTAACAGTTTTTAAATTAAGTAAACAAATACTTTCCTTCATATACGACTGTCATACATTCCCTACTTAAATGTTCAATAAACTAAAAAATATGTGTATGAATGCATGCATGTATATGTAAATTTATTAATTTATTCATTTATTTTATAATTACAAAAGTAACCATGGTGGTGGCCTCCAAGATTACAAAGAGATGGAAACATGGAAACAGGACTACACTTTTCATTACAAGCTCTTCTGTACTGTTTTATTTTCCTAAATGTGTATATATATTATTTGTATATATCAATAAAAAATGCTAATATATCAACTAGCAATTTAAGAATTAGAATATAAATTGTTAAAAATTATGCTATTTTGAAATATAAAGACTATTTAAACGCATTTTACTGCTAAAAAAAGAGTAACAGGAGAGGAAATATGGAATATCGTGTAAATAAACATGCAATATATATTAATTCATTTTTACACCAAAATAAAACACTCACCTTTTCTACGCATTTGCGTAAGATGCGGGTATTCCGGACCCACCACCCCACACCCATAGCTCTAAGTTCAGACCATGTGGGATCATCTTTCTGCATTGCTGGCAACATGTTCAGCAGTTCTTCTTCTGCTACTGAATGAAAGGCCCAGGCAAAATGACTACTAGACAGGCCTGAAGAAATATCAAAAATAATGTTTATAAGAAATATAAATATGATTATATAATGATGATCAGAAATGTGTGTTCCATATTTGCAATATAAATGCCTAAAAGTTTATATAAGACTCACAGAGTTATAACTGTTAGGGGTTGGAGGGAATATGGGGTTTTTTTCTTGCTTCTCCAAATAACTCAATCATCACATCAATATTTTCTACAATAAGCATATATTTTCTATAATTAAAATATATTTTTGGGGCTTCCCTGGTGGCGCAGTGGTTGAGAGTCCGCCTGCCGATGCAGGGGACGCGGGTTCGTGCCCCGGTCTGGGAGGATCCCACATGCCGCGGAGCGGCTGGGTCCATGCGCCATGGCCGCTGAGCCTGCGCGTCGGGAGCTGTGCTCCGCAACGGGAGAGGCCACAGCAATGAGAAGCCCGCGTACCGCAAAAAAATAAAATAAAATAAAATAAAAAATATTTTTTTAAAAAGATAAGGAAAAACGCTTATGGGCAAATGCCACTGTGCTGAATCTTTCTATTCTCTAGTATGTCTGACATCCTAGGTCAACATTTGTTGTGCGGATTTAATTCCATGGAATCAAAAAAGCATCAAGGAGACAGTACAGCTGGTGAACACAACTTAAGACTGCAAAAACTCTGGAATCAGAATGCATAAATTAAAATTCTAGCTCCACCCTAACTAACTATATAACTTTGGGCAAGTTACTTAACCTCTTGATTCCTCAATTTTCTTATTTACAAAATGTGAATAATCATGGCACCTACCTCATTACATTGTTGTGCGGATTAAAAGAAATAATACAGTTAAAGCATTTGGGATAGTACCTAGCACATAATAACTTTTATTACCCCATAATCACTATATTAATAAGATACTTTTATATTTATAAAGCATCAGTTACATCAGCAAGTCTCTCAACCTACTGGCCCACACATGTGGTGTTTATCGTTCAGCTTTTTTTTTTTTTTGCGGTATGCAGGCCTCTCACTGTTGTGGCCTCTCCCGTTGCGCAGCACAGGCTCCAGACGCGCAGGCTCAGCGGCCATGGCTCACAGGCCCAGCCACTCCACGTCATGTGGGATCTTCCCAGACCGGGGCACGAACCCGTGTCCCCTGCATCGGCAGGCGGACTCTCATCCACTGCGCCACCAGGGAAGCCCTATCGTTCAGCTTTTATTTTGCCTCTTCACATTACATTTTGTTTAGTATTACTCAGTTAAGTATATGATTAATTATAAGATGTGGCTTCGACTTATACAAATATATGAACTCAAATTTTTAACCTAATATATAGTGCCAAGGAATCTGAAATGCCCACTATACCCAAGTCTTTGGAAATAAAGAAACTGTAATTAAAAAACAAACAAACAAACATCTATGCTGTGAATGGACTGTTATTCTAAATTATTTTTAGATTCCTATTGTTTTTCAACCAAGTTTAATAATTTTTCATAAATAAATACATAAATACATAATCTGACTTAGAATTTTAGCTTCTCTTTTCCAAAGCTAAATGCAAAATGAAAGGAAGGAGGAAACAGAAAGAGAAAGAAAGACAAGAGACGGAGACTAATGAGCAGAGGTTGACCTGTAGAGTCCCAACAACACTGTTTAAACCTTTAGATTCAATAATCCTGGAAGCCAGCTCTATCTCTTAAACTTGGGGGACACTGAGCCAATAAATATCTTATTTTGTTTAAATTCTCTTAAACTTAAGTATTTCTATTACTTTGAGAGTCCTAACAATATAAAAGTATCTGAAATGTTATTAACTATTATCTGAAATACACATTAATGTTAGCAGCAGTTTTGGGGATGGGTGGATTTTTATTTTCTATGTTCTGTACTCTGTTTTGTGAAACAACTAAAATTGAGTATGTATTATTTCTATAACAAAAATTGTATTCAAATTTTGGGGAAAAATGAGTTTAGATACAAGTCAATTAAAAAGGAGAAAAAAGAAAATTTAAGGAAATTAAAGAGAATGAAACAATACTAATTGGTCTTTAATGTATAATGCATTTGAAAACATTACACATAATCCAATTGCCTCATTTCCATTTCTTCATTAGCTCTTTCCACCTACCAAAAGAATTCCAGTAATTTTTTTTTTTTTTTTTTTTTTTGTGGTATGCGGGCCTCTCACTGCTGTGGCCTCTCCCGTTGCGGAGCACAGGCTCTGGACGCGCAGGCTCAGTGGCCATGGCTCACGGGCCCAGCCGCTCCGCGGCATGTGGGATCCTCCCAGACCAGGGCACAAACCCGTGTCCCCTGCATCGGCAGGCAGACTCTCAACCACTGCGCCACCAGGGAAGCCCTCTCCAGTATTTTTAAGCAAAGAAGATGAGATGAAAGCAATGATTTTTAACATAAATTAAGGAAATTCAGAATGTGTCAAACTTGTCGGCATTATCGTATCTGGGCAAAAACAAACTTAAATGTTCTTAAGCCTCTCTTCTACTCGTCTTACTTCCTTTTACTAGGTTATTGCCAAAATCACCTTGGTGAAGGAGTTGAGCTCGATAAGCTGGAAGAGAAGTTGTAAGAAAAGTATGAAGTCGAACAGCCAAAAGAAATTTTAAGCCACATTCATCAAGAGTTTCTCCACCTATAAAAAAGAAAAAAAAAGGTATTTTTACTTGTAAAAACCCATTTCATTAGCAAAACACAAGTAAATGCTAATAATTCTGGCAAGCAGGGTATGTCAGAGCACCAAAACCAGGGACAAAACATTGTGAAACTGACAAAAGTTATCAGTCTAAATATTATCTAATATTTCTTTTTCCTATATAATTATACATTACAGAAAAAAGCTGTATAGTTAAATAATTGAAAAAATAATAAAGAAGAGAATGAATTGACTCAGGGTCTCTGACATATTTTTAATAATATAATCTCCTCTGACATGAATATTTTAATTTAAATGTGACTCAATTTTAAAATAGTTTAACCTTCTCTATAATATTATCCATATTGATTCAAGTCACATACCCATTCCAATAACTGCTAACACTGGAAGAAATGGCTATACGGTAAGGAGGCCTGATTTTTACTTTAAATGAATAAAAACATAAAACACTTGTAATATAGTCACATCAAAACATAATATCTACTAATAATATTTCATTTCATAATTCATGACCAACTTATTTTTCCTTAAAGTTTTAATTTTTATTATTGTTATTCTTTTTTCTTAAATTTACCCCACATTTTCCTTTCAAGGGGTGCATCCTACTGACTTATATCTGGTGCACAAGGCTAGACTGTTAATCAGATCTTATTTGAAATCTGATGGGAATTCTACAAATTTATTCATAACTCAGAAGATTAAAAACAAAAAATGCTCTTTGGGTGAGGAAAAGACCTAATTTTATTAGGCTTGCTTGCTGCTATTCTAGGAAGGAGTATACCTTAATGTTAATTTTTTTAAAACCTCAATATTAAAAAACCCAAATTAACAGTGAATTATTACAATGGGAAAAATAAATAAATAAAGGAGAAAGCACCTTTTATTTTGGGGTTTCTAAAGTAATTATTTATTAAGAATGTTAACTTTTGCTAAACTCAAAAGCAATTACTTGGATTCTTAACATTATTAAGTAGACAGGTAAAAATGACTTGGCATAATGAATCCTTGTGTACTTTCTCAGAGTACTATGATTTATGGGATAAATAATATATATTCAAGTTAAAACTATTGTGAAGGCAACAATGATGATTTTAAAAACCTTCATGGCTGTCATTTTTACAGAAATTATTTAAGATTATTTTCTGTGAAAAAAATAAGTAAAAATATCATCAATTTTTCCTCTAATCCTATACCCAATTTAATTTTACCTTGGCTTCTGTCTCTGCTTTCTCCAATATCAGTGCTGGTAGTTGCAATTGTATCTGCTAAAGCCATCAAAGACATCTGCTCCATCCGGCTGAGTCCTGGTAAACTCGAATGAAGTAAGTGGCCAGAAAGAACCTGAGCATGCTCAGGACCAAAGTAAGTTGGACTGTATTGTGAAAGGTCAATAACCCTGGGCTTTGTATTTTCTTCATCTGTCTTTAACACATGACTATCAGTCATTAAAGGTGACATCTGAAAAAGCTCATCATAACTTTCTTTTGACAACTGGTTTGAGTTATTTAAGGTACTCTGATTACTAGATTTCTCCAAGGATGAGTAATAGCTATCATCATCTGCTGCAAGTAAGGCATATAAAGGAAGTGGAGGGACAGAATCAATTTCTGTGTAATCTGTATTTTCACTCTTGTTGAATGCCTGGGGGTCTCGAGTAGTACTTCCACTAGCACTGATGGTGAGAGACCTAAAGCGGCGCTCATGATTAGATTCAGCTTCATTCAGAGCCACAACTTCCCCAGCAATGCACTTGACAAGATGTGACAAGATGGCCTTTGCTCTCCGAACTTTGCCAAGATCCATGAGTTCCAAAAGCTGCAAAGGATGGTACTGAGGTAAAGTTGGGGAAAGAACATGAGCTGCTTCAAAAAGACCTGAATCTTCCATACCCACAGAAGGATCAAGTGCAGTTTTCTTTCCACAGATTTTCTGTGCAAGACTGGTCATGGATCGAGTCAGGGTTTTCTTTGGAGGATGTAATCCAGAACTTGATGAGTTACTCTGTTTTATTAAACTTATTATAGATGGAGTGCTCCCACTGTATGAATCTGTTGTAACAGGTTCTTGTTTAGAAGATGGCTGCCATTGGGAATATACATGCATTTCACAATCCATTCCTACCACCAGGATGCCATCCCGGACCCATGATAAAGAAACAGGAAAAGGTGGAGAGCCTTCTAAAGAAGAAACCAAGTCCACACTTCGTAACAGTACAAATTTAGAAAGAGGCACAACTTTAGTACTTTCCCAGAGAGGAAATGCCAGGCTTTCCTTACCCGTCTGTTCTTGTACCTTGCCAGCCAGGGGTCCATACATAAAAAGTTTTGATCCAATTCCTACAGTGAGAATATGAGAACCATCTTCTCTAGACATCCAATCTAAGTGAACTAAATGCTTTGTGTTTGATGTGACACTCTCTTTACTGGATAAATATACCTCTTGTTTATTATAGGCCACTAAATTGCTATCAATACTAATGCCAGAATCCAACACTGTATTTAACTCATCTAAATGAACTGTCTGTTCAAGGACCCAGCATGAACCTCCTGTAGACTCACATTCAAAAATACTTACATGCATCACAAAGTCCTGAGAACATCTACTATTAGACATAGGCTGCTTATATGCTACTGCTAAACGATTTGTGTGTGCACAGCTGACTTCTATAGGCCTACCAGGTACAGTTATACTACTATTGCTCTGCAGTCCATCTTCAATAAGTAACGGCCATTCTTCCCAAATGTATATAAGATCCATTTCTCCATTATTTGAAGTGGCAGATTCTCCATCTGTTACTCTACATCTCCAGAATCTTACTTTCTCATCTGAGCATGAAGTTGCCAATAAATAAGGAGCACTGCATATGGGATATATGGAAGAAGAACTCAGATGTCCTAAAACAAAAATAATCCATTAACAAAATGTGAAATTTGGTTAAATAAATCTGTTTTCTTGTACTAAAGGTTTTAGTCTTTTGCATGAACTAGTGTTAACAACATGACAGTCAATATTTAGCTTAAGGATCAGCAAGATCAGTAAGACGCTTTTAATGACGTCAAAAAGGTACATAAAAAGGACATCATTACCAAAACCTAGAGCTGAAAGAGAACTCCATAATAATTTATAAGTAAGGACTCTTAACTAATTGTGTAAGTATCTTATGCCTAAATCAAATAGCTAGACTAAGGCAGAATTAGAAAACCTAAATTCTAGTCCTGGTTTTCAACCCAGCATTCTTTTCACAACTCTTTGTTAGCATTATATATTATTATAAATCTCATTTTAAAGGTATCAATACATCTTTAAAAATTTGTCAATATTCACTGGCTACTTCTCTATAATATTTTTAATACAATTTTGTGAATGGTTCATGCTTACTTAAGTACTAAAAGGGTCCTCCACGATTGAAGTGTATTTCATATAAATGACGCTGAGAAGATTCCTAAGTGGGACATATGTTTGCTTGGGCTTAATGTAATTACATACTCTTAATTTCCTAAATCAGAGGTTGACAAACTTTTTCTTAAAGGGCCAAAGAGTAACAACTAGGCTTTGCTAGCCACAGAGTCCCTGTTGCAGCTACTCAACTCCGCCAGTGTAGAACAAAGCAGCCATACACAAAAGTAAACAAATAGGTGTGGCTACGTTCCAATCAAACTTACTTACAAAAAGGTAGGTGACCCATAGTTTGCCAATCCCTATCCTAGACTATTAAACAAAAACTGCTAATCGTAATACAGAAATGTTATACAGAACATTTATTATATTTTAAAAGCATATTTCAACATAAGTTTTTCTTTAAGTCCTCAAGGACTTAGCAGTACTGCATAAGGACACAATTAACATTGTCTATTAGTTTCTCTGAACTGAACAGAGAATAAAGAGCTTACCCTTCCCAAAAGTCTTGGTTAAAAAAAAAAATTCTCAAGACTAGGAAAAAAAGCTGTTATCACATGCTACTGTTTTTGCCAAACAAAACAAATTTCTTCTTTTGCCCTAGGACTTCTCTTTTCTTCCGAACTCAACTTGCGCCAAGGATTATTTTTAGAAACATCTTCAGTTTCTCTTAGATCTGCCATATAGTTTTCCTTTAATAGAATTCAGTAGTGAAGATTATACTGTTCTGGCTAAGGATAACAGCTCTTAAAACTGTGTCAATACAAAAGTCATTCTATTTCAAACTTTAACTTGCCTTGCATTGATGCCTCTTTTATTAAAATATACAAAAAAACCCCAGAATGCAAAAGTTATCAGGACACTGTTAATACTCCTGCTAACTTCACCAATTAGGAAAGATTAAGTACCTGATAATGTGGCAAACTGAAAAGTATTCAAAGTAATTAGTCAAAAGTGATAGACAAGTAAAGAAGACCAAAAACCCACACTGTGACTATGAAAATGAAAGAACTAGGTGATAAAAACATGGATTTTTTGTCTTGGTTTTCATGATACCCTTGATACCTTGATCTATTTTGTACACTGGAATCACCTGGAAGGCTTGTCAAAACAAGACTGCTGGGTCCCACCTCACAGCTGGTGATTTAGTAAGTCTAGGGTATGGCCCAAGAATTATTATTTCTAACAACTTCCCAAACAATGCTGATGCTTTTGGTCTGGGGACCACATTTTGAGAACCACTGCCCTAAGGATGACAAATATATATATCAGGAACTACACACTTAGAATCCTTCACAGCATAGAGCTCCAGGCAGCCAATACCGCATTATCAAAGTTGGCAAATAAGGTACAACCCCATTATTATCTCTGCCCTGGAAACTTTCGCTTTGTCTTCACAAAAGGATAATAAAAATTTGTTTCAGAAATCAATATTTAAGACCACAACTGGCTGACAAATGCCAGAGTCATCTGAAAACGTAATGAGAAATTTAAATTGTTAATTCAGGGTACTTAAATATATTCTTTTTATTTCTGTTTCTGTGTAGATTTAAAAAGTGGAGTTGCACCTATTTTTAAATACACAGTAAATACTCATGCATTATGAAGTTTGATTAGTCTCTTTTTACAAAATTTACAAACCTGCTGATGGCTTAACACTTATTATCTCAACTCCTTGTGGCAAATGCAACTCTTGACTATAAACCATTTCTGAGGACAGAGTCAACTTGCTGGTACTCTGGAGATTTGCTCTGCAAGCCTGATACTTCTGTGAAAAAGGGGATAAGATCCTCTCTGGAGAAGAAGAATAATGTTCTTCTGGCTGCCAAACTGCTTCAGATATTTTTGTATCTACTTTTTCATCTATAAAACATAAAAAAAGAACCAAAAAACTGGGAGAGAAACCCTATAAACATTACAATTGCTACATTTTATAATCCAAAACTGCCTTATAAAAGATAAAAAAGTTAACGTATTAACATGATTCTTTACGGCAAGAAAATCAGAGTATTGTTTTATTCTTAATTAACAGAATAAACTATAATTATCCTCTCTCAATAAAAACAGCTTTAAAAAATATCCACTGAAACTATCTAACCATATGTAATTTGTTAACCTAAGCCTACTTAAAAGTTAAAAAAAAAAAAAAAACTCACCCAATGAGACAGGAATGGACTTCAAATGCAAATTCCACATGTGTAACAATGAACGGTTGTCTTGGGTGCACTCTATTACAATTAGGTAGAATTTTTCTGAAAATCCATTAGGTGAGCTGCCTGTTGGTATAAATGGTGTATTTCACTACTAACATGGAAAGCTGAGATAACTTTATATATTATACAAACATTGTATCAATTTATCTTTGCCTAACATACTCTACATTTTATTTCTCATTTCATGAAAAGTTCTTCTTTACCTGCATCAGATAATATTCTGTCTTTTCCTAGTCTTTTCTTCTCAAGGTTATTCAAAATGAAGTCTTCTTGAAAGACATGAAGCAGCTGGGTTTTTCTGCCTTGCTGAATGTAAATAAATAACCATGTAAGTTGACATACATATTCTTTACCTAATGCTAAGTAGCCAGAAAAATAATACTTACAAGTTTGGTAATGGGATCTAATGCAATAATGCATCCTGGCCTGGCTGTTGACTGTTGACTTACGATGTTAAACACTTCACCAACATATTTCTGTTTTTGAAAAAATGGATATCTCCTTTATTAAACAATTAAAAAAAATAATAACAAATGACATAAAATTTCAGGCATAACAGACAAATAATAAGTAAGTTCAGGTGAGACTAAATAAATTCACAAGTCCTTTTCATTATAAACATTTTACGATTTTACAAGGCAATTACACAGGAATGAATAGAGTTACAGCTCAGCTGGTGCAGAGAAAACCAAAAACAATGCTTGGTAATTGTTAAGGGGAAAAAAAGTATTTTGTATTTATATGTGTGAAAGACTGACTTCAATCTCATGGAAATGTTCTAAGAATCAAGATTTTTAAACATTAATTTTGACAAAGAAAGCCAAGGAAACAAGTTAACATACTATTTACATATGCTGATTTCTTGAGCCGCTTATCTCCTGACTGCTCTAGTCAAGCTCACATTGTTAAATTCAATGTTCATCATACTTGATCTATCAGCAGCATTTGATTCTGTTGATTACTCTTTCCTCCTGTAAATAATTTTCTTCATTTTGGCTTCCATTATATACCACACTCACCTCACTTTTAGCAACGGAATGACCCAGGGTTCAATCCTCCTATCATTTCTACTTTCCAGCTATAGTCTCTCCCTCAGTGATCTCACTCAGCTCCACAACTTTATATTCTGACAACTACTTATTTTCTATCTTCAGACCAGGTCTCCCTCAAAACTCCAGAGACTAGTTTACTAGATCTCTTGGATATCAAACAGGCATTTCAAAATTAACATGTCTAAAGCCCAGCTCTTGAATCTCCCTGCTCCTCAAAATCTGTTTAGGGACTTCCCTGGCAGTCCACTGGTTAAGACTCCACACTTCCAATGCAGGGGGTGCAGGTTCAATCCCTGGTCAGGGAACTAAGATCCCACATGGCAGGCAGCGTGGCCAAAAAAAAAAACCAAAAATGGCTATTTATACTTCTCATCTCAAGGCAAACCTTGGGAGTCATCCTCTTTTCCTCACACAAACCCCATATCCAGTCCAATCCTTACTATTCAATGTTCAAAACACATCCAAATTTGACCAAATTCTTATCATCTATATCACCACCATTTCCTACCATTCTAAACCCCTTTGATTCTTTCCTAGACTACTGTAATAGCTTCCTGAATTGGTCTCTCTGATAACACTTCTGCTTCCCATGTCTAATCTATATAACAACCAGAGTGATCCTTTTAAAGCCTAAGTCAGATCATATCACTGTCATTCTCTTCACTAGTTTTTATGTCATTCAGAGTAAAAGTCAAAGGTACTCTCAATACAATCTGGCCAGGCTCACTTTCTGACTTTATTTTTGACTTCTCTCCACCTCACTTATTCTGCACCAGCTACAATGGCCTCCTTGATGTTCCTTACATACCAAACATGCTCTGGCCTCAGGGTCTCTATCTTTTCCCTCTATCTTTTCCCTCTACATATCAATATAGGTAGCTCCTTTATCTCCTTCAGGTCTTTACTCAAATGGTACCACTTCTGTGAGATTTTCCCTGACCAGCACTTTACTTGGCACTCCATACTACTTTTGCAACATTGTTTCTCTCCAAAGTATTAATATATTTTCACCTTTTTTCTATATTCTTTCACTAGAAGGTAAGCTTAGATTTTTGTCTGTTTTGCTCACATCTAAATTTCCAGCACTTAAAACAATTCCTGAAAAATAGAAGGCCCTCAAGAAATATACGTTTCTACTATAACACTATATATGTTTTGAAAAACTTTGTGTTCTGTAAAACCATGCAATAAAAATAACAGGGAAAAAACAAGATTGGAGCAGACCACTGACATCTATGCAATTCTGTAACCAGAGCATTAACAAAGACATTAATTGATGGTTGAGAGGACAGTTTGACTCTCCTAAACAGGAAGCTCAGTATGGCTGAAAGTTACCTCAGGGCATATTTAAAAACACAAAAACCAAAAGAATGGAAATACTGGCTTGTTGGAGGTGCTGAGACAATGCAGATGGTGGGTTGCTATTAGTTGGGCACAGGAACAAGTGCCCTCTGCCATAAGACAAAGGTTTGCAATGGTGTTGAAAAAACTCCTGCCTGTAGTGTAACCAAGCTGAAAGCTCTTTCCTCTTGGTTAAGATTAAAATTCCACTCCTGTTATTTCAGCTTCCCTTGCCTAGAAAAAAACCTGCAGATGAACCAACATAATTCCACATTATACTGTCAGTAGTCCCCATTTATCCCTGAGCAAAGAAGTACAACAGAAACACATATTGTAGGACGCTAGACTCTACTTTTGGAATGAATGAAAGATACGGTTTCTTTTTAAAGGAGGTTAGAATCACTGTAAGAGTACAATGCAATTGTGAAAAAAATTACTCAAAAATATACACATTTTATTACAAATTATATGTCACAATTCTAGAACATGCCCAATAAGTATAAATTAAGTATCTAAAAACATATTATATTCTTAGCTTCAAAAGCCATTTACTTACAGAAATTTCAGGATTGGAAAGCTCATATAGAAGTTTCTTGGCATCAATAACTGCTTCATATAATCTCAGATATTGTCCATCACTTGCTACAAAGCATGCACTAGGAGAGTTGCAGTATGCACCTAGATGTATTTTAAAAACATTTGAAATTTCACCCTTAAGCAATAATGTCAGAAAATCTCAAGTTCTTAAATAAAAATCAGAATCCTTACCTAGACAATAACTGGGTATAAGAGCGGGCAGCCATGCCACATTGGAAAATGCAGAAACATGAAGAGAATTAATCCGGGCAAGCTCAGAAACACCTCCAGAAAAAGACAATGGCCCAACTGGATCAACTCTCCAAAGAATAAGCTCACTGTAAACTGCATTGGGATCCTGAAAGGCCATGTCAATAGTGCTTTTATTCTGTTGTGCCAAAGAACGTTCTTCAATATTCACAGCACCATAAGGTTCCTTTTGGTTATCAACATCTGGTGTCCTTAATGCGTTATGGTGTGACGTTGTCAGCAATAATGGTAATACTGAGTGACAAGCTAAATCATTAAGATGAAAGCGATGACCACAATATCTGGATTTGTGGGAAATACTGAGAACTGTAGAAAAGGCAGATTCCTCGGCAAAACTGACAAGCCATTGATTCAGGGAGCCATCAGCATGCTTTGAAATCATCATAACATTAGGGGTAAAAATGCTTAATTTTAAACTATTAGTTGATTTACTGTGACCAGAAGATATAAGCATTGACGTGGAACGTGTCAGGCTGGAAGTTTTTTGTTTCCCTTGCTGAATAGCCAAGTCAACATTCTTGGTACAGGCATACATCACTATGCTTTTACAGAGAGAGTTTGCATCACCTGTGGGGAAAGCTACAGGAATTCTGGAAACAAAGGACACCTAGAATTAAGAAAGTAGCATTAGAATTCATGAAATTATATAAAGAGGTTTAACAAAACAGTACCCACATTTAACAAGAAGTAGCTCTCCAGAGATCATAAAAATAATACCTGTACTTGACGAAACATACCAGGCTGGTATTCATCCAGCCAATCCACGTGCCAAACCAGCAAAGAACCATCCATGGGATGAATACTGAATAGCATGTCTGCATTTTTACTCCATTCAGACAGAAGTACTTCAATCTGATGATCAATGGCAGCTGATGGTAATGGTACAGAATTTGAATTTGGTACCAATTTATCACTGCCCAATTCCTTCTTTTCAAGATTTATTTTCAGATCATCAACACCGTCATCAATCTCTATAATCAAAAGGGTTCATGAACCAAGTAAATACAATCAAGCTACTACTAAAAAGTAAGAAATACCTTTACAAATGCATTCCAAATGAAAAACATAAGTTTTCATATAAACAAGAAATGGGGTTCCCTTTAAAAAATAACTTTGCTCCAGGAATATAAGGCCACGGAGTTAACTCAGTACTCAGAAGGCCTATAAGGCTGATTCAGTGGATTATTAGTAGAAGGACTAATACTAGACTGGAAAATAGGTAAACTGGTTTCTAAACCCAGATGTACCACAATTAACTACTTAGAAGTAAGTAAGACACAGTACTTCCCTGGACCCTAGTTTTGCTCATGTTAACATGAGGGAGTTGAAATTAGGCTGAATTTTTAAAATATATTATTGGAATGTAATTTGTACTTTCTTCATGATGTCAGATTCATAAAACCTAAGTCAACCACACTAGCCATCCTCTAGGTGTAAGCATTTATAACTGATATGACATCTTAAAGAAACTATTTTAAAGAAATACATTTTATAGTGCCTAATTTCCAGATTTCTTTCAACACATGCCAACTTATTAATACAAATAAATATGTATATTCTGACCTCTACATCCCAGCCCCTATTCCTGGTTAGGAATACAAAACCTTTCTTAAGAGACTCTCAAAAAATGTTAGCTTGTTTACCAGATTTTAAAAATTAGTCAGCATCATCGGATGAATGGATAAAGATGTGGCACATATATACAATGGAATATTACTCAGCTATAAGAAACGAAATTGAGCTATATGTAATGAGGTGGATAGACCTAGAGTCTGTCATACAGAGTGAAGTAAGTCAGAAAGAGAAAGACAAATACCGTATGCTAACACATATATATGGAATTTAAGAAAAAAAAATGTCATAAAGAACCTAGGGGTAAAACAGGAATAAAGACACAGACCTACTTGAGAATGGACTTGAGGATATGGGGAGGGGGAAGGGTAAGCTATGACAAAGCGAGAGGGAGGCATGGACATATATACACTACCAAACGTAAGGTAGATAGATAGTGGGAAGCAGCCGCATAGCAAGGGAGATCAGATTGGTGCTTTGTGACCGCCTGGAGGGTTGGGATAGGGAGGGTGGGAGGGAGGGAGACGCAAGACGGAAGGGATATGGGAACAGATGTATATGTATAACTGATTCACTTTGTTATAAAGCAGAAACTAATAAAAAAAAAGAAAAAAAATTAGTCAAGACATAAAATCATTAAGAAAAATAACAGAAAATTAGGCAAAAGGCACAAAGAGGCAAACCACAGAAGGGTTAACATAATTCTGCTCAATTTAACTCAAGAAAATTCAAAGTAAAACAAGACACCATTTTGTCCATATCAATGGCCAAAAAATAACAGAAAGATCCAGTGTTGGCAAGGATGTGAAAAAAGGATATCTGAATATACTTAGAGGGAACATATACTGGTAAAACATTACTAGAGGGTAATCTGACAGAAGTTATTGAAATTTAAAAATACTTATACACCACGCTAATTCCCCATCTAGGAATCTACCTTACAGAAAAATTCACACAAAGACGAAGAGATGTGTTACTATACCATTATCAGTATATAGTGAAAAACAATTTAAATCAATTTAAATGGCTACCATCCGAAAAAATGCTTAAGTTTTCTCTTGAGTCTCTTGACTCAGGAGCTGTTAAAAATAATGAGAAAGAAAAGTGCCCATTACTGAATTTAAAAAGCAAGCTGCAGCACACTATTTTCATTGAAAAAGGAACTCCCATAGTACAACTTTTTAAAAAAACTACCTTTATGCATATATTTGTGCGAGCACAGAAAAGAATAAATCTGGAAGGACACTCATCAAACTTAACAATATGGAAACCTTATACACGCCTGTATTGTTTTTTCATTTTTTTTAAAAGGGGAACGTGCAATCTTGTAATTAAAACAAAGAACAAAAACATTTTTGATTTCTCTCTACTTGACGCTGAATGCAAACCTGAAGGCCCCAGTGTACTGCTTCTCAAACTTTAATATACATATAACTCATCTGGGAATTTCATTAAATTACAGATTCTTGTAGCTCCAGGTGGAGCCTGAGATTGTACATTCCTAATAATGACAATGCTGCTAGTCTGCAGATAGTCCTCTAAGTAGCAAGACCCTAGTGGCTGACAGAAGCGTAAGTACGGAGAAGTCTAAGTCCCTATATCATCATCAGGAAAGAAGCCACCTGGAACAGGAGCATCTACATTGGATTATTAAATGAGCTAGTCCAAATTTGTACTAAGCCCCTGCAATTTGAAAGTTATTTCTAACAGTAGCTGGTGTTACCATAATATAAAAATCTTTGCTATTTTAAATAAAACTTTATAATTTTTATCCTTCTTAAAGCTTTACCTTCATCAGATTTTACATCTGCCTGATTAGAGTCTTCTACACTCATCTCAGAAGATGGTTGCTCAAAACTTTTTCTAAGTTGTTGTAAAAAGACTTCCATGGACAAAGAAAAATGCAATTCTTTATTGTTTAGCCAGTGTACCACAAAAGGTCCACTCTTCTCTTCATTTTCACTTAGACTCAGAGACGTAATAGAAGGAAGAAGTGGGATGTCTATAAAGAACAACAACAAAAAAATATTAAAATTTCTATCATGCTAGCATACAAAACATCCATGTCTCTTATTTTTATTATTTACTGTTACATTTATCTTTAAACCTCTGCCATACATTTTATTTAACCTATAAATAAGACTCACAATATAATGGCTCACACAATTATTATTAATGAAAACAGACTTAAATGGTAAATTTAATACACTTACTGTAAAGGAAATAAAATTATACATTCTATGTTATATACCGTAACTTATTTATATATACATACATATACATTTTTTTCTATAATTTTAAAAAATATTCTCATTAAGAAATATGTCTATAATTTGCAGACATGTTAATAGGGTAGTCTTCTTAATTTGTATAGAAACTTTGGTTAGAAATATATTTTAACCTGATCTACCATTAAAAATGCCATCATTAAGTTGTCAAAGGAACCAGTGATATGTTTATCTCAACAGCAACAACTTTCTTTTACTTAACAGACTCTCATATTAACTTTTTTCATGACATACCTAATTCTAAGATAGGTACTGCTTATTTATTAGCATCAAGATGGAAGTTAGAAAGTATGAAACTGAGGTTCCCTTATATTCAAGAAAAGCATTCAAGACAAGCCAACTCAGCTAAAAAAAATTGTTCCTTGGTATTACTTTTGAAATCATTGCTAAGTATACTGAAGTACAAATTCAGAGTACATTGTGAAAAATGACAATCCTAACTTAACAGAGGTAAAGAAAAATTTGTCTATCATTATTAAATAAAATCCAAATCTAGATCATGCTGGTGTCTGCTGAACATTATAGGCTGAAATGGATTCAGGGAAGGTAAATAATTTTCTCCAGAGCAAATCTACTGATTTTTTTTAAAAGGAAATATAAACAATTTTAAGTATTTGTTCAAATACCGTCTATTGCTGGACACCAATAGGAACAGTATTATAGGGGATGAATGGTAAAAGAGGACAGAAGAATCTTTTTCCTGGTGGGAGGGAGGGAGACGCAAGAGGGAGGAGATACGGGGACATATGTATATGTATAGCTGATTCATTTTGTTATAAAGCAGAAACTAACACACCATTGTAAAGCAATTATACTCCAATAAAGATGTTAAAAAAAAAAAGAATCGTTTTTCTGTCCCTTCTTATTGGCGTTGGGTTCTAAGTGTTGATGGATATTATCTAATCCAAGAGCTCTGTTTATTACTATATATTCATTAGTATAATTATTTGATTAATATTTATCTATCTCCTACCTAGTTATATGCTTCGTAAGAGCAAGGACCACACTGTTTTGATCACTACTGTATCTCCAGTTCCTACCACTATCTCCAGTTCCTATACTGGCACAGACTAAACACCCGATAAAACCCTTGAGGGGCTGAACTGCCAATCCCACTGTTCGTAGGTAGATACACAATAATGTTAGGGTTTGAAAGAGTGTCCCCAAGAAAACTAAATGGGTAGGATTTTCTGATTTTCAACTTACAATCAACTCAGAAGAGATAAGCAGTGCCTAAAGTAGATCACAGGCCTAGCTGTTAAGTACACAAAACTAGGGGCTTATGCTGACTTTTAGCAGAAGCATTCTGGCTGAAGAGATACTCACATTTCCTTTGCCTCCTGACCTCACTCAAAGAATCTGATAAAGTCATTTTTTATGAGACATCTTCATGGAAAGCATATAAGAACTAGAACTAAGAGAACATGCTATTATGAACTCCTCTCCTGTATCATTTTCCATTGATGGACAAATAAGTGAAGCCATATCTGAGTTGGGCCTTGCAGGAAAGTCATTCTAACAGACCTAATTTAGGGAAAGGAGTTTTCACAAGATCTAATATAGCTCTTAATATTATTATTTTGCTTTGATTTGCCCTACATGTATGAATTTTTCTTAGGGACCTACAACCTAAAGAAAGGTTTTAGAGTTTTCCTTATTGCAAGGTAGTCAGGGAGATGTTACACAGGAACTCAGGGTTTCTTTTTTTCATAATACCTCAGCCTTTTCCATTAATGTGAGAATTCAAGCTTTCTTTATTCTCAAAATATTGTCCTTTACTCAGCAAAGACTTTCAAAATTATTCCACTGACCTAGAGTTGCCTCTGTATATTATAAGCGCTGACAATGTACGTTTTTTGATAAGGTAATAAAACAATATTTTAATAAAAATAATTCAATATTCTCCCATTTACATTTTCATGGCTCATGGATTTTGGATTCTTTTAGAGCTGGGACTCTTGTTAACCATATAAAATTTTAAAAATCAGCAAATACTCTTTATTCCTACCACAGGTATCTCAGCACTTTTTAACTTATCAAAGTACTTCTCACTTTGATTCAAGTAACTAATGGACTGTATTTATTGCTATGTTTCTTGAAGAATGCAATACTACAAATCCAGTGTGTTATATGGAAATAGGTTATGCTTAATTTATGTTTAAGAATATCTCAAAATACATAAAAACTCATCAACAGTGGTCATCTTCTGGGAAGGAAGACTAGGGTGGAATAGAGGCAAAAGGAGGATTTTACTTTATACTTCTTGTACAGATGGCATTTATCGTGTGCAAATATTATTTTAACTTTTTTCCCAGTAACAGTCTAAGGTTCCACTTTAAATGCCCCAACTGTGACCACTTGGTTTTTAAACTCTCAGAAAATATTTACTAAAATGATAAACACCTCAGTCTTCAATTTCATAGATAAACCCAGGTATTCTAGATCTTTCAATCTGTTTCACAGTACCTACTTGACTACAGAGATAAGTTTCTTAATTCTTCTAGTTATAACTTCTACATATTTCTGCCCTATTTCTGAAATGGCTCCAAAGATCAAGTACGAAACACATTGGTTTCGTTTGAACAACTATACAATAATTATAAAATACTACTCTGAGGTGTTAACCTCTTTGTTATGTATTAGCTCAAATCTCAACTTTTGAATAAACTAATACAGAATCTCAATGACTTATCAAGATCTAAAATTACAGACCAAATCACAGACTTAAGAAGAAAACAAGTAAATAAAAACTTCTTTTTCTATAATCAGTGAGCGGCTATAATGAAAAGTTAGCTAAGAAAGTCACCTACAATTTTTTACTTACTAAAAAAGTAAAAGTATAACTTATTGGTGATAAAAATCCATCTACTCAATTTGAAAAACATTTTCTGAACAGTGCTTTATTACCCGTGGCTGGGTTGATGCTGGCTGCAATATGAAAGTGGCAGAGTGCATTGGCATGCAGTGGAGTGTTCCTGTGAACGTGATGAGGATCTTGCTGATGTGGCAGGTATCCAGTATGCGCTACAAGTGCAAGTGATCTCCTCCGACCTCTACGAAAATGTTTCAGATTTACCTGTGAGAATAAAAACAAAGTCAAACAATGCAAAACAAAGTAAAACTAATGCCTATATTGTCATAAGCATATATGTATAGGTTACATAATGATTGTTAGATAGTACATATATCCTATTTCAGATAAGTTTATATGTACAAGTATCTTGCAGTATTTTTGTACAGCAAAATTGAAACCTGGAATAAGCCTGGAACGTAAACTGCTTGACTCTTCTTTTAACCATCACACAATACTTTAAATTTTTATTTAATATTTTCTGAGAATTAATTTCCTAAACTTAAAAAAAGTTTACAATGTGTCTGTGGAAAATGATGTCCCTATGTATACTGTTCTCTTTGTGTCCTCAGTTTACTTCCTATGACCACAAAGCACTGAATAAAACTACCATCATACATTAGGATGATATTTCGTAGTTTGCAAAGCACTTTCACAGAGATCATCTCATTTGACCCATAAAGCAGACAATGCAAATATCGTTATCCTCATCTTTCATATGACAAAATAGTTTATAGAGAACACAAGGTCATCTAAAAGTGGAACAAAGGTCTTCAGATTCCTAGTCAAGGACTTCTTTCAACTATTATTACACATAACCATTCTATCAGTGGTTGCGTCTCTACACAATATATACTTAATTATATTCTGTGTCACTAGAATACTATCTAAATTTGAGAAACAGTGGTTCCATATTTATACAAAACATTCAAAAATAAATCATTTTTAGGTCACTTTCTTATTTTCAATATTAAGAAAATAATAATAAGAATCTGTGTTAACTAGTCTATGTTGAATTAGCCCCAACACCAAAAACTGACTTTTACTTTCCATACTATAGTAATTAGCAAGGTAAATAATTCAAGTTCTTGGAGATTTGGAAGATAACAAATGTAGAACAGAATCTGATAAACTACTCTAATCATTCCTGTAATTATGACAGGACGAACACCTCAAGCTCTACAGGAAGAAAAATAATAAATTATTTTTACAGTCAAATCTTTGCATTCTCAGATCTTAATTTACATTATTTTAGCTAAGTCAAGTATAATCATCCTTTTGTTATCATCAGTTAACCTAAGCTTAACTTTGTAATTATAGGCAGTTTTATGCTAGACAAAATCCTTAAGAATACTTGTTGAGCCCAAAAACACCCAAAAATCTTCTCAGAACTGTTTTCCTAAGACATAGATGTTTTTTCATAACTATCCATGACTTTGAATATTAATTAAGATGAATGTTACAAAAAAGGCCACGTACTAAAGATTTTAAAACTTGTAGGAAATAACATCTAACAAAAACACTCACATCTAAAGCATTTTGAACTCGTTCTTTACTGGAAGCATTTCTCTTGAAGTTATTTGTTAAATTAACTGGTTCAGTCCAATGGTTGCAGTCACCTCCATAGAGCAAACAATCATTTGGTAAAAATGTCTCTACCCAAAGACGACATATGTTATCTTTGCAGCAAGTCAACAGTACATTACATACAGAAGCCCTAAGGAATAAAAAGATTTTAGAGGCAAAAGTATAAATTTCCCACAGTATCACATTCTACAATGTTTCTATAATTATTTAAATGCACCCAACTAAGGTATCAATGAAGGAAATGTCAATATACATTTATGTAATGTATTTAGCCAAAGCCATTACAACTGAGTTGGGTATTTGATTTCATCACAGCAAATGCTTGCTAACCTCTTCTTTTCTGCCTGGAACTCAGTAGTTCCCGTTTCAGTAGTCTAAGATTCTTCTTACATCTAAAGAACAAAAACTGAAATCATACCATACTTGCTCAGTTAATAAACAAGGAAAAAACGTGACTTCTCCTATTAAAATTTTCTGATTTATTCAGTGGATGTTTATTTGAATTATTTCACAATGCTTCATTTTTACTTTCTGTAAAGGTACAAGCACTTGTCACTAATAAGCTAAAGTAACTAGTACACTTACTCTTTCCTTGCCTAACATATGACAAAAGCAGTC
This sequence comes from Mesoplodon densirostris, assembly GCF_025265405.1. Lineage (NCBI taxonomy): Eukaryota > Metazoa > Chordata > Mammalia > Artiodactyla > Ziphiidae > Mesoplodon > Mesoplodon densirostris. The sequence goes on along the minus strand of NC_082663.1, from coordinate 99,919,823 downwards.
AAGTGCAATAGAAAAATTCATGATTTTTTAGCCACCTCCTTCATTAGTCATTTTTGACTTTCAGTGCATTTCCTGTCTTGCCACCCCACAAAATAATAACAAAACAATTACATATATGTTAATAAACCCCATAAGCATCAAGAGCTCAAAGGCTGAAACCCTATTAACAAAGACTACGTTTCTACTGGATAACCCAGCAAATTAAAAAAAAAAAAAGTTGCAATATCCTATAATAGACACTTATTCAAACATATCTGATTAAAAGAGAACAATCAGTAGAAGGTTTCTATCAAGTAACCCAGTAAGTTAAAGAAAAAAATTAAAATATTCCATAGTAGTCACTTTTTAAAACAAACGTATCTACTTGATTTAAGAATAGCAAAGGGGAAGAAAAGGGAGAACAGCTTGCTTTGTCTTGGTAGCTCTCTCCTTCAGGTTCCCTCCTCTGTTTTAACACCTCCCTCCCTTCCCCTCCCCCTCTGTGTATACTCCCCTACTTTTCTCCCCTTTCCATCTACTCTCTGGGCTTCTCTCCCTCTGCTTTCTCCTATAATTCTCTGCTTCTCAGCTTCTCCAACCCACCCTCCCTTTCCACCTCTCCTACCTCTCACCGCTACCCCCCTCCTAGGGCCCCTCCTTCTTCTTACCTTTCCAAACCCTCTGTTTCTCCTTCCTTTCCCCGGCCTTATGCCTCTCCCTCCTCTTCCTCCTTCATTTTTCTCCCTTTTTCCCTCTATCTCCCTCTGACCTTTTCCTCCCCTCCTTCCCTTAGTTTCTCTCTAGTACATTTACATACACACAAGCAGTAGCAATGAGATTAAAAATAAACAGAAACAGAAGAAAATACAAAAAGGCAATATGGAAGTTCAAGGTTCATAGTGCCAATCAGTAAACGGCAGAATGGGAAGGCTTATAAAGAAAGAGCAGAAGATAGGAGACTAAAGGCCTGAACAGACAGCAATCAGGAGAGGTACAGAACTTAGGCAAGACCAACAAAGCAAGCTAAAAAGTTGCACAACTCAGAAGCATGGACAGGGCTTCGACCCCAGATGACTCTCTTCAGGATACCACGCCTTACAAATAATGCCACACCTTACAAACAGCTGGCAGGTAATATAAGCATGGCACAGAAGAAATATCCTGATGTATTTGAGGCACTGCTCAGGCAATACCTCCCCCTTCCTCACTTCTTCATCAAGGTATCTTATTCTCTCTCCAATAAGCATATCATATTCAGGTATAGCACTCTCCTCTCCAACCAAAAAAAAAATATATATATATATATATATATATATAAATATAAATGAATGACCTTATATGGGGCAACCATGTGATGGGTAAGTGTCTGCAACAGCTGTCCTTTTTTTGTAAATTTTATTTTATTTAGCTGCCCTATATTGATGAAACAACAGGCTGAGATGCTTTTGAAACTAGTTATGTAGAACCAACTTTTGGACGTTTTAGGGGGATATAACCAGAAAATTGATGTATCAATTTTTAACTTGTAAAGAAGTACATGCTCATTACAAACACTTCCCCATTCTTCTCTCTCAAGCCAGCAGGCCCTTTGTATGAAGTATTACCATTTGGTTAAGCATCTTAATTTTAAGATTCCATATCAGAAAGGATAATGGTCTTTGATGGGATCTCTTTCATCCTCATGAGAAAGGGTCAGCCTTCCCACTATATATCTGCAGGCAGCTGGTGAAACAAAAGTGAAAACTAAAAGAACTAAGGGAGATTAGCTGGTTCTTTAATGAAATGGATCCAAAAGTGAAATTCTGGAAACCTTGAAAAGATGCCATAACTAACAGAAAAGTCTAGTTCTGTATCAGTTCCCTATGCTGTAGAATTTAGCTGATAAGAGATAAAATAAGCAGGGCAAAAAAAAAACCCTAATATGCCTTTTTGCTGTCATTGGGCATTTGTAATGCCCCAGTTTAAGGTATTGCCTCTGCGTCCACCGTGATCACTTTCGCCAACACTAAGTGAACTAGGTCAGGAGCAGATGTGACTGTCCTCTCTCAAAAGATACAATATTTCACAAGCCTCTTTTTTAGTATTCTGGTGGTCTAACTGGCTGCATATGAAAATACCTGGAATAGAAGAAGAAATCAGCCTCCGAAATAATGTAATCTTCTGATAGTTCTAAAAGGTTAACGGTTTGTGATGACAGCTTTTTTCACTTTACATTTGTCATAGCTCATTCTATTCTAAACATGTTTTTATACGTGTGGGCAATGGTCTCAGAGGTACTAGAGCAACAGTCCTCAAAGTGAAGCTGGAGTGAAGGTGCTTTTGCTAACAATACAGATTGCCCACACCACTCTCCCTTAGCCCAAAAACTGTGAAACATACTTCTAACAAAAGAACCATCACTGTACCTACAGTGTCCTACTCCTATGCTTTGTTAGACTGTAGGACTGAGGTAGGAAGAATGGTAACTACTGCACTCCAAACTAGCTCAACAAAGTCTAGGTATAACAATGATGGATACATGCCATTATACACTTACCCAAACCCATAGAATGCACAACACCAAGAGTGAACCACAAAGTAAACTATGAACTTTAAGTGAAAATAATGTGTTGAAATAAGCATCAACTGTAACAAATGTACCACTCTGGTGGAGGATGTTGATAATGGGGGAGGCTGTGCATATGTGGGGGACAGGATTATGTGAGAAATCTCTGTTCCTTCCCTTCAGCTTTGCTGTGAACCTTAAACTGCTCTAAAAAATGTCTAAAATAATTTTTAAAAAATTTAGGTATACTCTGCTGGCTAAGAGCAAAACTGAAGTCAACAAATGATCTAGGTATGCTACCATGGATCAGCTTAAGACATCTCAGATGACAAAAAGATAAGGGAAAACCTGTACTGATCCATAGTGTGGCCAAATTGAAAATGGCCATGTGGAACAAAAAGGATTTCTACCTATACTTAAGTAATACAATAGCTCTGTAACTTACTAAATATAGGCAAAAATTCAACAGGATTATCAAGTCTTGCAAGGACTACAGGAAAGAAAAGAAGTACTAAAAGGTGTGTTTGTGCATGCATGTGTAGGTTAAACTAATACCTAGTTTAGGGCATCATAATGTATTAACCCATGCACTTCTCCTCAAAGATGCTGGGTGTAGTTAAAGAAATATTTGAGGCCTTATGGTATATGTTCTCAATAAAGCCTTTTTTTTAATTAAAAAAAAAAGGGAAAACAGAGGAGATATAGAAGGGACAAGATAAGGGAGTAAAATGTGAAAAAGTTGATGCAAATGGCAATTTGGAGAATGATTAAGAGATGAAAGAATTGGATACATAACATAGAGAAGAAAAGGATGCACAACTCTGTCACTCAAAGATATCTGATCTAGAGGTAAATTATCCTTTCATATGGCTCTCCTCTTAAGCGTCAACCATAGTTGACCAGTGGCCAGAGGTCTGCAGTCCAAGAACTATCTAGTATTACTTGAATCTTCATAGGCAAAAATCCTAAAGCAATGATTCTCAAAGTGAGAAAAGCAGTCAAAGTCACAAAGATGACGTTCTCTTAATACATGGGAAAAATGACTAATCCACTGACCTAGGCATATATTTGCTTGTTTTACGCCAGGAAAATCCATTTACAGCTCGAGGATGGGCCAGATATACAAAAGAAAAGTCAATTTCTCCTTGAGATTGTTTTTCTGAACTTTTATCTGGAGAGGTAACAGATGTCCGCCAGTTTTCTACATTATACCATACCTTTAAAAGACAGTCATCCTAAGGGGAAAAAAAAAAACAAAAAACATCCAGATCATTAAATTAAAGGTTAAGTCAAATACCAAAAGTAAGATTTTTCTCCCCAATTAAAGGAACTTAGGGATGTGAAGAGGAGTTGGGCATGGAGAAATTAGGAAGAAAATCTCTGATTCTGATACTTTTCTTATAGCATTCCTTAACTGTTCTTTAAGAATTAATGTGTGTGAATGTGTGTATTTTGCAAGGGTTGGTTTAACGAAAATGCTAGTTACCATTTGGTATGGAAAATAAAGTCATTTAGGAAAGACCTAAAGATGAAGTTAAGGCTTCACGTGCCCACTTAGCCAAATACCAAATAAGAAAGCATTACCATTAGCAGACTTCAAAAGACTGCTGATTTTTGAAAACACAGTTTTTATAAATTACCATGTGACTGTTCAAAGAAAATGTTGATGATAAGTAGTTAGCAATTACTACTATGTAAAATATTCTAAGCACAATCAAAATTGCATCTCCTAATTTGAGAAGGAAAGCAAGAACAAGAGAGACTAGCATGTACCAGGTTCTGTTCTTAAGCTATTAATTGCATTGCCAAAGCTGACTGTAAAGTCAATTAGATTAAACAGCTCTACTTTTATCCTAAAAAAACCTCACTGAGGATTTAAGGTATATCTCATATTCTTAGTCTGCAGGTTTTGAGCCATGGGAACAATAACTTCAGACTATTCGTTGTATGTAAAGTGCTCTGTGAACCAATGATTAAAAATAAAAATAATTTCAAGGGAATACATTATTCTGAAATAAACAGGTAATAACGAAGAAAAGTTACAAATGTCCTTCTAGAAAGTCTGTAAATTCTTTTACTGTAAATACAGCCTAATATAGCTGTCATCTAAAAGATAACATAAATAGTAGTTATAGTTGATTACTGACAGTATACTTCATCCATGACTCTGTGCCAGGCACTTTATATACACTGTCTAAACTATTCTGATGATCAACGACCTATGAGGTAGGTACTATCATCCTCAGTTTATACATGAGAAAACCAAGGCTCAAAGAGAGTACTACTTGCCCAAGATCAAACAGTTGGTAAATGGCAAATTTATACCCAGATCTACCTTTGATCTATGTTGTTTCAATTATACCATACTGCCTTTAACACAATATTTAGCCAATTTTTGCTATTTAACATTTTTAACAGAAAATGTTTTCAACTTAATGAAGCCAGCTAATTTTTTCTGACATTTCAAAATATACCATAAACACAACTTGACAATAGTATTTTTACAAATTACCTTCCCAGCAGTGGCAAAAAATTCGCCATCTGGTGAAAACTTCATTAAATGAACTTGGGAAGCAGTTCTGTAAATTAAACAGAAAAGAAATAATTTTCAAGGAAAATTAAATAAGAGAATGCAACATTACTTCTCTAAACTATATTCAGCAATTTGCTTCAAATAGAAAATTTTGTGATAACACAAGTTTCACACTCACTTTTAAGTATATCTCATAAATATAAAAGAAATTAAAAAATAGAAAACTTAATATTAAATAGAAAAATTATTTTTTATGTAAAAATATCCATGCATAAGAATCATGTAAGGAATGACTTGTCAGTCTTTAAAGCTTAAGACAAAAGAGCCATAGGTCTCATTCCCTTAGGATGTGAGAAAGAAAGGTTTCATTTTTTAATCTGGAAATCTAATTTCCAGAGCCATAGATACTTATATTCCAACATACATTTACAAGGACAGTAAATCAGTATTTTTTTTTTAATTTTTTATTTTTTGCGGTACGCGGGCCTCTCACTGCTGTGGCCTCTCCCGTTGCAGAGCACAGGCTCCCGACACGCAGGCCAAGCGGCCATGGCTCACGGGCCCAGCCGCTCCGCGGCATGTGGGATCTTCCTGGACCGGGGCACGAACTCGCGTCCCCTGCATTGGCAGGCGGACTCTCAACCACTGCGCCACCAGGGAAGCCCAGTAAATCAGTATTTTAAAACGAATTCTGCCTTAAGGCAGCATTTGCATAATTAAAGATTATGTACGGGTTAATGGGAGACTTGCAACTATCATGGATTAGGCCTTCTAAGTTCACCAACATACTTGGTACATAGTTGTCTTTTCTTCTCCAAGGAGCTTTGGCTCATTTCCCATTCTCACCTTCCCTTCTGGCTACCTGTATATACTGATCTCAAGACACTTCTCACTATGATTGCTTTCCTTTTCTTTACCCAAGTTCATGCTTAGACAGATTCATCCTAAATTTATTTGTAAAGCAGGCCAAAGAGATATTCTGTCACATTTCATTCCAAATAAAAATAACTTTTTTCCCCTGATTTCTAAAAAATATTTGTTTGTTTGTTTGCTTATTTGTTTCTTTGGCTGCGCCAGGTCTTACTTGCGGCACGCAGGATCTTCGTTGCTGCATGCAGGATCTTTAGTTGTGGCACTCGGAATCTTTTAGTTGTGGCATGAGGGCTCCTAAGAGCGGCATGCGGGATCTAGTTCCCTGACCAGGGATCGAACCCAGGTGCCCTGCATTGGGAGCGCAGAGTCTTAACCACTGACCACCAGGGAAGTCCCTCCCCTGATTTTAAATGTTACAAATACATAACAGAAAATATTGATACAAATGGGTGAAAGGAAGAAAATAAAATCATCCATAGCTTCACCAATACCACAACACTCATTCCCATGCAAAATCACGGTTAACATTTTAATACACTGACTTCCAGACCTCTTCCACTCTCCCTCTCCATCTACTTTCTGTGGAAGGGTGTGGGAAGGGAGATGGAAACTGATGCCATATTTACAATTTGCTTTGTAATATTTATTTTAAAATATGTCATGAACATTAAGTAGTACAATGAACATTTTTGCACACACATTTTTATGCATCTGGTTAATCCTAAGAACATCTTTAAAACAAATAATTAAAAGTCTGGGGCTTCCCTGGTGGCACAGTGGTTGAGAGTCTGCCTGCCGATGCAAGGGACACGGGTTCGTACCCCGGTCCGGGAAGATCCCACATGCCGTGGAGCGGCTAGGCCCGTGAGCCATGGCGCTGAGCCTGCGCGTCCGGAGCCTGTGATCCGCAATGGGAGAGGCCACAGCAGTGAGGGGCCCATGTACCGCAAAAAAAAAAAAAAGTCTGGTCTCCATGATTGTGACCTTGTTGCCCCTACAGTCTTTTCTTAAAACAGTAGCTAAAGCAGTTCTTTTAAAAGGGAATTACTGGGTTGGCCAAAAAGTTTGTTTGGTTTTAAGTAAAAATAAGAGACATTTTTCATTTTCACGAAGAACTTTATTGAACGTATTCACTAACCGAACGAACTTTTTGGCCAACCCAACAGATCTCCACACACCCTCTGCTTAAAACCCCCAAGGCCTTCCCAACTCACTCAAAATAAAAGGCAAGGGCTTCCCTGGTGGTGCAGTGGTTGAGAGTCCGCCTGCCGATGCAGGGGAAATGGGTTCGTGCCCCGGTCTGGGAAGAGCCCACATGCCGCGGAGTGGCTGGGCCCGTGAGCCATGGCCGCTGGGCCTGTGCGTCCGGAGCCTGTGCTCCGCAACGGGAGAGGCCACAACAGTGAGAGGCCCACATACCGCAATAAATAAATAAATAAATAAATAAATAAAAGGCAAAAGCCTCACAATAACCTATAAGCTGACTTCTGACTCTGACCATTTCCCCTATTACTCCTCACTTTGTTCACTTTACTCCAGCCACAAGGTAACATACACTTTTACCTCAGAGCCTTGCACTAGTTCCCTCCTCCTACAACGTTCTTCACCAGAAGATACACACACATAGCTTACTCACTCACTTCCTTCAGGTCTATACTCAAACGTCACCTCTACTCTTCTTCCCCCTACCCTATTTAATTATTCTCTATCGTACCTACTGGTCCTCATCTAACAGGTATAAGCAGTGTTCTAAATGCACCACAAATGTATGATCAAACCCAACTTTGAAATGTATTCCAGTTAGGGTAATCTTCAGTTGATCCTATAATAAAACTGGCATAGTTTCTATTCCAAGGCTTTATTGCTTACTTAAATAACAAACCACCTCAAATAAACAATTAGTATGTCTAGTCCAATTTACCACTGTATAACTCTGATTATGATTTAACTTAAGATCCTTCCCCTCTCCCAAATGCAAGAAATACATTTCAAATTTTCAGTTCAACCCAAGGAATCCCCTTACTAGATCTGCAGTGAAGGCACTATAGCACTTCTTTGTTCTTCCCTCCCCCATTAGCTCTTTCTAAAGACCATCTTTGCAAAATCTTATTTCCTCTCTACATGTAAACCCTTTTTAACACCCATGATCTGGCTGGGGGGGGTGCAAAAAAAACATGGAACCAGCTCCTTTGAAATCTCCTTTGTATATTCTATATATATAGGAGGTCTGCCTTACTCTGACTTTGGTATCTGATTTATACCTTATTACTGCTTCATATGAAACTGACTCAGGGGAGTTCCCTGGTGGTGCAGTAGTTAAGAATCCGCCTACCACTGCAGGGGACACGGGTTCAAGCCCTGGTCTGGGAGGATTCCACATACAACTAAGCCCGTGCACCACAACTGCTGAGCCTGCGCTCTAGAACCTGCGAGCCACAACTACTGAAGCCCGCGCGCCTAGAGCCCGTGCTCCGCAACAAGAGAAGCCACCACAATGAGAAGCCCACGCACCGCAAAGAAGAGTAGCCCCTGCTCACCGTAACTAGAGAAAGCCCGCACGCAGCAACAAAGACCCAACACAGCCAAAATTTTAAAAAATAAATTTTTAAAAAATACGTAAAACTAACTCAGGGAGAATGCCATTCCTAACATCCTGTCATACTGATTTACTGGTATATTGTCTATCTCCCCCTGTGTGTTCACAGCTATATTCTAAGCACTTTTACCACTGTCTGGAACATGATAAGCACTCAACAAATATTTGTTGAATGAATGAAAGAAACTTGGACTTGCTATCTAAAGGGCATAAGAAAAATTAAGGCTGTTGATTCATACTTCCAAATTGATCTCTATAAAGGTGACATCAATTGTATGTCCTTATTAACAGTATATTAGAATACCTTTTCTCCACTCACTCGTAATGGGTATTATTCATTCTCTTCTTTATGGATATTTCACATTTCTTGATTTTGAGTGAGGTCAATCAACTATTAATATGCTCATTACTCATATGTACTACAGTTTAAAATTTTTCTCAAAAAAAATTTTCTCTTCATTGTCCATTTTTGTTTACTTTTGAGATATCTGTTATTTTCTAGTTAATTTTTTTTTTTTTTTTTTTTTTTTTGCGGTATGCGGGCCTCTCACTGTTGTGGCCTCCCCCGTTGCGGAGCACAGGCTCCAGACGCGCAGGCTCCGGACGCGCAGGCTCAGCGGCCATGGCTCACGGGCCCAGCCGCTCCGCGGCACATGGGATCCTCCCAGACCGGGGCACGAACCCGCATCCCCTGCATCGGCAGGCGGACTCCCAACCACTTGCGCCACCAGGGAGGCCCTCTAGTTAATTTTTAAGACCTGCTTTTAAAAAAGGCATTAACCCAAAATTGTACATATTTCCCAACAAGTTTTTGGTTCTTTTCCTTATGGTCTTTTTGCTTTACAGAAATTTTTTATTCATACACAAAACTATTAATTTTTTCCTTTTCTTTCCTTTCAGTTTCTAGTTTTGGTTTCATACTTAGAAATTTTTTCCATAACTCTAAAACAGCACTTCTCATCCAACAGTGATAGAACACAAATGATAAATGTTAGCCCAATATGTAATTTTTAATTTCCTAGTAGTGACATTTAAAAAAGTAAAAAGAAACAGGTGAAATTAAGTATATTTTATTTAATCCAATATATCAAAAATATTATCATTTTAATGTGTAATCAATTAAAATTTAATAAGAGTTTAAAATTTTTTTCTTTGTGCAAAGTTTTTGAAATCTAGTGTTCATTTTATACTTTTAGGACATCTCAATTAAGTCTAGCCATATTTCAAGGGTTCCAGTGAAATGCGGCTATCATACTGGACATGGTAGTATTAAACTATGACAATTCACCGATATTTTCTTCTACAATTTTTTCATTGTATAGATATTGCTTCTTCTTCCTTTGAAATTTATTTTGGTGCCAAGTATGAAAGAGATTCTAACGTCGTTTTCTCCTCCACAGAGCTAGCAAGTTGCCCCACTGATGTAAAATTCCACCTTATATACTGAATCTCCATGTATAATTGGGTCTAACCCTGGACCCTAATCTATCTGTTCCTGTATCAGCAACAAACTGCTTGACCAGTTGTAGCTTTAGAATTCATTTTACTATACTGTATATCTTCATTCTTTTCTTCTTTCAGGATTTTCCTGATTTTCCCATATTTGTCCTTTTAAATAAAATTTTGAACTATGCTCAAAAGTAGAAATTCCAATGAGATTTTGATAAGGATGATGTTCAACATACAGATTAGTCTGGGAAAAATATACTTCTTCACAATAGGAAAACTTCCATTCAGAAGCATGACAGGTGTCTCTGTCTCCTTTTGTATAATTTAGCAAGTTCTTATTTAACTATCTTCATATAGGCCTAACACATTTCTATGTTTCTTCCTAGTTGTTTATTCAACAATTTAAAAAAAGTAAAAAAGGGTCTGCAGAACATGGGAAATGGTGAATCCTCTGTATATAAGAAAAGGCATGTCAAAATCAATACTTTTTATGTTAGTATGGTTTTACACCAACTAAAATGCATTTATAAGACCACATGGAACAAGTTTATTGGTTTAATCCCCTAAGTAATTGCTTACTTGCAATGCCAAATGCATCTCCAATCCCCAAAGTTAAGATCTGTTTTATCTGGATTTTCATCTTCAGCTGATTTCTCCAGGTTAGCACTGGACCACAGTTGCAAACAGCTAGAACCAGTTAAAAGACGATTGCCTAAAAATATATATATCATTCACCAATTATTATTTAGGTATTTAATTAGTGAGTTAAGTATATGATCAAGAGTTTTATTTAATACTATAAAGATAATACAACTTTTTAAAAAAGTCAAATAACAAAAAGAGATTTGGGGTATGGGGGAGTAAAGCTATATTTTAACTTTGTTGAAGAAGCTTAGACAAAAAAGGGAACAGATCGTATCATCTCTCATCCAACAAACATTTAATGAGCATCTTCTTTGTAACAGGCACTGTGCTAGGTACTGGCAATACAATAAGAAATGAAACACTGTCCTTTTTCATGATCGGTTCACATTCCAGTAGAGAAATATTATGAACAGAAGCATGAAAACATGCAAGTTCAAATATATTCCAGAGAATGCCTCATAATCTCATTATGGTTAAGAGATAAGGTACGTAGTAGACCTAGAAAAAGAAATAAGTTTGGAAAAAAGGGATCATACTGTGAAGCATTTTTGAGGTTCATAAAGGGTTCAGAGTTTGTTATAGGTAGATGGAAGTTAAAGGTTTTATTTAGGGGGTGTAATTTACATAAGTGGATCTGTATTTTAGAACAAGGGGTCTCAACTGGGAGGGGCTGTCAACAGATGGATGTGAAGATGCCCATAAACCTCCTTCCAATGACATATATGCGAACGTTATAGGTATACTTTGCGTATTTTTCTAGAGAGATAATCCATAATTTTCATCATACTTTAAAAAACTCCAGTAAACAAAGAAGGGTAAATTACGATTCTTTATAACTCTAGAGATAGGCAAGATGAGGAAAAACGTAAGACGCTAGGAAATCTGGTTAAATGACAATAATAAATACAGATGGGAAATCATGAGGATCTGAATCAAATATTAAAGTAATAAGCATGGATTTAAAAGCCATTTCAGGGCCTCCCTGGTGGCGCAAGTGGTTGAGAGTCCGCCTGCCGATGCAGGGGATACGGGTTCGTGCCCCGGTCTGGGAGGATCCCATATGCCGCGGAGCGGCTGGGCCCCTGAGCCATGGCCGCTGAGCCTGCGCGTCCGGAGCCTGCGTGTCCGGAGCCTGTGCTCCGCAACGGGGGAGGCCACAACAGTGAGAGGCCCGCATACCGCAAAAAAAAAAAAAAAAAGCCATTTCAAAAAAAAGAACAGAACTTTCATGGCATGACACCAAGTAAAAAACAGAGAGATACAAGAGGTTTCAAGGATAGATTACAACTTTATGACTTGGGGAATTGAGTAGAAGATTGTGCTATCAAAGAAAATAAAGGGGGTACAATTTTGGCCAAAAAGCTGACAATAAATAAGCATTCTATCTCTCTGGAAAGATCACTTTATTTAAAAAGTGAGTCTGTGGCAAAACACTGATTTTAGATCAGAAATCCTTAGTGTCTAAATCCCAAATAAGTTACTCAATTAGCTATGTGAACTTGATCGAGTTGGGCAACCTCTGAGCCTCAATTTTCTCACCTATAAAATTAGAAATTTGTGTAGAGCGGTTGTAAGAATTAGCTATAATATGTATTACATATCTAGCACAGGCTAGGCACTTAGCAGAAGCTCAATAAATAGTAGCAAGTAGGTGGAAAGTCCTATAGATGGATAAAAACAGCCCAGAAAGTATTGATACTAATGAGATGTTCCATTTAAATATGGTTATCATTCCATTGTTTAGCTTAGCAACATACATGTTTTCTTTTTTTTTTTTACTGAGATGTAACTGACATGTATCATTGTATTAGTTTCAGGTTACAACATAATGATTCAATATTTGTATACAATGTGAAATGACCACCACAATAAGTCTCCTTAACATTCATCACCACACGTGGTTACAATTTTTTTTCTTGTGATGAGAACTTTAAGATCTACTTTCTCTTAGCAACTTTCAAATACACAATAGAGAATTATTAACCATTGTCACCATGTCATACATTACATCCCAGGATTTATTTATTTCATAACTGGAAGTTTGTACCTTCACCTATTTTATCTACTCTCCCCAATCCCACCCCACCCTACTCCAGCCCACTGCCTCTGACAACCACCAATCTGTTCTCTGTATCTATGAGTTCAGTTTTGACAAGTTTTCTTTTCTTTAACATAAACTAAAGGTGAAACTAAGGTAACCCATGAAGGATTAAGAAATTAATATAGAATACAAAATAATTCATCCCAGTTATGGAATGAAACAAAAGTAGGTAAGGTATGGCATAATACATTGATTTGAACAGAAAGGCAGAAGTATAGATATCAAAGTAGGAAAAAAAAGCATTAAGTCTAAAATAGTAAGTTTTATGATTTAAGCAAGATGCAATAGTGGGTTTGGAGACAACACAAAGGCACTATAGTCAGTTTACTAGCACCATCTGAAAAATATTCTTTATATCCCAATACCTGGCATATACTAATAAGTAAATATTCATCAAAACCAAAATACTGTATTTCACTTAATATATTCTAAATCTGTTTATATAAATAATTACAAAGTTCATTTACAAAAGTAATAATAGCTCCCCAATATATATTACAGTAATAACCCATTTCTCAACCAAACCACTTAAATTTTAAACTTTTTGATTATAAAAAGAAAAATGATAAACTTTTATGTGAATTTTAAATAAATCATGATTTAAAAGATAATGGTCATGAAATATTGGCAAGTCACTACTAGATATGTTAAGAAAATAAGTAGTTATCTTCTAATACTACTCTGTAATGATGATTTTAGAAGAACTAAAATACTGTCAATATCAATAACAGTATCAATACTACCTTCTGAAGAATTAGTACTTACAGACTGCAGGTACAAAAATTCCAGGCAACTACTATGTCATTACTAAAGAAATATCACTCAATTCAAATAATAAATGTTTTTATTACAGTTATTCATGAGACTTCAAGTAGCCAGTTCACCTGCTAACAATATTTTTATGGGTAAGTACCTATATAAATACTTTTTTACAGAAAGTACCAAGTACTTTCATATATACTACAATATCTGATCATTAAAAAACTATCTTGTGAAATAGATATTACCTTAATTTAAAGTGAGTTAACCATTCTTGGTATGTTAAATAATCTGCTCATGATCACAAAACTTGTAGTCATATATGTAAACATTTATTGAGAGCTTAATATATCATGGACCCCTAAAGATAAATAAAATACTGAATAAAATAGAATCTAGGGCTTCCCTGGTGGCGCAGTGGTTCAGAGTCCGCCTGCCGATGCAGGGGACGCGGGTTCGTGCCCCGGTCCGGGAAGATCCCACGTGCCGCGGAGCGGCAGAGCCTGTGAGCCATGGCCGCTGAGCCTGCGCGTCCGGAGCCTGTGCTCCGCAGCGGGAGAGGCCACAACAGTGAGAGGCCCGCGTACCGCAAAAAAACAAACAAACAAACAAACTAGAATCTAAGCCCTTGCCTAATAAAAAAAAAAGGTAAACAAATAATTACAATAAATTGTAGTGCTATCATAGAGTAACCATATAATTTATCATCCAAATAGGAACACTTGTGAAAGTAAAGGTGACACTGCTAATAATCTTATGAGGAAACAGGCATAAACTGGACATCAGCGACCCTATCCAGACTAGAGTTATTTTCAAAGTGCTGTACTACATGCCAAATTTGAACCCAGGTCAAATTTTCACTCTTTTCACTGTATGCATAAAATATACCTGTAGGCTACCAGCTAGTAAGCATCAATCTCATGAGAAAAAACATCTTAAAACATTATGTGATTTTTATTTAATCTAAGATAATCTCTTTTACCTTCTAAAATAATTTCCCAAGGTTCTGAACTTCATATTCTAAATTAACATTTTTTCACAGCCATTTTATCTACTATATTAAAATTTATCTTACCTATCTTAACTGATGACTTCTAGTTCTATGTTCCAAAGATAACTTCTCTCATACATTTAGATTCAAATTTCTAACGATCTAATGAATACTGCTATAGGATACGCAAGCATCTCAAATTCCATACATCCAAATAAAACTTAGGTTCCACTATCTCTAACTCCTACGTATCACTCTTCTTGTGATCAAAGATACTCTCAAAGTAATCTGAAATCCAGTTGTCACGTAATGTCAATTCGACTACCTAAATGCATTTCATATCCATGTATTCCTTTCATTAGTCACTCCATATTAATTGAGCACCTACTATGATAAAGGCACTGAAACAAGTTCTTATTTCTCATTCAGACTACTGTGAATGCATACTTTCCAAAGGTAATTATAGATAATACAGTATTTATCTTCCTGTTCCTCTTGTCTCTGATCATTCTAAGTTACTGCTACCAGAAAAATCTCGCAAAACCATAAATCTTAGCCTGTCACTAGCCATCTTCAAAAACCTATACATTTTATACAATTAAAAAGAATTAAATTAAAATTCTTTAATTCTTCACATGACTGTAAAGGCTTTCCATATATGCTGTATTCTTATCTCATCACCAGACTCACTCCAGCCTCAATGAAGTACTAACCATTACTAGAATATATCTTATACTTTCTTTCTTTGTTCCTTTGCTCACTCTGGTAAATTGGTAAAAATGACTTTAGGATGATTTTTTAATGCAGAAATAGATAACTGATACATATACACATTATCTCTTCTTAGAATTCACTTCTTTTTTCCTTCCTCAACCTATCCCTACCTTCATTGTCAAAATCTATCTACTCTCATGGCAAAAGGCTCCTCTTCAATGGAACTTTGATTCCCCACAAAGAATTAGTGTCTCCTTCCCAAAACAACAGGTATTCCTACAATAGCTGGACACTATTATGGTGCATATTTTCCTTATTTCAGTATAAGCTCTAAAATAGCACAACCTGTTTTACTTACTTTTGTGTTCCCCACCATCTTACACAAAGCAGAACTGAAATACATGTAAGTAAGAAAAAAAAGCAATAGCCTAGACAAGTGTTATTTCACTTCAGTTAATTCTTCTTGTATTCTTACCTGCAGGATCCCAAGTTATATTGTGTGCTATTGAGTCCAGAAAAAATTGGCCACTTTTCTGCCACTGACTATATAATTCCTAAAATTAAAAAGTCATTTAGTCAATAATTATTGGCATCTTTTCTGTCAAATGTATATACTGACACTAATTATTTTTAACAATACATGTACTCATTTTTTTTAGGTATAATTGACCATGTAGTCATACTTAAAGAGAATAAAATGTTCAGCTAGTCAAGAAAAATAAGAAATATGTGATGGAGGAGATCAGTGAGAGAACATCCATTCCTACAAGTCCAAAAGTCTGTCTTTAGTATATTTAAACAACCAATAAGTATCTGCCAACTAGGACAACATATATATTAACCTCAGACTTTTAAAGTTATAATTATTACGTTATTATTATTATAGTTACAAAGGTTTAATTTTAAATGTGTCTGTGTCTGCTATTTGAGGATTCCTCTTCTATAAAGTTTCATCTTCACCTGAGTGCGTATAGTATGTGTGAAAATTCAGAATAAGAGATGTTAACACTTCTCTTACATTACATAATTTAAGCGCTTTTCATTCCTTAAAGCAATATTTTTCAAACTTTTAAAACCTGAAAACCAGTAAGAAATACATGTTGCACTATAACCCAGAACACACACACACATACAAATGCAATCTAAGTTCACCCTTACTACATGTCATGCACTCAACATTTTCTATTATATTTCATTTTCTTTTAAATTCAGGTTGTGGCCTACTAAGTTGACTTCTCTAACCTCTAATACATTGAGATCCATAAACACTATCTTAATGTAGTCGTTCCCATACTTTTGTATGAAAACAGCCTAAGATGTTTATTAAAAATTCAAATGCTCAAGACCCATGCCCAAAGGTTCAGATTCAAAAGGTCCAGAACTGGGCATAGGAAATCTGTACTTTAAACCAACATCTCCAGGTGATTTTGATACAGGTGGCCTGCAGAATATGCTTTTATGAAACACTATCCTGCAGGAATGGCTCTCAATCACAGCACATATCTGAACTCCCTCTAGATCTAGATGTACAAGTACATAGGCACAATCCCACACCTACACATTTAGAATTCCCCAGGGCAGGATCTGGACACACGTATCAACTAGTGATTCTGAAGTGTACCTCTTGTGAAGAACCACCATCTTAAAAGAATATTCCAGAATGTACAAATAAAAGAATATAATATTTTTTATGAGGCTCTAAGGATTCTCTGAGACTATATCCTGGAATTCAAGATTTTGTGCGTCTTCCAAGTTTATGATTTTTCCATTTGATCCAGTTTTCCCTTTATTCATCAGGCTTTTTTTTCACCCTCTCTGTGAAGTCAGTGCTGCCTACCAATAAACAAGCCTCTTCTTATTGAATTTTTTACACTATTATATTAAACAATTATAATTAGTACAAGAGAAAATGGGCAAAACCTGAACTTCTCAATTCTACCCTTATCAATAAAGGCATTTTAACATAACAAACTGATTTTTTTTAAAGTCAGCTATTTCATTCAACAAATACTTATTGAGTATTATTTGAAATACAGTGTTTTGGATGGAGCAACCACCTTTAAAATTTGTTTTTAGTGCTATCAGTTACTAACTCATAATGGTGTGAGAGCCTCTAACATTGGATTCATTAGGTAATATATAAACACAAATAGAAATGAGGAGAGAATTGTGGACTCTCCTTCCATGAAATTTTTAAATGGATATCAATTAACCCAGAGAAAATATTTTTCATTAACACAAGGTAGGGAAGAAGAATGCTCACACCCAGGAATCAAGACAACTAGTTTCTCTCTTAGTTCTGGGGCTCAATAGATGTTTCATTGCTCAAGTCACTTATTTCTGGGTCTCTGCTGCCTTATTTATAAAAAAGAAATAACAGCTGCCCAACTAAGTCAGAGGGAATTTGTAAGATACTAATGAGCTAAGCGAAAATGAAATGAAAGCTATTAAAAGATATATAAGGTCAATCTATTGTTGACACACTGTTTAATTCTTTACATTTAACACATTTCCACAGTCTTTGACATCAAAAATAAACAAACATTAACCAATTTTGGAATTGAGCAAAGAGCCTCTTAAGGTTGACCTGCTTAGTTTCAATAGCTACAGAGCAGCAAAGAAATAAGCCAGTCCTATGACTCCTACTACAATGCTCTTTAGACCACACCATGCTGATCTTCTTCCACATGGTGCAAATCACTAGTTTAACCTTCAGTAGAGATGGATAAAATAGCCTGTTCTGTCTGTTATCTTTAAGAGCATCTAAACACCCAAGAAATCTACTACATGACCTCAATATTTATAAATTATAAAGTTTTAACCAACTTTCAGGAACTATTTCTGAATATAGTTTCTTTATTAAAAAAACATTCACTGACCCGCTAACAATTATTACATGATATAGTAAGTGCAAGAAAGTAAGTTCAGGGGGTAGGTTAAGACTTTGCAATTAAAACATGTCACTTTAAGAACAAAATATATAAAGCAGAAAAACTACATAAAAGTAGATCACAGAAACAAAGAACAAGTGCCACATATGACTGGACAATGATGTTTGCCACTAGCAATAAAGTAACTGACAAGTTTCAAGTTGTTAACTCTTCAAATACTTAATAAAAGAAAAAAATGATAGATGGAAAAAAAGAAAAGCATTTCAAGATAATTCATAAGCACAATTTAGTTTAATTCTACTTCAATGAAACATACATCTTTAATAAGGAAGTGGGATTTAACATGTCTTTAATTACAGTGTATAATTTATACTGATTTATGTGATCACTCTAATTTTGTACTCTTAAAAATGGTATCTTTTAATACACAACACATTTTCATTTCTAAAAGAAAAAGATGAATTACTGACCAAATTTTTCTTTTGCTTCGGTAGGCTAACTGGTTCAAAAACAGATATAACATTTCCATAGGATGCTGCAATCTTTTAAAAAAGAAAAAAAGAAAGAAAACTTACGGATATGTTAACTTACTTATGAATCAAAAGAACAAAAGAAATTAATAGTATAACTTAAAAAATACCCAACACAAAATTTCTTTCACCAATACTTGAGAATGTCAGTTTTGGGGACTACCATATCTGGATCACAATCCCAGTGCTGTCACTGTGTACCAGCAAGTTAAGCTCTCTGAACCTTAGTTTCTATCTATATTTACAGTATGTATAATATGATCTTCCTAATAGGATTGTTTTGAGGGTTGAAATAACATTTGTAAAGCATCTGGTAAAGAATTATCTATATAAGATGCATAGTAAATGTTAATTCCCTTCCTCACAGAAGAAAATGTATTGATGTATTCCTTGTCAAGTACAGAATTTGACATGACTTAAAAATCAAGTTTTTAGGTTATCTGTCTTCAAAGTTCAGAATTCTGTCAGTGTATATTTAACTTTTTAGAAGTAAAACTTAGATCTATTCCTTTGTAAACTCTCTAAGGAGTATATTTTTTCAATATTCTATTTTATTTGAGTACCTTTCAAATATTTACTCTTATATCAATGAAGCATACCCTTGCTGGCTCTGTTTTATAAGGTAGCTACTACTATAGCTTGAGTGAGTCATAAATGAAGAATATTAAAACATCAGAAATCAGATAGATATATAGATAGAATGAATGATCAGGGATAAAAATAAGAACACATAATCTAGTGAAGACAGAGTAAGAAATGAGGATGTAACATACATATGGAAAAAAAAAACTTTCAATGGATATTTTAAGGTGTTCTGAGGAGATCTTAGAAGGTAGAAATCATCTGCAGTGACTTCACCTGGGAGTATTTAGTTTGCGCCTTTAAATGTGGATAGGATTTCAAACTGCAGTGAGTGTTCAATTTTAGAAATAGGGCATAGTATGAAAACAAGTGTAAATTTTTTTTTTAATATTTATTTATTTGGCTGCTCCGGGTCATAGTTGCGGCACGTGAAATCTTCGTTGCCACGTGCAGGATCTAGTTCCCTGACCAGGGATTGCACCTGGGGCCCCTGCATTGGGTGTGTGGAATCTTAACCACTGGACTACCAGGGAAGTCCCCACAAGTGTAAATATTATAAGAGGTAAAGTATGTTGGGAGGTGACTGACCATCAGCCCAGGTAGAAGAGAGAAATAATGGACATGAGGCCAAAAAGGCAAGTGTGAGTGGGTTAAATAAGGTCTCAAACCAAGGTGAACAATTTGAACTTTTCTAAGTTCATGGGAAACAAAGAATGGTTTTAAGCAAATGAATAACAAGTCAAATGCAGATGAATTTTCTTAGGAAAATTAATCTGGCAGTACTACAAATAAAAAAACAGTAATGATAAAATATTGATGCCTATGGTATCAAGAAGCATTTCCTTCTAAAAGGTAAACAGAAATCCCAAGTACCAAAATCTACAAATTTTCGTCTTGATACCTTAAGGAATCATTTGAGTATACTGTATCTGTGAAACAAAGGAAATTTACCCTTTATTAGAATAATTATAAAACCAAATGACCTCTTCATTCTAACCTGGATTTCATGTAATATAGCTTATTAAAAGATAACTCATATTGAAAATTACTAAAATTAGATTTCCAACATTAACAAGCCCTATGTGAATCTAAATGGTATAAGTAAGTTTTTATATACAATCAAGATTACAGAACTACAGAGCTAGGAGATCAAACATGAAGAGAAAGGGAAAAAACTCTAAAGGATTTTTAGCATTCCATAATAAAAATCACTTTTGTAGTACAGTGAGAATGAAAGGCATGAACAAAAGAGAGACAGATGAAATACCTGTAACTCTACTGAAAGGAAGGAACATAGGAATAACAAAAAGAACAGTAGTCCAAAAAGTAGGCAAAGACTACAAGAGCTGAAACTCCTTTGTTACAAGTATCTTTAAACTAGGTCCCAAGAAGTAACTTTTCAGAATGGCAGGCTTATTAGGAATGATTACATTAAAAAAATAAGGTTGGGCCCATTTTGATTTCTCACACAAAATGTTCTGGTAGAATCATAGCATCAAACAATATACATTAATTAAGTATCTAGCAGAAAAATTAAATTTGCATACTTCAGCCTAGTCTAGCTGCAACTGTACCTAGGCCTGGTCATCTATGCCTATATGGTGCTATATTAAGCTATATGCTATACTGCCTATAAGTTATAACTCTCCCAACTTTGGTACTATATAGAACCGTATTTAACCTGATGTTAAATCATACGCCCTGTTTCTTTTGTTTTTGTTGCTTTTTTACTTTCAAGGTAACTTTATACTTTCCATGTGTAAACAGAAGTTCAAATTAAATTTTTCATTTTTCTTATAGACTTGGGAGTAAATTATTTAAAAAATTATACAATTTATGTTCATTTTTGTACAAAGTTTATCTAGAAGTTACAAGGAGATAACTACCTGTTTACAGACAAAAAAGGGCTCTAACAATAATTTCTTTTCAGGGTTTATTTCTAAATAGACTGAAGTTTATTGTCAGTCCTTTCCCTCAATCCAATCAATTTTTAAATAAGTAAGCTTTACACCTATTCTACAGGTAATAAATATTATATTTGTTTGTCAATTCATGGAGAAAACTATGCTATATTTCAAGATTATATGAGAACAGAATTCCTGACAATCTCTAAGATACATCTGAGTCAGGAATTTTGTTCTCTAGAGTGCATCTTAGAGAGCCAAAGAAATCTGTAGCTTCATTGTCTTGGAAACACAGCAAGTCTCTAATTCAATAGGAAATAGATACTTCAGAGACTATATTTACAAAAACCATATTCAAAACAAATCTCATATCACCACAAGATTACAAACCTTGCCTTGTTGCATTGAACAATCTACACATCCTACTTGAATATTTCCATGTTTAGCTCCTGGGATTATTTGCAGTCTTTCAAAATCACTTCCCAGTATAACAATGTCACATCCAGATGCATAAGCCTAAAAACAAACAAACAAAAGAACAAAGTAAAATAAAAATGATAAAATTGTCAAGAAAATATTTATCATGTAGAACACTGGCGTTAAATATTATGTTTTAACAGACTAATTTTAAATATTTTTTAAAATCTTTATTATTTGAGAATAATAGTCCCATATATAGTCCCATCAGTCAGTCCTTTCTGCAAAATATATACCAATTCCTTTCACTTTTTCCATCTCCACTGAATGCTACTGCCCTTATCTAAACTACCATAATCTCTCTCCTGCATTATTGTTTATACTCTGACTGCTTCCATTCTTGCTTCCCTCTAATTCCTTTCCACACACAGACAAGAATGATCTTTCAAAAATGTTTATTACACCAAGTAATTTTCCCTTTAATAGTTTCCTCATTGCACTTGGAATAAAATCTCAACTTCTTACCAATGTCAATGCCCTAAATGATTGTCCTAGTTCCCCAAATCCATCTCAAGCTACTCTTTCATTCCCTCAATTGGCTCCTGCCCCTACATTGCCCTTCTTTCTGTTTCTTGGGCATTTAACAATCTTTTTCCACCTCAAAGTGGTTTACCTTCCTTCTATCTGCCTGGTCTTTGTCTAACTAGCTTCTTTTCAACATTCATGTCTCAGTTCCTGAATATACTCATATTGATCAATATTCTTCCCCCCTCCCCTAATTACTTTCCATCACACTACTTTTTCTTCTTCATAGCATATACCACGATTTGTAAATATCTTGCTTGTTATCCATTTCCATTACTACAAGTTAAGGTCCAAGATGAAAAGGTAGGGTTCAAGTTTATCTTGTTCTCTGCTCTTAGATCACAGGAGTTTCTTCCATTTAAGAGTACGTGGCTGTCGTCCTAGAAATTACATGCAGCATAATTCTGAAAATAAAATATCTATCACAAACTGTTTTCCATCCTAAGTTCTTAAAATTTTAGTAATTCTTTACTTTCTCATCACTTTTGCACATATACATACACCTTACTTAATGTAAAAAATATTATACTTTATACTTCATGACCGTAATTCCTACCAAAGCCAAAATGGTTCTGTACAAGCTACCAAAAAATATTAGAAAAGGGACTTGAAAGAACATACAAATAAATCTGCTCACATTACCAACAAGAAAATGAGGCCTAAATCGGCTGACAACTTCTTAGTGGCAGAGTGGGCTTGAGAACTCTGATCTCTTGATTTTTGATCTAGTGCTATTTTGATGGCAGAACAGGAACTTCCCTAATTAAGCATGCTTGTCTGGAATTTTCCTAAAAGGAATTAGGGGAAATCAAGTCTGTTTCTACTAGTGTCACACAGTGGAAAAAACTGGCTCAGTAAACAAACAAAAAACCTCATGATGGTCTGCTCACCTAGGTATAAATATCCACAATAGGATCATAAGGCTTGTCACGAGACCAACAGCCAGAATAAATTCCAAAAACTAATTTATGAAAAATGTCATTAACAATACTCTAAAATACCTTAATATTTTAGAAACTGATTTTCTCCTGAATATTAAATTTTGATAAAATACTGACTGCCACTGTTTACCAAAATACTGTATTAAATTTGGAATGTTTACAATGTAGATTTCCTCATCACTAAACAAAATTTTTTCAGTTTCCATTAACTAGAATATATATATATATATTTTAAAATGTGTTCATAACTTTGTCTTCTTTTTGTTTACCTGCAATTATCTATCTACTTACAGATATTGTGTTGCACCTATTTTTGTCAATCAGGACTCTAAGTTTTCCTGAATTAAGTCTACATGAATCCTGAAGTACCTCACAAAATTACTGTTTAATTCAACAAGTATTAAACATTTATAAACTTGATAAATGCAAAGTTACCTCAGAAATAAACATCTATCCCTACAGAAAGATGCCAACTTATAATACAAATAAACCTTGATCATTCAAAGACTTATCCAGTTCTGGATTACCCTTGTTCTTTTGCTGCTGCTATTATACTATCACTGCCTGTCAGTTAATTTTTCCTTAATGACGGTACTAGAAGGTGCAAAGCTATCTATCCCTAGTTTTGGTAAACTTTAAATTGAATAAAAATTATTGATCTTCATCTGGAATATTTCTGTCATTCAGTCCTCACTTTCTTCTTTCAGAGTTATAACTAATGGATGGCAATAAACTGGTAAATGGGGGAAAAAAAAAGAATATAACCAACTGCAGTTCACACTTCATCAGTTGACTGTTATCCTTGGGGCTTACAATAAAAAAACCTCCTGGTTTTCTTGACTACAGAATTTTAATTTTTATAGTTTATTTGACTGTATAATTAATTAAATATAAAATGCATTAAAGACTCAAACTATATTTGTGTTTTGTTCCATTTCTTAATCATTTTCAAGAGTGTATAAACATCTCCTTAAAAATCCTGCTGTGCACAGAATACTGGTTGAATAAACTGTGGTACATAGCCACGATGGAGTATTAAACAGCTATAAAAAGAATGAGGAAGAAATCTATGAACTGACTTGGAGTGATTTCTAGGGGATATTATAAAGTGAAAAAAAAAAGTAGAAAAGAGCACATATGGCAATTTTTTGTGTGTAAGGAACAAGGAAAATAAAATACATGTACTTGGCTTGCTACAAAAAGGAACAAAGGGAGAATAAAACTAGGGAAAAATGAAGTTGGATACCTACAAAGGGGGAGAAGATGGAGTGGAAGCAAAGAATAACACTTCTGAGTATAACTTTTTATATACTTACGACTTCTTTTTAAAATTGAAGTATAACTGACCTACAGCACTCTGTTAGTTCCAGGTGCACAACACCGTGATTCTACATTTCCATACATTATGAAGTGATCATCATTAAGTCTAGTTAGCATGTGTCACCATACAAAGGTATTACAGTATTATTGACTATATTCCCCATGCTGTACATTTAATCCCCATGACTCATTTATTTTGTAAATGGAAGTTTCTATTTCTTAATCTCCCTTACCTATTTCACTTATCCCTCCCACCTCCCCCTTCCCTCCCCTCTGGCAACCAAGTTTGTCCTCTGTATCTATGAGTCTGTTACTGTTCTGCTGTTTGTTCATTTGTTTTGTTTTCTTAGATTCCACATATAAGTGAAATCATACGGTATTTGTCTTTGTCTGACTTACTTCACTTAGCATAATACCCTCCAGGTCCACACATATTATCACAAATGGCAAGATTTCACTCTTTTTTTATGGCTGAGTAATATTCTACTGTGTGTGTATACATGTATACACACACACACACACACACCTTTATCCATTCATCTACCAGTGGACACTAGTTATGACTTTTGAAACATGTTAACGTCATACATATTCAAAAAATTGATTTAAATCAATCAGAATGGGGGGGGAGGTGAAACAAAGGAACTAAGTACATTTCAAACAAATACTATATCTACACTGAAAGAAAGAAGGCAGAAAGGAACTAAGTAACTTATGAACACAGAATTTGACTATATGTTTGCAGCCTTGGAGAGTGAGAAGGAAAAAACTAGTCTTCCTCCCGTGTTTCTCCTTTGCTCTCACATTATTACCACATTCACAACACTTCTGACACCAGATGTGTGGGGGTTTTAATCACACCAAGCAAGCAATTCTGTGACACCAACTGAGTATCCTACAATTTAACTCAGTCCTGACACTATCTACCTGGAGATAGCATCAGATCCCACAAGTTAAGGGCTCAGCCTTAACTGAGACTGCCCTCCACTTCAGATGCTAATCACAAGTAGTAGGTCCTCAGATTACCCACAACTTCCGTCCCAGTCAAAGGTTCCCATGACCTCTTCCCCCTTGCATTTATTTGCTAAAACAGTGCAGAGAACTCAGGGAAACACTTATGTTTACCAGTGTGATAAAGGATACAGATAAACAGCCAGGAAAAGAGATGGGGGCGGGGAGGGGGGCACTTTCTTGTGCTTTCCTCTATCTTTCATTCACTGTAGTCATCTGAGCCTATTTTTTCTTTTTGGCAGGGCCAAATGCGAAGTGCTTTTCACGGGTATCCCATTTAATCCTCACAACAAATCCTGTGAGATATTTACTATAATCAATCCATTTTACTGATAAGGAAACTCGAACTTAGATTGAGTAATTGGCTCAAGTCTCAGAGCTAGTATCAGGCACAAATGAGACTGAAAGCAAGTTATAACTAATGGGAAAGATCATACTCTTACTCCTTCTGCTATGCTGCCATACAATGCCTTATAAATAAACATGATGAATTTAATAACTGTTCCCTAATTTCTTCCTATAATTAAAAATGACTTCTTTGGATGTAAAGCAACCAGAATTCCCATAACTGCTGATACAAATGTAAAATAAAATGGTACCACTACTTTGGAAAGCTAAACACAGGCACACTCAATGATCCAGCAATTCTACCTCTATGTTTATACCCAACAGAAATGTGTCTATATGTACACTAAGAGACATGTACAAGAACATTCATAGCTATTCATAAAAGCTCCGAAGCAGAACAAACTCAAACATATAATAGAATGCATAAATAAACTGTAGTATATATATTTTAAATGGATAGCCATCAAGGACCTACTGTATAGTACAGGGAACTCTGCTCAATATTCTGTAACAACCTAATTGGGAGAACAATGTGAAAAAGAATAGATACTTATAACTGAATCACTTTGTTGTACACCTGAAACTAACACAACGTTGTTAATCAACTGTACTCCAATGTAAATTAAAGTTAAAAAAATACTGCAGTATAATCATACAATGGAATACTATAAAGCAATGGTTCTCAAACTCTCTGGTTTCAGTAATCCTTTGCACACTTAAGAAAATACTGAGGATAACCACCCTAGCTTCCCCCTCCCCAAGAGCTTTAGTTTGTGTGGGTTATCACTATCAATATTTACTCTTTTACAAAACTGAGAAAATATAATACACTAATTGATAAGGTAATCAAAACTTCCCAACAAATAAAAGCCCAGGACCAGTTGGCTTTACCAGTGAATTCTACCAAACATTTAAAGAATAATTAACACCAATCCTTCTCAAACCCTTCCAAAAAACTGAAGAGGCCATTTAACAAGGTCAACATTACCGTTATATCAAAGCTACATGAGGCACTATAAGAAAAGAAAATTATAGGCCAATTTCCCTGATGAATATAGATGCAAAAATCTTCAACAAAATACTAGCAAACTGATTTCAAGAGCACATTAAAAAGATCTTATACCATAATCAAGTGGGATTTACCCCTGGGATGCAAGGATGGTTCCATAAAGGCCATATATGACAAGCTTATAGCTAATATACTCAATGATAAAAAGCTAAAAGCTTTCCTCTAAGATCAGGAAAAAGACAAGGACGCACACACTCCCACCGATTCTATTCAACATAATATTGTAAGTCCTACCAGAGCAATTAGGCAAGAAAAAGAAATAAAAGGCATTCGAATCAGAAAGGAAGATGTAAAATTGTCTGTTTGCAGAAGACAAGATATTACATATAGAAACCCTAAAGACTCCACCAAAAAACTGTTAGAACTAATAAATGAACTCAGCAAAATTGCAGGATACAAAATCAACATACAAAAATCAACTGCATTTCTATATGCTAACAATAAACTATTCGAAAAAGAAATTAAGAAAATCCAATGTATAATAGCATCAAAAAGAATAAAATACTTAAGAATAAATGTAACCAAGGTGAAAAGTCTTATACACAGAAAACTATAAGACATTGATTAAAGAAACTGACAACACAAATAAATGATAAGACATCTTCTGTTCTTGGACTGGAAGAATTAATATTGTTGAAATGTCCATACTACACAAAAACATCTATAGATTCAATGTAATCTCTATCAAAATTCCAGTGGCATTTCTCACATAGGGAAAAAAAATTCTAAAATTCACATGGAACCACAGAAGACCCCAAATAGCCAAAACAATCTTAAAGAAAAACTAAGCTGGAAACATCACATTTCCTTATTTCAAACTATGTTGCAAAGCTATAAAAATCAAAACAGTATGGTATTGGCATAAAAAACAGACACATAGGCCAAAGGAACAGAATCATGAGCCCAGACATAACCCACACATCTATGGTCAACTAATCTTTGACAAAGGTGCCAAGAATATACAACAGAGAAATGATAGTTTCTTCAATAAATTGATGCTGGGAAAACTGTATATCCACATACAAAAGAATAAAATTGGACCCTTGTCTTACATCACACACAGAAATCAACTCAAAAATGGATTAAAAACTTAAACCTAAAACCTGAAACCACAAAACTCCTAGAAGAAAACATAGGGAAAAAGGTCCTTGACAATTAGTGATGACTTTTTGGACACCAAAAGCACAAGCAACAAAAGCAGTAATAAATAAGTAAGACTACATTAAAATGAAAAGCTCTGCACAGCAAAAGAAACCACCAACAAAATGAAAAGGCAACCTAAAAATGGGAGAAAATATTTGCAAACCTTATCTGATAAAAAGTTAATATCTAGGGCTTCCCTGGTGGCACAGTGGTTGAGAGTCCGCCTGCTGATGCAGGGGACACGGATTCGTGCCTGGGTCTGGGAAGATCCCACATGCTGTGGAGCGGCTAGGCCCGTGAGCCATGGCCGCTGAGCCTGCACGTCTGGAGCCTGTGCTCTGCAACGGGAGAGGCCACAACAGTGAGAGGCCCGCATACCGCAAAAAAAAAAAAAAAAAAAAAAGTTAATATCTAAAATATATAAGGAACTCATATAACTCAATACCAGAAATGAACAATCCAATTAAAAATGGGCAGAAGACTCAGATATTTTTTCAAAGAAGACGTACAAATGGCCAACAGGTACATGAAAAGATGTTCAACATCACTGCTCATCAGGGAAATGCCAATCAAAACTGGATGAGATATCACTTCATACCCATTAGGATGCTATCAACAAAAAGATAATAGATAAGTGTTGGTGAAGATGTGAAGAAAGGGAATCTTTGTGCACTCTTGGTGTGAATGTAGATTGGCACAGCCACTGTAAAAAACAGTATGGAAGAGTCCTGAAAAAATTAAAAGCAGAACTACCATATATTCCACCAATCCAACTTCTAGGATTATATCCAAAGATGATGAAATCACTGTAAGAGATATCTGCACTCCCATATTCATTTCAGCATTGTTCACAACAGCCAAGATATGGAAACAACCTAAGTGTCCATCAGTGAATGAATGGATAAAGAAAATATGTTTTACACACACACACACACAAACACAAAAGGATACTATTCAGTCATAAAAAAGAAGAAAATTCTGCCACTTGTGACAACCTTGCGGGCATTAGGCTAAGTCAGACAGAGAAAGACAAATAATGTACATATGTATTCCACTTATATGTGGAATATAAAAACATTGTACTAATAGAAACATTGTACTAACAGAATAGAATGGTGGTTGCCAGGGCCTATGGATGGGGGAAATGGGAGATGTTGGTCAAAGGATACAAACTTTCAGTTATAAGATGAATAAGTTCCAGGGATCTAATGTACGGCATGGTGACTATAGTTAACAATATTGTATTGTACAGTTGCAAGTTGCTATTAGAATAAAGCTTTATTGTTCTCATCATAACAACAACAAAATGGTAATTATGTGAGTTAAAGGATATGTTAACTAACCTTATTGTGGTAAAGATTTCACACTATATATGTGTATCAAATCATCACATTGCACACCTTAAACTTACACAATGTTCATGTAAACTGTATGTCAATAAAGCTTGGGGGGAAAAAATAGAGAGATGAATCTGTACAGAAAATTCAAACTGGATATCATGCAAAAATCACTTGAAATAAACATATCTTCTTATGGATATTTTTAATAGATTATTAAAATTAATTCAATCTCTAGAGTTTATACAACATGATGAGTTAATAAGCATGGAAATACACCAAACGAAACCAGGAAAACAAACTTTAATTCAAAATGGGCTCTGCACCCAAAGTTCATAGCAGCACTATTTACAACAGCCAAGACATGGAAGCAACCTAAGTGTCCATCAACAGATGAATGGATAAAGATGTGGTATATATATACAATGGAATATTACTCAGACATAAAAAAGAATGAAATATTGCCATTTGCAGTGACATGAATGGACCTAGAGAATATCATACTAAGTGAAGTCATAGAGAGAAAGACAAATATTGTATGATATTACTTATATGTGTAATCTAAAAAAATAATACAAATGAATCCATATATAGAACAGAAACAGACTCACAGACATAGAAAACAAGCTTATGGTTACCAAAGGGAAAAGGGAGGGGGGCAAGTGATAAATTAGGAGTATGGAATTAACAGATACAAACTACTATACATAAAACAGATAAGCAAAAGGATTTACTATAATACAGGGAACGATATTCTTGTAATAACCTATAATAGAACATAATCATATATATGTGTGTGTGTGTATACACAGACACACACACGCACACACATATCTCCAAATCACTTTGCTGGACACCTGAAACCAACACAGTATTATGAATCAACTGTACTTCAATTTTAAAAGTCAATCAATGTAAGTCACACATAAACAAAATAAAGAAGAAAAATAAACAAAATGGGCTGTGTGTGATTTTAAAATAATCCATCTTTACTAAATTCGTAAATAAAAATAACCCATCTACCTGGTTTTAAATAAAAACCTAAGATGTAATACTATACATAACATTCTAAACCAAAATCTAAAACTAGTTTTATAGATTTTTTCCAAAATAAATTGTTCTGAAAAATTCATTTCAAGGTGCCCTATTACTATCAAAACAATAAGAACAGCACTGGTTTATCAAATAAATTGCCACACTACCTAAGCTTCAAAATTAATATGTATATATTGTAATTGGTACACTAGCTGCTTCTGTCAAAAGATCTGTAATCAGAATAACCTATTACTAAGCAACGAAAATTAAATTGAGAAATGAAAATCCTTTTACTAGGCATATATAATATTGGGTTTACTAACTTTGAGACCAAACAAGGTGCAAAGAAAGAACTGAGTTCATATGTGTGCTTTCAAGCATACAACTGAAACATGATTCTTAACTTTAAATTTGGCAGACAACCTTCTCCAATATTCAAAAATTACCCAAGGCTGCAACAGTCAGCATTCTAATTTGGAAATCCTGTGATTTCTGTACAACACTTAGATTTCCTGTTTTCACTGTTTTGTTTTAACCAACCACACCAGGTAAATATCCCAAAGAATTTCTTCCTGGTATACTTCCTGGTTAAATGAGTTATGTTTGGCATGTTGTAATTAACGTTATTCTCATTTTTTTAAACACAACATTAAGAATTCGTATTACTTCAATAATTTTAAAGGTACGTTAATACTATTTAAAACATAAAATTTTAAAATAGGCTAAATATTTAAAAAGAAGTCCAATTTGTACTCGTAATAGCATATGAGCACCACAAAAATCATTCTCTTTCTCCAGATACAAACAGTATCAAACTTTCCCCTCCTGTATCTCTCCATCCACAAACATTAACGTGCTTCTCCAAAAAAAGAACCTCCTATAAAGGTTTCCCTACAGTGAACAAAACAAAAAGTTAAACTAAAGGATGCTTACTATTACAGAAAGAAGGAGAATGCTAACTCAGCCTCCAATTCTCTACCAACACCCAGATAGCTGCAGTCAGTCTTTTGACTTCTAATCTGGGTCCCCTTGGCTGGGAACACAGAGTTGTCTAATACAAAAGGGAGTCCGGAGTTATTACATGTTTGTTATCCCTCGTATAACAAAGG
The DNA here is from genome assembly GCF_025265405.1 of Mesoplodon densirostris. NCBI lineage: Eukaryota > Metazoa > Chordata > Mammalia > Artiodactyla > Ziphiidae > Mesoplodon > Mesoplodon densirostris. The sequence goes on along the minus strand of NC_082663.1, from coordinate 99,888,416 downwards.
CATTTGAATTCCAAACTAGAGACAACAAGTCCTAAATATTAACACAATCTGTCTCTTGGAAATTATCTCCCTTTCCATTTCAGTAAAAACACAATTTCAACACCAAGTATGGATAATCTATTGTATATTAAAGCACATGTCACTAGCATGCACAGAAACATTAGAAAATCCAGATTCTAACTAACTATGCCTGTTTTTAACTTATTATTTGTCTTTTACAAATAAAATTTTTATTCTAAAAACAAAAGTTGTCAACAGATCAAGACCAGGTTGCTCATATACTTTCGCTCTAAAGACAGTATGAAATTAACAAGGGAAAAGGAGTGAGAGAAAAATTCAGGTAAATAAAGAAAAATTAAAGAATTTTTGCTTTGGATATCTGAAATCTCTCCTGGTTACTCACCTGATATTTATGGCAAAATGCGTAATAAATGACTTTGGAAAAAAATTTTTAAACTTTAATTGAAGTATTTTATTTGGACTCAAATCTAAATTACTAAAAACATTTTTTAAAAAACACAATTTTTAATTATATAGCAATAAGGCTTCTTTATCTATTAGTCATCAATTCAACCAGTATTTATCAAGCACTTTTTACGTGCTATGCATTATAATGAGTTTAGCCTTTATAATAACTGACATTTTTAAGGGTTTTACAGGTACTAAGCAATGAACTTAGCACTTTCTCATGTAACAACCCTATGAATAAGTTCTTTAGCCCCACTTTACAGATAAGAAAAAAAGAAATTCAAAGAATGTAAAAGAACTTGCCCACGGATACATAACTAACTATAAGGACTAAGTTGGAAATCAAATTCAGGTAATGACTCTACTATTAGGTGACACCAGTACTTCAATCACTGTTCCAGGCACTCACAATGAAACTGTGGAAGACATACACAAGGCAAGACAGGTCACTAATGTAATGAAAGTGCAAATAAAGTGCTTTGAAAGTATAAGAGAAAAGGTCACTGCCTACTAGAAGCTTTCTTATTAAGAGAAAAGTCAAAATTGTTTGATGCCAGTTTAAGTAGTAAAAAAGTATCTAATACTTACATATACTAACTATATTAGTAATTTCATATTTTAAAATCAAGAATCCATGAGAAATGGCACTCAATTTCATTTCAATTTAAAACCTATCAGACTGTATTCAGAAAACAGGATCTCATCTCTTGTAATCTTTCAAAACAAGAACAAATAAGTTATCTGCAAACATGCAAAGAGATGAATTACGAATGTAAAGTCTGTCTTTAGAGAAGGCATAATGTAACAGGACAAACAAAGTAATTCTTCAAGTGGGCCTGCAAGAGGAAGATTTCACGTCCCTAGCTCAAGTAAAACTGGAATTTGGAGAGAGTTTTTTAGTCTGCACATACCATCTACCATTAATGTTTGCTCTCTTTCTATGAAAAGAAAAAGAAGCCAAAATCAAAAGAGGTTAAAAACAAAATTCAAGGAGTAAACAACAGATTCTACATTTTAGCAAAGACAGTAATTTCCAGAGAGATAAATTTAAGATGTATATAGTGTCCAGTAGACTGAGGGCAAGAAACTTGGTTTATAACGGAATATCAATTTAATGTTAGAGAGTCAGGGATGGATTAGCTGCAAAGGAAAAAAGGTGATTGTTAATAAACTATCACCAAAATTATAGAGACCTGGGATCTCTTTATACTAAATAACAACAAAATGTTTATTTTTACCTTATTTCCTGAGATCTGGAAGAAATCTACAGTAGGCTTGGTGGGAGATGATTAAAGCCTGGTCTATCGAAACAGACTCTAAAATTCAGTAGAACTGTGCAACAAGCTACATGATGGTGTAGGATAGCCTTATCTTTGGTACATTAACTCATCTCTCCTTTAAAATAACAGAAGCATTCACCAAGATTTTATATACACTTAGAAGGATCATCTAGATGTATCAATAGGCCATCATATTGTATATGCTTTGAAGTTCATACCACTGCTTACACAGATTCTGAATGCCTTCTCAGAAAAAGCTGTTAGAACTTACATTTGAGGAAGCACTCATATAATTTTAGGAGATGGCAGAGAATGTAATGTTACCATCCTATAATCTCCCACTAGCAAAATCTTCTTAGGATGGTCTTTATTTTCTAAATAGCAAGAGCAGTGAGCAATGTTCAACTGCAGGGAAACTACGGTTGCCCACTGAGACCCTCAGAGTTCACTCTCCTCTTGAGCATTGAGGCGAGGTCAACATTTAGAATTAGAATCTCTAAAACTGCTAGTGTCAAGTGCAAGTTAAGGTGTGTATGAGTCACTCTACAGTGGAGGTACAGACTCTATTCGAAAGCAAAGTACTTGGTTGGCACAGATCTAAAAGCACAATACAGGTATTAAATGCCTACGCCATGTTAAATAATGACTACTATTTTTTTCCTATTATTTATTCCGACTGATAAAGATGACCAAAAAAAGTCAAAATCGTTTGAGAAGAAAACCTGGGGCATCTATTAAGGTGTTTATTTTGTTTCACTTTTTTATGCAAAATTAAGTTTTAATCACAACTAAGAGATAGCTATTCAAGTTGTAGCAAAAATCATGAGCGCTATACATATATTCAGATATAGGCTATCATGTGCAATACTGACTTATAGCTTGAAATTATTATAAAAACTATACTTAATTCTTTTTAAAAACGCTATAGTTAAGGCAGAAAATGTCAATATGCTGGTAAGTAGCAAAAGTTTGGGGTCCTCTTCCTTTCACTATCTGGGGAAAACAAATGAAAAACAAGACACTTTCATTTAAACTTTAACCTGGAATTACCACTACACACCAAAGAGGAATTTTACTGAGAAACAGTAATGCAACTTTTAGTAATTAATGTGAACAATCTAAAATAAATATAAGCCTCCCAGGACTACTGAACTGTTACATATGGAATTCAAAGGATGGCAGGAGTGAACCATTTACGAAAAACAGTTTTTTCTTTCCAAAGTTATTCCCAGTGAATTTAAAGAAAAATAAGTGAAAAGCACTGTTTTCACTCAGCGCTAGTTGTTGACAGCTACCTGTTTTTAAGACACCCACTCTTTTAAACTACAAAGACACTTGACCTAAACTTAGAGGAAGAAATGAATCCAATCCCAACTATTCCTCAACTTGACAATTAGAGCCTATGGAGTGGGGCAATAAAAAGCCCACACACACATTACACACCAACGATTCTCGGATAAACGATTTTAGTAAACCTCCCCAGCCCAACGACGTCAGATTAAAAACTTTAAAAATCCTACAAAACATTTTAACTTCCGAGTTTAGCCTCTGTACATTAAGTAACTCAATGACCGAAGCGTTATTGCCTCCTTCGTTCTCAAAGGCCAGTTCCGCCGGCCCTAAGGAGCTGGGACCTCCGTAGGGGACACCCCGCGAGGGCGACGAGGCTTTCTCGGCCTCTGCCCGTCACTCTGGGCCGAGCCCGGCTGACTCAGGGGCGCGGACTCGCAACGGGCGACGCGGGAGCCTCCCTCACTCACCGTGAAGCGCTGGTCGCCGACGCTGCCCACGGAGAAGCAGTGGTCGCCGGGGTTCACAGCCCCGGTCAGCACCTGGTGCAGGTTCATGTCGGCGCCTTAATCCAGCAACGGATGTCGCGTCCGGCTCATGCCCAGGGTCAACGGCCGCTTCCCTCCCTCTTTCCCTCACGGGCGGCGGCCGCTCTTGGGAGGAGACGACGGCAGCGCCAGGCGCCAGGAGCGGGAGCCGCTCAGCTGCGGCCCGCAGCTCATCCCGAGCCCCCGCGGGCGAGGCCCGGAGGGGGCGGACCGGCGAGCGGGCGGAGCGCCGCGCTCGTCCGCGCACCTGTCACAACCCGCGCGGGCCCAGGTGAAACTCGGGGTCGACCCAGCGGCCGCGACCCCGGGCCGACTCACCGGCCAGGAGGGACACGCCGTCCACAACACTTCCTCTGGGTTCTGGGTGGCTGGCCCGGACCGAACCCAAGTGGCGCAAGCAGCACCCGCTCGTCCTCGCCCCCCTGACCTGACTCTTCCCTGCTCCGGAGCCGGCCACCCCCACTGGCCTCGGCGGCTCTCTACGCGTCGCTAGGTCCCTTTGGCGGAAATATCGCGAGATTCTCGCGGCGAAAAGGAACACTGCGGGAAAGGGTTGACTTTTTTACCACAGTCTACAGAAAGGCAAGTGGAAAACGCCTCTTCGAGTGAGATGTTGGCCAATCCAGAGATCCAGTCCACCTAAGGCTCCGCCCACTGCTGAGGACAGACCAATCTCTTTGAGGCTTGTGAGAGACGGTGTGCGTTTGAATGTTGAACGTAAGGAACCTAGTAAAAACCTAAAGAGCCTTGGAAGTGGTAAGTGTTGTCAATTTATGCTTTAGGTTAGGGCTTAATCTGACTGTTGGGCCAGAAAGCTTAAAAAGGAGAAGTGCATTATAAATGCAGTTGCGGTGTCTTCGGTCCTGGTAAAGACTACAAGCCCCAACAAGCACCGCTCCCCTAGGAGTCCCGCGAATACTCCAAGTGAATGTGAACCCTGCAGTGTCTCTGTCCCCGCGCAATGGTTACCCCGGCCGGACGCGCCTTCCCAGTTCGCTAAAAAGGAAAATTTTGAAAGGTTTAAACATTTGACAGGTACTAAAATGAAGGGTTTTCACCAATGTTTAACTTAACATTCGTTTTGAAGTAGTGCTGATAACAGTACTGCACCCGCCCTGCGTTGAGCTGTTTTGGAAAAACCTAACAATTCCAGAATGTTTAGTGTCACAGTCTCAACTGTGAGATTCAACTCTAGTTGTATTTTAACACAAGTTTTGTATTATTATTGATAAACGTCTGTTTATGTCTCCTCCCAGGTACCCTCTTAGGGACAAACTGTCCTGTATCCCAAGTGTCTAGCGCAGTGCCCTTTCCAACCTAGGTGTTCAGAAAATGTTAAATGAGTGAATGTAAATAGGAACTACCCACCAAAAATAAAAGTAGTTTTTTAAAAAAAAAATGCTGAACTGATTTTGATTTTTATACCCTTTTCTTGTGGTAAAAAAACAAAAAACAGAAAGCAACACAAACAACCCCCCAAAAAGTTCACACTATTACTTGGATAGGAGGAGTACTGGTAATTTTATTTCCTTTTGCTTTCCCTAAGTTTTTTGCAGTGTACATATACTTCGTTTAGCAATAAAAAAAAGTTACTTAAAAAATAAGTTTAAGAAAAGAATCTAAAAATTAGTGGATATATGTATAACAGATATACCTTGCTGTACAGCAGAAACTAATGCAATATTGTAAACCAACTCTAATAAAAACTTTTTAAAAAATAAATTTAAGAGCCATCTCCCTTTTTTTAATTTGAAAGATGTAAATGAATTGCATTATTTATCCCAGCCTCCTCATAAAAATGAGGGATTTAAAACTTAACTTGTCTTGGGCCTCCCTGGTGGCGCAGTGGTTGAGCGTCCGCCTGCCGATGCAGGGGACACGGGTTCGTGCCCCGATCCCGGAGGATCCCACATGCCGCGGAGCGGCTGGGCCCGCGAGCCATGGCCGCGGGGCCTGTGTGTCCGGAGCCTGTGCTCCGCAACGGGAGAGGCCACAGCAGTGAGAGGCCCGCGTACCGCAAAAAAAAAAAAAAAAAAAAAAACTTAACTTGTCTTAAAAAAAAAACCTATTTTATTGACGTCTAACATACTTACAGTTTAATTTGTGTTTTAATTATTAATTCAGATTTTATTTTAAATGACTTTAACTTAATTTTATATTTTAGATCTTAAATCAAGATTTTTCTATATTCCACATAAATTCTGTGTATAGCCCAAAGTTTAACATGTTTACTCATTCTATTCTGCCTATCTTTTGGTTTTGAAGGGCATACTGTTTAGCAGAATAAAAGAAACTAAGGGACCTAGTAGTTAGAAAATCTGAGATCTACTCCTGATCTGTCGTTTGCTGTGTGACCATGGAAAATGTCTCGTAAACTTTGTTTTCTTCATCTGTAAAATAACAAGTTTAACCTGATTATCAACACATTTTGCTTGGCATTTTTATTCCTGATAAACATCTGTTAGTTTTTTTTTTTATTCAAACAAAGTCACAAAAATTATAATCATCCTCATCAGTTCACTCAGTCCCATGTAATTAATTTTTTTTTCATCTTGATCTTTTGTTAGCACTTCTATGAATTCATCAGTTTTCCATTAGAGTTCTGAAAATGCTTATTCATTCAGTTCAGCAGTATAGTCAGTTACCAGAAACCTGTACTTGTCAGAGTCTTTTCCATGAATTCCTTGAAGATGAAACCCTTTTATAGGAACATTTTTGCAAAAGCATCAGAGTACACCCAGAACTGTCTGTAAATAACAAAAGACTTTAAAATGACCATGGTTAAAGATTTGATGAAAGTTCATAATAATGCAATTTACAAGGAAATTTAGTTATCTGAGATATACATTTTAAAGTAATAACTAGAATTATGACTTATACCAGAACATATAAGATTTTTAGAAATTTTATGTAATGTCTGAAACATTTATATTAACATATTTCCATACAAACATCTGTTAGTGTTTATTAAATTCCTTCATCCTTGAAATAAACAAGAGTTTGACTCCTGGCCTAATCAGTCATTTAGACAAGTTGCTTAATCTCTTCGTGCTTTACTTTCCTTATCTATAAAGTGGGGATAGTAATAAACTTTCTTCATACAATTATCATGAAGATTAAATGAGCACAGTGTTTAGCACATAGTCAGAATTCAATAGATGTTAGCTACTCATTATTATTATTATTAAATTAAATCTAACCTTTTGACATATACTTATTCCTTCTAAAGTTTTCCATATAGTGTCAAACCTCAGTCCAAATCAAATTTTCCAGTGATGTTTGAGACGCCACAAATGTTCTGAGGCCATCCCAGTCTGTATCCAAAACTATGGGACTACAGTACAACAACTAATGAAAAGTGAGGACATTCCTTTTACTCTTATTCAGAAAAAAATGCCCATTCAACAACCTATCTTTGATGTTTAGCAGATGAACTGTTTCAATGAAACAACTAAATCCTTTTACTATATCTATTTATTCCACTACAACTATGGCCTGCTGTCTGGTTTTATATAGTCCTTTAGCTGAGAATGTTTTTTACATTTTTAAATGGTTGAAAAAAATCAATAGAAGAAAAATATCTCATGATACATGAAAATTATATGAAATTCCCATGTCCATTAGTAAAACTTATTGGAACATAACAATGCATAGGCATTTAGATATTGTCTATGGCTGCTTTCACACTACAACTGCAGAGCTGAGTAGTTTCAACAGAGACTATATATCCTGCAAAGCAAAATATTTACTGTTTGGCCCATTAGAGAAAAAGTTTGCCGACCCCTGATGTATAGGAAGGATCCTCTACTGCTCTATGATCTATGAAATCGTTTTTGCTGTGCAGACTGGTTGTTGTACTGCATGACCACTCAGCCTTATTAGTAAAACATTTCATGTTGATGATTACACAAGCATCTTTAAATACATGTATTGTATCCCTGATTCCCCAATATTTATCATAGCACAGAGTAGATCCTCACTAATAGTTGGACCCTGAATATAGACAGGACCTGACTTACATATATATAAAAAGAGTCCCTGAAGAACTACCTTGGAGAAGTGGCCATAGACAATCCCTTTACTTTCAAACTGCTGCTCTTCATAGATCACCCTGTAATGTCACTCACCTCCCGCTTAACAAGGTTCTATTCAATCCTAAATCCAGTCCTGACTTCTTATGCAACTTGAGCATAACTCTGATCTTGTAGCAAAATTGGTAAGATAAGGAAATGGAAGAGATGGAGGTAAATTATGTCTTTCATCCTCCCTTCCCTGTCCCCTCTGCCCAAAGGCCACAAGTCCACCTCCTAACATAAAAAGTCCAGGGGAATTCTTGAGTCTATTCCCTGAACTGTAATTGAATTTTGCTATTCTGTTCTTTGGATGCTCAAAGGCTATGTGCCTTTGTGGTTTTTCCCTTTAGTTTCTTTCATTCTTTTTTTCCCTGTAGTTTCTTTAGTTTTATTCTTCAGCTTTATTTCTAAGAAATAAAAGAGGAAGGATGGGTCTGAAAAAGGAAGTCTTTTTTTAAATAAAATTTTGCCTTATTGCTAGCAACAAAATCTCTTAGAAAACCAAAGTACTGTGGTTTTGGGGACTGGCAGGACAAAGGGATATGCTCTCTTCAGTGCTGGTATTAAAGGGAAAGGGGACTTTTATCAGACTTGAGGGGTGGTTACAGTGTAAGGAAAAGCAAACAGGCTAAACTCTGAGATTTTTTTGGGTGGGGGAGGAGCATATAGGAAGGCAGCTCAGATGGAGAAGTAATCATGCCTCTTTCTCACTAGCTTATTTACTGACATCCCTGTCATTACCCTCCTCCCTGCCATCCTAAACTCATTAATATAAATCCCTTTCCTCCTAGGGCCCGTGCCAAGGGACCCACCAAGAGGGGCTTCCATCCCCACAGCCAACACCCAACAGATGAGGGAGGTCAGAAGAAAAGAGTTCCTAATCCTATAACAAAGGCTGAATCGGGGGACTATGTTGCTGGAATTTCATGTAAGTGTTCTGAACTCGTTATCTCACAAAAATAATGAGGATCTCTGAGCATCTAAGATATTGACTGCCCCAGAAGCCTGCCTGTATTGCCAACAGCAACCTTACTATAGCAAACTCCAAGAATGTTATAGGTTAAATAGATATTTGAGCAATGGTATAGGACCCTAGCCATTATTTATAATACTGTTACTATAGAAAAATTAATTCCAATACCTCTAATATTTGAAGATTAAATACTATTGGCTCACCCTCACTTGCTCAACTGGAGGGTTTTCCACCCATAAACAATTAAAGGGCAATTTTTTATAAAAGCTAGTGTTTATTAAACACCCGCTCTGCACTGTAATAGGTATTTTATTTATCTCATTTAAATCTCAACAACACTCTAAGGGTAATATCTCTGTTTTACAAATGAAGAAACCTAAACTCAAAGAAATTAAATAACTTGCCCAAGGTCATATTGCCACCCAAAGATTTGAACTCAGATCTCTTGGGCTGCAAAGGCCCTTTAAGTGTTCTCCAAAGCCCCCTGAATCCCAAAGCGAATTCAGTCAGGGCCTACTATTTACTCCCTAGCTGGCAAGATAAGAAGAGACAGGACTTCTTTAAGTTGAGTCTTCAGTGATCAGCTGGTAAAAAGAACCATCTTCCCAAAACAATTTTCTCCTCCTTCCTCAAGATGGAAGGAAAGCTCACCTCCTTACCTTGACCCACGCCCAGACTATAAAGGGCAGGTTTTATCAAATAGTAAAATAAACATCTTCAACCAGAAAACTCCCTGATACACAGACAATTATAGGTGTTCACTTGGTTAAAGGCAAATACTTCTTGGAATGTTTTGGAACTACCAATAAGTCACATGCATCAGATTATGGGTCTTCTAACACCTACTGGAGTTTTCATTAAGGGGGAAGCAGAAGTCAAGAGATGTAATTTTGAAAGGCAAAGGAGAGGCCATGTGGAAGACAGCAGCAGGCAGTTTTGTTTAGCCGGGAGCAACTTGAGAGCATTGGGCTCTGGGACAGTAATGAAGTGGAGGGATTATTCTAATCAAAATCCCGGCAAGTTATTCTGTGGACATTGACAAATTGACTCTAAATTTTTATGGGAGGCAAAATACCCAGAATAACCAAAACAATATTGAAGGAGAAAAACAAAGCTGAAGGACTGATGCTATCTGATTTCAAGACTTACTGTACAGCTACAGTAATAAAGACAGTGTGGTTTGGGGGAAAGAAAAGACAAATAGATCACTGGAACAGAACAGAGAATGCAGAAATAGACCGTGATCTATAGTCCACTGATCTTTGACAGAGGAGCAAAGGCAATGCAATGGACCAAAGATGGTGCTGGAAAAACTGGACAACTATGTGCAAAAAAATTAGTCTAGACACAGACCTTACACCTTTCACAAAATCTAACTCAAAATGGATCACAGGGCTTCCCTGGTGGCGCAGTGGTTGAGGGTCCGCCTGCCGATGCAGGGGACACGGGTTCGTGCCCCGGTCCGGGAAGATCCCACATGCCGCGGAGCGGCTGCGCCTGTGAGCCATGGCCGCTGAGCCTGTGCGTCCGGAGCCTGTGCTCTGCAATGGGAGAGGCCACAACAGTGAGAGGCCCGCGTACAGCAAAAAAAAAAAAAAAAAAAGGATCACAGACCCAAAATTAAAATATAAAACTATAAAACTCGTAACAGATAACATAGGAGAAACCTAGATGACCTTTGGATTGATGACGACTTCTTAGATACAATACCAAAGGCATGATCCATGAAAGAAACGATGGATAAGCTGAATTTCAGTAAAATAAAAAACTTCTGGTCTGTGAAAGACAATGTCAGAAGAATGAGAAGACAAATCACAGACTGGGAAAAAAATATTTGCAAAAGATACTTCTAATAAACGATTGTTATCACAAATAAAGAACTCTTAAAACTCAACAATAAGAAAACAGCCTGATTGAAAAATGGGCCAAAGCCCTTAAAAGACACCTCACCAAAGAAGATATATAGATGTCAAATAAGCATATGAAAAATGCTTCACATCATATGTCATGAGGGAATGCAGAATAAAACAACAATGAGATACTACTACATGTCTATTAGAATGGCCAAAATCTGGAACACTGGCAACACCAAATGCTGTAGAGGATGTGGAGCAACAGGAACTCTCATGCATTGCTGCTGAGAACGCAAAATTGTACGGTCACATTGGAAGATAGTTTGGCAGTTTCTTACAAAACTAAATGTACTCTTACCATGCGATCCAGCAATCATGCCCCTCAGAATTTACCCAAAATAGTTAAAAACTATTTCCGTACAAAAACATGCACACAAATGTTTATAACAGCTTTGTTTACACTTGCCAAAACTTAGAGGTAAACACTCTGTCTTTCAGTAGGTTAACAGGTAAATAAACTGTGGTACATCAGGAATGTGGAATATCATTCAGTGCTGAAAAGAAGTGAGCTGTTAAACCATGATGAGTCATGGAGGAACCTTAAATGCCTATTATTAAGTGAAAGAAGTCAGCCTGAAAAGGCTACACACTGTATGATTTCCAACTATACGACGTTCTGAAAGAAACAAAACTATGCAGGCAGTAAAGAGGTCAGTCATTGCCAGGGGTTGGCGGTAAGGGATGACTAGATGGAACACGGAGGCTTTTTAAAAGCGTGTTGAAAATACTCTGTACTGTCAAAATGGGTACATGTCATTCTACATTTGTCCAAACCATGGATTTTGGTGATTATGCTGTGTCAGTGTAGGTTCATCAGTTGTAACAAATGTAGCGCTCTGGTTAGGGATGTTGATAATGAGGAGGCTGTGCATGTGTGAGGGCAGGGCTATTTGGGAAATCTCTGCTTCTGCCTCTTAATTTTGTTGTGAAGCTAAAACTTCTCTCAAAAAATTGTCTTAAAAAAAAAAGAAGGGGTACTATGATTCGGTAAATGATCAGAGCCTACCACTTCCTCCTAGCTGAAACAGTAAGACAAGATAGGGAGGTAAATGAATGAACAGACATTTGGGGGATGTTTCTCAAACATGGGAAGGAATAATTACAAAAGACATATATTCTGAAAGCAAAGAAAACAGAAGATGTGTGCACGGGGAAAAAGGTTTTTTACCCAATTAGATTATTAAAAAAGCTTATCAGATCTATGCTTGCACTCACTCATGTATGTATTATAGAATAACTGATGAGGCAGGACACAAAATTTTCCCATAAAAGAAACTGCCAGCCTCTTTTCTGCCTAGGACAACATAGCAAGTACCCTTGAAGCAATCTATGTCTAGGTGAGAGTCACTTGAGTGGCTCCTTTAATTGTGCAATATAAGCTGAGGCTAATTCTGCATGAAGATGGGGGAGTGAGGTTGAGTCATACACTCTGTCCACCAATATCTAATTAAGTAACACTCTCTATATAAATCATACATATTTATTTATTTATATATATAAATTATATATAAATAAGTATATATAAATAAAAGTATATATATATAATTTATTTATTTATTTTTGGCTGCGTTGGGTCTTCATTGCTGCACATGGGCTTTCTCTAGTTGCGGCGAGCGGGAGCTACTCTTCGTTGCAGTGCATGGGCTTCTCATTGCGGTGGCTTCTCCCGTTGCAGAGCATGGGCTCTAGGAGCACGGGCTTCAGTAGTTGTGGCACGTGGGCTCAATAGTTGTGGCTCTCAGGCTCTAGAGCGCAGGTTCAGCAGTTGTGGCGCACAGTCTTAGTTGCTCCAGGGCATGTGGGATCTTCCTGGATCAGGGCTTGAACCCATGTCCCCTTCATTGGCAGGCGGATTCCTAACCACTGCACCGCCAGGGAAGTCCCAATATAAATTATTATTATTATCTTTTACCAGCAAAATTTTTTTAGTAACAGCTACGTTAGGAAAGGAACAGAGATAAACCAGAAAAAGCTACAACCAATATACAAGTGGAAGATTTTGCTGAAGCTTAGTGTGGCTCTACTTGTATTTACCAGAAGCAATCCTTGAAAGCTAAAATCAAATCATTAGAATTCTCACAAATAATCCCAAATTTAGAGAGAAGTGGACTGAGAGTATATCCTTATTTTTTTCCTCTTCTACCTAGGGAAGTGGAAATAGCTGTTATATAGGGATGGATGAAAAGAGCAATGAACAGCCAGAGCCTGGGCTGCCTCTCACTGGTCAACGCTTAGGCTCCAGGGCCCTACACTGAACTGGGGAAATGGCAGTGGGACTTCCCATGAAAATGGGATTATGAGCCTGGCAAGTATCAGAGAGTACACTAAAAGGAGATTACATAAATCTACAAAATTCCATCAGAGTACATGCTATTAACCTCTAGGCTATACTGCTCATTTTAGGTTCCCTGGCCACAGTGATTGACTCAGGGATGGACCCCTGGGTCAATCAGAACCCTTCTCTGGGATTTCTCTGCTGTAGCTGGCAGGGAACGGTTACATTTTTGAAAGAAAGGACCACCATCTCTGAACATAGAATGATGTCTGAGTGTTTTAGGAAAGAACAAAGACAGAAAAGTAAAGTTCATTTTTGATTGGGAATAAGAGGATGTCATGACAATCTCACTTGAACCCTTGGTCCAGTCCTGTGTAGTGCCCATCTTACCCAATTGTGTAAGACCAAAATCTTCCCCACCTGCTTCCCCCAACCCTTAAATTAGTTTGAGTTTTAATTCTGTTTCTGTCACTTTGGATCACAAGGCTAATACATGGTAACTTACAGTCCAACCAGCACGAGAGTTCCAATTTTCCTGAATCTTTGGGAAATATTAACATGTGAAGTAGCAGAGGGAACAGCATTAACTATGGGAGAAAGGTAAGAATACCATTCCTGAAAAGTGCTTTTTACATAATTCAACATAACTTGGTTCAATTCTTGCCTGTAGGATTTTAAAAAATAAAAGTATAGACACCAGGTAGAAAATTAATTCCACAGAAAATGTATAATAGAGCTCTGAGCAAGTAAAAGAAAACAGAGTTGAAAAATGAATAAATTACTTATTCTGACTTTACCTGCTGATTTTTCCTTTCCATACAACAGAGGAAAGAAAAAGAGAACCTTTTTAAGAGGGAAATTCAGTAAGCAGCTTTCTTAAAAAAACACTTTTCTGTAGCTGAAATTGCCAGGAATTCAGATGGCCACAATTTTCCTGTGTTCTGGAAGTACATTGCCATATGCTCAGTGCAGAGGCTTTTGATTATAGTTTCTGGATCAAAAGCATCCACAGAGAGAGTTCCAGGTTGTAAACAGTGCTTCAGTTAAAGCACATCTGTCTGAACCAATAATGGATTTTTAGTAAATAGGACTTTTTTCCTTCTAAATCTTAAGAGCCAGAGGTAGATAAAAGAAATGCCCTTTTGCTGTACATGAAAAGGTCACTTTAACAGTATTTATTTCTGAAAAAAAAAATCCTCAAGTTTGTGATTTTCAAAAAAAATTAAAAATATATAGGATGTTATTTTTTACCTGTTTCTAAATTTCTCTCATTGATAATGACGTATGGTGTCGAACATGGTACATTTGTTTGCTTACTATTCTTCCTAGAAAGTTGTTATCTTGGAAAAGAAGGGAGATAAGATTTTGAACTTTTCTCATAGAAGAGTAGGAATGGAGACAGGCTGCTCATTGACAGCATTAGATGACTGGTGTTTTACTAATGTGTGAAACATAAGGAGACTATAGCAGGACAAGCCATTTTGGGTAGGCAAGACTAAGACTAATTTCAGTGTTTGAAGTAATCGTGGGACATCCATGGTGGAAGATAGTTGGAGAAATGGGATTAGAGCTAAGGAATGATTACAGAGCTAGTAATATAAAACCAAGAAAGAGACATTAAAAGTATCAGGAGTTGACCCTCAGGAAGAAAGGTGGTTTCTAAGGAGAGAGGGTGAAGAAAGCAAGGAATGAAGAACCAAAAACTAAAGCTTAGTGACTACCCAATAGTAGTAATCAGGGGTCAGCTCCTCTAATGTAGTCAGGCGGATGGGAGAGGCATCAAGGAAACATAGCAGGGACTTTAAGAAGCATGTTGCTTGAAAAACAGTATGCTTCTCAGATTGTGAAAATAATTAGTCTAAGAAGAGAGCATTGGTATTGGATTTAGGATTTTAGATCATTGGTGACCTTCTAAATGCATAAAAAGGACATAAGGAGGCATCAACTGGCAGCAATATCTATAAATTGTCTTTGCCTTTGTACTTATTGTCCTTTTCTCAAGGCAGAAACTGAAAGGAAAACTATGAAGAAAATTACAAGGCTTGGAAGAATTAGCCCACCATGAGGGACTCAGTCCTTCAGCCAAGCCTTGAATCTGACTTGGACACTGAGAGCTCTTGAATAGATGAAGACAGTATCTTCTTTTTTTTCCTTGCCTTCCTTCCTTTTTCTTTTTTCTTTCCTTCCTTCTTTCCTTTCCCCCATACTTCTTTTTAAAATCTTTTTGTTTTAATGTTTGTTTTAGTTTTCCCCAATATCTAGAAAGCTCTGACAGGGAAAGATGCTGACTGGAGAATACTTAGACTACAACTGACAAAAGGGCAATGGTTTCCTAGGCTTCAGTCAGAGAACAAGTTCTTTGTAGCACTGGCTCTGGAGCACTGTCCTGAAGGGTCTAATTAGTTTGCTTCTCTGACCTTGATTGCTACCTTTTGAAGAAGCCTTAAAGCCTGTTGAGTCTCCTAAACTTGCCAAGCCCTGCTGCGGTCAGTCTAGTCAGCAATCTTGCCCTGCCCAGGCCTCTTGCTGTCTGACCACACTGCTTAGCTAACCCCATTTGGGTCATGCCCTATTGCTTATGGCTCCTTTGGAAAGGCCCATCTAAGAGCTACCTCCTTACATAAATGTAAAGATATTAAACGTTCTTGATGGAGTTTAAAAACCAAGGATATAAGGAATCCAGGGTGGAGGGGTTGGAATGGTCAATGGTAAGTGTAGAAATAGAGACCTTTGGTTAGAGAGGATAGAGGTGGGTCAAGAAATGTTCAACCTGATAGTTTTCACCTTTTCTGCAAAGCGGGATGCTAATCCTTTTCAAAGAGGCAGTATGAATTTTATAATATATGAATTGTGTCTCAATAAAGCTATTTAAAAAAGGAGTACATGTAAGAGATGGGATAGGATTAGAAACCTATTGAGTTTTAGAAGTCATATTCATATTAATATGGCAGTTCCTAGTTAGGGATCCCTTTAATGATGTTTCTATATAGAGCGACTGCAATTGTCTATATGTTCCCCTCTTCCTTTCTTATTGAAATATTAGATTGCTCCAAAGGTTTCCACAGAACCTTTTCAACTTTCTGGCAGTCATTCCAGGGGAGGAACAAATGGAACATAACCATATGTTTCCTTATCAACAAATGTAAACATGACAGATATAGTAAATACTCTAATACATAAATAATATTTATATAGTCTGTTTTAGGCTGTACTTAACAGACTAGGCAGCCAGTGGTGGCTTAAATAATAAAGACATATAAGTGTGTCATACAATAAAAATAGTTCCAGGATGGTACAGCAACAAAATGTGGGATTTCTCCTGATGGGCACACGTTGACTATAGCAGCTCCAGATTTTTCCTCACCAGAAAACAAAGCAGGAAGGATGGGAAAGGAAAGAGGCATTGTCCTCACTTTCTACTTTTCTTTTACCAGTGAGGAAAATCTTTCTGGGAAGTTACCAAGCAAACTTCCTATTGTATTTCCATGGCCAAAATTGGGTCACATTGCTAACACCTAGCTTCAAGGGAGGCTGGGAAGTGAATGAATAACTGGCTTTTTAGCCTTAGATAAAGAAGTACAAGAAAGGAGGGGACTGGAAATGGCTTTTAGGTAGGCTACCAAACGGTCTGCTACATTATTCACTGGGAAAAAGTATGATACAACCAGAAAATATTTGCTTGAGGAACTTTCAATATGAGCAGATTTCATTTAAACTGAGATAAAACTCAAAAACTGAGGACTAAGACAAGAAAAATCTCAGACTTGAATAGCAAACAGAACTTCAAAAACCAAAACATGAGCATATGAAAATATTTTATGAAAATAAAACTGTTTAAGGTAGCTTTGTGTTTTGGATTCCAGTCAGTTTGGGAGAACTACAGATTTCTTGTAGTAGCAGCTAACTTTTCCTGGAATTCTCCTGTATGACCCCCAGATATATACCTAAGGGAACGAAAGGCATGGATGTTTCTATCCCAAATAAGTTAGCTGAAAGTGTTTCTAACAACTACTCCTAATTATGATATTTGTTTTTCTTTTCATTCAGTTTTGAATTGGGTCACATTAAGCATCTCTATACTTCTCAATGAGGTTTTAAGTAAAACACTAAAAAAGTGCTGATATTTGGGAAAGTGTAACCTAATTTTTCAGACCTTGGATCCCTGCAAAACTCAAAAACTTAGAAAAACAGAACAACTGTTTTTCGTTCAGACTGTGACCATGTCATATGTTGTGAAGGAGTACTACTAATTAGTAACTTCCCAACTCAAAGAATATTCATTGTACTGTGGCTGAGGGCCTGCCATATCAGTAAACAAAGATGTTGAGGCCATCTAGCCATCAGCCACTGCAGCTGTCCCCGACTGTGCACCCTGAGGGGATTCAGGATGGAGAAAAGCAGGATACTGGCCCTAGATAGTTAAGGTGCATATCAAAGGAACAATTTCAATAAGCCCAGACTCTTGCATCTTCCCATATATAGAAAAGTGCTAAATTCATTAATTTGACATGTCTGATTTTCTTTAATTAGCAGTAATCTCTTCGTGTTCCAACTACCTTTTTGGGGGGGGGGCAAAAACTTTTAGGTTGTGCAATATTTTTCAGTTGACAGTACCTTTTTATTATATAAATTGAGAAAAAGAACCACACTGGTTTTTCAATGTTATTAATGAATGAAGAAATTGTTCATAATTCTAACTTTGAGTACATTGACCCTTGGATTTTTACTCTTAAAAAAGGAAATACAGGACTGATTAAAAAGAGTACCCTGGGCTTCCCTGGTGGCGCAGTGGTTGGGAGTCCGCCTGCCGATGCAGGGGACACGGGTTCGTGCACCGGTCCGGGAGGATCCCATATGCCGCCGCAGAGCGGCTGGGCCCGTGAGCGGAGCTTGCGCGTCCGGAGCCTGTGCTCCAAAACGGGAGAGGCCACAACAGTGAGAGGCCCGCGTACCGCAAAAAAAAAAAAAGAGTACCCTATGCACTATTATGAGAGTCTATAGTATAGAAAAGAAGTTATTTAGACACATTCAAACCGTAGGCTTCAATTTCTGTCTTTTCCAGTGTATCACAGCTGACTTCCTCTAAAGATAAGTAGGAAAAGTTATTACCAGATTCTGCTTATAATTAAGAATATTCTTTCCAAAGATTGTACACAAAAGACATTGAAGAAGAAAGAAAATTCACAAATAAGAGCCTATGGAAGGGACTTTCCTTGCGGTCCAGTGGTTGGGACTCCAAGCTTCTACTGCAGGGGGCGGGTTCCATCCCTGGTCAGGGAACTGAGCCCCACATGCCTCACTGCACGGCCCAAACAAAAGAGTCTATGGGGATCCACTCAGAACCCCAGAGGTGGTATAAAGATTATTTTAAACTGAAGACATTTGAGATTCAACAGATAAAGAAAGAAGCTGCCTTGGAGCTTCTTTTATTAAAAGCAGAAACTTTTGGGTAATGAGGTTGCCATAAATTCCCTCTTCTGGCAGCTTTTACTCCCAGGAAGGAAGCCAAGACTAAATCTATTATAAATCCCCTCTCTGGTGAGATTTATAACCTTTAAGAGGAAAGACCACGGGTACCTGCTTAGAAAAACATTATCACAAACTTCTATCTCTCCTTTGTTCTCCTAAAACCCATTAGTCTCTCTTAAATAAACTTATAATTCTTCCCAAAGAAGTCTTTTCTCCTCTCTCCTTTTCTCTTACTGAGTCAGGTATATAAGCCTCTAACTTCAAGGAGTTAATGAGCTAGCTACTTCTTTTGTTAGTTCCATTATGCATACAAATATACTGTTTTTCTCCTGTTAATCTGTCTTTTGTCACTTTAATTTGCATGCCCCCAATTAGTATACGGAAGAGGGTAGAGGAAAAGTTTTTTTCCTACCCAGCAAGTCTGCCAGTTTTCACAAATGGTGCTATTGGCATTTTTGGTGGGACAGTTTTTTGTTGCATGGAACTGTCCCATAATTTCAGGACATTAAGTGTTCCTGGCCTCTGCCAACAGGGCTCACACACCCCACTGCCCCCCATCTCACAACATGTCAACCAAATATACCCTGTACATATCCTAAATAGGATTGTCAGATAACATTTGGATTTCATATCATTTCAGAATAATTTTTATGTAAGTATGTTCCAAATATTATATGGGATACACGTATACTAAAAATACTTTATTGTTTGTCTGAAATTGAAACTTAACTGGGCTTCCTGTATTTTTTTAATAGATTTTTTTCTTGTAGAGCAATTTTAGGTACACAGCAAAATTAAGAGGAAAGTACAGAGATTTCCCATATACACCTGTCCCCTGCACATACATAGCCTCCCCCATTATCAACGTCTCCTACTAGAAAGTTACATTTCCTACAACTGATGCACCTCCACTGACACATCATTATCACCTCAAGACCATAGTTTACATTACCATTCACTCTTGGTGTTGTACATTTTATGGGTTTGGACAAATGTATGATGACATGTATTGAGTAGTATGTACATCTTACAGAGTAGTTTCATTGCCATAAAAATCCTCTGTGCTCCAGCTCCCTGTATTTTTATTTTTTTAATTTTTATTTATTTATTTATTTTTAAAAATTTATTTACTTTATTTTTGGCTGTGTTGGGTCTTCGTTGCTGCTTGCAGGCTTTCTCTTGTTGCTGTGAGCGGGGGCTACTCTTCATTGCAGTGCTCGGGCTTCTCATTGACGTGGCTTCTCTTTGCTGTGGAGCATGGGCTCTAGGTGCGCGGGCTTCAGTAGTTGTGGCTCGTGGGCTCAGTAGTTGTGGCTCTTGGGCTCTAGAGCACAGGCTCAGTAGCTGTGGCGCTCGGGCTTAGCTGTTCCACGGCATGGGGGATCATCCCGGACCAGGGCTCAAACCCTGCATTGGCAGGCGGATTCTTAATCACTGCGCCACCAGGGAACCCCTCCCTGTATTTTTAAATGCTTAATCTGGCAATCCTAATCCAAAGTCTCCCTAGAGGGGTGGTACCACCATTCATGAGAACTACCTCCTCTTAGAAAGAGCCTTGCCAACTTGTCTAACATTCAAGAATTCAGAAATATTGCAATCATTCATTTATTCAGCAAATATTAAGTTGCAACATTTTAAAGTGTTTACTGGGTATCTTAAGTTTCATTAGGTATTGTAAAAAACAAAAATAAATAAGACATAATCCTTAATCTCCAGGGACAGTCAAATGCTCGTTCCCCCACATCAGCTAAACAGTCTGTGGATACGACAAAGCTGAGTTTATTGTTTACTGCAGTAAGAAAGAACACTACCACAAAAGTGTCTTAATGGTGTCTCAGAGAGAGGACAAAGTTGGGATATTTATTGAGATTTTGAAGTTTGGTTCAAGGCAGGTCTTTTAACTTTAGGCAGAGAGGAGTGTTGATTAGGATTGCACATGGATCATTATATGAATTACATGGATGTTATAGTTTAGAATTAGTGGACACAGCAAGGTGAGGCTTTGGGGGCAAGTCTTGGGATGTAAACTGTTGTTCGATACCTTCTATTGATGAGTTGATGATTCTCCCAGGAAATTCCACCATTTGACATTTTCCTCTAGATCAAATAGTTAATGCTTGTTTACCTTTTCCTGGGAAAATCAGTAATTATCCTGGACAGTTATGCTTAGAATTTCAGAGGTACACTCTTGCTTTTCACAATTCCACAACCACGACCTCATAGACTATAAATTTCTCAGTGATTCTACATGTAACCAAAATGTGGATGACCTTTTGTTGTCTTCTAAAGATGATCTAAGTCCCAAGACTGATTCTCTCTACTTACTGTTTTAGCTCAGAAACGCTGTAAGTTTCCCAAAGAGAATTTATAATTTTATCAAAGTTCTTTAGCTAGGACATAATATATCCGGAGGAGATAAACCCTTTCTTTCTGACAGACTATAGGCTGTTCAAAGCTTTGCCAGGCCAAAATTGTAACAAAGACAATTACGAAGAATCCTAGATGGCACTGACTTTTTCAGAAAGTGGATTCCCAACTCTTCTGAAATAATGACGTCTTTGAATAGCGTCTGTTAAAAGCAGCTTTATGAACGAAGTCTTTGGTAAGGAAACCTCTTCTTTTGAAACCTAAACATGAACGGGCCTTTTGTGATTTATAATCAGCTTCCCACTGTGCTTTGTCTAACGACAGTAGTCACAGCAACTAATCTAGTAGAAACATCGACACGTTATTAGGGGGACCCCCTTTAAATCTGATGTTCCTCCATACTGTAAAATCTTTGATTCTCACTGAAAACACACCACAGTTCTTCGTAAATAAACTTACCTCCTGTGAAATCCTATTACATTTTTTGTTACATATTTCTGATGATTGTTATAATGTATACTTTAAATCCTGCTACATTCCTTCTGTTACCGAGTCCAAGCTCGCTCTGCTCGCCGCATGACAGGCCAGTAAATCGGAGAGGTGTTGAGGCAAGGAGTGCCACTTTATTCGGAAAGCTGGCAGACCGAGAAGATGGTAGACTAGTGTCTCCGAAAAACCATCTTATCGGGGTTTGGATGCCAGTTTCTTTTATAAAACAGAGAAGGGGAGGAGATGAGGAAGTAAAGTAAAAAGGCCATAAGATTTGCAAATACCCCTTGGAATGGCCAGCCTAGGGGAGGGAATGTGTTAATTTCTTCTTTCTTGCAGCCATCCACAGGTGGACAGGGTCAGGATGTTCCCTGAACAAAGGCACTCTGGTTTAACATTCAGGCAGAGGGGCAGGGTTCCCTGAGGCAGACCATGGTGTATAGACAGTATCCGTGTAGTGATCAAAAGTAACAGGAAGCGAAAGTTAAAGTAAGAGAAACAGATCCAACATGTAGTCAGATTTGGCTCTTCCCTGTTACACAAGGACTTGCATTTTGGGTGGCTAGAAAAATTGGCTGACCGAAATAAGAGCTGAGTTTATCGTGGGAAATGTGGGTACCCTGATCCCTGCCTCGAATAAAGCAATTTAAAGGAAAGGAAGCAATTTGGTAAAAGCATAGTTCTTGATTAATAAATTGGGTGTTTTATCTGAAAGTTTCTGTTTTTACTATTACAAATATATCTTGACCCTGATAAATAGTCTTACTTATATTTTTAACTGCCCTAAGACTTAGCTTTAAGAAAAGAATTACGCCACATGTTCAAAATATACCTTCTCCTACCACAATCTAGTTGCTGCAGATTTTTGAAACCTCATTCTGGACAAGCATAAATTTGTGCAAATGTACCTACTTTTAACCAGATGTTATTCAATTTGAAAAGCAGTCATATTCTGATATTCAAGTGCACAAAGCAACTTTTAGACTTGGCCACCATTTGACATTTGGTGTCAAATACCTGAATAACAAATTTACCTTTGTGTGTCTGTGTATGTGCATATATCTGTATACGTGTACCCACAAGTATCATTTCCTATTTTTGTAGTATCCTTTTACAACCTAAAACCAACATTACATGCTGTCACTTAATGGTTTCCTAATTATTATTGCTATGTAGCATTGTTAGTAAACATTGTACATGGAGAGAAGTATTACAGTTAAATCAGCTGAACTACAGTTCAATGCCCTTAACCCAGTAGGTTTTTATTTAGAACATAAGCAGAGTAAAATCTAATGATAGACACAGGAACATGTCATACCTTTGTTCTGTTTTCTTTTTTTTGAACCTTAGGTTTCGAGGGTTAAGCTAATAACCATACTTCCTTGTTCATGGCACAGATGTGCAACCCTTCCTCCCATCCTCTCACTTTTTAAAAAATTTTAGGTAAGGGAAATATTTTACACATGTACTCTTATTCTGCAGGGTTTAGAGGGAAGTCTTAGGAGTCAGAGAGACTAGAGTTTGGATCCTGATTCTTTGCCACTTAATGAGCGTGCAATCTTGGGTAAATGATTTGACCTCTCTGAGACTCCATTTCCTCATCTGTAAAATAGGAATAATAATAACCTCATCATGGGGTTGTTGTAAGAATTGGATTATGTGCTTAGAGTGCTCAGCACAGCATCTGGTACATGTTAAGTGCTCGTTACATTTTTGCTACTGTTATTATATCACCAATGGCATAAGAACTTTTGGTCAAAGAGCTATCCAGGCTAGGAATATCCACTATCAGTATGCTGCATAACTTTAAGCAAGTCACTTTGCCAAAGTGTTACTTTGTTTCTGCAACTAAGACATGGAAATGACATTACAAATTGTGCCTTCTAAATAAGATTGTGAAAAGTTAAAGCCCTAAATAAATGTTAATAATTTATGCCACCTCATTAAAATCTGTAGTTATGTTTATAATCCTGAAGATAAGTATAATTAATATTTGGTATTAGTAGTGTGCCTTCCACTCAGTCATTAATAAGACATTGCAAAGATGAGCAAGCATAGAGCATTGAACCTACCTAAGGTTATGGACTCAGTAAGACAGGAGGAGCAGATATTCTGTAAATGACCGGCAATCAGAAATTTATCTTTTCTGAAGATTTTCATGTTTATTCCCAAACTGTAAATAACAAGCCCTCAGTGAACCTTACCAGCTGCTCTTTTAGGAAGTGTGTGGCACTAAGTGGGAGCTGATACTGTGGGCCCCTAGGCCACTTGAATAGCTATGGCCATTCCTCTCCTCTCCGATGCCTAATTCTGACATAATATTTAGCTCCAAAGGAGGAAATGTTATGCTGTAAAATGATGGAACTCCTGGGCCCCCAAGGCACTCTGCTCTGACCCTCACATCTCAAGGCCCAAGATTATCATTATTGGCTCATTAGCCTGTTTTTTTGTTTGTTTGGTTTTTGTTTTTTGCGGTACGCGGGCCTCTCACTGTTGTGGCCTCTCCCGTTGCAGAGCACAGGCTCCAGACCCACAGGCTCAGCGGCCATGGCTCACAGGCCCAGCTGCTCCGCGGCACATGGGATCTTTCCGGACCGGGGCATGAACCCGTGTCCCCTGCATCAGCAGGCGGACTCTCAACCACTGCGCCACCAGGGAAGCCCCTCATTAGCCTGTTTTAATTGTAGAGCTGTATAGAGCAGTAACATGGAGCCTTTGAGTCAGACTGCCTGTGTTTGAATCCCAGCTCTCATGCTCACTAGCAGTATAAACTAAACCCCTTAGGGCTTTAGTAGGGTTGACAAAAATAACACCTACCTCAGACCAGCACCTGGACCATACTAAAGGCTCTATTAACATTGGCAAATTAGTTTTACAGCCAAAACTGTATGCCTAACTGGAATGTTGTTCACCTAAAAGGTAAAATTAGAGGATGAAGTTGGCTTAAATTGAAATAATTTATATGAGCAGTTGCCATCAAGATACTGATGTGAATCACTTCGTAGTGACATAAATAACACCAGTTCTTTTCTCCTCATTGCTAAAATTGCTAAAATTCCAAGTTAATATAGCACAGAGGATGTGTGTGGGCTTTTAAGTCAGTCATGACACTTACTGGGTGTCAGTTACCTTGATTTTCCCATCTGTAAAATGGCTAAAAATAGTACCTTCTTCACAGAGTTGTTGTGAGGTTTAGATGAGAAAATGAAAGTAAAGTGATTAGCATAGTTTTGACAAACAGTAAATACTTAATATGTGATTTATAATAAATGTTCGTGGTGGTTATTGCTGTTTTAAGTAAAATAATAATGCATATAAGCCCCTTCTGATATTTTTAGTTTTAACCATGATTATCACAAATTTAAATGTGTTCAGAAGTGGGACTTCTCATTGCAGATTTAGACATATAGAAACAATTTGAGAACAATCCTATGTCTGGGCCACTGTAGACACGTGTATAAATACTGTTCAATGAATGCCCTCTGAGTACACTGAATGTTTTCCTTTCTTCTGTGAACCTTGCATCTCAGTCTTTTTTACTTTTTTTACCTTACTATTTCAGGTCAGTTTAGCTGAGGGAGATTGTTTATGCCATCACTAAGCCTTGCAGTGTCTAATGTAGTCTTGAACTGAATCTGTTAGAAGCAGCTAAATGAAGCCATAGCCAGTTGGCATTAGCTGAAAAGCATGTATGAAGAGTTTGGAAAAACATTTTTAAAGAGTAATAGGAAATGAATCAGACAGTATTTCCTTGGATTTAAATGCCTTGCATGTATATTGAAGTTTGGATTACCTTCTCTGTGGACTAACTCTGGCAAAATTTTAGTTACCATTTTCCCTCATCCAGTTTACTCTGCTTAAAGCTCATTACTGTCCTAACAGACTAAAATTAATTTTAACATTAGCTCAAGCAAAACGTCACAAGAAAGGTAAACCTTTACCTCCACTCTTCCTCAAATGCATTCCAATGCAAAATAGTAGTTTTACATTACGAGTTGCTCTCAAATATTCAAAGCACTGCCATTGATCATTTAAATAAACACTTTAAAAAAAATTGTAATAATAAATTAACAAAAACTTTCAGCAAAAAATATATTTGCCTATAATTGCCAAGAGGAAGCAGAATTGAGTGTACCTATTCATATACTTTCAGTAGGTTTATTGAATTCTCCTTCCCTTATCAGAGCTCTTAATCCAAACTTTATCTTCATTTGCAAAAACGTTGTGGCAACACTGGGACTCACGTGGCGCTAGAACGTGGCCAGGTCAGAATACACCAGAATCTGCGCCTTCCTGTATGTTCATAGCTCTGTTTATGGCATTTGTCATTTATTGGCTATATGTGATTTTTTTGATTGTTTGTGTACAAATCGAAGAGATACCTCTTAGAATTCCTGTTGCCTGGGATAATGTCTTGTTGGGAGGAAGGAGGAAAGGAGGGAAGGGGGGAAAGAGGGAGGGAAGGAAGGAAAGGGTACAAGTTTAGAGCTAGAGTCAGAGAAGTGGGTCTAAGAAAACACTATTGTCATTATGCTCTCCCATCTTCTGTATAGCATTCTGTTGGCTGCTCTTTTCTGTCTCTCTCCAATTTCTTGATGATTCTAGCCTTAAAGAGAAGTAATTCCAAGAGCTTTTCTTTGTTGTCATGAATGGATTCAGTAATTTTAATACCCATCAGCAGTAATAATATAGTTAATTAGAAATATTTTTATTATAGGATTCAAAATAATCTACACTGAATAATTCACAGGTCTATCATTTATGGTCTTGTCCATCCTCCTTCTTCAAAGTTTAATTTATGTTTCTGTCAGCCCTGGGATCAGTAAAAGCTTCCGAGATGAGAAAAGAAAAAGAAACCTAACATTGCTTTCCCTCTATACTCTAACTTTCTCTTTTATCTGTAGGAGCTAATAGTATTAGTTTGGAATCACATTTATTTTTTGCCCTAAAGGTATGTTAAATAATGTATAAGGACACATACAATTGTTTAAATGGCTTTTAGGAGTACTGCTCTTTGACACCAGAAGACACTTGATTGAGTGCATTCTTTATGATTGCAAGATAGCACAGCTCATTAACCTGAGGGATAGAATGGCATTTGCTGTATATTTTACTGTTTCAAGAATACAATTTTCCTAAGAGATTATGTTGTCATGGGTCTTCTTAATATTTTAAGGGAAACACATTAATTTAACTTTTAAAATATTGTATTTCCTTCTTTGAATAGATAGTACAGTCACATGATTTAAAATTTAAAAGATACAAAAGGGTATATAGTGAGATGTCTCTCTCCTGCCCTTGTCTCCCAGCCACCCAGTTCCTGGAGGTAATCACTGTGTTTTGGGTACTCTTCCAGACATATTGTCATACTGATTTTTGACACATCTCATTTAACCTAAGCACCTGTTCAGCTCAGCCTCTAAACATCAAGTAGTCGTTTCTCCCTGCTGGCCATTTGCTATAAATTGATTTACAAAATGAAAACATTCAGTTTAATTGAACTCCCACTTGATGAACTTGGTAGAATGTCACAATTGCTGGGGTTAATTTAAAGAATGTTTTTTTTAAAGAATGTTTTAAAGAAAACCAAGTGTTACAGAGTCTAGATGGATCTTTAAAAAAATAGTAAACTAGTGTCTTTTCTTGGGTTTGTCTGTCAGCTACACGGATAACTTTCACATTAGAGAATTCTTTGTTGTTGTTGTTATTGAATCTCATCATGTGGGAGAATGTCAGGTTATGCTTCAAATCCAATACCGAAGTGCCCCTGTTTTGTTTCTACCTCTTTCTGCGTGTTTTTAGCAGTAAATTTGTCCTTAGTCTACCTCCTCTATCCTGCCAGCATTTGAGTTTTGCACTTTTTTCAAGCTGCCCCAGTGGGTTTCTCCATGTTTACCTCACTTCCCTGTCCTTCTCCTCTCTTAGGTAGACCATCAAAGTTCCAACATGTAAAAACAGTTACAGCATAAAGAATTAATTCTAAAATAGTCAGGTTGGATATACCTATGTTTGGGAACAACACTTCTATATGGAGCTTTCCATTCAATGCAATTTATTGAACTATATCCCCTGCCTTACTATTAATGGGTCAATTGCTTGGATGTGGGAATTGGTTCATTAAACAGAAACTTGAGTTAAACAGATATTTAGTGAAATTGGACCTTCCTTGATGACACAAGTCTGTGTTGGGCTCCACTAGAGGAAATTATTTATGAGGTGATTGTGAGGGAAGGTGCATGGTCCCACCCATAAAGGAGTCCTCAATTTGGGGCCCTGGGAAGAGTGTTATAATGAAGCCATAAAGCAAAGTATTCTCCTCAGCGTACATCCTATGAGTTCATGATAAGATGACTTTCTAATGGGCGCTTTGGGGTGTTTCTTGGTGTTATTCCTACTTCCCTAGGATTCAACAAGGCCTTATATTATGCAAAACTATATACACACTTTGGGTAAGGTCCCAGCATTTTATTGGTTATGTCACCATAAATTTATACTAACAGAACATGTACTAACTGATAGGAATAGTGTTTTTATTTTCATCAAGTACTGTAACTAGGTAACCAGGAATTTGCTTAGAGTCTGCTGTTTGCTTGACACAATTCTTATTGCCCTCAAGGCTTCCACCAACAAGGTTAGAGACTCCTGTGACAATGTCAAGCAGTTCCAGAATTACTGGATCATCTGTGTTAATATAGTTTTTCCCAGTGTGCTTCAGGCTGAGTATTTTTCTGCTTAATACTCATTTAAAAAACAGTACAGCTTTAAATGGATTTTACCTGAAACACAGTTTCCTACACGCACAGGCTTGCACACGGTAGGTTGAAAATAAGCCTCCTTGGGCCCAGACTATTTTGAGGTCTAAGTGAAAACTAATTTTAATAAGAATTCAGAACTGTATACAAAACATTGATGTTTTATTTCTGGTATATATGCTCATAAGAATCTTCATCACTAAAGGAAGGAGCAGTGAAAACTCTGCGGTCAGATACTCTTGGTTTATGGCATTCAAAAATTTCAGAATTATGTTTTCTGATACAACATCGTTTGTTACATTACTTATAAGGTGGTTATCTCAGAAGCTAGGATACTGAGAGAGTAATGACAGAATTAACAGACAGCTATTGGCTTGTCTAAGGTACTTCCTATATAGGCACAATAATAGAAAAAAAAGGATCTTAGAGTAGGATTTAAGCTCTAAGTGGCTTAGGGTATTTGTCCCTAACGTTAGCATAAATGCAACAGATATTAGTATAAATTTTTTAAAAAAGTGAGAACACTGTCTTTGTATTTCAGTTGAGTGGTATCTTTAGATATTTGAATCCCCCAAATTTGTTCTCATACAACCTACTGTTGAAAACTAGTAGGAAAATGGCTTTTATTTTCTTTCCTTACTTTGATTTCAGATGGTTGATGTTTAAATAATTATCCTGAAAATTACTTTAGGACTGACAGTTAATGACTCAATGGAACAGTTCCACCTCTGACTCATGAAGAGTCTGGTATAAGTCATTTGGCTCATCTGCTTCTCTAATTTAGGAAATGTCACTATAAATGTACCATAAGGTGCTGTGAAATGCTTGAATGCACATAGAAAAGGTGGTGGCAGATTACAATGTTAGAGAGTCTTATTTTTAAATATAGTTTTATAAAACTTGAAACAGAGGTTTTAGTTTTGTTGGAGATCAATTCTTGGATAACTTATTTATGTGGGGAAAAAAAAAACCCACCTCCCCTCCAAATGAAATATCTCATTAGAAGTTTTATAGCTTCTCTATGCTTCTGTCATTAGGTTAAATAAAATAAATTGAAAGAAACAAACATTCAGTACTGGATTTAATGTAAAAGTTTTCCTAATTAAGTTTAAAAATCCACACAATATTCAGAGCCTACCATAAATTAAATTAATTAAATCAGTTGCTTATTACACTTTGGTTAAGTAGAATTAAACCTATCTTAATTTTTTTAAGATTAAAAAATGTCATTCTCCTAATACTCTTACCATTAAGCAAAAAGTACAATGTAATATACAAATGATATGCTTTTATTAGAATAACTGAAAACCTTTCTTTTTACAATAGGCTTCATTTTTTAGAACAGTTTTAGATTTACAGAAAAATTGAGAAGATAGTTTAGAGAGTTACCATATATCTCGTACCTAGTTTCCCCTATTTTCAACATTTTACATTATTATGGTACACTTGCTATAATTAATGAACTGATATTGATACATTATTATTAATTAAAGTCCGTGGTTTACTCAGATTTCTTAGTTTTACCCAATGCCCTGCTTCTGTCTCAGATCCCATTAAGATACCACATTACATTTAGTCATTATGTCCTTAGGCTCCTCTTGGCTGCGACACTTTCTCAGACATTTCCTAATTTTTGATGACTTTGAAAGTTTTGAGGACTACTAGTAAAGTAGTTTGTAAGATATTCCTCTATTGGGATTTGTCTGATTTTTACTTCATTATTAGACTGGGACTATGCGTTTTGGGGAGAATACCACAGAGGTGAAGTGCCATTTTCATCACATCATGTTAAGGCTACATATGTCTACTTGATTTATCACTGTTGATGTTGACTGGCTGATGTAGAGTTTCTCATTCTTTTTCCTACCTTCCCATACTGTACTCTATGGAAGGAAGACACTATTCACAGACAACACTTAAGGAGTTTCCTTAACTCTGTAAGTCAGGAGTTATGGTCTCTATCTTTCAGGGTAGAGTATCTACATAAATTATTTCTTAATTCTTTTGAATGGGAGATTAGCCTCTTCTCCCCCATTTATTTATTTATTTAGTCATTTGTTATATTAGTACGCACTCATGGATTTTTACTTTATATGTTCGTTTATAATCCCATGCTACTTTATTTTGTGGCTCAAATTGTTCCAGCTTTTTGCCATTGGGAGTTCTTTCAATTGGCTCCGTTGCTGCTTTGATACACTACACCATTGTTTTTTGTTTGTTTGTTTTAGCATTTCCTTACTTTCTGGCACTACGAGATGATCTGGTCCTATCTGGGCATAGCTGGCAACTTAAAAAAATTATATTCTAATTTCTTACTAATTAGGAGAATTGACAATTGTAATAAGTTCTTATTTATCTCTCAGCCAAACTGTCAGAGAATCCAAATAACTATTTTTTCTGCATTTAAGATTACAAGAAATAATCATGAGATTAATATGAATTCAATTTTGTTTTCTATAATTTTATAGCCATAATACAGCATTACAATTATAATAGAATTTATAGTGATGATTAAGATAAAAAGATTTAAATGTATTAAGTATAAGTTTAATACTGTTTATTATATTCTAATTTTTTAAAAAATTAACAGTTTAAATGTCATATATAAAACAGTCATATGTCCAACCATCACAGATAATTGGAATTTTACCTAAGGTAGCTGAATAATTTGTTTATAACCACGTGGGTAAATCCGAACATTTGTTAGGCTATAAGGCACGTTCATAACATTAGACTTAGATAACATTAGTTAACATTAGAGTTCTCACAAATGGCAAGATTAATAGATATTAAATGTATTAACACAAGCAAAAGTATATAGCATAGTGCTGACACATTTGCTTGAACCTTAGTATTCAGGCTAAGGCACGCCAGAGATAAATATGAAGCCTTATGACACATGCTAGCCTAGATATGTTCTATTTTCTCGAGGATACCTAACATGACTTCAGAAGGCTGAATGTGGCCTGTAAAGGTCCCTTTGATGTTCAATGTTCAGATATCAGTGATTCCTAGAGGCTGCTGTGTCTCTCTCTAGGTGACCCTGAATGAAGCCTGACAGCAGTTCTTCTGCTGACTCTGCGTAGCAAGAGAGTGTAAGAATCCACTCTTTAAGTTTTACTGACTGATTAAAAAAAACATGGCTTATATTGGCTCTGCAGTGATCACTCATGTCAATATTTCATGTCAATGTGACTCTAACAATGCATGTCAATGCATTGTTAGAGTCACATACTGCTCTGCCTTCTTCTGGGCTGTTCCCTGCAGGTGGCCCTCAGAGCCTATGGGATTGCAGTGGCTAAAACCAAACTAATGAATAGAATGGTTCTGTTCCTGAAAAAGGCAAGGATTTCCCACCCCCTCAGTTTTTTTGTTGATGGGATAGATAGCAACCCTATATTATACCCCAATTTTTGCTTTCATAAAGAAAGGTATAGTCTTGCAGATTAAAAAGTAACTATTTAAATACAGTAAGCATAAAACTAGTTGACTTTATTATTGTCCTATGTATTACTGTTTTATATTTATTATATGTTTTCCTATATAAAATTCTTCTTATCTTCTACATGTTTTTCACAGTTCAAAGTGTTATGGCCATTACACAATTTAAACTTCACAATAACCCAAGAAGGAAAGCAGAATGGGTATCTTCTTTCATTTTACATATTAGGAGAGAGGCTCAGAGTGGTAAAGAAATTTAACAGAAACAAAATCAGAACTGAATTTTGAAGCCCTGTTTTTTTTTGTTCCAAATTCAGTGCTCTTTCCATGAACTATACCAGTGTTTTCCACAATGAGGTGATTTTAGGTAGTACACAGATTAGTATTTTTAAAATATTTGAATATATAAAAATATAAATAGCACCTCAAGCTTATGATATCATGGATA
Source organism: Mesoplodon densirostris (assembly GCF_025265405.1). NCBI lineage: Eukaryota > Metazoa > Chordata > Mammalia > Artiodactyla > Ziphiidae > Mesoplodon > Mesoplodon densirostris. The sequence goes on along the minus strand of NC_082663.1, from coordinate 99,856,630 downwards.
TTATTTCAGGGAATTCCCCCAAAAGTAATTTTTTAAAAGTAGGTTATATTTTAGAATGACTAGAAGAACTGTGTGATAGCCTGCATTTGCCTGACCAGATAAGTTGTATGTGTTATATAAACACCATAAACATCTAAAAAGTAAAACACGTTATATAGATGCTGAAGATTTTAAAATACTTTATCTCTCTTATGGAATTTTTGGCAATTTTTTTTTTTTTTTTTTGCGGTACGCGGGCCTCTCACTGTTGTGGCCTCTCCCGTTGCGGAGCACAGGCTCAGGATGAGCAGGCTCAGCGGCCATGGCTCACGGGCCCAGCTGCTCCGCGGCATGTGGGATCTTCCTGGACCGGGGCACGAACCCACGTCCCCTGCATCAGCAGGCGGACTCTCAACCACTGCACCACCAGGGAAGCCCAGCAATTTTAATTATAGTAATAATTAGTATTTCTCTTTATACTTTTATTATAACTAAATCAAATGTCACATGAAAGCATCAACCAGCCACATTTAATGCTCCTAAAAGAAGTAAGAGATTGTTTTTCCTCAGGCAAAAGAAATTGATTTCTAATTTGGAAGTAAAAAGCTTCAGGCAAGTAGAATTAACGCACATGGATTTTGATTTTCTGAAATGGAGAGGCAATAAGATGTCCTACAAAGTGCTTTGGTCTGAGAATTACAAGTGCTGGGGTTCCGTCTTAGTTCTGTGACTCTAGGCAAATGATCTTTTAAAGAAAATATTTATACAACAAAGAGGATTAAAGTTTCTTTTTCTAAGAGTCCTTTTAGTTCTGATTCTCTCTGAGTCAAAAATTCATCCCAATCAATTTTCTACCCTATGGAGCAGTTAAATAGAGTGGATTTGAGGTAACAATCCTGTTTGATTCCTGAGGGCCTATTAGAATGGTACTCTCTCTCCATCAAGTCTCCTGTGTAGGCCCCATATCCTTTGAGGATATTTCCTTAGTCTCATGGTTAATAGGGAAGGAGGTATGAAAGATATTTTCCTCCTCTCTCCAGAATCACCTTTACTTTTTTTTTTTTTTTTGGTAGACATCTTTTATTTCACAAAGAAAGAGACAAAGTAAAATAATTTGTTCAATTTACCTATAGTGATGGAATAGAAGGCTGAGGATTAAAGCAAAACGTATTGTATCCTACCCGGGTTTCTTTTCTGATTTTCAATATTTTCAGATAGTGAATGGTGGAATATGTCTACCTTTTTTTAAACCACATCATACATACATCAGTTAGAAATAATTTGAAGTGGTTTAAAGGAAATAGACCTTTTAAACATTTTAAATTTAGTTAGAACAGGTTAGGATATATTGCTATAATAAACAACCCCAGGTTCACTTATTGTTTATGTGACATGTGGTTATTGTAATTTAGTTACAGCTCTGCTCCATATTTTCCTCTTTCAGATACACAGCTTAACATAACCTCCATCATCTACACATTACCGGTTGCTGAAAAAGAGAAAAGAGAGCATGATAAATTATACACTTACTCTTAAAATCTTCAACCTGAAAATGACACATATAATTTCTATTCATTTGTTTCAAGGCAGGTGTCATGCCTTCACCACTTTTTAAAAATGTTTCTCATGTTATCTTTTATAACAATGATCTTGAAAACTACGTGAATATTCAGTTTTATCTCATACCTCTCTGTCCAGAATTCCAGTTTATCTTGAACATTTCAAACCAAGATTAACTAAAGATCTGTTTTAGTTACAAGGTAAATAAAGATTATAAAGTATTATATATTTTTTATTCAGAATTTACTTGTGCTATTGGCACTTCTTTCTATACTCATTTGCTAAGCTATGGTCTCTCATCTCTGTTTGTTTTTTCCTATGAACCCTGATTTACCCACCTCAGTGGCTAAGAAGAAACCAAAAATTGCTCCATATTTTTCCCCTTTTATTTTTTTTAAATTAAAAAGAATTTTAAAAAATATTTATTTATTGGGCTTCCCTGGTGGCACAGAGGTTGAGCGTCCGCCTGCCGATGCAGGGGACACGGGTTCGTGCCCCGGTCCGGGAAGATCCCACATGCCACCGAGCGGCTGGGCCCGTGAGCTATGGCCACTGAGCCTGTGCGTCTGGAGCCTGTGCTCCGCAACAGGAGAGGCCACAACAGTGAGACGCCCGCGTACCGCAAAACAAATAAATAAATAAATTTATTTATTTATTTATTTGGTTGCACTGGGTCTTAGTTGCAGCAGGGGGGCTCCTTAGTTGTGGCATGTGAACTCTTAGTTGCAACATGCATGTGGGATCTAGTTCCCTAATGAGGGATCAAACCTGGGCCTACTGCATTGGGAGCATGGAGTCTTAACCACTGTACCACCAGGGAAGTCCCATTTTCCCCTTTCTTTTAATATCACAGCAGCAACTCCTCAACTTGCCACACAGCTGTCAGGGCTCATGAGAGCCAGGACTACTGAGCAGACCTGAGTTCCTAGAACACACATCTCTACCCTTAATCAGCCTATACTACCAGTAATGTTCCTGAAGGCACAGGCAGATCCAGATTTTAATAGAGCATGAAAATTATCCATTTTTGGAGGCCCTTTTAAAAAAAATAGACAAAATTAGATTCATTTCTTAGAAGGGCCCCATGAAAATGAGAAGCACTGAAGCTTAAACTTTGTTAGCTTCATGGTTAAATCTTCACTGCCAAAAAATTCATATGTATGTATCTCCAAAAAACACCACTCCAAAAAAAAGTGTGTGTGTGTGTGTTTGTAAAACCAAAAACAGCACAGCCATAGGAACACTATTTCAATCTGGGATTTTATCTCCTTTCTCCAACATCGAATCTAGTGAGTTTAACTGGACCGTCTAAATGGTGAAAGTTGGTGAAAGTTGAAACTCAGCTTTCAAAACTCTTGTGTAAAATGAAGTCTGGAGTAATGAAATGTGCTAGAATGCAAAAGAGCAAGACTGAGAACGTAAATTTGAGCAAGCCTGAATTCTTCTTTCTTTTTTTTTTTTTGCGGTACGCGGGCCTCTCACTGCTGTGGCCTCTCCCGTTGCGGAGCACAGGCTCCGGACGCGCAGGCTCAGCGGCCATGGCTCACGAGCCCAGCCGCTCCGCGGCATGCGGGATCCTCCCGGACCGGGGCACGAACCCGCGTCCCCTGCATCGGCAGGCGGACTCTCAACCACTGCGCCACCAGGGAAGCCCCAAGCCTGAATTCTTAACCTAGACATTTTCCTGGGTGGGGATCAGGCCCGTTTCACCTAAACCTCTAAGAAGAGAAGACACCCAGAGAGAGATTACTCCTGTAAGTCTCTTTACCTTTGAAAGCATCTTCCTTATACAGTCTAGAACATCTGTCCTTCTTCTGGGCAAGGGGTCAGCCAGGAGCTCTTCCTGTGTGGCACAGCCATGCAGCATAGCAAAGAAGGAAGTTGGCTAGGGGGTAAAAAGACGTGGGGGGCTGATTGAAGCAAACATACTCTCCTGCCTTTCTCATCTCCAGGCTTTAAAGTAATTCTTCCATTTATCCATTAACACCTATCTGAAATTTAGAAACTATTCATATTTATTTTATTAAAGTGTTTGGATTGTTTGCTCTGACTGATCAAGATGTTTCATTCATCTGCTATTTATGTAGCATTATTTTTAAAAGATAAAAAACTCACCCTAATTAAGAAAGAGGGTAAAAAGATACTTATGGACTTAAAACAGCTCTGTCTCTCTCTCATGCGTCATAGTTTCTACCTCCCTCTTTGCTTCTGCTCATTATCTGCCTGGTGGCTAACTTCTACTTACAGTTTCTGCTCCCTTTCTGCTTTTACCTGATTTGGAGTTTTTACAGGTGCTAGAAATATAGTACTGAGTAAGACAGCCCTGACCCTCGTGGGACTCACAGTATGGCAGGGACTAGTAGTCAGAAAGAGAGAGACAGAGAGGAGATACGCTATGAAACAAAAACACACGACACTATGAGACCATACATGAAGGCAGTATAATATAAACTGTGGATCATGATCCATGAGTGGGTCATGAAACCAATCTAGTGGCTTAAGACCAGTATTTTTAATAAAAGGAATAACAGAAAATATCAGAGTAAATCACACTTAATAAGGTAAGTATTATTTTGTGAATTTTTAAATTTCAGTTTATATAGTCAGTGAATAAACAGACAAAAATCCAGGACCATAGGGAGTGTGCTTTCTTCCTAGAAAGATAGATAATAAATTAGTAAGGTATAGAATATATTAGAAGGTGAGAAAACTGAAAAACAAAAGGCAAGGAGGAATATATAAAATGTCAGGGGTATGGGTTGAAATTTTAGGAACAGTAGCCAAAGAAGACTTCCATGGAAAGATGCCTTTTGGGTAAAGACCTCAAAGAACTGGGGGAGTACGTCATATGGCTATTTGGAGGAGGAACATTCCAGGCAGAAGCAATAGCCAGTGCAAAGGCACTGATCTTGCCTGGCCTGTCTGAGTTTGAAGAAAAGCAAGGCCAAAGTGAGTAAAGGGGATTGAATGGGAGACATAGAAGGCTATGAGGGAAAAGGGCAAGTGGGGTTTCTGGAGCATGTAAGGCCTTGTAGTTCATAGAAGGGCCTTTGGTTTTGACTGCGTGAGATGGGAAGCCATTGGATGATGTTGAGCAACAGAGTAACATGATCTGACTTATGTTTTAATAGGATCACTCTGGCTGCTAGATTCAAAATAGTTTTAAGGGAGGTAAAGGCAGAAGCAGGAACGCCAGAATATAACCTCTGTCAGGACAAGAGTTTTTTTTTTTTTTTTTTTTTTTTTGCGGTATGCGGGCCTTTCACTGTTGTGGCCTCCCCCGTTGCGGAGCACAGGCTCCGGACGCGCAGGCTCAGCGGCCATGGCTCACGGGCCCAGCCGCTCCGCGGCATATGGGATCCTCCCAGACCGGGGCACGAACCCGTATCCCCTGCATCGGCAGGCGGACTCTCAACCACTTGTGCCACCAGGGAGGCCCAGGACAAGAGTTTTTAACAGTCTTATTCACTTTGTATCTCTCATGCTTTATAGTAACTGGCACATAGAGATATTCAGGAGTGAATAGTTCCCTGTGTGTGCACCAGATCAGTATATGAAATATATTTCTTACTGTGGGTCAAAGTCATAAGGATTAAAAGCTCCTCTCTTGGAGGAAATGGACCTAGTCTTGGTCAGGAAAAGGAGCTCTGGAAATTGACATTCAGGCTGGGAGTTGAAGAACAAGCAAGAGGAGGTGCGGGATGAAGAGAAAAGAATTTTTCAGGAGTTGTAAATTTGGGAATCATCAGCACATGCATAGTATTTGCAGCTCTCTGCATGTGTTTCTGTCTGGGTGAAAGCAAGCAGCAAAATTAAAACCATTGCAAACCACCTCCACTTTCTGTTTCTTATTTTTTTGTATTCATTTCCTATAACATTTTCCCTTTTGAAAAATAACATATAGTAGTCATTTTTTTAAAGTGTATAAATCTTTAAGGCAGTTTCCTGTATCATTTAATAATGGGAAAAGTCAATGAATTATAAAATTCATATTTAGGTTTTTTTTTAACCTAAAGTGTACATTGTGGTGATTGGATATACACATATATTGTGAAAGGATATCCCCCATCTAGCTAATTAACACATCCACCACCTCACATATTTATCTTTTCTTTTTTTTTTTTTGTAAGAACATGTAAGTTCTACTCTCTTAGCAATTTCAGTTATACAACACAGTGTTATCAACTATCGTCACCATGTTTTATATTAGATCCTCATACCTTACTCATTTTACTAACCTCTCCTTATTCCACCCCCCATCCCCACCCAAGCCCCTGGCAAGCACCCTTCTTCTCTTTATTTCTATGAGTTTGACATTTTATTTTAGCTTCCACATATAAGTAATATCATGCAGTATTTGTCTTTCTCTGGTTTATTTGACTTAGCTTAATGACCTCAAGTTTCATCCACGCTGGTGCATATGGCAGGATTTCCTTCTTTAATATGGCTGAATAATATTTCATTGTATATATACATATCACATCTTCTTTATCCACTCACCCATTGACGGCCACTTAGAATTGTTTCCCTTTCTTGGCTATTGTGAATAATGCTGAAGATTGTTTCCCTTTCTTGGCTATTGTGAATAATGCTGCAATGAACATGGAGTTCAGATATCTCTTTGATATCCAGTTTTCACTTCCTTTGAATTATACCCAGAAGTGGGATTGCTGGATCATATGATAGTTATTTTATTTTATTTTTTTGCGGTACGCAGGCCTCTCACTGCTGTGGCCTCTCCCGTTGCGGAGCACAAGCTCCGGATGCGCAGGCTCAGCGTCCATGGCTCACGGGCCCAGCCGCTCCGCAGCATGTAGAATCTTCCCAGACTGGGGCACGAACCTGCGTCCCCTGCATCGGCAGGCAGACTCTCAACCATTGTGCCACCAGGGAAACCCGATAGTTCTATTTTTAATTTTTGGTGGAACCTCCATACTGTTTTCCATAGTGGCTACACGAACTGACATTCCCACCAACAGTGTATGAGGGTTCCTTTTCTCTACATCCTCACCACCCTTATTGCTTGTCTTTTTGATGATAGCCATTCTAACAGATGTGAGGTGATAACTCATTGTGGTTTTGATTTGCATTTCCCTGATGATTAGTGATGTTAAGTACGTTTTCATATACCTGTTGGCTATATATATGTCCTCTTTAGAAAAATGTCTATTCAGTTCTTCTGCCTATTTTTAAATCAAATTATATGCTTTTTGTCCAGAAGATGTATGAGTTCTTTATATATTTTGGATATTAACCCCTTATCAGATGTATGATTTGAAATATTTTCTCCTATTTTGAAGGTTGCCTTTTTATTCTGTTGATGGTTTTCTTTGCTGTGCAGAAGCTTTTTAGTTTGATGTAGTCCCACTTATTTGTTTTAGTTTTTGTTGCCTTTGCTTTTGGTGTCAAATCCAAAGAAAAAAAAATCATTGTCAAGACCGATATCAAGGAGCTCACTTCTCACTGCCTATATTTTCTTCTAGGAGTTTTATGGTTTCTGGCCTTACATTCAAGTCTTTAATCCAGCTTGAGTTGATTTTTGTGTATGCGGTAAGATAGTGGTCCAGTTTCATTCATTTGCATTCTGCTCCATTGATCTATGTATCTGTTTTTTTTTGTTTTTTGTTTTTTGTTTTTAATTTTTTTGCGGTACGCGGGCCTCTCACTGTTGTGGTCTTTCCCCGTTGCGGAGCACAGGCTCCAGATGCGCAGGCTCAGCGGCCATGGCTCACGGGCCCAGCCGCTCTGCGGCATGTGGGATCTTCCCGGACCGGGGCACGAACCCGTGTCCCCTGCATCGGCAGGCGGACTCTCAACCACTGCGCCACCAGGGAAGCCCTATGTATCTGTTTTTATGCTAACACCATACTGTTTTGATTACTATAACTTTAAAATATAGTTTGAAACCAGGAAGTGTGTGGGAATTTCCTGGTGGTCCAGTGGTTAGGACTCGGTGCTTTCACTGCCGTGGGCCTGGGTTCAGTCCCTGGTTGAGGAGCTAATATCCCGCAAGCTGCACATCACAGCTAAAAATTAAAAAGAAAAAGAAGAAGTCAGGAAGTATGATGACTTCAGATTCATGGATAGTTTAGGTATTCCACATTTTCTGAGAATGTGTCTTGTTACCTTTGAGTCCATGCTTCAATTTTGAATAGTTAGCATGTGATTCCTCAGTATCGGCACTGGTGTAGTTATATCATCAGCCCAAGGGACTAGCAATATTTTTTTCTCCTGACTCTTCATGTACAGTGTTTACAACATTGGTTTCATTTTATTTTTATTTTATCTTGTTTTATTTTATTTTGCTAAGTCAGCTTCTGCTGCTATGGTGATACATACACACTATAATTTCAGCAAATTTAAATCTAAAATGGTTCACTTAAAGCAGGGCTTTCTATCTAAGCACATGTTTGATATATATATTTTCTAAGGGAAGTTCAGTGTTCTTCATTAACTTCTGGTATTTCTTAAGTTGTAAAATAGACTTAGGATACATAAAAGCATATTATTTAGAATAATATCACAATTTAAGCTATAATAGAATCTAATTCTAACTTTACTAATTAAAACCTTGTAACATTTGACTTGTTTAAAAATATCAAATTAGAAAATATTTAACGTGTTTTAAAGAACATTAATAATTGTTTCAAATAACATTTTTCTTATTATAAGGTAAAATATTGCCATTGTAGAAAAAATAGAAAACACATAAAAGTATAAAGAAGAAAACAAAAATCATCTGTAGTCATTTCATTCAGATACAATATCAATATTTACATTTTACAATATTTCCTTCCAGTCTCTATGTATATATTTAATGTATATATATATTTTTCAGTATACTATGATATACTAATAGTGGGTAGAGTTTATTGAACACTTACTATGAGCTGGCACCAGGCTAAGTACTTTACATATATTATCTCATTTAATCATCACCAGACCCTTATGAAAATATGTACTATTAATTATCCCCATTTTATAGATAAGGAAGCTGAAGCTCAGAAAAGTTTAGTAACATGTTCAAGGTCATACATTTAGAAAGTATTTGAGGGACTTCCTTGGAGGTGCAGTGGTTAAGAATCCTCCTGCCAATGCAGGGGACATAGGTTCGATCCCTGGTCCAGGAAGATCCCACATGCCACCAAGCAACTAAGCCAGTGAGCCACAACTACTGAGCCCTCGCGCCACAACTACTTAACACCCTGCACTCAAGGACCTGCGTGCCACAACCACTGAGCCCGCATACCTAAATCCTGTGCTGCACAATAAGGGAAGCCACTGCAGTTAGAAGCCTGAGCACCGCAATGAAGAGTAGCCCCTGCTCACCACAACTAGAGAAAGCCCGTGTGCAGCAACGAAGACCCAACTCAGCCAAAAAAAGGAAAGTATTTGAGCCAACTCTAGAATGTAGGTTGATCTGACTACAAAGCCTAAAACAAAGCTGGTGGCCTATATTCTCTACTATTACCCTGACCTGCTTTTGTCATTTGCCATTAGATTTTGTGAATGTCTCCAAGTCACTAAATGTTCTTATTATAATGATTATAAGGGCTGTTGAATGGTGTGTTTTGTCAGGCATACCATAATTACTTTAAACATGTCTCTTTGGGCATTTAGGTTGTTTCCAACTTTGAAGGTAAGGACCGCGTGTGAGTCATCTCTGTAGCCCCAGCATCTAGTAAAGTGGCTGGCACTTTGTTTAGGCTCAAAATGTCAGATGAATGACTAGTTAGAGGGAAGAAAAGGGAATTCATCTAAAGTAAATGACATAAAAGATGGAAGACAGGCAGGGATGAAAGTGACATATTTATGGGAAAATAGGAAAATGAAGGAAAAATCCTAGTTGACAGAAACAGAGAAAACTAACGGGATGGTTTTCATTAGTCACTCTGAGTTGTAAAGAACAGAGAAACTCATTCAGACTAACTTTCTTAAGATGGTAGCTATCAATAAGGAAAATAGTGATACCATAGGAATTTCAGTTTAGAACAATTATAGACTCCCCTCTTAATATATCTCTACTACATTCTTTGAATCTGTTTCAATGTATCTATTTGCTTCTCCTCCAATTACCAACTGCTTCACATAGTCTTTTTTCTGCCTGTATATGTTCTTTACCCCACGGATTAAGTCAACATTTCGGCTCACTTATGGCTCATTATTACCCATCTATCCTCTTTCTACCTCATGATCTTTCTGATTTTGCTCCCGGAGCTAAATTGCCTAATGCGGGCTTGAAAGGCACGAAGATTGACTTAACCAAGATAGTGTTTCTGGGAATAATGTTGGAAGGACAGGTGTGAGCAGGCCATCATTAGCTCTTCACTACAGCCACAACAGACAATGTACAATTCTCTGTCCCTTTGAACATGCTGTTCCCTCTGCTTGAAATACACATCTTGAAAAAGCCATGCTTCTGTTCTCTCACAGTACCCGGTGTATACCTCTAGCATAATATCTATAGTTCTTTGTTATAATTATCTATTTACTTTGTCATGACTGTATAATAAACTTTACAACAGCAAGGAGAATGAATGAATACATTAATAAAATTTGTTTACATTTATTTTATACTAGCATCCATTTATTCACTCATGCCATAATTTGTTGAGTATCTATGCTAATGTATAAGGCACAGATAAATAGAACGTAAGAATGGACAGGTCCTTCTGTGTTACCCATGAGTAGACCCCAAACTATTATAGTTAGGCCAAAAGCTCTCACACTGTCTCATATTAATATACTTTTAGACAAAATAATGCTTTGAGTCCCCAAGAGAAGGCGAAAAAGAAAAGCAAAAATAATATGACCAGTAGTGATAAAGTTATCCTGCACCTAAAATGCTTAAGACAGGTTGACCACCGGACTTGATCATTATGGTACCTCTGATGTACCACATAGGCAGAACTTCGGGAGACATTTAGAGGCATGATAAACATTTTTGCCACCTGCCTCCTGTGTGACACTCTCCTTTAAGGACAAGGGAATAGTTTTTCAGTGTTCTACAAAGTTGGCACAATAATGAACACCTGACATCTTATCTCATTTCTTGCTGTTTTTCCCATAGTAGTGAAGCAGCCAGCCCTAACATTCTTAAGTCTAGAATAGTCTTGAGATAGGACTATTTCCTAAATAACTTTACAGAGCAAAAACAAAGAGAAGGGTGCAGGGCAATCATTTTGTTACCTTCTTAACTTTGATTTTTATTTTTCAAATGTTTTTCATCTATTAGAAAGAAGGCAGTTAAGAAGGGAGGTATTACCTGATGTTCGGCACATTACATGTTCAAAACTAAACAAAAAACACCAGCTGCATACCCAGGCTGTACCTTGTTGGAATGTACAGTGTATTCATTTCTATGATATCATTAAAGGTTCAGGCTTTTTCTGTTTTGCGCTCTGTCATCTTTGGCATGTTTGTTCTTGCTCTGAGGCACGTCCCTGTATGATCACAAGATGATGTAAGATGACATGTCATCAAGTTGAAGAAGAGGACTCTCTTCCATGTGTCTATTATTATCAGCCAGGAGAAACTTCTGCTGGACACCCCCTAGTAGGCTTCCTGTCATGTCTCATTGGCCAAAGTTGCTTCATGTGCCCATGCTTAAACCAATTGTTGGCAAGGGGAATGGAATGACAATAATTGGCACCAATCAAGATCACTGGGGAGGGGTCTAGTCTGCCTTAAATCTAGAGGCTACCCTAGACCTGAGGAAGCAGGGGTTCTCTTAGCAAGGAACAAATCTGGGGTGTAGGCTATAGAGAAGGATGGCTGTAGAGAAGATGGCCTGCAGAATTGACAGGTTCTGCTGCACAAGTCCATGGCAGAGCAAAACAAGACACACAAACTCAAAGATACAGTGATCTGGGCTATTTAAGGACAAATAGCCCCACATATATTATTCTTTTTTTTTTTTTTTTTTTTTTGCTGTACGCGGGCCTCTCACTGTTGTGGCCTCTCCCGTTGCGGAGCACAGGCTCTGGACACGCAGGCTCAGCGGCCATGGCTCACAGGCCCAGCCGCTCCGCGGCATGTGGGATCTTCCCGAACCGGGGCATGAACCAGTGTCCCCTGCATCGGCAGGCGGACTCTCAACCACTGCGCCACCAGGGAAGCCCTGCATTATTCATTTTGACAGATTTATTATGTGGCTGTCTGCGGTGGCAAATAGGACATGGACTTCGAAATCAGACAGGCCTGGTCACTTAGCAGTGATTTAGCATGAGTGAAATTAACTTCTCTGCAATTCAGCTTCCTCCTTTATAAGACAGGGATAACAGTGCCTGCTTCTAAGAGCTATTATGAGGATTAAATCTTATGATGGACATAAATTGCCTATAACACTGCAGGCATTCAAGTGTATATTTCTTCCCCCTTTATTGAAATTATAATAATTCATAATGATGATTCCAAGTGATAAACAAAATATTCAATTTAGTTCTGTATTTTGTTTGAAAGCAGGTATTTAATATTTATTGGAAATATATTTGTCAAATCTGATTAAAATAAGAGATTCTAGGTTTGTAAAATATAAAAACTCAGTTATCCAGATGTCCAGAATGGCTCATTAATAATAACAACTACCAGTGTTTGAGAACTTACTAGTTCTGTGTACGTTATACATATTTTCTCATTTTTTTAAAAGGGGGGTGGGTAGGGTAGGTGGGTGATGTATACTGTTGGTATCAGTGGATAAAGGTTAGGGATGCTGCTAAACATCCTACAATGCACAGGACAGCTCCACATGACAAAATATCTCAAAATTTACAATAAGTCTGTGGGTTAGGTATTTTTATCCTTATTTTATAAATGAGGAAATTGACCTTCCAAGAGGTTGAGAAGCCCAGGATCACATAGCTAGTAAGCAGAGAACATGGTTTTATCTGACTCTAAAGATCATGCTCTTTCAACTATAATGCTTTGCCTGAATAGGGTTAGAGAGTGTCAGTAAAGGTGTCATTAAAGATTTATAAGATCCTTTACAATATCTACAAAAGATATAAGGTACTTGGGAATAAATCATTTTAAAATGTTGTATAAGTCCTTTAAGGAGCAGGAAAAAAAACCACTGAAAGATACTGAAGGAGATTTAAATAAATTAAACCAAATAAAATGTACAATGTTCTTGGATAGTTAGTGTATTGTATTGTTTGAGAATATTAAATCCTGCTACAAAAGAAAAGAAAACAAATGAGATTAATAAAATTCTTTAGATGTGTTAAGTATAAATAAGAAGTTAGTATGTAGTGCACGTGTATGTTAAATAGGAAAGGGTGGAAGGACCAGGACATACTTAATTCTCATGAATCACTAAATACCTAAATATTCATGATATACTAAATATGCAAGAGGCACTTAATATTTAGGATACACTAAGTATGCATAGCATATGAAAGCACTCAATATTCATGAGGTCTTAATTCAACTTCCATCCATTTTTGATACCCATTCTGGCCCCATGTATTCTCTACCCAGTAAACATAAATAAAACTCAAGATTGTTCAATAGGCTAATTGAAAACTACAGCTGTGACCAAGTGTATTTGGCCCTGAGTCTCTCCAATAGGGCAGTTATGTATCATTGGTCCAAGGCACCTAATGTCTGGGCTGCTTTGCTCAGACCTCAGCACTGGGCCTTGTAACCACACCATCAGTGAGTAAGGCTCATGTGGTGGAGAGAGAAACAGAGCCAGGTACTGTGGCCCTTCCACCCAGCTTGGATCCTATCCTAAGTGTATTAACTTACTCCTCTCTTTCTCCTGTTTCTCACTGTGTGTTAAAGTGGTTTAACAACCCATGTGATTTGAGCATTTTAATTTAGCCTTGAGCCCTTCTACCCTGTGATGTCCGGGATAGCTTGCCAGGGAGTATACTTGGTGGCCACCATTGCATCAAGGTAATTTCCCACATGGCAGGAAGATGCAAGACATGAAAAAGTCAATAGATTCAATGACATTCTAATCCGAACCTCAATATAACCTTTTTTCTTGTAACTGACAAGCTGACTCTAACATGTATATAATAACGAAGAGCAAAGGTCCAAGATCAGCCAAGACATTCCTGAGGAAGAAGTGGAAAAAAGAGAAGCAGGTTGTGCTGAAAGCACTTGCCCTATCACGTAAGACTTATTATAAAGCTGCATTTATTAAGACCATGTAGTTTGTGCCAACAAGAATGGATTCAATGTCCACTAGCAGTGGTGACACTTTGAGGAGAAAAGTGTCAGAAGCTTTGGGTATCAGCAAGGGCAGATTACATGGTCTCAATCAGGTGAAGCAGTAGTTCAGAAAAATAATGGATACTATTGTGTATATGAAAAAACAGAGTAGTCCACAGAGTACAAAAAAAGTCACCCTCTGAGGACCTCAAAACAGTTTGGGAACACCTTGAGGAGCTGGAGTTCTTGCAAAGCTGTTTGAGCCAAGTCAGAGAAGTACTGTTGTTGCACTGTGACTCTCAGTTATTCCCAGGCCGATGAGGATGAAACTGCCTAGACTATGTAAGTTTTTATGGTTTTAAAAGGTCCTTTGGGGCACAGTGGTTGAGAATCCGCCTGCCAATGCAGGGGACACGGGTTCGAGCCCTGGTCTAGGAAGATCCCACATGCTGCGGAGCAAATAAGCCCGTGCGCCACAACTATGGAGCCTGCACTCTAGAGCCCGTGAGCCACAACTAGTGAGCCCATGCGCCACAACTACTGAAGCCTGTAGCCTAGAGTCCCTGTTCCACAAGAGAAGCCACCACAGTGAGAAGCCCTTGCACTGCAACGAAGAGTAGCCCCCTCTCTCCACAACTAGAGAAAGCCCGTGCAGCAACGAAGACCCAATGCAGCCAAAAATAAGTACATAATTAAATAAATTTAAATTTTAAAAAAAGGCCCTTTGAAATAAAGAGGATGTTTTATATGTTGATTCTTGTAATATGCTGCTATAGGTTGAATTTTATTTTCTCCAAAAAGTGTTGAAATCTTAACCTCTAGTATCTGTGAACATGCTTTTATTTGGAAATAGGGTCTTTGCGATGAACTCATTAGGGTGACTGCTAATCCATTATGATTGTGGCCTTATAAAAAGGGGAAATTTGGACATAGAGATGGAGACACAGAGAGAATGCCAGGGGAAGACTGGAGTTATGCTGCCACAAAGAACCACTGGAAGCTAGGAGAAAGACCTGAAACAGATCTTTCCTTAGTGCTTTTAGAGGGAGCACGGCCCTGCCAATGCCTCGATCTCAGACTTCTAGCTCCATAACTGTGAGATCATAAATTTCTGTTGTTTCAGGCACTCAGTTTATGGTACTTTGTTATGGCAGCCCTAGGAAACCGATACATATGCCAAGCATGACTTTGTTTTAGGACAGTTCTTTGGGAGACTCTGAGACAAAGATTTGCATTTAAGAGGTCCATCAGGAATGCTCTTGGGAAAAACACTGGAGCAGGATTGGGCAGTGAGAAAAAGTGAACTTCAGTGTAGTTGCAGCAGAGGTCTCCTATGGAATTTACGGGAAAATGGGTCTGGGATGGTTCTTCTGAGTTGTGTTAAACTGAGTTTGGGGCCTGGGCCTTTTTATCCCCATATGGACACCTAAGAAGGGTGTCTAACCTTGAGCAAGGCAGGTCTGTTCAGCTGAGGACGATTTCCAGTAAGGGCTCACATTGGCAGTTGGGAAAATGACTGCCTTGGTCCTGAAGGGGAGATCTGGGTGATGCACTGAAGTATCTACTGCATTGTCTGATCATTTTTTCTTACCAAGAAAAAAAAAATCTCAAATCACATATATATACTCATAGACATAATACTACTAAGTTTACCTTAAGTACTTACAATAAATTGAGGTAGTGAACTACTAAAAATAAACTAGTATGATATTTTTAAAGATTAATAGGCCTTGTTATATGTCCCCAAAGAAATAATTTTTCAATTTGTATACAAAAAGGGGAAGTCACTTAAGGCCCAGTAGTATAAATTGAGGTAAAGGTGCTGTAGGTGCTAGCCAGTTGAAAGCATTGTGGAAGGGGAAGGGGGGCTGGTGTACAGGACCAGCAAAGAGTGATCTGAGATCTGGGCAGAGCCCCAGGAAAAATCAAGGAAGTTAATTTTGTTTGTTTGTTTTTAGATACTAATTTATTCATTGGAAATACTCTTTACTAAAAATGGTATAAACAATATTGACTGGAGATATTCATAAATGTGGGAGAAGGCTCTGGGAATGGTCAGGAAAGTCTTTACAGAGGAGGGTGAACTTGAACTGAACTTTGAAAAATGATCAGAATTTCCATAGGCAAAAGGTATTTGTTCCAAAGTTTAAAAAAATTTTATTTATTTATTTATTTATTTATTTATTTATTTATTTTTTGGCTGCATTGGGTCTTCGTTGCTGTGCACAGGCTTCCTCTAGTTGTGGTGAGCAGGGGCTACTCTTCGTTGCAGCGTGCGGGCTTCTCATTGTGGTGGCTTCTCTTGTTGTGGAGCACAGGCTCTAGGCTCGCGGGCTTCAGTAGTTGCAGTGCGTGGGCTCAGTAGTTGTGGCACACTGGGCTTAGCTGCTCTGCAGCATGTGGGATCCTCCTACACCAGGGCTCGAACCCCGTGTCCCTTGCATTGCCAGGCAGATTCCCAACCACTGTGCCACCAGGGAAGTCCCTGTTCCAAATTTTTTTCAGGGACCTGGGATGGGTTTTGAGAATCACTTTGAACATAGGAGAAAATGTTTAAATGATTTAGCTTTTGCTATCCTTTTACTTTCAATCTTCTTTGTATATTTGAATGTATCTCCTGTAGTCATCATGTAACTGGATCTTGTTTTTTTTAAAATCCAGTTTGACACTCTACCTTTGATTAGATTTAGTCCATTCACATTTATGCCATTATTGGTATAGTTGGATTTACATCTGCCGTTTGATTTTTTGTTTTCTATATATCATGTTGTTTTGTTCCTCTATTTCTCCTTACTGCTTTCTTTTCATTAAGTGAATATTCTGTAATGTAGCATTTTAACTTCATTAATGATTTTTTCCACTATTTTGGTGGTTGTTTCATTAGTGATTACTCTAGGGCTTACCATATACCTCTTTATTTATCAGCATCAATCAGCTTCAGAAGTATACTAACTTAATTGCAGTGAGATGTAGAAACGTTACTCCTTTACAGATTTATTCCCCTTCCCCGTTTTTGTGTTATTATTGTTATACATATTTCATCTATATATCTATAAATGTCAAAAAACCCAACAATACATTGTTATAATTATTAATTTATATAATTTTAATGTATTTTAAGGAAGATAAGAGGAGAAAGGAGAGCAAGTACATATTTATGAACATCAATATATTCAGACTCTTAGTAACTTCTTTCAGTAACTGATAAACTTACCCAGAATAGAAGTGTTCCCAAATATCAGGTTCATTTTCTGTTGCTCTGTCCTAGCCTGCATCTTGACCCAGTACCTCTTTATTGACTTGTTAGCTCACTGATGTCCATGAGCAGATGTTTTATATTTATTGCAGAGGTATAGCTGTCCTCAGCAAAAAGATCCAAAAGAATTACCTTATCTGCCACTATGAATCAGCTGACCTCACTCTGTTTTTTAAACAAAGCATCAAATCTTCTACTTAAAGCTACTCCCCTTACTTCTACAACCCTCTTATTTATCAAATATTGAGTTTGTATACTTAGTCCCTTATGTTTATTTTATAAAAATGAAAGGGCCTCCCTGGTGGCGCAAGTGGTTGAGAGTCCGCCTGCCGATGCAGGGGATACGGGTTCGTGCCCCGGTCTGGGAGGATCCCATGTGCCGCGGAGCGGCTGGGCCCGTGAGCCATGGCCGCTGAGCCTGCGCGTCCGGAGCCTGTGCTCCGCAACGGGGGAGGCCACAGCAGTGAGAGGCCCGCATACCGCAAAAAAAATAAATAAATAAAATAAAAATGAAGAAAAGCTTATTTTATGGTAAATGTTATTCTGCTTTCTTGAACTGATTAAGGGAAAAGTGATTTAGACAAGTTTCCTATTGAATAAGATGCAAAATATGTCCAGTTTATAGAAAGAGAAAACTCTTTCCCTCTGGGTTTCCCCTTTGGGAATTTCTCACATCATTTCAGGTCACTACCACCTGTCTTAGCTCCCTCAGGTATGGGTTCTTTCCTTTAAAATGTTCAGTCAACCCATAGACAAAACCTCACTCTCCCACTAGATATGCCATCACTCTGTGTGTGTGCACATATATATATATACACACACACCTATATATGCTTTCTAAAAATTGAGTTTCTACTAATACTAATAGTTCCAATCAAATGTCACCTGATCTTTCTTACCTTCCCTCATTCCATGTTTATATCTTATTGCTCCCTCAGGGAGAGCCCTAGCTCTTGGTGGTATGACTCAATAGCAATTTCTACCTATCTGCCAGAGTTATCCAGCAGGATTGAGTCTCAGTTGCCCACAGCTGTAATCTGCTTAATAATAATAATAATTTTTGCTGCTCTTTTTTCCTTTCCCTGACTCACTTCCCCATTCCTCTACTGCTGCTTCTGAGATTTGCCTCCGAAGTAAACTACCTGCACTCAAATCCTAGTTTCAGGCTATGCTTTGGGGAAGGTAAGTCTAAGACACAACACACCCACCTACCCACTGACCCAAGTACCAAGAAATGGTCTCGCGAAAACTACCAATATACAGGTTCAAAGCACACTATTATATTAACAATATAGTAAACTGTATGCAGAAAGTAAAATATTGTAAAATATCATTAAGAAGAATGTTACTTTCTCATATTTATATTTAAATTCTCAGTTCTTCCTTTCATCATAAAATAGAATTTTATTATTAATATTAGGTTTATTTAAGAGTTAACTTATAGGCTAAAGGAAAGAGGGGGAAAAGGAAGGAAGCAAAGAAGGAAGAAGGAAGGAAATAAAAGACAGGAAGAGAGAGAAAAAATAAATCTATTTACAAGGTGAATGTTCTATCTTTAAATGACTTCCGTGAATCATGTACTTTAGCAATATGTGATTTGACCCGCAGATCCATGCCTCCAAGGAGCAAATGTAAGAGTAAATGAACACTGAAGCCCTGATTTAAAAATTTTTTTATCGAAGTATCATTGATGTACAACATTATATAAGTTACAGGTGTACAATACAGTGATTCACAATTTTTAAAGGTTATACTCCATTTATAGTTATTATAAAATATTGGCTATATTCCCTCTGTTGTACAATATATCCCTGTAGCTTATTTTACACAGAATATTTTGTAATAATTAATCCCCTACCCCTATATTGATTGCCCCTCCCCACTTCCCTCTCCCCACTGGTAACCACCAATTTGTTCTCTGAAGCCCTGATTCTGATCTCAGACAGAAAGGAGGTAATATCACTTCATCAATGGGCTACTTATTAAAAAAAAAAAGCTTCATTAAAAAAAAGAAAGCCTCTTATTTTTTTCCTGTCATCTCTGGTTCAGTTTTAGAATAGAAGGAATAAACACAGGTGCATTCTCAGACCAGTACTTGCTTAATAAGAACGGTTTATCACATGATATAACAAAACATCTCTCAGCCTTTTAGAGAATAAAGAAAAATGCAAGTCTTTTACTCTAAAGCTACTATAGAGATAAAATGAAAATATAATAGAGAAAACTGTAAACACACTATACGGAAATCTGTATTAAAATTAATTATAGTTAAAAAATTAATTGGAAATTTAAAAAAAAGTGGGGTAGTTATTCACAAAAATATTCACAGTAGGACTCCTTACATACAGTCTACTTCATTTTACTAACAAAAATGATATTATAAATTAGTGGGACAGGGCTTCCCTGGTGGCACAGTGGTTGAGAGTCCGCCTGCCGATGCAGGGGACACGGCTTCGTGCCCCGGTCTGGGAAGATCCCACATGCCGCAGAGCGGCTGGGCCCGTGAGCCATGGCCGCTGAGCCTGTGCATCCGGAGCCTGTGCTCCGCAAGGGGAGAGGCCACAACAGTGAGAGGCCCGCGTACCGCAAAAAAAAAAAAAAAAAAAAAAAAAAAAAAAAAAAATTAGTGGGACAGATCCAACCCTCTTAAAGTAGAAATGTCCTTTGATCTTCTATATTTGTCTATACGGAAAATTCTATCATAAAGAACCTTTGTGGTGAAGAATAGAGAGTACAGTTATTTATGAGGCTGCCCTTTAATTCAACCAATGAGTTTAATGGAAATGGTTTCCTGTGACTTCCTTTGTCAGTCAGTGAGGTGCCCTTTCTCTCCCAGGACACGTCTTCCTCCTCAAGTTCTTAGCTGTGTCTAGGATGTTATGAGTGATTCCATCACTTGGAACCAGAATGCTGGCATTTATCTATTTGACTATCATCTGCCATTTGAACACCTGAAATCCCAAATAAGTCGTGAAACAGTTCTGAGCTTGCCATAGCCACTGGATCTGGCTGTTGTTTTCACGCAACCAGGGTTAGCTTTCCAACTTCTACATGGATTCTAAAAACAAAAGACCATGATTTAAGTCCTTGTTCTGCCACTATTTTTGGTGAATGAGTAAAGAGAAGTTGGATTGTCCAATAAATGACTGTAGAAGTTCTCTCTGTGTGGCCTGGATGAACTAGCTGGGGCAGGGGACCCTGCTCCCCTCACCAGTGGAAGGGGCTGTGTCTCAAACAACTTCTTGTGGCACCAGTGATTTCCTTTCTCCCCATGGGAAGAGCTGCACAACAAGCCAACTTCCCACAGGAGCTAACGGCTAGTGTTCACAGACAAATGGCACCTAAGCTCAGACCATTCATCGCCCAAGCCCAGACTTTATGTCCCTTGCTTCTAAGTCCACTCTCATCTTGCCCTGTAAAGAGAGAGCAACAGGGGGTGGGATCCCTCTCTTGAAGCACAGTCCTGTTATACATCCACCTTCACCCTGACCCTACCTAAGTCATCTCTTTGCAAGATGAACAGAGTATGGGGGACCCTTCTGCCTAAGGCATACACCAAGTAATACTGCTGATGTTTGCAAAAGCGGTTGGCTTTTGGTATGATATTTTACTTCTTTGACCTTTAGTTTCCGACTCTGTGAAAAAAGGAAAAAACAATACTTATCTCACAGGATTGTTTTGAAAGTTAAATTTATCTAGTCTTTCAACCCATTTCCAAAACACTATTGAGTTAGCTCTTGTTAAAGAGAAAAACCACAGGGCTTCCCTGGTGGCGCAGTGGTTGAGAGTCCGCCTGCCGATGCAGTGGACACGGGTTCGTGCCCCGGTCCGGGATCCCACATGCTGCGGAGCGGCTGTTCCAGTGAGCCATGGCTGCTGAGCCTGCGCGTCCGGAGCCTGTGCTCCGCAACGGGAGAGGCCACAACAGTGAGAGCCCGAGTACCGCGGGAAAAAAAAAAAAAAAAAAAAAAGAGAAAAACCACAGGCCCCAAATGGCATCACTTTATT
Organism: Mesoplodon densirostris; assembly: GCF_025265405.1. Lineage (NCBI taxonomy): Eukaryota > Metazoa > Chordata > Mammalia > Artiodactyla > Ziphiidae > Mesoplodon > Mesoplodon densirostris. The sequence goes on along the minus strand of NC_082663.1, from coordinate 99,835,668 downwards.
AAAGCCCATGGTACCAAAGCTAGATTTAATACCTAACCTAATTGCAGTTTTTCAATCTTCACCAGAAATGTAAGCTGAATTAACCAGTCTGGAATTTTCTGATTAGCACCAATGAAGTAATCTGTCACGTGGGCCCTCTTTATCACCCCCCCACCCCAGGGGAAATAGACAATTTGCATGATAAAACTCTTCCACCTTTCCCTTCTCCCTGCCAAAAGAAGTCCTGGCCCCAAATTAATCCTTTCTTTTGCTAATAGCTTCCTTGCCCCATCTATACAACCCCTCCAAGCTCCCTTCCAGTTGCTAGATGGAATGTTGCCCAATTCCTAAGTGGCCTAATCAAGCCAATTAGATCTTCAAATGTACACAGTTGAATTTTGTTTCTTAAGACTTGCTTGCTGCACTGGTTAAAATAAATCACCATTGAGAGAGTTGTGGTGTTATGAAGAGGGAGTGGACTTTTGAGTTAGAATTGGCTTTATAGTCTAAGTTTGTTGTTTTGTGCCTTTGTGACCTTGAGTAAGTCCTTAACTCTCTGAACTTAAGGGGACGTGAATATTAAATATGATGTGTATAAAAGGAATGAGCACACTTGGTACCTAGTACATGCTCAATAAACTGTCAATTTGCCTTCCTGCTTCCCTGCCTTCCTTTCTCCTTTCCTCCTTACTTCCACTCAGGCTTGCTTGCTTCTTGTGCCATTCTGACTTTCTTTTTTTTTTTTTTCACATCTTTATTGGAGTATAATTGCTTTACAATGGTGTGTTAGTTTCTGCTTTATAACAAAGTGAATCAGTTATACATATATATCTGTTCCCATATCTCTTCCCTCTTGCCTCTCCCTCCCTCCCACCCTCCCTATCCCACCCCTCTAGGTGGTCACAAAGCACTGAGCTGATCTCCCTGTGCTATGTGGCTGCTTCCCATTAGCTATCTGTTTTATGTTTGGTAGTGTATATATGTCCATGCCACTCTCACTTTGTCCCAGCTTACCCCTCCCCCTCCCGATATCCTCAAGTCCCTTCTCTAGTAGGTCTGTGTCTTTATTCCCGTCTTACTCCTAGGTATCCATCTGGGGAAGATTTGGAGGGGTAAAGAGTCAGGATGAGTGGAACAAAGAAGGAGAAGTCATAGATTCCATACGTATGCTAACACATATATATGGAATCTATGACTTCTTCTTTGTTCCACTCATCCTGACTCTTTACCCCTCCAAATCTTCCCCAGATGGATACAAAATGCTTTTCAACATTCCATAAATTCCTAATGTGCTACATGGAATGCAGGCATGAATACTTAGCTGATGTGGGCATAGGTCTGAAGTCACTTTCTGGAGGGAGCCCTGACTTACTACACATGGAGAGGCCGAGCAAGGAACATCCGTGTTTGTGATAGTCATTTTTAGTTCACCAAAAAGTGTGGTTAATTCTCACATCAGTAGTGAGAATTTTCATTTTCATGGATATCTGGGCTGTTCTTTGCTTCCTTCTTCTGCTGAGTTCCTTTTTAGATTTTTTTCAGAGTGCATCTGTAATTTGGAGGTATGTAGTACAGGGTTGCAGTACAAGTCAGTAATTCCAGAGTAGCATTCAAATGTCACCCCTTCCATCCCCTACTTTCTTGGCATCTGAGATGGTGTTGTGGTTTCACACAGTGGACTTGCTGTATCAATGGAGCCAGAAAGACTAAGAGAAACTGAGACTTGGAATTAGCATTATTTTGAGGTACTGGGTAAATAGAACCCAGCTGGGATGATGATGAGAGCTCTGTTATGTTGTTGGAGGGGGACTTCCCTGGTGGCGCAGTGGTTAAGAATCTGCCTGCCAACGCAGGGGATACGGGTTTGATCCCTGGTCCAGAAGATCCCAGATGTCACAGAGCAACTAAGCCCTTGTGCCACAGCTACTGAGCTTGTGCTCTAGAGCCCACGAGCCACAACTACTGAAGCCTGTGCACCTAGAGCCCGTGCTCCACAACAAGAGAAGCCACTGCAGTAAGAAGCCCATGAACAGCAACAAGGAGTAGCCCCCACTTGCCGCAACTAGAGAAAGCCTGTGCACAGCAACGAAGACCCAACGTGGCCCAAAATAAATTAAATTTAAAAAAAGATTATCTTAAAAAATATCTTTAAAAAAAAAGGTTGTTGGAGGGGCTCTCTCTCTAGAGGTCTAACTCAAATGGCTTCAAGTCTCAGGCAGTTAAGCAAATGAATAAAGGGGCAGGTGTAATACAATAGGAAGTGCTGGAGACTGTGGCAAACTGGAGAACATATTTTTGGTCTAAAGACATTCACCTTTTAAAATTTCAAATACTGATAATGCCAAACCAACTGTTAGTGGGCCAAATTTGCCCTATGGGCCATCTGTTTGTTACCTCCCCAAGACTTAACAGAACTTAATCTCTAGGAGATAGGACAACAGATAATAGTGGTAAGCCAGAGAAGTGGTCACCATCAGGAAGGCTTAACCAGATGTAAAAGGAGTTACCTGAAAGTCATGTTATAGCAAGCAGTAAGAGGGAAATAAGCCAGCAGTTAATGGGTTTCAGCAATGAGAGTGGCAAGAGGCAGGTTCAGTGAAGGTCTCTAAGCCCTCTGGGATAGTGGAGGGAAGAAAATAGAGTTCCCAACCAGGAAGGCCTAGGGTCTGAGAATGGTGATCATTACTGGGAATCAGAACTAGGATGTAACAAAGGGCAAGACCAGGTATCACTTATTACTGAATCACTTGCATATTGAACTCGTAATCCTTAAATCCCTTAGAAATATTTTTATTGCTTCTTGAAAACTGATTTTTAAACTTGCTTATATAGAGAATTTAGAAAATACAGAAAAGCATAATAAAAAAGAACTTTTGAACTGTCCCACTGAAGGAAAGACAGCACTGTTTGCAAAGCATGGGGCCAGGCAGGGAATCAACAGTTTCTGTCTTTGGGAAGAGGACTTTGGGATATGGGGGCAGGAAACTGGGTTAAGAGCTACAAGTGTGTTGGCTAGCCTTCACGGGTTACCTAGAGCAGGACTGATTTCATACTATTTTAGATAATTCATCATGATTTTTGGTTTGAAAATATTGTAGTTAAGAACCAGAATATAAAACCTCGCTCCTAGGACTTCCCTGGTGGCCCAGTGGTTAAAACTCCACGCTTCCACTGCAGGGGGAATGGGTTCGATCCCTGGCTGGGGAACTGGGAAACTAAGATCCTGCATGCTGTGCAGCCGAAAAAATTTTTTAAAAACCTAGCTCCTGTCTAGTTAGATCTTCAGTATTCATAATACAACCTAATCTTTTTAAGAAGTTGTGAATTCTCAGGATGTCAAATATCCATGTCTTACTAAAATGCATGTCCTAAATTCCTTTTTGGAAATTATGGACTATTTTGGATTATATACACCACTGATGTTTCACGTCATCGGATTATATTGTCTTAGAATAATTTTGGTTTTGCTAAATATATGTATAGAAAAATATGAATTTTTTTGGTCTTCAACTATTGGCCTGTTTTATGTAACAGGTGTGGGTCAATGTATGTGTTTTTAGTATAGGAGTACTTCCAGGGCAAGTAACAAGTCATTGTGAATATAACCATATGTCTCAGACCAAAATTAATTCTTGTCAACTAAGATGTTACCGTATTGAGTTCTAATTCTGGAGTTTGTATTCAAAAGCTATTATTTGACAATGATTTTGCACCAAAAAAAAGAGATATTTTAGAAGAGAAACATGATACTTAGAGGAGAAAATTTCAACTTAAGATTTTCTGGGCTAGTCTTAAACGGTACTCACATCTTTTCTAAAATAAACTACAAAAAATCATCCATCATATGACCATATAATGTGATTTTCACTGAATAGGGGCTTTGTGTATAACAGGTCTCAAAATGGGACATGTAAAACGTCAGATTTCCCATATGTGACTGCCACAATGAGTCCACTCAAGCATCCTAACACCTGATATTCTAACATTTATTTGTACATTTAGTTTTTCTTAAACTTCCTCTTTTTTTTCTTTTTTTGGTCACAGCCACAACTGCTTCAGCAATTTTGTGATTTTTAAACTTCCTCCTGCAAGAGAGTTTTAAAAACATGAATTATCTCTGAAAACTTGAAAAAAATGTAGTAAAAGTGGTAAGAAATTGAATTATAAGCATTCTTAAGAGAATTGATGCCAGGTATATTTTGCTCATAGGTTTTAGCTCAAGGTATTTATGTTGTAGAAATGATTTACAGTGGTAAACATCTCTAGCTGAATCATCAGTGAATGTTTAATGCATTAGTTAAGAGACAGCAACTTAGGAAATGTAGGTTATAATCTTAACTCTTTCCGATATAATTTCATGGTGTAAAGACATTCATTTCACTCTAAGTTATCTCAATTTTGTTTATTATGAAATTGGGGAAACGATTAATAAATATCCACTTAACAGTGTGGAAAAAATTAAAGACGTTTTATGGTATCACAGAAAGAAACAGCCTCAGAGTTAGAAGATCTGGTTTTTGAACACAGTCTTGTCACTTAAAATAGCTATTTTTTCGATCCCTGGTCTGGGAAGATCCCACATGCTGCGGAGCAGCTAAGCCCCTGCGCCACAACTACTGAGCCTATGTGCCACAACTACTGAAGCCCTCACGCCTAGAGCCCATGCTCCGCAGCAAGAGAAGCCACCACAATGAGAAGCCCGCCCACTTCAATGAAGAGTAGCCCCCGCTCACGGCAACTAGAGACAGCCTGTGTGCAGCAGCGAAGATCCAACGCAGCCAAAAATAAATAAATAAATAAATTTAAAATAGCCATTTTAATTTAGACAAACCATTTCATTTTCAGAGGCTGTCATTTTTCCGTATCTGGCAAATAGAAATAAAAGTAAACATCTTATTTACTTTGTAAGGCTGTAGGGAAAAGCAAAATAAAATAATGTTGGTAAAAAGACTTTATAAATTGTAAAGTGATATATAAATGTAAGTTATAATTTCAGAAATAACACCAGGGCTTTGCTATAGTATCATCTGCTTCAGCATGGAATTCAATATAATGCTGCTCTATTTGAACTGTTCAAAGGGGTATGTCATTGGCAAGGCTATAGCATGTTCATCTTTGCAGAAATTTTGAGGTTAGTATCATAATGAAATTCAAAAGATATTTATTTTAGAATTCTAGTTCTGTTAAGTCATATATATGCTATTTCAATGGTTTACATTTGTTTTGAGAAATATCAGATTTTTCCCTGTTCATGTGTTCTCCATTCCTTTCACTACCAGCCCTACTCCTGAACAATAAACTACAAACAGATATAGAAGCATCAATGGTCGCCTTCATGTCCCAGTCCTCTTGAAAATATATAATATAATCAAAGGGATTGGAAAAGATCTATGGAGCTGGCTATAGTAAAAGCGACATATAGTACAGTGATGGCTTGTTTTATTTGCCATTCCCTCTCAAATCAGACAAACCCCTGGTATTTCTAGGGTATAGCTGAATCTTTTTTTTTTTTTAAATCAAAAGCACATTTAGTAACATGATGAATATAATGAACGCTGCTGTATGTTGTATATGAAAGTTGTTGAGAATAAATCCTGAGTTCTCATCACAATAATTTTTTCTGTTTCTTTAATTTTATATCTATATGAGATGATGAATGTCACTAAACTTATTGTGATAATCATTTCATGATGTAAGTCACATAATTATACCTTAAACTTACACAGTGCTGTATGTCAATTATATCTCAATAAAACTGGAAGGAACAAAAGCATATTTAATGTTTCTATCCCTGTCTTCTCCCTCATAGTCCAGATTCTTATATCCAACTGCATACTTGATATTTCTATATTAATTTCAATGTTGGTACTTGAAACATGACATGGACAAAACAGCATTCTTGGCACCCTGTTTTGATACCCATCTCACCCAAACATGTTCATCACCCCAGTCTTCCCTATCTCAATTGATGACAGCATTATCACTCAGTTACTCCCATCACTAATCCCCCAAAGGTTTGCTGGGCCAGGCAGAGACAGTGCGACACAGAGAGCAATTTTTGTGTCTGTGTGTGTGTGTGTGTGTGTGTGTGCTTTCTAAGGTCTTGAAGTGTGGTTTTTTTTTTTTGGTATGCGGGCCTCTCACTGTTGTGGCCTCTCCCGTTGCGGAGCACAGGCTCCGGACGCGCAGGCTCAGCAGCCATGGCTCATGGGCCCAGCCGCTCCGCGGCATGCGGGATCCTCCCGGACTGGGGCACGAACCCGTATCCCCTGCATCAGCAGGCGGACTCTCAACCACTGCACCACCAGGGAAGCCCTTGAAGTGTTTTAATTTTTAAAAAGGGCATATAGTTTACTTACAATATTGTGTAAGTTTCAGGTGTACAGCATAGTGATTCACAATTTTAAAGGTTATGCTCTATTTATAGTTATTATAAAATATTGGCTATATTCCCTTTGCTGTACAGTATATCCTTGTAGCTTATTTATTTTATACATAGTATCAATAGTTTGTACCTCTTAATCCCCCACCCTTATCTTGCTCCTCCCGAGTTCTCTCTCTCCACTGATAACCACTAGTTTGTTCTCTATGTCTGAGTCTGTTTCTTTTTTGTTATAGTCACTAGTTTTTTTTTATTTTTCAGACTTCATATACAAGTGGTATCATATATTATTTATCTTTCTCTGACTTGTTTCACTAAGCATAATACCCTCCAAGTGCATCCATGTTGTTGCAAATGGCAAAATTTCATTCTTTTTTATGGCTGAGTAGTATTCTGTGTGTACACGTGTGTGTGTGTGTGTGTGTGTATGTGTACCACATCTTCTTTATTCATTCATCTGTTGATGATCACTTAGGTTGCTTTCATATTTTGGCAACTGTAAATAATGCTGCTATGAGCATTGGTGTGCATATATCTTTTTTTTTTTTTTAAGAAGATGGGGGTAGGAGTTAATTAATTAATTAATTAATTTTTACTGTGTTGGGTCTTCGTTTCTGTGCGAGGGCTTTCTCTAGTTGTGGCAAGCGGGGACCACTCTTCATCGCTGTGCGCGGGCCTCTCACTATCGCGGCATCTCTTGTTGCGGAGCACAGGCTCCAGACGCGCAGGCTCAGTAGTTGTTGCTCATGGGCGTAGTTGCAACGCGGCATGTGGGATCCTCCCAGACCAGGGCTCGAACCCGTGTCCCCTGCATTAGCAGGCAGATTCTCAGCCACTGAGCCACCAGGGAAGCCCCATATATCTTTTTGAATTGATGTTTTCCTTTTCTTCGGATATATACCCAGGAGTGAAATTGCTGGGTCATATGGTAGTTCTATTTTTAGTTTTTTGAGGAAACTCCAGACTGTTTTCCATGGTAGCTGCCCCAATTTACATTCCCACCAACAGTGTGAAAAGGTTCCCTTTTCTCCACATCCTCTCCAGCATTTGTTATTTGTGGCCTTCTGATGATAGCACAGAGAGGAATTTTAATAAGTCAACTTTGCTAGGTTCCTCCCTGTCTACTACACCTAGTTCACACTATAGTTATCTACAGTGGTAGTTTCCTTCTTGGAATAGGTCCTCTGCATTCTTTAGGCAGTTAAGGGAAACGTCAGAACTTCTTCCTGATTCTTTTGGGTTTTCATTGTTTTCAGCTTGGAAATAATCCACATGCCAAAGAGACATCTTGGGGTGGCAAATTTTGTTCCCCTATAGTACCTTTAAGAAAGCACATGAAAGGAAGTAAGGACTTGGCTCTATCTAGTACTGCCTTGCTGTCAGGTCTTTCATTAGTAACTTAAAATGTGTGGTCCTCAGTTTTCTTAGCTATAAAATAAATAGATTATAGAAGGTCATCTCTGAGGAGCCCAGCGGTTCTAGAATTCCATAATTCCATGATGATGATTTGTGTTTCCATTTATTTATTTATTTATTTTTAGCAGTACGCGGGCCTCTCACTGTTGTGGCCTCTCCCGTTGCGGAGCACAGGCTCCGGACGCGCAGGCTCAGCGGCCATGGCTCACGGGCCCAGCCGCTCCGCGGCATGTGGGATCCTCCCGGACCGGGGCACGAACCCGTGTCCCCTGCATCGGCAGGTGGACTCTCAACCACTGCGCCACCAGGGAAGCCCCTGTGTTTCCATATTTTTGTTGCAGGAAAGAAAGTGGGGCTGGAGAGGATGGTCACTTCCCAGGTCTCAGGTGAGTCAGCTGCCAAATGTGGGTTCTTGGCTTCTCGCAGGAAAGAATTCAGTAGTGAGCCATAGTAAAGTGAAAGGTTTATTCAGGGAGATACACACTCCATAGACAGAGTGTGGGCCATCTTGGAAGGTGAGAGAAGCCATGGGAGAAACACAATCCACAGAGTGTGGGCCATCCTAGAAGGCAAGAGAGGCACCAGGGTACAGAGTTGACAGTTTCTATAGGGCTGGGTAATTTCATAGGCTAATGAGTGAGAGGATTATTCCAACTATTTTGGGGAAGGGGTGGGGATTTCCAGGAATTGGGCCACCGCCCACTTTACTGCCTTTTATGGTCAGCCTTGGAACTGTCATGGTGCCTGTGGATGTGTCATTTAGCATATGCTAATGTATTAAAATGAGCATATAATGAGGCTCAAGGTCTAGTGGAAGTCAGCTTGTCCGCCATCTTAGACCAATTTGATTCTAACCAGTTTATGTAGTATCCTCTGGCTATGTCATTCTTTTAAAGGTTGTGCCCTGCCCCCTTCCTTTCTCATTTTCACCTCAGGATGAATTCTAGCACCATTTTGAAGCTCCTTGTTAATGGATGGGCTCACTACATCAAGAATAGGGTGATGAAAGGCACAGTTCTTGAGTTTAAGGTCCTAGCAGGTTGCTATAGGAGCTCACATACAGGGTTGTTGCTTTGAGTAAGGAAGATGAACAAAACCTGTCCCCTTTCTCTGTTCAAGGATTGTGACTCTATATACTGGTTTTGGAACTTCAACTTTGAAAACTAAAAGTTATTTAATAATTACTTTTGCAACATTTTCCCTCAAGGATATGTGAGGATGAAGAGCAAAACATAATTGCCAGGTTGCTTTTAAGCAAAGTTCATATTTCCCTCTATACTTCAATTCAAAACACAGAGAGAATTAAAAGGAGAACTAGGGTTGGGGCATATGCCTTTTAGTTATTGGCTCAAATGCGGTATTGCCAACAGATGACTTGTTAGATCAAGATGCCCTGCAGCTCAAAGCTATCAGGAGGTGTTTTTCCTCAAGGAATTTCAAAGGTTGAGATTTTTTTTTTATCCCCTTAGAGAGACTGTTTAACATACAGGATATCATTTCAGGATATCCCTGAAAGCAGAAAATAAATTTCTCATATGGAAGGTGCATTCCCTGCATCTGGAGGTAGAAGGACACACTTATCACCAGAGATAGAGAATTTAGGGTGGAGAAGCCTATATAAACAAACATTGTTACTACTTTAATTTACTACCCCAAGGACAAACTGTTTAGGTTCTTCACTAATTAAGCACCCAAAGCCCAAGTTTCTTTGTCCTCTCAATTCCTCACAAATTTATTGTTTCTTCTTCTCAAAAGTATAAAAGCTGTATGCTTTGGTCACTACCTAGATCCCATTTCAATGAGACCTCCATGTGCATTACTTAAAATTGTTTTTCTCCTGTTAACCTATCTTGTGTCAATTTTATTATTAGTCCAGTCACAAGAACTCAAGAAGGGTAGAGAAAGTTTCTCCCTCCTCAACAGTGGTAACAAATTATTGTTGTGGTGAAAATGTCCCCTTAAATAGGATTGTAGTATATTAAAAAATATATATATGTATCTGTTAACAAAAGCATAGACTGACAATTTTAAAAGATAGAGGAGGGCTTCCCTGGTGGCACAGTGGTTGAGAGTCTGCCTGCCGATATAGGGGACACGGGTTCGTGCCCCGGTCCGGGAAGATCCCACATGCCACGGAGCAGCTGGGCCCGTGAGCCATGGCCGCTGAGCCTGCGCGTCCGGAGTCTGTGCTCCGCAAGGGAGAGGCCACAACAGTGAGAGGCCCGCGTACGGCAAAAAAAAAAAAAAAAAAAGAGGAGAGAAATTATGATTACATTCTGTTCTTTTCCCATGAGAAAAATCACCACTTTAGGTAAGATGCAATGATTCTCAACTTTGGTGCTCATCTGAACTACCTAGGGAGTGACCGATTCTGCTTCATTAGGCTGGAGGTAGAACTTTGGGCTTTATCAAGTAATTATGAATGTTCTAAAGAGGGTTCTAAGCATCCCTGTCTGGGAGGAAGAGATTTTCCTCTACCCTCCAGGTTCTTCAGGCTGGTCTAAGAATTGACACGAGCACCTTAACAGGAGAAAAATCGAACAAAAGTTTAATAACATGTATACATGAGAGAGACTCAGGAAAACTGAGTAACTTGCCAAAATGGCCTAAACCCTCACCTTAAGTACCATTTTCAGCTGAACATAACGGAGCGTGTTGGAGGTGGCGGTTTGGGGTTTCTAAGGGGAGAAGGAAATTGACTTCTAGGTAGAAAAGCAAATGTTTGGCAGACAAATGTTTGCTGGGCCGTGCAGAGTCAATGGGACACAGAGGAATTCTAGCAAACAGACTTTCCTGTCTCCTAGTTATCTATAACTGGAACAGGTCATCTACCTACATTCTTTTAGGCAGTTAGGGGGAAAGTCAAAGTTTCTTCCTGAGTCTTGGGCCTTGATCATTTTTTCAGCTTGGAATAATCTGCATGCTAAAGAGACATTTTAGGGTGGCGAATTCTGCTCCCTGACACCGCAAAGGTTGAGAACAACAAGGGCAGGGGAAAACTCACTAGGTTAGAAGTCAGGAGTTTTACATTTTCTACCTGGGCATTTCCCCTCTTTGGGCCTCAGCTTCCTCATCTGTAAAAAGCAGGATCTTAGGATCAGTGGTTTTCAACTCAAGCTGCAAGAAGAATACCGATGCCTGGAGTTCCCTCTTTCTTTCCAGGTTCTGATTTAATTGGCTTTGGGTGGGGCTCTTCCTCTGATTCCCATGTAAGACAGGCTGGAGAAGCACCGTGTTAGATGATCTTCGCATTCCCTTCCTGCTCTAAAACTCAGTTGTTTCTAATAATAGAGGTAATTCTTGGCCATAAAAATAAAGTTAAAAAATTTGCCAGTCATCTGAATTGGATATATAAGTTTTAATTATTTGACTCTATGCAGGGATATTTAATTCAAAATGTAAAAATGAGTGTCTCCAAAACTAATTGGTAAAACAAACAAATCTAAGCAAACAAGATGCTTTAAAAAAAAAATCCTATGAGCAGAGGATCCAAGTTGTATGTGTAGATAAGGGATAATAAATTTCCAAGTTAATTAAACCTAGAATTTTTAGAAAATATGAAAGCATAACTGCACAGTCAGGAAATATAAAAATTAGAGTAGATCCTTGAGGAAAGCCAGGCAGAAAAACAAGCATATTTTTATATAGAGTCGTATTCAGGAAAATTAAAGAAAGAAAAAGACAAGCATTATACCAATGATGTAACTACTGAAGACATGGTGCAGGTGGTCTGGGAGAGAAGCTGGGTTAAAAGCACAAAGCTGTGAAGGAAGGCCTTACCCTGAGAAGAAGAATCTCAACCCCTTCATTGGAGTCAGAGGGAGCAGCAAAGGGTCCAGTGACTTGGGGGTGAGGGAAATGCAATCACCTCCCTATCATCAAATGGGTCACTTAAGAACAATTTATGTCAAAATAATCATGACACATGTACTTAGGGAACTTGCATTAAATAAAAGAATCACTAGACTCACTACTAATTCACATAAAAAAAGACCCAAAAATACAATCTTAAGGAAAGGTAGCCTAAGGAAAACAAGGAATGGAATTAATAGAAACCATCTTCCACTTTATATTACTTGCCATTAATCATACCATTTAATATTCTGATATCTAGTTGTTAATGTTCTGAGTTCTTTCTAAAAATGTAGTTTACATGGTCATTGTGCAGAACATTTGTAAGAGAGAGGAAAAACACACTCACACACTCTTCTAATCCCAGTACCTTGGTGTAAGTATCAGTAATACTTTGGGTATATATTTTTCCTTTTTCTTTTTCTTGTGAAGTTTGTATGAATTGCATCTGTAGATTTAGATGTGCAGATATGGAAGGTAAGATTTTGGCCCTCAAGTTCTGCACTCTGTGGTGTTATGCCTGAGACTGTTACTTTACACAGCAAAGGGGAATTAAGGTTGCAGATGGAATTAAGCAGTTAATCAGTTGACTTTAAAATAGGGAGATTATCCTGGATTATCTAGGTGGAAAAGGATGTGGAAAAGGAAGGCAGAGAATGAGTCAGAGAGATGTGACTACGGAAGAAGAGGCAGGAGAGAGTCAAACCATGAAAGGGACTCAAAACCTGCCATTACTGGCTTTGAAGATAGAGGAAGGGGATGAGTTCAGAACATGCTCCCCCAAATATATGCCTCTCTGACATATTGACTCTTTTGAGTTAAAGCCATGTGAAAAACGGCAGATAGAAGAAAACCACTCTGACTTTACTTTTTTTTTCCCTAAACGCAGGAAGTGAAATTCCTATGTGAAAGATATCCTGCCTATACCAGAAGGAAGGTACATTCTAATCATCAAGGACAGGAAGTTAAGATCAAGAGAATGCTATCCAGGGCTTCCCTGGTGGTGCAGTGGTTGAGAGTCCGCCCTGCCGATGCAGGGGACACGGGTTTGTGCCCGGATCCGGGAAGATCCCACATGCCACGGAGCGGCTGGGCCCGTGAGCCATGGCCGCTGAGTCCGGAGCCTGTTGCTCCGCAACGGGAGAGGCCACAACAGTGAAAAGCCCACGTACCGCAAAAAAAAAAAAAAAAAAAAAAAAAAGGTAAGAGAATGCTACCCAAACAGACTTCGTTAAAATAATTCCTATCTTCCTTTCGCTTGCCCACATAGCTGAGTCACTTTTCCACGACTGCCTCTTTGTTCAACCTAATATAAAAACAAGTTGGTGGCATAATATCTTTGGATCTTATTCCTTATGAAGGGTCTCGTGTGACAAAAAGCTTGTATTAAAAAAATTTGTATTCTTTTCTCCTTTTGATCTGTCTTATGTGGATTTAATTCTCAGGCCCAGCCAAAAAGACCCAGTTGGGGAGGGGGATATTTCCCTCTCTACCCCTCTTGAATTTTTGTGGCTGTACTAATAATATAATCGACACAGACAGATTAGCAGAGAAAAAGGAACAATTTTAATTCACGTGCATGGAGGTCCCATAGAAATGAGAGATGGGAAGTGGCCAAAGCAGGCCTTTTTTACACTTGTTAGGTGACTTTGTGAGGAATTGGCAGAACAATGAAGTGTAGGTTTTGAATGCCCAATTAATGAAGAATCTAAACAGAGTTTGGGCTTGAGGTAGTAAATTAAAGAAGTAACAATGTTTGTTTACACAGGCTTCTAGGCTGGAATTCCTTATCTTTGGCGACAAGGGTGTCCTTCTACCTCCAGATGCAGGGGTGCACCTTTCACATGAAACACTGATTTCCTGCTTTCAGGGAGACAGGAAGGTCAGAGTGTACCTCTTGTGTTGGCTGTTTCTTAAGTAACTTTAATTCAAAATAATCAATATGCCATTGAGGCACATTTCGGGGTGGCCTGCTGTGGGCCCCAGCAAACTTTAAGAAGTTTAGTAAATATAACAATTTGCCTCCTCCATAAGTCAAAGAACATGTGTGACCTCTAGGAGCTGGGAACAGCCCTCAGCTGATAGCCAGCAAGAAAACGCTAACCACTAAGAACTGAAATCTGCCAACAACCTGAAGGATAAGCAAGGAAATGGATTCTGCCTTAGAGCCTCCAAAGGAATGCAGCCTGCCACCACCTAGATTTTACCTCTATGAGATCTTGTTAGATTTCTGACATACAGAACTATAAGATACTAAATATATATGATTTTAAGCCACTAAATTTGTGGTAATTTGTTACAGCAGCAATAGAAAAGTAATACAGCAAGGAATGTTTTGTCTTTACTTCATTTAAATCAAAGTTTATCCAATACTGAATCCTTATTCTGTTGGGCTGCAGGGTATTCAATCCCAGACGTTTCTGAGGCCCTTTCCTGTACCGGTGACACACAAGGTTCCAAGGATCTTACTATGAGCCAAAATATCAGGGAGGCTCCCTTGGACCTTCTGCTATCACTGTTATCATCTGCTACCAATGAGATGCCATAGTCCCTGCCTTCTTGGTCCCATGTAGTCTGGTGGCAGCAGCAGAATCTTCACAAGGCGGGGGAAACCTGGGATCTAGGGTTCATCTCCTCTAGGCATCCAGGAAGTCATCCCCTCATTCCTCCAATCTGGATGTTCCATCATTACCTGGGAGCACTGGGGGGTTAGGAGTGGGGTTTTGGTTACCCTTTGTCCCTTTCTCAATTAGGGGAAATCTTCCCTCTAACAGTCTAACAGTTTTTGCTTTTATCCCAAGGACACATCCATCTCACCCCTAACATACATGTACACAGACATCAGGCCTGATACTGAGGTCATCTCTGATCTGTTTTTACCTCTCAAACTCCCTTGAAGCAAAGAATCATAATGGTCTGATTACTAGGAGTTGGGAGATAAATAAAATATAAATTAACATCTCAGTAGATTATTTTGCAATATTGATGCACTGGTAAGTTGGTTGTGTCCCTTAAAGGAATTTTTGCTTGCCTTCCTAGTGTCTTGGTATTTCTCAGAGGTTTGGTCACTGATGGTCTTTGACACCAGAGTCTGTCCCAGGCTGGTAACATAAAGCAGCAGCTCGCTGGATGGGTGATACATTTCCTCAGGCTTCTCAAGGTCAGGGTTCAGGGCTTCCCTGGTGGCGCAGTGGTTGAGAGTCTGCCTGCCAATGCAGGGGACACGGGTTCGAGCCCTGGTCTGGGAAGATCCCACATGCCGCCAAGCAACTGGGCCTGTGAGCCACAGTTACTGAGCCTGCATGTCTGGAGCCTGTGCTCCGCAACGGGAGAGGCCGCGATAGTGAGAGGCCCGCGCACCGCGATGAAGAGTGGCCCCCGCATGCCACAACTAGAGAAAGCCCTCGCACAGAAACAAAGACCCAACACAGCCATAAATAAATAAATAAATAAATAAATATAAAAATTCACGACATATTAAAAAAAAAAAAAAAAAGGTCAGGGTTCATAAACCTGGACTCTTGCTTTCCAGAGGGAAAAAATGACTCTCTTTTCTCCCGGCTCTGGCTATATCCCTCCCGCATGGGAGTTTTCTTTGACTCTGGTCAACCTCTGGGAGAATGGACTACAGAGAAGCAAGGATGGAGCAGGGGACCACTTATGTGCTTATGGCAATAGTCTAGGCAAGAGATGACAGGGGCTTGAATCAGGGCAGAAGTAGTAGGAGAGATAAATGGTTGGATTTTGAATACTTTGATGGGTAGAGCCAGTGATCTCATGTAGGGTATTAAAAGAGAAAGCCAAATATAAATAGGCTTCTTAGGACTCACCTGCCCTCACATAACTCATAGTTGGGCATCTGGAGTGACCTTAAATGACTTAAGAGAACATTCCACATCTTGAGATTGGAGGCGAGAGTTTAAGGGTTGTCACAGGAGAATTTAATTTTGGTAGTTAAAGAACTGGTTCTCCAACCTAAATCTGCACCCATATTTCTTTATTTTCTGATTCACCTCCTTTTCTGTAGTCTCTGGAATTTCATTATCTCCCAACTCCAGTTGGCATTAAGTTCCAGTTTTTTCTCCCATGCTACATCCATCACCAGGCAGGTTTTTCAGCCTTTTTCTATCCTCCCTTAGAGTACTCCAAAATAAATGACAGGTGCCATTTCCAGGGGAAAAGAATGCGGGAAAGTTGAAAACAATAGCCCTGTTTTCTATATACAGGCTTGATTTTTTTTTCTTTTTTTCTTTGCGGTACGCGGGCTTCTCACTGTTGTGGTCTCTCCCGTTACGGAGCACAGGCTCCGGACGCGCAGGCTCAGTGGCCATGGCTCACGGGCCCAGCCGCTCCGCGGCATGTGGGATCTTCCCGGACCGGGGCACGAACCCCTGTTCCCCACATCGGCAGGCGGACTCTCAACCACTGCGCCACCAGGGTAGCCCTACAGGCTTGATTTTAAGATGACTAAAAACTTAATAGTGAGATAAACACTTTAAGAAATACAATACTGCTCCATTACTGTTAGTGATAAATCTACTTTGTTTTATATTGAATCTTTCATAGCTCTAGAATCAAGATAATTATGATTGCAAAACTTAGCTCATGACTGATGAAAACTTAATTTTTTTGTTTAAAATTATGAAGGTTGGTAGAAGTAACAAAGTATTAATAAATGAAAAGAATCAGTACCGATATAGGGCAAGAAGTAGTGCCACTTTCATTCTAACGTAAAGTTCATTCTGGCTTTTAAAAAACTGCGGGCTATATTGCTGTTTTCCAGAGCTGTAAAAACTTGGGCAAGGTAGTTATCTTTCTGTGGCTTATTTTTCCCCTCATACACGAAATCTCAGCTCTCTTACTGCCTTTGATCTTAGGGGCCTCGGACAATTTAAAAACCGCATTTAGGGCTTCCCTGGTGGCGCAGTGGTTGAGAGTCCGCCTGCCGATGTGGGGGACAGGGGTTCGTGCCCCGGTCTGGGAAGATCCCACATGCCGCAGAGCGGCTGGGCCTGTGAGCCATGGCCGCTGAGCCTGTGCGTCCGGAGCCTGTGCTCCGCAACGGGAGAGGCCACAACAGTGAGAGGCCCGCGTACCGCAAAAACAAAAAACAAAAACAAAAAACAACCCCCCCCCCCGTATTTAAACAAATGTTTAGTGTCTAGCGTAAAATAGTATGCTTCATGACGAGTAGAAATACCAAGTACAAAACACAGGACACAGGTCCCTGCCCTTCTAGAGCAAGAAAGCCGCTGAAGTAGACCAGCCGTGAATTCAACTTTCAATCGGTACAACCTCTCCTTTATAGGCCTGAAACAAGTACACAAGCTGATCAAGTACATCAGATGCTGAGACTGTTGTGCGCACTCAGCCAGCTAATTCTTTTTTAAATTTAAAATTTTTTATTTAAAAAATTTTTACATTAATTAATTAATTAATTTTTGGCTGCATTTGGTCTTTGTTGCTGCGTGCGGTCACCCAGCTAATTCTTAAACTGCCATCCTAAGGCAGAAAACGCAGAATTCCATTATATTTTCACTTTTAAAGGGGTGAAAACAAGGGAAGTACATTCAAGTTTGCCACCTGAGGTGTTTTCAGAGGAGATTCCTTTACTTCTCCCCGAGAAGCTTTCCTAACCTCACCTGCTCCCCAGGACAATCCACACTTCCCTTCCGGGTTCTAGGTGAACTGGCCCACAGGGCACAGACCAATGGGTTCATTCCTTGTCCGCTGAGGGGCGGGCTCTCCAGCCTGGGCTTCGGAGACCCGCCCCCCGTACGTGGCGTGCGTGCGTGGCGCCGGGCGGTGGAGGCTGGTTTCTTCAGCTTGTGGCGCCGCCTGGCGGCAGCGGGGCTTCAATGTGACGGTCGGACCTGAGCGCCCGTCATGGAGCTGCAGAAAGAGGCGCGAACACCCAGGGACCCCGTCGCGCGGCTACCCCGGGCCTCTAGGTCTCGGAAGCCGGACGAGGAGGAGCGGCGGGAGGGCGGCTCAGCGCCGGCGGCGACTGCCTTGGACGCGGAGGCGGACGGGGCTAGTGCGGACGGACTGTGGGAACTGCCAGTGGAGCCGGCTGAGCGGAGGCCCGAGTGCAGCCGCTGCAGGTGACCGCCGGGCGGGGGCGGGGACTGAGGCCGGCGGCCGACTTGGAGGGGGATGTGTGTCGCGGTGGCTGCCGCGCCCTCTGCCGGGGAGGCGGCTGCTGCGGCTCCAGTCCGGGGGGAGCGCTGGTTCTGGCATCTCCGCGCTTGGGGCGGCAGGGTCCACTGGTTGACCTTGGAATCACTGTGAAATACCTGTCACAGCTCTTTCGTAAGAAGCCATTTCTCCAGGTTCAGGATTATTTAGCCTTACTTCTTCCTGCAAGACACTGAGCGGGTCATGGGATGAGCAGACAGAAGTTCCGCTGTCAAGAAGCTTGAGCGTCTGGTAGGGGAAGTAAGGCGTAATGACAGTAATACTTGTAAAAACACGTTTATGCTTATGTGACATAGTCATCTCACAGTGGAAAAAAAAAAGGATCAGAGGAGAGAGACAATCAAGGTGGCTATTACAGTAGTTGACATTGTATTCAGAATTATGAATTCACTTAGAAATATTTATTGAGCACCTACTGTGTGGCAGGCACTGTTCTAGGTTCCTAGAAACCTAGGCATGGATAAAACATACGTTATTTCTGTGCTCACTGGGTCACTTAAAGTCTAATGGGGAGACAATTTATTAAACTAGCAACACCAACAATTAACATTATTTGACCGATTGAATTATGCTGGTGTACTTTCAGGGTTGTGAGGATTGCTTTCCCTGCTTATTTGAATCTCATGCTATACAGATATACTATTATATTTACCTCCTGGATGTTCAGGACATTTCTCTTGGTTACTACCTCTCTGTTGTCCTTCACACTTTTAACAATTAGATAGTGTCTCTACTTCCTCACCTGGGAATCACTCTGTAATTTGTCCTCAGATCCTACGTGCCCTGAAATGGCTCTCACTAAAGTCACCATTAACCTTAATGAGGTGAAATCTAATGGATCCTTTTCTGTTCACTTTTTACTGGACCTCTTGGCAGAATTCTGCATTTGAAATACTCACTCCTTGAAACATTCTCTCTTTGGTTTCGCTTTGATTTATCTGACTTCTGTATCCTAGTCTTCTTTGCCTGTTCTATTAAAACTCTAAATGTTGGGCTACCTCAAGGTCTTGGTTCTAGGTTCTCTTCTTACTCCGTACACTTCTCACAGGTGATCTTACCAGTTTTCATGGCTAAGTTATCACCTCTACTCCAGTCTCTCTAGCTCAGACCTTTCTCCTGAGCACCAGATGTACGCATTCATTTAAACATTGAGTACTGAGTGCTTCGCTAATTACTGGTAATACCGTGGAGTCTTTGTCCACATAGAGTGTTCAGTTTGTTATTGGATACAGATGATAAACCAGTAAACAAGCAACTAAATATGTAATTACAGATTGGAAAAAAAAAAGAACAATGAAAGAAAGAAGTGGGATGCTGCCATAGAAAATAGCAGGATGGTGTCAGGAAAGATTTGTGAAGAGATAGCCTTTATATTGAGACTTGAAAGATAAGGATTCAACCAAGAGAGAAGTGTTCCAAGAAGGGGAACAGAAGGACAGGCTGGTTGATTGTCTTTAGCATTTGCATACTTGGAGTCTCTTACCAGGGCCATTTTGACCTTTTCCCAGAGCTGAATTGTAAGACCTCAGAGGAAGGATCTTGAGTGTAAGGATCTTTTTATATTTTCTGAATGTACTATGTGCAGTAGATACTCAGTAGACCTTTCACGAGGGTGAATAATTTGTGTCTAAAAGAGACTGTGTATTGGAACAGAAGGGGTGTGTGAATACAATTAATTTAAATAAGTTGTCTAAAGTTGTTAGAAGATAGCACTTAAGAATACTTCGGGGCTTCCCTGGTGGCGCAGTGGTTGAGAATCTGCCTGCCAATGCAGGGGACACGGGTTCGAGCCCCGGTCCAGGAAGAACCCACATGCTGCGGAGCAACTAAGTCCGTGCCCCACAACTACTGAGCCTGCGCTCTAGTGCCCGCGAGCCACATCTACTGAAGCCCACGCGCCTAGAGCCCATGCTCCGCAACAAGAGAAGCCACCGCAATGAGAAGCCTGTGCACTGCAACGAAGAGTAGCCCCCGCTCGCCACAACTAGAGAAAGCCTGCGCACAGCAACGAAGACTCAACACAGCCAAAAAAAAAAAAAAAAATGCTTCGAAGGGGTCTCACTAGGAGGTGGAAAGAAAAGTGTTTCAAATACAAATCCAGAGCTAAATTATGCTAGCTTTATCATGTAGTTTTTAGTCTACTCAGAACTGCTAGTTATAATAGTTTAAAAATTAGTCTTCTATGGCTAGCAAAGATTTATACTTTTTCTGATCTCCTCCTCTCTGCCCCATTAATAGACTTTATTTTTTAGAGCACTTTTATTTTATTTATTAAAAAATTTTATTTATTTTATTTATTATTTATTTTTGGCTGCATTGGGTCTTTGTTGCTATGCCCTACTTTCTCTAGTTGTGGTGTGCAGGCTTCTCATTGCGGTGGCTTCTCTTGTTGCGGAGCATGGGCTCTAGGCGCACGGGTTTCAGTAGTTGTGGCTCGCGGGCTCTAGAGCGCAGGCTCAGTAGTTGTGGCACACGGCCTTAGTTGCTCCGCAGCATGTGGGATCTTCCTGGACCGGGGCTCGAACCCGTGTCCCCTGCATTGGCAGGCAGATTCTGAACCACTGCGCCACTAGGGAATCCCTAGAGCACTTTTAGATTGACAGCAAAATTGAGAGGAAGGTACAGAGATTTCCCATATACTCTCTGCCCCTACACATACATAGCTTCCTGGTTATCAACATCCCCTACCAGAGTGGTACATTTGTTACAATTGATGGACTCCATTGATACATTATTATCACTTAAAGTTCATGGTTTACATTAGGGTTCACCCTTGGTGTTGTACATATTTTGAGTTTGGACAAATTTGTAGTAACATATATCTACTATTATAGTATTGATAGCATACAGAGTGTTTTCACTGCCCTAAAAATCCTCTTGGCTCTGCCTTTTCATCCCTCTCTACCCTCTAACCTGATCTACTGTTTAAAAAATAAAAATGACTTGCTGGGTTTTAGCTTGTTTTCAGTTTCATTTAGTTAATCCTTTAGAATTATAATTCATTCTGACATTTCTGCACTTTGTTTTTTCTAGTGAAATTTTCTACCTTTTAAAGACTCTTTCCCTTGGCATGCTATGCATTTTGTTTGTTTTAATTGGTTAGAGTACAGTTCTAGAATTATGGAGAATATTTAGGTGTTATCAATATAATATTTATAGCTCTTTATATTTTATTTTATTAGGCAGTTAGGGTTTTAACTAGTTCCCTGAGTGAACTTCTTTACATTTATGCTTATAATAGTTTTTAAAATTAAAATGCATTCTTAGATTTGAGTGATCAGTAAGCCACAATTATTTGGCCATTTATTTAAAACGCTATTCATTTCTCTAAACACATTACTATAATTGTCACAGCCTAAGGAGTTAGTTCTAGAGATTGGTTTTGTTCAGGAAGTGCAAGCTCAATTTAACTTCTCAGCAGAATCTTGCTCGTTAGAAATACAACATATCTTAAACATTAATGAAATATTCTTTAAAAGATCCCAAACTAATTTGTTATTGCAAGATACAGAATTTATAAAAAGTGTGTCCCTGTTAGAAGGAACAGCATGTACAGGAGTACATTGTATAGAGTACAGTGTATTTGGAGAGCGTGGCAGAAAGGAAGGAGAGACGAGGCTGCAGAGATTAATGGTGATTGCACTGGGAAGGGCCAAATAAACTGTTAGGGATTTTGAGCCTAAAGCACTAGAACCCAACAAAACAGCCACTGAATTTTTTTTTTTTTTTTGCGGTACGCGGGCCTCTCACTGTTGTGGCCTCTCCCGTTGTGGAGCACAGGCTCCGGATGCGCAGGCTCAGCGGCCATGGCTCACGGGGCCCAGGCACTCCACGGCATGTGGGATCCTCCCGGACCGGGGCATGAACCCATGTCCCCTGCATCGGCAGGCAGACTCTCAACCACTGCGCCACCAGGGAAGCCCTTAATTATTTTTTTATATCTTCTGTTTATATTCCTGCCTGAGGACAAGAGTTAGAAACCAGAAACCACTTGAAATTCATTGATCATAAGAATAATGGAATAATGTCTAAATACAGAGTATTTTTAAATTTGTCTGAGGGAGGAAGTCAGCAGGGAGAACATGTACGCAAACTGACACAGATAGGCCCTGAGACAGAAATTTTTCTCTCTCCAGTGCTTTCTTCTTACAAAAGTACAAAGTTGTAAGGATTATAATAAGCCACATCAATATATTTAGCACCCGTTTATTAAGCACTGGTCATCTGCAGGTTATTCACCAAGCCTAGGTGCTTTATGTATAATATTTTATTTATTTCTCATAACAGCATTCTAGAAATGATGATATCATTAGCTTTTAAATGATAAGAAGGTAGAGGTAACAATCAAGTAGCAGAGTTGGTTCTCCAGCTCCAGTCCACTTGGCTTCCAAGCTCTTGCAAATGCTTGGCTTTGCTCTGTGCTCCACGCTTGCTGAAGAAGCCTTATGATTTTGTTTGCTGAGTGGATGTAGTCACTAGTTGAAGTGCAGCCACTAAGGCTGCAGGAGTAGCTCTGATTTTCATACTTTTTAAGCTGAAGTATGTTTACTTCAAGCTTAGTAACAAGATTCTTGAGCTTTGGTATTCTTTAGCTCCTTTTTTTTTTAAATAAAAATTAAGATATATTTGTTGTATAATTTTATATAAGTTTAAGGTGTACATCCTATTGATTTGATACATCTATATATTGCAGTATGGTTATCACTGGTAGTGGTTAGCTGTTGTCACCTAATTATCATTTCTTTTTTTGTGCTGAGAAGATTTAAGATGTAGCCTCTTAGCAACTTTGAAGTATATTAGACAGTATTGTTGACTATATCACAATGCTGTGCATTAGATCTCCAGCATTTGTTCCCCTTGTAGTTCCAACTTTGTACCCTTTAACAACGTCTAGCTTCTTTATTCCATATCTTAACCTTTTCCGTATTCTTTAGGCTTGGTTATTCTGGAGAAGAAGGTGATGGGGATAAAATAATGAGAAAGCGAAGCAGGGAAGGTTGCAGGTGTTTAAGAAGAATACAGGAGCCACAAACTGGCAGCCCCACAGATGTTTTGTTTAAAACTATATTTTTACCAGGTTTTTTTTTTTTTTTTTTTTTTTTTGCGGTATGCGGGCCTCTCACTGTTGTGGCCTCCCCCGTTGCGGAGCACAGGCTCCGGACGCGCAGGCTCCGGACGCGCAGGCTCAGCGGCCATGGCTCACGGGCCCAGCCGCTCCGCGGCATATGGGATCCTCCCAGACCGGGGCACGAACCCGTATCCCCTGCATCGGCAGGCGGACTCTCAACCACTTGCGCCACCAGGGAGGCCCATTTTTACCAGTTTTAAATTACCAGTTGCTAATAGTTAAAAATGAAGATGTTTTGTATCAAAATCCAGATTTCTGTTTTCTGTGAGAATGGGAAGATCTAGCAGCTTGGGGGCCAACTTCCTGAGCAAAATAGTTGGCTGAGTGGAGTACTGGTTGTGCCTGTAGATCAGGTGTGATCTGTCCAGGTCGTCATTGCTCCCAGTCATTCCTGCTTAATTCAACTATGATTAACTGCCTGCCTCTCATAGGCCTTTGCTTTTTGATCTGGGTCTCATGTACGTCATTTTGGGCTGGTCAGCCTGAGCAGGAGGGTAAATCAGTCTGCAGGTTTTGTAGGTAGAAGTGAAAAATGGTAATTCCCAAAGCAATTAGTTTACAATAATTAAGATTGTTGAATTGGTATCAACACTTAGGATTAGAAAACCAACTATTTTGGTAAATTTAAAATAAACTGGATTATTGACGGTAATTTTTAGGGTAAAAATTTTGATAGTCTGCAAATTTAATTCTTTGTGCATTAACTAAGTTAATTTGTTCTTTCTTGTTAATATAGAAAATATGTTTATTCTTTGAACTAGTTCGTTCCTAAGATATGTGGGAAGCTAACTGAGTTACAAATTACTGTGCAAGCTAATCATATGTTCAAAGTTGAGCAAAGATGATATATCTCAAGAGGGAATTTTTTTCTTAATTAAGTCTCCAAAGAGGAGTGACCAATTTTAAGAAACCACTTTAGAGCTTTCTAAATGTTTGATTTATTTTCCCCAAGAAAAATAAGAACATTATTATTACCCTCTGATAGATAGAAGTTTTCTTCAAAGAATATCAAATCACATTAATTTTTAAGTATGTTTACATTTGCCCCAAATTAATAATTCATAGCTCTGTTAGTGCTTATGTAGTGAGAGAATATATTCCTTAATAGTCTAGTCTAAAATTTGTCTTTTTCATTTATTTTTAAAAATATGTAATGTATTTTATTTTTTTCTTCCAGTTTTATTGAGATATAATTGACATACAGCACTGTATAAGATGTACAATATAATGATTTGACTTACATGCACCATGAAATGATTAAGTTTGTTGAACATCTATCATCTTATGTAGATAAAAAATAAAAGAAAAAGAAAAAAATTTTTCCTTGTGATGAGAACTCTTAGGATTTACTTTATTTATTTATTTATTTAGGCCACTCTGCGTGGCTTGTGGGATCTCAGTTCCCCGACCAGGGATTGAACCTGGGCCACGGCAGTGAAAGTGCCGGATCCTAACCACTAGACTACCAGGGAAGTCCCAAGATTTACTTGATTAACAACTTTCATTTATAATGTATAGCAGTGTTAATTATATTATGTTGTACATTATATCCCTGATACTTATTTATCTTACAACTAGAAGTTTGTACCTTTTGACCACCTTCATCCAGTTCTCCCGCTCTCACCACTCCTCGCCTCTGGTAACTACAAATCATCTTTTTCTTGAAGTTTGTTTCTTGAAGTATAATTGCGCTTCAGCACTATGTTAGTTCTTGGTGTATAACATAATGATTCGATACTTCTCTACATTAGAAAATGATCACCACGGTAAGTCTAGTTACCATTGTCATTATACAAAGATATTATATAATTATCGACTGTATTCCTCACACTGTACATTTCATACAGGTAACATTTATTTTGTATCTGTCAGTATGTACATCTTGTATTTCCCTCACCTTTTTCACTTATCCTCTCACCCACCTCCCCTCTGGCAACAACCTGTTTGTCCTCTGTATCTAAATAAATTTGGCATTATTTTAAAAGATTTCACAGGTTACAAAGTGCTTTCTTACATGTGTGTTTTTATTTACTATATAAGACAACTTTGTGATTTAAATAGTTATTCTCTTTTATGTATTCTTAGGGTCAGGTGAGTAGTAGAGGCAGAACTGCTTTACCTTTCATATTTTCATTACTGCATCACGTAATAATGAATTATACTGAAATGAACAGTATGACTTTCTTTGTTTTCCTATTGCATATAATACATACTTCCAGTGAGGTGTTCCTTTGCCTTCTTCTAATCCATAGATTCTTTTATTTTTTCTTTGTCCATGGCTATTTTTAATTATTTTGGGGTGGGCAATTTTAATTATTGTCTTTTTTAAGGTCCACCTTTTACCTCCTGAATCCTTTACCTGCCTATGGTCAGCTTCTCATTTCTCTTGGTGGCTCTTCACATTTCAGTTAGAAAGGCAAATTTGAAGGTATTATTGATTTTTAAGATTTTTTTTTTTTCTCTGCTGAGTTTTTAGTTTGCTTGTTTCTTGTTTTTTGTCTACTGGAAGCCTAGTGGAAAAGTTGTGGGGAAAAAGGGAGCAGTGAAGTGAAGTAAGTAGAAGTGTTGCAGGATTAATCAAGGAAAAAAATGGAAAAGTATGGAATGATTCTCCTGACCTTGCAAAGAGTTAGAGAGATTGACCTGATAGAAATGTGTCTGATCTCACAGGTGTGACCCCTAGGAATAAATAAAAATAAGAATTAAAAAAAGAAAAAAAAAACTGAACAGACATACCAGTGACTGCACACTACAAGAGGAGGGAGTCTGCAGGTTAAGTCCAGGCAAGTTTCCAAAGAACAGCATCCAGAAAAATTAAATAGAATCCAGAGTTTCTACACTATATTGTCTAAAACGTCTAATTTTTGACCAAAGCTTACTAGACACAACATCTAGTTTTTGACCAAAGCTTACTAGACATGCAAAGAAACAGGAAAGTGTGACTCACATACAGGGAAAACAACAGCAAATAGAAACTGTGTTTGAGTGGATCCAGATTTTGGATATAGTAGAAAAATACTTCAAAGCAACTCTTATAATAGGTTCAGAGAATTAAAGGAAAAAAATTTAATGACCGTGACTCAACAGAGACTCAATAGAGAGTTAAAAATTATTTTTAAAAGTCTATGCAGACTGTCAGTGTAGGTTCATCATTTGTAACAAATGTACCACTCTGATGGGAGATATTGATAATGGGGGGGCTATGCATGTGTTTGGGCAGGGGGTATATAGAAAATCTCTGTAGCTTCCCGTCAATTTTGCTGTGAATCTAAAACAGCTGTAAAAAAAAAAGTCTTAAAAAAAAGAGATGTGTATGATCTACTTGTTTATGTAAATCTGTTACTTGGCAGGTCAATT
The DNA here is from genome assembly GCF_025265405.1 of Mesoplodon densirostris. Lineage (NCBI taxonomy): Eukaryota > Metazoa > Chordata > Mammalia > Artiodactyla > Ziphiidae > Mesoplodon > Mesoplodon densirostris. The sequence goes on along the minus strand of NC_082663.1, from coordinate 99,809,356 downwards.
AAAAAAAATCAGGTTAATATGTATATAACATTTATCATTTGAACCATTTATAAGTGTACAATTCAGTGACATTAAATACATTCATAATGTTGTGTAACTATCACTACTATCTATACCCAGAAAATTTTCATCATCCCCAGTATAAACTCTGTACCCATTAAATAATATCTTCTCATCCCCTCCTCCCCCCAGCCCCTGGTAATCTCTATTCTCCTTTCTGTTTCTATGAATTTACCTATTCTAGATACTTTGTATAATCATACAATATTTGTTCTCTGTCTGACATTTCACTAAGAATAATGCTTTCAAGGTCCATCCATGTTATAGCATATATCAAAATTTCATTTTTATGGCTGAATTGTATGTATATGCCATCTTAATTTATCTGTTGTCCATTCTTTTGTTGATGGACACTTGGTTTGTTTCCACTTTTTGGGTATTGTGAATAGTGTTGCCATGAACATTGGTATACAAATATTTATTCTAGTTCCTGCTTTTAATTCTTTTGGATATATACCTAGGAGTGGAATTGCTGGGTCATATGGTAGTTCTGTGTTTAACTTTTTGAGGAATTGCCAAACAGTTTTCCATAGCAGCTGCAACCATTTTACATTCCCATCAGCAATGCACAGGAGTTCCAATTTCCACAAAATTGAAGGTACACAGTTATCTGAGTAGTTAACAGAGCATATATATCACCCTTAATGTACTTGAAATTGAATCTTTAATGCAAACCCTCAAAGAAAGAAATCACTGAAAAAATGCAGCAATTACCATTGCTCCAGCAAAACATGGATTCTTTTTTATATTTTTATTGAGGTATACTACCTTTTACTGAGGTAGTTTTTCTAGATTCAGAGATTAAGGGCAAGTAAATAACTTTGCATGTGTTAATGTTGCAGGTCACCATAATTAAATTGCCTCATGATGGAGATTTTATAATTCTAGGGCTTTTAAAATACTCACTTTCCAGCTACAAATAAATATTCCATTGATGAAAAATACTTTTTTTAGGGACACCAAAATCGGTGGCTTATTCATAGCATTCTTGTGTTCTCTTATGTAGTAAAGTAACCCTATCTTAAACCTTATATACTTTTCTCCCTTATATCAAAGAAAATTCTCAATTCTCTTTTGCTCTTTTGAAGAAATGGACCTTTATATAAATTTAGGAGGAATATTTCCTTAATAAATCAGGTATTCCAAATCTGCATTTTAAAATATAGACAGCTTTTAGGCAAGGGAAAGGAGAAGAAAGAATAAAGAAAATGAAAATGTTTTCTAGTAACATGGTCCCTTCATTCTATGCTATTCTTTGTAAAATATCTCTACTGAGGTATAGCTGGTCCTTGGGACAATTTAACCTCTGACTCCTTGCTTTTCAGGATGGCCATTCATGCTGTTCCCTTAGTTGGCCAATGGCTAAGGAGCATAGAGTTCTGCTGCACATCGACCTGGAGGCTTAATTTGATGAATCATATGGGTAGTCTTTGTTCATTCTATCATTATTAATTCATTATCCAGTAAAGGCACAGCTTGGGTCATAGAAAAATAATTAAGAAATTGTTTCCTCTAGAATTCATAGTGAATTGAATGTGAGGGAAAATATGTCTGTGTAATAAATATTTAAGACAAATTATGAAAGTATAAAATAAGAGTTTGTAGAGCAAAGAGTGATTTACTTAACTTGCTATTAAGAAAGATGTTTATTTTTTATATTTGTTTTATTTCTATATAAGAAGACAAAGTAAATAATAGGATAACTGACTATAGATGATTACTTTATGACAGGATTCTCAGTTGATCTGTCACTTTGTCATTGCAGCTCTAGTAGGGGCTTTATATAGATGCTGTATATAGTCATCTCTCTGGACACAAGGCTTTTGTTTTCCAAGCATCTGGCTCCTCTGAAGGCTTCTTTAATATAATAACACTTACTAAAATTTTTCTTAGTTAAAGATCTTGTAGTAGGAACAAGCTTATCTCTAGGCCAGTGATCTCTAAATTATTTTGAATACATACCACAGTTGGTTAAAATATTTAGGATGTAATTCTAATAGGTATACATATTTATCTATGATAATATACATTCATCATATACTAATGTATGACTTGCCTCTTAAACCATAAAAAAATAGATAGAAGGGAAGAGATAATGGTGAAATAAACTATTTAAAAATGTTTTGCTAATTGTGATGGAGTCCTGGTCTTATTATTTAGTATTTTTTTTTTTTTTTTTTTTTTTTGCGGTATGCGGGCCTCTCACTGTTGTGGCCTCCCCCGTTGCGGAGCACAGGCTCCGGACGCGCAGGCTCCGGACGCGCAGGCTCAGCGGCCATGGCTCACGGGCCCAGCCGCTCCGCGGCATATGGGATCCTCCCAGACCGGGGCACGAACCCGTATCCCCTGCATCGGCAGGCGGACTCTCAACCACTTGCGCCACCAGGGAGGCCCCTATTTAGTATTTTTGAGTCATAATATATAGTTAAGGTAAGGTTTATGTTAGTAACTTACTGATAGTAAGATGTGATTTCACAGTTCAAATAATCTTTATAATTTCTACTTTTTAAAGTTATTGTCATCTGATTAGATTTATTAACTCTAATGAAGAGTTTGAAGTAGCAGTAAGAAAGGAACAGCTCTGCCATATACTTGTTGTTTATTTGTGATTATGTAATTAGAATTTCTTCAGTATGGACTCTTTGTGGGTATATATAGTTTCTTTGTGGGTGCTGTTGTTAACACTTCATGTTATGAAACTCCTCCTTTTCTATTAGGATACTGCATATTCTGACACATTACCATGTGATATACCATCCCACAGAGGGACTGTTATTCTGTGTACTAAATATTAGTTGTTTAATTATAAATAGAAGTGATAATATTGATACTATCTTTTTGCACCCCACTGGGATATTTTACTTAACTCACTTTGGACACCACTCTTCTAAGCATGCCTAGGTCAATATGTCTCATCTAAAGATATTTATTGTCTTTAGAGAGTTACTTCCTCTCCTATAACAGTGATTTTTTTTTCTAAGTCTATTGTTCCTCTACTCCTGAAGGCATTTATAAAATAAAATAATGTAGTGATTAAAAACAGATTTAAGGGTTTATGAGAATATCATTTCTTTTACACTTGAAGCAATCAGACATGGTTGAGATTGCTTCTCTTTATGAGATGAAATTTTATTATTATATTAATAACGAAAAGCTGTTTCTTCTTTCATTGATTATATTGGATATAGTTTCAAAAATGTAAAACCTAGAGTTTATTTTACAGATTATTTAAGTTTCTTTAAAGTGACAGTAGAGGGCACTGTGGCATTTCGTTTTTCAAAGTCTTAAAATTAGAAAGTTGTTGCCATTTTTATGTGTAATGCAGTGTATCTATTCAACTGATCTATTGAAAAGTAATGAAACTCTTTGTTCTTTGCTTTTTCACTCTATGGGACTAAAAATTTTTTGTTGAGTGTTGGAAAACTTGAGGTGCGTTATCTTTCTGGGTTCTACATTTGCTTTTGTTTAGTGGGTAAAAAAAATTCTTTTTAAGATAGTGCTTCTTGTAAATCTATTCACTGATCTTTTTTTTTTTTTAAGATTTAATTTTATTTATTTTTGGCTATGTTGGGTCTTCATTGCTGCGCGCAGGCTTTCTCTAGTTGTGGCAAGTGGGGGCTACTCTTTGTTGCATTGTGTGGGCTTATCTTTGCAGTGGCTTCTTTTATTGTGGAGCACGGGCTCTAGACGCGTGGGCTTCAGCAGTTGCAGCACGTGGGCTCAGTAGTTGTGGCATGTGGGCTCTAGAGCACAGACTCAGTAGTTGTGGCGCATGGGCTTAGTTGCTCCACGGCATGTGGGATCTTCCCCGACCAGGGATCAAACCCATGTCTCCTGCATTGGCAGGCGGATTCTTATCTACTGCGCCACCAGGGAAGTCCCGTATTCACTAATCTTTAAAGTATGCCTTATTAATACTATGAAAAAAATAGCTTTCAGTGAATATTATGTTAGAAATAAATTAAACTTTCAAATATTAATTAAACTTTTGGAAGATGTTTTTGTAGGTTTTAGCATCTCTAGTCATATGTCAGATATAATTTTATTTCCCTGCAGGCTGTCAAAGATAGCATACCCAGAGTGACAGATTACCCCTGTTTTACAGCATTCACTTCAGAAGACAGTCAGTCCTAGTCTGACAGGAAGCCTACGTATTTATTTCTACAACCTTATTGAGAAAAGAAGAAAAAGCTTATTTCATAAAATTTGTTCAGGGAAATTATTTGAAAATTCCATTTATATGTTAAGAATATAATTAACATTAATTGGTTGTATAGATTTTAAAGAAGATAAACCCCAGTGATAGAAAACAATATTTATAATACATTTTCAATGTGTTGTTAAGTGTAGAAGAGGGAAAAATCTCAGCTCTTACTTTGGTCATTCTGTTATAAGTTAGTTGAAAAATGGTCATAAATGATTACATTTTTATTACATTTGCCTGTGATTCAGTAGTTATTCACCAGAACTTTCTTGATATCTTATTACTAGTTCTATGGAGAAGGAAATTGAAAACCTCTGACACAGTCAGGATCATATAGCAAGACAATGATATTGTCAGTGACATATCTTAATAGTTATTCCCTAAACCTATACCCAATTTACCTGTTGATATTTATTCAGATATTAATTTTTCTTCCTTAGATCTATATAAATTCTAGAAGTAGTTTGATTTTTATTTTAAGATGAATGTTCATTATTTATAAATAATGATAAATAATAAATAATAAGGTTCGATGTGTAGTTATCTGATCTGTTTTTTTCCTGTCACCCATAATAGTTCATAGGGAGCAAGGAACTTTAAAAAATTTTTTTCTGGCACAGTGAAAACATACACATTCAATGAGGGCAGTAATCTTTCTCTCTTTTATTGTCCCAAGTGCCTAATGTCTGGTACATAGTTAGATGTACAGTAAATATTTGAATAAAATTTTGTTGAATTTACAAATTATTTAATCCATTATTGACTTGAAATATTTAAACCTTCAAGGATTAAGTTTGAATGTAGGGAGATTTTTTGTTCTTTGGAAAAAGATTTTATTTTTATTTAAAAATTTTACTTACTTTTTTGTTCAATTTTTTTAAACTAAAAAATACAAAAACAGTTCATCCATTTCTCCCCCTTCCATCTCCTGCCTCTGGCAGCCACCAATCTTTTCTCTGTATCTATGAGCTTAGGTTTTTTTGTTTTGTTATGTTTTTTTAAAGATTCCATATATAAGAGAGATCATATGGTATTAATCTTTCCCTGTCTGACTTATTTCACTTAGCATAATGCCCTGGAGGTCCATGTATGTTGTCACAAATGGCAAGATTTCATTCTTTTTTTATGGCTGAATAATAGTCCATTGCATATATATCACAATTTCTTTATCCATTCACCTACTGATGGACACTTTGTCTGTTTCCATATCTTGGCTATTATAAATAATTCTGCACTGAACATGGTAATGCAGATATCTTTTTGATTTAGTGTTTTCATTTTCTTTAGATAAATATCTAGAAGGGGAATTGCTGGATCATATAGTGGTTCTATTTTTAATTTTTTAAGGAATCTCCATACTGTTTTCCATAGTGGCTGCACCAATTTATATTTGCACCAACAGTGTAGGAGGGTTCCCTTATCTCCACACCTTCTCCAGCATTTATTGCTATTCTCCTTGACAGTAGCCATTCTAACAGATGTGAGGTGATATCTCATTGTGGTTTTGGTTTGCATTTCCTTGATGATTAATGATGTAGAGCATCTTTTCATGTACCTGTTGGCCATCTGTATATCTTCTTTAGAAAAATGTCTGTTCAGATTTTATGCCCATTTTTCAATTGGATTGTTTGTTTTTTTTTACTCTTGAGTTGTATGAGTTCTTTATATCCCCTTATGAGATATATGATTTTCAAATATTTTCTCTCAGTCTGTTGGTTGTCATTTCATTTTGTTGATAGTTTCTGTTTCTGTGCAGAAGCTTTTTAGTTTGATGTAGTCCCACTTGTTTATTTCTGCTTTTGCTTTTGGTATTAGATTAAAAAAATCATTACCAAGACCTAAGTCAAGGAGCTTACTGCCTATATTTTCTTCTAGGAGTTTTATGGTTTCCAGCCTTACACTCAAGTCTTTAAACCATTTTGAATTGATTTTTTGTGTATGGTATAAGGTAGTCGTCCATTTTCATTCATCTGTATGTCCAAGTTTCCTAACACCATTTAGAAGAGACTGTCCTTTCCCCATTGTATATTCTTGGCTCCTTCGTTGTTAATTAATTGACCATACATGCATGGGTATATTTCTAGGCTCTGTGTTCTGTCCTGTTGATCTATGTTTGTTTTTATGTCAGTATAATACTGTTTAAATACGAGGGCTTTGTTAGTATAGTTTGAAATCAAGGTGCACGATGCCTCTAGCTTTATTTGTCTTTCTCAAGATTGCTTTGGCTGTTTGGTTTAATGGTTCCGTACAAATTTAAGGAATTTTTGTCGTATTCCTGTGAAAAATGTCATTGGAATTTTGATAGGGTTTGCATTGAATCTGTAGATTGCTTGGGGTAGTATGGACATTTAAAAAATGTTAATTTTTCCAATCCACGAGTACAGAATATCTTTCCATTTATTTGTGTGTTCTGCATTTCCTTTCATTAATGTCTTGTAGTTTTCAATATACAGATCTTTCACCTCCTTAGTTAAGTTTATTCCTAGGTATTTTATTCTTTTGGAAAAAGATTTTAAATTGAGGAGAGCAGTTTCTCTGCACTTATTCACTAGTTTGGTAAGAGATGGTTTAACATTTGGATAGCTAGTCACCAGCATAGTACATGCAGACAATTGTGGAGTAGGAAAGTATGAGAAAAATTGCTGTTAATAACAAATAAGCAGAATTCTTAATTAATTAATAAGGGGGTTAATAAAGGGGACATGCTTTAAAATACATGGGTAATGATATTTTATGAGCATGTTAAAGCATAAACCAAAACAATTAGTTTTAGCTTAAATGACAGTTAACAGTGTTTGTACGTAAGGTGCTTAGCTGTTTTTTTTTTTAAGTAAATATTTTCTTCAGTAAATATTTTCCCCCCTATATGGTATTGCTTACCAGAAAGGTCACAAATGATAACAAAGGAAGATCTGAGGGAATTCCCTAGTGGTCCAGTGGTTAGGACTTGGAGCTTTCACTGCCAGGGCCCAGGTTTGATCCCTGGTTGGGGGACTAAGATCCTGCAAGCTGGACGTTGGGGCCAAAAGGAAACAAAACAACAAAAATGTCAAAGGAAGATCTGAGACTCTGAATTTCATTTATAATACAAACTAATTGCTTCAGTACTAGAGAGGAAGTGAAGGAGAGATCAGTATTTGATATGTAAGAAAATGAAAGGATAGGATAAGAAATTGTGTAGGAGGAGAAAGGAATTTCAAGGTCGAGGTAAGAGGGAATGCAAAGGTATTCCCTCATGTATTCAACAGTATTTATTGATAGCTTGCTATGCAAGGTGCTGGGATATAAAAGTGAAAAAAGTAGGTCAAGTCCTTGCTCTTAGGTAGCTTACATTGTAGAGAAGGAAACCCACCTTAACATAACATGATGTCAAATAGTGATAAAACGCCTCTTTCTTACTAATTAGGTTGAACATTCTTTTTTATTGCATTTTTATATTTTTAAAAAACCAGCTTTATTAAGATACGATTCACAGACCATGGCATTTATCCTACTAAAGTGTATAATTTAGAGGTTTTCTGTTATATTAGCAAAGTTGTGCAAACACCACCAGTATTACAATGATTTTAGCAGATTATCTTTGGGTATCTCTTTACAACATCTTTCTTTTAAGCTGCCTTCTTCTTTTGGTATTGCATCCTGTCCATTAGGCTCCACTAATTATCAGTTGATCATTTTATCATTTCGATACAGTGCCCTGGAGAATAAATTGCTCAGCAGTCTGATCCAGTTAAATTTGGAGAGGGGTAGTTTTTGAGGCCACTCTAAGTTTTTTTCTGACTGCATGTGTATTCTTCCTAGCTGCCTCTTTCCATGGTTCTTTCTGATGAACGAGCTGGCCTATGATTTAGCTGTTGCTCTTAATTAAGAAGAGTTATTGTTTTTGAGAGCACCCTTAGGCTTGAACTTCTCACACTCCATTTCAAATAAAGTCAGTTACTTTGGGGAGAGCTTCAGAGCTCTCTTTTCTTATAGTCTGCCTCTCCTCCAAGGTGGATTCTCTGAGTCACTGTTCTGGGCACAGGGCTAGTCAGTAGCCTCTGACTTGCTGCTTCTGGTGTAGAACTGTCCTACAAGTGAACTGGGGTGAGAACACTTGGGGTCCCAGCATTTTCAGCCTACTGCACTGTGGTAAAGCTTCTGTTTTTTAAGTGGAGGCTGGGTGGAGGAAGGGAGACTGCTCTGTTGGCCACACTCACCGGGAATTTATTTTCTTCAATTTGGAGTTGGAAGGATGAGAAATGTTGATGGTCTACCTTTCTCTGTGACATATGGTAAGTCTTGATTGAAAGCTGAGAGGAAGCTCTGTTCTCTTGGCCACACTTACCTGGAGTGGAGTTTCTGTCAACCTAAACTGGGGCAAGGTAGTAAATGGGTTGTGGCTCAAATGCCACAAACTATCCCAATACCAAGTTTTCATAGATTTTCTTGAATAATGTTTCTTCATTTGAATATGCCCTTAGGACAATTTCCAGAGACTTTATTTTTTAAGTTTAAAAAAAAAGATTTATTTATTATTTATTTGTTTATTTTATTTAGTTTTGGCTGTGCTGGGTCTTAGTTGCAGCACGTGGGAACTTCGTTGAGGCACGTGGAATCTTTTGTTTGTGGCGTGCGGGCTCTTTGTTGTGGCGTGCGGGTTTCTCTCGTTGTGGTGCATGGGCTTCTCTTGTTGTGGCGTGTGGGTTTTCTCTTCTCTAGTTGTGGCACGTGGGTTCCAGAGTGCTTGGACTCTGTGGTTTTTGGCACACAGGCCCTCTAGTTGAGGCGCACAAGCTCAGTAGTTGTGGCGTGCGGGCTTAGTTGCCCCGTGGCATGTGGGATCTTAGTTCCCTGACCAGGGATTGAACCCACGTCCCCTGCATTGGAAGGCGGCTTCTTTACCACTTGTCCACCAGGGAAGTCCCTCCAGAGACTTTAAATTGTTGTTTTATAAAACAGTATTTGTCAGTTTTGCTTGTTTCACTGGAGAGTGGGTCTCTGAAGCAACTTTCCCTGTTATCCTGGAAGCAGAACTCTCCAAACTATTTAATTCTAAATCTTCCTAAAAATCAAACATGTCCTTCCAGTAAAGAAATTACTATCCCAGGTAACTTTTTTTTCCCCCATGAACAGAGGTTTTGGTCAGACATGAAACCCAGAGCTATCAATAGCTAAAGCAGTTCTTTGCACTATCCTAACTGTCATACTAAGGACTTTTATAATTACTATATATGTCATGAGCTAAAGATGTTATTTTAAGTGTTTATTTTACCTAGTTTTCTGCTACCCACAGAAATCTACAGCTTTCACTCAGCTTGTTTACTTGTTGGATTTTGCTGCTGATATGTAGATGCTTCCTGCATAAGACATATGACATTTTTGCATTTTTTCATATTCTTAGAATCATATAATTTATAAATATGTAAGTTGATATCCAGTTAAATTCTGATTTTTTAAAAATGGCTTCATCTGATCTTAAATTACATTTTATAAAAGAATTTTAGGGCCTCCCTGGTGGCGCAGTGGTTGAGAGTCCGCCTGCCGATGCAGGGGATACGGGTTCGTGCCCCGGTCTGGGAGGATCCCATATGCCGTGGAGCGGCTGGGCCCGTGAGCCATGGCCGCTGGGCCTGCGCATCCGGAGCCTGTGCTCCGCAACGGGAGAGGCCACAACAGTGAGAGGCCCGCATACCGCAAAAAGAAAAAAAAAAAAAAAGAATTTTACTGACATCTGATCATGCATTGCAGTCATATAAAAATATCAGAAACTTAGGGACTTCCCTGACAGTCCAGTGGTTGAGATTTTGCCTTCCAATGCAGGGGTTGTGGGTTCAGTCCCTGGTTGGGGAGCTAAGATCCCACATGCCTCGGGGCCAAGGAGCCAGAACATAAAGCAGAAGCAGTGTTGTAACAAATTCAATAAAGACTTTAAAAAAATGGTCCACATCAAAAAAATCTTTAAAAAAAATCAGAAACTTAAACTTTTAGAATTCTAATGTATCTCATTCTCTTCCTCCTCCTATTGAATGGGAAATCCTTTCTAATTTCAGCCCTTGATCTGTTTGTCAGTATACGTAGTTCCATTAGTCACTGCTCCTGTGTTTACTTATGTTTAAGTGGTCTTCTTGGGACCACTGAAAGACTCTCCATTCCTATAAATCTGCTCACATTCCTGAGAAGGAACCCATTGTAGGACTGAGTAGTCACACGGAATCATTTCAGACATCACTGGAAAGCAAGTATATTGATTTTCCTTTGGTTAATCATCCATTCTGGGTTCAGTGGTGGAGAGGGCAAGTGGGGTCATGTTGTACAATACATTTCTACCTCTCCATAAGATATTATCTAGAGGATTTCTTCAGCAGGAGCAAAGGTTTGACAGTTTCTTGCAGAATGAGGTGGTAGATATAATTGAACCAATTTACTCACACTGTGTTTTATTAATATAAATATTTCTTACCTTAGGCTATAACTCAACATAAGTAAAATTGAGGAAACAGTTGATAGCAATCAGTTTTCTGGTAGTAAGTATGCTGTTGGGAATTGCCTTTAATATAACATTCACTTGCATACTATTGTAATGGCATGTAACATCTGCCTATAATAGTGATCCATTGTGAAAATTTACTACCATCATGTACTGTATTTGGCCGTTTGTTGAATTTCATATTATAAACATACATATTAAATATAGGATATAATGGTAAACTATCCATGTATATTCCTTCAGTACCTTTGGAAGGACACAAGAAACTAATCACTGGTTGTCCTTAGGGAAGAGAATGCACCAGGCTGGAGGACTGAGATGGGAAGTATACCCTTTTATTCCATCTGAATTTTGTAATAAGTATTTTTGAAACAATAGTAAAGCACTAAAAAGTAAGTAAAACAACAAAGTAAACAATAACAAAACGGAAAACAAATGGATAGACTGGCATTCTGTGGATATAATTCTAGCTAAAAATACTTTGGTGGCCCGTTTGGGTTTCTTCTCACAATTGGTAAGCTCTCCATGTTGACTGATGGCTAAGTTTGATTAGAACTCTCTTCTAGGTGGTAATTATATTCTAATATTTTATCATCATTTTGTTCCCTCCAACTTCATATGATTTAGATCAATTGCCAGGTTTCTCTTTGACATGAGATCTGTTCTTGATTTGGAATGCAAATTATTAGAAGTGTTTCTTCATGAATAAAAAGACCATGGTGGTGACTTATGAGTATTCTTCCATTGAAGGTAATTAAGGCAAGATTTTTTGAGGTACTTTGATCTATATGGATGGTAAAAAATTTACTTGAGTCTTTTTTCAAATTCTCATATTGAAAATATGATTGATTAAATTCATTCTTGGTATCATTTTAAAAGTGCAGCTTTAGCAAATCTATATAATGAAGTGAGATTATGTTTGAATTTTAGGTTATTGGTATATAATTTTATTTTAAACATACAGGTTTTCATTTTTTTTCTGCCCTTTAGCCGACCTCAGAAAGTGTGTTTGTGTCCGTTTCTACCAGTGCATCCTCTACACATCTCTACCCACTTGTACATAATTCAGCATCCAGCAGAGGTAAGATGTTATAAAATACACAATTTCAGATAGAATATTAGGATACAAGAGGAAGCATACAGATGAACATACTCATCCCTTTCAGCTCTTCAGCATTTTTGAAAATAAATTGATGATAAATGCTATCTCTTTGGGAAAAAATAGTTTCTTTTATATATTATATGATAGTATAGTATCATATGCTTTATAGACAGACAAAAATGTGTTATTTCCTAAAATGGTGTTATTTCATAATAAGTACATTACTGAATTGTATAATGAATATTGAATACATAGAAATTTAAAACTGCAACAATTTTGTATAGAGGAAAAAAATAAATTTTGTGAGTAGAGAGCTAAGAAATTATTGCTTTTTAAATTTTGGTCATAGCTTGTATCCTTTGATGTCTTTTCTTGTTAGGGCAGAGGTAATGCTCAGCATTTTAGTGTTATAAAATCAATGCGTAAAATAAATTTTTTACTTCTTTAAGTGAATAGAACAAATATGTATATTTTACATGTATATATAAAAATAAATATATAAAAAATATGTGTATGTGTTGTATAGAAAGACTTTTTAGTTAATAATTTCATATGTTGGTGAGAATTATGCATGTGCTAGTGTGTATGTATGTTAGTAACTCTTGATTAACTGCAGTAGTGAAGAGAGGAGGGAAGGAGATCATAGAAAACCAGAAATTATCATCAATACCAAACTAGTTGATGCATGGTACAAAAATGGTTTTAGTGTAAACTGAAGTTAAAACTCTTCCAGGCTTTTGAAGGAGGAATGATTTTTTCTTAAATTTCTGAGGTGTATACCACTTGAAGACTTTAACAAAGACATTAAAGGATATTAATCTGTCACTTTCCTTTTCTAAATGATGAAACAATTATTCTTTTATTGCAAATTATTAAATATTTCATTTGTTGGGCAAGCTTTTTTTTTTTCAGTGTTAACAACATGCTTTTGTCAGGATTGTGACACTTTAATCACTAGCATTATTTTACTGCGTTTAAACTTACAACACGGTGCAGCTCAAATTTACATAAAATGATAGCTTACTGGCCCTAACAGTTGTGGCTAAAACTTGACTTTTGATGATGAGTGCTGTTTTCATTTTGCCATATACATGGTATGGGGCCTTTTCATTGTTGTATGGTTCCAGACATAAGATGGCTTTTAAAATGTAGGTGTTTTCATAGATTTGTGGCAGTTTTAATGTTTTCATATCTCTTATTTGTTCCTTTTTTTCTTCATTCCTCTCTTGTCCTCCACACCCCCTCCCCCACTTTCTCCTCCTTCTCTCCCTCCTTCCCTTCCTTCCTTCCTTCATAGTTAATTCACAGTTTAGATGATTCATCCATAATTGTGTGCGCTATAAATGTATTTTATGTATGTAAAGTACATCCATATTGTTTTTCCTTAAAGTTCCAAGGAACTTTACAATCTTAATCTAAGTCAGTCATACTTGGCTGCCTTGTGCTTAATCTCAGCATACTGTTTTCAATAAAAGAATAGGCCAATTTGATGACTTCCCCTAAAAAATGATTGAAAACCATTTGGATAGGCTCTAGGAGAGGGCTTTGAGAAAAGAAGACTTGGCGGAGTGGATGAAATGGAGGTGATATGATGGAGCATTTCAAAGAGTAGGTATATGCATATAGAAAATTACTTAAGGATAAAAACAAAACAGTTATCTCAAGAATAACAAAAAACTTTACAAGAAAGAAACGTTGTGTTAAATTGCTTGGCCTTTTGTGAACAACGTATATGTAGGCATTAATGATGTAAATACTGTTTATTGATTTAACTAAAAATATTAGAAGATGTAAGGGTGAGGAGTGTTGTAAGAAAGCTAAATTTTCATTTATTACGAGAGGCTGTAGTTATAGAATGCTATAGTTAAGAGTAAGGCTCAGGAGTTTAAATCCTTAACAGCTCTGTAAACTCTGTAACCCTGGGCAAGATAATTAACCTCTCTGTGCTGCAGTTTTGTCATTAGTGAAATGGACATAATAAAAAATATACTTCATTACTTGTTTGTGGTGCATAGTAAATGAATAATATATAAAATGCACTTAGAATTATATACGTTAAAGTTAGCTATTATGGGGCTTCCCTGGTGGCGCAGTGGTTGGGAGTCCGCCTGCCGATGCAGGGGACACGGGTTCGTGCCCCGGTCCGGGAAGATCCCACATGCCGCGGAGCGGCTGGGCCCGTGAGCCATGGCCGCTGAGCCTGCGCATCCGGAGCCTGTGCTCCGCAACGGGAGAGGCCACAGCAGTGAGAGGCCCGCGTACCGCAAAAACAAAACAAAACAAAACAAAACAAAACAAAACAAAAGTTAGCTATTATGATGATAATAAATGGTAGTTTGTGGATAATATCTGAAATTGATGAGAAATAGCAAGACATATATAGAAATATGGACATAACTACTGGAAGAAATAGCTAGAAGAGCTAAAGTGATTGCCTCTAGGAAGTAGTATTGGGGAGTGTATTTGGGAACATTACAAATCTTTAGGCAGCATTTAATTTGACTATTATACATGTGTTACATTGACAAAAGTTTGGAAAGTGATTAAATTATGTGTCGAAGTCTCAATAGTGATGGTAAGGAGGGAAGAAAACAGTATGAGACACTGGAAAATGTCCTGAAACTTCCCTCTCACCTATCTCCTGCTAGTTCCATGCATATAGGAGCTGCTCCAAATTGTTGTTTTCAGGCTTCCTCAGAGTGCCAGCCTGCTACATGTTCTTTTTAGTTAAAATCCCAGCAAATTCGGACTCTTCTGTTTCCTTTTTGAACTTTTTATTAGGTAGATCAGTTTAACTACTCTCAGCATCTGTAAATTTACCTTTTACATGCTATTTTAATCAATACTTCCAAGACCCAGGGGTGACAGAGGTGAACACAAAAATGTCCCTGAGGGTATATCTATGTGTGTGTTTGTGGTTGTTGAATACTGTTACTACAATACTTTTGGATTCTGTTTAAACGTAAATAATGTAATTATAAATTTATTTTAAATTACTTTTATAAATTCATATATAACTTTATTATTTTGTATATTAATTTACTAAATAACTCTGATATTCCTAAAGGAAAGTAAGTAATATTTGATATTCCTTTAGTACATTGTGTTTTTTACAGACACAAGTTATTCACTGTGAGGATATGTATATGCAGGATTATATAAACTGGTAAAGATAACATTGGGCTCTATGTAAGTAAACTGATTAGAGAGGGCCTCTGTCACTTATTTGATCAAGCATGACATTCCCAGATGGGCCAGTGGAGAAGAGCCAGGCAGTGACTGAGCGCTATAGACCAAAATAACCAAGAAAAGTATGAGGCTAAAGCAGAATAGCTAAGCACCTGACTTTACTAAGGATTAAGAATGGAATTCTTGTGGCAACCAGAAAGGTGGTTTTTAGTGTTGGAAGTTAGAACGTTGAAAAAAACCCACTGATTTATGGTGAACGTTAACTATGATGATAGTTAATGCAATTTACAGAAATGGTCACCAGCTTTTTTCACACTAAAGTTATAATTTTTTTCTCTTTCCATACTTTATTCCTTGGAAGGAAGGCCATAAATCCAGCCCACACTCAAGTAGGAGGGAGAGATTAAACTCAACCTCCTGGAGAGGGGAGAGTTTATGTTTATTACTTGGAATTCTTCTATGAGGAAGATTTGTCACTTCTCTCCCATTTATTTATTCAATCATTTATTTATATCAGTCTAGACTCTGTATTTATTTTATACTTTGGGTTATAATCCAAATACTGTTATTTTATTGCTCAAGTTGTTCCATTGGGTGCTCTTTAAGATTGGCTTCTGTGTCCCTTTGATATGCTGTATTTTTTTTTTTTTTGAGCACTTCCTTGCTTTTGGGGCATAAATATCTAGGCAGTTATCTTCAAGTTGACATACTAAAAAATGTAATTACTGGTGAAATAAAAAGTTTGTCAGAATAAATGAATTCAATTTAGTTAAACACAAATTTACATTTTCATAATCTTTATTATTTAAATTAATCTTATCCTTTTTGATCAGTAAACATGTAAACACACCCAAATAGAATAAAAATATACACTTGTATTATATTTAATACTGATAAGTCAGAGAAACTGTAGCTCTTTTTATTAAACTGTGGTCTATAGTAAAAGACTTGTGAAAATTATACATAATGCTGTGAATCAGATGTTCATCAAAAAGTTTTAAAAGCGTGTTTATCTAATTAGAATCTACATTTTAATTAATTTTTTAATTACAGGAAAACAAGGTGTTGCGGACAGTTCCTCTGCTAGCAGCATGTCTCCCCCAAGATAAGTGTAAAGTCAAGATTGGTCGTCGCTTCAGTGAGGAAAGGTAAATTAACTTTTAGGGCAATTTAAATGAATTATTTTTTTACTTTAAAAATGGTTTCCTTCAAGTTATCTATTAGACCTAGAACATGGTACATTGAAAATGGTTAAAAATTTTAATTTCTGCCTTCTCTCTCAAAATAATACAAGATAAGCAAAACATAAACAAAACAGACCAAAATGGAATGAACAAATTATAGCATTATCTAAATTCCATGGTATATACGTTGAGCCTAAAAGGCATGTATATTTCCTGTTTATTTCATTTTTTTTTTTTTTTTTTGCGGTACGTGGGCCTCTCACTGTTGTGGCCTCTCCCGTTGCAGAGCACAGGCTCCGGACGTGCAGGCCCAGCGGCCATGGCCCATGGGCCCAGCCACTCCGTGGCATGTGGGATCTTCCCGGACCGGGGCACGAACGCATGTCCCCTGCATCGGCAGGCAGACTCTCAACCACTGCACCACCAGGGAAGCCCTTTATTTCATTTTTGTTAAGATATTTTATTTCAGGATGTTAGGGTACTTGTATTAGATTTAGTTAATGTTTTTAGATTTAGTTAATGTTTTTCTTTCTTTTTCTTTTACAATTATATATGATATACACTTATATAAACATATATTCATTTCTAGCCCATGAAGGCTTTCCTAAGGTACAATGACTAGAACTATATTTAGTGTTCCAGTTATAGGCACATCCATATTTTAAAAAAATGATAGAATGCCTTCTCTTGTCATGTTTAAAATATATTTTTTTTTTGATGAGGCCCAGTATATGCAGCAGTTTGTTAGTTGATATCTTCACAGACAGTTCTGTAATATTCTTGGATCTTATTTTACACTGTATTACAGAACCCATTATTATAAATATATATAATATACTGTATGTATATTGAAATTTTTCTACAAGTTGTTTCTTACCTTTGAAGCATATTTGTTGCTTTTCTACCTATTCAGAGCCTTCACAAATTACTTTGATCCTATCTACACAGTTAAATATATTTTTAGATTTCTTTTTCAGTTCACTTATGAAAATGCTAAGTAACACTAGTGGCAGCACCAAGCCCAAGGAATTGACCAAACTTTTTCCTTCCTTTATTATTTTAGCTTTATATTATGAAAACATCATGTTAGAACTTTATAAAATTTTTTTCCTTTCTCTGAAACTATTGGTTAGGCATTCTTTTCTCATATAGATTTTTCTTTTGCTCAGTTTGCATTGCCTTGTCCCCCAGAGGTGAGCTTTGCTCTGGGCTTGGTGCTGCTGTTGCAGATTCTGCCGTTTTGTTGGGAGTGGAAGCACCATCCAGAGCTCTTCACATGGGGAGCAACCACATAATTTACACTGACACTTCTTTCACACAGAGGCTCTTTATAATGATAGTTTCTCTATAATTCTTGGATAGATGTGGATATATATTCTGCCAGCTTGGATCTCGGTTATTTTATTGCAAAAATGGTGAGCATCTATGGTGGTAGAAGTGGAAACTATCTGGGTCATCCCTGACATTTGGCTATCTAACCCTTCCACAGATGTGCGTGGGGATGAGAAACTTGATATTTTTCTAAATAGCCTATCCCATTTTGAGCCTATGATATTAAGTTCAGTATTTTTGATGGTAACAAATATAGTGCTTACTCAGTAAATTATTATTCACGTATGGATTTTAAACTAAAGCTGATTAAGATTATTGATTTAATATTAATCTGGTAATTGAATGATTTATTTATTTATTTTTATAAATTTATTTATTTTTGGCTGCATTGGGTCTTTGTTGCTGTGTGCAGGCTTTCTCTAGTTGTGGCGAGTGGGGGCTACTCTTTGTTGAGGTGCGCAGGCTTCTCACTGCAGTGGCTTCTCTTGTTGTGGAGCATAGGCTCTAGGCGTGAGGGCTTCAGTAGTTGTGGCACGTGGGCTTAGTAGTTGTGGCTCACGGGCTCTAGAGCACAGGCTCAGTAGTTGTGGCGCACGGGCTTAGTTCTCCACAGCATGTGGGATCTTCCCTGACCAGGGCTCAAACCCATGTCCCCTGCAGTGGCAGGCGGATTCTTAACCACTGCACCACCAGGGAAGTCTTGAATGATTGATTTAGTTTTTTGTTAGAGTATGTGATGTAACCATGGGGGAATGATTAAGAGACATTACTTTTAGTATCCTTTGTAAATGGAATTTAAAAATACTTATTTTCAGTTTTTTGCCACTAGTATATAAGAAAACAGTTGGGCTTTATATTAACCCTGTATACTATGACTTTCTAAATGTATTTGTTAGTTGTAGAAATTGTTTTGTAGATTCCCTAGAACTTTCTATGTAAGTAGGATTATCTGCAGATAGGGTCATTTATATTTCTTCCTTTCTGATGTTTATGCCTTTTATTTCTTTTTCTTGCCTTATTGTAGTAACTGAGACCTTCAGTACAATGTGTATTATGAGTGGCAAAAGCCCCTATCTTTACCTTGATACCAATCTAAAAGGATGTTGTTAGAGCTGGTATTGGCTGTATATTTTTGTAGATGCTACTTATTATTATAGTTTGAAGATTATACCATTTATTGTCTTTAATTTTATTTTAACTTGTCTCCTTCCCCCTCAAGTTTGTTTTGTTGCTTGCAGACATTCTTTATTATATCTCTAGTGCCAAAATGCTTTGACATGTATTTTTGAATGAAGTTCAATAAGAATAATAAAACTCCACCCCCCTGCCAGGCTAATAAAGACTTTTATTTTAAACTTTTAGAGATCCCGAACTTTCAACTGTTTGTCGGAAGTCTGATACATTAATATTATATCCAGGGGCTGAAGCTGCTAATTTGGAAGAATTTATATTAGATTCTCCTATATATCCTTCCACAATCATCATCATCGATGGTACATGGAGCCAGGCTAAGGACATTTTCTACAAGAATTCCTTGTTCCGACTGCCTAAACAGGTAAACTAGTATTTTAACATAGAGTAAATACAAATGTATAGTTATACATGTATATATTTTCTGTGAGAGGACACACATATGCGTTTATATATGAATTTGATGGTGTTTAGATATGCGAATGTATGTACAGAGGTATGTATATGCTTGTGTGTATGTTTTATATGTAAGTAGAAAATTTCTCATTTGTCCTTCTTTGTCAATTCCTACCATCAAATTTCACCATAGTTTAGGCATTTAGCTGTATTAAAAGCTTCTCAGACATTTAATCAGAGCAGTGTAAGGATTATTTATTTCTCTGCATATTAATGTTTTTGTTAAGAAGTGTTATATTTAAATATTTTTAGGATACTAAATTACTTTGTTCTTATTAGGCATGACTGAGTTTTTATGAAATACTTTTTTTGTCATTCATGATTATAATCATGTGGTTTATCCTTCAATTTGTTTATGTAATTGATGATGATACATTTCCTAATGTGGGACTGTTCTTGTGTTATTAGAATGAACTCTACTGGGTCATATTATACTACCCTTTTGATATATTACAGAAGCTTATATTTTATTTAATGGCTTTAAATTATAATTTATATATTTTATGTACTTTTATTATAATATTTGGGTACTAAGATAATGGTAACTTCACCAAATAAATAGGAGAGATTTTAATATTTTTCTGTGGCTTGGAATAGTTTAAATAATAGTTAACCTAACTTCATTTAGGTGAACTGGAGATGCTGCCATTTTGTTGTATATGTACGGGATGGTGGGCTGGGAAGCCTTTGTCATGAACCTATATAGTACCTATTTCAACTTCCCCCTAAATGACTCCGTCCCTGAACTTGTTTTCCTTGGGGGAGGGGGGATGGATTGTACCATGAATAAGAAGTATTAATTTTTTTAAAGACAAATTGACTTTGAAGATATAAAAAGTTCACTGCAAGAAATAAAAATTGTTAATGAAGAAAAAAAAATAATAGTTTTTCTCCTTAAAAATTACATGGAGCTCTATGGTGAAGCCACCTGATACTGGTCTCTTTAAAACAGTCACTTTAAAACCCTTCTTTCAAACTCTTTTATGAAAATTATTCAAGCTTTCTACTTCTATTTGCTTCAGTTTTTAATAGTTTATCTTTTCTAGGGAATTATTCCTTTCCCTTGGGTTAACAAATTGTTTGCCATATACCTATATATTCTTAAGTACTTATTTTAATTTCTTCTGGATGTTTTCCTTTTTTTTTCTAATCATACACACACACACACACACACACACACACACACACACACATTTCTCCCCCATGAACAGACTCAAGAGGGGTTTCCCTGTTTATTGAGCTTTTAGAAGTATTAGCCTTTAGATTGTTTTAATGGCTATTAAACTTTATTCTTACTTCATCAATTTGAACTTTTACCTTGATCAATTTATTTTACCTTTTTCAGCTAAATTATTTTTTCTGATTTTGTAAGATTTGTGCTATAAGTACTATATTTATTAAGATTATTGAGTTTCTTCTTTAATAATAAAGGGAAAGAAGACTGTAATGTTTCTTAGTATAATTGTCATTGTATCCTATAGTTTTGGATTGATGTGTTTTAGTATCTATAGCATTGATATAATTTGTAATTTGTTTTGATTTCTTTCTACCCATGGATTATCAGAGTTCTTAATTCTCAAGTGTTATAATATTTTTGTAGCTATTTTTATTTATTTTGTTGGATCATGATAAAATAACATCGCCAACAATATTGTGAATAATTTTATGATTTTTATCAGGGTAAGTACATGGCAAATTTTTGTGCATGTTCTATGAATATAAAAAATTTACCTTCTCTATTTAGCAATGAAAGTGTTTACATTTTTTTAGAGTTTGTTATTTGTGATTTTACTTTATGCTTTTATTTTTAGCATGCCCGGGCTATTTTATATTGAAAAAGTATATGGAAAGCTTCTATTTGTGTGTTTTTAATGAAGTTATTCCTACATTTTCTTCTTTTTAAATTTATTTTATTTATTTACGTTTGGCTGTGTTGGGTCTTCGTTGCTGCACGCGGGCTTTCTCTAGTTGCGGTGAGCGGGGGGTACTCTTTGTTGCAGTGTGCAGGCTTCTCATTGCAGTGGCTTCTCTTGTTGCATAGTGCGGGCTCTAGGCGTAAGGGCTTCAGTAGTTATGGCACGCAGGCTCAGTAGTTATGGCTTGTGGGCTGTAGAACACAGACTCAGTAGTTGTGGTCCCCGGACTTAGTTGCTCCACGGCGTGTGGGATCTTCCCGGACCAGGGCTCGAACCCATGTCCCCTGCATTGGCAAGTGGATTCTTAACTACTGCACCACCAGGGAAGCCCTTTTTTTTTTTTCCTACATTTTCAATAGTTTTTGTGTTTTGTATTTTTTTTAACACTTTATTGGAGTATAATTGCTTTACAATGCTGTAATAGTTTCTGCTTTATAGCAAAGTGAACCAGCTATACATATACATATTTTCCCATATCTCCTACCTCTTATGTCTCCCTCCCACCCTCCCTATCCCACCCTTCTAGGTGGTCACAAAGCACCGAGCTGATCTCCCTGTACTATGCGGCTGCTTCCCACTAGCTATCTATTTTACATTTGGTAGTGTATATATGTCCATGCCACACTCTCACTTTGTTCCAGCTTACCCTTCCCACTCCCTGTGTTCTCAAGTCTATTCGCTACATCTGCATCCTTATTCCTGTCCTGCCTCTACATTCTTCAGAACCTTTTTTTTTTTTTTTTAGATTCCATATATATGTGTTAGCATATGGTATTTATTTCTCTTTCTGACTTACTTCACTCTGTATGACAGTCTCTAGGTCCATCCACCTCACTACAAATAACTCAATTTCATTTCTTTTTATGGTGGAGTAATATTCTATTGTATATATATGCCACATCTTCTTTATCGATTCATCTGTCGATGGACACTTAGGCTGATTCCATGTCCTGGCTATTGAAAATAGAGTTGCAATGAGCATTGTGGTACATGACTCTTTTTGAATTATGGTTTTCTCAGGGTATATGCCCAGTAGTGGGATTGCTGGGTCATATGGTAGTT
This sequence comes from Mesoplodon densirostris, assembly GCF_025265405.1. NCBI lineage: Eukaryota > Metazoa > Chordata > Mammalia > Artiodactyla > Ziphiidae > Mesoplodon > Mesoplodon densirostris. The sequence continues at coordinate 99,787,191 of NC_082663.1, read as the reverse complement.
CTATTTTTAGTTTTTTAAGGAACCTCCATACTGTTCTCTATAGTGGCTGTATTGCTTTACATTCCCACCAACAGTGCAAGAGGGTTCCCTTTTCTCCACACCCTCTCCAGTATTTATAGTTTGTAGAATTTTTGATGATGGCCATTCTGGCTGGTGTGAGGTGATACCTCATTGTAGTTTTGATTTGCATTTCTCTAATGATTAGTGATGTTGGGCATCCTTTCATGTGTTTGTTGGCAATCTGTATATCTTCTTTGGAGAAATGTCTGTTTAGGTCTTCTGCCCATGTTTGGATTGGGTTGTTTGTTTTTTTGATGTTGAGCTGCATGAACTGCTTGTAAATTTTTGAGATTAATCCTTTGTCAGTTGCTTCATTTGAAAATGTTTTCTCCCATTCTGAGGGTTGTCTTTTCATCTTGTTTATGTTTTCCTTTGCTGTGCAAAAGGTTTTAAGTTTCATTAGGTCCCATTTGTTTGTTTTTGTTTTTATTTCCATTTTTCTAGGAAGTGTTTGAAAAAGGATCTTGCTGTGATAAATGTCATAGAGTGTTCTGCCTGTGTTTTCCTCTAAGAGTTTTATAGTGTCTGGCCTTACATTTAGGTCTTTAATCCATTTGGAGTTGAGTTTTGTGTATGGTGTTAGGGAGTGTTCTAATTTCATTCTTTTACATGTAGCTGTCCAGTTTTGCCAACACCATTTATTGAAGAGGCTGTATATTCTCCATTGTATATTCTTGCCTCCTTTATCAAGGATGAGGTGACCATATGTATGTGGGTTTATCTCTGGGCTTTCTATCCTGTTCCATTGATCTATGTTTCTGTTTTTGTGCCAGTACCATACTGTCTTGATTACTGTAGCTTTGTAGTATAGTCTGAAGTCAGGGAGCCTCATTCCTCCAGCTCCTTTTTTCTTTTCAAGATTGCTTTGGCTATTCGGAGTCTTTTGTGTTTCCATACAAATTGTGAAATTTTTTGTTCTAGTTCTGTAAAAAATACCATTGGTAGTTTGTTAGGCATTGCATTGAATCTGTATATTGCTTTGGGTAGTAGAGTCATTTTCATAATGTTGGTTCTTCCAATCCAAGAACATGGTATATCTCTCCATCTGTTTGTATCATCTTTAATTTCTTTCATCACTGTCTTATAGTTTTCTGCATACAGGTCTTTTGTCTCCTTAATGTAGGTTTATTCCCAGGTATTTTATTCTTTTTGTTGCTGTGGTAAATGGGAGTGTTTCCTTAATTTTTCTTTCAGATTTTTCATCATTAGTGTATAGGAATGCAAGAGATTTCTGTGCATTAATTTTGTATCCTGAAACTTTACCAAATTCATTGATTAGCTCTAGTAGTTTTCTGGTGGCATCTTTACGATTCTCTATGTATAGTATCATGCCATCTGCAAACAGTGACAGTTTTACTTCTTTTCCGATTTGTATTCCTTTTATTTCTTTTTCTTCTCTGATTGCCGTGGCTAAAACTTCCAAAACTATGTTGAATGCTAGTGGTGAGAGTGGACATCCTTGTCTTGTTCCTGATCTTAGAGGAAATGCTTTCAGTTTTTCACCATTGAGAATGATGTTGGCTGTGGGTTTGTCATATATGGCCTTTATTATTTTGAGGTAGATTCCCTCTATGCCCACTTTCTGGTGAGTTTTTATCATAAGTGGGTGTTGAATTTTGTCAAAAGATTTTTCTGCATCTGTTGAGATGATCATATGGTTTTCCTCCTTCAATTTGTTAATATGGTGTATCACATTGATTTGCATATATTGAAGAATCCTTGCATCCCTGAGATAAATCACACTTTATCTTGGTGTATGATCCTTTTACTGTGCTGTTAGATTGTGTTTGCTAGTATTTTGTTGAGGATTTTTGCATCTATATTCATGAATGATATTGGTCTGTAATTTCCTTTTTTGGTGATATCTTTGTCTGGTTTTGGTATCAGGGTGATGGTGGCCTAATAGAATGAGTTTGGGAGTGTTCCTCCCTCTGCTATATTTTGGAGGAGTTTGAGAAGGATGGGTGTTAGCTTTTCTCTAAATGTTTCATAGGATTCACCTGTGAAGCCATCTGGTCCTGTGCTTTTGTTTGTTGGAAGATTTTTAATCACAGTTTCAATTTCATTTCTTGTGAATGGGCTGTTCATATTTTCTATTTCTTCCTGGTTCAGTCTTTGGGAGATTGTACCTTTCTAAGAATTTGTCCATTTCTTCCAGGTTGTCCATTTTATTGGCATAGAGTTGCTTGTAGTAGTCTCTTATGATGCTTTGTATTTCTGCGGTGTCCATTGTAACTTCTCCATTTTCATTTCTGATTTTATTGATTTGTGTCATCTCCCTCTTTCTTGATGAGTCTGGCTAAAGGTTTATCAATTTTGTTTATCTTCTGAAATAACCAGGTTTTAGTTTTACAGATCTTTTCTATTGATTTCTTTGTTTATATTTCATTTATTACTGCTCTGATCTTTATTATACTTTCTACTAATTTTGGGTTTTGTTTGTTCTTCTTTCTCTAGTTCCTTTGGGTGTAAGGTTAGATTGTTTATTTGAGATTTTTTTTGTTTCTGGAGGTAGGATTGTATTGCTATAAACTTCCATCTTAGAACTGCTTTTGCTGCATCCCATAGGTTTTGGATCATTGTGTTTTCATTGTCATTTATCTGTAGTTATTTTTTGGTTTCATCTTTGATTTCTTCAGTGACCTCTTGGTTATTTAGTAACGTATTGTTTAACCTCTATGTGTTTGTGTTTTTTACATTTTTTTCCCTGTAATTGATTTCTAATCTTATAGTGCTGTGGTTGGAAAAGGTGCTTGATATGGTTTCAGTTTTCTTCAATTTACTGAGTCTTGATTTGTAACCCAAGATGTGATTTATCGTGGAGAATGTTCCATGTGCACTTGAGAAGAAAGTGTAGTCTGTCGTTTTTGGATGGAATATCCTATAAATATCAATTAAATCTATCTGGTCTATTGTGTCATTTTTAAAGCTTGTGTTTCCTTATTAATTGTCTGTCTGGATGATCTGTCCATTGGTGTAAGTGAGGTGTTAAAGTCCCCCAATATTATTGTGTTAATGTTGATTTCCTCTTTTATAGCTGTTAGCTATTTGCCTTATGTATTGAGGTTCTCCTGTGTTGGGTGCATTTATGTTTAGAATTGTTATATCTTCTTGGATTGATCCCTTGATCATTATGTAGTGTCCTTCCATGTCTCTTGTAACATTCTTTAAGGTCTTACTCCAGCTTTCTTTTGGTTTCCATTTTCATGTAATATCTTTTTCCATCCGTTCATTTTCAGTCTGTATGTGTCCCTAGGTCTGAAGTGGGTCTCTTGTAGACAGCATATATACGGGTCTTGTTTTTGTATCCATTTAGCGAGCCTGTGTCTTTTGGTTTCAGCATTTAATCCATTCACATTTAAGGTAATTTTCGATATGTATGTTCATATTACCATTTTCTAAATTGTTTTGTTTTTGTTTTTGTAGGTCCTTTTCTTCTCTTGTGTTTCCCACTTAGAGAAGTTCCTTTAGCATTTGTTGTAGAACTGGTTTGGTGGTGGTGAATTCTCTTAGCTTTTGCTTGTCTGTGAAGCTTTTGATTTATCTTTTGAATCTGAATGAGATCCTTGCCAGGTAGAGTAATCTTGTTGCAGTTTCTTTCCTTTCATCACTTTAAACATATCATGCCACTCCTTTTTGGCTTGTAGAGTTTCTGCTGAGAAATCGGCTGTTAACCTTATGTGAGTTCCCATGTATGTTGTCATTTTTCCCTTGTTGCTTTTAATAATTTTTCTTTGTGTTTAATTGTTTTCAGTTTGATTACTGTGTGTCTCAGCGTGTGTCTCCTTGGGTTTATCTTACCTGAGACTCTGCACTTCCTGGACTTGGGTGGCTATTTCCTTTCCATGTTAGTGAAATTTTCAGCTATTATCTCTTCAAATATTTTCTTGGGTCCTTTCTCTCTCTCTTCTCCTTCTGGGACCCCTATAATGTGAATGTTGGTGCATTTAATGTTGTTCCAGAGGTCTTTTAGGCTGTCTTCATTTCTTTTCATTCTTTTTTCTTTATTCTGTTCTGCAGCAGTGAATTCCACTCTTCCATCTTCCTGGACATTTATCCGTTTTTCTGCCTCAGTTATTGTGCTATTGATTCCTTCTAGTGTATTTTTCATTTCGGTTATTGAATTGTTCATCTCTGTTTGTGTGTTCTTTACTTCTTCTAAGTGTTTGTTAAACATTTCTTGCATCTTCTCCATCTTTGCCTCCATTCTTTTTCCTAGGTACTGGATCATCTTCGCTATCATTCTGAATTCTTTTTCTGGAACGTTTCCTATCTCCACTTTATTCTTTTTCTGGGGTTTTATCTCATTCCTTTGTCTGGTACATAGTCCTCTGCCTTTTCTTTTTGTCTAGCTTTCTGTGAATGTGGTTTTTGTTCCACAAGCTGCAGGATTGTAGGTCTTCTTGCTTCTGCTTTGTGCCCTCTCTTTCAAGATTTAAAATGTACATACCTTTCAACCCCAAATTCACTTTTAGGAATCTAAAAATCTTTACAAGTTCAATATAGGAATGACACCCTAAATATTCAGTACAAGGAATGGTTAAATGGATTATCATACTTATGTACTGTACTGATATAGAAAAGCATCCACAATATTACGTCAAGTACAAAAAAATGTAAGGTCCATAGTATAAATGTGGCACCATTTTTTAGACACATTTGTGTAGGAATAAAACATTTTTGTTTGTTTTTTCATTGGCCTACATTAAGGTTTTTGTCTGTGTTTAGGAAAATTCCTTAGACGTAATGAGATATATAAAGAGACAGTGAATCAAAGACATACCTAAATCGCTTCTGAATTTGGAAGGCATGGCAAGTTGAGGGGCAAAAGAGAAGAAAACAGGGGAGAACAGAAGAAGTGGACTTGCAGCAAAAGTGAGAGAGAGAGGGAGGAAGGGAGGGAAGGGGTGGTTGGGGGGGAGAGAGAGTGAGAGCGAGAGCGAGAGCGAGAGAGAGAGAGGGAGGGAGGGAGGGAGAAAGAGAGAGAGAATATGGCAAAAGAGAAAACCTGGGAGTGTGTTGAGAAAGAGCAGGGTTTTCAAAATTCAATTTTAAATAGTTCACCTTGTTACAACCCTCCCCCTGCCCCACAACTTCATGTACCCAGACATTCTTTAGAGTCTCTTTTATACACAGAAGAATACTTTGTGTGAGTGAAGTGTGTATGTGAATGCTTTGTGTGTGTGAATGCTTTGTGTGAACTACCCCAGATAAATTTTAGGAGAGGGGTAACATTCCACGTCTGAATAGACAGGAAGCTGAGAAAAGAGAACCTCTATGGGAGATAAGAGTATAGCAGAATAGGGAGGTACAAACTTTCAGCTGCAGAATAAATGAGTCACAGGTATGAAATATACAGTGTGGGGAATACAGTTAATAACTGTGTAATATCTTTGCATGGTGACATATTGTAACTAGACTTATGGTGATCATTTTGAAATGTATAGAAAAAATCACTATGTTGTGTAACAAGAACTAACATAGTGTTGTAGGTCAATTATACTTCAAAACCAAACAGACATGCAAACTCAGAAAAAGAGATCAGACTGTGGTTACCAGATGTGAAGGGGTGGGAGAAGGGGGAATTGGAGGAAGGTGGTCAAAAGGTACAAACTTTCAGTTATAAGATAAATAAGTACTAGGGAGATAATGTATAACATGATGAGTATAGCTAAGACTGCTGTATAATATACAGGAAAGTTGTTAAGAGAGTACGTAAGTCCTAAGAGTTCTCATCACAAGGGGAAAATTCTTTTACTTTTTTCTTTTCTCCTTTCTTTTCTTTTTATTGTATTTATAAAAGTAATTGTTTCACAATATATGTAGATCAGATCATCATATTGTACATGTTAAACTTATACAGTGATGTATGTCAATTATTTCTCAATAAAGCTGAAAATTTATCTTCTGATTCTTTACTGATCAGGAATTCATTGTTTTTACCCAGTATTAACTGACCTTTACATTATTACTTTTCAAATGATGTAATGTGTATCCTTCAGAATAAATTTTTATCAAGATCAACTTTTAGGAGACTTCAAATGTACCAGTATAAAACACTAAGATTAAGAATCAGTTTTCAAATAGTAATTTTACTTTGAGTTTATTTGCCATAATGCATATTTTAAAAGAATATCATTTAGTGCATTTTGTTTTACACAGATTCCTTTTAACTACTTTTAATTTAGTGTTTTCACAGGAACAGGAGATACGCCATTTTAGGCCAGTGTGGCCAGTGGTTTGTATAGCCTAATATATTGTTTTTGACAGTAAAGTGTGGCTGTTGTTCCAGTTGTCTATTGTTACATGTGCAGAAAGCAATTAACACAGCAGGTTTGAGACTGCTATCCTTAGAAACATTCTTGCAAGAACGGCCTTTGGCATCTGAGAATGTGAATGGTAAACAGTTTCCTGCACAGATATAAACTTTCCCTAAAGGATGAGTGGCTCACTGTTGTACAAACAATGTGGTGTATAATGAATACTTGCTTTTCTGTAGGAGTCTGAAATTTTGGTGCGTGCCAGGCAGAGGGTGTCTATGTAACTAATCTCCAGTAAAGACCTTGGGCACTGTGTCTCTAATGAGCTTCTCTGGTAGGCAGCACTTAACACAGGTTGTCACAGTTTAATGCTGGAGGATTTAAGTGCATCCTCTTCGACTTCACTGGGAGAGGACTCTTGGAAACTTGAGCCTGATTTCATTTGGATGTGTGTCTTTTCCCTTTGGTAATTTTGCTTTGTGTTCTTTTGCTGTAATAAGTCTTAGTCATACGTTGACCTAGATGCTGAGTTCTGTGAGTCCTAGTGAATCACTAGACCTGTGAGTAGTCTTGGGAACCCGTGACAAACTGCATAACAAAATTCTGCAAAACTTAGTATCTTAAAACAGCCATATTATTGTATCTCACGATTTTGTTGGTCAAGAATTCAGTTTGACTTATTGACAGAGGTCACTTGGTGATTTTCATCTAATAGTTGGTTTGGTCTGGTGGGTCCAAGAACTTTCTCCATGAATCTGGCACTTTGGCAGCAATGGATGGAAGGCTGTGCTCAGCTGGGACTGTTGACTGGAATACCTACATATGGCCTCTCCTGTATTACAGCCCTAAAGTGCCAATTAAGAATCAGACTATCCTGAATAGACAGATCATTTATTTATTTTATACTGCTGAAGTAGCTTATATTATTATTTCTAGCTGGAATAATTGCAGTTCTGAATTCCCTATATTATCACATATTTTGTAATGTGTGGTTATTAATTCCTTTTGTTTTCCCCAAACTACCTTCCCTTTGAGTGTTAAGGGATATCTTTTAGTTCTGCTGAATAATTCTGTGTTCATGTTATCTATACTCTATGTGATTTTATTAACATGTAGCATCTTCTTTTGGCTTTCATATTTCTAAGAAGAGAATGTTTTTATTATGTCCTCTTTAGAGAGTGACTATTCTAGTTATTTTTATCTTAACCATTTCCAGGTTCATTTTTTCATTTGAAAATGAAAAGTATGACCTGTATGCAATATGATAGGCTGAGATGCACCATATATATATTTTTTTCCTCCAGAAGAAGCATGGAGGCATGAATTCCCTTTGCAGAAAATATTATTACTTTTTATGGCTAGAAATTATTCTTACTTAAGTGGAAAATTTTCAAACCTGTGATTAGAAATATTTCTTTTTTACTCACTGGTTTGTAGTTCCTTGAGAGCCCTTGGAGCCTTTTTTAAAATGAATAACATTTTAAAAAATGTTGAAATCTTTCAGCGGCTTTTACAAATTTTAGCTCATAGTTTGATAGCTTCACATTTGAGTTCCTTCAGGACTCCTGAGTGAATGTTATTCAATCCTAATTTATTTGTATTCAACAATCATGTTTATTTTTTGGTATTAACAATAAATGACATCTCTGTTGGATAATATTGCATGTTAGAAAATAATTTTAGGGCCTCCCTGGTGGCGCAGTGGTTAAGAGTCCGCCTGCCGATGCAGGGGATACGGGTTCGTGCCCCGGTCTGGGAGGATCCCATATGCCGCGGAGTGGCTGGGCCCGTGAGCCATGGCCGCTGAGCCTGCGCGTCCGGAGCCTGCGCGTCCGGAGCCTGTGCTCCGCAACGGGGGAGGCCACAACAGTGAGAGGCCCACATACCGCAAAAAAGAAAAAAAAAAAAAAAAAAAGAAAATAATTTTAGCATGCATTATATAATTTCATTCTTTAAGCAAATTGTTAGATGGTTTGAATAAATATTTTTTAAAAATTGAATCATAATGTTTTATAGTAGCAGTTAATTTGGCATTCTGTATATGCCATGGATTGTAATATTTCATATTTGTGAATATTATGTGGCTCTCATTTTAAGAAGTTGTCTCTTTTCATAGCTTACTCCAATTATTTACAATAATTTTTTTTTCTGTTTTTGAGATTCAAATAAAAATAATCTGCTCTAAATTAGAATGATAGACTTAGAAGGAAGCTCAAAACTCTGGGTACTAGGGACACAAGAGGTTTTTTCATTATCCTCCTTGTACTTATTTTGAAAATTTTCTACATTGACAGGAAATTTCAAAGAGGAAAATAAAAACTGCTTGAAATCCTACTATCCATAAATAATCATAGTTAGCATTTTGGTCATTTCCTTTCTTCTCCATCTTCCTGTGGATTTGAATAGTATTGTTAATTATACCACCTCATAGATGAGAAACCTGAGGCTTAGAGTGATTTTTTAGTTTGAAAATAGAAGAACTAGAGTGAGAATGGAGATCTTATGACTCCAAATCCCACTGCTCATGGGCATCTGTTCAGTTTTAGGGGCACCACACTACCATCCTGAGTCCTGGTGTTTAGGTGATTGTTGTTGTTGTTAATGTTGATCAAGGCAGGCAGGATATTATGCAGTCCACTTGCATCAGGAATGTTCTGAGATTGATATTTGGATACCTGAGGTGAACCCTGGACGGTCAAGTCTCCCCTCTGCTTTAGTGCCCTTAGAGTGCTCAGTTAGGTGATTGAATTTCAGCCTTGATTTCTGACTTATCATTCCATTTCCCCCAGTGGGACTGAACTCTGCCTTAAATCCCCACCTCCCTAGTTCTTGCTCTTAGAAACTGGACCACAAATCTCCACCCACTGACTGGAATCTTGTTCCAAAGATAGGATCATAGTGGTACCATCCACCTGACTCTTCTGACCTTGTCTCACTCACTAGAGTGCTTTTGGCTATTTGACCACCATTTCAGTTTCACTAAAGATATGGATGTTTGCACTGTTGGTCACTCTCTTTGGGGGCGCAGCCCTACAGTGTGGACTCACTCATATCCACTTTTTTCCTTTTTCTCACCAGCATATATATATTGAAGTTGAAATAGTAGGGACTTTCAAGTTTTTTCCATCAGGGTATACTACTTCCTTAGGATAATCCTAAACTATTAATTAGGTATTGAATCTCTGCACTTACCATGTTTTCATATATATATATATGTCTTCTGAACTATTCCCAGTAAAATGAACTTGAGAATTTAGAATCCCTTTAAAGTAATAATTTTCAATCTAAAGTTTACAGGAGTGGTTAAAGCCTGAGGTATATACATTTGTGAGTCATTTCCACTTAGGTGGCAAGTGAAACCAGGTTATGGATGATATTATCTAGAATGAGAATATGGAGTTAAAGACAAGTATTTAAGATTGGACCTTGAGGAACTTGAGTATTTAATAACCAGGAGAGAAGGTTGAAACCACAAGGGAGACAAAGAATATGTAGCCAGATGGGTAGAAAGAAAACTAAAGGAGTGTGGTGTCTTGAGAATAAAGGAAGAAGAGTGTTAGCAAAATTGAATGCTCCTGAGAGATCAGTTAAGATGAGCACTGAGAAGTATCCATTAGTTTTAGTGACATGATGGTCATTGTTTATTTTAGTCAGAGTGTTACAGTGGAGTGATAGGATGGAAACCAGGCAGTCAGGCTTAAGTGGCAAGTAGAGGTGAAGAAATGGATCCAGTTGGTATAGAAAACTATCTTAAGTAGTTTGGTAAGAAGAGAAGTGAGGTAGAAACAAGGGAATTGTGAAGTTGGTGGAAGGTGTTTTCATTTATTATTATATATTTCAAGTAGGGGAGACTTAAGTATAATTAAAAACCAGTGGGAAGGATTTAGTTGAGAGGGAGAGGTCAAGTGTATCACAGAAAGAAAGGATGTTTCATAGTATATTATGTTTCTGAGGAAGCAAAAAGGCTGCATAAAGCTGCTTTGAATGATCTTTTACAAGTCTTTTTGCATTGCATGCTTTCATTTCTCTTCAGTAAATACCTAGGAGTGGAATTCCTATGTCTTTTGTTTAACTTTATAAGGAATGGCCAGTTATCCAAAGTGGTTATACCATTTTACTTCCTCATCAGCATTGTATGAGAGTTTCAATTGTTCCACATTCTTGCCAACACTTGTTAGTGTTTTCAATTTTAGCTAATCTAAGGGCAGAGTAGTGGTATCTCATTGTGGTTTTGATTTACATTTTCCTGGTGATTAATGATGTTGAGCATCTTTGCATGTTTTTAGTTGATCATCATATTTTTTATTTAGTGAAGTGTCCTTTCCTATTTTGGGGGGATTGATTGTTTTATTATTGAGTTACAGGAGTTTTAAATATATTCTGCAGAATAGTTCTTTCTCAGACATATGTATAGCAGATATTTTGTTCTGATCTATGTTTTGCCTTTGCATTTCTTTTTTTTTTTTTTTTTTGCTGTACGCGGGCCTCTCACTGCTGCGGCCTCTCCCGTTGCAGAGCACAGGCTCCGGACACACAGGCTCCGCGGCCATGGCTGGCGGGCCCAGCCGCTCCGCGGCATGTGGGATCTTCCGGGATCGGGGCACGAACCCGTGTCCCCTGCATCGGCAGGCGGACTCTCAACCACTGCGCCACCAGGGAAGCCCTACATTTCTTAATGTTGATTTTGAAGAGCAGAAGCTTTTAATTTCAATCAAGTCCAGTTTATCAGTTTTTTTTTAAATGGTTTGTATATTTTATGTCCTAAGAAATCTTTGTCTACCCACAGGTAACAAAGATTTTCTCCTACTTTTTCTTTTAGAAGTCACATATATTTATTTGAGTGATACATTTTGAGCTAATATTTTTGATTTAAGTTAATTTTTGTGTGTGGTGTGAAGAAAGTAAAATTTCATTAAAAAGATATGGCTATGTAGTTGTTCCAGTACCTTTTGTGGGTAAGTTTTGGCATTCCTCTAATGAATTACTGTGATTCACTTGTTGAAAATACCTTGACCATCTATGGGTCTGTTTCTGTTCCACTTATGTATGTGTTTATCTTTAATGTCAATACCATTCTGCCTTGATTATTGTAGCTTTGTGGTAAGTCTTAAAATCACGTAGTGTAAGCCAACCAACTCTATTCTTTTCCTTTTTTAAAATTTTTTTTTGGGAAAATTGTTTTGGATTTCCTTTGCATTTCTGTATACCTTTTAGCATCTGTTTTTTATTTTCTAATATAAAATAAGTGGGAGTGGGATTGTATTGAATCCCAAGTGAGGATGGGTAGAAAAAGTGAAATGACCTTTTCCAATCAGATTTACATTTTAGAAAGCTCACTCTTCTGACAGAGTGCAGGAGTGCATTAAAAGAGAGTAGGATTGGAGACAGAACAACTTATAGTCCAGGTGATAGATGGTGAAGACTAGAAGAAAGACATTGGTGCAAGTAGATACTTTTGAAACCTCTATCAGTTTTCTATTGCTGTCCTAACAAATTACTATGAATTTAGTGGCTTACAACAACACAAATTTATTATTTTATAGTTCTGAAGATCAGAAGCCTGGTACAGTTCCTGGACTAAAATCAAGGTGTTGATCTACTATGTTTTTTTCTCCTGTGTTGCTTTCTGAAGGACCTTGGGGAAAATCTGTTTCCTGCTCCTTTGGGTTGTTGGAAGGATTCCATTCCTGTGCTTGTATGTCTGAGATCCCTGATTTTTTGATGGCTGTTGGCCAAACGCTGTTCCTAGCTTCTGGAGGCTGTCCACCTTCCTTGGTTAGTGGTACTCATCATCCGTTTTCAAAGGCAGCAATAGCAGGTTGAGATCCTCTCACACATCCTTTTTTTTTTTCTTCTTTTTTTCCCTTCAGTCCTATCTCTCTGACCAGCTGGGAAAGGTTCTCTGATTTTAGAGGCTCATGTGATTAGATTGGACCCACTCATATAATTCAGGATGGTCTTCCTATATCAAGATCTGTAATTTAGTTACATCTACAAAAATGAAAACTGTATAAAAACTATACTCAGAGAAGTCTCACTCTTTTTCATATCCCTTTTTCCTCATTTCCACATATTCTCCATGGGTAATAACTTTTACTAACTTCTTGTTTATTCTTATACTATAGCATTTTTCAAGAAGCAAGAAGATACATACATATATTCATAGTCTCATTTCTACGTTTTTTACACAAAACTCTCTTACTATACATATTCTTTTGCATGTTTTTTAACTTAACACCATTATCATTGAAATCACTCCATATCAGTTTATAGAGATCTTCCTTATTCTTTTGCTTATAGTACCTGTACTCCTTATATCCTTAAAATAGATGAACTATATTTTATTCAACCAGTTTCCCTAGAAAGGCATTTAGATTATTTCCAGTGTTTGCTCTGACAAATAATGCTGCATTAAATAATGTCGTATATATGTTGTTTCATGATTGTGTAGGTGCTTCTTTGGGGTAAATTCCTTGACATGGGATTGGTAGATCAGAGGGTAAATACTTATATAGTTTTATAAATATTATCAAATTCCTTTCCATCTATTTTCTCTCATTTTACGTACCTATCAGTAATGTATGAGAGTGCCTGCTTCCGAACGGCCTTTTCAACAAATTTGTTGTCAGGCTTTTGAATTTTGTCAATTGGATAGGTGAGAAATGGTATCTCATTATAGTTTTAAAAAACTAACTTTACTGAGGTATGATTTATAGGAAGTAAAATGAATTTATTTAAAATATACAGTTGATGATTTTTGACAAATGCATAATCATGTAACCATCACAACAATCAAGATGTAGAATGTTTCCATCATCCCTTAGAGGTTCCTTGTCCTTTTTGTGCTCAATTTCTCCATCCTTCATCCCAGCCCCAGACAATTACTGGTATGATTTCTGTCTCAATAGATTCCCTGCCCCCTGCCTTTTGGAATTTTAAATAAATGTAATCATATAGTATGTACTGTTTTATGTCTGATGTCTTTTGATTAGTAAAATGCTCTTGAGAGTCATCCACGTAAGCATGTGTATAATTTATTCATTTTTTTTACTCAATGGTATTTCATTGTATGGGTAATTGTTTATCTGTTTACCTATTGATAGATATTTGGGTCCTTTCCAGTCTTTACTATTATTAATAAAACTGCTGTGAAAATTCTTATACAGGTTTTTGTGTGGACATATATTTTCATTTCTCTTGGGTAGATACCTGGGAGTGAAATTGCTGGTAAGTGTACGTTTTACATTATAGGAAACTATCAAACTGTTTTCTAAATATCATTTTATATTCCCACCAATAGTGTTTGAGAGCCAATTGCTTCACATCCTCTATAACATTTGGTATAGCCTGTGTTTTTAGTTTTAGCCCCTCTAATGGATGACTAGTGGTATGTAACTATGGTTTTAGTTTGACTGTTGACCATTTATGTATCTTCTTCTTATTAAGTTATCTTTTTATGAATGAGTTGTAAATATTCTGGATATCAGTATATTGTCAGATATATGCAGTAGATTTTCTTCCACTTTGTGGTTTATGTCTTCATTTTCTAAATAATGCCTTGCACAGAGCAGAAGTTTATAATTTTGATGAAGTACAACTTATAATTTTTTTCTTTTATGTTTCATGTTTTTCATATCCTAAGAAATTATCTCCCTCCAAATCACAACTGTTTCTTTTATGCTTTCTTCTAGAACATTTGTAGCTTTAAAAAATTTTTTATTTATTTTATTTTTTATTTTATTTTTGGCTGCATTGGATCTTTGTTTCTGTGTGTGGGTTTTCTCTAGTTGCAGTGAGCGAGGGCTACACTTTGTTGTGGTGTGTGGGCTTCTTACTGTGGTGACTTCTCTTGTTGCGGAGCACGGGCTCTAGGCACACGGGCTTCAGTAGTTGTGGCTCGTGAGCTCTAGAGCGCAGGCTCAGGAGTTGTGGCGCACGGTCTTTGTTGCTCTGTGGCATGTGGGATCTTCCCGGACCAGGGCTTGAACCTGTGTGCCCTGCATTGGCAGGCAGATTCTTAACCACTGAGCCACTAGGGAAGCCCCATTTGTAGTTTTGCTTTTATGGTGGTCAATTTTGAGTTAATTTTGGGTAAGTGTGACATAAGGGTTGAGGTTTATTTTTTACCCAATGACTATCCACCATTTATTGAAAAAATTATCTTTTTTTCATTGAATTACTTTAACATCTTTAAAAAAATCAATTGAATATGTATGGGTAGATCAATTTCTGGATGCTATATTCAGTTCCATTGATCTGTGCCTTTCCTTATAGTGATAATACTCTGTCCTGAATACTATAGCTTTCTTTATAGACCACCTTGAAGTCTGGTATTGTAAAGTCATTCAATTTTGTTCTTTTTAAAAATTGATTTGGCTAATTCTCAGTCATTTGCATTTTCATGTAAATTTTAGAATCCTCTTGTCAGTTTCTGCCAAAATGCCTGCTGTAATTTTGATTTGGATTACCTTAATTTTTTAGATCAGTTTTGAGAAAATTGACATCTTAACACAATTGAGTCTGCCAGTCCATAAACGTGAACATGGTGTATCTTTCTATTAATTTTTCTTCCTTAATTTGTTTTAACAAATTTGTGGCTTTCAGCATTTAGGTCTAGCACATATTTTGTTAAATCTATCTCTAAGTGTTTCATGTTTTTTGATACTATTATATTGACGTTGTATTTTATTGATTTAATTTTCTAATTGTTTGTTGTAATATATTGGAATACAATTCAGTTTTGTATATTGACCTTGTTTTCCAGAGACCTTTTAAAATTTACTTATTATTTGCAGTAGGTTTTTAATAGATTTCTTAGGTTTTTAAAAACTTACGTGATCACATGTAAGTCATTTTTAGATGGTGAGGTGATAAAAAAGATGATTATGTTGTGGAAATTTTGTTAAAAACTTAAGAGAATACAAAAAATATAAGATTTTCACTTAAGTCACTGTACAGTAGCTCATAGGATGTAAGATGTTTCCCACAATATCAAAGATCAGTTGACTCAAAATTTGAAAACTTGCATGTAGTTTTATTTAGTTTATATGAGTCATGTGATAAAAGAGACACAGTCCAATTGATACTTTGGGTAAAAAATAATTTGGTAAGCTCAAATGTAGGAAGAAGGTGGCTTTGGGTAAGCCACTGCCAGGGTCCCATGATCCAGGGACAACCTCCCCGGGAGAACACACGGCATGCCTCAGGCTGTTGCAACATCACACCGGTCTGGACTCACCCTGCAATCCAATTATAACTACCTGTACTCCTCCCTCCCCCTGGCATAGGTGAGCCAGAGCCGCCTAATCAGCTGCTGCTTTAACCCCATCCTGTCTGGGTGGGAATAGATGCCTGAGGGTGACCTACACCCAGCGGTGGGGCCAAAACCAAAGCTGAAGCCCAGGAGCTGTGCAAACAAAGAAGACAATGGGAAATTTCTCCATGCAGCCTCAGGAACAGTGGATTAAATTCCCACAATCAACTTGATGTAGCCTGCATCTGTGGAATACCTGAATAGACAACGGATCATCCCAAAATTGAGGCAGTGGACTTTCGGAGCAACTGTAGACTTGGGGTTTGTTGTCTGTGACTGATTTGTTTCTGATTTTGATGTTTATCTTATTATAGTTTTTAGGGCCTGTTATCATTGATGGATTTGTTTATTGGTTTGGTTGCTCTCCTCTTTTATTATTAATTTTTAAAATTTTTAATAATTATTTTATTTATTATTATTTTTATTTTATTTTATTTATTTTGTTCCTTTTTTTCTCCCTTTTCATCTGAGCCATGTGGATGACAGGCTCTTGGTGCTCAGGCCTGGTGTCAGGCTTGAGCCTCTGAGATGGGAGAGGCGAGTTCAGGACACTGGACCACCAGCGACCTCCTGGCCCCATGTAATATCAATTGGCGAGAGCTCTCCCAGAGATCTCTGTCTCAACGTTAAGACCCAGATCCACCCAATGACCAGCAGACTCCAGTGCTGGATGCCCCTTGCCAAACAACTAGCAAGACAGGAACACAACCCCCACCCATTAGCAGAGAGGCTGCCTAAAATCATAATAAGTCCACAGACACCCCAAAACACACCACCGGACACGGCCCTGCCCACCAAAAAGACAAGATTCAGCCCCAGCCACCAGAACACAGGCACCAGTCCCCTCCACCAGGAAGCCTACACAACCCACTGAACCAACCTTAGCCACTGGGGGCAGACACCAAAAACAATGGGAACTACGAACCTGCAGCCTGCAAAAAGGAGACCCCAAACACAGTAAGTTAAGCAAAATGAGAAGACAGAGAAACACACAGCAGATGAAGGAGCAAGGCAAAAACCCACCAGACCTAACAAATGAAGAGGAAATAGGCAATCTACCTGAAAAATAATTCAGAATAATGATAGTAAAGATGATCCAAAATATTGGAAATAGAATGGAGAAAATACAAGAAATGTTTAAAAGGACCTAGAAGAACTAAAGAGCAAACAAACTGATGAACAACACAATAAATGAAATGAAAAATTCTCAGGAAGGGATCAATAGCAGAATAACTGAGGCGGAAGAACGGATAAGTGAATGGGAAGATAAAATAGTGGAAATAACTACCACAGAGCAGAACAAAGAAAAAAGAATGGAAAGAACTGAGGACAGTCTCAAGACCTCTGGGACAATATTAAATGCACCAACATTCGAACTATAGGGGTCCCAGAAGAAGAGAAAAGGAAAGGGACTGAGAAAATATTTGAAGAGATTATAGTTGAAAACTTCCCTAATATGGGAAAAAATAATCAATTCCAGGAAGTGCAGAGAGTCCCATGTAGGATAAATCCAAGGAGAAACATGCCAAGACACATATTAATCAAACTATCAAAAATTAAATACAAAGAAAAAATATTAAAAGCAGCAAGGGAAAAGCAACAAATAACATACAAGGGAATCCCCATAAGGTTAACAGCTGATCTTTCAGCAGAAACTCTGCAAGCCAGAAGGGAGTGGCAGGACATATTTAAAGTTATGAAAGGGAAAAACCTACAACCAAGATTACTCTACCCAGCAAGGATCTCATTCAGATTTGGCAAAGAAATTAAAACCTTTACAGACAAGCAAAAGCTAAGAGAATTCAGCACCAGCAAACCACCTTTGCAACAAATGCTAAAGGAACTTCTCTAGGCAAGAAACACAAAGGAAGGAGAGACCTACAATAACAAACCCCAAACAATTAAGAAAATGGTAATAGGAACATACATATCAATGATTACCTTAAATGTAAATGGATTAAATGCTCCAACTAAAAAACATGGACTGGCTGAATGAATACAAAAACAAGATATGTATATATGCTGTCTACAAGAGACCCACGTCAGACCTAGGGACACATACAGACTGAAAGTGAGAGGATGGAAAAAGATATTCCATGCAAATGGAAATCAAAAGAAAGCTGGAGTAGCAGCCAACATTGTTCTCGGTGGTGAAATACTGAAACACTTCCACTAAGATCAGGAACAAGACAAGGTTGCCCTCTCTCACCACTATTATTCAAAATAGTTTTGGAAGTTTTAGCCACAGCAATCCGAAATGAAAAAGAAATAAAAGGAATCCAAATCGAAAAAGAAGAAGTGAAGCTGTCACTGTTTGCAGGTGACATGATTATACATAGAGAATCCTAAAGATGCTACCAGAAAACTACCAAAGCTAATCAATGAATTTGGTAAAGTAGCAGGATACAAAATTAATGCACAGAAATCCCTTGCATTTGTAGATGCTAATGATGAAAAATCAGAAAGAGAAATTAAGGACACACTTCCATTTACCACTGTAACAATAAGAATAAAATACCTAGGAATAAACCTACCTAAGGAGACAAAGACCCATATGCAGAAATCTATAAGACACTGATGAAAGAAA
Organism: Mesoplodon densirostris; assembly: GCF_025265405.1. Taxonomy (NCBI): domain Eukaryota; kingdom Metazoa; phylum Chordata; class Mammalia; order Artiodactyla; family Ziphiidae; genus Mesoplodon; species Mesoplodon densirostris. The sequence continues at coordinate 99,768,971 of NC_082663.1, read as the reverse complement.
TTAAAGATGATACAAACAGATGGAGAGAGATACCATGTTCTTGGATTGGAAGAATCAACATTGTGAAAATGACTGTACTACCCAAAGCAATCTACAGATTCAGTGCAATCCCTATCAAACTACCACTGGCATTTTTCACAGAACTAGAACAAAAAATTTCACAATTTTTATGGAAACCAAAAGACCCCGAATAGCCAAAACAATCTTGAGAAAGAAAAATGGAGCTGGAGGAATGAGGCTCCCCGACTTCAGACTATACTACAAAGCTACAGTAATCAAGACAGTATGGTACTGGCACAAAAATAGAAATATAGATCAGTGGAACAGGATAGAAAGCCCAGAGATAAACCCACACACATATGGTCACCTTATCTTTGATAAAGGAGGCAAGAATATACAATGGAGAAGAGACAGCCTCTTCAATAAGTGGTGCTGGGAAAACTGGACAGCTACATATAAAAGAATGAAATTAGAACACTCCCTAACACCATACACAAAAATCAACTCCAAATGGATTAAAGACCTAAATGTAAGGCCAGACACTATAAAACTCTTAGAGGAAAACATAGGCAGAACACTGTATGACGTACATCACAGCAAGATCCTTTTTGACCCACCTCCTAGAAAAATGGAAATAAAAACAAAAATAAACAAATGGGACCTAATGAAACTTAAAAGCTTTTGCACAGCAAGGGAAACCATAAACAAGATGAAAAGCAGCCCTCAGAATGGAAGAAAATATTTGCAAACGATGCAACTGACACAGGATTAATCTCCAAAATATACAAGCAGCTCATGCAGCTCAGTATTAAAAAAACAAACAACCCAATCCAAAAATGGGCAGAAGACCTAAATAGACACTTCTCCAAAAAAGACATACAGATGGCCAAGAAGCACATGAAAAGCTGCTCAACATCACTAATCATTAGAGAAATGCAATTCAAAACTACAGTGAGGTATTACCTCACACCAGTCAGAATGGCCATTATCAAAAATTCTACAAACAATAAATGCTCGAGAGGGTGTGGAGAAAAGGGAACCCTCTTGCACAGTTGGTGGGAATTTAAATTAATACAGCCACTATGGAGAACAATATGGAGGTTCCTTAAAAAAACTAAAATTAGAACTACCCTATGACCCAGGAATCCCACTACTGGCCATATACCCTGAGAAAACCATAATTCAAAAAGAGATATTTACCACAACGTTCATTGAAGCACTCTTTACAATAGCCAGGACATGGAAGCAACCTAAATGTCCATCGACAGATGAATGGATAAAGAAGATGCGGCACATATATACAATGGAATATTTCTCAGGCATACAAAGGAACAAAACTGAGTTATTTGTAAGGAGGTAGATGGACCCAGAGTCTGTCATACAGAGTGAAGTAAGTCAGAAAGAGAAACAGAAACAGAAATACATTAGAAACAGTATTCTAACGTACATATATGGAATCTAAAAAAGCAGTACTGATGAACCTAGTGGCAGGAGCAGAATAAAGACGTAGACATAGAAAACGGACTTGAGGACATGGCGGGGTGAAGTGGAAGCTGAGGCGAAGTGAGAGAGTAGCACTGATATATATACACTGATATATATATATATCAGTAGCACTGATATACATATACACTACCAAATGTAAAATACATGGGTAGTGGGAAGCTGCTGCATAGCACAGGGAGATCAGCTAGGTGCTTTGTGGTGACCTAGAGGGGTGGGATAGGGAGGGTAGTAGGGAGGCTCAAGAGGGAGGGGATATGGGGATATATGTATACATATAGCTGATTCACTTTGTTGTACAGCAGAAACTAACACAACATTGTAACACAATTATACTCCAATAAAGATATAAAAAATTTAAAAAAGATGAACCAATTTTGTCAATGTGTATGAAAATATTGAAGGCATGTGTTTATGTGGTACATGAATGTGTTATTGGAAAACTTTGAAGTATATTTGGAAAAACTTAGACACATGAACTACTGTTTAAACTCTGATGAAATCTAAATACAGATTAAAAATTTATGTTTGATATTTAGCCCCTTAATTAAGATGTTATGTATATATAAAATATACAATGGATTTCAAGCACTTAGTTTTAAGAAACGAATATAAAATCTCTTAATAACTTTTATAGTGATTACATGTTAAAATATTTTATTTTTGATCTTTTTGGTTAAATAAAATATATTATTAGAATTAATTTAACCTTTTACCTTTCATTCTAAAAATGCAGCTATTAGAAAATTTAAAATTACATACGTATGTTGCAATATATTTTTATTAGACAACATTGAGCTAGATTATTTTATTGTCTTGCTTGCATAACAGTTTGTGAGTGTCTTCTGGATGCTTGAGGTTAAGAGAAGTTTAAGATAAGGACTGTTTGGTCTCAGTTCAATCAGTAGTAATTCCTTGGTTATCCTGGTCACTTCAATGACTGTTATAAGGTTTGTAATGCATTTTATTTTTATTTTTTTATTTATTTTTTTTTTTTGCGGTATGCGGGCCTCTCACTGTTGCGGCCTCCCCCGTTGCGGAGCACAGGCTCCGGACGCGCAGGCTCCGGACGCGCAGGCTCAGCGGCCATGGCTCACGGGCCCAGCCGCTCCGCGGCACATGGGATCCTCCCAGACCGGGGCACGAACCCGTATCCCCTGCATCGGCAGGCGGACTCTCAACCACTTGCGCCACCAGGGAGGCCCGTAATGCATTTTATTTATTAAATAGTAATGGTTTGATCCAATGGATCTTACTGGGTTGTGATATGTGAAAGCAGTAATGTGAAATGAATTTGTGTTTGTATATATTAATTACTGTAACTTCTTGTGAGCCATATTATGATACTGACGGCGTTTAAGCCTCTAATTGACTGCATTCTTTCAGAGGAGTACATTATTCAGAGATGTTTTGCACCCAGTTTAGGGTGGGATGTGAGTGGCAGTGGATGCACTGTAGACTTTCTTGCAACAGCTGTCACAGTTGGCAAAGGTAATGCTGGAGAAGCACTGCATTAAATTGGCCCAGTGTACACAATTATTTCAGAGAAGGAAGAGCTGTTTGCATAGCAGGCATGCTTGGACTAGTTGGGTGGCTGGTATGATTATGTGCCTCACTTACAGGGCATGGTCGATAAAACTGCCTCTGTTTATGAAGTGATGTGGATGGTGTAGTTGGAACAGATGGCTAAAAAATACTTGACCTTCTAATACTTTGATATACTAATAATGAAAATAATTTTTTAAAAAAGAATCAGGAGAATTCTTTATAGATTTGGGAAACAACCTGAATACAAATGGAAAAATGTAGCCAAATTTAGTCAGAAGAAAGAAGACATACTAAAATACCTCTTTTATTGCATCTAGAGATTACTAATGAAATCTCATTTTTGATAAAATTGTTATATAAATATGTAAGAATGTCACCCTGCAAAATTTCACACTTAGCCCTCAATGTATTTTTGTTCTGTTCTTTTACCTGATTAATAATAATGCACTATACATTTTAAAAAACACTTTCTGCCTGTGCCTTCATTGGACATCTGAATTAAAGAAGGTAATTCATGTAATTAAAGCACAAAACTTGTGAAACTAGGATTTTGCCTTTTGGTGACTTGCTGTAATTTATATCCTAAGGATTGCATTCTATCTAAAAAGTAAGGTCCACCAGTTTTCAAAGATACATATAGATCCTAGAGAAATGGAAATAAAAAGAAAAATAAACAAATGGGACCTAATGAAACTTAAAAGCTTTTGCACAGCAAAGGAAACCTAAACAAGACCAAAAGACAACCCTCAAAATGGGAGAAAATATTTACAAATGAAGCAACTGACAAAGGATTAATCTCAAAAATTGACAAGCAGCTCATGCAGCTCAATATCAAAAAAACAAAAAACCCAATCAGAAAATGGGCAGAAGACCTAGACATTTCTCCAGAGAAGATATACAGGTTGCCAACAAACACATGAAAGGATGGTCAACATCATTAATCATTAGAGAAATGCAAATCAAAACTACAATGAGATATCATCTCACATCGGTCAGAATGGCCATCATCAAAAAATCTAGAAACAATAAATGCTGGAGAGGGTGTGGAGAAAAGGGAACCCTCTTGCACTGTTGGTGGGAATGTAAATTGATACAGCCACTATGGAGAACAGTATGGAGGTTCCTTAAAAAACTAAAAATAGAACTACCATATGACCCAGCAATCCCACTACTGGGCATATACCCTGAGAAAACCATAATTCAAAAAGAGTCATGTACCACAATGTTCATTGCAGCTCTATTTACAATAGCCAGGACATGGAAGCAACCTAGGTGTCCATCGACAGTTGAATGGATAAAGAAGATGTGGCACATATATACAATGGAATATTACTCAGCCATAAAAAGAAATGAAATTGAGTTATTTGTAGTGAGGTGGATGGACCTAGAGACTGTCATACAGAGTGAAGTAAGTCAGAAAGAGAAAAACAAATACCATATGCTAACACATATATATGGAGTCTAAGAAAAAAAAAAAGAAAATGTCATGAAGAACCTAGGAGTAAGATGGGAATAAAGACACAGACCTACTAGAGCATGGACTTGAGGATATGGGGAGGGCTAAGGGTAAGCTGGGACAAAGTGAGAGAGTGGCATGGACATATATACACTACCAAACGTAAAATACATAGCTAGTCGGAAGCAGCCGCATAGCACAGGGAGATCAGCTCGGTGCTTTGTGACCACTTAGAGGGGTGGGATAGGGAGGGTGGGAGGAAGGGAGACACAAGAGGGAAGAGTTATGGGAACATATGTATATGTATAACTGATTCACTTTATTATGAAGCAGAAACTAACACACCATTGTAAAGCAATTATACTCCAGTAAAGATGTTAAAAAAAAGATACATAGAAAATTTTAATTAATTAATTAATTAATTAATTAATTTTTGGCTTCGGTGGGTCTTTGCTGTGCATGAGCTTTCTCTAGTTGAGGCAAGTGGGGGCTGCTCTTCGTTGTGTTGTGCAGGCTTCTCATTGCGGTGGCTTTTCTTGTTGTGGAGCCTGGGCTCTAGGCATGTGGGGTCAGCAGTTATGATGCACGGGCTTAGTTGCTCCGCAGCATCTTCCCGGACCAGGGCTCGAACCCGTGTCCCCTACATTGGCAGGCAGATTCTTAACCACTGCACCACCAGTGAAGTCCGATACATAGAAATTTAAATGAATTAATTCAAAATCTAAGAACTTCAGAGTTTATAAAATATGAGTTACTGAAGAGTATATACAAGATTATCTGCCTAGAACTTTATTGTACCTTATTTAATGGAATGTGTAGGACAGGCCTCATGGCCTAATGAGTATCAGCCCAGGCCCTGATGTCAGACTGCCTCGCTTTATACCTGGCTCCACAACTTATTTGCTGTTTGACCTGGCAAGTTACCTCTGCTCTTAGATTCTTCATTTGGAAAATAGAAATAATGATAGCATTTACTTAATAGATTATTGTGACATTCAAATGAGCTAATACAGGCAAAGTATTTAGCATAGCTCCTGGCTCATAGTGTGTACCTACTACGTGTTATTTACTTCTAATGTATATAATGTCGTTGGCTAACTACTGAGGCTGGCCTAATTCATTTACTTTTTTTCTTAGTTAATAAATTGTAGTTTGCTTCATATTACCAAATAATAAAAGAATGTAGTATATATTTCTGAAGCTAGAGGGTCTTGAGTTTCAATAGAGTAAAACTGAGTAAAGTTCTTCATTCTTTCCTGAAAAACTGTATTTTTTAAGGGATACATTTTAGTCTCAGAAAGCAATGACTTAATCTTTTTCTTGCATCACAGTAATTAAATAATTGTTGAAAAGACCATAAGTATCATTCAGTTTTTTTGAATTTAATTTTTAATAAAAGTGAGATATTCACATGGCTGAAAATTTAAAAGATATGAAAGAGTATAGAGTGAAAAGTCTTCTTCCCGCCTCTATACCCCATGTACCCATTTCCCCTTCCCAGAGGTAACCAATATGTCAAGTTCTTATGTATTTTTCTAGATTATTGTATTTATATACAATTAAATCCCCCCTTTCCTAGACATGTGGTAGATACCTGCTCCTCTGTTCCTTGCCTTTTTCATTTAACAATTTATTTTAGGACCTGTCTGTATCTGTATGTAAAGAGGTTCCTTATTCATTTTTAGCTGCCTTGTATCTCATGTATGGATGTACTGTAATTTATTGCTTGATGTTAAATTATTCTTCCTTTGTCATTTGTTTTTCCTATTCATTTTTCTCCGTAATTTTCTGGTAATAGCTTTGTATGGATCCTGTGTTTGTTTCTTTTTTCTTTTTTTGCTTACTCATTTTTATTTGAGGCCTGTTAATGCAAGGAGTTACCTGTGAGAGAAGGACCAGAGCCCCGGGAGGAGTTTTCTTTGTTATCTTAGGTTTGTTCAAGATATCACCCAAAGCACCATCTGTAAAAGAACAAATTGACTTGGACTTTCATCAGAATAAAAACTTCTGCTTTTCAAAAGTCACTGTTAAGAGAATGAAAGGAAAAGCCACAGACTGAGATAAATTATTTGCAAAGAATAGGTTGAAGAAAAGACTTGTATTCATAATATGTAAAGAACTTTCAATTTTCAGTAATAAGAAAACAAACATCTTGTTAAAAAAATGGATGGGCTAAAGTTTTGAACACTTTTACCAAAGCAGATAGATGAATGGCAAACATGTGCATGAACAGATGCTTAATATCACTAATCATTAGAGAAATACGAATAAAACCACAATGAGATACTATTACACACCTATTAAAGTGGCTAAAATTTAAAAAGACTGTTCACACCATGTATTGGCAGAGCTGTAGAGTAACTGAAACTCTCATACACTCCTAGTGGCAATGTAAAATGATGCAGCCACTTTAGACAATAGTTTGTCAGTTTCTTAAAAAGTTAAACATGCGTCTAACATATGGTCTAGTCATTCCACTCCTGGGTATTTATGCAAGAGAAGTGAAAGTAAGTGTCCATGCAAAAACTTCTTCATGGATGTTCATAGAAGCTTTATTTGTAATAGACCCAAACTAGGAACAACCCAAATATCTATCAACAGGTGCATGGATAAACAAAGTGTGGCATATCCATACAATGGAAAACTACGGAGCAGTAAAAAGCAATGAGCTACTGATACACAGTATAACATAGATGCATCTGATAATAATTATGCTGAGTGAAAGAAGCCGGATAAATATGAGTACATACTGTGAGATTCCATTTATATAAAATTCTTGGAAATTGAAATTAATGTATCCTGTCATAAAGGAGATCATTGTTTGGCTGATTGGGTGGGGTGGGGAGAGAGGGAGGGATGAGAAGAGATTACAAAGGCTTAAGAGGGTGATGGTTATGTTTGTTATCTTGATTGCAAGATATGTATGCAATCTGTGAATGGTTTCACGGATAAATACATATATGCACATGTCAAAGCTTATCAATTGTATACTTTATTTATTTATTTTTTTACAGCTTTATTGGAGTATAATTGCTTCACAATGGTGTGTTAGTTTCTGCTTTATAACACAGTGAATCAGTTATACATATACATCTGTTCCCATATCCCTTCCCTCTTGCGTCTCCCTCCCTCCCACCCTCCCTATTCCACCCCTCCAGGCAGTCACAAAGCACCAATCTGATCTCCCTGTGCTATGTGGCTGCTTACCATTAGCTGCTTCCCACAATTGTATACTTTAAATACGTGCATTTTACTCTGTCAATTTTACCTCAGTAAAGTAGTAAAAAAAAAAAAAAGCTAAATAAATCAGAAGTTCACATAGCTAGCATGAACAGCAGTACAGTCCCAGAGCTCAAAATTCTTGCCTGGGTGTACACCAGTTGCAGTTGATAATGTCAAGTGAGTGAGAATCTCATTAAAATGTTTAGAAGTTCAACCATTCCCCTTTGGACACAGTCTTTTATATACAAAAGGCTTGAGCAGTATATTAATCTGGATATGTTCAGGGAACTATCTCATGTGGCCGGTTGTACTCCATTTGTCTCATAGTTAAACAGTATGTACTGTGAAAGTACAGATCTGTAAACTTGAATGTGAACTCAGTCTTAGTTGATCACCGTTACCCTTCCCAGACAATCAAAACCTGGTCCAAACACATGACTGAACTTAGTGCCAGTTGTCCAGAACAAGAGTCAATTTAATTGGAAATTTTTGTGAATCATTCTAGTAAGTCATTGTATCAACTTTATACAATGTCCATCCCTGTATTTCCTGTTCTGAAACAAACTTTTAGGAAATCAGACGTTGTTATCACAAAATATAAGTCAAAAGACCACCTAGGAGGTTAAGTAAGTGGCAAATCTAGGATTTGAAACTGACTCTAAAACCTTCATTCTTTCCACTATACCATTCAGCCACTCAAACCTGTCGGAAGAAAGTTTTGCTACTAACAGTAATTTCCAACTGGTTTTCTCTAACTTCTTCCTTTAGGAAGAACATCCAAAATAGATAAACACTTATAAAAAATAGATAAACACGATATTTTTCCTATTGTTAATTTGGATTTTTTATTAATATTAATTTCTTAACTAAATTTCCTACCGTTGTGAAATTATTAGAATCAGAAAATCAAAGGATTATATTTTCTTACTGATACTATGCTAAAGAGTTTAATTCTAATTTTTTTTTTTTTTTTTTTTTGGTGGTACATGGGCCTCTCACTGTTGTGGCCTCTCCCGTTGCGGAGCACAGGCTCCGGACGCGCAGGCTCAGCGGCCATGGCTCACGGGTCCAGCTGCTCCGCAGCATGTGGGATCCTCCCAGACCGGGGCACGAACCCGTGTCCCCTGCATCGGCAGGCGGACTCTCAACCACTGCGCCACCAGGGAAGCCCCTACTTTTAGTTTTTTCTTTTTTTTTTTTTTTGCGATGCGTGGGCCTCTCACTGTGTGGCCTCTCCCGTTGCGGAGCACAGGCTCTGGACGTGCAGGCTCAGCGGCTATGGCTCATGGGCCCAGCCGCTCCGTGGCATGTGGGATCTTCCCGGACCGGGGCACGAACCCGTGTTCCCTGCATCGGCAGGCGGACTCTCAACCACTGCGCCACCAGGGAAGCCCTCACCTAGCTTTTTAAAATTAAACACTATTTAAAAATTGAAAGATAGTTGATTTGCAATATTAGTTTCCGGTATACAACATAGTGATTCATTATTTTTATAGATTATACTTAATTTAAAGTTATTATAAAACAATGGCTATATCTTTCTGTGCTGTAAATATAACCTTGTTGCTTATCTATTTTATCCATAGTAGTTTGTATCTCTTAATCCTATATCCTACCTTGCCCTTCCTTCCTTCTTCTCCCACTGGTAACCACTAGTTTGTTCTCTTTATCTGTGAGTCTTTCTGTTTTATCATATTCATTCACCTTTTTAGAATTTTTTACACACCATATATAAGTGATATCATACAGTATTTGTCTTTATACCACATCTTTATCCATTCATCTGTTGATGGACAGGTTGCTTTCATATCTTGGCTATTATAAATAACGCTGCTATAAATAACGCTTGGCTATGTTATAAATAACGCTGCAGTGCATATATCTTTTTGAATTAGTGTTTTTATTTTCTTCTTATTTGTATACTCAGGAATGGAATTGCTAGATCATATGGTAGTTCTATTTTTAGTTTTTTGAGGAACCTCCATACTGTTTTCCGCAGCGACCGCACCAATTTACATTCTTACCAGCAGTGCACAAGGGTTCCTTTTTCTCCCCATCCTGGCCAACATTTATTGTTTGTAGACTTTTCAATGATAGCCATCCTGACAGGTGCAAGGTGATTTCTCATTGTGGTTTTCATTTGCATTTCTGTAATGGTTAGCATTGTTGAGCATCTTTTCATGTGCCTGTTAGCTATCTGTATGTCTTCTTTGGAAAAATGCCTATTCAGAACTTCTGCCCACTTTTTAATTGGGTTGTTTGTTTTTTTTGATACTGAGTTGTCTGAGCTATTTATGTATTTTGGATATTAACCCCTTATTGGTCATATCATTTGCAAATAATTCCTCCCATTCAGTATGTTGTCTTTTCATTTTGTCAGTGGTTTCCTTTGCTGTACAAAAGCTTTTAAGTTTAATTAGACCCCATTTGTTTATTTTTGCTTTTGTTTCCTTTGCCTTAGGAGACAGATTCAACAAAATATTGCTATGATTTATGTCAAAAGGTGTTCTGCCTATGTTTTATTCTAGGAGTTTTATGGTTTCTGGTCTTACATTTAGGTCTTTAATCCATTTTGAGTTTATTTTTTGTATACAGTAGGAGGACGTGTTCTAATCTCATGATTTTACATGTGGCTGTCCAGTTTTCCCAGCACCACTTATTGAAGGCACTGTCTTTTCTCCATTGTATATTCTTGTCTCCTTTTGTCCTAGATTTATTGACCATAGGTGCATGGGTTAAATTAAACCTTTTATTTTGTAATAATTGTAGATTCACATGCAGTTGTAAGAAATACTTCAGAGAAATATTTAGCTTTTTAAACCTTATAATTTCAATAAAAACTTAATATAGCTGAAATAGTTTTGGATAGAGAACTTGTAGTATACAGCATCATCTCTCTCCACTAGCCCTCTAAACTCTATGTCCACTAATAATAGATTCTTTGTGGTTCCCTGACTTCTTCATGAATTCTCCCACCTCTTGGTTTTACATGACATTCCCTGTGTCTAGAAGCCCCATCCCACATATATTTCTCTAATTAACTTTGTCTTATAGGTCGAGCTTTCAACTTCCTTTCCTCTAATTGTCTTCCTTGACACGACTCTGCAAGATTAGGCTTTTCTTCTAGGTATTTTCATAGTACCCACAACTTATTCCTGTCACAGGGACTTACTCCATGCTATAATAATTGCCTGTTTATTTGCTTGTGTTTTTCTAGATTGCATGATAATTGAGAAAGGGATTGTCTCTTATTCATCCTTGTATTCCCAATGACTGTTAACTCTTTGAAGGCAAAATATTCTACTTATTTTCTCTAGTGTCCAGAACAATGCTTGTTACATACAGGAACTCAGTAAATGTTGGAGGATGGATGAGAAATTATGGAGCAGAGATGAATAGACAATTATATTTTAATTGAATAGTAGTTCCACTGAATAATCACAGTGTATAAGAAAATATAACAGAAACCAGACTAGAGTGTATAGTGGTTGCTGTATGGATCTGGCTTATTAGGAAAGCCTTAGTTTTAAAAAGGTTATTTTAACTGCCCAGAGACATGGTATAGGAAGCCTTAGAGGATATTTGAAGAAATACTTTTTGTGAAAAGAAAAAACTATAGCTGAAATAATATTGGATATAGAACTTGTAGTACACAGCATCATCTCTCTCCACTAGCCCTCTGAACTCTGTGTTCACTAATAATATATTCTTTGTGGTTCCCTGACTTCTGCATGAATTCTCTAGAAAGAAAAAACTATGCATATGATTTTTAAAAAGTTTAATTGGCTAGAGTAGAGATTAGTGGTGAAATATTTTCAGAAAACAAGTTCTTTTGGGTTGAGTAAAGTAATAGAGTGCCTATACTAAAATAGATTTAAATATGTATTTGGTGAACATTTTATGTAAGTATGCTAATACTTTAGTTCAACTTTAGTTACACCAAGTTCATGTAAAAAGGAACTGTTCTCTCCTGTCATTAATTTCTGAAGAAAGGTAGGAGATTAATAATAATATGGTGCATAATTAACATCTCTAGACCTCATATTAAGTAAAATAGCATAATATTTTATTTCTTGAAATAGCTAAAAAGAATGAAGGATTTAATATTCTTCACCTTCTGTGGGTAACTTTTTGAAATGCATACAAAAGGAGCTTCATGTAGTCCATGAATATAAATACATAAATTTGTTAGTGAAGTGAGAAATGTACATTTCTCTTAAATTTTAGTGCTTCTGGAAAATTTTTATTAGCAATATTCTATATATGGTTCAACAGAGATGGGAAATGTTCATCATAGTTTCCATGTTTCTCTTTGCCTGTTCCTTTCTCATTTGATAACTGCAAAGTTGTATCTACAGAAGAAGAACCCTTGTAAATGTACACAAATCTGATGTCTAATCTTGAACTATACTATTCTGTCTCTTCTACTCATTAGGTACAAAAATATAATTATTTGTCGAACTCATAGCACCACCATTTTCAAGTGTCATTTTTGCCAGCTGTTTATTTTTTGAAGTAATTTTACCCTCTAAGATCAGTAGTGTTTGATTTTCCTCTATTTTTTGAGAGAATTGTTGATATTCTAGAAAAATGAGTTTCAAATAATGTTGGTAGTCATTAGAAGGAAATGATATTTTCAATTGATAATACTCTTATAAACCATGTTATTTCTTAGGTATATGAACTTTTGAAATCTCAAATCTCATTTTTTCAAGTAAGCAATGGAGGTTTTAAAAAAATCTTAGATCATGGTATTTACAGTCATAGGAATCTGGTAAAAAAGAAAGCAAAGATAGCATTTGGATCATGTTCTTGTAAGATTCATGTCACTTAACAGATATGTTAAAAATTGGTATTTAGACCTTCACTGTTTGCTTTTTCTGTGTGAATTTGAACATATGATAAATACAAGGTAGTGTTCTTGTTATATGTTTTGTTGGAGAAATAAAATGTATATTCCAAAATAGATGTATATTAGAATGCATTCAAAATCTGATATAAAACATTAAAACTGTGAGATTAATTCTGTTGTACAAAGTTACTAATCAGTTAGGATGATCAAATCATTTGCATGTAATGTTTTGCTGATAGCATCAGAATTTTAAGGTGATTGAAATGATTTTCAGTGTGCTTCAGTAAGCCATATGAAAATACCAAAAAGCATACTTACCTTAGTTGTTAAGGAAAATCCCAAAGCAAAATACTTACTTAAATTAGAGAGTTTAGGTCTTGGTTCATGTATAAGTTTGAATGTATTTTAGTACTTGATATTTGCCAGTAGTGTGAGTTTATAGAGGTCTCAAAGCCTAACAAATATATGAGAATTGAAATAATATGGGAATGGAAAAAAAACTGAGATGTATTTTTAAAAAAGAAACAAGGAAAATTAATAACAAGTTAGTTGTGTCTGGAACCTAATGAAAAAACCCATTCCAGTTGAAAATTAGGCAGTGTGTTTCTAAGAGATTTTAAAAAAGTCAAAAGAGAATCCCAACTGTTACCACTTGATTATGATGAGTGTTTTTGAGTTCATTAACTTTTAAAAGTTTGTTTCTGAAGTTTAGGAATCTAAAATTCTATTATAAGACAAGTTCTAATTTTAGAGATGTTGAAATGTGGAGAGAAAATGCGTGTCTAAGAATCAGTAAAATACAAGGTTATTGTTTACAAGCAGAACAAGGTAGAAGAACTTGTCTAAAGTTATAAAAAGTGGTTAATAGTCTAGATGTGAATCGAGTTCTAGTCTGGCTTTAGAATTCTTTCTTTCAGCCACTAAAATACAGTGCCTCACCTATAGACATCTTTGTCAGTACCTAAGATATACAAAAAAAAAAAAAAAAGGGCTTCCCTGGTGGCGCAGTGGTTGAGAGTCCGCCTGCCGATGCAGGGGACACGGGTTCGTGCCCCGATCCCGGAAGATCCCACATGCCGCGGAGCGGCTGGGCCCGCGAGCCATGGCCGCGGAGCCTGTGCGTCCGGAGCCTGTGCTCCGCAACGGGAGAAGCCACAGCAGTGAGAGGCCCGCGTACAGCAAAAAAAAAAAAAAAACCCAAACCAAAAACTGTACTTCATGGCATTCCATTGAATAGATGTGCTGTAGTTTATTTAACCATTTCCCTACTGCTGTATATTTAGTTTGTGTCTAGCTCTTTGCTGTTATATAAGCATTGCTACAGTAAACATCCTAATACATGTGTATACACATGTGTGTTTATCTGGTGGATAACAGGAAGTAAAATGGCTGTGTCAAAGAGTATTCATGTTTCAAATTTTGATAGAAACTATAAAGCTGCCATATCGGCTTTGGCCATTGGGAGTTCTTTCAGATTGGTTCCTGTGTCCTTCTGACATGCTTCAGCCTTTTTTTCCCTCTCTCTCAAGTACTTCCTTACCTTCTGTCACTATAATGTACTCCAGGCTCATCTTCTATTTTTCCTGCCCCAGTCCTAAAATTTCTCCAGCTCAGCCATTTCTCCATGATCCCTGGTTCCTTCCATTGACAAATTATATTTAGAAACTAAGCTGTGGGCTGTAGGTAAGTTTGCTGCTACTGGGGTGTCACTTTGATAGGGCCTCTCAGTTGACAGCCCTAGAAAATATATGTGTACATACATCTCTAATTATTTCCGCATCTAGCTATTCTGTATCTGCATACATATTAAAGCAAATGAGTTTGTACTGATGTCTCCAAGTGTAATCCAGCACCACAGGGTTCATTCCAGCCTTTCTCCCTTGCTTATTTGTAAATTCGTTCTCTGACCTTGAGGAACCTCATTTCCATTACTACAGTTTGTCTGTTTGTTCAACCTGAACTCAGTGCATGTAAACTAGTTTCAGAGTTATTAACTTCCGTCCCCATAAGAAAACACACTTACCAGCAAGACTACTATGTTTATGTACAGTTCTTTTTATCTTCAGCTCAATAGTATCAAGTTAAAATACCGTTTTCCAAAGTTACTTAGGTCAGTTTTATTTTTTCTCATCTTCAGGGATATAATTTTATATCACTTTTAATCATTTTTTTAATTTATTTTTTAAAACATCTTTATTGAGGTATAATTGCTTTACATTGTTGTGTTAGTTGCTCTTGTATAACAAAGTGAATCAGCTATACATATACATATATCCCCATATCTCCTCCCTCTTCCGTCTCTCTCCAACCCTCCCTATCCCACCCATCTAGGTGGTCACAGAGCACTGAGCTGATCTTCCTGTGCTATGTGGCTGCTTCCCACTAGCTATCTGTTTTACATTTGGTAGTGTATATATGTGTATGCCACTCTCTCACTTCATCCCAGCTTACCCTTCCCCCTTCCCGTGTCCTCAAGTCCATTCTCTACATCTGCATCTTTATTCCTGTCCTGCCTCTAGGTTCTTCAGAACCTTTTTTTTTTTTTTTTTTTTAGATTCCATATATATGTGTTAGCATATGGTATTTGTTTTTCTCTTTCTGACTTACTTCACTCTGTATGACAGTCTCTAGGTCCATCCACCTCACTACAAATAACTCAATTTCATTTCATTTTATGGCTGAGTAATATTCTATTGTATATATGTGCAACATCTTCTTTATCGATTCATCTGCTGATGGACACTTAGATTGCTTCCATGTCCTGGCTATTGTAAATAGAGCTGCAGTGAACACTGTGGTACATGACTCTTATTGAATTATGGTTTTCTCAGGGTATATGCCCAGTAGTGGGATTGCTGGGTCATATGGTAGTTCTATTTTTAGTTTTTTTTGTGTGTGTGTGGTACGCGGGCCTCTCACTGTTGTGGCCTCTCCCGTTGCGGAGCACAGGCTCCGGACGTGCAGGCTCAGCGGTATGGCTCACAGGCCCACCCGCTCCATGGCATGTGGGATCCTCCCGGACTGGGGCACGAAACCGTGTCCCCTGCATCGGCAGGCGGACTCTCAACCACTGTGCCACCAGGGAAGCCCCTACTTTTAGTTTTTTAAGGAACCTCCATACTGTTCTCCATAGTGGCTGTATCAATTTACATTCCCACCAACAGTGCAAGAGGGTTCCCTTTTCTCCACACCCTCTACAGCATTTATTGTTTGTAGATTTTTTGATGATGGCCATTCTGACCGATGTGAAGTGATACCTCACTGTAGTATTGATGTGAGTTTCTCTAAGGATTAGTGATGTTGAGCATTCTTTCATATGTTTGTTGGCAATCTGTATATCTTCTTTGGAGAAATGTCTATTTAGGTCTTCTGCCCATTTTTGGATTGGTTTTTTTGATATTGAGCTGCATGAGCTGCTTGTATATTTTGGAGATTAATCCTGTGTCAGTTGCTTCATTTGCAAATATTTTCTCGCATTCTGAGGTTGTCTTTTTGTCTTGTTTATGGTTTCCTTTGCTGTGCAAAAGCTTTTAAGTTTCATTAGGTCCCATTTGTTTATTTTTGTTTTTATTTCCATATCTCTAGGAGGTGGGTCAAAAAGGATCTTGCTGTGATTTATGTCCTAGAGTGTTCTGCCTGTGTCTTCCTCTAAGAGCTTTATAGTGTCTGGCCTTACATTTAGGTCTTTAACCCATTTTGAGTTTCTTTTTGAGTATGGTGTTAGGGAGTTTTCTAATTTCATTCTTTTACATGTAGCTGTCCAGTTTTCCCAGCACCGTTTATTGAAGAGGCTGTCTTTTTTCCATTGTATATTCTTGCCTGTCTGTCAAAGATAAGGTGAACATATGTGCATGGGTTTATCTCTGAGCTTTCTATCCTGTTCCATTGATCTATATTTCTGTTTTAGTGCCAGTACCATACTGTCTTGATTACTGTAGCTTTGTAGTATAGTCTGAAGTCAGGGATCCTGACTCCTCCAGCTCCATTTTTCTTCCTCAAGATTGCTTTGGCACTTCGGGGTCTTTTGTGTTTCCATACAAATTGTGAAATTTTTTGTTCTAGTTCCGTGAAGAATGCCATTGGTAGTTTGATAGGGATTGCATTAAATTTGTAGATTGCTTTGGGTGGTATAATCATTTTCACAGTGTTGATTCTTCCAATCCAAGAACATGGTATCTCTCTCCATCCGTTTGTATCATCTTTAATTTCTTTCATCAGTGTCTTATAGTTTTCTGCATACAGGTCTTTTGTCTCCTTAGGTAGGTTTATTCCTAGGTATTTTATTCTTTTTGTTGCAATGGTAAATGGGAGTGTTTCCTTAATTTCTCTTTCAGATTTTTCATCATTAGCGTATAGGAATGCAAGAGATTTCTGTGCATTAACTTTGGATCACTTTTAATCATTGATTATTAATATTATGTGGGTGCATAAAATAATGATATATTGTATGGTAACCTGATATATTGGAAGAAAAATAAGTAGATAAGAAACCTTTTGTAGCTTTTATTTCAAATAATATTTTAACATAGATCCATGATAAAAAAGATTTCAAGGAAATATGGATATTCATTTTGTTTTTCTGAGTAGTTCTCTTTAAAATGGAATTATTTTCTCATACATATTATCTTTAATACATTTAAAAGTTCAGATACAACCAATTGTAATAATATTTTTCCTAAGATAGGAAAATAATGTAATTAGATAAGATTATTATTTCGTTGGTTTATAGAACTATAAGGATGAAGGAATCTATTCTGTTTATTTATTTGTTCATTTTACCTTATTTAATCTTCGCTAGCCTATCATGAATGAAGGAATATTATTAGTAAAAGCTAAGGGTAAGAAAAACAAGTTAGAAGAATAATGAAGTTACACAGTGTTCTGTTTGTACACATTTTTAATTAATGGGAAGTCATTTCCTAATCCAGCTAGGGAATTTTGTTTAGCTTCATTGTTCTATAGTTTTGAAAATCTCATAGTGTTCCTGCTAAAGGTTTATTAAAAAGTGAGCCAAATCTAAATGTCACAGTAGTTCATTCATCAATCTCAACCAAAATCTATTTTTTTTACTTTATGTATTTCTGTTTATTTAAAGTGGTGTTTTCAACAGCAAGTAAAAATTTGCACATGAAATATAAACTCTGGAATGTCATTGAATATCAGTGTGGGAAACCGGTTTGTCCATTCTTTTACTTGTTTAGTACTTTTACTTAAAAAAATTCTATTACTGTCATGCTAAATCATTTTTAAGCAAATCACCTTCCTGAAGTTGCATTTTAATATTTACTGAACTGTTGTTAGGGGACCAGATTCCTTATCCTTTTCTTACTTTTAAGAGTAGCTCCCGTAATAGAGACAGGAAACATATTTGGAGCTGTGCAGTATTTTGTGATTCAGAGTGCTTACAGAGAGCTGTGCTATTGTATAAAATTGTTTTTTTCATAACTATCACTAAGTATCTGAGTACAGAAACTGCTTTTCTATTTGCTGTCTTCTTCATAAATCTTAGGTACTTTTCTGTCAGTTAATGAGATCCTACTCCAGGGTACTTTCCTTAGTGGTGAGGAAAAAGGGATAGAAGGAATTAGAAGGTAAAGCTCCTCCTTTCTGCCCTGGGAGGGGAGTGTGACTGGTTGGCTTGTCTGCTTGTTTACTTGCATATGTATTTATAAAGCAAAATTATATTCAGCACCTCTTATGTGCCAGGCCCTTTCTTAGGTACCATAAACACAAGTATGAGGAAAAAGCAAGGTTTCTTTTCTCTAGTTGCACAGTCGAATTGGAGGAGACAAATACATAAATATAATTATAGTAAAGTGTGTCAAGAACTTGATAGTAGGTATTTTGGAAGAAGAGAAATATCATGTATCCTGGCAGGGGAAGTTATGGAATGTTTCCTGTAGAAGAGGTGTTACCCATCTAAGGAATGTGTTGAGTCACCCAGAGAGAGCAGGAAAGAGAAGGAAGGACGCTTCTGTAAAGGGAAAGTGGGAGCACAGTCTCAAGAGAAAAAGCATCATGTATGTAAGGATGATCAGGGTCCTTAGAAAATAAGGTGCAAGTAGTAAAAGGGCAAGAAAGTGAGTAAGATAGGGCCTAGATTGGGGATGAGTATTTAATGCCATCCTTGGTATTAATGCCTGGCATTATATAATGGAAAGATCCTTTCCATTTTTTACTGTGTTAAAATACATATGACATAATATTTACCATTATAACCATTTTAAGTGTACATTTTCAGGTGTTCAACTATCTTATTATTTTAGATGGCAGAAGAAGATCTCATTTTGAAGTATACAAAGCTCTGTGATTCCCTTAAGACCAAAGTGAAAGTTTACACAGTGTATCAGTTACAGGTTGCCACAATAATTCTGTGTAACAACCAACCAGAAGCATTTTAGTAGCAAATAATCTTAGTAGTATATAATAAGTTTATTGCTTACAGAGTCAGGTGGGTGTTGGCTAGGCAGCTCTGCTGGTCTTGGCTGGGCTCACTCTTATAACTGGTGTAGACTGGCTCTTGGATGGTCACCAACATGATTAAGCTCTTCCACTTCTCATTCTTCTGTAGGTTATCCCAGTCATACTCTCATGATGATGGCAGATGTGTTAGAGGAAGCAGGCGAGTATAATTGTATGAGCACTTTTCAAGTGCTCAGTCTAGGGCTGCGTATTCCCCACTATAGAGGAAAGACCTTTCTGTGTACTCTGCTCAATAACCTACGAATCATGAGATTTTCTAGTCTAGCTGGTGGGAACAGGCCCATACCCAACCCTGTGTGTCTGCAGGTACCATTGTCACTTTTCTTTTTAGATGACTTTGGTGTCTAATATTCCTTAAACATAGTATGAAAAGCAATAACCATAAAGTAAAAGGTTGATAAATTATACTTCATTGATTTTAAGAACGTCTAGTCATTAAAAGACATTAGTAGAGTTAAAATGTACTTTACAGTTAGAAGATGTTTATAATACATAATATAAAAAATAGTACAAATCACTAAGAAAGAGGCCTAAAACCCAATATTATAAAAATTGGAGCCAACACATACACATAGGTTTTACTTAAGTGAAAAAAAAAAAAGCTTAAAGCTCACACACACACACCAATTGGAAAAGTCACTCATCTAGTTAGGGTCAGAGTAGAGACTACTATTGAGGTCGCTTAAATTTTTAAAAACTTTTGTTTTACTTGTAGCTTAGTCAACTTTCTGGCTTTTGAAATTACAAATTGCACAGCATAGATGTGCAAGTTTGAACATTATCAGCATTAAAAATGTTATTAACTCTCTATTTGTAAAGGATTTTACAGTTTACAGAGTGATTTACCATACTCATGTTCATTTGATCTTTCTCATATCTCTACCAAGGCACAATAGATATTATAGAAAACTAAGACTCACAGAAGTTATGTGGCTTGGCCAGAGTCATAAAGATGTATTTGGTGACCCTAGCGTTAGAATTCTTATCTTCTCATGCCCAATCTAATGCCTTTTCCACTTCACATGGATATCTTTCCAAAAACATTCATAAACCTCTTATGTTCAAGATAATGTCAGATTCTTAGGATGTCGAGATACAAGTCAGCCCACCTTCAATGGTGTGACAGGTGAGTAGTAGAAATTACTAAACCAAGATTCCTCCAGAATCCTAGGCTGGTGTCGAAATTGAGGTCATTCATAGTAACAATCACCTTTGTTTCATTGGTTCCTGCTCCTGCCTCATAGGGTCTGACCATGGTCACCAGTAAATCTTCCACCATTGGCGATTGCTTAAAATACTCAAATGGTGTTCTAAGTAAGATCTGGAAACAGTGTAATCAGCTACCCAGATTTAATTCTTCCTTACAACTCTGAAGTCCTGTTTCTGGACCAAGCTTTTGTCTATTTTCTTTCCTTTTGGGTAGTTTATTGTTTTTTCTTCAGAGGTCTCTAAGCTTCTTATATACACGTATTTCTGTTGGGTCTTTTAAAGATGTCACATTTAAGATATGCATCCACATTTCTTTTATAAGTAGATGAAAGGATAAATATCCACAATGAGAAACGCTTTATTCCCATCAGATTAACAAACATTTTAAAATGTCTGATGATATCAAATGTTGGAGATGAAATGGAACAAGTGGAACTCTTATTCGCTGCTAAAGGGTGTATAAAATATTACTACTTTGGGACACAATTTGCCATTATTTCATGAGGAAAGCATAACCCAATACTTTGATATCAGTTTTACTCCTAGATACATACTCTGGTGAACTTCCTGCACTTCTGTACTAGGACACAAAAATTTTTATTAGTTTGCTTATAATAGCAAACAACTCTAAACAGCTCAAATGTTTCAGTGAATATGTAAATTGTGGCAAATTCACATACAGGGATACTGTAAGACAGAAATGAAAATGAATGAACTGCAGCTATAGGAATAAATATGGATGGATGAATCCTTGTTAAAAAGACAAGTCACAGAAGAATATAAACCTTTTTTATAAAGTTCAAAAAGGCAAAATTGAACAATGTGTTATTTAGGATACCCAAAACTAAGAGAATAATAAAAACTTAAGACTAGTGGTTATCTTGGAGGAGGTCAAGTTTATTAGGAGAGCTTTTGCTGTTTTACTAAGGATATTCTTTTTGTTTCTTTTTTAAAACTGAGGTATAGTTGATTTACAGTATTATGTAATTTCAGGTATATATCATCGTCACTTACAATTTTAAAAGGTTATACTCCATATATAGTTATTATAAAATATTGGCTATATTCTCTTTGTTGTACAATATATTCTTGTAGCTTATTTATTTTATACATAGTAGTTTGTATCTTTTACCATACCACTATCTTGTCCCTCTCTCCTTCCTGCTTCTCACTGGTAACCACTAGTTTGTTCTCTTTATCTGTGAGTCTGTTTCTTTTTTGTTGTATTCACTAGTTTGTTTTATTTTTTAGATTCCACATATAAGTAATATCCCACAGTATTTGTCTCTCTCTGTTTGACTTAACTTCACTAAGCATAATACCCTCCAAGTCCATCCATGTTATTGCAAATGGCAAAATTTCCTTCTTTTTTATGGCTGAGTAGTATTCCGTGTGTGTGTGTGTGTGTGTGTGTGTGTGTGTGTGTATACCATATATATATATATAATCTCACATCTTCTTTATCCATTCACCTCTTGATGGGCACTTAGGTTGCGTTCATATCTAGACTATTGTAAATAGTGCTGCTATGAACATCGGAGTGCATGTATCTTTTTGAACTAATGTTTTTGTTTTCTTCGGCTGTATACCCAGGAGTAGAATTGCCGGATCATACAGTAATTCTATTTTTAGTTTTTTGAGGAACCTCCATACCATTTTCCATAGTGGCTGCACTAAGGACATTCTTAAATGAAATTAGATGTATTAGATGGATCTATCTGTCTATCTATCTGTCTGTCTATTTCTCTATGTTTCTGTGAGTGTGTGGAACATACTGGGAGGGGTATCCTGAGAGTGTCAATTATTTTGGTTATTTCTATTGTATTTCTCAAATAGTTACTAAAAGATTCAGGGATGCCAGTTTTAGTCATTCTTCATGACTCAAATATTGCATATTTTCTTTTGTAGATATTAAAAATTTTATAATTATGTATTAAAAATTAAGGTGTTAGAAGAAATAATACTGTATGATAGTCATTTTTTCTTGGTGGTGACACTACAGGGTACTCTCACTTTTTATATTTGCATTTCTAAATCTTATAGGTCTTTTATTTTTTATTTATTTATTTATTTATTTTTTTTTTGCTGTACGCGGGCCTCTCACTGCTGTGGCCTCTCCCGTTGCGGAGCACAGGCTCCGGACACACAGGCTCCGTGGCCATGGCTCGCGGGCCCAGCCGCTCCGCGGCATGTGGGATCTTCCGGGATCGGGGCACGAACCCGTGTCCCCTGCATCGGCAGGCGGACTCTCAACCACTGCGCCACCAGGGAAGCCCCTTATAGGTCTTTTATAATTGACATGAAATTTTAATATCTAGAAAAGACATAAATGATTATTGAAAGCAAAAGCACAAATTCAAAGTTTTTTCTAATATTTTGCTAATGAGATGTTAACCTTGGTTATATGCTAGTCTACAAAGCTGTCATGTCGGACTTAATACTAAGGATATTTGTTTTTGAAAATCACCAAGCCCAGCATTTACTCTCACTTGAGACTTTCAGATAAGCATATTTATCTTTCACCAGAATTTAAATAAGTCCAAATTTGGGTCAGTGTTTTCTGCACTGATATAAAGTATATCTAAATTTAAAACTAAAGCTGACCATTTGAGTGGTCAAAAGACCACTAATATATGTTACATTGTTACAGATACAGTACTTAATTAAGTATCCACTTGTATGCAATATTATTAAACAATTCCAAAACCATTCACTATAAATAAAAGTTTATTTTATAAGTTTTTCAACTAATATCCTCTGCATGGCACTTCATCTTTTTATAATTTCTTTTAGCACCTGTAACTAAATGTAAATATGTTATTATTATAAGTCGGGGCAAAAGATTATAAACATTTTTATTTTAAGGGAAGAAAATAGAAATGATGTGGTTCCTAAAAATGAGTCTCTGTGATTATTTGAAAATCTTTTAAAAAATTCCAACTTTATACAGAATGTTAAATGTCTTAGAAACATATGAATGATATAATGTAATTGACCATGAAACACTGGCTTCCCATGGTATCAAGTTTATACATATTCTTGAGTTGACAATTTAGAAGCTTTTGATATCTCCATTTTTATAGTAGAATAATTATGCATGTGTTTATGTACATATATATGTGATTAGACAAATATAATAATTATAGAAAAGGTTTTTGTGACTTACTTTCCTTATATGATTTTATAATTTAAAAAATTGCATGACATTTATTCCCTTTAGAATTTTTTCTCCAAATAGGTGCTCTAAAAATGTCACTTTGAATTAAAGCAGAGTGTTTGGAAAAAATAACTTATTTATGTTCTTGATGTAGATTTCAATAACATGCTGAGTTTTGCTCTGGTTGAATTTTTCCAGTATCTCAAAAGAAATTGCTGAAAATATTTAGATGTAAGGTTTTCAGATTTTGCATTATAGAAAACAATGTTAGAATTGCATAGAATAAAAGAAGGTAATCCCTTTAAAATTCCTAGAAGAGGATTTGATATGCACCTTATATATATACATATATACATATTTTTTCATTAAACAGTTCATATTTGCTTCACAAAGTCCAATTTTTTTTTTTTTTTTACAAATTTCTCAGCTTAAAAGGAATTGCATTTCTTTTCCTGTAATATGAACAACTGGCTAAATTTCTACTTCTTAAAGGATTTGTGTGACATCAGTGGGCTCTCCCTGCTTAATAAACTTACTAGGCCTCTCACCTTCTGAGATGGCCTGAACTCTGTCTATGGAGGGTGTTTCTCCCTTGGCCGCTCTCACTTTCCGAGATGACCCCATGCCCTGGGGCCACTCTTGCCTTTTGAGACAGTCTGCATTCTGTCTATGGAATGCGTATTTCTAAGTAAATCCACGTCTTACCTAAAAAACAAAAAACAAAAAAATAAAACACAACTTACTGAAGTCCCTCAAAAGAGATAAATTATGACTAATAATATTTGTTTCCCATTTCCAACTTTTCTCTATAAAATTTAATAATTGACTAAAGCAGTTGCTTATCAACTTTGTAAGTTTATTTTACTTATTTATTTTTTTGGCCTATGCTACGCAGCTTGCGAGTTTTTAGTTCCTCGACCAGGGATCAAACGCAGGCCCTGGCAGTGAAAGCACCAAGTCCTAACCACTGGACCGCCCAGGGAATTTCCTCAACCTCATAAGTTTAAATTCAGACAGAGAACCCTAATGTCTTTATACAAATCCTTTCTCCCCCTCTCATTTCCACGTCTCCTTGCCCAGTAAAGTTACCAAAAAACCATAAATTTAAGTATTTAACTGCTGGGTTTGAATTCATAGGTATAGTTTTTTTCTTTTCTAATGATTATCATCAGCGTTCATTCATTCAACCAGTATTTATTGAATACCAGCCACTATGGGGCACCGTTATTGACACTAGAATACAGTAAGTTGTAAGTAAAATAATCCATGCCTTAATGGAGCTTACTTTCTGTGGAAAAAGTCACTTAGGTCAGTATATAATTACAAATTAAATTCTGTGAATGGCATATAGGGGGTGCTTTAAAATGGCAATTTGATTGAAGTTGGGAATTCATGAAGACCTCTTTAACATTTGAGAACTGAAGGATAGTAATAGTTAGCCAGGCAAAGAAAAGGTAAATACTTTTTTATACTTATCCTGGCTATGTAGTGAGGGAGGTGGGGAAAGAGTGTTCTTCATGAAATGGATAGTTTATAGACCATGGTAAGTATTTTGCCTAGTGGCAAGCTAAGGATTTTAATTTGAGTAATAATGTGATCAGTTTGTTTTATAGAAGTTCACTTGGCTGATACATATAGAAGGATTTATAAGAAGATTGAAGTGGAAGCAAGACGTCCAGGTAGGCATTTGCAGAGATTCAGTCTAGTAAAGATATTGACTTGGAATTGAGTACTGTTGTTGGAAAGAATGTTATTAAAAAATAAAAGTCATGCTAATGGTTACAAAACTTATGTGTTTGTGTCTCTGGCTTAGACTGATAACCTTGTCTAGTAGAAAAAGAACTAATTAATACAGATAGATGGAGTTAGGCTCTGGATATTGCCAATAAATTAAATATATGCAAATAGCTTTTATATGGATTAAGGAATTGATGGGAATCTTAATAAAATAATAATAAGTTAAAGTACAGAACCTTTCATTAAGCAGATGGTGAAAAGCAACGTAACAGTAAACCACAATTTATTAAATATTGTATATCATCATAGTGATACTTTTATTGTAATTAATGCTTTCCATAAAGAAGTGTGGAATTAACATGCCAATGCTTTATCTGTTTATTTATTTATTTATGATGATGATTTGTCTTTTATTTATTTATTTTTTAAACTTTTAAAAATGTACAGAGGTATTGAATTTTTTTTTAAACATCTTTATTGGAGTATAATTGCTTTACAATGGTGTGTTAGTTTCTGCTGTATAACAAGGGAATCAGCTATACATATACATATATCCCCATTTCTCCTCCCTCTTGCGTTTCGCTCCCACCTTCCCTATCGCACCCCTCTAGGTGGACACAAAGCACTGAGCTGTACTCCCTATGCCATGTGGCTGCTTCCTGCTAGATATTTGTTTTACATTTGATGGTGTATATATGTCCATGCCACTCTCTCACTTCATCCCAATTACCCTTCCCCCTCCCCGTGTCCTCAAGTCCATTCACTACATCTGCCTCTTTATTCCTGTCCTGCCTCTAGGTTCTTCAGAACCTTTTTCTTTTTTTTTTAGATTCCATATATATGTGTTAGCATATGGTATTTGTTTTTCTCTTTCTGACTTACTTCACTCTGTATGACAGTCTCTAGGTCCATCCACCTCACTACAAATAACTCAATTTCATTTCATTTTATGCCTGAGTAATATTCTATTGTATATATGTGCAACATCTTCTTTATCGATTCATCTGTTGATGGACACTTAGATTGCTTCCATGTCCTGGCTATTGTAAATAGAGCTGCAGTGAACACTGTGGTACATGACTCTTATTGAATTATGGTTTTCTCAGGGTATATGCCCAGTAGTGGGATTGCTGGGTCATATGGTAGTTCTATTTTCAGTTTTTTTTTTTTTTTTTTTTGTGGTACGCGGGCCTCTCACTGTTGTGGCCTCTCCCGTTGCGGAGCACAGGCTCCGGACGTGCAGGCTCAGCGGTATGGCTCACAGGCCCACCCGCTCCGTGGCATGTGGGACCCTCCCGGACCGGGGCACGAAACCGTGTCCCCTGCATCGGCAGGCGGACTCTCAACCACTGTGCCACCAGGGAAGCCCCTACTTTTAGTTTTTTAAGGAACCTCCATACTGTTCTCCATAGTGGCTGTATCAATTTACATTCCCACCAACAGTGCAAGAGGGTTCCCTTTTCTCCACACCCTCTACAGCATTAATTGTTTGTAGATTTTTTGATGATGGCCATTCTGACCGATGTGAAGTGACACCTCACTGTAGTATTGATGTGAATTTCTCTAAGGATTAGTGATGTTGAGCATTCTTTCATGTGTTTGTTGGCAATCTGTATATCTTCTTTGGAGAAATGTCTATTTAGGTCTTCTGCCCATTTTTGGATTGGGTTTTTTGTTTTTTTTTGATATGAGCTGCATGAGCTGCTTGTATATTTTGGAGATTAATCCTTTGTCAGTTGCTTCATCTGCAAATATTTTCTCTCATTCTGAGGATTGTCTTTTCGTCTTGTTTATGGTTTCCTTTGCTGTGCAAAAGGTTTTAAGTTTCATTAGGTCCCATTTGTTTACTTTTGGTTTTATTTCCATATCTCTAGAAGGTGGTTCAAAAAGGATCTTGCTGTGATTTATGTCATAGAGCGTTCTGCCTGTGTCTTCCTCTAAGAGTTTGATAGTGTCTGGCCTTACATTTAAGTCTTTAATCCATTTTGAGTTTATTTTTCTGTATGGTGTTACGGAGTGTTCTAATTTCATTCTTTTACATGTAGCTGTCTAGTTTCCCCAGCACCACTTATTGAAGGGGCTGTCTCTTCTCCGTTGTATATGCTGCCTCCTTTGTCAAAGATAAGGTGACCATATGTGCGTAGATTTACCTCCGGGCTTTCTATCCTGTTCCATTGATCTATATTTCTGTTTTTGTGCTAGTACCATACTGTCTTGATTACTGTAACTTTGTAGTATAGTCTGAAGTCAGGGATCCTGATTCCTCCAGTTCCATTTTTCTTTCTCAAGATTGCTTTGGTGCTTCGGGGTCTTTTGTGTTTCCATACAAATTGTGAAATTTTTTGTTCTAGTTCTGTGAAAAATGCTATTGGTAGTTTGATAGGGATTGCATTGAACCTGTAGAATGGTTTGTGTAGTATAGTCACTTTCACAATGTTGATTCTTCCAATCCAAGAGCATGGTATATCTCTCCATCTATTTGTATCATTTTTAATTTCTTTCATCAGTGTCTTATAATTTTCTGCATACAGGTCTTTTGTCTCCTTAGGTAGATTTATTCCTAGATATTTTATTCTTTTTGTTGCAATGGTAAATGGGAGTGTTTTCTTAATTTCACTTTCAGATTTTTCATCACTAGTGTATAAGAATGCCAGAGATTTCTGTGCATTAATTTTGTATCCTCCTACTTTAGCAAATTCATTGATTAGCTCTAGTAGTTTTCTGGTAGCATCTTTAGGATTCTCTCTATATAGTAGCATGTCATCTGCAAACAGTGACAGCTTTACTTCTTTTCCAGTTTGGATTCCTTTTATTTCTTCTTTGTCTCTGACTGCTGTGGCTAACACTTCCAAAACTATGTTGAATACTAGTGGTGGCAACCTTGTCTTGTTCCTGATCTTAGTGAAAATGGTTTCAGTTTTTCACCATTTAGGACGATGTTGACTGTGGGTTTTCCATATATGGCCTTTATTATATTGAAGTAAGTTCCCTCTGTGCCTACTTTCAGGAGGGTTTTTTATCATAAATGGGTGTTGAATTTTCTCAAAAGCTTTTTCTGCATTTATTGAGATTATCATATGGTTTTTACCCTTCAGTTTGTTAATAGGGTGTATCACATTGATTGATTTGCATATAATGAGGAGTCCTTGCATTCCTGGGATAAACCCCACTTTATCATGGTGTATGATCCTTTTCATGTGCTGTTGGATTCTGTTTGCTAGTATTTTGTGGAGGATTTTTGCATCTATGTTCATCAGTGATACTGGCCTGTAGTTTTCTTTCTTGTGGCATCTTTGGTTTTGGTATCAGGGTGACGGTGGCCTCATAGAATGAGTTTGGGAGTGTTCCTCCCTCTGCTATGCTTTGGAAGAGTTTGAGAAGGATGGGTGTTACCTCTTCTCTAAATGTTTGATAGAATTCTCCTATGAAGCCATGTGTTCCTGGGCTTTTGTTTGTTGGAAGATTTTTAATCACAGTTTCAATTTCTCTGCTTGTGATTGATCTGTTTATATTTTCTATTTCTTCTTGGTTCAGTCTCAGAAGGTTGTGCTTTTCTAAGACTTTGTCCATTTCTTTTAGGTTGTCCATTTTATTGGCGTATAGTTGCTTCTAATAATCTCTCATGATCCTTTCTATTTCTGCAGTGTCAGTTGTTACTTCTCCTTTTTCATTTCTAATTCTATTGATTTGAGTCTTCTCCCTGTTTTTCTTGATGAGTCCTGCTAATGGTTTATCAATTTTGTTTATCTTCTCAAAGAATCAGCTTTTAGTTTTATTGATCTTTGCTTCAATAAGCAATCATTTCCTTCATTTCTTTTTCATTTATTTCTAATCTGATCTTTATGATTTCTTTCCTTCTGCTAACTTTGGGGGTTTTTTTTGTTCTTTCTCTAATTGCTTTAGGTGTAAGCGTTGTTTATTTGACAGGTTTCTTGTTTCTTGAGGTACGATTGTATTTCTATAAACTTCCCTCTTAGATCTGCTTTTGCTGCATCCCATAGGTTTTGAGTCATCATGTTTTCCTTGTCATTTGTTTCTAGGTACTTTCTTATTTCCTCTTTGATTTCTTCAGTGTTCTCTTGACTATTTAGAAGTGTATTATTTAGCCTCCATGTGTTTGTATTGTTTATACATTTTTTCCTGTAATTGATATCTAGTCTCATAGTATGTGGTTGGAAAAGAAATGATACAGTTTCAATTTTCTTAAATTTACCAAGGCTTGATTTGTGACCCATGATATGATCTGTCCTGGAGAATGTTCCATGAGCACTTGAGAAGAAAGTGTATTTTGTTGTTTTTGGATGGCATGTCCTATAAATATCAGTTAAGTCCATCTTGTTTAATGTATCTTTTAAAGCTTGTGTTTCCTTATTTATTTTCAGTTTTGATGATCTGCCCATTGGATGAAAGTGGGGTGTTAAAGTCCCGTACTATGATTGTGTTACTGTTGATTTCCCCTTTTATGGCTGTTAGCATTTCCCTTATGTATTGAGGTGCTCCTGTGTTGGGTGAATAAATATTTACAATTGTTATATCTTCTTCTTAGATTGATCCCTTGATCATTATATAGTGTCCTTCTTTGTCTCTTGTAATAGTCTTTATTTTAAAGTCTGTTTTGTTTGATATGAGAATTGCTACTCCAGCTTTCTTCTGATTTCCATTTGCATGGAATATCTTTTTCCATCCCCTCACTTTCAGTCTGTATGTGTCCCTAGGTCTGAAGTGGGTCTCTTGTGGACAGCATATATACGGGTCTTGTTTTTGTATCGATTCAGCCAGTCTGTGTCTTTTGGTTGTAGTGTTTAATCCATTTACATTTAAGGTAGTTATCAATATATATGTTCCTGTTACCATTTTCTTAATTGTTTTGTGTTTATTGTTGTAGGTCTTTTCCTTCTCTTGTGTTTCCTGCCTAGAGAAGTTCCTTTAGCATTTGTTGTAAAGGTGGTTTGGTGGTGCTGAAATCTCTTAGCTTTTGCATGTCTGTAAAGGTTTTAATTTCTTTGTCGAATCTGAATGAGATCCTTGCTGGGTAGAGTAATCTTGGTTGTAGGTTTTCCCTTTCATAACTGTAAATATGTCCTGCCACTCCCTTCTGGCTTGCAGAGTTTCTGCTAAAGTTCAGTGTTATCCTTATGGGGATTCCCTTGTATGTTATTTGTTGTTTTTCCCATGCTGCTTTTAATATTTTTTCTATGCATTTAATTTTTGATAGTTTGATTAGTATGTGTTTTGGCGTGTTTCTCCTTGGATTTATCCTATATGGGACTCTCTGTGCTTCTTGGACTTGATTGACTATTTCTCTTCCCATATTAGGGAAGTTTTCAACTATAATCTCTTCACATATTTTCTCAGTCCCTTTTTCTTTCTCTTCTTCTTCTGGGACCTTTATAGTTCGAATATTGGTGCATTTAATGTTGTCCCAGAGGTCTCTGAGACTGTCCTCAATTCTTTTCATCCTTTTTTCTTTATTCTGCTCTGCGGTAGTTATTTCCACTATTTTATCTTCCAGGTCACTTATCCATTCTTCTGCCTTAGTTATTCTGCTATTGATTCCTTCTAGAGAATTTTAAATTTCATTTATTGTGTTGTTCATCATTGTTTGTTTTCTCTTTAGTTCTTCTAGATCCTTGTTAAGCGTTTCTCCATTGTATTTCGAAGATTTTGGATCATGTTTACTGTCATTACTCTGAATTATTTTTCAGGTAGACTGCCTTTTTCCTCTTCATTTGTTTGGTCTGGTGCATTTTTACCTTGCTCTTTCATCTGCTGTGTGTTTCCCTGTCTTCTCACTTTGCTTAACTTACTGTGTTTGGGTCTCCTTTACGCAGACTGCAGGTTTGTAGTTCCCGTTGTTTTTGGTGTCTGCCTCCAACGTGTAAGGTTGGTTCAGTGGGTTGTTTGGGCTTCCTGGTGGAGAGGAGTGGTGCCTGTGTTCTGGTGAATGAGGCTGGATCTTGTCTTTCTGGTGGGCAGGTCCACGTCTGGTGGTGTGTTTTGGGGTGTCTGTGGCCTTATTATGATTTTAGGCAGCCTCTCTGCTAATGGGTGGGGTTGTGTTCCTCTCTTGCTAGTTGTTTGCATAGGGTGTCCAGCACTGTAGCTTGCTGGTTGTTGAGTGGAGCTGGTCTTAGCATTGAGATGGAGATATCTGGGAGAGCTTTTGCCATTTGATGTTATGTCGGCCCCAGAGGGCTCTGGTTGACCAATGTCCCGAACTCAGCTCTCCCACCTCAGAGGCTCAGGCCTGACACCTGTGCAGAGCACCAAGACCCTGTCAGCCACTCGGCTGCTAGTGTTTGAAGGTCTCTTGTGGAGGTGGGGGGTGGCTGTGGCTCACCGTGAGGACTAGGACACTGGCAGCAGAAGTTCTGTGAAGTACTCCTTGGCATGAGCCCTCCCAGAGTCCACCATTAGCCCCACCGAAGAGCCCATGCCAGTGTTTTGATTAACCATCTAATAGAATTTGCATTTAAATCACTTGAAAAGTGAATGATAAGCTTTGGGGAAATTAAGTTTTAATTTCAAATCAGAATCTTTTCCTACTGAATAGAAAAAAATTCCTGTAATTTTTAAAGAATTCTTTACCTTGTATTCTTTTCCCATATTATTTTTACTCTTCATTGCAGTTATCAGTCTTTCATCCCTTTTTTTGGGTGGTAATTTTTCAGCCTTATTTGTGTCACTAAAAACTAATTCACTTGTCAAATTCAGTATCTGACATTTATGCACATATTGTTCGTACTACAAAGTTGACAGAATTATGTTATATTTCTGAGGGGAATATATTATATCATTAATGGCTATTATGCAGGGTACTTTATGTTGTCCAAACTGTGTTTGAATGGATTTATTTAAGAAACGCCAATTCACTTTTTGGATTTCACTAGCTCTATTAAATAGTCTAAGAAAATAATTAACAGACGTGGAGGCATCATGCACTCTGAATACAAACTGTGCTAAAAAGCTGTAGTAATCAAAATAGTATCGTGCTGGCACAAAAACAGACACATAGATTAAAGAAACAGAATAGACAAACCAGAAATAAACCCACACTTATATGGTCAATTAATCTATGACAGAGGGAGCAAAAATATACAATGGGGGTAAAGACAAACTCTTCAGTAAGTGATGTTGGCAAAACTGGACAGCTATGTGCAAAAGAACGAAACTTAAGCCACTGTCTTACACCATACATAAAAAATAAAGTCAAGTGGATTAAAGTCTAAATGTAGGATCTGAAACCATAAAACTCCTAAATGAAAGCATAGGCAGTATGCTCTTTGACATAGGTCTCAACAATATTTTTTTGGATCTGTCTCCTTAAGCAAGAGCAACAAAAGCAAAAGTAGGGCCTCCCTGGTGGCGCAGTGGTTGAGAGTCCGCCTGCCGATGCGGGGGATACGGGTTCGTGCCCCGGTCTGGGAGGATCCCATATGCCGCGGAGCGGCTGGGCCCGTGAGCCGTGGCCGCTGGGCCTGCGCGTCCGGAGCCTGTGCTCCGCAGCGGGAGAGGCCACGGCAGTGAGAGGCCCGCATACCGCAAAAAAAAAAAAAAAAAAAGCAAAAGTAAACAAGTGGGACTACATCAAACTGAAAATCTTTTACATAGTGAAGGTAACTATCAACTGAATGAAAAGGCCCCTTACTGAATGGGAGAAGACATTTTCAAATGACAAGTTCAATAAGGGGTTAATACACAAAATATGTTAAAAAAAACTCATACATCTCAATATCAAAAAACCCAAACAATTTAATTTAAAAATGAGTAGAGGACATGAATAGATATTTTTTCAAAGAAGACATACAAATAGCTAACAGGCACATGAAAAGATGTTCAACTTCTCTAGTCATCAGGGAAATGCAATCCAAACCAAAATGAAATAATTACCTCACACCTTTCAGAGTGGCTATTGTCAAGAAGACAAGTAATAAAAAGTGTTGGCAAGCATGTGGAGAAAAGGGAACCCTGGTACAATGTTGATAGGAATGTACATTGGTATGGATGCTGTGGAAAACAAAAAATTAAAAAATGGAACTGCCATATGGTTCAGCAATTTCACTTCTGGGTATTTAACTGAAAATAACAAAAGCACTAATTTTAAAAGATATATGCATACCAGTGTTCATTGTAACATTATTTACAATAGCCAAGATATGGAAACAACCTAATTGTCTGTGAAAAGATGAATGGATAAAGAATATGTGGTATATATACACAATGGAATATTACTTAACCATAAAAAGAACAAAATCTTGCCATTTGTGACAAAATGGATGGACCTAGAGGGTATTATGCTAAGTGAAATAAGACAGAGAAAGACCAATACTGTATGATATCACTTAATAATTTTTATTTTTGGCCACTCTGTGTGGCTTGCGGGATCTCAGTTCCCCAAGCAGGGATTGAACCCGGGCCATAACAGTGAAAGTGCTGAGTCCTAACCACTGGACCGCCAGGGAATTCCCCTGTGTGAATCTAAAAAACAAAACAAACATAATAAAATAGAAACAGACTCATAGATACAGAGAACTAACTGGTGATTGCCAGAGGGGAGGTGGGTAAAGGGATTGGCAAAATAAGTGAAGAAGATTAAGAGGTACAAACTTCCAGCTATGAAATAACAAAGTTATGGAGATATAATGTACAACATAGGGAATATTGTCAATAATATTGTAATAACTTTATATGGTGACAGATGTTAACTATCCTTATCCTGGTGATCATTTTGGTGTAAAATGATCAAAGGTAAAAAAAGGTATAAAAATATCAAATCACTATGTTGTACACCTGAAACTATTTAACATTGTAAGTTAATTATACTTCAATAAAAAAAATGGTGATATTCTGCAACTCATAATTTCTTATCATTTAAGTATTCTGTACTCTGTATTCTTCAAAGGAACATAGCAACCTATTGTTAGCCAATTCTTTTTTATGTCCGTCTGCCAGTTTTACTGTCATAAAATCAATTAAACATTACAGATAAGTTACACATGTGCAGAGGTAGAAGAAGATGAGAAAATATATTGAAAATATTAGGCAGATAAAAGAGTCATGCAAGGTCATTCAAGAAATGAAAAAATTTCATTTAAAAAGTATTTTCAAAAATCATTATAAATTCTTGGTCTGTCTCTTCTGTTACATAGTGTTGTTTGGGAATGTTTTAAAGAAATATCAAAGATTTATATGTAAGATTCAGTACTTTGGGGATTATTGCACATTTTAATGATGCTTAGATCATGTACTTAAAAGGGCAAAAGAGTAAAATATGAATATTTTCCTTGTATATAAATTATATCTTTAATGAAAATATTTCTGCCTTTTTTAGGATTCTTACTGTTAGGAATATTTTATTTATCTGGCAATGTAACTTGTTCTCTGTTATTCAGTGAAACTCTTTTCTGGTTCTTTCTCCTGCTTCTAAGACTGCTTTTTCTCTACCTGTTCAATAGCTTTTCTTCTTCCATCCTGTAAAATTTGACATTCATCTGGCTCTAAGTTTTATCTTATCCCACACTCTTGGTCAGGCTACTCATCTGGCTTTATTGGGGTAAAGCTGAGTTGCTTCACACTTATTCATTAGATTGTGAAGAAAGCATTGTAAATCATCACTAGCACTATCCTGGTTAACATCAGTAGCATCAGTACCACCCTCATCAACATCTTTGCCTGTATTGCCTGCTTACTGTATGGCAGGCATTGCTGAGCACTTCACATATATTAGCATCTTAAAGCACAGTCATTCTTTAAGGTTGTTAATGTTTTAGGCTCTGAGAGTTTAAATCTTGTTTGAGGTCATACTACTATTATGTAGAGTTAAATTTAAATAAGTCTAATTTCCTTTCTTATGCTTTTAGTTGCTGTGCTTTTCTGTCTCCCAATTCATGCACATTATTTTAATTCAAGGTTATAGAAAAGTGTTGTTAATAAAGAGTGTACAATTTAACTCAGTAAATTTTAAAATAAAAGTTTTATGTGACAAAATGAACTTATGAAGTAATTGTATAATGTGTGCTTTATTTCACACCTAGGCTAATTTATGATTTATTTTCCAATAGCTGTTTATGAAGCCATGACAGCTTTTGAAATGAGTAGAAATGATAATTGTTAAATGAAATTTATCTTTGGTGAGAAACTGTTTCACAAGCAAGACGTTATAAAATTGGTTATTACTTAGGTGAGACTAGTAAATCAATTTCTAATATCCTAAATCAGTTTCTGTTCTAAGTTTCCTAATAAAGGATATAAATTGATGTAAGCCCAGTATGAATAAATGCGTACATGTAGACATGCTTAGTTTGGACAATTTCAATTTCAGGAGATATCACAAAAGTTAGTTTCTATAGCATTATTCAACAGAGACTCATCTCCATTAAGTATTGCTGAGAAAAATAGCAGCAGAAAGTAATGCCAAGACGTGTAATCTATAGTCACACTCTTCTTTCTGGCTTGTTTACTGGTGTAATGTTTTGTTAATTTACTGAAATCACCCTGAAGTTATTGTAGCCAATAATGTTTTTTTTTTTAAATTTTTTTGGCTGTGTTGGGTCTTCATTGCTGCGTGCGGCCTTTCTCTAGTTGCAGCGAGTGGGGGCTACTCTTTGTTGCGGTGTGCAGGCTTCTCATTGCAGTGACTTCTCTTGTTGTGCAGCGTGGGCTCTAGGTGCGCGGGCTTCAGTAGTTGTGGCACGTGGACTCAGTAGTTGTGGTTCGCGGGCTCCAGGGCACAGGCTCAGTAGTTGTGACACACGGACTTAGTTGCTCTGCGGCATGTGGGATCCTCCCGGACCAGGGCTCGAACCCGTGTCCTCTGCATTGGCAGGCAGATTCTTTTTTTTTTCTTCTTCTTCTTCTTTTTTTTATTGGAGTATAATTGCTTTACAATGGTGTGTTAGTTTCTCCTTTATAACAAAGTGAATCAGTTATACATATACATATGTTCCCATATCTCTTCCCTCTTGTGTCTCCCTCCCTCCTACCCTCCCTATCCCACCCCTCTAGGTGGTCACAAAGCACAGAGCTGATCTCCCAGCAGGCAGATTCTTAACCACTGCCACCAGGGATGGTAGCCAATAATCTTAAGGAATTTTTGTTTTCATGCCTCTATTCTTTTTTTTTTTCAAGAGGAAGCTTAAAAACTCATAAAACTTTTTTTTATTTGAGAAATTATTATATTTCAATATTATTTTAAACTTTAGTTCTGTCATTCTAAACTTTTTAAAAGAATAATTATGCCTGAGAACATGGAGATTAATATTTGACTTATAAAGATAACTTCCAATTCTGTGATCTCATGAATCTATGTGTTTTTACTTTCCTTCTCTAGATATTTCCATACCCATAGTTCTCAGTGACTTCAGATATGCACTACTTGGAGTTATGTGAAAAACAGTGGTAGATTAAATATTTTTATTAGTAGGAAAAAACACTAGTCAAGATATTTGATTAAATATGTCACTCAACAGAATTTCAATTTTGTATCATTATTTAGACTTGCTTAAATTTGAAATTTGTAAGTGCTTAATTTTTAGGCTTCTGAATTGTATGTTTGCATTTTTAACATCAAAGTTTTTGTGTGTTGGAAAAGCAATGTGTAACTTTAATTATCATTTTAATGTGTAAGAAAGTACTAAATTTTAAACCCAATGTGTTCCACAAGTTCTTTGGTAATTTTGGAATTGTGCTTTACCATAGAAACTGTTATGAAATGAAGTTTCTCAGGTCAACTCAGAAAAAAAAATTTAAACAATAATGTGTTTTGGAAGTAGCACGATATTATCATTTTATCTATAACTAATGCCCCCTTTAACCTTATTTTTATCAAATTTTCTGAGTTTCAACATTAATCCTAGAATCTTAACTTTCTGTAAAAACTTTACAGGCTTCATAGTATGGGAAGATGGGAGCAAGACATACATGTTGATATTTGTGAGAAACTTTCATTCTTGAGAAGACTCCTCTCCCTATATCATTTTTTTTTTACACTGTGTTCATGAGAACCCTAAAATTATTCAGGAGTCCCTCAGCCTTGCTTTCCAGCAAAATAGCTTTGTTTTATTTGTTTTGTCTGTTGGGATTTGCCTAAGAATTCATCCATTTAATTATTAGCCTAGTTATGAAGAGCTCAAGCTCTCAAAGAAGACTATAAATTTATTTATCTGCTTTACCATGATTGATTTTGGAACCTTGGGTTAGTTACTTCACCTCTCTGTACTTTGGTTTCCTCATCTGTAAAATGGAGATAATAGTACTTACTTCATAGGGTCTTTGCAAGAATTAAATGAGACAATATATGTATATTTTCTAGAATAGCACTTAGTGTCCAAGTGCATGATACTTTGCATATAAGTGGTTAAGTCTCTGTTCAGACTGGCAACTGTCTGATGCCAAAGCTGGACTCTTATCGCTATTAGATCATAGTGTTGAACTAAACCGAGGAAATGAAAGGAATGAAGTGGATTGAGGGATTGGGGCTAGAAGAAAAGATTTAGTACCTCTCCTTCAAAGGGCAGCTCATAAGCTCAGATACTGATTCTTGTTTGTGAAAGAGCATAGAAAAAAGGGTGCTTCAGAAAGGAGGGTTTT
Source organism: Mesoplodon densirostris (assembly GCF_025265405.1). Taxonomy (NCBI): domain Eukaryota; kingdom Metazoa; phylum Chordata; class Mammalia; order Artiodactyla; family Ziphiidae; genus Mesoplodon; species Mesoplodon densirostris. The sequence continues at coordinate 99,731,216 of NC_082663.1, read as the reverse complement.
TATGTGTGTCTTCCACTGGTAAGGAATTCAGAATGTTAGTAAAAAGAGGTTTATTTTAGCTTGTTCTAGACTAGGGTTGTTTCAGAAAGCCTGCAAAATAGATTGATTTTCCTAGAAACCTTTAAGGAAGCTGATCAACTGATTAGAATGTCTTGTGACTCTTAATAATTAAGTGAGGAGCACAACAGTTTTATGTAATAATGAAACTTGTCTTAAAAGAGCCTGAGAACAGATAACACGTAATCACCATCAAATTATAAAATACAGCATTTGTTGGGGGGATGTGTGAAGATGATTAAAATTTTAATTTTGAGGTCTTTTTTAGTTTATTTTTCTTGACAAAAGAATTAACTATATTATAGTAAGTTATTTTGAAGACATATGTTATGCAAACATAAGCCATGGCATGTTAATCCTTTGGATATTTTTTTGAGTCCTAAAGGTCATTACTAAACCACTGAACATGCTATGACTTCCACACTTCTAATGACACAAATCACAAAAATAGCTAAAGGTCTATCTAGGAAGGAGACATTTGAAAAAACCCTTTTAAAAGGCATCTGAATGGTGATCATAGCTGTCAAACTGTTATCTGGTATTCTTATATATTAAATATATATTTAATATTTAATGGAAGAAAAGAAAAGAAGGCATTAACCACAAAAGAATTTTAAGGAATTCAAATTTTAGCCAATCCAGAAAATCAGTGGAAAAGATCTGAAGCTCAGTCTAGAAGTAAAATTTGGATGAGTTGGCTGTTTCTAAAATAGGAGTTATATTATAGGCTTACAACCTATACCAGTAGAATTCTAAACCAACCAATGATACTCCTATTCCTAAAGAAGTCACATTAAGAGCACTCAGACAACTTCTACCCATGGAGAACCAACTTCCAAGAAGATCAAAATTATTGAAGCATTCTTTGCATCAGCATGGCTTCCAAAAATTGGAAATGAAGGTTGTATATAATAATTATACATAATATATTAATAATGATATATAATTAATGTAGCATTAAAATTACATATACATTATATGATCTTGGGATTGATCACTAAAAAATAGGTTTTAATACCATCAGGTCCAGCTATCTGATTTTTATCCAGTGAGCAGGAACTGAGAAACTAAATGACTGAAATTAAGTGATTAATTATTGTCAACTGATATAATAACATTGGTCTTTCAATAGTTCCTCTTTCTACATACCATACTTTCATCATATGTTAATTTTTTTCATTTCTTATAATAGTTAATTTTGCCTTGGATTTTCTTGAACATTTATTCATGAAGAAGAGGCAGTTTCTGAAAAATTATTATGATGCTTGTGACTTCTCAAGAAGATGGATCAACAGGGTTTCTTTTTAGTCTTGCTCATTTACTCACTGAATTAAGTGTGTGATATAGCCCATAAGCATAAAAGGAGGTGCCGTGAGATCACATTAGCATGCTTTAATAACATGTATCCTAATAATATGACAGATCTTAGTTATATATACTCTTTTAATATATCCAGTTACTAGATAACTCCCAGAGAGATGATTTGTTTTTTTTTTTTTTTTTTTTTTTTTTTTTTTGCGGTATGCGGGCCTCTCACTGTCGTGGCCTCCCCCGTTGCGGAGCACAGGCTCCGGACGCGCAGGCTCCGGACGCGCAGGCTCAGCGGCCATGGCTCACGGGCCCAGCCGCTCCGCGGCATATGGGATCCTCCCAGACCGGGGCACGAACCCGTATCCCCTGCATCGGCAGGCGGACTCTCAACCACTTGCGCCACCAGGGAGGCCCCAGAGAGATGATTTGTGAAGGATATTCTGAAGTCTTTTAACAAATGATATATTTCAAATTCTGTTTTCATACAGCCATGTGAGCCACAGTAAGAAATAATACACCCTCCCAAAATAACAAATTTCTTTTAAAAATCAAATTAATTCCAATAAACAAAATCCACTGTGAATTTTGCATGTTTTCCAAAGGTTTGTTTTAATCAGATGCTTGTTATAAATTCCTCCAGTGATGACTTGGAATTAAGTATTGAAAGTAGTATTTGTCTGTACTCTGTTCTACTAGTTGACCTGATGAAATATCAAAGCTTTTAGTAATTACAATTAATCAACATCATGAATTATTCTTACAGTTATTTAAACATAGGCTTTCTTTTATCATTATACATGTTTCTCAACCATTTTCTTCCATCCCTTTCTCTCCCTGCATCTATTTTTCATCTTGTCCATTGGTAGAAATGCAGAGTAATTTTAATATGATATCTAAAATGTAATTGTCAAATATGCTTTAAAGAATATATTCCAAAATCATATATAGAGCAATACATTCTATAGTGAATCTTTTATGGTGCCCACTTTGCTTCCCTCTCTCTCTCCCTCCCCCTTTCCCCCTCATCTCTTTTTGAGGAAGGAAAGGAAACAAGTTGTAGAGGATAATTTTTTGAACAAAAAGCGATCAGAGTGGAAAAACCATATTTCCCATCACATATCCTTAAATGTGATTTTGATCAGAGTGTGGGCTTTATGAGTGTAAGATTACTTGAGTTTCATTTAATTAAAGTAGCAATCAAAGGGCCAAAATGCTGACATTCAGTTTTCTATTGCCTTTCTCATGTCTGACTCTATCTCAGCTAAAATATTATCTCGATGGAGAAAAGTATCTGTAGTATGCTACTTTTATCTAAAAAGAGGATATATATATGTGTGTGTGTGTGTGTGCGTGTGTGTGTATGTGTGTGTATCTCTGTGTGTTTATATAGATTTACACCCACACAGACATATGCTTATCAGTTTAAGAAATAATGGAAGAATAAACCAGAAAATAAAAAATCCCAATTGTCAATTCTCCGAAGTGATTAAACCATTTTCACTCCCACTTCAATGTATGAGAGTTTCATTTGCTCTATCCTCATTTGGTGGTGTTAGTCTTTTCGATTTTAACTGTTCTAATGAGTGTGAAATGATATCTCCTTGTGATTTTATTTTATTTTATTTTTATTTATTTATTTTTGGCTGTGTTGGGTCTTCATTGCTGCACATGGGCTTTCTCTAGTTGCGGTGAGCGGGGGCTACTCTTCATTGCAGTGCGAGGGCTTCTCATTGCGGTGGCTTCTCTTGTTGCAGAGCATGGGCTCTAGGTGCATGGGCTTCAGTAGCTGTGGCTCATGGGCTCTAGAGCACAGGCTCAGTAGTTGTGGCGCACGGGCTTAGTTGCTCCGCGGCTGTGGGATCTTCCCGGACCAGGGCTCGAACCCATGTTCCCTGCATTGGCAGGTAGGTTCTCAACCACTGCGCCACCAGGGAAGCCCCTCATTGTGATTTTAATTTACATTAAATCATGTTGAGCCCTTTTACATGTACCTATTTGCTACTTGTATATCTCCTTTTGTGAAGTGTCTATTCACTCTTTTGCCCACTGGGAGGAGGTTATTAGTCTTTTTATTTTTGATTTGTAGGAATTTGTATATATTTTGAATACATTTTCTTTGTCAGATGTGTAACTATCCTCTTGCTTCTATTTAACAAAACAATAATAAAAGGATATTATGTATAGAAGATATTGATACATTTAATATTTATAAACTGGCAATTTTGGAAGGGAATTAGAGCAATTAGTATTTAAAATACAGACCTTAGGGACTTCCCTGGTGGCGCAGTGGTTGAGAGTCCACCTGCCGATGCAGGGGACCACGGGTTCATGCCCTGGTCCGGGAGGATCCCACATGCCGCGGAGCGGCTGGGCCCGTGAGCCATGGCCGCTGATCCTGTGCATCCAGAGCCTGTGCTCCGCAGTGGGAGAGGCCACAACAGTGAGAGGCCCGCGCACCGCAAAAAATAAATAAATAAAATAAAATAAAATACAGACCTTATAGCTTTAAACTTAAAAGAAAAATTACATTCTATTCTGTTTTTGATTTCAGGTGCAATTAAAAACCAGCATTTCTAGTCAGTATGTAATTCGGGCGCAACCAACTAATAGGTGCCTTTCTACACTGGAGTGTGCAGCTGTTGCTCTTTCTATCTTGGAGAAAAATAATTACATACAAGAGGTATGTCTTTGGAAAGTTATATAGTTTTTGAAAGTAGGAGCTTGGTTAGGTTTTTGTCTAGAAAATTTAAAAATGCATAACTTGTTAAATTTGTAACTTAAGTGACAAGTAGACTATATCTGTGATAGAAATTTGTGCACTTTTATAACCTTCCTTTCCCCTCTGGTGTTTTTCTGTTAGTTTAACGTTCCAGATTGCATTATTTAAATATTCATTCTAAGCTGTGCAAACAGCATTTGTAATATGCTAAATCGTTTTTAAGTAGCATAATATTAAATGTAGTTTTTTTGGCTAGATATGTCTTTCAGTAGTCTGTATTTCTGTTTTAGTATTTTGTGTTCTCTTGTACTAGACTTTTTTCTTTTTGTTTAAAAGAACATTTTACAGCAAGATTTTTTCCATTGGTGCTTTTATTCGAGGAGATATACCAACTTCCTGTTTATCTTATTAACCTTGCTTAGGGTATAAAAAGATATAATTATTTTTGAGAAAAAAGCCTACAGAATATGAAAAGTTATAACCTGCAATCAACATTTTATTTAATTTCTATGAAAGCCTGATAATTTCATATATAATTCATAATCATTAGTAAATAATAATGTTTCAGTGAGCTCACCAACATCTCAACCTTTTAGAACATGTAAAAAAACTTTACACCTACAACAAAAGAAAAAAATAGCAAACTAAATGGAGTTTTATAACTCCCTCCTCTAACACACACACGCACGCACACACACACACACACACAGGCACACGCACAAAGTATGCTCTTTCCTCCCTTCTTTCTGTCTCTCTCATTATACATCATGGTTTCTATTATAAAAGTGTGCCTTAGCCATGAGGGAAATTCCAATAGTAGATAAAAGCTTAGGTCAGAGTAACTGGATAAGTGGATTAGTTACCAAGAAAAAGAACAAAAGACCTCCAGAGCAAGGGGAGTTAAAGAATGCCAGAAGAAGCATTGAATTGCCCTTTTCCTCTCCCCTACCCTAAGCCATGGTATGTGTCAGAGTTGGAGACTTTCTTCTTTTGAAAGAAGTAGGCTTTCATGAGTAGGCTATTTTTGGGTGTATCTGCGTGACTAGACTTAGTTTGGGGTCTAGGCAATTTCTCTTTCTCTCTTTTGAGGGAAAAAATGTGTGAGGGATCCTAAATCCTTCCTCCAAATGACCAGGGAGTGTTCTCAGACTTTTTTTTCTCCCCTCTGACTTTATCACCTACTCCCATGTACCTTCCATCAATATAACACTTAATATACCCCTATACTTGTGTCTCTGTTTTGTTTATTAACCATCATCTGTGTATGTTCTTCAGCAGAAAACAACATTATTTTTAGGTGTCTTAAAGGAAAGGTGGAACCCAGGGCTGTTGTTTAAGCTTGCTTTCTGTACAGTCTCTGTATTTTCCTTTTTGTTGATGTAAAATCCTAGGATCAGCCAACATCAGACGTAGGCCTCATTAAAAGTTTAAATCTTGAGGGAAAAATATAATGGTCTTTGGCTATAAATTTAAAATTTCTTTCCTCTTCTTCTTTTGGTTTATAAAAATAATCTTCTATGGATTTATATTATTCCCACAGTTGGAATTGGATCTTTACTGCTTTCCTAAACAGAAGCTTTAATGTTGGTAACGGTGGTGTTTTAGTAGTAGTAGTTATAGTATAATAGGGCTAGGGTTTGGCATAGGGTTTGTACTACTCCTACTACTACAAATGCTGCTACTGCTCCCCCCTTTCCAGTTTTATAAGATATATTATTCTGGTATTAATTAATGTACTGTCACAGCAGGAAACCTATCTTATGTTTTTAGTATAATATCTAACAACAGGCAAAGTTTAAGAGACAGAAGGGTATCAGGATCTATCATCTCTTCAGCTTTTGGAGCTTTTATTTTTTTCTATGGATCAAGTTGAACATAAAATCCCAAAGCAAAAGTGGGGTCCTAGAGTTCTCATTCTTTTTGCTTTGGTCACCAGGAGTGGTTATACTACAGTGACCAGGAGTAGAAGAAGGATGTTTGATAACCAGACATGTGATTTGGGAGGTGCTGATAAGATGGTCGCAGGAACATGAGCAGAAAAAAAGCATATGAAACATCCCAAGTTGCTTATTACATCTGGCAAACAATTAGCTTTCTTACTGGGGGAACACCAAGTCCAGCTTGTTTAAATCTAGCTACAATAAAAAAATTAGTACATTCTTCTGAACATCTGCTCTGAAATAGATGTTTTCTTTCCTTCCTGGGGAGGAAAGCTATAACATGCCTTTTCCCCCCAATAACCTTTTATTAGGGGCATCCTAATAAAACCTTAAGATGATGGGGAGAATAGTAATTTTTCAGCTGGCTTCATTCTGTAGAGGTAGGGCTCCTCAAAATAAAGAACTTGGCATAGAATGGCCTTCTTAGTCTGTTGATTCATTCTCTTCCTTTATTCTTGAGCAGTTTTCAGTCACTTGGAAATAGCATGATAAGAGTTTTGAAGCAAGTTTGAGTTAAAACTTTATCACTTATCATCAGCAGTTTTTGCCAGAAGACAATTCATGTAATCTCTTTGTGTTTGTTTTCTTATCTGCAATATACAAAAAATAGTTACCTCATAATATTGTTGTGAGAATCGAATGGGATAATGCATGTTAATTGCCTGACACCGGGCTCTCAAGAAGAGTTCATCTTTTTGCCTTTCCTCGCCTCTGATTCTTGTCTATAGATTGACAGAAAAATTGAACTGAAAGTTGGTGATTTTCATTTTGCCATTATAATATGTACCAGGGTTACTCATACCTTGGAAGCCTTATGAACTTTTATAACTAGACGTGGCAAAGCTTTGTGCTGTAACCTAAATGTCTTAGCTCTACTCATCACCAGTAGTTGTTAATAACAGTCTTTTGAAACTGTCACGTTGCATCTATAGACAGAGGATTTACAGAACACTGATTTTCCCCCAGATAAACTTTTAGAAACTAATTTTGTAAGTAGAGGATTTTCCTTGTTCTTCTGAACCAGTAAACTTCTCATATAGCTTCACATTGCCCCAGATATGTTATGAATGTAGAGAGAAACATTATCATTTATTATCAATCAAGTTATATGCTAAGCACTTTAAATGTATCATGTAAGTGCACCATAATAATAACCTTATAAGGTGGACATAATATTCCTCACTTTACAGATGAAGAAAGCGAGGCAAAGAGAGGTTATTTAACTTATCTGGGAACACATAGCTAGTTAGTGATTGCATCAGTCACTTAAAACCCCAAAATCAGAATGGCATAACACACTGTCTGTACAGTGGGATTGCCAGGGGAACCGCTGCTAATTATAGTCACTTAGGGATCCAGGCTGATGGATGCACCATCTAGACCCATCACTCTACTTTTATGAAGGAAGGAATAAAGAGAGGTGGGGAATCATACACCACTTTTAAAGCATCTGCCCAGAGGTGACACACATTTGTGCTCACATTTCATTCACCAAGTCAAGTCATATGGCCATGCCTAACTTCAGAGGGGGCTAGAAAATGCAGTCTGATCATGTATCATGAAAGAGGACTGATGTATTCGTGAACAGCCCTAGTGACTACCCCAGATCTGTCTATCTCCAAAATTCATTGTCTTAATTACTCAGAAAATTGATAGAATCTTATCTTCAGGAAGTAAAAGTTGGAGGCCCTTAATCATAGGAGTATTAATACTCTTCTGTCTATGAAGAATCTAATAAATGTCATAAAATAGCAATTGTCTCAGTCTGTATATGGTCCAAGGTATGTTTCCTAGGTATGATGTTTCAGGATTCAATCACTTCCTTATGTTGACTCTGTAAAGTAATATATAGTCATTTCTATATTTCTTCTGTTGTTTGAAGAATTGAAGATACGAAAAGAAATTATGAGAACGTACCTAAGAGACTCTCTACAATAATGTCAGGCAGAGCTTTTCCAAGATGTTTGTCTTTTTCTTACTGGTGTGTCTCAGTTAGGAGTTACATTTAGTTGCATGTAACAGAGCCCTTACTGCAGTGGTTGAGCCATATATGAGTTTATTTTTCTTCTGTAATAAGAAATGCTGAAGTTAGTGGTCTAGGGCTGGGGATGCAGCTGAAGAGGACATCAGAGACCCAGATTTCTTCTATCTTTCTGTCCATCACTGTATGTATTTGGCTTTAATCTTCATGTTTATTGTCCTGTAGTCACATAGTGGTCATCCCACATGTAGCAATCATGTTCCAGGCAAGAAGAAAAGGCAAAAGCCTATGCCTGCTATGTCTGTCCCAACCCAAGGCCTTCCACTTACATCTTGTTGGATAAACTGTCATTAGTCAATGTAATATTACTAGCTGGACACATTGCCACCTTGAATAAAATTTTAGATTTTTTTTTAATAAGGAAGAAAAGAATGGATATGGAGAAGCAACTACCAGTGACTGCCACATATCTGTAAGAGTTCATTGTAAATTAAAGCTGTTAAGCCCTTTGCTGCCACTTTTGTTGTATCTGTGGGGGAATACATTTTCACATAGACACTGTGAAATTTTTGTAGTTAAATCTATCTTTGTTTCTTTTATTTTCTTTTTAAACAATCTGCACCATCAAGTTTGTTATTTAAAAGTGTTAGATCAGGGATCTCAGGCCCAGGGAAAGACTCTGATTCAAATATGTTTAAAACACTGGCTTAATTTTTTTTTTTTCCTGATTTTTGGATTTGAATAACTTTAAGAAGGACATATGCGCAGTTGTTTGACAACCTCCACCATTCTCTGTTACCTTATAGTTCCACCTAGGTCACATGTTTATGTTATATGTCTGGCCCTATAGGTATTTGCGTTTAGACAGGTATGTATACAGTTACAGTTATTTCAAATGCACCCACACCTGGGTATCTAACTTGTATGTCTGGCCCTGTAGGTATTTGCGTTTAGACAGGTATGTATACAGTTACAGTTATTTCAAATGCACCCACACCTGGTTATCTAACTTGTATGTGGGCCATGGAGTAGTGTGAGAGAATTAGTAACTTACCCATTACTGCCATCCATTTGTTAGCAAGTAGCGGGAAGCTTGTGTTAGTCTGTGATTGAAAATGAATTAACTAATTTGTACCTAAATGTCTCTTTTATTCTGCTGTTACAGATGAGTTATTATAATGGCAACAATTTTTGTAGTGTTTGAATATATTAAAGTATAAAACTAAATTTGGACTTTATCACCTGTATGGAAAATTAGTATTTGTGTCTTACTGGAATTCCTTAGTGGTATGTAAGGTATGAATTTAAATAAATTATTTATTTAGAAGTTATCCTATATTTGAGTGCCTATTGCTTTTCATAGTTAAAAGCTAATAATAAAATAATAATCCCTGTTTCTAAAGAAAAAATTTAGATAGAATATCATGATTTGTCACACTTTTTTTTAGTATCTTTTTTTTTTTTATCTTAACAGATTTTGCTTCGCCCTCTTCAAGCTTTATGCTCTTTCCAGCTTCAGCATGGTGCTCAAATTCGCCTCAGCAAGGAACACCTTCTGAAAAATGGATTATATCCTAAGCCGATGCCAAAGAACAAACGCAAACTCAGGAAAATGGAACTATTAATGAACAGCATTAAAATTTAGTGCAGTTGTTCTTATGGTGCTAGTTTTGGTGTCTTCAGCTGACAATAACGAGTTAACTTTTTATACATTTTAAGTCTGTGGGTTTTTGTCTAAAGAATGAGAGTTACATACTAAACTTACCCAGAAGAAGAAAGTAATCCAAATAGCCAAAAAACAAACAAACAAAATTCATTGATTCAGTGAAAAGCAAGATTTCGTACAGTATTTGTTTTTAAAATGTGCCTCTAATACATTTTTTCAAGTCAGTAATTTGAAATGTGATTAGTTGTTGAGCTGGGTTAGAAATACTTATTAATAAAAGGGAATGGAAGGAAATTGATGTGCCTGACTGGTTCAGTATTGTTTCTATTAGTGTTTGTAGATAATTAGGTGTAGACCTATAATAGAGGATACGTACCTCAAGTTGCCATCTTGCACATGAACTTATAGTTTGAAATAAGTAACAAAAGAAAATAATAATCAAGTAATTTAGGTTGAATTTATTTCATAAATAAGTATTCTTTAGGGACTAAACTTGAATTCAGCCAATGTGATTTAAGTGTGTGATTAATTGCCCATATTTTTTTTTTTTTTTTTTTTTTTTTTGCGGTATGCGGGCCTCTCACTGCTGTGGCCTCCCCCGCTGCGGAGCACAGGCTCCAGACGCGCAGGCTCCGGACGCGCAGGCTCAGCGGCCATGGCTCACGGGCCCAGCCGCTCCGCGGCATATGGGATCCTCCCAGACCGGGGCACGAACCCGCATCCCCCGCATCGGCAGGCGGACTCCCAACCACTTGCGCCACCAGGGAGGCCCTAATTGCCCATATTTTTAAAGTTAAAGTTTAATTAGAAAAAGTATATTCACCGTCTAACATTATTTTCAGGTGTACAACATAATGATTTGGTATTTGTATACATTGCAAAATGATCACTACAATAAGTCTAGTTAAAATCTGTCATCTTACATAATTAGAACAAATTTTTTTCTTGTGATGAGAAGTTTTAAGATTTACTCCCTTAGCAACTTTAAAATATACAATACAGTATTACCAACTATAGTCACCATGCTGTATATTACATTCCCATGACTTACTTGTTTAAAAACGGCCCTTTTGACCCTCTTCACCCATTTCACTCCCACCCTCACCTCCACCCCTGCCTCTGGTAAACACCAGTCTGTTTTTTTTATCTTAGAGCTTGTCTGTCTATAAGCTTTTTTTTTTTTTTTTCCGGATTCCACATTTAAGTGATACCATTTCTTTGTCCGACCTACTTCACTTAGCATAATGCCCTAAAGGTCCATCCATTTTGTTGCAAATGGCAAGATTTCATTATTTTTTATGGATGAATAATACTCCTTTATATATATATATATATATGCACGTGTGTGTGCATGTGTGTATCACATTTTCTTTATCCATTCATCCATTGATGGGATGCTTAGGTTGTTTCCATATCTTGGCTGTTGTAAATAATGCTGTAATGAACATGGTGGTGCAGATATCTTTTCGAGTTAGTGTTTTCTTTGGATAAATACCCAGAAGTGGAGTCACTGGATCATATGGTAATTCTGTTTTCAATTTTTGAGGCACCTCCATGCTGCCTTCCATAGTGGCTGCATCAATTTATATTCCCACCAGCAGTGCACAAGGGTTCCCTTTTCTCCACATCCTTGCCAGCATTTGTTATTTATTGTCTTTTTGATGACAGCCATTCTGACAGGTGTGAGGTGGTGACTCATTTTGGTTTTGATTTGCATTTCCCTGATGATTAGTGATGCTGAGCATCTTCTCATGTACCTGTTGGCCATCTATATGTATTCTTTGGAAAAATGTCTGTTCAGATCCTCTGCCCATTTTTAAATTGGATTGTTTGTTTTTTTGAAATTTAATTGTAATAGTTCTTTATATATTTTGGATAGTAACCTCTTATTAGATATATGATTTGCAAATATTTTCTCTCATTAAGTAGGATGCTTTTTCATTTTGTTGATGGTTTCCTTTGCTGTGCAGAAGTTCTTCAGTTTGATGTACTCCCACTTGTTTATTTTTGCTTTTATTGCCTGCCTTTGCTTCTGGTGTCAGATTCAGAAAAGCATTGCCAAGGCCTATGTCATAGAGCTTACTGCTTATGTTTTCTTCTGGGAGTTTTACGGTTTTAGGTCTTACATTTTAGTTCTTAAATCCATTTTGAGTTGATCTTTGTGGATGGTGTAAGATAGTGGTCCAGTTTCCTTCTTTTGCATGTGGCTACATGTGGCTGTTCAGTTTTCCCAACATCATTTATTGAAGAGACTGTCCTTTCTCCATTGTATATTCTTGCCTCCTTTGAGGTAGATTAGTTGACCATAGAAGTGTGGGTTTGTTTCTTGGCTCTCTGTTTGTTTCATTGATCTATGTGTCTGTTTTTGTGCTAGTACCATACTGTTTGATTACTGTAGCTTTGTAATATAGTTTGAAATCAGGAAGTATGATACCTCCAGCTTTGTTCTTCTTTCTCAAGATTGCTTTGGCTATTCATGGTCTTTTTTGGTTTCATACACATTTTAGGATTATTTGTTCTATTTCTGTGAAAATTGCTATTGGAATTTTGATAGATATAGCATTGAATCTGTAGATTGCCTTTGATAGAGCCCTAATTTTTAAAGAGGTGCATGTAATTTTGAAATAGCACACATTTTCATTTGTATGCAATCTGGATAAGTTTAGATTTCTCAGTATTCATTGAACAAGTTTATTGACTGTGATAAACTACTTATATTGAAGTTTTCACATGGAAATAACTGTAGAATATAAGACAGCTATAATTTTGAGAACAAATATAAATATTTTTAGTGGACAAAAACTTTCAATTTGAGAGAATAAATTTTTCCTACTCCCTTGGGAAAATATTTAAGGAAATTTCTATATAGAATAAGAGATATACATGTAGTATATATTTATATCTATATTTATATCTAACTTACATATACTGCAGTTATGTACACATTTCAGCAAGAAGAGGGGACTTTGTTTTTTTCTTTATTTATGACTTCTAGAGTTTCCTGTATGTAGTTTTAAATTGTAAGGAAAAACTAAACATGAGATTTAAAAGTACGCTTTATACACACACACACACACACACACATACACACACATTTATTTTTTCTAGTATACAGAGCTTTTTTAGTCACTTACTCTCTTTAAGCAGTTTTAAATACATTTTAAAAACTATTATTAATATTTTTAGTTACTAAAATTTTTCAAAATGTATAGTATTATGTGAGGATTTAACTTAATCTGGTTTTTAAAAGTTGTTACTTTTTTTATTATATTAGTTGACTTTTAACTTCATGTGCTTTGTATCTGGTTGAGTTGCCTGGATTAATTCTAGGTTTTGTGGATTTGTAGCTGTAGAGTATACATATAGGCTTTACATGTATACTCTACACTTCAATGTGGGGTAGATTGTTTTGTGAATTGTTATTTAAACCATGTAACTCAGAGAGTATTCCTTTATATATAAGGTGACCATGTGTTTAGTCAGCCTTTTTGTGGTGCGTTAAAAAATCACTGTATAATGAGTGATGTTATTTTGAGAATTTTATGCACATGTGAGTATAAAGGGTTGAGAACTACAGTATACGAAACAAGTCACAGTGCTTGGAAACTTTCTATAGCTTGGATTATAAGATTTTTCATGTGGAACATGAGAGTTAGGTTAAGAAAAATTATTTTCCTCCACTTTAAGACTCCAAACCAACTTTTCTTAGCTGTAACCATTACATTGTTAGGGTCTTCTCCCTAAGATTTTGGAAGGAGCAAGTTCCTCACCACCACCACTGTTAGTGAATTATGTAGAAGAGCACTTCTGTATAGCTTTCTTCATCACATCTCCCCATTTATTGCCCTAAATTGCCTATTTAAAATTGTGGTCATGCTAATAGAGAATCCTTTCCGTTGAATGATACTGAATTTCAGGAAGGTAAGTTGTTGATCATGGATACAACTTCATTGGTGTAGAAGTAAATGTTATTGATGCTCTAAGTAAAAAATTAGCTTTGACTTAGTGAACTCAAAAGTTTTATATAACTGGATTTTTGCTATGTAGATTTATTCCTTAAAAATAGGTATGATTGGATATTTTTATAGATAGGTAAACTGTGTTTTAGATATAATGAAACTTTACATCTAATTCTGTCCCATAGCATAGAATAAAACACTGCCCCTTAATTTTTCCAATCTAAATTTTTATTTACTGGCTTTGCTTAGCATATTCTCCCTCCTTTCTCTTTTTTTTTCAGCTTTATGGAGGTATCATTGACAAATAAAATTTTAAGATATTTGAAGTGTACAACATGATGATTTGATATACATTGTGAAAGGTTTCTTCCCTATGAAGTAATTAACACATCCCTCACCTCACATATTTACTTTTTTTTTTTTGGTGATAACATTTAAGTTCTCTTAGCAAATTTCAGTTACACAATTCAGTGTTAATCAACAATAGTCACCATATCCTCCCTCCTTTCTTTTCACACTTGCTTCTTCTTTCCTAGGCTCTTCCTCTCCCTCTCTCGTTCCCCTCATTGTCCTCTATCCTTTTCTACTATCCTTAGCCTTTGTGCTAGTTTGTAGAAAAATTGTTTACAAATTATTCATGTATTCTTACATAGGTATTTTTCTTTACAAAAGATCCTGTAGTGGTCTTAATAGATTATAATTTTATATTTAAGATTTGTGCAGGAAATCAGCGCTCCATGACTTACTCTGTGCGGATGACTTGGCTCCTTTAGTCTATTTAAAAAAAATGTTAGACAAACAAGTAATTGTTTATTAGTCTTTAATAACTGTTCACTTGAACTAACAACATAAGAATTATTTTTTAAGAAATTTTTTAGTGTAAGGAATTAAAAAAACTGAAATAGATGGCCTTTGAATAATAAATTATAATTTACTGTTACTGTTATTTAAAAGTATATTAAGGAATTAAGGCATTAAAACATTTTAGAAAGTACAACTGCCTCAAGATTATTTTCACAGATGTATTCTTCATTGATTTTGTATGCTAAAAGCATTTATCCATTTCTGTCTCTAAATATGTTATTTACAAGGTAAAAAATCTCATATTTTTGGTATATATTTAATTTTATGGGAAACAATTGATATGAAAAAGGCAATAACTTACAATGTGAAAAAATCATCAGATTTTTAAAATCTGAGTATTTTTTTGGCTTTATTAAATAACTTTATTTCTAAAGTTGCTTCTTTCTTAATAGAATCAATGAAGAAACAGTTTAAAATGTATATGAAAAACCTTGGTTTTGGATCTAAAATGTAAGCTTGCCTTTTCACGTCTCTGGATTATCTACAATTATAGAAATGAAGCCAGTGTTTTAACATCACATTTAATAGTTATCGTTTACTAACTCTCAGAACTCTTGCAAATTCAAATTCTATGGGGCAGACAATGACAGACAGATACTTTTACCCATGGCATATAGTTTTCTATAAAAGAAAAATATCCATTTAGTGAATAAGGGAAAAGTAAAGGTTAGTAGAAATAATGAGTATCTTTCAGGCAAAATACATTAACAAATTGGCTCTTCCTTTAATTCATAAAGTGTTCATTCAGTAGGTTAAAGTAGGGAAAACGGATTATGATGTCACTTTTTCTTTTTTTATTTTAATTTAATTGGAGTATAGTTGATTTACAATATATTAGTTTCAGATGTACAACAAAGTGATTCAGTTACACATATACATCTATTTATTCTTTTTTGGATTCTTTTCTCATATAGGTTATCACACAATATTGAGTAGAGTTCCCTGTGCTATACAGTAGATCCTTTTTGGTTATCTATCTTGTATATAGTAGTGTGTGACATGTTCATCCCAAGCTCCTGATTTATCCCTCTCCACCCACTGCATTTCCCCTTTGGTAACTGTAAGTTTGTTTTTGATATCTGTAAGTCTGTTTCTGTTTTGTAAATAAGTTCATTTGTATCAGTTTTTAATTTAGATTCCACATACGAGTGATATCATATGATATTTGTCTTTCTCTGACTTACTTCACTTAGTATGATAATCTCTAGGTCCATCCATGTTGCTGCAAACGACATTATTTCATTCTTTTTTATGGCTGGGTAATATTCCATTGTATATATGTACAACATCTTTATCCATTCCTCTGTTGATGGACATTTAGGTAGCTTCCATGTCTTTGCTATTGTAAATAGTGTTGCAGTGAACATTGGGGTGCCTGTATCTTTTCAAATTATGGTTTTTTGCAGATATATGCCCAGGAGTGGGATTGCTGAATCATATGGTAGCTCTATTTTTAGTTTTTTAAGGAACATCCATACTGTTCTTCATAGTGGTTGTACCATTTTACATTCCTTCCAACAGTGTAGGATGGTTCCCTTTTCTCCACACCTTCTCCAGCATTTATTGTTTGTAGACTTTTTGATCATGGCTATTCTGACCAGTATGAGTTGATACCTCATTTTGGTTTTGATTTGTATTTCTCTAATAATTAGTGATGTTGAGCATCTTTTCATGTGCCTTTTGGCCATCTGTATGTCTTCTTTGGAGAAATTGGACTTCTTTCTCATCTTTGCAAGATCTTACTGTGATTATGTCCAGGAAACAAAACTGTGTCCCTTCCTTTCTTCTAATATCTATGAGCAGATTCAACATAAAAAGCAAGGCTTCTGATTTCTTGATCTGAAAGGTACCTTTTTGATAAAGGACTCCTGCATTCTGGCAATTAGATAGTTAACTTATTCATATCTTTGGATGGTTTTATTTGCTCATAAAGGTCCTGGAAACTCTGTATGGAAAAGAATTTGGTAAATTCAATAATGTCAGTATACCAATGTAAATGATCTTTATTTTCAGATCATTGGTGATGAGAAGTATAGATTAACTGGGGATTGTAGGCCTGGGATTAGGCCATTGAATTTTTTTTTTTTTTTTTTTTTGGCCACACCGTGTGGCTTGTGGGATCTTAGTTCCCTGACCAGGGATTGAACCTGGGCCCTTGGCAGTGAGAGCACAGAGTCCTAACCACTGGACCGCCAGGGAATTTATGATGTCACTTTTTGATTTTTCATTTATGCAAATTGATTTCATTATTTTTAAGAGTACCGGTCTTCTTTTTAGCTTAAAATTTATTAATGTCTCTGTTTACAGAGTATAGTAATAGTTTTTACTTAGAACTAAACATTTGTGATTTGTAATATCTAATATTCAGTAAATTATTAATACAATATTAAACTTAATTTCCATTTTAAAAGAAATAGTTAAATTACTAATGACTTAATAGTTACTTTGTATAATGCTTTTACTAATTTTTGTTGGTAAGTTATTTGAATTATTTTAAAAAATAGAACTATTATGTTTTTGTGGTGATTCTCAATAACATTATTATTAAAATATCATAAATATTTAATTTTAAATATATGAATCATTCCTAGTATTTAGCATCAAAGAACAAATTCTGTTAGGTAATATATCTCTCCATGCATCTACCATTATTTTGGATAATTGGACATGATGATGTTACTAGTGAAATAGGCTTGGGTATCCATAAAATACCAGGATTCAGTATATAGTAAAAGTGTCTGTGAGGTCCGTCTTTTATGTCTATTAGTAGATAGATCTTGGTCTACTTAGTGTTTCTCAGTAATCAGTCCAATAAACCATTTATTTGGTAGATATTTTTATTTAGCTCTTAGTATGTGTCAGGTACTATTTTAGGTACTAGAGAATACAGTGATGTTGAAGACAGAATCCCTGTGTCCAAGAACTTGAAATTTGGTGGTTGGAGACAGATGTAATAAAATAATTTCAGGTATTGATAACTGTTATGGGAAAGGGTCCTGTAGCAGAGTATGAAAGTCCAGTCATAGTAGTTGGGAAAGGCCTTGTTGGAAGAGGTGACTTTTCAGTTTTGTGCTAAATGATGAGAAGGATGCAGCACGTAATATATTTTTAAGGAATTTTTCAGAGAAATAGTAGTTCAGAGGGATCAAGGGACAGGATTTTTTTTTTTCAAGATACGTGATATTAAGGATAGCTGTCTGGGTAGATTGGTAGACTTGCTGAAGAAAAAATTTGACATGTTTTTTATCTGATTGTATTTTTTCAGTGAAGAAAGTGGTAAAGTTATCAACTACATATGAAGGGGGATATTGAGATATGTTTATGGAGAGAGAGAACATGAAGTATTTATCTGGAGAATGGGTTTACTGGGGCAAGGACTAGGATTGTTTGGCATTGTTGTATGCCCCTTTCAGATATATGAGTATAAATTTGAAGCAGATCTGTTTAGCATGCTTATGTGAGTTGTGTATGTGGGCATGCTCCACATTCTGTTGTGGTGCCTAGTCCTAGAGTAAGCAGATAATTGGATTGGGGTGCTGTTCAATGAGCACAAGAGAAGGAGAGAGGGTAAGGGATTGGGGGTACTGTGTAATAATAATAGACCGTAGAATCTAGACTGATAAGGAGAGAAGGGCATCTGGTCCATGGATAGTGAAAAATTGGTATGGTCATTGGTTGAGAATCTTAATGAGGTCATAGAATTATTGGAATGGGTATTCTAGATAAATAAGCTGGAAGGTGAGGGTCAGAGAATAGGAAGTTTGAAATTGAGATTTCAAAGGTGATACAGTTATTACTGATAACAGTTTCCAATGTGTGACGTTAGAAATGATGCTAAAGTTTGGTAGAGGACTAGATGTTTAGAGCTAGGTAAAGAATCAAGAGGCTGTGGAATTGGATGGCCAAGTTTTGGGGTGTGGAAGTCCCCAAGAATAATAAGAGTAATGATGGAAAGTAGGTGCTGAATTCATCAGCAAATGAGGGGAAGTGACCGGGAGTTAATAGATAATGCCAGCAAGGAGGGTAAGGGGTAATAGAGTCTGGTAATGCATTTCAAAGGTGCTAGAGGTTTTTAATGAAGAAGGAGGGAAGACCAAGTGAGTTTGATGGAAAGTGACAGTGGCCATCAAAGAGAGGTACACTGTCTCCAGGCTCTGAGGTATGAGGGATGTGAGAGGAAAAGCAGCCTCCACTTGGGAGAGCCACAGGGGAAGCAATGTCCTAAGGGAACAGCAAATTGCAGTTATGGTGAGGGGAGCATTCAGAGGATAGGAGAGCTTACTGATAATTAGGTTGAACATCTAATTTATTATATAAATGAGGACACATTTATCTATTGGATGCGATACTGGGCAAACAGTAAAGTGATATAGTAATGTGCAAACGGTAATACATAATCACCCTATTGATGACTGACCATTAATTTTAAAAGTTGCAGTTGAAAGATTTGTTAATTGTGTGTGTTTTTTCCATACCACCAAGCAGTTAACTTAGTTCTCTGAGGACACTGACCTAGTGTCCCACAAATTTAACTCAATTCTGATACTACCTGGAGATAGCGGCAGATCCCACAGATTAAGGGCTCAGTCCTACAAGACACTCCCCGACCTCAGATGCCAGTGTCAAGTCCATGTTGTCACCTGTGCCTTCTGATCAACTGGCTGTAGATTGAAAGGTCCAACAGCCCCCTCCTTGGGTTTGATTAATTTGCTAGAGTGGTTCACAAAACTTGGAGAAACATTTTACTTACTAGATTACCAGTTTATTATTAAAGGCTGGAACTCAAGAATAGCCAGATGGAAGAGATTGCATAGGGCAAGGTATGTGGGAAGGGTCTTGGAGCTTCCATGTCCTCTCTAGGCTTGTCACTGTCCCTGAATCTCCATGTTTTCACCAACCTGGAAGCTCTCTGAACCCTGTCCTTTTGGATTTTTACGGAAGCTTCATTATATAGGTATGATTGATTAAATCAGTGACCATTGGCTATTGATTCAGCCTCCAGCCCTCTGCTCTCCATGGTCTTTCTAATTATGGCTTATTTCACTTAGAGTTATGACCTCCAGAATCATCCATGTTGTTGCAAATGGCAGAATTTCCTTTTTTAAAATCACTGAATAATATTCCATTTTATGTACACCACATTTTCTTTATCCATTCATCCATTGAAGGACATTTAGGTTATTACCATATTTTGGCTATTGTGAATAATCCTACAGTAACATGGGGGGACTGAAATTTCCAACCCTCCAGTCATGTGATTGGTTCTTCTGGCAACAAGCCCCCATCCTCAGGTGCTTTCCAAAAGTCACCTTGTTAACATAAACTCAGGTGTGTTTGAAAGGGGGTTGTTATGAACGTCAAGACACCTTTATTGCTCTTATCACTTAGGAAATTCCAAGGGGTTTAGGAGCTCTATGCCAGAAATGGGGAAGAAGAAATATATATTTTTTGTTATAAATCACAGTATCACAGTTTGTAAGGATAGGAAGAGTAGAGAATGGGATTATTAGAGATGCCTAGTGGTGAGTCTATAGGATGATAGATAATCTGGGAAGTTTGTATTTCTTTTTTTAAAATTAAAAAAATTTTTTTATTTTTTATTCAGACAGGAAGTTTGTATTTCTATTTGAAATGACTGGACATGTAAAGTATGATGGGATTCATCCTGAGGTCAGAACATGCAGTAAATCTTTAAATCCTAAAAATGATTTTTTATCATTATAGAGGAATAATTGACAAATATAATTTATATATTTAAAGTGTACGATACAATGTGATGATTTGATATACATTGTAAAATGATCACCAAGATCGAGATAATTAACATATCCATCACCTCACATAGTTTACATTGGTAACTCTTTTGTGTGTGTGTGTGGTGAGAATGCTTAGGCTCTAATGTACAACATAGTGACTTGATATTTGCGTATACTGCAAAATTATCACCACAGTAAGTCTAGTTAATAGCCGTAACCATACATAGTTACAATTTTTTTGCTTGTTATGAGAACTTTTAAAATTTACTTTCTTAGTGACTTTCAAATATACAAATATTATTAACCATAGTCACCATGCAATATATATATATTAGACCCTCAGAACTTATTCTTCTTATAACTGAAAATTTGTGCCCATTGCCCTATATCACCTTCTTTCCCCCTACCCCTAGCCCCTGGCAACCACCATTCTATGTTCCAATGAAGTCAGCTTTTTTTTTTTTTTTAAGATTCCACACGTAAGTGATACTATTTAGTATTTGTCTTTCTCTTTCTGGCTTATTTTACTTAGTATAGTGCCCTCTAGATACATCCATGTTGTTGCAAATGGCAGGATTTACTTTTTTATGGCTGAATAATACTCCATTGTGATGTGTGTGTATAACATTTTCTTTTATCTGTTGATCCATTGAAGTACTTTTAGGTGGTTTTCATATCTTGGCTATTGTGAAAGATGCTGCAACAACATGGGGGTGCAGATTTCTCTTAAAGAATCTGATCTCACTTCCTTCAGATAAATACCCAGAAGTGGGATTGCTGGATCATATTTTTTATTTTTTGAGGAAACTCCATAATGTTTTCCATAGTGGCTGTACCATTTTACATTCCTACCTGCAGTGTACAAGTGTTCCCTTTTCTCAGCATTCTTGACAACATTTGTTACCTCTCGTGTTCTTGATGATAGCTATTCTAACAGGTATGAGGTACTATCTCATTGTGGTTTTAAAAATTTTTTATTGAAGTATAATTGATTTACCATGTTGTGTTAATTTCAGGTGTACAGCACAGTGATTCAATTATATATATGTATGCGTGTATATATATGTATATTCTTTTTCAGATTCTTTTCCATTATAGGTATTACAAAATACTGAGTATAGCTCACCATGCTACATGGTAGGTCTTTATTGGTGATCTGTTTTATATATAGTAGTGTGTATATGTTAATCCCAACCTCCTAATTTATCCCTCCTCCCACTTTCCCCTTTGGTAACCATAAGTTTGTTTTCTATGTCTGTGAGTCTGTTTCTGTTTTGTAAAAAGTTCATTTGTATTATTATTATTTTTTTTAGATTCTACATATAAGCAATATCATATGATACTTGTCTTCCTCTGTCTGGCTTACTTCACTCAGTATGACAATCTCTAGGTCCATCCATGTTGCTGCAAATGACATTATTTCATTCATTTTTATTTCTGAGTAATATTCCATTTTATATATACACTACATCTTCTATATCCATTTATCTATTGATGGACATTTAGGTTTCTTCCATGTCTTGGCTTTTGTAAATAGTGCTGCAGTAAACATTGGGGAGCATGTATCTTTTCAAATTATAGTTTTCTCTGGATATATGCCCAGGAGTGGGATTGCAGGATCATATGTTAATTCCATTTTTAGTTTTTTAAGGAACCTCCATACTGTTCTCCATAGTGACTGCATAATTATGGGTTTGACTTTCATTTCTCTGATGATTAGTGATGATTAGTGGAGTAAGACCCAACTGTAAACATTTTATAAGATGCACCAGACACTTTAAATGTAAAGATACGGTTAAAGACAAAAGAATGGAAAGAGATATACCATGCAGACCTTGACTTTTTTCATTTTCTAATCCATTTTATTTATCATTCATTCAACATGTATATGTTTATCATCTAGTAGGTGTCAGGCACTGTCTTTAGTACAATGTTGTATGTAAAAAAATCTAGCTGTTTGGATTTTCATTTTGAAGTTTATATAGGAAAATTTGAAAGTGGTAGGGCACTTTGATATAAATGTTTGTTCCTAAAAACGTCTTATTCTTAAAAGAAAAAAGCCAACTCGCTCAACCCGACTGTCCAGTTAATTCTTTTTGCAGTTATAAATGTCTACCAGAAAAAAAAAAACTTTTAACCACAGTGATAGACATCAGTAGTCTTTAGTAAATCCTTTAATCCTGTCTGGATCTTTATAAGGAAGGATATAACAACAGTAATATTTTATATATACTTGTTTGATTCAAATAGTTGTTTCAATCCTTGTAATCTCATCATTAATTCTTTAATTTATTACTTTAGAAACGATGTTGCATCTACTTCCTTTTTGAATGGGGAATGGAATCTGATTTTTCCTCTTGAGCCTGGATGTTTTTCTCAACATGTGGTGAATCCCTGTCAGAAATGAATAAAAATTTCATTAGATGTTTCTTATAAAGAAAATTAATTTTCTTTTCTTAACCTACTTCACTTTATTATCATCAGAATATGATGCAGAAAAACTATTGTAATATATGTTGACAGGGCCTTCCTGCAGAGAGGATGTTCTAGTTGACTTGCTGATTTCTACAGGAAAATGCCTTGCCTAGTGCATAATTCAGGTAAGATAGTAGCAAGGGATTGGACTGACCAACGTTTTCAGTGAGGAAATCATGTTGAAAGCAAAATATTCCATGTAAAATGTATGATATTCTTAATGCTCATATTTAATATTTAATGAATCCAGCCCTGAAGGATAGTCTTTGAAACACAAGTTCAGCTACCTGACTGGTATTTCTGTATGCCACAATTAGAGCTGTCAAAACAATCTTTTTAAAAATAGAACCAGAAAGAGCTTGAGTGCTTGTTGTCTGGAGTTGTACTAGCATTACTTGATGTGAATACAGAGTTTCCACAAAAGATGAGGCTAAAAAAATACTTTCTGATTATAAGTACGGAACTACCCATAACATGCGCCAAAGGAAGCAACGTATTTTTCAAGGATATGGTGAGATATTTTTATTTAATTATTTAGATATATATGAATAAGCAGGCATAACCAAAAAAAATCTATGAAGAAACATGTAGGTAAACATTTCTGAAATTAACTTATGGAACAAAGAGTCCTCAAATATGTTGTTATAATATGGAATAGAAAAGAGGGCAATGTATGAAGAATCCTAAAATAATTGTTCATTAAAGGACATCATACATCTGATAGAACTGCTTTTAATTTATTATCTTAGGACTGCATAGAGTAAATGAAGTAAGGTAATAAGTGGCTCATCAATCCCTAATCTTTACTTTTGCAAAACATTTTTTTTAAATGATCAAAATCTGAAATCTGTTTCCTAATTCACAAATAAAATTCTCATTGCGCATTGCTAGGAATCCACCAATCAGCCATACAGAATTGCATTATTTTACAAGATACAGTTCTTGCATCAACTTTTTGCTCCTCCTTCAACTTATTTGCCCATATATTAAAAAAAAATCTAGAAAAGTTCTCTCTCTTTGTATTCTTAGAGTGACTTAGCCTGATATTATTATAAGCCAGGTTCCTGATTGTCAGATTTTAAAATGCTGATGGAAATTCTGTGACAGACTCTGCAGCAGCATCTCAAATATAATGTCAGTGGTGGATCTTCCCACTCATTTTAAGTAGGAAATGAATGATAAAATCTATACCATAGTATCAGGTATTCTGCTCTCAAACTGCCTGACTTGCTCAAAAGTTAGAAAGAGCAAAGAGAAACATTGATCCCTGCAGCATGTGAAATTTAAAAATGTGTATGCTGCCTTTTGAAGGAAAGGCTAAATTTGTTGTTTAAGGGTTTTATGCTTAAAGCCTTACTGTTCACTCCCCAGTTAAGTCCCCCTAGACTTTGTATTGTGGTTGTCTCTCCAGCTGAGTGCTCAAGGTGGGCCAGCTATGGTTGGTCATTGCATTAGAGTGCAGGGAGTCAACTGTACTGAGCAGAACTGTTAGAGTGAAACTCTCAGGACTGGCAGAAGAGCCCTTAAGGGCACTTGGCAGTTCCATTAGCAGTTAAACCACACAGGGGAAACTTTGTAGAGCCTTAGGCAAGCTGACTCATGCTGATCCTCCCTGGGCAGAAAGCGTGCTCTAGATCGTGGAGATGCTGCCCAGGATCCTTAACATCCTGTGATCATGTATCAGGGTTACCTTCCTAGATGTGGGGTTTTCCTTACTGTATCTCTGGAGCTCCTGATTAGAAACAGATATATTCTCTTAAAATGGCCAGACACACGTGACCAAGAGATAAAAAATAAATGTTCACTAGTCTACAAAGACCCTCATAAACTAGAGGTAGCAGGAAGAGAAGAGGGACACAAGGTTAGTTCAGAGGAGGGGGAGTTCATCTCCCTAAATGCTATAGCTGTAGCCATCAGTCTTTTTCTTTTTCTTTTTTTAACTGAATTATCTGAACGCAAAAATAGAGATTTAAAAAAATTTTTTTTAATTTTATTTTTTTATACAGCAGGTTCTTATTAGTCATTCATTTTATACACATCAGTGTATACACGTCAATCCAATCTCCCAATTCATCACACAACCACCACCCTCACACACCGCTACTTTCCCCCTTGGTGCCCATACGTTTGTTCTCTACATCTGTGTCTCAATTTCTGCCCTGCAAACCGGTACATCTGTACCATTTTTCTAGGTTCCACATATATGCGTTAATATACGATATTTGTTTTTCTCTTTCTGACTTATTTCACTCTGTATGACAGTCTCTAGATTCATCCACATCTCTACAAATGACCCAATTTCGTTCCTTTTTATGGCTGAGTAATATTCCATTGTATACATGTACCACATCTCCTTTATCCATTCATCTGTTGATGGGCATTTAGGTTGCTTCCATGACCTAGCTATTGTAAATAGTGCTGCAGTTAACATTGGGGGTGACTGTGTCTTTTTTTTAACATCTTTATTGGAGTATAATTGCTTTACAATGGTGTGTTAGTTTATGCTTTATAACAAAGTGAATCAGTTATACATATACATAAATCCCCATATCTCTTCCCTATTGCACCTCCTTCCCTCCCACCCTCCATATCCCACCCCTCTAGGTGGTCAAAAAACCCAAAGCTGACCTCCCTGTGCTATGCAGCTGCTTCCCACTAGCTAGCTATTTTACATTTGGTACTGTATATATGTCCATGCCTCTCTCTCACTTTGTCCCAGCTTACCCTTACCCCTCCCCTTATCCTCAAGTCCATTCTTTAGTAGGTCTGCGTTTTTATTCCCGTCCTGCTCCTAGGCTCTTCATGACCATTTTTTGTTTGTTTTTAGCTTCCATATATACGTGTTAGCATACGGTATTTGTTTTTCTCTTTCTGAACTTACTTCACTCTGTATGACACACTCCAGGTCCATCCATCACACTACAAATAACTCAATTTCATTTCTTTTTATGGCTGAGTAATATTCCATTGTATATATGTGCCACATCTTCTTATCCATTCATCTGTTGATGGACACATAGGTTGCTTCCATGTCCTGGCTATTGTAAATAGAGCTACAATGAAAATTCTGGTACATGACTTTTGTTTGTTTGTTTGTTTCTGCAGTACGCGGGCCTCTTACTGTTGTGGCCTCTCCCGTTGCGGAGCACAGGCTCCAGACGCGCAGGCTCAGCAGCCATGGCTCATGGGCCCAGCTGCTCCGAAGCATGTGGGATCTTCCCGGACTGGGGCACGAACCCATATCCCCTGCATCGGCAGGCGGACTCTCAACCACTGCGCCACCAGGGAAGCCCCATGACTCTTCTTGAATTGTGGTTTTCTCAGGGTATATGCCCAGTAGTGGGATTGCTGGGTCGTATGGTAGTTCTATTTTTAGTTTTTGAAGGAACCTCAATACTGTTCTCCATAGTGGCTGTATCACTTTACATTCCCACCAACAGTGCAAGAGGGTTCCCTTTTCTCCCACCCTGTCAAGCATTTATTGTTTCTAGATTTTTTGATGATGGCCATTCTGACCGGTGTGAGATGATATCTCATTGTAGTTTTTTTTTTTTTTTTTTGCTGTAAGCGGGCCTCTCACTGCCGTGGCCTCTCCCGTTGCGGAGCACAGGCTCCGGACACACAGGCTCCGCGGCCATGGCTCGCGGGCCCAGCCGCTCCGCGGCATGTGGGATCTTCCGGGATCGGGGCACGAACCCGTGTCCCCTGCATCGGCAGGCGGACTCTCAACCACTGCGCCACCAGGGAAGCCCTCATTGTAGTTTTGATTTGCATTTCTCTAATGATTAATGATGTTAAGCATTCTTTCATGTATTTGTTGGCAATCTGTATATCTTCTTTGCAGAAATTTCTATTTAGTTCTTCTGCCCATTTTTGGATTGGGATGTTTGTTTTTTTTTGATACTGAGCTGCATGAGCTACTTATAATTTTTGGAGATTAATCCTTTGTCAGTTGCTTCATGTGCAAATATTTTCTCCCATTCTGAAGGTTGTCTTTTCATCTTGTTTATGGTTTCCTTTGCTGTGCAAAAGCTTTTAAGTTTCATTAGGTCCCATTTGTTATTTTTGTTTTTATTTCCATTTCTCTAGGAAGTGGGTCAAAAAGGATCTTGCTGTGATTTATGTCATAGAGTGTTCTGCCTATGTTTTCCTCTAAGAGTTTGATAGTGTCTGGCCTTACATTTAGGTCTTTAATCCATTTGGAGTTGAGTTTTGTGTATGGTGTTAGGGAGTGTTCTAATTTCATTCTTTTACATGTAGCTGTCCAGTTTTCCCAGCACCGCTTATTGAAGAGGCTGTCTTTTCTCCATTGTATATTCTTGCCTCCTTTATCAAACATAAGGTAACCATATGGGTGTGGGTTTATCTCTGGGCTTTCTATCCTGTTCCATTGATCTATCTTTCTGTTTTTGTGGCAGTACCATACTGTCTTGATTACTGTAGCTTTGTAGTATAGTCTGAAGTCCGGGAGCCTGATTCCTCCAGCTCCGTTTTTCTTTCTCAAGATTGCTTTGGCACTTCAGGGTCTTTTGTGTTTCCATACAAATTGTGAAATTTTTTGTTCTAGTTTTGTGAAAAATGCTATTGGTAGTTTGATAGGGATTGCATTAAATTTGTAGATTGCTTTGGGTAGTATAGTCATTTTCACAATGTTGATTCTTCCGATCCAAGAACATGGTATATCTCTCCATCTATTTGTATCACCTTGAATTTCTTTCATCAGTGTCTTATAGATTTCTGCATACAGGTCTTTTGTCTCCTTAGGTAGGTTTATTCCTAGGTATTTTTTCTTTGTGTTGCAATGGTAAATGGGAATGTTATCTTAGTTTCACTTTCAGATTTTTCATCATTTGTGTATAGGAATGCAAGAGATTTCTGTGCATTAATTTTGTATCCTGCTACTTTAGCAAATTCATTGATTAGCTCTAGTAGTTTTCTGGTAGCATCTTTAGGGTTCTCTATGTATAGTATCATGTCATCTGCAAACAGTGACAGCTTTACTTCTTCTTTTCTGATTTGTATTCCTTTTTCTTTTCTGTCTCTGACTGCTGCGGCTAAAACTTCCAAAACTATGTTGAATAATAGTGGTGAGAGTGGGCAACCTTGTCTTGTCCTGATCTTAGTGGAAATGGTTTCAGTTTTTCACCATTGAGGACGATGTTGACTGTGGGTTTGTCGTATATGGCCTTCATTATGTTGAGGTAAGTTCCCTCTGTGCCTACTTTCTGAAGCGTTCTTATCATAAATGGGTGTTGAATTTTGTCAGAAGCTTTCTCTGCATCTATTGAGATGATCATATGGTTTTTATCTTTCAGTTTGTTAATATGGTGTATCACATTGATTGATTTGCATATATTTAAGAATCCTTGCATTCCTGGGGTAAACCCCACTTGATCATGGTGTATGACCCTTTTAATGTGCTGTTGGATTCTGTTTGCTAGTATTTTATTGAGGATTTTTGCATCTATATTCATCAGTGATATTGGCCTGTAGTTTCCTTTCTTTGTGACATCTTTGTCTGGTTTTGGTATCAGAGTGATGGTGGCCTTGTAGAATGAGTTTGGGAGTGTTCCTCCCTCTGCTATATTTTGGAAGTGTTTGAGAAGCCTAGGTGTTAGCTCCTATCTAAATGTTTGATGGAATTCACCTGTGAAGCCATCTGTTCCTGGGCTTTTGTTTGTTGGAAATTTTTAATCACAATTTCAGTTTCATTACTTGTGATTGATCTGTTCATATTTTGTATTTCTTCATGGTTCATTCTTAGAAGGTTATACCTTTCTGAGAATTTGTCCATTTCTTCCAGGTTGTCCATTTTATTGGCGTAGAGTTGCTTGTAGTAGTCTCTTAGTATCCCTTGTATTTCTGTGGTGTCTGTTGTAACTTCTCCTTTTTCATTTCTAACTTTATTGTTTTGAGTCCTCTCCCTCTTTTTCTTGATGAGTCTGGCTAATGGTTTATCAATTTTGTTTATCTTCTCAAAAAACCACGTTTTAATTTCATTGATGTTTGCTATTGTTTTCTTTGTTTCTATTTCATTTATTTCTGCTCTGGTGTTAATGATTTCTTTCCTTCTGCTAACTTTGGGTTTTGTTGGTTCTTCTTTCTCTAGTTCCTTTAGGTGTAAGGTTAGATTGTTTATTTGAGATTTTTCTTGTTTCTTGAGGTAGGCTTGTATAGTTATAAACTTCCCTCTTAGAACTGCTTTTGCTGCATTTCATAGGTTTTGGATCGTCGTGTTTTCATTATCATTCTTCTCTAGATGTTTTTTGATTTCCTCTTTGATTTCTTCAGTGATCTCTTGGTTATTTAGTAACGTATTGTTTAGCCTCCATGTATTTGTGTTTTTTACATTTTTCTCCCTGTTACTTGATTTCTAATCTCATAGTGTTGTGGTCAGAAAAGATGCTTGATATGATTTTAATTTCTTAAATTTACTGAGGCTTGATTTGTGACCCAAGATGTGATCTATCCTGGAGAATGTTCCATACACACTTGAGAAGAAAGTGTAATCTGCTGTTTTGGGATGGAATGTCCTGTAAATATGAAGTAAATATATCTGGTCTGTTGTGTCATTTAAAGCTTGTGTTTCCTTATTAATTTTCTGTTTGGATGATCTGTCCATTAGCGTAAGTAAGGTGTTAAAATCCCCCACTATTATTGTGTTACTGTCAATTTCCTCTTTTACAGCTGTTAGCAGTTGCCTTATGTATTGAGGTGCTCCTATGTTGGGTGCACATATATTTATAATTGTTATATCTTCTTCTTGCTTTGATCCCTTGATCATTATGTAGTGTCCTTCCTTGTCTCTTGTAACATTCTTTATTTTAAAATCTGTTTTATCTGATATGAATAATGCTACTGCAGGTTTCTTTGATTTACATTTGCATGGAATATCTTTTTCCATTCCCTCACTTTCAGTCTGTATGTGTCCCTAGGTCTCAAGTGGGTCTCTTGTAGGCAGCATATATATGGGTCTTGTTTTTGTATCCATTCAGCAAGCCTGTGTCTTTTGGTTTGGGCATTTAATACATTCACATTTAAGGTAATTATCGATATGTATGTTCCTATGACCATTTTGTTAATTGTTTTAGGTTTGTTCTTTTTAGGTCCTTTTCTTCTCTTGTGTTTCCCACTTAGAGAAGTTCCTTTAGCATTTGTTGTAGATCTGGTTTGGTGGTGCTGAATTCTGTTAGCTTTTGCTTGTCTGTAAAGCTTTTGATTTCTTCATCGAATCTGAATGAGATCCTTGCCGGGTAGAGTAATCTTGGTTGTAGGTTCTTCCCTTTCATCACTTTAAGTATATCTTGCCA
Source organism: Mesoplodon densirostris (assembly GCF_025265405.1). Lineage (NCBI taxonomy): Eukaryota > Metazoa > Chordata > Mammalia > Artiodactyla > Ziphiidae > Mesoplodon > Mesoplodon densirostris. The sequence goes on along the minus strand of NC_082663.1, from coordinate 99,701,178 downwards.
CTCCCTTCTGACTTGTAGAGTTTCTGCTGAAATATCAGCTGTTAACCTTATGGGAGTTCCCTTGTATGTTATTTGTCATTTTTTCCTTGCTGCTTTCAATAATTTTTCTTTGTCTTTAATTTTTGCCAATTTGATTACTGTGTGTCTTGGCGTGTTTCTCCTTGGGTTTATCCTGTATGGGACTCTGCATTTCCTGGACTTGGGTGGCTATTTCCTTTCCCATGTTAGGGAAATTTTCGACTATAATCTCTTCAAATATTTTCTTGGGTCCTTTCTCTCTCTCTCTTCGCACCTCTATAATGCAAATGTTGTTGTGTTTAATGTTGTCCCAGAAGGCTGTCTTCATTTCTTTTCATTCTTTTTTCTTTATTCTGTTCTGCAGCAGTGAATTCCACCATTCTGTCTTCCAGGTCACTTATCCATTCTTCTGCCTCAGTTATTTTGCTATTGAGTCCTTCTAGTGTATTTCTCATTTCAGTTATTGTGTTCTTCATCTGTTTGTTATTTAATTCTTCTAGATGTTTGTTAAACATTTCTTGCATGTTCTCCATCATTGCCTCCATTCTTTTTCCGAGGTCCTGGATCATCTTCACTATCATTATTGTGAATTCTTTTTCTGGAAGGCTGCCTATTTCCACTTCATTTAGTTGTTTTTCTGGGATTTTATCTTGTTCCTTCATCGGGTACATAGCCCTCTGCCTTTTCATCTTGTCTCTCTTTCTGTGAATGTGGTTTTTGTTCCACAGCCTGCAGAATTGTAGTTCTTCTTTCTTCTGCTGTCTGCCCTCTGGTGGATGAGGCTATCTAAGAGGGTTTTGTAGCCATCAGTCTTGAGAACAGTAAGTCCCTCCCCTGGTCACAAAGATTTTTTTTATGAAATACAGTAGAAATTTTTAATAAAATTATTAAAGTTATTTCTTTAAAAATATACCTGCATATATATATCCCAAGGAGCACTGTCCCCATCAGAATAATTGGGTCAGGATGTTATACATATATTCCACAATATTTTAGGAATCTTTCTGAAATTGCATCCAGAACATGGATCAATTTTTTTCATATTCTTAAAGGTAAGAAAATCATTTCTTGATTGTTTATTTATTATTCAAATACTTCAGTGCAGAATATGAAAGTGGAAATCGACCTAGTTTTACTGTGAAAATATGGTGAAGAAATTGTAGTTTGTTCCTTTTGAGTTAAAAAGAAAACCCAAACACTTCACCATTTTTGTACATCAAGCCTAATTGCTCTTGTAGTATAAATCCTTCATGAAGGTGTCCATTGATTTGAAAGAAAGTCAACATTTATATTACTTTTGCATTGGACACTTGGACATTGTAAGCCTTCAGAATATTGGGGATTTCTTCTGATTCGTTTAATTACTGAATAATATTTTCTGTAATATTCAATTTTTTGGCCCCCCCAAAATCATCTTAATTTTTTACTTAAAGTCTATGACAAAATAATTGCTAACATTTTTTCATGTTAATTTTATTTTACAATCATCTTTCCTTTCATCTAAATTTGACTTCCAATAATCCAATCTACCTCAATGAACTAAATCTTACCTTTTCAACATTTTCATGTTGAAATTTTCGTGGATGTTACAGGTAATTAGGTAACATTACTTCATATAGAATTGTGGATATCTTTTCTTTTACTTTAAAACTTTTGGGGAGCCCAAACCTCTCTACCTTGACATAACTTCATCTGTATAAGCTTTTAACAGGTCAAAATATCTTTCAACAAAAACTTATTTTTTGATCAGTATTATAACCAGTCACTTTTATGCTGACCTGAAACAGCAGGAATGTACAAGAGCAATATCAAGGCTTTACTAGCTGATCTTGGCTGATATCGAAGATGTAGCTGCAAGTTGTAATGTTACAATTTTCTGCTTTAATCAGTCTTCTTTTCTATAACAACAATAATTAACTTCCCATTGTTGGTTGTGAATCCCAGCTTGCTTGCTTTCACTGGACCCTGTTCTGTTACTGATTACTGAGAGTTCTGATGAAGGGGAATTGTTATTAATTGCATTTGTGGCAAGATTTCTGTCCTGCCTAAACCCCCATTTTACTTTCAACCCCAGGGATTTGGGCTTGATCATATTAAAACTTCAAAGATTTTCTTTTCATCTTTCTCACCTAAAGTCTAGACCTTGCTTTCTCCCTAAAACCTCATCTAGGTCCATTTAAAGGCCTCGAAAGAGTGGGTGACTGGACAGTACACTCCGGCCTGTAACAGCATCTATTGAAGAAAACCTGGAGTGGGGATGAGCAATAGGAGAATTCAGTTCCTCATTGACCTTCACCTTCTGGAGCACAGCACAAAAATGTGACAGTGCTGAATGAAGGCTCTGGACAAGGGCCCCAGCCCTTGGAATGTAGGATTTTGAAGATGAATTATTGGAGGTTGTATCAGCCCTTCCCCTGGCATCGTCAGGAGCTGGGATCCAAGCCTTAGGGTTACAGCTGTGTAACACAGTAGAATCTGGACTTGTTCTGTCCCCTCGGTATTTGCTAAATCATCTCTCTACAGAAGGCTAGCCACCGTTCTGTGGAGCTTCCCTGCATTCTCAACCTAGTTCACCTTTATCTCTCACACACTAAAGTGGCCATTGATAGAAGAGAGCAAACATTGCCTTAGTCCACTTCTAATCATGACCCTGTGTTCCTCTTACCAAAGCATCCAGTCACTAGTCCTAAGGAAGATGGTGAGTGGGACATCATTCTGTGGTACTTCTTGCCTCATGTTTGTCACAGACTCATTCAAGAGAGTTGCTCCCTGATGGTAGAGTTGGAGATGCTGTGATGAACAACTTGTTTTAGATATATAGATATGATAGACTGGTCGCCTGTGAAATAAAATGTTTTTACAACCTTCACATTGTTTAATTAAAAAAAAAAGTTTCTGGCATTTCATATTGGAAATCTCACTTAAGAATTCAGATTTCTGTTTTCTTTCAAAAAATTAAAAGATTTTGCCTCCTTGAGCTTATATTCCTCCATGGCAACAGTCAGATGGGGGTTAGTGTTGCCTGACCTCCATACCTTTGGACAGGTATTCTTCAGTTTCCACTTTTCCCTGGTCCAGCACAGTCACATGTGTTACTTGCATGGCTCCTGTGGTCATTTGAGCCTCTACCTTTTGTTTTCGAATCCCACTGTAGGTATAGCTGCTGATATATTGCTCCCATCATGTCTGTCTAATCTAAAGGTACAAAAATGGAACAGATTAACAGTGATAAGAATATTGTTTCTAAGATTTTTCAGTTTTTACTGTGTACATGGAAATTTGCCAGAAGCATTAGTATAAGCTTTTGGTGGAAAACAATCATATTTCTATATGAACTGAGTTGCTTGTTCAAAATCTTTGTTCCTTGGGTTGGAGGCAGGGTTAGTGAGGACATATTCTGCTGCTCTGTCTGCACTTGAAACATTTTATACAATTTTGATTCCTGCTTCTGTCTGCACTTGAAACATTTTACACAATTTTGATTCCTGCTGTCTGCACTTGAAACATTTTACACAATTTTGATTCCAACTAGAGTACTTGAGTAAAAATTTCATTGTATAGGAATAATGAGCAAATTGCTTTGAAGGAATAGTGTCTGTCTTGAACATAAGTGACAAGCACGAGACAGTGGGTTAGTGGAGCCCTACAAAGCACTGGATCTAGCTGATCACAGATTCAGAGGCTGCTCACCTTCCACTGTTCTCTACACCTTCCTAGAATGTTTATATCTGGGGCGGGGGGAGTAGGGCATATTGAAGATGCATACCAGAGACTAAAGCAAAAGTGGTTATGTTTCTGTTGCTTTCCTGTAAATCTAAAGAGTTTTAATGTAAGATCTTGATGCTCCGCTTTATTTTAATTTTTACTCCTAAGTTGAGACAAGGTGTTAAAAGCATATGTTATAGAATGTGCACCTGAGGAAGTATTTTAATTTTGGTTGGCGAATGTAAAACTGTTGATGTGGCTAGCTTTTCTGGAGAGCATCAAGAGTAGGGTGGGTGTGGAGCAGTAAATGGAGAGAGAAAATGGGGGGGGGGAGGGAAAGAGAAAGAAGGGGAGAGAATGCCCATGTGTGTATGTAATATGTAGGATTGTAGGATTTCAGGGAAGAATTTACAGTGAATTGGAAATAATTCTGGGCACCTCTGAGATGCAACTGAATACAGAGTTGAAATGCCAATGCCTTCTCTTGCTTTTCTACACATCTGCTCTGCTGGCTTGTACTGGCATTAGCATTTTTTTGCGTCTTAAGGAATTTTAAGGTGGAGTAATTGATCAAATCAGTAAGAATTACTCAAAAGATGGGGCAAATCACAGTTTCACTGACTTTTAGAAAACTCTTGATCTGAATGTGAAGTGGCATCTAAGAGGCAAATGGGGCAGAGCTGCTAGCAGATTGTACAGTTCATTTCCAAGGCCATGCAATTATTTCAGTATTGACCAAGGCCTGCAAACACTGCACAGAAGTATCCGTTTCCTTTTTATTTTCAACTTATAATAAACCAAACAAAAATTGCACTACGTTTTGGAATCATCAGTTGCCTCTCATGATGAAATCAAAGATGTAATTTGAGATCTTAATATGCAAATTTTATGAAAAATTTAAATGATTACATTCCTGCAAAACACTCTGATTTATATCTTGAAGATATAAACATATACTAATAAGCTTATTTAGTCAGTCAAAAAACAATCTAAAATAACAATACATTAATGATAAACAGTGTAATGCTATATATGTCAGTATGGTCTGTGTATTTTTATACTAAACATTAAGGGCGGGAACCTTAAATCAGATGTTTCCAAGCTAGTCTTTAATTGAAATTGTTAATTTCAATGTGGGTGCTTGAAAGGAAAAAAATGTGAGACAGAGAAAGCCTCACAGGTGCCAGATCATCTTAGTGGAAGCCTGAAACCTGAGAGAAGAATCATTTAATGTTCTGGTCAAAAAAATGCTTCTGAAACCCTATAAACTGATGTAGAATTTATCACGGTTATAAACCCATAATGAATTTTAGGGGCCAATTTCTGTAAGCTACCTCCTAGTTTAATGATATAATCTTATTAACTTGTGCATCCTATATTGTCACACAATAAATATTAAGTTAATGACAAGATGAATGATTTATTTAGATGCTAAGATTCTTGTTCAGTGTTATGGTAGCTGGTTATTCAGAGAACTTTAAAATTTTAGCATATTATTGGATGCCCAAAACTCTGATTTGCTTAGATAACCTAAAAATTCATATGGTTAAACTAAGAAGACAGTGTAAAATCCCTCTGAAAGCCTGATTCTTGAAGGGAGTCCTAATCATAGAAGAAAAAAGGACTTTGAGGAAATCACTGTGTGTGCTCACCTTTCCCACCTAGTATTTTTTATTTGGGTGAAATCAGATTAATATAATCATCAAAGAAAGCTTCTGGAAGAATGGGGTAAGACTACAGGGAGTGGGAGGAAGTCATAAATTATTCTCCCTAATAGGATACATGTGGAGGGGAGGAAGCACCAATTTTGCTGTTTGCTTTGTTTGTATTAGAGGTTTTATGGTTGATTTATGTCAAATAACAGATCTTTTCTAACTCTGGTTTCTGGAGCTTCCTTCCTCACATGGACTCCTCTTGATGTTACTGCTCATTTAGTGGTTGTGGAGTGCCCTGAAGCTGGGGTCAGGGAACTACTGTTTGAGGGCCAAATCAGGTCTTCCACTTGTTTTTGTAAGGCCCTAGAATTGAGAATGGCTTTTACATTTTTAAATGGTTGAGAAAAAGCAGAGGAAGAATAATATTTAGTAACAGGTCAAAATTGTATAAAATCCAAATTTTGGTGTCCACAACTACATTTTTATTGGCACATAGCCACATTCATTTGTTTACATATCGTCTATGGCTGCTGTCACACTACAACAGTGGAGATGAGTACTTGCAGTAGAACTGTATGGTTGGTTAAGCCCAAAATATGAACTCTCTGGTCCCTTACAGAAGTTTGCCAATCCCTACCCTTAAAACACGGAATTTAGGAAGGACACCTTGATGTTCTTTCTTAAGATCTGGGCATCAGTGACATAAAATCACCTGTGGCAATGGTAAAAATTCAGATTCCTGGGTCCCAGTGCTATACTTTCTACTAAATAAAAACCCACGGAGCCATGTAGACTGTGGAGTTTGCATTTTAAACTAGTGCTCCTCCAGGTGGTTTTTCCAATCAATATGGAACCAGAATCATTGCTTTGTACAGGGAAAGGGAACTGGGCTTCTGGATGTCTAGAACTGACTTAGTCTAGATAGGCTACCTGGTTTTACATGAAATGTTGTTTATAGATTATTTGAGATAGGCTAGAGCATTCTCTCTGAATTTTATATTTTTCTGTGATCTCTTGTCATTTGCAGAGCTCCTAGGAAGACTTGCTGTATTGAAATAAGGTCTTATTTGTTTATTGTATGAAATGATGGTCTCCAAAGTGGAATGTGCATACTCAGAGTCTGTAATCCTCTCACTTCCAGGAAGAATATATTAGAATTATTAATTTTCCTTTGTAACTTACTTTTTGTGAATGAAATACATGTACAAAGCTTAAACATTAAAAAGTTTGTAACAGAAAAATAGTGTTTCCCAGTTACACCCATTGCTACCCTCATTCCTTTTCCCCAGAGGCTCTTTCCTTTGCCACTTACCTTTATGTTTCTAAATAGTATGCCCATACTACTATTTCTTGATTTTTCTATTGTAGACATTACCTGTTGACTTCTGTTGTGAAAGATGAGGATTTTGTTCTCCTGTATTCTGCTTACTCATACTCTTGCCTTACTGCCATTGTCTCAGTATGATTATGTAAAATTTTTCTTTAACATTCAGTATTTACATTATTATTACAATGGATTGATTGCTTTCTAGATCTACTACATAGCTATCATCCTTTGACTTTTCTTCACTATCTTGGAATTCCTTTGCCTCTTTTCTTTGTTGATTTCTTAGTTTGTTTTGTCTCATGTTTTCCTTTTTGTTGCTTTTCTCCCTGATTTTGGTGGATCCCATTCTCCAGTGACTTCCTGGTAAAAGGCATGTGGGAGATAAACTTTTCAAGAATTTGTATGTCTGAAATGCCTTGATTGATAGTTTTGATGAAGATAGTGTTGTAGTTTAAAAATATTTTTTTTCTTCATAAGGCATTATTTCCTCTACTTCCAAGTTCCAAAGTTGCTATCAAGAAATTCAATGTCACGTTCATTTCTTTTTTTTTGCGGTATGCGGGCCTCTCGCTGTTGTGGCCTCTCCCGTTGCGGAGCACAGGCTCAGCGGCCATGGCTCACGGGCCCAGCCGCTCTGCGGCATGTGGGATCTTCCCAGACCGGGCACGAACCCGTGTCCCCTGCATCCGCAGGCAGACTCTCAATCACTGCGCCACCAGGGAAGCCCTGTCATGTTCATTTCTGATGCTTTGTTTTTCGCTGGGAACTTTTATAAAAGTTCCTTTCTCATCCAGTGATCTGAAATTTCACAATTATATGTCTTATTGTAGATATTTCTTCATTTATTGTGCAGTGTACTTGGTTCCTTTCAATCTAGACACTCATATCCTTTAGTTCTGAAAACTTTTTCTTGTATTATTTTTGTTTTAGTTACTTCTTTTTTTTTTTTTTTTTTTGCGGTATGCGGGCCTCTCACTGTTGTGGCCTCTCCCGTTGCGGAGCACAGGCTCCGGATGCGCAGGCCCAGCGGCCATGGCTCACGGGCCCAGCCGCTCCGCGGCATATGGGATCCTCCCAGACCGGGGCACGAACCCGTATCCCCTGCATCGGCAGGCGGACTCTTAACCACTGCGCCACCAGGGAGGCCCTAGTTACTTCTTTTTTCTCTTTTTAGAACTCCTATTAATTAGATATGGGAACTTCTATATTGATTTTAATTTTCTTATTTCTTTCCTGTTTTCCATCTGTTTTTTGGTCTTACTTTCTGGTATATTTTGTCATTCTTATCTCCCAATCCTTATATTGAACTATTTTTTGGCTAACATTTTTATTTCCAAGAGGTCTTTCTTTTTCTATGTTTATTCTTTGACTATAACACATTATTCTTGTTTCATGGTTACAATAGCTTCTCTAAGAGCTCTGACTATAGTTTGTTGTTTTAACCTGTGCTCTATTTCTTCTGAGTGCCTATTTTTCTCTATTAGTTTTGATCTCTATTTTTCATGCTAGAGACCTTTCTCAAATTTCTGGTGATCTTTGGCTCTTTGTTCATATTAATGAATGAGACACTAAAAAGCTTAATGAAATTTCTGTATGTACAATTGAAGCTTATCTATTGGGGAGCTTCATAATAGGGTAGAAGGGCAATGAGCAGGTATTTTCGCTTTGGAATGGCCAAATAATGTAGCCGTTCGTTTACCAGTTCCATTTCCTCAGAGGAATCTCTAGTTTCATGCATGGATAGAATAAACTTGACTTCTAGCATTCTGGTAGCTGAATAAAGGAAGGGGACTGGAGGTCTCATCTTTATGTAGAATTTAACTTAATCATTCTCAGTACAGTGCCTCACTCAACCATGCAAAGCTTTCTAGAAAGTAAACTTACTCTCTTTTGCTGGAATGTGTAGGTTGGGGTGAGGTGTGAGGGGAGTCATTTAGCTATGTAGAGTGGAGATGGGATCTTCCAACCAGTCCTCGTGTTCCAACCAAAACTTCTACACAGTGCCTCTAGTTTCTAAGCCCTTCTAGAAGAAATCTGTATTGTGAATTGAACTTTCTAGTCACTTTACTTCTCTCAGGCCCCCACCCCTGCCCCCATTACTTGCAAGATTTCAGGTTTCTGTCATCTCTAAATCTTTTACTGTCACTTTTGTGGGGTTGGGACAAAGTAGTGATAAATGTGCATGTATAATCTACTATGTTTAATGGGTCATACAGATCTCTTTATTTTTCTAAATGATTTAATTAAAAATTCATATTGATGTATGTATTTTACTGATTTAATAGTAAAGAAACACATGTATGTAATTTATACATATATATTTGAAAATGTGCTCAAAATATTAACTGCTGGAGATATTGGATAAGAACCACATTTAGAAACTACTTATTTTAAAGATATATAGTTAAATTTTTGAAAAATATTTGAATATAAAGATAGAAGTTGATCTGAGGATTTGTTAAATCAGAAATACTAAAAATTTTGCAAGAGAATAACATAATAAAGTTCAGTTGTATAGCTTTCCAGAGATATTGTACATGAGGTTTTGCTTTTTGGTGATTTATTAGGCTAGAAAAGTTCTAAAGTTCCTCCTAAGTCTAATATTCTATGATTTATAAAAATCAGATTTAAAGTTGTAAAATACTATATTAGGGTCAGTTTTGAATAAGCAAAACAGAATGCAGAGTAATAGTTACATGTATAATGTGTTTTGTAGTTATAACTTCATCTTCACTATTTATAGCTAAAGATTTATCTGATTGGCATGACTTACAGAAGATGTTCCTCAATAGGGCTTATGCACAGCTCCTTGACACTTTGAAAGAAAGGTCTTGTCTTGGTGGGAAAGACATCCATCCATTTCACTGGGCTATCTTTCATGTGGAATGAAAGTAATTAGATGTCTGGCTTTAGTAGTATAGTATTAAGTCTTATCTTGAGGACACCTAAGGTTTATGTAATACCCAGGCATCAGTCAATTAGACCGAGAAAAAAACAAGTCAATTTTTTGAGTCTGCATGAGTCAGGCATTTGATTATCCAGAGAAAACAGGGGTCTGGCTCCTTTCAGTGAAGCTTTCCTTCTGCAATCAATTAACTGCTGACTCTTGTTCTGTTGACCCTCACTAATTTTGTTGCCTGGTCTGTCATTCCTTATCTGGAGTGGGAGGGAGGCTCCTCTGTAAATATCAACAACTGATGAGGTTAGGGAGACACTATCTATCCTGGGATGGATCTTCATAGTGTGTGTCTGTGTGGAGGGCTGTTCTTGAGCTTGTACCTAACACATTTTCTTAGACCAGGTTGTGAGTTATAGCTCTCTCTTTTACACATAAAGCAGTTATTGGACAACCAACACCAGTATAGACATTTACAAATTAGAATTTGACTTTGTCTTTACATTATTCTTTTATTTTTTATGTTATATTCTTACTAATGTAAAATCATGCCTTTACGTGGAAATGGAGTTTAGAGACTCAATAAATTCTTCCCAGCTAAGTATTAGCTCATGCTATTTCATTTTACTCTCAGCTTCTTTGTACCAAAAATTTTAGTGGCTTGTTTAAAACAACAAACTTGACCTAATTCTTTGTTGGATATCATTTGAGTCTCTATATCCATTCCCTAAATTGTCTAAAATTTATTTGTTGGGTGAAGTCATATCAGATTTCTATAATTTTAAGACAAAATTTCTAAAATCAAGCTGAATTATATGTTAGATATTAGACATAGAATGAGGAATTCACTGGAATAACCTTATTGCTGAATGAGCTATCCAGAGTGGGATATGATCCATCACTGTGGAATACTTCTCCCCAACTTGATACCTTATCACCTAAGCTCAAACTGAAATGCGACATTTATAAAGAGTGATGCGTTTAGATCCAAACAAGCTGGACATTCTAGAAAGGCAGGTTAGTGTAGGCTTAAGAGTACAAACTTACTCCTATTTTGACTGTCCCACATAATATTTGTAAAATGGAGCTACTAAGAATTTATTTAGTTCTCATCTGAGCCTGAAGACCTTCATCTTTTTCTCTCCGACACGTACCTGTACTCTTACTGGATGAAGTAATGTGCAGGTTCCTGAACATCCTGTTTTATTTTTCATCTCTACACCGTCATTTCCCCTACCCATGATTATCTTTTTCTTCTGAGTCTGCATGGTCATTTTTCAAGATGACGTATTTTTCTTTTTTCCTGTGAAACTTCTGACTAACCAAAGTAGGGTAGAGAACTCCTTCCTTTATTATCCTTTGTAATACCTATCAAGTATTACAGCCTTTGTCACACTGTGTAGTTATTTTATTAATATGCAAGTCTCTCTTTTAGGACTGTGCACTCCAAGTGCTCAATACATGTTGAATGAATGCTATTTATTATGCCTAGAATGTGTTGGATCAGTTGTCAATTGCTGCATAAATCCCTAGATTTATGGATGAAAGCAACTCTGATTTGTCTGCACAATTTTTCTTTGGTCTCACTTTAGCTCACTCATGTGGCTGCAGTTGGCTGGCAGCTTGACTGGGGATAAGAGGATCTCATATGGCCTTACTCATGTGTCTGGTGCCTCAGTTGGAATACTTGGGATGACTGATCCTCTCTCTCTTTGTGATCTTTCATCTGGGCTTCTTCACATGATGGTGGGCTAGTCCTAATGAATGGGTGCTTATAAAGCCTCCATGGTGTCATATTTGCTGATATTCCCTTGACCAAAGCAGGTCATGTGACTGAGTTCAGAGTCAGTGTGGGAAAGGACTATACAAGGACCTGGATGCCAGGACACATGGTTCATTGGGGGCCACTAATGTAACAATTCAGGATGCGCACTTACCTCCATGGTCTAGCTGTTAAAGAGCTTTTGTTCAAAACTCACTTTGATCATTTTTCTCCTCTAAAAAGCCTTCAATGACCCCCCTAAAGCTTTTCTTACATGTTTCTATTGCTCATAGTCCTCAATTATCTTGCCTGGGAGCAGCAGTGAGGTGCTCAACCAGAACTTAGAGAATGTTATTCATTTATACTTCACCTTGTTCCAGAAAAATTTAAGCCAGCAACTTGGAAATAGAGGACGTAGGGTCACCTTGGAGACTTTAACTGTATAATATGTAAGATTTAATACATATTGATTACAAGTTCAAGTCAGTCTTTACTGAAGGTATCAATATATCTAAAAGAAATATATTGTTTTCCAAATTTCAGTTTTGAAAAGATAAAAGCAAAAAACCCCAGTACTCTGTGCTGATAAGGGTTCAGGGAGAAGGGCACTCTTATGTACTGTGGGATTGGAATTGCAGTTGTTCTGTAAAGCCATTTGGCAGTCTGTATTGAGACCTTAAGAAGTTCATATTGAGTCAAGTCCAGTGATTCCACTTCTAGAAAATCATTCTAAGGGAATAATCAGAGACAGTTTTGTGCACAGATGTTTAGTGAGGCATTATTTATACAGAGAAAAGGGGAAAAAATCAAAATTGGGAAATGATGACATTATGGAACAGTTATGTAATGGAATATTATGCAACTGATAAGAAGTCTATAGGAAGAAATAGTTATGACTTTGGAAATTGCTCACAGTGTAAAATGTAAGTGATTCAAAGGTATATAGAGAATTCAATTCTGTAAAACCCTGTGTGTGTGAGTGTGTATGGGTGTGTGTGTGTATTGTCAGTGATCACAAATGTATTAACACACTCTGTTTGGCAATAGGGCTTATCTGGAAAGAAGAAAGACATGTTCACTTCCCTTACTCTGCTTACAGATTAGTGGAGAAAATAGATGCTGAATGGCGTTGATGCTGATGGGGTAATAGCCATATTTACACTAGAAATGGAAAGACCAAGAAGAAAAAGGAGTAAGCAAGAAAGCTTGTTGGTTTGAAAAGACTGAGTGAATTTTGAAGGGGTTAAATATATTTTTGGGGTGGGAGAGAATTGAGAGAGAATAAATCAAATGAGGTAAAAGGGTTTTTAAGAATTTCTGTTAGATATTTTCCTGCTTTTTCTTTTATTTCGTGAGGGACTTTTGCAAATACTTAAGTTACTCTTCAATTATTTTAGATGCTGAACTGAAATATCTTTGGGTATGACACCATGCTGACATGAAACATTGCAGAGCCCCCAGCTTACTATGGGATACATATACATATATATGTATATATATGTGCATATATACATACATTCATCATCTATCTGTCTATCTATGCAAGTATAATAAAGATTGAGGGGAAATGCATTCCAATATCTAGGAGGTGATTACAGGTAATTTAAATTTTGTTCTCAATTTTTCTGTAGTCCTAAAAATATGTACATACATTAAAATTAAGTATATTTTTTAAATGAGTTAATGAGGAAGTAGGTTGGTCAGCAGGGAAAGCATGCTGTTGCCTTGGCCAGGGGTAGGGTGACTGTCGTCTTGACTGTTCAGGTATTCTCAGCAGGTCTCACTAGTGTGGAGATGGATTCTTCATGGTGTCATAGCCTGAAGTCATCAAACGTGTGTTGCATTCAAGTAATTTCCCTAGTTTTGACTCTGTAATTATCTAAATATTTTTCTGAGTATAAGTGAGGTTGAGAATGTGTAGGTAGATCTGTCTTCAGAAGCAGAATGAACATGCTGTGTCATCACAAGCCCTCTGTCCCTAATCCTCGTGACAATGCAAGTTTCATTATAAACTAGTTAGTTAGAATTCTGGGTTATGCATTAGTATTGTTAAGCTCAGTTAATATAAGTTAATGTTATAGAGACAGATTCATGCTCGGTGTGCTGACAAAATCAGATTTCTGAGCTTTCCAGGGAGGAGGCCAGGCCACGTACATGCAAATTTACCAAGGTAAGTCCATCCTGAGAAGCTTCTTGGCAGCTTGCCATGTGGCCTGTTCTGTTAACACTTGCACCTGAATGTGTGTTCATTTTCCTTAATACTCTACATTATTTACTTAAACTTTATAGAATCTTGTCCATTTTCTTGTTTTTCTTACCAGAGGGAGGAGCCTTTGAAAGCAGATATTTCTTTTTCATTTTTTAGCACTTAGCACAGTACCTGGCATAAAGTATGTATTTAATTAACATTTACTGAAAGAAAACAAATATATTAATTGAGGTTAATTACCAGACATAGTTAACCATATATACAAGGGCAAATATAGACAGATTTTGGAACATCCACTCTTTTGGATTATTTATACCTTACTTTACATACGTTAACCTAATAATCAAATAACTGTACTTATAAACTATTATTCTGTCTTCTTCTCATCCCCTGTACAATTCTCCTTGTGAGCATTGTTGCAGTGTTACTAGAGGTGGATGATGTTTAAGGGTGTGTTAGGCCATAAATGCAATCACTGTTCTGTTCTGACATAGCATCACTTGTAAGAAATGACAGGACTGGTGGATGTAATCCAGTGTAGCTAAGGTAAGAAATAAGTCTATCTGTAGATAAAGCTTAAGTTTGTTCCAATGACATTTTCTTGTTTTAAAAGTCTACTCTTCCATAAAAAATCTGCAAAATGAATGCACTGAGGGCTCAAGAATGAGGAGAGTATTGGCATTTTCGCTCCTTCTCTGTAAAACTGATTGAAACAGATGGGGAAGAAAGGTAAATACCTGTGACCTCCTTTCAGTGGGCCTCTGCTGAAGTCGTTTGGCATGAAATGAGGCCTGCTGTGAAGAGTCCTTCGGGGGGCCCCTCAGGTTTCCCCTCATCCAGTGGGATTTCTTTTTTACTCTCAGTAACGCTTTTGTGCTCCCGGGAGGAAAACAGCTAACAAGCTTAGATATGAACAATGGGCTCCACATGTATCGTGCAAATTTCTCAAATTTCATTTGCACAAAACTGCTGAATGACATTTCCTCAGCTCTAACTACTGTCCATACCTCTGGGGAATGTGAGCAGCATGGCGAGGTCAGCCCCACAATGAGGTGGCTTTCTGGGCTTCAATAGGCACTTTATGCCTGTTCAAAAAGAAACACTTTGAAGGCTCGCTCTCTCCATCGCAGGGCATGTGAACACTGCTGTGCAGAGAGAGAGCCAGCTCAGGCTGAGCCAAGAGGAATTAGGCTAGCCTTGCTGAGGGATCCCAGAACTGGCTCTGAGGTTGATGAGGGGGTGACTTGGGTTTGAAGCTGACAACCTAATATGTGGTCGGTTTAGATTAACCCTTTGTGCTGGACTCATGTCTGAAATACATTTGACTCTTTTACTCATAGGCAGGGTTTTTTTGTTTTTGTTTTTTGCTTGTTTTAGATGGGGGCCCTACTTCCCTTTTAAACTATTTCTATATATTTTACATACAACTTAATGTTATATAGGCCAAATGTAATAATTATCTTTGAGAATAATCCATAAGAGGAATTTTTGAATTATATACCATTTCAAATCCATTGTTCTCTGTCATTGCAGTTTTCAGGGAAAATTTTTATTCTAGAGGAAATGTTTTTTAGTAGATTTCAGTGAAAATAAGTTAAGAAAAGTTTAAGAAAAAATTAAGAAAACTTTAGTGAGAAAAAAATTAAGGAAAATTCGGTTAAAATAAATAATTCTGATTTTGGGGTTATAAGAAAGCAAGAAGAGGGCCTCCCTGGTGGCGCAGTGGTTAAGAGTCCGCCTGCCGATGCAGGGGATACGGGTTCGTGCCCCGGTCTGGGAGGATCCCATATGCCGCGGAGCGGCTGGGCCCGTGAGCCATGGCCGCTGGGCCTGCGCATCCGGAGCCTGTGCTCCACAACAGGAGAGGCCACAACAGTGAGAGGCCCGCGTACTGCAAAAAAAAAAAAAAAAAAAAAAAAAAAAAGAAAGCAAGAAGAAATATTCCATTGTATGTTAGATTATAGCTGCAAAAGCTGAGAGGCCTATGATCTGGAAGAACTTGTAATTCCTGAGGTTTAACATAAGAGGAAAACAGAATCTAGAGAAAGAGAGAAAAGTATTAACTGATGCACAGTCATATTGGCTCTATAAATACACATTTCCATAGGGTAGCATCTCATTTATATGAAATCATTACAGCCAGTGATTTTAGTGGTTATTAACAGAAAACCAACACAAATGGGCTTAAGCAAAAGGGGAATTTAATGGCTGTCAGAAGTGAAAGGTATTAAGTAAGGGATGTTTGATGAAGGGGCTCAGATTACATCACCAGGACTCCATTTCTCTCCATCTCTCCATTTCTGCTTCCTCCAGATTGTCTTCCCTGCATGGGCAGCAGCATTGCTGCACCTGTTCCAGCCTCAGAGCTTCACTACCCTCTGCCTCTTTTCCAGGTGATCCTGGAAAACCTCTGGGATTCACTCTGATTGAACTGATTTAGATCACATGCCCACCCCGTCCTCAACCATGAATATAATGTAGGGAAATACTATGCACTGGTTGCCTTAGGCCTGGGTCTCTGACTTCCGCTGGGGCCTGAGGAGCCCTGAACAGTCCAGTGGATTGAAAGAGAGCAAGGGGTAAATTCTGAAAATTAAGGGCATAAGAAGGTGTAATGGAAGCTGGAAAAGCAACGGTAAGTGTCTATCACATCTAACAAAATGTATCTTATTTAAAAACATAATTTTCTTGTCTAGTTAAATAGTTTATTTTAAAAAATAGTATTTTGTGAAAGTGCTACCTGGTGAATAAAATTTACTGTTTTTAGTAATTGATAGATTTTTGAATTTCTATGCTGACTTGTGTGAGGCTAATCATATTTAATATCTTCCTCATATAGGCTTTCCTAAAAATGTTTATTAAGAAGGTGTGGACTAAATAGGAATTTATATCCTTTATATCCTATGTCCTACCCATCTCAGTCCTAGAAATACCAGTGAATCTCTCACAAATTGCACTCCATGAGCTACTGTGTCTTTTTGATGCAAACCCCCTGGGTGGGGTGGAGTGAACTTTTTTCAGATAGACTATAGATTATTCTCTATAGGAGTAATACCTGTGGGAATGTAACTAAGTCAGGGTCAGATCTAGGCAGGTGAGTTGGAATGAGAAGACCCTATCCAGTGGCCCCTGCCACCTGATTTATTCAGGAGCCTCCAGGCTCTCACTCTCCACCTCTTGGTGTTAGAAGTGAGGGGCCATCTCAGGTAGGTTGGCTTGGTGAATCTCTAATCTGTTCTCTCTGGAGTCTTTTTGTATCATGTTATTTCTACAACAAGTCTCTGTCTTTCTTTGTGTTTGTTGCAAGATACTAGAGTACCATTCACGTCTGATGTTATGTAACACATTAACCCTTTCCACATTTTTTTTCCCGACCACAACACCATATCAGTGATTACTTGCCTCTCATCAGTCCAAGACTTGAGAATTCAGTGGCTGTTTAATCTTTATTAACTCTTCTATGCCTAGGAATGCATTTAGGATATTAAATAATTTCAATTATTAGAAGGACACCAATATAGAATGCAGATAATAAAGGTTGTGAAGCTTAACTGAAGGCAAGTATTCCTAAAATAATTTAATCCTATTCTATCTTTTCTTAATAACCTTGCTTTACTCGTAAACTTTAATATTCCAATGTCCTCATGGATTTTGAGACAACTAGGGTTCTTTCTGGGCAAATGACTCCGGGTTGTTGAGCGTTCTTAGTTTTGGTGTTTCTCTGTTTCTGATAGCTGTCTCTTCAGAGAACTATCAATATAGCTGATTTTAGGAGACCACTGGGCTTCCCTCTTATTTTCTAAGATAAGGAGAACTGAAATGGCTTGCATGCAGCATGTAAGTAAAATGCATGCTTTTAATGCACTTATTTTGGAGCATTTAGTTTGGCTTCCTGAGTGTCTCCCTTCTCTCTCTTCTAGTATTTTCTGGGTTCTGGGAGTGAAGAAAAAAAGGTAAGGAGAAGCTGGGTCTTTGCATTTTGCAAAAGGCAAATGTCTAATTTTTGCTTTGAAGGACATCGATAAAACCGTCTAATCTTAGTGACTTCATGCTTTATAAATGAACAAATAGTTTTATTTCAGTTATTCTATTAATAATATTTTCAAATAATGGAAGAAACTCACTGAGTGAGAGCATGTTCATTTTGCTGTTGGCAAAGAGATGTGAAATAAAGCAGCAATAAGTAGGCATGGCCCTTAGCTGGACCATGATGTGGATGAGGTTTGACTCAGGAACCCTCACTAATCCCCTCTGTTGTCCTTCTCCTGTTTCCTGGGCCTCATTCTCCAGCTGTCCTTGCTTCTAGATATGCAGGGCTCTCAGGCTGCTCTGCCTGCCAAGACCCTCCAACTCCAGGTAACGCATCATGCCCTTGTTTGGTCTTCCAACCAGTTATCTAAACTAGACAAAGCAGATTCCTAATCTTGCCGTCTGGATCCCAGTTTGCTGCCACTACTGGAGATGAGTGTCACTACTGGAACTAAGCCTCATTAAGGTCTTATTGCACTGTAATGCTTAATATATTATTTCTCCCAAGGTTACTGGCATTTTGATAAGAAACTCTTAAGGCACATTTACATTTAAGGCAAGGGAATGATCATCCTAAAGAGGAATTTCAGGCAAGTCTATGGTCTGGTTGGTCCAGAAAGGGGGCAGCTTTCTCTATCTCCTCTGGGACAGACAAATCCCCTTCTTCCTGGACTTTCTTCACATCTCTCTCCTTCAGGAGAGTTTTTGAGAAATCCTCCCTTATAGCCAGACTGGCAAGGGATTGCTTTCCAGCTGTTTTCCCACCAGGTGTACATCCAGGTTTGGCCCATTTGTAATTATTCCCACCAATTCTTAGAAGGATCTCCCTTGGATACAGCCCTATTCCAGATTTGGTCCTCCTACCATTTCCACCCCACTTGACCATTCTGAAGCCATATTCCCTTTGCTTTGTGATAGAACCCTGTTGCCTTCCATCTGGAATTGTTCCCGAAATGCCATATCTATAATATGAACTTACTTTGTGAATATTAATATCTCCTTGGGGCTGTGGATTCTTCTCCCAGGTTTTCTCATTTTTTTACCCCCTTCTCTATAGCTCTGGCTCTCTGTCTCCCACTGTCCTGCATTGCCCACTGTGCCCTGCAGACATTGTTGCAAATGGTGGAGTTACAATACAGAGCATGGTAAGTGCATGGGGATGACACAAAGCATTTTGTAGCAAAGGAAGATTCATGATTTGAACCTCGGTTGCCTTGCAGACTATACTCATTCCACTCCATCACAGATGCATACCCCTTTCTGCTTCCCCCAGAGTCTTCATTTTTCAAAGATAAAACATTTCATCCCTCCTAGGATAGGATTACCAGATTTTTCATCATTCTGACCATTTTCTTACAGGAAAATCCACTCTGTCAATGTCTCACTGAAAATTTGGTGTCCAAAAAGGAACAAATATAGGCAGCATGAGAGTTCACATAAGCATTTTATCATCCAGCCCACATTTCTCCATCTTGTTCACAAAGATATCATAGGAGACTTTATAAAAATGACTTACTGAAATCTTTGCATGGATTTACCATGTCAAAAGGGAAATTGGATTATTTGATATAAAACACAACACAAACACACAAGCACGTGTGGGACAACATTTACACATTACAACTTAAATGTGCAAAAAAAGTAGTATTCTTTATTTTCCATAAGTGATCTCACCTTGTCCTCAATCCCATATTCCATTTGGGAGCAGGAAAAATAAATCTAAAACTTACTTGGTAATTGAGTTTCTTCTGTTTTTAAATAGTCTCTGTTAGGTGAGCTCAGTGTCTTTTGGATAAATATTTATTCAAATTCAGAATTCAAACTTCTTCCAGAAAAGGATATCCCCCTCCTTTCAAAGATTTGCCCCTCTGCTTCCTGCTCCCTAGGGTGCTATATGGGTATCAGTGAGGGGGACCTCAAGGAAATCATTGTAGAGTAGTTAGTCCATTTCAGGGTCTTTGTGCTGTTTTTGGGATCTTCTCCGGTCATTGTGGAGATGTTCCTTATCTCTCGATCATTGAATGTCCTGCTGGCGTCTGCTGCTGGAGTCTTTGGCAAAGCTCAGTGTAAAATGTCTACCTGCTGTAAGTTGTAGCCCATTTTCTCGCCCTGAAGAGTCCAGGTAAAAAGTGCAGGAGACAGAAAAGATGACAGTGAGACGATGACTGTGTGGGGTTAAGAATGGGCCATGCATTTCAGGCTTTTTTCTTTTTTTTTAAATACTTTTCTGATATATTTTTTTGCTGTTGTTTTAAATTTATTTATTTATTTTTGGCTGCGTTGATTCTTCGTTGCTGCGTGCGGGCTTTCTCTAGTTGCGGTGAGCAGGGGCTACTCTTTGTTGCAGTGTGTGGGCTTCTCATTGCGGTGGCTTCTCTTGTTGCGGAGCATGGGCTCTAGGCGCGCAGGCCTCAGTAGTTGTGGTGCACGGGCTCAGTAGCTGTGGTGCAAAGGTTTAGTTGTTCCACGGTATGTGGGATCTTCCCGGACCAGGGCTCCAACCCGTGTCCCCTGCATTGGCAGGCGGATTCTTAACCACTGTGCCACCAGGGAAGCCCAGCATTTCAGGCTGTTGACTTGGCAAGAGTTGGCATAACTACCATGGCTCAGGCTGCAGGTCGAGCTGTTGCTCAAGTCAGCCTCGGGCCCCCTGGTCCATCTCAGTTGGGAGTTTGGGGGTGGGGAGAGAGCTGTAGAGGAGTGCTTCTGCAGGTCTGTGATCTCAACGTGGAAATCTGTGTTTCAGGTATTCAGTTTCAGAAATGTGAGGATTTCAATACAAGTGCTCGTGTGCAGGCTTTATTTGCGAGAGCAAACCAACCTCTATCATCATGGAAGCAGGGGGCAGAGTGCACAGAGCATAGGCTTGGAGACAGAACTGGGTTTATTCCTACTGACTCCCTATTGACTCTGGAAAAGTTACTGAACTTTTCTGAACCTCAGTTTCATCATCTGTACAACAGGGGTAATAGACGCCTGTATGATTAAAGAAAAACAATGTTCATCAATAAATGACAGCTATACATGTAATTCATAAAAATATCTTCTCAGCACAAGCACTGTTTTTCTAACATTCGGAGGAGGTTACAGCTTGCTTCTTTTACCATTGGTTGGCTTCATTAAGTATGACATTTCCCCCCTAATGCAACCATTTTTCTTTGAGACAAATGCCTTTTTTTCCTCAGAGGGATGCATTTCTCCCTCTTCCTGACAGAGCCCAGGATACCTATGAACATGCTTCCGCTCCCTCCCCTTGGGGATCCTGGGCCACACTGGCCCTGCATCACTGCTATCATTACTCTGCCCAGGGAGGACTGGTAGAAGCTCCCTTTGTGGCTTGTTGATGTCAATTCTGAGGACGTACAAGATGGATTAAGAAAAGTCCTCTAATCGTTTTTACTTTTCAGGAAGCCAAATGTTTTTCAAATCAGAAGCAAAAGATTTAGCACAGGTAGGCCAGGCCCACGTCTTTGTCAAGAAAGAGCCAATGAAACTCTCATTTTCCCCATAGGCCCTGATATATTTCCCATTGGGCCTCATCTCCCGGTCATGCTTTAAGCCTTCCCTTCCTGATCTTCTTTCTTGAGACCTCTTGGCCAAGCCCTACTCTGTTCTGTATCCAGAGTGTGATTGAGGGTGTAGGCAGGAAAGGCAGAGAGATCCTGTGTGTGAAGAGCAAGACCAGTTCTATTCTTGTGGTTGTGTAGGTGGGCTTTTTCCAGCAGGTGCTGGGCACTCCCTCTATTTACTTAATCTAATTTCTGCAGTAAGAGTTACAAAACACAAGGACAACTACTTTTCCAACCAGTATTTGACCCTTAATGCCATGGGGAGCATGGCAGTCTTGTCCCAAACCTAAGAGTTCCTTTCCTCTTTAACAGGGGAAAGTGGTTCCAAATAGTAATGTACGTCTTGTGTTCTCTAATGACTGCCCTTTGCCTGACTGTCTTTGGGGTGGGGGGAGAATTGCAAGTGAGTGGGATATTAGTAGTACCGTCATATCTCTCTCTTGCTGACAGAAAAGTCTCAAGCTTTTGAAGCCAAGAAGTGGAGTTAGATGCAATCCTGGTCTTTCCAGTGTGGCTAATCTGGTCTCAAAGAAGCATTTGTAGTATTAAAAGTTAGCTCAAAGGCAACTTGGTCTGAGATCTCTGTAACCTGTGAAGAGCTCTAGAGAGCTTTTCAGGTCTTTTTCTAGGAGTCCAGGAGTCCATGATTCTATTGTACAATACACATTATTCACTGGCTTGGGGAAAATGAGGCCAACGTGTGACTAGGGGCATGCAATAGTACCAGATGACCATAAGGTGGCACTAGTAGTACTTATAAGGTTGCCACTGGAGAATCATTAGGTAACTGATGGAGCACTTGCTTCCTTCCAACTGGCTAAAAGTGACACCACTGTGTTTTGTTAACACCATGTTACACAGAGCTTTTTTGGTGGGTTTCTGCTTTTACCCAAACCGTTGCAGCCTACTTTCCTGCTGTGGTAGGAGTGTTACTTACAATGAATTCAAAGACCGGAAGGTTTTGTTTGTGGAAATTTGCTCTATGTATTTATGATGCTTTCTATTCTTTGAAGCTTTGACAAAAACAGCCCCCAGTTCTCTGGGAAATGAGAGAACCCATTTGTTTAGCAACTGTTCATCCACTTTGGAAATGTTCCAGAGGTCTAGATGCAAGGTTGTTATTGTCTGTCCTGTCAAGCTTTTTGCTGTCAGGGCTTTTAATATTCTTTGTGTGAGTTTAATGTAAAAAGGCACCAAGTTAATGCTGCCTTTAACATGACTGATAGACTGCCTCCTGAATAAGTAACTCTGTCTATATATTTTTAATAGGAAAAGAACTTACTTAAAAGGAACTTGAAAACCACCAAGAAAGTTGGGAGAAACTCAGCAAGAAACCTCCCTGACTATTCTACTTTGTTTAGCAAAGGAAGGTTTTTCAGAGAAAGTAATTGGCAGCCATCCTAGTAATGGCAACATAGAAACCCATCCTCTTATCCATTTGCTCAGAGCATTCTGGAACAAGGAGCTGCCAGTTATGACAGGAACTACAGCAGAGTTCCAATTTTTCTGTAAGGATCTAAATAGTGAATATTTTAGGCTTTGTGGGCCGTTAGGTCTCAGTTGCTGCTGCTCTACTCTGACACTGTAGCTCAAAATCAGCTTAGATAGTATGTAATTGAGTGGGCATGGCTTTATTCCAATAAAACTTTATTTACAAAAACAGATGGCAAGGGACTTCCTTGGTGGCAGAGGTGGATGGGAGTCCACCTTCCAATGTGGGGGGCATGGGTTCGATCCCTGGTCTGGGAGGATCCTGCATGCCGTGGAGCAACTAAGCCCGTGTGCCATGGCTGCTGAGCCTGAGCTCTGGTGCCCGCGAGCCACAGCTACTGAGCTCGAGAGTCACAACTGCTGAGGCCCGTGCACCTAGAGCCCGTGCTCCCCAACAAAGGAAGCCACTGCGATGAGAGGCCCGCGCACTGCAACGAGGAGTGACCCCTGCTCGCCACAACTAGAGAAAGCCCGCATGCAGCAAAAAAGACCCAACGCAGACAAAATAAAAAAAACAAACACCAGATGGCAAGCTGGATTTGGCAGATGACATTCATCAATGGCTATAGTTTGTAGACCCCTGAACAGGGGAATGGAGACTTAACTTTTCCTTCTCTGCTGCGGATGTTTCCTTTTTGATCCTCTTGTTTTGCTAGGGCAGCAGCTGAGGGTTGTCCAGACGTATTTGGCCTTGTCCTCATGGATTTCCCACTATTATAGGAACAAAAGGGGAAGGGCAGTTTCTGTTTCTGTGGCCACTGCAAGTAGGGTGAATCACTATTATAAGTAATGGGCAGTGGCCATTTCTGTCGTCACCTCCTCAGTTTTTAAAAGTGAGGGTTGTATTGTGTCAAGTGGATTCAGCATAATCTTCTGGTGGCATCATATTTGGCCAATAGTCATCCTTTAGGATAGGAGTTGTCACAGGATATAGCCTGTTGGCCACATCTCCCTTCCACCTGTTTTGGTAAATAAAGTTTTATTGGAACACAGCCATGCTCATTTGCTTACTCATCCTCCATTGCTGCTTTTGCTTTAAAATGACAGTTAAGGGCTTCCCTGGTGGCGCAGTGGTTGAGAGTCCGCCTGCCGATGCAGGGGACATGGGTTCGTGCCCCGGTCAGGGAAGATCCCACATGCCGCGGAGCGGCTAGACCCGTGAGCCACGGCTGCTGGGCCTGCGCGTCCGGAGCCTGTGCTCCGCAACGGGAGAGGCCACAACAGTGAGAGGCCTGCGTACCACAGACAAACAAATAAACAAATAAATAAATAAAATGACAGTTAAGTAGTTGCTACAGAGACTTTATAACTTACAGAGCTTGAGATATTAACTATCTGGCCCTCTATAGAAAAAGTTTGCTGACCTTTTTCAGACTCTGTGACAAAGAACTAGTTTTTCTTTTTTAAAATTCATCATGATGATGTTGTCATCTGCTGTCCATGACTGGTAGCAGCTTGTGCCACATGCAATTCACCACACAAATGCTGAAACCCTACACTGGCTCATTCCTTTTGAAGGACATGAGTCCACTGCTCCTTGGATGTGGCCACATGTCAGTGTCAATGTTGCATGACTCTGAAAGTTTTAAATCCTTACATCTAATTTTTGTACTTAACCTAGTAGTGGGCTAGGAACAGGCAGCTTGCAGAGCAGTGGCTTTGTTCTAGGGCAGTGCATCAACCATCCACTTCACTTGACTATCTTGTTAAAATGCAGATTCGGATTCATTCAGTAAATCTAGGGTAGAGCTTGTCATTCAGAATTTCTAACAAATTCTGGATGATATATATTGATGCTACTGGTTCGTGTACTGTTCTTTGAGTGGCACTGCTCTACAGGTATTTTTAAAGCAGTCAAATTAGACACCAGTATAGCCTCTACTCACAGAATGGTGCTGATTCCATTTGACTGATGAGGGCAATAGAGAAGTGAAGCAATTTGCATTGGCAACCAAGAATGAAATGCAGATGCCATTAATCAAGGGATGCCTAAGAAATGTGGACACCCTTATCCTACCCCATATATAATATTTTAACCCAGAACAAATTGCTCTTAATCTCCCTCTCCCCTCCCTACCCCCACTTCCTTAGTTTTCTTCTTCCTCTCATGTGATTATATGAAGAGTCTCCAGATCTTCATTTGGACCTGCAAGAAATTGGGAAAAAAATGTATCAAGCAGGAAATGGAATCCTTTATATGTTCTTGTAACATTAATGTTAAAAAAAAATACTCAGGGGATTGGGCAAATGCTTTTCTGTGTCATTTGGGGCACTGTTGCTACCACATATGCCAGTCATTGGATTTTCATCAAGATTTATGTCAGCATAGTTGAATTTTGCTCCTTTCCTGCCCTCCCTTAGCTGCTGTTTATCAGGAGATTTTTGTGTAGTTCAGCTGATATTTATCAGTTTAAATGATCTGGGCCACTGAGAAGAACAGGAAAAGAGGATAATAAAGAAAGCCTAACTTCCTGGGTTGCTTACCATGAAAAGTTTATTTAGGAGCTGAATCTCCTTTTAAAAGATTCACTCCATATAGTACATTAAAAATGCTGATGAGGGGCTTCCCTGGTGGCGCAGTGGTTGAGAGTCCGCCTGCCGATGCAGGGGACACGGGTTCGTGCCCCGGTCCGGGAGGATCCCACATGCTGCAGAGCGGCTGGGCCCGTGAGCCATGGCCGCTGAGCCTGCGCGTCCAGAGCCTGTGCTGCGCAACGGGAGAGGCCATGACAGTGAGAGGCCCGTGTACCGAACAAAAAAAAAAAAAAAAAAAAATTCAAACAGTACAGAAAGAGATAATGATTATGTAATAATGACATAATCTCTTTTTCAACACAACATTGAAGGTCCTTTGGTCCTTCATTCTTCTTAAAGTCCATTCTTCACTATAGATGTGTGTCATGAAGTTTGGAGCTTCTTGGGTGCCTTCCATATTATGGGAGACTGTCATTTCAGAAAGCCTCCTGCAAGTCTGGGGTGTGAGGTGACAGAGAGGTTGGTGCCAATGCAGTTGTGCATTGTCACTCAGAAGGAAAGGGACAAAGCTACCTTGCCTATCCCAGTCCTTCTATCAGCCTCCACCAGACCCACGTGACCTACTCTAATGTCAGTATATAAAGCTCTTTTCTGAAGGGTTGAGTATTCGAAGAAAGACTTTATAGAGGTATAAGTTCTAGTTAACTCAGAAGTTACCTCGTACTCCCCAAGGGAAGGCATTTCAAACTTATGACCTGTGTATCCTGTGTCCACCTCTAACTGGCTTCATACTCTACTGTGTGAGTGCATGCACACACAAACACCACAAACAAGTGCACACACACACACACACGCATGCATGTTCTTGTGCAACCCCATCTTTGTGTCTCTTGGTCTCACAGGACAACTCTACTCCTTTCCATAGGAGATCTCTCTCCCTGGGCTCCGTTTGGCTTCTCACAATGTGAGAAATGTCTCAGACTGTGTGTCCTCTCGAGCTTTGCCCTTCTTCTGTGCCCTTCACACAGGTTCTGGAGGAAAAGGGGCTGTGTCCTCCCCTCTCTGTAGGACTGGTGACCTACCTGATTTGCTGATCCTAGTATAAAATGAAAATATGGGACCTTTTGTCAAAAAAATTCTTAAGAATTTAAAAATGGTGACAACAGAGCACTAAGCCAAACACAGGGGCCTTCCTGAGCATGTGGCCCTGTGACTGGGCCCTGCCCTCTGTGAGAGCAGGAGCCCAGCTACTGCCTTTACTGGGTTGTCTCTGAAGGGAGCACAACTTTAAAAACCATGAATTAATTTTCCTCAGAGATAACATGGTCATATACATCTCTAGGAAAGAGCATTTCCCTGCTGGCCTGACCCTGGCTTTGCCCTCCAGGAGCAATATGTGACCTGCCATAGTGCTGCAGTGCAGGTGAGTCTTTGCCATCGCCCGGGCCTGAGAGCAGCCTAAAGGGAAGGACCTACATGCTGGCTTTTCCTGATCCTCTCTTGCTCAAAGAATGTGCTGTTACCAGCTGGTTTATCTTGATTTGTTCTTCCTCTGACAGAAGAAGAAGGAGGGAATCTCTATTCCTTCTCTTTTTGTGGTAAAATATACATAACATAAAATTCACCATCTTAACTATTTTTAAGTGCACAGTTCAGTGGCATGAAATATATTCATACTGTTGTGAAGGCACCACCACTATCCATTTCCAGATCTTTTTCATCATCCCAAATCTCATTCCTTTTATTGCATCTATTACCCTGGATCAAAAGCCCCTTGGAGGCTGAGAACATGACTTAATCATTTTTGAATTTCCGCGGCTTTTCATATAGTAGACACTCAATACACTTAATAATCTGCATTTACATTCAGCAGAGGGAAACAGAGAGGGAAGTAGCTGTAGTTGTACCCACGGAAATGAAAGGAATTCTATGGACAGTTAGTAATATTTGCCTTTCTTATTGATGCCACCCTTTCTGTTCCCAGGAAATAATGTGAATAGATTATCTCATATATAAGTTGTTAAGTCCTTTGTGATGTCCTGCTAGCTTTTAATTATAGAACATCCAGGAATTTCCTGTAAATTGAGTAATATGCCCCTAAATGTATAAAGCTGTGTCTTAAATCTTTTCATGAAAGAAAGAAAAAACCCAAGGAAAAATTAACAACCAAGCTTGTACTTGCATCTCATCCTGAATTCTTCCATGGGTCCAATCCTTTTTCAAATGAATGAGAATTCCATTTGACCAAAAGTTTTTTATTGCTTAATGTGAGGAAACCACTTTTTATCTGTTTGAAAACTGTTTGGTCAGATGTATCTAAAATACAAGTTTAGGAAAGGAAGGGCTCAGTCTGATCAGTGTCCTCTACTTACAGGGTCACTTCAAGAATTCAATAAATATTTTTATATGATTCCTTAAAGTTCAGATGCTGGAGGGAAGTCTAGCAAATTAGCAAGACCAGATGTTGAAGAAATTTTCTGATGGGAGGAAGATGGTCAAAGGGTTCTAATAGTTTTGGCTTAAAATAAATAGTTTGAAATGAAAAGAGAAAAGATGAAAAGCAGGCAAGTAAAGGGAGGAATGTTGTGATTGCTGAATACAGGTATATCCAAAAAAATGACCACTTTCTGATAAATTTAAGCAGGTAGATACAGGCTAAAATAAAGCTGCCTAGAGTGTGCTGAAACAAAATTGCTCTGATGTACTACTGTGGTATATATTTCCTGGAAGTGTTTTGGGATGTTAGAAAAGATGAGAGAAAATATAGGAAAGGAGTCTCAATCGCACTGTTGTGAGGAGCAGGCTGTATTTCTCCTCTTCCTCATAAGAGGAAACATTATTCCCTGTTGGTCACTTTTTTGAGACCCACAATTATATCTGGGAGTTTATTTTAGTTCTCAGATGTGTGGGGGAAAAGCGGAGACCATTTGTCTATAAAAATCCCTTTGTTTGGAGTCATCAGATAATGATAATCATATATGTTGCTTGCTCAGGAATGTCTTAACATCTGCCCTTGAGTACCATTCCCTTATATCTTGTTCTAAATTGTACCTATGTTAGGGAAAGTTTTGTAATTATGTCTGGGTATTTACAAGAGGCATTTAATTTTTGTGTTGGTTGGAGTAACAGCTGATGCAACAAATAAGCTGCAACATTTCAGTTGGATAACACAGTGGGTTTTCCTGGTCCATGGGCAGATGACTTTCCTCCTTGTGGTAATTTGGAGCCCCAGACTCATACCATCTTGTGGCTCTTTCATCTCCTAGGGTCTCAAAATCCTTTGCATGAAGCCAGTGGAAGGGGGAAGACTGTAAGGAGAACACGCTCATTTCTTGTCTAAATATCATTAGATAACACAGATGGGATCTTTTAACTTATAGAATAAAGGATAATGTAGATTTGTCTGGCATTCTCCAAATTTTAACCCAAAACTACTATGATAGTTTATTAATTTACCAAACTTCTTAAAAAAACTCTGACAAATTTAAAGAGAAGTTTAGCTTTCTGAAGTTAACTGTATACAGTTGACCTTTGAACAGTGCAGGGGCTGGGGTGCTGACCCTCATGCACAGTTGAAAATTCACTTATAACTTTACAGTCATGCCTCCATATGGTTCTGCCTCCATGGATTCAACCAACCATGGATTGTGTAATACTGTACTAAGTATTTAGTGAAAGAAATCTGCATGTAAGTGGACCTGTGCAGTTCAGACCTGTGTTGTTCAAGGGTCAACCATGTAAGTAAAATGTGTTAGTATGTGTTTCGATGCTGGTGTATATTCAAGTTCAAAAAGTACTCATGTTCAAGAACAGAGACTGGAAAAATATCTGTCTACAAATTGATGTGTTTGTAGGTTTTATGGGCTTTATAAATCATAAACAATCATAATGCACTTTATCATACAAATGAAAAGGCCCTGGAGTTTATCATTGCCCTCACTATTCACAATACACTCTTATTCCTGGAGTAATCACTGATCAAATCCTTAAAAATTAATTTTGTAGTTTGCCTCAGTAAAGGATTCCATTCTCCTCCATGCTTTTGTTGTAGTTAGTATAATAAATTAACCAGAACAATTTAGTCTTATCACCCACATGTCTCTCCTTCTTGCTTATATTCATATAAAGCTCTCTGCTATAAGCTGAATTTCAGGAATTCAGGCTCCTGGAAGGAATAGCAAAAGAATTAGTATCAGAAACATTTGACTATTGGTACTTAACACAGGGAATGGGTACTGCTGTGATGTATATGATTCTGTATGATGTACAAGGAGTTCATTTATGGGTACCTGTGACTGAGTCAGGATTTCTAGGATGAGATCCTATAGTAGAAGACAGTGTGAAGTGAGTGGTTTCTTCTTGAGACCATCAGAACAGGGTAACCCACGTGCTTTATCACTGGACAGATATAAACAAGTCTTCTCTAATTATTACCTCCACTTTACAGTTAAAGAAACTAGGGCTCAGGAAGTGTAAGGAACTTGCAAAATTCATTGGTTACTGAGTGGCAGAACTGAGGAGCAGAGGACTTCAGTTTGTCTGATGCCAATTTTTGTTTGTTGTTTGCTTTTTAGTTGCCAATAGGCCCAGGAGGACCAAAGACTGATGGATGATTTCTGAGGAACTGAAAAGAACTTCATTGGAGGGAACACTTTGGCATACAGAAGTTGGTGTGAAGATTCCTGAAAACCACCTAAGCGTACAGAGACCTGAACTGTAGGTGAAGAAGGCCTAGCCAAGTTTTGCCTTTCTGCATCACTGGTGGTGAGAGTGTGAAACAGGTTAGAGAATGAGATTCTCTTACCCCTGCTTGGATGCTTTTAAGGGCACCCTGCTCCTAGGCCAGTCTGGCTCTCTTTCACATAAACTTGGGGTCTTTAGTTCTTTGGTTCTGCCTTTTGAATACAAAGGAAGGTATGCTTTATCTCATTATGATAATGCAAATAAGATGTTCTTAAAACCAAATGACCAGCATCACCAATGTCAGTCATTATAACTTAAACTAAATTAGTTACCCGTGGTGTGTTAAGCTTCTGGTGGTGCTTGGGAGAAATACCAGTTTCTACATCTTTTAGATGATGGAGACAATGACAAACAACAATAGAAGCAGTAAATGCTTGTAAAATGCTGACTGAATGCTTACTACATGCCAGGCACTATTCTAAGCATTTCTTATATTAACTCGTTTAACCCTCATAACAATCTGGAGGTAAAGCGTGATTAGGGGCTTTTATGAGGTCACACAGGCAGAGAAAAGTCAAATGGAGATTTGAATCTACAGTCTTAACCATTATGCCAGCTTGATTATCTTTTAGATATTTTAAACCAAAAGAAAGCACTGATATTTAGTTTAGTGTGAAGTACACTGAAAGTAACTCTTGCCATTAAGAAGCTTAAGTTTAAAGTACTTGTTTTCCTAAAAGTGGCTGTAGTATGTTGAGACTATGATTTTAAATATTTCCCCTAGCTTTTATAATAGTAACAATAAACCATTTTTAAGAGGGAAAAATACATTTTATTTCCCCTAAATTTACCATTTTATAAATTTACTTTGTTTTTTTTGTTTGTTTGTTTTTTGTGGTACACGGGCCTCTCCCGTTGTGGAACACAGGCTCCAGACGCGCAGGCCCAGCGGCCATGGCTCACAGGCCCAGCCGCTCCACGGCATGTGGGATCTTCCCGGACCGGGGCACGAACCCATGTCCCCTGCATCGGCAGGCGGACTCCCAACCACTGCGCCACCAGGGAAGCCCAATATTTCTAACAATTGATTTAAAAGTTATTGAGTTCCTAAAATAAGAAACAAAGTAATAAGTTAAGAGAGAGGCATAGTTGTTCTTGGTACTGAGGCCTGAAAATAGACAAACCATGAGAATATGTTGAGCACCCACTTGTGTTTACAGAGAATGCAAAGATGGTTCTTGGCTTAAAGGATTTTAGGGTACGATATCACATTTGCACCCAGTATTTAGGAATATGAAACGTGCCTCTCAACTGGGCCCTCAACCCTACCTGGCATCTCTGCTGTGTTTCTTATTCCTTATTCTCCCACTCTCCCCAATGACTTTTTAAACCTTCTCTACTTTCTTCAGATTTCCTAATTGTCTTTACTCACCTCTCACCTTTCCCTGTCTCAAAAGATGACCTACTTCAAAAACAAAATGGAAGCTATCGGGAAACTGGGAACTGAGTCTGTTTACCACCACAAAGGAACCTCTATACATCTGCACTTCTTTCCTCTTCTCTTGGCGTGTAATCATGGAACTGTTCCTTCTTGCTAAGAACAATCCTTTCACTTATGATATAGATTCTTTTCTTTCTTGAAAACCTGTGCTAAACATGATCCCCTCTCTCTTGTATACTTAACCTCTCTTTCATTGGCATTGAAGTATGCTCCAGACTCTTTAATCTTAGAAAATGCCCTCTTTGACCCTGCATCCATATCCAAGACCAATGCATTCTCTCTGACCTCCGCATTTATAGCCAAACTTCCCAACTGCCAGTCTGTGCTCACGGCCTCCTTCACCCTACTTACCAATAACCCTTCAAGCCATTTCACTCTGGATCCACCAAAATGGCACTTGTAAGATCACCAGTGTCCTTGATGGTACTAAATCTTATGAACGTCCTTTAACTTTGTGAGTTCTTCAGTTATTTCCAAAAAACTTCCTCCTTATTTTGATGAAAGAGGCAGAGTTCACGTCTGTGGCTCACAACCAAAGAATCCCAGTGGATACTATAACTCTCCAACTTTATCTTGCACTGTTGCCCTCTTTGATCTTTATGCTCACTCACACTGTCCTTTTTTCAGTTGCTTGAGCGAGTTTTATTTCTCCTACCACAGTGCTTTGGCACATACTGTCTCCCCCATGTAGAATCTCTTCCTCTCCCTCTTCACTTGATAATTTTATTCCTTCAGATGCACGTCAAATGCCCCTTCTTCTGGGGAACCTTCCCTAGACCCCCAGACTTGATCAGTTTCCCCTGTTATATATTCTGAAAGCCCAGAGATACAGTTTAATATCCTTCTAGAGGATATGAAGATAGCTCTCTACCTACCTAGGTGATAGTGTCTGAGTTTTAATTCCATCCACATTGTGACATTCTAAAAGACATGTAATGGATCCTTCAAGTAGGATGTGTGTGGCCAGTGTTTGAAGAGCTTGGAATATCCTCTTAAGTCAAAGTGTTTATTTCCTGATGACTCAAGTTCTTACTTATGTTTACATTGTTATCCATTTTCAACTCAATGTAGCAAAGATACATTGAGTGCTGAATATATAGAAGATTCTAGAGAATATAAAACAATATGCAAATTCTTCAAGCTTATAATTTGGTGGGAGATGAGGTGGGGACAGGATAATATCACCTACTCTATTACTTCATTGCCTCTTTTCCAACCTTCATAGATTGGAAATTAGGCTTTATTTTAGATTTTTTCTTTTCTTACATTCCTTTCTTTCATTATTATATATCTGTGAATATGTATTCATCTGAGACCAAGTCAGATGCAGAACAACTTCTGGGAAGAAGTTCCTGATGACAAATGACCATCTCTTTCCCTAACCTTGATTCAAAGTAGGGGCAAGTAGCAATTGAGGCTTGAGGTGGGTCTTAAACTTGGAAAAATAAAAGAATTATTTATTAATATTTTAACACAGCTTGAATACCTATTGAGAAAACTCTGGGCTTTGTTTTTCACTGCTGCCAATTCATGGAAGAACAGGATGAATGTTCACCTTCTGAGTGTAGACTGCTCGTTGCCTTCCCCAGTATTTAATCTGGCCATATGGGACAAAGACTATACTTTCCAGCTTCCCTCATAACTAATCTGATTCTATGACTATGTACTGGCCAATGAGATGTAATGAAAGATTATGACAGTGCTGGGAAATCTTATAAGACATCTGGCATGCACCCTTTACCCTCTTCCATGTGGTCAATGCATGATCCCTTAGGTCACGGGATGGCATGCTAAACTTGGTGGAGTGGGGAGACCTTCAAGATGGCAGAGGAGTAAGACGTGGAGATCACCTTCCTCCCCCAAAATACATCAGAAATACATCTATCTACATGTGGAACAACTCCTACAGAACACCTACTGAACACTAACAGAAGACCTCAGGCTTCCCAAAAGGCAAGAAACTCCCCACGTACCTGGGTAGGGCAAAAGAAAAAAAGAAAAAACAGAGACAAAAGAATAGGGACTGGAACTGCACTACTGGGAGGGAGCCGTGAAGGAGGAAAGGTTTCCACACACTAGGAAGCCCCTTCGCAGGCGGAGACTGCGGGTGGCGGAGGGGGGGAGCTTCGGAGCCGCGGAGGAGAGCACAGCAACAGGGGTGCGGAGGGCAAAGTGGAGAGATTCCCGCACAGAGAATCGCTGCCAACCAGCACTCACCAGCCGGAGAGGCTTGTCTGCTCACCCGCCGGGATGGAGGGCGGTGGGGGGAGGGGGGCGGGCTGGGAGCTGAGGCTCCCGCTTCGGAGATCAGATCCCAGGGAGAGGACTGGGGTTGGCTGTGTGATCAGCCTGAAGGGGGCTAGCGCACCACAGCTAGCTGGGAGGGAGTCCGGGAAAAAGTCTAGACCTGCCTAAGAGGCAAGAGACCGTTGTTCTGGGGTGTGCGAGGAGAGGGGATTAAGAGCTCCGCTTAAAGGAGCTCCAGAGATGGGTGCGAGGCGCGACTATCAGCGTGGACGCCAGAGACGGGCATGAGACGCTAAGGCTGCTGCTGCCGCCACCAAGAAGCCTGTGTGCAAGCACAGGTCACTATCCACACCTCCCCTCCCAGGAGCCTGTGCAGCCCACCACTGCCAGCGTCCTGTGATCCAGGGAAAACTTCCCTGGGAGAACACACGGCGTGCCTCAGGCTGGTGCAATGTCATGTTGGCCTCTGCCGCCGCAGGCTCGTCCCGAATTTGTACCCCTCCCTCCGCCGGCCTGAGTGAGCCAGAGGCCCTCTAATCAGCTGCTCCTTTAACTCCGTCCTGTCTGGGCAGGAATAGACTCCCTCAGGCGACCTACACGCAGAGGCGGGGCCAACTCCAAAGCTGAACCCCAGGAGCTGTGCAAACAAAGAAGAAAAAGGGAAATCTCTCCCAGCAGCCTCAGGAGCAGCAGATTAAATCCCCACATTCAACTCGATGTACCCCGTGGTACAGGGTGGATCTGTGGAATACCTGAATAGACAACGAATCATCCCAAAATTGAGGCGGTGGACTTTGGGAGCAACTGTAGACTTGGGGTTTGCTTTCTGCATGTTATTTGATCCTGGCTTTATGTTTATCTTAGTTTAGTATTTAGAATTTATTATCATTGGTAGATTTGTTTATTGATCTGGTTGCTCTCTTTTTTCCTTTTTTTTTAAAAAAATATTTTTTTCATTTTTCTCTTTTTGTGAGTGTATATGTATATTCTTTGTGTGATTTTGTCTGTATAGCTTTACTTTTACCATTTGTCCTAGGGTTCTGTCTGTAAATTTTTTTTAAATATAATTTTTAGTGCTTGTTATCATTGGTGCATTTGTTTTATGGTTTGGTGGCTCTCTTCATTCTTTCTTTCTTTTTTTAAATTACTTTTTAATTTTTTAAAATTTTAATAATTATTTAAAATTTTTTATTTAATAACTACTTTATTTTATTTATTTTTTTCTTTCGTTCTTTCTGTTTTTCTCCCTTTTCTTCTGAGCCGTATGGCTGACAGGGTCCTGGTGCTCTTGCCGGGTGTCAGGCCTGTGCTTCTGAGGTAGGAGAGCCGAGTTCAGGATATTGGTCCACCAGAGACCTCCTGGCTCCATGTAATACCAAATGGCGAAAGATCTCCCAGAGATCTCCATCTTAATATTAAGACCCAGCTCCACTCAACGACCAGCAAGCTACAGTGCTGAACACCCTATGCCAAACAACTAGCAAGACAGGAACACAACCCCACCCATTAGCAGAGAGGCAGCCTAAAATCATAATAAGGTCACAGACACCCCAAAATGCACCACCGGACGTGGTCCTGCTCAACAGAAAGACAAGATCCAGCCTCATCCACCAGAACACAGGCACTACTCCCCTCCACCAGGAAGCCTACACAACCCACTGAACCAACCTTAGCCACTGGGGGCAGACACCAAAACAATGGGAACTATGAACCTGTAGCCTACAAAAAGGAGACTCCAAATACAGTAAGTTAAGCAAAATGAGAAGACAGAGAAAATGCACAGCAGATGAAGGAGCAAGGTAAAAACCCAAACAAATGAAGAGCAAATAGGCAGTCTACCTGAAAAAGAATTCAGAGTAATAAGAGTAAAGATGAGCCAAAAATCTTGGAAATAAAAGGGAAAAAATACAAGTTTTAACAAGGACCTAGAAGAACTAAAGAGCAAACAAACAATGAGGAAAAACACAATAAATGAAATTAAAAATTCTCTAGAAGGAATCAGTAGCAGAATAACTGAGGCAGAAGAATGGATAAGTGAGCTGGAAGATAAAATACTGGGAATAACTACCACAGAGCAGAATAAAGAAAAAAGAATGAAAAGAATTGAGGACAGTCTCAGAGACCTCTGGGAAAACATTAAATGCACCAATATTCGAATTGTAGGGGTCCAAGAAGAAGAAGAGAAAAAGAAAGGGACTGAGAAAATATTTGAAGAGATTATAGTTGACAACTTCCCTAATGTGGGAAAGGAAGTAGTCAATGAAGTCCAGGAAGCACAGAGAGTTCCATATAGGATAAATCCAAGGAGAAACATGCCAAGACACACATTAATCGAACTATCAAAACTTAAATACAAAGAAAAAATATTAAAAGCAGCAAGGGAAAAACAACAAATAACATACAAGGGAATCCCCATGAGGTTAAGAGCTGATCTTTCAGCAGAAGCTCTGCAAGCCACAAGGGAGTGGCAGGACATATTTAAAGTTATGAAAGGGAAAAGCCTACAACCAAGATTACTCTACCCAGCAAGGATCTCATTCAGATTTGATGGAGAAATTAAAACTTTTACAGGCAAGCAAAAGCTGAGAGAATTCAGCACCACTAAACCAGCTTTAGAAGAAATGCTGAAGGAACTTCTCTAGGCAGGAAACACAAGACAAGGAAAAGACTTACAAAAAACAACCCCCCCCCCCAAATTAAGAAAATGGTAATAGGAACATACATATCGGTAATTACCTTAAATGTAAATGGATTAAATCCTCCAACCAAAAGACATAGACTGGATGAATGGATACAAATACAAGACCTGTATATATGCTGTCTATAAGAGACCCACTTCGACCTAGGGACACATACAGACTGACAGTGAGGGGATGGAAAAAGATATTCCATGCAAATGGAAATCAAAAGAAAGCTGGAGTAGCAATTCTCATATCAGACAAAATACACTTTAAAAAAAAGACTATTACAAGAGACAAAGAAGGACACTGCATAATGGTCAAGGGATCAATCCAAGAAGAAGATATAACAATTGTAATTATTTATGCACCCAATATA
The DNA here is from genome assembly GCF_025265405.1 of Mesoplodon densirostris. Lineage (NCBI taxonomy): Eukaryota > Metazoa > Chordata > Mammalia > Artiodactyla > Ziphiidae > Mesoplodon > Mesoplodon densirostris. The sequence goes on along the minus strand of NC_082663.1, from coordinate 99,664,554 downwards.
GGATCACCTCAATACATAAGGCAAATGCTAACAACCATAAAAGGGGAAATTGACAGTAACACAATCAGAGTAGGGGACGTTAACACCCCACTTTCACCAATGGACAGATCATCCAAAATGAAAATAAATAATGAAACACAAGCTTTAAATGATACATTAAACAAGACGGACTTAATTGATATTTATAGGACATTCCATCCAAAAACAACAGAATACACTTTCTTCTCAAGTGCTCTTGGAACATTCTCCAGGATAGATCATATCTTGGGTCACAAATCAAGCCTTGGTAAATTTAAGAAAACTGAAATCGTATGAAGTAACTTTTCTGACCACAATGCTATGAGACTAGATATCAATTACAGGAAAAAATCTTTTAAAAATACAAACACATGGTGGCTAAACAATACACTACTTAATAACGAAGTGATCACTGAAGAATCAAAAGGAAATAAAAAAATACCTAGAAACAAATGACAGTGAAAACAAGATGACCCAAACCCTATGGGATGCAGCAAAAGCAGTTCTAAGAGGGAAGTTTATAGCAATACAATCCTACCTCAAGAAACATGAAACATCTCAAATAAACAACCTAACCTTACACCTAAAGCAATCAGAGAAAGAACAAAAAACCCTCAAAGTTAGCAGAAGGAAGGAAATCATAAAGATCAGATCAGAAATAAATGAAGGAAACCATAGCAAAGATCAATAAAACTAAAAGCTGGTTCTTTGAGATGATAAACAAAATTCATAAACCATTAGCCAGACTCATCAAGAAAAAAGGGAGAAGACTCAAATCAATAGAATTAGAAATGAAAAAGGAGAAGTAACATCTGACACTGCAGAAATACAAAGGATCATGAGAGATTACCAAAAGCAACTATATGCTAATAAAATGGACAACCTGGAAGAAATGGACACATTCTTAGAAAAGCACAACTTTCTGAGACTGAACCAGAAAGAAATAGAAAACATAAACAGACTAAATCACAAGCACTGAAATTGAAACTGTGATGAAAAATCTTCCAACAAACAAAAGCCCAGGACCAGATGGCTTCAAGGGCAAATTCTATCAAACATTTAGAGAAGAGAAGAGCTAACACCTATCCTTCTCAAACTCTTCCAATATATAACAGAGGGAGGAACACTCCCAAACTCATTCTATGAGGGCACCATCACACTGATACCAAAACCAGACAAAGATGTCACAAAGAAAGATAACTACAGGCCAATGTCACTGATGAACATAGATGCAAAAATCCTCAACAAAATACTAGCAAACAGAATTCAACAGCACATTAAAAGGATCAAACACCATGATGAAGTGGAGTTTTTCCCAGGAATGCAAGGATTCTTCTATATACTCAAATCAATCAATCTGATACACCATATTAACAAACTGAAAGATAAAAACCATATGATAACGTCAATAGATTCAGAAAAAGCTTTTGACAAAATTCAGAACCCATTTATGATAAAAACCATCCCCAAAGTAGGCAAACAGGGAACGTACCTCAACATAATAAAGGCCATATATGACAAACCCACAGCCAACATCATCCTCAATGGTGAAAACCTGAAACCATTTTCAATACAATCAGGAACAAGACCAGGTTGCCCACTCTAACCACTATTATTCAACATAGTTTTGGAAGTTTTGCCACAGCAGTCAGAGACAGAAAAGAAAAAGGAATCCAAATTGGAAAAGAAGTAAAGCTGTCACTGTTTGCAGGTGACATAATACTATACATAGAGAATCCTAAAGATGCTACCAGAAAACTACTAGAGCTAATCAATGATTTTGGTAAAGTAGCAGGATACAAAATTAATGCACAGAAATCTCTTGCATTCCTGTACACTAATGATGAAAAATCTGAAAGAGAAATTAAGGAAACACTCCCATTTACCACTGCAACAAAAAGAATAAAATACCTAGGAATAAACCCACCTTAGGAGACAAAAGACCTGTATGCAGAAAACTATAAGACACTGATGAAGGAAATTAAAGATGATATGAACAGATTGAGAGATATACCATGTTCTTGGATTGGAAGAATCAACATTGTGAAAATGACTATACTACCCAAAGCAATCTATAGATTCAATGCAATCCGTATCAAACTACCAATGACATTTTTCACAGAACTAGAACAAAAAATTTCAAAATTTGTATGGAAACACTAAAGACCCTGAATAGCCAAAACAATCTTGAGAACGAAAAACGGAGCTGGAGGAATCAGGCCCCCTGACTTCAGACTATATTACAAAGCTACAGTAATCAAGACAGTATGGTACTGACACAAATACAGAAATATAGATCAATGGAACAAGATAGAAAGCCCAGAGATAAACCCACGCACATATGATCACCTTATCTTTGATAAAGGAGGCAAGAATATACAATGGAGAAAAACATCCTCTTCAGTAAGTCGTGCTAGGAAAACTGGACAGCTACAAGTAAAAAAATGAAATTAGAACACTCCCTAACATCATACACAAACATAAACTCAAAGTGGATTTAAGACCTAAATGTAAGGCCAGACACTATAAAACTCTTAGAGGAAAGCATAGGCAGAACATTATATGACAAAAATCACAGCAAGATCCTTTTTGGCCCACCTCCTAGAGAAATGGAAACAAAAACAAACAAATGGGACGTAATGAAACTTAAAAGCTTTTGCACAGCAAAACAAGCCATAAACAAGGCGAAAAGACAGCCCTCAGAATGGGAGAAAATATTTGCATATCAAGCAACAGAACAAGGATTAACCTCCAAAATTTACAAGCAGCTCATGAAACTCAGTATCAAAAAAACAAACAATCCAATCCAAAAAATGGGCAGAAGACCTAAACAGACATTTCTGCAAAGAAGATATCCAGATTGCCAACAAACACATGAAAGGATGCTCAGCATCACTAATCATTAGAGAAATGCACATGAAAACTACAGTGATGTATCTCACACCAGTCAGAATGGCCATCATCAAAAAGTCTACAAACAATAAATACTGGATAGGGTGTGGAGGAAAATAAACCCTCTTACACTGTTGGTGGGAATGTAAATTGATACAGCCACTATGGAGAACAATATGGAGGTTCCTTAAAACACTAAAAATAGAGCTACCATAAGACCCAGCAATCCCACTACTGTACATATATCCTGAGAAAACCATAATTCAAAAAGAGTCATGTACCACAATGTTCACTCCAGCTCTATTTACAATAGCCAGGACATGAAAGCAACCTAAGTGTCCATTGACAGATGAATGGATAAAGAAGATGTGGCACATATATACAATGGAATATTACTCAGCCATAAAAAGAAATGAAATTGAGTTATTTGTAGTGTGGTGGACGGACCTAGAGTCTGTGACACAGAGTGAAGTAAGTCAGAAAGAGAAAAACAAATACCGTATGCTAACACATATGTATGGAATCTAAAAAAAAAGAAAAAATGGTCATGAAGAATGTAGGGGCAAGAGGGAATAAAGACACAGGCCTACTAGAGAATGGACTTCAGGACACGGGGAGGGGGAATGGTAAGCTGGGACAAAGTGAGAGAGTGGCATGGACATATATACACTACCAAACATAAAATAGATAGCTAGTGGGAAGCAGCCACATAGCACAGGGAGATCAGCTCGGTGCCTTGTGACCACCTAGAAGGATGTGATAGGGAGGATGGGAGGGAGGGAGACGCAAGAGGGAAGCGATATGGGGACATAGGTATATGTATAACTGATTCACTTTGTTATAAAGCAGAAACTAACACACCATTGTAAAGTAATTATACTCCAATAAAGATGTTAAAAAAATAAAAATAAAATAAAAATGGTGGAGCATTAGATAGAAGACTCCATACAATTTCAAGGTGCTATATCAGAACTTCTTTTAAGGGATATAAGGTAAAAATTGGTCTTTTATGGGCCATTGTTATTTTCTAGTTTGTTTCACAAGCAGCTGAACCCAATCCTAGCTGAATCCCCCACTCTACCACCATCAGGAATATCCTAAAGCCTGGATTTTATTTGTCTCCTGAGAAAGGCAAACCAGATATTTTTGTGTTTCTAGGGCCTGAGGTCAATCCATCTATAAGGACAAGCCATCAAACACTGCTGAGAGATAGCAAAATAGGTATGAATAATTTGTTTGTTTGTTTGAGAGATGGGAAGGGAAAGGACTTCTGAGGAAAATGATAGGAATTCTGGAATATTGTATGGTACTTGAGGACTGGGAAAGGCACTGGGGTTTATAGTTTCAGTTAGTAATGGAGATCTGATCTCACTGAAAAGCAATGCCTCTGTGGATGGAGGACTCTCACATGGAGATAGCCATGTGGGTGCCCATGGAGACTGGGTGCTGGATGCTATATTCTTGGGTGCTTCAGTGAGAGTTCCCTATCACTGCTGAGCTTTGGATGGAGGGAGAACTATGGGAGGAGTCATTTCCTTCACCATAGATTGAGAGTATCAGTGACCAAAATAGAATAGCAACCCCTGTCCCATTCTTCTGGACCCCATGGCTCTAGATTTCTTGTTTGAAAGAATGGAAGGGAAGGCAATCCAAGAAGATGACTTTTGTTGGATTTCTCAAAAGACTTATTCTGTGGGGGTATTGAGCCAGAATTGATTCATTGTGGAACACCAAGAAATGTTATGTTTCTTACCCCTCTTGGAGTAATTTGTACCATTAGTGTAGGACGGAATGTTCATGATTTCATTTTACTTTTCACTCAAAGCCCACAGGTATTTCTCCATTCAAAATGTGTATCTTATTTCAACATCCCAAGTGCCAAAGCATTTAGGTTAAACTTTTTAGCAGGAGATTAATTCAGTTGATAAATTCAACAAATAAATTGAACTTATACTTTGTGCCAGGCACTGTCATAGGCCATTGGGATTAATCAAAGAGCAAAGACAAATCCCTGCCCTCCTTGGAGCTTACTTTCTATCTAGTGGACAGACAATAAGCACGATACATTACTAAATGGGGTATGCTAGAGAGTGATTTAGTAGGAGTCTCAGAGTAAAGAGATACAACGTACTTTTATTTCCTGGCTGCATTAAACCTAGAGAGAGGCAAATCTCTCTGTGTTAGGGAAATATACCAAATGAGAGAGTGCAATCCAGTGCATTTTAAGAGAATGGCCCTTTGTAAGGATCATAGAGAATTCCTAAAATTGTCCAAAATAGTGGTCTTGGGTATCACTGAAAACCCTGCCAAAAGCAGCAGATTTGAGGAGCAGATGTTTGATCCCAAACATTTTGCTGTTTATAAACAGAGCAGTGCATTGACAAGAGGTAAAGACGTTAAAAATACAACAGAAGCATCAATTTGTTGCTTTCCTAAAGCTATGGACTGTGGTGAACTTGGAGTGTTATTGACAGTCTCCAAGGAGAGATATTCATTTCTGCTTGCCTTTGAAAATTTTTCCTTTTACAGCAAACTTCCTGAAATGTGTGTAGATTGAGAAAACTTCCGTCTGATAGGCTGAGTGATTATATTGGGTGTTGGCTTTAATACAGGTCACTGTCTGTACAGAGTGAGCATGGCTTGACAGCTTCTGTTGAGAAGCATATGCTGGATTTGGAGTGTTGGTTTTAGCAGGTGGCTCTGAGGGGAGGGGCCTGAGGAGTAGACAATCAGGTGTTACGAGAAAGGAGAGAATCATTAAAAAGCGTGAGGATGTAGGGCAAGGTTTAAGGGTCCCTGGTCATTTAGAAAAAGGGAGGATAGAACAGAGGGCTGGGAAAGGGGAGAGCTGGGAAGCCACTATTTAATATGTCCAGAGCTGAGCTGGGCCAGGCCAGGGAGAATATTCAAGGGCTGCATGGGGCCAGGAAGGCTAGAAATGTGGACCTTCTCCTTGGAGTTGGGGAAAGTTTTGACTTGGAACTGAGAGCTGATTTTGAAGACTAAGAAAGAATATTGAGGTGATTCTAAGGTTTACAGGCTGACTCTGCACATTGCCATAAAAGGGCATTTTCATCCATGCCTGACAGGTAAAAAATTAGCTGCTAAAGCATATACCATGCTATGGCTGTGGCACTGCTGTTCTAAAGAGAGATGTTGACTTCACCCTGGATGTGGTTATCTCAGGATATAAATTATCTGACATAGGCTGACTGCACAGAGTAGGTAGTTGGGATGTTTCTGGAATTTTGAATTCAAAGTAGCCATTCAACTACAGCTGTAGTTCAGTGACTCCTTTGGCTTTCAGTTATTTAATCCTTCACTGAGAAGTCACGCCATGTTTTCTCTTGGCATAATATGTGAAAAGTGTAACCAGAAACTGCAGATGTTTTTTTCTTGTCACTTTGTGTGTGTGTGTATAGTTATATACAGCATATGACTAGATACTATGACATATGTGAATATATGGTTATAGCTATATATGGTATATAAAACTATATAAAACATATATGCATAGTTATATATAGCTCTACATATGTAACATAAAGTGACAAGAAATACATATAGTTATATATATACTTATATATGTAACTATATATATACGTATGTGTATAAATATATATATATATATAAATATATAGTGTTTTATAACTTTGAAACATTTTATGTGCTTTTGAAAAGATTCATTTTACTCTTTAAAAAAGCTAGATTTACAATTTGGAAATGCACTCACTAGGTGGTAGATGCCTAGTGTTTGAGCCACAGGATTTTAATTTTTCCCAATTCAGATGAGGTTCTCTGTTTAAGCTCCAGCAGTAAATTTCCTTCTTTCTCTCTCAATGGTAAATACATATATATGTAAATATGCACACATAAATACATAGAGGTATATATGTACTCTTACATACACACACATACATATTCGCCTTAGAAAAACCAGTTGAGCATGGGAAACACTATGTTTAAATACGGTACTCTGGAGCAATTTTCTAATGAAATAATTTGGTACATTTTTCACTAACTTTTTATCTGTCACCACTTTTTCTAATTTTAATATATTTCACACCCAGACTTGAATTACCAAATTTGATTTAAAGCTCACCCTCTTTCTGTTCCTGGGGTGATTTCATGGCTCTGGGACCTCAAGCTCTTGGATCAAAGCTTTGCTGCATCTCAGCAGCTGTCATAACTACTCTAGAGAGAGCAGTTTGAGTCCTTCTAAGCTCATCAAAGAGAAGGTGTTAGTTTGCCTTTCTCACACCTCTGCTTTCAGAACATCTGCTTCCTGTCTCCTGTATGTAGTAGGCTACTGGGAAGAAAATGTGTAATAGAGGGTGATTCTGTTGAGAGGATAACTGCCCTCCTGGTTAGGTCTTCTTCAATCTGTAAACGTCTTCTTGCCAATTTGCTCTTGATAAGTTTGAGAGCAGTTGGTTAATCATGGTATGCCAGCAAGGATTCTGGGCAAGGAGTCAGGTGATCTTTTTTTTTTTTTTTTTTTTTTTTGCTGTACGCGGGCCTCTCACTGCTGTGGCCTCTCCCGTTGCGGAGCACAGGCTCCGGACACACAGGCTCCGCGGCCATGGCTCGCGGGCCCAGCCGCTCCGCGGCATGTGGGATCTTCCAGGATCGGGGCACGAACCCGTGTCCCCTGCATCGGCAGGCGGACTCTCAACCACTGCGCCACCATGGAAGCCCTCAGGTGATCTTAATGACTGTCCAACTCTGCTATGAGGTAGCTGTGTCACTTCGGGCAAATCATGTGTTCTCTGATTCCCCATGATTTCACCTGTAAAAAGAGACAATGGGATATTATGACTTTAAATTTCTTTAAACTTCTATGATACTAAATCTATCCCTGACACCTTTCTTATCATAATGATCTTACATATATTTAGTGATTTTTCCCAAGTCATAGCTGACTTTAGTCCTAACCATTACATTCATGTACAACCTTTATAAAAATTGAAATTACAAGATTCCTGCATATAACCAAAACCCTTTGAACAAATTTAAACAGAAGATTCATCCAAGTTTTATTTAATTTTATTTTTGCTATAGATTCTTCTACTGAAGTCTCTTTATCAGATATCTGTTGAAGAATTGTCATTACACATTAATGTACTACTTTGTTGAGAACTTCTTCATGGACATTCACCATAATGTTACAAACTACCTTTTGAAATGAAAAATGTAAAACCATATGATGAATAACTTAGTGATAATTTTAATAAATGCAAATGTAGTTCTCCAAAAAAACATGTTAGTTGGACAGAATAAAAAACATCCCAAGAGTTTCCAGCTGGAGTGGAGTTAAGGACATGAAGTGAGTAAGGGATCCTGGGGAGAGGGATTTGAGGCCAACAGAAGAACTGCAACATCCTAAACATTTAAAGGATTGGCAGAAGAAGGGGAGCCCTCAGAGGAGACTGAGAAGAAATGAGAGGTAGGAGACGAAGCAGAGGAGCCTTCAGTCAAAGAAGCAAGGAGGAGAAAATTTCAGAAAAGTGGAACTGGTCAGTAGTGAAAAATGTTGTAAGGAGGCAAAATAAAATAAGGATTTAAAAGGATCTTTTGCTAGGAAGAAATCTACTCAAGCTACAACAATTGGGATTTATTTTAAGGATACTTATGGAATTTCAGGTAGACCTGAGAACAAAAACAAAACACAACTGGACCACAAAAGCGCCAGCCACTGGGATCTGGAAAGTCACCAGGAAACAAAGCTATTCCCTCCACTCCTTTCCCAGGGGCCGCTTCTGAGCAACTGCTGCTATCTGTTCTCAGCCAACATCCTTCTCTGTGGTTTCTCATATCTGGCCGCAGTGGCCTACATTCCCTCCTCACCAACTGCTAAATTTCCTTTGATCTTTGTTCAAATTTGGGAGAGAGAGAACCTATCCAAGCTTTTCTTTTTGAGCCTGTACACACAAATTGCTAATTTCTGGCCCATCCTATGGGTTGGCTGCCTTTAGATTAGATATCTTCTGGTTAATCAGTTGTGAGAGCTCTGGAGTTGCTTGGGGTGAATCTCATGGTAGAGAGAACATCCAGGCCTACTTGACAGAGCCTGTGGTCCATGGCACAGCAGATTCATTCAGAAGGACTGTGGACTGGCTACTTTAAGTCAGAAGGAGAAGTTTGTTTGGCAGGTGAATTGATCAGCATGTCTATACAGGGCCAATTAGATTTAGATACTGAATTGCCCATATAATTTTTGAAAGAGTGCTTTCAGTAGAATCATGTAGGGTGGCAATCACATTATAATGGAATGAGAGTTGAGTGGGAGGTGTACAAGTGGACACAATATGTGTAGACTAGATATCTCAGGCAGGGCAGTGGGACTTGGCATAGGAGGGAAAGAGATAAAGATGGAAGCTAAAGGAAGTGCATAGACTTGATAAAGTATATTTTTTAAAGATTGAAAATATAGGAGTAATATTAGCAATTTATTTTATGAATGGAATGAAGGAAAGGTTGAATGTAGAGAAAGAGAGAGAGGATGATCAATGGAACAGATTTGCTGAGAGCAGAGAGCAAGTGGAAGGATAAAACTGAGATGGCAGGAGGATGGGAGAAATAACTATTGGAGAACTAACAGTGACTGCTACAAATACACATCTCCTTTCTCAATGAATGGTAAGACCGCATGCTCAGGATACAAAATTATCATTGCTTATTCAGATTAAAAAAATACGTAGATACAGGTTTTGAGCCAGCTAAGAAATTTTCACCAAGGGGAAGGCATAGTAATATCATGTAAAATTTGAATTAATTTTTACAGAAACTTGACTTAGCCCCCTAATGTTTCTTGGGTAAATGCTGTTGGTTGGAAGAACTTCTGTTGATTGATCTGTGTGCACAGTTTTCCTCCTGTCAGGTTGCCCTTTGTTGAAAAGGCTAGTACAGGTCTAGTAAAAGTCTGCTTCATTGTGAGACTAAACATACCAGAATAGTAAACATTCACTAGCCTAGATTATTCTTTTAAAAAGCTTATTTTAAGCTTATTGGATTGCTTATTTTTTCATAGAAATGCTGTATGATATGAAGATATATTCCCCCAATTCAGGTCTTCTGTAAGATTTTTTTTTTTTTTTTTTAATTTTTATTTATTTATTTATTTTGGCTGTGTTGGGTGTGCGTTTCTGTGCGAGGGCTTTCTCCAGTTGCGGCAAGCAGAGGCCACTCTTCATCGCGGTGCGCGGGCCTCTCACTATCACGGCCTCTCGTTGCGGAGCACAGGCTCCAGACGCGCAGGCTCAGTCGTTGTGGCTCACGGGCCTAGTTGCTCCGAGGCATGTGAGATCTTCCCAAACCAGGGCTCGAACCCGTGTCCCCTGCATTGGCAGGCAGATTCTCAACCACTGCGCCACCGGGGAAACCCATTCTGTAAGATATTTGAATTTAAGTTTTTTGTCTTGTCAGATATTACTTTACTAAGTTCTGCAATATATACTGATAGGGATAGAAAATTAGTTTGCTCTGTCTTAATTCTTTCCAACTTGAATAAGAACAGTAAAGAATTTACCAACATTGTTTCATTCAACAGGCATTTATTTTGAATTTCAACGTGAAATTCAGTTTGTAGATGCTTCTTGGTATGTGAACATGAAAGACTTAAAGTACCTGCTCTCAGGGAGCTCACATTATTTGGGCACATCTTCCTCCACTACTTGAAACACTTAATTTAGTTGTTAAAGAACCAAAGTGCTGTTTGGGTGTGCTCCCATATAATTTTTTATACTTTTTCTCAGTGCTTGAATTTAGCTTTAATTTGTTTGTCTTTAAAACTGAATATTTTAAAAAAAATCTAGGAACTTGTATTATCTCAATCACTGTTAATTGTTTGTTTTTCCATTGTTTGTTCTCTCTTCATGAATTACTTGTTGTAAAACTGGATATTGACTTTAAAAAATCACACTCCATACCCTGAGTCTGTACATTGCTTTTTTAAAATTGAAGTATAATTGACATAAAATATCATATTAGTTTCAAGTGTACATTGTATGAGTCAATATTTATATACACTTTGAAGTGGTCGCCATGATAAGTCTAGTTACCAACTGTCACCATACAAAGTTATTACAATATCATTGACTACATTCCCTATGTTGTACATTACCTCCCCACAAATTATTTATTTTATAACTGGAAGTTTGTATCCCAGTCCTCTTTATCTCTTTGTCTGCCTCCCTCCCCTAAACCCCTGTCCTCTGGCAACCACCTGATTCCACTAATATGTGGAATCTAAAAAACAAAACAGACAAACACAATAAAACAGAAACAGACTCATAGATACAGAAAACAAACTGGTAGGTTGCTTCTTTAATGTCTCTGAACTTTAAGTCCACGAATCCTCAGTCTCCCAAGTCTGAGGAAAATATGCAGGACTCTGGGTCTTCACCTAGATGCCTGGAGGGTATCTGCCTCTTGGGAAGGGCTTGACTTCCTCTGGTCACCCACAGCACCAGGTACATTGGTTTTCATTGCATTCCAGTTTTTCACTTTTATATGTTCCCGAAAGACAGCAATTTCTTAAGAGCTGGTGCTATTTTCTTTTATTGTGAGTTGGACTCTTTAGCCCTTATGTCTTCCATGCATTGTCTGAGATCCACACATGCCACGTTTCAGTATTATGATTTGTTCACGATTAGTCTTATGCTTATGTACTGAAAGAGTTGTAATGTGAACTGCTGCCCCAACTCATACTTTCTCCACCCCAAATTCTAAGCTAAGTCTAGGGAGACATATTTCTTCTGATATGGTTTGCCTATGCCCGCCTGAATCTTTCATTCACCTGTGGCCTTACACTTAGGCCAGATTTGCTGGTTACCTACCTGGAATAATTTGACAAATGCTAATGAGGTTACCAGATTCTCTGCTGCATCACTAGGGTCTATAGTTCCATCACTGAAGATGTACTCCTATCTTAGTCTGTTCAGGCTGTGATAACAAATTACCATAGATTGGGCAACTTATGAACAACAGAAATTTATTTCACACAGTTTAATTCTGGAGACTGGGAAGGCCAACATCTATGTGCTGGCAGATTTGGTGTCTGGCGAAAACCCACTTTCTGGTTCACAGATGTCTCTCTTTTTGCTGTGTGCTCACATGGCAGAAAGGCACAGCTCTGGTCTCTTCAGCTGCACTCTCATGACCTAATCACCTCCCCAAAGCCCCACCTGCTCATACCATCACATTCAGGATTAGACTTCAACATATGAACCAGGGAGGGGGGACATAAACATTCAGTCCTTACAACTTCTATTATACTACTTCCACAACCTCCTCAAGTGATAGAACGTTTGCCTAAGATGAAGTATGTTGTTTTCATTGTGCCTGCTTCCACTAGCTGTGATGGTCTGTGGTCTCAAGCCACCAATGGCTCAGGTGGCCAAGACTTATGGGTTGTTGCTGTGCTTTTTCTTCAGTCCCTTGGCCAATTTGCTATGCATAGTCAGCCCATAGCCTGTCAACATAAACCTCAGTGGGTGAGGGAGGAAAGCTTTGCTTTTTGCCAGCTGTATGAAGCAACAGTGAGAGTCTTCATGTCACTCTCTTCACCTGCGCCCTTCTTTTCACTTCTGCCTCGTGACACCCTTTCCCTTCCTTCTCTTTTCCATCCCTGCCATAAATGTTTCTGTGACCTTCCCACCAAAACTCCCTCCAAAATTAACCATCCTTTTGAGAAAATGATGTCTCAGAATTTTAGTACATTTAAATCTAAATGATATGGTTTGAAGGTAAACATATGTGAAAGTTTGCTTTACCTAGTATAACAGCTGCTTATGTGGAAAGTTATTTGTCAACTGAATTTTTGGAAAAGTAAATATGTTTTAAGTGTTCCAAGGGAAATTTTTATTTAAAGGAACCCAACAGTGAGACTTCCAGAAAGACTCTCTTTTTGGGATACAAGTAGTACAAATTGTTCTTTGAGTTTGAAGTTTAAAGAGAGTCTCTCTCTTTTTTTAATTTACAGGTGATATTCTGTTGTGTAGAAATTGTTTTGTGTGTGTGTGTGTGTGTGGTTTTGGTATTTCTCTTCTTTATTTTATTTTTTTTAATATAGCAGGTTCTTATTAGTTATCTATTTTATACATATTAGTGTGTATATGTCAATCCCAATCTCCCAGGTCATCCTCCCCCCGCCCACTGCTTTCCTCCCTTGGTGTCCATACGTTTGTTCTCTACATCTGTGTCTCTATTTCTGCCTTGCAAACCGGTTCATCTGAACCATTTTTCTAGAGTCCACATATATACGTTAATATTCTGTTGTGTAGAAGTTGGGATTGTGTTCTTATTACACTATTGGGGTTATTTTCAGATTATGATGCAATAGTTCACAGTATGAACCTGAATTAAATATCAAAACTAATTAATAAGTTAATAAATCTCAATCTCTGTCTCTGTCTCTCTATTTCTCTCTCTCTCTCACACACAGACACACACAAACAGGCTTGTGACACAAATATATGTATAAATTACACTGCAGTAGAAGTGTGGAAGGAAAGGAGTGACTGTTTAATTCTGAGTACTGAAGGAGATTGAAACTTGATGAATTTTGAAGAGTATAAGTTGTAAATTACAAAACAATTTGCAGATCTTGATAGGAGTTTTCTCTGGGGACTGTTTTTTCTTTCAGTTATAGCTAGCTTGAAATTTTTTTTTTTTTTTTTTTTTTTCCTTTTGCGGTATGCGGGCCTCTCACTGTTGTGGCCTCCCCCGTCGCGGAGCACAGGCTCCGGACGCGCAGGCTCCGGACGCGCAGGCTCAGCGGCCATGGCTCACGGGCCCAGCCGCTCCGCGGCATATGGGATCCTCCCAGACCGGGGCACGAACCCGTATCCCCTGCATCGGCAGGCGGACTCTCAACCACTTGCGCCACCAGGGAGGCCCTGAAATTTTTAATAATATGTGAACTTTATTTTTAAATCATAATGATTTAAGATTCTTTTAGCACAGTTGGTACCATCACTTTGTGCTTGGTCACCTGTATTTCATCTACCTAGGGGAATTTATTAGGGAGTCAAAGCCTATTTTTTATAACTGGTCTTTCTGCCAGAGTCCAGTGATATTTCTTTTCTTTTTTTTTTTTTTTTTTTTGCTGTACGCGGGCCTCTCACTGTTGTGGCCTCCCCCATTGCGGAGCACAGGCTCCGGACGCACAGGCCCAGCGGCCATGGCTCACGGGCCCAGCCTCTCCGCGGCATGTGGGATCTTCCCAGACCGGGCACGAACCCGTATCCCCTGCATCGGCAGGCGGACTCTCAACCACTGCGCCACCAGGGAAGCCCCAGTGATATTTCTTTTAAAAACAAAAAAAGTTATGTGGGCAAACTCATTTAATCACCATCTATTCTGAAGTTCCCTCTTCTTCTTGATGTTCATTTTGTTGTCTTTAATAACATAATTGCTCAGATTGTTAAAGAAACTGGGAGAGGGAGGATAGTTTTATATTCCAGGTCTTTAGACATCCTGCTGTATTTTCCTGGCTTCAGACAGCCAAGGGTCTCAGTAGGAGGATCTTGACAGATGACTATTTTCCGTCTAAATGAAATTAGTACCATGTTGTAGCTGAGCATAACTTCCCCCAACTTAGAATTTCGTTTGTCTCCTTTAAGTCCTGTAGATTGCAGAGACATAGAAAAATGCAAATAAAACCTAAGCAAAGGGTATCAATTGTATGTCTCCTGTAAAGAACACAATTGCTACAGAGTGAGAAGGATTCTCTCTGAAGTTGCTTTGCATCATCTCAGCCACCTGGTTTTGAGTTTTTCTTTCTTTTTTTTTTTTTGTTAAATATTATTTATTTGATTACTGAGGTTTTGGCATCCCTTTATTTTTTTTTAAGGTTTAATTTTATTTAAAAAAATTTCTGGCCACACCACATGGCTTGTGGGATCCTAGTTCCTGAACCAAAGATTGAACCCAGGCCCTAGGTAGTGAGAATGTGGAGTCCTAACCACTGGACCACCAGGGAATTCCCTTGAGTTTTTCATAGGGATAAAAAATCCAGAAACTAATGATAGTGGTTGGATTTGTTCTATATTCCATTTGTGGCAACCCAGAACTTCTGATAGGTCTGAGACCAACTATAACTTCTCATGGAATACTATCCTTTATGCATTTTACTAAACATAAGTGATAAATAATATTATAATACTTATGTAATCGTGGTCACAGAGACAGGTCATAGACTCCCTAAAATCCTGACTCCAGCAAAACTTAAAAGATGATAATGGAATATTATAAAACAATGGGAAAGCTATAGATTAGTGCATAAACAATATTGGGGAAATCAGTTAAAGTTAGCCTCCTCCCCTCCCACCTCATATATCAAAATAAATCCCAGAAAGGTTAAAGAGTTTAGTGTAAAATATGAACATATAAAACCCATAGAAGAAAATACAGGTCACTATTCATCTTATTCCTTTTGAAATGTTATAACAAAAATACCATAGACTGGGTGGGTAAAACAACAAACATTTATTTCTCACAGTTCTGGAGGCTGAGAACTCCAAGATCAAAGCACTGGCAGATTCCATATCTGGTGAGAGCTTGCTTCCTGGTTAATAGGTGGCTGCCTTCTCACTGTGTCCTAACAAGGCGGAAGGAGGAAGGGTGCTCTCTGGAGTCTCTTTATAAGGGCACTAATCCCATTCATGAGTGCTCCATCCTCATGACCTAATCACTTCCTAGAGGCCCCATCTCCTAATACCATCACATTGGTTGTTAGGATTTCAGCACATGAATTTTGGGGGGACATGAACATTCAGTCCATTGCACTAGTAAACTAAAGGGACAGAATTCTAAGCATGAAAATCAGTAGAACAAATGATGTAAACATTGCTTTATTTTACATTAATATTTTTGACCTGTGGGAGGATTAATATTTTGGAACTGTGGGAGGATAGCCTGTAACAAGTATAATTCTACTTAGTTTCAGTGGAACAGAGTAGAGAGCCCAGAAATAAACCTGTGGGCTTATGGTTGATAAATCTATAATAAAGGAGTCAAGAACATACAATGGAGAAAAGACAGTTTCTTCAATAAGTTGTGCTGGGAAAACTGGGCAGCTACATGTAAAAGAATGAAATTAGAACATTTTCTCACACCATATACAAAAATAAACTCAAAATGGACTAAAGACCTAAATGTAAGACTTGAGACCATAAAACTCCCACAAGAAAACATTGGCAGAATAGTCTTTGACATAAGTTGTAGCAATATTTTCTTGGATCTGTCTCCTAAGGCAAAGGAAACAAAAGCAAAAATAAACAAATGGGACCCAATTAAACTTAAAAGCTTTTGCACAGCTAAGGAAACGATTGATAAAATGAAAAAAAAAAAACCTAATGAATGGGAGAAAATATTTGCAAATCATTTGATAAAAAAGGGGTTAATCTCCAAAATATATAAACAGCTCATACAGCTCAATAGCAAAAAAAAAAAACACCAAAAAACCCAAAAAAACAAAGGCAAAAACAAAAAAAACGAACAACCCAGTTGAAAAACTGACAGAAGCCCTGAATAGATATTTTTTCCAAAGAAGACATACAGATGAGCAACAGGCACATGAAAAGATGCTCTACATCATTTATCATCAACGAAATGCAAATCAAAACCACAATGAAATATCACATCATACCTGTTAGAAGAGCTATCATCATAAAGAATAGAAATAACAAGTATTTGCTAGTGAGGATGTGGAGAAGAAGGAACACACTGGTACAGTCACTATGGAAAACAGTATGGAGAATCCTCAGAAAACCTAAAAATAGAACTAGTATATGATCAAGCAATTCCACTCCTGGGTATTTATCCAAAGAAAACAAGAATACTAATTCAGAAAGATACCAAGATATGGAAGCAACCTAAGTATCCATCAACAGATGAGTGGATAAAGAAGATGTGGTGGATACACACACACACACACACACACACACACACACACACACACACACATACACAGTGGAAAACTACTCAGCCATAAAAAGAATGAAATTTTGCCATTTGCAACAACATGGATGGACATGGAAGGTATTATATTTAGTGAAATAAGTCAGACAGGGAAAGACAAATACTATATATTGCCACTTGTATGTGGAATCTAAAAAATAAAACAAACAAATGAAACAGAAACAGATTCATAGCTAATAGATAGCAAACTAGTGGTTACCTGTGGGGAGAGGGAAGGAGGAGGGGCAAGACAGGGGTAGGGAATTAAGAGATCCAAACTACTATGTATAATACATATGTATAATATGTATAATATAAATAAACTTCAAGGATATATTGTGCAGCACAGGGAATATAGGCAATACTTTATAGTAACTTTAAATGTAGTATAATATATAAAATTTTGAATCACTATGTTGTACACCTGGAACTAATGTAATATTATAAATAAACTATACTTCAATTAAAAATAAAAGAAAATCAATAGAACAAATGATGCAAGAAAAATTGCTTTATTTTACATTAACATTGGGTTGGCCAAAAAGTACTAACTTTTGGCTAGCCTAGTATTTGACCTGTTTTGGAACTATGGGAGAATGGTCTCTAGTTTCTGAGTTGTTGGATGAGCTGCTGCTGTTATAACTTTCAAAGGTATGATTCTCAGAGACATTGCTGGTGGACTAAATAAAGGTAATGAGCATGTCATGGAATGTAAGCTGGGGGAAAGTCATGTAAATAGCCTTATAAATGTGTTTCAAGTCTATTAGCTTTTTGAAATCATACAGGAGAAGCACAACTTATACTCACTTCAATACCCTTAATTTGTCACTTCTGTATCTCTCCTACTCTCCCTATTAGGAAAATTTGTCACAATTCAACATTTATGAAATTGTAGCAGTGAGAACTTAAAGTGGAAAGAGGGAGAAGAAAATAAAAGAGAGGAAGCATAAAATGAGAGGAAAGGAGAGAAGAACCAGAAGAAATAAGTGGAAGAATTGGGGGACAGCCTCTGTGCCAATGTGAGGTTAGAAAAGCAGACTGGAGGATAAACAAACAGAAGAGGAGGGTGATGGAGTAGGTGGGGTGGAACTAGATCCTTCTTTTCAGTCTTTGACATCAAATTGTGGTCCCATGTACATAGTAGCTGTGTCTCTAGAACCCCAAAACACTTGGTTCTATTCTCTGTTCCCAGTGAGTTGCGTGTGTGTCCTCCTCTCTTGGCATTCTTGATTGGCACCCCTTTCTTAATATTCGAGGCCTTGAGCTTCTTCAGTATCAAGGACTGAGCCTTCCCTAGACAGCACCTCTCTTGTTAGGCTGGCAAACCTTTCTTCAGTACAGATTCCAGACATGTCCAAATCTGTGTTCAGCTTGTCTTTCCAGGGAAGCTGATTTTCCTGATGTTATGTATTTCCCATTTGCCTCAAATTGCAGTCTTTTGGCTGGTATAGGTTGCACTTTGTTCAGGTGTCGGCCTTTTGGAAGGCTTTCTCTGATGCCTTATGGATTCCTTGGAGCAAAAGCCTCTTTGATTTCTGGGTTAACAGAGGGCTTTGGCTTCTTGTGGCCACAGATCATGCTTTTGGTTCTTTCTCTCCAGCTTGCTTGTAGGATTGTCATCCCACCTCTTCCTGTTACAGCCCTGCCTACAATCAGCCTCATGAAAAGTTGAAAACTACCTGTCTGTCTCCCTGAGAGCCTAATTTTCCCTCTAGTTATACCATCCACTGGGTGGGTGCCACCCTAAGAGGTAGCAGTAACTGGATGAACAGACAGTAGTTAGGAAGTTCCATGCCTTCTAAGGGATGACTGCCCATCAAGGCTGACTTAACTCTGCAAGAGAAGGATGGAGCTAGTAAAAGAGCAAGGTGTATCTATTCAAACAGCTAATATATATAATTCACTGGTAATTAGCACTGTTGATTCATTTGTAAGATTTCTATAATACCACAGATTGTTTTAGTTAATTAAAAATTTTAGACTTTGGCTACAGTATCTCACGTGAACTAACTGTGCTTGAGAAGGTCGTGGTCATATAGCACAGAAGCAAAGAATCACTTCCTCTTGGGTAGAACTGCTGAGATTGTAGGTAGAACTTCATGACCCAATTCCAGTGCCAGTCATGAAAAATGAATTTCTTTTTCATGCTTTTGCCAGTTGGACAACCTTGTACTTCAAACCGCTTTGCATCTTGGCAAGTACCTTCCTTTATCTTCATTCTTCAAGACAAAAGCTGCCTGCCTTGTATTTTGGGTCTGCTTGAGAGAAGCTGAGGTGAGGTAAGATCAGAGGGATTTCCTCTGAACAGAGTGCTGGACATTTACCCTTGACATTTCCACTTGAGTATACAAAAATCTAGCCAGGCCAGTGAGGGCAGTTGATGTTCTTTCTCCAGAATTGCATAACTGGCTCTGGCTCTTTGTCACTAAGAGGTTCTTCCTGCTTCTTTCTGGCCCTCTCCATGCATTTTGCTTTTACTTCCTCTAGCTGTCCACCCCTTGACCCTTCCTAATATATGTGTTCTCTCATGAATACTTCTCTCTCATGGTAGTCTTTTTGATTTCTTAAGCATGACTTGTTGTAAAACTTCAAGACTGTGGGTTATTTAGTTATGACTTTGCTTTGATCCTGGGCCAACACTTTTCTTTTGAAAGAATGTATAAATACATTAAAACTACTGAAGGGATCCTCCCCACATTGACATGGGGAAGACAGAGGGCTGCTCCTTCCAGAAACCAAGATTTCTAAGGAACCACAATTGGCTTCCTGCCCAAAAGATTGCTGTGGATGTTGAACCACAGTGGCAAAGACTGGGCATGTCAGATGGGTGAGTTGTGCTGGGTACTGTTGGGTACATCTCATAAAAGGCAAAAAGCTGGAGACCAGGATGGGATCAAGGAATAGAAATTCAGGATGTAATTTATCAATCTTGTTTTTTGTGAAAGGAAAAAATATGACTGTGTTGGCTGGAAATTTAAAAGCACTCCTACTTGAAAAATTTATCCAAACCGGCAACTGATAAGAGTACACCCAATATTTCACTTTCTTGAAAATGAAATCTGAGTTATAGTCATCCTCAGAATTTGGGGTTTTTGAAAATACTTGTGGGGCTCACATTATGAAAATGTACCAGTTGATATGCTCCTTCCTCTAGTCTCTTTCAAGATTTTGGTTGGCTAATGTCTGCTTTCTAAGTCATCAGCTAGCATACATGTGAAAAGATACAGTTTTAAACAACGTACGTAAGCTTGTATTCAATGACCAAAGCTACTAATACAGCTACTAAGAGCCACAATATGACATTAGCTGGTATTACTGTTGTGTGGCACATTTAAACTAATTTTTAAAGGGGGAATTTAAAATAGGTTTAAAAATTGGGGAATTTTGTCTGATGTTTGATTTGTATGAATAGATTATAAACTATGAATTTATGATAATATGATTAGAAAACAGCAATGCTGAGGTATAAAAATGTTGGAAATATGAAGTTAAAGCTGAACTACAAATTATGCTAAATTTGAAGTCTAGGTTACTTGGATGGTAAATAGGACAAAGGAGACATTCAGGAACACAGACATGCCCATTAATGACCATCATGTTTCTTCTTAAAATGCATGTGAGCTGATGGTAAAAATCTCACTATTTTTTCTCTGAAGTTGTGTCAGTAGTTTGTCATTATACTTTAAAGTATAGAAATAGTGTTGGCTCCTAAAACACATTTTATTAAAGCAAGTTGCAGTTCTTAGTTATGCTTACATGTATCTGTCACATTTAATTTGTCACATTAAATTCATGTTTATATTGTTTTTGCATCTCAGTAATATATTTCAATTATATATCACACCTCTTACTTACTTGTGTTGCCCAAATGTCAAATGTGACTTCACAATTGTAAATTTCTATGTAATAATTTATAAACAAATATAGGCATACCTTGACAGGTCTCCAGTAATAACAACTAAAGTCACATATGCACAGGCAACACATCACAATCCCAACTGGACAACTGTATTTTTATGATGCAGTCAATTTCAGATATGTTTGAAATTGTGAAAAGAATGTGAATCATGGAATAAAGTCAGTACAAGAATTCTTTTCTCATTACACACAGCCCTCCCCCATCCCTTGCCCCAACTAGGCTGAGTAATAAAATAAAACAATGCAACATACTTAAAGTACCTTGGATATGTGTTGTATTATCAAAACTCATTAATACACTTAGTGGAAAGAAACCAACTTTGAGGTCAATTCCATTACCTATCCCAGGCTAAATTCCTTATTAGCAATCATTCTTTTTCTCACTTCAGGAGAATAAATTCTAATTCAGAGAAGTTGAAGAGTGACCTGATGTGTCCATCTCAGCCTATTGATAGTGACACTATCTGTTAGAAATGACTGAGGGACTCACCTGGGCCCTTACTACTTGTGGCGAGCCCCACAGACATTTCCTGCACCACAGCAGATGCTGTGGCTGGACTGACCTTTGTGGTTCTTATAATGACTGTAGGGCACACCTCAACAACAACCATCAGGGAACTTTGGGGGAAAAAGAAAAAGGCTTATTACTTTCAGGTCCGAAGAGACACACAATGAGGTGGAGGTTGAGAGAGATGGAGGGAGCTTGGACCTGGGGCTCTGCCTTCATTAATGTTGACGGTGGGATACCTGGGGTTTTGAGGGTTCACTATTGGTGAATTTAAGACATAAGAGTGGGAATTAGGGAGCAGGAATGAAGAAGCAGAGTCACTCAAGTGATCAGTTACCTAAGTTCCCCAAGGCTCTCTAAAAGGGGGACTTCATGGGTGAGGGTTCCTGGTTCCTTATCTAGCTGGTTCGCTAGTAGCTGTGTCATACAGCTGGCAGTGTGTTTATTTGAGATGGATGTCTTTGAAATGATGTCTTGGCAATCAAAAGCTTAATGTCAGGCACTTACACTATCTTTGAAGTCCAAGAAAGGACTTGAAGCAGGAAGAAAACCTATCTCCTATGCCCAATCCTCTTGAATGGCTACTAAAATCCTCTGACCTCTCCCCAGCATTCATATTTTATTTTTTTTATATTAGGGCATATTTTACTTGAAATTTCAAAAAAATTCAAATTAGAATTCATGTTTGAAACTAGAAGATGCTAATTTGCAAGTTATTTCATAATAAGTAGACATTTTAATATTAGGTTGAATTTTGGGTATAAACTTGACATGAGTAAAGCATGGCTAAGGTAGTGATCAGCGTGAATAATCATGTATGTTACTTTCTGGCATGACCTTTAGTAGGAGAGACAAGGAGTTTATCAAACATCTCAAGAGTGGAAAATTCAGTTTAAAAACTAATTCTTAGGAGGTCAGCATTTTCCATAAAATCCTCTGTACCTTTGCCTTTATGAGTCTGACTAAGGAGTTGTTCTAAATTCATCTATTTTGTGAGGGAAGACTCATCTGTTAGGGTGAAGAATGATTTTTCCACCCATTTCTTTGCCAGTTTTCAAAATAGCTGTGGCAGAGAGCCTGCTGGTAGGCAACACCCAGTTCCATGAATGGGCTTTATTTTTTAATCAGAGGACTTGTGATCCTTGACAGGTGGACTCTAGATGCTTATTGTTTGATGCACATACTTGCACTAAGGAATCCTGAACCTTACCCAGTGAAGGGAAAGAAATCCTCTCATCAGGGTCCCACTGGGGACTGATGTTCAGGAAGCTTCTGTGGTGCTGTGGAACTGTCACCTGCGATCCTGCGTGGGGTAAGAGACATGCACACAATGTGAATTTAATAGCTGTAAGGGCAGAAAATGCAGGACTCTTTCCTCCACTCTACCCAGTACTGCAAGTACCCAGAGAAAATCTGTTTTAATCAATTAAGATGCGTGCCCACACTACAGAATATTTGATTTACAGACAGTTACTATAATCTGAATTTCATCTTCTTAAAGGAAAGAGCCATGTGCAAGGTTTCTGGATTTGCACAGCAAATCAATCCCAGTTCTGGATTGAGAAGCCATTTAGAGAAAGGTGGAGAAATTTGTGAATATATTAAAATCCACTGGCTTATATATATCAAATGAGTGAATTGTATGGTATGTGAATTATATATCAATAAAGCTTTTGCCAAAAAAAGACAAAAATTCCCATGTTACCACCTACCAGGTAAAGAAATTGAACATTTATTCAAGAAACTGAACATTTATTGTTTTCATACTTGCTTCCTGTTTCTGTCAACTAATACTGGTTTTGCATTTACTGTAGTCATATGAAACTTTCTTTCCAAGAAATCTTTTTTAGTAAAATCAGTGAGCTATTGTGCAGATATCTGAAGTTTGAGAAACCTAGAGTTTGCATGGTGTATTATTGGAGTTCATTTGCTTCAGAACATAGCCATATTCATCTGTTTATACTTTCATTAATTTGTTTAGTTTTTTGAGTGCCTACCCTACATCAGGCATGGGCTAATTGCCTTTCCTGGAGCTCAATGTCTGTAGGGTTGGTAGGCATGGCTAAGTGTCCTAATCAGGCTGTAAATGCTGAGATGCAGGGTCCACTGTTTTGGAGGAGATTGTTTCAGTGTTTTAGGAATACATGAGACAAATAGGAAAGGGAGGAAAATCATCAGGGAAATAAACATGGATGGAAAACACTTTAAAGTATAGTCAATGCACTATGAAGTTTTCCTTCTTTCCTTCCCCATTCCTCCCTTCCTTCTTTTTTTCCTTCCTTCCTTCAAAAGATAAACTGAAGCATGTTAAAAATTTTAGGTGTCTATTTGAGCAAAAATTTATTGGAATTGGGCAGCACCAAACCAGAAGTTGTTAGATGTGCTCCGGAGCCAGGGGAAACACTTGTGTAGAGAAAGTGGGAAGCAAAGAAAATTACTTGGTTGGCTAGAGCTCAAAGCCTACTTGGCTGTTTGTGATTGGTTGTGCTTTGAGTTTTGATTTCATAACCTTGAGTCGTTTACAGGCTTAGATTTTGATTTGCTTATGTGGGCTGCCAGGACATTAAAGCCACATCAGTCTAATGGATGCTTCCTTCCCTTCCTCCCTCTCTTTCCTCCTTCCATCCTTCTTTCCTTCCTTTCTTTTTAGTAGGATCCAAGTGGCTTGAAAAAATTTAAGCCTTAATAAGATATTTTGGGTTTCTTATCACTTCAAATAAAGCTTACTACTTGAGCTACAGTTTAAAAAGCTGTACAAACATACAAAAAACCAAGCACTACCACCATAAAAACTACATTTAATCGTAGTTGGCAAAACCTAAGGATTTCTTGTGGTAATGTTTCTGGATTGTAGCTTAAACTTATCTACTGAGGCTAGAGAGACCAAATGCTCTTATTCTGAGAAAAGAAACACTGCAGTTCAGAAATCCCTTCAATACTGATAAGTGAATGTTTTTCTAGGCTTAGTGGTTTATATATATTTCTAGCTTTGTAGGAGTGTCTCTGTATTCCAGGTGAAGTCAACTACATTCATTGACATTCCTACTACAGTGAATGGAATCTTCTTGTGCATTTCTAAAAGAATTAAATTTAGAACAAAGGCCAGGTAGAAAATAGTTCTTGTTGTTTGTCTGATTTGGTCTGCTAAAATGACAGCTGCATGTTTAAAGTTCAAATTAAAAATATACACAATTCACTCAGGAGATTATGACATACTGTAATGCAAATATCCAAAACTTCATCTAGTCAGAGCTCAAAGCTGTTTTATTTAGGAAACTTGCACAAGCCTCTTAGATAGCCTCATCCACCAGAGGGCAGACAGCAGAAGCAAGAAGAACTACAATCCTGCAGCCTGTGAAACAAAAACCACATTCACAGAGAGATAGACAAGATGAAAAGGCAAAGGGCTATGTACCAGATAAAGGAACAAGATAAAACCCCAGAAAAACAACTAAATGAAGTGGAGATAGGCAACCTTCCAGAAAAAGAATTCAGAATGACGATAGTGAAGATGATCCAGGACCTCGGAAAAAGAATGGAGGCAAAGATCGAGAAGATGAAAGAAATGTTTAACAACGACCTAGAAGAATTAAAGGACAAACAAACCAAGATGAACAATACAATAACTAAAATGAAAAATACACTAGGAGGAATCAATAGCAGAATAACTGAGGCAGAAGAACGGATAAGTGACCTGGAAGACAGAATGGTGGAATTCACTGCTACAAAACAGAATAAAGAAAAAAGAATGAAAAGAAATGAAGACAGCCTAAGAGACTTCGGTGACAACATTAAATGCAACAACATTCACATTATAGGGGTCCCAGAAGGAGAAGAGAGAGAGAAAGGACCTGAGAAAATATTTGAAGAGATAATAGTTGAAAATTTCCCTAACATAGGAAAGGAAATAGCCACGCAAGTCCAGGAAGCACAGAGAGTCCCATACAGGATAAACCTAAGGAGAAACACGCCAAGACACATAGTAATCAAACTGGCAAAAATTAAAGACAAAGAAAAATTATTGACAACAGCAAGAGAAAAATGACAACATACAAGGGACCTCCCATATGGTTAACAGCTGATTTCTCAGCAGAAACACTACAAGCCAGACAGGAGTGGCATGATATACTTAAAGTGATGAAAGGGAAGAATGTACAACCAAGATTACTCTACCTAGCAAGGATCTCATTCACATTTGATGGAGAAATCAAAAGCTTTACAGACAAGCAAAAGCTAAGAGAATTCAGCACCACCAAACAAGCTCTACAACAAATGCTAAAGGAACTTCTCTAAGTGGGAAATACAAGAGAAGAAAAGGGCCTACAAAAACAAACCCAAAACAATTAAGAAAATGGTCATAGGAACATACATATCAATAGTTACATTAAACATGAATGCATTAAATGCTCCAGCCAAGAGACACAGGCTTGCTGAATGGATACAAAAACAAGACCCATATATATGCTGTCTACAAGAGACCCACCGCAGATGGAGGGACACATACAGACTGAAAGTGAGGGTATGGAAAAAGATATTCCGTGCAAGTGGAAATCAAAAGAAAGCTGGAGTAGCAATACTCATATCAGACAAAAAAGACTTTAAAATAAAGAATGTTACAAGAGAGAAGGAAGGACACTACATAATGATCAAGGGATCAATCCAAAAAGAAGATATAACAATTATAAATATATATGCACCCAACATAGGAGCACCTCAATACATAAGGCAACTGCTAACAGCTATAAAAGAGGAAATCGACAGTAACACAATAATACTGGGGGACTTTAACACCTCACTTACATCAATGGGCAGATCATCCAAACTGAAAATTAATAAGGAAACACAAGCTTTAAATGACACAATAGACCAGATAGATTGATATTTACAGGACATTCCGTACTCAAACAGCAGATTACACTTTCTTCTCAAGTGCACGTGGAACATTCTCCAGGATAGATCACATCTTGGGTCACAAATCAAGCCTCAGTAAACTTAAGAAAATTGAAATCATATCAAGCATCTTTTCTGACCACAATGCTATGAGATTAGAAATCAATTACAGGGAGAAAAATGTAAAAAACACAAACACATGGAGGCTAAACAATACATTACTAAATAACCAAGAGATCACTGAAGAAATCAAAGAGGAAATCAAAAAATACCTGGAGACAAATGACAATGAAAACACGAAAATCTAAAACCTATGGGATGCAGCAAAAGCAGTTCTAAAAGGGAAGTTTATAGCCATACAAGCCTACCTCAAGAAACAAGAAAAATCTCAAATAAACAATCTAACCTTACACCTAAAGGAACTAGAGAAAGAAGAACAAGCAAAACCCAAAGTGAGCAGAAGGAAGAAATCATAAAGATCAGAGCAGAAATAAATGAAATAGAGACAAGGAAAACAATAGCAAAGATCAATAAAACCAAAAGGGGGTTCTTTGAGAAGATAAACAAAATTGATAAACCATTAGTGAGACTCATCAAGAAAAAGTGGGAGAGGACTCAAAACAATAAAATTAGAAATGAAAAAGGAGAAGTTACAACAGACACCACAGAAATACAAAACTTCCTAAAAGACTACTGCAAGCAACTCTTTGCCAATAAAATGGACAATCTGGAAGAAATGGACAAATTCTTAGAAAGGTATGACCTTCCAAGGCTGAACCAGGAAGAAATACAGAATATTAACAGACCAATCACAAGTAATGAAATTGAAACTGTGATTAAAAATCTTCCAACAAACAAAAGTCCAGGACCAGATGGCTTCACAGGTGAATTCTCTCAAACATTTAGAGAAGAGCTATTACCCATCCTTCTAAAACTCTTCCAAAACATTTCAGAGGAAGGAACACTCCTAAACTCATTCTATGAGGCCACCATCACCCTGATACCAAAACCAGACAGATACTAAAAAAAAAAGAAAATTACACACCAATATCACTGATGAATATAGATGCAAAAATCCTCAACAAAATACTAGTAAACAGAATCCAACAATACATTAAAAGGGTCATACACCATGATCAAGTGGGATTTATCCCAATGATGCAAGGATTCTTCAATATATGCAAATCAATCAGTGTGATACACCATATTAACAAATTGAAGAATAAAAACCATATGACCATCTCAATAGATGCAGAAAATGCTTTTGACAAAATCAACACCCATTTATGATAAAAACACTCTAGAAAGTGGGCATAGAGGGTACCTACCTCAACATAATAAAGGCCATATATGACAAACCTACAGCAAACATCATCCTCAATGGTGAAAAACTGAAAGCATTTCCTCTAAGTTCAGGAACAAGACAAGGATGTCCACTCTCACTACTATTGTTCAACATAGTTTTGGAAATCCTAGCCACGGCAATCAGAGAAGAAAAAGAAATAATAGGAATACAAATTGGAAAAGAAGAAGTAAAACTGTCACTGTTTGCAGATGACATGATACTATACATAAAGAATCCTAAAGAAGCCACCAGAAAACTACTAGAGCTAATCAAGGAATTTGGTAAAGTTGCAGGATACAAAATTAATGCACAGAAATCTCTTGCATTCCTATAGACTAATGATGAAAAATCTGAAAGAGAAATTAAGGAAACACTCCCATTTACCATTGCAACAAAAAGAATAAAACACCTGGGAATAAACCTACCTAAGGAGACAAAAGACCTGTATGCAGAAAACTATAAGACAGTGATAAAAGAAATTAAAGATGATACCAACAAATGGAGAGATATACCATGTTCTTGGATTGGAAGAATCAATATTGTGAAAATTACTATACCACCCCAAACAATCTATAGATTCAACGCAATGCCTATCAAATTACCAATGGCATTTCTTAAGAAACTATAACAAAAAATCTTAAAATTTGTGTGGAACACAAAAGACCCCGAATAGCCAAAGCAGTATTGAGGGAAAATAACGGAGCTGGAGGAATCAGACTCCCTGTCTTCAGAGTATACTACAAAGCTACAGTAATCAAGACAATATGGTACTGGCACAAAAACAGAAATATAGATCAATGGAACAAGGTAGAAAGCGCAGAGTTAAGCCCATGCACCTATGGTCAACTAATCTATGACAAAGGAGGCAAGGATATACAATGGAGAAAAGGCAGTCTCTTCAGTAAGTGGTGCTGGGAAAACTGGACAGCTACATGTAAAAGAATGAAATTAAAACACTCCCTAACACCATACACAAAAATAAACAAAATGGATTAGAGACGTAAATGGAAGCCTGGACACTATAAAACTCTTAGAGGAAAACATAGGAAAAACACTCTTTGACATAAATCATAGCAAGATCTTTTTTGATCCACCTCCTAGAGTAATGGAAATAGAAACAAAAATAAACAAATGGGACCTAATGAAACCTCAGAGCTTTTACACAGCAAAGGAAACCATAAACAAGATGAAAAGACAGCCCTCAGAATGGGAAAAAATATTTGCAAATGAATCAATGGACAAAGGATTAATCTCCAAAATATATAAACAGCTCCTGCAGCTCAATATTAAATAAACAAACAACCCAATCCAAAAATGGGCAGAAGACCTAAATAGACATTTCTCCAAAGAAGACATACAGATGGCCAAGAAGCACATGAAAAGCTCCATGACATCACTAATTATTAGAGAAATGCAAATCAAAACTACAATGAGGTATCACCTCACACCAGTTAGAATGGGCATCATCAGAAAATCTACAAACAACAAATGCTGGAGAGGGTGTGGAGAAAAGGGAACCCTCTTGCACTGTTGGTGGGAATGTAAACTGATACAGCCACTGTGGAGAACAGTATGGAGGTTCCTTAAAAAACTAAAAATAGAATTACCATATGACCCAGCAATCCCACTACTGGGCATATACCTAGAGAAAACCATAATTCAGAAAAACACATGCACCCCAATGTTCATTGCAGCACTATTGTACAATGGCCAGGTCATGGAAGCAACCTAAATGCCCATCAACAGACAAATAGATAAAGAAGATGTTGTACATATATACAATGGAATATTACTCAGCCATAAAAACGAATGAAAGTGGGTCATTTGTAGAGACGTGGGTGGATCTAGAGACTGTCATGCAGAGTGAAATAAGTCAGAAAGAGAAAAACAAATATCGTATATTAACACA
Source organism: Mesoplodon densirostris (assembly GCF_025265405.1). Taxonomy (NCBI): domain Eukaryota; kingdom Metazoa; phylum Chordata; class Mammalia; order Artiodactyla; family Ziphiidae; genus Mesoplodon; species Mesoplodon densirostris. The sequence continues at coordinate 99,635,112 of NC_082663.1, read as the reverse complement.
TATATGTGGAACCTAGAAAAATGGTACAGATATACCAGTTTGCAGGGCAGAAATTGAGACACAGATGTAGGGAACAAATGTATGGACACCAAGGGGGCCAAGAGGTAGGGGTGAGAGTGGTGGTGTGATAAATTGGGAGATTGGAATTGACATGTATACACTGATATGTATAAAATGGATGACTAATAAGAACCTGCTCTATAATAAGTAAATAAAATAAAATTTAAAAAAAACAGAATATGCCGGGCTGCTCAAGTGACCATCAGCCTGTCTGACCCTTCCCTCCCCTCCCCTGGCCACCCCCATCTATTCATCAGACGTTCTCAGCCTTAATTGAAACTGAGAACACAGTGATGACCAAAATGTGCCATGGTTCATACAGCACATAGTACTTCATAATCTCATAGGGAATGTGACACGAAATGATGAGGTAGGTCGTTTACACCCTGCCGACTTTCTGAAAGTGTGTTACATAGCCAAAATTTAAAAAATGCATTGAGAATTAACACAAAGTAATAGCCAGGCTTGGGCATTTGTAAATGTATATAGGAGAAGGTAAAGAAGTAGAAATTAAATCACCAAAAAAAAAAGAAAGAAAAAAATAGCTGTTTTATTTAGTCTGTCAACAAATATTCACTGCATATTTCTGGGTCTGGGGAAACAAGCAAAGTGTCACAGAGCTGAGTTCATTTTCATTCCCTGCCTTCTTCTCCTCCTTTCCCTATTTCTGTTGCCCTTTTTCTACTCTTGGAGACTCACTCTCATTTGTGGAGCTATATTCCATCAGATCAATTAATTTTTAAATTCTTAGTTTTATTCTACATATGTACATACCATCACTCCTGTCCTTACAATATAGATCAGACAGTTTCTCCCTTAAACATGGGCCATTGAGCTTGCTTCCCTATTGGTTTCTGTGATGTTGGATCAGAGATAGTTTTCTTTTGGGGATTCACTTTCCAAAGAGGCAATGGTATGAGTTTGGTTGTTGATAGGCCAGAGCTGCTCCAAGGGCTGGGATTAGAGCATGGGAGAGCACTAAAACAGGGTGAGTGATCTGGAAAGACCCTGGAAGCAGGCAAGAAGAGAAAGTCAGGACACATTTGCTGAATAGCAGGCATGGTATCATGGTCACAAGCAACAGGCTGAGGACAGAGAAGCAGGTTGGTATCATGGGGTCCTTCCAGCAGGTAGTAGGTTCTTCCTGATGTTGGACTCCCGTTTCTATGAGGACTGATGACAGCAAACCCTGGCATTATATATCATTCCCAAATGAGACTGAGCTCCAACTCTATGCCTCAGCCAGTCTGATGCACTTACCTCTCTCCATATTTATTTTGTTCTTCTCCTTCCTCATGTATTTGTTATAATTTATTTTTGTAATTCTATCCAGAATTCAAAATCCAACTTAATGCTAGCTTTCTTTAAGCTTTTTCTGACTACCTTAACTAGAAATATTTTTCTCTTTCAAATTCACATTCTGAAGAGGCAAAGGATGACCATTTATTTGAGTACCTATATGTGTAAAATTTTAATTTGAGCTTTTTTTTTGTTGAATCCTTATTTGAACCTTGTATAAAGGGTATCCCCAATATTAAGATGTGAAGAATGATTCTAGAGAGTGATAATACTGTCTTCCTTTTTAAGTTGTCATGACCTATCTATTAGGATTCTGAAATAACATAAAAGTATAGGAAAGACTAGAGATGTCTTGGCTGGATGACTTTTAGGAGATTTTGTTGGCCACATGATGCTCAATCTATTATGGGACTCAGATAATATCCTGGTATAATTTGACTGAAGAGAAGGAAACATTCACAATAACTTTATAAATGAATACATTATGGTATTTCCCTAGTATCCTCCCAGTCCTGACTCACTGCATCTATACATACAACCAAACGATGCAGCAGGAGATATCCTGAGATTGGATCACCTAGGGAGAGAGTGGACAGAGAAGAGAGGAAGGTCCATGACTAAATACCACAGTAACCTCTCATCTAGGGAGCATTCAGTTGCCACAGAAATCCCATATATTGACTAAAATGAGGGCAGAAAATAGAGGTTCATGGTGATTTTGTTAGATGCCCTTTCTATGAAGTGGTGGGCAAAAACTTGATCATAGTAGTTAGATGAGAGATGTAGAAAGCTTCTCTGTGAAGGGAGGGGAGAAATGGGCAGAGTTTGGAGGGGGATGTGGGTCAAGGGATTATTTGTTGAGCTGGGAAATAATATGGCAAACTTATCTACTGATGGAAATAATGCCAGAAAGAGTAATAAAATACTTTTTTTTTGAAGGTGGGAGAGGGATTAAAATTGTTGAGTAGGAGGGGGGAATGGAATCCATACAGACATAGAGGGGTTGACTTTACACAGGATGGGGGCATCTTAGACAGGGTTAAGGCTACTGTGCTTATTATAATAGGAGGAAAACCAGATGAGTACTGGTGCAAACCTACTAATGATTTGGTTGGGGAAGATAGGTTGCTCTTATCTGATTGCATTTATTTGGTCTCTCTGAAGAATGAGAAGTTTATTGCATAAGAGAGGAGAAGTTGTGCAATGATTAACTCAGATAGTAGGAAGGCAGATTTACTTGGTAAGTGACAGAATTGCTGGTTAATACTGAGGGCACATTTGAGAATTGTGGACATAACATTTAAAGGGAGATACGTCATATGTCATGGGTGATTTTCTCCTAAAATATTTAGCTGTGTAGACATAGTCATATTGTTATGTAGAAAGTTGGATTTTTCCAAGGTTTGTTTGCCAGATACATATGATGCCAGGAAGGGGGGCAAAGGAGCTAAGAGTATTTTTAAGGAAGTTATTAGAGTTCCTAGACCATGGAATCTAAGCTGGGTTGGAGGAAAGTGAGAACATGGAAGGGTGTGAACACTGAGAGAACTCAGTGGACTGGAAGTCCCTGCAGGGAGGAAGAATGATTGGAATTGAGCACATGAATAGGTCATCTGGAAGGACAGGAGATAATAGTTAGAGAAAGTGGGCACTCAAGATTTTGGATGTGGTGTGACAGCAAGGTCTGGAGTGAGTGGATACGATGTGGAAGAGATATTTGGAGGAAAGGAAGTTCAGCAACTGAGAGGCTAAGATATAGGAAACCAGGCATACATGGACACTGAGATCAGCAAGAATGTAGAAAGTATTGTTAGAGAGAAATACATCCTTCCAGATGTCAGTCTTTCCCAAATAAAGGAAAGTGACTTCACGGTCAATAGATGACATCAACAAGTGGCTGGTGACACAGCAGTGTGTTGTGGGCTTCAGAAGAGCAGACGAGAGGAGGAAGACAGGCAATGTCTTGGCAGTGGTAGGTAGGTCGGGGTCAAAAATCTTCAACTCAGGGGTTCAGGGGCTGTGGGAGAAAACATAGCCGCCATTTGAGAAGGCCTCAGGGGGAGCAGTCTCTTTGAGGCATAGTCAAGTTGCAATCGGAGCTGAGGATAAAGAGAATTTGTTCATAAGTGACCATGAATGTCATAGGGTACAGTTGAGGGTTTATGTGTTTGGGAATAGACAGGAAATGAGGACATATAAGAAGAGAGGTGAGGTTGGTTAACCTAGAAGGTGATTTGAATAGAAAGCATTGTGACTCTGGACAGTGATCATCCTGTAGGTCAGGTGGCATGGTGGCTTGGGAGAGGGTGAGAGCCCCCTCCATGGGACAAATTTCCTAGTAGTCCCTATGGCGGTGGTGGCCCTGAGGAAGCTATAATAAGCGAGTGAGGACATCTGTGTGGTCTGTTCTATGCCTTTCAAAGCCATTCTGCCTCGGGGAAATAATGTAGGTCTTTGTCAGAGAATGGAGGGAGGGAAACCCTGAATTTTTTCTGCTCCTGAATATACTATGTACATGTACACTAATATATACCTCTTACGTTCCTTGGCTTCACCTGCTGTCAGAAGAATGGCACCTTATGTGCAGGAAAACTGTAGAAACCGATGTGCTTAGCCCCCAGACACTTGGATAACAGGGAGTTCTGTTTTTTTTTTTTTTTTTTGCATCCTTTCCCCCAGATTCTCTTTTTTTTTTTTTTTTTTTTTTTTTTTTTTGCGGTATGCGGGCCTCTCACTGTTGTGGCCTCCCCCGTTGCGGAGCACAGGCTCCGGACGCGCAGGCTCCGGACGCGCAGGCTCAGCGGCCATGGCTCACGGGCCCAGCCGCTCCGCGGCATATGGGATCCTCCCAGACCGGGGCACGAACCCGTATCCCCTGCATCGGCAGGCGGACTCTCAACCACTTGCGCCACCAGGGAGGCCCCCAGATTCTCTTTTTATAGGTCCTCTGGAAATAGAACTTCTCAAAATTAAGAGTCTCTCTGTTTTGTGGTCTGCTCTCAGTTACTTGGTGGTTCGTGGTGGCTAACCTTGCTGTTACCTGTGCCACTGCTGACCTCCTCCTGGTCCACTGATCCCTGGTGTTCTCTCTCTGACCAATCAATTAGCCCCCTCTGTTTCTGTCCTCATAGAACCATAGGGTCCCAAAGGACCTTAAAGATTTATAGACTGTAGCAGGAGCCATAGGTTCCCCTAATATTCAGATCTACTCTTCAGTCTGACCCACGCTGCTGGACTTGTTCTTTCTGGTGATGTTCTTTGAGGAGCCCATTACCCTCTATTGGCCTGAAACCCAACTGGGAACTATGTTCTCACTCTCTTTCATGAGCTCATAGATTCTGTGCTAATCAATTAATGTGGCTAGGTATCTCTTTTAGTGTTCCTCAATAATCAATCACCTGTTAAGAAACTTCTGAAGAGTAGTAACAGTTGGGAGAATTGTTAGTCTAAATTAGTAGTTCTCAGATTTTGACCTGCATCAGAATTATCTGGGGCTGTTAAATCACAGATTGCTGGACCCATCCCTAGGCCTTTTTTTTCTGTAGGCCTAGATGGAGCCAGAGAATTTGGTAAGTTCTCAAGTGACATAATGCTGCAGGTCATGGAACCACACTTTGCGAACCATTGGACTGGAGCATACTGAAGACTTTGAAATTACATTGCCTAAGGCAAAATGCCAGTCCAACAAAATTTTAACTATGCTTCAGTCAAAATATTCACATATTATAGAAATTAAAGTTGAATTAATATTCTTTTTTTGTGTGTGTGTGGTACGTGGGCCTCTCACTGTTGTGGCCTCTCCCTTTGTGGAGCACAGGCTCCGGACACGCAGGCTCAGCGGCCATGGCTCACGGGCCCAGCCACTCCGCGGCATGTGGGATCTTCCCAGACTGGGGCACGAACCTGCGTCCCCTGCATTGGCAGGCGGACTCTCAACCACTGCACCACCAGGGAAGCCCTTCTCTCTCTCTCTTAACAACAGATGGCCATTCTGGAAGGGAGAAGAGAGCTAAGAAAATAACTCATCTGAAATCAGAGCCCATAATCACACATCCCAGAGAGATAGGAGTCTTAGGGCTGGAGGAGTAATCGGCAATCAGGTAGGATAGCTCTTCTCACCTGGAGAAAAGGAAAATTTATCATATTACTCTCATAATTCCTAGGCTTCTCATACCTTAAAGATTTCATTGTTAGTTATTTAGGTGGCTAGTTTTAGAGTCAAATTTATCTCTATATAACAACTTTTGTTGTTTAAGAATATGCAACCTATCTCTGACTCCCTTACTCATCACTGGCCATCAGCCTAGTAGAGGTTAAGTGCCACAAAACTGAGTAAAAACCTTGTAATTTCTGTCATTATGTTAGGATTTGTACATTGTTCTGTGAGAATGGGATGAAGTGGAGCAGGCAGAGTGGGACTCTGAAGTGAGCTGTAGACCCATGAGGATGCTCAAGAACTAGGGGAAATAGAGAGGGGAGAATGGAAGGGAGAGAGATGTGGGTAGGGAAGGTCCAGGGTTTTGAAATACAGGACTTTGAACTTGGATCTAGTAAATTCTACAATACACAGTAATTTTCCCATTGTGAAAGTGAAAACCAATGGCTTATGTTAGGACGAATGAATAGCAACAGAGAATTGGACAGTGAGTCACTGACTCAGAAGGGAGAGTCCAAACCTTGGTGGAATCTGTTTTTGCAATGCTTGATTCTGTCACAAGAATTAAATGAGGGGTTGCTCTTTCCACTCCACTCCCAATATCATCTTCTCTAGTGCAAAGGCAGTATATGGCATATCGATTTCAGTGGATATTCTCTTTCCTTTTAGGACCTCATGCTCTCTATTTCAGATTTCCAAGGGCACTTGTTTCGTGGTTTTGAGTTTCTGTTATCAAAACCCTAAGTTCAAAGGGCAGAATCAATGTCATCACATACTACTCACCAACACAATCCATTTATTTGCAGTGCTTAAAAAAGTTCCCCTGAGGACTTGGCATAGTTTGAGTTTCTGTAAGTGATTGCCTGGCATATCTGATACTTTGGCAGAGCTTTTCATCTCAGCTAATATCTTCCAGAGATTACTTTACAGTTCATTTACTTGGGCAAGGGCTAAAATGTCCTGAGTCTCTATGTGTTGAGGGTAAATGTGAATATTGAAGTAGAAGGCTAAAAATGTGAGCTTTTATTCTTGATGTTCTTGTCCTCTATTATAATTCCTTAGGCTATATATTTAGGAATAAGAAGCAAAGTGCCTTAGATGGTCCCATGGTTATCATACCCACCCCTCAGCAGTCTTGGAAGGCACAGACAGTAATTCTACAGCGGCAGTTGTGCTATAAGTTTTCCTTTACCCCCCTCACTTTTAGGTGGCTCTTGCTAGGGGGGTTCACTTATAAATCTGTGAAGAGCTGTTTTAGCCAAGTTATAGAATAGATATTTTCATCCAAGATATGCTATTTGTAAGAGAGCTAATCACTCTTTATCAAACTTTATGCAAATAAAGCCAAATTAGATTTATTAAGGTGATGAAAGAGAATAGGGACTTTTTAATGGGTAGCAATGATGTGCATTATCTAAATGCAAGGCAGATGTAATGATGCGTTAGAAATGCCGAGAAAATTTAATCAGTGCAGAAAAAATATAATGAAATGGCTGTTTAAACACTGTAAAGCTAATGTTAGAGTAATTACTTCCCATTGAGCAAGGTGTGGAGCGCATTACCCAGGCTCTGTTTGATTAGTCATCCTGCCTGCAACATCTGGCCCTTTGATCCATTTTGATTTTAATATAATTACTAAACTTCTGAATTTAAGTTTTGGAATGAATGAATAAATAAAACAACTTCTGTAGGAGACAAAGTTTTTACTAGTTTGTGACAGATTAAAACCATCTCCCTCATGCTAACTTCTCCCTCCCTGCCATGTTCACCCTCCCTTTTCCATCATGAAAGAGAACCCTGAAATCCAGAATGGTGGACTTCCTTGCCTTTAAGATTAGGTAGCAAATGCTTTAAAATATTTTGGTTCTGTGGGTGGTCTTTCTCTTGTTATACAGGTGGAAATAGTGATATTTAGAACAATTATTTTTTACCTACTGATAGGAAAGGAGCAGAAAGAATAGGTTATAAGAACTAATATCTCTGCTTTCTCTTTGTGGCAGTTTACATTTCTTGTTGAAACTTTAGAAAATACAGATAATAAAAATAAGAAAATAAATATCACCCATAATTCTATTTCCTACATGTAAATGTTATTGATATTTTGGGAGAATTTCTTACTAAAACATGACAGTTAATCTACTCTATTCCTCTAATCTAATAATAATATAACTCAGAAATTAGCATTGTGGTTAAGACTACAGGAGCAGGAGTCTGATTACCTGGGTCCAAATCCTGATTTCACCTTGGGCAAGTTATTTGTTTTCTTGATGCCTCATCTTCTCCACTATAAGTTAAAGATAGTAATAGTGACTACTTCATACGATTGTTGTGAAATTTAAATGAGATAATACATGCAGTGGGTTTATAACAATGCGAAACACATAATGAGTATTTATGTCAGCTATTACTACTACCATTACCTTGCTTGTTGTCTGTAAGAATTGTATTTTGCATATATTTTTATAATATACCTTTTTTCTACTTAGCAACATAATATGTCTGTTTTATAATATAATTTTTTTTTTTTTTCGCGGTAGGCGGGCCTCTCACTGTTGTGGCCTCTCCCCTTGTGGAGCACAGGCTCCGGACGCGCAGGCCCAGCAGTCATGGCTCACGGGCCCAGCCGCTCCGCGGCACGTGGGATCCTCCCAGACCGGGGCACGAACCCGTGTCCCCTGCATCGGCAGGCGGACTCTCAACCACTGCGCCACCAGGGAAGCCCCTATTTTTTATAATATTTTTCTTAATAGATACATTGTATTTTGTTAAAAGGACCATAGTTTGTTTATTTAACTAATAGTTTGTTTATTTAACTAACTGCTGATTGATAGGTTTTCAGGCTTTCTGAAATTTTTAAATTTTATAAACAATATTTCCTTAGAACTCTTTCTTAGGAATGAAATTGCTGGGTAAAAATGCATCAACATTTAAAAACTTTTGACATGTATAGTGAAATTGCTCTCTATAAAAGTGGTAACATGTCTCTTTCTCCCCTTCTTCCCTAAAACTGAGTATTATTAGCCCACAGGGAAAAAAATTTAACAATTTAGTGGGCAAAAAGTGGTATGTCATGGTTTCTTTAATTTGAATTAATATTTTTCCTGTATCCTGGGATTTTCCATTCTGTCAATTTCCTATTCATATCCTCTACTCATATATTTTTGAGGCATTAGTCTTGTACTTTTAAGTCTTGGTATTTTTTAGAGCTTAAGGAGATTAACCTTTTGCAAATATTTCCCCCAGTTTATACTTTTCTTTTAATCTTGTTATATGGTTTTTATTTTGGTTATGTAGAACTTTTAAAAGTTTTATGTAGTCAAATTACTCATTATTTTTATTTCAGATTTCTAGTTTTGACATGAAATTTAGAGCATTTAGAAAGTCATGTGTGTTTTTAGGTAACCATTTTAGGGTTTTATTTTGACATTGTTATCTTTTAAGTCAATTTGAACTTTTTTTTGAGGTAGGGATCCAAATCAATCAATCAATCAATTTTTTTATTGTATTTTCTTATGTTTATTCTATATTTGACAACTTCATTAAATCTCTTTATTCATATGAATAATTTTTTTCAGGTGATACTATTGGGATTTCAGGTTAAAATTTTTGAGAATAGTTTTACATACATTATTCAGACACATGATTGATTATATCACAAATGTATATAGCATCTGCTGCCCAACTGTGAGAGTCATGTTCTTGAAAATTATATGGCAGAAGAATCTGTGGTTGAGGAAAATATGTTATAAAAAAAATTGAAATGGGGGCCAGGTTCCAAGTAAATCTGTGAAGGCTCTTTGGAATGGTTTTTCCATTCACCAAATTAAGACAACTAAGTTCCTACTCAAAATAATGACAAGGCCAGTGACATTTTATACCCACTTAATATTAAGGGACACAGTGCAAATCATTGCCATTCACATCTCTTCAACTTTGGTAGGTCCAACCTTTTCACTGAGATTTACGTATGTTTGTTTTACTCTCTTTACACAAGATGGATTCAAAGAGGAAAGGAATATTTCTCTCTCCAGGGATGGATTCAGGTTCTGTGGCGCCTGAAGATTATACAGTTTGGGAGACCCTTTTTAAGAAAAAGAATACAAGCTTAAAAATACACTGTTAGGTACTGATTAGATATGAGTGCTGATTTAGAATGAGAGAAATCAAAACATACAACACATTAAAGGAAAGCTAGCCAATACTACAAACTTCACAAAATTCAGAAAATAACAATATTTTTATTAATAAACTGCATGAGGCATTTTGCCTGCATACTTTTCCTTACATTTTACATAACAATTTTATAATATAGCTTTCTTTAGAGAGAATAAGATACATCAATCCTTCCTCTAGCATGCTTTGTTTAAGGTGAGGTTTGAGGGGGAAAGGGGACACACAGTTGGGAGAGCTGGAGGTGGTGTGACAGTATGGATGTGGCCTACAGCACCTGGCACTGGAAGTATGTAGATGGTAGAAAAGAGATGCGTGAAGTTGACTGTAAACCACATAAATATATACCTGATACCAAATTAAACATATCTCTCCTCAACTTTCCCATATCCAGATCCCCAAAATGTTGGCAGCAACTCCAGTGCCACCCCAAATAAGAAGAAGAGTGATGCAAGGGAAGTCTAAATGGAAAGAACACAAGTCTTGATCAATTTTTAAAAATACCTTACTTTTACAAATTTTATAAGAACACATGATCTTTTTTTTTGTTTGTTTTGTTTTGTTTTGTTTTTGTTTTTTGTTTTTTATTAGTTTCTGCTTTATAACAAAGTGAATCAGTCATACATATACATCTGTTCCCACATCCCTTCCCTCTTGGGTCTCCCTCCCTCCCACCCTCCCTATCCCACCCCTCCAGGCAGTCACAAAGCACCGAGCTGATCTCCCTGTGCTATGTGGCTGCTTCCCACTATCTATCTACCTTACGTTTGGTACTGTATATATGTCCATGCCTCTCTCTTGCTTTGTCACAGCTTACCCTTCCCCCTCCCCATATCCTCAAGTCCATTCTCAAGTAGGTCTGTGTCTTTATTCCTAGAACACGTGATCTTGTGAATTCATTGCCAAGGCTCTTCCCAGGGCCTTAGAAGGGTCCCAGGCAAGTGAGGAGGAATGAAGCTTAAGCTTCATTAGTTTCATAGTAAATTTGCCTTTGTGTATCAGATATTCCATTCAAATATTTAATGTCTTTGTCATTTAATGTCTAAGTCTTGCTATGACTGCCATCATAGTTTTTGAGATGCAAAATTACTTAGATAATTGACATAGAAAATACTTTATCACCTCAGATGAGTAGATATTCCCTAGTATGCAGGGTTCCTGAGTTTAAACTCTTTCTGAAAATCTTTCTGTAAGAACATTAGAAGAATTTGTCAGAGCACTAGGAATTATCTCTTTACACTCCTGCACCTGTGCCTTAATGCCTTCCCCCCTTACACATGGTCCAACTTCACTTTTTATTTTTAATATTGTCCTCATTGTGCCTTGCATCTTTTTTTCTTAACATCTTTATTGGAGTATAATTGCTTTACAATGTTGTGTTAGTTTCTGCTTTATAACAAAGTGAATCAGCTATACATATACATATATCCTCATATCTCCTTCCTCTTGCATCTCCCTCCCTCCCACCCTCCCTGTCCCACCACTCTAGGGGGACACAAAGCACTGAGCTGATCTCCCTGTGCTATGTGGCTGCTTCCCAATAGCTATCCATTTTACATTTGGTAGTGTATATGTTCATGCCACTCGTCTCACTTCGTCCCAGCTTACCCTTCCCCCTCCCTGTGTCCTCAAGTCCATTCTCTATATCTGCGTCCTTATTCCTGTCCTGCCCCTAGGTTCTTCATAACCTTTTTTTTTTTTTTAGATTCCACATATATGTGTTAGCATATGGTATTTGTTTTTCTCTTTCTGACTTACTTCACTCTGTATGACAGAATCTAGGTCCATCCACCTCACTACAAATAACTCAATTGCGTTTCTTTTTATGGCTGAGTAATATTCCACTGTATATATGTGCCACATCTTCTTTATCCATTCATCTGTCGATAGACACTTAGGTTGCTTCCATGTCCTGGCTATTGTAAATAGAGCTGCAATGAACATTGTGGTACATGACTCTTTTTGAATTATGGTTTCTCAGGGTATATGCTCAGTAGTGGGATTGCTGGGTCATATGGTAGTTCTATTTTTAGTTTTTTAAGGAACCTCAATACTGTTCTCCATAATGGATGTATCAATTTACATTCCCACCAACAGTGCAAGAGGGTTCTCTTTTCTCCACACCCTCTCCAGCATTTATTGTTTGTAGATGTTTTGATGATGGCCATTCTGACTAGTGTGAGGGGATACCTCATTATAGTTTTGATTTGCATTTCTCTAATGATTAGTGATGTTGAGCATCATTTCATGTGTTTGTTGGAAATCTGTATATCTTTTTTGGAGAAATGTCTGTTTAGGTCTTCTGCCCATGTTTGTACTGAGTTGTTTGTTTTTCTGATATTGAGGTTCATGTAAATTTTGGAGATTAATCCTTTGTCAGTTGCTTCATTTGCAAATATTTTCTCCCATTCTTAGGGTTATCTTTTCATCTTGTTTATGATTTCCTTTGCTGTGCAAAAGCTTTTAAGTTTCATTAGGTCCCATTTGTTTATTTTTGTTTTTATTTCCATTCCTCTAGGAGGTAGGTCAAAAAGGATCTTGCTGTGATTTATATCATAGAGTGTTCTGCCTATGTTTTCCTCTAAGAGTTTTATAGTGTCCGGTCTCACATTTAGGTCTCGAATCCATTTTGAGTTTATTTTTGTGTATGGTGTTAAGGAGTGTTCTAATTTCATCCTTTTACATGTAGCAGTCCAGTTTTCCCTGCACCACTTACTGAAGGGGCTGTCTTTTTTCCATTGTATATTCTCGCCTCCTTTATCAAAAATAAGGTGACCATATGTGCATGGGTTTATCTCTGGACTTTCTATCCTGTTCCATTGATCTATGTTTCTGTTTTTGTGCCAGTACTATACTGTCTTGATTACTGTAGCTTTGTAGTATAGTCTGAAGTCCGGGAGCCTGATTCCTCCAGCTCCCTTTTTCTTTCCCAAGATTTGCCTTGCATCTTTTAAACAACAAATTTATTGAGCTATATATTACCATTTAATATGCCCATATAGATTGTGGAATTCAGTGGCTTTAGTATATTCAGTATACTAGTATATATTCAGTATTCAGTATATATTTAGTTGTGCATCCATCACCACAATTTTAGACAGTTTTTTTACTCCCAAAAGTAATTCTGCACCCCTTATCCATTATTCCTTGAGTCTCCATCCCTAAGCAACCACTAATCTACTTTCTGTGTCAATAGATTTGCCTACTATGGGCATTTCACATAAATTGAATCTCACAATATATGGTCCTTGTGACTACTTTCTTTTACTTTGCATGGTGTTTTCAAGTTCATCTATTTTGTAGAATATATGAGCACTTCATTTATTTTATTTCTGAAAAATATTCCACTGTATAGATACAACACATTTTATTTATCCAATTATTGCTTGATATATTTTTGTTCTGTTTCTACCTCTTGACTATAATTAATAATATTTCTTTGAATATTTGTGTACACATTTTTGTGTAGATGTATATTTTAACTTCTGTTGAGTATACACCTAGGAGTGGAATTGCTGGGTCATAGGATAACTCTATGTTTAACATGTTGAGGAACTGCCAAACCATTTTCCAAAGTGGCTGCACTATTTTCCATTCTTACCTGCAGTGTATGAAAATTTCAAATTCTCCACAGCCTTATCAATACTTGTTATCTAATATTTTATTCTAGCCATCCTAGTGAGTGTGAAGTGGTACCTTATCGTGGTTTCAATTTGCATTTTCCTAATGGATAATGCCAACTTTACTTTGTCACAATTTTCTCTGTCTGTCTCAAAGGTGCCAGCAGAAGAATCTCTACTCTTTTCTCCTTGCCTTTTGCTTTATCTTCTTTCTTTACACCCCTTAATATCTGTCAGTTCAGGGCCAAACTTGGAAATCACTCTAGATATTTCAGGAAGGATTTAATATAGGGACTTAGAAACTTGGAAGGACCAGAGGAGCAGAAGTCAGAGAGCTACCTCTTATCTGTCAATTTCAAGTGTTTAGACTGTAGCTGGAATCCAAAGATCAGGAAACTGTTCCATCTGTGGTTTCTGTTGCTGCTGTAATTGCCTGTCTCCATCTGGAATCCCAAATACTGAGGCTGGCTTTAAAACCTCACATCCCTTTGAACCTCTTGGTCAGTAGTAATAGCAGCAGGAAGATGGCCTCCTCCTTACTCCCCAAACTCCTGCAAATGTATCTCATTGGAATAACTTAATATGCATCTTGAACCTAATTTTTTCATGTTCAAGACCCATCTTTACAGGAAAGTATATAGAAAGGGGTGAGAGTTAATGCTAAATGCTCATAGACCATAATCAGCCACTGTTAGTTCCCTCACGACCTGGTTGAAAACATTGACTATAAATATTTCCTCTCCCCCCATGTCTTTTGCTATCAGTAGCAGCAATGGGTCTGGGGTTTGGTTGAAAGTGTAATGGGTAGAATTGGGGACTGAAAGGAACCAAGAAAGGCTCAATTTACATCAGGTTTATATTGGAAAATGTAACGAGTTCATATTGAAAGAAAGGCTTTGCTCAGAAAAACCCTGAATTATGGGGAGAGAAGACCCAGTTTGGGCTGAATTTTGAGGAACTATTTGGGGGAGGGCTGAAGAGTAAGATTAGGAGCGTGGTGCAAGTGCCATGCTGTACTGAGGGCTACCTATTACAAATAGATGGGTGAAGAGGGCTTTATACTCTTGAGTATAATGTAGAGTGATCACTTTGGCATTTTTCAAGAGACTGTATTAGTGATTTAGATTGCCTTTCAGTTTTTTTGTTTGTTTGTTTGTTTGTTTGTTTTTGTGGTATGCGGGCCTCTCACTGTTGTGGCCTCTCCTGTTGCAGAGCACAGGCTCCGGACATGCAGGCTCAGCGGCCATGGCTCACAGGCCCAGCCGCTCCGTGGCATGTGGGATCTTCCCAGACCGGGGCACGAACCCGTGTCCCCTGCATCGGCAGGCGGACTCTTAACCACTGCGCCACCAGGGAAGCCCCTGCCTTTCAGTTTTTTATGGATTTCAAATTCAATGTCTTTTTCTGAATGTGATACCATGCTGGACCTGGTTGAGAAGGAACCCATCTTTATTCTGGATTCATCCTCTTTTTCTAAGTATTATTAATAAGAGTGGCTCAACTTTTATGTGAACTGAACTGAAATTTTCATGGTTGGGGAGAAGCAATCAGATATAAAACTATCAGAACTTTGAGTGAGAGATATTTGTAGTTAGCTGGATCTTTCTCTCATACCTATAGCAGAGGCTCCCTGGGAACACCCCTCACCCTACAATATGTCTGAACTTCTTGAGATGGAGAAGAAGATGATAAGGAAGGCATGGGATATTTGACTTTCATTGGAATAAAACACACTATCCCAAACCTAATTAATGAGAACCTCTTTGTAATTAAACCATTCTGTAAATTGTGTTTAAAGTCTGTTTTGTTGTATTCAAAATAGGTTTAGAGGTATTCATTGTGAAAAAGATTTGACAATTCTAAGAATAGACTCCCGAGAAACAGCTTCTCTTAGTAGAATAAACTTACTTAAAATGGAAGGCTCTTGAGGGTAGAGTTAGTTATTTTTAATACAGAGCTTAGTAAAAAAGTCTTACCACCTTGATAAGCTTCAGAAGAGGTACTGCTTGACTGTGTATTTGTCAAGTGGATCAGGGTAAGCTTGGTTCTCTTCTGGGGAAAAATTAATCATAAGGATGCTAGATTCTTTGCCCTAGTCTTCCTTTTTGTTTCAGGCATTGGTTTAGGTTGGAGGAAGATTCATTTCTAATCCCAAAGAGAATCCACAAAAACACTTTGGAAGTCAGGAAAGAGAAGGATTAAATTAGAATACATTGGAAGGCAGAGGTGACAGGCTTTCCTCTAAGATTTCAGGGATAGCACAAAAGAATCATGCATTTCGGGGCTTCACTGCTAGTCCAGTGGTTAAGAATCCGCTTTCCAATGCAGGGGACGCAGGTTTGATCCCTGGTCACGGAACTAAGATCCCACATACCATGGGACAACTAAGCCTGTGTGCTTTAGAGCCTTCATGCTGCAGCTACTGAACCCGTGCCCTCTGGAGCCCGTGCACCATGCCACAACTAGAGAGAAGCCCACGTGCCGCAAGGAAGAGTCTGGAAGAGCCCGCATGACAACGAATATCCTGCATGCCGCAACTAAGACCGGAAGCAGCCAAAAAAAGAAAAAAAAAAGAATCATGCGTTTCTTTTAACAAATAGATAGAATGTTAAAATCAAAGGCAGTGGGGACATATGTATGTGTATAACTGATTCACTTTGTTATAAAGCAGAAACTGACACACCATTGTAAAGCAATTATACTCTAATAAAGATGTTTAAAAAAATCAAAGACAGTTTCAGAATTTTAGAACTGGAATGGACTTTAGAATTTATCTTGTCTGTTCTCTCATGTTTCTGAGGAGGAGGTTGAAAAGCGCAGAAAAGTGTTAAATTTCCTTGAGGTCACACAGGTTGAATTTTGCCACTGGTCCATTAGATCTTCTACTGTGCTAAGATCTATGTGCTGAGAAGCCATACTGGAATTTAGTGTTGTCTTTTTATATGAAAGTCAGAGCTGCTGAAACAGGAGTAGAAGAGCCACTCAGAGCAATGCATATGATCTAGAAGATTTCACTTTAAGAAAAGGCCTAAGTATGTTTGCTACCCAAGATTGGGCAGGAGAGACTGACAATGAGGAGAAACAGAGTTAGGGTTGTGCCTCAATATAATACCTCTCTGTAACTTACTGAAGCTTGTGGCCCTGTGTTAATTTATCTCTTATGAAGAGTAGTTTACAAATCAAGATTTTAAAATACAGTGCTTGACTGAATTGTCTGTTTTTAGTTTGGGTCTTGGCTCATCATGTTTAAACTTGAAGATAATGGAATTTCATAATTGTGTTGCCTACAAGGTTTTTGTTGTTTTCCTAATGGGTGAAGTTGGCTGTTGCTTATATATAAGAGGGCTCCTTGTCTAAGATAGTTTACCAACTGGTCCATCACTAGTGTTTGAATGCTGCCACTAGGGAGCCATTCCTCTGACTTAAGCTTTTCTTCATCTGGCTTTTTTTTTTTTTTTTTTAATTTATATATCCCTGGAAAAGTGGGTGTGAAGAAACAATTTTCCCTTAATTGACAGTTTGCCCTGAATTCTGATGATTGGAATAATGATTTTCAGGCATTGCAAGACCCTGAATCATTGGTTTTATTCTCTCTACTCCTGTTACTAAAACAGGTTCTAGTTCTTAAATTGGATAGTGTGCTTGTGTATGTCCTTTGTATTATTATGCTTCATAGTTTATATATGTTTCATGTGTATTCCTTTGTATACATTGAATATTACATAATAAAATATTTAAAAATTAAGTTATTGCATGCAACAGAGACTTGAGAATAGGGGGTCATTTAAAATTTTCATGTATGTCAGTATTTTAAACAAAGCACTTAAAATATCTTGACCAAGAGTATATCATATTTTGAAAACCATCATC
Source organism: Mesoplodon densirostris (assembly GCF_025265405.1). Taxonomy (NCBI): domain Eukaryota; kingdom Metazoa; phylum Chordata; class Mammalia; order Artiodactyla; family Ziphiidae; genus Mesoplodon; species Mesoplodon densirostris. The sequence goes on along the minus strand of NC_082663.1, from coordinate 99,617,937 downwards.
TGAACAGGAAGCATCTTTTTAATTTTTTTTATTTTCAACTGATGATTCTTATTAGGGTCTAATCTAGCTAGACACTGCATTGTATGACTTAGATAAAAGAGTCACATTTGTTCTGAGTACTTATGAAATGCTCCATGCAGATTTCAGACTGGATATATGACTGCTATTGGCTCCACATCCAAACTTAAAGTTGTAGAATTTTCGAAACATGGGAGATCTAATTCAGAGGAGTAAAACTGATCGTTCGTTTTGGAAAAACTTTGAACAACGTTCAGTTAGATGTGTAATCCTGGGTTTTAGTGTGGTAGGAAATGGGGAATGGGAGGAGGCCTTTCTTGCTCTGAGTTGTTGAGACTGTGGATACGCAATGCCAGCTAAAGCCAGCTACGTCAGAAGGAATGACGTGCAGTTCTGCTTTTCTTCCATCTATTTTGAACAGATAACCCAGGGGTTGAGTGTTGTCTATTGTATTAGTCAGGGTTCTCCAGAGAAACAACAATCAAAGATACACACACACACGTGTATGTGTGTGCATGTGTGTGTGTGTGTGTGTGTAGATAGATAGAGAGATTTATTATGAGGAGTTGACTCACGTGATTAACGGAGGCTGAGAAGTCCCAGGATCCACCATCCGCAAAGGGGAAACCTATGAGAAAGTTGGTCATGTAATTCAGTCTGAGTTTGAAGGCCTGGGAACCAGAGGAGCCAATGGTGTAAATCTCAGTCCAGCAGAAGGAGAAGATGAGATGAGATGTCCCAGCTTAAGCAGTGAGGCAGGAAAAAAAGAAACAAACTCCTCTTTCTTCTGCCTTTTGTTCTATTGAGGCCCTCAGTGGATTGGATGATGCCCAGTCACACTGGAGAGAGCCATCTACTTTATTGAGTCCACCAAGTCAAAAGCTAATTTCACCCAGAAACATTCTCATAGACACACCCAGAAATAATATTTAATCTGGGCACCTGGTGGCCAGTGAGGTTGACACATAAAATTAACCATTACACTTGTGTTATGACTACAAACCTTCCCTTGGGTTCTTCTGTACCTGTTATGTGCTTTCCTGTCAAGAAACTGAAATGAACCTGGCATGAGTGCAAGGCAGCATATAAAACGGTCCACTAATATTCTTCTACAGGAGTGAAGCATTTTTGCATCCTGATGAAATGTATTGTCATGCTTCATTTTATTGGATCCCCTATCAACCCCAGTAGTTACAGGGCTCAATTTTTCTTATTCTCATTTTATGGGTGATTAAACTGAGGTCTAGAGAGGTGAAGTGACTTGCCCAAGATCACTTGGCTAGTAAGTGGCAGAGCTGGATCTAGATTATGGCTTAAGATTATAGATCAAGTCTTCTGATTTTTAATATTGCTTTCTCTTCTTGATAAGAAATCATGCTGTTGCCAAGTTGACCACTTCGTGTGTTCAAGTAACTCTGTATTCTGATTTCAACTTCTAAAAGAAAGCAAGGAAAGGAAGAAATGCCACCTGAACCTGATGTTTCTCTGGACTAAGATGTTCCACATTGGTATAATAAGTGACAATTTAAATTTTTAGAATTTCTATAAGTGCCTAATATAGAACCATGGAGAATTTAGTTTATGGGAGAAGGTAGTCTGCTTGTTCTCTGTGTTATTACTCTGCAGGGCCACTTAAAGTGGGTTTGGGCCCCAGTGGAAAAAATTGGGCATCTCTCAGTAAGGGGGAGACATGTATTGAAATGAAACTAGTCGATCAAGACCACCTTACTGGGTTTTTGGTTCACCCCAAAAGTGTGGGTTTATATTGATATACCACATCAACAAGAAAGTATTATCAACAAGGCCTGATAATTTGTACCTGCTTATTCTCTGCCCTGATATTTTGTTAGGTGGGTTTCTATAATTTGGTCTTCTCTAGGGGCTAGCTTACCTCTTGTTCCAGGGACCGTGGATGCTGGTTGTGTTTGTGTATCCTGAAAGATCCAGGCATTACTGTGGGTTCTTCCTGCAGCTCTGCTTTTATTTGAAGCTGTTGTTGGTATTACAGCACTTCCTAGATCCCTGATCCACCCCATGATTTAACCCCAGAACCTCTTGTTCTTTGTGGCTGCCTGTTAGGCTGGACTGGCAGTGCCTTTTGTTTCCAAGTAGACGGCAGCTGTACTGCACTGTAGCCTCATGTTTCCCTGTGTCTGGTCACCAGCTTGTGGTCACCTATGACAGCTCTCCAAAGAGCAGCTGCTCAGGTCAGATGTTAGCAAGGTCAATAAAAATAATATCAAGGCTTCCCTGGTGGCACAGTGGTTGAGAGTCCGCCTACCGATGCAGGGGACACGGGTTCGTGCCCCGGCCCGGGAAGATCCCACATGCCGCGGAGCGGCTAGGCCCGTGAGCCATGGCCGCTGAGCCTGCGCGTCTGGAGCCTGTGCTCCGCAACGGGAGAGGCCACAATAGTGAGAGGCCCACGTACCGCAAAAACAAAACAAAACAAAACAAAACCCAAGAAAAATGAAACATTTAAAAGGGTCATTGAACTTCCCCAAATGAAACTGTTATGTAATCACAGATTCTTGTTTTATTGCACTCATTGGGCTGGAAATGATAAATGTATGCACATAAAATTAAAACCATAGACAAGCTGGGAACTTTGAATAGAGCCTCTTCCTACTTCTTCCATTTTTAGGGTGAAAGGCTGCTCCCCCAAGCACCCACTTTGGGAGACTCAGTTTTGAAACTTATGGTTATCTTTATTGTCCTCCCAAAGGTACAAACAAGGTGACCAGAGTCAGATACTGACAGGGGATAGCCGACTACACACACGAGTGGGGTCACCTGGGTGGGGACCCTCTGTGAACTGCAGAATGCTTCCACTCCCAAAGCAGGCAGAGGTTGCTCCATTCCAGAAGATGGCTGTTAGTAATCCAGGCCCTGTGTTGCCATATCTTCTGATTTCAACTCAAATCAGAAATCTGGGTTTTAAATCTTGGTAACTAATTCAAGTTAAAACAACAACATCAATGGCACTGAAGGGCAGGCCAATGAGAACACATCTGTGGGCCAATGTCGCTGGTGTGCTGTCCCTGGATTTTGCTTTTCTTCAGACTGTAGCCCAAGAAATGCCCTTAATAGCTTTCTATTTTTCCTTCTCATGTGGCTACACAATGGTTGTTGATTTAAAGTGCAGCAGGAAAAAAAATTTAATGAAGCGCTAATAATTGAAATAACTATGGGTCAGAAAAAAGAAAAGTGCAGCTGATAATGTACAAGTGCTCTGTACAGCATTCTGGCCCTTTCCAGTTTATGCTTGTCTCTTCCCTGCCTCTGTGTGTATAGGCTACTTTTACATTTTTTGCTCTTTCCTGTTTCACTCCTGCTCTACCCAGATCCCTCTCTCTGCAGGGTCACTCCTGAAAGTTCCCAAGCCTCAACCTGGCTGCTGGTTATCTTCGCATTGCCTGAGCGGCTAGAATTTTTCATCTGAGTCAGCTATCCTCCCCCTCTAGAACGCAGTCTCTAACTGTTCCAGAACTCAACACACTTTTCTCTGGTGGTTTTTCGTGCTCACATTTCTTCAGTTCTCCAATGTCTGGGTCTCTCTGCTTTTAATCATTTAATTCTATTTCCTGATCAAAGCTCTCCTGGCTCATGGTCCAAGCATAACAGATGATGGAGAACATTATTATTGTTATGCATCTAACATTAGATATGTGTTTTTTATATGTATTTATAATTTTTACATATGATTAAGAGTTAACAGATTACAAAGTTACAGTATCATCAAACAATATCACAGCATCCCTGCATGTAGATGGGAAAGGGTTATTAATTCCATATAAATAATTTTATTAAATACTGCATGGGTACAAAGGAAGACTACAATGTATGTGGAAGATATTAAAAGTAACACCAACACACAGATGTGGGTCCTACTCAGTTTAAGATATGGAATGTTTCCAGTACTTTTGAAGGTCCTTGTGTATCCTTCAAGAGCCTATCCACCTTTTGCTGGCTTTTCAGAGGAAACTAATATGCTTAATTTTGTGTTTGTTATTCTTTTTTTTTTTTTTTTTTTTTTCCTTTTTGCGGTACGCGGGCCTCTCACTGTTGTGGCCTCTCCCGTTGCGGAGCACAGGCTCCGGATGCGCAGGCTCAGCGGCCATGGCTCACGGGCCCAGCCGCTCCGCGGCATGTGGGATCTTCCCGGACCGGGGCACGAACCCGCGTCTCCTGCATCGGCAGGTGGACTCTCAACCACTGTGCCACCAGGGAAGCCCTGTGTTTGTTATTCTTTTGCTCTGTTTGAATATGTAAAAATTTGTTCAGTGTTGCAGCTTTTGAATTTTACATATAAGAAATTATACTGTATGTGGTCCTATTGACTTACAGTTTTGCTGAGTCTTGTAGTTTTTTTGAGATTTATCTGTGTTGATGGGGCTACCTGTAGTTAATTATTTTCTATTGCTGTATAGTATTTCATTGATTAAAAATTCTACAATTTATCTTCCAATCTACTGGTATGACTAGCAGGACTGTTTCCTTTTTTTTCCCCTATTACAAAATTGTTATTATGAATTACTATACTCATTGTAGCTGGCTAGGAGTGAACTGTATGTAGATACTTAGGATCGTAGGATATGCATATATACAATACACATGCGTGGGACAATGCCAAATTGTTTCTCAAAGCAATTGCACAAATTTACATTACACCAGCAATGTCTAAATATCTGTTGCTTTAAATCTTTCCTAACTTCTGTCATTTTTAGACTATTTTACTTTTGCCAGTCTGATGGACCTATAATACTATTTTTTTGTGTGTGGTTCTAATTTGCATTTAATGCAGTTTAGATTGAGAACATTTTTAAATGCTTGTGTTTCCTCTTCTGTAAAGTAAATGCTCCTGTCTTTCACCACTTTTTCCCGCTTTTGTTTTGTATTTTTCTAGTTGATTTGTACTTCTCTATAGATTCTGAATATGAATCCTTTGTTAGTCCTAAGTGTCACAAATTTTCTTTCAGTTTGTAGCCTTTTTATTTATTTATTTTTTATGGTAGCCTTCTGCCAATAGAAGTTCTGAATTTTAATTTAGTTGAATACATTAATCTTTTCCTTTACAACTTATGGTTGTGTGTGTGTCTTTTTAAAGGAATCCTCTATTCCCAAGATCAGATTTTCCTCTTTATAATACATATTAATATCTGGTGGGGGTGTCCCTCTACGTCTACATTCTTCTTCAGGAGTGTCTTGGCTACGTTTGATTTTTTTTAAATTAAAGTATAGTTGATTTTTTCTCTTTTTAAAATAATTAATGAATTAATTAATTTTTGGCTGCATTTGGTCTTCATTGCTGCATGCAGGCTTTCTCTAGTTGCAGCGAGTGGGGGCTTCTCATTGTGGTGGCTTCTCTTGTTGCGGAGCACGGGCTCTAGGAGCGTGGGCTTCAGTGTTGTGGCACATGGGCTCAGTAGTTGTGGCTTGCGGGCTCTAGAGCACAGGCTCAGTAGTTGTGGCACACGGGCCTAGTTTCTCCGTGGCATGTGGGATCTTCCCAGACCAGAGCTTGAACCCATGTCCCCTACATTGGCAGGTGGATTCTTAACCACTGCGCCATCAGGGAAGCCCTAAAGTATAGTTGATTTACAATATTTTAATAGTTTCAGGTGCATAGCAAAGTGATTCAATTATATATATATATATATATATATATATATATATATATATATATATATATATATATATGTATGTATACATATCTATTCTTACTCAGATTCTCTTCCATTATAGGTTATTACAAGATATTGAATATAGTTCCCTGTGCTATACAGTAGGACTTTGTTGTGTATCTATTTTATATATAGTAGTTTGTATCTGTTAATCCCAAACTCCTAATTTATCTGTCCCCCAGCCTTTCCCCTCTGGTAACCATAAGTTTGTTTTCCATGACTATGAGTCTGTTTCTGTGACCTTTTGTTTTTTTATATAAATTTAGAAAAACCAGCTTATAAAACTTTGTAAAAAGCCTGGATTTTTATCAGAATTAATTTATCTCAGATCAATTTGAGAAGAATTTACTTTTTTATGTCTTTTAAGTCTTCATATCTATGAACATATCATATTTTTAATTTATTTAGATCTTTAATTTCATTTAATGAAATTTTATCATTTTACACATATGGTGCTCACATATCTTTTATTACATTTATTTCTAGGTACCTTGGTTTTTTGTTGCTATTGTAAATGGTGTTTTAAAAAAACATTAGTTAAATGGGTCTTTTTTCGTAGCAAGTAAAACAATATAATTATATATATATTGATTTCATCTACCTACTTTGTAAACTAATAATTCATCTGATTCTCTTGGGTTTTGTACAGGGAAAATGAAATTATCTATAACTAATGACAGATTGTTTCTTCTTTTCCAGTCCTTATCTATTTATTTTCCTTACCAAAATATGCTGACTGGGACCTCCAGAACATTATGGTAAAGAAAATAATAATGGTCATATGGGCATCCTTCTATTTTTCTTGATTTTAATAGGACTGTTTTCAATTTTGCCATGATGTATGATGTTTTCTGTGAGCTTTTGTAGATTCTTTTTTTTTTCTAGCAATTTTAATATAATTTAATTTTTTAAAAAATTTTTATTTAATTTTATTTATTTTTTAATACAGCAGGTTCTTATTAGTCATCCATTTTATACACATTAGTGTATGCATGTCAATCCCAATTGCCCAGTTCATCACACCACCAGCCCAACCCCCCACCCCCCACAGCTCTCCCCGCTTGGTGTCCATATGTTTGTTCCCTACATCTGTGTCTCAACTTCTGCCCTGCAAACTGGTTCATCTGTACCATTTTTCTACGTTCCACATACATGTGTAAATATACGATATTTGTTTTTCTCTTTCTGACTCACTTCACTCTGTATGACAGTCTGTAGATATATCCACGTCTCAGCAAATTAGTGCTGCAATGAACATTGGGGTGCATGTGTCTTTTTGAATTATGGTTTTCTCTGGGTATATGCCCAGTAGTGGGTTTGTTGGATCATATGGTAATTCTATTTTTAGTTTTTTAAGGAACCTCCATACTGTTCTCCATAGTGGCTGTATCAATTTACATTCCCACCAACAGTGCAAGAGGGTTCCCTTTTCTCTACACCCTCTCCAGCATTTGTTGTTTGTAGATTTTCTGATGGTGCCCATTCTAACTGGTGTGAGGTGATACCTCATTGTAGTTTTGATTTGCATTTCTCTAATAATTAGTGATGTTGAGCAGCTTTTCATGTGCTTCTTAGCCATCTGTATGTCTTCTTTGGAGAAGTGTCTATTTAGGTCTTCTGCCCATTTTTGGATTGGGTTGTTTGTGTTTTTAATATGGAGCTGCATGAGCTGTTTATATATTTAGGAGATTAAGCCTTTGTTCGTTAATTCATTTGCAAATATTTTCTCCCATTCTGAGGGTTGTCTTTTCATCTTGTTTATGGTTTCCTTTGCTGTGCAAAAACTTTGAAGTTTCATTAGGTCCCATTTGTTTATTTTTGTTTTTAATTCCATTACTCTAGGAGGTGGATCAAAACAGATCTAGCTGTGATTTATGTCAAAGAGTGTTCTTCCTATGTTTTCCTCTAATAGTTTTATAGTGTCTGGTCTTACATTTAGGTCTTGAATCCATTTTGAGTTTATTTTTGTGTGTGGTGTTAGGGAGTGTTCTAATTTCATTCTTTTACATGTAGCTGTCTAATTTTCCCAGCACCACTTATTGAAGAGACTATCTTTTCTCCATTGTATATTCTTGCCTCCTTTGTCATAGATTAGTTGACCATAGGTGCATGGGTTTATCTCTGGACTTTCTATCTTGTTCCATTGATCTATATTTCTGTTTTTGTGCCAGTAACATATTGTCTTGATTACTGTAGCTCTGTAATATAGTCTGAAGTCAGGGAGTCTGATTCCTCCAGCTCCTTTTTTTTCCCTCAAGACTGCTTTGGCTATTCGGGGTCTTTGTGTCTCCATACAAATTTTAAGATTTTTTATTCTAGTTCTGTAAAAAATGCCATTGGTAGTTTGATAGGGATTGAATTGAATCTGTAGATTGCTTTGGGTAGTATAGTCATTTTCACAATATTGATTCTTCCAATCCAAGAACATGGTATATCTCTCCATCTGTTGGTATCATCTTTAATTACTTTCATCACTGTCTTATAGTTTTCTGCATACAGGTCTTTTGTCTCCTTAGGTAGGTTTATTCCCAGGTGTTTTATTCTTTTCATTACAATGGTAAATGGGAGTGTTTTCTTAATTTCTCTTTCATATTTTTCGTCATTAATGTATAGGAATGCAAGAGATTTCTGTGCATTAATTTTGTATCCTGAAACTTTACAAAATCATTGATTAGTTCTAGTAGTTTTCTGGTGGCTTCTTTAGGATTCTCTATGTATAGTATCATGTCATCTGCAAACAGTGACAGTTTTACTTCTTCTTTTCCAATTTGTATTCCTTTTATTTCTTTTTCTTCTCTGATTGCTGTGGCTAGGACTTCCAAAACTATGTTGAATAATAGTGGTGAGAGTGGACATCCTTGTCTTGTTCCTGATCTTAGCGGAAATGCTTTCAGGTTTTCACCATTGAGAAAGATGTTTGCTGTGGGTTTGTCATATATGGCCTTTATTATGTTGAGGTAGGTTCCCTCTATGCCCACTTTCTGGAGAGTTTTTATCATAAATGGGTGTTGAATTTTGTCAAATCCTTTTTCTGTATATATTGAGATGATCATACGGTTTTTATTCTTCAGTTTGTTAATATGGTGTATCACATTGATTGATTTGCATATATTGAAGAATCATGCATCCCTGGGATAAATCCCACTTGATCATGGTGTATGATCCTTTTAATGTGTTGTTGGATTCTGTTTTCTAGTATTTTTTTTTTGAGGATTTTTCCATCTATATTCATCAGTGATATTGCCCTGTAGTTTTCTTTCTTGGTGACATCTTTGTCTGGTTTTGGTATCAGGGTGATGATGGCCTCATAGAGTGAGTTTGGGAGTATTCCTTCCTCCGCAATTTTTTGGAAGAGTTTGAGAAGCATAGGTGTTAGCTCCTCTGTAAGTCTTTGATAGAATTCACCTGTGAAGCCATCTGTTCCTGGACTTTTGTTTGTTGGAAGATTTTAAATCACAGTTTCAATTTCATTACTTGTGATTTGTCTGTTCCAATTTTCTATTTCTTCTTGGTTCAATCTTGGAAGGTTATACCTTTCTAGGAATTTATCCATTTCTTCCAGGTTGTCCATTTTATTGGCATACAGATGCTTGTAGTAGTAGAAATACAAGGGATCCCTTAGGATCCCTTGTATTTCTGCGGTGTCTGTTGTAACTTCTTTTTCATTTCTAATTTATTGATTTTAGTCCTCTCCCACTTTTTCTTGATGAGTCTGGCTAATGGTTTATCAATTTTGTTTATCTTCTCAAAGAATCAGCTTTTAGTTTTATTGATCTTTGCTATTGTTTTCTTTGTTTCTATTTCATTTATTTCTGCTCTGATCTTTATGACTTCTTTCCTTCTGCTAACTTTGGGTTTTGTTGGTTCTTCTTTCTCTAGTTCCTTTAGGTGTGAGGTTAGATTGTTTATTTGAGATTTTTCTTGTTTCTTGAGGTAGGCTTGTATAGCTATAAACCTCCCTCTTAGAACTGCTTTTGCTGCATCCCATAGGTTTTGGATCGTCGTGTTTTCATTGTCATTTCTCTCTGGGTATTTTTTGATTTCCTCTTTGATTTCTTTAGTGATCTCTTGGCTATTTAGTAATGTATTGTTTAGCCTCCATGTGTTTGTGTTTGTTACGTTTTTTTCCCTGTAATTGAATTCTAATCTCATAGTGTTCTGGTCAGAAAAGTTGCTTGATATGATTTCAGTTTTCTTAAATTTTCTGAGGCTTGATTTGTGACCCAAGATGGGATCTATCCTGGAGAATGTTCCATACACACTTGAGAAGAAAGTGTAATCTGTTGTTTCTGGATGGAATGTCCTATAAATATCAATTAAGTCTATCTGCTCTATTGTGTCATTTAAAGCTTCTCTTTCCTTATTTATTTTCATGTTGGATGATCTGTCCATTGGTGTAAGTGAGGTGTTAAAGTCCCCCACTATTATTGTGTTACTGTCGATTTCCTCTTTTATAGCTGTTAGCAGTTGCCTTATGTATTGATGTGCTTCTATGTTGCATGCATATATATTTATAATTGTTATACCTTCTTCTTAGATTGATCCCTTGATCATTTTGTAGTGTCCTTCCTTGTTTCTTGTAACATTCTTTATTTTAAAGTCTATTTTATCTTATATGAGTATTGCTACTCCAGCTTTCTTTTGATTTCCATTTGCATGGAATATCTTTTTCCATACCCTCACTTTCAGTCTTTATGTGTCCCTAGATCTGAAGTGGGTCTCTTGTAGATAGCATAAATATGGGTCTTGTTTTTGTATCCATTCAGCAAGCCTGTGTCTTTTGTTTGGAGCATTTATTCCATTCACGTTTAAGGTAATCATCAATATGTATGTTCCTATGACCATTTTCTTAATTGTTTAGGGTTTGTCTTTGTAGGTCCTTTTCATCTCTTATGTTTCCCACTTAGAGAAGTTCCTTTACCATTTGTTGTAGAGCTGGTTTGGTGGTGCTGAATTCTCTTAGCTTTTGCTTGTCTGTAAAGCTTTTGATTTCTCCATCGAATCTGAATGAGATCCTTGCTGGGTAGAGTAATCTTGGTTGTAGTTTCTTCCCTTTTATCACTTTAAGTATATCATGCCACTGCCTTCTGGCTTGTAGTGTTTCTGCTGAGAAATCAACTGTTAACCTTATGGAAGTTCCCTTGTATGTTATTTGTCGTTTTTCCCATGCTGCCTTCAATAATTTTTCTTTGTTTTTAATTTTTGCCAATTTGATTACTATGTGTCTTGGCCTGTTTCTCCTTATGGGACTTGCTGTGCTTCCTGGACTTGGGTGGCTATTTCCTTTCCCATGTTAAGGGAGTTTTTTACTATAGTCCCTTCAAATATTTTCTTGGGTCCTTTCTCTCTCTCTTCTCCTTCTGGGACCCCTATAATGCGAATGTTGTTGCATTTAATGTTGTCACCGAGGTCTCTTAGGCTGTCTTCATTTCTTTTCATTCTTTTTTCTTTATTCTGTTCAGCAGCAGTGAATTCCAGCATTCTGTCTTCCAGGTCACTTATCCGTTCTTCTGCCTCAGTTATTCTGCTATTCATTCCTTCTAGTCTATTTTTCATTTCAGTTATTGTATTGTTCATCTCTGTTTGTTTGTTCTTTAATTCTTCTAGGTCTTTGTTAAACATTTCTTGCATCTTCTCGATCTTCGCCTCCATTCTTTTTCCGAGGTCCTGGATCATCTTCACTATCATTATTCTGAATTCTTTTTCTGGAAGGTTGCCTATCTCCACTTCATTTAGATGTTTTTCTTGGGTTTTATCTTGTTCCTTCATCTGGTACATAGCCCTCTGCCTTTTCATCTTGTCTCTCTTTCTGTGAATGTGGTTTTTGTTCCACAGGCTGCAGGATTGTAGTTCTTCTTGCTTCTGCTGTCTGCCCTCTGGTGGATGAGGCTATCTAAGAGGCTTGTGCACGTTTCCTGATGAAGGGACTCAGATTCTTTTTAAAAAAATCATAGTAAAGAATTTCCCTCAATTTGCTATGATTAAATGTTCTTGATGACATAGAGATGTAGAACTATATCAAAGGCTCTTTCTTTATTTATTGAGATGTGTTTTAGACAGGGAGACTTTCTGCCAGTGCCACCTTCACGGTGGGGATTTGCTCTCTGGCTAAGGGCATGCTGACAGCAGAGGGCCTCTGTCAGTCAGCTTTTTTTACAGCCTCCTGGCCCAGGCTCATAGCTTTCCTGAGCAGTCTACTTCCAGGGACTGAGCAAAGTGAGGGTTCCCTCTGATGTGGGATAACTCTGACGGGGCTCCCTGCTGGTTGGCCAAGGTTTTCTTGGGTCTGCATTGCCGTTTGACTTGTCTCTCTGCCCAATCCTGTTTTTCCTCCCTTCCTTTTACAGGTGTTGATTCCTAATAAATGTTCAATATCCCAAACTCAGTCTCATTGTTTGCTTTTGGGGGAACCCACCTGTGACAGCATGACTTTTTTCCTTTACTCTGCTCATGTAATGAATTATATTAATTGGTTTTTCTGATATTAAATCAATCTTGCATTTCTGTGATAAACTCAAATTTATCATTATCCATTATCTTTTTTATACCTTGATTAATATTTTTAATTATTATTATTTTAGATTTCTATATCTATAATTATGAGTGAAACTGGCCTGACATTTCTTATATGTGCAGCCCATTTTTGCTTTTATTATCAAGGTTTTGTTAGACTCATTAAATGAGTTGGTGCTTTTTTCCCTCTTTTTCTTTATTTTGGCAGAGTTTTTGTGAGAATATAATTTTTAAAATAACTTACCAGTAAACTTATCTATCTGGTGTTTTCTTAGGAAAAAAATCTCTTTTTTTTGGCCAAATTATATAGTGTCCTTTATGAAACCTCTTTAAAAGTGATGGGTCCACAACAAGGAGCAATTTGCCCAGTGAATCTCCTTTAACTGAACACAATTAGAGAAAATATTTCAGGAAAATTTCCCTAGTTGATCAATTAAGGGAAGGTTAATGGGCAACTCTTCTGTGTGGTCACCATAGACAGTAGCTGTCTGGGGACTCCAGGTAGGCATCCTTATTTTTTTCCTCTATCCTCTACCTTACTGATGTTATGTTACAGAAAATATTGAGGTTTTTTTTTTGTTTGTTTGTTTTTGTTTTTCCCCATGAGCATTGTTCAAAGCAGACACTTCTTCCATCTTGAAGTCATGGAGGACGTGCAGTGCACTAACTCAGCACTAGCTTAGGCTCCTGGAGATCTGGGCTCTAGTGTTGGCTCTGCTATATGGTAACTGTTAACCTTAGGCAAGTAGTGAAACCCTTATGTGGGCTTCTTCAGCTATAAATAGAAATATACATTCTGTTTTTTTAATAAGTAGATGAAATATGCATGCTTAGCATTGTCTAAAGTGAATATCTGTACTCTCCTACAGAACAATACGTGAACCTGAAGATACTTTAATTTTGGTTATCTACCATCTGACTTATACTCCTCTGTTAGACTATATTTTAGTTTTTTATTTTAAATTTAGATAATATTGTTGTTTTATATAGTTTGTTTAGATTTGTCCACATATATGCTATATTCTTGTTGTACTACTCTATGTTACATTTCATAGCTTCCTTCTAGTATTGTTTTTTCTTTCTGCCTGTAGTACATCCTTTAGAATTTCTAGTAGAGAGGGTCTATATTGGCAAACTCAGTTTATGTTTGTCTGAAAATATAATTAACACTTGAACAATGAGGGGGTTAGGGGCACCAACCCCTCATGCAATCAAATATCCACATATAATTTTTAACTCCTCCAAAACTTAACTACTAATAACCTACTGTTGAGCAGAAGCCTTACTGATAACATAAACAGTCTATTTTTAAATTTTTTAAAAATTTAATTAAAATTTTTACTTTTAATTTTTTAATTTAAATTTTGTTAATGTTATGTGTATTATATACTGTATTCTTACAATAAACTAAGCTAGAGAAAAGAAAATGTTATTAAGGGAATTATAAGGAAGAGAAAATACATTTTCAGTACTGTATTTATCAATATTTATCAATATTTATCAATACCACTGTAGTTTATGTCATCTGTTTACAATAAATCATTCATCTGTCAGTACCTATATCAATATTGTATTATATGATACAAAACACTGTAGATGTTATACATATTACTAACTACACATCAAAAATGAAAAGATAATATGAGAAAGGAATTCATATTTATTTACAGAGATAATGATTTATGCATTGATAACAAAGAAGCAGCAATATGATTACTTTATGGTAGCCTAGTGTAATCGATACAATTGTCTCACAGTAGTGTAGCCTATACACTACTGAATGAATTATTATAATGTTTTTATGGTATACAGTATTAAAGTCATATTCATAATACAGTATTGAAAACATTGTTACATTAAAAAAACCCACTTACCTGTGATGATAGCCTGATATGCAGTTTTTTCCAATTATGACAGAGGCATACTCATAATTGTAATGCAGTAACGTAATTCTTTGAAAGGAAAGTTGTAAAATAGTAAAAAAATAACATTATTAATTTTACATTAAACACCACTCACCTTATGTTTATGTAAGAATAGGCTATCCACTTCAATACAAGTCTTGTGTTGAGCACAATGTTCTACACAATGCATACTTCTATGATGATGATGATGATGACATAAAAAATGTCTTATACAGTTCTTGCCATATAGTTATTAGATTTTCACATGAAGACACTCACGCATATACACAACAGATAAGTTCATTAACTCTACTGCATGACTATTATTTATGTTCATTAAGTGGAAGTGGATCATCATAAAGGTCTTCATTCTCATTGTCTTCACATTGAGGAGGAGGAGGAGAAAGAGGAGGGGTTGGTCTTGCTCTCTCAGTGGTGGCAGAGGTGGAAGACATGGAGGAGGTGGGAGGGGAGGCAGGAGAGGAAGGCACACTCAGTGTGACTTTATGGAAATATTATACATCATAATTTCTGTCTGACTTTTGCTTTTTGTAAAAATGTTTCTATATGATACCAATCCTTTTTCCACCATTTGCTTTAGTTTCAGTGCACATATCATAGAAGGTCCATGTGGTAAAATAGGTCGAAATCAGTCTTGAATAGTCCGAACCCTTCTGCAAGATTGTCTAATGCCAATTTGTTTTGTGGCACTGCTTCTTCTCCATCTTATTCCTCGTCCTCTGGAACTGGTTCGGAAGCACTCATCTTCATCAAGTCGTCTTCTGTCAATTCCTCTAGTGTGATGTCTTTCAGCTTTTGAATTTCTATAAGATTCATGTCTTCAAACCCTTCACTTCCTACCTTTTTTTTTTTTTTTGCCATATCCACAATTTCTTTCATGATTTCCTTTATTGGATTTGTTGTAAATCTTGTGAAGTCCTGCACCACATCTGGACACAGTTTTCTCCACCAAGTATTTATTGTTTTAGGCTTCATGGTTTCACAGCTTTTTCTATAACAACGATGGCATCTTCAGTGGTGTAATTCTTCCAGACTTTATCAGAGTTCTCTTCAATAGCTTTGACAATCCTTTCCATAGAATACCATGTGTAATGAGCCTTAAAGCTCTTTATGACCCCCTGATCTAGAGGCTGAATTAGAGACGTTGTGTTTGTGGCAATTAGACCACTTCGACATCTTTGATGTTGAACTCATGGGGTTCTGGGTGGCCATAGGCATTGTCCAATCTCAAAAGAACTTTCAAAGGCAGTCCCCTACTAGCGAGGTACTTCCTGAGCTCAGGGACAAAGCATAGATGGAACCAATCCAGAAAAATGGTTCTTGTTGTCCAGGCTCTCTTGTTATACAACCAAAAGACTGGCAGCTGGTGTTTATCTTTTCACTTCAAGGCTTGGGATTTAGAAGCTTTATAGATAAGGACAGTGCTGACTACATTCACACAAAATAGTAGAGTAAGCCTATCTCTTCCTACTTTAAATTCTGGTGCTTGCTTCTCTTCCTTACTGATAAATGTCCTTTGTGACTTTTTTTTTTTCCAGGATAGAGCCTTTTATCTGCATTAAAAACCTGTTCAGGCAGATATTTTTTCTCCTCAATGATTTTCTTAATGGTGTCTGGGAACTCATCTGCTGCCTCTTGGTTGGCAGAAGCTGCTTCTCCTGTTATCTTGATATTTTAAAAACCAAACCTCTTTCTAAAATTATCAAACCATCCTTTGCTGGCGTTAAGTTCTCCAGCTTTAGATCCTTCATCTTCCTTTTGCTTTAAGTTTCATATAATGGCTTTGTTTTTTCTCTAATCATATTAGAATCTATAGGCATGCCTTTCTTATAGCAATCTTGCACCCAAATAAAAGCTGCATTTTCAATATAAGATAAAAAGATTCTTCACAAAAAGTACAGGATTTTCACAGCTGCTGGCATAGCTGCAGCAACAGCTTCATGAATTTCCTTTTCTTTCTTTCTTTTTTTTTTTTTTTTTTACAATGGTTCTTACACTAGATTCTTTTATCTTGAAATGGCAGCCAACTGCAGCTGCAGACCTCAACCTATGGTACATCTCAAGCAATTCACCTTTTTTTGGTAATATCGTGGCTTTTCTCTGCTTCTTGGGAGCACTTCCAGCATCACTAGTGGCACTTCATATGAGTCTCATGGTGTTATTCAAGGTTTACGGTATTGCACTAAACAGGATGAAAAATTTGTGAGAACATGAGAGATCACTTTCTACTGCAGATATGCAAATTACTGGAGAGACAACCTGCTCATGTGGAGATGATTAGCATCACATGGTGTTGTTTTTTTTTTTTTGGTTTAAAATATATTTTTTATTCATTATTCCAGGAAAGAAAGTACAATATAGAGGAAAATACATGGGCTTGGAAATCCAAAAGAGATGATTTTATTTTATTATTTATTTATTTTAATAGATCTTTATTGGAGTATAATTGCTTCACAATACTGTGTTAGTTTCTGTTGTACAACAAAGTGAATCAGCCATATGCATACATATATCCCCATATCCCCTCCCTCTTGAGCCTCCCTCCCATCCTCCCTATCCCATCCCTCTAGGTCATTGCAAAGCATTGAGCTGATCTCCCTGTGCTATGCTGCTGCTTCCCACCAGCCCACTATTTTACATTTGGTAGTGTATATATGTTGATGCTACTCTCACTTCGCCCCAGCTTCCCCCTCCACGACCGTGTCCTCAAGTCTATTCTCTATGTCTACATCTTTATTCCTGCCCTGCCAAGAGGTTCATCAGTACCTTTTTTGTTTTTTTTTTTTAGAGTCCATACATATGTGTTAGCATACACTATTTCTTTTTCTCTTTCTGACTTACTTCACTCTGTATGACAGACTCTAGGTCCATCCACCTCACTACAAATAACTCAATTTCATTTCCTTTTATGGCTGGGTAATATTCCATCATATATATATATACCACATCTTCTTTATCAATTCATCTGTCGATTGACACTTAGGTTTTACCATGTCTTGGCTATTGTAAATAGTGCTGCAATGAATATTGTGGTACATGTCTCTTTTTGAATTATGGTTTTCTCAGGGTCTATGCCCAGTAGTAGGATTGCTGGGTCATATGGTAATTGTATTTTTGTTTTTTTTAAGGAACCTCCATACTGTTCTCCATAGTGGTTGTATCAATTTACATTCCCACCACTAGTGTAGGAGGGTTCCTTTTTCTCCACACCCTCTCCAGCATGTATTGTTTGTAGATTTTTTGATAATGACCATTCTAACCGGTGTGAGGTGATACCTCATTGTAGTTTTTTGTTTTTTTTTTAAGAAGATGTTGGGGGTAGGAGTTTATTAATTTATTTATTTTTGCTGTGTTGGGTCTTCATTTCTGTGCGAGGGCTTTCTCTAGCTGTGGCAAGCGGGGGCCACTCTTCATTGCAGTGCGTGGGCCTTTCACTATCGCGGCCTCTCGTTGCGGAGCACAGGCTCCAGACGCGCGGCTCAGTAGTTGTGGCTCACGGGCCTAGCCGCTCCACGGCATGTGGGATCCTCCCAGCCCAGGGCTCGAACCCGTGTCCCCTGCATTAGCAGGCAGATTCTCAACCACTGTGCCACCAGGGAAGCCCCCTCATTGTAGTTTTGATTTGAATTTCTCTAATGATTAGTGATGTTGAGCATCTTTTCATGTGCCTCTTGCCCATCTGTATGTGTTCCTTGGTGAAATGTCTATTTAGGTCTTCCACTCATTTTTAAATTGGATTGTTTGTTTTTTTGATATTGAGCTCCATGAGCTGTTTGTATATTTTGGAGATTAATCCTTTGTCCATTATTTCATTTGCAAATATTTTCTCCCATTCTGAGGGTTGTCTTTTTGTCTTGTTTTTAGTTTCCTTTGCTGTGCAAAAGCTTTTGAGTTTCATTAGGTCCCATTTGTTTATTTTTGTTTTTATTTTCATTATTGTAGGAGGTGGGTCAAAAAAGATATTGCTGTGATTTATGTTATAGAATGTTCTTCCTATGTTTTCCTCTAAGAGTTGTATAGTGTCTGGCCTTACATTTAGGTCTTTAATCCATTTTGAGTTTACTTTTGTGTATGGTGTTAGAGAGGGTTCTAATTTCATTCCTTTACATGTAGCTGTCTAGTTTTCCCAGCACCACTTATTGAAGAGGCTGTCTTTTCTCCATTGTATGTTCTTGCCTCTTTTGTTGTAAATTAGGTGACCATATGTGTGTGGGTTTATCTCTGTGCTTTCTATCCTGTACCACTGATCTGTATTTCTGTTTTTATACCAGTACCATACTGTCTTGATTACTGTAGCTTTGTAGTATAGTGTGAAGTCAGGGAGCCTGATTCCTCCAGCTCCATTTTTCTTTGGCTATTTGAGGGTCTTTTGTGTTTGCATATGAATTGTAAATTTTTTTCTTCTAATTAGTGAAGAATGCCATTGGTAGTTTGATAGAGATTGCATTGAATCTGTAGACTGCTTTGGGTAGTATAGTCGTTTTCACAATACTGATTCTTCCAGCCCAAGAACATGGTATATTTCTCCATCTGTGTATGTCATCTCTGATTTCTTTCATCAGTGTTTCATAGTTTTGTGAGTATAAGTCTTTCGCCTCCTTAGGTAGGTTTATTCCTAGGTATTTTATTCTTTTTGTTGAGATGGTAAATGGGATTGTTTCCTTAATCTCTCTTCCTGATTTTTTGTTGTTAAGTGTATAGGAATGCCAGAGATTTCTGTGCATTAATTTTGTATCCTGCAAATTTACCAGAATCACTGATTAGCTCTAGTACTTTTCTGGTGGCATCTTTAGGTTTCTCTATGTATAGTGCCATGTCATCTGCAAGCAGTGACAGTTTTACTGCTTCTTTTCCAATTTGTATTCCTTTTATTTCTTTTTCTTCTCTGATTGCCATGGCTAGGACTTTTAAAACTATGTTGAGTAAGAGCAGTGAGAGTGGACATCCTTGTCTTGTTCCTGATCTTAGAGGAAATGCTTTCAGTTTTTCACCATTGAGAATTATGTTTGCTGTGGGTTTGTCATATATGGCCTTTATTATTTTGAGGTAGGTTCCCTCTATGCCCATTTTCTGGAGAGTGTTTACCATAAATGGGTGTTGAATTTTGTCAAAAGATTTTTCTGCATCTACTGAGATTATCATATGGTTTTACTTCTTCAATTTGTTAATATGGTGTATCACATTGATTGATTTGCATATACTGAAGAATCCTTGCATCCCTGGGATAAATTCCACTTAATCATGGTGTATGATCCTTAATATGTTTTTGGACTCTGTTTGCTAGCATTTTGTTGAGGATTTTTGCATCTTTGTTCATCAGTGATATTGGCCTTTAGTTTTTGTGTGTGTGTGTGATATCTTTGTCTGGTTTTGGTATCAGGGTGATTGTGGCTTCATAGAATGAATTTGGAAGTGTTCCTCCCTCTGCAAGTTTTTGGAAGAGTTTGAGAATGATCGGTGTTAACTCTTCTCTAAATGTTTGTTAGAATTCATCTGTGAAGCCATCTGGTCCTGGACTTTTGTTTGTTGTAAGATTTTAAATTATGGTTTCAATTTCATTACTTGTAACAGGTCTGTTTATATTTTCTAATTCTTCCTGGCTCAGTCTTGGAAAATTGTACCTGTCTAAGAATTTGTCTAGGGCTTCCCTGGTGGCGCAGTGGTTGAGAGTCCACCTGCCGATTCAGGGGACACGGGTTCGTGCCCCGGTCTGGGAGGATCCCACATGCCGCGGAGTGGCTGGGCCCGTGAGCCATGGCCGCTGAACCTGCGCGTCTGGGGCCTGTGCTCCTCAATGGGAGAGGCCACAACAGTGAGAGGCCCGCGTACTGCAAAAAATAAATAAATAAATAAAAAGAACTTGTCTATTCTTCGTGGTTGTCCATTTTATTGTCATATACTTTTCTGTAGTAGTCTCTTATAATCTTTTGTATTCCTGCGGTGTCAGTTGTGATTTCTTCTTTTTCATTTCTAATGTTACTGATTTGTGTCTTCTCCCTTTTTTTCTTGATGAGTCTGGCTAAGGATTTATCAATTTTGTTTATCTTCTCAAAGAACCAGCTTTTGGTTTTATTGATCCTTGCTATAATATCTAGAAGAACTAAAGAACAAACAAACAGAGATGAAGAATGCAATAAATGAAATGAAAAATACACTAGAAGGAATCAATAGCAATAACTGAGGCAGAAAAATGAGTAAGTGAGCTGGAAGACAAAATGGTGGAAATAACTGCTGAGGAGCAGAATAAAGAGAAAAGAAGGAAAGGAATTGAAGACAATCTCAGAGACCTCTGGGACAACACTATATGCACCAACCTTTGAATTATAGGGGTCCCAGAAGAAGAAGAGAAAAAGAAAGCGTCTGAAAAAATATTTGAAGAAATTATAGTGGAAAACTTCCCTAACATGGGAAGGGAAATAATCACCCAAGTCCAGGAAGCACAGAGAGTCCCATACAGGATAAACCCTAGAAGAAACAAAACAAGATTCATATTAATCAAACTAACAAAAAGTAAATTCAAAGAAAAAATATTAAAAGCAGCAAGCAAAAAACAAAAAACATACAAAGGTGTCCCCATAAGGTCATCAGCTGAATTTCAGTAGAAACTCTGCAGGCCAGAAGGGATTGGCAGGATATACTTAAAGTGATGCAAGAGAAAAGCTTTCAACCAAGATTACTCTACCCAGCAAGGATCTCATTCAGATTCGATGGAGAAATCAAAAGGTTTTCAGACAAGCAAAAGCTAAGAGAATTCAGCACCACCAAACAAGCTTTACAACAAATGCTAAAGAAACTTCTCTACGTGGGAAACACAAGGGAAGAAAAAGACCCACAAAAACAACCCCAAAACAATTAAGAAAATGGTAATAGGAGCATACATATTGATGTAAATGGATTAAATGCCCCAACCAAAAGATGCAGACTGGCTGAATGGATACAAAAACAAGACCCATATATATGCTGTCTATAAGAGACTCACTTAAGACCTAGGGACACATACAGACTGAAAGTGATGGGATGGAAAAGGATATTCCATGCAAATGGAAATCAAAAGAAAGCTGGAGTAGCAATACTCATGTCAGACAAAATAGACATTAAAATAAAGACTATTACAAGAGAGAAAGAAGGACACTACAAAATGATCAAGGGATTAATCCAAGAAGAAGATATAACAATTATAAATGTTTATGCACCCAACATAGGAGCACCTCCATACATAAGGCAAAGGCTAACAACCATGAAAGGGAAAATCAACAGTAACACAGTAATAGTGGAGGACTTTAACACCCCACTCATACCAATGGACAGATTATCCAAACAGAAAATAAATAAGGAAACACAAGCTTTAAATGGCACAATAGACCAGATATATTTAATTGATATTTATAGAACATTCCACACGAACGTGGCAGAATACACTTTCTTCTCAAGTGCACACAGAACATTCTTCAGGATAGATCACATCTTGGGTCACAAATCAAGCATCAGAAAGTTTAAGAAAACTGAAATTGTATCAAGCATCTTTTCTGACCACAATGCTATGAGATTGGAAATCAATTACAGGAAAAAAACTGTAAAAAACACAAGTACATGGAGGCTAAACAGTGTGCTACTAAATACCCAAGAGATCACTGAAGGAATCAAAGAAGAAATAAAAAAATACATAGAAACAATGACAATGAAAACATGATGACCCAAAACCTAATGGGATGCAGCAAAAGCCGTTCTAAGAGGGAAGTTTATAGCAATTCAATCTCATCTCAAGAAATAAGAAAAATCTCAAATAAAGAATCGAACCATACACCTAAAGCAACTAGAGAAAGAAGAACAAAGAAAACCCAAAGTCAGTAGAATGAAAGAAATCATAAAGATCAGAAAAGAAATAAATTAGATAGAAATGAAGAGAACAATAGCAAAGAGCACATGGTGTTTTAAGGAGATATTTGCAACACAAGCTCACTGCAATAGGAATAGGAGAGGCTACAAAATTATTGCAGTAGTACAACATGTACTGCAGCTAATTTTATGTAGTTATGATTTAATACTGCATCTTTTTTTTTTTTTTTTTCTTTTTGCGGTATGCGGGCCTCTCACTGTTGTGGCCTCTCCCGTTGCGGAGCACAGGCTCCGGATGCGCAGGCCCAGCGGCCATGGCTCACGGGCCCAGCCGCTCCGCGGCATATGGGATCCTCCCAGATCGGGGCACGAACCCGTATCCCCTGCATCGGCAGGCGGACTCTCAACCACTGCGCCACCAGGGAGGCCCCAATACTGCATCTTTACATTATCTCAACTGTGAATAGTGCCATGTATGGTCTTTAAGTATTTGTGCACATAAGTTTTGATAAACTTTAACTTTCTTGATAAATTTGTGCATATTTTTTGGTAGTAGATGATAAAAGAGACTAGTATCTACATATATTTTATACATTCATGACATACTTAACTTTTTCTTATTTTTTTTGATATTTTTAGGCTACATGATTTGAGTTTTTTCAAATTGTCACAAATGTCAAAAAAGTTTTCCAATATATTTATTGAAAAAAATCCACGTATAGGTGGACCTGTGCAGTTCAAACCTATGTTGTTCAAGGGTCAACTGCATCTGTATTTCACCCTCCATGTTTTCAATGGAGTTTCACTAGGTATGCAACCTTAGTTTGATGTTCTATTGTCTTAGAATTCTAAAGATATTATTCCACTGTCTTCTGGCTTCCACTGCTGCTATTGAGGGATCTGCCATTAGTTTGCTACTGGGTTCTTTGTATTTTCTCTCTGACTTGTTTTAATATATTTTTTTCTCTTTACTATCCCGAAATTTCCTTATAATTTGTCTAAATGTGGATTTAAATTTATTTATTTATTCTTCTGGGCAGTTACTGCACTTTTTGAACCTGCTTTATAATCTTACGTCAGTTCTGGAAGACTCTCAGCCATTCTCTCTTTGTATATTTCATCTCCTTCTTTCTTTCTTTCCTGCTGAATATTGATTAGATTATGTTAGACTTTTTCACTCTATCTGCCATGCTTTTTAACATTCTTTGGTTTATTTTTTGTGATCTTTTTGTCTATTTGTGCTGCATCCTGAATGTCTTCAAATTTACCTTTGAGTTTGCAAATTCTCTGTTCAGCTGTGTCTAATTTACCATTTATTTCATGCATATATTTTTAAAATTTCAAGTATTATATTTTCTTAAAGTTTTAGTTTTTCAAAATTTATTTATTTATTTTAGTTACTCTCTTCTTATATTTTACATATTCTTTTTTATATCTTTAAACATATTAAATACACTTATTTTATAATCTGAGTTTGATAATTTCAGTGGATAAAATCTTTGTAGATCTGATTTCTTCTGGTTCTTGGTTTTGTGTGTGTGTGTGTGTGTGTGTGTGTGTTTTATGGTATTATTCTATGGACTCTGAGCTTATATTCCTCAGCAAGTTATTCAATGGGATTTTTATAGTCTGAAAAAAATGTGCATTCCTCCAAATAGGATTTATGTTTGTTTGTTTGTTTGTTTGTTTGTTTGTTTTCTCCCGTTGCGGAGCACAGGCTCCGGACGCGCAGGCTCAGCGGCCATGGCTCACGGGCCCAGCCACTCTGCGGCATATGGGATCCTCCCGGACCGGGGCATGAACCCGTATCCCCTGCATTGGCAGGCGGACTCTCAACCACTGCGCCACCAGGGAGGCCCTATGTTTGTTTTTGATGGATGTTTGGTGACACTACTGATGTAGGAAATTAAGTAATTAGGTTGATGTTTTTTGGATCACAAAGATAGTGTTAGAACTCAGGCTAGAAGTATATATGGTGACTGGTGGTGGTTATGAAATATCAGAGGAGACCAATGACCAGGTTGAGAAATGTTAAGTTTCTTTTTTGTCCCTTGCTGAAAGAAACATTTATTTCTATTTTACTCTTCCATAGGCCTTTAGAGTCTACTTTATGCAGACATCTCCTATTAGACAGCTCTAGGCAGCTTGAGGCTTGTTTCCTTTCCCCTTTCAGAACTGAGGCTCAAGGTCACTGGGTTAACTTGATGACCTCAGGATGAAAACCTTCTTCGGAGCTCTGTTCACCTTTCTAGATTCCAGTGTTCACTTCTTTTTTTCCTTCCCTGAAGAGTCCTTATTGCTTGCCATGGCAGTGATGGATTTTAAAAGATTTTTAAAATATGTTATTCAGTATTTTTGGTTATTGTCAGTGGGAGGGCTGCTCACAGTACCTGTTCCACCATACTGTTTGAAATGAAGTCCAGTTATTCCCATATTTAAAGATGAGGAAATTCAAGTTTAGAGAAGCCACATGTCTGCCCCAGGTCACGGGACTTGAAGGTGTCAAGGTGGAGGATAGTAGATCCCATCCCAATTGCCCTTGTTATTTCCTGGCCTTCTGAAGACTTTAATGATCAGTTAAAAGGAGTACACATAAAAAACATTCAAATAGAGAAATTGTTTTCTAAAAGATTTTAAAGCATTTTTCCTATTTGGAAAGGTACTCACAAACTGTTAAACAATCTTCTATTAAGAAAACAGAGTAAGGATTAATATCTTTTGATTTAGAGGCTGACATAAGAGGAAATCACAACCAGCTAAGGATAGTGCATGAAATTTTTCCAAGTCAGTTTTGGGAAGTTTGAAAGTAGCTTTAAATTTTCAAATAATTGAGACAAAAATCTTAAAAATAGTGCACAATGATCATTATGTAATTTTGATATTCCCACTTGGAAAGCAAGAATCAAATTATGCAGATATATTTTCAAAACAGCAAACAAATTGGCAGATTTTAAAAATAAAGCTTTGTGACTTTGGGGAGCACTTCATACTGAAGAATGTGTTAGATGACTCCTGTTGTAAATTTCTAGATTTAAGGCAAACTTTTCTTTCCTTAGGTAATTGTATGAACACTAGTCAGAGCATATGAGGTGAGGAAAAAGAGACAGCCAATTCCATGTCCCTGATGTCTGGGTGCCAGTTGGTATGGTAGCTACTTTTGGTGTAACCCTATAATATGATAGGCAATTATAGGATAATTTGAGATGGAAACAGGTGAAGCTCAAATAATTTCAGGCTGAGAAGAGGTGAGCAAATGGCAGCTATTCCAAGCATCCCTGCCACAGTTACTGTAGTGTTTGGACAGGCATGTCTCCTAATGTGATTTTTGTTATGCTCAGGTTAAAGACTTGGGTTTTAGATTAACAATGTGCAAATTTGATTTATCACCTGTGTTCAAAAAAGAGATGACAGAATTCTAGCAGGAGATCTTCAGTGTTTGCCAAGAGCACCAGGAGAAACATCATTCTGTTTAGGTCTCTCATAGAACAAAAACTCTGACTAGAAATGTGAAATTATTTGTATTAGAGACTAAGGAATGGTTAACATTCCAAGAATACTCTTGAAACAGCTCTCTTCATGTGTATGTGTCTTTCTGTGCTTACATATTTAAAGTATGTTTGCTTTCCATTTGGTGGTTTTAGCCCATCCAGGACTTTGTGATTTTGTAGTAATTGTACTCAAAGCAAATGAATCACAAAGAAGTACTCAATGCTGATCCCACCCAGATGGTTCTGTAATCACTGGCACCACAAAGGATAGGAAACAAATCGTATAGCCTGATTTGTCCTTGTCAGAAGCACAACAGTGCTTAGGACTAAAACCCGAAGTTATACATGACTAAAAAGAGCAATTTGTCAAGCGTTTCATTGGCACAAATTGAGATGAAATGAGGTCCCGGGCTCTTGAGGTCACTTTGCAACAGGAAGAATTCATTATCTAACTATACACAGAGGAAAATGCCTCATAATTGTATTTGCTTGTAGAGGGTGAGTGCCCACACATAAAGCCAAAGTGGCAGAGGTCACTTACAAGAAATAAATTACATAAAAGCAAAGACTGAAGTGTCCCTTGGCTGATAGCCTCTTGCTTCTTTCTCCCATTCAGGGCTGCTTTGGGGCATATTGCTCAATGTACTGAAGGAAATACTTGGGAAGGTCTTTGTTGTTTATGCAAAAATCACTTGCACAGATCCTGCTAATTTATCTACTGAAAACACAATATAGTCTTATATGTCTCTCCTCCTTGGGTGGGGGGAGTTTATTCCCCATCCTTCCCCATATTCCATTTTTATTCTGAAATGCACATTTTCTCTTAAGACATTTTATGTTATTCTCTCCATTATGGGGAGAAGGTGCAGCCTTCTCATTGGGTGGTTACTGATGGGGTATTGATTTCAGTTTAGAAAGTGGAGAGAAAGGAAGTGCCCATTGAACACATCAAATCTGAGGACTGCATTTTTCAACATATTCATAAATAACTTGGAACAGAGGAGTGATTGCTGTATTTTCTGTTGGGCAGAGCAGGGAAGATAACAACAAAAATCAAAGACATTGGGGCTTCCCTGGTGGCACAGTGGTTGAGAGTCCGCCTGCCGATGCGGGGGACACGGGTTCGTGCCCCGGTCCGGGAAGATCCCACATGCCGTGGAGAGGCTGGGCCCGTGAGCCATGGCCGCTGAGCCTGAGCATCTGGAGCCTGTGCTCTGCAACGGGAGAGGCCACAGCAGTGAGAGGCCTGCGTACCGCAAAAAAAAAAAAAAAAAAAAAAAAAATCAAAGACATTTTAAATGAAAAAGAAAAATAGCATGGCTAAAGAGGATGGATTTAAATAAGGATGGGGCAAGGAAGTGGATGTAGAGATCAATTCCCTTAATCTCGTCCCATACTTCAACCCTCCCCAAACTCAGACCTCAGGAGGGAAGGACTGGAGAGGCTCACATGTCAGGTCCAGTGGCCATTTTTCATTCCTGCCCACTTTCTCTCATCCAATCAAGTCTCTTAGTCTTTTAAGTCTCTTTTAAAAGTTATTTTCTAATAACATGACCTCTCATTCATTCTTTTTCTCACTTTTTTTAATGGCTACCACCACTGATAGAGATTGTGTTGAACCTGTAGATCACGTTGGGTAGTATGGACAGCTTAACTATATTATGCCTTCCAATACATGAACATGGATGTTTTTCCATTTGTTTTTGACCTTTTAAAATTCTTTCAGCTGTGTCTTTTCATGGTTCTCAGGTGTTGTTATAGGTAACTGCTGCCTGTACATCTTACAGTTTTTCTTGAGTGGTGGGTAACTTTGGACATGATGGTGGTGCCCTCCATTGAGATACAGGATACATGAAAAGAAGCAGTATGTAGGGCATGGGGGAAGCCATGAGCCAGTGCTGGCTCTGTTGAGTTTTAAATACTAGTGTGACATCTACAAAATGTATTGATGCTTAGATGCAGAGATTTGGAGCTAGACATCAATGATGGATAAAACTGAAAGAATGGGTAAAGATGCTTAGGGAATGTATATACAGAGAGGGAGAAAAAAATCTGTTCTTTCATCCCCATTCTCCCCAATAATAAACCATCTAAGTGAGACAGTATTCCCAACCTACTTTGTGTGCATGCTACAGCAACCAACAGGAAAGGGGGAAACATTAAAAGGAAAATTCAGACAAATAGAACTAAGTGTCAAGGGAGCAAAAGTGTGGATACCTGATTACTGCTTCCTTTCAGCTGCCTGAAGACTGTATTTAACAAGAATGCTTTATCCAGTAAGATCTCCCTCCAAGGGCTTGTAAGTCATATGATTCTTTTCTCATTTCCCCTGATAGAAATAACTTTGGTCTTGAAAGCTTGGAGAGGAAGAGACTTAGTTCCATTTCTCCTTGTCCAACCATTTTCTCATTATTCTCTCTGGATTCTAGTTCAATTGACAAACCCAAATGATTTCACTATGGCCTTTTTTTCTTGTCTAGTAGAACCCAGTCTCCTTTGGATGCCATGTAAGACATTTAAAAGAGGCATAGGGCCTCCCTGGTGGCGCAGTGGTTAAGAGTCCGCCTGCCGATGCAGGGGATACGGGTTCGTGCCCCGGTCTGGGAGGATCCCATATGCCGCGGAGCGGCTGGGCCCGTGAGCCATGGCCGCTGGGCCTGCGCATCCGGAGCCTGTGCTCCGCAACGGGAGAGGCCACAACAGTGAGAGGCCCACATACCACAAAAAGAAAAAAAAAATAATAAAAAATAAAAGTGGCATAGATTTTCTCTAGTCTAGAATGATTTAAATGTGATTTGGCATTGAAGGGGACTGGATTGGGTGGACAAACAGTTCTGTCATTCAATCAGAGAAGTGAGACGACAGTAAAGAGAGTGAGTCCCTTCAGCTTCCTCCAACCCCTCCTCCTAAGGAACTGGTAGATTTTCTCAATTCCTAAGTATTTCTTGGTCCAATTTTCAACCCTTTTTCATTATTTTCTTATGATTTAGATGTGATGTAGATGTGAAGGGGATGGAAGAGATATGATTATGGAATATTAAATTTTATGTCTAATTGTTATTAGAATGTAACTTCCATGAGGGCAGCGGCCTTGCCTGTTTTGTCCACAACTTCATCTGCAGTGCTGAGAACAGTGCCTAACATGCAGTAGTCACTCACTAGAGAGTTACTGAAGTAATTTTATGGTCAGACCATGTATTGGATATGTGTTTATTTTTGGTTTGGAAAATATGGTAACTGTGACCATGTGAATTTGTATTAAACACAATTACTAACACATTTTAATAATTTATTTTATAGTTACTTTGATGGCTTTTCCTAATACCTTAGTTTACTATTTGATCTTCGGTTTGCCATTGGATACTGCTATCGGATGTGAAAAGGTAGCAATGTCTTTTTGGCAAGTTTGATTTAGACTTTGCATTAATTGTTACTTGTCTGGTCTACAAAGAAACCTTGATAATTGACAATTGTATTCAAGTCCTGAAAGAACTCAGAGAGCTGGCGATTAGGGGTACCTTCTAGTTGTCACTTTGATTTTGTTGGAATTGTACTTCAATGCTTTGCCTAGGAGCACTAGGAGAGAGAAAGTTTTCCTTTACAGGCTCCCCGTAGAAAAACTTAATGAGAGTGGGAAAAAAAAAAGGCACCTACTGACTTACTTTTCATCTGGAATTAATGCAATCAGCAAAGTCTAAAGAAGGTAGATAAAGTATGTTTTCATTTCAATGAGATCAAGATTTTAAAAGACTTTGAGCTACTAATCCCTCTTCCTTCTTTCTGTTACTTTTTCCTTTTTCTTCAATTCAATGTATGCATCAAAGCTACATCTCAGACATGACCAGAACAATCAGAAGCAAGGTGAAAATGCACTGCATGATGATTGAACACCATTACTTCACAGAACAGCACAGATCTAAGATGGGGTTCGTAGTAGTGCCCCATCCTGATTACAAACACACCAGGAAGTAGAATGAAAGGCATCAGCTTGGATTAACCTGAGGCTCCTCAGCAGCCATGGAACTTGGTATACTCTTTAATGAGAGGTAAAAACCATTAAAGAATGTCGGGTGCCAGAAAATGGAGGGGACATGACTGTTCTCTGTGGTCAAGACCAGTTTCCATTTATCCTGTCATGGTTTCTGGAAATGACTTTGCATTGACAACTGAGACTATTGCACCTGGGGGAGGCTGGGGGAGTGGGAAAATGCCCAAGAGTTAGGTGCTCTGACTTGCTAATTAGGTTAAATTTAGGCAGTGTGATGTGTTTGTAAGTGAAATGCTGTTACCATAGAAGAGGTAGCTACGAACCCCACAGCAGAAGCAGAAAGAAAACAAAATCAAAACAAGGTATACTGGGGAACTCACAGTTATTTAAATCAACATCAGGCAGTTTTTGCCTTCTATATTGTGGAAATTGGGCTCACTATTTAAATTGAAGATACCAACAGAGTGGAAGAAAATACTAACTTGGAAAATATTTTAGCTTGTGCATTATGGAAAGTGAGCTTTTAGAAATTTAGCTTCTTAGATTGGGTGGACAATCGCTCACCAAATTTTAAAATTGTCAGTTTTAAGCTGGGATATCTAAAGAGGGAGCTTGCTCTGTGGACTTTAGTTTCTCCCCTTCTGGGGTTCAGGGAATCTTAAGTTTTTACTGACTTGGCATGCCACGGAAAATACTTTGAAAAAGGGGATAGATGGAATTAGGGGAGATTTTATTAATATGAGATCTACCCCCAAAGACAGAAGGCCGCATGCCTCTCCCTTGTTTAGTTAAAATTCTGTGTGGCAGTTTGGAGGCAAAAATCTTTACCTGAACTGTCTACCTAATGAAAAGTCAGGTCTAGATAAAAGGGTTTGTGTAGATTGTGGTAGGAGTCTTGGGTAATGAAAGCGTAATGGCTCACGGTGGAAGGCAGTGGAGCAGAGCAGTTAGGAACTCAGGCTCGGGACCACTCTGCTTGGATTTGGGTCCCCACTGTGGGTCCTTGGGCCCTGAGCAAGTTACTTAGTGTCCCAGTTTGGATTTTCTAGGGCATAGACTCTGAGATGAGTTTAGCATACAAGTTACTTACTCTGGAGTGTTATTGGTCTAACACCTGAGGAAAGGAGGGGACAGAAGCAGGACCGGACAGAGAGACAAGTCGGGCAGCCATGTCGCAGAGCTTTGGAGCCAGTACGGCCCTACAGCATTGTCTCGAGCAGGGCAGAGATATCCTCACAGTGGTCAATCATTGGAGGTGGGTCACCCTGAGCGGGGGAGTGACTTTAGTAGAGGCAGCTCTGCTGCTGAGACATCCTTGAAGGGCTGGGAGTGGAAAGCTGTCTGCCAGCAGCTGGGGCAATGGTCCTTCAGGGAAGGGAGATCTGGGTGGCATCAGTGTCCATGACACTTAGCTTCTCTGGGCCTCTGTTTCCTAAGAATATGTATTTAAGAATTAAATGAGATGACACAAGTGCTTAGAACTTGGCTCATGTGGAGTAAATAATTGATTATTGCTGTGTACCAGGTAGAGGTTAAATAATTAGTCCAGGGTCTCCCAGGTGGTAACGTAAGAAAGACCTCCCTAGCCACAGCTGGCTGGACTCCCCTTCCTCCTTACTGGAAAACAGTGTTTCCCCTGTCCTTTTCCTCCCCCTCTCCTTTCCTGCTACAGAGTTCTCTCCTCCCACATATAGCCCCTTTCTCTGGCTTGCCACTTGTCTCTAGTGATGGGCTAGGGCATCTAGTTGGGGCAGGAGAGCTGGAAGGAAGGAGGAGAGGTAAAAACTCTGGACGGCTCTCTGCCTCTCTCTTCCACATTTCAGTCCCCATTCCCATCCCCCCAGGCTCCATTCTTTGTATTTTGTGCCCCATCCTAGGTCCAGAGTGCAATGCTAGAATGTTCTTTTTGGGGTAAGATGTTAGTGCTTTCATCTGAAACTTAGATGAATCTTAACTCTAGTTATTTTTGTATTAAAAGATACATATTGTAGACCTTCTATGGGAAAATCTTTTCCTAGTGCCTCAAACTGACATATGAATGAATGATTAATAAGTTGAGCTGCCTATATATTCTTCCTTCTTGAGTTACAAGTTGAATAGCCAATGAGATTTTTTTCCTTATGATTTCTTTCATCATAAATGCATTGATGCACAGCACTGTAAAGCAACTATACTCCAATAAAAATTAAAAAATAACACTGCAAATGAAAAAATATAAATGCATTGATGGGAAAACTTTTGTAGATAAATTACTATATGCATAGTATTCTAGGGAATACAATGAAGTAAAACAACCTGTATTTTCAAAAAACTTACAGGCTAGTTCAGGGTTGTATTACACAATAAAAACTGGGGCTGAATTTTTAGAAGATTCTGTTTATGTGATACTTAATTCCTCTGGGTTTGCAGCACAAACTTAAAAGTGAACATTTTTAATTGTTGATGTTAAATGCAGCATATATACATTATACAGATGAGAGAGAGAAATAGGAATGTAAATAATTTGTAATAACTAAGCACTCAACCCAATGATGAAATCTATCAGCTGTCCTCAGTCCTACCAAAGCTTTCTCTTCATGACTTTCAGGTTCTCATTCACCCGAGGGTCATAGCAAGTAGAAGGCCATATTTCTACAGCCTCTTTTCTTCTTTTTCTTTCTTCTTCTACAGCCGCCCTCTCACTTATTTCTCCCCAGGGGAAGAAGAATGACAATTTCATTGGTGACGTTGAAGGAGAAAATGGGCATGGACATTCCATTCTTTCTTTTCTTTTTAGGGGAAGGCATGCTCATAAAATGCCTCAGTTCTCCTACCAGAGGGAATCCTGTCCTGGTGCAGTACTTCCTAGAACTCAGTGAGTAAGTCTAATTATGGAATTCAGGGTTGTGAAGCCCACTGACCCATAAATATAAATTACATTTTACAATATCAGCTTAACTCAATCAGTAAGATGTTGATACTGTGTTTGGATTCCATCTGTCTTATTCTTATCAAATTCCCAGTTTGAACTTGATTGGTTCAAAGCCCAGGTGGGAATTAGGCATGTCATTTATCAATCTCCACTTAATACTAAAGGCCAGGTGTTAGAGTTTCCTAAGGCATTAACCGCAGACTCAGACCACTTCATGCTAGATGAATCAACATTTATTTAACAATGCTGTGTGTGTGTGTGTGTGTGTCTGTGTGTGTTTCTTCCAAAGAGAAACTCTTGGGAGGCAGGAATTAGGTAGGAACTGCTAACATGAGTAGAACTTCTTCAATTCACCTGAACAAATTGTTATTAAGCTCCTGAGATGGGCTAGATGGTGCATGAAGCCCAGAGGACATAGACATTAACAGGACATGCCCAAAGAACTTTGGATCCTACAAAAAGTAGTGGCATACCAGAGATAAACCCACGGACCTATGGTCAACTAATCTATGACAAAGGAGGCAAGGATATACAATGGAGAAAAGACAGTCTCTTCAATAAGTGGTGCTGGGAAAACTGGACAGCTACATGTAAAAGAATGAAATTAGAACACCCCCTAACGCCATACACAAAAATAAACTCAAAATGGATTAGAGACTTAATGTAAGACCAGACACTATAAAACTCTTAGAGGAAAACATAGGAAGAGCACTCTTTGACATAAGTCACAGCAAGATCTTTTTTGATCCACCTCCTAGAGTAATGGAAATAAAAACAAAAATAAACAAATGGGACCTAAGAAACTTCAAAGCTTTTGCACAGCAAAGGAAACCATAAACAAGACAAAAAGACAACCCTCAGAATGGGAGAAAATATTTGCAAATGAATCAATGGACAAAGGATTAATCTCCTAAATATATAAACAGCTCATGCAGCTCCATATTAAAAACACAAACAACCCAATCCAAAAATGGGCAGAAGACCTAAATAGACATTTCTCCAAAGAAGACATACAGATGGCTAAGAAGCACATGAAAAGCTGCTCAACATCACTAATTATTAGAGAAATGCAAATCAAAACTACAATGAGGTATCACCTCACACCAGTTAGAATGGGCACCATCAGAAAATCTACAAACAACAAATGCTGGAGAGGGTGTGGAGAAAAGGGAACCCTCTTGCACTGTTGGTGGGAATGTAAATTGATACAGCCACTATGGAGAACAGTATGGAGGTTCCTTAAAAAACTAAAAATAGAATTACCATATGATCCAGCAATCCCACTACTGGGCATATACCCAGAGAAAACCATAATTCAAAAAGACACATGCACTCCAATGTTCATTGCAGCACTGTTTACAATAGCCAGGTCATGGAAGCAACCTAAATGCCCATCAACAGACAAATGGATAAAGAAGATGTGGTACATATATACAATGGAATATTACTCAGCCATTAAAAGGAATGAAATTGGGTCATTTGTTGAGATGTGGATGGATCTAGAGACTGGCAGTCATACAGAGTTAAGTAAGTCAGAAAGAGAAAAACAAATATTGTATATTAACGCATATATGTGGAACCTAGAAAAATGGTACAGATGAACTGGTTTGCAGGGCAGAAATAGAGACACAGATGTAGAGAACAAACGTATGGACACCAAGGGGGGAAAGCTGCGGGGGGTGGGGGTGGGGGTGTAATGAATTGGGAGATTGGGATTGACATGTATACACTGATGTGTAAAAAATTGATGACTAACAAGGACCTGCTGTATAAAAAAATAAATAAAATAAAATTCAAAAGTTAAAAAAAAAATAGTGTCATAGAGGAGTAGAGGGAGGGTCAACCAGGGGTCAGGATGGAAGAGTGGTTATTCTTTTTCTCTATTTATAATACTGTTACTGCATAAGCAGCACTTGGATTAGGCTGTGGGTTCAATTGTCACCCTGGTGACAAGAGTAATGAAAAGTAGTCTGATATTCCTCCTCCCATGCCAAGTTTTGCATAGTGGATATAATAATCATATTGCTTACGTACAGCAGTATAGATGAGATAAAGTATATGTGCCTTGGCACTTGCCTGACTAGGTTCAACTCCTTGCTTTCTAGCTGTGTGACCATGGGTAAGTTACTTACCTCGTCTGTGTCTCTGATTCCTCACATGAGAAACAAGGATGATAATAGTAACTGCATCATAGTGTTATGGTGAGGATAAAGTGAGCTAATACAAGCAGAGTGCTGAGAACAGTGCCTGTCATAGAGGGGTTCTCATAATAGGTTAGCTCCTGTTGTTATTAGTTGTTATCAAGAATGTGTATGTGTGTTGAGAAGTTAGCTAAACTACTCTGTGATATTGCTGGCCATCCACTAACACTTGGGGCCCCAAAGTTCCAGGGATGATCCCGAAAGATGTGAGGGAAATCCCAGGGTGGCTGTCCACTATTACATGGGACCTTGTGGTGGCTGTCCTTGATGAATGGGGGCTGCCAAGAGATCTGGAGAACAATGGTCTCTAATGGTTCTGCCATTGTATCAAAGTGAGACTTTCGTAATTGGTTAAGCTAGCTTCCTAGAAGGAATTGGTACTTCTCTTGTGCCTTTGAGATGTAAATGATCTACCTCTGCTCTCTGGAGCTTTAATTTTATGTGATCTCCAAGAGTAAAAGAGAAAAAGAAAGAGCTTTTAGGTAAACTCTATAGAAATAATTATGTTTTGGGAATGTCTATCTAATATAGTCTCTCCAGATTTTGGTAACTTGAAACTAAACTAAAGTTGAAAGAAGAGAATTCATGGGTCGTTTCAAATAGGATAAAATATTGGAACATTAATTGCTGAGTGGGTCTCAGTTTACCTACCTTTGCCTGCTTAGGAGAGGAAGACTAAAGCATTAAGTTTTCCAATCAGGAAATCACAGTTACTTGCTTCTTGGTTTTTGCTAGAGATTAAGGTTTTCAAGGGTTAGGGTTATAATTGGTTATAATTTCTGTTACCAAGCTTCTTTATCAATTACATTGTGATCAGATGTTTAACTGTGACTTTTTAAGTCTTTTGTCATTTATAGACAGTTATTGTTATACTCTGATGCTTTTGCAAAAGTGCTTCATCTTCAAGAAGATTCATAGGAAGGACATTTTGACCATAACAGGTGTCTGATAAATTTCCGATTATACTGCTGAACTGGGTAAGAACTTAGAGAATCCTATTGGGAGAACTGATGGCTTCATAAAAAGTTAACAAAAGGATTGGTTACTGAGTGAACTGATGAATATGGTTATAATTTATATGGGTTTTGTCTGGAATGTTACTGGTTTTGATCTGTGTTTTCCAGATAGAGGGAAGCCCTTCCCCTCAATTTAGTTTTGACTTACAGCAATTGGGTAAACCACACCTGTGGGGAGAATTAAAATATTTTTCTTTTCTCTCTGCCTGGTCCCTCCAGAAAGTGGACTCTTGGGTTCCAAGCAGCCTTATCAGGCAGATGGGAAAGACTGTCTCCTGGCATGTGCTGGAATCTTGATATTTTGGAGACCTCTAGAAGAGAGAAATACACCAAGGTGAAGCCTTATGACAGGCCTTTGGCATGGCTTTCGGGGCCTTGAGAGGCCCTTTGGGAATTCAGTCTGAGACTCCTGAGGAATTCCCCCTCAGCCAGTTTGCAGGAGTCTATATGGTCAGTTGACTAGTCTTATTTTGCAAACAAATTAGTTTTGATTGGCTGTGTTTGGTGGAGATGAGGGTAATTTTAGAGAGAACAATATTAGGTTTCAGTGGATGTTAAATTCTAGTTCTGTTAATTGTATTTATGAAAGTTCTTGTGTTAGCCATACTTCTGCTCTGATGCTCTGGATGGAAAGAAAATTATCTAGTGAACTTGTCACAGATATAACTACTCTTGAAGTATGACACTACTTGCTTTAAGTCTGCTGCTAAAAGCACATGTAAAATGCTTGTGTGAAAACTGGGTATAAGTGATAAAATGTATGGCCTATATAGTGTTTCCCAATTAACATACCTCTGAGCCTGTTCATGAGATCTGATTAGTTTTCCCCCACCATGAATGACTGGGTGAATATAAAGGAGGCCTAGCACCAAGGAACATGATCTGAACCTGGGGAAGGAGTCAGCACCCCAGCATCACGGGACAAATATTTTGATCATCAGTGCTTTCTACTGGAAGATTTGCAATCAAAAGGAGAAATGATGGAAAAATCTGCACATATTGAGGTTTGGGGAAGTCATTCTGGCTTATACATGGTTTAACTTAAATTTTACTGACCAGAGCAGCCTGTTTTGTGGCCTTTCAGACATGTATTGTACATCTGCTTTGGCCATTGAGGAAGGGAATGCATTTGAAAGTCAAAATGGAGTAACTGGGCTTCTCTAGTGGTGCAGTGGTTGGGAGTCCGCCTGCCGATGCAGGGGACATGGGCTCGTGCCCCGGTCTGGGAAGATCCCACATGCCGCGGAGCGGCTGGGCCTGTGAGCCATGGCCGCTGAGCCTGTGCGTCCGGAGCCTGTGCTCCGCAACGGGAGAGGCCACAACAGTGAGAGGCCCGTGTACCGCAAAAAAAAAAAAAAAAGGAGTAACTGTGGTTCAGATATCCAAGGTAAAATGAGGTGGCCATTGTATATGTGATTTTGGACACGTTCCTGTATTACTGAAAACTTGAGTTTTCTGAACTGTTTTGCAGACCAGGACAAAACCACAGGCAGGTGTGGCATTATCTCACATGGGGTTACTGCTTGTATTTTGCTTAATGGTCATAATCTTCCCATGTTGTGCCTGTTAGATGTCTTACATTTCGTCTGAGGGAGGAAATCTATTCAAGGACTGAGCCACAACACTGACTTCACTGGGAAATGAGTGTAACTGCTGGGTTTACAGCGAGATGCCATTTTCCTCCTCTGGACTTCCATGAAAACTTGATCCAGCTACTGTGGCTATGTGGGGACTACTGACCGTGGGGGAGACTTCACCACCTTCCCGTTCCACATGCCAACACATCAGAAGGAGCCCTGTTGGTGAAAGTTGCTGTACAACTGACTGCTCATGGCCCCCCTGGGCTATGCTATGTGCGCAGAGTGGAATAGGCTGGCTTCTGGATACACAAGTCCAACTATTGGGATTAACTCTTTTTTGTTTGGGAAGATGTAATGGGTCCACCCCTAATGGGACCCAACATAACATGGGTTGGCAGACCTAAATTTTGACTGCTGACTCCTGGATAGGCCACCAGAATGTTTCTTTTAAAACCAAGCCTTCCCCTCCCCATGGGGGTGGCTATGGGTTTGTGAAAACTAGGGGTGGCCTTACCTTCCTTGTAACTGGACAGGACACTGCTGCTATTGACTCCCTTTCCATTGACCCGGTAAATG
Organism: Mesoplodon densirostris; assembly: GCF_025265405.1. NCBI lineage: Eukaryota > Metazoa > Chordata > Mammalia > Artiodactyla > Ziphiidae > Mesoplodon > Mesoplodon densirostris. The sequence continues at coordinate 99,580,201 of NC_082663.1, read as the reverse complement.
CTTGGCTCCAAAATGTGCCCACATCCTGGAAAAATGACTGTCCTGAGTATACTAGGTATCTTACTCTTGATGCTCTCTGGCTGCTGCTGTCTGTATTGTATTGTGGCATCTGGTTGCAGTGACCTTAGGGAATTGCGGAAGAGGGGCGGACCAAGATGGTAAGGGTCATGCAGGGTATGGAGGGGTAGAGTGTGTGGTCAGGCCTCTCAAGATGGCTGTTGTCTTGCTCTCTGTACATCCCCCCGCCCTACCAGTGCCTGCTTCACCTATACCCTAAGCACTCTACTGACCTTCCTACTTGTCCCAGGCCCCAGCTGGTGCTTATTCTCATCAAAGGGGCGGTGAGGGGCGTGCCCTTCTACTGGTTTCCCGGGTAACTAATGAGCCCACCTGAAGTCAATTCCTCTATAACTGGTAATCTCCCCTTCCCCCGGAGGGATGACTGCCACCATGTCCTGCCCGCCATCTGCTACAAGCAGTAAGGTGATGCTCCAGGACCCTGATTCAGATGTGTAAGTTCCCCCATCCATTAAACCATTGATGTCTCTGAAAAAAAAATCAACTTGTGGCAGTGAGAGACACAGTAGCTTGCCACAGTGGTTTGCAGTTTAGCCAAATCCCACTTGTTTTAGATGAGTGGTGAAACACAAGGTCAAACCTTAATCTTCTTTATTCAATTGGGAGCTACAGATATTTGTTTCAAATGCTCATTCTGATTGTGTTTGAAAATTTGGACAAACTCCTTATCATTGAATTTAAAAAGCTGTTGATTGAATGCCTAATGGGTACATGGGTCCATTCCAGGAACTTAGTTATTATGTAGTTTAACCTAATAATAACCATTTGAGGTAGATGTGTTATTATCTTGGTTTGATAGATAAGAAAATTAAAGTTTAGAATCTTTCTAAAAAGGCAGTAAGACAGAAGTTGCTAGAATTTGAACTCAGGTCTTCTATAAGAGTTCTTAAAAGATACACAGATTTAATGAGGTCATTCCATGTATTATTAGCACATTGTCTACTACTTTCATGAATTTTAGAAATGCAGATAATCACCAAGAAGAAAATAAAAATCACCCATAATATCACAACTCAGTAATAGCCACTATTTAAAATTTGGAGTATTTTCATCTGGTTTTACTGCATATGTATATGTTTGTTTTTTCCCACAAAAGTGAACTTCTGCATTCTATGTTATTTTAAAACCCCCCTTTAAATAATATGTTATGAAGGTTTTATTCCATATTAACAAATAGTTTTCTAAAACTTGATTTTAAATAGTCACATTTCATCAGTGGATGAAGAAAGCCCTTATTATTCAAATGTATGTTTCCCATTTTGCTTTATTTTAAACAATGATGCCATAAACATCTTTGTATATAATTCTTGTGCATATCTCTATTCCCTTAGAGTAGACTTTAGAAGAATAATTGCTATATAAGAGGTTATTCCAGTTATCTATTGCTGTGTAACAAACCAACCCCAAACTTAGCCGCATTAAATAACCACCATTTTATTATGCCCATGGATGCTTGTCAGTTAGGAATTCAGAGAGGACACAGCAGGGGTGGTTGTTTTCTGCTGTATGATGTCTGAGATCTCGGCCAGGAGACTCAAATGCTGGGCTCATCTAGGACTGTTGACTGTTGTTCTACATGTGGTCTCTCCAGCCTGGTGATCTCAGTGTAGTGCTTCTATGACTCGGCTCAGGGCTCCAAGAGTTGTCAGTGGAACATGGCAGATGTACATGGGCTTTATGAACTAGGCTTGAAGGTCACTTGATGTCATTTTTGCTGTACTCCTTTGGTTGAAGCAGTCACAATCCTGCCCCAATTCAGGGAGGAGAGGATATAGATCCCTACTCCTTCCACTCAATGGAAGGAGTGTCAAAGAATTTACAGTCATGTTTCAAAACTACCAGAGAAGATATAAACCACTTGCAAGATTTTGACATATATTATCAGGTTGCCCCCCAGAAATGTTATATAAACCAACACTTTTTCCCATAGTGTCTGATAGTATACACTTACCCACTCTGGATATTACAATTTTAAGAGATATTTGTCAATTTGATAGGCAAAAGCTAGTATATCATGTTGCTGTAATTTTCAAATATCTGAATACTAGTGAGATTTGTATGTATTTTTTTCAGTCACTTGTCAAAATTTTATGTAAATTTTCTATTTTTTGCTTTATTTTTCTGTTGGAGTAGTCATCTTTTTTCTCATTAGTTTGGTAGGTGTTGTTTACATATTGAGACTAAATCAAGGTGTTCTGATTCTAAATTGAGTTCTTTTGCCACCACTCCTTAGCAACTCTAATGAATAAACATTTTTAGTACTATGTGTAAGGCACTGTTTACTTGTAATCCAGACTCTGCCTCTTCCAGCTATGTGACTTGAACAATTAAATTACACCTTCTGGACCTTGGTTTTGTCTCCTGTAATACTGGGATATTAATATTCCTATCTCATTGGTTATTGTGAAGCTTCAGTAATGTAAATGCTTAGAAGAAGGCTTATTACATGCTAAGTGTCCAATAAGTGGTTATTCTTAGTATTATTACTGTCACCATAATGGTTGAATATGAGACAGATATTTGTGAGTATTCTAGCTATTATTTCTTTTTTTTTTTTTTTTCTTTTGCCGTACGCGGGCCTCTCACTTCTGTGGCCTCTCCCACCGTGGAGCACAGGCTCCGGATGCACAGGCTCAGCGGCCATGGCTCACGGGCCCAGCTGCTCCTCGGCATGTGGGATCCTCCCGGACCGGGGCACAAACCCATGTCTCCTGCATCGGCAGGGGGACTGTCAACCACTGCGCCACCAGGGAAGCCCCATCTAGCGATTATTTCTATTGTCCGATTTGTAACTGTGTAACTGAGGATCTGTAGTCATGTCAAAGGCACTTGGCTTTTGAATTCAAAAGAGTCATGGTTACTCTGAGAAAGATTTCATTTTTGCTTATTATTTTTTAATTTTTTTTATTGGAGTGTAATTGTTTTACAATGGTGTGTTAGTTTCTGCTTTATAACAAAGTGCATCAGCTATACGTATACATATATCCCCATATCTCCTCCCTCTTGCGTCTCCCTCCCACCCTCCCCATCCCACCCCTCTAGGTGGTCACAAAGCACGAGCTGCTCTCCCTGTGCTATGCGACTGCTTCCCACTATTTGCTTATTATTTTAAACTTGGTTCTCAAGTTTCCCAAAGGAGGAAAGTCACTAACAATGCAGGATGGGCTCTGGAACAGGGTTGTAGGGGCATCTTAGTTAATGGGTGAGACACTTGGAAATAATCACCGTTCTTGATTGCCATGCCAATGTAATTAGAAAAGTGGGCGGGGCACTCATTTGTTTATGAAACTCCTGAGACAAAAACTAAATTTGATGGCATTTCCTCTGCTTCTTTCATTTGTCTCTCAATTCCATCAGACTGATTGAGCACAGAAATGAGCATTGTGGAGTGCATTGTAGGGCAGCACTGATGAAAGAAAAATAAAACCGTTTCTTTAGAAGGATAAGTCCCAAAGGACACTCATTGTTTCGAATCAGGAGAGGCTCTGGAAACAAAAGGCCAGGGCCTGGGTCTGAAGTGACCGAAGGCAGGGCTCAGTCCTCAGGCTCTGGTTACTTCCAAGTGGGTACCTTCCTCCCCCATCCAGCACATCCTTCTTGTGCTCTTTCCTTTCAGAGCCTCAAGGGGGTGTTGGAGCGCCATGCTTTGGTGGATGGGAGATGGGGGATGGGGAGGAGGTACCACCCCAGGGCACTGAACATTTGTTGTCTCCAAAGAGGGCTTCTCTGGCTTCAGCCCAGCTGTCCCTGTGTGATAACCACCATGGCTAATACTACAGTGATGAGCCACTTTGTGTCTCCGCCTCACCGCCTCTGATCACTGTGAAATATGAGTTAGGGGAGTTTTCTGTAACAAATGCCCGCTTGACTGAGCCCCTATTCAGGCATCCGGTGTCAGCACTTGTCCCAGACAGCCGCTTCAGCTGCTCCAGCCAGACAGTGACAGATTCAGCCTCCTGCTTAGACTGTCAGGGGAGTCCCCCCCTCAGGCTTGGGCTTGTTACAGGGCTCTGGGCCACACCTGTGCTTCCAAATGTCAGTGAGCATGAGAGCCAGCCGCTTTCCACCACCCCTCTTGTCAAGGTCAGCTGGCATGATGGGGGAGGGGACCTCCTGAATTGAGACAGACCTGCGTCTTTTGTCCTTTGCCCCTGCTTCATCAGGCAGGCCTTTTAATACCAACGGCCCAGGACTTGTCAAAGAAAGCATTTGAGGGGATCTTGGGTAAAAACCAAAAACCAAAAACCGAAAAAACTTGCCTGGAGATAATTAGTCCAGGCAAGTTTACTTCTTTGAAGTATCCTTTCCAAGTTCTCTTTAATATTATCTGGTTAGTCTTGGTTGATACGAAGGGAAGGAGAGCAAAGCTAGTTATACGTGGTAAGAAAGAAAGGGTTCACGTTAGTGAACTTTTGAGATTATGCCAGGGTTGGCCATATGGTGATCATAATGATGATTTATAAATCAGAAGTTGCAATCTGATGGCTCATGGATTGAATTTGGCACAAAGGATTTTTATTTGGCCTCTATTGTTTGTTCATTTTTAATAGAACTTGATGCTAATATTTAGAATTCAGAATATTTCACATACAAATGTGATTTCTGGCTTCTTTTTAAAAAACTAAGCTCGACAACACTGGGCTTGCATTCTTGCCTAGGGACAATTGGAGTAAACCATGTTGTTGTCCCTGCTGACGTTAGAGAGGACACAAACTCTTTAGTTTGCCACAGTCCTCACCTCTCCCTATTGTTACACCCAACCTGCTTCTCTTATTTCTATCCTATGGATGATCCCTATAGATATTTGAGCTAGTGATCCCTGGTATGAAGGCTGCACTTCAGTTCTATACTTAATGTTTAATGAACTCTATCTAGTAAGTGCCCCCCAACCCTACCCCGACTGAGATGATATGTGATGTGGCATTTCTTGGACTGTCATGATTTAAATGCAATGAATAATAGGAAGGAAAAAAAATGGTGGTTTTATTGATATGTGAGGACTGTAGTTCACCATTGCTGGGCCTTAGCTCTGGACTTTAGATGTATGTCCCATAAGTGATAAACTTTGGGACAAGTTTGGTGTTTCTACTGAAAGGGGAAGAGAAATAGAGTAATTGAAAACTATTATGTTATCTCATTTTTAATCCTTACAAAAGTCTTTCCAAGTTAGTGATATGGTCTCCTTTCCATGAGTGAGGAAATGGAGCTCAGTGTTAAGAACCCTTCTCAATGCTTAAAAGCTGGAAATTAAGGGAACCTGGACTTACATTTATGTAAAAGTCCTTGCTCTCCTCTACAACAAATTGCCCGACCCAATGGAATCCTGTGGCATCTATTTAGGCTAAAAGTCAGGTATAGCTGAAGAGATAATGTATACTAGCTTCATCAAATAGGCTGCATTTGGACTTTAGAAGCCTGTGTCTAAGAGCCTCTGATAATTTTTAAAAAATGAAAATGCCTTATTCATGATGAGGATTTTTTTCCTTAAAATAATTTTTTTAACCTACATGATATGCAGATCAAAATGGTGCTTTACTGAATTTGACAATGAAAATAATAAGAGCAAACATTACAGAGCACTTACTATGTGTTTATATAGATTACCTTATTTAACCCTCTCAACACCCATACAAGATAGGTAAAATATTATCCCTATTTTATGGATGAGGAGACTGAGGCACAGAGAGATAATGCTGAGAGACTGGAGTAAACTACTTGATAAACCATTGGGTATGTTGGGATCAGAATCAACTCAGCTTAGCCTTCTACCTTTCTGACCACTGATGAATACTAGCCAAGATATTGGACATGCTGTAACCACTGTCTTTCTATCATCTACATAGCTGTGCACATCAGCTGTCTCCTGTTCTCCAAGCGTAATACTGAAAAAACCCTTGAGTGTTTGTTTGTCCAAATAGAAATCTTGAAAGTGCTTCCACAAATGATGGCTTAGAAGGTCATTAGCAGTTCTGATAGCTTTAAATAAATTGTTTTGAAATGATTGCTAGGGATGGATCTCTTATGGTTAAGTGTTATGTTGTGGGAATTGTCTGAATTTTCAAATATAATGAGTTTTATGGATCATAAGAAAAAAGTGTTTTGGATGATAATAACTCTACTGTGCTAAGTTTGCTGTTTGAAGTCTGCATAGATTGGGTTAGTTTAAATGTTTGAAGTATTTGAATAAAATGCATTTGAGGTATAGGAAGGTGATTAAGTTCTCTCTATGCCTGTCACTGAGGGACATTACAGGGCTATGCTGCGCAGCATGAAGTAGAGAAGTTACATGGAATATGTTTGAAAGTCTAGTCCCTGATGCCTATCGTTGAAGAATTTCTTGCGGCCATTTGCTCTTAAGGCAGTTGGAGGCTGGTCTATGTCTTTTGGGGCCCAGAGCCCAGTGACCACTCTGACACTTTGCTGTCACAGAGAACACATGAGCAACAGTTATGTTAGCCTGCTTTTCCTATTATTCCTCCCCATTCCTGGGCTAAGTTGGGATCTAAGAGGTGTCTATAAAGCTTGTGTGCATACAGCCACACAACTGGCTACTGTGCATTCCCTTGTTGTGACCAAAGTCATTTTGTTTGGGGGAGTAATTAGGTAGAAAATGACCTGAGCAGCTCATGGTAAAGGCATTATGAAACCTCTCACTACAGATTTAAATGGTAGCCATATGACATAATCTCCTACCCTCTCTAGAGACAGAATGGATTTGAATAATCAGAAAAGCTATGCTTACCCTAAGTTTTATCTCTGCTGGTTCAGTAGAAACTGGGCTGAACTCAGTATTTTTTGTGCTATTACACGCTGTGTTTCCTTGTGGGCTACTTTCCCCTGACAGTATCCTACATCTCAATATTCCCATAGTTAATCTCAGGCCTTTTCTCATTGCTTCCCTTCTATATGCTCCTGGATGATTTTGTTTAAAAACCACCTATGTTGGGCTTCCCTGGTGGCGCAGTGGTTGAGAGTCCACCTGCCGATGCAGGGGACACGGGTTCGTGCTCCGGTCCAGAGGGTCCCACATGTCATGGAGCGGCTAAGCCCGTGAGCCATGGCCGCTGAGCCTGCGCGTCTGGAGCCTGTGCTCCGCAATGGGAGAGGCCACAACAGTGAGAGGCCCGCGTACCACAAAAAACAAAACAAAACAAACAAAAAAACCACCTATGTTGGGGCTTCCCTGGTGGCGCAGTGGTTGAGAGTCCGCCTGCCGATGCAGGGGACACGTGTTCGTGCCCCAGTCCGGGAAGATCCCATATGCCATGGAGCGGCTGGGCCCGTGAGCCATGGCTGCTGAGCCTGTGCGTCCGGAGCCTGTGCTCCACAAGGGGAGAGGCCACAACAGTGAGAGGCCCCATTTCAAACAAAGAAACAAAAAAAAATACAAAAAAACCCACCTATGTCTTTAGCTTGAACATTAAAAGCTGTTGACTCCTAAAGAAAACAACTTCAGACCTTTTCTTTCCCCTGAGCTGGAGTCCTGTATTACCTATCCCTGTAGATATTCCATTGGCTTCTCAAAAGCATTAGGCTTTAAACTAAGCTCATTACCTTCCTTACTATCTCACCTGCTCCTCTCTTCTGCATTTCTTACTTGTGTGATGTATGTATCAAACTTCATTATACATAAATTTTGACCCATTAAATGTAGGATGGCGTGAGGAATCAACATTGTTTGCAAACACCTCTAGTGGTTCTGATGTTTGTGGTCCACATACAACACTGAGAAAAGCAGCTTAATGAATGTGCCCCTTTCCACCTCATCATATGAACTAGAAATCGTGGAATCATCCTAGACTCATCCTTCTGCTCAACTCACGTCCACTTCCCCAGTGTGTTTTAAATCAACCCCTTTCTCTCTACTGCCGGTACTGCCCCCTTTATTCTATCCTAGATCATCCCAACCAAATCTTCTTTCTCCATGGCTCGCTCTTGTCCCCTTTAATCCACTTTCTACCATGCCACGAGGGTGATCGTTCCAAAATGCAAATATCATATTGCTACTTCCCTTCTCAAAAGTTTTCAGTGCCTTTCTATTCTGAAGGATAAAGGTAAACTTTTTAGCATAGTATATTAATTCTTTCATGATCAGACCCTGGCATACACATCCAGCTTCATCTTTCTTTCAGTCTCTTATTTCAACCCACATTCCAAATACATCAAGCCATTTGCAAGGCTGAACATTTTTTAGTTTCTGTATCCTCTGTGCTACTATGCCGGATAATCTTTGTGCTTCAAATACCCTTCCTTTTTTTTGGCTGGCCAAATTTTACTGTCATCCAGTGAATCAAGTCAAGCATTTCCAACTTGGGGAAGACTTCCGTGACCTTGGGTGACTGACTTAAATATGTCTCTCGTTAAATTTCTTTAGAAGTCTGTGTCTATAGATAGCAGAGCAGTTATTAGAGTGTGATATTTATTGGTTGACTTCTTTAAAACTAGAATGTGACTTTCTTGAGAGCCTTGATTGTATCTTCAATTTCTCTGTGTCCAGTACCTATCACAGTACCTGGCATTTAGTAGGCATACAAAAGATACTTGAGAATGAATGAATGGCCAAATATTTTTAAACACTTTGGTAAGATTGTAGCCACATTGATATTCAGAATGCGAAGAAATGTCCTTTCAACATGGCCCTTGCAACATAGGTGACTCTCTTGCCTTAGCAATGGAAAGTTTCCATCAGTTTCATTTTGGTTCCTCCCAGGATGGGGAAGTATATGTGAAGATCAGCTTATTACTTTGTTACCCTTCCCAAAGTTGTTTTTGCCAGGTCCAAGTTCTTAGAGTATACAAAGGAAGCTGTTTTCCACTGCTAAAATGAAAATCCAACCAGAGCATTCAAGGTGATTTTAACATGTGGATTTCAAGCCTAATTTGTACCAAATCAAATGGAAATTTCAGAGACTCTGCTTTCAGTTCAGTATAAGCCGTTGGATTTTCCAGAACAAGAGGGTGGGCTCCAAGTAGCAAAATCACTTCTCCTCACTGGAACTCATACAGAAGCCAGGCTGTTGTAAAAGTGATTCCTCCTTTTGGGTGGGAGTCTGGGGTCAATGGCAACTTGCTTATTTAAACATTGTTTTATTCAAACATTGTGCTCTCTTGTTTCTTATTAAGTATAGTAATTCAGTCCACATTCAACTGTGTTTATTGAACAACTATAAAGACTCTGTAATTGTGTCACAGGCTTTGTGTTCAAAGAGGAACGGGTCACTGTCGCTATCATAGAGGAGACAGCATCTAAACAAACAACCTAGCCTTAGAAGTCCCTTGCTGACAATTTCTCAAAGTCCTCCTCCACATCAAACAAATAAGAACAGAGTTGGAAGTCAGGATGAAAGAAACTTCTGTTTTCTGTTGTGAGAAAAAAATTTCCTTAAGGAATGCTGACATCTGCAGTGTTTTAAGTGAGAATGTACCAGTGGTCTGCAGACACCTCATTTTGTTTTCTTAGAAAAGAACATTTCAGAGGATAAGTATGTTTGTTTGATATAATAAAGGTGACCCTAGAAAAATTCATGTTCTCAGAACAAGAAAACCAGTGTGGCTTCTGTCTAACTGAGGCTTCTGGGTGGAGGGCAGGCTAGAAGAAACTGCCTCAGGCAGAGCTACACTGTGAAAGGCTGGGGAGTGGGCTCAGTGTCTTTGAGAGCAGCCTCAGAAGAAAGATGTGATCAAGTGAAGTGGTAAGTAGGATCTACTAGGATATATCTTTGGTTAATTGAGAATTGTGTCATCTGAATCCTACTTTAGATTTTAAAAGTATGCCATTCTTCTAGTTTAAAAATCGTTTTTCAAAAGAAATTAGTTAAGGAAACTTGCACAAGCCTCTTAGATAGCCTCATCCACTAGAGGGCAGACAGCAGAAGCAAGAAGAACTACAATCCTGCAGGCTGTGGAACAAAAACCACATTCACAGAAAGATAGACAAGATGAAAAGGCAGAGGGCTATGTACCAGATGAAGGAACAAGATAAAACCCCAGAGAAACAACAAAATGAAGTGGAGATAGGCAACCTTCCAGAAAAAGAATTCACAATAATGATAGTGAAGATGATCCAGGACCTCGGAAAAAGAATGGAGGCAAAGATTGAGAAGATGCAAGTAATGTTTAACAAAGACCTAGAAGAATTAAAGAACAAACAAACAGAGATGAACAATACAATAATTGAAATGAAAAATACACTAGAAGGAATGAATAGCAGAATAACTGAGGCAGAAGAACGGATAAGTGACCTGGAAGACAGAATGGTGGAATTCACTGATGCGGAATAGAATAAAGAAAAAAGAATGAAAAGAAATGAAGACAACCTAAGAGACCTCTGGGACAACATTAAACGCAGCAACATTCACATTATAGGGGTCCCAGAGGAGAAGAGAGAGAGAAGGGACCTGAGAAAATATTTGAAGAGATTACAGTTGAAAACTTCTCAAATAAACAATCTAACCTTACATCTAAGGGAACTAGAGAAAGAAGAATCAACAAAGCCCAAAGTTATCAGAAGGAAAGAAATCATAAAGATCAGAACAGAAGGGCTACCCTGGTGGCGCAGTGGTTGAGAGTCCGCCTGCCGGTGCAGGGGATGCGGGTTCGTGGGCCGGTCTGGGAAGATCCCACATGCCACGGAGCGGCTGGGCCCATGAGCCATGGCTGCTGAGCCTGTGTGTCCGGAGCCTGTGCTCCGCAACGGGAGAGGCCACAGCAGTGAGAGGCCCGCGTACCACAAAAAAAAAAAAAAAAAAAAAAAGATCAGAACAGAAATAAATGAAATATAAACAAAGAAAACAATAGCAAAGTTCAATAAAACTAAAAGCTGGTTATTTCAGAAGATAAAATTGATAAACCTTTAGCTAAACTCATCAAGAAAAAGAGGAAGAGGACTCAAATCAATAAAATTAGAAATGAAAAAGGAGAAGTTACAACAGTCACCGCAGAAATACACAGCATCCTAAGAGGCTACTACAAGCAACTCTTTGCCAATAAAATGGACAACCTGGAAGAAATGGACAAATTCTTAGAAAGGTATACCTTCCAAGACTGAACCATGAAAAAATATAAAATATGAACAGACCAATCACAAGTAATGAAATTGAAATTGTGATTAAAAATCGTCCAACAAACAAAAGTCCAGGACCAGATGGCTTCACAGGTGAATTCTATCAAACATTTAGAGAAGAGCTATTACCCATCCTTCTCAAACTCTTCCAAAACATTTCAGAGGAAGGAACACTCCCAAACTCATTCTATGAGGCCACCATCAACCTGATACCAAAACCAGACAAAAATACTACAAAAAAAGAAAACTATAGACCAATATCACTGATGAATATAGATGCAAAAATCCTCAACAAAATACTAGCAAACAGAATCCAACAACACATTAAAAGGATCATGCACCATGATCAAGTGGGATTTATCCCAGTGATGCAAGGATTCTTCAATATATGCAAATCAATCAATGTCATAAACCATATTAACAAATTGAAGAATAAAAACCATATGATTATCTCAATAGATGCAGAAAAAGCTTTTGACAAAATTCAACACCCATTTATTATAAAAACTCTCCAGAAAGTGGGCATAGAGGGAACCTACCTCAACATAATAAAGGCCATATATGACAAACCCACAGGAAACATCATTCTCAATGGTGAAAACCTGAAAACATTTCCTCTAAGATCAGGAACATGACAAGGATGTCCACTCCATCACATTATTCAATATAGTTTTGGAAGTCCTAGCCATGACAATCAGAGAAGAAAAAGAAATAAAAGGAATACAAATTGGAAAAGAAGAAGTAAAACTGTCACTGTTTGCAGATGACATGATACTATACATAGGGAATCCTAAAGATTCCACCAGAAAACTACTAGAGCTAATCAAGGAATTTGGTAAACTTGCAGGATACACAATTAATGCACAGAAATCTCTTGCATTCCTATACACTAATGATGAAAAGTCTGAAAGAGAAATTAAGGAAACACTCCCATTTACCACTGCAACAAAAAGAATAAAATACCTCGGAAAAACCTACCTAAGGAGACAAAAGACCTCTATGCAGAAAACTATAAGACACTGATGAAAGTAATTAAAGATGATACCAACAGATGGAGAGATATACCATGTTCTTGGATTGGAAGAATCAATATTGTGAAAATGACTATAGTACTCAAAGCAATCTACAGATTCAATGCAATCCCTATCAAATTACCAATGGCATTTTTTATGGAACTAGAACAAAAAACCTTAAAATGTGTATAGAGACACAAAAGCCCCAAATAGCCAAAGCAGTCCTGAGGGAAAAAAACGAATCTGGAGGAATCAGACTCCCTGACTTCACACTATACTACAAAGTTACAGTAATCAAGACAATATGGTACTGGCACAAAAACAGAAACATAGATCAATGGAACAAGATAGAAAGCCCAGAGATAAACCCATGCACCTATGGTCAACTAATCTATGACAAAGGAGGCAAAAATATACAATGGAGAAAAGACAGCATCTTCAATAAGTGCTGCTGGGAAAACTGGACAGCTACGTGTAAAAGAATGAAATTAGAACACTCCCTAACACCATACAGAAAAATAAACTCAAAATGGATTAGAGACCTAAATGTAAGACTGGACACTGTAAAACTCAGAGGAAAACACAGGAAGAACACTCTTTGACATTATTTAGAGCAAGATTTTTTTGATCCACCTCCTAGAGTAATGGAAATAAAAACAAAAATAAACAAATGGGACCTAATGAAACTTAAAGCTTTTTCACAGCATAGGAAATCATAAACAAGACAAAAAGACAACCCTCAGAACAGGAGAAAATATTTGCAAATGAATCAATGGTCAAAGAATTAATCTCCAAAATATATAAACAGCTCATGCAGCTCAATACTAAAAAAAGCAAACAACCCAATCCAAAATGGGGTGAAGACATTTCTGCAAAGAAGACATACAGATGGCTAAGAATCACATGAAAAGCTGCTCAACATCACTATTTATTAGAGAAATTCAAATCAAAACTACAGTGAGATATCACCTCACACCAGTTAGAATGGGCATCATTGGAAAGTCTACAGACAACAAATGCTGGAGAGGGTGTGGAGAAAAGGGAACCCTCTTGCACTGTTGGTGGGAATGTAAATTGATACAGCCAGTATGGAGAACAGTGTGGAGGTTCCTTAAAAAACTAAAAATAGAATTACCATATGACCCAGAAATCTCACTACTGGGCATATACCCTGAGAAAACCATAATTCAAAAAGACACATGCACCCCAATGTTTATTGCAGCACTATTTACAGTAACCAGGTCATGGAAGCAATCTAAATGTCCATTGACAGATGAATGGATAAAGAAGATGTGGTACATATATACAATGGAATATTATTCTGCTATAAAAAATGAAATTGAGTTATTTGTAGTGAAGTGGATTGACCTAGAGACTGTCATACAGAGTGAAGTAAGTCAGAAAGAGAAAAACAAATATCGTATATTAATACATATATGTGGAACCTAGAAAAATTGTACAGATGAACTGGTTTCCAGGGCAGAAATTGAGATAGAGATGTAGAGAACAAACATATGGACACAAAGGGGAGAAAGCGGCAGGGGGGTGGGGGTGGGGGTGCGATGAATTGGGCGATTGGGATTGACATGTATACACTGATGTGTACAAAATTGATGATTAATAAGAACCTGCTCTATAAAAAAAAAAAGAAGTTAGTTAAGCTTACTCTATGAAATGATGAGAAATGGTAACTTTAAATAAAGGGGAAGAAAATAGTACAATTGGTTATGTTTCTTAGCCTCATATCAAACTTATTTATGATTTTCCCCCCAGAGAGCAATAATTCTATTCTTTTCTCCATAAAATACATTTATGTCACTGATGAGTTGTCTTCAGATTCTTTCTCTAAATAGGGTATTCCTTGAATATGATATTACCCATTCAAACATCTGATGTTTTCAGGATATTTCTGGAGGCAGAGTTGCTCTGTTTCTTCATACGCTGGGGAGCAGGACATATGTAAGAGTTTCCAGCATTGCTGTCTCCTGGAGGAAGCTGTCTTTTGAGCGACCGTGGGTGATTAGATGATGGAAGGCAAAGAATTTTGCTTGCCTGGAACTAGGCCCAGAGGAATGGATTGTGTGGCTGCCCCCCACCCAGGAGCCAGCAGAGCCTCTACCAGGGAGTAGAACTTTTAGAACATAGGAAAAGTCTCAGAAAGATTATTTTGAACAGGGGAACTTACATTTTTTCAAAATTTATGAAAAATTTAACTCTTGTTTTTGTCAATACCCAGGGCAGGAGTTGGGTTCAGTAGGATCCTTGGTAACTTTATTAAGGTCAATCACTCAGGACTTCCTATTGAACTAAAAGTGTAGCATAACATCATTCATTCTTAGAGGGACCCCTCAACCAGCTGGTGCTGAACAATCAGGGACTCCAGATTATTCCTCGTCTGTCCAGTACCAGCGGCCAACTTACTTCCTTCTGCTCGCATGTCACTGTAGCATGGAAAGAAGCTGGGAGTTGAATTCAGCTTCCAGATAGAATATTTGTAAAATTCAGTCTACTCAGTTTCGCCAAATGCAGCAATTTGGATTATAGTATACTGTTAAAATAAATCTCCATAGGAAGCAAATGTGATACTATGACTTTATGTCAGTTATTGTCCTACAGATTATAGTATTATCATATATCAACTTGTCATAAATTACTCAATAAATCACCTATAGAACTTAGAGGGGCGAACCCAAGATTTGTCTTGTTGCTCTTTATTATGATAAATCATAAAGGCGTTCTGAGGGTACTATGATGGCATAGTTAGACTGGTTATCCATGCCCATCCTTTCAACACAGAATAAGAAGACTTTGAAAAAACAGTGTGAAATCCTTAGAGTGCGTCTCTACATAATATGATAAACCCTGCAGAATAGGTTAAAGATGGGGTTTCCTTTGGAGAGAACACTACAGTTGTACTACTGAATTTTCGTTTGATTTGAGGCTAGAGTCTTAAGGATCCTACCCCCCAAAGAAGAAATTATCCCCTTTATGGTGGATTCTTGGTTTTTGGTGTTTATGAGCTTCTGTGGGGGCACTTAGGGATCTAGGTATTATTCAGGCTGGGATTCTGATTGTCAACCAGGAAACCACTTAGGTTCTGTGGGTGCCATTCCCTTATCTTTAAAGGAGAGAAGGTTGAATTGGATGCTTTATTAGATATCTTCTTGATGCAAAGTTCACCTTAGTTATAGGGAAGTCGTTTACTCACTGTGATACAGATTCACTTTCCTGTCATTCACTCATTTAATAGATATTTATAGACTATGTACTTAAGTTTTAAGTACTATGTTAGGTTACGGGATATGCCTATATTGGTGAATAGCAGAGTCTTGCTTCCAAGGAGCCCAGTGTATAATAATATATATGTGGAGAGTGGGGGTGATAACTGATACAGATGAATCAATAACAAGTATACAGTGTAATGTATGATAATGAAGTGTCTGGTGCCTTGGAAATGCAAAGGAGGGATATCTCACTTAGTCTTTGGAGGTGGGAATAGATATAGATGGCTTCCAGGAGGAAATGACATTTATTTATTTAATGTTAAAATAATAATAAACATTTATTATTATTTTTATATGTTAACATTAAAAAATTTTTTTAAACATCTTTATTGGAGTATAATTGTTTTACAGTAGTGTGTTGGTTTCTGCTTTATAAAAAAGTGAATCAGCTACACATATACATATATCCCCATATCTCCTCCCTCTTGTGTCTCCCTCCCACCCTCCCTATCCCACCCCTCTAGGTGGTCACAAAGCACCGAGCTGATCTCCCTGTGCTATGCAGCTGGTTCCCACTAGCTATCTATTTTACATTTGGTAGTGTATATATGTCCATGCCACTCTCTCACTTTGTCACAGCTTACCCTTCCGCCTCCCCACATCCTCAAGTCCATTCTCTAGTAGGTCTGTGTCTTTATTCCCATCGACTCCTAGGTTCTTCATGACCTTTTTTTTTTCTTCTTAGATTCCATATATATGTGTTAGCATATGGTATTTGTTTTTCTCTTTCTGACTTACTTCACTCTGTATGACAGACTCTAGGTCCATCCACCTCACTACAAATAACTCAATTTCGTTTCTTTTTATGGCTGAGTAATATTCCATTGTATATATGTGCCACATCTTCTTTATCCATTCATCCGATGATGGACACTTAGGTTGCTTCCGTCTCCTGGCTATTGTAAATAGAGCTTCAATGAACATTTTGGTAAATGACTCTTTTTGAATTATGGTTTTCTCAGAGTATATGCCCAGTAGTGGGATTGCTGGGTCGTATGGTAGTTCTATTTTTAGTTTTTTAAGGAACCTCCATACTGTTCTCCATAGTGACTGTATCAATTAACATTCCCACCAACAGTTCAAGAGGGTTCCCTTTTCTCCACACCCCCTCCAGCATTTATTGTTTGTAGATTTTTTGATGATGGCCATTCTGAGTGGTATGAGGTGATACCTCATTGTAGTTTTGATTTGCAGTTTGCTAATGAGTAGTGATGTGGAGCATTCTTTCATGTGTTTGTTGGCAATCTGTATATCTTCTTTGGAGAAATGTCTATTTAGGCCTTCTGCCCATTTTTGGATTGGGTTCTTTGTTTTTTTGATATTGAGTTGCATGAGATGTTTGTGAATTTTGGAGATTCATCCTTTGTCAGTTGCTTCGTTTGCAAATATTTTCTGCCATTCTGAGGATGGTCTTTTCATCTTGTTTAGGTTTTCTTTTGATGTGCAAAAGCTTTTACGTTTCATTAGGTCCCATTTGTTTATTTTTATTTCCATTTCTCTAGGAGGTGGGTCAAAAAGGATCTTGCTGTGATTTATGTCATAGAGGGTTCTGCCTGTGTTTTCGTCTAAGAGTTTTATAGTGTCTGGCCTAACATTTAGGTCTTTAATCCATTTTGAGTTTATTTTTGTGTATGGTGTTAGGGAGTGTTCTAATTTCATTCTTTTATATGTAGCTGTCCAGTTTCCCCAGCACCACTTATTGAAGAGGCTGTCTTTTTTCCATTGTATATTCTTGCCTCCTTTATCAAAAATAAGGTGACCACATGTTCATGGGTTTGTCTTTGGACTTTCTATCCTGTTCCATTGATCTATATTTCTGTTTTTGTTCCAGTACCATACTGTCTTGATTACTGTAGCTTTGTAGTACAATCTGAAGTCAGGTAGTCTGATTCCTCCAGCTCCGTTTTTCTTTCTCAGGATTGCTTTGGCTATTCGGGGTCTTTTGTGTTTTCATACAAATTGTGAAATTTTTTTGTTGTAGTTCTGTGAAAAATGCCAGTGGTAGTTTGATAGGGATTGCATTGAATCTATAGATTGCTTTGGCAGTATAGTCATTTTCACAATGCTGATTCTTCTAATTTGAGAACATGCTATATCTCTCCATCTGTTTGTATCATCTTTAATTTCTTTCATCAGTGTCTTATAGTTTTTTTTTTTTTTTTTTTTTTTTTTGCGGTATGCGGGCCTCCCACTGCTGTGGCCTCCCCCGTTGCGGAGCACAGGCTCCGGACGCGCAGGCTCCGGGCGCGCAGGCTCAGCGGCCATGGCTCACGGGCCCAGCCGCTCCGCGGCACACGGGATCCTCCCAGACCGGGGCACGAACCCGCATCCCCTGCATCGGCAGGCGGACTCCCAACCACTTGCGCCACCAGGGAGGCCCTGTCTTATAGTTTTCTGCATACAGTTCTTTTGTCTCCTTAGGTAGATTTATTCCTAGGTATTTTATTCTTTTTGTTGCAGTGGTAAATGGGAGTGTTTCCTTAATTTCTTTCAGATTTTTCATCATTAGTGTATAGGAATGCAAGAGATTTCTGTGCATTAATTTTGTATCCTGCTACTTTACCAAATTCCTTGATTAGCTCTAGTAGTTTTCTGGTAGTGTCTTTAGGATTCTCTATGTATAGTGTTATGTCATCTGCAAACAGTGACAGTTTTACTTCTTATTTTCTGATTTGGATTCCTTTTATTTCTTTTTCTTCTCTGATTGCTGTGGCTATAACTTCCAAAACTATGTTGAATAATGGTGGTGAGATTGGGCAACCTTGTCTTGTTCCTGATCTTAGAGGAAATGCTTTCAGGTTTTCACCATTGAGAATGATGTTGGCTGTGGGTTTTTCATATATGGCCTTTATTGTGTTGAGGTAAGTTCCCTCTATGCCTACTTTCTGGAGAGTTTTTCTCATAAATGGGTGTTGAATTTTTTCAGAAGCTTTTTCTGCATCTGTTGAGATGATCATATGGTTTTTATCCTTCTTTTTGTGAATATGGTATATCACATTGATTGCTTTGCATATATTGAAGAATCCTTGCATTCCTGGGATAAACCTCCCTTGATCATGGTGTATGATCCTTTTAATATGCTGCTGGATTCTTTTGCTAGTATTTTGTTGAGGATTTTGCATCTATGTTCATCAGTGATATTGGCCTGCAGTTTTCTGGAAATGACATTTAAATTCAGCCCTGAAAGAGTTCTGCTGAGCAATAGGATGAGGGATTAGAGCTGCACAGTGGGTCATATTCAGAGGAAAGGGTTTGCGCAAGGATTGAGAGAGCAAGAAGGAAAAAGAGAGAGAGACAGAGGGAGAATGAAAAATGTTCTTATGGGACTGGAGGGAAGTCAGCACGAATGCTACAGTGTAGAGTGAAGGGGGGAAATGGAACTCCTGGAAAGTGGTATGAGCGCAGGTCATGAAGTGCATTATACTTCGAACCAGGGAGTTTGGATGTTATTCTGAAGATTGACAGAGAATTGGGGAACTTTTAAAGCAGCAGAGTAAAGCCATTGGCACTTTGCTTTAGAAGGATCTTTGACTGCTGTGTGTAGAAGGCATCGTGGGGTTGGGAGAGGGGGTGTAGCTGGGGCTCACTGGACTGGAGGGGGAAACCAGTCAAGATGCTTCTATTTCTTGACAGGGTCACCAGCTGTGTAATTGGAGGAGTTTTCCAGGCTGGTGGTTGTGGATCTTGAGGCTGCTGAGCTAGGAGTGAATGATGAGAGGGCACCAGATGCTGCTCTCTAAAGTTGGCCCCCCTCTGTGAGGGTCTCATCAGGCCAGAGAGGAGCTGCTTACCGCCTCTTCTAACTTAGGTAGTAACTGAGGCATGTCTCCTGTCCAGATTGGAGCTGGCAGTTGCAACCTCACCAGGAGTGGAGAGAAAGAGCCAACTCCCTTGAAGACTGATAGAAAGGAACTGAGGCTCCATGGGACACCATCAGTGAGGATTTGCTCATTGCCTGGCTGAGTTGTCCAAACAAGGCCATATGCCCCACAGTTTCTTTCCATACCCTTGAATGACCTTGTCACTCTCAGCTTTTACTTTGTTGACTCACATGATACCTGGACTTGCCAAAGACTGTGCAAATCCCTCCTGTGTTGGAAGCAGACATCTTGGTCATGCTTGCAAGGGGCTGCAGGGCCCTGGACAAGGGACCTATCAGACACCCAGACAGATGCAGGGCTACAAAGAAAAAGAGGTATGCACGATGAGAATATTTACATCATGGAAATCAGCAAATGCTACAAGTCAGAGTTTGATTTATTATTTTGTTACTTGTCTAAACTTAAGAAAGTAATTGAGAAAAATGTAAAAAATGTGGATTAAACCAGAAGTGTAGTGTGTCTGTGGCCATCACATTATGAATAGCACAGAACATTAAGGAAATATTCTTCCAGTATTTGAAAACTATTATGCAGTTCAGCACAATAGTCACTCACTTCATTGCCAGACGGTGAGGTTCTGAAATATGTAGTGCTAAAATTGAAAGAAATTTCAATTTAATGAGTATAGTTTATATCAGGATAAAAATAGTTTAATAGTAGATCACATTTCAGACTTAATGACAATAAATTTATTGGGAAGGAGTGAATTGGAATGGAACTCCATTTGTCAAATCATGGTTGAACTGCAATCATAGGTTGCATACAGATATGAGAGTTCAGCAACAATCAACCAAAGCACCCTGTAATATTCAATTGGCTATAAAGAACTTATGACACAGTACTGAATACTGTATTATTATTTGTAAATTATGTGTCTTTAATATTATTAAAATTAATAATAAATGTATGTGCTTATATGTAAAAAAAAATAAAAACAGACATGGCTATGTGTCTCAGGGCCCTTCTGAGATCAGGTAGACAGACGAAGTGCACATATATGAGAACACAAATATTTGGTAGCTGTACCATATCCCATTCACACTTGGAGAGCAGTATGGACTTCCTAGTCTAGTACCGTGGGCTGGGGGTAGGGGATGAGGGTTGCCAATCTGTCTACTCATAGAAATCAGTACTTGTGCCTCTTCTTTGCTGTGCTTTACTTCTGGGCCTCAGGCATAACCACTGGTGTCAGTGCTTGATGAGCCTGTGTGAGGCCCATGGAAGGCCTGTGCTTTCTGAAGGGGTGCTTTGACTGTGTTATCTTGGATTTCATTTTGTCTGTCACCATCACATATGACTGTATGTTTAACTCCCTCAGTTGGCTGTGATTCCTTGAGAGAAGCAAATACACTTATCCATCCTGGTTTTCCTGGACGCTAAGCAGGGTGGGTGCCTTGCACCCAGTACATGCCCAATAAATGCTTCTTGGAATAGAAGGGACTGTGTGCTATGGGCTTAGGTTTTGTCACTCAACTTTTAAGAGTTTAAGATGGAAGGGAGGTCCTGTAGTCAGGGTATGCTGCCATCAGTCATGTACTTTAAATTATTGGATTCTAAATTTTGGTGGTTTCAGGGTAGATGAGATCCTATACACAGAACAATTTCTGGGGGGCTCACAACCCACAGCCACTGGTGGATCTATGGAAAGCACAGTTTCACATATTCACAATGGCCTTGAAGACCATTCATTGATCATTAATCATCATCTCACAACCTGTTCCCCACGTGCCAGGCCCTGTGCTCAGTGCTTTACATACAACATTAATTCTCAACACAACCTGTGAAATTCTATTTTTTTTTTTTTTTTTTTTTGCTGTACGCGGGCCTCTCACTGCTGTGGCCTCTCCCGTTGCGGAGCACAGGCTCCGGACACACAGGCTCCGCGGCCATGGCTCGCGGTCCCAGCCGCTCCGCGGCATGTGGGATCTTCCGGGATCGGGGCACGAACCCGTGTCCCCTGCATCGGCAGGCGGACTCTCAACCACTGCGCCACCAGGGAAGCCCTGAAATTCTATTTTTAAGATGTGAACACCTAGGCCCACAGAGATAACGGCCTTTATTATTATTATTATTTTTTTTTTTGCGGTATGCAGGCCTCTCACTGTTGTGGCCTCTCCCGTTGCAGAGCACAGGCTCCAGACACGCAGGCTCAGCGGCCATGGCTCACGGGCCAGCCGCTCCGTGGCACGTGGGATCTTCCCGGACTGGGGCACGAACCCATGTCCCCTACATCGGCAGGTGGACTCTCAACCATTGCACCACCAGGGAAGCCCCGATAACGGCCTTTATTCAAGTTTAAGTCCTGTTAGAGCTGACACTCAGACCTAGATCTGCCTGACTCCAAAGCTCTTCTCCTTTCACTGCACGGCTCACTGGTTGTGTTGGTGGGAATGGATAGGTTGACCAGCTTCACTGGCCCTGGAAGACTGAGGACAGGTATGTATGTGCAGGGATTTGCTTCCTGGAAGTTGCCATGGAGAACTACTACAAACTCCAAATTCCTTCCTCCTAGCCCAGTGACAATGACAGATGGTCGCCATAACTTCTGGGTATGTCCAGGTATGATTTTTTAAAAAAATAAATTTATTTATTTATTTATTATTTATTTTTGGCTGCATTGGGGTCTTCGTTGCTGCACGTGGCTTTCTCTAGTTGCGGCAAGCGGGGGCTACTCTTTGTTGCGGAGCTCGGGCTCTAGGTGCACGGGATTCAGTAGGCGTGGCTCGTGGGCTCTAGAGCGCAGGCTCAGTAGTTGTGGCACACGGGCTTAGTTGCTCCGTGGCATGTGGGATTTTTCCAGACCAGGACTCAAACCCGTGTCCCGTGCATTGGCAGGCGATTCTTAACCACTGAGCCACCAGGGAAGCCCATGTCCAGGTATGATCTTGAACAAAAGGAAGAGGGATGTGATTCTGGCAGGGGGCCATTTCTGGGTATGACAATGGTGTGTGTGTTTTGGGGCAGGGAGTTGCTGACTGCAGGTCTCTTGGCTCTCTAGCTGACAGCTGTAGAGGCATAAACAGCAGCCTTGCAGCTTGGTGATTCTGTTTAGGCTCTGTGTAAGGTGACCTGAGCAGGTGGTACCTAGTCTCTACCAAATAGTCACACTTACGCTACAAACTCATGTGAGGGCCGGCAAACTTGTTTAGGGGAGCAGAGAAGCTGTTTCCCTGCATGGTTTACCCAGATTGAGGGGTTGGAGGGGAGAAGCAGCAGGTGTAGAAGACAGGAAGTCTAGAAACAGCAAGGGATAAAGCAATCAAAGCCCGACTAATTACTAACATTGTTGAAATAGTCTGTGCTTCTGTTTCTGAGTTTTTACAGCAGGTAGAATCATTCCTTCCTCTTGGTGTCTTGGGTGCATGGAGAAGACAGTGTTCTCAAGTGTGCTCGGGGTTGGTCAGAGCTGTAGGAACTGAAGGTGTTATTACTACAGTGTAGCAATTTTTACTCGGGCAAACACCCTGATCTTTTCTTGGGAACACAGTGAAGAAGTGGAGACACAATATCCAAAATCCTGAAGTTTTTGTTGGGAAAGTAAAAGATGCTCTTTAATGTCACATTCATAATACTGGAGAAAGTTCCCCTTCCTCCCCTGTGGACTGCGTTTTGGAAGATGAGGGTAGAATTATAGAACTGAGCATGTAGCTTTGATTTATCTGTTTCCATTATTTTTTCTTGGTGGGAGGGAGATGACATTTTTGTTTAAAAAGGGTTTGGAAAAAAAACCCTATTTTAATTAAGGGCATTTTCCTAGTGATGTTAGACATAGTTTCTTAGAAACCTTTGCCATTGGCAGAAGAAATGGTTGGAATTTTTTTAAGATAATCTATCAACAGCACTGAATTGTCTGTTTTACTTGCATAGTGAGTGTACAGTAATCCCTTTCATCCTGGCAGATTTAATTCATTCAGTGAGGCTGTGAGTGGTCACTTTTAGGTATGGCTCTTACATGATCAAGGCCTGCTGTGACAGGGAGAAAACAAAAAGATAAATTGTGGTCATGCAGCAGAACAAATGATTCTAGCCCTACCTGGCTTCACTACTATTCCCCCTACCAAAACAAGTGCAATGAGAATTGATCTGTTTACAGAGAAACGAGTTTAGAGCACAGTGACCCATTCCTGGCTCACCACGTACTCTAGACTCATTAAATCCATTTCAGTCTTCTGTCCTTTGTTGAAAAAGCTTTCAATAGCACTACTGACTGAAACAACTCCAATTAGTAACTTGGCTTTTGAGAATCTTGTGTAGTTTGGTTGGTATGTGCACAACTCATTTAACTGAGTTAAATCAAAGAAAATTGCACAGGCATTAACCTTACCAAACAAAGAAATGTGCAACAAACTTTTTGATTGAATTTTGGCTGCATTTTTCAAATGGTATCTCTTATCTTGAAGTCCTTTCAGTCTGAATAAAACCCATAATTATGAATGGCAGTAGCTATAGCAACCAGAGCTTATTTGAATCAACTCTTATGGGTAAATGTCCATCTATGGCCTGGGTGTGAAATGTTCAATTTGTCCACCTTTTCTATACAGTCCAGTAATCAACAGACTTCAGACATAGGTTTTAGGGGGAGAAAAACTGTGATCCTGAGATGTGAAATATCTTGACATAAAATTTTGCTCCAAGATCACTATGGGGTGTTTCTTTACCATTCTCTTGCAGTCATTAAAATGATTCTTAGCTAAGAACTGGATACATAGGAATGAATATAAATGTGAACTTCTGGCTTTATGCTGTAATAAGTTCGGTGAGAGCCTGGGGCAAAGAATGCTTCCATGACATCATCAGAATAAAACAATTTTGTGCTTCAAAGGACACCACCAAGAAAGTGAAAGGACAACCCACAGAATAGGAGAAAAGTTTAGAAAATCATATATCTGATACAGTATATCTAAAATATATAAAGAATTATTATAACTCAATAATAAAAAGAACCCAATTAAAAAATGGATAAAGGGTCTGAATAGACATTTCTCCAAAGAGGATATATAAATGACCAACAAGCATTTGAAAAGATGTTCAACATCATTAGCCATCAAGGAAATGCATTTCAAAACTACAGTGAGGGGTTTCCCTGGTGGCGCAGTGGTTGAGAATCTGCCTGCTAATGCAGGGGACACAGGTTCGAGCCCTGGTCTGGGAGGATCCCACATGCCGCGGAGCAACTGGGCCCGTGAGCCACAACTACTGAGCCTGCGCGTCTGGAGCCTGTGCTCCACAACAAGAGAGGCCGTGATAGTGAGAGGCCCGCGCACCACGATGAAGAGTGGCTCCCACTTGCCACAACTAGAGAAAGCCCATGCACAGAAATGAAGACCCAAGGCAGCCAAAAATAAATGAATTAATAAACTCCTACCCACAACATCTTCTTAAAAAAAAAAAAAACTACAGTGAGTTACTACTTAATACTCATGAGGATGGCTATAGTCAAAAAGAAATAATAGGAAAAAACTATAATTTGAAAAGATACATGTACCCCAATGTTCACTGCAGCACTATTTACAACAGCCAAGACATGGAAGCAAGCTAAGTGTCCATCAACAGAGGAATAGATAAGACGAAGACGTGGTATGTATGTGTGTGTATATATATATATATTACTCAGCCATGAAAAAGAATGAAATAATGACATTTGTAGCAACATGGATGGACCTTATGGAGCTTATCATGCTAAGTGAAGTAAGCCAGACAGAGAAAGACAACTGTCTTGTGATATTGCTTATATGTGGAATCTAAAATTATAACACAAAGAAACTTATTTACAAAACAGAAATAGACTCACAGACATAGAAAACAAACTTATGGTTACCAAAGGGGAAAGCAGGAGAGGGATAAATTGGGAATTTGGGATTAACTGTTACACACTACTATATATAAAATAGATAACCATCAAGGACCTACTTACTGTATAGCACAGGGAACTATATTCCATATCTTGTAGTAACCTATAATGGAAAAGAATCTAAAAAAGAATATATATATATGTATATGTATAACTGACTTTGCTGTACACCTGAAACTAACACAACATTGTAAATCAACTATACTTCAATAAAATTTTTTTAAAGACACAATAACAAGTATTAGTGAGGAGTTGGAGAAATCAGAACCTTCATATATTCCTGGTGGAAATGTAAAATGATGCAACTGCTTTGGCAAACAGTCTGTCAGGCCTTCAAATGGTTAAACAGAGAGATTTTTAAAAATCCATGGGAAAGGGCTTCCCTGGTGGCGCAGTGGTTGAGAGTCTGCCTGCTGATGCAGGGGACACGGGTTCGTGCCCCGGTCCGGGAAGATCCCACATGCCGCGGAGCAGCTGGGCCCGTGAGCCATGGCCGCTGATTCTGCGCGTCCGGAGCCTGTGCTCCGCAACGGGAGAGGCCACAACAGTGAGAGGCCCACATACCGCAAAAAAAAAAAAAAAAAAAAAAAAATCCATGGGAAATCTTTAAGGGAGAAAAATACAAGATTATATGAGAACCCTACAAACTCCTGGTTTGACCAAGCACAGCTAAATCCCAGGATTGGGTGTGATGACACAGAGGAATTATCTTTCAATGTTTTCTGCTTTTGTAAACAGGAACACATTTTGTAGGAAACACGATAGTTTATAAGTAATTCCAGTAATGGCCAAAGCAGGTAGGGCACAGACTTGGAACTAAAAAGGAGAGAAAAACAGAGAGGAAAAGACCCATTTCTAAAGTGCAAGAAGCCTTTGAATCTGATGTTTTTGTTCCAGCTGATTCAAGGGCTGGCGGTGACTTTCTGCAGGCCTGTTTGTCTGTTGTTGGGAGATAAAGAATCAAAGCTCTGCCCATGGCTACTTTCCTTAAAACTACAGCTTACTGAAGGTTTTGTGTGTCAGCTGCCTGTGTAGTGTGCATGGGATAGACATTGTTAAAAAGAAAGTATAACAGAGTCTGCAGGCTGAGGCAACGTTGGAAATTCTCCAGCCATCCTGCAGAGCATGCACAAAAGAGATGTTTAAAGCAAGGCTTTATTTTGAAAGGAAATCCTTAAGGGAACACATTTTAAAATTCTTTAAAAGTCTTTGGCACATGAAAGTGAAACTACCAGAGGGAAGACGAAGAAGTTAGACGCAGTCGAAGTTCAGACTTCAGGGCAGTTACCTGTTTTCCATCCTTCCTCATTGGATCAGCCCTTTTTTCATTCACTACCTTACTGAATGATGAAGGAGAAAAAGGAACTTCAGAAGAAAAGGACATAAAGTTCCTACCAATGAATTAGATTTAAATAGCACCCAGGTGTCTGACAAAACAAAAACCAACCAAATAAAAAGACCCCAAAACAATAGTACCATTAATCAGAAACCTGCTCTCATGTAGAAGCATATTTATGCTATGGCTTCATCAAAGGATTTAGGGTTATAGGAAATTTTGCCTTTCCACTCACCTTCTTTTTTGGTACAAGTGTGTGTTTGAAGAGCTTAATTAAAAAATATAAAATAAAATAAAAAGAACTAGGAGAGACTGAAACAGAAGTCCTTCAGAGCTAGAGCTCAAAGATTTTTGTCATATGCTTTCCTAATGTGGCTTACCTATGCTGTGTGATTGTTGGCATATTGTTTTATTAATTGGTGCTGGCTTTTCTGCATGCTAATCAGTGGATACATGCAGATATTGATGTTAATTAGTGTTCCGTTAAGAAAACCAAAACCCTTATATGTGAGGCACTCTTTGGTATGTGCATTTATAGTTAAATTGGCCCCCACTTGGGCTGACCACTTATGATATTAATAGACAATTTAGTTTAGTATAACACCTTTTATGCTGTAGATATTTCTACAAAGGAATTAACACCAGGACTGTAAAAGAGCCAAGTAGCCTATAAATATTTTCTATTCATGTTGAAATAGCTGTCCACAGGTTGTGCTTTTGGTCTTTGGGAACAGACATCAGGGATAACTTCACTCTCTCTCATTTCAGCGAGAACTCAGAGAAAAAGGTGGACACCTGTACTCCAAGATCACATTGTCATATCCACCTTAGGTCTCTGATGTACTTAGCTCTTGCTGATGATAAATTGTTTCTGGAGTACTATTGAGAGAACTTGGATTCCAGACATTGGCACTTTGATCTTGGATGAGTTCCTTAATCTCTTTTGAACTCTGTTTTCCCTTTTTCAAGTAAGAAGATTGGACCAGATGAACTCTCTCATCCTTTCTACCTCTCAGATTCCATTATTTTGTAATTTATATAATGCTGCCTCAGGACTTCCATTCTTAGAACAGTTCTATCATAAATTAAAATGTAGAACAGGTAAAGCCTATAGGACAGGGACATTACGCTTATCTTTATTTTCCTTATTAAGAAAGGAAAACATGTCTGCATATAGAGAGACACATAAACACACATATACACAACACATTAAAAGAATAATCTTTTTTATTAGTAATTGAATTGAACTTTGCAGGTAAATTTTCATTCCATTATCCCAATTACTTATGACCCTGTTATAAATTTCACCAGCCTGCAAAACCACTAGCCCACCAAAGCCAATTGCTATCAATTCCTTTCTCAATTAACAAGGAATTATTTTGCATCCAATGTGTTCACACTGTGCTAGGGCTTCTAGGACAATCAAAGGAATTTAAAACTTAGTCCAATTAAGAATAAACCAAAGCTATATTCTTTGGTATTAATTGTGTATATAATAGGGATTTAAGGAGGAGGAAAAACATAGAAAGTGGTTCTAGTTAGAGAAAGCTTTATTGGCTTTGTGACACATGAGTAGGACTCTGGAGGTTGGGCAAGATATGGGCATTCCAGTAAGAGGATGGAACAAATTATCAAAAGCAAATAAATGGAGATGGTACCAATAATGCCATGAGCAGGGGAAAGAGAGTGGAGGGGGTTTACTGACACAAACAAACCACATTGCTATGGGACACTATCATGAAGGTGTTTTGACCTGAGGTCATGGCAACATGGACAAGGTATTTTGAAGAAATCACCAGGGAGGGATAAATCTTCATGCCCCAGATTACCTCCTCTATGGAACATTCCATATGTTCTCAGATGGAATTGAAGTATACATTGCATGCTCTTCTTCCATTTATTTTATGTGTTGGGTTGCAGTTAAGATGGTGTTTGTTAAGGAAATCTGAAATATTTGAAAACTACCTTGGCCCAGCCTACTTCCTCTTGAGGTCTTCAAGGGGGATGTAATGCACAGAGTGATCTTTTAAAAACGTAAAGCATGCAGCATCACTCCTGTGCTTAAAATCTTCTAATGGACTTCCAGCTTCACTCTGACGTGTAAAAGTCTTGAAAGTCATCACTTTCATCCTTACATAAAGAAAAAGCTAGTCACACTGAAAACTAATGAGTTTTTTTTGACCCATCAGAGAACTGGGGTCTCAGGACAGATCACTACCATGAAATTTGGAGAGACAGGTGCATCTGGAGCGCTATAACCAAGATCTGTTTACCTTGAGCAGAAGCTGCTGGAGCCATAGACTGGAAGGAACACTTAAGTGGTAATTTTGATTAATTGCTAAAGGCTAAGTGTGGACCAATTTGAGAGTGAGAAACACCTGGGGGACCACATTTTAGGAGCTTTATGTCCAGGAACCCCACCAGGTTCTCATGGTAAAGATCTGACAGAGAAGGGAAGAGTAATTATTGTGAAATATTCACAGAGCTTCCTCCATAGCCAAGGGACACTCTCTAGGGGAAAAGGCTTACCATATCCCAGCTGGGGAAAAGGCATTCCTTTCACTCCAGCTCCCTCTAGCCTCCTTGTCTTGCCTGAAGTTAGGGTGGGGGTGGGGGTCAGGGCAGACATAGTTGACAGGGTCAGGAAGGAAAAGAAACTATCTGTGGAGAAACACTGTGAAACTCACAGCTTGAATATGCAGATCAACCAGAAGATTAGTGAGGTTTAATTGGAAGATTATAAGACACTCGGCCTCTCCTACACTTTACTGACATCAATAAAGATCTAGTATGATAAGCCAATTATAGTCGAAAGAGCTGCAAGACACAGACTCTTTTCAGGGAGGAGAATACTTAGTGAAGTGAAAGTCAAGGGGAGAGATAAAAACAAGGACACAAGAAGAATTTGAAGCTTCTGGTACTGATAACTACAGCAAATATTAAACATAGCACAACACATAGCCAGATTAACATAAACACTCACACTGAAGGCCTATATACCTCAGTTCCTATTACCTGATACATGTGAAACTTTAAACAAAAATTACAAGGCATGCCAAAAGGCAAGAAAAAACAGTCTAAAGAGACAAAGCCATCATCAGAACCAGACTCAGATATGACACAGGTGTTGGAATTATCAAACAGGGGATTTAAAATAGCTCTGATTGATGTGTTAAGGACTCTAATGGAAACAGTAGACAACATGCAAAAACAAATGGGTAACATAACAGAGATGGAAACTCTAAGAAAGTATCAAAAGGAAATGCTAGACATCAAAACAGAAATGAAAAATTCCTTTGATGGGCTCATCAGTGGACTCAACATGGCCAATGAAAGAATCAGTGACATTAAAGATAGGACAATAGAGACTTCCCAAAGTGAAATGTAAAAGGAAAAATGAAAAAAATTAGAACATTAAAGAACTGAGACAATTTCAAAAGTGTAACATATACAATTAGACTAACAAAGAAGAAAGTAGCAGAAGAAATATTTGAAGGAATGATTATTGCGACCTTCCCAAATTAATGACCTATATCAAATTACAGATCCAGGAGCTCAGAGAACACTAAGCAGGATAATACCAAAAACAAACAAACAAACCAAAAACCAAAAAAAAAAAAAACCCAAACAGAAAACAAACCCTGACCTTGGCATATTATATTTGAATTACAGAAAATCCAGAACAAAGAGAAGGTTTTTAACAAGAGTTAAAAAACAAAAAAACAAAATTTACCTTACCTATGGAAAAACAAGGATAAGAAACCATGAAAATAAGAAGAGAACAAAGTGCAATATTTAAAGTGTTGAAAGAGAAACTCTCACCAACCTAGAATTCTATATCCAACCAAAATACCCTTCAAAATTGAAAAACATATAGACTTTCTCAAACAAAAACCAAGGGAATTCATTGCCAGTAGAACTGCCTTACAAAAAATGATAAAAGATAGTTCTTCAGGGAGAAGAAAAATGATATGGGACAGAAATTTGGATCTACATAAAGAAAGGAAGCATATTGGAGAAGGAATAAATGAAGGTAAAATAAAATATTTTATTTAAAAGATAACTTTTTCAATTGAAGTATAGTTGATTTACAATGTTGTGTTACTTTCAGGTGTACAGCAAAGTGATTCAGTTATATATGTCTCTATATATCTACTCTTTTTCAGATTCTTTTTCATTAGAGGTTATTACAAGATACTGAATATAATTTCCTGTGGTATACAGTAGGTCCTTGTTGTTTACCTATTTTATGTATAGTAGTTTGTATTTGCTAATCACAAATTCCTAATTTATCCTTTCCCCCACCCCCTTTCCCCTTTGGTAACCATAAGTTTGTTTTCTATGTCTGTGAATCTGTTTCTGTTTCATAAATAAGCTCATTTGTGTCATATTTTAGATTCCATATATAAGCGATATCATATGGTATTTGTCTTTGTCTGATGTACTTCACTTAGTATGATAATCTCTAGGTCCATCCACGTTGCTGCAAATGGCACTATTTCATTTTTTTTTATGGCTGAGTAATATCCCATTATATATATATATATATATAGATAGATAGATAGATAGATAGATAGATATAGATATATATATATTTACACACATACACAATATCTTCTTTATCCATTCATCTGTGGATAGACATTTAGGTTGCTTCCATGTCTTGGCTATTGTAAATAGTGCTGCAGTGAACATTGGAGTGCATGTGTCTTTTCGAATTATAGTTTTCTCTGGATATATGCCTAGGAGTGGGCTCCCAGGATCATATGGTAACTATTATTTTTTTGAATTTTATTTATTTTATTTTTATTTTTATTTTTTTAAATTTTTTTGCGGTACGCGGGCCTCTCACTGTTGTGGCCTCTCCCGTTGCGGAGCACAGGCTCCGGACGCACAGGCTCAGCGGCCATGGCTCACGGGCCCAGCCGCCCCACGGCATGTGGGATCCTCCCGGGCCGGGGCATGAACCCCCGCACCGGCAGGTGGACTCTCAACCACTGCGCCACCAGGGAAGCCCCCCGAATTTTACTTTTTTATACAGCAGGTTCTTATTAGTTATCCATTTTATATATATCAGTGTATACATTGTCAATCCCAATCTCCCATTTCATCCCACCCCCCCACCCCCCCACCACTTTCCCCACTTGGTGTGCATATGTTTGTTCTCTACATCTGTCTCAATTTCTCTATTTTTATTTTTATTTTTTAAATTATTTTTACAACTTTATTGGAATATAATTGCTTCACAATGGTGTATTATTTTCTGCTTTATAACAGAG
Source organism: Mesoplodon densirostris (assembly GCF_025265405.1). NCBI lineage: Eukaryota > Metazoa > Chordata > Mammalia > Artiodactyla > Ziphiidae > Mesoplodon > Mesoplodon densirostris. The sequence goes on along the minus strand of NC_082663.1, from coordinate 99,548,417 downwards.
TGAATCAGTTATACATATATATCTGTTCCCATATCCCTTCCCTCTTGTGTCTACCTCCCTCCCACCCTCCCTATCCCACCCCTCCAGTCGGTCACAAAGCACCAATCTGATCTCCCTGTGCTATGCGGCTGCTTCCCACTAGCTATCTACCTTACGTTTGGTAGTGTATATATGTCCATGCCTCTCTCTCGCTTTGTCACAGCTTACCCTTCCCCCTCCCCATATCCTCAAGTCTATTCTCAAGCAGGTCTGTGTCTTTATTCCTGTTTTACCCCTAGGTTCTTCATGACATTTTTTTTTTCCTTTAAATTCCATATATATGTGTCAGCATACAGTATTTGTCTTTCTCTTTCTGACTTACTTCACCCTGTATGACAGACTCTAGGTCTATCCACCTCATTACAAATAGCTCAATTTCATTTCTTTTTATGGCTGAGTAATATTCCATTGTATATATGTGCCACATCTTCTTTATCCATTCATCCGATGATGGACACTTAGGTTGTTTCCATCTCCGGGCTATTGTAAATAGAGCTGCAATGAACATTTTGGTACATGACACTTTTTGAATTACGGTTTTCTCAGGGTATATGCCCAGTAGTGGGATTGCTGGGTATATGGTAGTTTTTTAAGGAAACTCCATACTATTCTCCATAGTGGTTGTACCAATTCACATTCCCACCAGCAGTGCAAGAGTGTTGCTTTTCTCCACACCCTCTCCAGCATTTATTGTTTCTAGATTTTTTGATGATGGCCATTCTGACTGGTGTGAGATGATATCTCATTGTAGTTTTTTTTTTTTTTTTTTTTTTTTTTTTTTTTTTTTTTTGCGGTATGCGGGCCTCTCACTGTTGTGGCCTCCCCCGTCGCGGAGCACAGGCTCCGGACGCGCAGGCTCCGGACGCGCAGGCTCAGCGGCCATGGCTCACGGGCCCAGCCGCTCCGCGGCATATGGGATCCTCCCAGACCGGGGCACGAACCCGCATCCCCTGCATCGGCAGGCGGACTCTCAACCACTTGCGCCACCAGGGAGGCCCCTCATTGTAGTTTTGATTTGCATTTCTCTAATGATTAATGATGTTGAGCATTCTTTCATGTGTTTGTTGGCAGTCTGTATATCTTCTTTGGAGAAATGTCTATTTAAGTCTTCTGCCCATTTTTGGATTGGGTTGTTTGTTTTTTTGCTTTGGCTATTTGGGGTCTTCTGCCCATTTTTGGATTGGATTGTTTGTTTTTTTGATATTGAGCTGCATGAGCCACCTATAAATTTTGGAGATTAATCCTTTGTCAGTTGCTTCATTTGCAAATATTTTCTCCCATTCTGAGGGTTGTCTTTTGGTCTTGTTTATGGTTTCCTTTGCTGTGCAAAAGCTTTGAAGTTTCATTAGGTCCCATTTGTTTATTTTTGTTTTTATTTCCATCTCTCTAGGAGGTGGGTCAAAAAGGATCTTGCTGTGATTTATGTCCTAGAGTGTTCTGCCTATGTTTTCCTCTAAGAGTTTGATAGTTTCTGGCCTTACATTTAGGTCTTTAATCCATTTTGAGCTTATTTTTGTGTATGGTGTTAGGGAGTGATCTAATCTCAAACTTTTACGTGTACCTGTCCAGTTCTCCCAGCACCACTTATTGAAGAGGCTGTCCTTTCTCCACTGTACATTCCTGCCTCCTTTATCAAAGATAAGGTGACATATGTGCGTGGGTTTATCTCTGGGCTTTCTATCCTGTTCCATTGATCTGTCTTTCTGTTTTTGTGCCATTACCATACTGTCTTGATTACTGTAGCTTTGTAGTATAGTCTGAAGTCAGGGAGCCTGATTCCTCCAGCTCCGTTTCTCGTTCTCAAGATTGCTTTGGCTATTTGGGGTCTTTTGTGTTTCCATACAAATTTTGAAATTTTTTGTTCTAGTTCTGTGAAAAATGCCAGTGGTAGTTTGATAGGGATTGCATTGAATCTGTAGATTGCTTTGGGTAGTAGAGTCATTTTCACAATGTTGATTCTTTCAGTCCAGGAACATGGTATATCTCTCCATCTATTTGTATCATCTTTAATTTCTTTCATCAGTGTCTTATAGTTTTCTGCATACAGGTCTTTTGTCTCCTTAGGTAGGTTTATTCCTAGATATTTTATTCTTTTTGTTGCAATGGTAAATGGGAGTGTTTTCTTGATTTCACTTTCAGATTTTTCATCATTAGTGTACAGGAATGCCAGAGATTTCTGTGCATTAATTTTGTATCCTGCTACTTTACCAAATTCATTGATTAGCTCTAGTAGTTTTCTGGTAGCATCTTTAGGATTCTCTATGTATATTATCATGTCATCTGCAAACATTGACAGCTTTACATCTTCTTTTCCAATTTGGATTCCTTTTATTTCCTTTTATTCTGATTGCTGTGGCTAAAACTTCCAAAACTATGTTGAATAAGAGTGGTGAGAGTGGGCAACCTTGTCTTGTTCCTGATCTTAGAGGAAATGCTTTCAGTTTTTCACCATTGAGGACGATGTTGGCTGTGGGTTTGTCATATATGGCCTTTATTATGTTGAGGAAAGTTCCCTCTATGCCTACTTTCTGCAGGGTTTTTATCATAAATGTGTGTTGAATTTTGTCAAAAGCTTTCTCTGTATCTATTGAGATGATCATATGGTTTTTCTCCTTCAATTTGTTAATATGGTGTATCACGTTGATTGGTTTGCGTATATTGAAGAATCCTTGCATTCCTGGAATAAACCCCACTGGATCATGGTATATGATCCTTTTATTGTGCTGTTGGATTCTGTTGCTAGTATTTTGTTGAGGATTTTTGCATCTATGTTCATCAGTGATATTGGCCTGTAGTTTTCCTTCTTTGTGACATCCTTGTCTGGTTTTGGTACCAAAGTGATGGTGGCCTCGTAGAATGTGTTTGGGAGTGTTCCTCCCTCTGCTATATTTTGGAAGAGTTTGAGAAGGATAGGTGTTAGTTCTTCTCTAAATGTTTGATAGAATTCGCCTGTGAAGCCATCTGGTCCTGGGCTTTTGTTTGTTGAAAGATTTTTTTTTTTTTATTTTACAAATTTAATCAGTTATACATATACATGTGTTCCCATATCCCCTCCCTTTTGCGTCTCCCTCCCGCCCTCCCTATCCCACCCCTCCAGGCGGTCACAAAGCACTGAGCTGATCTCCCTGTGCTTTGCGGCTGCTTCCCACTAGCTATCTACCTTACGTTTGGTAGTGTATATATGTCCATGCCACTCTCTCACTTTGTCACAGCTTACCCTTCCCCCTCCCCATATCCTCAAGTCCATTCTCTAGTAGGTCTGTGTCTTTATTCCTGTCTTACCCCTAGGTTCTTCATGATATTTTTTTGTTTTCTTAAATTCCATATATATGTGTTAGCATACGGTATTTGTCTTTCTCTTTCTGACTTACTTCACTCTGTATGACAGACTCTAGGTCCATCCACCTCACTACAAATAACTCAGTTTCATTTCTTTTTATGGCTGAGTAATATTCCGTTGTATATATGTGCCACATCTTCTTTATCCATTCATCTGATGATGGACACTTAGGTTGTTTCCATCTCCTGGCTATTGTAAATAGAGCTGCAATGAACATTTTGGTACATGACTCTTTTTGAATTATGGTTTTCTCAGGGTATATGCCCAGTAGTGGGATTGCTGAGTCATATGGTAGTTCTATTTGTAATTTTTTAAGGACCCTCCATACTGTTCTCCATAGTGGCTGTACCAATTCACATTCCCACCAGCAGTGCAAGAGTGTTCCCTTTTCTCCACACCCTCTCCAGCATTTATTGTTCGTAGATTTTTTGATGATGGCCATTCCGACTGGTGTGAGATGATATCTCATTGTAGTTTTGATTTGCATTTCTCTAATGATTAATGATGAGCATTCTTTCATGTGTTTGTTGGCAGTCTGTATATCTTCTTGGGAGAAATGTCTATTTAGGTCTTCTGCCCATTTTTGGATTGGGTTGTTTGTTTTTTTGTTATTGAGCTGCATGAGCTGCTTATAAATTTTGGAGATTAATCCTTTGTCAGTTGCTTCATTTGCAAATATTTTCTCCCATTTTGAGGGTTGTCATTTCATATTGTTTATGGCTTCCTTTGCTGTGCAAAAGCTTTTAAGTTTCATTAGGTCCCATTTGTTTATTTTTGTTTTTATTTCCATTTCTCTAGGATATGTGTCAAAAAGGATCTTGCTGTGATTTATGTCATAGAGTGTTCTGCCTATGTTTTCCTCTAGGAGTTTGATAGTGTCTGGCCTTACATTTAGGTCTTTAATCCATTTTGAGCTTATTTTTGTGTATGGTGTTAGGGAGTGATCTAATCTCAAACTTTTACGTGTACCTGTCCAGTTCTCCCAGCACCACTTATTGAAGAGGCTGTTTTCTCCACTGTACATTCCTGCTTCCTTATCAAAGATAAGGTGACCATTTGTGCGTGGGTTTATCTCTGGACTTTCTATCCTGTTCCATTGATATATCTTCCTGTTTCTGTGCCAGTACCATACCGTCTTGATTACTGTAGCTTTGTAGTGTAGTGTGAAGTCAGGGAGCCTGATTCCTCCAGCTCTGTTTTTCGTTCTCAAGATTGCTTTGGCTACTCGGGGTCTTTTGTGTTTTCATACAAATTTTGAAATTTTTTGTTCTAGTTCTGTGAAAAATGCCAGTGGTAGTTTGATAGGGATTGCATTGAATCTGTAGATTGCTTTGGGTAGTAGAGTCATTTTCACAATGTTGATTCTTTCAGTCCAGGAACATGGTATATTTCTCCATCTATTTGTATCATCTTTAATTTCTTTCATCAGTGTCTTATTTTCTGCATGCAGGTCTTTTGTCTCCTTAGGTAGGTATAGTCCTAGATATTTTATTCTTTTTGTTGCAATGGTAAATGGGAGTGTTTTCTTGATTTCACTTTCAGATTTTTCATCATTAGTGTATAGGAATGCCAGAGATTTCTGTGCATTAATTTTGTATCCTGCAACTTTACCAAATTCATTGATTAGCTCTAGTAGTTTTCTGGTAGCATCTTTAGGATTCTCTATGTATAGTATCATGTCATCTGCAAACAGTGACAGCTTTACTTCTTCTTTTCCCATTTGGATTCCTTTTATTTCCTTTTCTTCTCTGATTGCTGTGGCTAAAACTTCCAAAACTATGTTGAATAAGAGTGGTGAGAGTGGGCAACCTTGTCTTGTTCCTGATCTTAGTGGAAATGGTTTCAGTTTTTCACCATTGAGGACGATGCTGGCTGTGGGTTTGTCATATATGGCCTTTATTATGTTGAGGAAAGTTCCCTCTATGCCTACTTTCTGCAGGGTTTTTATCATAAATGGGTGTTGAATTTTGTCAAAAGCTTTCTCTGCATCTATTGAGATGATCATATGGTTTTTCTCCTTCAACTTGTTAATATGGTGTATCACATTGATTGATTTGCGTATATTGAAGAATCCTTGCATTCCTGGAATAAACCCCACTTGATCATGGTGTATGATCCTCTTAATGTGCTGTTGGATTCTGTTTGCTAGTATTTTGTTGAGGATTTTTGCATCTATGTTCATCAGTGATATTGGCCTGTAGTTTTCTTTCTTTGTGACATCCTTGTCTGGTTTTGGTATCAAGGTGATGGTGGCCTCGTAGAATGAGTTTGGGAGTGTTCCTCCCTCTGCTATATTTTGGAAGAGTTTGAGAAGGATAGGTGTTAGCTCTTCTCTAAATGCTTGATAGAATTCGCCTGTGAAGCCATCTGGTCCTGGGCTTTTGTTTGTTGAAAGATTTTTAATCACAATTTCAATTTCAGTGCTTGTGATTGGTCTGTTCATATTTTCTATTTCTTCCTGATTCAGTCTTGGCAGGTTGTACATTTCTAAGAATGTGTCCATTTCTTCCAGGTTGTCCATTTTATTGGCATAGAGTTTCTTGTAGTACTCTCTCATGATCTTTTGTATTTCTGCAGTGTCAGTTGTTACTTCTCCTTTTTCATTTCTAATTCTATTGATTTGAGTCTTCTCCCTTTTTTTCTTGATGAGTCTGGCTAATGGTTTATCAATTTTGTTTATCTTCTCAAAGAACCAGCTTTTAGTTTTATTGATCTTTGCTATCGTTTCCTTCATTTCTTTTTCATTTATTTCTGATCTGATTTTTATTATTTCTTTCCTTCTGCTAACTTTGGGGGGTTTTTGTTCTTCTTTCTCTAATTGCTTTAGGTGCAAGGTCAGGTTGTTTACTCGAGATGTTTGCTGTTTCTTAAGGTGGGATTGTATTGCTATAAACTTCCCTCTTAGATCTGCTTTTGCTGCATCCCATAGGTTTTAGGTTGTCGTCTTTACATTGTCATTTGTTTGTAGGTATTTTTTGATTTCTGCTTTGATTCCTTCAGTGATCTCTTGGTTATTAAGTAGTGTATTGTTTAGCATCCATGTGTTTGTATTCTTTACAGATTTTTTCTGTAACTGATATCTAGTCTCATAGCATTGTGGTTGGAAAAGATACTTGATACAATTTCAATTTTCTTAAATTTACCAAGGCTTGATTTGTGACCCAAGATATGATCTGTCCTGGAGAATGTTCCATGAGCACTTGAGAAAAAATGTATTTTGTTGTTTCTGGATGGAATGTCCTATAAATATCAATTAGGTCCATCTTGTTTAATGTATCATTTAAAGCTTGTGTTTCCTTATTTATTTTCATCTTGGATCATCTGTCCATTGGTGAAAGTGGGGTGTTAAAGTTCCCTATTATGTGTTACTGTTGATTTCCCCTGTTATGGCCGTTAGTATTTGCCTTATGTATTGAGGTGCTCCTATGTTGGGTGCATAAATATTTACAATTGTTATATCTTCTTCTTGGATCAATCCCTTTATCATTATGTAGTGTCCTTCTTTGTCTATTGTAATAGTCTTTATTTTAAAGTCTATTTTGTCTGATATGAGAATTGCTATTCCAGCTTTCTTTTGATTTCCATTTGCATGGAATATCTTTTTCCATCCCCTTACTTTCAGTCTGTATGTGTCTCTAGGTCTGAAGTGGATGTCTTGTAGACAGCATATATATGAGTCTTGTTTTTGTATCCATTCAGCCAATCTGTGTCTTTTGGTGGGAGCATTTAGTCCAGTTACATTTAAGGTAATTATCGGTATGTATGTTCCTATTCCCATTTTCTGAATTGCTTTGGGTTCGTTATTGTAGGTCTTTTCCTTTCTTGTGTTTCTTGCCTAGAGAAGTTCCGTTAGCATTTGTTGTAAAGCTGGTTTGGTGGTGCTGAACTCTCTCAGCTTTTGCTTGTCTGTAAAGTTTTAATTTCTCCATGAAATCTGAATGAGATCCTTGCTGGGTAGAGTAATCTTGGTTGCAGGTTTTTCTCCTTCATCACTTTAAATATGTCCTGCCAGTCCCTTCTGGCTTGCAGAGTTTCTGCTGAAACATCAGCTGTTAACCTTATGGGGATTCCCTTGTGTGTTATTTGTTGTTTTTCTCTTGGTGCTTTTAATATGTTTTCTTTGCATCTAATTTTTGACAATTTGATTAATATGTGTTTTGTCGTATTTCTCCTTGGATTTATTCTGTATGGGACTCTCTGTGTCTCCTGGACTTGATTAACTATTTCCTTTCCCATATTAGGGAAGTTTTCAACTATCATCTCTTCCAATATTTTCTCAGTCCCTTTCTTTTTCTCTTCTTCTTCTGGAACCCCTATAATTCGAATGTTGGTGCATTTAATGTTATCCCAGAGGTCTCTGAGACTGTCCTCAGTTCTTTTCATTCTTTTTTCTTTATTCTGCTCTGAAGCAGTTATTTCCACTATTTTATCTTCCACCTCACTTATCCGTTCTTCTGCCTCAGTTATTCTGCTATTGATCCCATCTAGAGTATTTTTCATTTCATTTGTTGTGTTTTTAGTTGTTGCTTGATTCATCTTTAGTTCTTCTAGGTCCTTGTTAACTGTTCCTTGCATTTTGTCTATTTTATTTCCAAGATTTTGGATCATCTTTACTATCATTCTTCTGAATTCTTTTTTAGGTAGACTACCTATTACCTCTTCATTTGTTAGGTCTGGTGGGTTTTTATCTTGCTCCTTCACGTGCTGTGTGTTTTTCTGTCTTCTCATTTTCCTTATCTTCCTGTGTTTGGGGTCTCCTTTTTGCAGGCTGCAGGTTCGCAGTTCCCGTTGTTTTTTGTGTCTGTCCCCAGTGGCTAAGGTTGGTTCAGTGGGTTGTGTAGGCTTCCTGATGGAGGGGACTATTGCCTGTGTTCTGGTGGATGAGGCTGGATCTTGTCTTTCTGGTGGGCAGGTCCACGTCTGATGGTGTGTTTTGGGCTGTCTGTGGACTTATTATGATTTTAGGCAGCCTCTCTGCTAATGGGTGGGGTTGTGTTCCTGTCTTGCTAGTTGTTTGGCATAGGGTGTCCAGCACTGTAGCTTGCTGGTCATTGAGTGAAGCTGGGTGCTGGTGTTGAGATGGAGATCTCTGGGAGATTTTCACCATTCGATATTATGTGGAGCTGGGAGGTCTCCTGTGGACCAGTATCCTGAAGTTGGCTCTCCCACCTTGGAGGCACAGCACTGACTCCTGCCTGCAGCACCAAGAGCCTTTCATCCACATGGCTCAGAATAAAAGGGAGAAAATGTAGAAAGAAAGAAAGAAAGAAAGAAAGAAAGCAAGGAAGGAAGGAGGGAGGGAGGGAGGAAGGATGGAAGGTAGGAAAAAAGAAAGAGAGAAGATAAAGTAAAATAGAATTAAGTATGATAAAATATAATAACATTTTAAAAATAAAAATTAATTATTAAGAAAAAAATTTAAAAAAAAGAAAAAAATGGACGGATACAACCCTAGGACAAATGTTGGAAGCAAAGCTCTACAGACAAAATCTCACACAGAAGCATACACATACACACTCAGAAAAAGAGGAAAAGGGGAAAAAATCATAAATTTTGCTCTCAGTGTCCACATCCTCAATTTGGGATGATTCGTTGTCTATTCATGTATTCCACAGATGCAGGGAACATCAAGTTGATTGTGGAGCTTTAATCCGCTGCTTCTGAGGCTGCTAGGAGAGATTTCCCTTCCTCTTCTTTGTTCTCACAGCTCCCGGGTCTCAGTTTTGGATTTGGCCCCGCCTCTGCGTGTAGATCACCGGAGGGCATCTGTTCTTTGCTCAGACAGGGCGGGGTTAAAGGAGCAGCCGCTTTGGGGATTCTGGCTCACTCAGGCCGGTGGGAGGGAGGGGTACGGGGTGCGGGACGAGCCTGCGGCGGCAGAGGCCTGCGTGACGTTGCATCCGGCCCGAGGCGCGCCGTGCGTTCTCCCGGGGAAGCAGTCCCTGGATCCCGGGACCCCGGCCGTGACGGGCTGCACAGGCTTCCCGGAAAGGGGGCGTGGACAGTGACCTGCGCTCGCACACAGGCATCTTGGCGGCGGCAGCAGCAGCCCCAGCGTCCCACTCCCGTCTCTGGGGTCCGCGCTTTTAGCCGCGGCTCGCGCCCGTCTCTGGAGCTCCTTTAAGCAGCGTTCTTAATCCCCTCTCCTCACGCACCAGGAAACAAAGAGGGAAGAAAAAGTCTCTTGCCTCTTCGGCAGGTCCAGACTTTTTCCCGGACTCCCTCCCGGCCAGCCGTGGTGCACTAACCCCTTCAGGCTGTGTTCACGCTGCCAGTCCTCTCCCTGCGCTCCAACCGAAGCCTGAGCCTCAGCTCCCAGCCCCGCCCGCCCGGCGGCCGAGCAGACAAGCCTCTCGGCCTGGTGAGTGTTGGTCGGCACCGATCCTCTGTGCGGGAATCTCTCCGCTTTGCCCTCCGCACCCCTGTTGCTGGCTCTCCTCCGCGGCTCCGAAGCTTCCCCCCTCCGCCACCCGCAGTCTCCGCCCGTGAAGAGGCTTCTAGTGTGTGGAAACCTTTCCTCCTTCACAGCTCCCTCCCACTGGTGCATGTCCCGTCCCTATCCTTTTGTCTCTGTTTATTCTTTTTTCTTTTGTCCTACCCAGGTACGTGGGGAGTTTCTTGCCTTTTGGGAGGTCTGAGGTCTTCTGCCAGCGTTCAGTAGGTGTTCTGTAGGAGTTGTTCCATGTGTAGATGAATATCTGGTGTATCTGTGGGGAGGAAGGTGATCTCCGCGTCTTACTCTTCTGCCATCTTCCCCTCCCTCCTCAATTTCTCTATTTTTAAAGGAACCTCCATATTGTTCTCCATAATGAAGAAGCCTACTTTAAATATAAAGACTCAGATAGGTTAAAACCTTCCAGTGGCTTTTTGTGGCACTTAGAATAAAATCCACGTTTCTTATTAAGGGCTAGAAGGACCCGTGGTCTGGCCTCTGTTACCTCTCTTACTGCATGGTCTTACTGCTCTTCCCTCTGATCATTTTGCTCCCAAATGGAATTCTCCAGGTACACTACTACCTTGTGACATTTGTATATGCTGCTCTCTGTTCTTTTTTAAAAAATCAATCAATCAATCAATAATTTATTTATTTATTTATTTTTGGCTGCTTTGGGTCTTTGTTGCTGTGTGCGGGCTTTCTCCAGTTGTGGCGAGCGGGGGCTACTCTTCATTGCAGTTCACGGGCTTCTCATTGCGGTGGCTTGTCTGTTGCAGAGCATGGGCTCTAGGCATATGGGCTTCAGTAGTTGTGGCACATGGGCTCAGTAGTTGTGGCTCGTGGGCTCTAGAGCACAGGCTCAGTAGTTGTGGCACCCGGGCTTAGTTGCTCCATGGCATGTGGGACCTTCCCAGACCAGGGCTCAATTTTGTGTCCCCTGCATTGGCAGGCGGATTCTTAACCACAGTGCCACCAGGGAACCCTGTTCCCTGTTGCTGAGGTGCTCTTTCCTCACATGTCTTCAGGGCTTGCTCCCTTACTACTTTTATGTCATTATTCAAATGTTACCTCTTCAGAAGGTCTTCCATGATCCTGTGTTTAAAAATCTTGACCTTCCCTCCATACTCCCTATGGCTTTTCTCTGTTTCATTTTCTCCATAGCTATAAACCCTCTGATGTTCTTACATCTTACATGTGTGTTTATAAACTCTTTATCCACTGGAATGAAACTCCATGAAGTAAAATTTAAAAAAATTATTTTTTTAATACTATATATATCCCCAGAGCTTAGGTAGTGCTTGGTACAGAGCAGGTTTTGAAAAATATGTATTGCATGTTTGAAGGAAAAATGGATATGTTGTTAAATGCTGTGTCCTTAGTGTCCAGAACAATGCCTAGAAGAATGGGAGCTGAATAAAATACTTGTTGAATGAGTGAAAGTGTCACCTTATTGTTAGCTGAATTTTAAACTTAAACTCCAGTAGACTCTAGTGAGCTAGGCTACTCCCTGTGGAGGGTTCCTTTTTCTCAAGCAGGTTGGGCCTCAGATGGGCTCAGATCAAGCAGGCCTTGATCTCTGCTCTGTCTTTTCCTCAGTGCTCTACCTGTGATTTTCTGTGATATATCGAGGCCGGTTTGTACCAGTTTCTGAGAGACCATTGTTAAATTTTCAGGAAATTTGGAAGTGAGCTCTTAAGCTTGAACTCGGTCAGGGTGGGAGTATTTATACCAGAGACAGAGGTAGACTCTACAAATCAGTGTTCCCTATCCTACCATGCTCTTCCCTCCCTCCTAGGCTTGTGTGTCTATCTTTTACTAGCACACCAGTGGGGGACAGGAAGGAGATGGGAGAGATATTATTCTTCCCTTGGTAGTTTTAAAATGGGAACATACATTTTGATTTACTTGGGGAACTTAAAATCCACACACATACATGAATATCCAATACCTGGATTCCATTCCAGACCCTACTGGGTTAGAGCAGTGATATATTCGTTCCCTATTGTTGCCATAACAAATTACCACAAACTTAATGGCTTAAAAACAAAAAAATCTTTTTCTTTTACATTTATGAAATCTAAAATCAAGGTGTCAGTAAGGCTGCATTCCCTCTGTAGGATTCAGGAGACAATCTGTTTCCATGCCTTTTCCAGCTTTTACAGGCCACCTCTGTTCCTTGGCTCGTGTCCCCTCCTTGTAGCAGTCTAACCTCTTTCTTCCATCATTACCTCTCTTACTACTGACTGACTCACAGGTTTTGGGAATTATGACATGGATATCTTTGGACAATTATTCAGGCTCACAAGTGGTTTTCAACCTTGGCTACACATTAGAGTCACATAGGGAGCTTAAAAATTCTTATGCTCAGGCTACATCCCAGAACAATTAAAAGAGAATTTCTGGGCTGGGGCCCAGGCAGTCTTATATTAAAGATTCTTCAGGTGATTCCACAGTGCATGCAGTGAAGATTAAAAAAGAATGGGTTAGAAGTTCCATGATGGGATCAGGGTGTATGCTTAACAACATCTCCAGAGATGAAGTCTAAAGAGCACCCTGATTTAGAACTCCTGCGCATAAAGGTAAGAGGATTTATTAATTTATGTTCTGCTTATGTGTTGATTTTTCACCCTAGAGAGACTGTGAGTTCCTCAGGTTCAGGGCCATGTTTTGCTTATCTTTGTCAGCACAGGATAATGTGTGATAAATATTTGCTTAGTGCATTAATAAATATTTTTTTAAAAAAACACTCATGCAAATGTTTGCAACACTGTCTACTACAAGATGCTTGCAATCCTTCTAATGTTTGTGGACCGTACAGACTTGTTAGGGGTGTCTGGAAGGGGTAGAGAAGAGCTGAGTCATTTCAATGGGAGAGGAAAATCGCTTTGCCCCTCATCTCTCTTGCCTGGTGGCTCACCCATTTTCTTTACGCGTTTTCCACTCAGGCTCTGCCTTCTCCTAGTGCAAACTATGGGCCAAATACTCTGCTCATTCAGAGGAAGGATATTTCATACTCCCCAGATATGTGAGTGTTGTAAGTTTAAGAAGATAGCCCACATCTGGAGGAGGTGATGCAAAGTAGTCTGCGTCAAGATTTTTTTTCTTAACTTGGAGCAACTACTTTTTTAAATGTATGAGAACTCCCTATACACAGATGTATATTGTGAGGGTTTAAAGAGATGTGATTCTGCTTTGAGTCTGAGACACTGAGTTCATCAGCAAGTAGAGATGGGCAGGTGATATTCAAGGGAGGGGGGTCATTGATCCCTCCTCTTGCCCTCACCCACACTGCTCTGGCCACACTGGCCACCACATTGTTTGTTGAATGTTCCAGGCAAAGCCTACCCTTCTGCCTGAGAGCCTTTGGTTGAGCTGGCTGTTTTTCCTTCTTGGATGTTCTTCCCCAAGAAATCTACTTAGCTAACTCCCTTGTCAAATTCAAGTCTTCCTCCATGAAGTTACCCCCATCACACTCTTGTTCTTTTTGCCCCTTTTTCTTTTTCTAAGGTATTAACCATAACCTAGTGACAGTTAAGTAGGATGCTCATTTTTAAATTTCTTTGTCTCTATCTCCTGGAATGTAAGCCCCTCAAAGGCAGGGATCTTAATATGTTTTGTTCACTGATGTACCTCAAGCCCCCAGAACAGTTCCTGGCACATAGCTGGTGCTCAATAAGCAGTTGTTGAATGAATGAATGGGAGAAAAGGATTCCAACAGCAAACAGAGAAACTAGAGAAACACAGAGTTTGGAGGAAAAAGCTGGGAACTGTTCAGTAAGAGGCTGGTGTGGAGAAAATAGGATGCAGTGTCCAGAATCTGTGGAGAGAGAGAAAACTTATGTCCAGGCCAGTGAGAGAGGAGCTATAGAGAAGTCAGCTGTGAGGAATGAGGTTGGGATGTCAATTGCAGTTTTGATTAAAGTTAAAAGGGGGAGGAATTATAGTCCAATGGAAGAGACCTATTACTCCTGAGAAATCCAGAAAAAACTAAAGATAGTAATTTAACTTGGGAATTGGAAGTGGAAGTGTGTAGGTACTAATCATTTATAAGCTAAAAGTTCAGGGCTTTAGAATGAGGCTACAGAAGACAAAAGGGCATTTAAGGAGAGTGCTGACAAGCAGTGCCTGGAAAGAATTATGCTTAATATATCTACACCTGAGCTGTCACCAAAAATGGTAATGGTGCGATGGAGTGCTTTAATTAAATCTGAGCTGTGCTGACCGTACAATGTGAAAGTGTAAGCACTGTGGTACTTCAGTGGAATATGACTTGTGTGAAATCCCTTCACTCTCTGGCTGCGCATCTGACTTGTGCGTGCTGATCTCCTCTGAATAATCAGTGGTTGTGGCTGCGTGATATTAGAGGAAGCAACCTAGAAGGAATGCCCTAGGGATATTAGAAACAGGGGAGCAGGCCGAAACCAAGGGTATAGGGTAGCACACCACTCCCCTATAATGCCCAGTCAGGGCCAGCAGGGACCATATGTTATACTATTCCTGTTAGCTTCATGGATCTTAGCAGAGTGATAAGTAAGCACTTGGAATTGATTAGCATTGCTATCTGGGGGTAGATGGTGGTACAGGGAACATTTTTTTTTTTTTTTTTTTTGCAAAGGGTTCAAAGAGGGTGGGATTTGAAATGTAGTTTCTATAGTTCCCTACCCTATCCTATCCTGTACTGGAAATGAGAAGGCAAGCCAACCCCAGGACTATTAGGTAATACCACCTGATTGATCATATAAACCTGCTTAGACATCATGCTTTATGTCTCACCAAGGGAAGGAATTTCTTTAAAATCTGCACCACAATTGATTGGATACTCAGTAAACATGAGCAGCAGTTGTCTTTTCTCTTTCCTGGTCTGGGCAAATGAGGTATTTTTGGTAAGCTAGACAATTCCACCTGCCTCATGGGTTCTGTGATTTGGGAAGGGTGAAGGGTGAAGGGCGGATAGATTGAAGGATCAAGGTGGAGTGGCACTGGCTTATGGCTATGACATCCTCCTTCAGTTTATTCTTCCCATGATTCCTTCTGAAATGGCTCTTAAAAATAAGCAAGTGGCTGCTAACACTATCACACAAAGGTTTTTGAAGTTATAGCACCCTTTTCTCCTTGTCTCTGAATCTACTGATGAGTTTTGATCCCTGGCATCTTCCCAATCTTGTTTGGCTTTGATTACTGACATAATGGATATGTTGTGATTTTCTGTAAACTCTACAAATAGGTCTTAAATAACCTAATTAGTGTTGAGGTTAATTAATAGGGAGGAAATTGGCCTCATGAGAAAAGGGCAGATTTGTATACAATGTCATTACACACTGAAGTCTGGAAACAGAAAGAGGGAAATATAGAATGCTGTTTTTTAGGATAATAAGACTAGGCTCCGTTTACGTACTTACTGAAAAGTGGAATACTTACCCTGATGTATCGCACTGTAAAGAACATTCTGGAAACAGCTGAGAGCCTCTTCATTAGTAAGATGCTGTGGTAAACTTTTCCCTTCTAAGTTATTGACTCTTCAGTGCTTTAGGGAAACAGAACTTTAAAACCTGAAAAATAGAAAATCATGCTCTCCCTGGCCCAAAGACATATACAAAATGATTAAAAACGCCAAACTAGGTAATGTCAGTGGATTAACCATCAAGCTCATTAGCCCTTTGAATATATACTGTATCAAAAAACAGCAAAAGAACTGTCTGCTTTATTGAAACAAAAATACATAGAATTTATAGTATTAGTCATTTCTATCAGTTGCCAAATGAAAATCACTATGTATTTTTCTGCTCTTTAAATAAAAATTATGAAAGAAAAATGACTCAGTGTTCTGGGTGTCATAATGCTGATTCTAAACAAAGAACACAGATCAGCCTACTAAAGGACTGGTTAGTAAGCCTGTGATTTCATTCTTGACCTGACAAGGGACCAAAAGGACAAATATTCTCCCATCCTCTATCCCACCAGGCTTTGGGTGGGAAAACTTAGTGTAAACAGTGGATAATTTTACTAGATTTATTGAGTTCCATAAGAGGTTCCCATTAGTGAGTATTTTAAGTAGTCTGTGTACAAAAAACATGATGATGGAGGAAGTTGAAGGGCAAAGACTAAAAGATGTCCCCATATCTGTGGTATTAGGTATAGATTTTGAGTGTAAGAGGTTCAGGAAAATGGAAGCAGGAAGAACAGCAAAGAAAGGAAGCTGTGGGAATTTCAGAGGAATTGTTCCATGTTTCGGGCAATTTTATTTTCAGTAGACACAAAAAGGTAGATGAAAATGGTAGCTATGGAAGTGGTCCCAGAATATCTAAGGGGAAGGTAGCCCAGGAAGATGGCTGGAGGGAAGATGCAGAGTCTGTGGGAAGAGAGCCCAGGAGCTAAAAATAGATTTGATTTTCTGTTTTGCCCAGTTTCTAGGTAAAACTTCCTTTTGTGCTGGGAAGAGATGAAAATACATTTCTTATTGCCAGGCTGAATGTTTGGCCAGAATACAATTCACCCTTTGGCTGCTAACAACCTGTACACCTTTAGCAAACCCAGGTCTTGATAGTACAGTGCGTTGGGGACAGCTGGCTGCCTAGTGTCTCATCTTGAAGCTTGGAATAGTGAAGTTAAAACCACTGACTTTCTGAAAGAACAGTTTGCGGAAGGCAAGAAATGGTATCTGCTTGTGTTAACAACCTGCTAAGTTTTGAGTTGTTCTCAAGGGCAGTTTTTGAGGCTTCCTACCATCTCTAATGACAACTATAAATATATTTGCAGCTTTATTAAATTTTCTTGCTTTTTTTTCCCTTTTGGCTACTCTTTCAGTTCAGGACATTTATCAGGGCCCATTACCTGCTCTTTACTTTGGTTTGTTACTTAAGCCTTCTTGGAACTTGAAAATGTGAAGTCTTGAGAGGAAACGAATCATATATTTTTTAAGGTTGGAAAGAGACCATGAAGGTCAACATTTATCATTTTTATTTACCGTAAGGTTCTTAAGACATTTTACAAAGATCATTGTGCCTGAGCTAGAGAAAGAAGCAGGGCTAAAAATAAATAATCTAGCAACTGTGAAGACTGAATTAGCTCTAAAGACTGTAATCCCTATTTGGGGTTTCCATTGTTTAGAATTATTAACAGAGTCTGATAACCTGGGCTAACAGGGAGTAACAGCTTTCATGGAGACAGTGGGCCTTTTAGGAACAAGCATGGTGACATGCCAAGCTGTTATTCGAGGGGGTTGCTCTCCTTCAGGCAGTAACTGGGCTGTGCAATGTGATGGGGAAGCAATGAGATGCTGAAACATAGGGGAGACCACATAGCTGTGGCTGGTCTTGTAACAGGTGGCTGGCCCTCCCTACACACTTAAAATAGACATGCATAATTTCCTAGAGAGATTGGGGGTCAGTTTATTACCAGTGAAAAAGGAAGATATTTCTTTACCTTTTAGCAGGAAAAAAGAAAGCTAAAATATACTTGTACTAGGCCAAGATCTGATACTGAAATTTAGCATGTGATAGCTTTAGAAGGCTGAGCAGAAAGGCTGGATTTTATTGAGTCCTCTAAGTATCTTGCTCAGAATTGTATTCTATTGTAGACCACCTCAACAAAGGACTCTAGAACCTTTCTAAACTAAGGATCTCCTGTAGCTGGGAGGCAGGATAGTTCTTGAATAAGGACTTGTGTACTTGTCCATGCACTATCAGTTGAATGGAATAAGAGTTTCTTTGGTCCTGCTATGTGGCAGATATTGTGTTAGACCCTGGAGATGGAAAGACAGGAAGACTTAGTTCCTGCCTAGAAGGGGAAAACAAAAGACAGGTCTAAATGGATGTTCTGCTGACAATGTAACTTGTGATCTGTTGGTGAAGGGCTGAAATATGACTTTGTTACCCTGGGGAGAGTATATATATATTTTTAGGCATGGAAGTTAGCTCCCTTTTCCCAAAGGTGGCCATAGTCCCACTTTCCCTGCCCCAATTTAACTTCCCATACTAAGGAGGCAAGTAGGGTTGATACACTTTGGTAGGGCAGCAGGATAAAGAATATGATCAGAAGTCTATGGGGATGCCTCTCCTGCATGACCATCTGAGAGGATGGTGTGTAGCTTGACTATCTGCTAAAGGAGACGTACTGAGACATTTTGCTTTTCAGAGGATGAAAAGGAAAATTGTTTTTAATCTAGGGGATGAAGGTCTCCTAAGAGTATAGAAGAGTGGAGACCGGGTGTGTAAGGGCAGACATTGAATCATCTCTGACACAGCATTCCTCACTTGGCTGATGCCCAGGATGTGGTGGATATGGGATTCTCAAAGCCTTGGGAATCCAAGCCTGGGTCATTCTTGGCTGAGGTTAATTTCCAGGAATGGACTCATTCTCTTTTGAAATTCCACAGATGGCCTGTGGAGAGACTTGGAACTCTGCCCCGACCCTCCACAGAGGACATCCCAGGTCAGTTAGGAGCCTTAGGTGAGCACCTCCTCAGGCCCTCACTGGGGCACTTGCAGATCCCACTTCCTCAGCTCCTCTCCTCCTTTCCCCTTTTGTATTAGGAGGTGTGCTTTCTCCTGGCACAGGTCAGGGCTTCCTATCCTCAGAACATTCCATAATTATCCCCTTTCAAGCTTACATGTTTAGCTGTGATTGCTCAGCTCTAGTCTTCTCATCCAGATTTAAGCATTAAAAAATTTTTTTGAGAACAAAATCTCCTTCAACTCAAATCCTTTGCTGCTAGCGTCTCATCGCCTTCGAGACCTAACTTTTTAAATTTGTGTATGTACATGGTTGTCATTTCCTCACCTTCCATTTTCCTCATTTTGGCTTCTGCCTCATCATGCCACCAAACCAGCTCTCATTAAAGTCACCTGTGACTTCTCTGTCACTAAAGCCAGTGACAGTTTTCAGTCCGCCTTTTATCTAATTACTCATGGCATGCCCTACGTCTTGAAACATTCTCCCTCTTGGC
The DNA here is from genome assembly GCF_025265405.1 of Mesoplodon densirostris. Lineage (NCBI taxonomy): Eukaryota > Metazoa > Chordata > Mammalia > Artiodactyla > Ziphiidae > Mesoplodon > Mesoplodon densirostris. The sequence continues at coordinate 99,529,658 of NC_082663.1, read as the reverse complement.
TCTGATGAAGCAACTCCCTCCTGGTTTCCCTGTATTTTGCTGACCACAGCCTTTTGCCTCTTCCTTTCTCTAGCCATTGAATGTTGGAATTCCCCAAGCTTTGGACCTAACCTCTTCTCTCTTTTCACTGAGCACTCTCATCTTTAGTGGAACTCTGCTGATTTTACTGATCCAATATCTCTTACTCCTTCTTTTGGTGCCAACTCACCCCTATTTTTTTTTTGGTGGGGAGGAAGCACCTCCCCACAGCCATTGTGTGTGGTCTTAATGGGACCATTGGTAAAAGTTCCCTGCTCTTTCTTGAACAGCAAATTAGAATTTCACTTCTGGGAATATTTATCTCAAATGCCAGAGGATGGAAAAAATTGGGGGCTGAATTATTCCTATGGTGTGAACTCTGAAGTTACTGTTCATTGATATCCACTGCCTCAGTCCTCAGAGCTGGCCTGGTACTTCCCTTCTTAAGCGTAAACCTTTTCTTGAGAGCTATACCATATTTCCTTGTACTAAATTATTTTATTTATTAGCACATTTTTTGTTTGTTTAAGCTAGCCAAGGAGGATTTCTAATTCTTGCAACCAAAAAAATTGTGACTGATACAGATCCATGGCCTCAAATGTCATCTCTGTACAGATGATTTTCCAACTTGTATCTCCAGACCAAAACTGTCCTCTGAGCTCGATTATTATTTCCATTTACCTACTTGACATTTCCAAAGCACCTTAAATTCAATGTGTCTAAGACTGAACTCATGGTCTATATTTCAAGCCTTTCTCTTTTCTCTGCATTGTACCATCATCCATCAGTTAAACGAGTCAGAAGCCCAGGAGTCAATACTTTTCACACCTCCCTTGCTGCATATCCAGTGTATCAAGAAGGCTTTTTGATTTTACTACCAAACTTCTCCTAAATCTGCCTACTTCTCTTTCTCCTGTTATCTCCCTCATCCAAGTTACCCACATCCTTCTGGATGAATGTAGAAGCCTCCTAACTTGATGACCAGTATCCACTATTCCCCTCTTCCATTCCTTTCTCAACACTGTGACCAGAATAATATTTTCAAAATGCAAGCCTGTTGGTATTACCCCTGTTTAAAACCTTTCAATGGCTTTCCATTGCTTTTAGAATAATGACACAAATTCTTAACTTGGCTTACAGGACCCTGCATTGTCTAGACTGTTCACGTCACTCCACATCTCAACTCTCTCCCTCTTTCAGATTCTTAAAGACATTAGGTTTCCTTCTGCCACAGGTTCTTTGCTTGTATTGTGCTCTCTTCCTAGAAGGCTCTTTCCTACTGGAGTCTAGAGCACAGATTTGAGGATTGGCAAAATGTGGATTTGAACTCAGCTTAGGTTATTTTCACTTTATTTATTATATGTATCTTTCATTTGTTTGTTTGGTGATCTAGCAAATATAGATCAAAATTACACGATAGTATGAATGATCTGGTCCTTCTCTTGTGCAGGAGGGAAACCCAGAGAGTTGGATGACTGAATAGGGCCCACTGCCTCTTTCAGGTTGGATGCAAGGGAGGGCAGCAAACATCAGAATTCAAGGGCCTACATTATAATCGTAAAAGGAATTCCTGGTTGTACTAGTTGTGTTTCTGGGTTTATTCAAGTTGCAGTTAGACTGGATATGGCCTACTACATTCCTTCATCATGATACCTTCTCATCACTAGATGTTAATTTAACCATCACTTTTCCAGAGAAGTCTTCTCTAATCCCCACCCTTCCCCCGATTCTTGTGTAGTTTAAATAGGGGGTTATGTTCCACATCTCTAGGACTATAAATTCTCATAATAGACTTAGATGTGAATGGTCATTTGGAATTAGGTGGAGAAACTGCCTTTGGCTTAAATAATGAGGCCAAATTATTATCTTATATAAGGGGTATGTGAGGGTATCCTGGTGGCAGGAGGAGGGGAGACTCGAAGATTGCTTAATTCTCCTCAATGATGGCATCATCTGTTTTCTACCATCTTCATTGTGTCATTTTAGCTTTCCTCATGCTTCCATGTTGTCTGCCATAGGATACAGTGAAAGAAGAGGGTCTGGTTCTTGGTACATATCTCTGTATAAAGGCAAGAGAGTATTTCACAGATTTGACCCCAGTAGTCTTTTTTTTGTTTTGTTTTTTTTTTGTTAAATCTCTAACTTTATTTTATTTTTTTTAACCATCTTGGTTGGAGTATAATTGCTTTACATTGTGTTAGTTGCTGCCATATAACAAAGTGAATCAGCTATATGTATACATATAACCCCATATCCCCTCCCTCTTGCGTCTTCCTCCCACCCTCCCTATCCCACCCCTCTAGGTGGTCACAAAGCACCAAGCTGATCTCCCTGTGCTATGCAGCTGCTTCCCACTAGCTATCTATTTTACATTTGGTAGTGTATATATGTCCATGCCACTCTCTCACTTCGTCTCAGCTTACCCTTCCCCCTCCCCATGTCCTCAAGTCCATTCTCTACGTCTACGTCTTTATTCCTGTCCTGACCCTAGGTTCATCAGAAACATTTTTTTTTTTACATTCCATATATATGTGTTCACGTGTGGTATTTGTTTTTCTCTTTCTGACTTACTTCACTCTGTATGACAGACTCTAGGTCCATCCACCTCACTACAAATAACTCAATTTCATTTCTTTTTTATGGCTGAGTAATATTCCATTGTATATATGTACCACATCTTCTTTATCCATTCTTCTGTCAGTGGACACTTAGGGTGCTTCCATGTCCTGGCTATTATAGATAGAGCTGCAATGAACATTGTGGTACATGACTCTTTTTGAATTACGGTTTTCTCAGAGTATAGGCCCAGTAGTGAGATTGCTGGGTCATATGGTAGTTCTATTTTTAGTTTTGTAAGGCACCTCTATACTGTTCTCCATAGTGACTGTATCAATTTACATTCCCATCAAAAGTGCAAGGGGGTTCCCTTTTCTCCACACCCTCTCCAGCATTTATTGTTTGTAGAATTTTTGATGATGACCTTTCTGACTGGTGTGAGGTGATACCTCATGGTAGTTTTGATTTGCATTTCTTTAATGATTAGTGATGTTGAGCATCCTTTCATGTGTTTGTTGGCAATCTGTATATCTTCTTTGGAGAAATGTCTATTTAGGTCTTCTGCCCATGTTTGGATTGGGTTGTTTGTTTTTTTGATATTGAGCTGCATGAGCTGCTTGTAAATTTTGGAGATTAATCCTTTGTCAGTTGCTTCATTTGCAAATATTTTCTCCCATTCTGAAGGTTGTCTTTTTGTCTTGTTTATATTTTCCTTTGCTGTGCAAAAGCTTTGAAGTTTCATTAGGTCCCATTTGTTTATTTTTGTTTTTATTTCCATTTCTTTAGGAGGTGTGTCAAAAAGGATCTTGCTGTGATTTATATCATAGAGTGTTCTGCCTATGTTTTCCTATAAGAGTTTTATAGTGTCCAGCCTTACATTTAGGTCTTTAATCCATTTTGAGTTTATTTTTGTGTATGGTGTTAAGGAGTTTTCTGATTTCATTCTTTTACAAGTAGCTGTCCAGTTTTCTTTGTTTGGTTTTGGTATCAGGGTGATGGTGCCTCATAGAATGAGTTTGGGAGTGTTCCTCCCTGTGCTATATTTTGGAAGAGTTTGAGAAGGATAGGTGTTAGCTCTTCTCTAAATGTTTGATAGAATTTGCCTGTGAAGCCATCTGGTCCTGGGCTTTTGTTTGTTGGAAGATTTTAAATCACAGTTTCAATTCAGTGCTTGTGATTAGTCTGTTTATATTTTCTATTTCTTCCTGATTCAGTCTCGGAAGGTTGTGCTTTTCTAAGAATGTGTCCATTTCTTCCAGGTTGTCCATTTTATTGGCATATAGTTGCTTGTAGTAATCTCTCATGATCCTTTGTATTTCTGCAGTGTCAGTTGTTACTTTTCCTGTTTCATTTCTAATTCTGTTGATTTGAGTCTTCTCCCTTTTTTCTTGATGAGTCTGGCTAATGGTTTATAAATTTTGTTTATCTTCTCAAAGAACCAGCTTTTAGCTTTATTGATCTTTGCTATCATTTCCTTCATTTCTTTTTCATTTATTTCTGATCTGATTTTTATTATTTCTTTCCTTCTGCTAACTTTGGGTTTTTTTGTTCTTCTTTCTCTAATTGCTTTAGGTGTAAGGTTAGGTTGTTTATTTGAGATTTTTCTTGTATTGCTATAAACTTTCCTCTTAGAACTGCTTTTGCTGCATCCTGTAGGTTTTGGGTTGTCATGTTTTCCATGTCATTTGCTTCTAGGTATTTTTAATTTCCTCTTTGGTTTCTTCAGTGATCTTTTGGTTATTAAATAGTGTATTGTTTAGCCTCCATGTGTTTGTGTTTTTTACAGAATTTTTTCCTGTAATTGTTATCTAGTCATATAGCACTGTGGTCAGAAAAGATACTTGATACGATTTCCATTTTCTTAAATTTACCAATGCTTGATTTGTGACCCAAGATACGATCTAGCCTGGAGAATGTTCCATGAGCACTTGAGAAGAAAGTGTATTCTGTTGTTTTTGGATGGAATGTCCTATAAATATCAATTAAGTCCATCTTGTTTAATGTATCATTTAAAGCTTGTGTTTCCTTATTTATTTTCATTTTGGTTAATCTGTCCATTGGTGCTAGTGGGATGTTAAAGTCCCCTACTATGATTGTGTTACTGTCAATTTCCCCTTTCATGGCTGTTATCATTTGCCTTATGTATTGAGGTGCTCCCATGTTGAGTGCATAAATATTTACAATTGTTATATCTTCTTGGATTGATCCCTTGATCATTATGTAGTGGCCTTCTTTGTCTCTTGTAATAGTCTTTATTTTAAAGTCTATTTTGTCTGATATGAGAATTGCTACTCCAGCTTTCTTTTGATTTCCATTTGCATGGAATATCTTTTTCCATCCCCTCACTTTCAGTCTGTATGTGTCCCTAGGTCTGAAGTGGGTCTCTTGTAGACAGCTTATATATGGGACTTGTTGTTGTATCCGTTCAACCTGTCTGTTTCTTCTGGTTGGAGCATTTAATCCATTTACATTTAAGGTAACTATCTATATGTATGTTCCTATTACCATTTTCTTACTTGTTTTGTGTTTGTTATTGTAGGTCTTTTCCTTCTCTTGTGTTTCCTGCCTAGAGAAGTTCCTTTAGCATTTGTTGTACAGGTGGCTTGGTGGTGCTGAATTTTCTTAGCTTTTGCTTGTCTGTAAAGGTTCTAATCTGTGTGGAATCTGAATGAGATCCTTTCTGGATAGAGTCATCTTGGTTGTAAGTTTTTCCTTTTCATCACTTTAAATAAGTTCTGCGACTCACTTCTGGCTTGCAGAGTTTCTGCTGAAAGCTGCGCTGTTAACCTTATGGGGATTCCCTTGTATGTTATTTGTTGCTTTTCCCTGCTGCTTTTAATATTTTAAAATATTTTTTCTTTGTATTTAATTTTTGATAGTTTGATTAATATGTGTCTTGGTGTGTTTCTCCTTGGATTTATCGTGTATGGGACTCTCTGTGCTTCCTATACTTGATTGACTATTTCTTTCCCATATTAAGGAAGTTTTCAACTATAATCCCTTCAAATATTTTCTCAGTCTCCTTCTTTTTCTCTTCTTCTTCTAGGACCCCTATAATTCAAATGTTGGTGTGTTTAATGTTTTCCCAGAAGTATCTGAGATTGTCCTCCATTCTTTTCATTCTTTTTTCTTTATTCTGCTCTGTGGTAGTTATTTCCACTATTTTATCTTCCAGGTCACTTATCCGTTCTTCTGCCTCAGTTATTCTGCTACTGATTCCTTCTAGAGAATTCTAATTTCATTTATTGTGTTGTTCATCATTGTTTGTTTGCTCTTTAGTTCTTCTAGGTCCTTGTTAAAACCTTCTATTTTCTCCATTTTATTTCCAACATTTTTGGATCATCTTTACTATTATTACTCTGAATTCTTTTTTACGTAGATTGCCTATTTTCTTTTCGTTTGTTTGGTGGGTTTTTACCTTGCTCTTTCAACTGCTGAGTATTTCTTTGTCTTCTCATTTTACTTAAATTACTGTGTCTGGGGTCTCCTTTTCACAAGCTGTATGTTTCTAGTTCCCGTTGCTTTTGGTGTCTGACCCCAGTGGGTAAGTTTGGTTCAGTGAGTTGTGTAGGCTTCCTTGTGGAGGGGACTGGTGCCTGTGTTCTGGTGGATGAGGCTGGATCTTGTCTTTCTGGTGGTCAGGACCGTGTCTGGTGGTGTGTCTGTGAACTTATTACTATCTTAGGCAGCCTCTCTGCTAATGGGTGTCATTGTGTTCCTGTCTTGCTAGTTGTTTGGCATGGGGTGTCCAGCACTGGAGCTTGCTAGTCATTGAGTGGAGGTGGGTCTTAGCTTTGAGACAGACATCTCTGAGAGAGCTCTTGCCGATTGATATTACATGGGGCCAGGATGTCTCTGCTGGTCCAACGTCCTGATCTTGGCTCTCTCACCTCAGAGGCTCAGGCCTGACACCCGGCCAGAGCACCAAGACCCTGTCACCCACATGGCTCAGAGGAAAGGGAGGAAAAAAAGAAAGAAAAATAAAACTTTTGGGAAGTCTGAGGTCTTCTGCCAGCATTCAGTAGATGTTCTGTAGGAGTTGTTCCACATGTAGATGTGTTTTTTATGTATTTGTTGGGAGGAAAGTGATCTCCATGTCTTACTCTCCACCATCTTGAAGGTCCTTCTGACCCCAGTAGTCTTATCTTCATGTCTCTTGCCCTACATGAATATATGCATATTGCATATTTACAGTAAGTGCTAGAAGGAGAACCATACTTGTTGACATAAACCATTAAGGACTTGCATTGAGCTCACTCTAGGATCCCCCTCCTGATTCTCATGGAAGGGCACACACAGAATGACAACTCTACCAGCTAGGAAGAGAGAGTAGAAGCTGTTGTGCAGGCCACCCGCTGTGTCTGTGACATCCCCAGTCACAGGGTACTTTGTAAAAGCTCCTGTAGAACCATGTTTCTTTTCTCCAGAACATTTCTCTCAGTTTGTCATTACATATTTACTAATGTTATTGTTAAAGTCTGTCTGCTCCATTCGTCTAAGTCTTTCATCAGAACAAACTCTGACTCTCAGTCACTGGTACTTAGCACAGTCTGGCTCATAACAGGCACTTAGTAAATACATGTAGACTGTATAAGCCAATGAGTCAAGGCTCTGTTCCTTTTGGGTATGGAAGCAGGACTGACTTCCCTTTCTGGACTCCATACATCCCTAGGATCTTGGGCCATGGTGGGGTGAATCCCCAGGAAGGAGATCCAGGACTCCCAGTTGCATTCAGTCCTCATTATTTGCAGATTCTATATTTGTGACTTTGCCTACTATTTAAATTTATTGTAACCCCCAAATTAATACTTGCAGCAGTTTTGCAAGTCATTTGCAAACATACACAGAGTGACAAAAATGTGAATTGCCCAACCTACATGCTCCCTGCTGAAATAGAGCAAGATGACACCCTGCCTCATTGTTTCAGCTCTCATACTGTAAATGTGTCTTTTTTGTGGTCTATTTAGTGCCATGTTTTTTACATTTTTGTGAAACGTAAGGGCTGTCTACTGCCTCTAAATACAAAAAGGCTATAATGTACTAAACAGACAAGATACGTGTGTTAGATAAGCTTCATTCAGGCATGAGTTATAGTGCTGTTGGCTGTGAGTTCAATGTTACTGAACCGCCAATATATATTTTAAAAGGGGTCTTTAAACAGAAACACACATAAAGCAAGGTTATTTATTCACTGGTTGATGAAAATATTGTGACCAGAGGCTTACAGGAACCTAACCCTGTTCTTCCCCTAAGAGCAATGGTTTAGTATTCACTAACTCAGAGTTCCAAGCAGCTTTATGGAACATAACTACTATGAATAATGAGAATCCACTGTGCTTTGATTTTTCTTTTTATTTCAGTGAAGAGTAAATGAGATAAGACTATATTAGCTCTTGCACACTGTAGAAATATTCATAAGGTTAAATGGTTAACACTAAAGCTTTGTAGACAGAAATTACATAGGCCTGCTTTTAACATTTTTAGACAAGAGTACAGATGGTTCTCCCAATCCCATTCTCTTCCCATTTCTGGCTTTATCCTATGCCAGGAAGAACCTTGCATGCCTGTGTGAACACTTCAAACTCCATGTCCAAGCTCCATTCATAATTTATCTGCCTCCAAATTCTTGGAGCCCTTTCTCCAGATATCTGCCCCTTGGTGATACCTATAGCCAACGGGTGAGTATACTGGTGTCATGGTCTACACTTGGGAGTTAGGCTAGGGAATAGGCCTTTGTAAGCCCTGGAAGAGGGCTCAGAGCCATTGGGCAGGAAATAATAGGATCCCAGCTATTGGGTTTAGAAGGTGGGGAGACATAGACTTTGGGTGCTCAAGTCCTTGTACTTTTCCCCTGATACCTTGCCCCATGGAGAAGGTCACAGTCAGATGGATGAAAGACAGAGTAGGACCTTATAGAGTACTGGGCTTAGCATAGGAGCCCTAGTTTGCAAAGTCTAAGGTAAGTACTGTGTATGGAGTGTGTTGTGGTACAAAAGTGGTTAAATCTATTTCCAAATTAGGTAGAAGATGTGGGGGAGAGAGGAAGCAGGACATTCTCTATAGGAAAATGACATATGAACTCAGTTTTTAGAAATGACTAGGAACTTTCTAGGTGTGCTGAGATAAGGATGGGGTTGGGAGGAGAAAATATGTCAGGCAGAAGCTGGAGTGTGAACAAAATTAAGGAATCAAATAATATGCTAGTGTTTTCAATGAGCTGTGAGTAATTCAGTAGGGCTACAGCATAGTATGAAAGGTGTGGAGGCTCAGAGTGTCTGGGCCTTGCCTGTCGTATTAAAGGGTTTCTCCTTTATCTTGCTGGTGTTGGGGAACTATCTACTGACAACATCCAACTTCTGTTTTAGTTATAGCAATATGCATGTTGGATTGGAGAAGTGTAGGGTTGGAAGGAGGACTTTGGAAGTAGCTATGAGTATATTGTGATGTTTCCAGGTGAAAGGTGAAGAGAGCTGAACCTTAGTCACAGCACTATGGGATAATGAAAAAGAGTGTGAGTAGGAATGATGAAAACTTATATTTATTATGTAAGAAGCACTGTCCCAAGTGTTTTACAGATATGATTTAATCCTTATATCAATCCTGAGCAATAGGTGCTATTATTTATCCCTATTTTATAGATGAAGAAGCTCAGGCAAAGAAAGGTTAAATAAACCACTTACTATGGACTGAATATCTGTGTTCCCTCAAAATTCACATGTTGAAGCCCTAATTGCTAATCTGATGGTATTTGTAGTTGGTGTCTTTGGGAGATAATTAAGTGTAGAAAGGTTATAGGATAGATCCCCTGTGATGGGGGGATCTATAAGAGGAAGAGGAAAACAGAACTTCACCATGTGTGGATACAGCAAGAGGACAGCCAGATGTAAAGCAGGAAATGGGCTCTCACCAAGATCCTAACCATGCCGGCCCCCTGATCTCAGACTTCCAGCTTCCTGAACTGTCAGAAATAAATTTTTGTCGTTTAAGCCATACTATCTATGGTATTTTAGTTGTAGCAGCCTGCGCTAAGACATTGTTCAAGGTCATATTTCTAGTAGCTATTGCTCTAGAGCCTATGTTCTTAACCACTAAGATGAACTGAGAGGAGAGATGAGGCAGAATTTGAGGGATCATAGGGAGGTGTCATCTTCAGGACCTGATGACAGATTAGATTTGGAGGATGAGAAAGAAAAGATGGTTCTAGGATTGACTCCAGATGTGACTCGAGAAGATTCTGGTGCCAATTAGAAATGGAAAATACAAAAAGAGGAGTGATTCTGGGAGGAAGAGGCTGTGTTCCCCTTGGGGCATTCTGAGCTGGAGGTGATGATGACACATTCAAGTAGAGACACCCAGCAGGCAGGTTCTGGAGCTCAGAGGACAGGTCAGTCAGAAGGGTGGCATCCAGTGCAAAGTAAAGGCTTCTCATCTTTGGTGAGCATCGTTTAGCTAACAGAGGACTAGTAGAAAAGCCTGGAAGTGACTCATTTGCCCAAAATGTAGCATAAGGTAGACAATAAAAGTATAAACTATAGAGCTTTATCATTTACCAGCAGTACAACCACAGTGAGTTATTTAACCTTTCCAGCCCTCCTTTTTTGAATCTGTAAAATTGAAATGATAAAAAAAAGTCTCCCTCATGGTATGATTATGAGGATTAAATGGACTAAATACCTGAAAGTATTTAGAACAGTGCTTGGCACGTAATAAGGGATAGGTAATTCTTTTACTTATGGCAGGTTTTTCTATAAAGAAAGTTTAATTCCAATGCAGAGTCAGTCTCTTCCTGTTTCTGTCTGTCTTTCTCTCTCTAAAACAATATTACAATCTTTTGAGGAAATTCCTTCATACAGCAGGTCTCTGTAAAGCAAACCCCCTTTTGCCATAGGAGATTTTACTGAAGTGAAGTAATAACAGGTACACACTACATTCAGATACACACACAAAAATGTTGCTTATTAATTTTTTTCTGTAAATTTCTTCATCTCCTTGGGCTCCTGCTGAATACTAAACAAATCAAACATAATCCAAACAAAAAATTTAATCCTCTTCAAGAACTTAAGACAATAGTGACAATCTCAGGTAAATGCTAACATCTTACAGATTGTCTTCTCCTTCCAGACTTTTCTCCAAGATGGAGCCTGGGTGTATGGTGTTGGGGTTGGGAATTGGATATTCTTGAAGTCGCAGCAGAGGGTGGCCTGAGACCCACTGTGGGGCTTTATCTTTTCCCCTGGGCCTTTGATTTCTGAGGTCATCATTGTTGGCCTGGTGTTGGCATTTAGTTCTCATGTCTGTGGCTGGTGAATTCATGATGGATTCTGTCAGCCTGATCAAGCCCCAGCCTTGTCCTTGCTGGCTCTTGCCCCACACCTGAGGTCTCGTGTGCCTCCTTTCAGCTCCAGGCTGCGTGACCTGCTGTATAGCCCAGAACCCGGGGTCATTTCACCCCATCACGACAAACCCTCAGATAAGGTCCTGAGGTAGACCATCTTTGACTTCCACTCTGCAACCCCATGGACTGGGATACGATCCAGGCCCTTCCATCTCCCACGGGAGCCCAGGATGGCTGGGGAGCCCTAGCTCAGGTGACTTCCCTTCCTCAAATAGATTGTTCCATTACTCCCAGTCTGAAGCAGCAGGTTGGGGTGGGTGTGTAAGTATGCATGCTCTCTTAGTCACAAACCAGGATGTGGCCACAGCTCCTCTCTGCTTTGAGTTTTCTGTTCAACCTAATTATCATAATTTCTTCTCCGTGACTTGAGGCACTGGAGTATGCTGTCAGAAAGGCCAAATCCAAACGAGTGGGACAGAACAGGCTTTTCATCTCCCCTTTTGTTTTGTGGGATAGTCTTCATGGCATAGTCACTTCCTTAATGAGGTGATCTTTCTTTTTCTCCTTTCCTGGAGCTAAGGGGGAAATGAAAATACATTGATTGTTCCAGTGATACTAATGCCGGGAGCTTTGGTTTCTGGTCAAAGGCTTGGCCATTGATATAAGCCACCAAAACCCTCAAAGGAAAGATAAGACAGCTATAAAACTCCACAAAAACTTATATAATAAAGCTGTTTTACATCTTATAAAATCATTTTAATGCACTTTTTACCTTGACATACGTAAAGAATTCCACAGTATCGTGTGTTAATTGAGTATAGAAAATTAAACTCAGTTGTGTCATAAATTGGACTTCTTTAAAACCAGTATACTAATATAATAAGCATTCATTAAATATTTAATTAGCTAAAATTTAGCCTGCTTTTTAGAATGTGGTTAAGTCTCCTATGGGCAGGATAGTAATTAATCTATACTCTTACTAGCAATGTGTTCCAAAAAATGTTACTTAACTCTCTGTACCTAAGATGCCCAGTTTGTAAAATGGGAACATTAATAATATCTACATTATAGGGTTATTGTGAGGATTAGATTAGAACAGTGCTTGGCACATGGTGGGTACTATTTTTACATTTGTTACATTCATTATGATTTGGGAAGGTTGAGTCTTAGTGTATTAACCCATGCTTTTCTTTCACTGCTACAAACATGGGTTTTAAAATTTATCCCGTTGATCGTTATTCTTTTTATTATTTTATATTATATGTCATTGCAGCAGCCAAACATTTGAGGTCACGTGATATCTGTAATTGTGACAGTTTGGAAAACAAAAATTCATTTTCATTCCTTCATTGTTTTTCAGAGGGCTAAGGTCTTGTTCACGCAGATATGCCATGATATTCTTTTTGCCCCTCTCTTTCTCTCTCTCAAAATTCTTTGAGCACTAAATAATTTAGAGATTACCATGATTTTAGTCACTTTTGAATCTATTTATAAACAGAATTCTTTCAGTGGCAGAAGATACAGTGTCATAGCATTTGCTAATCATAGCTACACCCTCAAACCTTGTATCAAAGATGAGGAAAGATAGCAGAGATGAATGTTAGATATTAGAGGAAGGAAGGAGCTTTAAACCATCTTCTAATTTAAATTTGTATTTCTGGGATTACTAGTGAGGTAGTCCCTTCCTCCCATTTGTTTGTTCACTAGTTGATTATTTTCTTTTCTAAATTGCCTGTTCCTGTCCTTTGTCCATTTACCTGTTGGGGTTCTTACTGGTTTGCACCTTGATTAGCATGAGCTCCTCAAAATTCTTAAAACCTGTTTGTCATATTTGCAGCAAATATTTGTTTTTACCAATTGTCTTTTGATTTCAGATATGAAAAAGTTCTGCAGTTTTACCTAATCAAATCTGTTGTTTTGAGACTTCGTATGTTGCTTTTAAGGTTGGAGAATTTTCCTCTCTGTAGACATTTGATGGCCACTTAGGTTGTGCCAGAGTTTGTAAATTTTGTTAAAGCATTTAACTTGAATTTTACTTATTTTATATTTGTCCAAGTAAAATACAAAGTATCTCCTCTGAGAGGTTCCAAGGGGGACAGTGTAAGTCCTTAGTGAGGGGAGAGGTACTGGGAGAGGGTGTCATGCTTTACCCACCAACACACTGCAGTCCTTGCCACCCCCTATTCCTTTGAGCTCCCACAGCCCTTGCCTGTATCATCAACATTGATATTTATTAAATACGGTCTGAGTATGATAAAAAAAGTTGTCTAGATTTCCTCCATTTGCCAATTTTTTGTTACTATCATGAGTCTCAAATAATATGCTATTAAAGAAAACTTCATCAAAAAAAATGCATTTAACTCTTTATCTCCTTAGAGCATATACTGCTCATTGCTTGAGATATATATATAAACTAATTTTTTGAACAAAAGGAGAGACTGTTTTAACACCATTTATTGAATTCATGGTACTCCTTTGATCACATATTATTTTGCTCTGTACCTGCGCAGTAGCCTGTGGCTGTGTGTGACTATTGAGCAACTCAGTATATGGCTGGGCCAAACTGAGATGTGCTGTAAGTGTCAAATACATACTGGATTTTAAACACTGAGAAGAACAACAACAAAAGAATGAAAACATCTCAATAATGTTTTGATATTTATGACATGTGGAAATGATAATATTTGGGTATAATAAAAGATATGATATATAATAAGATATATAGTATATTAATGATATATAAATATATAAATATTATTAAAGTTAATTTCACTTTTTACCTTTTAAAGTGTGGGTATTAGAAAATTTGTAAATTGTATATGTGACTCATATTACATTTCTGTTGGACAACTGCTCTATACATTAGGGTTTCTTTCTATACTGTTGAGTTTTTTTCTCAGTGCTGTCTGCAGATTTAATGATTGTAGTTTTATGATATGTTTTTGGGTCTGGTTGAACTAATTTCTTTCATTTCTATTCTTTACCATTTTTTCTTATTTATTTTTGCCTGTTTATTCTTGTAGATAATTTAAACTTTTTTTTTTTTGCTAAGTTCCAAGAAAATAAAATCCCTCTGGGACATTGATTTAAGTCATATAAAATTTATAAATTGATTTTGAAAGAAGTGCCATCTTCATAAGACTAAATCCTTTTTTCCCCCAAGGAAATGATATTTCATTTCACTTTTTTATCTTTTTTTTTTACATTTCTTAGCAAACCTTGTTTTTTCTTCACATAAACTGTATATATTTTTATTTGGATTATTGTTGGGTATCATGTTTTTATTTTATTGTAAATGTCATTACTATTCCAATACATTTTCTAAATGGTTTATGTTGGTTTACGAGAAGTGACCTTTAAAAATATACCTTGCAACCATTTTTACTGAGCTTTTAAAAAATTAATTCTAATAGTTTTTCAGCTGATTCTCTTGAGTTATTCTCCTTCTCAAATTAAAATGCCATATCATATTAAGTTCAAATGAGCTTCTATAATTCTCTCTAAAATTCTAGCTGTAGAAATCAAATCTTTGAAAAAAGTAGAATGTTTAGGTATAAAGTCCTGTTGTTTATTTCAGATGGAATTTTATTAGAACTTGCCTATAATATTGGAGATCACAGAGGTAGAGTGTTTTTTTTTTTGAGTCTTTTTTTGTTTCCAAGGACTTGATGAAAAGATTAGAGAAACTGGTATATGATTCATGCATCACAGCTTAAATATACTTGGGACAGTGTATGCATGTGTGAGCATGTGTGTGTAAGATTTGTTGTAAGAAAAATTGTTGACTTCTGATAGTTGCCTCTTGCTGGGTATTTGAGGTTGCACTCATCACCTCAGATGGTTAGAGCTAGCTGAATATCTTTTCAATTGGAACTTCACCTTGAAACTCTCAGCCTTTTTCTTTAATCTCTGAGAGACTGGGGCTTAAGTTTCATTCATGCTACATGATTATAGGAATTCAATTTTTATTTGGTCTTAAACATTTTTCCTTTTTTGCTTTCTGCCCATATCCTTTTACTAATGCATTTAAAAAGCTCTTTTTTTTTTTTCTGGTAGAATGAATAATACTTTTTTTGCATTAAAGAATAGTAGTTTATTTTTAACAAAAATCTTTGAGCACAAAATCACTCAGGTATTACAGTGATTTTAGTCATTTCTGAATCTATTTATATGCAGTTATTTCTCATTGCATTCTCTTACAGTAGCTGCAGCAATACAAGGCAAGGTAAGAAAGAGAAGAGCCTGGGGAAGGGACATGCCCTCATTAGTAGGAGTGTTGTTAATCAACACTATCAGAGATCAAATCCAATTAATATACATCTTCCAAAAGGTAACCTCGTATTTGTAGGTTAACTTCAACCCTTGTCTTAAGAAGGTAAAAGAATTTTCTCTATTGATGTATTTAAACAAAGTTAACTGACTACCCACCACAAAATGTTTCCTCTCTTGGTAATTTATGGGGCAAGAGACAGGCTCCAGACTTATGTTGTGCTCCTGTGGGCATGCACCGAACCCCCAACCCACCACCAGAATTCCATCAGGGTGCTGCCACATGGATGGCAGAAAACATGAATCGCCATTTGGAAACATGAAATTGCCGTTATGTTATACATAGTGTGTGTTAAGTACACACACACACACACACATACACTTAATATGGAATGAAGTCTTTACTGAAAAATGTTACATTGATATGGTGCAGGTGTATGTGTGTGTGTTTGTATGATGGTGAAGCTGTGTCATTCCAACCTACTGGGACTTTACGTAAAGGGAGATTATTGTGCTTGGTATGTGGAATATGACTATCTTGCCAAGTAGTCTAGTTGTTTATCTTATTTCCTGGGTAATATATTCAGAAAAGCAAAAACCATAGAATTTAAGGTGTTAACACATCTCTTCAGCCCCGAGTGAGAAATCACTTTAAATGAAACAAGAATATGTTCATTTGTATTCCAAGCAGAGATGGAAAAATATCTTAAAAATTTTTAATCCACCGAGTGGCACGTATTGTCCTGGGTCAGGCTGCATTTCATACCTCCATTTGGAAGGGAAACTGCTGTGATGCAGAGGATAGAGCCACTCCTTCCTCCACCCCCAACCCCAACAAATACCAAAATGATGAATTTTAATGAAGGGATAAAATGATGGGAGTGTATTCTTCTCTACATCCTATTCACTGAAGCAACATGGAGTTCTCTTTCCCCTCAGACCAACACGGAACTCAAACCGTATTTTATTTTATTTTTTTATTTTTTATTTTTTTGCGGTATGCGGGCCTCTCACTGTTGTGGCCTCCCCCGTTGCGGAGCACAGGCTCCGGACGCGCAGGCTCCGGACGCGCAGGCTCAGCGGCCATGGCTCACGGGCCCAGCCGCTCCGCGGCATATGGGATCCTCCCAGACCGGGGCACGAACCCGTATCCCCTGCATCGGCAGGCGGACTCTCAACCACTTGTGCCACCAGGGAGGCCCCAAACCGTATTTTAAACTGGAAGAAAAAATACTCATAGGAACGAAAGAAATACATATATATTTTAAAATACAGTATATTTTAAAACAGAACATATTATATTACCATAACAGTAAGATGCATTACATTGGCTAACTCTAAAGTATAAAAATGAAAGTATTGTTTATAATTATTTATCAATTATTAATCCTAAATTATTAATATTTTTATTAAGATTAAGCATAATCTTAATAAATTACATCACATTTTAAAATGATGAATTATTATTGTACAACTCAATCTTTACTAATTAAATCCAAATGTTTACAGTGTAAATTGTCAAAGTTACTAAAAAGATATATAATATCAAATAGATGATTAATTTTCTACTGCCCACTTATTTATGGCCAGAAGTAGGAGATCAAAACATCTTAAGAAATCTTATAGGTCAGTATGAATATATCTTTCAACCAAAAAGCAAAAGTGAGGTTATAAGGTTTTAGGATTGTTTTTGACTAGGATTGTTTATATATTTTGGGTATGGAGTTTATGTATTTCAGGTAGAGTTTATCTGTTTCAGGTTTAGAGTGTTTAGCCAACGGACATGTGTCTGCACTTAATAGTACAGTAAAAGTAAGACACTCTGAATAACCGAGTGGCCAAAATTCTCTTAAACTCTGTCATATACCAAATTCTCCACTGTAATTTAGTGTAATTTAGGGCACAACATAGTACTAGTACTATACTTAGTTATTCAGTTATTGTCGAGGACTCGGGATATTTTCAGAGTATGGATGAGGGTTTCTCTCGGCACATAACTGAAGTGGGCACCAGGATGAATATTTCCTGCCTGAAATATCTTGTTGAGTTATCCTGCCCCTGAAGTTCATGGGGTGAACTCAGATAATGGCAGCTGTTAGAAAAACATGCTTTTGGTATAATGTAGTTTTATTCAAAAGAGCATTGTAATAAGAATAGGATTTGGTGGTAAAACTAAATAGGCAGTAAAATATTTTAAAATGGTACTGACTGAAGTTCAGTGGGCATCATAGGTTATGACATTCTCTCTGAGCGAGAAGGTCAGAATTTCAGTCGTGTCAGAAATTAAGGGCTACTGATGTGTTAGGTCATGGGAGCGGCCTGGTCCACAGTAGGAAGGGGAACCCCCTGATGCCCAAGAGGACCTTTGATGTTTGCCCTCGGCAGGCTCTGACTCACCTCTATTTCTGATCTTGGACTGAACAACCACCTAACTAACCTAATTGGTGGTCCAGCACATTCCTCCTGCTGTTTGGCCCCAACTCAAATGACAACAGCTAGATAATTAAGCTCTTTCTTAGTTGCCTCAAGCCTGACCTTTGTGACAGCTTTGGTCAGCAGGCTGGCTGACCCTGCAGAGCCCTTTTGCCATCATCCCCTTAGTTTGCTGGAATGGATTTTTAGCATCCCTCCACTCAGGTCTCCTCATTGGGTGCTTGTACTAGTCCTTTCCTTGTGTCAGGCAAACAGCTCTCTTAACACTGGACATGCCCAAATTATTAAAGCACCATAAATTACATCCCACAGTGGCCTTTCACTTGACTGCCTCCACCCCTTATCTTGTTCACCCGCTTTGACTCTGCTGAGTAGCCGTTCTTCACATGACACTCTTAACAAGGTTGTTTACTCTGCATGTCCAATGAGGCTGTGCCTTATGTAGTTAAGTTCTCAGCTTTGAGCTATGCCTGAGAGGGCAGACTTTTCAGTTGCTAAAAGAATTAACCTTTTAGCTGAGGATGGCCCTTACTCCTAGAGGTGCTTTCATAGCCCACGTTTGTGACCATTTAAGAATATTGCTATATTTATGGAGATTTTTACATCTACATATAGATCAGTTTCTCAAGTCATAGTAACCCAGGGTGAGTAACCATCTATGCCAGCTGTGTAGTTAAGAATGCCAACTTGTTCTGAAAATGGCTCTGTACAGTCAACACGATTATTTATGAAAATAGGAGAAAGAAATGGCAGTGATACTCAAATCCACTTGTAATTTCAGACCTCTTTTGGATGAGTTGTTCAACCCACTCTCTGCCTGCTCGAGGGAAGAAGTGGCAAAGGGGTCACAGGGTGGACACGTTAGATTCTCAGAAGATTAGGATTCTTCAGTGTGAGAGAAAATGCTCCTTAGTTTTACAAATGTTCATTGAGTTGTTTAGACTGATTTGATAAGTGCATCTAGAACTCTCACAAAGTAGGTGTTTGACAAATTCTAATTCCCCTCCCTCTTAGTAGTTCCTGGCTTATTTGTATGTGGATACTGGGTGCATTTATTCACATCGATTGCACCTGCATCCCAAATACTCTGTGCTGCCAACCTTCTCTCTCTCCTTCCTGCCCCCTCTCCCTCTCTGTCCCGCTCTGTCACACACCACACCCTCCACTTTATTTATTTATTTATTCATTTTTAACATTTTTATTGGAGTATAATTGCTTTACAATGTTGTGTTAGTTTCTACCGTATAACCAAGTGACTCAGCTATACATATACTTATATCCCCATATCTCCTGCCTCTTGTGTCTCCCTCCCACCCTCCCTCTCCCACCCCTCTAGGTGGTCACAAAGCACCGAGCTGATCTCCCTGTGCTATGCAGCTGCTTCCCACTAGCTATCTATTTTACATTTGGTAGTATATATAAGTCCATGCCAGTCTCTTACTTTGTCCTAGCTTACCCTTGCCCCTCCCTGTGTCCTCAAGTCCATTCTCTACAGCTGCGTCTTTATTCCTGTCCTGACCCTAGGTTCATCAGAACCATTTTTTCCTCTTAGATTCCATATATATGTGTTAGCATACGGTATTTGTTTTTCTCTTTCTGACTTACTTCACTCTGTATGACAGACTCTAGGTCCATCCACCTCACTACAAATAACCCAATTTCATTTTCTTTTATGGCTGAGTAATATTCCATTGTATATATGTGCCACATCTTCTTTATCCATTCATCTGTGGATGGACACTTAGGTTGTTTCCATGGCCTGGCTATTGTAAATAGTGCTGCAATGAACATTGTGATACATGTCTCTTTTTGAATTATGGTTATCTCAGGGTATATCCCCAGTAGTGGGATTGCTGGGTCATATGGTAGTTCCATTTTTAGTTTTTAAGGAACCTCCATACTGTTCTCCATAGTGGCTGTATCAGTTTACATTCCCCCCAACAGTGCAAGAGGGTTCCCTTTTCTCCACACCCTCTCCAGCATTTATTGTCTGTAGATTTTTTGATGATGTCCATTCTGACTGGTGTGAGGTGATACCTCATCACACACTCCACTTTAGATGCCCTGCACAAAGGGGCACTCTCACAGTCTTAAACACCACCCTTCCATTCTCTTCTTCCCCTTTTGTCCCAGTGTCTTTTCACTTTCTTATTTCTTGTTCTTCCCTGCTTGTCACAGAGTTAGAGGACTTGATCCCAGTGAAGGGGTTGAGAAAGGAGGATGAGAGATGGCAGCAAGGAGTAGGATAAAGGCCTTTAAACTTGGTACAGCTGGAGAATTTTTCTATTCAAAGGGTACCTCTTGAATGTGGATCAAGTGTTAGTTGT
Source organism: Mesoplodon densirostris (assembly GCF_025265405.1). Lineage (NCBI taxonomy): Eukaryota > Metazoa > Chordata > Mammalia > Artiodactyla > Ziphiidae > Mesoplodon > Mesoplodon densirostris. Next base: position 99,509,720 of record NC_082663.1, on the reverse strand, counting down.
ACGTTGTCCTACTTTTGATGGCACTTGAGGATACAGCCATGATTGTAGGGTGAAGGGGGAGCAGAAAGATTGAACAGAGCAGATTCAGAATTATCTCAAACACAAAGTAGGAAAAACAGAGTGATTTCACAAACATACTCCCTGAAAAACACTGAACACACAACTCTAGGATGCTGGATGGAGCCCTCACTTAAAATGGAATAGGACACAGAGCCTTGAGCTTTCTAGGCTTTTATGTGCCTCTGTACAGTGAAGCAGGGCTGTAGAATGGAAGGTTTTGAGAGGAGGGAAGCCTGGGCTGGGTGGAAGGAAGTAATATCCTCTGCTCATTGTAGCTATAGGGAAGGAACCGTATCAGGGCTGTCTGCAGGTTCCCTGGGATTCATGTGAAATTCTCCCACTTATTCTCGTGAATAAGAGGGTTCTCACTGAAAAATAAAACAACCATGTTTTCCCTAATTTCTATTGAAACATAAGTTAATGGATAGAATTTAAGTTGTCAAATCTTTGGCTTCTGCTGCTTATCAACAGTACAGTCTGAAACAAGATGATCTATAATTTAACCCCAAATGACAACATTTTAATTTCGACCGATTGCCATAGCTCAGTGCTCTCAGAGACCTCCCTGCCATCGTGCGTCCTGCCATCTTGCAAAGCAAGATGTAGTTGTAAGAGCACAAATCTTGGAGTTAAAGTCCTGCCTTCCTACTTAGCCTCTTCCACTTCCTAGCTTGCTTATCCCAGGGGAAGCACCTTCACCTCTCTGGATCTCAGATTTCACTGAGATTCTGCAAATTGAGACACTAACAACCAAAGCACAGAGTTGTTATGATGATTAATTGCAAATATGTGTGTTTGAAGTGCTCAGCCCTTACCACAGTGTATGACACATACATGCGCATGATATGTTTTCCCTCTTTCTTTCTTTATTTTTCCTGAACAAGCATGGAAACCACAAATAGAGGAAACACAGTTTTTTGGTTTTTTTTTTTTTTGCGGTACGCAGGCCTCTCACTGCTGTGGCCTCTCCCGTTGCGGAGCACAGGCTCCGGACGCACAGGCTCAGCGGCCATGGCTCACGGGCCTAGCTGCTCCGCGGCATGTGGGATCTTCCCGGACCGGGGCACGAACCCATGTCCCCTGCATCGGCAGGCGGACTCTCAACCGCTGCGCCACCAGGGAAGCCTGGAAACACAGTTTTTAAGACAATATGCTTTCTCTCAAAGTAACCTAGACCAGTGTTTTCAGACTTTCATGAAATTTTACCTAAAAACTCTCTATAAAACAGATCATATGGAGCTTGGGTAAGGGCCTGGGGTTTCCATGCTTCAGTTCCCCAAGCAGCATTTACATTGTGCTGTGTGTGAACAGCACCCCAAAGTCCACGTAAAGAGTGACTTTTGGAGTTGTGCACTGAGATGTATTCTTTTTTTTTTTTTTTTTTTTTCGGTATGCGGGCCTCTCACTGTTGTGGCCTCTCCCGTTGCAGAGCACAGGCTCCGAAAGCGCAGGCTCAGCGGCCATGGCCCACGGGCCCAGCTGCTCCGCGGCATGTGGGATCCTCCCGGACTGGGGCACGAACCCACGTCCCCTGCATCGGCAGGCGGACTCTCAACCACTGCGCCACCAGGGAAGCCCGAGATATATTCTTTGGTGTCTCCATGAGCTACATCAACTCTGTGCCATTGGTAATTTACTAGAATTACTAATTTGCTTATTTATCTGAGATATTTTAATGGCATTATGCTGGATTCACAGAGAATATATCAGAATTCTACACCACCTTTTCTCTCTGAAACTAGAAGGAGAGAAGAACATGCTTAGGGAACTCTGAAGCACCAAGGGTTTGGACCTGAGATACACATACAATTCCCTTGAGGCATTTCATTGTCAGAAAGGACATTCCATTTTTAAGCAACCTGAGCCAGCTATCAGCACACTTCTCAAGGGTTATTGCTTGTCCTTGGGTTTACTCTGATGCCTGAGGTCAAGATGAGCTAGAATACTTACTCAAATCCCTGGCACATTGTGCATTTCCTGTTGATCATGTGTAAACAATAGATTTTAATAGAAAGTTAAGGAAAATGTTTCTTGAATAACTGAACTCCCTTATATCTGCTTATTGATGCTTAACTCGCTGGAACATCAGCATCCAGAATATTGAATCCTTTTTACACAATTAGGTTGTGTGCTTAAGCATACTAACAAGGTGTGAGTGTGGGATGTTTATCTTCTTCCTGAGGATTATAAATTCCTTTGGCAGATACTGTCTCTTTCTATTCCACTGTGTAATATGTGCCTAGAGGCAACTGTTCTTTGCCAGAGTGCATCCTCCAAACAACAGAAATCGATGGTTAAAGGATGGCCTGAAATATGTATCTCAAAGATGTTACATTTTCCCCCACTAATACATGCACCAACCACTTGGTGCTGTCCTGCTGCATCTGTTGTATTTATTATGTTGATTTTTCAAAGTAGATCTTTATTTTGTTATCCTTTGAAGAAGAGGAATAAAAATTGATAAAGTATAAATGCCATTCTTTGTTTTTGATTCGGGACAAATGACTTAAATCGCTAAGGCAAGAATTAGATTTTAATCCTAAACTGCAGTTGGCAATATTTTGAGATTTGGAAAATGTCTTATGTTCTCATTGTATTTGAGTTTTGTTTGTTTGTTTTGCTTTTTTTCCAATCTTGTTGTATCTAAGAACTGAAGTAAAAGTCTTGATCAGCTGTTCTTCTGATGTTTCTAACCCAGTCTCCATCAGGCCATTGAATGAGAGGTCATACTTTTGGAGTCTGATTGCTGGGTCAGAGAGGATTGAAGCTGTTCTTATTCTCAGGAGGGGAGCTGTCACAAAGAGTTACAAAGAGACTACAAAGAGGCAAGGAGCAAGAGAAAGAAGGAGAAGAAAAAATTACTATGTCTCTGGATTTTCTTAACCCAGTGGTCCATATGACTATACTAACTATTTGTGAGTGATCAGAGTTACATTGCAGATATTTAAGTTGACATCCACCAGGGTAGTTCTAGCAGGTATTTTCTTTTCATCCATTATGACCAGATTTGAAAGCAATGGTACGCCTTACCATCTCATGACTTAGTAACAGGTGCTTCATAATTGTCTGCTCGGCATCCAAGGTTGGGCTCACACAGATGTGGCAGGGGCTGTGTGCTTACTCCTTGCAGTACATCAGTTTGACATATTGGTTATCTGCTTCCTCCACTCTGCTAACCACAGTGGATCTCAGTCCTTATATGTGGAACCAAGAGAAGTGATTCAAAATAAAAATGAGTATTAATAATCTGTCACATAGATGGCCGCTGGCTGTAATTCATTGTGAGTAATGCTGGTAAAGACTATGAACACATGCTTGAGAGTCTTCAGACATATGACTGATTCTATCACATGGAAGCAGCTGTGTGCAACTATACCCCTGCAAGCTTCAATGTGTGTATGTGTGTCTATATCTTCTATAGGAACATAATTATCTTGTATCTGATATCACCCAAAATAAACATCCCATTAGTTGGGGCTGGATCATAGTTCTGTCATAGAGATAGTTTTTTGTGTGTGGTGGTATTACACCTCTAACACGGATGGCAATATGTTTTCAGTAAAGACCTGATGATTCTTGATATTATCCTCATTTTGTAGATGAGTCAGTTGGAAGTTGTGTGTAAATGCTACATATCATTGTTTTATATATATTTTATATGTATATCAAACTTGCCAGTTTGGAAAAAAAATACAAGCTTCTTTTTCTGCGTCTGCATCCAGAGGTCAGGAAAGAAAAGCAGAAACTTGCTCAGCTTATTAGCAAAGAAATAGATTCAATGGCAATTGGGCTTTAATTAAGGAAGAGGATTCTAGGCTGAGTTGGGAAAGTCAGTGGTCAGAAGATTTGAATGTGTTATGGGCAGGGAGAGGACTGTCTGCACCGTGTCTCATGGCCCCAGGGAAGTCATATACCTTCCTGTCTCTTTTGTACAGAGTTGGCAGTTCTTTTCTCTTCAAGCCTAGAGGGAAATGTGTGGAACAGAAAAATGGTGCGAGGGAGGTACAAGCAACAGGGAGAAGTCTGAAGGTAAATCTTTGCAGGTTGTTAAAGGCCCAAGAAAATCCTGCTGAAGTGCTGGTGCTGAGTTTGTGTTGGACAGCTTGGGGCCCTAAGGAAATTCCAATCCTCTGCAATAGAGCAAGTAACAACAATAATAACGATGGCAGAGATAGCAGCAGCCACAGTGATCCTCCGGACAGCTGACATTTACGGAGTGATCTCTAGGTGTAGGTTTCTGTGATAAGCATAGGACATGCATAATCTCATTTAATACAGTAGTCACAGAAAAATGAGATTATCACACCCATTTTACAAATGAGGAAATTGAAGTATGGGGAAGTTAAATCACTTGCTTAAGGTCACATAACTAGTGTTAATGATAAGTTAAATTTAAGCAAAAAGAACCATATTGCTCTTAGGTGTTTGTAGCTCTGTAGCTTTTTTCTGGAAGAGTAAAGCAATGTTTCTCACTCCTGGCTGTGCTTTAGAATCACTTGGGGAGCTTTAAAAACTGGTGCCTGATCCTACCTCCCGGACATTCTTTCATTGATCTGGGGTGTGACTTGGGAGTTTCGGTACGCAGGTCTCTCACTGTTGTGGCCTCTCCCGTTGTGGAGCACAGGCTCCGGACGTGCAGGCTCAGCGGCCATGGCTCACGGGCCCAGCCGCTCCGCGGCATGTGGATTCTTCCTGGACCGGGGCACGAACCCGTGTCCCCTGTATCAGCAGGCGGACTCTCAACCACTGCACCACCAGGGAAGCCCAGACTTGGGAGTTTTAAAAGCTCCTCAGGAGATTCTAATGTGGTGTCCTGCTCTAAAGTAACTTCTCTTCTGTTTTCTCTAGACTTTCATTTGATTTCATCATTTAATTTAACCATAATTTGTGAGCATCTTATTTACTATCTGATACCTTGTTTTGTCTGTCCCTTGTAGCAGAATATAGCTCTGTGAAGGCACAAACCATGTTGGTCTTACCCACCCCTATATCTTCAGAGTCTGTGTTGCATAAATGAAAATGAGTATCATCTCTCTGTAAAATTAGTTAATCACCTATCAGAAAGTATCCATGCTTCAGTTTTTAAAGCCAGTGTTTAACACTTTTATTGAAATAGTCATTTACTTAAGGTGTGAGGGCTGCTGACAATTTCTTCTTATAAGCAACCACATAAGACAATCAGGTGGAGGAGGAACGGAAAACAACAGGAGCTCAGTGGGCTCAGTGGTGTGGAGCTGTGCTCCTGAGGGGAACATTCTTTATACAAGGATTTTTCAGGAGAAGTGGGCTTTCTGGTTTAAAATGGTGTTTTAAACTTCAATCTAATTTTTGATAGAAACCTTTAAAATCAATGTAAATGAGGAAGCTTGATGGATGCTGTAGGATGGATGAAGATGACCTGGACTGGGAACCTTTGGTTTACCCAGTGCTGCAGGGGAACAATCTGCTTTCACAGCATGCATGCTGGCGTGGGCTGGGCTGTGCTGTGCACGGGCTTGTCACAAGCAAGGCTCCCTTGTGTCTAGCTTAGTTCTGGGCTAGGTGATTAATACAATCAAAAGGCATCTTTCAACCTGGAGAATAATTCAGGCCCCAACAGCTCATCAATCTGCTATTGCTTTGCAGAGCAAAAATTTAATATATAATAAAAAAATTTTCACTGCCTCAGAAGGAATGAAAATTTCTTTGTAAAAATATTTCTCATTTTAAGGTGAACCATCATCACACCATTAATGCTTGATCATACACTTAATTTGAAGTCCAAATACTGAAGATTTAAACTGAAATTTTACCCATAAAATGAAATGATTAACTTGGTAAGTTGTGATCTCTGCATGTGGTTCCAATACTTACAAAGATAGGATGTGGAGGAGAAGTTGGAAGTAAAGCTGAGTGGGAACACACTGAGTCGGGGTATGTGTTTATATAATTAGTGTCATGGACTATTTTAAATTTTATTTAACAGACATTTTAATAAGACTAATATATACCAGGCACTGTTATGAACACATTACAAATATTAACTCATTAAATCATTATATAAACTCTGTGAATTAGGTATACTATTGTTATCTCTATAGCAGACAAGGCACTAAGACACAGAGAGGTTAAGTGACTTGTTTGATCATACAACACATAAGTGATAAGCCAGGATAAACACCCCTCAGTAGGAAGGGGAAATGTATCTGGCAGGTTTCTGTCACAGGCTGTAAGTACTAGTGATGACAGAGCAGGTGGATGCTGAAGAGATTTGGGAGAAAGGAGCACCCACAGTTTAGGATATGTTACATCTGCAATGCCCATTGGGCATCTGCAGTAGCAGAAGAACCAAGATTCATGATCTTAATGCCAGGTGGCATTGCTGCTTGATGCACATATACTTGTTGGGACTCCAAACCTTGGAGAGGCCTTATTTTGACAACTTTCCAGAAGGAAATGTCCATAGGAGGTAGCCTATCCCAGCTGACAGACATTTTTGCACTATACACACGTCTTTAAGTCTAATAGAAGAATTAGGTGTCATAAAGTAAAATATATATATATGGTTAGGCATTTTTTAAAGCTGTGGTTGATCAGATCATGACAGAGTTATATGAATAAATTAAAACCCTTATTAATGTTTCTAATACTAAGCATTTACAGGTAAAATCAATATTTTTCTTAAAGTAATGACTCTAGATACTGGATTATACCATTTAAGCATAAAATTTTCTGTGATAAATATGCATTGGGGAATGATCTCACATCTAACTTTTCTCTTAGGAAAAGTTAAAAGGTTGGAACAAAACCACGTATAACGATTTATTATTTTATCTAGAAATAACTTTTTTCAATAATAAATATGCATTTAAAACATTACAAAAGTATGAATTCTGAAGTACTGTATGAATTCTAAGAAGCAAGAAAAATGACTGTTAATCAGCTATTAGATTAATGTTTATTCTAACTAGTAATTTGTATTTATTATAACTAGTAATTATGATAGAGATGTACATTTTATATGCTATAGTACTTTGGGGCTTCTCATATAAGTCATATATCAGCATTAATAGGAACATCCTTTTAATATGAAGCTTAACAATTTTATTGTTCTTTCCATTCTTTATTTCCTTAAGAAGGTCTAAAGTATAAGTTCTCTCTGCCTTCAAAGAAAGAGGAACTTGGAAAGTTAGTTTAGTGAAAGAGTAAAGAATGTAAGCTCTAGAGACAGACTTGTATAAGTTCAAATTCCAGCTCCAGCACTTATTAGCTGCATGGCCTTGGGCAAATTATTTAATTTTTGTATGCCACAGTTTCCTAATCTATAAAAGGGGGATAAAAATTATGCCAACCTCTAGTAGATGTGGGAATTAACTGAGTTAATATATATAGCAATTAGGACAATGCATACATATAGTAAATGTTCAGTTAACATCAGATATTATTATTAGTCAAAAGCTACTGACTAATAGTAACTTTGGCCCAATAATTATACCTCAAGATCTTTGACTCAAGCTCGTGGAATAATGTGCTCTCCAAGCCTATTATGAAAGACTAAAGAGAGAGAATAATAGTAGTTCATGCTTGTTGAGTGCTTACTGTGTGTCAGACTCTTTTCCACGCACTTTGCATGTACACTTTTAGTATGTCAAGAAGAAAGAAGAAAAAGGAAGTAATAGAGAAAATGTCTTTGTTAACATGATGAAGAACTTTCCTTACATCTAAAAGATCCCCTAAGTTGGCATGAGAGACCTCTGGTCCTGGTAGAAGGGCCTTTGGTCTGGCTTTCTAGAAGCTCAGCCCTGAGTGAAGTGGCTGATTGGTGCTTCTGGGCCCATGAAACCATAAGCACTTTTGTAAAAGATTTCTGATGGAAAGATTTCCATCAGGGAAGTATCAAAGGACCCTCAAAGTAGGGTCGTTTTTCCGACTTGAGTCTTACCCTGAAGATTGGACAGCTGTCACCAGAGGGTGCGCTGCTCATGTTTGCGCATAAGGACTAGGCTAGGTCTCCTTTCCATGGACATCTCCGGAAGATTTCTCTTAGAAATCTAGAGCAGTCCTTTCACAGGGAGAGCTACCTCCCCAGTATAGAGACTGACCTACTCCGTGTGTGCATCTGTCCTCTTCTCACAGCACTCCGGCATGTCAGTAAGACCAGAAAGGGTGATGGGGCCCTGATCAGTCAGAGGGGTGAGTGGACATTACTGTGGAGCTGAACTGAAGCATCTTAAAACTTCCTGAGCTATGACAGTGATTAATGATCCTTACATTGCATTAATATTTGGTATATATTTGTGCTTATTTCAGAGACTATGTCCTATAGCAAGATAGAAGAGGTATATTCTATACCTATTTCCGTAAATCTGTGTGAATTTAGGCAAGTCATTTACTATGTTACCCATTTTCATCATCTGGAGACTTAAGCAACTGGATTATAAGATGATGTAAAAAATTTCTAAGAGTTATCACTTTGAACTCAGTTTGATGATTTTGAATGCTTATAGAAGATCTGGCTTATGGAATGTTTATAGAAGATCTTTGAAGCAAGATGATAATATAGGGGTGTGGTTTGCATATTGCCAGGAAAGAGGGCTGATGAAAGAACAGAAGCTCTTGGAGCAGACTTTAGGTACTGGAGTAATAAGTTTTCCAAGGAAGGAAAAATAGGCTGGAGAATAGAAAACAAGATGATGACTGCTGGAGAAAGTAATTAAGGTCCTTGCCCTCTGGTGATATCAGGCAGCAGTTTGGAGATATTTGTGTTTTTGGTAGATTTGCAGGATTTTTTATGGACTAAGCTCAATAATTTACAGATTATTTTTAATTTCCTTAGGTGATTTGATCTTCTTAACCCTGAGAAGTTGAAGAATAGAAAGCTATGCGTTAGGTACCTGGACAGAAGGGAAAAGATAGAAGAATTGCAGCAATAGTTTTTTAGCTTCTTGGTCCCCAGTCCTTGGCTGCAGGATATAATCTTCCACAAATCCAGGCATACTTTCTTTAGAGAGAAATGTGGCATAGAGTGAAGAGATATTAATCACTCCTTGTGGACCACGGTTATAGCTGTATGAGTGGCGCATATAACTGTGACCTTGAAGAGAACCAAGGAATAGAAATGGGTCTCAGGGGATAGATACATGTCAGCTGTAGCAGTTGTGACTCCCAGCTCCTGTGCAGCAGAATTGAACCATCTTCTCATTGGTTTCTCTTTGTTAAAGCATCAAAAGTGGGTATTTATCTGTCATTGGTTTATTTCTTCCTCATAAAATGGAGAATGTATATAATAACTTTCTCTTACATAGAGATAAATTTAAAAAGTACTTTTTGGGGGGTTAGTTTCAATGTGTCAGCAGAGAGTTATCTTTCGATATGCTATTCTCACTTTTCAGATTTTTCACATTGTCATAGAATTTTCTTTTTCTTTTTTGGTAACAAAAGGGGGAGATAAAAATTCTGTAGAGGGCTGTTTCCTTGCCTAAGCTGAAATCTCTTATATTTTCTTACTCTAAACTTCTAAGGCAGAAGTTCTCAAACTTCCTCAGATCATGATGCCCTTAGTAGTCCAGCACATTTTTTATAGTACACTTTGGCCAAAGAAATACCTAATTGTTCTGTTTATTAATTAGTTAGGTTCAAACAACTTAGGTATTTATACCCAACAACTTAATAGCCATTTGAAAATTAAAAAATATATATGTTCTTAAATAACCACAATTACTTATTAATTGGATGTGTGTATCTGTTTGGCACTTCCCAGTTTCTCAGATTTTGGAATCAGATTGTACCTCCCTCACTTCCTGTTCCATATTGACTTTCTGAAATACTTGCTTTATATCACAGCAATTGCCCAAAGCTTAGCTTTGTGGAGATGTGACCATCATCGGAAGGAATATAGTGTGATCTAATGTTGAAACTAAGAACTATCTCAACCTAGGAGTTTGTGCTATGTGTGAAAGATGTCAAATATTATAATTTTTTTCTCAAAAATTTAAAACAATTGAGATCACTGTGGTGTCCCAGGGTGTGCTCATGCACAGTTTGGCACCAGCTGTGACTCTGAGGTTAGATAATGGAACTTAAAGTGTGGAGTTTGAAGAAATTCCACTGTAATAGAGGGTTGAGCAACTAAAAACTTCTCCATTGCCTGTCACTATCTAGATAGTGGGAAGTTGAGAAATTACAGTTTGAGCAACCAGGAAGGCAGGTGTGGTTCTAGCAACAAGAAAGGAGGATGGCTTTCTTGGGAAGAAGATGAGAGAACAATCTTGGCTTATTCTGACTCAAGGAATACCGTGAAGGTCCTAGGAAGACAGAGCCAAGTTCACAACAAGGTGTCCAGCCTTCACTTTCTGGTGAAGTGCATAGGTTTTATACATGTAAAAGGCCCAGATAATCTCAGTGTCTGTAGAGCTTTACCGTGTAATGTTTGATATGTATCATATAAAATTGTATGCTACTTAAACTCACTGGAGTTTGATTCTCTTCCTGCATTTCATAAAAACTCATGTGCAAAGAGGCAATATGCTGTCAGCATTCTTTATGGAGTTCAGGTGTTTTATTTATTACTACTTGCTGTTATAACATTTCCTAAAATGTGTTCCATGGGAATTAATTGGTGCTACTTGAAAATAATATTCTGTAGTTAGATATGGGTTTTTTTTTGTTTTACTTTGTTTTAATTTATTTTATTGAAGTATAGTTGAGTTACAATGTTGCGTTAATTTCTACTGTACAGCAAAGTAATGCAGCTATACATATATGAAAATTCTTTTTCATATTCTTTTCCATTATGATTTATCACAGGGTATTGAATAGATTTCCCTGTGCATTATAGTAGGACCTTGTTGTTATCCATTCTGTATATAATAGTTTGCATCTGCTAATCCCAAACTCCCAGTCCATCCCTGCCCCCCACCCCCCATCCCAGCAACCACACATCTGTTCTCTATGTCTGTGAGTCTGTTCTCTATGTCTGTGAATCTGTTTCTGTTTTGTGGATATGTTCATTTGTGTCATATTTTAGACTCCATATATAAGTGATATCATATGGTATTTGTCTTTCTCTTTCTGACTTACTTCACTTAGTATGATGAACTCTAGGTCCATCCATGTTGCTGTAGTAGTATGTAGTAGTAGTATCATTCTTTTTTATGGCTGAGTAGTATTCCATTGTATATATGTATCACATGTAGTTAGATATCTTTGATGAATACTGGATTAAAGCAAATTAAGCAAGGATTCATAAAGCCTTTAATATGGTAGTGGACATTACCAAGCTTCAAGAGGAGAAATAATAGCAGTGTACATTCCCCAAGATTTGTTGAGCAAGGAAAGTTTTTATATTTAAAGAAACATCTTATAAGACTCATGTTTCATAGAATACCCTTGGGAAAAATATAGCGCCAATGGATCTATTTAACCTGCATTTTACAAAAACTAATAGTTTAATAGATATTTGTGGATCAGGTCTCTGATCAATCTGATACTGTCTTCTAGGCAAGCTTACAACTTCCAGCTCTAACATTATATTTATGGGAGAGTGCAATCTGTTCTAAGGTCGTTCTTTTGCATACTGGTAGTCTATAATGCACTATGGTTAAAGTATGGATCATCTGTACAGTATTATTGGGTTTTCAATACACTAATGCTGAGTTATGTTTATAGCACAATCCAGAATTTATTGACAGTCTCCTTGAAGGTGAACGCATCTAGTCATTAGAATAAAACAATGCATATTTATTTCCAGGCATCTGTAAAGTCTCCAAGTCTATTAATGCATGCATATTTTTCCTTTAAAGTCCTAATCATATGTTGTGCCACATAAATTTGGGTCCCACATTAAAAACAAAACAAACCCTCTTCCTTTTCTATGTTTTAGACAAGTTGGGGAAAAAATGAAAACGGAAAATATGAAGACCAAAATATCACAGAACATAAGCTAAATGTTCAGGTTAATACTGAACATCAAAATTAGGCAGACTTAGCCATTCAGTTCAAGTTAGCATTAGAGTGGGGCAGGCTTCTCTCTGCAGGGTTAGACTCTGCACAATTTGTGCCATGGGGGAGTAGAGGGAAATGTGTGCTTGCCTCAGATGAAGCCAGTTCTATAAAAGGAGAATGAGGCTGAGCCTAGCATACCTATTTTGCTCCCCACATTTACGGGTCTGAGGAGGGGTGTGAGTTTGGGATCAGGGATTACACTGATTCACACCCTTCAGAGGAGGGAAAGGTCAGGAGGAGGGAAGAAGGATTTCCAATAACATCTGAGAGTTAGTGGGAAAGGCTCAGGGAGCCCCTGTTTGGTGCTGAGATCATCATGTCACTGTTCAGAGACTTCCAATTCATGACTCAATGTATTTTTATGTGTTACATTTTGGAAAGCTTGCTTAGTTCCAGACTAAGCTTGCTTCTTAGTTCCAGACTCTAATAGAAAGCAGTTGTATATCTACTCTTTGGTTTATGGTAGAGAATAAGGACCTACTCAATCTAAATCAGAAAAAGAACAAGCTCTTGCTATAAATAACTGAGATGAAAAGAAATGAAATAATTGCCTTGTGCTTATAAAAATGGCTATCATGAGATTTCATGTTAATGACTGTCAGGTCGTACTATTTGGCTTCTGTGTTTCTCTTTCCATAGAAAGCACGTCCAACCTAGTGTTGATAGGAAAGTTAATGAAGAGCATGGTATTATGCTAACCCAGGGTTAGAATCAGCATTTGTTTCTAGCTGCTAAGACTTCATAACAAGACTAAAAGTAGTCCAGATATATGTATTTCTTTATATCTTGTTTTAATTGAATGTCTTAAAAAATATGTAGTGACTAAGAATACTGTTCAAAATACATTTTAGTTGGATTAATATCAAAGCTTTTATTATTATTATTATTATTATTATTATTATTATTATGTTTAGGTATAAAGGATTATTGAATAGCAAAAGTATCCCTTCTTCTCTCATTTCTTTTTTATTCAGTTCACCATACTTATGGCTGCACTGAATATACAAATTTTGATGCTATTTCCATTCACTCTTCCTCTTCTGATGGCTGCATATTCAAATAATAGACAAAATATCTAAGAAAAAATAGATATCTTCTTGAATGTGGAGTTTTCTGTCTCAAACATGTATAATGAAAATATACGTGTACATAGAGGGAGTAAGGGTTTATAGAAGCTGAAATATCAGATACATAGACATTGTTTCTGGATATATCTACAGTAAATAAATTGATTTCATTAAAGAAATGTGGAAAAATTTAAAAGGGATTTCTTCAAGTAACTATTTTATTTAAAAAGTCTTATTCAAGATAATAGAGCCCAGTAGTTAGGATTTGGGAGATCCATTTCTGTGGAAGTGAATTCTCAAGAGTGCTGTAAGAAGGAAGAACTGTAATTTTTGCTCCCTAGATTTGAATATGGCAGTGGTTAATTTTAGAGAGTGAGGGGCATTGTTTGAAGCAGAGCTTGACCCATCGAGAGGGAACTGGGAAAAAGCGGGGAGGAACAGAAGTTGCCCCCAGCACAGCTGAAAGAACTTCAGTTCTCCGACACGCTGGTCAGTGACACACCAAATCCAGCATGCAAACAGAAAAAGGGGTTTTGAAGCTGAGGCAGTCCAAGACACCCACGATTACTTTGAAAACCTTTTCAGCATTCACCTCAGGAAATGACCCTTCACATTTCTTGTGCACATTCTGACTGGCAGCCTACAATCTGGAGATCAAGGAAAATGAGTATAAAATCCAGAACTTGCTTACGTAAGGCCAGATTCATCTGCAAGTTCGAGTGGTTCAGTGGTGTGGTGGAGGGTGGTGATGGGGAGGGCGGGAAGGAGAGTTGTCATGATGGTGATTTGTTTTGGGTTTAAGAGTGCTTAGAAAATACAAAATGTTAAAGAATTTATTTTGACTGAAAACAATTGTAAAATGCTTCAACTTTGATCTATTTATGACACAGTTGGGAGTAAGAGGGATGGAAATGTTAAATCTGTGGGTGTCGGGTACTCAAGTAGACCTCTGAGTCACAGAAAATTAACTTGGGATATACTCTACTCACCATTCGGTCCAACTTCTGTACTTTGTAACTGTGGAAATCATATCTTAGAGAAGTTCAATTTACAAAAACCTTACCATGGCTCTGTAGAACAACCAAGACTAGCCTCTGGTGCTGTCTTTGTTCTCAAAGGCCTAAAACAATGGTACTATAACACTGTGTTACAGGCTTAGATAGGGAAGCTACAACAGAGGCCAAAGAAATTGATCTCTTGCTTGAATTCAAATGAATTTGATTACCATGTTCCCAAGTCCCTGTGGATCTAAAGGTAGTACTTTAAGTAATAGCATTTCTTTGGTTAAAAATTTTTAAAGAGTTTAATTGAAACCACTTTTCCCAAAGTTAAGTAGGAAATATTTTTATCAGTGGGTCAGACATGCTGGAATAGTGATGTCTTATTGAAGGAGACAACATTTCTGCCTAACCTAATTAGTTTACCTTGAGCCCTAACTGTCTTTGGCTGAAAGTGATAACTAAAAGCATTTCTGTGAGCTTCTCATTAGCTTATGGGGGTGTTCACTGTGCACATCCCTGCATCTGTCAGTAAATGTGTCTTAAATCATAGCTTTGGGTATGGCTGGACAGCCTGAACAGCGCCGGCTTTCATGCGGGGCCAGGATATAGATTCTGTGCAAATGGGAAGCACTCTCACTCTTGGCTCGTACCGTGGACTCATAATCCTTTCCTTCCAGGAATCTCACCAAACAACCAAATTGCAGGTTTCCTTTAAGTGGAATTCCAGCCTATCCTTATTAACTTCTGGTACTTTTTACTCAACTCTAAGACTTTTGGTTTTAGTGCCTGTGAATTGCAAGACTGTGCTTATTAGTGACTAGTATAAGAAGAGGGAACTTGGGGCTGGCGTAGAAAAGAATATTGAAGTTTCTATTAAAGTCAACTAAAGACTTGTGGCAATGAAGCCTTGGGAGAGATAGCTGAGGGAAAGTGGAGGAGGAAAAGGAAAAGGAAATGGAGTGGTTTGTGGGGAGACTAGGAAGGGAGGAGAAATGAATAGAATAGAAAGAGATTGTTGTAGTAACTACAGTCCTGTTCATTAAGTATCTGTTGTAGTAACTACAGTCCTGTAGTAACTACAGTCCTTTAATAGCTACAGGACTGTTCATTAAGTATTTCTAGCTCTCCTTCCCTGTGCAAATGGACAATTATACTCTCCCCCTTCAGACGTTAGTCATGGCCATGTGGCTTATTTGGCTAATACAACATGAACGGACATGATAATGTGCCATTCCAGGCAGAAACAGAAAGAATGTGGTTCTCCACATTTCCTTCTTTCTGCTGTAATCTTAGAAGTGCCCTGTCAGCTTGATCCCTGAGTGGCAGTGTTGAGTAGCATCCTCTGCCAGCTTGCACTGGACAGGTTGTGTGAGCCAGGAAATAAACCTTTGCTAAGGCATTGAGATTTTGTTCTTGTAACATAACCTAATTTATCCCATCTAATACAGAAACTAGAACCTAGAAGGTGGGAGCTGGTATAACAAAACTATAAGTAGGTGGATCTGGCCTAGCTGCTAAGTAGCAAAGAAACTTGTCAGAGGCTGGAAAGACCATGATCCACTGGGGCCTATGCAAGGAGCATTCTCCACCCCTGGGGTGGGGAACCCTGCCGTGCCTGCCCAGAGGGATTTCAGAATTTTTGCAGACCAGTGACCTCTGTAGGTCTTCTATTCTTTTTCTCTTTGTATATTGGCAGGAGTTGGGCCTACAACTTAACATCTTTTTGGTTCCTAGGTTTCTAGATCAAGAGGAGTTACATCTATACCTTTTACAGAGACTCATGTATTGCTCAGAAATTCTAACCATGCTTCAACATGGTGAAAATCTAAACTAAACAAAAGATCTAAGACCAATGAAGGAAAAATGATTGCAACACATGACAGAAGAGGGCAAAGTCATTGTTATATTAGGAACACTTATAAAACAGTAAAGAAGAATCCAACAGAACAATAGATGATGTGCAAAGGATATAAACAGTTATTGTGTTAGTTTGGGGCCTCTGAGAGGTGGCTGCCAAGACAGGATGAAATGTGCAAGAGGACGTGCATGTGAGAGGAAATGAGGAAGGAGCTACAAGAGGCTGAGATGGCTCTCAGACCAAAATGCGAGTCTGATGCTGAGGGAGAGAGGGATGGAAGTTTGAGTAAAAGGGTCCTAAGGAAGCTTAGGGCCATGCAGTCTAAGGAAACTTCTGCAAGGTTGTTGGGGACTCCCTGAGCCAAAGTTGCTGTCTGAGAATTCCCGAGAATGGGCTGGTTGGGGTGCCCCTGCCATCCTCAGTGGATGGCTGGGAGCAGAGGACAGCAGCTGGGACCCTTGATCAGCTGCACGCCCTGTAGCTGGAGGTCTGCAAAACACGTTCTTCTCATCACCACTGTCCACTTAAAGATGTGGAACACGTGCTGAGATGAGCAACATCCAATGGATTTCAAAATAACACAATGACAAGAAATTCCTTTTTCATCCCTCAATAGGTAAAACATTAAACTACTTGATGGTATAATATGTTGACAGAGATGGGAGAAGGAGCTCGCTCATCCTTCAGTTATGAGAGTGTAAACTTGTATAACCTTCCCAGAGATAATTTTCTATATCTCTCAGAATCACAGATGCATATGCCTCTGGCCCAGCAAGCAATTCTATCTTTCTAATGTATCCCATAGATACATTCACACATGCACAGAGTAGTATGTTCCAAGATATTTATCTGAGCAATGATCGTAATGGCAAAAGATTGGAGACAACTTAAATGCCCATCAATAAGGAACCAATTATATAAAATATTTCTATCCATTAAATTAAATATATGCCTTTAAAACAATGAGGCATGTAACGATAAGGCACACTATCCAAGATACAAGCTTAAGTTAAAAAAAGAAGATGCAGGGACTTCCCTGGTGGTCCACTGGTTGAGACTTCGCCTTCCCGTGCAGGGGGTGTGGGTTCGATCCCTGGTCAGAGAGCTAAGATCCCACGTGCCTCACGGCTTAAAAACAAAGAAAAACCCCCCCACCAAAACATAAAACAGAAGCAATATTGTAACAAATTCAATAAAGACTTTAAAAATGGTCCACATAAAAAAAAATCTTTAAAAAAAGATGTAAAGCAATGGTAAAATATGCTAACATTTGTGTTTTAGAAGAGGAGTCCTATATATACATATCATTTGTATCTCTGGAAGGCCATATAAGAAACTAATGACAGTGACTGCCCCTGGGGACATATCCAGTGGATATTTGGGACCAGAAGTGGTAAGGAGACTTAACTTTTCACTGTGTTTCTTTTTTTAAATTCAAGTATGGTTGATTTATAATATCACTTTAGTGTCAGGTGTACAGCACAGCCATTCAGTTATATATATATATATAACTTCATATATATATAATAATGTTATTTCAGGTACCCTGGAATCTTGTGCTAAGACAATTTTTTTTTCCTCAAATGGCTGTTGAATTTATTTGCTTGATCAATAATGGGCTAGGACAATTTTTGCTGTATTAGGAAGATTTGCCTTTTACCAGAATCTGCCCTATAATGAACAATGCTACAACACTCTAGAGAGAAACCAGAATATAGTGTTACAATCAAGTTTGGGGACATGATTTTAAGATTCCATTTATCACTTTGCAAAAGTTATTTTTGAAAACAAACCCAAACTCCACGTTTTTCTCGAAGGTCACACATTAGTATGACGCAGGGGAAGCTATTAATGAAGAACGCAATATGAATACTTCCACTGTTTTCAAGGAGAATCAGAATAAGAGACATTATTTTTTTAAAAAGGGATGACCGTTTTTTTGCATCTGTGTCTTTGAATGTATGTTCTAGGCTCCCATCTGCATCTCTGAAATATGGTATTCCAGAATCATAAAACTGAAGGGATCTTAGAGATCATCTGTGTTTTTTTTCTCCTCTTATTTTATAGATGAAAAAACTGGAGCCCAGAGTAATTAAATTAAATTTCCCAAGGTCACATCCAACTAGAAGAAAAGTCAAATTTTCCTACTTCCATCGTCAGAACACTTAAGGTTAGCATGGCCCTGTCTTTACAAATGTAGTGTCTCTGACCACTTCTGATCACACTACCCAGAGGCTCAGGAAATCCTTTAGGTGGGCTTCTTATGTATGCTTTCTTTCCTACCACTTGCTTAGGTCTTTGCAGAAAGATTCCCTGTTGCTATGCATTTCCTGGTGAGCCAAATAGCAAGGCTGGCATGAAGAAATGAGATTGCTCATTTTTCTCCATCTTAAAATTTATCCTGAGCCTTTTTTTCTTCTCACAATTACCGTATGAGTATTGATTTTAATGAATTCTGCCTATTAAGATTCCCCTTAGGTTCTGAAGCCAGCCTGGTAATTAACTGTTACGCTTTCCTCTTGCTGGCAGTATTGTTAGGTGAGTTACTGCCACTCTCGGTCACAAAGTGAGATCAATGTTCCTCTAAGGCTCTGCCCTTAAGGGTCCAGACACAGATGGAGTTCCTGTCTCAGGTGGTTTTCTCTATCTTGTTACAGACATGAGAGTAGGAAAACAAGGCTCTCAGATTGAATGACGCTTTCCCTATTCAGTAAGGCAGATCCACTTGTATCAGATCCTTCAAATGGTATGTATGGTGTTAGCAAGTATTTTGGTCATGTCCGGATGGATTTTTTGATGCTTGCCTGATGTTGAAAACTGCTGATGGCGTAATATCAGACTGCATCCCTTCGTATTTCCTGGTACTTTCATTGGGTGGAATAGGGCTTGAAACAAAATTTATAGTCAGTATTGTCTTCTGCTTTCATTTCATCCTGAACTCTGGGAATGGTAAAGAATTCTTCTCAGTAATTTATTGGATATATGAAATCTAATCTCCCAGAAAATGAATGTGATGTTTAGAGTTTTAGAAGAAAATTTTTGAGACTCAACTCTCAATGTGTATATTTTGTACTTAGGCAGATTTTACTGACCAAATTTGTATTTGGATTTGTAGTTACGATGTAATAGGTGTTTGGGATAATGATGGTAATTCTGGGCTTTGTTTATAGATAACCAATTAGTAATTGGGTGAGAGCCATGACAACAATGCTTTTAGATTAAATCAAAACCCCTGCCATTTTCTGGGCCTGTTATTGAGTGCAATCCATTATTTTTAGTGAAACAGCTAAACGGTTTAATGTACTCTCTGTGATGTTCAGAATCTCTGGGTTTACTGACGAGACTACAAAGCTCTCTGCACTCTCTTGAACGAATAGTGAAGGTGGAGAGTGTCCAGGCCCATCTGTTCCTCATGTGCCAAGCGCCCTTCCTTTATGATTGCCTTTTCCTCCTAGGGTGTCCCGTCTGCCTCACAGACTCTCTCTTGGGTACCTTGAAACCTTTGCAGTCAGAGTTTCTTTTCTCAGGTTGATAGTCAAGACTGTCAGTCAATGCTGAGGATTTCATGCCCTTGTGATTTTGTGTTCTTGCCTGGTCAATCTGGGAGAGTCTGACTTGAATGGAAGTTGAACTCACATCTTGAAGGCCAAAGCTGGAATAACTGGGTCAGAGAACTCAGAGTAGTCATTATAAAAACTTATGCAATCAGATGACTGTCTTCTCTCCTTTGCTACTCGGTAATATACTTAAGCAACTATCACATGGCAGGCTGAAATGAGGCATTTTGTGCCCCTTGTCTTATGTTTAGCAAAACATCGCTGGACAAGAAAAATATAGGGATGCCTTGAAGCATAACACTGATTTGCAGGATTGTCATGGACTTTTAGAAAGAAATGACAGGTTATTGACCCATTGTTGGTATAGATAAACAATTCACTCATTCAGTCATTTGTTATTGAGCACATAGTATTTACATATCACCATCATGAGTTACATGAAGTAAACTATATGTTTCCTGCCCTCAAGGAGAATATATCTAGGAATGATTGAGTCTGATCAAAGACAGTGCTGTCTGTGAAGCAAATGAACTGAAGTGGGAACAATGACAGTGCCTGTGAGCAGCTGTCACACAAATGAGCCAGAGGAGAGGGTATTCATGTATTCAGCTCAGAAAAGACTTTGGTCACATGTAACTACATGTAGGAACACGACTCACAGCTGGATTTTAAGGGCAATTATGCAACTAGGACAATTCTAAGCAAGACTGATTTCCCTTTAGACTCGAGTCCTGCGAAATAGGAATGTGTTCTCTATCTTCTTTCACAGCAATGCTTAATGGTGTGCCTGTGCGACAACAGAACCATCCTTTAAGGGAGAAAGTGAGTGACAGTTATTGACAAAATTTGCTGGGAATTAATTTTCTGTAGTTCCCTAGTGAGCACATGCATTTTCTATTTCAAGATCATTGTTGCCCATGACAGAAATGTAAGACAAAATGGGGCTATGTTTGATACATGTCAAACATAATACAGTATACTTCCAGGGGAAAAATGTTCAAATTTGTTCCAAAGAAGGTTACATAGAGGCTAAAGTTTCTGGTAATGAAACACTCAGTATTTGAATACTAACTCACCTTGAGTTTGTTTAATAGTGTTACATTCTGAGGCCTGATTGCTTCAGGTGTCTGATGTATGGTTATTTCCATTGTTCCTCTTCTAGAAGTTGGTGCTCCTGGGAAGAATAAACAGGACATTTTTTTTTAAAAGCAGTTTCTTTAAAGTTACTCACAGCTTATCCTCTGAAAGGATTACTTTAGAGGAATAAACAGGATGCCAAATACGATCTAAATGCAAGTTTGGTATTACTGAATGACCCCAAAATAGGGTGGTAGATAAAAGCATACCTTACTAGCTGTATGACCTTGACCAAGTTACTTAACCTCTCTGTGCCTTGAAAGGTCTACCACATAAAGTTGTTGTGAGAATTAAATAAGTCAAAAAGAAAAGTCAAAAGAATTAAATAATTCAGTAGTAACTCAAGTTGTATATCCAGTACGTAACCTATTGGAAATATTATTTTTTAGAGCAAGTGCTCAAAAAGTACTTGTGGTTGTGATTGTCATTATCTCAAACCCTAGACATTCTATTTACTGATATATGGGCCACGAAGTTTCATGTCTGTCAGTGGCTGCTTGACTTTGTAACCCAGAAACATTTTTAGTGTCCGTGGAATGACTATGATTCCTTACATGAAGGCCTAGGCTAGTTCCCAAGACCACTGCTTCTTTCCCAAATGCTACACATTGGATAACTTTCCCTTTATTTACTTTGTATATAATTTATTCCCTATTTCCAAGTAGGATTCAAAGTGTTGATTAGAGGTCTAAGTCCTCCAGTTGCCTTGGCATTTCCTGGGGGGGTCATTTCACAGTTGTGTACAGAGATCCTGGGGGGTCATTTCACAGTTGTGTACAGAGACCTCATTGTTCTCTGTTACCACTTGGCTGAACAAAATGTGACACAGTCCCTTGTTGGAGACAAATCTGGGCAGGTTTGCTGAGTGTGGAATTTCCGTTGAAAAATCTAATGCAGGGTCTAAATGATCCTCTTTGGCTCCACGCTGAGCATAATTGAACTGATGTCAGAGTGTTCTTATACAAGAACTACCTCCCATCCCACCAGGACTGTCAATATTTCCATAGCACCTGCAACGTGCAAGGGAGAAAATATTCGTTTACCTTCAGAATATTTATTTCTAAATCAGAAAGCTTTGTGTGTCAAATTTTCCCAGTGTCCGTGGAATGGATATATATATATGTATGTATGGATGGATGGATATATGTATGTATGTATGTATGTATATATGTATGTATGTATGGATATCTGTATGTATGTATGGATATATGTGTGTATGGATGTATATATGTATGTATATATGTATGTATGGATGGATATATGTATGTATGGATATGTATATATGTATGTGTGTATGGATGTATATATGTGTGTATGGATATATATATGTATATATGTATGTATGATATGTATATATGTATGGATATGTATATATGTGTTTATGGATATGTATATATGTGTGTATGTATGTATGTATGTATGTATGTATGTATATATATATGTATACATATATTTTTACTTCATGTATATAGTAAGTGTGTGTGTATATATATATATATATATATATATATATATATATATATATTTGTATGTAAAACACAGCTTATCCATTATCCTACTGATGGACCATTTAAATGTTTCTTGTAAGAAATATTTAAAGTGATGTGCAGATGAAATAAAAGTACATGAACATGTGCATGTTAGAGCAAATCATCATCAAAATATGGAAAGAGGAAGGAAATGGAGAACTGTATCTTTATTTTTAAAGAAAAGCTTTATAAATTACTGCATTGTGTAAGTGTTAGTTTAAAAAAGCTTTGTAAATTACTGCATTGTGTAAGTGTTAGTTATCTTGACAAAGGAAAATAAATGTTTCCTAACAGTGTGTGGGGACATGCACTTGGTCCATGTCTCAGTGCTTAGCCTCTTTAGAAGCCACAAAGCCAGGGCTCCTGGTTATGTTCTGCAACAGCTATTCCCCCTGATCAAGATGAGATTTTCTCATCATCAGACCCTCTCAAGTTCAGCCTCTTGGCCTTCAACTGCTGTGAGGCCCAATGTCAAGGACCTTCTAGCTTCCACTGCTTTGGCAAGGAATCCAAGGGAACTGTCTATCACACCATGTAATTTAAAAGCAGAACCATCCTAAGGAATCCAGGTCACAGAAAGTAGGATATATTGGAAAGTCCCTTACTAGGTTACTGCCAGCCACCCAGATGGGGTGGGGAGGAAGGGTACTTGACCTGTGTCTTCTCAGCATGGGGTCCTCTCCTGATAGTGCTTCACTCGCTGTGCATTGAACGTTCCACATAGCATGATTTACTGGTGCTAAAAGCCTCTTTGCTGACTTGTTCATTTTGCTCTGACAGTTGGCTTGTGATATGGGTATTATTTTATACAAGTACATTACCTTTTGTTGTTTAGAGCTAATAGATCTACTCATTTAATTGAAAACTGTGTTTAGTCTTCTAATTAAATGGAGAGGGGGCAGAATGCAAACATGAAACAACAAAGATGTATGTGAGCAGGATGGAGGGAGAAATAATGGAAAGAGCACTGGACTAGGCATCCCTGGGTTTGAGTCCTGCTCTCCAGGTTCCCGTCTACGGGGGCTGGTCCAAGGATATCTGAAGCTCTGTCTAATGCTTGATTCACTCTGTGAAATCTCCGTGTCTTTTCTCATTTTTCATGGCAGGCCACATGGTGTCCCTCTCCCTTTGATTCCTTATAATTTTTCCAGGCCAGGGGCAGGGTCAAATCTGTCTATCTATCTATCTTCCTCCCTCCCTCCCTCCCTCCCCCTCTCCCACTCCCTGTCTCTCTTTCTCTATCTTCCTTCTCTTCTCTTTCCCTTTCTTGCTCCCTTCCTCCCTTCCTTCCTTTCTCCCTCTCTTCCTTCCTTCCTTTCCTCTCCTTTTTGTCCCCTCCCTCCCTCCTTTCCTTCCATCCTTTTTGTACTTATTATCCTTTCTCAAGGCTCCCAAACAGGAGATGGGGAAGTGAACCATATTTTGTTGAGGGTCTTCTATTTGCCAGGAATTTGACCTATATTATGTCACTGAATCCTTGGAACAATGCTGAGCAATGGGACTGATTTTTTTCATTATTTTTCATATTTTTTAGAATAAATTTATTTATTTATCTTTTTATTTTTGGCTGTGTTGGGTCTTTGTTGCTGCACACGGGCTTTCTCCAGTTGTGGTGAGCGGGGGCTACTCTTTGTTGCAGTGGCTTCTCTTGTTGCGGAGCATGGGCTCTAGGCACACTGGCTTCATTAGTTGTGGCCCGTGGGCTCAGTAGTTGTGGCTCGCAGGCTCTAGAGCTCAGGCTCAGTAGTTGTGATGCATGGGCTTAGTTGCTCCGTGGCATGTGGGATCTTCCTGGACCAGGGCTCAAACCCATGTCCCCTGCATTGGCAGGCAGATTCTTAACCACTGTGCCACCAGGGAAGTCCCTTTTTTCATATTTTTATTATTTCATTTTAAGGAGGAGGAAACTAAACATCAGAGATGTGAAATACCTTGGCCAAAATCACATGGTTCACATTGGCAAACCTACATCTATCTAAGTTCAACACTCTATGATCTTCCCTTTACAGAGCATCACCCCCTCTTGAGAGTGAACCATTGCTTTGAAGAGCTGACCGTGTTCCTGCTTTGATGAGTAGGATCTTGGTGGCTCACACAGGGCCTTCTCTCTTCACTGTTCCTAACTGCACACTAAGCTAGACAGTTCCAACTTTCTTTTAGCTTCTTCAAAGTAAGTGTGGGGTTCCTTCATCTGTAGAATTCAGGATTCTTAAACTTTTACAGATCATAAAGATAGAAAATCTGATGTAAGTTATCCTCATGAATTTAAAGACACACACACACACACACTTCACACTTTTGTATAATAATTGCAGGGGATTCAGAGGCCCCCTGAGGCCTAACTCTGGACCCCTGTTAAAGGTTAGTCAATTAGGAAGATTACTTTTCACTAGTCAGGGTCTGGGAAGGTGTCCAATCTTCTCTATCCTGGGCACACAAATTCTTTTTTCAGCACCCTGTGAGGGCATAGTGTCCATGCCTTATCCCAGGTGAAGTTTTTTCTAGATAACTGTTTGCATGTGTGTACCTGGCTTGCTTGGGCTGGTGAGCTCAGTGGGGCAAATAACTAGAGATGATCAATTTGGTTGGGGTCTGTACTGTGCCTCACTCTCTCCACCTGTAATATTGGCATGATTCCTGTTTTCTCTGCTTCTTAGAGCAAAGGTAAAAGGAGATAAAGTGTGAGAGCACTTCGAAAGTGAATCTACATACCCATGTGTCCCTGAGGAGAGTCCTCTGGGCTTGGCCATTTTTCACATAGCCTATCATTCCAAGTCTTTCTTGAATCATATTGCTTCAAAACAGCTGTAGCTGACAGTTCTCAGACTTTCTGAAGGAAGGGAAAATTTGGTATTCCACCTAAGGCTTAGCTAGAGACCAGCCGCCTGCTGGTGTCCTTCCCAGCTGCTCAGGCCTTTCATTTTATTTATTTATCTTTTTAAGATTTATTATTATTTTTTTAGTATGGACCATTTTTTTAAAAAAAAGTCTTTATTGAATTTGTTACAATACTGCTTCTGTTTTATGTTTTGGCCCTTTGGCCATGAGGCATGTGGGACCCTGGTTCCTCGACCAGGGATCAAACCTGCACCCCCTGCACTGGAAGGCGAAGTCTTAACCACTGGACTGCCAGGGAAGTCCCAGGGCTTTCATTTTAAATGCACTCTGGAGCTTAGATTGGACAGACCCTTCCATTCTTCATTTTTCTCTGAGTGCTGCCCAGTGCTGCTGGCAAATTTCTAGCTGGCTGGTTTTGTTAATTAGAAAAAAAGTCTGATGCTTGAAGATTATGGAAGTCATCGAGTACTGTAAGCACTTATCAGGTTTCACCATCAATGCAGGGAAACACGACACCTGTCCTTAAATGCTTGGCACAATCATGTTATGCTGTGGATTGGAAGTTTGGGATGTGTCATCGTAGTCTCCCTGCTGTTCATTTAGGTAAAGACTCAGTGGTACTCAAGCCGTAATGCAGTCTTATTATAGGCATGGCTCTGGTGTCATTCACAGAGTGAGCAATTCTGCTTCATTTTCTCATTGCGATGCAAAAGATGCTTGCAACTTTAATGCTGTCTTTGCCGCCTTTTGGAGCCCTTTTTAGGACTAATCATTTGACTTTGCACTAATGAGATTATACCCAGCAGGGGCAGATATTTTCCTTTTTAATTTTCATTCCTATTATTTAATTGGCATTACACACACATAATGAGACCAGAAAAAAGCACCCTGTAGCAATCTGTTCAATACAAATAACTCAGGCAGATGCAGCCAGATGTATCCATGGTGACCTCCCTGATTCTTGCACTACCCACACATTAGGGAAGATGGCCCAGAAAACTTGACTCCCTGTTTGCCAAATGTGTCAGAGATGTGCTCTCTCCCTCCCTCCTCCCACAAGAAAGGGCATTTACCCAAATCCATGTGTCTCTCCATACTGAGAGTTGTCTGCTCAGTACCTGTGTGAGTGACGTAGTCTAGAGTTCTGAGTAGGTACTGGTCCCTGGTGTTAGTACTAGCTGACTGCCCTGTGACCCCAGTGTTGTAGACAAAGATGTTCTCCATCTGTCTCCAGGGCCTTTTTTACAATATTCTTAGTGGAAGAGAAATATTGAACTTAATGGAAAGCTATCAGAATGGGTAACACACCTGAAAACTTCCTTCTTGTGTACCAGGTTTCTGTATTAAAACCAGCCTTTTCTTCTGAAAAAAGATATTATCTTTTAGGGTCATTGGGAGTTTAAGGAGTTCTTCTCTGATCAGTCACAGTGTCTTTAATCTTTCAAAACCTTTCCCTGAGTTCAGGATCCCAGAATCCACTGGTGTGCAACAGCACTGTCACATGGTAACAACCATGGGGCTCCCTTTAATACACTGTATGTACCTCCTTTCTTCCAAAACAAGTTAGGTGACCATCATTCCAAATTCCACATCCCATGGAGCAGATTGGGTGATTCTGCAGTGTGTCCTAGAACTTTCCTTTGTTTGTGCAGCATGTGGAACCTGAAAGTTTCCATTCCTAAAGTATACAGGACATGAACATGATATTGTCCATTTTGCCATTGAAAGAAAGGTGCAAAGGAAGTGTCACTCTACCTCATTTATGCTGTGTCTGCTCTTGTGCTTTTCTCCACCCCAAAGCTTGTTCTTTTCCAGTGTTTCCCATTACAGTGAAATGCACCAGCATCCTGGTAATACAGAAACATAGCAGACATCTTTCAAACTCCGTCCCTCTTGTCAATGCATTTACTTGTATTCATTTCCACCTCTTCCACCATGACCAAGCACCTATCTGTAATACAGGATCAGGATAATCACCATCCAACCATCCTCCCTTTTCAGAAAAGCAACTAGATTGCTGTTGTAGAAATACCTGTACAAGTCAGATCATTTTGCTCTTATATTTACAACCTTTCAATAACTTCCCCTTGCACTTCAGCAAAACAAAATGTCAAACCAAACCAAAACCAAAACCAAAACCAAAATCCATGAAATCCTTGCTATGGGGTCTGTGTGTCCTGGGATCTGGCCATTGCCTATTAAGATGTCAACATCTCTTGTTTGGATTATTAGATTATTATAGCCACCTCTTTATTTGGCTTCGTTTCATTCTTAGATGAAAACAAAGTTTTTGGCACACCCCCCTCACTCCCCCCCCCACCCAACCCTGGCTCTGCATTGTGTGTCCTTTGGCTCTCCAGCCATATCTTGCTTTACTCTTCCCTTTGTTCCCTCTGGTGAGCCACAGCATGTTTTCAGTACCTAGCCCTGGGGATTCTGTACCTGCTTGTGACTTGATCTGGAAAATCCTTCCTCCTCTTAC
Source organism: Mesoplodon densirostris (assembly GCF_025265405.1). Taxonomy (NCBI): domain Eukaryota; kingdom Metazoa; phylum Chordata; class Mammalia; order Artiodactyla; family Ziphiidae; genus Mesoplodon; species Mesoplodon densirostris. Next base: position 99,482,209 of record NC_082663.1, on the reverse strand, counting down.
TCCCCCTTTATCTTGACAGCTTGAGAGCAGCTTATACAGTGTTTCTCCAGAGCAGTCTTCCTGGTTCTCAAGGTCACATCATGTGCTCTGTTATCCAAGCTTCTAAGACTGTGGCCCTTTCCTATGTACCACTTGCTGTAAACATCCATTTATAAAGTGACTCTGATTTTCTATTTTCTCAGTGAGAAGATCGAAAATTTTGTTTCAAACATGAATCAGTAAACTTTAAGAGATATAGATGAAAGAGTCAAGAGTTATTATATTTAATTGCAGTGCACTACATGTTTAAAATCACATTATATAAAATAATGTGAATTTAAAGATATGCTTTTTTCTACTTTCATTTTTTCTATGCTCTTCACATTCATCTTTGACATCGTGTCTTCATCATCACTAAAGCCACTTTTTGAATTCTCTAATGCAGTTTTGTGAGTCTTGTCACCTTCAGTTCTATCTAAGTTGTTTGAGTTATAGCACTTTTTGAATCATGCATGATGCTGTCACTGGAAATTTATCCCAAGCCACTAGAACCCATTTGTGTAACATTAGGACAGGTTTTTTTTTTTTTTTTTTTTTTGTCCCGTGAGTATGTATTTATGGTGGCCACACTCTAACCACTCACTGTATTCCTGTAAAAGTGATCTTTAAAAGGCTTGTTTACAATGACATTCAACATTTGCAATTGTTAGGCCATCCCCCAGGAAGAATTACTAAATCTTCGTTAAATTCCATTTCTTCTTTATTACCAGTTATATCTGTTCTAGGTTAGTTTGCTAAAAGACAATTCAGTGAACAACCAATTTGCTGAATTTACTTGTTTCTTTTCACTATTTAATGTTAGTGAAAAGACTTTTATTTTGTCTTCCTAACAGCATTTAATGAATGTTAAACTGGTCTCTGCCTTAGTTCCCTGCTACTTGAACTGGACACTGTTTGCCCACTCAGAATCACCCTCCCCTGCCCCACACCATGTCTTTCTTAATAGAACCTCCCTTTTCTTTAGGTATCCGCTCTCCTCACAGCCATGGCACCTGAGAAAGCTGACCCTGTCTCTGTTTTAACGTATTTCCTTGGGTGAGGTAAGGTGAGGCCAGTTGCCTCATAAAAGAGATAATAAAAGAGAAAGGAGAGTTTTACAGTTTTGTTAGATTTGCAGTTCACTGGAGGAAACACAGCACACCACACAGGGACACTCAGGGGGAACATCAAGGTCCTCTTGAGTCAGAGAAAGGGAGCAGAGCTCTGGTTTCCATAGGAAGTAATGGGAAAGACAGGGGAGGCAGTCTCAGGATCGGCCACCTAAGTTTGAAAGCGGCCCCCATGAAATTCATGTTCACTGTGATTGTTAGAGTATATTATTTGGAAGTATCTAAAGTTTCCACATGTTTTTGGGGGGAGCCAAGGTTTATTTGGGAGCAACTAATAGCCATCTTATAGGTGTTAAAACATTGATTTACAGAAATTTAAAAATTGGTTAAAACAATCCCCACTTCAAGTGTAAGTCCCTGATGAGCCTAGGCCGTATACAGTGTTCCCCTGGTGATGGATGACACAAGTTTGTTCAATTCTACCTTAGATTGAGAAGGACTCAGAGATCATGACCTTGCCAACTGAGGCCATGGCAGGATTGCACACTTCACCCTGGAGGCGTGGAATATTGAGACCCAGATGAGGTGAATTCCATCTCAGCAGAGGCCAATGTGGGCAGAGAATTTTTATGGACAAGATGTCCCATTCCTCCTGATGCCAACAGACCACACATGGACCATAGATCACCCCCAGGGAGAAAGGAAAGAGAAAGAGGAGTGAGAGGGGATAAGGATGGAATGTTTACCCAAATGAATCTGAGTGCGGGGGAGGGAGGAATAACCTCCTAGGACTGGCCCAGTGTACTTGAATTAACATGCTCAGATTTCCACCACGGGGGTCTTCGAACTAAGCTGAGATGTTCAGAAATAAAGGAAGCGAGGCTGTCAGATTTATCCCTCCTCAGTAGTGGATATCATATCTTTTTATTTTTGTATGAAGTTTTATTGAGTTGTAATTGACATATAATGTGTAAATTTAAGGTGTTCAGTGTGTTGATTTGGTGAACTTACATATTGCAGAATTATTACCACCATAGCATTAGCTAACACTGCCACCTGTGACATACCATGTGGGATGGGGGCGAGAACATTAAAAATTTACTCTCTTAGCAACTTTCAAGTATATAATTATGGTTATCTATAATCACCATGCTCTACGTTAAATCCCCAGAATGTATTCATCTTATAACTGAAGAAAGTTTGTGCCTTGTGATCAGTATCTCCCCATTTCCCCCACCCACCAGCCCCTGGCAATCACCATTTTACTTTGTTTCTATGAGTTTGATTTTTTTTAGATTCCACATATAAGTGACATCATACAGTATTTGTCTTTGGCTTATTTCACTTAGCATAATGCCCTCAAGGTCTATCCATGCTGTCACAAATGGCAGGATTTCCCTCTTTCTTGTGGCTGAATAATATTCCGTTGTATATATTTGCCATGCCACATCTTTATCCATTCATCTTTTGGGGGACACCTAGGTTGTTTCCATGTCTTGTCTATTGTGAAAAATGCTGCAATGAACACGGGAGTGCAAATATCTCTTTGAGATACTTGATTTCATTTTCTTTGGATATATATTCACATACAAAAAGTCGACATTTTTACACTCCCCCTACATTTTGTATTTTTGATGTTTTGTCTTTTTCATGTTGTGTGTCCATTAATAAATTATTGTAGTTATATTTATTCTTAATACTTTTGTCTTTATAACTGACTTACCCACCACTATTACAATATTAGTGTATTTTGAATTTAACTATATATTTTACCTTTGTCAGTGAATTTTATACTTTCATATGTTCTCACGTTACGAAATAGCTTATTAGTGGCTTTCATTTCAGCTTGAAGAACTCCCTTTAGCATTTCTTGTAAGGCTGATCTAGTGGTGATAAACTCCTTCGGCCTTTGCTTGTCTGGAAAACTCTCTCTCTCCTTCAGTTCTGAAGGACAACTTTGCTGTGTATAGTATTTTTGGTTGGTAGTTTTTTTTCTTTCAGCACTTTGAATATATCATCCCACTTGTGTGGTTTTTTTTTTTTTGAGCAGCAGGGAATTAGCAGATTAATGGCAAATACAGTTACTAAATGGTATGCCTCCAAAAAAAGAGTCTAATGAACTTATACAAGACCTATGTCTAATTACTCAATAGTATACCTCCCAGACAAAATGTCTAATGGCCATATACAAAGGCCTAGGTATAATTATTTACCAGAATGTACATCTGTAAACTAAAATTTCTTTTTTTTTTTACAACTTTATTGGAGTATAATTGCTTCACAATGGTGTATTAGTTTCTGCATTATAACAGAGTGAATCAGTTATACATATACATATGTCCCCATATCCCTTCCCTCTTGTGTCTACCTCCCTCCCACCCTCCCTATCCCACCCCTCCAGGCGGTCACAAAGCACCGAGCTGATCTCCCTGTGCTATGCGGCTGCTTCCCACTAGCTATCTACCTTACGTTTGGTAGTGTATATATGTCCATGCCTCTCCCTCGCTTTGTCACAGCTTACCCTTTCCCCTCCCCATATCCTCAAGTCCATTCTCAAGTAGCTCTGTGTCTTTATTCCTGTTTTACCCCTAGGTTCTTCATGACATTTTTTTTTCTTAAATTCCATATATATGTGTTAGCATACGGCATTTGTCTTTCTCTTTCTGACTTACTTCACTCTGTATGACAGACTCTAGGTCTATGCACCTCATTACAAATAGCTCAATTTCGTTTATTTTTATGGCTGAGTAATATTCCATTGTATATATGTGCCACATCTTCTTTATCCATTCATCTGTCAATGGACACATAGGTTGCTTCCATCTCTGGGCTATTGTAAATAGAGCTGTAATGAACAATTTGGTACATGACTCTTTTTGAATTATGGTTTTCTCAGGTTATATGACCAGTAGTGGGATTGCTGGGTCATATGGTAGTTCTATTTGTAGTTTTTTAAGGAACCTCCATACTGTTCTCCATAGTGGCTGTACTAATTCATATTCCCACCAACAGTGCAAGAGTGTTCCCTTTGCTCCACACCCTCTCCAGCATTTCTTGTTTCTAGATTTTTTGATGATGGCCATTCTGACTGGTGTGAGATGATATCTCATTGTAGTTTTGATTTGCATTTCTCTAATGATTGATGATGTTGAGCATTCTTTCATGTGTTTGTTGGCAGTCTGTATATCTTCTTTGGAGAAATGTCTATTTAGGTCTTCTGCCCATTTTTGGATTGGGTTGTTTGTTTTTTTTGCTATTGAGCTGCATGAGCTGCTTATAAATTTTGGAGATTAATCCTTTGTCTGTTGCTTCATTTGCAAATATTTTCTCCCATTCTGAGGGTTGTCTTCTTGTCTTGTTTATGGTTTCCTTTGCTGTGCAAAAGCTTTGAAGTTTCATTAGGTCCCATTTGTTTATTTTTGTTTTTATTTCCATCTCTCTAGGAGGTGGGTCAAAAAGGATCTTGCTGTGATTTATGTCCTAGAGTGTTCTGCCTATGTTTTCCTCTAAGAGTTTGATAGTTTCTGGCCTTACATTTAGGTCTTTAATCCATTTTGAGCTTATTTTTGTGTATGGTGTTAGGGAGTGATCTAATCTCAAACTTTTACGTGTACCTGTCCAGTTCTCCCAGCACCACTTATTGAAGAGGCTGTTTTCTCCACTGTACATTCCTGCTTCCCTATCAAAGATAAGGTGACCATTTGTGTGTGGGTTTATCTCTGGACTTTCTATCCTGTTCCATTGATATATCTTCCTGTTTCTGTGCCAGTACCATACCGTCTTGATTACTGTAGCTTTGTAGTGTAGTCTGAAGTCAGGGAGCCTGATTCCTCCAGCTCTGTTTTTCGTTCTCAAGATTGCTTTGGCTACTCGGGGTCTTTTGTGTTTTCATACAAATTTTGAAATTTTTTGTTCTAGTTCTGTGAAAAATGCCAGTGGTAGTTTGATAGGGATTGCATTGAATCTGTAGATTGCTTTGGGTAGTAGAGTCATTTTCACAATGTTGATTCTTTCAGTCCAGGAACATGGTATATTTCTCCATCTATTTGTATCATCTTTAATTTCTTTCATCAGTGTCTTATTTTCTGCATGCAGGTCTTTTGTCTCCTTAGGTAGGTATAGTCCTAGATATTTTATTCTTTTTGTTGCAATGGTAAATGGGAGTGTTTTCTTGATTTCACTTTCAGATTTTTCATCATTAGTGTATAGGAATGCCAGAGATTTCTGTGCATTAATTTTGTATCCTGCTACTTTACCAAATTCATTGATTAGCTCTAGTAGTTTTCTGGTAGCATCTTTAGGATTCTCTATGTATAGTATCATGTCATCTGCAAACAGTGACAGCTTTACTTCTTCTTTTCCAATTTGGATTACTTTTATTTCCTTTTCTTTTCTGATTTCTGTGGCTAAAACTTCCAAAACTATGTTGAATAAGAGTGGTGAGAGTGGGCAACCTTGTCTTGTTCCTGATCTTAGTGGAAATGCTTTTAGTTTTTCACCATTGAGGACGATGTTGGCTGTGGGTTTGTCATATATGGCCTTTATTATGTTGAGGAAAGTTCCCTCTATGCCTACTTTCTGCAGGGTTTTTATCATAAATGGGTGCTGAATTTTGTTGAAAGCTTTCTCTGCATCTATTAAGATGATCATATGGTTTTTCTCCTTCAATTTGTTAATATGGTGTATCATGTTGATTGATTTGCATATACTGAAGAATCCTTGCATTCCTCGAATAAACCCCACTTGATCATGGTGTATGATCCTTTTAATGTGCTGTTGGATTCTGTTTGCTAGTATTTGTTAAGGATTTTTGCATCTATGTTCATCAATGATATTGGCCTGTAGTTTTCTTTCTTTGTGACATCCTTGTCTGGCTTTGGTATCAAGGTGATGGTGGCCTCATAGAATGAGTTTGGGAGTGTTCCTCCCTCTGCTATATTTTGGAAGAGTTTGAGAAGGATAGGTGTTAACTCTTCTCTAAATGTTTGGTAGAATTCGCCTATGAAGCCATCTGGTCCTGGGCTTTTGTTTGCTGGAAGATTTTTAATCACAGTTTCAATTTCAGTGCCTGTGATTGTTCTGTTCCTATTTTCTATTTCTTCCTGATTCAGTCTTGGCAGGTTGTGCATTTCTAAGAATTTGTCCATTTCTTCCAGGTTGTCCATTTTATTGGCATAGAGTTGCTTGTAGTAATCTCTGATGATCTTTTGTATTTCTGCAGTGTCAGTTGTTACTTCTCCTTTTTCATTTCTAATTCTATTGATTTGAGTCTTCTCCCTTTTTTTCTTGATGAGTCTGGCTAATGGTTTATCTATTTTGTTTATCTTTTCAAAGAACCAGCTTTTAGTTTTATTGATCTTTGCTATCGTTTCCTTCATTTCCTTATCATTTATTTCTGATCTGATCTTTATGATTTCTTTCCTTCTGCTAACTTTGGGGTTTTTTTGTTCTTCTTTCTCTAATTGCTTTAGGTGCAAGGTCAGGTTGTTTATTTGAGATGTTTCCTGTTTCTTAAGGTGGGATTGTATTGTTATAAACTTCCCTCTTAGAACTGCTTTTGCTGCATCCCATAGGTTTTGGGTCGTCGTGTCTCCATTGTCATTTGTTCCTAGGTATCTTTTGATTTCTTCTTTGATTTCTTCAGTGATCACTTCGTTATTAAGTAGTGTATTGTTTCGCCTCTATGTGTTTGTATTTTTTACAGATCTTTTCCTGTAATTGATATCTAGTCTCATAGCATTGTGGTCGGAAAAGATACTTGATACAATTTCAATTTTCTTAAATTTACCAAGGCTTGATTTGTGACGCAAGATAGGATCTATCCTGGAGAATGTTCCATGAGCACTTGAGAAAAATGTGTATTCTGTTGTTTTTGGATGGAATGTCCTATAAATATCAATTAAGTCCATCATGTTTAATGTATCATTTAAAGCTTGTGTTTCCTTATTTATTTTCATTTTGGATGATCTGTCCATTGGTGAAAGTGGGGTGTTAAAGTCCCCTACTATGAACGTCTTATACTGTCGATTTCTCCTTTTATGGCTGTTAGCATTTGCCTTATGTATTAAGGTGCTCCTATGTTGGGTGCATAAATATTTACAATTGTTATATATTCTTCTTGGATGATCCTTGATCATTATGTAGTGTCCTTCTTTGTGTCTTCTAATAGTGTTTATTTTATAGTCTATTTTGTCTGATATGAGAATTGCTACTCCAGCTTTCTTTTGGTTTCCATTTGCATGGAATATCTTTTTTCCATCCCCTCACTTTCAGTCTTTATGTGTCTCTAGGTCTGAAGTGGGTCTCTTGTAGACAGCATATATATATATATGGGTCTTGTTTTTGTATGCATTCAGCCAATCTGTGTCTTCTGGTGGGAGCATTTAGTCCATTTACATTTAAGGTAATTATCGATATGTATGTTCCTATTCCCATTTTCTTAATTGTTTTGGGTTCGTTATTGTAGGTCTTTTCCTTTTGTTGTGTTTCTTGCCTAGAGCAGTTCCTTTAGCATTTGTTGTAAAGCTGGTTTGGTGGTGCTGAACTCTCTCAGCTTTTGCTTGTCTGTAAAGGTTTTAATTTCTCCATCAAATCTGAATGAGATCCTTGCTGGGTAGAGTAATCTTGGTTGCAGGTTTTTCTCCTTCATCACTTTAAATATGTCCTGCCAGTCCCTTCTGGCTTGCAGAGTTTCTGCTGAAACATCAGCTGTTAACCTTATGGGGATTCCCTTGTGTGTTATTTGTTGTTTTTCCCTTGCTGCTTTTAGTATGTTTTCTTTGTATTTAATTTTTGAGTTTGATTAATATGTGTCTTGGCATATTTTTCCTTGGATTTATTCTATATGGGACTCTCTGTGCCTCCTGGACTTGATTAACTATTTCCTTTCCCATATTAGGGAAGTTTTCAACTATCATCTCTTCAAATATTTTCTCAGTCCCTTTCTTTTTCTCTTCTTCTTCTGGAACCCCTATAATTCGAATGTTGGTGCATTTAATGTTGTCCCAGAGGTCTCTGAGACTGTCCTCAGTTCTCTTCATTCTTTTTTCTTTATTCTGCTCTGCAGTAGTTATTTCCACTATTTTATCTTCTACGTCACTTATCCGTTCTTCTGCCTCATTTATTCTGCTATTGATCCCATCTAGAGTATTTTTAGTTTCATTTATTGTGTTGTTCATCATTGCTTGTTTCATTTTTAGTTCTTCTAGGTCCTTGTTAAATGTTTCTTTCATTTTGTCTATTCTATTTCCAAGGTTTTGGATCATCTTTACTATCATTATTCTGAATTCTTTTTCAGGTAGACTGCCTATTTCCTCTTCATTTGTTGTGGTGAGTTTTTATCTTGCTCCTTCACCTGCTGTGTGTTTTTCTGTCTTCTCATTTTGCTTATCTTACTGTGTTTGGGGTCTCCTTTTTGCAGGCTGCAGGTTCGTAGTTCCCTTTGTTTTTGGTGTCTGTCCCCAGTGGCTAAGGTTGGTTCAGTGGGTTGTGTAGGCTTCCTGGTAGAGGGGACTAGTGCCTGTGTTCTGGTGGATGAGGCTGGATCTTGTCTTTCTGGTGGGCAGGTCTATGTGTGGTGGTGTGTTTTGGGGTGTCTGTGGACTTATTATGATTTTAGGCAGCCTGTCTGCTAATGGGTGGGGTTGTTTTCCTTTCTTGCTAGTTGTTTGGCATAGGGTGTCCAGCACTGTAGCTTGCTGGTCGTTGAGTGAAGCTGGGTGCTGGTGTTGAGATGGAGATCTCTGGGAGATTTTTGCCATTTGACGTTAAGTGGAACTGGGAGGTCTGTTGTGGACCAGTGTCCTGAAGTTGGCTCTCCCACCTCAGAGGCACAGCACTGACTCCTGCGTGCAGCACCAAGAGCCTTTCATCCACACGCCTCAGAATAAAAGGGAGAAAAAGTAGAAAGAAAGAATTAGTAGAAGTAGAAAGAAAGAAAGAAAGAAAGAAAGAAAAGCAGGAGGGAGAGAGGAAGGAGGGAAGGAAGGACAAAATGATAGAAAGAAGATAAAGTAAAATAAATAAAGTATGATAACATAATAAAGTTATTAAAATTAAAAGTAGTTATTAACAAAAAACAAACAAACAAACAAAACGGATGGATAGAACCCTGGGACAAATGGTGCAAGCAAAGCTATACAGACAAAATCTCACACAGAAGCATACACATACACACTCACAAAAAGAGGAAAAGGGGAAAAAATCATAAATCTTGCTCTCCAAGTCCATCTCCTCAATTTGGGATGATTTGTTGTCTATTCATGTATTCCACAGATGCAGGGTACATCAAGTTGTTTGTGGAGCTTTAATCCGCTGCTTCTGAGGCTGCTGGGAAAGATTTCCCTTTCTATTCTTTGTTCTCACAGCTCCCGGGTCTGAGCTTTGGATTTGGCCCCTCCTCTGCGTGTAGGTCTCTGGAGGGCGTCTGTTCTTCGCTCAGAGAGGACGGAGTTAAAGGAGCAGCCGCTTATCGGACTCTGGCTCACTCAGGCCGCAGGGAGGGAGGGGTACGGAGTGCGGGGCGGGGCGAGCCTGCGGCGGCAGAGGGCGACGTGACGTTGCAGCAGCCCGAGGCGCGCCGTGTGTTCTCCCTGGGAAGCCGCCCCTGGGCCCGAGCCTCAGCTCCCAGCCCCGGCCGCCCCGGCGGGCGAGCAGACAAGCCTCTCGGGCTGGTGAGTGCCGGTCGGCACCGATCCTCTGTGCGGGAATGTCTCCGCTTTGCCCTACCCAGGTATGTGGGGGAGTTTCTTGCCTTTTGGGAGGTCTGAGGTCTTCTGCCAGTGTTCAGTAGGTGTTCTGTAGGAGTTGTTCCACGTGTAGATGTATTTCTGGTGTATCTGTGGGGAGGAAGGTGATCTCCGCGTCTTACTTTTATGCCATCTTCCCCGGAAGTCAACCTCCCCACTTGTTTCTGACCTGTAAAGTTTCTGCTGAAAAATCTACTTGTAGTCTTATGGGGGTTCCTTGTAGGTAACAAGTTGCTTTTCTTTTGTTGCTTTTAAGTCTGTCTCCTTGCCTTTAAGCAAATATCCTATCTTGACATCTTTAACTTGCCTTTTGTGCAGAAGTTCCTAGCCACATTTCTCCTTTGTAAGTTTGTTGTCTCAGTTGGTTTTCCCTGTACTTTAGCCTGCTCACTATTCTTTTAGTATGGAACCCTCATGGGTGTTGTCAAAACCACAGGGGTCTAAGCCAACAGTGAATTGTGTTACATTGGATCTACTGGCTTGGATGTAATAAGTGGAAACTGACTAGATAGCTTTTTCAAATTATTTATATTTATATTGGATTATTTGACACAAAAATACTGATGTAAGATTATTTAATCTTTCTAGACTAAAAGGCCACAATACTTTAGCCCCTTGGTGGATATCAGAGATCGTCTTTCAGTCATCTTGCAGGAATGGAAGATTGCAAGCTCTTTTTTTCTCTCTCTGTGTCTCTCTCTTTCTCTGTCTCCATCTCTCTGTCTCTGTCTCTCAGATACTAGATATTGTGATAATACTCTGCAGATTAAGTACTAACTACCTTTCACATTTTTAAGTTGTCACTTAAAATTTTTCATTCTATATTCAAATGTTCTAAAGAATATAATTTCCCGTATTTGGTAAATGTTTACATCTTAAAAACAAAACTTTCAGATGGCTCTTTTAAATGTATCCAACAAATATACATTCCATAGTAATTTGATTCCCACTATCATCTTTTTCAAAAATGCCTGAAGAAGCTCTTTTTTAACAGTAGGAAATCTTGCATCATTTCTTCTTGTCCTAGCAATCAAATTTGTATTTCTCTTCTTGCACCGAAAAGTATTCTAATGTAATATATTGTTATGTTTGAAAGTCTTCAACCTCATCATACTTCTCTAGGACAAAAATAACTATATAAATTTAAACTTAAACAATTTCCTATAAACTTATAGCTCTAAAGTGTGAGTATTTTCTTCTAGATTGAGTATCATTACAATTATTATTCATATATTGTGGATCAAACAACATGCATTTATTACAAATTATGATCAGTTATTACGCACAAAAGTAGAATTTTTATTGGGAATGCATCCCATAATGAAATGGATTGGGGGAAATTGTTAAGATGCCTTGCTTAAAAGAGCATTCATCCTGTTCCTTTGTTGTGCCAAGGTTAGATTTGCCAAGTATACTTTTCTTTTGTTAAGTAACAAAAAGTATGTTGTGAAAGGGGTGAGGACCAGTGTGACCTTGGGCACTGTCTGTCTCAAGAAAATCAGTTTTAGGAATGTACATAGAGGAGCTGAGGATCTACACATCAGCCTCACACTCCTTAGAATGTCTTTGTGTTACCCTCAAGGGGTGTCCATACCCTACTTTGAAGACCATTGTCATTCAATACGAGAAATGTGGCAGGGATGTGTTTCAGCGAAGTATCACCCTACTTTCAGGCTCACACTTGGGAAAGAGAGATGCCAGAACATGCTGTGGTCTACTCTGCAGTCTGGGGATGCTTACTATGGCAGTTAGGTACCTGAAGAAAAATGACTATTCTGCCATGGCTGGGAGAGTAAACTCATATATTTTTAACGTGGAAAATATCTGAAAAGAAAGTTAAACATGATAGATGACCATTTCTTGGAGAACAACCAAAATTCTCAGGTGCTAGGGAATTAGCATAACCCAGTGAATGCTAAACTGAACTTATTTTTAGAAATCTATAGAGATTTGTTGTGATACAAAACAACTGCATTATTATGAAGGGTAAAATGACTTCAGAAATCACAAGATATTCTGAGGTCCAATTGAACACAATATCAGAGCGATATCAAAGGGAAATCTGAAACGATTTATTATAGCAGGCAGGAATACCTTCGGGGAAGGTTTCTTTCCCCCAGGTTAGCTAATATACAAGCCAAGTGGATATGTCAAATGTAAGACAAATAATGGTTTTATAGAGTTGCACAACTGAACTGCTTTGATGGAATTGGATCAACAGAACACAGGAGAAGGAACACATTTGTACAGGGTGAAGTATTGTCTTGGAATGCAGTGTGTCATGAAATTTGGCTTTCAAAATGAGCTCAGTTTAATTTTGAGAATAGCCATTTGAATTGGAAATAAGCCTTTAGGACTGGAAAAGGCATAATAATAGTGCTGGGCTGAGCTGCAGAGAGTCTGGGGCTTTATTGAGGTTTGGTGGCAAACTTTGGTTTCACCTGCCCTTTTCTAGCTTCCTGGGCTGGTCTGGTGTCCCTCCTTGAGACTTGACAGGTGCACATGCTGGACCACCATGCCAGACTTCTGCGAGGTCTCAATCACAGGATCCACTTCTTGATAACTTTGCTACTGGGCAAAAGATTACACAACAGCAAAGATCGCCAGTGACCTTCTGCTTTCACCTTGGTGTTTTGGCAGGTGTGATATACTATTTTAATATAGAAATTGTTACAGAGTGGTGCAGTTCTGGACACTTCAGCAAAATGTTTTGAGGGCAAGTGCAAGGGTTTTTCCTCTGCATTTATTTATGCTCTGGCTTCCTGATGATGCACCTTTATTGAGGAGATGTAAATATGTCTGTAGAAACTGTTCATTTATTTTCTGATATCTCTGGTGGTGGTGATTTTTTTTTTTTTTTTTTTTTGGATTCTGCCTCTAAGGAAGATAATTGTTTTGAGACTCTGTTATTTTCTATCCTTGGGGGTCTCTGGTAATTGTTAATGATGTCATTAAATACACGGAAGGAGAAATAGATCATTATTTACATTTAAAGGGGTATACTTTATAAAATATAGTAATTATATATAATAATTCTATGCAGGTTTTTAACTTGAACCAAAATTATATGAAAATAGTTTAAAATTCTGAAGTTAACAAGTAAGGGAAAAATGGGTTATATTCCCCTAATATTGTATATATTTTGCAGAATCCAGGCTCCTTTTTTGGCAAGGCCATAAATATTAGATGAAAATATCATTGATCCAAGTATATTTACTCTTTAATTCCATGAATATTCTAGCTACATACATGACAAATATATAGTGTCATCATATTTATGTTCAAAGTAATTGAGTCATAAATATATGACCTGAATTATTCCCCTCAAATTTTGCATGTTCATGCCAACAAATCACTTTGAGCAATAGTCATTAGAACATTTCCGTTGCTCCTGCCATATGTACAGATCAGAATCTCGAGGTACCCTGAGAAAACATAAAGGGAGTAGGGGAAGGGGTGGTGAGGATGGGTGAGCAAAATGCTTACTTGGGATTAAATGGCCTTTCCTATAAATCAGGAGGAAAGTGGTCAGCTGGGTACTTTCTCATTTGCAGCATGTATTAGCAGCAGGAAAATGAGGCAAAGCGTCCTTTGAAGCAAAACATTACCTACGGTGCAATTCATTCTCACTGGAATCTCTCTTCTCCTAGAAGCTATTATTGAAGATAAATCAGGTGAGGCCCCATCCAGTCTGCTCCTCCACAGGCACTTCCTATTAGTAGCATCTTTATTTCCCCACCTGAAACACTCTTGCCCTTCAAGCAACAGGAGTCAGATGAGGTGAGTGTATGCCGAGTTAACTCCCTCTATACAAAAAGGAATGTTTTGCAGTATTAAAAACCAAGAGTGTTTGGATCATGTCATTCCAGAGGTTGGTTGTGAGATAGTTTCAAATTTCTCTGAACCCACTGCCAAGTAATCATACTCTGCTGTTCCTGGAAATTCTATGTATTGGCCTGGAGTCATGGGAGTTTTCCCACAGCACTCAGGAAGTCACACCAGTCCTGGCCATCTTTTTGGACTCATAGCAAAATGTCAGCAATCCCAAGGACCACATGAGAAATGCCCAAAATGTCAGACTGTCTTCCTTCTCTGAAAAAAGTTTGCTATAATTTACTGCTTGTTTTCATCTGGCCCCCCTATCTGGCCAAGCTTATTTCTCCTGATGTCAAACTGGTTTCTTCCCTACCAGTCAGGTCTTCCTCTTTTCCAGGTAGTTCCCGTGTCATGCTCTTCCCCACTATAGCCTCTGTTCATTCTTCTCTTTCTGCCCCCTGATCCCTCCAACTGTCCAACTTTGAAAGCCCCTGCCCATTGCAGTTTGTATTTTCCCTCCAACCCATGGACTGTCTGTAATGCTCACTGACTTCCCCAATATGCCTCTGTTCAGGATGTCAGGGAAAAAAATAGTCCTAGAGTTGCAGATAAATCTTACAAAAAGGGGCCAGTAATGAGGTGCTATGGTAACGGCCAAAATTAAATTTTTTACTTACCGTTCTTTATTGTCCATTCTGTCTTTGCAATCATGTCCTTGAATCCTTGTGATCCTGCTTTGGTAATCCTTGAATAGGAAGAGCATCTGAATGACACCCTCCTTCTAATGACCCTTAATACCTAGGGCAGTCATCTTGCTTGTGTTTTTCTGGTTCTAATTTTTGGAAAATATATAGTAAGAGTGCTCAGGTCCTGAGTTGAGCAAAATGCTATCTCTGGCTACAGAAGGAGCTGGCATAATGAGTGTTTAGTTTTGTAACCTTTACAGTTGAACAGGCAGAAGAGGAGTGGTTTGGTCTTGGTTGTGGGGTGAGACAGTTGACAGTGTCTTCTACAATGCCTGATTTTATGGAGGTCTCTCTTACTTGGCTTTGGGGCACATGCCCGGAAGAGGAGTTTCTCTTTCCATGAACACTATTATTCCTTATGGAAGGCTGAATAATGTCCCCACAGATAACCAGGTCCTAATCTCAGGAGCCTATACTTGAATTCTTGTAGCCCTTATATGGTGAAAGCGACTTTGAAGATGTGATTAAGTTTAGGATCCTGAGATGGGGAGATTTTCGGGATTATCCACGTGGGACCTAAATGTAATCACAAATGTTCATTTAAGGGGGAACAGAGGAAGATTTGATGGGAGAGATAGAGGTGATGTGATGACTGAAGTAAGGTAATTTTTCTAGTCTTAAAGATAGAAGAAGGTTCCATAAGCCAAGAATTGAAGCTCTCAAAGGTAGACAAGGCAGGAAACCAGATTCTCCCCTGCCTCTAGAAGAGGTGCAGCGTTGCCAACACTTTGATTTTGGCCCAGCAAAAATGATATTGGGCTTCTGACCTCCAGAACTGTAAGAGA
This sequence comes from Mesoplodon densirostris, assembly GCF_025265405.1. Lineage (NCBI taxonomy): Eukaryota > Metazoa > Chordata > Mammalia > Artiodactyla > Ziphiidae > Mesoplodon > Mesoplodon densirostris. The sequence goes on along the minus strand of NC_082663.1, from coordinate 99,467,027 downwards.
ATACATGTGTGTGTTTGAAGGTACCAAGTTTGTGGTAAGTTGTTTTAGCAGTTTCTGTATGTGTGTGTGTGTGTGTGTGTGAGAGAGAGAGAGAGAGAGAGAGAGAGAGAGACAGAGAGACAGAGAGAGAGAGAGACAGAGAGAGAGAGAGACAGAGAGAGAGACAGAGAGAGAGAGAGAAAGGTGAGGCAAGGTGACATGGCTGTGTCTATTGGAAGTTCCTGCACTGAGAATGTGAGTTGCTTAGTGCCTTTGTTCACAGCTCTGGTCCTTAGCAATTAAAGCTGTGGAAACAGGGGAAAAAATCCCAGTAGATTCCATTAGGCACCCAATGCTATCCTGTAACATCTGTAATGGTACAGCCTAAAACAATAGGTCCTGGGACCCTTTCAAAAGCAAGAACTTTCATATGTAATTAGAGGGGATTGCTTATATAAGATTTCTCCTTTTCACTGCCACCTTGGCTCAAGTAAGGGATCCATTTGACATCAGGGCAGTACCATGATTGTGTAATCAGTTGTCAGAATGGGATTTTTTTTTTCTCTCATTTTGCTGAGGTCTTAAAGCCTGAGAACAAAACAATAGAACCCATATTTCAAAGTGAATGCCAGCTCTCCTGTACAGGACTGGCATAAAAGGTGGCCCCAAATCAGTTCTGTAACCTTACCTGGAGGATACCTAAGAGACTGGGGCAGAAAAGGAGAGAACGCCTTAGGAAAAAGCTTGTCAGAGAGCTGCAGCTTCCTCTCCCCCCATCCTCAAGCTGAGAGAGAGGGGCTTTAGGAAGTCCATTTGCAGAATTTAAAATTCTCCTGCGGAATTTGTAGAAGCATAAGGGACACATTTCTGATGTCTGACACATTTCTGAGGAAGTGCCTGGAGCTGTGTGCCTGGCTGCACTGACATACACACAGAGCTACACTAGAAGCCATTTCTCCCTCCTTGAATAGCAGAACCAAAAAATAGCGTATGTTTTCCTGTGGAGCGTGTGGCTTTGTAATGATGGTGGTGGAGGGGAGTTGACCTGGGCTCAGCCCAAGAAGCCCACATGTATGTGACAACACAGGGGAGTCTATATGGGGCATCTGCTGGGGATCCAGGAGCTGAGAGGGTTTGAACGAACCTGCTGGAGGAGGCATCACCCACATCCAGGGAGCCTCAGTTAGAGGTCACCAGAGGGGGTCTCCATGTTACCCTCCAAGGGCCTCATGACCTAAAGAGCTGGGTCAACATTTGCCAAATGTCAGATCACAAAAGAACCAACCATGCTAAGACTGTCCTTTTCCCTACGGCCTTCTCCCTTGGGTCCAGTCCTGGAGGATCAAACGCCTTGGCTATGGCTGAGACAGGAGGACTGGAAGAAGAAAGCTGGGAAAAAGAGAGGCAGCCCAACAGGCCTGCTTCCCTTCCTGGTTTCTAGGCCTAAAAATAGTAACATGTTGGAGAAGGAAAGGGACTCTAAATTAGATAAGAGCTTGAGGTTTTGATTTTCATGTTTGAGCAATTATTTCCAAAATGAAACTGTTTTGTGCCTAAAGCAAACTGAAAAAAAGTGAGGGATCTGCCAGAGATTTCATCCAAGAGGCAGGGAAGAAAGAGTCTGCTGATGAGGTTTGAATGGGTAGTAAATGAAAGATTCAGTTTTCTGCTTGTGCCCTATGGGGTGTGGCTTGTTCCATTAAACAACTACAGCTGTTCCTGTCTAATTCCTGGTATACCAATGCAGAGTAGCTGGGTTGCTTTAGATAGAGCCCTAGGTAATCTTTTAATAATATATGCTTAGCCAGTCTTAGGAAAGGTGAAACTTCCATGCACTTTAGGGGTGCTTTAGCTGCACCCCTCCCCATGACAATGCCACCATAGAGTAGATCAGTGTGTGATGCAGGGGTGTTCTGACCTGGCTCCCTCACCCACATCTGGCCTCTTTCTTCCTTGTTTAGTGGAATGCAGGCTCAAGGCTTCGGTGTGCTTTGCCTCTGTTTCCATTAGTGTTTTCAAGGCTAAATTCTATAAACATTACTTCTGTTCTGCCTTCCACTTTAACCCCATTTTCCTCTCCTCACTCTCAAATCTCTCTTCCAGTCATTGCCTGAAGTGTTCTTCGGGTACAGCAGTAAGGATTGCAGGAGGAATCGGTGGTGGGTCAGGGGTCATAGTCATAGCCACAGCCAGGGTGCAAGATGAATTTCCCTTTCCACTGTTGTTGCAGGGGCTCTTGCTGAAATACAGAAAGGACAATATGGGGTGAAATTGAGAAGGTGGCTTATAGAAAAGGAGAATCAGTTTTTGGCTCAGATTGTGCATGTGTCTCAGTAAAAGACTGACCCCCCCCCTTTTTTAAGCTGTACTTTTTAGAGGAAGAAAGATTGATTTAGTGAGTCATGTCTGAAATCCACTGAAACATACATTTGTAGGCTCAGAACTGTGCATTGGATTGATCCGGACTTAATGCAGTTCAGCAATGCTTGTTGAAGCAATCATGGTTAAAAGGCTACACTAGCAATGCTGAAAAGCTGAGGGTTGAATGGGTTTCAACTTTCCTCAGCACTGAGCCAGAAACTCCTCATTTGTTTTCCTTTTCTGAGAATCACCTCATGCTGTTCAGACAAGGTGACAACCATGCCTGAAGAAGCTCTGTTAAGCCATTATACCTCCGGTGTGTGGCTGCAGATTTTAGAGGAAAGCTATGAGTGATGAGAGATTGTTTTCCCAGCTCAGCAGAGCTTTCCAGTGACCAAATAACTGAGCTATTCTCTCAAAAGAGTCACCAGGTTAATCCTAGTGACTCTAGTCTCCCTTCTACCACTCAAGCCTGTGTGACCTTGGCAAGTCATTTAACCTGACAGGCCTTTAACTGCTTCACTTATAAATGGTGGAAGGAGGCCCATGTGAGCTACAGTTCTGTAGTTTTCTGACTTCTGTGGCCAGTCAGTGCGGATCTGTCGGTCATCTAACTATGGGTCAGGCTTTGTGATGTCACAAACAAGTCTTGATGGCTGAAGTGGTCTGACCAGCAGGGTCTGGCCGTGGCATCTGAAGACACACCAAGGTTTCAGCACATTTGCCATTCTGCCTCTCACTGCCAATAAATGACCAGAACTTCATGCAAATTCAAAGAAAGAGAGCTAAAATACTTTCTTTTAGAGTTAAAAATAGATCCTGGCCTTCTTGTTTCTATGTATTTAATATTTCAATATAATATTATACTATTTCTATTCTTAAAAAAAGAATTGTATAATCAGATTCAACTCATTACTCCTAGATAAGATATCAAGGCTGTGTGTGTAATTGGCTCTGTTTAATGTACCTTTTGTTGTTCTCAAACATTATTTTGGGTGGAGGTGGATTAGGAAGACTCTTTTGCCTCTGTCCCTGTGCTGGGTTTTATGGCATGTGGTGAGAGAGATAAAACCTGACTCCTGCTCTAAAAGCGAGACAAGAGTTGGAGATGAGACATATGAATGAGAAAGAGATGATACAGAAAGGAAATTCTGCCCTAATAAATATGCGGCTCCCAGGTGTGGAGGGCCCAGGAGAGGACTGGGTGGTATGTGTGTAGGTGGAAATGTTTTTAGCCTGTCTTACTACATATGGTAGGGGATTTGTCTTCAAAGCTTTGGTTTCCTCAGCCACTCTCTGCCCACTGAGAGTATCTGTGGTGTGTCAGCTCAGGCTATGAGTCTCTGCATTTTGGTTCCCCATGACCCTCTCGGGTGAGATGAGGTGCTCTTCCTATGTGCACCTTATCACCTTGTACTTCCCAAGGGGAGTCATTATATCCCTGATTCCTTATGCAATTCTCTCTCTTCCTAAGTTTCTATAAGCTTTATCTTGTTTACTGTTGTTTTCCCAATGACTGGCATTTATCCATTGACCTACTTATTGATCAAAAAAAATCACTGATAATTAAAATAATAATCTGCTACTCTTGAAAGACTGAAGTTTCCAGGATAGGTTTAATGATGTTCTTCTACTTGCCCTCTCTCTGGTTATATTCCACTTCTCACATGGTTGACTGAACATACTAGATGTTATTAATTCAACAGAGAATGATTTTGCATCGTCATGTCTATGTGTCAGGAAGGGTTCTGGGTTCAGGGTTTAAAGGGATGAACAAGATAGACAAGATCCTTGCTGTCTTGGAGAGCAAGAGGAGAAAAACAGCAACTAAATAGCAAACAAGTAAATAAGGACAGTTTAGATAGCACTTTGTGCATGATGTTCTAGAGATTGACAGGGTGGGTGGTAAGGGAAGGCCTGAGGAGGGAATGTTTGAACCAGCCATGAAAGATGGGAAGGCTCTGGGCCATGTAACAGGTGTGGGTAGCAGGTGTGGGGGAGTTGAGGCGAAGACGGAGGTCCAGACATAGGGACAGGCTTGGAGTGTGTAAGGACCAGAGAGCAGGCCTGAGTGGCTGGTGGGGAAGTGAGTGAGGGTGAGTTTAATACCATGAAGCTGGGGTGGGAGCCAGAGGTGAGGTCATTTAGGGCATATTATAGGCCATAGGGATCAGCCTGAGTTCTGGGAGGTAACCAAAGGCATAATTCAGCTGGGTCATGTGGAGAGAGTTTTGATGTGGGCCGGGCTTCGGAAAAGCAACCAGCTTAGCACAGTACCCCAGGGCTGGTGAAGGGAGGTGGGCAAGGGGAGAGGGCAGCTCCTGACTCTGGAGGGACACAGCCAGATCACAGTGACCCAGCAGGGAGGGAGCTGGGAGAAAGCCATGCCTTCATTCCCCTCCACGTTCCGGAGTTCCCATAGGTGCCTCCCACTGGTCAACCCAACCACAAGCAGGAGGCCAGGGGAGCCCACTGATACAGGCCTAAGTAAGGGTGATCATCCCAGGGCATGGAGAAGAGTCCAGCTTACCCTGATGACAAATTTGGATTTGAACCTGACGCATAATGGAAAGCCATTGGGGGATTTTGACAAGGGGAGTGATGTGGTCTGATGTCTATTTTGAAGACATTACCTGGGCTGCCATGTGGAGACTGGACTGTATGAGGCTGAGGTGGAGGCAGGCTGCCATTAGGAGACCCATGGCTGCCCCCCAGCCTCTGCCCAGTGGGATCCAGTCACTGCAGACTGGCTCCTGGCCCTCCCTGATGTGGTAACGCTGGCTGATCATTTGTCCGGGACCACACTTAAATGTTCCATGCTGGGTTGTTTTTTGAGGTTCCTGGTGTGGCATGGTGGTCTGGGGTGGCAGCCTGACAGCTCTGTGGGACACTGACCATGGCACTATTTCTAGTTTTCAGTTGGTTTCAGGCTTGACACTGGGTGACTAGCTAAGGATGGTCCTCCTCACGTAAAACTGCCCCCTCCCCGTGCTGAGTGTGGCTTAGTGAGGGGGGATCTGTGGGAATGCTCACAGGGGCTCTGAGGTGGAGCTCGCTCTTGTGTCTGTTTTATGGCCTCATGATAATCCTGGTCCTTCCTGGGGGCTGGTCTCTCTAAATTGGGCTTTAGTGAAGGAAAAGTGGATTTGAAGAGATTTTCTGAGAAAGCTTCATAATAGGCTGGTCATCCTGGGAAGAAAATATATACTTATGTGCGTGTTTGTAAACAGAGGAGAGGGCGAGGGAAGGAGGGAGAGTGACAGACGAAGAAGAGAGGAAGTGACAGGACTCAGTGACATTTTGATGAGTTCCGCTTGTCTTCCAGAATGTTTTGTAGAAAATGTTCTAAGGTGTGCCCTGCCCGAGTTGAGAATAAAGGTGAAATTCCTGAAAATTAATAAAAGCACCCACAAAATTTTTCTTCCCTTTTGCGTTTCAAGTTTTGGACTTAGCAGTCTGAGACACTGAGATGCTTTATATAATTTCTGATGCTATCTGTAGTTCCGACTTTAAGTGAGGGTCACCCTAAAAATCTGTAGAAAGAGTGTTGTTGAGTCAAAAACCAACCTAACTTTTGACTTACTCCATCTTAAGTCTGGACTGTATAGTTGATTGGATGCTTCAAGTTTGAATAGTGTATTTCTATTGTCAAATAGAATTTTGATAGCACGCTAAGGAATAGAAAAGAATGGCTTTAGTTTTCCAAAAGAGGATATTTTTAAAAACAGGTTACAGTTTTCCAGATTGAAATTGCTAATGAATAAATCAGATGCTAATGATGGATAATATTTTAATACTCTGTTAAAGGAATATTGATCTAAATTGTTCAAGAATCTTTGAATGATTAGTTAGTATTCCAGGGATGGCTGTCATGTAATGAGATGGCTTTTAACAAACTCATTAAAACTCATTCAATTGACAAAAAATACATTGAATGTGCACTGTTTGTAAGGCAAGCGAGGGAAACTAAAATGCATAAGACATAGTCTCTGCACCCAAGGAGCTTGTGTATTGTAAGAATTTTGCACTTCAGTGTAATCACCTGAGGAAGCTACCGTCTGTTTTCAATGAGATCACTCCTGCTGAACATTTAGGAACTGCTTTGGAATTGTCTTTGGAGCCATTTTTAACACATTTGCATGTGTGCACATGCACACACACCGCACATACACACACACACAGGTGCAGTCATTATCACTTTCATTTCTATAGAACAGGGGTCAGAAAAATATGGCCAGCCAGTCAAATCTAGCCTACTGCCTTTTTGGCATGACCCCAGAGCTAAGAATGGTTCTTACATTTTTAAATAGTTGAAAAAAATCAAAACAAGAATAATATATTGTGACACCTGAAACTTGCATGAAGTTCAAATTTCAGTGTTCATAAATAATGTTTTATTGGAACACAGCAAAGTTTATTCATTTATGTACTGTCAGTGGCTACTTTCATGCTACAATGGCAGAGTTGAGTAGTTTTGACAGAGACCATATGGCCCTCAAAGCCTAAAATATTTACTATCTGGTTGTTTACAGAATCATGTCCTTAGGATATATAAATATATATAAACACACACACATACATATATATATACACACATATATATATATATATATTTAAGAGTCTTCAGTTAGATCCTCTACCTTCTTCCACAAATTTGACGCTGAATTACTTTTTCCCAATTTTCAAAGCTCACACTTTTCCTCAGAGACAAAATATCTCACTTCACTTTATGACCGTTCAAGGGAATCTTTTTCAGGCTTTGAAGTAGTCCCCAAAGAGTTCCCCAATCCTGTGAGCCGTGGTCACGTTGTTCCTGCACTGAAGGGGGAGGTCCCTGAGTTTGTTAGGATGTAAGGAGTAGGGAGGAGGAAAAGCCTTCTCAGTTACCCTCCAGGAAGGCCTCAGAGAGAAACGGAGCCGTGCTCAGGTGCAACAGAAGCAGAGGAGTCCACGCTCTGTGCCCCAGTGGCTTGCCTTTGTGTTCCTACTCTCTGCTGTGTTCACTCTGACTCTCCTTCTGAGGCTGTTGACTGCCATCTCTTTCTTCTGATATTCCTGACCCTGGGGCCTCTGTTTACTGGTGGTTTCTATGGTCCCATTGCTTCTGCTTTCTCACATTCAGACATCCTAAGAAGGAGGATTTTATTGGGTCTGTCAGTCACTACCCAGAGAAATATGCCTTTGATGTGCAGAGGGCTTGACCTAGGTTTAGATGACAGTGAGGGCAGGGAGGAAAAGCAGGCGCATCACCCTCATTTTGGAAGTGTTTGCTCTTGGCCATCTGTTGATCCCTTGCTCTCTAAACATGCACTGATATGTAGATGTCCAGGCATCAGGATACTGCTCACACTGCAGGTGTCCTCCCCATGACTGAAGTAGACAGCCAAGCACTATCAACTTGCGGAATCAATATGGTGAGAAAATGCTAGCAGTGGCCACTCACTGGGGATGAGTGTAAAATTTTCTGTGAGGAGATGAAATGCAGATGTCATCCCACATTATCCAGATAAATTGAAAGGAGGAGAGCAAGTCAGGCAGAGGCAAGTTTGAAGTACTCAGTGACCTTTAAACTGGGGGCCTAGCATAGCTTAGTCCAAGCCTATTTACATGTCTGCAATTTTATGTCTCTACAACAAAAATGTGATTTTTTAGTAAGTTCATTGGCATAGGCAGAGGTCCTCATGTGATATAAAAAAATTGGAACCTGTACGATGAACCATCTGCATTTCAAAGCTCCAGACCTATTTACAGTTTCCTGGACCAACCCCTCTCTCCATCTGTTGTTGTCACTTGCACCTTTCCTCCCACCATTTTATTTAAACATTTTAAGTAGAGTCAGAGTAAACCAGAGGATAATAGAACACCCATTCTAGAGATACTTTGTTCTGTTCTAGACAAGGATCTAGGACACACAGAAACAAAAGTGTCCTCAGCCCCGGCAGACAAGCTCAATGGCGCTGCACAGGTGAGCATCCCTCATTACTTCCTTCTCTGTGACAGTCACATTGTCTGCCTCTCTTGAACATCTAGGGCACTCCACTGTGGTGTAAATGGGATTCCCTCTGGAGAATTTAACTCTTTTTAATGCCAGGTTGACTTCGTCTCCTAAAACTTGGGTCTCCAGCTCTGGGAAGCAAAGGGGGTGAAGGCTGTGACTGTGAACACTTTGACCTTGGCACTCTTTCATGACAAAGTGGTTGTGACTGGGCAATCTGAACAATATTAAAGGTGGGTTTTCACCAGGATTACTTGCATATTAAGAATTAAGAATTAAAATGCTTCTTAGGATTGTGGTGGCAGATACGTGGTTTTTGGGAAGGGTGAGGCTAGAGGTTCTTTATGTATTCTTTTATGAAATATTTATCGATTACTTTTGATGTACTTGTTGTCTCCCTTTTTACTGTTCTCCCTTCAACTGACTTTGCTTTTGCCATCAAATATCTGCATTACCTCAAACCATATGAGTAGACTTCGAGTGGCTGTCACTTTCTACCCCACCAAGTAGTTTCTACCCAATTGTTCATCTTCATAAGAGAATAAAAAAGAAAAACATAAAGTTATCCCCTTGGCCATACCTATTTGTGTCTGTAGGACCATGGTGGAAGGCAAATGCTGTGGTAAAGCTTGATACCTGGCTTGTACAACAGCTTAACAGCAAGATGGGGGAAGTTAATTAACCATCCAGGTCAGAGACAGAAGCAAGAAGCACATTTCAGAGCTCCAGACAGTTTTGAGTATCAGGATAATTTTAGAAAGAATAAGCATTTTGAAATTATGGAGCAATCTCTATCAAAGTGATAACAGCTGGTACCAACTTGACAAATCAAGGCATTTTATAAGAAAGATAAAATGCATACTTTCTGTGAAACCCAGCCAGACGAATATCATCAGGGATCATAGCAAAAGCACTTCCTACTGTCAAGTCAACACACAACCTAGCTGACCTTTTATAAATGGATGAAAATAAGTTTAGCAAAACTCAGTAAGATATATTGAAAGTTAGGCTGGAGGTGAATGGTAGGAGGGCTGAGCAATTTCACTAACCCAACCAGTTAGCAATAATTGGTAAAGCGCCTTCTCCCCTGAGAGCCGGGGACAAATGTGGCCGCCCATTGGTAAGCCTGCTCATTGCTTGGAGGGCACTTTATTGACTATATTTGCTGCTTTTGGAGTGTATTTCTCCCATGAACTTTAACAGTCATAGCCATGAATCTGAACCTCGTGACTGGTAAATGTTCTCCGGCCTAGACAATAAGTGCCCCAGCTTCGCTTCATTATTTGTTTTCTGCCAAAGCTGTAGCCTTGAGGCCTTGCAGTATCTGTCTTGCAGCCCAAGGCCGTTATCTGGGCAGCACATTTCCATTTCCTTGGATATTATCTCTTTTGAATACCCCTCACTGAAAATGAGCCATTTTGAGGAGATTACACCACAGTCAACATCTTTCTGTGGGAGCCATAAGTGGTTTTGTCGGTGTATGTCTAGTTTCAGTCCCTTGTTATTTTCCTTTCCTGCATCAGGGACACACACCAGGATGGTCTTTCACTGGAGCTTGAATAAAATTCTTTAATCAGTGATCACTTTACTTTTCCTCTCCCCACTCCCAGCTCCAAAGAATCATTTAATTAGGTCCAGTGGTATGAAATCCATTTCTCAAACGTGAGCCAAAGCCTGCAACTTCAGCTGAGCACAGAGCTCACAGAATTCCTTGCGGGACCCCGCAGGAGACTGAACTCCAAGGGCAATGGGGCCAAGCTCTCCAGATGAAATGGGGTGCAGATGGCCCCTTTTTCTCTGTGGCTCAGTAACGAGGCCCAGTATTTACAGCGCCCTCATTGCTTGCCGACTTTGTTAGCGTTTTTCTCTTCAATTTGGATCTTGGCCTTCGCTGTGCCCCTCTCATGAAGCATGTGCCATTATGATTTTAAAATAATGGGAAGAGCGCTATAGCACTGCTCGTTGGTGATACGACTCTCAAAATGTCTGCAGATTGCGGAGTAAGTGAAATGTTTTGGCAGAGAGAAATATGTGTTGTCAACATTGCTTTACCCGTGGTTGAGAGGGGATATTGAAGCTGTACTTCAGCAGGGTTCAGATGCTGAACTAACACGATCTCCTTAATACAAATGCCTACAGCTCATTTATTTATTTATTTATTTATTTATTTTTGCGGTACGTGGGCCTCTCACTGCTGTGGCCTCTCCCGTTGCGGAGCACAGGCTCCGGACGCGCAGGCTCAGCGGCCATGGCTCACGGGCCCAGCCGCTCCGCGGCATGTGGGATCCTCCCGGACCGGGGCAAGAACCCGTGTCCCCTGCATCGGCAGGTGGGCTCTCAACCACTGTGCCACCAGGGAAGCCCTACAGCTCATTTTGTTTTCCTTTATGCCTCATTCTTTTCTAATGAAATGCCCAATTAAAAGCATAGCTCATGTGCTTAAAAAAAAAAAAAAAGGCTTAGGAAGGATTCTGGGAAGGAGTAGTGACAGGAGTAATCCCTCATCACGGAGAAAATCCTCGTACCCTTGTGAAGAAACGGCCTGTGTGGTGACCTCCCGTGTCTTGTGTGGAGAGTTTAAAGAAGACTCAAAAGTAACCTTTTAAAGATAGAAGGTTGCATATATATTTGTGTGTGTGTGTCTGAGAGAGAGAGAGAAAGGGAAGGAAGGAGGGAGGGAGAGAGGGAGAAAGGAAAGATATGAATTATTATTATTATTTTTTAAAAATTAATTTATTAATTTATTTTTGGCTGTGTTGGATCTTCATTGCTGCACACGGGCTTTCTCTAGTTGCAGTGAGCAGGGGCTACGCTTCCTTGCGGTGTGTGGGCTTCTCATCCTTGCGGTGTGTGGGCTTCTCATTGCGGTGGTTTCTCTTGTTGCGGAGCACGGGCTCTAGGCACGCAGGCTTCAGTAGTTGTGGCACGTGGACTCAGTAGCTGTGGCTCACGGGCTCTAGAGCGCAGGCTCAGTAGTTGTGGCTCACGGGCTTAGTTGCTCCATGGCATGTGGGATCTTCCCGGACCAGGGCTCCGAATCCATGTCCCCTGCATTGGCAGGCAGATTCTTAACCACTGAGCCACCAGGGAAGCCCAAGATATGAATTATTTGTGATACATCAAACAACAGACACAGTAGAGTCTGTATCCCCAGAAGAGTGATACATTTAGGACAACTTGTGAATTTATCTCTGGGATTAAGTGGAGTGTGGAACGCTATAGCTGTGTATTGTCTCCTAGCAAAATGAGGTTCTGTCTCTTTCCTTGGCAGGTGTGTTCCTGTCAAGAGCTTGTTCAGAGTGGGAACACAGGTAGCTCCCAGAGCCCTGCTGACCATTATCTTCACATTTAGTTCTACATTGTGGAAGCTGCTCTCTCTCCCCCCCTTTTTTTTTTTTTTTTTTTTTTTTGCTTAGAGAATGTCCTTGATAAGAGAAAATGTTGACAACTTTGCCTTTCTTGAGAATCACTAAGGAAACATTTGTTCTTGTCAATCTCCTTTCATGTGCTGTGCAGGAGAAAGGAAAGGGGGTATTGCTTTGGGGAATAACCTTGACTTTAAACATGCTTTTAACAACCAATATTTTCTTGAGCAACTACCATGTGCAGGAATCTTTTATTTGCTAGTCATTATAGGTCATATAAAAATGAATGAAGCTAAGTTCATGTCTTTTCGTAGCTTGGCACATTCTCATTTAAAAAATTAATTAACTAATTGGGGAGGCTATAAAAGAGTTACTAGATAATAAGGAAACGTGTATGGGCACACAAAGACTGAGGTGAGAGTGGGGGGTATGGAGGCAGTTCACCCAGGGTGCAGGCAATAATAAGGTGTATTGTTTATAGAAAATTTAAAAATAATAGAACTGTTGAAGATAGTCTGTTTTTTGTTAACACCACAAATGAGCAATTCTAAACAATGCTAGGAACAAAATACTCCTCCCTTACCCACTCCCACTTTCCCCCTTTGTTATGCAACTGCTCAGAAAGCAATTACAAAGAGGACTTTTGAAAAATAGAAATGTGATTGGAATGTGTTGCTCCCATTACGGTGAGTGTTTTGAAAGAGATAACATACATTTAGAGTATTTATTTAAAAGGAAAAAGAGAAGTCATTCCACTTTACACATCTCCTTTGTATATTAATTTGGATCTTGGCTTATGAATTTATATCTAGTCATATGTGAGTTTGTCTAAATCCTCTCTAGATTAAGATCCACAAGGGCAGGGCTGTCCCTTGTTCATTAAGTGTCCATAGGTTCTGACCAGTCCCGTATACATAATTGGGTCCCAATATATGATGGATGACTCAAATGAGGTTAGCAGCAGAACAGTATTTTACTTGTGTTTTTTTATCAGTCATGTGTATGAGAATCAGTGTATGAGGGGAAGGCCCTGGCCCTGCTTTAGAGGGTCTTCCTGTTGTTGGTGCTGTTTGGAGAGAGAGATATTCTCCAGCTGCTGGTGCTTACAAAGGTCTGAGGTTTATACACACATGACATGGTGCCCACTACCACCAGTGTTAAGGAAAATGGGGAAGGGGATGCCTCCCTCTGTGTCCATAAAAATACACCCTGGATTGCTTGGCAATGAGTACCAATTGATGTTCTTTCCACACCTTGTTATTTGCATGCAATGAACATCAAGAAGGATGGGGGGGAAAGAAGAATAAATTTGGTTTGTCTCAGGAACCACACTCCTAAGTGTGAGTCCTCATGGCAGTTCAGATTCTGTAGGAGATAAGGGAAGTGGGGGCTAGAGAACAGTTTGACCACTGACTAACTCTTCAGTATTGGAAAATACTGAATGAATATAACACTTGTAAAGATAGTCGTTGGGTCAATAATCATGGGCAGTTCCTGGATACCAGGTCAAAATGAGCTTGGCCTTGGGGAAAAAATTACCCTCCTGAAGTTTAATGTTAATGTTTAATGTTTTATGGAAAAGTTATGATGATAGGAGGTTAGGGGAAGCTTGGGTGTCAGGAGTCTTTTTACCATTTTGAATGCTACCATAATGTTTCCTGGGTAAGGGTCTAAGATTGAAGGGAGAATGTATAGCCTCTGGCATGTTTAAAATCTATCCCACCTTCCAAGGAACCTTCCAGATGGAAAGTGGCCTTGGGTGGACCATCTTGTGAACTGAAAAGCAGGTCTCCAGGGCTGGATGAATGTCATCTGGAACTTGAAGATGTGGCCTAGGTTCTGGGATAATGAGGTAGGGAGAGGGCAAACAACCCAGTGATTTTCATTCCTGTTTAATCTAGAAACACGTAGGGTCATTTTTTAGCTCCTGGGTTGAGGTGGTAGAGTGCAGAGAAGCTGGAAAACAACCACATTTCTCTACTACAAGCTCTACCTATTGGGATTTGCCAGTAAGAATTTTGTTGACTGATGTATAAGTGCTTTTGCACTTGCAGACTTGACATGAGATCCAAATGAAAGAGGTACCCAAATGTCTAGCTTTGTTTTTCCTCCCTGAGAAGAACTCCTGGACTTTTTCACTATCCTTTCTGGAGAAAACAACTGACTGGGCAACCCTAAACTGGTACTGATAAAGAAAGTATACCTGGCAGAATATATGAATTTTAGAAAACGATTCTTGCCTTAGGAAACATTGTATATGCAATATATATGTTTCTTGGTTTTATGGTAATATGCTTTGCTTGATAAGTGAATTTAGGAGCCATAATTATCACCATTTTTCTTATAGGAAGTCTTGGGGTAAATGCAACATGATCTCTTTTGCTGTCCTCCATCTGCCATTTGCTATTCAGAGAATAAAAACAATACAGTTCCAAGCATGACCTTGGGCAAGTCTCTTAACAGTTTTAAGCCTGTCAGCTATGAAATGTCAGGGTTGGGCCCAGTGACTTCTGAGGTCCCTGATCTGGATGCAGGAAGAGGAGGGTGAAGCTATATGTATACCCCCTGTCATAGTTTACATTTCCTTAGTGGTGAAGATATACTTTTTCATAGATGCAGGCCTTCGAATAGTGTTTTCTCTTTTTACTCTAAAGCAAGATTTTCAGCTTTGCAAAAACCATTCAGGATAAAGTGGAACAATTAAAACTGCTATTGAAACATTATTTTTAGGTCTGCACATTATTTCACAAACCCATTCTTTTTGTCTCTTCTTTGTCAAAGGACTTAGGCAGCTTGTTTCTCTGGCTTTCATCAAATATCTTTTTTCTTTCCTGTTCAAAATAAGCTGTTTCCTTTTTCCTGGCTAGATGAAAGCCTGTGTATGCTGCTTTTCCTGATATCAACCCAGCGATGGCAATACCGGGGTTCACGTCAATGCAGACAGTCAATTTCAAAGGCTAGTTTGGAGACACAGGGATGAAAAACAAGCTGCAGTTTTCCCCTTCAGATCTCTCCAGGACATACTGTCTGTGTATTATTTCAGAAAACCCACTCAGAAGTAGACTGTTTCCTTCCCTGACTCGGCACCAAATCAAGAAGTGGCACATAATGTATTGTTGTATTTATTATGCATCATTTTGCTGCTGACACTGGGGCCATCAAATATTGGTAAATTTACAGCCAGGGAAGTCCAGCCATCATACCTGAAGTGAAGGACAAAGTATTATGTTATTCATCTCCAGCCCTGGCCCTTTATGATCAGACGGTGAGCAATATAATTATCAAAGTAAAAATAACCTTCACTTTAGGAAACATACTTGTCCTTAATCGCCAGAATAAGAATGCATAAGCAGCTTCTCTCTTGATAATGGAATGGAGGCTGAGTTGATGTAAGTTTTCAGTATTTTGTAATTCGCCAATAGCAGTGTGCTCAATTAAATTTTAATTCACAAGTTATGTGTACATTATACTGGAGAAGTGGAAAAACTTTTGGAGTTTAAAAATATATGGTCTAAATATACATATCATACTTATGATAGACATATGCATACTTATTATTTTTTTCTTTTGGGTCAAAGCTAAGGCCAGTTCTTCTATTTCTATGCCCTGGTCCACAGCAGTTAAGAGCTTAGATGCTAGAGGCAGAAGATGTGAGTTTGAATCTCTGTGATATAGTAACAATAACAGTACCTACCTCAGAGGTGTTTCAAGGATTAAATGAGATTGCATATATGGAAAAATTATTAGTATGGTGCCTGGTACATTATAAGAATGTGAGGAAAAATGGGCCTCCCTGGTGGCGCAAGTGGTTGAGAGTCCGCCTGCCGATGCAGGGGATACGGGTTCGTGCCCCGGTCTGGGAGGATCCCATATGCCGCGGAGCGGCTGGGCCCGTGAGCCATGGCCGCTGGGCCTGCGCGTCCGGAGCCTGTGCTCCGCAACGGGGGAGGCCACAACAGTGAGAGGCCCGCATACCGCAAAAAAAAAAAAAAAAAGAATGTGAGGAAAATTTGCCTTTGTTATTACTGCTCCCTCTCCTTCGTGTGTGTGTGTGTGTGTGTGTGTGTGTGTATGTACATATATATGTACGTTTGTTAAGGCACGAGACAGTAAAAATAATTCTTAGTTGATAAGGCATTTGTTTACTGTGCTTACCTCAAGTCATACCTACCCTATTAAAAAATGTGTCACTGTTTAGAGTTAGTTTAATCTATATAGTGGGCACCTGAGCATTTAAAGATAGGGTGTTGGGCTTCCCTGGTGGCGCAGTGGTTGAGAGTCCGCCTGCCGATGCAGGGGACGCGGGTTCGTGCCCCGGTCTGGGAAGATCCCACATGCCGCGGAGCGGCTGGGCCCGTGAGCCATGGCCGCTGAGCCTGCGCGTCCAGAGCCTGTGCTCCACAGCGGGAGAGGCCATGACAGTGAGGCCCACGTGCCGCAAAAAAAAAAGAAAAAAAAAAAAAAAAGATAGGGTTTTTATTTGGAAATAGGCAGGTTTGGGAAGGTAGTCACCGCTGTGTCTATGAGCTGCTGTTTGGCCAAATGTAAATGACAAAACACCATTAGAAAATGAACTCCAAAACTCTTCCAGGAGACAGGGAGAACCTATGGAATTTGGTCATTCTTCCTGGCTGGCACCTGGAGGTTACATTAGTTGATGAACGTCCTCTGAGCAGTAAAGTCAGAGTGATGGCATTTGCATACTTGGGTTGTCAAAATTCCTTTGTTATGGTGGTGGGTGAGTTGTTAGATGGTGAGTTGGAGAAATGGACCTGAGAAGAGAAATATTGGGAAATAAAATGACTGGCCATTTTATTTACAGAACAGTTGGCCTGAGAGTTTTTTTGTTGTTATTTTTGCTGTTTTTCCCTTATGTCTGTAGGATTAAGTTTGGGCAAATTAAGTGTTAATGGGCTGTAATTTCAGACCAATAGTCTATTAAAAAACTACAAGACAAGCAGTAGAGGACTCTGTTTGAAATGAAAATTACAGTTTGAGTATTTTTATCTCTTCCTTTTCCCTCTTTCTTCAGACTAAGTAAAATGGACAGGTAGAACTGTTAGAAGGTGCTCATGATTCATCACACACACACACACACACACACACACACACACACACACACACACACACACTCCAAAAACACAAAAGAAAAATCTTACCCAAATCCACTGAAAAGTTCCCATTCAAGCAACATGTGTATCACATAAAGATTACTTGGCTTTCACAAGAACCACCGTTCTGAGAAGAGGACCTATAATGTATATTAGCAGGTGAAGAAAGCTTTCTTGGGAAGGACCATAAAACCTTGGCAGTCATAAACTCTGGAAATAGATTCCAGAATGAAAGTGCTATTAGAGCCCAGAGCACAGGCTGAGTTAGTGTGGGGCTGAGGAAGTAAAGGTTTTTGTCCTGAATTACAAAGTACAGTTGCTGAGCTGTCTTCTGGTCTCCTCCACCTCTACTGCTTCCTCCTCCTTTTAGCCCACTTGTTGCTTTCTGAATGTAACCCTGCAGTTAATACAGAATATACAATTTAGTGAAATGGTAAAACTTTGGCTGGATAAATTTTTTTTTAAATTTCATTATAAATTTTCATGAGATGTCTTGGTTAGCATTTGGGACCAAACAAGAAACCTGTCAAATTAGTGTGTTCCCCTTCAGAGGCACAACTCTCTCCAGAAGTTATGCCTTGTGGACGCTGATGCCTCTCAGGGCTCTGGGGGAAGCCCAGCTCTGTCTTGTCCTGTGTACACTCTGGAAGCCTAGAAACCAACCCGTGTGAGAGTTAGCTTTCCAAATGGCCTCCCTCTTTCCTGACATCGCAGTCCGAGCCTACGTTTTCACAGTCTTTGTAAAACCATGAAGGAGTGTTTTTTTTGTTGTTGTTTTGTTTTTTACCAGATTTACAGCTCTGATCTGTGCACATCCACACTGGGTGCCCACTAGAGTTTTTGCCAAGGTCTGGGGGTCCCACCACGACCTCCCACAGTGTGGCTGCAGCATGTCTGTTTCCTGAGCAAACTCGGTGCTGCTGTCTGTGTGCACATTTTCAGTCTATAAATCCTCTGTATTCCCATGCCCATTCTCTAGGCCTTCAGCCAGTACTCCATAGTATGTGAGAATGCCACATTTCCCAAGAGAGCTCAGCCCTCTTACCTGGACCATGTGGATAAACCTCCAGGTGCTGAACAGGAAGGGTTCTAGCTCAGACAGTGCTCTCCTTTGACCAGGGTCCCAGGGCAGGGCTCAGGCTTTTAAAAAAAAAAAAACACATTTATTTATTTATTTATTTATTTTTGGCTGCATTGGGTCTTTGTTGCCGCACTGGCTTTCTCTAGTTGCGGCGAGCAGGGGCTACCCTTCGTTGTGGTGTCCGGGCTTCTCATTGCGCCGGCTTCTCTTGTTGCAGAGCACGAGCTCTAGGCATGCGGGCTTCAGTAGTTGTGGCATGTGGGCTCAGTAGTTGTGGCTCCCGGGCTCTAGAGCGCAGGCTCAGTAGTGGTGGTGCACGGGCTTAGTTGCTCCATGGCATGTGGGATCTTCCCGGACCAGGGCTTGAACCCGTGTCCCTTGCATGGCAGGTGGATTCTTAACCACTGCGCCACCAGGGAAGCCCAGGGCTCAGGCTTTTTACGGGCAGGTGCATTCAGCTGCCCTTGACGGTGGGGTGGCTGACCACTCTATTCTGACTATGGAAGGTGGCAATGTGTTCATTTGGCTTTGGGTTTAATTGAGTCACAGACACTTCTTTTGTTTTCTTTCTAGTAGGATGATTGGGCTTCCCAAGGTTGGCAGCACCAGCAGTGAAACCATCTCCTGTAGAAAGTGAAGGCGTGGCTTTAATAAAGAGTTAACAATTGTGGATGAGTCCTTGGAGACGGGAGAGCAAATGTCACATGTATTAGTTTTAATCACATGATTCATTTTCTTCCACTGGGATTTTAACAATTGTAACATCTTCACATTTAAAATTCTGAAAGAAGAACAAGCCAATGGGGAACCTAGGGTGGTGAGAAAGAAATAGAGCAAGGCAAACGATGAGTATAGTTCAGGCAGTGGTCATGTGTCACATTGTAAATGTAGGACAGTGAAGTTGGTGAAGGTGGGTGAGGGTACTAATAAGGGGAAAGGGAGGCATCTCTGCTTTGGATTGCTCACTTAGCAATGGAGATGGTATGTGGTGAGATAGGCGGGGGAAGAGGAGGGTGGAAGGGAAAAGGGTATCCAGGACAGATCCTGGAATTGCAAACAGAATGCTTATTACTCCTGAGCCAGACCGCAGAGCTTCTCCCCTCCCTCATTCCGCACACCTTCACAGATTGCTTACTCTGTGCCAGGGATTGTGCCCTCGGGTTACTGGCTTGTCATCATTAGTCACATCTACATCTTTATTAAATGTTTCCATCAGCCCATGCTTGCTAGGTGCTCTAAGGGAGTTAACTGGAGTCAGCAGTGGCCTCCCTGAATTCTGTGGAAAAGACAAGATGCATATGCTTCTTCTGTTACAGCGCTCAGTGTTTGGAAATGAACAGTCGCGCATTGTTAGGCAAACGCCAAGGTAATAGAATGTGTATAAGTTACAATAAGTGCAATTACTCACAGGAAAATTTGTTGGCGCTTAGTTATGTTATTATGTTCACTGCAGATTATAGCTTGTTACTTTCTGTTCCTCTAATATACTTTACCCACTTAAGTTTTGAAATAGAAATGAAATGCTGGTGTATCATCATTTTGCAAGAAAGATATATATGTTTCTTCTATTGCATTAGACAGGTTAATATGTTTTTGCATTTTATAACAGTGAACTTTATTAGCATGATGAAATTAATGCATTCAGGGCAATATCTTCCGAACCAGTTGTTACCAGTAGATAAAGTCTGATATGGTAATTGCCAACTGAATGTTGGATCAGGGTTATTACTGAAGTAAAATCATTCACTGTGGGATGATCAGAGCTACAATATTATGAATGATAAAAGAGATGCCTTTACTCCCTAGTTTTTTTTTTTTTTTTTTTTTTCTTTTTGCGGTATGCGGGCCTCTCACTGTCGTGGCCTCTCCCGTTGCGGAGCACAGGCTCCGGACGCGCAGGCCCAGCGGCCATGGCTCACGGGCCCAGCCGCTCCGCGGCATATGGGATCCTCCCAGATCGGGGCACGAACCCGTATCCCCTGCATCGGCAGGCGGACTCTCAACCACTGCGCCACCAGGGAGGCCCCTCCCTAGTTTTAATTAGCTGTTAAAGAGGTGTCCTGAGTGATTTTGAAAGTCCTGTCTTATCAATATTGTTATTTGGAAATGATTTACAACATTGTTACAGAGACTGCTAATGTGCCTATCATTAAAGGTCTATCATTGTTTCCATTATGAATTCTGTTGTTTGAAGGCTTTACAGACATGGCTTAAATATTTAAAACTTTGTGTGTATCTTTCTTTAAAACATACTCTACGGTCTTAAAACCACCAGAGTTACTGTTTATGGATGGACTGTTATTGATCTTATTTGTTCATTTGACAATGCCCAGCTTTAGTCCTTTAAAAAGATGGAAGCCTAATTTTATAGGAGGAAGACTTACTGCCTTTATCCATTGATTGTGTTTGGAAGTGAGTCTTTATTTTTTAAAATAAATTTACTTATTTATTTAGGCTGCACTGGGTTTTCATTGCTGGGCGCAGGCTTTCTCTAGTTGCAGCGAGCAGGAGCTACTCTTCGTTGCGGGGCGCGGGCTTCTCATTGTGGTGGCTTCTCTTGTGGGCATGGGCTCTAAGCATGTGGGCTTCAGTAGTTGTGGCACACAGGCTCAGTAGTTGTGGCTCGTGGGCTCTAGGGCTCAGGCTCAGTAGTTGTGATGCATGGGCTTAGTTGCTCTGCGGCATGTGGGATCTTCCCGGACCAGGGGTTGAACCCATGTCCCCTGCATTGGCAGGCGGATTCTTAACCACCACGCCACCAGGGAAGTCACTGGAAGTGAGTCTTGGTCACCCTGGAAATCTTCATGAGTAGATTTGATATAATATTATCTTCTGCCATTTAATTACCTATCAGGCTTTTCTAATATTAATGCTTTGAAACGTTAATAAAGTTTTCAGAAGTATCTAATTTGTGATCTGGGGTGTTATTGAGTGAAATTTCCATATTGGTCAATTACTGAATATAAATAGAAACACTTTTGAAGAAAAATATTCTTCAAAAGGTTAGAACCCACATTACAATGACTGTTCCTAAATAATCTGTTTGCAAAATCACAGTTCTGTAAGTTAAATCATATTTGCATTCACTGAATTTACACCATTACATCATTTCCCAGGTACAACTGAAGGACTGTGGCCTTTGGATTCATGGTTGTGCAAACCTTGGATTTTTTTTTTAATGTCATTTATCTGTTCAATTTTTTTACTGAAGTGTAGTTTATTTACAATATTGTGTTAGTTTTAGGTGTACAGCATAGTGATTCAGTATTTTTTCAGATTATATTCCATTATAGGTTATGAGATAACGGGTATAATTCTCTGTGCTACACAGTATATCCTTGTTGCTTATCTGTTTTATATATAGTATTTTGTATCTGTTAATCCCATACCCCTAATTTGTCCCCTGCCCCCTTCCCATTTGGTAATCACAAGTTTGTTTTCTATATCTTTAAGTCTTTTTCTGTTTTGTATATACATTCATTTGTATTATTTTTAGATTCCACATATAAGTGATACCATAGAGTAGTTGTCTTTCTCTGTCTTATTTCACTAGGCATAATGTTTCCTATGTCCATCCATGTTGCAGCAAATGGCAGAATTTAATTCTTTTTTATGGCTGAGTAATATTCCTTTATATATACATATGCCACATCTTTATCCAGTTAGCTATTGTTGGGCACTGGGTTGCTTCTATGTCTTGGCTATTGTAAATAGTGCTGCTGTGAATATTGAGGTGTGTGTATCTTTTAGAATTTACTGTTTTCATTTTTTCCAGGTATAATATATACTCAGGAGTAGAATTGGTAGATCATATGGTAGTTCTATTTTTAGTTTTTTAAGGAACCTTCATACTTTTCTCCATAATGGCTGTACCAATTTACATTCCCACCAACAGTGTATGAGGATTCCCTTTTCTCCACACCCTCTCCAGCATTTGTTATTTGTAGACTTTTTGATGATGGCCATTCTCACAGGTGTGAGGTGTGATACCTTATTGTGGTTTTGATTTGCATTTCCATAATAATTAGTGATGTTGAGCTTCTTTTTATGTTCCTGCTAACCACCTGTATGTCTTCTTTGGAAAAATGCCTGCTCAAGTCTTCTGCACATTTTTTGATTCGATTGTTTGTTTTTGATATTGACTTGCATGAGCTGTTTGCATATTTTGGATATTAACTCCTTGTTGCTTGCATCATTTGCAAATATTTTCTCTGTTCTGTAGGCTGTCTCTTCATTTTGTTGATGGTTTCCTTTGCTGTACACAAGCTTTTGATTTTAATTAGGTCCCATTTGTTTATTTTTACTTTGATTTCTTTTGCTTTGGGGGACTGATCTAAGAAAATACTGCTACGATTTCTGTCAGAGAATATTTTGCCTATGTTCTCTTCTAGGAGTTTTATGGTTTCACTTTTAGGTCTTTAAACCATTTTGAGTTTATTTTTGGATATGGTGTGAAGAAATGTTGTAATCTCATTGTTTTACATGTGACTATCTAGTTTTCCTAGCACCACTTGTTAAAGAGACTGTCTTTTCTCCATTGTATATTCTTGCCTCCTTTGTCATAGATTAATAGACTGTAGGTGTGTGGATTCCTTGGGTTTTTAGATCTACCAGGTACCCATACTTCACAAAGGTCATTTCTAAGGAAGTGAAAAACTTTCACAGTAGTTTTGTTTTGAAATAGAAGGGACCATAGCAATTACCTACTCTTATTTATGGCTTACAATTGAGAAAAAAGAGACTGAAAGAGATTTTTTTATATAGAGTCAGGTGTATATTTAGTTCAAAGACCCTGTTTGAGAATCTAGCCTCACCTAGCAGTATTTATTTGTGCTAACTGTTCACCTTGCATTGTTATTGAGTAGCACTATATATATATATATATGTATATGTATATATATATATATATATATATATATATATATATGTATATAAAACTGTTGCAAAATCCCAAATAACTGGTACCATATTTCCAGTTTATTGCAATAATATGTTGGTGCCAGGACTACCCCACCAATTATTCCAGTTTGGCATTTTTTTACTCTTTCTCATATTATTACATAGTTTTGCAACTGGACAAGATTTATTTATGGACTCTGGAGAGGTGTATTACTTCTACTACTGCCAGAGCTAATCAATGCCTCAAGGAATTTGTCTTTATGTAACAGAGTGATACCTGGAGGACTTTTTGAGGCAACTGCCCTTTTGAAGGCATGGGGTACCTGAAGTTATATTATCCTGGTTATCTACATCTTCTAAAACTGTGCTTTTCAACTATGGTGGTACATTAGAATCAACGGAGGATCTTGTATGAAGTACCAATGCCTGGGCCCTACCCCTGGTGACTCTAACCTGGTATGAGACCTGGGCACTGGTAGCTTTTGAAAGCTCCCCAGGTGATTCTAGCAAGCTCCCCGCTTTTAAAACCTCCCCAGGTAATTCAGTAAGGGTTGAGAAGCACCGATTGAAACATGATGGCCCCTTCCTACATCTTCCTTTTATCATGGGAGAAATCACCTATCATGTAGCAGTCTAGGAGCTCTCATGAAGAAAGACTTGGAGCTGACAGCTTCACTGCAGATGGCCTCAATATGATGGCTAAGTGTGTTAACACTCAGATGTTCTGTTTTCACCTAAGGGTCTAACTGTAACTTATTTATGTTTAACCTGACAACACTAAAACTCTGAAAACCAAATTGACTCCAGCAATCTATATTACCCAAAGAAATGAATGTTTTTAGTTATTTCTCTTCCGTTACTATGAGAGTCAACCAATATTGAATGACTTCTGCTGATGTTACTAAGTAGGTGTTTCAGCATTGTCATTCATTGATTCAAAATATTTGTTTTATCCTTTTACATATCAGGCACCAGAACAGTCTTACAAGCCAACCCATCGGTATCTTCATCACCAAAATTCACTGTGGAAATAGACAAATAATTTTTTTAGAGTTACCTTTGGTACCTCAAAATCTTTTAGACAAGTGCTTTAAAGTGTCATGTGATAGGCAATTGTATGGCTTTTCCAATCAAGGAAGTCTGACAGTTTTTACTCGTGTTGGACGATAGGCATTAGAAAACTGACAGTAATGGCTCTAGAGTTTCTATATAATTACCAAGCTCCAGTGCAGTGGTTCTAAACGGTTAGTTCTCAAGACACAGACTTCCAAACCAGAGAATTTTTGATAGTATTGGTGAAGGATGTACAGATTAAGAATGAATAAAAAAATAAGCACAGAATTATTTATAATGGAGAAAATTAGAGAAGTAAAAACATCCAACAGAAGGGATTAGTTAACTATTATGGCCTATCTATATGATGGAATGTTATAATATGGATTAAAATTTTTTAAAGACAATGGGATAGTGCTCACCTCATGTAGAGGAAAAGCTGCTAGAGACTGTCATACAGAGTGAAGTAAGTCAGAAGGAGGGAAACAAGTATCGTATATTAACGCATATATGTGGAATCTAGAAAAATGGCACAGATGAACCGGTTTGCAAGGCAGAAATAGAGACACAGATGTAGAGAACAAACGTATGGATGCCAAGGGGGAAAAGCAGGGGGGCGGGTGGTGGTGGTGGGATGAACTGGGAGATTGGGATTGACATATATACACTAATATGTATAAAATAGATAACTAATAAAAAACTAATAGCGATAGTGTGATGCTCTCTAAATTGCACAAATATTCCCATTGACTCTGTTTTTCTCCATCCTCTGGACACT
The DNA here is from genome assembly GCF_025265405.1 of Mesoplodon densirostris. Classification (NCBI taxonomy): domain Eukaryota; kingdom Metazoa; phylum Chordata; class Mammalia; order Artiodactyla; family Ziphiidae; genus Mesoplodon; species Mesoplodon densirostris. Next base: position 99,442,405 of record NC_082663.1, on the reverse strand, counting down.
TAGGGGTGATGGCAAAGTCAAGGATATCAGCAGATTATCTCTCTTGTTCTGGACTCTTACCCAGGCACAGGGTGTTTGAGGAGCTGTTTTTCCAAGGCCTGGGTTTCCAATTTACGGTGATTTTTTTCCAAGCATGATGCTGGAATATCCTGGGCTAGACAATGTGGGTATGTAACTAAAAGATTTTCTTCCAAGCAATGACTTGGACCAAAGTCAACTGGAGAAGTGATAGGTCAGCAGTCAGTCCCTTACAGCTCTTTTACCTAACGGAAGTCATGATTTCCATTCATTACATCGTTCTCTGCAGCACAGCACCCCTCTCAAATCCCTCCAAAACCTTCTCCCAGGGGGAAGCTCACTAGACCAAATGTACTTCCAGGGCTTGTTAGTGTTTTTCTCATTTGTGGTTTGTTTTTCTCATTCTAATGATCTAACAGAAAGTAGCGGTTTTCAAAGTGTGGTTCCCTGGGTCCGCAGCATCAGCATCACCAGGAATTTAAACTTTAAAAAATGGTTACTAGTTAACTATAATGTCTTTCTTTCCTTTATAATAATATTTCTCACTCAATAATTTATAGAATTGTCATAGCTAAAACGTCCATAGCGCTTATGTTTTATTGAACATTCTTCCATGTGTTTTCCAAATGTTAACTCATTTAATGCTCATAATCACATTATGAAGTAGGTGGTATTATTTCTCTATTTTATGGGGAAGAAAACTGGACACAGAGAAGATCAGTAACTCACTCAAAGTCATGCAACTATAAAAAATGTTCATAGGAAAAATACTGGAAGCAAATATCCACTGTAAGCAATGTGTTATTTCTGGGTGTGGGAACTACAGATAGCTTTAAATTTCTTCCATGTACTTTTCTGTATTTTCCTAAACAAACACACAGTACACTTGCTATCAGAAAAAAAGTCAAAATATTGAAAAGAACTAAGGCAGAAGTCTCAGAGAAGACCTGGAGTAAGGGTGAGCCAGGACAGGAGAGAGGAATTGTGATTTGTAAAAAACTTTCTCCCTCAGGTCAGGTCTTCCAGGATCCTGGCAGCTGCTGAGCAAGTGAGGAAATAGAGCCCCGCATGTAGGCATGTGAGCATCAGAACTGGAAACCCAGGAAGGGCATGACAGTGAGCAATCTGATCTTTCCAACACCTTAAAAGGTTTAGAAACTTATTATCTTTGTGGGTAGGCAGTGGTAAAGTGCATTTTATCACAGTCTGTTTAGGAGACATTCGATGGTGGAAAACTCAGCTCTCTGCATCCAAGGTATGAGGAAAATTTGACCATAAAATAACACCCTGACTCATCTTTAATTAAATGTGCAATGTGGGAAAGGAATTAGTGTCTTCTAGTGCATGGGAGGTATGGAGAAACAGCTGTAAGTTTTCAAAATGACCCATTATTAGCAATCTGCACCGAATCGATCAGTACCCACAGCTCAGTTAGCCCTTAAGCAAGCTGGTCAATAGCTGAAGTAATTATTTGGGGTACATTATTGCTGTTGTAAAATATAATCAGTGTATTATTACAGCAAAAAGAGATGTTTTTGCTTAATTTCTCTCTTCACTCCACCTCTCCTTGACTGGATCTCCTTGCCAGGGCTCTGGAAGAATGATTTTTTGTTTCCTCCCCTACATTGGCAGGAGAGTCTCAGGCATATGAATGCAGCTAGACAAGACACATCTTGTAAAGGTTTTCCATTTTAATATCCCTTAATGACCAATAATGAATTCTTTATGGTTAATCTGCTGTTCTCATGAAAACAATCTAGATGGTTTAAAAAAAATCAATCATTAATGAGCAGTAAGTGACAGCTCCCCAACAACACAGCTGTATTTTGGTAAAAGTGATTAAACATTGTCTGCATTCATAATTGCATGGTTACTAAGAACGCTGAGCACTAAGTCAAGCATTGTTGCTAATGATGACAGATTATCATGCTACAAATGCTTTGGAGTTATGGGGCTAAATTTTCAAAGGCAGCCCCTGGAGCGGAATGCACATAGACCCACTAAGTATTCAGTTTTCATGGACCATTACCAGGTTTGTGCATGGCATTTGGGAACTTTGCAGTTGAGGCTCTTTTGAAAATCTGGCCCATTATGACAGAAAGCACCTGTAATTAACAGTAACTGATCTCCCTCTGCCCAGTGTTGGTGAAAGGTATAAAATGCTCTGTGTGTGGTTTGATGGAGCCCAAAGCCCCTTTGATGAAGAGTCCAGAAGGCTGAAAGTAAGGCAAAGAGAATCTCGAGGGTTGTAATTCAGCCTCACATGTTGGTGTAAATATCGAGAGTTTTGCAATGAGGTGAGAGAGTAGGCAAGTCATTCAGAAGGGGACTTGGTAATACCTTCATTGATGATTTGCCTCTCTCATTTTGGCCTTAAAACGACTCACTCAACCTTGGGAATTCCTGGATTATCATTCACAGGTCTAATCATTTAAAATCTGAGATTGTCCCATGGTCCATTAGGGATTGATAACTGTGCTGAGGGATGAATTTCAATCATTTGAAGGTGTAGGCACGGTGAGTCACCCAGTGATTGAGAACATCCCATCTGCTGCTCAGTCTGTCTTTACTCTGATCAGGTATGAAGTCATTCTATCTATGAAGCCATAATTCATCACAGTTGATAAGGAAGATTGCAGGCTAAAAAGGAATTGATGAATTTGGGGATTCTTGGAAACATCTTGTATCTCTCCGGGATGTTGAGGGTCTGATGGATAGTTTGGTAGCATTATGCCTTGTGCTGCTATTTACTTATTCCAGTTTGTATGGATATCTTCTCTTGACAATACCTTGGCCAAGAGAGCAGGGACCATGTGCATTATTCCTTTGGCTTCGTTATAGCACCTTAATCAGTGTTGCTTTTCCTGGATCACCTAGCCCTTATCTGAGCAGAGGATTACAGACTGCAAAGCAGACTGTTACGAGCATGTTTAGTTTAAATTTTATTAGAGTATAGTTGATTTATGATGTTGTGTTAGTTTCAGGTGTATAACAAAGTGATTCAGTTATACATATACATATATTCATTCTTTTTCGATTCATTTTCAGGTTATTACAGAACATTGAGTAGAGTTCCCTGTTCTATACAGTAGGTCCTTGTTGCTTATATTTTAAATATAATAGTGTATATAAGTCATTCCCAAACTCCTAATTTATCCCTTGGATGAACCTAGAGATTATCATACTAAGTGAAGTAAGTCAGACAGAGAAAGACAAGTATCATATAATATTGCTCATATTTGGAATATAATTTTTAAAAATGATAGAAATGAATGTGTTTACAAAACAGAAACAGACTCACAGATTTCAAAAACGAGCATGGTTTTAAGATGCCTGGGTTTCAAATGCTACTCTGTCACTCACTAGTGACATTCCAGACCTCTTGGGGCCTTACTTTTTCTCATCAGTAACATAGGAGGGATGGGTAGGTGCTTGTTAGGGTTATTGTGAGCAGTCAGCAAGGTAAGTATTTGAAACTCTTAGAAAAGTGACTAGGATTTAGTATGTGCTTGATAAGTTAGTTGTTCCTGTTTTATCATTGTTAAGGCCACAGTTCTAGGTCCTGAATGAGTAAGTAGTACAGTTGAGGCTGGGATCTCTTTAGCAAATCTGGGTCATTCCTTGTAGATCTAAGAGAAATGAGGTACTGCCCTCAGTCCACGTGTTAAGTGGCTGTAGCTGATGAGCAGTTACTTACATGTTATGGGCTGAACTGTGTTCCTCCTACACGTAAGAAGGCACAAGCATATTGTAGAGAGAGGAGAGAAGGACACTAGCTCCTCTGGACAGACCTGCCCAGAGGCATGACAGCTTTCATAGTCAGAGGGTCCCACAACCCTAGTCCCAGCATCTGAAATCATACCCAGAGCTGCTGTAGGGCCACATTCAGGACTGGGATTGAAACATTAGTGGGGCAGAGCTTTCTGGAGCCTATAATGACAACAGAGAGACCTGAAATGATGCTTGCTCTGACTTCTGCCAGGGACTTCTGCCCTCTTAAAGAGCCCTCCTATTTGCAGCTCAGACTTCTGGTGCCTATATCTGTGGGCAGGAGAACATTTTTCCCCCATGCCCTATAATCGGCTTTATTATTTTTCTTCCATTGTTTATTGTTTAAAATATGAGGGTATAAGTGTACATACATTTGTTCCCCACCTCTTCTTGTCACGTAAATGTGGTATACTGTGCACTTTGCTTTTCACTTTGCTTTTGTTTATGTAACAATATATTCTGGAGATGTCTTGTAGGAATATATGTATTAGTCCTTTCTGTTCCTTTTTGTCATGTTTTCCACTGAGTGGATGTACCATAGTCTAGTCAACTAGTCTTTCAATTGATGAGCATTTGGGATGGGGTGGGGGGACATTTCTTGATTAAATAGCAGAGACTGGATAGCACTTAAACATTCTCTAGGCCACAGTACTTCCCCCCATCTGCTTTCTCTTCCTTGGGTGTTTGCTCTCTAACAAATTAGTGGGCCTACATCACAGGACAGTCAAAAATACATGCTGAATGAAGTTGAACCATGAAGAAAGAATGGGCTTTAGCCTTGGTCTTAGTTCTCCTCACTTCTATCCCAATACCCTTTGGATTCTTGATCTCTAACTGCAGAAATCTTAAAAATATGACAGAATTAAAACCAAAGGCAGAAATGTGTGGTGTTATAAAATTTTAAAGAATCGCATGAGTGCTCAACATTTTTAAATGATTTTTAAAAATGAAACAGTGGTGGGGGGGGGGCGGGGAGGCTTGTGTGTAGCTCCAGGGATTTAATAAAAAACTTGAACTTTTAGCTTTAATACTCAACTTTACTTTAATGGCCAATGTCTTCATTTGGCAAATGAAAACCATACTGGTTGTTACCCACTTCTCTTTGTGGATGGAGACTAGTGTTGCTAAATTATTGGCAAATATTTTGTAAACATGAAACGCTAAAGGGTGATAGTAATTTGCATGGTAATGGCCGGGAACCGGGTCTTTGTATCACACTGGCATAAATGATTAACAAGAAGATTAGGCAGAACAGCCTGTGTTTGGGAGGCTTCACAGAAACTGGCAAATGCCAAAGTGTGCAAACGTCCTTTTCCTCTGATGAAGTAAGGTAACCTCAGACTGTATATTGTTACATAGGATCATTATTGCCCTGGATAGAACTTATGATTTGCTGCAACCCAATAGCAACTCTCCCCTTTGAGTAGCCCAGGCAATGCCCCCTGACCTCCAACTCCTGCCGCTGCCCTTCTTATTTATCCTGGTCTTTCCCACTTTTTGTCTTTATTTTTATTGTCCCCAAGCCAAGAACTGACTCTTTGTTGCACTCAGTCATAGCAAATCCTACACAGAGAACCCACCTTCAAACTCAGTTCAATCTAGTGCTCCCTCTTCTGGTGTGGCATTGAGACTGGTATAACTGGCAGTGGGACCTTGGGGCAGTTTCTTTAACCTCTCTGAGGCTCAGCTTCATGATCTGTAAACCAGGAAGTGTGATATTTACTGCTCAGGATTATTATGAGGATTAAATGAGATACTGTAAGCAATTAATGGGCAGTAAATTTAGGTCAACTCTAAGATGCTCTCTTTGACTCCTTTGCCTTTCAACGACACCTCCCTTGTTAGAATTCCTGTTACATTTATGAGACTCCAATCTGTGACACACACCTTGATGCCTGAACAAGAATGGTTTTGCATTGTCCTTTTGTGTTGTGTGTATAAAAAACCCACATCCCATGTCTTTCAGGTTGCCTTCTGGGGAGCAGAGGCTAAATTTTAATTGAGCATCTACTGAAGGTCCAAATAAAACTTAGAACCAGATTTTTAGAGCTAGAAGGGAATGTAGGGATGTGTCATGTTGTATTTCTAGGATGGTCACCACAATAACTCCCATCTGTCATGCTCTTCTACAGTATGAGCTTGCTACTTCCCCCATCCAGAGGTGAAGTCTCATTCTTCTCCTTTGACTCTAAGCAAGCTTGTAACCATTTTAACCAGTAGAATAAGTGGAAGGGACACTATGTGACTTCCAAGATTAGGTCATGCAATGTCATGCAGCTTCTCCCTGGTTGAACAGGATCATCACATTTTGGAGTTCCCTGTCTCTTGTAAGAAGTTCAGCCTTCCTGAGGCTGCCATGCTGTGAGGAAGCCCAGGCCACATGGAGAGGCAACCAGACAAGTAAATGAAGATGCAGTCTTGAAAGTGGATCTTCCAGCCCTCACTGTTCTAGCCCCAGCCATTTGGGTCTCCTTATGGAAGTCCCAGATATCGTGGGGTAGAGAAAAGCTGTCCCACTGTGTTCTTTCCCAAGTCCCGACCCATAGAACCCATAAGCACAGTAACATGGTTGCTGTTTTATGCTACTGAATTTAGGGTAGTTTGTTATGCAGCAAAGATAATTGGAACAAGGGATGGCAATTTGACTATCATATTTTGGAAATCTCCTTAGGCCAGAGAATGTAAATAAATCATTTTATTTAAATACAGACTTAGTGATAGAATCATTCTTAAGCACTGGCTGTCAGGCCTGAATCTCCATGCACTATTTATTACATCGTGTACCCTCCTAGCTCTGGATGTCAGCTTATCATGTTTGCATAGTCAAAACCTGGCTTCAGGCCTCTATTCTCACACATTCTAAGAAGCACTCTGCTCACATAGTAAGCCACGAGGAAATGAATTACATTATAAGCCTAGCAGATAAGATTTAGTTGCAGGCTTTAGGTAGGGAGGGACACTGGGAGCTCCTAGGAAAGGAACAGAGATGAAGAAATGGCAATGAAGAGGAGGGGACACCGTGTGCTGAGGCTGGAGCCTTGCAGGGGAGGAAGTGGGAAGTGGCACAGCAGGATGAAAATCACAAGGCCCTGGTGAAAAAAGAGGGTTGAAATGGTTTCAACTCTATGGAGGCCAACAACTGTGTGCCGACAAGAAGAAGGTTGATGAGCGGCTCTAGCCAACCTCTTACTGTCTACAGATCAAGGGGAGTGTGGGGGGTGGTATATGGAGTAAGAAGGAGCAGGGGGATTCGGCCTGAGAGGAGAGAGAAGGCTGCAGGAGGGAGGGGGAGAGACTTGGGCAGTCTACGGAGCTGTACTGAGGAGAGAGGTGGGGAACTAAGCAAAGAAGCAGGGGAACAGTTAGCCCTAAGTATCCAAAAAAAAAAAAAAAAAAAGGGAAAAATTAGAGACAGTGGGAGACGATGAGGGGAATAAAATAAAAGCACAAACAAAAAGTTCAAAGAGAACACTTGAGATAGAAGTTGAAGCAGTAAAGAGCGTCTGGAAGAGATGGGGAAAATGGAGATTGAGACATAGTTTGAATGACAATAGTGAGTCAATTTTTGATGAAAGAAAATAGTTTGATGAGAGTTTAAGTGGCGTGATGTGTGTTGAATTACCTGCTTACAAAGAAGGCCATATTGTATCTAAGATGTTCCCAAAAGTGAAGTTTAAGATGCCATTTTATTATAAGAGAAATTATACATATATAAACTTAAAAAATGGATGTCCTTGGAACTGGATTTTCTTGGATTACTAAGGGAGAGGAATAGCATTAAGCAGTAAAACCTGTAATTATAACAAAGCGATTAAAATTCAATAAGAGAGTGTTCATTGTTTAACCCATACCTGTATTTGAGACCAAAGAGGACGAGAAATACAGGTAGGTAATTTATCTAGTTCATACTCTGGAGTTCTTTCAGATATCTAGAGACCTTCTTGCACTTATACTTTGACTTATTAGTACCTTAAGACTTAAATCTTGATGAAGAAGATGATGATAATGACACTGATGATGCTGGTAGTAGTGGTGGTGATGGTGGTGGTAAGGATGATAATGCTTCCTATATGCTAGGCACTGTCCTAAACGCTTTACTTATATTAACTAATATAATCTCCCAGCAATCATTTGGGGTCACTTAAATGCCTTTGGTTATGTCCATTTTATGGATGAGGATACTGAGGCACACTTCTCTTTTTTTCACTTCCGCATATCCATGTCTATTTCTGTCTAAGTAATGGGGAAGGATTAGAAAGAAAACCTAAAGCATGGTAAACAAGCAATAAATAGCAGCTTTTTGCAAGGTCTTGGTCATCCTCAGGACCTCCTCAGCCCCACTCACTGAGGCTCTGCTCAGGAGTGAACCTCATGTCTCCAGGTCCCACACTGCTAGAATATTTGCTTATTAATGAAATGATTGATATGATTAATAGAGTGGTTATTATTTCAGATTATGGGAGAGCGGACATTATAAGGCCACCTAAGGATGGGGTTTTATTCTTTAGTGGCTGTCTGATATAAAGGAAAGCATAGGAACTCTGGAGTTGGACAGGGCTCTGAATTTGAATCTTGGCTCCACTTCTTACTATTTGTTTGACTTTGGACAATTTATTTATCATTGTTTTATTCACTTGTAAAATGGGGCTAATACCATCCATTTTGCAGGGTCACACTGAAATTAAGTGAAATGAGAGATTTAAAGTGCCTAGGAAAGTGCTTGAGAATTAGCTGAGGGTCAAATTTATTACTTCTGCTTTTTTATAGAACTGATAATCAGTAGTTGCCAATATTTGGTAATAATCAAATCAAATGTTGATACAGGCTTTATAGGTGAGGCTGACAACTTTGTATTTTCACGTGCACATGGATTATGTATCTTCATTATGAAATGACCACTGAATGAAAAGTTGGAAAATAATTGAGATTTAGGCAAATGAGAAAAAAATGCTTAAAAGAGAAAACTGCAACTATCTTTTAATGTCGAGAACCCACCTGTGGTAGACAGAATAATGACTCCTCATATGTGTCCACATCATAATCCCTGGAATCCGTGGATGTGTTACCTTATGTGGCAAAAGGAGCTGTGCAGATGGGATTAAGTTAATGTCCTTGAGATGGGAGATTATCCTGGACTATCTAAGTGGGCCCAATATAATCACATGGGTCTTAAAAATCAGAGAACTTTCCAACTGCGGTCAGAAAAGAGATGTGATGGTAGAAGATGATCAGAGAGATGCAACATTACTGGCTCTGAAGATGGAGGAAGGAGCTATGAGCCAAGGAATGTGGGGAGCCCCTAGAAGATGAAAAAGGCAAGGAGATATATTCTTCCCTAGAGTCTCCAGAAGGGAACACACCCCTTCTGACACATTGATTTTAGTGCATTGAGACCCATGTTGGACTTGCAATCTATAGAATTGTAAGGTAATAAGTTTGTGTATGTCTTAGTGGTGTAGCTGCCTTTGTTCACATGATCCCTGTTGGGAATAGCCTTAGTTCTGGCAGTCTCTTAGCCTTCATGACCAGAGCCTCCCTTTTAGTAGAGTCCTTTCAAAGGCATGTTATGTTAGCCTCTATTTGGAGTGTCTTAACATTGACCTTATTTTTCTGTGGCCTGCTCCCTCTGTGAACCATTCACAATCATGTGTGCACCACAGGACTGCCTGCTCAGTCAGAGTTGCTTTGAACAGAAGAGCTTGCTTGGCCCAGTCTGGGCCAACAAAAGTCTCTTTCCCAGGAGTTTGGATTGGGTTGAGGGAGAGGTTAGTCTCAGCCTCTGCGTGTGGCTCGAACTGACATGGTGTAAGCTTGAGGGTTGGGTGGTGGCCGTGGGCATGGAGAAGGTAAAAATTAGGTCTGTAGGGGAGAGGAGCCTGAGGCTGATAGACAGAGCAGAGCAGAGATGAGGGTCTGAGAGGAAGACCAGGAAGATGGTGGCCATGTTCTGGCTGGCTTTTAGTCAACACTTTTACCCCTACTGGGCCCAGGTGTATCCCTGCCCCAGATTCTATAAGATAACATTGTACCATTATAAAAACGTCCTTTTTTTTTAAAAACCTTGCTAAGAGGTTTTCTGTTACCTGCAGACAAAAGAGCTTTCACTGAAACACCTACTGTGATGAAGATGAATCAAGAGAATGGGAAGTTTTCATTAATGTCACTTTGGGTCTTCATTTGTGCTTTATTCCCAGGAGGCCTACAGAAAAGATTCAGAGCAATCTGATTATTCTGTAGGCCAGAGAGCATTTTGTACTTCTACAACTGTAGCTGGAGCTCATGGCAGCGCCTGCCTTGTGGGGATGGAGTTCCCTGGCTATAGAATGCTTCTTTAGGCTCTGCCCAAACGCATCTGATTCTCACTTTCAAAATTAATGTTGGCAGAGGGCTATTTTTTTTAATTTTTAATTTTATATTGGAGTATAGTTGATTAGCAAAGTTATGATAGTTTCAGGTGTACGGCAAAGTGATTCAGTTATACATATACATGGATCTATGCTTTTTCAAATTCTTTTCCCATTTAGGTTGTTACATAATATTATGCAGAGTTCCGTGTGCTGTACAGTAGGTCCTTGTTGCTTATCCATTTAAAATATAGCAGTGTGTACATGTCAATCCCAAACTCCCTAACTGTCCCTCTCCCCCTCCCTTCCCCTGGTAACCATAAGTTTGTTCTCTAAGTCTGTGACCTAAATGTCCATCGACAGAGGAATGGATAAAGAAGATGTGGTACATATATACAGTGGAATATTACTCAGCCATAATAATGCCATGTGCAGCAACATGATGGACCTAGAGATTGTCATACCAAGTGACGTAAGTCAAACAGAGAAAGAGAAATGTCGTATGATATTGATTATATGAAGAATCTAAAAAGAAATGATACAAATGAACTTATGTACAAGGCAGAGGGATATTTTCAAATCAGGATTTTGCAATTCCAGCTGACATTTCTGCAGCAAACTTAAGTATACAAACATAGTGCCTTGAGGACCGAACCTTACTTAGTGCTTTTTTAGTTAGTTTTGAGACTATGCCTGGTAGACATTATGGTTTCTTGGAGGAGAACTTGTAGCCATTAATGGTAGTTTTCTAATTATCATTAACTCATAGAATTTAAAAAGCAACCATAAAAATCATGTTATTCAACTCTTTTATTATGCAGACAAGGAAATATGCACAGAAAGGTTAAATGGCTTATTTTATGGTCTTGACTGTATCTGTATGTCTATCTATATGCAGAATTACCAAGCTCATAATTATTTAGAGAATGAATTATCAGAGAACACAGAAATCTTTGGACTGAAATATTTCTATGAATATCAAGTAATTTTCTATAATGCATAGAAAATATTACCTTTTTTTAAAATAAATTGAAATTATTTCTGTAAGTGCAGAGAAATACAATTTCTTTGATGGACTGGGTGTTATTAACAAGGAGTCAGCCCTAAAGATAAATTATCCATGCATTTATTCATCTTCACATTCCTTCCTCCCTCTCTCCCTCCCTCCCTCCCTCCCTCCCTTCCTCCCTTCCTTCCTTCCCTCCCTTCCTCCCTCCCTCCCTCCCTCCCTCCCTTCCTCCCTCCCTCCCTTCCTCTCTCCCTCCTTCCCTCCCTCCCTTCCTTCCTTCCGGAAGGTACTCCAGAAGAGTACCTACCATATACCTAACAATTTCTACAACCTGGAGATGCAGTAGTAAAGTAGTAGGCCCTCATGGGGTCCTCCTCTTGTGGAGATCTTACCTTTGTGGAGCTTACATTTGAGTTGGGAGAACAGAAAATAAACATATAAATAAATGTGTAAGATAATTTTCGATAATGACAAAGTGCTATGAAGAAAAAAAAGTAGTAATGTGATAGAGAATAATAGGCAGGCGTAACATAGGCTATGATTTCTTAGAGTGAGGAGGTAATATTTAACTGATCTAGTTATCCATCTGTCGTCTATCTCCCCTATCTTCTTTCATTACATAAGACAACTTGATGATTACTATTTAACAGAATACAGAGATTAAGTCACTTTCCCTAATCACGGAGTTCATGATTTTAAATCTAGTTTTATTTCCATTGCTTCTACTGCCATCTCAAAAGGGTATTGGATTTGGAACCTGTTCTCAAAGAATTCGTATTCAAGTTGGAGACAGAAAACACAAATACTATAGGATAATATTTCAAAGTACCAGTTGGTTTCGGCCCTTCTCCACAGTCCTCACAGAATCCCTTAACTGTATCCCAAAGACTTCTCCTATGGCCCCCACTCTCTCCCCTGGAGCCCCCCAACAGAGACATGAGACAAACCAGAGAAAAAACCCTGTAAAAATTAGACCATTTGTTTGGGTAGCTGCTGGTCAATGTAAGGGAAAAATTCAGATGCACATTTTGTGTTCATTTTCCCTGATCTGAGGATCTAGACTGTAAAACTTCAACTGTTACTGAAGCAAACACCCTCTCTCACCAGTTCCAGTTGGCTGTGAGGAAACTTAGTCACCACTGACTTAACTGGTTTCATTGGTAGACCTTGAATATCACCAATCACCAGGAGTCATCTCCTCTCATCCAGTATGGAGTCACGGTTGTCTGTATGAAAAGGTCTGCCCAGATCTGACCTATTTTATCTGCTACCCCAGGGGCATGCAAACTCCATGGATGGGAGGGTGGAGAGATGATGGTGACATGAAGGGGAAGTTTCAATTCTGACAAAGAAGGTGCTACATATTCTCTGAAATCACTTGTGTTGTGTATGGCCATATTGGTTATCTGTTGCCACAATAATGCCTCATAACAAACCACTCCACATATCAGTGGCTTAAAACATAAGCATTTACTTAGTCTGTGAGTTGGTGAGTTAGTCTGGGCTTGGCTGAGTTCTTCTGGTCTCAGCTAGGCTCATTCCTATGTCTGGTGTTGGGCTTTTGGCTGACCTAAGATAGCTCCTGCTGGGATGGCTGGGGCCACTCAGCAATTCACATGTCTATCATCCATTAGGCCAGCCTATGCTTGTTCTCATGCAATTGTCGAAGAGTGAGAGCAGTCAAGACCGATTATGCAAGGGCTTTTTAATCAAGCGTCTTATTGGCCAAACAAGTCTTATGACCAAGATCAGAGTCATATGGAAGGGAACTGTGTATTTGCAAGGCAGAGAACATGGATTGAAGGAAAGGGAGGAAATTGGGACCATTAATGCCATCAGTAACACCACGGGTTACACACAGTTGGAGTGTTAAGGGTTACCTACTTACCAAATACTCTGGGCATAGTTTAAAGGGTAGATTGGAGTGGGGAGAAACTGGATGCAGAGAGCATGGACAGGAATGTGTCCAGGGGAACAAGAGCAATGTCCGAATCTGGGGTGACTTGGAAAGTGGAAGTGGAGTGGTGAGAGATATTGCCCAGCTTGGCTATACCATGCCTGAAGGCATGCAAAGGACATGAAGGAAGCAAGGTGGACCCTGAAGTCAGTGATCTAGAGGGTGGTAGTGACCATCACAGGCAGGGAACCCACTCATGCCTAGCAGATGAGGGTCTAGGGATAACCTGTGAAAGAAGAGGGAAGATTGGTGACATGAGTAGATCAGGTATGTGGGAGACAGAGCAGCAGAAAAGCAACATGGTGGGAGGGTTGTCTGATTAGACCTACAGGCAGCTGGGAGGAGGATAATGGCTGTGCATCCTGGTGAGGCCAGAAGCTTGGGGGAGGCGGGGTTTGAAGCTGCTGGACAATAATTTTGATTCACCATGCTGGAGAATTGGGAGTTTTGCCAGGGCTCTAAGGAGGGTGTGTATGTCTTGCTGGGTTACCCTGCAGTGCTCTCAAGACACATTATCTAAAGCGTTATGCCTGAGGAGACGTCCAAGTAGGTGGGGGTATTTTCATGTGCCCAGCCCAGGACTCCCTGCTTCCCCGCAGTTGCCAGGCCCTGCTGCAGCTCTAATCAATTTCATTGGTTTCACTTTTGTCCCCCCTGTTCCCCAGCTCACATTTGGGTGCTTGAATATCTCTTTCTTGTATCCTATCTAGTTCAATAAGCAATTGTAAAACCAGGCAATCAGGAAGAAGCCAAGCATTCTAAATCTTATTTTTCTGTTTTTCCAATAAAAAGATCTTTTCAAGACACCCAAAGTGGAAAGTATTTTGAATTGCTTTCTTTGGTAGTTTTTGAATTCCTCAGGATTACTGTTGATAACATTCAGAATTTCTGGGCCACAGCACTAGGCTTGAAATAGTTTGAAGGCTTCTGGGGCAACGACCTGATATCAGAAGTGATTTGTTACCCATGTTAAGGAAGAATCAGATGTCATGTTATACAAGGTTAATGAGTAACAACTGTTTCATGGCTCGAGCAAGGCCCAGGCCGACTACCCTAACTGTCTCCCTGCTCCAGAGAGAGCCGCAGGGTTGTAGGTAAAATAGAAGTTATTAAATACCGACATTATTTTTTCTAGGTCTTAGATCCGCCCCATGTATCTTTGTCTCCTTTGTCCTTGTGAGGCAGCTCCTGCCATTTGAAGTCAGCTGAGTCTCTGTGAAAGGCCAAGTTGTCTCCGCATTGTCAAGGAGACCAGAAAATAGAACCTGGATAGCAAAACAAATTCTTTGTGGGAGTAGGTGATGCTTGAATGTGGAAAATCTGAAACCACGTAGATTTCCTGCTTCTTCCTGGAGCTGACCTCTGCTGGGGTTTTGTGAGGGGCTGTCTCCAATCTAACATTAAGCAGCCACTGTGTAATCACCAGTCATGAAATAACTGTTGTTCTATGCCTGTATTTCACAAAGTGTGGTCTCTGGGCCTGAAGCATCAGATTCACTCGTAAAAATATCTGTGGGTCTGGGTCGTCGGAATCTGCCTTTTTTTAAAGCATGCGTCCCAGGTAATCTCATACTCCCTGATGGATAAGAATCCACTGTCCTAGTGGGTAAGTGTACATTTATTTGTTATTATTTGTATGCTTCAAGAAAACATATAGTAGCAGCAGCAAATTAAAAATAGGATTCTTGCTTGTGGCTATGTCAAACAATCTAAGCTGACTTCTGGCTTTATGGCATCTTGTCACAGCCCCTTATCATTCCATCGTTGGTTGAGTTAGTTGGGTGTGGTGGAGATGACTAGTTATGAACTGACAATTCGTGCTCTCCCCTCCTTGTGACACAGAGTTGTTCCTGGGAAGTGGCTGCCCAGCCACGGACACCTTGGCTCACTTGACTCCAAAAGTGGCCTGTGACTAGTTCTCCCAGTGGAAAGGAGCTAAAATGATGTGTGTCATATTGTCCCCTTTGACCTGGGTGTGGAGGGTCTGAGGCACAAGTAAGGGATGAATGGAGCCTGGGTCCCTGGATTACCATGTGCCAGGAGTACCTGCTTTGGACTTTTGCCTCAGTGAAAAGCGAGCTTTTATAGTGTTGAGCTACTGAGATTTTGAGGTATCAACAGCTTTTGTTACCCCAGGTCAATCGTAGAGTTTGGCCTGTTAGGTAGTTCTGGGTGAGAACTATGTTCTTTCTTAGCTCAGATTTAAGATATGTACAGGTTTCTCAAACACACCTAGGCCTCTTCTGAAAAGTAGCACCAGTCTTAGGAAAGTGGGTCCAAGTCCCAGTTCTGCCACTTACTGACTGTGTAATTTTAGACAAATCACTCAATGACTTGAGCCTCAGCTTCTTCCATTATTTAGTGAGAATAATAATACGGTGTTACTTGCCTCTCAAGATGTGTGTGAAGGTCACGCATTTGCTTGTGAATACGTGTTGCAAACTTGAAGTGCTGTTATACAAATAGGAGGGATGACTTCGTTCTTTTCTTACAGACCTGGAGCAAAATGCTATTTTCTACCTTCAATATTTTCAGTAGCTTCCCAAGTCTCGATTTAGTTTTCCCCTTTAGAAAATGAGGATACTAAAATTTACTTGCATTATTGTGAGGATAAAATGAGATAATATATGTGATGGTGTCCAGCACAAGACCAAGCATATTGCTGGAACTCAGAAAAGTGTTAGTTCCCTTCCCTGCAGCACTGTGTGCTTCACGGGTGTAATTCAGGGAGAGTCCATGTAGGCTGATGATAAAATGAACTGAGTTCTCCTGTTGCTTGTATTTTATTCACCTCTGTCAACACGTGAGATGACTTTCACTGTATCATCGGTCCCGTCCTTCCCCGTTCTTGATGATGGCAGGAAAGATGGCCACGGATGAGCTTTGTGCCTGTGTGTAAGCGTTGCCTCCTTCCATTTTTTCTCCTACGAAGATGGAAACTCTAGTTATGGTGAGTCTGATGGAGAGCTCACTGAAGCCCCCGGCCAGCCTGACCCTGACAGTCAGACCCTCGTTTTGCTTATGCTTCCTCACCTGCTGTCCTTTTCTGTTCCCAGTTTCATCTTCACTTGGCTTCTTCTTTCCCCTGGAGTCCTCTTGCTAATTTACTTGATCAGAAATTCAAGACACAGAAAACTGGTTCTAAAATAATATTTTATAAGTGTAATGATAATTCCTGCAGTTTATTTGTCTACTGTGTTACCGTTTTTCAAAGTACTTTCACCTGAGTTATTTTGTTTGCTCACGCTTGGTTTTCACAGACTCACAGCTATGAAAGACTCACCATTCTTTTGCTTATCTTAGGTGCATTTATTGGGCATAATACCATGTAAGGCTTCTGAGAGGATGGGGTGGAGGGTAGAGGGGACAGAGAGCTAATATTTATCAATTATGCATTTTTTGCCAAGTTAGTTTTAATTGAAGGTAGCTAATTTCATTCTCTCAATAATTTTTCCGAAGTATCCCAAGCGCCTAGCCCAATTCTTATGGGTGTTTTAAGTTCTATCAACTGTAAAATTCCACAGGGAGCTTAAAAAACTCATCCAAAGTCAAAAAGCTACTTGGTGGTGGAGATGAGGTTTAAGTTCTGGTCTCTTTGCTCCCATAGCCCATGCTCTTTTCTTGGTGTTAACATCTCTGGAAGATGGATCAAGGGACATAAGTAATTGCTGTACAAACAGTCGCATGTCCTGTTATTTGGGGAGCAAAGACACAAACATGTGAGTAAGGCAAGGGATTCTTTCTCTCATCCTCCCTCCTCTCCTTTCCTCCTGCTACATTTATTATCCATTATGTGGCACCCAGTGTTCCAGGCTCTGGGCTACAGCATCCCCCGTCTTGTAGCTATCAGTCTAACAGGCAAGACAAATTGGTAAACAGCTAGACAAATAATCTAATGTGCAGTAATGATAACTGCTAAGAAGGACAGTAAAGCAGGGCAAGAGGTAAACAGCAACAGAGCTTGTATATTGGATGGGGTGGTCAGGGAAGGTGACATTTGTGTAGGTGACACCTGAGTTGGTGACATCTGAGCAGAGACTTGAATGAAGAGAAAGCTTGCAAGGAGGTGGGGTGGGGAAGGGAACAGCACATGTGAGACCCAAGGCAGGAACTGGCTTAGTGTTTTGTGAGTTCAGAGTGCATCTGGGTTGGAGAAAACCCAGGAGGGTTTTGGGCGTAAAGCTGGAAAGTTCAGGAGAGGCTTGTGGGTGGGCTGTGAAGACTTCAGATTTTGTTCTGAGTGAAGTTAGAAGCCATTAGAGAATTTTGATCAGAGAAGTGATAGGATCTGACTTAACATTTAAAGAGAATCATGGTAGATATAGTGTGTAGATTAGATTTTAGGGGTCAAGGAGCCCAGTTCAGAGTCTATTGAATTTGACCACACATGAGAAAACCCAACATGAATGGTACTGAAACAAATACTTCAACACTTCATTCTTTCATTTTGTTCTTATCTTTGGATCTTTAATTTCCATTCTTTGTAATTCTCTTTAAATTTCTTATATTCTTCCTATGTTCAAGGTACTGTGAAAGTTGCCTTTCATGTCTTTATCCCTTTCTTTAAACCTTTTCCTACCATCTAGATTTTTTTTTCTAAACCAAATTACAGGTTGTTCCACTTATCTCAACAGAGGTAGAAAGAAATCAATTGCTTTGGGTTTTTGATAACACTAAACTAGCTGCAGACCTAAAACGAAATGAACTGACATGAGACTGATGTCAGGCCAGCCCGCCTTCAGTGACAACACGCTTTCTCAATGACAGCAAGCTAACCCTGGAAACAGTTGGGACAAAGGCCTGAGTTTGTAATCAGCTTCAAACTTGGACTCTTCCATTTGGGTAGCAGTTGCTGTTTTCCCACTGAAGAGGGTGATTGAATGGAGATGATTATACATCACATGCCACTAAGAGCTATTAATATAGGTAGAATAATTGAGCAAGCGTACTTGCTGGAAAATGTAACTACTTTACACATTATTGTAAAATGTTTTCCAGGCTATACTGGCATCCCTTCAGCCATGAAAACATTCAGATGTTAGAAAAAAAAAAAAAAAAGATGCTTCCTGAACACTTAACCGTAAAAGTAAATGATATTGCTTTAGACTGCTCTGTTAACACTCCAACCATCTACACATGGAAGTTATTACGTACCCTGTGTTTGTTTAAATGTTGATGTTGTCATGCCAGCTCTGTTGTTTGTTAGTATAATGCTTACTTCTGTGCAAATGAGTGAACAGCCCTTCAACAGCTTTTTTTTGGAAACATTCCTCCGCTAAAGAACGAGTCTCTCCTAAATACATTATGACGATTTTATGTCTTCTCTCTAATTTACAATATTCTTGGGTTTTGAAGCTGGATTCTGTTCATGTATAATTACTCTCACACTGCTACGAGGGGCCAAATTACGGGAATGATAGAGCATCCGAAGACTGGATCTGGGAAGAGCTTTAAGCAGGTCAGCTGCCTTTGCTCATGCTGTTTCCCAATACACATGGCATTTTCTATCAGTGTGTACTTGTCCAAATCCTCTTGCTTAAAGGTCAAGCTTAAATCTCACTTCCTGGAAGAAGTTGTACTTGAGTCGTTTAGCACATGTAATCGCTCTCCTTTCTCAGAGAAAAGGGACAAGAATGGATATTTTCTTAGCAACTCCTGTGTTGGATCATCACCTATCTCATCTAATCTTTACACAAGGACTCCATGAAATAGGTATTATTATTTTGGTTTGGCAAAGGGAAATGAACTGACGTATCCATGGTCACCTAGCTAGGAGGTAGGACAGTCAGGATGGGAATTCAGGTCTGTCTGACAGTAAAACTCTTTCTGCCATGCTGTATGACTTCTTAGAACTTTCAAGGTGTTTAGAGCAAGATACACATTCCTTAGCACCGTCTTGGATACTGTTGCTTGGTATTTGCAATTGTTTCATGTGTGGGTTTTCTACTCCCAGCAATGGTTGAATGCCTTTGGAAGCAGTTGCTAGAAACACAAAGAAGACGTGTCCTCCACCTCGTGGCAGTTTGGCACAGAGTTACAAACATGAAGTGAAAGATATTTCCTAACCCATTATAGGGAGTCCGATGGAAGTCTACAGAGGATACTGAGGGAGACACAAAGATGGAGTGGTCTCTTTCTTCTACCTGTTGACGTTGGGGTAAGGGTGGGTGGGAACAGAAAAGATTTTGTAGAGAGATGATACTTTAGTTCTTCAGATGAGCAGGTATTTGTCAGGAACCAGGAAGACTTGGTTCAGGGGGAGGGGAACTGAGGAGAGGCTCAAAGGGGAAAACATCCCGGGCAACAAGAAGGCACTGGGCCAGGAACCCCAGCCAGTTGGGTGTGCTGCAGAGTGGTAAACAGCTCAGTATTATTGGATCACACATTGAGAGGGCAGGGCAAGGGGGACATCCAGACAAGAGGCTAGAGGGAGAGGAGGGCAGGGGCCAGGACGTGGGTTTCTTGAATACTTACCGAGTTTGAATTTTATTCATTGTTTCTTATGCCATTGAAAGATTTTAAACAGGGGTACAGTTTAATCCAACACAGAACTTTGTTTTATATATGTATGTGGTAGGGGAATTATTTGGAAGGTACTTAAATAGTAGACGGGAGGGCAGTTAGGAGACTATTGCAGTTATCCTGGCAGGAGGTGATGAGGACCTGGATTAGTGAGGTGCCATGAGGTAGGAGGGTAGTCATGGAGACACAGGCAGTCTAGTTTTCTTCTGTGGACTGCCTGGAATGCTTCTTGTGGGTAGGGGTCATCTCATACTCTGTTGTTCTTTACAGCACAATCCCAAACACGTGGACTCCCTATTTCTTACACCTGCAGTGCTAAGAGCTTCATTTGCTGTAAAATAATGAATCAGAGTGGAGATGACTGCAAAGCATGACAGTCCTTTAGCCTTTGAACTGCCCCAAGACAGGGAGTGAAACTTAGCCCTCCTTTCTGCAGTGTCCCCGTGTGGGCAAAATTACCATCATCATTAGCTGGTATTAGAAGCAGTGAATTGTAGATGAAAATAACTTTAGAATTAAAAATAACTTTTTCAGAAAAGCCAGGAGGAAAATCAGAATGATTACCAAAATAATTTTTCTAGCAGGACTCTGGCTATTTATATTCCCATATAAGTGAAACTGAATTATATGAACGAGTGTTAAAGCAATTTAAGTGTTTCAAGTTCTTAATTGTGTGTCCTTGAAGCCTATCATATTTGTGGTGGGTAGCTGTAAATCTGTGTTGACAGGTGTAAATTTACACTAATAAATTAATAACACAAGTAAGAAAGCAAACCCCAGCTCCTAGGATGCTGGGTTAGCTATAGAACTAACAGTATCAAGAAAACACAGATCCAATCCAATCAATTCCGATTGATTTTTCCTCTTGATTAGATTAAGATGTGTACAGATGAAATTATAACACTTGGTATTTTTCTCACCTGTGTTTTTCACTTATTAAACTTATTCATCACACTTCTCTACCATTTCTATATCTAGAGGTCTGCTTTAAAGGTGAACTAAAAAAATTAAATACACAGCATCTCTAATGAAGGCTCTGGCAGAGTTTTCCATTCTCTCTATGTGCTGTGACACTGTGAACCTCAGCAAGCTGTTTATCTTCCACGTTCCAGTTTCTAGATTTCGTCTCAAGATCTGTGACAGCTCAGTAAGTGAATGTTTTCTTGTTTGGGGTCCTCTGTACTTCATCTCGAATCTCCTTAAAAAGGGGGGATTCTGGGCTTCCCTGGTGGCGCAGTGGTTGAGAGTCTGCCTGCCGATGCAGGGGACATGGGTTCGTGCCCCAGTCCGGGAAGATCCCACATGCTGCGGAGTGGCTGGGCCCGTGAGCCATGGCCGCTGAGCCTGCACGTCCGGAGCCTGTGCTCTGCAACGGGAGAGGCTACAACAGTGAGAGGCCCGTGTACCACACACACAAAAAAAAAGGTGGGGGGGAACTCTGTCTTGTCATCTTTGATCATCTTCAGTTCCTAATAAAATGTCTTGGCACCTAACAGGTGTCATTTAGTCTATGCTAGATGAATAAGGACAAATGTCTGTCCTTCTGGTACAGAGAATATTGTTTTTTGGTGTGAGATTGGGTGAAAGAAGGAGATACTAGTAAACTAAGTTGATAGAAATCATTGAGAAAGTAGGAAAACACCTGGCATGGCACATGATATGTTCAGTTTTATGTAGGCTCAGTTCACCAAAAACATCATCTTAAATGAAACCATTTCGGTGGATTTTTTTGTTTTTTCTTTTTTTAACAAGAGAACAAATCCATACTTTTATTTATTTACTTTTCAATAAGTTTAAATCCTTGAAGGGTACAGTATCACTTGGATTCTGTGTCCAATGGCCTTAGCAGGAAGGTTGCTTTGGAATTTGGCACGAACCATGCCACTGTTTCCATGAATGCAAGTTACATTTCCCCAGATTACTCTGGTTTTGTTCGAGTTTCCACCAGGAGTTACTGTGTTGTTCTTTGCTTTGTGCACATAAGCACACCTCTGGCCTACATAGAATTCAGTTTCATCTCAAGCATAAACATCTTCAATTTTAAGAAGAGCTGTGTGCTCCCTCAAGTTCCAGGGACCCCACTTATAGCCAGCAAAAATGGCCTTGGACCACAGCCTTCCAGACGTATTTGTCAGTTTAGAAGTCCTGTGCCCAGTAGGCCTCCAAGGGCTCCAAGGCGGCTGAGAGAGCCTTTTTGGTGTGATCTTCAGGATATTGACCTCTTAAGCTCTGAACCATGAACAATTATTTTTTAACAGTAATATCCATTTAAACATTTAGACTTAGAAGAACAAGTCTTCAGGAACTTCTTTCTGAAAAAGAGAGATGCTACAAAATCTTGATCATATGTACAGATAGCTAAACCCTGAAGGCCTGCGTGCACAGCTCGAGAGGTTATATTGTTAGCTCTGCCTCTAGTGGGGGGGTTGAGCTGGGTGGGACACCAATCACCCCCATGGCCACCTGGGCTGCTCTGCCTCTTCAAATTGACTAGGCAAGACTCTCCATCCTCTTGATCATGGAAGAAATGATTTTAGCTTTTCACCATTGAGTATGATGTTAGCTGTGGGTTTGTCATCTATGGCCTTTATTATGTTGAAGTAGGTTCCCTCTATGCCCACTTTCTGGAGAGTTTTTATCATGAATGGATGTTGAAAGTTATCAAAAGCTTTTTCTGCATCTATTGAGATGATTGTATGGTTTTTATTTTTCGATTTGTTAATGTGGTGTATCACACTGATTGAGTTGTAGATATTGAAAAAATCATTGCATCACAGGGATAAATTCCACTTGATCATGGCGTATGATCCTTTTAATGTGTTGTTGGATTTGGTTTGCTAGTATTTTGTTGAGGATTTTTGTGTCTATGATCATTAGTGATACTGGTCTGTAATTTTCTTTTTTTGTGATATTTTTGTCTGTTTTTGGTATCAGGGTGATGGTGGCCTCATAGAATGAATTTGGGAGTATTCCTTCCTCTGCAACTTTTTAGAATAGTTTCTGAAGTATAGGTGTTAACTCTTCTCTGGGTGTTTGACACAATTTTCCTGTGAAGCCATCTGGTCCTGGACTTCTGTTTTTTTGGAGTTTTAAAATTACTGATTCAGTTTTATTACTGATAATTCATCTGTTCATATTTCCTCTTTCTTCCTGGTTCAGTCTGGGGAGATTGTACCTTTCTAAGAATTTGTCCATTTCTTCTAGGTTGTCTTCATATGCAGTCTGCCTGTACTAGTTTCCTACTGCTGCCATAACAGTTTACCACAAATTTACTCATTTACAGCCACTTCCACAGTTCTGTAGATCAGAAGTCTTTGTGGGTTCTCCTGGGTTCTCTGTTCCCATTCTCACAAGGCCAAAATCAAGGTGCCAAACAGGCTGGGCTCTTCCCTGGAAGCTCTGGGGAAGAATCCATTTCCAAGCTCATTCTGATTGTTGGCAGAAACAGGTTTTTGCAGTTGTAGGACTGAGATCCTCATTTCCTTACTGGCTGTCAGTCAAGGTCCACTCTCTGTTCCAGGGGCCCCCTGGGTTCCTTCCCATGTGGCCCCCTCCATCTTTAAGCCGGCAGTGGTCCATTGAATCCTTCTCTTGCTTCAAATCTATCATACTTCCCCTTTGCCTTTCTCTTCTACCACCAGCCAGAACATGTTCTCTGCTTTTAAGGATGCATGTGTTACACTGGGTTACTCAGACAGTCCAGGGTAATCTCCCCATGTTAAGGTGAACAAGCTAGAAGCCTTAAAGTTCCACCTGCAAAGTCCTTTTTGTCATGTAACAAAACATATTCATGTGTGTGATATCTTAGAGTCACAGTTTCTGGGGACTAGGGTGAGGCATTTTTAAGAGGCCATCTTAGAAATTCTGTCACCACACCTCCCCAAAAGGAGGTCTTCCATAGAGGGTATCTATGGGTAACAGTCCATTAACAAAGCACTGTCACTTTGCATATAGCCTCGATGAGTTCGCCTTTAGGTCTAGTTTCTGAAAATGAGACATTTTATTTGATTCATAGCAAAAGAAACCAGGTAACCAACAATAAGAGGACTGAAACTTAGGATGTGTTTCATGGGCATGTAGGAACTTGCCTGTGCACAGAAGGTGTCAGTTCATCTCATGGTCGCTCAGCTATGTTATGGGTACTGGTAGCACCATGTATTGTGCTTTGAATATATCATATCTCAGTGTAGCATTGAATGAGAACATGGATGCTGATGATTGTCAAATCTCAGGTAGTAAATTTATGTAGTGGGAATTACCACTCTTTGGGATAAAGCTTCCTTTTTTTTCCAAGCTAGAAAATGCTTATAGGAACAATTCATGTCATGAAGGACTATCACTGTATATATGCACCTATCACCAGCTTCCAGGTGACATGCAAGAGAAGCTATTTAACCTTTAGTTACTAATTCAATAAGGAATTTCAATAACCCAACAAATTAAAATAAGTAGGAAGTGCAGATTTAATACTTGAACGTATACCATCAATCTTAAACTTGCTAAATAAGAAAATCAAACTCATTATCATACTGAAGAATAAAGGGATTACTATGTAGTATTTGACCCCCAAAAGGTGTTGTTAAGGTAATGTTATAATCGATGGAAACTGAGAATTTAGGAAATGAGAGAACATGAAGCCATACATCAAAAGTGCCCTAAGACAGATACAGGTAGTAAATCTCTACATTACATATTTTATACAAGATGCCTATTTTATACATTCTGTTTTATACATCCCCCCACCTTGTCTGTTTTTCAGGCTTGTTGGTTTGCTTATTAGCTTTTAGAGTATGGACTTTTTTTTTTTTCTGTTTTTTTTTTTTTTTCTCGGTACGCGGGCCTCTCACTGTTGTGGCCTCTCCCATTGCGGAGCAGAGGCTCTGGACGCCCAGGCTCAGCGGCCATGGCTCATGGGCCCAGCTGCTCTGTGGCATGTGGGATCCTCCCAGACCGGGGCACGAACCCGTGTCCCCTGCATCGGCAGGCAGACTCTCAACCACGCACCACCAGGGAAGCTCTGGACTTTTTTTTTTTTTTAATAGGTCTTTATTGGAGTATAATTTCTTCACAATACTGCGTTAGTTTCTGTTGTACACCAAAGTGAATCAGCCGTATGCATACACATGTCCCCATATCTCCTCCCTCCCACCCTCCCTATCCCACCCCTCTAGGTCATTGCAAAGCACTGAGCCACTCTCCCTGTGCTATGCTGCTGCTTCCCACTAGCTATCTATTTTACATTTGGTAGTGTATATCTGTCGATGCTACTCAACATCACTAATCATTAGTATGTACTTTTTTTTTTTTTTTTTTGTGGTACGCGGGCCTCTCACTGTTGTGGCCTCTCCCGTTGCGGAGCAGAGGCTCTGGACGCCCAGGCTCAGCGGCCATGGCTCACGGGCCCAGCTGCTCTGTGGCATGTGGGATCCTCCCAGACCGGGGCACGAACCCGTGTCCCCTGCATCGGCAGGCAGACTCTCAACCACGCACCACCAGGGAAGCTCTGGACTTTTTTTTTTTTTTTTTAGATCTTTATTGGAGTATAATTTCTTCACAATACTGCGTTAGTTTCTGTTGTACACCAAAGTGAATCAGCCGTATGCATACACATGTCCCCATATCTCCTCCCTCCCACCCTCCCTATCCCACCCCTCTAGGTCATTGCAAAGCACCGAGCCGCTCTCCCTGTGCTATGCTGCTGCTTCCCACTAGCTATCTATTTTACATTTGGTAGTGTATATCTGTCGATGCTACTCAACATCACTAATCATTAGTATGTACTTTTTTTTTTTTTTTTTTGTGGTACGCGGGCCTCTCACTGTTGTGGCCTCTCCCGTTGCGGAGCACAGGCTCCGGACGCGCAGGCTCAGCGGCCATGGCTCAAGGGCCTAGCCGCTCCGCAGCATGTGGGATCTTCCCGGACCGGGGCACGAACCCGTGTCCCCTGCATCAGCAGGCGGACTCTCAACCACTGCGCCACCAGGGAAGCCCTAGTATGTACTTTTATGGAAGAAAAATATGTAATGATTTGGGATGGGAAAGAAATGTTATAATAGTAAAGAAAGCATTAACTAGATTTATTAAAATTTAAAAATAAATGTGAAGTGGTATAATATGGATGACTGTGTACTGACCTGATAAGCAATTTCCATACATAACTTTTGATGACATTGTGAGATGTTATGACCATTGGTGAGATATCATATTCTGCAGACATTTCTGTGTCTTTAACATGAGAATGATGGAATCTTCTCTGAGTTTTCTCCCGTGAGACCACTTGTAAGAGCAAAGCTAGTTGGTACTTATTTAATGCACTGAGGTCCTTTGCAGGGCACCTTTAAAGCACTATTTTGATTTAATTCTGAATCAACTGTATTCCTGAGTTTGGAAAATCAAATTTTAACATGAACTTGCAAATAGCCCCAGTGCTTCACCCCTAATTCATATTCCAGCAACCTTCACTGTAGCAGGAAGCAGAGTCAAGCTGTTGCCATGAAGATTGTTTCAAGAGCTCAGAAATCCTCCAGGGACCCCTTTATCACTGCTTTTCAAAGAAGCCTTTATTCCTCTCTTCTCCTGTTTCCTGCAAAGGGAGTTGTGTCCAATACTTGAGGACATGGTGAGGCCAACAAGGACCTGAGGACTCCTCCAGGACTGTGATCTTCCGAATTGTGAAATCTATCATTCTGGTCCTTATCCTTCTTTCTTCCCACTCTACCACACTGTAACAAATGCTGTTATTTTGTGAAACTTTACTATATGGTAAAACCTGCTTTTTCATTTTTAAAGGACTGTGCTCCCAGGCCAATTGGCATTTGTTTTGTTTTAAGTCTTCTGTGTAAAGGTCCATCAGACTCATTAAAGTAACATTTTTGGACTCTATTATCTATTTGAAGATCTTAATTGATATACAATTTTCTTTATTAATGGGCACCAAAAAGTGTCTTAATCTAAGCCAATAATGTTAACTTTTATTTCAAGGTATGTTATGCTTACATATTTTTTTCCTCTGAAAGGTGATGAGATAGTAAAAAAAAAAAAAGTAGAAAAAAGTGTGTATTGATATTACTAATTTCAGATATGAATGTATAGGCAAAGTTAATATATGAATTTAATGTATTTTCAGTAAATTTAAAAATAAAAATCATCTCTCATATTTCATCTTATATGAGGTAACTGGGAACTGCTATTTCACTTTTGAAAGGAAAAATAGAGGCTTTTTATTTTATTTTTTTGGCCACACCCAGCAGCATGCGGGATCTTAGTTCCCCGACCAGGGATCAAACCCATGCCCACTGCAGTGGAAGCAAAGAGTCCTAACCATTGGACCACCAGGGAATTCCCAGGAAAAATTGAAGCTTTTTAACGTCACAACATTCTTAGGGAAGCATAGTTGTCCTATTTCATAGGGGACATGGAGAAAGAGAAAATAATGTAGATTTTTAAGGAGGCTAAAGGAGGTGGACTTTCTCAATCATATTTATACTCAGTCCAATAGATCTTAACATTTTCTTCTGAAAAGAATATTAATCTTGGTCATGCATTATCAGACTAGGCCGTGAGTACATTCTGGCAGAATATGGATGTATATGAAAGTAGAATATGAGTATATATGAAATATATTATATGCAATATATATATATATTATTTATAATGAGGCAGAAGCTAAATTTGTGTTTATTTTTGAGCTAAAACATTAGAGTTCAGGAATTCCCTGGCAGTCCAGTGGTTAGGACTTGGTGCTTTCACTGCCGGGGCCAGGGTTCAATCCCTGGTTGAGGAACTAAGATCCTGCAAGCTGCGTGGTGTGGCCTAAATAAATAAATAAAATAAAACATTAGAGTTCAAAGACATTACAGCTTATGGGAAAGCAAAAATGACCCATGAAGTATGAATTTATTCTTCTCTGAAGTAAGGGCTTTTTCAGTGGCAAAGCTTGAGAATGCTGATCTGTATGATGGGGAAATTAGTGTTTGGACAAGAAATAAACTAATATATTCTGTTATGGTCTAGAAAGGAAAATAATACTTGCCTTCAGGTATTTAGAATTACTGTACAGATCCAGGCTTACAGTAAGATGACCATTTTCCCATTTTCAATTATTTGAGGATATAAAAACAAAACAAATATCATTGTTGGGTACATGCTATATACAAGCCAGAACTGTATGTACTGAAGTGGCCAGGACAGGTAGAATTCATGGCCATCAGGAGGGCAGGCCCTGGCCAAGATTCAGGGTAGCAGGAAAGGTCTAGCCAGGTGGATGGAACATAATGTTCCATAACATATGGAAATTGGCAAGTGGGAACAAATGATTTCTTAGCAAGTTAGAGGCCTCGGGCTGGTCTAAAGGAGGTAAAAAGAATATATTGACAAACGGGTGGAAACAGAATAATGAAATGTCCAGAGGGATGCATTTGGAAAGCATCAAGTCGACCTGGTTGCAGGTAGGAAAACCAAGTCCTTGGGAGCGGAAGAAAGTGACCGGCAAGACTTCTAGTTTAGCGGAATCAAGGCATAGGGCTTATCATCAACCTGGGACTCAGCAGGCAGGAACCTTCCAGGGATCTGGGGTCAAGCCTGTTTATGGTTTCTTAGAAAACTGCTGTCTTGAATGGGATTGGGGTGAGGCTGACAGCAAGTGTGATTTGTTGCTTGTCCCTCAGTACTGACCTGAGTAGCTCATGATGGTTATCTTGTCAGAAAAGGGGACTAATTCTAGAGCTCAGAATAAGGAAGAAAATGCAGACAGTAGTCATATATATAGTCTCAGGTGAGGAGTGAGGAAAGCTTCTGGCACCTCTCCAGTTGTTATGCAGGTGCAAAAATTATTTAATTTTTTCTTTCTGTCTTGAATGGATATGTTACCTATTTAGTGGCATAACACACAGATTCACATTAAATGTCAATGCATACTTTAATGTCTTAATCAATGTACATACTAAGTGATTTGAATTGGAAAGGGAATTTTGGGAACAGAATCCAACATTAAGCTTGACAGGAAGTGAATATTTGGACAAGGAATACTGGAGCATTCTACTATGACATATGTTCAGGTTTAGAATAAGACTATATTTTTTCAAGCCAATCTAGGGATACAAAGCCAAATCTAGATACAAGGGGAATATGAAATTAAAAATTCGCTTGTTAGAATGGAATTCAGACCTTCCATGGAGAACTGCAGGAGAAGTGCAGTCAGCAGTGACCTGTAGGAATGAGGACCTGGCTTGATGGAGGGAGAATGGGAGAGTCTGGTCCAGCGAGGGCAGAAGTACAGTTAGGAAGAGCCCTGGAAAACAAGTTCTCTTTCAAGCTGCACTGGAAGTAAGCATGCACTTGCTTATGCTAGACTTGAGCTTTGTGTGGCAATCAGGATCAGTACACGACACCCCCCTTTCTTTGCCCGTTCAGTTGCTGCTCTTGGGGTTTTGCAAGCTGCCTGCTCACATGAATCTCCATTTTGTCCACGTCTGGCAATAGCTGCTCGGAACCTCGCCTGTGGCAGCTGATGATTTCAAGTATCCAGGCCTGTCGTGATGCTCTCCAGGAGAGGCGTCAGGCTGTCATCAGCTATTAGGCAGCCCCCAGCTGACACAAAAGGCCTTTCACTGAATGCCCTTCTCTCTCAAGCTTTTGAATTGCATATTTTGATAGCGGTTGAGGTAAGAAACAAGTTCAGAATCCAAACTGAGGCATTCAGTTGCTCTCCTAACCACTTGGCCTAATTTCTTTCTTTTTTTTTTTTTTTTTTTGCTGTACGCGGGCCTCTCACTGCTGTGGCCTCTCCCGTTGCGGAGCACAGGCTCCGGACACACAGGCTCCGCGGCCATGGCTCGCGGGCCCAGCCGCTCCGCGGCATGTGGGATCTTCCGGGATCGGGGCACGAACCCGTGTCCCCTGCATCGGCAGGCGGACTCTCAACCACTGCGCCACCAGGGAAGCCCTGGCCTAATTTCTTTAGTCACTATTTTGCGGTTTGGGCCAAGTTTGCATAGTTTTGACAATTTCAAGACCTTAGATGCAACCATTGATTTCTTCAGAAGGGCTGTTCCATGGGTCATGAAAACTGAGCATCTGGGCACTTTCTTCTCATCCTCATCATAGCCAAGGAGATGAAAAGACCACAGGTTTAAGTAAACTAGATGAAGCTAATCTTTCTTCCTCTGGACCCAGCTCAAGTCCGCTTCATTCTTCAGCAGAAGAATGTCAGGCCCTGCCTCTGAGGCGCTTCTCTTGTCATAGATGATGTGACACAACCATACTCTTGACCAGAATCTAAGACAAATCTTGACCTTAGCATGTGAGAATTACAGAGTTTTACCCAGATTTCTTCTTGCTGTTACTCTGCTACTGACCTGTACGCCTATTGTGATAACTAGGGTTCAAACTTGTTAACAATTTTGATCAAATGATTTTTCTTTCCTGCTTTTCTTGGTGCCCCTATCTTTGTTTATTATATACGTATGCTTCCAGAATCAGGGTCCAATATACTTGTGTAGTGGGTGTTTATTTATGGCTATCGTTTAAACATTATGCCCTCTTTGGTAACCACATCCCAAATTTCTTCAGGGGCCATGCAGAGATGGAATACATGACCCAGTTTTAAGTCATTCATGTTTCACTAGCCCATGACATGGGTTCAAAGCTAGGCGTGTGACTCAAGCAGGTTCCATCAGAATGAGAACAAGAGCTGTTCTGTAGACTCTATCAATAAACACAGGCTTTAGTTTTTGCAAGCTAAGGTCTAAGGAACTGTATGGTATGGAGCTTTAGCAATCATTTATGGGCCATTGATGGTGACTGTGTTAAACAATGAAGCTAATATACAGAGGAGAGGAGAGCTAAGTAGAGGTGACAGAAGCAGACCATCTTGTGACATCATTTGAATCCTTCCAAGAATTCATGTCTTTATTATATTTTTTAATTGAAGTATAGTTGGTTTACAATGTTGTGTTAGTTTCTGGTGTGTAGCAACGTGATTCCATTATATATAGGTATCTCAAGAATCTGTGTCTTAACCCAACTGTCAGTCAGTTTATTCTCTACTTTGCTTTAACAAGTTTGTCTTGGATTTTTGGTATCTTGAATTTAAAAAAAAGTAACTGAGCATTTCAATCTAATGCTTGGGCTTGTCTAACTGCTGACAGGCTTCTTGATATCACCTGTGGCCTGGGTCTCTGATCATCTTCACCCACCTTCATACTTTCTATTTCTATGCTGGGTTTACACCCTGTTGGGACATCGATGCTCTTTTATAGTCTGGATGAAATTCCAAGATATAATAACTGTGTTTTCCCCCTTGAGTATTTTAAGAAAGCTTAATGACTCAATAAATAAATTACCTCTTCAATAACTCAAAGTGGAGAGGCTTCAAGGAATTTCTCATAACTGACCACCGGGTACACAAATATATTAAGGTCAGTGGCTCATTAGTTTTTCTTTCTCTATCGTGGATATTGTTATATCATTTTACTTTCTTTGATTGTGACCTTTCTGACATTCTGCTTGGCTGGCAAGTAACAAGATAACTGCTCATAAAGGGAAGAGATGATGAAAGAGATTTCTGTAATAGATTTTACTATAATGGGATCAGAATGGCAGGGAAAGAAAAGGAGTAGTTAGAGGCAAAACAGCCCATGGTTCTCACTACCATGCATCTTGTGGTTTTCTGAGAAATTAAAGATGACCTGAGAAGCGAGGTTCAAACAACACATTTTGAAATCAGTAACAGTCCTAGGGACCTTCTCCCGTAGACTGTGTGAGAATGGAGGTTGGTTCTAGGTATTATGTTGAAGCCCAATCTGTGTTTCAAAATAAAGGCCAACTTAAGCCTTTTAGCAATACTAACAATGCCCTGTGGTAAAAGTTCCCATTCTACTCCTTGTGGTATCCAGTACCTCTTTTCACCCTAATTGTACCTTTTTAATTGGAGCTTTCCCCAAACTCTTCTTTTTTTTATGATTCATTCTGTGCTGAGGGGATACAGATGCCTCATGGGTCAAAACCAAACCAAACCAAACCCAACATAACTGCTCCACAGAAAATTGAGAAACACCTGAAGTTTTCTCCATTCTTGGCCCTCTCTTTCCTTGATTGCTTCCAGCTCTCCTTCTCTGCCCTTCTACTGAGGTTCTCCCCTCTGCTTTTTGATTCTGATCCATTGTGTAAAACATTTCAGCTCAGTGCTAAGAAAGTAGCTAGGAAAGAAGCTTGCAATATGAGGGTCAGAGAACTTCTGGAGATAAGGGGGAGTGACAAGGGCTTGATGCTTTTAATTTGAAAAGTCTTCATAGAAGAGCTTAAATATGAACAGTTTTGAAAAAAGGAGAGTCATCATGATTTAAACAGAGAAAATATAAGGGATTACTAGGAAAATGAGTCAGCTGGAGAAGATAGTCCACCTTTGTTAGTTAGAATTAGATTCAGTTGTTAATAGGAAATATTAGAATTAAAAATATTAAACAAAAAAAGTTTATGAAACATCAGTATGTTAGTATGTTAACGTGACACTTTAAACACTAGTCTGGTGCTTTGTGGTCATCAGGGATCCAGGTTCCTATCATTCTTCTCTTACCATCTGAGGTCATGGCTTTCATTCTCAAAAGTATTACCTCTTGGTCCAAAATGGCTTCTGAATCTCTAGTCATCAAATGTGTTTTGTAGTTGGGAAGAAGGAAAAGAGGCAAAAGGGGAAACTTTTCTTAGAGTGAAGTTGGTTTCCTTTAAGCAGTTTTCCCAGAATTCCCATACAGGACTTCTGTTTATCTCATTGACCAGAGCTTGGTCACATGGACATACCTTGCTGTAACATTGTCTGGGAAATGTAGTCTTTTAACTGGTTGCATTTTCATCCCACATAAAATCTGGTCTTGTAAGTAAAGAAGGAGGAGGGAATGGCTCTCGGATAGCAGCCTGTACTCTGCTGAAAAAATCCTTGAAATCTATGGTTGCTTTTTAGGAGATACACTAAGTTATTAGAAGCTTTACAGACCTGCAAGGAATTTGGTTCTTCTTATTTTCAATGTATGAATTGGTAAGAGTCTTAGTAAGAATATTGGCCTTGAGTGTAATGACTTGGGTATAAGAGGATGGAAATTGTGATTTCTGAGAAGGGGTTATCATTTGGTTATGAGTAAAGTAGAGAAGGATGTAAAAATATTTTAACATTTGGGGGTTAAGTATGACAAAAATGGTCAAACAGAAGTTAGAAAGGGATGAGTAGCCCACAGTAAAATATATGAATTGAACACTGAAAAAACTGAGGTAGATTTCATTTGTATGCTTGTGGTACTGGACAAGGGTGGGGAGAAAGCCTAAAATAGAGTAAACGATGGGTAGTGTTTAGAAGTAAAACCAGTGCATTCTAGTGTTGAGGTTGGCCATCTGGTTGAGAGGCAAGTCATATAAAGTAAATGAGTGAAGGAGAACACTTGTAACACAATAGGGAATATTGGAAATTGTAGGGAATATTCTAAAGGGGCAGCTGCTGCTTGGCTGCAGCCAATCATTGCCATCAAAGAAATCAGGCTTAGGTCTTCTACTTTTTCAGGAGAAGATAGAAATCCAGACTTTTATATAACCTTCCAGATTTAAAAATAATTGTGCAGGTCAAGCAAATATGTCTGAAGACTGGATTTGCCCAGTGGATCAGTTTTGCAACTTCTGATCTAGTTCAACATCTTTATTTTACTGAGACTGAGAGAGATCTAGTGACTTGCCCAGGGTCACATAGCTCATCAGTAGATCCCTGCTTCTTGACTCCCCATTGTCTTCCTACTTTTAGAGCTAAGAAAGTCACATGGAACTGTTTGGTGGAAAGGAATAATCAGGGGAATTAGGCGTTTCACATAGGTTTGCAGTTAACTCCAAAAGTGCCTAGCACAGTGCTTAGCATTCAGGAGCATCTATCAATGTTAGCTCAATCTCTATGTGAATTGTTCAAAACATGTAGGTTAATGAATGAAATAGAGGAAAAGGAAAAAGCAAAAGAGTAATTATCACACCTTGGGGAGTCCCCATAATTAACCATGGAAACAAGATAATGAATTAGCAAAGATGACATCCAAGGAGCAGTCAGAAGCAGCCAGGATTTCTCTGTGAACCTCGTGCCTTTACCTTTGCCCTAATTACAGCTTTAGGCTGTAAATATTTTAATTTGGGGGTAATTTCCAGCCCTTTAATAAATTTCTTTCCAATTATACTGCCACCTTAAACTTATAGCCTCATAAGAAAGTGTGGTCTTCAGAGAATATTTCTTCTCCCCGTAGTCAAAATTAGATAGATTGATTAATTTTGGCCTAAATTTCTAAAAATGTGCAGTTGTATCTTGAGATTATCCCACCATTAGTGGTTAAGTGTCTCCAAAATAAGTAATTACTGTCACTAAAAGACAAATTTGTCAGAAGAAATGTCCTTTGAAAATCCCCTTTTTGGTATAAATATGTCCTTACGTGTCACCAAAATTTGCTGTATTATCTCAATAACATAGATCACAGGGAAATAATTTTTGAAGTGACCAATTCTATGTTAGGTTTCAATGTGCATAGTGAAATATATTTGTAAGACACTGTTTAAAGTTCTTAGGAGAGAAGTCCCTGGAAACTAGAATTTTTAATTTAATGCTCATGTTAGAATCTTGACTAGGGAACACAATGGAAAGACCTTGGGGATCTGGTAGATTCCATAGGCAATTTATCTCAGAACTAACTGCTTTTGCAGTGGATTTTGCTTACAATAGTAACAGCCTGTATTTATAATTTGTTCTCCTGGCAATTATCTCACAAAACTGAATTACCTACAAGGTCAGTGGTGCTGGACTAAGGTTACATACTGGTAAATTTTTTTTTTTTTTTTTTTGCTGTACGCGGGCCTCTCACTGCTGTGGCCTCTCCCGTTGCGGAGCACAGGCTCCGGACACACAGGCTCCGCGGCCATGGCTCGCGGGCCCAGCCGCTCCGTGGCATGTGGGATCTTCCGGGATAGGGGCACGAACCCGTGTCCCCTGCATCGGCAGGCGGACTCCCAACCACTGCGCCACCAGGGAAGCCCAAACAGATTTTTTTTTTTTGTTTTTGTTTCTTTTTGCGGTACGTGGGCCTCTCACTGTTGTGGCCTCTCCCCTTGCGGAGCACAGGCTCCGGATGCGCAGGCTCAGCGGCCATGGCTCACGGGCCCAGCTGCTCCGCGGCATGTGGGATCTTCCCGGACCGGGACACGAACCCGCGTCCCCTGCATCGGCAGGCGGACTCTCAACCACTGCGCCACCAGGGAAGCCCTAAATTTTTTTTTGATTGGATTTATCACTATAATACCCCAGCTAAACAGTGCTGGAATGCAGTCACTAAAAAGAGAAGAAAAAATGTCTATTAATTATTTGATGTTTAGCCATGCCCTTATACATTTTTTCTTTCCTTTTTAGTTCCAATCACATATAAAATACCTACAGATCTCAACAAGAAAATGGGATTCTTCTCTGCTATCACCTGAAGCTGCTGTGACCATAAAACTAAAAAATTACATTTTGTCTCCTTGCCCATGAAGAATGCCCACCAGAGCGGGTCCAATATCTTATCTTTCTACCCAGATAGTGCTTGTTGCTAAATACACAGAGCCTGATTTTACAGTCTTCACTCAACTCTGACTTCCACCATTTTCAGTGTGTGTGGGGGAAATTCTTATGAAAGGTTTATAAATGATGTGAAAATGGGCTATAATTTTGTAACTTGCTTTCATTGTCATCTGGGATCTGTTGAGATTCTTTTGAGTAGAGTCAACCCAGTTCAGAGTTGTGTGCTACAAGTCTGCAGGATAGAGGAGAGAAAGCATGACCTCATCAATTGGATGGGAGTTTCTGACATTGCAGGGGCAAAGATGATGAAAATCAAAGATACCCTTGATCATAGAGGTGTGTTTTTTTTCGTTTTGTTTTTGTTTTTGTTTTTTTTTTGCAGTACACGGGCCTCTCACTGTTGTGGCCTCTCCCTTTGTGGAGCACAGGCTCAGGACGCACAGGCTCAGCGGCCATGGCTCACAGGCCTAGCCGCTCCATGGCATGTGGGATCTTCCAGGACCGGGGCACGAACCCGTGTCCCCTGCATTGGCAGGCGGACTCTCAACCACTGTGCCACCAGGGAAGCCCCGATCACAGAGTTTTGAAAGCAACTCTAAAGCTCCCAGGGTGGACAGAAAAGAGGCCTTTCCCACCTCCACTGCATCCTGAGAAATGAGATACAGCAAGAAAGATTTCAGGTTCTTAAATTTGGGGGTGTCACATAGTCCTCTGAGAATCAGATAAAAATTATGAACATTTTCACCAGAAAAAATATCCATAAAGATACGTACATAGGGCTTCCCTGGTGGCACAGTGGTTGAGAGTGCGCCTGCCGATGGAGGGGACACGGGTTCGTGCCCCGGTCAGGGAGGATCCCACATGCTGCGGAGCGGCTGGGCCAGTGAGCCATGGCCACGGGGCCTACACATCTGGAGCCTGTGCTCTGCGACGGGAGAGGCCACAAAAGTGAGAGGCCCGCGTACCACCAAAAAAAAAAAAAAAAGATACATACATAGAATTTTGAAAACTTGTGGTTTTATTTATTAAAAATTTGAAAGTATTTATTCCCTAAATATTTCTCTGGATTTTTTCGGGGTCCTGGGGCCCAGGTTATGAATTCCTGGAACTCTGAGGATGATTGTGGAAACTTACCTTGGACATCTGTGTAATTTGTGTTCTCCAGCTACACTTACCTAATCTTATATTCGGGGTGATGTTAACAGTAATAACCTGCACTGTGTGTCTTTTGTGTCTGTCTGCCAATTCAGGAGATCTGTCTGCTGCAAAGTTCTTTTCTCTCCCCCCAAGTAATCATATCTGGAAGTCCTTGAGATGTTTCGGTTGTGTTCATGATCAAGGCCAGACAGTGGTCCTATGATGTCCTCTGGTCCTGATGCCTTTGCTGGACACTGGTGCCCTCTCTGTTGGATAGCTCTTGTTCCCCTGACTGCGGCCACCTCTGTCAGGCACTGATGACTGCCTGATGGATGATGGCACATCCCTGCCACTCCTGCCGGGGCCCATGGTGTCCTGCTTCTGCTGAAGCATTGGAGACTTGGAGGGGCTACGCATGCTCTGTCTTTTCCAGATTTCCAGTGATTCCAGGTCCTGTGTCAAGGAGAATGCTTTTCTCTCTTTTGTGTAACTGTTATTCCAATTAGGTGGTTTCTAATGAGTTCTGATTTAACAGTGTTTAGCAAGACAGAACTTTAACTTTTATTTCTACTTCCTGCCTCCTTGGTGTGAAGGGCAAACCCAAGTGACCCCCGATGTACTCAAAATCCTCAGTCTTCTGCCACAGTTGAAGTTCGTCTCTGGTCCAGTGGTGTTTGCCTGACTCACCCTCCCTTTGGGAGCTCCTCATGCAAATACCATTCCAGGGGCCTATTCCCTACTTTATTGGGGGTACTCAGAATTTGTCCTCAACAAGGAAAGGACCAGCATAGATTTAAACTAGAAAATTCAAGAACATCAATATTTAAGAATAATATAGACAATAGTGTGACCTTTGGGGCTTAGGCATATTTTTAGGAGATATTTTGGAGAGCTCTTCCAGATCTCTGTGTGCCCCTCCAGAGACAAACTCTTTGTAATTCTACTCTGCCCTACGTCCAAGCCAGTGTAGTATTGTGAAAAATTGCATTAACAAAATTCCAGGCTCTTACTGGAAATACGTACCTTCTTTATTGTAAATAACTCCATACAGTACCTGTAATAAGTTAGAATCAGGATGATCTTTCTGTCATGATTCTGTTTTTTAGACAATTCATGTACCTCAAACTCCACAGGAATCAATAAAATATGAATCTGAAATAATGCTGAATTTTAAAGCTTAGCATGCAGTGTATGGAAAAAATGCCTCACCATTTTTCTCACTGTCGTTTGAAGTTAGAGGTGTAGATTCATCAAACATTGGAAACACATTTTGAAAATGCCGATATCTCCATCAGTTACAGGTTTGTCATAATTAATGCTGATGCCTCCTGCTGTCCCACCATATTCTTCACTCCTAATCATTTGTCCTCTCCTTGACATGCGGCACTGTGTTCACCCAGCTCAGGGTTGTGCTCTCTCCAGTGTTCTGCGTGCCCTCACCTTCAATTTCCTACCAAGTCCATTGGCCATCCTCAAATCAAACAGGGAATTTCCAAACCGGTCTTCGTCCATTTGTCTTATGAACTTTCTCTCCCTCCATATCAATTGCATTTTCTCTCATAAACTCTATTATTTAAGACAAGTTTTAAAATGAAATATTTTGAGGGACTCCTAGCATAGAAATATATGGGGTTAACTGGGATGTGAAAATAAAATGGAACTTGATCTTTTCTGAGCTTGATATAATTTCTTTGTGAGGCTTATCTCTTAGGTTTCTCTATAGTGTGGGGTAGGGGGTGTTGGTAGGAAAGGAGAATTCTGAAGTTGCAAAATAACTCTCTGACTCCTTAATAAGCTCTTTTATCTGGCATTCTCTTTCAGGTAAATGCTTGGTTTTCAGCTTTTCTCTCTAGCTCCTTTCTGATATGGCATCTTGCCTCATGATGTAGGAGGGCCCTATGTTATCTTGTGGTGTCGGGGCAGAGGGCCTCATTTTCTGCCAGGCATCCTCTGGATCTTCTCTGTTCTCATTGGCCTGGTGTGCATTGATGTGCATCTGACCTCTGGACTCTTAGAAATGTGTGTTGTCACTGCTGAAGTCTGTGACTCTGCCCATTTTCTTTCTTTCTTTTTAAAAAATTTCTAGTCTTTCCTCATGCTTTTATTTTTATTTATTTATTTATTTTTGGTTGCATTAGGTCTTCATTGCTGCGCAGGGGCTTCCTCTAGTTGTGGTGAGTGAGGGCTACTCTTCGTTGGGGTGCATGTGCTTCTCATTGCGGTGGCTTCTCTTGTTGTGGAGCACGGGCTCTAGGCACGCGGGCTCAGTAGTTGTGGCTCGCGGGCTCTAGAGCTCAGGCTCAGTAGTTGCGGCACATGGCCTTAGTTGTTCCGCGACATGTGAAATCTTCCCGGACCAGGGATCAAACCCGTGTCTCCTGCATTGGCAGGCGGATTCTTAACCACTGCGCCACTTTGGGGAAGTCCCCCAAACCACATATCATTCTGAAGAAAAATGGGGATCATATGAATGGTAATAAGTACTATTGTTCTGCTTCTTATCTTTATCTTTTATGTGGGAACTCTAGTCCCACACAAAGTTTTCTGTGTTTATTTCTATGATTCTTTCTCACATGTTTCTCTACGGAGCATGAATGTATAACCAATCCTCTTCCGTGGCCTCTGCTATCTGGGAAGCCCTGCTCATCCCTTCCATGGTTGTCACACTGACAATGGAGGTGATGCTGTTTAGCCAAGGAGACCATATCCGTTTACCTGCAAACCGAGTGCCCTCTGCTGCTCTGCAAATGCTTGTTGCAGGGTCCTTTGGGGAACCTGACTGCTGTGGTCATGCCGCTGCTGCCAGTCGGGGGGGCCGTGCCTCCTGGCTGCTTCCTGTCCTGCCCTGGCTGCACTCAGATGTGCAGAACCCTTCCCACACAGGGCCATGAGGAAGTGGCGAGCAGGTCACTCTCCTCCTGGTACACTAGTCAGACTTCTTAAGCCTCAGGGAGTTTTGAGGATAAAAAGCTTATTCAATATTCACTTGCCACTCAGTTCCGTGCACAGCAAATCTAACCTTCTTGCTCCTCTTTTGGTCCCTGGGGTGTTGCTATTGGGTCAAGCCTGTAAGCCTTATTTCCTCTTTTGGGATATTTTTGTGTGTTTGGTCTTTGGGAGGTTCCTTAATTTCTCATGCAAATGCAAAATGTGTAGGCTCTTCCAACCTGTTTTCCAGACACTGTATCACAGTGGTTGTAAAATTTATGCTTAATCTGGAGCTCCTACCTCCACATATAATTTAAATAAAGATTTACAGATTTACACTTTTCTGTTTACAACTGTAAATATACCAAGCAATCCCTTTTAAATCTTTCGGTCTCTTATTTTCTGGTTTGCCACATGGTTTCAACAAATTAAAGAAACACTTAAAATATCTGAATCCTCTCCCCGCTCCCCCCCTTTCATGATAATGGGAATAATTGATTAAACAATCTCTTTGTGTGAGATTTTCTTTTTGGTAAAGGCTTGTCTTTCAGGTTTTTCTCCTCCTCCAGCTCTTTTTTTTTTTTTTTTACATCTTTATTGGAGTATAATTGCTTTACAATGGTGTGTTAGTTTCTGCTTTATAACAAAGTGAATCAGTTATACATATATTCCCATATCTCTTCCCTCTTGCATCTCCCTCCCACCCTCCCTACACCACCCCTCTAGGTGGTCACAAAGCACTGAGCTGATCTCCCTGTGCTATGCGGCTGCTTCCCACTACCTATCTGTTTTACGTTTGGTATCTTATATTACATCTTCCTTGTTACATTGGTTTGTATGACTTTCCAAAAGAATCTGTTGCTTTCAAATTGGGGAAAAGTAAATTAAATGTAGTGAGATGGAATGAAATGACCGTCCCTCCCATTAAGATCATAAATAATCTATTGGGAGATTGCACATCCATCCTGGTTGACTCAGGCAGAGCCATTCTCAGCTAATGTGTGGGCTGCTGGTGATAAAAGCAGGAACAAGTAGGAGTCAAATGTTCCTTTAGCAAATGATGTCAGTTATTTCTCAAGGTTCCCAAGAAGTAGCTTTAAAATCATCTTACTACGGGGAGCATGTTTCCTTCAGGTGAGAA
The DNA here is from genome assembly GCF_025265405.1 of Mesoplodon densirostris. Taxonomy (NCBI): domain Eukaryota; kingdom Metazoa; phylum Chordata; class Mammalia; order Artiodactyla; family Ziphiidae; genus Mesoplodon; species Mesoplodon densirostris. The sequence continues at coordinate 99,402,010 of NC_082663.1, read as the reverse complement.
TAGTGGACTGAGCCTCCCTAGGATAATTAATTGATTAATTAACTAATAATTAATCAATGCCTAATGTGATGAGATGTGCTTGCCCTTAGTCAGGGAGGAATTTAGCACCAGGCTTCTGTGGAAATAAATGAAGACCAACCAAATGGGACCAAGCAAAGGCTATTTATTCAGAGCTTACAAGGGAGTCAGCTACCATCTCTTTCGTTCTGGCAGAAACTCAAAGGTAGGCAGAAGAGTGGGAAAACTTTATAGTGGAAAAAAGGAAGGCTTCAAATATGCCCTGAATGGAGGCCGTTGGCCTGGGGAAGTTTAGGTGGGCTGACTGGAAGTGGAGCAGCCTATGTGATTGGTTCAGGGTACATACTTGGCTTTTTCTGGTTGGTCCTCAGTTGGAAGGGGGACAAAAATGAAGGAGTCCATCAGTTATTAATCACGTTCTGGCTGTTTGGGCTAATTGTTACAGGGGTTCTTGTTTGGCTTCCTGGACTGGTGGCTGGAGATAGTGGTCTGGCTTCCTGCAAGCCTGACGTAACAGGCTGCCCTCCTGGTCTGTCTACTGTAGATCATGGGTTGGTGGTTGCTGCAGAAGGTGGGCCAGAATGTTGCTGCCTGGCCTGGCCACAGTCTGTTCGTATATTCAGTCCCCCATTTCACTTGTGGAGAGTCAACCAAAGTCAGGCCCCTTACTGTTTCCCTTCACACAGTTACGGCACCAGAGCTCATCCATCCTTTTTTTTTTTTTGTGGTACGCGGGCCTCTCACTGTTGTGGCCTCTCCCGCTGCGGAGCACAGGCTCCGGACGCGCAGGCTCAGCGGCCATGGCTCACGGGCCCAGCCGCTCCGCGGCATGTGGGATCTTCCTGGACCGGGGCACGAACCTGTGTCTCCTGCATCGGCAGGCGGACTCTCAACCACTGCGCCACCAGGGAAGCCCTCATCCATCCTTTTGAATCAGGATAAAACCTCCATGAACTTCCAGCTGAAACAGAAGCCACAAGAATTTTCAAAAACCAAGTAGGAATAGGAAACCAGCGGTGCTCAAACAGTGGAGGCTGGGGTTCTTTGGAGGAGGGAGGTGGAACGCTGGCCAGGAGATAGTTGCTTACAGATAGGCTGAGGGAAGGTGACGTGGGAGACTTGGGGCGATGAGAGAATGAGTAAGGAAAGCGTCTATATGCAGCCACCTCCCAAGGCCTAAATTCTCACTTCTTGGATCTTCCTTGAGTTGCTCTGAGAAAATGGGCTAGAAATAGAGCCCTAATTCCCAATCTTCTTTCTCTGATTTGCTTTGAGATGCTTGTCTGATGCCTCAGTGAAAGAAGCACTTATACCGGCACGTCAGTGTGGCTTCAGTGGGGTAGGAAGGGCACTGTGGTGCTGGAGACGGACACGGCCCATATCAGCTGGTTGGGCCCTGGATGTGTTGAGAGCTCCCCTCAGCCTGCCAACCAATGAAGACCATTAGCTGGAAAGGCCTACAGGCAAACGGGCATCTCCTCTGAGTAGGAGGCAGCAAAGCCACTTTCCCTGATCTCTTTTCTTTCTTTAAAAATTTTATTGAAGTACAGTTGATTTACAATGTTGTGTTAATTTCTTCTGTACAACAACGTGACTCAGTTATACATAATATATATTCTTTTTCATATTCTTTTCCTTTATAGTTTGTCACAGAATACTGAATATAGTTTGCTATGCTATACAGTATGATTTAGGTTGTTTAACCATCCTATGTATAATAGGTTGCCTCTGCTAATGCCAAACTCCCAATCCTTCCCTCCCCTACCCCACCTCCTCCTTGGCAACCACAAGTCTCTTCTCTGTATCTGAGAGTCTGTTTTTGTTTTGTAGATAGGTTCATTTGTGTCATATTTTAGATTCCACATATAAGTGATATCATATGGTATTTGTCTTTCTCTGAGTTACATAGCTAGGTCAATTCATGTTGCTGCAAATGGCATTATTTCATTCTTTTTTATGGCTAATTAATATTCCATTGTATATACATATCACATCTTTTTTTTTTTTTTTTGCGGTACGCGGGCCTCTCACTGTTGTGGCCTCTCCCGTTGCAGAGCACAGGCTCCGGATGCGCAGGCTCAGCGGCCATGGCTCACGGGCCTAGCCGCTCCGTGCCATGTGGGATCTTCCCAGACTGGGGCACGAACCCATGTCCCCTGCATCCGCAGGCGGACTCTCAACCACTGCGCCACCAGGGAAGCCCCCACATCTTCTTTATCCGTTCATCTGTGGATAGACATTTAGGTTGTTTCCATGTCTTGGCTATTTTAAACAGTGCTGCTATGAACGTAGGGGTGCATGTATCTTTTCGAATGATAGTTTTGTCCGGGTATATGCCCAGGAGTGGGATTGCTGGATATGGCAATTCTATTTTTAGTTTTTGAGGCACCTCCATATTGTTTTCCATAGTGGCTGCACCAATTTGCATTCCCACCAACAGTGCAAGAGGGTTCCCTTTTCTCCACACCCTCTCCAGCATTTGTTATTTGTAGACATTTTAAAGATGGCCATTCTGACCAGTGTGAGGTGGTACCTCATTGTAGTTTTGATTTGCATTTCTCTAATAATTAGAGACGTTGAACATATTTTCATGTGCCTGTTGGCCATCTGTATGTCTTCTTTGGAGAAATGTCTATTTAGGTCTTCTGCCCATTTTTCGAGTGGGTTGGTTTTTTTTGTTGTTGTTGTTGAGTTGTATGAGCTGTTTGTCTGTTTTGGAAATTAAGCCCTTGTCAGTAGCATCATTTGCAAATATTTTCTCCCATTCAGTAGGTTGTCTTTTCGTTTTGTTAAAAGCTTGTAAGTTTAATTAGGTCCCATTTGCTCATTTTTTTTTTTTTTCTTTTTGCGGTATGCGGGCCTCTCACTGTCGTGGCCTCCCCCGTTGCGGAGCACAGGCTCCGGACGCGCAGGCCCAGCGGCCATGGCTCACGGGCCCAGCCGCTCCGCGGCATATGGGATCCTCCCAGACCGGGGCACGAACCCGCATCCCCTGCATCAGCAGGCGGACTCTCAACCACTGCGCCACCAGGGAGGCCCCCCATTTGCTCATTTTTGTTTTTATTTCTATTGCCTTGCACTTTCCCTGATCTTATTCTCAGGCTCCTTGGCAAAGAAAGGGGAAGCCCAGAGCCACCTGGACAATATCAAACACCATCTCCTGCCCCAAACAAACAAACAAACAAACAAATTTGAAGCTAACCTAAAGATCAAACTTCTCTAAATTATAACTCAGCCCTTATTTGAGGACAGAATACCCAAATACATAAATAATGTTTCTAATCTGGCTTTGATACAGGAGTTGAAACAAAACATTGAACCAGATTTATTTACTTTTTTTTTTTTTTTTTTTTTTTTTTTTTTTGCGGTATGCGGGCCTCTCACTGTTGTGGCCTCCCCCGTTGCGGAGCACAGGCTCCGGACGTGCAGGCTCCGGACGCGCAGGCTCAGCGGCCATGGCTCACGGGCCCAGCCACTCCGCGGCACATGGGATCCTCCCAGACCGGGGCACGAACCCGTATCCCCTGCATCGGCAGGCGGACTCTCAACCACTTGCGCCACCAGGGAGGCCCTATTTACTTTTGATGGGTAGGTTTTCTTTGCTGGATATTGGTTTTACTGATCAAAAAAAAAAAAAAAAAAAAATCTTCCCTTAAGGAAAGTGGTCATAATATCCAAGGCACCAAACTTCTTGTACATAGATTTTGTAGAGTGATCTTTTTCATGATGAAAACATTCCGATTTGATTTACTTAATCAAAAGAAGATTTCTGAGGATTAGTCAAACTTCAGTCATTTAGGGTATGATGCACTGAACTATAAAAAAGAAACCAGTTCTTCAGATATTTGAAGGCTTGTGTTTATACTTTCAGTTCTTCTGAGATATACTTATTAATTTGTATAGTCCTTCCATGATGTGAGTATAGCTTTTATTAAAAGTCATACTGTTTTCTGACTCAAGGAGTTTTGATTCTAGATTAAATCAAGTTTAATTTAGATGATGCTGCTGAAAGTGAGGACAATCCTGTTTGAATAGTACCATCACAAAGGGAACCGTTTCATGCATCTATCTGTATGGAATGTATATTTGGGAGTGACAAGCTTACCAGAATGCCACACAAATAGCTGGGGACCCAGATATAAGGATATCTGGTCAGAGCAGAACTTAGAGCTCTGAAAAATTTTTGAAAGAGGAGGAGAGGACAAAACCTCAGACCAAGTGACCTGGCTTGGGTGTCTGATCCAATAGAAGAAGGCAAGTATCATCTTACTTAACTGCCTTCTGCATATGAAGTCAAAACATTGTAGGCTGTGCTGCTGAGATGGAGCACTGAGCCACAATAGGATTAGCCTAGAGCTCTTTAAATTCTATCTGCTTTTAAGATAGTAACAGATTCAGAGTCTGGGACAAGATCAAACACACAGGGGAGCACAGTGGTCCCAGATTCAAGGACTAAGGGGGTGTCGGGGCATGAGGGCAAGTAGGCCCCAGAGAAGATGGGAGAACCTGGGGAGAGCACGATGGATTGATTGGGAGGTTTGGCTCAGAGGAACTAACTGCCCAAAATAATGGTAAATGCTAGTCAGAGTTTCTTTAAGGAGAGATCAGGGATAATGTTTTGAGCAAAATGTTCTAGTGTCTTTAGAAAGTGCTGTTATTTGAGCCTCACATATGGGATGCATGTGTCCGCTCTTCTCTTATGGTTTCCTTATCGTGCTTTGGCACAACTTTGACACAAGCCTTTTCTCCCACTTTCTAGACCTGTGCTATATGCTGCTGATTGGTCAGATGGATGCGAGCTTGTGCCCTACTAAGCTACCAAACAATGCAGGCGCTTACCTGTATGTGGCCAGTCAGTGAGCATATCAGACTGGCTCTGAATTCATGTGATCACTGGCTAGGAACAGCAAAGGACACACTGTTCTCTGCTCTGTCCAGTTCCACCAGGCTAGCTCTCTGCTGATTTCAAAGTTATAATATCCTCACCCCAACACATCATCTCCCTTCCTTTCCACCCTCACTTTCAAACTCTGATGACACAGGTCTAAGAGGTTGGTTAATCTTTATCTTCAATTCTTTTCCCGTCTATCCCTATCTCTTTGTTTTTTGTTTGTTTGTTTTTGCGGTACGAGGGCCTCTCACTGTTGTGGCCTCTCCCGTTGCGGAGCACAGGCTCCGGATGAGCAGGCTCAGCGGCCATGGCTCACGGGCCCAGTTGTTCCGCAGCATGTGGGATCCTCCCGGACCGGGGCACGAACCCGTGTCCCCTGCATCGGCAGGTGGGCTCTCAACCGCTGCGCCACCAGGGAAGCCCCCCTATCTCTTATTAAGTCTGTTTAATTTGCCCTTTGCCATGTTTCAGCTGACTCTACTCTGGTAATTGTCCTGTTGTTCTTAGATTTTTCCAGTTGTCTCCTAGCGTGTCCTGCTGTTGGCAGTAGCTCTCTTCCTGAAACCAATTTTATTAGGATGATTTCCTGTTTAAGGTCCACAGTTCTTATGGGTTCAGGCACTTTCACCTTGTGTGCCGGATCTCTCACCAATGAACCCCATCTCCTGGTTGGTTTTGTTTCCCTGCTCCCTCCATCCTGACCCCTGCACCTGGGTAAAGCCCTTTCCTGACTCCATGCCCCAGAGCCTGAGATGGTCTCCCCTCTGCTCTGCCATTCTAATTCTACCTGTCAGGCAAAGCCCAACCCAACACTCATATTCACCGAGAAGTTTTTCCAGTCAAACTCTAGTCCACAGTGATTTCCTCCTTACACCAGTTTTCTATTTCATCATAAATAACCAGCATTGCCACAGAGCTTCTCCAAAATCACTTTCATATATAGCCTACGCTACTATCTAGTATAATCTCTTAAGTTAGTATCCATTAAGCCAATTTTTCTTAGCTGCTGGTGGTCAAGATTTTTTTTTTTTTTTTTTTTCTTTTTGCGGTATGTGGGCCTCTCACTGTTGTGGCCTCTCCCGTTGCGGAGCACAGGCTCCGGATGCGCAGGCCCAGCGGCCATGGCTCACGGGCCCAGCCGCTTCGCGGCATATGGGATCCTCCCAGACCGGGGCACGAACCCATATCCCCTGCATCGGCAGGCGGACTCTTAACCACTGCGCCACCAGGGAGGCCCGGTCAAGATTTTTTTAAAAAATATATTAATTTTATTTTAATTGGAGGGATTTCTCTTTCTATATTTTGGGTCAAGACTAGAGGTTAGTGCAGCAAGTGCAGATTAGATTTTGTATTTAATGTTTCAAGGAATATGTATTTTTCAGCTGGAGACAGATTCAGTTGGTGACAGAAATGAGAATAGAACAGTTTTATATAAGGACAGGAATAAATTGAGCTAGATGATTATACTTGTATCAAATGACTGAACCTCAGAAAAAAAAAATAAACTGTATTAAATCAACAGCAACACTGTATATCATGTATCTTCTACGTCATAGATTAGAAAATGATTCGTTGATTATTTTGCTGTGTTTTCAGAACATCTGACAAGTAATAATTTTCTATTTATAAGAGATAATTCTGAAATTTTTTATGTATTCAGTCATACATTTGTAATTAATGTTTATTGGTTCAGTTGAGAAAATATTGAAGAAGTTTTCATTCAAGAAAGGGTTTCTTTTGATAATACATTAACACAGGAACATAGGGAACCATTTTACCATCTTTTAAAAACAGCCTTGTGGAAATCAAAAAGTTGTTTGAATGAGGAAGTCTATATTTTAATGTTTCTTTAAAAATTATGTTAGTCTCTTTCATGTTGCGAGGAATAAAACGTTATTAGCTCTCTTGCTTAGTGGGTGTTTCTGTGAGGGATAGATCTGGAAGTAAATGAGGCAAGGAACTGTTTCCACAACTACAGATAGGCCATGAGGAGCTGCTGGGTACTGTGCAGGTCACCACAGCTGCGGTCCTCCTCTCCAATGTTATGGTGCCTTTGCAAATTTGTCTTTGCCAGTCACTACCCTGACCATCTCTCAGCTCTCTTCTTTACCTACAACTTCTGTTGCCCTGTTATCTCTGTTGCCTCTGGGCATCTGTCTACTGTAGTCTCTCTGTATCCCTCTACTGTTATCCATCCTGATGTTCTGTTGAGTTCTTGAAGTCATGTCGGAATTTCCTAAAAATATCCAGCAGACTCTGTATTTTATCACCCAATTCTTGAGCCAAGGCTGTCTACAGCCTGTTAGAGTTTGGACACCAATCCTCGGTCCAATTAGGTATAGTCAGAGTGGGAGGAGTCATGCTGTTCAAACCTCTCACGAAGCAGGTTGTGACCAGGCCTCACTTGATTGGTAATTTTATCCTAGGCTAGCGTTGACTTCGCAGCAGCAGGACGTTTGTTTCAGGAGGGTCCCAGAAGAGCTAGATGTGGGGATGCTGCAACTACATGCTGAGAAACTCGTAAGACAATCTAAAAGCCAGAATATCAATGTCTTTATTTAAAATGAGAAGTTTAGCTATCATGCCAATCAGATATTTGTGACTGCATGGCCAATTTGTTTTTTCTCCCTGTAGGCAGAGCTGAACCATGGGCAGATTAGCCAGACAACTGGCCAGAGTACCAAGATACAAAGTGGCCTAAACAGTTTTGGATTCCCACTTGTGACTCCTCACAAAACGGGCCAAATGGGAATTGGTTCCATTTCTGATTCAATAGGTTAGTACTTAGTAGAGACTTATTGAATGTGAAAGTTCTTGATTACACCTTTTGGTGGAAATAAAGATCAGTCCTTGTCAGCAACAATTTCTTTGAGCTCTTTTCCAAAATAAACCATCACATTGCATTTTGGACTGAGAGATAGAGCCCCAAACTCTGAGATCTCCTGGTTCCAAAAAGTACAAGACAGAAAGCATTGGACTCTGACTTTTCTCTGTCTTTGTCACCTATCCTGGGGCAGAAGCATCCTTTGTCCTTCTTCCGCCCTAGGCACTGTGGCTTTACATATGTTAATACCTTAATCCAAATTGATAGACGCCCTCTAAAAACCTGTTCTGGGATGGTAGATAGTGGTACACGCAAAATCAATCTCTCCCTGAAATGCTTCAGACGTTAATTTAGTAGAACCATTAATTTAACGTTAACAATCTAATTCCAGACATTCATTTAAGATTTTGATTCTCTCACAGTATCTTAAATCAATCATATATTTTTTAGCCTAGGATCCTTTCTACCATTTTAAGAGGATTTTACATATTTCTGATCCTATCCATTACCTGTTTATTCAGTGTGTTCGTTGGGTGCTGCAGGAAATTGTTCAAATATGTGGTCCTCTGTTGATTTCAAAGCCTAATTCTTGGACAGCCAAACTATTTCCTAGTTCTTCACAATCCCCCTTACCTGTTTTTCCTCCTAAAATCATCAGCAACTCGAGGCCGGGGTGGAGTCTTAACGCCAGTACCTGGCACTCTGACACGCAGCTGGTATTTAGTTGAGGTTCATTTAATGAGAAAATTCTCTGTTGCCTGTATATCTTGGTGATTTTTATAATAAATGCCTATAGATACAGACTGAGAATAGATTTCAGGAGTTAATGAATTCAGCATAGGAGTCAGCTTAAATCCTTCAATGTGTAGAATGGATACCACAGTAAGAAACACATCTTTCGTTTTCTGTTAAGGATGATTTCAGTATTGATTCAATTTCATAGCTGAGGGTAAATTGACAGAATATCAGCCCACATTACAAGAAAATGTCATAGTATGTTGCTTAAGTACTTGGAGTTGAACACTTTATCAAGAAGTATGAAATGATCACCAGGGCAGCCAATGCCATGCTCTATTTATTGTGATTGAAGCAAAAAAAGGATATGACTCCTTTTGACGTGTTTACTCTTTGTGCGAGGCAATGATTTATCCCAATCTGTGATTGTTCTTAATTTCTAGAGATAATGATTATGACCTTTGCTTCTTGTAAGAGAGCTGTGTTTGGACATCTTTCAATGACTTCAAACTCATATATATGAAAACATGTATTATATATTTATATAATGTGTGTGTGTGTGTGTGTATATATATACACACACACACACATATATACACATATAGGTTTTTTTCTTCTGCGTAGCCATCAAAGTGTAAGCAATTACTCTCTTTTTAAGAACCATTATCTACTATTAGCAGCAGTACAAAGTGTGCTCTTATATATTATCTGGTACATTAATTAAACTGAATGGAGTAGTGAGAACGTATTCACAGTGTTGGAACTAATGACCCAGTGCATTAGTAGTGATAGAGAAGGCACACTGGAAGACAAATGTCTTGTTTTAATTGCACTATTGTACCATTTGAATACAGAGAGTGGCATTTCTTTCAAATTGTAAGTAAAGTCTGTCAATATATGAATGGTAAAGTACCCTCTATGTCTCCAGACTAACTAATGTTTAGTAAATATTTTTCCTTTGTTGATTACGTCCATTCAGGGACTGTAAAATCATTGCTGCTAATGTAATTCTAAATGGGTATTGATACCAATTATGGTTATTATACTGTTGAAAAATTAGGCAATATGGGAGCCTTAGAATTACATTAGAAAAGAAAGTGTATATGTACTTTTTAAAAACTAGCAGTACCAATTAACAATTAAAATCTGTATTCAAGAACTCATGACAAAATAGACATAAAAATAAATAACATATCATTTAGTAACGTGAGCTTCACAAGTAATGTTTGCTTTCTTAATAGCTATATCTCCAGCACCTAGAAGAATGCCTGGCACATAGTACATTATCAATAAGAATTTGTTCAATGAAAGAAAGTCATATAAAGTATCCTATGATCCTTCTTCTCATGGGTACTTAAGGTTTATTTATGTTTCAGTCCATTCAGTCTTCCAAGACAGAAATACCAAAGACTGAGTAGCTTTAACAACAGAAACTTATTTCTCACAGTTCTGGAGGCTGGAAGTCCAAGATCAAGGTGCCAGCAGATTTGGTGTCCAGTGAGAGATTGCTTCCTGGTTCATAGATGGCTGTCCTTTTGTTATAATCTCACATGGCAGGAGGGAGCTCCTCTTTTATAAGGGCACTAACCCCTTTCACGAGGGCTCAGCCCTAATCATCCCCCAAAGGCCCTACCTCCAAATACCACACTGGGGGAATAGGTTTCAATATATGAATATTGGGAGGACACAACTATTCATTCTGTAACAATTTCCAAACTACTTACTGCCTTAGTTCATTAGGATTGGACTTGAAATATAATATTAAAAATGCTGAATGCCTCTCCTCAAATATTAAGCAGTAACGAGTTCCCTGTTAAAAATTTGAGATACGGGGAGGGGGAAGGGTAAGCTGGGACGAAGTGAGAGAGTGGCACGGACATATATACACTACCAAATGTAAAATAGATAGCTAGTGGGAAGCAGCCGCATAGCACAGGGAGATCAGCTTGGTGCTTTGTGACCACCTAGAGAGGTGGGATAGGGAGGGTGGGAGGGAGATGCAAGAGGGAGGAGATATGGGGATATATGTATATGTATAGCTGATTCACTCTGTTATAAAGCAGAAACTAACACACACTGTAAAGCAATTATACTCCAGTAAAGATGTTAAAAAAAAGAAATTTGAGAAACTAGCTCTAAGAAGTTAGGAAATTTGGCTGCTGTTAGGAAATATGGCTGTGCAACAACATAGCTGTCCTCTGGTCGCCTCATACTTCTAGCTCTGACCTCTGTGTGCAACATGCCTCACTCATGACTAATGGAGGAAACAATGTCAGGACTCCATTTGTGTAAGAAATAGAGTATAACATCTATCTATAGGTAACTGATAAGTTTAATAGAACTATGAGCTAGGTTTGTATTATTGACATTTTTTAGAGTGAAGAAACTGAGGTAATGTACTTGCAGTAAGCAGTACAGTGTTAGAACATCACGAAAAGACTTTAAATGCCAATGTCTAAATAGCCTTCATAGATAGAATTATTTAATGATTATTATGGCAATCTGATATTAAAAACACGAAGCCTGATGAGGAGGAATTCGTTTGTCTGAATTTTTTGAGGCCCCTAGATATTTTAAAATTCTGTTGAAGTAACAGATGACTTCAAATCTCTATAGGTTTCAACAGTGTTGATGTGGCATGTAGATTGGTTGTATCTCTGACATAGAGGCTAAAGAAATAGCCCCAGGCTAAAGGCACAGTCCCTGTCTGGGACCTACCATACTATTGGCAGAAGGGAAGGAGCAACAGAGCCAATAGAAATGCCTGATGATTCTTAAATCTTCTGCTCCAGTGTGGAGAACATCACTTCCACTGGCCAAAACAAGTCCTGTGGTCGAGCTCAACTCCAGTGGAGCAATAACGTATATTCATTCCCATAATAGGGACTGAAAGTCAGATGGCAAATGGGTGGTGATGTAGGATTCCTCTTGTGGAAAAAAGGAGTGAGTAATTAGGAACATGACCCATTGTACTACTCCATCTGTATTCATTTCACAGAGCTGCTGTAACAAAGGAACACAATGGGGGGGGCACTTAACACAACAGAAATTTATTCTCTCACAGTTCTGGAGGCTAGAAGTCGGAATCAAGGTCTTAGCAGGGTCATGATCCCTCTGAGACTCGGTAGGATCCTTCCTTGCCTTTTCCTGGCTTCTGGTGGTAGTTGTTCAGCCTTGGCATTCCTTGGCTTGCACCTCTCAAATGTGGTTTTTTTTTGGTTTGTTTGTTTTCTGCTATGATTTATTAATGAACTATTTATTAGAAGATTCAATCTTGGAAAGATGAAAAGGAAAAGCATAAAATATATGTATAAAATGTAATATTAATTAATTGAGTTGGTTACAAAATCCCAGAGTGTCCATTAATTCACCTTTAAAAAAGTATACACACAACACACTTTTATTTAATACATAAATGTCCACATCTATTATAATGTCTTTAGAATTGTAATAAGATCACCTTGATGCTTTTTTTGCCCTCTATTCTGTTTTCTGATACTAGATACTAACATTGCCTATCCTGCTTCATTGCCTTTGTGTGTGTGTGTGTGTGTGTGTGTGTGTGTTTCTGTGTTTGAGTAACATGCTTGGCAACACCTTTCTCTTAACTTTGCTTTGATACTTTTTATGTTGCAAAACCCACACAACTAAAAATTACATATTTGGATAATGTTTTTTATTCCAATTAACTATTTATACTGCTGTCATTAGAAATGCCACTGATCTTACTTGCCTCATTCTGGTTTTTATTCTTAATACATACTTTTCCTATTTTCCTGATGATTATAATGCAAATGTTACCAAATTTTGATTCTTCTGGTGGTTTGGAAGTTATACACGCTGCTCTTCTTCAACTAATAAGTCTCTGTGACACATTACAATTATATACCTGTACAAATAATTATATATGAATTTATTTTTTCTTAATCATTGGTGAAAAGGAATTAAGGAATTACCATACTTTAATCCCCTTTCTTCTTCTTCTTTTTTTTTTTTGCAGTACGCAGGCCTCTCACTGTTGTGGCCTCTCCCATTGCGGAGCACAGGCTACGGACGTGCAGGCTCAGCGGCCATGGCTCACGGGCCCAGCCGCTCCGCGGCATGTGGGATCTTCCCGGACCGGGGCACGAACCCGTGTCCCCTGCATCGGCAGGCTGACTCTCAACCACTGCGCCACCAGGGAAGCCCCCCTCTCTTCTTTTAAGGTAGAAAATTTAGCATGCCTTTCAGTTTTGTAATGGTCTATGATTTCTCACCTAGCTTATTAATACCAAATAATTTTTGAAATTATTATATTTAAAATTATGTTCGTAATAATTATTTAGACTAAGTCGACATTAACTGATATTTGATACCTACTCTTAGGTCCCTAATCTTGAGTTCTTATTTTTTTTTTTTTTTTTTTTTTTTTTGCTGTACGCGGGCCTCTCACTGCTGTGGCCTCTCCCGTTGCAGAGCACAGGCTCCGGACACACAGGCCCCGCGGCCATGGCTCGCGGGCCCAGCCGCTCCGCGGCACGTGGGATCCTCCGGGATCGGGGCACGAACCCGCGTCCCCTGCATCGGCAGGCGGACTCCCAACCACTGCGCCACCAGGGAGGCCCGAGTTCTTATTTTTGATTAAAATTTTGTCAACTGGTGCACCTTTTCCATTAGAAGGGTAGAAAGATTTCTGAGCACTTACATACATGCAAATATGTTTTAGCTGTTTGCACATATAAATGTCAAACTGATGACTGGCATAAAACATATTTATTCTCGAAACTATGTAGCTACTGTTCCCTTGTCTTAGGACAGTTAGTGTTTAAAGGTGAAGTCTATGTCCAGACTAACTTTCCTTTTTTTTGTTCCTCCGTTTCTCCTCCCCCTTTAAAAAGTTCACATATTTTACATATTTTCTTAATTTTTCCTCATTGTAGGTGTGTCATATGTGTATTCAGGTTTGGTATGCATATGCAGAGCTTTATTCAGCCCAGTTAGAATTTTTTGGCAATCTTCAAAGTTAGCTCTCTTTCATTTCAATAATATGATGTCAGATGTCCTTTCTCTGACTTTTGCGATTGCAAGAGTACCTCTCGTTCATTTCTATCACCAGTTCCTTTTCCTCTGTATTCATAGAGTGGTTCTCAATGTTCATCTCAAAATTTCATTTTCTGCTTTGTCAATTCTGCTTTTAATGAATATTTTAAATGTGTGACTGAACTTTTAGTTTCTTTACATCCAATAGCTCATTAAGCTCCTTTTTATTAACGTATCCCTTTTATCCATTTTCCTCCATATCTTTGTTCTTCATTTTATTGTTATTATTATTTTTTTAAACATCTTTATTGGAGTATAATTGCTTTACAATGTTGTGTTAGTTTCTGCTGTATAACAAAGTGAATCAGCTATATCTATACATATATCACCATATCCCCTCCCTCTTGCATCTCCCTCCCACCTCCCTATCCCACCCCTCTAGGTGGTCACAAAGCACAGAGCTGATCTCCCTGCACTATGTGGCTGCTTCCTACTAGCTATCTATTTTACATTTGGTAGTGTGTATATGTGAATGCTACTCTCTCACTACATCCCAGCTTACCCTTCCCCCTCCCCATGTCCTCAAGTCCATTCTCTACATCTGCGTCTTTATTCCTGTCCTGCCCCTAGGTGCATCAGAACCATTTTTTTTTTGTAGATTCCATATATATGTGTTATATGCCTACTTTCTAGAGTTTTTATCATAAATTGGTGTTGAATTTTGTCAAAAGCTTTTTCTGCATCTATTGAGATGATCATATGTTTTTTATCCTTCAGTTTGTTTTTATGGTGTATCACATTGATTGATTTGTGTATACTGAAGAAACCTTGCATCCCTGGGATAAACCCCACTTGATCATGATGTATGATCCTTTTAATGTGCTGTTGGATTCTGTTTGCTAGTATTTTGTTGAGGATTTTTACACCTATGTTCATCAGTGATATTGCTCTGTAGTTTTCTTTCTTTGTGACATCCTTGTCTGGTTTTGGTATCAGGGTGATGTGGCTTGTAGAAGTAGTTTGGGAGTGTTCCTCCCTCTGCTATATTTTGGAAGAGTTTGAGAAGGATAGGTGTTAGCTCTTCTCAAGTGTTTGATAGAATTCTCCTGTGAAGCCACGTGATCCTGGGCTTTTGTTTGTTGGAAGATTTTTTAATCACAGTTTCAATTTCTCTGCTTGTGATTGGTCTGTTTATATTTTCTCTTTCTTCCTGGTTCAGTCTTGGAAGGTTGTGCTTTTCTAAGACTTTGTCCATTTCTTCCAGGTTGTCCATTTTATTGGCATATAATTTTTGTCGTAATCTCTCATGGTCCTTTGTGTTTCTGCAGTGTCAGGTGTTATTTCTCCTTTTTCATTTCTAATTCTGTTGATTTGAGTCTTCTCCCTTTTTTTCTTGATAGCCGGGCTAACTTTTTACCAATTTTGTTTGTCTTCTCAAAGAACCAGCTTTTAATTTTATTAATCTTTGCTTTGTTTTCTTCATTTCTTTTTCATTTATTTCTGATCTGATCTTTATGATTTCTTTCCTTCTGTTAACTTTGGGGGTTTTTGTTCTTCTTTCTCTAATTTCTTTAGGTGTAAGGTTAGGTTGTTTATTTCAGAGTTTTCAAGTTTCTTGAGGTAGGATTGTATTGCTATAAACTTCCCTCTTAGAAATGATCTTGCTGCATCCCATAGGTTTTGGGTCCTTGTGTTTTCATTGTCATTTATTTCTAGTTATGTTTTTATTTCCTCTTTGATTTCTTCAGTGATCTCTTGGGGATTCCCTTGTATGTTATTTGTTGTTTTTCCCTTGCTGTTTTTAATATTTCTTCTTTGTATTTAATTTTTGATTGTTTGATTTATATGTGTCTTGGCATGTTTCTCCTTGGATTTATCCTATGTAGGACTCTCTGTGCTTCCTGGACTTGATTAACTATTTCCTTTCCCATGTTTCAGAATTTTTCAACTATAATCTCTTAAAATATTTTCTCAGACCCTTTCTTTTTCTCTTCTTCTTCTGGGACCCCTATTATTCAAATGTTGGTACATTTAATTTGACCCAGAGGTCTCTCAGACTGTCCTCAATTCTTTTCAATTTTTTTCTTTATTCTGCTCTGTGGCAGTTATTTCCATTACTTTACCTTCCAGATCACTTATCCATTCTTCTGCCTCAGTTATTCTGCTACTGATTCCTTCTAGAGAATTTTTAATTTCATTTATTGTGTTGTTCATCATTGTTTGTTTGCTCTGTAGTTCTTCCAGATACTTGTTAAACGTTTCTTGTATTTTCTCCATTCTATTTCCAAGACTTTGATTCATCCTTACTATCATTACACTGAATTCTTTTTCAGGTAGACTGCCTATTTCCTCTTCATTTGTTTGATCTGGTGCGTTTTTACCTTGCTCCTTCATCTGCTGCATATCTCTCTGTCTTCTCATTTTGTTTAACTTACTGTGTTTGGGGTCTCCTTTTTGAAGCCTGCAGGTCCATAGTTCCCATTGTTTCTGATGTCTGCCCCCAGTGGGTTAGGTTGGTTCAGTGGCTTGTGTAGGTTTTCTGGTGGAGGGGACTGGTGCCTGTGTTCTGGTCGGTGGGGCTGGATTTTGTCCTTCTGGTGGGCAGGGCTGTGTCCGGTGGTGTGTTTTGGGGTGTTTGTGACCTTAGTATGACTTTAGGAAGCCTCTCTGATAATGGGTGGGGTTGTGTTCCTGTCTTGCTAGTTGTTTGGCATGGGGTCTCCAGCACTGGAGCTTGCTGGCCATTGGGTGGAGCTGGGTCTTAGCGTTGAGATGGGGATCTCTGGGTGAGCTCTCGCTGATTGCTATTACATGGGGCCGGGAGGTCTCTGGTGGTTCAATGTCCTGGACTTGGCTCTCCCACCTTGGAAACTCAGGCCTAACACCCAGCTGGAGCACCAAGGTCCTGCCAGCCAGATGGCTCAGAAGAAAAGGAAGAAAAAAAAGGAAAAAAAGAAAAGAAAAACCAAACAGATAGAATCCCAAACCAAATGGTAAAAGCAAAACTAAACAGGCAAAATCACACAAAGAAACATACATACACACACTCATAAAAAGAAAACAAAGGAGCAAATAACAACAACAAAATGAACAGTCAGAACACTAGGACAAATGGTGAAAGTAAACCTAGACAGATAATGTCACAAAAAGAAACGTACACATACACACTCCCAAAAAAGAAAAAAAATTTAATTAAAAGATATATAAAAAATAATAAAATTAAATAAGTAAAAATTTAAAAAAGTAACAGAGCAACAAAACCCATAAACAAATCCACCAATGATAACAAGCACTAAAAACTAAACTAAGATAAACATAAAAACCAGAAACAAATCAGACTCAGAGAACAAACCTGAAGTCTACAATTGCTCCCAAAGTCCACTGCCTCAATTTTGGGATGATTCTTTGTCTATTCAGGTATTCCACCAATGCAGGGTTCATCAAGTTGATTGTGGCAATTTAACCTGCTGCTTCTGAGGCTGCTGGGAGAGATTTCCCTTTCTCTTCTTTGTTCGCATAGCTCCTGGGGTTCAGCTTTGGATTTGGCCCTGCCTCTGGGTGTAGGCCAACCTCAGGCATCTGTTCCCTGCACAGACAGGAGGGGGTTAAAGCAGTGGCTGATTAGGGGGCTCTTGCTCACTCAGGCCATGGAGGTGGAGGGGTATGGTAGTCATAATTGGAATGCGTGGTGAGCCTGTGGCAGCAGAGGCTGGAATGACCTTGTACCAGCCTGAGGCACGCCATGTGTTCTCCCAGGGAAGTTGTTCCTGGATCACGGAACCCTGGCAGTGGCGGGCTGCACAGGCTCCCAGGAGGGGAGGTGTGGATAGTGACCTGTGCTTGCACACAGGCTTCTTGTTGGCAGTGGTGGCAGGTGTTAGTGGTTCATGCCCGTCTCTGGGGTCTGAGCTGATAGCCCCGGCTCGTGCCCGTCTCTGGATCTCGTTTAGGCAGTGCTCTGAATCTCTTCTCCTCATGCACCCCGAAACAATGGTCTCTTGCCTCTTAGGCAGGTACAGACTCCTTCGTGGACTCCCTCCAGGCTAACTGGTGCACTAGCCCCCTTCAGGCTCTGATCACACAGCCAACCCCAGTCCTCTCCCTGGGGTCTGACCTCCAAAGTCTGAGCCTCAGCTTCCATCCCCCACCCGTCCCAGCGGGTGAACAGACAAGCCTCTCAGGTTGGGACTGCTGGTTGGCACCTATCCTCTCTGCAAGAATCTCTCCACTTTGCTCTCTGTACCCCTGTTGCTGTGCTCTCCTCCATGTCTCCAAAGCTTCCCCCCACGCTCAGCCCCCGTCTCTGCCAGTGAAGGGTCTTCCTAGTGTATGGAAACTTTTCCTCCTTCACAGCTCCCTGCCCAAGGTGCAGGTCCTGTCCCTATTCTTTTGTCTCTGTTTTTTCTTTTTTTTTTTGCCCTACCCAGGTACTTGGGGGAGTTTCTTGCTTTTTGGGAAGTCTGAGGTCTTCTGCTAGCGTTCAGTAGGTGTTCTGAAGGAATTGTCCCACATGTAGATGTATTTTTGATGTATCTGTGGGGAGGAAGGTGATCTCCATATCTTACCCCTCCGCCATCTTCAAGATAGTTTCCCTTCTCCAATTTTTAATAGGGACCTTGTTACTGCTTAATTTTGAGGAGAGGCAGTCGGCATTTTTTTTTTTTTTTTCGGTACACGGGCCTCTCACTGCTGTGGTCTCTCCCATTGCGGAGCACAGGCTACGGACGTGCAGGCTCAGCGGCCATGGCTCACGGGCCCAGCTGCTCCGCGGCGTGTGGGATCTTCCCGGACCGGGGCACGAACCCATGTCCCCTGCATCGGCAGGCGGACCCTCACCCA
This sequence comes from Mesoplodon densirostris, assembly GCF_025265405.1. NCBI lineage: Eukaryota > Metazoa > Chordata > Mammalia > Artiodactyla > Ziphiidae > Mesoplodon > Mesoplodon densirostris. The sequence continues at coordinate 99,383,684 of NC_082663.1, read as the reverse complement.
CTGCGCCACCAGGGAAGCCCGGCACTTTTAATATTATATTGCAAGTCCAATCCTAATGAACTAAGACAGTAAGTAGTTTGGAATTTGCTATAGAATGAATAGTTGTGTCCTCCCAATATTCATATGTTGAAACCTATTCCAGTCTCTGCCTGTTGTCACATGGCATTCTCCCTGTGTGTCATTCTGTTCATATGGCATGTTCCTCTTTTTATAAGGACACCAGTTACAGTGGATTAGGGGTCCACTGTTCTCATCTTAACACTTTTTAACTTGAGTCCATCTGCAAAGAACCTATTTCCAAATGAGATCACATTCACAGGTACCAGGTTTAGGACTTCAACATATCTTTCAGAAGCACACAGTTCAACCCATAACACTGTCCTATCTTATTTCCCACCCCTGTAATGAGGTTCTCTCTCATCCTCTACCTGTCACCCCCATTCTAAACCACTTACTTTTTTCTAAATATCTTATTTGTGCTCTTTGATTGATGGATATCTCATTTGTGTCTCTTTACCAGTGTCTCCTATTTCATAATCTAATTGGACATTGTTGATCCAAATATAACCACTTAGTTAAATTTATTCCTGTTCTTACATAATCTAATAGGACTGAATGCAAAATAAATCAATGGATTTTAATGTAACAGAATATGAAAATTGCACTAATATGATTTCAGATTCCTCATTGCAACCAATCTTTGAGAAACTACCACTTGTCCACTTTGGGTTATATCAAACAACAATATTCACAATTGTCTGGCAAGGCTAGGAAAATGCTTATCAGCCTTTACACAGCATATTACAATAGACTGCAATAGGCCTGGTCCATTGCTCCTCTTCTCTCTCCTTTATCTTCATCCATCCTTCTGTGTTGGCTCCATCCTTACCTTCCATTACACAGGTTTAGTTCTCCACATCAGAGCACTAGGCACTTTGAAATTCTTGCCTTTCTTCCAGCAGTATTTGCCATTGTTGACCATTTTTTCCTGTGTTTTATGACATCACACTTTACTGATTTTCTTCCTACCTCTCAGTAAGCTTCTTTTACCCCCTTTGTTAACTCCTCCTCATCTAACTCCCCCTTAAATATTGGTGTTCCTCAGGACTCAACGTTGGATTTTTGCTCCTCCATTTGTGCACTCTCCCTGGGCAATCAGTTATATCTACTGCTTGATTTCAATGACTGTCTTCATGCTAATGACTCACATCTCTACATTCTACCCCATCCTTACCCCTGAGCTTGAGTCCTGTATACATAAATGATTTATATGACATCTTACCTAGGATGTCTCCAAAGCACCTGAACCTCAGCCTGCTCAGAACTCAACTAAACATCTTATCTTTTCAGCACTGTCCTCAGTGAATGTCATGGAAATTAGAAGCATGGACTCTGAAACAGTGAGCCAGATCAAATCCTGGCTCCAACACTTACTGGCTGTGTGATTTAGAGCAAACTACTTACCTTCTGTGTTCCCTTTTCCTAATTTGTATAATATGAATAGCAGTTGTATATACCTCAAAATTTTGTTGTATTAGTGAGGCTATATGTAGAAGGCTGAGAATGGTGCTAGACAAATAGAAAATATCAATGAATGTCAGCTATTACTTTCTACCCTGATGCTCTGACATGAAACCTGGGTGTCATTCTTGAAATCTCCAACTCCCTAACTTCCTCCCGTTTACATCCAATCAGTCACCAAATCCTAGTGATTTTTCTGACTAATGATTTCTAAAACCTACTACGGATCACTATTGCCATTATGACAATCTTCATCCCATTTCTGGATAGAACTCACCCCAGTAACTGATTTTCCTAGTCTATTTCTGGCCCCTCCTTGGCAGTCTCCACAGTACAGCCAAATCTATTTGTTACCAACAACTTTATTATATCACTGTCATTCATAAGACTCAATAATGGCTCCCTCATTAGTGCTAGTAGTGGGGCTGAGCTTTCCCAACATTGGGACAATGAGATGAAAGAGACTGGAAGCTGAGCTGCTGCAGTATTCCTCCAAGGAGAGAGCAGAGAAAGCATAAGATTCTACCCACAATCCCAGCATGAGGCTCCTAAGGTCTGAGGAGGAGGATCTGTCCTATATTTCTTTTTTCCTGATGCCTCCTTCAAGGAAATTCAAAAACTTTGATGTGAGCTTGGAACAAGGGGAGTCAAAATAGAAACCGAGCACTCAGATCATCAGGTGGGAAGATGTGGCCTGGGGAAGCAAGAAAGTGAAAGGCTAATTATATTATCTCTTTGCAACATTCTTGCTCAATGATAGTGCTTACCAGTGTCCTCAGAGCAAAACTTAAACTGAAAGACTGACTTCTAATTTTTATGGTTTGCTATTTAAATGTTACTATTATAAAACCAAAACAAAATGAAAAAAGATTTTTCAGTTGAGAATTTCACCTAGAGCCTTGTGCCCACTCAAGAGAAATATTTCAGAATGAAATACTCCAAAGAGTTTGGCCTCCTGGCATGCTTTCCTAACAATTAAATCAGGATGCCTCCACCAGCCACTTCAAAGACATTTCCTGTTTGAAGCAGTCTGCCCACTCAGTGTGAGAGGATGTAGATGATTATCCTCCTGTAAACAAGGAAACAAGTCAGGTGGTCTGACTTGGAAGGCGAGCCTGGCTGTGGGAGAGAGAGGAAGCCACAGCCAGGGAAGGAAGCTTCGGGGCCAAGAGGAAAAGGTGTGGAGGAGGAAATTTAGAGCATAAATGAACTGGAAAAGATCCAAACAAGATGCAGTGGGAAAGTGCTGCTGATATTGCTCATCCTGGGAATGCTGGGCCACTTCTGTGGGTGAAGGACTGAAGCTGCTCTTCTCATTGAAACAAGGTAGTCAGGAAAATTTCAGACTAATGGTGCACTAGCAAAACATTTTATTGTGAACATTTTGAATTTTTTGTGTAGTGGTTAAGCAGGATGTAAAGTACGGGAGATCCTGAGACATCAAAGAAAAAATGCACTGGATGTAGTTAAACAGGCAAGAGAGACTTTATTCAAGACCATTGCAATAGAATAGAGAGATTGAACTCAGGTCTCCTGGAGTGAAAGGCAGGAGTGTTAAAAGTGCTGAGACGAACCAGTGGTAATTCCTGGACGTCGTCAGGGAGGAGGCTGATCAATGTGATTAGGCTACCTGTGCTTGCTAATTGGTGCTTATTGAAGTTAAGCTCCTATACTTCCCCAAAGACCAGGAGATAGGGATGCTGTCCCCTTGATGATTATGTTTTAAAGTGATGGCTCCCAGGTCCTTGAGAAAGACATTCCTGGGTTGTAATAATGGCAAGAAGCTTTTAGAAAGATTTACTCAAAGGGTCAGAGAAAGAATTTATGACAGAAAGTTTTCTAAAGTAAATGCTCTAAGTAAAGGGAGGTCAGGGACCTAGAGTCAGGAAGAAGCCTGTCTAAAGTTTAGTAAAGCTGAGGGGAATGTTAAGTCCATATTTGTCAATATGGGTTGGGTGTCTGATGGTGTGTTTAAACGACCAGTGAGACCAGGTAAAGATATAAATTGTTGCTTCTCTAAAAGTCAACTCACTGACTTAAATAATAAAGGGAATGTATTGGTTCATGTAACTGAAACTTCCAGGTAAAGTTTGGTTTGATCCTGGGCAGAAAAAGTTTTGTAATTCAGCTGGACCCTATGGAGCTTTCCCAGGACAAACTCCCCCATGTCCTCTGCCTGGCTCTTGTTTGTAGAAAAACTCTAGCCTCCTAGGTCTTCCCCAGGTTCCAAAGAATAAATTCAATCAATCAGAGATGTGAGAAAATTCAAAAGCAAAGGACAAAATCATAATAGTTTAGCCATTAAACAAAGTCAAGGACCTTTAGTTCCCCCTCAAGGGCTATAGATAATATTCTGAGCCATGTCCTCTGAGCTGTTTTGCAGATACTGAAACCCCCACCAGGTGGGAGAAGTATGCTGCCCACAAGCATGTAGACCCCAGACTGGTTGGAACCAGAAGGTTGATGATGTTGACTCCCAATTGCCTCACCACCAACCAATCAGAAGTATGTTCATAAGCTGATCATGTACCCTGGCAACAATCTCCCTCACTCTGTCTTTAAAAACCTTTCCCTGAAAGTCATCAGGGAGTTCGGGACTTTTAAGCACTAGCTGCCTGGACTCCTTTCTTGGTGCCCTGCAATAAACACTGCATTTTCCTTCACCACAGCCAAGTGTCAGTAGATTGGTTTTACTGCGGGAGGATGAGGGACCCAAGTTTGGTCTGGTAACAGTTCCTTTTTCTCAATATCTCTGCTTTGTTTCCTTGATCCTGACATCAGTGTGAGAGCAGTGCTTCCCTTAGAGTTTCAAGGTGGCTGCCAGCAGTTTCTAGGACTAAAACATTCTTCTCCATATCCAACAGGAAGAGAGTTTTGGCAGCAACTCAGGAAAAGAAGGAAGGAGCTTTTCTTTCCCAGAAGCCCAGCAAATATCTCCTGAAGCCCTATTGGGCTCTTGTTGAGTCACACATTTATCCCTGAAGCAATCACATGGCCAGAGGGATGGACTTGGCTGATCTCCTTGAGTTAGGTGTAGAGTCCATCAGTTTGGTTGGGCTGCCATAATAAAGTACCACAAAGTGTGTGGCTTAAAATAATAGAAATTTATTCCCTCACAGTTTTGTAGGCCAGAAATTCAAAATCAAGTTGTTGGTAGGACAATGCTTACTTGAAGGCTTTAGGGGAGAATTTGTGGCATGCCTTTCTTTTGGTGCTGCCAATAATCCTTGGCATTCCTTGGCTTGCAACTGCCCAACTCCCATCTCTGCCTCTGTTGCTACACGTAATTCTTCTTCATGTGCCTATGTCCAAATATCCCTCTTTTATTAAAGATACCAGTTATATTAGATTTGGGCTTACCCTAATGACCTCATCTTACTTGATTATATCCACAGAGACTCTATTTCCAAACAAAAGGTCACATTCACAGGTACTGGAGGTTAGGACTTCAACATATCTCTTTGTGTGTGTGCGTATGGCCATAATTCAATCCATAACATGATGAGTTCACTTATCAAGGCTTCTTTGGTTATTAGAAGGGGTAAATGGATGCTGCAGAGGCAATTGAAAAACACCTGTACATTATGTATGTATGTTAGAAATAACCATAATTATAGGCGTCCTGCTCTCTGATTTCCATCTCCTATTTCAGGAGCCCTCTTTCTCTAAAATTCCCACTCCAGTAATTCTGCTCTCCTTATAGGACCTCCCATCCATTGACCCCACCACCTCACTTCCCTCTCTATTTGGCTTGCGTTGCAAGGTTCTCTTTATAATCACTCTCTTGCACATGCACTTCACCTCCTTCCCTTGGTGAAGTGCATTGGACAACACCATGACCCTGTCTAAATCTGACTCTTGGTTAGCTCTGCCCCTGAGCCTGAGTCTCTGAACATGGCTGGAGAAAAACACACTTAAATGCTGATGGGTCTCACTTAAAATTTATGACCACAAACCTTAAATGGCCACTCAGTACTGCTCAGCCATCCTATTATATACATTTCTCTTATTGATTAATTCCCCCACTCTCACATACCTCTTTCACATCTTCCCCTTTCTTCAAACCTCCTATACTCCCCTCACAATCCTAATGGTCATCTGATGACTTTGTTTCTTGTTTATTGATAAAAAGGAGGAAACAGAACCTTTTAATCCACCAATCATGAAATCTACCAGAATACCCACAACTGTACTCGTAAACTTTGCTGTCTCTCCTGGAACAGTAGGTGAACTACCTGTACTCCCACTGAGTGCAGACTTACCTAGTTGTGCCCTTTGCTTCTGCCATTCCCCTCTCCCCAGCACCATTTCCCTCCATCTACAGGATCATTTCCATAAGCATATAATATACCATAACATCTCCATTATTTGAAGAGTTCTCACCTGTTTTCATATCCCTCTGAAGGTATTTGCTCATTTTTTTCTTCCTTTTAGTATAAAACTTTATGAAAGAGCTAGACTCCACTAGTGTCTACTATCTACTCCAGTTGGACTCTCCTCACCAAGATTTTATTTAAGCAGCTCTTGTAAGGTCCTCGCCCACCTCTACATTGCCAAATCCATCGGCCAGTCTCAGTCTTTATCTTACTTACCCTCTTGGCAGCTTTTGATACATTTGTTCACTTCCTTGTTTTGGAGACACTTCCTCCACTTCTGGGAACCACACAGTTGCAGTTAGACCACATGTCTGGGAAACACAGCACCTCACTGGCTACTTCTCTCACTGCTTCTCTTCCGGACATCCAAATGTTGAAGTGCCCCAGGGTGTGGTCCTCAGCCTTCCATTCTCTCCAGCTATATTCACTCCAAAGGTGAACTCAGTAATTCCATGGCTTTATATGTCATCCAAATGCTGATGGCTCCTGAATTTATGTCTGTGACACCTTACCTCTCTCCTGAACTCTAAACTCATACGCCTGGCTGCCTATTTTACAATCCATTTAGATCTCTGCTAAGTATCACAAATTATTATGTCCCAGACAGAACTCTTGATTTCTGCTGTCAATCCCTTTCTTTCCTAAGTCAGCCTCATCTTATTATCTGAGTGCAGCACATGCTCATTTGTATGGAGTCATCCTTGGTTCTTCCCATTCTGTTACACTTCACATTCAATCTACCAACAAAACTTTCCAGGTCTACTATCAAAAGATATCCTGGAACAAAAAGAGGTATCCTGAACCCCATCACTCTGACCATATCCACTTTAGCTGACCCTAGGCCAGCCCACTATTCTCTCTTTTCTGAGTAATTTCAATACTTGCCAATGTGGCTTTCCTGTTCCACTCTTTCCTCCTTACAATCTATTTCCCTAGCAGCCAAAATGATATTTTTTAGGTCATTAATTGCATCATATTATTCCCTGTCAATCTTCCAATGAATAGAATATTGTCCAAAGTCCTTATCATGGCTCATGAGGCTTCACATGATTTAGCACCTGTTCTCATTTTCAATCTCATCTACTGTTTCTCCTACCACTACCCCCAGCTCCCTCCATCACTCTAACCCACCTTGTTTTTCTTTCATAGCACTTAATACTCCCTGAATACCATATTATATATATTTGTTTTTTCACTGCTGTATCCTTAGCACCTAGAACAGTTCCCGGCACATTGAAGGTGCTCACTCAATAAACATGGCTTGAATAATAGTAATAATATTACCAACAGCTCATATTTAAACATTTTATATAAGCCACGTACTTAGTGCTCCACATGGATTATTTTATTTAGTAACAATTACAGCTCTATAATGTGGGTACCATCATTATTCCCATTTAAGGGATTAGGAAATTGAAACTGACACAATATCACACAGCTACTAAGTGATGGAGACTGAATTTATTTATTTATTTTTATTTTTTTAAAAATTTATTTTTTTATTAGTTTCTGCTTTATAACAAAGTGAATCAGTCATACATGTACATCTGCTCCCACATCCCTTCCCTCATGCATCTCCCTCCCTCCCACCCTCCCCATCCCACCCCTCCAGGCGGTCACAAAGCACCGAGCTGATCTCCCTGTGCTATGCGGCTGCTTCCCACTAGCTATCTACCTTACATTTGGTAGTGAAATTCTCTTCTTTTAGGGAACTTTCTCTCTGTTACTCTTGGATAATTAAATAACTGGTCTTGCTCACTGCTTTTTGGACCTGGAAGCTTGCCCTGATTCTGCAGCTGATTTTGACGCCGATCATAAGATAAAACCACTTTTCCACTCTGCTTTCCACTTTCCATAGATAATACATGTGAAGGACCACTGGACTCCACTGGACAAATCAATTGTGAAATCAACTGAAAAGCTAAATGAGCTTTTGTCTTTGAAGAGGAAGCATTTAAGAATATTTTTAATAAAGCAAACCAGTGGCTCTCTCTTCTAAAGACATGATTCCCTTGACCTATGAATACCATGGCTTATTTTTTCAGCACTGTCCACTCTTCCTAAAAGAATGATGTTCTTGTGTTCTTCTTGTAACACACAGAATCACAGTTTCACTCAGATCATCTCTGGTACCCACACGGTCTCTGACTCAAGAATACAGCTGTCGGGGCTTCCCTGGTGGCGCAGTGGTTGAGAGTCTGCCTGCCGATGTAGGGGACACGGGTTCGTGCCCCGGTCCGGGAAGATCCCACATGCCGCGGAGTGGCTGGGCCCGTGAGCCATGGCCGCTGAGCCTGCGTGTCTGGAGCCTGTGCTACGCAACAGGAGAGGCCACAACAGTGAGAGGCCCGCATACCGCAAAAAAAAAAAAAAAAAAAAAAAATACAGCTGTCCTTTTGACACTCTCTGGGCCAAAGTTGAGAATGATTTACTTGGAGTCTACAGGGACTACAAATTTGCTGATTCACTCAGTTCTTGAGGAAAAATCAATTGTGTCAAATCATCTTGCAGTCTGCTAAGAAACATTGTGAGTACAAGTCAATTCAGTATTAATTTAGTACTTTGTATTTGACACTGCTTGACACTGAGCTAAAGTTTACTGTCTGGCCCCATAAAACAGCATGATGGGCTGCACTTCTATTGTTTTACAAGTCCCTACTACTGTTTATACCACAACCAGTACCTCCACTATAATGACTACTACTGCTACTTCTACAGCTACTGGATAAATTTTATAAGGCACTCGGTATACGATAGGCACTCTTCTGATCATTTCTATTTAATACAATAGCTCTTATCATATATGAACTATTAGTACATCTATTTTATAAATGTATAAGTCAAAGCACAAAGCAGTTAAGTAACTTGCTCAAAGTCACGTAGCTAGTAGTGGAAGAATGAAGATATAAGTTATATTTCCAGACCTTTGCTCTGCCCTGTACTCAGCATCTCATTAACAATAGCAGATACAGAGTGGATGCATCAAAGGAACACTTACTTTGTATATTTTAATGTGTTAGTAGTGTAAGCGATCTGAATGATTTGCCTGCATGAGCTGCAAATACAATCATATTGTTTTATTTTTCAAATTAATTGTGTGAGATCGCTCATTTTTATCAGTGAGATTATCTCATACCACTGAGGCTTTCCTTCCTCACTCTCTCTGAGTGTCCAAGAACAAGAGGTTTCCTCAGTCCCACTGGGGTGGCTGATCTTCCAAATAGCAGGTGGACAGTAGGGTTATTGGCTCAGTGCCCTCCTGCTTGCGTTCCTCCTCAGTGCTACATGGTGTTGCTTTTGATGGATGGTCCCCCTCATACACAGAGTTCTGCTCAGTCTCCTGCTATAATTATGTATCACCAGTTCATCCAGTCAGCAACTGTTTTTAGTGACCACGTACTACATGGCAGGCCCTGGGCTGTGCTACCAGCTGGATTACAAAGAAGGTCAAGAGAGACAAACCCCCTCTTTATTGGAGCTTACACTAGTGAGAAAGTTTGACAGTAAACAAGGAACTCAATACCTCTGTAAAATATCTACCTATCATTATTAATGCTTAAAGAAAAGAAACAGGAAGTAAGAGGTATGGGTCTACTAAAGGTCATTGCGGAGGACATCTGTAAGGAGGGACCATTTCAACTGAGACCCAGAGTTATGGAAATGTTCTAAAATTAGAGTATGGTGATGGCTGCACAACTCTGAATATGCTAAAGAAACATTGAATTGTTCAATTTGGCCTGGTGAACACTATGGTATGTAAATCGTGTATCAATAAAACTGTTTAAAAGAACAGATATTGACATATCTGACATATCCAGCAGAGATATGACCAGAAGTAGACTGCCCTATTTTTTCATTTTTATTTACCTTTTGAGGAGTCTATTTTATGAATTGGGTAAATTCTCAGTTTTTCGTGTTGCTTTGAGATTTGGCCTTCTTGAGTGGGTTATCTATTGTCTATCTGTGGTACAGCTTTCATATTTCTACTGCTGTTTTCTCTCTGTTGTTCCCTATCCATGTGAGTTTATGACCTTAAAAGACTCCCTGTGCTATGGTTTTGGTGAAGTTAAGGAAAAAGCAAAATTAGTTGTGTGTATTCAATCTGTAATCTTAGCTAAGAACTCCCACTATATTTTCTACATGATGATTTTGTATGAATGCTTTTGTTCTGTGGTGACAACTACTTAGTTTCCTTATCACTTCTAATAGTTTTTAAATTTTCTTGGGTATTCTGAGTCTATGATTATATTAAGTGCATATCATAATCACACCTAAGTTTTGCCAATATTTATGTTTTATTTCTCTTGGGTAGTACTTTTAGAAGATGTGAAATAATAATGGTGATAGTGGATGTTTTTGATTTCGTCTCCCTAAAAGTTAAAGAGAATGCTTCAAAGATTTCACCAGAAAGCATGATGGCTTGGTTTGAAATACGTCTTTACAAAAACAAAACAAACAACAACAACAAACTGAGATCTGAATGATGAGAGAAGCCAGCTGGACAAAGAGGCAAGGGAAGAGCATTTCATTCAGTGGTAAGTCAAGAAAAAAAAGGGAGATCAGAGTGGTGGAGCTTGGTGACCATGGAGCTTGGCTTTTGTGATGTATTTGACCTCTGCTTCTAGCTGTCAGGCCTGCCACCTCCACTGCCCACTTCTCCCTGCTCTGATGGACTGGATTAGCTCACTCTGTAGGGCAGTGTTGGGGGGTTGAGAAAGGGAATGCTGCTGTATCTCTGAAGTCGAGCTGTGGCTCTCATTTTATTATTGGCTTGGGCAGTCTTCCCTGTAGTCTTCTGCTGCAGGGTCACTTTGTCCTTCACTGAGTGGCTACTCTCCCTACCCACCATCCCCCCTGCCAGTCCACTGGTGAGCTCATAGCCAGGACCCTCAGCTATCCTCTGTGTCCTCCTTGGAGTGTGCAGGAATATGCCTCTCTCTGTTTAATTATGTCACACTGCAGTTTCTACTTTGCTGTTACCTTTCTGTTTTGTCGTGAGCCTTTCTTAAGGCACTTGATGTTTTTTCTAAATTTTTCTTTAGGAAGTAAGGTAGAACTCCTCTGCTTGGGCCAGAATTTTCTTATTACTTTTGACATTACCATTCTGGATTTTTCAGCCTGCGATGTGGGGGTGGATATGGGAAGCTAGGCAAACCATTTGACTTTTTTTTTTTTTTTTTTTTTGCGGTACGCGGGCCTCTCACTGTTGTGGCCTCTCTCGTTGTGGAGCACAGGCTCCGGATGCGCAGGCTCAGCGGCCATGGCTCACGGGTCCAGCCGCTCCGTGGCATGTGGGATCCTCCCGGACCGGGGCACGAACCCGTGTCCCCTGCATCGGCAGGCGGACCCCCAACCACTGCGCCACCAGGGAAGCCCAAACCATTTGACTTTTACCTGCTCTTTCTCTCTTCTCGCCCCAGTCGTAGAAGGACATTTTACTCACCTGTGAAGGTATTTCCCATTTTTCTACCATCTGCCTCTCTGTGCTATGGCTTCCAGTGAAGCTTTGTGCTCAGACCTCCTTGCTTTTGATGCATGAAGCGAAACTTTGGGGATGCACTTTCCTTTCTCAGCAAATGCTGGCTACTCGATCAACAATAATCTAAGTGGAAACACAAAGCTGAGTGATGATTTTTAAGTTCTAGGCTGAGTTCTGCTCTTTCTGTGGAGGATTCATGCCCTTGAGTCAATGGGTTAGCTGTAGGGAGTAGGGCAAAATGATTTCCATGGAAAGAAACATTTATCATAATGAAGACATTACTGTGTAATGTCTTAACAGTATTGTTCCTGTGATACTATGTGGAGAAGGTTTTGAGGCTGTCAGTCTAATTGGTTGAACGCTGAACCCAATTAGCACAATGAGTTATTGGCACAGCAGAAGGCAATGGGCTTTTGGTGCTTATCTAACTTACATTACAATCTAGTAGAACCATAGGTGTTCAAGTGTCGGCCCTTCCCCAGTTAGCTCTTATAATACAAGAGGAAACTGAGACCAGCCCTGCCCTCACGTCACATTCCAAGAATAGATATCAAGTATTTTTATTCCACCACGGTAATTCCATTTTAGTTGTGCGTTTTTTCAATAATCTAATTTAAGCCATCTGTGCATTTCCCCAGCTGATTTTCATAAGTAAAGGGTGTCCACGTGACCCAATTTAACCTAATGACACTCAACTGTTTTTTTTTTTTTTTTTTTTTTTTTTTTTTTGCGGTACGCGGGCCTCTCGCTGCCGCGGCCCCTCCCATTGCGGAGCACAGGCTCCGGAGGCGCAGTCTCAGCGGCCACGGCTCACGGGCCCAGCCGCTCCGCGGCACGTGGGATCCTCCCAGACAGGCGCACGAACCCGCGTCCCCTGCATCGGCAGGCGGACTCCCAACCACCGCGCCACCAGGGAAGCCCCTGTTTTTTTTTATTTCATGCCTGGGAAAGAGTCTCTCTCTCCCTCCTTTTGGATGTGCCAGAGAAGCCTGCAACCCCACTGCTTCTGGCAGCCATCTTGTGACTAAGGTAAGACAGCCTTGGGATGAAGCAGATCATATATGTGGCAGAAGAGGGAGAGAGAAGGGTCTGGGTTAACCAAACAGCTCTGAAGTCTCCTTTACTTCTGAACTTATTGTCATGTGAGACAATAAAGGTCCCAATTGTTTCAGCCAACTTGAGACAGGATTTCTGTTTTTTTTGTTGTTTTTCAGCCCACGTCCTTTATCTGGCATAAATGGGTTGGGGAGAGTAGTAGACTGGGGCCAGGAAATTGACATCCCTACTAGAGATGCTGAGACAATTAATTAAAAAGCCAAAAGTAATAGAGGATAATTTGGGGAGGAGAGTGAAGTGGGAGTGGGTGCAAAAAGCCCCTTGTATCTCAAGTACTTTAACAACAGCGGACCTGTAATGTATGCTTCACAGTTGTGATGAGGAAGGGGGTAGGCATGCGTAGTGTTTGGGTTAGGGGAAGAGAGGAATGAAAGTAACTAATATTTATTGAGAATTTAGGTTCTTGCCACTGATTTTCACTTTGCATACATTACCACATTTTTGCCTCTCATCAAAGAGATGGATGCTTAGAGAGAGAAACCTGAGGTGCTAAATAACATCCCCATAATTACACAGCTACTATGATCTGATCCCAGTTCAAGCTCATCTACCATCCACAGTGCTTTGTAAATCTTTCACCATCTACAGCATGATTTAATAATTTAAGAAGGCAAAAAAGTACAGAATACTTTTTTTTTTTTTTTTTTTTGCGTTACGCGGCGGGCCTCTCCCTGTTGTGGACTCTCCCACTGCGGAGCACAGGCTCAGGCCGCACAGGCTCAGCGGCCATGGCTCACAGGCTCGCCGCTCCGCGGCATATGGGATCTTCCCGGACCGGGGCACGAACCCGTGTCCCCTGCATCAGCAGGTGGACTCTCAACCACTGCGCCACCAGGGAAGCCCCAGAATACATTATTAAAAGGAGGCCATCAAATACTAGGGTGAGGAGGTATATCTCCCACCTCTATTTGGAATAGCTCATTTCTTAAGGGTTTAGAGCATTTGCACTAATTGTTTCAGTGTTTTAGGAGCAGAACACCCTGAGCTTTTGAATACTTACCACACGACTGACAAACAAAGCAGTCATCTGAAAGATATCAGCATGAAGGTCCGTAAATCCTAATGCTTGGGAAGTCGGGGAAGTCCTCTTCCTTCTTTTATGCTGCCCAATACTACAAAGCTAGGGAGGAGAGACAGAGCCCTGGTGCTTGATGGATTTCTCCAAATTTTGCTGGAATTGTTGAAAAGATAAATGAAGCAGAATTTAGGGGATTTTAATTGTATAATATAATCTCTCCTCCTTTCCAATGTCATATTTTCCTTCTATTCTTTCCTTTTAAAGATGATTGAGAAAAGATTGATTCTGTAAGATTCTGGGAAAGGCGGGTCAGCCTGGTTTGGTTTGCATTTTCTATTGTATGTTTTTTTCGTCCCAGAATCATTTCTCCTAGGAAGCTTATTCTTTTTATCAAGATGACATCCAATGAACTTAATTCTTTATTCTCTCCTAGTTTAGCCAAGAGTCCAGAGCCACATTCTTGGAGAGAATCATACATTATCATTTGGAGGAATTCTGACACCTTTTCATTAAGGAAAATGTTGAGTTCCCTAAAACATGTGATTACACAGAAGTTGTCTTTTAAATTTATATCTTAAATACTCAGTTTCTTCCCGCTAGTAGCTTCTCTTAAATATCTAGATAGTTCTGGAGTAAGACTTCATGTGAATCTCCTTTTCTTAATCATTAGTCCTGCCTTGATTATTCAGGAAAAAATCTTTTAAGGTAGTGTGATTATTAGGGGCATTTGAAAAATGAAATCTTTTTTTTTCTACTTAAATGGGTTTTTTTTTGTTTTTGTTTTTGCTTTTGTGTTTCAGAAGGTAATAAAGTGAGTCATATGAAGTTTCCATTTGTGTGGGTCAAAAATGGTTAAGTACTGGCACTTTCATATGGTTCAGCCTAATCCTAATATCTCGACATTCCAAGTGTTCACAAATTTTGCATGAAGTTCTCTCATAAATAGTTCCTCTTCTTTCTCTCATAAATTTTCTGCCTGGGAAAAAAACTTAAAATTGAATTTCTTTTTTTAAGTTTCTGGGGACAATCATTCACATTGAATATTTCCTTGCAAATGAATCAGCTGTTGTGTTTTTTACCCTTCTATTTTGAAACATCCTGACATGTTTTTTTCTTCCTAAGAATTCATGGTGCAATTGCATGATGAACTCTCATAGCAAAAGTAAAATATCTATCTTTCATGTTATTTATTGGGAACATTAGTAGAATAAACTTTGAATGCATTGCAAAATAGCCCTAATTAAAACAGAGTAAATATCTTGTTGCCTACTTGTGGCAGTATTTCTTAGTTTATTTAAAAGTATGTTCAGGGCTTCCCTGGTGGCGCAGTGGTTGAGAGTCCGCCTGCCGATGCAGGGGACACGGGTTCGTGCCCCGGTCCAGGAAGATCCCACATGCAGCGGAGCGGCCGGGCCCGTGAGCCATGGCTGCTGAGCCTGCGCGTCCAGAGCCTGTGCTCCGCAATGGGAAGGGCCACAACAGTGAGAGGCCCGTGTACCGCAAAAAAAAAAAAAAAAAAAAAGTATGTTCATAAATTCACTAAAAGTAAATAATGTGGCCTACTAAGAAGGAAAGAGTATATGATTTAAAATAAAATAATGAGAAACCAGATTTTAATCTTCATGTAGTATGCTTACTTTATACTACAATTACTGAGAGTGGGTCCTTAAAAATATTCATTTCTCTGGAAAAAAAAAATCATTTAATTGCACACTAGTTTTACTAGTTTTTAATTGAGGGCCAGCAAATGTAAAGTAGTTGAAATCTATGCATTTTACTTTTAATTTTGGTTCTTTTTAAGTACACAGGGTTTAAAACATTACATTTCCAATGACAAAACAGTGTTCACAATCACTCTGATATTGTTTTGGTGGGAATGGGTAGAGTGTTTCCTAGGTGATAAAAAGTGAGGCAATAACAAGGCACACCTGCCCCTGAAGGTTACAGAACCTTTGTAAAATCCCCCTAGGGCTGCACTCTCGCCCCACATATTGATCTGTTAGAAGTCTGTGTTTCCACCCTCACCTCCCTCAGGTCTTAAGGGACCCAAAAGTTGCGATGCGTCTGTGTGGGGATTCTTTCATCTTCCTTCGCTGCTGAGTCTTTTCTTTTTCTTATTCACTTCATGTGGAGGTGCAGGGCTTTGCTAAGCTGGACATGCTCACTGACTAGGGCAGCATAAGCTAATGGGCATAGAGTATGTGGATGACTTTTTTTTGTGTCTTTTCTTTCTCTGTTTGCAGTTTTTTAATCTGAAGGTTTCCTGCATTCTTCTACTTAGGAAACCGGCGACTGGTCCTTCTACCCCCAACTCTCACAGAATTTCCTGGGAGTTCTGGGGATAGACACGGTGCAGGGCCCATTTCCCAGGGACCAATCAGCATCTTGGTTCTGAAGAAGAATATTCTAACTTTCTCTTCTCTCAGCCCTAGGGGCATATTGGTGGGTTTGTAATGTGGTATGGGAAGGCTGTAGCCTGACTTTTTCTCTTCCTGATTTGTTTTCCGAATCTATTTATTTTTCTTCCTCAAGGTTTGAATTTCCCAAGGCCTTGGCTTTTGAAACTTAGAAGCAAAGAATAATCTAGCTGATTGAAAAAGGGGGGTGGGGATAAGAAAAGGCCAAGAGATAACAGAAAATGGGGATGGAGACCAGCATTGGTTATTTAGAAAACACCTCTCCACGTATCATTACTTATTTCCCTTCATTAACCATATCTAGTCAGCCATATGTCCTGTGTATATGAACACTGTGGTATATTTTGAATTCATTTTGTCCTTTCCAGGGAAGGTTCAGGGAAACTTTTATTGGCTTCACACTTCCTGCAGAATAAACTCCAAAATTATCAGAATAGCACTGATATTTATCTGAAATTGAATCCCAGTTACACTTGTTTCAGCTTTTCCCACATCCTACCCACCTGATAGTCTACCAACCCATTTCTTGAAAATGTCATTCACATTGCTACCTTTATGTCTTTGCTCCTGCTAATCTCTTTATCTAGAGTCTTTTTGCTGCCTGTTGAAAACCTATTCATATTTATTATGCAAAACCCAGGTTAAATGCTGCCTTATCCAAGAAGCCTTCTTGGATTTCTTCAGACAAAAACTAGTTTTTTGGGGAACCATTTTACCCACTGGCTTTCTTTTTTCTTATGTTTGCAAGCATTTAAAAAAAATCTTGTCTTGTTTAATATTATTTAAGTGTTCAACATCTCAGTAGATTTTAGACACCTAGAAGGAAATAGCTGCGTCTTATTCTGAAACGTAACAAGGATTTCTGACTTTTTTCTGTTGATTTTATATGGCTAGCCCTTTTAGCTGCTCTAACAAAAGCCAAATAGCAGCTGCTTTTTCTGTTTTGTAACTCAGCCACCCTCAATACTGTTTCCATCTCATGGTTTCAGATTAGGGTGACCAGAAGACCCTGCAACAGGAACAAATGTGAGTGTCCTGGGAAACCAGCCATATATATGGTCACCATATCTGAACTGACTGCTCTTTGTAAAGGAGTGAAAAGTAGGGAGGGGTGAAGGAAGAAGATGACAGCCTTCTCGAAGCTGTACTCATCACTTTCATTCCATCCCAAAAGACAGAGGGCATGCTTAACTGCGATGGAAGCTGAGAACATGTAACCAGGTATGATATTCCCAGTTAAATTCAGGGGCTGTTAGTAGAAGAAGGAGGGGAGGTTGGGTATTGAGGGGCAGCAAATCGTCTCTGCTACACAGACTGAATTTGAACACTCCCTTTTAAGTCAGATAATAGATAACTGAAATTTCTACAAACTTGTAGGGAGGAGTGCTTTCCTCTGGGAGACTGGGGAAGTGTAGTATTGTTTTCAACTCTTCCATTTAATAAGTAGACTGCCTCTTTTTCAAGACAAGGTACCTACTAAAAATTTCTGAGAAAGATGTATTGAGAAAGCAGACCAGGAAATGTAATATGTGAGTCTTTTGTATTTTCAGAATAGGTTTTGTTATAAAACTAACTGAAAGACTATACTGAAAATGCTATCCCAGTAAATACAGTTGAGAGAAAATTGGTGAGGAAAACTTAAAATTAAACCAGAAGTTTTACATCAAGGTATTAGGACTTGCTCTTTGAGCTCTGTGCTGGCGGTTTTGAGGTTTCACATTGGCATTACATCCAGTAGAACTATGTCTTTAGCTCCCTTCACTAATTGGCCACATCATCCAGTGGGTGAAGCCAGTTTGGAGGAATTTAGTGGTAGGCACCCATGATGTGCTCATGGGTGGGGGTAGGCTAGCACATCTCCAAGGGGTTAGATTTTAGAGTAGGTGAAAGCCTCCCGTGTAGATACAGCTTTTTAATCTGGTGACCTCAATATGTCATCTCACATGTTTTAAAGGAATCTGAAATACAACAGCTACTCCTTAAATTTGAATGTATGCTTTCTCCTCTCTCTGCAACCCCCAATTTTGCTATCAGTCACGGTTGCTAATATCCCTGCTGTCTTCAGCCTAGCTGCCAACTCTGTCAGTTACTGAAATATTGTTTATGCAGGAGCAATTTATTTTTTGAGAGATGAAAAGCAGATTGCAAAAGCAAACTATTGCCAACTTGTTGGAATGTATTCCAGTTCAGAACACTTCAATATAATTTTTGAATTATTATTTTATGTTGATTGGTCAAGTGCTTCTCCAATAATTCATACAAAAATTATTCTAAGCTTGAAATAATTGTCAGTGTTTTTTTTTGTGTGTGTGTGTTGTAAGATAACTAATTACATATTCTTGAAATTATTGGATGTATGACATGAATTATGATAGTGCTTTAGTGTGATATGTTTTTTTTCATGTAACACATATGTGCTGTGTATAATTTATGTGTAGAGGCATATTTTAATGTATTTTTTATCTTAACTTTAGTATTTTGTAATTTTTTTCTAAAGAACTTTTATATTTTTTGCTATTTTAAAAAATTTATGAGAATGCAGGTAAAACAAAGTGATTTTTATTTTATACAGTGGTCTCTCTCATGTCTTAGAGAAGATAAACAATAACAAACATTCTATTTAAAACATGTTGAGCTTTGTGGGAAGAAAATGATACTTAAAACTGGACTTTGTGCCTTTCATTTATTTTTCTTCCTTTTTCATTACATAAATATACTGTTTTCTTTCTAGTCTCTCTCCCTTTCATTTCCCCCACTCCTAATTTTTTTCTCTTTATATTTTCTGATTTTTTTTTACCCCCATCTTCTCTCTTTCTTATCTACATGTAGAACTTGTGGAAGTTCTAAGTTACTTTACTCTTTTGGCATTGATTATCTCAGAAAATTTTCACAATATAACCACTATTCTATACTTAGGACATCTGAAGTGTTTATGAATTTTATCTCAGGTAGCATAACTGAAAAAGTGTTGGTGACATTCTAGCTCTTTCTGTTTCTGTATTGCTCTCTTCTCTCTACTTTATATTTTATAAACAGAATAATATCAAACATCACTATAACTTCCTTAAGGGAGAAGAAAAATAGCCAGGACCTTCTATTTCATAACAGCCGTTATTATTTCTGCTTTCAGGCATACTGATCGTTGTTTAGTTTGACCTCTATTAACTTGTTGAATAATTCTATTAACTGTGTTTTTTTTTTTCTTGACTGAAAGTGCAACTAACCTCCATGCTATTTGAGAACAAACCTCCATTTTTCATTGAGATTACACCAAATGGTAAAATGGAGGAGCTCCCTTTTTAACTCTGGACAGAATGAAAAGAAATTCTTTTTTTTTTTTTAAAGTAGAATTGTTTAAAAAATACTAAAAAAACTTAAACAACTGCCTGAATAAAAGGCATAACACAAACATTTCAGAAACCAGTTTTCCGTCTTAGTTTTTCCTCCAGGTTTTCTGAGGGTTGTATGGCAATCATCACAGTGATTATGAAGAACTAGGCTATGGTAGGGTCTATGTGGTTGTAATACTCACTGTTTTTTTTTTAATATAATTACAATATTTTATTCCATTTTATATTGAGAAATTTATATACTAAATGAAACAAGTGTCTTGTAATGTTCACTATTTGGCTTTTTATTATTTTATTTGACATGTAAAACATTTTCCTGTAATAGCAAGCAATACCTATAGCAATTGTATGCAGATCACCTTATTACATAGCCTGTGGTATAATTTAGTGTATAGGCTTGTTCAGGAATCAAGCAAATGGTTAAACAGTTATTACAGAAATTAAATTTACTTTTATTTTTCTGACTATGTATAATTTAAATTATTTTATTTGAATTGGGGGGCAATTATAAAATCAGCATGTCTACTACTGCTAGAAGTCAACTAAACCAACTTACCATTTCATTTTTTCACATCAAATAGTGCACAATACTCTCTAATTATGCCTCGTGTCTGCCCTGAAATAGTTTGGAATGGATAATAATGATACTGTGGTTTAAAAAAAAAAAAGTGGTAAACAGGACTTTTTAAAAATTGAGACCTTATTTATTTAGTTAGACTTGACAGTTGATTCTGTATTATATATTCCAGTTACTGGCTAGCTAGTAGTTTTTAGGTGTGTAGATGTCCCAGAAAGTGTGAGTTCCAAGCTGCAGTAAATATACTTGGTCAAATATCTGAGTGAACCTTCACAAGCAAGGGAGAGAATAAATAGAGGAAAATGCTGCAAATAAAAGATAAGTTTTTTTAAGGGTTAATTATGTTAGCAGTGAACATTTGTTAAGGTCCTCAGAATTTATTACCTATATAACTGTACTAACTTTCTAAACTAGTTTATCTGCCCACGGTCTTCATCGGTATATTCTTCACATAGTTTTTGCCTTCATATGTAAATTGATTATTACATGCTCCAATTTAGAATCCCTCATTGATCCATTTTCACCTATAGGATAGTCTATGTTCATGGATGTGATGTTCAAGGCCTTCCATGTCTAGTCTTGGTCAATAGCATCATTGATTTGACCTGCTCTTGTCCAGGCTACTGAGGAACTGACAATTGCTGGGATACTCTAGGATTTCCCTAGCCTCTGAGCCTTTAATAAGTCCTCCTCCACCTCTAACTCTGCCACTGACTTTTACCTTGCTCTTGTGCTTCTGGGCCCAGCTCAGTATCAGCTTTTCTGGGAAGAATTCCCTAATCCTAAACCCCAAATCCTTTGGGCTAGGAGCTCCTATGTCCTTCCAAATACTCAGTGTATAATGTTACCATATCATGCATTTACTTGCCTGACTCACCACTAATCTGACTGCGTAAATATATATCGTGGTCATTTATCAGCTAAAATGTCTTTGAGATTATAATGAAACTGGTTTCTTCCACCAGAAACATTGGGATCTCTCTATTCTCCCTAGTCTCTGAGACTATCTGGCAGATAGGGGCTAACTGTGCCTTTACTATTCCTCTCTGATACTGAGACAGGTTACCAACCTCTTCTGGATTCCCTCTTTCAGTCAATGCAAAAGGGAACTATAGAGATTATTTTCATATGGATATGTTATTTTATGCTATATAGAAGGCAAAGAAAGCTACAGTCTTGTTGGAGAAAACATTTAGTCTCTTTGTAATAAAGGTATGAATAAATGAATGAATAAATGCATTAGAGATTCATAAAATATTACAATGACTCAAATATCCATATCTTATCAGAAACCTGTTCATTTTTGACCTTAATATATGAAGGGTATATTGTTCTAGTGTTATCTTTAGTGTTAATTCATTCCTTTATTTGTTTAATTTTACTTATCTATCACAAAATTATTACCTGCTTACTATGTGCCAAGAACTGTGCTAGGTACTGGCAATGACTAAAATATCATCCCTGCTCTCAGAGAGCTCATAGTTGTAGAAGAGAAGAGCTTTTTCATCTCCCTTCAGAGGACTGTAATATAATTCAAATAGATCTGATAATAATGGTTTTGAGAAATGTTTTATAGTTTTTTCCTACAGAAGACCTATTTTGGAAATATTTCTTGAATAAGTGAAATGGAAACTTCAAATTCTCAATTTGAAAAGAAAATTAAGAATAGCCAGCTACCAATAAACAATACAGTAGATTCACTTTCATTGCCTGATGGTGAAGCTGTGTTCTACAGATCAATGAAAATAACACCCTGAAATAGAGGGATTTCAGAAAAGAGAGAAATTTACACTCCTTTCTTACTTGATTATTTGTTAATAGCTTAATATTTCACATAGTACCAGAGGATATTGCTGTGGTGACATTCAATAAATCTAAGGCAATAATAGAAATAATTAATAATCTATTCATAGAAATCATGATAAAATATTAGGAAAGCACAATCTGACTATGGTAGTAATAGAAAATAAGATGGCACAATATGAAAACAGTGACGAATGAAGAATGATATATGCTTTGTTTTTTCCAATTTTGATTTTTCAATGGGTGAATCTCTTTAAAATGGTTAATTGCATTTAGTTTTTAAAAATGTATTTATAGAATTTTCTTGGCTAAAATGTTTAGGTTTTTGTTCACCAAATTCCAGAAAAGGGATGCTTTGTGACTAATTCTGCTTACTATGCAAAGTTTCAAAGCAATGAATTAATTAGGATTTAAGAAGTAACCTTAAAAAATCTGGCCCTCACCCCCATCAGCTGAGTGATCTTTGCATCTTTCCACTTGATCTATAAAGAGAAAAAAACGTGTATGAACTTATTCTGACCACTGCATGTATGATCCTAATCAATGTTTGGGAATCTTAGATCCAGCTTAATTCTCTTGCCATTTGGCAAGATTTTCAGATCTAACTCTTTTGATTCTTTATTTCTTGTAAGGCATTAACCCCTTTTATTAACTACTGGAAGGATCAGGGGAAGAGGGTGGTGGGAACAAGAGAGGGCCTGGGGTGGGAAGAGGTTTGAACTGGGGTTATGGACATGATTTTGGGCTTCAGGGGTTTTCTCCGTCCCAGCTTAACAAGCACTCAAGAAGGACATTGTGCTGCTTTGGCAGAAAGTGCAGATTGATGTCTTCCTGTGAATGCTGTGCTTTGTAACAAGCCCTGGTGGTCAGTTAAAGGTATCTGGGTTTCTGAAGAGACTGTTTGATTTGAAGCCAGCCCAGGCCTGGGAGTGGATGGCAGTTGCCGCCTTTTCTGTATAGGCTGGGAAGAAACTTGGCTCCCAGGATTCTAGAGCCTGAGTTGGTGTAAGGGGGTTGCCTGTAAAAGATTTCCTGAATGAATTCAAATGGTATCTGTCAAAGGAATTGGGCCCTGTGGATCCGTTAGCAGAAAACTACACAGTTGCATAGTGATTTGGGTAGATGGATATATAAAGGAAAGTGCAAAGAATCTCAAGCACTTCTAAGAACAAGATTATTATATAGTCCTTTTGTTTCTGCAGTTGTGTCAGCTGACATCAGGTTTCTTATTATCTCTATGCTAAGAAGCCTCCAGAGCAGCTATGTGAAACAATCTGTACTGCAAGTAGTTTCTCTTCTTTAAAAGAAAAAATTTCGCTGAAAAATATGTGGAAGGATATATACCAAACTATTATCACTAATTTCCTTGTGAGTGGGTGGTAGTGGGAATAGGAAGTATAGTGGTGGTGATGGTGACAGGTAGATCTTAAAACTTTTTTATTTATACATTTTGCATTGTTTGAATACCAAAACAAATTAAGTAAAAATAAATATAATAGCAGATTTTTCTTCCAAGAACATTAATTGTTGAGGTTGTAGAATCCCAATAATAAACACAACACTTTTAACCAAGAAAAATATACGGACGTAAAATCACTGTTTAAAAAAACTAATGCTAACAGTCATCACAGTGAATGGAACAGAGCCATCTCCAGGGTGCTTACCTTCCACTGAGTTCTCAGTGCTTTATAATCTTTTTGGTGTTTACTGTATTTCTGAGCAGAGGGAAGAGGACAGGTATACTTATTTCCATTTCAGGAGGGGAAAAAACTTCAAGATGGAAAGTTGCCTACTGAGAATAGTGGAATAAATTATGGAACATTCATAATACTGCTTTAAAAGAGATGGATATATTTTGACTGAGGAAGAAGTCTACAGTATGTTGTTAACTGGAAAAAAATAAAATAAAACCAAAACAATTAAAAATGTCATACAAAACACACACAAGCACACATGGAAACACTGCTGTGATAAAAGGGATAATATCTATGAGATTGGATTATAAATTATTTTTACTTCATGTTTCAATTTTTTATTGTAAAATTTAAACATAAAAGTATAATGCACACATGTATACATATATACACCATTATGTATATACACTTTATATATATATATATATATATAATTAAAAATACGTAAGATCACATAAAGACTATTTATCTATCCAGGCTGCAGTATGTCCCTCTCCAGATGCATCTGGTCTCATCCTGCCTGTTATTTTCCAGGTAACCACTCTCTGTCTTTTGCCTGACTCATTCCCTTACTTTAAGAGATGATTTACTTTCTATGTATTTTATCTAAGTGATATATTGCTTGGTCTGGAAAAACTGAGTGCCCACACCAATCTATTACCTTTAGATGAAGACTCCCAGGAGAAGAAATCAACAGTCTCTGATTCATTGGCTTCAGGCAACTTTATAGTTTCCAAGAGTCCTTTCTCAGAAAAGTCAGTATACAAGCTTCTGATTGAGTCCTGGGAAAATGGGGCTTACACACATAAAAGGGTATCTAGCAGGACTAATACTGAATAGGCAATATGTAGTCAGAAGGAGTAGACTGCTTTCTGTTTTGTTCTTTTAAGGTCACCATGGTCTACTTTGCAAGTCTCAGGTTATCCAAAGATGGAACAGTTCTGTCAGATGAAATGAGTGAACTTGCCTGCTTTGGGGTACAGGGCATTTGGAGGAGAGCAGGAGCTTCCCCAATAATCAAGACAAACAGGGCAAAGAGATCATCTGTGCCAGACTTATCTAGGCATTGTGTCATCAGACAACTAGAACTATATGATTAGAACCCTTGAATGTCTGTCTCTGGAGTGATACTTTTCCAGCCTGGACTGCTTACCATTTATCCCTGTACACAGTTGATACCCTGGGATCTCTCTTCCCTGTCTTGAGTATTCCTTTTGCCTTTTTGCCTCTCTACTGGGTTAGGTCCCCTGTTTCCTGATACAAGTGTCTTTTTGTTTGTTTGCTTGTTTCCTTTTTCTTATTTTGTTAGCACCCATCCCCTAGTAGATTTTTGAGAAAGGATGGGAGGAATATACATTTTTAAGACATTTTAAGTTTGAATGTCTTTATCTTATCTCCATAATGATTGATAATTTAGCTGGGTATAGAATTCTATTCTGTAAATCAATATCTTTCCAAATTTTGATTTTACTTCTTCACTGTCTTCTTGCTTTCAGGGTTGTTATTGAGAAGTCCAAAGTTATCTGATTCCTCACACTGTCTATGTGATGTGGGCTTCCCTGTTCTACCTCACTCTGCAGAAACATGTGGAATTTTCTCTTTGTCACCAATGTTCTGAAAAACCAAGTTACACCTTGATACAAGTGTATTTTGATCCACTGTGCTGGGCACTCAGTGGGCCATTTCAATCTGGCAATTCAGGTTGAATGATTTTATTGGTAATTTCTTCCTCTTTCCATGTTCTCTGTTCTCTCTTTTTGGAAAACCTATTACTTGGCTGCATCTGATGAACTATTCTTCCTGATTCTCTTATCTTTTTATAGCTTTTTTCTATCTTTGGGTCTTTTGCTCTACTTTCTGGAAAAGTTTCCTCTTCTTGACCTATTAATGTCTCTACTGGGTTTTTCATTTCTGCCATCATGTCTTTTAACTTTCATGAGCTCTTTTTATTCCCTAGAAGATCTTTTAAAAAAAGTGTCCAGTTTGTATTATAGTATCTTCTTTCATCTCTTTGAGAATACTAATGAAAATGGTTATTTAAGATTTTCTTCTCCTGTGATAGTGTCTGTTTCCTCAGAGTTGTCTTTATATAAGTTTACTTGTACTCTACCTTCTACTCTACCTTCTAGGTTAGAGGTTTTCCTGATCAACCTGGACTATCTCTAATGATGAAAATACCCCCTCCCCCATGTGTGGGGCTTGTTGATATTATGCCTTATGTTGGGTGGCTTGAGTGGGTTCTTTGTGGGGGCAACTTTGAATGATAATATCTTTCAGTGTTTTTTCTTGTGCTGGACTTATTCTCTAGGGAAGAACCTTGTATTCTTCTACTCAGAATATAAAAATCTGGTTGCTGGAATTCCTGAAGTGAAGTTGAAGTTTTTGCATTCAGAATTGGCAATGAATATAGACATCCAGTTTAAAGGCAGATGCTTTCAACTGTGCATGGCATCTTCCAGCCAGAGAGCCTCAGACATTAAATCTAAAAATTTCTGCTGAGATGAGGGAAGGGAAGTTGCCCAGCAACATATATTAGAGGATCTAATTACCGATCTACTGCTTCTGAGTTTTCCCACAGTTTTAAAAATTATAGACCCCTTTCCCCAATTCTTCCCCAGTTCTAGAGGTTTCACATGTTTCCAAATCCTGAGCTTTCAAGAATTCTGTGGCATAAATAAGGTTATTTCACAACTTTCTCTATTAGCAGAGAATTTAGCTTTCTTCCATCTACTGAATCAGTTACTACACACCCATCTCCTTTGCAGCATCCAGTGTTTTATTGTTCTCTCCTCTTCACCATCTTCATATGTATGGATTTACGTCTTTAAGAAATCCTTTTTACTCTAGTTCAGTGGGGTTGTGAGAGAAAACAAATTTCAATGAAGAAATTTGGCTGATTAAACTAGGATGACTTTTAAAAAGTCTTTCTGTAGTCTGTGTGTGTGTTTAAGAATTATATGTTACTTTAATGATCCTAAAAATACTAAAGCTGTGTTCATTTTGACCCCCAAAATGACAAAATAAGTGTTATGATAATAAGTAAAAAAGAACCAAATATTTTTGTGTCTTTCCAATATCTATACAAGAAGTTGAGAAAATAAGAAATTTCTCCAAATTCCTTATGGACTACTTAAGTTACTCTGTCAGAAGATTGACATACTTATGAGTGTCCTGCACAGCAAAAGTTGTGGGGACTCATACTGACCAGACACATGTACTTATAATATGTGTGTGTGTGTGTGTGTGTGCATATATAAAATGCATATACATCTATTTAAGAGAATAGGTGATATTGTGAAAATTTATTCTGGGTAAAGTATGGATATGTAGAACAGGGTGATAGGGAGCTAAACTGAGCCCAGGAATGGAGAGTCCATGTTCAGCCTCTCGCATCCTGGAGCCTCCAGAGTGCAAACTCCGTATCTGTGGGTTACAGTCATTCTCTCCAGCACATCATGTGGACGGCTGCCTCCGGCTATGTCTAGAACTTTCTCTAATTCCTCATCAAATACCATATCCTGTTGCTTCAGGATATTTTCTGCTTAATCGCTTGGAAACAAATATTGATAAATTCTCCAGGGTTGTCAGTGATTTAATATATCGCTATTTGTGGTTTACAGATTTGTAAATTACCAGGGATTTCCTGGAAATGATACATTCACCCTAAGATTATCTCTACTGGTACTCATTTCAGGAGGCAATATTGGATGGGCTTAAAATGAGCTAAATTGTAGTGCTCTGAAGGTTAATTCTAGCAGGCCTAGAATTAGCCTTCTGTCCTAATGGGTTAAAAAATATACATCAACAGCACTGACTCCCTAGTAAAGGCATGAAACATTAAGGGTATTTCTTTGTAATCATGGGTCAGTATTTGAGATTTGTATCAGCTTGTCAGTGTTGCTACTGAAAACAGTGAGGTTGATAACAGTGAAATTGATGTATGCCCAGAGGGTTCTGCTCTTGAGGTTGTGTGAATATTCCATAATTTACTTGTCTGATTATGGCCATTTGGGTGGTTTCAAGCTTAAAGTTATTATGAAAGTGTTACTATAATATTCTAGTACATGTGTTTATTGAATAAATGTATTAATTTCTGTTGGATATATACTTAGGAGTAGAATTGCTTGGTAATGAAGATATCCATGCTTTCAGCTTTAGTAGATATTGCCAAAGAGTTTTCTGAAGTGCTTGTACCAATCTACAATTCCATGCAGAGGATTTTTAGATGGTTAGGAAATATTGCAGACTAACAGGGTAAATGAGGAAATTCCTTTCTTGATGACTCTTTCTATACATAAATTAATTACTTTAAGTGGTACTTGAATATAAATTTTACCTGATGGAAGACACCAACTTGGTTGGTTCTTAAATAATTCCTACACTCATTTACTTAGCTTAATTATTAATGATTTCTGTGTCCAAATTATTTTTCCATTCTATTCTTTTTAGAAAATATTACTAAAGAAGGCAAAGCATCATGTTATAACTATCCCTTGCTGTAGCTTTCTGAGATCACAATTGATTCAATTCTAATCAGTAAACTATTTTGCAATCTTCTGGTTATTGCAGGTTTATGATGTTTAAAGAACCACCTCCCCACCCCCACTCCCACCATTAGCTATTGTGTAAATTCTTGTGAGAAACAGGAAAACAAATCTTCCATAGAGCCATGAAATTTTTCAAAGAGAAGCATGATTAAGATGAAATGTGAAGTCTACCTAATTCAATTCAGGAGCCTGAGGAAATTTGGATAAGTATGAGAAAGTTTAGAAAATTAAACTTGTAATACATGCCAATTAAATTTAAAGAAAAAGAGGGCTCATCTGAAATTAAAAAAAAAAAAAAAAAAAAAGACATGCCCAAATTGAGAGCCAGTCTGGCTGTTGGGGAACAGGAGAAGGGCACATGGGGTGAGGCAGCTCAGAGCAGCAAGCTTTAAATGCTCATTAGAAAAACTCTTCCTTTTTTCCCCATCAGTGTGTATTCCTTTGAAATGCCCCAGCATTGTCTAGCTATCAAATACAATTATTTTAAGTGATTAAATTTAATTAGTAACAACCCTGTATGCTGGGTGGGCAGGTAAAGTAACGAGGAGACTGGGCTCCCTTGTACACACTTTTCCATTTGCTGTCCCACTGGGATTTGTAAGTCAAAGGCTTGGCATAGTAAGCTATTAATTCATGGGCCTTGGTTTGTTTGTTTAACCTTTTCTTTATTCGTTTTTTTAAAAATTAATTAATTTATTTATTTTTGGCTGTATTGGATCTTCGTTGCTGCACGCAGGCTTTCTCTAGTTGCGGCGAGTGGGGCCTACTCTTCGGTTCAGTGCCAGGGCTTCTCATTGCGGTGGCTTCTCTTGTTGTGGAGCACGGGCTCTAGGAGCACAGTCTTCAGTAGTTGTGGCACGCAGTCTCAGTAGCTGTGGCTCATGAGCTCTACAGCGTAGGTTTGGTAGTTGTGGTGCATGGGCTTAGGTGCTCCGCGGCATGTGGGATCTTCCCGCACCAGGGATCAAACCCGTGTCCCCTGCATCGGCAGGTGGATTCTTAACCACTGCGCCACCAGGGAAGTCCCTTTTACTCTTTATTATGGAAATTTTCAAATATTCACAAAAGTAGAGAGCAAGATATAATGAATCTGATATACCCATCACCCAGCCTCAGCAATCATTGGAATCGGCCAGTCTTGTTTTATCTGTACAGGGACTTACTTCACCCCACCTCCACCCAGCTTATGATGAAGCAAAGCCTAGACTCCATAACTATTTCATTTTGAAATATTTCAACATATCTTTAACAGAGAGGATCTTTTCTTTAAAAATATAATTGCAGTATCATTATCACACCTAAAACAAAATACTTGATTTGTGTTTAATCTTTTTCTGTTGCATTGATCAGGGAAAATTTGAACTCAAGCCTTGGATTAGATAATCATGTCCTTTGCCTTAAAGTTCTCATTACTGTATATAGTTCATTGCAGATGAGCATGATACATTTTCTGTTCAAAGCTACTCAAGTTGATGATAGAGTTTTAATAACTACTTTCTTTATCTTCTTATATTTCTCTTACCTATATCAACATTTCTTCATCAAATGGCATTGCCTGATGGTACAGATACCTGATACGTCCTTTTCTATTACTGCCTAGGTGTCTTTTTTTTTTTTTTTTTTTTTGTGGTACGTGGGCCTCTCGCTGTTGTGGCCTCTCCCGTTGCGGAGCACAGGCTCCGGATGTGCAGGCTCAGCGGCCATGGCTCACGGGCCCAGCTGCTCCGCAGCATGTGGGATCCTCCCAGATCAGGGCACAAACCCATGTCCCCTGCATCGGCAGGAGGACTCTCAACCACTGTGCCACCAGGGAAGCCCTGCCTAGGTGTCTTAATTAGAGTTTGGTGTCCTTTAGCTACAAATAATAAGAAATGAATTCAAATATATCATTTTGTTCAGCATTTAAAAATGTCTCCTGCATAATGTAGACCTTTGGCAAAGGTACCTAGAGTGGTATTCCTGTGCTTGACATCAGGGGTTCTCTAGATTAGATCGTCTGAGCCCAGAGAGATTCCCGTGACACCATCAGGAACATTCAGTATCATTAACCATGGTACAGCCATTTAGTGCTTTGAAAAACTAGGGTATGCTGCAGGTCCACTTCTGTCTCTGCTAAAAGTCAGTGAGTGATGGATAAAGAGTGATCAATGAAACCAGTAGAGTTGGACTCTTGCTCTCAAGGCATGTTCATGTTCTATAGGAAAGGAATCATCTCCAGTGATATCCTTGCTTTATACAAAACCTGTGGATGCTTTTAAGCATCTCAGAAACAGATGGGTAAAGTTTGCAATGAATACAAAGCAGTATGATTTGGGTATTTTTAGGAAAAAGAAGAGGTTCAGAATTATATTAGAGTCTCTGCGTTCTCCTCTAAACCAAGAACAGACTGTTGTCCTACTTCTACAGGCTGTAACTCAAGATGTTGTATTGCCTCATGCAGTGGTGCTGTGCAAATTTGAAGGTTGCAGGGCATTTCCCAATTCCACTGGCTATTACAGTGACATGGATGGCTTTGGGTAGGAGCTGGACTGTACCTCTAAATTCTTCAGCTCTCCATTGCCAGTGGGCAGTGATTACTTTTCTCTGCCTCATGTCTTTTCCATGTTGCCAGTTCCACCAGGAAAGATGAAGTTATGCTGCAATAATAAAACCCCAACATCTCACAGGCTTATTTTTTACTCACATAAAATCTGCTGAAGGTCAAGGCATCTCTTTGGGAGCAGTTGTCTTCTGTGTGTTGGTGGAATGATGCTCGGACTATTTCTTTGAATATTGCTAAAACTCTATACTTTGTTCACTATTTTTGTGAGGAGACAGCAAAATGACACCACTTCTTCCTTTCTGTTTCTTTTTTTCCCTTTTATCTAATAGCACCTCCACATCAACATGTGCTTCCACACACACTTTGGCAGTGGATGAGAAAGCATGGAGAATGGTACACCACTCCTCAATGCTTCCATGTGGAAGCGGTGGGTGTCCTTTTGTTATTGAATCCAGTCCGATGCTCGCCGCTTACAAAATCAATACTCACAAATGGTAGAAGGGAAAGATGCCTTTAATTAGAATGCTGGTAATCTGGGGAGATGGTAGACTCAGAGCCCCCAGATTCTGCTTGGCCATGAAAGTTTTAAAGGGAAGAAGGGAAGTAATCTCAGTTAATCATTGAGATGGGGGTGTGGTCAGAGTCGTCTCCATCCCTCACCGTGTGCAGGCTAATTGACTTCTTGTGATCCTCCTCTACATGTTATCTTTTTTATTTTTAACATCTTTATTGGAGTATAATTGCTTTACAATGGTGTGTTAGTTTCTGCTTTTTAACAAAGTGAATCAGTTATACATATACATATGTTCTTGTTCACACAGTTTGGTCACACAGTTTGTTCGGGAGATGACTGAAGGGGAAGCTAGGGAGGGGATCTGGTCGTCTGTTAATTAGTTATTCTTCATTTCTTCTTCTTTAATTTACAGAAAGAACCAACAAGTTAGGCAAGGTATTGTGTGATTAAAAGATTTGAAAGGTGCGTTGGGCTGGAGAAGAGTGGAGCATGGGGGTACCAGGCTTAAGGTTAGTGACAAGACAAAGGGGTGTCTCCTGCAGAGCTCTTTCCTGCAAAAATCTTTTTCCTGCCAAAAGCTGCTTACACTTTCCACTCACATTTTATTGGCTAAAGCAAGTGACCCAGCCAGGCTCAAGTTTAAGGGGGCAAGGACATGCAATCCTTCCATGTAACCAGAATGAGAGAAAATTGGAAGTCCTGGTGGGCCTCACAGATGTCTATCACACTAGTTATATTCTGAAATTATTTCTTTAAATATTGCTAAAACTCTATACTTAATGTTCACCATGTTGGTGAGGAGACAAAATAAGACACCAGGTTTTTCCTTTTTTTAATTTCTCTTAACCACAAACAGTTTTTATTTTTCCCTAAACTTTGTGTATTACCACAACTATTTTGACTGCTTTAGATCAGCGTTTCTCAAGTTTTAATGTGCATCCAAATCATCCAGTATCTTGTTTAAGCGCAGATTTTCGTTCAGTAGGTCAGTGTTGGAGCCCCAGGTTCTGCATTTTTAAAGAGCTCCCAGGTAATGCTGCTGCTGGCCTGAGGAGCGCACTTTGAATAGCAAGGCTTTGGTCTGTCACTCTACTTAGAGAGGGAGAGCCTTCGTGATTTTAGTTGGATTCAAAGAGAAATTTAGGCCGTTAGTTTTTGTCTCTCCCCTACGTCTGAATTAAGGGCAGTGTCTCATGGTGATTGTTGTGAAACGTGGGAAGAACGTGGGAAGACTCAGCGTAACTCAAAAGCCTACTTCTGAAAGATAATTGGTTTTATGTTCATTCACATTAAAACAGGACTGCAAGGAAGAAAGGAGACCTAATTGAACACTCAGAGCATCCTACTAAAACCCAGCGTCTAATTATGGTGGGGCCCACACAGCAGGGACACTGAAGGGAAGAGGAGATACTAAAAACATCTTTATACTCTTTTGCTCTGAAGAGCCCTTTCTGAGATCAAATGCAATTTGAGCTAAGGAGGCAGTGACTGACAAGCTTTACCGCCAGCAAGCATCTCAGAGACAGGCACTCAGAGCGTTTGTCATCATGCTTCGATTTTGCCTAATTATTAATAGAATACTTCTTTGTTTCCCCCCGATCCTTTACCGATTAAGATTCTTGCATGTTTTTATTATTATTTTTTTTCTTTTTGTCTTGTAAACAACAAAGATTTATTTTTCACAGTTCTGAAGACTGGTAAGTACAAGATCAAGGCGCCAGCAGATTAGGTGTCTGATGGGGGCCCACCTCCTGGTTCGTAGATGGCAGTCTTCCCACTGTGTCTTTTTTTTTTTTACATCTTTATTGGAGTATAATTGCTTTACAATGGTGTGTTAGTTTCTGCTTTATAACAAAGTGAATCAGTTATACATATACATATGTTCCCATATCTCTTCCCTCTTGCATCTCCCTCCCTCCCACCCTCCCTATCCCACCCCTCCAGGCGGTCACAAAGAACCGAGCTGATCTCCCTGTGCTTTGCGGCTGCTTCCCACTAGCTATCTACCTTACGTTTGGTAGTGTATATATGTCCATGCCACTCTCTCACTTTGTCACAGCTTACCCTTCCCCCTCCCCATATCCTCAAGTCCATTCTCTAGTAGGTCTGTGTCTTTATTCCTGTCTTACCCCTAGGTTCTTCATGATATTTTTTTGTTTTCTTAAATTCCATATATATGTGTTAGCATACGGTATTTGTCTTTCTCTTTCTGACTTACTTCACTCTGTATGACAGACTCTAGGTCCATCCACCTCACTACAAATAACTCAGTTTCATTTCTTTTTATGGCTGAGTAATATTCCGTTGTATATATGTGCCACATCTTCTTTATCCATTCATCTGTTGATGGACACTTAGGTTGTTTCCATCTCCGGGCTATTGTAAATAGAGCTGCAATGAACATTTTGGTACATGACTCTTTTTGAATTATGGTTTTCTCAGGGTATATGCCCAGTAGTGGGATTGCTGAGTCATATGGTAGTTCTATTTTTAGTTTTTTAAGGACCCTCCATACTGTTCTCCATAGTGGCTGTACCAATTCACATTCCCACCAGCAGTGCAAGAGTGTTCCCTTTTCTCCACACCCTCTCCAGCATTTATTGTTTCTAGATTTTTTGATGATGGCCATTCTGACTGGTGTGAGATGATATCTCATTGTAGTTTTGATTTGCATTTCTCTAATGATTAATGATGAGCATTCTTTCATGTGTTTGTTGGCAGTCTGTATATCTTCTTGGGAGAAATGTCTATTTAGGTCTTCTGCCCATTTTTGGATTGGGTTGTTTGTTTTTTTGTTATTGAGCTGCATGAGCTGCTTATAAATTTTGGAGATTAATCCTTTGTCAGTTGCTTCATTTGCAAATATTTTCTCCCATTTTGAGGGTTGTCATTTCATATTGTTTATGGCTTCCTTTGCTGTGCAAAAGCTTTGAAGTTTCATTAGGTCCCATTTGTTTATTTTTGTTTTTATTTCCATTTCTCTAGGATATGTGTCAAAAAGGATCTTGCTGTGATTTATGTCATAGAGTGTTCTGCCTATGTTTTCCTCTAGGAGTTTGATAGTTTCTGGCCTTACATTTAGGTCATTAATCCATTTTGAGCTTATTTTTGTGCATGGTGTTACGGAGTGATCTAATCTCATACTTTTACATGTACCTGTCCAGTTTTCCCAGCACCACTTATTGAAGAGGCTATACTTTCTCCACTGTACATTCCTGCCTCCTTTATCAAAGATAAGGTGACCATATGTCCGTGGGTTTATCTCTGGGCTTTCTCTCCTGTTCCATTGATCTTTCTGTTTTTGTGCCAGTACCTTACTGTCTTGATTACTGTAGCTTTGTAGTATAGTCTGAAGTCAGGGAGCCTGATTCCTCCAGCTCCGTTTTTCATTCTCAAGATTGCTTTGGCTATTCGGGGTCTTTTGTGTTTCCATACAAATTGTGCAATTTTTTGTTCTAGTTCTGTGAAAAATGCCAGTGGTAGTTTGATAGGGATTGCATTGAATCTGTAGATTGCTTTGGGTAGTAGAGTCATTTTCACAATGTTGATTCTTCCAATCCAAGAACATGGTATATCTCTCCATCTATTTGTATCATCTTTAATTTCTTTCATCAGTGTCTTATAATTTTCTGCATGCAGGTCTTTTGTCTCCTTAGGTAGGTATAGTCCTAGATATTTTATTCTTTTTGTTGCAATGGTAAATGGGAGTGTTTTCTTGATTTCACTTTCAGATTTTTCATCATTAGTGTATAGGAATGCCAGAGATTTCTGTGCATTAATTTTGTATCCTGCTACTTTACCAAATTCATTGATTAGCTCTAGTAGTTTTCTGGTAGCATCTTTAGGATTCTCTATGTATAGTATCATGTCATCTGCAAATAGTGACAGCTTTACTTCTTCTTTTGCAATTTGGATTCCTTTTATTTCCTTTTCTTCTCTGATTTCTGTGGCTAAAACTTCTAAAACTATGTTGAATAAGAGTGGTGAGAGTGGGCAACCTTATCTTGTTCCTGATCTTAGTGGAAAGGCTTTCAGTTTTTCACCATTGAGGATGATGTTGGCTGTGGGTTTGTCATATATGGCCTTTATTATGTTGAGGAAAGTTCCCTCTATGCCTACTTTCTGGAGGGTTTTTATCATAACTGCGTGTTGAATTGTGTCAAAAGCTTTCTCTGCATCTATTGAGATGACCATATGGTTTTTCTCCTTCAATTTGTTAATATGGCGTATCACATTGATTGATTTGCATCTGTTGAAGAATCCTTGCATTCCTGGAATAAACCCCACTTGATCGTGGTGTATGATCCTTTTAATGTGCTGTTAGATTCTATTTGCTAGTATTTTGTTGAGGATTTTTGCATCTATTTTCATCAGTGATATTGGCCTGTAGTATTCTTTCTTTGTGACATCTTTGTCTGGTTTTGGTATCAGGGTGATGGTGGCCTTGTAGAATGAGTTTGGGAGTGTTCCTCCTTCTGCTATATGTTGGAAGAGTTTTAGAAGGATAGGTGTTAGCTCTTCTCTAAATGTTTGGTAGAATTCGCCTGTGAAGCCATCTGGTCCTGGGCTTTTGTTTGTTGGAAGATTTTTAATCACAATTTCAATGTCAGTGTTTTTGACTGGTCTGTTCATATTTTCTATTTCTTCCTGATTCAGTCTTGCACATTGTGCATTTCTAAGAATTTGGTCATTTCTTCCAGGTTGTCCATTGTATAGGCATAGAGTGGCTTATAGTAATCTCTGATGATCTTTTGTATTTCTTCAGTGTCAGTTGTTACTTCTCCTTCTTCATTTCTAATTCTATTGATTTGAGTCTTCCTTTTTTTCTTGATGAGTCTGGCTAATGTTTTATCAATTTTGTTTATCTTCTCAAAGAACCAGCTTTTAGTTTCATTGATCTTTGCTATCATTTCCTTCATTTCTTTTCCATTTATTTCTGATCTGATCTTTATGATTTCTTTCCTTCTGCTAACTTTGGGTTTTTTTTTGTTCTTATTTCTCTAATTGCTTTAGGTGCAAGAATAGGTTGCTTATTCGAGATGTTTCCTGTTTCTTAAGGTAGGATTGTATTGCTATGAACTTCCCTCTTAGAACTGCTTTTGCTGCATCCCATAGGTTTTGGGTCATCGTGTCTCCATTGTCATTTGTTTCTAGGTATTTTTTAATTTCCTCTTTGATTTCTTCAGTGACCACTTCGTTATTAAATAGTGTATTGTTTAGCCTCCACGTGTTTGTATTTTTTACAAATCTTTTCCTGTAATTGATATCTAGTCTCATAGCGTTGTGGTCGGAAAAGATACTTGATACAATTTCAATTTTCTTAAATTTACCAAGGCTTTATTTGTGACCCAACATAGGATCTATCCTGGAGAATGTTCCATGAGCACTTGAGAAAAATGTGTATTCTGTTGTTTTTGGATGGAATGTCCTATAAATATCAATTAAGTCCATCTTGCTTAATGTATCATTTAAAGCTTGTGTTTCCTTATTTATTTTCATTTTGGATGATCTGTCCATTGGTGAAAGTAGGGTGTTAAAGTCCCCTACTATGAATGTGTTACTGTCGATTTCCCCTTTTATGGCTGTTAGTATTTGCCTTATGTATTGAGGTGCTCCTATGTTGGGTGCATAAATATTTACAATTGTTATATCTTCTTCTTGGATCGATCCCTTGATCATTATGTAGTGTCCTTCTTTGTCTCTTCTAGTAGTCTTTATTTTAAAGTCTATTTTGTCTGATATGAGAATTGCCACTCCAGCTTTCTTTTGGTTTCCATTTGCATGGAATATCTTTTTCCATCCCCTTACTTTCAGTCTGTATGTGTCTCTAGGTCTGAAGTGGGTCTCTTGTAGACAGCATATATATGGGTCTTGTTTTTGTATCCATTCAGCCAGTCTGTGTCTTTTGGTGGGAGCATTTAGTCCATTTACATTTAAGGTAATTATTGATATGTATGTTCCTATTCCCATTTTCTTAATTGTTTTGGGTTCGTTATTGTAGTTCTTTTCCTTCTGTTGTGTTTCTTGCCTAGAGAAGTTCCTTTAGCATTTGTTGTAAAGCTGGTTTGGTGGTGCTGAACTCTCTCAGCTTTTCTTGTCTGTAAACGTTTTAATTTCTCCATCAAATCTGAATGAGATCCTTGCTGGGTAGAGTAATCTTGGTTGTAGGTTTTTCTCCTTCATCACTTTAAATACGTCCTGCCAGTCCCTTCTGGCTTGCAGAGTTTCTGCTGAAAGCTGCGCTGTTAACCTTATGGGGATTCCCTTGTGTGTTATTTGTTGTTTTTCTCTTGGTGCTTTTAATATGTTTTCTTTGTATTTAATTTTTGATAGTTTGATTAATATGTGTCTTGGTGTGTTTCTCCTTGGATTTATCCTGTATGGGACTCTCTGTGCTTCCTGGACTTGATTAACTATTTCCTTTCCCATATTAGGGAAGTTTTCAACTATAATCTCTTCAAATATTATCTCAGTCCCTTTCTTTTTCTTCTTCTGGAACCCCTGTAATTCGAATGTTGGTGTGTTTAATGTTGTCCCGGAGGTCTCTGAGACTGTCCATAGTTCTTTTCATTCTTTTTTCTTTATTCTGCTCTGCAGTAGTTATTTCCACTATTTTATCTTACAGGTCACTTATCTGTTCTCTTGCCTCAGTTATGCTGCTATTGATCCCTTCTAGAGTATTTTTAATTTCATTGATTGTGTTTTTCATCATTGCTTGTTTCGTCTTTAGTTCTAGTTCCTTGTTAAATGTTTCTTGCATTTTCTCTCTTCTATTTCCAAGATTTTGGATCTTCTTTACTATCATTGTTCTGAATTCTTTTTCAGGTAGACTGCCTATTTCCTCTTCATTTGTTAGGTCTGGTGGGTTTTTATCTTGCTCCTTCACCTGCTGTGTGTTTTTCTGTCTTCTCATTTTGCTTATCTTACTGTGTTTGGGGTCTCCTTTTTGTAGGCTGCAGGTTCATAGTTCCCATTGTTTTTGGTGTCTGTCTCCAGTGGCTAAAGTTGGTTCAGTGGGTTCTGTAGGCTTCCTGGTGGAGGGGACTTGCCTGTGTTCTGGTGGATGAGGCTGGATCTTTTCTTTCTGGTGGGCAGGCTCACGTCTCGTGGTGAGTTTTGGGGTGTCTGTGGACTTATCATGATTTTAGGCAGCCTCTCTGCTAATGGGTGGGGTTGCATTCCTGTCTTGCTAGTTGTTTGGCATAGGGTGTCCAGCACTATAGCTTGCTGGTCGTTGAGTGAAGCTGGGTGTTGGTGTTGAGATGGAGATCTCTGGGAGATTTTCGCCATTTGATATTACGTGGAGTTGGGCGGTCTCTTGTGGACCAGTGTCCTGAAGTTGTCTCTTCCACCTCAGAGGCACAGCACTGACTCCTGCGTGCAGCACCAAGAGCCTTTCATCCACATGGCTCAAAATAAAAGGGAAAAAAAGTAGAAGGAAGGAAGGAAGGAAGGTAAAAGAAAATAAAATAAAGTAAGGTAAGATAAAATAAAGTTATTAAAATAAAAAAATAATTATTAAAAAAAACTTTTTTAAAGTAGAACAACAACAACAACAATAAGAAAAATGGATGGATAGAACCCTAGGACAAATGGTGAAAGCAAAGCTATACAGACAGAATCTCATACAGAAGCATACATGTACACACTCACAAAAAGAGGAAAAGGGGAAAAATAATAAATCTTGCTCTCAAAGTCCACCTCCTAAATTTGGGATGATTCGTTGTCTATTCAGGTATTCCACAGATGCAGGGTACATCAAGTTGATTGTGGAGATTTAATCCGCTGCTCCTGAGGCTGCTGGGAGAGATTTCCCTTTCTCTTCTTTGTTCTCACAGCTCCCGGGTTCAGCTTTTTTTTTTTTTTTTTCTTTTTGCGGTATGCGGGCCTCTCACTGTTGTGGCCTCTCCCGTTGCGGAGCACAGGCTCCGGACGCGCAGGCCCAGCGGCCATGGCTCACGGGCCCAGCCGCTCCGCGGCATATGGGATCCTCCCAGACCGGGGCACGAACCCGTATCCCCTGCATCGGCAGGCGGACTCTCAACCACTGCGCCACCAGGGAGGCCCCCCGGGTTCAGCTTTGGATTTGGCCCCGCCTCTGCATGTAGGTCGCTGGAGGGCATTTGTTCTTCGCTCAGACAGGATGGGGTTAAAGGAGCAGCTGATCTGGGAGCTGTGGCTCACTCAGGCTGGGGGAGGGAGGGGTATGGATGCAGGGTGAGCCTACGGTGGCAGAGGCTGGCGTGACGTTGCACCAGCCTGAGGTACGCTGTGCGTTCTCCCGGGGAAATTATCCCTGGATCCCGGGACCCTGGCAGTGGCAGGCTGCACAGGCTCCCCGGAAGGGAGGTGTGGAGAGTGACCTGTGCTCGCACACAAGCTTCTTGGTGGCGGCAACAGCAGCCTAAGCGTCTCATGCCAGTCTCTGGGGTCGGCGCTGTTAGCCGCGGCTCGCGCCCATCTCTGGAGCTCCTTTAAGCAGCGTTCTTAATCCCCTCTCCTTGCACACCAGGAAACAAAGAGGGAAGAAAAAGTCTCTTGCCTCTTCAGCAGGTCCAGACGTTTTCCCAGACTCCCTCCCGGCTAGCCGTGGCGCACTAACCCCCTGCAGGCTGTGTTCATGCTGCCAACCCCAGTCCTCTCCCTGGGTTCTGACCTCCGAAGCCCGAGCCTCAGCTCCCAGCCCCCACCCGCCCTGGCGGGTGAACAGACAAGCCTCCCGGGCTGGTGAGTGCTGGTCGGCACCGATCCTCTGTGCAGGAATCTCCCTGCTTTGCCCTCCGTGCCCCTGCAGCTGTGTTCTCCTCCGCGGCCCCGAAGCTCCTCCCATCCGCCACCCACAGTCTCCGCCCACGAAGGGCCTTCCTAGTGTGTGGAAACTTTTCCTCCTTCATGACTCCCTCCCACTGGTGCAGGTCCCGTCCCTATTCTTTTGTCTCTCTTTATTCTTTTTTCTTTTTCCCTACCCAGGTACATGGGGAGTTTCTTGCCTTTTGGGGGGTCTGAGGTCTTCTGCCAGCGTTCAGTAGGTGTTCTGTAGGAGTTGTTCCACATGTAGATGTATTTCTGATGTATCTGTGGGGAGGAAGGTGATCTTCGTGTGTTATTCTTCCGCCATCTTCCCCCACTGTGTCTCTCGTGCCTGTTTTAAAGCATTTTACTTATCCCTCAGGATTCCAGATGAGTTGCTGTTTGGCTCCACGATGCAGACTGGCTTCGGAGGGCTGCATTAGAATCCTGTGGATGTGCACTTGGGTAGGAATGAGGCTGGACTGGATAAGAGCACTCATGGGCACTGCACAGTTTACCCAGAGCCTGTTTTTTTCCTTTGCTCATTTTTAATGCCAGCCTATGGTGGTGGGATGGGTGTATTGCTATAAATTAACGGCCATATCTCATACTTCTTATTCTCAAGGTGTAATTCAAAGAACTGTCACAAGAAATAGCAAAGCTACATATTCTTCTTTATAGTAATCGCCATAAAAGAATCCCAATTACTTTAAATTACCATAAAATGACTTCAAAATCACCCCCAGCCCTGCTGCCCTTGATTTTCTTGCAATTAGTTCAAAGGGCAAGAGATGGAGTAGTAAGTTTTGGGGTATATAATATAGCAGTTACATTTTTCATGATCAAGGAACTTTTAGTTTACAGCTCCTTTCCTTTAAACTAATTCATTGAAGGGGACAGTAATTCTAGGTCCGTTCCCTTATTCTGCTGACACTCAATTTCTGGGACTTGGACATATTTCACTTCTCTTTTTATCTTTAAAATATTTACAACTCTAAAACCTTCACAAATGCTTGGTTTTTATGTGATAAACTGTAACTGACTGGTATTAGCCCAAGGGATTTAGCAGTGCCCAAATCCTGCCTTGGCAAAGCCACTCGTCTTCAGGTGGCCCCGATGAAGATGGACCCCCATAGTGGACAATTACAAAGGCAAATACTCTTTGGGTCCATATGTCCGATCTCCCAATGCAGGAATCTTTGTTAAACGAGGCTGTAACAGAAGGCTTCTACTGGAGGTTTGAAAACATTTTTTCTTAACCCTAAAATTAAACCCTAATTTTACCATCAACAGATGAGCATAAGAGGAGCACCCAAAGGAATCAGAGCATCCACCCATGTTTAGGTAAATGAAGTGAGTGATATGTCAGTGACTGCCCCAATGGGAAATGCTCTACACAGAGTGGAGTGGGTGGCCCCATGGGTTTAGGCACCTTGGAAGGTTGAATTACCTTCAGTGCAATGCTTCTTCCCATTTGATAATTGCACATAGAGATATCAAGTTCTAGTACAAATTCAGAAACTCGTTCCAGGCATCCATCTATTCTTCCACTGATCCATTTGTCCCTCCATCAATCCGTCCATCCAATCTATCAAGATAAAAAAAGTGGGAAGTGATGGTGTCTGTTTATCCTTCTCTGACTATAATAGGTGTTCTGGTGTCTTTTCCACTGTTTCTCCCCAAAGCAGTCATGTACAGCAATTGCCTTAGAAATTACAAATGTATTTTTGAAAAGTGTATTTTAATGGGAGACAGAATGGATGGTGTGGTGCAAAGAGTACTAGATCAAATAAATTTATCCAAAGGCATTGTATCCCCCAACTGCAAATCACTTGATTTTCCCCTATATTTTGAATGTTAGACATATCCATGGATGCAGTTTTTAATAGTTACTTTCATTCTTTTTTACTCTAGACCAATATGAAAAGCATATGGAAATGGTCTATCAGTTTAAGGTATTTTTCTCCCCTTAATGGAACAATTTTAGAAAATTTCAATGGATGTTTCTCCTTAGATGTTATGAAACACCTAATCTGATGCAAGTTTGTCCCAGGATAGGTGCTTTTTCTAGGTACTTCCTTGGTCATGCTTTCCACCCCTATATTTTGATGTCCCAAATCTGCTAAAAACTCTTGCTGAGAATGTTTCTAACACTGCCATTACTTAGAGTTGACTTTCGTCAGGAAACGTTCACATTTGATTATCTCTTATCTCTGTTGTATAGCCAGCCTCTTCGTGTCAGCTGAATGCTTCTCTTTGGTCTGTATCCTGGTCTCTTGATCCTCCCTCATTGCTGTCCAGCCACCATACTATTTTTCTTTTCTACTAGCCTATATACAATGTCTCCTTTTCTGCACTTAACACTTAACCAGTTACCCAATTTAATGTGACTCTGGTCCCATTGCTTCACTGAAACAGCTCTTTCTAAAGTCACTACGAATTTTTTTTTTTTTTTTTGCGGTACGCGGGCCTCTCACTGTTGTGGCCTCTCCCGTTGCGGAGCACAGGCTCTGGACGCGCAGGCTCAGTGGGCCCAGCTGCTCCGCGACATGTGGGATCTTCCTGGACTGGGGCACGAACCCACGTCCCCTGCATCAGCAGGCGGACTGTCAACCACTGCACCACCAGGGAAGCCCTCATCATCTTTTTATAAACTCATTCAACATTTATTCCACAAATATGTATGAAATGCTATTATGTGCCAGGTGCTGTTTTTAGTGCGAGATATACATTATCAAATAAGTCCACATCCAATCCATCACCCAGTCCTGTCAGTTTTACCTCTTATGTATAACCTACTGCCTCCATTTCATCCCTTCTACTCCAAGCGGTCACCACCTCTCACTATACTGCAGTCACCTTCTATCTAGTCTAGCTGCACAGCTGCTGGAACAGACTTTCCAAAGGCTGACCATATCACCCTAGCCTACCTCTACTTCCTGTTCTTGTTTAAATCCCCCAGTGCTCTTGGAATTAAAAAAAAAAGTCATGAGTGTGACTTGCTGGCCATGACTGCTTCCACTTGCCCCTCCTACTCCAGCCACTTTCCATCCCTTTTGCCACACATTCTTGGAATATTGTTCCCTCCATCTTTTGTATAACCTCATTTCATAGCCCAGCACCACCCTCACTAGTATAGAGACACTTCCCCTGCCTCCCTAGACTAAATCTAATGCCATTACTCTACAGTCTCGTGGAGCAAGGCCACATCTTTATTTTCTCCCCATAGCATCTGCAATGCTTAGTACAGTGCCTGGCACATATTCGGTATTCATCAATATTTATAAATGAACAAATAATAGCTTCTTACCTCATTTTTATGAAAGTAAATTACCCTGACCTTTTGCCCATTTGCTCATCATAATGGAATTCTTTGGATTGCCAGGGCCTTTGCTGACACTTTTCTTAGGCTCTACCTAGACTATTTGTCCCTGAAGTGACCTTTTAGCCAGTTATATGTAGGCACTGTCATATTTGATTATTTAAGATGCAGCAGAGAACATCAGACTATTAACACTAAACCAAAGCTAATCATTGGGGGATATGTAAATTAACATCAATTACTTGCATTTATCAAAATTTTCATTTAAACACATAGTTGAGATGTACACAGTTGCATAAATTATTTTAAAAAGCGATATTCATAGGAGAAAACCTTGTAATTATGCTGGAAGTGGAAAGATGACTGTCAGAGAAGAAGATGGAACTATTTATGTTTCTTAAAGTAATTTAGAAAAGTGCCCATGCAGTTCGGTTATGGTCTTGTGACTCCGCCAAAGTCAGATGCTAAAACTTGACATGTTTGAATTCATATTTTGTCTCCTCTTCCTTATACTGCCTGCTTCCTGCAGTGCCTTTGAGAAGTAAAGTGGAGAAAAAAGTGGGTCAGGCAAGAGTGTGGAACCTGGATAAGCCACCAAATTAAAAATGAATTCAAAGATTAATAAAAGTTAAAAAAAAACTCACCTGCTCTGATTACCCATAGGTGACATGCATTGGCCACATGATCTTGAGAAGACCTCTTTACTTCTTAATAAAATGGGATCAGTAGTATATGGCAGGACTATTCACAATAGCTAAAATATGGAGGCAACCTAAGTGTCCATCGACAGATGAATGGACAAAGAAGATGTGAAATGTATATATATACATATGTACATATATATAATGGAATATTACTCAACCATAAAAAAGAATGAAATAATGCCATTTGCAGCAGCATGGATGGACCTAGAGATAATCATACTAAGTGAAGTAAGTCAAAAAGAGAAAGACAGATATATCACTTATATGTGGAATCTAAAAAAATGATACAAATGAACTTATTTACAAAACAGAAATAGGCTCACAGACATAGGAAACAAACTTACGGTTACCA
Source organism: Mesoplodon densirostris (assembly GCF_025265405.1). Taxonomy (NCBI): domain Eukaryota; kingdom Metazoa; phylum Chordata; class Mammalia; order Artiodactyla; family Ziphiidae; genus Mesoplodon; species Mesoplodon densirostris. The sequence continues at coordinate 99,339,562 of NC_082663.1, read as the reverse complement.
AAGGGGAAAGGGGGAGAGGGATAACTTAGAAGTTTGGGATTAACATATACACACTATTATATATAAAATGGATAACAAACAAGAACGTACTGTATAGCACAGGAACTATATACAACATCTTAAACTGTAATGGAAAAGAATCTGAAAAAGTATATGTGAATATATACATATACATATACATATATATACATATATATAAATGAATCACTTTGCTATACACCTGAAACATTGTAAATCAACTATACTTCAATAGAAAAATAATATACGGCAGGAAGGATTAAACGAGGTAATATATGTGAATGCTCTGTTGAACCTTATACCACACAGTTAGCTCATATGAAAAATTTTTTTATTATTGTAATTAACCTGGCCTCCTGACTTCTTGGGATTCCTTATGTCTAAGACTTTTTGAAATGGCAAACAGTTTTTAATGAGTTCTATGTGCTAAACACAATTCCAAGTACCTTATAAATATTCATTTAATCCTTGTGTCAACTTTACCATGAAATAATATTATGATAACCCTCATTTATAGGTTAAGAAACTGAGGTAAAAGGAAGTTCAATATCTTGCCAGAGATTAAAATCTCATAACTAGGAAGCAGTGGCTTATATTTGGAAAATAATGGCCTCATTCTAGGAAATTCCACATCTTAGCTAAAACTTCACCTTTTTAACTTACCCTTCACCCATAAGGCATGTACTACATGTCTGAGGTTTAACTCTAGGAAGAAAAATTCTTTTCTCCATTTTCCATTTGAGTGTCCCACTGGAGTGTCCCACTGGTTTCACTTTGTATCTCAGGTCAGTGCTGTGATACATGTTCTTACTTCAAGATAGGATTTACTGTTCTACTTTATTTTCCTTTCAGGATACCATGCTAGAGTGCTTTTGAAATTTTGTTATTCTCTGCATCAATGATTTGTCCTTTGAAATAGAGAAATAACATTTGTCATCCTGACATTTGGAAATCTGGATTATGCCATTTGTTCCTTTTTAACCTTGTTTTAGGTAGTAAATAAGGCAAACTATGGAGCTACCTTGCTTAGAGGTGAGATGTTATCCCTAATAAGAGTCTCTTGGTGTTGGCATGTTGTACATAGAAGATTTTTTTTCCAGAACATTCTACCTCATGCAGAAATGCTTTCCTTTTTGTAGATTTTTTTTTTCTGCCTTCTTCTTCCTTCTTACAGATGGCAAGGGATTCAGTTTAGCTGTTGAGGCCTTAGATAGCTCTTCTGACATAATAACCAGAGTATATTTATTAATCTCCATTATTTCCCTAAGGTGATTTTGAGGATACAAGTCTCAGAACTAATGATTTGATCTGACTTTTAGGATGACAAGATTAAATTACCTCTGAATAATCTTTGCTGTATAGGCCAAGGAGTTGTTTCATATATATATGTGTGTCTATTTCAAATTTAGCAGATAGTTTTAAGAATTTCTCAGCCTAAATTTGAGTAGATTTTGAGTCTCAAAGCAAAATCCTACAAATGTGGTTAATAGAACGGTAAATTTTTTTTTCAATGCTATTTTGAACTATTGTAATAATCATATTTTTAGTTAAGTAGAAACATGTTTAAGAATGGGAAATGTTCAACTTTGTCAAATTTTCTAATTCTGTCTTGTGCTTTGGATACTCTTGAATTATGCTATATTTGACCTGATTAAGCTGAATGTAATAGAAGGTAATTCTTTCATGTTTTATATATAAAATCAGTGGGAAGCAATGAGAGATAAATAATATCTTGCTCTTTTAGACTTTCTGAGGATGTAAACTGGGGTTACCAAATAAATATAGGACACCTAGTTACATTTGAATTTGAGGTAAACAGTGAATATTTTTAAAACTATAAGTATGTACCACATATCACATGGGACATGTTTATACTTTAAAAATTTTTATTATATAGCAGGGGGCCCTGTATTTTTATTTGCTAGATTTGGCAAACCTGCCCTAGTTCCATCCTAGTTCTATTTAGAGCTAAGAATTTTATCATTTCTAAAAGTCAAATTGACCCCAAAATGGGATTTTAAGCCATTGTGAAAATAATCAGATAAATAAATACATAAAAGAGGCCCATGCAAAGATTGTGATTAATTCAGTTTGTCCACTTAAGACCCATAAGGAAGAACAATAAAATCACCCCTCCCCCCCATGCTAAATCTGTCCTGGAGATAGGCTAGCAGGCTGGGAGCGGAGGCCCCTAAGCCTTATCATAGAAGCACAGCTACCCCACCGGCTCAGTTCTGCCACTCTCAGAATGGATCAGCCTTCTTTATTGATAGCCCTGTTACACAGGATGTGAAAGCAGCCCAGACAACATACTGCTGCTGGAAAATTCTGTATCCAGTGCACTTCCTTCCCCTTGCTCCCCTGCTTTCTTCCTGTCCTGCCTTTTGTCCGTCCTTGCCCTATACAGGTAGATTCTGCAACAGCCATCAAACACTGTGGAGGAACCATGCTTACATAATCCACTCCTCAAACTCATCCCCAATACTTAGCACAATGTTTTGGAACTTGTAGATATTAAAAAATTATTACACAAATCAAAATGCTGTAATCCTATCACAGCAAGTGCCGAAAAAGTGTTTAGATTCTGTTTGGGACGTTAGATTAAAAAATATATATATAGTTGAGAAAATCCTATTTGAAAAATGTTGTTGACTGGGTTTATCATGGTATTTTCTGTAATTGCATTGACCTCTATCATGGGAATGGGTCTTTGCTACGAACTAAATTGCCAAGCCAATCCCTTTCTAATTTATGTAAACAATAGTATTATTAAAACCATGATAAATACACCCTTTCCCTCTTAAATACATATTAATGTGTGTGAAAGTCCCTTCATCAGGGATAAGAATTAAGGTGAAGTCTATTTAATTTAACTATTGTTTGTTTGTTTGTTTAAATAGGATACTTTTACAAATTTTCCAAGCTTTTTCAGTTTCTCCAGTTTTGGCCTAATCTATTGGAAAAATAAACTAAAAGTAGCCTTTATATTAAAAAAAGTATAATTTCATTTGGTGCATCTTATTTCACTCACTTTTTTGGTGATTCATAGTGTGCATCTTTCTGTGGCTAAAACAATGTGTTGTTTGTCTGATCTTTGATCCAGAAATGCAAATAGAGCACATAAGATGAGCACACGCACAAACACACACAAGCATTCTTTTCCGTTATAGGTTATTACAAGTTATTTAAGATTTTTTTCCATTATAGGTTATTACAAGATATTGAATATAGTCCCCGTGCTATATAATAGGTCCCTATTATTTATCTATTTTATATATAGTAATGTGTATGTGTTAACCCCAAATTCCTAATTTATCCCAATCCCCCTTTGGTAACCATAAATTTGTTTTCTATGTCTGTGAGTCTACTTCTGTTTTGTAAATAAGTTCATTTGTATCATTTTTTTAGATTCCACATATAAGAGATATCATATGATATTTGTCTTTCTCTTTCTGACCAAACTTCAGTACTCTTAATTCCATCTAGGGAGCTGGGTACCAGGCAGGCTTTTTTCTCCTGCCTTACATACATCCCATCAACAATATCATTGATCCAGATACTGAAATCATCTATGACTCTATGTTGAAAAAGAAAACATTGTTGATGGAAGAAGAAACTTCTTAGAAAACTGAGTCTCCTTTTTGGCTCCAGAAAATGGCTGACCACGTACTGAGAAAACTTGAACTAAGAAAAATATGTTCAGAACACTGACAGTTCAGTCAGGATTGTTATTCTAACAGAAAAATATTTGACCTCTAGGCAAGGGCTTTGACCCTGTGCCCTTTCCTCCAAATAGGCTGTCTGGCTGTCAGACACTCAGATAACTTTTTCCATCCTGTGACAGCTTCTACACTGGAAGTGACAGTCTGCCTACAGTGGGACAGCATGTGGCCTCTTGGTGGAGTGTAGCAGAGGGGAGACGTCACTGGTTCTTTAAGGCTCTCATATGTGACTGGTTCAGTTAATAGTGAGAGTAGGGTATATTCAGGAACTCCTCAGGGACCAGAGAGTTCATGACAACACACTTTTGTTCAAATCAGCTGAGGTATGGCAAGCAGAGTATTCTTCGATTTTAGTTATTCTCAAATTCCTTCTCACAAGGTTACCTTATGCTGGACACCTGGGTGAGTAACGTTTCCATCTCATTTCCTCACATATCGAAGACCTAGGAGGTCTTTTTTTTTTTTTTTTTTGCAGTACGCGGGCCTCTCACTGTCGTGGCCTCTCCCGTTGCGGAGCACAGGCTCCGGACGCGCAGGCTCAGCGGCCATGGCTCACGGGCCCAGCCGCTCCGCGGCATGTGGGATCTTCCCGGACCGGGGCACGAATCTTCCCAGACCAGGGCACGAACCTGTGTCCCCTGCATTGGCAGGCAGACTCTCAACCACTGCGCCACCAGGGAAGCCCTAGGAGGTCTTCTTAATCTAGCAAGGGTGAGGGAAGTAGAGGTGAGTAGCTGAAAGAAAGAGCCATTATCATGGCCAGTAGTCTATTGATTTCATTTTTGGACAGAAGTGTACCGCCATTCAAATGTTTTTGGATCCTTTCCTTCTTTAGGAAAGTATATGAATCTTTTTGCCTGGAATCATCATCCTTCTCAACGTATTTATTTGAGTGATTATTTTGTGCAAACCACAATGTTAGTTCTAACCTGAATTTTCCAATTTTTACTGGCACCGTCCTTAGGAAGCCCACATTCAAGCTTACCAGCTGAGCTGCCTTGCAGTTGTGAGGTACAGCACAGTAAAGGACAGAACGTTCACGACTGGAGACTGGGTTTCTTGTGGTGGTGCTGCCACACATTTACTCTTCATTCCTGAAGGAACTTAACTCTGAAGTTTGCCATCATTAACAGACAAGAGGGGTCAACTGAATGTTCCTTAAAGGGTCCTCCAAACCAACAATTGAGAGATGTCTGGTGACCTTTTCGTCAAAGGGCTTCTCATGATCATGAGAGTTAAGTGACCTTCCCGTCAGGTCCTTGTTTTGGTTTTGCCTTGTTCTATAGGGATTGTGCTGTGTCTGCACAACATTCACTTTCAAAAGATACACTCATATAGGCCATTTTTCAGTTGAGTCTAGAGGCAGTGTCTTCCAAGCATGATATCTGTGGCACTCTGTCAAGCTCTGAAGTGTCATATTACTCAGAATGGTCCACTTATAAATAGGCTGGGTTCAAAACAGACTTTTTTTTTTTTTAAATAAGCTAAGCCTCTCTGTGGTTTTAGGCTGCTCTCAAGTGTTTGTGCATTGACTCTATTTTTTTTCCTAGAGAATGGCCTTACTCTCTTTGTCTCTGGTTTGAATAAGAACAACAATAACAAATTGATGAGAGCTTCATTTGTAAAGGGAAGGAGGGGGCAGAGAGAAGGCTAAGGATGTGTGTGGGTGTGTTTGTGTGTGCGTGGGGAGCTTCAGGGAGGAAAAGCATTTGCGAGGTGTTTTCCTGGAGGGGCAGTTTCAGATCTGTTTTGGTGTAAATTGAGGCAGAAGTTTGAAAATAAGAAGCAACTTCATAAACGCTCACTCCCTGTATAAACACCTTGTTAAATCAATGCAGCATTTGGACCAATTTCGTTTTTCTAATTCCATGGTACACTTGGGAAAGCAGAAGGCGTTTTGCATTATGCAGAATCTGGTATTTGGTTATTTGGAGAAGGCTGCTTTACCTACTAGGTCACAGTAAATGACTACAGATGCTGAGAATATGTTGATGGTGTCAATGGTGAAGTCTTTGCCACACAGATTGTGAAAAATTACAGGAGGGCAGGAAATAATTTATTTTGCTAACAGTCTATTTCCCATCTGCAGTTTGTACCTGTTGAAGCTGGAAGTCTTTGCCTCCCCTCCTCAAAGTCCGTCTCCTTTCTTTGACAGACGTGCAACCCTTGAAGCCTTCAGCATTATTAACAGCAATGTTTAGAGTCCACTGGGGATTAATTTAATTTTTTTGGTGTGTGTTTTTACAATAGTTTCAAGATGCTGGAATGCAGATATAGTTCTTGTTAAAAAAAATAGTTTAGACAGGTTGATTCATTTAGCTACCCAGCAGGATCTGATAGCTTTTTCTAAAATTAAATTCTGAAGAAGAAAATCTAACAGACAACCCCATCCACATACACAGGCACATACCACACAAATATGTATACACAGTGTGGTAGTGACGTCCAGACCAAACAAGAGGTGCTTTCTTACATGGAAATTGATTGGGTTTTAATTAATTAATCATTTATTTATTTATGGCTGCGTTGGGTCTTCGTTGCTGCGCGTGGGCTTTCTCTAGTTGCAGTGAGCAGCGGCTACTCTTTGTTGCGGTGCATGGGCTTCTCATTGCGGTGGCTTCTTTTGTTGTGGAACACAGGCTCTAGGTGTGTGGGCTCAGGAGTTGTGGCGCATGGGCTAAGTTGCTCCGCAGCATGTGGGACCTTTCCGGACCAGAGATCGAACCCGTGTCTCCTGCACTGGCAGGCAGATTCTTAACCACTGCGCCACCAGGGAGGTCCTAATTAATTTTTAAAAGTATGTCTTAAACTTTGGTCCATTTTCACCTCGGATAAGCTATGATATGTTAAATAGATATTTCTATGACTTTGTTCTTACTGACCCTTTATTTCTCAATAATCGAACCCTTCAGATTCTAATGGAAATTAAGAGGTTGTTTATATGTTGAGGGTGGGCAGGTGTTACATTTTATTTTACATGTTGGTTTGTAGCTGATACAGTTAGAAAACCGCTTTGTCCTGTTTTTTCAAGCTGCATGGGAACTCCATTTCAATGCTGAAGAGGTAGGTAGAGTTATAAGTTATATGTGTTGTAGATAGGCTGATCATAAGTTATTCTTTTCTTATAGCTTTTCCAAGAACTCCTTCTGGAGGAGAGGCAGCAGGAGTGCTTCTGTCTTGCTGTTCTTGGAGCACACAGAGAGTGACATACTCAGGAAACAATGAAACTGTTTAATTTTTATACTTTCACCTCAGTTTGAAATGCAGGTGAAAGTTGCATTTTTATTTACGGCTTGAAGGATAGCAAGGCCTGATAACAAATCATAAAGAAAGATGGAAGCCTCGATAGCAAATTTTATGTTCAAATGTCATCATTTGTCCCATATCAGTGGCTAAAAAAAGGAGAAAAACCTTGAATTTGTGCAATACTCCAAACTTGAAACATAGCTGAAATTGCGCTGTGCAGTGGGCCATTCAAAGCGCACATGCAAAGACCTGGGCTCTTCTCTGGTTCAGCAGTTGTCCTGTGTACACTCTGGAAGCCTAGAGACCATTCTGTGTGAGAGTTAGCTTTCCAAGTGGCCTCCCTCTTGCCTGACATCTCGCAGTCTCAAAAGTGCCAGTCTTGTCGCAATCTTTGTATGACGTAGACAAGGAGAGACTTTGAGTAGAAAGACTGTTGCCATAGGGAGGTTGCTCTGATCTCAGAAATCTGCAAGCATGTCAAACTTATACAGAAAAATGTTTTTATCTATTACAAAGTTTTTCCCTAATACCCTGTGCCTCTGGCCATATGAGGGATCACACTTTGCACAGAAAGGCGGGGGTCAAAAAGAGAGCTAAGGGTATTGAATTAGTGCATTTGGTGGTATGGAGGTTAGAGGGCAAGCAGCCTCAAGATTTCTCACGGTCACCTAATAGCATTAATGCCCTGTAAAAATAACTCAATTTTGAGCAGCTAGACTCCAGGCCTATAATGAAGTAGGGACCTTTATACTGAGCATTCCATTTTTTTTTAATATATGAAAATTTATTTATATGCATATAAAAAGAACCTTCAAGTCTGTGTCTTTTCCTCTTTTCCTCTCAGAAATAGCATCTACTCAATAGGGGCTCTTCGCTACTTAGAAGTTTGATGTTATTTACTTATTTATTTATATATTTTTAAACTTTTTATTTTATATTGGGGTACAGTTGCTTAACTGTACAGTTGTGTACATCTATGATATGTGTAGTGGAAAAAAGAGTGAACAGGGAGTGGCAAAGCAGACTTCTAAAATATTGGGACAATTATGTAAATAGCTTACAGTTGTGTTAGTTTCAGGTGTATAGCAGCGTTGGGCCCGCTTAGTACTTGGATGGGAGCATTCCATCTTAATTCCTCATAGCTATTTTTTTTCCTTCCTCCAACCTCCAAATACTGCTGTGTACCTTTACCTGCCATCTGCAACACACAGAAACACAAGAAGACAGCCCTCAACCCCTATTTCTGTTTGCAGTTGGAGATCTCACCAGGTTTGCTAGCTGCTGTTCATTACCTCCCTTCTCTAAAATGTTACCTGATGATAGTTAGATGTGTGACCCATTTCTCAGCGTGGCTGCCTTACACAAGCTTGTATGTCACATAAAGATGTAATAGACACTGGAGAAAATATTCTGGGCTGGAGGTCCTTTCAAATATTGTCATAAACAGGGTTACTTTCTCTATTTGAAGGAATGGCAATATTAGACAATATTAGACAAAGATGGTTGGAGATTAAAAGAAGGACACAGGATAAATAAAACATGGCTGCTTCTTAAAACAGAGAGATATCTGAATGATTAAAAGTAAATGAAAATAGGTCTTCCCTGGTGGCGCAGTGGTTGAGAGTCCGCCTGCCAATGCAGGGGACACAGGTTCGTGCCCCGGTCCGGGAAGATCCCACATGCCGCGGAGCGGCTGGGCCCGTGAGCCATGGCCGCTGAGCCTGCGCATCCGGAGCCTGTGTTCTGCAACGGGAGAGGCCACAACAGTGAGAGGCCCGCGTACCGCAAAAAAAAAAAAAAAAAAAAAAAGTAAATGAAAATATTGGGTTGGCCAAAAAGTTCATTCGTGTTTTTCTATAATATCTTCTAGAAAAACCTGAATGAACTTTTTGGCCAACCCAACATTTTCAATGTTAATTTTTGTGGCTATGATGTAGTAAACTAAGAGACAGTGTCTAAACATAGACATTGGAATCAGATGACCTGGGCTTTTACCCAGTCCTATCTTTTATTTGCTGTGGGATCTTGGGCAAGTAATCCAGTCTCTTTGAACATTACCTTCTTTGATTTATAAATTAGGAATGGTTATTCAGAGGATCCTAATGCGATGATGCAAGTCTATATAAACATAGGTGTGTAAAAGTGTTGGATATCATTTATAATAGGTAGTGTCCAACCTTTTTTTAGAAATATTGCCTGCTTGCAAGTTGATTAAGAACCTATTAGCTATGATACGTGTAGTGGAAAAAAGAGTGAACAGGGAGAGGCAAAGCAGACTTCTAAAATATTGGGACAATTATGTAAATAGCTTGAATTTATTGATTTAATGCTAATTATTTTTAGCTTGAGTGAGTTTGTCAGACATATAATGGTTATATTAATATACCTTTGCTAGTTGGATTGGTTTAATTTTCCATGTAATTTTCAAGGCCGCATTGAACAGCCAATAGCTATCATATGGGATATTAGAGAACGTTGCCGTTACTTTACACTAAAGAGTTGTCATTTGGGGCAATGGTTTCAGAGAAAAGTGTAGCAATAAATGCACTGTTAGATTTATATTTATCCATTCCATTGGAAGAGATTCAAAAGGAAAGAAAAGAAAATGCACGTCAATAACCCTAATGAAGTCAGTTTTATTTCAATGATTTACACATAAAACTTCCATTCTTCATACTGTAATGAAGAGAGAATGGTAGCGACTCATTCTGCTAAAGAAGACTGTTGAAACTCCCGTGGTTGGAAACGGAGAAGCCACTCATCATTTATAAGTCTAGTGACCCGAATATCTTTGACCAGTATTCACGGAAACTAGTGCCCAAAATTCATTGCTGGAATATGTGAATTATTAATAAAGCTTCTGGAAATCCCCAGGTTTCAGGGAAGCATATGTGGCCAAGGAGAAATAAGGAGATATACAAGTAAACTATTTCTGTGACTCTTTATAAGGGGAGTTTTTAGAGAAGCCCATGGAAGTCTGTAATTCATCATGAGACACCAAGTAAGGGCACCCGGGAAATTGCTCTAGTGACCTCCAAGGTGCTGTGTTTACCATTCTGCAGCTCCCAGTTATGTGCAATGGCATGTGGCTGGATGCTGTAGGAGAAGGTGAAAGGAGCGTTCCTTTAGTTCACAATCACAGAGTGCTAGAAATCTGAGGGCCATTGACATCATCTGGTTTAAACTTCTCTTTTGGTGGATGAGGTGAATGAGACCAAAGTATTTGTCTGAATTCCACAAATACTTACTGCCCCAAGGAAACAGGTGGGGGTAATTAACAATTATTATATACTTGTTATTTTTCAGTATATTCTATACCACAAAGCTACATTTGGGTATTATATCTATTTCACAGATGAGAAAATTGAGGTTCAATAAAAATAAGAGGGCCTCCCTGGTGGCGCAGTGGTTAAGAGTCCGCCTGCCGATGCAGGGGATACGGGTTCGTGCCCCGGTCTGGGAGGATCCCATATGCCGCGGAGCGGCTGGGCCCGTGAGCCATGGCCGCTGGGCCTGCGCATCCGGAGCCTGTGCTCCGTAACGGGAGAGGCCACAACAGTGAGAGGCCCACATACCGCAAAAAAAAAAAAAAAAAAAAAAGAAAAAAAAAAAAAAAAAAGAAACTTTCATAAAATTCACTGGCTGATAATTTGCGGGAACTGAACCCAGAATGACCTCACCTTTCCACTATGTGAGAGTATCTCCTCAGGAGCAGAATTAATTGTGAGGAAGAAATTCACCTTGATTCTAAAGCATTGGTTTCTTTCTCTTTTGTACTATGATTTGCTGTGAAACTGTTGAATATGATTAGATGAGGTGGAAGAAATGATCCAAGAAGGAGACAGAAAGAAAAAAATTCTATGAAGATGGAGGCTTCCCTGGTGGTGCAGTGGTTGAGAGTCCGCCTGCCGATGCAGGGGACATGGGTTCGTGCCCCGGTCCGGGAGGATTCCACATGCCGCGGAGCGGCTGGGCCTGTGAGCCATGGCCGCTGAGGCTGTGCGTCCGGAGCCTGTGCTCCGCAACAGGAGAGGCCACAACAGTGAGAGGCCCGCGTACCGCAAAAAAAAATAATAAAAAAACAAAATTCTATGAAGATGAAGTAATATCAGTGCTAGGATGAAGAAACTGGTAAGTGCATGAATGTGATAAAGCAGAGTAAGAGAAGGAAAGTAAATTCACTACTTTGGGAGCCATGTAAAGATCTGAGAGCCTAGAAAATTAAGCTGTACCTTTACTGGAAAATACAGAAAACTAGACTACATGAAATCCTAATGATGCAAAAAGCACATAGAACTACAACTCTTAAGAGTTACTAGTGGTTAGTGTCTTTCAGCTGAGGACTCCAGAAAAAAGTAAGTTGACATGCCTCCCCAGGTACTGAGGTATAAATCTAAGCCATAAATGAGACCTGCTTAGACTCATTGTAACCACGAAGCAGTTAACTCCAGCTGGGATTGAAGGAACAAACAAAACATTTGTTTCCAAACTATGTTCCAAAGGAAACTTCAATAAGAAGGGAAGAGAGGCTTTGTGCTGAAATAAGCTTAGGCAATATACTCAGTGGAATTCCCTGGTGGTCCCTGGTGGTCCATTGGGTAAGATTCCACACTCCCAATTCAGAGGGTCTGGGTTCAATCCCTGGTTGGGGAACTAGATCCCGCATGCATGCTACAACTAAGAGTCCACATGCTGCAACTAAAGAGCCTGCATCAGTGGTCCCCAAACTTTCCTCTTTCATGGAAGACAGTTTTTCCACGGACAGGGAGTGGGGGTATGGTTGGTTTAGGCTGTAATGTGAATGATGGTTCAGGTGGTAATGCAAGCAATGGAGGGGATGGTTCAGGAAGTAATGAGAGTGACGGGGAGCAGCAGATGAAGCTTTGCTCGCGAGCCCAGCGCTCACCTCCTGCTGTGTGGCTCTGTTCCTAACAGGCCACAGACCGGTAGCAGTCCACAGCCTGGGGGTTGGGGACCCCTGTCCTGCATGCTGCAGTTAAGACCTGGCGCAGGCTAAGTAAATGAATATTTTTAAAAAAAATCTTTGCTCTTGGACAGTGTCAGTAAAGAAACCTGATATACTTTGTTTAGCCAGAATTTTCTGGAGAGATTTGACCATGGCACACTTTTTCAGTAACATATGTATTACTGTATGGAACAAAGTTTTTCAACATGCAGTACTTGAATACCTGGTGATATTCGTTGGCAGTCAAGTGATTTGATAGTTAAAGAGAAAAAAGTAAATATATAATTTTGTTTACATATATTTCAGTGTTTTGAAATAGAAGATTAATCACTAGATTTTCAGAAATTCCAGTATTTTCTTTTGTCTTATATGTGCTACATGTACTAAATTGATCAGTTCATCTTGATTTGAATTCAGTTATCAGAGAATAGTTTTGGTTAAAGTATTGGTACATCATTTGCTTATTGGTTAAAGTCAAGTTCACATTTTATTTTTACAGCTGTGCATTTTAGCCCCAATTCATGAAAAATTGATTAAAATGCTTTTTGTTTATTTATTTATTATTTATTTATTTTTTGCGGTACGTGGGCCTCTCACTGTTGTGGCCTCTCCTGTTGCTGAGCACAGGCTCCGGATGCGCAGGCTCAGCGACAGTGGCTCACGGGCCTAGCCGCTCCGCGGCATGTGAGATCTTCCCGGACCGGGGCACGAACCCGTGTCCCCTGCATCGGCAGGCGGATTCTCAACCACTGTGCCACCAGGGAAGCCCTAAAATGCTTTTTAAAAGCATAAATGTCATGCTAAAAATTATAAAGTAAGTGTATCATCTCAAAGTCATGTGGATATAGAACATATATCTATATGTTCTCAAAAATATTAATCAAGTGCAATAAGTTCACAGAAGCAGCCAAAAGAAAAAACTGCAGGTAAGAGATACAATGAACATTCAGATGGGTATGTGAGAATATTATTTCATAGGATCTGCAACTTATTTATTGCTAGAATTCTGTGAAATATCGACAAAAAGCCATATTTATTATGGTGCTATTTTCAAAGTACTGGTAAATCCGTCAAATCAATCCAGATTCTTCTAGAACAAGAAAAAAAATAAAATTAAGGGATTCCCTGGTGGCGCAGTGGTTGGGAGTCTGCCTGACGATGCAGGGGACACGGGTTCGTGCCCCGGTCCGGGAAGATCCCACATGCCGCAGAGCGGCTGGGCCCGTGAGCCATGCCACTGGGCCTGCGCGTCTGGAGCCTGTGCTCCGCAACGGGAGAGGCCACAACAGTGAGAGGCCCACGTACCACACACACAAAAAAATTTTTTTTTAAATAATAAAATAAAATAAAATTAAGCCTATTTGGAGAACTGCTGAGATCTCCAAATTGTCAGAGCACAGTGATCACAGCTTTGGGGACAAGAAAAGGAAGCAAAGGGAAATTGATGAAACTGGAAAGCTGGAGAAATTCCAAATCCTTGGGAGCTTTAAAAAAAGTTTACCTAAGAAATTATTAAATCTTGTTATTCAATCGAAGGAGTTAGTAAATTTACTGTGAGTTTTTTTTGTTTTAATTGAAGTATAGTTACTTTACAATATTGTGTTAATTTCAGGTGTACAGCATAGTGATTCAGTATTTTGCACATTATTATTCTATTACAGGTTATTACAAGATAATGGGTATAATACCCTGTGTTATACAGTAAATCCTTGTTGCTTCTGTTTTATATATAGTAGTTTTTATCTGTTAATTCCATACCCCTAATTTGTCCTTCTCCCCTTTGGTAACCACAAGTTTGTTTTCTATTTATGTGAGTCTGTTTCTGTTTTGTATATACATTCATTTGAATTAGATTTAGATTCCACATATAAGTGATATATAGTATTAGTATTTGTCTTTCTCTGACATTTCATCAAGCATAATATTGTCTAGGTCTATCCACATTACTGCAAGTGACAGTATTTCATTCTTTTTTAAAGCTGAATAATAATCCGTTGTATATATATATACCATTTCTTTTTAATACAATCATCTGTTGATGGGCGCTTGGGTTGCTTCCATGTCTTGGCTATTGTAAATAGTACTGAATACTGGGGTTGCATGTATCTTTTTGAATTACAGTTTTTGGTTTTTTCTGGATGTTTACCCAGGAGTGGAATTTTTGGATCATATGGTAGTCCTATTTTTAGTTTTTTAAGACACCTATACTGTAAGATTTTTTGATACTACATTCCTCAAAAAAAAAGGCATGAGTCCTGATATTGCCAAAAAGATGATAAACTAGTATAATTAATGTTGAGAAAGAAATTTACAATTTCTTTTTAGCTACAACTTATAATTTTAAAATCAAATAACACTGTTGGATGTTGCCTAATATCAAGGGTAAATGATTTAGAAAGGCAATTATCATATACTTACTAAATACTAAGCAGTTTCAGGTAGGTAACACCAGTGATGTGCTGACCATGGATACACTCTTGGTAAATATCCAGTGAGTTTATGGAGAAAAGTACTCAGTGACACACTGTTTTGATCATCATTAAATATAATGCCACAGAAAGATATTTTAAAATTGTAAATGATTATGTATTTGAGCTATGCTGCAGAGTAGTAAAAGTGTTCTGAGATTGGTATGGCAGAGTATAAGTCATTTGTACAGGAAGGAATAGCATTCCTGGGTGGGTAAAAGATTGCCTTGAACACCACGGAACAAACAGCTTTATCCACAGTAAGTGTTTCGTTGGACACAATTTCTTTCTCTTCTTTCAACAAAATTAAATAGTGAAAATTATTTATACAGTGACATTATTGTCAGTGTTCATACTTCTTTTCAGTGTGTTTGAGAAGAAATGGACAGATTCTATAGGACTGTTTTTTCACTGGAGTATTCTGGCTGTCAATGGGAAACAGGTACTCCCACCAGTTTTTGAAATGAAGATGATATAGAATATTTCTTCTTGATATTTATTATGCCAGTAATTTCAATGGCTTCTTCAAATGGTGAATCTTAGTGATATGTTTGAATCTTATAGTCTAAACTCAGTGCTTAAAAACAGGGCTTCTCTGGTGGCGCAGTGGTTGAGAGTCTGCCTGCCGATGCAGGGGACATGGGTTCGTGCCCCAGTCCGGGAAGATCCCACATGCCACAGAGCGGCTGGGCCCGTGAGCCATGGCCACTGAGCCTGCGCGTCTGGAGCCTGTGCCTCACAATGGGAGAGGCCACAACAGTGAGAGGCCCGCGTACCGCAAACAAAACAAAACAAAACAAAAAAACCCCCAAAAAACAGAAATAACGTGATTTTATTTTTTAAATGAAGGTATACCAAGATCTAAAATAAGACTAAATATGGAGCAAATGGCTCAAACCATGAATTTGACTCTTACTAGTGCTTGATGATTTTCTGCACTCATCAGAGAAAAAACATTGATAATATAACATGATTATATTTGACATCGATAACTAAATTCTATGACAAAATTATTTTCTAGGGCTTAATACAGTGTAGCAAATGGAAACAAATCTATTTGCTACAGTCTTCCAAATTAAAACATTTTAATGTGGTGTGGTTGCCAATTTATATTCTGAAGGAGCATTGAAAATTGTGTTTTATGTGAAATTTCTTCATAGTTTTTGGATCACTGTTTACCTTTTTCCCTAGAACTATCTAAATTTTCTGCCCTTCTGGATCACTTATAAGACTAAGAAAATAAATCAACCCAGTTGTGTACCTAACATATAACTAATTTTACTGCTCATCACTGACATTATGCAGAGATTTGGTGAAAGTTTAGAAAAAATATTTTCCCTACTGTTGTTAGGAAATTTATGAAAATATTAATTTCAATATACATTTTATTTTTGTAACTTAAAATTGTAATACTGAAAGCTTACATAAAATAGTGATATGGATGTTTGATGAATAGCTAGTACATGTTTTATAGATGAAATGTTTGAGAAACATCGATGTAGAGTATTTTAGAAAATGCTAGGTGAGAAACTCAAGGGTTTGGAGGTGTGGAACGGAAAGACAATTAGCAATGGAAATCCCATGGTTTCTAATACCAAAATTGAAATAAGAGAAGGTGTGAGTTAGATGCTCAGATAATTCTATAAAACAGAGTTCTGTTCATGAGGACACATGTGACTGAGAAAATACACTGGTGAAATACCACTGGGAATTGGGAAATAAGAAAGAATGGAGGGAGCAACACACTTTGGTGTTGATTCTTTTATTCATTCATCCAGTTATGAATAGACTATTTTCTGAAGCTGGAGAGGTTAAGTAGTTAGTTGATATAAAAATGAGTAAGGTGTCTGAGGTAAGACTAGAGCCTGTGTCTGTTGGAGTCATAACCAGTGCTCTGGACCTTTGGTGACTGCCGTTGACTGAATAATACAACCAGAACAAAACCCATTTTTTGGAGAAATATCATGAGTTGGATTTTGTGTGTGTAAAACCAAGGGTCTACGTGATATCTGCCTGGGATATCAATTATGCAGTTGGATATAAAGGTCTGTGGTTGAGAGGAGCTGTCTGAGCTAGAGATAACAAATGAGGTGTCACTGTATTACATGTAAATCCTGGAATCAATATGAATTTACCTAAGGAAAAAGTTGAGGGTGAAAAGAGAAGAGAGTCTAGAAAATTATACTTGATATTTAAAAGTTAGGTATAATCTTTTTTTTTTTTTTTTTTTTTTTTTTTTGCGGTATGCGGGCCTCTCACTGCCGTGGCCTCTCCTGCCGCGGAGCACAGGCTCCGGACGTGCAGGCCCAGCGGCCACGGCCCATGGGCCCAGCTGCTCCGCGGCATGCGGGATCCTCCCAGACCGGGGCACGAACCCGCGTCCCCTGCATCGGCAGGCGTACTCTCAACCACTGCGCCACCAGGGAAGCCCCTAGGTATAATCTTGATATTTAAAAATTAGATAGAGTAGAAGATGTTAGAGAAGACCAAGAAAGAACAATTAGTAAGATAAGAGGAGTGCAGTATCACAGAATTGAAAGGAAGAGAATGTATGAGAATGGCCAAATATGTGGAATTCTGCTGAGAAGTCAAGAAACATAAGGAGGTCAGTGTTCATAGCAGCACTGTTTACAGTAGTCAAGATATGGAAGCAACCTCAGTATCCATCAACAGATAAATGGGTAAAGAAGATGTGGTATATATATACAATGGAATACTACTCAGCCATAAAAAAGAAGGAAATTTTGCCCTTTGCAGCAACATGGATGGACTTGGAGGGCATTATGCTAAGTGAAAATAAGTCAGACAGAGAAAGACATACTGTATGCTTTGACTTATCTGTGGAATCTAAAAAATACAACAAATTAGTGAATATAACAAAAAAGAAGCAGACTCACAGATATAGAGAAGAAACTAGTGATTACTAGTGGGGAGAGGGAAGGGGGAAGGGAAAATATAAGGGCAGGGGAGAAAGAGGTACCAACTATTATGTATAAAATAAACTACAAGGCTGTATTGTACAACATGGGGAATATAGCCAATATTTTATAATAACTATAAATGGAGTATAAACTTTAAAAATTGGGAATCACTATATTGTATAACTCTAACTTGTACATAAACTATACTTCAATAAAAAAATTAAAAGAGTACTTTTACTTAAAAAAAAAAGAAAAAGGAGGGAAAATTCCACATTGTTCCTCTTCCCTTTTGTTTGTTTTCACACATCTGCTCCTGAATGTCACTTTTCTCTTTAAGAGGGGTGTGTGTGTGTGTGTGTGTGTGTGTGTGTGTGTGTGTGTGTGTTTGGGTGGGCACAGTTCAAGGGCTCATGGGATAGTTTTAATATTGAAATATGGATTTAGGAAAGAAATGAAGACAGGTATCCAAGTTATTCTATGGAACAGTGTAATGACATAACTGAATTCAAAAGCAAATTTTAAAGTCCTTGTCATAGATGAATAATAAGCCTGGTGATTTGACAAGGAAAGTGTTTAATTTTATTCTAAAATTATAAACAACTATACTGAGATATGATTTCATGAAGAAGTTTATTTTTAGAAAAAAATACCTGCTAAAAGCCCATTCCTGCAAAAATATTACATGGAAAATAAAGAAGAACCTTCTCTTTTTTGACCATTTTCCTACCTATGTGAATAAGGATTTATTTAATATTGTGTCATATTTTTAAAAATGATATTAATATTACAAAAGAAAGAAACGGTGGGGGAAATGGACCATTCTAATTCATTAGAAAGTTTTTCTCTTCTAATTAAAATACTTGGCTTCCTAATCAACACTTTTTTGAAACATAAAGCTTATATTATAGAAGCAGTATCATCTAGGTATTAGAGGTACAAATTGGAAGACCATTTGTCTGGATTCTTAATTACTGAGCCTGCTCTATATGGTACCAAAATTTATAGACTTAGCCAGAGTTGTTTTGTTGTTATACCCAAGATCTGTACAATTTATTTTTGATATGGTGGTTATGGTACTACATTAAATTATCTGTGTATCCATTCCCTAAAAAAGTAGAATGTGATAAACAAGTATTTTGGTTTCAAAACAAATCAATTCTGGTTAAATTTAAATGCAAAAGGTATTTGTTCAGAAGAATTAATTCATTACTTCCCTTATTCATCAAATACGCACTGAGCACCTACCAAAGGCTAAGCTCCACTCTGGGCTTAGGAGATAGAGCAGGGGACAAAGCAAAGTTCCACCCTCAGGAGGCTTATATTTCTACTTCAGAAGATGGACTCTAAACATATGTAATATTTTGAATGTTGAAAATTGATGGAAAGGACAATAAAGCAGGATTTGGACACTGGAATTGATGAGAAGTACATGAATTATTCTCAGAAAAACGTGAATAAGGAAGGCTTAGCAGTTATGGCTACAGCCAAAATCGTCTGGGAAGGATGCTGCTAACTCTGCCTTGGGAATTGTGAGCACTAGGACTCTGGGCATTGGCTTCTCTACCATGACCTTGCTTATGTACCTCACTCCAGAGTCCAACACAGGGCAGGGACCTCTGATGGCAGAGTGGAGATCTTGCATCCATATTGAGCTACTCCTTGTCACCATTTCTAGTGGAAGTCTGACTCTGTCACCCAACAGTCTTGGGTTTTCCCCAAATTGGGGATGCCAGGTAAAATACAGGATAACTAGTTAGATCTGAATTTTAGATAAATAGCAGTTAACTTTTTGGTATAAATTTGTTCAAATTTAAGTAAGTGTCCTTTATTTGTTTTTGCTAATTCTGACAACCCTACCCCAAAGAGGAAAGGTGTTTGGATGCCGAGCAGCTCCAAAATGACAAATGTCCATTAAAATCAGTTAAATGTGAAGATTCTAGGAAGACCATTACACAAAACCAGAATCATAGTACAGAGTAACAAGTGCTGTAAAAGGAGTGTATACAAAGATCTGTGGGAGAACATCTGAGAAAGCAATTTTTTTTTTCTGACTACAAGTTGGCTGGACATTTGGCCAAAGCTGCAGATTGGGGGTGAATTTTGAGCTGGGTTTCAAAATGAGTACAAATTGGCCAAGTAAGAAAACAGAAGGAGGGTGTATACCCAGAGAAAACCATAATTCAAAAAGACACATGCACACCAATGTTAATTGCAGCACTATTTACAATAGGCAGGTCATGGAAGCAACCTAAATGCCCATCGACAGGTGAATGGATAAAGAAGATGTGGTATATATATACAATGGAATATTATTCAGCCATAAAAAGGAACGAAATTGGTTCATTTGTAGAGACGTGGATGGACCTAGAGACTGTCATACAGAGTGAAGTAAGTCAGAAAGAGAAAAACAAATATCGTCTATTAATGCATATATCTGGAATCTAGAAAAATGGTACAGGTGAACCAGTTTGCAGGGCAGAAATAGAGACACAGATGTAGAGAACAAATGTATGGACACCAAGGGGGTAAGGGGGGCGGTGGTGGTGGTGGGATGAATTGGGAGATTGGGATTTACATATATACACTAATATGTGTAAAATAGATAGCTAATAAGAACCTGCTGTATAAAACTATAAAATAAAATTCAAAAATCAATCAAACAATAAAAGAAAAAAGGAGAAAGACTTCACCAGCAGAGAGAATGATATGGACCAAGGTGCAGAGTCATAAAATGACTCTCATGAGTTTGGAGTGGTTTGCATGAAGAACTTATGTGTATAAGGACTGACTGGAGACAGGTCTGGACAGGGAGCTTAGGATGAAGTTGGGAAGGGCTTTAAGTAGTAGAAGAAACAGGGATCCTTTGGATACGTTTGAATCAGCTGAGTTTTGAAAGCTTTAGCTATAGAAATACTATTCATGAATTTGATTATGGTTTTATATTTGTTAAAGCATCTTAAGTCTCCAAGAGAAAAAAAATACCTTAAGTTGCTCAGTTCTTATTAAAAGTGCGCTCGTTGGGTGGGAAGAGACTCTCAGTGTCTGGTACGTGGGGGCTGTGAAAGGATGACCTAAAGCCAGAATGAATAGTAAACCAGGGGGTGAATTACAATACTGGGTGTTGATACATGGTGAAAACCTGTGAGGCGACAGCAGGGCCTTTGGTATAGCTACTGAGATGGCAGTTAGGCTGGGTGAAAATGAATGGAGACAGAGAACCGCGGAGGTGATGAGCGAGTGAAGGTGCGTTAGATGTGCAAGTTAATGAGGTTATGGGTGAGTAAGTATAATGACTCTCCAGGACTTCTCCTTCAATGGCATGTTTACCCACTCTTCCTAAGCAACAGAGGGGAAAAGCTGAGCCCTTGAAATTGAATCATAGGTTTTATTCAAGGAGAAAGTGTGTTGTAGCAGAAGGCAGAGTAAGTGTTTTATTACTTTGAGATTTTTTATTCAGAGAGCAGACTCCTGTGGACTTTGGTAAATACTTGTCTGTAGTTTTTCAGGGGAAATCAGTAGGAGATGTTTGAACAGCTACGCATGAGAAGACAAATTCAGTTGTCACCCGGTTGGCTTATAGTTTGAAGACTTTAATCAAATAGAAGTGTAATGTCAAATTTACTTTTTCATGGCTTAAAATCATTTTCATCATATCAGTTTCCACTTCATTCGTCATTTCATTGGTTTTTAGATATATCTTAAGCATTTTGAGTCACATCAAGCCTGAAGACTTTGATACATCAAATGAAGTACTTTCCTAACCTCTTTAAAAAATTGTTTTGTGTATTCTGTGTCTTTGGGGTGTGTGTGTGTGTGTGTGTGTGTGTGTGTGTGTATATATATATATTTAATTTTACCTCTTTCTGAGTATATACACTACTGGAGGAAGAGAAGCCATAGACAAAACAATTAGCAGCATAATATTTTAAATGGCTTTTTAAAAGAGCTGCTGAGAAACTGTACTTGATTACTTACATGTTTCACTATTTTTAACATCTGCCTCTGCCTGTCACATTAATATGAATAATGGGGAGTTTGTGTACAAGCTTCTGAATAGGCCCTATAGTTGTTCACATAATAGATTTATGCCATTATGCTGTAGAAGATATATACAAATACATATGTATGTATTTACAAACATGCAATTCAAATGTGAGTTTTTGGAATTCATATTTTGTAAAGAGCCAATAATTAATATTTGAGCACAAGTAATGGGAGAATAGACTAACTAGAACCAACTTTGCCAAAGAGTAGGAAGTGTACATTGAAATAAGGGAGGATTAAATAGAGGTAAATGAAAAACTGAACACAGAAAGAGGAAATATTGAGAGTATTTGGTCAAATTTGATTTAGCTGAGTTTCTGGAAACAGACTTTCTTCTAAAGGAATAACATTGGAAAACTGCGGATAACAAGGGGAAATAGAACACCATTCTGAGGGTGCAAAAGGAAGGTCAGAAAAGCAGTTTTGTCTTGATAGAAAGAATTATAGCCACTAATGGCCAGGAATGACACTATCTTCTTTGAAAACCTGAGTTCTAGAACTTCCCTGACCATGGAGCAGAGAGTTCTGGAGATTAGAAAAGAGTTAGTCTATGTTAGATAAAACTTAATCCATTTCAGTAAAATTCTACAATTTCCCTGTGGAGATCCTGAATATCTTTTGGTATACTTATTCTTCAGTGCTTTGTCTTCTTTGATGCAATTGTAAAATAATATCTTTTCCTTTTAAGTTTTCTAGTTTCCTGCTCTTGTATAGACATGCGTCTGACTTTCATATATCTAGCCACCTTGTCCAGAGATCCAATAATTTTGTGTTTTTAAAATGTAGTTGATAAAATC
This sequence comes from Mesoplodon densirostris, assembly GCF_025265405.1. Classification (NCBI taxonomy): domain Eukaryota; kingdom Metazoa; phylum Chordata; class Mammalia; order Artiodactyla; family Ziphiidae; genus Mesoplodon; species Mesoplodon densirostris. Next base: position 99,317,380 of record NC_082663.1, on the reverse strand, counting down.
ATTTGCAAATAATAACAGCTTTATTTCCTTAATTGTAACCTGTATGTTTCTGATTTCTTTCTATTGTGCTAGTTAGGGTCTGTAATTCAGTATTGAATAGAAATAGTACTAATGAGTATTCCTGTACCATTCCTGACTTTTTAATTATTTTTAAAATTTTATTTTATTGTGGTAAGAACATTTAACCTGAGATCTACCCTCTTAACAAATTTTTAAGTGTACAATGCAGTATTGTTAACTATGGACACAATGCTGTATAGCAGATGTCTACTACTTATTCACATTGCTTAACTGAAACTTTATGCCCATTGATTAACAACTTCCCATTTTCTCCTCCCACTGGTCCTTGGCAACCATCATTCTACTCTCTGATTCTATGAGTTTGACTATTTTAGATACCTTATATAAATGGAATTATGCAAATATTTGTCCTTCTGTGACTGGCTCATTTCCCTAGCATAGTGTCCTCAAGTTTCATCCATTTTGTTACTTATTGCATAATTTCCTTCCTTTTGAAGGCTGAATAATATTTCATTATATGTATATACCACATTTTCTTTATTCATTTATCTGTCCATGGGCATTTAGATTGTTTTCTCATTTTGGCTACTGTGAATAGCGCTGCAACAAACATGAGCTTACTACCATGTCTTTGAGATCTTTATTTCAATACTTTTGAATAAGTACCCAGAAGTGGATCATATGGTAGTCCTATTTTTAATTTTCTAAGGAACCACCATACTGTTTTCCATAGCTGCTGGATAATTTTGTATTCCTACCAGCAGTGTATAAAGGTTCCAATTTCTCCACATCCACCCCAACAGTTGTTATCTGGTTTCTTTTTTTTTAATAGTAGACATCCTAAGTGTGAGGTGAAATCTCATTGTGGTTTTGATTTGTATTTTCTTAATGATTAATGATATTATGCATCTTTACATATACCTATTGGCCATTTGTATGACTTTTTTTGGAGAAATGTCTGCTTAAATATTCAGCCCATTCTTAAATTGGTTTTTAGTTTTTTGTTACTGAGTTATCAGAGTTCTTTATATTTTTTGAAAATGAACCCCTCATCAGATACATGGTTTGCAAATATTTTCACCCATTCCATAGGTTGAATTTCACTGTTTATTGTTTTGTTTGCTGTGCAGAAGCTTTCCAGTTTGATGTAGTCCCACTTTTCTATTTTTGCTTTTGTTGCTTGTGCTTTTAGTATCATATCCATGAAATCGCTACCTAGACCAAAGTCCCGCTGGGACAAGCTTTCCCCTGTGTTGTCTTCTGCAAGTTTTATAGTTTCAGGTCTTCATTTAAAGTCTTTAATACATTTTAAGTTTTTAAATCTACTTTGTATATAATGGAAGATGAGGATCCAGTTTCATTCTTTTGCATGTGGCTATCAAGTTTTCCCATCATCATTTGTTCAAGAGACTGTTTTTTTTCCCCACTGTATATTCTTGGCTACTTTGTTGAAAATTAATTGACCATATATGCATGGATTTATTTCTGGGCTCTCTATTCTCTTCCATTGAGCTTTGTTTCTGTTTTTATGCCAGTATCTTACTGTTTTCATTACTATAGCTTTGTAACATATTTTGAAATCAGGAAGTGTGTTGCCTTCAGCTTTGTTCTTCTTGATCAAGATTGAATTGGCTATTCAGAGACTTTTGTGGTTCCAATTTTAGAATTGATTTTTCTATTTCTGTAAAAAATGCCAGTGGGATTTTGATGTATTTGATACATTTGATACATGAACATTTTAACAATAGTATTTCTTCCAATCCATTAACATGGGATTTTTTAAAAATTTGTTTTTATCTTTAATTTCTTTCATCAGTGTTTTATAGATTTCAGTATGTAAGTCTTTCATGTCCTTAGTTAAATTTATTCTTAAGTGTCTTGTTCTTTTCAGTGCTATTGTAAGTGAGATTAGTTCCCTAATTTCCTTTTCAGGTAGTTCATTGTTAGTGTATAGAAATGTAACTAGTTTTTGTATATTGTTTTTGTATCCTTCAACTTTACTAATTTGCTTATTATTTGTAGCAGTTTTTTATGGAGTCTTTATTTTGTATATGTAAGATCATGTCATATGCAAACAGGACAGTATTACTTTTCTTTTCTCATTTAGATGGCTTTTATTTCTTTTTCTTGCCTAATTTTTCTGGCCAGGACTATATTGACTAGAAGTGGTGAGAATGAGCATCCTTGCTTTATTCCTGATCTTAGAGGAAAAGCATTCAGTTTTTTTACTGTCAACTGCAATGCTGGTTGTTGCCTTCTCGTATATAGCCTTTAATACAATGAGGTGATCTCCTTCTATTCCTAGTTTGTTGAAAGCTTTTATCATGAAAGAGTGTTGAATTTGCAAAGTGCTTTTTCTACCTCTTTTGAGATGATACATGATTTTTATCTTTTATTCTGTTAATGTGTATCATGCCAACTGATTTTCATATGTTCAACCATCCTTGCAACTCAGGGTTAATGTGTAATAGTCTTTTAATTTGGTGTTGAATTCAGCTTCCTAGTATTTTGTTTAGGTTTTTTGCATCTATATTCATCATGCGTATTGGCCAGTAGTTTTCTTTTTTTATGGTATCTTTATTGGGCTTTAGTGTCATGGTAATTCTATTCTCATAAAATAAGTTTGGGAGCATTCCCTTTTTCTTTTCAACTTTTTGGAGGAGTTTGAGAAAGTTTGGCATTAGTTCTTTAAATGTTTGGTAAAATTCACCGGTGAAGCCATCTGGTCCTGGGCTTTGCTTTGGGGAGGTTTTTAATTACTGATTCAATCTCTTTACTAGTAATTGGTCTGTTCAGATTTTCTGTTTCTTCATGATTCGGTCTTGGTAGGTTGTATGTTTCTAAAAATTCATTTCTTTCCTCTACGTTGTATAATTTGTTGGTGCATAATTTTTCATAGTAGTCTTTGTATTTTTGTAGTATTTGTGGTAATGTCTCCTCTTTCATTTATAATTTTATTTGAGTTCTCTTTTTACTTGGTTTAAATATAGCTAAAGATTTGTATATTTTGGTTATCTTTTTTAAAAATCAGTTCTTGGTTTCATCTTTTGTTGTCTTTTTAGTTTCTATTTAATTTATTTCCATTCTGATCTTTGTTATTTCCTTCCTTCTATCAACTTTGGGCTTTGTTTGTTCCTCTTTTCCTAGTTTCCTGAGGTATAAAGTTAGGTTGTCTATTTGAACCCTTTCTTTTCTCTTGATGTAGGATTTATCGCTATGGACTTCACTCTTAAAACTGCTTTTGCTGCATCCTGTAAGTTTTGGGATGTTGCGTTTCCATTTTAATTTGTCTCAAGATATTTTTAATTTCTCTTTTGATTTATTCCTTGAGCTATTATTCTTTGGTTGTTTAGTGGCATGTATAATCTCCACCTATTTGTGAATTTTTCAGTTTTCTTCTTGTAATTGGTTTCTACTTACACATGATTGTGGTATTACTGGGAGATGGGAACTTTTCTCCATTCGCTCTGAGCTGAGCCCTGAGTGAACAGCCATGGTAGTGCTTGCATGCCTGTTAACAACTGCTTCTTTGCAGTAGTCTTGTGGTTCTGTGGACACAAGGCTCATTGGTTTTCAGAACTAAGTGTTTTAGATGCCTGTCCCTTGGGTGGGAGTCTTAAAAATGGGGGTGCTAAATGTGGGACCAAACCCTCCACTCCTCAGGTAGGAGTTAGGAGTTAACTCCTGATTGTATGGTGCTGGGCCAGGAGTGAGGTTTATGGCAAGAATGTGTCTCAGCCTTTCCTACCTGTTTCCATACGGGTATTTTCTCATCTGCCTGATGTGTAGGAGTCTTTCAGCTAGCTTCTGGATTTCTTTCAAAGGAAATTACTCCATGTGTAGCTGTACATTTGGTATGTCTGTGGGAGGAAGGGAGTTCACCTATGTGACCATCTTGGTTGACCCATATTTTAAATTGTTATATCCTTTTGGTAAGTTGAGGCCTTTATCAATATGTAGAGATACTCTCCATTCTTAATAGCGCTGTTTTTCTTAAAGTGTATTTTATTTGATATTATAGGTAGTCCGGTTTTATTTTGGTTACTATTTTCCTGATAGGTCTTTTTCTATTGTTTCCCCCCAATATTTGTATGTCCTTTTGCTTTTGGTGTGTTACTTACAAGCAGCATTTATCTGTCAGTCTTCAACCTTTAATTTTCCAATTTAGTATATTTATATTGATTATAATTGTTGATATACTTGGGCCTATTTTTACCTACTTTACCAATTTATTATATAAGTTTGTTCCTTTTCCTATGTCTTTTTCACTCTATTACTTTTATGATTTGAGTTGATACTTAAACCTCTCTCCAAGTAAGAAAGGAGTTTAGCACTTTCTCTATCAATGGATTTCCCCCCGCAAACCCAAATCAGTGCCACTCCTCCCCTCTCTAAGCCACACCCCAAGCCTTCTACATATATACACATAAACAGTAGTTAAAAATAAACTTTGTTATTCTGGAGATTTCAGGGGTTTTTTTGAACTTTCAATCTCTGTTCTTTCAGGGTTGATGATCTTGGCCAAAGGATCCAACAGTTTTACTAGATTTACATCTTATCAGAATTGAAACCCTGTTTTTTAGAGTTGGTATGTATTATATAGCTTTTTTCACTTCTGATTTGTGTACTCTTGTGTAGCTGATTCCCTGAGGTTATTTATGCCACAGTTAAGTAAAATTGGAATTATAACCAGTATATTTTGTGTTTTGCTTTACATGAGGCACTTTGGATAGAGGGTACAAGTTGTCTAATTTTTTCTTCTTGTTGAGGGGGGTGGGTGTTAAACTTTATTGTAAACTTTTTTTTTAAGGTTAAAGTTTAAAATTTATTTCCTCATAATTTTTAAAATAACTGATCTTTATTTCAAATGTTAGAGAGATAGGCCAATTTGGATATAGGAATTCCTATCAACTCTCACCATTTGGAGAAATATTTACAGTTACTCAAAACCATTGGTATAGTTTAGATTCACAGCCCTTCTTAGGTCATTTTTGTTCACCAGTTCTGTAACACATTTAGTAAGCACTGGCATGGGCTTTTTTCAATATCATGACAATATTGAGGTGTTGACCTCCATTACTTTGTTGAATTTTCCACTTTTCATTATCTGGTACTCTCAACCCTGTGGATCCTAAAATATGATTTTGTCTGCCCTTTAAGACACCTTTGTCTAGAGTGAACTCATTTTATTACCTTATCTCACAACTGATATTTTAAACTGAGTTTTCTGTTATGTCTGTTTATTAAGCAAATATTACCACCACAGAGACTAAGTTACCCTAAAAGTGTTTGGATTGCAGATTCTTAAAATTCTTTCAGAAAATATTTACTGAGAATATGCCATGTGTCAGACTTTGCCCTGGTAGTGGAAGATTTAATGATAAATAAGTCCAACTATTCCTGCCTTTTTAAAGACATAAGCCTAAGAAACGAGTTAATACCCTATGAGATTCAGACTTTGAATTTCAACTTTTGTTAATTTAGTATGAATATTTACTACACAGGAATAAGAATTTTAAAGTCTTTAAGATTCTCATATTCTCCCTCCCTGTGGGCACATCAGTGTAATCAGCAGGTAGCTGGTGTGCATGGATTCAGAAGACGGACTTTTCCAATGGATGTGTATTACAACAGGGATTGTCCTATAAATTGCTCTTTTTTCCTTTTTTGGTTTTTGAACAAGAATGTGAGAATAATCATTGTCAACTTATACCTTGATCAATCCTCTCAAATGGAGAAACTCTTTCTTTAAATATCAAATCAGGTGGTAACCCAGTCTTCCTGGCTTTGGGACCAATTTTCTTCATTAAATTTGTATCTGAATTTGTTTTGATATTTTGTTATTAGTTGGTTTTAAACAGAAGTTGAACTCTCAATAGGGCATTTTCATTCCTATTTTCTAGGTTGTTTTTTTTGCATTATTTCAAAAGTGCTAGCAATTTTACACTTAATTCACAATAAATCTCTTTCAAATAGAATTATAATTTTAATTTATTTTGAATTACTTTGGTATTTGTAATTTAGTTTTGTCTTTGAATTTTAGATAAACTGATAGAATGCTCCCTGTAGTGAACTTCAGGTATGCAAGTGTTCTGATAAAGTATTTGCAAATGCAACATTTTAATATATGGATTATAATTCATAGTTTATTCCTTTCCATACATTCATGCCAGAAACTTCATATATATATATATAGGATATTTGGGTTTTTAAAAATTTTTATTGAAATATAGTTGATTTATAATGTGTTAGTTTCAGGTGTACAGCAAAGTGAATATATATATATATGTAAATAAATAAATAAATAAATAAATAAATAAATATAAAAATAATATATATCTATTACAGATTCTTTTCCATTATAGGTTATTACAAGATATTGAATACAGGTCTCTGGGTTATACAGTAGGCCCCTGTTGGTTATCTATTTTATATATAGTAGTGTGTATATATTAATCCCAAACTCCCAATTTATTGCTCCCCACCACTTTCCCCTTTGGTAACCATAAGTTTGTTTTCTATGTCTGTGTAGATTTTTGATGTGACCAGGCTCTTGCCTATAGGACAGATGTAAATCCAACTTGTTGTATGAATAGCCTGGCTAGTATTAGAACCTGGAAATAAATATTAACTTAAGAAAATGCACATTAACTGAGGCTTGGAGAACTGCAGTGAAAATCAATCTTAGGAACATTCTGTCATTATTTCAGTTTTTTGTGCTCAATCTTTATTTCATTGTTCCTTACCTCAACAGTGCTATATTTGTGTTCCTTAGGTTTGTGTCATTTTAGAAAAATAGGTGGACCAGAACACAAGGACATAAAATTGGATTGTAACCATAACATGATATTTCTGTCATGTTATCTGTTTGTAGTTCAGTTAAGAATCCATATGAACACCTTTGGTATAGAAAAAATGATGTTTTGTTTTACTCTGCTGAAATCAAGGGCTGAACTGTTCAGGAAGACAGAGTTGGTGGTATTGTCAGAGGCTGCTCTGTGTGGGTGAAAAGCCTGATTTATTAACTGAAATTAAGTCCTAAAGAATACATGAAAGCAGATATAGTGGAACCAAAATCTATCAAGATTTAATGGCTAAGCTCATGAATTTCCAAAGTAACCTGTGGATAAAAGTTTAATTTTTTTTTCAAAAAATGGACTTACTGTGTACATCTAAATTTAGTAGTGGATCAAAAGGAAAGATGGTTTTTCTCTGCATGAGTGAAGTGGGTCAAGCAAGTTATGGAATTTGGTATAATGGAAAATTTAATGAAAGGAATGAAATTGAGATTGGTATCTCTCATTGGCAGTTTGCAGAGAGTTTGTACAGAAGAGAAACAAAGCAGAATGAAAGAAACCAGTAGAGTTCTCCTTAGACACATCAGAATGGTAAAGAAGCAAAGCAGTGTGGACAATGCTAGGAAACTGCACAGAACTTCTGCATCTTTTTCTGCATGCTAATGCAACCTAGACTTTCAGAGCCTCAGTTTTTACCTACCTTTTCTACTGATGTTTTATTGGTAAACATTGTTCTTTAAATTCAGTTTAAATATATCTCTTGGTCAAAACCTGTAACCAGAACAGAGATTGATGCCATGAAATGCAGAGATGGATTGGGAGAAAACCTATCACAAATTGCAGGCCTGTTTTTCAATCCAGATAGTCTAAGGGTGGAGTGAATTCTGAAGTTGGCACTTGTAAGATCAAGATGACTGAGACTTGAATAGCAAACACCCTCCCCATTTGCCTTTATCTGCTTTATGTGAAAATACCCAAACTGACAGTGAAATGACTATCCTGAGAAACATACTGCGTGTGTGTGTGTGTTTGCGTGTGCTGTGGTAGATTGGTGAAAATAAAATTGAGAAAGAGGGAAAGAGCTTAAATGTTTATCTTTTGATACATACCTGCCTATTTTCAGGAAGAATATAGTGTATGTCCCATTTAAATGCTAGCGAGACTGAGGTTGTGTGATTAGGTTTTACACAGAGAGATTTGTATGTGAAAGCTTTGCACTGTGAAAAGAATCTACAAGATTCTTCAATTAAAATAGCCCCTTAGGGGGAGACCTTCAAGATGGTGGAGGAATAGGACATGGAGATCACCTTCCTCCCCACAAATACATCAGAAATACACCTACATGTGGAACAGCTCCTACAGAACACCTACTGAACTCTGGCAGAAGACCTCAGACCTCCCAAAAGGCAAGAAACTCCCCCACGTACCTGAGTAGGGCAAAAAAAAAAAACAAAAACAGAGACAAAAAATAGGTATGGGACCTGAACCAGTGGGAGGGAGCCGTGAAGGAGGAAAGGTTTCCACACACTAGAAGCCCCTTTGCGGGCGGAGACTGTGGGTGGCGGAGGCAGGAAGCTTCAGAGTCATGGAGGAGAGCACAGCAACAGGGGTGCGGAGGGCAAAGCGGAGAGATTCCCGCACAGAGGATCGGTACCTACCAGCACTCACCAGCCCGAGAGGCTTGTCTGCTCACCCGCCGGGAGGGGCATGGGCTGGGAGCTGAGGCTTGGGCTTCGGAGCTTAGATCCTAGGGAGAGGACTGGGGTTGGCTGCATGATCACAGCTTGAAGGGGGCTAGTGTGCCACAGCTAGCTGGGAGGGAGTCCGGGAAAAAGTCTGGACCTGCTTAAGAGGCAAGGAACCATTGTTTTGGGGTGTGCGAGGAGAGGGGATTCAGAGCGCCACTTAAAAGAAGCTCCAGAGACTGGCGCGAGCCGTGGCTAGCAGTGCGGACCCCAGAGACGGGCATGAGACGCTAAGGCTGCTGCTGCAGCCACCGAGAAGCCTGTGTGCAAGCACAGACAGGTCACTATCCACACCTCCCCTCCCAGGAGCCTGTGTAGCCCGCCACTGCCAGGGTCTTCCCTGGGAGAACACACGGCGTGCCTCAGGCTGTTGCAACATCACTCCGGCCTCTGACAATGCAGGCTCACCCCGCATTCCGTACCTGGCCCTCCCCCTCTACCTGAGTGAGCCAGAGCCCCCTAATCAGCTGCTCCTTTAACCCCCTCCTGTCTGGGTGGGGAACAGACGCCCTCAGGCAACCTACATGCAGAAGCGGGGCCAATCCAAAGCTGAACCCCAGGAGTTGTGCGAACAAAGACAAAGGGAAATTTCTCCCAGCATCCTCAGGAGCAGTGGATTAAATCTCCATAATCAACTTGATGTACCTTGCATCTGTGGAATACCTGAATAGACAACAAATCATCCCAAAATTGAGGCAGTGGACTTTGGGAGCAAATGTAGACTTGGGGTTTGCTGTATGTGACTGACTGGTTTCTGGTTTATCTTAGTTTAGTATTTAGAGTTTATTATCATTACTGGATTTGTTTATTGATTTGGTTGCTCTCTTCCTTTTTGTTATATATAGATATATATTTATTTTCCTTTTTCTCTTTTTGTGAGTCTATATATGTATGCTTCTTTGTGTGATTTTGTCTGTATAGCTTTGCTTTTACCATTTGTCCTAGTGTTCTGACTCTCCATTTTTTTAATATAGTTTTTAGCACTTGTTATCATTGTGGATTTATTTTTTGGTTGGTTGCTCTCTTTTTTCTTTTTTTAAATTATTTTTTATTTTCAATAATTAAAAAAAATTTTTATTTTAATAAATTTCTTTCTCTTCTTTCTTTCTCTTGTTCTTTCTTTCTCTCTCACTCTTTTTCTCTTTCTTTCTTTCTCTCTCTCTTTTTCTCTCTCTCTTTTTCTCTTCTTCCTCTCTCTCTCTCTCTCTCTCTCTCTCTCTCTTTCTTTTCTGCTGAGCTGTGTGGCTGACAGGGTCGTGGTGCTCTGGCCATGTGTCAGGCCTGTGCCCCTGAGGTGGGAGAGCCAAGTTCAGGACATTGGTCCACCAGACACCTCCCAGCTCCACATAACATGAAAAGGCAAAAACTCTCCCAGAGGTCTCTATCTCAAGGCTAAGACCCAGCTCCACTCAACAACCAGCAAGCTACAGTGCTGGACACTCTACTCAAAACAACCAGTAAGACAGGAACACAACCCCACCCATTAGCAGAGAGGCTGCCTAAAATCATAATAAGGTCACAGACACCCCAAAACACACCAACGGACACAACCTGCCTACCAGAAAGACAAGATCCAGCCTCACCCACCAGAACACAGGCACTAGTCCCCTCCATCAGGAAGCCTACAAAACCCACTGAACCAACCTTAGCCACTGAGTGCAGACACCAAAAACAACGGAAACTACGAACCTGCAGGCTGTGAAAAGGAGACCCCAAACAGAGTAAGTTAAGCAAAATGAGAAGACAGAGAAAAACACAGCAGATGAAGGAGCAAGGTAAAAACCCACCAGACTAAACAAATGAAGGGGAAATAGGCAGTCTACCTGAAAAAGAATTCAGAGTAATGATGGTAAAGACGATCTAAAATCTTGGAGTTAGAACGGACAAAATATAAGAAACGTTTAACAAAGACCTTGAAGAACTAAAGAGCAAACAAACAATGATAAACAACACCATAAATGAAATTAAACATTCTCTAGAAGGAATCAATACCAGAATAACTGAGGCAGAAGAACGGATAACTGACCTGGAAGATAAAATAGTGGAAATAACTACTGCAGAGCAGAATAAAGAAAAAAGAATGAAAAGAATTGAAGACAGTCTCAGATACCTCTGGGAAACATTAAATGCATCAACATTTGAATTATAGAGATCCCAGAAGAAGAGAAAAAGAAAGGGACTAAGAAAATACGTGGAGAGATTACAGTTGAAAACTTCCCTAATATGGGAAAGGAAATAGTCAAAGTCCAGGAAGTGCAGAGAGTCCCATACAGGATAAATCCAAGGAGAAACACGCCAATACACATACTAATCAAACTATCAAAAATTAAATACAAAGAAAAAATATTAAAAGCAGCAAGGGAAAAACAGCAAATAACATACAAGGGAATCCCCATAAGGTTAAGAGCTGATCTTCCAGCAGAAACTCTGCAAGCCAGAAGGGAGTGGCAAGACATATTTAAAGTGATGAAAGGGAAAACCTACAACCAATATTACTCTACCCAGCAAGGATCTCATACAGATTCGACAGATAAATTAAAACCTTTATAGACAAACAAAAGCTAAGAGAATTCCGCACCACCAAACAAGGTTTACAACAAATGCTAAAGGAACTTCTCTAGGCAGGAAACACAAGAGAAGGAAAAGACCTACAATAAAGCAACCCAAAACAATTAAAATGGTAATAACAACATACATATCAACAGTTACCTTAAATGTAAATGGATTAAATGCTCCCACCAAAAGACATAGACTGGCTGAATGGATACAAAAACAAGACCCATATATATGCTGTCTACAAGAGACCCACTTCAGACGTAGGGATGCATACAGACTGAAAGTGTCAGGATCCAAAAAGATATTCCATACAAATGGAAATCAAAAGAAAGCTGGAGTAGCAATTCTCATATCAGACAAAATAGACTTTAAAATAAAGACTATCACAAGAGACAAAGAAGGACACTACATAATGATCAAGGGATCAAACCAAGAAGAAGATCTAACAATTGTAAATATTTATGCACCCAGCATAGGAGCACCTCAATACATAAGGCAAATGATAACAGCCATAAAAGAAGAAATCGAGAGTAACACAATCATAGTAGGCGACTGTAACACCCCACTTTCACCAATGGACAGATTATCCAAATTGAAAATAAAACAGGAAACACAAGCTATAAATGATACATTAAACAAGATGGACTTAATTGATATTTATAGGACATTCCATCCAAAAACAACACAATACATTTTCTTCTCAAGTGCTCATGGAACATTCTCCAGGATAGATCATATCTTGGTTCACAAATGAAGCCTTGGTAAATTTAATAAAATTGAAATTGTATCAGGTATCTTTTCCAACCACAATGCTATGAGACTAGATATCAGTTACAGAAAAAATGTGTAAAGAATACAAACACATGGATGCTAAACAATACACTACTTAATAACCAAGAGATCACTGAAGGGATCAAAGAAGAAACCAAAAAATACCTACAAACAAATGACAATGTAAACACGACAACCCAAAATCTATGGGATGCAGCAAAAGCAGAATTAAGAGGGAAGTTTATAGCAGTACAATCCTACCTCAAGAAACAAGAAACATCTCAAATAAACAACCTAACCTTACACCTAAAGAAATTAGAGAAAGAAGAACAAAAACCCCTCAAAGTTAGCAGAAGGAAAGAAATCATAAAGATCAGATCAGAAATAAATGAAAAAAAAATGAAGGAAATGATAGCAAAGATCAATAAAACTAAAACCTGGTTCTTTGAGATGATAAACAAAATTCATAAACCATTACCCAGACTCATCAAGAAAAACAGGGAGAAGACTCAGATCAACAGAATTAGAAATGAAAAAGGGGAAGTAACAACTGATACTGCAGAAACACAAAGGACCATGAGAGATTACGACAAGCAACTATATGCCAATAAAATGGGTGACCTGGAAGAAATGGACAAATTCTTAGAAAAGCACAACCTTCCGAGACTGAACCAGGAAGAAGTACAAAATATAAACAGACCAATCACAAGCACTGAAATTGAGACTGTGATTAAAAATCTTCCAACAAACAAAAGCCCAGGACCAGATGGCTTCACAGGCAAATTCTATCAAACATTTAGAGAAGAGCTAACACCTATCCTTCTCAAATTCTTCCAAAATATAGCAGAGGGAGGAACACTCCCAAACTCATTCTACGAGGCCACCATGACCCTGATACCAAAACCAGACAAAGATGTCACAAAGAAAGAAAACTACAGGCCAACATCACTGATGAACATAGATGCAAAAATCCTCAACAAAATACTAGCAAAGAGAATCCAAGAGCACATTAAAATGATCATGCACCATGATCAAATGGGTTTTAAACCAGGAATGCAAGGATTCTTCAATATACTCAATTTAATCAATGTGCTAAACCATATGAACAAATTGAAGGATAAAAACTATGATCATCTCAATAGATGCAGAAAAATCTTTCAATAAAATTCAACACCCATTTATGATAAAAACCCTCCAGAAAGTAGGCATAGAGGGAACTTACCTCGACATAATAGAGGCCATATATGCCAAACCCACAACCAACATCGATCTCAGTGGTGAATAATTGAAATCATTTCCTCTAAGATCAGGAACAAGACAAGGTTTTCCACTCTCACCACTATTATTCAACATAGTTGTGGAAGTTTTAGCCACAGCAGTCAGAGAAGAAAAAGAAATAAAAGGAATCCAAATCTGAAAAACAGAAGTAAAGCTGTCCGTGTTTGCAGATGACATGATACTCTACATAAAGAATCCTAGAGATGCTACCAGAAAACTACTAGAGCTAATCAATGAATTTGGTAAAGTAGCAGGATACAAAATTAATGCACAGAAATCTCTTGCATTCCTATACACTAATGATGAAAAATCTGAAAGAGAAATTAAGGAAACACTCCCATTTACCATTGCAACAAAAAGAATAAAATACCTAGGAGTAAACCTATCTTAAGGAGACAAAAGACCTGTATGCAGAAAACTATAAGGCACTGATGAAAGAAATTAAAGATGGTACAAAGAGATGAGATATTCCATGTTCTTGGTTTGGAAGAAGCAACATTGTGAAAATGACTATACTACTCAAAGCCATCTACAGATTCAGTGCAGTCCCTATCAAACTACCAATGGCATTTTTTATAGAACTAGAACAAAAAATTTCACAATTTGTGTGGGAACACAAAAGACCCCAAATAGCCAAAGCAATCTTGAGAAAGAAAAATGGAGCTGGAGGCATCAGGCACCCAGACTTCAGACGATACTACAAAGCTACAGTAATGAAGACAGTATGGTACTGGCATGAAAACAGAAATATAGATTAATGGAACAGGATAGAAAGCTCAGAGATAACCCCACACACATATGGTCACTTTGTTTTTGATAAAGGAGGCAAGAACATACAATGGAGAAAAGGCAGCCTCTTCAATAAGTGGTGCTGGGGAAACTGGACAGCTACATGTAAAAGAATGAAATTAGAACACTCCCTAACACCATACACAAAAATAAACTCAAAATGGATTAAAGACCTAAGTGTAAGGCTAGACACTATAAAACTCTTAGAGGAAAACATAGGCAGAACACTCTATGACATAAATCACAGCAAGGTCCTTTTTGACGCATCTCCAAGACAAATGGAAATAAAACCAAAAATAAACAAATAGGACCTAATGAAACTTAAAAGCTTTTGCACAGCAAAGGAAGCCATAAACAATATGAAATGACAACCCTCAAAATGGGAGAAAATATTTGCAAATGAAGCAACTGGCAAAATATTAATCTCCAAAATTTACAATCACCTCATGCAGCTCAATATCCAAAAAACAAACAACCCAATCCAAACATGGGCAGAAGACCTAAATAGACATTTCTCCAAAGAAGATATACAGATTGCCAACAAGCACATGAAAGGGTGCTCAACATCACTAATCATTAGGGAAATGAAAATCAAAACTACAATGAAGTATCACCTCACACTGATCAGAATGGCCATCATCAAAAAATCTACAAACAATAAATGCTGGAGAGGGTGTGGAGAAAAGGGAACCCTCTTGCACTGTTGGTGGGAATGTAAATTGATACAGCCACTATGGAGAACAATATGGAGGTTCCTTAAAAAACTAAAAATACAACTACCATATAACCTAGCAATCCAACTACTAGGCATATACCCTGAGAAAACCATAATTCAAAAAGAGTCATGTACCACAATGTTCCTTGCAGCTCCTTTTACAATAGCCAGGACATGGAAGCATCCTAAGTGTCCATTGACAGATGAATGGATAAAGAGGATGTGGTACAAATATACAATGGAATATTACTCAGCCATAAAATGAAACGAAATTGAGTTATTTGTAGTGAGGTGGATGGACCTAGAGACTGTCATACAGAGTGAAGTAAGTCAGAAAGAGAAAAACAAATACCGTATGCTAACACATATATATGGAATCTAAAAAAAAAAAGGTTCTTAGGAACCTAGCGGCAGGACAGGAATTAAGACGCAGATGTAGAGAATGGACTTGAAGACACGGGGAGGGGGAAGTGTAAGCAGAGACGTAGTGAGAGCGTGACATGGACTTATATATACTACCAAATGTAAAATAGCTAGCAGGAAACAGCTGCATAGCACAGAGAGATCAGCTTGGTGCTTTGTGACCACGTAGAGGGGTGTAATAGGGAGAGTGGGATGGAGATACAAGAGGGAGGAGATATGGGGATATATGTATATGTATAGCTGATTCACTTTGTTAAAAAGCAGAAACTAACACACCACTGTAAAGCAATTATACTCCAATTAAGATGTTAAGAAAAAAATAGCCCCTTAGTCACTTTGATTCCGAGTTTTCTTGCCTTCAGCCAAATAATTTCCTTGATTACGTCTCCAGGAGGAGCTGGCACGGTCTAAGTGCATGGCTCTGTCTGTAGGCCCATCTTTCCACAAAGTCATAAGTGTCTTCTGTAAACCTGGAAGGAAGCCCCTCCCCTACCTTTTCATACACACAGTTCTCTTAACATCTTCCAGTTCAGAGACTTCAGGCACAATTTTCAGATATGGAAACTAGCCAAATCATCCAAACTCCATTTACTGTGGGAAACTAGAGGACAGTATACCCGTGAGAAACATCTGATAGCAAAGGTGAACAGCGCTTGTTGTAGATGTCTACAATTTCAGGAGATGCTGAGATTGGAAGAGGATAAGGAGAACTATAGAGAAAAACCTCAAAAGTTAGTGAATATATTGGAGGGAAAGAGGTGTCCAAGAATATATTGATTTTGGAGATGGAAAAACTGTGACGAGTTAAGCAAGGAGACAGGATCTGTGAGATGATGGAGCCAATGCATGTGAAAGTGTGTCACGTTGGAAACATGGAACAAACCTGACTTAGCAGGTTTGGGATTGTGGAGGATGTGGCCAAACTGAGAGAGCCAGGCAAGTTCCTCCTCCCACTAGAAGGCTCCCAACACTCCTTACAGAACCAGTGGAATGATGAAAATGGTTCATGATCGCTTTAGGATGTGACAGCTGAGTTACGGCTGCTTCCTTGTAAGAGTGCAGGTACCACAGGCTGACAGATACCAGGTGGCCAGTGTTACGGAGATGCTGGGAGCATTTAAAAGGATATAATTCTAGGATATGGAATAGATATGAAACTCTCTTATAACCTGGTTCTCTTATTCTTATATATGATAGGACTTTCAGACCTAATTGAAATCTAATGAGCAGAACCAGTAGGTTTCATCCACATAGAGCATTTTAACTTTGACCAGAAGGCATTTTCATTTATTTTTAAAGACTTTATTGTAGTTTTGTGTTTTTAATACTGAATTTAAGACAAATTCTTCCACAAAAACTGGCTGACATGTTTGTTGAATCATTTTTTTTGTATTCACATGAATTCTCATTGAATATTCTATAACCACATATTGATATAATGCCATTTTTTGGTCTAGTTATTACCTATCTCCTATTATACTAAGTGAATCAAGATGATGTGATCAATTATGTCTTTTTCTGTAAATAATCAGTCAGAGCTTCTAATGTGGAACATAAATTTTTCTAACAAAAGTGTATTTCTGCGAGGAAAGGGTGGTGGATTCTGTGGGGTGATAGAAAGGGGGTTTTCACCTTCTGCCAGGTGGTTTCCTGTACTTGCTGATCATCACCAGCTCCCTGGGATACTGCTCAGTCATTCAAATGCAAGTCTCCCAATCCCTCTTGTAGTTTAGTGTATTGAGGGTGGAGGAGGTAACTTAAGAGCCATTGGCATCTAACCAGTCAGTCAGGTGGATGCCGGTGGGCTTCTCTTATTCCTATATATCCCACTGCAAGCATGTATGATCCCCATCTTTTCCAGCAGAAAGACTTGCACACTCTTTGAGTTGTGGTTCCCTATTTCATATGTTAGCTAGTTTTCAGGGATTCCTCAACATTTTGAGGTCCCTCTGACACTTCTTGATTTAGGGGAGCTGTTATAGACTTAATTTATGTATAATTTAATGTCATTTCTAGAGAATCTGGTGAGAAGGAGAGAAACATGAAAGTGCTCAGTCCATTACTTTACTCCTCTCCTGCAGATAAGATGGATTTTGTTTCTCTGGATGGAAATAATTTGGGCATAAAAATAGGTTTCTATTTCCAATAGTATGCAAGTGCTCTCATATACACACCTGCTATTATTGTCTTATTTTATTTTGTATATATTTGGCATCTTTCTCCAGTCTGATTAGAAGAATTATCCACATTATTTTCACTTCTCTAAGGAAGAGGTGGTCCAGTAAAAAAATAAAACTGAAGGAGAGACCAGGTGGCCAATTGTCTTCTGAGTCACTTGCATTCTGTTTATTTCTCCTTCTTATGAATTTCTCTGAGTATACATCACGCTGAATTGGCATGTCATCAGGTAAACAACCACAGAAATACAGATGCCATTTCCATTTTGGGTCAGCAGAAATACACATTCTAGATCAGCAGTCAGCAATCCGCCTGGAGTCAAAAAGTGTGGTATTTTGTTAGGGTTGATTTAGTAGTCTTTAAATTAAAAAAAAACCTATTGTATGTTGAACTTAAATTATTGTAGAATTCATCCTATTTAATCCTATTTAATATTCTATTTAGGCCTTTTTTGAGGTGAGGTGTTCTTTACCAACCAACCCTGTTTGCCCAGGATTAAGTATTCTGTGTCCTGGCAATCTGCTCAGTGTATCCAGTGATAACTGGCATTTTAAATTTACCTGAGACCTAGCTACTTTGTTTTCAGTCTTTCACTAGATCTGTAAAAATGTGTTTTCTATAATCTAATTCCTTAATATATATCAGGTAGCAATAGAGAAATAGCTATAGAAACATAAGACGGAATTGTCCATTGGTTTGGAATGTTCAAATTTTCTCTTTTTTGTTGTATATCAGATTGCAAGGAGTGAAATAGATGAACAATGAAATTTTTATTTCTATATTTCTGAGAAAACAATACTGTAAGATTAGCTATCACTTTAGAATTTGTTTTTTTAATCATAATAAGAAACTTTTAATTTTAATTTGTTTTCTTTTCTCTGATTTTCAGTATTAGAAAATATTGCATCAGGATGAGTCTGTATGCTTCAGATATGTGCTTTTTGGTACGTTCATCTTTTATTGCTTATTATCTTTTAACTATGTATTTGAAAACTTACAAAGAAATTCTGCCAAAGAATTAATATGTGAAGGGAGTTCATACTCAATGACATTATAAAAAAATATTTTGGAGTACTGGAAAAGAAAACTGTAATATTCTTATAAACAAATATTTGTTGGGTGTGTCCTTTGGGCAAGGCCCTGTTGTAGGAGTTAAAAACAAAGATATTAAAAAACAAACCTGTGCCTTTATGGGCTAACATTCTATAGAGAATAAATGAAACATATACACCTACAAAGTGAGACGACAAAAATGAAGTTGCTAATAACATAAAACAAATGAATAAATAAATAAATCTGTATACAAGTAAATTGTCTAACTTCACCAAGTTGAGGATAATTTTTACTTTATTTCAGTCTTTAGGAAATTTCTTCTATATCCGAATTCTATAGATGTCTAAAAGGGTTTGCACACTACTGACATCTTTTGCGGGGGGTAAAACATATTTTCTGAGTAAAAGTGTATCAAGAAAAGCTTTATAAATTTTTAAACTATGTTGAAATGGTATTATGCTTTGTCAGTCTCCAAATTTTTTTATCTTGATATCTCACTTTTTAACCCTCTTTGAACCATCTAACCTTTTAGGAGTAGCTCTCCCATCCTTATATTTAATATTTGTTTAGTGCTTACTATAAGGCACATGTGCTTTATGTACTTAATCACTTTTTTTTTTTTTTTTTTTTTGCGGTACGCCGGCCTCTCACTTTGTGGCCTCTCCTGTTGCGGAGCACAGGCTCTGGACACGCAGGCTCAGCGGCCATGGCTCACGGGCCCAGCCGCTCCACGGCATGTGGGATCCTCCCAGACTGGGGCACGAACCCGTGTCCCCTGCATCGGCAGGCGCACTCTCAACCACTGCGCTACCAGGGAAGCCCTTAATCACTTTTAATCCTTGTGCATGATCACACAAAAAGGATGGATACAGTTGGGAATATAAGCACTGAAGTTTACTGTTGATTCAACAGCATGATGGGTCACCCTAACAATGAATCAAATGATATTTTAGTTGAATATTTTGCATATAACATGTGGATGTCCAGTACACATTTGATGATTGACAAACCGGTGGCTGCTGATGACACAGAAAGTCCAATGCAATGTTTATGTCATCTCTGTTCCATTTTTAACACTTCATCTATGTTCATTTTAGCACAAGAAATCTAATAAGTCTTGCCGACTAGCCTTGGCAGACCCTGAGAATCAAATTGGAGAGCAGGCTTGGAAGATATAAGTTTCAGGGTTTGGGAGCTATGTAAAAATGATCAAAAGGGATGCCTTTCCTTATTTCTTTTTTTTTTTTTTTTTTTTCTTTTTGCGGTATGTGGGCCTCTCACTGTTGTGGCCTCTCCCGTTGCGGAGCACAGGCTCCAGACGCGCAGGCTCAGCGGCCATGGCTCACGGGCCCAGCCGCTCCGCGGCATATGGGATCCTCCCAGACCGGGGCACGAACCCGTATCCCCTGCATCGGCAGGCGGACTCTCAACCACTGCGCCACCAGGGAGGCCCGCCTTTCCTTATTTCTAATATCCTAGTTCCCTCTTGAAATTTCCCTAATGCTTATTTCAGGATATGTGACCTCTTAACTGGTAATCGATTGGTTCTTCTGTATTAACCAATCTGTCTTGACAGTTCAGTTAATAGTTCAATCAGCTAGTAATGGATTTTTGATTGATAATCTGTGGGTTAGGTCAGAATAGTAAAGATGGCTGTACAGTTAGTAAAATATCATTTTGAGTACACATTCACGTGATCTTTCATGTGAGTCATGGGCTTCTCCTTAAACTCTAACTCTGATCCTAGCACACCTTGTCTCTTGTGTACTTAAAAGTGAAAAATCACTAGATTCCTAAAGTAGGTTTAATTTATCCCATACAGTACAAGTCTTTTTCCCCACAGATGTTTAGAGACACAGCAGGAAAGATGGCATATTCATAATAGCATGAAAGTGCAGATCCTGGCTAAATATTATCAACATAGAGTATTTCTTCTGGCCCATGTTTTACCATTTGTCTTGAATTGCTAAACATACAAGACAGCATGTGAAGTATATTTATGCAGCTGTAATTGTGATGATGATTATTTTTTTCCACAAGTCCTGCTGGGCAGTCGATCTTTCTAGAAGAAATAAAATCATCTCCTGTTTCTGATTAGTATACTGCATAATCTGATTTCAAGTTAACAAAGAAGATATACTGATTCAGTTTAGCCACGTTGGAATATGGCCCTGTGGATTTAATGAAGACGCTTTCAGGAATTAAAAATAATCTGAAAATAAAGATGGAAGTCATGACATATTTTAAAACTAAAGAGATCTCTTCATGTAAGCTGGCCAGTTCAATTTCTGTCAAGCCTAACCACATGCTATCGTGATATTAAATCAAAAAACAAGCATGTTTCAGTGACACAGATAATAGAAAATGACAGGGTTCGGATGCACTTTTGCTTATGTGTTGTGTTATCTGGATAATTTCTAAATTTTTCCAAACAGACATCAAGATAGGTAAAAGTCTGGCTTGATTTTTAAAAATCATATTTAGTAGATCTAAGGCAGTTTGAAGACAAATGGAATCTTTGAATTTCTGGTGGGCAATTTCTAGCATAGACTTCACATTTTCAATACAAATTGAATTATATGAATAAGTAGTAGCTTAACAAGCTACAGAAATAAAATAGCAAACATGCACACACACATCAAATCCTCCCTTACCTCCCCTATCATCAGAAATGGAGTTATTTGAATTGAAATTATGTTATTATTGGATATCTTGTGGTGTTGAAGAGTTTCTTCCCATGGAAACTGAGGATATCTGCTTCTTTTAATATTGACAAAATTAATTTTATTAGGCTGTGAATTTGACGAATTTGCAGTTGACTTAGAAGCGAGTATCCGGTTAAAGGCAACTATGCAACTGTGTGAAAGAACCTGAATAGATATTTAGATATTTAGAGCCAATTGCAAATCTTAGACAAGAAAGTTCTATCAATTTGTTCTCTGATTCTCTTCCCTTCTCTATCAGAGAATTCATTGTTGGGTTTGCTGGTAATAACCCATATTACAAGTCTCAAAAGGAATCTGAAATAATTCTAAATTGAATCATTTAAACAATCCATTCAAATTACAAAATTCTTAGTTATGTTTTGAAAGAGATTTTATTCAAAGTTGGGGCAATTTCACCCTATATTACAAGTGTTCTGAATTCTTTAGTGAAAATGACATTCCTTTAACTTAGATATAAAAGAAGAATGACCTTTAATGCAAAGGAATAAGAAATCTAAAGAACCATATATATGATATGAACTTAATATATTTCCTTACTTTTGTTCCTCATTTAAAAGTTAAAGTTCAACTCTACTACTCAATGAGTTCCCAAATTTTATGGATCAAATTGTCCTCTGTCTTTAGGCTGTGTCTCTCATTAGGGATGACAAACCATATGCAAGGATTTCAACCCATTGAAGGAATCATCGTGCAGTCTGAAGAAGATTCAGCCCAGATACAGAGCTTTGTTTCAGTGGTGAGTATGAATCATTTTCCTTCCTTGTAGTTTCATTCTGAAATTCTGTATAATATTGCATCTGACAAATACATGCAACCTCTCTTTGCTTAGTGGATTCCAAGTGAAGTGTGTGAAATATATTGTCTTGAGCTGGTATTGTCCTTTTGGTCATCTGGTCCACCATCTGACTTTCTTTTTCTGCCTTGTTTCTTACGAAGAAATCTCTAAATTTCATGAGAGCCCTATGTAGCTGGGGGTATATGTAGGTGGGGGTAGTATGTGAGCAGTTGCTCAGAAGTTGAGTAATGTGGCAGTAGGGTACCTGTTAAAAGGAAAAGTTTGAAATCCTGGAAGAAATAAAATATGAAAATTATATTTAAATGAGGTTTTCCAGTTTTGTCTTTGATATTAAACTGATGAGGTAATTTGCTTTCAGAAGTTAAAATAGGGCTTCCCTGGTGGCGCAGTGGTTGAGAGTCCGCCTGCCACTGCAGGGGACACGGATTCGTGCCCCGGTCTGGGAAGATCCCACATGCCGCGGAGCGGCTGGGCCTGTGAGCCATGGCTGCTGGGCCTGTGCGTCCGGAGCCTGTGCTCCGCAACGGGAGGGGCCACGGCAGTGAGAGGCCTGCGTACCGCAAAAAAAAAAAGAAGTTAAAATAGATATTTAAAGGTTATAATAATATCAATGCAAAAATAGCGCAGAGAGAGGAAGAGATGGAGAGTTCATTTAAATATGAGAATGATTTGCGGAGATGTAATGGCTCTATTAATATTAATTACGCCATTATCATTCACCGCTCTCCAAATCAAAAATTGCCAGTCTATACCTTAAACTGGCAGAGAGACTGAAATGTAAACAGAAGTTGACAACCTTGCTTCTATGCACACAGGTTGTTCATGATTCTTAGTTTAAAAACATTCTAACCAATCTAACATTGAGAAAAGTCTAGGTTTGGCAGAAAAGCTCTGGAGGTGAAGAATTTGTTACTTCCAAGTGTTGCTCTTATGGTACCTTGAGCTTGGCTTTCCACTAGTTTTTGAAGTGCTGAAGTTGCCTGGTCTCAGGTTCTGGTTCCCTCATAGGTCTGCTTAAACTCCTGGTGAGGGGTAGGGGAAGAAAGAGAGTGCTGTTTAGCCTCCGAAGGGGCTCTTAACAGCAAGGAGAAAACCAAAGGGACAAACGTCTGTTTCCAGCTAGCTGGGATAGAGAGTATGTCCTGTTCAGAAAAACATCACTTAGACTAGAAGGTTTTTGTAATTTGGGAATGGGTGATGGTGGAGATAAAGATTTTTATGCCTGAAAAACTATCCGATCAGGGATAGGGTAGTCTTTTAACTCTGCACATTGATCTTTTTTTTCTTGAAGCAATTGACATTTAACAAGGAAGAAAACAACATTTTGAAGGTTGTATTTATTTGTTTAATAGTGTCACTGACCTAGTGTTTGGAAGAGAATGTTTTTATGTGTAGTTTAAAATGTTTAATATTGAGTCCTAAACAGATCCATTTCATTAAATTCTCAAGACTTTGATTTTCACCCCATTAAGTTCCATTATTAAAATTACCAGACGATATCTGAAAAGTTATATCTCTAATAATTGCACAGGTCTCTTCCTCCTTTTTAAATGTAAAATGCTATTTTAAATGAATCATAGCATGTATTTAGCTGCCAGTTTGAATCCCCACATCTGGGAATCGTCCCAAGATTACACACTTCCTGTCTGGAGGAGGTCGCATTCTCAGTATGAGCCTCAACAGCAATGATTTGATGCAGCAGTAAAAAGAGGCATCCCAAGTGAGTCCATGTGATAAAATATGGGAAAGGGGTATGGAAGTCTTGGGTCCTCAATGTATGATGATAATTAGACCTCCAAATTTGAATTTCTCCTCTTTTTTTATAACTATGCCTACCCTGAAAAAAAAAAAAGATTTGAAATATGGGCAGAGGGGTGTGGTGCCATATGGCATCACAAACAAAATTACCTAAACACTTCAGAAACAAGCAGGGTACATTTCTCCCTCCAGTAACCATATGTGAACTCTACACGTGAGAATCTCCCTTCAAGTTGATTCAAATGAGCTCTTTGTCTTTTGGGCTCCAGTGTGTTTCCTTGAAACAAAAACCAGGGGACCCTGGGGAGGAGTTACAATGAGGTCCTTGCAGGGTCTGAATCCAATATTGCAGAGGTTGTAGAACTACTTTTTAAGTGAAAAAATTTTCTGAAGAAGCAAGAAGATGTATAACAAAAGAATCATTGTCACCAACAAGCAGCAAGCCTGCTTTTGGCACAGAACCGTTCTGGGAGTTGTTTATAGAAAATTAAAGAGAACTATTCCTGCCCTAATGGGGTTTATCATTGGAGAAGGACAGTTTTGTTTTATGATAAACAGTGGGCACACAGACATTTTTATAAAGTCCTGAGAATAAATTGATAACTAAAGAAGCAGTGAAATGTCCAGGAAATATTAGTAAAATGTGGATATAGGTTATTGGTGGATCCTTGATTCCTAACCTCTGAACCCAAACTTTCCATTCCTTCTTGCATGGCCTATAGTTGCACATGTTTTCTTGCTGATATTCGTCACGACAGCTCTTTTGATTTTTTTCTTTGAAGTTACCGTTCGGCTTATTTAAAACGTACAGACTGCCTAAGGACCAGGAGACCTTGTGCCATCTATGGGATTGCATACACAATATATAAACTAAACACCTAAAATTGAATTGAGAATATAGTATAAATCATAGGAAACAAAATCCCAAGAAGTATTTACCAGAAGAAATAAGAGCAAAAGAAGAGATTTCCAGAGGTCTAGAAATGTATCTGACAAAGCTGAGAGGGAGACAAAGTTTAGACATTTAAAGGGATCCTGTATTAGTTCTAGATCCAGTTTAAGTGCTCAGTCGGAGACCACTGATTTTCAGTTAAAGTAACTATGTTGATTTGAGTAGTTGGTGAAAGTTTAAAAGGTAAAGTTAATGAATGAATAATTAATTTAATAAATACTTTTGAATACATGTTAGGAAACCAGTTTAGTCAGCATTTTAAGTGGCCTCACTAGAGGACAATTGGAACAGAATAAAAGCACGAGTTACTTCATTTTTGTTAGCTACATAGTTTCCAAGGTATTTAATCATTTTTGGAGTTTTTATTAGACAAGTTTTAATATTCAGACATTTTTTGAACTTTGGACACCACTGATTAATTTTAGTTCTTTATTTAGCATATATAGCATCATGCTAGTTACCAAAATAATAATTGAGTTACTGTAACACTTCATTATTGAAAAGTCAGACTCTTGACAGCCTCAAAACTATTAAGATTTGCAATAGGTTGAATCTTTCCATTATGGTTTATTACAGGATATTGAATATAGTTCCCTGTGCTATACAATAGGACCTTGTTGTTTATCCCTTCTTTATATAATAGTTTGCATATGCTAATCCTAAGCTCACAATCCAACCCTCCCCTGTCCCTCCTCCCCCTTGGCAATCACAAGTCTGTTCTCTATGTCTGTGAATCTGTTTCTGCTTCATAGATAAGTTCATTTGTGTTATATTTTAGATTCCACGTGTAAGTGATATCATATGGTATTTGTCTTTCTCTTTCTGACTTACTTTACGTAGTATAATAATCTCTAGGTCCATCCATGTTACTGCAAATGGCATTATTTCATTTTTTCATGACTAATATTCTATTGTATATATTGTATATACCACATCGTCTTGATCCGTTCATCTGTCCATGGACATTTAGGTTGTTTCCATGTCTTGGCTATTGTAAATAGTACTGCTATGAACACTGAGGTGCATGTATCTTTTTGAATTATAGTTTTGTCATATATGCCCAGAAGTGAGATTGCTGGATCATATGGCAACGCTATTTTTAGTTTTTTGATGAAACGCCATACTGTTTTCCATAGTGGCTGCACCAATTTACATTCCTGCAAACAGTGTAGGAGGGTTCCCTTTGACCACGCCCTCTCCAGCATTTGTTACTTGTATACTTTCTAATCATGGCCATTCTGACCAGTGTGAGGTGGTACCACATTGTAGTTTTGATTTGCAATTCTTTAATAATTAGTGATGATGAGTATCTTTTCATGTGCCTCTTGGTTAGTTATCTGTAGGTCTTCTTTGGAGAAATGTGTATTTAGGTCTTCTGCCCATTTTTTGAATTGGTTGTTTGCTTTTTTGTTATTGAGTTGTATGAACTGTTTGTATATTTTGGAAATGAAGCCTTTGTCAGTCGCATCATTTGAAAATATTTTCTCCCAATCCATTGGTTGTCTTTTCATTTTGTTTATGGTTTCCTTTGCTGTGCAAAAGTTTATAAGTTTAATTAGGTCCCATGTAATAGGTTGAATTTTTAAATGTACTCACACATACAATGCAGCACACACACTTGAGTCTAAATATCCATTCACACGTGTTCGAATATTACCTTATTAACAGCTTGAAGATGATTTTATTTAAAAGTTAAGAACAAAGAGGGCTTTGAAATATCTGCTAGTCCAGAATATTAATCACTAAATACCCATCTTCTTTTCCACATTTCTTCCATCATCCCTGACAAGCTTATGAATGTCCTGGCTTCTGTAGCATAACCTAACCCTAAACTTGCTGGAAACACAGAGTTAAGCCGTCTGTGTTGCCAGAGAAGCAAGTGTGACTCTGGGTCACTGAAGTGAAGTCTCAGAGTCCAGAAGCAGGCCTTTCTTCCCTTGCCTGTTTATTTTTAAACTCTTTTTGAAAAATCAAAGTTTGCAATTGCCAAAGCGGTTCAACAGCTAACTAATCCATAGTTCATTTCAATTGATCTTTAAAGTTCACAAAGATACACTTTTCTAAGTGGCTGGCCCCTATATACATGTCAACACAAATCAGTGTAGATCACACACATGACCCAGAGCTCTGAAGGAAAAGCTTCATTGGCCATCTAAAAAGTTATTGGAACAGACTTGCCCTTTGGTAGAAACACATTGGGATGGAATAACGTCTCTTATGCCTGAAGGCAAACAATCAAGTGATGTCATTCATGCTTGAAGAGGGCATCAGATCATCTTCTATTTAAACAAATGGAGCAACAGATTCTAATAGAAAAACAAAGTTACTTTCTATGACTCCAATGCGCTTTATTGATGGAAGTTCTATAGTTTGCTTCCCTTAAGATTGTTTACTAAAACAACTTTCAATATGACTTGAAAATGTTCCATATTTATAAACTGATTTTTTTAATTATGCAATTTTCATATCAATTTTAGTTTGGAAAAAGCAATATAAAACATAAAAACTCATTACATTCTCCAACTCTAAAAGGTCTGTAGCAAAAAACTTCTAAATGCTATTTCTAAGCCATAGACTTAAGGGACAACACATTGGAGAATAATGATGATGATGAGTTCTATATGATATAGTGTAAGGATTACCTAAATTGATAAAGTAGTGATGTGCAGCTTAACTACAAGTTAAGATCTGTATCACTTGATCTTAAAATTGTTTACTTGAAAATCAACTTTATTGCTAAGGTAGTCAAAAGAAGTATATACATTTCTCAGGCATTAGCCATAAATTGAGAACTTTGATTGTGGACACAAATTAACTATTGGAGGCTTCTCCTTTTTAAAATTATGCTTAATTTTGCTATCTTTATCTAGGTTTTTATCATCTTGGTTAGAGTTTAAGGAAAATATATTTTATTGTATTTTAGTTACCCCATGAATGCATAAAAGCTAAAAATAGTCAAGAAAAAGTATAAAAGTAAAGGTGTTAGAAATGCTATATGATGGAACAGTGGAAACCTCATTGAGACCCCTTTATTTGTTATCTGCCATTGTTCCTTTATGGTTTATTGCGTTAATGCTGGGTTTTAAACCTATAGGTCTTTATGACTGCTTTCTTGAAATCAGTTTATTATGTACTTAATTGGCCTGACTCTACTATTTGTACTTGTATATTTATACAGGTGGTAGACCACAACCTAGAAGTTTCTACACATCAAGAATCTTAGACTTACTGTGAATTTACTTTGAATTCTTAAAATAAATGAGTTTTATACTTCCCTTTTTTTTCAAGCAATCAACATTTCTCAGTGGAAAGGCAAAGAGGCATAACCAGGGCTTGGATGCTAGTTTTCCCTATTAACATAGTTAAAGAAAGTGGTTAGTGACTCCCCTCTCCCAAGATTGCTGAGTGGGGAATATGAAGGGAAAAATTATGCTGTTTAATAAGTAGTTAATGAAGCAGTGATTGTCTTGGATGAAATTTCTATCTTTCATTCTGATCCTTTTGCCGTTTGTGTGGGGGATCTGTTACAAAATTATTCAATGTGTATCAAAATCTTGACATTTCCCCTGTGTATCTCATCCTCCTCCCAGCTTCCTTGCTTGAATAAATATAACTTCTTTTGACCCAACTGTACAAGCCAGAGACATGGGAGTGATCCTGGACTCTCTTAGCCCCAATATACATATTGAATCCATCTACTTCTCTTCATCTTCACAGTACCCCTAAACCAAGCCACAGTCACTTTTATTTAGACTATTTCAGGAGCCTTGTAACTGGTCCCTCCATCTTGCTCTTAATTTCTTCCAATTCATTTGTTATGAAGCAGCCAGGATAGTTTTTGTTTCTTGGGGTTTTTTTTAAACAATAAAAAAGCATAAAATGCCCCAGTGACTTTCTGGTGTATTTGAGATACATAAAGTAGAATATCCTTAAGAGCGTTTTTTAGTTTTTTGCACAGATTGCTCTGTGCAATCTGGTCTCTATCTACTGTTCTGTGTTCATCTTGAGCCATTCTCTCATTTGATTCATTGCTATTTCAGATACACTGTCCTTAATTTAGTTTTCCAAAGGGACAAATCTCTTTCCCATCTGAGAACTTTCAGACTTGATGCTCCCTCTGGTTGAAACACTTCTTCCACTACTTTGTGCCTACTCATTCTTCAAGTCTCAGATTAAATGCTACTTCCTCATAGAGGGGATCCCTGGAGGACCAATTTAAACTAGATATACCCTGTTATTCTCTTTCATAGTGTGCTGTAAAGTGTGAATTCTGCAAGCCAGGGTGCTAAAACCCTGCACATTCCAAAGAAAGGTCTGTTATAGGACTGTCTCATAAAAGATGAATACTAGGCCTTTGGGGATATTCTGCCTGATAAGAAATTTTTGTATGCTTGAGGCCTTAAACTTACACAGTGCCATTTTGGTTAGATAGCTTATCTAAACAATACTATTGATGATGAATGTGTGCTTTTGCCATGGGGAATAAAATCTGAGTAGTTGAGGTCAGTCATACAGGAGTTACATATCTCTGTGACTGGATCTCAGTTAAAACCCTGAACATCAATGCTCAGTGAGTTTCCGTGGTTGGCAGTGCTCAACTGTGTTGTGTCACATTGTTGCTGGAAGAGTGAAGTGCACTCCCATGCAGCTACACTGGGAGGGATCTCCTGGCAGCCTGCACCTGGTTTCTCCTAGATTTTGCCCCATCTGCCTTTTCCCTTTGCTGATTTTGATTGTGTTCTTTCTCTGTAATAAACTGTAACTGTGAGCATAACTGCTCTCCTGAGTACTGTGAGTTTTTCTAGAGAATCATCTGGACTGAGAATAATAGGAACTCAATATCTTGTTTTTTTCCTTCAAAACAATGATCTCCATTTATCATTATATATAATTGTTTATTTAATTTTTTTGCTTGATTTCTACACATTCTACTGGAAATTAGGAAGTGCATTATTTTCTTTCTTTCAGTTTACCTTATTCTTGGCATAGCACGGTAGGTACTCAATAAATATCTGGAATTCAAAGTAAATTTATAGTATTGGGTGAAAACAAAATTTTAAATAGCTCCAAAGAAGTTTAAATAAGATATGATAATATTGTCCTTCAATTTGATTTTAGCCTTTAAATATTATGATTTAGATTTACTACCCCAATAATTAGTATATAATTGGAAACAGAAAGTCACCAAAAAGGCCACAACTAGAAAAAATAAATTTACAAAGGAAAAAATCTCATTGGTAAAGGCAATACACAGTAAAGGTAATAGATCAACTATTTGTAAAACTAGTAGAAAGGTTAAAACACAAAAGTAGCAGATCACCTATATCCACAATAAGTAGTTAAGGGATACACACAACAAAAAGATGTAAAATATGATGTCAGAACAATAAATGTGGGGAGGCAGTAAAAATGCATGGTTGTTAAAAGGCATTTGAAATGAAGAGATCTGCAACTTAAAATAATCATGTATATATGTGTATATCTACTTATCTCATGGTAACCACAATCCAAAAATATATAAAAGATACACAAAAAAGAGAAAGGAATCCAAACATAACATTGATAGTCATCAAATCACAAGGGAAGAGAACAATAGAAGAATAAAGGAACAAAAAAGAGCTACAAAGCAACACCAAAACAATTAACAAAATGACAATAAGTACATGGAATTTCTTTAGCTGTAAATGGACTAAATGCTCCAATCAAAAGACATAGAGTGGCTGAATGGATCCAAAATTAAGACCCATATATATGCTACCTACAAGAGACTCACTTCTGATGCACAGAGACTAAAAGTGAGGGGCTAGAGAAAGGTATTCCATGTAAATGGAAACAAAAAGAAAGCTGGAGTAGTAATACTCGTATCAGACAAAATAGACTTTAGAACAAAGATTGCAATAAGAGACAAAGAAGGACATTACATAATGATCAAGGGATCAGTCAAAGAAGAAGATATAACCAATGTAAATATGTATGCACGCAACATATGAGCACTTAACTACATAAAGCAGCTATTAAAAAACGTAAAGGAAGAAATCAACAGTAACACAATAATAGGGGACTTTAACACCCCACTTATATCAGTGGATAGATTATCCAGACAAGAAATCAATAAGGAAACAGTGGCCTTAAGTAACGCATTAGACCAGAGGGACCTAACTGATACCTATAGAGCATTCCATCTGAATGCAGCAGAATACACATTGTTTTCAAGTGCACATGGAACATTCTCTAGGACAGATCACATGCTGGGCCACAAAATAAGTCTCAGTAAATTTAAGAAGATTGAAATAATATCAAGCAACATTTCTGATCACAACAGTATGAGACTAGGAATCAGCTACAAGAAAAAAGTGCAAAAAACACAAACATGTGTAGGCTAAACAATATGCTACTAAATGACAAATGAGTCACTAAAGAAATGAAAAAAGAAATAAAAAAATACCTGGGGACAAATGAAAATGAAAGTAAAATGATCCAAAATCTATGGTATACAGCAAAAGCAGTTCTAAGAGGGAAGTTTATAGTGGTACAAGCTTACCTCAGGAAACAAGAAAAATCTCAAATAAGCAATCCAACCTTATACCTAAAGGAACTAGGAAAAGAAGAAACCCAAAGTTAGTAAAAGGGAAGAAATCATAAATATCAGAGCAGAACTAAATGAAATAGAGATAAGAAAAACACTAGAAAAGGTCAATGCTAATAAGAGCTGGTTCTTTGAAAAGATAAACAAATTGATAAACCATTAGCCAGACTCATCAAAAAAAATAGAGAGCCCAAATCAGTAAAACAGAAATGAAAAATAAATTATAACTGACACCACAGAAATACAAATGATTGTAAGAGATTACTATGAACAATTATACACCAATAAAATAGCCAACCCAGAAGAAATGGGAAAATTTCTAGAAATGTACAATCTCCCAAGACTGAATTAGGAAGAAATAGAAAATATAAACAAATTACCAGTAACAAAATTGAATAAGTAAGAGAAGAAAATCTACCAACAAACAAAAGTCCAGAACCGATGGTTTCTCATAATTCTACCAAAAGTTTAGAGCAGAATTAACACCAATTCTTCTTAAACGTTTCCAAAAAAATGTGGAGGAGGGAACACTTCCAAACTCATTCTACAAGGCCAGTATCACCCTGATACCAGAACCAAAGATGTGCCGGAAAAAAAAAAAAGAAAATTATAGATCAATATCACAGATGAACATAGGTGTAAAAATCATCAATAAGATATTATCAAACCAAATTCAACAATATATTAAAAGGATCATACACCATGATCAAGTGGGATGTATCCCAGGGATGCAAGGATGGTTCAATATTTGCAAATCAATCACTGTGAAACACCATATTAACAAAAGGAAGGATAAAAATCAAATGATTATATCAATAGATGCAGAAAGCCTTTTGGCAAAAGTCACCATCCATTTATGATAAAAAACCTCAACAAAGTAGGCATAGAGGATACATACCTCAACATTATAAAGGCCATATATGACAAACCTACAGCCAACATCATACTCAATGGTGAAAAGCTGAAAGCATTTCCTCTAAGATCAGGAATAAGACAAGGATGTCCACTATCATCAATTTTATTTAAGATAGTATCAGAAATCCTAGCCACAGTAAAGAAATGAACTTTTGGCGAAGAAAAAGAAATACAAATTGGAAAGGAAGAAGTAAAACTATCACCGTTTGCAAATGACATGATAGAATGCATAGAAAATCCTGAAGATACCACCAAAGAACTACTAGAACCGATGAATGAATTCAGTAAATTAGCAGGATACAAAGAGTAGCATGCAGAAATCTACTGTGTTTCTATATACTAATGACAAACTATCAGAAATAGAAATTAAGAAAACAATCCCCTTTACAATCACATCAAAAACAATAAAATACCTAGGAATAAATCTAATTAAAGAGTTAAAAGACCTGTACTTGCAAAACTATAAGACACTGATGAAAGAAATTGAGATGAGAGATTGGTTCAAGATGGTGGAGTAGAAGGATGTGTGCTCATTCCCTCTTGGGAGAGCACTGGAATCACAACTAACTGCTGAGCAATCATTGACAGGAGGGCACTGGAACTCACCAAAAAAGATGCCCCACATCCAAGAACAGGGGAGAAGCCACAGTGAGATGGTCGGAGGGGCGCAATCGCAATAAAATCAAATCCTATGGCCACTGGGTGGGTGACTCACAAACTGGAGAACACTTATAACACAGAGGTCGACCCACTGGAGTAAAGGTTCTGAGCCCACGTCAGGCTTCCCAGCCTCAGGGTCCGGAAATGGGAGGAGGAATTCCTAGAGAATCAGACTTTGAAGGCTGGTGGGATTTGATTGTGGGACTTTGACAGGACTGGGGAGAGCAGAGACTCAACTCTTGGAGGGCACGCACAAAGTAGTGTCTGCATCGGGACCCAGGGGAGGGAGCGGTGACCCCATGGGAGACTGAACCAGACCTACCTGCTAGTGTTGGAGGGTCTCCTGCACAGATGGGGATGGCTGTGTCTCACCACGGGCACAAGGATACTGACAGCAGAAGTTCTGGGAAGTACTCTTTGGCATGAGCCCTCCCAGAGTCCACCATTAGCCCCACCAAAGAGCCAGGTAGGCGCCAGTGCTGGGTTGCCTCAGACCAAACAACCAACAGGGAAGGAATCAAGCCCCACCCATCAGCAGACAAACAGATTAAAGTTTTACTGAGCTCTGCCCACCAGAGCAACACCCAGCTCTACCCACCACCAGTCCAGCCCATCAGAAAGCTTGCACAGCCTCTTAGATAGCCTCATCCACGAGAGGGCAAACAGCAGAAGCAAGAAGAATGACTATCCTGCAGCCTGTGGAACAAAAAGCACATTCACAGAAAGATAGACAAAATGAAAAGGCAGAGGACTATGTACCAGATGAAGCAACAAGATAAAACCCCAGAAAAACAATTAAATGAAGTGGAGATCGGCAACCTTCCAGAAAAAGAATTTGGAATAATGGTAGTGAAGATGATCCAAGACCTCAGAAAAAGAAAGGAGGCAAAGTTCGAGAAGATGCAAGAAATGTTTAATAAAGACCTAGAAGAATTAAAGAACAAATGCCTAGAAGAATTAAAGAACAAACACAGATGAACAATACAATAAGTGAAATGAAAAGTACACTAGGAGGAATCAATAGCAGAATAACTGAGGCAGAAAAACGGAGAAGTGACCTGGAAGACAGAATGGTGGAATTCACTGCCACAGAACAGGATAAAGAAAAAAGAATGAAAATAAATGAACACAGCCTAAGAGACCTCTGGGACAACATTAAATGCACCAACATTTGGCTTACAGGGGTCCCAGAAGGGAAAGAGAGAGAGAAAGACCTGAGAAAATATTTGAAGAGATTATAGTCGAAAACTTCCCTACCATGGGAAAGGAAATAGCCACCCAAGTCCAGGAAGCATAGAGGGTCTCAGGCAGCATAAACCCAAGGAGAAACACACTGAGACACATAGTAATCAAACTGACAAAAATTAAAGACAAAGAAAAATTATTAAAAGCAACAAGGAAAAAACTACAAATAAAATACAAGGGAACTCCCATAAGGTTAACAGCTGACTTCTCAGCAGAAACTATATAAGGCAGAAGGGAGTGGCATGACATATTTAAAGTGATGAAAGGGAAAACCTACAACCAAGATTACTCTACCCGGCAAGGATCTCATTCAGATTCGATGGAAAATCAAAAACATTACAGAAAAACAAAGCTAAGAGAATTCAGCACCACCAAACCAGCTCTCCAACAAATGCTAAAGGAACTTCTCTAAACGGGAAACACAAGAGAAGAAAAGGACCTACAAAAACAAAGCCAAAAATAATTAAGAAAATGGTAATAGGGACATACACATCAATAATTACCTTAAATGTGAATGGATTAAATGCTCCAACCAAGAGACACAGGCTTGCTGAATGGATACAAAAACAAGACCCATATATATGCTGCCTACAAGAGACCCACTTCACACCTAAGGATACATACATACTGAAAGTGAGTGGATGGAAAAGGATATTCCACGCAAATGGAAATCAAAAGAAAGCTGGGAGTAGCAATACTTATATCAGATAAAATAGACTTTAAAATAAAGAATGTTACAAGAGAAAAGGAAGGAGACTACATAATGATCAAGGGATCAATCCAAGAAGAAGATATAACAATTATAAATATATGTGCACCCAGCATAGGAGCACCTCAGTATGTAAGGAAAACGCTAACAGCTATAAAAGAGGAAATCAACAGTAACACAATAACAGTGGGGGATTTTGACAACTTACTTAAACCAATGGGCAGATCATCCAGACAGAAGATTAATAAGGAAACACAAGCTTTAAATGAGACAATAGACCAGATAGATTTAGTTGATATTTATAGGACATTCCATCCAAAAACAGCAGATTACATTTCTTCTCAAGTGCTCATGGAACATTCTCCAGGATAGATCCCATCTTGGGGCACAAATCAAGCCTTGGTAAATTTAAGAAAATTGAAATCATATCAAGGATGTTTTCCAACTGCAATATTATGAGGTTAGAAATAAGTTCCAGGGGGGGAAAAATGTAAAAACACAAACACATGGAGGCTAAACAATACGTTACTAAATAACCAAGAGATCACTGAAGAAATGAAAGAGGAAATCAAAAAATACCTAGAGATAAATGACGATGACAACCCAACGATCCAAAACCTATGGGATGCAGCAAAAGCAGTTCTAAGAGGGAAGTTTATAGCTATACAAGCCTACCTCAAGAAACAAGAAAAATCTCAAATAAACAATCTAACCTTACACCTAAAGCAACTAGAGAAAGAAGAAGCAAAATCCAAAGTTAGTAAAAGGAAAGAAATCATAAAATCAGAGCAGAAATAAATGAAATAAAAACAAAGAAAACAATAGCAAAGATCAATAAAACTAAAAGGTGGTTCTTTCAGAAGATAAAGAAAATTGATAAACCTTTAGCTAAACTCATTAAGAAAACGAGGGAGAGGACTCAAATCATTAAAATTAGAAATGAAAAAGGGGAAGTTACAAAGGACACTCCAGAAATACAAAGCATCATAAGAGACTACTACAAGCAACTCTATGCCAATAAAATAGACAACCTGGAAGAAATGGACAAATTTTCAGAAAGGTATAACCTTCCAAGACTGAACCAGGAAGAAATAGAAAATATGAACAGAACAATTACAAGTAATGAAGTTGAAACTGTGATTAAAAATCTTCCAACAAACAAAAGCCCAGGAACAGATGGCTTCACAGGTGAATTCTATCAAAAATTTAGAGAAGAGTTAACACCTATCCTTCTCCAACTCTTCCAAAAAATTCCAGAGGAAGGAACACTCCCAAGCTCATTCTATGAAGCCAGCATCAACCTGATACCAAAACCAGACAGAGATAGTATAGAAAAAGAAAATTTCAGACCAATATCACTGATGAATATAGATACAAAAATCCTCAACAAAATACTAGCAAACAGAATCTAACAACACATTAAAAGGATCATATACCATGATCAAGTGGGATTTATCCCAGGGATGCAAGGATTCTTCAATATATGCAAATCAATCAATGTGCTACACCATACTAACAAATTGAAGAATAAAAACAATATGATCATCTCAATAGATGCAGAAAAAGCTTTTGACAAAATTCAACACCAATTTATGATAAAAAGTCTCCAGAATGTGAGCATAGAGGGAGCCTACCTCAACATAATAAAGGCTATATATGACAAACCCACAGCAAACATCATTCTCAATGGTGAAAAACTGAAAGCATTTCCTCTAAGATCAGGAAAAAGGCAAGGAAGTCCACTCTGCCACTATTATTCGACATAGTTTTTGCAGTCCTAGCCACAGCAATCAGAGAAGAAAAAGAAATAAAAGGAATCCAAATCGGAAAAGAAGTAAAGCTGTCAGTGTTTGCAGATGACATGATACTATACATGTATGCTACCAGAAAACTATTAGAGCTAATCAGTGAATTTGGTAAAGTAGCAGGATACAAAATTAATGCACAGAAATCTCTTGCATTCCTATACACTAACAACGAAAGATCAGAAAGAGAAATTAAGGATACAATCACATTCACCACTGCAACAGAAAGAATAAAATACCTAGGAATAAACCTACCTAAGGAGGTAAAAGACCTATACTCAGAAAACAATAAGACACCGAAGAAAGAAATAAAAAATGACATAAACAGGTGGAGAGATATACCATGTTCATGGCTTGAAAGAATCAATATTGTGAAAATGACTATACTACCCAAATCAATCTACAGATTCAATGCAATCCCTATCAAATTACCAATGGCATTTTTTACAGAACTAGAACAAAATATCTTAAAATTTGTCTGGAGACCCAGAAGACCCCGAATAGCCAAAGCAATCTTGAGGGAAAAAAATGGAGCTGGAGGAATCTGACTTCTTGTCTTCAGACTATACTACAAAGCTACAGTCATCAAGACAATATGGTACTGGCACAAAAACAGAAATATATTTCAATGGAACAGGTTAGAAAGCCCAAAGATAAACCCACACACCTGTGGTCAACTAATCTGTGGCAAAAGAAGCAAGGGTATACAATGGAGAAATGACATTCTCTTCAGTAAGTGATGCTGGGAAAACTGAACAGCTATACGTAAAAGAATGAAATTAGGTCAGTCCCTAACACCATACACAAAAATAAACTCAAAATGGATTAAAGACCTAAATGTAAGACTGGACACTATAAACTCTTAGAGGAAAACATAGGAAGAATACTCTTTGACATAAATCACAGCAAGATCTTTTTTGATCCACCTCCTAGAGTAATGGAAATAAAAACAAAAATAAACAAGTGGGACCCAATGAAACTTAAAAGCTTTTGCACAGCAAAGGAAACTATAAAGAAGATGAAAAGACAACCTTCAGAATGGAAGAAAATATTTACAAACAAATTGACAGACAAAGGAGTATTCTCCAAAATATATAAACAGCTCATGCAGCTCAATATTAAAAAAACAAACAACCCAATCAAAGTATGGGCAGAAGACCTAAATAGACATCTCTCCAAAAAAGGCATACAGATGACCAGGAGACACATGGAAAGCTGCTCAACATCACTAATTATTAGAGATATGCAAATCAAAACTACAGTGAGGTATCACCTCACACAAGTTAGAATGAGCATCATCAGAAAATCTACAAACAACATATGCTAGAGAGGGTGTGGAGCAAAGGGACCATCTTGCACTGTTGGTGGGAATGTAAATTGATACAGCCACTATGGAGAACATTATGGATGTTCCTTAAAAAACTAAAAATAGAATTACCATATGACACAGCAATCCCACTACTGAAAATATACCCTGAGAAAACCACAATTCAAAAAGACACATGCACCCCAATGTTTATTGCAGCAGTATTTACAATAGCCAGGTCATGGAATCCACCTAAATGCCCATTGACAGATGAATGTATAAAGAAGATGTGGTACATATATACAATAGAGTATTACTCAGCCATAAAAAAGAATAAAATTGGGTCATTTGTAGAGATGTGGGTGTATCTAGAGACTGTCATACAGAGTGAAGTAAGTCAGAAAGAGAAAAACAAATTTCATATATTAACACATATATGTGGAATCTAGAAAAATGGTACAGATGAACTGGTTTTCAATGCAGAAATAGAGACACAGATATAGAGAACAAACATATGGACACTTAGGGGGGATAGTGGGGGGGCGGGCATGATTGTGGGATGACCTGGGATGTTGAGATTGACATATATACACTAATATGTATAAAATAGATAACTAGGGCTTCCCTGGTGGCGCAGTGGTTGCTAGTCCGCCTGCCGATGCGGGGGACATGGGTTTGTGCCCCGGTCCGGGAGGATCCCACATGCCGCGGAGCGGCTGGGCCCGTGAGGCATGGCCGCTGAGCCTGTGCGTCCGGAGCCTGTGCTCCACAATGGGAGAGGCCACAACAGAGGCCCGCGTAATGCAAAAAAAAAAAAGATAACTAATAAGAACCTGCTGTATAAAAAATAAATAAAATTCAAAAAAAATTGAAGATGATACAAATGGATGGAAAGATATGCTGTGCTCATTGACTGGAGAGTAGTATTGTTAAAATTACCATACTACTTAAAATAATCTACAGATTCAGTGCAATCCCTATCAAAATACCATTGGAATTTTTCACCGAACTAGAACAAATAGTTCTAAAATTTGTGTGGAAACACAAAGACCTCAAAGAGCCAAAAAAGTCTTAAGAACAAAGTTGGAGGTATCATGCTCCCTGATTTCAAATTATACTACAAAGCCACAGGCATCAAAACAGTATGCTACATGTACAAAAACAGACACATATATCAGTGGAACAGAATAGAGAGACCAGCAATGAACCCACACTTATATCGGCATTTAATTTATGACAAAGAAGGCAGGAAAATACAATGGGAAAAGACAGTCTGTTCAATAAATGGTTTGGGAAAACTGGACAGCTACATACAAAAGAATCAAATGAACTACCTTCTCATACCATATACAAAAATAAACCCAGAATGGTTTAAAGACTTAAATGGAAAACCTGAGATTATGAAACTTCTAGAAGAAAATATAGGCAGTATGCTCTTTCATATTAGTCTTACAATATTTTTTTGTGTATGCCTCCTCAGGCAAGGGAAACAAAAGTAACAATAAACAAGCTGAACTACATCAAAGTAAAAAGTTTTCGTACAGCAAAGGAAGCTATCAACAAAATGAAAAGGCCACTTAGTGGGAAAAGATATTTGCAAATGATATATCTGACAAGAAGTTAGTATCCAAGATATACAAAAAACTCATACAACTCAACATAAAAAAAATTCAATTGAAAAATGGACAGAGGACCTGAATAGACATTTTTCCAAAGAAGACATAAAGATCGCCAACAGGCACATGAAAAGATGCTCAACATCACTAATCATCAGGGAACTGCAAATCAAAACCACAAGGAGATGTCAACTCACACATTTCTGAATGGCTATTATCAAAAAGAATAGAAATAAGTTTTGGGAAGGATGAGGAGATAAGGGAATCCTCATGCACTGTTGGGGGGAATGTAAGTTGGTGCAGTCTTTATGGACAACAGTATGGAGATTCCTCAAAAAAACTTAAAATAGAACTACCATACAAATCCAGCAATTCCACTGCTGGGTATCTATCTGAAGAAAATGAAAACACTAATTCATAAAGATATATGCACTCTTCTGTTAATTATAGCATTATTTACAATAGCCAAATTATGGAAGAAACCTAAGTGCCCATCAATAGATGAATGGATATAGAGGATATGATACACACACACACGCAACACACACTAGAATATTACTTAGCCTTAGAAAGTAAAATCTTGCCATTTGCAAATACATGGATGGACCTAGAGCATTTTAGGCTAAGTGAAATAAGTCAGGCAGAGAAAAACAGATACTGTATGATTTCACTTATATGTGGAGTCTACAAAAAAAACAAAGTAACAAACACAGTAAAACAGAAACAGAGTCATAGATACAGAGAACAAACGGGTTGTTGCCAGAGGGGGAGGGGTGGGGGAGGAGAGAAATAGGAGGTGAGGGAGTTTAAGAGGTACAAACTTGCAGTTACAAAATAAATGAGTCATGAAATGTACAGTGTGGGGAATATAGTCAATAATTATGTAATATCTTTGTATGGTGAAAGATAATAGACTTATCATGTTATCATTTTCAAATGTATAGAAACATAGAATCACTATGTTACGTACCAGGAAGTAACATAGAGTTGTAGATCAATTATACCTGAAAAACAAACAAACTCATAGAAAAAGGGACCAGATTTGTACTTCGCAGAATGAAAGGTGGAGGGAAGGGGGAATTGGATGTAGGTAATCAAAATGTACAAACTTCCAGTTATAAGTAAGTACGTACTAGGGATGTAATGTACAACATGATAAATATAATTAACACTGCTGTACATTATATGTGAAAGTTATTGAGTAAATCCTGAGACTTCTTATCACAAGGAAAAAATATTTTTTTCTGTTTCTTTTGCTTTGTATCTATGTGGGATGATGGATATTCACAAACTTATTGTGGTAACCATTTCATGATGTTTGTGAGTCAAATCATGATGCTGTACACCTTAAACTTACACAGTGCTCCATGTCAGTTATAGCTCAGTAAAACTGGAAGGAAAAAAAGACATTCAAAAACTGCAAAGAGTCACCAAGATTTCACCTGGCTTTACAGATTTGTGGTAATAACTAGTAATTCTAATAACTGTTTTCACTCAGTTCTCTGAGTTAATATTTGCTTGTCACATTTGTATAGAATTTCTATAATAATGGTTAAGTTTAATATAGAGAATTTTGGGGATATAAGGGAGAGACAAAACAATGCAATTTTTCAGGTGGCTTATGAAAACAAAGTGACAGCATTGTATATTAGATCTCTAGGACTTATTCATTGGGCATAACTGAAACTTTATACCCTTTGACCAATATCTCCCCATTTTACTCTGCCCCCATCCCCTTTTAACCAGTGTTCTACACTCTGCTTCTATGAGTCTATTTTAGCTTCCATATATAAGCGAGATCATGCAGTATTTATCTTTCTGTGTTCTGCTTATTTCATTTAGCATAAAGTCCTCCAGAGTTATCTATGCTGTTGCATTGGCAGGGTTTCTTTCTTTTTTAAAGCTGAATATATTTTATTCTATATGCATATCTATGTCAATCTCTATCCATATAGCTATGTACCTATGTGTCTGTCTATCTATTATCTATCTCACATTTTCTTTATTTATCTGTCAGTGGACTTAAGTTGTTTCTTTATTTTGAATTTTGTGAATAATGCTGCAGTGAACATGGGAGTGTTATTATCTTTTTAGGATCCCGATTTCAATACTTTTGGATAGCACCCAGAAGTAGGATTGCTGGATCATATGGTAGTTTTATTTTTAATTTTTTGAGAAAACTCCATATTGTTTTCCATAATAGCTATACCAGTTACATCCCCACCAACAGTGTACAGTGTTCCCTTTTTTCCACATTTTCCCCAGCATTTGTTATCTCTTATCTTTTTGATGGTAGTCATTCTAACAGATGTGAGGTGATATCTCACTGTGATTTTGCTTTGCATTTCTCCAATAATTAGTGAAAATTAATGATACTGAGCATCTTTTCATATACTTTTGGTGATTTGTATGTCTTCTTTTGAGAAATGTCTGTTTAGGTCCTTTGCCTATTTAAAAAATTGGGTTATTTGTTTTATTTCATTTTTTGCTCTCAAGTTGTATAAATTTCCTATTTATTTTGGAATTTAACCCCATGTCAGATTGCAAAATTTTATCTCATTCTTTAGGTTGCCTTTCAATCTGAAGATTGTTTTCTTTGCTGTGCAGAAGCTTTTTAGTTTGATGGAATCCCACTTTTCTATTTTTGCTTATGTTGCCTGTGCTTTTGGTGTCATATTCAAAAAATTATTTTCTAGGCCAATTATTTTCTATGTTTCATACTAGTAGTTTTACAGTTTTAACTCATATGTTTAAGTCTAATCCATTTTGAGATGATTTTTCATATATGGTTTAAAATGAGTTCAATCTCATTCTTCTGGATGTGGATATCATTTCCCCAGGAACATTTATTGAAGATACTATCCTTTCTCCATTGTGTGTTCTTGGCACGCTTTTCAAAGATCAGTTGACTGTAGATGTGTGGGTTTATTTCTGGGTTCTGTATTCTGTTTCATTGGTATATATTTCTGCTTTTGTTCTTGTATCATACTCTTTTGATTACTGTAGTTTTGTAATATATTTTGAAATGAGGTAGTGCAATGCCTCCAGCTTTGATGTTCTTGCCCAAGAGTGCTTTGACTGTTTGGGGTCTTTTATTGTTCTATACGGATTTTAGGATTTTTTTTCTATTTCTATAAAAATTTAGGATTTTGATAGAGATTGCCTTGAAGAAAACAATGTTCTGGAGATCTACTATACAATATTGTGACTATAGTTAGCAATAATGTATTGTATACATTATAGTGGTTAATAGGGTAGATATTACATATTCTCACCACCACCATAACAAATTTAGGATGATAAGTGAGGCCATGGATATGTTAATTAGCTTGATTGTGATGATTATTTCACAGTGGATACATACGATAAATCAACAAGTTGTACACCTTCAATATATAATGTTTTTAATTGTCAATTACACCTCAGCAAAGCTGGGGGGAATAAAGAAAATAAAATGAGGAAGTAAGTGATGAGCTGTCACTGGAAGGAGAATTCTAAAGCTGTGAAGAGGATAATTAATTAAAGAATTTTTTAACTTGCTCTTGACCCACATTTTAAATAGCAGAGTTAGTAAACCAGGACTAGAATTCTCCAAAGAATGAAGTGGAA
The DNA here is from genome assembly GCF_025265405.1 of Mesoplodon densirostris. Classification (NCBI taxonomy): domain Eukaryota; kingdom Metazoa; phylum Chordata; class Mammalia; order Artiodactyla; family Ziphiidae; genus Mesoplodon; species Mesoplodon densirostris. Next base: position 99,274,371 of record NC_082663.1, on the reverse strand, counting down.
TAGCCACAAGCTTGACTTATAAATAGAAAGAATAGGGGTGATGAAAATTAATTTAGGAGGTAAAAATAATATCTATTGTAGTAACTGATACGAAGTATCTACTATTTTTCTGCATGTCCTTGAATTTGTCTCCGTGTTCTGAGCAACTTGTAGTTATTCTTCCATTGTCCTACAACACTGTCTGCTGTTGGTGGAAACTGACATGGGAGGAAGTAGAGGGAAGAAGTCAGGGGGCTCTCAAAAAACCAGTCATGATATGGGTCTGGTAACTGAAAGTGAGTACCCATTTCCAAAGATTCTAGACCTGATGCTCCTAATACATCTTGTAATATTAATGTCAATATCACGAATTTTCCTAAATCAGACAGCCTTTGTTGCATGTGTTGAAATGCTCATTTTCTCTCTGTAAAGTAGGGGGTACTGAAGTGGTCCTGTTTGGTTTTTGTCTGCATGGCATTCGTTCCTCTTCTTGTAAAGCACCTAGATTTCCCATTAAGGATCTGTCCTTCCATGGCCATGGCCTGGGCCTGTAACATTTGCTGTTCCAATCAGATTTACACCTGGGACCTTAAATCTAGAGTAGAAATATCAGCCAGGAACTGGTTTTCCCAGCTGCTAAGCCCTGAAGAAACAGTCACTAATTTTCCTATCTGTGTTCTCAGAAGTGTCCTAGATCTTCATTTATCTGAGGCAAAATGCCTGTGTTGAGTCCATGAGATACCAAATCCAGGCAGAGCTGGATCCTCAAGGTTGAGGAGTATTAATCTCTTGCTGCCAGGAAGGTCCACCTAGTGAAGTGAGGTGTGGCTTGGCAATGTGTTTGTGGGCTGATGGAGATGTGTACAATCAGTTGTGGGCTGATGGAGATGTGTACAATCAGATGTGTTTATAGGACCTGACAATGTCCCTTATGGAAATAGTACTTTTATTCTAATTTGTTAATACATGGTCTATCACTGAAGTAAATGCTTCTTAGTATACTTTTAACTGAAAAACTGGATCTGGTTACTGTTGCTTCACAGTAGAGTGAATTTAGTGAAAGAAGCTTCTGGATTTTGGCTACTGAACTCTTTTTTTTCTATTCACTCATTGTCATTCAATAAACATTTGAAGAGTATATACTATATATAACACACTGTGCTATGGCCTAATGGAGCTTCATTCTAGCACATTTTTGTATGACCAAAATGATTAGCTTTGGTAGAGAGAAGCTTAAAAGACTTGAGGGAAAATGTCGTTTCAGACAGATAGGGATCCATGAAGTTTTAAAGACGTTTAAGAGATTGTGATTCTGCAAAACAACTGCCTTTGTTGACAGTTCCCAAATATAGTCTAGTATTTAACTTCATAAGATTTCAAAAGATTCTCTAACTAACTAACCTTAATTCTTCTCCTAAAATCCATTTCTGCCCTCTCCCCAATCATTGCATCTGTAGAATAGCTGATTCCTTACGATAATCCTTCATTTAGTTGATAGTGTTAATGAAAAATCCTTAATATAGTTAAGGCAGTTACTGAGTCACTTTTCAGCCTTTTTCCTCTTCAGGCTAAGTAATCTAATTATGTCAACCTTTATATCATAATTAAACTAAAGATTGCTTTAGAAGAGTTTAATCACATTAGTGAAATATCCTCCAGTCAAACCAGGTGTCTGGCGAGGAGAACTGTAGTTAGTGGCCTTGTAAAGCTAAAGAGGTTTCCAATTATGTGCTGTTTTGTGCTGTAAACTTCCATCTGGCAAAGACCTGGGGGAAACAACCAAACAAACAAAAATCAGTCACAACTGTTGGCTCTCAGTGGGGCTTGACACTTGAGTAAACTATCTAAAACAGGTCTGAATCCTGCCCCATTGATTAAAAAGGTCCCAAGTACAGGATACTCAGTGTTTTTGCAATAATATGCTAGAAGATCAGCTTTCAAATTAAACAAGTTTGAATCTGATATCTGCCCAGTGAAAGTGTAGAACCACCTTAGAATTATCAGGCTAAGTGATAATTCTAGATAATTTTGAGATAATATCACGTGTCTTCTGCCCTCTGCTGGGGAAAATAGTGGGGCATTGCTGTATGACCTTGCCATCTTGCCATGAATCAAGGTATGTTTTTGCCATTAGTACAGTGGTCCCCCCTTATTCTTGGGGGATACACTTCAAGTTTCCCAGGGGATGCCTGAAACCCCTGTGGATAGTACCCTGTATATGCTATGTTTTTTCCTGTACATATATACTTATGATAAAGTTTAATTTATAAATGAGACTCAGTAAGAAATTAGCAACAATAGCTAATAATAAAATAGAACGATTATTGCAATATACTAAAATAAAGGTTATGTGAATGTGGTCTTTGTCACTCTTACAATATCTTATTGTACAAAGTTAATGTTTTTTGTCTCTCTTACAATATCTTATTGTACAAAGTTAATGTCTTTTCCATCTTAACTAAGTACTTATCATGCACTGTGGCCATAACTTTTGCAGTTTGAGGCGTGACAGGAAAACTAGCACACGTTTCTTTTTCCTTTTTCACAATTTCATGGATAGAAGATTTGTTCTTACTGTAGATCTTAGCAATGTCAGCATACAATTTTTTTCTTTTCTTATTAAGTCGAGAACTTTCATCTTTTCACTTAAAGGAAGTATAGCTTTAAGTGTACAGCTTCTCTGGCAGATTCAAATTGCCAGCATCGCTACTCTTTCACTTTAAAGAGGGCCATTATTAAGTAAAGTAAGAGTTACTTGAACACAAGCACTGCAATACTGTGACGGTCCGTTAGATAACTGAGAGGACTACTAAGTTACTAAGGGGTGGGATACCCTGGACAAAGGGATGATTCATGTCCTGGTGAGGTAGAGCTGGTTTGCTTGAGATTTCATCATGCCACTCAAAACAGTGCAAAATTTCAAACTTATGAATTGTTTATTTCTGGAATTTTCCATGTAATATTTTCAGACTGAAGTTGACCACGGGTAACTGAAACTGTGAACAGTGAAATCATGGATAAAGGGGGACTACAGTGACTCTTTGGCCGTGATTGTTCTGCACTTTTTTTTTAAACTACCCATTTCTTACCTTTAACATAGATAGATTTTAACATATTCTCTACGTATCTTAGACAAAATGTATGCTCCAAATAACTTTATGTCCATCAGTCTCTCTGACCATCTCTATTACTTCTTCTTCTGACTGCTATCGAAATCTTAAAATGGGAAATTATTGTGGTGGTCCCACACTTCCCTGAAGGGAACATGAAGCTGACTTGAAATTTGAATCAGAAGCTATATGACTTCTCAGCTTCATCTCTTTCTGGTGCTATTGTCCTAATCATTGGATGTCCTTGGGCCAAGACTAGGATGAACCAAGAGAGCTATCCAAGGTGCAGCCTTCAAGGGGGTGCTGACTCTCAGAGTTCTGCAAGTGCCAACTCTGAGTGCCTCCTAGCCCTGGCTCTGCAGACTTTGTCCCAGTGATGTATGCCAGCGGCATACAGACGTATTAGAATATGGCTGGGAGAGGAGATCACACTTTTGCTGCAATTCTATGGCAGTTTGACCCATGTATCAGTGGAATACGAATTCTGTGGATCCAGTAGAGGGATCTTATGTATCAGCAAACTGTGACTAAACCGAGATCTCTATTCTGGTCCCTCTGATTTTTTTTCTTCTCTTTTGCCTTGTTCTGATGTTACAGACTGAACTGTGTTCTCCCAAAATTCACGTTTTGAAGTACTAACCATCGATATATCAGGATGTGACTGTTTGTAGACATAAGGCCTTTAAAGAAATAATTAAGGTTAAGTGAGCTCATGTAGGTGGGTCCTAATCCAGTGTTGCTGGTGTCCTTATTAGAAGAGGCAGAGATACCAGGAATGTATGTGCCCAGAGGAAAGGTCATGTGAGGCCATAGCAAGAAGGTAACCATCTGCATCCAAGGAGAGAGGCCTCGGGAGAAACCAAACTTGTCAACACCTTGATCTCAGACCTCCAGCCTCCAAAACTATGAGAAAATACATTTCTGTTATTCAAGCCACCAGTCTGGTATTTGTTATGGCAGCCCTAGCAAACAAATACAGCTGATCATATAGCCAGTGCTATGCTGGAAAGGTCTTAGTACATGAAATTTTTTCCCTTTCTAGCCCTGCCTATGACCCTTCTGAGATACTCACACATGAACACTTAGTTTATCATTTTATTTTTTAACTTCAAAGAAGCTATTCTTTGTATTAAGAAATCCATTTATGAGGCATAATTAGAATTTGAGGCCAAGCCAAGAAAGATCTCTAGAGGTTTCTCTTTGCTTTTGGAATAGGACTGTACATTTTAATGGGTTGGTTCAGTGTTCTTTAAGTTCGAAGCCATGCTCCATCCCTGCTGTTATTACCTACAGGAGAAAAGAAATCAACCCAATGTCATCCTTGAATGATGGACTATGCCTTTCTTAAAAACAGAAAGCTGGCTAATTTCCATAATGTACATTTAATGATTGGAACCATTTATTTGTCTTCCCAGTTCTTTCACTTAATTTCAGGTTAAACCACATCTATCCTCTTTTCTCTTAAACACACACACACATATAATATATATACATATGTAATATAAATATATTAATATATAATAAATATATATAATATTTATACACAATATATATATACACACATATAGATATAAACTTCAATAGCAATAAATTAAAATGTTTAAGAGTGGACCAAAAGAACACTTTTTTCAGGGGATGAGGACAACCCTTAATAGTCTGTCAGAAGTTTGGTGGTGTTGAGAGCCAGTAATATATGAGAAAACCCCACGACTAGAGTCCTAGGGTTGATTCTACAGCCAACTGGGCTTAAGTGTCCGTATCTATAAACGGAGGGTGTTGGGCTAGATCATCTCTAATTCTGTCATGGAAGAATTCTATAACAAAAGGTAAAAAAAAAAACAAACAAAAAAAAAAAAAAACAAAGATAGTTGGAAAACTAGCTGGTTTTCCACATTATCTGAACCTCCACTTTATCCTAGCTGAGTTGAAAAATTCTAAGTGAACCTCTTTCTGATCCAGCAACTATATCCGGGCCATACCTCCAGGTAATCTATATTCAGCATTTGAAATTCACACTCTAAGCCAAATTTTCAAACCCAATACCTCTAGGCCAGGAGAAGGGCTGAGTGGGGGCAGTGGTGAGCTGAAGACCAGAGCTCGTAGACTGTCTAAAGGGTTCCCCCAGGATTCTGCCCTATATGACATGGCTGTCATGAAAGAGGATAGGATCCATGGTTCCAGATTTTCAGATTTTCTAAGAGAAACCAGACATCCAAATTTTAATATCAAATCTCCTATTTTTAAAATATTGGCAACCAATAACAGTTTGGTTTTTTAAAAATTTTGTATAGGGCAAATAAACATACCCACCATTACTCTTTAATATTCCCATGTTTCTCAAAGTAGGAGCTATGCAGGCATTCCCTGGCACTGGGCTCACGGTGTCCACCTCCGTGCAAAGTCTGCGACAGTGGTTTAAAAACCCTGTTTCCTCAGAGTCCAGGAGATCCTCAGGGCTCCTTATGTATAGTTGTCTTATTATTATTTTGACTTGGCCTAAAATTTCATTTGAACTAAGGGTTGTTTCCATAAATATATGTAAAATGTTTGAAACTGTACTGGGCACATAGCAAGAACTATTTAACTGTTAGCTACTATTATTAGTAAATAGTTTGTAAGCCATTCTATAGGAATCATGAGGTATTGTCCTAATTATTCTACCATGCTGTTCTGAAGAAAGACCATCTTTCACTTTCGTGAAATTCAAAAGCATTTTAAAGCATCTTTGAAGTTTTTATGATATTCAGAAATAGCTGTACCTTATTATGTAAGGCTTTAATGTGCAAAAATCCGAAGAGAGCCTTTGCTAGTTTGCAACCTCACTTTTGCTATTTTTGCTTTTAGATTAAAATTTACAGTTTCATTATTTATCTAGGTTACCCACAGCTGGGACTGACTTGGCGGATTTTACCTTTGGATCTGAGAGTACAAATACATCCATCAATATTCTATTTCCCAAAGGTCTGCTAATTCTCATGAATAATCACTACAATCATGGAAAATTTGCAGAGATAGTAACTGGATCATTCTCCTGCAATTGCTGTAAAGAAAGTCTATATTAGAAGCTACTTAACTTAATGATCCTCTCACATTCTGGCCCCTGACCTACCTTTCTAGTCTTGCACTCCAACAGTGAGGAGTATTTCACTTTCTTCCTTTGCTTACAGCATTATCTGTGCCCAGAATGCCTCTTATCTTCCTTCTATTGTCAAAATCTTTTCCATCTTTCAGTGCTAGTTTCAAATTCTGCCTCTTCCAGGACACCTTCTTGCTCCTTCAATATTAAAATCACCTTGCACCAGCCCTGACATTTTCTTCCTTTGAGACCTCTTAGCTGTTTATTGTTGTCTCTTTTAGGTACTCACCAAGTTCTTCTTAGGTGTGTATGTATACTTTTTATAGCGCCTTACTAGATTTTCTGCTTCATGAGAATATGTTGATAATCAACATTTTCTGAAGCAATATTACACATATAATCAAAGGAGGAATGTCCCTGTACCCTGGCTTAGAGATCTTGGCTCTTGGTCCCCTTTTAACACTCAGATGTTAAGCCTTTCTATAGCCAGTGGTTGTAGTAGCACCTCATACATTTTCTTTCATTCACGTTTGAGCTCAAGTGATATGGGGACAAGCCATTTTCTCTTAATCTTGTTCTTACAGATAGTACCTTTTCTTGGCTCTGTAACATTCCATATTCTTAGTGATATCTTAAGTTCGTAGGTATCCTAGAATGTTTTGGAGGTCCCTTTTGGGATCGGGGTAGATTCAGATTGTGAAGCCTACCATTCTTTAATATTGCCATAATTTCCCACAGAAGGCTGTGTAAACCTTGAAATTCACTTTGCTTAGGCCTATGGGAGAGCCCTTATAGAATAACCTAAACACAAAGTGGCTTTCAGATGCCGACGCTCTGGTGTCTAAGGGCTCACAGATGATAAGTGAGGACAAGAATCTCAGACGCCACTTGACTGTCAGGGAGAGCTGGGTCCTCTCTCTGCCACAAAACAGGTGCCCACACACTCCTGTTTAGCTGGAACAGAACCCAGTTGTGCGTGTTGTTCCTGTGTAAAGATTAATAGTGACCCCTTGCACCCTCAAAAAGTGTCTCAGTTTAGATAATAAAGTATATAGTCCCCCTCCTCATAAAATAGCTTACTTATTATGAAATGTCAGTACACTATTGGAGACCTGTGAATCAAGAGGGAATTGGTAACTAAACTGGGATGAAGAGAAGACTTACCCTTAGAGCTGGGATCTTTTTCTTTCTGAGTTCAGTACATTTACTAAGATCCTGCAATTCAGAGTGATTCCTTATCTTCTTAAGATGTTTCTGATGACTCCACAGTGCTCTGGCAATGTCTGTGTGTCGGGGTGGGGGGGGTGGATGTGGTGAGGATGTAGAGGTGGGTGCTCCTACTGGTAGTATACAGAGTCATTGATTTTCTCGTATAGTGGGGTTGGCACAGTTAACAACTGTGGTAACAGGGAACCCAAAGGCTTTGCTAGTCAGCCTTGGTGACAGTGGGACGTGCCTGAACTGATTACTGTGGCAGAACGGGCATCTTTAGGAAGTGTTTTTCTCCTGAGAGATCCCTGAATTCAACTAAGAGCTCTGGATGTTCCCTTTTACGTGAATCTCTCTCTGGCCTTGCTTAGATTACATTATAAATGGGATTCACACACCCATTTGTTTTTCTGAGCTCTATACCATAATATTTTTTTTACAACTTTATTGGAGTATAATTGCTTCACAATGGTGTGTTAGTTTCTGCTTTATAACAAAGTGAATCAGTTATACATATACATATGTCCCCACATCTCTTCCCTCTTGCGTATTTTAAACTCACTTATCCTTCCAATGCCCTTGTGAGCTCATACCTCATCTTTGAGATTTGGAGATTATGCTCTTTCTCTTGACTACTCTGTGACGGTGCTATGCAGGCTGACTTGGAGACAAAAACTCAAGGTAAGTTTGAAAAGAGACAGAATTTATAATAAAATAATAGTTGTCAGAAGACTTACTTTGAAGTTTGACTGCACAACTCCTAAGTCAAGAGACTTTTCTCAGATTTCTCAGTTTATTCTTAACTCCCATCTCCACTCCCAGTCACGCAGCAGATTCTCACCTGTGTTACCTGCACACAAACTGTTCTAACTGATTGGCTCAGGAGCATGATAACCTGGATTTGATTTGGGGGCTAATGGAAACATCCTGGAAAAATTAAAGTCATCAGTGATATTTCCTGAATTTTCTGAGTAGATTCTGTAGTGCAGTGGTTAAAAGCACAAACCTTGTAGCTAGGCTGGAGAGGGTCAAGTTCTTATCCCCCCACTTACTAGCTGTGTGATTCATGCCAAGTTCCTATTGTCTCTAAATCTTAGGTCCCCATCTTTAAAACAGAGATGATGATGCTGATGGTGATGATGATAATGATGAATTTGCTTTGCAGGGTTGTTAGGAGGTATTTGTAAGATAACGCATGTTGGGAATTTAGCACTGTGTCTGGCACTTATGAAGGACCAGGTATTTGTATTAACCCTGTGTTTCTGATGCTATAACATCCAGGGCCGTGCTGACCCTGGAGAGACTACTCCTCCCAGGGGGCTGGCCAATTCCTAGCCATAGTAAGTGACTCACTTGCAAGGGTGCCTTTCATATATATGAACTCATCAATCCAGAACCCACACCTCCACCACCTCCTCTCTTGGTTTCGTACACTCAGAACCAGTATTCCTCTCCATTAATCATCCCAGGACCAGGCATCAGACAACTAGGCACAATCCTTATGCCCCAGAGTGTGCTGACATTTTTCAGACTACCAGTCCTAACCTGCTTTCTCTGCCTTACCCATTCCTTCCCATGGAAGCCACAATAAAGGCTCTTGCCTGCATTTTCCCCTTGCTCCTTCTGCTTCCTGAGTGACTGGTGCTTTTCTGTTGGCCCCTGTGTGTCAGTGGCATGCCCCTTCCTTTTGGGAACTATGAGTAACAAAGTAATTTTTCCATAGCGATTGTCTGCTGATCTATTGGCCTCACTATACCTGTATAATAATAAAATCTACATTTTAAGACAATACTTTATTTATGGTGATGATGATTTTAATAGAGAGGACTTAAACTGATTCATTAACCCTATAGCTGCTGCTTATTCACTAATGTTTTCATATAGATAATTTATCAAGATATAAAAACGCCAAATTTTGAATTTTTGCTTAGAAAATTGGAGGACTTAGAAGGCAGGGGATTTGAATTCTAGATTTAAAACCATCACAACAAGGGGGCTTCCCTGGTGGCGCAGTGGTTGAGAGTCCGCCTGCTGATGCAGGGGACACGGGTTCGTGCCCTGGTCTGGGAAGATCCCACATGCCACGGAGCGGCTGGGCCCGTGAGCCATGGCTACTGAGCCTGTGCATCCAGAGCCTGTGCATCCAGAGCCTGTGCTCCGCAGCGGGAGAGGCCACAACAGTGAGAGGCCCGTGTACCGCAAAAAAACAAAAACAAACAAACAAAACCCATCACAACATTTTACTTGAACAAATTTCTCAGCTTCTTGATGTGACAGAGTCTTTGCTTTTAAAATAAATCAATAAAATGTCACAGAGTCCTTGTTTTAAAAATAAATAGATAACACAATCAGGTTGATAAAAATTGACTATTAGAAGAATAAAATGAGAATGTATAGGAAAGGGTTTTGAAAATACAAATTGGGAAACGTTATGTTACGTAGGGAAATCTGTGACCCAATTTGACAAAGAATAAAGAGCCATCTTATTTCCACTGATAAAGAAATGTCATAAATCTCAATCATTTTATGCAAGAAAAATGAGGCAAAGCTAATAATATAGAGACCACATCTAGGGAAATAAATTCTAAACTATAAGTGAACAATGCATGTGATGAATTATGCATGATTTTAAATTAGTTAATGAAATAGACTCATATTAAATGATAATGAAGGGTTTCTGGGCCTAGTTTTGAATTTGATGTTGACGTAAATCACTGGGCTAGAATTCCTACTGACAGCCACGGCAGTGTAAATCTCTCCATGTGGCCTGTTCAATGCATCCTCCTTAATGAGGAAGGAGGGAGGAGGGTGTTGGAAGGGTTGCAACACTGAAATACGGGAGTGAGGCTGTGGGTGGATAAGGGACTAAACTACGGAGAGAGAAAACGGCATGTAGGCGTTTGCTTATGAATGAACATTTTCAGCCAAGTCATTTACAGGTCAGTCTCCACATGACCTTAGAGTGGGGGTCTGTTTTCTCCTTGACTGATCGGACCTCTTCTAGCCAATTTCCCCATTCCTTCTTTTTCGATGTTTCTTTAGTCACATAGGTAGTGATTTGCCTTCAGCGCTTCCTATTTTCCATGCTTGTTGGCCAGTTAGCTCAGCTGGTGGTGATGAGGCCATCGGTCAGTTCTGGAGGCAGCAGGGAGAGTCATTCGTCCTTTGGCGATGTGTTTCCATGGCTGGAGCCAGCTGTCAGGCTTTTTTGCAAGAATAGTGGATTTTGTTGTTGTTGTCAGTACCTACTAAATAGCAGGTGCTTCACATGCCTTCTCTAAATGAATCCTCACAATTTCCCTTTGAGCTGAGTGTACCCTTCACATACCCTTCACTCGTCAGGACACCTGGACTCATGGAGGGCAAATGATTTGGCCAAGTTCCCATACTTAGTAAGTAACCAAGCTAGAAAGTAAGATCAGAGCTATCTCACTCCAAAGCTTGTGCTTTTAACCAGTGATTACTTTGCAAATGTCTACCTGGTCACAGGGAGACATGGGTAAGAGTAAAACTAAATGTATCAGGAGCATTTGTCACCACTGGGAAAAACTCCAAGTATTTTGTCTATTTATGGCTTCATCTTTATATGTTAAAGATGGCACACTCACATTTGGCTCCATGTGTTTGTACCTGGTTCTCTTTCTTGACCTTTCTAGAGGTTAGAAATAAACAAATGACCAAACAACTGCTAATCCTAGTAACTTCTAAACAACCTCTGTGAAGTGAATGAATATAAATATTCCCTTGAATTCAGTATACAGAAGTAGATTATTTTTTACCAGGTTTTCTGAATGAGACCTGGTGGGAATAGAAGCTAGCTTTTCCCCTCTGGTTTATTACTTATGTTGTTTAAGTATTTTTTTCCCTCTCAGTTCTTCATAAACACCTACTAACTGATTCCCCATTGTACTCTGGGGAAAGCATATAATTAAAGTAATTTAAAAAAATTAATGGAACAGAAACACTGATGATACCCCAGTTTCTTGTTACCTTCTCATACCCTTCAGTTATAAATCTATTTCCCATGCACTATTACTAGAATCGCCCATTGTGAAAGTTTATGACTTCATTTTAGGATGATTTCTTTAAGATACTCTATTAGAAACTTTGAAAACATGCCTCTGAACATAATGTTTTCACACAGCATGTGTACTATTAATTTTTGAAAATGCACCTTCCAAAACCTATTACATTTGTCACACTGTGATGGAAACATTTACTCCTGGAAATGGTGTTAAGGCCATAAAGGCAAGCAGCCTCAGAAGCTGCGTCATTATCGTTACCTTATCTGTATGTACGTCCTCTCCTGCCAGACACCAGCTTTCATCAAGTTAGCAACAAGGCAATGACAAAATTAGGTTTTCGAAAGTTCATTTGGGAAGTTGGCATTTTGCTTGAGCCCTTTCCTCCTGTGTTAGTCAGTTTGGGCTGCCATACAAAAAATATCATGGACTGGCTGGCCTCAACAACAGGAATTTATTTCTCACATTTTGGAGGCTGGGAAGTCTAAGATCAAGGTACCAGCTAATTTGGTTTCCTGGTGAAGACTAACTTTCTGCAGTGCAAAGGTTCAACATCTTGCTGTGTCCTCACATGGAAGAGAGAGAGGGCACAAACACTCTGGTATCTTTTCTTATAAGGGCACTAATCCCATCGTGAGGGCCTCATCTAAACTTAATTATCTCCCAAAGCCCCATCTCCAAATACCATCACATTAGGGGTTAGGGTTTCAACATATGAATTTGGGGTGTGTGTGTGTGTGTGTGTGTGTGTGCAGGGGGGTGGGCACAATTTAGTCAATAGCACCTACTCTAACTATTACAGCTATAATAGAAGGCTAATAGTTCAAGGAAACATAAATGTGAACTCTGCTCTGAGCTTTCCTCCAGGCCTGGCCTCCTCGGGTCTCATCAGGCTTCCTTTCCACTATACATTCTACCCATCTCCACCTGTGCTCAGGCCAGCTCTTCTGCTGGTCTTTTCCCCTGTTCCATCATTCATGTCTAAATTCTGCCTGTCATTCAGCATACAGCTCAAATGCTACTCCTTCTAAGCATTTTCTGCTGCTTACAACCAGAAATCATTTATTTACACTCTGGTGTCCCTGGCCTCTTGAATCTGTCCCCTTGAGGTTCCTACCATTTTCAAGTATGTATTACTCTTGCTCACATGTGAGCCTGGCCTTCTCTTTTAATGGTAGCTGGATTTGTTTTAATCAGATATGGTAAGACACACAGACATAGAAATGATTGTCATGAAGACAGAAGTTGTTATTACACTCACAGTCCCCTGGAGACAGGCATAGCACAGCATGCAGGGTCTCATGGGAAGCAGAGAGGAGAGATGAGCAGGCAGAGAGAGAGGGGGTAGTAGGCTGAACCCTTCCTGTGGTTTCCTCAGGAGGAAAGAGGAGAAGTAGAGGAAGCAGAGGTAGGATTTGGGGTAGTTTGCACGGTTGCTGTGGGCTCTGGGCTCTAGGGGCTCTAGGGGCTCTAGGGGCTCCCAGGCAAGTTGTTTTACTATCTCTAGGAAGTAGCTAGTTCTGGGAGGGGTAGTTCCTCTGGGGTCATTGAGGCTCCAGATAACAGAGCATCAAAAATACAGAATATAAGAGAGTATAGTTAATATACCTTCCTTTGTTCAAAATCCCTCTTAAATAACTCCATTAATAGAGGTGCTTATTGGGAAGATCAATAATGAGGATCCATGGTATATGAAGCTTTAGGTAAAATCACAATGTCAGGCCTGGATGATAGGAGGGCTGAGGGGGCTGAGACTGGAAGATTGTTGAAAGACATCCTCAGATCCTCCATCTCTTGCTCTCTCTGCCCACTTCTTCCCACTTCTCATGGACTGCCTCACCCTCTTACTCTAGATGTTTTTCTTCCTTGCAGCTTTTCTCTACTCGTGTTTCTCTCTTCTCATAATTGATACAAATTTCCACTCTGATCCCTCATGGCCCTGCTCTAGCTGTGTCCTCCCTTTGATACAAACCCTCAGCTACTGCAGACCCACTGATTCTTTCCATATCACAGGATTTGCATTCCTAGGAGAGGTCTATGTTTGGCTTTACAGCCTGGTAGAGCAAAGCTTGTGGGACCCGAGGAGACAGGGCAGCTTCCCTCAGAAGAGGTGGTGCATGTGGCAGGGCCCATGATTAACACGTGTGATTGGTGTTGAATTAAGAAGGGAAGGGCCTCCCTGGTGGCGCAAGTGGTTGAGAGTCTGCCTGCCGATGCAGGGGATACGGGTTCGTGCCCCGGTCTGGGAGGATCCCATATGCCGCGGAGCGGCTGGGCCCGTGAGCCATGGCCGCTGAGCCTGCGCATCCGGAGCCTGCGCGTCCGGAGCCTGTGCTCCGCAACGGGGGAGGCCACAACAGTGAGAGGCCCGCATACCGCAAAAAAAAAAAAAAAAAAAAGAAGGGAAGAGCTCATAGACGTTCATCCTCAAGAAGCTCCAGTCTAGAAGAGGGGAAGTGGTTCATATGAACAGTGTCATTCATGCAAATAAGCTCTGTGCAGAACAGCAAAGTGATATATGGATAACATTTCCTTTCTTTTTTTAAAATTTTTATTGGAGTATAGTTGATTTACAATGTTGTGTTAGTTTCAGGTGTACAGCAAAGTGAATCAGTTTTTTATTTGTAGTGATAATAATAAAATCTAACATGTACGGATTACTTATAAAATGCCAGAAAATTGTGCTGTACATATGTATCCTCATTTAATCCTCAAAACGACCCCTTTAGGGAAGCTTTATTAACATAATCATTTTCTAGATTATAAAAGTAAGGCACAGAGAGGTTAAGTTACTTGCCCAAGGACACACAGATAGTGTCAGAGCTGAGATTCAAACCCGGAAATCCTGACAATTGTCTATGCTGATAACCATTATACGCATAAGTGGACAATATTTTCCATATTCTTCTGATGTGACATATCAGACTTCATATGAGACTAGCTAAAGGCCCATACATTAAGCGATTCTGTAGAACATGCAAATCATTTTACTTGATCTATAACTTATCTGAATATTAGTAAAGTTATTACTGCTGACAAATGACCTTAGTCTAAGGAAAGAATACACCTCTGTACGAATGCAAAGATGATGTGGATCATATGCTTGGTTGACATTTTTGGAGACATTCATAGCTTTCAGGGAATGGACATTTGGGAAAATACACATAATTTTCCTGGTAACTTAGGCTTACTCATCCCGGGAAGGATAAGAACTGCCATATAAACAGGATTCACTTGCTTCTTGTTGGGAAGCAACATAGCCTTCCATGGGGAAAATATTGCTTTGACAAGCAACAGAAACTTTCATTTCATGAATTTCACTAAACTAGTCACACTCTCAACACTGCCTTGTTCAAACAAAAGAACTCTCTCCAGCTCTCAACCCAAACAACCAGATGGTGAGCTAGTACTTTCTATACATGTTGCTACTCAAGTATGTTTTCCAGCATCTTGACTGCCAGGGGATGCCATTGCTAGTGTAAATATGTCATTGATAATTTGTCAGTTTGCCCTACTAATGACGGAAACTGTGACTGTCAAAATGATTAAAAAATTGTCTAAGCAATAGCTGTTAACTCAGAAATTTTGAAGAGTATCTTTGCAGTGGAAGAAGTATGAGGATGGCAAGTTGATCTGGATCTTAGCAGGTATCCCTTTAGCTACGTGGAGGCCATACAATTCCCACCGATGGCTTAGAAGAGGAGCCCTATGAGTTCAATGCCTTTCTTACGCTGGTATATGTGGGAAAAAAATGACAAGGCTTCCATCAACATTTTAAAGTATTCTAGAAATTCACATTCTCATTGCTATATTTTCTTTTTTCTTATTATTTGTATGCATGTCCCAAATCTAATATACAAAGATTATTCTTTAAAAAGAGAATTATTTTTATTTTATTGAACCAAGATGGAATGTCATCTTTTAGAAATGTCCATCCCATGTTTTGTTTGTTTGTTTCATGTATAAAATGAATTCAGTTGTGTGCCTTGAACAAAGCAAGAGATACATGTAGTTACCTCGAGAAATACACTGAGTTGAAAGATGTACAAACAGAAAACAACCCAAGGAAAAATAAATTGTTGATTATGTTTCAGAAAAGCTGGGTCAAGAAAGTGGGGATAAAAGAAAAAGATATACATTTATAGTAGAAGACAAAAAAAGAAAAATCCCCATCTTGAAAGTCACCCCCATAATATAGAGAAATTGATAACAGTCTACTTGCAGTAATCCACAGTTCTTTGGCAATATTTTAGTATATTCCAGAAAAATCACTATGATGTGCTAGGCATACAATTCTACTTCAGCTCCTTCCCAACTGGCCAAATTTCTCCTTTTATTTTTGAGTTTGATAATACTGTTAACAAAAATCACAACTAAACCCGAATAATTTATGGGCCTGGCAATAAGATATATAAACTGCAAATAAATGGATTTAGTAAGATATTAGTATCTTGCATCAGAAATACATGTTAAAATATTACTGCACTGGCCCTTTGAAAAGGAAGTTGGTTTTGTTACTTTATTTACTTACTAGGTTTTATTGCAGGCTGTATTATATTTTGACAGTTCTGTAGTGAAAGTGTATTCTGATGCCACTTAGGACTGCAGAGTGGTGCTAAATTCTTAGATAATGGAATAAAACTACTTGGAAAACATATGTTTAAGTAAACTATGGTTTGTCCAATTTGGTTTAGAAGTGACTTTACCCCACAAGAAAACAATGCAATTCCATAAAAGAGCAATAATTTTAAAAAATGGGAAAAGTTGTTGAAGATGTTAATTTTACCTTTTAGAGAGAAAATGTGGCAGGCTATGAGAGAAATCTTAGCGTGGAGGGCAGTCACTCTCCTGCAGAAAATGCAGGGAGGTGAGTGCAGTGTGGGCTGCAGAGAAGTGCTTTCTTTTTTTTATTTCTCATTTTTATTTATTTATTTATTGAAGTATAGTTGATTTACAATGTTGTGTTAGTTTCAGGTATACAGCAAAATGATTTGGATGTATATTATATATATAAAATATATATTATACATATATTCTTTTTCAGATTCTTTTCCATTATAGCTTATTACAAAATACTGAGTGGAGTTCCCTGTGCTATACAGTAGGACTTTGTTGTTTATCTATTTTTTATACAGTAGTGTGTATATGTTAATCCCGAACTCCAAATTTATCCCTTCCCCACCTTTCCCTTTTGGTAACCATAAGTTTGTTGTCTTTTATTCTTTTTAAATTTTTATTGGAGTATAGTTGCTTTACAATATTGTGTTAGTTTCTACTGTACAGCAAAGTGAATCAGTTATACATATACATATATCCTCTCTTTTTTGGATTTCCTTCCCATTTAGGTCACCACAGAGCATTGAGTAGAGTTCCCTGTGCTACACAGTAGGTTCTCATTGGTTATCTATTTTATACATAGTATCAATAGTGTGTATATGTCAATCCCAATCTCCCAATTCATCCCACTCTGACCTTCATAAATTTGTTTTTTCTATGTCTGTGGGTCTATTTCTGTTTTGTATGTAAGTTCATTTGTATCATTTTTTTTAAGATTCCACATATAAGTGATATCATATGATATTTGTCTTTCTCTGACTTACTTCACTTAGTATGATAATCTCTAGGTCCATCCATGTTGCTACAAATAGCATTATTTCATTATTTTTTGTGGCTGAGTAATATTCTACTGTGTGTATATATACATATATATATATTGGCTATTGTAAATGGTGCTGCAGTGAACATTGGGGTGCCTGTACCTTGTTTGCCTCGGGCCTTCTACTGGGCCTTGGGGAAGGGCTCCAGTCGTATCAAAGGACTTTGTTACTTCCTCTCAGATCACAGATCTCCTGCTACCATACAAACCTGGAAAACTTCCTAAGAGGGGATTCTTGTGTAGCTCCTCAGTGGCCTTTAATATGCCAGCAGGCTGCTAAGGGGATTAAAAGTAGGGCCTTGGGTACTTGTATCACCACTCTCTTATTTCCTCTATGCTCCTATTTTTTTTTCTCATCAGGTTCTCATGAGGTTTATATTTGGACTGTTAGTCTTGGTCTTTGGGTCTTTCAAACCATGCAAGAATGATGTCATTGCCCTTGGTCCTTCGGTCTTCTCTCACTCCTCAAACCTGATCTACAAAGTGTGACTACAGAGTCCTAGTCTTAGTCCCATTATGGGATGAAAGGTCATTCTTAGCTTATAAAATCCTGATCCCTTACTCTAAAAAACCTTTATCTCCTAGTATTAAAGTCTTACTCTAAAATTTACCAACTGTGCAATTTTCATGAACTTGTGAAAGCCATGTATGTTATCATCTACTGACAAACAATAAAGACTGTATTAGAATATGTAGAAATATGGTTAAAAATAAATTTATTTGGTAATGTGATGTGAGTGACTGTCTCTGCTGATAGTTATTCTTGATTTATGGGCATGAAAATTCTTTTGACAGACTATTGAGAAGGGACTGATAAAGAGATCAGGAGATGAACTCCTGAAGTTTACTTGGGTGAGTTTCTATTTTTGAAACTATATCAGGATTATCAGTTCTTTGAGAAATACCACATGAATTAAGGTAAATTGGCCTGGTTAAATCAGAAAAAAAGGCCATCAACAATTATAATTTTGAATACAATTTGAAAATATGATTAATATGATAATAGTTTATGTACTGGACATATTTGACTTACTCTTTTCAGTGTCTTAGCCACTGGGGTACTGATATAGGAAGGAGTGATATAAGTATTTTTAGCTTTGAAAATATTGATGGTTTGGTTGTGTTATACTTATATTGGTGAAAACTTGTCTTTAGATATATAGTTCACCTGATTGAAGGCTTATTAATCTCTACTCTGGGTAGATGATCTTGAGAGACATTTGGCGGTGGAATGTGGCATGGTTAGGTTAAGGCTAGGTTAAAATACCTAATTATAGTACATTCCACAGTTATTAGTTATTGGGAAAGCAAAGGCACTGATATAGAACAATAGAGAAATTATTCCATGTCTTGCTTGCTGTTAGTGTAGATCTTAATAGCAAGCAGAGATCTCCCATGAAGTGTTCATGACAGGGTAACACATTGGTAAGAGTGGGAGAGACATAGCTTCTGCTTCCCTAGCACAGTTTGTTGAGGAGTTTCCTTGTGCTCTCAGCTGCTCAAGAGGAAAATAAACTGATGGGCAAAGCAAAAGAGAAATACAGAAGATGACAGAAGACATACAACATTGCTGTACTGCTTTAGCTAAGCCTCCATAGTGACATATCAGGTACACAGATGAAGTACATCATGGTGTTTTGCAGAAAGAAGCTATCCAAGTGTGTAAGGTCACACACTGGCGAAATAGAACCACCTTAAACTGAGAAATAGAAAATAGACTCTTCCTTCCTTTACCAAAATTTGATTGCCTGTTTTTGGTGAGTCCAGCCTGTGGGTTCTCTCTACTTTCTCACACTGACTTGGAGGATGGGTATAACTTTTGCCTCTGGATTCCTCTGTAGACCAACAAAGTAAGTAGAAATCCAATGGTGATATAAAAGTGGTTCTGGAATTTTCAGAGTATGCAGACTCCTGTGAGTCTGGGGAAGTGGACTCCAGAGTTGTTGAAGCAAACTCGCACATGCTGAGTCTCCTTTCAGCTTCTCCTGAAGTCCTGGCTGTGAAGCAGTGCACTGCCTGGATGCCCTGAGGCTGTACCAGCCCCTGGTCTCCCCGGTCCCACAGTCTGTGAGCTGAGTAAATATGCTTTATCCTCCAAGAATAGTGAAGGCTGCCCCTCAGAAGCAGAAGCTGCAACACCTGGAGATGCTGGACAAGACGACAGCAGGGCCAGCAGGGCAGGTGACTGAGGGGGTGGATAGAAACAGGAGGCAGGAAAGGTGGGTTGAGATCATACGTGACAGGGAAAACTCAGTCAGAGGCATATCTCTGGAATCACAATTGCTTCAGAGAAGAAAGTGTATATGGCTGTAAGACAGTAAGAAAAGATATCCAGGTTGAAGCAGGTCAAAGCAAAATAGGATAGGAAAAGAATTCTTTGGTAAAATGAATTGCTTAAAGAGTGTCAAGTGGTCCAACAAGGAGATGTGAGTGGCATAATACCACTAATAGAGCGCATTGAACCCTCATAAGACAACTGACATGTGCTTGACCAATTTATGAAAAAATACTGGAGAAAAACAAAAAATCTCATGTTGAAGAAAATGTTCTGATCGAGGACTTTATTCTCTGTGTTTTTCCTCCCAGGAAAACACAGAAAATTATTTTAAAATTAAATCACTCATAGTATATATAATTACTTTTAACATTTTGATATATTTACTTCCTCTGTTTTTCTATGTATACCTTAGTTCTTTTCTTCATATTTTATTATGCAAGTAATTTTATATCCACCCTTTTCACTTAATATTATCATATGCTTTTCCCACATAACTTAAACTATTGGTAAACTTCATTTTAAATGACGCGTTACATTGCATCCTATGAATGTATAAGATTTACTTAGCTATTATTCTGCTTGTTGATGTTTACATTATTTCTATTTTGTTTTTATCGTTAATGCCATGATAAATACATTGTTCACGTAACAACTACATCTTAAAATTATTTTCTTGGGTGTGATTTCTAGTTATAGAATATTAAGTCAGGAATTTATTGTAAAGGCTCTTAATTTATCTGACAGTTTTTTGGGTTTTTTTTTTGCGGTACGCAGGCCTCTCACTGTTGTGGCCTCTCCCGTTGCGGAGCACAGGCTCCGGACGCGCAGGCTCAGCGGGCATGGCTCACGGGCCCAGCCGCTCCGCGGCATGTGGGATCTTCCCAGACCAGGGCACGAACCTGTGTCCCCTGCATCGGCAGGAGGACTCTCAACCACTGCGCCACCAGGGAAGCCCAAATAGATATTTTTTTAAATGATGGAAGTGGTCCAGAAAAGAGGGAAAAATTGATGATGCAGAAGAGAGAGGGGAGAATTACTGGAGCAAAGTCCCTGAGCAGGGAAAAGGGCTAGGATCTTTTATACTAATGGGAGGATTGGCTTAAAATAAAGCAGGGATATGTCATCCCTAGCATCAGTCAAGAAGTCTATTAGGTGGGTAAATGTACTGCTGGGTTATCCATAAACAATATGTAATAAACTTGTGTTTAAATTTTTTTCGTAAATGATATAATATGAAAAAAAATGATAGGAACATATTTATCTCATAGTTACGTTACAGTATAGTGTCTGTTGACTCGTATACTTACAGAAAGTGAAAACATTAATAATTTTTCAATGCCTATAATTTAGGATGTATTATCAACATATTGCTATAGATATTGTTGGCCTGAGGCAGACTGGAGGCACATCTTGAAGTGCACACATTTATAAAATGTATCCAATTCATTCATTTGTTCTGAGCATCCTAAAACAAAAGCAGGAAGGAATAAGATCCAGAACTTTCTCACTGTTTGGATGTATAAAAATAGAAAAAAAAATATGGGTTAGATAAATAATTTTAGACAAATTACTTATGCAATTACAAATACTAGTAAAGAAAACTTTTGTCATCTAGTTTTCAGTGCAACAATAGAATACAGTTCCTGGATTCTTGGTTATTTTCAGAAAATCTGATGTACCATTCAGAGAACCTATTTATTTTGTAATGGTCAATAAAAGAGTATTAAAGGAAGAACATCTAATATAGACAATTATAAAAATCCATTGATTTTTGACAGGAGGTTAATTAAGAGATCTATCAATGTTTATGTGATTATAGAAGATACTCTCTTTTCATTCAGGCTGACAATTCTGACAGAATAATAAATCATCTTTTTCAGATATATTAGAGCATAGCATAGAAACTTTTCTTCAGAAAAATCTTTAATTCAGGAGAAACGTGTTTCAGGTTCCTTTAGTTGATCAAAAAAGGTCTTAGGAAAAATTATGATGGATGTGTAGCCAAGCTTACATCATTGTCAAAAAAATTCTCCATTAGGTTATTCGTCTGCTTTTAGTTTCTTATTTGCAATCTGTTTAAGAGCTCTATTAGGAAAGTCAGAAATCCTTTTCTTGATTTTTAATTTATATTCAGAATTTTTAAGAGAGTCTTTCAAAGAAGGGCTTCTGCACTGACTCTGCAGTGAGTGTACCGTGGTTCCTGTAGAGAAATGAGACAGCTATCTGAGGAAGAATTTTTCTTCAAGGATCAGCATATTCATTATTTGTGACAATCAGAACTTCTAAGAAAATGTGTTCTAAAAGATAACATTTAGGCAAAGATTGTATGTGAAAGAATAGGGTATCTAAACTATCTTGTAGATCAGAAGGCATAGTTATTGTTATTGTGATGCTTAACACTATTTGTGCCACTTTAAGAAAACAACAAATACGTGTCACTGTTTACTTTTTATATAGTGTGAAAAAACAAAATAATAGTTTTAAAGTGCCAGTCAAAAAAATTCTGTGAAAATTTGTAGAAATATTTCTTGAGAAATCAATGTCTTACTTTTCATATCTAGGATAAGAATTCATTTTGAGGAAATATATACTGTACCACACAATTGTATATTTGAAGTAGTCAAGGCTGAGGCAAATACAGGACAGAAGAAATTCTGACATCAAATGAAAAGTTCAGAGAATATATAGCCACAGTTGTAAATTATTCACTTTTTAATCACACAGGATCTTCCTGACATCAAATTTCTTCCTTTGAACAGTATTATCTTTGCTTTTCTGAAGTACCTTTTCCAGAAAACTTGTTCTTAATTAAATTTTAAGAGATCTCAATTACCTAATTCACCTTAAAAAGGACCAATGTACAAATCTATCCAGTAAGCATCTTCAGGTTCTCAGGGCTTCAGTGAAGTAGTTCATAAGGTAGAGAAAACCATTTTATCATCTACCCCTCTTGATGCTGTGTTCCTTTACACTTTCCCTTTGGGATGGCTTTGTGGACACCTGGCCACCTCTCTGTGGAGGGTATCCAATTCTCACATAGGCACAATGTGAATGTGAATCAACTCCTATACATCATAAAAGGCAATTTTGAAATAGTGGAACCAAGGTGATTTTGACAGAAATTGTATAAGGAACCAGAAAATAATAAAGAGAATTGAGGTTTGGGCCACAGAAACAATATCTTTGAACTTATCAAGTATGGCCTTTGGGAATTTATTGAAAAAACAAAATAGATGTCATGGAGAGGCATGGTCTGAGTTGACTTGATACAGAGTTACAGAAAGGATACTTTCATAGTACAATATTTTAAATGGGATAGAACTCTACATGATAGTAGTCCATCAAAAAAGTGTATTTGAAAATCCAACACCTTAATGTTAAAAGAGATATAGTCATATATGAAAACCATTCATCAGAAACTTACAGTGTTCTATACTATTTATCAGTATCAGGATAAACAGTAAAAAAAAAAAAAAAAAAATGTACTCACGTGCACTGGAAGGCCTGAAATTCCATGCACTGCCTTGACATTTTTGAGCCTCACAGGCCCCCCAGTGCCTAGTTGTGAGTTCCCTGCTCTCGTCAGTTCTGCCCCTACCTAGGGAGAAAGGCTCCCTCTCAGCTAGTTCTCCTGTCACCTGGACCAGCTGCACCCCACTGGGACCTCAACATAATAGATTCCACTTCCCTTCCCTGCCAGCCAGAGAAATTACTCAGACAGGCCAGTCCCATCCCCCCATGGGAACCAGGGTCACCTCACCCTCTTGCCACTACAAAGCCTGTCTCCCACAGGCCCTGCTGGTTCACTCTGCTCTCAAGTGCGGCCCTGTGTGACCCAGCACGGCAGGCGGTATTCTCCCCCCCAGGCTGTGAGTGTGTGACAAAGTGCTGGTGTCATCTGTCCGGTGGAAGGTGTTTTGTATTTGGCCATCTCAAATCTTTCAGGGCCTGTGATCCCTCCTTCCCCAAAAGAGTAAGGGGGGTGTGGGCGGATGATGAGAACAGCATGTAGATATAAACTCCTGTGCTGCTCTTATCCTTCTCCTCTCAGCTTTAAACCAAGGTCAAATCAGGAGCTAGTCTCTTAGGAAGTTTTCGTTTTATTGCCAGTTTTTGCAGTGATTTGTGGGACTTCTCCCAACGCACTGCAATTTACTATTCTTTCTCTACCTGTAAAAGATAGTTCATCAAGTTCTAATCCAATAGTCCAATAGAAAGAGAACAATAGAGACATAACAGTGGAAGAAACCATAATGTTTTTTATAACTATTCCTTGAATCCAGTCCAAACTGGACTGGTTAGAAATCACTTTCTAAGAAGAAATACTATTCTTTAAAAACATATTTTTTATGAACCCTGGTTAGTATGCATGGTGCAGAACTTGTGGCACTGTATGAAGAAAATAAATCATTCTAATATGTTTACCAAAGCTTACAGTTACCAGTGACAATGAGAATGGGAGTTAAGTCCATAGATTAGGGGTTACAAACTCAAATGATGACAGGAACCAGGCAGGTAATTAAATGGGTGAAGCAGGGTGGATGATGATCTAATGTTAAATGTTGGCAACTAATTAAAATGTTACAAAAATGCTGTGTAAGCCAAACAAAACACATCTGTGGACCACATGTCCAAGGGCGACCCTAAAACAACTTTTAAAATCCTACTAATTCTTCAAGGCCAGCATTGAATGCCTGTTTTTCCAAGAATCCTATTAGAGCAGAGGAGGCCCCAGCTAATCCTGACTTTCTGGGGGCTTTTATTGAACTAATTATCAGAATTAAAAACTATAGCACCTTTGCCGTCTCACTATTTCCTCAGTGGTGTTTCTATTCTTCAAAAGACTGAAGGTCTTTGGGAACAGAAACCATGTATTATGTTGCTTCCATTCTCCTAATAGTGGCAGCATTTTTAAGTACTCAGTTGAAAATGATGATGATAATAATAATAGTAGAAGGAGTAGGAGTAGCTAACATTCATGAAGGTCTTTCCATGATTCTGACATATTTCTATTAGTTTTTACATGTGTTACTTAATCTTAGAGCAATCTTGTGAGGGAGACACTACCATCATCCCATTTTACTGATTAGAAAACTGAGGTACAGCAAACTTAAGTGACTAGTCCAGGTCACACAGCTGGTGAGGGGTGAAGCCAGTAAACCTCGCCATTCTGATTCCATAACCTGTTCGCTTAGCCTCTATGCTACAACTATTCAACAAAATTAACTTTAGCTAAATGTACCAAAATGTTTACTATAGAGTTAATAAGTCTTAAGATGGCAGGCTGAACCACCATTCTGTTTTATTCCCATTCCTATTCCCTTTCTGTTTTTTGTCCATTTTTGATCCTAGTAAGAAATGGAATAGTAGAGTTAACTAACACAGTCATACCCATAAGGCATCAAAATAGCTAGGTGATTTGGTCTAACTCTCTGTTCAAAATTAAATGTAATATCAGTTAAGTTCACCAGTCTGGTAATTTTATGTGTGTAACTGGCACTTTAACAGACAAGCAAGAAATATTGAATAGTTTTGTGAGAAAAACTTAGGGGAAAAGAGGAAAGTCTGCAGTGGTAAGGAAATTGCTTTCTGCAATTTTGCTTCTCTGAATCAATTATTGATGGGATGAATAGGTTTTCTGACTCTGGGTATATCAGTGTTTGACCCGGCTTCATTTGTTTCTTCTCTACATGGAAAAGAAACTATTCATGTATTGGGCCATCTCAGTGTGCATTCAGGATTAGAAAAATATCTGATAATCATTTATGAAAGCATTTATGAGATTGTATTACTAATTGTTACTATTCTTTGCTTATGTAACAATAGAGCTCATGTTGTAATACACAAACAAGGACTGTATCCTCCCTCTTGAATTTAATATGAAACTTTGGCCTTCACACCGAGTCATGTACTTTCTGGTATGTTCTGACCACTTGAGAATTCTCTTGGCTCTATGGCCAAGCGAGAGAAGTCTCAACAGTTTAATTTTCAGTGCCAGGATATATGCACTACAGGAAGCTCCAGAAAAGAAAAAGGTAGAATCCCTGGTTCTATCTATTCTAAGTCTTCTCCTGGCCAGATCACTTTCAAGATGTGTTTTTAATGTCTGTACAGCTGCAGACACATATGGCACATGGCCTTTGGACAACCCTTTGACATGGCTGTGGACATGATGTGGCTACTTTGATATTTGTCCTTAAAGCTTCTCACAGATGGTCAGGCTGAAACCCACCACCACCCCACCACATACCTGCACCTAACATTGCATCATCACCACCATGTGTTTCAGCCCTTCTGCTGCAGTCAAAGCTTGTCTATCTTAGTGTCATTCCCTTAGGACCATGTATTCTTTTAAATGATGATGGGTGCTAATGGAATAATTTGATAGACAAATCTCTGATAATTTTACTCGTCTCAAGTAAAAGTCAATTTTAGGCTAGTTAAAATGCCCAGCACCTTTAGAAGGTCTTTAAGGAGTGACAGAAAAATTAGAAATTTCTGACAGACCAGTCAAGAGGAGATATTTTGGTGAGTGAGTCCCTTTATAACTCTACAACTTATGCCAGCTAAGTAGAGAGTGGGTCCCTACAACTCTTGGGGTGCACATTGATTCAGGTAACAGTGAACTGGCCATTGTGCCACAAGTAGTGTGCGCATGCACGCACCCACACACACACACATGCACACAACCTGCCAGCCATTCCTCTCTCACATCTGCAGGGTGTATAAACATTAACACACTTGTGGACTGACTGACTAAAACCATAGCAATGAAAAGATATGAATTCAAATACTATAACAAAGCATGTGTAGGAGATTTTATCCAATTTAATTTGACATACAAATTTTAATTTGGCATAATCCGGTGATACAGAAAAATTTTTGACACCAGAAATATTTCACTGTTGAGGAATGTTTAAATATATTTTGTTATGCCCATCAATGAATGTTATATTATGCAACTATTTAAATAGTCACAAAACAAGGTTAAGTGAAAAAAATTCAATAAGTGTGTGTAAATGTGTGTGCACACACATGAACACACACATATTCTACATATTCCACTATATAAGATAGGAAGTCTATAAAATGATACCTGAGCAATGTTTCTGTGTTTCTGAGGATGCTTTTAATGTTCAGCTTTATATTTCTTTGAAGTTTGGACAATTTACTTGTATTATTTAAAAAATATTTGATAGACAAATGTGATGGTAATGAAAGAAATTGACCTATATGTGCTATGACAACATCAGCATTTGGTTTGCTGATAGATAAAGGCGCAAACAGGCCTCCAGTCCTGCCTCTCCCTAACTACAAGGCTGAAAATTTTTAAGCCAAGGAGGCTACAATTTGCAGGGCAGAATACTCGAGAGGAGATTTCTGCCCAAAGAGAGAGGGCTCTGGAGATCTTCTCAGAGCTTCTCTCGAGTCTTCAGCTGATACTGATCAGTTCATGAGGAAACTATTTAAGCCCTGAGAAAGAACTGCTCGTAAGGGCAGACAAAAATAATCCGCACAGCTTGCACAGGGCCAGGAAGGGTTCATGTTCTTCCAGACAGCATGGGGAAAACTTGTAAAGCATGGGACACCAGCCAGAGCGCTCAAAAGGGTGCTTGGCCAAGCTGGGCCTAGACTAAAACTGCTCTGTTTCCACCAAACAAAGCTTGAACTATATCCTTGACAGGATTAAACTGTTTCTCAATAAATTAACTGTACCTAAGAACAAAGCTCAAGGATATTTAAAGGAATATAAATATATACAACACACAGGGTAAAATTTTCAAAGTCTGGCCTCTCATCTAAAATTACTAGTCATGTAAAGAAGCAAGAAAATGCAGTCTATAATGAGGAGAAAATTAGTCAATAGAAAGAAACAGAAATGACACAGATGATAGAATTGATAGAAAAGGAAAGTAAGTTATTATAAATATATTCCATATATTCAAGAGAGTAGAGGAAAGAATGAGCATATTAAGGAGGAATATGGAAGATATGAAAAAGGCCCTACTCAAACTTTTAGAGATAAAAGAATACAATGTCTGAGATGAAAAATACACTAGATGAGATTAATAGCAGATTAACTTCAGATTAAACATTGCAGAAGAAAAGATAAGTGAATATGAGGACATAATAAAACAAACTAACCAAAATTTAACATAGAGAAGAAAAGACACACACACAAAAAAACCCCAAACTATGTAAGCTCTGGGATGACTCCAAGTGTCCTAATATATGTGTAATGCAGAGTCCCTAAAAGAAAGGAGGGTGGTGCAGAGAAACTATTTAAAAAATAATGACTCAAGAAAATGAGAAGACAAGCCACCAACTGGGAGAAAATATTTATAAAAGATGAATCTGATAAAGGATTGTTATCCAAAATATTAATTTTAAATTAATTAGTTTTAAATTCTTAAAACTCAACAATAAGAAAATGAACAACCTGATTAAAAAATGGGCGAAAGATCTGAACAGACACCTCATCAAAGAAGTTGTACAGATGGCAAGCAAGCATATGAAAAGATTTTTGACATCATGTCAGTGGGGAAATATAGATTAAAACTACAACGAGATACCACTACACACCTATTAGAATGGCCAAAATCCAATACACTGGTAACACCAAATGCTGGTGAGGATATGGAGTAATAGGAACTCTCAGTCATTGCTGGTGGGAATGAAACATGGTACAGCTACGTTAAGAGATAGTTTGGCAGTTTCTTACAAAACTAAACATACTTTTTACCATGAAATCCAGCAGTTTCAACCTTGGTATTTACCCAAATGAACTGAAAATTTATTTCCACCCAGAAACCTTGCATGAATTTTTTTAATATATATATTTAAAATTTATTATTATTATTATTATTATTATTATTTTTTGGCCGTGTTGGGTCTTTGTTGTTGCATGCAGGCTTTCTCTAGTTGCAGCAAGCGGGGGCTACTCTTCATTGAGGTGCGTGGGCTTGTCATTGCGGTGGCTTCTCTTGTTGTGGAGCACGGGCTCTAGGTGCATGAGCTTCAGTAGTTGGAGCACACAGGCCTCAGTAGTTGTGGCACATGGGCTCTAGGGCACGCAGGCTCAGTAGTTGTGGCTGGTGATCTCGAGTGCAGGCTCAGTAGTTGTGGCTCATGGGCTTAGTTGCTCTGTGGCACGTGGGATCCTCCTGGGCCAAGGATCAAACCTGTGTCCCCTGCATTGGCAGGTGGATTCTTAACCACTGTGCCACCAGGGAAGTCCTGCATGAATGTTTACAGTAGCTTTATTTATAATTACCCCAAACTGGAAGCAACCAAGATGTCCTTCATTAGGTGAATGAATAAGTAAACTGTGATAGGTCCAGACTATGGAATGTTGTTCCACACTAAAAACAAATGAGCTATCAAGCCATGAAAAAACATGGCAGAAACTTAAATGCATATTACTAAGTGAAAAAAGCCAATCTGAAAAGGGTACATACTGTATAATTCCAATCATATGACATTATGAAAAAGACAAAACTGTAGAGTTAGTAAAAGGATTGGTTGCCAGTGGTTGTGGGGAGGAAGGGATGAATAGGTGGCGCACAGGGGATATTAAGGGCAGTGAACTATTCTGTATGATACTGCAACAGTGGATGCATGTCATTATATATTCATCAAAACCCATAGAATATACAACACCCAGAGTTAACTCTAATGTTAACTATGGACTTTGGATGATAATGATGTGTCAATGTAAATTCTTCGTACTTTTTGCTGAATTTCACTGTGAACTTAAAACTTCTCCAGAAACTGAAGTTTATTAATTAAAACACAGTGGCCAGAATTTTTCCAAATTTGTTAAAAATGATAAAGACAGAGGTCCACAAAATTCAACAAGGCATAAATATAAAAAAATAAACAAAGAAAACTGTACCACAAAAATCCTAGTCAAATTATTTATAACTAGTGATAGGGAGAACATCTTAAAAGCACTAAAAGAAATGCATTATGTACAGAGGCACAAAGATAAGAGTAGTAGCCTAGTAGCAGACATTTTCTCAGCAGTAATAGAAGCCAGAAAAAAGTGGAGCAACTTATTTAAAATATTGAGGGAAACAAAAACTGGTCAACTGCAAATTATATGTCCAATGAGAATATCTTTTAGAAGGAAGATAAAAGAAAGCTGCCTTCAGATACACAAACACTGAAAGAATTGATCACTAGATTTGTACTTACAGAAATGACAAAGGAAGTCCTTTGGACAGAAGAAAAAAATGTTACCAGATACAAATTGGAGCATAAACAAAGGAAGAGAATTGGAAATAGGAAAATGATAAAAAAGGCCCGTGTTCTTATTTTATCTTAAAAAGATATCTTTAAAATATAATTGAGTGTTTTGATCTGCATTTCTCTGATGATTAGTGATGTTGAGCATCCTTTCACGTGTTTGTTGGCAATGTGTATATCTTCTTCGGAGAAATGTCTATTTAGGTCTTCTGACCATTTTTGGATTGGGTTGTTTGTTTTTTTGATATTGAACTGCATGAGCTGCTTGTATATTTTGGAGATTAATCCTTTATCAGTTGTTTCATTTGCAAATTTACTCAGCCATAAAAAGAAACGAAATCGAGATATTTGTAGTGAGGTGGATGGACCTAGAGACTGTCATACAGAGTGAAGTAAGTCAGAAAGAGAAAAACAAATACCGTATGCTAACACATATATGGAATCTACAAAACAAAAACTCGTTCTGAAGAACCTAGGGGCAGGACAGGAATAAAGATGCAGATGTAGAGAATGGACTTGAGGACACTGGGAGGGGAAAGGATAAGCTGGGATGAAGTGAGAGAGTGGCACTGGCATATATACACTACCAAATGTAAAATAGCTAGCTAGTGGGAAGCAGCTGCATAGCACAGGGAGATCAGCTCGGTGCTTTGTGTCCAGTTAGAGTGGTGGGATAGGGAGAGTGGGAGGGAGATGCAAGAGGGAGGAGATATGGGGATATATGTATACATATAGCTGATTCACTTTGTTATAAAACAGAAACTAACACACCATTGTAAAGCAATTATACTCCAATAAAGATGTTAAAAAAATATATATATAATTGAATGTTTAAAATTAACAAGGCTGAATTGTGGAATTTATAATGTATGTAGATGTAAAATGAATGACCATGGTAGAGCAAAGGCTGGGAGAGGAGAAATGTAAGTATAATGTGGTAAGGCTCTTTTATTGCATGGGAAGTAGGTTAACATTAATTGAAGGGAGACTATGATAAGTTAAAGAAGTATGCAAAAATCTCTAGTGAAATCACACAACAAAAGAAAACCAACAAAATCCATCTACAAAGGGGCATAGCTTGTAGGTCAATAAGGAAGTTAAAAAGGAATCATAAAAATATTTTATCCAAAAGAAAGTTGAAAAGGAGAGAAAATGGGGCAAAAAATAAGTGGGGCAAGTAGAAAATAACAAGCAAGATGGTAGAGTTAAACACAGTCATACTAATAACTACATAATATGTATATGACCTAACACTCCACTCAAAAGGCAGAGTCATATGCTTCAAAAAGCAAGTTCCCACTGCAAACTGCTTACAAGATACATATTTTAAGTATAAAGGCACAAATAGGTTAAAAGTAAAAGGATGAAATAATATATGACATGCAGACATTAATCAACAGAAAGCTAGAGTGGCTTGGGTTTAGCTAAGGTATGTTAACTTGAACACCAAATGCGTGAACTAAAAGTGATTGAATAGTACTTCACAGAAAAGAAAAGTGATTAAATAGCACTTCATGAAATTGAAAAGTTTGCTTTTTAAAAGACATTGTTACAGAAATGAAAAGAGAAGTCATTGACTGGGAGAAATATCTCCAAAATATATAGCTGACAAAGGATTTGTATTTAGACTATACAAAGAGCTAAATATTATATAATTCAATATTTTTTTTTTTTTTTTTTTTTTTTTTTTGCGGTATGCGGGCCTCTCACTGTTGTGGCCTCCCCCGTTGCGGAGCACAGGCTCCGGACGCGCAGGCTCCGGACGCGCAGGCTCAGCGGCCATGGCTCACGGGCCCAGCCGCTCCGCGGCATATGGGATCCTCCCAGACCGGGGCACGAACCCGTATCCCCTGCATCGGCAGGCGGACTCTCAACCATTTGCGCCACCAGGGAGGCCCTAATTCAATATTAATAAGACAAACAACCCAATTTAATTTTTATTTATTTGTTTATTTTTTTGCGGTACACGGGCCTCTCACTGTTGTGGCCTCCCCCATTGCGGAGCACAGGCTCCGGACGCGCAGGCCCAGCGGCCATGGCCCACAGGCCCAGCCGCTTCATGGCATGCGGGATCTTCCCGGACCGGGGCACGAACCCGCGTCCCCTGCATCGGCAGGCGGACTCTCAACCACTGCGCCACCAGGGAAGCCCCAAACAACCCAATTTAAAAAGGGCCAAAAGATTTGAACCGACACTTTACTAAAGAAGATACATGGATATCATATTGACATTTTACAAGTTGCTCAATGTCAATAGTCCTTTATGGAAATGTAAATTAAAACCACAAAGAACTACTCACACATAGCCTCTAGAGTCAGTAATACTAAAACACTAATTATTTCAAGAGTGGGCAAGGACTTGGACAAACTGGAACTCTCATACACCCTGGTGAGAATGTAAAATAGTAAACATTTTGGAAAACTGCTTGCCCATTTCTTCAAAAGGAAAACATACACCTACCAAATGACCAAGATATTTTACTCCTAAGCATTTATCCGAGAGAAATCAAAGCTTTTGTTTATAGAAAGACTTACATAAATGTTCATAGCAGCTTTATTTGTAATAGCTAAAAATTGGAAATAACTCAAATATCCATCAAGAGACGAATGGATACACACTTTGTGGTATATCCATATAATGGAAAATGGATTAATGACAAAAAAGAATGAATTTTTAACAAACACAGCGACATGGATGAGTCTCAAAATAATTATGCTGCATTAAAGAAGCCAGATGCCCCCCCCAACAAAAATGAATACATATTATATGATTCCATTTATATAAAAGTTTAGAGAATGAAAATGAATCTATATGAAATAAGACAGATCAGTGGTTGCCTGGGAGGAGGGGAAGTCATGGAAGGTGGGGGGAGATGCATAACAAAGGGGAACAAAGAGACTGTGGAGATAAGAGATATGTTCCTCATCTTAATTGTGGTGATTCTCTCACAAATGTGTACATATGTCAAAACTCATCAAACTGTAGTCTTTAAACTGTGCAATTTTGTATATGTCAGTTATACCGCAATAAAGCTGTAATTGTTTTTGAAGATTCCAGATGAGATGTTTGTTGAGTGGGGAGGGCCTGAGAATACAGCTACCTGAAACCAGAGTATAACTCTCTGGATGCTGGTTAGCCTCTACAGTGGGTTGGGGCTTCCAGGTTGATAACAAAGAGCTGCCTGGTGAGAGAGCTTCTTTATGAGTCCTCAGGGTTTGGCTTTTCAGAGCAATCTATTGTACTGTTTAGTTTAATAAGCTTTATGTCCCATTGCATTGCAATATAGATCAATGGAAAGCGGAAAGGCAGATTATTTATAGGTTAAATCAGAGGTCCCCAACCTTTCTGGCACCAGGGACCGGTTTCGTGGAAGACAGTTTTTCCACGAACCAGGGGTGAGGGGGTGGGGAGATGGTCTGGGGATGATTCAAGTGCATTACATTTATTGTGCACTTTATTTCTGTTATTATTACATTGTAATATATAATGAGATAATTATACGACTCACCAAAATGCAGAATCAGTGGGAGCCCTGAGCTTGTTTTCATTTGCCACTCACTGATAGGGTTTTGATATGAGTCTGCAAGCAGTTGATTTATTATGGTCTCTGTGCAGTCAAACCTCTCTGCTAATGATAATCTGTATTTGCAGCCGCTCCCCAGCACTAGCATCACCACCTCAGCTCCACCTGAGATTATCAGGCATTGGATTCTCATGAGGAGCGCACAACCTAGATCACTTATGTGCGCAGTTCACAGTAGGGTTTGAACTCCTATGAGAATCTAATGCCGCCGCTCATCTGACAGGAGGCGGAGCTCAGGCGGTAATGAGAGTGATGGAGAGCGGCTGTAAATACAGATGAAACTTCACTGGCTCGCCCACTGCTCACCTCCTGCTGTGCAGCCTGGTTCCTAACAGGCCATGGACTGGTACCGGGGGTTGGGGACCCCTGGGTTAAATAGCAAGGTAGTACAATACCAGGCACTAGCTTTGAGAGTTATGACTTAGAGCTAAAACATAGATAATAAAAATGTGTGGGAAATGATCTGGGACTAAAAATCATGAAGAATGGTTTTCTAGAGCCACATATAAAAAGTCACCTCATCATTCAATATCCAAATATGCCCCTATACCGTTACAATATGGTTAACATTAAGGTGGAGTAAAGTATAAATATTTTGTGTGGAATAGATTAATTCTATCTAAAAGTTTCAGCAAAAATTTATTTTTATTTTTATTTTTTTTGCTTTATTATTGATATCTTTCATTAGTGTAGTACATCTATTACAAGTGATGAGCCAATACATTACCAGTAGTGTCCATGGTTATATGAGGTTCACGCTTTGTGTTGTACATTCTATTGGTTTTGACAAACATATGTATAATTACCTGTATCCACAGGATAATACAGAATAATTTAATTGCCCTAAAAATTCCCTGTAATTTACCAATCATCTTTCCTTCCCTTCAAATGAGACCCTGGCAACCAGTGATCTTTTCACTGTCTCTGTAGTTATATCTCTTCCAGAATGTTGTTATGTTTAGAATCATACAGTATGCTGCTTTTTCTGATTGGCTTCTTTCACTTAGCAATGTGCATTTAAGATTCCTCCATGTCTTTTCATGGCTTAATAAGTCATTTCTTTTTATTGAACAGTAACATTCCATTTTATGGATGTGGCACAGTTTATCCATTTGTCTATTGAGGGATGTTTTGATTGCTTCCAAGTTTTAGCAATTACGAATAGAGTAGCTATAAACAAAAGGATAATTTTAAAATGTCCATGTTATAATATGTGTATTGCATTGTTCTAAGAAATATGTTAATGTCCCTGTACATACCTTGAAAAAGATGCTGAGGGGAAAGGTAAGCCTTTAGAGTTTGTTTGACTTTATTAGTAGAACTAAAACTTAAGGAGAGACAAGCTGAACTCAGCAATTGAGACTTAAATATTATTGTTTGTTGTATTATTATCTATGTTCCATGTTTTCAGAGTCTTCAGAGTCCTACATTAACTCCTTCCAAAGGGGATTGGATAAAGGGCCCCCAGAAACATGGTAGAAAAAATAAAATTGACAATAATGTATGACGACAAAAATTACTGTGGTTACTATTGCTATTAAAACATGAGCATAGGGCTTCCCTGGTGGCGCAGTGGTTGAGAGTCCGCCTGCCAATGCAGAGGACACGGGTTCGTGCCCCGGTCTGGGAGGATCCCACATGCCGCGGAGCGGCTGGGCCCGTGAGCCATGGCCGCTGAGCCTGCGCTTCCGGAGCCTGTGCTCCGCAACGGGGGAGGCCACAGCAGTGAGAGGCCCGCGTACCACAAAAAAAAAAACAAAAACAAAAACAAACAAAAAAAAAAACATGAGCATAGAAATGAATACATGTAGAACATTCTCCAAGGCTATGCGGAGTGTTTATAACTGCCCTAAGCATACTATGTAATTATGGAATATGTTATGGTTCAATTTGTTCTAAGACATTATAACAATTGCAATATTTCACTCCTCAGAAAAAAAACCAACTACCATGTACACACCTTAAATATTGCAGACATATTTCACCTTTGTACCATATGTGTCAGGCTATAGGCTGTGGATTTATGGCAACTGAAAGCAGACACTTCTGTCTAAAATATAACTCACTTATGTTGATTTTACTAGTTTTGATATGTGATGAAATATTTGTTTTCAATAGAGAAAAACAGATTGGGTTTGCATGAGTAAGACTTTCATTAATTGTAATTCCTTTTTTGAAATTCTCTGTTAAATTTTATGGTATAGACCAAGAATCCAGAAATTACTTATTAGTGATCCATATTTTCTGTGCAAATCTATGCAGAGATTCTACACAGCTGAGGTTCACACAGTGGATGCACAAAAGATAAAACCATGGATTGTCATTTTAAAAATTTTGACCAATTAAAGTTATCTTTAACTCATAAATATTTTATCAAGCGATTTGTAACAAGATCTCTCAACTTTGTTTTAGAAAATCCTTAAAATGAATTAGTAATTATGAAAATATATGAGAAAGAATAATGATGAATTCATGGAAGCACTGAAACCATAACACGGTTACATTTTAAGGTACAGGATGTAATGTGCTCCATGGGATAAAACTCTCTTCCTGCCCAGTATGATATTGAGTCCAATATTGTCTAAATGTGCAGGTGAGCACAGGCTTGCTTTGACGCCACAAATTACATTTGGTATCCTAATCATTTATCACCTCCTTGCATGTCTTCGGGAATAATGGCTAATTGAACAATATTTTCACACAGAATATTGCAGAAGATTTTAATGAGGCAGAAAAATGTCAACATTTCATTGGGTGATAGGTTTTGTTCAGAGCAGCTGGTAGTTATGAATTGCCAATTAGGAAAACTTTGGTAATCTGTAATCTATGTTGCTTGTCCAGGATTTATCTGAGTTTGGCAGCCATAAATTTGGAAATAGAATAATGACCTGGGGATATTCCCTTATGTTGTCTAATATATTTGTGTAAAATTTTCAATTTCATGTGTTACAGATTGAAGCAACATAAAACTCAGCATTTGAAAGGTGAATCTTTATCATTTTAATTAGTAAACTCATTATATTGGTTTATTAACTTTTTTTCTCTCTGTGCAATATAAGGTAAACACTTAACCAGTTGATTTGATCAATGTAGACAGCTTAAGTAGTTATTCCAGGTCTCAAAAACAGATAGTTTTCCCTCAAAGAATTGTATGACCTGTATGATAAACAGACTGTATAATTGTAAAATAACTGGTTAAATTTCTGTTGTTTGAGCCTAATTTCACCAGTTGCCCACGTAACAACTAATTTTGCAGAATCTGCATGGGAAAAAAGTGCTCACTGAAGAACTCACAAATAAAATGTGTAAATGATTTCTTTATGTGAGTAAATAATTTTGATTAAATTTTTTCCTAAATGGAGAATAAGGGTATCTGGAATCTTCCATGTACACTTGTGCTTCCGTGATGGCTCTTTTGGGGAACAGTTCTCAACATTGCAGTTAGAACCATGCACCTTTGATCCTTTTAGATTTGGAAGATATCTTATTTGATTTCTATATAAAAATCTTGTTTTAGTTTACCAGAAGGTAAAAATAGAAGGAATGAAAAATTATGAGATGGAAAAGTACATGAGTCATAATATTTAAAAGACAATTTATTCAGACAAGCTAAATTGCCCTAATTAAAATGCACAAACTCTGACATTAAAATTTTGTTCTCCACATGGAAATTATTTCTGTCCTTGGAACTTGCCCCACTTGTTACAAAAGAATATTATAAAAAGATCATAATTACCTACACGCTTTGTCATGGTGTCCATTTTTCCCACCAAGGGAATGACCAGTGTCACCTGAAAACAAAAAACTCTCTTATTTACTAATGATGCCTATATTTTTCCTTTTTGTCATTTTTTTCCCCTTTATGTATGTGGCACCTCGAATTTTTTATGCCTCTATGCTATCCTGCTGTGAGAAAGAATAATTACATCTAATTAGAAAAGATTAAAATGCTATGACTCACAGAAATAATGAAAGTTGATTATGTCTTATACAAGGCATAAATCCCAAACCTACATTTTACACTTGAAATTAGCTTACGACCTGATCAGCGGCGTAATAACAGTGTGGAGAATGTTCATCACGGCGCTTGTTTTGCTAAGTGCACTCCCGTCACTCCTCACCCCCCAGGTCTCAGCCTTGTCACCAAACATCCATCTTTCCTTAAGTCGAAAAAGGAGAGGCCAGTTTGATTTTTCTTTAAACCTTAGTTGACTTCATAATGTCTTGATTTTATTTATTTTAGGTATGTTTAGTCCCAGTAACATGTGCGAACTAGGTAACATCCATAGTCTAAAAAGAACTAGCCAAACAATTTTTTTTTTTTTTTTTTTTTTTTTTTTTTGTGGTACACGGGCCTCTCACTGCTGTGGCCTCTCCTGTTGCAGAGCACAGGCTCTGGACGCTCAGGCTCAGCGGCCATGGCTCACGGGCCCAGCCGCTCCGTGGCATGTGGGATCTTCCCGGACCGGGGCACGAACCCGTGTCCCCTGCCTCGGCAGGCGGACTCTCAACCACCGCGCCACCAGGGAAACCCCAAACAATTTCTTAGTTTTCTCTTTGAACAGGCTCCAGGACCAAAGATTTTCTAGGTTAAAACAGATAAAGTGCAATCTAGAGCTGATTGTTTCCTGTTAAACAATGAGGATCTTTTCCCATCATGGACTCAGCGTGAAAGTTCATTTCAGTTCTAGTCCAGTTCACAGAGATCTTTCCTGCACACAGGCATTGTTGTCTAACATATGCAGTTTTATAGTAGAGCAGAGGGAGACATTACACACAAATAGACTTGTGCTGTAAACACATATGGGCTTAAGGGATTGTTTAGAAGGAAAGAGAAAAAGAAGCCAACATCAAAACTTCAAAAGGACTGAACTGCAATTCTAGAATACAAGAAATTCTCTTGTCTATCTACCTATCTGACATGAATATCATAACTTTCTGAAGTATAATGTGTTAAAATATTTTAAGTCCCATGATAAGATATTTCTGATAACGCATTGGCGTCCTGTGAACATGGCCCCATTAATCTGAATCAGATCCCCCCTTGGGGAGATAAGCTGGTTTTACTCCACAGGTGGATGTATGTGAGCAGCAGCCATATTACGTGTAGCCAAGTCTGTGGTCTCGGTAACTCTGAGAACCGACAAGATTAGATACTATGAGGTGTATTTATGTGATGAGACCATTTTTCTGTGATCTTTTCTCAGTGTGCAATGAAGCAAAAAAGGTTTTTGAAACTTCTATTAACAACTTTGCAGTCAAAAAAAAAAAAAGAAAAAGATTGGAAGCATGGCAAAGAAATGCACAAAGTTATCTCTAGGGAGAAAACATTGGTAAATATTACTCCATTCTAAATGAAGAGAAGGAAAATATAGTGCCTTCCAGAAATTGAGCATGGCTGTTTTTAAAAGGAGCAATTCTTTTATTGTAATACTTGTAGGCTCACCTCTTTGATTGCTTCTTTTGCATGGAGGAGTTTCAACAGAAATAAATGCATATCACAAACCAAGAGTGGCATTTCCAAATGGATTCTGTGAAGGTTATAATATAGGAATAATCTAGTATTAGTTCTGTGTTGGAAAAAAAATGAATAAATATTTGTTCTCAAATGCTATCTCATATAGAAGTAGAGTCAGAGTTCACGTTATTCCTGTAGCATATGTTTATGTACGTGTACTTCTCTCCATGTCCTTCCTTTCAAGTAAACTTCATAGTCAATCATTGTAATGATCCCTTTGCAAACATCCCTGATTCCCTTCAGTCTCCCCTGCTTTGTCAGACTCATTTGGTAAAACTACAATCCAGGCAAAATCTCTCACTCTGCTCTGTACCTGCAACTGCGTAGATGAATGTGGCTTCAGAAAACTCAAAACAAAAGCCACAACTGTGCTGCCTTTCTCAATGACCTCAAACTTTAAATGCTTATGCCTGGGTCTAGCACTTGTCCCACTCTCCCTCATGTTTTATACCATCTTCCTTCTCCTCAAACCTCCCAATTCTACTCCCTTCTCAGATGATGTCCTTGCATCCTATTTCCCTAGTAAAATTGAAATAGTCAGAAGAGATATTTCACAGCCTCCCAGCACCATGCTCTGCCTTCTCACTTTTCAAAGTAAGAACTGTCTGAAGTGCTTTGTAAAGCATGTCCCTTAAATTTGTGCACAAAATCTATCCCATCTCGTTCACTCAAGAACATCATACCAACAATTCTCCCCCCTCCTACATCATAAATTCCCCCCTCTCTATGCGATCATTCCTATGAGTACACTAATTTGTAATTTTGCCAATATTTAAAAAAACCTCTTTACTTACTCCATTTTCTCCATCAGCTAACACTCGATTTCTTTGCTCCCCCTTATAGCAAAATTCCTTAAGCAGGTTTATACACGTGGTCTACAATTTCACCCCTCCCATTCCCCCTTCAGTTCATTCCACTCAGTTTCTCACCTCTGCCGTTTCCTAAAAATTGCTTTTGTCAAATCACCAGAGACCACACAAAGAAAAGTCCAGTAGTTAATTCTCAGTCCTCTCTTACCTGACTTATCAGCAGCATTTGGCACAATGGATCATTCCTCTTTGATACACCTTCTTTACTTGGCTTCCAGGGTAACGTATTGATACATTTTTAGTTTTGCTCCTGTAACACTCTTGTTAGTCTCCTTTGCTGGTTGCAGTATGTTTTTCCTTTGCTATTTAAGAATATCTAATACTAGCATTAAAAAAAAAAAACTAGAGAAAAAACAAACAAGGATAACTTTCTCTGCAAGATAATGGCCAGGAGTAAAAGCCTCTAAACCTTTGAATAGAGCAAATGTGTGTTTGCTCTGGGAAACTTCCATCTACTGAGCTTCTTGCTTTCTTTTAGCTTTAGTCCTCATATCCACAGTCCGCAGGAAGGCTGACATGGCCAGGAGAAAGTAGTGTAAACATTACATAATATAAGTTTTGGGTAGTGTGGTGTTTACAGTGTGTTTGCATCCTATCCTAACCATTAATAGGCCTCACGTTTTCCACCTTGCTTTTCATTATATGTTTTAATTGATTGAATAAAGCAATGCTTTGAATATCTTTATATGGTTTGTGAGCCATTCTGTTTCATGACCTTTGGAATAGCTGCCTAGTGGTGTACTTGGAGGCTACTACTGTCTGGGAGTCATTTCTCCCTTGCAAAAAAAGAAAAAAACAAATGGCTTTTTCTCCTTAATCTTTTATTGTTGGAATGACTTCGGGCTCAGATTCCTTTATGTTTTTCTCTGTCTAAGGTATCCCTTGGTGATCTCATTCATTCTCATGAATTTAAGAACCATCATATGTACTCAAGCCTCCCCAATACATAGTTCTAGTACAGACCCCTCTAATGAACTTTACACCTTCCTGATATATATCTTGATATGTAAATATCTCAAGCTCTAGATGTCTGAAACTGAACTAATTCTCCAAATCCTTTTTGACCTATAGACTCTTTCATCTCAGTTGATGACAACTGTCTTTTCAATTGCTTATGCTTAAAACCTTGAGGTCACTGTATTTTCTTGTGTGTTTTTTTTTTTGTTGTTTTTTTTTTAATGTCACATCCAATCACCACCACACTGTTACCATCCTGATCTAAGCCACCAGCCCTTCTCACCTGGGTTACTCCTCTGGTCTGCAGCCTGGTCTTCTAATTTGACACCTGCCAACCCCTATAGACTACTTTCAGCATAGTAACCAGAGGGATTTTTAAGAATATAAGACAAGTTATATCACTTCTGCTCACAAACCTAAAGTGATATCTGGTCTTACTGAGAGTTAAGCCAGGCCTGTCGATCAGTTGTAAGCTTCTACATGGTTTGGCCTCTGGACCATGATCTTTCTGATCTCATCTCCAGTTCTCTTCTCCTTTCTCACTCCACTCTTCATGAATTTCTTTATGACTCCTCAAATACTCAAGGGCTTTGCACAGGTTGTACCTTTGTCTGGAATATTCCTTTTCCCAGATACTTATGTGGCTAGGTCCCTCATCTTTATCAAGTCACTGGCTCAAAAGCTACCTTCTCAATGACATCTACCCCGTGCACCCTATTTGAAATTGTAAGTTGGTCCTTGCCTGATACTCCCAATTTCCTTCTCC
This sequence comes from Mesoplodon densirostris, assembly GCF_025265405.1. Lineage (NCBI taxonomy): Eukaryota > Metazoa > Chordata > Mammalia > Artiodactyla > Ziphiidae > Mesoplodon > Mesoplodon densirostris. Next base: position 99,233,100 of record NC_082663.1, on the reverse strand, counting down.
TGCTCTGCTTTTTCCATTAGTCTGGTGAAAATATATCATTCACTCATTTTGCTTCTTGTTTATTGTCTGTTTTACCAGTTCCCCAGGGAAAGAGATATTTGTCTGTTTATTTCACCTAAACCAGAGGGTCTCATGCTTTAGTGTGCAACAGAATCACCTGGAGGGCTTATTAAATCACACATTGCTGGACCCCACTACCAGAGTTTCTGATTCATAAGTATATTGTAGGATCCAAGAATTTGTATTTCTAACAAGTTCGCAGTGGTACTAAGGCTGCTAGTCCAGGGGCCATACTTCGAGAACCACTGAACTAGAAAATTCCTGGCATATCATAAGTGCCTAATAAATAGCTGTTAAATGAATTAATAAAGTATCTCATTTTAATTTGTATATGTGAGTACTGTTCATATTCAATACTTCTAATGTGTTAATTTTCTGTTTTTCTTTTATAAATTTCTTATTTGTTTTCACTATCACTTTGTTATTAGGATGTTTATTATTTTTTTATTAATATAAATATTTATATACAGTTTTTCACCTAAGCTTTATTATAATTTAAGAAAAATTGATTTTCAGTGCCATTGAGTGAGTCCAAAATGTCATAGCAGTGTAACAGCATCAACAAGAAATGTTCCAGTTAGAGGTCTAAAGAACATTTTAAAAACCATCTTAGGGATTAATATGCTTATTGAGAATATTAACTTTTGTCTGCCATATGTTTGGAAGGCATATTTTCTGTTTTGGCTTCTGCCATTTAATATTGTTCATGCTTTCTTCATGATGACAAATTTAAATTTGGGCCATCAGAATTATTAATGACCATGTATAAATTTTGACCCTGTATGTTGATTTAGAAAATCTTCCCCCTTTCTGAGATTAGATACATATTCATCAACATTTTCTTCTTATTATTGTAATATGTTATACTATTACTATTCTTTTATTTTCTTTATGCTTCCTCACTTTCTATTTTACTCTTTAATCTATGATATTTCACATATGGCGTTTAAAAAAATCTACTAACCTACTTTCTATATATAAGCCAGTAGGTTTACATTATCATATCTTTATGGTAGCTTTTAATATTTGATAGGGTAATTTCTTCCTTATTTAGTTCTCTAAAGAGTGTGATAATTCGTTTTATTTTCTTTAGGGGAAACTTCATCAAATTAAAGTACTGTTAAAAGTTTTACTGAAATTACATTACAGCGATAGATTAACATTTGGGGAATTTACATTTCTACAATATGGAAATACTTTTGCTATTTAGGATCACAGAATAGCACTGATTGTCATAATTTTTGTGTTCTTCAGTATATTTTTGTAGTTTTCTTCATATTTGCTAGACTTCATAATTCTTACTTTGTTTAATCTTAAGCCTTATGTCATTTGTGAATATGATTCAGTTTTCAGTATATCTTCTAATTGATTATTGCACATATCCAAGTGATTGACTTTTACATATAATTTTAGTAACAGGCTGTCTTATTGAACTATCCTATTAATTTTTTTTTCTGTTGTCCCTTCTGTGTCCAGGAAGAGTATCATAACATTTATAAATAATGATGATATTCTTACTCATTTTTAATTTTTTAAATGTTTTATTTTCATATTTTATTTTCTTGTTCTGTTGCATTAGCTAGAAATTTCAACATTTGTTAACATAATAGTAGAGTTAATGACCATCTCTTTTGAAGTTAATTATTTGCTGAAGGATATTTTTCATTTTTATGTTTTCCAACTATATGTCTATTATTAGTTTACAGAGATATTTTAAAATTAGAAATAAAATTGAAATTTTGTCAGTTATACTATAAATTCATAAGGCTGTATACTTGGGAGATATGAGAGAATGCTATGTCTGAACTTTTGTGGGCCCCACCCCCCAAATTGATATGTTGAAATCCTAGCCCCCTAAGGTGATGGTAGTAATGGGTGAGACTTTTGGGAAGTGCTTATGTCATGAGGATGGATCCCTCATGAGTGGGATTAGTGCTTTTATAAAAGAAATACCACAGAACCCCCAGCCCTTCCACCAGGTGCGAATACAGTAAGTCTACAACTCAGAAGAAAGTCCTCACCTGACCTTACTGGCATCTTGACCTTGAATTTCCAGACCCCAGAAGTGAGTGAAATAAACTTCTGTTGCTTATAAGCTACCCAGTCTGTAGTATTTTGTGATAGCATCCTGGACAGACTAAAACAGGAATGTATGTACTAAAGAATCTAGCATCAATGATAGTCTAGAAAATTATTTTCTGTATTGTTCAAAGGTGAAAATGAAAACACATGATGGATTTATAAGTTTGTCATTGAGATTACTTTCATTTATTTAAAAAATATGGTCCAGGCACACACACACACACACACACACACACACACACACACACACTATGCATGTACAGTTTAAACAGTTGAAAAGGAGTGAAGAAACAATACATCACACTCAGGCATACCCACAGCATGGGATGGTTCATTTTAGAAATATGATCATATTTTGTCTTTAGACCAAAAATGCTCTAAGAGATTTAGGGTAGTGTAAGCTTAGTTTGGGAGAAGCTAGCTGGCTTTCAAAATATAGGTGTGTATAAGTTTTGTAGCCCAGGCACCAAGCTGACCCAGAGGAAGTCAAAATCTTGGAAAGCTCTGTGGGCCCTCAGGGTCTTTGGCTGGGAGGATGGTTTCTTTGCTTGATAGTATTTACTCCTTCTTGTAACCGGTAGACAAACAAGATTGGCCTGGTTGTGTTTGTTTGAAACTCTAGCCTAGTTCAAACACAACTATCCATCAAAGATCAATGGAGTACTCTGGAGCATTGGAATGTAGAGTTGTTGGGATGGTGGCATTTTGCCTTTTTCCTCTTCAAGTTTGTCATTTCTTAAACCAGGATACAACTGTATGTTAGTCCATGGATGGGTTTTGGACTTTTTGAGAGCACTCTGAAAGTAATTACAGATTTTGTGTATGTGTATGCATGCATATGTTAAGGAAAACTACCATGGACAGAAAGATCCTTGATGGGAAATTTCTCATCTCATTCCCTTTTGTGTTCTCAGTCTCCAAGACTATTCCTAGCCCATGATGATCCCTTAACTGAGGTGCATATCAATCAATGAAAGAAAGAATGAATGAATAGCTCATGAGAGAGATTGTTAATATATCTCTCAGTATTACAACTACTTCAAATCATAAATATTGTTCTTTCACTGTATCTGGAAGAATTTTCTAATTTATATTCTTGAGAATGTTTTTAAACCTTTGAGAAGTGTATTTGTAAATATGTTTCTGAGATTCCCCTGCCTCTAGTTAGTTCTCTTCCTTTTCTTCTCTGGTAATAATAAACAGTATAATTATTTACCTGTACTAAATAGTCGATGCCTAATCAGTTCTACTAACGTACTTTGTTCAGACTTTTACCATAAATAATGAATGAATGAATGAATATAATACAACAACAAAATTTTCAATGTTTACATGACATTCTGATGTTGTTTTGATATTAAATTCTCTTCATTTTTGGTAAAGACTGCTTTACTTCCTGTTAGGAATTCTGTAAGAGTTTATTCTCAATTACAGACAATTATCTTATTACTTAAAATAGTTTTCACCTTCAGGTAAAAATGAATCTCTTAAGCAGGTAAACAGATAATCTAAAAGTCCTATATTAATATTTAAGTAACTTTTTCTGTCTTAGTCTCTTTTTTTTTTTTTTTTTTTTTGCGGTACATGGGCCTCTCACTGTTATAGCCTCTCCTGTTGTGGAGCACAGGCTCCGGACGCGCAGGCCCAGCGGCCATGGCTTACGGGCCCAGCCACTCCGCGGCATGTGGGATCTTTGCGGACCGGGGCACGAACCCGTGTCCCCTGCATCGAAAGGCAGACTATCAACCACTGCGCCAACCAGGGAAGCCCTGTCTTAGTCTCTTTTTGTTCTGCTATTTAGCTTCTTTCACAAACATCTAATTTGCCTTCATTTGAATTAAGCAGGCAGAATAGTTTTTAGTAAAATTTGGGTTTTAATTTATGCATCATCTTCTTTAGAACTCTGGAATATCAGCATTACTGCATTGCAGGTTTCAAACGTGACTCTTACTGTAGCCAGATTTTCATAGCATGCTGTCCAGTTCTGGAATTCTGTGAATAAAAAAAATAAATGCTAATGTATTCTTTCTTTGGCTACTAAGTAGTAAGTAGTAGTAAGTAGGCAAAAGAGAACCCTAAATTTTATATAATATCACTTTTAACTCTCATCTTATTAGTCCTCATTATTTACCACAGAGTGTTAATAAGTTGATATGTTTACCCTACATGTAGGCATTAATAAAACTTAGAAGTTTGTACTCCCATTTAGCTAAAATGTTGATAAGTTGATGACAGTTAAGAAATAGATCATTGCTTCCAGGAGAGAAGGAATTTTTTCAAAGAAATTCGCTAAGAAACACTTTTTCTTCAAACCTATTATTGAATGGGTACAGCTGCAAAACATCAGCACTCACAAGGGGCTTTGCTCATTACACCATTTCTCAGATGTCACTCACAGAGTTCCCCGCACAGAGAATGCACTGTAATGGCTCTCCCCTTCTTGAAATAAGTGCTTTATGGAAACAGTGGAGCAGGTGTACTGAGACCAATGAGATGACAAAATATAAGGAGGGTCCCAAGTTCAAGGGTGAGCTGATTTGCCCATGGGGAATTAATGCCACTTAGGAGTGCACCCTGGTTGATCTAATCCAATTGTTGTTTCTCCTTGAAAAGATTCAGAAAAATTGGTGGAAAAGGATAAGGGCTTTATGAGAGCTCTTGTACAGAGTGTCCTCACACTCAAGTAATGGGCAAAGCAAGTGGAAGCCATAGCAACATCTACTCCTGCAAACCATGCTCTGTTTCTGTTTTTTTTTTTTTTCTATTGTTGTTAATTGGTCCTGTAGAAGAAATGTAGTTTGTTCAGGATTAATGCTATCATCTCTCTCATAAACTATTGCAGCAGCCTCCTCTGTGTTTTCACTCTCATGTTTGTGATCCTTTCCCCACATACATAGTAGACCTAATATTCTTTTTTTGTTGTTGTTTTTAAATCTGCCTGATCATTGTCGCTGTAAACTCTGTAGAATTTTAAATTGTTATCCTGGCCTCAAGGCCCTGAAGAGTCTGCCTCTTTCTGATTTCTCTGACTTCATCTTGTACAACTCTGAGCCCTGTTCATTATCATCTAGATATCCTGGCCTCCTATTATATTTTTCTCCAAGAATTCAAACTTATTTCTACCTCAGACTTGTTTTTCCCATCCCTGAAGTAACCTGCCTTTCCCCCTGCTCCGCCACACCCCTCCAAAAATTCTTTGCTTTGGTGGTTCTTCAGAATTCAAACCTCAGCTCAAACACCTCTTTCTTAGATATGCCTTCCTGATCTACTCATTTTAAATTAGCATCTCTTATTCACTATTATAATACTTTTATTTTCTCCATATCCCTTACAAGTAACAGGCATTACATTTTGATTTACTCGTTTCCTTTTTCTTTTCAGGTTTCTTTGGCAAGAATGTATACCCCATGTGAGTAGAGTACATGTCTGGCTTTCAAGGTGGTACCCTAGCATCAAGGACAGTGCCTGACATACAGAAGGCCCTCGATAGATGTTTGCTAAGTATGTAACTGAGTAACTCCATTATGAATAAATAAATGTAGTGATTTTTAGTAACCACATTCTGTGAGTAGTACAGTTTTCCCTGTGTCAGTCACCAACTCTGGTGTGCCCTAGATATCATTTGTCTAAAAAAGCCCAAAGTCATTTCTTGGTTTATATTAGGAAAATCTTACAGGAAACCAAAATGAGTGGTTCATTTATTTATTCATTCAACATAAATTCATAATTCAACACCCAAAGGAATATAGAGACCCTGCCTTTTGCCTCCATAGACAATTGTTAACGGTTCTCGGAAATGTCTTGAAGAATAGGAGTTAGCACTGCAGATCAAAGGTCAACGTGGGCAGTAGTTCCAGGCAGATAATGCAGGAAGAGGAGAGACAAAAGGGTGCGTTTTGGAGATTTCAGGAATCTGAGGGTGTCTGATCTGTGAATGGCTGTGGAGTGGTGATGAGTTTGGAAAGATGGAGAGGAAGTAATTTGGAGAGTCTGTTAGTACCGATCACAAACTTGGCATCCAATCTTATAACAAATACCAAGGTTACAGAACTCTGGTGGCCAGGGCAGGGTTGTGCAGATCAGAGGTGGAAGTGAAGATGAGATGTACAGAGCATGGGTGAAACTTGGCAAAGCATTACAGAGAAGTTCTTTGAACAGCTGAGGGGATTTGTCCTGGATTGGGCAAAGTATAGCATATGCATTTGTTGGAGGAGGTCATCCAGAGGATATGACAGTGGTTGACCTGAGAGCTGGACCCCTTCCCCTGTCCTTGGACTGTCTGTTCTACTATTCCCATGCTAGCAGCCATTTCAAGGATGCAGGCTTGAGAGAACAATGTGTTGTTAAGGCCGTCTGGATGGTATATGTGACTGAACCCAGGTAAGGCCCCCACAGAAACTTTAAAGATTCTGGCAGGTGGGTTTGAAACCGTGGGTTAAATTCATTTCACCTGCTTTCGCTAATCAAGGTCGTCTTGAGACTCGCATGTCCTCCAAGCAGCCTGTTGCTGAAACAATAAGATGTTCGCCTGAGTTATTTTCCAAGAACTTGGAGCCAGCTGTGTCTAGTTCCAGCTGCGCTGGTTAAGACTAGATAGGACCCACGACCCTTCAATTGGGTATGCACGAGGAGGCCCTTTTGACTTCAGAGGGCTGAAAACTCCGCCCTCAAAACGTGCGGACGCCTGGAGCCTAGTTACGCCTGTGCAGGAGGACGATTACCGCACCTTTTCCCAATCACATTTCCGGAGATCCTCCCACCTCGCTGCTTTTTCATTCTTTACGACACAAATACTTTGCCTTCGGGGCGGCGGATTCGAGATTCCTTCTCCCGTTTCATTCCCTGCCTGTCTTGCGAATAAACCCTCTCTTCGCTGTTGACCTCTACATCTCAGCGTTTTGGCTTAGGCGATGTCAGGCAAGAGCAATCTGGTTTGGTAAAAGGTTCGCAGATCCTGTCTTTCGGCTGCCCAAGACAAACCTGGTGAGTAACCTCCCTTGCTTATGAAAACGGCCCCCAGCAACCAACTTGGAGTGGGCTGCCCCTTCCTGTGGTCTCCTTGCCCTCCAGTGCAGGGTTCAGGAGTTTCAGTGGTGTTGCTTACTGGCTGTGTGACCTTTGTCACATTAGCTCGTGTGAACCCCGGTTTCTAGGGCAAGAGTGACTGAGACTGGTTCCTGGTATCACCGTTTGTACATTTTCTTTTTTTTTTCGGTACGCGGGCCTCTCACTGCTGCGGCCCCTCCTGTTGCAGAGCACAGGCTCCGGACGCGCAGGCCCAGCGGCCACGGCCCACGGGCCCAGCCGCTCCGCGGCACGCGGGACCCTCCCGGACCGGGGCACAAACCCGCGTCCCCTGCATCGGCAGGCGGACTCCCAACCACTGCGCCACCAGGGAAGCCCCGTTTGTACACTTTATAGAGGTTGTGTTAGAGAAATGCCTAAGATATGAGTCATATGCTACATTGCCATTTTAAATCACTCATGATAGCTGTGTAAAGAAAATATTGACATTGCTTGCTAGAGCTGTGTTGTGAATGAGCTGTGGAGGAAATTGGCTGAGATATTAGAGTAGGCACTTGCAGAAAAGCTGAGATGAAAGTATAAAGGGGACCGCGCAAGGAAAATCATGGCTGGGGTCATCCTCAGTAGCAGATAACAGTTTGGCCTTATTTGCATAACTAAAGTAATTAAAAACCCTCTTCCTGCCTGGTAGCTCATGTATCTCTTGAGTCCTGGTGGACACCTACGGGAAGTGGCCTTGCTTTGGAAGAGGGGCTGAGAGCTTGTAGTGGCTACCTGACTCTGGCAGCATCACAAAACCCTTAAATTGAGCCTCCTTAAATGAAGTATTGGATGAATGACTGCACTTTTTGTGTGTGTGTGTGGTACGCGGGTTTCTCACTGTTGTGGCCTCTCCCGTTGCGGAGCACAGGCTCCGGACGCGCAGGCTCAGCGGCCATGGCTCACGGGCCCAGCCACTCCGTGGCATGTGGGATCTTCCCAGACCGGGGCATGAACCCGTGTCCCCTGCATCGGCAGGCGAACTCTCAACCACTGCACCACCAGGGAAGCCCAAATGACTGTATTTTTTATGGGGCGTTTAGGAGCACCAGATGCTCCTCCCAGAATGTATGAATTCATTTGTCCTCACAAGAATCTTACGACATAGGTGTTATTAACTACTCCCATTTTGCAGGTGAGAAAACTGGTCTAGGAAGAGATTAAATAACTTGTGTGAGGTTACACAACCCACATTTGCTTGTGCTGGAATTCAATCCCAGGCGTGATGGTCTGAGTAGGCTGCTTGACCCCTGCTCTACATTGAGACCACACTATTTCAGCAGATCTCAAATTTTAATAGGCATCAGAAACACCTGGGAACTTGATTAAAATAGTTACGTGGGCCCAATCTCAAGGAACCATTTTTTTTTTTTGCCCAGTATCTGCAGGTGTCCCTGGTTCTTGGGATTTTGCTGAATATCCAATTAAGGACCATTGCTTTTGCCTGTGAGGCAACTGCCTTGTAATGAAACATACTCCTTTCCATAAAATAGTAATGATAATGAAGTTTAGTCAGGACTGGATTGAGAAACTAATGGGAGAATTTACATGAAAACACTTGGCAAATCACTAACTCTCAGACTGGCCAGAAACACCTAGGTAGTTAATTACAATGAATTCCCTGGTGCTCACCTGTAACTACTTGATAAACAGTATCGTTTGATAAAGAAGGTAGTGCAGTTGGGGGGCATACAGTGTTTGAGCAAGAATGATCTTAGTTCAAAGCTGTGTGCAGGTTATACTCTACAGTGCGTTGAATATCACCTAAATGCTTTGGGTCACAGTTTTTCCTCAGAAAAGTGCGGGTGGAAATTCTTCTGCAGCCCTCCACAGAGATCAAAGGAAGGGGTACCTCTGTGGCACTTGAAGGTGGGCATCACACATTAGTTGCTTTCCTTTAGAAGTGAGCAGAAATCCCCCATGACTTTAAGGTCCAGAGCATTTGTTTTCAATGATAAAATATGCATTAGCTTCTTTTCTCCTGCTGTTATAATATTCAGTCATTATAATCTTACAGAAAGAAATTTTCTTTGTACTGACTTTAATGGTTTATCTCTCAAACTGCCAGATGGTTCCATCAACAACTTAAGAAATTTATGAAATTAATCCCTTCTAAACTTCACATTTAATTCTGTTTCAGTGGCTTCAAACCACAGCTTTCATTTGAATTCTGAGAAAATTGGAGAATGATTTTCCTCATAAACTCCAAAATGCTGTTTTGCTCGCCTCCTTTGAGCAGTGCCTGATATAGCTACAAAGGGATAAACAAGTCTGGCACACAATTTTGCATTAGGCTCCAAGAGATTTCATTTTTCTTCATAATCCTAATGAAACAAACATGAGACCAGCAGAGAGTTGGGTGGGACTTTTCTATTAGGTATTGTATTTCTTCTTTTGTTTTTTCTTTTTGCTTTTGTTTCAGTTGTGTTCTTCAGCTAAGAACTAAAAAGAGGTTAGAAAAGTTCACGATTCCCCAGGGCCATCCCACCACTGGCTCCATCACACAAGGCATTTCAATTTCACCTCAATTAGATCAAGGAGTTAGAGTCTGAACTACTGTGGCCCAAGAGATAAACTCAGGTCTAAGGCAGACCCTCACCCCTTGCCATTCTGACTCATACAGATCCTCAGCATGGAAGGATTTTTCATCATGAATTATTATATGAATTTTCCTAAAGGGGCTCATTCCCTTTTTTTATATTTTAAATAAATGGCTCGTAGTCATCATCAGTTTCTATGTTTATTTAGGAGAAATATTGCTTCTTATTCTGGACTTGGAGAATATAGACTGAGTTCCAGTTTTAGCTGTATGACTTATTACCTGTGAAACCTTGGTTAAGTCAAGCAGCCTCCCTTTATTCAACTGTTACATACCATATAATTCAGTGTTTTCTTAAGAATTCTAATTTGCCACGTGGGGAACAAATGTTAATTGTTAACTAGACATCTGGAGTCTGAGAATCCTTACTGGAGAGTGGCAAGTTAACTGAGAAATGACTTGGAGTTATGAATAAATCCTGAATGATACTTCAGTTGATATGTAAACCAGATCAATCACTGGGGCTGAACGGGTAGAGCAATGAGTCATTGATCAGTTACTGCAAAGAATTATATTATCCCAGTATGAAGGACAATTGTAAAACCAGCACTCAGTCGATTGACTATGCATTTATGTTGTCTTCCCACCACTGATGGACTCCCTGCCACGTTCCCTGCAATGGCTTTTCTAACCCTTCTCATTCAAGCCCGTTCCCTCCTGCCTTTTTCTGAACAGTCTGACTTCCTACTTTAATGAGAAGATCAGATCACCTGAGTTGGCCTCCCTCAAAGTCTTTCCTCTCCATCATGCTTGTCTCTATTTCTCCACAAATCTTCTTTTTTTTTTTTTTAGTTTCTGCTTTATAACAAAGTGAATCAGTTATACATATACATCTGTTCCCATATCCCTTTCCTCTTGAGTCTCCCTCCCTCCCACCCTCCCTATCCCACACCTCCAGGCGGTCACAAAGCACCGAGCTGATCTCCCTGTGCTATGCGGATGCTTCCCACTAGCTATCTACCTTACGTTTGGTAGTGTATATATGTCCATGCCTCTCTCTCACTTTGTCACAGCTTACCCTTCCCCCTCCCCATATCCTCAAGTCCATTCTCTAGTAGGTCTGTGTCTTTATTCCTGTTTTACCCCTAGGTTCTTCATGACATTTTTCCCCCTAAATTCCATATATATGTGTTAGCATACGGTATTTGTCTTTCTCTTTCTGACTTACTTCATTCTGTATGACAGACTCTAGGTCTATGCACCTCATTACAAATAGCTCAATTTCATTTCTTTTTATGGCTGAGTAATATTCCATTGTATATATGTGCCACATCTTCTTTATCTATTCATCGGATGATGGACACTTAGGTTGTTTCCATCTCCTGGCTATTGTAAATAGAGCTGCAATGAACATTTTGGTACATGACTCTTTTTGAATTATGGTTTTCTCAGGGTATATGCCCAGTAGTGGGATTGCTGGGTCATATGGTAGTTCTATTTGTAGTTTTTTAAGGACCCTCCATACTGTTCTCCATAGTGGCTGTACCAATTCACATTCCCACCAGCAGTGCAAGAGTGTTCCCTTTTCTCCACACCCTCTCCAGCATTTATTGTTTCTAGATTTCTTGATGATGGCCATTCTGACTGGTGTGAGATGATATCTCATTGTAGTTTTGATTTGCATTTCTCTAATGATTAATGATGTTGAGCATTCTTTCATGTGTTTCTGAGATGAATGCTGCAACCTGTTTTTTTTACTTTGCTTTCAATTCTCTGGGACCTTGTTCCTTTCTTATCTTTCACCTTTAATCTCTCTCTCTTAATAATTTCCCTTCTACTTCAAAATATGCTTATACTTTTCTCTGTTTTATAAACACAATAAATAAAAAGTGCTTCCTTCTCCCTCAAACTATTTTTATTTTATGGCTTTACCTTAGCAGGTAGTCCCCATGTTCTGATCTTTCTAACTCTCCATCTCCGCTTTGTGACATGCTGTGTCCTGACACTGTGACTCCCATGCCACACAATCTCCACTCTCACTGATCATAGATGACCTTTTAGATACAACTTTCTGGTTTATTTCAGTCCTCTTCCATCTCTTCTTCCTCCTCTCTCTCCACCAGCAGTTCTGGAATGTTTGAAACTTACTTCTTTTTAAATTCTCCCTTTGTGCCTTTCATATTGGTTTTCCTCTGTCTTTATAAATCATCATTTTTGCTCATTTATTTACTGGCTTCTCTTTCTTTCTTAGGCCCTTCATATGTTTACCTTTCCATGGACTTTTTTTTTTTTTTGCTTGTAACAACAAAATTTTATGTCTCATTCAACCTATATGCCCATCACAGATTAGCTGGAGTTTCTGTTCCTCAGGTTACTCATGAAAACAAGCTGATGGGCAGGGGATCCACCTCAATACATACATTCAAAATCTCCAGGACAAGGACAAGAGAATGTGGAAAATCATAAAATGGTGCTTAAAGCTTCTACCTAGAAGAGATTCATATCACTTCTGTGCATGTTTCACTGGTCAAAGACAGTCATGTGGTTAAGCCCAACTTCTGAATGCAGTCCTATCGTACATCTCAAGAAAGGTCACTGCAATGTTCAATCAGTGGCCCTAATGATTGCCACACAAAACATAGGCATCCTGCTTTCATGGATCTTTTTTAAGGCCTCTTATCTCCTGTCTCCTCATCAGCTCATCCTTTTCTCCTTTTTCAAATATTGCCTCCATGAAGAAGTCTTTGACATGTAGATTTGCCTTTCGCTCCAGTCAAATGATTCTCTTCCCTAAATTATTGCAAATCATTATTAATATTCATTTACAAGACTTAACCTGTTCTCATGATACAGGAATTAACATTTTTGTTCTTGACTTATGTATACTATTTTAGACTTTATATATCTTTGACAGGATCTGGGTCTAAGTTATCTTTTTGTAGTGTTCTATACATCAAATGCTATGGTTGTTGAAACTCTATTCTCAACAAGGGACTTGACTTTACACAGTATATTCTAGATATTCATTAAACTTGATGAATTAAATTGAGGGCACTCTGGACACGGGGAGGAGGAAGGGTAATCTGGGACAAAGTGAGAGAGTGGCATGGACATATATATACTACCAAATGTAAAATAGATAGCTAGTGGGAAGCAGCCGCATAGCACAGGGAGATCAGCTCAGTGCTTTGTGTCCACCTAGAGGGGTGGGGTAGGGAGGATGGGAGGGAGATGCAAGAGGGAGGGGGTATGGGGATATATGTATACGCATAGCTGATCCACTTTGTTATACAGCACAAACTAACACACCATTGTAAAGAAATTGTACTCCAATAAAGATGTTAAAATAAATAAGTAAATAAATAAATTGAGGGCACTCTGAATCACTTTTAAAAATTGAGGCTATAGATCCAGAAATAAGAAAAGCAAAATTCTTTGCTATACAACATTCTTTTCTTTGTAATTTACTCTCATAGTATGCAATGCATTAATGTGACCAGGAAGATGCAAGAAGAAATAAGCATAATAGGTCTAGTGAGCTTTCTTTGCTTACCAAAATGGCTCAAAGATACTGTGAAATATGCAAGTGCTGATATGGATTGGCTAAGCCTTTACTATTTCCACTTAAGTCCTATCCTTAATAATGTTCTGGTCCCCCAACTAATCTAACCCTCTACTGTCAACATTCTTCACTTGTAAGGAATGGAGAAAGTTGGAGAAGGAAGTGAAATTCAGCACTACACTTGATTCACTGTCCTCAGCAGCATGGGCCTGGATATATTCTCATTCTATACTGATTTCCACCCCGTTGCTTCTTTTTTTCTGGCCTCAGTTAACTCCCCCAAAATAATAAGACATATTTTATTATGTATGATATATACATAATCTGTGTACAGTAATAAGCACATTTCAGGCTCTGTTGAATGTTTTTAAAATTTAGGAAATACCAGCTTATAGTAAACTTTCATAGTCACCTCAGTCTTTTGTGGAGTAAAGCAAGAATATGAGTAAGTCAGATGAAGCTCTTAGATCTGTAAATGAATACACTAATGGAATGGACTGTGATCTGTGCCTTAATGGAAGCTGGATATGCAGATCAGATGCTTATTTTTTTTAAGAAAAAAAAAGAGAAACAAACCAGATTTGGACCAAAGAATCACAGTCGAAAGTGGCGTTAAGTAGAGATGCCTCCACAAGCACAGGGAGTCTGATTCAGCATAATGAGAGACAATTCAGTAGATAGAGTGGGAACTGGTTCAGAAGACATCTCTGCTGATCTGAAGTAAGGTGGGATAGTTACCTGAAAAGAAAAATAATTTTTTCTTTTTTCCTAATGTAGAACAGTGCATTAAATGATTGGCCTGAGATAATTCTATGTCTCTCTCTGTCTCTGTCCCCCTCCGTCTTCCTCAACAATCTATTGCGCCTACCTGTGAGTAACTTATGGAAAATCTCTCACTACTGTTACAGAGTTAACCAAATGACTCCAGTTTGTGAAGAAAATCCTTAGGTATGACTGACATAACCTTTGCTAAGCTACTCAGTGCCTTCTTTTATCTTTGGTTCTCCATAAAAACCACTCTTTGCTGGGAGGATTTGGGGAATGGATTGTTCAGTCAAAGAACCAGTTATTTAGTTAAACCTGGGTAATTGGCATCAGTATTTAGTGATTATATTATAATAATAATGATTATTAAATAGTAGTTCTTTTTCAGTGATTTATAAAGTAGTGGCTTAGAGCCACGACTTAGTTTCTGTGTTCCCTCAAACATGGTTTCTCTGTTCTTTGCCTTAAACTTAGTAGTAATTTAGTCAGTATGTATCTAATTTTGACATGTAAATCAGTCTGAATTTTCTTCTGAAACATGAGCAGAGTGATTTAGATTGAACAGAAAGGAGAAATTTATTTTTTTTACTGAAATAACTTCTGCAACCATCATATCCACTAATTGAATGGCTTTCTATTCAGCAGAATCACTTATATACAAACACAACTTTCACTTTAAGATTACCTTGGTTTCCAGTTACAAAATTGGATTCATAAGTCTGCATGTTTTCCTTGCAAACAGTTTTTTTACAGCTTGATTACTGAACAGGTGGCCATTTGTAAAAATTTAGTTCTTTGATGAATGAACAACTGGGTAATATAATTTCTCTTTCCCCTTCAAAGAAATAAAAAAATTGAAGCAAAATAGAATTGATTTAATGGTGAATGATTGACTCTCTTTTTTACTAGTAAAAAATGGAAGGCTCTGAAAATGTGTCTCCTCTATCTTTTGCTTATTTCTGAAAAGATGTACGTGATGTCTCTGTATTATATTGTGTGTTGGCAAAGGTGATTTATGTGTAAGCGAAATGCAAAGCTGTCAGAAATTGCTGTCATAGAATATTCTTCTAAATAGTTGAAATTGACAGGGTCTCATAAGACCCACAACTGGACACATGACTGTTTAATCAAAAGATGGAATTTAAGTACTAGACTCTGTCTCTGATCATCCTGGAATGATAATTAAAAAAAATAGATTGAAAAAATCTCTCTTGAGGAGGACCTTCAAGATGGCAGAGGAGTAAGACGTGGAGATCACCTTCCTCCCCACAAATACATCAAAAAAATCTCTACATGTGGAACAACTCCTATAGAACACCTACTGAACGCTGGCAGAAGACCTCAGACTTCCCAAAAGGCAAGAAACTCCCCATGTACCTGGCTGTGTGGCTGACAGGGTCTTGGTGCTCTAGCTGGTTGTCAGGCCTGAGCTTCTGAGGTGGGAGAGCCGAGTTCAGGACATTGGGCCACCAGAGACCTCCTGGCCCCACATAATATCAGTTGGGGAGAGCTCTCCCAGAGATCTCTGTCTCGAGGCTAAGACCCAGCTCTGCTCAACAATGAGCAAGTTCCAGTGCTGGACACCCTATGCAAAACAAATAGCAAGACAGGAAAACAACCCCACCCATTAGCAGAGAGGCTGCCTAAAATGATAATAAGTTCACAGACTCCCCAAAACACACACACCGGATGTGGTACTGCACACCAGAAAGATCCTGCTTCATCCACCAGAACACAGGCACCAGTCCCCTCCACCAGGAAGCCTACCCAACCCACTGAACCAACCTCACCCACTGGGGACAGACACCAAAAACCATGGGAACTACGAACCTGCACCCTGTATAAAGGAGACCCCAAACACAGTAAGTTAAGCAAAATGAGAAGACAGAGAAATATGCAGCAGATGAAGGAGAAAGGTAAAAACCCACCAGACCAAACAATTTAAGAGGAAATAGGCATTCTACCTGAAAAAGAATTCAGAGTAATGACAATAAAGTTGATCCAAAATCTTGGAAATAAAATGGAGAAAATACAAGAAACTTTTAGAAGAACTAAAGAGCAAACAAACAGTGATGAACAACACAATAAATGAAATAAAAAATTCTCTAGAAGGAATCAGTAGCAGAATAACTGAGGCAGAAGAATGCATAAGTGACCTGGAAGATTAAATAGTGGAAATAACTACCACAGAGCAGAATAAAGAAAAAAGAATGAAAAGTATTGAGGACAGTCTCAGAGATCTCTGGGAAACATAAAACACACTAACATTCAAATTATAGGGGTCCCAGAAGTAGAAGAGAAAAAGAAAGGGACTGAGAAAATATTTGAAGAGATTATAGATGAAAGGTTCCCTAATATGGGAAAAGAAGTGCAGAGAGTCCCATAGAGGATAAATCCAAAGAGAAACATGCCAAGACACATATTAATCAAACTATCAAAACTTAAATACAAAGAAAAAATATTGAAAGTGGCAAGGGAAAAGCAACAAATAACATACAAGGGAATCCCCATAAGTTTAACAGCTGATCTTTCAGCAGAAACTCTGCAAGCCAGAAGGGAGTGGCAGGATATATTTAAAGTGATGAAAGGGAAAAATCTACAACCAAGATTACTCTACCCAGCAAGGATCTCATTCAGATTTGACAGAAAAATTAAAACCTTTACAGACAAGCAAAAGCTAAGAGAACTCAGCACCACCAAGGAAACACAAGATAAGGAAAAGACCTACAAGAACAAACCCAAAACAATTAAGAAAATGGTAATAGGAGAATACATATTGATAACTACCTTAAATGTAAATGGATTAAATGCTCCTACCAAAAGACATAGACGGGCTGAATGGATACAAAAGCAAGACCTGTATATATGCTATCTACAAGAGACCCACTTCAGACCTAGAGACACATACAGACTGAAAGTGAGGGGATGGAAAAAGATATTCCATGCAAATGGAAATCAAAAGAAAGCTGGAGTAGCAATTCTCATATCAGACAAAATAGACTTTAAAATAAAGACTATTACAATAGACAGAGGAGGACACTACATAATGATCAAGGGATTAATCCAAGAAGAAGATATAACAATTGTAAATATTAATGCACCCAACATAAGAGGACCTCAATACATAAGGCAAACACTAACAGTAATAAAAGGGGAAATCAACAGTAACACAATAATAGTAAGGGAGTTTAACACCCCACTTTCACCAATGGACAGATCATCGAAAATGAAAATAAATAAGGAAACATAAGCTTTAAATGATACATTAAACAAGATGGACTTAATTGATATTTACAGGATATTGCATCCAAAAACAACAGAATACACTTTCTTCTCAAGTGCTCAAGGAACATTCTCCAGGATAGATCATATCTTGGGAAACCCATCAAGCTTTGGTAAATTTTAAGAAAATTGAAAACGTATCAAGTATCTTTTCTGACTGCAACGCTATATGACTAGATATGAATTACAGGAAAATAACTGTAAAAAATACAAACACATGGAGGCTAAACAATATACTACTGAGTATCCAAGAGACCACTGAAGAAATCAAAGAGGAAATCAAAAAATACCTAGAAACAAATGACAATGAAAACACGACGGCCCCAAACCTATGGGATGCAGCAAAAGCAGTTCTAAGAGAGTTTATAGCAATAGAATTCTACCTCAAGAAACATGAAACATGTCAAATAAACAACCTAACCTTACACCTAAAGCAATTAGAGAAAGAACAAAAAAACCCCCAAAGTTAGCAGAAGGAAAGAAATCATAAAGATCAGAAATAAATGAAAAAAAAATGAAGGAAACAATAACAAAGATCAATAAAACTAAAAGCTCGTTCTTTGAGATGATAAGCAAAATTCATAGACCATTAGCCAGACTCATCAAGAAAAAAAGTGAGAAGGATCAAATCAACAGATTGAGAAAGGAAAAAAGAGAAGTAACTTACACTGTAGAAATACAAAAGATCACGAGAGATTACTACAAGCAACTCTATGCCAATAAAATGGACAAACTGGAAGAAAAGGACAAATGCTTAGAAAAGCACAACATTCTGAGACGGAACCAGGAAGAAATACAAAATAGAAATAGACCAATCACAAGCACTGAAATTGAAACTGATTAAAAATCTTCCTACAAACAACACAGGCGAATTCTAGCAAACATTTAGAGAAGAGCTAACACCTATCCTTCTCAAACTCTTCCAAAATATAGCAGAGGGAGGAACACTCCCAAACTCATTATACGAGGCCACAATCACCATGATACCAAAATAAGACAAAGATTTCACGAAAAAAGAAAACTACTGGCCAATATCACTGATGAACATAGATGCAAAAATCCTCAACAAAATACTAGCAAACGGAATCCAGCAGCACATTAATAGGATCATACACCTTGATCAAGTGGTGTTTATCCCAGGAATGCAAGGATTCCTCAATATACACAAATCAATCAATGTGATACACCATATTAACAAACTGAAGGATAAAAACCATATGATCATCTCAACTGATGCAGAAAATCTTTTGACAAAATGCAACACCCATTTATGAAAAAACTCTCCAGAATGTAGGCATAGAGGGAACCTACCTCAACGTAATAAAGGCCATATATGACAAACCCCCAGCCAACATCATTCTCAGTGGTGAAAAATTGAAACCATTTCCTCTAAGATCAGGAACAAGACAAGGTTTTCCACTCTCACCACTATTATTCAACATAGTTTTGGAAGTTTTAGCCGCAGCAGTCAGAGATGAAAAAGAAATAAAAGGAATCCAAATCTGAAAAGAAGAAGTAAAGCTGTCACTCTTTGCAGATGACATGATACTCTACATAGAGAATCCTAAAGATGCTACCAGAAAACTACTAGAGCTAATCAATGAATTTGGTAAAGTAGCAGGAAATTTGGTAAAGTAGCAAAACTAATGTGCAGAAATCTCTTGCATTCCTATACACTAATGATGAAAAATCTGGAAGAGAAATTAAGGAAACACTACTATTTAGCATTGCAACAAAAAGAATAAAATACTTTGGAATAAACCTACCTAAGGAGACAAAAGGCCTGTATGCAGAAAACTATAAGACACTGATGAAAGAAATTAAAGATGATACAAATAGATTTAGAGATATACCATGTTCGTGGATTGGAAGAATCAACATTGTGAAAATGACTCTACTACCCAAAGCAATCTACAGATTAAGTGCAATGCCTATCAAACTACCACTGGCATTTTTCACAGAACTAGAACAAAAAATTTCACAATTTGTATGGAAACACAAAAGACCCCAAATAGCCAAAGCAATCTTGAGAAAGAAAAAGGAGCTGGAGGAATCTGGTTCCCTGACTTCAGACTGTACTACAGTTACAGTAATCAAGACAGTATGGTACTGGCACAAAAACAGAAAGATAGATCAATGGAACAGGATAGAAAGCACAGAGATAAACCTACGCACATATGGTCACCTTATTTTTGATAAAGGAGGCAAGAATATACAGTGGAGAAAAGATAGCCTCTTCAATAAGTCATTCTGGGAAAACTGGACAGCTACATGTAAAAGAATGAAATTAGAACACTCCCTAACACCATACACAAAAATAAACTCAAAATGGATTAGCGAACTAAATGTAAGGCCAGACACTATAAAACTCTTACAGGAGAACATAGGCAGTACACTCTATGACATAAATCATAGCAAGATCCTTTTTGACCCACATTTAGGGAAATGGAAATAAAAAGAAAAATAAACAAATGGGACCTAATGAAATGTAAAATCTTTTGCACAGCAAAGGAATCCATAAACAAGATGAAAAGACAACCCTTAGAATGGGAGAAAATATTTACAAATGAAGCAAGTGACAAAGGATTATTCTCCAATATATAGAAGCAGCTCATGCAGCTCAATATCAAAAAAACAAACAACCCAATCCAAAAATGGTCAGAAGACCTAAATACACATTTCTCCAAAGAAGACATACAGATTGGCAAGAAACACATGAAAGGGTGCTCAACATCACTATCTTTAGAGAAATGCAAATCGAAACTACAGTGAGGTATTACCTTACAGCGGTCAGAATGGCCATCATCAAAATTTCTAGAAACAATAAATGCTGGAGAAGGTGTGGAGAAAAGGGAACCCTCTTGCACTGTTTGTGGGAATGTAAATTGATTCAGCCACTATGGAGAACAGTATGGAGGGTTCTTAAAAAACTGCAAATAGAACTACCATATGACACAGCAGTCGCACTTCTGGACATATACCCTGAGAAAACCATAATTTAAAAAGTAATGTACCACATTGTTCATTGCAGCACTATTTACAATAGTCAGGACATGGAAGCAACCTAAGTGTCCATTGACAGATGAATGGATAAAGAAGATATGACACATATATGTGATGGAATATTACTCAGCCATAAAAGAAACAAAATTGAGTTATTCGTAGTGAGATGGATAGACCTAGAGTCCATCATACAGAGTGAAGTAAGTCAGAAAGATAAAAACAAATACTGGGGGCCTCCCTGGTGGCGCAAGTGGTTGAGAGTCCGCCTGCCGATGCAGGGGATACGGGTTCGTGCCCCGGTCTGGGAGGATCCCATATGCCGCGGAGCGGCTGGGCCCGTGAGCCATGGCCGCTGAGCCTGCGCGTCCGGAGCCTGCGCGTCCGGAGCCTGTGCTCCGCAACGGGGGAGGCCACAACAGTGAGAGGCCCGCATACCGCAAAAAAAAACAAAAAAAACCCCAAAACAAATACTGTATGCTAACACATATATATTGAATCTAAGAAAAAGAAATGGTTCTGATGAACCTGGGGACAGGACAGGAATAAAGACGTAGATGTAGAGAATGGACTTGAGGACACGGGGAGGGGTAAAGGGTAAGCTGAGACGAAGTGAGAGAGTGGCACTGACATATATACACTACCAAATGTAAAATAGATAGCTAGTGGGAAGCAGCCGCATAGCGCAGAGAGGTCAGCTCCGTGCTTTGTGACCACCTAGAGGGGTTGGATAGGGAGGGTGGGAGGGAGAAGCAACAGCGAGGGGGTATGGGGATATATGTATACGTATAGCTGATTCAGTTTTTTATACAGCAGCAACTAACACAAGAAGGTAAAGCAATGATATTCCAATAAATATGTTAAAAAATATCTCTCTTCCTTTGTTTTCATGTGTTTATTTCAGCTGGTAGTGACAAAGTGGGGAGAGATATTGCTTGTTAGTACATTGTGCATGGAAAGTCAGTTTTTCTTTTGCAGGCAAATGGGAAGTGACTCAGTTTGTGTCACTTAGGTTGAGAAAACCGTTAGAACTGCACTGTTGATACTATAGAATGCCTTCCAATTCCATCAATTCTTTTTTTCTAAATTTATATATTTTATTTATTTATTTTTGGCTCTGTTGGGTCTTCACTGTTGTGTGCGGGCCCTCTCCCGCTGCAGCAAGCGGGGGCCAGTTCTCGCTTCAGTGCACGGGTCTCTCATTGTGGTGGCCTCTCCCACTGTGGAGCATGGTCTCCTGGCGCACAGGCTCAGCAGTTGTGGCTCATGGGTTCTAGAGCACAGGCTCAGTAGTTGTAGTGCACGGGCCCAGTTGCTCTGCAGCATGTGGGATCCTCCTGGACCAGGGTTTGAACCTGCGTCCTCTGTACTGGCAGGTGGATTCCCAACCACTGTGCTACCAGGGAAGCCCCCAATTCCATCAGTTCTTGATGTCACTTTGGATAGTATGTTCTTGTAGGGTAGTCTCAACGTGATGTCTGTCCTCATTTCTTTACTTTGGCCTGTGGAAGATTTGAAAATAGTGGCTTGGTGAGTTAGGCTAACCTTGATCTCCAAGATACCACATTGCTAAGTATGGTATGTGATAATAAAATTTTCTCCCATTTTAAACTATTAGTTTAATGCTGTATTAACAACAACAACAAAAATGGTTTGCTTTCAGTATTAAAATTATAACTCAGATGGATTTTTGCATTTGTGTCTGTAATTTTACGAGCTATCAATATTTTCTAATAAAGCAGCCAGCATAGGGATGTTTTAAAAAACCTGCCTTCATGTAGATTGTCTCACATTAGGCTTTCTGCTTAACTCTGTGTGTCCTTGATGGGGCATTGCTTGAGTTCTAAATACTCCACGTGTGTTTAGTTTTGCAAGGAGGCCCGGAACTCCACTACTACCCATTTTATGCCTTTTAGGAAATAATTGTCTTTTTCAGTCACATTCAAATAAATATTTTTGGTACTCAGTACAACCTGATTCTGATTATGCAGCATTCAAAATTCAAGGGATCAAATCACCAGCAATTCGCTTCCCCAAGTTGCTTTCTTAAATCAGCCTGTAAATAGATTTATGTTGCCTGTGGATATAAAGCAGTAGAGTAAAACTAAACCTTCCTGATTTCCAAATCAGCATTTAAAGAGCTGTAATTCATATTTAATGAAGAAAAACAGCTAAATAAGCATCCACAAGCATTTAACTAGAGACTTCATGCTCATAAAGTTTTTATTCCCTGCTAAAAGCCTTTTACCATATCTTTTTATTATACTTTGATACAAAATGCTAAGAGGAAGTTGGATATTGTTAGATTGCTATTAAATTATAAGAGAACAAATATTAGGGATAAATTTCAGCTCAGTTAACTAGGACAAGATTGGCAATTTTCCTAACTTGTACTCAACATTTAAGTTTTCAAAGAGAGAAAATGTTTTATTGCCAACAGAACATGAAACAATATTGATGCCAGATGTCTCTGACCTTTTGTGTAAGAATAAAGCACTTTCTATTTCAAGGTTGGTCATCCTGTTTATAAATAGGTACAGTGTGGTGAAAATTGACTTTGTTTTACCTGTGAAATTGGGTTCGGCCATTTCCCCTGAAATAAAGATGGGCTGCTGAGAGCTGCTGCCTGAAAGCAAAATATACAATTGACAGCATAGTGTACGTGTATTTGGGGGTTTGTTGCTGCTCAAGTATTCAGGCCTCAGATCTCCATCATTGAAAAACATCCTATCTGAATGTCAGAACCAAAATCAGGACTAGCTGAAATGAAAGAATACAGTGTTTGAGAACTAGCTGACTCCCTAAGACATTGTTTTCTTGGTTTTAGGTATCAATTTTGCTTCACATTTGGTCTTATTTTCTAAACCAGACTAGTATTGAAGAGGAATGATGAGATGTGTTTAGAGATTATGAATCATCAAGAATGTTACTTTAAATAGACACAGATTTCAGCATGTATACTTGGCCACCATTGACAACCACACTTAAGAATGAATGTACCATCCGTTCTTCCAGGCATGACCAGTTATTCTGGGCAAGTAAAATTGGCACCATTAGGCCCAAACAAATTCAGTTGCCTAATCAGCTTCAAGCTCAAAAAGAGTCCTACTAATATTAAAGGCATTTATTGACTTTTACTTATATCTCCAACTCTTTCTCTAACAAAGTCATCACATATAGAAATTTGTAAATTTAATCATTTTGAAGAACAAGAGGGCAGCAGATTATTTTTGTGTGTGTGGTGTGTTTCAATCTTCTGAACTGTACTAGCCTTTCCAGAAAGGACAGCAGGACCATAGCAGCCCTTTCCTTTCCTTTCTTTCTGTGGCACAGTCTGATCAGTGATCAAAGACTAGGTGATCCTATGAAGAATTCTCCATACACTTGGGAATAAAATTTAAACTGACCTCTGACTCAAAGTCTCGTGCAAAAGAAAGATGACTTTGGATTTCTTCTGAATTGAATGGAGTGCTCTATTGATCTCTGCAATGAAATACAAGTGGTACCCAATGGACTGCTATTTTAATGAAGCAGAGCAAATTCGATGAATTGCCCAATTCTTTTGGGCCCTTTAGAAAACTACTCAGAGCATGGTTTTAACGGAAAAATGGCCCAAGGAAATTGAGTACGTGGTCTCCCTGTACTCATCCGTTATGGCCATATATCTGAATCACTGCTTCAGATTATGTAGGTCCTTAATAAAAGAGTTTAAGACTGGAGTGGGGTCTGGTATTCAAGCCATGGGTTATATGTGTAGAATGAATGACTCTGACTCTGAAGGACATCTGCATCCAGTGACCTGTTGATTCGTTTATGAAGATACTTGAATCCTTTAAGTGTCGGAATCTTCCATAGAGATTATTCTCATACTCTTTGGCTGCTTTGGGCAGTCAGCTTTGGTGTGTCACGTTAGCACTTGTGGGCTTACCTTACATCTACACTATAGTACTCAGCATTAGCTTAGGTGGACCATTCTTAGGAATGAAATGAGTACAATTCTGATAAGCTAACACAGGAGTGCATTAATTTGGTTTAGCATTCCTATGATATAGCATTTAAAAAATAGCTATACAGTTGATTAAATAATGCATGTGTGTCTGGGGCATTGATGTTGCTCCAGTAACATGCTATATATGCCTTGAATCTAATTATGAAAACTGTATATGCTTATTATAGAAATTTGGAATCTGTGGGAAAAGTGCAAAGTGAAAACTCTTACAGCTTATATATATATCAGAAATAATATGTTATATATTATGATATAATTTATATATTTAAAATTCTGATTTTCCTTCCATTTTTGTTTTAGTTATTAATGAGTATATTTCTGCACTACTGTTTTTTATCACATTCCATGTTGATATAATTTGATTTATTTAACCAATTCATTAATTATAGACATTTAGATTGTTTCCAAATTTATAGCATAATAAATAATGTTGTAATATGAATAACCCTTTATAGAAATTTTTGTGCAATCTACTGCTTCAGGATGATTTTTAAGAGTAGAAGTATTCTAACAACTGAGTAGCTCATTACAGTGATTCTTATATATATTGCCAAGTCGCCTTCCATAAAGGTCATACCCATTTTCATTCTTACAAACATATCATGAGAATTTGTGTCCCCATACTATAGTCAACACTAAGAATTCTTATTTTTTAAAAAAATAATGGCCAATTAGTAGACAGTCAATGCTATATCACTGTAAAAATTTCACATTTGATTGCTTAAAATGTTGAATGAGGGGCCTCCCTGGTGGCACAGTGGTTGAGAGTCCGCCTGCCGATGCAGGGGATACGGGTTCATGCCCCGGTCTGGGAGGATCCCATATGCCACGGAGCGGCTGGGCCCGTGAGCCATGGCCGCTGAGCCTGCGCATCCGGAGCCTGTGCTCCGCAACGGGAGAGGCCACAACAGTGAGAGGCCCGCACACCGCAAAAAAAAAAAAAAAAAAAAAAAAAAAAAAAAATGTTGAATGATTTTCACATGCTTATCAGCAATGTACACATCTTATTCAGTGTACTGTCTGCTTCTGTCATCTGCTCAAGTCTTTCCTACAGGATATTTGCTTTATTCATATTGATTTTAAGACTTCTTTATGTATTAATAATATCAACACATCTTTTTGTCATATATATTAAAATACCAGTTTGTGATTCAGAAAGAGGCATTTCCCAGAAGGTTTTGTTTTCTACATTTTACTTAGGATAACCTTAAAATGGGTGGGCACAGTGACTCAGCATTTGGGAAAAGAAGCCAAGGAATGTGCTGGACGTGGGAGAATAGAGGAATGAAGAGAAGTGGTTGAAGACCAGAGTTGACATTTGTATATTTGAACTCATATAATGGAGGCAAAGAATTTACTGGATTTTCTTACATAACCACTTGAGAACCATTAAGAATTTCCTCCCTCAAACAGTAATTTGTGGTAGGAAAAGTTAACATGTGATTGATAGGTCAGGTAAGGTGAGTGAACTATTCTATGTGATTAAGGTGATGGATGGTTAGAGAGGTACATTAACTCTTAAGGTCATTAAGCTTCCACATGGTACCCTGCAGTTGAAATTTACTAGTAACCTTTAAAAGAAGGTGATCTTTTAGATGTCTTTTTTACAGAGAGATTTACTCAAACAAGCCCACCCAGTGGGGCTTGGGGTAAGTGTGTGGCCTGTATACACTAGCTTTTTGGATCTTATATCCTGGGTTAACAGCATTAAAAATGATCAGATTACTGAAGATGGTGCCTTTCACCACTAACATTGTCTGTCTTGTCTGGTATGTATTTAGGAGTTGTTTTTCTCCAGAGCTCTTCTGACTTTAGCTTGAAAAAATTTTGTCCCCTCCTGGGAACATTGTTTATTTACTTTCACTGTGTTATCCATTATTCCAAGGACTTTAGAACCATTGGGGAGATGGATATTGCATGTTCTTCCATGACAAAGAAATTCTAATCAAGAGGATGTCACTTTTTATTCTGTTCATTGAAGGCTGGAATGTTGAGCCGACTTCACTGATAGCTTTCAAGAGCCCATCATTTAAGATAATGGATAAAATGGAACATTTTATTGAAGCAGGATTCATTTCTCAGCATAGCGTGAATACACTACATCACTTATGTTTGCAATACAAATGTGTGGTCAAGGGGGGATATATTCACAGATATATTCACAGATATATTGTGATGTTTGTATGTTAACTCTTTAGTAAATTTTAATCTTTCTTCTTCCTTATTAGTACAAATGTGGCAAAGGCCTTTTTTTTAATCTCAGCATGCAATCCTGGAGAAAAAACCTTGGGCAGCTGAAGTATGTACTATACAGGGTTATGAGGATTAAAAATGATAAAGCTTGGGAAAGTGCTTTGAAAAAATTGTGAAGCACTTCATAAATACTGGGTACAGTGATGATTATTTCCAGGCCAAGTACATGTTGGCCTTTGCTCCAGCTTTTTAAGAGGTCACTAGCAGTGACAGAAAGTGAATGATAACACTGACGAGGGTGAAGATTAAGGATAAAAACCTCAGGACAGGGGAAGCATATCTGCTAAAACCATTAAGCTTGGAGGAGGAAGAATTTGTTCTTGGGGGGTGGTGGGCAGTAGGGTTGCTTTGTTTTTGCTCAGACACCTGTATAGATCCCATGTGATGATTAAGAATCTAGCAGATCAATGTATATTAGAATAAATATAATTCATCTGTAAAGTATATAATTATGCAGATATTACTGCTAAGTGAAAAAAGTGAGAAATTAAAAAAATGTTTAGTAAATAATAGTAGCAAGGGGATACAGGTATAGTAAGAATCATGAAGAAGGGACATTTGGGAAATGCTGGGCTAGGTTATCTTTACTTTCATCTTAAGCCCTAATATTTAAAGTACATAGTTTCTTAAGGGAGACACGAAGGTCAGTGGGAACCATTACAATGGTATCTCTTCTGTATAGCATCAGTTACTCCAGAAATTGCAGTATGACTTTAGAGCACAATGAGTATAGCTGGCATGAGTCTCAATACACATCAAAGAGAGGACAAGAAAGAGACCTGCATCTGACCTGATAGGCCAGAGCAACGGCACACTTCAAGTGCACAGAGAATTCAGGGGCTGCTGACCCTCCCTGGTCACTTTGTCACATCTTTTCTGTTATATTATCTCTACATACAAGGCTGCCTGTGTCATTTCACTCATCCAGTGGGTTCTGAAAAGTCCAACCATTCCATCTGGAAGGAGGGATATGTAAAGGCCGCTCAATGACATCTTCCTTTGCTGCTTTCTTGTGCCATTTTAATAGCCTAATGTTTTAGAAAGTCTCTATTTACAGAAGAGAATTCTTAAACCTTTTTAGGTACCATTTATAGGAGAATTTTGACGAACCATTCAACTGCTGCAGACTATCTTGAGCATCTGATTGTATTGCCTTATTATTCAGTGATAAGAAAGCAGTGAGACTGCATGGTCTCCTGATGAATCTGTGAAAGAAATGAGAAGCGACACCCACTGGGTTGCAGTCTATTCATCAATAGTAATCCAGTATTTTATAGAACTCTTACCAAAAGTAACAAAGTTACTTGTATCCAATACTTTTTGAAAAATAGAATTGTAATTGAATAACTACTTGTTTGTTTTGCTCTTTTTACTGGCTTTATCAGGCCCATTAGCAGCCATTAATGCTTTAGCTTGCAGTTCAAAATGCCCTTTTAATGTTCCTCAAGTGAAACACAGGCAGAACAAAAAGTGAAAAGAGAGTCTCTTTACCAATATTTTCTTCTAGGAAATTAATTTTTTTACAGATATATATGTATATATATCTAGATATATTTCATAAATTATTACCTAGTTGTCTCAATACCATTCATGGAAAAATCCTCTTTTCTTTTTGAATTGAAATGCATCAACTGAGTTATCATATATATTTACTTTCCTCTGTTTATTTTTTTTAATTGAGTAACATTAGTTTATAACATTACATAATTTTCATGTGGACAACACTATAGTTCCACTTCTGTATACACTATAGCATGCTCACCACCAGAAGTTTAATTTCTCCCTTTTAGTTGACCCCCTTTACCCATTTCATTTTGCCCCCAATCTTCTTCCCTTCTGGTAACAACTACTCTGATTTCTATATCTTTGTGTTTGTTTTTGGTTTGGTTTGGTTTGTTCATTTCTTTTGTTATTTATTTTTTTAAGATATTCCACATATGAGTGAAATCATATGGTATTTGTCTTTTTCCATCCAACTTACTTCACTTAGCCTAATACCCTCTAGGTCCACCTCTGTTGTTGCAAATGGCAAGATTTTATCTTTTTTCTGGCTAAGTAGCATTTCATTGTGTGTGTGTGTGTGTATGTGTGTGTATGTATACATATATGTATGTATACATACATACACACATACACACACACACACACCACATCTTCTTTATCCATTCATCTGTCAATGAGCACTTAGGTTGTTTCTGTACCTTGGCTGTAGTAAATAATGCTGCAATGAGCATAGGGGTAGCATATATCTTTTTGAATTAGTGTTCTCATATTCTTTGAATAAATATCCAGAAGTGGAATAACTGGAACATATGATAGTTCTATTCTTAACTTTTTGAGGAATTTCCACACTGTTACTGTTTTCCATAGTGACTATACCAATTTATACTCCCACTAACAGTATATGAGGGTTTCATTTTCTCCACATCCTGTCCAACACTTGTTATTTCTTGCCTTTTTGATAATAGCCATTCTAACAGGCATGAGGTGATATCTCATCGTGGTTTTGATTTGCACGTCCCTGGTGATTTATGTTGCTGAACATCTTTCCAGGTGTCTGTTGGCTGTCCGTATGTCTTCTTTGGAAAAATGTCTATTCATATCCTCTGTCCATTTTGAAAAATTGGGTGGTTTTTTGTTGTTGAGTTATATCAGTTCTTTATTAACCCTTATCAGATAAATGATTTGCAAACATTTTCTCCCATATGGTAGGTGTCTTTTCATTTTGTTGGTAGTTTCCTTTCCTGTGCAAAAGTCTTTGTTTGATGTAGTCTCATTTGTTTATTTTTGCTTTTTATTTCCCTTGTCTGAGGAGACATTCAGAAAGATATTGCTAAGACTGACGTCAAAGATCATACAGCATATGTTTTCTTCTATGAGTTTTATGGTTTCACGTCTAACATTCAAGTCTTTAATCCATTTTGAGTTTATTTTTGTATATAGTGTAAGAAGGTGGTCTAGATTCATTTTTTTGCATGAGACAGTCCAGTTTTCCCAACATCATTTATTTAAGAGACTATCTTTTCTCTATTTTATGTTGTTTGCTCCTTTGAGCAAACAATGTCTTCCTAGAATTCACCTGTGAAGCCACCTGATATTGGACTTTGGGTTTTTTTGGAGATTTTTTTATTGTATCAATCTAATTACTAGTGATTGCTTTATTCAGATTTTCTGTTTTTTCATGATTCAGTCTTAGAAGGTTGTCTATTCTAAGAATTTATCAACTTCTTCTAGATTGTATAATTTGTTGGCTTATAGTTGTTCATAGTATTCTCTTATAAACCTTAGTATTTCTTTGGTATCCACTGTAATATCTCTTCATTCATTTCTGATTTAATTTATGTGAGCCTTCTCTCTTTTTTTTTAGTGAGTCTGGCTAAAGGTTTATCAATTTTTTTTATCTTTTCAGAGGACCAGCTCTTAGTTTCATTGATGTTTTCTATTGTCTTTTAAGTCTCTGTTTTACTTCTTTTCACTCTTATCTTTATTATTTCCTTCCTTCTACTGACTTTGGGATTCATTTGTTCTTCTTTTTCTAGTTTCTTTAAGTGTAAGGTTAAATTGTATATTTGAGATTTTTTCCTGTTTCTTGAGGTAGGCCTGTATTGCTATAAAGTTCCCTCTTAGTACTGCTTTTGCCCCATCTCATAGATTTTGGTATATTGTATTTTCATTTGTCTTCAGATATTTTTTTGGTTTCTTCATTGACCCAATAGTTGTTCAGAAATATGTTGTTTAGTCTCCACATATTTGTGATTTTTCCTCCTTTCATCCTGTAGTAGATTTCTAATTTCACACCATTGTGGAGAGAAAAAATGCTTGATATGATTTCAGTCTTCATATATTAATTGAGACTTGTTTTGTGTCCCAACATATGGTCTATCTTTGAGAATGTTCCGTGTGCACCTGAGAAGAATATGTATTATGAGGCATTTGGATGGAATGTTTTCTATACATCTATTAAGTCCATCTGATCTCTGGTTTCATTTAAGATGGTGTTTCCTTGTTGACTTTCTGTCTAGATGATCTATTGATTGATTAAGTGGGATATTGAAGTCCTCTACTAATGTGTTGCTGTCAATTTCTCCCTTAGGTCTGTTCATAATTGCTTTATATATTTCGGTGCTCCTATGTTATGTGCATATGTATTAATATGATTCTATAGTATCCGTCTTTTTCTCTTGTTATATTTTTTGGCTTAGTCTATTTTGTCTGATATGAATATGGCTACTCCTGCTTCCTTTTGGCTGCCATTTGCTTTAACTATCATCTTCCATCTTTTCACTTTGAGCCTATATATTTCTTTAGAGATCAGGTAACTCTTCTGGAGGCAAAATATAGTTGGGTCTTATTTTTTTAATCCAGCCGGCCACTGTGTGTCTTTTGGTGAATTAAATCTATTTACATTTAGGATGATTATTGATAAATAAGGTCTTAGCACTGCCATTTTATCTCTTGTTTTCTGGTTGCCTTATATCTTTATTTTTTCTTTTTTCCTTGTGTTTCTGTCTGCTGTTTTATTTTGGTGGTTTCCTATGATATTTCTCTTATTTTCCTCTTTTTCTTATTTTTCAGGTCCCTCCTCTAGATTTTTGTTTTGTGGTTACCATGAAGTGTGTATAAAACATCTCATAGATAAAATAGTCTTTTTTCTGCTGATAGCATCTTATCTTCATTTACCTATACAGGTTTATCCTTTTTCTCTTCCCCCTTTATATTTTTCTTGTTTCAAATTATTCCTTTTTATGTTGTGATTTTGTTACCAAATAGAAGTAGTTATAGTTATTTTCACTGTTTTTTGTTCCCTTTTAAACTTTCTGCTATAATTGTATGACTACCTATTTTGATATAGAGTTGCAGTTTTCAGATTCTGTCATCTTCTCAAAGTTTTGTGTGTTTTGCCTTTTCATTTCAACATTTCCTGTAAGGCAGGTTTTGTGGTGATGAACTCCTTCCACTTTGTTTTTCTGGGAAAGCCTTTATTTCTCCTTCATATCTGAATGATAACTTTGCTGGATAGAGTATTCTTGGATGAAAGTTTTTTAATCTTTCAAAATTTTGAATATGTCATTCCACTGTCTCCTGGTCTGTAGAGTTTCTGCTGGGAAATCTTCTGATAGCCTAATGAGGATTCCTTTGTAGGTTACTGTCTTTTTTTCACCCCCTGGCTGCCTTTAAAATTCTTTGTCATTGACTTTTGACAGTTTTAATACAATGTGTCTTGGAGAAGGTCTTTTCCCTTGTGGTAATTAGGGATGTTCTCTTAGCTTCATGGTCTTGTGAACCCAGTTCCTTCCCCAGTTTGGGAAGTTCACAGCTATTATTTCTTTAAACTCTGTTCCCTTTTCCCTCTTTTCTCCTTCTGGCATACCCATTATCCTTATGAGTCAGATAGTTCCCAATAGAGTCAGATACTTTATCATAAAATTTCTTCATTTTTTTAGATGTTAGTTTTCTGTCTTCTTCTACCCTTATAATTTCTAGAATTCTATCTTTGAGCTTGCTGATTCTCTCTTCCATATCATCTGCTCGGTTTACAGAGCTTCCTAATGAGGTCTTCATTTCATTTATTGAGTTCTTCAGCTCCTGAACTTCTGTTTGGTTCTTTTTTGGAGTTTCAGTCTCTTTGGTAAGGTATTCCTTCTCTTCATTAATTTTATTCCTGAGCTCATTGAACTCCCTTTCTGATTTTCTTGAAGGCTGTTGAGCTTCTTCATGACAGTTGTTTTGAATTCTTTATCAGATTGCAATATTCCATGACTTTAATTTGGGTTTCTGGAGAATTGTCATTTTCTTTTTGTGACACCATATTCCCTTGGTTTTTCATGGTCCTTGATGAGTTGTTCCTCTGCTGGTTCATTTGAAGTAGTGAACACCTTTCTAACAACAGGTTAGTAATTAGAGTTCTTATTTTTATTTATTTATTTTTTTGGTTTTCAGTAGGTGGCACAATAGCACAAATTTTTGATTTCTCTTACCTGAGCTGCCTCTGGCTATATTTGAGAATCCACAGTTTAAACCTTCCACTGCCTCTACCAGAGGTGTAGTCTAGTGCACCTGTTGTTGCTGTTTGTTCCTCTGGGATTGCTGGTGACTTGATGCTGCAGGTGTCACTACTGTTGCTGAGATGGTGGACACCTACATCTGGGGTTGCCTGGGTCTTGGGCTGCCCCACCATCGGGGGAGTGGGAGGTTGGGAGGGGAATTGGGGTCACTCATTGGCTCCTCGGAAGCTGGAGGGGTGGGGTTACAGCCCTCACTAGAAGTGAAATTGAATTTGTACTTTAAAAAAAACACTCCCAGCAAACAAAAGCCCAGGACTAAATGGCCTGGGAAATTCTACCAAACATATAAAGAAGAGCTAATACCTATCCTTTTCAAACTATTCCAAAAACTTGAAGAGGATGGGACACTCCCAAATTCATTCTGCCAGGCCACCATTACCTTGATACTAAAACCAGACAAAGACAAATTTGCAAAAAAAACAAAAACAAAATTATAGGCCAATATCTGATGTTATTGATGCAAAAATCCTCAATAAAAATGTTAGCAAACCAAATCCAACAATATATAAAAAGGATCATACACCATGATCAAGTTGGTTTTATTCTGGGATCACAAGGATGGTTCAACATTCATGAATCAATCAATATGTTACTCTCAGGGGGCTAGGATTACAGGCACCACCTCTGCTGCTCCCCAAGTTATACCTCCTCTACGTGTTCCAGTCCATCTACCTTTAGATGCAGAGATGTGCAGAGCTCTTGGCGTTCTGGTGTGCTGGGCAGAGGAAGCTCTGCTGAACTATGGATGTTTCACTGGTTTCAGATTGAAGGGGAGACAAAGGGAATGTCTTAAGCCACCTTAAGCCACCATGATGCAGACATCACTTCCTACTTTCTTTCCTTTCTTAGTCATAGCATAGCCCCTAAATCTTTTAATGTTTGGAAATAATATGTAATTTATGATACCCATTTTTCATATGATGATCTACTTCATTGATTTGTTTCATTGCCATTCTACTTGAGAGGTGTTACACTCCTAGTTTATTAAGACCTTATTGTTATTCAGCAAATAGTTTTCTTTCGTTTTTAGATAAAGAATATACCTTAAGATTTGTGCATTGATGTGGTATAACTTTTGTTACATCAAAAGCACAGATAGGGGCTTCCCTGGTGGCACAGTGGTTGAGAGTCCGCCTGCCAAGGCAGGGGACATGGGTTCGTGTCCCGGTTTGGGAAGATCCCACATGCCGTGGAGCAGCTGGGTCCGTGAGCCATGGCCGCTGAGCCTGCGTGTCCGGAGCCTGTGCTCCGCAACGGGAGAAGCCACAACAGTGAGAGGCCCGCGTACCGCAAAAAAAAAAAAAAAAAAAAAAAAAAAAAGCACAGATAATGGCTAGTCATTGTATTCCATGGCTTGATCATAAATGAATCACACATAGTGTTTCCAGTTAATAAGTGTTTGTTGAAAGGTAAGAGATGGTTTATGTAGACAGCTTCACTTAGAATATTGGGATGTTATTGCTGAAAGACAGAAGGAAAACTATAATTTCTAGGCTTTTATGGTGGTAGGCACCATGCCAGGTACTTTAGTGGCTTATTTCATTTAATCCTTACAACAGTTCTATAAAATGGCAATATTAGTACTGTTTTACAGATAACATTACAAACCAAGATATGCATCTTAAGAAACATGCCTAAGGTCTAAAGAAGACCTTAGCTTGGACTGAAATCTGAAATTCATTGTCTTTAGTATTCCAGCCAGCTTAGAGAACACCTAGAACAACTTTTAAGAAATTTTTATTAGAAATGAACTTGGAAGAGTTGAGTTCTTGCTCAGTTTTGTGAAGCAAATTCATGAAAGACCAAGGACAGAAATCCATTCTTCTGGTTCTTAGTCTTTTACAATTTTTACATTATCTATTTCACCTAGGAAATTACAGCAGAGACTCACTGCCTGATTTTGAATGCAGCTTTATCATTTACTGGATATGTGACTTGAAAGTGTATAAAACAGAAATAAAAACAGAATCTACCTCTTAGGGACATTGCAACTAAATATATGTAGAGAGATTGTGTGCATGGTAAGTGCTCAGTTGTGAGTAAATTCTGCTACTAATGGTAACCCTGGGATCACATTCTATCTCTTATCAGTGTCAGATCACAAGAACAAACCAGTGGTCACTCTTTAATACACTGGTATAAATTTAAATCTATTTATTATTTTTTATATAGAGTACTTTAAATATTTTGTATCTTATCATTTTACTAAAGTTTGCCAGCTACAGTGAGAAGATGAAAAGAATATTTAGAAACTGTATTGATACAAAGGGAGGGTAGGTACATAGGCATTTTAGAGAATTCCTGAAATCGTGTTAATTGACACAAGCCACCCACCAAGTTTATACCTGAGGCTTACAGTGGGATAAAGAAAGTCATTGTTTAAAGATCATTTCCCACATAGTCAGGAGCAGACATACTTAGAGCTGTGTGCTCTAATGACTGCAGAGAAAACGTCAGAGTAGTAAGCTTCCTTTGGATGCTAGTGTAAAACTCTAGGAGACTTCATGTATGAAGGAGTAGTAACAGGAAAACAGATGTGACTTTTTATATGTGTATTAGGATGAGGGCCAATTTGATCCATATATTTAAGGAGTTTGGAAAGTCCTCTAAACTGAGATTTAGGGAACTGATTTTGAATCTTGACCTTGGTACTGACTAGTTTTATTCCTTTGAAAAACTGTGTAAGCTTATATTGTCTAAAACAGTAGACATTATTCACATGTGAATATTTATGGTATTTTAATCAATATAAATTTAAAATTAAAAATCAGTTTTTCTGTTGCATTATCCACAAATGTTCATTAGTCGATTAGTTACATGTGGCTACTATATTGAGCAATGCAGAGTAACATTTCCATCTTTGTAGAAAGTTCTATTTGACAGAATTGAAAATTTTCTGACCTCGCTCTTTACCTCTGTAAAATAAGAGGGTGGACTCCTTGTTTCTCTTAGTCTAATATTCTAAGACTTGTTTGATGACAGCTCATACTGGGACAGGTAAGCTTAGGTTGTGTTTTGCTATACTCTCCATGAAGATTCCAGTAACAGTTGCAAATAAAACTTGGAAGAATTCTGTGATAAGCATCCTGCAGTGTCACCAATAGCCACTGCCTTTCGTCTTCTATGCCCTCCTCCTTTTCCTCCTTCCCTCCTTCTTTTTTTCTTCCTCTTCCTCTTCTTTTTTGTCTTGAAAGAAAAAGGCCATTTGTCCTGAACCATAAAGTTAGCTTTGTAAAAGTGACATTATCTGCCACTCTTAACGTGGTGGTGATAATCCAGACAGGCTAGATTATATGTGGTAACAGATGGCTCCCAAATCTCAGTAGTTTAAGACAACAGGGTTATTTCTCTCTCATGTTCAATATCTGCTGAGGCTCACTATGGGCTTTGCTTTGCATCATCCTTACTCCTGGATCTAGGCTCCTAGAGCAAATAGTTCTTCACTGTAGCAAAGGGGAAAAAGGAGCAGGGAGTCACATCCTGGCATTAAAATTTCTTCCCAGGAGTGCCCCATGTCACCTATGCTCACATTTCCTTGGCCAAGGTGAATTCATGGCCATATTTAACCTCCATAGCGTAGAGAGAAATACAATGCTGCAATGTCCCTGGGAAGCAAACTGGGAAAATTTGATGGAACGTATGAATGACTACCACAATATTCATAGGTTCACATCCAATAAAAATGCTACCCACGGGACTAACGGGAGGATCAAACACTTCAGGGGCAGTAGCTGAGTGACATCACTGCTGTGAATTACAGTCTTCATACCCATTGTCCTGCACATTGTTGCCACACAGAAATGCTTGATCCGGTTGCCAGATTTCCTCCTTCTCCTCCTCCTCTTCCTTTACAGGAGAAGCTAGAGATATATATTGTTATGTGAAGTATCTTTAAAAATATTGGGTTACTGTTTATAAACATGTGGATCAAAGAATGTACGGAGCTGGCGACTCCTGAACTTTGGAATGGAAAGGAGGTGAAAGCAGATAGTGGAGAGACAATGGCGTGCGAGGAAGGAGACGCAAGTGTGGATCCTAGTAATATGATGAACTACTTGTGTGACATTGAGTGAGGCACTTACCCTCTGTTTCCTCATCTATAAAACAGGTAGATTGTGCAAGATCCATGACAACACTAAGTATTTTGGACTGGTTCCAGCTGTTCTGGGAGCTACCTGGGGTCATAGACGAAGTTATTTCTCCATCTCTTTGCACCTGATAGTGTAAATTTGATATAAATTAAACTATATTTCCTTTTCTCCATTCTGCTAGGCACTGGGGCAGGGACTAGAGATCTGAGAGGGATATTCAAATTTCATAAACATATCAGTGCTCTAGGACAACATGGTGTCTCTAATGTTCTTTTTTTTAAAAACAGAAAAATAATGGCACTGTGTAAAGTATCTTGAAAGGTGAGTTGGTAAATTAAGAGCTTTGACTTCGATGTTAGACAGATTTGCTAACTGTATCACCTGACCTGATTTCATCACTCTTACTTCTCTGCTTCAGATTCTTCATCCATAAAGATGCAATAATAGGGAATTCCCTGGAGGTCCAGTGGTTAGGACTCCAAGCTTCCACTGCAGGAGGCAGAGGTCCAATCCCTAGTCAGGGAACTAAGGTTCCGCATGCTGTGTGGCCAAAAAAAAAAAAAAAAGATGCAGTAATAAAAAATGGCATTTACTTCATAAAGCTGTTGGGAAGGTTAAATAAGATAATACATATAAAATGCCTAATATTTAAGTTTTCTGAGCTATTGTTGTTACTGTTGTGCCCCAACTTCTTCCCCTACCAACCTTCTCCCACATGTGATACTCCTGGAACCTAATCATGTGATCCCACAAGCCTTCACTGAGATTGTGCTCGACATGTGACAGAAGGAACTGTTAGCTTTTTCATTTCCTATTTTTTTCTAATCAGATCTTATGTAAATGTAACTTTTGCCTTTGGAATTAGGAACCCACAAAGGGGATGGCTTTAGGGGCATTCTTGTCTTAGACTTGTTTTATATGACAATTTCAGTTTAAAAATTTTATCTGTACTAACCAGAGGAGATATTCATTGTGCTACAAGTCTGGTAAGAAACATGAAATAAATGCTTTGATACCGCTGATGTGAATCCCATTGACATAACTAAGGCCAGCAGAATTGTTCTTCGGACTTTGTGTCTCCAAGTTAGAAAGTTTGAAACATGTTGGCAATTAGAAAAGTAAATATTTCTTGAAATTTATTGAAGTTGTGTTTTCCTTGTGATGGATTTGGAGACCTGTGGGGACCAAGGCTGACTGGAATAATTTCATCTTCAAAGAACATTAGGCTTGATTTAAAGCTCTGAAGACCCTCTGAAATTTAAACTGTGGCATCATTTTATTGGGCATTTATCTATATTATCATTGCAATGATCAGAGATGATCACTGCATTATTGAGTAGCCAGAAAATAATTAAATACGTCATATCTGTGATCTTAGGCAAAATTTATTTTCATTGGAAAAGGTTCATTGCATGAACAGGTTATACTTGAGTAAAATCTCTTTAACTGTCTGTTACATACACCATATGATTCTGAAACTACTTACTTAAAAGATAACTTTGGGTTCTTGTTTTTCTAGTTTTTTTTTAATCATGAACACTCTACTCATCTGTTAAAACATTTGGCTTTTATTACACTCACTTCGTCTGTGGAGAAAACCTACTTTGTTTCTCAAAGGCAAAATTGAGCTGTTTTTCTCTCGTTCAAGTAGATCTTGTCATAAATGCTAGTTATTAAATTCAAAAGGAACATACACTTTTGGAATCAAGTAAAATTTTAGTTCTTCATTGGAGCTGCTGCACAGAAGACAAAATCTGTATCTTTTATAGAAGTACAATATGTTCTTTTTAAAAAAAAAAAGCTTACTGTAGCTTTTTTCTCCTGATTTAAAAATTACACATACCCCTTGCAAATATGCAGGTGTATCACATTACCCTACCATGCAGAAATAATACTGTTGATTTTTTGAAATACTACTTTTTTTGTCTTTCCCCATGCACACAGAAGCATAAAAATTACAGACCCAAATAATTCCAAATTACTTATAACAGATTTCAATAGGGACATTTTTATGTGGTCATATTTTATTCTACTTTTTCAAATGTCTGGGTTCCTAGTTACAGAGGACATTTGCTGGTGGAAACTATAATTCTTGTTTAAACCTTGAGGGCTAAAAATTTAGTTGATGCATTTCTTTGCCTTTTACTTGCCTTTCCTCTTTTGAATGGACTAGCTTTCAGCCTTTTAGAGGGTGGGCAGAGAAAAGGGAAGACACTGATCTTCACATGAGTCAGTTTTGCTAAGAGCCCAGAGCTGGAGGGGTAGAGAACAGATATTAGACACCAGGCAAACAGTTTAATACAGAATTAAACAGAGCACAAGGGTAACAAGAAAAATAAATAACACCTGTAATGTGTCTGCATCTTTTCTAAATTAAACAATCACTTTAAATTAATATACCAGTAAAATAGCAATAACAGCCATATTTTAATTGAAATGAAGATAGGTAACCATGTTAAAAACAGTCTTAAATCCAAATTTGTCCAAGATTCATATTTTTCCTGGAACAAGTAGTATACATAAAGTTTTGGTTTTCCTTTACCAGAGTGCTTATTCATTATTAAAAATTTTCCAGATTCTGTGCCCTTATCACTAGTATATTGGTTCATTTTTAGAGTACTCTGGCGCATATCATTTTGTGTGGATTTCAACTGTTTGATTCCCCTTCCTTCTGAGATCAAATAAGTGGCTCCATATGCAGAGCATCATAAGAAGGATATCATTACCTTTGTCTGTAACTGAAAAATCCATAGAGTCTAATGTATTGTACTAGACCCAAAGAAAATGAAGCCCAGAGGATGGCATGACACTGGGCAGGTTTTTGTTGAACTCATAAGGGAAAAAGAGAGCATCTTCCTGTTGTCATGGTGGGTGATTACACTGTTCACACTTTTTTTTGTCAGAGTCACCTTTTCAAACCACTACCTTGAGTAACTCAACTCTTGGCCTGATGTAAAGTAAGTACTTAGGATACATCAGTCAATTACTTGAGAATTATTAGGAACTTGACTCACTCAAGTCATTGATAAGACCAATTCTTTCGATGTCCAAGGTTAGGAGGAGACTCAGGACCACAATTAATTTTGTAATGTTAAATTCCATTGCATGGTCTCACGGTAGAAACATCTCCCAGCAGCCTGCTGGGCAATCTTCCCAGTTCCCCTGCTTGATTTCCAAGGGGCTGAAGCCAGGAATGATTTTGCTTTGACAATCAGCTAATGAGCCTTTTCATCATCTTTCCAACTGCCTTGTACTCAGTGGAAGTGATCAAAACACCTAAAGAAGGTTCATATATCCAAAGGGTCTTCAGATTTCTACTCTAAAGTAGGTTACTTTGAAAATGGATTTGGCTTTTCCCTACCCTCCAATTCCTTATAATATCTCTCTAAATAGGTAATAAACTCTATTTATATTCCTCATCTCTTACTTTGTGCAACCCCCATAAAGCAATGAATTTCTATAAAATGAACACATGAATGAATGAATGAGGAGTTCTCCTTCAGAGAAATCTATAGGATAAGATGCATGATGCCTGTCTGGAAAAGCACAGCAAGCCTTTCCTGAAGGGGTGTGGGGGCAAAGATATAAAGCCAGAAAAGAGCATTCAAGGAGGGAAAGTCATCCATTTTGACTGAGGGTAGAGTGTGTCAGTGAAGAAAAGACTGGAGAGTTTGGTTCGCTATATAGCACAACTTTAACTATGTATATGTAAAATTGTCCAGAATTGACTTTTACATGTTACTATAACTACTAGACTGCAAGAGTAATCATTACACAGATGAATCCCATATAAACCTAGAATTCATGTGGTCTAATCTTAGCATGAAGCCAAGTAACAGCAGTCTAGTAAGGAAAAATGAAATATGTGTATATATATCTCTATCTATCTACCTATCTATGTATCTATCTATGTATGTATCTAACCAACCAACCTGTTTAAAACTATAGCAGCAACAACAACAACAAACTAGGTTAGTACATTAATGCTCAGCACAGCTTCTTAAAATTCCTAAAGGTGGTTCTCTTAATTCCAAACATTATTAAAGTCCTGGTTATCTTAGGGAGAAGATTCTCTGTTGCCTTCCTACTTTCCACCTACAGTTGAACTCCTCGATCTCCCTTTCAGTTACACCCACCTCAGCTTTTTATTGTGAAGATTACCTTAGCCTCTGTGAATCTTAAGGTTTCCTTTTCCTTCTCCCCATTTCTGGAATTTAAACATCTTGGATCTGGTCCAGCAGAAGAAATCTTAGCCCTTAGCAGGGGAGAGGCAGAAAAAGCAAGCATCATTTTTTCTCTGATCTCTGCCACACAAAGAATTGCTAATTAAGAATAATGTGCTGTAAAGGATAACACATGATATTTTGTGTCAGAGGACCAGGGCCTAAGCCAATAATTCCATTCTTTCTAACTGGGTTACCTTGGGCAAATGAATTAACCACCAGTTGGGTTCCTCATCTGTTAAACGGGGATGGTAATTATACTAACTTCACAGTGAGGAGGGGTGTGTGTATGTGTGTGTTCACTTGCAAAGAGCCACATAAATTATAGTTATTAGTGATGGGTTTTTTTTTGAGATTATTGAGTCAGTTCATCAAGTTCATTTGGGAAGAAAATTGTTCTCCTTTTCTTGTGAGATCCTGTCCTCACATTTCCAGTGTTCTCCTGCAGCACTCCTGCTCAGTCCTGGGGGAGTGTGTGAAGCCTCTGGGCTGCCTGAACATCTCTCTCTTCTGGGCCCTCAGTAACACTTTACTCTTGGGGATTTTCTTGTCCAAGACACATTGTTTAATTTAATGCCTTATTTTCACTCTTCGTAACACTGCCACTATTGCTTCTCGAGATGCCTTTACAATGTCTTGTTAAGGTAAAGGCTATTTTGCCCATTTAAAGTTAAGCATGTGCTACCACGGAAAACTTAACCTTACCCTGTGCCTTCTCTTTCAGCTCAATCTAAAATAGTTTAAATCAGTGACTTTTACTTTATCTGAGGCTGCTGTAACCAAATGCCATAGAATGGTTAGTATGTAAACAATAGAAATTTATGTCTTATAGTTCTGGAGGCTGGAAGTCCCAGATCAGGATGCCAGCATGGTCAGATGGGAGCCCTCTGCAGAGTAGCTGACTTCTCCTTGAATCCTCATGAGGTGGAAGGGGCTTGGGAGCTCCGTGGGGGTCTCTTAAAGGCACTAATCTCATTCATGGGGGCTCCACCCTCATGCTTAAGTGCCTCCCAAAGACCCCACTGCCTAATAACATCATATTAGGAGTTTGAATTTCAACATAAGAATTTGGGGGGGACACAAATACTCAGACCATAGCAACTTTGATTTTAAAAAAGCAATGCGCAAGTAAACTCTATCCGCTTCCCTTGTGAAAAGCACCAGCTGAAGTTGTCAGAATATACAACTTAATTGCTTTTTGTCTATTACCTGGTGAAGGGCCATTTAGGCTTGAGGAGCTATATTTTATTTTATTTTTTTGGTTTATTATTTTTTTAACATCTTTATTGGAGTATAATTGCTTTACAATGTTGTGTTAGTTTCTGCTGTATAACAGTGAATCAGCTATATGTATACGTATATCCCCATATCCCCTCCCTCTTGCATCTCCCTCCCGCCCCTCTAGGTGGTCACAAAGCACTGAGCTGATCTCCCTGTGTGATGCAGCTGCTTCCCACTAGCTATCTGTTTTACATCTGGTAGTGTATATATGTCACTGCTACCCTCTCACTTCTTAGTCCCAGCTTACCCTTCCCCCTCTCCGTGTCCTCAAGTCCATTCTCTATGTCTGTGTCTTTATTCCTGTCCTGCCCCTAGGTTCTTCAGAACCTTTTTTTTTTTAGATTCCATATATATGTGTTAGCAGATGGTTTTTATTTTTCTCTTTCTGACTTACTTCACTCTGTATGACAGACTCTAGGTCCATCTTCCTCACTACAAATAAATCAATTTTGTTTCTTTTTATGGCTGAATAATATTCCATTGTATATATGTGCCACATCTTCTTTATCCATCCATTCATCTGTCAGTGGACACTTAGGTTGCTTCCATGTCGTGGGTATTGTAAATAGTGCTGCAGTGAACATTGTGGTACATGACTCTTTTTGAATTATGGTCTTCTCAGGTGTTCTCTTTTTCAATTATGCCCAGTAGTGGGATTGCTGGGTCATATGGTAGTTCTATTTTTAGTTTTTTAAGGAACCTCCATACTGTTCTCCATAGTGGTTGAATCAATTTACATTGCTACCAACAGTGCAGGAGGGTTC
The DNA here is from genome assembly GCF_025265405.1 of Mesoplodon densirostris. Lineage (NCBI taxonomy): Eukaryota > Metazoa > Chordata > Mammalia > Artiodactyla > Ziphiidae > Mesoplodon > Mesoplodon densirostris. The sequence continues at coordinate 99,190,060 of NC_082663.1, read as the reverse complement.
CCTTTTCTCCACACCCTCTCCAGCATTTATTGTTTGTAGATTTTTTGATGATGGACATTCTGACCTGTGTGAGGTGATACCTCATTGTAGTTTTGATTTTCATTTCTCTGAGGAGCTATAGTTTAAATAGACTTGGTGTACTCTTGTGCCCTCTCACGTCTATATTAACAAGCTCAAAATCAAACTAGTAGCCAGGAAATGCTAATAATGGGGCTAAAAGTCACTTGGTCTCTGACCTTATGCATTACTTGCTATTATTTTTGTCTTAGTCATCATTTTATCTACTGCTATTTTCCAAGGAAAAGACCTGTTTTGAGTCAACAGAATGGTAAAACCCATACCACTGATGTCATTATTCCTTAATCATTGAGATTCTAATTTAATTTATGTACTACTTTAGTAGTGCAGGAAATTAACTGATGAGTCAATTTGTTTTTAGACAAATAATTGTAAAGCACAGATGTATAGCAATGCTTTTGAATTAAGAAGAACATTGCTTCACTGCACCCCCTTTATGATACTTGGCATTTTATTAATATCATAGGTATAAAATCTGATTACATGAGATTACCAAGACAGAAGCCACATTAAGTGAATGATAGCTATTGACTGGGTCTCTGGGATGTATTCATCAGGCCCATGATAAGGGGAAAAGCAGAGCCATCCATGGAACCTCATCTCTTATAATATGGGGAGTGGCTTTCCCTAGGCTGCCTGCGGGTGGCATGTGGTTGCCAGGGCATCAGGACAGGGGGCTGTTTAAAACTCTTACTTGCCTGCTGACAGCAGTTATCAGCTTACCGCAGGGACTTTTGTTCTGAAAACAGCGCTTCCTTGTACAGCATGCCAGGGGAATGCTGTGGCTTTCAGGACTGGTTGTCAGGGGTGGGGCTAGGGGAGTCCCACACATACATGACACTTTGCATTTCATCATGCTGCTGCGAAGAGGACACTGCATTGTAGGAACATGGGACGTAATTATTACAGTTGGGGTAGTCCTTGGAGAGGTCTGGAAAGAAAAATATTTGGAAATTATTCTTAAATATGAGTACAATTTCATTCTTTTAGTTCCTGCCCCATTCCAAATCATGGACTTTAGAGTCAATCTAACTTGTAATTTGTTTTCTAGTTAAACCTATTAATAGCTGTGTGACATAGGGGACATAACATTACAATTCTGAGCACAGTTTACTTATTTTCAAAATGGAGCTCGTGTGTGTGTGTGTGTGTGTGTGTGTGTGTGTGTTTTAAATAAGTTTACAAGTCTAAACTAGGGCCTGAAACACAGGAGGTACTCAATATATGCAGTCTCTTTCCACTTTTAATTAATCTCATCTTTAGTGATGGGCTCAGTTTGACCCTGCAGAACTGTTTGTAACATATTTGTTCTAAGCAGTGTGTTTTCTAGGATACTGACAATGTGAATAACAGGAGATCTGAATCAAAGTACCATTTATACAAGATTAGAAAGGAACAGACTCAGAGCTGAGAGGAAATAGATTAATTTCAGCTTCAATGTTTATAACTTTATTGGTGTGACATAGTACAAATGGGCTGCCAAGGCTAACAAATAAAGTGTTTGTGTCTAGGGACAGATTTTAGATCGCATCTCTCTCTGTCTTATTAGGTATCATCCCCATCTCCACTCCCACATCGACTTCAGTGTGGGCTGTAGATGTTTGGCTGCTGTATTTTTTATAGCAGTGTTTCTCTCTTTGGAGAGGAGTTTCTTCCAAGTTAAAGAATATAAATTGAGACATGGAGAGTTGAAATGTCTCAAAGAAAAGTGATGAAAATGATGAAGGGTTGACTAAATTGATCTTTAAAGACAGTCTAAAGGCACTCTGATTATTGAATCTCATGAGAAGAGTTTAAAGGTGATAGGGAACAAAACAAACTTGCAATAAATAATATACATGTGCCAGTGAATAACTGTTTTCTACTTCCCTTCAAACAGAGAGGAAAGGGGCTTCTTTTCAATACTAACACTAATTTGGATGCAACTTTAAGATTCAGTTCTTGCCTGTAATGGGTAGCAGATACTGGAATTCAGCTAACAAGTGAGCCTGTGAGATTTCTTCCTCAAAAGAATTTTGTTAAAAACAAGACTCGCAGTCTTTCTGTTGTGAAGGAAGAGCATCTTGCTCTTCCATTCGTGGCAAAAGAGTTGGATTTCTTTTTTTCCTATGACCTATGGAGGAACCATCTAGGTACAGACCTCAGACTAGACTCTGCTTTTAACTAGTTTAATTGTCTATAGTTGTGTGTAAAATTTCATTTGATGGAAGGGTTATGCTGATAAAGTGTTTCACATCTACCAATCAAATGAGAGGTGGAAGAATTTACCTATCATTGGCTAAAGGAAATGAAAACCGTGTACACAGCTATGATGCTTACCATTTCCACTTCCATTTCTCATTTATTCCTCACCATAGTCCTATGGGGTAGGGATGATTATCCCCATTTTCTGGATGAGAAAACTGAAACTTAGAGAGGTAGATCACTTGTCCACACTGGTGCCTGCTGACTCTAAAGCCTGTGCTTGCTCCATAGCCCCACGTGGCCTCCTTCGTGCTCCCCTAAGCACCTATGACTGAGGGCCTGAAGGCAGGGTGTGGCCCTTATCTTCCAGGAGGACACAGTGAGAATAGAATAAGATGGAGATCATGTCTGGAGGATGACTTTTGAAGAATTCACCTTCTCTTACATTTCCTATTTATTTAGAAATACTGTCTTATGAGTCCCTAATCAGAAAACTAACCTTTAAGAAATCAATATAGACCCTCAGATATTTCTGAAAATTGGAGAATTTAGTAAAGTAACATTTACACTGATTTCCTACTTTAGTTTTATCATTTGGGTAAACATTTCTTCAGTGGTTTATTCTTCATTTTTGTGAAATTTGAAATAATCTTGAATGTTAGTATTAAAATGTGATTGTAGCTATTTCTCAATCTATCAAACCAGATCTTTTCAGGTAGAGATTTTTGAATTATGGGAACCTTTTATCACTGGATTAAACAGTTTGAGAACACTTTCCAGATGACGGTATTATTGGGAAAGTAAAGGAGACAATGAGGAAAAGATAAAGAAGATAAACTAAGCAGAGATAAAACAATCAAAGGTGGTAGCCCTTGGTTTCTAAACTGAGAAATCATCTGATTTCATGCAGTATTTTAGAAACAAAGCCTCTTCAATTTGTGGCTTTAACCCCAGACTAATCCATGGCTTTGCTTGTGTTGTCTTCTTCATCTTGGAAAATACACGTTTAAAAAATATCATCATTTCTGTATATCAGGAGAAGCTTCAGAATGAAATTAATTCATCTTTGTTAAAATATTTTTGCGTGTTTCATTTCCTAAACACACCATGAGGTGATCATTGGTTTATTTCTAGAATAATCATTTTCAAGGAAAGCTGGTACGTACGGTGAAAATGAAATATGTGAAACTGCAAATTACCCACATGCCCAGAAATACTGGAATGGATAAATGTGTTATGCTTATGCAGTGGAATACCACACAGCAAATAGAATGAAGCTCTGTAACTATCTGCAACAAAAGTAGTGAATCTCACAGTGGGATGGTGAGCAAACAAAGCCAGACACCAAAGAGTCCACAGTGTATAATTGTACATGCTCTACAGTTCCATTTATACAAAGGTCAAAAACTGGCAAAACTAATCTATGCTGGTTGCAAGTCGGCATAAGAATTTCCTCTGGGAAGGGAATAGCAGCTAGGAGGAGGCACAAAAGGAGTTTCTGGGGTGCTGCTAATGTTCTGATCTTTGGTGTGGGTGCTTGATATTATGGGTGTGTTGAGTTTGTGAGAATCCACTGAGCTGTGCAGTCAAAATTTGTGCATGTCTCTGTATCTATGGTTCTTCAATTCAGGTTCACTAATAGTCCAATCTAAATAAAAGAAGCCACTAAACACGTAACAAACTTACTGATGGGAAGTTTAGGCATCAAAAATAGTCTTTTGAAATTAGAATGCCATGAAGGTAAGGGTTATCATATTTTATTGATTTTTACAGTGCACTTATTTTCAAATTATATCATCTTTAAAATTAAAGTATACATAATGATTTATAGTATCTTATTATAATTAGCAGTGATTTCTCTCTCTGAATTGTAAATGGTGTCTTACTATTGATGTGCTAGATTTGATGAAATACAGTATTAAAAACTGTTACATGATATAAATAAATCCCTAAGTAAATGGCAGATTGTTTTTATAGAAGAATTCACTGTTTTTATGTTAAAAATACTAAGGGGAAGTTTTACAGCATTTTATAACATTTTTACAAAATTTGTTTGGAGGACTCATGTAATTAAACCTCAAATATTTTGAAATGAGAAAAATGGAGAAAATTTAATCTATCAGATTCTAAAATATATTCTAAATGTACAGAATTAAACTGAAGTAGATAAGTAGAGTATATCCAAAAAATAACCAAATGCATATGAGAATATAGCGTATAGTGAAAATGGCATTTAAAATCAGGGTGGAAAGTTCAGGAAAAAAAAAAAGGAAATGAGTGAGATGTGGCTGGTCCTTCAATCTGTCACTTTTAGTCTATGTTTCCAAAGATTATGCATGAGAGACAGGAGCTATCTGGGTTTTGGCTTATGACAGACAAGACTGTCAGTCTCCATGTGTCAAGGATAACTACTCTTCTCCTTGGGAAGTGCTTGTGTTTGCCTGAGAACTGTATTTGGTTCCTTTCACTTCTGAGGTCTCCAATTAACTTCTGGATAGGAAACAGGCCAGTCTTCTGTGAATGTATTAGTCCATCAACCGAGAAAAATCTCAGCCCTGAAAAATGACTTAAACAAATGAGAAATACTGCCTAAAAGTCAGCCTACTAAATGTATTTCATGTTACGACCCCCAAATTTAAGAGGACCCTCTACTCTAACTCCTGAAATTAACTGGTGCTCTAAAATAAATGTAATGGGGTAGGGAGGCGGCAGCGGTGGTGGGGATGCTTGGGCTTTTTTAACATGTAATTCGTTAAAGGGAAATGTTAGGGAAATTCTGTTTCCAGAAGAAACGATTTCTTATTAATGGAGTATATGAAACTCATAGGACACAGCACTGATTGCTCTCTTGTCAGTTAAAAAAAAAGTTAGGTCAGGAGAAAAAAAACAAAAAAAAATTTCAATTACATTTACAGCAACAGCTGAAGGGGAACAAAATCAATGAAAGGAGCATACTTATTAGAGACCTGCAGTTGCCGTTAAACTGAAACTAAATCACAGTGACAGTGTCTGAACTTCAGATAAATTGCTTTGAATTCTGAATGGGAGCCTGGAGAAATAATGGAAATGGTATTGCGGTTGGTGGAAAAAAGGGTTAGAACTTTTTATAGCCATTGCTTCTCTGGATCTTGTAGATATTGTCAAAATCAAATACCGATTTCTTCTCTTTTTTATTTTTCATTTATTTATTTTTTGTGGAGGGGATTCTGTTGTTTCTCCAGCAGACAATTCCACCTTCTATGTTCTCCTGGCTTTGAAAGGCTGGAGAATTATGATACTCAGATGTTGAGAGTAGAAGCAGAGCTTGCTGGGAACCCAAAGCAAGGTAACCCCCAAGGAGAAAGCTGTCCTCGCTGAAGAGAGGGCAGGTTGAGAAAGGAGTGGGTGCAGGGCCAGCCAGCTCTGCCCTGCTCACTCAATGGAGACATACATCATTTTGGCCTAGAGGCCATTCCTAAGCTTCATCCTGTGTTGAAAGGCATGAGTCTTTTTTTCCCCCAACTTTTGTGCTTCCTTGAGCTGTGCCTTTCATCAGGCTCACTAGATACGCCTCATCGTGGGCTTTCGAGCTTTGGCAAATGGGCCTGAAATGCTGCCATGGCTTTATAGAGCACAGACAACTTACCAACACTCAGAGGACAACACCACGGGTTTTCTTACAACAAACAATGCAACATAAAACTGCAGACAAATCACCGAGATGATCATACTACCATCTATAAATATTACACCCATGTAGAGTGAATCTTCACAAACAGCTTTTCTGACCTCATGGTCTTTCTTTCACAAGACCTCTTAGGATCTTGGCCATTTTAAAGTTTCTCATCATTGAGGGTTCACCTAATTGACTGTTTTTAAGGGAAGGAAAATAGGGAATAATAACTAGAGGAAGAAAGCAGAAGAGGGCTTTTATTTTTATTTTTCTAGGTAAAAGAGACCGAAGCATGTTTCCAGGCAAAGGAGAAAGACTTCTAGAGGTTGAAGGCACAAGAAAGACATGATGATTAGTAAACAGGGCAGCATCTTTTGGGAGACATGAGTGGGCAAGACATGAAATACACTGTAGGGATTTATGTTGCAAGGGGAACAGCCAGACACCAGGAGGGATGATGAATGCAGGGGAAAGAAGCAGGAGCTGAGGAAATTCTCACAAGATAGGCCTGCTTTTCTTAGTGAAGGAAGAGGCAAGGCCACTAGCCAAGGGTGGGGTTGAGGGGGTAAATGATGTGAGGAGAAGGGGAAACATTTGGGTTAAAAGACAGAGGGAGATTCCCAAAGAGCTCATTAGTCAAGTTTAAAGACTAGGTGAGATAGAAGATCATGCACTTCTAATTGCATCAATACATCCTATTGTGTGCTTTTTTATTTTTATTTTTTTCTTTAGTGGAGTTAGGTCAGAACGTACAAGAGAAGCTGAGGGGTTGGTTTGATTCTCAGTCACAAAAGTACTGGGACATGTGATTTGATTCACTGTTCTAACCCCAGCACCTGGGATAGTGCCTGTATCAAGTAGGTGCTAGGGTAATGGAATTGAAGACTTCAGAGATGGAGCATTTCAAGATAATATTATATTGTTTTCTCTCTTAACTTATTTATACATCTCATCTCCTTCACTGACTTATGCGTCCTTTGAAGATGGGACCTTTTATTTCTTGGTATTTTTCTTGGCACCTAGCACACAGTCAATAAAGAAGGAATAAATGAATATTTATTATTATTATTACCTGCATAATTTTGAGCCTCAGCCTCAGAGCTGACTTTCCATTCAACCACAAGTCATTCCCTCAGCAACCCTGCACATTAATTCTCTTGCCATAAAGCAACTAAGTTCCTTTTTTTCCCATTCATGCATTCTGTGAGAAATAATTCAATGACTGTGGTAAATAACTCTAAGTTTCTGGTATTTTTGTTTTGATTCCTCAGTATGTAAAAGACCAATTCATTTCTTAAGTATTACTTTTCATCTAGATCAATGTATTCCATGTTTTTGTATTACCTTAAAGACATGCAGCTTCTTAGATCCCATTTTGGAAAAGACTGTAGAAATTTGTCAGTGATCATGCACTAAATAAGAATTTATTGAGCACCATGTGCTAATGAGTGCATAGGAAAGTACCCACTACAGATGGGCATTTAGAAGTATTAAGCATGATTTCTGAGCTGACTCTAATAGATATAAAATAATAGTGAACCATATGTGGTGATGCATCATTACATCCTAAATGACCTGGTGCATTGCATTGGTGCTGTGGGAATTTTAAGGAGCTGAGATCAATGAGGACTTGCATATGCAGATGGGAATTTACTGATGAGGTGGGGCTGGGCAGAGTTTAGGAATGGGTATAATCTGCAAAGATAGGAAGAGCATTCAAAAGAGGTGAGCAATAAAGTTAACATCACAGATGTTTTGCTCCTCTTAGAAGTAAGGGTGTATCGGACTCTCTGAATGCTACCTAGTCCAGTGATGCCCGTCATTCATCAAAGTGGGCTCTTGCAGCTATATAGGTAATAGAGGCTCACCTGTCTGGTCTTAGTGGATTGGACCAGGCATAAACACCTGAACCAAATTGAGTGGGATTCTCTTGCTCGTGAATTTGTAGTTAGAATCAAGAGAGTCATGTTTGGTTACAGGAACAGAGGATCAGAAAACTCAGGCCTTAATGATTTCTCCTTCAGAGAGAAAAAGATGAGGTAGCTTTGCAGAGAGAAGGATGACAAAAGACCTTGAAGTTTTTCAAAGCTTTCTTGCTTTTGGAGATGGTCCTTTGTTCACAGTATTCCCTTATTCTTTTGCTGTTTGCATAATCTGAACTGATATCCATTGTGTCACCCCTGATATTAATAATTTGGGTCTTCTGTTTTTATTGTAATATATTTATGAATTTAATTGATCTTTTCAAAGAACCAACTCTGTTTTATTGATTTTTCCCCCTATTGATTTTCCCCTAATTGCTTTTCTATTTCATAAACTTCCACTTTTACATTTATTATTTCCTTCCATTTGCTTGCTTTGGGTTTATTTTTCTCTTTTTTTTTCTAGGTTCTTAAAATGAGAGCTTAGATTATTGATTTGAGACTTTTTCTCTTTTCTAATGTATGCATTTAGTGCTATAAATTTTCCTCGCAGCACTGCTTTAACTTTGTTCCACAAATTTTCATAGACTCTATCCTCATCTTAATGTAATTTTAAAAATTTACCTGAGTCTTTCTCTTTGACTGTGGGTTAATTAAAAGTGTGTTGTTTATTTACCAAGTGTTTGGAGATTTTTCTGTTATCTTTTTATTATTTCGAGTTTGATTCCACTCTAGTCAGGGAACACACTCTGCATGATTTCAAGTGTTTTAAATTTGTGTAGGTTTGTTTTGTGCTCAGGATATAGTCTATCTTGCTATATGTTCCATGGGCCCTTGAAAATATGTATAGTGTTGTTATGTGGAGTACTCTTTAAATGTTGATTAGGTTCTGTTAGTTGATGGTGTTGAGTTCTGTATTACTGCAGATTTTATGTCTATTTTTTCCCAAAATTGTTGAGGGATATGTGTTGAGTTTCTAACTGTAATTGTGAATTTGTATATTTCTCCCTTCAGTGCCATCAGTTTTTACTTTGCAGATTTTGTAGCTCTGTTTGGTTATACACATTAAAAATTACTATCTCTTCTTGGTGATTTGACCCTTTTATCATTACATAATGTTCATCTTTGACTCTGGTAATTTTCTTTGCTTTGAGGTCTACTTAATCTGGTATTAATGTGCTTACTCCTGCTTTCCTTCAGTTAATGTGTGCATGATATACCTTTTTCTGCCTTCTTACTTTCAACCTGCCTATATGTATTTGAAGTGAGTTTCTTGTAGACAGCAAAGTTGGGTAATATTTTTTAATTTGCTCTTTCAATATCTGTCTTTTAATTTGGGTATTTAGACCATATACACTTAATGTAATTATTGGTATTTAGAGGTTATTGTGTGATTTAATTTTTGTTTTCTGTTTTTTCTCTTTGGTTTCTGTTTCTGCTTTCCTACCTTTCTGTAGGTTACTTGAACATTTTTGTAGAATTCCATTTTTATGTATCTATAGACCTTTTTAGTGTTTCTTTTTATGTAGCTTTTTTAGTAATTGCTCTAGGTATTATACTATATATATATAAAAATTATAAGCTTACGTTGTTCTCATTTTATCATTTTGAGTGATGTATGGAAACATTACCTTCCTTTTTGCCATTTACCCTCCCCCATTTATAATATAATTGTTTTAGATGATTCATCAATCTATATTTAGAACTACATCAGACAGTGTAATATTTTTTGCTTCCATGATGAAACATAATATAGAAAACACAAGAAGTGAAGAAAAGCCTATTGTATTTACTAAATATTTTTTCCTCATTGTGTTCTTTCACTTTTTCATGTTCACTTTTTTATAATTTCATTTCTGTTTAGAAAAGTTTCTTTAGCCATTTTTTCAGTGTAGGTGTATTGATAACAACATCTCTTACTTTTCCTTCATCTGAGAATGTCTTTTATTTCTCTTTAGGCATTGCTTGTTTTAAAATTGAAGTATAGTTGATTTACAGTATTATATAAATTTTAGGTATATGACAAAGTGATTCACAATTTTTAAAGTTATACTTCATTCATAGTTACTATAAAATATTGGCTATATTCCCTGTGCTGTACAATATATCCTAGTAGCTTATTTATTTTATACACTGTAGTTTGTGCCTATTAATCCCTTACCCTTATCTTGCCCCAAACTAGTTATCAATTAGCTTGTTCTCTGTATCTGTGATTCTGTTTCCTTTTTGTTATATTCACTAATTTGTTTTATCTTTTTAGATTCCATAGATAAGTGATAGCATACAGTATTTGTCTTTCTCTGTCTGACTTATTTCTCTAAGTCTGACACTGTCGAAGTCCATCCATGTTGCTGCAAATGGAAAATTTCATTCTTCTTTATGGCTGAGTAGTGTTCCATTGTGTGTGTGTGTTTGTGTATGTGTTTACCACATCTCCTTTATTCATTCATCTGTTGATGAGCACTTAGGTTGCTTCTTGGCTATCATGTAATAAATAATACTAGTATGAACATTGGGGTGCATATATCTTTTCAAATTAATGTTTTTGCTTTCTTTGAATATATACCCAAGAGTGGAATTGCTACATCATATGGTAGTCCTATTTTTAGTTTTTTGAGGAACCTCCATACTATTTTCCACAATGGCTGCACCAAGTTACATTCCTACCACAGTGTACAAAGGTTCCCTTTTATCCACATCCTCGCCAACACTTGTTATCTGTGGTCTTTTTGATGATAGCCATTCTGACAGGTGTGAGGTGTTATTTCAGTTTTGATTTGCATTTCCCTGATGATTAATGATGTTGAGCATCTTTTTGTGTGCCTGTTAGCCATCTGTATTTCTGCTTAGGAAAAATGTCTCTTCAGGTCTTCTGCCCATTTTTAAATTGGATTATTTGTTTGTTTGATGTTGAGCTGTATGAACTGCTTATACTATTAACCCCTTATTGGTTGTATCATTTGAAAATATTTTCTCTCATTCCAAAGGTTGTCTTTTCATTTTGCCAATGTTTTCCTTTGCTGTGCCAAAACTTTTAAGTTTAATTAGGTTCCTTTGTTTATTTTTGCTTCTGTTTCCTTTGCCTTAGGAGACAGATCCAAAAAATACTGCTATGATTTATGTCAGACAGTGTTCCACTGTGTTTTCTTCTAGGAGTTTTATGGTTTCTGGTCTGTCTTTTAGGTCATTGATCCATTTTGAGTGTATTTTTATATATGGTATGAAAGAATGTTCTAATTTGATTCTTTTACATGTAGCTGCCTAGTTTTCCCAGCACCATGTATTGAAGAAACTATCTTTTCCCCATTGTATATTCTTGCATCCTTTGTTGTAGATTACCTGACCATAAATGTGTGGGTTTAGTTTTGGATTCTGTATTCTGTTCCATTGATGTATGTGTCTGTTTTTGTGCCACTACCATATTATTTTGATTACTGTAGTTTTGTAGTATAGTCTGAAGTCAGAGAGCATGATACCTCCAGCTCTGTTCTCTCTCAAGATTGTTTTGGCTATTTGTGTCTTTTGTGTTTCCACACAAATTTTAAAATTATTCTAGTTCTGTGAAAAATGTCATGTGTCTTTTGGTAGGAATTGCATTGAATCTGTAGATTGCCTTTAGTAGTATGGTCATTTTAACAGTATTAATTCTTCCAATACATGAGCATGGTATATCTTTCCACTTCTTTGTGTTGTCTTCAATTTCTTTTATCAGTGTCTTAAAATTTTCTGAATATAGGTTTTTACCTCCTCAGGTAGGTGTATTCCTAGGTATTTTACTCTGTTTGATACAATTGTAAATGGGATTGTTTCCTTAATTTCTCTTTCAGATAGTTCATTGTTAGTGTATGGAAATAAAACAGATCTCTGTATATTAATTTTGTTTCATGCAACTTTACCAAAATTGATGAGCTCTAGTAGTTTTTTTGTGGCATCTTGAGGATTTTATATGTATAGTATCATGTCATCTGCAAACAGTGACGGTTTTACTTCTTTCTTTCCAATTCAGATTCCTTTCATATATTGTCTGATTACTGTGGCTAGGACTTTTAATACTGTGTTGAATAAAAGTAGCAAGAGTGCTTGTCCTTGTCTTGCTCCTGATCTTAGAGGAAATATTTTCAGCTTTTCACTATTGAGTATGATGTTGGCTGTAAGTTTTTTATGACCTTTAATATATTGAAGCATGTTTCTTCTATACCCACTTTATTGATACTTTTTATTATAAATGGATGGTGAACTTTTCTGCATCTATTGAGATAACCATGTGATTTTTATCCTTCCTTGTGTTAATGTGATGTCTCACATTGTTTGATTTGCAAATATTGAGCCTTCCTTGTATCCCTGGGATACATCCCACTTGATCATGGAGTATTATCCTTTTAATATATTTTTGAATTCCGTTTGCTAATATTTTATTGAGGATTTTTACATCTATGTTCATTGGCCTATAATTTTCTTTTTTTGTGATATATATACTTGGTATATGGGTTGGCCTCATAGAATGAGTTCAGAAGTGTTCTTTCCTCTGCAATTTTTTTGAATAGTTTGAGAAGGATAGGTCTTAACTCATCTGTAAATGTTTAGTGTGTGAAGCCATCAGGTCCTTGCCTTTTGTTTTTTGGGTATTTTTAAATTACTGATTTAGTTTCATTACTAGTAATTGGTTGGTTCATATTTTCTATTTCTTCCTGATTCATTCTTGGAAGATTGTGCAATTGCAGTTATTGGTCATCCACTTGGGGGTATGGGACTTGACTATATCATGACTCTGCCTCTTCTACCGTCTCATTGTGGTTCCTTCTTTATATCTTTAGTTGCAGAAGATCTTTTCTGGTAGATGGTTGTTCTGTAAATAGTTGTAATTTTGTTGTGAGAATGAGAGGAGGTGAGCTCAGGGTCTTTCTACTCTACCGTCTTCATTGATCTTTCCATCTAAGAATGTCTTGATTTCCCTTTTATTCCTGAAGAATATTTTTGCTGGGTAAATATCTAAATTGTTCCTTCAGCACTTGAACAATATTGTGTCACTGCCTTCTGATATCTATGGTTTCTAATGAGAAATTTTTTGTCATTCAAATTGATTTTTTTCCTGTAGTTTAGGTGTCCTTTTTCTCTTGCTGCTTTCAAAAAATTTTTTTTGTTTAATTTTCCCCAGTTCTCTCATGGTGTGTCATGCAGTGGGTTTCCCTGCAGTATCCTATTGGTGTTCGCTAAATTTATTGAATCTGTAGGTTTATGTCTCTTGCTAAATTTGAGACATTTTCAGGTAATATTTGTATAGGTACTTTTTAGCTCTACTCTGTTTTCTCCTCTCCTTTCTTATGACATAACATATTCTGACATTATTGATATATTTATGTCACACAGGTCCCTAATGTGCTATTCATTTCTTTTTCACAGTCTGTCTTTCCTATGTTCTTGAGAATGGGTTCTTTCTATTGTTCTGTCTTCACGTTCACTGCTTCATTTGTTTATTGAATTCTGCTGTTGAGTCCTTCCACTAAGCTTTTTATTTCAGTTATTGTATTTTCCAGTTGTATAATTGTATAATTTCCATTTAGTTCTTTGCTGATACTTTCTATTTCTTTGCTGAGGCTTTCTACTTTTTTTTCTCATTTGTTTATTGATTATTGTGTAATGGTAATTGCTTATTGAAGACCTTTTTTTTTCCCTCATGACTGTTTTCACATCTTTGTCAGATAATTCCAACATCTTGTCATCTCAGTGTTAGCATCTATTGATTGTCTTTTATTGTTAAGCTTGTGATCTTCCCGATTCTTGGTACAAGGAGTGATTTTTGGTTAAAAGTTACACAATTTAGTGTTACATTATGTGTACCTCAGTTTTATTCAACTCTTCTGTTTTAACTGGCTTCCTCTGACACTACATCTGAGATGGAAGTGTGCCATCTCATTCTTTTCAAGTGTGGATAAATGTCCAGTTTCCCCAGTAGCCCTCTGTTTACACCCAAGGGCTGGAAGGTGGGGGCTCCTCATCATTGCCAGATGGAGGTGGAAGTCCAGGATCCGCATATGATTTCCACTGACAACAACCCTGTTGGGGAGGGACTGGTTCCCTTCCATTGGTGGTGAAAGTTCCAGCTACTTCCTCATTTTCCTCATTTTTCACAATCCAGCAGGGGATGGTGGTGCCTCATTATCACCTGACCATGTTGGGGGTCTAGGCACTCCACCCAGCCTTGGCTGGCATGCGTGGGGGTGGGGTCACAGTTCTTTCTGTGCTGTTTGGCTGGGTTAGAGTGGCTGTTGTCTATAAAGTTTTCTATCTTGCTAAGCTATCCTTTTCCTAATTATTTGGCTAGAGAGGGCAGGCTTTTGTTTGCCTGTGCTTGGTGGCATTTCTGGTTTAATGGCTTCTTCAGTTCCAAGTCTGGGGATATATGAGGTAAAAACAGAACAACACAAACCAGGGAACTCACCATTGTGTTGATTTCTGGGCCCTGAGGTCCCTAGACCGTCTACGTTATTTTCTCCAGCTTTCAGTCTTCTTATGTTTGTGTTATATACAATGTCCAGGATTTTTAGTTATACTTAGCAATAGAAATATGGAAAAGTATTATCTGCACCATCTTTCTCCTTTAATATGTTTTTATCGAAAGTTTTTTTTTTACCACTTTAAATCTGTTTATGCCTTGTTAATTGTGTGCTGAATTTATGCTGCAGTCAATATAAAAAATGTCATCAATGTCGATGCCATTGTTAAGTTATTTCTGAGGATAAAGACATTTTGTTACCTTGCCAAATGGAAATAGAGATAATTGGTTTGTGGGCTCCTAATGTGACTCTGTTTGAGTCAGATAACACATGAGAGGATGTATGAAAAAGTAGTGTTTGTTATCAGCCTAATGTAAAACTGGGTGAAATGGTATGCTCCTGCTAAAAGACTGTCATTGCTTGAATTTAGCATTGACACATTTAGGAATCACTCATTTAGAATGACTTTCTTGTGGGTTCCTTGTTCATGGGTAACTGTTGATTTAGGCCATGTCTCTGGATCCCACTTGGAGGGTGTAAATATTCTAATATATCCTTCTTTTTGTTGTTTCTGAGAACATCTTGCATGATGTTGCTACTTTTATGTACTCCTAAAACTTGAAGATAATTTCCAGTTTTTTCTTCACTTTATTTTACACATCTTCTGTATTCCCAGTTAGACTTCATCTAAAGTCAAGGAAGAGTAAATATGCATGTATTTTTCCTTTTAAGAGTCAAGTTGCAATGAACTCTTAAAACTTATTTGCAAATTTACTTCCCTGGGCTATATTCCCAAAGAAAATTTACTTGAATTTACATAAGACCAGAATGTTTGTCTTGAAAGATCTCAAGACTTCCTAGAATTGCTAAGAACACATTCACTGAATTTCCCCAAGAGGAACTAACTCTAGGCCAAGCTCCTAAACTAAGAGACTCAAATCTTTCCTGTTAGCTCATTTTCTCTGGAGGAAGCTTTCTAATTTATTTTCCATCTGGAAGACTTTGCTGAGATGGAGTTCATAGCAGTGAATCCTCATGGAATATATCAGTGTCCTGGCATATAACCTGCCTGTGGATAGATTTTATCAGAACTAATGGGAAGATGAATGTGTTTACCTCTGAATACAGAGTTTCTCCTTACTAAAAGTTGCTCTTTCATTTAGACACAAGTCAAAGGGAAAATGTATACCACGGACAGATTGAGAGTAACCAGGATGCAAATTTATTAATTATGACTTCTGTAATTAAAATGAGATATCACAGAGCAATCCCAGGCTTATGCTAGAATGAGTGACCTCCCATTGCAATCTGTCTTTTGTAGTGTTGGCTGTATCTCAGGCATAAATGGAAGATGGCTTTACTAGTTGTGTCAGAAGCTCTATATTGAAAAGTGGTAAAATTTTCTTGGGCTTTGTGCAAGAGTATAATGTCCCACACCACTAACGACATGCTGTGTGCGCCATGGTAAGATTTATTGACTTCGGAGCAGAGGATTAGCAGGAGGAATGAGATAGCTCAAGGCTGGGTGGTTGTTCATCTAAGAACGTTTCCCTGCCAGCAGGTTGGATGTGCTACAAGGAGCCCTCCAATGGGGGAACCCCACCCCTAAACTGACCAACTTACATAGGTTTAGACTAGTCCAAGTGGGCGTGGAGGAAACAGTTTACTAAGTAAAAGTAGTTGTAACAGGTTATCTCCAGGCCCATAAGACAATCTTGGGAGACCTTGGGAGCTTATTTTGGGAGTTTTGTACCAAGGTCACTAACATCAACCAGAGACCTTGCTGTATTTCTCTAGCCATCGAGTCTAGCTGGAGCAGGCTTCAGGGAAGGAGACCAAAAAGGCCCCATCAGTTTTCTTCTGAGACCAGCATTTTGTGTCTTACTGGATTGAAATCATAATTCACTATGTGGACTTGGAAATTCTCAGGCTTCTGGCAGATAGGTCCTGTACTCTTCCTGCCCCAACGTGTGAAGGTGCTCTCAGAGCAGCTTCCTCTGAGTACCAGCCAGCTCCATCAATCTCCACTGCTGAGTGCTCTCCTCAGATGTAGACTGGCTTTATACAACACAGTTTAGTTTTTCTTTTAAAGAACACAGTGTGTGATGACGACCTATTTGCCAGGCACTAGTAGGTGCTTGACATGGACTAACTGCTTTAGCTCTCATAATGCTAAGATGGTGGTATTCATTAACCTAGTTTACATGTGAGGAATTGTAACCCAAAGAGGTTAAATACTTGCCCAGAGTCAGAGAGCAAGTAACAGCAATGTGCCCTGCTGTCATAGACTTATACAAAGATGGAAGTGATAAAGAAGTTTACAGATACATAAGCAACAAGTTTAGAGATTAAAAAGTGCTATGAAGGGAGCAAAACAAGGTGATGTGATAACATCTCTGGAAGGAGTGCTAATTTACTTCAGGTGGTCAAGGTAATCTCATAAAGAAGTGGCACAGAATAGGAGACTTGGTCGATTAAAAGGAACCAGGTCGGAGAGGGTTGGGGGCTGAGTCTCATAGGAAGGATAGAAGGTCAGGGGACTTAAGAAGGAAATGAAGCTAGCGTGCTTGAGAGAGACAGAGACCAGATGTGCTGGGGAACGAGACAATGGTAAGAGATGAGGTGGGAGAGGGGGCTGAGGGTCAGACTTGATAAGGGCTTGACATTCCATTTGTAAACAACACCACCACTCAGCTCTGTATGACACTGTCTGTGTGCCAAGCACTGTTGATACAACTTTATGTATGTCATTCATCTTCATAGCTATCGAATGAGGTAGTATCATTACTAGTTTCATTTTATAGGTGAGAAAACCAAAGCACAGAGAGTAAAGTAACGAGTTATTGGAATGCAGTGGGAAACAGCTGGAGGAATTACAGCAGAGGAGTAACAAAGTCTGATTTTAAAAATAGCACCATGGCTTCTGTGTGGAAAGCAGATTAGGGGCTGTGGGAGAAACTAGAACATGCAGGCAAGAGACGATGGTAGACCGTTCTAGGGTATTATTAATAAAAGGGGAAATTGAACGAAGGGGTTTGGCATATTTTGTACCTGCTACTAGAGTGGACATAGGTGAACTTAAATGAGAAATCAAGTCTGACTTCCGGGTTTGTTTGAACAACTAGGTGGATGGCAGTGTCCTATATGACAGTAAATGATAGGGAAGACAAGGGGAACGTGTTAGGACACAATGATTTGGCCATATTAAAATCGTGGCATGTTTTAGACATCCCAGGGGAGATGTCAAGTAGAAAGATGGATATATGAAGTTTGGAACTCACAGGAGAAGTTATATAATGTTGGTGTGCACACTAGCCAAAGGCTTTGGTGGAGGTTTGTTTCCATAAATAAATCTGGGGCCAAAGTTTGTTTTTGTGGTAGAAGCCTGAACAGGGAGTTTCTGCTGTCTAAAGACTCATTAGGGCTTCATGCGTTTCTTCTCAGAAAATAAAAAGAAATGTTTATGTTCCTAATGAAATGTCCTGCCTAGTGTCAGGAGAGGGAGAAGTCCATTCTTAGGCTTTTTTTTCTTTTGGATACATTCAGCCACAGGATCTCACCTTCTAAGATTTCATTGCTCTGATATCAGTCAGCACAGTTCTACAGAAGTTCAAGGAGAATGTTGTTTAAAGCATGTTCAGCTTAGTCTGCCCTTGGCAACAGGAAGGGTGCAAGGTGAGTACGAACTTCTGAAAGATGACAGCTGACCAAACACAAATGGTATTTTCAAAGAGAGTTCAAACTGAGCATATTTAAAAAGGACAGTGCAAAGTTGGGAATTTTCTTTGTCCCGTGGCATGAATAGGGCAATGATTATTTTCATGAGGTCCTAGTTTATAGCTTGTTTATATATGCCTGGATGGTTCTCCCTTAATCTGAATTTGTTTTTCAAACATTTAGCAAAATTTCAACATTGAGTAGATAGGATGTGTTGGGCTTGTCTTATATTACTTATTCTTTTCTATGGAAAGCGGAAATCCGATAAACATCTCTTCCTGAATTCTAAAATATGAATGCACTTTGATATGAGAAATAGCAAGAAAATGTCACCTACTGAACTCCATTTTATCTCCTTAGCTGTTTACTTCTAATACTAATGTTCTGTGGAGATCCAGAGATACTTTTTCTTCAGTTTGGGGAAGTGCATTTTCAATATTGTAATGATGTCTCTGAAATGGGAATGTGTCTTAACAATTGTCAGTGTGTTTTTTTCTTAGTAGTATGTAAAATAATGGTGTATTTATAATTGATGACACTTTATATTGCTGAAAATCATTAGTGAACAGGGCTAACATCTAATAACAGATAAAGGACCATCACGTGGAAAAGGGAAATGGATGTTTAGTGCCAATATTGGAATTAGGGTTATAAAATAAGAATTGTTGGTTGGGCATTCCTTGATGTGATGCTTTTTGATAAATAACCCATATTTTTTGGGGGGGACCCCATTTTTATAATGACATATAAATTATCTTCTCAAAAAATTTCTATTCAGTATTCTTAAGTTTGAATTCCCATGAGATGCCTTTCAAGCTTTTGATTATGTTGCGGAGTTTACAGTTTATTCAACATTGCTAACTCACTTTTTCTTCAGTGAATTGAGAAATGAAACAGAAGCTACAAATAAAAATTCTCCGGTTTAAGAATCTGTAGATCCAGGTTGATCTCTGTTTATTAGATAGTCAAGAATTATTGGCATTTTTTTGGAGGCTGAGAGATGCAATTAAGAGATTCTTAACAATAATTTATAATACTCAATTGTTCATTAACATTTTCCTCTTTAAATGATGGGCTCGATAGCTCATTTCCCAGAACTTGTCAATTATTTTTTGTGTCCTTTGCTTTGCAGTTATGCCTTGATAAAGTCAACTTTGACAAACAGAATCATCTGGATTGGGTAGGACATTTGTCAATATTGGATTTATGGGGGATGATGTCTGTCCCAGTCATGTTACTGTTCTAAAGCCTTGACACCTAGTCCATCAATCTGCCTGTAAAAGGACAACCCTATATCTAAAGCGACAGAGTCTATTTGTAGTTGTGCAGGCAGTTAGCAAAGCTACCTATGAAAAACCCCAGAGAAGAAGAGGTGAGAGATAGAGTATAAATTTTAAGATCCTCAGAAGAGCTCAGTTTCCTGAACAGAGCTACATACTATCCCTACTCTCAAGACAATAAAAGCATTTCCAGGAGATAATCCTTCTGATTCTCCTCCTCCCTGCCTTCCCTAGCTCCCATAAACCCACAGCAACTTGGCAGTTTATTTGCAGATGTACTCCTGTTACCATTTGACTAGAGAAAAACTTTTAGGGAGCAATGGGCCTATATGATATTTTCCTCACATTGTGTAGTGTGGTATGGTTGACGGGTTTTGCATATGTTGTTTCTGTTGTTTTCTCATGTTTTTCTCTTCACTTCACCCTTCTTAGAATAAGACCCTTTCCACCTCTTCTCTGGGGCCACAGTCCATATGAAGATAAGATAATACAAGGGGCTTTTGCTAGAGAGAAAAAAAAAATAGATTGTTTTAGCATGATATACCAGAGTCTTACTGAAAGTGATAGACAGTATTAGCCAGAGAAAGATGAGTTTCTGTAGTAGCTGTTTCATTTTGAGGTTAGGTCTGAAAGGACCATTTTTGTTCATTTCTTCCACCTATAGGTGAGACCTGAAAGGTGGACCACCCCTGCCAAAAGGAGGCAAATGAGCATTTTAGTAATCCTAACCCCATAGTGCCCATCAGCCCCTACTCTCAAAACCACAATAAACCACAACAAACAAGAAAACCCTGTTTGTTAATAAAATGCTTGTTTTATAATTGAAGCTTTAATAGGTCTACTAGGCTCCACCTCCCACTCCACCATCATTTAAAAGATTACTGCTCCTAAATAACATCTGTGTAGAGATTCTGGAATAGCCCCAACTCCTACCCATTCCACTGGGCAAAAAACCAGCCTTGATGGCAGCTGAGGGCCACAGCCATGAGGACAAAAGGAATAAGACCCTCTGGACTGGGCAGTGAAAAGTCTTGAGGGCACCATATAGGGAACAGAGTTGGGGGATGATATCAGACAGTAGCTTCTCTCTGAGGCCTGCAGAAGTGGGCTCTGCATGGACTGAGGGATGACTGGAGACAAAAAGAAAAGAACACAAAAATAAAATTCTGTGTATGCTTGATTGTTTAATTGTGAGGCTTATAAATAACAGACTGACCCATTCTACTCTTCCAAATGGCAATAGGATCACATCATCTTAGGTAATGAATGGTAAATAATGGTTGCTAAAGCTGGCAAAGGTGAATCATGTTTGTCACTAACTTGAAGTGAAGGAAAAATAACCTTGTACTTTTGAGATCTTGAATTGGTCAATGAAGTGATTTGATGACCTTCCATTTCTTCAGATGTAAAATAAGGATATTGGATCAGATAACTCCTCCAGTCTCTCCATCTCTTTCAGATTTTCTGTACCAATTTATTGGTTTAGTCAGTTATGACACAAATGGGTATGAGCAGAGAGTTTTTGCTTCTGAGACAAAACCAAAACAATAAAACCCATCCTAAGTGTCACCTCTATCAGACAGCATGTTCTTGCTTTCTGTTATTCCATGTTGGTCTATCTGTTCTTTGAAATGTCATTGATGAGTGCTACAGGGGAACTAATCTATTTTAAGTAGTCACTTAGGTAGTCACTTTAATCTTAGGTTCATGTTACTCTTCTTATCACTCTTCATTTTACCTCTGAATTTATAGTTATCAGGTTTATCAAAGTGACCCAGAGGTCTGGTCAATACAGGTAAAATCAGTGGGTGTGTTGCTGAGTCTCTTATCTGCTCTGTCTCTAGAAAAACTTCCCTTCCATCTATGATCTTAAATTAATTTAGCTATAAATATTAAATGTTAAAAATTTCTTTGGCTACAGACAAAACTAAAGATAGATAACTGGTTCTTGACAGATGAAGTAAGGATTTTCATATATAGAGATATCTCCTAGTAATGAGTTTCTTTACCTTTTACTATCTCAAAAACAAAGAAACAAACAAAACCAAGCATAGACAGAGACCCAGGCAAAGAATTGTTTAAGAAAAACAGTATAACAAGTATGAACAGAGGACCAGGGAGAGAATTAATATGGGTCTCAGTGATAGTCCTAATATTCTATTTTCAGATTTCTTTGAAATAGTGATAGATTTCTCTCTTTATCATATTTTTTTCTTAAACTTATTTATTTATTTTTTTGGCTGCACTGTGCAGCATGTGGGATCTTAGTTCCCCAAGCAGGGATCGAACTCACACCCCCTGCATTGGAGGTGCAGAGTCTTAACCACTGGACCACGAGGGAAGTCCCTATCTCTTTATCTGACTTAAATATTTTTCTGCATTTCATTCTGATTGCAATGGTGCCATTGACATGTAAGGTTTTAGACCCAGGATTTCTCCAAAATTATCTTGGCCTATGGAGAGAGGAAGTTCCACAGTGAAGCTCATATACATCCTCCCCTCATATACACATATCACCCACCCATGGTATTTGATTTAATATTTCATAAAAATGAAGGACCAAGAACAAGAATCCAGCATTTTATTTGGTAAAGCATTATGCCTTCACACACCCATAACCACACCTGACAAGTCTCATTTTAAGAAAGGGAAAACATTTGGAAGAGAGTATCAAAGGAAAAGAAAAATCTCAAATTGAAGTTACCGTGTTCTTAAGAACAGTATAAACAATTCACTGTTGACATTTACAAAACAGTTAAGCATGTAGAAAAGGGAATCAGGGTTTCATATGGTATAAATAATACTCAGCCATCATAAATATGCAGCCAGTCACCAGCATGTGGAGTCACTTGGCTCCAGCACATTTTCTTCTCTCAGTCCTGTTCCTCTGACATCCTATAGTCACTTACCCTGGAGATCAGATTTAGGTAAAATCCAGTAGAGATTCAGTTTATGCCATAGGAGGGCACAGTTTTATACTATATGTGGTATAAAAAGGATAGTATTTTTGCATTCTGTAGCCATAGGGACAAAAGTTCCAGTGTTCAGTGATTATGTTGGATAACTCCAGGGGGCCCCGCTCATATGATATTCTATTTATATAGACTGGAGCAGGGTTTCTCAACCTCTTGACATTTTATAGGGAGGAGTTAGACATAGGGAGAATGAGGGACCACTGATGATGAATCCTCAAGGAATCTTTTTAATAAGGACCCTTTGGAAATTATTCTCCTCAAAGACAAAAAGTTGCTGCTGTTCCTAAAATGCATGACAGTTAAACACTATGTAATATCAGAACCAAGTAGTCAGACATCCTCAGTATTGTCAAGAATTAGGGCATTGTTTGTTAGTATAAAAAAAACCCCTACAATCTACATAAAAGGAGTCATAATTTAAGTATTCATTAACTGAAATTTTTAATTTTATCAATCATAAAGGTATTTCAGTGAACTTTATATATAATACTACTTTTATATGTAAATAGTATTTAGGCTGCACACAATGTTTGTTTCATGGTCTCACGGTTTTCTCTGTGGTCTGGTCTGCCAGAGGTTCAGGATCTGCAGGTTGGGAATTGCTCAGATAAAATATCGAATAAAAACGGGGGACCCTTCACAGATTTTGTTTCATGTTTCACTGCAAAGATAATACAGAAAATTCCTATATAATATTGCTTAATGGATTAAGAAAGCCTAAGACGTAGAACTTATTGAAAACTCTGCTGGCAAATGCACCAGGCCTGATCAAAGAATAAATACCAGTTTTTAAAAACAAATGGTAGAAATTTATGTAATCTGAGTCTGATGCTGGAAGATAGTTCCTGCAGTGCTTGCACAAGGGGAGTAGTAACTAGTAGTTACATAAGATAGAAATTGCCAGAGTCAATAGACTTTTATAAATGTTTATTGTAATTTTCAAACAAAAGTAGAAAATAGCATAATAAACTGCCATGTACACATCCTCCAGCCTCAACAATTATCAACGTTTTGCAATGTTGTTTCATCTATCTTCCCAATTTTTTCTAAATTATTTAAAAACAAATTCCAGACACCATAAATTCTTTAGAATATTATTACTAATGGGTAATCATTTTTTCGTAAATGTGTTGCAATTATCATAACTAATATTAATATCTAATAACTAGTCCATGTTTAATTTGCCTAATTACTTAAAACATCTTTTTACTATTTGTTTAAGTCAAAATTTAAACAAAGTACATACATTACATGTCCTCAATGTTTATAATTTTTTATTCTCTTTGGCAGTTTCTCCTCTCCTTTTTTTCTCCTTGCCATTCATTTGTTGAAAAATGAACTAGATTTGGAAGAATTTTTTACATTCTGGATTTGGCTGCCTGTTCCTTTGTGACATCATTTACGAATTTATCTTTTTCATTCATTCCCTGTATTTCCTGTAAAGGGTCAGTCTAGGGAATTCCCTGGCAGTCCAGTGGTTAGGACTCTACCATGCTTTCACTGCTGAGGGCGTGGGTTCAATTCCTAGTCAAAAAAAAAAAAAAAAAAAAGAAAAGGTCAATCTAAAGTATTAATTTGATTAGGTTCTCTCTCCCTTTTTTTTTTTTTTCTTTTAGCTAAAGAACTTCAAATGGTACTCTAGGAAGTGCTGTGAACTTTCTAGTGCATCATGCTGAGAGGAAGCCCCACTTTTTAGTGGTGCTAAGATGGGTTAGTGTTCTCTGCCCCATAAGTGTATTATAAGGTTTCTCATCAGCCTTTCACCTAATGATTACCCGTTAATAATCACTGCCAAGATCCTTTTCTTCTTTAGAGGTTACAGTATGGTGATTTTAATTTTATCATTTCTTCTGCAGTTATCACTAAAATTCCTCTGTAGAGAATAACTTTCCTTCGTATAATATTGTTACCTCAAAATACAGTTTTAACAAGAATGCAGAATAAAGATTTGATTACACGTCTTTATCAATTTGCAGTGTAATGAGTTCATATTTTAACATCTTTAAAGTTGACTAGATATTTAAAAAAAAAATTTGATGTGCTCTAATCAGTTTCAGACATTTTTCTTTCTGGTGCTCAAATTACCCAATTTTGGACCAATAGGAGCTTGTTGGCTCTTGTATCTTTTTTTATGTCTCCAGTCTCCAACAGTCTTTACAATCTTTCTTGTTCTTTGCCACAAGATGTCCCAGCCTCATTTTGGATATTCCCAGACCTGGAATCACCCATTTTTACCAAATAACCTTTGTTCTTTTAGTAGGAAGTGACAGTTTGATTTGAAAATGAGGACTCTAAGTTTGCCCATTGTTTCTAAATTACCATTTTTTTTTTTTTTTAGTTCTGTTCAGTGGACAGGACTTGACACCCAAACTTCTTTATACAGTAGTCCCCCCTTATCCGCAGTTTCACTTCTTATGGTTTCAGTTACCCATAGACAACCATGGTCTGAACATATTAAATGGAACATTCCAGAAAGAAACAATTCATAAGTTTTAAATGGCGTGGCATTCTAAATTATATAATGAAATCTTACACTGTCTTGCTCCCTCCCACCTGGAATGTGAATCATCCCTTTGTCTTGCGTACCCATGCTGTATACACTATTCATTCATTAGTATAGGAAAAAACGTAGTATGTATAGGGTTTGGTAGTATCATGGTTTCAGGCTTCCACTGGGCAGTCTTGGAAACATATCCTCCATGGATAAGGCGGGACTACTGTGTAGAGAAAATATTTCATGAGTTCATAGAAATAGTGGTAATTCAAATTTCAGATATTAGGTTACTTAACTTTGATTTTTATATCTCCTCCTTTTAGTTTGAAAATCTTGGTTCCTGGTGGCATAATTACTTGGTTCTTTTATCCTACAATATGCTCATAATAGTTTCAAAATAACATGCCAGCATTTCTACTAATAATAAGACCACTGGGTACAATTTAAGATTTCTTTCTCATTCTTTGTGTCCTTAAGACATAACCCACAAGGACTGTATAATGAAAACATTTTATTTTTAATCTCTCAGTATCATTTCTTTGTATGGTTGTTGCACCAACCTAACATACAGGTAAATTCATTTGCTTCGATTTCTTTTCAAAGTACAAGGATGCTTTTTTGTTGTTTAACTTTAGTTTTATTAGTTATGTAAAACATTTACAGTGCTCCCAAGTAAAAACTCAAAATAGAAGTACAACTTTCAGTCTTATTCTTGCTCCTCTTATTTGTAACAATTTTTGGTAGTTTTGGTATATCTTTCTGTTTTTTAAAATAATATGTATGCACACACATAGTATATATAGTATATATGTATGTGTATATACGTGTGCATTGACTCAATACCCACACATGTGGGTGTGTTTGTACCTACACACACACACACACACACACACTCACTCACTCTTCCAACCCCACCCCTACCCAACAACTTGTCTTGCTGATCACTGTATAACAGTAGAGCGAGGTTGTCCTCATTCATTTTTCTAGCTACGGAGTACTCCATTAGTGTTTTATTCAAGCAGTCTCCTAATTATGGACATTGATTTTTCTCCAGTATTTGCTTATTACAAATACTGTTACAATGAATAATCTTTGTATATGATATTTTGTACTACTGTCAGTGTGTTTTTAAGAAACTTCCTAGTGGTGGGATTGCTGAGATAAGGGTAATTATATACATAATTTTGCTAGACATCAAATTCCCTTGGATTATATCATTTTGCTTTCCCACCAACAGTGTATGAGAGTGCCTGATTCCCTGCAGGACAACCACAGAGAATGTTGTCAAAATTTTAGATGTTTCCCAATTGAATTGGTGAGAAATCATATCTGAGAATAAGTTTAATTTGCATTTTTTATTTGAATGAGGATGAGCATCTTTATTCTTTCATTCTTTTTTTTTTTTAACAAATTCTCAAGGGAGTTTTTGGTCTTTATTCTTCTCAAATGTTTAATGTTCTTTGTATTTCCTAGGATATTAAACCTTTATCTATGTTATTGATATTTTATTTTCTAGTCATAGTTTTTCTTTTTATTCTTATGGGGTGTGTGTGTTTGCTATGCAGACATTATTTTTTAAATTTACAGAAATTTACTAGTCACATCTCTATATTGATTCTAGACATTGACCATAATTAGGAAAGTGTTCTCCAGTCTGGATTATAAAGAAAGTTACCCATTTTATTCTAGCACATGTATGGTTTTGTTTTTTTTTAACATTTCAATCTCTGATGCATTTGAAATTTACCCTGATGTGCGGAATGATCCAAATATATACTATTCCATGTGGCTGTACAGTTTTCTAAGCTGATTTGAGATGCTGTGTTTATTATATTTTAAGCTTCCCTATGGACTAGGATTCATTTTTGGACTTTCTGTTCCATTCTCCTAATAAGTCTGGTCATTCATGTGCCAATACCATATAGTTTAATTATATAAGCTTTATAATGTATTTTAATATCTGGAAGAAGTACCCTTCCCCCACTTCTTAGGATTTCTCTGGCTATTATTTGGTTATTTTTACATACAGACTTTAAAATGAGCTTGTATAACTTTAGAAACAATTCTTATGGTATCTTTATTGAGGTTGTATTAAATTTATAAAGTAATTTAGAGAAAATTACAATCTTCATAATGTTGTGTTTTTCTATCCAAGAACATGGAATGTATTTTCCCTTCTTCACATATATTTTTGTGTATTTTAGGAATGTTTTACAATAAAATATTATTTTAAGCAAAGCATTTAATAAAACATGTTACTATAGCCACACTTCCTGAGTTATATTGACAAGTGAGCTAAACTTTCTAACTTGAAATATTCACATTGATTGATATGAAGTCAATGGATGTCTGTCATGGTAAGTAAGCTTCTATTGAAAAATATTCAAGGTAATCTTTAGCCCTTGTATTGGCATCTCCTTGTTTCAATTTCACTGCACGTGCAATTAAATACAAGTATCTACTCCTTAAAGTGCATCAGAACCTGAGCAAAAATTCATATTTAGTTTTATTTTCTTTACCTTATATTTATATCTGCATAAACCTCTGTATTATTTTGATCAAGTTAAATAAATTGAATATTTAATAATGCAAAATGTCAATTCATACAAAAGAAAAACAATCTAAGAAAAACAATCTCCCTGAAGCTTGTGCAGGCCTTGTGGTTGGGCTCCTTTACTTAATGTGTAACAGAACTGTCTTTGTCACTTTGGTGTCCTAGGTTAGAAGACCCTCCAAGGCAGCGTTGTGTACAGTGGTTCTCAAATGGGAGTGGTACCTTGCCATCCATGGGGCATCTGGTAGTAGGTGGAGGTGTCTTTTTGTTTGACAGATAAACAGTGGGGAGAGCACTGTTACCATTTTGTAGACAAGACTAGGAAAGCAAATGCCTTGCTAGAAAGAGAGTCCTCGTGATGGAGAACTGTATTGCCCAAGTTCTGGGTGAGGTATTGGAAGTCTCCCAGGATATCTGGATTCCTTGTTTTGGTGTTCCATTGTTAAGATTCCATTAATTATTCATGCAGAATTCCCACTGAATTTAGATTTCTATTGAGTGAGGGCATAATTAGAATCAGACCAGTTGCTTATTTGTCATATTATTTATGTGTGACCAGGAGCAAAGTTGTGCGCCTTTTTTTTTTTTTTTTTTTTCGGTACGCGGGCCTCTCACTGTTGTGGCCTCTCCCGTTGCAGAGCACAGGCTCCAGACATGCAGGCTCAGCGGCCATGGCTCACGGGTCCAGCCGCTTTGCGGCATGTGGGATCTTCCCGCACCAGGGCACGAACCCGTGTCGCCTGAATCAGCAGGCGGACTCTCAACCGCTGTGCCACCGGGGAAGCCCTATGTGCCTTTTTATAGTAGAGTCCATAAATCAATAAACACTATGTAGTATTCCAGAGAATATGAAGTTATATTTGTGAAGGTCTGTTTTCTTATGCTGAGTGCTTATATATTTTTGTGCTGGACTTTCAGATTGAGCAGAAATTAATTACAGTTATGTTTTCCCCAATGCATCTTCCTGCAGGAGAAAAAAGCCATAGTCAAGGGAAACTGAGGCATTGGCAGAACTTTATTATTTCCAGTTCTCACACTGCAGTAGTGACATGGCAAAAGTATGCCCTTTCCTTAAGAATTCCAAGCAGTATTTCACTACTGCTATGAGATTGTACTTTGAACACCCTTGGTTTACTAGCGGGTCCTAAATATCTGATCCATGGTGTGGCAAAATTGTTCACCCTTTTCTGAAAAGGAATATTTTATCTAAGTTTATGCTTTTGAATCTACATATCAAAATGAATACTTTTCTTCAAGGTGCCATTTCTGGGAACAAGGTCATTAAACTTCAATTGAGAGAGTCGGTCTTATTATTTTCGTGGTAATACTTGGCAAGATGGTCTTTGGAAAATAAATGTAATTGTTCTGTGTACTGGCTTAGGGAAAAACAAACAGTAAAAGCTAAAAGAAAATATTAGGTAATCATTTAACTCTTGTAAAAGGAAGAAGATGTTAACTTCAAAGGTAAATGGACTTATCAGATACCTACTGAGATAGAAAACAAATGTAAGAAGATTAATGCTAAGTATCAACAGAAACTTTTTCTTTTAGATTCCAAGCACCAGAGCCTACCCAAACTAAAAAGCCTTCAGCTCTGCGAGTCACTACTGCATTTTTGCTTAAATATGTCAGAAGTGGGCACAGGAAATAAGAGTTGGCAGTTTTCCCACGTGCTATAGAAAGACGGAAGCCCATCATGAATGAGAGCACACAAACACTACATTTGCCATCTGCATAGCTTCCAAAGCTCTTGTATTTTAGAGCAGTAGCCTGCCAGAATCCCAGCAAGCCAAAACCAGAATAAAACCCCCAATCTGAAAGAGAGAATATGGCAAATAATAAAATCATCCAGACAGCAGGGAAGTAAAATTGCAGAAAATCAGCCTGAAACAACAAACCTGTCAAGCAGTGTTGAGAGAGCTAGGAAATGCCTACAAAAGCGGATTTGAAAGAAAACTGAAGGCTGAGGATACTACAAACCATTGTTCAGTTGAAAGGTTTTGCAAAGCAAGTATGCTGGCTGGTAATAAAATATTAAGCCTTTCCAGAAAATTCTTACTTCTTCCTCGTTTTTAATATTTTAGCTATCTTTGTTTGAGGTAAAGCAAACTTTGTCTTTGAACTGTTGGGTCCCATTTTATTTTGATAATAGAATGGACTTCTGAGAGAGATTAAAAATAAGTCAGGGTTTAATAGCTCTTAATTTGTCTTTTGGGATATATTAAAAGTTAGAAACCAAATAAACACAGCTTTGCAACATTTACAGCTAATAAACTTCAGGACGTTTTTAAGCAGTTGCTAAGGTGATTTTGACTTTGATTTTTCATCGGTTAGTAGTGCACCTCTAGCAATCAAAATGTATCAAGCTCTTCCAATATATATTAATAAATCAATCAGGAAGAAACAGGTATATATAGAATTTTTTTGGAAGTGACCTAAGCTTCATCTAAGGAATGAAAAGGAAAATTTAAATGAATTCTAGTTTTAGGCTGTAGACCACCTCTATTCTCACTCCTCCCCCCACATTCTCAATCGTATCCTAAGAGCAATATTGAAGGTCTCTTCCATTTTCCTAAAAAATAGAAGATAAAAGCATGATAGTAAGGTATTTGCCAAACAGATTAAAAATGTGTGTGTATATATCTTTAATTAAATACTCAGTTTATGCAGTCTTTTCCTACTCGCTGGCTGAGGCATTTCTTTTCTCCAAATCCAGTTAAAGATGATAAGGGACAATTAGGTTTTCTGTCCGGTTGATAATTGCACTGCAGGGCAGTGTTCTGCAGAAATTATCCTTATTAATGGTCATCTAGAATGGGAAGTGCCTCCATGTTATATCACTAGCCCCTGAGATCTGGACATCCCTCCTGCTCAGTGCTCAAAGCCTATAGACAAGCCTTGTTCTCTTAGGTCCCGAGAAATGCTCAAGACATATAGAGATTGGGCACACACTAGACTCAAAGTGCTTTGAGATTGGAGGAGGTGAGTAAGCTTTGCAAGACTAGGAAACACAGTGGTGTTTCTAGTTTAGCATTCTTAAGAAGGAGGGCTTTATCTGTTAGCGCATCAAGAAACATGAAAATAAGGAGTGGGGAGAAATGCATTGTTAGGGACAAAGAGAATGTCAAAGAGAAGAAAGCTATGAGGAGCTATTACTTTACTTTGGCCTCCTAGATCTTCACCAGGCAAGAGAGAGGGGGATTCATCCTTTTCCTGGGCACTTTTGCTCCAGGAAGGGGAAACAGAATGGGGTATTTCTGCTCCTGAGTATATATATTCAAGGTGTCTAGGGTCTATGTAGGAAACTGGAGGAGCAAGACAGTTGAGTCTGGACTTTTCTCTAGGGACGGTGGCAACTCCTTCAAGATAGAAGCATCTCTTAGCTGTTTTTCCAAGCAGCCCTCTGCTGGCTCCTACTTGCACCAGAAAAATCCTTGTTTCAAACCAGATTAGTGGAGAACAGGGACCCGCAGTTTGGTCCCAGTGAGAATGAACTTAGGGTACCCTATGGAGTACCGAGGAGAGCAGAAATCAAGAGGCTGGCAAGATTACTTCAGATCAACTTGGCAGCTCACTGTTTCCCAACTCAGTCCAAGAGCCCAACAGGCTCCTTACAAGCAGAGACTATATCTTAGACCCCTTTGTATCACTGGTTTTAATATGTTCTTTGATACACAGTGAGTGCTCAATAAATGTTTTTTTGAATAAATGAATATCCCAGTATAATGTGGCTCTGAAGTTATTTAAACTAGGCTTGAAGGCTGACTCTGCTATTTATTAGGTGTGTAACCTTGGACAAGTTAATTAATCTCTCTGAACCTCAGTTACTACATCTACAAAATTATAATAGTCATACCTAGATTGCTGTGAATATGAAACAAGTGTCTATTGAAAATATCTAGCACGATGTCTCTACTTTTCTCTCTTCCATCATTTCTTCCCTGTGCTCACTCCTTTCCTTGAACTATCTTTAAGTTTTGCTTTTTTATTCATTTGCCAAGACTGATCTCAAGCATGGTTTTCTCTGTGAAGATTTTCTCCTTCCCTGCTTTTTCCCTTTCTTCCCAATTAAGCGGGTATAAACTTTCCTTTAAGTCCATGTACTATTTTATTTGCTTTGTAATCATAATTCAAAGTCAGTGTGGTTGTGTTTTATTCAATGACTCATATTTGTGGGATGGGTTGTACTTTTTCTTATTAAAATATCTTTTCCATATGAAAAATACATCAGCAAAAATAACAAAGAAAAACCATTATGGAGAAGAAAAGTTTAATCTGGAAAAGTGTTCTGTGTAGTTGGGAATCTGTGCACCCTTAGTAAGTCGGTTTGCTATCTGAGATGAACTAGTACAGCGATCAATTTAAAAGGGTTGGCATTAATAATTATTTTTTTTTCTGATGCCCACCTAGAACTTATATTAATGAGTCTTTGTACTGTGTATCATTTGACAGTGACAAGAAACAAGATTCTTTATGAAACAATGTTATTCAAATTGTGCAAATTAGAAGAATAGATGAAGTTTCTAGTCCAATGGATGAGTCAACCTGATCATCCTTTTTTGGCGAGTCCTGAGTATGGTTTAAGATGATATTCTAACAGCTTTTCTAATGGAGTATCTTTTGATATTGAGAAAGAAAATGAGAAGTAAAGAATTATGGATAATAAAGTCAAAGTCTAACTAAAACTCCTTAGTTGACATAGTCCTTACAAATGGCCTAATTAATTGCCTACAATTGTTTTACAGGCAAGGAGTCAGATCCAGAGAAGAGACTTCTTTGAATCGCAAAACTGGTAAGTAGCAAAGAACAGAAGAGATTGCAGTTCTGGCTCTCTTTTCCCACCACCACCAGATACTATATTTATTTCTACTTGTTTAACTAATTTTCTCACTTGGAAAGCCATTATTCCTACCTATGTTTTAAGCTGTGTCCATCTGATGTCAAGACAAAAGGCTGAAGAGTAGAATATTCAGATAACTCTGTTTGTTATTAGGGAAGCATATAGTTAATCATGGTTAATTGAATGGCTTTCCCTTTCTTAAAATATTACTTTGGGTAGGGGAGTAATAGATTCAGCATTCTCAGCTCCAAAGCACGTCCACAAGGAAGAATCCGAGGAGGTAAGACATTTGTGTTAATTCCTTCTTTTATGGTATGCTCATTGTAAAGATGGTTGTTACTCCATCTTGCAATAGAAATGTGAGGACTGTTGAGTATTTAAATTGCAAATAAGATATTTTAAAATCCATTTTCTAAAATACTGCATAATTCAGAGTTGTTACTGTACTCCTATGGGGAAGAGAATCTGAGCATTTCTTTATTAGCTTTAGTTTCCAGTAATCAGTAATTACATAATAAAGAGGTAAAATTGGGTGTTTAGCACAAATATGTAACTACCACATTCCTGTATTATAATCAGCCCTTGACTGTGATTACCAGTGGAGGGGGAAGTTTGAATACCATCTCTCTGGGACTCCCTGGAAATCCCAGCTGAGAAGAACCTCGAACATTCACTTCTACTCTTGTTTCTCTCTTTCTGATGTGATAGTGAAAGTGATATATTAACTTCTTATTGTGAATAATTCCACTGCAGAATTATTTGAATTCAATAAGCTACGTCCTTGGCTACAATGAATATTCTCACTCTAGTTTGTGCAAAATGAGCAGACATTTACCTTCTTCTCTCCATTATGTAACTGAAATGTTCAAAAGTACCCCCCCAAGATTGGACACTGACTGAATGTTTGATAATATTATGAATTGAGGTATGTTTTTTAGAAGTGATAATGGTATTGTGGTTATGTTTTGTTAAAAACAAGACAACATGCCCCAAATGGAGTTGCTTGTGCTAAATCCTATGTCACCAAACTGACGCTTAATTATAGTTTTGGCTGTCTCAGAAATGGAGTCATAGGTCGGGAATCACCTCATCAGCACTAGTTAGGTAATTGGCCTGATAGACCCCGTCATCCCCTAAAGGAAGTGATCTTGCCATAACCAATCTGCTTTTATGCGTAGTGTAACTTCCTTGTTCCTGCTCCTTTCTGCCCATAAAAGTGTTTCATTTTGTACAGTTCCTGGGAGCTCCTTTCTATATGCTAGATTAAATGCTGCCTGATTCATGTTTTACTGAATAAAGCCAATATGATCTTTAAAATTTACTAAGTTGAACTCTGTTTTTTTAAACAGTTTTTTTAAAAAATAGTCCTTAATATTTAGAGGTATGTACAGAAGTATTTATGGGTGACATAATATGACGTCTGTAATTTGCTTCAAAATAACTATGTAGGGGGGTAATTGGGAAATGTGTGAAACAAGACTGGCTAAAAGTTGGCAATTGTTGAAGAAGGACAGTCATTATAATTTTCTCTTTACTTTTGCTAATGCTTGAAAATTTTCAAATAAAAAATTCCAAAAAATAGGTAAAATAATTTTTTTTTCTTGCTTTAGAAAAGGCTGCCAACATGGTTGGTCAGACTCTACCAGTTAATACATTATAGGGTCATGAATTAAAAAACTCATGTAACTCTAATAAAGTATCAATGCAAAAAAAACAGGTTGGGGGTGGGAGAGATATCTAACAAAACAACAATGAAACCTCCCTATTAATTCTTGACACATGTTAACTTTGTTATTATTGATAACATGAGGGCATATATCATTTCAATTTAATAAGAAGGTATATGACACTTTCTACATGCCTTGTTAAATGCTGGGAATATAAAGGTGATTAGACATCATCTATAACTATATAACGTGTTTTAAGTGGTATAATATAGGTTAGAATAAAATGCTGTGGGAAACCAAATGAAAGAACAGTTATTCTTCAGGGGTTGAGAATAAGGACCATGAAAAGGTGACAACTGAGGTAGATTTTGAATGTGTTTGCTGTGTAGGAAAGGATTCTGTTTCTAAATAGGTTTATCAAGCACTATTTAATTTGTGTTTCTCTATAAGGATATTTCCTGAGGGGGCATTCTTCCCCGTGTTCAGTGGCTCTAGGTAGTCTCCATTAAACCACCATTGATAGGGGCTGTAGGCCACTCATGCATTTATTCATTTGATCAGGATGATTCCCTTAGGAGAAATAGGTAGATGAAAGGGGGAAAATGACCCAGTAAGAAACTGAGAGGGTGATATGTTAATGACAGTGTCATGGAAGAGAATCCCTAATTGATAAACTGTCTTACCCAGCTTTTATAGTACTTCACTCTTGATCTAGCATCCTCAAGGTTCACTCCTGGGGATACTCTCCTGGTTCCTGTTGCTAGATACAGGTTAGATCCTACAGATCTTTCAACATGTAATCCTCTCCTTCTTTGGTACGCCCAGCATTTCTGATTTGGGCCATGCTGTGACTTTACCCTATTTATGGATCTGATGGCCAGGGGGAAGGAGGGACAAATCCTGCAGAGGGCAAGCCTTGCCTTAGGAACAACCTTGCTTCATTTGAGATATTTATGTCGTCTTCAAGCAAGGGTGGGGTTGAGGGGAGAGGACTTTATCTTCTAACAAGAGGTGAAAGCTAGTTCACTTCAGCATGAACAGAGGGTTCAGGTGAATCTGCAGTTTGTTTCTTAAGTGCATCTTCTCAAATAACCCTTTCCGAATTTTCCCATTCCTTTATTTTCGGGACTCTCAGAGCCCTCAAAAGAAAAAGAGTGAGAGAAGTTAGGAAAGGACATGGCAAGGAGCTAAACACATATGTAGTTTCCTTTGGATTCTAGCTTTAGCCAGATCCTTTGGGGGAGCAAAAAGGCCAGAGGCTGGCTGTGGACTGCCCTGGGCTGAGTGAAGTAGCTTGTTGGCTCCCATTTAGTCAGGGTGAAACTCTGGATAAAAGGCAGCTGTGAGCTGTGAGCAACCAACATCTATAGCAGCTGAGGGATGGGTGTGCTGGCCTGGTAAAGGGAATCTGGTTGGGCAAAACATCACCCATGTAGATGCAAAATAAATCAGTCGATCTAAGAACAAAATGGAAAATTATATTAGAGCCAAACTGAGGATTATAACCTGGGAATTGCCTTTCATAAAGCTGTGAGAACCGTTCTGCCCCTTAGAGGTGAAAGCACAGTTATATAAGTTTTCGAAACAGAGGGCTGTACATTATTGACAGTTTCCACAATCCAGATCCACACATACAAAGCAAGTGGTGGGTCATGGGTCATCGTGGAAGGAAGGCTATCTCCTAAGGAGATCTGGTTAGTGCAGATGCACAATATGCACTAAAGGGAAGGCAGGAGTCCCAAATGGGCAAAGAAAAACTTTAAATTTTTCTTGTTTTGCCATAAAATATGAATTTTATTTCATCACCCACTAAAAACCTCATTCTAGCCTTCATTTTTTCCTGCTCCTATTCTTTCCATTGCTCAAATTATTTTATATAGTTCTTTAGAAAATTTTGGTCTATTCCTATTTATTCTTCAGTAAAGACAGAAGAAACATCTACCATCTGCTAGACACTGTTCTAAGCAATGGGGATACACTAATCCAGATACGGTCCTTGCCCTTATGAAACATGAATTCTAGTGGCCCGTGAAGATACTAAACACATTAATTTCAGATAGTTATACATAGCAGTAAGAAAATAAAATAGACATTATGATAGTGATTGCGGTTTGTTTAATGAAGATGCAGTTTTATATGGTTTATTGGTTTATAAACCAATCTTTCAGAAGTCTAGTCATCAGAAGTAGACATGATAGAGGGTGGATGAATAAAGAACAGAATAGCGGTGGAGAGAGCAAATCTGTATGGGAAGCAGAGGTCTGCGGGAGATTGGTGTGTCTATATTCCAGTGTATTGAATATATCTGAAATTCTTTAAAGACGATTGCTGAGTAGTGTCCTAATTTGATATTTATCAGTTAGCAAGACAT
Organism: Mesoplodon densirostris; assembly: GCF_025265405.1. NCBI lineage: Eukaryota > Metazoa > Chordata > Mammalia > Artiodactyla > Ziphiidae > Mesoplodon > Mesoplodon densirostris. The sequence goes on along the minus strand of NC_082663.1, from coordinate 99,153,832 downwards.
GAGAGAACTTGCAAATGTGGTAGAGAATTTACTTTTGTTTTCCTCGGAAGTAGTGAGAAGCTACTGAAGTTCTTTAAGCAGTAAATAGGTTGTTATAAATCTATTCAGGGAGAGAGTCTATGTTTATACAAATGTTTCTGTATACATGTTTATATGTAGGTATTTGTGTATGTACTTTGAAATAGATAAGTATAGGTATACATATATATATATATATTTTAAAATTAGACTAATACACTCTACTTTGTTTTTTATGTAGTACATTAGTAGATAATTCTGCCTTCCTCTTCTTTTTTAGATTAGATGGTATTCTGTTATGGATGTAATTTACTTAACTTATTCACAAGGATAGATATTTACATTATTTCTAACCCTTTGCTAATATAAAGAGTTCTGCCATAAATATTTTTGACCATGTGCATTTGTATACCTATGTAAGTATATTTGTGGGATACATTCCTAGAAATTGAATGTAGTATCAAATCTTAAATTCCCCAGATTTTGCCAAACAGCCCTCCATAGAGTTTGTATCAATTTATGCTCCCACCCACAGGATATGATTGCCTTTTTTTCCTCATCTCTTATCCAAACACTGTTACCTTCAGACTTCTTGATGTTGATGATCAGACTTTTCCAATCTGAATTGGATGTGTGATATACCATTTGAATTTGAATTTGATTATTATGAGTGAGTTTGAGTATATATATATATATATATATATATAGGCTTAAAAGTTATTGGATTGCAGAAGGGGTATATTTGAGAGATATTTAGAAGGTAAAATAAAAATATCAAAGGAGTTAATGAGAGGGTCAGGCTTGCATCCCATAGCTCCAAAATTATAAACCAATGAAAGTTACATTCCTAAAGTTTTCCCAGGATTCAGCTCAAAGGCTACCTTCAGTATGATAACTTCCCTGACTGCTCCAGAAAGGTGAATCGCTCCTCTTGTGCTCCATTAACCTTCTGCACATATATCTGCTCAAGTCCTTACTACACTATGTGTGTGTTTTTTTTACAAATTATTTGTTTCAAAGTCTTACACACTTGTAGCAAAAATCCAAACAATATAGGAATGCCTACTGTAACCAGATATGTTTCCATTTTGTTCTTTTAAGCCTACCTCTCAAAGGGAATTTCTTAGGGACTGACTTGTACAAATCCCCAAATTTCCATTATTATATTCTTTGCTTATAAAAGTATAAAATACATTTATGCATATAGTTAAAAACAATGTCATGATCAAATAATTTATATATAAACTTGTATTTTTTTCAACAATAGTAATCTTTTTTCCCAGTTGATACATACAAATCTGTCTAATCCTCTTTAAGAGCTCAGAGAATTTTTTAAATGGATATGACCTAATTAATCAAAATATTTCTTTATAAATGGGTACTTCAGACTGTCCCCAGTTTTTTCCTATTACTTATAATGCTACTATAAATCTATGTATATCTGTCTATCTGTCTATCCATACATCTATCCATCCATCTACCTATCTTGAAGTACTTGTACTTTCATTTCAGTTGGATACTTTCCCAGAGTAGGTTTTTGGTGCAAAGGGTAGGCAATTTTAAAGTTTAATAGATATTTCCAGATTACTTTTTCCAAAAATTTGTCATAATTTATAAGCTTAATAAGAGTGTCTGGGAGAAAATATTTTCCTATGCCTTTACCAGGGCTGAATGCTTTGTCTTTAAAGATCTTGTCAAATTATTGGACAAAAGTTTGGTACTTAACTTGTTTTTATAATTTGCTTATTTCTCTATTACTGAGATTGTGATTCTTTAGCATTTTATGATATGTAAAACACCTTTTCATAGCATTTGTCCATTTTTATAGTGGGTAGCTTATCCATTTTAGAGCTTTGTTGTTTATTGGGGATATTGTAGGTTTTTAAAGTGTTTTCCTCTAATCTTTTATTTATCTTTTGACTTTGCTTATGGGGTCTATGGCCTTATATATATATTTTTTTCTTCATGGAGAGGTATCTACATTTTCTTTTTTGGCTTATGAGTATCTACTGTTATTTAAGATCTCCTGAAGTGTAAGGTTATAAAATATTCTCCTAGATTTATTTTAAAAGTTTTATATTTTTCCTTTTATATGTAGTTCTTTGATGCACCTGTAGTGAAAAATTTGATATGGTGTATTAATATTAAATTTTTCTGGCTAATGATGGATTTTATAAAAAAATAATCCCTGAGTTCTAAGAATGAGGAAACCAAGGCTTACAGAAGCCAAGGGACTTGACCAAAATTACCCAAATTAGTTGCTTATGTTGTTTATTGTTAATATGGCGATGCTTAGTAATTACACCATAGACAGGAGGGTTTCCCACTGTGGAGATGTCCAAGAAGGAAAAGCACACATGTTTCAGAACAGGATCAAGTGTCAGTGTTCCTAGCCAAGACAATCTCAAGTTTCCTTATGAGAAAAAGGGAATCCAAAAGATTCAGAGAAAGGAGGAAGTGGTGCTGGTGATGAGCTAACCATCTTGGCTAAGTAGAAGTGGCACCAGCCTCAGGTCATCTGAATTAAATGCACACACACACATGTACGCACACACGCAGTAGTTCTGTATACTACAGGGAGAGCTATACCCCATATAGGTATCTGGGATCTTGCTCTGGCTCCATCGTAAACAATCTCTCACTTAGCTTCAATGGGTCTGAGTTTACTTATTGCATAGAATTATTTCACTTTCTGTAGTGCCAGAATCCCTATCCCTCATATTAAAAAAAAAAAAAACTTCATGAAAGAACTACACTTACATACATTTTACAGGTGAGAAAACTGCATCTTTGGTTAACCCAAGGTCATTTAACCCATGAGTAGCAGAGTGAGTTTGTCTCCCCAGTTGTGTCTGACTCTTCAAGGCCACAATCTTTCTAGTTCTAATACATTCAGTTAGTAGATGAAATAAACTGCACTGCCATTATCTGTATGTGAGCAGAAGTCCCTTGGCTTTATCAACCTCTTTAGATTCTTCAGCACTTTGCTACATAGTAGCTTTTTCATGGTTCAAATGCCTGCAGATGTGATGATCTTCCAGGTTTCTCTGCTTACAGTCTCGGGAGACTGGCAACTGCAGCAAATTGAATTACTGTTGAGATGTTGGAAACTAAAGGAAATAATGGTTTCTTAGCACATACCTTCCTAAAAGTAATTCCTCTCCCTCCTTGTAATTAAAGCAGATAGTAGAATAGTCATAGATGGCTGAGAAGGTTGGGGATCACTACATATCACCACAGCAATTGGAGCCCAAAGCAGCCATCATCAGCCTCAAAGTACTGAATCTACAGATGCCTTCAGCAGAGACTTTCTCCTGTTTTTAGTATGTAGTGCGGAAGGGAGAATCCAAATGCATAAAACATCATATGGCCATTTTGGTTCTAAGACTTAATTTTGTAGTTAGTAAAACAATGAATCGTGAAGTACTGGCAGTTTTTCATATAGTTGCATCAGAGTTTCACTCTGCCTTGGGATGTAGCAACACCTTTCCTCTGCACTTTTTGTGAACTGCATAATTGTGGTAAGTATTCCTAGTAGAAAACTCTATCAAAAGATGTAAGCTGCCATCATACTGTACTGTGAAATGCTGTGATTTAAAATGGCAGCTGAAGGATCATCAGTCATTTGTCCCAATGGGCACACTGAAATAAATGAATATACTGAATTTCTTTAGATGAGAGCTGTGGCTTTGTTGTCCTCAGACATGTGGCTCAAGCATCAGTGTCAAATCCTGCTCAGCTGAATTCTGCTTAATCAGAGATTAGCCGCTTGTTTTGATTTTGAGTAATTAAGTAGAAAACCTGAAAGGCTGATTAGTATTTTGTCTTAATTCTGAATATGGGACAGGAGATATTCATTCTAAAGTGTTCAGATATATTTATTTAAAGTAATTTTATTTATCTCAAAAGTATTTGTAGATAACGTTGTCTGTCCCAGACTCTCTCCAACAGCTTGCCTAGCATTCAATCTTTTTGTTTCTATTCGCATCACAAAGATGCTAAAAACTGCAATAAGCAAATCCTATGTAACGGCAAATGTGTAAGTTTTTAATTTTATGCTTGCTGTCACTCACCCCAATTTCTCTTCTCACTGTTCCTTCTGTTAGAAGCCTATGTCCTGATTAAAAATTTGTAGGTGACAGATCCTCTGATTTCCTAGGATGGAGAAAACCAAGTTAGGTATAATTGTTTTTCTACTGAAAGTTCTCTCTGTTTACAGACAAACTTTCATCTAATGAACTTGTAAAATACCAAGAAAAATTAACTATTCTCTGGAAAAAGATTCTGAGGCAGGTGGTATTGGTGGAAGGCTTGGGCAAGTGTCCCGTGATACCAGCTGGGGTCAATGGTAGAGGTGTCAGGGATGCCCAAAGCTCACATGGTCTCATAGTCTTACGGAGAGGAGCACTTGGGCCTATGTGCTGGATATATCCAGCTCTTGTTACACTCCATTTCTTTATAGGATGGGCATAAAGAGGAGGTCTTTGTAAGCATGAGAATAGTCTTGCAAACCAAGACAGGGGCCTTGCAGATGGAGTTTGCTTCCAGCACCTGGAGACCTTGTGGAAAGTTGAGTCCATGGGCAGTCTCTCCTGCTGCAGCTTCTTGCCAGACAACCAGGAAAGAGCCACTGAGGCCATCTTGTGGTCCTCCCTCTCTCCACACAGTGACAACATAATTCTCATTTAGTAAGAAAAGATAATTAAGAAACCAGTTCCTGTCCTGGGTGGTTAAGGAAAACTCACAATATATGGAAGTGTATCTTGAGCTACTTAATGCCTTGAACCTTTTCTCCCTGTTAGCCGTATTTTCTCTCTACCTCGTGCAGTATGTGCCAGTGATTTTAACTCAACTCCACACTAAAACAATCAAATGGGTTTCTTTAAAAGTATGTAAATTTATGGCTTCCATGTATGAGTATACACAAAAGGCCTACTCTTTCTCAATACACTCGAGTAATTCTCATTAATATCAACAGGGTTTGTGAATGCATATCAAGGAAAAGTAAAATGCATTTGGAAACCCTTTAATGGATCATTCACACAAAAACACTGTTTTGTTATATATATTATAACATGATGAAATTTGTTCTTGTTTCTCTAAGTTGAGGCAATATGCGTCAGTGTTCATTTCTTTAAATGTCATGATTGTACACTTTCTGCATTGGAAAAATTAATCAGAGATGTAGATGTAGCCAAAAATTAATTTCAGGCCAAGTTTCATGGTGTAAGAAGAGTCCCCGACTGATGGCATTTTCATTGCTGTGGTCGTGGGCATGACTTTTTCAAAGACTGCAGTTTTGAAATTGACAATGCAGCTTCATAATCCTTTTTTCAGGCAGGAAACACCCACTTAAAATAGTTTTCTTTTTTCTCTGAATTCCCGTGGGCAGATAATTTTCACAATCAAGTTGCATAGAAACACTTCATTCATCAAAGATAACATCTGAGATGTATCAATGAAACATTCATGACCTCTGCTTTTCTGAGCAGTAAGCATTGCCTTTGAAACTGCCCAATTCTTTCCTTTGAAAAAAATCAAAAAACAGCACCTGCATGGAGAGGTGTGTGCGTGTGTGTGTGTGTGTGTGTGTGTGTGTCTGTCTCTACATGTAATTGTAATGAGAAGTCATGCAGTGATGGCTTGGAATCCTTGAGTGCAGTGGCCATGTCTGTTCAATCAGTAGTGTAGTCTTGATGCCTACCACTGGGCGTGGCATGGAGTAAGCACCTATGAAAATTTGGAAGATACATTTGCAAATGGTGTTCTTGAACCCTTCAGGCTCTATGGATAGGCAATGTCAGCCTACCTGTCAATTCACCAGTTTATATTAATAGGTGAGAGTCACAGTGTTGTCTTTATAAGTCTGATTTTCCAAGAATATCCTGCTGTGGTCAAGACAAATGTGTAAATGTTTGTCTTATGGATTTTATGTTGTTTACATTCCTGTTTATTAGAAGTGATACTGTAAAAATTGAATGATGACAGACCTTGTTATTTTGACATTATACTAAGAATGTTTGGTTAAAAGCAGAAGAAGAACTTGAGTGGAAAATGTTTTAATATTCAGACAATATGTTGCAATTTATTTTAAAGAGTACTCATAAAAGCATCATCAATAATTTTATGTAAAATGAACATGGAGATCGTTTACAATGTAGCTGTTTATCAATTAAAGTCCATGCAAGTGTAGCTGGAGCCAGCTACCTGATACACAGTGATGTCTTTGCTCTTCTTTTCCAGTGGGAAAAATCTATTAGAAATTCTACTTGTGATAGAAAAATACCAGCAGCACTCACTGACTAGAGAGGTTGCATAAGGATTGGGGAATCTGGGTGTTTTCATTTCTACCCTAGTTCGAACATATTCAGAACTGCCTGTCTCTGCTTTGGAAACATGCTTTATGAGATCTTGACATTTTACAGTCTCAGAAGTTTCCTTAAGTACTTGCACAGAACTTTTTATTCAGATTTGGGAGAAAGAATATGCAGATTTATTTTACTATTGTAAAAGTTAGAATATAGGAAAACAGCAATTTAAGAAAGAACACACATTAGATATGTATAGTATTCTATTTCTCTGATTCCTTTTTTTAAGTAGACCCAAATTAGTATGGAAAACATGCAACTTAATTCCCTTTTTATTGCGTTAAATATAAGAAATCATTATACAGTAGGAGATTAGGGGAACATTTTATGTAAGTTATATAAGATTAAAGAATGCTTCCTATAAGGAGATTTTGGGTTTTAAATGCCTGATTTCCTCCTGAATATTTCTGTCTTTTCATAAATGCACATTTTTCTAGAAACACATGGATAAGATTTTGGTCACAACCGAAGTTGTTTTTAAATACAGATGAGGAGAGACTGTTTAATTTGGAATTTGAAGTTTTTTGGCTTGTTTTGTTTGCTTGTGTTGAGTCAGTTTTTCTTAGACTAAGTTAGGACTGAGGAAAAAGTAGATACGTTCCCATATGACCCTTCAGTAATCCTGCAGAATTGAAAGCTCCAGCAACTTTTATAGTGGTTCTGAATGATTTCTCATAGAGCAGGAAGTCATCGTGAACCTAAGCATGTGAAAAAGTCTTCTAATTATGACCGTGTCAGGCTCTGAAAAGCTATAAATCCACTTTTAAAGTTCATTTATTCCTATGAATAGTGACTAAAATGAACTTCTCCGTGCTGGTTCTCCATGAGTTACATTCAGTACTCATGCCTTCAATAAACATTTTTTGAGCATCTACTCTGAACTTGGTACAGTCATGGCCATTGAGGACACAGCAATAAAAGTATAGAAAGAGATATATCTTTAATGTTAGGAAATGAGAATGACTATAAATAAAAATAAAATATGGAATGACCTAAAGAATGATAGGGGCTGTAGTTTTACATTTGGTGGTCAGGAAAGAGTTCTCCGAGGAGGTGATATTTGAACAAAAACTTGAGTGAGGTGATGAATAAAGTTAGGGTGTGAACTGTGTATATATCTGGAGGATTAATGTTCCAGAGAACGGAAACCATGGGTGTGAACAGCTTAAGGCATGGGTGTGTTTGGTGCATTGAATGGCCGTGAGGGAAGGGGAAAAGGTATGAAAATGAAGTCAGAGCTGTAGTCAGGCTCTGTATCATGTAGGTCCTTCTAGGCATGGTGAGGGCTTAGGATTCTAAGTGTTATCACTCTGGCTGCTGAGTTTAGGAATGTAAAAGTACAAGCACAGACTTTATTTAGGAGGCTAATGTACATCTCAACTAGAGATGGTAGTGGGTTAGACTGATGGGATAATGGTGAAATTGGTAAGAAGTAATTAGATTTTGTTGGTAGATTGGATGTGGGTTAGAGATTGGCAACTGACAATAGTCTGAGAATTTCCATCTCAATATTTTCAAGCTGAGTATTTTCAGATGTTGTTATTCTTGAGCCAATATATATTTTTAGGCTTTAAAAGTATATAATAGAGTAGTTTTGTCTGCTCTGAAAAATCTATTAAGCTTGGTCAACACCCCCAGATGATCTCTGCTGTTCTTTGACCTTCGCCACGTGGCCTGCTCTTCCTTAGAGCCGCAGCCTTCTCTTAAATTATCATTAAGCTAATAGGTGCTCAAATGGACCTTTATCTTCTAGCTCTACTCAAAATCCAGTTCACAAATCATATTCCTTTATTGCTGACTCATCCTTCATTCTTCATTAATTAACTCATTCAACAAATATTTATCCCTCTAATAAATATTTATAGAGTATCTACTTACTGTGTGCTAGGTATCTAGGACTAAGCAAAACAGACAGAATTTCACCCTCAGGCAAATTACTTCCAAAGGAAGGAGAGAGAAACCAAATAGATGAGTAAATGTATGTCGTTTACCATGTGCTGGTAAGCACTGTGGAGAAGACTAAAGCAAGGAGGTGGAGAGGATACACTGAGTTAGACGGTGAAGAAAGGAGTATTATGGTTTTGACTGAATGTCAAGGCCTCTTTGAAAAGACGATATCAGAGGAAAAAGGGAACAAGCCATGTGTGTATGTGGAACAAAACTGGTCCACGGAAAGGAAATCTCATGTGCAAAGGCACAGAGGTGGGAGTGTGCCTATTGAGTTCTTGGAATTAGTTAGGACACCAGTGTGGCGAAACAGCTTGAGCAAGAGGAAGCTGAGTACTAGGTGGGGCAAGAAGTTCCAGATGGGGCAGCTGGGGCTGGGGGGCAGTTATTAGATCTTTGAATGAGAAAAGGAGACACCGGAAGATTTTGAGTACGGGAGTGACGTGTTATTGTGTTGGGATCAGTCTGTTGCTGTGTTCAGAATGAGAATGGAGGGTGGAGGTAAACACAGAAGAAGACAGATTGGGAGGTTGTGGCATTATTGCCATTACTGGTGGCACAGGCACAGTGCCTCATACTTGTTCACAGATGTGCTTGCTGTCCTTAAGAGTCATTCTCACTACTGAAAGATTTATCCCCATATACATGGAAGGTATTTGCTATTTTTTCACCAGCTCTCTTTCCTGTCGAGATTGTAAGCCTCCTCTTAGTAGAACTTTACATCATCTGAGTATGTCTTTTTTGTTTTGTTTTACTAAGAGTTACAAAGGACAGGACAAATAATGCTTGCAACACATCTCAAGACTAAGCCAAGCACTGTGAGTAGTATTCTGTAGATAAGGACCAATGTACAAATCTATGAAGATTCTGAAATTACAGGCACTAATGCTAATACCATCTCTAGGAAGTGGGCAGATTGACCTGCTTTTTTGATAGAGTAAAATGAATATAATTTGGTTGCTATCTATGAAAATGTAGAAGTTGACAATTTAAGTAGAGCAGTCCCCGTCTGTATTCTCATTAATCCACAAGTATATAATTATACCTATATATGGTTTTTACAGATATGTTCACTGTGAAGTTTATTTGTCATCCCTAGATATTATAGCTCACCACTTTAAACAAATGGACTGTATGGTAGTTCTTTATAATCACTCAACAGTAGCCAGATTTCTCAAGCCTCATTTCATGTTGTGTTCCTACATGTCTGACTGAAGGGTTTGTGTCAAGCTTCTCTACTAAGGAACAGCGAAAGCTAAAAACATAACAGTGGGAAGTTCTTTTGCTTACTTTCAGAGGATTGTTTATCTGAAGATAAAAGAATAGAAGTACATTCGTAAGCAACTTTGGGGCTATTATTTTTTTGCAAGAAAAACGTACCTATAGCATATAGTATAGAAGGAAGGGTTAGAAATTCAACATGTACAAAAAAAAAATCTCTAGGAAATAAAAGACACCACCAAAAGATATAGCCCAATTTTCACATCCACTGGATAGTATAAGGAATATGTCATGTGTGCTCAGGAATGACAGAGACTAGACGACCTCATTGTTCCAAGAATCCAGCCTAACTGTAAGTGGGCAGTCAGAGTACTACTGACAAGCTCATTCCTCCTAAGCTCAGTGCTTCCAAACTGCAGTGGATTTAGCAACCCCCTTCCCTGGACATAGGGGAGCTGCCCTTTGTCTTGGCTCTCTTTTGTTCCTGTCTGAATCACTGTGCAGCTGCTGGCTGGAGGGAGGAAGGGGGAAAGAATGAAATCTATTGCAAAACAAAGGCAAATAGTTCAGGAATCTCAGAAAACAAAGGGTTGCTGGATGTTAATGAGAGCATATATAGGGGAAGTAGATTCTGATATTTAGGTGACATGCATGAAATGAGAATAGTATTAAGAAACACATGGACAAGCCAGCTTTCATCTGCTCCTGGATTTGATTTCTCACTTAGGTCATCTGCCTTTTGTCCTCTCCTGCTAATAATAATTTCAAAATGGAGATATCCTTTAAAATCTAAAAGTATAAATGTCTGATATAAAAGTTATGTCAAACCAAAAATATTCAACATGGAAAATTAAATTCTCTCCCAGTCCCCATAACTTTACTCCTCAGAGACAACCATTATTATTATTATTATTATTATTATTATCACCAATAGAATTTATTTTTGAGAGCAGTTTTAGATTCACAGCAAAATTGAGTGAGAGGATACAGGGACTTCCTACATATCCCTGCCTGTACACATAACATATCCTTCTCCACTATCAACATTCCCCCATCAGAGTGGTACATTTATTACAATTGATGAACTGACACTGACACATTATTATCATCCAAAGTCCAGAGTTTACATTAGAGTTCACCCTTGGTGTTGTACATCCTATGGGTTTTGACAAATGTATAATGATATGTATGCACCATTACAGTATCATACAGAGGATCTTCATTGCCCTAAAAATCCTTTGTGCTCCACCTATTTATCCCTTCCCCCCTCCAATCCCTGGCAACCACTGATCTTTTTACTGAGAGACAACCATTACTAATACATGTATATTTGTCACCAAACTCAGGTTTGGCTGCTCATTGCTCAAGAATCCAATACTGAGAGACAAAGTATTGGGTAAAAGGCAAGATCACTTTATTGAGGAAGCCAGCAGTCCTGGGGAGAAGGTGGACTCATGTCCCATAGAATCAACTCCTCACTGCCAATCAGGGGGCAAGAGCTTTTACAGGGGAGTTTCAGGGGCATATAGGTGGGGAGAGGAGGCTACATGCAGAAAAGCATAGTCAGCTCTGACGGTCATCTTGAAATTGGTCATGCAGTGGTCTGATCAGTGTCATCTTGATTGTTTTAGGTACAGTTAATCTTCAACTCTGGGGATGGTTTGTTCCCATTTCCTTGAGGCCTGTTCTTGGAATTGTGTAAGATGGAGCAGCTTACGTCATGGCTCCAGTCTGTTCATCATAGAGTTAAATTTTTTCACCTGGTGAGGATTTCAGTATCTGTAAAACAGCTCAAAGGAGGTGTCTCAGAATATTATCTAGAGCCCTTGAGGAGGAACTGAGGGTCCTCAACTTTGTTTAATGGCGAAGTCATGTTTGCCTGCTTTCCTTTGCTTCTGGATTTTCTCACTTCTTTGATTAAATTTATTTTTTGACTAAAGTTTTCTACAGACAAGAGGAAGGTGAAGAACATGGGTGTGTGTGTGGGGGGTGTCTTTCTTGGGACAGCCCCATAGGGTCCTGCTCCGTTACATATTTGTAAATATCTTTTTTGTTTGTTTATTTTTATTTTTATTTGTTTGTTTGTTTGTTTGTTGTACGCGGGCCTCTCCCACTACGGAGCACAGGCTCTGGACATGCAGGCTCAGCGGCTATGGCTCACAGTCCCAGCCGCTCCACGGCATGTGGGATCTTCCCGGACTGGGGCACGAACCCGTGTCCCCTGCATCGGCAGGCAGACTCTCAACCACTGCACCACCAGGAAAGCCCTTTGTAAATATCTTACCAAGACTTTTTAATTCATCTATAAACATACCTACAGGTGTAAACTATAAGCTGATAGCTTATTCAACACCATGAACATCTTTCCATGTCCATTTCTTGTTCATTATATTGTCTGCAATGATACCTGATTATATAAAAGTACTAAGTTAATTTTTAACCCACCCACTACTGCTGTTGGAAAGCTGCTACACACATTTTTTTCATGTAAACAATATTACAGTGAACATTCTTATATGTAAACATATTTGTTCTTATCTGTGATTTCTTTATACATTAAATTCAGACAATATACATATTTTAATTTGGATACATACTTACATATTGTCCTCTAGAAAAGCTAATATTAATCTACAGTCTGACTGGAAAAGAGTTTATGAGAGTGCCTTTTTATATCAAAGTCAACATTGAAATTTATCATTATTTTCTGAGTGTGTAAAGATTTAAAAGATTGATATTTCATTGCTGTTCTAGTTTAATGTATTCAATTATTAGTGAGATTAAACATATTTTATTTTCCATTGATCACTGTATATCTTTTTGAGACTTGCTCATTGATGTATTTTACCCATGTTTCTAATCATGCTTTCATTATATATACTACTCTTAAGAAATTTAAAATTTTAATTAGTCGATCCACCAGTCTTTTCATTGATGGCCTTAAATAATACTTTGGAGGGCTTTTCCTGACCCAAGTTCAGACAAAAAAGCTATCTCTGGTGTTCTTGGACTATACTTTTACACTTATAACCCCTAAGCTATTTATAAATTATCCTTGCCTGGGCTTTAATTCTAAATGCCAGAGAGAACTCCAGTGTTTATGCTGGACTTTTGGTAAGACTTCTGTTTCTGTATTCCATTTGGCTTAAATAAATTAAAATATAATGACCAGTTTTTTCCTCCTAAAATAACACCTAAATATCAGCCATCATTGGAGACCATAAAGCTAGTCCAGAACACACCTGCGAGTGTCAAAAACATAGGAATGAAGAAACAGGAAGGGAGCATTCAAGTGCATGTATACTCTGGAGCTAAGTCAGCTGCCCAGGCCTGTTATGCCAGGACCCAGCTGCCAGGCTTTCATTTCAGAGAAGAGGAAAGACCAAGAATGAAAAGAAGGGCCTCCCTGGTGGCGCAAGTGGTTGAGAGTCCGCCTGCCGATGCAGGGGATACGGGTTCGTGCCCCGGTCTGGGAGGATCCCATATGCCGCGGAGCGGCTGGGCCCGTGAGCCATGGCCGCTGAGCCTGCGCGTCCGGAGCCTGCGCGTCCGGAGCCTGTGCTCCGCAACGGGGGAGGCCACAACAGTGAGAGGCCCGCATACCGCAAAAAAAAAAAAAAAAAAAAAAAAAAGAATGAAAAGAAATGTCTGGGGCTTATTCCGGAGGAAGCAGCCTTGATTACTACCTTATTTTTGCCAGAATCCTGATAAGAACAAAGAGAAAGAGAAACAGAGAGATCCAGGGCTTCTCTGCTAAGAGCCAGACTCTAATATTTTAATAATGTTGATGGGACTCATTCATTTAACAAAAATTTATCAAAAGCCTATTCTGACTGTTAATGTTCTAGGTGCTGTGGCTACGAGAGTAGACAAAACACAGAGCTCTAGTCATGCAAGTTTATATTCTCACCAAGCAGACAGACAATTAATAGTATAAGTGAATGCAATATATTTTGTTAAATAATAGAATATTTATGGAGATAGTGATTTGTGTTAGAAAGCAAAACATGCCAGCCAGGATGGATAGTAAGGGTTGCCTGGGTGCTATTTGAGACATGTTGGTCAGGGAACGCCTCACTGAACAGGGACATTTAATAAACCCTATAACCTCATGGTTTTCCAGTTAGACAACCTGACATATGGTTGCATCTTGAACACATCATATGTGTGATGCCGCGGTATTTTTGCTTAAAACTCGCTTCCTTTTATTGGCTCAGATAATTATGAAGATGATGTGGAGCATTCGGCTAGCATATTTGTCAGACTAAAAGCAGTATTTTTCTGGAGCTATTCATAAGACAGACAAAAAACGTCAAAGATGCCAGTGCTAACATATAAAACTCTGAACGATGGTGAAGTGGCCTGTCAGCTGCTTTACTTGGAGGACAGTCATATTGGGCTTACAAGTTATGAGATTTCTATCTTTATTTTTACATAAAGGTGCTAGGAAGAATATTTACTAAATTAGTGATTTAATTTTATGGAAGCAAAAAACAGTTAATTTATTTTAGGAAAGATTTGTGTGTTTAAGAAACCAGAATTTTAAAAAGATTAGGAAGGATGGGCGAACCTAAGAAAGTTCTTTCCTCTCCAATATCTTCTCCATCAGCTAGTAGGGGTCTAACACACCATTTATTGCTACCTTGAAAGAATGCAAACACTGTTGGGAGAGGATGACTTCAGCCAATGTCTGTGAAAGGAGTTATTGTAACTCATGACTTAAAATCCTAGTGAGCATGGATACAAGCTCAGAATTATTTTTAAGTTACTACTGTGGGTGAATATTAGCAACAGATGAATCAACCCTTGCAGTGAACATAAGTATTTATCCCTTTTATATGTTGTTTACCCATTATATCCATCAATGAACTTACCAAACGTATTCCTGAGAGTTGATTTGTGATAGAAAGCAAGGGAAAGAAAGCAGGATTACATAAAGGGAAGCTAGATAGATATCCAAAATAGACTTCTTCATACTTTTGTAAAAGATTTTAGCGAAGAAATTACACCTTGTTTCAGGAGTCCAGAATACTGCCGTTTTTATTCTAGGAAATCTGCTGGAAGAAAAGTATTCCCAGTATCTCCTATAGCTAAGTCTACATACTGGTAAAGGAGGAGAGAAAAATTAGGGTGGAGGGGGAAGGGAAGGAAGGGAAACTTGGAGAAACATGAGAAATATGAAACTTTCTGTAGTCATATGAAAAAGCAGAAATCAAATGGAAAATTCTCTTAAGTGATTGGTAAGAAACACATGTAAAAGGAATAATTAATGTGAAGGTGCTGATAAAAATGAAATGCTTATTTTTGTAATTGAAAAACTGGTATTCATGTTTTTAAAATATTTCTGATTAGCAAATATTACTCCAGACCAATTTTTATACTACAAAATCCAGCCAAAAGTACTATTTCAATGTAGCTCCCTAGCATTTTAACTATTACTTAATTTTGTTGTCATCACACTCTACCAAAGAAGGTACATCATTCATTGTTACATCCATTTTACAATAGAGATATATACACACACATTCAATCACACATATATGTCTAGTCACATATATATCTGTGTATACACACATACATCTGTTGATCTATCATCAGTCTATTGTCAATGATCTATAAAATGGTATCCTCGGGCTTCCCTGGTGGCGCAGTGGTTGAAAATCCGCCTGCCGATGCAGGGGACATGGGTTCGTGCCCCGGTCTGGGAAGATCCCACATGCCGCGGAGCGGCTGGGCCCGTGAGCCATGGCCACTGAGCCTGCGCGTCCGTAGCCTGTGCTCCGCAACAGGAGAGGCCACAACAGTGAGAGGCCTGCGTACCGCAAAAAAAAAAAAAAAAAAAATGGTATCCTCCTCTCACAGTATATTAATAACAGAAACAAAATGAAAACTCTCTTCTTGTCATTTTGAGAATAGATTGCAGACTGAGTATCAACTCTTCTAATTGTCATTATAAAGAAAAAACTGAGCCCAGGGAGGCTAGAGTTTGCATAACGAGCAGTGTCAGATTGGCACACCAGTTGTATTGATTTCCAGCTGGTTTTTTGTCCTTTATCCTGACATAGAAAACCTTAATGAGAATAACCTACTTCATGGACAACAGGCTAGCTCCTGGAGAAGCTTGTTTACTCTTCCAGCCTGAGAGAACTGTGGGATCTGATTGAGCACATAGTTTTTTTTTTTTTTTTTTTTGCGGTATGCGGGCCTCTCACTGTTGTGGCCTCCCCCGTTGCGGAGCACAGGCTCCGGACGCGCAGGCTCAGCGGCCATGGCTCACGGGCCCAGCCGCTCCGCGGCATATGGGATCCTCCCAGACCGGGGCACGAACCCGTATCCCCTGCATCGGCAGGCGGACTCTCAACCACTTGCGCCACCAGGGAGGCCCGAGCACATAGTTTAAACGCGGCAATTCTTGCCCATCCTGCTCTCCTGAGTCATCTCCCATCTGTGGTTTCTGGGCCCATCTCTGCAGAATAGCGCTTAGTGCATAAATAGACCCTGAACGGGTGAGAGAGAAGCACAGCACAACCATTTCCTGTGGTTGTGGAGTCCGTGCTCTTCAATAATTTCTCTGATACTGAGACTCAAAGCACAGTAAAAGATTCTGCTGTCCTTGAAAACTTAGCGATCGGGGGAAGAATCTGCCCTTCCATGTCCCATGTATAGATGTATCATTGATTAGTTCTCTCCCTCACCCCTCTGTCTCACACCTGCCTGATTCACACCAGTAAGTTAAGATAAATTACACTATCTTAATATTCACTTTATTGTGCTTTACATTCACCTTCAGTATTCACTTTGTGTTGTTTTTACATCTGTCATCTATAGGGAAATGAGTACACATAAAAATACATATGTGATAGAAGGAAAACTTTATAATAGTCAAGGATGCTTATTTCTTAAGGCTCAATGAATACAAAAGCAAGAGTAAATTTTATGTAGAGAAGGTACTATTTTTATTATTTGAGGAAGATAATGTACACAGAATTACAAACAATAATATATCCAACACCTAGAGTTAATAGTGGTTGACATTTCTTCATATTTGCTTCTAGATGTTTTTAATCTAAAGAGATTATTATTATTATTATATACTATGGCTATTATAGATATGACTAACCTTTCCTTTTACCAACATCTACATTCCTATTCTTCTTCCAACTCCAGAGGCAACCAATACCATACATTTAGTATTTATCATTTTATTCCATTTTACACATAGAGGAATACATTCACAAACAATCCAAGAGTATTATTTTTGGTGTATTTTTTAATTGCCACACATTAAAAGATGATGCATAGATAGATCATTTTACTTCTTGCAGCCTTATATTTTTGAGATGTATCCACAGTTTCTCTGCTTTATAATGTTCCATCCTGAGATCATGTCCTAACATATGAATGTTTTTATCCATTTCTCTACTTGTACACACAGAGGTTATTCCCTTGATTTTGCTGTTAAGGAGAAATGCTTCTTTGTATGTGGCTCTTTGTATATGTGTGTAAGAGTTCTATTAGGTATGCACTCAGATGTGCAAATGCTGCATTGAGCCATGTGGTACACGTTAAATTTACTGCTGAGTGCCAAATTATCCTCTAAGTGACTGTATCGATTTATGCTTCTACTAGCTATATCTGAGAGAACCATTTTTTCCCCAGATCTGCCCAATAGTTGATATTATCAGACATACCAATTTTTACTATTTCAGTAAATTAAGTGAAATGTTGTTGTGTTAATAATTCATTTCTTCTATATTAGTGAGGTTGGATGACTTTTCATAATTTATTGGCTGTTCTGGTTTCCACTTTTTATCTCTTCTGATTGACTATTTTTTTAATTATTGATTTGTAGGTGTTCTTTACAAAGTCTAGAGTTTAGAGGCGTTAAGGAATAAGTCTTAAGGCTTTTGGCCTGAGAAACTAGAAGTAGGAGCTGCTATTTACTAATAAGGATGGGGTTTAAGTTTTTCTTTCTTTTTTTTAAAGTATCAATACGTCAATTTATTAGAATAGTGATAAAACTATTTCAAATAGCTTTCTTCATTCTCCTGCAGATTAATTCTATAGAGAAAGCAGCACTAAGTTTGGTTGGCTCTGAAAGCCAGAGCAATACAGATTCTGGTTCCTTCTTAGCTCGGGATGAAGCTGATTACGTTCAGCTTGCATTATTGTTGGTGGCATGAATCGCATCAGTGATGAAAATGGGACCAACTAACATAGACACCTCCATCTCTCTTCTAGAGCTCCCTTTCTCCCAGTGGCTTTGGGCCAACATTAGGGAGGAATTTGACTTTGTCTAGGGGTGAGTCTCACAGCAGTTAAAAATGTCAATGTTATTTTCTAGAGGATACCACACATTGTTTGATCTATTGAAGAATTTAGCTCAGCTGATGCTCCACTAGCTTTAGATGGTATGTGATATAGATAAGATTGCAGATGTCACCAGAAAATCTAAATGTGTTAACTCTGAACTAAAGAGATGGATACCAATTCTTTGGCTGTTACACATGTTGTAATACTGTCTTTTTTTGTTTTTTTATTTGAATTTTATTTTATTTAGTTTTTATACAACAATTCTTATTAGTTATCTGTTTTATACATATTAGTGTATATATGTCAATCCCAGTCTCCCAATTCATCCCACCCCCACCCCCGCTTTCCCCCCTTGGTGTCCATATATTGGTTCTCTACAACTATGTCTCTATTTCTGCCTTGCAATCTGGTTCATCTGTGCCATTTTTCTAGATTCCACATATATGCATTAATATACAATATTTGTTTTTCTCTTTCTGACTTCACTCTGTGTGACAGTCACTAGGTCCATCCACGTCTCTACAAATGAACCAATTCCATTCCTTTTTATGGCTGAGTAATATTCCATTGTATATATGTACCACATCTTCTTTATCCATTTGTCTGTTGATGGGCATTTAGGTTGCTTCCATGACCTGGCTATTGTAAATAGTGCTGTAATGAACATTGGGGTGCATGTGTCTTTTTGAATTATTGTTTTCTCTGGGTATATGCCTAGTAGTGGGATTGCTGGGTCATATATAACTCTAGTTTTACTTTTAAAGCAACCTCCATGCTGTTCTCCATAGTGGCTGTATCAATTTACATCCCCACCAACAGTACAAGAGGGTTCCCTTTTCTCCACACCCTCTCTAGCAT
This sequence comes from Mesoplodon densirostris, assembly GCF_025265405.1. Classification (NCBI taxonomy): domain Eukaryota; kingdom Metazoa; phylum Chordata; class Mammalia; order Artiodactyla; family Ziphiidae; genus Mesoplodon; species Mesoplodon densirostris. The sequence continues at coordinate 99,135,107 of NC_082663.1, read as the reverse complement.
TTGTTGTTTGTAGATTTTCTGATGATGCCCATTCTGACTGGTGTGAGGTGATACCTCATTGTAGTTTTGATTGGCATTTCTCTAATAATTAGTGATGTCAAGCAGGTTTTCGTGTACCTCTTGGCCATCTGTATGTCTTTGGAGAAATGTCTATTTAGGTCTTCTGCCCATTTTTTGACTGGGTTGTTTGTTTTTCTAATATTGAGCTTCATGAGCTGTTTATATATTTTGGAGATTAATCCTTTGTCAGTTGCTTCATTTGCAAATATTTTCTCCCATTCTGAGGGTTGTCTTTCCTTCTTGTTTATAGTTTTCCTTTGTTGTACAAAAGCTTTTAAGTTTCATTAGGTCCCATTTGTTTATTTTTGTTTTTATTTCCATTTCTCTAGGAGGTGGGTCAAAAAAGATTTTGCTGTGATTTATGTCAAAGAGTGTTCTTCCTATGTTTTCCTCTAAGAGTTTTATAGTGTCTGGTCTTATATTTAGGTCTTTAATCCATTTTGAGTTTATTTTTGTGTATGGTGTTAGGAAGTGTTCTAATTTTATTCTTTTACATGTAGCTGTTCAGTTTTCCCAGCACCACTTATTGAAGAGACTGTCTTTTCTCCATTGTATATCCTTGCCTCCTTTGTCATAGATTAGTTGACCATAGGTGTGTGGATTTATCTCTGGGCTTTCTATCCTGTTCCATTGATCTATATTTCTGGTTTTGTGCCAGTACCATATTGTCTTGATGACTGTAGCTTTGTAGTATAGTCTGAAGTCAGGGAGTCTGATTCCTCCAACTCCATTTTTTTCCCTCAAGATTGCTTTGGCTGTTCGGGGTCTTTTGTGTCTCCATACAAATTTTGAGATTTTTTGTTCTAGTTCTGTAAAAAATGCCATTGGTAATTTGATAGGGGTTGCATTGAATCTGTAGATTGCTTTGGGTAGTATAGTCATTTTCACAATATTGATTCTTCCAATCCAGGAGCATGGTATATCTCTCCATCTGTTTGTGTTATCTTTGATCTCTTTCATCAGTGTCTTATAGTTTTCTGACTACAGGTCTTTTGCCTCCTTAGGTAGGTTTATTCCTAGATATTTTATTTTTTTTGTTGCAATGGTGAGTGGGATTGTTTCCTTAATTTCTCTTTCTGATCTTTCATTGTTAGTGTATAGGAATGCCAGAGATTTCTGTGCATTAACTTTGTATCCTGCAACTTTGCTAAATTCATTGATTAGCTCTAGTAGGTTTCTGATGGCATCTTCATGTGTTCATGAGAGAGAGTGCTTTGTAGTTTTAATTTTTTTGTAATATCTTTGTTCTTGGAATTAGGGTAATGCTGGCCTCATAGATTGAGTTAGGAAGTAACTCAAGTCTCTCTGCTTCTATTTTCTGGAAGAGATTATAGAGAATTGGTATCATTCCTTCCTTAAATATTTGGTAGATTTTATTTTTGTACTCTTTTTTTCCCTCAGTCTCCATTTGTGGAGTAATTTTTATCCTTCCTGAATATATATTTTAGTAATCCCTTCAGTGCACATTAGTGTGTAGAAATTCTTTGGGATACCTTATGTCTGAAAACATCTTCATTTTATTTTCATGCTTGTTTGTTGGGATTTTAGGCTGATATACATATTTCCTTGGCACTTTGACAGTATTTGACAGTACTTTATTGTTATCTCATTTCTGGTTTTGATGATTAATTTGCTATCCAGTTTGAATGGACCTGTGTTCATTCTGACAGGTGTGGTCCTCAGGTACCCATTTCTGAGTATTGCCTTTTTTTCCCCATGTGGAAAATGTTAAGAATTTTTTGCTAATAAGTTTTACATCTAGGTCAGTGTATAAAAACTCATCTTTGGAATTCTTTTAGTCCAAAGTACTTTTGGTCTGAAGAATTATATTTTCAATTATTAAACATTTTTATTCTGTAATTATCTGTATATTTTTGTCCCATTCTCACTAATATTTCCTTCTGGAATTTCTACTTATTCTCTTTTTCTTACCTTCTTTTTTATACTGTTTGTTTCTTTATAACTTTCTGCTACTCTGTGAGAGACTTGTGATTTGTTATTTCATTATAGTAATTTATTCTTCAGCATCTCTACAGTTGTAGTTATTGAATGTTTTATTTAAATGAATATATTTTATATATTATTTTTCCTTGATTATTTTTTATATCTGCCTTTTATAACATTCTCTTTTTATGGATTCTATTTTTGCTCTCTTAAAACCTACTTATTTTATTTTTGTATCCCTTTTTTAGATTCCACGTATAAGAAATATCATATAACATTTGTTTTTCTCTTTCTGACTTACTTCACTTAGTATGATAATCTCCAGGTCCATCCATGTTGCTGAAAATGCCATTATATCATTCTTTTATATGGCTGAGTAATATTCCATTGTGTGTGTGTGTGTGTATATGTGTGTGTGTGTATATATATATATAGATATATACTGAAACTAACACAACATTGTAAATAAACTCTACTCCAATAAAAATAACAAAGAAAGAAAGAAACCTACTAACTTCAAAAATCCCTTTCAAATTGTTCTGTAGTCTAGTTCTTTGACTGTAAAATTTCTAGTTTATTGATTCTATGGACTATTTTGTTTTATTAATATGTAGTTTTCTTCCATAGGTATACTCTGGAGAATTTCCTCATTCCCTTTTCCGGTGACCCTATAGGTTTCATCAGATATGAACCAATATTTAGGTTTGTTTCTCAGTTTAAGGGCTCTGTAACTGAAGGGTGGGGTCAGTTTACACCACCCAACCTGCCACTGCGTGCCTGTGCCCCCCCACAACATTGCTCACTGCTTGTCCTATGATTCTTGTTTGGTGTGGGTAGGGCATTCTCTTTTTCCACGCATGTTCACACACGTTTCAAGCTGCTAGAACTTGGTGGCTGAAAAGAAAATTTCAAGTCACCATTCACTTAAGTAATAGCCATTTCCTAGGCCCCAGTTTTATACAGGGAGCCAAGTGCTATTTCCCTGACTTGAGAAATAAGATCTTCTGAATCTGTTGTCTTTCAAGATTGGCTTAAAACTTCAGCCCCTAGGGCATATACCTAGTCCCCTTTCTCCGTGGTTCACATAGCTTCAGTCCTTGCTGGGTTTCTGATACATGGATATTTTCCTCCTTTACCTTCAAGCTTGTTTGTATATTTCCCCCAAACAGCCTTAATTGAGAAGAGATGGATATACCTGTGTTAGCTCAATTCATCATCTTGACTGGTAGTCCCAGAAATTATTATTTTCTGGGAAAACAAAACAAAACTTTTAAAGTGAAACTTAAGTGCCTAATGACTACTACTGAAGTTTTCAGCCATCCTTTGGAGTGAATGTCTTTGTGATTCTTTGTTGTAGCTGTTCCTTTTACAATTACTATCTCTGTGTTCAGTCTAGTAATTTAAAAAAGGAAGATTTCTCTAGTTGCTCCAGTCAGTTTTCCTGCTAGGTGAAAATAGAATATTGGGACAGAGTTCCTTTCTTTAGTTCCCATTTCTGTTCTCTTTAAGGGACCTTCTGGACAGGTACAGGTACCCTCACTAATTAGTTAACCTTTTGTGCTTTGAATTTTAATGAGACTCTTAGGCATATCAAGAGCAAATCTGAATAATCACTAGATCATTTAGGAGCAACCTCCTTTGTCAAACAATTTCTTTTTAATTTTTGTCTTGTAGATTAGAAGCGTAACTGAAAATATAGTTACACCCTCATAACTGATAATATATTTACACCCTCCAATACCACTGTGGGTATTGCAGTGAGTACTGAGATACAAAAGTGAATGAAACAAAACACACCCAGTACCTTCATGGCGTTTACACCATGTAATGAAAGGATGAGCAAACTATGGCTGAAAGCTGTTGGAACAGAGCCATAGCCATTTGTTTACTTATTGTCTATGGATGCTTTCCTTCTCCAGGGCAAAGTTTAATAGTTGAGACAAAGATCATATGCCCAGCAAAGCCTAATATATTTACTCACAAGTCATTTATAGAAAAGGTATAACAGAAGACAGACACCTTAAGCACTTAAATTCAAAATTTCAATTAAGTAGAGTCTCTGAGAAGGAAGAATCGAATGTCTCAGAGTATAATCATGGGAGGTATGTCTTGTCTGAGGGAATGGCTTTTGGTTTAATGGGCATTTAGGAATGTGTAAGTCTTACAAGTTAAGGGAAGGAGAGAGAAAACGTTCACTAGAGCATTTGGGGCAAAGAGACAGCACATGCAAAGGGTCAGCTTAGCACAACACAGGAACAGAAAGAAGGATCCTGTATCTGAAGTAGAGAAAGTTAGAATGGCACAAAATGAGGCTAGAGAGGTAGGCAAGGGCCAGATGACACAAAGGTTATTAGTTTTGATGAAACAAAATTATTTTTAAGGTAGGACAAGAAAATTTTTCAACATAAAATTCTCTCTGCCCATTTGAGCCACTACACCCTCCCCTTTAGTGTGCATTGTGTATCTGTGTTATACATTAACTAGAGCCCCTTGGAAGATACAGGAATGCCTACTCAAAACCAAAAACAATTTCCTCCTGAAGCCAGCAAGGTAACTCCTAAAGAGAAAACATTCCTTTCTCAATCCTCTTCCTTTCTCAATTCTCTAAGGGGTCTGGATGACCCACTACTCACCTTGTTGGATTATGTAAACTGTCAGTATGTTACTTTGATATATAATCCTTTGTCTCAAAAACTTATATTACTGTTCTTTGACTTCTGGTGGATGGAGCAGTCCTCAGTGCTTTCTGAAAGACTGTCTTCCGGGTTATAATCCTCAGGTTGGCTCAAATAAAATTTTCCATTTCTTTCTTACATTGACTGTCAATTAATTTTTTTATCAACAGGTTTTGTTAGTGTTTTAGACATTTTCTTAGGAACAACAGAAGCTATTGAAGGTTTTTCAAGCAAAAAGGGACAGTTATTGTATTACAATTTTCCACATGAAACTGAGTGGTGACCTGGACTTTGGTAATGAGCGAGAAGCTGGTATAGTGGATGGATTTAATTTGATGTGGGTGTTTTGGGAAATGGAGAAATCACTATGACTCTCAGGTTTCCACTTCAGAGACTGTCATTTAATAAGATAGTGGACACAGGGAGAGGGCCAGGGTGGGGTGGGAGAACTCATGAATTAAATTTTAAGGGTACATTGACTTTGAGGTATGTATTGAATCAGCAGCTGGCTATGCTGGTCTGGAGCCAAGAAGAGAGACAGTTATGGGTATGCAAGTGGTCATTTTAAGCTAGTTTATTTTTTCGCCCAGAATGAACAAAAACAATAGAAAAGACATGATGGTATATTTCTGACTACTTGTAGGTTATTTGAGAAACCTCTGTGATGTTGGCTACCCTTGGGCTTTAATTGTGAAGAGCCCTTGTATGGAAACCTTGTTTGCTGCAGCCTTGTAGTACCATTCTGTATCTTTGGTCAGGGAAACATCTATTGAGCTTTTATTTCTATTTCTGTGGGCTAAGTAGGCAATAAAAAAATAGCCCAAGGCTGGGCGTACAGAAATATAGAGTCATCATAGGACCCCTTGTGTGTTACAAATTCCTCAAAAGTATAACATTCTCACAAAAGTTACATCTGGACTCCTCAAATTGGGTAAAATCATATGTGTTTAAAATATGATCAAAATATGACTTATGATAGAAACTCAGAGATATTCTACATATAGGACCTTTGTGGTAATAAATTTCTTCTGTTCTGGTTAATGTCCTTTTAGGTACAATTTTTGAACCAAGACTTTGCTAGGTGGACTAGCTTGTGGGTAGATAAACTTAGCTACTTCCCAATCCCTTTCCCACCAGACCGGTAGCTTATCATTTAATCAAAGGATATAACTTCTGGGATGATAAAGTATATTTCTAATAATAGCAAATATTAATCTGTGTGCTTATATACTTCTTTAACTATACGTTTATACATCCAGTAATAAAAAATTGATTCCAAGTGCCAGTGCTCAAGAAAATTTATCTTATCATTAATATGATTGTTTTTGTTGTGTGATTTGTTTAGCATTGTTTGCATAAATTAAGGAAATGTATACAGTATCCCCAGGCAACAATCAAATACAAATCTAACAAGTAGAAAAATGTTGGCAGGCTAATTTTTCAGTGTTCTGTTGATTTTGTACTGTTAAAAAACACATTTTCACTCTCAGGACTATGGGAGATGTTTAGAAATGGCCCCAAAGTCCCAAAATCCTCAATAAAGTTGCCCTGCCTCGATTGAAATATCTGCACTGGTAGACAGGGATAGAATAGTTTCTACCTTATGGTCACTGATGGCAACATTAAGTAAGGAAATTAACATCTTAAACCTGAGGCTGGAAAATAAGTTAGGTTATTCTTCAACTAATGGCAAGGAAGTGACAAAATTCTGTTAAAGGGAAAAGAATGGGGCATATTAACTGCACTTTAAAATCAGCGGTCATCTGAACAAAAGTGCAGCCAATATGTTTATAAATTACTTGTAAAAAAAGATAAGATGAGGTAAGATCTGTTACTTGTGCAGATGGAATATTAGGATGTAGTAATTTTGCAGTAAGTTGGAACATTTTAAATATATGATATAAAAGTAACTGGTTGGGCTTCCATGGTGGCGCAGTGGTTGAGAGTCCGCCTGCCGATGCAGGGGACACGGGTTCGTGCCCCGATCCCGGAAGATCCCACATGCCGCGGAGCGGCTGGGCCCGCGAGCCATGGCCGCGGAGCCTGCGTGTCCGGAGCCTGTGCTCCGCAACGGGAGAGGCCACAGCAGTGAGAGGCCCGCGTACAGCAAAAAAAAAAAAAAAAAAAAAAAAAAAAAAAAAAAAAAAAGTAACTGGTTATAAGATATATATATATATATATATATATATATATATATATATAACATTTTTGAATTTAAAAGACTAAAAACCATAAGTCATTATATAATCTATTAGAGGGAAATAGCAGGTGTGTGCAATATTGCTTCAAGCTTGACACTGATGGTTTGGAGGCTTAATCAAAATGAATTAACTTCCACAAATGTGACCGTAAGGTAGATTGTTGATTATCATTCTCAATTAGTTAGTCCTCCTTTTTTCTCATGTTTAATGGTCAAATTTGGATACATGCAGGCGGGGACAGCTGTGGATGATTCCTTTCCAAGCTACTCAGTTCAATTCCTGCCAAGATTTCCCTAGTGTCAATTGCAATGTCAATTGTAATTGTTTTCAGAAGAGTGCTTGAAGATTAAGCACTATTTTCCAAATGAAGATTTTAAATCCTATAATTGAATGTTTTGTGTTTGTTTGAATCAGCTATTTCTTTTTTCTAAGTTTGTACCATCATTTTAGAAAATAGACCCCAATTTTAGCGGTGGTGCCCTCTGGGTTGCAGGATTATAGCAGTAATTTTAATTTTTTTCTGTTTTGAAACTTTCAAAATTATTTGCATTATATTTAAAAAAATTATTGTGTTATTAAAGTAAGACATATGAATGGTTAAATATTAAGATGATGCTAAAGGGCTGATAATTAAAAATAGTAGTCTCTGCTCCATGCTTCCCCACTCCACATTGCTATCCTTAAAATCTTCATTCCCAACACATTTGGCTATTTGTTCTATTTACATCCATGTTTAAAACATGAAAATATATTTATACTGCTATTGAAAAAAATCTCAGTTGCAGCTATTTTCTACTGATTGCTAAATATGAAAGATGAGGCTTTGGCATTATTACCATGACCTTCACCCCACATTCCCCCCACCACCACACACACTCTCACCTCTCATACTTTCCCTCCTTTCAGCCTACCAGTGTGATTGTCTTTCATTTGTTTGTCTTGGTTAAATGACTACACAGGGATTGCATTATGATGACTATGTATACTGTCTCTGTCTATATTGTTCAAAACTCAGTCTTCTAGTGTACCAGAATATATTAACTGTCTTGTCATCATTGGCTTATGCTTATTTCTACTTATCTCTAATTAATTCCTGAACTCTGTTAGAATGGTAAGCTTCTCGCAGTGTGGGTCAAACACATCAGTTCAACTGTCAGTTTAGAGGGATGTCTTAGAGGGATGTTTACAGAGTATTTCCTTCTCCTGCTCCATTTGGACTGGACTCTTTCTTCTGTGGTGGGTTCTAAGCATCCTGGCAATTTCCTTCACCATTTTTTTTTTCCTTTTGGTGATGGGGCCTATTTCCTGGTTCCTGTGACTTCGTTTTGCTTATTGCCTTGTTTCAGTAGAGCACATTCTCCAGTAACTTCCTTAAAAAACGGTTGTACCACAGGTTAAACTTTTTGTTACGTCAGATGCCTGAAAATGCCTTTATTTTACTTTTATACTGGATTGATAGTCTAGCTAGGTACAGAATTTAGATGATAAAATATTTCCTCTTGGAATTTTGTAGTATTACTTGTTTTTTACTTTTGAGTGAGAATTATGGTGTTTTGATTCCCAGTCTCTTATATGTGACCTAATTTTTCTCACTATAAACTGTTGTAGAATCGTGAATTTATTCTTGATATTTCTGAAAAATCAGCATGGCATGCCTTGCTGCTGGTATTTTTTACTTATTCTGTGCATTTATACATCACATTTATTTGAATTATTTTGAGGTTTTCAGTCCAGGGAATGTTTTTTGTTGTTGTTGTTATTAATTTAATAATTTCCTCTCTGTATTTTCTCTGCTCTTTCTAGACTCATAATATTTGGATGTTTGACCTTCTGGACAGAACTGTTAATTCTCTGACTTTTCCCCCAATTTTTTACTTCAACTTTTCTGTCAATTTTTTGTTTTAATTTCTGATATTGCTTTTGTAACTTCCTAGATACTTCCCTTATTTTGAATGTTCTTTTTTATAAATGTCTCTTATGTTTAAACTGAAATTTTTCATTGAGATAATTGTAGATTTATATGCAGTTGTAAAAAAAATACAGAGTTGTCATACACATTTTACTTGGTTCCCTCCAATGGTAATATTTTGTTGAACTATGAATAATTTCACAGTTATGATATTAAGATCGATATAATCCACCCAGTGAATTCAGATTTTCTCAGGTTTACTTGTACTTGTGTGGGTGTGGATTTAGTTCTATAAGATTTTCTCACATGTATAGATTTGTGTATTTACCTCCACAGTAAAGTTCCTTCACTACAGGGATGCCTTGTGTTGCACTTTTATAACCAAACCTATCTCCCCCTACTTCTCTAACCTCCATTTCTAAAATTATATGGATATAGTTATACACTGTGTATCTTTTTGAGGCTGACTTTTTCCACTAAGAATAATGCGTTTGAGATTCATTCAAGTTATTGTGTGTATCAGTAGTTCATTCCTTTTACTGCTTAGTAGTATCCAATGCTGTGGCCATACCACCATTTGCTTAACTATTCACCTGTTGAATGGCACCTGGTAAGATTCCATTTCTTGGCTATTACAAATAGAGCTCCTATGAACATCATGTACAGCCTGTTATGTAAATATGAGTTTTCATTTCTCTAGGATAAATGCCTAAGAGTGTAATTGCTAGGTCATATGGTAATTGTTAATTTGAAAAGAACCTGCTAAACTGTTTCTCGGAGTGTCTCTACTATCTTATATTTGGATCACTAATGTGAGTGATCTGGTTTCTCTTCAGTCTTGCCAGAATTTGGGTTGTCACCAGTTTTTTACTTTAGCCATTCTAATGGGTGTGCAGTGCAGTCTCAGTGTGGTTTTCGTTTCATATTTTCCTGATGACTATGAAGTGGAACATCTTTTTATGGCTTGTTGACAATCTGTATATCTTCTTCATTGAAATATATCTTTATGTCTTTTGCCCACTTCATAATTGGATTGTTTGTTTTCTTACTGTAGAGCTTTGAGGATTCCTTATATAATCTAAATACTACTCCTTTTTGGATATGTGGTTTGTAAAAATTTTCTCCCAGTTTATAATTTATCTCTTCATCCTCTTTTTTTTTTTTCTTTTTTCTTTTTGCGGTATGTGGGCCTCTCACTGTTGTGGCCTCTCCCGTTGCGGAGCACAGGCTCCGGATGCGCAGGCCCAGCGGCCATGGCTCACGGGCCCAGCCGCTCCGCGGCATATGGGATCCTCCCAGACCGGGGCACGAACCCGTATCCCCTGCATCGGCAGGCGGACTCTCAACCACTGCGCCACCAGGGAGGCCCTCTTCATCCTCTTTATGTGGACTTTCAAAGTGAAAATGATGAAGTCTAATTTGTCAAATTTCCTTTTTATGGATTATAATTTTGGTGTCAAGTCTAAGAACTCCTTGCCTAGCCCTAGATCTTGAAGATTTTCTTCTATAATTTTTTAAAATATTGTATGTTTTAAGTCTGTAATCCATTTTGAGTTTTGAATAAAGTGTGAAGTTTAGGTCAGTGTTTGTATTTTTGCCTATGGATGTGCAATTGTTCCAGAAGCATTTGGTAAAAAAGGTTATTCTTCCTCTATTGAATGGCTATTCTACTTTTGTAGAAAATGAGTTTGGCACATTTGTGTGGGACTATTTCTTGTTTCTGTATTGGTTCCTTTCTCCTACGTGTCTATCCCTGTGCCAATACTACTATTCTATATAGTACTATATGGTTACTACAGCTATATAGTAAGCCTTAATATTGGGTAGAACATGGGATTTTTTATTACTGTCTTATAAATCCTTGAGATCTGGAGTAAAAAAAGTTAAGATCTATATAGGATCTCAATAAGAATAAAGGTTAGGAGTTAGAAAATCTGGATACAAGGAGGGATTTAGGTTTGTAACTAACTGGCAGTGTGTTGGACTTAGTAGTAGTAAGTTAAATAAACTGTCAATAAAGATGAGATATCTTTTATACACTCCTTATTATGAGTCAGGATTTAAAACTATAACCACGTTGATTTTTTGGTATTTTTACTGTAGTAAAATATGCATAAAATTTAACATTTTAACTATTTTTAAGTGTACAATTCATTGACATTAGTACATTCACTATGTTGTGAAGCCAGTGCCACTATCCATTTCCAGAACTTTTTTATTATCCCAGGCAGAAACTCTGTATTCATTAAGTAATAACTCCCCATTTCCCCCATCCCCTCAGTCCCTAGTAATGACAATTTTACTATCTGTCTCTATGAATTTGTCTATTCTGAATACCTCATATAAGTAGAGTCATATAATATTTGTACTTTCGTGTCTGACTTATTTTACTTAGAAGAATGTTTTCAAGATTGATCCATATTGAGCATGTACTAGAATTTCATTCCTTTTTATGGCTGAATAATATTCCATTGTATGTGTATACCACATTTTGCTTATCTCTTCTTCTGTTGATGGCCATTTGGGTTGTTTCCACCTTTGGGCTATTTATATGCTTTAAAAACTCTCCAAACCCCCACTTTAACCAGGGGAGCTCCATCTTTAAGTGATTTACATTTTGCCTGAACCAAAGATTCTGTTTCTAAAATCAATCTGAAAAGAGATACTTTAAATGAAATGAATATTCTATAATCTCTCAAATTTGAAATTTCTGAAAATATCTATTTTGATAAGAAGCATCTGTCTTAAAATTTGCAAAATGATTGAATAACAGGATAAAAAAAGGGATGTGATTTTCTAATTAAGTTGGGGGATCTCTGTATGGAAAAGTTGTGAAATACATTCTCAAAGAATACTCAGTCTTCTATCTTGCGCATCTTTCTGTCTCCACCTTTCATTGTCTTTCAGTGTGTTTACAATGATATTTGTGGAAAACTAATAATAATGCAAATAACTCTTGTTCATAGAAATATAAGTCAGTCTTGTCTGATGGAATGCAATTGATCATTAACCCATGGAAGGACAGTCTTGCATATTTTTATTAATGTGTTTCAGAATTTTGATTGACCTATATAAGTGAGGTCAACATTTTATTGGTAGTAACATCTTGCTGAATCCCACATTAATGAATAAATTAAAATATCTATAAGTGTTCATTATATATTTGTATGAGTCATGACATTACCATTTTGGGGAAAATAATCATTTAACAACATATTGATCTGGGCTTTAGGTAGCAAATTCAAGGTCTGGAGATTCACTCTTGGTCAAGCCTGGGAAAAATTCCAAAGAGAAGAAAATCCTTTCCTGGGTGCCTAGAGGAGCTTATAAAACCACTCACAGAACCACAGAATTCTGGAGTTGCATGAGCAGACTCCAGAGGTCATGACTTGCCTCCATACTTCTCCTCACATTGCATAGGATGCAGCAGCTCCACTAACAAGCTCAGAATCATCCAGCATGGGATTTACAGATTTGGAGGCAATTCCAAGGCTCAAATTAGGTCTCAGTCTTAAAGCAAGAAAATTCTGGCTTGAACTAGAGTTTTACATGTTAGTGGAAAATACAGAAATTTTATAAATCTAAGCAGAGAATGTTTGGAATAAACAGAAAATGCATTCTGCTAACAGAGAACAGTGTGAACACATTGACCCAACCCAAGCACCAGTCTGCCTGCACTTTCATAAACTTTTACCTTGAGAAGGTTGAAATAACTTTGTGACTTTATTTCTATTATATGTTATTCATGTAGTTGCTTCTGTGATGTGTAAATGTTGGCATCCTCAACATTTTAGGCTAATTATATGTTGAGGTGAGTATATTCAAAATGGGCTGCATTGATAAATCTAAAATATTTAAGTTTATTCTTTAGTTTTTCTTTATAAATAACCAGGAAGGGTGTTAAAGATTAAGAGTTGGAACTGAACCTATCAACATGTATCAGGAGTCTTTAATTTGGAAAATTCACTTAGCTGTGAGGGAAACAAATGTATTTTCCAAGAAGGAAACAAAGGTCACAAACTTTACGTACTAGATCCTTTTCTTAATATATATATACCGTAGGTAGCCTAAGTGACATTTCAGTGCAAAGGGAAACTTACTGTTGTAATTTCATCATGGGTATTAGGCAGAGTACAAATACGAAAAGTGAAGAAAGTATATATGTTGACATATGCTTCTAAATCACATTCACGTTGTTCCTGTAAAATGGTTTCTCACTCTCTGACATACAAAGTTGTTTTCACACTTTTTAAGAATAGTTCCTTTCCTTTCTGAATACTTATCCTGAGCACTCTCTCTCTCTCACTTTGAACCTAGAGGACTTATGCATTTGCATCATTGATTCAGCATTCATAGCAACCATACGTTTGTTCCTATATTCGCTCACTCATTCAACACCATTTACTGAGAACTTCTATGAACCAGGGTCTGAGCTGAGTATTATCATTAGACTTTGGTCTTGAGGGATGAAGAAAAGTTTTTCAGGTAAGAATACAACGCCAAAAAGTTGGAACAGCATCTGCAAAGGCATGGGATGGCGAAAGGGCATGGTACTTTCCAGAAAAGTGTCAATACTTAGAGCATAAAGTCCTCGTAGTAGTTGGAATTGAGGTTGGAGACAGAGGTGAGGAAATCCTGCTTTGAAGGGGATTATACTATGATAAGAAATCATGTTGTTAGTTAAATTACCCTATGTTTCTTCTTTCTAACTGGATTATATATTCCCAGAGATTACATAGTATATTCTTAATTATTTGGATATTTTTATAATTTATTTCCTGGATTTAGTTAATAAAATACAGTAATAATGTAACAAGTATTGCTGATTAACTCTCAATATACATTCTCTCCTTTTCCCCTGTGTAGGATCCATACATTTCAGCAGGCCTATGCAGGATAGAGGTGTGTAGATGTGTGTGTGTGTGTGTGTGTGTGTGTACATGAACATATGTTCTAACTAGAAGGTCCCTGTCCAGCTGGAAGTCCATGAAAACATGGACTTAATATTTTGTTCTCGGCTGTTCCCCAGAGCCTAAGACAGTGTCAGCCATGTTGTAGGTGTTGAACAAATCTGTTGAATTGATTAAGCAATTAACTTATACAATAAGGGTAGTTGGAATGATATGGCTTTGTGAAGAAAGAAGACATTTTCATGTAAAAAGTACACAACTTATAAATCAGAGAACATAATTGGAACTGAAAAAAAATGAATTCAACAAACAGGTTGAGATGCTACACATTTTCTTTCACGTGTGCTGGAAGATGAGGGATAAAAGATCTTTTCAAGTGACTCATTAGGAAAATAAAAGAGAAAATGATAGATGGAAAACTGACACAAGGAAGATAGAAAAACCTAAATGTCAAAGAGAAAAATAGCTTTCAACAAAGGAAACTGAAGAAAATACTGGTTAGTTAGTTACTAGTTGGGTAATTAATCAAAGAACACATTGCAGTAAGAAAAACTGCACTGCTAAGACTATAAATTGAGGATGGCTCCTGACGCCCTGGAGTTTAGAATTTTAAATTGGTATGAGTTTGTGTTCAAGCGAGAGATTCATCATACTCTCCCAATGCAAAGCTAAGGTGCAAAACCCGAGTGTTGAGAATCATGCCTCGAGTTTAGTTTTGAATGAATAAAAAGAGACAAAGCATAATTTGCCCTATTTTATGTTTTAATATTGCATTGAAAAAAGAATTTATTCAAAGAATATCAATAGGATGATTGAAATATTCAAAATAAATAGAGAAAATTACCAATAAGGTATGTTCTCATTAATCCTTTCAAAAATATTTAATAAGGACCTACTGTGTGCAGACACTTGATATGCTACTAAGGGGAAAAAATGATGGACAAGACAATAGCAGTTCATGCCCTAATGGCTTTAATTCAAGGGAAAGAGAGAGTGAAATACACATACAGACACACACAGACACATACATACACATGCACAAAGTAACTAAAGAAAAAATAGCAAATACCTATTTCTTATGAAGGAAATGAACAAAAAGCAGAGAGAGAAAGTGATACAGAGTGGAGGTATTCTCTTGAATAGCGTTATAGGGAATGCTCTTTGAGAGAATGAATTTAAGCTGATATGTAAAGATGAGAAGAGAATGATATGCAAAGAGTTGAGGAAAAAGTGTTCCTGGCAGAGGGAATAGTATGTGAAAAGTTCCTAGAGAAAGAGTTTTTTAGCCCAGAATTGCAGAAAGCTCAGGTGTCCAAGTTATAGTGAATGAAGAGGAAGATGGAGAAGGGTGAGCTTGGAGCACAGACAGAGGCTAGATCATGATGAGCTTTATGTTCCATGGTATGGAGGTCGGCTTTATTCAAGGGCAGAGGAAAGCTCTTGGAGGAGAACAAAAATAGGGCAGTGAGACCTTGTCTTCATTTCCTTGTGAAACAATCAGAAATTAAGTCAAAATATAGTTTTTCAGCAACATATGCACTTTTTTGAGTCAGATTTAGAAAAATGCCTCCTGGAAATATATTCATGTTTTTGGTAAACCAGACTAAGACTGTTGTACTTCTTTATGCTGCTGTTCCTGGAAACAAAATTTATAGCTGCATATAGGTTAACTATGTTATATCCATTTAAAAAAAATTTTTTATTTTGCTGAATGCCGATATGTTTTAGGAGAAATGATTTGACCTTTGCTGAACCTAAATCCACAAGTCATTTGAACTGATTAACACCCTGGAACTTTTCTTTCTGAAAATCTCATATGTACTTATCTTGATCTCAAGCTGAATATCCCGATAATTAGCTTTGTTATATCGGAAAGTGAAAAGACAAAAAAATGGTTATGCTTGCATCACAGACATAGTTTTGCCATTTCTAAGTATTACTATTAGCCTTGTCTTGAAGAGTGACATAGAAGAAATCATGGGTCTGAAATGCTGGTTACATAATTCTAATACACATTAAAATGAGCACATAACAACAACCCTAAAAATCATTGTTTATCATTTACCAAGTAAAATTATCTTGGGTACCACCAATGTTACATAAAACATATTTTAGAGAAAAATTGGCATCAGCAATTAAGATCATTTCTTCATAGAGCCCAAGCATGCACCTAAACCATCACTTGGGTGGATAGACACAGTATCTGTGCCTTCTAAAAAATCAGTAGCAACAGACTGTGACAGAGGCATAAGCAAAAATCGAGCCTGACTCTTCTAATAATCTGTACTCCCTGTAAACTGCTGAAGCGTGGCACAACTCGATAGACTGTGTTTACAGTCCATGAATTCCTGTTGGACACTCTTGGCTGAAAGAACTTCCAACTTTCAGTTCTACACTAGGTCACTGGACATAACTCTTAAGTCTGCTGATCAGAAGCTTCTGACTAGAGAAGACAAGTGAAGAGCAGCTTGTCCCATACAGATGGGCCCTTCTCACTTCTAGCTTCTCAAAGTCAAAAACACTTGGTTACACAGAAGTCTTTTGCCTGCTAGCAATTAAGAAATTAGAACAATTGAGAAAGTAAGAAATAAATTAACGACTAAAAGCAAAATTAACGTTGAACCTAATTTGGATGAGCTAGAGTGTCTTGGTCAGTGAAAAAGACATGCTACCTAATAATTGTGTTGAAATCTTCATCGGAAGCTCTATTTTTGACTCTTTCCTCAAGGAGCCGGTGTGTAGTTTGTCATCTTAAAAAGTGGAAATTCATTTGTTAAGTCTAATTTAACCTTCAGAAACATGCTTTAAAACAAACTGCTCAGAACATCAATAGCATTATAAACGAGAGGCTGAGGTGTAGGTTAGAAGTAGAATTTACCATAGTAAATTCTAATGGGGCTTTCTAATAATTTACTCTTTTCTTCCCTTTTTAGTTAGAATCCTATTTCATAGGATTCTATTTCTTCCCTTCACCCCCACCTTTTTTTTTTGTATTTAGACTATATTTTAAACTAATGTATAAGGGGATTTTAAAGATACACCGTTAACGCAGAATGTCATATGATCACGAAGTATCAATATAAAAGCAAGCATGAAGATTTTAAAATCAATTTGTGTCCTCTCTGTGTTCATTTTAACTTAACAAATGTTTGTTGAATGTCTAGCATGTACTACAGTCATTTCTGTCATTTTCAGGATAGAAAATGAATAATGTGATCCCTGATTTCTAGGAGATTCTGATCTAGTGGGGCAGTGGTGATAGATAGAGGATATACCCACAAAGAACTGTAAGATATGGTGAAGCATGATGTGAGCTCTAAAGACTTTTAAAAGGGACATGATTCTCTCCTGCGCTGGCCAGTTCTGGCCACAAGAGTGTCAGAGGCAGCTTCAGTGAGCAGATGGCATATATGCTGTACATCTTTACCTAAACTTTAAATGTGTTGTACCCATCTCAGTTATACATTCACCTTTGGGGAACTAGGGAAATGGGAACAACTCGTACCTAATACTTCATGGAATTGACAAGTATACCAACATGAGCACATGCCAAGGTGTATAAAAACCTTCCTTTCTTTTTGATATGAGAATTACACTGAATCTCTGTCCCACTATATGCGATCTTCTCTCCCTACCTTCAACTCCTGGTGGTCATTTCCCCATTACTATCACTTTCCCCTGCTTCAGTGTTTAAAACCATGTGCACACTTAATGATTATTCATTGGAATAATAGCAAGATGCCCTGGATATATAGAGGAAAGCCTGATGACTATGCTAAGGAGCAGGGTAGAGACGGATTCTAAGAATCCTTTTCATGGAACTCACTATTCAATGCCTGTATCTTTTGACATCTCTCATGAAGACATTAAGGGATATGGCAATGTTCCCAGAATCATATTTTCTTCATAGGTTAATATTGTTCTGTTGAAAGTAAATGCAAAACAAAATCTTACTTGATATACATTTGGGCTAGAAAAAACTAGTTAATAGTGACTATAGGATATCAATAATGAGAAATAAGATTTCCTTATTTTTCTGAATACCTAGCAGCCGAGCATGTAAGTCATAGTCATCATTTCATTTGACCTCACAAAATAGCCTATGCCTAAAGATAAGAGAGACTCATAGAGTTTAAGAAACTTTCCCAGGGAAAGAGAATGAGAAAGGAAGAAGCCAGGGCAAGGACCTAGACCCTACCTTTTAGCTCCATATTCTTTTCAGAAACCCACAAAAAACTTGTCTGATGCAAGTTATACCACTTTAACCATGAAATTGAAGTCCTGACAAGCTTGTCCTTTCTATGAACAACAAAGACCATTGCACACCACATAAAAACACTTCTGCTAGTCAGAATTTCTGAGGTTCTTCTTATCTCTTATTTCTATAGGGTTTTGAGTGATTCATTTGATATTTATTAGATGGGAGCTGAGTCAGCCACCTTCTTCTGAATCTACTCGATTGCTTTTTGCCCTGGTTGAGGATCTATTTTTATTGATTAGGCTTCTGAACTATTCACTATTACGTTGTCAACTGTTGTAATATTAATTGGTTTAGTTCCATAAGCTGCACTGAAAGGAATGGCATTAGTCAAATTTGTCATGATTGGGTGTGAAACTGCAATGTTTAAATGTCATCATGAACAATCTGTACAATCTGTTATATATTACCGTGGCCTCTGGTCTTCAGCAGTACAGAATTTCACCATGTGTGGCCTTTCTTCACTTTGGAATGGCATATGTGCACGTATTTATGCGTGTATTATACATGTGTGTATATGTTCTTTCATGCTATGAATGATCATGTATCTTTAAGCTGATTTGCTATGGATGAAAGATGCTATGAAAGGGTACTGTTGTGATAAACAGACAGAAAAATTAAATGAAAAAAGAAGTCAAAAGGTTTGAGAAAGAAAGAAGTTACATGTTCTTTTAGTGTTACCAGCATGACAAAAGGAAATAGTGTCCATATAATCAATGAAAGAGAAATAAGGGAAGATATTAGATAGGGAGACATAATTAATAGCAGTATCATTTCTTCCTTTAGATTCTCTTCCAGAGATGACGTATCTCAATATCACATTAATGATGGTCAAAGGTGGGAACTACAACTTTTGCCTCACTATAATTGACTAATACCATTCTGACAGGATATACTATCATTTTACTAGCTCTTTTTAAGTAATATTTCGTTAACTGAAAAATATATTCAACTCATAGGTGATTTTGCCCAAGGGGGTAAAAATTTTTTCTTAGGGGGACAGAAATCCTACTCTTTTAATGTATAAAGTACAGATATACATAGAATACATAAACAGATACACAGTACATCTATAATGTTAAAACTGGGGGCAACGTGGAAAACAATGCCTAGAAAGTCTCCTTGGGGAGTGATACAGAAGAATGGGTGAAAAACACCACTCTAGACTTCATGACCTCTAAGGTCTCTTTTAGTGTTATATTTCCATGATTATGGACTTTTACATCTTGAATGCCTTTATTATATCATTAAAAAATGGAGGCAAAAAGAATGTTTTGAAATGAACAATGCACATCATTAGCAATACCAGCAGCATAGTTTAGAGCTTATGGAATTGCTGGGTATAGTAAGGAGTACTCTGGGAGAAATTAAAAGAGTGTAGGAGATTTCATTCCCTTCATATCTGAAGACACTATTTGCATGGCAGATGGGATCTGGAACTAGAGTCATCTTCTTGGGGATGGAGTGTGGGGAAAAGGACTGGTGAAGAGACCTGGTAGAATTTGTGGTAGAATTCATCTGTAAGTACATCAGTTTCTATATATCCTTATTAAAATTTAGGAACATTTAATCCTGAATGTTTTTACATTTACCCTTATCTGATTTCTTTGATATATTATGGAAGCAATTTCAAAAAGATATAAAATAAAAAAGGGAGAAAATGACAAACTGATAATCATTTTATATTGCCCTTGTAATTGCATAGTGCTTTGTGCATATAAAATAAATTGCCATTGATTTTCATTCCTGACATGCAGTGCATGTCAATTTGAAGGAGTTAAAATGAATTTCAAGGGCATCCTTCTGGCTTTTTTATAGGGATGGGGGAGTATACCAGTATGTTCTTAAGGCTTTTAGGTATGTAACTATAGGCACACAGTGTTGCATCTATACCATTTTATAATTTATAGATGCTTTCAAAAATATAGCTTACACTGTTAATGTACTTAGAAAAGGCTAGTAAAAATCAGAGTTTGCCTCCATAAAATATAAGCTTCATTCGCTGACTCAAGGAACTGTGTCACTCCACTTCTGAAAACAGCTCTGCCACTCAAATAGATGGAAAAGAACAGTTTTTATTCAGTCAATTTAGAGAGCAAGGAAATAGACACACAGTTCTGAAAAGTATTGTTGTTTGTATTTATTTATTTTAATGGAGGGAGAATTGAATTATAAAACAAAATTTATGTGATCCTTAAGACATGAATAACAAACTCGGAGAAATTAGACATCAGAATGCTTATTCTCCTTTTAACTTTTTATTTTTAGAATTGTCAATAAAATGGTAAGAAATAATTCTTAAACTAGAATGCTAGGTATGAATTAATGGATAGATACAGAATGAGTGAAAGTCTAGTTATGGCATCTGGGACTCTTGTTCAGAACAGTGTCCCTGTTTCACAGTTAATTATGGCTATCTGTTCTTTTTAGAGTGACATTCATTAAATTTCATAAATATATATATATATAAAACTTGAGTTTACGAACATGTGTAGAACACCTATGGTGTCAATATAGTACATGTAATTGATATTTTCTAGAAAGAGAGAATATATAAAAGCTTAATAAATAAGAAAGTGTTTGGACTTTCCTGGTGGTGCAGTGATTAAGAATCCACCTTCCAATGTAGGGGACACAGGTTCAAGCCCTGGTCCGGGAAGATCCCACATGTCACAGAGCAACTAACCCCATGTGCCACAACTACTGAGCCTGAGCTCTAGAGCCCGTGAGGCACAGCTACTGAAGCCCGCACGCCTCAACGAAGAGTAGCCCCCGCTCACCACACTAGAGAAAGCCTGTGCACAGCAGTGAATACCCAGTGCAGCCAAAAATAAATTAATTAATTAAGTTTTTAAAAAAGGTGTTGTTTTCTAATCTCATCACACATGATCACATCTTTTTATTTATTTGTGTTTTGAGCTTCCAACTTGGGGATCAATATACAACTTCAACAGTACATTTCTACTTTATTATTCATTTTCTAAGAGCTAAATATAAGAGATTGTATAAACATGCATATGTACTTCCCAGTGTTGAGTCATATCTTACTCAGTTGCTTCATTTAGTGGCACTTGAAGAACATAAAATATATTTTAAAGTAGATTTATTTTATATTGAAAAAATACAAATCCTACACAAGAAGGAATAGGTGCTTCTAAAGATGATAAATTCATTAAAAAATATTTTATCTATTCTTGCCACCATTAGGCCTTGTTAAATCTCTGAGCTCTTAACATAAAATGCCATTCACCCAAAATAGCAATAGTTATGACAGGATCAAGAAATCGAGTTCTTTTAATTAATTTGTTTTCAAGTTCTTCATCATGCATATTATTGCCAAGAAGTTTAATTCTCAAATTGACCAAGTTAATTTTGTGGGGTTGGGATTTGATACAGATCATGCTACATTGCAGCATGTTATCCCTTAATAAATGGTTATGTTAGCCCAACTGAAGCTTCTAAAAAATTTAAATATTCTGCTTCAAAATCTGAAGTTTTTTAGGATCCTTTCAAAGCTGAAAAACTCAATTTATCATCCAGATGAACTGTATAAAATGAGCATTTAATACTTTAAGAGGCATCCTTACCTCCTGAGTTGAAATGGCTTCTTTCAGCTCTGTGTTATCCACAGGGAGAACACTGCCACCCTGTAAGGTGGCTCTCTGTGTAAGTTCTTGGTGGGTGGTGAGTGATGGGGTGGATTGGAGCCAAGAAATGAAAGGAAGAGAAAGAAAGGGAACGTACACAGAGCCACTTGGGCTAAGATAATGTGAATTCTGCCCTCTGATCAAGTTTCTCAATTAAATGTCAGACAATGGCCCTATTATTTCCCCACATTTATATGCTATTTTTATTGTTCTCATTTCTTTTCTGTAATATTGAGGCAGACCCAGAGAACTTCCTGGGGTGTTGCAAACAGAACCTGCACAGTGGTAGTATTGTTCTAGTGAGAACAGAAAAAGAATGAAGGGGAAGAGCTGGAAAGAAAATCTACTCACGAGTAAAGCCATGTTATTTTTAAACTTTGAAGGCTGTTTTAAAATAAGAGACTGTTAATACTGTAGTAACTATGACTTGCCATATTATTTTATATCTGAATATCTGAACTTACTTTAGGTTAAATCTGTAACTGGACTACCTGGACTAGAAAAGTGAGGGACCTGGATTGTGAGTGTATATTTGACAGCTTAACTCTCTTTGGAAATTTTCAAATAGAAAGGTTTAGGATTACTTGAGGGACAAAAAGCAGTGGATTAGGCCTGCCAGGGCAAAAATTTCTTATCTTGGCTTTGCATCTGATTTGCTTAACCTTACTTTGTTTCTTTGTGCTCATTTGTAAAACGTGAACTGAAGTATTAATTTACTTCTCCAAGTTTTATCTATGGAACCAAGAAAAATGGTCGTAGAATATTTTGAAAATACAAAGACCTATGTAAGTGTCAGATTATAAAGATGAACCAACTAGCCCAATTATCCATTACAATGCTTCCCACTGTTTGATTAACCTAACAAAAATTAGCCATTTTTCTTAAGTAACACCCTTAAAAAATGAGCAGCTTGCTCTGGTAGAGTGTCACAATGAAATTTTAATGGCAAAGGTGGCACATCTTGACAACATTTTAAGCTGAATTATAATTCATATGTCCTATGAATTATATTATAAAAAGTGATTTCATTTAAATTACAGTCTCTGAGTTGAGATTTTATTTTTATTCAAGTCTCTATACTACTGTGTGCTATATTTTGCCTCAATTTGGTGATTGGAGTAGAACTCAGGTCAAAGTTTAATTTTTGTTCTATGTTTGTTTTAAAAATCCCAAACCTAATTTACTTTTAGGAATGAGATTTTTCCAATAATATTGTGGGGTGACTTTCATGTCATTCTAGGTAAATATGTTAGAGAAAGGAATAAATTTGTTCTTTTCTTTTTTTTACCCAAAACAAATTTGTTTGCTAAACTTGATGTGCAGGTAGAGTAGACCTCATGCCACATGATTTGAGTTTATAATTTATCCTATTTTCTTAACACAAAATTCAAATATGATTGGACAGTAAATGGTTAAAGAAAACATGAACCTTCCAAGGTCACACAGTGGAAACAATGGATCAACTTCCTAAATGGAAATTGGTGAATAAAAATTCAACTAGAGTCCAGATAAATCGCTATTGATAGAAAAGTGATTCTGGGTGTTTTTAAAGCCTATTTTAAAGAATCAACAGCAGTAAATAGTTTACAATTAGAGTGAGCTTGTTGATAATGTGCTATGCCTTGTAAATCCGTATCCAAGGACCTAGCCACCTTCAAATTCGTATACCTATGAGTACGATATAAGTTGTTCCTGCCTTTGGGCTTAAATGGTCAACTCTCTAGACAATGGTTTCTACTGCAGACTCTCCTGAGGAGAGAGATGTATTAGGGCGCTATGATTCCTGACCATATATCAAAATTGTTGTAATCTATGACAGCAGAGCCTGTGGCTGTGAAAGAGCACTGAGCACTTTAGACAGAACGTGAGAAGAAAAGAATATTTAATGCCTTCACTACTTCAGTCTTTTGCTCTGAGGTCAATCCTGAGTAGATAGCTAGAGCAAGTTAAAAAATGAATAGACTGTTGAAAGGTAATGGTGGATACATATTACACATTTGTCAAAACCCATAGACTTTACAACCCGAAAAATAAAACATAATGTAAACTATAGACTTTAATTAATAATATATCAGTATTGGCTCATTAATTCTAACAAAGGCACCACACATATGCAGCATATTGATGTAGGGAAAACTGGTATGTGTGTGTATAGGGGTGGGGAAGTATATAAGAACTCTCTGTACTTTACACTCATTTTTCTGTAACCCTAAAATTGCTCTAAAATAATTAATTAAAAATTAATGGAAAATAATCTTTAAAATTTTTTAAAAAAATTTTTGGCCACATCGCTCAGCTTGCAGGATCTCAGTTCCCGACCAGGGATTGAACCTAGGTCATGGCAGTGAAAGCCCAGAATACTAACTACTAGACCACCAGGGAACTCCTGGAAAATAATCTTTTAAAAAGGAAATTATACACAACTGTTATGATTCCCCCCTTTTGTAATATTTTTAAATTCTTCCCATTATATTATTAATAAAAAACTTTGGGATGTGCTGAAATCTTATTAATACTTATGTCTTCTGGTTGTCCCAACTAGGAACATTTATCACCTTACTGTGTTAAAAAAATAAATAAATAAAAATAAATTTTAAAATATATGTGGTGAAAGACCTAATTTAAATTCCCCTGTCCTGGAAAAGAGGGAAAAGGTCAGTCACTGGCTTATGAGGTCAGAGTGCAGACAATTGCTTTATGACTTAATGCTGAGTCATCATATAATTTCTCAATAGCAAATAAGATCCTACTCACATAACATATCAAAAAAAAATCCACATCTTTTTTTTCATGCTTTAGTTGGGAAAGTAATAAAATTATTTTACAAATTAATATTATGAAAACATAGTTAAGGTGAACTGATTTCAACTCATACATGTACTCACTTCTGCCATTATTCATCTCTTGTCTCTCTGGATTCCATGGAAATAAAGGTATAAAAATATTAAATTAATTCATAACCAAAAATAGATGTGGACATATTTACAGATGAAACAATTAGGAAACATTACTAGCTGTATATTATATACACCATTGTTTATATTTTATTTATTTAAAACTTATATCTGGGAGCTCTTATCATATTAATACATACAGACCTAACTCATTTCTAGGCTCCCTAATAATTTCACTAGCTCCCTATTTACAGTTTTTTGTTTTGTTTGGTTATTTTACAAATAAAAATATTTCAATTAGCTTGAACATAGTTTTGTGTACAAGTGAAAGAGCGTGCATAGTATGAATTATTGGAAATGAATTTTGGAGTCAAAGAACGTGCACTTAAAATTTTGACACTGTTAATTCAACGATGTCATATTTTTAAAAATCTAATGAAATATTCTATAGGTTTAGTTGACGCAAATGTGTGATGAGTGAATCCAGTTAAGAGGGAAGCCAATATTAGAACTGTGCAAAGCTCAAACTCATATAGTTTTAACTCAGTACAAAGTTAACTATGTAAACAGTTATCACAACTTCACAGCAGAATGAAAAGCTTCCACCATGATTTCCAAGCTGAAACCATTGTGCCATTGTGATTCCACTTAGAAAATTACACTTAATGTGTGAGAATCCTTTTTTAGATACACAGGAGATGTTTCCAGCTTAACTCTATCCCTGAAGACGGCCCAAGTTTGACCCACAGTTGGTTTAGTTCATCTTATCATTCTTTCCATTGGAGTATTTCTTTGCTTATTGTACTAAATCCTGAGTAGAAATCATTTTTATCAAAAACCAAATTGTAACTTCATTTCCTTCACCTTAATTTTCTTTGGATTGCAGCAAAAATGTAATTTAAAAAAAGAGGTCTACCTTATGTGAGAAATTCCTCTAGGTACCAATTTTGCCCTCGGGCTACAAATTTGCTCTTGTGGATCAGGAGTGTTCTCTGGCATATGTCATTTTGGTGGCTGTTTAGGGTAATAACTAGTGCAGTTACAGCCCACCAATAACAGCAGGATGCCCCTTCTCCTGTAGGGTCTGCTCTACAAAACTTTGAAGGAAGAAGGAGACTAATTATAATGCATACTTCAAGGGGACACTGTGGAGATAAAGTTGAAAACCACCATCTGGATTTTTAAGAGCTATGCTGAGGCATGCCTAATGATGGGAGCTCTGGTTATATACCCCATACTGTCTGGCAACAGCATAAGAATTGTTTTTAATACATGGTATGTAGGTCATACAGCTTTATTCAAGTGAACTGTAAAGGTTTGCATTCTCTCACTTTACTAAAAAAAAACATTGAAATTGCCTATATTTTTCTGAAATAGTGACCTTGAAAACACATATGGCCAAGTAGTTAAACTAAACAACATGCTTGTTTTATATATTAATGCACTCTCCTCTACAAAGAACCAGTCCTTATAAAGTTTTAAGTGAACTGTGAAAAGTCTATGCCGTTATTATCCAAATGTTCTTTAATCCAAGGTTAACCATTGTAATGTGAGAACAGGTACCACTGAGCCCTAATAGGAAGCAGTAAGGTTTTGTCTGCATACCCTGGTGTTCGCCTGATGTTTTCCTAATGTGGCAGTGTGAACTCACGCCACTCAGAGCCTCGGGTTGAAATTAAACCTCAGAGGTCTTTGTTGAAAAAATCTGAAACCATTCTGGAGATGCTTGGAGTACAACTCTAGGCTACTTGCCTTACTCCATAATGTTTAATGGGCCAAGTTCTCACCTTGTCCTTTCAGGCTGAAGGCCTAATCTGGGTATGAAGTTGAAATTCAGTTTGAGCTGTAGTCCCAGATGAGCTTTGGAAAGCAGCAGAGCAAGTGCAGAATTTATTTTACTGCGTGCACAGACGCTGATGTTTAATTTCAATTTTTTTTAAAGTTAGCTTTTTCAGGGATGGGATTTAAGCAACGGCATGTACTGAATGCTGAGTAGAGTGCAGCATGGCTTTGATCCTCTCTGTGAGCACAGGTGGGCTGCTAGAGGCCGAGACTTGAAAGCTCAGATTTTGTAGAATTTCATTCCCTTATGACTACGATGCTCTGTGTTTTTTGAGGAGTTCCCAAGCAAAAAAGTTACTAGTAGTGGGTTCCCCAATTGCACCAAGGAATTGTGCTACCTCCTCCTATCTACCCCATCTGTTCCTAGCCTCCTAGACATGTGCTTCAGTCCTAAATCTTGGGGATGGAAGGGGCTTTGCCTAATGCTGGGTCACTGTCTGCTCCTCAGTTGTGCTATTCTAAGAAGAAGAGGAGAGGGAGTTAAGGTTGGCTGGTCATGGGTTTGCAACACTTACTATGTGCCTGGCATGGCTTGTAGCTCTTTTACGTACACTATTGCTTTTAAGCCATAAAGCTGTCTTACAATGTAGGGTTATCATCGTTGTTGATAACCCTAGGAAGTGGCAGATCTAGATTGATTCCAGTCTGTCTGATGCCAAAGCTTGTGCTTTGCTTTATCAACTAAGTTCTCACCACCTCCAAACTCTGTATCTGCCTTGAACCAGTGTGTATGATTGGGTGGTGAGGAAGAAAGTTTAAGGTATTATTTTCCATTATTGATAATGTTCTAAACATGCACATACTATAATTGCAGAATGAAAACTTTGAATTTCACTTTAAAATTGGTAATGTAGTTCTCTGTACATCTTTTTTTTCTCATATGTATTGTATCCTTTTAGTTTGACTTTTGGACTTATGAACCTTCTTCTAGAACTTGATGTGAAAATGATTGTAAATTTTTAAATATGTGTAAAGTTTTAAATATATTTGTTTTTCTTGAAGGTTATTAATCTCAGACCATATTTATTTTCCTTTTTTACTATTCTGTGGGTAGACGCATAGAAATGTGGACCTACCCTATTTGTTATACTCATTTTTCTCCTCTTGACTACTGTCGTTGTTGTAATTTTTCTTCTGCTTTACTATAAATTAAGCTTTCTCTTGCTATGCTCTCCCTGCAAGTTATGGACTGCTTTTCCATTGACAACAGCACTACTTTTAAAAATTACTTGATTGCTGCAGCTGCATCTCACTCTGATTATTTTTCAGTCATTAAAATTTGCTTTCTACTAAAGAAATAGTCTTAACTTCTGGCTTCATCGAGTCATTTAATTTGCTCAGAGTGTCTGAATTAGAGGTCAGAGTTGAGAGGCAGTAACTAAAATACAGCTATTTAAATATGCTTACCCTTTAAAACCTCCTCTTTCTGTATTTGATTTCATGATCATTAATATCTTCCTCTCACTGTCTTCATTCATCTTATCATCATTTCAGGTACTCTTAAATTTTAGACTAAGTTATATTAAATTCCTGACATTTTAATGTTTGCCCTCCTTTCATCTCCTTTTCTTAATTTTATACAGGGCTGTTTATATTTATTTCTTGTTTGAAGACACATGGTTTATTTTCACATTTTTTCTCAATATAATAGTTGTTTTCATTGTTTAATGAAAGAATCTTTTTTTTTTTTTTTCTCTTGCGGTACGCGGGCCACTTACCTCTCACTGTTGTGGCCTCTCCCGTTGCGGAGCACAGGCTCCGGACGCGCAGGCTCAGCGGCCATGGCTCACGGGCCCAGCCGCTCCGCGGCACGTGGTATCTTCCTGGACCGGGACACGAACCTGTGTCCCCTGCATCGGCAGGCAGACTCTCAACCACTGCACCACCAGGGAAGCCCTAATGAAAGAATCTTAACTAAACATCATTATTTTGTTTGCTAGTTTACAAGATAATCATGAAATGATTGGCTAGATCACAAATAAATGGTCTTATTTGATTTCATTGGTCAAACATGTTTCCAATCATTTTGGTATGTTAATTGGTTGGGCTCTGTTGCTCTATTGTGTATGCAACATGTTTAAGGGTGGCAACAAAAATGGCAGGAAAAATTGTCTTCGCTATAAAATAGTTGGACTGGTTGGGTACTCAGTCACTTTTTTCTGCTATTTGGTGTAATAGCTAAAGGACTTCCTGCTACTTACTGAAGTTCTTTACTTTGGAATTTGATCCTGTCATCTCTATGGGTCACATTCTCTTCCCTTTTTAAGGTAATGTGTGAGATGCCTACTTGGATATAATCTGCCCTTCAGAAGAGAATGACTCCTCATATAGTACAGTTAAATACAATGAGTGGCTCTTGTAGTTGGAGGGACATTGGAAAGGTCTCTAAAATTGGCTTTGGCTCAGAGCGTGAATGCCTTGGAAATCTTTCACTTGTGCTTTACACAATCTAATTTTAATATATAGTTTAAGTAATTTTTTTACTGATGATGTTAACTTTCTTTCCTTCTATATACTAGAGAACTTTAGATTCTGTGCATCTATCATTTTCTCTTGCTTTTATTCCACCGTGATTTAATTAATATCAATTAAATACCAATACAAAGACTCTCTTTTCATGTTCTTTAAACATTCTGTCTTCTCCCAGCACTGTTTGTCAGATGGGCAAATCCTTCCATTTGCATGGATCTGTCTTGGCTCATTTTTAGCTTCCCTTTTATTTATTTTTTGTCTTGCATTTTTTTCTGCTACTATTAATCTTGCCATTTTCATTTGTTTAGTATTTTTTAAAATGTCCAGTTTTTGCCAGAGTAGTTTGATTTAGCTTTTATTAGTTCTCATTGAGACTTTTGTAATTCCATTTATACAAGATATTTTACCCTTGGCCTTTAGTCATATTTACCATTTAGAACACAATAGCTAAATATATTTAGCCTTTTCCTCAAAGATCTCATTTTTAGGCTATTTATCAAATGATGTTATTAGATACTACTAAAACTTAGGCTCTTCCGCCCTATCCCTGTAAATGTGTTGTGAATAAGACATGTGCTCGTAGACATTTTTCTTTTTAAGGAATTTCATCATTATTTATTCTCACTTAAAAAACATCCTTTCGAATATTTCACTTCTTTCCTTTTTAACACAAGTAGTCTTATGTAAAGGGTAATATATTTTTTAGGAATTTCTTCACTTAAGTTCACTTTAGTCCAAAGATTCTTTGCACAGAAATGTCTGTTGTGTCTGTGTCAAACTCCTTGGTGTGACATTGAATATGGCCTGTACAATATGCTCCTTTCCCAGTATGTCTTTTTTATCATTTATTTGTTTTGACTCCCAGTAATCCACATGAAATCTAGTTGGACTACTTGGTTTTCCTGACCACACCCTGATTTTATACTTTTAATAGTGTTTTCTTTCTACAAAATTTCTTCTTCCCATTTAGACCCTCCACTATCCTCTCTCTTTTCTATTATACCTGTGATGCAAGGGGCCAAGAAGAGCAGTGATGAAGTAAATGTCATGAGCCAGGTAACTTCCAGCAGGAAACACCAATGTCAGGCCACAACTACCCTTATTCAGACTTTTTCAGGCGTGCAGGCTCCTGATCCAAAGGGAGCAGCAGTATATACTGTGGGTGAATCAGTATTACCCACACACACCTTTTCCCCAAAAAGCCCATGTAATGACTTCCTATAAGCAAGCCTTTGTTGTTGTTGTTTTTTTCCTTCATTTTTACTTTTACCTTGTAATATATACTTTTTATGAAAGGAAATACCTAGAGGAATGTTGCATACTGACTGAATGCCATCAGAAATAAAAATGGTTTGAAGTATAACCAAATGGGCTAGTGTTCAGATAATCTGTAGTAATAAATAGGAACCATGTAAACATTGGGGAGACGTTGGGGCCTGAGTGTGGAAGAGTCAGGAAGGGTGTCCCACATGGACAAATGGAGATGTGTCAGAATATGTCTCCGTCATTCTTCCAGTGACAGTGCCAAAGAAAAGCTCTGGGGGAGGTAAAGAAGGTGCCCACAAAAAGTCTCCATTAGTCCTTCTTCCATAAGTTACCAGCAACTAATCGAAAAATGCCCATATGTCTGCTCTTAAGCTGCTTCTTAAAGAAATTCTGGAGCTTTCTCTAGTGACCCAGGCGCTGGCTACAGGCATTGGAAGTAACAAAAAGGTTAAGCAAACCAAAATGGCACAGTTCAGTGGACACTTTGTACTTTGACATCATGTGGGCCATTCCTGTTGAGCCTGTGTGTGTTTGCACATTTCCTTTCCATAGGCCATCCTCCCCCACCACTAACTTGTGGTGAGGGAATAGAGTGTACATCACATGCATTACTAGAATGTTACTTACATCTTTGCTTTTATTTTAATTCAATAGAGTGTTTCTAGAGACTAGCTAAATAGTTGCTTCAACTTGATTAACCTAAGTCACTGGAAGAATTGTCTTTCTGTTGCCAATCATTTACCCATTTATCCAATATTTATATTGACTACCTACTTAGAAAGTTTCCTGAAACTTAGCCCTTTGGATCTATAAGCCTCTGTTTTATCGATTCCTCAGGAAAATGTGGAAATCCTAGACTGGATCTGCATTTTTTTTTTCCTCTACATCTTTCATCTTCTCTTATTTTTGTCTCTTTATTTCCTTTAGAATAACATACATGTTTATCCTTAACACAACTGATAGTGATTTTTATTCCCCAATGGCTATTCATTTTATTAACTTTAACGGATTATAAATTTACTCCAGATTTTATTCTTTTTCTCTTAAGTCAAATCCTTGAATTTCACCTCATCATGTTATTTTTTGTGTACCTTTGTTCCTGATTTGAAAATTACCTGTGTTATTTCTCTCTTTTTTTGTGGACTTCTGAAATCATATTTCTTTTTTTTTTTTTTTTTTTTTTTTTTTTTGCTATACGTGGGCCTCTCGCTGCTGTGGCCTCTCCCGTTGCGGAGCCCAGGCTCCGGACACGCAGGCTCAGCAGCCATGGCTCACGGGCCTTGCGGCATGTGGGATATTCCCGGACCGGGGCACGAACCCGTGTCCCCTGCATCGGCAGGCGGACTCTCAACCACTGCGCCACCAGGGTAGCCCTGAAATCATATTTCTTGTAAGTTGAACCTCCTCATAGATTTGGAGAAATATCCTGCTTTCCTTTGTCCTAGTGTTTCTTATATACTCTGCAAGAAATTTATCTAATCCCAGTGCTTCCCAAAAGACTGGCAGGTTGGAGTATCCTCAGCTCCTTTCCATTGGGGTGCTAACAGCTTCAGGCTTTCATATCTAAACCTGAAGGAAAAGAAGATGTCATCAATTCTGCTTGAATCCCCTGCCAAGCAGTCATTTCATGAAAACAAAACAAAACAAAAAAAGTACTGGGCTGATACAGACTTTCCTGTGCTGAGTATTGAATTGTCTAATTCAGTTCTACTCCAAGTATGGTTCACAGACTGGTGCAAGTTTGTAAGATGTTTGCTAAGGGTCTACAAAAGATCAGTAAAGAAATGGAAAGTAAGGCTTTTGAAACCATTTTTAAATCACAATTAGAAGAATTTTATGTCTGTTGAATCTAACAGTTAAAAGAAATTCTTTATTTTGTATGATGGGTGATTAGTTTAATTTCCAAGTGATTCATTTTTACTGTAATTTTTTAAAGTTTCATACAGAAACAGATTGGAAATTTTTTGTTGTTGTGGTGGTGGTATGCGGGCCTCTCACTGTTGTGGCCTCTCCCGTTGCGGAGCACAGGCTCCGGACGCGCAGGCTCAGTGGCCATGGCTCACGGGCCCAGCCGCTCCGTGGCATGTGGGATCTTCCCGGACCGGGGCACGAACCCGTGTCCCCTGCATCGGCAGGCGGACTCTCAACCACTGCGCCACCAGGGGAGCCCCAGATTGGAAATTTAAAAAATGAATAAACTGTTTCTTCACAAAAGATAATTTGAGGAGCACTGGCCTAAATAAGCAACAGAACACTCAACAGTTAGCTTTTTATTCATGAATTCTGGACGCTGTGCTCCTATGCTATTCCAGTCTTTAAATTCTGTTGCAGTTTCTAAATGACTATAGGATGAGAAGAATTAATGAGAACAAGGGGAAGCAGAAATGGCTCAGAATCTGGCTGATCTGGAGATAAATTGCATGGACTTGAATAGCAGCCTTTTACTGGGCAGTGGTGATACTGCATTAAGGCACTAGAACTCAATTGCTGGGCTTATATTTCCCTCATTTAACAGGGTTTAGGGAACATGTTTGGTCAGTGCCCTTCAGACCTGGCCTAGAGGGTTAGATAAAGAATGGACTTTTGAATCAATCCCTATAGGAGGTGCATTCAGTGTGAACTGCCATCCTGCCCCTACCTGGGACTTGGGCACATTGTCTAAAGTAGACAATTTTTGTTTCCAGGCATTTTCTCAATTATTATTTATTTGAATATTTCATGAGGACTATTAGGCAGGGCCCTATGGCCAGTTAATCTGCTTCCTTAGTTTCACAGAAAACCTCCCACTGTAGCTTATAAAGGACACCTCTTTGTTTTCCTTTACTCACAAAGAAAAAAATGTATACCTCCTGTACTTTCTTCATGAACACATTCCAAGAGATATATTGAAGTTTCAGAAAGGAGCCTTTTCATGAGAGAGATTTCTAGCATGGAGACAGCTCTGTTAAGAGGAACTAATGATATATTGATGAATGGGAATTGAGCTTGAGGTTATCCTTTTTTTCTTCCTTTATCTACCATCTAACACTGACAGTTTGGGTCCTTTAGTATTGAAATTCTGCTTTGGAGCAAAATTCTACCCTATAATAGTCATTTCAGTTATATTTATCTGATGTAGATAAGATACAAACCCTGTTGGATCATGATCTTTGTCATCCATAGTAATCCCCAGCATCAGCCAGCTTCAGCAATAGATAACCTTCTCCATAATGATTTTGTATGAGAAATACTCTATTGCCTTTTACAAAAAAAAATGTAAACCTTTTCAGAGTGTAAATAAAACTTTCCCCGAAGACATACCAATAGGCATAAACATTTGCCAATGAAATGCTCTCTTACCGGCTGGAGGTAGTGACAATGAAATGTCAGGAAAGCACTGAATCTGAAAACCCTCTGCCAGTGGAAATTGATTGCCTTCCCTGCCCATACATTTTTCTGGGAAATAAGATCCTCTCTCTCTAATTTCACATTAAGAGCCTTCCAGTACACCTGCCATGTCTTGCTCCCATACACAGATGCAACTAAATATTAAATAAGCCAATAAAATTGTTTAATCTAATATTATAAATGTATCAAACTTGCCAATCTGTTTTTAAAAACAGATTTCTTGATACATGAACACTTTTTCAGCATTTTAGATATCCGGAGTATTTTTTCTCTTGCCTCAGAGCAGCCGTCGCTGCTGATATTCAAAAGTGTGTTCTTCAAATCCTTACCTGACATTGTAACATCAAACTGTGTTTAACACAGTGGAAGGTGGGGCAAATTTTCAACTATTCTAGATAATGCAGCAGAAAAGTGATGAATGGTAGAAAGGAAATTATGTGCTAAATTACAGGTAAATTCCCTTCAGGTTTAAAACTTTTAGTCAATGATTATAAATGTATACAGTCTTAACAAAAAAATTAAATGAAAACTAACTTCTGAAAGAACTTAATCTGATCACATTCCCACTTTGACATTACTCATCCCTGTCAAAACACG
This sequence comes from Mesoplodon densirostris, assembly GCF_025265405.1. Lineage (NCBI taxonomy): Eukaryota > Metazoa > Chordata > Mammalia > Artiodactyla > Ziphiidae > Mesoplodon > Mesoplodon densirostris. Next base: position 99,101,045 of record NC_082663.1, on the reverse strand, counting down.
ATTTGAAAGCAGACAAAATGACATCACCCAAATGTTCTTTTTTCAGTAATATTAGTGGATATTAAATTCAGATTTGTAATCTACTTTCACTTAATTTATCTCAGTATCTGTGTAAATCTGTCTCTAACATAAAACTCACATTCCATGTAAAGAAAATTGTAGTGAAGAAAGGAAGAAAAACTGAGGGGGACATTTTATAGTATGATTGAAAGAAATGTTTTATATCAACTTAAAGTGGGCCCCTTGATTTTAGGGTGAATTTGTGATCTGAAAAACTTTGAGACAGAATCCCATTATGAATGAACAACCATGAACCCTCTGTGGTCGGAAACAAGGGGAACGGAAGCTTCAGTACTTGTGAAAAATGTTCCCTGGGGTGTTTTAATTTAAAAAGGTTTGCTTGGGCTTCCCTGGTGGCGCAGTGGTTGAGAGTCTGCCTGCCGATGCAGGGGACATGGGTTCATGCCCCGGTCTGGGAGGATCCCACATGCCGCGGAGCGGCTGGGCCTGTGAGTCATGGCCGCTGAGCCTGCGCGTCTGGAGCCTGTGCTCCGCAATGGGAGAGGCCACAACAGTGAGAGGCCCTCATACCGCAAAAAATAAATAAATAAATAAATAAAAAGGTTTGCTTGGTGCATGTGAATGAGAGGAGTCTTGTCCAACCATTAGGGTTCCCTGGTACTAATCAACTCTGTCAGTATCAACCTTCTCTGTGCATTGACATTAGGAATGGAGGCTGTTGTACATCAGGGTGGCCCGCCCCAAACCATTGAAAACAATTGGGTCACATATTCAAACCCTCAGCACTGCCATTTCTGTGGCTTAGCAGGGCTTTCCAGGATGCTTGGAATCCCTGTACCTTTCTTGTTCTCAAAGTGCATCCCTTACAGCTGGCACCCTTTAGTAATCAGCTGCTCACCACTGCCAGCTAACAAGCTGGTGTAGCCCAGCCCTAGGACTTTTCTCAGGACTTGGCAAACTTTTGAAAATGCAAGTCCCAGAAAAATTTCTATCCCTCACTTCCCCAAAGGAGGGGGTCCTTGTGAATTTTGTGGCAGTCCAGTTTTACAAAGATTTGGCTTTATCTCTTACTTAGAGTTACAGGTCGATATCTCATACCTTAGTAATAGTGTCTGCATCTTCAAGAATGTACTGTTTTGTCAGTTTTCAGTTTAAAATCAGCTTAGCATACCTCTAGATCTTTCCTTCTGTACTCCAAGTTAACATGATCAAAGGCTCATTATAATGTCTGCATATCATACCTTCTTAGTAATAAGTTGCTAAGCAATTTAATTCAGGCAACATACATCCTTCTGATCTGAACCACATCATTGCCTAGCCTGTACAGGTATTCAGTATCTTCTGAATTAAGTAGATGCATGGAAAACTCATCTTAACCTCACATTTCTATTTTCAAAGTATATTTTATTTATTTATTAAAAGAAAAATAGATTTTTTATTTTAAACAATTAGGCTCTGACTAGAGATTTGTTTCTTATTGTGAAATGCATACATTAATACATTCAAAAGTTTAAAAAAATAAACTTTTTATCATAAAAATGTTTAAATCTAGAAAAGACTTTATGAATTAAAGTTTAGACTGATCCCCTTTTCTTAGCTAAATCAAACAAAAAGCTCATAAAAGTACAATGATTAATTTTTTCCATTTTATCCTAACAAATAGAATGCTAACTAAATATGTATTAAGTTTGTAGATTCAGCCTGTTAAACCTCTATGATATGAACATAATTGTTCATTTAAGAAAAGACAGCTTAAAAGTTCTGGTTACTAAAGAAGAAAAAGGGGGAGGGACAAATTAGGAGTATGGGATTAACAGATATAAACTATTATATATAAAATAGATAAGTACCAGGTTTTACTGTATAACACAGGCAATTATACCCAATATCTTGTAATATCCTATGCTAGAATATAATCTGTAAAAACCATAAACCAAAACCAAAAACAAAACAAAAAACCAAACATGAATCACTATGTTATATACCTGAAACTAACACAATATTGTAAATCAACTATATTTCCGTAAAAAAAGAAAGGACAGCTTATTACGTAGACTACAACAAATAGGATGAAATTTTGATTGATTGGGTCACTGATATTTAAGGAAATGATTTTTGACTTGTTTAGCTATAAATTCTACTGACAGAGCTACATGGGAATATATACAATTGCAAAAGAATAAAATATTATGTTGATAGATTTTAGATTGTAATTTTGAACATAGATTTTTTTTTCCCATATAGAAACTAAGCCATTTATATTGTGTTTGGTTACTAGGAGAGTTTTGAGAATCTTACTTAATTTAAAAAGTACTTAAAATCACTTGAGGTGCCAGTAATAACATCACTACTTAACTGTCACTTTTGACAGCAGTTTAGTGTGAAACAGCCTAATTTTCACTAGAGCTGTTAGGAGCCAAGCTCCCTTGCAGAAGGGGTGAGCTGAAAGATTCTCTTTTATCCAATCTTATTCGATAAGTGAGAAAAGTGTATGTTAGAGAGGTAAACTTTACTCAAGGGAATGGTTAATAGTGACAAAAACCTCAGTTTACCAGCTTTCAGTCTAGTTCTTTTGTTACTATAATACATAGCTAAGGACTACCTGAACTGAGTTACATGTGAAATTTTTCTGTACCATATTCTGAATGGTGAAAATCATTGTTTTTTTTTTAACATCTTTATTGGAGTATAATTACTTTATAATGGTGTGTTAGTTTCTGCTGTATAACAAAGTGAATCAGCTCTACATATACATGTATCCCCTTATCTCCTCCCTCTTGCATCTCCCTTCCACCCTCCCTATCCCACCCCTCTAGGTGGACACAAAACACCAAGCTGATCTCTCTGTGGCTGCTTCCCACTAGCTATCTATTTCACATTTGGTAATATATATATGTCCATGCCACTCTCTCCCTTTGTCCCAGCTTACCCTTACCCCTCCCCGTGTCCTCAAGTCCATTCTTTACGTCTGTGTCTTTATTACAGTCCTGCCCCTAGGTTCGTCAGAACCATTTTTTTTTTAGATTCCATATATATGTGTTAGCATATGGTATTTATTTTTCTCTTTCTGACTTACTTACTCTGTATGACAGACTCTAGGTCCATCCACCTCACTACAAATAACTCAATTTTGTTTCTTTTTATGGCTGAGTAATATTCCATTGTATATATGTGCCACATCTCCTTTATCCATTCATCTGTCGATGGACACTTTGGTTGCTTCTGTGTCCTGGCTGTTGTAAATAGTGCTTCAATGAACATTGTGGTACATGACTCTTTGAATTATGGTTTTCTCAGGGTATATGCCCAGTAGTGGGATTGCTGGGTTGTATGGTAGTTCTATTTTTAGTTCTTTAAGGAACCTCCATACTGTTCTCCATAGTGACTGTATCAGTTTGCATTCCCGCCAACAGTGCAGGAGGGTTCCCTTTTCTCCACACCCTCTCCAGCATTTATTGTTTGTAGATTTTTTGATGATGGCCATTCTGACCTGTGTGAGGGGATACCTCATTGTAGTTTTGATTTGCATTTCTCTAATGATTAGTGATGTTGAGCATCCCTTCACGTGTTTGTTGGCAATCTGTATATCTTCTTTGGAGAAATGTCTACTTAGGTCTTCTGCCCATTTTTGGATTGGGCTGTTTGTTTTTTTTAATATTGAGTTGCATGAGCTACTTATAAATTTTGGAGATTAATCCATTGTCAGTTGCTTCATTTACAAATATTTTCTCCCATTCTGAGGTTGTCTTTTCATCCTGTTTATGGTTTCCTTTGCTGTGCAAAAGCTTTTAAGTTTCATTAGGTCCCATTTGTTTATTTTTGTTTTTATTTCCATTTCTCTAGGAGGTGGGTGAAAAGGATTTTGTGGTGGTTTATGTCATAGAGTGTTCTGCCTGTGCTTTCTTCTAAGAGTTTTATAGTGTCTGGCCTTACATTTAGGTCTTTAATCCATTTTGAGTTTATTTTTGTATATGGTGTTAGGGAGTGTTCTAATTTCATTCTTTTACATGTAGCTGTCCAGTTTTCCCAGCACCACTTACTGAAGAGGCTGTCTTTTCTCCATTGTATATTCTTGCTTCCTTTATCAAAAATAAGGTGACCATATATGCGTGGGTTTATGTCTGGGCTTTCTATCCTGTTCCATTGATCTATAGTTCTGTTTTTGTGCCAGTACCATACTGTCTTTTTTACTCTAGCTTTGTAGTAGAGTCTGAAGTCAGGGAGCCTGATTGCTCCAGCTCTGTTTTTCTTTCTCAAGATAGCTTTGGCTGTTTGGGGTTTTTTGTGTTTCCATAGAAATTGTGAATTTTTTTGTTCTACTTCTGTGAAAAATGCCATTTGTAGTTTGTTAGGGATTGCATTGAATCTGTAGATTGCTTTGGGTAGTATAGTCATTTTCACAATATTGATTCTTCCAATCTAAGAACATGATATATCTCTTCATCCATTTGTATCATCTTTAATCTCTTTCATCAGTGCCTTATAGTTTTCTGCATACAGTTTGAAAATCATTATTTTTCATGGAATTATAAAATACAAGACTGGAGTATGTCAGAGCTCTATGATAGTTAACAAATATTTCTTAGGAAACATTTATTATTGCTTGTTATGTGTCAGGCTATGTGAAGGGTAGACGTGTAAGAGCCTCTCCTGCCCTGTCTAGTGGAGAATCATTGTCTTGAGATTTGAAAAAAATGAAGGGTACTGCCTGAAATACCCTCTACTTACCCCTCATCAGTGGATAAAACTTTTAATCTCTTCAATAATGTACACAAGTAAGGCTAAAATATGTTTTCAATGTGATTTATTTTTCTTAGTTTTATATCCCTTTGATTATTTGGACCTGACTTGTAAAACAATGAAATAGAGTGTTTTGTCTCCTTTACACAGCTCTGTTCACCATTTTCTGGAATCTGGCAAAATAGTGTAGATGAGCATACAATACTGTGTGGAAAATATTTTCAAACAATCAGGAATATTTTGTCAATCATAGTAGTTTGTCTTTTTCCTTTGCATGTTTAATTATTGCATCCTTTGCAATATATAAAATTTTTAAATCCATTTAATTCCAATGGCCATTTGTCATCTCCCTTCTGGGATTTTCCTTTTTAGTAAAAATAAATAACTAATAGGTGTTCATTTGGAAATGTGAAACATAAAGGACTCAGTGATATTCTCCCACCAAAGCAAAATTGTGTTTTGAGCAGGGCCTCTAGGAAAAAGAGTTTAAAAAAATCACAAATTCCTCTCTTTCTAATTATAGATAACCAGATCAGGATAATCCTTAGGATCATAATTTAATGTCATGCTAACTTTAAAAAGGCATATATAATGATGAAAGTTATCTTTTAAGTTAAAAGATAACTTAAGACTTAAGTTAACTTAAGTTTTAACTTTTAACTTAAAATATTTTTCAGATTCCACTGAGAGCAAATGACAGTAAAATAAGTCCTTAGTTATATTCAGTATTAAAATTTTCACTTTAGTAATTTTCTTTTAGATAAATTTATTCACCCCTAATGACAACTGTAAATTAATATTAACTTGAAAAAGTTATTGGCTGTTTCTACAGACATCAACAAACTTGTCCATATTAATTAGCTGACTGGTTTTTAATCAGGCGTAAATGAGTTGTTTTAAGTTAACCATAATATGTTGAGAAAGGAAATCATAAAGTTAGAAGGCAAAACCAGATTCCTCTAAAGCCAGCTGTCAATTGGAATCAAACTTTGTTGGGAACCAGAGCCCACATTACATAAGAAGTATGGGATTATGATCCCTTTGTCTTAATTTTACTATTAAAATCTGTAGAAGAGCAGAACATATATCTTACCCTTTTAGCTAACAGATTGTGTCTGTTAGGTCTCCAGACAGGTCACCAAAATAACCTGTTGCTCAAATGAGAGAGAGCAGTTCCCTGATAAGTCTTAGTAATGACTCCAAAGTAGGAGGTATCACTGGATGATACATGCATAATGTTTATTGGTAGTTTAAGGCAGGTGTTTTCATATGAGGTGGAGTGGACAGACCCTGATTGGAATTGTGCACATTTTAATTTTATTTATTTATTATTTTTTTAACATCTTTATTAGAGTATAATTGCTTTACAATGGTGTGTTAGTTTCTGCTGTATAACAAAGTGAACCAGCTATATGTATTCATATATCCCCATATCCCCTCCCTCTTGCATCTCCCTCCCACCCTCCCTATCCCACCCCTCTAGGTGGCCACACAGCACTGAGCTGATCTCCCTGTGTGCGCATTTTTAGATGTAATAATTTAGGACTAGTGGACACAGCGAGGAGAGAGTTTGAAAATAAACCTTGAAGACTCAACGGTTGTTTGATAAGCCCAACTGAGCAGTCTGTTGTCTGCAAAGGGGCTGATGATGCCTAGTTGAATCAGGTAAATAGATTGTCTAAAAGTTCCTGAAACAAACAATACAGTTGTTTGTAATTTCATCTTCCTGGGACAGATGTAAATATTATTAGAATTTCTATCAATAAACTTGAAGTTCTATTTTCTAATTAGCTGATTACTATCTAATAGTTGTCATTACTAATAAAGATTATCTAATAAGATATATACCAGATATATATATTGAGGCATGTTAACCAGATGAAAGTCTGGGAATAACCCTATAACTGCACATAGAATTTGTTTTGGTTATACCTATAGATATAGATTTATTTACGGTTTGGGTGGAACAGTGTGATCAAATTCTGAACAGGTCAAAGAACTTAAGGTTTTTAACCAGCCCCGTTAGAATCTTTTAGTCTCTAGAAAATTTGACATGAAGATTATCTCTGTTAATAGCTTAAAAAATAAAGTGATTTTCTTTGGCCCAGGCTGAAAAGCTGAAGATAGATAGGTGGCAGGATAAGAAGAGTGTATAATATAAATCTTCAGTTTTTATTTTAAGCACTGAGCAGCGGCACTTCAGCAAGCCTGTGACTATACTTCACGTTATGTACTGTTCTACCTGTAGCAATGTAGATGTGTTTGTTTAAAGGCTAATAGAGGGCTTCCCTGGTGGCTCAGTGGTTGAGAGTCTGCCTGCCGATTCAGGGGACACGGGTTCGTGCCTCGGTCTGGGAGGATCCCACATACCGCGGAGCGGTTGGGCCCGTGAGCCATGGCCGCTGAGCCCACGCGTCCAGAACCCGCGCGTCCGGAGCCTGTGCTCCACAACGGGAGAGGCCACAGCAGTGAGAGGCCCGCGTACCACAAAAAATAAATAAATAAATAAATAAATAAAGGCTAATAGATAGCTATGACCCCTTCTCTTTTCTACTGCTCTCTGTTCATAGTTATGGTGATATATGAGGTTCTACTTGGCATAGCAAAAGCTTTCAAAAACCTTGTTGCATTTTTTTTTTGTCGCAGTTTGAATGCCTTTACAAAACAAAACAAAAAATCCCTCCTGACCATTTATCTTCCTGCAGTTTGAATTGCACAGTTCCTCTTCAGTTTCTTTCTGGGGCTTGCTCCTGACTACACATTCAGGAAGAACATACTTCTCTTGAGTCTTGTTACTAATATTTTTACTTACATTATCTCAAGTATGTAGCTGGAGTATACCAGTGGCTAAAACACATAAGCCATATTTATGCCCAGAAAATGAGTTGAAATGTTGAGAGAATGTTTTAGATTAAATCATCTAAATAATCCAATGCACCCCTCCTTCCCCCAAACATATATTTCTTTAGTTTTATAGCCCAATATTTGTCTCAGTTTTTCACTTTGCATATGTGGGTGCAATCATGTTGGAATTTTAAGCTCTAATTTCCAAAAATGATTATTAATGTAGAAGAAATTATAGTATGGTAAAAATGAATAAACTACACCCTTCATTCATTTGTTTTTTAACATTCTGAATTAACAGCACTTTTATACTGGAAAAACAGAAAATAAAAACTCATGACAAAAATGGATTCATAATGGAAAAAAAGTAGAATTTTATTCCATTACCTGTTCAACAACTTGATTTACCCATGTATTTTATATCATGGAAATACTTCTGTTTATTTCTAGTGCACAGCATCATTGTTTCTTTTCTTTTTTCTTTTTTCTTTTTCTAATAAACTATGGCAGAATGGAAGCAGCTTAGGTAGATTGGGAGAGCATATGATTCAAAACATGTGAATTTTAGTCCGAGCTCTTTTACTTATCAGATATATCTGATTAGGACATTTATGTAACTACATTAAGATTCCATTTTCTCATCTGGCAACCAGAATAGCTGCATTTACTCCATAGGGTGGGTGGTTGTGGGGTTAGAAATGAGGCAGCACTAGTGCTGTTCCTTCCCTCTTGCAGCTTTGGTCTCGGTTACAATGCCAGGCAAGTAATAGGTGTTCAGTTAAGTTTGAACAGACAGCAAACGTGATGCCTGGGACCTATTGGAAGCTTTGCCATGGCAGATGTTCTGAATGTCAGAGGAAAAGTGTTTCGGAGTTTGTAGCTTGTACAGACTCCCACATTTAACTGGTGGTGAAAATGAAGTCCAGCGAGATCAAGCTGCTTGCTCAGAATTCACCTGGTCAGTGGCACGTCTGAAACCACCACCCATCTCCTAACATCTAATCTGGTGCCTTTTATATTACCCATAAGGCTATGTAATCCATGAAAGTTATATTTTGTTTTGGAAGTCATTATGATAGAACTAAAAAAAAGTAGAACAAGTATTTCTCTAATCATTTGGTAAATTCAAAATGGGCCAACACTCTTTCTATAGTAAAATATGTTAACATTAGTCAAAGGATTGCAGATAATGAAGATTCCACTTGCACACTGCTGTACTGAGTCATTTACACAAGATGCATTTACTGAGTATCTGAGTACCTGCCATTTGTGTGTAACCTTGGGGTAGTCCCAGGGAATGCCCAGAGGAAAGCACAAGCCCTCTAGTGGACAGACACATATACAAATGACTTCACCACATCCTAGCAAGGGCTCAAAAGAGGCGAGGGGACGCTAGGGAGCAGAAGTTAGATTTTGAAACAAATAGGAATCTTCCAAGTGGATTGAACAAAGGACAACATTTCCATTAGAAGAGGTACATAGCAGGGGCTAATACAGAGAAGAATACATCAACATAAAATACTGAATAAACTAAGTAATTTTAGTAGGATGGAACTTTGCCTTCAAATGGGCCAGCAGTGGTACACAAAGCTGACCAAGTCAACGAAGGCAGATTCTGGGAGCTCCCAATATTTCATGCCAAGGAGTTTAGCCTTTACTGTGTGGTTTTATATTTCAACATATTATCTAAATAGTTAAATTGTAGAAAATAACTATCAAGTTATCTAACAGAAATTCAGAAGAGTTACATAATAGTTGTTAATATATTCAACAAATGTTTCTTATACATTTGTTTGGTGATTTGAACAGAATCTCTCTATAACTCACAGGACTTACAGGGAAAAATGATCAGTCTGAAATACAGCAGAAAAGCTACTGAGAAATTAACCTTTGACCTGTGGTACCACCATTAGTGCCCACAATGAAAACTTATCACACAAGCATTTCAATATGATTAAAGTGAGCAGTATTCAATGGAATATAACTATGCAAGAATCCTTATTTTTTAATTAGTAAGACATACGGGTAGAAACATTTCATGTGTTCTTTTTAGGGTGGGGAAAAGAGGATATTTCTTGTACATATACTTAGTATATCAACAGTGACCCAGCAACAATAAACAGGCATAACACAGGGATGGGGGTAAAATGGGACAAATATTGTCACACTCTGAAATCTGCAGTGCAGTGGAGATTTCCCCCCCTCTGTTTTCCACTCTGCAGAGATTATGAAAATCAATTTCCTATCATTGTTTAAATTAATATTCTCATCTGGTAGATAGCTAAAAGTGACACCCAGGAGTTTACTGTCTAGGGAAAGAAGGAAAGAAACTCAAAAATTAATAGCATCATTGTCTAGTATAAAGATAACTGAAAAACAAAGCTGTTTACATAAAAATGGGCATTTTAAGGGAAGAAAAGCATTAAGAAGTAATAAAAACAGAGATACATCTGTCCTTTTATTTTTCCTTTTGAATGTGTTCAACAAAGAAGAGAAATTTTTCAAGTGCGTTTATTCCCCATGAGCAGGACATTAACTGGCAATATGTAGAAACACTAACAGTGAGAAAAAAAAATTATCAGGGTTTCCAAACTGGTTAGAAACCTGAGATGGTTGCCTAGGCAGTCTGCCATCTGAAGTCTGGTTTTGATCAGTGGTGAGAAGATATACACAAATATGCCTTGTTGAGTTCCACCTATACCTTTACTTATTTATTTTATTTACTTATTTTTTATTTTCCTTTATTGAAATATATTCTTATACTAATATTATACTAATGTTATATAAGTTTCAGGTTACAACTTAGTGGTTTGATTTTTTTCTAGATTATATTCCATTTAAAGGTATTATAAAATATTGGCTATATTCCCTGTGCTGTACAATATATCCTTGTAGTTTATTTTATACATAGTAGTTTGTACTTCTTATTCTCTTACCACTGTCTTGCTCCTCCCTCCTTCCCTCTCCCCACTGGTAACCACAGTTTGTTCTCTATCTTTGTGAGTCTGCTTCTGTTTTGTTAAATTTATTAGTTTTATTTTTAAATTGCACATATAAGTGATAACATATAGTATTTATCCTTCTCTGTCTGACTTGTTTCACTAAGCGTAATATGCTCCAGGTCCATCCGTGTTGTTACAAATGGCAAAGTTACAGTCTTTATTGTGGATCAGTAATATTCCATGTATATAAATACTGTGTCTTCTCTATCCATTCATCTATTGATAGATTGCAACATGCGGGTTGCTTCCATATCTTGGCTATTGTAAACAATGCTGCTGTGAATATTGAGGTGCATGTATCTTTTTGAATTAGTGTTTTCATTTTCTTTGGATATATCCCCAGGAGTGGAATTACTAGATCATATGATAGTTGTATTTTTAGTTTTTGAGGAGCCTCCATACTGTTTTCCGCAGTGTCTGCACAAATTTACATTCCTACCAACAGTCTACAAGGGTTCCCTTTTCTCCAGATTCTCATCGATATTTCTTATTTGTGGTCTTTTTGGTGATAGCCATTCCAACAGATGTGAGGTGATATCTCATTGTGGTTTTGAATTGCATTTCTCTGATGATTAGTGATGTTGAGCACTTTTTCATGTGCCTGTTGGTCATCTGTATGTCTTCTTTGGAAAAATGTCTATTCAGGTCTTCTGCCCATTTTAATTGAGTTGTTTGTTTTTTGACAATGAGTTATATGAGCTGTTTATATATTTTGGATAGTAACCTCTTATGAGTCATATAACTTGCAAATATTTTCTCCCATTTAGTAGGTTGTCTTTTTATTTTGTTATTGGTTTCTTTTGCTGTGCGGAAGCTTTTAAGTTTAATTAAGTCCCATTTGTTTATTTTTGCTTCTGTTTCCTTTGCCTTAGGAGACAGAGGCAAAAAAATGTTGCTAAGATTTGTGTCATAGAGTGTTTTGCCCAAGTTTTCTTCTGGGAGTTTTATGGTTTCCAGTCTTATATTCAAGTCTTTAATCCATTTTGAGTTTATTTTTGTATATGGTGTGAGAAGATGTTCTAATTTCATTTTTTTACATGTAGCCATCCAGTGTTTCCAGCACCTCTATTGAAGAGAATGTCTCTTCTGCATTGTATACTCTTGCCTCCTGTTATAAATCAATTACCATACCTGTGTGGGTTTATTTCTGGGCTCTCTGTTCTGTTCCATTGATCTCTGTGTTTGTGCTAGTTTCATACTGTTTTGATTACTGTAGCTTTGTAGTATAGTCTGAAGTCAAGGAGCATGATATCGCCAGCTGTTTCAAATGTGGATTAAATCTGATTGCTACTGATGTGAAAATAACATGCGACTAGATTTTTTTTCAGTAAATATTTCAAAATTGTATCATTTTGAATAGATTGGACCTCTTTATCAATCTTATCTGGGCACAGTAAACATTGAGGAATAATACTGAGTCCATGATCTTATTTTTGCTCCTCTGCTCCATCTCTGGATCCATTTATCAAGCTTTTTACTCCTGTGGGTCAGCTTCTAGCTCTGGCAGTTGAGGTTGAACGTGTTATCAGCATGGGTGCTTTGCTTCATGTTTTGGGACTGGTATTGCATGAAGCAAGAGGCTGTCCAGTCTTCCTCCAGTGGAATGGAGAGGGAGCCGACTTGTTCTCACCTTAATTCCTCCAGCCTCAGTAGACACCAGAGCTATACTTTTTTCTCTGTCACTAAAAGCTTCATCACTCTGATTCCAGACACACCCTGGGAAAATCACCCTCATAGAATTGTTATAGGATGATGTGAGATAATATTGTGACAGCAGTTTTTAAAATCACACATTTGGTTAATACATTATTACCAAGGGTGAAAATGCCATAACACTATCTCCCAAATATACCCAGAGAGATCCTCCCAAGCATCGTGGCTAGGAAGGGCTTGGCAGTTAAAAATAAACAAAAGCAGAGCAAAATTTTTTATTGCTTAGAGAACAAAACCAGTGATGACTCAGAAAAGAGTTCAGATTCAGATCTTTAATTTTACTTTTAGGATCAGATGAACTGGGTGAACTTTTAGAAAAAGAATTGGTACACCTGGTTCTGCGTTCCAGAAATGGTGTGGGTTTAGACAGGCATTCCCTCTCCAGCTGACACCCATCTTTACTTCATGGGTTTCACGGTTCTAGTCATGCTTCAACGCATAAGCTGCAGAGGCCTGGGAAAATGATTTCATTCTTCTTTGAACAAGAAGCACTTATGATTTTCTGACTGTGATCCCTCATGTGTTTCTTTGCTACATATAGAGGCTGGATGTTAACAAAATTTACAATGAATCTTTGTAAAAGCACCTTTGTCTTTGTAATGCCCATTAGAGCTGGACATTGCCCATACCAACTTTCTGAAGCATGGTACCATGTAGTCTTTGATGTATGCTCTTTAAACATACAGGTTTATGTGAAAAATTCTTCAACCTGTGTGTTTTGAAAGCAGGGTGGGAAAGGGAGGGAGAAGGAAGGGGGAAAGTTTGCAATAAATTAAAAAATGACTAGTATGTCAGTTGTGATTTTGATTCCTGCCAGTTTGGCTAATGTCTCAACTTTTGAAAGACACTCAGTGGAAACTTGTTTTTTTCAAATCAGTCATGAGAAATGAAAGAAGAGGAAATGGTTATCTACAAAGTGTAAAGCACATTTTCTTTGGTGCTGAATTTTAGCCTGGAATGAATTTTTATGACCATATTATAAACCTCTGAAAATAGAGTTTAGTGGAAGTGTCGAAACGGCCTTAAATATATTTTACTGGCAAATGTGCTCCTGGAATGATTTTTGTAAAGGTAAAGATAATAATTTTATGCAATCCATATGTATGTGTGTTTTAAAACATTTGAGGGGTTAGTTATTTTCAGCATAACTAGCACATAATCAAAGATGGAACAGAATGATTTGAAGAGTTTTTCAAGAAGAAATTACACATGCTGCCTGTCAGAGGTTCTGCATAATTCATTTCATTTTAATACTGTGGTGCATTTAGCTCCTTACAATCTAAGCACCAGGGAAGATAGATCAGTCTGGTATGATTCCAGAATTTCCTCTTCAGAGATGAATACCCATTTCACTTCTGATGAGAGTATTCAATCAAAGTGTGAAAAAAACCTCTTTTTCCAGTCAGAATGTATGTGGTTCTAAATCCAACAATTGATTTGAGAATTTAGAAACAACAGAAATGGATTTTTCCACTAAACAATATCATCTTTATTGAGTGATATTTGAAAGGATAATAAAACAACTATGATCGGTATATGCAGTATTTTAACACAGGACTCTCCGTTCGCAGATACATTCTTACAATAAAGTGTAATTAAAGTTTGAAGAAAAATAGTATCTCCCATAATAGACATCTGGTTTTCCTCCATTTTAGGGTAGTTTAGACTAATTTGGCCAAGTTGCTAAGGGGAAAAACCTTCAAGTTTTTTGCAACTTCTCTTCAGTTGCCACCAAGGCAAGAAATACCAACTGAGAAAATGTTTAGTCTAGGAGAAAATCATAAACCATTTTTGTAGGAACTTTCAAAGCAAATTTTAATTTTGGATACTTCTGAACTTGGATGCACAAGGAAGAAAGTAAGGTAATAAGAAGAAAAAAAGTGAAATCTACTATTTAGATAGATTGTGGGAAAAGTGTTTAAATAGAAGCTTATAGGAAAAAGAAAACTCTTTTTAATAGACGTCTCCTATAAAGTATGGTCCCATGTGACTCTGCCCTCATCACACCACACTGTGTTTTGTATTTGTTCTGGGTGCTACACTTTAGGTGAGATGATGGCACAGTGAGGCATGTTGAAGGAATGTGACTCAGATGATTAGGTGTCTGAAGACAGTAGCTGAGGAGGTATGGAAAAGCCTTTATTCAGTCAAGCTCGTGAAGTAAAGACTTAGTAATGGAATACAATACCATCTTCAAGTATTATTGAAAATAGGATTCTGGGTGGCTCTGAGGAGGAAGTATGAGGACCAGTGGTTCTAATTAAGCTAGGTGGAGTTATCCTCAAAACAAATAAGAACTGTTTAATAATTAGCGCTCTCTGTAGATGGACTATTTCACCATAAACTAGTGAGTGAGTTTCCTGTCACTGGAGGCTTTAAGAAGAAACTGAGGGGCTTAGTAAGAATTCATTAATCATGTAGTGTGGCGAACCATATACCTTAGAGTCTTTCTGACTGTGACAACCTACATATCTTTGAGGGAGCTGTGTGTGCAGAATCACTCTTTACTGGGGAGGGACTATGGGTGGAATATGTCAACACTGACATATCCTGAATCACTGACCTTCCTGTGCCAAGTATTGCACTTGAGCGTTGCATAGAGGTAAACAGGTTTCTGAAATAAAAGAAAGTAGGTTTGCTCTTTGCAAAAAAATCACTAAAGGAAGCCTAAAGTACCTTTGCATCTCACTTTTTACTCTACTTTCAGATAAAAGTGAACATTAAAGCAAGAAAACACTGGGAAGAAAAGAAATGCTGTTGTTACTTTTAATAAGGGATCTTTGAGTACTGAGAATATCTGGGTGACAGCTCAAGCTATTTTATAGTTGTTGCTTGTTGTACTAGATGTCAAGTCTGCCTGTTGTAAACCTGAAGCTCAGTAGATTTTCAACTCAGCCTTGATCTAGCCTGCTCTCTGGTGTGTGGGCAATGAGTTTCCAGCAACAATTTGCCCCCTTGATGGACAGGGTTGGTAAGAATTTATTGCGATAATGGCAATAAGTTATTCATTCTGGCTTATTGTAGCCACCTATTACTTTCTGTTTCTACTATTATAAAACTTGTGATTACTCAGCTATACAAGCTATAAGCAAGTATGTCCCTTTTTACAGTGGATATCAACACCGACTGTAGCTTCTGTGAATTTGGGTGCTTTTAAAACATTTTGGTGCTTGGATCTTACTCTATACCAATTAAATCAGTGTCTCTGGGGTTGGAGCCCAGGCATTAGTATTAATTTCTCTAGGAGATTCTAACGTACAGTGTCAAGATTCACTGTACTAAGTTATTGGATATACCATAAACAAAGCCAAATACCTAATTATAGAAAAAAATGGTTGTTTGATTTAATGTGAAATTATCTAGAAATAGCTGATCACTAGTTTAGGTCAGTGCAAGAAATGAACATGAAGGAAGAGTAAGCAGAATGTTTTTCCAGGTTCCCATTTTTCCTGGTATATTTACATTTTGAAATGAATCCTGATGGAGGCTTTCCTGAACTGAACATAATACAATGAACCAGAATGTTCCAATTAATGAGATCAATATTATTGGAATTAGTAACATGGGTTTGGCCAAAAAGTTCATTCAGTTAGTGAACACGTTCAATAAAGTTCTTCGTGGAAATTAAAATGTGTCTTTTATTTTTATTGACACTGAGTGAACTTTTTGGCCAACCCAATATATTGGGCTAGTTTGTGAGTATGGCCAAGAGAAGATGCTTCATAAGGAGGTATAATTCTCATAAAAGAGGTACAAAAACAGACCTCAGAGTATCAACCTGGAACCATTCCTTGGGTATAACAAAAAAGAATCCTGAGGATGTTGACAACTTATCTCAATTCATTGAGTCTTTGTCACATATGTTGGCCCCAAAATAATCAAAAGGAGTTGTAATATGACAGAGTATGTTGGCTCATTCAAAAGCAATAATTTTATGCAGGGAGATGTGCTCTTAATACTGACAGCCAGCAATTGGTATGTTTGGTGTATAATTGAAACATAATATAAATTTATTAGTTACCAGTTAGGGTGTCAGTAGTGAAGCAGCCACTACTGGAAACAGAGATGAGAATGTGTGAGAGTAGACTGATACTTTGAAGAGTTCACTGGTATATGATATTTGCCCCTGTGTCAGAACTGTGACATTCTTTCAACAGAAAGTAAGTTTTCTTCCTTCTTAGCCTGCATCAGTGTGCACCCCCGCTTTCCACTCCCCCAAATAATAGTTCTTGCTACTAGACATGGGTAATGAGGAGTAGGGATTTTGTGGTTTGAAGCAGGATCCCTGTGGAATTTCTTTGAACTACAGACACCCTGCTACTTGCTCTGTCTTTCTTATTTTTACCAGTTTAGCACAAACGTTGCCTTTCAATGCGACAGCATGTTCAAAGCAAAACATAAAATTGTGTTAGTTTAAAGGACTCATTAATTTCCTTTGTACTCTAAATCCTCTGCATTAACAAGTGCAATATGCTGATTCTATATTAAAACTTACTCCATTTTGGTTGCTATTAACTTCAAAGGAAACCTGAAAATAGAGTGTAAGAGAATTAAATTCTCGTGTTGAAAAATTAACACATTACTGACAACTGACCCACTTTTTAGTTTCTCTCACTTATGACATTTTAAAGTTTTTCTGTTTGTACAACAGATCTGTGGTTAAACTTGTTCCAGAGTATTGCTCCTTAAAGATGAAGCCTTGTCCCCATCCAGTCAGTGTCGTTCTGTGAATGCTTGTGGTATGGTTGCCTTAATACCTTCAGAACTGCGAATGTCATCCTGGTTTGTGTGTGTGTAACTGTGTGTGTATTTAGAAATTAAGCATAAAGATACTTGATATCTAAAATTATAAACTCGAAGCAAAAATTAGTCAATTGAAGGCAAAGGATTTTAATTTATGTTGCTGCTCTTAAAAATTATCCATTACTTTAAATAATTTGTTATCTTTCACCTTGTCAGAATTGTCAGTGTATACAGATATTGAGCCTGAACTTCTATGATTCCAGTATTAATAATATAAATATAAGTATAAATATATGTGTGATTCAAATTATCTCTTACTGAGAGAAATAACAAGGTTATCAATTTAGAAAAACATATGCATATAGTGGCCCCAAATTAGTATAACCTTAATGAATAAATTCTAATCATTTTCCCCTTTCTTTGATGATGATAAACTCAGTTTGGTATTTTGCAGTGACCAATGCTAAGCAAGATAAAAGGCAATGCAGTTGCTAGGTGATATCAATAATTCATTCATTTGATACTAAGCAGAAAATTTAAATCCCAAGATGATATAACAATTTTTGAAGAACATCTATATCTAGCATAAAATAGATGTCAATTTCTTAAGATGTCTTTCTTCTGAATGAATAAAAAATAAATACCTTTGCTATAAAATGATCTTTAAAATCTGTTTTATAATTTCCCAATTTAATTTACCATTTTAGTTCCACATCTGTCTAAACAAACAAACAAAAAACACATGTAGGCAAAAACTCAAATTATCCTACCAGTTTTTCTCTATTATTTCTCATGTTGCTCCCCACAGAGTTGAAGCTCATGATTGTGTTTTCAAAGTCATTTCACTTGAAAATGAGTAGATCCTTCTTAACTCCAAGCTTCTGGAGGATTATTTTTTTCTGGGAGTGGTGAGAATGCTGTAAAATCTGAAGGGTTTTTCTCCTTTAAAACAAATGGAGACTTTGAGCTGATGTTTCAGAGGGCTGATGAAGTCCTTGTGTGCCGCATCCTCTGTTGGGTTCAGAGACAGTGCTCTTGGGAGCTCCACCTGCTGTAATCATGTGGTATGTCTTACCATTCAGTCAGTCAGTGCAATCGAGTGAAATGTTCACATTAGATCTTACTGATATTTCTGCTTCATCTCTTTCCCAGTTAGTTCTTGAATAAGTATTCCCTGTGAAGTTAGCAATAGGTGGCTATTTCTGTTCTATTTATGTTGTTTTATCATGTTTTTCCATGTAACCTTAAAAACATGTGTAGCCAAAAAAAAAAAAAAAAGCGTAACACTGAGTACAATTAAAGAGTTCATGAAGTGCTTAACATAGTAGGAAAATATGTGACGAACTCTAATCTTACAGAGTACGGAGACTGGTCAGGTGGGGATCAAGTGGCGACCTTATGCTGCATTCATAGCAAAGTCACTGTTTAGCTCCAAGTGATGATTTTCATGTAGAAATAACAGCACTGATTCTCCAGACCTGCTAAAATTTCAAGAGAAGCCCATGCTCTGGAATTTTATATATAATGTCCCAACATTTAAACTTTAGCTTAATTTTCAAAATTCAGGTAAAAAAATCATCTGTCAGAAGGATTTGGCTTTTAACATATAAACTTTTCCTTTCGAAACCAAGCAATGCTCTGAAGATATTCATATATATATATATATGATATATATATATATGAATGTATATATTCATTCATATAAATATTCATTCATATATATATTCATAACATATATATGAATATATATATTCATAACATATATATATATTAGAACACGAAATGGAAGTTAGCATCTCTATGTGTAAGTTTCTTCTTTTCCTCCTCATGGTATATCTTGGAAGTAGTACGAACAGCTCTCGTCATCATCCAAGGTGGTCCATGGCCATGTTCTTAACAGCTGTATGAATCTAGTCACATTCTTCAAATTCTCTTACACTCAGTGTCTTTGTATACATGAGACTGAGGATGAAACTAGGTTAAGTGTCAGTCAGCCTTGTACAGTTTCTTGCATTTAAATGCCCATTTTAATTTTTGTTTTTACATTTTTATTGTTTCCCTTGAGTCAAACTAAAGAATTAAGAGCTTTCTTCACTTGTACATGATCACACAGGTTGAGTGCTGACTTACAGACTTCTGAGTACCTCTTCTGTTGGACTGTGAGGACAATAATACCTCTTTCTGAGAGGTATTGACTTTACAGTTCAAAGTCACATTAGGCTCAAATTTTCATTGTGTCACTTTATAAGCAGGCATTGGCTTTTTAGTTTTTTACATTTTCCCCACTTGCTCCAGCACGATGAACATCGATTTGTGACCTCCACGTCTTAGGAAGAATTTCTCAGGACTTTACCTAATCAGTTTCCAGTTGTATTTTAGAGGCATGGACAACTACAGGGAAGTATGAATTAAGGAACATTTAAAGGGGTCAGCATTACCAGATTCTCATATTTCCAATGGTTTCTTTCAAATTCCTATTTTTCTCTTAGTAGTACTTCATTCTGTTCATAATAATCGAGAATAGCTGGATTTAATGTTGGAGCAGATTTCCCCTAACAGATTTTTCAACACAGCAGTAATTCCGTTAGTGAGAGAGGGCTAATGCTATTATTGCAGCCTCTTCTCAGAATTTTCTAAGGTATTTTGAAATATTTTTTTCAAAACTATTAGGAACAGTATTATTTTCATCTCCCTCTTGAAATGGTTCTCCATACTCCCTATCTTTACATTCTTGTTTTCCCTGAATCTTTATCATATGATTTTGATCATTTGTATTCCTTCTATTCTGCCATTTCCTGGTTTCTTGTCATCTAAATAATTCATGGAAAAGTGAAACAAAGGCTTGCTCTTAATTTTAAATCAATCCTAGAAGACTCTAAATTTCTCTATAGGGAACTCAGCTCAGGGAACACTTTTACAATATGTTGTCATGCCTGGAACTTGCCTAAATGTGACAGGTGAAACTAACACGATCACCAAGTGAATAACAAAGGCCAATACAGACTTGATTACCTGGATTCAAACAGAAGACAAAGCAAAAGCTGGGTTGCTCAGTCTCATGTTTATCATCAAGGTACTGAAGGGAGGAGAGAACCATCCCTCCCTTTATCAACTCAAAGAAGCAGTGGTAGATAAGATTGGGTACAGTTTCGGGTCAGCCACTCTCCATGTCTGTTATCAGGCAGAGTGGCTGGTATTAAAGGATCAAGTAGTTGACTTCTCTTTTCCTTCTGTTCCATCAGAAAAGCTGCTGGGTTAAGAGTGAGTTTGGGTATGGATACCATCAAGTTTATTAGTCCAAGCAAAAAGATGATTATACCCTAGATTAAGGCAGCATTAAGTTGGGTTGGATAAATGTGAAGGAATGGAGAAATGCTTTAGAGGTAAACTCTGGCTAAATATGGGGAGAATAATGAGTTAAAGCAGATTATATCAGATAACTTGTGGGTTTCTAAACTCAGAGTCTAGACTGCTGGTTAAGACAACTCAGAAATAGTGAATACAGGTTTGGTGGGGGGGAGAATGAGTTAAGTTACAATATGTTGAGTTTGACATATTGTGTTGAAGCATCCAGGTATAAGCATCCAGGAATAAGTATAATATACAGATTTGAATCTCAGAAAGAAGCTTAGCAGGATGTATAGTACGGAATTACCAGAAGAGAACAAGAAATTGAGGCCATTCCCCGCATATACATGGAGAGTGTTGTATTCTAAGGAACACAAATATTGAAGGAGTGATAAGAGGAAAAGGAATCTGTAGGGAAACTGAGCAGTAGCCAATGAGATTAAGTGTAATGACTGGAGAATGCCGTCCTAGATGTCAAGGGAAATGTTTGACACTGAAGACAATGGCTTGAGCAATGAATAAATTAATAAATGAATGAAAGAAATTAGACTTAGACAAGAGAAATTTTAGAAGTTAAGGTAGAGGTGACCTGAAGAGTACGTACGAAAATGTAGTTTTATTATTATGAGGAAGAGAGCAAGAGAACCAGAAAGTCAACAAAATTAAGAGAGATTTCTCTTATTCAGTTGATGTGTTTCTTTAATTTTTAAAAAAATTTTTGACAGAAGGAACTTGCACATGCTTACATGTGGTGGGAGTGTGAGACGAGGGAGACAGCAGAGAGAGAAAGCAAGAAATTATAGGAGATGGAAAAAGTAACCAAGAGTAAGCCTCAGAGGGTATGGATCCGAGCAAAGGCAAAACAATTGCTCTTTGTCCCAGCGGCATGGACATACATACACTACCAAATGTAAAATACATAGCTAGTGGGAAGCAGGCGCATAGCACAGGGAGATCAGCTCGGTGCTTTGTGACCACCTAGAAGGGTGGGAGAGGGAGGGTGGGAGGGAGACGCAAGAGGGAGCAGATATGGGAATATGTGTATACGAATAGCTGATTCACTTTGTTATACAGCAGAAACTAACACACCATTGTAAAGCAATTATACTCCAATAAAGATGTTAAAAAAAAAATTGCTCTTGCAATGTAGAAGGCACTAGCAACAAGGAGGCTTGCGGGTGAAGACGTAATGACTTGTGTAGGTGCAGGAGAAAGAATTTGGGGCCTCAATTTCTTCTTTAGTAAAAAGTAGAGTTTTCTGACATGGTAGGCTTGAGTATATTAATGAATGGTTGGAACAACCATTTTGGGAAATGGGGAAAGCTGCTGAATGGGGTCATATGAAAAGAATGGTGAATGACACTAGCTTTTTTTAAAATTTAGTATTAAAATTTAGGGAGGTGGTAAGGAGCCCATTAGCATTGAGGAGAAGCTGAAGGTTGAAATGGTCAGATCATTGGCTTTCACAGGCCTGGGGCTCCCAGTCACCCAGTTTACAGAATCCTGAGTTTCTCCTACAAGATACAGATCAATTCTAGGAGTCTGTTTGGAAGTGTGATTTCCTGCTGAGGTTCAAACTGCCTTGAGCCTTCAGTGCACTTTGAAAAGTTTGTGAGTTATAAAGGAAGGGCTTCAACAGGGGAGGAAATGGGAAAACCATTTATATCAACAAATTGGTAACATCAGCCTCTAAGGTATCCATTAACTAATTAGACACAGTTTCAGTGCAAGGAATTTGTCTCAGCGTTGTTGCTCACTTGGAACTGATGAAAAGTGCTTTTATTCTGTGTGCTTCCAACTTCAGCAAGCCACCTTTGTGCTGGGTGCTCAGCCACAGCTTTCCAGCTCACTCATCTGTGGCTGAATTTAATGAGACCTACATCTTGCTGTGCAGTAGGTTGTAGGAATTATTCTGATGATTATTAAATCATTTTCCCAAGTCATTTTAATCTTTGAAATGTTTAATTTCCCAAATCCCAAATCATCTAGTAAAATGAAAAACGCTGCAAAAGCAGCAGAGCTCCCATCCCTTTGCCTAAAGTGCGTATTTTCTCCCATCTCCTTGTATTTACCGACACCCATTATGGAAATTAAAAAGCAGCAGTAACCCACATCGGGAGGTTCTTGCTATTTGTTTGGAGACCTGACTTTGAAAGTGGAGAAAGAGAACCAACACAAAACAAAAAGTTTGTCAAGGCAAAATTTTACGTCTGTGGTGAGATGTATAAAGTCCACAGTTTTATTATTTGGAAATAATGTATAAGAAATAGAGGGTTTTTTTTGGCTGAACTCTGAAGACGCTTATTTATGAATACATTATTGGCAGATTGTGAGTTGTTTAAAAGACATTTGGGAAACTTACTTATGGCCTGTCCATTATAGCCAAGATGACCGTACACACAGTTTGTCCAGCAAAGTCCATTTACATAAGTCATCTCTGATGTAATAATTAGTAGTGTCCTCTTTTCACTTTGGTTTAAAAGATTAATTCTGTGTTCATCTTACCTAGGTATAGAAAGTGTGCATTATATTTGATACAGGCTAGCAGGTGACAGAATAAAGCCTACTTGTGAATTTGGATAGTCCATCAGCTTAATTTTCCTTTAAGGACGTGTTGTGAAGTAACCCCTCATACAAATACTTGCTCTCTTAGAAATGGTAAGAATGCCTGAATTTATGCAACTTCTCGAAATATAGGAAAATGTGATTGCTACTACAGTTGTGCCAGTCACAATTTGTTACCAAATTTATATTTTACTGTAAATTTAATAGCTTGAAAATATTGTCAAAAGAAGATCTTGAAAATGCTACATATTTTCTTCCATCAGTAATGCTAAGTGAGGGATGAATCATTTCTACCTGTAAAGTTCAGAAAAATAAATATTTGATAGTTCAGTTACCTTTGAAAAATGGGCTGCTTTTGAGAAACTCATTAGATTCTTTTATCACTTTTACTTAGAGAGTATTGAAATTGCTTCTGAAATAATCAATGTGTACTACCAGACTCAAGAGGAACATGTTATGTCAATATGAAATCAAAGTGCAATTAAGGTGTTGGACTGTGTATATAACTTGATAATTTTTCACTTGATTTCAAGAACTTCAGTCATTTCCGTGCCCATTCTGAAGGATTAGAAAAGTACAAATGAAAAAATAATTACATTATTTTAAGAAGTTTGGCAGTTACCATTCTGCCTCTTTTATTGAACAAGATGGAACCTATAGGGCATTAAGCAGAAGCCCAAAGTAAAAAGGTGAAAGTTCTTGACTTAATAAGGAAGGAAAAAAAATTGTACGCTAAGGTTGCTAAAATCTCTAGTAAGAATGAATCTTCTATCCATGATATTGTGAAGAAGGAAAATAAATTCATGCTACTTTTTCTGTCACCCCATAAACTGCAAAAGTTACAGCCACAGTTCATAAGTGCATAGTTAAAGTGGAAAAGGCGTTCAATCTGCACATAAGATTTTAAGAACAACAGAGACCACATTCACATAACTTTTATTACAATATACTGTTTTGATTGCTTTATTTTATTAGTTATTATTAATCTTTTACTGTGCTTATAAATTAAACTTTATCATAGCTGTGTATGTATAGGAAGAATCTATATAGGATTCCATATTATCTGCAGTTTTAGGCATCCACTGGGGGTCTCGGAACATATCCCTGGTGGATAAGTGGGGCTACTGTGTGTGTGTATTTTCTCACTCTGTCAAACCTCTAACATATATTTTGGAGGTGGGAGATCATAAGTGCTGTTAAAATTTATTTTATAATCTGTTAGCATGTTGTACATAAGTGGTCTAGCACCTCATTGTAGAACAGAGGTTGGCAAACTTTAGCCTGCTGGCCAGATATAGCTTGCTACATATTTTTGTGTGACTTGTGCTCCAAGAATGAGTTTTACACTTTTAAACATTTGAAGAGAAAAATGAAAAGAATAGTATTTTGTGATATGTAAAATGATAAGCAATCCAAATTTCCACGTCTGTAAGTTTTCATTGGAATACAGCCATGCCTGTTCATTTGCATGTTATCTGTGGCTGCATTCTCCATATGATGGTACAGCTGAGTGATTAAAATGATATGAACTGAAAAGTCTAAAATATTTACTATTTAGTCCTTTTCAGAAAAAGGACTGATCCTTGCTGTAGAATGTGGTTGTACTTGGCATCTTTTATATTGTTCTTGGCTATTGGGGTTTTGGTTGAAATTGAGAGAGTATAAGTTCCATTTTTAACATCTTGTTACACGGCATATGGAAACTGTTAAAATATTATTACTCTCTTAATTTATGATTTTTGAATCAATGTGACATTTTTAATATGACTTGTTAGTTTACCATTATCCATCTAGATAGAGATTTTAAAGAACACAGATAATACACTATGCTTTCTCATCAGGGATATTCAGGGCTGGAAATGGTGTTAAAACCATTTAATGGTTTTAATCATTAAAACCATTTAATGATTCAGGCCTGAGAATCATTCATAACATATAATATTTAACTTCTGTGATGGTCCAAAGCTTAGGAATCAAGGCATAAGTTACTAGGAACCTCAGAATGTTGATGGTTTGTTGGCAGTGCCTGGCGGGATGAATACTCTAGGTGTGTTTGCTTGTTTTCAATTGGTTTTATTTTCTTCTTAAAGTTTCAAAAGAGTAGAAATTTATGACCATGGTCTTCCAACAACTTACACTGAAGTATGAGCACTATCTGAAGAAACAAAAAAGGAATCACAAAACGATAACAGATGAGAAGAAATGATAGTTGGGAGAGTCATAAGTGAGACATGGGTAAAAATTATCAGCAGCCCTATCACCACAGCATTCCACAAAATAATTTACATAATTGTTTCCAGAATTTGAAGTTTGGCACCACTGGCTACTAACTATCATATGAAAACTCCTTTAAGATTTAGGCAAAAGCTAGAAATATAAATCTGCTCTGACCCCCACTGGACTACTTGGTAGTTTCAGAGTATATGTTTCATTTTGCATTCTTTGTGCATTGGCTCAGAAGATTTCATTAGGCCAGGGGCACATTTGCCACCTTTGTTTTTACCTGTTGAAATTTTACCTGGTCTTCAAGACCCAACTCAATTTTACCTCAGCTGTAGCATTAATTGCACTTTCTCTTTTTCTCTTATTGTTCTCTTACAGTACTTTATTATTGTTTCCAGTATTTTAACGTCATATTTTGATTTGCTGTAAAGTTATTTTCATTTGCATCTTTGTCTCCTTATCTTGCTTTTGAGAGTAGGAACCATGTCTTG
Organism: Mesoplodon densirostris; assembly: GCF_025265405.1. NCBI lineage: Eukaryota > Metazoa > Chordata > Mammalia > Artiodactyla > Ziphiidae > Mesoplodon > Mesoplodon densirostris. Next base: position 99,075,355 of record NC_082663.1, on the reverse strand, counting down.
AATGTTTTGTCTTCACCACAATGCTGGTACTTAATAGGTTTCACAAAAGTTAGCTATTGAAAAAATGTGGACTTCTAAGCTTAATAAACTTATTTAATTTAATAAATTTTAAGCATATGTCAGAAAAGTGACCTGTGTACCTCCTGCAAAGTTATAGTATTTTATTTTCCATGTATTTCCAGAAAAACCAATTATGCAATGTGCAATTAGTTTTTATATAATTACTGTGTAATGAAAGCTTTACTACCATGTCCATGCTTAGTCTATCTACCTAACTACCTACCTATTTATTTATTTATAATTTTGTAAGATTTAATCCGGCTGAATCTTGAAGTATTTGGAAGATAAGAATATCCTGTATGCATATATAAAAATTGAAAGAAGTCAGAAAGTCCAGAGTCCAGAAAGTCATTCATATAGATAAGCATTCAGAGTGCTGTCAGATGACAGGGGGTTTCTATAAATAGTGGTCTTAACTAACTACTTTCTATGGAGTTTGAGTTGTTGATGGGCTTGGCTTCGCCAATTAAGCTTTGCTAGAATACTCTTCTGTAAGACATTGGGGAATTTCCTTTACGGAGTTCTTTCAAGTTTTAGATATATATAATTCTGCTTCGGATAGTTTCAGGCCCAGAGTCCTGCATAAAAGAAGTAAATTGGCTATGTGGTAATTGAGTCCCATTTAGCAAGTGCTTACAATCTGACTTGATTTTGTCATCTTTATTCCAAAAAATGCCTGTATTAAAATGGCACCATATTCTTATATACAGACACTGGTTATAAAAAAAAATTAAGAGAATTTTTTTCAAGAATCATAATGGTATTTTCTGACTAGGCATTTAAGTAATATATCGTTGACTGGCTTAACACCAATTGAATAAATAAAAAGACAACATAATAGAGAAATTACAGCATTGTGGAAGTTCATGATGTTTGTTCAAAATCTATTTATGTGTATCTATTCACAGCAAATTACCCACATTTCTTTATCATGGGCATTTTACAAGCTAAAAACAAAATACTTCACATTGAATATGGTCATTATGCAGACTTATTTTGGAATTTCTCCATCTTGTTCCCCAAGAATAGCCAAATGATTTAATACAAATGTTCCCGAGGTATTATTAGGCACTGGTTTTAAATTTTACTTTCAACACTGTTCTTTAGATATCATTTAATTTTCCTACCTTAATTTTTCCAATTTCTAAATGCTATGACTGCTTCATGAGAGCAATTGATGAAAGTTCATCAAACTTTATTTAAAAATATATTTGATTTTTTAAAATGAAGCACACAAAGAATATGTTACATAAGGCATTATTTTATGTAATGACAACATAACCTACTGTACTAATTGTCTATTCCAATGGACAAATCATATTGCTATTTGTATCATCCCCTGGAATAGCATGCTTAGAGGAAAGTATGCATTTTAGCCAGCATCCAGGCTTATTCACATGACTGAGGGCAATCTGGAAGACCTGACACCCATACTGCTATGTATTAGTTTGTGTGTGGAAATTGCATTTTCAGAAACAATGGAATTTGGAGAAAGACTCTTTCCCCACTTTCTCTGAAGAAAGGCAGTGGGAGAGGGAGACATCTCAGTAAAAAGTACAATTTCTTTACCATGATGGAAAGATTTAAGGTAGAAGGTAAAGAGAATGTGGCTAAATAATAGTGTAAATATTCTGTGGATTACTTGGGGAGTTTCGTTTTCTTCTTCACATTCCATTTTTGTCCCTTGACCTTTCCTCATTTCAGATGTTACAGATGAGTGATCCTTTGTTTTAGGGAAACTTATTACTGTATAACCAGAGAAGAAAGATATCACACTTTTTACTTTTATGCTGTAAAATGGTGGTCCAGGTGTCAGAAAGACTGGAAGACTGTGCAGTCCAGCAGAACCACCTTTCCTTTCAGGAGAGATGAAGATCCTCTGAATTCAGGAGGGAGAGGAAAGATGGAACAGAAGACTAAGGCACTGAAAATGGTCTCTTGGAAAGAGATGCTGGAGAAACTGAGAGGTCTTTTCTCACAGTTGCCAAGGAGATTTCTTCCTCTAGGCCCTGTGCTCCATAAGCACACTCAAAACAGATGCTACACTGAGAGAGGAAGAAGAAAGGAAATGCAATATGAACAAACTGAGTTTACTTTCAAGAGTTAGAGTTCAGCCTTAATTAACAAGATTATATTTTACACTTCTAGATGAAATGGGACTTCCAGCTAGAGAGAAAATTCAGTTTTTAAAACATTTAGCAAGTAAAATTCTTGTACCCGTGATGGGCTTCACATACTGTTGACATTTAACTGTCAGGATCAGGTTAAGGACAAATAGCAAGGTGAGTTCTCAGTGTTTCTTGCTTCTCTTGCCTTGTCTTTAACACCTTGCTTCTGACTTTCTTCCTGTGGCTCATTTAGCTGTCATATTGAACTGAACATGCAGCTTGCACAGTGGCCATCACCATCATGCTACCTTCCACCCCATACAGTGTCTTTTCCCATGTACTCTCCTTTCCTGGTAAGCAAAATTTGTTTACCTTTCTCATGTAGGTTTCCCTTAGGGCACTATGACATCATCTCACAAACCAGTCAGATGCAACTTTTGTTTTTCCGTTTTGACAAACGTGAGGAATAATGGATTTTATCTGTAATCATTGCTAACTAGATTACGATTATTGATTGGGTTTCAGGGGTAGGTATATAAAAATTCATGGTATGTGTGTGGAATGGAATTTAGAGGGAAAAAAAATCTTCACACTTGATTTTGATACAGCACACCACCACCCTATGATCTGTAGCACACACCTTGAGTCCTTAGGGAGTTGTTTCTTGCTGTGGTATAAATAGTGAACAATTACATGCTATAGAACAATTCATTGAGCATCTGCATTTTAATAGATCTTTTAAAATGTGCAGTTTGTGGAAAAAATAGTTGATTTGATTATACAAAAATAAAAGGCCTCTTTTCAGTAAGAGGAACTACAGATAAACAGACCAACGTTCAGTTCAAAGAAGAAATGCATAATATTGAAAACTGATGAAGATATTCCTATCAGTAAACCTTTAAAATGTTTGTGTTCGGGCTTCCTTGGTGGCGCAGTGGTTGAGAGTCCGCCTGCCAATGCAGGAGACATGGGAATCGTGCCCCGGTCTGGGAAGATCCCACATGCCGCGGAGCGGCTGGGCCCGTGAGCCATGGCCGCTGAGCCTGCGCGTCCGGAGCCTGTGCTCTGCAACGGGAGGGACCGCGGCAGTGAGAGGCCTGCGTACCACAAAAAAAAAAAAAAAAAAAAAAAAAAAAGTTTGTGTTCTTATTTGATACTTTAGTTATATACCTTTAGACAATATATTATTATACACTCAAATTTAATTGTATAACATACACATATGTGTTTGGGTATATTATGAATATATATTATACATATAAAAACATATATGCCCTATATGAACACAGTACATTATATACTATATATACACTATATATAAATACACACTTGACAGATATACATATATATATACATACATATATATATATATATATATATATGTATGTATATATATATATGTATATCAAGGACCATTGTTTACTGTTATTCCCTGATTTCTTCATTTTCGTCTGTGGTAAGATCTCTGTTTTTGATTCATTTGTTATCTGGTCAGAATCCTTTCTTGTTTCCCTTGGATTCTTGAATAGCCACAGCATTTTTATTTTTCCTGGATGGGTGAATGATAGATTGGCTGAGTGTGGAATTCTAAAGTTGCTGCCTCCTTTTTTTGGCTTGTGGATATATTTACACTCTTTTAGGTTCACATACTGCAGAAGAATAGTCTAATACCAATCTTTCAGCACCATTTTGGTATGTTGGAGGTGAGGGATACAGACATAGGACATATTAAAACATATTAATAGTAGGCTGATCTCAAATATTCCCTGGGCATGCACAGATCTCATAATGAATAATTTTCCCCAGTGTTCAAGCTTTAAGGTTCTGTGCCAGGGGCTGCAAGCTCAGTCTCAGGTAGACTTTCACAGAACCAAGGCATCTCTTTTACTGGGATCATTAGTGGAGAGAAATGGAACTGCATTCCATTGCCTCAGAATCCTCTGATCTATCTATTTCTTTACCCTGTCTGACTTAAAATTTTAGAAAACTCAAATTGTTAGGTTGTCACCACAAACCTCGATACAGAGTTAATTCTGGTACCTTTATCAGTTAATCAATAAGCAAAATCTAGTCTAGACTCATGCTATTGGAATCTACAGCTGCTTCAAACTTGGCTATGCACATGTATAATTAACTAGTATAATTACCTAGTTTCACCTAAGCAGATTGTAAGTCTCAAGTGAACACTTCTCAAAATAGGAAAATAATGATGTTCTGAGGGTAAAAAGAAATTGAAGAGCATGTCTAAAAGGCCCTTAAAAGTAGTTTTACTTTGAGTGGGCATGTTGCTAATGGAGCAGAAAATAAACTCTCTTCAGGTGCCAGTGAAGGGCTGTTTGCCACGTAAGTATTTCAGAACTAGTATAGTCTCCAGGCATATTGAAGGGCACACCAAGCTCTGCTGCTATCTTTTCACAAGTAGAACCAGGGTAGAGCTGCCTGTAGACGTGTGCATTATCAGTTACATTGGGAAAACAGCCATGACATTACTAATTTTCATTCTTAATTTTATCAGATTAAGATAGAATTATGGATGGAAGTTTTCTTCTTTGAGGGAAATGATTTGGAGAAACAAAGTCAGGAAGATCATTTTGTGGACATTCTCCTTAGAAAATTCTATTAAAATGCTGACAATCTGAAACATGGGGAGTATGTGAGGAAGGAAACACCTTACACCCATGGGATGCTCAAATACTAAATTATATCGCTTCTCACTTTAGCACTGGTGAGCACTGCTTTGCTTAGTGTATTGACTCCAGATGCTGTGACATACTCAGTTCATTTAGGAGAGCTCAGATTTCCTGCACAGTGGTTCAGTGGTTACATTCTGGATGTAATACATATGTCCCAGCACCATAACTAATGGCTACAACATGTATATCTGAAACAGTACTTCCATTCTGTTCCCAAGTAGGTACCACTCAAGCTACTGGGGACTGAGGTGTATAAAATCTCAGGAATTGACAATTAGAGGTAGTACACTGAAATATTTGGACCACACCGGTAGAAATATAATTTGAATATTTTCACTGATAAATAATTCCATTTATTCTTGCCCTCATTTAATTCTCCTGCAAACCCCTATTGGATAAGTATTTGTTATTACCTGTAACTTGCCTAAGATTATACAGCATGTGCCAGAGTTGGAGTTTAAGCCCTGTAAGCTGATTCCAGGATCACTGCTCTTCATTGTCTCATGAGCTTTGAAGCTTTTCTGTGATTACTCTGTACCTCAGTTTTCTCAAACCTAAAATAGGGATAGATAAATTAAGGTTGATAAAACACTGAGCACCTGACATATGTTACGCATTCAAGGAATAGCTATTGTTATTATTACAATAATTATTATTAAGTATATATTATATACTAGCTATGAGTCTAAGCATCTTATTTTATGTATCTTACAACCCAGGGAATGGTAGATATCAAATAAAAATTTGAAGGAGTGATGTGTGCTACCAAGGAGGAGAGTAAGGGACCTTGGGAAAATATGATGATGGTTTATTGTAATCTTTTTTTTTTTTTTTTTTTTTTTTTTGCGGTACGCGGGCCTCTCACTGCTGTGGCCTCTCCCGTTGCGGAGCACAGGCTCCGGACGCGCAGGCCCAGAGGCCATGGCTCATGGGCCCAGCCGCTCCGTGGCATGTGGGATCCTCTCGGACCGGGGCACGAACCCGTGTCCCCTGCATCAGCAGGCGGACTCTCAACCACTGCACCACCAGGGAAGCCCGGTTTATTGTAATCTTTAGGTCAGGGAAAGTTTCCCTCTGGAGGTGACACTTAAGCTGTGTTATAAAAGGTGAATTTAGCATTAGAATTATCAGACTAGAGCGGACCAGTGAGAAGAATACTATATAAAAATACTGTAGACTCAGTCCAGGTCTGGAAGATGCAGGACCTTCTAGTCCAAGTAAAGAGTTTGGGTTTATCCCAAGAGCAGCTGGAGGTAGTTAAAGGATTTCAACAGGAGAGTGATATGATCGGCTACGAATTTAAAGATCACTCTGGATGCTGTGTAAAGAATGGATTAGAGCTAGGCAAGACTGGATGTGTAGAGATCAGTTAGGCCACTTCAGCAGCGCCTATGAGAGATTAATAGTGCTGTGAATAAGGGTGGTCCTGGTGGATTCGAGGACTGTCTAGGACTAGGGAAAATAATGGATAGGCGAACTGTGTCCTTCTATATAGTCCTTTTTTCTTCTTTTGTTTTTTCCTTCTACTTGCCACTAAAACAGGACTCTAGTGTAGCTACTGATCCTGGACTGCATTTGTTTCTGGGTTAAACCTGTGATCATAGATTCCAGCCCAACTTCCCTTTTGTCTCCTCCTGCAGTCTCATTTCCAAACTCAGCTTTAAAACCTCCCAGAACTGCCAGCATCCTCCCCCTTCCTTACTCCCACCTTCCCACTACTATTCAAGGAGATTCTGGTACTATTATAAGCAAATATTTGTCTACACTAAAATTTTTTAATGAACACACACTCTGCATCTTAACATTAGAAAATGGCCTTTTCAATAAAAGACCATCTTGCTTAGTCTACTTGGATGGAGATAATGCAATAATTTGCTCCCATTTACTGACTGAATAAGCAGATGAGGTGATTCTACTCATTTCAAGCAGTGACCACTTTTATGGGCAAACTGGAGAGTTAGGTTGAGAGCCTTGATTACTAGACTGATACCTTTAATTTATCATGGAAAGGTCAGAATGTTTTTGAAGCAAAAGTACATGATTAGGCCACAGTTCAGGAAGATCAACTTGCAGCGATAGGATGTTTTGGAGTGGGAAATAGATTGAAAGTCTATAGGAGCAAAAAAGTAGTGTGGTGAATGGACAAGTCATGGATCCAAGGTTACATAAATTTGTATTTGAATCTTGCCACAATCACTTATTTAACAGACATTTGAGTTTCTATTAGCTATGATAATGAGAGGAGGTGAATTTGGAAAGGTAGCCAAATTATGTTCTACCTTCTGGCCCAGGGTATGAAATTTAAGCTTTATTATAAATTCAGGAGGATGATATTAGAAGGCCTTCACAGGAAAACAGCATTATTTAAGCATTATAAAAGATAACTGCAGGGCTTCCCTGGTGGCACAGTGGTTGAGAGTCCACCTGCTGATGCAGGGGACACGGGTTCATGCCCTGGTCTGGGAAGATCCCATATGCCTCAGAGCGGCTAGGCCTGTGAGCCATGGCCGCTGAGCCTGTGTGTCCAGAGCCTGTGCTCCGCAACGGGAGAGGCCACAATAGTGAGAGGCCCATGTACCGCAAAAAAAAAAAAAAAAAAAAAAAAAAAAAAGATCACTGCAGAGCTTAAGGGTGATGGATTGGTTGAAACTGAGACTATGCAAGGAGTAAAAAAAAACCTTAAGCAATCTAATGTATCTTCAATTAGATACTGGAACGTACTGCACCAATAACCCCAAAATATGTTCACATCAATTAAATAAAACAGACATAACATTAAATTATGACACTGGAATAGAATGCCAACTAAAAGGATTGGATGATCAAGTTGAGGAATGCTCCCACAGGATAGAGCAAAAGGTCAAAGAGATAGAAGACTGCTGTTTTAGCAGGTCCATCCTCCAAATAATAGGCATTCTAGAAAGAGAAAGTAGAGAAAATGGAGTAGAAATTGTCAAGGAATTACATTTCTCAGAAGTAAATGTTATGAATTGCCAGACTTAAAGGATTCACCATGTAACTGGCACAGTAGATGAAAATGTCAGAACATTTCAGACAGATCTTCCAGGGTTAAAAAAGTTTCATATAAATGATTAGAATCATAGTGACTTCAAACTTTTTTAACAGCAATCCTGAAAGCTAGATGATAATGAAGTAATGCTGTCAAAATCCTGAGTGAAATGCTTTCCATTCTAGAATCTAGAATATTTTACTTTACTAAATTATCAATTAAGAGTAAGAATAGGCAAAGAAATGTCCAGATATGCAAAATGTTAAAAGTTTTTACCTCTCACTCTTTCTCAGAAAGCTATTAGAGGATGTATTCCACAAAGATGAGGAGTAAATCAAGAAAGAGGAAGCATGGGGCCCATGAAACAGCACAGGTATTAACAACAGCAAATAGAATATTCAGGATGATGATGGAGGAGGAGGATGTCAGATTGATACCTGTATCAGGTTTAAAGTTCAACCAGTCCAGATTGAATAGGTGGGAAGATAGTAGAAATTTCTATAAGAAAGGAAGATGAAATTGAGATACTATATAATATGTTTAATGTATTTAAGAAAAATCTCACAGCTGGGGGAGAATGGGGGTTAAATTTATTATAAGTATCTAGAATAACTAAACATGGATGGCTTGGCTATAAGTAACATTTATGCATCAAAATAATGTAAATACTGCATAGTTACGTAATTAAAATTACAATAAAAATGTGTCATAAGGATGAAGTTATAGGAAGTGAATATGTGGTTTCTGGAAAGGAATGGTAAGAGAGCCAAATCCTCATCTTCTATAGATGGAAGTGAAGAGATAATACTGCAAAATGAAAATCAAGAAGTAGTATATCATATAAATATAGCATGTTTTATAGACACAAATAGACACATACACACAAACACACACAAGGTAAATACCAAATGAATTGAAAGTGATTATCTCTGAGGAACTGACTATGAACTAGGGGACTTCTTTTCTAATGTAAATGGTGGAATTATTTGATTTCTTTTAACCACTCATATGTTTAACTGATAAAAGTTACGACTACATTTTTCAAACTGTTATTCTTTTTGTTTTGTTAAGAGTGGATTGTAGTGAAGAGACATAAGAACGGGAGAAGAGAGAGTCTTCAGGAGGATGATAATGCCATTAATCCCAATAACACCAGGGCATTGCAGTAGTAGGTATTGGAAAGTTTCCAATTTTGTCTGATTATCAGACATTAGAATGGGTGATGGTAATATAGATAGAATTGTATCAAAGAGAAGGGTAGAAGTGCATATGTTTAGAATCAATCTTGGAAGTAGAGCCAATAGAACTTAGAGATGAAGGAAGTGGGAGAGAAGGAAAAATAATGAGTGACTACCACTTTGGTTGCTTGCTCAACTAGGTGGATCATAGCCTTATAAGATGAGAACACTGGAAAAAGAAGTGGTTTTAGGGGAAAGTCAAGTATTTTTTTCTTTTTTTGGACATCGTCTTCAGTTGGGGTTGCCTACTAGGCATCCAAGTGGAGAGCTCAGGAAGGCATTTGATAGCTAGCTACTTGTTAACCTACTTTTCTTCCCTGTAAAATCTTAACCTCCTGAGTGCCAGGACTTAGTCATTTTCGTCTCTCTTCATAGTTTATGCAGTCAGGGAAATAACAGCATTAGAGTTGAAGTTCCTGCTTCTCTGTAACTCACTAGTGACAATGGATCCTTGTTGTTTCACCCTTTTTCCCCGCCTCGTAAAACACATAATAATTCTTGTCGTCTTAGTTCCCTGAAGGAATATTGTGAGCATCAATGAGATATCTGCAAAGCATATTGAGCTTTTGGGGGAAGAAAGCTGTTTTATAAGTTATGAAGTATTAGAATGTTGACAGGCTGTGAGGTGCTGGCTAGAAATATTCTGTGCTTGTCCAATCAAAAGAAAAATGTAAAACATTAGATAAAAAGGTGGACCTGTCTTAAAGTTGTGAAGGTTGCTTCTTTTTTCTTTGTCTTGTTCTCCCACCCCCCACCCCGCATTGTCTTTATCCATAAGTAGCACTATTTAATAAAATGTTAATCCTCAAGTGTCTGGTAGGAGATGGGAGGGAAGGATTTAATTTACGAAGTGATTTGAATGAAGATAGTATAATATATTAGAGTTACCAAAGGTGCAGAGCTAAAAAAAATGAGAAAGGAAAGGAAAGCATAAAAATTTGATGAGGACTGCCATTGACTGCCTTCTTCTCTTCTGCTCTGTTGCATTCCTTTTAGCCTCTCTGCTCCGCTCCATTTCTCTTTTCTCTTTCTTTCATGTATTTCACTCATGCCAGCAATACACGAGCAGATTAAGAGGTTTGTCAGTCACGTCAACATGTTTAAATTTTTCTGATATTTCATATTCTGTGAATATTCCCCTTAATATGAAAGCCCAAGGGCATTGCACAGCTTCAGTTTACATATTCTTAGAATCTGATATTGAGAAAGCAGTGGATCAACACTACACTGTTCTAAACTAACTAATTTATATTGAAGTTTCTTTGTATTTATTTGCCAGTGAAAAACTAAAAGTGAGATTGTGACATAGGATTTTATAAATGTCAAAGAAAACAGAAAGCATTTTTGACTTAGAGCACAAAGGAATCCCTGCCCTGCTGCTTGCTAGTTTTGCCAAGTTACCTAACCTCCCTAAGCATAATTTTCTCATGTATACAATGCCAATAAAATAGAACCTATCCATAAGCTTATTATGAGGGTTAAATAAGATAATTACTATAATGTGCTAAATATAGTGCTTCCTGCTATCTATGTGTGCTTTTTATCATTTATTACTTGTCTTAAACATGCTTTCTGCTTATGTATTCATTTATACTTATGACTTAAGAGTAAACCATGCCATGCAGTGCGTGCGTGTGTATGTGTGTGTGTGTGTGTGTGTGTGTGAAATTTCCAGGAGAAATAATATGAGCTATTTGCAACTGTACACATGGGAAGAGGTTGGTCAAGAGAAAAGCAAATCAGTTAGCTGAGGGTGAACACTTTTTAATCCTTGCCCTGAATTGAAGGTAAATGTGAAATAAAAAATCGTGTAAGTTATAGATACATTCATAGGGCCATATAATGAGAGTTGAAAAATCCTTTCCAAATGACCTAATCAGTCCTCTTCATATATTCTCAAGCAGTTTAAGGTGTTAAATAAACTTCTAGGACACCAGTCAGGGCTATTCATACTGCACTGGCTATTTATAAACACATTCAGCTCAGGCTTAGTCCATGTGTATTATTACTGTGGAGTTTAGTTTTACCATAATACATTTTTCCTGGACACGTGGGGAAAAAGAACATGTAATTATTGAGGTAAACGTGGCTTGCAGAACTTACTAAATAATCCAATCTTAAGATAAAAAAGGGACAGCAATATTCCTTGGCATTTACCAGTAGCAACTCTGATTGTCCATCAAGTCAAGGTAATGTATATCCTAAACATTTAAAATTAAATGAAAATCCATTGCAAAGTTAATTGAACATCTGAGGAAATAAATCCAATAAAAATGCTGTTCAAGTACTTCCTCAGTCATACTAAAACCATTTAAAAATGAAGATTTGTTAGAATAGGACTGGTAAATAGTAATCAAAGTAGAGAGGATAAGTAAATAATTGATAAATTAGAATTTTTAAAAATGAACAAATAGATCTCAAATTAGTAATATAATCTTGTACTTTAAAAAACTAGAGGAAAAAAAACTAGAGAAAGTAGAAGCTATTAAACCCAGTGAAAACTGAAGGAAGAAAAAAATAAAGATAAAAACAGGAATCGATGAAATTGGAAACAGAAAGCAAACAAAGTAATCAGGGAAGCCTAAAGCTACCTCTTTGAAATAGCCAATCAAATTGGTAAATTTCTCGCCATACTGACCAAGAAAAACAGAAGATACAAATTACCCATATCAGAGAATGAAAGGACATCACTACAGACCCATAGACATTAAAAGGATCTAAGAGAGTACTGTGTTCATGAAATCAATAATCAATTCTTTAAAATATATAAACTACCAAAACTACACATGCTCAAAATGACCACAGTGAAAAACCAGTACACATTCACTAAAATGAATAGACTGAGTATACCAAGTATTGACAAGAATGTTGAGACATTATAGCCATCATATACTGCCAATGAGAATATAAAGTGCTAAAATATCTTCAGAAAACAATCCAGCATTTTCATAAAAGGTAAACTGAATCTTAACATGTAACCTAGCTATTCTACTCCTAGATATTTATTCAATAAAAATGAAGGTGTATCTCCAACAAAGATTTAGACCCACATCATGATAGCGGCTTTGTTCTCAGTAATCCCCAAACTGGAAACAACCCAAATGACTGTCTATAGATAAATGGATAAAAAATTGTAGTGTAGCCACAAAATGGAGCATTGCTCATCAATATAAAGGGATAAATTTTGATAAATGCAATAGCATAGGTGAATCTCAGAATCATTATGCTGAGTGCAAGAGACATGACAAAAAAAGGAGCACACAGTGATTGTTTTCATTTATATAAAATTCTAGAAAATAAAACCCAATATATAGAACTAGAAAACAGATCTGTGTTTGCCTGTAGTTGGGTTTGAAGAGAAAGATGTTTTACAGTGTGGCAGAAAGAAGATTTTGGTGATGATGAAAATGTTCATTGCTTCTGATGTGATGATGGTTTCATGGGTGTATATATATATTTAAACCTCTTCATTTTGTATGCTTTACATATATGCAGTTTACTGTACACTGTATCTCAATAAAACTGTAAAAAAATAGAATATATCTTAATAAATGGAGAGAAATATCAAATTCATGAATAGGAGGACTCAACTTTGAAAATATAAGTCCCAGCAAATTAGTTTACAATTTCAGTGTAATTCCAACCAGTATCTCAATAGTTTTTCTGGAGGAATGTTTAAATACAAGTAAAGGTATGGGGCCAAGAGTATTTTGAAGACACTTTTGAAAACAAGCCAAGCATAGGATTGTGATATGTTAAAAAGTATGATATTTTCCCAGGGGTCAAAGGAAAAATCAAATCAGTGGAAGAAAATAAGGAGATTGAAAATGGACAGAAATATTTTTCAGAACTTGACATGTGACAGTAAACCATTAAAATTACTAAACTTGTAGACTCTTCAATAAATAATGATAGGAAAATTGATAATACTTTTTCATATATAGACTACACTTTGGAATTTTTCAGGGTTAGTACTTCTGAAGCTTATAGTCTTCTAAGGGTGCTATCTGCATTTGTACCCCCTAAGAGTGAGTGCTTCTTAAGTTTTGCACTCTGGGTGCCTCACTTGGCTTGTTACTACCTGACCACCATTAACTTTGAGCTGGAACCCAATGTCTACATGTTCCATTATGATACTTAACTGTATGTTTATCAGCCCTCAGAGGAACTTGAAGTCTGGTTTCTCACCACCTGGCTGTTCAGGGAACTTCACACCCCATAATGTGGCTCTGAATTAGTAGCACCTCTAAGAGTAGGGCAGAAAGAAGCAAAAGCACACTCTGGAAGACGGCATTACAGTCCTGGATCTTAAATTATTTTGCAAATGCTGTTTTCAAATACAATGTGCAGTATATAGTCTAAGTTAATCAGGCACATAAGGAAACAAGATACTATATTTAAGAACTATCAGAAATAATGGGCAACAGAAACAAACTCCTCAACCTATGGATACATCTTGGAAATATAATGTTAAATGAAAAAGGCGAGCCCAGAAAAATATATGAAGTAAGTGGAAGAGCACAGAAGCAAGCAAAATTTAAAAATACGATTTATGCATACCTACAGACATGATTAAATAACTTTTAAAAAGTAAGGAAATCTTAAACATAAAAATGAGACAGTAGTTAGCCTTGGAGAAAAGGACAAGGTGTGGGACAGGGGAAGAGGATGAAACTGTTGATATATTCTAGTGACGAATTCACATATGGTTATTATATTTTTCCATTTCACAAATTAATATATATTCTACATATAATGTTATGTGTATATTTTAAAAGATAATAAAAATGAGATTGTTCACTGTCCTTCAATTTTATTATTTTTCAATCTGTGATAAATTATTAGTGATACATACCATAGGCAAATAATTGTATCCTAAGTTAATAATGGCTTTTACAGATCAATAAGAAAAGACAAAAATAAATGCAACAGCAAATGTTTAGCAAATATATAGAAAAATAAATTTCATAAAAGTAAACAGTGTTCAGGCATACACAAATTACAGCTAGGAGATAGACATAATTTTCAGGCCCGTCAGAGGCACGAACATTTAAAAGGGTGATGACAATACCAAGACTTCGTGATTATATTGGAAGATCAGAACACTCACGGCAGAACTATAAACTGGTGTAGCCATGTTAGAAATTTGGCATTGTCAAAACCAAAGATGTCAATATTTTATGACAGTAAATACATTAGCAATACTAGATCTGAATGTGTACCTGATAGAAACTTATGTAAAGGTTGTTTATTTCAACATCAGAAAACATGCCAGTAAATAAATTGTGGAATATTCATGTAATGGAATGCTATGTAAGTGTTAAAATAAATGAACTAAATTGATGTTTTAATAAGAATAGATCTCAATAACTAATGAGACCTTGCTGTATAGCACAGGGAACTCCACTTCGCTGTACAGTAGAAACTAACACAACATTGTAAAACAGCTATACCCCAATTTAAAAAAATCTCAAAAATAATGTTGAGTATAAAGTAGGTTATAGAATTATATAAACAATATAAAACATTTATTCAAAGATGTAAAAAGAACACTGACATTATACATTTTGTGGATTCATACATATTAAATGTACACAAACCAAAGAAGATTTTGATTTTCTGTCATGTTTTATTCATTGAAAATATATCTGAAGCAAATAAGGCAAAATTTTAACATTTTAAGTCTGGGATATGGTTCATGCCTCTTTTAAAAATCTTATTTTTTTCTGTTCTTTTAAAAATGTTAAATATATATGTACGTACAGACATATATATATATACACACACATATATTTAAGAAGCCTTTACAAAATTTATGAAATCCTCAAATACTTGTTGCAAAAGTACTCCTCTTTATAGCTATGCTGTGAAAGTCAAATATTATGTGAACAATATTTATCATGCATGCATTCATAAATGTTCTTGGAAAATATATATAAAGGAAAAACATTACATCTAAAATATTCTTTTTCTTTTGAATAAGTGAATAATTGCCATTGCAATCTAAATTTTGTTCAGTATTGATAAAATATAATTAGTTTAATGTATTTTTATTTTCAAACTAAAATCCTAAACAAGCTTAAAATATTTGCTATGAAGTATATAGAAATCAAATTGACTTTTACATATTAATCTTGGATCCTGTGACCTTGCTGCGCTTGTTTATTAGTTCTAGTAGTTGCATGGTGGATTCTTAGGATTTTCCATATGAAGGATTATGTTATTTACAAATAAAGATAGTTTTGTGTCTTGCCTTCCAATCTGGATGCCTTTTATTCCTTTTTCTTGTCCAACAAACCTCCAAAAAATTTCTAAACAAAACAAATTGAGAAAAAAGTCTATTCAGTTACTCAGGTCCTATTTTTCCTTCACCTTCCCTCTCTATTTTGTGGTGGGGTGATATTGGTAGATATATTTTTTTATTCTTTTGAATATTTGCATTATAGCCTGCCAATAATAAAGGAAGTCTATTAACATTTCTAGTGCATTTATTCTGCAACAGACTTTGGTGTAGACATCCTTTTTAACCGTGTAATGTCAATATTACTACTTTCTTATTGTGGCTAAGGAACCAACGATCAGGAGTTGTATAATTTGACATTTTGGTGATGGATTTGAAATTTCATCCCAGTCTACTTCAGGCTATAGGTCATGTTCTTATCAATATACCTTAACAGTTTGCTTTTCATGTTGCTTAAAAAGTACTCATTCATTTTCTGAAATAAAAAAAATCTATAAAATATCAAGTTTTATGCAATGCCAATTTTTCACTGTATTAAATTAATTTTGAGTTTTCGATGCTTTTATTTTTTTCTGTCAAAGAGAAAAAAATTATGCTCCAAATTTCAGAACCCTGACCTTGTTATGTTACTTTGTTGTCAGAAGTTCTGTTTTTTTCTTCATGTTTGAATAGATTCATTGCTGTTTTACCCTTCACTGAAACACTACAGCTAGATGAAGACTTTGAGGAAGAAATAAAGTCCACTAAATTGAGTTAACCATTGCAACCATCACAAAAGTCAGAGGTCAAAAACAGCAATAATCATCTGGCATCCTTTCATAAACGGAAGATCCCAGTAAACTGTGGAATAGTAGATTCAACAATATAATACTAAACAACTAATAGATAGTTTTATCCTTAGTGTGCAAATGAAAATGTCTCAAGACTTCACAAATCTATTCTAAGTCATTCTTTTCCAGCAAAATGCTTGCATTTGTATTATATCACTTAATTCATACAACTGTTGACCCTTATAACAAAACAAAGAAACAAACAAAAAATAAAAGGGGCACAAAGATACAAACAATTTAAAAGAAAAAAAAGATATAGGCAATATAATAACATTAAACCTATGAGGATTAAATAAATATTATTCTTGAAACAAGGATCAATTTTTCCATTCTTCTGTACCCTTTTTGTTCTCTCCAGAGAATATTAGTCACATTTTACATATTTGTTTATAAATATTAAACAACATATTTTGTTTATAGATATTGCTACTCCAGGCTGTAATATGATCAGGGTAAATCTAGTATGATGTAGTTTATGATGGTTCTTTACAAAAGTAGCTGTTTCCTGCCATCATTACACTTCTTTGCCATAATTATGAACAGTTGTACTATTAATTAAAAATTAACTCACTTTTTAATTAAATGAATTTTAATGAATATAAGTGTATGTATTTATATATACATAAACATATGCACATGTATACACACACACATACATACTGCCAAGATCATATCATAGATATCTTTTTTTTTTTTTTTTTTTTTGCGGTATGCGGGCCTCTCACTGTTGTGGCCTCTCCCGTTGCGGAGCACAGGCTCCGGACGCGCAGGCCCAGCGGCCATGGCTCACGGGCCCAGCCGCTCCGCGGCATATGGGATCCTCCCAGACCGGGGCACGAACCCGTATCCCCTGCCTTGGCAGGCGGACTCTCAACCACTGCGCCACCAGGGAGGCCCCATAGATATCTTTTAACACAACTTGTCACTTGTTTAAAAAGTAAAAATATTTGTTTTTATAAAACCTAGGATCATTTATCATCAGTAGTATACATTCTATACTTTGGATAAACACTATTGTAGAAATACCATTTTGTGCAAATAGCTATACTGGCAAAGAACATGAAATTCTATGATCAGTGTCATCAAACATTTTTGTGTAAAAAGGGTCATATTTTAAGCAACACATTGATTAATAGATGTCTGGGATCATGATGGTGGGACTGAAGGTAAAAGAAAGGTCTTGCAGAAGGAGAATAAGGAAAATGAAGAGTGGCACTGAAAAACATTTTCTAAGAGAGTGTCAAAGTGTCTTATTTGTACTATTACTTGCTTTTATCAGTCAACACTAGCTGAGGGTATAGCACAGCATTTCTTCCTTTGCTGGTAACTGAGATAGATGAATATAGTAAATGGCACTTTCCTTAAACCTACCTTTCTATTTTCAGAAAACCCAATTTTAATATCAGTATCTTAACATAAAAAGCAATAGATATATGGTTACCATTGTTGGGAATAAGGTAATATTAACAGTTTTAGGGGAATATTTGCTTCTGCAAAACAGAAAAATTACAGTAACATACAATATTTCTTTCCGGGTATGCATATGCATGCATATAATGTTATTCTGTTTCCGTGTTTCATGAAACCCTCTGAAGCCAATTCATGGTGCCAGGAAAAGAACTCATGGTTTAAAGCATATTTATGGAATAACTAAAATCTCTTAGAAAAAGTGCTGTTAAAAGGTAATCTCTGCTTATTTTATAAAATGGGTTTTTACTAAGATCTCTTTTGGACTCAGGTTTGGATCACATATTTCTCAGGAGACTTATCCTCAAAAAATGGAATCTTCATGGGATTCTAATATATACTTCCTAGAATATTTATTAATTTAGATGAAAAACCTGTATTACTTTAAAAATTCTAAATGGACTGCTCATGTTTCCAGTATCCTCAGATTTGATTTATCTCTAATTTTAGATGTCTACAAAAGCTGAAGAGTTTTCCTATTCTGTTCATAGTGTCTCATTTAGGACATGGGTGAGTTTAGTTTAAAATTAAATTAGACTTGCAAAGAATATTTTTCTGACTATATACAGGTAGTAAATAGTGCACAGATCATGTTGATATTGCATTTATAAAATATCTTTAGCTGATGGTTCCAGGGCTGGGGAGAACACTGCTGCAAAGACTATGCTCTGTCCTTGTATTTAATGTAAAAATCTGTTCCAGTTCAAGCAGAATTCATAGTGTGGTGTATAAGTTTCAATGCCATTAACTACCCTGTAACAGGTAAAGTCATGCTATGATGCCTGTACAAGATGTCCAGTAGAAAAAAATCAAATTACGATTGATGCTTGCAATCTTTACACCGCAAAGAGCATTTATTATGTGTGACCCAAAGAAATATATTATTGAATTTAAAATAAGTAAGAGTGCCTTTATTTTTCAACAATGCTAGAAGATTCATGTATATGCTTCTGGTTTAGGCCAACGGTGGAGACCGATATTTGTCACTGTTATTATAATTTGAATTCAAATTCAGAGCCAAATATAAGAGAAAAAAATTGTTCTTACTTTGAAGATTTGCTACCTTTGAAAAGCAAGCAAGCAAGCAAACAAAAAAACCTGTCCAACGTGATTTGGAAAATACTCGATATTGTGTATCTCAGAAGGGACAGATGAAGTAATACAATTTTCCAAAGCCTATCCAAAGCGCTGTAAACATCTTCTGACCTACAACTTTATATCATATAGTAAAAAAAGGTGCAACATGACTTTTGAGGCTAAAATGTGATTGGGTACTCAGGCATTGGTAGGACAGTAGTTAAAAGTGAGTTTCATGGGGTCAAAATTCTTAGGGTGCCTCGTGGTTCCACCCCTTACTAAGGTTTAACTCCAGCCAGGTTACTCAATTACTTTACACTTCAGTACTTAGCTTTTAGATGTTTTGTTTTTAGAATTAAAATTCATAGTACCTGCAAGCCACTTCAAATAGTATAAATAGTAAATGACAACATTAATATGCATTTTTAGTTTATAGTTTCAGGTTATTTTCTATTCAGTATTATGCTGAATAGTCAATCAATACTTATTAATTGATCAACTGGTTATAGCTTGCACTGGCTACTTTCACATTTTGCAACAAAAGTGTAGAAGCCAATGGGTGTTGCTTTCTGATGGTTAGTTCCCACACAGATGGCTGAGGTTCAAATATTCCAGGTTAGGAGGCATGCATGATGACTACAGGGTACTTTTCATTAAAGCTGCCAATTTTTCACTGGAAGAAAGAAATGGAAGTAGAACTAGTGAGTATGCAGTAGAGAATGTAAAACTACTGAATATCTCAGCCCTGATTATCTGGAAAAGTTGGTCATATGGACCTAAGCTTGGACCATTAATTAAAAACACAATTCTAGGTTAATCAAGTGCTTATCTAATTGTCTACCTTCAGGAAATGACTTAGGGTGATTTTCAGGATTTTTCACTGGTAAAAAGACTTCACCTCCCTGTACATGGTCCCTGAGGAAGAACTAATTAGTGATTGTGAAATGGTCATCTAATCCGCTCTGCTTCATTGTTACCAACGGACTGTAATTTAGAAAAGCACACTCATTTATGAATAAACTTTCACACCTATATCGAAAATAAATCATTAGCTCATGCATCATTACCAGTCTCTTTTTGTAATTTCTGAGCAGATATTCTAAGTTACTGAGAAACAAACCCAAAGTAGCATTTGAGGAGAATTAATTAAATAGCATCATTGAGTCTATTCAGTGGCAGACGGTGTATCAAGCACTGGAAATATAAAGGCAAATGCAATAGGTTGACTTTTCTCAAAGACAGCACACCATCAAAATATTTCATGGCAATCCTTGAGACAACGTATCTTCTAACACCGTGACCAGGGCTCCAGCATTGCCACATCTAATGGCCATGGTGACCTGGAGCAGTCGCTGAGGCTGTGTATACCTAATGGGTTTTAACTCCTTCACTCCTCCCAGCTGCACTATGAGACAGGTACCATTTTGTCCCTATTTTCCACATGACAGAATGCGATAGGAGACAAAGCAACTTAGGACCAAGTTTGTTGTCTATAGTTAGCAACTGCAAAGCACTGTATAAAATGAAAAATGACCTTCTCCTAGAGTTAATTTATTGTCCTATTCTTGTGTTCTTCTGGCCCAGTTTATTTAAACTTTATCCTGCCTTTTTTTTTTTTAAGTGTACTTTTAAACCGCCTCACATATTTATGAGGTGGGAAATGCATACCGTTTCCTCCACTGGCTTCTGTGATGCAGTAGCGTCTTGGGTTTTCTTTTAACTTCTAATGACTTATCTAGATGTTCTGCAGACTCAGCTTCTAACTTCCACTGAGAGTAGATTTTCACATGGCTGGAGACAGTCTCCACTTCCTACTCTATAGGCAGTCCGCTCCTTTTCCACAGCCTTAACTTCTACCGAAATACAACTTATCCATAGTTTATTATCTCTCATTCCATCCTCTCTTCTGAGTACAAAACAAATACATTCATCCATCTCCTAGAAATCTCTTGGTGGAACTTCAATAATCTACTCATTATTTCTACCCATATCCTCCAATGAAAGAAAACAAAATCATGGTCCTCTTTTAGTAGTTAATGCCACCATTCACCCAATTTCTCAGCCAAACAATGAGAAGTCATACTAACTCTTTTTTTTTTGAATTTTATTTTATTTATTTTCTTATACAGCAGGTTCTTATTAGTTATCCATTTTATACATATTAGTGTATATATGTCAATCCAAACTCTTATCATTCCTTTACTGCACTTCCTATATTCATCTCTGAAGTGTTCTCGAAATCATCCACTTTTCTTTATTCCTACCACCAACACTGTAGTTCAAGGTATGTATCAGAACTTTCCTAAACTTCTGAAATAGCCTCCTAACTAGTTTGCCTACAAACATAAGGTCTGACACCGGACTCTCCAATCCACAGAAGTCTAAGTGATCTTTTCAATGCTAAAATCTTCAAAATGGCTTTCTGGTACTCTCAGTGTTGAGGAAAGATGACTCCTTAAAATGGCCCACAGGGCCCTTTATTGTCTGGGTCCTCAAAGCTACAGTTAGCTGCTTCTTTTCCTTGTACTTATCATGGTCCTGCCCATCACAGGACATTTCCACATGTTTTCTCTGTCTGGAATGCTTTTACCTCTCCTCTTTGCCTAATTAATATAAATCTATCTCATCCTTCATGATTCTCCTGGTGAGGTCAAATTCCCTATTATAGGTTGCCATGTTATTATGAACCTTTTTGTCATAACACTTTCAATGGTTGTAAATTTGATATATATATTTAAATTTAATATTCTGACAGACATATGAGAAATAATTCAATACATAAGTTTTTTCTGAATTTATAAGCAATTTGATGGTAAGTTGGTTCTCTTGACATTATATTATCTGTAGCAAGATAAAAATTATGTATTTGAATAGAGTTACTTCTGGTTATTTTTGAAATGAGATGGAGTAAAAATAAAATAAGTAGGCCCTCTGGAGTGTGATGAATGCAAAACACAATGCTTCCCATTTGAAGGGCTCCTGCTTCCTTAACGGTTTGGAAAATCATGCCCAAAGATAGCATCTGAATACAGGTTCAGAAATTTGGAGATACAGAGGGTATATACTGGCTCTGTGCTGTTCAGTGTGATAGCCACTAGCCACCTGTGGTTGTTTATACTTAAATTTTAATTAATTAAAACTAAATAATATAAACCACAGTTTCTCAGTCATACTAACCATATTTCAAATGCTTAATAGCCACAACCAATCAGACAGTGCAGATATGAAACATTTCCATCGTTGCAGAAAACTAGCACATAGCATTGCCTTAGACAGCTCCCACTAAGGATAGAAATGTTAAGTGGAATTAGAAAAATAACTGAGGAATTTCTGAGGTAAAATTAATTGCTTTCAAAGCGAAAACTCTTAAGTTACAAGTAAATTTTAATGAATTTCCCTTAAGCAGTTTGTGCTGGCTCATAAAATATAGTCATATCTTTCCTAAAGCGCCTTTCTCCTCAGAGAATTCTATTTATAGATATGTGAAAATTTCCTGATGTTTTCTACAAGATAAATTGAAGAACAAATTCAAAACCTTCCATTAAACTGCAGAATGCAGTTGTAATAAAATTGGACTTGAAATTTTCTAGGTGTAAATATTTATCTAGCAAGTTATGTTCTTGTTTAAAATTTAGGGTTTTCTAATAGGTATGGTTCACACAGAAAAGACCTCTATCCCCTTCATCCCTGTTTATTTTCATAAGGGACTCTTTCACCTCTTGTCAGTGTATTTGAAGGAGAAGTCAGAAGGTGCACTTGCATTTTTCACAGAATAAGGTTGAAACGCCACATGAAAACTTTTGAGGTCATTAATTCATTCACTTGACATATATTCACAGAAACTGTTCTTTGTGCTAGGCTCTGATGGGAAGGGGAAGTAAACATTAGCCAGAAGAAGGAGGACCTGGAGAAGACAGACTATGATGGGTAGTGAATACTTTGAGCAAAGGACTAGAAGTGAGAAGAAACATATATCAAACTTCACGTAATTGTGTCTGGCTGAATTATGACATAGTTATTACCAGGCACATTTTATGGATGGAGAAGCAGATGCAGAGAGGAAATGTGCGTACACTTTTGTGGAGAGTTATTACGAGAGTTGAAGCAGAACACAGGTCTTTGGGTGTCAACCCACGGTTCAGCCCTTTGAAACTTGATTTCCCTAATAGACTGAAAGCATCTAGAGACACTCATCAATACCCCTTCTGAGGCTTGGGAAAAATAGAAATTCTTGGGTACCTCAAACAAATGACTCAAATTTAAGAGTGTAAAAGATTGGGTTGGAAAAGGTTGTATAAGATGGGGCACTGAAATCTGAGAAACTGTGATCAAATCCTGGCTCTGCTTCCTATTAGCTGTGCAACTTTGGACCAGCCTTTGATCTGTGGGTCTCAGTTTTTCAGTCTGTAAAATGTTCCTAAAAACAACAACATCCAACTCATACAAGGAGCATGTGTGAGCTGGATTTTTAGAAGTTATATATAATCTGGAATTCTAAGGTATTCCCTAGGAGGGAGAAATGGATATGGATATCCCAGGATATGAAACCTAAGTTTTAGAAGATGCAGAATCATGAAGGAGTGTGGAATATTTGGAGACAGAGAAGAAAGTTGGTGTGGCTGGAACATAGGATGTGGATATTTGTGTGTGAATTAGGTCATTGGAAGCTGGGGAGAGTGGTGAGAGATGAAGCTGGAGAAATAATGTGAGGACACAGAACCAGGCACACTTTCAGGTTGAAACTTCATATTATCTTTATATTGTCAGTGCCTAGCAGGGAACTAGACACTTAAATTCATGCTTTTGAAATAGGTGGACAGATAGGTCTATGGATAGATGAATGGTTGGATGGACAGATACTGAGTACATTTAGCTGAAGTAAAGACATTATGTATAAAGCTCCTAGTTTTGATTATATTCTTTAGCTATTTGAGGCACTAGAAAATTTTTTAAAGCAGGAAAATTGGGTGACCAAATTTACATTTTTAGATTATAGTTGGAAGTAGTATGGAGAACTGACCGGAGTGAGGAGGGGATATGGGCAGGACAGTTACAAAGGAGGTTGTTAGGATATTCTAGAGAAGAGATGTTAAATGCTGTAAGTAGGGATGTAGAGAAGAAATGCAGTTAAAGAGCATTTCAGGTAGAGGCGATAGAAAGTGTAAAGGTGTTTACATGGGGCAGGAGACAAAGATGTGTGAGACAAATGAATCTCTTCATCTGGAAAAATGATGAAAATTTCTTTTTCAGATTCTTTTCCATAATAGGTTATTACAAGATATTGAATATAGTTCCCTGTGCTATACAGTAGGTCCTTGTTGTTTATCTATTTTATATATAGTAGTGTGTATCTGTTAATCCCCAATTCTCAATTTATCCCTCCCCTCCCTTTCCCCTTTGGTAACCATAAGTTTGTTTTCTATGTCTGTGAGTCTGTTTCTGTTTTGTAAATAAATTCACTTGTGTCTTTAGATTCCACATAGAAGTGATATCATATGATATTTGTCTGTCTTTGACTTATTTCACAGAGTATGATAATCTCTAGTATGATAATGTTGCTGCAAATGGCATTATTTCATTCTTTTTTATGACTGAGTAATATTCCACTGTGTACATGTGTATGTTTGTGTATATATATGTGTGTATGTGTGTGTGTGTGTGTATATATATATATATATATATGCACCACATTTTCCTTATCCATTCATCTGTCGATGGACCCTTAGGGTGCTTCCATGTCTTGGCTATTGTAAATAGTGCTGCTTATGAACACTGGGGTGCGTGTATCTTGTCAAATTAGAGTTTTCATCTTTTCTGGGTATATGTCCAGGAATGAAATTGCTGGATCATATGGTAACTCTATTTTTAGTTTTTTAAGGAAACTCCATCCTGTTTTCCATAGTGGCTGCACCAGTTTACCTTCCATCAACAGTGTAGGGGGGTTCCCTTTTCTTCACACCAGCTAGCATTTATTGTTTGTAGACTTTTTGGTGATGGCCATTCTGACCAGTGTGAGGTGATACCTCATTGTAGTTTTGATTTGCACTTCTTTATTAATTCATGATGTTGAACATCTTTTCATGTTCCTGTTGGCCATGTCTAAATCCATTCTGAGGTCAAAATATATGATCTAATGTTATCACTTCAGCAACTTTTTTCAGGCAACTTGTACTTTACCCACTAAACTGTGTTCTGTCTGGTCCCTTAACCCTTGCTGAGTCGTAGTTGATTGCTCACTTTCTTATAACCCATACTAAACTGCTTGCTCTTTAAAGGCAAACACTGTGTCTTATTCATTCTTTTATCCCCGGCTTCTAAAACAGTGCCTGACATATAGCAGGTACTCAACAGATAGTTTTAAAATTATTAATGAATACGTGAATGAATGAACTTCTAACTAGGGGTCACTGTGGGATCCTATGGCTCTCTCAGGGATTTACAGCTCCCATCTAAAGTTCAGAATACCTTGAATTTGGTGACCATTCTGGCATCATTTCTAAGTTTTCTGTTGTGTTGGGTTCTGAGGGACTAAGACTCTTTGGAATGATATGAATCCCCAGGCACTGGCTTTCTTCCTTCAGTTTTGTCTTTTCCTTTGTAAAAGTGTCTGAGAATAAGGAATTTTCTAGGCTAGTTCCTTCTCAGCACCATCCTTTCTTGGGGTGGATAGCAGAGGGCTTTTCCTGAGACCTGAAAACTGTGAAGATCCCTCAGGTTCAGGATGTAGATCAACTCTTCATTCAGATATTACCAGATGACATAGTGTAACAGAAAGCCAAACCCAAAATGTCACACATGGAAAGCAAAGCAAACAAAAAATAAGACCTTGATGACATTGGTGCTTTGTAGGTTATACTTCATGATTACTTTCCTATGAGAAGAGATTCTTAGGTGATTATGGATAAGTTGGGAAGAAATATACAATCATATTTTCAGTACCAATTCATCTGTCTTGCAATAACTGAATTCAGGGATACTGATACTATATTGTAAACATCATGTGATGTTTTACATCACTTTAATGGCCAAATTCCCTTGTTTCAAATAAATGAAATACCTTGCCCTGAATATTGAAACAAAAATATTTCAAGACTGATTCTCCACTACCCACTTTAATAAATTATTTCACACTAGGGATGCATAAAGTAAATACCTTTAAGGAGATCAGTTTTGTTTTAATGAAATTTTATTTTATTTTTTTGACTGAATAGAAATGTGTTTCTTCACAAATTTGCACTTGGGATTTATTTATCTATTTGAATTAGTCAATTTATTTAAATTTTCTGCTGCTTCTATGAATATGAAATTTATTAATATTTTACTGTATTTTTGCTTTAAGTTTGGAAGTCATGTATCCAAAATGAGAACATGTGGTGGGTGCATCAATATTCCTAGCGTTGATACTTAGATATCCCAGCAGGACACCTCTCAAACTCAGAGGATAAGGTGCGCAATTAACATAGGATACATGAAGTTAGAGACTCAGCAGGGCAAGATTAGGTTATTTTCAAAGACCAAGCATTCTCTAGGCCATGATTCAGTAGTAAAAGTTTCCCTCTGTTCTAATGAGGGACCACATTACAACCAAAGAAAGAATAAATCCAGAAAGAGGGAAATGGTCAGTTGCAATCTAAGAAAGATGACAGCAAAGATTAGTGTGTTGACTTGCTCTTCAGTAACATGCAGAAGAAAGGGTCACTGACAAAGCGCCTGGACGTGCATGTTCTAGTGGCAGGGATGCCTCCTCCCGGCACTGTGAATTCATTGTCATAAGCTGATGCCCTGGGCCACTAATAGTGCTGTGAATCTTCACTGTTGTGATTCAATGTGTACAAAGTAAAATTGGATTAGAATTTGGTTATCTATTACTTAATGGTACACTACTTCAAAAGTTCATGGCTTAGAACAACAGCTAATTAATTCTCATGGTTTTATTGGTTGATCAGGAATAGCTGGGGAGTTCTCCCTTGGAGTCTCTCATGGTAGCTGGGGTTGGAGACATCTGAAGTCTGAGTTGGACTAGATGTCCAAAATAGTTTCTTTATTCACATGTCTAACACTTCACCTGGGGGCTGGCTGAGCATCTTTTTCTCTTTGTGACTTCTCCACGTCTTGCTTGGTTTTCCTCATAGCATGGTAGTCTGAGGTTTTAAGTCAGGCATCTTACAAGGCTGCTGACTCCCCAGAGAGAGAATTTGCTTAGATATAGGCAGAAGCTGCGAGACTTTTTATGACTAAGTGAATACAGCATTACTTGTGTTATGTTCTGTGAGTCAGAGAAAAGTCAATGGGCCAAACCAGATTCGTAATGAGGGAACTACGAGGAAGCCCATTGGAGGCTCATCTTTGGAGATTAGATACAACAGAGGGTTAAAAGCTAGAGCAACTTATTGAGGCACTTAGCCTAGAAACAACTTCCATGTTTTGTGTTATGGCTATTTATTTATTTGCAGACTGTTTAATTTTAAAAATAATAAATAGACACGTACAAAAACAATAGAAACATTTTATAACGGTGTTGAATGAAAAATAAATCTTAACACTATCAGCTTCCTTAATCCCATCTCCACATCCTATGTAAGCATTTTTGGTTACATTCTTCATCATCACTATAAAACAAAATAATATATTAACAATTCTGTTGCTTGATTTATCACTTTAGATAATAGATTCAAGCTCCTATCTTCACAAATGGATAAACTGATGCCTTTTATACTTTTTTCATTTCCCTTCCAAACAAATTTTACTATATTTTAATTTGTTTATTTTATTGCTTTCATAATTTTTAACAATATATTTAACTCTTTATTACATGCGTGATTAAAAGGTACTTAAAAAGGTATTTTTTGGTTCACAATTACCAAAATGGAGTAAATTATCATACTTTACCATTTCAAACATTATTATACTTTACAGTAAAGAACTCTATTTTACATTTTAAGGTTGGTAAAATTTTCAATTTGTCTATAAATATAACTAAGTCTTTACTTCTCATTGTTGTAATATATTGACTCTAAAATTTGTGGGGGAGGTGTGTATAAAGTTGTTTAACATATTATAATCATGTGTCATTCTTCAGAACCAAATGGTATGATTGACCCTGTGGAAAAAAAATGTAATCATGTGTCATTTTAAACCTGTGCCACATGAATGAGAGTATTTCAGTGTCAAGATCAAATGTATGTTTCTCCTTTAAACACCGTATTTGTTCAAAATTATAATCTGCTTCTCATTTAGACCATTTCCTTCTTGAATGGTATTTTTACTCTTTTACAATGCTTTTCTTTTCTTCTTGACTGATCTTTCTATTATTAAGTTCTTCAAACTCCTTGATGATGGTATTTCCTGAATTAAGATATCAATTCACTTTTTAGTGGTTTTTGAAGATCTTTGACTTCTCGTGGTAGGCAACCTCTAAGATGTCCCCCAGTGATCTTCATCCCTGGCCTCCCTCACTCCCCGTGTAATCCTTTCTTGCTATATGTGGGTGAGGCTTATTTGCTTCTCATGAATCAATTACGGCAGAAGTCATAGGATGTCATTCCTAAAATTAAATTATAAAAAATTGTGGCTTCTGTTTTGGGCACTCTCTCTTTTGTCACTTGCCTAAGAAAAAGGCACCTGGTATTCATGAGGGAGCCCTCTAGTGAGACCTGTCCACAACCATGGAAGCAAGAAGGTCCCCAGGTTGAGCCTTCATATGAAACTGAAGCCAGAATCAACGGGTTGATTGCAACCTGTTGCAATCATGTGTGATCCTGAACTACAGGTACCCAGCTAAACTGCATCCAGATTTCTGACTCACATAACTGTGAGATAATAAATGTTTCTTATTTTAAACTGTTAAATTTGGGGAATAATTTGTGTTATAGAGAAATAGATAAATAAAACAGATTTTGGTACCTGGAAGTGGGGTGCTACTAAAAACCCTGAAATGTGGAAGTGGTTTTGAAACAGGCATTTGGCTTTGAGGAGAGTATTACTGAAAGTTTAAAGTGAATTAAAGAAGTTATTAATTAGGAGATGCATGGTCTTTGGTAAGGCTGCTCTTGAGGGCTTGCAGGAATTGAGGTAGATGTTATTGAAAGCTGGAGAAAAGGGGGTACTTCTTATATAGTGGCAGAAATTTAACAACACTGTTGTGTGCAGTAACTTGGAAAGTAGAAAATGTGCTTAATGAACTGAATGATCTAGCAAAAGCGATTTACAAGCAAAGTGGTGAAGGTGATGTCTAGTTCTCCTTGATGCTTTTGGTAAAATGAAAGAGAAAAGAGGCAACTTGAGGGAAGGATGGTTAAATACGAGGAATCAGCAACTGATGTTTTGAAAATTCTTCGTTTCTACAGATGGCAAATGATGCTAAAGTAAGAAATGGCTTCCAAGGAAGGATCAAACCCAGGGCCCAGCCAGAAAAGCACATTCCAAAGATGCAGCCAAGGGTGTAACTTTAAAATATCTTTTTTTGGGCCTCCCTGGTGGCGCAGTGGTTGAGAGTCCGCCTGCCGATGCAGGGGATACGGGTTCGTGCCCCGGTCTGGGAGGATCCCATATGCCGCGGAGCGGCTGGGCCCATGAGCCATGGCCGCTGGGCCTGCGCATCTGGAGCCTGTGCTCCGCAACGGGAGAGGCCACAACAGTGAGAGGCCCGCATACCGCAAAAAAAAAAAAAAATAAATAAAATAAAATATCTTTTTTTAAAATCTCAGATCTAAGGTGATGTATCAGCATATTCTGTAGGCAAAAGGCCCTCAAGGGAGAATAAAAGTGTTCTTTACAGATCTCAGTAAAACAAGAGAGATTTTATAAAGGGCTTCTCTTAAAGAAATTTGTCCAACTTATCTTTGATAAAGGAGGCAGGAATGTACAGTGGAGAAAGGACAGCCTCTTCAATAAGTGGCACTGGGAAAACTGGACAGGGGCATGTAAAAGTTTGAGATTAGATCATTCCCTAACACCATACAAAAAAATAAGCTCAAAATGGATTAAAGACTTAAATGTAAGGCCAGAAACTATCAAACTCTTAGAGGAAAACATAGGCAGAACACTCTATGACATAAATCACAGCAAGATCCTTTTGGACCCACCTCCTAGAGAAATGGAAATAAAAACAAAAATAAACAAATGGGACCTAATGAAACTTCAAAGCTTTTGCACAGCAAAGGAAACCATAAACAAGACCAAAAGACAACCCTCAGAATGGGAGAAAATATTTGCAAATGAAGCAACTGACAAAGGATTAATCTCCAAACTTTATAAACAGCTCATGCAGCTCAATAGCAAAAAAACAAACAACCCAATCCAAAAATGGGCAGAAGACTTAAATAGGCATTTCTCCAAAGAAGATATACAGACTGCCAACAAACACATGAAAGAATGCTCAACATCATTAATCATTAGAGAAATGCAAATCAAAACTACAATGAGATATCATCTCCCACCAGTCAGAATGGCCATCATCAAGAAATCTAGAAACAATAAATGCTGGAGAGGGTGTGGAGAAAAGGGAACACTCTTGCACTGCTGGTGGGAATGTGAATTGGTACAGCCACTATGGAGAACAGTATGGAGGTTCCTTAAAAAACTACAAATAGAACTACCATATGACCCAGCAATCCCACTACTAGGCATATACCCTGAGAAAACCATAATTCAAAAAGAGACATGTACCAAAATGTTCATTGCAGCTCTATTCACAATAGCCCAGAGCTGGAAACAACCTAAGTGTCCATCATCGGATGAATGGATAAAGAAGATGTGGCACATATATACAATGGAATATTACTCAGCCATAAAAAGAAACGAAACTGAGCTATTTGTAATGAGGTGGATAGACCTAGAGTCTGTCATACAGAGTGAAGTAAGTCAGAAAGAGAAAGACAAATACTGTATGCTAACACATATATACGGAATTTTAAAAAAAATGTCATGAAGAACCTAGGGGTAAAACGGGAATAAAGACACAGACCTACTTGAGAATGGACTTGAGGATATGGGGAGGGGGAAGGGTAAGCTGTGACAAAGCGAAAGAGAGGCATGGACATATATACACTACCAAACGTAAGGTAGATAGCTAGTGGGAAGCAGCCGCAGAGCACAGGGAGATCATCTCAGTGCTTTGTGACCGCATGGAGGGGTGGGATGGGGAGGGTGGGAGGGAGGGAGATGCATGAGGGAAGGGATGTGGGAACAGATGTATATGTATGACTGATTCACTTTGTTATAAAGCAGAAACTAATAAAAAAAAAAAAGGGTAGGCACTATATATAATAGTAAAAAAAAAAAAGAAATTTGTGGGTGTGGCTTTTGTTTAATAGCGTGAAGCTCAAGAGGATTCGAAGGAGGCCCTTAGTGTTTAAGAAATGCTGAAGAAATATCCACCAGCTTGGATTGAGAAGGACAAAATGTTAAGTTGAGGAAAGATCCTGAAACCCTAGAATTCTACTGCCAAGGAGCAGGCTGAGAAAGCTGGTCAGCTACCAACACATGATACCTTTCATGAAAAAGGAAGGGTAACATAGGGGACAAAAATAAGAGTCCAGTGGGCAGAGCCAAGAGCTATAGAGAATTATTCCTGGATCTTGAGATGTAATTAAGGAATTTCCAGGATTTACCTGGATTTCAGAATTTCTGTGGAGCAGTGACACCCTTGTGCCTTCTACTTTCTCCCTTTTTTTTTTTTTTTTCCTGTACGCGGGCCTCTCACTGCTGTGGCCTCTCCCGTTGCGGAGCACAGGCTCCGGACACACAGGCTCCGCGGCCATGGCTCGCGGGCCCAGCCGCTCCGCGGCATGTGGGATCTTCCGGGATCGGGGCACGAACCCGTGTCCCCTGCATCGGCAGGCGGACTCTCAACCACTGCGCCACCAGGGAAGCCCTACTTTCTCCCTTTTTGAACAGGAATATCTATAGCAGTTATCCTT
The DNA here is from genome assembly GCF_025265405.1 of Mesoplodon densirostris. NCBI lineage: Eukaryota > Metazoa > Chordata > Mammalia > Artiodactyla > Ziphiidae > Mesoplodon > Mesoplodon densirostris. Next base: position 99,043,711 of record NC_082663.1, on the reverse strand, counting down.
TTAGTGTGTGTAGCAAAGACAACTTATCTCTTTAGTTGTGCAGGTCTGCAGGTAGATCGAAGCTATATGCAAGGATCCCCACCCAAGGAGTCTCTTCACACATGGAATTGATTAGATGATGATTCTGAAGTTTGAACTGATGATGTGATAGTATGTCATTTCCAAGATGAGATCCTAAAATATCTGTAGTTCCCATCCTGAGTGCTTTCTTTTGTTCTCTTGTGGATTGCTCCCCCTGGAGGAAGCCAGCTGCAATTTTGAGGACCAGCTCTGTGGAGAGGCCCATGGGGCAAGGGACCATGACCTGGCAATAACAGCATGAGTGATCATCCAGCTGAGGCTGAAGGAAAGCTTTGGCCAGGGCTGCAATCTTATCTGAAAGCTCAATTTACCAGGTCTAGAGAGAATCCACTTCTATGCCGTGAATGTACTCCTGAGCCTAAGAAACTGTGTGATATATAATACATGTTTGTTGTTTTAAGCCGCTAAGTTTTGGCGTAGTTTCCAATGTAGCAGTAGGCAAGTATTACAGGTGGGAGAATGCCAACTGACTAAGATGTTAAATGAAAGAGAAAATTTTGCCTCAATTAAAAAAACCAGTCCACCTGTTTCAGCATATAAATATCTCGAGAGGTGCTTGGCCAAATTGTTTGTGGAAATCAAGGTTTCTCTAGGAGGAAAGGAAATGATATCATATAGCTCATCTCTTCTCCATGAAATCTAGAGTTAGGAAGTTTTATCTGTATATACTTGTATTACCCTCTTCATAGCCTAGTGGCATTATATACAACAGAGTCCCTGAATGTTTTGATAAGAGTAAAGAGAATAAAGTCCAGCTGAGTGACTTGCACAGAATTGGATGAGATGAATGGGAATCAGTGTGTTAGTTGGCCAGAATGGTGGGCACAGGAAAGGGCCCTGGATCACCTCTACTCGGGGGGCATGACAGAAATAAGTAGGCATAAGTAGGGGTGTAATGTTTTGGCACTCCTCATAATGCATGGGACAAGGGTATTGAATCCCACTTATAATGTTCCAGAATCAGCTTTCATAGAGAGCCACACTGTTTACAATTGATTATTAGAAATACATTTCCTAGTGGGTAGAACACAGTCATCAGGGCATTACATGCTAAGTTTTTTCCTCCCTCCCTCCCTCCCTCCCTTCCTTCCTTCCTTCCTTCCTAATATTTGAGTGTCCGCTATCTTATAGTTTCTGCTTTACATGCTGAAGTTATAACAAAAAAGCAGAATGGATCAAATCCTTGCCGTCTTGAGGCTTTCTTACCTGTACGTGGGTCTTATGCTCTAGCTGCTTCTAAAAGAATCTGCTTGGTCCCACTGCCTCTCTTGACTTGTGAGCATGGCTAAAGGAAGGTATCTAAAAGACCTTTGATCTTGAGTGCACTGGTCAGTGTGCCAAAGTGATTTTCACTGAAGCTAAAGCTGACGAATTCACCTACTTCTGTGGGTGAAATGCTACTGTACCACAAGTATAGCAGCAGAGGAAGGGGATTTTGGATTAACTACTGTGCTTCAGCCACGGTCTGCCGAGACCAGTTTCTACTCAGCAGCTGATGGCCACTTTCATAGTCAAGGCACTGACATAGGACCACGTCAGCCTACACTCTCTTTCACAGAACTCTCCTAAACACATGGAAATTCACTGAGAGAAAGCAGAGGAGACTGAGGACTTGGAGGGAGGCAGACTCTTTTTGCTTCCATTTCCATCTGGTGGGTTTCTGCATCCCACCCAGGAAACTAAGAGTTGCAGGTCATACTACTCAGCCATAAAACGAATGAAATTTTGCCATTTGCAACAACATGGGTGGACCTGGAGGGTATTATGCTTAGTGAAATAGACAGAGAAAGACAAATACTCTATGTTACCACCTAAATGGGGAATCTAAAAAATGAAATGAATGAATGAATATGAAACAGAAACAGACTCACAGAAAGAACAAACTAGTGGTTACCAGTGGGGATGGCAGCGGGGGAGGAACAACTTAGGGGTAGAGGATTAAGAGGTACAAACTAAACTACTAGGTACAAAACAAATAAACTTCAAGGATATATTGTACCATGCAGGGAATGTAGCCAATATTTTATAGTAACTTTAAATTAAGTATAATCTTTAATTTAATGTTGTCATGTTGTACACCGGAAACTAATTAATAATGTAAATCAACTATAACTCAAAAAAAGTTTCAGATCAATCTGTAAAGTAGTAGATCTCATTTATATATGTTATTAGGCATACTAAATTCTGATTCTGAAGCTAGAACAATTTATTAAAATGACCTCAACAAATATATTCTTGATTAAATTAAAACCTGCTTTAATAAGCCTACGTGAAACATTATTTGTGACTAAACATTTATTTTACAAGTACATTCACACTACGATACACACACACATACACTCATACATCTTATTCACCTGAGGTTATATTAAGAAGAAAGACTGCAGTGACAGGCAAAATATTTTTAAAATGTGTACAAGTGGATTCATAACCTTTTGAGTCCAATCCATATGGCAAATAATACTTTCAAGGCAAATATTTTGCAAATGTTTTTGCCCTTCTCACTGCAATTGTCAAAGTCCTAGCCAAGGTTTAGCAACTGACAATAGTTTGTGGAAATGTTAGCCAAGCGAGTACTCTGCTATTAGTGGCCAAAGTAAATACATGTTTTATTGCCAGTGCTTCAAACTAACATTTTCATAAAGGCATGTTTACCAAGGAGTAAGCATCTCCAGTTGTAACCTAAGACAGGTATGTGACTGGATAAAGGAGATGCCTGTTATTTTATTTTGTCATTGTGTGAATTATAGACATATTTTTGTATTGCATAAAAAGAGTGCATATAAAACTTTAAGTTACATAGCAGGAGTATTTGTTAATGACTCACTTTCTCTTGCGTATCATAGATTAAAACGATACAATCGCTTGGTTCATAGACTTTACAGTCGGTTGTTCTTAAGGAATTACTCCCCAAATGTATATTACTTTGGTCATCATCCAGCATGCTAGATAATTTGGGTATAATTTTTGCAAATAAGTGTTTTTTTTTAATTTTCAAAGTTGTCTTACAAGTTTTAGTAAAATAAGCCAATTTTGCATCATTTTACATTTCTTCTAAATCTTATCCAGATGATGGAATAATTCTATGCTTTCATTGCCACTTTTGAGACAATAACAAGATGGAGAGGTTTAATAGCTAGCATGTTTAGTGAAGTACAAAACTTGCTAAAGTATTTATGCATTCTAAATGAGAACTGGGCAGTGATTCCATTTTTTCCCCTCCCTGACCAATAAAATGACAAAACGTTTTAAGGGACAAAACAATAGCAAGTGCTATCCTTTATAAAGCACAAAACATACTTCAATCTCTGATGGTTCATTTTGTGATATGTATGTTGAAGAGAACAGAAACTAGTTGAGGATTAATCACATATCATGAATTTCTAACTATAATAAAATGAGAAAATAGTACATTAGGATGGTATGTATGGCCAACGCTATTTTAAGTCCATGATCATTTTAGAAAAGGTACATCACTTTGTGGATTAGATATTCTTGTTTCATTGCTACAGCGAGATAACTAATGAGTTAAATTTAGCTTAAAAGAAAGATTTTCAATCTCTGGGCTGGTTTGGGAATTTCCACACATCTGGACACGAAGCTCTTTTTTTACTGATACGGAATCTGTGATGCTGTCAATGAATTACCTACACTTAAAATCATTGAGTCAGAGCTTCCCTGGTGGCGCAGTGGTTGAGAGTCCGCCTGCCGAGGCAGGGGACACGGGTTCGTGCCCCGGTCCGGGAAGATCCCACATGCCGTGGAGTGGCTGGGCCCGTGAGCCATGGCCGCTGAGCCTGTGTGTCCGGAGCCTGTGCTCCGCAACGGGAGAGGCCACAACAGTGAGAGGCCCACGTACCGCAAAAACAAAAGCAAAAACAAATTATTGAGTCAGTTGCCAATGTTTCTTACTCTGGGGAAATACTTCTGCCTAGCTCTGAGAGGAAAAAAGCTCTTTCTCTGAAATGTAGTTCTCTTGAAGGCAGCATTAAATCTGTTAGTGTTAATGCCTCTTTTGATCCTAATAAATTATGACCCAAAAGGCTGTAGTGTCTTTCAATGCATTCTAGTCCTTGTGTGTCTATTTTACCACAGGTAGCCTGGAAATAGTGCATCTAGCTCATCTAATGCTATTGAAACTCAGTGAAGGGTCAGGACTGAGAGGGAGCGATACCTATGAATGTGTCAGTAATTGCTCATCACCAGCTGACATGAAACATAGTTGGACTGACAGTGGCTTGGCAGTTGAGCCTCCAGGTAAAGAAGCTTTCAGCTAAAATGAATTAAAGCTGGGATGACACCCGAAAGCCCTCAACTATGTCAGACTTGGAATGAACAAGGAGCATACAGATTCTCTGTGCATATGTATAATGCTTTCTGCTCATGCCTTCTTTATTTTGATGAATTCAAGCCTTTTTCCCTTCTATTTATGAAGGTTTGGACTAATGATGTTTACCTATGCCTGAAGAGAACATGAGCACATTTGTCTCAAATTTTTGAAACAGCAAGAGAAATCTTCTTCTTCTACTGAACTCAAACTGACAATTATAATCCCTTAGAACAACATTTCTCCTGGGGAAAATGCATTGCAATAGGAAGTCTCTTCCAAATATATAGCTAAAAATGGGCAAATCTTCACTTATGTTCAGCTTTTCTTAGTTTATTTATCACCATCATCATCATCATCACCATCACAATGATGACAGTGACCACATTAATGTAGGAGAGCAACTTTTCACAAACAGAATGTACCCCAAAAAATTTGGCTGAGGAAGTATTTCTTGTTTGATCACCAGTGGAATCACAAAAAAAGAAAGGAAATTCTTCCTTCTTTAAGGAGTATGGCTTTGTGTTCTAAGTAGAGGCAACAGGCCATTTTTGAAGGTTTGACTAAACCATACCTGGGAGATCGGTCATCATGTTACCTAAGACATAAAAGGAAAAAGGATGATATATTAAATTGAAAAAGTGTGGTCCTCTATGGAGGTGGCTGTCAGAATGGGGAAAGGGCAGTTTGTAGGACTCTTCAGGTGGTACAGATTAGAACTCTGGCCAACTGCTGCACCTTGGAGATGGATGACTAAGTATGCTGGGTGGGTATTTGGGGAGACCTGGCAATTAAAAAATGTGACCTTGGGCACCATGCCAAAAATACTTTTTGCATAACTTGAAAGGGATTGCTGAGTGGGCATTGTGGCAATGGCTCAGAGAGATAGTGCCGTGGAGATGGTAATGGACAAGAGTCCAAGAGAGGCAGTGCATAGCAGGGCCTCAAGTAATGCAGCAACACTGTGGCCTGAAGCCAGGGTCCTCCTCTGTTAGTTTTCCAGGATATTCTAAGTCCAGGAATTCTATATGATTCGTTAGAGAGGGAAAGGAGCTCCAGTAATGCCTGAGTTTGGGCTTTGTGCTGATCTTGGTTTATAGGCTGTTAGAGCCAGTTTTGCTTTACTTTGGAAAAATGGAGAATATCAGCATTTCTTGCTCTTGGGGCATTGTGGGGCAACTAATATCTGCTATATTAACAACAACATTTTCATTAGTTTCCTGTTATGTTCTCATGTACACTTTATCTATAATACTTGCAAAAACCTTGTTAGGTAAGTTTCTCTTGATTTTCTTAGATATCTTCATGTGTCTATTATAATACTCACTATGTCAGTACTATTTAACTATAATAAATAAAAACTATAGTTATGGGCTTCCCTGGTGGCGCAGTGGTTGAGAGTCCGCTTGCCAATGCAGGGCACATGGGTTCGTGCCCCGGTCCGGGAGGATCCCACATGCTGTGGAGCGGCTGGACCTGTGAGCCGTGGCTGTTGAGCCTGCGTGTCCGGAGCCTGTGCTCTGCAACGGGAGAGGCCACAACAGTGAGAGGCCTGCGTAACGCAAACAAACGAACAAAAAAACAAAAAAAAACAACTATAGTTATTTAACCACGAACTTATTTATTTGGCAGATATTTATTGTTTACCTATAATGTATCAAGCACTGCTCTAGGTGTTGGAAATAAATAAGAGAAACAAGGTCCCTGCTGTCTAAAAAGTGAAGACACTAAACCAGAGGCATTTTGATGTCAGGGACCATATACTGTTTATCCTCTTATTCCCAGGTGCCTGGAGGTAGAATAAGGAAATTGACATTTGTTGTGCACTTACTTTGTTCTTTGGTAAGCATTTTTGTATTGTATACAGAATACAGCTTTAGCAGAAAGGGAGTGGATTGGAAGGGTTCCAGGACAGCCCTAGTGACCAAGGGACTAGAACTGAGCGACCTCAGTCTCTCTCTATCCATCAGTTATATTAGCTTTGTTCTTTCCTGCTACACGCAGTCTTTCTCTACTTGGTGGAGCATTTTTACCAGCTTCTCCAGATTTGTTCTCTTGCAGTTTTATGGTCTGATAGACAAAGAAACTCCCAGCAGTAACTGTCCTGACTTTGGGACAAATGCCCAACCCTGGAAACTTACCAGGAGGATGAGGCCCCTGCAATAGGTGCAGATTGGGTCTAGTGATCACCTCTATATTTAGCACACAGGGCTAGCTCCCAGAAGGCAGAACCTGAACTGTGTATACGCCAGGTGGACTAACACAGCTACCACACATAATTCTTATAACAACTCTCTCAACAAGTATATCATATTCCATATTTTACAAAAAATTATGTCTCAAAGACATTAATTAACTATATTCACTCAGCTTGTGGAGGTGAAATTCAAACCCTGTTCTGCCAGCTAGAAATCTGGTGCTCTTTTTGCTATGCCATACTATTTCTGTGATGCCTGGAGCATGACAGTTCCTAAGTAATAGTCACTGAATAAATGCATAAGTATCAAACTATATGTAGCTAGGATAATCCAGAAGAACCTATGTAATTTTTACTCAGAATTTAAATTGTAATGTATGTAAGCCTATGAATTTTTAGATTTGAAATGAGAATACTCAACATGATAGATGTATAAATATGTATGTGAACACGCAGTGCTATATTTGGGGAGCTATGAATTCCAAAGTACAGAAATAATTATTTCAGTTTCTGTATAAAACATACTACTTTCAATTCTTAGAGAAGACTTTTTTAAGTTTTAAAATGGCCAAAACCACTTTTATTTTGACAAAAATGAGTCAGCTAAATGTATTCTCTGGAATATTGAGAAGAATCTTCTTACTAAAATGCCTTCTAATGGTTAATTGAGACATTTGCCATCATGGTTGAGACAGCTTTGCACCTCCTTCTGAGCTTGTGTCTTATGGTGGTGAAATCTGTAGGTGAGTTCTGACTGACTGGCAGCTGTCACTTGTCAGTGGCTGTATGTGAGGATCAGCATAGGTCCTAAATATTGACTGCAGAGCTTATCTAAGGTGCCCCAATGTAATGCCTTTAAACAGGTATGCTCCTAAGAAGCACTTTACAAAAACCCAGCTTCAGATGGCTTAGCCAAGAATAGTCTTACTTGTAGAACTGATGGGTATGCTGACAGTAAAGGGAGGGCAGTGACAAAACGGAAACAGGATCAGAGTGGACGCTCCTTGTGGAATATCTTCAGGCACCCAAACAAAGATTATTTTTTCCAGCTTTCCTTCAGTGTATTATATCACAGATCAGCAACATTTTTCTTTAAAGGGCATTTTCTATCAAGCCTAAAATGTTTCAGGCTTTGTGGGCCATGGAGTCTCTGTTGCAGCTACTTAACCTTGCTATTGTAGGGCAAAAGCAGCCTAGACACACATAAGCAACCAGACATGGCTGTGTCACCCCAAGAATTAATTTATAAAAACTGGTGGGAGACCATATTTAGCCCACAGGCCATAGTTTGCTGCCCCCTCACTTACATGTAAGCTATTATTTCATCCATGTCATCTCCATACTTCTATTGAACTATTTCCTATGCAGTGTTCTGTACTAGATAGAAAAGAATGTGATGATATCAGTAGCTTTGGGGGTTATAAATCTAACATGAAAGACTGGAGAAAAAGCCATAATGTTTCATAACTAATGCAAACATAAAGCTTTTTACAAGTTTAAGGGAGATATCTCTTCTAAAGTATATGGTCATATGAGAAAGAAGGATCTAAACAAAACAACTTGAAGAATAGATTGTAAAAGAAGAGCATAGAGAGTATTAAATGTATAGGGGATGGCAGAGGACAAAAATAGCAAGGAAAAGTAGGGACATGTTAAAGGAAAAGTCATTATGACTTGAATCTTGAACAGTATGAAGAAGGAGTTGGGTTCAGATTGTGTAGGACCTTGAGTGGTAGGTTAAGAAATTTGAGTTTTATTTTTAAGCAGTGAGGAACTTGTGAGGGCTTGAAAATAGCAGGGGAGTGATGGGAGCTTTATAGTGAGAAAATGAACGTGCTGTTTGTAAATAGTTTGGATTGGAGGGTAGAGAGCTTGGAAGTAAAGAGACTAAGTAGGAAGTAATTGGAATTGTCCAAATGAATGGACTGAAGACTTGGATCAACGTTTTGGGAAGTGGAAGTAAAAAAAAAAAAATTTAATACAAAAGAAAAAAAAACAAAAAGAAATGGATATGAAAGACACATAAGCATTAGAATGATTGAATATAGTGGGTTAAGAAAAGAGAGAAGTCAAGAAATACTTTTAGGGGCCAAGCCTGAATAACTAGGAGAAAAGTACTCATATTTAAGCAAATAGGAAAGTCAAGAGGTAAGGCCAATTTGGGGAGAAATGTGATTAATTTAGCCTTGAATATATGACGCAAAATGAAGAAAGAAAAAAAAGTTTGAGTCCAATGACATGAGGCATTCTGCTCACGTAGAAAGTTTCTTATCATTGAGAGTTGCATAATGGTAATATGTAACTGAAATTGCTTAACTCTTTTATATTAAACTACTAGATCATGACTTATAATAGCAGACTAGCAATTACATTACCAATCTTCTTGGACCAGCCATCAGCCACAAAGAGTAGTAATTCTCTTGTTTATTTCATAAGAGAGAGTACAGAGGAGAACAGATGTGATAGAGAATATTGGAAGTAGAATTAAACCATGATCTTCACATATTTTATTAAATGTCAGTGATCATTGTTTTAAGGATTAATGGCTAACTCTTGGTTTGAATTACAGTACATTTCATTACTGATAGTGATCAAATGATGTAAAATTGTAAAAACTGAATCACTCTAAGTCATGTTTTATAAACTGAGGCATATGTTTTGATAAAGAACAAAAAAGAAACTCAGCTAAATCATGAATCTCATAATTACTGGCTGACATGGGAATAAAATGCTAGGTTGGATTTTCAGAATCTCTGTTTTTAATTAGGTCGTTGATAATGTCATTTGGTAATCAAATTTAATTTCAAATTGAGAATTAGGGACACTTGTATTTTTCAAGTGACAAAAGGACATTGGTTAATGAAAGAAAGCATATGAAAATGACATTTTAAATGCTTAACTACTTAATAATTTATAGCATTTCAATAGAATCTGTTTTTCTTTTGCTGAAAGGTTTGGAGAATATCCCAGATGTTATAAAAATTAATTCTAAGACCACTTCTGTGTTGTGAATGAGCCCCAATAGTATCTATATTTTGTAGAGTGTGGCCTTGGTACAGATTAGTTTGATAAATAAGCTGCCTGATTTTTCCCAGAATCTCACAGAAAGCAGGGTTTAAGGTACATGAGGGAAGCTCTGTATCCATTCCTCTGTTTTGGTGCTTTGTTCAAGACTATTGCAGGCCTAGAGAAGATGAACTATAAATGGGAAGTGTAAAGAATTTTACTTTGCATCTGAAGGTCAGCAAACAATGGACATTGGTGAAAGTAGAGAGCAGAATTTTCTTCTGAATTCAGTAATAATTTCTTTTTTTAAAACATCTTTATTGGAGTATAATTGCTTTACAATGGTGTGTTAGTTTCTGCTGCATAACAAAGTGAATCAGTTATACATATACATATGTCCCCATATCTCTTCCCTCTTGCATTTCCCTCCCTCCCACCCTCCCTATCCCACCTCTCTAGGTGGTCACAGGGCACCGAGCTGATCTCCCTGTGCTATGCAGCTGCTTCCCACTAGCTATCTATTTTACGTTTGGTAGTGTATATATGTCCATGCCACTCTCTCACTTCGTCCCAGCTTACCCTTCCCCCTCCCCGTGTCCTCAAGTCCATTTTCTAGTAGGTCTGTGTCTTTATTCCCGTCTTGCCCCTAGGTTCGTAATTTCTTAAGAGTATGAACTCTTCAAAAATCAACAGACCTGTTGCTATCAAGAAAGAGGGGCAAGAGTAATATGGTGAAACTCCCTTCTTTTCAGCTGAGATGTCTGAAAGACACCAACTAAGGGTTGTCACTTAACATGTATAAAGGCATTGAGAAAATTTGAGTCATGGATATTCTTAAGTAGAGTACTTGAAGGATTTTGACAGGATACATTTTGAAATGTCTGTGTGTGCAGAGGTTGGATTCAGAGGTAAGAAACCAGAGGTCACATAAAGTAACAAAAGGAGGCTAAACTAAAAAGTTTAATGGGTTTGGTGATTTAAAGGCGAGTACGGTACATTTCCTCAGAATCTGAGCAGTCCCAGCACAGTCTTCAGGGGGTGCCTTCAGGTACTCTGAGCCTATAAACTAACAATTTGTATGCTAAGACTTAGCCAACCAAAATTTCCAAGTTTACTCCAATGCACAATTCAATGCAAATGTGTGTATTTTGGTGGAAGTTTTTCAAATAACAAAACAACACTGGTGACAACACACAAAAATGTGTGCCCCAGCAGCAGTCTGCCCTCCTTGCTTTGGCTTTTACTGTTGATCTGAGCTTCATGTTGGCTCTTTTTGTTTGTTTGTTTGTTTGTTTGTTTTTAATTAATTAATTTTTGGTTGCGTTGGGTCTTCATTGCTGCGCGCGGGCTTTCTCTAGTTGCCGCGAGCAGGGGCTACTCTTCGTTGCAGTGCGCAGGCTTCTCATTGCGGTGGCTTCTCTTGTTGTGAAGCACAGGCTCTAGGCGCGTGGGCTTCAGTAGTTGTGGCACACGGGCTCAGTAGTTGTGGCTCGCGGGCTCTAGAGCGCAGGCTCAGTAGTTGTGGCGCACGGGCTTAGTTGCTCCGCGGCATGTAGGATCTTCCCGGACCAGGGCTCAAACCTGTGTGCCCTGAATTGGCAGGTGGATTCTTAACCACTGAGCCACCAGGGAAGTCCTCTTGTTGGCTGTTTTATGGTGAAAGACTAACCACAGACTCTGGAGATAAGGACCTGAGGAGATTCAGGCAACATACTCAGAACAAAATACCAACTGACCTTGGGAGGAGAACAGAAGACTTGCACATTTCACATCCCAACCAGAAAAGCAGTCACATTTTTAATGTGCAAACAGTTTTACTAGTTCTCTCCTAGTTTATCAAATATAGCAAGTGTGGAGTCTGAGCTCAGATTATGTTTAGCCTCTTGCAGTTTTCCTAGAAAGTAATTTGGGTGAGCATCAAATTAAGTGCAGCTTCATTAATAACTGCAGCAGCCACTGTGGTCTCTAGGGTAGTTATACTAAATGTATTTACATACAAGAGTGATTATTCTTTAGTCTCTGTGGAGATATGGAAATGTGCATAGCTAATGCCAACTATTAAGACCTGTATTAGATTGAGGTAGTATGATACTGAACTACTTCAGGATTTGGAAAGAAACTTGGGATTATGTGTTAGCGTTGACTAGTAAATGCGACGGTTATTCCACATTAGATAATATCTTTAGCACACATGGACATAATCTATGAAAATATGCTCTTTTGTAATCTGGACAATGGAAAACATCACTTTAACTTTTTCCCAGCTCCAAGCTCATTTTTTTTGAGAGAAGGCAATGTGAAGAATGACACAGTTGATTAGGAAAGTAAGTGACTGGCACTTAAATACAAGTGGCTTCTTTCCGTCAAGAATGGAGTTCATTATTTGCCACTGTTCAAAGAATGACATAAAGCCAATAAAGCACTTTGTGCAATTTTTCAATCACTCCTTAACAAGTATATAGTTTCTGTATGTGAGCCAGTGCCACAAGATTGTCAGGGTATATGTGCTATTTGGAAATTTATTAGATGTGAAAAGTATTTTTATTTTTCTAATTCACACTTGTTCTTTTCTAATTTTCCAGCCTTTATTTTGGAGTTCTAAACTAGCGAAGACACTCAAACCAGTATCATTTCTCTTGCTCCATGGAAACTGATGCATCATACAAAAATGCTCCTAGATTCAAACAAATTTAAGACTTAATAACACTGTTCAAAATATCCAGTGTTGTGGTTCATCTCCTACTAGTGCCCTTTGACCTTTGGGATAGTAGATAAATTCTGTTCCACTCTGTGTCCCTAAAAGTCACTGGGATGTTTTATTTTACTTTCTTTGAGTCTGTAACATCTTTCTGAACTTTGCTTATAAACCATAGGAGAAGTATATATCATGCGTTATTTTGTCCAATGTCATGATCAGATTTGTCGAGCTTCCTCTTTTAAATGAGTGAAAAATAATTTTTATCATGTAAAAAAGTGAGAGTGTAGCTTATATTTAATAACTATCATATACAGTGTCAAGTTATGGTAGTTTTTCCAACTTTATTTTTGTTTTCTTTATAGTGTTTGAAAATAGCATGGAGCCAATTTTAGAAAAGTAGGAGAAAAGGACCACTTTTGTATACTATTGGCATGGATTTAATAAGTTGTTTATCTCATGATATAATTAAAGGACATTGATTAAAGTTAAATCTCATTGATGAAATCGGTGTAACAAAAGCAGAGTAGCGTAATTTAATTATTCATAAGACATTGATAGTTACTATGTATATAGATTTAAAAACAAGAAAACTAGCACAAGGTAGGTGTGACACTGCAGAGAAAAAACCTTGCACTAAATCAAATGCACTATTCTCTCCAAGCAAAAATTAATGTTTACAGACACAAATCACACTGGAGTGCATATTCACACACACACACAAATTGACATTAGCAATCATTTCAAATTATGTTTTAATAGTTTTATTAGAGATATGAAAAGATGTTAACTGAAGAAGGTTGTGAGAAAGTTGGTGACTGAAAGAAGTAGTAGAAGAATAAAGAGAAAGATCAAGCATCCTTGAGATCCTGTGAGAAATGGTCAGGATTCTAGTGAGGTCTTGCCTTCTTTGGTGAATGTGACTCTGATTCCTAGGCAACCCTTATTGTGATATTTAGATTTTTATTTTCTTTTATTAGAGTTTTGGTGTTTTCATGCATAAAGATCCTGTGAAATTTTGTTTCATTTACACTTGAGTATTTCTTTTTTGGGTGCTAGCATAAATGTCAAGTCTTTAAGAATTTTTCAAATTCTAGTTTTTCATTGCTGGTATATATATAATAATACAAAAATAATTGACTTTCATCCTTGTTTATTGGTTTCAGGAGGGTTTGGGGGGGTCGGGGGCGTCAGCTAGAGGGGTTTCTACACAGACACTGATGTCATCTGTAAACAAAGACAGTTTGATTTACTTCCCTATCTGTATACCCCTTATTTCCTTTCCTTATCTTTGTTACTAGCTAGGACTTGCAGTATAATGTTAAATACCAGTTATGAGAGAGGACAGGTTTGTGATAGATTTCACATGGTTCTTTTAATATGCTGCTGAATTTGGTTGTTAGTACAGGCATACCTTGAAGATATAACAGGTTCTGTTCCAGGCCACTGCAATAAAATGAATATTGTAATAATGCAAGTCACACGAATTTTTTGGTTTCCTAATGCATATAAAAGTTATGTTTACACTATACTGTAGTCTATTAAGTGTGCAATAGCATTATATCTAAAAAAGGTACATGCCTTAATTTAAAAATACTTTATTACTGAAAAATGCTAACTATCATCTGAGCCTTCAGTGAGTTGTAAACTTTTTGTAGTAGTAAAGATCACTGATCACAGATACCAGAACAAATATAATAATAATGAAAAAGTTCCAAATATTGTGAGAATTCCCACCTTGTGACGCAGAAACATGAAGTGAACAAATGCTGTTGGAAAAATGATGCTGATAGAATTGCTCCATGCAGGATTGCCACAAACCTTCAATTTGTAAAAATGCAATACCTGTAAAGTGCAACGAGGTGAAGTGCAGTGAAATGAGGTATCCCTGTATTTTGTTGAGGAATTTTGCATCAAATGTTCATAAGGCACGTTGGTCTGTGGTTTTCTTTTCTTATAGTATCTTTGTCTGGCTTTGCTATCACGGTAATGTAACCTCAAGGAAATGAATTAGGAAGTATTTACTCTTCAGTCTTTTGGAAAAGTTTTAGAAGGAATGGTGTTCTTCTTTAAATGTTTGGTCAAATTCACCAATGAAACCATCTGATCCAGGGCTTTTGTCTGTTGGGAGATTTTAGAATATTGATTCAATCTCCTTATTAGTTGTAAGTCTGTTCAGTTTAGTCTTCGTATGTTTTTGTGTTTCTGGGAATTTTAAAATTTCATTTAGGTTATCCAATTTGTTGGATTAAAATTGTTCATAATACTCTTATAATCTTTTTATTTCTGCAGAGTTGGTGGTAATATCTGCACTGTCATTTCTGATTTTAGTAACAGCTAATCTCTGGGTTAGTCTAACATAAAAAATAAACTGTGACTTAAAGAAGGTAGCCTGTATTAGTTTCCTATCACCACTGTAACAAATTACCACAAACTTAGTGGCTAAAAGCAAAGCAAATGTATGATCTTATAGTTCTAGAGATCAGAAGTCTGAAAAATATTTTACTGGGCTAAAGCTCAGGTGTTGGCAGGGCTGTGTTCCTTTCAGGAGACTCTAGAAGAAAATCCATTTTCTTGCTTATCCATCTTCTAAAATTTATCCTCATTTCTTAATTCATTGCTCCCTTACATCTCTAAGGTCAGCAATAGGTAGTTTAGCCTTTCTTCTGTGTTAGCACTCTGATACTGACTATCCTTTTTCTTCCCACTTCCACTTTTAAGAACCCTTGTAACTACCTTGAGCCTACCCAAATAATCCAAGAGAAATTTCCCTATTCTAAGATTATCTAATTAGCAACCTTAATAGCACCTGCAATGGTATTTCCCTCATACCATATAACATAACATATTCATAGGTTCTGAAAATTAGGACATCAACATCTTTGCAGGGGACATTATTCTGCCTACCATATACATCACCTTGATTTTTTTAAGATCACTTATTTATGTATTTCATTTTTATTCAATTTGGAGGTTAAAGGTGGAGTACGGGGGATGTCAAGTACTGGGTTAGGATTATCCTAGCACCTAATCTTTTCTTTCTCTTGATTGACACTTGAGAGTTGATTTGCTGGAGATATCTATGTAAAGCGAGGAGTCCAGGATTCTCACCTGGGTAGCAGAATGGAGGGAGTTCTCATAAAAAGGAAGAACCTCTTAGGAGCTGTAGATTTGGTTGAGAGGGATGAGGAGTTCAGTTTGAAATTGAACTTAAATTACCAAATGGATTTTTCTTACATAGTTAAATAGGAACATGAGGGTTAGGAAAGAAAAATTTGTGAAGGTAAAACTCTAGGAGTTGTTCACATAGAGATGGTAATTAAAATCAGAGAAGTGGCTACAGTCTTAGGAGTCCTTATAGAATACAAAGAGAATGCCTTATCTAGAAATGAAAAGAGAAGCATTAAAGGGCCAGGTTCAGACTGAATCCTCTGCGGTGGTATTATGGGCATCAGCGGAGGAAAGTACCTCTAGAAGCGGGGGGATAATCAAAAGTCCTAAATGATACAGAAAGCTAATTAAGCCAAAGCCTGAAAAGAGGCAGTTGAATTTAGCTACAAATTCAATTTAGCTATAAATTCAAGGCAGCTGAATTTAGCTATAAACCTTGATAAGAGTTGGACTAGTGCCTTGGTGAAAATAGTAGCCACCATCAAGTAGGCCACAATCAAGTAAGTAGCTAACTGAAGAGCAAGCAGTGAGGTGCTATCTGAAGGGGACAAGGAGAGAACATGGGAGAAACCTGGGCACATGACATGCCATGACTGAAACCGTAAGAAGGCCTTGTGTTGAGGGTACAGGGTAAGGAAGAAATGGGAAGTAAAGGCCTTGAGTAGAAAGGAAAGATGTATCAGCAAGGAATTACTCAAAAACAGGAATATCTCCTTCTCTGAAATTGGAATAAAAATGAAAGAATGAGCTAAAATATAGTTACCTAGTTTTCTTTTGACAGTCTACAGTTTGGAAAGTCTTGTTTGATTGCTCTCATTTTCTCTGCGAATAAGGAGCAATGTCTCTGTAAGGAGCATTTTCTCTGTGAGTAAGGAACTGAAGATGAAGGTGGAGGTGAGGGGTTGGAGAGATTTGTGAAGAGTAAGTGTGAAGTAGCTGCCCCTGATAAGCATGGGACAAGACAACTACTGTTAGTCTAGCAACAGCTAGACTCCTACAGCTCAGCCTTGTTTCCCTTAAGATACGAATCCCGGTTGGCAGCTTCAGTTGTAAAAACATTGTGGTAATCAGACTTCTAAGGTAGCTCCCAAGGATCCCCACTTCCTTATATTTACACCCTGTCTAATCCTCTCAACCTAAGTGTGGGCTGGCCTTGGTGACTTGCTTCTAATAAATAGAATATTGCCAAAGTGATGGAATGTCACTCCTGAGGTTAGGTTGTAAAAGACTGTGACTTCCATCTTTCTAGCACTTTCTTTCTTGCCTGTCCACTTGCTCACTCTGATGAGATCAGCTGCCATGTTGTGAGCTGCCCTTGGAGAGATCCCCATGGCAAGGAACCAAGGAGGGGGAGGGCTCTGGTTAGTATCTGCTGGGAGATTGAGCCCCTCAGTCCAACATCCCATGAAGAACTAAATCTTGGAACAACAAGGTGAGCAACTGTAGAAATGGATCTTCTATCAGTTGAACCTTAAAATGACAACAGCTCTGTTCAGCTCCTTGATTGCTGCCTTGTGAGAGATCAGAGCCAGAGGATCCAGCTAAGCTGTGCTTGGATTCTTGACATGCTATGGCATAATGAATACTGTTGCTTTAAGCCACTAAGTTTTGAAGTAATACATTATGCAGCTAGAGATAACTAATGTGGACTTCTGTCCTGTTTTAGGGATTTATCTTTGATTGCTTTCAGTAGAGAACAAGGTGTAAGCCAGATGCATGGTGAGTTTAAAAAGAAGTTTCTTAAGAAGAAGAACCTCAGTTAAAATGTAGGTGCTTCAGTTAATGAATTCCAGCTTTATTCGAATTTTGGAAGATTAACTAGCAATCTTATTCTCCAGTCTTCAAGTGAGACTTAACATTAAACAGAGCAGTTCTGTATCACCCTTTGTTATCAGTGAGATGAAAAATCTCAGACTGTTAGGACAAATCTGAACCTAGGCTTCTTGTTCTCAATTAAGGACTTGAAGAGGGCTTATATAAAACAAGTTTTATCCTAACAGAAACAAAGGGATTAAACACTAGATTCACAGAAGTAATTTTTACAAGTGAAGCCTGGAACACAGAAACCTCTTCTTTGCATAGATAAGGGCTCACTATATTCTTGACCGATAATAGGGAACATTATTGATTCACACAACATGTCTTACCTGTCCCAACAAATCCAACATGGGCATATCCTTCAAGAGAATACTGTTGGGCTTCCCTGGTGGCGCAGTGGTTGAGAGTCCGCCTGCCGATGCAGGGGACATGGGTTCATGCCTCGGTCCGGGAAGATCCCACATGCCGTGGAGCAGCTGGGCCCGTGAGCCGTGGCCTCTGAGCCTGCGGGTCCGGAGCCTGTGCTCCACAACGGGAGAGGCCACAACAGTGAGAGGCCCATGTACTGCAAAAAAAAAAAAAAAACAAAAAACAAAAACACTGTTCACTAACAGAAAATTAACTCAATCTCCCAGGTCTCATGCATATTTTATTTCTTTAAGGTTAACAGTCAGCAATAGTCAACTGCAAACATTATCAAGGATCATGAATAAAGTGACTCGATGTTTGTAAAGAGCATTGGTCAGCTAAGGTCATTACAATTAAGAATTTGTAAGACACACTGGACATTTTAGGGAGATTTATCCACTTAGAAAAGAGTAGAGGTGTTTTGGGGACTGTCTTTTTCAGATAAGGATGCACCCTGAGAGGACTAATTCTTTAAGTTCTTATTACATACTCCCTTGATCTCCATCCTAAAATGAAAATGTTGGGTCATCTAATTCCGGCTCATTTGTCCTTGCATTGAGAATCTGCCGTTAAGTCAGTTCCTGTGCTAGAAAGTAAGGAGTTAAAGGCGAACATTAGCCAGTTCTGAATTAAACTAACAAAAGAGTTAAACTGTATAGCTATGTCAGTTTCAACTAGCAGCTAGTGTAAGCCTAAAAATGCAAAGTACGAAACACTGTTATCTAGTGTGTGATGTATGCACGTGCCATTCATCTCAGCTCTCCAGGTTATTGGTGATGACCTGCTCACAGGATGGCTAGCCTGTTGTCTCTGTCTTGGTCTTCACAGGAATCATTCTCTTATTAGTCTGTCTTCAATTGTTTCTACGAGTATTTGCAACTTTTAGGGAGGAGTATTTGTTTGTTGCAAAAATAATTTAGTTTCTCAGCCTCACTCAAAGTTGGTCAGATATCTAAATAGTTACTACACCGATTCCAGCTATGTTATTTTATTCTCCTCTGCTTGTATTTTTAATTGTCATAATTGGTATTGGAACTATTTTTTTTGGAACTATTTTTTTTGTAAGTAAAGGAAGACCCAACTCCAATCGCTTAAGTAAAACAAAAGTAAAAGCAAAGTAAAGCAAAACAAAAACAAAACAAACGATAATCATTTATAGTCTCAAGCTGAGAAGCGCAGGGGTAGGAATAGCTTCAGGTACCTACGGTGTTCAGGGCTCAGCCTCTCACCGTCCCATACTGTGCTTTATGCTGAGGTGACACAATCCCAGGTACTTTCACAGTGGCAAGATGACACGGGGCCAGAAAAGTGTTCTGTAAAGTGCTCCATAGTAAATACTCTCAGCTTTGTAGACTAGACGGCCTCTGTCACAGCCACACAACTCTGACATTGCAGTGCCAAAGCAGCCACAAATATTATATAAATGATTGGTGTGCTGTGTTCCAATAAAATCTTCTTCACAAAAACAAGCAGTTATACTTTGCTGACCCAGTGCACGACCCTGTGCAGTACCTATTTTTACATCTCTCATCCCTGTCCATAAGAAAGTGATTCACTGTGCCTAGAGTTATATAAAAGTCACAGACCCCATACTTAGGTACTCATCCCAGCACTAAACACAAAATAATGAAACAGTGTTTAGCATAAAGCAGCGGAGGGTAAGGAGAAGTTCACCATTGTGATTCTCCGTACTCAGGATGGGGACAGGGCCAAGGAGTGCTGAGGTCCATTGTCACCTGCACTGTTGAGTGAAACTTCCATTACATGCTGCGGACTGCTCTCTGCCAGCCTGGTGAGATAATTTCTATGATGTTGTTATCCAAATGCCTGTACCTCTAAGAATTTTTCTGGAACCTCACTACACATTTTTCTATGATCCAAGACAATGTCAAGACTTCCATTTTGAGTTTATTTTTTTGTGTAGGGTGTTAGAGAATGTTCTAATTTCATTCTTTTAAATGTAGCTGTCCAGTCTTCCCAGCACCACTTATTGAAGAGACTGTCTTTTCTCCATTGTATATTTTTGCCTTCTTTTTTGTGTTATACTAAATCATATTAATTTCATAAGATTTCTTTAATCTGATTTTTTTTCTGGCAAAATCCCAAAGCAGAGGTTTATTATAAATAGGAGGGAGGTTGGGGGAGGTACCTGGTAATGTATTAAGTAAAAGTTACAACCATTGTAAAACGAGGCCACCAAATCCTTACCACATTCTCTTTTTTCAGTCGACTCTAAGCTCACATAAGCCTGGTTCCTCACCCTTTGTCAGTCTTCCCTCTGAACTTCCATCTCCCCACAACTCCTTCCTCCCTCGGCCTCTGACACCCAAATCAAAAAAAAAAAAAAAAAAAAAAAACCACACAAAAAAAGACTTCCAGTGTGTTGTACACATGAGAACTGTGACACATGCCCATGACCTTAACACTGTATTTGAGACTTCCTTGAAGTTTATGTATTTTTTGGAGCTCTATACCTTGTATTTGCTATACATGTATGATCATATGTGTATATATATATATATATATATATATATATATATGATCATACATATATGATCAGCTGGAGTTAGAATGCAGATTCCTAGTTCTTGCCCCAGACCTACTAAATCTGACCTGAATCAGGAGAGGACCCAGGGAATTGACATTTTCAACCACTATCTGAGGTGATTCCTATGAACAGGAAAATATTACTTTAATATTGCTTTAACTTCCACCATGTTCACTTGCATTATATTTGGGATTAAAGTTAGACCTGCTCTTTAAAAATGTGATCCGGGCTTCCCTGGTGGTGCAGTGGTTGAGAGTCCGCCTGCCAATGCAGGGGACACGGATTCGTGCCCTGGTCCGGGAGGATCCCACGTGCTGCGGAGTGGCTGGGCCCGTGAGCCATGGCTGCTAAGCCTGCGCGTCCGGAGCCTGTGCTCCGCAATGGGAGAGGCCACAACAGTGAGAGGCCCGCGTACTGCAAAAAAAAAAGAAAAGAAAAGAAAAATGTGATCCAAGTGTTGACATTCTGATTTATATCAGAGAGTAGTCTTCTAACATGGCTGCATATTAGAATCACCTGGGAGCTTTTAAAAACTACTGGTGACTGGAGGCCATCTCCTCCTCAAGATACTGACTGACTGCATGGTAACAACCACTGGTATAAGAAGTGCTTACACTAAAACATATGCAAGTTGTTCCTTGTTTCCTTTTTTTTTAGAGCAAGGCTTATTCAGTGCTGACATAATTTAACTGAAAAACTGTTGCAATACCCTTTACCATTCTAATTTTGGAAACTTCTTCATCTAACTCTTTGGGACAAGCTGTGGTAGGAGAGTAGGGCTCTAAATAAATACACTTATTTGCATTATATATGAAATTTTCAAATTTTAAATGAGGAAATTTCTAAATCCCTACTGTTGTTTCATCCCAAAATCATGTCACCAGTATATTTTCATGGGTAAATATTCAGTTGCTGTTTATGCAAACTAACAAGAAATTATCTTTTCCTAAAATGCTTAACTTACATTTCACAAATTAAATTATGGTATAAATATGCCTAAATTTACAGTGATTAAAATGGCACAGTATTTGGAAATAGTTATTTAGTTCTTAGGTATTTCTTTTAAGATAGGAATAAAATTCAGAATCTGGGCCGCTAAGCTAAGTGATCAGGCCAAGGTCACATACTCAGATTCTCACAGGCAAATTCAGTGAGTTAAGTGAGATCAGCATAAGTGTACAAGAGATATAAGAGGCGGGCACTATGGAGTGACAAAAGAAGCAGATGGATTACTCTAGATGCCAACAGTGTATATAATTTCCAGTAATTCTCAAAACCTGTCTGAAGTCGTAATGTTATTTTCTCCCTTCTTGGGTGGGGAGACAAACACTCTGCCATAAAGAATGTTAGTTACTAGAGCCCTGATTCTATCCAAACCTGCACTCTTAGCTCCTATCATTCTGCCTCACAAATGGGAATACAGTAGGATTAAAAGGGTAGAAGATTAGAGTTGGCGAGGAGGCAGTATAGATTGTTAGAAATGGGGCTTCAGTATTGTTTCAGATAATTTGTCACCCTAAAAATTTATCATCTTTGTCCTATCTGAAAATTGTCTATAAATTGACTTGCATCTTGCTTAATGGTCTAGACAAGTCTTGGAAAGTAACCATTAGAAGATGCTGACAAAAGAGTACCAGCTGGTGGGCAAACACAATGCTTAAAGAACACAATCACAGAGCACTGTGAATGGTGACATGGAGACTGACAGTGGGGGAGCTCTGTGCCAACAATAGGAGCCAAGAGTGTGGAATCCAAGGTAACTGATTTAAGGGCCCGCAGGCCAGGCGGCATCAGGCAGATGGCCCAGCAGATGCTCAGGTGTCCAGCCCATGAGAAGGAGGCACCCAGCCAAGCAGAACCCCACCCCTGTCTGTATCCAGAGAGAATAAACAACAAGAGAAAGGATTCCTGGAGAGAGAGAATTGCAGAGGCCCAGTAGGACTGGATCAAATAGCAGCCCAGAGCTGGACCAGGAGAAACTGTGGAATTGGAATTTGGAGTGGTTCAGTTCCTCCTGGCTCATGTTGAATTGGTCCTAGGAACTGAGAGTGAAGCTGAGACTATAGAAGGAGTTAAGTGGTTCTTGTCTGTGGGGAGAACTGAGTTTACCAACATTAAGAATCAGGCTTCTCCTGTCCTTTCTACAAATGCTGGCTCACAGGCTGACCTCTGCATATCCAATATAAACAGCTCTCTTCTGGTCCTAGCATCTGCGTTATATAAAAGAAAATCTGGATTTGATGTCATTAATTGGGTACAGTTTGTCACAGGGTGAATCTCTTCCTATAATTTATCTGTCACTTGTAGATGTTCAGACTACTGTTCATCAAAAAAATTTATTGGAAGAAAAAAATCTATTTGAAGAAATTTTCTTAAGGTCAAATTTAAATAATAACAGGTAGATATAAGAATGAAACCTTGATTTCTCTGACCCCCAGATGATACAGTAAGCATGCTTACTGGTCTCCCTTCATCTAAGACCCAATTAATATAATAGCAGAGAAAAAAAAATTTAAGAAATAAATTCAAACCAATGAAGAAATTATGATGGAATGAGGTTATTAGTGGATGACTGATTTCAACATATTTCTGGAAGACAGAGATCAAATCGTAGGGTTTTAATAGATCAAGTGGAAAGGAAGGAGTTATAGCCCAGAATACTCAAAGGGATTGCGAAGGGAGAAAGGTGATCTCTCTTGCAGCACCTACAGAAGCTCCAGATTTGGGTTCATATGGTAATGGGAGAAGAGGCTAAAAATAGGTGGTTAACTGAAAACTTAACCACGGAGCATATGCACTGGAGATCTCTCTTGCCTCCTCCTTCCATACTAGCTTATGAGCACCCTAATATGGACCTCTCTGGTAAAAGGGAAGGCTCTTTTCTAAGGAGATTAAGTCAGCTAATCAAAGAAGACTAGGGCTGGAAGGGTGGGTGTTGATCTCCAAAGTGATGCCCTCCTTAGTCTGACATTTGGGAAGCCCAAACTTAGTGAAAAACTACTCATCCATTTGGAGGTAAACCAAATCCCCCAAGTCAAACTATGCCCCTATACTCAGAACCCTCAGTTAACCTTGCTACCCCCTAATTTTTAACCCTGAAAGGATAACAGTGGATCACTAAGTACTTGAAGAAAATCAGCAATATGAAAAAGAAAGACCCAAATAAATAGACCTGATCCCAGGGAAAAAGTGAAAATTCAGAGGACAGAAGAGGAAAAAAAAATCCTGTAAATAGCCTCAGAGTAATTGAAGATGACCTTGTACCCGAAGAACATGAACAGGATGTTAAGAGAAAGGACCATTAAAAAATAATAAAGGTAATGTAGACATTTAAAATTATCATTATTCAGTAGAAGGTTTAGAAAAAGTAAAGATAACACAATCATGTAGACTATAAAATAAAAACAAGATATGGCAAAATTGTTTAAGGTATGAATGAATCAACCTAGCAGGAGCAAAGGAACACATCACAGTGCTCATCAGCAGCATTAGGTGTTAGAATAAAATGGAACAATATCTTTAAATTTTCAAGGGAAAATAGCTTTTAACCTAAAATTCTATACACAGTTAAATTATGAATTATGTTTTAATTAGGTTTTAGTTATGAAATTTAATTATCATATTATATTTAATTATATGTTAGCAACAAATAGGTCTATAAAGTGATTTGTTCAATTAAAAGAGGAAACCTGGGGCTTCCCTGGTGGCGCAGTGGTTGAGAGTCCGCCTGCCGATGCAGGGGACACGGGTTCGTGCCCCAGTTCGGGAGGATCCCACATGCTGCGGAGTGGCTGGGCCCGTGAGCCATGGCCGCTGAGCCTGCGCGTCCGGAGCCTGTGCTCCGCAATGGGAGAGGCCACAGCAGTGAGAGGCCCGTGTACCGGGAAAAAAAAAAAAAAGAGGAAAACTGTTAGTTCTAAGGCCAAAAAAAAGTCTCCACAGATAAAGAATGAAATGGCATCTGCCAATAGGAAGGGCCAGTAGGAGTTAGAAGACATTAATGGGATGAACAAGTTATGGTTCTTCGTCAACAATAAAAAGAAAGACAGAAACTACGGGTGGATGTGGTGGGGTGGACAGAGAGGGGAACTGCCTGGTAAAGTCATGGTTTACATGGATGCTAAGTAACTGGCTGCCCTGAATGGGTCCCTGGAGTGGTATCAAAATCCCGAAGCTCAGGCTACATCCCAGGCCAATTACGTCAGACCTGGGTTGTTGGCATCCAGGAAACTTACATGTATCTGAAATTCCCCGGGTAATTCCAATGTGCAGCCAAGTTTTAGGACTCTTCTTCTCATTATAAGCAAGATAAGTTTGACATGATTTTGATAAATTGAAGGAAAATAAGAAAAGATAATTATTTTGACTTTGATGCTAGGAATCAAAGAGATTCTGACAAGGAAAATAGAAATTCTATTATCCTTTGCTGTGTAGTTAACTATTTTTATAGTTAAAGAAGATAAAATTCATTTTGTTTTTAACTTTTAGTATCAATTTATAGACAGTGTTATAATAGAAATTCTACTTTGGGTTGATTATCTCTCATTCATCACTTAGCAGGAGTTTACATATTTCAAATATTCTCTTAGAATGTTTTTGAAAGATAAACAATGAATATTTATAACATCATTTGTTTTGGACCAATTTAAATTAAGAATAACAATATCCCCTCACTTCATTGTGTCTCTGCTTCAAATGTAAATTCCTCAGAGGAACCCTCTCCACCATATGTACACACCCCAGCCACATACGAAATAGCAGTCTCCATCATTATTACTCTCTTACTCCCCTTAATTTTTCTTCATAGCACATATCAGCACCTAACTTTTTTTTTTTTTTTTTTTTTTTTGCGGTACACGGGCCTCTCACTGTTGGGGCTTCTCCCGTTGTGGAGCACAGGCTCCGGACGCGCAGGCTCAGTGGCCATGGCTCATGGGCCCAGCCACTCCACGGCATGTGGGATCCTCCCGGACCTGGGCACAAACCCGCGTCCCCTGCATCGGCAGGCGGACTTTCAACCACTGTGCCGCCAGGGAAGCCCAGTACCTAACTTTTTTAAGCATCTATTTTTGTCTCTCATTCCCACTTTTCTGAAAGTAGGCTCAGTGAAAGGCAAAAAAAAAAAAAAAAAAGTTTACTGCTTATATCAAGCAAGAGTGGAAACTTAGGAAGCACTCCATAAATACATACTAAATAAATCAATGAATAGATGGAACTGTAAAGGCTGCAAGAGAGCATGGAGTATGCCTTATTCCTCTTCTAGTCTACTATCAGTCAGAGTGTTTTTTGAACCTAGCTACAAATATCCACAAGTCCATGATAAGACAGAGTATAGGTCTGTTCCCAGGGAGCAAATTTAGTTGATCTACCTGATCTAAGATGTCTTACATTTGTATCTAAACATATTCTTTAATATCCAATTATTTCCAAAGCCCTGGATAAGGTAGTAAGAAACTTGTCTTGTTTCCTGGTACCATTATATGACTACTGACCTTACTGTATTCATTTTCGCTTCCATTCAAACTGTTGCCTCCCAGCCAAGTTTAAAATGAGATATGAAAAAAATATAGATAAAAGATTTGAACATCAACTCATCCATTATACGTGAAAATGTGCGATTCTCAAATTGTTATAAAATAATACTCATACAAGTAGTTAGCACATTTCAAAATTTTATTCAGTTCATTAATACAGGATGACAAAGGTGATTTAATGAGGATATGAGAAATTCAGATTTATAAGGTCAGTGGAAAAAGAAATTTGGATTGAGATTGCTTAGTCTGATAAAAAACTCATTAATATCCTGTAAGGCAATAAGCTATAACCTTTGGGGGATATCTTCTCTATCAAACAGAAAAGAAAAAGTCACACATGGTTCATTGTCCACAAATCAACCTCTAACTTTACAGAGTTATTACATATGAGCCTTAATCAACTGTGAATAGTAAATCAAAATTATATCCCATGAGAGAATCAAATGACCCTCAGGCAGTCTTGTCAGAAAATACTGTAGTATAACATTTTTTAAATTATAGAATTCTTTAAAAAAATTATAGAACTCTTCTTTTTGCATTGTTTTCAGGTTTTGCTTATTTTATTTCCCTGAACACACACTAGGGAACTAGCCCTAAATGGTGTGGTGGGAAAATATAATAAGTGAAATAAGTCAGACAGAGAAAGACAAATAATATATGATATCTCTTATATGTGGAATCTAAAAATTAAAACAAACTTGTGACTATAACAAAAAGGAAACAGACTCACAGATACAGAGAAGAAACTAGGGGTTACCAGTGGGGAGAGGAAAGGGGGGAGGGGCAGTAAATGCAGGGGACTAAGAGGTACTAACTATTATGTATAAAATAAATAAGCTACAGGGATACATTGTACAACACAGGGAATATAGCCAAAAGTTTATAATAACAATAATTGGAGTATAACCTTTAAAAATTGAGAATCACTGTGTTGTATACCTGTAACTTATATAATATTGTACATCAACTGTATCTCAATAAAAAAAGAAAATACATTAATTTTAAGAGGAAGAAAATGATGTTGAAACAGCAGAGACAATATAATACATGAATATTTTGGAAAAGGGGCCCAAAGTCATCTCACTTTAAAAGTGATGGAGATAATTTCTATTTAATTACATTTGCCTCACTCCTCCAAGTGATACAAAGAAGTTTCTCAGAAGAGTTATGTTGTAAAACACATACTGCTGCTTCTTTTTTAAAAATAAACTCAGTCATTTATATCTAGTTGTATACAAATGCCTAGTATGCTAGTAATAACCAATATTTTTTAACTTTAAATGGAGTATAATCCATAAAACTATTGAATCATGATGTTGTACACCTGAGACTAATATAATATTGTAAATCAATTATACTTCAATTTTAAAAAATAAAAATTGGAAGAAAACTAAAAAAAATAGAATAAAGTTGCTAAGCCATAAGAACAGGCTTTATCCAATATGCTGGAGAGTGCTAAGCATTTTCTGTTTTGGAGTCCTTGCCTGGAGATGACTTCAGTCATTTCCTTTGTTGAATTCTATTGTCTTGGGGTCTAGGAGGCCCAGGGCTGAGTGCTGATGCTTCTACCTTGAAGTCATCCTACTTGTTAACACTAACCGTGCCAGAGGTGCAAGTACTTGATCATAACCTGTTTGGTGCTATCTTCTAATTGTTGCATGACTGTAAGCCATGTCTTTCTCAAACACTGTATGCCACTTGAGGTGCACTTTTTATCCATCCTCTGTAGAGCCAGGGAATGGGATCTAAGTGACTACAAGGCCCTCCTACAGTAGGGCCTCTACTCATCTCTTCCAATTACAAAAAATGTGCAAAAACCACTGCCCCCTTTTAAGGCCAAATTAAGGGGAAATCGCAGTAAGTGAAATATTTACTGATCACTTTCTCTTTCCTCATCTCTTCTGCCTCCTGGTGCTTCTCTTTTTTCCTGCCTGATGCCCAGCAGCTTCCTGACATACCTTTGTTCTTAAGGGCTGTTAGTGTGTCTCACCTGCTTTCTTTGGAGAGTGCTTAAGTCTCTGGACTGCTTACAGTCCAATAAGTACAATAAATTGTTATTTCCTTACTGATTATACCCCTTATGATAATTCATATTTATATTAGGAAAAATCTTAAGTCTCACAATATTTCATGGGTTTGGCAGAAGGTTTGACTGTTATTATTTTATAAAGACATTGAAATATAAAATGCCTTGCTTAGCATTGTGAAGTGAGTCTGACTGGTACAATGGCTCTCATTCCTAACCCAGGAAACTTGGGTTGGTTGGTTCTGCTAAAAATGTGTATTTAGCAGGGAATTTTTGGGCTCTGAAGTTAGGATGCCTGAGGTTGATTTTGAACCTTGTCCTGAACTGTACCAGTGGTTCTGAAATGTGGTCTCTGGACCAACACTGTCAGCATCATGTGGGAATTTGTACAAGTGTAAATTCTTAGACCCCCACTCTAAATCTTTTAAATCATAAACTCTTGAAGTAGAAACATATATTCTGTTTTAGCAAGTTCTCCAGATATTCCTCCATGATAAAATTTGAGAACAGTTGGACTACACTATGTGTCTCAGCCTGAATAAGATATTTATACCCCTTTGAGTAAATCCACATCCTCGTTGGTAAAAAGGGGTTAATAATAGTACCTCTACTCAGGCAGTAGTCCTACGGATTAAGTGAAAAAAATCCATGTAAGTAGCTTAATATAGTGCTTGGCACAGAAGAACTATTCAATACATCTTAGTTATTCTTACTAGCTGTTATTCTCTGACCCTTGAGCCATTTATTATTGATTGCCTGGAACCTAATATGGCTTTGCCACTCTTCCCAACTCTGTCTTCTT
The DNA here is from genome assembly GCF_025265405.1 of Mesoplodon densirostris. Taxonomy (NCBI): domain Eukaryota; kingdom Metazoa; phylum Chordata; class Mammalia; order Artiodactyla; family Ziphiidae; genus Mesoplodon; species Mesoplodon densirostris. The sequence goes on along the minus strand of NC_082663.1, from coordinate 99,015,098 downwards.
TAACCCTTATTCTTACAAGTGGAGGAAGAAATTCTAGAGAGAATAAATCAGTCAGTTTGGGATTTAGGTAATATGGATACTACTAGTTCTGTACATTATTAAAATTCTCTTACTTTTACTTCCTCCACCATGATATTGGGATGATCATTTCTTTGTGTGGTTGTTGAGAATAAAATATGACTAAACATGTAAAGCCTCTGTAGTAGGGAGCATATTAGGTGTCCAACATACATAGCTGCTGCTCCTGCTCTTTTATTCACTCTCCTTCTGGCTTCTGACTATCTTTCCCTCTCATCGTTATTATTTGTGTTTTGTTTCACAAGACTCTAAGGCCTGATACTAGAAGGAAACCAAGATTTTCAAAAATAGTTATGCCCCTTCTCAATACATCTGAATTAGATGCTTCCATCTCTTAGTATCTTAGGTCACATTCCTCAAGAACCACACTGAGATCAGAGTTTGTGTGCAAGAGTTTTCTTGGATAGAGTTCTCGGAAACAATACCTGGGAGGGAGAAAGGAAGGAAAGAATAGCAGAGGGAGAAGTTGAACTTCCATTTAAATGCAACAGAGGCCTAAGCCAAGAATCCCATGGGTAGTTCTGAAGTTGGGATGATTCTTCAGAGTTATCCTAGATTCAAGCAAAATGCTCAGTTGCATCCACCAATCAAGAAATGTGGGCTGCTCAGGTGAAGGGGCAGATTCCTGGAAAGGGAGTCATCTATGATCCATCAGTCACCAGCGCTCCCCAGAGTTGCCAGAATGAGTGTCTGGGTCCTAAAGGGATCCTAGGTGGTCCTAGTATCCACTATACTTCACTCTTATACCACCATTACCTTGCTTCACATAGTAAGTTCACCTTATCTGGGAAAGCTCCTCTAGGATTCTGGTTGTTCCGTTTCCCTGGAGAATCTCAGGAAAGGAAGGTTAATAGGATGAATTATAACCTTGATGCTGCAGCCCGTCTCAGGCCAGCAACTGACATTCGTCATCTCCCTTCTCTACTGTTCATTCTAATTTCTCTTCACCAGCAGTACCTCCACTGAACTACATGGCTTAAATAGTAGAGTGACACAGTTTCTGGTCTCTCAAGGATCAAGAATCTGCTGTTATCCTTGTGCACTTACCAAATTCTAACAGTGGAGTTACTAAAGATGTCCTTCTGGACCACCTGCCCCCATTGGAGGCTGTTGTAGCCTCATGTCCTGCCAAAGTAGTCATCATTTCCTTACCTTCTGGTCTTTTGGCAGGAACCAGGTGGCAGTCATAGCTTAAAAGTTAATGGAATATTTACTGTGTCCCCTGTTTGAAGTATTTCCCCTGGGAACAAGGACCTGTAAATCCATAGAGCCTAAAACTGAAAGGATGGGAAGCACAAAGAATCCTAGTGGGTGACTTGGAGTTATGGCAGGTGGGCCATTGCTATTTTCAACCCTTCATTCCTTAACCAGTAGGTATTCTATCTATTGAAGACACAGCCCCTTTTAATGATCTCAGATTTAAGGAATATATTGCATCATGCGGTTTGTTGCCTCATCTTTTTTTTTTTTTTTTTCTTTTTGCGGTATGTGGGCCTCTCACTGTTGTGACCTCTCCCGTTGCGGAGCACAGGCTCCGGATGCGCAGGCCCAGCGGCCATGGCTCACGGGCCCAGCCGCTCCGCGGCACATGGGATCCTCCCAGACCGGGGCACGAACCCGTATCCCCTGCATCGGCAGGCGGACTCTTAACCACTGCGCCACCAGGGAGGCCCCCTGTTGCCTCATCTTTGCAGTGTGTTTTCTCTACGTTGGTGCTACAGATATGCCTTCAAGTTGCTGTTCCATTGCTCTTTTGTTATGGCACCTTCGGATGGTATAGAATTTGATGGCATGAGTGGCTCCCATGATTATGGTACTACTCCTGTACTGACTGTTATAATATAAATCCTTTCATTTAAGATTAGATAATGTTATAGAAACCATGTAGGTGGATCAAGAACTCTGTAAGATCTTGGGTAGTATCACTGGCTAAGGCAAACCATATCCATTATATAGCTCAACCCCAGGAACATTAATAGATGCCCATCTTGGAGTAGAGGGGGTCCAATGTAGTTAACCTGCCACCAGGTGCCTAGTTGTACTCATGAAAGAATGGTATTATGTCTGGGACTTGGCATTAGTCTCTGTTGCTGAAAGGTTTGATATTTAGAAGCAGTAGTAGCTAGATAAGCACTGGTGAGGAGTATATGCTGTTGAGCCCATGAAGAACCTCCACCCTGCCACCATGACTCCTATATTCACAAGCCCATTGTGCAAGCACTGGGGTGGCCAGTAGCAGAGGCTGACTGATAGCAATTGGTTGAATCACTCTTCTGTGGTGGCATTAACATGTGACACAATAATCTTCACCCTTCATGCACAGCCCCATAAGTGCATCACATGTTCTTTCCCAGAAACCCTTGATTGTAATATTCCAATCTTTTCTTCTCAGGACTCTGACCATCCAGCTAAACTATTCCCTACTGCCCAGTAGTCCAAGTTTATTAATCTGCTTAATACTGCCCACTGGAGGATTTCTCCTTACTATTGTCTTTTGAAGGCATCCTGAGTTGAGCTATATTTTAGAATCAGTCACTTTGAGACTTTCACATACATACTTTGCTGACCTATACATGGTACAAGTTGGGCCTTTTTCTTCCACCATTCTTCCCTGTCATGCTGATGGGCCCATCACCTTATACTTAGTACATCTGTCTAATAGAATCCTGCTCCTGATCTTAGGTTCAACCTTCAGATTCTCTGTCAGGGCCCAATAACATGCCAAGAACTGTTTTTCAAATGGTGTATGTGTTCTCTACTGAGTAGTAGACCGATGTGATGTTCTGTGAGATATTCAGATAATTCAAATCCCTTTGTACTATATTGTTACTTAGGTTGGGAGAGTTAACATAGCCCTCAGATCAGACTGTAATACTTTACTGGTCTCTCTGATTTTCACACTTATACTTAAGTTGATAATTAATCACCCTTAGCCTTCCTTTTATTCAGTGCAATCATAGTATTCAACAACAGCCATCCAATTCCAATACACTTGGAATTATCATTTCTGAATCTTTAGAATGCCTGAGATAGTACATCCATCCACCTTCAACTGACAGACCATCCCAGCTCAACTTCTGTGAAAGTTTAACAATTTCATGGTTACAGCATGCCAGGAGCTAACAGTATTTTCCTTGCCACTAGTAATTGGGTCCTCATTATGTGCAATGTGGAAGGCAGTAGAGTTCCCAAATCTCACATATTTCATTTAAATTTACTTTTTGTAAAAATTTTGAAAGAAAAGATTCAAGAAAAATAAAAAGAACTCTTTTTCTTGAAACTTCTGGGAACAAGTCACCAACAGAATGTCTAATCACCCCCAGATATTTTGTGTATTATTTTACAAAGAAGCACATCCTCCTATTTAACCTCAATACAACCATCAAAATCAGGAAATTAGCATTGAAATATTACTACCATCTAATCCTCAAACTCGATAAAAATTTTATGAATTGTCCCATTAATTAGGCCCTTATACAAAAGTTTTCAATACAGAATGACATATTGCATCTTACTGTCATATTTCTTTGGTTTTTTCTAATCTGGAATACTTCTTCAGTCTTTCCTTGACTTTCATGATATTGATATTTTTGAAGGTTACAGGCAATTTATTTTGTAGGTTGTTTCTCAGTTTGGGTTTATCTGATGCTTCTTCCTGGTTAGATTTGGCTTATATAGTGTCATTTGGCAGGAATGTCAAAGAAATGAGGCTGTTATTCATATGTCATACCAAGTTGCACACATATTTGATTTGTCCCATTGCTAGTTGACTAATTTGATATCTTAAAAGAGTCTTCACTGTAAAGTTACTCTTTTATTTTTTGGTGTAAAGTATTTCGTTAGGAGATATTTTTGATCTAAATAAATATACCTTTTTATTTATTTATCCCTATTTATTTATCCCTATATCTTTGAATCAAACTTTTAATTTTTTTTTTTTTTTTTTGCGGTACGCGGGCCTCTCACTGTTGTTGCCTCTCCAGCTGCGGAGCACAGGCTCTGGACACGCAGGCTCAGTGGCCATGGCTCATGGGCCTAGCCACTCAGCGGCATGTGGGATCCTCCCGGACCGGGGCACGAACCCATGTCCCCTGCATCGGCAGGCGGACTCTCAACCACTGCGCCACCAGGGAAGCCCAAACTTTTAATTTTTAATTAATTAATTATACCACTATATACTCATGAATTCATATTTTATTCTCTGGTTTTAATTTGTTATCATCACTACTCATGTTGATGCTCAAATTGTTCCAGATTTGACCAGCGGAGCCCCTTCAAGATGTTCTCTTGAGATAGCTCATCATCTTGATCACTTCCTTATTTTGTCGCAGAAAGATGTTCCAGGCTTATCTTGTACTTCCTCTCCCTCAGCCCTGGAGTTAGTCATTTCTCTAAGTTGTTCTGGTTTTTTTAAGTGGAGAATGAAATTTAGAAGCAAAAATGTGGCTGTTAAATATACACATTGCTATTGGGGTATCACTGCTATCAGGCCCTCTCACTGCACAGAGCTAGAGAATGTTAGATATAAATATTCAATTATAAATATGTATAATATTATAAACATATGTATAGTATTACATACATACTCATATACTCAGTGTATTTACTTTTTTGATCAATCTCTCTGTATATAACCAATTTCCTGCCTCCTTTCAACAATCCCCAGGCAGACACCCTACCTAACTCACTTTGGCTGATTCCCTATTCCAAGCTGCTGTTGCTTCACCCCTTATACAAACATCCTCCTCACTGGACTTCTAAAGCCATTACTGGGCTTGAACTGCTGCTTTAGCCCTGGAGGGATTTCCTTCTTACCATCCCCCAACTTGAGTAGTCCATGGGGCTGACCTCCCACTGCTCCAAGCAAAATCGCTCCCCATTTCAGAGACTCTGTGCAGGCCAACCTCCCCTCTGATGCCTTTCTCACTCCACTGAGTCTCTGACTGTCCCCCTTGTGCCACCGTCTGCTTGAGTGTCTTGTTGAATTCCTACCTTGCTATTCTAATATTCTAATTCACAGTTCCTTGGGACTCCTGGTCCTTTCCCCATGTATATATCTTTCTCATCTTGCTTCACTATCAGCTACAGCCTAGTTGAGAGTCCGCATTCAAAGATCACTTAAGCACCAGCTCTCTTTGCTTGGGTTTCTGGAGAAGCTGATTCTGAAGGAAAAGATGCATGCAGGAATTTTATTGTTATTTCTGGGAATAACACCTGTGAGGGACTGAGAGTGGCATCCAAGCTCAGGGGAAGTTCTGCAGCTTTGATTCCTTTAGTGTTATATCAAACCAGGGTACACATGAGGTCTTTTTTTTTTTTTTTTTTTTTTGCGGTACACGGGCCTCTCACTGTTGTGGCCTCTCCTGTTGCGGAGCACAGGCTCCGGATGCTCAGGCTCAGCGGCCATGGCTCACGGGCCCAGCCGCTCCACGGCATGTGGGATCTTCCCGGACCGGGGCACGAACCCGTGTCCCCTGCATCGGCAGGCGTACTCTCAACCACTGTGCCACCAGGGAAGCCCCACATGAGGTCTTTGACCTGTCACATCAACCAGTCATTGGATGCTGGCTGCACCCAGGGAGGTGGCAACTGTGGGATGGTTGACTCTTCCCGAAGGGAGAATCTGAGCAACAAACCACAGCATCCACTTGATTTGGTTTCTGAAGCTGGATAATAATAGAATCAATTGAGTTAGCTTTCTAAAAATAAAGATTCTTAGACTACATCCCCAAAGAGTGTATTTTAGTAACACTTGGACGGGGCCTAAGGAATCTGTTTCTTTTAAAAGTCCCCAGATGATTCAATATTTGTCCTGTTTAGCTACAGTCGGCCTTAGTTAAATATTATTATTTTCTGTGACTGAGATTTTTTGCTCTCAGAGTAGGCAGAAGGCACTTGAACTTCACAACTTTCAATTCTCATAACTGTTCTCCTTGGTTGTACTTCATGCCCTCTCTCCTGATGGTTGATCAAGGTGCGACGCGTTTTTTGTTTTGTTTTCTGTGGTTGTGAAACGGAATTACTTCCAAAGTGACCATATTTGCCATCCACATCACGCAAGAGAAGCTCAAAGTTACATGTTTCAGTATTTTTGTGTAGGCTTTCATATAGTACATAAAATATTCTATAGTTGTTAAAAAAGGGGCTATGGATCGTGTATCATATAATTCTTACTTTCAAACATGTCAAAAGTCATGTAATTGGTGTTTTCAGTTTTCATGTTTTCAGAGCAGTCCAAGGCAGTTTTGGTGATAGCCTTTTTCTACACTGGAAAGATTATTATGAACGTCAGCCAGATAAGAGTCACCTTAGGAAAAAAAGCCACAATCCCACAGCATGAATGCCAAGCCATCTCCAAGTCTCTTAAATGGAGAAGCAGCAGGAGGGATCCGTTTCCTTGTGGCTTTTCAGAAGTTCTTTGCAGGGAAAGCTAGGTGTACGTGACAGCTCTGTATGTAGATACCTTATTCTCAGAGAATTTGCAGAGCAGTATGAACAAGGCAAGAGGGGAGAGGGCTCCTGGAGGATCCACTTCTGCTGCCGCGTGGATGTCTGAGCTGTGGAAAGTCTAGAGAAAGTGGAGATCTTAGGGCAAAAGTTCTAAATAGTGTGGGCAAGTATAGAGATTTCCATGCTATTTCTCTACGCAGTGAAACCTCATGTTCTCTCAATGGTGGTGGTAGTCCACTGCCCATAATCCTCTAGTACCAACATAGTACTAGAGTTTTTGACACTTTATAAAACATATTTTGAGTTTTATGACACTTTATAAAACATATCTTGAAAACATTATGAAAGGTTTTTCCCCCTATGAGGATAGTCCTATCTCCTTCCTATCTCCCCAACTTTGCAGAACAGTACGGGTTTGACAGAGTGAAATTCGAGAGTCATATAGGATCATTATGAGAGAAAGCTCATGCACTATATAGTTAATTATACATCAGTGTTTTGTTAAGGCGTTCAAAGAAAGATTTTCAAACTAAATCAGAAGCTCTCCCTTTATGTTATAAAACTATTATCTAGATATATCCTGGAGAGTATACAGACCTTAAAAATAATGACCTATGTTTCCATTATAAAGAGATGTCTCTTCCACCCATCTGCTCTTCAGTGCATTGTGAATTTTCTTTATGTGTTATTTTTTCAGTATAGAATTGTGGAATCAAAGTAGAAAATACATCATTTATTTATTGCGCTGAAAAGATAAATGGCAATTGACATTTTGTACAAATTTAAGTTTCTTATTTCCATTCATTCAGATAGCAAATGTTTATTTGGTACTTACTGTACCTGAGACACTATGTGAGATGCTGGGGAAGGTGCAGTTGTTTAGTTTCAAGGTTAATTGCTGAGTGGCTTTTGGATCTCCTTTGACTATCTTTAAACATCAAACCTATATTTTCTAAATTATTTTTCTAAAATGAAATAAGATAACTATATAAAGTATAAAATATGACACATATAATTGGGTTTTTATTGTTTTTCAAAATTTTATTTGTTTTTCCTCAGTAGTTAGGAAGACAAAAAGCTGACTGAAATCAGTTGAATGGAAAAACACCTATCTTCTCCCATTTTCCTTTAGAATGTAGGAAGAATTTTACATAAAGATTGAAAAAATTAAACCAGAAGAGTTGAAATATTTGAGGTTTCACAATTGGTCTGAAAAGACAGGATTTTATAGTGATATCTGTGACAGATGAAACTGAGTGAGAATTAGAGATAAGATTCAATTCAGATTCAGTCAGGGAAACATGATTCTGGAGAATACTATTGACTAAGTGGAGAACATCATATGTACAGAAATATGTTCCAAAAAGAAGAAATATTCTTTAAAAGGTCAGTTTTGAACATCAAATCTATTGATTTTCTGTCTCTGTGTAACAAATTACCACAAACTTGGTAGCTTAAAACAACACAGATATATTAGCTCACAGTTTCTGTGGGTCAGAAGTTTGGGCAGTGTTAGCTGGGTCTTCTACTCAAGTGCTCCTCAGACTGTAGTTCAGGTGTTGGGCAGGGCTGGGGTCTTGTCTAGGGCTGAAGAGCCTCTTGGAAGTTCGTGTAGTTGTTGGCAGAATTCATTACCTTGCAGGTATAGAACTCATGGAGGTTGGATCTTCAAGGCCAGAAGCGGTTGGCACTTCACTTTCTTTTATGGGCTCAACTGATTTGGTCAGGTCTACCCAGGATAATCTCCATTTTGATTAACTCACAGTCAATTTATTAGTAACCTAATCAGTGAGGGGATATCCTATCATCTTGACAAGTCCTGCACAAATGCAAGGGAAGGGTATTATAAGGATATGTATACCAGGGGATGGAGGATCTTAGATTCTGCCTATCACAATATCTGAAGCATATTTTTAATTTTTTTTTGCCATATGCGGGCCTCTCACTGTTGTGGCCTCTACCGTTGCGGAGCACAGGCTCCGGACGCGCAGGCTCAGCGGCCATGGCTCACGGGTCCAGCTGCTCCGCGGCATGTGGTATCTTCCTGGACCGGGGCACGAACCCGCGTCCCCTGCATCGACAGGCGGACTCTCAACCACTGCGCCACCAGGGAAGCCCCTGAAGCATATTTTTAAAGAGGAAAACTACTACTTAAGTTACTAGGTAAATAAAGGATTAATTGTTTGGAATTTGAAACTTTCCTGCTTTTACTCTAATGTCTTGACTATTTTCACAGGAGGCAACCAGCTCAAAATGTGATCAGTCCATCTTCAGTTTCAGCTGATCTGCCTAATCTAGGTGTATTTGTTATCTGTCTGTGAACCATAGACAGTATTCAAAGAGTTTTCTCTAAGGGCTAGTTTCCCTTCAGAGTAATAAGGAGCCTAGTAGGAAACACAGCATATAATTAGCTGATGCTGACTGTGATATACTCATTCTTTGAGTGATTCAGTGCACATCCTATGTTTCTGGATCCATACCCTGTGACAGATGATCCATGAACCACAAAGTAAACCTGTCAAGAAATCAGGACAGTGACTTCTCTTCATGCATAGAGTATTGCCATAGTTGTCATAGAAATCAATCGGAGATTCTTTTTTTATTTTTTCGTATTTCCACAATCCTTCCTTTGACAATTAACAGGTCTTGAGAGAGTTTTATCCTCTTTAAGTATGCAGCGAAAGATATACCAGCTCAAGGAAAATAACAATCTTGACTACTTTCTTTCGTCTTCTGTATATTGTTGACAAGTGGCATAACTTAAATTCCTTTTTCTACCCCCTTCTTCTCATGACTGATTTCTACACATGGCTGACACCTCATAATATGATGGAACCAAACTTTACTTCTAACTGACTCTCAATTATAATACTGCCAGGCTGCTGTTAGTGGACATTTTGCATTGTTATAAGATTACTGGACTGAGCAGTATTTCTGTAGCTCAACATCAGCATAATCTAATCTATTTCCTGGCTGCAATGTTACCATACAAAAATGGAGATCAGGCAGAATTCCAGGAGCCAGAGTCACAACACCTGGTGTCTGGCTCTTTTACCAGAGCACCAAGGAATGATGGAATTAAGAAGTGCTATAGTCAACTCACATAATGAAGATAAAAATGATAATTAGCCTTGTGGTAATTTGAATTACTCAGGTAAATCTTTGTTGTGCTGTAAGATGTTCTAGCAATCGAATATGAACAGTTGAATATGTTGGGATTTTTGTCGTTTTAAGAAACAGGGAGGGTAATGGCAATTTTATCAAAATGAAAATAAATTGACATAATTTTGCATGTAGAAACTGTAGTCTGTCTAGAGCCCGAGCATTAGACATGGCCCCAAGTAAAATTCAGTAGAAATGAGCAAACTACGGCTCTTAAGCAACCTGAGCACATCTTGTCCTAACTTGACTGCAGCAAAATTATGTTATAGTCATGTATACATAAAGTTGAACGACATTATGAAAGTGGCCATCTTAAGCTTTTCATAAGTTGTGGTCTTTTTTTCTTAAATATTGTTATAAAATTATAACTAATAGCTTAACTTTCAATTAATGCAATTTATAGAACACTCATTTATTTTATCTGAGCAGTAACTGCTAAAGGATCTGATGAGAGACGCATTTGCTTTGTCACACTGTCAATCTGAGTTCTAATACGTCACACAGTGATTAATAACCAATTCAAAATCTGTCAACGAGTTCTCAGCATCTGTAGGATTTCGGTGAGCCTAAAGCTCAAAAAAGGGTTTTAGTAAGTCAGAAAATGGAACTGAGTCTTTATTAGGAAATTGTTCAGAAAGAGATCTAAAATGACTGAGTAAATTCATGACGTTTTAATTACTGAGGGTAGTTCAATGGTACATGATTTTAAGAGGCTGTCTGTTATCAATGGAAGCGTGCATATAAAATATTCTTTGCAGTGCCAAAATTTCATACATTTACTGATATAGAAGACAAAAAATCTAGACAAATACAAAGAAGAAAAATTATCCCAAGTAATTAATTCTGGGTATTTCCACAAATTGTGAGTCTGTATAATTTCATGATTGGGGCAGGGCTCTGAGAGCCCATGTGATTTTTTAATTCATCTCCCAGCTTCAACACCTTCCTGAGGATATATTTTCTTACATATAATAATAATAAATAATAATAAATAATAAATAAAAACATCCAGGGTGTCTTCAGTTTTATGAGACCTCAATTGTACACAAATTGGGAAAATTTAGAGAAAAATCAAATCAAGAAATAGATATGAAAGTGTACATTTACTTAGGATGAGAAAAATTTTAATAAATTGCTAATGTTAAAAAGCTGACCAATACCAGTAAAATTACAACACCCAGAAGAAAATCATTTTATTTTAATTAATTAAATGCCTAATACAACTCTATAGTATTTCTTTACTACTTATTTTTGGCTTTAAACTTCAATTGCCATTTCATATGAATGTAATTTAATAATATTTTCTATAGAGTGTAGGGAGATAATTTTTGATTATCTTTTGAAAACTTTTTTATGTTATTGATAATTTGAAAATTTTCTTTCAGCTTCACAACTTACTGTAATGTCAGGTAAATACTGTACTATCACTGTCAAATATGGGGAAAAAAGTTTTTCAAAATTTTCTTTTTTGTTTTTTTAAATGAGATGTAAGAATTGGAGGAACTTTCCACAGGCTAGCTTTTCATGCTACATTACTATGTATTTCAAACCTTTTTTCCCTCCGTTATCCTCATTCTTTCAGTGCTAACCTCAGTAGGACATATTAATTGCTTCATAATATCTCTGCTCTGCATCTTTTGGTGTCAACAATGAGGGAGTTAATACAGTGGGCTGTGAGAATTTCCTGGAAGTCATACCTATACCAAAATGGCCAGGAATTGCTAAAATATACATAGACATGACTGTGATCCATATGTGTAGACTTAACTAAATCAAACTCAGTTGTTCCCAGCTCAGCTACTTCATAGCCACTCCAAACATGATTCTACATAAGCAGAAGTGTGTCGGAGAGTAAACTGGAGCAGAAAGAGACAGCAGTTTCAACCAATTTTGCTTAAAGTGTTCTGTGTTTGCAAATCCTACAAAAATATATAGAGTGTATTGCTATAAGGGGTCCATTAAGGAAGAGGCTCTGACATTTAAGCTTAATTACTATGTTGGTTAATTCACATCTGAATTAAAGGCAGACATGAAAGTGACTTGATATTTGACTTGATATTTGAAACCAATTCAAGCAAGTGGTAAATGCTATAAAGGAATGAAAGATCATCATTACCACTGGTATTAGGATAAGCAGATGTCTTGAGAATACACAAGATGAATCTTTAGGGAAAAGTCCTGTTCAATTTGGCATTCTGCAAATTGAATAATACACTTAGGGAGTTTATGGTGATGTTCATAATTTTATATGAGAGATATTTACAACTAATTATCTTTGATGGTAGGAGCAAGAATATGAGAAGGAATTATTTCTTTCATTTCAAATGATTTTGAGTAACATCTTTAAACTTGATGTCAACTAAGATTTTTGTTATTTTATTGTTTTAAAAAATTGTCATTGGGCTTCCCTGGTGGCGCAGTGGTTGAGAGTCCGCCTGCCGATGCAGGGGACACGGGTTTGTGCCCCGGTCCGGGAAGATCCCACATGCCACGGAGCGGCTGGGCCCATGAGCCATGGCCCCTGAGCCTGTGCGTCCGGAGCCTGTGCTCCTCAACGGGAGAGGCCACAACAGTGAGAGGCCCGCCTACCGAAAAAAAAAAAAATTGTCATTAAAATAAAATCAATATCTAACTTTTATTTCCTCCACTTATTCTTTTCTCCCATTTAATTTTAAGTGCCTCAAGGGAATGGACAATGTTTTATCATTTTGTTTGCTTGTTTGTTTATTACCTCTAGTGCTAGACTCACAATGGTCACTTAATAAATATTGTTTGCCTGATGGTATAATACTTCTACATTCATTTTATCTTCATTTATCTTTCATGCTTTCCATTCTCATAAATCTAATGACTTTGCTTAACCCTTTACTTGCTCTCTCCGTGGTAATTTTTTTTCTGATGAGGCTCATTTTAGAAAGTTTTAAAAGGTTAAAAATATAAAGACACAGCTAACAGTCATGTAGGATAGCAATCACTGTTACTATTTTAGATATTTTCTTCCAGTGTTTTTCTTGTGAGTTTTGCATTGTAGAAGTCATGTTATATATAAGATTTGGCCTGTTCTTATCAAAGTAGAACCTGTGCATAATTTAAAAATCCAATAAAGCTAAAATAATTGTAATAAAAACCTTCACTTCTCCTTATATCTCTAGTTCTACTCCCCAAAACGTTTGCACCCTTGGTTCATTTCTTATGGCATTTGGTAATTTGCTTCCGTATTTCTAAAACAAAGAAAATATTACGCAACTCTTGATTTCCCTTTTTTTTTGGCATTATGTAGTAAATCTTTTGTCTGTTTGATTCAGTAGAGTTTATCTTGTAATATCTCTCTTTTTCTCTCACTCCAATAATTTGATGGAATCGTAGCACAATCTTTCTTGCAATCAGCATTTACTATGACTACTCTACTGAATCAAGGACCACACAATGATTATTTTCCTTCTTATATAACTTCAGAAATGATTCCTTCTTTTCTATTTGCTTGATTTCAATGGAATTATCAAATTCATTAAAATACTTAACTCACTTGTTACATAATACTTCTTTTTTCTTCAAAAACTTAAGCACAAATCATTTATTAGTTGCATTTTTTTAGATTTTCTGGAGCCTCTTCTTGTAGCCCTCTTTCCTCCTCTAGTCTGGGCTATTCTGTAACAAGAATTTGCAAATGCCATTTACTTTTTTATTTTGTTAATGGTTTTCCTTAAATCTAAAATTAAAATTTTTATGTCATTGTATCTTTTTCTCTGTAATGTCTTTCAGTATTTTTTGGCTTTCAAACAACTATTGCAGGGAACCACTATTTATTAAACATGGCATAGCAGAGCTGCTCTGAATGAAATGGGGACAAGACCTAGAGCCTGACCTACTAGGCCTCCTTTCCCACTTACCAATTTATTGCCTCAGCCTAAAATTACCCTTTAATAACTGCTTTGCACTAATGGATGGGATTCCTTTAAACTGTGCTTTAAAGTGAGCACAGTGTTACACTTTCTCAGTAGAGGATGTTGGAGGGACGTTGCAGAAGGAAAGAGCTTCTTTGTGGGTTCAGCAGCTGCATCACTGATCAGCAGTATATTCTCCACCAGCTGCAGCTCGGCTGTGCTTCAGGCTTGTTTCCTATTTTCTCATTGCCTTTGGGCCACCTCTGAGCTGGGCATCCCAGTGCACTTCTCTGCCATCCATTGCCTTCTCCAGTGAGGTCTGATCCTAGCCTTAGAGAGAAGACCTCCTTTCCAAGTTTCCCTTCCTTAGATACTCTCTCTCAACAATGCAGTGCCCTTTAGCATTCTCTTTACACCTTATAGTTACTCTGTAATCATGGTTTAATAATTTGTTTAATGAACTTTTCCTGTTTAAATCACTGAGTGGTTTCTGTCTCCTGCTTGGACATAGATTTACATATCTCCCTTTGGAACCCTCAGGTCCTTCAAGGAAACCAAAAGCTCCCAAGAACATTTTGAAACTGGCAATCTAAAAAATATATCAATTAATTTGAATTAGAGTGTATGCACAGAGCAAATTAATTCTGAATGACCAATTCAACTCAGTTTTCATACTATTAAGTAACCCTTTTGTTTCAGTCAGATTGACATGGCTGAACTCTTTCACTGAAACTTGTTTTTATGCACCAAAATAGCAATACACTAAACCAGGACTCAGCAAACCAATCTTCTTGTCCTTTCTGTCCCATGAGAATAGAGCAAATTCTGAATGAAATGAGCTTCATTTTCCAAATCTGTAATATGGAGAATTTGAGCTTGGTTTTTACGATTCTTAGAATTCTTAATCTTTATCCTTGAAAGTGTTTATAATGGTTCCATTACACAGTAAATGCTCTTAAAGGTAGTTCACTCCCATCTTTGTGAACTATTTTAAACATTTTACAGAAAAGAGATTCAAGTCTAAGACTCCTGTCACCACAGAAGATGACTCAGTACAGCCCCAGGAAACATGTGAAACTAGAATTGCTGGAAGAATGAAAACCTTGCTTCCAATGCTGGTGGAAGGATGAAGTGGATTTTTAATTATTTTTTTCTGAGATTTTAATCTTTGTCACTGGAATTCCCTAGGGGATTTCCCACTGATGATGGAGTGACCTCAATGGGATGAAACAGAGCAGACCTCACAGGATCCTGGAGACTTTTGCAGGGTTTCTAAATAATGCTTCAAAAATTAGAAAAGATACTTTTTAAAGGATTTTTTTTTTATCATAAAGGAGAATTTAGAAAGTAAAAGTATGAAGTAACAAACATCAGCCTTGATTCTACCATCCAGAAAAAGGCACTGTTAACTTTTTGAAATACGTTCTGTAATTTTCCCTGTTGCATATATATTTGCATATATCATATACTGTATGCCAGGCACTGTTCTAGATGCAGAAAATACACAGAGGTAACTAGTCACAGCTCCTGTCCACAGGGTACTCACATACTATATAGGTAATTTTGCTTTCTGTTTCTTGAATTTAACAATTTTTGTAAACCGTTTTCCAAGCCTTTAGATAGTTTCTATAGAACATGCATGATATTTAATGATGTTCTATCACATGGCTTTTACTTAATGTTGAAATGTTATTTCAAATTTATATGATAAATAATTCTGCAGTAAGTATAATTGTGTAGAGATTGTTGTGTACATTCTTTCCTTAGGTTAAATTCCTAGAAATTGAACTCCTAGGCCAAAAAAAATAATACTTTTGAGGCTCTTAATGTGCATCATCAAATTACCTTGTGAAAGGTTTTGAAAATTACAGCAGCCTCCCACCCTTCCCTTCAGGAGTGTGTCTATGCAGGTTATCTGATGTTTGCCCCTCTATATCTACTCTGCACTGTGCTCCACAGACTTTTGCACTAGAAGACTGACCTGTGAATCTTCATTCCTCTCTGGCTTCTTGCTGAGTTCAAGCAAAGTAAGCATCCACTGGAGATCAGTGGGAAGGAAGAAAGTGAGGTCATGTATTTATTCCCTTTTCTTTGTTCCTGGTGGGTTGCTAGTGGCCGTAGGATAAAGGCCATAGCTCCTGTCAGTTGGCCTGTGTTACACAGTTCTCCCTCATCCCAGGGGTTACTAGCAACTGCTCTCTTCCCTTGTTCCTACCAGCCTAGATGTGGCAGTCTCTTCCACTATTCCCATTGTAGGGATGATTTTCTTTGTTGCTGTTTGCAAGTAAACTCCCTTTATTTATTTTTTAACAGCTTTATTGGAGTATAATTGCTTTACAATGGTGTGTTAGTTTCTGCTTTATAATAAAGTGGATCAGTTATACATATACATATGTTCCCATATCTCTTCCCTCTTGTGTCTCCCTCCCTCCCACCCTCCCTTTAATTATTCAGTTTCAGTATGCTATCTTTTTCCTGCTAGACCTCTGACAGACACAATGCCAATTTAAATGCATTTCTTAAAAAAAAAAGCTGTAGGTAATAATATATGTAATACATTAACTAACTCAGTGTCATGCAATTATATTTTAACTTTATTTTTGATTACTCTAGAGATGAATATCTTTTCATGTATTTTTAAGGCACTATTTTTTTCTACTGGGGATTATGCATCATCTTTTTTTCTAGTTTTTATTGCAGTTATTAATTTTTTCTCATCGATTTTATTGAGTTCTTTACATATTAAAGACACTAATACTTAGTCTATTATATTGATTTAAATATGTTTTATTCAGTTTACCATTTAGCATCAGTTGGTGAAATGGTGTATAGTATTTCTGTAATACAAAAATTTTGCTTTGCTTTTGGAATCAAATCTATCATCTTTTCCAGTATTCTTTTAAAAATCAGCATTTCAGTTATAGAAATTTTGTTAATGCCATGAATGCTTTAGACTCTACATGCATTTCATGGCTGTGCAAAGAAAAGTATCTCAGAAAGGTTAGAGTACTTATCTGGGTTTCATTTGCTCTTCTTTTCCTATATTGTGACATGTTACTCTCCATCATTGACTTACCTATTTACTGATCATTTTTATCTAGTTCTTTTGGTCTGCATAAATGGTTCAGGTTTTCATTGTTAAGATAAATCTTATAGAGAAATGAACAGATCCAGAGTGCACAGTTCAAGTTTGACAAATGTAAAGGCTATGTAACCAACACTCCCATCAAATATTATATATCCTTACTGATCTTTTTATCTACCAGGTCTATCTAAAGAAGGGATGTTAACCTCGTCAGTTATGAATGTGGTTTTGCCTATTCTTTTTTCGTCTGTCTTATATATTTCGCATATTTTGAAGCTCTCATTAGGTGCTGACACATTGAGAATTTTTTCATATCTTCCGGATGATTTTTTTTAACATTTTTGTTCAAGTATCATTTATATGCCATAAAAATCATCCATTTTAAGAGTACAGTGAATTTTAGTACATTTGTACACTCAAGCAGCTATCTGGATTTATAATATTCCCATCATCATAAAAACTTCCCTCCTATCCTATTAAAATCAATACTCCTCTCCCACTCCTAAACTCAAGGAACAACTGATTTGTGTTCTGTCATAATTTTGCCTTTTGTAGAAACTTCATATAAATAGAATCATACAATATGTGGTTTTTAGTGTTTGACTTTTACATAACATAATGATTTTGAGGTACTTCCATGTTATATACATCAATTCTTCATTATTTTTTATTGATGAGTAGTTTTCTATTGTTTGATTGTACCTCATTTTGTTCATTCACCTGTTGATGGACATTTGGGTTGTTTCCAATTTTTAGGTATTATCTGTATTTCTGCTATGGATACTCACAAGACTTGGTGTGGCTATATGTTTGTTTGTTTTTTCTCTTTGGTAAATATCTAGAACTAGAATTGCTGGATTGTATGTTAGCTACTTAACTTTAAATAAAAATTCTAGAATGTTTTCCAAAGTGACTCCGCCATTTTATATTCCAAACATCATTGTATGGGTGTAACAGTTTTTCAACATCTTTGCCAACATTTGACAATGTTAGTCTTTCTAATTTTATCCATCCTATTGGGATATAGTGATATTTCATTATGATTTTAATTTACATTTCCCTAATGAATAATGATATTGAGCAAACTTTCATGTGCTTTCTTGCTATTTGTATATTTTCTGGGTGAATGTCTATTCAAATAATTTGTCCATTTTTAATGGAACTATTGGTCTTTTTATTATTTAGTTGTATGTGTTCTCTATTTTCTAGATAAAATTATTCTATTGAATATATTTTTTAAAAATGTTTACTCTCAGAATGGGGCTCACCTTTTCATTTTGTTAATGGTACATTTTAAAGAACAAAATTTTTCAATTTTGACAAAGTTCAAATTATCAATTATTTCAAAAATTCCTGCTTTTTATGTACTACCTGATAAATCTTCACCTAACCAAGTCACACATTTTTCTATGTTTCTTCTGCAAGTTTTATATTAGGCATTTCAACTAGGTCTGTGATCCATTTTTAGGAAGTTTTTGGTTGTGTCCTGAAGTTAAGATTGAGGTTTGTTTAGTTTTGTATTGTTGCACTTGAATATCTAATTGTTCCAGCACCATTTATTGAGATACTATATTTACTGAAAACACTATGTTTATTAAAAGCACTATTTATTGAAAATATAATTAATAACAATTTCCTCCCTCATCTGTGTTATGAGCCTGACAATACAATGTTATAATTGGGCTTTAAACAGTCAAATGGTTTTTAAAATGCATTAATGAAAGAAAAATATATATACACAAAAAACATATATATATATAATATATGTGTGCACGTGTGTGTGGGGGGGGAGAGAGTGCACACAAGACTTTTGGGAATGTTTTCACTTTTATTAAAGGATAGTGTCATTGGATATATAATTCTTGGTTGATAGTTTTCTTTTTGGTCTACAATGCTTCTGGTTAGAAGTTGAGTGTTAATCATATTATTGTTCTTCTGTATGTAATGTGTGGTACTTTTTTCTTGCTGCTTTCAAGATTCATTGTTTTGGGATTGGATAATTTTAGTGATTTCTATTTGGGTTCACTGTTGCTAACTTCTACCATCTCAAATCTGTCCTTGGGCCCATCTAGTGAAACTTTCCCTTCAATTACTTTACTTTTAATCTCTTGAATTTTCATTTGGTTCTTTGCATAGTTTCAGTTTCTCTGCTGCTAACCCCGTTTGTTGACTCAGTGATAACACATTCTTTGAACGTATTTAGATTAGCTGCTTTGAGTTCTCATGCAAAGTGGTTTCACTGAGCTGGGGAAGCAGAGAATAGACCAGTTTCCATGGACTGCTTTGTTTCCTGAGTATGGGTATAGGTCACACTTATTGCTTTCTGATTGAAAACTGAACACTGTCAGTAGTATGTTGGAGCAACTTTGGATTCCTTTTTTAATTTTTCCAAAAGTTTTTGGGTGTTGTTTGTTTCCTTAACTTGCCTTGACTTAAACAGCAGAGTCCATCTCCCCATAGAAGTGTGTAGCTGCTGCTCAATTCTTTCTCTGCCTTTCAGAGATAGGCCCTGCATCTGTGTGGTTGAATGCTCAGCCACTGACTTGGGCTTGGGCAGAGGTTATGCACGCTCAGACATCTTAAATCTGTAATGTTTTTGCTTTCTGCTACCCAGGCTGTGTATGATGAGCATACTGGAAGTCTGCACGTTCTCAGGTCTCCCATGGCTTTTGATTTTGTTGTGCTTCATGACTTTCCCACACTCATGTATAGTGTATTGGTCAGACAGATGTGTGGGAAGTTTATTATCTCAGCTCTTCTATTGATCTCTCAATCCATGACCTCCTAGTTGGTTTACCACCTGCCCTGAACCAAGATCACGACCTCTGATTTCTGCTTTCTCAGCTCGGTAAATTGATGGTCTGTTTGGACTCTCCCTCCCTGCTATATGACAGGAAGTACTCCCTGACAGAGAACCAGAATGTGTGTGGCAGTCCACTTTGTGTCTTCTCTTTTTTTCAAGTATCACGAACCTTTGTTGCCTGTTGTTTAGTGTCTTAAGACATTTGCCTCATATATGTTGTGTGTTGCTCTTTAGAGTGGAAGGCAAGTTCAATACCAGTGACTCTAAACATGAAATGATGGGAAATCTAGTGTTCAGATTCCCTGTATAAATGTCTAAGGCCATAGAATGTCAATTTTATTTTAGACTTTTGAAACAATCTGATTATTTTAAATACTATAATGCTTTGTATCGTGTAAGTATATTTTATATTTGCAAATGAGTATTATTCCACCCCCTTTATCCCTTTTCTGAAGTCCCAATATTTCTAGGTTGTATTAACATTCACATCACCTCAAGGCTCTGGGGAAATTTTTAGAGATGATGACTGAAGCAGAATTTGAGTTGCAATGCTAACAGCACCACCAATAATAGTATCATCAAAACATTTATCAAGAATCTACTCTATTTTGGACATACTGTAAAAGTTGGGGTATCAAATACCTGATAAGGGATAATCCCTCTTCTAATGCTTACAGTTTATTAGGGGAGAGAGAAAATACATATTATAAGATATATGATAATGCAGGTCACCCAACGTTAAATATTTTTTGAGTGAGTAGTGAAACATTAAGTGGTCATAAAGAAGGTCGTATGGATTTCATGGGAAGAGATTGAATAGATAAAAGAGGTGTGAAGCACCCCTCATAGGGACTAGGCAATAAAATAAATGAGTATAGTGAGAAACTTTTAAGATAAAAGAGGCAATACCAAACACTTGTAATAAATAGTAACTAATTTTCACCTTCATAATTACAAGAAAATAGGGGACAGTTGTGACTGGAATGTACTGGAGTGTAAATTACCTTATAAAAGAGGAACCACTACTTAGCTTCTGCTGCTTATTGTCTAAAATAATGCCAACCCACATGTTGCCAGACATCCCCAGTTTTTCAAAAAGTTTAGAAATCTAAATTTTTTGTGCAAAATCTCCCAATTTTTAAATGTCAGAACCAGTAAAATATTTTATCACCATAGAGGCGACAGAACTCATGTCTGAGAATGAATTTGGCATTCAGGGTATCAGTCTGTGACCTCAAAGTTCACACATTCTGTAAGATGGATTAAGTCTGTGGCAGGAAAATTTGTCTTAAACATGTTCTGTACTAGAAATAATGACTTAATGGCTTAGCACAGTCAGCTATGCTACTTCCCTGTAGCATTTGATGCTTGCTGTTACAACTTCATAAGCATAAAATAATGGAAACACCTCTATATCCTTTAGAAAACAGATGCACTTGAGTTTTATTTAGAAATTCATGACTAAAAGTTGTAAACAGAATCATTATTTTTATGTACTTAGTGTTTGGATTCAGGGCTCTTTAGGTTTGTAAAATTAACATATTTTAAAAGGGAGAAAAAAGCTCCCTTGCAAATACCAGCTCAGTGTGGCACAACAGATTGCAATGTCTCCACAGGGGCTGCAAGCTCATCGCTGAGCATCATACCCAAATATTTTACCAATTTAAAATGCATGTTATTTACCAGCTAGATCTTAATATCTTTGGTAAGCCATCAAATCTACAGTCTCAATATCTGTTGCAACATTTTTAAAGTGCATATTGTGCTCAGATAACCTAATAGAGAATAAATTCTTTAACATCAGTAATGCCCTAGAAAATAGATGTTCTGTTTGAACTGCCTTACTGCTTAGTTTAGACTTGAGTGTATATATCATTTGAGATTCAAGTTGGCTTCCTTTTACCAAAGCACAATTTCAACTGTAAAAAAGAAAAAGAAAAAAAAAAGAAGAGAGTGAGAAAATAGTTTCTTACATATCTAGAAGAATATTTAAAGCAACATTTTGATTATTAGTGAAGTGTAAATGAATTGAAACGACGTGAATATTGCTTCCTTCAAAAAATATGGATTTAAAATAAATACAGGGCAAGATTAAACAGAGAAGTGAAGTGTTCCTGCTGAAGCTGAACTATCTGAGGACTGCTGAAGTCCTATCCCTAAGTGAATGCAGCCATTATTCCAGGACAGTTCTCTTTTGTGTGTGCATCTGTGTGTGTGTCTGCATACATATGTACCTCTTTGCCTGTGTGTGTGCATGTGTGTGTTTCTGCGTGTGTGTATTTCATGCAGCAGTTTATCTAGTAAATGAGCTAAATTAATTTTGTTAACTGTTTTAGGTAACATCTCTGCAGTTGTTAACATTTTACCAGGTGCTGGCTTTGACTTCATTTCCATTGAGCTTAGAAACTAGATATAAGTAATATAAGTAATTAGTGTAACTTTGACCTCCAATTCTATCATTGTAGCCTTTTGAAACTTAATCTCTTCTTAATTGTATCTTGTTTAGTCAAAGTCCTAAATGGCTAATCTTGTTGTCAGTTAATTTCTTTTCAGATAATTCACAAAATCATTTAATTGAAATCTCTTTTTTGTTTTATTTTCTTTTTTGTTTCATTCTCCTGATCTTTTTTCCTTTTGTATCTTTTTCTTCATTTACAAGGGTTTTTTGGAGAAAAATAGAATAAAGTTAAGATTACATTTAAATAGAAAAGGTAATGAGTCTCAATAATTTGGTTTAATATAAAACACTTCCTTTTGTACAAAGAAACCTCAAACTTCTTTATTGTTTAAAATCAAAGTATATGAGTCATCTCTTTTTGAATGTGAAATCAGGTGAACAGTCCATTCATTGTGTCATTGGTTTAATTTCTCTAATTATGAGTACAACTAGAGACAATCTATGTAACTAAATCTTGGGGGGGGGCACGGATTGAAATATATATATGCAATTAAACAGTATATAACAAATCTTCATTTCTCACTGATTTCTGTCAAATACTTCCTAAATGTGTTCTTTAAAATATTTGAGGAGAACAACGATAAATCTGAACTTGTTTGAAGGAAGTTCTATATATAGAAGTTAAATAAATTCTTTTTTGTTCCTTAGAATGCCCTTGACTGCTGGTTTGGATGGTTACTAATCTTATTTAAATGGAATTAAATATATCACAGTTGTAAGAAAGACAGTTCCATTAGTTAAAGCCCACAAGCCACTCTATATCTTAAATGATCTTGTTTTGATTTTATTCCTGCTTTGAAGTCTACTTGTTGCACTTTTGTGTGTAGTGTATCTTTTTTCCACAAATTCATATTTTTACCTTCTTTCCCATCTAAGAGTCAATGTCCTTGCCTTGCAAGAAGTTTTTCCTTTTACGTGATTTTGTTGGGGGTAAATAGACTGATTTGGGGGTATTCTCATATACCATATTCTAAGTCAGGAGAGTTTTCTGGCTCCAAATTTTCACAGTATCTAGAAATTCTGTTGAAGTTTATAAGCACAAATTTAAACTTAACTATTGATTTTATACCCTGATTTAAAAATTCTATGTCAGCGATATTTTACATATTGGGTCATTACATAAGAATCCATTTGTTTGACTTTGAATATTTAGAATGTCGTTTCCTGTAGTGATGATATACAGCATGGCTTTCAAATCATTTTTGCTGAAAGGTGGAGTTTCTTTGGAAGTATACTGAGAGCAGTGAGATTGGGATAGTGGGCAGGGCCCTGGACAAGCACAACTCATGAATAATTAAAATGCAATTTTACTTTTATCTTCCATTGTCTTGAAGCTTGGTTCAATGGGATAATCTTTCCTTGTCCCTAGATGGCAACTCTAGCTGATCTCACACCTTTTATGTTCTCTTCTAGATAACAAATAGCTAAGTCCTAATACTACTTTAAGTTGCAAACAGTGATTCAATACAATTTTTAGAATGTAAAATTTAAGATACTGAAGGAACCACTGATTTGGGTTTCAAAGATGGTTAAAGCTGAAGTTCTTAGTTGGTCTTGATGAAAATGAAACCTGAATCTTTCTCTCCTGGAGCATTCTTATAGTTTCTTCATAGGTTTTTTTTTTTTTTTTGCAGGGCCCTTGACTGGAGGGCTGACACTTATTCAGCTCTATTCCCTGTGTTATCTTTGCATTAATTTCTCAACTCTTGGTGTTTGGTGGTAGGCACCTAGGTTCTTTCTGCTCAGGTCTTCTGCTGTTTGACTCTTCGTATGGCCTCATCTCTTCCACAGGAAACTCACATGCCTACCTTGGACTAACTTAGAACTAGTCCCAATGCAGCAGCAGATTGATCCCAACATGGATCATACACTTCTGGCGCTATCATTGAGGACACTTAGTTACCTCCTGTCTTGTTCTCTAGATTTTCTTGTTTGAGAGTCAGATGCAAATTCTTAGCTGCTTTAGTTTTAAAAATGATAGTCAGATGTTAATTCCTGTGCCCCTCAAAATTTCAGAATACGCAAGGCCAAGATCTCTAAATCATTCCCCTGAAGCTTTCCTAGCTTACCTTAATGCGAAGGTGCATGATGTGCATCTCCCTTGAATCTTCCATATGGAGGGAGAATATAGGAAAAGCACTATGAAAGGTCTTTCTCTACAAAAATCCTCCATCTTCACTATCACTGACTCCGTGTATATTCAGGAATTTTGGAAAAGTTTCTGGTGACATTTGATCATAAATTTGTCTGGTGTGTGTGGTAGTCTGTCTCACACATATTTCATTACCGTTCTTTTACGTAACTTGAGTTTGTTTTAAAAAAGGCTTTTATAGTTTTCGAAAGTTTGCAAAGCAGTAATCAGATGGTATAGATTTAATTAAGAAATACAGGGGGAAAAACCCAGCAAGAAAAACTTAACTTTATAAAATTAGGAATTTAAAGATTTTCTTTTTGAAAATTAATTTTTCTATTCATTACCTTTAGAGAGGTGACCTAGAGTTCAAACAGTGGGTAAAACTAATGCCTTTATTGAAAGAAAATCTAGGAAAATTACCTTTCAAATGACCTATGGAAATAATCTTCATCTTCTTAAAATCAAGGAGAAATTCAAATCAGATTCTACACTCATGTTGAATATTAATATTCAGAATATTCTCTGTGATATGGAATATATTGTCTATTTAACGATTTGTATAAGGTAATTGTTCTTGTGCATGCTCCTTGTGAAATTAATTGAAATAATGGAAATCAGTACTATTTATATTTGAGTAAATGGTCATAGTTTCTGAGATAAGAATAATCTCAGAGATCATTTAGCTCAACACTTTCACTTTATAGGTAAATGTATAATGATAACAGTACTCATATTTGTATAGAACTTTGCAGAATATGGGAACCCAGAGAAGTTATCAGTCTTCTTCAAGGTTAAAGAGACCTGCATTAGAACCCACATTTTCAAATTCTCAGCTTACGTCTTTATAGTATTGCACAATGATTGGTATTTCATTTTCAGCTTGGGAAACTGAATGGTAAAACTGAAATGTTTATACTAAAAAAGTATAAAGTATATTTCTGTTCTAGACCTCTAAGGGGCAACTACAAAGATGCTGGTTATTAACATAATGAAAAATATCATGACAATTTCCTTTTAATTCCAGGAGCAAACCCAACCACATCTATATAGTGAAAAGAGAAGGCATATAATGTAATGGAGAATGTGTACACAGCTTTCTAAACTATTTAGGTGATAGGAATTTTCAGTTTTAAGATGAATAAATGCTTTTCTACCAAAGACGTAATAGAACATTTAGAAATAAACTTCTTTTCCTTAATTTTTAGTTTCTTATTTTCTGTCAACATTGTCATGAAAAATGAGTAATCAACATATTGATAATCAGAGAGTAGAAATACACAGATTTCTTTTACAACTTGTCTTCTTCGCTTATTTTGATTTTGATTACCTATGCAAGACAATGAAAATCATTCTGCATAAGCCAAGTTTTGATGTCACTGCTGCTCTTAATCTAGATTCTGAGTCAGACTTCTTAATAGGTGAAGAGAATAAAAATGAAACTTAAAATAGCTAGAGAGAAACACACTGTAAATACCTGGAGAATTAAAAAAATAAAGGGTTTATAGGCTACTTATGTGCAAATGAAGGCATTTAATTGTAATGTGTCTTCAGTGGTAAATGGGAAAAAAAGTCTTGAATAAATTTCCCATTATAAAATGAGAAATTGTCATGCTTTGCCCTTTTCATTTGTTCCTTGAGAAAGGTGACCTTATCTAAAAAAATTTATACCAGAAGGTTTGCTTTTATTCAGCCAATGAACTACAGTAACTTGGGAAATGGCACTATGTTGGATGGTATTAGAGGGCAGGAATGATAACACTTCTACATTATTAAATTAATAGTAGGATTTTTTTAAACTAATTTTATTCTCAATCAATTTTTCCTAGCAAATAATGAGTGACAGGTAAGAGAGGTCACAAGGGTTGCATAGGCTCAAGCATAAGCCTAGACAACATCTCAGTGTCCCGTAAAGGACCACAAGTCCCCAGGGTGGTAGGTCATTTTCAGATCAGAAATAAGCTTTTTGAGTTCAGGGTTAAGGACTCACTAACGTACCAGAAGCTGTCTTCTGAAGTGTCGGTATAGCCAATAGTGCTTTCTGGAGAAGAAACAATTCATTGAAGGTCCTGTCCGCTTTTAAGCCTGTAGCAGACAGGATGTAAAATTGGTATATTAGAGTAGCTAATGGGACATGTTTAGAGTGTCACAGCTACTCCTCCTGCCCACACACAAGAGAGTTCAGCACGGGCCAAAAGAGGGAAATTAAGTGTGACATGAGTAAGAGGCCGTTGGCAAACAATGGAAGAGTCACAGGCAAAAACATGATTACAAGAGAAAAACATTCTCTTTATTCTATGTTCCAGTATCACAATTAATTCCATATTCATATTTTCTATTATAGTTAGTATATTTATGTTGCTATGAAAATCGCTTTTGTCATTATCCATTTTTTTGCTATGATCCGCACTGAAAATGCACGGCGATTCCTTTTTACTCATGATATTAGACTGTGAGATACATTTACAGAAACAGTTCCAAAACCACCTTTTTTAAGAGAATCATTTTTCTTCTAAGAATACATATTGCAGATAATCTTTTTTTTTTTTTTTTGCGGTACACGGGCCTCTCACTGTTGTGGCCTCTCCCATTGCAGAGCACAGGCTACGGACGCGCAGGCTCAGTGGCCATGGCTCACGGGCCCAGCCGCTCCGCGGCATGTGGGATCTTCCCGGACCAGGGCACAAACCCGTGTCCCCTGCATCGGCAGGCGGACTCTCAACCACTGCGCCACCAGGGAAGCCCTTGCAGATAATCTTTAAATTCACTTTGAGTCCCTGGAATATAGGGACTGTGGAATATAATAAAAATCAATTGTTGAAAAAGAAATCAACTGCTATCAGCTTTCATAAAAGCTGTTCAGCTTAACCAAATAGAGGCTTTAGTTTTGCTTTAGGCTAAGGTTCATGTTGGATAGTGCAACACTTTTTTCTACCGCAGTAGTCTAGTTTCATGTACATGAACCCAAAGAGTGATATCTTTGAAGAGGTGGTATTAGTTTAAATAAAACCACAAAAACATTTTCTTGTGAGGAAAAAGGTTTGAATGGGCCTCACAAAACTAATATTAAGTTTTCTGTCATTTACCTCATTACTTTGGTAGATGACTTGCCCTGAACGCAGCGAAGCACAGAATCAGCAACCTGGGTCTTTGCTATTTTTGCAGGGCTGCAGATACACATTTCATACAATTTATACAGAAATTATGTATGTTTAGTACACTTCCTTAGAATATCTGTGAACTGGACTAGAAATTATGCCTTTATTATGATTCTTCAAGATGTTGCTATTTCAAAGTGTGAGTGGAAACAATAGTTATTAATAAGCAAAACCAGAAAACCAGCAAATACTAAAGAGTCATTGTTTATACATTATGCATGCTATTTGCCTGTGTGCACAAAAATCGGCACAAAATTTATTCTTCCTTTGAAAATTCTGGAAAAAATCATGAGGTAATGTTTATTACTTTGGAAATCAACTCAAAATTTGTAATCATATGTAAATCAATAATAAGTTTCATTTTTCAAATCAGAAATAGGTTTGTACTCCTCCTTGAGAACATACTAAATGTTTCCTTTATAAATAAAGGATGGGGATGTTTACTTCAAATGGCCCTTTAAGACATTTTTAGGGCCTTCATGTATTTCCTAAACTCTCATTTATGAGCCATAATCCTGAGTGTCATGTAGGTTCTGAAGTACTTGAATGGAGTAACTCAGTATAATAGGGTGAGCCTGACCCATGGCTATGGTGTTTCTCTTTAGCTTGCTTTAACTCTATGGCATGTATTACTGTGTTATCTCAACATTTGTCTATGTAAGTATTGTTAATTGGCTCATTGATGAAGTCATGTGATGACTTGTCCCCACAAATGAAACAAAAAACCCCAACTTCCCATTTCTAGACTTTAAATCCATATATCCTTTAGAGATAGTGCTGAGAAATCAGGAAGTTATTGGTCTATGGAGGTCTAAAGCTAAGAACTCACTTCCTTATGTAATGGGCGTGGTTAGCAGATAACTAACCACAAACTAACAGGTACACAATCAGCAGCATGATGGCTTTTTTAAAAAAACATCTTTATTGGAGTATAATTGCTTTACAATGATGTGTTAGTTTCTGCTGTATAACAAAGTGAATGAGCTATACATACACATATATTCCCATTTCTCCTCCCTCTTGCGACTCTCTCCCACCCTCCCTATCCCACCCCTCTAGGTGGTCACAAAGCACTGAGCTGATCTCTCTGTGCCATGCAGCTTCTTCTCACTAGCTATGGCTTTTTAAAAGTTAGCTCAAGTTACCTTTTATTGATCCAGTGTAGAATGATATTGTGCATATACCATGTATCTGCAGTACTGTGATTTATTAAAAATATTTATTTGGTCATTCAGATGACCAAAGTGTATTTCTCATATATTTTTGGTCTTCATCCACAGTGCCTGGCTCACAGCTCCCCAAATCCCTGTAATTTCCTAAGGGTTGAGAGTGATAAAGTTATCTTGTGTTATGTTAAACAGGCAACTTTGGGAAAGCACCTAAGAATGCAAGCTGTTTGCAAATGGAGCCAATAAGGTGATAGAGGATTGGAACTTTCCTTCCCACCCCCTGACCTTTGAGAAGGGGAGAGGGCACCCCTCTGCCACCCCCCTCAGGCCGAATAAATCGCCAACAGCCAATGATTTAATCAATCGCGTCTTTGTAATGAAGCCTTCATAAAACCCCAAAAGGATGGTTTGGAGAGCTTCTGGATTGGTGAACACTTCGCGACCGGGGAGAGTCAGGAGTCTAGAGAGGGCTTTGGAAGCTCTGAGCCCTTTCCCTATAGCTTACCCTGTGCGTCTCTTCCACCTGCCTGTTTCTGAGTTTTTGGTAATCTATTGAGTAAAATGCTTCTCTGAGTTCTGTGAGCCACTCTAATAATTAAGCAAACTCGAGGAGAAGATCTTGAGACCCTCCGATCTATAGTCAGTTGGTCAGAAGTACAGGTGACAACCTAGACTTGGAATTGGCATCCTGAGTAGGAGGGGGTCATTGGAACCTCCATTCTATAGCTGGTAGGTTAGAAGCATGGGTTAACAGCTTTTTGGGCTCGCAGCTTGTGTCTGAAGTGGTGGTGGGGGTCAGGGGAGTCTTGTAGGACTGAGCCCTTAACCTGTGAAATCTGATGCTGTCTTTAGGTAGGTAGTGTTAGAATGAACACTCTGCCGGTGTCTGAGAATCGATTGTTGGTGTCGGTGGGGGGACCCCCCAGCCCCACATGGGAAATTGACTCTCAGAACACCCAAAATAGATGCTGAAGTTGGTTTCCGTGGTTTAGCATTTATTCTGGAAGAAATTTTATACCAGGTGAGGTGATTTGCTGAAATTTCAGTTGCTGTTTATTCTGGTTATTCCATGAAACCAGGACTATACTTCTGGTTCCATGTAGGCACCAATTTACTGGACATCATTTTGTGCCCATATTGTCTTTGGACTAATTCTCTATAGGCACTGCTGGTCGGGAACTCACAGGGTACTAGCACATGGAAGTGGATCAGTGCACGTTCATAGTGGCTGGATTAATACCATTAGTGAATATCATCAGTGCACTTAGGGGGCAATAGTACTTACTCCCATGAGTCTCCAGTGTTATGAAACTGTTTTTATGATTGGAACCATTGAAGATAACCCAAACTCCAGGTGTTAGATCTCTGACTTAAAAGTAGGTACCATTTATTGAGCTCCTCTTGTCTTAAGTTCTTTTGAGACACTGAGGCTGTAGCAGTATAACTGTAGGTTTATATGAATTTGAGAATTTATGATATTTTTGATTTCTTTAAATAATTTTGCTGAAAACCCTTTTCAGCAAACTGTATATGTTCTATGAAAGTCTTGAAATCTTCTCAAGCAATATTTTTGCTGACCCACATCAGGGAAAAAAACCCTCTTAAGCTCCATGCACTCTGATCTCCGAAAAAAAAATAGAGAAATTATTTTTTTAAAAAGCTATAAAAATCCATCTGTAAAGGTTTAAAACTAAACAAACAGAAAACTACAAATCTAAAAGCAAAAATCAGACCACACAAGTCATCCAGAACTAACCCTAGGGCTTTGAGCAGGGCTAAAGCAACCCATGGAACCAATAAATTATATATGCATCTGAAAATCTGGGTCAAGAGCTAACAAAATTTACTTTATTCTTAGACTGGTTAATAAGCATGCCTTACTTGTCTTCCTTAAGCATGTCTGTGTTATTCAGAGCTTCATTAGGAGCTCCTCAATGTTGCTTAGACAATTTTTGCCATGCAATTTGACCCCATAGGAAGTCATGTTGTCGAAGTGATGGTTCCCGATCCCGGGCTATCATATCTTACAATGAATTCCAAGGTATCCACATTCAGGTACAATAACTAGCATGGAGATGGCTGTAAGAAATGCTGGAACATCTGATGTAGGGCTAGTGGGGTGGGAGGGAGAGTAGGGACCATCTATTGAGATGTTTTCAAGTGAGAATTGTGCAAGTTCTAAATTAAGGCTTAGTTTAAGCAGGTATTGCTGACTCAGGCTCTGCTTACTTGGTGGTCTTGTCAGTCAAATACAAGAAGTAACACAGGCTTCACTGCTGTAGATCTAGGCAAATGGTCTTTTGGAGCAAGGGCCAACGTGATTTGCTTTCTACAAGAGGAACAATGCAGAAATGACAGAGGAATTAGTGAGGTTAAACTTGGGGTTTATAGGGGGGCTCTATATAAAGTGTTGATAGGAACTGAATGGCTAAGCAGGAGTCTTTTCCAGAAGTTCAGTCATTACTGTGGCAACACATGGATACCAGAAGTCCAGGAGGCAAGCTTCTGTGTTGGATAGGATTGTGGATTCTGGGGTTAAGTCACTAGAGTTCAAATGCAAGTTCTCAACTCATGGTACAACTTTAGGCAAGTTATGTAACTCTGTGAGCTGCAGTTCCTTATCTTTAAAATAGGAATTATTAAAGTATGTAAATAAGTGAAAGTGCTTATAGCAGCAAATAAACAATCAAATAATATTATTTAAATACTGCTTTGGTAAAATTGTTTTTGCATGTGGTTTAGGCTGGAAGTATAGGGCTTCAGTGATTATAGTTGAAGAGGTCATGAGAAATCTAGTGATCTTGGAGATCTAGCACCACTTTGGAGTTTCCCACTTACAAATGAGCAGACAATAAACAGCTAGGATGAGATGACAGCCACGAACATCTCTCTCTAAATCTTCTTCTCCACCTAAGCATAAATGTGTTCTACGCTCTCACTGTCCTCTCACGGACACTTCAACTCCTCTCTTTTCATGTTTTCCTTGTTCTAGTTTCATCACATTTATTTCTGTCAATTTAAGTTCCTTTCATTATGCTCCTCCTCATTTCCTCAGCAAGTCCTGTTGTATGTAAATGTGTGTGAGTATGGATGTGTTAATAATGAAAAGAAAGAACACATTTTTTTATTAATAAGATTTTTTTAGAGCAGTTGTAGGTTTATGGAAAAATCCAAAAAGTGTAGAGAATCTATATTCTTTTTCTGTTGTTGTTGGCCACACCATGCAGCTTGTGGGATCTTAGTTCCCCGACCAGGGATTGAACCTGGACCCACGGCAGTGAAAGCACCTAGTCCTAACCACTGAACCACCAGGGAATTCCCCCATATATTCTTTAATCCTTCCCCTCACCCACCATTTTTCCTATTATTTACATCTTGTATTAATAAGGTACATAGGTTAAAACTAAGGAGTCAATACTGTTACGTTATTATTAACTAAAGTCCATAGTTTGTCAGTCAAACTACATTGTTTGTATTGTATATTTTATGGCTTTTGACAAGGTATAATGACATGTATCTAAATACCATTAGAGTATCATATAGAACTCTAGGTTCACTGGCCTAAACTTCTCCTGTCATCCACCTGTTCATCCTTTCCTCCCTCATAACTCCTGTCAACTACTGATCTTTTTACTGTCTCCATGGTTTTACTTTTTCCAAAATGTCACGTAGCTGGAATCATACGGTATGTAGCCTTTTCATAGTTGTTTCCTTCACTTACCAACATGCATTTAAAGTTCTTCTATGTCTTTTTTGTGGCATGATAGCTCACTTTTTATCACAGCATTGTATAGATATACCACAGTTTATTTGTGCAGCTACTGAAGGATATCTTAATTGCTTCCAAGTTTTGACATTTATGAATAAGGCTGCTATAAACATTCATGTGCAGGTTTTTGTGTGGACCTGAGTTTCACTCATTTGAGTAAATGGAAAAAAGAGCTATTGCTGCATCATAGGATAAGAATATGTTTAGTTTTGTAAGAAATTACCAAATTGTCTTCCAAAGTGGTTTCAGTCCCACCAGCAGTGAATGAGAATCCCTGTTACTCCACATCCTCACCAGCATTTGGTATTGTCACTGTTGGTGGATCCTTTTAAAGGATCTACTTTCTTGAAGTTTTCGTGGGTGCGGTGCTAGTAGCTGTAACAAAAAGACCTGAAACATTCAGTGACTTAATTTTTATCTCTCTCTCATGTGATCATCTATTGCGATATGACAGGTGACACTGCTGTCCTCAGTCATTCAGGGACCCAGACTGAGAGTGGCTCTGCTATCTTCAGTGGATCTTCTTCCAAGGTCACTCTTCTCATGTACATTCCAGGCAGCAGAAGGGGGAGAAGTATGCTAAGGAGGCACAACCACTTTTTAAATGTTTCAGCCTAGAAGTGGTATGAACCGATTCTGCACCATTCCCATGATGAAAACTAGTCATGTGACTATTCCTAGCTGCAAGGTCAACTGGATAACATAGTCCCTGTCTGGCCAGTGGCTCCCAGGCAACAACTTGATTAGTGTGGAAGGTCAGAGCAGATTTTGGAGGATATGTAGTGATCCTCCACACATTTGCTGGAACAGTTCATTGTATCAGTTGTGAACAAATGAATTTTATAATTCCCTCATTTCAGGTACTAATGGCAGTTCAGTTAAGAAAGAAAAACGGCAAGGATTTCCTGGAGTCGGTGATAATTGGGCATAACTCTGCCCAAGACATAGTGTGATCATTGGCTTTTAACATTAGACTTTATCAGGAATACTTTTCCCAGTGCTTGAATAAGATGTTTGGGTATCCCATTTTCATATCTTCCAGAAAGCAGTGGTTCTGAGGAGTAGAAAGCTCTTCTAACTTAATTGGAAAATTAAAAAAACAAACAATATATTTTCAGCATATTGGTTCTGGTTGGGGAAGAGGGGGGCATCAAGAAAATAATTACAGATTTCTAAATCCAGTCATCTCTGTGTAGTGTACTCCTGTTGCTATTCCCCTCCTTATGCACACAGTAATTTAGGTTTTGTTTTGACAAGAACATAGAGCTATTCATAAACTGAGAGGCAATATTTAGAGATTTAGTGAGTATCTTGTCAGAAATAAATAATAAGTGCCCTAAAGTTTTGAAAGCATGGTTTAGACATTAGTTGACTAGAACCATGGAGACTATTTATTACAAATAAAGCTTAAATCAATTCAAGCCTTTAAAAGGTAATCCAAATATGTATTTGACAGGCCCTCCAACTCTGTTTGGCTTAAGATTAAATAAAAAAACCAATAGTTATTTAACCACACCAGTAAATTAGCAGGTTTCAATTAGCAATTTTATTGTCAATCTACCCTTTCTTTCTCACATAAAATGTTCTCAGTTGATATATTTCCAAATTCCTGTTTGGAAGCAAAGAAGCAAGGAAGGAAGGAAGGTGGGAAGGAAGGGTCAGGTCAGAGGGAGGGAGGGAGGGAGGAAGGAAGAGATAGCTTTAAACGAGATGCATGAGTTTTAAAATAGCAAGAAAACACTTGTTACTTGTCACCAATGTAATAATTGTTCATCAACATGCTAGCAGTTCTCCAGAAGCAGAAAACTATAGGCAGATGCCGTGTGTTCAATTTACAGTCTGCAGTTGGTTTGTGCCAAAACTCCAAAAAAATTTAAAAGTCTAGTGTTTTGAGACCCCTCTCTCCTTTAGGATCATTGGGCTGAAATTCAGTCAGTTTGAATTGAGTGATGCTGCCTTTCACTGGGAAGATACCATGAGTAAACACTTGAAAAAATTTTTTTAAATCACAATTATTTCTGGCTGCCAGACTATCTTTTATCTTTTTCTCATGAATAAAAACAGTTTCTGAAATGAACCACTGTACGATTCTGCAGACCAAATCTATGAACCAAGACACTCGCAAAATTTAATCTGTACACCAGTTTTTGAGCAGTCAGTCATTAATGTTAAATAAGCAAATGTCCATATATTTTAAAAAGACAGGTGTCCTAGTCAGATGTTTTACACTACACTTCTTTTAGGATCTAAGAGATTTTAAAACACTCTCAGTAATTATTTTCTCAGAGAGAAACCATTTATTTCAACCTGTGAGAGACAATCAAAATAAATATGTTTTGAGCATGCATTTATTCTAGAGCTATATCTGGTTCTTGAAAGCAGAGATGTTGGCAGCACTGCTTTCTGTTATTATGGCTATGTCTCTATTACTGGTCCCTTTGAGGGGTTACTCAACTTTTTTTTTTTAATTGAAGTATAGTTACAATATTATGTTAATTTCAAGTGTGTAGCATAGTGATTCAATATTTTTATAGATTCTACTCTTTTTAAAGTTATTATCAAATATTGGCTATATTCCCTGTGCTGTATAATATATCCTTGTAGCTTATGCATTTTATATATAGTTTGTACCTTTTAATCCCCTAACCATGTCTTGTCCCTTCCCTTTTCCTTCTCTTCACTGGTAACCACTAGTTTGTTCTCTATATCTGTGAGTCTGTTTCTGTTTTGTTATATTCATTTTTGGGTTTTATTTTTTAGATTCTACATGTAAGCAATGACATATGGTATTTGTCTTTTCTCTGTCTGACTTATTTCACTAAGCATAGTATCCTCCAGTTCCATACATGTTGTTGCAAATGACAATATTTCATTCTTTTTTATGACTGAGTAATATTCCATTGTATGTATATATATCTATATATCTATCTATATATATAGATAGATATATAGATATCACATCTTCTTTATTCATTTATCTGTTGATGGACACTTAGGTTGCTCTGTATCTTGGCTATAGTAATTAACACAACTATGAAAGTTGAGGTGCATGAATCTTTTCAAATTAGTGTTTTCCTTTTATTCCAATATATGCCTAGGAGTGGAACTGTTAATTTCAAATGGTAGTTGTTTTTTGAGCATGTTCCATACTGTTTTTGACAGTTGCTGCACCAATTTACATTCCGACCAGCAGTGTACAAGGATTCTCTTTCTTCCATATCCTTGCCATCATTTGTTATTTGTGGTCTTTTTGATGATAGCCATTCTGACAGATGTGTACTGATATCTCATTGTGGTTTTGATTTATGTTACCCTGATGATTAAGGATGGTAGGCATCTTTTCATGTGCCTTTTGGCCATCCATATGTCTTATTTGCAAAAATCTCTATTCAGGTCTTCTGGAGGTCTACTCAACTTTAAGACTATATCAAAATGTGTGGAGAAGGAACACAGCAGCATGATTTACAACATAGTGCTTCACTGTGGGTTTCACAGTGAAGGTTTCACATCATCTTGTTTTCTAATTTTTCCTCCGTGTACCTCTTGGCAGGTTCATTCTCACTGTCTTTCCTATTAGAAACAACATGGCAGATCTGAGATATTTCAGGAGCATGGCATTTTTATTTTTACAGTGCAAACTAAAGAGAACTCTCCTTAAATGAGGTCAGTTTGAAATTGGCCAACTTGTTTTATGAAGCCGCTTCTGAGTAACCAACGTTTGAGTGTTAAGACTGTTTTTTCTCCTTTAGTTCACATAGTGGATCCATGTGAACTAAAGTTTATTCCAATAATCTTTGTTCTGTTGACTCCAGTATTCTCCTCTGTAGTTCAGGAGGTAATAAAGTTCATGTTTATGGGATCACAGCATCTCAGAGATGGCATCTATCATAAGAGCTATGAGAAGAGTCCTTGTCTTTTTAAAAAATAACAACAACTCAGCTATAAGCTAGTTTAACTGCTTTCTTTTCAGAAAAAATGGTGTTTAAACTTATTGGTATGTGTTTGAAAATTTCACGAGACAATTATTTTTAGTGTTGTGGTTCAAATTTTGTGAGAAATGCATTCATCAAGAAGGCAAATCAAAGTACAGTCTTTCCAGTTACTTACAAAATAATGATCTAGAATTAATCTTCCTACATGGTATATAATATCCTTATTAAAAGGTTAATTAGTAGCTCCCCATACATTGGAGGGTGATACTTGAGGATCACTTCCAGCCTAAATTGTAATCATTCTCTGTTTATCAATATAATAATGGGAGATGGAAAACTTCAGCAACTTGATGTTTCTTCAGTAACTCTAGTAATTTACAAGCAAGAGTAAAGAGCTGTACCTTACAGTGATACATCTTTTGTACATTACCTCATGCACTCGTTAAATACCCGTTAATTAAACCAGAGAGAATAAGGTATTTTAGGTTCTTTTTATCATTTTGCCTAATTATATTTCATGTTTACACATAAAATGGAGGTAAAAATAATGCATTAAAAGTGTTTAGCCTTTTAGACTTCTCCAAAACATTTTCACAAAAAACTTAGAATTTGATCTTCACAATAACCCTATGGGGAAGCATGTATTAATAGGCCTAGCCCCTTTGATTACAAATGAGACAACTGGGGCTCACAGGAATTGTGTGACAAGTGTTAGTTACGAAGGCAGTAAGTGGCAGAGCAGAAATTGAATCTAGATCTTGTGATTAAACTTACATGTCTTATTAACATCCTATTAAAAACAAATAAAACTTATCTCTATGACTGAGTCAAACTCTGGCCTTTTTCCTTTACCCCCCTAAGTTGTCTGAGTAATCTATATGTAAGGCCTGTTTCCTCATATCCTGCTGACTCTTGAACCTTTTTACAATTTGTTTTCCTTATTGTACTGTTTTCTTCATGGTTATCACTGATTTTCCTATTTCATTCTTTATCCATTTTGCACATCTTCCTTCCTTCCTTCCTTCCTTCCTCCCACCCTCCCTCCCTTCTTTCCTCCCTCCCTCTCTCTCTCCCTCTCTCTCTCTCTCCCTCTCTCCCTTCTTTCCTCCCTCCCTCCCTCTCTCCCTCTCTTCCTTCCTTCCTTTCTTCCTTCCATCCTCCCTTGTTTTCCAAAACAATGTACTCTTCTGTTTTTTGTCTCTCTCAGACTCCTTCTCAGATTCCTTCACTAGCCATCCTAGAAAAAAAATAATTAATATCTACCAGAGAGTAGTCCTTCGTAGGGCAACTGCCATGTGCCTGGTGTCCCCAGGAGTACCTTTAGTCTACAGAATTTGCCAAAAAGACTCACAGGAATCAGCAAAGATGTTATACTCATGGTTATAGTGTATTACACATAAAGATTACAGTGTAAAATCAGCAAAGGGAAAAGGCACAAGGAGAAACAAGGCACACTTTTCCAGATGTTCCCTCCCAGTGGAGTTGCATGGGATGGGGACTGGCTTCATTCTCCCAACAGTAATATGTGATAACACATGCAAATTGTTACCAGTTAGGACGTTCACTCAAGTCTTGATGGCCTGGGTTTTTATTGAGGGTCATTCCCATAGGCATACAGCAACATCCATGTTTCTAACCTCAGCTACTCAGACTCCAGACCCGCAGAGTAAAAGTAGGTGCTTGTCATTACATCACATGGTTATCATAAGCTATATGATTAAGCGGGTACTTCATGGCCCAAGGTCTCAGATATACAAAAACACTTATATTAGACAGAATATTCAAAGGTCATTTCCCAGGAGCCGGTAAAGGGCCAGTCATGAATACAAGCCCTTTTTTGGAAGGTGTTGAGTTTGAAGAACTCAGCCTGCTGAATTAACCCCTTACTGCACATACCCTACTCACAGGCACTTCTGTCTTATGCTTCAGCCCTGATAATTTCTGATGGGACCGAGGCTGACCACACCTATCCTAAAGGTAGGTTACTTATGAGGTAATTTGGAATATATAGAGAGATAAAAAACATAGGATAGTCATCAGAGAGATCAGACTTAGCAACATATTTTTTGTGTCCCCTTGGGCAAATTAGAATCCTTGAAAAACACACATACTCAATAAATGTTAGTTCTTGGACCTCTCTTAAAATTCTCACATTCTCAGATATGAGTTTCACCTTTCTGTAGTCATGATAGTGACCCTTGCTGTGTCTTTCCTTGTAACTGCTTCATGATTGATCTTTTTGACTCCAAACTGAACAGCTGTGTGCACAGCACTTTCCTCCCACCTGGCCTGCTGCTGTAGCTCTAAATCATCCTTTATATAGCTGAACAAATTCCTTTGTTAAAAGGCATCTTTGATCATTCTACTCTTCTTGTCAAAACGCTTTTATGGTTCCCAGTTGCTCACAGATGAAAATTCACTCTATTTAGCCTGGCAGTCAATCTTCTCCTCAATTTGTTTCTAACCTACATTTCAAGATTTGTCTTTCTTTACTTTGCTTATGATGCATATTTTATTTGAAATTATTTTAAAGTTTGTACATAGAAAAAATGTTATGGTTTCTGGGTTTTGGAGTTTTGTTTTTACTGTTTACTCGTTTGCTTTTTTGGTCTTATGTACAAAAGTGCTTTCCAATCAAGATCATAAAAATGCTCTCCACTTTTTAAAAATTGTATTATAGTTTTAAATTTATATTATGATTCTGCTACTATAATATACCTGGAATTTATTTTGTTTTTTGTTGTTTTATATTTTAACATCTTTATTGGAGTGTAACTGTTTTACAATAGTGTGTTAGTTTCTGCTTTATAACAAAGTGAATCAGCTATACATATACATATATCCCCATATCTCTTCCCTCTTGCATCTCCCTACCTCCCACCCTCCCTATCCCACCCATCTAGGTGGTTACAAAGCACCGAGCTGATCTCCCTGTGCTATATAATTTGTTTTGGGTCATGGTTTATGAAAGGCATGTGATTTTGTTTTCTCCAAATTTTACCAAAAGTCTTTATTGAAACTCTACTTCACTAAGTTGCAATGCTATAGGTGTCATAAAATTAGTTTTCATGAATACACGAGTTTGCTTCTTGACCTTTCATTGTTTTCCGTCAATATATTTACACATTTTTAACAACAAAATCATGCTTAAAATTTCATGAATTTTACATTTATTGATATCTTTCATCTCATGTACCATGTAATTGTCTTTTTAAAAATATTTTTAGCTCTTCTGTCACACATTTTCCCCCATATATGTTTAAAATAAGCTTAGCCTAGTAAGTTAAACTTTATTGAAATTTTAATAGGGATTACCTGAGTATCATGGATTATTTTATAAAGAATGGGCATTTTAACATATCTTGTCTTTCCATTAAAAAAAACAGTGTGCCTCCCCACCACTTTTTTTTTTCTGATGTGCTTTTAGTTTACCTTGTTGCAGTTGTTTCAATTATAGCTTTATTATTCCTAATATATTTTTATCTTTCTACTTTTATATTATTTTTTATTCTTTGATATTGTACTGCTCCATTTTTTCTTTCTTTTTTTTCTTACCACTCCATGAAGCTTGTGGGATGTTGGTTCTCAGGCTAGAGGTTGGGCCTGAGCTCCTGTGGTGGGAGCTCTGAGTCCAAACTGCTGGACTAACAGAGAACCTCAGACCCCAGGGAATATTAATTGGAGTGAGGCCTACCAGAGGTCCTCATCTCAGCACCAAGACCCAGCTCTGTCCAACTGACTGCAAACTCCAGTGCTGGACATCTCAGGCCAAACAACCAGTAAGACAGGAATACAGCACCACACATCAAAAAAAAAAAAAAAAAAAAAAAAAAGAAATGACAAAAAATATGTTACAGATGAAGGAGCAAGATAAAAACCCACAAGACCAAATAAATGAAGATGAAATAGGCAAACTACCTGGAAAAGAACCAGAGTAATGATAGTAAATATGATACAAAATCTCAGAAACAGAATGGAGAAAATACAAGAAACATTTAACAAGGATCTAGAAGAACTAAA
Source organism: Mesoplodon densirostris (assembly GCF_025265405.1). NCBI lineage: Eukaryota > Metazoa > Chordata > Mammalia > Artiodactyla > Ziphiidae > Mesoplodon > Mesoplodon densirostris. Next base: position 98,974,999 of record NC_082663.1, on the reverse strand, counting down.
GAGCAAACAAACAGTGATGAACAACACAGTTACTGAAATTAAAAATACTCTAGAAAGAATCAATAGCAGAATAACTGAGGCAGAAGAACGGATAAGTGATCTGGAAGATAAAAAGGTGCAAACACCTGCCAGGGAGCAGAATAAAGAAAAAAAAATGAAAAGAATTGAGGACAGTCTCAGAGACCTCTGAGACAATAATAAACACACCAACATTTGAATTATAGGGGTCCCAGAAGAAGAAGAGAAAACGAAAGGGCCTGAGAAAATATTCAAAGAGATTATAGTCAGACACTTTGCTAACATGGGTAAAGAAACAGTCAATCAAGTCCAGGAAGTGCAGAGAGTCCCATACAGGATAAACCCAAAGAGAAACATGCCAAGACATACATTAATCAAACTATCAAAGATTAAATACAAAGAAAAAATATTAAAAGCAGCAAGGGAAAAGCAAAAAATAACATATAAGGGAATCCCCATAAGGTTCACAGCTGATCTTTCAGCAAAAAATCTGCAAGCCAGAAGGGAGAGGCAGGACATATTTAAAGTGATGAAAGGGAAAATCCTACAACCAAGGTTACTCTTCCCAGCAAGGATCTCATTCCAATTTGACAGAGAAATTAAAACCTTTACAGACAAGCAAAAGCTAAGATAATTCAGCACCACCAAACCACCTTTAGAACACATGCTAAAGGAACTTCTCTAGGCAGGAAACACAAGAGAAGGAAAAGACCTAAAAAAACAAACCCAAAACAATTCAGAAAATGGTAATAGGAACATATATATCAATAATTACCTTAAATGTAAATGGATGAAATGGTTCAACCAAAAGTAATACACTGGCTGAATGGATACAAAAACAAGACCCGTATATATGCTGTCTACAAGAGACACACTTCAGACCTAGGGACACATACAGACTGAAAGTGAGGGGATGGAAAAAGATATTCCATGCAAATGGAAATCAAAAGAAAGCTGGAGTATGGAGTAGCAATTCTAATATCGGACAAAATAGACTTAAAAATAAACACTATTACAAGAGACAGAGAATGGCACTACATAATGACCAGGGATCAATCCAAGAAAAAGATATAACAATTGTAAATATTTACACACCCCACATAGGAGCACCTCAATACATAAGGCATATGCTAATAGCCGTAAAAGGAGAAATCGACGGTAACACAATGATGGTAGAGGACTTTAACACCCCATTTTCAACAATGGACAGATCATCCAAAATGAAAATAAATAAGGAAACAAGCTTTAAATGACACATTAAACAAGATAGAGTTAATTGATATCTATAGGACATTCCTTCCAAAAAGAACAGAATACACTTTCTTCTCAAGTGCTCATGGAACATTCTCCAGGATACATCATATCTTGGGTCACAAATCAAGCCTTGGTAAATTTAAGAAAATTGAAATCGTATCAAGTATCTTTTCTGACCACAACACTATGAGACTAGATATCAATTACAGGAAAAAATCTGTAAAAAATACAAACACATGGAGGCTAGACAATGCAATACTAAATAACCAAGAGATCACTGAAGAAATCAAAGAGGAAATCAAACATTACCTAGAAACAAATGACAATGAAAACACAATGACCCAAAACCTATGGGATGCAGCAAAAGCAATTCTAAGAGGGAAGTTGATAGCAATACGATCCTACCTCAAGACACAAGAAACATCTCAAATAAACAACCTAATCTTACAACTAAAGCAATTAGAGAAAGAAGAACAAAAAACCCAAAGTTAGCAGAAGGAAAGAAATCATAAAGATCAGATCAGAAATAAATGAAAAAGAAACGAAGGAAATGATAGCAAAGTTCAATAAAACTAAAAGCTGGTTCTTTGAGAAGATAAATGAAATTGATAAACCATTAGCCAGAGTCATCAAGAAAAAAAGGCAGAAGACTCAAATCAATAGAATTAGAAATGGAAAAGGAGAAGTAACAACTGACACTGCAGAAATACAAAAGATCATGAGAGATTACTACAAGCAACTCTATGCCAATAAAATGGACAACCTGGAAGAAATGGACAAATTCTTAGAAAAGCACAACCTTGTAAGACTGAACCAGGCAGAAATAGAAAATATAAACAAACCAATCCCAAGCCCTGAAATTGAAACTGATTAGAAATCTTCCAACAAACAAAAGTGCAGGACCTGGTGGCTTCACAGGCGAATTCTATCAAACATTTAGAGAAGAGCTAACACCTATCCTTCTCAAACTCTTCCAAAATATAGCAGAGGGAGGAACACTCCCAAACTCATTCTACGAGGCCACCATCACCCTGATACCAAAACCAGACAAAGATGTTACAAAAAAAGAAAACTACAGGTCAATATCTCTGATGCACATAGATGCAAAAATCCTCAACAAAATACTAGCAAACAGAATCCAACAGCACATTAAAAGGATCGTACACCATGATCAAGTGGCGTTTATCCCAGGAACGCAAGGATTCTTCAATCTACGCAAATCAATCAGTGTGATAGACTGTATTGACAAATTGAAGGATAAAAACCATATGATAATCTCAATAAATGCAGAAAAAGGTTTTGACAAAATTCAACACCCGTTTATAATAAAAATCCTCCAGAAGGTAGGCATAGAGGGAACCTACCTCAACATAATAAAGGCCATATATGAAAAACCCACAGCCAACATCGTTCTCAATGGTGAAAAACTGAAACCATTTCCTTTAATATCAGGAACAAGACAAGGTTGCCCACTCTCACCACTCTTATTCAACATAGTTTTGGAAGTTTTAGCCACAGCAATCAGAGATGAAAAAGAAATAAAAGGAATCCAAATTGGAAGAAAAGAAGTAAAAGTGTCACTGTGTGCAGATGACATGATACTATACAGAGAATCCTAAAGATGCCACCAGAAAACTATTAGAGCTACTTGGTGAATTTGGTAAAGTAGCAGGATGCAAAATTAATGCACAGAAACCTCTTCTGTTCCTGTACACTAATGATGAAAAATTCGAAAGAGAAATTAAGGAAACACTCCCATTTACCATTGCAACAAAAAGAATAAGATACCTAGGAATAAGCCTACTTAAGGAGACAAAAGATCTGTATGCAGAAAGCTATAAGACACTGATGAGAGAAATTAAAGATGATACAAATAGATGGAGAGATATGTCATGTTCTTGGATTGGAAGAGTCAACATTGTGAAAATGACTGTACTACCCAAAGCAATCTACAGATTCAGTGCAATCCCTATCAACCTACAAATGGAATTTTTCACTGAACTAGAACAAAAAATTTCCCAATTTGTATGGAAACACAAAAGACCCCGAATAGCCAAAGCAATCTTGAGAAAGAAAAATGGAGCTGGAGCAATCAGGCTCCTGGACTTCAGAGTATACTACAAAGCTGCAGTAATCAAGACAGTATAGTACTGGCACAGAAACAGAAATATAGATCAATGGAACCGGATAGAAAGCCCAGAGGTAAACCCACGCACATATGGTCACCTTATTTTTTGATGAAAGAGGCAAGAATATACAATGGAGAAAAGACGGCCTCTTCAATAAGTGGTTCTGGGAAAACTGGACAGCTACATGTAAAAGAATGAAATTAGAACACTCCCTAACACCATACACAAAAGTAAATTCAAAATGGATTAAAGATCTAAATGTAAGACTGGATGCTGTAAAACTCTTAGAGGAAAGTGTAGGCACACACTCTATGACATAAATCACAGTAAGATCCTTTTTGACCCACCTCCTAGAGAAATGGATATAAAAACAAAAAAAAAACAGATGGGACCAGTGGAAAGTAAGAGCTTTTGCCCAGCAAAGGAAACTATAAACAAGACAAAAACACAACACTCAGAATGGGAGAAAATATTTGCAAATGAAGCCAAGCAACTGACAAAGGATTAATCTCCAAAATATACAAGCAGTTCATGCAGCTCAATATCAAAATAGCAAACAGCCCAATCCAAATATGGGCAGAAGACCTAATAGACATTTCTCCAAAGAAGATACACAGATCGCCAACAAACACGTGAAAGGATGCTCAACATCACTAATCATTAGAGAAATGCAAATCAAAACTACAATGAGGTATCACCTCACACCGATCAGAATGGCCATCATCAAAATATCTACAAACAATAAATGCTTGAGAGGGTGTGGGGAAAAGGGAACCCTCTTGCGCTGTTGGTGGGAATGTAAGTTGATACAGCCACTATGGAGAACAGTATGTAGGTTCCTTAGAAAACTAAAAATAGGACTATCATGTGACCCAGCAATCCCACTACTGGACATATACCCTGAGAAAACCATAACTTAAAAAGAGTCATGTACCACAATGTTCATTGCAGCTGTATTTACAATAGCCAGGACATGGAAGCAACCTAAGTGTCCATCGACAGATGAATGGATAAAGAAGATGTGGCACATATATACACTGGAATATTACTCATCCATTAGAAGAAATGAAATTGAGTTATTTTTAGTGAGGTGGATGGACCTAGAGTCTGTCATACAGAGCAGAGGAAGTCAGAAAGAGAAAAACAAATACCATGTGCTAACACATATACATGGAAACTCCAAAAAAATAAAAAAGGTTCTGATGAACCTCGGGGCAGGACAGGAATTAAAGACGCAGACATAGTGAACAGACTTGAGGACATGGGGAGGGGGAAGGGTAAGCCTGGATGAAGTGAGAGAGTAACACTGACATATATACACTAGCAAATGTAAAATAGATAGCAAGTGGGAAGCAGCTGAATAGCACAGGGAAATATGCTCAGTGCTTTGCGGCCAACTAGAGGGGTGGGATAAAGAGTGTGGGAGGGAGACACAAGAGGGAGGGGATATGGGGATATACGTGTATGCATTTAGCTGATTCACTTTGTTATACAGCAGAAACTAACAAAACATTGTAAAGCAACTATACTCCGATAAAGATGTCTAAAAAAAAAATACAGAGGTGCTGCTTGGTAATAGCTAATGCTAGTGTTCACATATAGGTACCTAAAAACACTTCTTTAATTTTCTTAATTGTCTTCTACCTCCTAATTTGGTGCTTTATTGACTGTAGTGTCCAGTGGTCATGTGGATTCCTAAGATCACATGACAAATTACTAAGGCTAACTCCATCTAGATTTTCCAAAGCATTTTGGTTTTCTAGTAATACTTCATATTGTAGAAGAAAGTTGCCTTACATAGAATCGAGAACAAGTCATAATCCCTGGCCAGTTGTTCTTTACCCTCTGCCATATCACCACTCTGTGTGATCATAGTTTACTATTCCTCAGTCTGTAACCTATACTTTCGTTGGTAAATGTGTGTATAGATGTATAGATATCCTTTTAGGTTAAAAAAAAAAGAAAAAGAACAGAAGAGAATAAAATTAGCTTTTCTGTTTCTTTGGGAAATTGTTTCACCATTACCGTTTTCAAATAAAAGATTAAATTTTTCACAGAAATATTTTTAAACTTTTATCATTGAAAATTTAACCTTGAACTTATTATGTGAAACAATCTGCTTTTATTAAAGTCAGAGAAGTGTTTCTGATAGTAAAGAGAAACTGGATTTCAGACTGTAGATCTATTTTGGTTCTGGATGGTCACACTCTGAAAACCTTTTCAGTTAGATAAATTATCCCAATGATACATTCACCTTTGTACTCCTGTACTATGAACTACACAGTGTTTGGAGATTGTTCACCAGGAAGTTTACCTGTAATACTTTAAATGATGCAAATTTAGCATTTTTAAATGATAAAATATGCTTCCTAATTTCTCCAGTGTGCCACACAAATGGTACTAAAAAAATCTTTCTCCAAATGGATATGTGATATTTTCATTTAAACTGTATTCTTTGGTACATTATGTTGCCACTGAGCTTTTGTGTGTAACATTCATTTTCAACAATGATTCAGCATGTTACTGCTATGTGATAGCCCTGGGGTTGATAACTTTGGACATCTAGAAGCAGTAGATAAAATAAAGGATGAAAAGTGCCAGGGCTAGGCAAATCCTAAGCTCTTGGTCAGTTATACTTGGTAAGTTTGACTAAGGAGGCTTGTGGATTAAAAGATAGAAATAATTTTCAACTGCAGAAATATGAAAAAAAAAGTCTATGGAAGAGGTAACACCTAATTTGAGAAGTCTGTAAAATATGAGCAGAACTCAGATAGGCAGAGGGAGATTAAAAGAGCCTTTCATGCTGAAGGAATTACAGAGCAAACCAGGCAGGGTGGGAACACAGGGTGTGTGCAGGTCTCAACAGGCAGCCCAGCCCATTTATAGCACAGAGGAGACTGAGGAGATGTGGAGGCGCGGTTGACTGAGACCAGTTCAGTGAGGACTTCTCGGCACTAAGCTACATTTTCATAACTTACTTTGTGGGAGCAAGAGAAACATGAAAGTGTTTTATAAAAGGGAAAATGCATTATGTAAAGGGTTTACTCTGGAAGCGGTAGGTAGAAAGACGTAGATGGAGAAAAAATTAAAAGCAGGTCAGTTAAGAGGCCACATTCAGAATTCAGGTATGAGGTGACAGTGTTTGCATTAGGATGGTGCCTGTGGAATTAAAAGGGAAGGACATATACTAAAGGTATTAAGAAAGACTAACTGGGCTTGATGTCTGGGGAGAATGTAGTGGGTAAAAAAGAAGAAATCACATCTTTACAAATGTAAGATCTACAAACAAAAAGCCTGTTATCCTAATAGAAATCATCCTGCAAAGTGTATTTGTTATCTTGTATCTCAGTGCCCAATGTATCTTTTATAAGGCATTTACTGCATATTTTTTCCCTTTCAGAGTATATTTTTCTATTTCCATTTGTTAAAGAATTAAATGAACTCCTTTGCTCTATCTCATAAGTAGACTAATAGTTTAATATTCTGCATTCAACTTTCATTGAGATGGTTTAGTAAACAAATATTAGCTTTCTGTATTTTAGTGCTTGCACAGGATCTCATGAATTTTTATTTTTAATAAAAAACGGACTCACTGATTGCTAGATCCTTTATTCTTTAGCTTACTTGCACCATCTAAGCATCTTTGCTTCTTCCAGTTTCATTATTTTCTCTCAGTCTAAACCCTCAATGAAGTCCTATCTATCATTAAATACATTTTTCAAAAACCAAAAAATATTTCTTTGCCTCAAACATTATCTTGGAAGTTAAAAAAAAAAAGGCTTTTCTGTTCAAAACATATGGTTAACCTACGAAGCAACAAATGCTTTCTTTAGAAAGTTTTTATGCTTCATTGAGAAACAAAGATGCAATTAATTATCTGTTATTTAAGAGGTCTTGCAGTGGAGAGATAACATTATCCCTGCCAAAAAAAAAATTTTTTTTTGGTTAGAAACCTGGCAAAAATATGAAAATTAGGAAGACAACTAGGTTCTTCCCATGAGATGTTTCACATCAGAGAGAACCAGCCTGACTAAGTAAACTGAAGGGACATTTATAGATGGAAGCTGCTTTTAATGGCTTCTGATAGGAAGTTGTCCTGAATCCTTGAAGGGTTGTGTGAGACACCTGCTATACCTTGAAAACATTGATCAATCATAGGAGGGTTACGTCTAATTAATGAACTCAATAGGAGAAAGATTAGACAATATAATTATTCAAGAAAGAAAATATTCTTGGATACAGGAAATGTTGACATGCAGAGATACAGTGAGTATGTTATAAAGCATAGGAATTAAAAATTGTTGAAGAGGTGGTCATTTTTATTATTTAATTAAATATCTTCTAACTAGGTATAAATTGTGCATATTTATAAATATAGTGTTCTATACTATTTATGCACAGTTTCTTTTAAAATCATCTCCCGTTCTGATGAAAAGTACATAAATGATGGTATTTAACAGTCCCCTTTTATTTTGGAGATTCTGGCCATTTAGGTCACAAAGAATACTAGATTTAACAATTGCCAACAGAAAACAAAAATTATGGTGGATAGTTTGGAACTTATTTTTATGCTTCACTGAGATAAAAATTTATTGGAAAACATTCTCTTCTACCAAAAAGAGTTGATGTGAGCAAATTCTGATTGCTCTGTCCCCAGTGATCATTGGTGAGCAAGTTAGGCTCTGATTGCTTGTACAGTAGGATGGAAGTTCTTGTCTTCTGAATAACTTTTGCTTCCTTTGTTCCTCCCCATCTTCACCCATTTGGCAAAAGGGGGTTTGATTCCATTCACCCTTCCTTGCCAATCACTAGACCTGTCAGGGAGGGAGACATTTCAGATAATACTGCAAAGATTCTGCAGGAGAGAGTATTGCTTGCTTTTAGATGCTCCATTCTGAAAAGTTGAGGATCCAGGAAAACAGTGACTTGCTGGTTTACCTCCCTGGATCTGCAGCATCAGCAGGACTTATTGACTTGATTGTGTGGGGCTGTGTAACAATAAAGAAAGGCCCCTTCGGGTAGGGACGCTGGGCCGAATAGAGGGCAGAGAAGAGAAATAAGTGAGGTTGCCAGGCATTCATGTGATATAGGCCATACATAAACCAAAATATTTCCACTGCCCAAGGACTGCAAGAGCATTCGTGATTGACACAAGCTTGTGTCACACACGTACACACAGATATATCACATACATATTCTTTATTTTGAATGAAACCACCCTTATTAAATGTGTTTCCTAGAATGTTGCTGTTTTCTAAAGGCAGAGTCTATAGGAGGCTTAGAGATTATGCTTTAGTCTATCAGTATTATTAGTTACCATAGTTAAGAGCAGGCAAAAGGAAAAATATGGCTTCAAGATTTTCTTAATAGGGTAGAGATGAGATGGGGAGAAGCCTAGGGTATTTTACCCAGCAATGTGATCCTTGTGCTAGCAAGAAATAATTGTGCTGGTTACATTGAACCATGGTCCATTCCAAAGGGACTGAAGCTCTTTCATGAATGACAACTTATTCTTAAATATTTTTCCCCTTGAATTTTTATAATCATGGTACCAAGAGAGGAGATATAATTAAGGTTGAAATGAGATTTCTATTAGGAAACTGATGACTGAGATTTAATATTTATCCCAGCTATAGTGCATGAGACTCAATTCCCAGTCCATTAGGTTTGCTTAAATTTTTCCTTTATAAAAATTTTACTCTAGTACTCATGACATTTTTATGGAAAAAATTTATTATTTTGGCAGTAATGACATTTGTCAGCACATGATTTGGTGTTTATTTGGAAAAGTATAGCTGGACTAATGTATAAAGTTATTGACATTCTTAGTTTGTCCATCACCCTTATTAGTGAAAAAAATAACATCTGGAAGCATTTAAGATTTGTATATTGCAGTATTTTGAACTACTTAGCAGTTTTCTTACAGTAGAAACTAATCCTTTCACCTTCATATGTACTCATTCGATCTCCTCTACCCTCTTTTATTTTTCTTCTTTTTTCCTCTGCTACCCTCCAATCCAGGAAGCTTAATTTTAAAAAATCACAGTTGGGCAGACAGCTGGTCTTTGTAGAAGATTTAACACTTTGCATATTTTGAATACAGTTTTGTAGCTGCTGGAAACTGAAATATAAATAAAACAAAAAAATGTGAGTGAGAAAAACATCCCACAATGAAGCCAGATCTTTAAGGATTCTTTTTCAAGTGAAGACATTATTTTCTTCTTGGTTTTATGGTACAAACAGAATACATTCATGGATCACATCAAATTGATAGAGCTCAATTTCAAGAATATATAGATGATAGGATATGATCAGTAGAGAATCCACTGTATATTATAACTCAATGAGAACCTCTTGTGAATTTTTTTTAACGTTCCCATTGAAGGAATTTCCATAGTAAATGATTTACAAACAGTCAATTTAAGATGTACTCACACAAAAAGATGGAGCACTGGAAACAAGCAAATGCCTGAAGAAGTATTATCTCAAGAATATATTGAGTGATAAAATCAACAGTAGGGCTTCCCTGGTGGCGCAGTGGTTGAGAGTCTGCCTGCTGATGCAGGGGACACGGGTTCGTGCCCCGGTCTGGGAAGATCCCACATGCCGCGGAGCGGCTGGGCCAGTGAGCCATGGCCGCTGAGCCTGCGCGTCCGGAGCTTGTGCTCTGCAAAGGGAGAGGCCACGGCAGTGAGAGGCCCGCATAAAGCAAAAAAAAAAAAAAAAAAAAAAAAAATCAACAGTAATGCCAAGCTTCTACCTTGGCCCCAAACATCTGCCAGTGAAGTTTCCAGTGCTTAAGTTACATGTGGTCCTGGTGTCCCAGTTTGGAATTCAGAATTGATTTTCCCATAGAAACAATGTAAAAAAATTATGGGTGGGTTTCACTGAATTAGCACAATTATTATGCTGTTTTAGGGGTACATGAGTGAAAGTATCATTATAACTGACCTTAATTGAATATACTAGGCAATGTGTTAAATACTTTATATGCACTTTACCATTAAACATTCACAGTAAAGCTCTTAAGATAGATAATGCCATTATCCCAACTGTATAGATGAGGAAACTGATAGAACAAGAAATTAAGTAATTTGTCCAAGATTATTCAGTTTGCAAGAGGAGGAGATGGACTTTCCTGTCAAGCAGGTTAATTCCAAAGGCCAGTCTGGTGGTAGCACTATATCATCACAATGAGATACGTGTGTGTGTTTTTCTGGGAACATAATCATTTATTCATGTAACTGTTCCTCTGAGAAACTATTTTCGGAAATTTTGGAATATAGCCACTATGTTTCACCCGTAAGGGAAAAGTATATTAAAAGACTTATTGAGTGGCACACACCGGCACCGGCTTATTAGCACGGTAGAACGAGCTCCTAAATAATTCTGCCCCAGCATGAGCCGCAGCCACCCTCCGCCTCTTTAGGAGACTCTCCAAGACCAGCAGGCAGCTTCACAATGTAATTGGCACATCTTTGACCCTTCTAGGCAATCAGTTATTTGCAAGTTACAGGGACAGACAATATACATTAAAATTAGCCCTATCAGGAGGACCTTCAAGATGGCGGAGGAGTAAGATGTGGAGCTCACCTTCCTCCCCACAAATACATCAAAAATACATCTACATGTGGAGCACTCGTACAGAACACCTACTGAACACTGGCAGAAGACCTCAGACTTCCCAAAAGGCAAGAAACTCCCTACGTCCCTGGGTAGGGCAAAAGAAAAAAGAAAAAACAGAGACAAAAGAACAGGGACAGGACCTACACCTCTGGGAGGGAGCTGTGAAGGAGGAAAGGTTTCCACACACTACGAAGTCCCTTCACGGGCGGAGACTGCGGGTGGCGGAGGGGGGAAGCTTCGGAGCCACTGAGGAGAGCACAGCAACAGGGGTGCGGAGGGCAAAGCGGAGAGATTCCCGCAGAGAGGATCGGGGCCAACCGGCACTCACCAGCCCGAGAGGCTTGTCTGCTCACCCACCAGGGTGGGTGGGGGATGGGAGCTGAGGCTTGGGCTTAAGAAGTCAGATCCCAGGGAGAGGACTGGGGTTAGCTGTGTAAACACAGACTGAAGGGGGCTAGTGCGCCACAGCTAACTGGGAGGGAGTCCGGGAAAAAGTCTGGAACTGCCTAAGAGTCAAGACACAGTTGTTTCGGGGTGCATGAGGAGAGGAGATTCAGAGCACCGCCTAAATGAGCTTCAGAGACAGGCATGAGCCCCGGCTGGCTATCAGCACAGACGTCAGAGATGGGCATGGAACCCTAAGGCTTCTGCAGCCACCAAGAAGCCAGTGTGAAAGCACAGGTCACTATCCACACCCCTCCTGGGAGCCTATGCAGCCTGCCACTGCCAGGGTCCCGGAATCCAGGGACAAGTTCCCCAAGAGAACACACAACACGCCTCAGGCTGTTGCAACGTCACACTGAGCTCTGCCGCCTCAGGCTCACCCTGCATTCTGTACCCTCCCTCCCCTGGTCTCAGTGAGCCAGAGCCACTAATCAGCCGCTCCATTAACCCCCTCCTGTCTGGGCAAAGAACAGACTCCAGAGGGCAACCTACACACAGAGGCGGGGCCAAATCCAAAGCTGAACCCAAGGAACTGTGCGAACAAAGAAGAGAAAGGGAAATCTCTCCCAGCAGCCTCAGGAGCAGTGGACTAAATCTCGACAATTAACTTGATGTACCCTGCATCTGTGGAATACCTGAATAGACAACGAATCATCCCAAAATTGAGGCAGTGGACCTTGGGAGCAGCTGTAGACTTGGGGTTTGCTGTATGACACTGACTAGTTTCTGATTTTTATGTTTATCTTAGTATAGTTAATAGCACTTGTTATCACTGATGCATTCATTTATTGATTTGGTAGCTCTCTTCTTTTTTTAAATTTTAATATATATATTTTATTTTAATAACTATTTTATTTTGTTTCTGTTTTTTCTACCTTTTCTTCTGAGCCATGTGCCTGACAGTCTCTTGGTGCTCTGGCCAGTGTCAGGCCTGAGCCTCTGAGGCAGGAGAGCGGAGTTCAGGACATTAGACCACCAGAGGAGTCCTGGCCCCACATAATATCAATCAGTGAGAGCTCTCCCACAGATCTCTGTCTCAACACTAAGACACAGCTCCACTCAACAACCAGCAAGCTCCAGTGCTGGACACCCCATGACAAACAGCTAGAAAGACAGGAACACAAACCCACACATTAGCAGAGAGGCTGCCTAAAATCATAATAAGTTCATAGACACACCACAACACACCACCAGACATGGTCCTGCCCACCAGGAAGAGACAAGATCCAGCCTCATCCACCAGAACACAGGCCTCAGTCCCCTCCACCAGGAAGCCTACACAATCCACTGAACCAGCCTAACCCACTGGGGGCAAACACCAAAAACAACAGGAACTATGAACCTGCAGCCTGTGAAAACTAGACCACAAACACAGTAAGTTAAGAAAAATGAGAAGACAGAGAAATACGAAGCAGATGAAGGAGCAAAGTAAAAATGCACCAGACCAAAAAAATGCAGAGGAAATAGGCAGTATACCAGAAAAACAATTCAGAGTAATGATAGTAAATATGATCCAAAATCTTGGAAATAGAATGGAGAAAATACAAGAAATGTTTAACAAGGACCTAGAAGAACTAAAGAGCAAACAATTATGGACAGCACAATAAATGAAATTAAAAATTCTCTGGAAGGAATCAATAGCAGAATAACTGAGGCAGAAGGATGGATAAGTGACCTGGAAGAGCACAAAGGTTAAGAGCACAAAAAGAATAAGATACCTAGGAATAAGCCTACTTAAGGAGACAAAAGACCTGTATGCAGAAAACTATAAGACACTGATGAAAGAAATTAAAGATGATACAAACAGATGGAGAGATATATCATGTTCTTGGATTGGAAGAATCAACATTGTGAAAATGACTGTACTACCCAAAGCAATCTACAGATTCAGTGCAATCCCTATCAAACTACCAATGGCATTCTTCACAGAACTAGAACAAAAAACTTCCCAATTTGTATGGAAACACAAAGGACCCCGAATAGCCAAAGCAATCTTGAGAAAGCAAAACAGAGCTGGAGCAATCAGGCTCCCTGACTTCAGAGTATACTACAAAGCTACAGTAATCAAGACAGTATAGTACTGGCACAGAAACAGAAATATAGATTAGTGGAACAAAATCGAAAGCCCAGAGATAAACCCACACACAAAGGGTCACCTTATTTTTTGATGAAAGAGGCAAGAATATACAATGGAGAAAAGACAGCCTTTTCAGTAAGTGGTGCTGGGAAAACTGGACAGCCTCATGTAAAAGAATGAAATTAGAACACTCCCTAACACCATACACAAAAGTAAATTCAAAATGGATTAAAGATCTAAATGTAAGACTGGATGCTGTAAAACTCTTAGAGGAAGGCGTAGGCTGAGCACTCTATGACATAAATCACAGCAAGATCCTTTCTGACCCACCTCCTAGAGAAATGAATATAAAAACAAAAAATAAGCAAATGAGACCAGGGAAAAGTAAAAGCTTTTGCACAGAAAAGGAAACTATAAACAAGACGAAAAGACAGCACTCAGAATGGGAGAAGATATTTGCAAATGAAGCCAAGCAACTGACAAAGGATTAATCTCCAAAATATACAAGCAGCTCATGCAGCTCAATATCAAAAAAGCAAACAACCCAATCCAAAAATGGGCAGAAGACCTAAGTAGACATTTCTCCAAAGAAGATATACAGAGGCCTTACTATTGTAAATTAAAAATGGACAAATAATCTGAGTAGATGTTTTTCAAAAGAATATATAAAAATGGCAGTAAGTACATGAATATATCCTCAACATAATTAACCACGAGGGAATTGCAAATCAAAACCGCAATGAGATACCACTTCCCACTAGAATGGGAGATACCACACCCACTAGAATGTGAGATACCACACCCACTAGAATGATGATAATAAAAAAGACAGATAATAGCATATTTTGACAAGGGTATAGAGAAATTGAAACCCTCATAAACTCTGGTGGGAAATGTCACATGGTACAGCCACTTTGAAAAGCAGTCTGGCAGTTCATCAAAAGATGAAACATAGAGTTATAATGTGACCCAGCAATTTTGCCCCTAGACATATGACCAAGAGAAATGAAAACATTTGTCCACACAAAACTTGTATACAGCTATTCATAGTAACATTATTCATATCCAAAAGTGGGAACTAACCAAATAGACAACAGTTGGTGAATGTAAAAAATAACTGTGGTACATTCATACAAGGAAATATTATTCAGCAATAAAAAGCAATGAAGTACTGACATGTTACAATATGGATGAACCTTGGAAGCACTATGCTAAGTAAAAGAAGTTTGTCACAAAAGACCACTTATTGAATGATTCCACATATATGAAAAGTCCAGAATATGTGAATTTATAGAAGTAGGTATTTCTACTATCACCAGGTAAATGAGAAAAAATATTACTTACAATAATACCAAAAACATCATATACTTAGGGATAGACCTAACAAAATATATGTAAAACATATACTCAGGAAACTACAAAATATTGCTGAAAGAAATTTAAGAAGATCTAAAAAAGTGAAGAACATGCCATGTTTACCAATTGGATGACTCAAGCTTTTTGAGATGTCAGTTCTCCCCAAATTAATTGATAGATTTGACTCAATCTCAAACATAATGACACTGCCCCTTTCTTTAAAAATAGAAATTGAAAACCTATTCTAAAATTTATATGGAATCAAAAAATGTGTATTTAGTGGCCAAAGCAGTTTAGAAGAAAACCTAAGGCTGAGAACTTATGCTACCAATTAAAGGAATTACTATAAAGCTATGGTAATAAAGACAGTGTGATACTGGTATAAGGATTGACATATAGATCAATAGAATGGAATATACAGTCCAGAAATAGACCTATACATACATGGTCAATTGATTTTCAAAAACAGGCTGAGATAATTCAATGGGGAGGGAATATTGTTTTCAGTGAGTGGTCCTGGAACAGATGGATGAATGGATGGTAAATGGTGACCCTTGAACTTTGCCTCAGAGTTTATCAACAACAAACACAAAATGGATAGTACACCTAAACACAAAATCCAAAACTATATAACTCCTAGAAGAAAACAGAAGAAAATCATCACAGCATTGAGGAGGGCAAAAAATGGTTTAGGACACAAAAGGCACTAAATATAAAGGGAAAAAAATAATAAACTTAAAACTTCTTGAAAACCCATGTAAGAAAAGAAAAACATAAAGCACAGACTGGGAGAAGATATCCATAATACCTAATACATATATGGCAAGAGAAATATCTAAAATATGTACAAAAACTCATAATTCAAAAGAAATCAAATTTTTTAAAGTGAGCAACAGATTTGAGCACACTCCACAAAATATATGAGTATGTTGACTAATGGTTGATAAGCACAGGAAAAGATGTTCAGGGTCAGTGATAATCAGGGAAATGCAAATTAAAACCACAGCTAGGTACTATGCATCCCCTAGAATGGCTAAAATTAAAAAGATCATCAATACCAAGTGTCACTAGGGATATGGAGCAACTGGAGCTCTTATACATTGCAGTTAGGAGTTAAAATGGGACATTCCTTTTGGAACGCTGGCAGTTTATTTCAGTGCTAAACTTATGCCTATGACTCAAGTTCTAGTTTTTTATTCAAGAGAAATGAAAATGTTCACTATAGGCTTGTACATATGTACACAAATGTTCATAGCAGCTTTATTCAAATGGCTAAAAAATTCACATAACTCAAATGTCCATCAGCAGGCGATTGGATAAACAAAATATGGTAAATACATAAAAAAGAATGTAATTCATCATTAAAAGAAACTGCTGGAACATGTAAGAATATGTACATATTTCAAATACATCATGCAATATAAGTCAGGCAAAAGGAGGCATCCTGAATGACTACATATACATGCTCTTCTAGAATAGTCAGAGAGTTGATCAGTGAGTGATTGTCTGCAGCCAGGTGGAAGGGTGAGGAGTCGCCGAAAAAGACCCTGAGGGCACTTTCTGAGAAGTTGGAAATATGTATTCTTTTGTTTGAAATGTTAGGTATTAGGCATATATATATCTATTGATATATATATATAGATAGATAGATAGATAGATAGATAGGTATATATAGATATATAGGTATATATATGTGTGTATATATATATATAGATGTATATAGATATATATAGAGAGATATATATAGGTATATACATATATATCAGTCAAAATTCATGAAAGGTACACTTTAAAGTTGGTACTTTTTATCTATAAAGTATACTTTAATAAAGTTGCTTTAAAAACTAAACCAGTGAAACAAAGAAAAGGCTTATAATCTGTGAGAGTTGAAAGTGGATTTAGAAACTAGCTTTTGAAATCCTCTTATTTAATATTTTAGGAGACTCAGGCCTTGGGATGGAAAGGGACTTCCTTAATGCTCACCTAGCAGGTCAACAGACCCAGCACTAGAACTGAACTCTGACATTTTTCATTGCTTTGTACAAAATCCGGGTGATGTTGCTAGGTTGTAACTCAGTCCATGTTTTTTAAGATGAAAGTATTATGTCCATTAATCAAGATTTAGGGGAAAATTAAGGCAGAATTAGGAACTTTATCCAGTTTTATTGTAAATATACGATAAGGTATGTATAGTGCATGTGAATATGGATATTTGGGAAGAAGCTCTCACATTGCTATCCAGAGTGGGCTGAGAAAATGTTTGGGGCTTGCTGCCACAGGTACCGTGCAATTTATGACACAGAACAGGAGAATATGAAGGGAGGATATATTTCTCCAAGAACATAGTTTTATAATAAATATAGTTGAGATAAAATTTGCCTATAGATTAGAATGTCATAAACACTAAAATTTCAAAGAGTGATATAAACATTCGGAAAAATAATTGCTTTAAGCCTTTTAAAAATATTAAGTGGCTTTCAGTTCTGTTCTGTGAGTAGCTTACTTTCAATAAGAACTTGTCAGCCTTTGTCTTGGTATCATGATAGTTTATGAACTGAAAGTATCAGACAGATGTCTAAGACAATTTTGTAGCTAAACTCCTTAAAAGATATGGTGCTTTCCTTTTTTACAGATTATTTTTCTCTGACATAGATTTAATGAGCCCTTCAATTCTCAAAATATTTATATGCTACTTCTAATTTGACCTACTCCAAAAATATAAGAATTTAAACGTTAGAAGTAGGAAGTAGAGTAAAAATAACTTGATGGTATGTTTGTGAAAAGAAGGGAAGAAGGAAGGTAAATGGAAAAAAGGAAAAGATTAAGTCTAAATAGAGACAGAGATTCCTTCCAAAGAAAGGTGTCAAATCAGTTTTGCTCAGTTCATTACCTTGTCTAAAACACACTAAGAAAAGCATGTGTTATTTATAATTTAAGGAGATGAATTAATATACTGAGAGGAGATGAGATAGTATAACTAATGAAGATGAAAATGAAAACAGTTGAATTGCCTTTTTGCCCTGAATGACTATATGGCTTTAGGATATTGGGTAGGATTAATTATGTTACTACCGCTAACCCCAGTCTTGTCAGAGATCATTTTCAGTGGAATCCTACCCACTCTGTTATGTACTGAAGTGAAGGAGGGAAAAGAAGAAGCAGACAAAGCCTCATTAAGGGAGATGATTTCTTTGCAACTCTGCTTTCTGCTACACCCTGTGCAAAGCACTCTGTTCTCCATGGCCTGAGAAAAGGCCCTGGACAGGCTATCAAGAGCAATATAGTATTCTGTGTGGGGTAGTTTCCTTGGTGAAGAAAAGGGGGTTTTGTCCTGCCAAAGTTGTTTCTATACTAAAATGTTTGGAAATTATTGATTTAATATATGATCAGTGACTAAAAATCTGTTTATATAAACAATGTAGTGACTTCTCTATGAGCATAAAAGCCTAGAACACTTTAGCACAAGTCACATGTAGAAGTCAGGCTGAATGATATTTTTGTTTGCTTTAATCCCTGCAGAATATAGTTATAACTAGGACAAATCTATTATCTATAGTATAACTGGGTTAAACTAAAAGAAAAAAAAAAAAGACCCTAGAACGTAAGTTTTGCTTTTCACTGTGAATATTTCTCAGAGTTAGGAAACATTTTCAATTGTAGGATAGAACAAAACTAGTTTCTGGAACTACAAATGAAAAGGTAATTGTTGTGGAAAAGTACTCAAAATTGTTCCGTCTCTCTTTCTCTTTGATGATTAACAGCTTCTTAGAAAAAGGAGTGACTTGACTCATGCCAGCTACCTGTATCTAATCTGATGAGAGACAGAGACTGCTGACTCCGTCTGTCTTCTTTTCCCCATTGAATTAGAACTACTGGGAGTCTTGAAATATCAGACTGATTTATTTTGCCTAAGTAAATCTATAATGTTTGCTCCAAATGTTGTGTAATTTCATTTGGGGTTTTCTTGAGCCAAGAGCTGCTGAATGAGTCTACTTCTAAGCTGGGTCACCTTGCTGTGAGTTTGCTAGCTAGGTCACAATGTGAGAGAAACACAAATAGTGACAAAACCATGAGAGGGTTGGGGGCACTGCAGATGCAAGAACCCAGTTTTGGCATTCTTGTTAAAATGCCTGAGCCAAGTGCTTATGCTGCCTGGAGGCTGCTTGTTTTGCAAACTGTCGCATACTCTTTTAGATGACGTTACATATGGAGCCATAAACTCAATCTAGCAGTTTATTGGCTTCCAGTTTTTCTTCCAGCAATATTAGTCTATTGCTGAATATTTAAAATTTAATCCCTTTGGATGTTCAGTAACAAGCAGTAGCCCTGATCGTTTAATTTGTCTGGTATCAGAGAGGAGAAAAAAGGCTGATGCTGAACAGGAGTTGCTAGGAGAGAGAAATCAATGAATGTGTTTGCCTATTACCATCATCACATGAGACTTTGCTCCCCTTTCAGGGTCTACTGTGGAATATGGTGGCTCTTTGGTGTCACTGCCAAGCAAAGAGGGCATGAGACACCTATACTTTTCTACCTTCAAAATCACTAGGGAAATTGAAGTTGTAAATAAAAATCAGATTTAAATTTTATTCTGCTCAAATTTTGAGTCTCTGATGAATTAAAAACATATGCTTTTCCCAAAGTTGTTTATTTTGCATGATGTGTGTTTAGTTACTTAGAAGTTAAGACTCTATTTGAGCTATATGCAGTATGATATTTAAGTAGTCTGTTTGGAACCCAAAGTCATGTACCATCAAAATGTTTTAAATGATGGTGAAATTCATAGAGCAACCTATAAAAATATATTCAACCCATAACAGACATTGTGGGTAGAATCTTGTTATCACATCTTAAACCTAACTGTAAAAATTATAATATTTTCATAGAAAAATGCACTTACAGATCCAAGTTGGGTTGACCAGAAAGTATAATTCCTGCTAAGACCCTGGATATGGGGGTAATGATTAACAAGTCACTGGTGGTATCTCCCACAACTGGGGCAGGGTCTATGGCTCGCAGACAGGCAGTGATGGCTAGAATTTGGTAGTAAGGATGTGTGGGAGAAGTATCCATCTAACGATAGACAGCAGTAGGAGACTGCCCAGTCCAGATCACAACCCAACCCTCAGATTTGTTTTCTCAGGCATGGGCTATGCTCAGGCTGGGATCAGCATGGATTTACAGTCTCTCCTCTGGTTTCTGTAGATTAAAAAATTCTTCAAAACACTACTTTCTATGATTCTTTCTATGACATTTCTTCATTTAGGGCTGTTCTGGAATGATAGTCTAAAAACTAATTTTACATTTTACAACGAAGAAAAGACAGTCTCTTTAGCAAGTGGTGTTGGGAAAGTTGGACAGCCGCATGTAAATCAATGAAGTTAGAACACAACCTCACATCATACACAAAAATAAACTCAAAATGGCTTAAAGACTTAAATATAAGACATGACACCATAAAACTCCTAGAAGAGAACATAGGCAAAATGTTCTCTGACATAAATCATACCAATGTTTTCTTAGGTCAGTCTCCCAAGGCAATAGAAATAAAAGCAAAAATAAACAAATGGGACCTAATCAAACTTATAAGCTTTTGCACAGCAAAGGAAACCATAAGCAAAATGAAAAGACAACCTATGGACTGGGAGAAAATATTTGCAAATGATGTGACTGACGAGGGCTTAATTTCCAAAATATACAAACAGCTCGTACAATTCAATAACAAAAAACCCAAACAACCCAATCAAAAAATGGGCAGAAGACCTAAATAGACATTTTTCCAAAGAAGATATACAGGTGGCCAACAGGCACATGAAAAGATGCTCAACATCACTAATCATTAGAGAAATGCAAATCAAAACTACAATGACGGGCTTCCCTGGTGGCTCAGTGGTTTAGAGTCCGCCTGCCAATGCAGGGGACATGGGTTCGTGCCCCAGTCCAGGAGGATCCCACATGCCGTGAAGCGGCTGGGCCTGTGAGCCACGGCCGCTGGGCCTGTGCCTCCGGAGCCTGTGCTCTGCAACAGGAAAGGCCACAACAGTGAGAGGCCCGCGTACCGCCAAAAAAAAAAAAAAAAAAAAAACCTACAATGACGTACCATCTCACAAAAGTCAGAATGGCCATCATTAAAAAGGCTACAAACAATAAATGCTAGAGAAGATGCAGAGAAAAGGGAACCCTCTTATACTGTTGGTGAGAATGTAAATTGGTGCAGCCACTATGGAAAATGGTATGGAGGGTCCTCAAAAAACTGAGAGTTGCCATATGATCCAGCAATCCCACTCCTGGGCATATACCCAGACAAAAGTATAATTTGAAAAGATATATGGACCCTTATGTTCTTAGCAGCACTATACATGCACACTTATGTTCATAGCAGCACTATATTTATGTATACATACACATACATATACATACAATAGAATATTACTTAGCCATTAAAAAAGAATGAAATAATGCCATTTGCAGCAACATGGATGGACCTAGAGATTATCATACTAAGTGAAGTAAGTCAGAAGGAGAAAGACAAATACCATATGATATCACTTATATGCAGAATCTAAAATATGACACAAATGAACATATCTACAAAACAGAAACGGACTCACAGACATAGAGAACAGACTTGTAGTTGCCAAGGTGGGGAGGAGTGAAGTATTGGAAGTTTGGGATTAGCAGATGCAAACCATTATATATAGGATGGTTAAACAACAAGGTCCTACTGTATAGCACAGGGAACTATATTCAATATCCTGTGATAAACCATAATGGAAAAGAATATATGTATGTATAACGGAATCGCTTTGCTGTACAGCAGAAATTAACATTGTAAATCAACTATACTTCAATAAAAATTTTTAGAAAGTTTACATTTTATTAGCAAAGACATACATATAAACAAAGATATGCATTAATGTATTAATGTATTCTAGACATTGTGAGAAAAATGACCATAGGCTATTTTATCTGTTTCCTATTGCTGCTCTAACAAACACACAAACTTAGTGATGTAACACAACACATATCTGTTCTCTTACAGTTCTGGAGATCAGAAGTCCTAAAATGAAAGCATTGACAGGTTATGTTCTTTCTGGAGATCTATGGGAAAATCCATTTCCCTGACTTTTCTAGCTTCTAGAAGTTGCCTGCATTCCTTCACTTGTGGTCCTACTCTCCATCTTTAACACCAGCAGTGTAGCATCTTCCAGTTTCCCTCTCTCTTTCTCTTCCTACTTTCATCATTGCATTGTCTTTTCTGACTCTGACCCTCCTGCCTACTTCTTATAAGGACTCTCGTGGTTATATTGGGATCAGCTGGATAATCAAGAATAATCTCCCCTTTTTAAGATCTTTAATCAGATCTCCCCTCTTACCATGTAAGGTAACATATTCACGGGTTCTGGGGATTTGGATGTGGATGTTTTGGGGGCTACAATATTTAATCTACCATAGCTCTGGTGGAGTCCAGTGGAAGGAAATTTTGGATTTTAAGAGTGGGTGGATGTAGGATATCAAAAGAGACTTCTTTGAAGTATTAGTGCTTGAGTCAAGATTTGGTCATTGAGTAAGTATTCATTAGGGGAGCACCAAGGTATCCAGCAGTGGGCAGTGTGAAAAATTCTCACAGGGGAAGGCAAAGACAAAGATAGGCTCAGAGAACTGCAGGTAGTTTGACTTGCCTAAAAGATAATTTTATAGGGGAGATATCCAAAGGGATTAAACTGGAGGTAGATGCTTGGATGAAAATGTATAGAACCTTAGTGTCAAACTAAGGGGTCTAGGTTAGGATTGGTGCTTTGACTTGTGAACTCTAGCCACCTTGGATCCCCAAGCTCTCAGTTATGTTTTCTTTTCTTTTCTTTTTAAATTTTTATTGGAGTATAGTTGATTTACAATGTTGTGTTAGTTTCTGATGTACAGCAAAGTGAGTCAGTTATACATATACATATTATCCACTCTTTTTTAGATTCTTTTCCCATATAGGTCATTACAGAGTACTGAGTAGAGTTCCCTGTGCTATACAATAGGTCCTTATTAGTTGTCTATTTTATATATGTTAGTGTGTATATGTCAATCCCAGTCTCCCAGTTTATCCCTCCCCCCTTACCCACTGGTAATCATAAGTTTGTTTTCTACATCTGTAACTCTATTTCTGTTTTGTAGGTAAGTGCATTTGTAGCCTTTTTTTAGATTCCACATATAAGTGATATCATATGATATTTGTCTTTCTCTGTCTGACTTCCTTCACTCAGTATGACAATCTCTAGGTCCATCCATGTTGCTGCAAATGGCATTCTTTCTTTCTTTTTTAATTCAGGGAAACCAGTGGACTCTAGTCATGTTCTCTCTGCATGTGTTGCAACTCAGAAACTTTTTCCAGGTAGTAAGCTGCTGCCATTGTTTTGTTTCCTATATCTCATTTGTTTCCCAGCTCTCAGGGGTCCTTCACTGCCAGACGTCTGATACATTGAGTTCTGTTGTTTGTTCAAATGAAAAAATAAATTTCATATGTGCCATAATGTCTGTTCTAGTTGAGAATGAACTTCCTTGCCCCCATGTAAAAAAATAATAATGAGGCTAGAGATGTAGCTGAGTTCACCTTTGAGGGCAGACTTCCTTTATTTTAGGAAAAACAGCTTAATGGGTTTTTTCATTATGCTAATTAAAGCAGAGACATTGGCAATTTCAAGAAAACGAAGATGTAAAAAGATGTTTGTTTTGCATCTATAAACAATCTAATTTTAGAAAACAAATTACTTTCTTCTGTGAGGTCCTCAGGGTGGTTGAAGGTCTAGACACCAGGGTGAGGAGGCATGTTGAGTCATAGCCACAGGTTTGGCTGTTAGTGACCCCTATAAAATTTCATAAACTAGGGGTTCAGAAGTAAGATATTAAGGAAGTGTCTTGGCTTGTAAATTCTGGTCATAACTTAATTCCAATTATATATATATATATATATATATATAAATTTTTTTTCTCAGGTTCAATTTCCTCCTTTTATCTTGAAGTTTCAGGAAAGTTCAGTTAAACTTCTCAATCAAGTCTTACTTGAAATCTAGACTGATTGAAATTTAGGGAGAGACCTGTGTCTAAATTTGGACAAGTGATACAGAAGGAGAGATGGCAGTCTGGGATGACTGGTGTGTGATGTCAAGATGTGACTGACAGAGAAATTCTGAATAGATGTCTTCAGTGAGACCAGTGGTGGATCAGGCAAGGGACAGCCTTCTTGTGTTTATGGAATGTTGAGTAAATTCCATGAGGATTCCCAGAAATATGTGGAGAGGGAAATCCAATAAAGTTGGATTTCTTGTGAAGTCTAATGGGAGCTTGCACTATTTTTATTAAGATATTAAAGGGAAATGCCTGGACACCTACAGGCCATATATCTCTATTAACATAGCCACCAAATTATAAGTAATGTGGCTTAGATATGAATTCCAATCTTCCTGTTGGTGAAAGCATATCCATGTATGGCTAAAGAAAAGGTCTTTGTCCTCAATATATCCACATCATGATTTTTGCTCATCATTTTTCAGGTCATCAGTTAATATTCTTGATCCTACATGACTGTACTTCTTTTACTAGTCAGCACCAGAATCATCACCTTCTTGATTTAGAGTGTTTTTAGTAACAGCATAAAATTCTTAATCTCCCTAAATAAATTATTCACATATCAGACTTTAGTTACGGAGTCTTTATAAACTGTATATTTATGGTTATGGCTACTGCTGGTTATGGTTATGTCATTCAGAAAGGCATGCTGGCAGTGAAATTTCTCTCTAGGGTGAAAATGCCAGTGACCTCATTCCCTTCCAAGTAATGTCTCTTATAAGAAGAATGTATAATCTTTTCTACTTTGCAACCTCCCTGACACTGCTTAACCTACTGCAGTTTGCTTTCTGACACTTCCATTCCACAGAAAGAGCATCCAACAATATCAGCCATAACAGACTAACTGCAAAATCTGTCACTGTGTAGTGCTTTTCGTCTTTGTCATCTCAAACACATCTGACATTTTTGTACACTTTGTCCCTCTTGCAACTCTCTCCCCTCTTAACTTCCATTGAAACATTCTTTTATTTTTCTTCTACATTTTGGGTAATTCCTCCCCAATTTCTACCCAGCTCTTAAAGATTCATATGCCATAGACATTTTCTCTTTTATCCTGTCTTAATCTGTTTGATTTGCTCTAACAGAATTCCATAGACTAAGTAGGTTATGAACAAGAGAAATTTATTTCTCACAGTTCTGGAGGCTGGAAGCCTGAGTTCAGGGTGTCAGCAGGGTTTCTTCCGGGCTGCAGACTTCTCATGGTATCCTCACATGGTGGAGGGGGCTAGGGAGCTCTCTAGGGTTTATTTTATAGAGGTACTAATCCAATTCATGAGGGCAGAGCCTCATGACCTACCCACCTCCCAATACCATCACATTGGGCATTAGAAATTTAACGTATGTATTTTGTGGGGACACAAACATTCAGACCATAGCATACCCTGCACTCAAGGGTCTACTAAAATTTTTATGCCCATGATTTCTAGATCTGTACCTCTTGTTCAGACATTTTCTTTGAATTCCAGAGCAGACTACACAATGTTTATTTGTACGTTTTTCTAACTCTTCATGCTGATCATTAACAGTATGGAATTTATTAACCTACTCCCTAAGCCCAAATGAAACCACTATTCACCCAATCTCCAACTTAACACATTAGAGTTTATGTGCTGTAGAGAGCAGATCCTGACACAAGGACTGAAGTGTTAACACTTTATTTGAGAAATGCAATCCCAGGATGGTGAGGATGAGGGAAAAAGGAACACAAGGCAAGGAAAGATGTAAGCCATGTGATGTGACACATTGTTATGTTGATACCATCTTTACAAGAAACTATAAAGGCGAATAGCAAGTCCTTCATAAAGTGTGTTTTCTGGGCATGCAGAACTTTTCTGATGGTATTGAGAGTTGAAACCATGCCTTGAAGTGCTCTACAGAAGAGAGAATAGAGGAGAAATTTATCTGCCTGATTCTCTCCATAGTCTCACATTTTCTACTGTTCAGTATTCACACCCTGAGGAACTAATTTTCAGATTGCATCATCCAGGCTTTTGGTGGTCAGTCAAGAAGTCAGATTGCCTCCTCAGATGGAAGACTAACCCAGGGAGAAAGAGAAGTAGGTGATTAACGAAATCTGAGAAAGTTCACAAGGTCAGCATCATCCCAATCCATTCTCCTGAATTTATTTCTATATCTCAATCTCTACATCAGATTATTTACCAAGTACCATTATTTCTACCTCATAAGTATATCTCAAATATGTCCCCTTCTCTTATTTTATGCTCTTAATTTTTATTGAGAATTTTTATTGAGAACTATTTCAACAATTTCTCAATTATTCACCCAAACCTGACCTTGCTTCCCTCCACAGTATTCTTTTTCATGATGTCAGAGTAATTGGTTTTTAAAGTATAAATCTTGCTATTTTACTCCACTACCTAAAAATCCTTCAGTGGCTCCCCACTGACTCTAGAGTAAAATCATTGTCCTTACCATGGACAGAGGCAAAAGTTCTCATAATCTAGGTCTTTCTTAAATCTTTAGCCTCTTCCCTCATCACGCTTCATATAGTACCTTATGATCAGACTATGATCATCTATTGCCAGGTTACCCAAATATGCCATGCTACCTTTTTCATTTGTATATTTATATCATGTAGCTATCCATCTGTTCTTTACCTGGCTAAGTTCTATTCAACCTTCTAGATCAGTTCAAGATGAAAAACCAATGAAAATATTTAGTTATTTATTCACAGCAGATATTCGCTGAGCTATTCTTATGTATCAGACATTACACTATGTTCTGACTATGCAGAAGTTAACAGAGCAAGCAAAAATCCCCCTCCTAGAACTCATATTCCAGTGAAAGGGATAGGCAGTAAAGTAATAAGTAAAATACATAAAATGTTGGCTAATGAGATGTGACAAAAAAAATTAGAGAACAGCAGTAAGAACTTTTTGGATAATTTTAGATAGGATGGCCTGGGAAGATCTCAGTACAGAGGTGACTTTTGAGTAAAGACCTGAAGAAGGTAAGGGAGTGTGCCATCTTGGGGAAAAGCAGATCAAGTACAAAGGAAAGTAATTGCAGTGACCTTGAGGGGTAAGTATACCTGGAGTGATTGAGGAATTACAAGAAAACAAGGAAAGTTGGAATAGTTAATAAAAGGAGAATAGTAGGAAATGAGGTTAAAAATGTAGTAAGAGGCCCCATTATAGGGATATGGAGACCATTGTGTGACTTTGGCTTTTTCTTTGAGTGAACAGGAAGCCACTGAAGGATTTTAAACGGAAGGCAAAGAATGACCTGGACTATTACATTGAGAGTAGATACTAAGAGGGCAAAGACTGAAGTTAGGAGACTACTTAGTAGGCTACTGTAATAATCCAATGTGAGATGATAGTGGTTTGTCTAGGATGGTGGTGATGGAGGTGATGAGTAGTAGTTAAATTCTGCACATGCTTAAAGAATATAGCTGAGAGTTGAGATGTAGAGTATGAGAATTTGGCATAAACAACTGAGATGGAAAGACAGAGGGGGAGGTTTGGGACGGAGAATAAGGAGGTCAGTTTGGGGCATGTTAAGTTTGAGATGACCATGAGTTACCCAAGTAAGAATGTCAAGTACGCAGTTGGATAATTTAGTCTGGACTTCAGGGAAAGGTACTTGCTAGAGAGACACATTTAAGAATGATCATCATGGAGAAGGCAGTTAAATCCATAAGGTTGGATGGCTTTCTTTCTCACTCAGAGTAAAAGCCAAAATCCTATAATCACTGAGGAAGGAGTTATAAATCGAAAATAGAAAATGTTCACAGACAAGGGACATTCTGAAATTTAAGGATTAAAGATTTGAAGGAACCAGAAAAAGGACTTAGAAGGAGCTGCCAGTCAAGTAGAAAGAAAACCAAAAATCATCGTGTCTTGGGATAGTGATTAAGGCAAGTTAGTCTTAATAAATAAATGGTTTAAACACAGCAGACATTTGTTTCTCCCTCACCTAACAGTTCAAGCCAGATGTCGTGGGATAGGGGGCTGCCTGTCTTTCACACAGTGAGTCAGATATTCATGTTCTCTCTAACTTATGACTGGTTCCTCCATCCCCTATGGATTCACTATTATTTGCATTTAGCAGCTCAAAGGAGGAATAACATTAGAGGATGTATATCCACTTCTTAGTTTACTGGACCTGGAAATGGTACATACCTCTTCCACTTATACTTCCATATCTTATTACTCAGTCATATGGTCATACCTATCTGCAAGTGAGACTTGGAAATGTGGTAATGCTATGTGTACCATAAGAAGATATAGATTTTTTTTAATGTATGAATAGCTAACAGTGTGTGTCATCCCCAGTGAAGAAATTTTCCAAGCTGAAATTTTCCAATACTCTGAATTTTAATTTTCCTTTAATTGCTATTTTTCCCATAATGGATTCATTGACAGCATTTATTTTATATCCCTGATGGGTTTCATACTGACTGGGCACTTAGATGTTCAACAAATATTGTTACATATAAAGGTGAAAGCATTCAAGTTGGAAGATGTTTATAGTTTACAAAATAAATGAGTAGTTCAGGTATAACTTCAGGTATAACTGAAATGGGCTCAGGTACCCACTTCTTTATGGGTAATATGAGGCTCAGAGAAGTTAAGTGTCTTGCTAAAAACCACATAGCTAGTAAGTAATGGATTTGGCCCTTGAACCCATGTTCTCTGATTTCAGAAATATGAATAGCCTTGATCATTCTTCTCCATTTTGATTCACTTGCAGGAAACCTAAAGTGAAAATGAAATATTTAAATAGCTAACTATGAAGTGTAATTTACTGACAGTTTTACTCTGTCCTCTATTTAAGTATTGATCTTGGATTATGACACAGACCATGAGTTATTCTGGTTCTCTAATGACATTATGTTGGCCAGAGAGTCTGGTGGCACAGATGTTGGCATTAAAATTTAAAATTACTGAGACAAGCTGGAAAAGAAAACAAATGAAATTCAGTAGGGATAATTCAATTAAAGGACTACAGTATAGAAGGAGAAAGAATATAAACACAGAAATAATCTTAAAACAGAGTAGAATGCAATGCCTAATAGGAGAGGTTCATGTGAAGTGTCAGGAAAGTTCAGTAGAGAAAACCTAATCTCACCTTGTTTCGGGTCAAGGCTACAGCAAATTTTGTGCTATTGGAGGAACCCACATTCCAATTTTAGTTTGTGGAGCCACGAAGTGTGAGAGTGCCATCTCAAAGTGGTTTAAACAATAAAGCAAGGTAATTTGCTCATGTCATTAAAAAGTCTTAAAGCAAATGCTTGATCAGAGTCTCAAACTAGCCTATTCATTTTAGTTTTGTTGTTTGTGGGTCAACATTGGCTGCAGGTAAGCAGCTGCTTTAGTGGTAATAGGGTCAGTGCGGAGTGGAGTGGAACATATGTCCTGGGATTCACTCTGGTTGGCCTGGCCTAGACCAAATGCTTGAGTCATAGACCTCAGGGAGGAGCCACGTCTCTGGAACCACATGATACCCAAATGGAAATGAGTGGTGTTTAAAAGTGAGAGAGATGCCCCAGAGTCCAGAGCAGAAAGGGAGGGAATTTCAGGCATAAGGAATTATTTTAGAAAAGAAATGTATCAGGGCAAGATTGAGGTGTGTTTTATTATTCTACATTTGGTGCCTAGAATAACAATTGACAGATAGTGCTCAATATATTTTTATTAAATAAATGAATGAATAAATCCATGAATAAATAAAAGCATACTCCAGTTTGGCTAGAGCATATGATATACAAATAGGAAGATGTAAAGTAGGCAGTATATCAGTGGCAGATAAGCAAAAACAAAATTTTGTAAACTACATAAAGCGACTCTCATTTTTAACTCTTCTTGGGGCAGTTTTGCTACTGACCTGTTATTACCCCCTGAGCCAGCTGCACCTCACTGCCCTCCTTGCTCTTGGATGACTTCCTGCTGCTCAGGAGTGCCTGTAGGAACACACACACATTTTGACCGTAGCCTAAGCCAGCTATAAATATGAAGGTATGTCCTCTGCAAAGTTATTCATGTACTGCATTCCAAAACAAACAAACAGAAATGAAATGTGTTATCATCAGCTGCTGTTTGAGATGATCTGTGCCACTGTTCTCCTCCATTAGTTTGGGTAATTGGGCCGAGCCTGTATACAAATGCAAAATGGGACATCACTGGCAATGGACAAGTGCAGTGTAAGGGATCTAGGAGTTAAGGCTGATCACTAGCTGAATTAGTCAGAGGTGGTTTCTCTTGTTACCAACAAAGCTAACAAAATCCTCCTCCAAACTCTTTACCAGTAATTGTAATGGATGAAGTTTGGATATACAGTAATGAGAATGGCACAACATGTGCATCCAAATAGAAGCTGACTTTCAAAATAG
This sequence comes from Mesoplodon densirostris, assembly GCF_025265405.1. NCBI lineage: Eukaryota > Metazoa > Chordata > Mammalia > Artiodactyla > Ziphiidae > Mesoplodon > Mesoplodon densirostris. The sequence continues at coordinate 98,944,623 of NC_082663.1, read as the reverse complement.
TCATCTTGGTACATTATACACAGGTTCAACTAAGCTGTCCTTGTTCATATTTGGGAAACTCTCCTTTAGTGTAAGTTTCAATTCATAACTAAGTAAAAAGACCTATCTGGTTCTTTCATTTTGTTTGACTTTATTTTGTTTTGTTGTGTTTGATTCTTGATTTGCTTACTGTTGTTTTGTTTAGCAATAGAATAGATAATGCACTCATTATTCACCAAGTTGTTAATTTCAAATGACTGGATTGTGTTTAAAAATTAAATCCCTTTTCAACATCGATGATGAGTCCATACCATGAATTTTCAAAGGAATGTGCTGTGGGATCAGAAGAAAATTTTTAAAGAATTCTAAGTCTATCTTGACCAACAGAAAATCACCTGAGAAAGAAGACGTTTTCTCAGAGTGGGCTTATTTCGTCAGTAAAGACCTTAGCTGTATGCACCCACTCTGAAATTTCTGTTAAAGCATCAGACTTCATACTAGTCCCCTTCATACTAGACCTTATACTAGACAAGTACGTCAAGATGTGCAGCTGTATGTGTGTGTACTATTTATACATCAATATTATGTTGCTACATGCTATTCTATAAAATCTCAATACAATATAAAAAGTGCTAAACTTTTTTCATAATGCTTAATATTGGTCATGTTCTTGTTGATCATTCCCTTGTTAGATAACTTTCCTCTGAGTTTCTGATTAATAAAGAACTATGGAGAACTATGGAGAAAATCCGAAAGAGCACATTGTAGATGTTTAGTAGAAGGAAAATATAATCAATTCCAGCAATAGCTTAGATTTAATCTGGACAAAATAAATCAAGGAGTAGTTTACCAGTAAGTTTCAGGTGTATGAAAGATACACTTAATTAGTAATCATATTTTCTCTATTTCTGTTTGGGTAAATACAATGGATAGAGGATGTCTGTCAGACCTAAGAAAAGAGTTTATTAATTAATATTAATAGTGAAAGAGTAGAATAGGTTTTTAAAAGAGCTACAAGATATTATATAGCACTGAGAAAAAGAAAATCTGATTTTCATTTCAACATAATTACGTACCAGGAGCCATCTGGATTAGTCACCTGCACCTTGTAATGCCCCCCAATGTTCAGTCTTTCTCAGTGGATTCATTGTTGAGGTCTCCACAACCCCTGGCTGGGACTGACCCACTCATGCACTGCCTCCAAGACAGCTCTTGCTACACCCAAAGCTCTTCCCCATTTTGCCTTGCACTTTCTACATAGCTAGCTCCTGAAATCCTGCTTCCATTCCTATGCTTTGCTGTCTGCTTTTGGACACCTCAGACAAGCCACATTCTACCCTCTGAAATCTTAATTTCAGACTTCCCCGAACACCCTCCAGATTGCTTGCAAAATTATTGCTCCTACAGCTATTTTTCATTTTCATTGGGATTTTCTCTCTACTTCTATTTTACATTTCTGTACCTCATTCTACATTTCTTCCTTCTCCACTGAAGCTAATTTGATAGTCTGTCACTTCACTTATATTCTAGGAATAACCTAAACTATCTTGATTGCTTGTCCTGGAGAAATCCCCAACCTTTATGGGTCTAACCATTTGCCTTCTCTGAGCCTACTACACTCAGAATGCAGACCTGTTAAAAGATAATCCTGAAATAGAGTAGACTAGAACTACCACACATTCATGGACACAGCTTCACGGGAAACATCAACATTTCCCTGCTCATACTTTTACTTTCCACAGTTTGTATAGTTCTATGAGTTTTTGACAAAATAATACAATTCTAAAATCATTACTACACCCAGTGTATAGAACAGTTTCGTCACGTGACAAATCCCCTTGTGCCCCTTTGTAGACAACCCTCCCTCCATCCCCAGTCCTTGGCAACTGCTTATCTTTTTTCAGTCCTCTTAGTTTTGATTTTTCCAAAATATCATATTAATAGAATTGTACAATAGGTAGCCTTTGAGTCTAGCTTTTTTCACTTAGCATAGTGCATTTGAGATTCATCCACCCTGTCGTTAAGTATCAAAAATTAATGCCTTTTAATTGTTGAGTTGATTCATTGTGTGTGTAGACCATAGTTTGTTTATAAATTCACCAGTTGAGGGACATGTTGCGTTTTTTCAGGTTTTGGTAATTATGAATAAAACTACTATACCATTCATCTCCAGGTTAAGAATGATATGTTTTAATTTTATCTGGGTAAATACCTAGGGCCTGATTGCTGAATCACATGGTAGACCTATGTTTAACTTTAAAAGAAACTGGTGAACTATTTTCCAAAGTAACTAATATTTTCAGTCTTACTAACAGTATAATTGCTTCCATTGCTGCCCATGCCCTAAGCACACAATATTACCAGTTCTTGATTTTAGCCATTGTAATAGATATAAAGGGGCATCATTTTGTGATTTCAATTTGCATTTGCCTAGTGACTAATTTTGTTGAACATACTTTTCATATGTATATTTGCTAACCAAATAGCTTCTTTAGTGATATATCTGTTCAAATCTTTTTAGTACTGGGTTATTTTCTTATTATTGAGTTTTGAGGGTTGTATACATAGTCTGCATAAAAGTCCTTTATCATATATGAGTAACATGTATATAAAAATTTTCCCCCAACATGCGGTTTATTTTTTATTTTCTCAGTAGTAATAGAAGTTTTCAACTTTTATGAAATCCAATTAACCCGCTTTTTCTTATGTAATTCATGTTTTTAGTGTCCTAAAAAGTTGTTGCCTAGGCAAAGGTCACAATGATTTCTGCTATGTTTTCTTCTTAGACCGTCGCTTCTGTTCAATTGGATCTATGTGTCTGTGCTTTCAACGGTACTACAATTTCTTAATTCCTGCAGCTTCATAATTAATAAGTCTGGAAATGATGTAGTGAAGCTTCTCCAATATTACTCTTCTCTTTCAAACTTGTTTTGGCTATTTTAAGTTATTTGCCCTTCCCACTAAATTTTTAAATCAGTTTTTCAGTCTCTTCAGAAAAAATACCACTTAAATTTTGGTTGATTTTGCATTGAACTTACAGGTAAGTTTGGAAGGAATTGACATTTGAACACTATTGTGTCTTCCAAACCATAAACACAATGTAGCTCTTCACTTATTTAGGTCTTTGCTAATTTTTTCTCATCAGTGTTTTATAGGTTGCAGTATATAGCTCTTGCACATATTTTAGTTTATATCTAAGTTTTTTTGATGCTACTGAAAATTATACTTTTTAAAATTTCAATTTCCAATTGTCTGTTGCTCTAGCAATAAAAGTGATTTTTGTATATTAAGTGTGTATCTTGCAACCTTGCTAACTAGTAGCTCTCTTGGGATTTTGTTGTTGCTATGGTTACCCATAGTACTCTCTTAGTTTCACCTCAGAGTTTTTGCCCCTGTCCCAGTGACAGACATCTGATACTGTTACTCCTATTGGGGAAGGAAAAAATTCCCTCTACTCTTTCTAGGTTCTTCTGGCTGGTCTAAGAATTAAATTGGCTTGAGACAGATTAACAGGAGAAGATCAAATTTAATTACATACATACGGGTCCCATAAGAAAAATTAGACCTCTCGACATTCGAACCATTGAGGCTTACATGCAGTCCTGAACTAGGGAGAAGGGAGTAGGGAGGGGCCTGGGACTTCAAGGGGAAGGAAGGCACTTCACAGGAGGATGAAAAAGAGCAAATGTTGGTAAGCGGATGGTTGCTGGGCCATGCAGAAACAGTGGGACAGAGAGAGGAGCTTTTACCAACGGACTTTGCCAAAGCTTCCTAGTCTACCACACCTAGCTCAAAGCCTTTGTAGTTAGCTCTGTGGTTGCCTTCTTCCTAGGATAAGCCCCTCATTTAAATTCTGTTAGACAGTTAACAGGAAGGAGATAAAAGTTCTTCCTGAGCCTTTTGTTGCTTAAAAACAACCAGCCTAAAATAATCCTCATGCCAAGAAACATGTTTGGGGGTGGCAGTTTTTGCTCCCTTACCTTTGTGAGCCTGTTCTCTGTTGCCCTTTTCATCCTCAGTCTTAGACAGCCTCTGTGTGCCCTGGTCTTGGGAGTGGAACATGCTCAGTGACCCTGCCCCTCCCAAGCAAGTGTGGGTCCTGGGTAGTCATCTGCCTCTCACCAGAGCCAGAGCGTTCTTTGTCGTGTTACTAACCTGTGCCCTAGCCCCAGCCACAGTGAGTCTTCACAGGTATCTTATGGGTGACCGTTTTTGCCACTCTTCCCCCAGTTGCTCAAGGTTTTTGCTCCTAAAGGAAGAAAGTTCCAGGCCAGGCTCTACACCTTCTCCTCAGCGGTGTTTGCTTTTCTGCCTCAGGCAGCACCATCAGGAGGCTTCTTTTCTGTCCTCAGTCTTTTTTGCAGCCACGCGTGAGGTCTAAGGAGAAGAGCTTGCAGCTGGCTGTGAAATTCCCTTGTGTCTGTGGTCACCAGGTCTCCGGTTTGCTCACACTTGGTCTTTAGTTATTCACAAACATTTTCGCTGAAAGCTTCCTACTCTTTGAACGGCAATCCTGTCTTTCTCCCAGATCCCTTTGCCATATAAGCCAGCACTGAGCCCTCCTCTCTTGAAGGTGCCTGTCTTTCCTTAGATTTCAGGCTACTTGGTTGCTTTGTGACTTTAGGTCTCTGAGGGGGTTCAAGAGAAGTTGATTGGCAGATTTTCCTCCTTCTTGGTAGAATGGGAGCAGTACTTTTCTACTTTACTACCTGCTAAATGGAAGCTGGAAGTCTGCTTTAGTCTTATCCATCATTTTTTTTGTCAGTTAGTAATAAAGCGGGTTAACTTGAGTTTCAGTTTTTAGTGACGGGCACGAAATAATGGAGAGACGATTATTTTGCATGGGCAATCAATATTTTTTATCTTATATTGTGCTATGTAAAGCATATTCATACCTACCACATCCCCACTCCAACAAGATTGTCAATCCTGAGACCCTTCTGTGTAGGCATTCTCTGGAGCTACACTTTTCATCTGGCTCAACTAGAGTTACGTGATATTACATCCTTTATATAATAAAATGATGGAAAATGATCCTATTCTGTTTTCTCTCTCTAAATATTATTTCTCCCATCTGTTGGCTAAAGAAGTCTCTTTTATGTTCTGTTACAAAAGATTTTTCTTAATATGTCTTTTGAGTACTTCTCATATCCTACAAGTTATTACTTCTCTTGACTCAACTTCATTTTGAAAGGCACTTCTTGCATAAGCTCTACAGCACTTGTTTTCAAGTTTCAGACAAATTGTAATTCCTGTCTTTCGTGAGCTCCTGGATCTTTTCATGGGTGAAAAATACTGGTATAGAATAAAGAAGCAGATGTAGAGAATGGAATTGAGGACACGGGGAGGGGGGAGGGTAAGCGGAGATGAAGTAAGAGAGTGGCATGGACATATATACACTACCAAATGTGAAATAGCTAGTGGGAAGCAGCCACATAGCACAGGGAGATCAGCTCTGTGCTTTGTGATCACCTAGAGGGGTAGGATAGGGAGGGTGGAAGGGAGACGCAAGAGGGAGGAGATATGGGGATATATTTATATGTATAGCTGATTCACTTTGTTATACAGCAGAAACTAACACACCATTGTAAAGCAGTTATACTCCAATAAAGATGTTAAAAAATATAGTGGTATATATTTCAAGATCTTTTTTATGTAGCTGCCTTTTATTTCAAGTTCTAATTTTTTAATGAAAGTATCAAGTAGGTACTTGTCAAGATTTGACTTTTGTTCTCCACTCAAACCTACCTCTCCTGCTTTATAAAAACCTTGTTCAAAATGCTATTTTCTTTGTCATTACGACCCTTCTACCCTTATTTACTTTTCATAGGTTTGAACCATCTTTCCAGCCTTATTTTCCACTTATAATGTGGCAAAAGGAACTCTGAACTATGAGATAGGAGACTGCATTTTAGTCTGAGTGTGGCTACTTTCTGGTGGTGGCTTTTTTTTACTTTTAATTAAAGATTTACTTTTTTGTTCTTCTTTTCATAAGCAGTGCCTTATTCAGTCCTAACCAGTGAAAGATATTTTATATCTTCTCCTGGGTTAATATATACTGTTTCATTACTTTCCTTTTAGAAAATTATGCTTGATTCCTAATTCCAGTATATTTTCAGACAAGAGAAAAAGCAATTTGTTCATTTTTAGCTGAAAATAAACAAATCTATATATTTTAATGTTTCAGCAATTCTGCTTATTGCTAGAATTCTCGGTCCAAAGTTGCCCTTATCCTTAGATATTATTTCAGATTTTTATCTGCTAGCAGGTGAATGATGAAATGTGATTAGCTTTACCAGTATTGTTTTAAAAAACTCACATTGATTGCATAACTCAGTACTTTTTACTAAGAAACTTGGACCTGTAGAAAAAGAAGGGTTTTTTTAAAGGCATTTTTTACAGACTTTATTGGCTTTTATAGTTCCCTCCTGGTCACTGTATGTTTGTCTCTGTCTCCCTCCTCCATTTCTGAAAAATTAATAGACTTTATTTTTTAGAGCAGTTAGCAAATTGATCAGAAAGTAAGGAGAGTTTTTCTATACCCCCTTTCTCTCCCCCTCCCAGAATTTCTCTTAATATTAACATCTTGCACTTGTGTGGTACATTTATTACAATTGATGAGCCAATATTGATTCATTATTATTAACAAAAGTCCATAGTTTACATTAGGGTTCACTCTTGGTGTTGTACATTCTGTGGGTTTGGACAAATGTATTAATACAATGACATGTAATCCACCATTCAGAATCAAACAGAGTAATTGTTTTACTGCCCTAAAAATACACTGTTCACTACTTATTCATCCTTCCCTCTATCTTTCTGAGCCTCTGGCAAGCACTGATCTTTTTACTGTCTTCATTGTTTTACTTTTCCAGAATGTCACATAGTTAGAGTTATACAGTATGTAGCATTTTTAAATAGGCTTTGTTCACTTAGCAATATTCATTTACGTTTCCTCCATGACTTTTTATGGTTTAAAGACTCACTTATTATCCCTGAGTATCCCTTTTTATTCCATTATGTGGAGGTATCACAGTTTTTTTGTTTGTTTGTTTTTATCCATTCATCTATCGAAGGACACCTTGATTGCCTCGAAGTCTTGACAATCATGAATGAAACTGCTACAAAGATACCTTCCTTCATCTTTGTAAGTGAAATATAATCCCTAGCCTTCTTCAGAGTGTGTTTTACCCACAGTCGCTAAGATCTTCACTCTACTGAGTCACAGCTTATTGGGTCAAAGAGAGCATATGACCCAAGGTGGACATCTATTGCATTGTCCACTGAGTTGACAAGTGGCTCTTACAGCTCTTGATGTTAGAAGTCTGTACAATAGCCACAGCCTATAATAGGCATTGTCAAAAACCAGTCAAAACCTCTATTTTGGAGATTTTGAATTTGAAATATTCAGAAACATCTTTCATTGGTTTAAAATTCTACTGTAAAGAGAGATGGGTATATGCTGCCAAAGATGACTATTTAACTGAGTTGCTAGACTTAGGAGCAAGAAGGGACCACAGAGAGAGGAGGCAGTTAAATGGGAAGATGCCTGTGCCAAAGATAAACCTCAGCAGATTTACACACTTGTCTGGAGTTGCCCAGGACTAAGGCTGCAGTGGCAATAGCCTCACGAAAAACAAACTTGAAGAATAGTGAATAAAATGGACCACACTTAAAATCTTAAGTCTCAAATCCACTTGGTAACACTCTAGGAAATTTCTCCTTTAATTCCTTTGTACATGTGTCTGGAATTCCATTCTTTTCTCTTGCTTTATTAAAAATTAGCCTGTTAGCTCTTACTGGAGGCTGTGTAAACAAGAGTCGCTGATATGAATGATTGGTTAAGACTATTAAGAGAATATGAGAAATAGATCAAAGAGAAAAAAAATTTTAGAAAACAATAGAATTGAGGCTATTTCTGCAAAGGAGATGCTTTACTATCATAATATGACACTGCTTTTTGTAAAATGTTTCTCAATTTTATTTTCCAGTTAATTCTGTGGAAAATATTTTGACATTTTTTTCTCCAAGGTATGCTGTTTGCTATTTTTACTTCCCCTTACTTCCCCCATGAGACTCAGCTGTCCCAAATAATTTATTAGGAGATAAATCTAATTGGACATTCCTATTTGTGTATCTTAATGAATGGAACTGACATTAATATTTTCAATAATAGAATATAAGGAATATTTTCAAGGGAGAAGGGTGCTGGTGCTGCTGATGAAAGCTAGCATTTTCTAATCCCTTACTCTCGGTGCTGTAACCAGTGGTTTACATTCATTTTTTCATTTAATCTTCTGACAAATGTATGTAGACTTGAGGCAAAGAAGAATTAAGAGGTACTGATTAGGCAGTGATTTGAAGTTGGAACAAAAATAGAAGTTGACTGTGATCCCGTAGAGAAATGGCAGCCTATGAGAAAGTCCATGCGTGATTGACAGAGGAGCATGTACAGAAGAAAAGGGTGGATAATGAGTGCACATTCTACAGATGGCTCTTTGTGGATCCCTCAAAGAAGGTGCAAAGTGACGCCCCAGTTAAACAGAGCTTACTCTCTTAAGAGAGCCCAGAGAGCTGCTTCCTATTGGCCATTTTTATGACTACAAAGAAAGTGCATCTTCTCCACCCCACTCTCCCCACATGCCAAAATCTCAGGCTAAAAGATTTGTATCTAAGTCCTTCTGTCTTCCTTGTTCCAAATTTCTGAATTATTTCCAATTATAAGTTTTCCTGGATCCTAGGACTAATGCCTGACTTCCAATTATGTTAAATTAACTTGGCATGACTTAGGCTACTTTAATTCTCCTAGAGTCTGTCCTTAACCCCCGGTGAAGCAGTTTTAACTTCAAACACAGAATTGAAGCAGGTATACATGGCAAAGGATTAGGCAATTGCAGATGCTTTATATGAACATCCTACAATTTGTTCATGGGGTTTCTAATATCTAAATGCAACTGAAGTAGTCTTGCAGAGAAGAAGGTAGAGGGAATCATTTATCTTTTGTAATCTGCTTATGAGAATAATATTTGCTCAAGTTTTATTTCTGTCAACAACAGAGAGTCTGATATTAGAATTTTTACACATTATGAATGTTTATTTTCACATATGCATGATTTCATACTTCACGTTGCTTATAATTCACATTCCCTTTGTTAAGATCACTTGTGTCCTTTAACTGAGCAGGCCAATGAAACATGATTTTGTGGGAAATTTTTGCAACTAACCATATCCCAGAGTAATTTCAAGTAATAACGTTAAATGAGGTACAAATTACAGGGAAATGTAGTTGGAATCTGTTGCCTAATGAATGAAAAAAAAATATTTGAAGCATTAACAACAGATTAAACATTCAGACTCAAAGATGGAATTTGGAATGATTTTGCATGTTGCATCAAAGCAAGGAAAAAACAACTCCTACTCTCAGGAAGCCCATGGTTTTGGAGGAGCAATCAGAGCTATTCTGAAGAGTTTGAGGGCAAAATGGATGGCCTCCCTTTAGTTGTGTCTCATTTCTGACTATTACGTGGGAAAGAAATGGCTGCTAGGGAAAAAATGTTTTAATACTGGCTGCCTGGTGTGATAAAATTCACTCTGAGCCCATAATACCCATTAGTCCTTCTTTTCTACTAAACCCAATGTCGAAAAAAAAAAAAAGTAACACATATACACACACATAAAAACCAAAACCAGTACAAAGAAGTGAATAAACAGGAATTTTACATTTTTACCTAAAAAGATGATCCTCACATATTTCAATATACTGTTTGTGAGGGCTTAGATGGTGAAATAAATCCTGCTTTCTAACATTTCCCCTCTCAAGCCATCCCTAAAAACTTGCAGTGTTTCATTGGGGTCATTAAATGGTACTGATATTTATAAGAATAATTAAGAATATAGTGCTCCTTTGTAAAATTTCTTTAGCAAAAGAGCTAAATTTATACAGATATAATGTATTTTCTTTTTTTTTTTTTCTTTTTCTTTTTCTCTTTGGTTCAAGCTAAATGGAAGCTTTACAAAGGAAGTACAGCAATAGTTATATTAGGACAGCTGCCAAATAGACACACATAAAAGTCAGAGAGGTTGACCTGTCTGGGAGAGGTCAGAAACTCCCTGGCAAGTATCTTGGCCACCCGTCACTCAGTAACTGAGGTATTGATTCTGAGAGTTAGTTCTTCAGGCTCCACCTTGTCATAGATGTTTGTCTTCATTATCTTTTTTTCATCTGGCAGCTCTTTGGTATGACTGCTGTTCTAATAGCTGGCTTTTACAATTGCAGGGCCTTAAGGTTAGAAGGCATTTTGCAGACCACTGACTACTATCCATCATTAATTCATTAACTGAGTTCCTTTTGTAGGATGTGGAACCTACTACCATCCTTTCTCTGCTAGAATGCCTCTGGGGTCAGGGGCTCACAACTGGTCTGGCTAGGTCTGGCTGCTTATTGAGTATCTTGTTGCATTTTCAGTTGATCAACATTAAATGTAAAGTCAGGGTAGAGAGTGGCCTTCCTTGCCTCCTGAACCATTGTCATAGTTTCTGTGGCACAGGAAACTGGATTTAGAGGACAGCTGGATTCAGAACCTGGATTTCCTTAATTCCATGCTGTCTTATCAGTACTTCTTTCTCATAGATGCACACCTTAGGTTCACAAAGGAGATACACACACACACACACACACACACACACACATTTTATCCGATAAAATGGCACTCATTAGTCTTAGGCGTCTTTGTTTTAACTCCAATGCCATCTCCTGGTGAGCTGGTTGAACCCTGTGAAGGACTCTTTTGCCTACAGAAGGCAGCCAACCTTCCACATATACACACACATATATAAATATATATATGTATTTTTTTTTGTATGAAGGGTAAATAAAAGCTACTCTTGAAAATTTGGAAGAAACCATTTTTTTTTTCTAAAATTTAAGAATTAGTCTGCCCACACTAGCAAAACATCCTCTAAGGCAAGGGTAAACAACTGTGAGAAAATTCCAAAACAGACCACAGCCTGAAAAAGCAAGAGACCATTTCTCTGGTCTGGTTGCCTTTGACCTCTCTGCCTCTTGTGGATACGATTCTACATATTTACCAGGTGTTAGCTCCTCATCTACTCTTTGGGGCTTTCACATCAGATAGCATATATATCATAGTGATAGGCAAAGAAAATTACTTAGAGAGGCACTAAAAAGTAATGAATCAGTTTTTGGCACAAGTCTTTTTGGTCATGCTCGAGTAATTCATTTGAATGCCTTGCCTCACAGCTGAACTTTGTTAGGTAATTTTTGAATTGAGTTACTAGTGAACATTATTAAGTGATGAGGGCTTTATTGGAATTTGTCCCATTTGGCTTTTCAGTTAGCTGTGTGTAGCTAAAGTAAGATAATTTTCATGTTGTTCACTAGAACAATCCAATTTGAATGAATAATGAATTGTTATCTTTAGAAAACACAAAGAGGATACGATGTCTTTAGCATTAAGTTCAGGGAACCCAGTATCTGTGCTTTAAATCTGGTTCTTTAGCATTTTGGTGTATGACCTTCAACAAGCATTTTAAATTTAAAGAAACTAAAACTATCTAAAACCTGTAGATAATTTCATAAACATACTACTTACCAAAATGATCTACATAAGACTTAGGAATATAACAGCCAAAGAGATAGAAGAAATTAACTTCGAAGTCATGGGAGGGAGGGAGGGCTTTTGGAAAGTGGTACTTTTCCTTGGGCCTTAGAGTGGAAATCTGTCATTTTTCTTTAGCTTTTCAGTCTTTCAGTTACTTCCTTCATTTGATAAACTTTCTGCCATATAAGTCATGTTAGGAAGCAGAGCCCACCTCCAGCCTATATGCTGGGAAACACACATCTTCATTTTACACACATTTTAGTCAGAGAAGGTAGGTTCCACCAATTGGAAGCTGAATCTGGAGCTAATTATACAAAAAGGCAAAGGCAGGAGACAATTTGTTCTGGGCATTGAGACGCTGAAACCACCTCCAGCTTCCAAGGGTGGTCATGTGGAAGCAGCAGCAGCAACAGTGTCCTGTTCAAGGGATGGTGCTGTACCAGGTCTGTGTCTAGTGTCCAGAGGTAGCTGCAGTGCTGCTCTCACCACACTGATCCTATGGTGTGATTTTGGATGTGGTTCTCTACCTGCATATATGCATGTTTCCTTAGCCATTCTATGAGTCTGTGATTTACCCCCAAATAGACATATATTTTAAATATAAAATATTTATATTGTATATAATTTAATTTTTTATTCTGTTTAAATCAGTCAGATTTAGTTGCTGTTGCTTGCAATCAAGAATCCTAATGGATTCAGTACTGGACAAACTACTATGCATGATTGAAATCAGCCCCTCCAAGGACATAAAACATTAAGAATTTTATTCATCTTCCTTTCCTTGTCCTCACCATATACAGTCATTCTCCTACACCAATCTCTCTGAGCAGGAAAGGGCCATGGAATAATTTAAGATTCTGAAAAACTGAATTAAACTATTCCAAATGGGCTATTGTACGCTCTTAGAATTCAAAATAAACATTGTTGAATTGTAAGTGATTTAATATTTAGAAGTAATAGGTTTCACATAGTGGAAGAATCCATTTAGTATATCTTTGTACCCATATTATACGAGGGTGAGAAGACTTCAGAGCTTTTCCTATTTAAAGGGATAATGCTGCCATTTTAAGGGCTTTTATCAAAGAAGAGACCACTGTTATGGTCAATTCATTATATTTTCAATTTTGTTCACTCTCTGACTTACGGTTGATTTTAGTATTGGTCTGGTACTAAAATATTCTTTTCCTCTTAGCTTTCACCCAGAAGCTTTTTAATTTTATTTTATTTTATTCTTACCACCAATTGATATCCCTTGACAGCCGGTGGGCTCTCATTGTAACATGTATTGCATTTTATATCAGTACCCTGATTTTAGTCCATGTTAGGCTTTGCATCACTAAGAAGGTATTATGACATTATATTTTGGATGAGAAATAATACTAGCTTGGGTGCAAATGTATGTCTTGTGCTCTTTTCCTCTGAGACTTGGATGGTATTCTTTTGCCCTTATCCACCCTGCTTGTATTCCTAAGAACTCATTGCACATTAAAGTGAATGTTGATAGAGCCAAGGAGGAGATCATAGAACAGCAATAATTACTAATACTAGCTAGTATCTAGTGTGTTGTACTCTATGCCACGCACTGTACAAGGTGGGGCACATAATGAAGTCTGTCCCATGAGGTAGACACTTGTATTCCTATTTCTCACGAATAGTTTGAAACTTAGTAAGATTAAGAGTTGTCCATGTTCACACAGTGAGTGAGAAACCCAGGATTTGTATCTTTAAATTCCAGATGAAAATTCCTGAGCCTTTTGCCTCTTTTTATGTAATTTTGTTCCATTCTCAGAGTGTGTGTCCACCAAGGAAACCTCAGTAGCAATATCTTCACTGAGATAAAGGACCCATAGGCAGGGACCATGATATTTATCTTTGTAACTCTTGATCTTAAACTTTTTTGCATCACAGATGATTAGAATCTAATAAAAATTGTGTGCGTCTGTATACACACACAATATCTATGTATAATACATATACACATACACAGTTTGGGGCTCATTCCTTAACTCTAGTATAAGATCCTGCTTTAGATGCCTGTATATTGCCTGATACACTGCAGGAGCTCAGTCAATGAATGACTAAATACTGTTGCCTATGATGTATGGGTAATGTCCCAAATGTCATCATTTCATATATTGCCTGTGGAAATAGAGGCTTTGAGAGTTGTCCTCAGCATTCTGATACCCACTGCTAACCATTACTGTTGAGAACAGATGACTTCCCAAGAGAAGGGTTTTGTGATTGACAAAAGAGCTTATCCATGTCCTCTGAGCTATATAACACGGAATCCTTGTAATGCTCATTACTGTTAAATAATAATGTTATTGCTGTCAACCTTATTCAATTAATTTGAAAATTTTAATACCAGTTAATTCACTGAGAACAGTGTAAGAAATGTATTCTTCCTCATCAATACATTGTTTCCTCTCAGTATTTCGGGGGGAATTCAGCTTGTCTATCATTCAGAAACATGGGCCAAGTATTCCCAAAAGATACAATTCATGGGCTTTTTAACTATTATTTAAAATTTAAAAATTTAAAAATTTTAAATTTTTAACTATTATTTAAAATTATTTAAAATTTTAACCATTATTTAAAATATATATTCAACACAGTCCAATTTGAGAGATGAAAGCATCCAAGAGACAGAGATATATATCACATGGGGTACGTTTCCCGGTAGTTAAGACATCCTGTCTAGCAGATGCTGTGAAGCGCCACCTAATCCATTTTTCGGGACCAAGACACTTATGTCCTTAGCTGTGAGGGAGGCAGGTTTGCTGTCTGTCGATGACTCACAGCTGAGTTCTCCTAAATGCTTGCCCTCACCCAGAGAGTTACACCCTCTTCTTATGTCTGGTTGATGGAGAGGTACTAAATGCTGACTTCTTGACTCAGTTTGGGACAGTTTTGAAAGGCCACACCAGTTCCATAGCCTGGACAATTGACTGAGGCCTCTGTTGGAAATCCAGTCACATTTCAACTTCTCCCTCTGTTCAGTCCTGTTTTGCTCACTTTCTTAAAGTGATGCCCTACACTGCCTCCCAGCAAACCTCCTGCATACAAATACCCATATCAGAGTCTATTTTTCAGGAAACCAACCCAAGACACATTAAGAAAGGTCTTGAGACTGTGAAGTCCTAGGGAAGTATTCTCCTAGGCTGCAAGGCTCTCTAAGCAATTGCCACCTGGTAATGGAACTTTCTTTCTTTGGGGGCCAGATACCAAGCTTCTATGCCTTAGGAATATAGTTGCCTGGTATAACCTGTTTTTATACTCCAATTGTTAGTCATGATATGTTTGAATGTTATTTTTGAAATGTAAGAGTGTTACTGGCTTATCTGAACATTTTAAAAGGATGGATGAATTACTTGTCCCTGGGGAGCCCAAACTTAAGTGGCTCAATGCTTTCTTGTTCCGTCTGATGGCTAGTGTGACAATCAAATGGTCCTTTCAGTGTTCAGTGGCTGTTTCTTTGGACAGGCTATGGCGACAAGGCAGACACTCAGTTAATGCTGCTGAATTGTGTTCTCCGTAGCCAGCTAAAGGGGAATTTCTCTATTGGCTGGACAAGGGCAAGGACAAGGATAAGGACCCATAATGGTCCTCATTCTTTCTCACCAAGGCTCTGACTGAGGTGGTGAAAACGTAACTTTTTGTTTTAATTGACAATCGTCCCTCTCTCCCACACTGGATGACAGAACACAGTTACAAATAATGCTTGTGTTTTTTCCATACATTTGAATCTCTATCTCCATATAAAGACCCTACTCATATAGGAAAATCTAGTTGCAAATCTAGAAGTAGAAATTATCATCAGACTAAACCAAGGCATCTTGGTATATTGATTACATTTTAATGTTAATCTTAAAATAATCATAGAACCTGAAAGGAAAGTAATATACAGTCAATATGGATAGTTATAAAGCAGAGAATAAAATCTCAGTCTCCATTTTACCAGTCCCTCTCACTGAAGGTAACTACTACTCTTTTTTTTGGGGGGGGGTGGGTCTTTCTGGGAAACAAAATCATATTCATATGTGGCGTGTAGTCTCATGTATACCGAATCCAGAAGCTTCCCCCAGTCAACAGCCACTGGAGTTTGGATACCACCCTCTGTTAAGAATTCAGGAAAAGAAACTTTGAAGAACCCTATGCTGAGTGTGTTTCTTTGTATTGTGAGTTTTCCTAGAATTATCTCACCAGAGTCTCAATATGAGATGCTGCCTTGTGCACAGGTGAATTCAGTGAGCAGTTTCCTTCTACCTTTTATTCTGTTCTCACAGTATGTGACTCCAGCCATGAGGAACAAAGCTGTTGCCTGCAGATAAAATGCCACATAAACAACTTGACAAGGGTAGAAAACATATGGTAAAGCTGGTACATGTTGTTAAATGTAAATACCATTTGAAATCATCTTTTTAATTACTGCACACTTGGCTATGATGATCTGAAACCAAAATATCTAGTTATTCCATTAAACAGTCATTCAAAAAAGGCAAATGAAAGAAAAAAGGCAGCTGATTGAGTATATCTGTAGAGATGTGAGGGACGGGGAATAAAACTTCTATGATGATTTAGATAAAACTCATGATTAACTGAAACTTCTACTTCTCAATCAATTATTTATTATAAAAATAAGCATTAGATAGGAATAGGAAGTTAGAAATGTGTAATTTGCTTTCTTATTGGTATGAAATTTTATTTAGATCCTTCTTTAGTGCTCATTTAATCCTTTATTTATTTATTTACTGATATTTGACCTTGTACAAAGCTGGGTTTTAGTTACTGAAGATACATGGCAAAGAAGCCAAACAAAGTTCTTGACCTCTATTGCTAACATTTAGTATGGATACAGACTCATTAACTTAAAAATATTTCTCTAACTTGTTTATTGGTTGGTCTCAATATGGTGGGCTTCACTTTTCTGAAACCACTGACATTTAAGATGCATGTGGTCTAGTAAGAGAAGGCCACTACTATTGTCCTACTTCACAAACTTGGTTCTCAGTTAATTAGTTAATAGATGCCTTACCAAAGGAAAAGGCTTTAAGCAGGCTTGGCATATATTAATTATACGGTGAGTTTTTAAAAAGTAATTACTCTTAGTGGGTTAAAACACATTTGGGTACTATGTCTGAAACTGACATGCCTCCTTTTCTACACTGTCGGCAATTAACTGAAAAAGTTCCAAATGTAATGTAATTATCAGTTAGTTACCCTTAACCCAGGGTAAAATTAATTTCAAATAAAACGTGAAATCAGCCGCTCCAAAAAGAGATGCTTGATCAGGGGCATGTTTTGTTCTTTCACTCTTTCTTTACCCCCTCCTTACTCCTGCTGGGTTACTTCCAAGACTAGATCAGCCGAATGAGGTTCAGAAGAAAATAGGCAAATGTGATGCTCTAATCAGTACTGTGCCTTCTCCAGGTGAGAAGCAGGCATCCGTCTTCGGGTTCACACCTCGCTCTAGAATCTTGGTGATACAAGTCATGTTCTTCTAAGAACTCTCTCTCATCCTTCACCATGTGGTCGGTCCCCTGGGGATGAATGAGCCTTTGAGTGCTGTAGCTCCCTGAGCTTCCAGCCTGGGAGGAAAATGCTAATCTCTCTTTTTGCAACTTCCTTCCATGAGTGCTTCTCTAGGGGTGGAAACACTACTCCTGTGTTTTATCTGAAGGGATAGGGAGGGTAAAAGCATAATTACTCCTTACCTTTATTATTTCCCTTCAAAGAATTCTGTCTCAAATTTCTAGTCTTTTCTTAAGTAGCTTGGATGGGGCGGTGGTGACTGGTCCTGCTGTTGTTTAGTAAGTCCTTCAAGGATGTTTCTCATACTTCTCTTTAGGATGTCTGGTTGCTTATCAAGGTTTGTTCTCATCCTTTTGGCTTTAGTGAAAATTTGTAGGCCACAAAAAAGTCTCATTTAATATCTTATTACCTATAATAAAATTACAGGTAATCATAAGCACTATATGAAAAAAAAGAAGCCAGATAAGGGAAAAACAAGTAACAAAGTAACTTTCCCAAGGCAGAGAGGGAGGGGGAAATTCCCTTCTCCCTTCCTCCTGCTCCTATTTCCCTGCCAGGACCTGCCATAGGCCAAAGCCAGTCAGTCGCCCCCTGATGGGGGAGCCTGAGAATGCAGGCTGGAGGGGTCAGTGTCCCACGGTACTGAGCAGAGCCAGAGGGAGAGCAGGCACCCGAGGGGCATGTGCGCAGGCCAGCTCCTCTGGCTTCCCTGCTGTCTGACTGGTCTGACTGTAACTTGGCGACTCAGAAGGCGATCGGGTTTTAATTGTTTAATTGCTTCGGGTTCCGATAAATTTCGCTTTTTGAGTCAGAAGAAAAAGTGATGGAATTTCAGCTCAGAGCTTCACCAAGCTCTAGGAGGATTGTTTCTCCAATGAGCTTTGTATGAGGGTCCTTCAGACAGAAGACAGCATGCTTTGGGGAACAGAAAGAGAACATACAGCAACCTCTAATCCCTGTGTGTTTGTACAGCCCTGTGCATTTCAAGTTTTTCATGGCCTTTATTTAATTCATGAAAAGCTGTTTTTAAAATATAAAGCAAGTTTTTTTTTCCACTCTGATAACATCTTATTTATAAATAAGATGTATACTTAAATATGTGTTTCTATATACTAAAGAGAAGTGTCCAATAACATTATAAAGTAGAAAAATAAAACAAATTCTATGTTTTTGGAACTTTCTTTTAATTTAACTCTTTTGTAATAAAATATAGATTTAATTGTTTATATATAACTCAAATTAGAAGTACAATTTTAGAATTTCACATTCATTAATCAGGTACCATTTTGTATTGTAGTTTTTTACCATACCACAAAACATTGTTCACATCAAATAATATTTTTTTATGACTTAGGTTGGATTGAGCTCCTGTATGGACAAACTATTTTGTAAAACTTTATAGTCTTCAGAAAAGCCAGTTTTCGTGATTTCTTCACTGTGAGTTTTATGCACAATCATTTCTAAGTCCTTCTAATCAGATTACAATTGACCCCCATATTATTACTAAAATCATCAGAGGAAAAGATGTCAAACGTGTCATCAGTTTTCCCTTCCACTTGAAAAATCCTCATTGGGCATGTGTCTAACCATTCTGTCTTACATTTCTAGACTTCTTTTATTTGTTCTTCAATCTAGGAAGCAGAAATATTTCCTGAGTGTTGATTCCTTTCTCTATATGTACATATACTTGTTTTCTCTGCATTTGGCCCATAAAATCCAACTTCTTTAGTATTTTGTTAAAATTGTATGTTAAGGTTTAACTCATACAGCTTGCGTAACACAAATCCCACTTCTCTCCCTACCTAAAAGAAAAGAAAAAAAACAACTTTGATTAAAGTTGCTTATTTTGTAGGTCGGTTAAATTACCATTACTTAAGAAACTACATTCTGGGTCTTGTTTTAGCTGCTGGGGATACAAAATAGTAACACACAGTTCCTATGCTCAAGGAGTTTACAACAATTAAAAAGGAAAAGGAGGGCATCTTGTTTGTTTGAAATGTGAACTTCGGGGTCCAGAATTTTTAAGTGTACAGTTAAGTGTCATTAAACACATTCACCCTGTTGTCCTACCATCACCACCATGCACCTACAGAACTCTTTATTTTACAAAACTGAAACTCTGTACCTATTAAGCAATAACTCCTCATTGCCACCCTCCTGCAACCCCAGCACCAAAGAACCACCATTCTATTTTCTGTCTGTATGAATTTGACTACTCTAGGTACTTGATACAAGTGAAATTTTACAATATTTGTCCTTTTATGACTGACTTATTTCACTTAGCATAATGTCCTCAAACTTCATGCAAGTTGTAGCATGTGATAGAATTACCTTCTTTTTTAAAGTTAAATAATATTCCATTATATGTATACAGTGCATTTTGTTTATCCATTCATCTGTTGCTGGGCACTTGGGTTGCTTCTACATTGGCTATTGCAAATAATGCTGCTAGGAACATGGGAATACAGGTATCTTTTTGAGACCTTGATTTCAATTATTTTGAGTATATGCCCAGAAGTGGAATTGCTAAATCATATTGTAATTCTATTTTTAAGTTTTGAGGAACCCTCGTACTGCTTTCCTTCACAGCTGCACCATTTCACATTCCCACCAGCAGTATACAAGGATTCCTATTTTGTTATTTTCTGTTTTTTGTTTTTCTGATAGTAGCCATTCTATTGGATGTGAGATGGTATTTCATTGTGGTTTTGATTTACATCAGCCCAGTGATTTGTGATGTTGCGCATCTTCTCACATGCTTATTGACCACTTGTATATCTTCTTTGAAGAAGTATCTGTTTAACTCATTTGCTAGAAGCTGTGGGCTTTGTGGGCACGTACATGTGGGGGTCGGGCCAGGCCAAAGTCCAAGCTGCATCCATAGCTCCCCCAACAGGTCCAGGTGCACGACTACTGCAGTCCCGGGACTTGACCTCAGTGGATGTGCACTGCCAGCCTAGTGAAAGCAATGCATTTTAAAAATTGGATTATTGGGGTTTTTTGTTACTCTTATTTCAGGCCTATTTAAACATTATAAACTGGTTAACTAATGCATTATTTCAGTAAATATTTATTGAGCACTATTTATGTATTTAGTGTTAATTATATTAAGAATTTTTATTAGGAAATGTATTTTGGCATGATATACGGAAATTCACTACATTCTGATTTCCAAATAATGTAACTTCTCCTATATTGTTAGAGTTAAAAATAGTGAAGGAATTACTTTTATGAGGCAAGAGAGAATCTTAGAATTTTATCCTTGTAATTGATGAAGGCACTACCTGGAAACCTTATAGTGCTCTAGTGTTTTAAGTTCACTGTTTAACTGTGGTGGATGAATTATAGGTAAGTATAAATTAGTTTTTTACATAGAGTAATTTTCAAGCAATATTCCCTTAAGCTAGTAATGGCAGAAATTAGTGTTTTTTATGGGACTGTAACTATCTGGGCATCTGCTGCTGCTGAATTTTGGAATCTATTGCATTTTGGGATAAATATAGTGATGGAAAGAAACTGGCTTCCAAAAGTGGTATGTCAATCCTGATAAAACTAGTCTTAATTAAAGGTAAAATATCAAATAGTTTGCAAAGTCTTTTCTTGCTTTATGATTTTGCAATAATAAAGAGAATATTAATCATTGTCAATTATATTTATTATATAATTAAATTATTAACTCTTTGATCTTTCCTTTCTTTAAAATGGGGGGAACAAGAAACTGTAATTTGTCTTGGACACAATTGGGAAATTGTGTCTTAGAAATTTTTAAGTCATCAGTCCAGTAGTTGCTTGTTCTTACAGGTTCACCTGGAGGGCTTATTTAAAATGATGAGCCCCACTGTCTGAGACTTTGATTTAGCATATGTTGGGTTAAATCTCAAAAATCTGTAATTTTAGCCAGTACCCCAAAGGATTCTGATATAGCCTATTCATTATTATTTTGGGTAATAATTAGTCCAACTCTGTAATTTATAGGATTAGAAGAGTGAGGTTTAGCCTAGTAAAGTTACTTGGCCACATCAATAGTAAGTGACTAAGCTTGGATTTGACTCCGATATATCTTATTCCATAACCATATGTGAATTGTCCATGTTTAAATAAATAAATACAATAGCTAACAATTAGTTACATGTTATTTATACTGAAACCATTCCTATTCTTTTTCATTTTTGAAAATAAACTTTAGAATCTGTCAGAGATTCAGCTTTGTCGGTATAAACCTTGATCCTCATTGTATATATAGATGCTAGAAGATGAGCTAGGTAGAATCAAGATGGAATCTATGCTTTACTTTGAAAGTTACTTACTGAAATCATCTATTATATGCATTTTTATAAAACTTGGCATTAATTTTTTTTTTTAAATAATGAAGTATACCCTGTAGGAGACATTTGTGCTGATTTGGGTACCAGATATTTGTGTATGTCATTGTTGTTACTGTTAGTGTACATAATGGTTAAGATTTGGGCATTAAACCAGACTACCTGAGATCAAATCCTGGACCTACTACTTAATATCTCCATAACTTGGGCGACTTTCCTGTCCTTTCTGGACCTTGATTCTCTTATTTGGAAAATGAGGATATCATAATCAGTATATCTCACAGAATTGTTATGAGAGTTAAATTAGATGAATCACATAAATAATTTGAACAGTACTGGGAACACAGATAAAACATAGCAAATTTACCCCTATTTACCTGGATGACTGTATAACTTATCCATGTACTCATGGGTTAAAAATCTCTTTATACTTGAATATTGTACCCGAATGATATGAGTATATTCTAGGTGAGTGAGTCAGGAAGTTATCGTGGGCATAGCTGGTATTTGAAATGCAAAAAACACACAAACAAGAAATAAACCAGCATTTCTGAAAGGCACATGGAATGAAAGAAAATGAAGTTTCTTTTCTAATCACATTTCTTTTCTGCTTGATCTTAATAGAGTCCATCCATAGTGCTAAAAGTGGTCTAGGAAGAATCCCGCTTTCCCCATTAGAACATTTTTATGGAAAATTCCCAACTGAATCTTATGTATTTTTGATCCTTGGCCTCCTCTGCCTTCATATGTAGTGTCTACCAGTTCAAGCAGAGAGATTAATTGATAATTAAATTGAAGGTAGAACTTGAATTATCTGAGCCCTTATTCTAATGTGTCTGAAACTCTAGGTGAAGAGCTGCTTTAGAAAATACTCTTCCAACTATTGCTAGCTATCACATCTTGCCTTAAAGGTCTGAAAACTTATCAATGATATCAAGATTGGGTAGTTTGTCATTTTGATACCTTTAATTTGCTTTAATTCAACTGATATTTCTGTTATTAGCGTTTAGTAGTTTTATTAGTTGACAGTTGTTGAAATTGACTTGCAACATGGATCTCTTTTTCTTCTGCTGTTACCTAACTCATCAGTTAAAGATGGAAACCATTTTGTTTTCTTCATTACTTTATCATTTTCAGTCATCCTCAGAAACTGGAAAATCGGATGGCTTTCCTCTGAATTTTAAATACCAGGTTTGTCTGAATATGCTAGGTGTCAAGGGTCCCCTACTTGCAAGCGTTTAAATCAGTGTTTCTAAAGCATCACTGTGTTTAAAAGCCACATGGGATGTTTGTTAAAGCTCTGTTTCCTAGCCTCCCAACTCGAAAGACTCTGACTTAATCGATATGGATTGGGCCTAGAAACCCATGTTTTTAATAGAAACCTGACAATATTTAAGGATGTAGGCCAGGAATGATACTTACAGAAACTGCTAGACCAAACTTAATCTCATATTGGAAAGTCAGTTATTACTTCCTACTCCCATAGGGAGAAGTTCAGAAACTTACTTTGGAGACAGGCTCTCTCTCTGTTATAAAATAGATTGTTCTGACTTGGGGCTTCACACTGGGCTGTAGCATGGAGTAGTTCAAGGAACACCCTCTTTGTTGCCTTAACCTTGACTTTTATCAGCTGAGTAACCCTTGCAAAGCCACTTAAATTCTCTCCTTTTCTATAAATAACAGTATAAATGACTGTCAGAGGCAGTTGGGAGGATTAAGAGAAATAAGACCTGTCTGGAAAGATGTTGCCATTGTGCCTGGTATATCATGAGAAATCAATACATGTTAGTTCTTTTCCCATCTCTCTGCCTCATTTCTGCCACTTATCTTTCTTGACTCTGAGTCTTCATGACCTCTGCCTCTGGAATATTTACTAGCATTAAAACCACTTCTTTGCCTTGATCTTTTGCTTCAGTGTGACTTTGGCTGTTGGGTTCTGAATCTCTCCTCTTCTTGTCCCATTAGTCCAAATGAACTCACTGCTTTGACACCATAATGCTGCTTTCATGGAGTACTGAACTTAAGTTCTGAATTTAATTATTTGACACTATTCATACATGCCAATTATGAATTCTTAAAGTAGAATTATAGATCAAAAAAACTGGAGTAATAAAAATGTTATTTACTTAAAATATCTCTATTATTCTGTAAACTCTATTCTATATTGTCTTAAATATGTTTCCTGTCTAGTGGTCTATCTCTTCTGGGGAATTAAAATATAATTTGACACCTTTTTTTTTCTTAGTGACTGCTTAGCAAAAGCATCTCTTACATAAAGTGAAGGGGCCCTAGTCTTGGTCACAATATGAAGTCGGTCCAGTTCTCTCAAAGCCCAAGTTACTGCTACCCCAGAATAATAATTTAAACATTTATAACGTCTTGCCTCCTGAGAGTTAAGCAGCTTCTAAACAGAACTTGCTTTCAAGGAATACTTTGTGTTCAGAGAAACTTGTTCATTGGTTTAAAGAGAAAGCTTACATTTCAAAGTATAGAGACATAATAAGTCTATTTTTGGTGTAGTTGAGTGCTCCTAAAGAAAGTTATTATAGAGATGCTACATTGATTCCAAGACTTTAAAATGCAAGTGTATATCATGGAAAATGCCAGAAAGCACTGCATGACTAAGTCCCCTCTGCTCAGAACCCACAAATTATATTTAACTAAACAATCACAATGTACTGATGCATGCTGAATTTCATATCTCAAATCTTCTGAATAGATCTATTTAGGATGCTTGTTGAATGTGAGGTATATAATATGACATTTATAAAGATACATGCACATATCCATGTGCTTATATATGTTTATAACTGTGTAAATAAATGATTTGATTATTTAACATCAATGCTTTTATTCACCCTTTCAAGCAAGTATCACATGCTGATTATGTGCCAAGAGCTATAACAGGTTCTGCACGAAATACAAGGAGAAAGTAAAGAGTTTCAAGACATGTGTTCTCTCAAAATCTGTTGGTGAGGCTGTAAATTGATACATTTTTTCAGGATAGTTGGACCAAACTATTTGAAATGTATATATCTTTGATCCTACATTGCCACTGCCACTTCTGGAAGTTTCTTTAAAAGGGAAATGTGTGTGTGTGTGTGTGTACATGTGTAAAGAAATATATAAGTGATTTTAAATGCATCATGTTTTATAATAATAAATGAGAATCAACTCAAATACTCCTCAGTTGAGCAGTTGTTAAGTACACGGGAAACAAGAACCTTGCAGTATATTATTTCTAATGAAGTAATTTCATACTATGAAGGTAGCCTTACAAAGTAAAACAAGAGTTGCTGATCAATATGTATATCATGATTACATTTTTGTTTAAAAAGTCAAACTAGCAGTCGGAACACGTGAGCCCATCAGGCAGTGATCGGGGCAAGCAGGCTGCCCAGGAGGGGAGGGGGGATAGAGGGGGTGATGGCAAAAGCCCACTCCCCCAGGGCTCCTCCATAGTGCCCATGGAGGCAGGGGCCGGTGCATGAGGAGAGAGGCTACAGGGTTGACCACGCCCTTTGGGCATCACTCAACAGCGGCACTTTGCTTCTGTGGTGGTCTGGGCTTCCTCCACGAGCGTTTCTGGTTGCAGAGCTCCTCACTCCTGTCCCCTCAGGCTGTTTCCTCACAGCCAACAGCAGTCCCCTCCCCCAGTCTGCTCTCCAAACCCCATGTTCCAGCACCCAACCCCCAGCCCCCACGTGTACCAACAGACACCTCTCTCAGGCTGGGACGTGCAGGGCTGTGGCACAGACCACCTGAATAGGTCACTCTGTCCTGCCTGCCACAGACCAGTTGCTGGGCTCTCCTCCGAGCCCCCAAGGCTACCCTTCTGTCCCAGCTAATCCCCTCACTGGTGAGAGGGCTTCCCCAGATGTGGGAACCTCTCCTCACCTTCAGCTCCCCACCAGGGGTGCAGGTCCTGTCCTGTTTCCTCTCCTCTTCCTTTTCCCTTCTTCTTGCTTTCATCCTACCTGGTTACATAGGGATCTTTCTTGTCCTTTTAGGTGTCCTCTGCTAGTGTTCAGCAGGTGCTCTGTGAGAACTGTTCCATTTGTAGATGTATTCTTGATGTGTTTGTGGGGAGAGATGAATTCCACATCCTCCTACTCCTCTGCCATCTTGGAAAGTTTCCTCTTTTTCCTTTTTTAAAAAACATCCCCTTAATGGCCTACAATCTAGTATGGGAGGCAGATGTGTGTACCAGGCTTTATGGAGTTAAGTCACTTGTTTGAAGTCAAATGCTCATCAGTGATGGTGGAACCAGAAGCTAGATTCCAACTCCTTAGGCAACAGCCTAGTATCTTGTCAAAGTGTGTGTCCTTCCTGGATCCCCAGGTGACTAGGAATGCTTGACTGTATGATCGACATCCTAGAAGTAACAGCCATTTAAAAATACCTGTAAACTTTTACAGCTTTTTGTTAAAGAGAAGCTATACTAGAAGACAGAATTGGCAGCAGAATTATCAAATTAGGAACCAACTAAAGGCCATTATTCTTTAAAAAAAAATGCTCAAAATGTTGTGTGATTTTAAAAAAAAAGTAATATTTTATTTTTAACTTAACATAATAGGTTGGAACAATCACAGCTTCAGGAAGGGAAAATTATAGATATAAACTTTCAAAGATGGCAGGAGATAGAGATCTCTCTTGCTTTAATGCATTACAATATGTAATTTTTCCTTTACCAACGTTACAAATGCATTTAACTGTCAAGGAACTTAAATGTATCCAAGCATTGTGTTTCATTTGGAGATTGATTGGATCAGAATGAAAGATAGAATGTGTTTATTTGAAAGGACTGTATTTACTCTTATTTTCAACAACTTTATGTGAAAGCAGGAAATTTAACCTGTCAATGGATTGTGGTCAAATCTTTGCCTCCCTTCAGGGTTAAATTTCCGTGTTGATGTAAGTGGGAGCCTGCACTTCCATGTTTACAGCTCTTATTGCCGGCTCTAAAAGTTTGCCATATTCCTGTGACTTTCAGAGTAAATGCTAGAAAGTCAGAAGTTGCTGTTCCTTGCTCTATCATCTTCTAAGTCTCCATCATCTTGAATCTTTTTATCTGCGGCTTGAAGTTCACTGCCAGCTGGGAGACTTATGTTTCTGTGACCATAAGTGATGATCTAGTAATTTTCCCATTTTCCTAAGCAGGCGGGTGGAAACTATTTCTGTTGTAAATGGCGGCTGTAATAAATAATAGGATTTATTCAGCTAAATCCTCTTTATATCCTGCAGAGTAAAGCAGAACTATCTTAATGGCAGGGGATAAGGGGGTAATGTTGTTGGCAGAGTCTTGATTTTATTACCTTGCACTCTCCTTAGATTCTCTGAGCCGCATCCAGCTGAAAAATAACCGTTTTGGTTCAGAGCTTGCAGAATCTCAGCATGCCATCTTGGCACAGAAGCTCTAAGGTGAGAGATGGAGAGGACGGCTGTTTGGAGACTGTACAGGGGTGAAAGGCCAGCAGATTCTAACATGAGTGGTGACCCCTTTTCAATTGGTGACAGAGGTACTGAGAAGGACTGCAGAGCAATCAGCAGCCTGCCTCAGCTTTCTTCTGGAGTCTTTCAGAAGCCGTCCATCTCCCAGGACATTTTCTTTGTCCCTGCCCCTGAAGAGGCTTCCACTTGCAGGGTCTTAAGGAAATGCACATGAAGGCACACACATGTGTGTACACAAACACACACATGCTGACACACACACATGCGTGCATGCACACACACACACACACACACACACCTTCCTGGTACCTTTCAAAGTCCTGAGTGTGGTTCCTAGTTGATTGATGGATGGGTTTGCTTGACAGATGCCTTGTCTCGACTTCAATAGGTCTTGGTGTAGAATGGGAATAAGCTAACATTTATTGATGAATTATATATTAAACTCTGTGTTAGGCTTTTTACAATCCTTATCTCATTAAAGGAGCCTATGAAGTGGATGAGGTAGCTAATATTATCCCCATTATCAAAGTAAAGAAATTGAGACTCCCAGAATTTAAGCAAACTTTTCAATTCCATGGAAGAGCTGGGATTCAGATTTCTGGGGTTTCTAGTTCCAAAATTCATGTGCCTCTCATGATATAATGCTTAGTAAATAAAGTAGGATTTAGGATTATGATGTGGTGATACAAATATTAGGGAAAAAATGCCAAAGTGTTTTCAAGGAGTCATAGAATTTCCTTTGTTATACTTTATTATATTTTCTGAAATGAGCCTGTATATTTTACCTTCAGAAAAGGCACATAATGCACTCGATTATGTTTACATTGAATGAGCAAATAATTTACCTGGTAAATTTACCAGGTAGGTTTTGCCATCTCCTTTTTACCAAGGAGGCTGAGGATCAGGAAGGGTGTTTGGTTTACCCAGTATCATAGAACTTACACATAACAGCTCTAGGAAAATCGATGGGAAAAGAGTCCTTATCTTGCTACATTAAGCTCCTGAGAGCATGTCTTAAAGGCCTCACTTTGTTTTAGCGATCTGATGCTTAAGGCAATAAACTCTGACCTACCCATTGTTTGAATATTCAGCTTAATTTATGTTCTAGTTCTATTTGGAGTTGTAAGGTTACCTATTTATATTTTTATCATTCTTCAATTTTCACGAACATTGGCTCTTCTGGAACTTGGAGTAGTATTTCTGATCCCAAAAATCCCATTGCAGAATTTTTGTTGTTGTTGTTGTTGTTTAACTATTTTGCTGTAGTTGTTAAGTTGCAATGCGATGTTGAGGTACATTTTAAAAATACTAATTAAAATATTTAATTATATTCAGTATCACTAGGATAATGACATTCCCTACATGATGATAAATAAAAGGAGGTGTATCTGACTACATGATACAGAAAACTATGCAGATCCCTACTCGAATCCTAGACTTTTGTATAAGCGGATGCTGAATATCTGGAATAATACAGAGCACTGCTCTGGTAAAGGGAGTCTTGCTACTTTCTTCTAGCTCCCCTGTAGCATTGCTTGGTCATGTGTTTGGATCAACTGCCCTGTGTATCAGGCGTCTATAGACAGCTGTTTTCCTAGCACAGAAGGATATTCTAGTTTGTGGGTTTTTTTTTTTTTTTTTTTCCGGCGTTACGCGGGCCTCTCACTGCTGTGGCCTCTCCCGTTGTGGAGCACAGGCTCCGGATGCGCAGGCTCAGCGGCCATGGTTCACGGGCCCAGCCGCTCCGCGGCATGTGGGATCCTCCCGGACCGGGGCACGAACCCGTGTCCCCTGCATCGGCAGGCGGACTCTCAACCACTGCGCCACCAGGGAAGCCCTAGTTTGTGTTTTTACTTTCTATTACTTGGTAAGAGCAACTGGCATTGGAAGTCACGTATGAGGAGCCATTGAGGAGAGAAAGACATGACTTTTCCAAAATGTCCACCTTATACCTTAATCCTTTTAGACGGTCAACGCTATTTCTCCCCTTTTGATATGTGAATAAGTGCAGGAGGGTTAAGTAGAAGCAATTATTGGCTAACATCTTGGTTTTTAGGGATTCATTGACATCCAGCTGATTGTCAAGATAGATCAGGGGCTCAAAATCTGGAAAGAAATAAATAAGGGGAATTGGGACTAGAAAAGTGGAACCAAGTAAAGGAAAAGAGATGGTTAGGCAGGAGGTCGGAGACTCACTGTCACCCTATTAGGGCTATTTTCAAAGCACTGTGTCTGGATCTCCCAGGTGAGCCTGGGTTTGTTTTGTTGCTGCTGCCACCATATGAAGACAACAACATGAACCTCTTTCTGCATGAACCAGTACTTAGGCAATTAAAATGCCAGAATGACTCATCAGGTGGAACATGAACAGTGATGCCTTTCTCTGTTGTTTTCAGCTTTTGAAGAGCATCTAGGTAAATAATGTCCCTGAATTTAACTGTTGTTTGACTTTACTTTAGAAATACTTCACAATTGTTCACAACCGTAAGCTGGAGTGCGACGTGGTACAGTGTTGAGCAGCAATTCTTGCTCCCACATGTACAATATAAATTGTATCTTTATTGCCCTATATTATCTATAACTTATTCAGGGGGAAATGGAGGGGGTTGTCTGGGCTGCAACATAGAGGCAGCTAAAATATTTATAAGGTGAGCATGAAGGATTCCATTTTTTTTTTTTTTTTTTTTTTTTTGCTGTACGCGGGCCTCTCACTGCTGTGGCCTCTCCCGTTGCGGAGCACAGGCTCCGGACACACAGGCTCCGCGGCCATGGCTCACGGGCCCAGCCGCTCCGCGGCATGTGGGATCTTCCGGGATCGGGGCACGAACCCGTGTCCCCTGCATCGGCAGGCGGACTCTCAACCACTGCGCCACCAGGGAAGCCCAGGATTCCATTTTATCTACACTTATGTTTTTGTAATATATCAAATAATATAAGTTTAGTGTACTTTGAAACTGGCTCTCGTTTTTTATGTAAAGGTCAGATATTGAGGGAAGTGTACATATTAGAGGTGTTATTTGTATAGAGGTAGAAGAGAGAGTGAGGAGAGTTATAAAGGGGGGGTGAGCCAAACTTAAATGATTTAATAAAACAATGGCTCATGACAGATGGTATACAGAAAGGAAGCAATTAGCAAAGCTATAGTTGGAAGAGAGCAAAGATAAATATGATGTAGTACAATGCATTTTAGTGGATGCAACTTTTAAACTAAGGATTTTGATAACTCTACATTTTTAATTATTCTGCCTTCTTGTAAAACATCTATTCATTCTACAGCGAATCATGACTTCTCAGCTACAGGAAAGTCCTGGGGAGAGGGGGTGACTGGTGAAACTGTATATCCTCTGATAAACATGGAGAGACCATCTCTAATCATTTAAGATGATTTTTGTTTGTTTTTGCTCTTAAATCCAGGTGACATAATTGCTAGCCCTATGATGTAAGCTTCCTGAGCATTTTTAAAGACATTAGTGAATAAATCAGTAGATGGCATTGGCCACACACAAGAAGAAACCGTTGTCTGTTCATTGAACTAAACACAGTAAATTGCTTTATGGAGAATCCATTTTGTGATTATAGTCAACCTTTGCTCATTACTGTATTTGTATACACCTCACCTTTAGTGCTTTACTATTTCAAGGTAGCAAAGGCGTGCTAGGATCAATAATGTAAATAGAATTTTGAATTATTGTGGTTTTGGTTAATTAAGCACTGTTTTTCTCTAGGGAGCACTCTAGACTATGATTTAGTAGTATTAAAGAGTTATTGTGGGGCTTCCCTGGTGGCACAGTGGTTAAGAATCCGCCTGCCAATGCAGGGGACAAGGGTTTGAGCTCTGGTCTGGGAAGATCCCACATGCCGCGGAGCAACTAAGCCCGTGCACTACAACTACTGAGCCTGCACTCTAGAGCCTGTGAGCCACAACTACTGAGCCCGTGTACCACAACTACTGAAGCCCGCGTGCCTAGAGCCCGTGCTCCACAACAAGAGAAGCTACCACAATGAGAAACCCGCGCACCACAAGGAAGAGTAGTCCCCGCTCGCCGCAACTAGAGAAAGCCTGCGCACAGCAATGAAGACCCAACGCAGCCAAAAATTAAAGTTAAGAAAAGAAGAGTTATTGTG
Organism: Mesoplodon densirostris; assembly: GCF_025265405.1. NCBI lineage: Eukaryota > Metazoa > Chordata > Mammalia > Artiodactyla > Ziphiidae > Mesoplodon > Mesoplodon densirostris. The sequence continues at coordinate 98,913,593 of NC_082663.1, read as the reverse complement.
TAGCTCTGCACACAATAACTGTGTGTGTGTGTATATATATATTTATTGTCTTCAGGTGACAAATTTTTCCAAGTTTGTGCCTTTTTGTGTTCCTTTTCTTTCCTTTTAGATGAATCATAGCACTTAAGCAGAAGTTAAACTCGGGAAAGAAAAAGAATGCCATGTTAAGCTGTCAACTTGGCTTCCTTAGTGATAGTTTAAATTTTAAAATAAACAGCTAAAACAGTTTGCTAAATAAAGGTCATGAGATTTCTTTGGGTATCAGCCCATATCATATTTATTTTCCATGACCAAATATTTGGATATCCAATTAGATAGAAGTAGTATGCTGAACTTGTGAAATTAACAAGAAGTTATTTTTATAGAATGTGCTATTTTGGGGGAGATATTATGCAGAAGACTATTTTCTAGACAGAAAGCGTTTTTACAAAGTTTTTGTCTATGACCTTCCACATTGCACACTGCTTAAAATCCCACTGAGATCTCCCATTAGATGAGACTTCTAAATGTTCTTCCTCAGCTTTGAGGCATTCTGTTTCATTCTCCCCTTTGGACCTAGTGTCATTAACCACACAGAGGCAACAGGCTTATAGTTCTTAAATAGTTCCACTTTCTTGACAGTTTGAAAAGCTACAGAGGCTTTCTATATATACCAAAAATAAATTGCCCATCCCAGCTAAAATATGTCTAATGGTTTACATTCTTTACAAGTAACTTATCTGATTTATGAAATGCATGATAAGGCCATTATACTTATAGTGATGATATTTATAACAAGTAGTTTGTAAGAACATGACATATGACCACAACCACATGAGGATCCGGAAATAGATATATCAATTAGTTATGCATGAGATATGGATCTTATTTATTATCATTAATCTATTAAGTGAACTGACTAAACCAAGCAGTGATATTTACATATGAGGATAATGAAGATTTATTGCAAAGTAGTCTTCATCAATACCTCTTTTCTGAAGCTTACCAATGAAGTTACTCAAGGATAAATTAAATTTTGGAAAGGTTCTCATTTAATTTTCTGCATAACTTTAAAGTTAAATTATGGGAATTCCCTGGTGGTCCAGTGGTTAGGACTGCACACTTCCACTGCAGGGGACCCGGGTTTGATCCCTGATCAGGGAACTAAGATCTTGCAAGCCACATCATGGTACGGCCAAAAATAAATAAATTAATTTAAAAAAACAAAGTTAAATTATAATAATGAATATGCTGGTAAAGACTATGCCCCAACTTCAAACATTGTATTGGAAAGTTGTTAAAAATATCTAATTTGTGCTTGGTCCTCTTATAAATATCAATCAATATTTTCTTATTCTGAGGATATTGAAATTAGTATGAATTTCAATTGAATCTTATACAGCATATTATATACTTTGCAAAATATTTTTGTAATATATCAAATAATATAAGCTTAGTATATCATGAAACTGAAATGAGCAAAAGTGAATATTTGTTGAATAAACTATAATTTGTCAATTCAGAAATGGATGATATGAAGGAAGTTAGACTTCAAACATTTCAGAAAATATGAAGATATTTCTCCACACCATGAGATTCTGGAAAAAAATTTAATCTTAGAAGGCTTTCAGAACTTTCATATTGATTTTGAAAACTATTTCAGTGAAGAAGAAAATATGAATGTAGTGAAAGAATCCAGTATGGATCCATGAACATTTGTTTGGGCTTTAGGTAGTCAGATAAAAACGTTGGAAAAAAAAGATAAACATATGAGACTAGGAGAATGATTCAAAACTTGGTAGGAAACTAAAAGCCAAAGTGTAAAGTGAAACAAATTTTACTAAGAACTAAAGGCAATGAGAAAGGAATTTTAATGTTTGATTTGATATGGATATGTAACTTATGACCAACTATGCAATATTAATGATAACTCCATGAAAAGAGAATTCCTCACTTTGACTTTTGCTTTTGTATCTGATAAAAAGAAGAGAGATATTAAGGGGAAAATACATGCTGCTTTAGATTTTAAGACAGAGAGATATTCATTACCTTTCTGAATACTATGAAATCAAACATTTGATGGATATTTTTTCAAGTTTTACTGAGGTACAATTGCAAAATCGTAGGATATTTAATGTGTACAATGTGATGATTTGATATACATATATACTTTGTGAAAGGATTCCTCCCAAGTTAATTCATGCATCCTTAATATGTATTTTAAATGAATGTGATATTTTCAGGGACCAATTTGTCTTGGTTTTCATTGGAGATGAAGAAAATATGCTATATTCCACGTTAATTGGATGCTACTCCGGCTAATTGGAGGTTAGATCACCTTGGCTGAGAGTAAATAGACCCTAAGACCAATAAAGGATTTAAAAGTCTTACGAGCCAGAAGAGGTGGAGAATTCTGTGAGGAAGACGTGTGGACAGAGCTGGTGGGCGCGTAGGGAGGGCACTTTGACGGAGTGGGGGATCTGGCCCTCTGCTCCAGGATAATAGAAGGGACCACTGCAAAGAGACCAAAGAGCTGTCTGCAGTGAGCAGTCACATTGTACTGGCATCAAACATGTACTTAAGAAATTAAGACAGTAAAGTGTCTGTAACAGTTCTTCATCTTCCAACTATGATGTAGTAGCTAACACTTCACCAAAAATAATTGAGTAAAATACAACAAAATTTGAATATATCAGAAAGGCCAAGATTCTGGAGAGAGAGAAAATGCACCAAGGTATACCCTCCCTCAGTTTTTCAGCTTAGGGCATTTGCAGTAGCCCAGAGCATATCGAATTTCACTGGGCTAGAGAGAAAAGAAAATAATATCTAAACAAAATGATTTTCACGCTACCAATGAAGACAACAGTTAATGGGACAAGATCTTGGAGAAAAGAATTGTGTATGTATGGGATGAGACACAAAGAACTAAAAGAAAATCAGCTATTAAAAAAACTAAAATGATAACCAGAGATTTATGAAGTCTCACAGTGCTATAGAAACAAAAAATTATAACTTTAGGCTTGTTAAGTAAGAAGGGTCATGGTAAACACCTAAGGCTTTCAGTTGAAATCCCTGATGGTTTATTACAACTGATGTAAGAGCAATTCATAAATAGATCAGCCCTCATAATGTCTGAACACGCCCTCGAATAGATCTGCCTATATTCTCTCTGTCAGCTAGAAGCAGCATAATTTCTCTCTAGAGACCTATGGTAACATAACACCTAGAGCTTCAATACTTTTTCACAATAAACAGCCAACATTCAGTAAACTACCAGGGATTTCAAGACTGAGGATCAATAACCAAAAGCCAAGAAACAACACAGTAGAAATAGACCAACAGCTAAGCCAGGTATTGAAATTATGAGATATGGGCTTCAAAATAACTGCGATTAATGTGTTAACCATAGATAAAAATATGGAAAAACTGAGCTAGAGTCTGTAAAAAAAATATTAAAGCTGAAGAGAAGACTAAAAGCATGAGAGTCTAGGTCTACAGAAAATAAATTGGAGCATGAGAGAAAAAAATGAAAATACAAAAGAGCACAAGAGACATGAGGAATATTGTGCAGAAGTCTGATGTATGTATAAATGGATTTATAGAGAGAGAACAAAGGGCAGAAGCAACATTTGAAGGAAAAGTATGACAGGAATTCTCCCAAATTGATGAAACAGATCAAGCCGTAGATAAAACTGGAAATGACATCACAATAGTTCATACAATTAAAGGTGAATCTTTATTTTCATAACTTCATTCTAATGAGAAAATATCAAAGAAATTGAGGAACAGTCTACAAAATAATTTGTAGCACTTTTAAATAGTGTTGAGATTGTACAAGACAAGAGAAAAACAGGAAGTGACACTACTGGATGACTAACAATTGAATGCAGTTTGGAATCCTAGATTGGTTCTGGGAATGGGAAAGGGAGATTAATGAAAAAAGCTCTTGAAATTTTAATAAGATTTATAGTTTAGTTAATAGTATTGTATTGCTATGTTAATAGTATTATAATGCTATGTTAATTTCCTGTTTTTAATAACTGCTCTATAGTTATAAATATGTTTACTTTAGGGTGAGCTGCATGAAAGATATACAGGAACTTTCTGTACTATTTTTGAGACTTTTCTATAAGTCTAAAATTATTTCAAAATAAATAGTTTAAAGATTATAATAAACATATAATCAAATATTACATCTTTTTTTAAAATTTTTATTTATTTATTTATTTATTTGTTTTGGGCTGTGTTGGGTCCTCGTTTCTGTGCGTGGGCTTTCTCTAGTTGCAGCGAGTGGGGGCCACTCTTCATCGCGGTGCGCGGGCCTCTCACTGTCACGGCCTCTCCCATTGCGGAGCACAGGCTCCAGACACACAGGCTCAGTAGTTGTGGCTCACGGGCCTATCTGCTCCGTGGCATGTGGGATCTTCCCAGACCAGGTCTCCAACCCGTGTCCCCTGCATTGGCAGGCAGATTCTTAACCACTGCGCCACCAGGGAAGCCCCTACATCATATTTTTTAAATGTTGAATGCCACAAAATATTTAGCGCAGTCTACCTGATTAATTCATTCTGTGAGTTTTCTTTCTATCTGTATTTACATGAAGAGTATTCTGAATTGTCATGATGAGTAGTTCAATAACAGCTAATCTTTGCAAATAATTAGTGAGTAAATAGGGTTTTTAATATTGTGTAGCTAAAATACATGATAGAAATAAATACTATAGAGGCTAAGTTGGACTTGTAACCGTAATGCAAGATTTTTAAAAATAAAAGCATCATTATTCTTATTAGTTTTACAAATAAAGCTTTACAAGCTTATATTTATAAAATAATTTTATCCTAATAATGTGGCAATTAAATTAATTTTAAATGTACAAGGATTTTATGTATGATTTCATTAGCAAAAAGCAAGTTGCTTCTAAAAAAGTTGCTAAACTACTTCACAGAACTACGAACAAATTTATGGCAGGGATTATATTTACAATGCCTGAAAGTGCTTAATCATGCATATTTGATAATTAAGTTGATAGACTAATCTATGTGTTTAAAAGGCATAGATAAGCCTAGATTTTTTTTTTAAGTTTTTTTTTTTTTTTTCTGACGTGGACCATTTTTAAAGTCTTTATTGAATTCATTACAGTATTGCTTCTGTTTTATGTTTTGGTTTTTTGGCCGCGAGGCATGTGGGATCTTAGCTCCCTGACCAGGGATCTAACCTTGCACCCTCTGCATTAGAAGGTGAAGTCTTAACCACTGGACTATCAGGGAAATCCCCAAGCCTATATTTGATTGTCTTAAATTTCTTGAACAATAGCACTCTTCCACATGTATTAAGATAATCAACTTTTCAAAATGCTACATAACTTCTTAGTTATTAAACCAAATGATGAAATGTCTTCCATAAATAGCTATAAAATGATCTCCATTTCCACTACCATTTTGGCACAGATGTGAGCCTAATATTTCCTTCAAATTGGTATGATCTTATTAAGAGCTGAATTTGAATGTTACTGACCTCCATTACAGACCACTTAAAACTATGAAGAATAACCAAAGCTAACACAACTACTGAATCAACCTAATCCTCACAAGTTGACAGTACTACATCCTGGAATGTAAAAAATACAGAGTTTGGGATGTTATTGGAAGGAGATACTTGAATATTTGAAGGTACAAAACATGCACTTGGCTGAACACATATACCAAGGATGGGGGAAGTGAAACGCAACTACATAAAACTGTATTTTTTTTTCTGGAAATTGAGTCTGACACGTGATATGCTTGCCTGATATATGCCTCAGTTATGCAGAAATACATAAATGTCATTTTCCCCAGCTTGCCCATGGTCTATAAAACATTCCACAAATACACTGAGGTCTGCTGGAAAAAGGAAGGAAGGAAGAAAAAGAAGCTTTCAATGTGTATTTCAGTCTCTAGGAAAACTCTGAAATAATGTCAAGTCTGTATCCTGTGATAAACAGGGTTGTGATTATGATGAAAATGAACTTGAGCCAACCCAGAGTTTCGACATGGATTTTTCCAACTGATCAGGACTTTTTAGTCCCTGATAGAGGAATGATGCATAGTTTAATACCTACCCAATTATTTCAGTACTGATTTTTAGATAATCTTAGGTAAAACCACAGTCACTTTTTAGGACTTAAAAGGAAACAGACCATATTAGCCATATTATTGTTATACATATGAAGAATGCAATTTTGCTTTGATAAAGAGCTTTACAAAAAAATTCTTTTTTAAGATCTTCCCACTTAACTTGTAACCATAGGTATTTTTGTTCTTCTTAAAGAAACTCACTGATGGACAAGGAAGATGAATAGTCTGCCCAGGAATCACAATGTTGGTGTTTCTTTCTTCTAATTCATTCACAAAGATGATTTATCAGTGGTAACCAAAAGTACTCTGTGGAAAATGGAAAATTCTTCATTATTTTGTCCTTTAAATAAATAGGGATTATTTCGTATTTTATTCAGATTACATCCAAGTTGGTGAAGTCAGTATGAGCCAAAGTGTTTTCTAAGACATAGATATTTTTAGATTTTTTTGTTATTAAACTTTCACGATAACAAATCTTAAAGGAAATAACAATATACTGAATGGCTCTTCTAGGGCCCCAACCTGGAGACTACTTGCTTACTTATACAGTCATATCCTGAGGTCAACTGCTTCAATCTTTTGCAGTTTCTGATCAACTATGGGGGGGGCGGGGAATGAGTCTACCCTAGATTCTGTGTTGGAAAAAGATGAAATCTGGCAAGGTCAGTTGGGCACAAAGCTGGGTAATTTCCAAATAGGACTGAGTAAAGCAGCAAGCTGAATCTTTTCCTCACCACCCTCTGTGCCTTCCTGCTAGGAATGGAATTGACTAGCAGGTGGGAGTTTGGGATCTAGAAGCAACTCTAATGTTTAAGAGATGAGTTTGGTAATTTATTCTTTTTTAAGGTAATTTTTAGATTTTGAAGTTTGTAATTTGTCATTTCTCAGCACTCATAAGAATTGGGTTCAAAAATTATTATTTATCAGGAGGTTTAACTAAAGAAACACTGTTGATAATGGCATTGACAATTGTCACACACCTACTTGCCCAGTGCCTTTTTGTGGAAGAAATAGCAGACAGTAAGACAGGTTTTATTCGTTTTACTCTCTGCAGTGCCCATCAGGAGGGAAGGATTTGCTAATCTAAATTAGAGCAGGTTGGTAAATTACGTACGTCTTTACAAACTTATTTAGTAGTTTTCATAACCTTCAGGTTCAATTTTACTCTAGATTCATGGTCTATAGAGATGGATTTCACAATAATTAGGTGGATTTATGGTTTCAGGATTTGCAACATACACATATATTCATAGGTCTATAAAATTTTATAGTGTTTAATTGACAACTGCCATCACCCCACAGACCTGACCCCACTCACCCTCTCCCTTCAACAGAAACCCAATGAAAAAGCAGGAAGTAAAGTGTCCATTTAGTGTTCCACTTTGTCACCAATGTATCTGTAAAAGAGATTCATGGACTTAAGAGAGAAAAAGTATGTGCCCTTGAAGACATTGTTTATATATAATCTGCTAAGTGTGTGCACTTATTATTTTGCTTTTCTCCCACCAGTAAAACAAAAGATTTTCATTATTTCAAAGAAATTCATAAATGACACTCCCTCAAATCCTTCAACAAAGATTTTATGGTATAATTTTTTAAAAGTTCATTAAATAATGATGAGTTACTATGATAGGTTATTGTACAGAAACCTTAATTACTTGAAGGGATGCAGGCAAGCCAAAGAGTAGAAAGAATAAAGGGCATGTCCATCTTTTGATTCACCTTGGTGAACATGTTTTGCCTCACACAATTTGGTACTTGATTATAAAGTACCTTAGATATCATCTAATTGTTGTGTGTACGTTTGTTCTATCTCAAAAGAACCTGCTTTCTAAACAGTCTCTGTATTTAATATGGTGTTAACCAGTTGAGCTCTTGCTTGCTGCAAAAGAAAAAAAAATTGACCTAGAATTAGCTATATATCTAATTATCTATATGTATGTATACATCTACCTTTCTTTATCTATCACCTCACTATCCATCCCTACATTTATATGTAAACCATAGTATTTGAAACTAAAACAAAAAGCAATAAAACAACCAAAAATAGTTTTCATACCTTAGAAGGCATAATCATTGGTAAGTTTGTTAAATAATTTAATTCCCAGGCTTCTCCCTTAGAAATTCTGATTTGGTATGTTGGAAGTGATATCCAGGACTCTGCATTTAATAAGCTTACCTGTGATTCCATTGCAAGTGTTTCTGCTGACCATGTTGGAAAAAACATTGACACAGAGAATCTGTGTTCAGGATGACTCTGGTTTGCAGAATTTATCAATTTTCTAGCTATTCAACTTATACTTCCAGAACTGGTAGTTGGTTCTGGCTATTTGAAACCCAAGTTTACCCCAGAAGGGCATTATTAGCCTACACTGAACCCAACATTCAATCCTGCTTTCTTTTTTATTGACTCTTGCTTGACCTACTCGAAAATAACTGTTATTTGGTCCAGTGAGGCCCCAGGCTATTACATATTTAGCACTGCCTTCTCCAACTCCAAAGCCACCCAGCTTGGTTTAGCTATGTAAAAAGCACTTGCATAGCAGTGTTTATTGCTGGTTGTTTATTTAGCTGCATATCAGTTCACGGTTGCTTGCTGAATTGTTTCTTTTTGCCTGGCAGAAATGTTAAGGTACCTGCTTTTATTGCTATGTATTGTCTACAACCTTCAGCCAAAATTATTAAGCAGTTATTGTTCAGTAAACCTTCATTTATTTTAAACAGTTTTCTTTACCTTCAATCATTTGTATTTTTCAGGAATATTTTTCTGATTTGACTGAGCTTTTTTTTTTTTTTTAATGGTAATTCACCAAATAGTATGTGGGAAAGTGGCTTCTAAAATCCTTTAGGTATCTGAACAGTTTAAGAGATTTAATTTTCCTCCCACCCTGACACATACCTCTTTTTCTGTAATTTGTGTGTGTCTGTATACACAATTTTATAGCCTTTCACTTCCTGAGAAAGAAGAAATTCAATATAATGAGTGGCTATTTAAGTTAATGGTAATTTTTGGTTTACAGTATCCGTATAAACTGGCAGCACAGTTATTATTTCAAATACATTATTCCATTTTCCTCATGAATATATTTATACTTGTCAGCGTGAGTGCGTTCTGAATTTGGGGTGAGAGTTTCTGTTAACCATTGCCCATTTGCAACAATTTGTGTGAATTTTATCTTCTGAGTATCTCTCAAATTCCTGGTATCCATTCCATCGCAACTGCAATCAGCACAGAAAGCTATTAACTTATAAAATTGGAAACCTGAACCCCTACTATTGTTTGCCCTCTGGATTATCCAGTTGAAATTCTTCTTTTACAATTAAGTGATCCTCAAAAATGTAATTCTGGCCATGCTGCTTCATGTCTTTGAAAATCCCTTAATGACCCCACATTGACTGTAAGGTAAAGCCCAAACTCCAAAAATGACAAATAAGCCTTTCCCTTTCTTCCTGATCTTCCTGCTTTTTACCCAGCCTCACATCCTGCCATTCCCTCAGAGTAAACTAGTCCAACCCATGTAAACTAGTCCAGCCATAGCAAACTATCCTTAGTTCCTGTGAATCTCTTTTCACTCCTCTCACGTGTTTGCTCCTGATGTTCCCTGGGCCACAAATGCACCCCATCCACCCCCAGCTTGCCCACCGGGCAATTCCCAAGAATTATGTAAGAAAGTCAAAGTGAGCTCATCTGAGAAGCTTTGGAATTCCTCTCTCTTTCAAGTGGGCCACTTTATTCCTTACTCTCATTTGCTCCCTGTGTCTTCCTTTTCATAAAAGTTGTCACCCGGTGTTAAACTCACTGTTTTTGTCATCTGATCTTTCTTTTGGGAAAATGACTTCATTTTGCTCATTTAAAAATCTTTGTGCTGGGGCTTCCCTGGTGGCGCAGTGGTTGAGAGTCCGCCTGCCGATGCAGGGGACACGGGTTCGTGCCCCGGTCTGGGAGGATCCCGCATGCCGCGGAGCGGCTGGGCCCATGGGCCATGGCCGCTGAGCCTGCGCGTCCTGAGCCTGTGCTCCGCAGCGGGAGAGGCCACAGCGGTGGGAGGCCCGTGTACCGCAAAAAAAAAAAAAAAAAAAAAAAAAAATCTATGTGCTTAGCCAAGTATCTTGCAGGAAATAAATGTTGGTTTAAGAAGTATTTACATGTGGTAAGGAGAAAGAATATAGCACATTGGCATATTTATCTTCATTGTCCTCAATTATCTTTGGCGTAGACCCTATTTTACTTGCCAAATTATTTGAGTCTGGAGGAAAATTATTTCCCCGCCTATGATAAATATTTTCTGTTTTTACGGCCTTGTTGAAGGGTTGAGTTCCAATTTATCTCTATTAAATATAATTTATATTAATACCCCCTTCTCTTTCCCTGTTTTCATTACCTCAGGAGGCAATTTAAATACACTCTAGTAAGTCAAACTTGACCTCAACTTACCACAAACCTCACCTATGCGAGAGTTACACCAATGGAAGGACGTTGTGTATGTTTTTTCTCTTTCCCCATGTGGAAATGACAATTTTGAGTCTCTTTAATTGATTTTTTAAATCCTAGTCATTCCCAGGATTTCAGAATGTGGTTAAACTTTGATGCTTCTGATGCAAGATAGCACAGCATTCTCTCTGTTGAGATATTTTTCCTGCCTACTCCCCCTATAGCCACCCTCCCTGGGGCCTAAACAACTCAAACGCTTAGTTCACGTCTCAGCTGAAATATCACTTCTTCAAAGAAGCTTTTCATGATTGTCCAGGCAGAGCCCAGTCACTTTAACTTACTTCCCAAGCCCTACATTTGTCTTTGAGAGCACTTATTACTTTGCAACCTAATGGTATATTCACATCTCTGTACTGATCACTGAAGTATAAAACTGTGGAGAATAGAGACCACCTCCTGCACTGTTAAACCCATGTTCTGGAATTGTTCCTGAATAATAAATACTTATTAAGTAAATTTAACTTTTTCTTTTTTAGCACTGAAATTAATTCTTTTGAAAATTAAGCTTATGTTTTCTGAAATATCCATATAGAAATATAAAACCTAGAACCTGCAAAACTAAGCTTGCGAATTACTGTTTTATAATTCAATATAGGCTTTCTGATGGTTAAAACACATCTGATCTTTGTTACCCTCTTACATTTCATAGAACATGGTTATGTTGCTTTTTCATGTCAGGAAGCTTCAGTAGTGTTCTTGTTTGGTTCTGTTTGATGAGAGCTCCTGAGCTGTTCAAAAAATAGTTGATTCAGAAGATGATCAGGGAATGTCAGTGTCAATTTCCTGATGATCCATGATTACTTGTGAGCGAGGACACAACCATGTTTGAGAGGCATGGCTGAGTGGACAGGTGCCATCTGGCTGGAGAATAGACAGGAGAACTGTCATCATAGGAAAATCCACAAGTAAAACTGTTGACAGGAGTAAAAATGAATCTTTTCTGGGTGTGAGATGGATTATAATTATAGTTAATTAAGGATATCAGGAGAGGCACAAACTGAATCAGTATCTAATGTAGCCCTTGGCTTTACTGTGCTGTGTGACAGACACTCTGGCTAGGGGCTTCCTTTTACTTGAGAACACTCAAATTTTCACTTTAAATATACAGGGTCCTATATAATTAGTGAACAGCAGAGTCCTAGTGCAGACTCATCGCGTGGATATTGTGTGTTTTATTCCCTATCCCCAAATTTCTCCAAGACTGCTGAATCCCACTCAGACATGGAACCAGTGTAGGTAGCTGGAGGATTTTGTTCAGTGACCTGCCAGTTAGTTGCTCAGTGCTCTGACAGATTCTTAGGTTATAGAGACATGCTTCTCTCCTTTTTGAATGAGTGAATAAACACCTACTTAACTAATTGATACTTTAGTAAATCTCCCCAATTCTCACATTTCAGTATATGCCTTTAAAAATGTTTTTTCTGATAAACTTCTCACTTGTAGTCTTTTTCATAATGATATTTAGAAACTACACTCATTGGCTTCCCTGGTGGCACAGTGGTTGAGAGTCCACCTGCCGATGCAGAGGACACGGGTTCATGCCCCAGTCCGGGAAGATCCCACATGCCGCAGAGCGGCTGGGCCTGTGAGCCATGGCTGCTGGGCCTGCGCGTCCGGAGCCTGTGCTCCGCAACGGGAGAGGCCACAACACTGAGGGGCCCGCGTACCGCATAAAAAAAAAAAGAAAATACACTCATGAAAATGACATAGTGCACACCGTACCAATCCTTGTTGTAATCACTGTCTCCTGATGTTTAATGAACTCACATTTATATATAGCCCATCCATCTCTTCCCCTCACCAGGACACCGTGTTGTTTTCATTTTATCTAGGCTCTTTTCCTTTTAACATACAGTGCATTGTCAAACCTACCTTATCTGAAGTAAATGATGTTACTTGTTCTCCTATGAGAACACAGTAAATATCAGTAGGTAAATAGAAGCTCTGGTAACTTCTGCAATGTCAGCTTTATCTTTGTCATCATTATGGTGATGGAAAGCATGCAGAGCCTGCTGGTCCCTTCCATCTGCCTTCCGACATCCCTTGCAATTGGGGGAATGTGACTAATGTGTAACTACACATGAGTTTTAATTATTTGGAATACCATAAGCAGCAGGTAAAGTCTTAATATTCAAACATCCTCAGAGGCCCAAGGATCATAAGCCACATTATTGACATTCATTTCTCCATTTATTCATGGGAGTCTCAAGCTTAAGTAGGAAGATTTGACCTATTTAAGGAGTTAGGGAAATGTTTCTATGTGGAAAGGACTCTTGTTCTAGTACATAAATGATCGGCGAGAATTAACTTGAACAGGAGGAAAAGAGAGAAGCCTTCCAGGCAGTGGGTATATCAGAAGTCTTTTTAGTGAAGAGATGTGCTGAGTACAAGAGACAAAAAGGAGGTTGGTGTGGCTAAAATGAAGAGGCTGAGGTATCAGCATGGTTTGAGATAATGCTGGAGAGATAGGTGGAAGCCATACTGTACAAAACCTTGTTACCCAAGTTAAAGATCTTTTTTTTTTCCCCCACAAAACCAAGGAGAAGGCTCTGAAATGTTTACAGAATATGAGTGTGTGGCATGTGTGTGCACATATCTGTGTTTCACTGTGTCTGTGTGTTTGGATGAGTGATATAATCAAATTCAGTTAATCTAGTCCACAAATTTTGGGGCACTGCTCTATGTGCTGAGATAAGTTCTGTATATAAGACATGAAATCTTTGATTTCATGGGAGCATACATTCTCATAGGAAAAGCCAGAAGAAACCACAGAAAAAAAAAGAAAGACAAATAATGAAATGATATAATTTCACATAATATCATGTACTTTGAGGAAGATTAAGAGTAAGAGGATACAAAATGACAAGTTATGGTGATCAGGGTAACAACTGTTAGGAAGCAAGCTGTGGGAAGATGTGGGGAAGAGCATTCTACGCTGTGAAGAGTAAGTGAAAGCCTTTAAGGAAGGTATGAGCTTATTGTGTTTGAGGAATGGCAGGAAGTCTATGGAAGAGTCACTATGGTAGGATGAGAGTTGAGATAAATTAAGATAGTCGGGGCTTAGATATCAAGGTCTTACCAGGTGTATTTATTAGTGTCTTCCCACCATGAGGTATGGTCAACGGATTATGAAGAGCACAGGAGGATATAAGCATAGATGCAAAGAGTAGGAAGGCTGTTGCTATAGATCGGGCAAGAGAAGATGGTGGTTTGTGGAGGAGGATCAGAGTCTAGACAGGTGTTCAAGGTACAACCAACAATACTCGCTGATGGATTAGATAGAGAATGTAAGTGGAGAGAAGATGGAGAGAAAAACTAACCTTGTTTTGGGCCTATGTAGCTGGGTGAATGGTGATGGCATATGCTGAAATGGAGAAGATTGTGAGAAGAAAGGATTTGAGGAGAAATTAAGTATCCTATATCATATTGTATTTTGGGCATTTTATCATGTCAGAGTAGACATTCTGACATGCCTACTAGGCATCCGAGTAGAGATATGATTATGAAGTTGGATATGAGTATGGTTTGCATTTAAAAAATATCTCTGCCGGGCCTCCCTGGTGGCGCAAGTGGTTGAGAGTCCGCCTGCCGATGCAGGAGATACAGGTTCGTGCCCCGGTCTGGGAGGATCCCATATGCCGCGGAGCGGCTGGGCCCGTGAGCCATGGCCGCTGAGCCTGCGCGTCCGGAGCCTGCGCGTCCGGAGCCTGTGCTCCGCAACGGGGGAGGCCACAACAGTGAGAGGCCCGCATACCGCAAAAAAAAAAAAAAAAAAAAAATATCTCTGCCTTTGACATGGAACAGATGGTTGGGGAAGCACTCTCATCTCACACCCTACTCTTAGTAACCAAACTGTAGTCAAAGTGTGGTTTAAATACACATACTTAAAGGAGGAGGTGGTTTAAGAAGGTGATGTAGTCATAGTGAAGAGTTCCAAACATAACTTGGGTTTCATAGTCGAGTGGGGTACTAGGTTTAAATGTTTCTCTAGGTGTTAGCTGTCTGCCAAATTAACTTGGCTCTCATTTCCTGATGGAGGAGGAATATGAGACATCCTCCCCTTTCCATTTAATTATATAACTCCTCCACAGAGCAGCACGTAAGGCTGCAGACTGTGCATGTACAGCTTCAGGAGCCATGCCCCAAGGATGCATGCTAACCCTAACCCTAGCCCTAACTCTAACCAACCCTAGCCCTAACCCTAACCCTTGGAGTTGAGCAAACTGGTAGACTTTCTCCTACTCTACTGATGAGTATAAAGCTATGCTGTATAATACAGTAGTCACTGGCAACATACTGCTATTTAAATTTAAATTAATTTCAATCAAAACAGTGATCTTGGAAATTCAGTTGTTTGGTAACACTCACTTTATTTTGTGTGCTCAATAGCCAGGTGAGGCTGGTGGCTGCCGTATTGAACAGGGCACACACACAATATTTCTACCACAGGAAGTTCTTTCGAACACCACTGTTATAGAGGGAAATGGATTGGAGTTTAGAATTATTTTTGTCTTTTAGTTCAATGTCTAGTGAGACTAAATGCAAATGTTTCTTTAGTCTGGAGAATCTAGTCTAGATTCAGATTTGATTGGGAGTTTATGATAGGGACTATCAAATAAGTTGGAGCCATATATTCCTGAATTTTTCCTATACGGGCTTTACCTTAAAAATATTAAATACACACACACACACACACACACACACACACACACACACCCCATCTCATATAATAAAACAACAAATCATTGCTTTTCCAAATTGAGGCCTGGGAACATGTCTTCTGCATTAATGCAACGAAATATAATGAAAACTAGAGCCAGTCAAAGCTTGTTCATTCTATTTAGATTCCTAGAAAGGCACTTTCTATTCCTTTTGTCCCAATTTGATGCAGCTTTGCCCCATAGTGAATTATGTAAGTTGTAAACAAAGAGCTACATCATTACAAGCAAAACCTAATGTAATATCAGCTTTTAATGGTCTTCTATAAACCTGGTGTGAACAGCAGCGCCTCACAGAAAAGCAGCACAATTGATTTAAAGAAAACTCATTTTGCACACTAAGTAGTACAAGAATAAAGGACATCCCACCAAACAATGAATTGTATTGAAGTAGAAAAATATGTGAGGCAAGACTGCCAAATTATTTATCTTTCATTAAAGGAGAAAATCACACGTAATTATCTCTGGTAAATGAGCATGTTTGTGAAAGTTGGCAATGAGCTCAAAATAATAACCATAAAAATATTCTACACTTAATCAAGTTAAATAACTGCCTGTTTTTATATAAGTTGTAGGAAAGGGACTTCTGAACAAGGAATGCTTTCAAAAGGGAGTGGATGGAGATAGCCCTTTGAGCCCTGCTTGATCCTCACTACAGATGGCACACCGTGGATCTCTGCAACCAAGTGGAGTAGCAAATCCAGGCTGAAAGTATTTTTTCCTATCCTTGTAACTAAATTACTGACAAATTACAATGTGTAGCTTTATAATTCATGCATAAGCAAGTAACAATTGAATGCTTTTTAGCCAGAGACACTTAGACTTTCATGCCTGGAAAGGAAGCAGATATGCAACACTTTGTCGTTTTATTCGTGTGTGTGTGTGTGTGTGTGTGTGTGTTGCAAAATTAAATAGCATGAGCCAGAGGTAGATACCAAACAAGAATTTGCATTTCAGCATGGAGATAATGTGCAGGTGTCATCTCTTAGCTCTCAGCGTTGGGAGCAAAAAGTCTCAGCCTACTAAACCTGAGAGCTTTCAAATTTTAGGATAGCATCGCTTTTGGTTCTAACGATAAACCTATCGGTATGTAGGAAGCAAGGATCTGCCAAATCAAACGTTTCTTTTGCTGTTCAGAGAAACTCTCTCTCTCTGTCTCTCTCTTTTGTTAAGGGGCAAACTGCTCAGTCTGTAAATATTCCTGGCAGAACTTCTGAATAGGCATCTCTTGATATTTGCTGAAGAATCTTTTCACCTTAGAAAAAGTGAATATATGCTCCAGCGCTTAACTATTCTAGGAGAAACTGGAGTTAGAGTGGAAGATTTTTGTTTTGCTAGTATGATCTGGTGAATGTTTTTGTAAACTCTGAGACTTCTGAGAGAGTTAAAAATTTACCTCAGAAACAACCTGGCTGTCTCTGACCACTGACCACTTTTCCATGATTTATAGTTGCTTCAGGACCTCATACAAAGGTTCACTGATACTGTTGTGTTAACTAACAATTATAGCACCTCCACCCTCCAGCCCCCCCTCTGTTTCTTGCTGTCCTTTAAATAGAAGTCTAGATTCCCTTTTTATGGACAATATTTTCCTTTAAAGAAAAGTGTACCTTATTTTCTAAAACCATATCTTGGAGTTCTTTTTTTTTTTGGCTTGGAGGAGCTCTTGGACCTTTCTCCTTTTTTGACCATTTCCCAACTCACATAGATGACCTGAGTTCACAACAGCCATTGCTTGTCACAAGGAAAGAGAATTTTAGGAGACACATTGGTACACTGTTTGTTCTCACTTTATTTTACCTCGACAGTTTATTTAGATTTAAAGGCTCTCTTTCACTCTGTTGTCAAAGGTAGCAACTTAGATTTTATAGTACCAACTTCTTCATAGAATTGTTGAATGTCAGAGCTGGAAAAAACCTGAAAAATAATCGTGTCTATCTCCTTATGTTTAAAGATTTAAAAATGATGATTTAGACACAGATGGAACTCATGAACATCAAAGATGAGTCTAAGGTTTAGGTCTCTGGATACCCATCTTTTCCCATACCTTGCATTCTGATACGGTTTCCCCACAGAGCTAAGTCTCTAACTTATTGCCTCTCCTTCCAAGTGGAGTTGCCAACATTACCCCTTTCCTGGTCTCTGGAGGGTATGATTCTTTCCTCGTGTGCCCCACACTCATCCTCAAGCCTTACTGACCCTTTGTGGCTACCACCCACTATCTGTGTGACAGCTTCATTCTTCTCTGTGATCCTCTGACATCTATTTTCCCAGCCATCATTTTCTTTCTCCTCTTTGTCTCTGTGCCTGGGAGTTTATCTGAAATCTGTTCTCAGGATAAACTACTCAGGCTATAAATTTCCCTTATAGGAATTTTGGACAGGAACAGCCTGACTTATCTTAGAACTTTGTCACGTCGAAGAATTAGAAAATATGCTTTATCTTCTCACAGGAGACAGCCCTCAGCAAAGCAGGAAAAAACAATAAGTTTTAGTGTTTCTTAGGTGTACTCTATTCTCTTTATGCTTTCCTTTCTAATTTTTTAGTAAGTAATTCACTTCCTGAATTATCATGAGGGTACAGTATTGGTAATAACAACAATAATAAGAAAGGCATAATGAGATAGAGAATTGGGGGTGATAAATCATATTGAACAGAACAAAGAGCTCAATTTGAATCTAGGATCTAAATATATCATAATTATTACTGGTAAAGATGAATTGAGTACTGCTGTTGGAACCATCTTCCATGTAGAATTGATTGTACCTTTTCAGAAAGGTATAATTCCCTCCAAAGGAGGGAAAACCTGCCTGGTTACAAGCAGGGGTTGGGAAGCAGAGAAGTGACCTGACTGTGACCCATGACATAGGGAGGAGGAGAGGGGACAGAAACCCAAGGGAAGAGCCTCGTCCAAGAAGTGACCTCTAACTCAGTCACTGCCTGACCCACAATCATGAACTAATGGAAGTGAGGTTCTTTCCAGTCATCCTCATTAGGGATGTCCCTCCTTTCAGGAGGATTGAGTAAGGGTCAGGAAGGATTGTCAAAAGATTAATTTTCAGCACTTCTCAAGAAGTTAAAAGTAATGATGCAGCTACCCATTTACATGTGGAATCGGGAATATAGAAATGGATTTTTTTAAAAAAGCTTCTTTAGATACTAATGAATGACAACTGAAGTTAAGAAAAAGGTAAGTTTCTCTTTCAGTAGCATCTCTCATGCATCAGACTAGTGATGCTAGTGGTTCACATACTTCATCTCATGTAACCCTATCAAGAACTCTTTAGGGCTTCCCTGGTGGCGCAGTGGTTGAGAGTCCGCCTGCCGATGCAGGGGACACGGGTTCGTGCCCTGGTCTGGGAAGATCCTACATGCCACAGAGCGGCTGGGCCCGTGAGCCATGGCTGCTGAGCCTGCGCATCCGGAGCCTGTGCTCTGCAACAAGAGAGGCCACAACAGTGAGAGACCCGCGTACCGCAAAAAAAAAAAAAAAAGAACTATTTCAAATAGCATAACAGAAGAATTCATCCCCCCTCCCAAATACTCCCTACCACAATTCATGTCAGTGCAGAAGACCCTGGAATTTAAATATCACCTTAGGGAGAAAGCAGAGAGGGAAAAACCTTGACAGTTGAAGTTTAAATAGTTAATAACTGAATTTACCAAAAAGTTACTTACTATTTTCTGGCACAACAGAATGAGAAAAGGAAAATAAAGGAAGATACAATTTTCCTTGATCTAAATACTTTTCTTGAAAATTCATAAATTTGCACATAATATATTTGAAAACCTTACAAGGTAAACTTGGCAAGCAGGTCAGTCACGGTGACTGAGCTTGGGGAGGGGTCTCCAGTACAGAGAGGATTCTGGGCATGGGAGGATTTGCAGCAACATGACAAAAGTAACAAAATGCAAATCCCCTGTTACGAGGAGATGTGGAGAGAAAATTTAAGCCAAGGGCATAGAGCCAAAAAAGAGTTACTTAGCCTAGACCTTAGGCTCAAAAGTAGCGTGGGTTTGTGGCAGCACTATTGTTATAGAGTGTCCTGGGATCCTCTCCTTTCTTGGAAGAGAATCCGTCTTGAAGTCTGAGTCTGAGCTGAGTCGATGTGTGGGGATTATTTGGCCCAGCTAAGGGAAGTGGAGAGAATAGGGGCAGGTGGTCTCACTGGTTATAATTGGAATCCTCCTGGTTTGTTCTTCTAAAACAACTCTCACCAATTTGAACGTTAAAATATAATTTAAAATTTGTAATACAATATATATAATAAAATATATATGTGATATAATAAAATATAATATTAAAATATAATACTTAAGACTGTACATTTGAATTTTAATTGCATTAAATTTCAGCTTCTTTTCTTGGGCAAGCATCTTTTACTCTCACTTTTTAAGGTAGATGAAGGATTCACCTACAAAGTATTAGACTTGTCAGATTGACTTCATTCAGTTGATACACAGACCTTCAGACAATTGTTTCTTTTTCTTTCTTTTACTAAGAATCAAATTCAGAAGTTAGGGAAAGAAAAAGGCCTCAGGAGAAACACAACATCTTTGACTTAAAAGAGCCTACAGAAGCAAATACTCCAGCATCCCAGCCATGTAGACGTACCTTCTGGAGCATCCGTGAGGGAAGGTCTATCTTCCAGTCTCCCTTCCATTGGTCCGTCTCTCTAAGGTCCATAGGCTATGCCCTAGGAATCTAAGGGGACACACTCTGCAAAGGGATACAAGGAGGAAAAAGCTAGTAGTTTGAAATGAGAGTAAAGGAAGAAATTTGGAAAATCTGTCATTCTTAGTAACATTAAAGAGTACCCTAAATGTAATATAGGTCTTGGGTCAATAATGTCTTTCTTAAACCTTTTCTTCAAATTTAAAGAATTTTCCATATTATCAGTTTTCAGTTCTCTTCATTAATTCATAGCTTACCTTATTCCAAAATAAATTAAAAATACCATAGAAGCACAAAAAATTATAGCACACCAACAGAAGTGTGAAGAAAATTAAAATAATGACTGACAAAAAAATAAAGAAACAAGAAAAGTGGGTAATACAAAAATATATAGGGTTGTTCTGTCTACTTACAGTGGGTGGTTATTATGGACTGAATGTTTGTGTTCCTCCAAAGTCCATATGTTGAAATCCTAACCTTCAGTATGATGGTCTAGGAGGTGTGGCCTTTGGGGATGATTAAGTCATGAAGGTGGAGCCCTCATCAGTGGGATTAGTGTCCTTACAAGAAGAGACACTAGAAAGCTTGCTTCTTCTGTATCTTCTGACCTGTGAAGACACAGCAAAAACATGGCCATCTGTAAACCAGGCAGAGGATTCTCAGCAGAACCCGACAATCCTGGTACCCTAATTTCAGACTTCCAGCCTCCAGAACTGTGAGAAATCAATATGTGTTGTTTAAGCCTCCTAGTCCACGTTTTTGTATTGCAGCAGCCTGAGTAGACTAACAATTAAGACACTAGTCATGTGATGCTATTCACATAGTTACACAGGGAAAATTTATTTTCTTTGAAGTCATTGAATTGATTTAAATAAAGGTTTATCCTTTAGTTTTCTACCTTAACTTTGCATCAGACTTTTATTTACAAATGGACATATACTTTGACCAAGTTCAGAGCTTCATAAAATCCTTTTGTTTGTACAATGCTAGTAAATAGGTCCTGGGTATTTTCTATTTATATTTGTTCATTTTTCTCAAAATAGGACTTCATGGTGTTGAGGTTAAATGACTTCAGAAGATTATAAAGGAATAAATCTATCTTTAACTTTAAAAATATCCTTGCCCTCCTGAAGCTCATATATCCTATTTCTGTAGTTTTTAATGAGTTGTACATGGAAATCACTGAGGGAACCTAAAAAAGTACTGATGTTTGGGTCCCATTCCAAAATATTCTGAGGTAATTGGTCTGGAGTGTGACCTGGGTGTCCTCAGACTTTTAAAAATCTCCACAGGTGTTTTTAAAATGCAGCCAAAATTGAGAACCTCTGTACTAGTATAAAATAGGGCCATATATGCAATTTAAGGCAAAATATATTTTTTTATTAAACACTTTGTTAAAATAAATCTCATATTAAGTTATGGCATTTAAACTCTAGAAAAGTGAAACAAATCAAGAAACATATTTTATGAGAGTTGTTGAATTAAGAGGCCTAGACATAAAACACCAAGTGGGACTGTGATTATAAAGCTAAAAGATGGTGGTGGAGGGAGAGCCTGAGACTTGTATAAATATCTTCATCAAATGGTTGTTCTTTGGCCAAAACATCATATTGCATTTTGACACCTGATGCTTCTTTCAGACAACTCACATACATGATAGTATTTTGCTACAAGATTAAATAGCTGGGCCTGAAAGAAAAAAGTTTTTCTTTTGCATGTTTCTTTCAAAGTCAAAGTATTTCTTAACTGGGAGGCTGTAAACAAGTGTCCAGGGCTATTGTCATTTATTCTTGTGGATGGGGAGGGGTAGATGCAGTGCACGTATGAAATCTCTTAATACACACTTCCAACCTCAGATCACATGACAAGTACCTAATTCCAGGAAATTATGGGTCATCTATTTTTTAAATTGTGAATGTATGCTTGTGGGGGCAAGGTTGAATTAAGAGCTTTTTCGGCACCCTCCCCCCCAACCAAAAAAAAATGATGGGTTTTTTTTTCCTGGAAAAACTGTCTTGGAGGAGCTGAGCTATCCAACTATGTCACCAACCACCTCAGTCTTGTTTCAGCACTCCAAAACATGTGGAACGCTTCTTTTAATTGATGCCTGTATAGGTTTGCATTTAAGTGTTTCTCCCCCATGCATATTTAGCTGCTGATTTGAAATGAAGTAGCAGAGTGCTTGTCAGACTTTTATGTACAAAAACACCTGGCTGTCAACAACTGTAGAGAGTCTGAGACTTTACCTTACCTTCAAGCAAATAAGTTAGGCTCCCACAGTTTCACTTGTACTGGCAGAAGACATGAGGCTCATGGTCCAGAGACAAAATAATTTATTATGCATGGCACAGCAGGCAGCATGAGGTTTATGTCTACATTGGTTTCTCTTGCTCCTCAAGACCCCTGGGGCAATGCAGAGTAGCCCATGGGGAGGCCACACATACTGTGGGTTTGCATAGCAGCTGAGGAACCTCCAGTATAGGAAGTCTTAATCTTTGGAAGAATTGCAAACAAACCTGCTCTACCTTTGCCCCAGAGAGAGACATTATCTTTATTAACTTCAAAAGTAAACATATTTACCCCCTATGCTATGGTGGGAAATACCATCTTTGTCTTCCGAGACTGCTGTACAAATATTCTTGAAAACAAAAGTTGTCAGTGCCTCTGCTCAGAGGACATGATTCCCATTGAGAAAGGTCTCCCAACACTGGGATCTTGTTTGAATTAAAATTCTGGTTTAGTTAGTTTGGAGTGGTGCCTAAGATTCTACATTGCTAACAAGCTCCCAGGTGATGCCCATTACCAAACAGCAAGGAAGTAGTGAGCACATTTATTGCCATCTGTAACTTAGCATACTGTCTTGATATTAATATGTAGCAAAAAAAGTTGTACGTGGGTGTCTGTGATGATGATGCACTGGAATAAAGCTAACTACTACCTCTCCTAGAGCACAACAGCAAACTACAATTTAGCTCCCTTCTTCCCCTCTCTCTCACACATACATGTACACACACACATATACACACTCGGTGTGTGTGTATGTATGTGTGTGTATAGTGAAATCCTAACCCCTAATGTACATACACGTGCACATGTGCACACATGCTTGCACACACACATATGTATGAAATGACACACCTAATGTAGTAAGCTTTGAACATTATATAATGCCCACACATTCCTGTCATCATAAGACCTCTTTGCTATTTAGGTTTTTAAGGAGAAAATCTCATGCTGTGGTGAAGAGTACGGTATACAGAGTCAAACGGGCTGGATTCAAATTTGTATTCTGCCACTAGATCTGTGAACTTTGGCTAGTTACTAAACCTATTTGTGACTCATTTTCCATAATTGTAAAACAGAGATGATATAATCAGTAGGTGTCAAGTGTGTAGAGGAAAATCTGGTCCTTAATAATAGCTATATAAATATTTATTATTATTGCTGGATCTGCTAACACTTTCTTTTTGGTTTCATATATCCCTTGAAACCAAATTGTAAAATTAATCAGCAAAAGAACATGCTCTGCTACAGAGAAATGCCAAAATTGAAGTTTATGGTATTAAGAAGTTGTCATCAAATAAATTATCATTCTCATCAACATCATGTTATATTATTAAAGACCCAGTAGCTATAAACTTCTAGTCATTATAAAAGTAGAATTATGCTCTGCTTTATGAAATGTGGATATATATATTTATTGTTTGAAATTTCACAGGTTAAATATATAATTCATATTCTTCCGGTACCATACCTTAAAATACCATAAATACACATACACATAATACATATGACAGTTCTATATGATAACATTGATCAAAAGTTAATATATTGGGTTGGCCCAAAAGTTCATTTGGTTTGAAATAAAAAGAAAGACACATTTTTCATTTTCATGAAGACCTTTATTGAACAACGTATTCACTAACCGAATGAACTTTTGGGCCAACCCAGTACTATTGACCCATCGAGTTAAATAAACATTTAATTAATAGTTTATCATATATCATTACATGTAGATTTATCTCATTTATGCCAGTTTTTTGATATTACTTGCAAGCATCAATGATTTGTACGTGTAACAAGCATGTTCAATGTTATTTGTATTTATAGAATGGATTTTTAGAAGTGACATTGCTGGCTCAAAAAATATGTACACCTAAAATTTTCTTAGACACCACTAAAGTATCTTCCAAAGAAGACAGTACAAATTTATACTTCCAACAAAAATGTATGAAGTTTCTCCTTTCCCATGCTTACAATCTCTATGATAAACTTTCTTTTTCTAAACGGAGAGAGAAAAATTGATATCACAAAATTCTGGTGTGCTTTTCTTTATATACTTGTGTTGGTTAGTTTAAGATTTGTGTAAGTGTGTGTGTGTGTGTGTGTGTGTGTAAATAGCCTGTTCATATCCTTAACCCACTTTTTAATGTTGTTTTTAAAGGGTTGTTACCCTTATTTAATTTTAAACTTATTTATCCATATTAATGGTCATCCATATCGACAGCTGGGGTCCTTCAAAAATCCAGAGATGCTTTAGGGGATGGCATTAAGTTTTGTCAGTATTGTTTTTCAAATAAGGAGAGTTAGAAATAAAGAACTTTGGTAAGAAATAGGGGAAGGTCACATAAATTGATGGCTAAAGGTAATGAGGACATTTTTTTCATTTTCACCAGGTAATTAAATGCCCCATTCATTCAGTGGAGAATATCTGTGAAAAAAAATGCTCGTTGTTTTCCTTTTGAAGCTCAATAGGATGCTCTTTTTTACCTTTTGAGTACTTTATAGTTAGGCATTTAAACTTTATTCTTTCCATCCATCTGTGCAGCGTCCATGCTGAAATACACAAGGTCAGCAAAGTACATCAAAGATATTTAAAGATATTGTTTAGGCTTGTGACCTCTGGACATTTGAATAGATCATTTTTATGTACCCTGGCCTTAGATAAATATCTCTTCCAAAGTAAAGTTATGCATCTTTCAGATTCGTTAAAGCAGTTAATTCAAGGCTATTAGCAACATTCAGAAAAAAAATAGTATGCCTGTTTGATTTGTTCATTAGATATATTTCCTCTGGAAAATCTTGAACAGTATAAACTATATTTGAGATAATGAAACATTCTGTAGCTATAAATATAATGCACAGTGATAATCATATAAAGGCAGATATAAATAGATGTATTAAAGTTATGAATAATTTTATTCTAGAGTATTTGGCAGAGATTAATTTAAACATAGAACTTCAGTACAAGTTACCTAATCAGAAAATAACCTTTACAGAAATATATTTAGAAATTGAAATGTTGTCTTGTGAGAGAATTAGCTTGACTAATGCTTTGCAGAGTAGCTATTTTAGACTGTTGATTGATATGACCCTCTTTTTAATGATATCAAATAAAACATTGATTTTAAGTTCTCAGAAGAAATTTAATAAAATCTAGTATATGAATCTCCTTATATATGGAGATATTTCTGGTCTGCTCTTGGAAAGTTTATCTCAACCTGCCCCTCAAGAAATGATGATAGGTTTGAAGAAATACATTCACATGATCAAAATATGATTCCCTTAAAGAAATAAGCTGTCATATTTTTGAAAGGGTACCAGTATTTTTGAGGAAGTGAGATGATATAATAAAAATAGCTTTTAGTAGTTTAATAGCAGCAGATTGAGTGTGTATTTTATTTTCAATATTTCCTTAAAAATATAAATAATATTTTAATGCAAATGTAGAAAAGTGAAGAAAAACCTAACGAGCTTCTAGGAGATGTGATGCTGCTGGGTTGTGGACCACACTTTGAGTGGCAAAGCTTTGGAGCACTTTTTACTTTGGAGCCAAACTATGCATTCTAACACTTACGGGAACCTGGATGAATTACACTATGCTTCAGCTTCCTAATCTGTGATATGGGATCTTGATGAATTTACCTTATACATTTATTGTGAAGATTACATGAGTGAATACACAGAAAGCCCTTTTAATAGTCCCTGACAGGTGGCAGGAATTTTTGACACTATCATTTTAATTTTTATTTTTTCTAACCGAGCAATAATATGTTGTGATAGGGATACAGAAATCATCACCAGAGACTTTAGAAATCATCTAAGCAAAGTACCTTGTTTTATAGTTTAAGGGTTCAGATTGGTTAAGTGACAGAGGAAACAGCATATATTAATCTCCTGGTGTACATACTGGAGCTTGTTGCCACCATGTTCTTGCCCCCTATAATTGACATTTTAACTATAAGTGTCTCAAATGTTTTTTGAGAAATTCATCAAGTTAAGCTACAATATAGATGTGTAAAAACAAACAAAAATTACCAAAAGGCAAATCATATTCTTTGTTGGCTAGAAACCCCAGCTTTCCTTCAAAGTGACCTAAGAGCTATTTGCTATTATGCTAGTCTTTGCTACAGTAGTGATGTGTTGCTACCCTCAAAAGTATAAGCAATATCTCTGCTACTGAATTTTCTTTGAGATAGAGAACTGAAAAAAAATATAGGATGGATGGGATTCATTTCAACCTCCTGCAGCCCATGCATTGATGGTCTTTGCTTACAAGAATGTGGTTGAGTATGAATGAAGAATGTGTGGCGTGATGGGAAAGGTGGGTTAGGGAAAACGTAACTGCTTTGCAGCCAGAGGATGCTCCTCTGGTTCTGGGATATATTACATCACTGTTGGAAAAAGCATTTGTATTCAAGTGCCTGACTAAATCTAAAGATCGTAAAGAACAAAAGCTGCTTCTTGTTTTTTCTTACTGCTTTATAATATCAACTGGTGTTTGCTCTCCAGAAAAGGTAATTGTAGCTATCTTCCTATCCTAGGGATTTTTCTTTTTTATAGCCTGGATAACTGGATAATGATTTAAGAGTTACTAAATAATTGCTATGGGTCAGGTACCATATTTGGTACTGAGGAAGGTACAGATACAGGTAAAGCAAAGTTCAGCTTCCGAGGAATTCGTAATCTAGGAGAGTGTACAAGGCTACTCACCTATAGTTACAAGTCAAGGAACAATGAGATAACTATTAAAAATATTGCTAGTATTCTGAGAAGGGAGTCATTTTTTCAGTGGACTCTTCCAGAAGGAAGGGATACTTAAGCTTGCCTAGAACATTGGAAAGAATTTTAATACACAGGCGGAGGGGCTTATCAGATAGGAGTGCAGGTAACAAAGAGCAAATCCTGGGCAAGTTGTGGCCACACAGATATTCACATTTGGCTTCAGCATAAATTGTAGAGCTAACGGTGGGAGAAGAGGGTGTTTTAGGACCAGGTCATAAGGAACTTTGTTTGTTGTGCTAAAGAATTTGTACTGTTTTTCTTCTAATGGAAATGGGGAAACCCTAACAGTTTTTACACAACAAAGCTGACAGCAGAATTGCGCTCCCTGCGCATGCCATGATGAAATGGTGGATCTGGGACAAAGATTAGTGACAAGTCCAGAGGGTAAGTCAGGATAATCTGTGGCTGTAGGCTTCTTCCTGCTTGATGATGTGTCAGAAGGCTGAGACTAAATAACCCATAGTTACTATATAATTCTACTTGCCATGTAACCTCGATATCATATCTATTAGACTCTATGATTAAAATCTATTTTCCACTCTGTCAGCACAATAGAGTAAATATGTAGGCATAGAAGCTGTGGTGTGAGCACCATCTGAAAAATGATTTTGCTATATTCTGAATCCAGACAGAAGCCTGACTCTTAGTCAAATCTAAGGAATAAAGAGCATTGGCTTTGACAGAAGAGATTGTGTTTCTAATGGTAACAACTAGTAAGGAAATTATTTCAATTAGCCAAAACTGATGGAGGGGAGATTAGCCAGAGGGGAGATTGAAAACAAATAAAATAATATAGCAAAAAGTTTATAAGATTTAAGAAAGAATTAGTATATTAAAAGGCTAATTGTTTTTTATATCTTGTACCTAATATTAGCCTAAATTATAGAAATTTTTGTTTAACTTATATAAAACAGAAAAGATTTTTTTAAAATTTGGATCAGAGAAACTATCAATGAAATCTTGGTGGTTTGTCAAAAACCATCTGGGGGTATCTTGCAATTAGTTCTTAAAACAGTTCTATTTCAGAGTTGTTATTAACTTCCACTTCACAGATGAGGAAACAGTCCTGGAGAGAGAAGATGATTTTCCTACATTCATACAGTTAGCATATAGCAGAGCCAAAGCTGGAACCAAGACCTATTGACTCTAAATCCCATACTTAAAATGTTCTCTCTTATTGCCTCCAGCTCCATTAATCTATTTTACAAGGGAATTACAAGGCAGGGTTATCTCAGTCGTTGAATTTGAAGTCAGAGTACCCAAGTTTATGTTTGGGCTCTGCTCCTGAGCTAACTGGTGTGATCGTATATGAATTGCTAATTATTTTTGGACTTCATTGTAAGATCATGGTATTTGTTACCTGCCTTGTGGTTATTGCTAGACTAATGGAAAAACTCGATGTGAACTCACCTAGCAGTCCTGAAGAAATGAGTAAGTTAAGCTCAATATTATATAAATAATATCAATGTTTAATATTTTTTTATATATATATATTTTATTTATTTTTTAAAAAAATTTTTTGCCTTATAACAAATTTAATCAATTATACATATACATATGTTTCCATATCCCCTCCCTTTTGCGTCTCCCTCCCACCCTCCCTATCCTACCCCTCCAAGCGGTCACAAAGCACCGAGCTGATCTCCCTGTGCTATGCGGCTGCTTCCCACTAGCTATCTACCTTACGTTTGGTAGTGTATATATGTCCATGCCGCTCTTTCACTTTGTCACAGCTTACCCTTCCCCCTCCCCATATCCTCAAGTCCATTCTCTAGTAGGTCTGTGTCTTTATTCCTGTCTTACCCCTATGTTCTTCATGACATTTTTTTTTCTTAAATTCCATATATATGTGTTAGCATACAGTATTTGTCTTTCTCTTTCTGACTTACTTCACTCTGTATGACAGACTCTAGGTCTATCCACCTCATTACAAATAGCTCAATTTCATTTCTTTTTATGGCTGAGTAATATTCCATTGTATATATGTGCCACATCTTCTTTATCCATTCATCCGATGATGGACACTTAGGTTGTTTCCATCTCCGGGCTATTGTAAATAAGGCTGCTATGAACATTTTGGTACATGTCTCTTTTTGAATTATGGTTTTCTCAGGGTATATGCCCAGTAGTGGGATTGCTGGGTCATATGGTAGTTCTATTTGTAGTTTTTTTTTTTTTTTTTTTTTTTTTCTTTTTGCGGTATGTGGGCCTCTCACTGTTGTGGCCTCTCCCGTTGCGGAGCACAGGCTCCGGACGCGCAGGCCCAGCGGCCATGGCTCACGGGCCCAGCCGCTCCGCGGCATATGGGATCCTCCCAGACCGGGGCACGAACCCGTATCCCCTGCATCGGCAGGCGGACTCTTAACCACTGCGCCACCAGGGAGGCCCTATTTGTAGTTTTTTAAGGAACCTCCATACCATTCTCCATAGCGGCTGTACCAATTCACACTCCCACCAGCAGTACAAGAGTGTTCCCTTTTTTCCACACCCTCTCCAGCATTTATTGTTTCTAGATTTTTTGATGATGGCCATTCTGACTGGTATGAGATGATATCTCATTGTAGTTTTGATTTGCATTTCTCTAATGAGTAAAGATGTTGAGCATCCTTTCATGTGTTTGTTGGCAGTCTGTATATCTTCTTTGGAGAAATGCCTATTTAAGTCTTCTGCCCATTTTTGGATTGGGTTGTTTGTTTTTTTGTTATTGAGCTGCATGAGCTGCTTATAAATTTTGGAGATTAATCCTTTGTCAGTTGCTTCATTTGCAAATATTTTCTCCCATTCTGAGGGTTGTCTTTTGGTCTTGTTTATGGTTTCCTTTGCTGTGCAAAAGCTTTTAAGTTTCATTAGGTCCCATGTGTTTATTTTTGTCTTTATTTCCATTTCTCTAGGAGGTGGGTCCAAAAGGATCTTGCTGTGATTTATGTCATAGAGTGTTCTGCCTATGTTTTCCTCTAAGAGTTTGATAGTGTCTGGCCTTACATTTAGGTCTTTAATCCATTTTGAGCTTATTTTTGTGTATGGTGTTAGGGAGTGATCTAATCTCATACTTTTACATATCCCTGTCCAGTTTTCCCAGCACCACTATTGAAGAGGCTGTCCTTTCTCCACTGTAGATTCCTGCCTCCTTTATCAAAGATAAGGTGACCATATGTCCGTGGGTTTAACTCTGGGCTTTCTATCCTGTTCCATTGATCTATCTTTCTGTTTTTGTGCCAGTACCATACTGTCTTGATTACTGTAGCTTTGTAGTATAGTCTGAAGTCAGGGAGCCTGATTCCTCCAGCTCCATTTTTCGTTCTCAAGATTGCTTTGGCTATTCAGGGTCTTTTGTGTTTCCATACAAATTGTGAAATTTTTTGTTCTAGTTCTGTGAAAAATGCCAGTGGTCGTTTGCTAGGGATTGCATTGAATCTGTAGATTGCTTTGGGTAGTAGAGTCATTTTCACAATGTTGATTCTTCCAATCCAAGAACATGGTACATCTCTCCATCTATTTGTATCATCTTTAATTTCTTTCATCAGTGTCTTATAATTTTCTGCATACAGGTCTTTTGTCTCCTTAGGTAGGTTTATTCCTAGATATTTTATTCTTTTTGTTGCAGTGGTAAATGGGAGTGTTTCCTTGATTTCACTTTCAGATTTTTCATCATTAGTATATAGGAATGCCAGAGATTTCTGTGCATTAATTTTGTATCCTGCAACTTTACCAAATTCATTGATTAACTCTAGTAGTTTTCTGGTAGCATCTTTAGGATTCTCTATGTATAGTATCATGTCATCTGCAAACAGTGACAGCTTTACTTCTTTCCGATTTGGATTCCTTTTATTTCCTTTTCTTCTCTGATTGCTGTGGCTAAAACTTCCAAAACTAGGTTGAATAAGAGTGGTGAGAGTGGGCAACCTTGTCTTGTTCCTGATCTTAGTGGAAATGGTTTCAGTTTTTCACCATTGAGGACGATGCTGGCTGTGGGTTTGTCATATATGGCCTTTATTATGTTGAGGAAAGTTCCCTCTATGCCTACTTTCTGCAGGGTTTTTATCATAAATGGGTGTTGAATTTTGTCGAAAGTTTTCTCTGCATCTATTGAGATGATCATATGGTTTTTCTCCTTCAACTTGTTAATATCACGTTGATTGATTTGCGTATATTGAAGAATCCTTGCATTCCTGGAATAAACCCCACTTGATCATGGTGTATGATCCTTTTAATGTGCTGTTGGATTCTGTTTGCTAGTATTTTGTTGAGGATTTTTGCATCTATGTTCATCAGTGATATTGGCCTGTAGTTTTCTTTCTTTGTGACATCCTTGTCTGGTTTTGGTATCAAGGTGATGGTGGCCTCATAGAATGAGTTTGGGAGTGTTCCTCCCTCTGCTATATTTTGGAAGAGTTTCAGAAGGATAGGTGTTAGCTCTTCTCTAAATGCTTGATAGAATTCGCCTGTGAAGCCATCTGGTCCTGGGCTTTTGTTTGTTGGAAGATTTTTTATCACAGTTTCAATTTCAGTGCTTGTGATTGGTCTGTTCATATTTTCTATTTCTTCCTGATTCAGTCTTGGCAGGTTGTGCATTTCTAAGAATTTGTCCATTTCTTCCAGGTTGTCCATTTTATTGGCATAGAGTTGCTTATAGTAATCTCTCTTGATCTTTTGTATTTCTGCAGTGTCAGTTGTTACTTCTCCTTTTTCATTTCTAATTCTATTGATTTGAATCTTTTGCCTTTTTTTCTTGATGAGTCTGGCTAATGGTTTATCAATTTTGTTTATCTTCTCAAAGAACCAGCTTTTAGTTTTATTGATCTTTGCTATCGTTTCCTTCATTTCTTTTTCATTTATTTCTGATCTGATTTTTATGATTTCTTTCCTTCTGCTAACTTTGGGATGTTTTTGTTCTTCTTTCTCTAATTGCTTTAGGTGCAAGGTTAGGTTGTTTATTTGAGATGTTTCCTGTTTCTGGAGGTAGGATTGTATTGCTATAAACTTCCCTCTTAGAACTGCTTTTGCTGCATCCCATAGGTTTTGGGTCGTCGTGTCTCCATTGTCATTTGTTTCTAGGTATTTTTAAATTTCCTCTTTGATTTCTTCAGTGATCCCTTCGTTATTAAGTAGTGTATTCTTTTTTTTTTTTTATTATTATTTTTTTTTTTTGCGGTATGCGGGCCTCTCACTGTTGTGGCCTCCCCCGTTGCGGAGCACAGGCTCCGGACGCGCAGGCTCCGGACACGCAGGCTCAGCGGCCATGGCTCACGGGCCCAGCCGCTCCGCGGCATATGGGATCCTCCCAGACCGGGGCACGAACTAAGTAGTGTATTCTTTAGCCTCCATGTGTTTGTATGTTTTACAGATCTTTTCCTGTAATTGATGTCTAGTCTCATAGCATTGTGGTCGGAAAAGATACTTGATACAATTTCAATTTTCTTAAATTTACCAAGGCTTGATTTGTGACCCAAGATAGGATCTATCCTGGAGAATGTTCCATGAGCACTTGAGAAAAATGTGTATTCTGTTGTTTTTGGATGGAATGTCCTATAAATATCAATTAAGTCCATCTTGTTTAATGTATCATTTAAAGCTTGTGTTTCCTTATTTATTTTCATTTTGAATGATCTGTCCATTGGTGAAAGTGGGGTGTTAAAGTCCCCTACTATGATTGTGTTACTGTCGATTTCTCCTTTTATGGCTGTTAGTATTTGCCTTATGTATTGAGGTGCTCCTATGTTGGGGGCATAAATATTTACAATTGTTATATCTTCTTCTTGGATCGATCCCTTGATCATTATGTAGTGTCCTTCTTTGTCTCTTCTAGTAGTCTTTATTTTAAAGTCTATTTTGTCTGATATGAGAATTGCTACTCCAGCTTTCTTTTGGTTTCCATTTGCATGGAATATCTTTTTCCATCCCCTTACTTTCAGTCTGTATGTGTCTCTAGTTCTGAAGTGGGTCTCTTGTAGACAGCATATATATGGGTCTTGTTTTTGTATCCATTCAGCCAATCTGTATCTTTTGGTGGGAGCATTTAGTCCATTTACATTTAAGGTAATTATCGATATGTATGTTCCTGTTCCCATTTTCTTAATTGTTTTGGGTTCGTTATTGTAGGTCTTTTACTTCTGTTGTGTTTCTTGCCTAGAGAAGTTCCTTTTGCATTTGTTGTAAAGCTGGTTTGGTGGTGCTGAACTCTCTCAGCTTTTGCTTGTCTGTAAACGTTTTAATTTCTCCATCAAATCTGAATGAGATCCTTGCTGGGTAGAGTAATCTTGGTTGCAGGTTTTTCTCCTTCATCACTTTAATTATGTCCTGCCACTCCCTTCTGGCTTGTAAAGTTTCTGCTGAGAGATCAGCTGTTATCCTGATGGGGATTCCCTTGTGTGTTATTTGTTGTTTTTGCCTTGCTGCTTTTAATATGATTTCTTTGTGTTTAATTTTTGACAGTTTGATTAATATGTGTCTTGGCGTATTTCTCCTTGGATTTATTCTGTATGGGACTCTCTGTGCCTCCTGGACTTGATTAACTATTTCCTTTCCCATATTAGGGAAGTTTTCAACTATAATCTCTTCAAATATTTTCTCAGTCTCTTTCTTTTTCTCTTCTTCTTCTGGCACCCCTATAATTCGAATGTTGGTGCGTTTAATGTTGTCCCAGAGGTCTCTGAGACTGTCCTCTGTTCTTTTCATTCTTTTTTCTTTATTTTGCTGTGCAGCAGTTATTTCCACTATTTTATCTTCCACCTCACTTATCCGTTCTTCTGCCTCAGTTATTCTGCTATTGATCCCATCTAGAGTATTTTTTATTTCATTTATTGTGTTTTTAATTGATGCTTGATTCATCTTTAGTTCTTCTAGGTCCTTGTTAACTGTTTCTTGCATTTTGTCTATTCTATTTCCAAGGTTTTGGATCATCTTTACCATCATTATTCTGAATTCTTTTTCAGGTAGACTGCCTATTACCTCTTCATTTGTTAGGTCTGGTGGGTTTTTATCTTGCTCCTTCTCCTGCTGTGTGTTTTTCTGTCTTCTCATTTTGCTTATGTTACTGTGTTTGGGGTCTCCTTTTTGCAGGCTGCAGGTTCGTAGTTCCCGTTGTTTTTGGTGTCTGTCCCCAGTGGCTAAGGTTGGTTTAGTGGGTTGTGTAGGCTTCCTGGTGGAGGGGACTAGTGCCTGTGTTCTGGTGGATGAGGCTGGATCTTGTCTTTCTGGTGGGCAGGTCCACGTCTGGTGGTGTGTTTTGGGGTGTCTGCGGACTTTTTATGATTTGAGGCAGCCTCTCTGCTAATGGGTGGCGTTGTGTTCCTGTCTTGCTAGTTGTTTGGCTTAGGGTGTCCAGCACTGTAGCTTGCTGGTCGTTGAGTGAAGCTGGGTGCTGGTGTTGAGATGGAGATCTCTGGAAGATTTTCGCTGTTTGATATTATGTGGAGCTGCGAGGTTTCTTGTGGACCAGTGTCCTGAAGTTGGCTCTCCCACCTCAGAGGCACAGCACTGACTCCTGGCTCCTCAATTTGGGATGATTTGTTGTCTATTCATGTATTCCACAGATGCAGGGTACATCAAGTTGATTGTGGAGCTTTAATCCGCTGCTTCTGAGGCTGCTGGGAGAGGTTTCCCTTTCTCTTCTTTGTTCTCACAGCTCCTGGGTCTCAGCTTTGGATTTGGCCCCGCCTCTGCGTGTAGGTCGCCGGAGGGCGTCTGTTCTTCGCTCAGACAGGACAGGGATAAAGGAGCAGCCTCTTCGGGGACTCTGGCTCACTCAGGCCGGGCGGGAGGGAGGGGCACGGAGTGCGGGGCGAGCCTGCAGCGGCAGAGGTCAGCGTGACGTTGCACCAGCCCGAGGCGCACCGTGCGTTCTCCCAGGGAAGCCGCCCCTGGATCCCGGGACCCCGGCAGTGGCAGGCTGCACAGGCTCCCGGAAGGGCGGTGTGGACAGTGACCTGCGCTCGCACACAGGCTTCTTGGCGGCGGCAGCAGCAGCCCCAGCGTCCCACGCCCGTCTCTGGGCTCCGCGCTTTCAGCCGCGACTCGCGCCCGTCTCTGGAGCTCCTTTACGCGGCGCTCTTAATCCCCTCTCCTCGCGCACCAGGAAACCAAGAGGGAAGAAAAAGTCTCCTGCCTCTTCGGCAGCTCCAGAGTTTTCCCGGACTCCCTCCCGGCTAGCTGTGGCACATTAGCCCCCTTCAGGCTGAGTTCTCGCCGCCAGCCCCAGTCCTCTCCCTGCGCTCTGACCGAAGCCCGAGCCTCAGCTCCAGCGTCGCCCGCCCCGGCGGGGGAGCAGACAAGCCTCTCAGGCTGGTGAGTGCCGCTCGGCACCGCTCCTCTGTGCGGGAATCTCTCCACTTTGCCCTACCCAGGTATGTGGGGGAGTTTCTTGCCTTTTGGGAGGTCTGGGGTCTTCTGCCAGCGTTCAGTAGGTGTTCTGTAGGAGTTGTTCCACGTGTAGCTGTATTTCTGGTGTATCTGTGGGGAGGAAGGTGATCTCCGCGTCTTACTCTTCCGCCATCTTACCCGGAAGTCTCTCCATGTATTGTGTTTTTAATCGATGCTTGATTCATCTTTAGTTCTTCTAGGTCCTTGTTAACTGTTTCTTGCACTTTGTCTATTCTATTTCCAAGATTTTGGATCTGGGAAATAGAATCTTGGATCATCTTTACCATCATTATTCTGAATTCTTTTTCAGGTAGACTGCCTATTACCTCTTCATTTGTTAGGTCTGGTGGGTTTTTATCTTGCTCCTTCTCCTGCTGTGTGTTTTTCTGTCTTCTCATTTTGCTTATGTTACTGTGTTTGGGGTCTCCTTTTTGCAGGCTGCAGGTTCGTAGTTCCCGTTGTTTTTGGTGTCTGTCCCCAGTGGCTAAGGTTGGTTTAGTGGGTTGTGTAGGCTTCCTGGTGGAGGGGACTAGTGCCTGTGTTCTGGTGGATGAGGCTGGATCTTGTCTTTCTGGTGGGCAGGTCCACGTCTGGTGGTGTGTTTTGGGGTGTCTGCGGACTTTTTATGATTTGAGGCAGCCTCTCTGCTAATGGGTGGCGTTGTGTTCCTGTCTTGCTAGTTGTTTGGCTTAGGGTGTCCAGCACTGTAGCTTGCTGGTCGTTGAGTGAAGCTGGGTGCTGGTGTTGAGATGGAGATCTCTGGAAGATTTTCGCTGTTTGATATTATGTGGAGCTGCGAGGTTTCTTGTGGACCAGTGTCCTGAAGTTGGCTCTCCCACCTCAGAGGCACAGCACTGACTCCTGGCTCCTCAATTTGGGATGATTTGTTGTCTATTCATGTATTCCACAGATGCAGGGTACATCAAGTTGATTGTGGAGCTTTAATCCGCTGCTTCTGAGGCTGCTGGGAGAGGTTTCCCTTTCTCTTCTTTGTTCTCACAGCTCCTGGGTCTCAGCTTTGGATTTGGCCCCGCCTCTGCGTGTAGGTCGCCGGAGGGCGTCTGTTCTTCGCTCAGACAGGACAGGGATAAAGGAGCAGCCTCTTCGGGGACTCTGGCTCACTCAGGCCGGGCGGGAGGGAGGGGCACGGAGTGCGGGGCGAGCCTGCAGCGGCAGAGGTCAGCGTGACGTTGCACCAGCCCGAGGCGCGCCGTGCGTTCTCCCAGGGAAGCCGCCCCTGGATCCCGGGACCCCGGCAGTGGCAGGCTGCACAGGCTCCCGGAAGGGCGGTGTGGACAGTGACCTGCGCTCGCACACAGGCTTCTTGGCGGCGGCAGCAGCAGCCCCAGCGTCCCACGCCCGTCTCTGGGCTCCGCGCTTTCAGCCGCGACTCGCGCCCGTCTCTGGAGCTCCTTTACGCGGCGCTCTTAATCCCCTCTCCTCGCGCACCAGGAAACCAAGAGGGAAGAAAAAGTCTCCTGCCTCTTCGGCAGCTCCAGAGTTTTCCCGGACTCCCTCCCGGCTAGCTGTGGCACATTAGCCCCCTTCAGGCTGAGTTCTCGCCGCCAGCCCCAGTCCTCTCCCTGCGCTCTGACCGAAGCCCGAGCCTCAGCTCCAGCGTCGCCCGCCCCGGCGGGGGAGCAGACAAGCCTCTCAGGCTGGTGAGTGCCGCTCGGCACCGCTCCTCTGTGCGGGAATCTCTCCACTTTGCCCTACCCAGGTATGTGGGGGAGTTTCTTGCCTTTTGGGAGGTCTGGGGTCTTCTGCCA
Organism: Mesoplodon densirostris; assembly: GCF_025265405.1. Classification (NCBI taxonomy): domain Eukaryota; kingdom Metazoa; phylum Chordata; class Mammalia; order Artiodactyla; family Ziphiidae; genus Mesoplodon; species Mesoplodon densirostris. Next base: position 98,876,424 of record NC_082663.1, on the reverse strand, counting down.
GCGTTCAGTAGGTGTTCTGTAGGAGTTGTTCCACGTGTAGCTGTATTTCTGGTGTATCTGTGGGGAGGAAGGTGATCTCCGCGTCTTACTCTTCCGCCATCTTACCCGGAAGTCTCTCCATGTATTGTGTTTTTAATCGATGCTTGATTCATCTTTAGTTCTTCTAGGTCCTTGTTAACTGTTTCTTGCACTTTGTCTATTCTATTTCCAAGATTTTGGATCTGGGAAATAGAATCTTGGATCATCTTTACCATCATTATTCTGAATTCTTTTTCAGGTAGACTGCCTATTACCTCTTCATTTGTTAGGTCTGGTGGGTTTTTATCTTGCTCCTTCTCCTGCTGTGTGTTTTTCTGTCTTCTCATTTTGCTTATGTTACTGTGTTTGGGGTCTCCTTTTTGCAGGCTGCAGGTTCGTAGTTCCCGTTGTTTTTGGTGTCTGTCCCCAGTGGCTAAGGTTGGTTTAGTGGGTTGTGTAGGCTTCCTGGTGGAGGGGACTAGTGCCTGTGTTCTGGTGGATGAGGCTGGATCTTGTCTTTCTGGTGGGCAGGTCCACGTCTGGTGGTGTGTTTTGGGGTGTCTGTGGACTTTATGATTTTAGGCCACCTCTCTGCTAATGGGTGGCGTTGTGTTCCTGTCTTGCTAGTTGTTTGGCTTAGGGTGTCCAGCACTGTAGCTTGCTGGTCGTTGAGTGAAGCTGGGTGCTGGTGTTGAGATGGAGATCTCTGGAAGATTTTCGCTGTTTGATATTATGTGGAGCTGGGAGGTCTCTTGTGGACCAGTGTCCTGAAGTTGGCTCTCCCACCTCAGAGGCACAGCACTGACTCCGGGCTCCTCAATTTGGGATGATGTGTTGTCTATTCCTGTATTCCACAGATGCAAGGTACATCAAGTTGATTGTGGAGCTTTAATCCGCTGCTTCTGAGGCTGCTGGGAGAGGTTTCCCTTTCTCTTCTTTGTTCTCACAGCTCCTGGGTCTCAGCTTTGGATTTGGCCCCGCCTCTGCGTGTAGGTCGCCGGAGGGCGTCTGTTCTTCGCTCAGACAGGACAGGGTTAAAGGAGCAGCCTCTTCGGGGACTCTGGCTCACTCAGGCCGGGCGGGAGGGAGGGGCACGGAGTGCGGGGCGAGCCTGCAGCGGCAGAGGTCGGCGTGACGTTGCACCAGCCCGAGGCGCGCCGTGCTTTCTCCCAGGGAAGCCGCCCCTGGATCCCGGGACCCCGGCAGTGACGGGCTGCACAGGCTCCCGGAAGGGTGGTGTGGGCAGTGACCTGCGCTCGCACACAGGCTTCTTGGCGGCGGCAGCAGCAGCCCCAGCGTCCCACGCCCGTCACTGGGCTCCGCGCTTTCAGTCGCGACTCGCGCCCGTCTGTGGAGCCCCTTTAAGCAGCGCTCTTAATCCCCTCTCCTTGCGCACCAGGAAACCAAGAAGGAAGAAAAAGTCTCTTGCCTCTTCGGCAGCTCCAGAGTTTTCCCGGACTCCCTCCCGGCTAGCTGTGGCACATTAGCCCCCTTCAGGCTGAGTTCTCGCCGCCAGCCCCAGTCCTCTCCCTGCGCTCTGACTGAAGCCCGAGCCTTAGCTTCCAGCGCTGCGTGCCCCGGCGGGCGAGCAAACAAGCCTCTCGGGCTGGTGAGTGCCGCTCGGCACTGATCCTCTGTGTGGGGATCTCTCCGCTTTGCCCTACCCAGGTATGTGGGGGGTTTCTTGCGTTTTGGGAGGTCTGGGGTCTTCTGCCAGCGTTCAGTAGGTGTTCTGTAGGAGTTGTTCCACGTGTAGCTGTATTTCTGGTGTATCCGTGGGGGACAATGTTTAATATTTAATTAAGCATTAATGATGATGGTGAGAACATTGGTTGTGCTTTGTGAAGTTCATATCTTGCTTTTAGTATGTTCCTGTTAGTTCTTGTGTTTAAATGGACAGAGTTATTTCCATCTGTCCAAAATATATACAGTGTCTATTTAGAGGCAGAAAACCAAGCGTAAATGGTAGATAAGAAGCAGTTTGGGATAGTGGTAGACATTTGGTTTTTAAGGCCCTCAGACCTGGTTTGATTTTCAGCCCAGACACCCCTGGCTGTATGTATATAGGTAGATTACTTAACTTGAAATATTTCCATATTTACAAAATGAGGGTATTAAAACATGTAGTTAAAGTTGTTATGAAGATCTGAGGTTCTATATGTAAAAACCTGGCAAATAGTGAAAGGCAGATACTACCATAGTTATTAAACTAATTTTCCATTTAATTCTCTTGTGTAGATGAAAACTTGACAATGACATGACAAAGAAGCTAGCCTTGGCAAAAAATATTTTATTTTCCTTCTGAAAATTTAGTAACAACAAAGTTCAACAAAGAAGTTATCACCAGGGCCAATAATCACAAAGTCCACATTCTTAGGTCATTTCTTGACCTTTACTGTTTTGTCAGTGCTGAGAAACATAGAACTATATACTGACAAAAAAAGTGGGTAATGTGCTCATGAGATTGAAGTCCCTTTACTACAAAACAATTTATATTTAGGTACACAGATGATAAGAGTTTTTTGAGATCATATGTACATAGGAAGTTTGTATATTAGTTAATTTATAATCTGTAACAGGATTTATACTCAGAAATAATGTGAAAGGAAATAATTAAAAATAAAAGTATACCAAAAGATAACTTCCTTTGATGATTGCTCATATAGGGTCTCAAGGTTGTAAAATGAGTCATCTGAGGTCAGACTACTCAGTTTTATTCTGACTTTTTCTGTACTACCTGGGTGAGGTTAGAAAATTTGACTTTAAGTTTCAGCATCTTCATTTGGTTAAAAATAATAAAAAAGGACTGCAGCTGCCTCTTAAGGTTGTAGAGATTAATAAGAATATTTATGTAAATTATATAATACATTGCCCACCCCAAATGCCATTATTTCTACCATAGTCAGGGACATCAGCCATCAGTGTGGAGCCTGTCGTCCTATAGAAGATGCTGGGCATAGGGCTGACTCTGCCCTGAGTGGAATGCTCCTTTATGTTCAATACAGAGTCATGCCTTATTTGCTTGCCATTTTTAAAATCTTTCTTTCCCAAATAGGTTAGAATGCATTATGATTATTTGAAATTTCTGGTTCTTTGACTACAAACTGATGACAGTTTTCTATTTCTGTCTATGAATGCCTTAATCTGTTTGTATACCAAATTTGGAATATTTAACTAATTGAAACTAATTAAAAAAATAAAATCAACTCTTAGCTTTTGAGATAGACCCATAACTTTTCACCTCTGGTTTCTCTGCATGCCAGAGTGCACACTTCCATGGGCAAATCTCATTTTCCCTTGAAAATCTGTAGGCATAAATTTGCAAGTCATTTTCAAAATTTTGCTTCATTATACCTAATCCTTTTTGGAATCACACTAAACTATTTGCTTCAATAATTTCCTCTGGGAACTAGTTCCATGGGTTAACCCAGCTGTATGCAGAGAAGTATTTCTTTTTGTCTATTCTTAATTTCTTGCTTTTTAATGCTATTGTATCTTATTAAAACGGAGCATCTAATTTATATCTCTGTACCACTTATTCAAACTTATTAAAAAAAATCTCTGTGTGATTGATGGGATATATGCATATGTTGATATCTGCATTAATTTTTAATATTGATATTCTGTTAAACTATTAAGAAAACGTGTAAAAATAGCACAAGTAGTCTACAACTTATTCATAATTTGGGCACCAAACTCTTGTTTGTAGGTTTGTTTTTTGAATACAGAATGGACTCTCCATAATAATGATTTAAGAAATAGTGATTAGAATATAGTTCAGTTAAATATATATTTATGGAGCACACACTCTGTATCAGGCTCTGTGTCCTGTTCACTATTGGGGACATGATCTCTGACCTCATGGGGACTCTACAACAGCAATCCCCAACCTTTTTGGCACCAGGGACTGGTTGTGTGGAAGACAGTTTTTTCATGGAATGTGGTAGGGTGGGGGGATGGTTCAGGCCATAATGGGAGCGATGGGGAGCGGCAGATGAAGCTTCACTCGCTCGCCCGCAGCTCACCTCCTGCTGTGCGGCCCGGTTCCTAACAGGCTGCAGACAGGTACTGCATCCGTGGCCTGGGGGTTGGGGACCCCTGCTCTACAACATACCTGTTAGTAGTAGTAGTAGTAGTAGTAGTAGTAGTAGTAGTGGCAGCAGCAACAATAGCAGCTACCATTTACTGAGAACTTATGCTAAATATTATCCTAAATTTTATATGTACATGATCTCATTTATCCTTCCCAAGTGCGCAATGAAGTAGATACATTTGTAGGGACTCCTTCCAACCTCGGGTCTGAAAACAAGCCCTGCTGGCCTCTGTCTCATCAGTGATGGCAAGAGCAGGCATGCCAGTGGAACGGAATAGAAAGGTCCCACATGAGGTGCCCTGAACAGAGGTCTTCCTTTTATATATAAATGGATGAAAAGAGTCTGAAGCCCCAGACGTGGACTGGCTCATCCACTTAAGCCATGTTTACCTTCTTAAGTTGATATTTTAAGAAGCAAATTGTAAATGGGAAGGACTTTCAAGGAAGAATCGGCTAACTGATAAAAGAATAAAATGGACAGAAATTAGGAGAATAGAGTAGGAGAATCTCTTAAAAGAACATCAAATTTTTAAAAAAGCAAAGCAAAATACTTTCCTAAAAATATTGCTCAAAGTTAGATGGATTTGTGTCTTTTTATTGAGAAGACATTTCCACTACAAGTAAAAACCTCATGGCTTTCTAATATTGACTCAGATTCAAGGTATTTAAAGAAGAAAAGCCAGATACCATGGGATAGAGTCCAAGAGATTACCTTGTTATTCACATGCAGATGACTGCATGGTGAATGGGCTATTATGGCTAAAGAGTGCTGTAAACCTCTGTTCTGGAAGCTTCATGGGTTGAATTGGATGGAAGAGTTTATGAAGCAAACCTTGATGCCTGCATACATTTTAAATTGGCAGAACAAATTTGAATATTTTCCTGTTGGGGGGTGAATAAGCTAATCTGTAGAACCTTTTATTTATCTCTAGATTATGCAAGCCTATGATTCTGTCATTAGAAATTGTCTGAATAATTACTAAAACATAAAATCTGTATCATGATTAAAACATGAAATATAGAGGCTGTTTATCAGAAAATTAACCAGATGTCTTTGAACTGAAAATTCCACAAGAGTAGATTCTTTTGAGATTACCTCCTGGGGAAAGCATGATTATCTAATCACAATAAAAGTTTTCCTTTCTCTGTTTACAAAATTGACTGATGTGGTTTTCAGAAAATTAGACAATTCAGAAGTTGAGAAAAAGACAAAAAATGAATGGTAAGTTTGTAAAATGTCCTGAACTTTTTTTTTTTTTTTTTTTTTTTGCGGTATGCGGGCCTCTCACTGTTGTGGCCTCCCCCGTCGCGGAGCACAGGCTCCGGACGCGCAGGCTCCGGACGCGCAGGCTCAGCGGCCATGGCTCACGGGCCCAGCCGCTCCGCGGCATATGGGATCCTCCCAGACCGGGGCACGAACCCGTATCCCCTGCATCGGCAAGCGGACGGACTCTCAACCACTTGCGCCACCAGGGAGGCCCCTGTCCTGAACTTTTTAACTTTATTTTTTCTTAATCTCAGTGTCTGAATGTGAAGAAGTTGTAGACATTCTTTTGTTGTTGTTGTTATAATGCTTTGTGTTAGTCTAACATGAATAAATTATCTAAAAGAAAAAACCAAAATAATAAAAATAGTTTAAAAACAATTAAACCATTTGGTGAAAGTATCTAAATATTGGAAATTCAGAGTTCACACCAGTTAGTTACATTTGTCTCTGCTAAATTGTTTCAGATAGTTTAAAGCTCATGGTATTATGAAGCTGGAACATCTTGGAGATTATTCTAAGCAGCTTATTTTTACAAATGAGAAAATTGAAACGAGACATTATGACTTACCCAGGTGACATAAATTGGCAAAAGTGTTACTGGAAGCCAGTTGTTAGAAATCTCAGTTTATCTTTTTTTCTATGATCTTTTTTCTGTTTATTCCATTAAATTGCCCTTAAAATGAAAACAAACAAACAAAACAAAACACTTTTCCCTCTACTCTTCATTTACAAGAGATGCTAAATAGTGAACATACAGAGTAAATGCTTTTCAAAAGAAATAGTAATAAAGTGGTGATATACAGATGCTAATTTTTACTGCTGTATTTAAGGACAGTTTTACTAAATGAGAAAAATGACTGGCTTTGTGTGGATAAGTCTACCCGTATATTCTGTTCTCTGTGCTGCAGTGATGAAAAAGATCAGGTCTAATTTCATGTTTCTAGAGACTCAGATGGCTACTGGTTGTTGGAGGTATCTTTTGAAAACTAGCAAGTTTAAAATATGAACTAATAATAAAAAAGAACCTTCATAATATTGCTAACTAAATAGGAAAATAAAAAGAGGGACTAAAAGATCTAAATGCAGATGAAGGAAATCGGCCCTTGTGTCTGTGGTCTCTCTGTGGAGAGGCAGGGCGAATGTATCTCAAGTGTGGGTGTTTTAGAGCCAGCTGGTCTGATGACTTATCCTGCTGACCAGTTCTCAGCTGACTTGGGATAGGACCTCTGTAGATCCCCAGAGCTCTTTTTCTGTGTAACCCTCTCTTTTCTGCTCTCTGCCCTGCTATTTCTAGCTGACTTGGCCTCTCTGCACTTCTAACCCAGGCCACTCAATGAAAGGAGACAATTGGGTTCTTCTTGGGTTTCCACTTCTGGTGTTGTAGGCTAAGAATCACTCCAGGCATTACACCAGGGCTAGTGTGAGGCTTATCTTGTTTGTTTTCTGTGCTTTCCCATGTCTGAAAACCATTGTTTCATATTTTTGTCTGTTTTTTCAGTTGTATCAGGTGAGAGGGTCAATCTACTCTCAGTAATGCCATTTTGGCTGACAGAAAGTCTTTTTTATGTTTTCATGCAAATGTTGTGACATAATCTGGGTTTACCCATCTCTGACCATCTCTCTAAGCTTAGATGAGAATCAGATATGGGAAGATGATTTAAGACTGAGGAGAGTTCAGGTACTGGGGAAAAGAAGCCCAAGGACGGGGAATGGTCAGGGATATATTTGCAGTATCTTACATAATGTTGACACATGCATTTATATTTTATTACAAAATAAATAAATCAAAACTGTCCAACTCTCTACCTTTCTCCTATAAATTATTAGAACGACTAGCTTGAGAGAATAATGCAGAGATTGAATTTCACATCATTTTGTCTCCCATAACCATCCTCCTTTAAACAATTTTGTTTTTATGCATTACATACACAGTGTCTTGCTACCTTTCACACTGAGTGTTGCACAGAATACTAGAATTGAGCATTCTAGTGAAAACTGTGAGCTCTCTCTCTCCTTGGATTTATATGAACAAATACAAACAAAAAAAAGAAGTTTGACAGAGCTTTTGCTTCTCTCCTGAAGTTCCTTTGTGTGTTTTCATGCCAAGCTCAGCCTCCATTTTTCTTATCTCAAGCTTTAACTCCTCTCCTTAACTCAGATGATTTACAGAAATTTGCCCAATAAATAACCTAGTTAACCTCAACTTCTGTTTTGGCATACTTCTATATTTATTGGCTAGAAAATCCCCTCTTGGCAATTTTAGCTGTAAATCACATGTCTTGTATTTAGAAAAGTGCATTCAGATATATTTTTTGCTTTGAAATTAACCAGGTGAAAAAGGCACAGGTAGGCAATAATGATTTAAATGGTTTTGATTTACAACTTTGCCTTTTTTTTTTTTTTTTTTTTTTGTGGTATGCGGGCACCTCACTGTTGTGGCCTCTCCCATTGCGGAGCACAGGCTCCGGACACACAGGCTCAGCGGCCATGGCTCACGGGCCGAGCCACTCCATGACATGTGGGATCTTTCCGGACCGGGGCACGAACCCATGTCGCCTGCATTGGCAGGTGGACTCTCAACCACTGCGCCACCAGGGAAGCCCCATCTTTGCTTTTTATTCAAAAAGTAGCTAGGATCTTCAGAGGTAGGAGGGGGATATGATGCATAAGAACACTATCTCTGTCCCTCAAAACCTACAAAATAAACCCAAATAAATAAAAATAAAAAAATAATAAAACAAAAGAGAATGAATTGCTATATATTTTGAAAAGACATAGTCAAAGAATAAAAGACAATGTTTCAAATAGCTTCATTGCTTAATCAGCCCCAACTCCCTTCCTATGCAGAATATATCCCGTCCTATGCACATGTGGGGAAAAAAAAGGTTAAGGGACATATCATGAAAAATCTCCTCAATATCTGGCCCCTGCACTCAATGTGGTGAAAACTAGAATGAGCCAGAGGAAACGTTCCCCTTAAAATGAAGCTCAGAGAAAAAAAATTTGTAATTAGAATATATTCCAAAATCTTTGCTTGGCCTATAAAGTGTTTTATGGCCTGATGCCTGCCTGCCTGTCTCTACTATTTCAAATCATTTACCTCTCAATTCAGCCAAACCAGTTCAGGAGCTTGGTCTTTGCCAGAAATGCTCTTATGCAAGATCCTCCTGTAATTAGCTTATTTTATTTTATTTTATTTTATTATTATTTTTTTGCAGTATGCGGGCCTCTCACTGCTGTGGCCTCTCCCGTTGCGGAGCACAGGCTCTGGACGCGCAGGCTCAGCGGCCATGGCCCACAGGCCTAGCCGCTCTGCGGCATGTGGGACCATCCCGGACCGGGGCACGAACCTATGTCCCCTGCATCGGCAAGCGGACTTTCAACCACTGCACCACCAGGGAAGCCCCAGCTTCTTTTATTTTTGTTTAGATCTTTATGCCAGAAGTGATTGCTTTAGCAAATATTCATAATGAAATGAGCAGAATTCATTTCAATTACTAAGTCTGAATAGGGCTTGCACTTGTAGGCTTAGTGATGGGAGAGGACAATGACAAGGAGTACTTCTGGGTAGAGGGGGGAGTACAAATGTTTCAGTTTCTTCATCTGGAGTGTGTGTAAAGTTTGTGTCTAGGCTTGGACATTGATTCTTGAATGTGTTTAATTTGTAAAAATCCATTGAGCTGTGAAATTATTTGTTCTAGTTCTATGGAAAATGTCATGGGCATTTTGATAGGGATTGCATTAAATCTGTAGATTGCTTTGGGTATTATGGCCATTTTAACAACATTAATTCTTCCGATCCAAGAGCATGGGATATCTTTCCATTTCTTTGTATCATCTTCAGTTTCCTTCATTATTGTTTTATAATTTTCAGAGTGTACTTCTTTCACCTCCCTGGTTAAGTTTATTTTTAGATATTTATTCTTATTGATGTGATTTTAAATGGGATTTTTTTTGCTTTTCTTTCAGATAGTTCATTATTAGTGTATAGAAAAGCAACAGATTTCTGTATATTAATCTTATATCCTACAACTTTACTGAATTTACTTATTAGTTCTTATAATTTTTTGGTGGGGATTTTAGAGTTTTTTATATAAAGTATCATGTCATCTGCAAATAGTGACAGTTTTACTTTTCCCTTGCAAGTTGGATGACTTTGATTTCTTTTTCTTGTCTGATTGCTGTGGCTAGAATTCCCAATAGTACCTTAAATAGAAGTGGAGAAAGTGAACATCCTTGTCTTTGTCCTCATTTTAGAGGAAAGACTTTCTGTTACTCATCATTTATGATAATGGTAGCTGTGGGTTTGTTATAAATGGCTTTTACTATGTTGAGATATGTTCCCTCTGTACCCACTCTGATGAGAGATTTTATCATGAATGGATGTTGAATTTTGTCAAATGCTTTTTCTGCATTTTTTTGAGTAGATCATGTGATTTTTACCCTTGCTTTTGTTAATGTGGTGTATCACATTGATTGATATGCAAATATTGAACTATTCAAGGGTCCTTAGAATAAATCCCACTTGATCATTGTGTATGATCCTTTTTTATAGATTGTTGAATTCAGTTTGCTAATATTTTGCTAAGAATTTTTCTCTATATATTCATGAAAGATATTAGGTTTTAATGTGGACAATTTTTAAAGTCTTTATTGAATTTGTTACAATATTGCTTCTGTTTTATGTTTTTTTTGGTTTTTTGACCATGAGACATGTGGGATCTTAGCTCCCTGACCAGGGATTGAACCCACAACCCCTGCATTGGAAGGCGAAGTCTAACCACTGGACCGCCAGGGAAGTCCCTGTAATTTTCTTTTTTTCTAGTGTCTTTGTCTGGTTTTGTTACCAGGGTATTGGTGGCCTCATAGAATGAATTTGGGAGTGTTGCATCTCTTCAATTTTTTCGAATAGCTTGAGAAGAATAGGTATTAGCTCTTCTTTATATATTTGGTAAAATTCCCCTTGAAGCCATCTGGTCCTGGACTTTTGTTTGCTGGGAGTTTTTTTTTATTACAAATTCAAATTCATGAGTGGTGACTGGTTAGTTTAAATTGCCTGTTTCTTCATGAATCAGTCTTAGCAGGTTGTACATACCTTGAAATTTGTCCATTTCTTCTAGGCTGTCTAATTTGTTGGCATATACCTCATTGTAGTAGTCTCTTATGTTATGTTTTGTTTTGTTTTTTTTTGGTATGTTTGTGGTATCAGTTATTTCTCTTTTTTCATTTCTTATTTGGTTTATTTGGGTCTTCTCTTTTTCCTTCTTGGTGAACCTGGCTAAAAGTTTATCAATTTTGTTTATCTTTTCAAAAAAACCAACTCTAGGTTTCATTGATCTTTTCTGGTTTTTGTTTTGTTCTCTATTTCATTCATTCTGTGATCTTTATTGCTTCCTTCCTCCTTCTGACTTAGGGCTTTGTTTCTTCTTATGTTTCTGATTCCTTTAGGTGGTAGGTTAGGTTGTTTATTTGAGATTTTTCTTATTTCTTAAGGAAGGCCTTTACCACTATAAACTTTCCTCTTAGAACTGCTTTTGCTGAATTCTATAGATTTTGGAATGATGTGTTTCCATTTTCATTTTTATCAAGGTATTTCTGATTTCCTTTTGATTTCTTCATTGACCCACTGGGTTTTTGGCATGTTGTTTACTCTTCATGTGTTTGTTCTTTTCCCATTTTTCTTTCTATAGTTGATTTCTAGTTGCATACCTTTGTGGTCAGAAAAAAATTATTGACATAATTTCCATCCTCTTAAATTTGGTGAGACTTGTACTATGGCCTAGCATGTGATCTGTCCAGGAGACCATTCCATGTATACTTGAAAAGATTGGGTATTCTGCTGAGATCGCTTAAGCTGTTTTCATTTTTCATATTTGTTTTTATTTTTGCTGTTCTCATTAGGTGATTTCCATTATTCTATCTTCCAGATCACTTGTGTGTTCTTCTGTATCACTTAGTCTGCTATTCATTTGTTCTAATGTGTTTTTAATTTCATCTATTGAATTCTTCATTTCTGATTGGGTCTTTTTGTATATTATAATTCCTTGTTAAATATGCACTGGGTACCTGGATTCTTTTCCCTAATTCAGTTAACATTTTTATTACTAATGCTTTGAATTCTTTATCTAGTAAATTGTTTATTTCTGTTTCGTTATTTATTAAGATTTTCCTATTGCTCTTTCAGTTGAGACCAATTCCTCTGCCTTTTCATTTTGCTTAGTTTTCCTTTCCTCTATGAATTTAGATGAAACAGTTACCTATTGCTGTATTGATGAGGTGTTCTTATGTGTGAGCATTCCTATAGAGACTGTATGTGCCCAGTGCCTTTGGTGGGAGATCTGAAGTTGTTGTTGTTGTTGTTTTTTAATTGAGGTAGAGTTGATTTACAATGTTGAGCTCTTTTTCATATTTTTTTCCATTATGGTTTATTATAGGATATCGAATATAGGTCCCTGTGCTATGCAATAGGACCTTGTTGTTTATCCATTTGATATATAATAACTTGCATATGCTAGTCCCAAACTCACAATCCAACCCTCTCCCACACCCCTTCCCCATTGGCAACCACAAGTCTGTTCTCTATGTTTGTGAGTCTGTTTCTGTTTCTTAGATAAGTTCATTTGTGTCATATTTTAGATTCCACATATAGGTGATACCATATGGTATTTGTCTTTCTCTTTCTGACTTCATTTAGTATGATAATCTCTAGGTTCTTCCATATAGCTGCAAATGGCATTATTTAATTTTTTAATGGCTGAGTAATATTCCATTGAATATATATCCAAATATTCTTTATCCATTCACCTGCTGATGGACATTTAGGTTGTTTCCATGTCTTGGCTATTGTAAATAGTGCTGCTATGAACATAGGGGTGCATGTATCTTTTTGAATAATAGCTTTGTCCAGATATATGCTCAGGAGTGGGATTGCTGGATCATATGGCAACTCTGTTTTTAGTTTTTTGAGGAACTTCCATACTGTGGAGATCTGGATTTCATGTTGACCCAAGTCATGTATTTCCTCAGGATGTGCTAGCACCTATCACATCAGCAGGAGGTAAGACTGGGTGAGATAGGGCTTCCACTCTGCTCAGTGGCTGTCTCTTTCCTCTTAGTGTTGGGATCTGATCTCAAGTTGCTGGAGCAGAAGCCCTGAGGGTTGGACCCAAGCTGGGACTGTTCCCTTTGAGTGTTTGCTTTCCACTTTATCAGCACTGGGATCTTTGCCCCAGAGTTGGAGGCATTCTGAAACAAGATGTGCCCATGCGAGCTCTAAACTTGTGGTGGCCACAGACAGAGGTCCAAGTTGTCTCTAATGAGCTGCCTGTGCAGGCACCAGTAATTGTTTCCTTTACTCCGTGCAGATGCAGCCTCAGGTTCAAGTCCCTTTTTTTCTCTCAGAGCATATCGCTCCCCTCAGCCTCCACAGCCCCCACCCTGTTGTGAAACCGCACCTTAGGGCAGGCGGGGCCTGCATGGACACTGGGCATGTATTTGGGGGGTGAGCTATGGTAGACTGGATGTCTGTTGTCAGAGTTCTGGGCCGCTTGAGTAAGGGTCAGCGATAGCCACTGCTTCCCCACTCAGATGTTGCTCAGGGACCAAGTCACCTCTGTTTTCCACAGCTGAGCGCTCTCCCTATTTGTGGTAGCCCTAAATCCAGAGCTGCACTGTGATGTGGAGTAAATGGGGCTGGAGCATTTGCTTGGCTCGGGCTGGGACACACAGTGAAGCTGTTATAGGAGCCACTGGAGCTGTCCTCAGACCTCCCTCTCTGCCTTTTTTTGGGAGCAAGCCAGCATGGACGTGCTCCTCAGGTGCAGAGCCCAGGCTTCTTCCAGCTTTCCTGTTGGTCCCAGGAGTCTGCCAAGCAGTTAAGGGGGCTCATCTCCCCAGTGTAGACCCCTAGTACTGGACGCCCAGCCTGTGGCTCTAACCCCTCACTCCCCAGGGCAGGTCTCTGCCAGTGTCCCTTCTCCTCTGGATTCCCTCCCAGGAGCACAGGTTTTGACCTGACTGCTACCGAATTATGTGTGGATCTTTGTTACAGTCTTGATTTTACAGGAGTCTTTCTGCCAGTTTCCATTAGTTTTCAGTGAGAAGAGTTCCACATGTAGATATATGTTTGATCTGTTCGTGAGAAAGTTGAGTTTCAAGTCTTCTTACTCTGCCATCTTGCTCAATCTCTCTCTACAAATTTGATGAGTAATCCCATCAGAACTGTTGCATGGTTGGCTGCTAGATCACATTTGTCCTCTGAAATATTCCCACCTATGGCCTCCTGCTCCAAAAGCTCAAGGAGGCTCTTGCTTGAAGACAGCATCATAGGCACACGTCATAGTAACAATGATGGGGAGACTCCCCTTTGTTACAATCACCCTCGCCCGTTTTACCTGGCTGAGCTTTAAAAATCAGGAGTTATTGTTTTAAATGTACACATAAGATAAGCAAAAGATGGGAGGAAAATCAAAGAGGAGAGGAGTGGGGAAAAAAGAAGCCCCCAGGACCCCAGAGCCTATGCCATATCCAATTGAATTCAACCTACAGTGCATTAGGTATTCTTATAATCTTTTAGTTTTCACTTACAATATGGAATGTATTATAGGATAAAAGGTGAGAAAGTCTGAAATGACAACTGTACAGAAGCCTAGCCTGGAGGTTTGAGATATTGCAGCATAGAAAGCAATAAGCAATCAGAAATAAGAAATAGAAGTGCTCTTCTTAGTACACTGGTCAAAAAGCAGAGAAGCAGCCTAGGAGTGAAATTGTGACTGTTTGCAGTGCATGACTGGAGTGGACCATTTGGATTCAACCCATCCTACAACTTAACTGATATTCCAGGCCTAACATGATTTAAGGTTATTTAGGATGTATCCCTTTAAAAAAATATCCTGTACCAGTTTCTTTCCCTGAAACCTTCATCCCACAGGGCCTAACCCCTCTGTGTTGTATTAAAGTTTTCCTGCCTTTCCTAGCAATAAATTCAGGTGAATATTCACTAGGTCTCAAAGTCATTATTGTTCCCTTATCAACTCAAAACATGATTTGTATCTAAAGTTCTATCATTGCATTCGAAACAGATTTTTTATTTATCTCCCACATATATACCCCTTCATGTGTTTAATTATTGAATAATTGGGTAGTTAGTGTCTTGAATGTATTATACAGTGAAGGAATTCTCAGTAATTTATTATGGAAGTGTTTGGGGTGTTTAAATGGTATTTGGGTAAAATTGGTTAAGATTTTGAAATAGAGCAGGAACAAAATATTCTTCACATTTTACAATAGTAGAACAAAGGCTCCTGTTATACAAAATTTTGATATTCAGTGCCTTTTCAGAATTGGGTTAATTCAGATAAAGGAATGCCTGTATTAGCAAATTGAATTAAATGATACAGAAATGTAATATGTCAGTATACCATGGCCAGTTAAGGTTCATGCCATGAATAAAAAAAAAAAAGCCTCACTCAATGGTAACAAATACATACTTTAAAGAATGAGGCAATTGAAAAAATACTAATGTTATTACCATGCCAGTTACTAAATTCTTATATTTTGAATAGTTTTTCAGTTGATTTTATGAGGGAAGTTTCTAGTATTATAGTCAAATTATCTGAGAGAAAGTGAACATTTTTTCTACTCCTTTATAATTTTTATATTTCTTATTTCTGCATCTTGTCGAGTTACATCAGCGATTTCTTCTAGAAAAGGGCCAAATAACAGTGGCAGAGTAGGGCTAAACAACAGTGATGACATTGGGGATTGATGCCTTGTTTCTGACTTAATAAATATGGATATGCTATAAATGATTAAGTTGCATGTCATGCAAGTGGGAAAATACTAGGATTATTCTATACATAGGGGATTGAGAAATGACCCGCCACTTCATTGTATATATGTCTTTGTCAATACACCAAAATATTTTTCAGATGAAGTAAAGCTTTAATTTTAAAGATTTAATTTATAAACTTGTTAGAAGAAAGTAAGAATAAATTTATTTATTGGAGTAAGTATACTATTCTGAACAATACAGGAAATTAAGAATCTATAAAGAAAAATATTAGGTAATTTGACTGCTTTTATATGATAAACATAGCCAACAAAACATTAAATGCTACATCATATATTGTGAAAAATTACTATATTGCGAATTTCAGGCAAAAAGCAAATTTACTTGCTACAGTGATTCCATGCAAGTTAATGAGAAAAATATTAAAAATTTTACAGAAAAAGTAGATAGGACTTCCCTGGTGGTGCAGTGGTTAAGCACCTGCCTGCCAATGCAGGGGACATGGGTTCAGTCCCTTGCCCGGGAAGATCCCACATGCCACAGAGCAACAAAGCCTGTGCACTACAACTACTGAGCCTGCGCTCTAGAGCCCATGAGCCACAGCTACTGAGCCCGCGAGCCACAACTACTGAGCCCGCACGCCTGGAGCCTGCGCCCCACAACAAGAGAAGCCACCGCAAGAGAAGCCCGTGCACCCCAATGAAGAGTAGCCCCCACTCGCCACAACTAGAGAAAGCCTGCGCACAGAAACAAAGACCCAACGCAGCCAAAAATAAATAAATTTTAAAAAAGGAAAAAATAGATAAATTACATACATGATTATTTCACAGAATAAAAAATAATGTTAATAAATATATTAAAAACTTATTCTCACTTATAATTAAGTAAATGTAATGTAAGGCAAAATAACAAATAGATAATATTTTAACCCATCACATTGGCAACTATTTAAAAATCCTAATGATATTCAGTGTTGACACATAAATTGGGGAACAGGAACTCTTCTATATTTCATGAAAGAAGCCAAGATATACAAACAGGGTATACTTTGCAGCATTATTCATAATAGTAAAAAGCTAGAGCATACTAAATCTCCATTAGTTAGGAAGTGATTTAAAAAATTATAACTGTACATGTCAGCTGTTAAACAGAATGAATGAAGTAAAATCTATGTTTTGGTATGGTATCATGGGATTCTTTTGATCAAAAATAAACAAGTAGGGCTTCCCTGGTGGTGCAGTGGTTGAGAGTCCGCCTGCCGATGCAGGGGACATGGGTTCGTGCCCCGGTCCGGGAAGATCCCACGTGCCGTGGAGCGGCTAGGCCCATGAGCCATGGCCGCTGAGCCTACGCGTCCAGAGACTGTGCTCCGCAATGGGAGAGGCCACAACAGTGAGAGGCCCGCGTACCACAAAAAAATAAAAAATAAAAAATAATAATAATAAATAAATAAACAAGTAAATACTATATATGCCAGTGTATACACTTTATCAGAAGGATATGTTTGTAAAAATATGGTTACCTTTGAGAAAATGTACAGAGGAGACTGGATGTGGGAATGGATAAAAGGATATTTGCATTTCATATCAAAGCCTTTTGTATGTATTTTCTAACCATTTACATGCACTATACATTTTAATGTCAGCAGGGGTTTTGTGAGTGATAGGATTAAGAATCTTTTTTGTTTATCTCTGCATAATATTCTTTAACAACAGAATAATAATATAAAGATTAAAGTAAAATTAGCTACCTCAAATATTTTTTCATGAATAGATATTCTTACAGGCATTTTACCGCAACTGTAGTCTAGGGTGATTTTTCTAGATATTTTAAATATCAGAATTGTAACTTAAGTCATCTATTAAACAATCTGAGCTTGAAGTGATATTAAACTTGAAATAGAATTATTTTTCTCCCACCTCTCTTTCAAATAATATGTATTTATGCATATCAAATCATCCTTTATCATCACTAAACCATTACACAGTTTTCTTGTCACTTTTGTTTAATTAAAAGCACAAGTAGGTCCACTTTAAACCTCTGATCTCATCTTCTCCACTCCACCTTGACCTTGGCTAGAGGGACCTTGGGATGGACAGTCCTTTACATCCTCTCCCTCCTTCTTCTGGTATTGAAGTAGGAAGGATGCATCAGAGACAAGAAACAAAATCTTTTCCTCCTGAAACCAAGCATGACATTGCACCATTTCTTTTGGGCGGCTGAATCTAAATACTCCTTGGATCACATGTAAATTTTTTGGAATGTCCTTCAAAAGCCTCTCCATTACCCAATTTCCTAGTGTATAAGATCTAACTCCAACATCCTCATCCTTTTCCAATCCAACGCCTTTTCTTGGTGGGGTGGGAAGTGGTAAGCATCTAAACCCCAGCTAAGGGAAACCACAGTTGATTCTGCTGATTAGCTTTCACTCTCCCTCTAATTTCCTCCTTACTTCTTATAGTGATGAGGGCAAGGAGTACAGGTTGTACAAACAGATGCCCTTAACCAGCTAGTTCGCCTTTGATAAGATGTAGGAAGGAGGGAGTGCTGACTCCTATTGGGCCCAATTCCAGGACAGCAAGAAGATTACCATCTGATCTCATTTTCCACTAAATTCTTTCATAATATCCTAATACACCCCAAAAGCTAGTTATCTTTTAAAACTTGAGTAAGTCTTTGATGCTAGGGATCAGTAAGTTTGTGCTAAATCTCTTGTTAGATTTAAGATTTCTTGAGGATATTACTGAGTTGATAGTACTAATATTTATTCCATGCCTATAAGAGGAGAAATGATAAGGCATAAGAGGCTGAAAAGATAAACTAGAATAAGATCCTTGAAAGTATTTTATTCTACAAAAAATGAGAATTTTACCCTGTCAGTAATGAGAAGCCTCTGAAAAGTCAAAGTTTACATGGAGTTTCAGGGAAAGAAAAATAATGGGATTTGTGAAATGATTGAATTTAAAGGAGACACAAATGATACCCCAAATACCATTTTGGGAAACTGGCAAAATGATGTTGGTATTTATCTTATTTTATTTTATTTTATTTTATTTTATTTATTTATTTATTTATTTATTTATTGCAGTATGTGGGCCTCTCACTGTTGTGGCCTCTCCCGTTGCGGAGCACAGGCTCCGGACGCGCAGGCTCCGGACGCGCAGGCTCAGCGGCCGTGGCTCACGGGCCCAGCCGCTCCATGGAATGTGGGATCTTCCGGAACCGGGGCATGAACCCGTGTCCCCTGCATTGGCAGGCGGACTCTCAACCACTGCGCCACCAGGGAAGCCCTGCTATTTATTTTAATAGTGAAAACTTTAGCAAATTTGGAGAGGAGATTATTATTTCAATTCTAGATGTAGAGCAGTTGGCTGTATATATTTGTTTAAAGCTCTGGGTAAAGATCTAAGTTAAAACGGGAATTTGGCAGTCATTAGTCATAATCAGTGGGTATAGATTAGGGTTTCTCAACCTTGGCACTAATATTCTGTACAGAATGATTCGTTGTTGTGAGGAGCTGTCCTGATGCTTAGCAGCATCCCTGGCCTTTTCTCTCTAGGTGTCACAAAGGCTCAATCTGTGACAACTAAAAATGTCTCCAGACATTGTCAACTGTCCCCTGGAGGTCAAAATTGCCCCTGTTTGAGAAGCACTGGCATAGAGGATATTACCAAGGAAAAGAGTTTGGTGGAAAATTTACTAGGATAGAGAAGAATTACCAGAGTTGCACCAACATTAATCGGATAGGCAAAAGAAGAACCATTTTCAAAGTGCAGTGAAGAAAGTCTACCCTAACAAGGGAAGGAACCAGAGGAACATGAAATCATAAAATTATGAGGAGAGAGGATTTCACAGAAGATGTGATAAATTATATCAAAGCTGTAAAAATAAGATAAACATATTCATTTTCTATTGATGATGTAGCAAACCACTGCAAACCCGGTGACTTAAAACTGTAGAATTTTGTTTTCTTATGGCTCTGAAGATCAGAAGTTTGATGAGTGTCTTGCTGAGCAAACATCAAGGTGTCCTAAGAGCTGTGTTTCTTTCAGGAGGCTCTAGGGGAAAATCTGTCTCTTTGCCCTTTGTAGTTTCTAGAGGCTGCCCACTTTCCTTGACTTGTGGTCCCTTTTCTGCATCACCAAAGACAGCAGCATTGCATCTCTTTGACCTTTCCTCCTTTGTCACATATCACATCTCTGTTTCTGACCACAGCTTGGAAATGTTCTCTGTTTTAAGGGTTCATGTGATTCGATTGGCTGCTCTAATCACAGGATTGCTATGCATAATCCAGGCTACTCTCTCTATCTCACTGTCTTTAACTTAATGGCATATATAGAGTATCTTTTGCCATGTGCTGTAGTATAGTCTCAAATTCTGGGATTAGGACATGGACATCTTGGGAGGGGGATTATTTTGCCTTCCACAATGAATCAATGAAGGACATTCAGATTTAGGTAACTCACACTAGTCATTTTCCTTTAAGTTGAAATATTTTCTCATTAATGGTCCATGCCTACAATTCTTTTTTGCTTCTTCAATGCAAATGCCTTTAAAATAAGTGTCTGTATAAATATGAACAATTTTAGATATGTTTTTGATGTCTGTTAAGTTGGAAATAAATAACAAAAACAGAAAAGGAAACACATTCATTTGAATATTTAGAAGCATAATTCTAAATAGCCATGGTCACACACATTAAAAGAGAAATCGTAATGAAAGTTAGAAACATATTTTAATTAAGAAATATTACATGTAAAAATTTGTGAGATGCAGATAAATCTTCACTGTGAAGAATATAATCTGAATGGTGAAAAACTGAAACCATTTCCACTAAGATCAGGAACAAGACAAGGCTGCCCACTCTCACCACTCTTATTCAACCTAGTTTTGGAAGTTTTAGCCACAGCAATCAGAGAAGAAAAGGAAATAAAAGGAATCCAAATTAGAAAAGAAGAAGTAAAGCTGTCACTGTTTGCAGATGACATGATACTATACATAGAGAATCCTAAAGATGCTACCAGAAAACTACTAGAGCTAATCAATGAATTTGGTAAAGTTGCAGGATACAAAATTAATGCACAGAAATCTCTGGCATTCCTGTACACTAATGATGAAAAATCTGAAAATGAAATCAAGAAAACACTCCCATTTACCATTGCAACAAAAAGAATAAAATATCTAGGAATAAACCTACCTAAGGAGACAAAAGACCTTTATGCAGAAAATTATAAGACACTGATGAAAGAAATTAAAGATGATACAAATAGATGGAGAGATATACCATGCTCCTGGATTGGAAGAATCAATATTGTGAAAATGACTCTTACTACCCAAAGCAATCTACAGATTCAATGCAATCCCTATCAAACTACCAATGGCATTTTTCACAGAACTAGAACAAAAAATTTCACAATTTGTTTGGAAAAACAAAAGACCCCGAATAGCCAAAGCAATCTTGAGAACGAAAAATGGAGCTGGAGGAATCAGGCTCCCTGACTTCAGATTATACTACAAAGCTACAGTAATCAAGACAGTGTGGTACTGGCATAAAAACAGAAAGATAGATCAATGGAACAGGATAGAAAGCCCAGAGATAAACCCACGCACATATGGTCAACTTATCTTTGATAAAGGAGGCAGGAATGTACGGTGGAGAAAGGACAACCTCTTCAATAAGTGGTGCTGGGAAAACTGGACAGGGACATATAAAAGTATGAGATTAGATCATTCCCTAACACCATACACAAAAATAAGCTCAAAACGGATTAAAGACCTAAATGTAAGGCCAGAAACTATCAAACTCTTAGAGGAAAACATAGGCAGAACACTCTATGACATAAATCACAGCAAGATCCTTTTGGACCCACCTCCTAGAGAAATGGAAATAAAAACAAAGATAAACACATGGGACCTAATGAAACTTCAAAGCTTTTGCACAGCAAAGGAAACCATAAATAAGACCAAAAGACAACCCTCAGAATGGGAGAAAATATTTGCAAATGAAGCAACTGACAAAGGATTAATCTCCAAAATTTATAAACAGCTCATGCAGCTCAATAGCAAAAAAACAAACAACCCAATCCAAAAATGGGCAGAAGACTTAAATAGGCATTTCTCCAAAGAAGATATACAGACTGCCAACAAACACATGAAAGAATGCTCAACATCATTAATCATTAGAGAAATGCAAATCAAAACTACAATGAGATATCATCTCCCACTAGTCAGAATGGCCATCATCAAGAAATCTAGAAACAATAAATGCTGGAGAGGGTGTGGAGAAAAGGGAACACTCTTGCACTGCTGGTGGGAATGTGAATTGGTACAGCCACTATGGAGAACAGTATGGAGGTTCCTTAAAAAACTAAAAATACAACTACCATATGACCCAGCAATCCCACTACTAGGCATATACCCTGAGAAAACCATAATTCAAAAAGAGACATGTACCAAAATGTTCATTGTAGCTCTATTCACAATAGCCCGGAGCTGGAAACAACCTAAGTGTCCATCATCGGATGAATGGCTAAAGAAGATGTGGCACATATATACAATGGAATATTACTCAGCCATAAAAAGAGACAAAACTGAGCTATTTGTAATGAGGTGGATAGACCTAGAGTCTGTCATACAGAGTGAAGTAAGTCAGAAAGAGAAAGACAAATACCGTATGCTAACACATATATATGGAATTTTAAAAAAAATGTCATGAAGAACCTAGGGGTAGAACGGGAATAAAGACACAGACCTACTTGAGAATGGACTTGAGGATATGGGGAGGGGGAAGGGTAAGCTGTGACAAAGTGAAAGAGAGGCATGGACATATATACACTACCAAACGTAAGGTAGATAGCTAGTGGGAAGCAGCCGCATAGCACAGGGAGATCAGCTCGGTGCTTTGTGACCGCCTGGAGGGGTGGGATAGGGAGGGTTGGAGGGAGGGAGACGCAAGAGGGAAGGGATGTGGGAACAGATGTATATGTATGACTGATTCACTTTGTTATAAAGCAGAAACTAATAAAAAAAGAGAATATAATCTGATAGGTTTGTATTAGAATAAAATAGATTTATATTAGACTAGTGAGCAAAGGGTATATATTTCAAGTAATTAAAAAAGAAACAGAAAATAAAAGAGGGTACAATAGCAAAAGTGTTGGCAAGAAAATAAAAAAGAAAGGAGGTACAATGAAATGAAGGTAAACTTCTAATGGGAGGAGGCAGTAGGGCGTGAGAGGGAAAATGCGTAGCGTGAGTTCCCGGGGCTTGGGTGGTGATGAATCCCCCAGGTTTTGTTGAGCAGTCTGTCTCAGAAAGGAGTAAACTTCACTGTAAGAAGAGAGAATGAGGATGGATAGGTGTGAATGCAGGAAACTTTGTTAATTATGTGGCTGAGAATTTACAGAATGCATCAGCTTTTTCTGGGAAAAATAAAGCAAAATTTATTTTGTAAGGTGGATCTCAGGGATCTGCAGGAAGTTTGAGAAAACTGGAAAATCTATGAAATGTTCACTTAGACATAGTCAGGAGATCAGACTAGGGAAACATGCAAAGTGTGTATGGACATTGTTGAGTAGTTAGAGCAGGTCTCTGTTAATTGATATCTGTGTGAACTCAGAGTAAACCATGAGAATTTGCCATAGACATTCACCCAAAACTGTGTTACTGAACTGAACTTTAACAACAGGTTGTGGGTGAAGGAAAGCACAGTGTTTATTTGCAGGGCACTGAGCCGGGAAGAAAGGGCACCTCTTGCTCAAAAGACTGGAGCTCCCTGATGGCATTTAGGAAAGGGTTTTTAAAGGCAACATTTGGGGCGAGGGTTGCAGTCATGGACTTCATTCTGATTGTTTGGCAGTGAGGTAATAGGGTGACGTTTCAGGAATCTCAGTCATCATCTTTCTGGTTTCAACCAGTCTGGGGTCTACCTGCTTGTGGTCAGCATGTAGTCATTATCCTTCACCTGAGTGCCGTTGTTATTTTCCGCAGAACAACTAAACATATGCATCAGGTATCCCTTGAGGAGTAACTAGGACTTTGTTTTATTGCTGAACTATAGTTTTTTTTTTTTCTAAATTTTTATTGGAGTCTAGCTGATTTACAATGTTGTGTTAGTTTCAGGTGTACAGCAAACTGAATCAGTTATACACATACATTTATCCACTTTTGTTTTAGATTCTTTTCCCATATAGGCCCTTATAGAGCATTGAGTAGAGTTCCCTGTGCTATACAGCAGTTTCTTATTAGTTACCTATTTACAAACCAGAAGTAGAGTCACGGATGTAGAAAACAAACTTATGGTTAACAGGGGATTAGGGGGTGGAGAGGGATAAATTGGGAGATTGGGATTGCCATGAAATATAGTTTCTTGATTGTTTTTCCTTTGTTTCGGCATTCCCTCACTTCCCTAATTAGTAATTTCTTGAGTCTGCTCTTTGGAACGCAGAGAAGGCCTAGGAAACAAAAGCCTTTTCTACAAACAAAAAATGGGAGTCCTGAGGAGCTTTTGTACCCAGGAAGGCCCCATAGGATCCTACTCAGTTTCATTTCCCCCTTTTGATATTCATTAATACTGAGGGGAACAGGGGCAGGAAAAGAAAGGGCATAAAGTTTTAGATAGAGAGGTTAATCGTAAACTCGGCAGGGGAACTCGTTTTTCGCGGGAACTCGGTTTCATCTGTTATTGAAAACTGGGCCAAATCTTCCTTCAAACCCTATCAGAATTATATTCCATTGCTTCTAGATGTAGATCTTTGGGATGCATCCTTAATCTCCCACTCTATGTCTGTGTGGGGGAAGAAAAATAATTTTTCCTCTACCCTTTTAGGTTCTTGACTGAGACTACCCCCCCAATCCCCTGTAACAAAAGGAGAAAAACACATAGAAGTTTAATAACATGTATAGTTCCTGTAGACATGGGAGATACCCAGGAAAACTGAGCAACTCCCTGAAATGGTCCAAGATACCACCTTAAATACCATCTTAAGCTAAAGACAAAAGAAGTTGCTGGCACTGGGGATTCGGTCATGGGAGGTTACCAGGTAAAGCACAGTGAACAGGGGTAAGGTTGTTATGTAGAGTTAAGTCATTGCCTTCTGCATTGATAAGAGTTTCTACAGATTTCTAGTCAACCTTCTTTTCCTGGTACCAAGAGGAAGACACCCTTACAAATGGAGATTTCCCTTATAAATGTAAATGTCTCCTGAAAGGGTAACTTCTACTTTGTTTTCAGAGCTTCACCTGTATCTATTGTTTCTTAAAAATAACCAGCTCAAAATAATCAATATGCCAAAAAGGCATATTTTGGGGTGGTAGATTTTTCTGCCTTTCACCTGGAACCATAAACATTTTACATTCTTTTTTCAAAGAGAGAATTTCATTCTGGAAATGCTGGCAGATCTTAGCTAGTAGGCCATAGTTATATTACATTCAGAAATGTTTAAGACCTTCCATGTCTAAGATTTAATTTAAGATTAAGATTGTTCATTTAGCTTGCATATTACACAGGTCTCATTTTTTAAACTAAATGGCTATTCCTATTTTTAAATCATTTTTGGTCTCATTGCTGCCCCAAATATCATATACATTTTGTGTTCGTGCAACTGTTTAGAACCATAGCTGCTTAAATTTGTGAATTTTTTTTATTCTTTCTTCTTGCCTTTTTCTTGACTATACATATACATGCTGCTGATTGAAACAGTATCCACTTATAAACACATATTACACAATCAATGATTTCCAACTTGAAGCCTGAGATCCTTGGACACTATAAGCATTTCTGAATAATCAAACTCTACAACATATTTTACTACTGTAGGCCTTAAATGGTTTGTCTGCTTATCCATATTGGTGTTTTTCTTCTGTTGCTCTCAAGTATATGATTAAGAACCTCTGCTGTAAATTGTTTTTTTCTGTTTTGTGAGCTCTTCTGGAAATCAGGTGAGCAATGGTCCAGAACTGAGGTTTTCCCCAGAACTGAGGGGTTCCCAGAATGTGAAATCAGAAAACAAGGACAATCCTGGGCAAACTGATAAAATCAGTCATCATATCTGAAAGCCAAACTAGATCCAAAGTTTGTATTATCTCTGTTTCTGGTCAGAATTCAATGTCACCAGTTTGTCATTATTTAATTTACTCTTATACTAATAAATGTGATAGTTACCATCATGCGTTCTATCTTACAAGTTTGACATCAAAAGTCCTACAAAATGTGCATTTTAAATGAGGTACACACAAAAAAATTTTAGAAGCCAGTTTGGAGAAGTAATATTTGCTCCAAAAAACGCTATTTGCACTTATATGTATGAACATTTACAGAGAACAGCATCTCAAAAAGTCTGGAAATAATTTGAGGTTGCAGACCATGAAACATTTGGCCTTAGGTCTGAAATCAAATGTCAAGATATTTTACCAGGTTTGTCTGACACAATAAAAGTGAGTAAGTATATGAGTGGAGGGAGCAGAGTATTGTTGACCTACAGGAAGACACACAGCATAAGAGTTGTGAGTTTAAATTTTATTCAGGGTCTTACGGAGGACTATAGCCCAGAAGATACCTCTGAGGAACTGCTATGAAAAGGCAGGGGAAGAACCGGTGTATATATATATATATATATATATATATATATATATATATATATATATATATATTCATCTTTTGGCTAGGAAATATGGTAGTCAAACACACATCTTGGTAAAAGATTACTGCTAATCTCAAAGAATAGGTATCTCAAGTTCATGATTTTAGTGCTTTCCTATGAACTGGGAAGATGCAAGAATCTGCAGTCATTGAAATTCTTCCTGAGATATGCATCTATCTAAAGGTGCGTTTAAACAAAGCACAGAGTAGCTCACCCTGTTTTTCATTCTGAATTCCTCTCAGAGTGCATTCTTGGTGGGTTGCAGCATTACCCTCATGTAACTGGATGATGGGTGAGTCTCTTTGTCCTTTTCTGTTGTTATTGTTCACAGTATTATCTAAGTCATGAAAATAGAGATTGTAGGGGTGGAAACATTTTCCCTTCTTTCTTTCCAGTTTCTTTGTCTAGTCTAATAATTAAATTGACATAGAGAGATAAACAGGAGAAAATAACAAAATTACGTACATGCAGGAGCCTATAAAGATATGAAGACTAAAAAGGCAGCCAGGTAATTGAGGCTTATATAACATCATGAGCTAAGAAAAGGGTAGGGTTCTGGGGATACAAAGGTGAGAAAGGCCATTCACGGGAGGGCAGAGGGAATGTTAAGAAAACAAAGGTTACCTTGTTATGCAGATAAGTTGCTTAGGTCAAAGGGTGTCTCTGGTAATAGTTCTATTCCTGGTATAGGCCCCTGGTATAGGCAGTTGAGGGGAAGGTAAAGAGCTTTTCCTGAATTTGCTGGGTTTTGATTGCCTTTAGCTCAAAATAATCCTCATGCCAAAGTGGCATATTCTGGGGTGACAAGTTCTGCTCCCCTTCAAGATCAAAAGTGAGACTTTTTTCCTTAAAGTTTTTTTCATACAATTACGTTAATTTCCTTGGTTTGGACTTTAATAATACACTAAATTAGAGTATAGCACGGGTGGTTGTGGACATAAGTATTTTAGTGAAAGATTTCAAGGACATAGCTCTAATGCATTAAAATTATCTCAGCTTCTTTGTCTCACATCCCACATTTGATGTCACAGGAGTAGTGAGGGTGCAAGTTTAACAGAATAAAATGGAGCAAGTGAGAAAGTAGGCCTTTTTCACAAAGTAAATCTTGGTCAAATTCCTTAACCTCAGAAGTAAAGTTTTAAAAACGTAAAGTATTGAAAAGGGGCATATTTACAGGCAAAGCGTCAAATCCACTTGGTGATTTTGGTCCCGGGAGAGTGGAAAAAAACAATTGTACAGAGTACAGCACCTATATTTTACAACAGGTGTACTTCTGGACACTATGGTCTAGAGAGGAAAAACTGTGCAAATGTGGATGAATGTTTACATCGCTGAGAGATAGGATGATCTGTTAGAAGTAAGCCAGAGGTGATATTTTTAAACATGTTTCTTTTCCCCCAGGGTAATTAAAGCCCAGGATAACTTGGGAAGAATGTGAGGATGGTAATGCCATGTTTTTGTGTGAATCACATCTGTGTGTTTGAGGTGTAAAGATTTCCCAGGAAGGATTTGTGACTTTTGAGGAGAATGTCTCAAATAAAATTACTCCGTCTTGATATAGGAGAATGAAGGAAGAGGAGAGGATCAGTGACTTAGTATGTGAACGAAGAGGGTTAAGATCAGAGGAGAAGGATCTGGATAATGACAGGTTTCTCTGACAAGACCCTCAGAACCCATCAAGGGGTTGATTGAGTTCCAAGAGCAGGTCAGGCATGCAGAGTGGTTGTAATTGTAGAGCACACAATTGAAACTAGTGTCACCAGGTGACTTGTCTAACTTTCACCTGTTTTCCTAGAAGGGGGTGAATGAATGAGAAGAGAGACTCAGCAGCACCAGCCACTGCTGTCCTCTCCCCACCCTGTCTCCTACGTTTTCATCTGGCAGAAGTGTGAGCAAGGTGACTGAAGTAGCTAGAGGGACTCACATTTTATAATACACCTTCCCTGACTTGAGAATTTGTCCAGAGAGTAAGTTGGATGTATGTTGGCTGGTAAGGCTAGTTCATTCTTCTAATTATAAACCAAGGACCTAGGCGATTCCTTCCCTTAATCAACATTTATGTAAAAGTTTGAATTTTTATGTGTATTTCCTCCTTTCACCTGCTAATTTCTAATCAGCAGTCAAATTCACAATGATAAGGCCAGGGCAATGCTGTGGGGAGAAGGCCCTGCATTATTTAACCCTGGCCTATTTCTATCCCTAAATGTGGGGGGCCTCACAATACCAAGGCTGTTTTATCTAAATCCAAAGAGTGCATCTGAAACTTTCTTGAAAGCCCATTTTTTCTTCCTTTTTTATATTGATTTGTTTATAGCACTGCCACATGCATTGATTTATCCTCTTACCTACTGTCAAAGCAGTCCTGTTCTGATGTTGAACATGGGCCATTTCAGGTAATCTATCACAAAGTGGCTCAACAGTGCCAAGTTTCTCTAAACCCCTTTCTGAATGTGTTTTCTTACTCAAAAGCAACCACTTTGTGGAGTGACCCCTGCACCTGGTGTGTCAAGATTCAATAACTAATTGAATGCACAGTGATTTCAGTTTTCCACCTGAGACAGTCTTGATAATCAAACTGAGGCTTATCTCTCACAGCGAGACCTATAAATCAGTTCAGTTAGTCCATCAATCCAGGCTCTGTCAAGGAAAAAAAAAAAAAAGAAAAGAAAAAAGGAAGGAGAGAAAGAATTGTTAGCAAAATTGCACCCTTCCACATTTGAACTCAGCAAGCAAATAATCATCAGCACGCTGAATGTGTTACGAAGTGGAATAAATATAGCCTTCTATTGAAATCCTTGGCACGTAGAAGGAAAACAAAGCGCTCATTTGTGTTGAACACATTTTACTTAACAATGAAGGTCTAAATCCCAATTTCATCTTTACTGTCATGAGCATTACCTATTTTTATATATAATAGGTATTATTGGTGTACAAAATAGATGCTTCTTACAGTATAAGAACAAGGTGATCTAACAATTCTGAGGCTGTGGGTCAGTTCCCTGAGATGCTGAAACGGGGATTAATATACAGAAAGTTTACTAGGGAATGTCCCAGGAAGGGAAGGAAGCTGGATTATGCAGAGGAAGAAGTTGGGCTCCTACGCAGTAATACCAGAGCCACATCCTATCCCATGAGGAACCTGACGCTTGGGTTGCCCACACATAATGTCCAGATTTGGGGTTAGGTCCTTGTACCCTTGATCATTCACCGTATGCAGGATGCTCATGAGAGGGGGCATGACCTTGGCCAAGGTGACGATCCTCAAGTTCAGGACAGAACTTAGATGAGAGCACGCCCAGCAGTTGAGGGGACAAACCTGTGAATTCTAAAGGGGAATCTGGGCTGCACAGCACAGTGTTCACTATATCAGGTAAATGACAGCTATAACAAACGATTTTAGGCATCCAGACAGATGCAGGAAGAAGAAAAAAGGTCAGGAGAAATACGAGTAAATCAACTGTTGTATTTCTTCCCAGAATAAACACTGGTGAAACTCCTTGAACACGAATGTCGCATTGTTAGATTCTTGATTATTTCAATTCTTTAAGCATAGTTTGGTTGAAATGAGCATGGTTTAACTCCACAAAGGTATATCACTAATGTTGTCTGATGGTTTAGCTAACATGCCAAGAGATTTTTAATAACATCCTCAGGAACAAAGGGCACACCTAGGCTCAAAGAGTGGGTAGCCACAGGTGTTATCACTTTCCCAGGGATTTTGTTGTTGTTGTTCAAGGAATATTCGAGAAATAGGTGAGTATCCACAGACCACAAATTCTGGTTATATGGTTAGAAGGTAGAGAGGCCACCAGTGCCTTGCACTATATTAAACTGGAGATAATAGGTAAGGAAATACAGTTTGTGAATTTAAGAACAAGTCATGGGAGTTAGAAGAGTTGATGTAAGTTAGTTGACTCATAGGCAACTGGTGCTTTAAAAGAAAAGTTCTAATACAGGAAGCAAAAAAATCTGCTCACAGAAAAGACATGGAGAAAGACAGTTGGGAGTGATGTGGGGTGAAGTGTTTTTTCTAGGGCAGGTCTTCTCCACCTCAGCATTATTGACATGTGAGGTTGGATAATTCTTCGTTGTTGGTGCTGTCCTGTGCATCACGGATGTTAAGCATCTTTCCCGGGCTTTACCCCTGTAAAACAAAGAATGTTGCCCACGCTCCACTTCTTCAAGGTTTAAGTCATTAGCCACTGTACTCACTGACCAACAATGCACCATGGAAGGAATTCAGGACAAAAAAAAAACAGGATGAGGCACTCTGTGCTTTGGAGGAACAGTCCCCTCAGGTGATTAGATGTATATCTCAGGAAGAATTTTAATGAACCCAAATTCTCGCAGCTTCCTATATGTAGGAAAGCACTAAAATCATTAGCTTGAGATGTGGGTTCTTTTAGACTAGCAGTAATCTTTTACCAAGGTATAAACTTAACTGCCCTTATTCCCTAGCCAAAAATCCTACATTTACTGGCTTCTCCCCCTACCTCTTCAGAACAGGTCTTTCAGGGGTTCTGAGAGGCTGTTTCCCAAGCTATAGTCCTCAGTAAAGTCCCTGAATAAAACTGAAATTCACAGCACTTATACTCTGCCTTTTTCTTTCGGTCAGCACCCAAGTGCCAGTAGTAACTGCCCCTAACATCATGATGATCAAAAATGTTTCCAGATATTGCCAGTTGTGCCTGGGGGTAAAACTGCCTCCCACTCTCATCCTCCACCAAGAACAACTGATCTGTAAGTGATGTGCTGTCAGAGATATCAGTGCATGCGCTGTGAAGCGCTGCTAAGTAAGCCTGGAGAGAAATTATTTTAATTACAAAAGAAAAATTCTTTTTAATCCTATTTTGTGTTGTTGTTGTTGGATAATACTATCCTCTGTTCATCTAATGAATGTGTTCCTCACTTAATACTTATCGTTCTCTGGATCAAGGTAGCTACTAGCTGTGTGTGCAACAGGAAGAGTGTAATTGGAAAAGATGGAAATTGCATGTAGAAAGGATGAAAAACATAATGGAGGAAGTAGTTGGCTGTTTAATGTAATCCTCAGATTTGGAAAGTATCTTGGGGGCGGGTTATCACTGGAAATATCTAATAGTTATATTTTAAGGCATATATGATAATCAAGGCTTTCTTGGACTGCATGATAAGAGTTCAGTCATTTCATTCTTCGTGTGAATTTTTAATAGCAATTTTTAATGTTATGCATATATTTGGAGCCCTTTTCTCATTTTCCACATATGTGAATCGAAGAAAATGCAATTCAATGTTACCTGATTCTAAGCGGCTATATATCGTGTTGCATAAGGCACTAATACAACATAATGTTAAATAGTATAATGGACATTTCAAATTATGCTATCACTTTTTTCTATCTCAGGGACAGTTTTATAATATTTTTAGATTTATAGTGCTATATGAGTTTTATTAAGCAGGAGTGTCCCATTTCCTTTCACACACTTAGAAAATAAACATTGTGCCAGATTTATCTGTTCCCACAGCTGTGTGTGTGTAAATGTCAGAGCAAGACATGTTATGTTAGATTGGAATCTATTGTCATTCATGAAAATGAGTTGCATTTGTATAGTTATGAAAATGGGACAGAAAGCTAAAAAAAATCCCAATTAAATTCTTCTAGAACATAAAGCAATAATAAAGAGAATGTATATTTTGCTTAGCCATTACGAAGACTTTGCTTTCAAATTCTTTATCTTTGTTGGTCTTGTGTTTTCGTATATTGAAACTCCAAGTAGGTTTATATTAAAGACTTTTTCTTTTAGCCAATGGAAATTTAAATATCTTTGTAGTGTGGATTGTATTCAGGTTAGTTCTTTACAGACCCTATTCCGCCTCCCTCATATATTATCAATTGAAGGCAGCATTGCTGCCCATTCGCAAGTTACTATATAACCAGAGAGAGGAGCAAGAATGTAGTATTTTGAGAAATAAACATTTAAAATGTTAACCAAAATAAATTCTTGAAGTTTTCTTTTAGTAACACTGGACTCTTTTCTGTTCCCTGAATCATACCTTGATTCCCATTTTTGATTCTTTATATTCCCTTCCAACTGAATACCTTCAGTCGAACTCTGATTGATCAAATCATTCTCAATTTAAATGCCATCTTTTTCCTGGTGTCTTAAATAAGTTATAATCCCTTCTTTGCTGGGTCTCTCAGGCTGCAACACCTGTGAATGAGATTATGCCTTTTTTTTGCTAATGGCTTCCGTCCTCGGCTTCTGGTTTTCCAGGGTTGATTACCTACCCCTTTCAGGTTGTCTTCCTTCAGCTGGACATAAACTTGCTGTAGGGTGGCTCTGTCTCTCAGTAGATCATATCTGTTTTGGGAGAAAATTCTCCATGGGTCTTTTGTGTTCCTGTATGTCTTCTGAGCCGAGGCACTGCCTGCCTTTGTTCCAGACTACCTTTTCAGGAATGTTTGTGTAGAGAGCTGTCTTGGAAGAAAGAGAATTTCTAACTCCAGGGCAGAGGGAAGTTTGCTTGTTGTTCAGTAAAATAAAATAATATCTCGCTCTGGGGAAGATAGCATACAGACTACTGCTCATTATAAAAGCCCTGTGTTCTTTAAGCTCAGGGTTCCTCTCTTTTGATACAGCCCAGTGCTTGTGAAAGTGTGTCCTAGTTCTCTTGTATCACCCTGTGGGCATTGGAGCTTGGGGAACTAGTGCAACTACTGATTCTCTGGCTACTATTTTCTGTGGCTAGTAAATCATCTTTTTGTCCCTGACTCAGTAGTCTCATGTCTCCTGTCAGTATCCAGGAAATAAGGGCACATAACTTGCTAGCTCGAAAATAGGCTAAAGTCTCAGACCCTTCCCAGTCTTGCCATCCTTGTCTGTGGAAAATGTCCACCCCAACTTCCTCACCCTCCAGTGGGTTACTTCTTAGACACTGCCCTCCTCTCTCTGCCCTGCTGGCTCCTGTCTTCAGATCAGGTATGTGTCAGCCCATAGTGAGCAAGACTTCAGACTCAAGGGAAACATCTCTTTTCACATGGTCTTTTCAAAGCCTCTTCTTTCTAAGATCATGCTGAAGGAAGCAGCACCGCATCCCCTTGAAGGGGGGATTATGCTATGGAAGCAACCTTCTCCAAAGACCCTTTTCAAAAATTTATTTTTTCTTCTCTAATCTGTTGAATTTTTATTTTCTTAGTCTAAGTAAGAGTACCTAAGAAGAGCCTAAGGATGATAGAATTAATTTTTGAAAACCTACATTGAAAATGTGCCTTTTGATATACATCCTCACTGTTATATTGGGTATCTATCACATTAAGGCCTTCGTAGAAACTGAAGCAAGAAAAAGCCCATTTTAAGTTTCTTTTTACGTATAGTTTAAAACATGCAGAAACTTATTATATTGTTTAAGAAAACATTTCTAATTAAGTTACTGGAGCATGCATGGGAACTTTAAACGCCAAATTCAGGCAAGTGTACATACCCAGACATGAGCGGGGGTGAGTGGAATGGGAGAATAGAAAAGGAAATAGCTTCAACTGTATTTTTAAGAGAGGGGGCAAAGTGGGGACAAATGACAAAACATGAAGATTTGACATAAAATGGAACTGAGCATTAAACATGTGGTATTTTCTATCTTAATCTCTGTACTGTTCTGCATCCTAGACTTTATTAACAAATAATAAGTAATGTTTACAGTGCTATATTTTCTTGATTATTTCAGAATTACTATGTATTTTCCTAATACTTGAATGACAGCCTGTCAGGTTATATAGTTCTTAGAATTCACTTTGTTTCGCAGAGTTCCAAATTCATTGCTCTACTGTCTTTTGAGATTAGATATTGCAGTGGTTTAAGTTTGAGGCCACCAACATCATCTCCTTTCGGTTTAATTGTATTTCTGCCTTAATCATACAAGATTCTTCTCTGACACCCTATTTTTTATCATCATCATCACCCTCAAAATCATCTAATATGAAGATAATAGTAATAGCCAATATTTTAAAATCCTTTCTTTTTGTTGAGGAGGATGGCTCTAAACAAATAGCGTATACTAATTTGTTTAATCCTCATTATAACCCTCTGTAAGGTATGAGTCATTGTTGTTCATCTTTTATATATGGATAAACAGGCACACAGAATGTATTACACAAGCTTATAGAGATAGTGGTAATCTGGGTTTGAACACAAGCAATATGGCTCCAGACCCTGTATTCTTAACCACTGTGCTATGGTGCCTTTCCAGTCATATATAAATTGTTCAAATAAAACATAAATACATGCACAATTTCTAAGCATTCAGATAATACATATACAGACAATAAAAGCTGAAACTCCTTTGCTTACCTGTCCCACTTCCCTCTGTAGAAGCAAGTAATGTTAACACTTGAGCTTGTATCCTTATTTTTTATTTATCATACAAGCATGTACTCATATAGAGCATAGGTGTTTTCTGCAATCAGTAAGATCATAACATAACATTGTTGTATAATTTAAAATATGAATATATATATATAGGAAAGCCTCATGTCTGTGAACTTAGATCTTCCAAATGTCAATGAACCATAAACTTATTTAATCACTCATCTATTGATTAACATGCTGCCACTGAAACTTAAAGACACACATAAAATAATTATGTCATTGCTGTGACATACTTATTTCATAATTGAGGCATATATGTTTGTTAGATTCAGTTGAAGGATATTATAGAGGCATACTAGATGGTTCTCTCATATGCATCTTTCTGTGATGTCTGACACATACCAGATACACTAGAAGAAGAAAAATGACATGCCTATGGATTGGGCAAACTTACACTGTGTGGGCTTTTCCCTAATTTCTTGCCTACCAAGACTGGAGTGATCATTCTAAGGATTCTCAGCCCTGTATATATGCCAATAACTATCCTAAAAATGCACACTTATGAGGACCATTCATTAACTGCACTTAAGAGGTAGTCAAGCTTAGGTGCTTGTCAAATTGCCTTTTCAGAAACTTCTCATACTTCAGAGTTTACCCTTGCAGGCAATTTGTCTGAATAGTAAGTGTCACTTGGACACTTGGGTCCTTCATTTGCAAAGGGTTAAACTTTTGGATAAAGAACAGACACTGACTATCTCGTGGATTGTCTTTGAGTAGGGGAACTTAACCTCTACACTGTTTTTCATCTTACCCACCTGTCATTCTATCTTAGCTTTGTGCCAACTTACTTTTTAGGGGAGAATTTGTTCATGCTTGTCAAAGCTCTTTAATATCCTTAACTGAAAGGTGTTCTAATAAATAGAATAATGTTAACATAATAATGTGAGTGAGAATAAGAGATAGGAAAAATGAACTCAGAGAACCTTTAGCTAGCTCATTTTAAAATGAAAATATTAGATCACAAATAAAGATCCCTTATAAGCATGGCATTTGCATATAGAGTTATAAGGATTTAATAGCAGGACTGAGCACAGCAAAGCCTGACAGTCTTAACCACAGACTTTCGATATTTAAGAAAAGCCATAATACTGAGTTCTCTTATTTTCTGTGGCAGTAAGTCAGATGATTTAAATGAATTCTGAGACTGGATCTTTCTGCTTATTTCAGAAATAGATAGCATGTCTTAAGCAATTAATTCAAAGTCTGTTTTTCTTTAAGCTGATGGCAGAGGGTAGGAGGGAGGCTTGTTTCAAAACAAGTTGAACATTTTCAAATATTTGTGCTTACCACTCTGACAACAATAGAAAATCAAGTTTCCATATGATACTAGCTTCTTCAGCTATAGAATTACCATGAGAATTATCTTTACTTCACTGAAGACTATCACAAGCAAAAGAAAAATGGGTAGTGTACAAGGGAGTGAGACAATATATTTGAAAAGAGTTTCAGATAGCTCACCCCAAATTTTCTGATATTATCTCATTTGAGTGTACAAACTCACGATGTATTCAAACCAATTTAGATTGTATATTCTACTGTTTTCCAATTTGATAGTGTTTTTGCCCGTCTATTATCTGAATGTAAAGGTATATAGTAAAACACTATCTTGAAACAGTAACTGACCAGATGATGGAAAATGTACTTGGAGACTGACATGGTGGACTTTGAAACCTTTTCAGAGCACAAGGGTTCACTATATGCTGTTTAGGTTTAATTATCACTTTTTAAATAAGATTAAAGAAGTTACTCTAATGGATACCACATGGTAGTTTATTCTTGGTTCCATTAGCAACTCTGTGTTATTTTAAAAAGGAAATAACTCTGGCTCTATTTTCACGTCAATGAAATGACAATAGCAAAATTTTTTGTGCTGATTTTTGTTTGTTTGTTTACTTTTTGCTCTTTATTGCAGTGTGCTGATCAAGGGAAAGTGTGTATCTTGAACTTTTGTTGTTGGTGTTTGTTCCTAACCCATTAGCCTTTATTTTTTCTTTCATTGAACAGCTATCATAAAGCATTTATCATGAGTATGGCTACAGAAATTTTAGGGGTTATCATGTTCCCTTATTCAGGATTTTTGAGGCTCTCCAGAGAAAGCTTACATCTCCCCCATGTCTTTTCCCTGCATTCCCCTAAGCATCTAGTCAGAGTGGCAAACTTCAGATTTCCTGGAATCTCATCAGTTTCATGCTTTCATCAGAAATCATCCTCTTTCCCAAATCGTGACAATTCCCAGCCTTCTTGGGGAGAGCAGTTCAGCCATTCATCTTCTCAAATTTTTCATTCTGGAACTGGATCTGTGCTGTTCTAAGCATAAATAGAGGATCTGGTGATGCTTTTGTTTGGTTTAGGTTTCTAAGCATCTAATTTTGATGAATCATTACCCCTGAACATTTACAAAGAAAATATATGGTTTTGAAATTAGGTTAGACCCTCTAAAGGATCCTCACGGTGTTCTGTTTCTCCTCTGTGTACCCCAGGTTCCTAAGGCTGCTGTGAGATCCCCATGGGTTGTACTACCAGGGGCCAAGACTGAATGTGGGAGAAGGTCAAACCCAAGCCACATTTCACACCTGGGGTGTATGTGGGGTGCACTTCTAAGAACCCACAAACACAACACACCTCAAGCAGAAGCTGGCATTTGTATACTGTCACAGAAAGACAACCCTCGCAAAAACTAAGAACAGAGAGGATATTACAAAGCAACCCTGGGTCTTTACACAGCTAAGCTCTCTCTCCCCTATCCTGATTTGCCCCAACACCAGACAGAGGGTGTGTGTGAAAGGAAACCTTGCCTTTCTCTCTTTGTCGCTGGGGAACTGCCTGTTCATTCTCTGTAGTCTCTGTGGTGGTGGAGAATGAGGAAAGAGACACAGAAAAGGTCTGTTGTTTTTATTTAATTGAAAGTAAGATCATGACTTAAAAAGAACTGACTCAAAGAACTGAATCTCAGTAAAAATGGATTGAGATTATGAGTGGCCAGGAAAAGGGAGAGCATGAAATATTTAATACTTATTAACAAAGTCACTATCCTATAGGAAAAGGGATTGGATATGATATAGCTGGGGCAGATGTTTGGAAAAAATAAAACTGCTTTAGCTTTTATTTCAACAAGTTGAAATTCAAGAATAAACTGGTTATATAATCAAGTAAGGTGATAGGGGGTAAGACTGAAAATAAGTCCTTTAAAAATTTTTTTTTCTCTTTTCTCCTTAATGCAGCTGTAAAAAATAAGTGCTGACAACTGATAATCTTGGTGCTGGTTTAACAGTGTCTGAAGTATTTGTTATTTTCACTATCCTATCAAACGACTTTATGTTTCTTTTATCTTGAATTTGAGAACCCTGCCTTAATTCTCTATAGCCCTAGGGAATCTGTTTTAGTTTCTCATTTTGGATCTGGTTCCATTTAACTCAGCCTCAGAGTCCCTTAATTAGTGCTTTCCTTAACTAGCCATCAACACTGTAAACTCACCAGAATCCTTTGTGTTCTGTTTCTTAGGATGTTTGCTCCCTCCAGATTATGGGTGACATGGAGGAGAGAGTAGATAGTGAGAACATTTCCCAAGGAGTGTAGTGGCAATAGTTAGTGGAAAGGTTCTCCCGAAGTTCAGACATTTGGATGGAGGGAGTCAGGGGTCGAGGACTGTGCTCAGAGAACTCTTAACTTATTAAGTCAAAAGTAATTGCATCGGTGCAAAATTTCAAGCAGTGGTCACCCAAAGGATATGAGAAGTGCAGGAGAGAAGCCACTGGGATTGGCTGTTAGCTGTACTCAGTTACAAAGGTAAGGAGTTGAGCCCCAGCTACTGAGCCTGGAGAGTGAGCTTGATCTAGGATGTGGAGATATCACAAGGTTCTTCTAAGCCCTGGGATGAGGCAAATGATGGTCTGAGGTTAAATGGCTCAGTCATTAAAATAGCTGCAGCTGGTTGATGGACAAGAGTGATTTTCCTTGGCATGAGGTATGTTGCAGGTGGGAACTGAGAATAAATAAAGGCATTAGGTGCAGAGCTACTTTTATAAAAACTTTTAGTCTGAAAGGGAGGAAAAATTAGGTTTCAGAGAAGAGTTAACGTCTCAGTGATCTTGAAATACATCCTTTTGTTATCATACTACATTAAAGTTTATTTTATAGGCTTTTGTGATGAAGACTGTTCAAATCTCTTGCGCTTCCCTCCTGTGCTCTAAGCTACATAAGACACTATATTTCCTAACCTCCATGGCACTTGGGTGAAGCTTTGTGACTGAACTCTAATTGCATTACCAAGGATATAGAGAAAAATATGAAAGAACTTGTAGGACAGCTGGCATCTTCTACTTTAGTAATTTCAATTATAGTAATTTCTAATTTAAAAGTACATTTTAGGTAAATAGAGAAATGGAAGAAAAGAATGAAATATGGATCTATTTTATAATCTGTGTCAAATGCAGGCTGGACAGTTTATGTTATCAGATGCCTTTCTAGCATTTATGGAGAGGATCACAGTTGACTCCCAAGCAGAAAGGCTCATAAAAAGATAAAACAGCACAAAGATACTCTTCAAAATATTTTCTCAACCAAGATGGGTCCTATATGGTCAGGCCACTCAAGGTGGCTGTTCTCTTGCTCTCTGTACATTCCCTGTTCGACCAGTGCCTGCTTCACCTACATGCTACTCACATGACTGACCTTCCTACATACTTGCCCCAGGCCCAGCTAGTGATTGTTCTTATCACAGGGATGGTGGGGAGCATGCCTCTTTGCTAGTTTACCTGGTAACGATGAGTCAACCTTACATCAACTCCCCCTATAACTGGCAATCTGGCAATTTCCCCCGCCGACCCCTTCCTTAGCGATGACTGCAGCCATGTCCTGCCTGCCTGCCGTCTGCCACACATGGTGGGGTATACCTCCAGGACCTTGCTTCAAACATGTAAGCTCCCCCATCCTAAATCCCTGATTTCTCTGTTGCTGACGCCAAGCTCTTTCTTAGGTCTTAAAGCTGGGCAGGTACAGGCCTTGTAGGCCTGTGGGCTACAGCCCAATAGGTCCAATTTCTAACAACTTAAATGCCTGCAGGATTCTCCCTGGCTATATCTTTTCACTGCTTTGCCTGCATTATGATAATAACACTGTACTAATCCCCAAGAGTTGTCTTACTTCCACAGGCATAACTTTTCATATTATAAAATGAGATTTTTAAAGAAAAATTAAGTATTTGTAGAAATTATAAAAAGAGAGATTACAATACAATCTGTGAGTATGTGGTTAGAATAGTGGTGTGACTGCTCCTTAGTTGCCCCAAAGTCAGCTAAGAAGGAAAACAGTTGCTTCCTGCCAAGTCATAATTAGCTTAAATGTTTTAACAGGTCACTTTTTCAGTAGCCTCCATCCATTAAAGTTATTTTGGTCTCCAAATTTGTACCTATGTCCTTAAGAGGTTATCCTAAAATAACATGAAATAGGTCACAAATTTGAGCTGTTGAATTTGATAAACTTTGAATTAAACAAAGAAAAGATCAAAGCAAATACATGAATATGCATTTTTGACTGATTTTGGTAGCATACCATTGGAAACAATTAACAAGAAGCATTCATTTGTATATCAGCTTTCTAGTAATTGAAGACCTTCATTCACTGCTCAGTGAGGTCTCTTGTTTGGGGCGATGAAGTGGGGGAAGGGGGAAAGAGATATAAAGAGTATAGAAAATGTTCCTTTACCTTATTCATTTTTATAACCCATGCCATTTTTGATAGTGTTAACTGACCCCGGCTCATTACAGTAGATGAAGTTAAACTCCTTTTTTGGGGGTAGGATGAAGTCTCAGTTATTGGATTCTAGTACTAGAATCAAATTTATCTGCACACTCAAGGACAGCATCTTACGTCACCTTGCACACTCAGGCATTTACTCTGAAATCACCTGGGTGCCTGTGCTTTCTGTCCTCAGTGTTCAGACTAGATTTGGCTTACTTCCACTCCCTCTGAGTGTTGAGCAGGCTTATGATTGCCTTCAGTCAGAATAAATAAGGAGATTACCATGGCACAACAAATAAATTATGGGCTAAGTCCTGTCACAATAATAGTTTTCATTTTTCTAACAGATTGGCTTGGGAGATCTTGAAGAATTTGCACATATGGTTTCCCCTGTTTTGCTGATAGGAAAACAGACCCTGGCACCAGTTTAGAATTACAAATCTCAGGGACCAAAGTTTAAAACAGACAACTCACATTTTAGGAATTTGGACTCGGTTCATTAGAGCAGGATAATAAAAACATGACCAGGATCTGCATCCTTCCGCCATTGGGAGGAGGTGGATTTGCTGATTCAGCTAAAAAAATACTTGGTAAAGAATTTATTGTTTCCTGCTTTGGGACTTTGAAAGCATTTAGAAAATGCAGAATGTGAATCCTAAAAAATAATAGTAAAGGGTCATATGCTAACTTCCATCTCCTAGGAAACTCTGGTAACACATTTGCCACTTTGAATAAATACTTTTATTTATGGAGTACAATCTACCTGTCAAAACACCAAGATGCTCTGTGTGGTTAAATATTCTAATAAAATTACCCAAAGTCAGTAGAAAGAAAGAAATCATAAAGATCTGAGCAGAATGAATGAAATAGAAACGAAGAAAACAATAGCAAAGATGAATAAAACTAAAAGCTGGTTCTTTGAGAAGATAAACAAAATTGACAAACCCTTAGCCAGACTCATCAAGAAAAAAAGGGAGAGGATGCAAATCAATAAAATTAGAAATGAAAAAGGAGAAATCACACCTGACACTGTAGAAATACAAAAGATTATAAGAGACTACTACAAAAAACTATATGCCAGTAAAATGGACAACCACAAAGAAATGGACAAATTCTTGGAAAGGTACAATTTTCCAAGACTGAACCAGGAAGAATTAGAAAATATAAGCAGACCTATCACAAGTAATGAAATTGAAACTGTGATTAAAAATCTTCCTACAAACAAAAGTCCAAGACCAGATGGCTTCACAGGCAAATTCTATCAAACATTTAGAGAAGAGCTAACACCGATCCTTCTCAAACTCTTCCAAAAAATTGCAGAGGGAGGAACACTCCCAAACTCATTCTACGAAGTGACCATCACCCTAATACCAAAACCAGAGAAAGATATAACAAAAAAAGAAAATTATAGACCAGTATCACTGAGGAAAATAGATGCAAAAATCCTCAACAAAATACTAGCAAACAGAATCCAACAGCACATTAAAAGGATCATACACCATGATCAAGTGGGATTTATCCCAGGGATGCAAGGATTCTTCAATATATGCAAATCAATCAATGTGATACACCATATTAACAAATTAAGGAATAAAAGCTATATGATCATTTCCATAGATGTAGAAAAAGCTTTTGACAAAATTCAACACCCATTTATGATAAAAACTCTCTAGAAAGTGGGCATAGAGGGAACCTACCTCAACATAATAAAGGCCATACATGACAAACCCACAGCCAACATCACACTCAGTGGTGAAAAACTGAAAGTATTTCCACTAAGATCAGGAACAAGACAATGATGTCCACTCTCACCACACTTATTCAATATCATTTTGGAAATCCTAGCCATGGCAATCAGAGAAGAAAAAGAAATGAAAGGAATACAAATTGGAAAAGAAGAAGTAAAGCTGTCACTGTATGCAGATGACATGATACTATACATAGCAAATCCTGAAGATGCCACCAGAAAACTACTAGCTAATCAATAAAGCTGGTAAGGTTGCAGGATAAAAAATTAATGCACAGAAATGGCTGGCATTCTATACACTAATGATGAAAAATCTGAAAGAGAAATTAAGGAAATAATCCCATTTACCATTGCAACAAA
Source organism: Mesoplodon densirostris (assembly GCF_025265405.1). Classification (NCBI taxonomy): domain Eukaryota; kingdom Metazoa; phylum Chordata; class Mammalia; order Artiodactyla; family Ziphiidae; genus Mesoplodon; species Mesoplodon densirostris. The sequence goes on along the minus strand of NC_082663.1, from coordinate 98,834,368 downwards.
AAGAAAAAAATATCTAGGAATAAACCTACCTAAGGAGGTGAAAGACTTGTACTCAAAAAACTATAAAACACTGATGAAAGAAATCAAAGAAGACATAAACAGATGGAGAAATATACCATGTTCTTGGATTGGAAGAATCAATATTGTGAAAATGACTGTTCTGCCCAAAACAATCTACAGATTCAGTGCAACCCCTATCAAACTACCAATGTCATTTTTCACAGAATTAGAACAAAAAATTTCACAATTTGTATGGAAACACAGAAGACCCCGAATAGCCAAAGCAATCTTGAGAAAGAAAAACAGAACTGGAGGAATCAGGCTCCCCAACTTCAAACTATACTACAAAGCTACAGTAATCAAGGCAGTATGGTACTGGCACCGAAACAGAAATATAGATCAATGGTACAGGATAAAAAGCCTAGAGATAAACCCATGCACATATGGCCACCTAATTTATGACAAAGGAGGCAAGAACATACAATGGAGAAAAGACAGCTTCTTCAATAAGTGGTGCTGGGAAAACTGGACAGCTACATGTAAAAGAATGAAATTAGAACACTCCCTAACACCATACACAAAAATAAACTCCAAATGGATTAAAGGCCTAAATGTAAGACCAGACACTGTAAAACTCTTAGAGGAAAACAAAGGAAAAACACCCTTTGACATAAACCACAGCAAGATCTTTTATGACCCACCTCCTAGAGTAATGGAAATAAAAAATAAATAAATAAACAAATGGGATCTAATGAAACGTAAAAGCTTCTGCACAGCAAAGGAAGCCATAAACAAGACAAAAAGACAACCCTCAGAATGGGAGAAAATATTTGCAAATGAAACAACGGACAAAGGATTAATCTCCAAAATATACAAAGAGCTCATGCTGCTCAATATAAAAAAACCGAACAAGCCAATTAAAAAATGGGCTGAAGACCTAAATAGACATTTCACCAAGGAAGACATACAAATGGCCAAGAGGCATACAAAAAGATGCTCAACATCACTAATTATTAGAGAAATGCAAATCAAAACTACAATGCGGTATCACCTCACACTGGTCAGAATGTCCATTATCAAAAAATCTAGAAAAAGTAAATGCTGGAAAGGGTGTGGTGAAAAGGGAATCCTCCTGCAGTATTGGTGGGAATGTAAATTGATACAGCCACTATGGAGAACAGTATGGAGGGTCCTTAGAAAACTAAAAATAGAATTACCATATGACCCAGCAATTCCACTACTGGGCATATACCCTGAGAAGACCATAATTCAAAAAGAGACATGTACCACAATGTTCATTGCAGCACTATTTACAATAGCCAGGTCATGGAAGCAACCTAAATGTCCATCAACAGATGAATGGACAAAGAAGATATAGCAATATATACAATGGACTATTACTCAGCCATAAAAAGAAACGAAATTGAGTTATTTGTAGTGAGGTGGATGAACCTAGAGTCTGTCATACAGTGTGAAGGAAGTCAGAAAGAGAAAAAAAAAACATCATATGCTAACACAAATATATGGAATGTAAAAAAAAGAATGGTATTGATGAACCTAGTGGCAGGGCAGGAATAAAGACGCAGACATAGAGAATGGACTTGAGGACACGGGGTGGGTAGGGGGAAGCTGAGGCAAAGTGAGAGTAGTATCAACATATACACACTAACAAATGTAAAATAGTTAGCTAGTGGGAAGCAGCAGTATAGCACAGGGAGATCAGCTCGGTGCTTTGCGACGACCTAGAGGGGTGGGATAGGGAGGGTGGGAGGGAGGCTCAAGAGGGAGGGGATATGGGGATATATGTATGCATATGGCTGATTCACTTTGTTATACAACAGAAACACAGTATTGTGAAGTAATTATACTCTAATAAAGATCTATTAAAAATAATATTTCATTATTATTGTTACATAATCTTGTTATGAAATATATTAATCATAATCCTTATACATATTATGTGTTATATATTATGTGAACATGTATATTATATTTTATGTATATAAACACATACATATGTATTATATACTGTATACTAATAAAGTAGAACATATTAGTATAAACAAAACAAAACAAAACAAAAACAAAGTAATGTAATTGGCTTGCCTTAATAGACATCAGCTCTATGGGCAGCATCACTAAAATTAACAGTTATGCTGGAGATGGGACTAAGAAGCTGAAAATGAAGCCTGATGTGCACACAGAGGGGCTATACACACATCAGGATTTCCTGGGGGAAATATTCATTAGACTGTACATCTGGTAGAGTTCTTCAGAAATCTGTACCTCCTAAATGATCCTTTGGTAGATTTGTTTTAAAATAGTACCCACCCCCACACCCATTTCAAAGGCAAACATACATATGATGATCTTAAATAAATTAATATATTCACTAAACGTATTGCTCAGACAAATGATAGCTTATTAAATGGTAATAGTGCAGAGGAATGAAAACCTCCCTATCTCCTACTATTAGAGAACTTAAAAAATATGTGTACAGGGGTAGATTAAAGATGGTTGTAAACAGTTTGATACTTCTCTCATCAAGAAATGGAGGTCTGTGGGCTTCCCTGGTGGCGCAGTGGTTGAGAGTCCGCCTGCTGATGCAGGGGACGCGGGTTCGTGCCCCGGTCCGGGAGGATCCCACATGCTGCGGAGCAGCTGGGCCTGTGAGCCATGGTCGCTGAGCCTGTGTGTCCGGAGCCTGTGCTCCGCGGCGGGAGAGGCCACAACAGTGAGAGCCCCGCGTACCGCAAAAAAAAAAAAAAAAAAGAAATGGAGGTCTGTGTTTCTTCCCCTTAAGTATGAGCAGACTCTGTGATTGTATTGGCCAGTATAATATTGCTAAGTGATTTTGTGTCAGTTTCCAGACTCAGGCCATAGACGTGGAAAGTGTCCATTTCGTATCTCTCAGAACAGTCACATTTGGAACACAGGTGTGAGGAAACCAAAACAATCTCATTGGAGAGGCTCCTATGGAGAGGAACTGTGGCCCCAGATGCCAGTTCTAAATGAGTTTACATTAGCAGCCAAGCCAAAGTGCTATCTTTGAAGGTGTCCCTCTTCCCTAGTCCAGCTACCCTAGCTCATTCCACATGGAGTGGAGATGAACTGTCTCTATTGGAGCCTTGCCCACCTTGCAGATTTTTGACCCAAATAATTGAGCGTTGTAATTTTAAGCCACTATGTTTTGGGTCATTTTGTAAGGCAAATGATAGGTTATTGGAATGCTCGTCAGTAATAGCTAAGCAAATACATCAATAAGCTGATATTTTCTTTTACTTCACAATTTCTATTGTCTTTCTTGACTTGAAACACATTTACCCCAATAAAGTACTCAGCTGCTATTTTCTCTAGGTCAGTGTTCCTAATCGGTAGCCCAGAATCTGTTTTTAAAACTTGATTCCAAACTTGTTAGATCTCTAAACCATCTGTTGCTGTTCACTCTCTAGATATACATTGCTTTTTTTGGCTTTCTGAAATTCTCATCAGGATAAAGAAGACTGCTGACAGCACCGTCACTCATGATCACAAAGAATGTAGAAAGGAAAAGCTTCTTACAAAAATTAGATGGCTTTACCATGTTGTTAGCAATTAAAGTATTTTTGATTTGTGTGTTTCTTTTTATTGAAGTATAATTGATTTATAATAATATATTAGTTTCAGGTGTACAGCATAGGGATTTAGTGTTTTTACAGATTATACTCCATTAAAAGTTATTATAAGATAATGGCTATAATTTCCAGTACTATACAATATATCTTTGCTGCTTATCTACATTATACCTAGTAGTTAGTATCTCTTAAAATCCCATACCCCTATCTTGCCCCTCTACCCTTCTCTCTCCCCACTGGTAACCACTAGTTTGTTTTCTATATCTATGAGTCTGTTTTGTTTTGCTATATACATTTGTTTAACTTTTTAGATTCAACATATAAGTGGTACCATACAGCATTTGTCTTTCTGTGTCTTACACTTCACTAACCATAATATTCTCTGGGTCAATTGATGCTGCTACAGATTGCCAAATTTCATTCTTTTTATGGCTGAGTAATATTCAATTGTGTGTGTATGTGTGTGTGTATCTCACTTCTTCTGTATCCATTCTTTTGTTTATGGACACTTGGGTTGCTTCCATATCTTGGCTTTTAGAAATAATGCTGCTATGAACATTGGGGTGCATGTATGTTTTCAAATGAGTGTTATTATTTTTTCTGGATATATACCCAGGAGTAGAATTGCTAAATCATATGGTAGTTCTATTTTTAGTTTTTTGAGGAACCTCTATACTTTTTTCCATAGTGGCTGTACCAATTTACTTTCCCACCAACAGTGTAGGAGGGTTCCCTTTTCTGTGCATCCTCTCCAACATTTTTTACTTGTAGTCTTTTTGATGATAGGCATTCTGACATGTGTGAAACGATATCGGTGTTGTTTTGATTTGCATTTCTCTGATGATTAGTGATTTGAACATCTTTACATGAACCTGTTGGCCATCAGTATATCTTCTTTGGAAAAATGACTGTTCAGATCTTCTTTTGTCCATTTTTTTGATTGGGTTGCTTGTTTTTTAAAAAAAAATTTTTATATTGAGTTACATGAGCTGTTTATATATTTTGGGTATTAACCCCTTGAAGTTTAATTAGTTCCCATTTGTTTATTTTTGCTTTAAATTTTTTTTGACAGATCCAAAAAATATTGCTACAGTTGATATTGAAGAGTGTTCTGCCTATGTTCACAACTAGGAGTTTTATGATTTCAGGTCTTACATTTAGGTCTTTAAACCATTTTGAGTTTACCTTTGTATATGGTGTGAGAGAATGTTCTAATCTCATTGTTTTACGTGTAGCTGTCCATTTTCCCCAGTACTATTTGTTGAAGAGAATGTATTTTTTTCCATTATATATTCCTACCTCCTTTGTCGTAGGTTAATTGACCATAGGTGCATGGGTTTATTTCTGGGCTCTCTATTCTGTTCCTTTGATCTATGTGTCATTTTTGTGCCAGTACCGTGCTGTTTGGATTATTGTAGCTTTGTAGGGTAGTCTGAAGTCAGGGAGGGTTATTCCTCTAGGGTTTCTGTTGTTTGTTTCTTTGTTTTAATCCCAACATCACTTTGGCAATTTAGGATATTTTGTGAATCCATATGAATTTTTAGGATTATTTTTTCCAGTTCTGTGAAAAATGTCATAGGCATTTTGAAAGTGATTGTATTAAATTTTTCAATTGCTTTGGGAAGTTTGGCCATTTTCATAATATTAATTCTTCCAATCCAAGTACATGGGATATCTTTGCATTTCTTTGTACCATCTTCAATTTCTTTCATCAGTGTTTTATAGTTTGTAGACTATAGATCTTTCACATTTGTGGTTAGGTTCATTCCTAGACATTTTATTCCTTTACATGCCATCTTTTTTTTTTAACATCTTTATTGGAGTATAACTGCTTTACAATTGTGTGTTCATTTCTGCTTCGTAACAAAGTGAATCAGTTATACATATACATATGTTCCCATATCTCTTCCCTCTTGCATCTCCCTCCCTCCCATCCTCCCTATCCCACCACTCTAGGTGGTCACAAGCCACCTAGCTGATCTCCCTGTGCTATGTAGCTGCTTCCCACAAGCTATCAATTTTATGTTTGGTAGTGTATATATATCCATGCCTCTCTCTTGCTTTGTCACAGCTTACCCTTCCCCCTCCCCAAGTCCATGCTCTAGTAGGTCTGTGTCTTTATTCCCATCTTACCCCTAGGTACTTCATGACTATTTTTTTTTCTTCTTAGATTCCATAAATATGTGTTAGCATACGGTATTTGTTTTTCTCTTTCTGACTTACTTCACTCTGTATGACAGACTCTAGGTCCATCCACCTCACTACAAATAACTCAATTTCATTTCCTTTTATGGCTGAGTAATATTCCATTGTATATATGTGCCACATCTTCTTTATCCATTCATCTGTTGATGGACACTTAGGTTCCTTCCATGGCCTGGCTATTGTAAATAGAGCTGCAATGAACATTTTGGTACATGACTCTTTTTGAATTATGGTTTTCTCAGGGTATATGGCCAGTAGTGGGATTGCTGGGTCGTATGGTAGTTCTATTTGTAGATTTTTAAGGACCCTCCATACTGTTCTCCATAGTGGCTGTATCAATTTACATTCCCACCAACAGTGCAAGAGGGTACCCTTTTCTCCACAACCTCTCGAGCATTTATTGTTTCTAGATTTTTTGATGATGGCCATTCTGACTGGTGTGAGATGATATCTCACTGTAGTTTTGATTTGCATTTCTCTAATGATTAATGAGGTTGAGCATCCTTTCATGTGTTTGTTGGCAATCTGGATATCTTCTTTGGAGAAATGTCTATTTAGGTCTTCTGCCCATTTTTGGATTTTTTTTTTTTTTTTATTGAGCTTCATGAGCTGCTTGTGAATTTTGGAGATTAATCCTTTGTCAGTTGCTTCATTTGCAAATATTTTCTCCCATTCTTAGGGTTGTCTTTTTGTCTTGCTTATGGTTTCCTTTGCTGTTCAAAAGCTGTTAAGTTTCATTAGGTCCCATTTGTTTATTTTTGGTTTTATTTCCATTTCTCTAGGAGGTGGGTCAAAAAGGATGCCATCTTAAATGGGATTATTATCTTGCATTCTCTTTCTGATAGTTCATTAGTAGTGTATAGAAAAGCAATAAATTTCTGTATATTCATCTTGTATACTGCAACTTTGTTGAATTCATTTATTAGTTCTAATAAGCTTTTAGTAGAGACTTTAGGATTTTCCATATACAGTATCATGTCATCTGCAAACAGTGACAGTTTTACTTCTCCACTTCCAATTTGAATGTCTTTTATTTCTTTTTCTTGTCTGATTTCTGTGGCTAGGACTCCAATACTCTGTTAAATAGAAGTAGCGAGAATGGGAATCTTGTCTTTTCCCTCAGTTTAGAGGAAAGATTTTCAGCTTTTCACTGTTGAGGATGATGTTAGATGTGGATATGTCATAAATGGCATTTATTATGTTGAGATTTGTTCCCTCCATACACATTTTAATGGGAGTTTTTATCATGAATGGATGTTAAATTTTTCAAATGCTTTTTCTTTGTCTGCTTATATGATCATATGATTTTTATCCTTCCTTTTGTTAATGTGGTATATAACACTGATTGGTTTATGAATATTGAGCAATCTAAGAGTCCCTGGAATAAGTTGAACTTGATCATGGTGTACAATACTTTTAATGTATTGTTGAATTTGGTTTGCTGATATTTTTGTGAGAATTTTTTCATCTGTATTCATCAAAGATATTGGCCTGTAATTTTCTTTTTTTTAATGTCTTTGTCTGGTTTTGGTATCAGAGTAATGGCGGACTAATAGAATGAATTTGGGGTTTTCCTTCCTTCTCAGTGTTTTGGACTGTTTTGAGAAAGATAGGTATTAGCCCTTGTTTATTTGTTTGGTAGACTTCCCCATGAATCTGTTCAGTATTGGTTTTTTGACTGCTGAGATTTTTTTAAAATTATAAATTCAGTTTCACCACTACTGATTGGTTTGTTCAAATTATCTGTTTCTTCTTGATTGAGTCTTGGCAGTTTGTATATATCTTAAAATTTGTCCATTTCTTCTAGGTTGTCCAGTTTGTTGACATGTAACCGTTCATAGTATCCTCTTATGATTTATTGTATCTCTGTGGTATTGGTAGTTATTTCTCCTCTTTCATTTCTTATTTTGTTTATTTGGGTCCTCTCTCTTATCCTTTTCATGAGCCTGGCTAAAGGTGCATCAATTTTGTTTATCTTTCAAAAAAAAGAGCTCTTGGTTTCATTCATCTTTTCTGTTTTTTTTGTTTGTTTGTTTGTTTCTTTTGCGGTACGCAGGCCTCTCACTATTGTGGCCCCTCCTGTTGCAGAGCACAGACTCCGGATGTGCAGGCTCAGCGGCCATGGCTCACGGGCCCAGCCTCTCCATGGCATGCGGGATCCTCCCGGACTGGGGCATGAACCCATGTCCCCTGCATCGGCAGGCGGACTCTCAACCACTGCACCACCAGGGAAGCCCTCTGTTACTTTTTTACTTCTATTTTTTTAATTTCCTCTCTGATCCTTATTATTTCCTTCCTTCTGCTGACTTTGGGCTTTGTTTCTTCTTCTTTTTTTTTTTTTTTTTTTAGCCCCTTTAGGTGGTAGGTCAGGTTGTTTGATGTTGTTGTTTTTTGAGTGAGGACTTTACCACTATAAACTTTCCTCTTAGAACTGCTTTTGTTGCATCTCAAAGATTTTGGAATTGTTGCGTTTCTATTTTCATTTGTCTCAAGGTATTTTCTGATTTCCTCTTTGATTTCTTCACTGACCCCTTGCTTTCTTTTTTTTCTTTTTTTAGTAGTGGTTGTTTAGTCTCCATGTGTTTGATCTTTCCCCATTTTTCTTTCTGTAGTTGATTTCTAGTTTCATACCTTTGTGGGCAGACAAAAATGCTTAACATAATGTCTGTCCTCTTACATTTGTTGAGACTTGTTTTGTGGCCTAGCATGTGATCTATCCTGGAAAAAGTTTCATTTGCTCTTGAAAAGAATGTATTCTGCTCTTTTTGTATGGAATATCTTGTAGATATCTATTAAGTCCAACATTTATATTGTGTCATTTAAGATCACTGTTGCCTTACTGATGTTCTGTCTGAATGATCTATTTATGCAGGTGGGATGTTAAAATTCCCTAATATTACTGTACTATTGTCAGCTACTTCCTTTATGTGCCAGTGTTTGCTTTTATATTTAGGTGCTCCTGTATTGGGTGCATAAACGTCAGTGAGTGTAATAACCTCTTCTTGTACTGATCCCTTTATCATTATATAATGGCCATCTTTATCTTTGTTATTGCCTTTGTTTCAAATTCTCTTTTATCTGATATGATATTGATACCCAATCTTTCTTATAGTTTCCATTTGCATGAAATATCTTTTTCTATCTTCTCACTTTTATTCTGTGTGTGTGCTTAGCTCTGAAGTGAGTCTCTTGTAGGCAGGATATACATGTGTCTTTTTTTCCCAGTCAGCCACACTATGTCTTTTGATTTGAGTATTTAGTTCATTGATAGAGTAATTATTGATAAGTATGTACTTATTGCCATTTATTACTTATTTTCTGGTTGTTTTTGTAGTTCTCATCTCTTCCTCTCTTTTTCTTTTTGTTTCTTCCCTTTCATTTGCTGATTTTATTTAGTAGTATACTTGTGTTCCTGTCTTGTGTGTCTGTTGTAGGTTTTTATTTGTGGTTACCATTGGGGTCATATATGTTGGCCTATAGCTGTATCTTCTTGTTTGAAACTGGTAGTCATTTAGTTCAAATGCATTCTAGAAGATCTACATTTTTCTCCCCTCCCCCACATCTTGTGTTCCTGATGTCATATTATACGTCTCCATGGTTATCCTTTTACTGTTTATTGTAGTTATAGTTGCTTGTACAATTTTTGTTTTTTTAAATCTTTGTACTGGCTTTTTAAAGTGGTTGATTCTCAGCTCTTACTATATATTTGCCTTTCCTGGTGGGATTTTACCTTTCCTATTGATTCTTACTTCTTTTCCACTTAGGACCCTTTAACATTTCTTTTAGGGTTGGTTTTGTATTGAGGAACTTTTTTAGTTTTTGTTTGTCTGAGAAGTCATTTATCTCTCCTTTATTCTAAAAGATAATCATATTAGATAGAGTCTCCTTGATTTCAGGTATTCCCTTTCAGCACCTAGAATATATCATACCACCCCCTTCTGGCCTGCAGTTTTTCTGCAGAGAAATAAGCTGATAGCTTTTTGGGAATTCCTTTGTATATGACCCTTTGTTTTTATCTTGCTGCCTTTAGAATTATTTTTCTATCTTTAAATTTGCCATTTTAATTATGATATGTCTTGGCATGGGTCTGTTTAGGTTCATCTTGTTTAAGATCCTCTGTGCCTCCTGTACCTAGATATCTGTTTCCTTCTTCAGGCTTGGGAAGTTTTCAGGCATACTTTTCTCAAATATATTTTAGATTCTCTTCTCTCTCTCTTATCCTTCTGGGACCTCTATAATACAAATGTTGGTATTCTTAATGTTATCTGAGAGATCTCTTATTCTGTTTTCATTTTTTAAAAATTTTTTTAATCTTCTGATTAGGTGATTTCTATTATTCTGTCTTTCACATCACTTATGCATTCTTCTGTATCACTTAGCCTGCTGTTCATTCCTTCTAGTGTGTTTTTTATTCAGGTATTAAGTTTTTCATATCAGATTGGGTGTTTTTTATATTTTCTACTTCATTGCTAAATATTCACTGTGTACATATCTTCTTTTCCCTAATTCAGTTCACATATTTATTACCAGTGCTTTGAATTCTTAATCTGGTAGATTTTTATTTCTGTTTTATTATTTATGTATTAGGGGTTTTCTCTTGCTCTTTAAATTGAGACCAGTTCCTCTGCCTTTTCATTTTGCTTAATTCTTTTTGCCTCTATTGCAGTCTTTAAAGGGTTATTGTGTGTCTGTGTGTATGCAAGTGTCCCTATACAGACTTCTTGTCCCCAGTGCCATTGGTGGGAGAGCTGAATTTGACATGGACACAAGTTATGTCTTTCCTCATGGTGTGCTGACAACTCTCACCTTGGTAGTCAGTGGGGCTGGAGATGGATAGGCTAGACTTCAGCTGGGTGTGAGGCAGGGCTTCCCCTCTGCTCAGTGGCCATCACCACCCTATCAGGAGTGGGTTCTGATTCCAAGTTGCTAGAGCAGTAGCCCTGAGGGTTGGGCCTGAGCTGGCTCTGCTTTTCTTAAGTGTGTGTTTTCTCCTTTCCCTACACTGTGACCCTTGCCTCAGCAAGGCATTGTAGGGGAGGGGGGTTATGCAGAAGCAAGTGGGGCCCATGTGGGCTGTTGGCCTGTGTTGGCTCCAGACAGAGGTCCAAGCTGTCTTCAATGAGGTACCTGTGTAAGTACCTGCAATTGGTTTTCCTCATTCCACTCAGACTCAGCCTCTGGCGCAAGTCCCCTTTGTCTCCTACAGCTGATCACTGCCTCCAGCCTCTGCCACCCCTGCCCTGTTGTGGAGCTAAACTTCAGGGCCGTGGGTACCAGCACGGACTCTCGGCATGTATCAGTGGGTGTGAGCTGTAGTGGAGTGGCTGCTGTAAGAGATCTGGGCTCTTTCTAATGCACTGCTTGATTGATGCCAACGGTGGTTGTCGCCACCCTCCCAGGCTCTTCTTCAGACCAGGTCACCTCTGTGTCCCATGGTCAAGTATTCTTCCTGGTCATGGCTGCCCCATATCCATTTCTGCTCTGTGATGTGGAGGGAGTGAGGCTAGATTGTTTGCTTGGCTTGGGTTGTGGGAAACCTGGCAGCCAATAGAGCAGACCTCTTTCCACCCTGCCTGCGGGCAAACCAGCATCTCTATGCTCCTCCTCAGTAGTGGAGCCCAGGCTTCCTTCAGTCTTCCTGTTAACCCCTGAGGTCCTCCAACCGGTAAAGTGAGCTCGTCTCTCCTGCGTAGGACCCCAGGACTGCAGTGCCCAAGCTATGGCTTTCACCACTCACTCCCCAGGGTGAGTGTCTGCCCACGTATTCTCCCTTTTCCTCTGGGTCCCTTCCTGGGGCACGGGTCCCAACTCGATTGCTTTTCTTGCCTTCCTGCACAGTTGATGACATGTGTATCTTTCTTATAGCCTTGGTTGTACAGGAAAGTCCTTCTGCCAGTTTCCAGTTCGTTTTCAGTGAGAATTGTTCCACATGTAGATATATTTTTGATGTGATTTTGAGGGGAAATTTATCCTCTTACTCTGCCATCTTGATGTATCTACTTCATGTATTTCTATAAGATGTGAGACATCTCACTTTCTGAAATCATGGTTAATGTATAGATCACTACAATGATAACACTATTAGTAAATTAATAGGACTCATCTGTACACATGTGCTCTGAATCTTGTCTCTTATAGATTCTTTGTGAATTATGACTTTTCCTCCTACATGTCCAACTTCTCTGTCTAGTGACATGTTCAAGTCTTTACCTTACTTTAAATAAACTGAGTCATCCTTCAGCCTACATATCTTTTCATATTTTTTATTATCCAAATTTTTAGAAGAGTAATTTCTACCCTTGATTTATCTCCCTTATTTCACTCACTGTTTCACTGATATAACTCTCAGTGAGTCACCAATGACTTTTATATTCTGAACCTTAAGAATTCTTTAGTTCCAGTGTAATCTTCTGCACAATAGTTAACATTGATAACCATTTCTTCTTCTTAAAATACTATTTCTTTGACCTCTGTGGCACTGCCATCATCACGTTTTCTCCTATTTCTGTGATTTCTCCTTCTTAGGTCCCTTGATATTACCATCAGATTCTTTTCTTTTTTCTTTCTAGATGGTCTTCTTCATACCCATGGCAAAAATTCCTCTTTGGGTCAGAATTCTCTGTTGAGTTCCAAACCTTTATACCTACTTTCCTATTGGATACCTCCACCTTTCCCATATTTCACTATCATTTTCCTCTTGTCCACTTGTGACCAAACTGTCCTATCCTTTATGTTACCAATCTCAGTGAGTGACACCATTCTCATTTGTCCAAGAAAATCCAGGAATCAAGTTTTATTCTTCTCTTTCTCTGTTACATCTCCCAAGTTCAATCAGTCACTAAGGGCTGCTTTTCCTATGCCCTTAAACTCACCCAACTCTGTCTACTTCTTTCCAATTGCACTGTTCCAACCCTAGCCTGGGCAGTCATCACCTGATATCTCTTACCCCTTCCCTCTGACTCCTCTACTGATCACTCCAGTCCATTCTTTTACATTCCATTTGAAATAATCTTCCTAAAATGCTAATCTAAACATGCCATTCTCCTATGTAAAAATCTTCCATGACACCTATAACCTGTTTGGATGTAGGATCTTTTACATTTTCTGCTTCCCAGAGTTCTTTTCCCCCTACTTGACTTTCATTGGCTGTGGACTTTGCACAGTTGCCATTCAAATTCCTTTGCTAAACCTCATTGGAAAACACCAGCTTGCAGTTCAAGTCACTGTGATAAATGGCAGAGGGCTAGATCACGTTTCTTCATAGACTGCTTTTCTGTGACATGCTGGGCAAACCTCAAGTTGTACCACATTTAAAATGAGACCAAAAGCATTTGAACTTTGACAAAATATCTCTTAAGAATCCTACCTGCTATCTTTAGTGTGCCATTTATTTTGATTAAATATCCCTTTTGAACCCACAACCTTCTGTTATTCTCTGTGAGACAGCTCTTGACAACATTTTGCTGAATGATAGTAGCATGTGTCACATCAAATTTTTCTTTGCCTTGTTTCCCTTTTCAAACTAAAGCCAGTCTGTTTCTGGAGGTTGCCTGTCCATTGACAGGACATACTAGGACCCTATGATGATCTAAATCCATTCATGTTATGCTTCTCCACGTAGGAATGATACACTCATTTTTACTTGCAGTGAGAATCAACAAAAGATTGTTTTTTGGGGTGTAATCTGATCTTTAAAAGACAAATATGTATGTTTACTTTTCTTCAGATTTGTGTAATTCCAGTTCAGACTGTGTGTTGGCTAACATATCTTTTTTTTTTTTTTTGCGGTACGCGGGTCTCTAACTGTTGTGGCCTCTCCTGTTGCGGAGCACAGGCTCCAGACACGCAGGCTCAGCGGCCATGGCTCACGGGCCCAGCCGCTCCGCGGCATGTGGGATCTTCCCGGACCGGGGTACGAACCCATGTCCCCTGCATTGGCAGGCGGACTGTCAACCACTCTGCCACCAGGGAAGCCCTTATATCTTTTAAGACTGATTTTTTGTTTACTCTGAAAACTCAGGGTTTTAAATCAGTGTTTTAAACACTTCTAGTTACACACCAGTGCAATAGCAAAGCCCAAGGAAACGCTCAAAACAACTCAGCTTTCACTTATTGATTTACAAATTGAGTAGCTGATCTCATAAACAATGCATAGAGCCATAGTCTGAGTCATATCTCTAAGCTTAAAGTTTTGCTTTTAATAGCCTCGTATAGTGATACTGTGTTAGTTATAAATGTTAAAAAATAAAAAGTTTTAGAAGTCATTCCTCCTCACTAAAAAAAGTAGGAAATACAAAAAAAAGGTGAACAAAAATTAAATTTTACATATTCTTTATGTACTAAGAATAAGGTCTGTTAACTTTCTTTAGTGCTGTCCTTCAGTTATACACAATTCTGCTACATATATATTCAATAAGTATGATAAATAGTAGTTGAGTGAATGGAGAAAAGTATATAAATGTAAATAATGGTACTTTTTCATGTCTTAAATTTGTCCCTTAATATGACACTGACAAAAGCACACTGTCCATTATATAAGCAATCATTTCCCTATAGGCAACATTTTTTCTATTATTAGGCATCTAAATAATTCCTTATTATAGATAAAAGTAATTATGAAGTAACTTGGGCATATATCTTATCTGCATTTTAAAATAATGATTTTGTTATCTAATATGTTCGTATATCTTTTAAAAGTTGTTGATAAATATTATCAAATTGCTTTTCAGAATGATTGTATTTAATTTGTACTCCCAGCAAGAATGGCTGAGAATATCTGTTGCACCGTACCTTTATTATATTAAACATTATTATTTTAAAATGTGAATTTCATGGCACAGTCATTTTATATTATTTGAATTAAAATATTTTTTAGTACTCTGGCTAAACAGTTTGCATTTACCAGCACTTTGACTTCTGTGGGTTTTCTATGTGAACCTATTGACAAGATTTTTTTCTAACACTTATTGAACACCAGGCACTATTCTGAGTGTTTTATATGTATTGATTTACTTGATCCTCACAACAACCTTGTGAATAATGGGATATTCCTATAATCCCCATTTTACAGATGAAGGAAATAGATAGCTGGGATGATTTCTGATGTTGTGTAAGAAGATATAATATGATAATTTTGTTATATATTTCTGGAAACTCTTTTTTTATTAATTTTTATTGGAGTATAGTTGCTTTACAATGTTGTGTTAGTTTCTACTGTACAGCAAAGTGAATCAGTTATATGTATACATATATGTATACATATATCTGTATACATATATATGTATATGTATACATATATCCCCTCTTTTTTGGATTTCCTTCCCATTTAGGTCATCATAGAACATTGAGTAGAGTTCCCTGTGCTATACAGTAGGTTCTCATTAGTTATCTATTTTATACATAGTATCAATAGTGTATATATGTCAATCCCAATCTCCTAATTCATCCCACCACCACCCTTGGTATCCATATGTTTGTTCTCTACATCTGTGTCTTTATTTCTGCTTTGCAAATAAGACCATCAATACCATTTTTATAGATTCCACATATATGCATTAATATACGATATTTGTTTTTCTCTTTCTGACTTACTTCACTCTGTTTGACAGTTTCTAGGTTCATCCTCATCTCTGCAAATGACCCAATTTCATTCCTTTTTATGGCTGAGTATGTGAAAACTCTTTACATATTAAAAATATTAGCCAGGGTAAGGAAATGTGTGGCAAATTGTTCCATGTTATACGAATTGTCTTTTGTTAGTTTTACCAATACATTTTATTTTGTAAGTTCAATCATTATACCATCAAGTTCATTAAAAATTTAAGTTCATAGGGTTATTTATTTATATATTATCCCTGTATTTTATTGGGGTTTTATTGTTTTATTTTGTTTCTTTGCTTCTTTTGTTTATTTATAACTCTTATTCATTTGGAAATCATGTGTTATGTTAAATGAGAATCTCACTTTATTTTTCCTCAATAATCAATAAATTCTGTACTGGTTTGTGATACCCAAGAAGTATACTGAGCATATGTACAACTCTGTCTTCAACAAGAAAATTTTTTTTTCTCTTACCATATATGATACATTATGTAGTATCTGGATATATTATGCTTTCTTACACAGTAGCATAAATATGTATCTAACATTTGACATTTATTTGTTGTATTTAAAACTTCTTTATTTGGTGCCACTTATAAGTAATTCTGAAACACAATGGCAATTTATGATCTATATCTTTTATTTACATGATTTATCCTTTAATTAGTTATAGCTGTTTCATGCTTGTTATGTCTTAGATGAGCCAAGTCAACATTTATTTTATGGTCAACATCTAAGTGCATGTAAGAATGCATGGGGCTGTGAAAGTTTTACATGGCAAATAAGATGTCAATAAGGGTAGTATTTTTGCAAATTTCAAGACATTTTAAAATGCCCTCCAATGTTATTTAATAGGATTTATTTGATTAGTGTCTATTTGAAAGTTCTGATTTGTACTGTAATTGTCACTGTTCAAAGAGTACTTCTCAGTGACAGTGTGTATATGATATGCCATTACAGTTCAATTAGGATAGACTGTGATCATATATAATGTTTTTCATGCAATAATAATGAAAAGTACTTCATTTATTGTTTGTCTGCCTCATAATAGATATTGTGCTAGGTTTTTAATATATAAACTTTACATCACTTTTATCAGCTTCATTTTTCATAACTACTGTATTCCTAGATATATTTGTAGATAGAGATATTGAAACTTATAGAGGTTAAATCACGCTTGAAGGTCACACAGCTAATAAGTGCTAGGGCGAACATTTGAACATACATGTCTGAATCTTTATGTTTAATACAATATTTAAATAAACGGTTGGTGTCTTCATAGACTCTCTGATTAGTTTCACCAGTATTTATGAATTACTAAATTACTAAGGTTAAAATTACATGAAGCTAGAAGACATCTCCACATGTAAATATATTTAACTTTGTTTTATTTTTTGCTTTTTCCAACGTATCTAATAAATGCATAGATACCATGAATCCAATGGGAGTTACACATGTAACTTTCAGCAATTTTTCTAAAATGCCCTCCAATTTGCATCACTGCTTTTTTCTCTTCTGGTGACAAAGACTCACCCTTATACACTGTTGGTGAGAATATAAATTGGTGTAGCCACTATGAAAAAGAATATGGAGATTCCTTAAAATATATATATATAGTTACTATATGATTTGGCAATCAAACTCTTGGGTATATATCCAGAAAATACAAAACGTCTAATTTGAAAAATAATACATGCACCCCAATGTTCATAGAAGCACTATTTATAATAGCAAAGATATTGAAACAGCCAAAGGGCCCATCAACAGCCAATTGGCTTAAGAATATGTGATATATATATATATATGATATATATATATATATTTCAACTATAAAAGAGATCAAAATATTGCCCATTTCAGCAACATGGATGGACTTAGAGAATATTATACTTAGTGAAGTAAGACAAAGACAAATACTTTATCACTTATATGTAGAATCTAAAAAATAATACAAGTGAATCTGTGTACAAAACAGAAACAGACTCACAGACTTAAAAAACAAACTTATGATTACCAAAGAGGAGAGAGAGAGGTGGAGGAACAAATAAGGAGTATGGGATTAACAGATACAAACTACTATATATAAAATAGATAAGCACCAAGGATTTACTCTATAGCATAAGAAATTATGTTTAATATGTTATAATAACCTATAATGGAAAATAATCTGAAAAAAATATATATATATAACTAGAAAAAAAACAGAGTCATAGAGACTGTATCCATTTGTAATAACCTTACTATTATGTGGTGATGTTTAGGGTGTCATTAATTTTATTGCAAACTTTAAGAGTATTTTTATTCTCCCTAGGGGTCTTGATATGGGTTTATAGCAGAAATTCTTTTTAGTGCAGAGTAGAAAAATTCTAGAAAAAGTAACATAACTTTCAATCAAATTGAATGTCTTTTAAAACATAAGCACTATCATATAATTAGTATTTCAGAGTTCACAGCTATTCTTTTCTCCCACATTGTTTTTCACTGACCATATAATGCCTTATACAATAATAAATATGATGAAATCAAATTTTGTGTATATATAACATTTCTTTTAAAATACACAATACCAAAGTTAAACAGGAAAAGATTAAATCACAACCTCATTAAACCTAGAGCGTGAGACACAAAGCAAATTTTTTTTTAAAAAAGCAGAAAGGCAAATAAATGAAATAGAAAATAGAAAAATAAGAGAAAAAAATCACTAAAACTGAGTTTTTTTAAAAAGATACACAAATTTAATAAAGCTTGAGCTAGACTAAGAAACAAAGATAAGACTTAAAATCAGAAATGAAAGAAGAGACATTAGAACTGACAACACAGAAATAAAAGGGATTATAAGAGATTTTATGCCAACAAATTGGATAACCCAGAACAAATGGATAAATTCCTAGAAATGTACAACAGGCCAAAATTAAATCATGAAGAAAGACAGCACCTAAACAGATCCATAACTAGTATGGAGATTGTATCAGTATCTAAAATTTTTCCCATAAATAAAGAAAACCCCAGGACCAGATGGCATCACTATTGAATTCTACAAAACATTCAAAGAAGAGTCCTTTGAATCAAGTCAGTTCTTCTCAAACTCTTTCAAAAAAGTCATACTAGTCTAAGTGAGAGTTACATATAAAATAGTAGTTTCTAAAGTAGCTGATTACCAAGATCATTTGAGAGTCTTTTAAAAGACAGAGATTATGAAATCTCTTCCCCAGAAGTTATGATTCAAGTCAAGGCCTTGATGTCAGTATTTTAAATATCTGACTCCGACACAGAGTTTGGTTTTCGTTGACGTGATCACCTCTTAAGAACTGTTGTCTCTTGCTAGGGGAATGGTGGTCAGGTGCTGACCATATGTGATACTTCAGGTCTTCTTCCTTCATCTTTCATCTTGTGATCTTCACAACCTTTCCCCATCTTCAAGCTCTATTGAGATATATCTGGATTTACCTAAGAAGAGTCTTTCTGAAAATCTTCCTCCAAAATCACTACTGGGTTTAGGGATGGCTTCCTAGGGTACTTCTTAGATCTTTTTGTTGTCTATCATAGGAATTGACCCTGTTTCTCTAATCCATTGCTGTAGGAAAACTACAGCTCTTTCTTTTCATAACTATCTTTCTCTTGCAGTCTAAAGCCAAATAATATAGAATCTTCTCCTTCCCATACAGTAACTAAATAGTAATGAACACAGTTTTGAGTTTATTGTCTGTTTCCTTTTTAAGGGTTTTCACTAATAATAACAAGTAGAAAGCAAAGAATGAAACAGAGTTCACCAACATTTTAAGGTCAGCTATCCAAGTCGTCTTTGAAGTGTAACCGCTAAAACAATCTTCATTCCTCCCCTTTAACTTCAGGGGAGTTAGAGACAGCCAGTCAAGCCTTCTAGCTAATATTTTGTACTTTAGATTAATGTGTCACTACTCTTTAACCTCTTAGATCCCCTTTTTTGTACTCATCTTTGATTTTACCATAATGCACATAGGTGGGGGCAAGCAAATATGGCTCTGTGGGCCCTTGGCTTGAACCAGGGAAGAAAGACAATTTATCTTAGCAAAAAACTAGAAGAATGATACAGGTGAACTTATTTGCAAAACAGAATAGAGACACAGACGTAGAGAAAGGAAGTATGGATACCAGGGTGGAAGGGGAGCTGGGATGAAGTGGGAGAGTGGGATTGACATATATACACTACTATGTATAAAACAGATGACTAATGAGAACCTACTGTATAGCACAGGGAACTCTGCTCAGTGCTCTCTCGTGACTTAAATGGGAAGGTAATCAAAAAAAGAGGGGATATATGTATACATATAGCTGATTCACTTTTCTGTACAGCAGAAACTAACACAACATTGTAAAGCAAATATACTCCAATACAAATTAATTTAAAAAACAAAACAAAACAAAAAAACCCCCACCAAAATGGAAATCTTAGCATCCTTGTTCTTATGTGGTGCCAGAATCATTTTGGGTGATCTCAGGTTAAGTGGGTAATCACTTCCAAGCTATCATGGTTCTCACATAGTGGAGGGATTTCACTTAATGCACTTTTAGAGTTAACTTAATTCACAATACAGGATTTTTTTGAGGTGATTCCTAGATAATAATTTCCTCTTTCCTACATTTTCTGGTAATCAATGTCAAGCCTCACATTCTCTATTGATGTTTGATTTTTTGTTAGGGATAAGTAGGAGGCTTGAATAGGAAATATTAGAAACTACTCACATAAACATAGTGCTTTACATAAATAGAAAATTTCAAGGTAGGCTGGTTGATTATGTTTGTCATGTGTTAAAATAATTATCGCATGTAAATAAAGCAACCAGTTTAAAATACTTATCCTCAAAGATCCTCTTCCTTCCTTCAGTTTTTTTCTCTCTCTCAGTTCTTTTGAGTTTTGAGGGTTCTTATTTTGGGAAGGAATTAAAGGAGAGTTCTGGGAAGGTGCTGTAGAGAAAATGTCTGCACAACGATGTGGCTACCAGTTATGAAAATTTGACATCTCCAAATGAAATGCTTCATAATATGCAGAATATAAAAGTATTTCCAAAGGAGCTTGTGATTTATCAACGTAGGATATTTTCCAAGTTATATAAGTTTTAAAAAGTCATTTACAATGGAAACATCTTGTCATTCTTTACATTTTATTTTAGTACATCTTAAATACTGTGATTTATGATATACAATGTATTTCTATAAGATAATGATGTTTATACAATACATATGAGTTCCTGTTTTAATTGTCTGGCACAGGATTCATGTGTACGTACAGTAATTTTTTATGCTGTGCGGAATTAGAGAAGTCTCATCCTTCGAAAACTGGTGTGCTTGCTGATGCCTCTCACCTGTGTGCCCCATAGGCACTCTCTAAACACCAGAAGAGTGATTACGTGTACAGCAACTTCCTCTGAGCTGTCCGTTTTGTTTTGTTTTAGATCTCAGGCTGAGGAACCTGTTGTTGCTTACACCAAGGTGCCATTACCTCCGCAATGACTCAGCAACCCTGCACAGCATGAGGTACTGTGACATTTTTTTTTATTCTGCTCATGTTGGGATGTAAGAATGTTTTTCTGTAGAGAGATTGCATTATTCCAGACCAAGCCCTCAAGTGCTTTTGAAATGATACCATTGTTGATACTTGGGAGAAGTAAAAGGACAGCCACAAGGTGCAGTCCCCCAGAGAACGTCTTGTTGCCCCACATGTTCCTCTTTTAGGTGAATGTATTTATGACTTTCCTTTAAGAGCAGGATTCAGGAAGGTCATCAGTGGTCTAATATGTCAGGATTAGAAGTGTTGTCCAATCATTTGATTCTGAGAATTAAGCAAATATGATGGTGATTGACTTTTTCAAGAAATTAAGCATGATGTCATTGGGTAGAACTGGGCCACAGAACCATAAAGAAGAGAGAATGGCCCACTTGTTCTGTACACTTTAATTTAGTTCTTGGAGTTGATACTTTTTTCTGCCTGTCTTGCTTGTCAGTTTATTAAAGTAGGCATTGGCTTCGTTAATTCAGTTTGTTTCCTCAATATTTATTAGTGCCTTGTTTTGTTCTCCTAAGGTGGCAAATATCTTGTTGCAGTTTTTATATGTCTCATCAATAAAAAGTACTTGGGGATGTAAATTGGCTTTGGCTGGGAGTTGCCTCATCAGTAAAAAATTGTTTTTGGACACAGATATGGCTTGGCTGTGATTTGGCTCCAGTATGAATTTTGCATTATTTTAGAAAATTGTTGTTCTACCATGAGATACTACAGTTATAAAACTATCAATAAAAGGTTCAATTCTATTCAATTAAATTAAATATATGATTGGCAATTAATACGTGCCCAACTTGCATAAAATTTCAAATTTAGTATATGTGTAAAAGGCATGAATTACTTTGGAAAAACCAAATATATGGTTGGTATGCTTAAGGTTATATATGCTTAATGATTAGAGGACTACATAATAGAGAGTAGTGTTAGTTATCAAAACTATCAAACCAACATGTTTATTGATTCTAATTTTTGCTTACTTTCTGAGACTTGAGTTGTGATGTCTATTTGTTGTATATGCTTAATGCCGAACATCTTCCTTTTCATCCCTGTTCTTAACCACTGACCAGCTGTTTTAAAACTTATGGCTAGTTTTCTAACTGGTTGGTGTCTTGTAATATGCTGGTGATAATGACAATAAATTCTATGGAATGGAAGCTGAAATAGTGAAAACTACATAATTATTAGGCAGAGAATATTGAAGGAGGGTTTGCAGAAGAACCCTGGGCATGAGATACAAAGGCTACAAAGACGGTTGTGACAGGGCAGATAAGTCAGAAGCTACTCCAGGCAGGAATAGGAGCAAGAACAAAAGCCTTCAGTGTTGGATGAGCTTGATATGATTGGAAGGTGTAGAGATGGATTACCTGCAATAGAAGGTGACTCCCTAGGAGTCATGGAGACAATTCATAGGCAAAGAAAGTCCTGATAATAGAATATGGGCTTGGGCTTTGGGGATTGGGTGTTGGAAAAGTTTGATAGGTTATGAGAAGCCTCTGTACAGACTCTGAACAGGAAAGCAGCACTATGAATCAGTTTTTCTACCTCTGTTGGTCACTTGGAAATCAGGAGGAAGTTTCTGGGAGAGGTATCTGGATACAAGAAAAAGCAAGAGAAGATATATTAGGGTTCATATACACATCTGGGAGAAGAATGAGCATCAGGCAAGATGGACAAAGCTGTAAGGTCTATCTCAGATCAGACAGCTTTTGAACAGTGGGCACGTGTGGCATAAACCCTTGGTAGAGAACACTGTAAATATTGAAGTAAAGGGGCAAGTACATGAAAATGATACTGGGCTGAACATTCCGATAAATATAGCTGATAGATGTATGCAAAATGAAAAAGAAAAGTAATAAAGGAGCAAACAGGAAGAACAAGATGTTATTTTAGTTCAGACATGAACATAAAGGAAGGACAACATCCTTGAAGACAAACATTGTAACTTATTCCTTTTATAAAATCACAAATAATGCTTTGAACCTGACATCACTCTATATGTACTTGTTAAATGATGAATAAATGAGTGAAAGAAGCCTTATCATTAGCAGCTGATTAAAGTAGAATTGAAACAAAAGTGGCTCCCAGGTTTTGAGATGGAATGACTAAAGGATGGGATGCATTTGAAGTGGAGTGGTGTAGTAGGGAGAATAATGGGCCTCAGAGATGTTTATATACTTGTTCTGCATCCTGTGAATATGTTAGGTTATATGGCAAAGGGGAATTAAGGTTGCAGATGGAATTTAGGTTGCTAATCAGCTGCCCTTAAAATAGGGAGATTATTTCGGATAATCTAGGTTGGCCCAGTGTACTCATAAGTGTCCTTAAAATGTGGAAGAGAGAAGCAGAAGTTTCCATGTCAGAGTGATGCCATGTAAGACAGACTTGGCTGGCCATTGCTGGCTTTGAAAATGAAAAGAAGCTACAAGCCAAGGAATGTGGGCAGTTTCTAGAATCTGGAAAAAGCGAAGAAATAAATTCTACTCTAAAGCCTCCAGAAGTAAACCAGCCCTACTGATATGTTGATTTTAGCCCAGTGAGACCCATTTCAGACTTCTGACCTCTAGAATTGTAAGAGAATACACTACGCTTAATATGTTACGGTAACAATGGGAAATTAATGTAAGTTGTCAGGGGAAAATGTGTCAGGATTTAGTAGTGGGGAAAGCACTAGTTTTGACATTTGGAATAATGACTCTGTGATTATCTAGCTGGAGAGTCTTGGGGAAATTGCTTATATTCTTTGGGTATGAGTTTCCTTGTTAATTATTACCTTGACATCCAACAAAACTTGTTCTTGATTGTATTGCTGCCTCTCTGACTGGTCTTTCTCTGAGTTCTCCTTTCTATCTCTTGACTACTCTTAAACTGCTCATGGTCTCCAGTATTTGGACTTCCTCTTTTCCAATTTCCTTTTTAATAATTTGATTCTTATACTCCAGTAGCTCCAATTGTTACATATTTTCCCAAACGAGAAGCCCATTTATCTACTCAACACCCAATCTTCTTTTTTTTCAAAAGACTTCCATATTTCCAAATGGCTCCATTAGAAGTTCAACTTGTCTGTAAAAAAATGTACCATGTTTTCTTTTCCCCCAAATTCCTTTTAAACATTTCATTTCCATTTAAGCAAATGCCTTTTAAGCATCTAAAACATCAATGCTTTAATCTTTTTGGAGAGTTAAATTGCATACTTTTATTTCTCATAATCCTCATTGAAAAGAAGAAGGCTAGAAAGGAAATTAACATTTATTGAACACAATATATGTCAGATATTGAAATAGATCTTATACTTGAAATGGGGATTTTTAAAAAATGTTAAACTGATTTACCAAGCTTCACTGTGCTTTTCCAAGCATTTAAACCAACTCATTCATCACTTCTGGAGGATAGAAGATGCCATATAGAACAGGGATTGGCAAACTTTATCTGTAGAAGACCCATTAAGCTTTTTGAGCCAAATATCATCTTTGTCTCATATTCTTCTTTGGCTTTTGGTTTCTTTGATCATTCATTTTTTAGCAACATCTTTTATTTATTTATTTTTTAATTTTATGGAAGTATAGTTGATTTACACTGTTGTGTTAATTTCTGCTATACAGCAAAGTGATTGAGTTATACATATATATTATTTTACATATTATTTTCCATTATGCTTTATCACAGGATATTGAATATAACTCCCTGTGCTATACAGTAGGACCTTGTTAATCTATCCTATATATAATAGCTTTAGCAACATCTTGTAAATGTAAAATCTATTCTTAGCTCATGGACCATTCAAAAACAGACTCACTTTGGCCCAGGGAGTGGATTTGGCTTGCATACTGTAGTTAGCCAACTACAATAAATAGGGCAATGCTGAGTTTTATCATAGTGAGAAAATATCCTTGCAACCCAGATTTAGTTGAGACATAAAAGCATTTTTTCCCCTTCTAATTCCATTTCATGTATCAAGAACTAGTTCTGGGGAAACTGGATTATTTTTACTATTACCTATAGCACAGAAGAAACGATTTAAGGGATATTCCTCAAAGACAAGATAGAGAAGTAGAAAGACCTTCTGGAGCTGAGAGGTGAAGCCAAAGAAAAAGAAAGTGGGAGAAATGCAAGTGGTTGGACATTAGTACTCTTGCATTTTTTCGAACTCCTAAGTCAAATCACAAGGGTAGGGGTAACAAATATCTAGTAAGGTTTGGAGGGGAAGATTCCAGAAGACAGGGAGTTGTTATGTTCTCCCAATGTATAGACCAAGAAAATTATAGCTCATTAAAGAGATACCTTATCCCAAATTGTTTAAATGTTGTAGAGCAACTTTGGTAGAAGGTGGTGGTCGACATGGCCAGAGTATCTCTTCTGACATACTTAGTTGCTGATGGCTTGTAGGAGATTTACAAGTATCATAATGCCCTGGAAGCAAGAAGCTACGGTACTGAAATGAATGGTGGGTAAGAAGAAGCCTGGTGTTTAAGACAAGGCAGTTTCAAAGCTTCATAATAGTGGAATCTGTAAGGGACTACAAACTTCAAAAGCATATACAATTTTGATGACCAGATAGACAAATTTAGCAGTAGAGTATCCAGGGACAAGACCAGAGTGACTGTCTCCCAGTGAATATCAGTAGAACAGTGTGGTGGACATTACTACTTCTCAAGATTCAGTCAAGCAGTAATGGAATACAAATGGCCAAAATTTTCTGATACTCCTCCCATCATACAGTGGGGATTATACCACCATCCCCTCGAATCAGGTCAGGTTCTGTGAATGCTCTGACCAACATAATGTGATGGAAATAACATTGTGCCAGTTTTCATACCTAGGCCTTCAGGGGCAGGCACATTTTTCTTCCTATCTCTTGAAACACTTGCTCTTGGGACACACCCTCTGGGAATCTCCAAACTCATTGTTTTGAGAAGCCCAAACCACAGGAGGAAGCTTCATGCAGGCATTCAGGTCAACAGCCTCAGCTGAGCTGCCAGTCACATCCAGTGATATGAGAGAGCCAGGTTAGATGCCTAACCCAACTGGTACCTTAGAGATATCTGTAACCTCAGCTGATTTCAGATTGCTTCTGTATAAGAAATCTCAAGTGATAACCCTCCAACAGAGCCCAGTTAGTCACAGGGCCATGAGAGACAGTACAACAACACAATAGTTAATTGAAAGACAGGCAAAGAACACTTCATCACTACATGGAGAAGAGCTCTCCAGGTGAATCTCCCAACCCAGGAGTGGATTTGTTATGAGTGAGAAGTAGCCTTTCATAAATGAAGCCACTTAGATTTCATGGTTAATTTTTACCACAGCTAAACATATGGTTTCTCAAAAAAAAAATGTGGGTTTTGGAGCTCAGCAGTTATCAAAATATGGTCTGCAGAACTGGGAATCCTTGAGACCCTTTTAGGCAATCTACAAGGTCAGACGGTTTTTATATAATTCTAAGATATATTTTGATGTTTGCATCATGGTGCAAAAGCAATAAAGGTCAAAACTTCTGGTGCATTAACATAAATCCGGATGGTGGCACCAAACCTAAACTCCATGAATATTTTGTTTTACATGACAAAAGGGACTTTGAAAGTATAATTAAAGTTATTGGCCTTAATATAGGGAGATTATCCTGGATCTTCCCGGTGGGGTCAATCTAATTACACAAGCCTTTCAAGCAGGGACATTTTTCTACCAGGAAGCAAAAGAAATGTGGCAGAAGAGGAGGTCAGAGAGATTCAGAGTATGAGTATGTAACATGCCATTTCATGTTTGAAGATGGAAAGAGCAGCATGGCTGGCAATGCAGGAAGCTCCTTCCTGTCTGACAGGACTATAAGGAACCAGGGATCATAGCCTATAAGCACAGGGAACTAAGTTCTGCCAACATCTTGACCTGAATGACCCTGGCAGCAGATTCTCCCCCAGAGCCTCCAGATAAAAGACCAGGCTTGCCAGGGCCTTGATTTTACACTTGTGAGACCCAGAGCTAAGAACCAGCTAAGTCCAAGTGGACTTCTGAACAACAAACCTGTGAGGTCATAAACTAGTGGTAATTTATTATGACAACAATAGAAAACTAATACATTTGAAAAACTTCTGTTACCTTAAGCTTGATAGACATTTCTCATGAGATCAGTGGTGATATTAATAAATGTTTTGGGACTTTGTAGAATGAAATGTGTCAACCATATGAAAGATCTGCATAACTATTCAACCGGTATTTTCCAAGAGATGTTACAAAATCATGCATGAGTGGAAGAGCTATTCAAAGTGCGAGGTAAACCTGAGTATAAAAAGAGCACAAATAATTCATTGATATGATTTCAGATTACTTAGGTACTACTTACTTTTAAGATGCTTTCACTTGTTGAGTTGGATTTTGTTGTAGTTTCAAAGAATATCCACAGTTATATGAAAAGGCTGTTAGAATACTCCTTTCTTTTCTAATAAATATGTGTATGAGGCAGGATTTTCTTCAAATATTTCAACTAAACATATCTCAGCAGATTGATTGAAGTATTTATGAAAATCCAAGTATCTTCTATTAAGTCAGATAGCCAGACATTAGATTTGTAAAATGTAAAGAAATGCCATCCTTAACACAGATTTTTTTTGAAAATTTTATTTTTTATAAGAATATTATTTGTGGGCTTCCCTGGTGGCGCAGTGGTTGAGAGTCTGCCTGCTAATGCAGGGGACACGGGTTCGAGCCCTGGGCTGGGAGGATCCCACATGCCGCGGAGCAACTAGGCCCGTGAGCCACAACTACTGAGCCTGCGCGTCTGGAGCCTGTGCTCCGCAACAAGAGAGGCCGCGATAGTGAGAGGCCCGCGCACTGCGATGAAGAGTGGCCCCCGCTTGCCACAACTAGAGAAAGCCCTCGCACAGAAACGAAGACCCAACACAGCAAAAATTAATTAATTAATTAATTAATAAAAAATAAATAAAATAAAATAAAATAAAAAATTAAAAAAAAAGAATATTATTTGTGTTAATATATAATGAATTTTTATTATTTTAAAATTAATGTGCATTTAACATTTTTCTGTTTTGATTACTAACGTGGTAAATAGAAAGAGATGACCTACATAAACATATAAATAATGCACCCCAGATAAACAAAAACTTTTAGGGTTTCTTTTTTTTTAATTGAAGTATAATTGATATACAATATTATATGTTACAGGTGTACAATATAGTGATCACAATTTTTAAAGGTTACACTCCATTTATAGTTATCATAAAATATTGGCTGTATTCCCTGTGTTGTACAATACACCCTTGTAGCTTATCTTATGCATAATAGTTTTTACCTCTTAATCGCCTACCCCTACATTGCCCCTCCTCCCCATCCCTCTCCCCTCTGGTAACCACTAATTTGTTCTCTATAGCTGTAGGTCTGTTTCCTTTTTTGTTATGTTGACTAGTTTGGGTTTCTTAATAGTTTTAATGTGAAAGGGATCCTGAGATCAAGACATTAGAGAAACAATGCCTTCATCAATCCCCACAAATAAGGATTGCACAAGAACCAGAGAGCCTTCATCCTGGGTCTTTAAGAGGAGATGAGCTCTCTCTTCTTCTGTCTGTACCTGAAGCATTTTGAAAAAGAGGAAAGAGAGGAAAGATGCTTTGAGAAGGTGAAGCAGTCTTGGTTTTGAATTTGAGCTTTGAACTGACCGAAAAAGTAAGCCTGAAAGAGTCTGTTTTAACCAGAAGAAACCAAGTTGTTTTCCATCAGCCAGGTTAAGTTTACCTAGCTTGCACCATCACCCCTTTGGTTATCAGCAAGAACAGAATCTAGAACATAATAAAATGAATTTTAAATTGTACTTTACCTCCATTTTATAAATGATAAAATTGAGAGAAAGTATTAATGGCACTTATTTCATAAATAGTTCCACATTGCCTTCTGAGCGGTGTATAGATCCCTGTGTGGACACTGCCTAGTGTGGCCAGTTTCTTGGCAGTGTTATCTGCCACCAGAATTTTACATCCTGTGTGCTTTAGGGAAATCTGGTGATTTTATGCTTCCTGAATACAACAGCCTTCTTTCCTCCCAAGCCCTGTGCATTTCTTTTCTGTCTTTAGAATGTCCTTTTCCTTCTTATACACCTGGGGATCTTAAATTTTAAAAAGACAATTCTTATGTGAAGCCTACTTTGATTAACTCCCTTAAGGTCTCTACCAACCATGATTAATTCCTTCCTTCTCTGTCTCCCGTAATATTTCACACTTATCCTAAATAGAACTATAAAATGTTTAGTGGAGTTTTTTAAGGGGTGAAAAATGTGTAGCATGCTATTTTCCTGACAAGTTGTAGAATTCTACTTTTCCACTTTTGACTTTCTATTGTACTTTTACTTTTTCTCTGTTCATCCCATCTGGCTACTCCATTCATGTTGGCAGAACTTTTTTTTTTTTTTTTTTTTTTTTTTTTTTGCGTTACGCGGGCCTCTCACTGTTGTGGCCTCTCTCGTTGTGGAGCACAGGCTCCAGACGCGCAGGCTCAGCGGCCATGGCTCACGGGCCCAGCCGCTCCGCGGCATGTGGGATCTTCCCGGACCGGGGCACGAACCCATGTCCCCTTTGTTGGCAGGCGGACTCTCAACCACTGCACCACCAGGGAAGCCTGGCAGCAGAACTTTTAGTCCACCCGAATATGTCAGTTGAGATGCAGTTGTGCAGGAAGCAGAAGACTTACTGTGAAACTTTGGGCAGGGGGACTGTTTATTTGTTGATCATGCCCACTGCATTATAAACCCTTGGAAGACAGGATTCTATCTTTGTGTTCCCAGCATAGTTCTTGGCACATTTAGATGCAATGCTGAGTAAATATGTGGCTGATGAGTGCCTGAGTGATAAAATGTTTGAACTGGATAATCTCATTCTTTTGAAAAGTCCTTCCGATTCTTTAGCTCTTTTTCTCTGAACTGCCTTTCTCATTTTCTCCATTGATTTTTCTTTTTATTTCCAATTTTGTTTTATTTTCCTTTGTCTTTTTTGGTATCTAGACTTCTTTCATTTTCTCTGATTTTTTTTCCTACATTTTAACACAAATAAATACACAGACTTCTAATATAAAATGCCTTCAGTTAGCAGCTTTCCATGTAGACCTTCCTATCTCTTATTTTCCCACCAATGTATGCTTGGAGATAAAGAGGAAATTTCACGTCACTATCTTAAGTAAAGATGAACAAAGTGCCTCTTGCCATTATAGTGAAGGTATATTTTAATTGAAAGAAATTATCAGTGACCCATTCATGGCTTAAATGATTTTATATTGATGATGAAGAGAATCATGACAACCATAACCAAACACAGCCACCAAATATACACTATAACTATAAACACTTAGCAGCATATAATATTTGCTAAGCCTTTAGGAAACCAGGAATACGGTTATTGCATTTACCATCTGGGTCCAATAAACCTTTTTTTGTAATTATCTGTTATTTTATGAAAAATTTACAGAAGTAAGAATAAAGAGATAATAAAAATAATTAGAATTGTTAATAATCTAAACATAGCAACATTTTTTGTATCAAGAGAACTGTGGTGTACAAAGAGATAAAAGGTGAAAGAATACTGTCACATATACTTTTAGGAAAATAGGATCAACTGGGTTCTTGCTGTGAAATATTACGTGCATGCTTAGGTCCAGGTCCTTGCTTTATGACTAACTAGTGGGGAATATATTTTTTCTTTATGTTCTTAGAAAGACATTGTCCACTTAGAAGTTCTTAAGTTTTAAGAAAATTCATCTCAGATTTCACTTATATAAACAATTTCATTCTCATTATTAAAGCCTAGAGTACTACTCTTTGAGTTGTGAAACATCTCCCTTTGTCAATTTTCTTCCTTTGGTATTTTGGGTGGAAATTCAAAAATTCTGAATTCTCATTTGTGTTCAATAAAAATAAAATACAAAGGGTATCTTCAGTCTTCTTTTATACCTTCCTGAAAGATGGTATAAAAGTTTTGACAAGTGAGAAAATTGAGAAGAACATTATATTACCCTTTGGGCTATTCCATCATGTGTTCTATATTCCTGTTTTAGTTATTTTAAACATCAGTGGTGATAAGTGATGCGTAGTGAAGATTAATGGTAAAATAATCTCTAGAATGATGAATAATAAAATATATCACATTATAGAAAAATTAAACACTAAAGTTCCACAATGTAGCATATATATACAGAGCTCAATGGATTGATATGATAATGGCAAGACTGAGTATGTTTCTTATGTTTTTGCAAAATGAGTAAAATTTCTCTCTGATACTGGGAAAACCTTAAACAAGAATAAAAGTTATGGGCTTCCCTGGTGGTGCAGTGGTTGAGAGTCCGCCTGCTGATGCAGGGGACACGGGTTCGTGCCCTGGTCCGGGAGGATCCCACATGCCGTGGAGCGGCTGGGCCCATGAGCCATGGCCACTGAGCCTGCACGTCCAGAGCCTGTGCTCCACAATGGGAGAGGCCACAACAGTGAGAGGCCTGTGTACCACCGAAAAAAAAAAAAGAGAATAAAAGTTATTAAATATTAATTCTCACAAATATTTAGAACTGCTCAAAAAACTCAAAAACAAAAGTTGATCTGATGGATACTGATCATACACTGACGATTAACGTGTGCCAGCATAGTAGCAGCATTGAGGAGACATTATTCATCTTTGTCCTTCATTTTTCCTGTTCTATTCAGAATAACTAATCAAGGCAGGAAGTTGAGCATGTTGGAAAGGGGCGGAGCACAGAGGCTGCTAGAAGCACATGTTATCACACAGATTATAGGATCATAGAGCCTATAAATGAGGCGCTATAGGCAGATTGGAGCCTGGATGAACTTTAGTAGTAATGTGAGCTCCAGATGTCTCTTCATTTCTCATCCTGTTCTCAGTGATCACAACCACAGGAGAGAATTCATACTGAAAATTGAACATTAAGCTGGGAACCTTGCATATAAGCCTGTTCTACTTCTCAACTCTAAGTGAAGCTTTTAACCAGAATAATAATATAGATCTAAAGTCTAAGTATAGATCTAAGGTCCACTTCCCTGTGGGCAAACATTGGATCAAGAGAGAATTTCTCATTCAAATAACAGAAAGAATTTTAAATTAAAAAAACGAACAAACAAAAACAAACTAACCAGCATGGAACCTGCAAATAAATATTATAACACAAGAGATATGGAATATAATCCTAAACTGATTTTCAGTATAATGCATGATGATAAGGCCTCTACTCAGCAGAAGCAAAAAATTTTTTAAAAGTGATTGTGCAAAATAAAGAAAAATTGCAAGGAGAATTTAAATTGTAGTATAAATAAACTCCTTATCATAGTGGCTAAAGAAGGGATCTGATATTGCAGACAATGAATCCAGGATGTAGATTTCTATTTAAAATAGAAATAAAAGACACATAACTAAGAAAGTAGATGAAAATGTGAAGTGCAGATAATGGCATCCCATCAAAGACTTTTCTTAAAAAGTTCAGAAAAAGTACAATGAGGAAAAAATTCAAATCAATGGTGTTCACTATAAGAGAAACTACTATATACCTAGTTCCTAGATCATGACTGGATTCCTAGTCACTCGATTAATATTTCCTAATGGATGAATCAAGGAAAGATTAATTGCTGATAACTAAGTGTTGTCAAATGATAGTCTATAACCAAATAGGACTGGCAGATATATTTTATTTGGCCCATACAATGTCACTCATAAAAAAAAAGTTAATCTAACATTTAGATTGTGTGATTTCATATCTTCTCTTGAAAAATTAGACTGGGCATACTTAGTCTCCATTTCCAAATGGCAACTATTTCTTAAGTTTGAGTGGCAGCTGCTCCCTTTAGGTGGGGCCTGCATTTTCTCTTAGGATCCACTTCATTGTTTACTTATCTAGACACTGGAGTTATTGGAGTTTATGACCCCTGCTATACAACAAAGAAAAAGAATCAGTAAGAGCACATTAAAATGGCTTATAGGGCTTCCCTGGTGGCGCAGTGGTTGAGAGTCCACCTGCCGATGCAGGGGACACGGGTTCGTGCCCCAGTCCGGGAAGATCCCACATGCCGCGGAGCGGCTGGGCCCATGAGCCATGGCTGCTGAGCCTGCGTGTCCGGAGCCTGTGCTCTGCAACGGGAGAGGCCACAACAGTGAGAGGCCTGCGTACCTCAAAAAAAAAAAAAAAAAAAAAAAAGACTTATAACAATGCAAGTATATCTGAAGAGAGGTCAATGAGTCTAGACACATTCTGGCAAAGCAATTAATTACAAAGATCAAAAAAATGTTTTGCAAGCATCTGTGCTAAAAATATGGTTTCCCTAACAAATAAGTCAGAATGAATTTAGAATTTTACTCTTTAGCAACAAATATGACACAACATTGGAGAAATAACTACAAAGTTTCAAGAGAAAATTTTACAATTTGTAAAGTTTATACTGAAATTATTTTTCTGAATGCAACATTTTGTAAGGAGAAGAAAGCATTAAACACACATTACCAACATGTTCTTGAAAAAAATATATATATATATACATATATTCTACAGTCAGGTAAAGCTCAAGAATAGTGAATGTTTTGTGTAGTAGGATGGAGATGAGCTCTGAAGCTATTTAAACATAGAATTGCCCAAATAATTATTGTATGTATGGCCATGACAAAAAATAGTAGTCAAAGTAATTTCAAAAACAGGAAATAACAACAAAAACACATATGCCAAACTCCAAGCCCCATACTAACAAAGGTTAAAAAATAGACATGTCATCAAAGGGCAGTGAAAACATGCTGAGTTATATATAAAAAGAAGAGATTCAACAGATACAAATTAGTTCATGACTTTGATAATCGGGTAAATTCAGGTTAAAGGATGCTTTTGGAAATTTTAAAGCTGAATAGTATATACAAAACAGTAAGTGAACAAAACAACACATAACAATATAACAGTGATGACCTTGCCATACCCAAATGGGAACATAAAATTCACCAGAAGAGAAATATAACCATCTATAACCACAAAGCATCTACTGCAATCATGACAACAGTTACCATTTATTGAGTTCAAGATTTATTGTTGGATGCTGCAAATTGGGTACCTACTTTGTACTAATTGGTCCACTTCTATTGGCTAACCCACTGAATTCACAACAGAGTCATACTGATGTAGATGTTATTACTCACACCTTTAAAATGAAGAAACAGAATTTGGGCAATCTGAAACAATCCATCCATCTAGTACTGGATAACATGAGAATTCAATCCCCAGAAACATCAGCCTACTTGTCCCACTAAGTGACAATCTAATTCACTAGGGATGACTAGTAAGCAAACTCAGACTAACTGCAGGCAGCGACAAATAGAGGACTTCAAACTGAGGCAGTAAATGTTTTCAAGTGACATTTCCAAAAGATTTTTGAAATTGCTTTTGTAAGAAAAAAAAAATAGAATTTTGTTAGAATCGTTTATACATATTTTAAAGTCTAGTATTTTTCTTTTTAAAAACATTTCAGTAAGTGTGTGTTTGGGGAGTGGGGACTATAATCACTTCAGTGCTTAGGACATGAAAAAAATGTTTACCTCGATCAGTGTGCCCCGAGTTGTGGTCTGCACATCATTTATGTTCTAATCTCTAAGGGGGAGTGGTAAAAATACGGGGTGCACCCAGCCCTACCTGAGGCCTCTTGAATTGAGATTTCTCGTGGTGAGACCTAAAAGGCTAAGGGTTTAACGTGCTCCCCAGGTGCCTTTAAAGCACACTGGAATGTAAAGATAAGTGTTTAGATAAAATCTAGATGAAGCCAGACTTTTTCTGGCTGGGTATCACTTATTCTAGGTTTTCTGTTACCCCTTTTCGTTGGCAGCATCTAAAGGAGCACCCAGCTGATCTTCTCTCCCGGTTGTTACTCCCTTGGGTAGTCTCTTTCCTCAGTGTCAGCTGGACCTTGCTTCTACTGAACAGAATGTGACAAAGTGATGGGACTTCACTTCTAAGATTAGGTTACAAAGAGACAATATGCAGCTCAGGCCTTGGGTGTGCTCTCTCTCCCTTTCCCTTATAGACATCTCACCACTGGGAAGCCAGCTGCCATGTTGTGAGGCTGACCTCAGGAGAGGCCCAAGAGAGTGGGTTTGGAATCAGATCCTTCAGCCCCAGGCGAGCCTTGAGATGAGGGTAGCCCCTGCTGACAGCTTGACTGCCACATCATCATGAGGACCTTAATTAAACCAGCTGCACTGTGCCCTGACTCCTGACCCATAGAAACTATGAGATAGTAAATACATTCTGTAAGCTGCTAAATTCCGGGGTAATTTGCTACACAATATATAATGCTCCTTTAAGGCATAAAACGCATAGGATTGTTCATTAGCATTCTTACGATCTCAGCTGTCTTTATATTCCTCTCTTTAGACTGTTATTTCCCTAGCTTCTCCTCTCATGGCCTCTTCAGGATCCCCATGACCTAGTTTCCTTGCCATCTAATGATCTTTGACTCAAATTTATACATTCAACCAGTCCAATTCCTAGATTAGGTCAGCCTGGACAGTAAACCTGGTCTCTCAACTTTGAGATCCAGGTAGACTGGGACATGTTGCTGCTATTTACCTCATTTATGAACACCATTATTAAAATTCAACAGCAAACGTCTCCATTTAACTATATCCCAAGGGACCTTAGAAAGATGTCAACTTAGCAGTCTCCTTTCAAGAGGTTGAGTTGCTCAGGCCAACTAAGTTTATAGGATTAGAAATTATTTGAGGGTTATTCACATAGAGCTGATAGTTAAATCCAAAAGAAAAGATGTGAGAATGTAGAGGCTAAAAAATGTTTGATATAGTGTGTGTGTGTGTGTGTGTGTGTGTGTGTTAGGGAGGTATAATAGTTTTTGTAAATCTAGTCTTTTTGTCACCTAACCGTTCTATAACATTTGCTAACATCACCTAATTTGTAACAAACATGCACGTGAACTTGATTTAGAAAAGCTTTATTACCACTAACTTACTTCCCTAGGACATTGAAGAATTTCTTTGGGTAGCCAAACACCTAAGGTCATTGCCTGAGAGTAAATCTGTTGAAATGGCAATAAGATGATGTAGAGGGCATGGTACTATCCTCTAAATTTTCCTTAAATTCGCTGAGCTGTGAAGACTGGGTCTAATGTACTCTATTGTGGCTTGAACCTCTGCAGGGAGTATGTGATTCACAGTGTTGTGAAACAATGCTAACGGGGACTCTGGCCAAGAACCTCCCTGTAGTATATGGTAGCTAGACAATGACTTTGTCTGCTGATGCCAAATCAACTGATATGCTCTGTCAAAACTACTAGTCAAGCCGTTTATTTGCCATTGGGGAGAGAAAATGACCAGAAGATTGCCTGGATTTTGCAATTTACAACTGCCTCTCCTGGCACCATCAAGACAGACTTACTGCTGGAGCTCTGTACTTCAGCCTTTTATTCCCTAAGCTAGTAGTTTGTGTTAACACTATGGGATTGAAAACATGGGCTTTGAGGTCAGAGTACCTGGGTTAGGATTCTGGCCCCATCACCTACTAGTTCTGTGTCCTTGCCCAGAGTATTTGAATTTTCAGACTCAGTTTCCTCATCTGTAAATGGTTATCAAAATAGTAATTCACTCCTGAGGAGGAGTTAGTGAAAATAAAAGAGGAAAATACATGGAAAAAATTTAAAATACTGGCTGGCACATAGCACTTAATAAATGTTAGCTATTAATATTTTACTATTATAAATATTATTAATAGCTCTTAATTCTATAAAATTACCCTTAACTTCAGTGAAAAATCCTTTTTCTAAACAATCATTTTAAAATTCCACTAATCTTTACTTTCATAGTTAGAACATTGAGCCCTTTTAGGAGACTACAGTTCTGATCAAAGTTGAAGGCTTTAATTTTTAAAATTTAAAATATTAAAGTTGAAGGCAAAATTAAATATATAATTACAAATGTTAGTACTTAACTGTAAAATCGGGGCATCTTAAACTGTATATTTCTCCATGTAGTTTTTAATTTAAAATGTAAAACTTTACATTTGTCAGTACTTATTTACTGAATAAGTACTTATTTACTGAAAATAAGTACTTATTTACTGAAAATTTAAAAAAAAATTGGTTCTCTTTTAGGTTTGAAAAGAGGTTGTCCCAACCATAATGACTTTTATGTAATTTTTCCTCAAATAAATTGTTCTTACTGCTTTATTCATTACTAATGAAAAAGTTTTATATTTCCCCTTTACATTTGCATAGATAAGAAATCATGTGTTCATAATGCAGGTGCATACCCGAAGCATAAGTGCTTTTCTGATGAAGAATTGGTAGAAGTAGCCAGATGTTCATTTTTCTGCCAGCATGATCATCATTTAACTGGGAATTCTAAATGGTTTCTTGTTTTTTCTTTTCTTTATTTTTTATCCTCGGAGACAACTATAACTGAACCACCTTGCTACACGAGGTCAGTGTAGTCACAGTGTCTTTTTGTTGTTATGACACCCGCACCCTAAATTTAAATAAGGTAATGCAGATTGGCAAGCCCGTCTGGATCCTTAGAGGCCTTGACCAGGTCAATCCATTAGTCACAGAGTCTGGCTGATTAAAAACTACTTATCATTCTTGATTTAGTGGCATTTACACTAATGTTGGCATAAGGTCTTTGCTTATTTAGTTCAACAAGAATTTCTTTAAAACTATATTGTATTTTGAGAAGAACATCCCATTCTAGTCTATGTTCCTTGCAAACTAATATGTGTCAGAATGATTATCATAGTGACTGAACCTCCTAACCTATTCTTAAAACAGAAATCTAGTTTTAAAACTTTACTGTCATTTCCGTATATAATGACTGCATTCAGAACAGCCCTGGAACTTAGAAATGTTCCAAAACCAAAGGATGTTTGGTACTTCTTCCAATTGCCACAGCTTTGAAAAGGCATTTACCCAGGAGGGATATCAAATAAACAATAGGTGAGTGTTCTAGATATATTCACCTCAGAGGTATATGACATTACTGTGGATTTATAGCATATTGTAAAATATTAGACTACTCTATGTTTTACACCCAAAGTAGAGCTGTTATCATTCCCAAGAAGATGCATTGCACTCTCAGAAGTTGATTCATTACTTAAATTGCTCATTCAATGATTATTTGTTAAGTTTGTTGAATTTATTGTATTATTTTGGATCCTGTAATTATAATAGTGAACAAACAAGATCTTTTACTTTATGGAACTTACTGTTTAGTGGGAGGAGACAAACAACCAAATCAACACGTTATGAGTCAGATGGTAAAAAATGCTATGGGAAAAAAAAAAGGTACAAGAAATAGGAAAGCAGGGAGGGCAGGAGGGGATGGTATAATTAATGTAGTTAGATGAGATCTCTCTGCAAAGGCAATGTTGCAGTATTGAAGGAAATGAAGGGGCTAGTCATATTTAGGATATGCCAATATATAGGGGCGTGATGGGCATCATAATAGATCAAGGAACAGTGATAAGACTAACGTAGCTGAAGCAAAATGAACAAGAGGAATAGTAGGAGGGGATACAGTCAAAGGCTTAGGAGGTGAAGGAGTTATCATACTGAACCTTGGGGGAAATTGTGAAGACTCTGACTCCTACTTAGAACGAGCTGGCAAACATGGGAGAGTCCTGAGTAGAGGAGGGAGATGAATTTTCTTATATTTTAAAAGGATTGCTCTGGTTGTTATGTGAGAATAGACTGAAGAATTTAGGGCATGAGAGAGGCCAAAGGCCAATTACTTGTCCAAGTAGATGAGAACTGAAAATTGGCCATTGTATTTAGCAGCGTGAAGACCATATTGTGACTTTGACAAGAACACCACAGCATGGCATTTTACATAAGCAGACACTGAGATGGACTTTGGCATTCTGGATATTTATTAGGGATTCACATCTGTGGAGGGAAAAGAAGAAAGCAAGGTGGAGCAGAGGGTGGATTTGAACTGTGATGCATTTGAATTGTGATGCAGGCTCAAAAAAGTCTTGGGCAGTCCTATAGAGCACTGTGAACATAATAGGAGTGTCGGGGTGTCCTACATTGGGCTTAAACATCCAGGTATTAATAACCTGGCACAGTTGGTCTTTGGATGTGTGCCCACTGGGAGAAGCATGTGCTTGATTGGGTAAGGCAGCTTTCTTCAACTGAGGCAAACCCTGAAGTAGCTGGGAGCTGGTGTCTTTCTGTGCAGTGATCCAGCAGCAAGGGAAAATACGAACACAAGAGGGGGAAATTGCTGGAGTGATGTCCCTTTGAAGGTGAAAGAAAATGGCATCTAGTTGATAGTTGTACAAAGTAGTGTTAACCAGTGGTTATCAAAGTGTATGCATATAATTATAAGGTGACTTATTTCTTTTTCCCATTAAATATCTCCAGTGACATTAAATGTATGCTTATTAGAGGAAAACCCAGGAAAGGAAATCTTACGATTTTTTTTCCTACTCAATTAAGAAAGCCCTCTTTAGAAGGTGATGTAGAAGAGTTCTCTTTCATAGATCTCTCATTGAATTATTGACTTCAGCAACCTATGACCATGTCATGCTGCCATCATACTTAAAATGTGAACAGAAGTACATCATGTTGGAAAATGCTTGTTTTGCAATTTTGTGAAATGTGGTTCTGAAAGCTTCTGAAACTTGCCATAATGGTATCATACTTCCCCACCACCCCCTAACCCCAAGAGGACCTGAAACACACTCTTTAGTGTTGGAGGTGAGATGGTACAGAAATCTGGAGTAGACCAATAGAGTGACGGTCTGTGACTTCTACTGGGGTGACATGTATTTTTCTTGTCAACTCAACTGCTTTTCAGCATGGAGCACGGGAGACGTATGAACACACTACCCCGAAGAGAAACAAAGTATTTAAGATAAGCCACTTAAATTCAGATTCTGCGTGTGGTAACTTTATGGTACCTTATTTCCTTTCTTAAAGTCTAAAAAAGAGCTATTATTAAAGCCTCCTCACTTTGCAGCAGACATGGTTTTAAAATTTGCATTGGAAATGAATAAAATTAGCAGCACTGTGCTTTATGTACAAGCAATTAAAAATACTTGGAAACATGTCTGTTGGAGAGAAGTTCACTCTAAGTGGGCTGAAGTCAGACAGGAGCAGTTCTGGAAGAGATAACTAACATAGACTTATAAACTTTTGAGAGGCTAGTGAAAAAGGACATAGGAAATTCTCCTCTGGGGGGCACTGAATAACACAGTTAGCCGTCAGATGAGAATGGCAGTTGATGACCTCTGAATGTTTCTTCCAACCTTAGGATTCTCTTCCACTCTGTCCCAGAAGCATTATTTGCTGATGGCTGAACCACTTTATTTCTCTACGCCTCATTTCTCTTCCTAATAAATGTGTGAGTGTTCCTCTAACACATCTGGTGGAATGGTTGTAAGGAAACCCACCCCTAAAGATTATTTTCATCTACAGTTTGGATTCAGCTTAGTTCTATCACCTGACATTAA
Source organism: Mesoplodon densirostris (assembly GCF_025265405.1). NCBI lineage: Eukaryota > Metazoa > Chordata > Mammalia > Artiodactyla > Ziphiidae > Mesoplodon > Mesoplodon densirostris. Next base: position 98,793,934 of record NC_082663.1, on the reverse strand, counting down.
AATATCCTTATAATTTTGTAAGCCTTTTTCTTAAAAAGTGAAAGAGAAGGATACAGATGTGTTAAGAGCTTATCATTATTGGTTAATCAAGGTCATGACCAGAAAGAAGGGAATCATAAAAGTCAAGGACTTTTAAAGACCAAATAGAGTTTATGTTGAATTTTATTATATTCTCCCTTGTGTTTCAATCCATACTTATTTCCACTATTCTCCAATACCCACCCACCACTACCGTTAGGGCATTCCATTGCCAGGAATGCTCTTCTTGCTGTAACATATGCAAGTCCTATTCACTCTGCAAATCTCTCTCTCTCATTAGATATTTTTCTGTTACTTCAGGTCTCATTGATCTTTTTTTACTCACAAATCCAATAGGATTTATAGTTTGCAGAACACTCTTCTAGATTTAATTACACAAGGTCACGTATTATTCACCAGTGTCTCCGTTGTCTTATTCTATTCCCAACACCTGGCACAGTGTTCTCCCATTAAAATATCCTCTATAATTGAGCTCCTAATATACTGATTCAGTCATGAGTTTTTTAAAGGAACACTTCATGCAGCTTTCAAGGGCACAGTCCAGGTCCAGTTAGACCTGGACCTTTAATCAATAACATTTCTAAGGATCGACTGAAGTTTTCATTTTTCAAAGAGCTTTGGATTAGATAATTTGGATCAATTATCCTGCAAGTGTAATTGGCAGCCAGTGTTTATCTGTGAAGTCAGTGAAAAGGATTTAAAAAAAAAAAAAAAAACTCTCACAAAGGCAAGTGATTTTCTTCTTTAACTTATTTTAAGAGTTCAGAAACAAAATATAGCAAAAATAATAAGCTACTTGTTTAAGAAGTATTCTTTGATATTTCAGTGTTCTAAATGGTAAGCAAAGCCATTCATTTAGAACTAAAATCTTGAAAAGTATTAACATAAATGATTGTATGTACACATGGACAAATCACTTCTAAAAGAGAGTTTTTGGTATAATAGTTAACCTTAAAAAGGGAAGGCTGAAGGAAAATGAGTCTGGAGAAAGTGTAAAAGGTAATCCAATTGAATATATATGATTTGTTTAAAAACGAAAGATCTGGAGCAAATATGGCAAAAGAATAACATTCTTTAATTTTGGGTTGATTAGCAGGTATAAAAGCTGTTATATTATTACTAGTATTCTTTGTATATTTTTCTAAGTTTTTGTCAAGTAAAAAAGTTCCTAGTATCTTCCTTAAGTTTCCTGTTTTGAAAGATAACAGCCATATTTCATTGTTGATGGACATTTTGTAAGTTAATTCAATCTGCCTAATATATACTAAGCATCTAATATATACTTATATATAGACCAGTAATCTATAAATTCCCACTCTCAAGAAGTTAATGGGGTAGCAGAATAAATAAGTGAATTACAGGAATAAAAGTGACTCAGTGTATATTAGGAATGTTAAGATCTGGATTAATTTTAAAGATGGAGTGGAATGAGGTGGAAATTCAGGAAAGGATAAAAAGCAGATAGACAGGAAACTCAGTATATGTTTGGGAAATAGTGAATCATACAGTTTAATTTAAACCCTGTTCACAGGTGTGGAAGCAGGGAGAGATTAAGCTGGCACAGTTACGTGGAGTATTAAGCACACATTTTTTCCCCCTATACACTAGTAGAATTAAAAACTGGATTCTAACCAAGACACAACAGGAGATAAAAGAAAATAAAACACTGTTTTCCATTTTTTTTTTTTTTTTTTTTGCTATATGTCATTTTTCTCAACCAAGGATAGCATCATACTCATTTTGGAATTTTTTTTTAAAGATAGATAGGGCAAGGATGATTTTTTCAATTAATGAAAGTTATAGGTCAATCAGAAGATATTATAGTTTTCAGCCTCTATGCAGTAAATAAATTGGTGATATAACATTTAAGGAAAGACTGTTAAACATGCAAGTGGAAATTAACATGAAGCCAATTAGTAGGAAATTTTCATATATAATTTTCAGTTCTTGCCAGGAAAAAACGTGCAAAAAAGTAGTAAGGCTTTTTTCTACTAAATTGATAAAAATGAATATATTTATCTTGTAAACGTAGATTATGGCTCTGTTCAAATATTCACCTGATATAGATAAAATCGGAATAAAAATTAGTCTACACACTATTAGAGTCAGTCTAATAGAGAAGTGAATACTGGCTACTCTAGCCCAGCACTGTGTAATAAAACATTCAGCAATGATGAAATGCTCTGCATTTGCATATTTCATATCACCTTCCTGTACAATATTACAACTACTAGACATATGTGGCTAGTGCATACTTCAAATGTGGCTAGTGTGACTGAAGAACTCAATTTTTAATGCTATTTAATTTTAATTGATTTAAATTTAAATAGTCACATGGAGGGTAGTGGCTTATATATTAAGTAACCTACCTCTAGCATTTTATATGTTTATGTTTCCAAGAGATTGAATTAAAAAAACTTCTCCATCTAGCATTAATGTCAGGTTTTGCAGATCGGTGGATTCAGAAGTGATGTGTATTATTTCTGACTTTTTAAATAATGAATGCTTTAATTGCAGCCTAAAGTAAATTCCAGTTTTGTAAATGTTCTTTGGATGCATATAGTTCACTATATATACACTCTTGTATATAGAGTCTTGTAATGTCAGTCAGTAATAGCTCAATTGCTGAAAACAGATTAGATGTGATTTCAAAGTCTCTGCAGATTAGTACTGTTGTGTTACAGAGTCTATACAGACACTTTACATTTAAGAGTGTTTTATTATAAATGTAGTTTTGGTAGGTTACAAAAAAAGGATCAAATGGGGCTTAGCTAACAAAACATGTAATAACTAAGAGAGAGGTCTTTTTTCTAAAAGTCTGATCAGCAATAAGATGACTTAAAGCTTCTTGGTTTTCTGAGAGCTAATGAAAACTAACTTAAGGCTTTGAAGATATTCTTTATTCATGTATTAAATATATCTTATGGATGGTAATGCACTTTCGTATCACCTGACTAAACAGAAAAGCAGGACACCATTTCCAACGTCCTGAAATGTCTGAAACTTGAAATTGCTCAATAGCTGCACTGTTTAGTTCTGATCAGTTTCAAAAGGCAGCAAGTGATTTATTATGACAGTAATTTAATGGAATTCGCTCAAGATTAGTATCCTAAACTAAACATTGAACATATTCCTCCTTGTAACAGTTTTGGAATCATGTGTTTCCTTTCTGAATAAATGCAAACATAAATCTAAGCTATCAAGGAAATAAATGAACCAAATCATGCCAGTGACCCATACATGCAGCTACTATCATAACAAATGAATTTACATCATTGAGGAAAAACATGTACATTCAAATGTGTTCAGGAAAACAGAACATAGCTACAAATAATATTAGAAAAGTAGTGTGGGGATAGCATTTCAGAAACATCAAGAGCAACTGGAAAAATCAATTTTCTTTATATTAAAAATAGCTATAAATATCAAGTAATTCAGTTACAGAGCATTTAAAATGCAAAAGCACTGTTTCTAGAAGTATTTTCTAAAACTGTGGACCAAGTGTAAATTCTAATTTTTCAGTAGGTCTCCTGAATATAAGAAATTGGGAACCATCTAGTGGTACCTGCATACTCAAAGAGGTATCGTACATTACACTGCCAAATGGACATCAATAACATCAGATATTATTCTCAGCTTCACTTTTACTGTTTCACTTCCTTGACTAGATTAAGGTTATAAAGTATCCCCCCACAAAGTGGAAACTTATATTCATACCAGTATGTGTTTGCATATATGTGAGTATGTGTGTGTATTGTATGCATGTATTTGGAACTAGAAAATTGTGCCTTTTTACTGTATACTTCCCGTGTCTGGGACCTATGCATATAAAGATTAGAAATATAGTTTGCAAAATTAAACTATTAGAAGGTAATTTGAGGGAGTTCCCTGGCAGTCCAGTGGTTAGGGAGTGGCGTAGCCAAAAAGAAAAAAAGAAAGTAATTTGATTTTATGAGAATTTAGAGAAGTATTTTGTTGTATATTATACAGTTCATTAATATATGTTGTATTTAATACTAAAAATAAGCAACATTTTGTTAAAGAAACTTAACTAAAACCTGGAAATAAGGCATAAGTGACTTTATCTTCTTTCAATGTCATACTAGAGTGCTAACTATCAAACTAGGTCATCTGAATTTCTAAGGGAATGTGACTTATTTGACTTACTGTTTACTATTAATCAGGACCCAGATTCTTTAAAGTTAGAGATTAACTTGGAGAAAATAGATAATCTGCAAGCTATTTTTGTACAGTGGTGATGCTATTGATTTATCTTATAGAGAAGATAATTTCCAAGTTTATGATCTTATTAATCATTTAAAAAATCTAAACTCTTTTTTCCAAATATTTTTCACTTATTATATGTCTGTCGTTTTGTATTCTCTCTTGAACCATTTTGTGTGTGTGTGTGTGTGTGTGTGTGTGTGTGTGTGTGTGTGTGTGTGTGGTACGCGGGCCTCTCACTGTTGTGGCTTCTCCCGCTGCGGAGCACAGGCTCTGGACGCGCAGGCCCAGCAGCCGTGGCTCACGGGCCCAGCCGCTCCGTGGCACGTGGGATCCTCCCGGACCGGGGCACGAACCCGTGTCCCCTGCATCGGCAGGCAGACTCCCAACCACTGCGCAGGGAATCCCCTCCTGAACTATTTTTGTCATTCTGTTGGCCCATCATTAATGAGTCAAACAAAACTTTGAACATGCTCACTATGAATTGATATGATAATTATGTTTTTAACATTTTGTTCTTGATTACTATTATATTTTCTTGATAAGATTTTTAAAAGCTAGTAGAATTTAATGGAATGCTTGGTGCGATGTATCATTAGAAAAAACCCATAAGGTTACATGATGTTTGAGGCTGAGGTAAACTGAGAAAGAGTATCATCTCTGGGAAATAGCTTACAATTCTCCACATACCATCTGTTCATCACCATCAATGCAATGGCCATCAGAAGCAAGAGGAGGCAAATCTGTAAACTTACAATTTAGTAGTGTTTTTAAACTCTTATTATCGTTAATGCAAAATTCATTAAATTATCTGTTGTGGGCTTCCCTGGTGGCGCAGTGGTTGAGAGTCCGCCTGCCAATGCAGGGGACGCGGGTTCGTGACCCGGTCTGGGAGGATCCCTCGTGCCGCGGAGTGGCTGGGCGCATGAGCCATGGCCGCTGAGCCTGGGCGTCCGGAGCCTGTGCTCCGCAGCGGGAGAGGCTACAGCAGTGAAAGGCCCACGTACCACAAGGAAAAAAAAAATTATCTGTTGTGCTGAGTAGTAGATGGATCAATTTAACAACATGGCTCTTGTCTCCTGGGAACAGACAGACGTGATAAATGCAAAGGCAAACTGACATATACATAAGTTTATCACCATGAACAGATTAAATGGATAAGATGAACATTTGTTTAAAAAAATAAAAGAAAATGTGAATCTCATTCAGGAGTTACAGAACACTGTGGCCTTTATTCAGTCTTGCAAATTTATTCTGGGGATTTAATTATGAGAGGTGGCTGTGGACATTTTTGTAATATTTAAATATTTTTTACTCTAAGTCAGTGACCCAGTGGTCATGGTTGGGAATCTAGTGCTAAGAACTGCGGGGTGGACGGGGTCTCTAGAAACTATTCGGGTTGGTTTCTATGCTTAATGAACATGTCCAAATAATGTGTTCTATTAATCAGTCTTGTGTCAGTTATGTTATGTTTTTTTCTATGCAATCTGTTTGTCAGTCATTGTAAAACTCTGCAATAGCCTTTTAAATACTTATTTTGAAACCAAGATCTGGGTGCTATGTGAGCTCTTTGATACTTGCATGTCATTGCTTCTAGGGCCTTTCCAGGGACAGAGCTGAGAAATTTAACTATGACTTCATACTAATATCTCCAATTTTAGTCCAACCCCAAAGGCTTCTCCTTACTTTTCCACAATTCATATTTTTCTACCCTATTCCACATTAGGACCATGACCAGAACCTGTAGTGATGTCACCTCTCTCAATCCTGATACTATTAATATACATCTTTTCTCTTCTTTCATGGTTAATCTGGATAGAGATTTATCAATTTATTTTTTTAATTTTATTTTTATTTTGTATTAGAGTATAGTTGATTTACAATGTTGTATTAGTTTCAGGTGTACAGCTAAGTGATTCAGTTATACATATATCCATTCTTTTTCAGACTCTTTTCCCATATAGGTTATGACAGAGTATTGAGTATAGGTCCCTGTGTATACAGTAGGTCCTTGCTGATTATCTACTTTATATATAGTAGTGTATATATGTTAGAATCAGCTTTTGCCTTCTACAATGGCTTGTGGCAGGAACAAGGTGGAGCAGGAAGATGTAAGATCATGCACATCTAGGATGTACAGACTTTTCTCTTTTTAGTTATTTTATTTTGATGTTCAGACATTTTCTATATTCACTTATGCTGAAGGCATGCTTTTTGTATAGAATTTTTTATTGATTTGTATTTTTTTGTTTTTTAATTTATTATTATTATATTTTTATAAATTTATTTATTTTTGCCTGCATTGGGTCTTGACTGCTGCACACAGTCTTTCTCTAGTTGCAGTGAGCGGGGGCTACTCTTTGTTGCGGTGTGCAGGCTCCTCGCCGTGGCGGCTTCTCTCTGCGGAGCACTGGCTCCAAGCACAAGGGCTTCAGCAGTTGTGGCTCATGGGCTGTAGAGCACAGCCTCAGTAGTTGTGGTGCATGGGGTTAGTTGCTCCGTGGCATGTGGGATTCTCCCGGACCAGGGCTCGAACCCGTATCCCCTGCATTGGCAGGCAGACTCCCAACCACTGTGCCACCAGGGAAGCCCCCGATTTGTATTGTTTTTGAAGGGACTATTGAAAGATGAGTATTTTGGAGGCCACTATTGTCTTTCAATATCTGGGAATCCAGAATGTAAGTTTTTATCTATTAAACCAATGTTGGTTTGAGAATATTTTAATATAAATCAGTTATTGGTTATATTACTACATTGACTTTATTAATGACTGTTTAAAAGACACGAACTATTTATATAAAACTATTTATATAAAACTATTATATTGAACTATTGAACTATAAAACTATTATTATATTGAACTATTTATATAAAAAATAAAAATAATCCTCTACTATCCTGTGGAATATCCCTCTATTGATATCACAATCCCCTCAAGCTACCTGCCTATTTCTTTGTTCTGCTTGACAGCAAAACCCTTCTAAAGGAAGTCTGCTTCATTTCTCTAATTCCCACCTTCTGATATCATTTGATACCATTTTAAATAGATTTTTGCCCCATCATTCATAAAACAACTTTTATAAGGTCATCAATAGCTTGGTTGACCATATAACATATATCCAAGCCTGGGCATCTTTGAGAGTGAATGGGAGCAGGAATGATTATTACACTGAGGCACTGGGCGTAAAGCGGGACTGCCTCAGACAACATATGGTTGCCCTACCAATGACTGCAAGGTTGCTAAATCCAGTTGTCTAACCTCAGGTCTCATTTTACTTGACCTTGTTGTAGCACTGGAAACAATTCATTAGTACTTTCTGTATGAAGTGCTGTATTCTCTTGGCATCTAGGTCACTGAACAACCATGGTTTTGCTCTTACCTTGCTTACTGATGTTTTTAGTCTCCTTTGCAGATTTTTCCTTATATGTGCAAACTCCAGATTGTGGAGTTCGCTAGTGCTCAGCCCTTAATCCTTTTTTCTCTTCTTTTTTTTCTCTACTATATTCACCCAGTTGATTATCATTTAATTCTTGTCAATTGTACATCTCTACTCAGAAGGCTCCACTGAACTCCAAACTCAGCCATCCAACTTCCTACTCAGTATCTATATTTGTTTGTATAATAGACCCCTTAAACTTAACATCAGTGGTAACTTCTTCCTCCCAAAGCCGTGGAGTCATTCTGGATTATGCTTTAGCTTATATATGTCCGAATGCATTTCTACTATCTGTACTGCTATCACCCTGGTTCAAGCCATCATTTTCTCTCACCTGGATTATTTTAACAGCTTCCTTACTAATTTCCTTGTTTCTCCCTCAAGCTTTCTCCCCATGCCCCACATACACAAGCTATTCTCAACACAATATCCAAGATGACCATTGGACCATTATAAACCAGAGTGTGCCACCCCTCTGCTCAAAACTCTGGCATGGCAAACCATTTCATTCAGTTGTCAAATTCCAAGTGCTCTAGTGGCCTGTAAAACCCTACTTTATCATACCCCACCCCATCTCCTAGTCTTTTCTTCCTTACCTATGCTGTTCCTGCCACACTGGCTTTCTTCCTAAACATGTGGGGCATCACTCTTCCCCAAAATTTCTATGTGATTGTCACCATTAACTTCTTTAAGTCCTTTCAAACATCCCTTTGATAGCAAGGCTTCCCTGACTGACTTATTTTAAATTGCAACCCCTCCCCACCAACTATTATGGCCTCTCTGTTCTCCTGCACTGCTTTATATTCTTCATAGCACTTATCACTTCATAGCATGTAGCACTTATCTGACTGTCTATCTGTCATCTACATGCGTGCACACACACACACATACACACACACCCTGGTATGTGTCCTTCCACTGGAATGTAAACTCCAGAAGGATAGCATCTCCTGCCTTTCCTACTGCTTTTTCCTCATCTCCAAGAATAGTAGCTGAAGCATAGTAGATACTGAAAAGATCTGTGTTGAATGAATGTTTAAATGACTAATCCAATATGGAGTTGATTAAATATAGCCATAACAACAATGACAACTACTATCACTGCTGGGTACATTTTAAGTAATTTTCATATTTTTAAACCTCATATGCATAGAGAGAAAAGAGTCAGTAAGGGTATCCATAAAATCGTTAATAGAAGTTATCTTTGGGTGTTGAGATTATAAAATTTTTATCTATTTATTTTCCTGCCTATCTTTTCTAAATGCTCTACTGTACACCTATCTTATTATAATAAAAAAGATAGAAGATTTTTCTTCCTCTTTTTGCTCTCCTTTTATTTTTCTTGTAATCAGGATCTCTCAAGAGACCAAGATTGATTTCAGAAAAAGATATTTAAAAAGTAGCATTTCACAAACAATGAATAGCTCTTATTCTGGCTTTTAGTTTATATGACGTTTGCTTCCTATATTTATTCTAAACACCTGTTGTGAGTCTTTAAGAGAAAAAAGTAAATGAGAAAATCTGTCCACAGAAATAATTGTCAGATAATAAGTAAAGCCTACCTATCAAGGCATTTCTAGCTTATATAAGGCAAGAAAAACTGAATCATAGTTTCCCTGATTTCAGCACTGAAATGAAATTGAAGAGTGCAAAATCAGAAAAGGATCAAACAAAAATCTCCAGTTGCCCAAATTTCCAATAATGCTATATTCATGATTTGAAAAAATGAACTAATCTATTCCCTGAAATGCAATAATAATTTAAAACATAAAGCAAAAATAAAATCTCACACACTAAAATATACTGAGGCCACTTTAAAATAGGCTTATAGACTCAAGTTTTGCTTATAATATGACTTTGCAATAATTAAAGCTAATTGAATTTGGAAAGTGTCAGGCACTATTTATAAGCAAAACCAAATGCTATGAGCTTTTCAAGCTCAAATTTGGTTTAAGCTTCAGTGAACTCAATTTACAAATTCAGACTCTTTATTTGCTGAATAAAATGCATACGAGATGGGAGGGGACATGATTTCATCAGCAACTAATTCGGAGTTTATATTTATACATTCTATTCTATTTTTTCCAAATTATAGAAATACTTTGTAACCTTGAAGTAAAGATTTGAAAGTGAAGGATGGAAAAAAGCAACCAAGGTGGGTCAATTTGCCTCCTATTAGTCAGAAATCTTTTTCTAGGAATGTAAATGGGGGAATGAAACACTTTGACACTTCTTTTTTTTTTTTGAGGCTTACTTTACACCAAGAATGCCAGAATAGTTCATGCTCCTCAGGTTGTTAACCTGTCCAAATCGCAGCTAGAGGGTGTCACCATCAGGAATCAAAATAGTGTAAACATATTTAAAGGAGTCTTATTTCTGGCCCTGGACATGTGTCGCCAAAGAGCAAAGGCTTTGTAATAGCACAAACCATGAAGGGTGAGCAAGATGACAGGATTAGCAGGAGCCTGTCGGATGACAGTATGAAACGAGATGAGGGATAATGGATCTAAAGTCTTGGGTGCCAATAAAGAGAATACAAAATGATAAAAGAGATCTGTTAGAAGGACTGAGATGACGTGCTCTCCTGATGACAATGCACAAAGGAAATATACTGTGTCAGTGAATCTAGTAGCCCTGCTGCTATACACTCTGAGCACCAGGTCATGGAATTGTCAGATATGATTGCTTTTCTTCATGAAGACCTCACTGCCTCGGTGCTCTAGATATAGGAGAATTAGAATGCAAGTCCTTTATTAGGAGGCTGATGAACCACACAGATATCCCTACAAGGACAAGCAGTAGTCAGAATGCCATGAGGGAGGGCTTTCTTTATCTTCTTTCTAGGAGGATTGCATGGGTTCAGTTCACCTGGTCCTATTTATTCACCTTTCCCCAAAGACTATTTGTCCTACTTATTAATGGTTTACTTGATGTGTTTCTTTTAGTGTATGTCCCACTTTCTTCAGTTCTTTGCCATAACTGGAATGATGGCTCAGTACCTGTCTTCTCTTTATGGATTCTTCTTTGTTGTTCCATCAGTGATCTCAGGCTCAGGTCAGTGTGAGTCTGCTCACTGAACTGGGATCTGTCTTGACTTCTGCCCCACATCTTCTGGGCCACCGTGTTGCCAAAGCTGCATGGTGTGCAACACCCACAGGGACCTAGGCAGCTATTCTAACTCAGGCATGAACTTACAAGTATGAGAGAGTTAACAACTTTCAGCCAATCCTTAATAAATAGGGGACTACAGGATCCAGTGAATGAATACTTCCTACTTATGTCTCTCAGGTAGACAATTCGAAAACACTTTCTCCATGGAGAGATTTTAACTGATGGGAAATTTTAGCTCCATCCAATCAAGTATTATTTCTCCCTCCTTTCTTCCTGCCTGCTTCCCTTCCTCCCCTCCATCTCTTTCTCCCTTACTTCCTAATTCCCTTTATTATTTCTTATAAGACTTTATTGACAGGGAGGGTAATGACTGCACAAAATAAATAAAAATACCATCATAGAATGAATCATATTACATGAAAAAGTGAAATTAATGTATCAAGGTGATATTTTTAGAAAGTGTTCATTGTTCCATACATCAGGAATTTTGAGACTTCTAGTTGGATATACATGTTAATTATAAATTGATTGTGTTTAGAAAAAATACTTTTCTCACTTCACCAATCCTTTTTTTTCTGTAAATTTATTTTTTTTATAAAAATTTCAAACATTCAAAAAAGTCAATTATATAATGAATACCAATACACCCATCACTGGATTTAACAATTGTTAACATTTGGCAAGTTTGCTTCATCAATTTTTTTGCTGAAGTAATTTTATAGTAAATTATAAAAATCATGGTATTCATTTCTATGTACTTCAATAAGGTGTTACTAATAAATAAGGACTTTATGTTAAATACCACAAAATACCTTTATTTATTTTCTCAGAGTAGCTTTATTCATAATATATAAAAACTGGAAACAAACCAGATAAACATCCAAAAGTAAATCCATTAACAAACCATGCTGTATTTACACTACAGAACACTCCTCAGCTATAAAAAGGAACAATCTCATACATGCTAACATCAAATTGTTCTCTAAAGCAATTGTATCAATCTATATCCCGACCAGCACTATATGAGAGCTTCCAGTGCACTTGCCACTTTGGGGATTTTTAGATTTTTGTCACTCTGATAACTATAATACTTTAAACAGTGTTTAAAAAAAAGTAGCACTGGTACAGGAATACACAGATTGATGGAAGAGGATAGAGAGGCCAGGGATAGACCCACACTTTGGTGGGACCTTGGTAGATGCCACCCAATATCTTTATCACACCTACCAATAATTTCCTAATACCATCTAACATTTACCCCATATTCAGTTTCATGCAAAAACCTCTTGATAAGATCAAATTAAGGATCAGATCAGATCCAATTAAGAATATCACGCTATGTTTAATTTTTGTTTCACTGAAGTTCCTTTTCATTTAAAACAATACTTTCTTTTAATGACTTTTGACTTTTGACAAAACTCAGCTAGTTGTCTTATAGAATGTTCTGCCTTCTGGATTTCTCAGTTTGTTTCCTCCGGATGCCATTGAGTTTGTTCCTTACCCTGCATTTTGTGTAAATCAAAAATTAGATGTAAATAATTGATTATATTCAGGTTAAATATTTTCAAGAAGGAAGTTTCATAGAGGACGTAGCATTATAATATTTTATTTCATCAGATTCCCATATGAAATACTATATTTACAGGGAGTCTATTCTGTAGTGAACACTGAACTCAGAACTGGAAATATATTGGGAAAGAAGACCTATTAAATCTTTGCTCACACAGACCTCAAGCTCTTCTAGTTTCCAACCTTTCTCAGACATAGGACACTTTCTGGCTGAAAAGAGACATTTCTCTTTAGTCTAGGTAGTTGTCCTGCTTCCCTTTTTGTAATTTTTTTTTAGTTAGTAAATGTATGAATTATTTATTTTCTGTGTGTTTTATAGATATTGTTATTTTTATGGAGTTATAATTAACATACAACATAATATTAATTTTAGGTGTACGACATAATGATTTGGTATTTTTATACATTACGAAATGATCACTACCATCTGTCACCATACAAAGTTGTTAAAATATTATTGACTATATTACCTGTGTGTACATTACACCTTTGTATCTTATTTGTCTTATAGCTGGAAGTTTATACCTCTTAATCCACTTCAGCTATTTCTTTCTTTCCCCACCACCCTCCTGTCTGGTAACCACCCACCAGTTTGTTCTCTGTATCTATGACTCCATTTCTGTTTTATTTTGTTTGTTCCTTTGTTTTGTATTTTTATTTTTAAAGTCTGTGCTGTTTTCAATTATTTTTGAACACTTAGTCCTGGACATTTTGAGGGCCAGTATCATTTAGAGCCCAGCAGTCCTTGTGAATATTTTTTTAAATAAATTTATTTATTTGTTTGTTTTTGGCTGCATGGGGTCTTTTGTTGCTGCACGCGGGCTTTCTCTAGTTGCGGCGACCAGGGGGCTACTCGTAGTTGTGGTGCATGGGCTTCTCATTGCAGTGGCTTCTCTTTGTTGCAGATCACAGGCTCTAGGCGTGCAGGCTTCAGCAGTTGTGGCTCGTGGGCTCTAGAACACAGGCTCAGTAGTTGTGGTGCATGGGCTTAGTTGCTCCGCGGCATGTGGGATCTTCCCGGACCAGGGCTCGAACCTGTGTCCCCTGCATTGGCAGGTGGATTCTTAACCATGGCGTCACCAGGGAAGTCCCAGTTTTGTATTTTTAATACAAGGATGTTTTGTACCTTTTGTGTCACAAGTTTCATAATTGATGTACCTTTGCTTCTGTTTCTTAAATACATTTATAAGGATGTTATCTTCTACTTTTCTTCTTATTGAATAAACAAGCACATGGGGCATGAAATTGATCCTAAAACATGTGGGCATTGTCAGGTTTAACAGTTTATTGCCTAATTATTTAATTATATTCATAGTGAGACCCTTAGGCATGCTGATGGTCAGATAACCAGGCAAGGCATTTGCTATTCTATTGACCAACTCCTGTTAAATAATCCAGCATGTTCTGCATTCCAACAAGCCATTTTCATCTAATTTAATATTTTCTCACCATCACAATTTTCCTTCTTGGAACTGTCCCGTTTATTTTTCTTTTAACTATCAAATTTATCTTTAAACCCTTTGCCCTAACTCTGTATGTTTCTCTTTAATATGTCTTCATAAATATTCAGTGAAAAATAGAATCTCATTCTATGGGTTCATCATATGGTTGCTAACTCCAAACCACCACCTACTCCCTCTTACCAAGCATCATCTCCCTGCCAACGTGGTAGAAATGTTCTTCTTACTTTTTACGTACTAATATTAATATATAATTTATTTATCCATCCAAAGTTGACTTTGGTATTTATTTTGATACAAGTTTATCAATACTATAATGTTCAGTGTTGAAATAAAGATAATGTCTTTATTCTGCTCAGGATTCTTGGAAATGGATCTAGTTAGTGAGTCAACATTAAGAAATCTCTTTCAGTAGGAAATCTTTCTTTTTCCCAAAGAATATAGACCTATTTTCTTCTCTGAAGGAACTTCTGGCTCAGTGGTTAACAAAATTTCAATGGGGCCATCAGCATTAGCATCACTTGAAAAACTTTTGGAAATGCAAATTCTGGGAACCCACCTTAGCCCTACTCAATCAGAAACTTTAAGGGTGGGCCCCAAGAATCTGTGTTTATACAAGCCTTCCAGGTGATTCTGCCGTATGCTAAAGTTTGAAAAACACTGTTCTAGCCTAAGAGATACTATTATGGTAATATACAAATAGTATGTTAGGTTACAAGCAATCTATCTCCCTTTAGTGTAATTTCACTGATCAGCCTAACTAAATTGCCTCCAATTAATTCAGTCATTCAAAATACAGATCTGAACGAATTTCTTTGTCCTTTCCTTTGTAAAAAATGTAAAAGTGCTAAAAGAGAAAACTGAAGGAGAATAAACGTAACATAGTATTTCCTCAATAATATTGAAAGTATATTTCCCTCTAAGTCCTTAGATAGCTGTAAGTTTTCCGCTGTGAATTACACTGCTGAAGTAAGTGACAGAATGATTATTGTATTCATTTTTTTGAGCTGTTGGAGGAAAAGTGACAGTGACTCATAGAATAACAGAAATTAGAGATGAAGGAGATCAGACCTCATGTATCATCCAGTCTATTCACTTGCCTGAACAAAATTATTTCTTGCAATGTATTTTCTGGTCTTTTGAGCCTATTTTTTTCAACTAGATAACATATTTGGTCTTGTAGAAATCAGATTTTTTTTTTTTTGCGGTATGTGGGCCTCACCCGTTGCAGAGCACAGGCTCCGGACGCGCAGGCTCAGCGGCCATGGCTCACGGGCCCAGCCGCTCTGCGGCATGTGGGATCTTCCCACCAGGGAAGCCCCTAAATCAGATTTTTATATGAAGTCTCATCTATATATAGACGCAACCTAGCATTTTTCTATTTTCAATACATTTGGGTTGGGAGTATTCCAATCTGAAACATTCATTAAGCACTTGATCTGATGTGCTTATAGGGATATTTGATTCTTTCATTCCCCATGTTACAACTTTATTCAGCCCTACCCCAGGGCTCTTCTCAAAATGAGTTTCTCAGGTTGGTCTTCTTGACGTATTCTTCAGTATTTTTTAAGTATCTAGCTTAAGCAAAACATGCAATTAGAGGAGCTGAGTAGAATATAAAATGTGTCAGAGTATTTGCACCACTGAGATAAAAGAAAACCAAACTAAAGCAGAACAAAACAGAATGCCATTTTAATGGAATTTGACAGAGCATTGAAATGCTGTGAAAAACTTTAGGTAGATACTAAGTGCTTAGGAAGCTATTCTTCTAACACTGTGTAGCAGATTTGCAGTTCAAGTGTACATGTCCCTTCCTTCCTTCTTCCCTCCGTCCCTTTCTCTCTCTCTCTCTCTCCCCCTTGCCAGTCTCTCTCTCTCTCTCTCTATTTCTTTCCCTCCTTTCCTTCTCCCTTCCACCCTCCCTCCCTTCCTCCCCACCTCTTCTTTTTTGTGTCATTATTCATTTATTTCACAAATATTTATTGAATAACCTGCATGTACCAAAGGGCTTTACTTATGAGCTGTGTAAATTTAGATGGTACTTAACATTGCTATACTACAATTTCCTCTTCTGTAAAATAATAGCAACCTCCTAGAATTGTTGAGAGGATGAAATGACACACTGCATGTGAAAATGCTTACAACAAGTTCAACGCATAGTAAGACTGGGGTATCATCCCTCATTTAAACATCAAAAATATCATTGTTTAATAAGAATGATGATGTTCCTACTGAAGATGTGATTAGCAGTCTGTTCTAAGTGTCCTGCACATCCAAACTGCTGCGTCTTTTAAAAATACACAGATACAGAGTGAGAGGTATGTGCAGTTTGTGTGCACACATGCATGAATTCTTGTTTGCCTGTTTTAGGAAGATCTGGAATATCACACTGATAAGCAAAGCTCTGGGGACTGGTTTATTGAAGCTGGTTTAGTGGGTAACTATGCATTTCTAAAAGCCTTGAAGACAGTAGATTCGGTGCACAAAGAAAACCTGCACATCAGATTAGCATGTTTAGTGAATTTAGAAAGTCAGTCCTGCAATTTAAGTGATACACAGGAGAAATTTTTGAAAATATTTTCTACTTTCTGGTTTTAACAAGTGGCTCTTAGAAGTGGACAAGTATATTGTGTGATTTGATTACATATGTCTTTGAGCTTTAGTTTTTATATTCAATATATTTGAAATATCATGACCATGATTTAAATCTTATTAATAATATTTTCAACATTCAATGATATTAAAACATTTGAAAGACTTTTGCTGTGAAATGATAATTATGAGATGTTTGCTCCTAGTATTTTTATTATAGCCTTTGTTTCATTCCATTAATAATTATCAATCTTTTTTGGTGCATCAGTGATATTTGCCATAGAAATTCTAATCTGATCAGATCTGGAAACAGAATGACCCAGTTGGTCAGTATCCTTACTTGGAAAAGTAACATAAAGCCCTCACTTTTAGAAGATTCTTTTTTTTTAACATCTTTATTGGAGTATGATTGCTTTACAATGGTGTGTTAGTTTCTGCTTTATAACAAGAAAGATTTTTGAATAATTACTTGATTTGGGGAAACTTGGTGATCAATTACTGTCAGATTAACCACCACAACAAAAATTCTTTCTTTTTTTCCTACTACTATTATTGGCCCATCCATTCCAGTTTCATTCAACTTAATTCTTAGCAAAACATAATGACATTCAGTTAAACTATCACCCACTGGTCTTAGATCTCACCTTTTTACCCAGGTTTCTTCCAGCCTTTTGCTTTTTCCTTTCTAGGAAGTGAAATGTTTACCTCCAGAACTGCTATCCTGGCTTCAGAAGCACATGAATACATTCTCTTTTAGCTTAGTGATATAGGAACGAGAAAAGGATGTAAAAATAGCTGAATGGAGGGGCGTGGTATATATAAATGAAGGTTTCAATGTGTTGCTAAGATAAAATGAATATTAAAATGTTTTAAATAATTACTCCTTAAAACATTTACAAAAGGAGAATAGCCTCAGATTTCAGTGGTACCAAAATGTGAAATGACTTATGTCTAGTGGTCCCCAAACTGAAGATGCTGTGTAAGAAATCAGTGCTGTAGAATTATATAACCACATTTTATGTATTTTGCTTACACACCATCTAAACCAGTATCATTCAGTTAGTTTCAATATGATGAGTCATTCACTTTTCAGAACGTGGCTAGGACAAAGAAAATATACAGTTATATCCCTAAGGAATCCCTCTCTATAATATCCTCCCCAGGATGCAAATTACGTATTTATATAACCTTAATATCCATTGTGATTTGGTTGCAAACTGATAACCAAATTCGTGTTTTTGTGTGTGTGTGTGTGTGAGAGAGAGAGAGAGAGAGAGACAGGAAAAAGGGAGAGTGTGCATAGGTATATTAGGATTCAAAAGGATGATTAAGTAGAGATAAAAATAAAGATAGTTAAGATATAACATACGTAGTATGCAAATATACATGTTTATGCTTGTATATTTTCCATATTTAGTATCAAATTTTTTTTCAAGTAGAAGGGTATACAGAAAAGCTAGATTCAAGACTTTACTCCTTTTTCAGCATTTTATTAACAATTAAAAGCTACAGAGGTAGGTTTATTTTTATTTAATGTGTGGATTTTTCATTATACAGGGTATAAGGACTAAAGATGGAAATTTTGCTATAGCACCTCTATTTTTTGAAGTAAACATTTTATTGAAATATAAATATTTAGAAAAATGCACAAATCACAAGTGTACAACTCAAATATTTTAACAAAGTGAACATAACCTTGTGAAGAGCTCCGTGTGAAGAAACAGAACATTACTATCACCTCCCAAGTCCCTCCCATGCCTCACCCCAGTCACATGCCCAGTCCCTCATGGGTCTGCCAATACCAAGGATAACCACTATCCTGACTTCCATCATTAGGGACCGTTTCTGTTCTTGAACAAATCCAAGTATGTAGTTCGTGTTCTTTTATGCCTGCCTTTTATCTTTTAACATTATGTTTGTGAGAACCATTCAGGCTGTTGCTTTAGCAATAATTTGTTCACTCACTTTCATTTTCTTGTATTTCACTATACGAACACATATATCAGAAATTATTTGTTCAATCTTCTAGTAAGAAACTTAGGGTGTTCCAAGTTTTGGGTGATTAATAATGCTATTAATAATGCTGTTGTAAACATTATTTTACATGCCTTTGCTGAACATATGTTTTTTTGTTTTTGTGTGTTTTTTTGCGGTACACGGGCCTCTCACTGTTGCGGCCTCTCCCATTGCGGAGCACAGGCTCCAGACATGCAGGCTCGGCGGCCATGGCTCACGGGCCCAGCCGCTCCGTGGCATATGGGCTCTTCCTGGACCGGGGCATGAACCCATGTCCCCTGCATCGGCAGGCGGACTCTCAACCACTGCGCCACCAGGGAAGCCCAGATATGTATGTATTTTTGTTGGGTATATTCCAAGAGTGAAATTTCTGTATCATATTATATATACATGTTGAAAATACCATACTTCTAACAAATATGTAGCACATGCCCCTTTTTTTTGAGTGTGACAAGCCATTTTAGAAGGCAAAGGGGGCTTCCCTGGTGGTGCAGTGGTTAAGCATCCAACTGCCAATGAAGGGGACATGGGTTCAAGCCCTGGTCCAGGAAGATACCACATGCTTCAGAGCAACTAAGCCCGTGTGCCACAACTACTGAGCCTGTGCTCTAGAGCCTGTGAGCCACAACTACTGAGCCCACATGCTGCAACCACTGAAGCTTGTGTGCCTAGAGCCTGTGCTCTGCAACAAGAGAAGCCACCACAATGAGAAGCCCACACACCGCAACAAAGAGTAGCCCCCACTCGCCACAACTAGAGAAAACCCATGTGCAGCTAAAAATAAATAAATAAATAAAATAAATAAATTTATTAAAAAAAAGAAAGAAGGCAAAGGACAGGATTTTATGTATATCCTTTTCTTATCGTTTAAGAGTTGTTCCGTGGTGAATTTTCCATGAATAAAATAGCTTTTGTCATTGGGTATACTGCCATCTTTCTCAGAAAGTAAATTGACTCTTTTCTTTTTTTTTTTTTTTTTTTAAGCAACAACTATGTAGTAAATTCAGTATCTATTTTCCTCTGTGAAATATTAACAAATGTTCCTGGCATATAATGCAATGTCTAGTAAACAGTGAGTATTATTTTAAAAGGTGTTTTTCAGCAAAGAAGATATACAGATGTCAAATAAGCATATGAAAAGATGTGCAGGGTTCGGGTTCAAGATGGTGGTGTAGAAGGACGTGCACTCACTCCCTCTTGCAAGAGCACC
The DNA here is from genome assembly GCF_025265405.1 of Mesoplodon densirostris. Lineage (NCBI taxonomy): Eukaryota > Metazoa > Chordata > Mammalia > Artiodactyla > Ziphiidae > Mesoplodon > Mesoplodon densirostris. The sequence goes on along the minus strand of NC_082663.1, from coordinate 98,774,276 downwards.
AGAATCACAACTAACTGCTGAACAATCATCAACAGGAAGACACTGGAACTCACCAAAACAGATACCCCACATCCAAAGACAAAGGAGAAGCTGCAATGAGATGGTAGGAGGGGCAAAATCACAATAAAATCAAATCCCATAACTGTTGGGTGGGTGACTTACAAACTGGAGAACACTTATACCACAGAAGTTCACCCACTGGAATGAAGGTTCTGAGCCCCACGTCAGTCTTCCCAACCTGGGGGTCCAGAAACAGGAGGAAGAATTCCCAGAGAATCAGACTTTGAAGGCTAGTGGGATTTGATTGCAGGATTTTGACAGGACTGGGGGAAACAGAGACTCCACTCTTGGAGGGCACACACAAAGTAGAGTGTGCATCAGGACCCAGGGGAAGGAGCAGTGGCCCCACAGGAGACTGTACCATACCTACCTGCTAATGTTGGAGGGTGTCCTGCAGAGGGAGGGGGTGGCTGTGGCTCACTGTGAGGACAAGGACACTGTCAGCAGAAGTTCTGGAAAGTACTTCTTGGTGTGAGACCTCCCAGAGCCCGCCATTAGCCCCACCAAAGAGCGGGGTAGGCTCCAATGTTGGGTCTCCTCAGGCCAAACAACCAACAGGGAGGGAACCCAGCCCCAACCATCAGCAAACAAGTGAGCTCTTTACTGAGCTCTGCCCACCAGAGCAAGACCCAGCTCTACCCACCACCACTCCCTCCCGTCAGTAAACTTGCACAAGCCTCTGAGATAGCCTCATCCACCAGAGAGCAGACAGCAGAAGCAAGAAGAACTACAATCCTTCAGCCTGTGGAACAAAAACCATGTTCACAGAAAGACAGACAAGATGAAAAGGCAGAGGGCTATGTACCAGATGAAGGAACAAGATAAACCCCAGAAAAACAACTAAATGAAGTGGAAATAGGCAGCCTTCCAGAAAAAGAATTCAGAATAATGATAGTGAAGATGATCCAGAACCTCGGGAGAAAAATGGAGGCAAAGATTGAGAATGTGCAAGAAATGTTTAACGAAGAGCTAGAAGAATTAAAGAATAAACACCTAGAAGAATTAAAGAACAAACAAACATAGATGAACAATACAATAACTGAAATGAAAAATACACCAGGAGGAATCAATAGCAGAATAACTGAGGCAGAAGAACGGATAAGTGACCTGGAAGACAGAATGGTGGAATTCATTGCTGTGGAACAGAATAAAGAAAAAAGAATGAAAAGAAATGAAGACAGGCTAAGAGACCTCTAGGCCAACATTAAACACAACAACATTTGCATTATAGGGGTCCCAGAAGGAGAAGAGAGAGAGAAAGGACCCAAGAAAATATTTGAAGAGATTATAGTTGAAAACTTCCCTAATGTGGGAAAAGAAATAGCCACCCAAGTCCAGGAAGCACAGAAAGTCCCATACAGGATAAACCCAAGGAGAAACACACTGAGACACATAGCAATCAAATTGACAAAAATTAAAGAAAAATTATTCAAAGCAACAAGGGAAAAATGACAACATACAAGGGAACTCCCATAAGGTTAACAGCAGATTTCTCAGCAGAAACTCTACAAGCCAGAAGGGAATGGCATGATATATTTAAAGAGATGAAAGGTAAGAACCTGCAAACAAGATTACTCTACCCGGCAAGGATCTCATTCAGATTTGAAGGAGAAATCAAAAGCTTTACAGACAAGCAAAAGCTAAGAGAATTCAGCACCACCAAACCAGCTCTACAACAAATGCTAAAGGAACTTCTGTAAGTGGGAAACACAAGAGAAGAAAAGGACCTACAAAAACAAACCAATAACAATTACGAAAATGGTAATAGGAACGTACATATTGATAATAACCTTACACCTGAATGGATTAAAAGCTCCAACGAAAAGACACAGGCTCACTGAATGGATACAAAAACAAGACCCATACATATGCAGTCTACAAGAGACCCACTTCAGACCTAGGGACACATACAGACTGAAAGTGAGGGGATGGAAAAGATATTTCATGCAAATGGAAATCAAAAGAAAGCTGGAGTAGCAATACTAATATCAGATAAAATAGACTTTAAAATAAAGAATGTTACAAGAGACAAGAAAGGACACTACATAATGATCAAAGGATCAATCCAAGAAGAAGATATAACAATTATAAATATATATGCACCCAAAATAGGAGCACCTCAATACATAAAGCAATTGCTAACAGCTATAGAAGAGGAAATTGACAGTAACACAGTAATAGTGGAGGACTTTAACACCTCACTTACAGGAATGGACAGATCATCCAAACAAAAAATTAATAAGGAAACACAAGCTTTAAATGACACAATACACCAGATAGATTTAATTGATATTTATAGGACATTCCATCCAAAAGCAGCAGATTACACTTTCTTCTCAAGGGCGCACGGAACATTCTCCAGGATAGATCACATCTTGGGTCACAACTCAAGCCTCAGTAAATTTAAGAAAATTGAAATCATATCAAACATCTTTTCTCACCATGATGCTATGAGATTAGACATCAATTACAGGGGAAAAAAGGTAAAAACACAAACACATAGAGGCTAAACAATATGTTACTGAATAACCAAGAGGTCACTGAAGAAATCAAAGAGGAAATCAAAAAATACCTAGAGGGCCTCCCTGGTGGCGCAAGTGGTTGAGAGTCCGCCTGCCGATGCAGGGGATACGGGTTCGTGCCCCGGTCTGGGAGGATCCCATATGCCGCGGAGCGGCTGGGCCCGTGAGCCATGGCCGCTGAGCCTGCGCGTCCGGAGCCTGCGCGTCCGGAGCCTGTGCTCCGCAACGGGGGAGGCCACAACAGTGAGAGGCCCGCATACCGCAAAAAAAAAAAAAAAAAAAAAAATACCTAGAGACAAATTAACGAAAACCCAACGATGCAAAACCTATGGGATGCAGCAAAAGCAGTTCTAAGAGGGAAGTTTATAGCAATACAAGGCTAACTCAAGAAACAAGATAAATCTCAAATAAACAATCTAACCTTTCACCTAAAGGAGCTAGAGATAGAAGGACAAACAAAACCAAAAGTTAGTAGAAGGAAAGAAATCATAAAGATCAGAGCAGAAATAAATGAAATAGAAACAAAGAAAACAATAGCAAAGGTCAATAAAACTAAAAGCTGGTTCTTTGAGAAGATAAACAAAATTGATCAACCATTAGCCAGACTCATCAAGAAAAAGAGGGAGAGGACTCAAATCAATAAAATTAGAAATGAAAAAAGAGAACTTACAGCAGACACTGCAGAAATGCAAAGCATCCTAAGAGACTACCACAAGCAACTGTATGTCAATAAAATGGACAACGTAGAAAAAATGGACAAATTCTTAGAAAGGCACAACCTTCCAAGACTGAACCAGGAAGAAATAGAAAATATAGACAGACCAATCACAAGTAGTGAAATTGAAACTGTGATGAAAAATCTTCCAACAAACAAAAGTCCAGGACCAGATGGCTTCAGACGTGAATTCTATCAAACATTTAGAGAGGAGCTAACACCTATACTTCTCAAACTCTTCAAAAATTTGCAGAGGAAGGAACACTCTCAAACTCATTCTATGAGCCCACCATCACCCTGATACCAAAACCAGACAAAGATACTACAAAAAAAGAAAATTGCAGACCAATATCACTCATGAATATAGATGCAAAAATCCTCAACAAAACACTAGCAAACAGAATCCAATAACACATTAAAAGGATCATGCACCATGATCAACTGGGATTTATCCCAGCGATACAGGAATTCTTCAATATATGCAAATCAATCAATGTGATACACCATATTAACAAACTGAAGAATAAAAACCATATGATTATCTCAGTAGATGCAGAAAAAGCTTTTGACAAAATTCAACACCCATTTATGATAGAAACTCTCTAGCAAGTATGCATAGAGGCAACCTACCTCAACATAATAAAGGCCATATACAACAAACCCACAGCAAGCATCCTTCTCAATGGTGAAAAACAAAGTCTTTCCTCTAAGATCAGGAACAAGACAAGGATATCCACTCCACCGCTATTATTCAACATAGTTTTGGCAGTCTTAGCCACGGCAATCAGAGGAGAAAAATAAAAGGAATACAGATTGGAAAAGAAGAAGTAAAACTTTCACTGTTTACAGATGACATGATACTATACATACAATGATATGACGTTGTGGGAAAAATCAGTATAAAGATCAGTTGTTGCCAGGGTTTCAGTGGAAGGGAGGGATGGACGATGAATAGGTGGAGAATTGGGAATTTTTTAGGACAGCAAAACTGTTCTGTATGATATATAGTAAAGATGGACACATTATGTATTTGTTAAAACCCATGGAAAGAAATTCACAACACAGAGAGTAAACCTTAATGTAACCTATGGACGTTCGTTAAATATAATGTGTCTATAACAGTTCATCAGTTATAACTAATTTACCACACAAATTCATGATGTAAATAATAGGGGAAACTCTATGGGGGTCAAGAAAGGTGTGTGTGAAAACTATGTGTATTTTCCAATCAATTTTTTCTGTAAACCTAAAATTGCTGTAAATAATAAAGTCTGTTCATTTAAAAAATGTGTTCCTGATGAAGCCCTGAACACATTTTCTTCAATTTCTCATCCTTTCCATTCAGATGGCATATCAAAGTGCTAAGTCCTGAGCCAGGAAGAAGTGGAAGTAACCTTCTACTTTACTACTGAACCTGTACTTCAATCTTTGTGTGCAGAATTCTCTTTGTCACCTATCCCCCGAATCCAGTTTTAAATAAAATTTGAGTTATTTCAAATTAAAGACAAACAAGCTGTACATCTCTTTGGGACTGTATGATTAGGGAATTTAAAGAACAAAATTCTTATGATGTTTGAATGAATAACAATTATCATCCAGAGCTTAATCTTTTTATAGTCCATTTACATGGAAAATGAATCATAATAAGATGTCAAGCCCCAGGGAGTATGATAAATTGTTACCTTCTCTATGCTTCTGGGTGTTTTTTCATGCTCCACTGCTTTCCACTTAGAAAACTTGTTGGAAGTGTTTCTCATATTTTAGAGAAAGTACATGTAAAAAATTGAACTCCATTCTCTTCTAGAATATCAGAAAGATCCACCCTGTTCAACATTTTCTACTTGATATATAATTTTAGCCCCTAAGTATACATTAGAATAAAAAAAGATCAATAAATGGAGAGAAAAAAGTTGATAATCAACCTAAATTTTTAATGCATTTGGTTTTATATTTTTTCCTGCTTACATTCTGAAAGAATGTCTATACCATTCCATTGATCTGTATGTCAAAAACACAAGTGGCCTTTTAACCATGTAACCTCAGAAAATGAGCACTCGTTAGTAAAAATCAGATAGATGTGGTTTCATGCAAGTGTGGATGGTGAGATATAGGAAACAGAGAAAAATATTATTTATGAAATTTTGCTATAATGAGGATCTTAAAAGTGGGGCTACTGAAGGGTAATACAAGGTCTAAAGAAGACAATTTTAAGATGGAAGAAATTAGAGCATGTCAGTATGCTGCTGGAAATGATACAGTAGAGATGGAAAATGCATGGTGAGACAAAGGGGGAGGATTGCTGGAGAGATATACTAGAGTAGGTGAGAGGGAATGAAATTCAGGGCATGAGTAGCAGGACTGGCCTCAGATGTGAGCATGGACAACTGATTGAGAGTAACAGGAGGGAATGTTGAATGCATTGGCTGCATATGCAGGAGGGTGGGGAGAGGAAGCAGTGGGAACCTGTGGATGTTCTTTTCTAATTGCACCTCAGAAAAATAGGAAACAAAGAAAAATAGGAAACTCAGCAATTGAATTATGATGACAAAGGACTAGGAGTTGGAAATTTGAAAAGAGAGGAGGAGAGTTTAGAAAGTTTGCAGTAAGCATGGAAATGTAAATGGGAAAAATATAGCAAAAAATACATCCTGTTGTGTTTATTATTGGATTTATACAGCTAATCATAGCATTAAATACTTTGTTTTGAATTCTAAAAAATAATACTATTAAATCATTAATAGTGAGACTGAATATACAAATGGACCATAGCCAGACCTTATATGAGAATAGATCTCTGACCCACAGCTCTATAGAAATAATACATAGAGTCAAGACTCTATCAACACATGTCCTTTCTGTCACACACAGTCTCGCTCTGTGTCCCTTGACCTGTCTCATTCTGTGCATGTCTGTCTCTGTGTCTCTTCTCTTCTTATAAGGACAATAGTGGTATTGGATAGGAACCCACCATACTCCAGTATGACCTATCTTAACTAATCACATCTGCAATGACCTTATTTCTAAATAAGGTCACATCCTGAGGTACTGGCCTTAGGACTTCAACATGTCATTTTTTGGGACAAATTCAGCTCATAACAGAGGGCAAGGCAAAGTGTACAAAGTTCTTAGCTGCTCATTAGTTAATTAAGGACTATTTTGTATTGCTGTTTTAATATTTGTTATATATTTGTTTACTCCCTACTTTATTTTACAGAGGATTGGAGGCAGCTTAAATGAAAATATATAAAATAAAATTGTGATTAAAGAGAAATATAAATAGAACAAGACAATGCAAAATATAAGTAAAACTAAGATGAGCAAGAAAAGAAGTAAGATAGAATAAAGGTTAGGGAAAGAATACACTGGCTGAATACAGTGTAGGGGCAATTACACAGATCTTAGTTTGAATAATAGCTTCCCTATTTACTGCTATGTGAACATGGGAAAGCCATCTAACTTCCCTTTCTCATCTGTAATAAGAATAATGTTTTTAGTCAGCATGAAACCTTTCATTCAGGATACAAAATTTAAAAAGGCAATTTTTCTAAACTTAGCACCATGCCTGACAAAAGATATGTAGTAAATGATAGTACTTTCTAATATATTAACTTTAAGAAAACAAATATAGTAACATTTTTACTATGAGTGTTCAAATTTGCCTTTGAGCTCCCAAGAAGCCATGGAAAAAGGATTATATAATGGAATATGTAATCATCACATTCAGACAAGGAAAAGTTCTTTAGAGGAAGCCAAACTTTTGAACTTACAATTTCCCAGAGATACTTCCATGTGAAACTTTGTAGAGATCATTCTGAATTATACAGTGAAAATGTTCTTTAAAAAAGCAGTATTGGATATTTTGAATGCTTTTTTCCTTAGGACATTCTCTGAGGAAATTTAAATCATCAAAGAACTAAGATAATTTTACTAGAGTGTGTGCTGTTTGGTGGAATATATAGTTTTTATTCTTCCACAAGTACCATTTTCTTCACTCATTTTTTTTGGAAGGGAATAAATAACAGAGTCTGAGTTTGAGGTGAGATGAGAGTTTGCATTATAATTATCATGTTGATCCAGTAGAATTACTCTCGATTTGTGTCATTGATTTCACTCAACTAATAGTTAAGTGCCTCCTATATATGCACTATTCTCTGCCTCAGAATTGACAGTAAGTGGAAACAAGAATTTGTCTTCTTTGTGCTTACCTTGTAATGGAAGGAGGCAGAGAACAAAGAATTGTATAAGTGGTTGTACCCCTGCCTAAAGTTACCACCATAACCATCCAGAATACATAGTCTGTTTCTTCTCAATATAACAGCAGAAATAGCTTAGAAAGAGAGAGAGAGAGGAAGTGGTGTCAGACAGGGTCTCAGAAGAGGATTACATGGAGAGCTCTCTAGAAAAGACAGCCAGGAACCCAGATGATACTGATATTGGAGGTCATTGTAAAGGCGGTTCTGATTCTATCCCCAATTTCACAGGCTGTGAGTCTAGCTCCCCTACATATGATTTCTCTAAACTCCTGAGCTTACTTAGTATCCACCTTCTAGGACAGATGAAGGCTGGGACAGACTGGCCTTGTGGCAGTGGCATCATCATGGCATCTTCCATGTTGCCATGAAGTTAAAAAATTCTCAGAAATCTTGAATCACATTTATAGGGAAAGATCACGTGAAAAACTGAACTGCTGCCCACCATTTTTCTGGCTTCCCACCTGCTTTGCATTCTTTTTCCAGTAGCCTATACTTCCCACACGAGATCCGTGCACAATCACAGGACAGAGTCCTGTTCCTCTGGCCCTCATCTGTTCTCCCTTGTCTAGCAGCCCAGTCAGGCCAATGTGTCATTCCAAAGCTCCTTAAAAATCTCATGACAAGTTTTTCCACTTAATTAAAAATGAAAATTACTAATTTTCTTTTATTCATAATCTGATAAAAAAATTTTAGAAAATGGCTAGTCCACTTTAGGTAGAAGTTTTGTGGATAGTGAGGAAGATGAGAAAATAACCTTTCACTCTGTCACACCCAAGTTGAATTTTTCAGCATAATAGGCTGGTATGCTCATCCCAGTTACTCCCAACTACATCTATCTATGTGACTGTAATATGGAAATAATAAATATTATCTTAAGGAATTTAGAGATCTGTGTGTGTGTGTGTGTGTGTGTGTGTGTGAATATTCTAGCACTGGTTTTAAAGGTTTAAAAAAATAACAGTGACAATGTTGAAATTTACTTGAGTCCTATATTCCCAGAAAACAGTAACAGTTGAGAAATCCCTCCATCTTTTTTCTCTGAAAACCTTACCATTTTGTGTTCTGAGAAACTGCTAACCACAAAGGACCACTTTGCCCTTGGTATTCCAGAATAATAGCCACCCCCATCCTTCCTTATGACATTTTTAAAACCCCAATTGTTCTCCCTTTTCTTTGATATGTTCCTCATTAGTAGACATTCTCCCTATTGCAATAAACTACATGAAATCATCTCCTTAATTATCTTGTGCATTATATCTTTGAAGCCACTATCTTTTTTATTTTTACAAAATAAACACAAACTTTTGAATTAAACAGTTTTTTAATGAATCAACCCTTTAGAAATATTCATAAAGACTTAGAATGCATGCTATTTTTCTTTTTTTTAAAAAAAATTCACTGGCTAAGTTAGAACAATAGACATATCTTTTAGTTTTACAGAAAATGCACAAAATGAGAATAGATTTGCTTTTTGCAATTTTTTTCACAACTTCTTGTATAAGAAATACGTTTTGGAGGTAAAATTTTATTTACTGTATGTTAAACCAACCAATATGAAAGTTCTTTAAGTTTCTTAAAAATATGTTCAGCTTTTTTATGATGAAACTTTTAACCTGGGGAGTTCTTTTAACACACAGGGCAGTTAATCTTCTTTACCTAAGCCTGTATCTGTGAATAAATATTTTGTTAGACTCTTACATGGGTAAAATTAGAGAACCAGAGAGTTGTAATCCTCTAAAGAAATAGCAGCATTTGTTTTCATTTAATGGAAGAGTTATTTTTCACTCATTTTTATTTTTATGTATTATTTTTTTAACACCTTTATTGGAGTATAATTGCTTTACAATGGTGTGTTAGTTTCTGCTTTATAATAAAGTGAATCAGTTATACATATACATATGTTCCCATATCTCTTCCCTCTTGCGTCTCCCTCCCACCCTCCCTATCCCACCCCTCTAGGTGGTCACAAAGCACCAAGCTACCTAGTTTTACTACTGGAATATTCTGAAAACTGTCACTTACAGATATAGATCATTTATCCTGAGTCAAAGCATCAGTTCTTTGGAGGATCAAAAACCTTCACACTAAAAGACGAATGACAATTCTATTTTAAAGTATTCAGGTATAACTGGAAAGTACACGTCCATATTAGGTAATTTAAAGTTGCCCCTTTTAAAAGCAGTTATTGCTGCTTCTTTCAGAGCCTGAGCCTGTCCTGGATTTATAGGATTCCTATTAACTTAGAATAATTCAAACAACTTTTCTTTTTGTCCAAAAAGCAGGGAGAGAATACCTCAGCACATGACTCAAGTGAACAAAATTATGAGATGTATTTATCTATTTAAGAAAATGAAGTATTTTGAAACTCTTTAGTAGCAATTTTTTACACAATTGCAATGTAAACAATATCTATATATTACACACACACATATATACATACATATATGTACATACATATACCAATATACATATAAATATATACATATATGTACCAATGTTTTGATATATTTATCAGGGCCATTCTTAACTATTCATTAAAGCAAGACAAAACAAAGAAACCTTTAGCCAGTCAACCACCCAGTGGTGAATGCCACTTTCATGGCACCTGAAATAAAACCGTATATCTTCAAGGACATTCTATAGCACACAGATATCACTGAGTTCAGACTCTGCATCTGTTTTATATCACTGCATTCATTGGATAATCACTACAAGGGGAAAGTTATGTGATGATTCCTATCACCCCTTAGCCACTCCAAATGAGGATACTGTTTTCAAACATGATAAACTTACCCAAAGCAGGAAAACCCAAAGGAAGTTTCTTGTTTAATCCCAGATGAAGATTTTTTCTGACTCTATTTTAATTATCTTCTTTGATTATAAATGAGAAGACTTTCCTCTGGTTTGTCTGGTTTCACATTCTTATAATTAATGTAGCAGTGGGGGGTGTTCAAATGTAGTGCTTCCTGAAATGGAAAATACCAGAAATTAATATGGCAGTATGTTACATGGAAGGATTCTGTAGTCACTTAAGTGATGAGACACTGCACACTCTGTTCACATAATGGAGATCCAATGTTGAGAGTTAGTTAACTACTCCATGATATTGCTGCCTTACCATCTATTTTTTGTGGCCAGGGGCCCTGAAAGGGCCTCGGGCTGATGCTATCCTCCTGAGATTGCAGGCTCTATATGACAGCCTACAGAGTCACAAGCAGATGTAAGCTCTTGGTATGACTTCCCTAGGAGCCCCTGTGAGCGACAGTCTCCCCTGCCTTCCAGGACCTTCTCCTTGTGTGCCCTTAGATAAGTCCTCTGTGAGCTTATCAAAACTCTGCTCTTCTTGGTTTGATTTGACCAATCTGGCCTTAACCCAGAACCCCAAAGTTTCCCCTACGGATGCTAATAAAAGCATGTGCCCCAGGTTCTGTCATTCTTTCTGTCTGCACTCTTCCTTGACCTCCCTGTGAGGCCCCTTGAGACATGCCATTTCCTTCCTCCAGGATCTGTGAATAATAAACTTCTCTCTGTCAGTTTCCCTTATGGTCTTTTGTTGAACCATCCAATACACCAGACTCTACTTAAATGTTAATGTAACAAAGTCACATCTCTCACAATGCATCTTCTTAAAGACCATAAGTCTTGCAGTAAAAATGTTTAATTTTATTTAAATGTATTTAATGTTTAATTTTATTTAATTATGAGTGAACAAGTTTGGGGAATTCTACACTAATACATTAGGTGGTTTCAAGTAACATAAACTTGTAAGCTCTCATCTATACTGGACCTTATAAATATATGCAGGAAAGCAAAAAATCTTTTCAATAGCCTCATAGTCAGGTCTCATAGAGGAATTTTTTTTAAATTTTTAATTAATTTTTTAATATATTTTATTCATCTATAGTTGATTTACAATGTTGTGTTAATTTCTGCTGTACAGCAAAGTGATTCAGTTATACATATATTATAGTTTTTTATATATCCTTTTCCATTATGGTTTATCATAGAATATTGAATATATTTCCCTTTGCTATACAGACAGTCCTTGTTGTTTATCCATCCTATATATAAGAGTTTGCATCTGCTAATCCCAAACTCCCAATCCATCCCTCCTGCACACCCCCACCCCTCGCAAACACAAGTCTGTTTTCTGTGTTTGTGAGTCTGTTTCAAAGATAAGTTTATTTGTGTCATATTTTAGATTCCACACATAAGTGATAGCATATGGTATTTGTCTTTCTCTTTCTGACTTACTTCACTTAGCATGATAATCTCTAGGTCCATTCATGTTGCTGCAAATGGCATTTCATTCTTTTTTATGGCTGAGTAGTATTCCATTGTATATATGTACCACATTTTGTTTACCCATTCATTTGTCAATGGACATTTTGGTTTCCATGTCTTGGCTATTGTGTACAGTGCTGCTATGAACATTGTGGTGCATGTATCTTTTTGAATTATAGTTTTGTCTGGGTATATGCCAGGAGTGGGATTGCTGGATCATATGGCAACTCTATTTTTAGTTTTTTGAGGAACCTCCATACTGTTCTCCTTAGTGGCTGCACCAACTTACATTCCCACCAACAGTATAAGAGCGTTCCCTTTTCTCCACACCCTCTCCAGCATTTGTTATTTGTAGACTTTCTCATCATGGCCATTCTGACTGGAGTGAGGTAGTACCTCACTGTAGTTTTGATTTGCATTTCATCACAGAGGAATATTTTGTTACTCATGGTTTATAGGCATCCAAATGATGATCAGAGTAAGATTGATGCTATGGTGATCTGATCCTCCAGTCGGCAGAGGCATTACTATTCCCTTTCTCTGATACCATTATGGAAACCCAATTGACCAATAGTAGAAGGAGGAATGGGAGCAGTAGAAGCACTGAGAAGAAGATCTCAAATTGAATCACAAAAGAGAATTGGTTGGATGAATCAGTCACAAGCAGTATAGGCAGCTCTTCTCCAAGACACCTCAGTGAAGGAGGTGGCTAGACTGGACACTTTTAGAATCACAGATCATCGTGCTTTGTGTCACATGACTTACTCCTTTGCTCATAGCTAATTGGGCCAAAGTCAAGACAGTTGGCTTGGAGTTGTATGCCTTACTTATTATATGTTAAATTGTTATATGTACAGGGGTCGCTTTCTGAACCATCAATTTTTTTTAAATTGGACTAGCAGTTTTTCAGTGTCACTGAAATGAATTGACAACTGTCACCTATATTTTAATCACTTGGGGTAACTTCTGAAACAATTTTTCGAGGCCAGTATTATACCCATTAGTACTTCTAAGCTAAGATTCGGCAGACTGTCCAAGTTTAGTAAAGTGTCAGATTCAAAGCCTGTTTGGTTCAACACCTAAGCTAAAGTTTCTTTGATCTGTCACCATCTTCCTCTCTTGCTTACTCTACAGCTAAGATAGACTCGAGGATCAGTCCACCCCCACCCTTTATGATTCTTCTTTGTGGGGTTGCTTCATCAAAGAGAAGTTATGTGTAGTACAACAGATGCCCTTGTATCCTTCTCATTTTTTTCTGTGTCTCACAGAAATAATCATTGGAATTTATGTAGAAATCAATGTTATGTCTACTGAACTTGGCCTAATATACATAAGCAGGAAAAGTTGTTAGGGAATTAATTGACCTCTATCCTATTTTAGGTTTGTTGTAAAATATATTCATTCATTCAGTTTAGTCAGATCCTGTTTCTGCCTTAAAATTGTCTTTATGGAAATACTGACTGATGCAGAATCCCTGTTAGGAATATAAGATGACTGTGATACTTAGAAGTGTTTTCTTCCTTCCTCAAAATGAGAAATGACTACCCAGCCAAGAAAAACTAGGTCTGCACAAGTTTAACTTCTTAGTCAACATCTGAAGTAAAGTTGTAACCTTGGTAAATGAATTTGCTTGTTATGCCTACCTCTCTTCCTCTGTAATGTAGAACTTGTCTATCATAACTGTTAGCATTTATGTATTGAGGGTGATTTTTTACATAGAGAGTCCGAGAGAAGAATCCACTCATCTCAGATTTTCTGGTTGTATTTTAGCCTCCCAGCTTTTCTCATACATAAATGATTTTTAGAACCTTGTGATGGGAAGGTCAGACTTAGTTTCTATCACCAATACTGTCTCATATTGTACAATTATGTTAAGTTCGATATTCAAAAAAGCCTGGTTTTATTGATCCAGCCAATATATTGCAAAAAGATTCTAGGACCCTGAATATTCCAGTCCTTTGAACTGTGGAAAAACACTAGGACAGCGTGAGAACATACTGTACAAAGTACTCAATGGCCTGAGAAATAATTGGTCTTGGATGAAGTAATAGATAAAAGGCTTATTCCTAGGACTGAGTGGCATAGCTCAACCTCTGTCTAAAACAGAGGATGGACAGTCAAAAATATTTTTCTGCTCCAGCAAAAGGGATTTTTGGAAATGATCATTTAAGAATTCAGGAAGGGGTAAGGGTTTGTTAGTTTTACTCTTGAGCCCCAAAAGGTGGCTGACAATTCTAACCAGTCTGAGTGTACCATACAACAGATCTGTCTACCCATGGTGATAAGCCATTTGTGGGGATCCTCGCTTCTGTAACATATTCCTGTCTTCCAAGTATCATCTCTCTTCATTTTATTTTTGTCTAACCTAACCATTTGCTTTTGTCCAACAGATTTAGTTTCCTATTTAGTTTTCAGCTATATTTATGTCGCCTGCCCCATATAGACCAGACCCAAGGAAATGCTGCCTTTCTGTATCTATCTATCTGACTGGTGGCTGGCATGGGCTCCACTTTCATCCCTAAGATACTTTGGATATTTTCCCCTTGGTGTTTTGCCTGTTTTAAAGGGTAATCTATATGATCCATTTTTTCTGCTCGCCTTCTGTGCCCTTCCTCTGCTTCTCCTTTCACTGACTTTATTACTACCAAACACCTCATTTTTCAGTCTGGCTTTACTTTCTTTTGGTGTCACAAACTCAGAGCCAAGCACTTTTGTCAGATACTTGGTAAACATTTTTATCTTTAAATTCAGGCCTTTCTTTAGCTTTGGAAAGTTGTCTTATTTCTTTTTTTATTCGATTTTTAAAGGGTAGTTTTAGGTTTATAGAAAAATTGCACAGAAAGTATAGCGTTCCCATATTACATACCCCACACGCACCCCTCCTTTCTCCACACACAGTTTCACCTATTAACATCTTTCATTAGTGCCCTACATTTGTTACAATTATTTAACTTTTCATGATACATTATTATTATCTAAAGTCCATATTTTACATTAGGGTTCATTTTTTATATTGTGCAGTTCTAGGGGTTTTGACAAGTGTAGAATGACATGTATCCACCATTATAGTATCTTAGAGAGAACAGTTTTGCAGCCCTAAGATTGCCCTCTGCTCCACCTATTCATCTCTACCCCTCTCTCTGAACCCCTGAAAAATGCTATTTTACTGTCTCTTTAGTTTTGACTTTTCCAGAATGTCGTATTGTTAGAATCATATAGTAGGTACCTTTTGCAGACTGGCTTCTTTCACTTAGCAATATGTATTTAGGGTTCCTCTGTGTGCTTCTGTAACTTGATAGCTCATTTCTTCATTCACATACCATTTAATTTTATTTCATTGATCACTTTGTTTTTTCTGTCTGTTCCATTTGGCCATTCTCATCTTTTAGATTCTTTAATGTGTGACCTCTTAGGCCTGTCCTCCTGGTATTTATTTCATCATATTTACCCTTTTTGTCTTTTCCTCTGAATTCTAAGAGAATGTCATGACAACTTAAAATTGAAGTAACTGTTTTCAGATTTTAATCATCAATAGTGCTTTTCACTTCCATGAATTATTTCAGATTTCCAATGACTTCAGTCTATCTAGATGCCTCTCTCCTAGAACGAGCTCTCATCTTTATTGCTTGAATGCCTTCCTATCTTGTCTCTCTACATCTCCTTCTAGCCTCTGCCAATCTAATTCCCACAGAGTTGCCAGAGTGATATTCAAAAACCAAATTTGATCATGTCATTTTCTTGCTCATTAATTCTTCAGTTTTCCATTATTCTTAGGATAAAATTCAAAATCTTCAACATAGCTCCCTAGACTCTGGATGAGCTAGCCCTTTCTTCTAGGACTTCCAGCCTAACCTGTATCTTTCCTCCCTCAGTCTTTCAGTTTGGCCTCTTGGTTCTTTGAACATGTTATTTTTTCTCATTTCTAATGATTCTTATATGATTTTTATTCTGCCTGCTTCGTGTTTTCCCCAAGTCTTGCGTGGCTAATTCCAACTCATGTTTTCCTTCTCAGTTTAAATGTCATTTGTTCAGGGAAGCCTTCTGCGGTTCCACAAATCAGGTCAGCAGCCTCCTGTTGTGTGTGTTGCTTGTGGTATGGTTCCCCACCATAGTGCTATGCACACTTGTGATTAATTTTAATTAAGTGGGATGAGACGAGTAGTTGACCACTTAAATGCAAACTTTGTTAAGGACAGGAAGTGTGTCTTCTTCATTCACAACAGGGTCCTCAGAGCCTAGCTCAGTCCCTGCAACATGGCAGTATACAGTAAATACTTGTTGAAGAAATTGTTTTCCTCACCTCTTTCCTTTTTTGCATAGGACTATTCTAGTTTCATAGATCCACTATCTCAAAATCTTGTTAAAAATACAAAGTAAACATTTGAAAATTCCATTTTCTTCTTTGTACCGTATTTCAGAGGATGTGCTTGCTCTGATTTCTTTGAAACACATTATCTTTTTGAGGATTTTTTAAAATTCTACTTACTGTGCTAGTGTTAATCTTATTGATAAGGATAAATAAATTGAAATAGAAATAAGGTATCTTGGGGGGAATTGGTGAGGATACCTATCTTAAATTGCAGTAAATGTATTATTTTGTCCCCTGCTTTCATCTGGATTGGAAATACTTACTATGCAAATTCAGAGATACGGCAGCCTGAGAAGAGTGAGGAGAAAATGAGAGCAGGAATTGGAAATTGTGCCTCTGCAACGAAGAGTTTCTGTTTCATGTTTCCCAAAACCATCAGGAGCCCTGTTTGGGGCCTGCAATGACTGCTCTTATCAGAAGCCAGTCCCTGCAGGGTCCCTTTTACAGTGCAGGAGGCTTTCTGTTCAGTGTGACAAACAGAACTTTTCTGCAGGGATCAGTTGGTTTCAAATGGGTCTCCCGATTGTCCCACAGGTGGCCTCACCTCTCAACCTACCCTGTCTGTCAAAGATGTGGACAGGATTCCACCGTTTGCTTTAGTCATTTGTTATGCAGATCATTCTTAGGTAAACAAGAGATAGTTGTTTTTTTCTTTAACTTCATCTCATGTTCTGTAGATTTAGCTGAAATTTGTCATTGTTTCTGACATGGATCCCACTTTTCTATTATTATGCATGTGTCTCCCTAATTTAGATCACTTCATGGAAGTTTTAGAGAGCAAAAATTGCTCCCAAAGTAGCTCGTGCTCACCTTGTCCTTTTCCCTCTCTCACATCCATTTAAAATATGACTTCCTTATGTGCTTATAGGCAGTTATTGATATGCACAAGCTACAGTCTTCTGCCTATTTTCCAGGACACTAAATGGGAAGGTGAGGTAGTAGAGGTGATGGGAGGGATCCAGGCCTTTTGTGAAACTGGTGGTCTCATTGTGCAGGCATTAGCAATGAAAGCTTCACAGTGCCGTGATAGAGAGAGGTGGTTAATCAGCTCAGCTTCTACAGCAGATCCCTAGCTTTAGGTGTTTAGGGTGTCATGGGCCTTGATTCCACTTCTCTCTTTTTATTCCCAAGACATGTGCTACAGTGTATTTCTGTCTGGGTCATCTTCACTTTGCCAAGGACTTGCTTCGTTACTGGCACTCTTCATCCTCTGTCAATGAGTTAATTAGGTTCATCTCTGTTTGCAGCCTGTTGGAAGTGGAGCAATTATTGGGGTTAACCAGTGATAGGGATGAGAATCTGCTTCCCAGGTTATGATCCTCAGTTTGGCTCAAATAAAATTTCCTCTTTTTTTCTTCTTGATGGTTAATTAAATTTCCACCAACATCCTATGACTAGTAAGTTGCAGAATAGAAATTAAAATCTTGACAGTCTGGCTTTAAGAATATAACAGGGCATGTAACGTTCCATAGTGTTTATATAATATGAGATTTCTTTCCTTTTTTACTATTTGTACTTTATAAAGACTTTCCTTTTTTTTTGGTGTGGGGGGGTGTGAATCATAGAGGGTCACCATTCAGTGATCCAAATGAGAAATAAAATATAATACTTCAACTCTACTGGCATTATCACTGTCCGTCATCCTGGGTATAAGATGATCTTTTGAGAAGGAACAGCAACCAGGTCTGTGCAAGGTAATTGATCACTAAAATAATGGACTTCTGGAATCTTCATTTGTTCCTTTTAAAAAGATCAACTTAAAAGAGAAAATCTAACCATCTGCTATGGACCGAATGTTTGTGTCCCCTCAAAATGTATATGTTGAAATCACAACACCCAATGTGATGGTATTTAGAAGTGAAACCCTTAGGAGGTAATTAGGTTTAGATAAGGTGATGAGGGTGGGATGCTCATGATGGGATTAGTGTCCTTCTAAGAAGAGGATAAGAGATCAGAGCCCTCCCTCTCTCTGCCCTATGAGGACAAACAAAAGTAGGTCATCTGCAAGCCAAGGAGAGGGCCCACACCAGAACCCAACCATGTCAGCACCCAATCTCAGACTTCCCATCTCCAGAACTGTGAGAAATGAATATCTGTTGTTTAAGCCACCCATTCTATGATGTTTTGTTGTAGTCAAACTGACTAAAACAGTAGTACCTAGATTATTACTTAATATTACCCTAAATATAAAATAAAAAAACATTGATTTAAAGGAAAAGCTTACTGCTTGATGCCTGTCCTTTGGAATTCTGAACCTTTCACTCCTTGATCTATAAGATGGACCTTTTTATATATGGAAGAATTTTCAAGGCAATTTCCCTGATCTTTGGTCAAAATTTCTCCTGATATACCAAAATATATCAAAAAAAGTGGAGATTTTATTTTCACCTTAATTCTTTACATTTCTCAATTAAGGCAAAGAAATATACAAACCCCACTCAATAAATAGCCAGCCTCAGGCATCAGTATCTGTGCCTAGATATTTTTCCTCTAGCTTGGGAATCCTCGTGTAGTAGCTTTTTTCTGGTTATGGCAGAAAGAGCTCCCTAAGTGACATTGAACCAGGTCACATATGCAGTTGGCCCAAACTTTACTGTTAATCAACTGTCTTAAGCATTTTATGGTTTTTATCTAATTGTTTATTCGTGGGCTGAGCTAATACCTCGCAGCCAAGCAAATTTTTATGACTCTATGTATAATTTCTGAACAACTAGGGTGTATAATGGAAATGAAAGTGCTGACACAGTGCTTTCTCTAATGGCATGAGTAGCCTCAGTATTACAAAGCACACTTTTATTGCATCCTTCCACTAGGTCATTTATATGAAGCATAGATTGAAATATAATTTAGAAGTGTGATGTTGGTACTTGAACCCAGTAGCAAGAATATGAAAACCATCAAACAAATAAACAGATAAATGTAAATGATCCAGAAATAGAAAACGACTGACTCAGCAAGGCCTCTAATAACTTAAACATGGCTATTAGAATCTTTTAAAGGGCGTGTCTAAATCAGGCTTTTTGAAAAAAATATTTCCCTTAGTTCTGATCCAAATCACCTTTGACTTGAAATATTAAGATAGTTGAGACTACAGTGCTTTTGGCCTAAATTAAAAAACAAACAAACAGAAACTCCCTTGCCCTTTTTTTTTTTTAAGTAAAGGCTAACATTGTGTGTGTGTGTCTGTGTGTGTGTGTAAGGGTAATCTTGGGACGCTAAATTAAGGGAACAATATTATTGACCATATCCATCCTTTCTATAATGTAACCACAATACTTTTTTTTTTTTAACAAACTAAGAAGTAAAATAAGCAAGAGAATAGGAAAATGAAGAAGGCCATTTCTCTCTTTGACAGTATTTACTAAACATCATCAAGGTAGTTAGAACAGACTCCAGGCATTGGGTGGTTGATCAGGAGGGTTGATTCTGAAATCTCACATGTTGATAAATTCAGCAAACATCATAATGGACTGATACTGTAGAAGGAAAGGAGGAGATGAGTTAGTAACTGAGCATTTTTATCTTATCTAAGGTCTGCTTTTTCATCCTCTTTCTCTTTCTCTTTCTCTTTCTCTCTTTTCTTTCCAGACCCTACTCCTACCCCAACCTCATTGATTACAAAAGTGAAATGTAGGTGGAGAGACAATATTAGTCTGGAAATATCAGAAATATCTACTTAATAAACAGGAGAATGGATGAGTGCAAGTAAGAGGAGAATAAGCTGAATTGGGGAAATGTAGTTTTCAAATGATCTTGATGTACTAATTCCATATTTAAGAGCACCAGATTCTGCCAGAATTTTAGAAATACATTCTAAGTAGTGCCATTTTTTGTTATTAACCTTATTCCTCTTTTTGAGCTCATCTCCCACCCTTAGTTTCTTCTTCCCTGTCCTATAGGCTGTCAAGTGCCTTTCTGCTGCTTTAGGGTTATTGGAAACCTCCTAGTTTATATAAGTTTATGCATCTCCCTACCCCAACCCTCATGTTTTTCTTTTTTCTTAATTAATTTTTATTGGAGTATAGTTGCTTTACAATGTTGTGTTAGTTTCTACTGTACAGCAAAGTGAATCAGCTATAAGTATACATATATCCCCTCTTTTTTGGATTTCCTTCCCATTTAGGTCACCAAGAGCATCACAGTTCCCTGTGCTATACAGTAGGTTCTGATTAGTTATCTATTTTGTACATCTATCAATAGTGTATATACGTCAATCCCAAATCCCCCATTCCTCCCACCCCTCCAACCTCTCATGTTTTTTCTCCTTCCTTCTCTGTCCAATCACATTTCAGAGAAATTTTTAATCTCTCAGCTAAATGCTGTTTTTATGAACATGATCCACACTCAAGTATCAATGTAATAAATATGGAACAATTTCCATATGATTTCTTTTGCATTTTGAAAAAAAATACATTGTTTTCCCAAATGACTCTCTATGTGGAAAAATATTTTAGTGAAGAACTTTTACATTTTTACTCTTTTCTTGCCACCTCCTGGCTCAGGCATTCTCTGTCATCCTACTTAATCAGTGTCTCTAGCCTAGGTGGAATATTAGAAAGAGCATGGACATCAGAACTCAGATCTAGCCTCAAATACCAGCTCCCTCAACAATGAGCTCAGTGACCTTGACCAAGTTATCAAATCATGATAACCTTTTGGGCCCTCTGCAAGAAGCTGGTAATAACTACTTCATGAAAGTGGTACAAGATGACATACATAAAGCAACTGGAAGAGTACCTCATTGCAGGCACTCAATAAATATGGTATCTATTGATTAAATGATTCGAATTTAATAGTATCATAAGTGCTAAGGTAGGAAATACTTGAGATAATTGAGTTACATCCTCCTTATTTACGGATGAGAAAGCTGAGGTTCAAGAGAAGGCAAGTGTTTTATCAAAGGTCACTAAATAATTAGAACTGGGGTTAGATCTAGAGCTGAAGCATGATTTAATTAATGTTGTTTATATTATTTTGTACACCTGCCCCTCAAAGCCCTGTATCATTTTGAATTTTGCTGCTTTTTATTACTATGCCCTTCTACCCACACACTATTTTAGGACAAGTCACCCTTTCCTCTCTCGTCTTTCTTTTTCTTCTAAAAGAGAAAATTATCTTATTATCTCATAATTGTGGCCTATGAAGGTAACTGCACTGTTGCTCACTGAGTACCACCCTCTCTTGCATATGCCGTTCCTATCAATAAGTAGTTCCATAGCCTCCACCATAGCCTCAACTTTAGATCTGCCACATTTGATTCTTTATCCACATTGCTAATTTCTCCTGGACAATTGGTTCTTAATTTTGCCTCCTCAAACTCTTCTAACAGTTGAAATGACCATCCTTTTCTAGAACATTCTATTTTCTAAATATTTCCTAGTCTAGGATGTAAAATGTATATATGCATTTCATGGTAATGTAAAATTACTTTCATAGAAACTTAAAATGATTAAACAACATGTTACAGATATCATTTCTCATCACAGGAAGACACTGGCTTCCATATTTTTATATCTTACTGCAAAACAGGGGAGGAAAAGTCCACATTCTTCAAAAAGAAAATAGCTTGAAACAGTCAGATTTAACATGCTTCAGTTTCTGGATTTCTGTTTCTCTAATTGTTGTCCCACTGATTTTTTTTCTCAGTAGTCCCTCTAACTGTCCAAATTGCCAGAACAAAAAACCCATATTAAAAATATATAATTACTTACATTTTTATCAATTATAAAGTATTTTGAAAATCTGTAAATTATGTATTGTTTTTTAATTTTAAAGAAATAAAACTTAAGAGATAAAGCTTCATCCAATCCCTTCCACTTTTCTTTCTGCAAGAGCAACCATTAACCTGAAGTTGGCTCTTGTCATTCTAATTCATGTTTTTTCCAATTGAAATACATACAAATATACACATAAGCCATAAATAGTATTGCTGTTTTAGACAAATTACAAAATCATATTGTAGATATATTTTGCATAACTAATTTTTTCTTTTCAGCATTTTATGTTTCAGTCGTGTGTTGAAACATGTATTTCTAATCCATGAATTTCAACTGCTAAAAAGGGTTTCATTTTATGAATATACCAGAGTTTATTTATTACATCCTGTTTTTTGGCTATGATCAGTAATGTCAGGTGACCATTCCTGGACATGCTTCTTTTTGTACTCATGCAAGAGCATCTATATGGAGAATGCCTGAAAACAGGAATTGCTGGTTTACAGGTATGAATATCTTAAACCTAACTACATATTGACAGATTGTTTTCTATAGTAATTTACAGTTCCACCAGCAGTGTAACATTTCATCATCTTCCTTGACAACTCCGTGTGGAACCAGACTTTAAAGTTAATTTGCTTTAAGAATTTTAAAAAAAATTATTGTTAGATTTTTCCCCTTTGGTATGAAACATATTTTTGAACCTAGAAGCAATAACACCCCAAAACAATGAGAATTCCTAGCTTCTGGATTTTGGTTTCCTTACTAAAAGGAATCAGGCCTCCAAGGACTGATTCAGGGAAAGTATGAGATGAGCCTGGAACATCTTCCAGAAAGTACTAAAAAAAAAAAAGAGGAAGCAAAATAACATAGGAACCAGTTTGATGGGATTTCCATTGAGAAATCCAGAACAATTTAAGCATTAAAAATAAATAATAGCCATAATGGATTATCACATTTTGGGAAAATAAACTATACTGATACCAAAATATGAGTAACAAAAATATAATAAATGTAGAAAGGATGACAGATTTAGAAAACCATCATTTTACAAAAATCATAGTAAAAATTGACACAGACAAATATCATTGCTGGATACTAAAATCAAGAGTTAAAGTTCATTGACAAATAAGATATTTACATAATTTCAAAGTATCTTCCCACAGATTACTCACTAATTATAAAGGGATTATAAAATACCTTTGAAGCAAAGAAATCTGGCAGAAACTACCATAAATAGATGATCAGGTTAAAATAACCAAGAATAGAATAAGCTAGGACTTCCCTGGCAGTCCAGTGGTTAAGACTTCGCCTTCCAATGCAGGGGATGTGGGTTTGATCATTGGTCGGGGAGCTAAGTCCCACACACCTCGTGGCCAAAAAACCAAAACATAAACCAGAAGCAATATTGTAACAAATTCAATAAATACTTAAAAAAAAAAATAGAATAAGCTGACATCAAGTTCCTTCTGATATATTTGAGAAAGATACAATATCACCTATGTAATGTTTCTGATAAAAATGTATAAGCTGAATTGAATAATGAAGAAACAATGAGAAAAACTCAAATTGAGGGATCTCCTACAAAACACTGGGTGTGTACTCTTTAAAACAGCAAGGTTATGAAAGATAAAGAAAAGGGAGGAACTCTTTCATGTTAATGGAGACAAAAGACACTGTGAGGACCATCAGTGACATTTAAACATGAACTATATTACATAATAACATGTTAATGTTAAATTTTTAAAACTTGCTCAGTGGTTTGGTAAGAGAAGTATTTAGGGGTGAAGGGTCATGATCTCTACACTTACTGTCAAATGTTTCAGCCCCCCCAAAAGAATAAGAATAATGTGTTTATTATTTTATTATTACAGGTGTACATGTCTTGACCATTACTGGTAGTATAGTTTCATAATAATTTTAGAATATTCCCATTAAAAATCTATTTGGAATTTAGTTTAATTTTATTGAATTTATAGTTTAATTTGGGGAAGACTGACATCTTTATGATATTGAACCATTCTATCCAGGATCATGATATATCTCTTATTTTTTATTAGATCTATTATATTCTCCAATAAAATTGTATAATTTTCTTAAATTACATTTTACTTCTTAAAAACCAAACTAGGAATGAAGTTGGTTTTCATATATTCATCTTGCTAAACTCTCCAACTGATTCTACTAGAACCTGTGGGTTTTCAGAATATTCCACATACATAAGCGTATCATTCTCTAAATAATGTCAGATTTTTTTCTTCCTTTGCTTTTTAATCTTCCCATACTTCTAAAATATATATTTTTTATCTTATTGCACTAGTTCAGTTCAACAGCTATTGAGCTATTAGAATATTGGTTAGAAATAGACATAACAGATATCTTTATCTTGTTCCTGACCTTAAATGGAACACTTTCAATAGCTCACTATTTAGTCTCATGTTTGCTATAGGTTTGGGTCAGTAACTTTTATTAAGCTCATGAAGCTCTCTTTTCTTCCTAGTTTACTTAGAACTTATCTTTATTATTATGAATGCCTTTTGGATTTATCAAACATCTTTTATTCTGTAAATATTGGAATGATAGTATTGTATTTTTCTCCTTTCATCTGTTAACGTGGTGATTACCTTACTACATTTTTTCTAATGTTAAAACATCTTTGCATGTCTGAAATGAATTCTTATTGGTCTTGATGAATGTGTTTTTACATTCTGAAATCACATTGACAATATTTCATTTAAGACTTTTGAACTTACACTCGTATACAAAATCGGCCTATCCTTTTCCTGTCTTAAACTGTCTTGTTTATTACAATAGTATATTAGTCCACACATTTTTATCTTTTTCTGTACTCTGGATCTTTGTTCTTTGTAGATTTAGTGGAAGTCACTTATAAAATTATATAGCCCTAGTATTTTTTAAAAAGTTATTGTCATGCAGAGCTTTAAAGTTTACAAAAGTTATTTGGAATAGGAGTTATATAGAAAGTGTAGATATTATTATTCTCATTTTACAGTTAAAGAAACCAAGCCGTAGAAATTAGAAGACTTTGCTTATGGTCATATGGCATTTACATGGGGGAAGGAACTAGGATTAGAACTTCAGTCTTCTCACTAAGGCACCATCTTCCTTTCCTTTTTTTTTTTTTTTTTTTTTATCTGTTGAAACACAGTTGATTAAGTAGAAGCTGAAGCCATTGTTGGTGATTTTATCTTTTCTTTCAAGGCCTGATATGAGTACTCTGTCATCACTAAGGCCACAAGTGACCAACAGAGTCAGCAAGTGATACGCTTTGATAGATGATCTCCAAGGAGAATAATTCTGTGAACACTTAAATGCAAAGAACATTTGGAACCTGTCAAAATGCCCAGTTAATATTTGGATCACCTTGCAGTGTTTCTGTACTTTTTCTTTCTCTAGGGAGGAATAGTAATGTCCTAGAAACCAGAGGGATTTGAATTCTTACAACTGTTGTTTTCCAAGGTCTTAATTTGATTTTGTCATCCTCTTGATAGGGACCATCAGATGGTGACTGTATTATATGCAGACTTCAAAGTTTTATTCTCTCTTGCCACTTGATGAAAGCTCTCTTGAGAGCACAAATGCAAATACTCTCACTTCAGCAGGCAGAGTTTAATCTGCAGCCCTGGTGTGTGGATTCTCCATCAGAGAGCAAGATTCACTAAATCTGTCTTTTGCTACGACTCTGGGGAAGCCATCACTTGTCATCCTGCTCAGTAGAGCATGTTGTAGCACCTGCTTTATATTGTACCTTGCCACAAAGTATCCTTTCTGGTAGAACATCAAACAACCAAGTATTCTCATTTTTCCAAATGCCAGGGGAGAAAAGGGGGTATATACTGATTTGAACCAAACTTCAGCTGTGTGATAAGGTATTGACTATGTCCGCTTTTCTCTTTAATAAAAGATAACTGTAGAGAAAAAAACTAAACCTCATAAACCAACAATCATCTCCTTTCCAATTTTGAATGGCATTTCTCATCCATTGAGACAATTAAGCAGAGATTAAGATAAAATAGGATTTTGCAAAAGCTTTTCAAAAAACATCAGTCAGCTTGATTTTATTTTAAATTTCTAAAATCCTTGTAACTATATTTTACTGTTTTCCATTTTCTGAAATATATCTGGCATTTTGAAAAAAGTCAACACATATGAAATACACTTTCATACATGTTAGAATATTTATTATTGTGATAAGCCTATGAAAAGGGTATTGTTATTCCTAATTTACAGATGAAGAGCTTTAAGTTAGGGACTTCCCTGGTGGTCCAGTGGTTAGGAGTCCGAGCTTCCACCGCAGGGGGCTCGAGGTCAATCCCTGGTCAGGGAACTAAGATCCCTCCGCAGCGCGGAGAGGCCAAATAAAAAGAACTTAAAAAAAAAAAAAAAAAAAGAACTTTAAGTTAGAAAAGTTTTAAGTAATATACCCAAGGTCATTACAAAGCTAGAGAACTGCTTTTAATTTGTAGCAGGCACTGTTAGTTACATATCAAAGCAATTGCCCCTCTCCACTGTTCCTTTCTTGTGGTTGACCTAGGATTTACTCTGATGCCACTTTTCCCCAGTGCTACCTACCACTAGCTAAGGAAAGGTAGTTCAATTTCTAGCTCAAGGCTAATGTGAGTCTTCTAAGCCTATCATTAGTACCCCAACTCTCCTTGCCTGTGTTGGGTTTAGTGTTTATACATAGGGTGTAGTTCTGGTTAATGTGATATTAAGGAAGATCTGCTAGGGGGTATTTTAGAAAGATTTTTTATTCTTAAAAAGAGTGGTTGCTGTTTCTTCTGCTGTGTATTGTCTCTGCATGTGATAACTGCTATGGCAATGACTCTGTATTGTTGAGGGGAACCAGCATGAGAATAAGACCAGTTCTCTGAGAATGACAGGGCAGAGAGAAAGTTTCTAGATCTCCGAGGGTATGTTATGCTCCTGAATCCACCAACCTTGGAGACATTTCAACTCATTTCAACCTCCTTATTTTGAGGAGAAATTCATTTAACTTTGTTGAAGCCATTTGATCTATATCCAAAGTCATCTTAACTGATACACGAGCCAGGATGTCTGACTCAAAAGCCAGCAACAGTTTTTCACAGAAACACCCCAACAGGTAGCCTCCATGTGAATCCATTTTTCACTGAATAATTATAGCTGTCAAGTAGAATTAACATCATCATTTAGAAACAGAGTTCACCAATTCAAATGCCTAATGGAGCCAGTCAGTTAACCTAAGTGGGTAGGTTAGGCTTTTGGAAGCCTGGACAACAGAGGAGCAGCAAAACTAACCTCCAGCAAATTGCTGACCAGTATTTCCAGACCTACCGGTTTTTTAAAAGAAGGCTTCAAAAGCAGGATCTGGGGGGAGGAAGGGGAGGACAGTCTCTTGACTTTTAAATTTTGACCACTAATTTATTTACAAAACATGCAAGCCGAACAAAGTTGAGTTGTTTACTTGTGATTTTGCAACCTCTACCTTAAAAGACTACCATTCTTTTTATATCTATAATTTGTGTAATATGTTAAATAATTTGTGTGAGTTTTACATTAGCCTTCAAAAACACAAAGCCGTGTATCTTTTTGAATTATGGTTTTCTCCAGATATATGCCCAGGAATGGGATTGCTGGATCATATGGTAGCTCTATTTTTAGCTTTTTAAGGAACGTCCATACTGTTCTCCATAATGGCTGCACCAGTTTACATTTCCACCAACAGTGTAGGAGGCCTCCCTTTTCTCCACACCCTCTCCAGCATTTATTGTTTCTAGATTTTTTGATGATGGCCATTCAACTGGTGTGAGGTGATACCTCACTGTAATTTTGATTTGCATTTTTCTAACAATTAGTGATGTTGAACATCTTTTCATATGCCTCTTGGCCATCTGTATGTCTTCTTTGGAAACAGAAATAGAGTTACAGATGTAGAAAATAAACTTATCGTTACCACGGGGTTAAGTGGGGGATAAATTGGAAGACTGGGATTGATATATACACACTACTATATATAAAATAAATAACTAATAAGGCCCTACTGTGTAGCACAGGGAACTGTACTCAATACTCTGTAATGGCCTACATGGGAAAAGAATCTAAAAAAGAGTGGATATATGTATATGTATAACTGATTCACTTTGTTGTACACCTGAAACTAACACAACATTGTAAATGAACTATACCCCAATAAACCACACACACACACACACACACACACACACACACACACACACACACAAACCCCCACAAACCCAGCAGTGCCAGAGAAATGGTTCTTTATCCCCACTCTAACCTGAGCAGAAACAACACAAGCTGGACCTAGGACTTGGATTTATACCTAAGAGGGTGTTTTGTTTTGAGAAATCATTGCATCTGCAGAAATTCTAAGTTTTAGTTCTCAAGAAAAATAGTGTTTTTTTTTTTAATGGAAAGTTTGCTTTTATGACTCCAAGTGTTCCAAAGATTTTTTAAAGCTTTAGGACTGTGGGAGCTTATGATAAGATTTTGAAATTCATCTAATGCTAGGTTGAAATGTCACAGGCTTACTCAAGCCTTTAAGGAATAGCCAGAGCTTAAAAATGAGTGAACTCAAGGAAGGGCTTCAGAATTTTATGATCACAATTTGACATATTTAGCCTGGAAGAATGGTTGTGGGAAAAATGTTTTCCTTTCTTATTCTTTGCTTTTTTTTTTTTTTTTTTTTGCGGTACGCGGGCCTCTCACTGTTGTGGCCTCTCCCGTTGTGGAGCACAGGCTCTGGAAGCGCAGGCTCAGCAGCCATGGCTCACGGGCCCAGCCGCTCTGCGGTACGTGGGATCCTCCCGGACCGGGGCACGAACCGGCGTCCCCTGCATCGGCAGGCGGACTCTCAACCACTGCACCACCAGGGAAGCCCTATTCTTTGCTTTTAAACCGCATTTTTCCTAATTATTAATGTAGTGCATGAGCATTCTAGAACATATGGAAAGTAGCAAAAATTATAAAATATCAGAATGTATGTTAATAAAATTGTCACCAATCAGAGGCAACTAATACTAGTATTTTGTCATAATTTCTCCAAATGCTCTTATTTTTCCAAATTTTTGTCTTACATATTTGGGATCACATTACAAAATAATTTCTGTATCCTGTTTTCTCATTTTAACATTATTGAGTCTAGAGTATAGTTCTGAATTTTGAAGCCAGTCCAATTTGTGTTTATTTTTAGGTAATAACACTTTTTTTTTCTCTGCCTAGAAGCCTTTAGGATTTTACAAATTTATACTTGATATTCAAATGTTGTTCCAGCATGTACCTTATACTAATTTGCCTGAAATGCATTTGATTTGTGGCAACAGTTTTCTTTGTCATCTCATGAACATTTCTTTTAAATGTTCTGCTTCTGTCTCACTTGTGGGCTCTTTTGGAAATCTTAATTCTTCAGTCATATCTCTGTTGTTTGTCCTGTCCAAGCTTTTTAAAAAAAATATTTCAGGATTTTTATTTGCCATCTGAGGCATATTCAAGTTTTTTATTGAAAACATTAATAATTCAAACTCTTGATTCCCTCTCTTATAATATCTTTTTATAGGCCTGGTTTTATCTTTTTTTTTTAATACTCTATAAAGCAAAATGAAGAAATACCACTTGGAAGAATTTTTTCTAAAAGGCAAGGTGAAAAGAGTGTCCTCAGACCTCTTATATATTCCCCACTACCAGCAAGAACAACCTTTCGGTACATTCTGCCAGCATTCAACGTGCCTGCTTACCCACTTAGTCCACATTTCCACAGGCAAGTAAGAATCGCGGGTGCAATGCAACTCTTCCCACTTCTGGCCATCTGTAGTCATGTTACAGGCTGGAAGGTGATCTCACCTGCATTAAAGTTGGAAATTAAGAGCTTAAATTTACAGTTTATCTGAGTAAGTTGATTACAGGTATTTATCATCATGCTCACATGAATAATTAAAAGAAAATGAAGCAAGGAAAAAGTTATAAACACAAAAAGTCATATATAAGTAGGACGAAAACGACAAATGAGACAGCAATGGAAAAGAGATTCCAACCAGTTTGGGAAAGATATAAGATAGACCGTGGAGTAGGATAAGAATAGCAGAAATGGCTAAAGTCGAAATACTCCTATAAAGCCATAATGATGAGAAAGTCTACCCATTAGAGCCCCCAGAGAGTCTCAGGGAATACTGAAGGCCAGGGTGAGGCCTGAGATAGAAAAATATGGTGAAATGTCTCTCTCCCAATAGCATGTAACCAGAATACTACCCCTCCCCAATCACTGCAGATCAGAGACTTTTCACTGGAGTAATTAAACTGAAGGATTTCTTGGACTGTGCAGCATAAGTCAGAGAGGAGGATGTGATAATGGGCAGGGCTGACTCGGGGGGATATTGTGGGGAAGTATGCTTATAAACTATGAGGTCCCTACACTTCCTTGCTTGGTGATTCTCAGAAGGCCGATAATTGGGTGTGTGTAAGATTTTGTTTTGAAGCTCTGACCAAGGAAACAGTAATGTTTCCCTTACCTTGACTAAACTTTAGACAGATTTCTTCCTTATCACAGGCATACCTTGTTTTATTGTGCTTTGCAGAGTTCGTGGTTTTTACAAATTGAAGGTTTGTGGCAACCCTGTATCCAAGAAGTCTATTGGCACCATTTTTTCCAATAGCATTTTCTCACCTTGTGTCCGTGTCACATTTTAGTAATTCTTGCAATATTTTAAACTTTCCTATTATTATTATTATTATATGTGTTATGATGATCTGTGGTCAGTGATCTTCAATCTCATTGCTGTAATTGTTTTGGGCACCACAAACCATACGCATATGAGATGGGACACAATTAATCGATAAATGTGTACATTTTGACTGCTTCACTGACTAGCCTTCCCCCATCTCTCTCCCTCTCCTTGGACCTCCCTATTCTCTGAGACACAACGATACTGAAATTAAGCCAATTAATAACCCTACAATAGCCTCTAAGTGTTCAAGTGAAAGGAAGAATTGCATGTCTCTTTCAAAAGCTAGAAATGATTAAGTTTAGTGAGAAAGACATGTTGAAAGCCAAGACAGACCAAAAGCTAGGCCTCTCGCACCAAACAGTTAGCCAAATTGTGAATGCAAAGGAGAAGTCATTGAAGGAAATTAAAAGTGCTATTCCAGTGAACACACAAATGAGAAGAAAGTGAAACAGCCTTATTGCTGTTATGGAGAAAGTGTGAGTGGTCTGGACAGGAGATCAAACCAGCCACAACATCCCCTTAAGTCAAACCTAATCCAGAGCAAGGCCCTAACTCTATTCAATTCTATGGAGGCTGAGAGAAGTGAGGAAGCTGCAGAAGAAAATCGTGAAGCTAACAGAGGTTGGTTTATGAGGAAAGAAAAGGAAAGAAACGGTCTCCATAATATCAAAGTGTAAGGCGAAGCAACAAATGCTGATGTAGAAGCTACAGCAACTTGTCCAGAAGATCTAGCTAAGATAACGAATGACGATCTGGCTAAGATAATAGACAACATAATTTTAATGTAGACAAAAGCCTTTTCTTGGAGGAAGATGCCATCTAGGACCTTCATAACTAGGGAGAAGTCAATGCCTGGATTGATAACTTCAAAGGACAGCCTAACTCTCTTGGGGTTAATGCAGCTGATGACTTCAAATTGAAGCCAGTGCTCATTGACCATTCCTATAGTCTTAGGGCTCTTAAGAATTATGTTAAGTCTACTTTGCTTATGCCCTATAAATGGAACCAAAAAAGCCTGGATGACAGCACATATATTTACAACATGTTTACTGAATGTTTTAAGCCTCGTGTTGAGACCTACTGCTTAGAAAAGAAAAAGATTCCTTTAAAAATATTACCACTCACTGATAATGCACCTGGTTAACCAAGAGCTCTGATGGAGATGTACAGCAAGATTCATGTTGTTTTCATGCCTGCTAATACAACATCCATTCTGCAGCCCTTGGATCAAGGAACAATTTAAACTTTTAAGTCTTTACTCTTTATGAAATACATTTCGTAAGCTATAGCTGCCATAGATAGTGATTCCTTTTATGGACCTGGGCAAAGGCAATTGAAAACCTGGAAAGGATTCACCTAGATCTTGTGATTTTATGGGAAGAAGTCAAAATATCAACATTCACAGGAGTTTGACAGAAGTTGATTCCAACCCTCAACCAGGATGACTTTGAGGGGTTCAGGACTTCATTGGAAGAAGTAACTGCAGATGTGGTGGAAATAGCCAGAGAACTAGAATTAGAAGTGGAGCCTGAAGATGTGACTGGATTATTGCAGTCTCATGATAAAATTTGAACATATGAGGAATTGCTTCTTATTCATGAGCAAAGAAAGTGATTTCTTGAGATGGATATACTGCTGGTGAAGATACTGTGCAGACTGTTGAAATCACAACAAAGTATTTAGAATATTACATAAACTTGGTTAATAAAGCCGTGGCAGGATTTGAGATGATTGACTCCAATTTTGAAAGAAGCTCTGTGGGTAAAATTGTTTCAAACAGCATTGCGTGCTACAGAGAAACTGTTCGGTGGAGCACACTTCATTTTTGTCTTATTTTAAGAAATTGCCAGAGCCACCCCAACCTTCAGCAACCACCACCCTGATCAATCAGTAGACATGGAGGCAAGACCCTCCACCAGCAAAAAGAATTACAACTAGCTGAAGGCTCAGATGATGGTTAGCATATTTTAGCAATAAAGTACTATAAATTAAGGTATATACTTTGAATTGTTAGACATAATGCTATTGTTACAGTATACAATAGACAACCATATAGTGTAAACATAACTTTTATATGTACTGGGAAGCCACAAAATTTGTGTGACTCATTTTATTGCAATATTGACTTTATTGCGGTGGTCAGAAACCAAACCTGCCATATCTCTAAGGTATACCTGTATAGGACCCTGACTGCCCGTTTTTTAGAGCATTTACTGTTTTTTTTCTTTAACATCTTTGTTGGAGTATAATTGCTTTACAATGTTGTGTTTCTGCTGTATAACAAAGTGAATCAGCTATATGCATACATATATCCCCATATCTCCTCCCTCTTGCGTCTCCCTCCCACCCTCCCTATCCCACTCCTCTAGGTGGTCCCAAAGCACTGTGCTGATCTCCCTGTGCCATGCAGCTGCTTCCCACTAGCTATTTTACATTTGGTAGTGTATATATGTCAGTGCTGTTCTCTCACTTTGTCCCAGTTTACCCTTCCCCCTCCCCGTGTCCTCAAGTCCATTCTCTATGTCTGTGTCTTTATTCCTGTCCTGCCCCTAGGTTCATCAAAACCATTTCTTTTTTTAAGATTCCATATATATTTCTTAGCATACGGTATTTGTTTTTCTCTTTCTGACTTACTTCACTCTGTATGACAGACAGTAAGTCCATCCACCTCACTACAAATAACTCAGTTTCATTTCTTTTTATGCCTGAGTAATATTTCATTGTATATATGTGCCACATCTTTATCCATTCATATGTCAATGGACACGTAGGTTGCTTCCATGTCCTGGCTTTTGTAAATAGTCCTGCAATGAAAATTGTGGTACATGACACTTTTTGAATTATGGTTTTCTCAGGGTATATGCCCAGTAGTGGCATTGCTAGGTCATATGGTAGTTCTACTTTTAGTTTTTTTGTGTGATTTTTTTGCGGTACGCGGGCCTCTCACTGCTGTGGCCTCTCCCGTTGCGGAGCACAGGCTCCGGATGCGCAGGCTCAGTGGCCATGTCCCATGGGCCCAGCTGCTCCACAGCATGTGGGATCCTCCCGGACCGGGGCACAAACCCGCGTCCCCTGCATCGGCAGGCAGACTCTCAACCACTGCGCCACCAGGGAAGCCCTACTTTTAGTTTTTTAAGGAACCTCCATACTGTTCTCCATAGTGGCTCTATCAGTTTACATTTCTACCAACAGTGCAAGAGGGTTACCTTTTCTCCACACTCTCTCCAGCATTTATTGTTTGTAGATTTTTTGATGATGGCCATTCTGACTGCTGTGAGGTGATACCTTATTGTACTTTTCATTTGCATTTCTCTAATAATTAGTGATGTTGATCATCTTTTCATATGTTTGTTGGCAAGCTGTATATCTTCTTTGGAGAAATGTCTATTTAGGTCTTCTGCCCATTTTTGGATTGTGTTGTTTGTTTTTTTGGATATTGAGCTGAATGAGCTGCTTGTATATTTTGGAGATTAATGCTTTGTCAGTTGCTTCGTTTGCATATATTTTCTCCCATTCTGAGGGTTGCCGTCTTGTCTTATTTATGGTTTCCTTTGCTGTGCAAAAGCTTTTAAGTTTCATTAGGTCCCATTTGTTTATTTTTGGTTTTATTTCCATTTTTCTAGGAGGTGGGTCAAAAAGGATCAAAAAGGATCTTGGTGTGATTTATGTCATAGAGTGTTCAGTCCAGGTTTTCCTCTAAGAGTTTTATACTGTCTGGCCTTCCATTTAGGTCTTTAATCCATTTTGAGTTTATTTTTGTGTATGGTGTTAGGGAGTGTTCTAATATCATTCTTTTACATGTAGCTGTCCAGTTTTCCCGGCACCTCTTATTGAAGAGGCTGTCTTTTCTCCATTGTATTCTCTTTCCTCCTTTATCAAAGGTAAGGTGACCATATGTGTATGGGCTTATCTCTGGGTTTTCTCTCCTGTTCCATTGCTCTATATATCTGTTATGGTGCCATTACCATACCATCTTGATTACTGTAGCTTTGTAGTATACTCTGGGAGCCTGATTCCTCCAGCTCCATTTTTCTTTCTCAAGATTGTTTTGGTTATTCAGGGTCTTTTGTGTTTCCATACAAATTGTGAAATTTCTTGTTCTAGTTTTGTGGAAAATGTCGTTGGTAGTTTGATGGTGATTTCCTTGAATCTGTTGATTGCTTTGGGTAGTATAGTCATTTTCACAATGTTTATTCTTCCAATCCAAGAACATGGTATATCTCTCCATCTGTTTGTATCATCTTTAATTTCTTTCATCAGTGTCTTATAGTTTTCTTCATATAGGTCTTTTGTCTCCTTAGGTAGGTTTATTCCTAAGTATTTTATTCTTTTTGTTGCAATGGTAAATGGGAGTGTTTCCTTAATTTCTCTTTCAGATTTTTCATCATTATTGTATGGGAATGCAAGAGATTTCTCTGCATTAATTTTGTATCCTGCAACTTTACCAAATTCATTGATTAGCTCTAGTAGTTTTCTGGTAGCATCTTTAGGATTCTCTATGCATAGTATCATGTCACTTGCAAACAGTGACAATTTTATTTCTTCTTTTCTGATTTGGATTCCTTTTATTACTTTTTCTTCTCTGATTGCTGTGGGTAAAACTTCCAAAACTAAGGTGAATAATAGTCATGGAATTGGGCAACCTCGTGTTGTTCCTGATCTTAGAGGAAATGGTTTCAGTATTTCACTACTGAGAATGATGTTGGCTGTGGGTTTGTCATATATGGCCTTTATTATGTTGAGGTAAACTCCCTCTGTGCCTACTTCCTGAAGGGTTTTTATCATAAATGGGTGTTGAATTTTGTCAAAAGCTTTTCCTGCATCTATTGAGATGATCATATGGTTTTTATCCTTCAGTTTGTTAATATGGTTTATCACATTGATTGATTTGTGTATACTGAAGAAACCTTGCATTCCTGGGATAAACCCCACTTGATCATGGTGTATGATCCTTTTAATGTGCTGTTGGATTCTGTTTGCTAGTATTTTGTTGAGGATTTTTGCATCTATGTTCATCAGTGATATTGGCCTGTAGTTTTCTTTCTTTGTGACATCCTTGTCTGGTTTTGGTATCAAGGTGATGGTGGCCTCATAGAATGAGTTTGGGAGTGTTCCTCCCTCTGCTATATGTTGGAAGAGTTTGAGAAGGATAGGTGTTAGCTCTTCTCTAAATGCTTGATAGAATGTGCCCTTGAAGCCATCTGGTCCTGAGCTTTTGTTTGTTGGAACATTTTTCATCAGAGTTTCAATGTCAATGCTTGTGATTGGTCTTTTTATATTTTCTATTTCTGCCTGGTTCAGTCTCGGGAGGTTGTGCTTTTCTAAGAATTTGTCCATTTCTTCCAGGTTGTCCATTTTATTGGCATACAGTTGTTTGTAGTAATCTCTCACCATCCTTTCTATTTCTTCAGTGTCAATTGTTACTTCTTCTTTTTCATTTCTAATTCTGTTGATTTGAGTCTTCTCCCTTTTTTTCTTGGTGAGTCTGGCTAATGGTTTATCAATTTTGTTTATCTTCTCCAAGAACCAGCTTTTAGTTTTGTTGAAGTTTGCTATTGTTTCCTTCATTTCATTTTCAGTTATTTCTGATCTGATCTTTATGATTTCTTTCCATCTACTAACTTTGGGGTTTTTTCGTTCTTCTTTCTCTAATTGCTTTAGGTGTAAGGTTAGGTTGTTTATTTGAGATGTTTCTTGTTTCTGGAGGTAGGATTGTATTGCTATAAACTTCCCTCTTAGAACTGCTTTTGCTACATCCTATAGGTTTGGGGGCATCGTGTTTTCATTGTCATTTTTTTCTAGGTACTGTTTAATTTCCTCTTTGATTTCTTCAGTTCTCTCGTGGTTATTTAATAGTGTATTGTTTAGCCTCCATGTGTTTGTATTTTTTACAGAGTTTTTTCCTGTAATTGATATCTATTCTCATAGTGTTATGGTCAGAAAAGATACTTGATATGATTTCAGTTTTCTTAAATTTACTAAGGCTTGATTTGTGACCCAAGGTATGATCTAATCTGGAGAATGTTCCATGAGCACTTGAGAAGAAAGTGTATTGTATTGTTTTTGGATGGAATGTCCTATAAATATCAATTAAGTCTACCTTGTTAAATGTGTCATTTAAAGCTTGTGTTTCCTTATTTATTTCATTTTGGATGATTTGTCCATTGGTGAAAGTGGGGTGTTAAAGTCCCCTACTATGACTGTGTTACTGTCGACTTCCCCTTTTATGGCTGTTAGCATCTTCCTTATGTATTGAGGTGCTCCTATGTTGGGTACACAAATATTTACAATTGTTATATCTTCTTGGATCGATCCCTTGATCATTATGTAGTGTCCTGCTTTGTCTTTGTAATAGTCTTTATTTTAAAGTCTATTTTGTCTGATATGAGAATTACTAGTCCAGCTTTCTTCTCATTTCCATTTGCATGGAATACCTTTTTACGTCCCCTTATTTCAGTCTGTATGTGTCCCTAGGTCTGCAGTGGGTCTCTTGTAGACAACATATATACGGATCTTGTTTTTGTATCCATTCAGCCAGTCTGTGTCTTTTGATGGGAGCATTTAATCCACTTACATTTAAGGTAATTATCAATATGTATGTTCCTATTCCCATTTTCTTAATTGTTTTGGGTTTGTTATTGTAAGTCTTTTCCTTCTCTTGTGTTTCTTGCCTAGAGAAGTTCCTTTAGTATTTGTTGTAAAGCTGGTTTGGTGGTTCTGAATTCTCTTAACTTTTGCTTATCTGTAAAGGTTTTAATTTCTCCATCAAATCTGAATGATATCCTTGCTGGGTAGAGTAATCTTGGTTGTAGGTTTTTCCCTTTCATCACTTTAAATATGTCCTACCACTCCCTTCTGGCTTGCAGAATTTCTGCTGAAGATGAGCTGTTAACCTAATCTTATGGGGATTCCTTTGTATGTTATTTGTTGCTTTTCCCTGTCTGCTTTTAATATTTGTTCTTTGTATTTAATTTTTGATAGTTTGATTAATATGTGTCTTGCAGTGTTTCTCTTTGGGTTTATCCTGTATGGTACTGTCTGTGCTTCCTGGACTTGACAGACTATTTCCTTTCCCAAGTTAGGGAAGTTTTCAACTATAATCTCTTCAAATATTTTCTCAGACCCTTCTGTTTTTCTCTTCTTCTTCTAGGACCCCTATAATTCGAATGTTGGTGCATTTAATGTTCTCCCAGAGGTCTCTGAGACTGTCCTCAATTCTTTTCATTCCTTTTTCTTTATTCTTCTCCTTGGCATTTATTTCCACCGTTTTATCTTCCAGCTCACTTATCCATTCTTCTGCCTCAGTTATTCTGTTATTGATTCCTTTTAAAATATTTTTAATTTCAGTAATTGTGGTGTTCATCACTGTTCGTTTGCTCTTTAGTTCTTCTAGATCCTTGTTAAATGTTTCTTATATTTTCTCCATTCTGTTTCTGAGATTTTGTATCATCTTTACTATCATTCTGAGTTCTTTTTCAGGTAGTTTTTGTATTTCATCTTCATTTATTTGGTCTTGTAGGTTTTTACTTTGCTCTTTCATCTGTAACATACTTTTTTGTCATTTCTTTTTTTTTTTTTTAATGGGTGACACTGTATTCCTGTCTTACTGGTTGTTTGGGCTGAGACGTCCAGCACTGGAGTTTGCAGTTGTTAGATAGATATGGGTCTTCGTGCTGAGATGAGGTCCTCCAAGAGGCCTCAGTGTGATTTATATTCCCTGGGGTCTGAGGTTCTCTGTTAGACCAGCGGTTTGGACTTGGAGGTCCCACCACAGGAGCTTGGGCCCGATCTCTGGCCTGGGAACCAAGATCCCACAAGCTTTGTGGTGCAGTTAAAAAAAAAAAATTAGAAGAAGAAAGTAGCAGTACAATATCAAAGAATAAAAAACAAAATTAAATTAGAAAGGTAAGGGCCTCCCTGGTGGCGCAGTGGTTGAGAGTCCGCCTGCCGATGCAGGGGATACGGGTTCGTGCCCCGGTCTGGGAGGATCCCATATGCCGCGGAGCGGCTGGGCCCGTGAGCCATGGCCGCTGGGCCTGTGCATCCGGAGCCTGTGCTCCGCAACGGGAGAGGCCACAACAGTGAGAGGCCCACATACCGCAAAAAGAAAAAAAAAAAAAAAAAAAAAAGAAAGGTAAAATGTATATCAGGAAAAATAAAACTATAATTGAAACAACTTCAATAGGGTAAAAATAAAACCACAGCAGGAGAAAGGCAAAAAAAAAAGGGGGGGCAACAAGCCAAAAGGAGTGATCCCTAACAAAGTATAAAGAATACACTAAAATTAGAAAAATAAAAGATTTATTAGGAAAAATAAAAATATAAAACAATCAAGAATAGTGAATCAACAAGGTAAAACAGAACCCCAATCTAAAAGAGGAAAAAAGAAAAGAAAAAAAAAAAAAAGCCTTGGCTTCTTTTTAGGGGCAGAGTTTAGGCTGGGGGGGTAGAACTTAGGCCGGGTGGGGTTTAGGGTGGGGTGGGACCTAGGCGGGTGGGGGGGTGACATTTGAGCATGGGGTGGGGCCTAGGCAGGGCGACGTTCATCATGGGGCAGGGCCTCTACTTAGGACCTGTGCGAAGAAGGGGAGAGGTCGCACGTAGAAAGGAGGGCCTCTGGAGTGTGGGGTTCCAGAGTTTGGAGTTAGGCTCCTGGGGGGGTTGTAGCGGCAGGGCTTGGGCTCTGCACAGCAGGAGGGGGGCTCCGAGGGCACAGGATTAGGCCCAGGAGCCCAACAGTCTTCCCGGTGCCTAAGTGGACAGGGAAAGCATTGGCCCCGTTCCCTTCTGTTCCTTCATGCCCCTCCCCCAGTGTCTCTCCCAGGTTCTCTCTCATAGCTGCTGGACCCCTAACCATGGGTGGGTCCCGCTGGGTGTAGGAACTCCTTCCCTCCCACTGCCACCCCTCAGGGGTGCTGTTCTCATAGGTCCGGCCTTTACTTTTGCTCCCCCTTCCATCCCTCCCACTCCCTCTAGACCCACATGGCTGGAGGGGGCCTAGGTGGGCAGAGGATCAGGCCTGGGATCTCAGCAGGTTCCTAGGGGTCCAAGTGGGCAGGGGAAACCTGGCCACGCTCCCTTTTGATCCTCTGCCCTCCCAGTGGTTCTCCAATTTCCCCCTTTGGGTGTGGGAATCCCTTCCCCTCCCCCAGACACCCCGCAGGGGCACTGATCCCATCCCACCTCCACTTCTCCTCCCCCTTCACCCTCCCCATGCCCCACTTCCTACCCAGTCACTGGGGGTTCCTCCTGTCCCCTTAGGTGTCTGTGGTCCCCCACAGATGCCTGGTAGGTGCCCCAGTTGTGAGGAGAGGTAAATTCTGCATCCTTCTAGTATACCATCTTGACTCCACCCCCACTAGAGCATTTACTTTAGAAAATTTTATAATTATAAATTATTTCTCTGCCCTTTTGAGATGTAAATCTTCAACAACTCAGGAATGTCTTTTTCAAGGACCTGGGATGCCTCCCTTTGAAATGTAATCATCAAAAAAGATAGTGGCCCTCTCTCCCAGTCTCTGTGGGAGGGTCAGAATCTGACTTCTATGGGAGCCCATTAGGAAACACAGGTGGCCTAATCACATTGACTAGCCTCTTCCCAACATACTCCAGTAGTTTGCCAGTAGCTTACTCCATGCTTAAAACTCTCTCATCTTTTGTTTCACAGGAGTTGAGTTCAATCTCTTCCCCTTATTGTAACAGTCTTGAATAGAGTCTTCCTTGCCTGTTTCATTCTATCAATTGTAGTTTTGTTTGTTTTTGGACAGCTCAAAGATCTCAGAGTAAAGACCTGCAGATACTGAAATGTGTGAGGTCGTAAGTGTTTTATTTTCGTACTGTAGGGAAGTTCATTAATGGCAAGGCCTGCTCACATACACAGAGCTCTTCATGCATCTCTCTTAAGTAGGTACCAGCAGCCAAGACTCAGTAGACATTTGAGAAAAGCTTCCACTGGGAAATAAAGAGAAGAAAAGCCCAAGAGAGCATTTAACTTAAGTGTGCAGAGAAAGAAAGAGAGAGAACGTGGTGTTAAAGAGTATCTAAGCCAGAGGTGTAATGAAATTAGAGTGCTATAATTTGATTTGTTCTGAAAGAGTGTAGAATACAGAGGGACTCCATAATTTGTTATTAAGTATGGTAAAATTTCAAAGGTTTGAATTAAAAGAATAAAAATGGAATGGTAACTTTATAAAAGATGTGAGAAAATAAAAGAATGAAGAATTCAAGAGAGAAAGAACACTTAGCCCTCCATCCCAAGACAGAAAAGAAATGTAGAAATAAAGGAAGCAAAAGAAAACAGGAAAAATAAAAGAAAGGAATATGTTTTTAAAAAGCCTAAAAATGCCATTATGCAAAATAAATATAAACTTGCCAATTAAAAGGTAGAGATTGTAAGAATATATTCTTCAAAAAAATTAGCTTTGTGCTGGTTACAAGAGACATACTTAAAATATAAGGACACAGTAAGGTCAAAATAAACAGACAGAAAAAGTTCTACTAGATAAGTACTAACCAAAAGAAAGGTAACAAAATTCTTTTCTATAGCCTCTTTATATGCTCTTAGCCCAGGTTTCTTAGTGGTGTTGCTTCAATGTTTTATATCCTATCAATTTTGATCTGTCATTCTATTAGTTACTGAAAGAAATATGATAAATCTTCCATCATGATGGTTATTTTGTTGAATTTTTTTTCGCTTCATGTTTTGAGGCTACATATTAGGTGCCAGAAGCTTAGAAATACTATGACTTCTTAGTAAGTTTTTATTTTAATCAAAATGTAATGAGCCCAGTTATAATTAGTAACATGTTTTTTCTTAGTTTGTTTAATCTGTTATTAACATAGCCACCTCAGCTTTACTTTGCTTTGTATTTTCCTAGTATGTTCTTTTATTTATTTATTTATTTTAAATATCCATCTTTTCTTAGGCATTGTACTTTTGATGTTTGTCTTGTTAATAGCTTAATCTTTTAATCTTACCTGATAATCTTTTTAACAGACTCATATATTACATTTAGAGTTATTGTTCTAAAAATATGTTTGGATTTATTTCCACCATTAATTTTTGTGTTTTCTAAATACCGTTCTTCACTGCTCTTTTTTGTGATTTCTTCACTGCTTTTATATTAGTAGGCAAATGTAACAAGATCCAAACAAATAATATTTCATTTCTTCCTAATAATTCAGTGATGTAAGATTGTATTCATTCTGGACAAATCTTTTACCTTAGATATGTATTTTTTTAATTAATTTATTTTTTGGCTGCATTGGGTCTCTGTTGCTG
This sequence comes from Mesoplodon densirostris, assembly GCF_025265405.1. NCBI lineage: Eukaryota > Metazoa > Chordata > Mammalia > Artiodactyla > Ziphiidae > Mesoplodon > Mesoplodon densirostris. The sequence continues at coordinate 98,732,337 of NC_082663.1, read as the reverse complement.
TGCACGGGCTTCCTTTAGTTGTGGCAAGCAGGGGCTACTCTTCATTGCAGTGCATGGACTTCTCATTGCCGTGGCTACTCTTGTTGTGGAGCACAGGCTCTAGGCACGCAGGCCTCAGTAGTTGCGGCACATGGGCTCAGTGGTTGTGGCTCACGGGCTGTAGAGCACAGGCTCAGTAGTTGTGGCGCACGGGCTTAGCTGCTCTGTGGCATGTGGGATCTTCCTGGAACAGGGCTCAAACCTGTGTCCCCTGCATTAGCAGGAGGATTCTTAACCACTGTGCCACCAGGGAAGTCCAATCTTAGATATTATTAATCAAGGTTTTAATTTCACAAATGTTCATTCCAAAATCAGTAAATTTCATTAGTATTATTTTATACATCAGTATCAATTTAAACTCATTCTTGATCATTTTCTTGAGCTGTAGACCTTCCTTAGAGTATAATTTCTCTTCCTCTTGATATTTTTACAAGTTGCATCATGAGAAAATCTTGGTGGTAAGCTCTTATTTTTTTAAAATATTTTTGGATATACCTTTATCTCATCTTTATTGTTCAATTACAGTTTGATGTTTTACAAATCATAAATTGATAAATATTTCTTCTCAGGAAATTGACCATATTTTCCCCCTTTTTTTGTTGTTGTTGTCATTGATTAGTCTGCTGTCTGACTAAATGATATCCCTTTCTAGATAATCTCTCTTTTCCTTCCAGTTGTTTCTATTTATTTATTTATTTTTTGTAACATAACAGAGAAAGGTTTTATTTCAAGTGACTTTTTATAGTACTAAGTGTAAATTTTTAATCTCATGCATCTAAAGATAAAAGTGTTATAAAAATTGTAAACTTTATTCAGTGGTTTCCAGTTGCTTTTGATAACTTTTTGACTCTGTGCTCCTTTGTTTCACTATTATGTATCAAAGTGTGGATTTATTATTTATCTTGACTCCAATTTGTTAGGCTCTCTGAATTTGTAAATTTGTGTCTTTCATGAATACTGGGAATTTCTCAGATGTTCTTTTTGTGTGTTTTTTCTCCCCCATTCTCTGTTCTTGTCTCTGGAAACTACTTCTAATTTAGACATGATTCTTTCCCTGTTTCTCAGCCTCATTTCATCTCCATCTCTTTGTCTTTCTAGGCTCTTTTCTATTATTATTATTTATTATTATTATTATTTTCATGCTGTTTAAAACATTCTTCTGTTTTTTGGTTTTACCTTTTCTCAAAGCATTTTAAACATATTTATTTAAGGTTCGATATTTAGTAAGTCGACCATCTGAAATTCTTTCTGACATTTTTATCTGTACAGTCTCATTCATGTGGCTAATTTCATTATGTTTTTAAAAATTGAGTTGTATTTTTAGATTTAAAGAAATGCTATGAGGCTCAAGTTGTTATGTTAATTTTTTTTTTTTTTTTCTTTTTGGCCAGGAACTCTAGACTGTTACCAAACTTGGACCCCTCTTCAGCTCTTTTCTTGGGACTCTTGGGGCCATTCTACTACTGTACATTTAAATCTTTAATTTTGTGAAGAGACGAATTTTATTATGATTTCTGGAGGAGACATATATTCCATCCAAATTCCAGGCCAGGCAGTCAGGCGTCTTTTTGTTTTCTTTTTTCAAACTGGCAGTGAGATCAGATTTTTTTCCCAGATCATCTTCACTGAGTGTAGATTAGGGGGTATCTTATTTTCACTTACATTCTCAGTTTTAAGGCCACCAGCAAGTTCCCTAACTCTTAAGAGCTCCTCCGTGCATTTAAAGGGGTGTTTATAGTTGTATCCCAATATTTCTTGGTGTTTGGTAATTGGAGATTTTCAGGAGATTTAGTCTGCTGTTTAATTATAGAGGTCAATATAATCATTCTCTATATTGAAAGCCATTTACATTTATATTTATTTTTATATTTATACTTATACATTTACCAAGACCTAGACATACAAACGTGTTTTAAATAGAAGCATCATAAAGGAAAGTAGTGAGATTTTTGGAGGTCCTCATAGGTTTGTTTTCTGCAGATTTTGCTTCTCCTTTTGCAATATATTTTTAAGAAGCTAAGACTCCTTAAATAAGTTCAAGGTTAAAGAAAATAAACTGAAAATAAATTAGGAAACACGTCTGTAAAGATTTCTGTTTCAAAGAATAAAAGAGCCCCTGGGAATATATCTAAGTGCATGAGATTGAGCACTGAGAAGGAGAGAATGAGGCCAGAATGCTCTCGCCTCAAAAAGGAAAAATTCCTAAGTACTGCAGGTAAATGAAGGCTGGCATCTCTTGTATTTGACCTCTGTAGCCCTTGCATGTCCGACTGGCATTTTAGAGCCCACTTTGCTCTTTCCTCCTATACTGGGACCAGATAATGAAAAGTCTTGTGGGACTAAACTGTCAACAATAAGAAAAACATCCAATTTAAATGGTAGACACTTCCTGTTCTTTATTATTGAACCAGCTTCTCTAGTCTCCAAACTTATTCTTCTTTCTAATAGCCTGGGCTGGGGTTGTTTATCTACTTTTATTAGTAAGTCTGCCAAAACTTAAATTGGTTAAGCACTGATGTTTTTTCATTTATACAGTGCATCTTGTTTGTGTGTTATGGTATGACATTACAAACAAGAATAAGAATATAATCACAAGGTAATTTTTAAAAACTGGCAGTACATTTCTCTTTTCCTCTTTCTCCCTTCCTCCCTCCTTCTCCCCTACTTCCTTCCTTCCATCTCTCTCTCTCTTTTTCTTCTTTTCTTGGGCAGATAGTGTTTATCCAGGAAGCAGATACGATGAAGAAACGAGGAGGAGGTCAGCAGAAACAAAATGATAGATACATCTCATTTTGATAGATGTATCACTGATACATCATTTTCAGTGATGCCTTTGAAATCTTCCCCCAAACCTAATGGTTACATTAAAGCAACCATTATATTCTTGATTCTTTATTTTTTAGAGCAGTTTTAGGATCATAGCAAAATTGAGCAGAAGGTAGAGATATTTCCCATGTAAGCCCTGCCCCTACAACTGAATAGCCTCCTCCATTATCAATATCCCCCAGCAGAAAGGTGCATCAGTTACAACTGATGAACCTACAATGACATCGTTATCATCTAGTCTGTAATTTACATTAGGGTTCATTCTTGGTGTTATACATTCTGAGTTTGGACCAAATTTTAATGACATGTATTCACTGTTACAGCATCATACACAGTAACTTCACTGCCCTAAAAACCCTTTGTGCTCCACCTGTTTCCTTCCTTCCTTCCTGACTCTGGCAACCCTGATCTTTTTAATGTCTCCATAATATTGCCTTTCCTAAAATGTCATGGAGCTGGAATCATATAGAAAGCAGCCATTTCAGATTGGTTTCTTTCACTTGATAATATGCATTTAAGTTCCCTGCATGTCTTTTCATGGCTTGATAGCTGATTTTTTTTAGCAGTAAATAATATTCCATTGTCTTGATGTACAATAGTTGTTTTTCTATTCACCTACTGAAGGATACCTTGATTGCTTCTAAGTTTTAGAAATTATAAATAAAACTGCTATAGACATTCATGTGCAGGTTTGTGTGTCAACATAAGTTTTCAATACCTTTGGATAAACACCAAGGAGGACAATTACTGGATCAAATGGAAAGAGTATTATTTTTAATTTTCTAAGAAATCACCAAACTGTTTTCCAAAGTGGCTATACCACTTAGCATTCTCACCAGCAATAAATGAGAGTTGATGTTGCTCTGCACTCTTACCAGCATTTGGCATTGCCAGTGTTCTGGATTTTGGCCACTCTAACAGGTGTACAGTGGTATCTCATTGCTGCTTTAATTTACATTGCCCTGATGACGTACGATGTTCATCTGCTTATTTGCCATCTGTGTATATTTTTGGATGAGGTGTCTGTTAAGTTATTTGACCTGTATTTTAATCAGGTTTTTTCTTATGGTTGAGTTTTAAAAGTTCTTTGTGTATTTTGAATAACACTTTTTATCAGGTATACCCTTTGCAAATGTTTCCTCCCAGTCTGTGGATTGTTTTCTTGTTCTCTTGACATTGTCTTTCAAAAAGCAGAAATTTAAAATTTTAATGAAGTCCAGCTTATTAATTCTTTCTTTCATGGTTCATGCCTTTGGTATTGTACCTAAAAAGTCATTGTCAAACCTAAGGACATATAGATTTTCTATGTTATCTACTAGGAGATGTATAATTTACATTTTACATTTAAGTCTGTGATTCGTTTTGAGTTTTTTTGTGAAAGGTTTAAGGTCTTTGTCTAGATTCATTTTCTGCATACTTATGTCCAGTTGTTCCAATTGTAGGCTATAGTTGTCCATCATATCCTGTTGATTGATGATGTTGCTGACTTCATTATTGATTTTCTGCCCCCTGGATCTGTCCATTTCTGATAGAAGGGTGTTGTGGATTCATGTATTTCTCCTTGTAATTCTATCAGTTTTGCCTCATGTACTGTATTTGAGTGCTCTATTGTTAGGTGCGTACACATTAAGGATTATGTCTCTTTGAAGAATTGACCCCTTTAACATTATGTAATGTCCTTACATATCCCTGATAACTTTCCTGGGTCTGAAATCTACTCTTCCTGAAATTAATATAGTTTACTTCTACTTTCTTTTGATTGGTGTTGGCATAATATATCTCTCTCCATCTATTCACTTATAATCTATATGTGTTTATATTTAAAGTGGATATCTTAAATGGTGCTGGGTGTTGGGAAAACTGGACAGCTACATGTAGCGGAATGAAATTAGAACATTCCCTAACACCATACACAAAAATAAACTCAAAATGGATTAAAGACATAAATGTAAGGCCAGACAGTATAAAACTCTTAGAGGAAAACCTGGGCAGAACACTCTATGACATAAATCACAGCAAGATCCTTTTTGACCCACCTCCTAGAGTAATGGAAATAAAAACAAAAATAAACAAATGGGGCCTAATGAAACTTAAAAGCTTTTGTACAGCAAAGGAAGCCATTAACAAGATGAAAATACAACCCTCAGAATGGGAGAAAATATTTGCCAATGAAGCAACTGACAAAGCATTAATCTCCAAAATATACAAGCAGCTCATGCAGCTCAATATCCAAAAAACAAACAACCCAATCCAAAATTGGGCAGAAGACCTAAATAGACATTTCTCCAAAGAAGATATACAGATTGCCAACAAACACTTGAAAAGATACTCAACATCACTAATCATTAGAGAAATGCAAATCAAAACTACAATGAGGTATCACCTCACACCAGTCAGAATGGCCATCATCAAAAAATCTACAGACAATAAATGCCGCAGAGGGTGTGGAGAAAAGGGTACCATCTTGCACTGTACATGGGAATGTAACTTGATACAGCCACTATGGAGAACAGTATGGAGTTTCCTTAAAAAACTAAAAATAGAACTACCATACGACCCAGCAATCCCACTACTGGGCATATACCCTGAGAAAACCATAATTCAGAAAGAGTCAGTTACCACAATGTTCACTGCAGCTCTATTTACAATAGCCAGGACATGGAAGCAACCTAAGTGTCCATCAACAGATGAATGGATAAAGAAGATTTGGTACATATATACAATGGAATATTACTCGCCATAAAAAGAAACGAAATTGTGTTATTTGTAGTGAGGTGGATGGACCTAGAGTCTGTCATACAGAGTGAAGTTAGAAAAAGAAAAACAAATACCATATGCTAACACATGTACATGGAATTTAAAAAAAGAAAAAAAAATGCTTCTGATGAACCTAAGGGCAGGGCAGGAATAACGACACAGGCATAGAGAATGGGCTTGAGGACATGGGGAGGGGGAGGGGGAAGGGTAAGCTGGGATGAAGTAAAGTGTAGCACTGACATATACACACTACCAAATATAAAATAGCTAGCTAGTGGGAAGCAGCCGCATAGCACAGGGAGATCATCTCGGTGCTTTGCGACCACCTAGGGGATGGATAAGGAGGGTGGGAGGGAGATGTAAGAGGGAGGGGATATGGGGATATACGTTTGCATATAGCTGATTCCCTTTGTTATACAGCAGAAAGTAACACAACACTGTAAAGCCATTATACTGCAATAAAGATGTTAAAAAAACCCTACTGCCATCCCACCTGACCCTACTGCCATCCTACCTGACATTTTTCTTGCCATGGATATGGGCGGCTAGGTACACTACTTGAAAATTGTTTGTCTGAAAATAGCAGGTATGTCACACCCATTTCAGAATGTTTTTCATAGAAAGAAAGCCTCAAGTGGGGGCTTCCCTGGTGGTGCAGCAGTTAGGAATGCGCCTGCCTATGCAGGGGACATGGGTTCGAGCCCTGGTCTGGGAAGATCCCACATGCCATGGAGCAGCTAAGCCCATGCGCCACAACTACCGAGCCTGCACTGTACTGCCTGCTATCCACAACTACTGAAGCCCATGTACCTAAAGCCTGTGCTCCACAGCAAGAGAAGCCACCACAGTGAGCCCGCGCACTGCAAGGAAGAGTAGACCCTGCTTGCCGCAACTACAGAAAGCCCACCTGCAGCAACGAAGACCCAATGCAGCCAAAAATAAATATTTGATATGCATCCCTAGATGATACACACAAACACAGACACATTAAAAACACAGTCTTTTTGTTTTGTTTATGGTTTCCTTGCTGTGTAAAAGCTTTTGAGTTTAGTTAGGTCCCATTTGTTTATTTTTGTTTTTATTTTCATTACTTTAGGAGGTGGATCCAAAAAGATATTGTTGCAATTTATGTCAAAGAGTGTTTTGCCTGTGTTTTTCCTCTAAGAGTTTATAGTATCCGACCTTACATTTAGGTCTTTAATCCATTTTCAGGTTTTTGTGTGTGTGTATGGTGTTAGGAAGTGTTCTAATTTCATTCTTTTACATGTAGCTGTCCAGTTTTCCCAGCACCACTTATTGAAGAGACTTTCTTTTCTCCATTGTTTATTCTTGCCTCCTTTGTCATAGATTAATTGACCATGGGTGCGTGGATTTATTTCTGGGCTTTCTATTTTGTTCCATTGATCTATATTTCTGTTTTGTGCCAGTACCGTACTGTTTTGACAACTGTAGCTTTGTAGTATAGTCTGAAGTTGGGGAGCCTGATTCCTCCAGCTCTGTTTTTCTTTCTCAAAATGGCTTTGGCTATTCAGGGTCTTTTGTGTCTCCATACAAATTAAAAAAAATTTTGTTCTAGTTCTGCAAAAAATACCATTTGTAATTTGATAGGGATTGCATTGAATCTGTAGATTGTCTTGAGTAGTGTAGTCACTTTGATGATATTGATTCTTCCATTTCAAGGACATGGCATATCTTTCCATCTATTTATGTCACCTTCGATTTCTTTCATCAGCATTTTTTTTTTTTTTTTTTTTGCGGTATGCAGGCCTCTCACTGTTGTGGCCTCTCCCATTGCGGAGCACAGGCTCCGGACACGCAGGCTCAGCGGCCATGGCTCACGGGCCCAGCCACTCCGTGGCATGTGGGATCCTCCCGGACCGGGGCACAAACCCGTGTCCCCTGCATTGGCAGGCAGACTCTCAACCACTGCACCACCAGGGAAGCCCCTCATCAGCATCTTATAGTTTATGGAGTACAGGTCTTTTGCCTCCTTAGGTAGATTTATTCCCAGATACTTTATTCTTTTTGATGTGATGGTAAATGGGATTGTTGCCTTAATTTCTCTTTCTGATCTTTTGTTTTTAGTGTATAGGAATGCGAGAGATTTCTGTGTATTAACTTTGTATCCTGCAACCTTATCGAATTCACTGATGGGCTCTACTAGTTTTCTAGTAGCATCTTTAGGATTTTCTATGTATAGTATCTTGTCATCTGCAAACAATGAGAGTTTTACTTTGTCTTTTCCAATTTGGATCCCTTTTATTTCTTTTTCTTCTCTGACTGCCATGGCTAGAACTTCCAAAACTATGTTGAAGAAAAGTGATGAGAGTGGACATCCTTGTCTCATTCCTGATCTTAGAGGAAATGCTTTCAGCTTTTCACTGTTGAACGTGATGTTAGCTGTGGGCTTGTCATATATGGTCTTTATCTCACAGACATAGAAAATAAATTTATGGTTACCAAAGGGGAAAGGTGGGGGGGGGAGGGATAATTTAGGAGTTTTGGGATTCACATATACACACTACTATATTTAAAATAGATAACCAACAAGGATATACTGTATAGCTTAGGGCACTCTACTCAATAATCAGTAATAACCTAATGGGAAAAGAACTTGAAAAAGAATAGGTATATGTACATGTATAACTGAAGCAGTTTGCTGTATACCTGAAACTAACACAACACTGTAAATCAACTATACTCCAATTAAAAAAAAAAAGAACAAAGTCTTCAGCATGGCTGGCCATTCAGAAGACATGTGTATGTGAATATTTGTAAATCTATGGGTGTTTGTTCCTGAAAGGAAAAAAAAAAAATCCTGCTTTAGTTTCTTCTAAAAGCTCATAGAATTCCTAGGAAGATTTAAGATTTTGAGAAACATCAATTATGATTTAGTATAGGCATGTGAAATATAAAATAGGAGAAAAGTGCTTTCTAGCTAAGAGTAACTCAGGTCTGTATGTCAGAACCAGGGTTAACTCTTCTCTATTCCCACTGCACACTCATAACATGAATATAAAATGTCCTTCTTACTTCCTGGGTAGGGATGCTCTTCAGTTGAAATACTGGAAGTGATTTTACTTTTTGTGTGCCCGACAGAGGCATTAAACTTAGGACAGAAAGCTAAAACTGGCATAAGTTCAAGAACGGTTAATTAGAAGCTTGGCAGACCCAATGCCTCTGCAAGGCTCTGTCTTCAAGCACTCATGGAGCACATTTAGTAATCAAGGGAGCTAGCAGATGGCCTAAGAGGCACCTCACACACTTCTTGTTGTGTTCCTTGTTCAAATAACCAAAGAGGAAACATACCACTTTTCATTAGCGTTATCACATTGGATTGCAATACATATCGAGGGCAGGTATTTGAAACTTGTATTATACATAACCTTAGGATATTAACACTGAGCGAGATATAAAGTATAAGTACTGACATATGTTAGTAGCATATAACAGGTCCACTCAAATAAATGTTTCAGTATATTTGAAAATGATCATTAGAAATTTAAGTAAATTTACTGCTTTCTGCTGTACTATTTTAAGAAGATAGCACAAAAGATATCTTAAGTAAAAATTGTGCATTAGTCTTTTTGAAATTCAGACATATAAGTTAATAGGCATTCTTCATACAGCAAATGCTGTAAAACTGTTATTATTCAGAGAATTAGCAGCTGACTTAAGATGAAATCATGAGTCCAGGACCAGAAACTAGGCTTCCAAATGGTTACTGAAATCTCAGATCACTTAAATTTCCACACTGTGTTTTGTCTGTTTAATCTGCACAGCCTCTGCTGAAGCCCTTCACTTTAAACCGTCTCAGTATTTCCTTCTGAAGCCCTCACCATGCACAAGACACAGAACCCAACACACACAAACTGTACTTGCTCTCTCAGGCACTTCTATTCTCAGCTGTTATGACCGGGAATTATAATCTGCTTTTAATGGCATTATACATTTTTAATTAGTCTAGAATTGTTTATTGAGAATGTCATGATGAAAATGGCCAGAATATTCTCAAATTTAAGGTGTAGGACACTGAAAAGACTTAGATTCTATTGCATTTACCCATTCAGGTCTTGGTTTACATGTGTAGAAATAAGTGTCTTGAATATCAAAGTTGTCTCTGAGGATTAAATATGAATGTATTTATGAGTGTTTTAGACATCATCGATTGTTATTTTTAGCTCTTGATCAGAAACTGCCACTGTCACGAAAATGAACTGTTTTCTTCAGTTTGTAACTTGAGGAAATATAGACAGATGCTCAAAATATTTTTAAAATGAATACATTTCTCAGGTCTTTACTCCAGATTAAGTTGCTCCAGCTGCTGCCCTTGTACCTGCTACTGATTTCTCTCTCTCTTATATTTAAATATGAGGAATTCTCCTATTTTAATGGCAAATGCCAACTGCTACAGAAAGCTTTTTTCAACCCCTCCAGCTGGACGGCACAAATTGATTCAATATGTACGTTGAGAATCTACATCGTGCCTGACCGTGTGGCAGGGCTCTGTATTCTTTTTCTGGCCTTCCTTAGTATGTTTTCTATGCTTTCTTTAGGAAACATGCCCTGTTCCCCCTCAAATTATTTATTAAAGCACGTTTCATTTCTTACTGTAGTGCATGAGCTCCTGAAACCCAGACTCTGTGCTTAATTTATATATGCTGCAACATCTTTTACAGTATTTCACAATGAATCCTTAATAGGAAGCCCCTGAATGTATCAGTGAATAAATGGATAAATGAAGGTGATTCCTTAGCTTCATTTTTCCTGATATTTCTACCTCCAGGCATTGCTCTGTTTTTATTCATTTTCCAACATATGAGAGTAACACTCTTAAAATAGATTAGCCTCGTGCAATACAAAAACATTTCTTTACCAAGGTCATTTTTATAATTAAAGTAAGTTTCCTCCCACTTTTCTGACAGTGTCCTCTTTCAGGCTTTTCTTTCTTAGCCTACTCCTTAAATTTCAATGTTTCTTAGGGTTCTGCCTTTGAAATTACTTTTGCTTTTTTTCCCATAATTCTCTGAGAGTTTTCACCCATCCCCATTTTCAATTATATTTATTTAAGAATGAATTTCAAATCTCGAATTCAAATCCAGATTCTTCTCCTAAATCTGTCTGTTCATCCACCTCCCTACAGCCCAGGATCCCTTGGATGATCCAAGGAACATCCTACACAACATGTCAAAGTGGCAACTCATCATCTCTGCTATCCCCCAGCTCCCCATTCCTCTTCCTTTTCAAAGTCTATTCTGCTAGGGAATGACACACAGACTCGCCAGTCAGTTGCCCAAGACAGACGCCGAGGCACCTTTCCTAACTCTGTCTTCTCCCTTTCCTACTATTAACACTAATATAGCTCTGGAATCCACTCACCTCAGTCTACTCTCAGTGATACTTTACTACTTAAGGCCATTATCATCTCCTTCAAATACCACATTAATGTCTACTAACTATAGTATTGTATTCCTCTATGATAGACCCTGATCTCCTATCATTTACCCCACTAGAGCCAAGGAAATGTTCCTAAAGATAAAATCTGATTATGAAGCTCTGCTGCTTAAAAGCCTATCACAGGGTCCCTACTGTGCTTAGAATAGAGTCCAAAAGCTTTCTGTGGTTTACAAGGTCCTATGTAATCTACCATCTATTTACTTCTATTTATCTATTTATCTTCCCTCCTTACCAGTTTCCCCCAACGATGCTCACAATTTCTCCTAGTTCCTGGGACACATCCTGCTCTTTCCTTTCCACATGTGAACCCCTGCCTGCTCCAGGCTTCACTCCCACCCCACCAGATCATAGACCCCATGTCACTCTTGCACTCTTTGTACTCCTGATGTACACTGGGTTCTCCCATAAACGTAGCTCAAGTTCTTTGCCCAAGTTCATATGCTCTTCACTTAATCTTATCTCTATCTTTTATATTTACATTATAGATTTTTTCTTAAAACACTAATTGGTACTGCATGAGAGTTATACTTCATTGTATCTGAAGACACATTTATATTGTTATTTGCTCAACTGATACATGATTATATAATATATATATATATATAAAATAATTTTAAAAACAGATTCCTTATGAACTCATATTGGGCTCACACAGACTACTTAATGATTAGTTGTGGTTAGCATCAAATACATTGGTTTATAATTTCAGCAGTTCACCATTTAACAGTTTGGAAAGGGCATTTTTAAAATTATGAGAGATACACCAAGTAATGAAATCGCATTGCATTTCTGCCAGGGAGTTTTCTTAGACATTGAGAATAAATTTTAATTGTAGAATAATTATAACTTTTCAAATTAACCTATTCTGGAATTTAGAATTTCCGTCTATGATTTTAAGATACATTTAATCTTAAGTACTGAAGGAACCCTTGTTCACTTCCCTGAGACAAATTGATGATCATATTTTCTACTGCTCAGCATCTCATAGCATAAGCGTATGCAGTTTTATAGGTTCAGAATAATTTGCACAAGTGTATATGGCTAAAAAAATGACTAAAGATGAAAATTTGTACATGTTGCCATTTTCCTCTTTTCTTAGTTTAGGGTAAAGCTTCTCTATTGTCTTGAGTAATTCAGATTTCTTTTTCTTGCAGAAGAAAAACAAGAAAGGTGATTCAAACTGAGGTAGACTAGGCATTTCCAATTGACAGCTATAACCTTGTATAACCAAATCCATCAGAGGCATCCTGTTATAAAGTGCTGAATGTTTTCATTTCCTTTTTTTGTAAAAGAGGTCAGAGTGTCCAACTGGCAGTATCTTGGAGCCCAAGGGAGGCTTGTAATGTTATTCTCCATCTAGTACGATGTATAGGACTCTTTATTGAAACACAGAACAAGGTCTCAACATTTTTTGACTTTTTAGAAAACTTTATTGGGAGATAGAGTAGAAAAATGCCTACCAAACTAAAAGTAACTAGAACATATCTGTCAGGCTTACACATTTTGTGTGCTGTAAATCCTAGAATATGTTGAGTTGAAAAGATTTAGTAAGATTAAGGAATAGCAAGATATTTTCACCTTGGTTCAGTAAGTCACTAATATATAAAAATACATAAATATAAATATCTTTTTGAAAAAACTTTATGCCATTAAATTACTGAATTGAATGCATATGGTATATCAACATTACTAAAGAATTGGATTGACAGATGCTTTCTATTTTAGTCACAAAAAAAGGTATATGATTTCAGTAATAGGAAAAGGTTTTTGTTTTGTTTTGTTTTGTTTTAAAAGCTCCCGTGAAAGAAAACAAATTAATCACAACACCATGGAGAAAGTTTTCAGGATTCATTTCTATGTACACATGAAACACTCGAAGTCAAAATGCTATTTTAAACTAAGGAGGAAAATCAGGACAAAAGAAATATTGTTTTGAATCTACCAAAAAACGGATACAGGAGGATCAAGATCACAAAAATAACTAAAGGCCGCATTGCTGAGATAAGAAAATCAGCATTATGCCCTGCAAAGCAGCAGTGCCCTTGAAAATTTAACAGCTTGGATTAACTATAACTACTACATGGTGACTATCATAGAAATCCTGAAAACAATCTTTATTCTTTTATAGGAGTGCTGGTTATAACTGTTACCAACATGTGAGTCTAGAAATTCATTTCATGGAAATGCTTCCCAGAAAGAAATCATCTATTTTTTTTTTAATAGGCTGATTGAGAAAGAAGACTTAGGGAAAACAAATTTCTAGAACTTCCTCCCAAAAAGGGATCATTATATCTGTTCTAATCTGATAACACTTGCAAAATTTCAGCATGTTAAGATGGAAAAAAATGCTATTATAAACATTTTGGTTTCTCCATCTTTTATCCTCATCTTTCTTTTAAAAAAAACTTTCAGAAGCTCCCTTTTGCATCTTATATTTCTCAATGAAATTTTCAGCACTGTCAATTAGTTGATGCTATGCCAGGTGGTGTATAATTTGTTTTTTTATAGTAAATAGGATTAATATCTGTAAATTAATTAAATTTATCATGTTCGCTACAAAATTCTAAGCACTCCACAGGCAATTTTGGTCCAGAGCTCCCAATCTTAAATACAGCACTATAAATGACATTGCTTCTTTGGGATGTGTGGTTTCTTCCATTTTTGTGATACGTATTCTGATTGTACATATTGTAGAACTGTTGTTCAGGAGTGAAAGTCACTTAGCTTGGGAGTGAATCTGGAGATCAAAGAGACATTTTTGGTCTGTTGTTTTTTTAAGTATACACGAGTTCCTGTGACCCAATAAATTATTTTTCACTTTGTGTAGACTGGCTCAGGGAAAAAAAATAACTGAAATTGATGGTAATGCAAATTATTGGAAAGTAAAGAGGTCATACAGGTGATGATTTCTAGCTAGAACTTCGCATTTGTATTTTAAAGACAATTAACTGTCTGAAGAACTTTCATAAATTTTTCAGCATTTATATCGTTGAATTTATGGAAGGTAAAATGAACTGTAAGTGGCATTTGCAAATTTTGTGAAACTTGAAGGTCCCATCAATATCAAGTTTATTCTCCCTCAAGCCATCTTCTATTTACTCCCAGATAAGCTATATTAATCTTTTTATTTATTTTTTTATTTATTTTATTTATTTTTCTTTTTGTGGTATGTGGGCCTCTCACTGTTGTGGCCTCTCCCGTTGTGGAGCACAGGCTCCGGACGCGCAGGCCCAGCGGCCATGGCTCACGGGCCCAGCCGCTCCGCGGCATATGGGATCCTCCCAGACCAGGGCACGAACCCGTATCCCCTGCATCGGCAGGCGGACTCTCAACCACTGCGCCACCAGGGAGGCCCTAATCTTTTTATTTTTGTCACCTTGTTTGGATCTTACAGTTTCCTTCAGTTTTTCAAATCGTATCCATCTTTACCTCCCAGCCTTCATTTTTATTTTTCCTTGACTCCAGGAAAGATGAATTACATGGCTAGGTGTCTCTCCATTTTTTACTGAGAACCTCATTCTCTGAATGATTAAAAACCAACATTTACCAGAAATGTGTGTGGTGTGTGCCTGTGACCGTGTATTGATGTCTACTTTTTTTCCCCCTTACTAGATTGTAAGTCCTTTAAGGGCAGTGTCCATATTGCATTTTTCTCTACCGCTCAGGCTGGGATGCTGCTGGTAATTTCTAAATATTTTTAAATGATAGATTTATAAAACAAGTAGAACTTGGGTTATCCATCTTAATGAATCCTACTTCAGTGAGTCAGGATGAATCTCACCAGGGTAGAAGCAACTCTCATTTTAAATTCAACATGATTTTAGTATTCAACAGTAGCTTTGCCTTGATCTTGCCTTGTAACTGCCTGAAGACATCCTCAATGATTACAGGGTTCACTCTGAGGCATTCTACATTAGTGTTCCATAAATCATTGATCTTAAGAGTAAAAAACTGAAAAACTAAAAAGTTTGCCATTTTGTTTTAAAAAAGTACAATGACTGGGTGATTCTATCCAAAATCAGAGTGGGTGGGTGGGTGTGATGGTTAATTTTATATATGTCAACTTGTCTGGGTCATGGTGCCAAGATATTTGGTCCAACATTGTTCTAGATGTTTCTGTAAGGGTATTTTGGGATGAGATTAACATTTAGATCGGTAGACTTTGAGTAAAGTAAACGATTTGATACATATTTATATTGCAAAATGATTACCACAATAAGGTTAGTTAACGAATCCTTCACTTCCCATAATTACCATTTTGTTGCTGTTGTTATGATGAGAACATTAAAGCTCTACTCATAGCAACTTTAAAGTTTATGATACAATATTGTTAACCATAGTTACTATGCTGTAATTAGATCTCCAGAACTTATACATCTTATAACTTAAAGTTTGTACCCTTTGACCAATATCTCTCCATTTTCCCCACCCCTCAGCCCCAGGCAACCAATTTTCCAATCTCTCTCTGAGTTTAGTGTCTTTAAATTTCACTTATAAATGAGATCATATGGTATTTTTTGTCTGTGTGACATATACATTAGCATAATGCCCTCAAAGTCTATCCATGTTGTTGCAAATGGCAGGATTTCCTTTTTTCTCATGATTGAATACATATATCACACATTTTTTATCCATTCATCTATCAATGGACAATTAGGCTGTTTCCATATCTTGGCTATTGAATAATGCTGCAGTGAACATGGGAATACAGATATCTCTTCAGATAAGGATTTTATTTAATCTCCTTTGAATATATACACAGAAATGGGATTGCTAGATCACATGGTAGGTCTATTTTTAATATTTTGAGGAATCTCCATTCTGTTTCCCATCATGGCTCTACCAATTTACATTCCCACTAACAGCACATCAGGGTTTCCTTTTCCTTGCTTGATTCCTCTGGCTAGGACTTAACAGTACTGTTTTGAATAGGAGTGGTGAGATTGGGCGTCCTTTGTTTTATTTCTGATCTCAGAGGGAAAGCTTCAACCTTTTTCACTCTTGTGTATGATGTTACCTGTGGACTTGTCATATATGGCCTTTATTATCCTGAGATATGTTTAATCCACTTTGTTGAGAGTTTCTATCATGAGGGATATTGAACTTTATTGAATGCTTTTTCAGCATCTATTAAGATGATCATATGATTTTTATCTTTCATTCTATTAATATCATGTATCACATTTATTGATTTGCTTATATTGAACCATCCTTACATTCCAGGAGTTAATCCCACTTGATCATGGTGTATGATCCTTTTAATGTGTTGATGAATTCAGTTTGCTAACATTTTAATGAGAATTTTTGCATCCAAATTCTTGAGGGATATTAGCCTGTAGTGTTTTTTTTTGTTTGTTTTTGTTTTGTTTTGTTTTTCTTGGTAGTGTCCTTATTTAGCTTCGGTATCAGGGTAACGTTGGCCTTGTAAAATGAGTTTGGGAGTGTCCCTTTCTCATCAATTTTTCTGGTAGTGTTTGAGAAGGAGTGGCATTAATTCTTCTTTAAATGCTTGGTAGAATTCATCCATGATATTATCTTGTCCTGGACTTTTTGGGAGGTTTTTGATTGCTGACTCATCTCCTTACTTAGTACTGGGCTGTTCAGCTTTTCTGTTTCTTCATGATTAAGGTTTCTTAGTTTGTATGTTTCTATGAATTGATCAATTCCTTCTAGGATGTCCAATTTTTCACATAATGTTCATAGTAGTGTCTTGTAATCCTTGTGATTGTGATTATGTTATATAAGTCTCCATCTTTGAGACTGGGGAGACAGATTCTTTTGTTGGCTTTGAAGAAGTAAGCTACCGGGCTTCCCTGGTGGCGCAGTGGTTGAGAGTCTGCCTGCCGATGCAGGGGACACAGGTTCATGCCCCGGTCCAGGAAGATCCCACATGCCGTGGAGCGGCTGGGCCCGTGAGCCATGGCCACTGAGCTTGCGTGTCCGGAGCCTGTGCTCTGCAACCGGAGGGGCCACAACAGTGAGAGGCCCGCGTACAGCAAAAAAAAAAAAAAAAAAAAAAAAAAAAAAAAGAAGCTACCATGTCATTAGAGGGCCATATAGAGAGAAGCTGATAAGTGTTGAGAGTGGCACCCAGTCAATAGCCAGCAAGAAGATGAGGGCCTCAGCACTACAACTGCAAAGAATTACTTTTACCAACAACCTGAATGAATCCTGAAGAGGATCCTGGACTCAGATGAGAACACAGCTTAGCTGACACATTGATTTCACCCTTGTGAGACCCTGAGCAGAAAATCCAGTTGTACTGAGCCTGTAACACTGACCATGGAAGCTGCGATAACAAATGGGTATTCTTGTAACCTGCTAAGCTTTAGTAATTTGTTATACAGCAATAGAAAACTAATACATTATGTAAGGACTTTTTCTAGCATTTGCTTTTGAGAGCACTAATTTCATGCATAAATTATCAGGAAAGGAAGATAAGATCAGCAATTACATTCTAGAGCGTAGTTCAGACATGATTAAGGGAACAGCCTATATTGTTTGGTGATTAGAGCCCACGTTCTTGAGTCAGATCTCTGCAGTCTGAACCCTGGCTTCACCAATTAGTAACTCTTCCACTTCGGGAAAATTGCTTAATTGTTATATCTTTCAGTTTCCTTATTTAAAAAATGGGCCTAAAGTAGTAACATCCATATCACAAGGATAATTAATTATTAAATGAGATAAAACATGAAAACATTTACAAAGTCTTTCAAATTGTAAAATACCAATAAATTAGTGATTATTTAGAAAAAAAAGGAAACTATGTCTCACCCAGATAAGCCAGGTAAAAAATGAACAGGGAATTACAGAGGGCAGGTGATAAGCAGGTAAGAAAAGTGAGGATGATAGATATTCTTTAAAAAAAAAAGTGATAAATAAGAACTGTAAATGACTAACATTGAGGGTTGTTATGGGCTGAATTGTGTCCACTCAAAATTCATATATTGGAGTCCTAATTCCTAGTATATCAGAGTGTGTCTGTATTTGGAGATAGGTCTTTAAAGTGGTGATTAAGTTAAAACAAAGCCACTAGGGTGGGCCCTAGTCCAATCTGTCCTTATAGGAAGAGGAAATTTGGACATACAAAAGGACTCCAGGGTTACACACACAGAGGAAACACCATGTGAGGACACAGTGAGATCATGGCCATTTGCAAGCTAAGGAAAGAGACCTCAGAAGAACACAACACTGCTGGAACCTTGATCTTGGACTTCTGGCCTCCAGAACTGTGAGAAAATATAATAAATTTGTGTCATTTAAGCCACCTAGTTTGTGGGACTTGGTTATGGCAATTGGAGCGGACTGAGACCAGGATATGTGATTTCTTCTTCACTTTGCCTCTCCAGAGGCATTCCTCTCTACCCTGCTCTGACCAACAGGTGGCTTCATCTCTTCCCTGCTTCATCTCTGAATTTCTCGTTGGTGCCAAGGCTGCAGCTCTCACTGGACTCCTATCTTTTCTTTGACCCTTCCCCTCGGATATTAGTAAAGGCCTTCTGCTTTCCTGAGTTTCTTGGTGCCTCAACCTCCCATGTTTGTTTCTTTACAACATCTCACACCACCTGAGATGATCAGAACCTGACTAAGAGAGAGGGGAGACTTAGGTATGCGGAGTAGGTGGTGGGCAGAGAATATAAAGATAAAATGCCATTTGGGGAAAATGGGTACAAGCAAGTAGAATAATTGTCTTCAACTGGTGGAACTGAAGGGGCTATCAGTAAGGAGTTTATTAGCTGACCTGATCCATGTGGGGAGATAATGAATTATTGAAAGGCAGCAAAAAGAGTTCACTTTTGCTCTCTCACCCCACATTTACTCCTTAGATTTTGTCATGAGTCCCAAGGCATTAAATATAATATAAATATATATATGTACAAGTGTATATGTGCATATATATGTACATGTGTGTGTATTTAAGACTCTTATATCAGTCAGGGTTCTTAGCAATGAATAATAGAACCAAGTTAGCTAGTTCAAGGAAAAAAATATTACAGGATATATAGTTGCTTAAGGAATCATCTTTGAGACCTGAGAACTGGGCTTGGAGGCTTCCCCTGGGCCCTAAACCACAGACTTCTCCAGTGGATAGACCACTGCAGCCACACCTGTGCTTACACTGCCATCCATACAGGCACTGTGGGTCCTCTTGGAGCTTTTTCAGGCTTCCTCTGTCTCCTACACTTCCCTCACTTGGATGGAGCCCCTCAGCATCTGCCTCTTTGTCATGATCAGTTATGTGGTTTAGGGTTCTCTCTATTCTTACAGCACCCTAAGTTCATTTCCAGAAAGTTGTTCCCCTTTTCTTTTTTTTTTTTTCTTTTTTTTTTTTTTTTTGCGGTATGTGGGCCTCTCACTGCTGTGGCCTCTCCCGTTGCGGAGCACAGGCTCCGGACGCGCAGGCCCAGCGGCCATGGCTCACGGGCCCAGCTGCTCCGCGGCATATGGGATCCTCCCAGACCGGGGCACGAACCCGTATGCCCTGCATCGGCAGGCGGACTCTCAACCACTGCACCACCAGGGAGGCCCTGTTCCCCTTTTCTTGACCTGACTCACTCCTTTAAATCTCCCAGGTCTTAGATCAAATATTACTGCCACAGAGAATTCTTCTCTGAACATTTTAACTAATATCTGTGACTTACCCGGTGATTCTCCATCCCTTTATCCTATTTTTTCATAGCAATTATCACCATCTGAAACCATATGACTTTATTTTTTGTTTTATTATTATTATTATTTTGCCTATCACTGCCTTAATACTTAAGTTCTATTAGATCAGTTCTAATAGGTTAGATTACAATTCTTTTCTGTCTTGTTCGGCTTTGTTCTCCCAGCTCTGAGAATAGTGCCTAAGATGAATGGATGCTCCCAATATTTTGTTGAATGAATAAATGAAGTACTCTAAAGGCCCAGGGGAAGCAGTATCCAACTCCGGTCAGCTGCCTAGGAGTGAGAGAAAGACTTCGCATGGGTGCTAACATTTGAATTAGATTTTAAAGAATCAGTTTTTTTCAGACAGAGATAGAAAGGTATCAGGGAGAAAGTAACACTTGCACATAAGCCCAGAGTGATGAAAGGCACAGAGTGAGATGCTTAGTGAGTAGCTCAGGGTGCTGGGAGCAAAGAGTGCATGTGAAATAGGAATGGCAGCCAAGAGTCTAAAGGCAGCTGGCGTCCAGATTGTCAAAGTTCTGTACATCAGGTTTAAAGTGTATTTGTTTGACATTAGGACAAAAGATGAAAGTCTTTAAAGCAGGGGTCTGATATGGTCAGATTTGTTTAAAGGCAGTGATTCTCAAAGTGTGGTCTGTGGCTCCATGGGAGTTCCTAAGACACATTCAGGGGGTCTGCAAAGTTAAAACTTTTTTTTTTTTTTTTCCGTAATACTGACATTATTTGCTTTTTTTTCACTGGCTTGCTATTTGCACTGATGTTTGAAAAGCAGTGAAGGGTAAAACTCCTAGTGTCTTAGCCCACATGAAGTTAGGAGTACCAAATAGTACTAGTAGTCTTTATATTCTTGCAGTTAAAAACAAAGATCCAGTGTCACTTAAGAAAGTCCTTGGTGAAATAATACAAATTATTGATTTTATTAAATCATGACCCTTGAGTAAATGTTTTTTTCATATTCTGTGTGGTAAAATGGGAAGTATATATAAAGCAGTTTTTATGCAAACCATAACTGTCTCAAGAACTTTTTTGTTGGAGTGTCTAGCTGAATAGGTTCATGAAAAATAATTTTTACTTGAAAGAATAACAGATAATAAATATTGTTACTCATACGTGGGTATTGACATATATATTGCAAAAATGAGTGAAGTGAGGCTGTCACTTCAAGGAAAACAACTAAGAGTATTTGTTGCAAATAATAACATTTGTGTTTTTTCAAAGAAAAATTGGAATTTTGGAAGATTTGTATTTGCCTCTGATAGCCTAATCGCTTCCTAATCCTTAAAGTCATTTCTGATGAGATCAGTGGGATTGATGAATGTTGTTTTATTGATATTTTATAATGAAAAGTGTCAACATTTCAAAGATTGGCATAATTCAATGAATTAATGTTTTCCAAATGACTATTTCATTTTGCTAAAAAAAAATGTTGCATGGGTAAAATCCTTTAAAAATACTTTAAAATGCAAGATAAATCAATGGATTTTAATGGAAAAGATTATAAAAAGTTACTTGATAGGGGCCTCCCTGGTGGCGCAGTGGTTGAGAGTCCGCCTGCCGATGCAGGGGATACGGGTTCGTGCCCCGATCTGGGAGGATCCCATATGCCGCGGAGCGGCTGGGCCCGTGAGCCATGGCCGCTGGGCCTGCGCATCCGGAGCCTGTGCTCCGCAACGGGAGAGGCCGTGACAGTGAGAGGCCCGCATACCGCAAAAAGAAAAAAAAAAAAAAAAAAGTTACTTGATATATTTTCACATTCTTTAGTGACATCTAACCTTTAAGACTCTACCTCTTGTTGAGTTTTGATGTAATATCAAATAATTATCTGAAAAAACTAAAAAATATTCTTTTTTCCAACTACACAGCTGATTAGTCCATATTCTCTTCATATATTTTAACTAAATGGAACTCAACAGACTGAACGCAGATCTAGATTTGAGAATTCCAGTTGTCTTCTGTTAAGCCATATATTAAAGAAATTTGCAAAAAGGTAGATGTGCTTTTTGCTAATTTTTTTTTTTTGGAAAACATAGTTTTTAGTTATGTTAACATGGGATTAATGAGTTATTGTTATTTTTAAATAAATTGGTGACTAAATATTTTATAAACGTTTCAACTGTAATTTCTAGTACAAGCAATCTTCCATCTTCCATTTACACTGTACTATGCTAAACAAAACCTAGGCACCCTGGAACTCTGTCTTTGCTTTTTGCACAACCTTGTGATAACTCAGGTAAAATCTCTCATATACTTGAGTTTGAGTTAATGTGGTAACATATGAAGTAAGGACCATCTGTAGAGTAAATATTGATAACCCACACAAACACAAATTCCTTGGGGTCCTCAGTAATTTTTTTAAGTGTATAAAGTAGTCCTGTTACCAACATTTGAAAACTGCCATTTACAGAAAGATATTCAGGAGAACAATTGGATAAGCATAGCCTGTTTTTCAAGAAAGTAGAGAGAAGGCTGATGGGGTAGCTACCCCTCCCCACAGAAAGAGAACAAACTCATTAATTCCACTGTTGCTTTAGGGATAAAGAGGAAAGACAAGATTTGAGGTTGCTGATTTGGTAGAAATATACTGTGAATGTCTGAATTTTTAAATCTGTGTTATTAGGTAAATGATGAGACTGCTATGAACTCAGAGAACCTTTGTTTTTGGGGGTTTTCTTAAACTTTCTTCTCACAAGATTTTTAACATATTAAGCCTGACAGGATTTTATTTTGATCCAGCTACTGAACTTGCTGAGGCTTCTCTTGAAGGAATATGACAACACCAACTCATTTGGTAGACTCTCTTGCTGTGTGTGAGCAAGAATTTTAAGCTGGTATTAATTCAAACAATTTCTATTTTTCCCCTATTTTATTGGGAAATTCTGGGTATGTAGTAAATATGTAGAAAAAGTTTAAAACTTAACTATAAGATTTTTTTAAAATTTAGGGCAATGTTTGTAAGCATATTCTAAAAGGAAAAGTTAAAATGGGGCTGGGACATGAGGTAAAGAGTAATGTTTCTATGGGTGTTATTTTTCCCCCTCAGTGCCTTTGATTTACAGTCTTCAGCCTCAGTCACAGTCTGTTGCAACTGTCTGAGCCCTGGTCCCAGAAGACTGCTCTCCCACGCTTCCTCTGGCCATCTGGAATAGCCTTTCTGCACCTAATTGACTCCATGACTCTTCTTTTCCCATTTCTGAGCTTCCTGTTTCTTTTTAATCTATGACCTCTCATCTTCCTTCTAATAAAATAATCACATTCTTTCTTCTCTTTTCAAATGCTTAGTCATTCCCTGACTTTAATGTGGCTATTTGTAACCTTCTCAAACCTCTTCCTAGTAATAGCTTGAGATGTCACCTATAAAATACTTTCTCATCAGATTCTTATGGTTTTATGTGAATTCATTCACTGAGTTAAACTCAATATAAATGATGGCATGAAATAGTAGTAATGTTAATAGTAGTAATGTTACCCGTTGTTTAAGCCAATGTGCAAAGCATGGATACTTTGGATACTAATCCTACTTTATAATTTTAATGTAGTATATAGTTTACAAGGCATGTTTATCACTAGTATCTTTTTGGAACTCACAACAGCTCTACACAGAAGGCAAGGCAAGTATTACAATGTTAATACTATTTCCTTATTTATAAAAGTAAGTAGTGAAAAATTTCTTGATGACTAAGATCATACTTTGCAGAGTCCCTAAGACTCAGAGTCCCACTTTAGTGTTCTTTTCCTTAGTTCATGACATTCCCAAGAAACTTAGAAATTGTTTAAAATGAAAAAAGTCAACCATTCAGTAAGGTACAGGGCAGTTTTCTTTACCACCTATAAAATGTATTATTTAAACAAACAAAAACTCAGTCATTTAAATCTCTTATTTTCATCACTCTGGTTAGGTCATCAGCCCTAACTGGTGGTCTTCTAGCAGTTTCTCAGCACCTAACATTCCCAAAGGTGAGTCAGATATTAAGAGAAGAAATACTAAACGTATGGAAATGGTTCAAAGAAAAATAATGACACATAGATTGGAGAAATTTATATATAAGATTAAAGGAGCATGTGTATTTAATTGGCTAAGTAATAAATAATAAGGAGCAAAAGAGGAATGTTTGTTATGAATATTTGAATGGTGAAAACTCAAAGTTGGTAGAAATAATAAAAAATAAAGAACAATCAAATAAGTCTATCTTAGTTGGGAGAGAACAATGAAATCATCAAATAATGCATGATAATGTTTACTATTTCCCCTAGGATATCATTATTTAAAATAAGCTATCAAAGAATTGGGTTTGAATCATATATGATACCCAAATCTGTACATCCTTCTGTCAGTTTTCTGGTCAGTAAATTTACCTTGATGACATCTTTCTCTTGTGGACTCCTGAGACCACAGGAAACCCTGGAAAACTGCTCTGACAGTGCTCTCACTTGCTAACAAACATACCTTACACAAAGTTTTACAAATTCAAGTGTAGCTAGTGGGACACAGCATGAACTATAAGTCACTAAATGTTACCAAGGTACCAATCTAAGGGGCTCTCTTCCTTATCCATGTATTCTTGGGCCACCATATTGGGAACCATGTCACTTCCTAGAATAAAACATCACCTATGGAATCATTGGGATATTCGGAAAATATATGCTCACTCATTGAACACTTAAAGGAATGGAATGAGAATGTCACGTGCAACACTTCCTCACATGGCTTGCTGAGCTCAGCTGCCAGGTGCAGCCATTTTGTACAACAAACTCTGGTCTGAAGCACCAGGTACAAGGCCTCTACACTGCACCCTATGAGCAAATGAAACTAGATGAAGCACAAAGGAAAAGAGAAAAGAAAAACATATTCCTACTATTAAAGTTAAAAATTAGGGAGGAGAGACAAGATGGAGGAGTAGAAGGACTTGAGCTCACTTCCTCTCAGGAAAACACCAAACTCACAACTAACTGCTGAACAACCATCAACAAAATAGACTTGCACCTACCAAAAAAGGTATTCTACATTCAAAGACAAAGAAGCAGTCACGAGACAGTAGGAGGGGCACTTCTGTGATATAATCAAATCCCATATTCTCCAGGTGGGCAACCCACAAACTGGAAAATAATTATATTGCAGAGGTTCTCCCACAGGAGTGAGAGGTCTGAAACCCATGTCAGGCCCCCCAGCCTGGGGTGGCGTCTGGCATTAGGAGAAGGAGCACCCAGAGCATTTAGCTTTGAAGGTGAGTGGGGCTTGAGTTGGAGCTCCACAGGACTGGGGAAAACAATCAAGCAGAGATTCCACTCTTGGAGGGCGTACACAAGCTTTCATGTGCGCTGGGACCCAGGGCAAAGCAATGACTCCATAAGAGCCTGGGCCACACCTACCTGGGGGGGTCTTGGAGGGTCTCTTTGTGAGGCAGTGCTTGGCTGTGGCTCACTGTGGGGGCAAGGACGCTGGTGGCAGAGGCCCCAGGGAATACTCAGCACAGTGAGCTCTCCTAGAGGTCACCATTTTGGCACCAAGACCTGGCCTTACCCAACAGCCTGTAGACTCCAATGTTGGGACACCTCGGGACAAACAACCAACATGGTGGGAACACAGCCCCACCCATCATCAGACAGGCTACCTAAAGTGGTCCTGAGACAATAGCAGCCTATAAACAAAGCCCTTGACATGGCCCTGCCCACCGGAAGGACAAGATCCAGCTCTATTCACCAGGGGTCAGGACCAGCCCCTCCCACCAGAAAGCCTGCACAAGCACCTGGACCCACCTCACCCACCAGGGGCAGACACAAACCAATCCTGTATCCTGAGAACGGAGACCACAAACACAGAAAGTTAGAGAAAATGAGACATTAAAGAAATATGTTCCAGAAAGAAGGAACAAGGTAAAAACCCCAGAAGAAGAACGAAGTGAAGTAGGGATAGGCAATCTACCAGAAAAAGAATTCAGAGTAATGATAGTAAAGATGATCCAAGATCTCAGAAAAAGAATGGAGGCACAGACAGAGAGGATACAAGAAATGTTTAATAAAGAGCTAGAAGCTTTAAAGAACAAACAAACAGAGATGAACAATACAATAACTGAAATGAAAAATACACTGGAAGGAATCCATACCAGTATAAATGAGGCAGAAGAAAGAATAAGTGAGCTGGAATACAGAATGGTGGAAATCACTTCTGTGGAGCACAATAAAAAAAGAAGAATGAAAATAAATGAGGACAGTCTAAGAGACCTCTGGGACAACATGAAATGCACCAACATTTGCATTATAGGTGTCCCAGAAGGAGAAGAGCGAGAGAAACGGCATGAGAAAATATTTGAGGAAATAATAGCTGAAAACTTCCCTAATATGGGAAAGGAAACAGTCCAGGAATCACAGATAATCCCATACAAGGTAAACCTGAGGTGGAATACCCCAAGACAGTTATTAATCAAATTGGCAAAAATTAAAGACAGAGAAAATATTAAAAGCAACTAAGGAAAAACAACAAATAATATTGAAGGGAATCCCCCAAACGGTTATCAGCTGATTTTTTCAGAAGGAACTCTGCAGGCCAGAAGGGAGTGGCATGATATATTTAAGGTGATGAAAGGTAAAAACCTACAACTAAGAATACTCAACGCAGCAAGGCTGTTGTTCAGATTTGACAGAGAAATCAAAAGTTTTACAGACAAGCAAAAGCTAAGAGAATTCAGCAACACCAAACCAGCTTTACAACAAATGCCAGAGAAACTTCTTTAGGCAGAAAAGGAAGGGACACAACTAGAAACAAAAAAAATCACGAATGGGAATGCTCACTGTTAAAGGCAAACATACAGTAAAGGAAGGAAATCTTCCACACACAAATATGATATCAAAATTAGCAATCATGAGAAGAGGAGAGTACAAATGCACAATATTCACAGCAACTTTAAATGATCTTGTAAATATATAGATTGCTCTTTCAAAACATCATGGTAACCACAAACCAAAACTCTACAATAGATACACACACAAAAAAGAAAAAGCAATCCAAACACAACACTAAAAATAGCCATCAAATTGCAAAACAAGAGAGCAAAAGAGGAAAGGAGGAAAAAACACCTACAAAAACAAACCTAAAACAATTAACAAAATGCCAATAAGTATACACATGTCAATAATTACCTTAAATGTAAATGGATTAAATGCTCCAACCAACAGACTGGCTGAATGGATACAAAGCAAGACCCATACATATGCTGTCTACCAGAGACCCACTTCAGACCTAGGGACACATACAGACTGAAAGAGGGGATGGGAAAAGATAGTCCACGCAAATGGAAATCAAAAGAAAGCTGGAGTAGCAATACTCGTATCAGACAAAATAGACTTTAAAATCAAGACTGTTACAAGACACAAGGAAGGACCCTACATACTGATCAAGGGATCAATCCAAGAAGAAGATATAACAATTGTAAATATATATACACCCAACATAGGAGCAACTCACTACATGAGGAAAATGCTAACAGCCATAAAAAGAGAAATCAACAGTAACACAATAATAGTGCAGGACTTTAACACCCCACTTACATCAATGGACAGATCATCCAGACAGAAAATCTATAAGGAAACACAGGCCTTAAAGGATGCATTAGACCAGATTGACTTAATTGATATTTGTAGAACATTCCATCTAAAAGCAGCAGAATACATATTCTTCTCAAGTATTCATGGAACATTCTCCAGGATAGATCACATGCTGGGCCACAAAGTGAGCCTTGGTAAATTTAAGAAAATTGAAATCGTATCAAGCATCTTTTCCAACCACAATGCTATGAGATTAGAAATCAAGTACAAGAAAAAAAACAGTAAAAAACACAAGGACGCTGAAGCTAAACAGAATGTTACTAAATAATCAATGGATCACTGAAGAAATCAAAGAGGAGGGCTTCCCTGGTGGCGCAGTGGTTGAGAGTCCGCCTGCCGATGCAGGGGACACGGGTTCGTGCCCCTATCCCGGAAGATCCCACATGCCGCGGAGCGGCTGGGCCCGCGAGCCATGGCCGCGGAGCCTGTGTGTCCGGAGCCTCTGCTCCGCAATGGGAGAGGCCACAGCAGTGAGAGGCCCGCGTACAGCAAAAAAAAAAAAAAAAAAAAAAAAGAAATCAAAGAGGAAATGAGACATACCTAGAGACAAATGACAATAAAAACATGATGACCCAAAACCAATGGGATACAGCAAAATCAGTTCTAAGAGGGAAGTTTACAGCAATACAGTCTTACTTCAGGAAACAAGAAAAATCTCAAATAAACAACCTAACTGTACACCTAAAGCAACTAGAGAAAGAAGAACAAACAAACCCCAAAGTTAGTAGATGGAAAGGAATCATAATGATCAGAGTAGAAATAAATGAAATAGAGATGAAGAAAACAATAGAAAAGATCAATGAAATTAAAACCTGGTTCTGTGAAAAGATAAACAAAATTAATAAACCTTTAGCCAGACTCATGAAGAGAAAAAGGGAGAGGGCTCAAATCAATAAAATTAGAAATGAAAAAGGAGAAGTTACAACAGACACCATAGACATACAAAGCACCATAAGAGACCACTACAAGCAATTTATGCCAATAAAATGGACAACCTAGAAGAAATGACAAATTCTTATGAAGGTACAATCTTCCAAGCCTGAACTGGGAAGAAATAGAAAATATGAACAGACCAATTACAAGTACTGAAATTGAAACTGTGATTAAAAGACTTCCAACAAACAAAAGTCCAGGACCAACTGGCTTCACAGGCAAATTCTAGAAAACATTTAGAGAAGCACTAACACCTATCCTTCTCAAACTCTTCCAAAAAATTGCAGAGGATAGAATACTCCCAAACTCATTCTATGTGGCCACCATCACCCTGATACCAAAACCAGACAAAGATACCACAAAAAAAGAAAATTACAGGGCAATACCACTGATGAACATACATGCAAAAATCCTCAACATAGTACTAGCAAACCAAATTCAACAATACATTAAAAGGATCATACAACATGATCAAGTGGTATTTATCCCAGGGATACAAGGATTTTTCAATATATGCAAATTAATCAGTGTGATACACAACATCAATAAATTGAAGACTAAAAAAACATATGATCTTTGATGATGGCCATTGCAGCTCTATTTACAATAGCCAGGACATGGAAGCAACCTAAGTGTCCATCGACAGATGAATGAATAAAGAAGATGTGGCACATATATACAATGGAATATTACTCAGCCATAAAAAGAAACGAAACTGAGTTATTTGTAGTGAGGTGGATGGATTTAGAGTCTGTTGTACAGAGTGAAGTAAGTCAGAAAGAAAAACAAATACCGTATGCTAACACATATATATGAAATCTAAAAAAAATGGTTCTGAAGAACCTAGGGGCAGGACAGGAATAAAGACGCAGACGTAGAGAATGGACTTGAGGACACAGGGAGGGGAAAGGGTAAGCTGGGACGAAGTGAGAGCATGGCATGGACTTATATATACTACCAAATGTAAAATAGATAGCTAGCGGGAAGCAGCCGCATAGCACAGGGAGACTAGCTTGGTGCTTTGTGAACACCTAGCGGGGTGGGATAGGGAGGGTGGGGAGGGAGATGCAAGAGGGAGGAGATATGGGGATATATGTATATGTATAGCTAACTCACTTTGTTATAAAGCAGAAACTAACACACCATTGTAAAGCAATTATACTCCAATAAAGATGTTTACAAAAACCCCAAAACATAGGCTTGCAGATGACATACTATACATAGAAAATCCTAAAGATGCTACCAGAAAACTACTAGAGCTCATCAGTGAATTTGATACGGTTGCAGGATGCAAAATTAATACACAGAAATCTCTTGCATTCTTATACACTAACAATGAAAGATCAGAAAGAGAAATTAAAGAAACAATCCCATTCACCATCACATCAAAAAGAATAAAATAATATAATCTCCAAAATATACAAACAGCTCATGTAACTCAACATCAAAAAAACAAACCCAGTCAAAAAGTGGGAAGAACACCTGAATAGATATTTCTCTAAAGAAGACATACAGATGGCAAGAGGCACATGAAAAGATGCTCAATATCACTAATTATTAGAGAAATGCAAGTCAGAACTACAATGAGGTATCACCTCACACTGGTCAGAATGGCCATCATCAAAAATTCTACAAACAGTAAATGCTGGAAAGGGTATGGAGAAAAGGGAACCCTTGTACACTGTTGGTGGGAATGTAAATTGGTACAACCAGTATGGAGAACAGTATGGAGGTTCCTTAAAAAACTAAAAATAGAACTACCATATGATCCAGCAATCCCACTCCTGGACATATATATGGAGAAAACTATAATTCGAAAAGATACATGCACCCCACTGTTCATTGCAGTACTATTTCTAATAGCCAAAACATGGAAGCACTCTAAATGTCCATCAACAGAGGAATGGATAAGATGTGGTACATATATACAATGGAATATTACTCAGCCATAAAAAAGAATGAAATAATGCCATATGCAGCAACATGGATGGACCTAGAGATTATCATACTAAGTCAAGTAAGTCAGACAGAGAAGGACAAGTATCATATGATATCACGTATATGTTAATCTAAAAAAATTATACAAATGAACTTATCTACAAAACAGAAACAGACTCACAGAAAACAAAATTATGGTTACCAAAGGGGAAAAGTTGGGGGGAGGGATAAATTAGGAGTTTGGGGTTAACATATACACACTACAATATATAAAGTAGATAATCAACAAAGACCTGTATAGCACAGGGAACGCTACCAATAATCTGTAATAACCTAATGGGAAAGAATCTGTAAAAGAATTGCTATATGTATATGTATAACTGAATCACTTTGCTGTATACCCGAAACTAAGACAACATTGTAAATCAACTATATTCTAATATAAAATAAAAATTAATTATAAAAAATAAAGGAATAGAATGAGACAGTTTTCCTGTTCTTGAATCAGTGCACATTTTTGTATTTTTCTTCTATATGCTTTTACTTTCTCCTTTTCTCTGACTTTTCTTCTGCTTGCCAGAGAGTGACATTTGAATTTTTCTGAACCTATTATTTCCAAATACTCAGCCAACCCTTGTTTCAGATTACATTAGCTGGTAATGTAATCCTCTGTGTTGTCTTGTGGTCTTCATGGATTATGTATTTTTTATAGCTATGTGCCTAGGGAACTAATTTTGATTAGAATGGGGGAATGATGGAATAACCTTACAGTTTCTGTGTTTACCTTTTTGTCCAACAATTTTGATGTTGTGTATGCTGTATAAATAGATGTATTCACATTTTATTCCAAATTGATTGTACTTGGCCATACAATAATAGGATCATGAACTTATGGAGTGCCTATTAAGTGACATGCACTATTTTACACACTGGAGATACAGAAGTAAGTCAGGTGCATTAGCTTCTCCATATTAGCTCACTGTCTTCAAGTTTCAAGAGCACTTATCACATCATGTTACCACTCTGTGTCTGAGCTAGACAGAAGCATTGTATGTCATAAGAAGATACAGGATAGAGCAACTAACCCGACCCAGGTAACAGAGAAGCCTTCCTTGTGTAGAGTACACTGTTTCTGTAACAGCTTTCATTTATCTAACACTTTCTGGCTGACAAAATGTATTCTCATTTGGTCATTTTGAAAATGTTTGTGGCATAGAGATTATTCATTGCTATGTTTTGCCCTTGAGAAAGCAGATGTATGACACAGTTTATGAGACTAGTTTAAGGTCACAAAAAGGATAAGGCAATGAGACTTAGGCCTGTATTTTCTGTCTAGGAGTACAAAATTCTTCTATTTTGCCATGTCTAGAAGCCATTCTCTCTTGGCATTTTTAGAGTCCATGCTTTTATCATGGCAAAAGATAATACTGCTTCTCAGAGGCCTTCATCTAAATGAAAACTGAAGAAAATAGTTTCCATCTGTAGCTCACATTTTCACCAGAGGGGCTGCTGAGAAGTTCTTTAGCATTACTAGTAGGTACATTCTAAAGAAAAATTGTGCAATTTCCATCCATTTTTCTTTCATTTACTTTGGACTTACTCTAAGAACATCATCTACTTTTCTTTATATGCACCCTGACATCCACCTTAACAAAACATTCTGTCCTGTCCTTTCTGTTATTAATTCCTCTAGTGAACTGGTACCTTTTTTTTTTTTTTTTCATTTTTCCATTTTGGGTAAATGTGTACTTATAAAGAAAGCCTAGAGGGAGATTTGCTTCTGTCCAGAATAAAGACAGACAAGCTGGCCATTATAGCTCTGTGCCTGCCTAGAGAAATGCATCAATCATTTTCTAAGTAAGTGAGTAAAAATATATAAAAATTTAGTTGAAAGGACTATACTT
This sequence comes from Mesoplodon densirostris, assembly GCF_025265405.1. Taxonomy (NCBI): domain Eukaryota; kingdom Metazoa; phylum Chordata; class Mammalia; order Artiodactyla; family Ziphiidae; genus Mesoplodon; species Mesoplodon densirostris. The sequence goes on along the minus strand of NC_082663.1, from coordinate 98,700,211 downwards.
AGTATCTGTTTATGCAAGTCTCTAATCCCTCTGATGTTTCGTTATGTCCCTGTTGGAAGAAGAGAGAGCCAAACAGTTGAGAGCTGTAACTGACTGGGCAGATGGAAGTCTTCACTTTAAGCTTTATAAACACCTGTTTTTGAAATTGGAGACCAGTATTTTATATTCCTGTTCATGCAATATCCTCATGTCTGTATTCTTACTCATAATGCCCAGAGATTGCTCCCATTGGAATATTCAGTTTTTCATCATGGAACCTGACGTCCTGAACTGTCACTGAACAGTTGTGTTGGATGTCGCCCACACCCTAGAAGAGGGATTAAATGGCATTTCAAAACAAGAGTTAAGTGTCTGTGGCAGCATAGGTATTTCTCAGTGGCTGTGACTATAGATTGCCTAAGTGAAACAGATTTGGTAGAACAGTTTCAATTATGTACCCAAAGAAAGATTTTGGACCAAATGCAGCCTCATCAAATGCAGTTCAGTGAGTTTGAAAGCAGGTGTAAATGTAGGGGAACCAAGAATTGTAGACCATGTAATTATTTGAAAATGTTCATCATCCAATATACTTTGAAGATTATAGACAGGGGCTAGCCTTGTTAAATAAGTTACGATTTAAAAATTGCATTTTGGGCTAAACTCAAAGGAAGAACAAATTATCACTGTTGTGCTTTACTTTAAAAATGAAATTAAATGCACTGTGTGGCAATGTAATAGTTTACATATGTTATTAGGGCAAGATTTTACGTTTTCCTAATTTAATTAGCTGAAAAGATAAAACTAGAATTTCTCCAATTTCTTTACGTATCTTGACTTTGATTTAAAATTGTTTTCTCCCATGTCAAAAGATGTCTTTAATTATTTATCCATTCAACAGATATTTGTGAATACCTGATAGTTGTTTGTCCTCCCTAGAAAATATACCAATACAAACAAACTGGTGATGGTGAGAACCACCTACATTAATAAATGGTTGTCTTCCTCCCTTGAGAATAAAATGAGCTGAGTGAACTTATCAATAAATCCTAAAATAACAAAGGAAGCGAAAGAAAATTATACCTATCATAATCTGCTATTAGCATGAATATCAGCTAATATCACCTTATTCATCAGAGGAAAATTCCTGAGATGCTTTTTTGCCTTCTAAATATATGTCTATTGTTTTGCCTTATTTTCATATAGAAGCCAATTTAAAGATTCTTTAGGCTTCAATGAGCAGAAGTCTTTTGACTCATGAAATAATGTCAATCCACAAAGCCAACATTTCCCAGTATTGTCATTCATTAAATACACGGTTATAAAAACTGAGACTGGGTTATGAAGGAATAATTTGAAGACAGCAAAAGAAACATCTACCTCTACTCTGACCTCCCCAAACATAGAACAACTGTTATAGGTGAAAATTTCCCACAGACTAAAAATCAAAACAAAAAAACCTACTACTCTTTAATTTAAAAATGTGAGAGCCCAAAGTGTACCATATATTTCTCTTGATAGAGAGAACGATGGTGCTCGGCTTCACTGCCTGCACACTGTCCAGGCTCACCAAAATATAACTTGTTGCTCTGAGGAAATAGGTGCTCTTCTATATTGCTAGTGGGGATGCAAATGATTCTATACCTATTGCAGGAAAGTTGGTAATACCTAACAAAACCACATTTGTCTTTTGATACAGTAACCCTGCTTTTAGAAACTGATCTTGAAGATATACCACACCAACAATGCAAAAATATGTGTGCACACATATATAATCCCACAGACATAGAAAACAAACTTATGGTTACCAAAGAGTAGGGAGGGAGGAATAAATTAGGAGTTTGGGATTAACACATACACCCTACTATATAGATCACCAATAAGGACCTACTGTATAGCACGGTGAATTATACTCAATATTTTGTAATAACCTATAAGGGAAAAGAATCTGGAAAAAATAGATACATATGTATGTATAACTGAATCACTTTGCTGCACACCTGAAACAAAATATGCACATAATGGAGCACTACACAGGCATGCAACAGAATGAGGAAGGTCTCTATGAATGGAGAGAGTGTGAGTTCTGGGAAAAATTGTTAAATTAAAACATAAACTTTAAAAGTGCTTATATAGTGTGCTAGTCTTCATGTAAGAAAAGGAAATATCAGAAGAACGTGTATCTGTTTTTCATTTCAAAGAGACACTCAGGAAAGAAAATAAAGATTGAGGTTAGGTGGTGGGAGTAATAGTATTGAAGGGAGGGAATGACACCTCTGAGGCATCTTTTATTACATTTTTGAATTTGAAAATATGTTAATGCCCTTTAAAATAAAAAAATGAAAGTAAATCAATAAAAATAGGAAGGAGTGGAACAAAAAATGAAAACAAACTGAAACAAACGTTAATCCTGTTTGTATTGCAAGTGAAGACTATACCCAAGCTGAAGGGATAAAGAATTCATCAAAGGAAGGAGAGAGGAAGGAAGGAAGGAGAAAGGGAGGCAAGGAGCGGAGAGAGGAAGAAAGGGAAGGACAGAGGGAGGGGAGAAGGAAGGCAGAAAAATGGAGAAAAGAATGAATCCAAGTAATTTGTGAACACAGTATTTGACTCTATAATATCAGTTTGGGGCAGGGTTGGATGTAGCAAAGAGAAGAGTTGGTAAGGAATCCTGAATTCATTGTAGCATGCTTGTTTATTGCAGTGGTACAGGTGGAGCAATTCTGAACTATTTTGCATCTAATATTGGATTGAACAAATGTCACTGTATTGATTTTGCTGGGAACCAGGGTTCTCACTGTGAAGACAGAGATATTCAAATATAGAATGGGGGATGGTATTCCTGTGGATTGGAATTGAAGGATTTGCATGAATTTTATATTTGTATGTACATGTGTATATTTATATGCACATGTAAATATATACATGTTACTGTATTTGTATTATATATATTATGTATTCGGGTATTTCTTAGATAAGTCCACTGAGATGGCCAAGAAGTAAAGACACCCAAGAGCAGTGAGCATATCTGGTGCTGAGGTTTTAGTCTCTAATGCTATTCCTCACTAAAAGGAACAAAGACTTCAGAGATAAGGCTTAGTTCAGGGTTGGGACAGAGAGGGTACAAGGTGATAAGGCTCATTTTGCTATAATAGAGTAAAGGAAGTGCCACAAAAATGATCAGAGAATGTCACAAGGACATAGAAACCAGCTTAAAGGGGCTCCAACTAGCCAATTTAAGACAGTTTGAACATCAAAATAATTAAATACAGTAAAAAAAAAATAAATCATGGAAAAATAGGAATTCATGTCCATATCAAATATGAACAAGATGAATAAGCACATAAATAGAGTAGAATGGAGGGTTCTTGCTTACAACAGGATGTAATGGTTTGCTGACAAATGCAGAATAAAATCATTATTTTGTAACCATCAGGCTAAATTAGATCAAACAAGATTCATCAATGAATGCTAAATCAAGGGAAAATTTTGATGAGGATCAAGATATGTACATGGTCTTATGGTATCTCCCCATGGACTACTTATTAGCTGCAAGAGGAAAAAACAATAATTATACAGTGAAGAAATCAAATAACATTTGGAGCAGGTGGATCACAATTAACATAACTAACAAGAGACAGGTGGTCATATGTGGCTCCAGATGTGACACCCTGAGAAGGACACAACTTCACTATTCAATATCCCAGCAGAGAATGCATATTCTTAATTTAATCATGATGAAGTATTAGCCAAATACACAATGAGAAGCTTTTTTTTTTCAAAGGGAGAGGCTATATTCTTCAAAATACGTCTACAGATAGAGCAAATACAATAAGGTAAAATGCTAGTGACAGGTGCACTGGGTGAAGAATATAAGGGTGTTCTGCGTACCATTTTTATTTTTACCAAGTTTTATTACCTTGACATAATTTCCAAATCAGAAGTTAGTGAAAAAGTATAGTCTGGTAGTCAGTACTTCCTGTTCACAGACAAAAAGCTGAGCAATAATAGAGGATTTTTCTTGACTGATCAAATTTCTCTTTGTAGACATGAGAAGAAAACCAGAATGGCCTGAGATTAGAGACAAACCAATCTGCCCAAAGATAAGAAGTAAAATAAACAAATTGAAAAATGATGCTTGAAGAAAGCTATATATTTAAGCTAATGGAGAAGAATAATTCAGGGAAATTCTGATTAATACTGTGATAGAAATTTTTGAAAAGGTATTCAAATTTTTAGCAGCTATTATATAAATAGGATAATCAGAGGATAAGAATATAATTCCTGTAAATCCAACATGTGTTTGCCAAAATGAAACAGTTTAATAGGAGACCTAGAAAAGAGACTCAAGCAAATCTTTTATTTCAAAGAACAAAATTTCAGAGATGAAAAATCTAAGAGAAAAGTTAGGACATATGAAGCAATATGAGAAACACAAAAAAATACATGAAATTTAACCTTCTTCTAATAGCTTTCCCAGAAAGAGAGAACAAAGAAAATTAAGATGTATTGTGAGACTAGGAGAAGTCAAAGAAATAACAAAAAAATTTCCCATATCTGAAAAAATTTTCATAACCTTGAAGACATCTACTGAATGGCTAGTACAATGAGTGACAAAAATCCGCATCTAGACATATCAGAGTGAAACTGTAGAACACAAGGAGTAAAGAAGATAATAAAAACTTCTGAAAGAGATATAGAACAAAGAATGTACAGATTTCATATAAAGGGCAGAAAATCTTTCATAAGATATTAAATTAGCAAAAGATACCAGAATACCAGAAGATACCAGAATAGCAGTGCCTTCAATATTTCAGGAGAAATTAACTTGTATTATTCACCCTTAAATCATTAAACAAGAGCATGAGACAATAGTTGTATTTTTTAACAACTTAATTCCTTTGAATGAATTTTGAAATCTCAACTTCAGTAAAACTGATAAAGAGATTTAAGTAAGAGTGTTTCAAGAGACTTGGGCAACAAGAAACAATAATTAAACTAGATCAGGAATTAAATTCCAAGATTATTTCCATGCATAAGTTCCAGAAAATAAGTTCATGTTCATAAAGTAGATTACATTATACAGAAGCACAAGTTTCTTTAATCAGTAAGAAAACATAACAAATAAGTAGAAACTCTAGGTAAATGAAAGACCTATGCAGGACGTTTACAGTCTAACCTTAAAAAAAAAATGACACAAATACATAGTATTAATATAGGAGAGCAGTTGTATGAATGGTGATAAATGCACAGTTGTGTAAACCAACACCACATTCAATACACAGAGCTCTTCCCACACACCCAAATTATTCACTTACCCTGTCCATCTTTAGTCACCTATTTCCCACCCTTAATGTCTAGAAAACACTGATCTATCCTTTTTTTCTCTTAAAATTTTGCCTTTTCTACTTATGCTAAGTGAAGTAAGTCAGAGAAAGACATAAACTGTACGATCTCACTTATATGTAGAATCTAAATTTTTGTTTTAAGAAAAAACACAACAAACTCATAGAAAAAGAGATTAGTCTTGTGGTTACTAGAGGCTGTGTGTGGGGGGAGGGAGAATTGGAGGAAGGTGGTCAGAAGGTATATACTCCCAGTTATAAGATACACAAGTACAAGGGTTGTAATGTATAACAGATGGCTATAAGTAACACTACTGTGTGATATATAGGAAAGTTGTTTAGAGAGTAGCTCCTAAGAGTTCTCATCACGAGGAGATTTTTTTCCCCTTTCTATTGTAGCTCTATGAGATTATGGATATTAACTAAACCTATTGTAATTATTTCACAATATATGTAAATCAAATCATCATGCTGTACATTTTAAACTTATACAGTGATGTATGTCAATTATTTCTCAATAAGAATGGAAAAAAACCTGCCTTTTCCTGAATGTTGTATAAACTCAATCATAGAATATGTAATCTTTTGGGTCTGGCTCCTGTCACTAACCATACTGTATTTGAGATTTATATCTATTATTGCATGTAATGAGTCTGTTCTTTTCATTGCTCTATAGGATGGATATACCACACAATTTGTCTATCCATTCACCAGCTGAAGGATTTTTCAGTTGTTTCAAGTTATTCTGAGTAAAGCTGTTAAAAATATTTGCATACAGGTTATCGTGTGTATGTGAATTTTATTTCCCAAATGATTGCTGATGCTGAGCATTTTTCATGTGCTTATTTTATTTGCCATTTTTTTGACTTTGGTGAAGTGTCTGTTAAAATCTTTTGCCCATTTTTATTGGATTGTTTTCTTATTGTTGAGTTTTGAGAGCTCTTTATGCTGAATACAAGTCCTTGGTCACATATGTAAAATGCAAGTATTTTCTTCTAGTGTTTGGCTTGTTTCCTTCCATTTAACAGTGTCTTCCAAAGAGCAAAACTTACAATTTTATGAAATCCAATTTTTCATTTTTTTGTATCTAATAATTGTCTAACCCAAATGTAGCAATATTTTTTCCTATTTTTTCTAAAAATTTTATAGTAGCACCTTTTACATTTAGCTCTGTGATAAATTTCAAGTTAATCTCTGCATAAACTGGAAGGCATTGGGTTCATTCAGAGAAGAGATTGAGAATATTAAGATTAGATAATATCAGACCATGAGTTCTAGAGGTCACTATGGAAAAATTTGAGAGATTGAGGAGGGATGGAGGTTTGATTTGGATTAAAGGGTATAAGAGATACAGCTAAGGAAGAATCCTCTGGTGAGTGACCACAGGGTGAGCTGTGTTTCTTGTTTTCATTGTGTCAACTATGAGGTGAAGCATAGGTAATGATGATCTTTTATAGATATTCATGTGTAAGGTGATGAGCACTGGGATGTTCTAGAATTAGTTTGTGTGACACCACAGATCATCCCTGTCATGCCTAAGTCCTCTGCCTGAAGCCTCAGTCTATCCTTTCACTTCCTAGCCAGAAGAGTTATAGAAATGGCTTGTGTCATTCTTTTGGTCATTTGCCAGATGGATGCTGCTTTTATTGACACCATTACCTGTAGAGAAGCCCTACATGATAGAGTTGTCAACAACAGACACATAGAGGCTCTCTGCTCCTCAGTGGTTAACCTCAGGGCATGGTCACACTTGGCAACAGCAAAGGTATTAAGCCTCTGAGGGGAGGAAAGTGTTTTCATAAAGAGTAAAGGAGTTCCCTGGGAACCTTATTTAGTCACTTACTGAATGGGGCTGTTGAGGGGCCTGGACCATACCCTCTGGAAACTCAGCCGATGGCTGTGTGGAGACTGGCGAGCATCGAAGTGGACAATAGTATCAGACTGTTCATATATAACCAAAGGGAGACACAAAGATACGTATATGAATGATACACCTTTCCAAAAGAGCAAATAAAATTAAGGGAGAAAAATATTACAAAAGAGGAAATAGGATGAGACTCATGTCCCATTGGAGTATAAGTTGAAACAAAAGTTCTGCCCAAAGAAGAAGTAACCAGTATATTTTGGTGAGTTTGGCCAGCATTATTATTTAAATTCTTTGCACATGGAACACTCTCTAGGATAGATCACATGCTGGGCCTCAAAGCAAACCTCAGTAAATTTAAGAAAACTGAAATCATATCAAGCATCTTTTATGACCAAAACAGTGTGAGATTAGAAATCAACTACAAAAAAACAAAAAACAAAAAACAAAAAGACTGTAACAAACACAAATACATGGAAGCTAAACAATATATTCAATATTATTAACCAACAAATAGATCACTGAAGAAATCAAAGAGGAAATTAAAAAATACCTAGAGACAAATGAAAATAGACATGATGATCCCAAACCTATGGGATGCAGCAAAAACAGTTCTAAGAGGGAAGTTTATGGCAATACAATCTTACCTAGAAGAATCTCAAATAAACAACCTAACTGCACACCTAAAGCAACTAGAGAAAAAAGAAAAAACTAAACCCAAAGTTAATAGAAGGAAAGAAATCATAAAGATCAGAGAGGAAATAAATGCCATACAGATGAAGAAAACAATAGAAAAGATCAATGAAACTAAAAGCTGGTTCTTTGAAAAGATAAACAACATTGATAAACCTTTGGGCAGACTCATCAAGAAAAAAAGGGAGAGGGCTCTAATCAATAACGTTAGAAATGAAAAAGGAGAAGTTACAAGAAACACCACAAAAATACAAAGGATCATAAGGGACTACTACAAGCAACTATATCCAAAAAAGAAAAAAAATTCTTCGAAGTGGTCTATTTGCTGACATGCCAAGGTTTATGAAAGAGGACAGTGAGATTAAAGCACATTCTTGGGGTAGAAAAGTTGTTAGAAATAGATAAATGTATTCAATGCTAATAATTCCCAAAGATCCATGGTAAATAGTTTATCAAGGTGTACTTGGCCTTTATTTCATCTCATTAACCCTAATACAAAAGTGATTGCTAATGCTAAAAATGTTGAGACACAATTATACGTTTCTAGAACTGCATTATAGTAGAATTATGATCTGTTTGCCTACATTACTTTTCTATTGCTGTGAACAAGGTATGTCAAAATTAGCAGTTTAATTATAATGCCTGCTTATCAGCTCACAGTACTTACATAGCAGGTCTGGGCCTGAGGTAGCTGGCCTGAGCCTCAGGGTTTTAGGTGGAAATCAGGTGCCAGCAGGACTTTGGGGAAGAACCTGCTTCCAAACTCAGGCTGTTGGCAGAACCAGCTTCTTATGGTTATAGGCTTAGGTCCTGTTTTCTTGATGGGTGTTGGCTGGGGTGCTTTCAGATCTTAGATGGTGCTCACATTCCTTGCCACCTGCTTCCCCCTCCACCCTCAGTATTTGAATCTTCAAAGCCAGAGACAGAGAATCTCCCTCACATGGAATTCCTCTTGCAGTTTGTTTCTTTAAGTACTCACCTGATTAGGTCAGGGCCAAGGAGGATAATCTCCCTTCACAAAACTTATCACAAGAGTGATATGTCAACATATTTATGGGTCCACCCACACTCAGGATGGAAGAGATTGTAGAAGAATGTGAGTCACTGGGGTCTCCTTAGAATATGACCTACTACACTGCATCATATATGTAGGGCACTGGAGCAAAAGATAATTATTTTTATAAGTTTATTTAGGGCAAAGAGAAATTCATTTTAAGTTTTCTAAAGCTGTGTGAGAATACTGGGGGTGAATCATGCCCAGTGAGATTCCACCACTGTGGGTCAGTCACAGTGGAAGCCTAAACTGCATTGTTTTAGTAGTTCAGGGAAGAAGATGGGTCACTAAAAAGAAACAGAAGATAATTCAAGTATAAGATAATTACTGTATGTAAGTGAAATTAGAAAAATACAATATCATTGTTTTTTGTGTTTTTCTTCTCTCCTGATTCTTTCCATTCCACTCTTTGTTGAGGCGCTCACTGAATCTGGCTTCCTGAGACTTGACATCTCCTTCAAAAGGATGTCTTTTATTGAACCATCTGTGACTAACCCAATGTTAACTGGATAATCACTAAAAATGGGTTAAGGAAGGCTTATGAAGATGCCTCCTTTATGCCAAAATAAATGTTTTGATAGAGGCCTTTAAAAATTTAATCAGAACATATGAATTTCTTGTAAAGGTAAAGTGATGATGGAGCTGGAACCTGATTTATTAAGTAAACAGGACTCAACTTGATGCTAGAAGGAAGGAACATAATTATTTTTTACATCTGCTATTTTTAATCAGCTCTAGGGGATGTACCTTTCCTCCCAGAATGAAATCTAAGACAATCTCATTGCTTTTCTTGACATCCTCAAGCAATATATTAATGGCTCTACTTTTGAAATAATAAAAAAATTTTCCAGTCCATATAATATAAAAACTACAAACTATCATCCATCTTAAAACCTTCTCTTGAGATTTCAGATGATTTGTGGTCCAGTTATTATTGTTCTATAATAAATTACTTTAAAACTGATCTGTCTAAAGCAACTATTTTATCTTGCTTATTGCTTTATGGATCAGGAACTTGGAAAAGACTCAGCTGGGCAGTTTTCACTTGGGCTTTTTTATGCAATTGTGGTTAGATGCTGGCTCTGAATGTCGCCCTCTGAAGGCTCACCTGGATGAATGGATGTCCAAGGTGGCTCACTCACCCGGCTGGCAATTGATGCTGCCTACTTTCTGTGTGCTCAGCAGTGGCTGTTGAAAAGGATGCCTATATGTAGCTATTCCATGTGGCTTGAAGACTGAGCAATTGTTTGGAGTTCAGGGTTCAAAAAACAAAGGGATATCCCAGAGGAAACCTGAAAACTGCATTGCACTTATAACTTAGCGTAGAGCATCATATAGCTTCACTTCTGCCAAATCCTTTTGATCAAAAGAGTCATAAGCCACGCAAATTCAAAGAGACTGGATATATTACTTCTTGACTGGAAGATACCAAAGAAATTTGTGACCATAGATTAAAACTATCACAGCTCCCTTCTACAAGTAGACATCTTGCTCACCAGAACCACATATATTGCCCTTATATCAGTGGTAGGTCAGCTGTCTCCCAATGCTGCCTGTCTCCTCTCTTTAATCCCCTATAACCAGGTCCCAACCATCCCAAGGCTTTTAACTTTAGATCTGAACAGATGTTTAGGTATCAACCTACACATTCACAAAAATTCAGAGGTTGCAAGAGAAATCCTCTAAGCACTTCTTTTGGCTTTATGTGATGGAGAATCACCCTTCTCCCATGGTGTGTGTGTGTGTGTGTGTGTGTGTGTGTGTGTGTGTGTGTGTGTGTGTGTGTGTGTGTGTGTGTGTGTGTGTGTGTGTGTGTGTGTGTGTGTGTGTGTGTGTGTGTGTGTGTGTGTACACTGACTAGTGTACTAACAACCCTTTCCAAAGAAATCTGAAGGACTTTTTTAACCTTCATGTTGATGTTTACTAATATAGGCTTGAGTGGTGATGGGCTAAGTGTCCCCAGACTGTTTCAAAATCTCTTATCATCCTATGAACTAAATCTGGCAATCCCCTGAAATACAAACAGCATTATATGACGTATTTCAGTATCATATAGCAGATCTATACTTCTAATTATCTAGGTACCTTATTTTTTACTTATGCAGAAACCTAAAAAATAAAATATTTAATATTGCCTCTTAATAATACACTTTTGAGCTCTAGTAGTTTTCTGGTAGCATCTTTAGCATTTTCTATGTATCAATGAATCAATATCAATAAAGTTGCAGGATACAAAATTAATACACAGAAATCTCTTGCATTCCTATACACTAACAATGAAAGATCAGAAAGAGAAACTAAGGAAACAATCCCATTTACCATCACATCAAAAAGAAGAAAATACCTAGAAATAAACCTACCTAAGGAGGCAAAAGACCTATACTCTGAACACTATAAGACACTGATGAAAGAAACTGAAGATGACACAGATGGAAAGATATACCATATTCTTGGATTGGAAGAATCAATATTGTCAAAATGACTGTACTAAACAAGGCAATCTAGAGTTCCAATGCAATCCCTATCAAATTGCCAATGGCATTTTTCACAGAAATAGAACAAAAAACCTTAAAATTTGTATGGAAACACAAAAGACCCCAAATAGCCAAAGCAGTCCTGAGAAAGAAAAAACAGAGCCGGAGGGATCAGGTTCCCTGACTTCAGACTATACTACAAAGCTATAGTCATCAAAAGTATAGTACTGGCACAAAACAGAAATATGGGTCAATGGAACAATATAGAAAGCCCAGAAATAAACCCATGCACCTATGGTCAATTAATCTAAGACAGGGAGACAAGAATACACAATGGAGAGAAGACAGTCTCTTTAATAAGTGGTGCTGGGAAAACTTGACAGCAACATGTAAAAGAATGAAATTAGAACATTCTCTAACTACATACACAAAAATAAACTCAGAATAATTCAAAGGTCTAAATGTAAGTCCAGACACTATAAAACCCTTAGAGGAAAACATAGGCAGCATACTCTTTCACATAAATCGCAGCAATATCTTTTGGATCCACATCCTAGAGTAATGAAAATAAAAACAAAAATTTAAAAATGGGACCTAATTAAACTTAAAAGCTTTTGCACATTAAAGGAAACCATAAACAAAATGAAAAGACAACCCACAGAATGAGAGAAAATATTTGCAAACTAAGCAACCAACAAGGGATTAATCTCCAAAATATACAAACAGCTCAATATCAAAAAACAAAAAACCCAATCAAAAATGGGCAGAAGATCTAAATAGACATTTCGCCAAAGAAGACATACAGATGGCCAAAATGCACATGAAAAGATGTTCAGTGTAGCTAATTATTAGAGAAATGCAAATCAAAACTACAATGAGGTATCATCTCACACTGGTCAGAATGGCCATCATCAAAAAGTCTACAAACAATAAATGCTGGAGAGGGTGTGGAGAAAAGGGAACCCTCCTACACTGTTAGTGGGAATGTAAATTTGTACAACCACTATGGAGAACAGTATGGAGGTTCCTTACAAAACTAAAAACAGAACTACCATACGATCCAGCAATCCCACTCCTGGAAATATATCCAGAGAAAACCATAATTTGAAAAGACATATGCACCCCAATGTTCATTGCAGCACTATTTCCAAATAGCCAAGACATGGAAGCAACCTAAATGTCCAGGAATGGTTAAAGAAGATGTGATACATACATACAATGGAATATTACTCAGCCATAAAATAGAATGAAATAATGCCATTTGCAGCAACATGGAAGGATCTAGAGATGATCATACTAAGTGAAGTAAGTCAGACAGAGAAGGACAAATATTATATGATATTACTCTTATGTGGAATCTAATTTTTAAAAAATGATATAAATGAACTTATTTGCAAAATGAAAACAGACTCACAAATTTCAAAAACAAACTTGTGGTTACCAAAGAAGAAAAGTGGGGGGCGGGGGATAAACTGGGAGCTTGGGATTGACATACACACACTACTATATCTAAAGTAGATCATCAACAAGGACCTATTGTAAAACACAGGGAACTCTGCTCAATATTCTGTAATAACCTATATGTGAAAAAATCTGAAAAAGAATGAATATATGCATATGTGTAACTGAATCACTATGTTGTACACCTCAAACTAACACAACATTGTAAATAAACTATACACCAATAAAATTTTAAAAAACCATTTCTATCTGAAGAAAGCATTGCCAACAAATTTGGTGCATCTTCTTTTCTCCTCAAAAACAGTTTCAATGTTTTGTTATTTATGATAGAAAGATCCACATGAACTTCAGCAAGCAGACGAGAAGGCTGTCAACCATTCGAGTTGCCCAATGACAGGAATTTTTTTTAATATTTTATTTTATTTTATTTTATTTTATTTTATTTATTTATTTTTTTTTTCTTTTTTTTTGTGGTATGCGGGCCTCTCACTGTTGTGGCCTCTCCCGTTGTGAGCACAGGCTCCGATGCGCAGGCCCAGCGGCCATGGCTCACGGGCCCAGCCGCTCCGCGGCATATGGGATCCTCCCAGACCGGGGCACGAACCCGTATCCCCTGCATCGGCAGGCGGACTCTTAACCACTGCGCCACCAGGGAGGCCCCAGGAATTTTTTAATAGGCAATATCTTAATAGAAGCTTAGATATACTTTTTTTATTTTTTTGCCATACTAATATAAAAGTTGATTAGAGGTCATGCTGTGTAATAAATGACTCATCATTATATTGGAGATTTATTTGAAATTAGAATAAGCCTGGAAATTCATATCACTTATTTCTTTTCTAAAAATTCAATACAGACTGCACTAGGTATGGAAACAGGAAGTAGTCAAAGAGCACTTCACAGCCCCAATCTGTACAGCTCCCTAGAGGTTTAGAACACATGCCAAGGAGACTCCAGTTTATATTGATCACATTAACCCCCTGATACATAAAGTCATTCATATTTTAGAGTAGTTGGTGTAGAAGAACTTGGCATTAATAAAGAAAAAAAGTATATATGGAAGAAATAGTTTTCAAGCTTTAATTTATCTAGAAAATGTATCATATATTATGCAAGAACTATGAAATGATTCCCAGAAAGGAATTCACAGCGAGCAACCTTAAAATGCTTGCAAAGCAATGGAAAACACATTCAAGTTAAATGACAGAACTCTTTCCTCCTGGGTTCCTAAATTCATATTATTAATGTGACATTGGACCTCTATGAATAATTTTTAGTGTTGCTCCATGCAATACACTTTGTGTAAGAGAAGGAGGTGTGATTCTATCTTCCCGAGATTTGACCTTAGAGGATAACACACTATTGATAGCTCATAAAGCAGAACGCCTCTGCTGATGGCCATAGGCCTCTGGAGAATGGGCAGAGGTTGCTATTATCATTCAGCAGGCAGATTTGATCATCATCAGTCTTATTTTCTAAGAGCATGTCAGAATGACTGAACAGATTCCTACATAGCAGTTCCCTTAAAGCTCTGAGAGGACACCAGTTGGGAGATCCATTGGAAAAGAAGAAAGAAATCTGCAGTTGTTGGCATTGTGAAGTAGCTATGTGTCACTTTTATTAACTTCAACCCTACTAGATACTACTGTATCATGGTATGCAGTATTCACAGCTATTAAAAAATATTGCATCATAATATAAACGTGGCCAAGTCCTTTATTTCATGCACAGAATTTTGTTGCACAGAGATAGACAGCAGGTAAGAAAGAAAGCTTCTGTCTTCTAAGGCTTGTAAAGAAAGGTTCCCAGAAGAGGGATTGCTTACCAGTCTTCCTCATCTGGAAATTTCCAATTCAGAGAAATATTGGGGTTGGGCGATTTAGGTATAAGGAATAAAACAGTCAAAGGCTAAGAGAAAATAAAGAGAAAAAATTGAAAATAATGTAACTAAAGCCAGATACAAATGAAAGATGTGTTAAATCACAAGATCAATGTATGTGAGAATTAGGCAGAACTCAAAAGTCTTTATGGAAATCTGTTTTGCCATGAACTGGGGGTCATGCATAATGCTGTGTGTCTCAACTGCACTTTCCTTCAGAGTACAGTAGGTAGAATTCATCTCACTGTTGCATTTTAATGGTCCTAAGGGATTTGCTTAAATGAATGCCTTCTACAATAACTTTCAGCAATTCCTTTATAAATAAAAGCTTATAAATCATCTTGTGCTGCTTCAAAAGTATTTGTATACTCTTAAGTTGTTTAGACATCTCCCAAGTGGTCTACTTATGTAATACTGTTTTGTAGAACGTATATTTCCTTTGCAGAATACTCAGAAGAAAAATTTGGTCCAGTTTATCTGTCCAAAGTATTATAAATGATATCTAATGGGGGTCTTATGAATTATTATATACAATTTCAGTCATTTAAAGTTAATGCCTGGGATAGTAAGAGAAGTTTGAAAGCCAGCTTCTTATGGGTATATTTGAACTGAGTAATGTGTGTATGCATGTGTGTGTGTGTGTGTGTGTGTGTGTGTGAGCAATTTGAGAGCAAATTTTTATTCATTATAATGTTATTTGAATTTTTCTTTTCACCTTGTATTTCATCTTATTCTTATTTTTCACATGACACCTACACGGGAATAGTGCAATATAATGTAGGAGGTATGAATTTTTAATCACAAAATTCAAGTGTTCAAATATGTATTTATTTCTATAACTGAACTGAATTTGGTCTGGTTTATTCATCTATGATTGAAGGATGTCTGACATAACAGAATACCATAGACTAGGTGGCTTATAAATAACAGAATTTTTTTTCTCACAGTGCTGGAGTCGGGAAGTCTGAGATCAGGGTGCCAGCATAATTGAGTTCTGGGGAGAGCCTTCTTCTGGGTTGCAGACTGCTGGTTTTCCCCTGTATCCTCACATGGGAGAAGGGGCAAGGAAACAATCTGGAGTATCTTTTATAAGGGCACTGATTCTATTCATGAGAGCTCTGTCTTCATGACAATTACCTTCCAAAGGCCCCTCTAAATACCATCTCATTGGGGATTAAGTTTCAACATAGAATTTTAGGGGGCACAAACATTCAGTCTATGTCAGATGGGAAATTTAACCTTATATAATCAAAGTAACTCACTAATTTTTAGTTTAAAACCCAGTCTCAAAGGGGAAAGGAAGGGGCAAGGATAAATTAGGAGTTTGGGATTAAAATATGGACACTACTATATATAGATACCCATCGAGGACCTACTGTATAGCACAGGGAACTATACTCAATATCTTGTAATAACCTGTAATGGAAAAGAATCTAAAGTGATCTGAATCACTTTGCTGTACACCTGAAACTAACACATCACTGTAAATCAACTATATTTCAATAAAAAAAGTCTATTTGGCAGTACATGATCAGAAAAATGTTTTCTCCTCACTGTCCCTCTCCTTCTCCTTGGGATGGCATAAAAGTTCTGGCAGTGGCTAGGGGTAGGATACATATATTTCATGTTTCATGGTAGAGATGCACCTCCACTGACCTCAGTTGAAATGGATATTTCTGCACATGATCCTGGTTGTGTCCTAGCATCTACTGCCTGCATCTGTGTTTCCACTATGGCATGCAATTTCCAGATCACACAATTTGTTCTATTCTTGTCTTGTCTCTAGGCTCTTGCTTAGCACTGCCTCACTTCTAGGAAATGATAGTTTATGAAGAGTTCATTTTCCTCTGCACAAGATTCCTTAGATTCTTGAATATTTTAATGAGAAATCTGATTATCCAATAGGGGCCTATAAGATAGAGTCAAAACATATGACCACATAACTTTTTTTTTTTTAATTACAGAGGTTCTTGTCAGGCATGAGGAAATTCAGCTTCTTATAAAAAAAGGCAAGATTTACAGTTATAGAAGGAGTTAAATGATTAACACTCTATCATAATAGGTAAAAAAAAAATAATGCACTGGCAAAAATAAATAATTAAAGGAGGCAGGACCTCCTGAATGGCAGAGGAAGAAGATTGGTGGACTTTCTCCTCAACCAAACAATTTTACTTGTGAAAATTATTTTAAACAGAAAACCAAACCAGCAATTATTCAAAGTCTCTGGAAATTATCCTAAGGGCAAACAGCAAACAGAGAAACAATCATTAAAGAAAATCTACTAAATCTCAGTAAGAACATAACTGTAGAACATAACTGACCCACAGTAAGAACATAACTGTAGAACATAACTGACCCATGATCTAATCCCTTACCACCACAAATGCCCCCACCTCTGCAAGCTTTGCGTTACAGAAGCTCTACCCTGAGTGTTCTACAATTAGTAGGTGAGGGCTAAGAAGACAGGGCTCTCTCTCTCTCCCCCATTATCCAGTTTGGGGATATGATTTCACCCTCGCAAAGGCAGGCTGTTGGGTTTTCTCATCCCCTCCTGTTGCCTGTTGCAGAAGGTCTACCCCAGCCAAGTATGACTGAAAGGACTAGGTATCCAGTCCCCTATCTATCCCCTACCCATGGAGCAGAAGCTCTACTCAAAATGTTGTGGGGTGAGGATAAAGAGGCCCCAGTGATCTCTACCTGAGATTGGTTGCAGGGTGGAAGTTCCATGTTAGAAGAGTCAAACTGAGAAGACTAGAAGTTGTCACTGCCCCCATCTTATGACCACCCAGTGAAGATATCACTTCAGAAAAATTAAGCTCCCCCAACAACCTACCAAGTTTCAGTGGAATAGTTCTGGTGTTCTGTCCAGAATAAAGGCAGGCCGTAGAATTGATGGAGTCTGAATTTATTTGAAATAGAGCATGGAGAACTTCATGCCTAAGGGTATTAGAGGTTTTGGTAGAGAACAATTAAAAGAAGGCTGGTAGGGACTTCCCTTCCAGTCCAGTGGTTAAGACTTCGCCTTCCAATGCCAGAGGCGCAGTTTCAATCCCTGGTCATGGAGGTAAGATCCCACATACCTTGAGGCCAAAAAAAAAAAAAAAAAAAACCACAACATAAAACAGAAGCAATATTGTAACAAATTCAATAAAGACTCAAAAAAAAAAAAAAAAAAGAGAGAAGGCTGGTAGCTCCATGATACAAGCAAAATGTTAGAGCAGCCAGAAGTCTACTAAACTAGAAAAGAATAACAAACTAAAACAAAACTTGGAAGAAGGAAGGGAGATAACAAAGATCAGAACAGAAACAAATAAAACAGAGAATAGAAAAACAACAGGGGAAAAAAGAAAAAAGAACAATGAAACTAGAGTCTGTCATACAGAGTGAAGTAAGTCAGAAAAAGAAAGACAAATACTGTATGCTGACACATATATATGGAATTTAAGAAAAAAAAATGTCATGAAGAACATAGGGGTAAGACAGGAATAAAGACACAGACCTACTAGAGAATGGACTTGAGGATATGGGGAGGGGGAAGGGTAAGCTGTCACAAAGTGAAAGAGCAGCATGGACATATATACACTACCAAACGTAAGGTAGATAGCTAGTGGGAAGCAACCGCATAGCACAGGGAGATCAGCTCGGTGCTTTGTGACCGCCTGGAGGGGTGGGATAGGGAGGGTGGGAGGGAGACGCAAAAGGGAGGGGATATGGGAACATATGTATATGTATAACTGATTAAATTTGTTATAAAGCAAAAAAAAATAAAAAATAAAGAAAAAAAATAAAAATAAAAATAAACAAAATTGCCAAACCTTTAGCTAGACTTAGCAAGAAAAAAACAGGACTCAAGTAAATGAAATTATTAATGAAAGAGGAGACATTATAATTTATACCACAGAAATACAAAGGATCAAAAGAGACTACTATGAACAAGTCTGTGCCAATAAATTAAACAACTCAGAAGAAAATGATAAATTCCTAGGAATGTACAACCTGCCAAGAATGAATCATGAAGAAACAGAAAATCTGATCAGCCTAACAATGAGTAAGGTGATTGAATCAGTAATCAAAACCTCCTCCCATAAAAAAAGCCCAGGTCCAGATATCTTCACTGGTGAATTCTACCAAATATTTAAAGAAGAAATAATGCCAGTTCTTCTCAAAATTTTCTAAAAATTTGAAGAGCAGGGAAAACTCACAAACCTATTTTACAAGGCCAGCATAACCCTGATGCCAAAGCCAGATAAGGACACTATGAGAAGGGAAAACCACAAGATAATATCCCTAATGAATATAGATGAAAAACTCTCAATATATATACACTACCAAACATAAAATAGACAGCTAGTGGGAAGCAGCTGCATAGCACAGGGAGATCAGCTTGGTGCTTTGTGACTACTTAGAGGGGTAGTATAGGGAGGGTGGGAGGGAGGGAGACGCAAGATGGAAGAGATATGGGAACAGATGTATATGTATAACTGATTCACTTTGTTATAAAGCAGAAACTAATACACCATTGTAAGGCAATTATACTCCAATAAGGATGTTAAAAATAAATAAATAATAAAGGCTTGCAAACCAAATTAATCAGTACATTGAAAAGATTATATACCATGATCAAGTGGGGTTTATCCCTGGGATGCAACGATGGTTAACAGAATGAAATTAATAGAATTATAAAATCATCTCAACAGATGCAGAAAAAGTTTCAGAAAATTCAACATCCTTTTATGATATAAACTCTTAATAAAGTAGGTGTAGACTGAATGTACCTCAACATAACAAAGCTCATACGTGACAGTCTCACAGCTAACATCATACTCAATGGTGAAAGGTTGAAAGTTTTCCCTTTAAGATGAGAAACAAGACAAGTGTGCCCACTCTCACTACTCCTATTCAGCATTATACCTGAAGTTCTAACCACAGCAATCAGGCGAGCAATCTGAAAGTAATTAGTAAAATTGTGTCTGTGTGCTAATAATGTGATCTTGTATATAGAAAAATCTTTAAAACTCCACCAAAACACTCTTAAAAGTCATCAATGAATTCAGTAAAGCTTCATGATACAAAATCAACATCGAAAATTATTTGTGTTTCTTTAACAATAAACTCTCTGAAAAAAGTAAACATTCTCTATTTACAATAGCCTCAAAATAATAAAATACTAAAGAATAAATTTCACCAAGGAAATGAATGATCTATACACCAACAATCATAAGACATTGATGAAAAACATAAAGACGCAGATGTAGAGAATAGACTTGAGGACATGGGGAGGGTAAGGGTAAGCTGGGATGAAGTGAGAGAGTGGCATGGACATATATACACTACCAAATGTAAAGTAGATCGCTAGTGGGAAACAGCTGCATCGCATGGGGACATCAGCTTGGTGCTTTGTGACCACCTAGAGGGGTGGGATAGGGAGAGTGGGAGGGAGACGCAAGAGGGAGGAGATACAGGGACATATGTATATGTATAGCCGATTCACTTTGTTATAAAGCAGAAACTAACACACCATGGTAAAGCAATTATACTCCAATAAAGATGTTTAAAATAAATAAATAAATAAATAAAAACAAAGATACCCCTAGTCACTTTAATTATGTGAGAAATAATTCCCTTTGTTAGTTAAGCCAGATCTAATCACTTACAACAAAAACAACCCTGACTTACTCAGCACTCACTTCTATCTGCCTTGAATTACGGTTACTAGTATCTCCTCCACTTGACTCCAAGTTCCCTGAAGGTAGTTATCTTTGAACCCTCCAAACTATCCCAACACTATATGTTAGTGTAGCATAAAGAAGCAACCCCCCCCAAATTAAAAAAATAAATGAAGAAATCCCATGTTCTTGGATCATTAGAGTTAATATTGTTAAAATGTCTACACTACCCACAGCCATCTACAGATTCAGTGCAAGCCCTGTCAAAATTAGAACAGCAATTTTCACAAAAATAGATGAAACAATCAGTCATGAGTATACAATTAAATTCAAGCCTTCATGCATATATCTGATGGTAAAGAAAATTGTGCAGCTACTTTGGAAAACAGTTTGGCAATTGCTCAAAATGTCAAAATGTTAACATGTGACCTAGCAACTACATTTCTATGTATGCAGCCAAGAGGAATGAAAAAATATGTCCATGCAAAACTTGTACACAAATGTTCATAGCAGCACTATTCATAATGTACAACAAACAGAACATCCAAAATGCCCATCAACTCATGAATATGTAAATATAATGTGGCATTTCACACAATGGAATATAGTTCAGCCATAAAAAGCAATGAATATGGATGAATCTTGAAAATACTATGCTAAGAGAAGGAACCTAGACACAAAAGGCCACATTTTTTTAAATGACTTTTACATGAAATGTCCAAAATAGGCAAATCTATAGAGACAGAAATGAGGTTAGGTTTTACGTAGACCTGGGAGATAGAAGAGTAAAAACAGAGAATGAAATTCAATAGGTATCTTTTTGAGGGGAAGAAAATATTCTAAAATTAGATTGAGGTGATAGTTGCATAGTCCTCTGAATTTACTAAAATCATTGACTTACATACTTTAAATGGGTGAATTGTATGGTATAAAAATTACAGGTCAGCAATACTGTTTAAAAAAGTGAGTAATTCAAACATTTGATGCTAACATTTATGGAAAGTTCTCACATGTCCCTCACTCTTCTAAGAAAGTTTTAATAATTATTTAATCTGGACAATAATTTTTATGAAGCAATTATTAATATCTTCCTCAATTTACAGGGCAGGGCACTGAAGCTTACAGCACTTAAATAACTTGCTGAAAGTCAGACAGTATTTAGGTGTTCGTGTTGGAATCCATACCCAGGCAGTGTGGCTCCAAATTTCTTGCTTTAAACACACACTTCTGCTGTATTATATTGCTCAGAACTTACATTTCTATTCTGTTCCTGTTACTTACAGAAATCATAGAATTATAGTACGATTTCTGGAGAATATGTTGTCTTCCAGCCAAAGCTAATTGGGGCAAGCACTAATGTGAGTATACCCTGCCCCATAGGGCCTTCTGGCCTTTGCCATTACCTGAGATGTTCTTCCCCTCCTTGCTCTAATTTAAATCCTGCTCACTCTTCAAGGCCAAGCCCAAAGCGATCTCCAGGATCACTCCTAGGCCAGTGTGGTTGTTCCCTTTCTTGTCCCATAATGTTCTTTATATGCCTGTAGTACACCACTTTTCCTAGTACATTATAATTATTTGTTTTCATATATATTTTTCTCATTAGAGTGAAAGTCTCAAGAATAGGGAACACTGCTGTTTGCACTTGCATCCTTCAGCATTGCTGTTTGGCAAATAGACATTCAATAAACACTAATTAAATGAAAGAAGGGAGAGAGGCTATAGAATAAATAGAATAGATATTAATTTCCTTAACCTTACAGAATTTTGGATGCAGTTAGAAAATCACACACCAAATAGTGAATAACTAGTCATGCAACAGAAAATCTAGGTGAGGTGGGAAGTATAGTTTTGATGAGGAGCACTGAGATGCACATTTCTAGGCCATCTAATACACATTTAAATCATAGACTTTGCTTCTGGACAACACTGTAGTTTTTCCAGCAATTAAACTTCATCTTCTTTCATAATTACTATGCAGCCAGGTGTTGATGCTTCATATTAAATAGTAAAGTCAACCTCAAGCATGTCATTATATCTCTAAGCCAAGGTCAGAATTCTAAATGTTTTGATTTGCCAGTTCTATTTTAAAAGTATGTTACTCATTCAAATAGAGGTTGAATATGCCAGGGTTTGATCCTACTGGCATACCATTTGGAAATGGATATTCCAGACACTGCCTGGTTTAGTATTTTGAACTAAAGCCTGCTGGCCTGGGAATGTCATTACTTCTGGAGAAAATGATTTACCTGTGTGACTTTTCAATCAGCAAATTATTTAAAAAATAAATCTAAAAAGGAAAATATTGTTCTTGCCAGGATGAGCAAAACATTTTCTTCTTTTAAAGTGTGTAACTGAGAAAATCTGCCAAATGCAAAGCCTTTTTTCCAAAACTAATGAGAATATATGACTTAGATATAGTCAAACCCATTTTTTTCCTTCTTGGTATTGAAGCCATATACCTTTACGTTAACTCTCAAGTCACTTGAACATATTAGGGGAATTAGCAGTCAATTGCTAAACAGCATATCTGATCTGCATTTGCCCCAAAGCATTAGAGTTGCCTAAAAGTCATTGCATCCTGCAATAATCCAATGTATTCTAGAGAGATAATTTGCATGGTGGTAGTGTCAGGACTCCATTCCTCTAAAAGCAAGCATGATTCAATGCAGAAAAAATCATGAGTTGGTGTCAAACATGGAGCTCATTGACACAAACCAGGCATTTTATTTTCATTCAAAGTCTACTGTGTTTTATGAGGGTGCATGATAAATTTGACTTCAAGAGAAATCACAAAATTATAGCAGAAGTATTGAGATGATGTACTCTCCTCCCCAGCCAAAGATTTGTCTAGGTGATGGTTATGTATGCCAGGGATATGTTAGAGATGTTAACTTAAAATTTTAATTTTAGAGGTTTTTAAAGCAGATGAAGTGAGAGGACAGTTTGGCATACAAAATTAAAAGATCAATAAAAACAGGCATGATAACGTGTGGCTTTGGGTGCTGACAGAGGGGAATTGAGTGGTGATCAGAGATGAGGCAGAGTGGTAGGAAGGGAATGGATAAAAGACATTATGTTGTGTGCCCTGTTAAGGAGTCTGAACTTCATTCTTTAGGTATGGTAAAAACCTCAAAAAGTTTGCATGTAAGTAGGACAGAAGATGGTGTGGTCAGGGTTGCATTTTATGTAAACCATTCTGGCAATGGTGTAGAGCCAGATTGTTAGGAGGCAATAGAAACAGGCCCAATAAAGATTACGAAGGTCTGAGTGAAGAGGAAAGTAGCGGGATGGAGGGGAAAGAATTGACATGAGAGACTGGAAGTAGATTTATCTGACAGGACTATATGGTAGGTGGGATGAAGAACTTCTGAGAAGGTGATTGGTGGATGGTAGCATTTTCACTGGCCTCCTCCACCTTATGTTTATATTGACTAGTGGGATCATTTGTTTTTATACTGCAGATTTTGAAGAAAATATGTTTTCTTACATAATATGTTCCTAGATTACTTGGAATCATGAAGAATCTCCAGAGTTTCTTTGATGTTCATTTGTTCAACATCAAACGTCATTATAGGATCAAGGAAACTGATACATGACCAAAATTTAAGGGAGCAATGTTTTGGAGATATATAATCTCTATAATATATAAGCATGAAGCTCTCACCCCCCCCAAAAAAAAAGTGAACAGAAATCTAATTCCTTTGACACTCTGCTTATGATTTCAGGAAAGTGATGTTCAGATTTTGTGCTTTTCATGATATAATATTTAAAACCTAGCATAGTAAGCCATAGCACACAAGATAACACGTTGCATCAGGCAATCTTTACTGTTATACTGAATTAAAACATATGATTTTCAGCACCTCAATTAATATTATCACTTAGTCTTACTTTAGTCATCAACAAAAGGGGTAGGGCATTTTTATAAGATAGTCTTTAGGGTCACTTTTAATTCCATAATATTATTTTAGCATTAAATTCTGAAAAGCATCACTTGGCAAAGAAGCATTTTACCATCTTAGCTTAGGATGCTAAGGTAACATTAAAACAAATCTTCTCTCTTTCCTCAAATAAAATTAGATATGTGAACATTTTGTCTGTTGTAACCTCTGGTGAGGAATAGGTTTCCTGGTAATTTTTAGGGTCTAAGCAGATGTACACTGCTATATTTTTTAAGTGTAGGAAGTAAGTATGTCTGAACAACATATCCAGATTTACTCTCCTTTGTAATTGTATCTTCATTCCTGAAGTTGAGAGATTACAGACACACTGACACATTGTGCAAAACAGTAGTGTTGAAATTGAGAGTCACCTTGGTTCACTGTTATTCCCCCAACCCGAGCAAAAAAAAAAAAAAAAAAAAAGACGCCACCACTGTATAGGTATGAAATAGTTATGCCATGGGTGTGAATTTCCTCAGCAATAGATAAGACTGTCAGCGATGAGGGCAACTTTAAATGTTTGAAATGTCACAAATCTGGCCTTGGAGTAATTTTTCAAACATTCAGAATTTGGATGTTTATTTTTCTAAATTGGCTATGAGTGGCTTCCTTTTTGCAAACTAGACCCATGGAAAGTTTCAATTTTTACAGTCACTTTCTAAGTTACACATATGCAAAAATAATCAAAGAGTAGGAACAGCATTTGCCTTTCATCCTTGTGTAACTTAAAAACAGCAATGCAAGTTTGGCTCACACACCACGCAAACTTTCATCTTTTACTGGAGCCCATTAGATCAAAAGGATAATGTTATAGAAAGATGTGAATGGGGCTTCCCTGGTGGCGCAGTGGTTGAGAGTCCGCCTGCTGAAGCAGGGGACACGGGTTCGTGCCCCGGTCCGGGAGGATCCCACATGCCGTGGAGCGGCTGGGCCCGTGGGCCACGGCTGCTGGGCCTGCGCGTCCGGAGCCTGTGCCCCGCAACGGGAGAGGCCACAACAGTGAGAGGCCCGCGTACCGCAAAAAAAAAAAAAGCTGTGAATGGATGGAAAAGGCTGTCAAATAGTGAGTTTGCTCTTTTTTTCTTCTAATTTTTGAGAAGTCCCTTTATTAAAAAGAAAAAAATATGCTGCACTTTAAACCACCATAAGTGAAGCCAAAGACATCTCATATATGTGTAAAACTGGTAAAATTAAAGTAATGATGAAATTAAAAGAATTCACGTTTATAAACCTAAGAGGGGGTACATTTTTAACGTTTAATTTTAATATATGAGTTATAAAGATGTATCCTCCAATT
Organism: Mesoplodon densirostris; assembly: GCF_025265405.1. Classification (NCBI taxonomy): domain Eukaryota; kingdom Metazoa; phylum Chordata; class Mammalia; order Artiodactyla; family Ziphiidae; genus Mesoplodon; species Mesoplodon densirostris. The sequence goes on along the minus strand of NC_082663.1, from coordinate 98,674,561 downwards.
ATTATTTTAGTTTAGTGTCATGAAGTGTGTTTTAAAGTGAAAATGGTATTTGTTAAGTTCCCCTGCAGCTTCTGTGTTCTGTTAAGAAAAACAAGATAACCAAAAAGTAGAGCCTCGGTCAGCATCAAGCAGAGGAGCAGAAGCATTTTAATAAGTTGGATGTTCCTACTTCCATATTTGGCTTCTTGTGGTCCCTTAAAATGGCATGTGCTCTGTAACGTGGTAATTTGGTGTCATGCAGAATTGAGTAAAATACTCTGGTACCTGACTTAAAAAAAGTAAATATCTCTGAAAATAAGCCAGAGAGATAAAAGAATAAGTTTCTCTTTAAAAGTAAAGATGAACACTTCATTTACTATGAAAGTAATTGAGTTATGGCCAGTTTTGCAAAGTCTAGGGGTGTGTTTTATGTAAAACAGTATACACTTGTATATACGTGTAAATCACGACTCTAATGACATAAAGATTATCCTTAATGCAATGCTATTGATATGATTGCTACTTATTTTCAAAATAATATTTTACTGACCTGAAATTAGTAAGGAATTAGATGTTTCAAATAAGCTCTTTAAAGTAATGGACCACATCCTTGGATTCTAAAATAACATTTATATTATATTTAATAGAATGTATATAATAGAAATCTTTCCAAAATCTAAATGCCCACACTACTGCTCAATGAAATATCTATTCTCCTTGTTATAGTAGGCACATAACTGGACTACATTTCTTAGCCTTACTTGAAATTAAGTGTGGTTATTTGCCTTAGTTCCAGCCAGTGGCACTTGAACAGAAGTGACAGATGCCACTTCTAGACCAACCTCAAACAAAACTCCCCTTACACTCTTTCATTCTGACTAGAAGAGGACCTGCCAACTTTGGAAGCCAAGTGTTGAAGGTGGAGGAGGCTTTGTCCCAAATTGACTCCATGGAGGAAGGTCATCCCACCACCCTATGTTCCAGCCTAATACTGTTACATAAACATGAAATAGACTTCTATTGTGTTTGGACCATTATACACTTTGGAGTCTATTTGTTATTGCACTTAGCCTATCCTAAGTAATACATCAATACTTTTTAATTAAAAAAATCCTGAACATAACATTTTTTGTTGGGGTCATCATCAAATACTCTTACAAAATGGCCTACTTCACACTTTCTCCTCCTACCACTAATGTCCCACACCTCATCCCCATTCTGACTCTATGATAGTATGTTTACCTCATGTTTCCTTGAGAGCATAGAAACAGACTGAAATTCCCTTATCTGCACACCACGTTAAACTGCCTCCTTCCCCACATATCTATTCATGTGTTTCCTTCTTTCCTGTTTCATTAATAATAAAAAAAATTAGGACTTCCCTGGTGGCACAGTGGTTAAGAATCCGCCTGCCAATGCAGGGGACATGGGTTCGAACCCTGGTCTGGGAAGATCCCACATGCCATGGAGTGACAAAGCCCGTGCACCACAATTACTGAGTCTGTGCTCTAGACCTGAGCCACAGCTACTGAAGCCCGTGCACCTAGAGCCCGTGCTCCACAACAAGAGAAGCCACCGCAATGAGAAGCGGTGAGAAGTACCACAACAAAGAGTAGCCCCTGCTCACTGCAACTAGAGAAAGCTGGCAGGCAGCAACAAAGACCCAATGCAGCCAAAAATAAATAAATAAGTTTATTAAACAAAATAATAAATTAAAAGAAGCAATTAGATTGTGTGAAAAAAAGACTTAACAAAATCCGTTCTTTGGGCCTGAGAATCTGAACTTCATTTAGCTCTCTAACTTTGTTCCTCTGGTAACTGATAAAAAATGCTCTGTTAACCATATTATCAGGCAGTATTGCTTATGATGAAAATGTCACCTGATATACTACATCTGGACTGAATGTAACTTTCATCCTTCCTGTGTGGTGGCTCTTGTAACTGGTGTGTCTTCTGTGCAGTCTCTGGAATTGATGTGTATAGAATTCTTATAAGAGATATTAACTTCTGTGGGACATGAATCTTTTAAGTTAGAGTGACTCCTGCACCTCTTGATGTGAACTCACATCCCAGCCGTCAAGCTGTGATCTACGATGAGGACAGCTACTGGGAGGTTCTGTGAACTGCCACATGGGCTGCTGCAAGGACTTTTTAAAGGAATGCCTGTTGTTGTCCAGCTATAAAGCTGTCATTCTCACCTCTCTCTCTCTGAGCAGTCCAGTCCTAGTGTGGCCTGTGGTAGTCCTGTGAATCTGAATATTTAGCTGAAACCAAGAAGGTCCTTAGTGGGCTTTGCCTGTCTCTAATCCAATCCCCACTCTCTGTTCCATTAGCCCAGCAAGCACCCCTCCTCTACTTCAGCAGAACTCTGGAGGCTTGTTCCCTTGGGAAGGTAAACAGAAGAGCCTCTGGAATAGGAGAAGTTAGACACAGTTGTGTGTAAGACTACTGTATGAACACAGGGTGTTGGTATTTGCATACCAATTCCTAACTAAAGGTAACAACTTAATTCTACATTTGTTAACACTCAACCTAACTTAAATTTAAATTCCAAAAGTATATACTGTACCAATTACAGGAACTTTTTCTTAAAAGACTATTTTTAAAAATGGAATAAAAAAATGGAATGTATCATATAGCCATGTATACAAAAAGAAAGTTTGATTTATAGGATGCATGGAAATATGGATATTAAATAAAATATTAAAATAAACAGTATGATTTTGACTAACTAAATTATCATCTTAAATGGTCCTCAGCCAAACGAAGTGAATTCAGATAAAGAGTACTATTCTAACTGTAAAATAAAATGAAGAAAAAAAAAGTAACAGGATTTTTAAAAGAAAGATGAGTTCCATGCTTTTTTATTCAGAAGAAGTCATCTGATTTAGGAATACACTTACACACTTTATATAGGTGTGTGTGTATATACATATATATATATATATATATATATATAGTATATGTATGGATACATGTGTATATCAGTATCCACTTATTTAAACAGGCATATGAATATGCATATATTTGCATGTGTTTCATGAAATGCCAAGTCTAACATATTCCATGTAAATAAATGGATTTTTATTTGTCTAAATGGTTTTATAATAAATTAAAATTATGTTTCTTTGGGTACTAGAGTATCAGTTTGAAAAAAAAAAGAAGCCACAGTATTTCACAGCTCCAATCATCAGGATGTAGAGTCTATATCTCTACCTTATAGAATTGTTGCTGGGCCATGTGTTTTTAATTGGTTAGTGGACCTTAGCAAATGTCATGCAAGCAATATTTTGAAAAATACTATCACCTCAGGGCTTTCCCACTCTTGATACTGCGAACCCTGAGACCATGACAGGCAGAAGCCCAGGCTAGCCCTCTGCGAATGAGAAATTATGTGGAAAGACCTAGATATTCACATTCTCTCAACCATCCAGCTGAGAACCCAGACCATGAGAACTGCCCAGAAAGTCCATAGAACATTGCAAAAGAATAAATATAAACATATATTGTATGAAGTTGCTAGGTCTTAGGGTAACTCTCTATACAGCAAAAGATAAGATAGAGACATACCTAGAAACTCAGCGTTGCCAAACAAAATATAAGACATGTGGCATTAGATTTGGAACCAGGAAGCAGGAAGAAGCTGGAAAAGCTGTAAATAAATTGTTAGTAAGCTAGATAGAACAATGGGAGGGAAACGCTTAGTGAAGTCTGGAAAAATGGCATGGAAATGTCTACAACAGACTGGAAAAAGAGCAACCCATGTTATAAAGCAACAAAACAATTGGCAAAACTATTGCCTGTAATAACTTGGAAGACAGAAAGTGTACCTAATCAACTTTTGGATTTTGGATAATGAAATCTCCAAACAGAATGTTGAAAGTATCAGTGGATGCATATGGTTGCGTATGAGCTGAAGAAAGAACTATTCAGTTTGCAAGAAGAACTTAGAGGAGAGGAGCCAGTGTTTGCATGGTTGGAAAACAAATCAGTCTCCGTAGCTTGGAAAAAAGAATTCTCAACATGAGACAAGATGGAGAGCCAAAGGCAAAATCAAGGATCCGCTATAAATTCCCTTGTTAAAGTCCTCTGAAAGACTTAGCTAGATTAAAGGTCTATGAATCTAAGGTTGCTGTACCATGCCAATTTGACACCTGGCCCAGAGTAGAAAGAGGCTTGTCTTTAAAAGAAATGAAAATGTGGCTTTCAGGGTGTGGAATGGACCTGAATCAGATCCACAAGAAACCAATCTTAGACTAAAAACATAAACATAATTCAAAATGAAAACAAAAATGGCCATTTGGCCCTTAAATATTTTACTCATAAGAAGCAGAGTGAGAACATTTATCAGCTGCAAATATAGACCATTTTTTTTTGTGCAAAAGGAAGGATATCTCAGAGAGCAGAGTCAAAAGCCAGAGGATGAAGCCAAAAGCAGTACAGAACTGTGGTATTGAGGAGGCTCTCCTAAGGACAAGAAGTGGTCTCTAATCAGGAAACATTTTCTGCCCCTAGAATAGGCTGGATTTCAGAACTGCTACAAATCAGTGACTGTCATGCTCTTCTTTTTGAGTGGCAGTATCTGTTGTAGCTAACCTCTGTGTCAACACTGTATGTTGGATGTGTGTAATGCATATAACTTGTCTTTTAAGTTCACAGGTTTCTGGATCAAGAACTCCATCCAAGGAGGCTCCTCTGAATCTAGAACTATCTACTCATTAGATGAGACTTTTCGGGGCACGGGGATGGGTAGAGGTTTACTTTACCTGTGGGTGGAATGGGACTAATTAAAGCCAGAGAGCCAAGTGAGCTAAACTGAGAAAATGCTGACAGTATTTCACAGGAAGTGGTAAAGTGTGCTCCTCCATCCCTTGAATTTCAGTTTGGCTGTGACTTGCTTTGACAATGGCATGTATGTAAAAAGGATGCAAGAAAACGCATACAGTGGGATTGCATACTGGGGCTTCCCCTCTTTTGCTGTTGGGAACCCTGGGACTATCATGCAAAGAATCCCAATTTAGCTTCTTGGAGATGAGGGACCACAAAGAGAGAGGTCCCAGCCACTGACAGAGAAGTTTTAGCTGAGGTCTCCATCCTATGAGTGAGGCCATCCGAAACCACTCAGCCCCAGCTGACCCAGCCCACATATCCTACTGAATTCTGAGCAATAATAAAGATGGACTGTTTTAAGCCATTAAAATTTAGGGTGGCTTGTTATTCAGCCAAAGATAGTGGTAATTTATAGTCTTTATAAAGTAATCATAATCATAATTTGTCTTAATTTTCACAGGGCCCTTATTACTGAGTTAATAACATAGCTTCCCAAGATTAGTAATTTATTAATTAATTTGCCTAATTTAACTGTAACTGGAATTTCTTGAACTTACCTTTTTCTCACTGCTTACAACTAACAATTGGTCACAGAGCTGGTGGTATCTCTCTAGGATGAAGGACACATTTCTCTAAAAAGGGTTGGAAGAGACTCTGAACAGAATGAGGAAGAGAGCAAAGCCTGCACATGTGCTATGATGATTCTTTGAGAGCCCAATGATGCTTGTTCCTAGCCCTGTAGAGCTCCCATTTCTTGGCTTTGGAAAGCAAGGCACAGCACAAACTACTCTTAGTGACTTTGTAGGCTAGAAACAGTTGCTAGAGGTGCCAGATAATTCTTGAAGAATGGATGTTCATTTTTAAGAAGAGTTGTCTAATCCCTTGCTACTCAAAGTACTGTATGGTTCTCAGAACAGCAACATTGGCATCACCTGGGAGCTTGTTAGAAATTCAGATTTACAGACCCTACCCCAGACCCACTGAGTCAGACTCTGCATGTTAACATAATCCCTGGGGGACTGTATATACATTAAAGTTTGGGAAGCATTGGTCTGTTCTCTGGTCAAAGCATACAGGTCATTCTACTAAATGTACTCAAAATTTCTCCAAAACTACTAACTGAAATTTTATGGTCCCTCAAACTCAGAGCCCCTCTTTGTTGCCATGAAAATCATGAAGTCATAAGTGCATCCTCTAAAGTCAAACAACTCAAATTCCCCAGGGTGAATCATATGTAGTTGAAAATGTTCCATCAGTTTTGACTAAAAAAACAGCAATTTTATACGGATCAACCATGTACTTTGAGAAGCAGGATACAGTACAAAAGACATGGGCCTTAGAGCCATGCTTGTCTATGTTAAAAATACCCCAGTTTCTCTACCTGTCTGTTATGTGACCTTGGGAAAAATTACTTAATCTCTTGAGTTTCAGTTGCCTCACTTGAAAAATATGGATAATAATTGCTTATTCACAACGTAATTAAATAGGTTCAATGAGAAAATATATGTGATTATGCCTAATGCAATGCCTGGTTCATGGTAGAAACTACATTAGGGTGTGTTTTCCTTGTGACTGGGATTTGGCTGCCAAAATGAAAAAAAACAGTAAGACATTTAAATCAATTTGAAAAATGACTATTTAGGGGTTCTGAGTTGCTGGTCTCAAGGTTTTAAGGCAGGAAGTGATATTTGAATACTCAAGGAGGTATTTCCTTGTGATTCCCTAATGCTTTTTCAGTTGTCATTGGGTACTTAGGAAGACCCTTTCACCCTCTTTAAGGATATCAGGTCTCTAGCTGATTGTTTTGCCAGGTTGTACAAAAGCATGCCCCACTGGTCTGAAAGAACTGAATTGCTTATTCTTTTTCTTATTTTTTTCCCCTTCAGCAATGTGACCTTCCTTTTAGAATGTTAGCAATGAACTCAGAAAAGAGTTTACACTGCCAGCTGTGGGTTCAGATAAACAGATTTATATTAATCCACTGAGTAATTGGGAACATTTCATCTAATAAGGCACTTTGCTTAGCTCATGCCAGCTGACCGAGGTGAATACAAGATTTGCTGTATCATCTGCTTAGAAGAATAAATTTGATTGTAAACATACTTCCATGGTGTCATACTATATCACTAAAGAAAAACTGGGAAGTTAGGGGCTAACCTGAAAGATACAACAATTTCAACTGAATTAATGTCCCACTGAGATCTTCAAACACCATTCCCCAGAGGCCAGCTTCAAGCATTACTGGAGCAATTACATTTCATATTAGACTGTTTCATGCAAGGAATGAAATAAAACTGTCCATTTTATAGTTTAAACAGACTTGAAATGTAGCATGAGGGAATCTTTTTCTAATCATCATACTAACAGATCCCACAGAGTGACATGTTAAAGAAGTAAAAGTCAGAGAAGAAGATGAAACATAAAGGAAAAATATAAGCAATTGAATTTTAAAAGTCTCACTTTCTGCAAGTTATATATAGGAAAGCAGAGAATATCAGCATTAGGATCAGGTAGAAATACAGGCTGGCAAGGCTGTACCTAATGGGAAATATTCTATTAGTGATCATCAATTGCATTTTGCATGGGCTTCCAGTAACATGGTACCTTTATAAATATGTATTTTCAGTCTATAATTCAATTCTATTTACCACAAGCCTTGTTTAGAGAAAATTTACTACTTCAGAGCTCATGGAAATAATATAAATCTGTGTTTATTGATGAAGCAGGGCTGTAAGTGCTCAAGAAGTCCTTAATAGAAAGATATCATCATGAGTAACATATGGGAGCATAAACTGGTCATATAAAATGTGTTATTTACCAAGATAAAAGTATTATCTAAAACTGTAGTTTCCACAGGTGAAAATAATGTATAAAGCACCTACATTCACATACTCTGGAAGGACATTAAAAAGTGTTTGAATTACTACTAGGGGAGGCACAGCATATGAAGATCTGACTTGCCAGAGCCAAAATGAAGTTTATCCTCACATTCTGGCCTGTATAATAAAGAGACAAATCATATTGTGGTTGGCAGCAAATTGGAGCACAGCCATGTTGTATGAAATTAAGAGTGAGCAAAGAGAAGTTACTTAGAGAAAAGACAAAACAACAAGGCAACCAGAAATGGCTCTTGAAAATGCACATGGACACCATTAAATACATTCGTTTGGCTCTTATGTTTGGACTTAGAGGCACAGAAGAAGCCATTCAGGTTAGTCTAATCAGCTGCTTTTCTTGATGAGGAAGTCTCGTTTTAAAGTAGTTACAGGCTCAAATTTCCAACAACATTTAAGATTGCTGGGTTCTACTCCCTGCTCTGAAATGGACTTCAACATTTTTATTTTTTCCATTAAAATTCACTGATAATAATAAATACTGGATAGTTACAGACCCCTTAGTTTCCTCATATCATCGCTTCTCATACACAGCAGTGTCACAATCTTTGTCATATTCACATAAATTCTATCTTAGTACTTATTCAGTATTGTTAATATTTGTTCTTCAAATAATTTGTTATATTATTTTAATTTGTCATAAATGCATTGTGAAAGTTATAGATCTGAGGTATGTGGTGTTTAATAATGACATATATAATTACATTATTATTAAGATAAAGAGATTCATGTGGTTGTAGTCAGTAAACATATCATGTATCTCACTTTGGGAAACACTGTCATCTACTTCTGTCTCCAACAAATATTTATTGAACTATTACTGATTACAGAATGCTGTGTTAGGGGCTACGTTGGAAGATACCTAAAGAAGTAAAAAAATATGGTCTAGGTTTCTAAAATTTAATAGAAGATAGAGGCATGTAAACAAATGGTGTAAAGGAGAAAAGAGGAATGGGGACAAGTGCTAAGTTGAAGCTGAACTTGACATGAAATGGGCTCAAGGTCGTACATTTGAGCACCGCCATTTCTGTCCATGAATGTCATACACTCTGTACAGTGTCCCAGAAAACAAAGCTATGGAAACTGGAGTGAATGGGAATCACAATTCCTTCCTAGGGAGCCATTGTGAAAGAGAAGTGTCCTTTTCAGTTTTTACATATAATATTTGAACTTTGTTTTAACCTTATCTCAATCTACAATTTTATCTAGCTTTGCTTATTGCACCATAAATGCACCATGTCAGGGGCTCTTAGCAGGTATGATATTCTACAGAGAGGTGCAAGCAGAACGAAAGAAAACTGAAAGCCCAAAGCCAACTAATGTTTCTAAGTTGCAGGGCTCCATTTGGGAAAAATTCCCTCTGAACACCAAATCATATTTCTGGGGCAATCAATGTTTTTAATTAAAAACAAGCAATCCACATCCACTAAGTCTGACACATTTTGATCCTTTACATGTTAATTCATGAAGATGGAACTTCAGTAGGCTAATTATTTTGCATCTAAAGATTCTTGTTCTCTGACTCAGCCAGGTTCCAGACTCTGCTTTACAACTATTAGAGAAAGTGGAAGTGACATGATATATTTTTGTTGCAAGAGCATATGCCTTCTGGTTTGTGTCTGCAATAAATGTGGACACAAGATCAGCCCTGTTCCCATACAAAGAACAAATGGGTCATTATTGCCTCAGACAACTAAAGTAATGCATGAGCCTGGTTTACCCTGCAGTGTACCTTTTTTTAAGGTGTACATAAGTGGGAGCCGATGGGAAGATACTTTGTCCTTTTTGCCTCTTCTCCATCAGCAATTCTTTCATTAATTCTACCAGTGCTTGTCCTTGAATAGAGCCATGAAACAAACCAAGAACCAAGATATTTGAACTTTGAACATGACTGGGAGCTGTGGTTGAATTTTATTAAGGCACATAGAGTTTAAGGTGGAAATAAACTTCAATAGATACTCATGGTGGAGCTAGGAGAGAAAATCTTCCAGGGACACCAAGCCTTCCATGAGAAGTTGCTGAGAGAGTGAGGGGAAGAGAGGGGAAGAACAGAGGGATGGCTGGCTCCAGCCGTCTATGGAGCAGCTGGTTCTCTGAAGTTTCTCCAGCCGTGGATGCCTCACAAACACAACAGAAGCCACATTTCTCGAGTAATTCTGGGTACAATTGGAAAGGTTTGTATTATTCTACCAAGCAACGATGCCACTTGTTTTCCTCACAGTGCTACTGAATTTAGAGATCACTAGAGGAAAGTTCTATATTTGAAAGGATATTCCTAGCCAAAGCTCTCACCCTATGAAATACCATATCTACCCTCATTCAAAAGGCAGAGACTCCATTGACCTCCAGGGCACTGGATACGTCTCAATAAGTTGATCAGCCTGTTGACTGATGGAATTTACTGGCAACACGTTTCTCCTAGAGAATGTTCAGAGGAGTTTTAAGTTTGGGGTGCTATCTAGTTATTGCTGTTTTTCTAGCATGCTGATTATGTTGCTGTTTTTAATTATGCAAATGTACCCAGAGGCTTTGGCAGTAGGCAAAGGCTTTGTATAAACATGAGTAGACATGAACACATACACATCCATCCTACTGGTGTCTTATCATCTCTTTGTGTCTATGATTTTTTTCAGTCCACTTCCATGTACAGCCTTACCATAGCAATTACACACACATGCACACTATATTTTGCATTTTCTAAGAATTAACCCTCCAAATAAAAAATGGGAAGAAAGAAAGAAAGAAAGAGAGAGAGAAAGAAAGAAAGAAAAGAAAGAAAGAAAGAAAAGAAAGAAAAAGAAAGAAAGAAAGAGAAAGAAGGAGAGAGAAAGAAAGGAAAGGAAAAGAAACGAAAGGAGGAAGAAATGAAGGAAAGAAACACCTTTCACATATTCTTATTTGCCACTTTTGCCACTGTAGTACTTTATCTAGGTGCCATTTTTCCTTTCTCAACGTTTTAAAGATAGTAGGGCCTCTCCATCAAAGGCTTTTTAGAGTATAGGATTCATAAGAAGGCAAGCCCCCACTGAATCCCATCCAAGTCCCAAAAGAACTCATTAATAAGTTGTCTGAGTAATAAGGCTATTTCACTGCATGGTTTATGGGAACAGCCTCTCTTTTAGGCTGTATCTGGATTTAATTGTAGACACCACATTCCAGTGTGGTAGCTGCCCAGGCAAGTGTGGCAGCTCTCTCAACTGGCACCTCTTCTTTGCCTTCCTCATTGGATACTAGGGCCAGGATTCCTAGTAGGAATGTCCTTGTTTAGGGTGGTTTTCACACCAAAAAACCCCCAAATAAAACAAAATTTAGCTCCATGCATAGGAGCAATTTGTTTATAGCATCTGCTTATACACTTTCCAATATGTCTGTCTCCAGGTTGAGTGACACTCACTTTTCTTTTAAGTGTCCAGGATACCAAGCTGCCCTCTGGCTCTTTAGGATGCATGTACTTTGGGAGGCCCTCCTTATAGGTCACTCCATGCACAGATATCTCTACTCCAAAATTACTTGCCCTGTGTCTTCTTTCTTTAGTTTCTTGGCCTATGACTAGATAGCCAATTGGATGTTAATTTAAACAAGAATCTTAAACAAGAATTATAATTGTTAATTTCATTACCCTACCCAAATAGCAATTATAAATTTTACTGCCCCTTTGATGGCAACTGATAAGAAACAACAGAATTTCAGGAATGTCAGCATGTATAGTAGTTACCCTAGTTCATGGAGTAATTTTAGAAATGGGAAGAAGGCAATAGCTTCTTCTGATTCTGTCCCATCTAACAACTGATGTTTAAAATTCAACAGCTTATCATCTATAAGCTTAAAAATTGGAAGTAGAATGTAAAGGATACTACTTAATTCAATGTTCTGAACCTTGAGTCCACAGAATCCACAAGACATTCATGAATGGGCATCAAAGGTGTAAAAATATTACATCTTTATTTTCACTAATCTCTAGCTAAATTTAGTATTATCTTCCATTATTTACATGTGCAACATGTAGAGTAATATTAGCAGAAATTGCAACTTTGTAACCAAGAGAAGTTACATGTGTTTTCATATCATATTATGGTTGTTGCAAATATGGCAAAACATGGTTTTCCTTCATCATTCCCTAGAAATTATAATCATTATTAGACTTGCTACCAAAACTTTATTAGTGTGCTAATTAAAGTACATATATATTACAGTTTTAAAAATATTTTGGTAACTGTATTTCAGTGTAAATTATTTCTTTTATATGATTATTTTAAAATAATTTAAGAATATCATTCTGAGAAGGGGTTCCATAAGCATACACTAGGCTGCTGAAGTGGTCCATTGCACAACAGTTTAAAGAACCATTGTTTTAAATCATTATTATTCATTTGCACCACAGTACAAAGAAAGGATCTGAAAGCAATTTTCACAGTTAAGAGGCTACTTCACACATGTGTTGGCAGAGGGAATTCATGGATGAAAAACAAAGTTCTAAGAAGTTGGGGCCATCAAAAGGCATAGTGGTATACTTCACTGCTTACATTTTCTATAAGGAAGAGGCCCCCCCCAAAAAAAATTATAGGGAAACAACTTTTAGAAACACACAAGATCAACCTTTTCTTCCAGCTTCCTTGTTTATCCTGCCATTCCTCCTCTCTAATACCTATTTTGATCATCCTATTGTTCATGATGCTTCCACCATAGGAAGGTAGAAGAAAACAAAACAGATAGAGATTAAACTAGAAGATTTACAATCATGAGAGTAGCACTGATGAGATGCTAACATGGAAATTAGAATAAAATAGCAACCTAGAAATATTTTGCCATCTATCCCTGGATCCTGGAAACTGAGTATATTTTTCCAGGAGGAACATTAGCCTCATAAGCACGTTCCATATATCCAGGGGACCATAACTCCATTTGTACTTTCAGGCTAGTGAGACCTAGGAAAAGTTGAATTTCTTTAGCAGTCAAAGTCCATTAAGACCCATCCCCCTTCCTCTACGTCTGTGTCTCTATTCCTGCCCTGGAAATAGGTTCATCTGTACTAATTTTCTGGATTCCACATATATGCGTTAATATACGATATTTGTTTTTCTCTTTCTGACTTACTTCACTCTGTATGACAGACTCTATGTCCATCGGGGAGGGTGGGATGAATTGGGAGATTAGGTTTGACATAAATACGCTACCTACCATATGTAAATAGACAGCTAGTGGGAACCTACAGTATAGCACAGGGAGCTCAGCTCGGTGCTCTGTAATGACCTAGATGGGTGGGATGGGGGGTGTGAGGGAGGTGCAAGAGGGAGGGGATATATGTACACATATAGCTGATTCACTTCATTGTACAGCAGAAACTAACACAACATTGTAGAGCCTGACTCATCTCCCCCATCCATCACCTAGATCCTCAATTCCCTTCCCGAGTGCATTGGATTATATACAGGCAATTCCAGGTTAATTATCTGGCACCCCTGTCCAAAAACAGTTTGCCAGTTTCAGTTATCTCTTGAGGTTGGGGCAGCAAGGAGGAATTGTTTTCAATTGTTAACAGCAAAGTCTTTGGAACCAAGTGACATCATTTACACAATTGTGGACAAGGTATTTAATCTCTGCCTAGGCTTCTGGACTTGTAAAACTGGGACAATAAGAGTGCCTGCCTCATAGGATGTTGTGAGGATTCAGTGAGGAAATAGGTGTAAATAATTGAAATATTGCCTGGCACATAGTAAATATTTAGCAAATGCTAGTCATTATTATTATTGCTATTATGCCTGCCCTATTCTTTCCCACCTTCTCTGGCTCTCTCTCATTTAGTACTGCTTCCTGAAAAGCACCTAGGACTCCTACGTTTCCTACAGAAAACCAGGATTGGCCCCTCCATGAGAACACTGATAACTGTGACCAGGTCTTGCGTTCCAGGCTCCGAGAAGAGAATGTCGTTGATGAATTGGGGACACACTGGTTTCTGCACAGAATATGGATCTTACCTCCACATCTCTCACACCTGTTTCCTAGGCACAAAAGCAATGTAATTTTGGGCCCTCTTAAATAATTTCCCTTAAGCATCAGTGAGAACCCTTTCTCTGTGTTTCATATTTCTTAATTATAAAGTGGGATAATAGCATCTGCATTCTATGGTTTTCATGACATTTAAATGTAGAGTATCTAACATCTAAACCAACCTCATTTCTTCTTCTCAAACGTAAGGTATGAGCAGGCTGGATCAGAGTTCAGAATGCTCTATGCTCTGTATCAAAATCAACATTTCTCTAAAGCAAAACAACAATTCGTTGTTGTTCTGGATGTTCAATTGCCCCACTAATGTGAAAGCAGGGAAGTGCAATCATAGTATTCATTAGGCTGAAGATACATATTCTTTGTCACTCTCCTCAATGATTAATTTCTCATTTACTTTCTATTTGTCTCTTTTTTATAAACATGCTCTTTCTGTCTTCTGGAGCCAAAGGCAATACTATCAAGCCTGACTATGTTCTATTTTCTTGATAACTCCAAATAAAAATGATGAAGATATATTTTGGTTTAAACCAGAATATTCCAAATACTGAGCAACTGCTCAAGCTATTTCCTATTAGCTCGTATTCATTTCGGAAATCATTTATGTATAAAAACAATCTTAGATTGGTTCAAGAGGGCAGAGTAAAAGGAAGTGCACTCACTACCTCTTGCGAGAGAACCAGAATCACAACTAACTGCTGAACAGTCATCGACAGGAAGACACTGGAACTCACCTAAAAAGATACCCCACATCCAAAGACAAAGGAGAAGATGCAATGAGATGGTAGGAGGGGTGCAATCACTATAAAATCAAATCCCATAACCACTGGGTGGGTGACTCACAAACTGGAGAACAATTATACCACAGAAGTTCATCCACTGGAGTGAAGGTTCTGAGCCCTACGTCAGGCTTCCCAACCTGGGGGTCCAGCAACAGGAGGAGGAATTACCAGAGAATCAGACTTTGAAGGCTAGCAGGATTTGAATGCAGGACTTCGACAGGACTGGGGGAAACAGAGACTCCACTCTTGGAGGACATACACAAAATAGTGTGTGCATATCAGGACCCAGGGGGAAGAGCAGTGACCCCATAGGAGACTGAACCAGATCTACCTGCTAGTATTGGAGGGTCTCCTGCAGAGGTGGAAGGTGGCTGTGGCTTACCTTTGGGACAGGACACTTGCAGCAGAAGATCTGGGAAGTACTCCTTGGTGTGAGCCCTCCTGGAGCCTGCCATTAGCCCCAACAAAGAGCCTCTGGCCTCCAGTACTGTATCACTTCAGGACAAACAACCAACAGGGAGGGAACTCAGCCCCACCCATCAGCAGACAAGCATATTAAAATTTTACTGAGCTCCTCCCACCAGAGCAACACCCAGCTCTACCCACTACCAGTCCCTCCCATCAGGAAGCTTACACAAGCCTCTTAGATAGCCTCATCCACCAGAGGTCAGACAGCAGAAGTAAGAACTACAATCCTGCAGCCTGTGGAACAAAAACCACATTCACAGATAGATAGACAAAATGAAAATGCAGAGGGTTATGTACCAGATGAAGGAACAAGATAAAACCCCAGAAAAACAATTAAATGAAGTAGAGATAGACAACCTTCCAGAAAAAGGATTCAGAATAATGATAGTGAAAATGACCAAGGACCTCGGAGAAAGAATGGAGGCAAAGATCGAGAAGATGCAAGAAATGTTTAACAAAGACCTAGAAGAATGAAAGAACAAACAAACAGAGATGAACGATACAATAACTGAAATGAAAAATACACTAGAAGAAATCAATAGCAGAATAACTGAGGCAGAAGAATGGATAAGTGACCTGGAAGACAGAATGTTGGAATTCACTGCCATGGAACAGAATAAAGAAAAAAAAAATGAAAACAGCCTAAGAGACCTCTGGGACGACATTAAATGCACCAACATTCACATTACAGGGGTCCCTGAAGGAGAACACAGAAAGGACCCAAGAAAATAATTGAAGAGATTATAGTTAAAAACTTCCCTAACATGGGAAAGATAATAGCCACCCAAGTCCAGGAAGTGCAGAGAGTCCCAAAAAGGACAAACCCAAGGAGGAACATGCAGAAAAACACAGTAATCAAATTGACAAAAATTAAAGACAAAGAAAAATTATTAAAAGCAACAAGGGAAAAATGACAACATACAAGGGAACTCCCATAAGGTTAACAGCTGATTCCTCAGCAAAACTCTACAAGCCAAAAGGGAGTGGCATGATATATTTAAAGTGATGAAATGGAAGAGACTACAAACAAGATTACTCTACCTGGCAAGGACCTCATTCAGATTCAACAGAGAAATCAAAAGTTTAAAGACAAGCAAAAGCTAAGAGAATTCAGCACCACCAAACCAGCTCTACAACAAATGCTAAAGGAACTTCTCTAAGTGGGAAACACAACAGAAGAAAAGGACCTACAAAAACAAACCCAAAACAATTAAGAAAATGGTAATAGGAACATATATATCGATAATTACTTAAAAGTGAATGGATTAAATGCTCCAACCAAAAGACACAGGCTTGCTGAATGGATACAAAAACAAGACCTATATATATGCTGTCTACAAGAGACCCACTTCAGACCTAGGGACACATTCAGACTGAAAGTGAGGTGATGGAAAAAAGATATTCCATGCAAATGGAAATCAAAAGAAAGCTGGGGTAGCAATATTCATATCAGATAAAATAGATTTTAAAATAAAGAATGTTACAAGAGACAAGGAAGGACACTACATAATGATCAAGCGATGAATCCAAGAAGAAGATATAACAATTATAAATATATATGCACCCAACATAGGAGCACCTCGATACATAAGGCAAGTCACAGCTATAAAAGAGAAAATCAACAGTAACACAATAATAGGGGGGCATTTAACACCTGACTTACACCAGTGGACAGATCATCCTGACAAAAAATTAATAAGGAAACACAAGCTTTAAATGACACAATAGACCAGATAGATTTAAGTGATATTTATAAAACATTCCATCCTAAAACAGCAGATTACACTTTCTTCTCAAGTTCACATGGAACATTCTCCAGTACAGATCACATCTTGGGCCACAAATAAAGCCTTGGTAAATTTAGGAAAATTAAAATCATATCAAGCATCTTTTCAGACCACAGTGCTATGAGATTAGAGATAAATTACAGGGAAAAAAACGTAAAACCCACAAACACATGGAGGGTAAACAATACATTACTAGATAACCAAAAGATCACTGAAGAAATCAAAGAGGAAATCAGAAAATAACTAGAGACAAATGACAAAGAAAACAGGATGATCCAAAACCTATGGGATGCAGCAAAAGCAATTCTAAGAGGGAAGTTTATAGCAATACAAGGCTACCTCAAGAAACAAGAAAAATCTCAAATAAACCATCTAACCTTATACCTAAAGGAACTAGAGAAAGAAGAAAAAACAAAACCCAAAGTTAGTAGAAGGAAAGAAATTATAAAGATCAGAACAGAAATAAATGAAGTAGAAACAAATAAAACAATAGCAATGATCAATAAAACTAAAAGCTGGTTCTTTGAAAAGATAAACAAAATTGATAAACCTTTAGCCAGAGTCATCAAGAATAAGGGAGAGTGGAATCAAATCAATAAGATTGGAAATGAAAAAGGAAAAGTTACAACGGACACCGCAGAACTACAAAACATCATAAGAGACTACTATATGCAACTCTATGGCAATAAAATGGACAACCTGGAAGAAATGGAGAAATTCTTAGAAAGGTATAACCTTCCAAGGCTGAACCAGGAAGAAATAGAAAATATGAACAGACCAATCACAAGTAATGAAATTGAAACTGTGATTAAAAATCTTTCAATAGGGCTTCCCTGGTGGCTCAGTGGTTGGGAGTCCACCTGCCGATGCAGGGGACGCGGGTGTGCCCCGGTCCAGGAGGATCCCACATGCCACGGAGCGGCTGGGCCCGTGAGCCATGGCCACTGGGGCTGCGTGTCCAGAGCCTGTGCTCCGTGACGGGAGAGGCCACAGCAGTGAGAGGTCCGCGTACCGAAAAAAAAAAAAAAAAAAAATCTTTCAATAAACAAAAGTCCAGGACCAGATGGCTTCACAGGTGAATTTTATCAAACAGTTAGAGAAGAGGTAACACCCAACCTTCTCAAATTCTTTCAAAAAATTGCAGAGGAAGGAACACTCCCAAACTCATTTTACAAGGCCACCATCACCCTGATATGAAAACCAGACAAAGATACTACATAAAAAGAAAATTACAGACCAATATCACTGATGAAGATAGATGAAAAACTCCTCAACAAAATACTAGCAGAGTCCAACAACACATTAAAAGGATCATACACCATGATCAAGTGGGATTTATCCCAAGGATGCAAGGATTCTCCAGTATATGCAAATCAATCAATTTGATACACCATATTAAAAAATTGAAGAGTAAAACCATATGATCATCTCAATAGATGCAGAAGAAGCTTTTGACAAAATTCAACACCGATGTATTATAAAAACTCTCCAGAAATTGGGCATAGAAGGAACCTAACTCAACATAATAAAAGCCATACACGACAAAATCACAGCAGACATTATTCTCAATGGTGAACACCTAAAAGCATTTCCTCTAAGATCAGGAAAAAGAAAAGGATGTCCAGTCTTGCCACTATTATTCAACATAGTTTTGGAAGTCCTAGCCATGACAATCAGAGAAGAAAAAGAAATAAAAGTAATCCAAATTGGGAAATAGGAAGTAAAACTGTCACTGTTTGCAAATGACATGACACTATACATAGAAAATCCTAAAGATGCCACCAGAAAACTAGTAGAATTAATCAATGAATTTGGTAAAGTTTCAGGATACAAAATTAATGCACAGAAATCTCTTGCATTCCTATACACAAAAAATAAAATATCAGAAAGAGAAATTAAGGAAGCAATCCCATTCATCATTGCAACAAAAAGAATAAAATGCCTAGGAATAAACCTACCTAAGGAGGTAAAAGACCTGTAGTCAGAAAACTATAAGACACGGATGAAAGAAATCAAAGATGACACAAACAGATAGAGAGATTTACCATGTTCTTGGATTGAAAGAATCAATATTTTGAAAATGACTATACTACCCAAAGCAATCTACAGATTCAATGAAATCCCTATCAAATTACCAATGTCATTTTTTACAGAACAGGAACAAAAAAATCTTAAAATTTGTATGGAGACACAAAAGACCCTGAATAGCCAAAGCAATCTTGAGGGAAAAAAATGGAGCTGGAGGACTCAGACTCTACTACAAAGCGACTGTCATCAAGACAATATGATATTGGAACAAAAACAGAAATGATCAATGGAACAGAATAGAAAGCCCAGAGATAAACCCATGCACTTATGGTCAACTAATCTATGACAAAGGAGGCAGGATAAACAATGGAGAAAAGACAGTCTCTTCAATAAGTTGTGCTGGGAAAACTGGACAGCTACATGTAAAAGAATGAAATTAGAACACTCCTTAACACCATATGGAAAAATAAACTCAAAATGGATTAAAGACCTAAATATAAGATCAGAACTATAAAACTCTTAGAGGAAAACATAGAAGAACACTCTTTGACATAAATCACAGCAAGATCTTTTTTGATCCACCTCCTAGAGTAATGGAAATAAAAACAAAAATAAACAAATGGGACCTAATGAAACTTAAAAGCTTTTGCACAGCAAAGGAAACCATAAACAAGACGAAAAGACAATCCTCAGAATGGGAGAAAGTATTTGCAAACAAATCAATGGACAAAGGATTCATCTCCAAAATATACAAGCAGCTCATGCAGCTCAGTATTAAAAAAAACAAACAACCCAATCCAAAAATGGGCAGAAGACCTAAATAGACACTTCTCCAAAAAAGACATACAGATGGCCAAGAAGCACATGAAAAGCTGCTCAACATCACTAATTATTAGAGAAATGCAAACCAAAACTACAATGAGGTATCACCTCACACTGTTTAGAATGGGCATCATCAGAAAATCGACAAACAACAAATGCTAGGGAGAGTGTGGGGAAAAGGGAACCCTCTGGCACTGTTGGTGGGAATGTAAATTGATACAGCCACTTTGGAGAACATTATGGAGGTTCCTTAAAAAACTAAAAATAGAATTACCATATGACCCAGCAATCCCACTACTGGGCATATACCCAGAGAAAACCATAATTCAAAAAGACACATGCATCCCAATGTTCACTGCAGCAGTATTTACAATAGCCAGGTCATGGAAGCAACCTAAATGCCCATCGACAGATGAATGCATAAAGAAGATGTGGTACATATATACAATGAAATATTACTCAGCCATAACATGGAATGAAATTGGGTCATTTGTAGAGACATGGATGGATCTAGAGACTGTCATACAGAGTGAAGTAAGTCAGAAAGAGAAAAACAAATATCGTATATTAATGCATATATGTGGAATCTAGAAAAATGGTACAGATGAACTGGTTTGCAAGGCAGAAATAGAGACACAGATGTAGAGAACAAATGTATGGACACCAAGTGGGGAAAGCAGGGGTGGGGGTGGGGGTAGGGTGAGTTGGGAGATTGGGATTGACATATACACACTAATATGTATAAAATAGATACCTAATAAGAACCTGGTGTATAAAAAATAAAATAAAATAAAATTCAAAAAATAAAAACAATCTTAGGATATAAAGCATATTTTCTAAAGTTTGTTAAATATTTCTCATTTCACCTTGAAGGGTTGAAATTCAATTTGAATCTACAAGTATTTATTGTGTATTTCATATATGAAAGATACTGTCAGGTGCAGTGTGGGATATGCATAATAAGTAGTATTTGTAGAGCACACTATCAGATAGATTAGCAAAGTTCTAGGAAAGATCATTAGTATTGCTATTTTGCAGATGATCAAAGTGGGTCTCAGAAAGGTTACAGACCTCATCCCTCGTCCATAACAGAACTTCTGTGCGCCAGCTATGTTTATCAAACCCAAGTCTTTTGATTCTGTATTCCTCATTCTTCCCAAGAAAACATCAAAGTTCCATTCTAGCCATCAATGAACATAGAATACATTAGGATATACAGGTTACTCTGACAGCTGACATAATAAGTTACAACTGAGGTTCAGAAAAATTGCTATTAAATAGGGAGGAACAAAAATTTTCTAGTGACTTAGAAAGGCATCATGGAAAATGAAATTTTATCTGAATTTGAAGGATTATTTGTGATTTTTAGTGTTAGGTATAACGGGACTTTGCAGAGAGGAGTAATTTTCTTGGTCTAGAGCTTTGTGAACATCAAAAGCTTTCTTCAGAAATAAGTCTGGTTGAATCAGATTGGGAAGGGCTGTTAACCATTAATGGTAGTACCTCCCATTCTAGGTAGTTCCAAGTAATTGCCACAAAAAAGACCTGGTGATATTTAGAGATGCAACAGAACAGCATTCCTTATGACCTGGCCCAGTACAGAACATTCTCAGTCTTTCAGGGGCACCCTAAGCCTTATCATCCCACAGGCTCCTCACTTGTTTTCCCAAATCTGTTGATTCAGTCCCATAATACATATTTGAATGGTGTATTAATCTTATAAATGCAGATCTACAGAATGATACTAAAGAGCAGGGAAGGAAGCTGTTTAGGAGAGTATTGATCTAGATAAGGACATCATGGTGTTTTACAATCCATAATGAGACCTTATCATGATGCCTTGACACCTCTGGTGATACATCACCATACATCCAGAATCCTTCAGTTTATTCGCGGAAAATATTTGCTAGTACTTTTGACTCTTCCTCCAGTCTTCCTGTCATCTAACCCAATGCCTTTTTGCTTTGCAATTAGTCTTCCTTGTGTTTTCTGCACTTTACTTTATTCAGGAAGTATTTAAAACTACTGTTAAGTTACACAATTGGGAACAGCTTGACCAGAGTTGTGCTTTAATAATATTTTTCTTGCACACAATGTGGATTCAAAGAAAGAAGTATAATAAGATAGATCCTCTTATTGATATTGTTCCCAAGACAGGGAAGACAATTCTTAACGAGATTATTATTAGCAGTGATAGAAAGGAAAGGGATACATGTAAAAGACAGCAAGGAAGTATAATTTACTTCCATACTATTTTACAAGATTCAGCACCATAATGCAGACCTACCATAGGAAGGACTCTTAGGTTTGGAGCCTATCTGACTGGAACAGCAGCTTGTGCAAATGGAGATTATGGTGAGAAATAGGGGCATATATAAGGAGAAAGTGGATGGATATTGACATATGATTCTTTAGCTGAAGGAAAGAGTAAAGGAGAGAAATGAGGTCTGAAGGCAAATCTTAGGGGAGATTTAAGATAAACATGAGGGACAGGAATAGGAGGTAGCAAAGGAAGAGTCAGAGAGATGGGGAATAATTCAGTGTTCTAGAGTCCAGCAAAAATGAGAGTGAACAACTAGATACACGCTGTAGAGAGAGCAAGTGTTTGTGACGAAGGAGTCACTGGTAACTTCTGAAAGAGAAGAGCAATAGGAGAGCAGTGTGGCTCGAAGCTGCCCTGCCTAGTGTAGAACAGGAAGCTGGAGCTAAAGAACCAGTAGTAGACCCAGCACATCCCTTTCATTGTGAGAAGTTCAAATGGTCTGATGCCATTGTTCTTCCTGACCATATCCCCTCCATATTATCTCAATAAGTTAATAATTGTATTGAATGATGACCTAACACTTAAAAAATTACCTTGCATAGTAGGAATTCAGCGTGGGAAGGATTGCATTTGATGGCTTATCTTGGATTTGGATTGAAAGACAGCCTCACAATAGGAAAGTAAGATTAACCATGAAGGATTCTAAGTAACTACTTAGAAGCAGAAGGTGATCTAGTGACATGGCAGCCCATGTACACGTAGGTAAGTTTATTTTCCAGTCACCTACTTTACAACTTCTTACACTTATTTCTTATTTTGTATCTGCCTAATGCCAGCCAGAGAAAGCAGGGTGGTCACAAAATACACACCATCACCATATATCCAAAAGCTCTGTGAACAATATGCATGTTCTGAGACCAATCAAACTCTATTAAAAGAAAAACTGAATGGACATTTTAGTAATCCTCAGTACTCGTACATCCTGATCTTTTGATAAAAGGTATTAGTTTTCATTTTGGTTGTAGATAATCTATCAAGGATGGCAGCAGTTTCCACAATTTTCCCTTTGATCTTCTCTGCAGAGCTAGAATTCTGGATTAATTTTACCAGGGACAACGATTTAAACACAGCAGTGTTGAGTCAAGCATTACCCTTTCATTTCCAACTTGCCATATGGGAAACATATATCTGTTCTTGCAATGTATTAAAGTTTTGATCAAATGCATGCCACATTAAATGTTTGCAGCCATATAGTGAATACATTTTGGCTATTTAAAAATCAGCTAAGATTTACAGTATAATTCCATTGCTGAAGTTATCCGTGAGAAAGCTAAAACTCCTCATACTTATAGTAAAGTGTAATTTATTATGTTTCATTAAGACATCCAAATATGAGGTACATTAGGGTTCTGGATGGCATGCTGGGTGCAAGATTTTGTAGTTTGCAATCCCTTCTGTAAAATCTATCATTTATAGTATATAAAAACCTCCTGCTTCTGTCTGTGAATGTTGACACAACTGTTGGGGCTTGTGCTCAGGCCTGGAATGTCCCACAGTAAGCAGCAACAGGAGAAAGTTCACTTTCCCTTTGTACATTATATGAGAGTACATAAGCTTTGTCTCATGCTTAGAGATAACTGAGTCTGCTCTCTTTAAATTATTTATCCACCCACTGAAGAAGGGCACTAAAAATATCTTGGGGTCATATGTTCCTAGAAAGAACAGTGACTCCTTTTAAATAATTATGTTTATATTTGAAAGCTTTTCATTCATTTACAGATATTTATTGAACACTAACTATGTGCAGGAACTCTGCTAGACATTAGGGATATAAAGAACAAATTCTTCAATGTCTTGCTTAACTCTGTCTTTTTGTCTGTAATAGGCAGCCTATGCTTATTTAACTCATTTAATCTTTCCATCAAGATCAACTTCTCAATTGCTTTGTTTTCCATTCTGGGGCACTTTTCCTTTTATGGAAATGTCTCCCAGGTGTAGATGGCTGGAACTTAATGTCAAAAGGCAGGTGTGTTTTCTGTTTTGGTTCATCATACGCGCACATCCGTATTTCATCTTGGACATCCGTATTATACGATATGCTCATGCCTTAGTGTAACCTTGGCTCACTTCCAGTGTTGCTGCTTTCTATTTTTCAGCACAAAATCTCTGTGGTTTGGCTTATTAAGTCCAGATGTATTCATTTGGACTCTTTCCCTCAGGAAGCCTGAGGTCCCAGGGTGGTAGTGTCTGAGACAAATGCTCAAAATTTCCTGGAATGAGTCCTGATTCTGGCTTCATGATGCTGTCACTTACCCTTCATGGAGAGCTCTTGCTGCCAGGTCATTATTTCCCTGCTGAAGCCACTCCCTGCAATTCTATTTGGGAGGCTTCATATCCCAGTGTTCTATGAGGCATCCAGATGAACCAATTTGAATTTCATGGTTGGGGAAATTTATTCATGAAATCTGGACTTTTGCCTTAATGTTGTCCATTGATCTTTAGGTCTTTAAACAGATACGGTAGTCCAGAAGCTATTGCTTAATTATACTCTTTGGGGAGAAGTGAGTTGAAGTGAGTTCAGGCAATCATATGGATCAATGAAAAAGTATAACAGAGAAATGAAAAACCAAAGCCAAAAAATATACAGTGTACTTTGAGAAATAAAAAAATTAATCTATGTGTTAGAATTCAGGATATTAGTTACCTTTCAGAGAACAGTACCTGGGAGGAGATATGAGGGGACTTCAGTGTTGCTTGTAATGGTCTACCTCTTGATCCAGGTGCTGGTAATATGGGTGGGCTCATTTTGCACATAATTAGACACAACAAGTTGTATAATTACAATCTGTGTGCTTTTCCATTGGTATATTACTTCAGTAAAAATTACCTAAAAGAAAATAGAAGAATTTAGATGTTAACTAATCATGTCCATTAACTGTAAGTAGAAGGTAACTTGATAAATTTTAAAAAGTAATGTTTTACATAATGGTACTGAGGCCATACACTTTTAAACACAGAAGAACGAGTGAATAACACCAGTAACTAAATATCTTAAAAATGATGTTTAAAATAACAGGCACAAAGATATCAAAACGAATTATATTTTATATTTTTCAGCATTTTGAAAGAAATTGATTTTCACTTCATTCTTGAAGCTTCTGTTTTTCCTATTCTGCAGGGAGAAAATTGAAGTAAAACGATATTTTCTTGGCTCAGGATCCTTAGAAAGTCACTAGGAACGGAAAGTAGATTAGCCTCATAGTCTTGGTGGCTTAGCAGAAAATATCAAAAGTCAAAGGGAGTTTGAAAGTAAACCTTTATCACTCCCCCAATTTAACATGTTTGCCAGCCCATACTCATGCTGTTATCAAAGTGGCTCATTTTAAATTCTTTACACATACATGTAATGAATAATATAAAATTCCTCTACCTTCAAACCATGACATTGCTGTCTGATTTACCAAGGTTCAAGGAAAAGAAGAAACCACTTAGTGGTGAATAAATCAGCCAAACTAAATCTTTTAATTTAATCTGATTCTGTTGCAGTCACATAGATATGACAGAAATGAACTCTTATAAAAAAGGAAAAATGACAGTAATTTTAAAATGGTTTGTAAAACAATTATAAAACATGTAGAAAGAATCTCCGTCATTTAGAAAATGAAGACAGCCTTGCTATCCATCAATGAATAAATGATTGATTGCAAATGATACATTCCTATTATTAATGAAACCTGACAATTCCATTAGACTAATATACAACTGCATGTTAATTCTCTTGATGAGCTTATCATTTATTTTTCCAGGGCTGAGGAATGCAAAATGAAAGCAAGAGTATTTAGAAGGTGAAATGAAGGTATAACTTTAAGGATTAGAAAACTGTTTATGTTTCTCTCCTCCTAAATCAAATGATAAAGAAGAATGTTAGGGCTTCTAATCTATATGGAATTATGCTGTCAATTCTCAAGTAATCCATTAAACAGTTTTTACTGTTTGAACAGCTACATTTTAGTCAGTCGATTTATTGAATATTAGTCCACTCTTTCTAATTCTCTGGAGCCAGGTGCTTAAACCATCCAAACAAATCTGAGACCAAGAGCCCATGAGACTAAATTCTGTTTTATCCAACTTAAAAAGAAGAACAATACCCCCAAATTTACGACCTTCTAAGTAATTTGGTTTTAATATGTTGATTCTGTGAGATTCAATAACTCTCTTCCTTGAGCAAATTACTCCACCACTAATGAGGACTGGTTTTTGCACTTTGAATACAAAAGTGTATTGAGACACTGAAGTAATGATACAAGGTCATATCAAATAACAACTTATTTCCATATGGCTAGATCTGTGAGGGTCCAAATAAGAATTCTATTAATTGCAGAAAATATGAGGAAAACACATGTGCAAATGAAACTACCAAATACAAAATTTGAAGAATAGCCCATTTATTTTGCAATTTATTTAGCTGTAAAAGGTAATATATAAAAGCTTAATTATATGCATAAGTGACAATTCCAAATGATTCTTATATATGTCAGTCTCCTTTGAGATATATCTATGGATTTGTTGTTTTAATGGAAATGACAAATTAAATTTACTGAAAATGTATTTTAGGGAACCAATTATTTACTCATTCACCCTCTTGAAAAAACAGTTGCTAAATACTTGTGCTTTGTGCTAGACTCTTTGGGAGGAAAAATATCAAGTAAGACTTCAACTCTCCAAGGAGTTTAAAAAGCATTAGTGGAGAAAGACTTCTAATGTTGCTTTTTGTTGTAGATTGAATTTATTTCTCTGTTTTATTGTTAATATAAAGGACATAGAGAAGTATTTTTAAATCTACAGAAGTGCAGAGAAAGTAGAGATCTCAAGTGAATGGAATAATCAGAGATGTTTTCAAGGAGGAGTACATCTGAACCAGGGGTTACCAACATAAAGGTCTACAGGGTACAGGAGAGTGACATAAATGAACAAAGTGGGTAAGCCATTTCTAAGAGAAAGGGAAGTGGCAGAGACTAAGGAAGAAGGGAGAGTGTGTGTTCTTTTTAAAGGGAAAAACCTTTCCTTAGTTTTGGCTAATTATAATCCTTATGTGGCAAAGGCTTCTGATTTCTCAAGAGAAGCCCCAACTCTGGATTTTTAGGTGCAATCTCCATCCTTTCAAATTTTGAAAAATTATATATATATGTAAACATAAGTTATATATCTATATATAATTCGTAAAATTATATATAATATACAAACTGTATTATTTATATAAACTCATATATGTTTAAGTGTGTGTATATAAAAACACAAAAACAACCAGGTTTTTAAAAAATATACCTAAAGCCATATTTGACCCTCATACAATTTCCAATCTCAACGCTATATCATGGCTTTGGTAAGATAGCTGAATGTAAAAAAACCATGGAGAAGAGAGAGCTCTCTAGGAGAAAAAGTCATATGGGGAAGGGCGAGGGAAGGTCAGTTAACATTAAGAGGTCTCAATTGACTCGTGTGTGTGTGTGTGTGTGTGTGTGTGTGTGTATTTGTGTTTACATATACAATGGAGCCAGAATTAGATATTGACAGCAGAACACATGGTTATTGACTACCATAATAATGAGTTTGGAACTTTTTTGAAAGCCCTAGAAACTGCCAAAAGGTTTTCAGGAAAGGAGTAACTCCATACAATTACCTTGTAGGATTTACTAGATTAGAGGCTCCAAACACAGAGACCTCTCAGCTTCCTACTGTACTAGCTTAGCAATAAAGTGACTGCAGCCTGACCTGAAATAGTAACTAGAGCCATGGAGGGGAAGGAGTGGACAGGAGAGACACTGTCATGGAATAGGACTTGAAAACTGAATAGATGTAAGGAGAGGTTTAAAGGAGATTACAAGATTTATTCTCAAATTTCTTGTCTTTTTGCCTGTGAAGATGTAGAGCCATTAATGTTAAGATAAAAGGCTATGAACTGGTATAAGCAGATATTTATGGATTAATTTTAAGCATGTTAAAGTGGTAGTGTTTACAAAGTCCTCAAGTCTAACTTTGGAGACATTTTGAAATCAGTTTTAAGCCATAACTGAGGTGGAAATAATGTGAACACATAATGTATTTTATTTTATTTCTCATTGTATTTAAAGATATGAATACAATTCTTTTTTTTCCAATTAAATTGAATTTTAAAATTCTGATTGATTACCTTCTAAGAGACGGACAATGAGCGCTTATGCAAACAACTCACACTTCCAATTTGGTTTTGAGAAGGTCTCCATTACTATGGAGCCTAGTGAAAATATGACCCTTAAAAAATTAACTAAACATTATGTTTTGAATTTTATCTCTGTGGGGTACAAAAAGAAGAGTATTCATTTTTTTTTTTTTTTTCTTTTTGCGGTATGCGGGCCTCTCACTGCTGTGGCCTCTCCCGTTGCGGAGCACAGGCTCCGGATGCACAGGCCCAGCGGCCATGGCTCACGAGCCCAGCCGCTCCGCGGCATATGGGATCCTCCCAGACCGGGGCACGAACCCGTATCCCCTGCATCGGCAGGCGGACTCTTAACCACTGCGCCACCAGGGAGGCCCAAGAGTATTCATTTTTGTCATAGCACTTTTGAGATCACTTCCCATGAAAGTACTTTTTTGGTCAAGTGGACTCCTGGATTATTTTTGGCACTTTTAGACTTGGGACCAAGCAACTGTAATGCCTCAGAGAGACAGTGCTATCATTGAATGTCCTAAAATATCAGGTGGATCGATGAGCAACTGGAGTAGTTGTGAAGCAACTATTTTATTTTGAAAAAGAAACTGAGCTTGCAACAAATAACCCATCTACAATCAGATGTCTACAAAAAAATTGGTCATATCGACCTAATATTAGTGTTTTTCCAAACTGTATTATATAAACTTTGCTCAGTTGGGAAAGCTGAGACTTTCTGATTAATTGGTTATTGTATCAGAGTCTAGGCAAAATATGTTTTTTTTTCTTTTACATTGTGGTGAGCACTCAGTTTCTCCTCTCAATCTGAAAACATTAGTGTTTCTGTTTTAGTTACCTTCTGGAATTAGTTATTTGATACTTTCTTCTCTTTGTTGTTCTACTTCCTAGATTTTTTTAAACTTTGTATTCCAGAATTTCTTCTGATCTTCATTGTTGTTGTTGTATTGTTTTGTGTATTCATTTTCAAGGGAATTTTTCCTATCAAAGTATTCTTTTTGCAGGTATAGCTCCTGGTCCTGTTTAATGGATGCAATTTAGTTTCTAAGGCTATTACATATTTTTTCTTTTTTGGGGGGGCATGTAGTTTTATTCTGCTATCTTCAATGACTCTCTCTTTTCTGATTTCTTTCTTTTTCTTTTGCTTTTTTCCTAATCTTTGTATTTCATGTTAAAAGCTTTGTTTTAATGTCTTGTAATCCTTGACTGTTCCTTTATATTTAATGGGAAATGAAGCACTGCAAAGATGTTTACAAATTCTATTTGCATAGGTGGGCTCTGTCCACTGGTGGCTTTACTGTAGAATAAACTTGTTTAGCCATTTCATTTGGAAACTCTAATTACTGGCATCTATAGATTTTGTCTCTTGTCCCAGTCAGTTTCCTAGAAAAGTCTTTAGTCCAGAGATAAGCAAACTTTTTCTATAGAAGTCCAGAGAGCAAATATTTTACACTTTATCAGTTAGATAGTCTTTGCTGTGACTATTCAATTCTGTCATGGTAGCACAGAAGCAGAAATAGACAAT
Organism: Mesoplodon densirostris; assembly: GCF_025265405.1. Taxonomy (NCBI): domain Eukaryota; kingdom Metazoa; phylum Chordata; class Mammalia; order Artiodactyla; family Ziphiidae; genus Mesoplodon; species Mesoplodon densirostris. Next base: position 98,644,975 of record NC_082663.1, on the reverse strand, counting down.
ACAAAATGAAGGATGTGGCTGTGTTAAAATAAGACTTTACTATTATGTAAACAGAAGGCTACTGTTTCCAACCCCTGTTCGAATCTCCTGCTGTGGGCTATAAACTTGAGTACCAAGGTTGTGTCTAGTGAAAGAAGGGGGCCAGAGACATGGCCACTTAACTAGTCTTTTAATAAATCCCTCTGTTTTCATTATGATATCCCATCCTCACCTGTAACTTGTGTTCTCGGGATTAAAGTGTTTCTACCAATCCCCAGAAAGTAAATTTCCAGTCTTCAGCTGTGAAGGGTAGTGGGGTAGCAAGCAACTTCACTGAGTGTGGGATATGGTCTCAGAGGCATTCAAACAGTACACCTATTTTCACCTATTCTGCTAGTATCAGCTGTACCTGGTGCCTTCAATCCTGAGCCTTTCCAGGGTGCTATATCACAAATGAACTTGGAGCTGGCCTCCCCCATTGCTGGTTTACAGTTTTTTCTGATCTGCATTACCACCTTTAAGTCAGTAACATCCATCCAAATGTTTTCTGATTTCCAACATTGCATTGGTGTATTTGTCTCTCCTGTTTTCTTTGTACTTTCAGGTTTTTACTTTTCAAAAATCCTTTAACTGACATTTTAGTAGAGATTCTAATGGGATTTGCAGTGAATATGTGTGATGAGTGTTCCATGTTTAACTGGCAGTCTTCAGAAAATAGATAGATAGGTAGATAGATAGATAGATATTCTGATCTTTGATATTCTGGTCTTAATGTCATCCAATTGCAACTGTAACATCATTACAATCAAGAGCCTACTTTTACATGTAGGTTTACTTGATACTTTACTTGATCTTGAAGATATTTCATATCTCTGAAATATGAGACAGCAAGCTACAGTTTATAGTTTTTACTCTTTCAATTTCCACAATTTCCAAGTGAAAAAAAAAAGATTGCTTCAAAGTAGGATAAACACAGTTTTATATATTCACCCCAGTTAGTTTTATATATTCTACCTTCCCTCATGCCCCAGGTCACTAAAATCCCCACTTTCCAATACTTTCATAAAATGAAGTCAATAACCTTATATCTTTTCCACAGGCTATTCCCCCAAATATGAACACTAGGCAGGTGTTCACACTCATTTAATATTTAAATAGAATGAATAAGCATTCATTCTACTGTGGGAAACCTTGAGCCCTCCAAATGCAGCTTACACATCTCTCTCCATCTTTCTTCTCTATCCTATTCCTCTTTTATGCTCTCTGTCTTATCTCTTTTTTTTTTTTTTTTTTTTTTTTTTTTTTTTTTTTTTTGCTGTACGCGGGCCTCTCACTGCTGTGGCCTCTCCCGTTGCGGAGCACAGGCTCCGGACACACAGGCTCCGCGGCCATGGCTCGCGGGCCCAGCCGCTCCGCGGCATGTGGGATCTTCCGGGATCGGGGCACGAACCCGTGTCCCCTGCATCGGCAGGCGGACTCTCAACCACTGCGCCACCAGGGAAGCCCCTGTCTTATCTCTTGATTCCTTTTCTATGTCCATTTTTTTTTTTTTTGGCCGATCATTATTATGACTCATATTAGTTTTCTATTTCTGTATAACAAATTACCACAAACTTGATGGCTTAAAACAACACCCACTTATTAGCTCACAGATGTGCAGACTTGAGTAAGCTAGACTGGATTCTATGCTCAGGGATAAAATCATGGTGCTGGCTGGAGTCTCTGGGAAAGAATCCACTTTCAAGCTCATTTATGTTGGCAGAATTCAGTTCTTTGCAGTTGTAGGACTAAGGTCTCAGTTTCCTTGTTGGCTGTCAGCCAGGGGCCTCTCTCAATTTCTCAAGGCCATCGCATTCCTTCTCACTTGACTGCATTCATCTTCAAAGAAACAATGGTGTGAGTCCTTCTCAGGCTCCATGTTTCTCTTTCTTTTCTGCTACCAGTCAGAGAAAGCTCTCTTCTTTTACGGACTCATGTGATTAGATCAGATTGACCTGGATAATCTCCCCACCTCAAGAGCAACTAGATGGTATAATATAAGCACAGGGGTGATATCTTGATGCATAAGCAGGTTCTGTAGAGGAAGTTAGGACATCACTAAAGGGTCATTTTAGAAATTCCACCTTTCACACTTCTGTTCATTCTATAGAAGTGCCATTGGCAGCAGGAGTATATAATAGGTTTTACTCAAAGTTTGGGTTAGCAGAGAGGACTGAGTTATAACTCAACACGTGGAATAGATTAAAACAGAATATCAGGTATCATTGTCCTGAAAAACTTCTTCCCTATTCCCTGCCTTGGGGAATTTCTTGATGTCCTTGCCTTCAGCTGGGCCCCAGCCTCCAGTGTTTTTGTGGGACTCATCTCCTTTTCTTTTCCTCATATCTCTATTTCCAAATTTAAAGTACCTCAGTAGCTAGATTCTCCAGTTTCTGGATAAAAACTTCCAGATTACTGTTTACTTCCACCAGCAGAACACTATACTTACAAACTCTCTCAGAGACAATTCTCAGACTGTTGGGCAAGTGAGAAAATTCACTTTTCATATCTAAATATGCCTATTAACAAGGTGAAAAATTTCTTCCTAAAAACAACTCTGCTTTTTTTCTTATCCCTACCATTTCAAACCATTTATATGTTCTTATTCTTACAAACTCTTACTCTTATACTCAGGTTTTTTAAAATTAGTGAACATTAGATAAAATAATACATGTAAACTACTCAGTATATTCTCAGAAACACAGCTAGAAACAAATGTTGGGAAACATTTCTATTGGAGATAGAGTGGAACCGTAGATCATTTAGAATTCCTCAATCAGCATCATTTAAAAAGCTGCCTATAATAAAAAAAAAGCTGCCTATATGTAAGGGTGTAGAAGTGCATTAAAGCCGGGCAAATAGATGATAAAAGTCAAAACCAAAAACAACAAAAACCATAACTCTTTGAGCAAGATCTCTAGCAAGGATTAATGTAATGATCTGGTCATGTTTCACCATTATGTGAGTAGAAACAGCTAGGCAGCCAGTAGAGAGAACACAACTTAACCTAGTTAGACTCTCCTGTCTCACTAATTGAAGGTTTTTGTACACCCTCAGGCCAGAGGCTTTGTCTCCTGTGTTTTAGGCAATAAGAAGTATGCAGTCAATGCTCGATAAGTAATAATAATTAATATTGAATCTCACTCCCTGGGCAGTGCTTCCAGTATTGATGATGTCAGTGAGGATTATGTCTCCCAGGAAAACATGTAGGATAAACTTCCTGACTGGGCCCCAGTTAGAAGCAGAAGAGAAAAAGGAACTGAAGTGTATTATGAAATAAGTCACAAAGCTCAGGAAAATCTATCACAAACACAGAAGGATACTCAAGTCACTTGTCCTCCTGTCTTTTTGACCTCTTCCCCTTCTTTTAGTTGATGTATGTTTAATTCATTATATAATCAACACCCATAAATCCATAACTCAACCCAAGAAATAAAACAATAGCAAATAATAAACAGATTACCTAACAACAGGAAAGCAGAGAGACAGACAAAGAGAACTGATGCTTGCCAAATTTCTGGAGTTGGCTTTGGAGACCCCTTGCTATGCGAAAGTGGGCAACACTTTGGTGCCTGGATGTTGAAGAGAGTTGGGCAGGGGAGATACCGATGAGGGATGTAGGGAGGCTGGGGAGAGAGGATACTCCCAGGAGCTAGAGTAGCAGCGACTTACCAACTAGTATGGAATTAGTTCAGTCACTTAACAGCCTCTCTCCAGAAGTAAGCACTATTGTGAATTTTATATTATTCTATTATGCATATATATAAACACTCATACCCACACACACACACATTTTCCATGATTATTAAGCATTTTATCTTTCAGTAAATTTGTAAGGCACATTAAATGCATGAGTTTTTATGTAACAAGGAATACCTCTCAGTTTAATTTAAAAATCCAATAAATATGTTTCAGAGCTCTGTTAGATATGCCGGTAACTGGGAAATGGAATTTTAGGGGACATCATTCCCCCAAGTTCAGTGAAAATGAAACAAACAAGGAAAAAAATAGACCAGCTATATCTCTATCCATCTATCTATCATCTATACACATACACACTCAGGTTTCTTTTAGTTTGAGATCTTTCACTTTACTAATTTTGATCCATCATCAGTGTTTGATGACCTCTAGTCCTCCTCATATCCATGTATTGGATGGAGCATGACTAGATTAATGAACCAGCTCAGAAGATCAGCACCTAGTCCTCCCTATTTTGGTCCGGTCTTCTCAGTGGAAAGAGCTGTCTGGATACGAACACATTCATAATGTCATCCTAGGGAATTCAAACCCACCTTACAATATGATCATTATTCAATCAGCAATGATCTTTGTCACACAAAAATATATCAAATACTGGATTTATTTCTGTTAAAATTAGTTAAGAAAAGTAAATTTTCATAGTGTTTTTGTGAAACTGAGAATCAGAGTAGGCCTTTCTTAATAAGTTAGTCCTAGAGATCTGAAGTCAGATATTTGTGGGGAGAGCCTCTATAATTATTTTGAATTTTTGTTGTTGTTGTGAACCTTATGGTTCTTCAGTGTCCTTCTCTGTTAACATGGCCATCACCGAGAATTAGTTTCATGCCTGAACTACTGCATTCCAAGATGGCAAACACAGCTCCATGGTCAATCCTCGCTTCACTAATGGTAACTCTGATCACATAACAGATGTAAAGTTTAGAGAATAAATATCCTCCATCAGGACCAACATGCTTTATTTATGTCTATATATATATACATATATGTATACACATACACACACAAATATATATCTAAAAAGATAATCACAGGGCTTCCCTGGTGGCGCAGTGGTTGAGAGTCTGCCTGTCGATGCAGGGGACGCGGGTTCGTGCGCCGGTCCGGGAAGATCCCACATGCCGCAGAGCGGCTGGGCCCGTGGGCCATGGCCGCTGAGCCTGCGCGTCTGGAGCCTGTGCTCCGCAACGGGAGAGGCCACAACAGTGAGAGGCCCGCGTACCGAAAAAAGATAATCACAGAAACCATTTTCCATTTTCTGATCCAATATCAGCTAACTGCTGATTTTCCTTTGAAAACAACAGAAATAAGCATTTCAAATCAGTGTTATTATAAATATCCAAAATGTATGATCATTTTGAAGAAAATACTCTGACACTTCACATAACTTCATTTTAATTCTCAATAAGTCTATCTTCTGACTTTTATTTTGTAGTTAACATCCTGTATTCTGATATGTAGAGCTGAGAATATGGGCGATTACGTAGATATTGAAAAGTAGATAATATGAAAAAAGATAGTGGAGTAAATTTACATAAAACATGATAAAGTGAATATTTACCCAACAAATTACTACTAAAATTTAGCTTAAGGTACACTTAGATATAGGAATTCTTTAATTTGCCAAATACTTCTCTGGCAAGAACTCGGTTGTTTTTGATACTTTCTTTCTATAGGCCATTTTAAACATTTCTTGCTTTGTTTTCTCTCCACTAATTAGTCTTTACATATCCAATGATATTTCTCAGGATAACAAAGTGAGCTAATCTTTACATTTGAAATTTCAACAACCAGACTGAAAAAAGCTCAAGCAACTTTCCATTAAATATAACTTCAGGCCAAGAATTCAGACATAGGTAACTTATAGTTTACATGCTGTATCCTGCCAAATTGTGGATACAGATTTAGAGAATCTGTGATAGAGAAATCCTTAACTATTTAGCAATTCAATTTCAATTGTAATTTTGGGGGAGGGGGTTTGTATGTGATTTTTTCTAAATTAACTTTATGAGAAAATCGTACCTTCTTGACTTTCAGTATAAAGAATAAAGAATGAGTAAAGAATGTTAATGAGGTTTATACTAAAGCTTTGTTTTTGAGGATTTTTTTAAAAGAAATCTTGCATTATTCTTATTTAATCTTCCTTACTTTGATGATTAGCACAATTAAGTTAACCAAAAAGATCAAGTGTGTATGCATCCTAAATTCAGTCAATGCAGTTTTCTGCTGAATTTCACTCACTGCCTTAAATTGAGAAGAACTGAGGATGAGAAATGCCTGAGAAGCTCTGTTCCCTTCTCATGGCGGCCACTCTTAGAAGCCTGGCCATAGCAACAGTTTACCTGGCAAAGACGTCCCGAAAATGTTGTGAATTGCCAGACTCTCGTCCCCTCTTCTGGCGTTTTCTTGTGAATTGATTTATTTATTAGCACTAGGCATGCACGCTTTTTAAAATGAGGTATGTTAGTCATTTTGGGAGCAGATGTGTATGACCTCCTGACTCTAAACCCAACAAGTTACAAATGCTCTTCCACACCCACTCTGATAAAGTATTATTTTCTTAAGTCAGTGGCTGAGTTCTGCATCTACTGAGTCAGAAGAAAATGATGTATGTTTTCCCTTCTGGAAATTTCATTATGTAGCTTTTTTCTGCTTCTCCATACATTTCATTACATTTGTTGAAACTAGTTGGAACATTAAGTTTTAAATGTTTTATCAATTTATCAGGAAGAAATCATTTTAGAAAATATATATTTTATGGTTAAGGTGTCAGTAAGATTTTTATAGTGATTGAAGTGTTTTAAAGCTAATTGGGAAAAATTAAGAATTTTAAAACATTTACCTTTGGTAAAATATGAAGGAGTCATTGTTTAATTTTAAAGACAATAGCAAAAGTAGGTTTTACTTAAAACATAATGATGGTTTAAGTCAACTCCCAAGATCCCAAGGCTATTTATTTGCTTGGTTATATAACACACTGAAAGACTTTTCACTAGAAATTATTAATGTTTTATGGTCAGCTGAAAACATTAAAAAACAAATATGTCATACCATTTTTAACCTCTGTACTTACATTAATAGGAAAATTTGTAAACCAATTGAAATTGGCCTTTGTAGTTATTCTGCAAGTCAGGGTAATTCCAATATATATGCAATCATTCCCAGCTAATTGCCATAGATGGAAGTTCTTGCACTTAGAAATCAGAGATATTTTAAATATTAATACTCCTTACAGGATGCCTTATTAAAAACTTATGTCAATCATGTCAAAACTCCAGTGACTTTCCAATTGGAAGGGTCTCATTGGATCAGGGTAGCAGACCCACACCAAGTCTAAACATGTACAACTTCTTTCAATAAAAGTAATCCAGTAGTTAAGCTTGGGATACATAGAATCACAAAGTGTTAGAGCATTTCAGATTTTGTACAGTTATTGAGCTGATAAATGATTTGCAAAATATTTTAAAGCTTATATCCAATGAACATTTAAAATACTGAACATACATAAAAGTGGAAATAAACTCCAAAAGGTTTTAACTTTTTAAAAAAGTGGAGAGAAAGAGAGCAATTTTCTGAAGTTATTCTTTTATCTGGCAGCCTAGCTAAGAGAGAAGTGCTTTGGAACTGTCCAGGAAAATATATTTGAATTACATTCTGCAATTTTTCTATTAAAAATTGAATGATGAAATATCATTAGGTGACTTATGACATGTGGCACAAGAATGGTCTGGGGCAGAGAGCCTCACAAAACCCCATTATTGCTAAGATGAGGAGAACCTTGTATGATTATTGAAACAAAAGTGTGGGCATATTGGTGTGGAATTGTTTAGACTTCTTGATATCAATCAGATCTGGCTCGTGGCTCATGGCCTTAAAAATTGTTAGTTAAAAGCCTGTGGTGTACCCCTGCAACTGCAAGTGGTTCTGGAGTGTTCTCCAAGGCTCAGTGGTAGGATGGACCCAGCAACTCACAGCAACTTTGTTTTAAAGATGACAAATATTCTCTCGGGTAGGGGGAGTGCTATGGAAAGAAACTAGCAGCATGCATATTTTTGTTAGAAGCCAAGGTAATCTTTCAAGCAGGGAATTTGCTGCTCTCAGTGGCGGACTAGACTTATTTATTTATCATTGAGAATTTCCCTTTCTGTAGAGGATGACCATCTAGGGTCCTAAATAAGAGACAGACGTTAACACAGAGCACAGGAGTAAGCATAAATCTACCCATTCCTGTGAGATCTACTGGTTTTGCCTCTAATAAGATAACTTTTTTTCTCAGAGGCAGGGGGAAATGAATGGATGAGGGTAGGGAGAGAATAGATTTTTCTCCTTAAAACTTAGAAGCTATTTTCATAGAAAAAATTATAATACTTCAATCAACTACCATTTATTAAGCCAGGTGCTTTTTATTCTTCACCTATCTAAATGCTCACAAACTGTCATCAAAAGTTAGGTGTTAGTAAGTATTCTCATTTTACAGATGTGGACACAGATGCTCACTGAAGAAAAACAACTTGCCCAAGATCACATATATACTTGGATCACGGTAGGATTCAAAGCTGGGATGCCAGACTCCAAAGAGCAACACTTCCTCTGACCTGCACTGCTGTCCCTGCTTTCTTGAAGAATTTCCACAAACTCAAGATGTACTTAAAGTTTTCTTAGGTGTGACATGTATTTGGAGATCTCTCAGGCCTAATGCAACCAGTCTCTGTGTAGCATGTTGGGGAAATGGGATTTCTAAATTAATAAACATTTTGTTCAAAAGTTTGAAGTTTGATATATTTACAACTTGTCTGTTACTGTTTCCTGATCATTGTCCACCTCTGTACTGTAGCCTGTTTTTACTGCAGACTGAAAGGTTGATGGTGATCATAGAGAGAGCAAAACACACCAATCAAAACATAAGATATGTGCATGGAATTATACTTTATAGGTAACTGTAAATACATTGGCTACCCATATCAGTGGAGACAGGAAGGGGGTATACCTTGTGCCAATATTTCTCATAGGAACTGAGAATTATCTGAAACTTCAAGTGAAATGGTCTATTTTTTTTTTTTTTTTGCGGTACGTGGGCCTCTCACTGTCGTGGCCTCTCCCGTTGCGGAGCACAGGCTCCGGAAGCGCAGGCTCAGCGGCCATGACTCACGGGCCCAGCCGCTCCGTGGCATGTGGGACCTTCCTGGACCGGGGCACAAACCCATGTCCCCTGCATCGGCAGGTGGACTCTCAACCACTGCGCCACCAGGGAAGCCCGAAATGGTCTATTTTTATCAAGCCATTTTAGTTGGTGATCAGCACCATGACTGTCAAAAAGCATTATTACCTACTCTGTATTTTTAAATGTCCAGTTATTCTTTTTCTCTCCTGGACTTTCAGTATTAAATACACTAAAGTGCTGAAGTTTGACTGTATTGATTATAGCCTGCATTAATCTTTCAAAATAAGCATTAGATCTCAAAAGACCTCATTTGAATCAAGTATAAAGAACAAGCGTCTGCTCTTTGGCATTCGTGAAACAATATTTCATGCTTTCAGTATATGCACTTTAGAAAACTGTAAAGGCCAAACACTCCCTCTTTATCATTGTGATTAGACTTGTAAATGCTGTGACAATTAGCTCCTGAAATCCTTCAGGATTCATCCTTGAAAGAAGGAGCCAAGGACTTACATCATGGAGAGAGGGAGGTGAGGTTTATGTCTCAGGGTATTAAAACATGCATTATGTGTTAGTGGTTGGGAAGAGAAGGGCCTGGACCAACTTTCCTTTGGCTAGTGTGACCAAAGGAAACCCAGGACTCCTGGCTGGACAATATTCACATCAGGTACTATCAGGTACTACGTCTTTCACTGATGTCAATTCAGATGGAGGCATTTAAGGATTTGGGGAATGATTTCAAATCTTTCTTCAGCTTCAACATAAATGGATTCATAGATGGAGTAGAAAATGGAAAGGCAGAGAAAAAAAGAAAAAAACTTGTGTTTTGGAATTACTCAAAATTCTGATTCAGCTCCATGGCCACAGAACCCTTTTCTGCATGTGAATAAAAATGTGTTTTCTCTGGCAAGGTCCTACAGAAGGGTTCTTTTCATGCAGAGGAAATGACCCAGGTATGAATGTTTTTCTTATTTCTTTGCCATTAAAAAAAATCCAGTTTCGTGTTTTGGCATGTCTTTTAAATACACATAGCTTGCCATTAGTGACTTGTTAGCTGTTTCATCTTTATGCTATAAAATGTTACCATGAATGAGTCTCTCAAACAAGACAGTTAGCCTCTTGATCCTAGTTTGACATTTTAAAGTAAGATTACCGTGAAGATCAGCATTAATCTAATCAGTTCAAAGACCATAAAGCTATGACCCCAAGGAAAACAGTCACATTGGGTGAAACACCTATTCTATGATTTTCTTTCAGACACCCATATTAAAATGCTTCTGTTTTTCAAATTTTGTGATTATAAATCCTTCAATATTTCTCATCGTGAATAGAATTACTTCATTCCTCTTGGAGGTGAGTTTATTTAGGTCAGTTAATGGTGTCTGCATAGATGTGGTAGAAAATGGTCGGTCTTTTTGCATGGTGACCATGCTATCATGACTGTGTTTAGGCCAGCCCTCTCTGAAATATTAAGAAGGGAGTGAATTTGTCTTTGGTGCTTCTCATCTGCTAACTTTCATTCTTCTCCCCCTGCCTCTACCATCTACAAAAACACCTGGCTTATACCTTCCTAGTCTTTAGGATGATCAACTGAGGCTGTGTGAATGGTCGCTTAAACTACAATCAGTTTTTTCATTATATTGTGAGCATGGAAAGACTCCTTGTCCTTGGGTGAAATGTCTTAATTTCTGTCAAAATTGGAATTATTGACCTGATATCAAAGAAAGCAAAAACTAAGGGTATTCTTGATTGAGGAGCTCATCTTCTTCTCTAGCTCTCTGTTGGAACCTGAGAAAGAGACATTGTCTATAATGCTGTTATAAATTCGTTGAATGTTTCATCTCTGTGTTAATCGTAGCACAGAAGTGATGTCCTGAATTCAATTACCAGAATATAGTTTTACTGTCTGTGCAGCTGTTTTTTTTTTTTTTTTTTTGCGATACGCAGGCCTCTCACTGCTGTGGCCTCTCCCGTTGTGGAGCACAGGCTCCGGACGCGCAGGCCCAGTGGCCACGGCTCATGGGCCCAGCCACTCCACGGCATGTGGGATCCTCCCGGACCGGGGCACGAACCCGTGTCCCCTGCATCGGCAGGCGGACTCTCAACCACTGTGCCACCAGGGAAGCCCTGTGCAGCTGTTTTACAATAAGCAACTCTTTATAGTTAACTGTATCTTTAGACAATTATCTTTAACTAATACACTTTAGAGTGTTATTTGTTTAGCAATGTATCAGGAAGAAATAAGAGAATCTCTCTAGGAAACCTCTAGTAGTCTCCTATCTGTCTACATTCACCTGGCTATAAGCACCTCCTAAGGTTAATGACCATTCACTTCCACTTTCCATATCTTTTGGTAGTTAGTCTTACAAAGAAGTGGATTCCAGGAAATATTGCTCCAAAATGCAGAGGGAATGCGAGTGATTCCAGGCTAACAGGAGTCAGTCCATTAAGGTTTTAAATAAATTCAAAATGGATTAAAGACCTAAATATAAGACCAGATACTATAAAACTCTTAGAGGAAAACACAGGCAGAACACTCTTTGACACAAATCACAGCAGTATCTTTTCCAATCCGTCTCCTAGAGTAGTGGAAATAAAACCAAAAATAAACAAATGGGACCTAATTAAACTTAAAAAGCTTTTGCACAGCAAAGGAAGCCATAAACAAAAATCCAACTCACAGAATGGGAGAAAATATTTGCAAACGATGAGAGCACCAAGGGATTAATCTCCAAAATTTACAAATAACTTATGTGGCTCAATATCTAAGAAACAACCCAATAAAAAATGGGCAGAAGACCTAAATAGACATTTCTCCAAAGAAGACATACAGATGATCAAGAGGCACATGGAAAAGATGTTCAGCATCGCTAATTATTAGAGAAATGCAAATCAAAACTACAATGAGGTATCACCTCACGCCAGTTAGAATGGCCATCATCAAAAAATCTACAAACAATAAATGCTGGTGAGGGTGTTGAGAAAAGGGAACCCTCCTATGCTGTTGATGGGAATGTAAATTGGTACAGCCACTATGGAGAACAGTAAGGCGGTTCCTTAAAAAACTAAAAATAGAGCTACCATATGATATAGCAATCCCATTCCTGGGCATATATCTGGAGAAAAACATAGTTCAAAAAGATAACACGCACTCCAATGTTCAATGCAGTGCTGTTTACAATAGCCAAAACATGGAAGCAACCTAAATGTCCATCAACAGATGAATGGATAAAGCAGATGTGGTACATATATACAATGGAATATTACTCAGCCATAAAAAAGAATAATATAATGCCATTTGCAGCAACATGAATGGACCTGGAGATTATCATATTAAGTGTAGTAAGTCAGACAGAGAAAGACAGACAGTACCATATGATTCCACTTATATGCACAATCTTAAAAAATGATACGAATGAACTTATTTACAAAACAGAAACAGACTCACGGACTTAGAGAACGAACTTATGGTTACCAGGGGGGAAGGGTGTAGGGGAGGGATAGACTGGGAGTTTGGGATTGACATGTACACACAGCTGTATTTAAAATAGATAACCAACAAAGAACTATTGTATAGCACAGGGAACTCTGTTCAATACTCTGTAATAACCTAAATGGGAAAAATTTTTTTAAAGAATGGATATATGTATAACTGAATCACTTTGCTGTACACCTGAAACTAATACAATATTGTTAATCAACTATACTCCAATATAAAATAAACTTTTTAAAAATAAATACAAATTTTAAAAAAATGTCTGTGCTATCAGAAATCACCAGCAATCACTGCACACTATGGCAAACATCCAACAAGAATGATTCTATGCTCTAGCATATCCTAAACTATAGGGCAATCTGATCCCCGTTATGCTCTGCAGTTGTGGCAACACTCAGATACAATACACTGGGATCCTCACTCTCTTTTCGGCAGCCCCTCAAGTGTGGTGTTGGAGAGAATTCCTTGGTGAGAAGGAAAGGCTACCTTTTAAGTCCTTACAGCAGAGGCTCAGTAGGGAATATCAGATCAGCATTTTCACCTACATGTTTTATGTCTCGTATATTTCAGTTCACCCAGACATAAGCACAGAGGCCGGCACCTTGAAGGCACCTAATACATTTCATGAAATAAACAGACACATAAAAGAGTGCCCTTGACACTTCACTCTTACCATGCTATTTGTTTCTGCCCTTCCTAAATTTGCTACTTAGCATGTGCTCTTTTCTTCAAATATTTTTTTCTTCCAGAAATGGTTATCCTTTCTCCTACGTATCCCCAGGCAGCCTCGCCCTCCCTCTGTGTTTATTACTTTATTCTCTCCCTGTGCGAGCTCTGGTAGCTGCACTTTACTGCTCATTTCTGACTGTGCATTCCATTACCAAAGTCTGAGGAACTAGATTACAACTTACTTAATGATTAGGTCTGAAATGAATGAAATTAGGGGCCTGGTGAAAATCCAAAATATTGTCCATTAAGTTAGATGCACAAACACTTGCACAAGACCTTTATGTCATCGGGTTTGGCTGTTAAAAAGACTCCATTCTTCATCCTGAGTTTTGGAAAAGTTGTGAAGAACTGAGTCTACTAGCTGAATGGCCTTTTTGAAAATAGGGCAGCATTGCAAACATTTGACTACAAACTGTATTTTCTAACATCTATCTTTCCCCATTGCTATTAGTAAGCTTTCTAGTCTTTAAAGCATGGCCACGTAAGGGTTAAAAGACTCTCTTACCCAAAGCAGGGTAGGGGCCACCATCTGCACCTGCAATGAGGTGCCCATTTTAGTGGCAAGTCCTTCTCCAATGTGTGTTCTAGATCCCAATGCTATCATCATAGAATCTCTGGGGTTATTGTTGAAGAAAAAATGAGATCAGATTTTTTAAATGTCAAGCCCAGTGTGAAACAGAGATATTCAATTTGATAGCTCATTTTACCACAATCAGTCAGGCAATACACTACTTCTACAAACTTATTGTGGTCCAATGGAAAACATGGTATTGTATCTACATCCACCTACATTCTCATTGAGCAGATCGTATATTTCCTGAGAAATATTTCCAGTGCTTTCCATCCCTATTGTCACTTCTTCTTCCCAGAGTCTCATCACTGTCCTATGGACTCATTAATATTGCTCCCTTCTCCCAGGCTTCCTGACTTTAGTTCATTTTCCACAATGCTGGTAGAATTCGCTCCTAAAAATAAACCTTATTAGCATGCTTCCTTCCTTTAAATCTTTTGATTGGCTCCTCTTGCCTAGATAAACTGCTTTATTTATTGTAAGTCTCCTTCTAGGTTTTTATTTCCTAATATGCATTGTGAATCGCTAAGATGGGGACATACATCACAGTTCTACTAATGCATTCTCCACTAAAACTTTTTTGTTTTCAACAGAGCTTATTTGGGGAATTATTTACATAGGAACACACAGGGCCAGGCTGGCTGACAGTAGTTAAATCCAAACCTCTCAGTACAAATACTCAAAATCTGTTGGCAATCCCCCTCTCAAATCTCAGCTTCTTTCTGCTTCATACTCACTTTTTGCTCCAAACCTACTATTCTCAAATAACATTCTTTGTGGTTTTGTCCCCTCCTTTGCAGGTAATGTTACTGACCTCGAAGCACTCTCCCCAAATCTTCTACCACACTTATCCTTCTACTCAAACTGCTCAACTTGGGGACCTACTGATCCTTTAAGAAACAGCCAAAGTACTATTTTCTCTGAAGCTATTTCATTCTTCTATCTCCTGAGCCATGTGGGTACTCCGGGAGTTTAAAAGGAAGAATAAACTATGTTCATACTTCTCTTATTAACTTTTTCACATTGCTGTGTGAAACTCTGTCTCCCTCATTAAAATACATTCCATATGGGCAGGCACGGCCATGCTTCATTCTTTTTGTAGCTCCTTTTATAGTTCACTGCCTAATATATATAGAGATGGTGTATAATGAATATTTACTGAATTATTTGCTAAATGTGCCACAGATAGAAGATAGAACGGTATGTGTCACACATACACACATGCATGCACATGCACACATACAAACTGCTACCAAGTGATGTAGTTAGTTAATAATTTTTATCTTCAGGAAAGTGAGTATTTATTTACTACACAGGTCCATGAATCTTTGGAAATTCTGATTTCTCTGTTTCCAGTCATACATATCCTATAAACTATACTCCTTAGGAACCATAAACTCCCCAAAGTCACTGTAGAATATCCTGCTTAACAAGGATACGGCTGTTCTATTTTGTGCCGAAGTCAATGTGACAGCAACCCCAGTTGACATGTAGGGTTCTTCCTGAGCTCCCCAGAGGCAGCTCCTGTGCAAACGTGCAAGAGGAAGCTCCGATCACTTCTTTGAAAACCCACTTTGTCATTATTCGTTGATGATCCTCAGACCATTGCCCACTCATATCTCAGCCTGACACTCGATAACGATTTCAGCAGAAGAGCAGCTGTTTCATATTATCTGCCTCTCTGTGAACAGTGGCCAGGTACTGCCATTCCAATTGCTTTATGAATGTGTGAGAAACATGGCCGGTTGCCAAAGACAGCATCCACATGATTGTTTGAAACAACACCCCAGACATAAAAAGAAAGGAAAAAAAAATCCCTCACAGATTGCAATGTGTACAATTTTGGCTGTTCTGTACATCCTCTGCAGCTGTGCATTCATGATGCTATATTTAAGCAAAAATCTGTGTAAAAATTAGTAACTAGGAGATGGAAGTTTAGTGGCCATTTTAAGGGTTTGGCTGCAGTGGCTGCCAAAATCCTCTCCATCCAGAATAAGCTCTGCCTGTCTTATAATCAACTGGAGGTAGGATGTGACCCCTTGTTGGAATTTAATATTTTCATACATTGTAGGACTTTTCCCCAAAGTTAGCAAACCCTCATTATTTTTTTAATACATCTTTACTGGAGTATAATTGCTTCACAATGCTGTGTTAGTTTCTGTTGTACAACAAAGTGAATCAGCTATATGCATACATATATCCCCATATCCCCTCCCTCTTGCGTCTCCCTCCCACCCTCCCTATCCCACCCCTATAGGTGGTCACAAAGCACCAAGCTGATCTCCTTGTGCTATGCGGCTGCTTCTCACTAGCTATCTATCTTACATTTGGTAGTGTATATATGTCAATGCTACTCTCACTTCGTCCCAGCTAACCCTTCCCCCTCCCTGTGTCCTCAAGTCCATTCTCTATGTCTGTGACTTTATTCCTGCCCTGCCACTAGGTTCATCAGTACCATTTTTTTAGATTCCATATATATGCATTAGCATATGGTATTTATTTTTCTCTTTCTGACTTAACTTCACTCTGTATGACAGACTCTAGGTCCATCCACCTCACTACAAATAATTCAATTTCAGCACTCGGCGCGCAAAGCGGCCACGGACTGACGGCTCGGAGGCGCTCAGTGCAGTAGAGGATTAAAAAAGAATGAGAGGACTTCCGGGTAAGATGGCGGAAGAGTAAGACGCGGAGATCACCTTCCTCCCCACAGATACACCAGAAATACAGCTACACGTGCAACAACTCCTACAGAACAACTACTGAACGCTGGCAGAAGACCCCAGACCTCCCAAAAGGCAAGCAACTCCCCACATACCTGGGTAGGGCAAAGCAGAGAGATTCCCGCAGAGAGGAGCGGTGCCGAGCGGCACTCACCAGCCCGAGAGGCTTGTCTGCTCCCCCGCCAGGGCGGGCGGCGCTGGAGCTGAGGCTCGGGCTTCGGTCAGAGCGCAGGGAGAGGACTGGGACTGGCGGCGAGAACTCAGCCTGAAGGGGGCTAATGTGCCACAGCTAGCCGGGAGGGAGTCCGGGAAAACTCTGGAGCTGCCGAAGAGGCAGGAGACTTTTTCTTCCCTCTTGGTTTCCTGGTGCGCGAGGAGAGGGGATTAAGAGCGCCGCGTAAAGGAGCTCCAGAGACGGGCGCGAGTCGCGGCTGAAAGCGCGGAGCCCAGAGACGGGCGTGGGACGCTGGGGCTGCTGCTGCCGCCGCCAAGAAGCCTGTGTGCGAGCGCAGGACACTGTCCACACCGCCCTTCCGGGAGCCTGTGCAGCCTGCCACTGCCGGGGTCCCGGGATCCAGGGGCGGCTTCCCTGGGAGAACGCACGGCGCGCCCCGGGCTGGTGCAACATCACGCCGACCTCTGCCGCCGCAGGCACGCCCCGCACTCCGTGCCCCTCCCTCCCGCCCGGCCTGAGTGAGCCAGAGTCCCCGAAGAGGCTGCTCCTTTAACCCTGTCCTGTCTGAGCGAAGAACAGACGCCCTCCGGCGACCTACACGCAGAGGCGGGGCCAAATCCAAAGCTGAGACCCAGGAGCTGTGAGAACAAAGAAGAGAAAGGGAAACCTCTCCCAGCAGCCTCAGAAGCAGCGGATTAAAGCTCCACAATCAACTTGATGTACCCTGCATCTGTGGAATACATGAATAGACAACAAATCATCCCAAATTGAGGAGCCAGGAGTCAGTGCTGTGCCTCTGAGGTGGGAGAGCGAACTTCAGGACACTGGTCCACAAGAGACCTCCCAGCTCCACATAATATCAAACGGCGAAAATCTTCCAGAGATCTCCATCTCAACACCAGCACCCAGCTTCACTCAACGACCAGCAAGCTACAGTGCTGGACACCCTATGCCAAACAACTAGCAAGACAGGAACACAACACCACCCATTAGCAGAGAGGCTGCCTCAAATCATAAAAAGTCCGCAAACACCCCAAAACACACCACCAGACGTGGACCTGCCCACCAGAAAGACAAGATCCAGCCTCATCCACCAGAACACAGGCAGTAGTCCCCTCCACCAAGAAGCCTACACAACCCACTAAACCAACCTTAGCCACTGGGGACAGACACCAAAAACGACGGGAACTACGAACCTGCAGCCTGCAAAGAGGAGACCCCAAACACAGTAACATAAGCAAAATGAGAAGACAGAAAAACACACAGCAGGAGAAGGAGCAAGATAAAAACCCACCAGACCTAACAAATGAAGAGGTAATAGGCAGTCTACCTGAAAAAGAATTCAGAATAATGATGGTAAAGATGATCCAAAATCTTGGAAATAGAATAGACAAAATGCAAGAAACAGTTAACAAGGACCTAGAAGAACTAAAGACGAATCAAGCATCGATTAAAAACACAATAAATGAAATAAAAAATACTCTAGATGGGATCAATAGCAGAATAACTGAGGCAGAAGAACGGATAAGTGAGGTGGAAGATAAAATAGTGGAAATAACTGCTGCACAGCAAAATAAAGAAAAAAGAATGAAAAGAACAGAGGACAGTCTCAGAGACCTCTGGGACAACATTAAACGCACCAACATTCGAATTATAGGGGTTCCAGAAGAAGAAGAGAAAAAGAAAGGGACTGAGAAAATATTTGAAGAGATTATAGTTGAAAACTTCCCTAATATGGGAAAGGAAATAGTTAATCAAGTCCAGGAGGCACAGAGAGTCCCATACAGAATAAATCCAAGGAGAAATACACCAAGACACATATTAATCAAACTGTCAAAAATTAAACACAAAGAAATCATATTAAAAGCAGCAAGGCAAAAACAACAAATAACACACAAGGGAATCCCCATCAGGATAACAGCTGATCTCTCAGCAGAAACTCTACAAGCCAGAAGGGAGTGGCAGGACATACTTAAAGTGATGAAGGAGAAAAACCTGCAACCAAGATTACTCTACCCAGCAAGGATCTCATTCAGATTTGATGGAGAAATTAAAACCTTTACAGACAAGCAAAAGCTGAGAGAGTTCAGCACCACCAAACCAGCTTTACAACAAATGCTAAAGGAACTTCTCTAGGCAAGAAACACAACAGAAGGAAAAGAACTACAATAACGAACCCAAAACAATTAAGAAAATGGGAATAGGAACATACATATCAATAATTACCTTAAATGTAAATGGACTAAATGCTCCCACCAAAAGACACAGACTGGCTGAATGGATACAAAAACAAGACCCATATATATGCTGTCTACAAGAGACCCACTTCAGACCTAGAGATACATACAGACTGAAAGTAAGGGGATGGAAAAAGATATTCCATGCAAATGGAAACCAAAAGAAAGCTGGAGTAGCAATTCTCATATCAGACAAAATAGACTTTAAAATAAAGACTACTAGAAGAGACAAAGAAGGACACTACATAATGATCAAGGGATCAATCCAAGAAGAAGATATAACAATTGTAAATATTTATGCACCAAACATAGGAGCACCTCAATACATAAGGGAAATATTAACAGCCATAAAAGGAGAAATCGACAGTAACACAATCATAGTAGGGGACTTTAACACCCCACTTTCACCAATGGACAGGTCATCCAAAATGAAAATAAATAAGGAAACACAAGCTTTAAATGATACATTAAACAAGATGGACTTAATTGATATTTATAGGACATTCCATCCAAAAACAACAGAATACACATTTTTCTCAAGTGCTCATGGAACATTCTCCAGGATAGATCATATCTTGGGTCACAAATCAAGCCTTGGTAAATTTAAGAAAATTGAAATTGTATCAAGTATCTTTTCTGACCACAATGCTATGAGACTAGATATCAATTACAGGAAAAAAGCTGTAAAACATACAAACACATGGAGGCTAAACAATACACTACTTAATAACAAAGTGATCACTGAAGAAATCAAAGAGGAAATTAAAAAATACCTAGAAACAAATGACAATGGAGACACGACGACCCAAAACCTATGGGATGCAGCAAAAGCAGTTCTAAGAGGGAAGTTTATGGCAATACAATCACACCTTAAGAAACAGGAAATATCTCGAATAAACAACCTAACCTTGCACCTAAAGCAATTAGAGAAAGAAGAACAAAAACATCCCAAAGTTAGCAGAAGGAAAGAAATCATAAAAATCAGATCAGAAATAAATGAAAAAGAAATGAAGGAAACGATAGCAAAGATCAATAAAACTAAAAGCTGGTTCTTTGAGAAGATAAACAAAATTGATAAACCATTAGTCAGACTCATCAATAAGAAAAGGGAGAAGACTCAAATCAATAGAATTAGAAATGAAAAAGGAGAAGTAACAACTGACACTGCAGAAATACAAAAGATCATGAGAGATTACTACAAGCAGCTCTATGCCAATAAAATGGACAACCTGGAAGAAATGGACAAATTCTTAGAAATGCACAACCTGCCAAGACTGACTCAGGAAGAAATAGAAAATATGAATAGACCAATCACAAGCACTGAAATTGAAACTGTGATTAAAAATCTTCCAACAAACAAAAGCCCAGGACCAGATGGCTTCACAGGAGAATTCTATCAAGCATTTAGAGAAGAGCTAACACCTATCCTTCTCAAACTCTTCCAAAATATAGCAGAGGGAGGAACACTCCCAAACTCATTCTACGAGGCCACCATCACCTTGATACCAAAACCAGACAAGGATGTCACAAAGAAAGAAAACTACAGGCCAATATCACTGATGAACATAGATGCAAAAATCCTCAACAAAATACTAGCAAACAGAATCCAACAGCACATTAAAAGGATCATACACCATGATCAAGTGGGGTTTATTCCAGGAATGCAAGGATTCTTCAATATACGCAAATCAATCAATGTGATACACCATATTAACAAGTTGAAGGAGAAAAACCATATGATCATCTCAATAGATGCAGAGAAAGCTTTTGACAAAATTCAACACCCATTTATGATAAAAACCCTGCAGAAAGTAGGCATAGAGGGAACTTTCCTCAACATAATAAAGGCCATATATGACAAACCCACAGCCAGCATCGTCCTCAATGGTGAAAAACTGAAACCATTTCCACTAAGATCAGGAACAAGACAAGGTTGCCCACTCTCACCACTCTTATTCAACATAGTTTTGGAAGTTTTAGCCACAGCAATCAGAGAAGAAAAGGAAATAAAAGGAATCCAAATGGGAAAAGAAGAAGTAAAGCTGTCACTGTTTGCAGATGACATGATACTATACATAGAGAATCCTAAAGATGCTACCAGAAAACTACTAGAGCTAATCAATGAATTTGGTAAAGTTGCAGGATACAAAATTAATGCACAGAAATCTCTGCCATTCCTATATACTAATGATGAAAAATCTGAAAGTGAAATCAAGGAAACACTCCCATTTACCATTGCAACAAAAAGAATAAAATATCTAGGAATAAACCTACCTAAGGAGACAAAAGACCTGTATGCAGAAAATTATAAGACACTGATGAAAGAAATTAAAGATGATACAAATAGATGGAGAGATGTACCATGTTCTTGGATTGGAAGAATCAACATTGTGAAAATGACTCTACTACCCAAAGCAATCTACAGATTCAATGCAATACCTATCAAACTACCAATGGCATTTTTCACAGAACTAGAACAAAAAATTTCACAATTTGTATGGAAACACAAAAGACCCTGAATAGCCAAAGCAATCTTGAGAACGAAAAATGGAGCTGGAGGAATCAGGCTCCCTGACTTCAGACTATACTACAAAGCTACAGTAATCAAGACAGTATGGTACTGGCACAAAAACAGAAAGATAGATCAATGGAATAGGATAGAAAGCCCAGAGATAAACCCACGGACATATGGTCACCTTATCTTTGATAAAGGAGGCAGGAATGTACAGTGGAGAAAGGACAGTCTCTTCAATAAGTGGTGCTGGGAAAACTGGACAGGGACATGTAAAAGTATGAGATTAGATCACTCCCTAACACCATACACAAAAATTAGCTCAAAATGGATTAAAGACCTAAATGTAAGGCCAGACACTATCAAACTCCTAGAGGAAAACATAGGCAGAACACTCTATGACATAAATCACAGCAAGATCCTTTCTGACCCATCTCCTAGAGAAATGGAAATAAAGACAAAAATAAACACATGGGACCTAATGAAACTTCAAAGCTTTTGCACAGCAAAGGAAACCATAAACAAGACCAAAAGACAACCCTCAGAATGGGAGAAAATATTTGCAAATGAAGCAACTGACAAAGGATTAATCTCCAAAATTTATAAGCAGCTCATGCAGCTCAATAGCAAAAAAACAAACAACCCAATCCAAAAATGGGCAGAAGACCTAAATAGACATTTCTCCACAGAAGATATACAGACAGCCAACAAACACATGAAAGGATGCTCAACATCTTTACTCATTAGAGAAATGCAAATCAAAACTACAATGAGATATCATCTCACACCAGTCAGAATGGCCATCATCAAAAAATCTAGAAACAATAAATGCTGGAGAGGGTGTGGAAAAAAGGGAACACTCTTGCACTGCTGGTGGGAATGTGAATTGGTACAGCCACTATGGAGAACAGTATGGAGGTTCCTTAAAAAACTACAAATAGATCTACCATATGACCCAGCAATCCCACTACTGGGCATATACCCCGAGAAAAACATAATTCAAAAAGAGACATGTACCAAAATGTTCATAGCAGCCCTATTTACAATAGCCCGGAGATGGAAACAACCTAAGTGTCCATCATCGGATGAATGGATAAAGAAGATGTGGCACATATATACAATGGAATATTACTCAGCCATAAAAAGAAATGAAATTGAGCTATTTGTAATGAGGTGGATGGACCTAGAGTCTGTCATACAGAGTGAAGTAAGTCAGAAAGAGAAAGACAAATACTGTATGCTGACACATATATATGGAATTTAAGAAAAAAATGTCATCAAGAACATAGGGGTAAGACAGGAATAAAGACACAGACCTACTAGAGCATGGACTTGAGGATATGGGGAGGGGGAAGGGTAAGCTGTGACAAAGTGAAAGAGCGGCATGGACATATATACACTACCAAATGTAAGGTAGAGAGCTAGTGGGAAGCAGCCGCATAGCACAGGGAGATCAGCTCGGTTCTTTGTGACCGCCTGGAGGGGTGGGATAGGGAGGGTGGGAGGGAGACGCAAAAGGGAGGGGATATGGGAACATATGTATATGTATAACTGATTAAATTTGTAAAATAAAAAAAATTAAAAAAATAATAATAATAATTCAATTTCGTTTCTTTTTATGGCTGAGTAATATTCCATTGCATACATGTGCCACCTCTTCTTTATCCATTCATCTGTTGATGGACATTTAGGTTGCTTCCATGTCCTGGCTATTGTAAATAGAGCTGCAATGAACATTGTGGTACATGTCTCTTTTTGAATTATGGTTTTCTCAGGGTATATGCCCAGTAGTGGGATTGCTGGGTCATATGATAGTTCTGTTTTTAGTTTTCTTATGAAAAGGATTACTGTCACTTTGCGTTGATTCTTTTAGAATCACAAGTGTCATAAAGTTGGGACTTTGAACAGTCGTGAAAAGAGAAACTTTCAAAAAGGCGTATGTGTCAACTTAGTACTTCTTATGCCCCTCCTTTTTCACTCAGAGGAAATTCATAGTAAAATTGTAATTAATGGGGAGAAGGTTGCTCAGTTGAAATGTGTAAGACCAATTGCTTATCTGTAGGATGCAAATCCAAGTTTAAGAGGCACCACGAAATTCTCTTTGTCTGCCAGCAGAGATACTTCAGACAATCTCTGCCTAATGAAGAAGGAAAATAAAATATCCCATGAATTCATCTATTGATGAAGAAAGGAATATGAATCATAGTGACTACCAGAAGGGAAAAAATTCTTTGGGTTTTTATAAGAGGCTTTGTTTTTAAATGTATGTAAAAGCTAGCACCTTTGAATAAGTTTTCTACTTAGAACTCAGTGAAGTCTCCAGAAAATGAGAAGTAAAATCACCTTAACTAATCTCACAATGCTTGGCCTTTTCAAGGAAATTACTATAGTGTACCAACAGAGTTCAGCTGATCCATTAACATCTTCTCTGAAAAGCACTATCATCTTTTTCCAGAAACCTGTGAAGCTTAGATTTGTCTAAATCTTATTTACCAATTACACACTTCAAATATTTGTATAGTCCTGAAAATAGAGATGGTCATTACATTTGATGTCTTTTTCATATATGTTGACTATTAGCGAATTTTAAAAATTTCATCCAATTCATTTCTCAAAACTCACCTCCAATGTGGAAAAACTTCTTGCCACCAATTTGCTCATGTCTATTTTTCCTCAAATTCTAAGTTAGAATCTTAAAGAGTTACTCTTTCCAAGAAATTTCTCATCACCACTTTGATTCATAATTATTTCGTTTGTAAGAAGTTAATCTGTGCTAGAGTTATGCTTCTTTAAATGTTGTTCTTCATTTTTATGTTCCTTTTTTAAAATACACTTTTTATATTAGAATAGTTTTAGATTTGCAGAAAAGTTGAAGAAAGTAGAGTTCTCAAATACTACCCTCCTGTTTTCCCCTACAGTTAGCATCTTACATAAGTACAGTGCATTGATCAAAATTAATGAGCTAATATATATTATTATTAGTATTATTAACTAAATTCCATACTTCATTCATATTTTCTTCCTTTTACCTAATGTCCTTTATCCGGGATACCAGATAGCACTTGGTCATCCTGTCTCCTTAACCTCCTCTACACTGTAACAATTTCTCAGATTTGCCTTGTTTTCAAGGACCTTGTCAATTTTGAGAAGTACTAACTACATATTTTTCGAAATATCCCTCAACTGGGTATTATCTGATGTTTTTCTCATGATTAGACTGGGGTTATGGGTTTTGGGGAGAAGGGCCACAGAGATAAAGGGCCATTCCCATCACATCATGACAAAGGTACAGGCCATCAATGTGATTTTTTACTGTTGATGCTGATATTGATCACCTGGCTAAGGTAGTGTTTGTCAGGTGACTCCACTGTAAAGTTACTCTCCTCCTCCCGCTTTCCATACTGTACTCTTGAGGAGGAAATCACTAGGTACAGCCCACACTCAAGGAATAGGAAGTTATGCTCTATCTCCTTCAGGGTGTACTATCTACATAATTATTTGAAATTCATCTATGCTAAAGATTTGTCTGTTCTCCTCATTAATTTATGAAAATATTCTGCATAATACTGTAGTGGTGGATACCTGACACTATGAATTTGTGCTGTAAAGTTTTATGTATTTTCACAAAGAGGGAATCCTAATGTGTGCAATTAAAAAAAATCATTTAGGAGGCCAGAGGATACTAGGATGGAATAAATACTGTGATATCAAAACACTATACATATATACTGGAATTAAGCAATTAAGTAAGTGGATAGCTGATGGTGGGGGCGAGGTTTCTCACTGTTGGGAGCAGGAGGTTACAAACAAACAAGGGAAGAAGGCTAGAACTTCTGAATCAGAGTTGGAAACAGTATG
This sequence comes from Mesoplodon densirostris, assembly GCF_025265405.1. Taxonomy (NCBI): domain Eukaryota; kingdom Metazoa; phylum Chordata; class Mammalia; order Artiodactyla; family Ziphiidae; genus Mesoplodon; species Mesoplodon densirostris. Next base: position 98,619,742 of record NC_082663.1, on the reverse strand, counting down.
AACTTGTGTTTAGCTTAATACAGATACATATAGAAATATGTATAGATATGTCAGTATACATGGGTTAGTATACACACAGATATTTCTTGCTTTGTCTGCTGAGAAGGGCTATGGCAATGACACCTGTCACAGCTACTACCCAGATCTTGGTTTTAATACCACTCTACAATAAAAGAACCAGGGCTCCTAGAAGAAAGGGATGATTTTAACACTGGGGCAGGAGATGAACCTGACATGAACCTGGGGCACCTTATAATGCCAGACAGTAAGGAAGCGCTCAAAACAAAATCACAGAAAGGAGAGTGTGTCAAAGTTGGGGTGATCACACAGGACCCTACTGAAAGAGCTCCCAATGGCTAAAGCTGAAAAATACAGGCAAAATGATAATATGATTATGAGTTTCTTTGTTAAACGCAATTTGATTAACACGTCATTCTGAAAAAAACACATTGTTTCTTTCTACATTTAGGATAAGGGTTATAAGCCAATATTCTGGAATCAGACTGACCAAGTTTAAATTATGGCTTCAGTTCTTATATATTACCCTGGTCAAGTTGCTTAAGCTATCTGTATTTCAATTTTCTTATCAAAATATTGTATAATGAGAAAATATATGAAATGCTAGTCTATAGTGCTGGGCACATGGTAAGCACTCAGTAAATATGAGCTATCATTAAAAATTTGTCTGCAGTACACACTCAGTAAAATTAGCTCTTTTCATTGCCTAAATGACAAGTTATTCCTTCGTAATTTTAGGAGCAATATTTTCAAAGTGTACAGAGTTTATTGTAGGGATGCCAAATTAATTTGCTAAAATTCATTTATACCTATAAAATGCCATATTTCAATATTTACAATTCCCACTAATAGATTTCTAGATAAGTTCTGAAATAGTTGCCATGACTTGCTTTGATTTTTACAATGATTAAATTGCATATTTGGTTTTAATATAGTTGCTTATTCTCGATGTAGCAATGTAGCTTTGGGCTATGATTACCTAATGTCACAATTGTCCAGTTCTGTTATTTCTGTGAAAATTTCAGTTAGAATGTTTGTTTGATGTCCGGTAGATAAAATCATTGAAAACTGACTGAAAAGTAAAGCTACAGACCAGAAATCAGTTGTGTTAAACTTGGATGAACCCAGACTTTGTCAGACATTCTAAAATAGCCAATAATGTCACTAAGTGAGAGGACCAAGGAGTGGCTGGTGGAAGAAATCATCGTGGGCTGCGGCACTGGCCCCATTACGGTACAAAGTAACCTCCCAAGCTCGAGACCTGTCCTACCATTGCTTAATATGAAGAACAATATTTTTTTCAAAAACTTATAGGAAGTGTTAAACAAATTTTATTGAAATAATACCCCCTTTTATTCCATTCAAAACCAGATTGCCATCCCTAAATCCCTACTGTAAAGAACTTCTAGAAACATCCCTGCCTCTATACACAAGGTTTGACTACAACAGTCATAAACTCATTACTGTGAACAAAGATATTTATCTGTTTAATCCAAATGTTGAGTCAATATCAAGTTGCTTTGAATACTACAGCAGTCAGCCCCCAACTGAGTTCTTCCTCTTTCCTTTTCTAGGGAAAAACTCCTGCCTTTAAATTCATTTGAGGTTGTATTTTGGCTTTGTGTGTGCCTTCTTGGAGCTGGAGAACAGAAAAATTACCATTCGATGCCCTTAGCTCTGACAGGATCCCCAGAACTGGGGAAGCCATCTGATGGTCTGCTGATATATGAATAGCCCAGAGTGAAACCAAATCCTCACTGTGGATGAAGAAGTGTCACACAGGGGCAGTGTGGATTATAACCACCTTTCAATGATAATTAGAAAATCTACTGTTTCTGTCACTGACTCCTCCGAGGAACTTAGTGATGCCTTAGGCTCTAAGCTGGCTTTAATTCAGGTGATCTGAATAAAATGTTGCATTCTTGACTTACTGCATAAAACTATCCATTGATCAATCCATTTACCATTTAGTAAACTGGACTTGCCCCTTACCAACCTGAAAGCTCAATGAGGTTGATAACCCCATGTGTCCTAAAATTTAACACAATGCCTACTATATGCTAGATGTTTAATAAGTGTATGTTGAAATTACATAATTTCTTCAGTCATAGCTTGTGCTAAAGATTCAAAGTTGAACTCCTCTTTGCTCTGTTTTCGTGTTACACTCCTTTGGGGGGAAATAGAGGAAAATGAAACAGATAGTAAAGGTGTGTTATCTTCACCAGGACTATGATAAAGTATTAATCAATTCCTTATCTTGTGATGATTTCAAAATACAAGCAAGGGGGAAGAAATGAGGAGTAATGAGATGTAGTCTGCACAAAGAAGTGTTTTTCTAGACAAATGGGAGGACAGGGACAAGCAGTACTTTCAATCAACTCAGCGATGACATGTGATTCCAAGCTGGGTAGGATAGCATCACTGGATCTGTTTCAGGGGGCCTTGCCTCTTTTAATTAGTGTTCTATGTTCTATGTTAGTTTTAATTAGCGTTCTTAGTGTTCTATTATAGTGTTCATCCTTTCTGTAAAGGATGATCTTGCTGCTGTAATGGTTGATCAGGTAAGAAATCTGATACATTCACTTTCACAGCAGAGTTCTTATCATATACATTTCCTGGGGAATAGTGAACTATACATACAAGATCTGACCCTGTATTTTACAGAGAGTGGGAAGTTTTCTGACACTCACAGACCTGTAATTTTACTTATAAACATTTTCAAGTATCATCTCACACAGGGACCATTGCTTGAGCTTCCTGAATGGCTTCTTAACATCACTGTGAAAATTCATCTTCTGAAAACACAGCTTTTATAAAGGTGGGTCCTGCTTTAAACACACACACGCACGCACACACACACATTTAGTCATCCTCTACTGCCTACAGAACAAAGCTAATCTGCTTTGTCTGGTACTCAAAGCTTAACATAGACTTGGAATCAGACAGATCTTAGTTCAAATTCTGGCCTGCATTTACTAGATGGTCTGAAGTAAGTGCAGTCACCTCTCCTAGACTCCCCATTTGTAAAATGAAAATAGTGATTCCCATCTCAGAGGTTTACTAAGAAGTTTACTAAGGTAATAATTTACAAAAGTTTATCCAGATATGTCCAGGCCATGGTTCAGTACCTGGCACACAATAAACTATAACCATTTCTGTTTTTCTTTTTACAATTGATATTATTATTCTGCAGGCTCACTCAAACACTCTTACTTTTTCTATCATTTTCACTGTTACCCTATATGAATACATTATTTAGTTTTTCTACCTATTTATTGTCCAGTTGATATTCTTGACCCTTTATTTCATTCATATTATTACCTCCTAATCATAGATAAGTGTGACTATTTCTGCATAAGCTAAGACGTGATGGGTAATATTTGGTAACATTAATCAAATTTAAATATGCTTGGACCAAATAAAAGAGGTTATTGACCCAAGAAATCAATCTAGGCAAGATCAGGTAGAGCAGATCTGAGAGAGAACTGAAACCAGGGACTGGAAGGTCCTCTGAGTGCTCTCTGTATCTTATCTGTGAGTCGGCTTCATCCAAGCCACCTTTTCCACACCTCCACAACAGGGGCAGCCACAGGCAGCTCCAAGGTTTTCATCTTCTCACCTTTGCCACATGAGGGAAATGGGATTCTATTGTTAGCTTATTCAAAATATCATGGAGAAAAGCTGCAATTGGCTCACATGTGCCCCGTGCCAAATGAAGGGCCATTTCAACAAGATGGACCACAATGAATGTCTCGACATGATTCAGGTGCCCTGACTCCGTGTGGCTGGGAGAAGAGAGGTTATCTAAGAAGATGGCAGTTTTCTCAGGAACTCCATATTACAGTTTGGTGAATGAGTGAGCAAATTAAACAAAATAAAGAGTATGCTCTTTCAGATAAGGCTTGGGAACTTGGAGAAAAAAGCAAAACAGTGAATATCTGGCTTCCCTGGTGGTTGAGAATCTGCTTGCTAATGCAGGGGACACGGGTTCGAGCCCTGGTCTGGGAGGATCCCATATGCCGCGGAGCAACTAGGCCCCTGAGCCACAACTACTGAGCCTGCGCGTCTGGAGCCTGTGCTCCTCAACAAGAGAGGCCGCGATAGTGAGAGGCCTGTGCACCGCGATGAAGAGTGGCCCCCGCTTGCCACAACTAGAGAAAGCCCTTGCACAGAAACGAAGACCCAACACAGCAAAAATAAATTAATTAATTAAGAAACTCCTACCCCCAACATCTAAAAAAAAAAAAAAAAAAACAGTGAATATCTATGAGCCAGTTGTAAACTTAACCACAACTTAACCACAACTATCAATCACAGCAGATTTGCAGACCTCTACTTTGGTAGATTACATAGATAATCCAAGAGAGTCTTATTTGAGTAATAAGCTTATGGCATTCTCATTGTGGAATTAAACCAAGTATTTGGCCTTTAGGGTATTTTTTAATACCATAGAGTTTAAGCTTAGGTTCTAGGTTATGTTGCTTAATTCCTATTTTAACCACAAGAAATATCTGGGAATGGTAAGATTACCTACAGCATCTACTGCCTACACACTGGATTATATTTATGAACATGCTTTACATTTTTAGGCATTTAGTCATCAAGGTATATTTTTTCAATCTATTATATAAATCATGACTGCTTTTATCTACTCTTAATACAAATCATCTCATTATCTCTTGCCTTTTATTTTAGATCAATTACCTAATATAAATAGTTAAACACTATGGTTTTCTCAGAGACCCTCAAATAACTGATGGTTATCTAATATGCATTGTATCACAGCCTCCAACAAGAACAAAAGCTTACCAGTTAAAGTCAACTGAGGGATATTTCTCTTTGAATTGCCCTCTCTACCACAGTTATCTTTTCTCACTGAGATCTAACCTTGCTTCTCAGACAAGAATAGAGCTTTCATCCCAGATCTATGACTTAACATATGATCTAAGCTCTTCTGGACTACTTTGGGGACAAAATACTGAAAGTATAAGATTTTCAAAAAACATTTTTCATGCAAAATTAACATTAATTAGTACCATGCAAAAGTAAGTGAAGTAAAGAAAAGGACACATCCATTAACTATCAGTCTAAGAATGACCAACATTATTTAATTTAAAAGTTCCTTCATATTTTTTATGAATGTAGTTTTGATTGTTTTTGACATAATCACATTTCACATCTAACTCTGTGTTCTTCTGAATATGTATCAATACTATAATCTGAAGCATTTACATGTTAATGTACAGCCTTCTTAATGATTTTAAAGAGAACAACACAATTCATTGATGTTATTCACAATTTTCATAATATTATAATTTCTGTTTGTACATTTAAAAAAATTTAAGATATTTCAAACTTTTTACTATTAAATTAATATTTATAAACATTCTCATGCATTTAAAATTTTTTCCCTTATTTTAGATTTATAAAGTGAAATTCTGAGTAAGAAGGTACAAAGCTTCTTTTAAGAACTTTTATCCAAAAACATGTTTTTAAGAAGTAAAGTAATCCACTTTCCTCTCAGCTTTAACTTTCTATTTTCTTTATAATCAGTTGAGGTGACTCCATGTAACTTGAAAGTTTATGTCTTTCGAAAGATTCCCAGGGGACCATTTAAAAAAATTTAAAGGTCTTAGAGCCATTTTAAAGACACAGTATTGTAGGTAAGATGTGTTATCACACTCTGGGTTCTTCCTACAAGTCTGTCACCTTATTATTTCTAGTTCATTGACAGCTCTTCAAAAACTGTATTCTCTGAAGTAGTAGCCAATATCCTGCTTTGCCTGCTTTCAAAGATACCAGTGAACTAAGAAATCCAGGAAGTTCCCTTAATTAAGCAGAAAGACTTCCTCACAATTTTAGGAGAAGAATTGTACTGGTGAGACCTTATTCTATCAAAATATTTCCATCTAGAACTTCCATGCTGTCCTTAATTTCTCCCAAATTATTTAAATCAGGTTTACTGAGGTATCATTTACTTATAATAAAATTCATATTTTTTATTATATAGTTCAATGAGATTTGACAAATAGTTAGTCATGTTTCTGCACCACAAGTAAGATTTAGAATATTTCCATCACCCCAAAAAGTTTCCTTATAACCCTTTGTAGACAATTCCCCCTCGTCTCACTCAGCCCCTGGTAGCCAGTGATCCAACTGTATACTGACAGTATAGTATTGTGTTTTCCAGAATGTCATATGAATGGAATCATGTAGGCTTTTGTATCTAGTTTCTTTAACTCAGCATAATGCTTTTGAGATTCAAATATTTTGCTGCATGTATCAATAGTTTGCTCCTTTTTATTGCTGAGGATCATTCCACTATATGCATATAACACAATTTGTGTATCCATTTACCAGTTAATTGACATTTTGGTTGTTTCTAGTTTGTGGATGTTGTGAATAAAGCTGTCATAAATATTCAGGTATTTGTCTGTGGGTGGGAATACTTTTTGATTTCTCTTAGGTATGCCTAGGTGTGAGAATGCAGAATCTTGTGGAAAGTGTTGTTTAAATTTATAAAAAATCATAAAAATTCTCTGCCATTATCTCTTTAAACATTTATTCTGCTTATTTTCTCCCTCTTGTTCCTTTAGGGCTCCAATTATTCTTGCGTTAGATTGTTTGATATTGTCTCTAAGTCAATAAGTCAATCAGGTCAATAATTAAACTGAGTTTGTGGGGTTTTTTTGTTGTTGTTGCTATATTTAACTTCACTGCATCACACTTCAGCAGTGCCCTGATGTCACCTTATTTAATTTGGTTCCTGGAGTGGAGTGTCCTATGACCTCTACTCTCTGATGGTCTCAGAGAAAAGTTATGATTTTGTACATTATCTGGATTTTTCTCTTTGTTAAAATGGAAACAACAACACGGAAGCGGAATGCCTCCTCAAATGCTTTTGTTGACACATCAATGCAGCTAAAATATAGCTCTGGGCCTATAGGTCAGAACAATAAGATAGTACAGGGAAAAGTTAAGTTCATTCATTTTATTTTCTACTTTTCCAGTTCCCATTTCATTTCAGACACATTTCTTTTTTGTAACGTCAAATTAAGAATATTCCAAGTTAAAATATTTTTTTAAGGAGGAAAGGGAAAATGGCAATGTTTGGGAAGATATTTAAAAATTCCCCTTGGAAACCATGTGACATTATTTTCCCAGTCAGATCAAATGACTTTTTGATGTGTTAATTATGGAAACTTTCCTTATGCCCCATCCAGCCTGGGATGTTGATAAATGATCATAGAGAAAGTATGTCAAAACATATGAGGAGAGACTTCTCATTGTCTTATATATTTCCCTGCCAAAGTGGAAAGAAAAATAGCACTGCTCTAACTCATTCTCTCATCAATCCCCAATTCTATACAAGCCAGAGAATCTCCCTCCACAAACCTTTCGCATATGTTTGAAATCCTGTTTCCCTATTGATAAATTCACAGTGGGAAGCAATTAAACAAGGGGAGGATATATACATGCTCTTTCACGAGCGGTTTTCTTCTAAAATCCAGCCTTTAGCCATAAAAGTCTAGAAATTCCTTTTATTACCTCACTCAGAGTCAACTAGACCCAAATACTTTTTTTTTTTTTTTTTTTTTTTTTTTTTTTTGTGGTACGCGGGCCTCTCACTGTTGTGGCCTCTCCCGTTGCGGAGTACAGGCTCTGGACGCGCAGGCTCAGCGGCCAGGGCTCACGGACCCAGCTGCTCCGCGGCATGTGGGATCTTCCCGGACCGGGGCACGAACCCGTGTCCCCTGCATCGGCAGGCGGACTCTCAACCACTGCGCCACCAGGGAAGCCCGACCCAAATACTTTTGATAAATCCTTACTAATAACTGAAATGCCAATTTATTTATTTATTTAAAATAAAATCATGACTAAAAAACCCTTAGCTTTATGCTTGGTATATGGATATTCTCAATAAATATTGACTTTTTTTCTGTCATTATGATAATTGTTGTCATTACTCTTATAACAAAAGATGGACTGAAGCCAAGACATTGATTAGTTTTTGATGAGGCAATGCAGTGAACTGGCCGTCCACCAAAGCTCACGCTTCCTCTTCTATAACAGAGTTACTGCTGGGAGGTGAATGTCCAGTCAGTAATTGTATTTCCAAGACTCCCTTGTATCTATGTGTGATCACATACCTAATTTTCATCATTATGAGGAGAAAGTTAAGCTTATATTTTATATGTCTTTTTCACTTTTTCTATTTTTTATTGGATTTTACATTGACCTATGATGAATTAGAAATCTTAAAAAATAGTTCTTTAATATAGATGGCTTGACTAGCACTTCAATAAAATATTGCTATTATCCCTTGCAGAAATTGCATCTCTTTCTGTAGTACTATCAGGCACTTACTTCTAGCTAAATAACCTATACAAGGATGCTCTCAATGAGACCTGACAGCCTCATCCTCTTCCACTCAAACGATGAATTGTTTTAAACAACTTAGCTTAACATGAGTACTCTCTTGCAGGGAATATTTTTGGCTATCAATAGAAAGTTATTTCCAAATTTCTCATAGGTTTTGAATGCTTACCTTCCTTATTCACAAGTGCTACTTCTACTGCTTAATAGTCCATTGATTCTTGTTAATTATAATCAAAATATCCTTCCTTTTGACCTTTGCCTGAATTGCCTTTCACCTGGCTCCTGTCTACCTTACTTGAATATATTCTCATAGGCCCTCTTCCACTTCCTCTGAAACTCCTGGGCCATTTACTAATTGTAAAATAAATGAAGTGGCCCCCATGGCTTTGGATGTCCAGCCGTGGATGTTCTGCAAGGCTTGTATACCACATATATGTCTTTTCCCCCAGAGATTCTTGCTTTAGCTCACTTTTCATATCTAGAGTGAACATTTAAAAAATTAACTAACTTTATATCTTTGCAGTGTGGTTGATATAGTCAACTACATAGCAGCTATTTCAGCAATTTGACTTTTCCTTTAACAACATGAGGAATGCTCATTCAAACACTAGGTTCTATAGAAAATGCAATATTTGAGTAAGAGAAGGTCTCTTTTCTCAAGGTGATTTTAATGCCAATTACCATAATATAAGGTAGAGTGACAAGGGTGCTTCTAATATCCAATTATTCAACATGTTGCATCATAATTACCTTTACATTTACTTTTGCCTTCTGCACTCCATGCTCTTATGTTCCTCAAAGGCAATGAAGTATTACCTGTTTCTCTCTCTTTTAAGAAATAGATACATTTTATCTATAGTTCCTTCAATTGGTACAAAACACGCATTCAATAAATGCTTTTTTTTTTTTTTTTTTAAGTTTTTGAACTTCTCTTTTGGGAGACAAGAATCTTTACCTGAGTATAGTGATAGAATCTAGATAGCTATCTCCTCTGCCATCTAAGGGCTGATAACTGCAGCCTAGCACAAGTGTCATGGTTTGTGGAGCCAGAGGGCACTCACTTCAAATCCTTGCTACACTCTTTAGTCTTGAATGAACTTAAGCATACCACTCAGCCTGTTTCAGCCTCAGTTTCTTCATTTGCTAAATATACCACTCAGGATTTTACTGTAGAGATTAAAGTATGTGGCAATGACTAGGCCAAGAATACAAAAGGACTACTTTTCATCTGGCTCAATTCCAATTGTTTTATTCATGCTGAGATTTAGCAAAGCAATGTGATTTGTCCTGAAATACTTTGTAAGTTAATGTAGCAAAGCTGGTCAGAAAATACTTATATCCTCAGTTCCAGTTCTGTGATGGCTTCATTTCTTTCTCTAAGGATTATTTATCCCTAAGACAATTCTCTTAAGGGTTAGGTGCCCAAAATAAAGTTAAAAGATGAAGTTAACTAATTTATAAGAAACACATCTGATGTTAAAAATAAAAAGCCAAAGACCTACAAAAAAAATCACAATACTTGGCTTTATAGGAACTCTCTCCTAATCTAAAATGTCTTTTAAGTACTCGTAGGAAGAAGGTAGCTCATGGTTTATGGAGTGGACCAGCGGAGAACATTGAAGAGTCTTCCTCAGAACCATTGGCAGGGAGAAAAAATTATATTAAGTATCTGTAAATTCAAGGTACTCACAGGGCCCTGAAAAAAGTGTATCTATAACATGGAAAACATTCTGAAAATTTTCAACTCAAGGTGTCATTCCTTCTGCCAACTTCCCATTTCCATATCTTGCTAACCCAGCCTCTTGTCTCAGCATTATCCCATGGCTAAACAGTGTTCCTTTCATCTTCTCTTTTCATTCAAATCCACTTGCTTGTGAGGGATCTGGGAAGTAGTCAAGAGAACTAAAACAATGAGTGTTTCCTCTAGACCTGGCATGGGCTACTGAAGAGAGACATTTTGAATTTAACACTCTTAGTTTGGAATGTATTAGAATCAAAGCAGATGTAGTATTGTTATACCTTGATAATCTCTGCATAATTTAGAAGGATGTGAAGTGTGCTTTTTATGAAAATGACGATGCCAAATGCTTACAGATGCTAAGATAGCAGTATTGGAGAAATTGGAAGCAATGTTATTGTCAAATCAAAAAATGTAAAAATGTGTGTGTATGTGTGTGTGTGTTTTCATTTTTCAGCAGCAGGAAATGATGCCACAAGGGGAAGTCTGCTCTGTGAGGTGAAAGAAGAAAAATAATCATATTGATTTGAAGTTATGTCGATGAAAGAAAACTAGTGGAAAGAAAAATATATAAAAGGTCAATGAAACTCACAAAAGGAGGCACTGGTCATAATTTTAACGGGTAAAACCTGTTATCCTCTGTAGCCAGCTCAGTGGTCCTTTCCAATTTCCCTGCACATTATGTTTCTCTGGCTGTCACCCTTTGCCTTAATATTTCTAGTCTCCACTCACCTGCCTTTTCCTTCTCTCTGGGCAGAGATACCAGCACATTTGCAAGTTTTCCTGTTACTACAAACAGGCTTCTTCCTTTAGAAAGGGCATAATCTCACTGACATGTGGAATCTTAAAAAATCAAATTCATAAAACAGAGAGTAGAATGGTGGTTGCCAGGGACAAGAGGGTGGGGAAAATGGAGAGATGTTGGTCAAAGGGCACAAAGGTTTATTTATGGAGGATGAATGAGTTCTAGAGATCTAAGGTATGGTGGCATGGTGACTATAGTTAATAATACTCTATCTGATACCTGACATTTACTAAGAGAGTAGCTCTCAAGTATTCTTACTACACACAAAAAAATATGGTAACAATGTGAGGTGACAGATATATTAATTAACTTGATTATGGTAATAATTTCACAATGTGTATATATATAAATATTACATTGTACACCTTAAATACTTACAATTTTTGTTTGTAAATTATACCTCAATAAAGCTAGAGGAGAAAAAAAAAAGAAAGAGCTATTTTCCCAATGCATCTAGACAGGCCCATCTCAGAGCTGGTCTAATTTTACTTTGGGTGAAGATACCTACTCTGAGGCTTCAGCCTCAATGATTTCCCTCCCTGAGGTAATCCTATAGTGCTAACAAAGTCACTTTCCTTTTCATGTTCCTATATTTTCATTGGCCCTTCCATTAAGTGGAAAGCACCCAGAGCATCTTGATGATGTTATTTCATTAATGTCTAACATCACCTAAACCTGGGTTTATGATATATTCTATAATAAATGATGGCTTGCATGCAGTTTTTTATACAAATTAATATGTTAAGTGGCCAGATAGATATAAAAATAGATAACTTCCTGCTGTCAGGGGTTTACAGTTTCTTTTTTAGGGGTTTACAATTTTATCCTGGGGAAGTGGCAAATATATGTCACTTCTCACATTGTGTGCATTTATTTTTGTGTGCTCATCTGATGGACAAAGGAGAAGACTTGAGACACAGGCATGCCTGGGAGAAGTTGGGAAATGTTTTATAGACATATCCTCTAAGATTGGTCTCATTATTACAAGAAGAGCCATTATTTAATTTATTAGACACTTTATATATGCCAAGCACACACTTAAGTATGTTCTATTCTCATTGTGGAACAGATAGCACTGCGTCCTCTAGCATTAGAAAGATGAATGATCCTACAGCTGGTGGGAAGCTGAATCCCACTGGCTATGGCTCCTTGAGACCTCTCCTCTGTTGAAAAGTGAGGAAGAGTTTACCAGGTAGAAAAGAGAGAGATCTCTGGGAGCTCTGATCAAGGAGGCATCATTCATGTTCTGGAAAAATCAGCAGGTAGCTGGAGAATATACAGGATCATAAATAAAGTGAATTTACATTGGGTTTGAATGGTGAATGCATTCTGGCCTGGTAGCCATTGTTGTTAGCGTCCTCAGTATTTTTCTCTTTCATCTCCCTATTAGAAACTTAAACAATTTGTATGGGAACACAAGAGACCTCGAATAACCAAAGCAATCTTGAGAAAAAAACAGAGCTGGAGGAATTAGGCTCCCTGACTTCAGATTATATTACAAAGCTACAGTCATCAAAACAGTATGGTACAGGAACAGCAACAGAAATATAGATCAACGGAACAGGATAGAAAGCCCAGAGACAAACCCAAGCACCTATGGTCAATTAATCTACAACAAAGGAGGCAAGAATATGCAAGAAAAGACAGTCTCTTCAATAAGTGGTGCTGGGAAAACTGGACAGCTACATGTAAAAGAATAAAACATTCTCTAACACCACACACAAAAGTAAATCAAAATGGATTTAAGACCTAAATGTAAGACCGGATACTATAGAACTCTTAGAGGAAAACACAGGCAGAATACTCTTTGATATAAATCGCAGAAATATCTTTTGGATCCACCTCCTAGAGTAATGAAAATAAAACCAAAAATAAACAAATGAGACGTAATTAAACTCAAAAGCTTCTGTACAGCAATGGAAACCATAAACAAAAAGAAAAGATAACCCACAGAATGGGAAAAAAAATATTTGCAAATGATGCAACCAACAAGGGATTAATCTCCAAAATTTACAAACAGCTCATGCAGCTCAATATAAAAAACAAACAACCCAATCAAAAAAAAATGGGCAGAAGATCTGAATAGACATTTCTCCAAAGAAGACATACAGATGGCCAAAAAGCACATGAAAAGATGCTTAACATCACTAATTATTAGAGAAATGCGAATCAAAACTACAATGAGGTGTCACCTCACACTGGTCAGAATGGTCATCATCAAAAAATCCACAAACAATAAATGCTGGAGAGGGTGTGGAGAAAAGGGAACCCTCCTACACTATTGATGGGAATGTTAATTGGTACAGCTACTTTGGAGAACAGTATGAAGGTTCTTTAAAAAGCTAAAAATAGGGCCTCCCTGGTGGCGCAAGTGGTTGAGAGTCCACCTGCCGATGCAGGGGATACGGGTTCGTGCCCCGGTCTGGGAGGATCCCATATGCCGCGGAGCGGCTGGGCCCGTGAGCCATGGCCGCTGAGCCTGCGCGTCCGGAGCCTGCGCGTCCGGAGCCTGTGCTCCGCAACGGGGGAGGCCACAACAGTGAGAGGCCCGCATACCGCAAAAAAAAAAAAAAAAAAAAAGCTAAAAATAGAGCTACCATATGATCCAGCAATCCCACTCCTGGGCATATATCCAGAGAAACCCATAATTCTAAAAGATACATACACCTCAATATTCATTGCAGCACTATTTCCAATAGCCAAGACATGGAAGAAAACTAAATGTCCATTGACAGATGTATGGATAAAGAAGATGTGGTACAAATATACAATGGAATATTACTCAGCCATTAAAAAGAATGAAATGATGCCATTTGCAGCAACATGGATGGACCCAGAGATTAGCATACTAAGTGAAGTAAGTCAGCCAAAGACAAATATCATATGATATCACTTATATGTGGAATCTAAAAAAGTGATACAAATCAACTTATTTACAAAACAGAAACAGACTTAGGAAACAAACTTATGGTTACCAAAGGGGATAAAGTAGGAGTTTGGGATTAACGTATACACACTACTATACATAAAATAGATAATCAATAAGGTCCTACTGTATAGCACAGGGAACTCTACTCAATATTCTGTAATAACCTAAATGGGAAAAAACATTAAAAATAGATATATGTATTTGTATAACTGAATCATTTTGCTATACACCTGAAACTAACACAACATTGTACATCAACTATATTCTAATATAAAATAAAAATTTAAAAAAATTTTTTAATCTAAAAAAAATAAATTTCCCAGCTATGATGTTTAACTAAGAAAATCCCACATGTATAGCTAGGGGAGTGAACCCAACTGGACTCTACTAATAAACATATCCCAATTCCCCAGTCATAGTGGCTATATGACATAACTCAAGCTAATCAGGTCAATAAGACTCAGTTTGGGGACTTATGTAATGAGGTATGGGGAAAATAACAGTTTCTATTTTTAGTGACTATGAATGAGGATACATGTAGTCCCTGCAATGATGATTGCAATTTGTGGATTATGAGGGTAAAAGCCTGCCTGAGACAGGTATCAATAGTGAGGCAGCAGCCCTAAAAATGTGGAGAGAAACTGGACATTGATTTTGTCATTTAGATCCTTGATCAAATCTCAGCTCAAGTTTTCATCTGTTTGAGTCACTGCATTCCTTTCATTGTTTAAAGTTTGAGCTGAGTTCTCTTGCAACTAGAATTTATCAATAAATACTTCATAAGACACACTGTAGCTGCAGCTTCCCAGAAATAGAAGTGGAAATGCTGATTTTCAGTATAAAGAAATGTGACAAAAATACATGCTGAAAAGCAAAGAACAGAAGCTCTTTTTTTTGTTGTTGTTGTTGGCAAGTGAAGAAACTAATATTTATTGAATAACTACTGAACGCCAGGCACTCGGTCAGTTATTGCCATGTACATTACCTTACGTAACACTTCCAACTGTATGAAATAACCGTACTATACCTATTTTATGGTTGAGGTTCTGAGAGCTTAGGCAAGTCGACAAAGGTCACAGAGCTAAAAGGTGATGGAGCCACGAGTAAAACTAATGTTTTTCTGATTAGGAAGCACATGTGCGCATTGCAACATAATAAAAATCCTCAGTATGAAACTGTCAACTAGAGTAGCATGGAGTATAACTAGCCCAGGGTAAAACCATAAGGCATAAGAATGTCATTATTTTGTAGGAGACTCAAACCGCTTTCTCTCTCTGAATATCTTAGAAAATCCATCCCAAATGATAAGTTAGATGAAGGGATACTGACTATAGAAATAGCCAGAGATCACTGACAAAAGAGACAAGTAACCCTGGGGATCTGAAGATGAGTGGCTTTGTCACTGAACTAAAATTCAGTTGCATATGGGCACCCTTTTGATTTCCAGGATCATTTTTTGAGATTATCATCTGGCCCCATTGAAGCATTTTCCCCAGATGATTCAGGCATATGTCTGACTCCTTTGACAAGATTTAGGAGAAAATTGATATTTCAATGAAAATAAGACCTTCTTCTTAAGAAATGAATGTCTGGGAACTTAAAGCATCAAAATTTATAATTTTTAAGACTTAAAGTCATGAGTCCCCTAAATCTAGCTAGGATTAATACTAAGTAAAATTGTCAAAGTAATCTGCTAAACACACTCATATTGATATATTATTATTCATAAGGCCCAGCTATTTTTTTTACTCTTTCCGAAGGATATTGGGGGTTTTTTGTTTTATTTTGTTAAGGCGCAAAGGCATTACCCAGGGATCTCAAAAAAACTTCCCACAGAGCCTAGAAGGAAATATAAATGAGTTGGAACAGATGAGGTGGAGAGGCTACCTAGAGAAAAGCCAGTCTGAAGGGAAGATTCAGCTGAATGGGACCACTTGGGACCCAAGTCTGTTATTTCAAGAGCTTCTGATCTTTCAAGAGAATCCAGAAACCTATAGTTTTAGATAAGCACTCCTAATATTTAGATGCTGTCAACTTATCCGTTAATTTGTAGACTCGTCTGATGACCAGCTTTCTGCCTCTAACTTAATCCCCAATATGGGACATTAACAAAGGTATTTTCTTTTTTTTTTTATCATCAGCCAACAGTCTTGTATTTTCTGCCCCATAATAAATATGGTCATGCTGCAAGTCTTTTTCATATCATAGCCAAGGGAGGAGAATAAAAAAAGGAAAAGCCACCTTTCCAGATTGTCAGAAAAGCCACAAGCTGTAAAGCGAGCTTTGAGGCCCAAAGGTCCTGGGCACCTACGGTGACAGGCAGTACAGCCATAATTGCAACAGTGCCTACAATGTAAAGTTAGGTGTAAAGAAGGATCTTAAGTTTGACATGCAGTGATTGGTGTCACACTTCAAAGCAGATTTTTGAAGCTGAATAGAAAAAATATTTTTAATATGATACAACAAACACTTTCAAAGCACAGACTGCTGATCTCATCTGTCAAGGCTTGTTTTTACCTATTACCAGCTACTTTTAACGTGTCAAGGAAGATTACCCTATTGATCATGGAAATAGAAGCTATTTCATGAAATTTTCTTGGCCCTGATCACTATCAAATAATTACAGGAAATTACTTCCCATTGGTGTTTGAAAGGCTTCTTTCGGGGTCTATTTGCCCATTTAAACTAGTTTTGTGTATCACTGGATTCTTGGGAGGTAATGGATGTGTTTTAATTACATTCGAATTGCCAGGCTTTGTGTCTAAGGTGCACATTTTTGCACTGAAAGGAAAAGCAATCAGCAATTTTTAATAAGGAAAATCTTTAGCTCTGACTTTGCTGTCACCACATATCTTACCAAAATGGTTTGGGGATGGTGTGGTTGACACTTAAAACATGTAGTGTGACAAGCAGAGGGTAAATATATTTCTGTATTTCTTCATAGAAATGGGTTTTTTGATGGAAGAAATTTTGTGAAGTGAGAATGATGAGATTAAATTTTAATTGCAATCATGACAGTTGGCATGTACTTTTACATCTCAGCAGAATCCAGAAAAGATGCCATGCACCCTAGATCTCCTTCAAATAAAGTAAAGCTCTATAAGAAAGTATGAGTTAAGAGCCCGTTGTAAGCCTATAAGAATTAGAGCCCTGGGCTTCCCTGGTGGCACAGTGGTTAAGAGTCCGCCTGCTGATGCAGGGGACACGGGTTCGTGCCCCAGTCCAGGAAGATCCCACATGCCGCGGAGCGGCTGGGCCCGTGAGCCATGGCTGCTGAGCCTGCGCGTTCGGAGCTTGTGCTCTGCAATGGGAGAGGCCACAACAGTGAGAGGCCCACGTACCGCAAAAAAAAAAAGAATTAGAGCCCTGGAAGATATAAATGTTCTTACATGTTAATAGATAGGCCAGTGCTCTTACCATGGGCCCCCTGGCCTTGCAAAAAGTGGATGGAATGTCTTGAATAATCAAGAGAGTTCTTCCAGGAAAAAATGCATGAAGGAAAGCTCAAGGGCCCCAGGTTTCTCTGGTTGGTGAGAAAGGAAACATCTTCCTACTTGTCAAAGAGATGGTAGATGGTAGATGGTAGAAATATTCCTGTGTGGCTACCAGGTGTAAATATGTGAATACTGTTTAAGCATACAATAGATATTTATAGAACTGCAAGGGAAAAATTAGACCAGAATAGGTCTGTATACCCTGGGACATAATATAAATCACAGTCTTTGCACAATCTTTCTATACAGTTACAACAATAATTTCATCTTTTTGCTCTAACCTGCCTACCTTTAAGGAAGAAATGATATATTATGGAGAAAAATATTTGCTACAGCCAGTGGACTGGATTTAGGACCCCCCATTCTGACAAGGGAAAAAAATGGGACAGGTTCCAGCTTTAAGAGCAACATGGAATAGTGTGCCTTGGAGATTATCTGGACATTCAAGGAAATATCCTGGCCCAACAGGCACTGTGTCCATTGATGATAATGCTGAATTCTAATCTCCATTGTTAGTGCAATAAAACTGGTAAACATTCTTGCCCTACCAGGACTGGCTCAGGAGCTTGGTGAAGACTGAGTCACAGTGGGGTGGGGTTTTGAGAACTTCTGCTATGAAAGCTGAGGAAAGCGGATCCCAACAGATTCATGGAGATATTTATAGATTTAGAATCATGGAATAGGAAGAAATCTCTATGAAGCATCCATTCTGTCTTTTGCCACCAAGTAAATTTCTCTGCCAGCCAGGACCAAGGAAGTGTTTTACGTAAACACAGATAGAATATAACATGTCTTTACACCCCCTCCCCCAAGTGTAAGGAGAAGAAAAAAAAAGTAGATTTTTCTTCTTTTCTAACATAAGCACTTAACTCTGTACATTTCCTATAAGTGCTTCTTTAAGTGTATCTCGCACATTTTGATATGATGTGCTTTAATTATCATTAAGTTTTAAATGTTTTCTAAATTCCCTTGGTTTTTTTTCTTTGATCCATGAGTTATTTAGAAGTGTGATGCTCAATATTCAAATATTGGTGGCTTTTCATCATAGCTTATTATTATTGATTTCTGATTCAGTTCTCTTGCTATCAGAGATTGTATTCTGTAGGTATTCAGTCATTTGTATTTTATCATTTACTTTACAGCCCTTTTTCGATGAATAGTCCATGTCTACCTGAAAAGACTTTATCCTGCTGTTGTTGCACGAACTAATGTGGAAATGCAATTAGATAATGTCAAGGTGGATTTTAGAGTTTTTTGCAAGCCTTCTATATCTTTATTAATCCTTTTGTCTGGTTTTCTTCCAAATACTGATCCAAAGTGTTCAGATCTCCAACTTTTGTCTTTTTTGTGGATTTGTTTTGTTTTTTTTCCCTTTAGTTCTTCCAATTTCTGTTTCATACATTTTGAAACTCTGCTATTAGGTACATGTGCAGTTGTGACCTTTAAGTCTTCCTTTAGGATTGAACTTTTTTCGTAATTACTTTTTATCATTATCTCTTGTAATATTCGTCTTGAAATCTATTTTGTCTGATAATAATATAAGCAATATGGCTTTGTCGTGTTGTTTGCAAGACATGTTTTAAACTGTAATTTTACTTCAAGCTATCTGTGTCTTCATATCAAAATCCATCTTTTGGCATTAATATATTTCACATCTTGTTTTCATATCCAATGTTTACTCTATTGGAATTTGATAAAATTATTGATACTAATTGATTTAGGCATTTTGCTATTTTCTATCCATGTCACCTGTTTGTTGTTCCTATGTTCTTTCTGTCCTGCCTTCTTAGATTATTAGAATATTTTATTAGAATTCCAATTTTAACTCATTTAGTGACATTCTAGTTATTTCCTTGCTTTTTTGCATGTGCATGGCTGTTCTATGCATCCTTGATCTATCTCAGTCTGTGTGGACGTTGTTCTGTGTCACATAACATGCAACAATATATTTCCATTAAACTACTCTACCTCACACATCGTGCTACTGTTGTCATATACACCACATTCATATACACTGTAAACTCTACTGTACCGTGTTACAAGCTTTGATTTTAAAAGTTATTTAGTTTTTAAAGAAAGTAAGAGAAGAAAATTCTATCCTCTTTTACTTTCACCAATATATCATTTCTAGTGCTTTTCATTTCTTCTCAGTTTGCATCTGGTAGAATTATTTTTCGGCTCCACCACTTTAGCATTTCTCGTAGGTCTGCAAACAACAGATTATCTCAGTTTTCATCTATCGAAAATGTCTTTAGTTTGTTTTTCTTATTGAAGGATATTTTTGATGAATAGAGAATTCTGGGCTGATTCTCTTTTTTTGGCACATTAAGACTACAATTATATTGTCTTTTTGCCTCCCAAGTTTCTGATGAGAATTCTTACTGTTTTTTTCCCTGCATGAAATTTGATTTCTTTCTTTATCACCAGTTTTTAGTTATTGGAGCATGGAGTATGGTCTGCCTGGCTATGTCTTTTTTTGCATTTTATCCTGCTTGGAATAAGTAACTTCTGTATCTATAAGGTAATGTTTACAATAAATTTAGGCTATGGAGTTTTTAAATTAATAACTTTATGTTTTTCACCAAATTTGTGATATTTTCAGCAATTGTTTCTTTACATATTTTTTCCTGCCTCATTCTCCTCTCTATTTAAAACTTAAAGTACACACATGCGTGACCACTTTATATTGTTTCATGGATCAATCGTTTTTCTTTTTCTTTTCAAATTGAATAATTTTATATACCTTCAACTTCACTTACATTTTTTTTTGCCATTTCCAATCTGACTTGATGTGAATATGGTGTATTTTTCTTACAGTATTGACCTTTTAAGTTTTAAAATTTCTATTTGGTTGGGTTTTTTAAAATATTATTTAAATTTCCCTACTAAGTTTCATTCTTTATTTATTATAAACATGTATCCCTTTGAGCCCTTGAACATATGTACAATGACTGCTTTAAAGTTTTTATCTGATAATTCAGATGTTTATGTCACCTCAGTTTAGTTATAATTGATTGTTTTTTTCTCTTGACTATGGTTCAAGAGAAATGTGATAATAGGTCACATTTTTTATGTTTCTTTTTATGTCTAATTACTTTTTATTTTATACTACACATTTTGGAAGATACATTATAGAGATTCTGGATTTTTCCTACCTCTCTCTGAATATTATTCAGTTTTATTCTAGAGGTAGGTATTTAAGAGTCAACTCTCATTCCACTTCTACCTCTCTAATAGAAAGTTACTCTCTGATTACTCTCTAGTGCCAGTAAGTAGTTGTGTTTATTTTAAAATATGTTTCCAGTGTTTATAATTGTTATCTGTGAGAGGGTATGTTACTGTTTGTTCTGCAGTTTCTGGAAGGGAAACCTCTTGTTTTCATTTCAAATCACCATCATCTTTCACCTAAGAGTATGCCTTTTATTTAGTATCTCTGCCTCTTGGCCTGTTTCCTACCTAGCATATAAAAATGATCTTTTCAAAACATATACCATATTGCTGTCATTCACTTGCTCAAAAGTCTCTAGTGGCTTTTCATCACAGAATAAAATCTACATGTCTTACTACAGACAACATAATCTGGCCATGCTTACCTATCTGAGTTCATCTCTTAGTATCTCCCCATTCCTCCTGCCCCAGTCATCATGTCACACTTCAGCCTTTTTGTTCCCTGAACATGCCCAGTTTGACAAGCTTAGTTCCTATATGGGATATTTACACTGGCTGTTAATTCTATCCAGACTACACCCCTCCATACAGATTATCACATACATGGCTTATTCTTGACTTTCTGATCTCAGATTAGAAGTTACTTGCTCAGAAGACAACTTCCTAACCACCCAGTCATAAGTAGCCTGAACCAGAGCAATTAATTTCAAATCACTGTTTTTATTCTTTATATTAGCAATCACAAACTGAAATTATCTAATTTATGTATTTAACACATTTATTGTGTTTTATTGACACTGAAGATAAACTCTAAAAGAGCAGGGAAGCTCTTTTCTCTTCCCTTATATACCTAGTTCTTAGTATAATGCCTGGTGCAGAGTTGGCACTCAATACACCCTTGGTGAATAAAGGAATAAGTGTATAAATTGCAAGCAATTGTTGGCAATAGACGGAGGCGTGAGATGAATAAAAGTCTTCCACAAGAGCATAGTCCTACCTCCTATATGCTATATTCACTTTTAAGGTGTGGATGCTTAATCACACTAATAATATGTCCAATCATTAAACATAGTCAACCCCACATCAGCCCCACTGTATAGACAGGCATTGGAATGCATTTGACTAAGACATGTGCTTCATGGTAGGCAGGTTTAGTGCCTTCCCCAGTAGTTTCCCTCTTCACAGTAATTGACCTGTCAGCACTTTGCCTGCATACCTGCATTGTAGACAAGCGACAGTTTAGCAAGAAGTTGACTACAATACTCTAAACTGCAGGATTCCTGCTTTACTGTGTCAGAAAACAAAAGATTTTAACTCAGAGAAGCAAGGACATGCAGAGGTTGAATATCCATAACAAATGAACACAATTTTTAAAAGCAGGCAGAGAAAAATGATTAGGTAGTGCCAAGCTGGACATTCAAAATCCCAATGCAATGTACCTTCTCCTGTCTGGGTCTTCATCAGCTTGTAAAATTACATCTTGAACAGACGTGCGCTTTCTTTCAACAATTCACATATTTCTTTTGTTCATGTGCCCAGGAGACCATTTGGTACAAACTGTCCATCTGCCTTTGTTTTCCCAGATTTTAACACCATTCACCTTGGATCCCTTCTGATTATATTTTTGCCAGGGTGAAGATTATTTATAAGCCCACTGTTTATGTGAACTGTTCTTCAGTGGGTCTCTATGCTCTCTGTCTAACAAGAGGAATATTTTGCCTGCATTCAGATCAAGAGCTGAGTTTTCCTATTGCAAACAGACATTTGCAGGGACATGGAAAATTATGTGGCAAGAGATAGCCAGTGGGAATTTATAAATGACATCTATGCCACTGAAAGCTGACTTGGTCTGAAATGTATGCCAATCAACTTGGCAGACTGGAGAGGCATGACTACTATTAAGAATCAGGTCAATATCTATGCATTGATTGTTTACTATATGATTGGAAAGGGGGTACAAATGGAATATGAGTCATCTCTTTATTACCCACAATATTAGCAAAAAACAAGAAGTTTGGAATACCTCCTTCTGTAAGGAAGGCTATTGTCTCCTTATGGAGATAAAAGACATGTACCTATGGAAGAATGAATAAAGGGGAAACAGTACTTGATTAAATATTACTGTGTGAACTCTGGACAGTATATGGAAACTATGAATGGGTATCTCCTCATCTTTACTTGGGCTATTTTGCTATCTGACCTTAATTTATCCAGCATGCTTACAGGCATTTGCAATGCAGAGAACTGGAGATCTTTTTAATAAGGATAAGTATGAAGATGAATAGCTTTGGAGCCATACTGCTCAGGTTGGCATTCTGGCTCCACTACATGTTAGCTGTATAACTTTATATATGTTCCCTACTTAAGAGAACATTGCATCATCTTTAAAATGAGGATAATAACACTTCATAATAATAATTTATAAGTACTTATACCATTAGGTTGGGAGGTAAATGGATTTAATAAGTATAAAGCACTTAGGTAAAAGATACCCAATAACGTCATAGTTGTTGTTAGCTATTCTTATTATTACTATTACAACTTTCCAGGTATGTCATCTCCCATCAGAATTAGGCTTTGCATCACTATCCATCGTTGGAGACAAAGTCACAAAGGCAAGGAGTGATTCAACAACTTGCCCAAGGTCACACAGCTAGGAAGTGGCCGAGCCAGAATTCAAACCCAAGACAATCTGACATGGAAAATGTCTATAAAGTAACTCTTCTGTTACAATAACAAATGCATCAAATTTATTTAATCCTGTGATGTTTTGACAGTCATGGTTCCTGACAGTGGCCTGACTCCTTTGTTGAGAAGGAAACAGAATTCCAATGAATTCAGTTCTCTGCTTTTACTTCTGAAGGTGAAGAGTACTAAATATCACAGCTAGAATTCTTCTCTGATTTTAAAGCCCATGTTATTTTTCTTTTCTCTTCTTTTCTTTTCTTTACTTCTATTCTATTCTATTCTGTATTTTGCCAACAGATAAGCTACTCTTTATTTCCAGATCAACTACAATCATGTGGCTCCCAAATTTCCTTGAGTATGAATTTTTTCTTCTGCATAGTCTATAGATAATGTAGAGAGTGGTAAACAGTTCTCTATATCTAACTAGGGAATTGCAAATGACCTATGTAACAAATAGAAGAAGGAAAAACATCTCTCTCCTCCCAGGTGCCTTTCCAGACAGGTAAGCACAGCTATGGCTCTAGACCCATAATTATAGCTTCTATTTTAAAATCACTATGAATAGTCATATTTGCTGTATAAACAAACACACATATGCCACGACTCTTACCAGAAATGCATATGGTTTTTATTTTTAATGGTTATATTTTTTCACAGCTTTCTCAATAGTCACTCCATTAGTATAATGGAAAATTAAGACACCTTTTAATCTTTCTTTTTCTCTGACTATGTACTGGTCATTATAGTCATCTCTCTTGCTTATTATTATTCTGACATATATTACACTTAATAGGGGAACATTTCTTCTCCATAAGTTGTACAAACCTTTCAAAAATTTAAATATATTTGCAGTAAGCCTGATATTTGTGTTGAATTGTTCTTTTGAAGGCTGGGAAGAATTCACTGGTAGACAACTATGTAAGCTGAAACTGTAAGCTGTTCTTCTCTTAGTATCTGATGTCACTGTACAGTAATTAAAATTAGGATGGTCCACTGGTCTATGCAGCAAGTGCCCCAATTCATTACAAGATTTTTTTTACAACCCTTTTAGGACAGGTTGCACAACAAAACACTAGTGTTCAAGCCTCAGAGTTTTCTCACAGGACCCATGTATACACAAAGATGAACTGTCTTGCTAGTGAACAAAGATTGTATTCATATAAAGATTGAAAGTACCTCTATCTGCCTGTTTACTAATATCCTCTCTTGAACCTCAATACTGCTCAAGACAGTTAAACAGAAAGTGCCCGTCATGGTAACAGACAGACAGCTATCAAACAGACAGCTATCATTTTCTGAATGTCAAACAGCTCTGAAAATGCATTTGTCCCTTTTTCTTAACAAAACATAAAAAAAAAACCTACTGTACTTTGAAGGGATATCAAGATGGTAGAGTATAAGTATGTAGAACTCACCTCCCCACACAAACACATCAAAAATGCATTTACATGTGGAGCAATTCTTATTGAAAACTCACTGAAGACTGGCAGAAAGACTCTTGCAGAGCCAAGGCTGTAATAAAGATGCACACAGAATCAGGTAGGAAGAAAGAGAAGCAATCAGGTCAGGACCTGTGCCCCTGGGAGGGGACTCAGAAGAGGTGGCTTACAAGGGTGAAGAGCCTCCCTGGGGAGTGAGTGGTTTGAGCCATATATTGTGTCCCAGCCCTGGGGTCTGAACCAGGAAGATGAGTCCCCTTGGCTGGTAGGAGGGCTGGTGGAACAGGAGGGATGTGGGCGGTCTGGACTCTGCTCCTGAGGAACGTGCACACACTTGCTTACTCCTGAAACAGGGTGGAGAGGATGACTGAAACTGCGTGGGACAGTGGCCAGTTTCCTGCAACTGCCCCAGCACATGCCTGAGGCAAGCACTTGCTATGGCTCTGCTTGCCCCACAAAGCAGCTTTACACTGGAGTAAGGGCTGCAGTTACTGAGGGGAGAACTCATTTGCAAGGGACAAAGATGGCTCAGACCCAGAGAGAGCAGCATCTTAGCAGGGGCAGCCATTACTGGTTCTCATGGAGGAAGCACATCAGAAGCAGTCTGGGAATCTGACCACAGGTGGTGCTACCACAGTCAATGCCCAAACCCATGCTGAGGGCCTGAACCAGCCCTCTTGCTCCAGCACCTTTTCCCTCTGGAGCAAAGTTGCTGGTACTGGAAGGAAGGAGGAGAGGTCACACTTAAAGTGAATGGAGCCAGCTTGGACCTGACCATCAGGACTTCCAGCAACTTTGAACCTGTCCCCACACCCCCATAGGGTAGTTCTGTCCACTGAGCAAAGGAGAAGCCCCAGCTAAAACCTGTCTCTGGCCCTAGCCCTCCATCTTCAGCCCCACCTCTTACCAAGGTGCTAGCTGCCAGCACACTCTGGGGAAAGACGTGACTGACTCAGGCACACATCAGATCCAGCTCTCCCACCAAAGCCACTGGGCACACAGAGACTATATAGGGATGCATCCACCAAGGAGACCCCTTCAAAACCTCAAAAGGTAGCTTTTTAACCTTATTTCACAGAGACAGAAAAAGTTAAGCAAAATTAAAAAACAGAGGAATTTGTTTTAATTGAGAGAACAAGAGAAAACTTCTGAAAAACAAATAATAAAACACATAAATAATTTACAAGATAAAATGTTCAAAGTGCAAGTTATAAAAATGCTAACTGAATTAAGGAAAAAATAGATAAACAGAGTGAGAATTTTGACAAATACCTAGAAAATATAAAAAAGAAACTGTCAAAATTGAAGAATACATTAACTAAAAAAAAAAAAAAAAAGGTTCTGAAGAACCTAGGGGCAGGACAGGAGTAAAGACGCAGAGGTAGAGAATGAACTTGAGGACATGGGGAGGGGGAAGGGTAAGCTGGGACAAAGTGAGAGAGAGGCATGGACATATATACACTACCAAATGTAAAACAGATAGCTAGTGGGAAGCAGCCACATAGCACAGGGAGATCAGAAAAAGAAAATAAATATAACCTATAAATTATTAGTCACAAACAGAATGCTTTCATTTTCTGATCTTGTCTATTCCCAATAATCGTAGCATTTATTGAAAAAAAAAAAACACATACTAAAAGGAATTAAGAGCAGACTATCAGAAGACTGCATAACTACCTGAAATATAGAATAATGGAAATCACCCAATCAGAAGAGCAGAAAGAAAAACAAATTTAAAAAATGAGAACAGCTTAAGGAACTCCTAGGACAACATCAGGAGCACCAACATCTGCATTATAGGGATCCCAAAAGAAGAAAACTGAGAAAATGGTGAAAAGTATATTTGACAAAATTATGGTTGAAAACGTCTCAAACATGAAGTAGGAAACAGATATCCAGGTACAGGGAGGGCAAGAGGTTCCAAGAAAATGAACCAAACAGGCCCACAATAGGACCATAATTAAAATGGCAGAAGTTAAAGAGAGAATTCTAAAGGAAACAAGAGAAAAATAAGGAGACACATACAAGGGAATCCCTATTAAGCTGTGAGCTGATTTCTCTGCAGAAATTCAAAAGTGCTAAGAAGGAAAAACATGTAACCTAGGATATTCTAGTCAGTAAGATTATCATTAAAAATTAAAGGAGAGGGCTTCCCTGGTGGCGCAGTGGTTGAGAGTCCACCTGCCGATGCAGGGGATGTGGGTTTGTGCCCCGGTCCGGGAGGATCCCGCATGCCGCAGAGCAGCTGGGCCCGTGGGCCATGGCCACTGGGCCTGTGTGTCCGGAGCCTGTGGTCTGCAGTGGGAGAGGCCACAGCAGTGAGAGGCCCGTGTACCGCAAAAAAAAAAAAAAAAAAAAAAATTAAAGGAGAAATAACTTCTCAGACAAGCAAAAACTAGAAGAGTTCATCAGTAGTAAACCAACTCTAAAAGAAATGTTAAAGGGTCTTCTCTAAGTGGAAAAGAAAAGGCTATAACAAGAAGTAACTATAGGAAAAAGAAAAATCTTACTAATAAAGACAAAAATATAGTAAAGTCTGATGATCAACCATTTAAATAAGCTACAACAAAGATTAAAAGACAAAAATTGTAAAAAAACAAAACAAAACATTTATAACCACTCTAATCAGCAAAGGATAAACATGAAGATGTGAAGATGTGAAATATGACATCAAAAACACAAAATATGGGAGAGGGGAATAAAAACCATAGATCTTTTAGCATGTGTTTTAATTTAAATGACTACTGGCTTAGAACAAGTAGATATAGTTATAGCTCAACATATATGGAGCCTATGGTAACCACAAACCAAAAACTTACAGTAGATGCACAAAAACTACAAAGAAAGGAATGTAAGAATACCACCAAAGAAAATCACCAAATCATGAGGGAAGAAACTAAAATAAGATTAAAATTAACATAGAAGAACTTCAAAGCAACCAGAAAATACAAACTATTCCAGAAAAATTGAAGAGGAGGGAGTACTCCCAAATTTATTCTATAAGGTCATCATTACCCTAATACCGAGAGCAGATAGAGACACTAAAAAATATAAAATTACAGTTCAACATACCTAATGAATACAGATGCAAAAATCCTCAACAAAATATTAGCAAACCGAATCAACAATATATAAAAAGGATCATACATCATGATCAAGTGAAATTTATTTCAGTGATGCAAGGATGGGTTAATATCTGCAAATCAGTCACTGCAATACACCACATTAACAAAGAATAAAAATCACATGATCATCTCAATAGATGCAGGAAAAGCATTTGACAAAATTCAACACCCATTCATGATAAAAATTCTCATCAAAGTGTGTATAGAGGAAACACTTCTCAACATAATAAAGGCCATTTGTAAATCATATCTAACATTATACTCTGGTGAAAAGTTTAAAGCTTGTCCTGTAAAATTAGTAATAAGACAAGGATGCCCAGGGACTTCCCTGGTTGTCCAGTGGTTAGGAATCCGTCTTGCAATGCAGAGGACGCCAGTTCGATCCCTGGTCAGGGAACTAAGATCCCACATGCTGCGGGGTAACTAAGTCCATGCACCGCAACTACTGAGCCCCTGCACCACAACTAGAGAGCCTGTGTGCCACAACTACAGAGCCCACGTGCTCTGGAGCCCATGCACCACAACTAGAGAGCCTGCATGCTGCAAATACAGAACCCACGTGCCACAACTAGAGAGAAGCCTGTGTGCCACAACTAGAGAAAAGCCCATGCACCACAACGAAGAGCCTGCATGCTGCAACGAAAGATCCTGCATGCCACAATTAAGACCCAATGCAGCAAAAAAATAAGTAAATAAATATTTTTTAAAAGACAAGTATGCCCACTATCGCCACTTTAATTTAACATGGTATGAGAAGTCCTAGCCACAGCAGTTACAAAATGAAAAAAAAAAGGCATCTAAATCAAAGGGAAATAATAAATCTTTGACTCTTTGCAGAGGACATGATACTATATATAGAAAATCCTGAAGTCCTCACAAACATTAGAACTAATAGATGAATTCAGTAAAGTTACAAGATACAAGATTAATACACAGAAATCTGTTGCTTTTCTATACACTAATAATAAACTATCAGAAAGTTAAAAACAATAAAACAATCCTATTTAAAATCTCATCAGAAAGACTAAAATGCCTAGGAATAAACTTAATCAAGGAGGTGAAAGATCTATATTCAGAAAACAATAAAGCACTGATGAAGAAAGTTGAAGATGATGCAAAGAAATAGACATCCTATGTTCATGGAAGAGTTACTATTGTTAAAATGTCCATATTAAAAGCAATCTACAGATTTAATGCAATCCCTATCAAAATACCTATGACTTTTCCACAGAACTATAACAAATAGTCCTTAAATTTATATGGAACCACAAAAGACCCCAAATTGCCAAAGCAATCTTAAGAAAAAAGAACAAAGCTTGGGGTATTAGGCTCCCTGACTTCAGACTATACTACAAAGCTAATCAAAACAGCAAGGTATTGGTACAAAATCATTCACATAGATCAATGGAACAGAACAGAGAGCCCAGAAATAAACCCATGTACTTATGTTCAATTAATCTACAACAAAGGAGGCAAGAATATACAATGGAGAAAAAAATGCTGCTTGGAAAACTGGACAGCTATATGTAAAAGAATGAATGAATTAGAAAGTTTTCTCACAGTGCATACAAAAGTGAACTCAAAACAGACTAAAGTCCCAAATATAAGACCAGAAACCATAAAACTTCAAGCAGAGAACATAGGCAGAACACTCTTTGACATAAATCATAGCTATCTTTTTTTGGACCTGTCTCCTATGGCAAAAGAAACAAAGTAAAAATAAACAAATGGGACCCAGTTAAACTTAAAAACATTTGCACAGTGAAAGAAACCATCAACAAAATGAAAAGACAACCTACTGAATGGGAAAAAATTAATTGCAAATGATATAGCCAATAAGAGTTTAATAACCAAAATATATAAACAGCTATATAACTCAATATCAAAAAACCAAACAAACCAATTAAAAAATAAGCAGAGGACCTGAATAGACATTTTCCCAAAGACATACCAATGGCCAACAGGCACATGGAAAGATGCTCATCATCTCTAATCATCAGAGAAATGCAAATCAAAACCACAATGAGATATTACCTCACATCTGTCAGAATGACTATCATCAAAAAGACCAAAAGTAAATGCTGGAGAGGGTGTGGATAAAGGTAACCCTTGTACACTGCTGGAGGAAATGTAAATTGGTGCAGTCACTAGGGAAAACAGTAAGGAGTTTCTTCAAAAACCTAAAAATAGAACTACCAAATGATCCACCAATTCCACTCCTAGGTATATAGCTGAATAAAACAAAAACACCAAAAAACCCACTAATTCAAAAGATACATGAACCCCAATGTTCATAGCAACACTATTTACAATAGCTAAAATATGGAAGTGGCCATCAACAGACAAATGGATAAAGATGTTATATATATATATTTTGGGTTTTTTTCCACACACACATACAATGGAATATTACTAAGTCATAAGAAATGAAAATCTGCCATTTGCAGCAATCTGGATGGTACTACAGAATGTTATACTTAGTGAAATATGTCAGACAAAGAACAAGAATTACTCTATGATATCACTTATATGTGGAGTATGAAAAATAAAATAAACTTGTGAATATAACAAAAAAGAAACAGATGCACAGATAGAAAAAAAATAGCTAGTGGTTACCAGAGGGAGAAAGAAGGGGGAGGGGCAAGTTAAGGGTAGGAGATTGAGAGATACAAACTACTATGTATAAAATGGATAAGCAGCAAGAATATATTGCATAGCACAGATATATCTATTATTTTATAAGAACTTTGATGTATAATCTATAAAAATATTGAATCATGATTTTGTATACCTGAAACTAATATTTATTGTAAATCAACTATAATTCAACAGAAAAATTTTAAAAAGAAATATAAAACATGAGATAAAAAAATAACCCTACCTTTTACCTTTTAAAACTGATTACATTTATATTTAATTACAAAAGTAATACATTGTTGTTTCAATAATTTAAGTAATATGAAGATGACCAAAAATACTGAACTACCTACCTCCAACCCAGACTCCTCAGATTAAAATAAATGTGACTATTTGATGACATATTATTTTTAGCAAAATGTTATATGCACATACATATATGTATATACATACAAGTGTATATATGTATCATTTTTAAACAGATTCCAATTTCTTTCTACAAAAACAGGTTTTTTGAAAATCTCTAAAACATTTTTTATAAGAGCATATTATTCCACAGTATGAGTATACTATATTTTGTTCCCCTATATGAACATTCAATTTATTTTGCCAATCTAAAAATAATATATAATCAACATCTTGATGAACATGCCCTTAAGTACTTAAAATGGATTCTCAATATTGAAAATTGCTAAGTTGGAGTATATGTACATCTAATTTCTAGATAAGGCCAAATTTATTTCCCAAAATTTTATAAAAATTCATTTTCACAATAGCAATCTATGAGTATACATTTCGATAAATCCTTACCAACAAGAAACTTAATATTCTCCTTAATTTTGCCTATTTTATGAATGAAAAATGTTATCAATTTTTATAATTTGTATTTCCCTGATTGCTGTTAAGGTTGACCATCTGTTCATGCATTTATTGGCCAATTTGATTTCCTCTTCTATGAAATGCCATTTATATCCTTTATCCATTTGTTTTTGGCCTGTTAATATTATTTTTTTCTTTACTGATTTGTAGTAGCTCTTTTAAAATTAAGCATATTAACCCTTGGCTTGATTATATTGAACGCATTTTTTCAGTTTAACCTTTCAATATTTAATGTTTTCATGTTTTCTATGTACAAATACTTTAATTTTTATGCAGGATAGTGTACTCTATGACCTCCTCTATATCTGTACATTCTTCCTTAGTGATCCATCTAGTCCTGTGGCTCTAAACATAATTTGTATGCAGATGTTTCCCAAGTGTCTCCAGCCCTGACCTCTAGAGTTCTAGACCAATATATGTAGCTGCCTACTAAACAGCTTCACACGGAGATCGCGTACCATTTTAAACTTCACGTGTTCAGAAGAGAATTCTGCAATCCGTGCAGCACACTCCTGCCAGTCTTACATCCCTCCCCATCTCAGTAGATTGTAGGCATCCTCACTCACTCAACTACTCAAGCCAAAATTCTTAGGCATTATTCTTCTTTCCTCTCTTAATACCCTTCCCTGAATCCTTCAGCCAATTCCATTACTCTAACTCTAAAATATGTCCTGTGTCTATCTGCTTCTCTCAATATCTGTTATTACTCTTTTAGCCCAAAGCACCATCAGTTGTTACCTATTAGTGTAATATCCAATAAAACTTTCTTCCCTTCATCCATTTTTGTCTCATACTATCCATTCTGTAAACATCAGAGTAATATAATAATATTTTAAAATCAAAATCAGAACAATTTATTTTGAGCTAACAACTCTCTGATAGCTTCCCACTGTATTTCAAATAAAATTCAAACCCTTTCCAGACTGACTAGGGTCTAAACAATGTCAGCCTTGACTAGCTCTCCCCCATCTTTTACCAATCTCCCCCTCACTCACTATATTCTGGCTCACCACATTGGGTGGCTTTCAATTCTTTAACATGCCATGCTTATTGCGTTTGCAGAGACTTTAGGCTTGCCATTTTCTCTTTCTGGAATGCCCATTTCTAGACCTTACTATGGTTTTCCCCTTATTATTTAGGTCCCAGCTCAAATGCCATCTCTATACAGAGGTTTCTCTGGCCATAGCATCTAAAGTAGCAGCTCATCCCTTGCTTATCCTATAACATATTCCAATATTGCTCTTTTCAACAGGTATCATGCACTAAAACCATTATATTTGCTTGGCCTCCATCAGTAGGATGTACACTCCATTAAAAACTGGGGCTGAGTCTGCCTTATTTATTAGAGAATTACTAGCATCTTGAATAGGGCCAGTCACAGAGCAGGTGTTCAATAAATCTTTATTAGACAAATGAATATCTATATTATGTTTTATGGTTTCTGAATGTTCTATCTCTTAAAAAGCATTCCTCAATAATGTTTTATTGTTTTTACTTACATTTATTTATTTATTTTTACATTTCGATCCAATCCATCTACAGTTCATTTTTATAAATGAATCAATGTGTAATTCTAGATGTTTCCATATGGATAACAAATTATGCCAGTACCATTATTATATCTTATTTTAATGACATCTGTGTCATCTATAAGTACATATACATTTAGATCTACTTTGGCAAACTTTATTAATTTATTTGTCTCTTCTGTGTGATTATATCATTTTATTTTAGTACAGGATAGTTATAGGATGCTTTCTTATCTAGCACGGGAAAGCTTTCTATACTTATTATGATTTAAACTTATTGTCATTTTAAAATAACTTTATTGTAATCTTTTTTCCTAGAAATTATCATCAGTGATTATCAAAAATTGTTGGCATCCATTAGAATAATCATGGCTTTGCTATTTTGATCTATTTTTGTAATGCAGTATGTTTTAAAATTTCCTAATTTGATAGAAGTTCTATGAAGTGGACATTAAAAGCAAGTCCACTTTATGTTCTCTTGGCTGATAATATATTTCCTTATTAATTCTTTCAAAAATACTGTCGAGAACAATTATTACATAATTTTAGGTCAGCATTTCCTGCATTGTCTCTGTCCCTCTTTTTCAGGTAATGATAATCAGTATCATTTCAGAATGAAATGACCTGAGTGAATGAAGTTTCACCTGTTACGTGGTTTTTTCCAGGTATATAAAGACACTAAGAGGTTTTTGAAATGTGTTAAGGAATGTGAAAGATAAGAAAAGAAATAAATTCATTAAAAACAAATCAGAATTACTTGGTCTGGGAAATTTACCTCCTTAGATTAGGAGCACACACTTTGAAACAAAGTGTAAACTAGACCATGAAGGATGGTTTTTCAAGCAATATTTTCCAAGGAAAACATTGATTCCCGGTGGGAAATATTTGTCTTATTAGTTCCTTAACATTTCATACAGGTTGCTTTTTAAGACAACATTTATGAAACTAGAAAGTAACTTTGAATGGAATTATGTAGTTCCATTCGAACTACATGCACCACGAATGGCAGTACCCATGGCCCTGTCACTTCAATAGGGAAGTGTTGCTAGCAGGATGCTGCAGAAAATGACATGTGCGCTATTGGTGCCAATGTAATATCTTGGGTTCTATTAATAAAAGCATGCCCTCCGTGAAGCCACTCTCTATAAATCCTTCAATAAGCATATTTGGCAGAGAAAACAGACCTGGAGTGACTCTGACTATGGCAATCCATAGAGTCAGTTCTCTCTATCTTGTTCCAGGCCAGTTCTGTTACACTGGGAAAATCCTTTGTGTAGTAATGGACAGAGACACTTTCTGGTTACCTTAGTTAACAAAGCTGTATGTTGGGGAGAAACTTACTACAAGATTTTACAGGGAGTAGGGAAGACTGTGGGGAGTATCAACAGTCTTGCTGGCAGGCCTCACAGAGTACAGAACAGATCAGAGTAAACCCTCTAAGTTCAACTGCAGCTACTTAATCCCCAAGAGAAGCACCTGACACTTCATCCCTTAGCTTTTAATGCATCTGGTTACTCAGCTATTCTTTCTTTTGTGCCTGCTGCCATCTCCCTAGTGAATCTACATTCTACTCTTCCCTTTATTATGATACTTGCTTTCTCATGGCTCATGCTCATTGCACTCTCTCTACATGCTATTTTACCAAATTCACTACCTTGTATATTTCACATTTAAAGTCCCCAAGAAAGATATGATCTGAATAGTTCAGCCAGTCATCACTGAGTGTAAAGGTTTAGCAGAGCTCGTGCCCTGGGCCATGTGATAGTTCCTTGGTCTGGCTTGGGTCAGATCCCACTCCTCAATCTGGATAGTGGGAGACAGTAGAATGGGACACTGAGATCCATTTATAAAGGACCATCCAGAAGAGCAATACAGGCAAGGACTGCCTTTACAGCATCCTGAAATTCTTGCTTATGTATCAGATAAATTAATAAATGCCAGAGTTTTGAGTACGGACTAACTTGCTTTCTGTCTAGTTAAAAAAGATAGCCAAAGGCATCTAATTATTCAGCCAAAGGCATCTAATTATTCTTAGAAACTTCTTTCATAACTTCTTGGTTCAGTCTTTCATTTCTCCATGTCTTATTTTGGATTATTGTAAAAGATTCCCTGTGTAAATCATAGAATATCAGATTATGGGTATTTTCATAATAATTATCACAAATACTCAGTGATGAGTTTTAAACTAAAACGACAGTGAACAGATTCTTGGTCTGCCTAGGAAATGACTGTTTCTTATTCTTTGTGTCTGTCTGTGAAAGCATACATCCTGCAGGGGAGAAGAAAAATATGGTATTCACCTTGCCTCAAATAGCAAGCTTTTGTTTGTTTGGTTGGTTGGTTTTCTCTTTAAGTTTGGAGGAAGATCATTTATCCATCCTTATAGTTCTCACTACAGCTGCAAAGAATACTTCACATAGTAGGTCCTTAGGGAACATTTTCAAAAAGAAAAAGAGAATCTAGGAACATAATTGAATAAAAAATGAACTGTCATTATGAAATCCTGTTTTGAAGGAAACTCAAAGTACTGGAAAATATTTGTGAATCAAGCAGGATGCACCCCAAATACTATAATATGGAAACACATGCTAGTTTTCACATTCCTTCTCCCTTAAATGCATTCCAAAGTCCAAAGCAAATTTGTCTTACTGCATATAGAGACATAATAGCACATTGCTATACACTTTAAAGCTCTTATCATTTACATTTCAAAGGAAGAGATTTTGTTTCATCAGTTCATATCATGATGATCAGTAGAATCATTAATATGAAAAACTAAAACCTCCATCAATTTTCTGGGCTCCAGAGCTTTGCAAAATTCTAATTTCTTTAAGCGGATTCTATTTTGTGTTCTTTCCCTATCTTAAAAAATCCATAAAACTAGAGAGGATGATTTATGAAACACAATGAGATAATATTCTACTGAATATACTTCCAAACTTTGACTGGGGAGATCCAGCATAAGCAGTGAACGTTTGATATTAAGTTCTTTGGGACTTAGTTATTTTTTTCTTTTTTATGCATTTTATTTGACTGGGTTTTTAATAAAGTCAAGCATGGATTATTCATTTAGTCCTACTCAAAGTCCCAGGTGATTTGCACACCTTCTTTTACTTCCTGCTTGTCAAGGTCAGATATAATGAAAACAAAGGTTAAGAAAATACAGCTTCATATCTCAGATACCTTTGCATTATTTCATCTGCTAATTTTTCAGGAAAGGTGAAGGCTCTGAGACACCCTGTGTCTCCACGTTATCTGACCTCACAGCCTTTTTGCTTGCATCCAGTTCATTTTCATCTACCCTTTTGCAATATTGATTTTTGAAATTACCCATGTTATATATAAATGCAATCTCATTATAAAAAGATTCACACAATATTTGATTATCAAAAGCACTTCAAAATACACAGTGAATATTTTTAAAATGGTTTTGTATGATAAAATAATATATCCCCTAACTTTATTTCTAAAACAAGGCAGGAAACTCCCTCCCCATTTCATATTAAAATTATCTGGGACTTTTATTTCATTTTTGTTTCTTTGTTTTTTCTTTTTACTTTATGCATTAAAAATTAACTAGCAGCAAACAGAAGTTTTATTCTTCTAGTTAGCTTTCATGAGTTTGTTAAATCACATTTCTCTATCTTGGATTTTTTTTCTTCTGTTACTGAATCACATTCTCAAGCAATATTTTTCAGAGATTTATTGGGGGTAAAACTGAACCATTGCTTGTCTGAAAATATTTTTTGTATTGCCACAAGAATATAATTTGGTTGAATATACTCATTCAGGTTCAAAACATTTTTCAGCAGAACTTTGAAGATAATGTTTCACTGTTTTATTGAAATCAATATTGTTATCAAGAAATATGATGCTAATATGATACTTTTTTCTTTTGGAAAAATCTGGATTTAAATTTTGATTACTTGTTTGTCTTTCCTCTCTGGAAGCATTTAGGATTTTTCTCTTTATCCTCAGGTTTCCGAAATTTCATGATGGTGTGTCCAGCACTGAGTCTTTTTACAGTTATTCTCTGTGACTTTTTGTGAATCTCTCAGGGTGAAGATTTCCACTTTTCTTCAAATCTGAGAGTTTGCTTGCTGTGTTTTACTACTGTAATTCTTTCTTTTTAAAAAAATTCTCTATTTTCTTCTAGAACTCCTGTTAGACTGATATAGAAAATTCAGGATCTGTACTATTATCTCAACTTTTCTCATCTTTTATTTCTATGCCATTTTGTACTACATTCTGAGATAAGTCCTCAGTTTTTTATTATGTACACATTTCAGTTCTCTACAGAGAATATAGTCAAAGAGGGCTCAGGTTCAAACATCTGTTTTCATTGACTTAGGATCATTCATTCATTCATTCAGTATACACTACTTCTGCATCTCCAGGGTTCTAGATACTCTCCTCAGTCCCATGAGAAATATAGACAGAAATAAGGCAAGGTCTCTTACTACTAGAAACTTTGTGGGTTATAAGAAATAAAATGATGCATGTGTGACTGATGCATAGAAGTAGAAGAAAATGAAATAAGGTATGGTTAAATGTACAGGAAGAAACCAGATGATGAAGAATGAAGACCTTGAATGCTATGAACAGGAATTTAGATGTTATGTGAAGTATGGAGGGAAGCAAACATTGGGTTTTCAAAAGGGTGGTAATGTGATCTGATTTATTATTTTTAAGATTATTCTGACTGCCTTGGGAAAAATAGATTGAAGGGAAACAAGAGTAGGAGTAGGAGACTATTGCAGGAGGTCATCACAAGGATGTGTTTAGCTTTATGTGTCAGCAGTGCAGATGGAGAGAAATGGACAAATGTAAGATATATTTAGGAAGCATACATGTCATGACTTGCTAATGAACTGAATATAGAACATAAGAGGGAATGAGGAATCAAAGACGGTTCTTGAGATTTTGGCTTACATAATGAGCTCCAAGGAGGTTTGAGGGTGACAATGTTATTTTTGAGGTAATTTTTACCATTTGAATGGGTTTTTTTTTTTTTTTTTTTTTTTGCGGTATGCGGGCCTCTCACTGTTGTGGCCTCCCCCGTTGCGGAGCACAGGCTCCGGACGCGCAGGCTCCGGACGCGCAGGCTCAGCGGCCATGGCTCACGGGCCCAGCCGCTCCGCGGCATATGGGATCCTCCCAGACCGGGGCACGAACCCGCATCCCCTGCATCGGCAGGCGGACTCTCAACCACTTGCGCCACCAGGGAGGCCCATGAATGGGTTTTTAAAAGTAAGTAAATGGATGAAAAATTTAGGAAAGAGTGTAGGGAGGCAATAATAGGCAAGACTGTAGACCCAGTGCCTAGTGCAGTGCCTAAAACATCAGTGTTCAAAAATATGTGAGAACTAATGATGAATTAATAAATCCACATGAAAGGAGGAGCTGAAAAAATATATGGATCATTCGCTAATCATTTTTAAAAAGTAAAACCCATGTACTAAATCTTGCTTCCCAATAAGCCCTCACAAATTTAAAATAAAATTGTCTCAACTGTAAATTGTTAACTTGACCTTATGTTAATAAATATTTTCAGATGAATGTGGTTTCCATAAATGAATGTTGTCAGTTCATAATCATCCCTGGATTATTTTTTATTATAGTACTTTATTTTTATTATGTCCTGTGAAGCCACCTTTTAAAGTATAGAGAAATAATGGGGGATATGAAGTCATTTTGGCTCTTGGTCTGCTGGTCTCCTGGATTTCAATTATGATACAAAAAAAAGGGACCTGTTGCAGAGATACATGTGAGCACACAAGAGTCCATGAAGTACCTGTGGAGTCTTTGTACCTTTGTACTTTATATGTACCTGTGTTGTTCTTTTCTTAAATCTCTTTTGTTGTACCTACCTCTTCTATCTGTCTTTCTCATGTCCTCAAAATAACAGCCTGCTTTTCTAAAGATAAACCACTTAGACGCCTCAAAATTCTATAACTCAAAAAAAATCACCATTCTTGTCAAAGTACTTTTGGTAGATAATATATTCTCCCATAAGTCAGTCATGCTCCTTTTTTTTTTTTTTAGTATCTTTATTGGAGTATAATTGCTTTATAATGGTGTGTTAGTTTCTGCTTTCTAACAAAGTGAATCAGCTATACATATACATATATCCCCATAACTCTTCCCTCTTGCGTCTCCCTCCCTTCCACCCATCCTATCCCACCCCTCTAGGTGGTCACAAAGCACCGAGCTGATCTCCCTGTGATGTGCGGCTGCTTCCCACTAAATATTGGTTTTACATTTGCTAGTGTATATATGTCCATGCCACGCTGCAGACCTACTAGAGAATGGACTTGAGGACACAGGGACGGGGAAGGGTAAGCTGGGACAAAGTGAGAGAAAGTCATGCTCTTCTTAATAGCTTCTATACTATTAGAAATCTGCCTTCATGGTGAGTATACTCAGATAAAATGAACGATCTGGATAATTCATCTTTGGAAGCAATTTAGTATGATAATTAGTCCCTAAAATTGATTTTCATCATTTAAATGATTATTAAGAAACTTAAACACACAAGATAATGTATTAAGTACTGAAGAGACTGCAGTATCCCAAAAATCTGTAACTATGCTTATCTCAGAATATGTGCTGAATAAATACTTATAGACTAAATATATGAACGAATGAATAAATACAGTGGGTCCCTCTCTAATCTGAAAGGAATTGAAACTCTTCTAGTAGAAGTAGTATTTTTATTTGAGAAAAACCTCTACTCTTATTCTGACATGCTCTCTATATTTAACAGATTGCAAATTAATTTTAGAAATACAAAATATTCACCAAAAAACAGATTGCATAATACTAGAGGAGCTCATGAGGGTTTTTATTTTTACATTTTAAAAAATTTTATTGAAGAATAGTTGATTTACATTATTGTGTTAATTTCTGCTGTACAGCAAAGTGATTCAGTTTTATATATATATATATAAGTTCCCTGTGCTATATACTAGGACCTTGTTGTTTATCCATTTTTTTTAACATCTTTATTGGAGTATAATTGCTTTACAATGTTGTGTTTGTTTCTGCTGTATAACAAAGTGAATCAGCTATATGTACACATATATCCCATATTTCCTCCCTCTTGTATCTCCCTCCCACCCTCCTTATCCCATAGGAAATGGACTTGAGGACATGGGGAGGGGGAAGAGCTGATGAGTTTTGAAGGTAATGAGAATTGTAGTAGCAACTGTGCTGGCTGGGACTTGTAGTGGGAAGTGTATTAGAGGATGGTGGACAGTAAGACTGTGATGGGCAGGAAAGAGGGAAGGGTACTGTATACCAGAAGGAAACAATAAAATCATTTGTGGGTCTATTGCTGCTTCTACTACTCTGTTCAGTTTAACACACAGTATTTGTTGAACTCATCATTGTATGGTTGAGTACATTTTGTTAAAAAATAAAATGTTGCTTTCTAAGACAATAAACAATTTCTCTTTCCATCACTGACATTAATAATGGGGTAGAAACCTCTGATTCACAATGAGATAAAATCACAGTTGTTTTAGGTTTTCTAGGTAATCTCAGGACATTTCTCCTGACAAGTACACACCTTTGCTTATACATCTATAAGGAAGATAAAAGTACATAATAAGTAACTGTATAGATTACAGATTGGGTAAAAAGTTAAAGTACTCTCCTGTGTGTCTCAAAATGCAAATATCACCATATGTTTTTAAGCATTAAGAAAATCCCTGTATTGTTAAGTAAATAAGGAATGATACTAATGCTAAAATTCTATTAAATTCAAATTCTAACTTACAACAGGAACCCTTGTAATCCCTTTTGTATAATTTGCCACTCTGAAATTTTAAGAATTTCTCAGTGTTGAACCTGCTCATGTAATAGACACTACAACTTCTGATATTGTCAACTGGAAGTTGGAAATATGCTTCACATTCTTGCCTTGAAATTATCTAAATAGCCAAGTCAAGGCTTAGTTGTTACTTGTGGGTACATCTGATGCACTTACAACAATAAATGGGCTCTTATATTTCCAAAAAAGAAATTTTGGAAATGTAATTCAGAAGAGCAACATCCTGAAATATTTTTAGGATTGGTATCTTGATACCAATCCTGATATCTTTAGGACTGGTACTTGCTGCTTTAGAAAAAAGGACATTCTTCAAAGCTACTGAGTAATATTGCAGATATGTTTTTGCCAGTTAATCTCCTTCCCATCAAACACTATGGGCTTTTGACAAATGTTTTCCTGATTCATTCTTCAATCACAAGGTTTATGAAAATCTCCATCTGCCACTTTGCTATTTTTGCACCAGTTTGGATATAACGAAGAATGTGGACATTTGCTTTGTCCATGCAGTTAATATGTGTATCCTATTTTCTAATAAAGACTGTATGTCCTATTGATAGTGAACAAATTTGGTGACAAAAATATATATATGACAGCTTGAATTGTTCAACACAAATGCACTCTCTTAAAATAACCAGTAAAATAGCAATGCCTTCTATGGACAACAGCTGGTGGGGGGGGGGAATATTAGAAAGAGCACAGTATTTGTAGGCAGTCAGAACTAACAGGGTCTGAATAAGATACCTAAACCT
Organism: Mesoplodon densirostris; assembly: GCF_025265405.1. Classification (NCBI taxonomy): domain Eukaryota; kingdom Metazoa; phylum Chordata; class Mammalia; order Artiodactyla; family Ziphiidae; genus Mesoplodon; species Mesoplodon densirostris. Next base: position 98,578,331 of record NC_082663.1, on the reverse strand, counting down.
CACTTTCCTTATGAATTGGCTAAGGTGAAAACTTAATTCACTTCACAGTAGTGTTAAGAAAAGAGAATAGCTGAGGTCAAAGTCCCCAGTTACTGCCAGTCAGTGGAGCCACAATATATTCATGGCCTGAAGTAGGGGTCTCAAACTCAAGTACAAGATTTAAGACACAGGAGTGTTAGCACCTGGGTAGAATTGACAAGTTCAAGACTTCTTAAAGTATTTAAACTCATTATTTTTATTTCCTAAAGTAGTCTAACAAAACAGGTCTGCTGAAGATTTTGAGAACCCTAGTCCAGGCCCCAGGGGGAGCGTCTGTGCTTTTCAAGTACCCATAATCAGGACTCTTGCATGTTTATCTCCATATTTAGTTTAAGCCTGTGTCATACCTCAAAGTGCCCACTCATCTTTCTCAGGGCCAGACCAAAGGTTTTAATTCAAAGGAAATAATGGCCATAAGATTACAATTCTCTCAACTTGTCTATTGCTGTAATTAATAACTATGTGTCTTCCCTAAGATTGATTTCCTCACCTATTCTAGTTCACCTGCCAGTGGTCAACCCCTATAATCATGTTCTGGATCTGAACTCATCTCCCTCCCCAGGGATCACCCATCTGTAGTCTCCTCTTGCTTCTGTATGTTCATTATCTTTCATTATATGAACTCATCTATAAATATATCAGCTTATTTAAATACTACAATTGAAAATCAACATACAATGGTTCATAAAAGGAAAAATCCGTCAACTGAACCTCAACAAAAATGGTTTGCTCTTCAAAAGACCCTGTTAAGAGGACAAAAAGAAAAGTTAAAGATGGGGACAAAATATTTGTAAACCGCATGCCTGACAAAGAACTATTATCTAAAATACATAAAGAACTTCCCAAACTCAACAGTAAAATAAACAATCCAATTAAAAATGGGCATGGCTATAAACCATAAAGTGAAATAAAGAATAAGCTTAATATAATTACCATGAATGCAGATGATCCTACAATATTAAAACAATTTGAGAGTAGATAATAAATAAGGAAGACATAATTTAATTTCATGGTAATTTGTTGGTTAGAGTGGAGAAAACATCAAAACTCTCAAAACAACTCAAATTTATTTAAAAAAATTAAAACAGGAAGAACAGAAATTACAAATGAATACGGTCCACTGTGCCAGGAAAGGTAATGAAATTTAAAATTCAAAGATAAAGAGAGACTGTTTGGATTATCTGTATACTAAAATTAGTTACATGGAGGCTGGAAACACTAGACTACACTCCTCTTTCCCAACAGTAATGTACAATACCAAACGGCAATAGAACGATGCCAAGAAAATTCTGAAATGGAAATAGTTTGATCCAAGAATCGTATTCCTGGCTTCACCCTTAGAGCACCTCATATTAGCCATAATCTGCACCTGTTTCACTTCCTTTACCATGTGGTTCTTAACTCCATGATGTGGAATACCTTTTGGCCTGCTGGGTGTTCACAGGGCAACTCAGGAATATGGGAAAGATAACACCCTATGGGTTTACCCTCAACTGATTAATGATAGAAACTGATAGAAAAAGTCATCTCTTTTATCCCTTAGCTGAACAATTCTGAAATACATTTTAAACAGCTTCATAGGAAGTCCTAGGGGGAACAACCCTATTTCCCTACACCAGTGACTAACTCAGTTTTAGCCTCTGCAAGACCTCCATTCTCTGGGATCATTGGTCAAAATAAATTGCTTTATGCGAGACTTTTTTCTCCAGTTCTGCTTTCCAGAGGGAACTCAGACTAAAACATATGATACCAACAAAATATCAAATAAGGTAGAAAACAAACACGCAGAATGATATTCTGAAACTGAATCATTCACAAGTGAGGTATTGCTAAGAACCACACTGCTGATGCAAGGTGGGTAGAGTTAATCCCATGATATTCTGCAGATTTGTGATTATTAAGAGGCAAGTCAGGATGAGGTACAGATGACAGTGAAGGACTGGCCTGTGTGGCTGCTGTAGCACTTGGGTGTTACAGGGTCAATGATAAGTATAAGGATTGTGCCTAATGATTTGATAGCCTTAAGAAAATAAAAACTGTCAACCCAAAGCAATTTGTGAAATGAAGAAGGCCTCAAGATTTACATGTAAAAGTAGTAGAACATCAAATGAGATGAATGTGAGACTGAGTGCACAGGAAGATAGTGGGACCTTGATATTTGGATAGATATACTTGATATTCTTACAGCCCTACCCCCCGACTTCCCCATACACTCTGGACTGGTAGAAGCAGCTCCCTCTGCATCTTTATAAGCAAGCAGCCTCCTATTGCCTAGAGATGCTATGAAGACCTCAGCTGAGGAAGGGGCCAGGCAAAATGAAACCTGGTCTCTTCAACATCCTTCCTTCATTCCCTCCCTGCTTGCAGGCCAATAACTACAGAACAAATCAAGCATAGAATGCATTTTCTACTCAGAGGAAATAGCATTCATTCACAAAGAATTGTAAGATTTGGCCTGTTGGTACTAGCAGAAACAAGTAGAGTGGGTCTTGAAGATACTGAACTAGGGAAGTATGGAATATAAGCCTGGATAGGGGAGAATTCATTGACATAGGAGCACTATTCTGGACACAGTGTGTCATGTTCTGGCAAGGACGTGTGGAACTATTCTTATTAGTTAACTATTGCTGTGTAACAAAGTGCCATATATCTAACAGCTGTAACAGCACACTTTTATTATCCCTGATTCTGTGGGTTAGGAGTCTGGGTATCGCTTAGCTTGTCCCTCTGCTTCTGAGTCTCACAAGGCTGCAATCAAGGTATTGACTTGGGCTTCAGTTTTATCTCAAGCTTTGACTGGGGAAGGATCCACTTCCAATCGTATTCCATTGCTGGTAGAATTCACTTCCTATGTTCTACTGGACTGAGGGCCTCAGTTTTTGGTTGGCTGTTAGCCAGCAGCTTCCCTCACCTCAGTTTCTTGACATATGGCCTCTCTATAGAGCAGCTCACAGTATAGATGCTTGCTTTATCTAAGCCAGCAAGGGAGAGAGAGAGTATCCTAACAGGATGTGTTACGTTAACTAACATGATAACTGAAATGATATGCCATCACCTTAGGCATAATATATTGGGTAGAAACAAATCAGAGTTTCTGCCCATACTCAGGTGGAAGGGATTATACAAGATCAAGAGGACCAGGAGGCAGGGATGTTTGGGGGCCATCTTAGAGGGTTTCTTTTTTGCCACATTAATACACTGCTGGGAGGACCCATGAAGCTTGCTCAACAGCCTCAGGTAAATGAGGAGAAGCTCCTGGAACTTGGAAGAGAATTGGCGAAAAGTTCAGAAGACTCAGGTAGATGGGGATATTAAAATGAATTCAATATGTTTGACTGGAGACTCCACCACCTGAATGCTCCACAGAGAAACACTCCCTTCACTAAAACAGTAAGAAATAAGCTCCTGGGGAGGGGTGGTTGTTTCTCTGTACACAGAATTGACCAAAGGAGATGCTTCTATAGAACTGGGCTCCCTGGTGCTGGGGGATCCTGGCATGGCAAAGGCCAGATAGAAGCACTCAACAGAAAGGAGTAAGATGGATGGCACTGCTATCAAGGCAGCAAGGCCCTCATTTATATTTTATATACCAGAAAGAGGCACATAAGCTTATGAGAAATGTTTATCCCTAATATCTATATGTATCTTTGTTTATGTCTGACTTAGGATGTACTCATACATCAAAGTGAAGTAAGGCAATAGGACTGAACTACATTTTGGAAACACTGGTGATATAAAATATAGTACATGGATTTGTAATGATTCTGACATTGAGAATGTTGCATAAACTTGTTGAACTTCAGGTTTTCTTTTTTTTTTGGGGGGGGTCTGTGAAATACTTCTTGGATGCTTTTTTGGGCCACGCATTATTCCAGAAGCTGGTGATATAATGCTGTGCCACAGATTTGCTGGATCCCTGATATGCTGGCATACCAATGGTGGATGTAGAGACTAAAGACAATCTAAAAAAATACATAATAACCTTAGTGACAATGTCCTGAAGAAAAAAGCATGGTGACAGGTAGAGAGTTTTGAGGACTACTGTAGATGGAATGGTGAAGAAATCCTTCATGAATAGGTGAAATTTGAACAGACGTGAATAAATTAAGGAAGGCTTATGACTTCTTGGGAACAGCAAGTACAAAGGCCCTGCATAGAGAACATGACTAGAATATCTAAGGCATCATAAGGAGGCCAGAGTGGCTGCCACTCAGGGAAACAGTGATGGAAGTGTTAGGAAGTAGGGTCACAGGAGATGTTGGAATTCAGATCATTCAGATAATGTTTTGATTATTAACTCAGATAATATTTATAGTATTTTTGGCATACAGCAGTGTCCAGCTCAAAGGGCCAACTTTAGTTTTTACTTCATCTGAAAGAAGCATATCATGGGAATTTTAAAGGACCAAGTTTAGGTTTCATAAAACCTACAACTCTCAGATAAAATAAATTGAATATGCGACAGACTTATCATTCTATGTAAAGCTGGTAAAGAGGCTAATAAAGGGTTTTATAGATTTGGCCTACACAATGAACACCTTCCTCAATAGAGTAAAATATTTTTTTTAATATAACCCCTGGTGTTTCCAACCAGAAGGATCTTAATTACCAAGGAGGCTGAAGTTCACAGAATAATCTAAAGAAGCAGTGACTGGAAATGAAGAAGTTACTGGAGTCACTTAAGCCCACTTTGCATTCTACAAGCTTTGTTTCAGAGAAGAGCAGTTGTGTCATAGATCAAACAAATATCAGATCAAACAGTTCAGGAATACTGGGTCTGGTAGGCTGAGTGTGGTCCCAGGATGTCATCCTCCTTATCTCCATAACCTGTGATAAGTTACCTTATATAGCCAAAGAGACTTTTCAGATGTGATTGGATCTCAGGATCTTGAGATGGAGAGATGACCCTTGAGTATCCAGGTGGGCAAATGTAATCACATGGGTCATTGTGAGAGGGAAACAGGAAGGCCAGAGCCAGAGAGAGAAAGGGGAATATGCTACATTTCTGGCTTTGAAAATGAAAGATAAAACCATGAGTCAAGGAATGCCGGCAGCCTGGAGAAGCTGGACAAGACAAAGAAAGGGATTCTCCCTTAGCGACTCCAGAAGGCATGCAGCACTGCTGACACTGTAATGTTCAGCCCAGTGAGAACAATGTTAGATTTCTGACCCTCAAAACCATAAGATAATAAAGGTGTGTTGTTTTAGGCCACTAAGTGTGTGGTAATTTGTTATAGCAGCCATAGGAAACTAATACATCAGGGAATAGAAGACAACAGTTAGTATGAAAAAACTATACCCAAAAGAGATAATATTAAGTAGCCCAAATAAAGACTTTTGAAAAAGAGTCTACAAAAGCTTTAGAATGGGCTAGATGTTGTCCAGTCTCCCAAGGTAACTAGAAGTCAAGAATGACAACCCTCATCCAATATCATTCCTAAGTATGCTTGTGTTGAAATGTATGAGTGTGTACATAGATTATGGAATGTAATAGCTGACAGTATTGCTGCATTACTGTTTTTCCTAAAGCTTCCCTACCAGAGATGAACATGGCCTCTGAAAGTCCCATAGCCTGCATCACTTACTAAATCCTGGCCCCGTCACTTACTAAATCTGTGACTGACGGAAGTCACCTAAACTTTGTGCCTCATTTCTTATCTGTAACATGTCAAGTTAATAATGTCTAACTCATAGGGTTCCTGTGAACATTAACAGAGTGAATATGTAAAAGCATCTAGAACAGTGTGACACATAGTAAGTACACGCAAGATTTCATCATGTGATTCTTAAGTTCCCATATTACCAGAGTGAGAATAACATTTAATATACTAATATATTTGCAAGACAAAGAAAAAAAGGTATATGTTTCACATTCTAGCTAGTATTTTACAATATTTTCCTATTTTTTACAATTATTTTATATTAATTTATAGAAGTATTTCATGAAATTCATAAATACCATGATATTTAGACTATGCTGATAAGATTGCAAAAATGTATTTAGGAAAGTAAATACAGGCATTAAGTTATGGGTGACAGAGATTTAGTACCAAAAACATATCACCTAGAGGAAATGTCTTCTCAATTTATTTGCTATGAATTTCTTGACTTATATATATATATATATATATATTTTTTTTTTTTTTGTGGTATGCGGGCCTCTCACTGCTGTGGCCTCCCCCGTCGCGGAGCACAGGCTCCGGACGCTCAGGCTCAGCGGCCATGGCTCACGGGCCCAGCCGCTCCGCGGCATATGGGATCCTCCCAGACCGGGGCACGAACCCGTATCCCCTGCATCGGCAGGCGGACTCTCAACCACTTGCGCCACCAGGGAGGCCCTTGACTTATATTTTGAGGGAAATATTCCTGAACAATTTCTTCCATGCTGTCATACAGATGATCAGCATTGAGAGGAGATCAAGATGGTGGAGTAGGAGGACAATGAGCTCACCTCCCCCCCAGAAACACATCAAAAATACATCTACATGTGGAGCAACTGTCGCTGAAAACAAATTGAAGCATGGCAGAAAGACTCTTATACAACCAAGGCTGTAAGAAAGATCCACAAGGATTCAGGTAGGAAGATAAGGGAAGTGATGGGGTCAGGACCTACAGCCCTGTGATGGGACACAAGAGAGGAGGAATTACATGGGCTGAGATACCTTCCCTGGTGGGTGAGCAGTTTAAACCACAGACCACAGCTCTAAGGTCTGACACTGATGAGTCCCCTTGGCTGCTCTGAAGACCAATGGGACTGGCAGGGTTACTGTAAGAAACTTGAACTATACTCATGAAAGGTATGCAGATGCTCAAAAAGGCAGAGGAAGAAACTGAGACAGCCTGGGACTCTGGCCAGTTTCCCATGACTGTGCCAGCATGTGGCCCAGCCCACACTGAAGGCCTGTTCCAGCCTATCCTGCTCTGTGGCACAGCTCCCCGCTAATCGGAAGGCTGGCATTGCCAAGGAGAGTGAGCAACTGTGGGGGACAGAGCAGGCTTGACCCAGAACTACATGTGAACAGGGCAAGAGAAGGTACTTGTGGAGGCAGCAGATTGGAAGCATTCTGGAACTCTGACTGGAGTGCCACGCCAGGACTACCACAGCACATGCCCCAGTCTGCACTGGGTGCCACTCTAGCACCTCTTGCTCCATCACTGCTCCCCTCTGGAATGAAGGTGCCAATGCTGGGAGAGGGGAGAGCACACACTTAGAGGGAACAGAACCAGCTTGGACCAGAACCTCAGGGCTTTGGCTCTAGCACCTTGAGACCAGTCCCTGCACCCAATACAGTGGTATCAGCCACCGATCATAGGATAGCCCCAACTAACACCTGGCTCTGGCTCTAGCCTTACATCTCCAGCCACACCTCCCACCAAGGTGATAGATGCCAGCACACCCTGGGGGGAGATGTGACTTGTGCTCACTTCAGATCCAGTTCTCCCAGCAGAGGCACTGGGCACACATAGAATGCACAGGGACACTTCGACATAAGGACACCACTTCAAGACTGGGATAGGTAGCTGTTTCACCTAATTTCTTAGACAGAGAAAGTTAAGTAAAATGTGAAGACAGAGGAATTTGTTTCAAATGAAAGAACAATAGAAAAACCTGAAAAATAATCTCATGAAACAGATAAATAGTTTACCAGATAAAGAATTCAAAGCATCAGTAATAAAAATGCTAACTGAACTTGGGAAAATAAAAGATGTTCATTGTGAGAATTTTAACAAGGAACTAGAAAATATAAAAAAGAACCAGTCAGAGCTGAAAAATAAAATAACTGAAATGAAAAACACATTAGAAGGAATTAACAGAACACTAGCAGATACAGAAGAATACATAAGTGACCCAGAAGAGAGAAAAATGGAAATCACCCAATCAGAACACCAAAAACAAAAGCAGTTTTAAAAACTGAAAACAGTTTAAGGGACCTATGAGACAATATCAAGCATATTAATATTTGCATTATATGGGTCCCAGAAGGAGAAGAGAAAAAAGGGTCAAAAATGTATTTTATGAAATTATGACTGAAAACTTCCAGAACCTGATGAAGAAAACAGATATCCAGGTATACAGGAAACACAGAGTGTCCCAAACGAGGGGAACCTAAAGAGACCCTCACCAAGACATATAATTAAAATGGCAAAAATTAAAGATAGGGCTTTCCTGGTGGCGCAGTGGTTGAGAGTCCGCCTGCCGACGCAGGGGACACGGGTTCGTGCCCCGGTCCGGGAAGATCCCACATGCCGCGGAGCAGCTGGGCCTGTGAGCCATGGCCGCTGGGCCTGCGTGTCCGGAGCCTGTGCTCTGCAACGGGAGAGGCCACAGCAGTGAGAGGCTCGCGTATTGCAAAAAAAAAAAAAAAAAATTAAAGATAAAAAGAAAATGCTAAAAGCAGGAAGAGAAAAAAAAACACATAAAAGGGAATCCCCTTAAGGCTATCAGCTGAATTTTATTCAAAAACTTTGCAGGCTGGAAGGGAGTGGCATAATATATTTAAAGAACTGAAAAAGGAGAAGTAACAACTGACACTGCATAAATACAAAGGATCATGAGAGATTACTACAAGCAACTATATGCCAATAAAATGGACAACCTGGAAGAAATGGACAAATTCTTAGAAAAGCACAACCTTCTGAGACTGAACCAGGATGAAATAGAAAATATAAACAGACCAATCACAAGCACTGAAATTGAGACTGTGATGAAAGATCTTCCAACAGGGCTGGGAGGCCACCGGAGGAAACACTGTCGCTCTGGAAACGGGAGCAAGCCCTGTTGAAGACACTTGTTGTGGACTGGGACATGGAGCCGTGGCAACGGGACCCCACTTTTTTGGATATGCAGAGGGTGGGGGGCATGGACATGTCCTTTGTGAAGGGTGACAGTGTCAGCGCCTGCGCCTCCCTGGTTGGTGCTCAGCTACCCTGTGCTCGAGGTCCTCCAGTAAGCCCCCCTTCATCCTGCAAGACCAGGAGTTGCTCCCAACACCCTCTCATTCATCTTTATCACACTGGGATGGAATTGGCCTGTGTGTCTCCCCTACCAGAATGTAAACTCCACAGTGGTAGGAACCATGCTGTCTTGCCCACCGGCTGTAGCCTCTGCACCTAGTTCAATGCCTGGCACATAGAAGACGATCAAATAGATATGTGAATGAATGAACAGCGTGCCCACGATTCCTTTGGAGTCAACAGCTCAGGAAGCCTTGGCTAAAGAAGATCTTGACGAGGAAACCTCTGCTCTGCAGCTTCAGTATTTCCCCCTCCCTGCTCCTCTGCCTGCTCCCAAAGCTACCACCTTCCTGCCTCAGCATCTTTGTGCTTTACTTGGAAGATCCTTTAGTCAAAATTCAGCAGAAATATATTGATACCTGACTCAGAGTTTGGTGAGGAATAACTGAGATCATGCATGGAAAGCATTTAGCATGATGCGCGTGTGGTAAGCCCTCAAAAAGTAAATGCTAAGCCACTGTTAATTCTGAGGATGACTTCTCGCTTTTCAAGACTGAGTTCACTTGTTCCCATTGCTCTATACCTTTCTGTACCTGCAGAATTAACCACCCCCTCATCTCTGTTCTAGTCCTCTTTCTTCTGCATGTGCTATTACAGTACTTCTTACACTATTAAAGTTATCAGTTTAGGAGGTACTCGCAGATCTTACAGCCTGTTAACACAGCACTCTCCTTTTGCAGTAGTCGTCTTCCCCTCATTGTAATAATAGTTTTGAATAGTTCCCCTTACCTCAAAGAAAAGTTATTGGTATATTCTGGTTTTCCCACCATCTGTAGGTTCTGAAGGGCAGGGTTATACTGTATTTCTTTTGGAACCCCAGCACTGAGCAAAGTGCTTGATACTTGGATGTAGTCATCACTTGTCATCCTGTGCTATGGAAGCTTAGACTAGGGAATGATCTTGGAATAGTCTGGTCCAGTGACTCCCAGATGCCCAACCATGGATCTATGCAATGAGAGTCGCCTAGAAGTGCATTTAGAAATATAGATTCCATAGGCAAATCCATAGAGACAGAAAGTAGATTTGTGGTTGCCAAGGGCTAGGGAGTGGGATGGAGGGTGACTGCTAATGGGTATAAGAATTACCTAAGGGTGGTGAAAATGTTCTAAAATTAGATTATGGTGATGGTTGCACAACTCTGTAAATACCAGAAAGTGTTGAATTATACTCTTCAGATAATTTTATGGTAGTAAATTATATCTCAGTAAAGTTGTTAAAAAAAAAAAAGATTCCAGGGCCCCACCCCCTTTACTGATATTTACCTTTTTAAACAATCCTTCCTGTGATTCCAAAGCAAAGCCAGGCTGTGAATCACTGGTCTCCCTTTCACACAGCCAGGAATCCTTTCCTTGCCATCCCTGACAAATCCTGGCCTCACACCACAGCTGGTTCCATAGTTGGAAGCCTGGTTAGTATGTTCTTTTCCACATGGAGCTGAAATTTACTTATTTGTGACTTCTGCCTTAAGGTGCAGAGCACAGGACAACGTTTCCTACCCTCCTATTTGAAGACAGTCCTGTGTCCTCCTGAGTCTCACTGAGGTGATTTCCAGCTCCTTCACTTGCTGCTGGCCCTCCAGCCTGCCCTCAGTGAGCAGGGCCCATTTTTACATCCAGAACCCAGAACTGAATCGAGTACCTCAAATGCAGTTCAGCCTTTTGGTTCAACCGTTTGGTGGGCCTAATGCACAACACCAGTTTAGGTTGAAACTTGCGTATCTTCAAAGAGATTACTGACCAGATCATGCCCACATGCTAACTATACAATTGATTTTTCCTTCTCCCAGAATTTTTTTTTGACACCTTTATTGGAGTGTAAGTGCTTTATAATGTTGTGTTAGTTTCTGCTGTATAACAAACTGAATCGGCTATATGTATGCACATATCCCCATATCCCCTCCCTCTTGTGTCTCCCTCGCTCTGACCCTTCCTGTCCCACCGCTCTGGGTCATGGAGCACCGAGCTGATCTCCCTGTGCGGTGCTACTGCTTCCCACTAGCTATCTACTTTACGTTTGGTAGTGTGTATGTGTCAATGCTACTCTCTCACTTCGTCCCTTCTCCAGGATTTTTAACTTGAAAATGTGTGCACATACTGAAAAGTTGAAAGAATAATACACTGAACACCCGTAAAAAAAAAACCAAAAATCTTCCAACAAACAAAAGCCCAGGATCAGATGGCTTCCCAGGTGAATTCTATCAAACATTTAGAGGAGAGCTAACACTTATCCTTCTCAAACTCTTCCAAAATATAGCAGATGGAGGAACATTCCCAAATTCATTCTACAAGGCCACCATCGCCCTGATACCAAAACCAGACAGAGATGTCACAAAGGAAGAAAACTACAGGCCAATATCACTGACGAACATCATGCAAAAATCCTGAACAAAATACTAGCAAACAGAATCCAACAGCATGTTAAAAAGATCATACACCATGATCAAGTGGGGTTTATCCCAGGAATGCAAGGATTCTTCAATATATGCAAATCAATCAATGTGATACACCACATTAACAAATTGAAGGAGAAATACCATATGATCATCTCCATAGATGCAGAAAAAGCTTTCGACAAAATTCAACACCCATTTATGATAAAATCTCTCCAGAAAGTACGCATAGAGTGAACTTACCTCAACATAGTAAAGGTCATATATGACAACCTCACAGCCAACATCATTCTCAAAGGTGAAAAACCGAAAACATTTCCACTAAGATCAGGAACAAGACAAGGTTGTACACTATCACCATTATTATTCAACATAGTTTTGTAAGTTTTAGCCACAGCAATCAGAGAAGAAAAATAAAGAAATCCAAATTGGAAAAGAAGTAAAGCAGTCACTGTTTGCAGATGACATGATACTATACATTAGAGAATCCTAAAGATGCTATCAGAAAACTGCTAGAGCTAATCAATGAATTTGGTGGAGTAGCAGGATACAAAATTAATGCACAGAAATCTCTTGCATTCCTATACACTAATGATGAAAAATCTGAAAGAGAAATTAAGGAAACACTCCCATTTACCATTGCAACAAAAAGAATAAAATATCTAGGAATAAACCTACCTAAGGAGACAAAAGACCTATATGCAGAAAATTATAAGACACTGATAAAAGAAATTAAAGATGACACAAACAGATGGAGAAATACACCATGTTCTTGGATTGGAAGAATCAATATTGTGAAAATGACTCTACTACCCAAAGCAATCTACAGATTCAATGCAATCCCTATCAAAATTCCAATGACATTTTTCACAGAACTAGAGCAAAAAATTTCACAATTTGTATGGAAACACAAAAGACTCCAAAGAGCCAAAGCAATCTTGGGAAAGAAAAACGGAGCTGGAGGAATCAGGCTCCCTGACTTCAGACTATATTACAAAGGCACAGTAAACAAGACAATATGGTACTGGCACAAAACAGAAATATAGATCAATGGAACAGGATAGAAAGCCCAGAGATAAACCCACACAGATATGGTCACCCTATTTTTGATAGAGGAGGCAAGAATATACAATGGAGAAAAGAGAGCCTCTTCAATAAGTGGTGCTAGGAAAAACTGGACAGCTACATGTTAAAGAATGAAGTTAGAACACTCCCTAACACCATACACAAAAATAAACTCAAAATGGATTAAAGACCTAAATGTAAGGCCAGACACTATAAAACTCTTCAAGGAAAACATAGGCAGAACAATCTATGATATAAATCACAGCAAGATCCTTTTTGGACCCACCTCCTACAGAAATGGAGATTAAAACCAAAAATAAACAAATGGGACCTAATGAAACTTAAAAGCTTTTGAACAGCAAAGGCAAACATAAACAAGACAAAAAGACAAACCTCAGAATGGGAGAAAATATTTACAAATGAAGGAACTGATAAAGGATTAATCTCCAAAAGTCACAAGCAGCTCATGCAGCTCAATATCAAAAAAACAAACAACCCAATCCAAAAATGGGCAGAAGACCCAAATAGACATTTCTCCAAAGAAGATATACAGATTGCCAACAAACACATTAAAGGATGCTCAACATCACTAATCATTAGAGAAATGCAAAGCAAAACTACAATGAGGTATCACCTCACACCAGTCACAATGGCCATCATCAAAAAATCTACAAACAATAAATGCTTGAGAGGGTGTGGAGAAAAGGGAACCCTCTTGCAGTGTTGGTGGGAATGTAAATTGATACAGCCACTATGGAGAACAGTATGGAGGTTCCTTAAAAAACTAAAACTAGAACTACCATACAATGCAGCAATCCTACTACTGGGCATATACACTGAGAAAACCATAACTCAAAAAGAGTCATGTACCACAATGTTCATTGCAGCTCTATTTACAATAGCCAGGACCTGGAAACAACCTAAGTGTCCATCCAAAACTTTTTGATCATCTCCCATTACTAAAGCAAATAAACAAAAGCAAACACACATATAAAAAAAGAAAGAAAGAAGACAAATCTCAAATAAACAACCTAACCTATCATCTGAAGGAATTAAAAAAAGAAGAACAACAAGCCCAACATCAGCAAAAGGATGGGAATAATAAGGATCAGAGAGGAAAAAAGTAACATAGAAAGAAAAAAAGAAAATAGAAAAGATCAATAAAACTAAGAGATGGTTTTTTGAAAAGATAATCAAAACTGATAAGTCTTTAGCCAGGCTCACCAAGAAGAAAAGAGAGAGGACCCAAATCAACAAAATAAGAAATGAAAGAGGAGAAATAAAAACCAGTATCAACAAAATACCAAAAATCCTAAGAGAATACTATGAACAGTTATATGCCAACAAATTCGTAAACCTAGGAGAAATGGATATATTTCTAGAAGCATACAGCCTGCCAAGACTGAATCAGGAAGAAACAGATAGTGTGAACAGACCAATCACTACTAATGAAATTGAATTTGTAATAAAAAAAAAAACTCCCAGCAAACAAAATTCCAGGACCAGATGGCTTCACAGAGGAATTCTACAAAACAAATAAAGAATAGTTAATACCTGTCTTTCTCAAGCTGTTCCAAATATATTCTACAAAGTCAACTTTACCCTGATACCAAAACCAGATAAAGGCACTACAAGAAAAGAAAATTACAGGCCAATATCTGTGATAAATATTGATGCAAAGATCCTCAACAAAATATTAGAAAACCGAATTCAACAATATGTGAAATGGATCATATACCATGATTAAGTGGGATTTATTTCAGGAAAGCAAGGAGAGTTCAATATTTGTAAATCAATCATTGTGATAAACCACATTAACAAAAGGAAGGATAAAAATAACATTATCATCTCAATAGACATAGAAAAAAATTTGACAAAATTCAACAACCATTTATGATTGAAACTCTCATTAAAGTTGACATAGAGGGAACATATGTCACCAAAATAAAGTCTTGTTATCACAAATCCACAGCTAATATCATACTCAGCAGTGAAAAGTGCAAAGCTTTTCCTCTAAAATCAGGAACAAGACAAGGATGCTCATACACTTCACTTCTGATTAACATAGTATTGGAAGTCCTATCTACAGCAATCAGACAAGAACAAGAAATGAAAAACACCCAGATTGGAAGGGAAAAAATAAAACTATCACTATCTGCAGATGATATAATATTGTATGTAGAAAACCCTCAAGTCTCCACCAAAAAAAACAATTAGAACTAATAAATGACTTCAGTTTAGTTGTAGGATACAAGATTAGTATATAGAAACTTGTTGCTTATCTATATACTGAAAATGATCTATCAGAAAGAGAAAGGAAGAAAAAATACCATTTAAAATTGCATCAAAAAAAAAAAAAACCTAACTAACTAGGAGTAACTTTGCCAAAGAGGTGAAAGACCTATACTCTGAAAACCCTAAAACACTGATGAAGGAAACTGAAGATGATACAAAAAATGGAAAGAAATCCCATGTTATGGGCTGGAAGAATTAATATTGTTAAAATGTCCATACTACCCAAAGCAATGTACAGATTTAATGCAATCTTTGTCAAAATACTCATGGCATTTTTCACAGAGCTAGAACAAATTATCTAAAATTTATATGAAACCACAAAAGATACTAAGTAGCCAAAGTGATCTTGAGAAAAAAGAACAAAACTGGTGGTTTCATGCTCTCTCACTTCAGACTATACCACAAAGATACAGTAATCAAAACAATATGGTACTGGCAAAAAAAAACAGACATGGATCAATGGAACAAAATAGACAGCTCAAAAATAAAACCACTTATATTAACTAATCTATGTTAAAGGAGGCAAGAATATACAATGGAGAAAAGACAGTCTCTTCAATAAATGGTGCTGGGAAAACTGGACAGCTATATGTAAAAGAATAAAATAATTAGGACATTTCCTCACACCATATACAAAAATAAACTCAAAATGGATTAAAGACCTAAATGTAAGACCAGAAACCATAAAACTCCTAGTAGAGAAAAGAGGCAGGTCAGGGCTTCCCTGGTGGCGCGGTGGTTGAGAGTTCACCTGCCGATGCAGGGGACACGGGTTCGTGCCCCAGTCCGGGAAGACCCCGCATGCCGCGGAGTGGCTGGGCCCGTGAGCCACAAATGCTGAGCCGGCGCGTCTGGAGCCTGTGCTCCGCAACAAGAGAGACTGCGATAGTGAGAGGACCACGCACCGCGATGAAGAGTGGCCCCCACTTGCCACAACTGGAGAAAGCCCTCGCACAGAAGCGAAGACCCAACACAGCAAAAATAAATTAATTAATTAATAAAAACTCCTACTCCTAACATCTATTAAAAAAAAAAAAAAAGAAAAGAGGCAGGTCACTCTTTGACATAAATCGTAGCACTATTTTTTGGATCAGTTTCCTCAGGCAAAGGAAACAAAAGCAAAAAGAAACAAATGGTACCTAATAAAACTTAAATGCTTTTGCACAACAGAGGAATCTATCAATAAAATAAAAAGACAAAATATGGAATGAGAGAAAATATTTGCCAGTGATATGACCAATAAGGGGTTAATATCCAAAATATATAAACAGCTCACACAAATCAATATAAAAAAATGAACAAACCAATTAAAAAGTAGGCAGAAGACCTAAATTGACATGTTTCAAAAGAAAACATACATATGGCCAACAGGCACATCGAAAGAAACTGATAGTCTCTAATCAGAGAAATGCAAATCAAAACCACAATGAGATATCACCTCATACCTGTCAGATTAGCTATCATCAAAAAGATCACAGGTAACAAATGTTGGTGAGGATGTGGAGAAAGGGAAACCCTTGTATACTGTTGGTAGGGATGGAAATTGGTGCAGCACTATGGAAAAGAGTATGGATATTCCTCAAAAGCTAAAACTGGAACTACATATGATTTAGCAATTCCACTCTTGTATATATCCAAAGAAAACAAAAACATTAGAAAAGACACATGGACTCCAATGTTCATAGCAACATCATTAACAATAGCCATTATATGGAAGCAGCCTAAGTGTCTTTAAACAAATGAATGGATAAAGAAGATACACACACACACACACACACACACACACACACACAATGGAATATTAGCCATAAGAGGAAAAATTCTGCCATGTACAACATAGATGGACCTGGAGGTTATTATGCTTAGTGTAATAAGTCAGACAGAGAAAGACAAATCTCTATGTTATCACCTATATGTGGAATCTAAAAAGATAAGACAAAGAATGAATATAACAAAACAGAAAGAGACTCTAAGGTATAAAATACAAGCTAGTGGTTACCAGTGGTGAAGTGGAAGAGAGGAGAAGCAAGATAGGGGTAGGAGATTAAGAGGTACAGACTACTATATACAAGATAAATGAAGTACAAGTTTATATTGTATGGTACAGGAAGTATAGCCAATATTTTATAGTAACTTTAAATGGAATATAATCTATAAAAATATTGAATCATTTTGCTGTATTCCTGAAACTAATATATATTGTAAGTCAACTATACCTCAATATTTTTTTAAATCCTGAATGGTAGAGGAGAGAAGTAAAATATAGAGAGCCTGGGTAAAGGGAACTAGAATGTAAGCTTCAGGAGACAGCAATGACTATCTGTATTGTTCACCATAATAATCCTGTCCCTGGCTCAGGGCTTGGAAAAGAGTAGCCGTTCAATTAATATTGTTAGATGGATGAATACATGAACTGAGACTTCCTGGTGCCAACTCTGAGTCAGATAATCAGTTAATCTTCATAAAAACCTTGTAAGATAAATATTAGGATTCTTGTTTTATTTGTACTCTTTTTATTAATATTCTTGTTTAACTTATGATAAAACTCATGCCCAGAGGATTTCACTAATTTGCTCAAGATAGCATATTATGACATTGGGATTCAGAACCAACTCTACACAACTCCATCACCTGAAGCCTTTATATATCCATATTAAAAACACAAACCTTTAGATAAAACTGTGGTCACAGTTTCCAGGGCACAAATGTATGGTGAGCCCACATGAGGTGGGGAGAGTAGGAGGCCGAGTGACTACCACTTTTGAAGTTGTATAAATGGGCACTATTCCATCAATACAACTGAACTGAATCACTTTGCTCTACACCTGAATCTAACACAACATTGCTAATCAACTATACTCCAATGTAAAAAAAAGTCATAAAAAAAGAAAACTAAAAAAAAAATAAAGGAAGGCACTAACAGTATTAACTAAGATATCTGTTCCTTGCAAATAACAGTAACCTTCTACCAAGATGAGTACTTGATTTCACGTACCCCTTTGCCAAAATCACATGTATACTGGTCTCCCTCTTTCCCTCTTTGGAACGGTTCTCAGAGCTCTCTGAGAGACTGTCTCCCAGGTTATAATCCTCAGGTTGGCTCAAATAAAAATTTCCATTTCTTTTTTTAAAAAATACAAATGAAGCCTTTGCCTTTCAATAACAAACGCTTTCTCCAACATAAGTTAAAATTTAGTTAGGATATACTACCTAAAATTGTGAGCACACTTTATATCACATTGCTACCCATCAGCAGAGGCAGACTTATGCAGATCAGGGCCTGTAAGTTCAGTCCTTTGGGACAGGCCAGTTCAGGGCAAGTAGATTCATTCATAGAGAAAAATCTGTTTCTTAACTGCAAACTGTTGTTCATAATGAAGTCCAGGCAGACCAGCTCAGATCCATCATCCCCTGCAGCCCAAACAGCTCTGTTACATGCCCTGTTGATGGTGAATCAATAGAATCATCATATACAAGGGCTGCTCAAACATGTGCTTATTAATTGTTGACAGGTTGATGGTTGCTACCTATGCTCGCTGCAGTAATTCCTCCTATGCAAAAGTTACAGCTTGCATCCTTAGGAAATGCCTATATAACATTTTTCAGTGTTGCCACTTATTTGGCTGACATCTGTGTATCTTTTTGTCATTTTCTTAGTATTTCAGTAGGTTTCTGCCAACACCTCTACCCCAAGTTTGGTAGAAAAGTTTTAGTGTTGATGGAGCAGATGCATCCCAATTCTATATCCAATGAAAATTTTTAGTATACAAACTGTAGACATACTCAGGGACTGCATTTATACTAGAGATATATTTTTAAATCATGTTAGATTACCAACAGTGAGTTGTTTTCACAGAGTTCATAAGCCCAAGCTTCCTGATTAGAGTTCTCTGCATTTAGTTCTGTTCAGTCATGATTATGTTTTCATGTCACAATTTAAAGCAGAAAAGGAAAACATTGTTAAGGCTCAACTACTGAAAGATGATCCATACACTCATAACTACATGCCAAGTATTGGAATATCAATAAGCTTGTCCAAGATCAGGGACTGTGTCACATGCATCTATGTATCCCCATGTGCTGAATGTATGAGTTTATTTGCACATTTTAAACACTTGCTTGAGTCTGTAATTGTATTAACGAAGTACATATTGTGACATTTGAGAAGACTTAGCACAAAACTCATGAAGGTAAAGATCCCTCTTATCCAAGACTCACCATAAAACCCACATTAAATACATTTTTACATATTTGCCACCACACATTCTCAGACTCAGTATTCAGTTCTACCTATTAGTCAACCTTAAACAGAAACTTTTGTCTAGTGATCAGTACTGCTCATATACCCATAAATATTTGGTATGAAAAAACAGCTGATGATGAGTTATGATTATGGTAAATAATAATTACAATGGCTATTAATTTTTTTCAATAGTCTGACTAGTCTTGTTTAAATAGTGGTCAAAGCTGCACAACATTTTAAAATATGGTACATCTATTCAAGACACAGTATGACTTTTCTAATATTCCTGTTGAGGCATATTCATGTTTTGATATTTTTATGGACTTTTAAGATATTATCGATGATCTCCAAAGGAAGTACTTTATTTAAAAATATATTGAACTTCATATTGAATTTATAAAATAAGTTGTTAGAAGTAGATTTATATATAAACATTAACTAAGGAAGATTTAATTTTTTTAAATAAATTTATTTATTCATTTTTGACTGCGTTGGGTTTTCGTTGCTGCATGTGGGCTTTCTCTAGTTGTGGCGAGCAGGGACTACTCTTTGTTGTGGTGCGCAGGCTTCTCACTGCAGTGGCTTCTCTTGTTGCAGAGCTTGGGCTGTAGGCATGTGGGCTTCCGTAGTTGTGGCACACGGGCTTCAGTACTTGTGGCTCACAGGCTCTAGAGCACAGACTCAGTAGTTGTGGTGCACGGGCTTAGTTGCTCCGCGGCATGTGGGATCTTCCCAGACCAGGGCTCAAACCCATGTCCCCTGCATTGGCAGGCAGATTCTTAACCACTGCACCATCAGGGAAACCCAGGAAAATTTAATTTTTAATAAATATACCTGAATTGATCATTTAGAATTATATGGACATATTCATATTAAATCAAAGAGAAGTAAATGGATGCAAAGAAGTAAAAATCTATGATTTCTATATACAGATGAAGCGCCTATGTGAAGTTTTTCAACCTTACTTAAATGCTGTAACTCAGAAAAAGAGCAAAGGAAAAAAGAAGCTAATCCAGAATTATATAATATATTCAAGTTCCCCCTATTTTCTTACCAAAAAACAAAAGTTGTTTCCTTCCATTTATCTTTTCATTTGTGAAAGCCATTGGTGTGGTATCTATCAGCTCTCTTTAAATCAAACTAATATTGGCTAATATAGTTTAGCTGCAGGAACTAAGTAACCGAGAATTGATAAAAATTACTGTGACAATTTCACTGTAGAAAACATAAGGACTCATCCATAATGTATTCATTGATTGAAGAAGTATTGAACCTAGCTGTTTCATCAGAAATCACTTTCCTTTCCTTCCTTCCATGCTTCCTGTATTTTCTACTCCTTCTTTTATCTAATAACTATTGTGTTGCTATCATATGACCAGCAGCCTGATAAATAGGAGGAGAAATCTGAATAACTAGGATTCATGGTTCCTGTTGATGAATCAACATCTTAGGTTAGTTCTTAATCAGATCTTATCCAGTCTATTTTAACAGCTTCTTAAATGGTCTTCTACTCTATTCTTTCCTCAGTTGAATTCATTCTCCATTCTGTAGACAGTTTTTTCCATGACTGTGTCACTCATCTGTCTGTAAACTATTAATGTCTGTTATACAAATACACCTGTCTCTCATACACTTTATTTTTTTAATATAATTTTACTTTTTATTGAAGTCTAGTTGATTTACAATGCTGTGCCAATCTCTGCTGTACAGCAAAGGTGACTCAGTTATATATATATATAGATATTCTTTTTTTATATTCCTTTCCATTATGGTTTATCACAGGATATTGAATATAGTTCCCTGTGCTATACGGTACTTGCTCTTGCTTGAATAGGTCATCAGATTGCCTGTCTCCATACCTTACAGATGCATTTCGTATGTTTGGAAGATCCTCCCTTTACCACAATCTGCTTTCCAAATTGTTCTCTATTATTTAACATTCACAATGTATTTAAAGTTTCCTCTTCTGATTCTAGAATAAATTAGTTGTATCTTACACTGAGTTTTCTTAGAATTTTATGCATAGCTCTTAATAATAGCAGTATTCTTATGATTGCTATTATCTTGTTTGTTATGCCTTTCTCTCTACTATGCTCCCTGAGGAAATGGACTGAGTTTGAACATGTTTTTTGTCTCCTATCACTTGCCATAACCTATACATTCTATGTACACCATACATCAGTGGTTTTCAAACCTTTGTAACACAATCCCTTGTGTGACTTTAAAAACATATATAGAGAGGGGCCTGGGCTTCAGGTAAAACGTTTTAAAGTAAAACATTTTCAACTGGACCCAGGTAATTGCATTTCTATTGCACTAATGAAAGCAAATAATGCCTCATAGAGACTTCTGGGAAAACTACTTTTATCAAGATTCCCACACATGACAGCAGTTAAATATATGATTTTGGTGAGATGGAAGCTGAAGGAATTGCCTCAGCCCCCCACTGTGGCTGAGAATGCTGTACTGTTTCTTGAGCCTTCTACAGCTAATCCAGCTGTATAGCTGGTATTCCCATGAGCTTTGTGAGTTTTCTGTGGGACTCTTCAGAAACCACTAATACTTGTAATAATATTTACTGAATACATGTGTGAGGCATGGTCCCAAACAAAGACTCATTAAACATCTAATTTATACAATAACCATATGCGTTATTTTCTCTCTTTTATGGTTGAAAAAACTGAGACTTAGAGAAAGTATGTAATCCATCCAGAGTCAAAAAGCTTGGAGTCAGGTAGAGCCAGGGTTAGAACACATGCAGTTAGAGTTCACAGTTTGTGTTTCTATACTGCCTCTTATGAAAAATCAGCTACTGAACTCAATCAGTACGATGGGACCAAGAGAAGAGCTGAAGATCTCCAAAACAAGAACAGAACTAAACTAGATCAACAATCATTGTTAGAGAATTTAAAGTTGTCTGCTAAAAAATCATTTTAAAAGTAAACAAAGTATACCTTTCCCTAGTTAGTATCATGCAACTTTTGCAAGGACCTTGACACAGCAAACTCACCCACATATGCCTACATATGTACATTTTTATTTATTTATTGTAACGATTCAGTTAAATATTCTTATCTCTATGTTAGAGAGAATATAAGTGAGTGCCCAGGTTCATACAGTTAGGAAGGAGTAAAGCAGGGACTCACACCCAGGTCTAGAAATTTCAAGGTTCATTATTTTTGTTTGGTTTGTTCTTTTCCCTCCCAACTTTGATATCTATGTCATTGATTCTTCTCTCTCTAAAGCTGTCAAAATTAAATAGTGGTCTCATGCACTATACTACCAGGCACAGGGTAGGAAGTAGTGCAACAAAATGGGGAGGATACAACTGCCTAACTTGCTTTAGTGTATATTTATGTTTATTGCATGACTAATATTCATTGTTTTATTACATGATGCTATGGCATTTCATTCATCAGTTCATTTGTTTAAGGGTTTTGACCTTTTCTTGCATGCAGTGAACTTCCTGGGATCCAAATATGTTGAGATTTATACAGCTCAATAATCTCTTAGCTCATCTGATTGAAATATGATGTTATCCCTTCCCAGTTTTGCACAGATGAACTGTAAATCAATAACTGATTTTTACTTTATTCACTCCTCCCCGCACTATCTTGACATTCACCATAGTACTGGAACAACAATTTTCTGTGTATTTACTGATGTGTTTCTCCTTTAAAAGTAGTAAGATAGTTTGAAAATAATTTGACTACTATAAATAGCAGTAATAGATGATCTGAAATTGATCTGTGAGTTTAGAATTCTCATTCCTTTAGTCAATTGTATGTATATTTGTATGTCTGTGTTTATATAGACACTGATGCTTCTAAGGCATCAGAATGTGTTGTTCAGTACATCTCTGAAGTTGCAAACGTGTATTGTCTTTGTTAAGAAAATACCACTATGCCCTGAAGGTAAGTATTAAAATGCCTGAATTATAACAGAAGGATGAGTTATCTTCATTGAATGAAAGATACAATTGGATACAATTAACCTAGTAATATCCCTTTAATGATGATGACTTCCAATAATTATCAGTATAGCATTTCTTTCAGAATCATCTACTTCAGGTTTTCTGTCAAAGTAGTCTTTCAGAAGTAAATGAACATTATTTGATCTTTCCTTTTCTTAGGAAATTTGTGGAAACAAAGTTGAATATACCTGTTGAGACAGAAAATTATCTCCTGTTTTTCCCTCATGTATGGTGGCATGGGCACTGTGATTTGTAGATTCAGCCCATTAACAAATACTTTGACAGGAAGGACTGTTCCACTTACTAACAGAAACGTATTTTTGAATGAATGCTGTTCTGCTACTTTTTAGTAGATGTGTAAAGTGTTTGATAGCTCTATTCCACGATTGTTTCCTTTAGGCACTTCAAAAAATTGCAACAAGATAGTTTATTAGTTTTGCTGAAAATAGTAGATAAGGAAGAGACAGAACAAAAACATATTTGTTCAGTTTTAACTGGTTTTCAGTAAGATCTGGACGTTTGAGAAGTACTTCTAAGTAGTTCATTTCAGTTGTAAAACCAAAGAGTAGTTCATTTCAATTGTAAAACCAAAGCGCTTGAATTCCAAGAAAATCGTTTTTTTCATAAACAATTATTTCACATCTTGAGAGATGAAGAAATAACATTTTCTAGATATGATTCATATTCACGGACCTTCATGATTTTCCCAGGCTGAAACCCTCATGGAATAAGCCTCGGTGCTGGCAGGAAGCAGGACAATGGCCTCTCCTTCTCCACTGACATTTCCGTGGGCCATGTGTGCCTCTGGCTGCTGCAGCCCCTCCTACTCTTTAGTCTGTGGGATATTTCCTCTTCTCTTTCACAGTTGCCAGGCACCAACTAGCTCATACAGGAGACACGAGGTTTGGCTTTGTGCTGTCAAACCAATCTCATCTTCATTTCCTTTTCTTATTTTCTTCAAGTTTCATTCTTTGTTCTTTCTTTTTTTCTGTTTCTTCTTTTTCCCACCCATCACTTCCTGAACTAGCTAAGGATGTCTGCTTCACAAGTCTCCATGCAGACCCATCTCCAATTAGTGGTGAATTTCCATGTCTAGCTGGCACTTTTTCTTCTTCCTTATTTTTTCAGCCTTCCTCTGTCCAAATCTTGCATTCCAGAATTTGACTTTCCTGGAAGTTTCAAAATTAGGCTTTCAGCTTTATGAAGTCCCTCTCTGTAGAAAATTTCATGTCAATGTTTTGTGCTAAATTTCCTGGAACAGTTTATTTCATCCTCACTTGAGATGTGTGTCCATCTTCAAAGAATGAACCTGATTGGATTTGCTGCCATTTAGATGATTCCCAGAAGGAATCCAAATGAGAAGCACATGGAAGGATCAACTCACAAAAGTACTTTCTCTGCTCTGGTGCGTCATGCTTATTTGTTTCCTTCTGTTTTGAAGTCAATTAAATTTGGTTGTCTCCAGACTACTGCTAAATTTGGTTAAGAAAACTCCAAATTGTAAATGTTAAGTCTGAAACACCCTAAAAGTCTCTGCAGTAGAAAATAGGTCTTATTCTAAATATAAAAGGTATATGAATGCATATAATAAGCAGAGCATGGGGGCCAGTGTTATATGAATGTTATGAAAGAGATTCACAAATTCCTCACGTCAAATCCTCAGTACAGTATAATATTCTATTGCCAAGTATGTAATAGAATAGGTCAAAAGTATGTGAAATGACAATGTCAAGGGTGAAACATGTTACAGTGCTAATAGTTTTGAGATGGTACAATTTGTTCACCTATAAAAATTCACCTCACTAATAATCATCAATATAAAAGACAAAAAACAAAAACACAGATTCAATAGTAAATATATCCAAGTTAGCAGTTACCCCAACACCATTTTACAGCCCACTATTCTTTTATACCAAGGCTAGGCTCTTCAGAAACAACTCAAGGGGAAAGAGTGGGAAGTGGAGAAAACTGGCAAATAAAAGACAATAAGTAAAATTTGGGAGATATATATACATACACACACACAAACATACACACACATATAAACATATATACATATCACATATACACATGTATGTGTGTTTATGTGTACTAGGAAGATGAAAAACATTAACCTTTATGTTTTTGAGTTGCTAAAGGTTAGCACCTTGATCTGGCTGCACTGCCCACAGCATGAGAACCTAGTCAGTTAATTTCCCTTGTCTGCAGTGACATCTGTTGGTGAGGGCAGAGCTGATTAACTGCAGGTTTGGCTCTCCTGGCAAAATCAACCCACAAGCTGTTTCAGGCTCTAGCAGATGTTTCCCTTCATTTTACTCCTTCTGATTTTTGTGGGAGTGAAAACCTTTCCAGGTGAATTAATCCAGTCTTTGTTGATACGAACAAAATGGTTAAACCTGGAACTTCATAAAAATCTCAGTAATATGCAAATCTGGTAACTGTTGTTTCAGCATCCTCTCCCTACCCTCAAAATACATGGAGTAGGACTGAGATCAAAGCTGTATTCTGATGCTGGATGTATCTTTAGAATATGAGCTGTCAGAACATACATTAGCTAGAATTTAATATGTTCTCTTATGATCCCATGTCTTGTACTAAGATGTGTTGGGACAATTATGTTTGACATGAGAAATGAAAACATCCAGTATGTTTTTTTGTAACTGAAAATACTAACCAAGAGCAAACTACTTACAATCTGGATCCCAGGCAAAGGGATGAAGAGTAAGGGAGCTGGGTATAGGACCTGCTCCTTACCTGGTTATATATTATTAGACATCCTGGAAGACTTTTTAAAAAATGACCAACACCTGAGCCACACTCCAGACAATCAAATCAGAATCTCTGTCTGTGTGCTATGAGCAACAAGACTTCTAAAAATCCTCTCATGAAATTGTAATGTGAAGCCATTATTAAGGACCACTAGGATGGAAGTTTCAAAGTGGGCTTTAGGAAATGCCAAGCCAGTGTTGGACTTTCAGCTCTATCCATAAGTAGCCCTGAGATCCTGCCATCTCTCTGAGTCTCAGTTTACTCAGCTTGAAAAAGGAGATAGGATATATTCAGTTGTTTAAAGATGAAAACAGATCAAATAAGTAAAAGGCTGTGTCACACACTAAATATTTAGTACATTTAAATTTCCTCAAATTGTTGGTCAAATTTATAATGGATACATAATTCCCTGAATTCAAAAGATAAAATAATCATACATATTTTTCTTCTTTCACTGGGCTGTTTTCTCCTTAAAAGTTCTACAATGACTATTTATTACTTTCTAAATTAGAAAAAAATACTTAATTAAAAAGTTCCAATAAAAATGTTGGCTTGGCACATCAGGCTGCATGGCTAAAAGAACTCCATGTTCTACTGTGATGCTCTGAGGTTATCTTCTTGTTTTTCTACAAAACCATTCCAGTGTGGCACTTCTGTCATCACATCAGTACACATGCTTTTAATCAAGTTTGTTTATATGTTACGTATACACGGAGATAGCGTCTTTTCCTCAAAAGGATGTGCCATATACTAAGAACTGATAATTAAAACTCAGTATAGCACTATTTCATTTTTCCCTTGTAAGTACTCAAACTCATTTTATTCATATATTTCTGTTATAAAATGTTTTCCAAAAATATTAGCAGAGTCAAAAAATATGTATGTGTGTGTGCGTGCACATGCGCTCACATGCAGGCACGTGCTGCTTCATTAGTCTGACTGATGGAGAAGTTTTAATATGGAAGCATATATAAAACCTATTCCTTCAATAAGGTCCATTCACAAGAAGACTATAATGATTATTTTTACTGCTCATTTTGTTTTTGTTATATGAAGTTCTGTAAATTTACGATGGAGAGAAAGTGTTGAGAACAAGACTTAGCATTTATAACTGAGCACAAGATTAACTTCATGGCTTTATAACAAAGTATTCATTGACTGGCAAAATATAACTAAATTGCTTTCAATGTGAAAGTGAGAACATGGGCCGTGAAAAGAACAGGTCACAGTGATTAAAAAGGACACTTAACTTTTTTGGGTTTTTTTAACTACTAATGACTTTTGGTAAATGCTCATTATTAGAAATTCCAGCAAAAAGAATGAACACAAGAAATTACTCACAGATAAGTATGTAAAAGAGGGATTTTACAATGCAAGTTATTATTAAGTAAAATATTAATTTCTTTCTACTTGAATTCAATAAAGGAGACAATGAAAAAACTAAAGGAATTTAAATAAACTTCAATTATTCCTATAAAAGAGATAGTAGTATATAAAAATTAAGTTTTTGAAAGAAAACTACAAAATTGCTGAGGGTAGAATCATGTCCTACTTTCAATTTTATGTTTTAATTTTAAATATTATCAGTTGAATACCTGATAGGAAACTTAATAAAGGACTGAGTTCTCCCATTTTTTCCCACTTCCTCCTGGTGCTCCTGTGTTGTTTAATTACAGGAAACACCATTCGCATTTTATTTTACAGCAATGACTCCCCTCGGAGTTGTGTAATACAGCAACTATGATTCTTCCCACATTCCAGTCTGTGTTGGTTGTATGGTAAATATTTTCTTTCTCAAGGATAATAACACTTTCTGTTTTGTAACCATAGCTCTCCCAGTTACTTGGTCTTAGCTCTTCATTTAAATGGTTTCAATAATACTGTTTTTATTCATTTCACTGTTGGCTAGATTTCATGATCCAGAGATGTCTTCAGGAAATATTTGCGCATTTACAGCCTCTGAGGTTCTTTCTGATGTATATTTATTTATCTATGCTACTGTACACTAACTTCTAGTTTATAATTCAAAGAATACATGTTAAAAAGATAAATACACTGCTATATTTAAAATAGATAATCAACAAAGACCTACTGCATAGCACAGGGAGCTCTGCTCAATATTCTGTAATAACCTAAATGGGAAAAGAATTAGAAAAAGAATACATACATGCATATGTATAACTAAATCACTTTGCTGTACACCTGAAACTAACACAACATTGTTAATCAACTAGACTCCAATATAAACTAAAATGAAAAAAAAAACTTTAAAAAAAGGAAAAAAAAAAGAAATCAAAGTAACATTTTCTTTCTACACATGCAGTACCTGTCTTTTGTGTCTCCTAGGAGAGAGCACCCCTGAAGTTGGAGACCAGTCTCTACATCCTACATACCTGTAACAAGGCCTTCTTTCAGAAAGTCAGCTCATTTGAGGGCAGCAGCCACTGTGCTCAAAGAAATTTCCATGCAGTTCTGTGTTTGTTTGCCATTTGCTGTCATTCTTTCTATACACACATATTTTCTATTTCCAAATTCATATGCTATCTGTTTCATCAGTTCTTTTCATGAAGCCATTGGTCATAACTGGTCACGACAAACTTTTTATGACAGCTAATTTCATTCTATGCATGTAATCTTTCACAGGCACAAGCAGCAACTCAATCAATACTTGAAGAAATAAATGCAGAACTCGGCACATAACCTTGGCACGAGTCCGTGTATGTTGCATCTGGCCCTCTAGCCTGAAGGAGGCTGCTGAAATACTAATCCTCGACAGTCTAGACTTCCCTGTGGCCTTTGATCCATGAGTATTACTAGGAATACTAGTAATACCTAGTATTAACACACTAGGTATTACCACACTAGGAATACCACACTGTGGTTCTCAAAATTTGGTGAGCATCAGAATTATCTGGAAAATGTATTAAAAACTAGAATCCTGGGCCCCATGCCCAGAGTTTATGACTCAATAGGTCTGGGTGGTGCCCAAGATTTTGCTTTTGTAACAAGTTTACAGGTGATTCTGATTCTGCTGGTCAAGGAAACACACTTTTAAATTTATTGTGCTACAATTTTCTGAACATTCTGGTTTCTAGTTCCCTGTTTCCATATCTATGGGAATGACAGCAGCTTCTTTCCACAGTAAGTTATTTGGGTCTGATGGGCTCTCATTAGCAAAACAACTAAGAAGAAGACAGCAATCAGCTGAGTTTTTTGTTTTATGCGAATGTTTGTTGTTTTTAATGCAGTTGAGTGACAACCTGGCTGAGCATGATACTTTAGGCTTACCTTTCCCCCAGCACTTCACACACGTTGCTTTACTGTGTTAAGGGATTGAATATTGTAGATGCCAGCCTGAAGGTAACTTACGTGTCTCTCTTCACGTCTTAAAATTTCACTTTTTAAATCTTTTAAGGTCAATAACTTAACCAGGTTATGTCTCAGCATCCATTGTGACATCATTCTTTCTGCAATTAAGTGCATTCCTTTGAAACGTATATTTAGTCCATCCTTCATTATAGGAAAATCATCTGCTCTTTCATTACAGTGAACTGTCTTTTTTGCAGAGGGTCACAATTATCCTTATTTAGGATCATCTTTGACTTTTTCAATATCTATCAGCTTCCCTCTATTACTAAAAGTCTCTGATATATTTTCTCTGCTTATAATTTGATTTACTGAAGATTTTCACGATGTTAGTAACTTGATTTTCTATAGTATTTATTCTTCTCCTACCTGATTTCCTCTCTTCCCCCCTTAGTCCTACAGTGAATCTATTTTGGATATCAGTTTCTTTCTTAACTAAATAGATCAGACTATTGTTTTACCACCTCATTTTCCACTTCTTTGTTTATTTAATTCATGTTCTTATTAAGATATTCTGAGGAGTAAAGTACAAAGGAATACTATATAGAAAGTTTATTTTGTTCTTAGAGTTAAATTTTCTTTCAGTCTGTTCTCTCCTTTTTTCTCTTTTGCATTTTGTTCTTTTCTACTGTTATTATTTGGTTTTTTATTTGTTTGTTTGTTTGGCACAACTGCTACATTATACTTTTTAATCTCTGAGATTATATGGACAGATATGTCCAGACCTTCTTAATGTCTAATGTAATACTTTTCCTGCATGTTAAAACTTCTCTTTCCTTCCCCACAGCCTTGATTTATTCTATCAACTTTTCTGAAGTCATAAGATAATATAGGGTTGCTGAAGAGGAGAGCTTCACAGGTGGTACAGACAGCTATTGCTGGAGTCTTCAAACATGCTTTCTAATCTCAGTCTCTATTACCAGGGACAACTTGATCCAGGCAGGGGAGTGTCTTCTTTCTCTAATCTTTAGCTCTTTACACAATTTAATCCAATATCCTGCAAATAAGCTAGCTCCTGATGGCACCTCTTATGAAATACTGCCATGGTAAGTGGATATCCAAGGGTTGCCTTTACACTCAGTACCTATGTAATTCCCTCCTAATTGGTAGATATTACTGAAAATTCTCAGTGTTTTGCTCGACTCTTTCTCAGTGCCTTTTCTGACTGTGGTGGTGTCTTGGGAATCACACTGTGAAACACTGAAGTGTTTATTTTCTTTTTTTAGTTATAATTTACAATTTATGTGACATGAAATTGTAACATTTTCCTTGCTCGTTTGCCCATTTTTATTCATTATTGTAAGCAACTGCTTCGATATTCTGACTTCACAATGTATATTTAGCTCCCGGGGTTCTCGCTTCTTGCGTCTTTTCCCTCTCTAGGTTACAAGTCTCATCAAAAGCAGAAACTATGTTGTTTGTTTTTTGACTCACTAAAAATACTGGATATGATGTCTTGTACTGAATACAAATTTAATTAATTGAATTTATTGAAACATGAAGTTTTAAAAAATACTTTTCACACACTTATTAAAATCACACAGCTACCTTATTTGACCCACCTCCTAGAGAAATGGAAATTAAAAACAAAAACAAACAAATGGGACCTAATGAAACTTAAAAGCTTTTGCACAGGAAAGGAAACCATAAACAAGACAAAAAGACAACCCTCAAAATGGGAGAAAATATTTGCAAATGAAGCAGCTGACAAAGGATTAATCTTCAAAATTTACAAGCAGCACATGCAGCTCAATATCAAAAAAACAAACAACCCAATCCAAAAATGGGCAGAAGACCTAAATAGACATTTCTCCAAAGAAGATATACAGATTGCCAACAAACACATGAAAGAATGTGCAACATCACTAACCATTAGAGAACTGCAAATCAAAACTACAATGAGGTATCACCTCACACCAGTCAGAATGGCCATCATCAAAAAATCTACAAACAATAAATGCTGGAGAGGGTGTGGAGAAAAGGGAACCCTCTTGCACTGTTGGTGGGAATGTAAATTGATACAGTCACTATGGAGGACAGTATGGAGGTTCCTTAAAAAACTAAAAATAGAACTACCATATGGTCCAGTGATCCCACGACTGAGCATACACCCTGAGAAAACCATAATTCAAAAAGAGTCATGTACCAAAATGTTCATTGCAGCTCTATTTACAATAGCCAGGACCTGAAAGCAACCTAAGTGTCCATCGAAAGATGAATGGGTAAAGAAGATTGGGCACATATATGTGATGGAATATTACTCAGCCATAAAAAGAAATGAAACTGAGTTATTTGTAGTGAGGTGGGTGGACCTAGAGTCTGTCACACAGAGTGAAGTTAAGTCAGAAAGAGAAAAACAAATACCATATGCTAACACATATATATGGAATCTAAAAAAAAAATGGTTCTGAAGAACCTAGGGGCAGGACAGGAATAAAGATTCAGATGTGGAAAATTGACTTGAGGACACAGGGAGAGGGAAGGGTAAGCTGGGATGAAGTGAGAGAGTGGCATGGACTTATATATACTACCAAATGTAAAATAGATAGCTAGTGGGAGGCAGCTGCATAGCACAGGGAGATCAGCTCGGTGCTTTGTGACCACCTAGAGGGGTGGGATAGGGAGGGTGGGAGGGAGACACAAGAGGGAGGAGATATGGGGGTATATGTATATGTATAGCTGATTCACTTTGTTATAAAGCAAAAGCTAACACACCATTGTAAAGCAATTATACTCCAATTAAGATGTTAAAAAAATGCAAAAAAAAAGAAAAAAAATCACACAGCTACTTTAGTAATGAGACAAGAAAACCTAGGAATTTATTGTATAAGCAAATGGAAATAAGTGCATACATATCAATAATTACTTCATATGTAAATGGACTAAAAGCTCCAAACAAAAGACATAGAGTGGCTGAATGAATGCAAAAAGAAGACCCATACATATGCTGCCTACAAGAGACTCACTTCAGATCTAAAGACACATACAGACTGAAAGTGAGGGAATGTAAAAAGATATTTCATGCAAACAGAAATGAAAACAAAGCTGGAGTAGTAAGACTTACATCAGGGAAAATAGACTTTAAAACAAAGACTGTACCTAGAGACAAAGGACGACACTACATTATGCTCAAGAGATCAAACCAAGGAGAAGAAATAACAATTATAAATATATATGCAACCACCATAGGGGTAACTAAATATAGAAATCAAATATTAACAGACAAAAAGGGAGAAATTGACAGTTACACAAAAATAGTAGGGGATTTTAACACTGCACTTACATCAATGGACAGATTATCCAGACAGAAAATCAATATGGAGACACTGGCCTTAAATGACAAATTAGACCAAATGCATATATGTATGCATATATGTATAACACTCTATCCCAAAGCAGTAGAATACACATTCCTTTCAAGTACACATAGAATATTCTCCAGAACAGATCAAATGCTAGACCACAGAACAAGCCTCCATAAATTTAAGAAAACTGAAATCTTATCAAGCATCTTTTCTGACCACAACACTATGAGAGTAGAAATCAACTAGAAGAAAAAAACATGTGGAGGCTAAACAATATGCAACTAAACAACTAATGGATCACTAAAGAAATCAAAGAAGAAATCAAAAAGTACCTAGAGACAAATGAAAAGAGAAACACAATGATCCAAAATCTATGGGACATAGCAAAAGCAGTTCTAAGAGGGAAGTTTCTGGCCATACAAGCTTGCCTCATGAAACAAGAAAAATCTCAGATAAAAACCTAACCTCACACCTAAAAGAACTAGAAAAAGAAGAACAAACAAAACTATAAATTAGAAGAAGGAAAGAAATCATAAAGATCAGAGAAGAAATAAATGAAATAGAGACTTAAAAAATAGAAAATATCAATAAAATCGAGAGCTGATTCTTTGACAAAACAAAATTGATAAAGCTTTAATCAGACTCATCAAGAAAAAAAGAGAGGGCCCAAATCAATAAAATCAGAAATTATAAAAGTTACAACTGATATCACAGAAATACAAAGGATCATAAAAGACTACTATGAACAATTATATGTCAATAAATGACAACCTAGAAGAGATGGACAAATTCATAGAAACATACATTCTCCCAAGACTGAACCAGGAAGAATAGAAAATATGAACAGAACAATTACCAGTAATGCCAGTGAATCTGTAATGAAAAATTTCTCAGCAAACAAAGGTAGGTCTAGGACGAAATGGCTTCACAGGTGGATTCTAACAAATATTTAGAGAAGAATTAACACCTATCCTTCTCAAACAATTTCAAAAAATTGCAGAGGAAGTGATGCCTCTGAACTCATTCTATGAGGACAGCATCACCTTGATACCAAAGCCAGACAAAGGTATGAAAAAAAGAGAAAAGTAGAGGATAATATAACTATTGAACACAGATACAAAAATCTTCAGGAAATTATTAGCAAACTGAATTCAACAATACACCATGATCAAGTGGGATTTATTCCAGGGATGCGAGGATGGTCCAATATCCACAAATCAATGTTTACACCACATTAACATACTGAAGAATAGAAATCATACTATTATCTCAGTAGATGCAGAAAAAGCTTTTGAAAAAAATTCAACATCCGTTCATGATAAAAACTCTCCACAAAATTGGTATAGAGAAAACATACCTTTCCCATACCGTGGGAAAAGAATGTCTTGCCA
Organism: Mesoplodon densirostris; assembly: GCF_025265405.1. Classification (NCBI taxonomy): domain Eukaryota; kingdom Metazoa; phylum Chordata; class Mammalia; order Artiodactyla; family Ziphiidae; genus Mesoplodon; species Mesoplodon densirostris. The sequence continues at coordinate 98,544,481 of NC_082663.1, read as the reverse complement.
ATAAGTGGTCTTGGGAAAACTGGAGAGCTACATGCAGAAGAATAAAATGAGAACATTTTCTCATATCATGTGAAAAATAAATTCAAAATTGATTAAAGGCCTAAATATAAGACTATAAACCATAAAACTCCCAGAAGAAAATATAGGCAGAACATTCTTTGACATAAATTGAAACAATATTTTCTTGGATTGGTCTCCTAAGGCAAAGGAAATAAAAGCAAAAATAAACAAGTGGGACCTAATTAAACTTAAAAGCTTTTGCACAGCAAAAGGAACACTGACAAAATGAAAAGACAACATAATGAATTGGAGAAATACTTGCAAACAATAAGACTGGTAAGGGGTTAATATCCAAAACATATAAATAGCTCATACGACTCAACATCAAAAAAAACAAACAAACAAACAATTAAAAAATGGGCAGAACACCTGAATAGACATTTCTCCAATGAGGACATACAGATGGCCAACAGGCATATGAAAAGATGTTCAACATGGCTAATTATTAGAGTAATGCAAGTCAAAACTACAGTGAGGTACCGCCTCACGCTGGTAAGCTGGCCATCATCAAAAAGTCTACAAATAATAAATGCTGGAGCGGGTGTGGGGAAAAGGGAACCTTCCTACACTGCTGGTGGCAATGTAAATTGGTGCAGCCACTATGGAAAACAGTATGGAAGTTTCTTAAAAAAACAAAAATAGAGTTACCATATGATCCAGCAATCCCACTTTGGCGCATATATCTGGAAAAGATGAAAACTCTAATTTGAAAAGATTTATGCACCCCAATGTTCAAAGCAACACTATTTACAGTAGCCAAGACATGGAAGTAACCTAAATGTCCATTGACAGATGAATGGATAAAGAAGATGTTATACACACACACACACACACACACACACACACACACACTGGAATATTACTCAGCTATAAAAAAAAGAATGAAATAATGCCATGTTTAGCAACATGGATGGACCCAGGAATTATCACACTAAGTGAAGTTAAGTCAGACAGAGAAAGACAAATATGATATATCACTTATATGCAGAATCTAAAAATAATTATATAAATGGACTTATTTACAAAACAGAAATAGACTCACAGACACAGAAAAAAAAAAAACTTATGGTTACCAAAGGGGAAAGGGGGGAGGGATAAATTGGAAATTTGGGATTAACAGATACACACTACTTTATATAAAATAGATAAACAACAAGGACCTAGTGTATAGCACAGGGAACTATATTTAATATCTTGTAATAACCTATAATGGAAAAGAATATATGTATATATATATATATATATATATATATATATATATATATATATGTCAAAATATACTGCCATTAAGATATTAATGAAATTGCTTTTGTGAGACCTGATTGTTGTTTAACTTATTCATAAGTGTTTTCCTGCAAGGCCTTTAGGGAGATGTTTACAAGCACGGATGTTGGAGGAAATTATATGAGTTGTGACCTTAGCTAGGTCTCTTACAAGTCATTACATTGGCCAAGTTAATCACTCTGTGCCTCAGTTTCCTTATCTGTAAAATGGAGGTAACAAGAGTATTACCTAAGAGACTGCTGTGGGAATAGAGTGAGTTAATATATGAAATACACATAGACAGTGCTTAGCATAGAGTTCATGCATTAGACATATTTGCTGTTGTCCACAGTAATCAAATCACTGATTTACCAAGAGAAAGTAAAATAAAATACTTGAAAAAACAGCTTTCTATTAAGTATAGACTCTGAAAGATTTTAGTGGGCTTTACTATTGCCAAAATATATTCTCCCTTCCTGTGTATCTCACTGTTTAACTTGAATAAAATATCACATTCTCTAACGAAACCATCATAAAATAATTTAAACATGTATGGGAACTATAATTGGCAGTAATTACCACCTGATACTGTGCTTTGCTGAATACACTAAAAAGAACAATTTGAAATGAAAATGCTCCTTCAAATATTGAAAATTACCCATTATAGGAAAGAATGGGTGAACAGAGATGGACTAGGTGGTCTCAATTGAGACTAAGTATAAATCTGTTACTGTATCAGAGCCAAAGATTATTTACTAATGTTTTCTTGATAAAAATAATATGGTACTTGTGGGTAGAGAGCCAGTGATTTTAACATTATTACATTTCTGAAATTTATTAAATATGAAGTAAAACTAGTGAACTCTACCCCACATTTTCCAGAGTAATAAGCATAGATGAAATTAACTCACTTATAATTTAATGATAATACAGATCTATTATTTATATAGACTTAATGGAGCATTATATTGGCTTTCATTCTCTGAGATACAAAACTCTTAAGGACTGTCTCAGTGATGAAATATTTAACCAAAAGATCTTTGGGGGAAATGAGGACATTTCAATACCATAATGAAAAAATTCTATAAGCTATGTAAAACTTACTTGAGGGTGGGGACTGCTTTCTGTTTATCAATTAAATAAGTATATTTTCAGAGATTATTATTGCTTGTTATTATTATTATTATCACAATTGTTGTGATTATTATAACACTTATTATTGTTATTATTATTGCTATTTAGCCAATAATAGTTTACTGCAAGATTAAATTTTCTGAGAGACTCTGAGTATTATCATAATCATTATTTCATTAATCATTCCAGCATCTCTTGGAATAGTAGATGGATAAATTTGGATATACAGTATGAAGAAAGAAAGTCTTATAAAATCCCTCTCTCTCCCTCCCTCCCTCCCTCCTTTCCTCTCTCTTTCTTTCTCTCCCCCTTCTTTCCTTCTTTCTTTTTCCCTTTCCCTCTCTTCTCTGGACCCCATCTCTTGGCTCACATACAGAACACTCTGCAATATCCTGAAGATGGATAACAAGGATGCTGCTAAAATGAGTTACGGAGCTCTGTGTTTATCACAGAATATGCTTCCAGTTCTTTTCAAATCTCATTTCCTGGACCTGTATCAGAAGCAATGCAGCTACTTTTTCAACTTTCTTCAAGATACACAGGGAGGGGGAAATAAATGCCATCATTTAACACACCAGTAGATATGTATAAAGTGGCCCTCTTTTTTTTTTCTTTTTCTTTTTATACACCATATGACAGGGGATTTATTCCAGGTATGCAAGGCTGGTACAACGTTTGAAAATCAATTAATGTAATCCACCACAGAAACATGCGAAAAAGAAAAGTCATAATATCAGTAGTTGCAGAAAGAGCATTTGACAATATACAGCATTCTCTCAGTAAACTAGGAATACAAGGGAACTTCCTCAACTTGATAAAGAATATCTTCAAAAATCCTACAGATAACGTCATATCTAATGGTGAGCAACTCAAGCCTAAGATTAGGAACAAAGCAGGGATGTCCCCCCTCACCACTCCTTTTCAACATCATACTGGAAGTTCTAGCTAATGTAATAGACAAGAAAAGGAAATAAAAGGTATACAGATTGAGAAGGAAGACATAAAGCTGTCTTTGTTTACAGGTGACATGACTGTTTGTAGAAAACCTGGAAGAATAGACAGAAAAATGCCAGAGATTAATAAGCAATCATACCAAAGTTGCAGGATACAAGGTTAATATACAGAAGTCAATCAATTCCCTATATACCAACAATGAACAAGTAGAATTTGAAAGTGACCCTCTTTTGACTTTAGAATGCTTACATAGATGATATGCTGCCCTATAAAATGATTTCAATTATTTACTTTAAAAATTTTAATTGATTTTCATGTGTATTTTGCCTAGGCTTTTAAATAATGTGAAATTACTCCACAGTCAGGAAGTATAGGGTGACATTCTTATCAACACAATAAATTAAAATAAACTCAACAAATTAATCTAAAATATTTAAGAGTATTTGGCAGAACACATGTATTTGATGCAAATGACTAATAATTTATATATTTTTATGATCATCCTATTCCAAAAATGATTTTGGCATATCACCTTTTTTAAAACCCTCATATATTATGACTGTTAAAATGGAAATAGGAAATCAATATAGTTACAGTTGTTGAACACTTAATTTCACTTTGAATTTCTTGGAAGTCTAGTCAAAATCCGATTACGTGGTTTTCATTGTTTGAAAGAAGTGGCATATCACATTTTCTATGGAGTCTAAATTTTGCTAATTTTTAATTATAGTTAATTATTTTGACTTTGCAGGGAACTTATATATACCATGCCTTTGAAATCAAGGTTAGTGACAAAAGTGAATTTATTCGTTATTTCCCTTGATTAAATCTAAAAATGTCATATTAAAATTCAATAAATACAGATATGTGGCTACCTGATGGTCTAACTTGATAATTAAAACTTGTTAATACAGTAGAAAAGATACCTTTCTCATAGAGTAGCTTCTTTAAAAAATCTTTCTTAGAACCCGAGTGACCAACATTTATTATTAAGTCTATACTAAAAGCCTGATATTCCGCTGCTTTTATTCATCTTTGTGCTTAGGGATTCACACAGGGCTTGGCACAGAAAGCACCTGTTCACATACTCTAGAAGTATTTGGGGGTGATATTCCAAATATCATGTTTAATGCTCTGACAAATGTTCTCACTTAGGTGGAACACCACTGCACTATATTTGAAGGTAGGCCAGGATTGACAGTTACCAGCTCTGGCTTCCCTAAAGGCTGTCAGGGTGAGTTGTATGCATGTTGTATCCCTAGCTAATGAAATAAGTAACTGGCTCATTAGACTTACTTAGTATTTGTAACTTGCCCTTTGAAACTAGTGTTTAGAGGTGGTACATACTGAGTGTATCCACCAAAAGGGCTGTGTGTCATTACTTCTGAGGCCATAAGTAGTAAATCTAAAAATTGCTTGAGTCGCAAGTCATTTCTAATAAAATTTGAGTTGATTGTTTTTATTGGAACTGTAAAATTGTCTGTAAGATTGGAGATATTTGAAGGAACATCTCAAATAGTAGCCACAATTTGGGCACATTTAAGTTTTTCCAATATTTTTTTATGAAAGATTTCATATATACAGAAATACTGAAAGAATGGGGCAGTGAACACACATATATTGACCTCATAGATTCTACAATTAATATTTTGCTATATATTCGCTTTATCACATATATATATATATATTTGCTTTATCACATATCTATCCATCTTTGCAACTTTCTATATTTACATCTACTTTTTTTTTTTTTTTTTAATGCGGTATGCGGGCCTCTCACTGTTGTGGCCTCTCCCGTTGTAGAGCACAGGCTCTGGACGCGCAGGCTCAGTGGCCATGGCTCACAGGCCTAGCCACGCCACGGCATGTGGGATCTTCCCGGACTGGGGCACAAACCCGTGTCCCCTGCATCGGCAGGCAGACTCTCAACCACTGCGCCACCACGGAAGCCCACATCTACCTTTATTTTGATACATTTCAAAATAACTTGCAGAAATCAAGTTGTACACTTGTACACTTTGCTTCTAAATGCTTTAGCATACATAATATCAACTAGAGTTCAATAACTGTACGTGAATTTTTTGAGGGGGAGGTAACTTTACACACAATGAAATACACAAATTTGAAGTATACCATTCAATGAGTTCTGAGGTATGTCTATTTTTGATTCACATGACTATTCAATATACATTCAGGAAAATATATATTGAGCATATTTTGTCACAGTATAGGGACTATAAACAGATGATCATCAGTCTCTCATATAGAAAAATCTATAAAAAATGTAAAAATGTCTTGAAAATGGACAGCTGGGAATATAATTATTTGTTTTATCCAATTTTATAAATAACTTTCAATTCAAAATGTAAGAAGCATTTTTTAAGTGGTGATAAAAGTAATCTATACAAAGAAGCTAATTATGTTATATCAGCCTTTTCCTTTATTCAGCTGCTACAATACAGAAGGCATGACTTGACACACCATATACCTGAAGCTCTAAGTTATACAAAATGTGCTAAGAAAACAAAATGCCACGTATATTGATTTGCAGTTATATATGTGTCAAATGCTATTCCTTGACATTTTACAGCTATAGTCAGAGACACTGTATGTGTGTGTGCGTGTGCATCCATATTCTCAAGGAAATGAGAGTGGCAGCATGTTAAAATTTTATAAATACTCCAGTATGGTCAAATAATGATAAAGAGAGAGAGAAGACTCCCTAGAAAATCATCCACATAATATATCATTGTTTAATAACCACCATAACATTTTGAGCATCTATTCTCAAGTTGAAGCTAAAATTGCTGTAATTTTTTTCCTTGTAATTTATTTCCCTGGAAAAGTTTAGCTCAAAGGAGCATCTGCTCTATAGTCATTGCCCCTATTGGCTATTTTTTCCCATAATATTATAATTGGGTTCACAAAATGCAAGGTCACCAACAATCTGGCCAGTGGTCACAAGTGAATCATTGAGCTGAAATTTCTCTCCCCTTCTAGGCCAGCATTTAGAATAAATCTAGTTAAAATGAACACATATCATAATATATCCCCTGGCTTTTATAAGAATATTATGTTCTTCTTAAGACATTTAAATAATGCCATTCACATAAATTTACTTTGAGATATACTATTTCCAATTCTACATAAATCTACAACACAGACAGACACATGTAGTTTAATCTTCAATGTCTCCTCCAATGTTAGAAATAAAAGAAGCAATAATCTTAACATCATTTTATGAGATATTGACTATACATGTAGTAAAGGATAGTGCATATTAAATTAGAACACTAGAATCCTAAGGTTCTAGCATAAGTTTTACATGAAAGCTATGTGGTCTCAGCAAAATCACTTCATTCCTCAGAGCCTCATTAATTTCACTTGTAAAAAAATGGTAATTGGCCAGAAGTTTCAGGCTCTTTCCAACTCTGAGGTTCTAGTATTCTGAGAATAATCTGTATAAGCAGAGTTTCTTTGATCCTTTTTCTCTTTGGTAATTATAATGCCATCTGGGGTAAGGCACTAAGTTTCAATTGCATGTTTTTTACCTAAACAGTAGATGTGGTTAAAATAGGTTTACAGTGGCTCATGTTCTAGACTTAGTGTTAGGAACATGTTTATGTTGGTTTGAGGTGGTTCAACCTGGAATTTTTAAGTGAAGTGATGCAAAATGGTGATTCCATGAGGAACATTTAAATCAAGCAATTATAAGTTATTTATATTCATTTAAGAAACATTTGCCAAGTAGCTTTTCTTTTCATATTGCCTCACTGGCTGACCAACTATTAATCAAGCTCTCCATCTCTCAGTGTGGTAAAAGTCAAATGGATTTTGTCATCAGCTGAGCCATCTGTCTCCTCATACTGTTCTGTTTTTCTTTTTGAAACTCTACAACTGAAATTAGAAATGGAGGAGGAGGAGGAGGAGGTAATCAGTGAATATAAGAATAACACAATTTCATATGCTTTGATTATTTTTTAATACTTAGGCAATATGAGGTATAAATAGCACTTTGGATATGTTTGTATTCATTCAAGGGTCTCATGATTTTTTTCTGGGAAAAATTAGATTTTCCCACACAGTATAGATGCAATAAAATGTGTCTGCTTTAAGCTGAGCATGGTGGTGCTGGGCTCTGGATACTAAAGAGATGTGAATTCTCTTCACCAAAGCAAAAAGAAGGCTCACATCTGTGTCTCTCATATTTATCTGTTCTGGGAAGACAGAGTGCCCAGGGCTCTCACATCAAGAGGGTTAAGGCTTCCTTTATAAAGTACTGAAAATAATTCCTACCATTCTCTTGGCCATCTATCACAAGCTAACTACTTATTTCTCATGGCTTTATTGGGAGTCTATCTGCGTGAACTTAGATGTTTGAAATGAGAGAAAAAGAGAGAGAGCAGAGCCAAGGAGAGGAAGCAGAAATGCACTCCAAAATAAAAGACCCCTGAACCTACCTCCCACGTAATACTGGGAGCCCTATTGCAGTGCTCTTGGCTGACATCCACGTAGTCCTTTCTTAGGTGTATCCTGTGTGGACAGCTCTATTTTTCAGAGGGCAGCCTATGTCATAACTGGGTAAAAGTATTATTAGCCTCTACAAGCTGGTCCTTTGCTCCCCGGAACAAGTCTACTTTGTTTTCTGCTTGCTGACTGTCAACAATTTGAAGATAGGAAATCATTCTCCCTGTTAAGTCTCTTTTTACTTCAGGTAAACCCAAGCAGTTCCTTTAGGTGGGCCCTTATGCTTTCCTGACCCCTCAACCTTCTGGTTACTCTTCTCTGGACATCCTGAGACTTCCCCAGTAATAATTATATTTAGGAACCTAAGTGAGTTCAAAACTCTCATTTTCATGTTGGCTGCCTTACAAACTGATCGCTCATTTTAATGAGATAGCTTTTACCACAGTAAACACTGAATTGAGGAAAAATAGAGGCTTTTCACTTTTATTTTGCATAGTTGAGTTGTTTGAATTTTATAATAAACATACATTTCGTTTGTGACAATAAAATAATTAACGAAAACCGAACCAAACCAAACAACAACAAAAACCCCAGGGCCCTGCGTTCCTTCCTGTATAAAAGATAAAGAGCATTCTCGGCAAGGAAATTCTCTTTCCATCTGATCTTACTGCATGGGCATTTAAGATGATGTGCAGATAGATTTATTTGACATCTTCCTGACTGATAGGAACAAATCTTGCTATACATGGGGAATTTAGGCTCAGAGGCTATCATTTTTTAAACTGTATTTTATGTTTTCCAGAGACTATTATGAGAAGTCATTCTTCTGTTTCTTCTTTTAAAACCAAACACATTTTCAGGTACAGAGACCTCAAACTATTAGCATCAGACACCTGCAAGAATATTCCATCTTGTTCTATCAAAAACAGCACAAACATGTCTTAAAGATTTAAGCACAATTCTGAACATCTGAAGCACTCTAAATCTTCAAAGCAAAACTGTGCCAGAAACAGATGCAAACTTCTTGAAGAAGGCCATTGGTAGATAGTTTGCATCTCAAAATAGAACTATGTCTTTTCAGCTTTGGGTTTTCTGGGTCCAGCATAGTGCCTGACCCATGAGAGGTGCTGAGGCCTAAAAGCACCTTGAGGTAAAGTGGACTTTTATCAGTTTAGGGACACTGGCTGGTGGGTGCTGCTCCTGTTCTTTCCTGCCTTTTGAATAAAATGGCACAGTCCTCTGAGTATTAGGGGGCATGGGTTGGAAAAGCACATCAGTAATTCTGTATATTTTTTTCTTATTATTTAATTACAAAATAGAGAAAAAGTAATACCTGCTTGCTTTATATACTATACATAGCAAAAGGACAGCTGCCCTTGCTACTATGAACCCATTCTTCAGACAGAAAAGACCTCAGAAATGTTTCTCCCTAGTTTAATACAACTTTGGAGAGGAGAAGGTTAGGAAGCGCTATAGTTTAATCAGACCTCCAGTGGCTTAGATGCAATTGGATTGATCTGCACCTACCTGGAGTGGTACATGTGTCAAGTGAATAGAATCTAAACTTTTGCTTAAAGTATGCAGTGACATTCCTGACAATTCCAATATCCAGGCAACCTTTCCAGAGAGTCCCTGGAGTAAGGGTTGCTGTAGGCATACCTAAAGGATTTGGAAGTTGAATACTATGTTCTCCCCAGAACTTCAATTCACATCTATTTTCAAACATTGCAGATCAAGAGAAATAATGCAGTAATTATATATATTTATATATATGGATATACTTGTTATATAATTAGAATCTATTCAAATGTTTCTTGGAGAATTTTATGTCCTGAAATTACAGTAAAGCCATTGCTTTATCAGTATTTGAGGATCCAGGATGATGTCAATATTACATAATTGTTGGAAATAAAGAAAACAAATAAATTAGTTTATGTATATAACTTATAGTCCACTTCAATTTTGTAAGAACTAAAGATTCAGAGTTGTATATCATAGTAACAGAAAATTGTAGTGCACTGATAAACATGTACTGAGTGTCCACTGTGTACAAACAGTAAAGATATTTAATGGCCTTTTATTACCTAAGATAGAAATGTCACCTGCTTTACTTTTCACTGCTGTTTATGTGATGGCTAATACACTCTTGCAATATGTCACTTAATAGCTTTTTCATTGAACTCATAATAATGTTTATTGTGTTAAACCATACACTCCTTCTAGAAGGCTCTGCATTCATTATATACATTCTTTATCCTTAATATCCTTCAAAGTCCCTATATTAGGTGTTAAATAAATGTGTTTGGAATGAATAAACCCATGAATGAATGGTCCCTTTTAAAGTAGCCCACATAATTCTAGAGAACTAGACTAAGTTTAAATGCCTGTCACCAACCTGAATAAACCAGATCCCCCCATGACTAACAATTATTTTAGGAAGATTCTTTAAGATTCTTTAATGTGTGGCCTGGCACATAATACAAAATCAATTACTTTGTATTTTTTTAGTCTCATATTTTTGTCCAGAGTCACATTTCCTAAGTTGATATTCAGAATCAACTCCATTTAAAGCATGACAAGAATTCATGTTAAATCCTTCCTTCCATATTTTCTTGGATTTTTCTCAAAGACACAATTTCTATGAGTTGGAAACTGAAACACACAATAATGTACACAATGGCATTATTCTTAACTAAAAAAATAACTGCCATAGCCAAATTAATCTAACAACCACTTGAAGCAAGAAGGAACAGTAATAATAGGCATTTACTGAGGACCATCTCTTAATAGAACAAAATAAGAAAATCCAAAAGAAAGAAATCACAAGGATTTTCCTGTTAGCCTTTGAAGCCTCTGGGCATGTATATTTGGGTATTACATATTCATAAGGAGGAGCTGAAAGCCTGGAAAGCTGAACAAAACTTTGCTCACACTTGCAGGCTAGTATGGTAAAATTAGAACTCAAAGCCTGGTGATGGGAGAACCCAGTGGGTTGGAATTAAGAAAACTACATTCTAGGACTTAGGGCAAACTGAATATATGTTGCACCTAATGCCTTCAAATTATCTAGCTCCTGAAATGGAACTAAGATTATCAAGGATTGCGTGTTTGAGAGAAACTTGTTTTCATCTTCTTTGTACAACATTTTTCTATAAAATGTCAGTGACACAATAAAAACTACTTTAAGAGGACACAATAAAAACTACCTTAAGAGAACACAGTGCAATGAAAACCAAGAAAAGCAATCTACAACATATACATAAACTTAGAAAGTACAGATAATATGATTATTGGATATTAGTATAAAAATAACTATGGTCATTCATTTTTTAGGTAATAGAAGACAAATTCGGGGAGGGGATTTTTGATTCTGAGTAATATGGAGTACACACACACCTCTCTATCTCCCACCGAATTTACCAAAGAAACCTGGACAGATGCATAGGTGCTATTTGAGAACTATGAAAATTAAAAATGAGCAGGCAGATAAGGGAAGAATACCAGAATTCTATGTCCCATAAAACCAGTGGTGAGTTTACAATTTTTTCCATTCTGATATTCCCTGGCCTGAAATCTGCACAATCTGAAAACTGGAAATGAGAACTGTAATTCAGACAGCGAGCAATTCCAAAGAAACCTACTAGTTTGACTCATAGAGCAAAAATAAAGAATTCTGAAAGCCGAAAGAGAATGATGGGAATCCTCATTTTTATTTGCTCTTTTTTCCCCCTAGTTTTCTTATAAAATTAGCCCTAGGAGATCTTTTGATGAACATGGAAGCAGCAGCAAAAGCAGCTGAGAAGAAAAAATTTCATGAGCCAAAATTCTAAAGGGTTGAGAATTTTGACACAGAGCAAGAAACTATAAAGAAGGATTGAGTGTAAGTTATATAAATGAATATATATATATATATATATATATATATATATATATATCTCAAAAGAAAGAACACAAATGTTAAGTTTATAAAATTTTAAATACATCTATTTAAAAATTAGTGAGAGTTCAAAAGGAAATTCCCAAATGAAGGATGAAGATGCAAACAGGTGTAAAATAAATATGGAAGAGAAGGACAGGGGAAATGGTAAAGTTTGATAGCATATGATTGGAATCTCAGTGAGAGGAGAAAGACTGGAGAAGAAGCAATATTTAAAAAGATGATGCCTAGGAGTTTTAAAAAATGGTGAAAGCAGTCAAAAATCATATTAAGAAGGAAAACATAAGAGGGAAACTACAAAGAAAACCATATCCCAGTAAATTACAGTAAAACTGGTCAACACCAAACATGATCACACTTTTAAAATAAATATCTTTATAAAAATTTTCTTAAAAATCTTAAAAAATTTTCAAGAGGAAAGCTTAAAAGCAATTAGAACAAAAGAAAAGATAGTCTTCAGAGGAAAACATTTTTTACATATATATACATATTATATATATTATCCTGATATATATATATAATATAATATACTGATAAGAGAGTTCTCATCATAAATAATGAAAGCCAGATTACAGTATCCAAGTTTGAGGGATTTTGGTGTACAGGATATTTATTAAGGATAAACACCTGTGGAAGGAAAGGAAGGAAGAAAGAATGGGGAGAGGGAGAAATTAAACTGTGATGTCATTCTGACAATGCTTCAGCCAAGCCCACTGGGACCTTGGGGGAATACACGGTCCATCAGAATTGTCCTGCCGTAATATCTGGAACTTTCTAAGCCACCCCCACCTCCAAATTCAATCATTCGTGGGATGTGGGCTGCTATAAAAAGGGCATGCCCTTGGTGAAGCAGACCTCTGTAGCTGAGATAAACTCTGATGTTTCAGACAGCTAGAGGCTGTCTGCTGGCAGCTGAGGCAACAAATCCTCCCTTGAGGTTCTACATGGCATCAAGACCTCTTTCCTTAACAGTAAACCACTTTCTCTGCTCAAATCCAAGTTTATATATATAATGGAAACAACTCCAAGATTTTTTTTTTTTTTTTTTTTTTTTTTTGTGGTATGGGGGCCTCTCACTGTTGTGGCCTCTCCCGTTGTGGAGCACAGGCTCCGGACACGCAGGCTCAGCGGCCATAGCTCACGGGCCCAGCCGCTCCCAGGCCGGGGCACGAACCCGTGTCCCCTGCATCAGCAGGCGGACTCTCAACCACTGTGCCACCAGGGAGACCCACCAAGATTTTGATTGTTTGTCCTTTGTTCCTTAGAGAAACTTTGAAAGAGAACTAGTGGATGTAACCTGTGTTGGTTACATATCCTGAGAGTTAAGGGCTATGCTACTAGCAAAGTTGAATTGGAAGCCTCTGAAACTGTCATCCAGGTTATTACAGTAAAAACATTATTGTAGTCAGAGGTGGAAGGAAAAAGTTAGTGCTCTCATCCTGAGGATCAGAGAGATGTATTACTGGCAGCGCCCATCATATTTAACTCATCAGTCTGAGCTGTGTATATCCAAGTGGAGATGACAATACCAAAAACTCAATTAGTAGGTTCAATTTTAGCTGCCATGCTAGATTTATCAGGGGCATGAAAGAAATATTAAGATAGCAGAAAGGGTTCTGTGGTGGAGGCAATGTGGATGGATGTATAGAAAAATATTTGAAGATCTTTGTATCTCCTATAAATACCAGAGAGTATCTATCACAGAAGAGGCACTGTTCAACCAAGTAGACAGAAGGACTCAGCCAGTTTGCATCAACTGACCTCAGTAAACAGCTACACTGTTGCTGTCATGATGGGCACCTGAAGAGAATGACCATAAGTAAAGATGAAGGCCATGTATGAATGCAACAGCATAGGTTCCCACTTGCCAAGACTGGTGTAGCTACTGCTACCATGGAATATGCAAATTGCCAGCAGTATAGACTGATACTGAAGCCCCAGTATGACACCATTCCTTGAGGATACCAACTGGCCACTTGATGGCAAGTCGATTACATGGGGTTCTTTCCATTCTGGAAATATTTTCTAAGCAGCAAAAAATATACATTGTTGATAAGGAATTGCCTTTCCTGCCTGTAGAGCTTCAGTTAGCTTCACTATCTGAGGAAGTATGGAGTACTCGATCCATCAGTATGTGGTATCACATAAAGTCACTCAAGAATGGGGTTTTACTTTAAATGTATGGGAGTGGGCCCACAATCAAGGAATCCACTAGTAATATCACATACCATAGCACCCAAAAGCTGCCAGCTTGATATGGCATTAGATAATCCTACTCTTCACAGTCAAAGCACTACTTGGAGAAAATATTCTATGAGGATGGGCTATAATTTTACAGAATGAAGAATATGCATTAATCAAAGCCCTTAAATGGTATTATATCCCAACAGAAAGAATACTAATGTCTGAGAATCTAGAGGGAGGAGGCATGAGTGGTTCTACTTACCATCATTCAGTGACCCACTAGGAAAATCTGTGCTTCCCTTTTTCAAAAGTGTGGCTTTTGCATGGCTAGAGGTCCAGGTACCCAAATGAGCACACTGTTGCCAGAATCATAGCAAGAATCCCAGTGAACTATAAGTTATAGCAGCTGTCATGGCACTTTGGACTTTTTATGCTCAGAGACCAGCAAGCAAAAAAAATAAATAAATTAGTAAATAAGTAACTAGTCTGGCAGGGCTATTTGATTCTGATTTTCATGAGGTGTACATGCTGGTAAAAATTGAAGACATAAAACGTGGAGAGGTATGCCATGCTTACAAACCGGGTAGTTCAATATTCTTAAGATGTCATTTCTCTCCAAACTGCTTTATAGAATTAATGTAGTTCCACTTATAACCTCAGCATGTTTTTTCCCTTTACCAGTTGATAATCTGGTCCTAAAATCTATATAAATAATCAAAAGATTTAGAATTGTGAAAATTTGGAAACAGAAGAACAGTGTTGGAGGATTTACACTACTTAAAGATTTATTATGGAACTACAGTAATTAAGATACCAGGCTATAAGGTATAAGGAAAGACATATATATCAATGGAACAGAATAAAGAGTCTACAAATGAGCCAACATTTATATAATCAATTGTTTTTTGGATAAGTGACCAAGATAAATACAGAAAGAATCATCTTTTCAACTGAAAATTAAATAAATTGAACATAGGCATACTTAATGATTTTAGCAGTTCCTGTCTTAGATATTATATATATATATTACATTATATATGTATACACATATATATATACATATATATAAAACAAATGCACACATATGTTTAATTAAAAAATATATAAAATATCTGGAGAAAAACTTAAGCTGTCAGAAACTGAAAATGACAGAAATGTTTATTAGCAGTAGAATGGATAATTCTGATATACTTGTACACTGAAAAAATATATTATTTCTGGTTTCCAATCTGGCATTTAAGGAGCTTGCATGTTGCCACTTAATCTTAACAACAGGTAAAAACTAAAAAAAAAACGTAAACCTTAACAATGCTTCTTATATCTGTAAGAGAAATGAGGTCACCTGGCAAACTACTGCCCCTAAAATTAAAGAAACAGATAGGCAAATACGGAGAATCACAACTTACTGCAGAAACCCACAGGAATAAATGCAGGATAGGAAAACCTGAAGTATAATTAAGGAATTGTTGGAGGATCAGTATGGATAAGTCTCAGAGATAAAAACCCCAGAGGGACCAAGTCATAGGTGACACCCATACTTTTTGTGAGTTTTACCTCCAGCAGCTTGACTGGGCTGTCAAAATAAATATCAAAGAAAAAGTCCTCATGCTTCCAGAAGGGAAAGAAAAAAGGAACCATTATGAAATACACCAGAGCATTGTGTTCTTAACAAGATCCCACTTGAAGAAAAACTATTAAACCAGAGCCTAAACCTACTAGGGTTTGACCAAAGCCTAACTGAACTGGGGGAAGGAAAATACCCGACTCTAGCCAGTTCTAGCCAACCTGCCTCAATTAGGAGGGGAAGGATGTAAATTAGAAGCACTCTTGAAATTCACAGTCAAGAGACATAGACTCACTAAAGGACTGAGACCTAATCATAGGACCATAGAATGCTTTCTCTCCCCACACACCTTGCCACCACATTACTAAAAGACTATTTGCAGCAGTTCATTTTGCTCAGTACAGTATGTCCAGCAACCAAAAAAAAATTGCAAGCCACATTAAAAGGCAAAAAACACAATTTGAAGACTTCCGGGGAAGATGGCGGAAGAGTAAGACGCGGAGATCACCTTCTTCCCCACAGATACACCAGAAATACAGCTACATGTGGAACAACTCCTACAGAACACCTACTGAATGCTGGCAGAAGACCCCAGACCTCCCAAAAGGCAAGAAACTCCCCACGTACCTGGGTGGGGCAAAGCGGAGAGATTCCCGCACAGAGGATCAGTGCCAACCGGCACTCACCAGCCCGAGAGGCTTGTCTGCTCGCCCACCGGGGCAGGCGGCGCTGGGGGCTGAGGCTCGGGCTTCAGTCGGAGTGCAGGGAGAGGACTGGGGCTGGCGGCGTGAACACAGCCTGAAGGGGCTAATGCGCCACAGCTAGCCGGGAGGGAGTCCGGGAAAAAGTCTGGAGCTGCCGAAGAGGCAAGAGACTTTTTCTTCCCTCTTTGTTTCCTGGTGCGCGAGGAGAGGGGATTAAGAGCGCTGCTTAAAGGCGCTCCAGAGACGGGCGCGAGCCGCGGCTGAAAGCGCGGACCCCAGAGACGGGCGTGGGACCCTGGGGCTGCTGCCGCCGCCACGAGGCCTGTGTGTGAGCACAAGTCACTGTCCACGCCCCCCTTCTGGGGGCCTGTGCAGCCTATCACTGCTGGGGGGGCCCGGGATCCAGGGACGGCTTCCCTGGGAGAACGCACGGCGCGCCTCGGGCTGGTGCAACGTCACGCCGGCCTCTGCTGCTGCAGGCTCGCCCCGCACTCCGTGCCCCTCCCTCCCTCCCGGCCTGAGTGGGCCAGAGTCCCCGAAGTGGCTGCTCCTTTAACCCTGTCCTGTCTGAGCGAAGAACAGACGCCCTCCAGCGACCTACACGGAGAGGCAGGGCCAAATCCAAAGCTGAGACCCGGGATCTGTGAGAACAAAGAAGAGAAAGGGAAATCTCTCCCAGCAGCCTCAGAAGCAGCGGATTAAAGCTCCACAATCAACTTGATGTACCCTGCATCTGTGGAATACATGAATAGACAACGCATCATCCCAAATTGAGGAGCCAGGAGTCAGTGCTGTGCCTCTGAGGTGGGAGAGCCAACTTCAGGACACTGGTTCACAAAAGACCTCCCAGCTCCACATAATACCGAACGGCGAAAATCTTCCAGAGATCTCCATCTCAACACCAGCACCCAGCTTCACTCAACGACCAGCAAGCTACAGTGCTGGACACCCTAAGCCAAACAACTAGCAAGACAGGAACACAACGCCACCCATTAGCAGAGAGGCTGCCTAAGATCATAAAAAGTCCACAGACACCCCAAAACACTCCACCAGACGTGGACCTGCCCACCAGAAAGACAAGATCCAGCCTCATCCACCAGAACACAGGCACTAGTCCCCTCCACCAGGAAGACTACACAACCCACTGAACCAACCTTAGCCACTGGGGACAGACACCAAAAACAACGGGAACTACGAACTTGCAGCCTGCAAAAAGGAGACCCCAAACACAGTAAGATAAGCAAAATGAGAAGACAGAAAAACACACAGCAGGAGAAGGAGCAAGATAAAAACCCACCAGACCTAACAAATGAAGAGGAAATAGGCAGTCTACCTGAAAAAGAATTCAGAATAATGATAGTAAATATGATCCAAAATCTTGGAAACAGAATAGATAAAATGCAAGAAACAGTTAACAAGGACCTAGAAGAACTAAAGATGAATCAAGCAACGATTAAAAGCACAATAAACGAAATGAAAAATACTCTAGATGGGATCAATAGCAGAATAACTGAGGCAGAAGAACGGAAAAGTGACGTGGAAGATAAAATAGTGGAAATAACTACTGCAGAGCAGAAGAAAGAAAAAAGAATGAAAAGAAATGAGGACAGTCTCAGAGACCTCTGGGACAACATTAAACGCACCAACATTCGAATTATAGGGGTGCCAGAAGAAGAAGAGAGAAAGAAAGGGACTGAGAAAATATTTGAAGAGATGATACTTGAAAACTTCCCTAATATGGGAAAGGAAATAGTCAGTTAAGTCCAGGAGGCACAGAGAGTCCCATACAGGATAAATCCAAGGAGAAATATGCCAAGACACATATTAATCAAACTGTCAAAAATTAAATACAAAGAAAACATATTAAAAGCAGCAAGGGAAAAACAACAAATAACACACAAGAGACTCCCCATAAAGTTAACAGCTGATCTTTCAGCAGAAACTCTGCAAGCCAGAAGGGACTGGCAGGACATATTTAAAGTGATGAAGGAGAAAAACCTGCAACCAAGATTACTCTACCCAGCAAGGATCTCATTCAGATTTGATGGAGAAATTAAAACGTTTACAGACAAGCAAAAGCTGAGAGAGTTCAGCACCACCAAACCAGCTTTACAACAAATGCTAAAGGAACTTCTCTAGGCAAGAAACACAACAGAAGGAAAAAAACACAATTTGAAGAAACAGATCAAGCATTAGAACCAGACTCAGATGATGTAGGGATGTTGAAATAATCAGACACAATTTAAAACAACTATGATATGCATGCTAAAGACTTTCATGAATAAAGTGGATAGCATAAAAAAAACAGTCAATGTAAGCAGAAAGAAATTCTAAAAAAGAACCAAAAATATGATACAGCTAAAAAACACTGTAATAGAAATGAAGAATGTCTTTGATGGGCTTATCAGTAGACTAGACACAGCTGAGGCATCTCTGAGTTTAAGGGTATCTCAAAAGAAACCTTCCAAACTAAAAAGCAAGGACAAAACAGACTGAAAAAAATAAAACCATAACAGAATATCCAAGAACTGTGGGAAAACTATAAAAGGCATATCATATATGTAATGGCAATTCTAGAAAGAGAAGAATAAGAGGAAGGAACAGAAAAACTATTGAAAAATAATAATGACTGAGAATTTCTCCCCAGTTAATGTCAAACACCAAAACAAAGATCTGAGAATCTGAGTGAACACCAAGCAAATGTCAAAAATATTACACCTAGGGCTTCCCTGGTGGCGCAGTGGTTGAGAGTCCACCTGCTGATGCAGGGGACACAGGTTCGTGCCCCAGTCCGGGAAGATACCACATGCCGCGGAGCGGCTGGGCCCATGAGCCATGGCCGCTGAGCCTGCGCCTCCGGAGCCTGTGCTCCGCAATGGGAGAGGCCACAATAGTGAGAGGCCCGTGTACCGCAAGAAAAAAAAAAAAATTACACCTAGGCATGTATTCAAATGACAAGAAAATCAAAGATAAAGAAAATAATTCTGAAAGAAGCCGGTGGCAGGGGGGTGGTGGGATGGAGTACTTGCATTTAGAGGAGGAAAGATAGGAATTACATCTAAGTTCTTCTCCAAAACCATGCAGGCATGAAGAGAGTGAAATCAAACATTCCAAATGTTGAGAGAGAGAGAGAAAAAAAGCCACCAAACTAGAATTCTGTACTCTGCAAATTCTTTTTTAAAAGCAAAGGAGAAATAAAGACTTTCTCAGATAAACAAAAATTGAGGGAATTTGTTGCCAGTACAACTGCATTGCAAAAAGTGTTTTGAAAAGTTATTCAGAGAGAAGGAGAATAAAATAGGAAAAAACTAGGATCTTCATAAAGAAAGGAAGAGCATCAAAGAAGGAATATGTAAAAGTAAAATAGAATTAAAAAATTGTTTTTGGGCTTCCCAGGTGGCGCAGTGGTTGAGAGTCCGCCTGCTGATGCAGGGGACACAGGTTCGTGCCCCGGTCGGGGAAGATCCCACATGCCGTGGAGCGGCTGGGCCCGTGAGCCATGGCCACTAAGCCTGTGCACCCGGAGCCTGTGCTCTGCAACAGGAGAGGCCACAACAGTGAGAGGCCCGCGTACCGCCAAAAAAAAAAAAAAAAAAAAAAAAAAAATTTTCTTATTCTTCAATGATCTACCAGATAACAGTTTAATCAAAGTAATAATAGCAACAATATATTTGATTATGTAAGCTCATATATATTATGTAAGCCTTTATATAAGCTTTTATATGTTTATATATAAGTAAAATGAATGACAGCAGTGATACAAGGGATGAGATGGAAGAGTTAGAATTATTTTATTATTATAATTCACTAAAATTACCTGTGAAGTGATTTAGAGTAAAATGAAAGTAGATTTGGATTAGTTGTAAATATATATTGCAAACCACTAAAAAATAATTTTTTAAAAAACTATGACCTACATGCTAAGAGAGGAGAGAAAATGAAATCATATAAAATGCTCCATTAAAATCACAAATGTTGAAAAAGAGTAGAAGACAAAAATAGTAACAAAGAGCAAGGGCAACAAATAGAAAACAATAACAAATACAGTAGACATTAATCCAACTAAATAAAATAATCACTTTGAACATCAATGGTCTAAATACACAAACCAAAAGACAGAGAATGTCAGAGTAGTTCAAAAAACAATACCCAACTATATACTATCTGTAAGAAACCCATTTTAAATATAAAGATACATATATATTATAAGTAAAGAAAAATACACCATGCCAACATTAATCAAAAGCAAGAAAAAGGTAAGGTCTAATAATTTTAGAAAGGGTAGATTTTAGATCAAAGAAAGTTATCACAGATAAGGAATGACGTTACATAATGATAAAAGGGCCAATTCTCCAAGAATACCTAACAATCTTTAACATGTGTGCACATAACAAAAGAGAGTCAAACTTTGTAAGGCAAAAACTAATAGAACTGTAAGGAGAAATTGATGAATCAGCTCAATACCACTGTACCAGAAATGGACATATACAGCAGGCAGAAAATTAATAAAGACATAGTTGAACTCAACAACACCACCAATCAACTGGACATAGTGGATATCTATAAACTACTTCACCCAGCAACACCAACGACACATTTATCCCAAACTCACATGGAACATTCACCAAGGCAGACCACACATTCTGGCTATAAAACACAACAAACTTAAAAGAATAGAAATCATACAATGTCTGATCTCATACCACAATCTGGTCTGAGATTGTGCATTAAACTAGACATCAATAACAGAATGATAGATGGAAAATTCCAAAATGCATAGAGATTAAACAATGTATTTCTAAGTAATTCATGAGTTAAAGAAGAAATCTCAAGAAAAATTTAAAAATACTTTGAACTAAATTTAAAAAAACACATCAAAATTTCTCAGATGCAGGAAAGCAGTGCTTAGATGGAACTTTATAGCATTGAAAACAAATACTAGAATGCACAAAGATCTAAAGTCAATAATGTAAGTTCTACCTTAGGAAACTAGACAAAGAAGAGCAAATTAAATCCAAAGTGAGTAGAAGAAAAGAAATAATAAAAATTAGACTAGAAATCAATGAACTGAAAACAGGAAATTAATAAAGGAAATCAGTGAAACCGAAAATGGGTTCTTCAAAAAAAATCAATAAAATTCAAAGCCTCTAACCAGGCTAACTAGGGAAAAAACAAGAAAGGATGCAAATTGCTAATATCAGAACTTAAAGAAGGGCTATCACTACAGATTCCAAGAACATTAAAAGGACAATTAAGGAATACTATGAACAGCTCTATGTCCACAAACATTATAATTTCGATGAAATGGTCCAATTCTGTGAAAGACGCAATCTGCCAAAACTCACAAGAGATGAAATACACAAGCTAAATACATCTATATCCATGAAATAAATTTAATAAATAATTAATAATTTTTCAAAACAGAAAGCACCAGACCCAGATGAGTTCACTGGTGAATTCTACCAAACATTTAAGGAAGAATTTATACCAGTTATCTATAGTCTCTTTTGGAACATAGAAGAGGGCATACTTTCTATCTCATTCTATGAGGCCAGCATCATCCTAATACCAAAACCAAACACATTACAAGAAAAGAAAACCACAGACCAATATCTCTCATGAACACAGATGCAAAACTCCTCAACAAAATAAAATATATAAAACCAATTATACACCATGACCAAGTGCAATCTATTCTATGAATGCAAGGCTGGTTCAACATTCAAAAATTAATCTATCCATCACATCGACAGTCTAAAGAAGAAATACCATATGATCATATCAAGAGATGCAGAAAAAGTATCTGACAAAATCAAACACACATTCATGATAAAAATTCTCAGCAAATTAGTACTAGAGGGGAACTTGCTCAACTTGACATAGAATATATATGAAAAACCTACAGCTAAGATAATAATTAATGGCGAGAAACTACAAGTTTTCCCTATAAGATGAAGAGCAAAGCAAAGATGCTCCCTCTCAACATTTCTTTTCAACATCATACTCAAAATCCTAGTTAACCAATAAGGCAAGAAAGGGAAATAAAAGGTATAATGATGGAGAAGGAAGAAATAAAACTGTCTTTTTTCAGAGATGACATGATTTTCTCTGTTGAAAAATCTGAAAGAATTGACAAAACTCTTGGAACTAAAAAACAATCCATAATATTGCCAGAAACAAAGTTAACTTACACAAAGAGCAATTACTTTCCTATATACCAGCAATGAACAAGTGAAATTGGAAGTCATAAACAATATCATTTACAACAGCACCCTCCAAAATGAAATATTTAGGTATAAGTCTAAAAAAACGCAAACAAGATCTATGAGGAAAAACTACAAAACTCTGGTAAAAGATATCAAAAAAGAACTAGATAAATGGAATTCTACTTTCATGGATAAGAAGACTCAATATTGACAAGATGTCAGTTCTTCCCAAGTTGATCTACAGATTCAATGCAATCTCAATCAAAACCCTAGCAAATTATTTTGTAGATATTGACAAACTGATTCAAAAGTTTACATAAGAGTCCCAAAACCCCCGAATAGCCAGCACAATACTGAAAAAGAACACATTGGAGAATAATGCAATCCAACTCTGAGACATTATACAGCGACAGTAATCAAGACAGTGTGGTACT
The DNA here is from genome assembly GCF_025265405.1 of Mesoplodon densirostris. Taxonomy (NCBI): domain Eukaryota; kingdom Metazoa; phylum Chordata; class Mammalia; order Artiodactyla; family Ziphiidae; genus Mesoplodon; species Mesoplodon densirostris. The sequence goes on along the minus strand of NC_082663.1, from coordinate 98,521,574 downwards.
TGCAAGAGAATGGACACATCGACGGCATAAAATAAAGAACCCAGAAATAGACCTACATAAATACAGACAACTGATCTTTGACAAAGGAGCAAATGCAATACAACGGAGCAAAGAGAGTCTTTTCAACAAATGATGCTGGACCAACTAGACACCCACATGCAAAAAAAATCTAAACGTAGTCCTTACACCCTTGATAAAAATTAACTCAAAATAGATCACAGACCTAAAAATAATACACAAAACTGTAAAACTTCTAGAAGATAACTTAGAAGAAAAGGAGATGACTTTGGTTTTGGTGGTTACTTTTTTGATAAAACACAAAAGCACAATCCATTAAAGAAATAATTAATAAACTGGACTTCATTAAACATTTCTGCTCTTTGAAAGGTACTGTTAAGAGAATTAAAAGACAAGACATTGACTGGGAGAAAATATTTGAAAAATACACATATGATAAAGGACTGTTACCCAAAATACACAAAAAATTCTTAAAGCTCAATGGTAAGAAAACAAACCACTTGATTAAAAAATGAGTCAAAGACCTTAACAGACATCTCCCCCAGAGATGAAATAAATATGGCAAACAGGCATATGAAAAGACACTCCACATCATATGACATATACCATACAATCCAGCAATCATGCTCTTTGGATTTACCCAGAGGAGATGCAACTGATGTCCACACAAAAGTTTGCATGTTTAAATATGGATGTTTACAGCAGCTTTTTTCATAATTGCCCAAACTTGAGAGTAACCAAGGTGTTATTCAGTAGGTAAATGGATAAATAAACTGCAGTTCATCTAGAAAGGTAAATACTTTTCAGCAATAATTAGAAATGAGCTATCAAGCCCTGAAAAGACGTGGAGGAAACTTAAATGCATATGATTAAGTGAAAGAAGACAATCCGAGAAGGCTACATACTGTATGATGACACCTGTATGACATTCTGGAAAGGCAAATATATGCAATCAGTGAAAACCTGAGTGATTGCCAGTGGTTAGGGAGGAGGGAGGTGATGACAAATTGAAATTATAATGAAGCAATCATGGTTCAGGCATACAAAAATGCAGTTGGATGGCCATTTAGGATCTGGTCTCAGACTTGTCTGCACCACTGAAAACTTGAAGCTTCTTTGAACTGTACCAGACCCAAGAACACCACCAGCCCTATTCAGAAAAACACCTGCCAGCTCCAACATTATGGTTACAAGACCTACCCCTGTAACTCTAAGCATTTCAGATCCCAGTCAATCCTTACTTAACAAACACCCTTGCTTCTTGCATGTTCCAGTTATAATTCTTGATAAACAACTCATGTAACTAACAGTAACCTTTTGGTTTTTGCCTTTACAAGCCTCCCTCATTTTGTAGTTCAGCAGAACACAATTCAAGTGCTTCTTGAATCTGGTTCTCCCAGGTTGCAGTCCTAACAAACTCCAAATAAACATCTTTTTATTTCAATCAGATCTCCATTTCTGAAATTTTGGTTAACAGAGGTATGAAGATAAGTAGAACACTGGGGATTTTTTAGGACAGTGAAACTACTCTATATGATGCTATAATTGTGAATACATGCCATTATACATTTCTCCAAACCCACAAATTTACAACACCAAGAGGGAACCCTAATGTATACTATGATCATGATTTGTCAGTGTAGGTTCATCAATTGTAATAATTATACCACTCTGGAGGAAGATGTTGATAATGGGGAGGCTGTGCATGTGTAGAGGCAGAGGGTATATGAAAAATCTCTACAACTTCCTCTCAATTTTGCTGTGTACCAAAAACTATTCTAAAACATAAAGTCTACTAAAATATATACATATGTAAGTATATATGAGTATATGTATATATGTCAATGAAAATTAACTATTTTTACAGGCATCAATATGGATGAATCAGAAACATGATACTTAGTGAAAAAAGCCATATATGTTTCAAAATAACCAAACTAATCAAATGATGATAAATATCACAATATGGTAAACTTTAGGGGGGATTCCCATATTCTGGTAACACAAAGGAGTGTTCTGGGGACTGTCAGTGCTCTATTTCTTTACCTGAGTGATGCCTTAATCATTGAATTCACTTCGTGAATATTTACCAATATATACACTTACAAATTATGTACTTTTATAGGCATATTATAATCTGGTTAACATGATAAATATTTTGTATTTTTATCTTTATATTTCATTAGACTTATATGAGATTTTTAAATGATTTAGTTTCAAAAAGAGTTGTATTTCTCTTTCTCCTTTCAGGAGAACTCCATCACTACCTTTCTTGTTTTTACTTTTGAATTTTGTGAAGGACTACCTATATTCTCTTTCTTTTCATAATTCCACTGCACCAAAATGGCAACTGAACCCTTAGAGCTATATTGGTAATGAGTAGTTGAGGGTTACTTTCTATGCTTGGATCTTGACATTATTAAAAAGTATGTATAGAATGTAAGGTAAAGAAAAGATAAATAAGAATCTTTCTTCCTCAATTTTCTCATTTTATCCTGGGGTATATTTTAGAAAATGCAACAGTCTCACACTAAAGTAGTCAATATAATTTGCATTCATAAGTTTTAATAATAGAGAAATTGATCAAGAAAATAAAGAATGTGATTAGCTAATGTTACAAATGAGGCTTGCAAATTTTTGGATGATGCGAAATTCAAACAGAAAGTAATTAACTAATAAGAATTAATGGAAAATATAATCTGAATTAAAATAAGTGGAATCATTTAGATACCTGGTTTCAGGGTATAGATAGTTCACAGTGATTACAAGTAAACTTGGAAATGCTGGAGTAAATATCACAATCTAGTAGGTAAAAAAGGGAGCAGGCTAAGAAACTGATACAGAAATAAATGGAAAAGAAAAAGTAAAAAATCATATACTGTGATCCTTTGGTCTCACCTATATTGAAATAAAGGACCAAAATATTAATACTAGAATAATATGCAGAAGAAAATAAATTTCCAAGTAAAGATATAACCAAGTTTACTCAGTTTAAAGAAGTACAGTCTTGTGTTTTCAGGAAAGAATATGAGTTAAATTTACTGTTTCAGAAAAATTTTAAAGGATAGGAAAATTCATGATGACCTTATTTACAACCTTCATATATGTGTGTGTGTGTGTATATATATATATATATGTGTGTGTGTGTGTATATATATACATATATATATATACATATACATAAACTTTGTAAAAGGGTTTGATAATATCGATTCCCCAGTGGGCTAAACAATTTAAGCCAAATCGTCAAGGCTTGCAATCAGTCCTCTGGGGAGAAACAATCAATAGCCCAGCTTCTACCTGCCAAACTGTAACTTCTGTTAACATGATGTGGTTCACAGAAAGGAGTGGAGTGGATAAGAGCAAACACACTTCAATCAACAGCGTAGGTTTTGTTTACATTAAGCTGCCAGCAAGTGTGTAACTAAAATAATATATATATATTTTTTAAAGAAGATGTTGGGGGTAGGAGTTTTTATTAATTAATTTGCTTATTTTTGCTGTGTTGCGTCTTCATTTCTGTGTGAGGGCTTTCTCTAGTCGTGGCAAGCGGGGGCCACTCTTCATCGCGGTGCGCGGGCCTCTCACTATCGCGGCCTCTTGTTGCGGAACACAGGCTCCAGACGCGCAGGCTCAGTAGTCGTGGCTCACGGGCCTAGTTGCTCCACGGCATGTGGGATCCTCCCAGATCAGGGCTCGAACCCGTGTCCCCTGCATTAGCAGGCAGATTCTCAACCACTGCGCCACCAGGGAAGCCCCCTAAAATAATATTTTTAATTCCTTTTTAATTTCCATCACTGATGTACAATTCCCTAGGTTCTTCTCCCCTCTAGAAAAGAATAAATTGACTAGTGAGAGATTATCTTTTTTCCTAACAATCCATATTTTGGGCTCCTGTTCGCTAAATAAGATATGTACCATGAAGAATTCTTATCAACCTGTAAAGAGACTTTGAAAGGTATCAAGTACTATATTTCAGGTATACTTCCAGTTTTCCAAAGCAAAAAATTAATGTTAGAAATGATGTTTCTTAGAAAATCTCAACAAATATCTCTTTTATACTTTACATGAGCCAAAATTTGGATACATAGGGACATTTAGCATATAGATATCCATGTGTTATATTCAATGTACTTGAAATTAATTACTGGAGTTTAAACAAATATATAAATATATTTATTTACATTCTGCCTTAAAAATCTTGATATGTGATTTTTACTGACATATTCTTGGAAACTATTCTTTTGTTTGTTTCAGTCTTACAGAAAGATTTCCTGAAGTCCGTAAGTATTCTTGTATGTGTCTGATATGAGTTTTAAGAAACTAGCATTAATATTTTTATCTCTGCCACATGCAAATTCTTACTAACTTCAAAAGGAAGCCATTTTACATATGGAAGAGATAAGTAAATATATAGAGGGAGTGGAAATCAGCCCCCCAGAACTCAGATAAATGTTAACTTTCAAAGTTAATTCTGAACCACAAAAGCTAGTTCAGCCAGTCATGGTATATCAAATATAGAGAAGAAAAAAATCTGCATTACATACATATTTTTTCTTCCTAGCTACAAGTGCTACATCTGCTAGAGATTGCCATTATAGCACCATATATAGGATTTATTCAACAATAGTACTAACCTCCATGGAATTTTAATAATAAGAGTCCATTTTATCTCTCTTGTCAGGTAGCCTTCTTATTCAGCTTCTAGGTCCTTTCAAACTGACCCTTTTTAGCTCATTCTTATTTACTCAAAAAAAATAGCTATTGAGTACCTACTCAGTAGTAGAGCAGTGTGTAGCACCTAAAGGGTCCTGAAGCAACATTAGTTGAACAGTGAATGAATAAACAAATGAATGAACAAAGAGAAAGCTTTTTTACTTTGGGAGTGCTATTGTCAAGACAAAGGTCAATTAGCTAGAAATCTAACCTGCAAGAGTTTACAGTCTGGCAGATTGGATGTGATAAAAATGGATTTGCTCTAGATAGAAACCTCAGGAAGTTCACAGAAGAGAGAGGTCACTTCTAGCTCTGGGGTCCAAAGAAGACTTCATGGAAGATATGGAATTTAAGATTAGCTTTGCTGTTGACAAGATTCAGGCTGTGTGGAGAGAGAATAAATAGAATCTTGTGCAATGAGAAGACCACAAGCAAAACCAGGGAAGTCAGGACGAATGGCAAAGAAACTCCAAATAAATGATTGTTTGGCCAGAACACAGGTTGGCCATGAGAATCAAGAATAATAAAATAAAGGTAAATATTTCTCTACAGATAAATAAGATTATGTCTTACACATTAAACTGAAGGGGTAGAATTTTGTTGTGTAATCAACAGAGAACCACCAAAATTGGGAGGGTGGGGGACAGATGGAGAATGACAGAATAAGCTTCTACTGCTACAAGGTTTATATTTTAAGTAAATTGTGAAATATGAAAAATATTTCTTTTAAGGCAACTCTCAGTTTGCTGCCATTTCCCATCGAGAGGCAAGATGAAAGAATAAAAGAGAAAAAAACCTTAAAGTCAAGTGAGCAGGCCTCTGATTTAATCTCAGTTCTGGGACATTGAATAAAATCACTCTGGACCCCAATATAAACCTTTATAAATTAGGGCGTTAAGCACATGATCACTTAGATTCTTTCAATACTAATATACTCAATTTTCAAAATCCTATCATTATTCTTAGCCTGTTGTCTGAAAACACCTTCTTGCTTTGACTCTGACATTTGTCAAAAGTGACTGTAGAAATTCTGAGACAAATCCTGAAATATGCCAAGGTTAACTGGGAAACTTTAGGCTCCTTATTTTTGCATTCTATTCAGTTCGTATTGATGGAGTTTTAAACAATATATCTTATATCTCTACTTACAATCAAATAATTTTGAACAATACCCTTAGCACTGAATGTGTTGCCATTCTATAATGCTGTTTAAATAAAAATTTATACAACTATATATACATATATACATTTTAAGTCTTAACATGGATTCATTTATGCACATATAGTTTTGTTTATGGTATTGTAAGAATTTTACAATGGACTGTTTTTCTCTGTAGACCTTTTTTTTACAAAAAATAAAACTAAACTAAAAATAAATAAATACACACACACACATAAATAGTTGACCCTTCAACAGCACGAGTTTGAATAGTGTGGGTCTACCTATCCATGGATTTGTTTTTGATAAGTATATTGGAAAAAATTTTTGCAAAAAGTTGAAAAAACTCAGACAAACTGCATAGTCTAGAAATGAGAAAATTAAGAAAAAGGTATGTCATGAATGCATAAAAAATATATATGTAGATACTAATCTATCCTTATGCAGGTATAAGGTGAGTGATGTTCAATATAAAATTAATAATGTGTTATTTTTCTTACTGTTTTATAACTTTGTTTTCAAATAATTATATTACCATACAGTATGTCTCTCTCTTGTAATTGGAGAAACTGCCTATTAGCCTATCACCACAGGTAAGAGGTGAAAAAAATGTAATAATATTTCCAATACTGTATTATGAATATGACTGTAATACTGTATGCCATAAAAACTTTATAACAATTCATACATGTATAGGCTAAGCTATCATGAAGCAATCTTATCGATTACAGTAGGCTACCATAAAGCAACCATACTGCTGCTTCTCTGTTATTGATGCATGAATTTTTATACCTGCAAATAAATATAAATTTCTTTTTCACCTTTTCTTTCTTTGATGCCTAGTGTTAGTAACACATATAACATCCAGTGTTTTGTATCAAATAAGATCATATTGATGTAGGTACTGACAGAGAGTTCATCTTGTAAAGAGACAAAATATAATTACAATATCGTTAAATACAGTACAGAACTATAAATGTATTTCTCTTTCTTATGATTTTCTTAATAACATTTTCCCTGGCTTACTTTATTGTAAGAGTATAGTGTATAATATATATATATATCATATAAAATATGTGTTAATTGACTATTTATGTTATCAGTAAGGCTTCCAGTCAACAGTAGGCTATTAGTAGTCAAGTTTGGGGGGAGTCAAAAGTTATAAGCAGATTTTTGACTGTATGGGAGTCCATGCCCCTAGCCACCCACCCCTTGTTTAAGGGTCAACTGTATTATGTTTAACAGTATCAGAAACCTTTTTCTTGAGAATGCTTTTTCTTGATTAGAGTGATAAACTGGAAATATTTAGGCAATGTTTTCACTCACTTGGTTACTTTCTAGAAATTAGGCGTTGTTTTTAATTGTCCTGAATGTCTGGTTACTTTGTACCATTTGGTACTGAATTTCTCATGTCAAGTTACAGAATTCTTGGAAATTAGTATGTAGACAAAAGGGCCCTTAGGAAGATACTTAATTTCATGTATTTCAGCAAGCCCACACATCAGTTTGTAGAACTGCTTCTTGACTTAGAAGAGTACTCATGACCTGAATCTTAAGGGCAATTCACCTAAAAATTGTCATTACTCTGCAGTTCTCTTATATGCCTAATACCTACTTATAGGCATCTTTATCACTGAAGAGTTTTAGAGAATCAAGAAACCAGCGTCCTTTGCTTCGCTTACCCTCTTGATTGAGAAGTTATTGTCAGCGTTATTCAGATACTTAAATTTCATTAAGAAACACCAAATATTACATTTTTATCTTAATTTTCCCTTTCCTAACAGAATGATTAAAATGTCTTCTGACCGCAGACCTCAATAAAAGATTCAGCAATTTTATGTTATTTCCTTCTAATTTCAACTCATGGACATATGTTGAACATATCCTTTCATCTCTCAGGTCCTTTGTTTTCTAAACTGTGAAATGGGCATAGGGAGCTTGACTTCCCTTCAAGGTACATCCTGTGAAACTCACTAATTCATTACAATACATTAAACCTCACCTCCAAAATATAGCACACAATAAAAATGCAAAATATTACTATTAAATATTCAGAGTGAGTTTTTTTCTCTGAGTTTATTATCATGCTGCTCAAATGAATGCTAATAATGTAAACTCTGTGGGAAACAATTTCAATTATTCATGGGAATAACATCTATAATGTGTTGCTGGTGGATATGCTGGGCAACATATTTTCACCTATTCTGTATGACGGCTTCTGACAAAACCTCCCTCCCCAGGTAATGGGAAATGAATGAGATGCTTTAGGCAGCTATTTCTTTTAAAAGAAATTTCAGCTATTTCTTCATCTGATATACAACTTTATAGGAAAGTTTCTGCAATCTGTGTCAAACTCCTTGTCTTCAAGGGGGCCAATTCACCTACATCAAACCTTCATATCCTCAATGAATGGAAAAGGCTGGAAGGCGAGAGGGCTATGCAGAGAAGGAAAAAGAAAGTGACATAAATCAAGAGAGAGAAGTCAAACATATCCTAACAGGGGTGAACACGGAAACTCATACAAAGGAAATGAGATATGCACCAAATTGGCAATTTATTACTTCAGGAAGGAATCTTCTGCATTCCAAATGAGTTGAAACTAGGAATAAAAAACTGGCATTAGGAAGATGTCATACATCTTACATAAAAGTGAAGATGTTACAATAATCAAAATGAAGCTGAAAAATAGAAAAAATGATAAAAAAATAAATGAGTAAAATTATGAGGAAAATTATTTGTGAAATTCTTCATAATTTAGTGTTTCCTAGATAAGCATTGTTGATTATATGTGTAAAAACATTATACCAGAGGCACATTTTTGGCAAATATATTTCATGGGGCACACAGATCCATATTTGTAGAGTGATCCCAGGTTTCTATTGTGAAGTGCTTGGAAGGTCCTGAGTAAGACAATCAATCCCAAATTTTGGTGACAGATCCAAGAAGTCAAAAATGTTGGCTGCTCAAAGTATTTCCTTAAGGCTCACCATTAGGAAGACACTTTTAATTGAACTCCAATTTTAAAACCATTCCTTTGAGTAAAGACAGAGGTATTGCCTCAAAAACCCACTGTTCTTTCACATACTGTTATTAAGGGGTACCTAAAAAAGTGATTACCCAGACTGATCCAGTGATTTTACTTCTTAGAATTTTTGAAAAAATATTTTATGCAACAAGCTGTTTATAGCAAGATTATTTATCATGGTAAATTCAGGAAATATTCTTACGGGTTCAATAATAGCTAATGAGGATATTATGCAACTATAAATTCAACAACTATGAGACATGAACTATTGAAAGTAATAGTTTAAAAAACTGGAAATAATATGTAACTGTATACACATACTTTTAAAATCTATAATTATATACATTCAAACATTGTAAGAAAAATGAAAAAGTAAAATCAGATTCTGTTTAGAAATGTGTAAAACTATGAATAAATTTCAGCTTCTGTGATGTTTCAGTTTTAATGCGTGCATTTCACAGGAAAGAAAATTAAGGCATTAAGGACCTATTTAACCCATTAGTACACTGGGGTAAATAAATTTTTATTATTTAAGATAGATGTGTTTGACTGCAGAGTAGAAAAAATAGAAAAGCTAATTATATATTGAGCACCTACTGTGTGCCAGACACAAAAGTGATTTAAACTTATATCTCATTTAACTTTCACAACAAGCTTAAAAGATAGTTGCTGGTCTTCTCCCTTATATATAAGAAAGTTAACAATAAAAGACCCAAAACAACTTGTTTAATGTCCCAGAACTGGCAGAATAGAGATTCAAATTAAAGCCTGACTCATGTATTTTCCACACCATCCACATTTTCTCCTTCCAGATATTTGGGAATGCCTATGAAGTGTAATTTTAGTTGGGATCTGCAGAAGAATTCTGGCCAGATGATCCACTGAAGAGCAAGATGAGACATGGCACCACCATATCTTGGAAGGGGAAGAGATGGTGGAAAGAGGTGATGCCGAAGGTACATTTTTACTAACTCAGAATCATATTTCTAACCAGGATTTCACATCTTTCATCTGTTGACACTTTGAGATAAAATACCCAATATTATACAAAATCAAAGTATATATTTTAATTCACAAGTAGCTTGATTCATCTGGGACCACTCTTCTCTCCTGGGAAGAAAAGTGCATGAAGTTCAAATTAACTATACTAGCTGGTGCCCCAAAGAGTACCTTCTTGACCTAACACCTGCTGCTTTTTAGGACTGATTACTTGGCAATAAAAGAGAGTGTAGGAAATCAAAAAAGGGACAAAATGAAGTTGTATGAGGCAGGAATATAGTCTTTAAAAGTGAGGGTTTGCAGATATTTAGGACTCCACATTATACAATTATAAAACATTTCCAGAGATTTAGAATAAACCCATTAAAAATTCTCCTCATTGAAAACTCTTAGTTATACTGGCACCATTAAATCCCCTTTCCTGAGCTCCCTGGAAATGGGAACCTTCACTTTCCCTGAGTATAAGAAAGAGAGAAGGAGAAAAATGGAAATAAGTGAAAAGGGTTGCAACACTGAGAGTCATCAATATGAGCCCAAAGGCTCCCTGGTGAGAGAGGATAGGTAGTTGATGTGATGAGACACGTATGTGAGTCAGACCATCCAGGGGTCATCTGCCTACACTGGTCATGTCTGAGACATCTGTTCACCAGACTGGTGCGATCTCCAGATCTGGCATTTTCTGGAGACATGGGAGTGAAGGGATCCTGGTACCTAGGGATGGATTTGTCTAGTTATAGTAAACAGGTATGGCTTTAATCTTGCCACAAATCAAGGCAAGACTTTAGAGCTCCATCAACCCCCTCAGAGGCTTTTGAGTGTTTCCTTATCTCACTGTTTCTGCACGGTGCCCTTCAAGCAGCACTATGGAGTAAGGTTGGATGAATGAAAATGTATCTAATTACATCACCAATAAAAGCAATAAAAGCAGCAGAGTTACATGGGTATACATACAGAGATAAACATGGTCTTAAAAAGATATAAATATAAATGAAGATATAAATATAAATGGAAAACACAGGCAGAACAATCTCTGACATAAATCACAGCAAGATCTTGTTTGATCCACCTCCTAGAGTAATGAAAATAAGAACAAAAATAAACAGATGGGACCTAATTAACCTTAAAAATCTTTTCCACAGCAAAGAAAACCATAAACAAAACAGAAAGACAACCCACAGAACGGAAGAAAATATTTGCAAACAAATCAACTGACAAGGGATTAATCTCCAAAATATACAAACAGCACACGCAGCTCGATATCAAAAAAAAAAATAACCCAATCAAAAAATGGGTGGAAGGTCTAAATAGACATTTCTCTGAAGAAGATATAGAGATGGCCAAGAGGCACATGATAAGATGCTCAACATCACTATTAGAGAAATATAAATCAAAACTACAATGAGGTATCACCTCACACCAGTTAGAATGGCCCTCATCAAAAAATCTACAAACAATAAATGCTGGAGAGGCTGTGGAGAAAAGGGAACCCACCTACACTGTTGGTGGGAATGTAAACTGGTACAACTATTATGGAGAACAGTATGGAAGTTCCTTAAAAAACTAAAAGTAGAGCTAACATATGATTCAGCAATCCCACTCCTGGGCATATACCCAGAGAAAACCATAATTTGAAAAGACATATGCACCCCAATGTTCACTGCAGCACTATTTACAATAGCCAGGACATGGAAGCAACCTAAATGTTCAATGACAGAGGAATGGATAAAGAAGATGCGGTACATATATACAAAAGAATATTACTCCACCATAAAAAAGAATGAAATAATGCCATTTGCAGCAACATGGATGGACCTAGAGATTGTCATACTGACTGAAGTAAGGCAGACAGAGAAAGACAAATATCATATGATATCGCTTATATGTGGAATCTAAAAAATGGTACAAATGAACTTATTTACAAAACAGAAATAGTGTCACAGATGTAAAAAACAAACTTATGGTTACCAGTGGGGAGAAGGGGGTGATAAATTGGGAGACTGGGATTTACATATACACACTACTATATATAAAATAGATAACTTATAAGGACCTACTGTATAGCACAGGGAACTCTACTCAATGTTCTGTAATAACCTATATGGGAAAATAACCTGAAAAAGAATAGATATATATGTGTGTGTATATATATACACATATATATATATGAATCAATTTGCTGTACACCTGAAACTAACACAATGTTGTAAATCAACTATACTGCAATAAAAATTTTTTTAAAAGATAAAAATATATAAATGGAATTAGTGGCTAAAAGTAAAATAATGTTTTAATTCCACTAATCAAGTCCTTATTTATGTTTCTCCTTTGGAGGATATAGACATTTAAATCTTGCAAATACCCTATACCTTAATTTTAATTATTAGTATCTTAATATGTTGCTCAGTTTTATATCAATAAGGCAAAATTTAAAAAAAAATCTGAAATTCAGGTATTACATGAATGTCTCGGGGGTAATAATGAAACAGGACATCTTAATTAGCAAGTATTTTTAACTGGGACAAGAGGATAGTTAATCATTAGTATTCATCTTCTCTTTTTGTACAACCTGGTTAAATTTTAGCCAAGATGCATATACATACAGGTAACATGGCTTTGAGCTATTGTTTAAAAAACACTATATAACTGCAAACATTCTAGTTTAGCCTCTTAATAGATTGTTTTTAAACTTCGCCAACTTCCTTCACAGTCTAAACCTTGATCTGATTTCATGGACAACTGTATAGGTTCCTTCAGAGAAAGTGTGATTTGTGTATATCTACCTTGCTTTTCTTTGTTGATTGAATTCAAATTTCTACTTTGTTTTTCTTTGTTGGTTTAATTCTGCTCATCAAATCCTAAGACTGAAATGACTTGATTTTTCATTGTGTAGAAAATGCTAGTCACTCTTATTGAATGAGTTATTTAAAGCAAAAGATGAAGTTCAAAACTTCAGAAAGATGGCCCATTAAAAAGGAAAGGAGAAACTAGTTTGTGATGGGAAGAAATGTGTTGTTGCAATAAAATTTAATTGTTTGTGCAAAGGAGATATTAATGAAGTTGAATTGGTTCAAAATTCTTTTTTTTTAAATGCTTTATGTTTCAAATTATTGATAATGTGATAAGGATCATATCTACCTGAATTCATCATATTAAGTTAATTTATTTTATTAGAAATTTGAATTTCTATGCTCAATATAGTTATTCTTGATCTTTAAAAAAGTAGGCTTGAGTTGAAATTTTCTATGAATGACTTCTTTCTTTGCCTGGGTGGGTTTTTAGCATATGGATAAAATATATCTACTGATTGACAAAAAAGAGTCACATCACTGGGGAGTTAGAAAATACTAGTAGCTCAGCATTACTTCTCAGAAAGAATATTAGAGGAGATGCAATTAGCTGAGTACAGAGTTTAGCCAACCATACATACGTTGTGTGTGTGTATGTGCATGTGCATCTATCTATCTACCCATCAATCGATCGGCCAATCAATCATTTATTAGGATATTAGCCTGCTTTTCCTGAGAGCCATCCCTATCTCTTCAGAGTGGATCATAACATGGTAGGGGACACTAAAGCAGTAATGGACTCAGTAAAGCTAACGTCTTTTTCACTACCTGTTTCTTTTAACAATTGGAGGTCTCAGTTCTTCTGTTCTTTCTCACTTATGCCTTTTTGTCCTCTGGGACATAGATGTGTTAAAACTAAGGAGATGATGTCATTTATCTTTCAACTTGGGACAAGGACACATTTGAGAGTGAAAGGAGACACCTTTAATTACACAACTGGGCAAATGGCATAAACCAGGAGAGTCCCAGGAAAATAGGGATCTATGGTTACCCTGTCAAAGACACATTTAAAATCCAACTGCATCCAACTGTCAGTTTACTTTTATTCACGAATCTTATGACTTTTTTGTATGTTTATGGCAGTTTCCAATTTGAAAGATTAGCTGACTTTATGTTTACTTCAGGAGAGCCAGCCAATATGGCTCCTAGATTTATAAGTGTTGGCTCTGAGCTCACAGATGTCTTGTTTGGTAATAATAAGAAATATTTATGACTTTTTCTGTCAAATGTGGCACGTTATTACTTGTAAATTGCCAGATGCATTGTTTAAAGTTTCCAGATGGATCAGTGTTCAGCTGCTCTTACTATAATTTCATGGTGTGTGCTCTGTCCTATCATTCTTGAGAAATACTCTCTTCCAGGTGGCAATTTCTTTCGTCATTCCCAAATTACATAACATGTTAAGCAAGCCAATAAATAGTTTATTATAAAAGTACCATTGTGATACTAAAAAAACTAAGTGAAGAAAACGTCCCTCCATACATTTACCATTGGACCCGTTTCTACCCTAAGAACTAAATGAGCTGGGTCAAAAGTTGATGTTAAAAAACATGTTTTGTCCTATTAATCCTTACCACTGAGGCAATGCAAAAATTGGACACTGAAGTTGAATGCCATGACTTTTGGCTGGTTCCTTCTCAGTTTTCAGGTCTCCACTCAAGTAGCATCTCATCAGAGATACTTTCCTTAAGCAAACTCTCTGACATGGTTTTCTCCCATTTAATCTCAGAAAACTTACATCACTATTTAATTTTAAATATAAAATTCTTCGAGTTCCATTATCATTGATTTAGTTTAATTGTATATCATTTCCTAAAATAGTTTAAGACTCACTGAAGCCAGGGAATGGGGAGTAGAGGCTGGGGACTTATTTGTTTAGTTCATGAAAGTTAGTAGGAAATCAATATGTGTGAAATAAGCAACTAAGTGATTGGATGACTAAATGAATGTGCTCCTTTCAGAAGTACAGGGACTTGCTTATTTGAAGAGACATTTCACTTTCCAATGTGATGGGAGTACCATAAGAACTTTATACAGGTATTATTCCCCTTTGATTCTGTCCTTCCCCTTTTAGTTCCATTAAATATATTATTCAGACAATAAAATTCTGAAAGATGGGGCTTTCAGAGATGTAATCAGGGCTACCTCTCAAATATTCAGTGACTGTAGAAGCCAGACATAAGGATGGCAGCCATTCCCATGATTCACTTGGAAGGGAATCTGCTGCTACTGTTGACCCAGGCTCCTGACCACAGTTGATTGGAGAGGAATATCACACAGCTCAAAAAGAAATTCATATATAGGTTTGCCAGTGGCCTTCACTGTCATGTAATTGTGAAATACCAAATAGGGAAGGTGGATTAAATGGAAAACTCAGAAGAAATGGTTGACTTGGTTTAAATGGAGAGTAAACAGGACAAGCCAAGTGATAATGATAGGAACATATGAAAAGCAATGACTTTCTGCTGCTGAGAAGTTAACAAAATAATCCCTTCAGCAAAACTTCCAAGGGTACTTGGAACCTATCTTGAAGCATGGTTTTCCTGCAGCTCCTGCTCTTTCTCAGAGGCCCAGGTGTTTGTCTTTCACTAGGTTTCTCAAAGGCTTGACCCATGTGGTTCTGATGTGTTCTTACCATAAACTTTCTATTGTTGGAATAACCTGAATGAGTTCACTTCTCATTAAGAGATGAGCACTGTATAATCCCATGTAATATAAAATCTCCTCCCCAAATTATATTTGACTTAAAATTATTTCTATAGCTTGCATGAGAAAAAAATGACCTGTTAGACATTATGGGAAATCACAACATTCTAAATAAAGTTTTGATATATTATTATCAGGATGGCTGGAAAGGTACTACCCAATCCAGACTTCATATTGGGGAAGCAGGAATGTGAAATGTCATTTCCCATATTCAGCCAATGAACCAAAGACAGCAGTTTCCAATGTCCCTCTACTTCCTCTTCTGCTGTTTTTTTTTAATTCCTTTCCCCTCCTCTCCCTCTTCTTCCTATTCTTCTGATATTTGTTTTTGATCTTCTTTTCTTCCTCCTTCTCCCCTCCTCTCTCTCTAGCTCCCTCTTTCTGATTCTACCTTATCAGAGTGCTGTTACTATTTTTCCAGTCAAAAGTATAAGTGATCACTATTACTGTGTTTTGAATCTTTGGCTACTATTGCACCAATATTTAACCTAGAAAATGATGATGTAAACAAAAAGTTACACGCAAGATTTGTTGTAGGACATTTAATATTCAGAAAATTGACTGCATATAATGGATATGTGTGTGTTTCATGTATGTCCTTATACATACTGTCAATAACTAATTAGTGGGTGTTAATTATAAAGGTAATGAAATGAATAATTATTGTTTGTAAGTGTACCTTTGGTCTTTGATGGTAGGTCTGAAACAGTTTAATGCAATAAACTTACTTGCAAAGGGAATTACCATGTATCTGATTTTTAGACATAAGAAGTTTGTAGAGAGAAATACGGCAAAGTCATAGATTACTACTGTATCTATGTATTTTGTCACCATTATATTACCATTACAGTGACAGGGCTGAACATCACTACAAACAAGACTTGCAAGTATATTTCTTAATAGTAAATAATGTTAATTAATTTTTAGGCACATTAGTATGTGACTCAAAACTCAATCTGGAATTTTATTTTGTGTAATTAAAATGAATTAATTCATAAAGAATCATTTTAAATTTTTATAGAAAATGAACCTCTTAAAGCTTTTACCTTTAGGTTAATTAAAAATGGTTTGTTCCATTTCTGGGCTAATTACTGAAACTTCGAGTCCATAAAGAGACATAATGGAAGAAATACATTTGTTGTCTATGACCTTCTAAATCCATGGTGAATTCATGAAATGTCTTGTCTGCACATAGGGGATGCACAATTCAAGTCATCACACGAAGGGCTTTTTTATCCAGTTGAATGGAAAATAAATTGGATCTCCTTAATTTATTTCTTTGGTGAAGGGATATTCACTGAATTTTATTGTTTGTACCACAAGCCATTATTTGTCAGAAACTTTCTATGCTTCATTTTCTGCTAGCATTTTGCTGACTAAAACAACCATTTGCAATAGCAACCATCAATATAAAAGTTGAGGTTGGCTCCATTCCATTTAGGCATTTGATTTCAAAGGTTGGATTGGACTGTCTTATGCAGGAAACATTGTACCATTCGGTGTGTCATTCAGTTAAGGTAACAGTAACTTGTGATCCTATGTTCTTTCAATACCGAAGTTGTTAGTACCTTTTAAAGCCAAGTCTCTGTATCTTAATTTGGCCTCTACAAGCTCTGTCCATCTTCAAATCTGTGCTAGGATTGTGTGATAAGCAACCAGAGGTGTCTGTCTCTGGATTCTTCCAGCCTAGCTCACATTCATCTACTCTTTATTTCTCTGATCCCCCTCACCCACACATCTTTTAAAAAACACAAATCAGGTACCACTCATTGCTTTAAACCCTCCGAAGACTTCTCATTAAAATTAGAATAAAATTCTAAGTCTTTTTGTGCTGTACAAGACCCGACGTGACCTACTCCTCCTTATTTCTTTGGCCTCGTCTTCTACTAATTTTCTCCGTGTCCATGAAGCAAACCCCAGCCACAGTAACTGTCACTTGAATGTGCTGAGCATTTTACTGGATTAGAGTGTCTTGTATTTTTTGTTCCCTCTACTGATGGCTGACTCCAAATCTTTGCTGGCTCCTGATCACGCAGATCTTTGTTTAAATGTTGCTTTTTCAGAATGATCTTTTCTGAATTCCTTATTTAAACCCCAACTGTGTCACTCTATTTTATTAGTTCATTTAATTTTCTTGATTGCATATACTGCTAGCTCCAATTGTCTTATGCATTTTTTTGTTTACTTGTGTATTGATTTCTCCATTCCCTAAAAGAATATATGGTTCATAAGGTCAATAATTGGTTAGTGTTGAATAGATGAATGAATACAAAAATGAATTCTTTCTCTCATTCTAGGTTTTTTTTTTTTTTTTTTTGCTGTACGCGGGCCTCTCACTGCTGTGGCCTCTCCCGTTGTGGAGCACAGGCTCCGGACACGCAGGCTCCGCGGCCATGGCTCGCGGGCCCAGCCGCTCCGCGGCATGTGGGATCTTCCGGGATCGGGGCACGAACCCGTGTCCCCTGCATCGGCAGGCGGACTCTCAACCACTGCGCCACCAGGGAAGCCCTCATTCTAGGTTTTTAAAAAATTTTTCATTTCCTCTTGAATTTACTATCATCATCAGTTCTTCAGGTTCCTTTTTTGGCAACCCGAATTAGGGTTGCAATCTGTGCATTTGACTTTGACACCTGCCCAGTCCATAACCTCAGCACAATGTATCCCAGTTAAGGGTAAGCAAATCCTTGGGATATGCCTTAGTGCCCTGGCAACCTAAAGAGAAGTGTCCAATTCTTCCAGTCTCCATACCAATGGAGAGGAAGAATTGATCTCTTTGTAATTATTTTTAATTAATCCAAAAGATTACACTGGGTTATACCAAGGTCAGTTTTTTTCCCATGTGGAAAATATGCAGTTATAAAGCCTCTGCTGGAGCCAGCCTATAATGGCTTGCAAGAGCCAGTTGTTAAATATTCAGGAATTTTGAGAGCCATTTGTTAAACTCACATGGTAGAAGTATTTACACTACAAAAGTTGGCAACTTGGACATATTAGAGCCTTTTTCTCCTCAGAGATACAGTTTATCAGCCTATCACCAAATATATTATTGTTTTTATGACTATCTTCAGGTGATTTTTGCACTGGTGGTGAGGGCAAATCTACTCTTTTCCTTATGAAGTATGTAATGAGACTTCTGTTTGTTGAAGCCATGTCTAAAGATCATCCTAAACTGTGATCTGTCATCCATACAAAGTTCAGAATACCCACATGACTCACTCTTAGAAACACCTAAACATTCTCATACTGATGAGGTATAGGAGGATCTATAGTAAAGATCCACTTTTGTGTTAATCATACAGGACTGACATTGCTGCTCTGCATACCCTGTTCTGACATGAAAGACTGGAGCAGAGCCATAGTCATCTAAGGTCAGAAGGTACATGACTTAAGCCATCAAGTCTTAGAGCTCAAAGTAATAGGATGAACAATAATCTGTTAATCTTCCATGATAATCAACCTCTTGGGATTTCAAAAATCTAAGCTTTTGGTTCACCCAGTTAGGAAATTTTCTTTGTTCTTTCAGTGTCAGTATGCACTGGCAATATTGGTGTTGGGGATTGTCATGGTGTACGATAGCAACAGGAAGAGCTGGAATTTCCTACCTCTTCCTGGGGAGACAGCTATGAGTTTCAGAAGAGTCATTTCGGTATTGATAGACTGTATAAATAACCAAGGCCAGCTGGCTTGCCATTCCCAGTATTTCTCCTCTTCCTCAAACTGGAGCCTTATGAATCCCATTTGCAAGTAAAGACTGCTATAGTCTCTGAACATTAATTCCTAACCTCCTGTGTAAGGGACCGAAATGTGCTATGTCATCCAGCTCATGGCCTCCAGACTAGTCTCTTACCACAGTTGCAACTGTAACCCAGCATATCAGCCCAAATGATTAGGGAGCTAATCAGTGGGCCTCAGGACCTATTCAGAAAGGTGCCCAGCTCCACAGTAGCACAGAAGCTGGATCTTGCTTTTGCACTTCTCCCCTTTCCCAGTGATTCTTAAGCACTGTCTTTTTCCCTTCCATTTTCCTATAAGAGGATGCAACTTATTCCATCCAAGAAGATGGAGCAGAAATCAAAGCCTAAGGCACTGTGATTTTGATAAAACTACAAGGCATGTACTATGATGCATGACTGGCTCTGACAGCATCATCATTTCAAGCATGCAAAGCTCTCCTGCCCATCCAAACACATAATCCATTTGTAGAGAATATGCAATGGTGTATCTGCTCACCCTGATACACGTAGCACTTCACATGTTCTTATCACACACTAGATGCTCAATAAACTTGGTTGAGTAAATAAACAAATGAATTTCTCAAAAAGGGAGGTGGAGACTCTCCATTTCTTTTTTTTTTTTTTTTTTTTTTTTTTTTTTTTTTCGGTATGCGGGCCTCTCACTGTTGTGGCCTCCCCCGTTGCGGAGCACAGGCTCCGGACGCGCAGGCTCCGGACGCGCAGGCTCCGGACGCGCAGGCTCAGCGGCCATGGCTCACGGGCCCAGCCGCTCCGCGGCATATGGGATCCTCCCAGACCGGGGCACGAACCCGTATCCCCTGCATCGGCAGGCGGACTCTCAACCACTTGCGCCACCAGGGAGGCCCTCCATTTCTTTTTGAGTAGATTATTAGCATTGTCTCTGACATAAAAATGGAAGTTAATCTCATTAGTTAGAATGTGAAAATCTATCTGACCTTTCACCTTGAAGTCTCTTTCTTAAAATATGGGCAGATAAAGTGAATATGCTCACCACCTTGAACTGTGACCTGGGTAATTGTGGCCTTGTCTTCCAGCCCATAAGAATCTTTGGCTGACAAAGGTCAGACATTCCTGGAGGGCCGGGTAAGCTTAAATAGGGAAGAAGGACAATCAGATAAAGGGTATAGGAAAAATGATGTAACATCCTCAGCCTAAATAAGGGTTATAGCCTTAATTCTACAGGGGGAAGACTTGATTTGTGATAACTGGCAACTGGAAATTAATTTTCCACACAGCATGGGCCAAAGAAATCAGTACAGGAGAAGGAATCAGAACTGATTTTCGTTCTGCCTCTATCATTTACTAAGCTATGTGGAATTAAGTCAATCATATAAGTTATGTGGATATCACTTGTCTCATCTGTAAAACAGGAATCTTAACATTTGTTAAATAGATTCCAAAAAAATTGAAAAATCACTCAGTAATGCATTTTAAGATTTATTCATTTGTTCAATAATTATTTACTGAGTGTAAAATTTTATAACAAATTTGCAAATGCTATTGTCAGGTATAACTGTATGGTACTTACACATATTGTGTGATGTTGTACCTATGTTATTATTACTATTGTTACTAAGAATTAGAATGGAACAGTGTAATAGTCTCACCTCAAGGTACACAGAGGTCTTTACACATCTGGAACCTCGAATGCCAGCAGCCAATTGTATCTACAACCTTCTCTTGACCCAGCCCAGATAGGAGTCAGGAGGAGCTTTATAAAATGAACTATAGGGGAAACAATTTTTTACTTCTCTCTTCAAATGTATTGACCTGGTGAACCTCAGTGCTGTTGAAATTGTGAGGAATGACAAGGATGCCAAAACTGAAGAAGGCTTCAATTGCCTATCTTGTCAAATGAAGTCTATCTTGTCAAATGAAGTCTATCTTGACAAATGAAGAATCATCTATCAATGTAAATATGACTCAACAATTCAGATCTTCCATTTTGAGTCAAAATGGCAGGGAAGTTTGTTCATACACTGAAGAGATAAGAGAATTACTGTTAACAATTTCTCTAAGGGCTCTAATAGAAAGTCAAGTTGAAACTGGTCACCAGAGCATATAAAATTCCACACCAAACTGCCCACAAACCACCTCAGCTTTTCTCTAACTTGAAGAAATCACTTCCTGCTCTACATTTGCTTGATCACCCACCTACAAGGTTTGAATGCAAAAATTGTATTGTTTGGTAATGCAAAGAACACAAAGGAATTTTTACAAGGCCTTAATTTTTTGTTTCCACTGCCTTCTTATCTGAACACTGAGCTGTACCTTTTTTTGAATGTGAATTGTGGTTCTAAGAGGTTTTCAGCTTAAAAAAAAATATATATATATATATATATATATATACACACATACATATATATATAATTTTAGAACCTATTTGGATGATTTGCTTCTATGGACTGGGATGTCTGCCTTTCAGCCAGGCCTGCATACCTTTTGAGTAAAGTCAGAGACAAACAACTCCAAAACCGTTCTGCCAACATTTCACACCAGTTTTCAATGGGTTGCCCAAGGAAAATAAAATATATACCTCGATTATCAATCGTTAGCCTATCTTGGCAAAGGTGAACTGAGCAATCTCTGTATTTCAAGAGCCAATGTAGATGAAGGCACACCTAAATTTTTCAGCAATATCTTATACACTTGGAAAGAGACAGACATATTTACCTCGGGACTGCATTTATTTACTGTGCTAGTAACCAGCTTATTAGAAAGCTCTAACCTCTTGACAGTTGTTCTGAGGACCAGAAATAATTCTACCTAGGTCAGAAGTTAATATCAAAACAATGCACCACACCCTATTTTTGAAATCTGCTACACGACCTCAAAGATGTTTGAAACCTAGAGTGTGCCTCAAAATGGGCTTAACGTACACAAGTCACTACATGACAGGGATGAGCTTAGAATAACAATCTTCCTTCCTGTGGGGGTCATAGCTCGCTATCTCAAAGAAACTTCATCAAGAAGATATGAAAAGAAAAAAAAAAGAAGATATGAACTCAGGTTGCAGGGCAAGGACTTTTAAAAGAATAAGAAATCTGTATGAAATAGTCTGTAGTCAACATAATATTTCCTCTTCTCTATTCTGTACCTCATTCCTTCTGACCTCACCATTGATTTATTTTAGTTCTTGTGAAAAGTAAACAAAAAATATAAAGAATGACGGGAATTCAATCCAAAATTGAAGCTTGGGATTTAGTAGAGGGTGGAGTTCAGCCACATATCACATCCTGGTTTCAGAACAGAACAAAAATTGATTTCTCTGCATTATGTTATGTAGATACAATACTCTGAGCCAAAGGTTAATTTAAAATTCCTTACTTTTCATTTCTTGCTTGTTTTCTAGTTTAGTTTTTTACTCTTAACTATGTACACCTTCTGCCTCCTTTCTTCCTCTGCTCTCCTCTCTCTCAACCCTTATTTTTCTTCATCCCCTACTCCCACTTTTTATATAGAGTGACCTTGTTTAATTATTAACATGACCCACAAGTTAAAAAGCAGAAGGAACAGTGATCAAAGTTCAGCCAATCCATATATCACACATCTCCTAACACTGAATACATAAAAAAAAATCTATCTTTAAAAGTGAGGATTTTAATAAGTTTACTTGAAGATCTAAAGAATTTATGAACACCATATATGTGTTCTATATGCTCATTTTATCAACTTCTAAAATATTGGATATATATATATGTGTGTATTGATATATACATATATATATTTACCTGCTTTGAATAATTACAAAACTCTAATTACATAATTTTTAGAATTATGGTGGTCATATAAACTTCAGATCCTAATGTTCTACAACAGAATAGAGAATATAAGTTATACAACTGGGAATAGTGCGGCCAGATACTCTGCTCAAGACTCAGCGCATTTTTGGCAATTTCATTAGCCTCGCTGTATGGGAATCTGAGTACTTAGACATCCTAATCCATAGTTTGAACACAGTCATTTAAAATCTATTTTATTGGAAGAAAGGCATTATTTTAAAATGTTTATTTACAAAATTTAAATAATAGGAATAATTTATCACCCTGGAATTTTGGCGTTTCCCTCCTCACTTTTTTGTCAGCTGGAATAGAGGGGTGATCTTGTTCCCTTCTATTACATTTTAATTCATATCTCTTTTCCTCAAGCTCCTTGGTGTGGCCAATCTCTGACCCTGGGAAATATACATATCCAGTGATGTGGTTTCACTTTTTTGTTTCTGATTCTAGAAATTTGTAAAGAATAAATGGAAATGTGTTGTTTTTCAACAATGAGAAAATAAATATGGGATGGAGTGTTATGTTATAATGTTAGTTTAAAATAGAATATTTGGTAGCCTCCCAATAAATTGCTGCTTAGATGAACAAAGCAAGATTGAGTCATGCACTTTTGTTAAAAGATCATATGTGCATAAATAGAGCCCTAAGGGAAGGTTCGACAGTTGAATGATCTTCTCCATGTCTGGTCATGATGGCAGTTTAAAAATATATATATATATCACAATCATCAAAAAGTATGTACAATAAGAGAATGAGACTCAGATGTTCCCTCTTTGTCCACAAGGGACTATTTCAATGTGCATATGGGCTTCACTGGATGACCATCTTCAGTATTAGATGCTGGGGTTTTCTTCCCTTCCTCTTTATCTGAAAATAGGGCCACCACTGTTTTCAACTCCCAGCCACACCAGCAGTTTCCTTTCCCCTATAGTGACTAGTAACTCTCAGTAAAGCAGATACTCTTGGAAAAGTGTTGTTTATGCAAAGGAAGTGAACAATTCAGAATAGATCTTTTTTACTAGATCATACATAGGTCACAAAAGTCACTAAAAGTGGGGTGTATACTGATTGAATCTAAAATGATTATCTCATTCTTTGCAGCAGTCCAATGCCCATTCATTTATATCAGCAACTGCCTCCTGCCCTCCCTGACTGAACTGTCAGGTCCTGCTTTAACTGACTTCCTCTCTTTGAAGGCTTTGAGAATAACATTTTCCTTCCTTGTTTAAAAAAGAAAACAACAACAACAAACTCTCTTTATTGTATTTCTCTGAAATATCAGTCATCTCATCTCATCTCAGATTCTACTTTATTTCTAGATACTATGTCTGCTTCTCTTTTGCTGACCTTGAATAGAACTCTATCACCAAGGCTGTGGTTTTCTATGAATGATAGTTTTGGAAAATTGCTAGAATTGACTCTCATGCTGAACCTTAGACTAGTGAAGCCTAATTTTTACTCCTAACTATTACAGCTCCCTTGGTACAATTTTGCTCTCAGGATTCTCTAAGCTTTGGAAGGTCATCCTAAGGCCAGACTACTACATGATTACACAGAGTGGACCTATAATCAACTACGTCCTCTAACGCTTTCACTGATGTTCTCGTCTTCAAATCCCATCAGAATGATAACTTATAAATGTTCCGTAGACTCATCCAGTAAACTTTCTCAATCAGTCTCCTATTTTCCCTAGATATTTTTCATTTCCTTCTCTAAGGGGACACTTGGTTTGATTAAACTTCCCACTTATTTGAACTACTTCCTTTTTTTAAACAGAAGCAAATATTAGAACATACTTTCCCAAATCTCCCACTACTTTATATGGATCCAATTTCTACATTCACCTATCTTTCTTCATCCTTTAGCAACTGCTATCATCATATTATTCTCACCTCTACTACAAAGCTATAGGGAGAATTGGCTCTGTTTATTTCAGTAGATTTTCTTAGAGTCTCTTTTCTACATGTGTTGCATAAGTGTTACTTTTCCTCTAAAGTATAATCCAATATCTCCAAGTATTATTTTAATATGAATATTGACCCAAAATCTCCATGAAGAAGTGGAATCATTAAGTTTTTTCTCTTATGATTCTTTGTTCTTTTTCTTGTTTCATTGTCAATAACTACTCTATCTCTCCAAGTAAAAATTTTCAGTCTTCATGATATTTTGTTTTTTAACCTCATCCTTTCTTGATACCCTCTCCCATGTTTCCTCCACACACAAATACACTCAGACCCAAGCACATACATGTGCAAGTCAGTAGACAATAAGTGATATGTATTGTTTGTTTTCTGTTTTAGTGCCAATCCATAATAATGAGAAAGAGTGATGGAAGGGGCAAAAGTGGACAAGGATAATGACAGAAACACAACCTTCTAGAACTGGGAATGAGTTCAAGAGGAACAAAATAAAGAGAAATTTGACAACGACCCAACAGAGAAAAATTGGCTGCTTGTCTTATAACAATTCAAATAATAAAAACTAAAGTTATATAAGAACCACACTGCTTAGTCCTGCTCTGTGAGCCAGCTGACCTGACACAGAAGTTACCTACTCTTACACCTAGACTGTTTTCAAAGACTGATCGTGTGTCTGCCTTAAACTTTTTTTAAAGGTAGCAACCTAGAAAAAAGAACTAGAAAATACATTTCCCCCTCACATTTTAATGTATTTTAATAGCTCAAGCCATTTTTCATTATATTACCTCTTACCTATCATAAATATTTACTTGAATAACTCTTTCTTTTTTCCAATATAGGAATCTATTACCTTTGAAGCTGAATCAATATTTTGAGCCTGCTTGAATACCATGAAATTGGCATCTCCCAAATATTGGACCTAAGAAAAGGTTAATAAAATAACCTAATTGCTATTTTGTGTATTACCACAATTGTGACTGTCACCCAAATCATATAAAATTCAGCTTTCAAAGAAATTTGTCCCTGCACTTTATCTTGTGTCAGTATTTTCTTCATTTTTAAGGCTTCCCATCACCCCACATCTGCATATATATTGTTTCTTTCCACCCTGTGATTCTTCTTTTCCCTCTGACCAGCTTATCCTCCTTTTTTCAATCTTGTCATTCTGGATTTTTATCTTTTCACAAGTCCCAGGGCCTGACATAGAATCTGTTATGCTGTTAAAGTGAAAAGGATCAATATCATTGTTGAAGAAAATCCCAGTAATGCAGTATTATTGGTTTGAACTTTTTAGTATGTTAGATGCTCCCTGAAACTAGGATTTTAGAATTTGGAGTGCAATATGATTTAGAAATTTACTTCTCCTTCTCTTCCCTTCCCTCTTTGCTTCTCTCCTTCTTCCTCCCTCCTTCCCTCCCTCTCTCTCTCTTTCTGAAGGTCATCATATTTGAGGATACAAACGTGTGGCACTAAAAGACCTGATAAACGCAAATGTTGTTGGGTCAGACAAAGATGTATGCTATTTATGGTGGAAATATGAAATTTACTAAAGAATTCAATGGCAAGCAATCAGTTTCAAAGTTGAGGCAATACAGATTTAAGGAAGGACTTTTTGGCATAGGGTAATAAATTCTTATGTGACAAGTTGTCCTGCTTATTCTAATTGGTTTCCATTTTGTCTCTGGTTTGATTCTGCATCAAAGAAATTTTAGCACCTCCAGCCCCAGGCCCTTAATTTTCTGAAAGAACATCTGCCACACATGGGCAGCTGTATGTTGTAACTGACATGAAGAGATAAAGAAAAGGCATATTCTCCAGTCAAACTGCACTGTACTACTGAAGATATTTTGACTACTCTTAGCTAAATCAGGAGTAGCAGATTTAAATTCTAAGATGCTATCTCATGTTATTAATATTGGTTATCTGCTGGAACATGAGAACTTCAAAGCTAATGTTTCCTAGATACTCAAACATTTTCCTAAAATCTGCTAGCTACTTAATATGAAAGCAAATTATATCTAACTACCTATCTACTTACCTACCTATTTATCAATTAATCGTCTATTTCCTAACCTCTCTTCCTCATCAAACCCCAAAATATACTATATTAGACTATGCTATGACAATAAATACTTTCAGGAAAAGTGTTTTTTTGTCTTCCCTTATGCATGTTCATTTTGAATCAGTGACATCTCTGCCCCACATCATTTTCACACGAGTGCCAGACTCAAAGAGAAGAGTCTATCTGGAGGATCCCCAGGTTTATAGCAGAGGGAGAACAACAACAAAAAAGGCAAATCAGGGCTTCCCTGGTGGCGCAGTGGTTGAGAGTCCGCCTGCTGATGCAGGGGACACAGGTTCGTGCCCCGGTCCGGGAAGATCCCACATGCCGCGGAGCGGCTGGGCCCGTGAGCCATGGCCGCTGAGCCTGTGCGTCCGGAGCCTGTGCTCCACAACGGGAGAGGCCACAACAGTGAGAGGCCCGTGTAACGCAAAAAAAAAAAAAAAAAAAAAAAAAAGGCAAATCATGCTCTGGTTTTCAACCTATCAGTTTAGAAATGACACTCACACTTCTAAGTCAAAGAGCCACACGTGAATATAACAGGTCAGGAATGTATCCTCTTTTCTCAGAGAGGGTCACTGTAAGGAATGGCAACAGAATATTTGGTAAAAAGTAATGCATTTAACCACACATATAATATTTTGATGTGTGAGTAATGTGCATTTATAACATCCTTTGTATATTTTTTGTCTAATTTTACTGTGAAAAATTTCAAATACACACCCATGTTGAAAGAACTGGGCAGTGAATTCTCATTTACACACCACCTACATTCTACTACAAACATTTTACTATATACTCATTTTGTTACATATTTATTCATGTATCATCCATTTTTTCCAAGTAAATTGCAGACATCAAAATATATTGCAGACATCAGTTCACTTTTCCCTAAATATTTCAGCATGCACATCATTAATGAGAGTTTAGTATTCATAGTTTTTCAAATAAAATTTATATACAATGAGGTATTCAAAGATAAATATTCATTTGCTGAATTCTGATAGATGCATAAATCTGTGCATCCCAAACCCCTTTCACATTATATAGAACATTTCTATAGCCCCAGGAATTTCCCTCAAGCCCTATCACAGTCATTTTCTGCCTCCACCCATTTCCAGAAACAAACACTAATCTAATTCATTTTACCTATTCTAGCACTTTGCATAAATGAAATAATAGAATAAGTATCTTTTGTGTAAGGCATTTTTTTCATTCAGGATTTTTTTTGAGATTCATGCATATTGTATCTATAGGTTAACTGTATGAATATTTCACAATTTGTTTATCCATTCTCAAGTTGATGGACATCTTATCTATTTCTACTATTTATAATTATTAATGAAGCTGCTATGAACATTTATATACAAGTCTTTTGGTGGCTATAAGTTGATATTTTGGGGGGGTAAATTCCTATGAGGGGAATTATTGGGTCAAATGGTAACTATATGTTTATAAGAAACAAACAAAATGTTTCCCGAAGTGTTTACATTTTATATCTCCTCTAGCAATGTCAGAAATTTGCAGTTACTCATCAACAGCTTCACTGAAACTTTTAAATTTTTACTATTTTAATGTCTGTGAATTAGGTTCTCATTGTAGTTTTTTGTTTGTTTGTTTTTGCGGTACGCGGGCCTCTCAGTGTTGTGGCCTCTCACGCTGTGGAGCATAGGCTCCGTACGCACAGGCTCATCGGCCACAGCTCACGGGCCTAGCTGCTCCGCGGCATGTGGGATCTTCCCGGACCGGGGCACGAACCCGTGTCCCCTGCATCGGCAGGCAGACTCTCAACCACTGCACCACCAGGGAAGCCCTCTCATTGTAGTTTTAATTTGCATATCCCAATTGAACATCGTGCTTAGAATAACTTCATGTACTTATTGGCCATTCATAAGTCATTTATTATGAAATGTCAAATCAAATATTTTACCAGTTAATTTTGATTGTGTCCTTTTTCTTATTATTATTGAATTGTACTCTAGAAATAGATAATTTGTCAAAAACGTGCCTTACAAATCTCGTCTCCTTGTATGTGGCTTACATTTCATTTTCTCAAGAAGGTCTTTTAAGAGTAGAAATTTTAAGTGTTGATGAGTCACACCTAACATTTTTTCTTTTATGTTTAATGCTTTCTGTGTCCTATCAATAATCCCTGTCCATCTCAAGGTCACAAAGATATCTTCTACATTTCCTTCTAGAAGTTTAATACTTGGTGAATTTACATTTAGGTTCATGATAAATTTTGATATGCTTTGTGTTTGGTTTCAAGTGAGTTCATGGTTCAAATTTTTTTCATACAAATATCTAGTTTCACAAATGAATATAATTACAAAACAGAAACAGAGTCACAGATGTAGATAACAAACTTATGGTTACCAAGGGGGAAGGGAGGGAGGGATAAGTTGGGAGATTGGTATTGACATATACTCACTAATATATACAGACCAGATAACTGATAATAACCTACTGTATAGCACAGTAAACTCTACTCAACACTCTGTAATGACCTATAGGGGAAAAGAATCTAAAAAAGATTGGATATATGTATCTGTATAACAGATTCACTTTGCTGTACAGCAGAAATTAACACAACATTGTAAATCGACTCTACTCCAATAAAAATTAGTTTAAAAAAACCTCCTGAAATCAGCTCTGCTAAGTAAATTGTCAAAAACTCAAAAAAAAAAAAATGGAGTTGTTAGCAGTATTTGTTAGTAACACCATTTTCCTCCATGACGGTAATATCCTTTTTGAAAATCAACTGGCCATATATATGTGAGCTTATATTTTGGTTCTCTATCTTTATACCAATATCATATTGCCTTGAACTGTAGTTTTCATTTAAGTATTGAAATAAGTTACTGCATGGCCTCCAAATGTGTTTTTATTTTTCAAAATTATCTGGGCTATTCCAAGTTTTTGCACTTCTAACTTAAGTTTTAGAGTCAGTCTTCTGATTTCTACAAAAAGAAAAGAAAGCTTTCTGTGACTTTGGTTGAAACTATGGTAACACTATCAATTTGAGGAGAAATAACAGTGTGATAGATTCAAGACAGCCACAAAAATTTTTACTACGCCTCCTGCTGAGAGAGAGATTCTCCCCTTTAATCTAGGCTGACATAACCAATAGAATGTGGAAAAAGTGACACCGTGTGACTTCTGTAGTTGGGTCACAGAAGCCGCGTGAATTCTATCTGAAGCCTGAGTTTCCACCTTAGGTGTCTGACTACTTTGGGAGAGTCAGCTGGACATCCTTATCTTATTCCTAACCTTAGGGAGAAAATATTTCACCCTAATATTGAAATATTCAATATTTCACCATAGTATAATACTAGATATAGGTTTGTCATATATGTTGTTTATCGTGCTTGAATGGATAATAGCTGCCCCCGCAAGATGTCCAAATCCTAACTCCTGTGACCTGTAAATACATTACCTATATGGTAAATGAGACTGCAAATGTGATTAAAGATTTTGAGATGTGTAGATCATCCTGGATTATCCAGGTGCCCAATGTAATAAACAAGGGTCTTAATAAGAGGGAAGCGGAAGGAGCATAGTCAGAAAATGAATATATGGGGACAGAAGCAGAGGTTGAAGTGATTATGCACTTTTAAAATGGAGGAAACAACCATAAGCCAAGGAACGCAGGCAGCCATTAGAAGCTGGAAAAGACAAAACATCCTCTGAAGCGTCCAGAAAAAATGCAGCCCCACTGACACCTTGATTTTAGACTTTAGACTTTCAAAACTGTAAAAGAATAAATTTTTACTGTTTCAAGCCAATAAATTTGTGGTAATTTGTTTCAGGTGCAATAAGGAACTAATGCAGATTTAAAAATAGAAATGTTCTTGCAAGAATAATATTAAACCCAAATGGTAAAAGTGAGTATTATCTTATTCCCAGTTTTAAGGAGAAAGTTCTTGATATTTCACCATTAAGCATGATGCTAGATGTAGGTTTTTCATATATATCTTTTATCAAGTTTAGAAAGTTCTCTTCTAACACTGAGTCTTTTCATCATCAATGGATATGAATTTTCTCAAGCTGTTTTTTTCTGCACCTATTGAGATAACATGATTTGTATCTTTTCTTTTTTTAATGTAAATTTCATTGATTGATTTTAGAATTGTATTTGGGATAAATGTTCACTTATATTGTAATAGTTTTTGCTTTTGTTTTTTGTTTTTTACGGTGCTGGTTTAAATTTGCTGATATTTTCAGAAAGATTTTTACATCTATATTCACAAAAGATATTGACCTACAATTTTTTGTTTTTATCACGTCTTTATCTGGTTTTGGTGTTAGGCTATGCTAGTCTCGGTAAATAAGTCAGAAAATGTTTCTTCTCCTTTATGTAAGTTGGCCATAATATTTTTTTAAATGTTGGTAGAATACACCACTTAAACCATTTATTTGTAGACATGATTATGACTATAAATTTAATTTTAAGTATAGGCCTATTCAAATTTTTATTTGTGTATGTGTAAATTTTAAATTTGCCAATTTCAATTAAATTATTAAATGTATTGGCATAAAGTTGTTGGGAAACAAATAATCTTTTTATGTTTTGGCATGATCAGGGCTTTCTGAGTAAAACCTACTGGCAACCTGGGTTAAAGTATGCATGAAAGGCAAACATTCCTTGGTAGCTATTTACAAATGATAGAGACCTCCGGAAACATTCACAGGTTTATCTCCACTTGAGCTATTTGTTTGCATTCCAAAGTGTTCTGAGCCTAGGGACTTTCCTCACCTCCCCGCAAACAGGATTCCTTTAACACTTAGAACAAAGTCATTCTGCCTTTCCAGAAGGAGGAGAGTTAGCTGTGGCACCAATCATATAAGCTCTAAATTCGGATTTTTTAAGCTCTTATCTTGTGTTACAGACACCTCCATATATACAGGTGATATCTGCCCTCGCCTCACCACTTCATGTGGGGTTGGGATGTGGGGAACCTATATTAAGATGCTTTCAAAGTAAATAATAGGTGTTTTCTCTGATTCAGAATCCCTATGTTCTGTCAGGATAAAATTAATAAATACAGATATGAAAACTTTAACAATATTTCTTCAAAATATTTTGAGTTGTATCTAGATGTGTTTTTCTTTCTGTTCACCTTGCTTAGTGTTCACTGACTTTCTTGGATATCAAAATTAATGCATTTTATTAAACTGGGAAATTGAAATACTTTTTCAACATTTGCCCAATGCCCCCAAACCACTGCCTTCTTTACTCATCATGTTCATGTTTTATAGCTCTTTATAGGAGGAGCGGTGATTCAGAATCAGTTACTCCTTAATGGCCTGAAGTACCATTCCGACCATGCATTTAAATGTTAATGGCTCTGAAATCCATATATATAGCCAAATCCCCTCTTTTAAGCTTTTAATACATATGGTCAATTTTCTACAGGTTAACTATACTATACGGTGTACTACATCGAGTTAGCTCAAATTCAAAATCTGAGCCCACAAATAAGCTAATTTGCTCTCCCTTCTACCTTCTTCTTTCCCCTTTATTCTTTGTATCAGAGAAGAGTATCACCAATTATCCATACTTCCCAAGACAAACATGTGAACATCAGTCTAAAACTCAACCTTTCATTCATCATTGTGAGTAGACAGAATAAGGCACCCACCCACCGCAATGTCCACATCCTGATCCCTGGAACCTGTGAAATTGTTACCGTATATAGCAAAAGAGATCTTGAAGATGTGATTTAGTTAAGAATTTTTGAGGTAAGAAGATTATCTTGGTGGGTGCAACGTACTGAAATGGTCTTTATAAAGGGGAGGCAGGGTCATAAAGCAGAGGTCAGAGAGGGAAGGTTTTGAAGATGCTATGCTGCTGGCTTTGATGATGGAAGAAGGAGCCACGGGCCAATGAATGCAGGAGGCCTTTTAGAAACTGGAAAAGACCAGGAAACAGATGCTCCCTCAGAGCCTCCAGAAAAAAGCAGAGCCCTCTGTCACTTTGAGTTTAGCCCAACAAAACTGTTTCAGGCTTTGATCTCCAGAACTGTAAGATAATAACTTTATGTTATTTTAATTGACTAAGTTTGTGGTAATCTGTTACAGCAGCAATAGGAAATTAATATAATCAGCAATCTCCAACTCCTGTGGAAACTCTCTCATTCTGTTCATTCCTTATCTTTCCTTATCCAATGTCACTGATTATGCAGGCTTCACCTCCAGGCCTACTTGACTAGCCTCAAATCTTATCTTTCCACCATCAGTTTACCCAGCAGCAACCCAACCCCACTGTTAGTCTCCTATCTAAACTTCATGATGCTGCTTGAGTAACATTTCTAAAATTATAATCCATTTATGACATTCTTTGTTTAAAACTCTCCAGTGCATTATAATACTTTCAAGATAACTTTCCTTCTTGAGGTTAGCACACAGGGCCTTCAGTTTCACACTGCTTCCTCTTGTCTGTTACCATTGGTCCACTATGTACTCCTAGCACTCTGCTCCTCATCTATCTGTACTGCACCCCATGTATATTACACACCTCCTAATGTGCCCACAAATGTACTGTCCTTCTCTCTCCTCCTCTGTCTGGGACATTCAGTAAGTATCTATTGAGAAAAATCACTGAATATAATTTCCCTATCAACATGAACAGTAAATTAATTTAACCTGATGAGTTTGGTATTCAGACCAAAGTACATAAGTACATTTGCTTTCTTTTTGAACCACATATTATATTTCTTTACCCGAGGTTAAATCACTGTTTGCCCACACTGTCCGTTACTCAGCATTCAAATGCATATTTTCAGTTGGTTAAAAAGAGTTTATTTTTAAAATGAAACTAATGATAATATATGATTTTTTATAGCAGTGTTCATTTGCAGGCCTACTTAGGAAATATTTATTAGTTTAATTACATGCTATCCGTTGGGAATTGTGAGAATATGACCCATCTTACTGCTTACATACTGACTTTAATTAAAGCCTTCCAGAAATGTAGCTGTTTGTTCTTCATTAAAATTTGATAAAGTCATGGTTTTCTTTAAAACTCTGTGCTGAAATTTCTTATGTTGTATACAATATGTAAAAAGAATAAAACTGACAATTATAACAAAGTCTTATCGTAAAATTATGTACAGAGGAGAGAGATACATAACCCAGACTGAGAAAAGGGGGGGGAGTGTATAAAATAGTTCATGAAGCAGTAATACTTGAATTGAGTTTAGAGTTTAAGAAAAAAAATGCAAGGGCAATTACAACAAAGACGATTTGAATAAATAAATGTTTATAAACATGAAGTACTTAAATGCATTTCAGAGACCTGCCTACAGTTTAATTTTGCTGGATTATGGACAGAGTGTGTGTATAGGGGGGAGATGGAGTGGTCTGGATAAATAAGAAGCTGTTGAAGTAGGTAGACATTTGGAAGGGCCTTAGCAATTTAGAAAACTGTATTTTGTAGAAAATGAAGATTATTTTTCACAGAGGTGTGGTATGAAAAAAATTAGATAATAATTTGTCAGTAGGATTTGAGTGGATGGAAGTAGGAGAATTTTTGCAACACTGAAAAAGAAAATTTGTTAAGATTTTATAGAAGTTGAGATGAGATAAGATTGCAATGTAGGGGTATGGCACTGGGATCAAAAAGATACGTTATACTGAAGTGATATTTAAGAATTAATATAGTATGTTATAGCTGGAAAGAACATGGGCTTTGAATATGGACATAGATTTAACCCCAACTCAGCTACTTATTAGAAAAGTGATTTAAGCAAGCTAATGAAACTTTATGAATCTCAGGTAGGGATAAAAATATTAATACATATTTTGTCTGTGGAATTAAGATACATCAGAAATAAGGGAACTTGCACAGTTGGTAACCTTCTGTGCATAGTAAATGAAAGCTGTTTGAATCATTCATAGTCATAAATCACAAGATTTGGCCAATGATTAGATGTAGGAAGTATAAAGGAAGTAGAGATATTGGACAAGTCTAAGTTTTCTAGCTTGTGTTACTAGATGACAGCTGGTCACATTTATTTAGATAGGCAATGGGAAAAAAGAAACAATTTTGGCAAGGAAAAAATAGTGTTATCAAATATATTTCAAAGTCCTCTAAAACAATACTGATACAAAAAAAAGATCTAACCTTTGTGGTTTTTATCACCACCCTTTTAGAGCCTTGAATTGATTTTTGTGCAGCAATGTGTTACAGCAACCAAGAATACAGACTCTGGAGTCAGGATGCCTGGATTCAAACTCCAGCTCCATTGTTTCCTAGCTGTGTGATCTTGGGAATGTTACTACACTTCTCTGTGACTCTATTTCCTCATTCTGTAAAATGGGAATAATAATAGTGTTATCTCAGAAAATGGTTGTGAAAATTAAATAAGTTAATATTTTTAAAGTGCTTAAAACAGTGTCTCCTCATTCTAATCACTGCAGGCATGTAAGGTAGTTTCTTTGTATGTTTATTAGTTGTTTATCATCCTCAGAAGGAAGATTTCCTTAATCCTCTTCCTCCTTCCTCCTGCTATATCTTTCTCTAATCTTCCCGATAAAACATGAAAAAGCTTAATTAGGAACTCAGGAGTCACTGGTATTAAGTTAATATGACAGGTCAAGAGGTAGGCTCCCTTTACAAAGCAAACTTCCTATCTGATGTGTACAGAGCATCATACATTTGCTGTGAGAGTATTAAAGCCTTCTATACTTGACAAATGAAATTTCATATGCATCGAAGAGTTACAAGGTAAAGGTTGTTGAGATTTACAACAACTAGAAGCCTCAAAAGTGCAACTTTCTCCTTCAGGAAGGTCTTTTTTTTTTTTTTTTACTTTACTTTATTAGAAATACCTAATGAAGAGAAACTCTTATATACCTAAATCAAAATGTCAACACTTTCACATAGGTCTGTGAATGTTATAGTCTGGCATAGAAACATTTAGATAAATTTAGATAAATATACATTTTAACTTTGGCTAAGTACAGTTGCATTAGTGAAGAGAGTTTTATGTTTTAAAAAATTATGATGGGTAGTAAGTAGTTTAGGAGCCCTATAATTTACTGCTTCGCAGGGTATAATTTGTAGAGAATACCACCTACTATAGTTTATGTGGAGAAATAATGGATTTGAAGGTCAATTATGTAATTTATAGTAAGAGAAGAAATAACTTACTGTATAAGATTTCCCCATTTAATTCTAGGCATACCTCCTCGAGACACCTAAGACAGAATTATAGTTCAGAGGGAGCTATGCCTAATTACAGCTCCTGGTCAGAATGTCCATATTTTAACCAATAGAATGAACTATAATTGGGTCCATGTCCCTGCTCCTGCATCGTTGGCACTGTGACTTTCCCAGATATATCCAGTGAACCTCTCCAATTTCTCTATAGCATATTTTATAAGTGGTATTAAATTTAATATTTTTATTATATTATCAAAATTACCATCAGTAGAACAGTTTGAAATGAGAGTTCTTACAAATGGAAGCTTCTACTTTTTAGATATTAAAAAAAAAGTTACCTAAAAAAATAATAAATACTCCTGTGTGTTCTGCTCAGAATAAAAGAATATCTTTTATCAGAGTTTCACAAAATCTGATTTTAGAGAAGAAATACAACGTGATAGATAAGGTCAATGTTTTTCCTCCTTTCTTCTGTCCCATTCTCTCTCACCCTTTGAGAGGCATCCACAATAAAAACTGTGCATGAAAACTTCTAGACTGTTTTAACAATTTTTAGACACACAAATATGTTCAATATTATCAGACTGTTTAAAAAGTATTGTGTAAATTCTATTAGAATGTGTATCTTATTACACCATTGGATTTTCTTTTCATGTCAATGCTAGACTTTTGAAAACTATTCAAACTGATAAATTCATCTAATTAGTTCATTCCTTTAAACTGTTATAACGCTTAAAAAAAAAAAAAGCCCTTTGCATTGCTTATAGGGGATGACAATTTGGGTGACAGATTTTTCATCTGAAACCATGGAGGCCAGGAGGACATAGCACAACATTCTTCAAGTTCCAAAAGAAAAGAACTGTCAACCACCACTGTTTTAGTCCGTGATTTCATGATACACAACAGTAAGTTTTTGAATTCTCTGTACCATTGATCCATTCATCTTTTTCTCCTTCACTATGTCAAAACTTTAATTATCTAGCTTTATAAAAATATTTGATATCTGGAAATCAATTCTCCCTTGCTTGTTGTTAATATATCCTAGGCCATTTTTGACATTTATATGTCTATATAAATTCTATAAGCAATTTAACTTTTATAAACACTTATTGGAACTTTGATTGGAATAGTGGTAACTTCAAGACAGTGGATTTTCCCATCAGTGAAAGTACTATAGCTTCTCTTTAATTTAGGACATACTTTATGCCTTTCAAGAAGATCTTTATTTTTTTCTATAAAGTTTTTACACTTCTTTTTAAAATTTATTTCTAGAAACCATAAATCTATTGTGTCTCCAGTGAGCCTCAGTTTGTAATACCTTTTATTATATGAGCACCTCTCATATATTGAACATGACTTAACTTTGCTAAGATTTTTGTATGTCACACAAAACAAATCCTAAGTGTAAGAAAACTAGTTTGCCCACACTGCTCAATCAATGAAGTAGGATTTTATTCCAACACTGAAGAAAAAATTGAAAGCATCTGAATTACTGAGAAACAGTATGCCAATGTATTCAATATAGTGCCTTCATTAGGATCAAGAAATGTTTAAGCATTATTTCAGTTGTACTAATGCTATTATCCTTAGTAATGTAACCCCTTCTAAAATGTGGCTGCATAATATATATATGTATTATTATTACATATATTTGTTGTATTTCATTTCCAGGAATTTACTTATTGACAGAGCATCTTGCCTAAATTGAAATAATGGAGGAAACAACTGAGGTAAAATTTCTGATGTGGATACTGAAGATATTTACGGCAACAGATGTGGAGCTTGTTGGTGACCTTTGAGTAAGAGCATTATACTCACATTCCTCTAACCTCCTAATATATGCAGACATCCATGTCAAAGACTTCCCCCAACTACAGGAAATAAAAGACCTTTTTACCACTTGAGAACATGCAAAAAACTTTTCCAAAGAACAATCTTAAGCAAACTTTAGGCAATCAATCAGAATTTCCTAATCAACTACTGGAGAAAAATCTGTCATTAGTATACTTGTGGTTGTTCCCCTCGAAATCCATGAACTGTTAGCAAAAGAAAATCAGCTTAAGAGCCCCTTTCTTAATTCACTCATCACATACATACATTAAAACAACTGAATGTAATCACTGCAGGTACGTGTGGCTGTTTATCTCAGCCAGTTTTTTTTTTTTGCATTGTTATTTTGAAAATTTTTGCTCTAATGATATCACTATGTCTTGTGAAGAGGTGGTATTGTATTTACATGGTCTAGACCTTCAATTCAAGTACAGTGTGAAACTCAAACTAGCATAGATGAAGTTTTAGTTTATTTAAAAATTTTTAAGAACTGAAGAAAGAGTTAATATATAGCTATATAGCTAATAAATTGACTCCTTCAATTATCCCTTTTTAAGAAATTAAATATCATCAGTCCCTCCTTTCGTATTTTTCCATATGGTTGCCAATGTCCTCCACACTGGATTGGACTCTAGCTTTGATTTATGCTTATGCTTTTCTTTCTTGGTAAAGCCTCTTAGCAAATAAAGAGGCTGGAAAGGGTAATCTAGAGCAATAGAGAAAGAAAGAAACAGGAGAGAAATGAAGGGAGGGAAAGATAAAGAAAGTAAGTTTTGTAGAGCAGCTATTTTGTGCCTAGTAACTGCATCAGTCCTAAAAAGAAGGTTGCAGTGTTATTCCTCTTTTGCAAAAGAGAAAACTAAGACCCTGAATTAACATTCTCAAGTTCAGGCAAACAATGAGGAGTAAGGTAAAGAATTAAAACCAGATCTCTCTAACTCAAGTATCCGTGTTCATTCCGTTTTAAGAGAATTTTAATAACCCTATTGCTAAAGACTATAGAGGTGTTTTAGAAATTTGGGGATGTGTGTAAGCTGTCAAAATGTTTAGGAATCACAAGTCATTGCTGGCATTTAATGGTTGATGTCCTAGGATAGTGTCTAGACAGCCTGCAATATTAAGACAATCTTACACAATGAAGAAATGACTTGTGTGTTCTGTGACTCGAAAGCTTTCCTAGAGATTACCATAGAGAAAAACATCCTGTTTATGATTTTACAAGACTCAAACCTAACTCTGCTTTGCATATAAATAGAAATATTTTGTTTTAATATATATTGAATTTTCCAGAAATGCAACTTCTGGATAATTCAGGAAGAAGATTAAAATTTGTTTTGTTTGGAGATTTCCCAAGATCTATATGCCATTTCAAAAATCTCTTCACTCATGACATTGCTGCTCATGGTAGTTAAGTTACCAGAATCACTTAAGTCACTCATTAGCAGTCTGCAATAGTCGCTGACATAGTCACGTGTTTATTTGGTTCTCATATTGAAATGTTAAATATTTAGAAAAAGTCAAAATACTCTGTTTATTTTCCTTTTACTAAATACAACCTTGTTTATTATGAAATGTTTGCAAGCATCCAGCTACATCATTATGCCAACTCATGTAGTTAATCCTCTATATTTTAATAATGAACATTATTTTAAGTGTTTTTTTTATATTGTTATTAGACAATTGTATTGGTATTTTAAGCTGATATGGGAAGGCTGGGTAAAGCATTGTGAATTTCATTCAAGACATTAAAGGGATCATGGGTCTTAAGGGGGTGAGATTTAATGTTTACATCATAATGTAAATTTTGATGTCGTCTGTGCTGAAAATTTTCCAGGATTAAAAAATTGGCTTAAGTATGGAACACAAGTTAAAACGTATCCACCAGTAAGCACCAGAATGGCTTGGGTGTTAGGAGTGATTATTCAAGATCTATTCTATCTTCTGTGCATTGTTAAATAGCTCAAGGTTTGAAGAATTTCACCAGTCAGGCCTATTCCTTGAACTGAAATTAAGGGAATATCACTTCTTTAATGGCGACAGATTCAAGAATAAGCATGTAGACAATTTCTGACCAATAATATTTAAGGGTAATATTGCTGTAGACTACTGGGAAAGTCCTTTCCTATTTTCAAATAGAGAATTGAGAAACCTCTCTGCTGTGCCAGAGTTAAACAAAGAGAAAACATTCCTGCTGATGCAGACAACTCCTAGGGGAATTAGACCCAGGATAAAGCTAACTCTTTGGTCATCAGAGAGAATAGACAGATTCCTTCATGACATTGTTGACATTAAAGCTTCTACCAATCCTGATGTATATACAACCTATATGCTTTTTCTCAGGTAAGCAAGCATTTTTCTTTACCTTTCAAAGTTAACTTCTTATTGAAGTATAGTATATGTATAGGAGTATATACATATCTTAATGTATAGCTATTTTCAGTTTTCTCTCATTCCTTCTCATTGTCTCAAAGAGAAAATCTCATATATTCTTAACAACTTTTCAACACTTGCTTATCTCCATTTTTAACAAAGAGAAAATAGCCCCCAAGCTAAGAGCCTTAAGCTGACAACAGTATTTCACAAAGATGCCCATGTAACCAGAATCCAGATAAAGAAATAAAATCTTTCCAGCAACCAGAAGTCTCCTGTGTGGCTTCTCCCTTACTACTCTCACAAAGGTACCACTATCATGTCCTCTAACTTCTTACACTAATTTAACCATAATTGTAACGTTACTCCATGTACACTTATGTGTCAGGCTGCTTTTTCTCAAGTTTATTTTTGTAGCATGCATCCATGATTGGTGTGTAGCTATGGTTCAATCTTGTTCATTGCTATGTAACATGACATTATATTTATTAATCCATGCTACTGTTGATGGACATTTGCTTTATTTTTCAGTTTGGGATTATTATGACTAGTTCTACTGTGAACATCCTGTGATGAACATATGTAAGCATTCTTTTTGAATATATACCTAGGAAGGTAGCACATAGGGTATTCATATGCTCAGCTTTATTAAATACTGCCACATAGTTTTTCAAAATGTTTGTACAAACTTATGCTTCTACTAGCAGATTATGAAAATTCTAATTGTTCTACTCCTCACCAACATTTGGATTTGTCAGTCTTTATATTCTAGTCCCTCTGATGGATTTATATTTGTGACTCATTATTTTAATTTTTTTTTTTCTGGTACGCGGGCCTCTCACTGTTGTGGCCTCTCCCGTTGCGGAGCACAGGCTCCGGACGCGCAGGCTCAGCGGCCACGGCCCATGGGCCCAGCCGCTCCACGGCATGTGGGATCTTCCCGGACCAGGGCACGAACCCATGTCACTGCATCGGCAGATGGACTCTCAACCACTGCACCACCAGGGAAGCTCTCGTTATTTTAATTTACATTTCTAATGACTAATGAAGGAGAACACATTCCATATGTTCATACATATCCCCTTTTATAATGTTCAAATCATCTGCCTATTTTTCTAATTATTTTTCTATTTTTTTCTTATTCATTTGTAGGGCTTTTTTATATTCTTGATATTAGTCCTTTGTCAACTACGTGTATTACGAGTATCTGATCACTGACGTCATTGTTGAAACACTGGATTTAGGAGTTCTGTGCTATAAATGTTTAGCAACTGGCCCTTCAGGGGTAAAGAAAGCCTTGATTTATAGTGTTTACTGATTTCTGTGGTGTAAGCACTCCTGACATTGCCAATTCAAGGTAATAATCTGAGGTCACTGAACAAAAGTTTTAGGAACACAACATTATATAGTATTTCCACTATAGAAATACAAAAGGTGGAAGTAACCTTGAGAACAGGTAATAGTAAAATAATTACCAAGTGATATGTTTTGAGTAATTATCATCTTTATTTTAATATAATTTATTTAGGTTTTAGTTTCTATAATTTGATTTTTAATAATGGCTGTGTTTACAAAAAAAAAAACAAAAACAAACCAAAAAAGCAACAACAAAAAGGGGAATTTCCTGGTGGTCCAGTGGTTAGGACTCTGCGCTTCCAATGCTGGGGACTGGATTCCATCCCTGGTCAGGAAACTAAGGTCCCACAGGCCACACAGTGA
This sequence comes from Mesoplodon densirostris, assembly GCF_025265405.1. Classification (NCBI taxonomy): domain Eukaryota; kingdom Metazoa; phylum Chordata; class Mammalia; order Artiodactyla; family Ziphiidae; genus Mesoplodon; species Mesoplodon densirostris. The sequence goes on along the minus strand of NC_082663.1, from coordinate 98,479,505 downwards.
GGCCATAAAAAACCAACAACACAAAAAGGCTGTGTTTAACAGCCAGCTCACAGAATTCCTGAAAATTAGCTGTTGGCTCTCACAAGTTAGTACAAGCCAGATCCAGTACAACACTGGAATCTAGTTACCCTGAAGCACCCTTCCTATGAAATCTCTTAAGTAAGCAAGTACATCTTTTAATTATTATTGTATTAAATAATGTTTTATTGAAGCATGCCACACAACAGAAACATGCACATATATTACATGTACAGCTGAATGTACTATCACAAAGTAAACACATTCAGGTAACTAACTACCACCTTGACTGAGATATAGACCATTATCAGCCCTGGAAGTCTCTCACATATCCTCTCTCGTGCATTAACCCACAAAAGTAAACATGACTTTGATTCAGCATCATTGATTAGAGGGGTTTTGAACTTTACATATGGAATTATACTTTTTTAATGTAGAAAATAGTTACTGTCAAAACTTTACATCACGTTACATAGTTATATACATAACTAATACTGCACAACAACAAGGCAGGGTGTTCCCAAGTATGTGACACACACAGTGGTGGTGATTTTAGTCAGTGTTACTGATGCACCATTCAATAGTTGCAAGAAAGTTACTCCTTTTTAATTCTTATTTTTTTTAAGAATATCTAATTCTTTGTTATTCTCTAGGCTTCCATCAAAGACAAGTCTCAGCAAGGTACTATTAAGTCCTTAGCATCTCCCAAACCATTGTTCTCCCTCTTTTGACTTTGGGGAATCAGGCTTTAAAGGGGATTTGGCTGGCAACTGTCTCAAGCTGGAATTCAATTACATTGTTTTGTATTCGTTGATTTACGTTTTTATTTATCTTCAATTCATGAAATACTAATTTCACATCTCTAGTACTAATATAAAATTTCCCTTTCAAATAAATGACCTGAAGTATAAAAGTGAGTCTATTTCATAAAATTTCTTATTTAGGAGTAGGATTTATACTTGTATATGTTAAACAGTTTATTGGAAGTACACTATTAAAAAGTTGAGGGCTTCCCTGGTGGCACAGTGGTTGAGAGTCCGCCTGCCGATGCAGGGGACACGGATTCGTGCCCCGGTCCGGGAAGATCCCACATGCCGTGGAGCAGCTGGGCCCGTGAGCCATGGCCACTGAGCCTGCGCATTTGGAGCCTGTGCTCTGCAACGGGAGAGGCCACAACAGTGAGAGGCCCACGTACTGCAAAAAAAAAAAAATTTGAGAAACTCTGATTTTGAAATCTACTGTTTCATATAAGGGCGAGGGCACAGAATACCTACACTGAGGAAAGCCAGTAAGTGTCATCAGGGTGTTTTGACTCTGTAGAGCAAAATGCATTCAGAAAGGCTGTGAGGACAGAGAATTGGTGGAATTTCCATGTCAGGGTCTTCACCATCACTAATTAGTTGAGGGAAATTTCCTTGAGGAAGCAGGTTTCGAAAGTGTTCTGACAGATTTGGTGGCCCCGATATGTTCTAGAAAGATTTGCAAATGGAACGTTACCTGTCCACTGTTGCTGTCATTTGAAATATTTGACTAGGTTGTATTTCCAATAAAATGTACAAAACTGTCTCATATTTTTTTTTTTTTTTTTTTTTTTTTTGCGGTATGTGGGCCTCTCACTGTTGTGGCCTCTCCCATTGCGGAGCACAGGCTCCGGATGCGCAGGCCCAGCGGCCATGGCTCACGGGCCCAGCCGCTCCGCGGCATATGGGATCCTCCCAGACCGGGGCACGAACCCGTATCCCCTGCATCGGCAGGCGGACTCTTAACCACTGCGCCACCAGGGAGGCCCTGTCTCATATTTTAAATGAAACTGAGTTGTTTGTAGTGAGGTGGATGGACCTAGAGTCTATCATACAGAGTGAAATAAGTCAGAAAGAGAAAAACAAATACCGTATGCTAACACATATATATGGAATCTAAAAAAAAAAAAAAAAAAAAAGAAATGGTCATGAAGAACCTACAGGCAGGATGGGAATAAAGATGCAGACCTACTAGAGAATGGACTTGAGGACATGGGGAGGGGGAAGGCTAAGCTGGGACAAAGTGAGAGAGTGGCATGGACATATATACACTACCAAATATAAAACCAGTAGCTAGTGGGAAGCAGCCGTATAGCACAGGGAGATCAGCTCGGTGCTTTGTGACCACCTAGAAGGGTGGGATAGGGAGGGTGGGATAGGGAGGGTGGGAGGGAGGGAGATGCAAGAGGGAAGAGATATGGGAACATATGTGTATGTATACCTGATTCACTTTGTTATAAAGCAGAAACTAACACACCATTGTAAAGCAATTATACTCCAATAAAGATGGTTTAAAAGAATGTATGTGCAGTATGCTTTATTGAGCATATCTAACAAGTATGTGGAAAATATACTGGATTCATTTCCACGAGAAACACACACATCAGCTTGCCCAATCTGCACCGTAATGCTGGCATAGGGATAGGATTGGGACTGGGGGGATGTGTGAACTGTCTGAACGTATAATTCCTCCCAGAATGAAATCCTCTGGTGCATCTGTTATGTATGTAGATTTTTTTTTTTAATGTAGTTTAGTGTGAGCCAAGCAGGTGTGCAGTTCTCTCACCCATGAGATCACATAAAATGAAAAGTTCATGACTGTCCACAAGCTCAGAACAGCAAGGATCAGGAAAGGTCCACCTCTTTGTTCACACCCACTGAGTTTCAAATCCATGGCTCTCATGGGGAATTTCTAAGTGGACTAGTGACCCTGGAATAAGACTGCACAATTTGGCAAAAGAGTTATTTCTTTTTTCTAGTATCTTGACATTGAGGTCCCATTGAGAGCAATGGTTTTGATTCTTGATAGTGAGATAAAAGCATAAGAAAATGACTAACAGTCCCTTACTGGGTATGTGTTCCTGTGTGTGTGTGTGTGTGTGTATGTGTGTACGTGTGTGTGTGTGTGTGTGTGTGTGTGTGTGTGTGTGTGTGAGACAGATGTGTGGGCTCAACCCAGCTTTGTTTAATGGAATGGTTTCATTTCCCCTCAAATATTTGTATTTCTCCCACTCTTCCATCTCACTTTCTGTTCTAAAAATCACACAGTACATTTTCACCAAAGCTAAGCTTTTGTCTCTCCTATTCCTTTCCTGTTTGGGTCTGTTCTCATCTCCCAGTTGGCAATTTGCTTATAAATTCAGTCAGTTCAACCAGCATAAACCCTTCCTCCCCAGGAGTGCTGGAGTTTCAGGCCACTGGAGTATAGCAAGAAGAAACTCCCCCTAAATTTTGAGATTTCCCATTGCTTTTCCTATTTCAGCGTTTCCTCTTAGTATTCTCATATCAGAAGTGGAATTTCCAGAATAACCATATAATAGAGAAGGGTATTTGTCTGTGTCCCTAAGGGCATATGTACAAGGAAAATGCATCTCAGAATACAAAATTAAAACCACCAGCCCTCATAGCACCCTTGACATTATAGTGACCCACATAAGCAGCAGAAAGTAGCTACTAAGGGACTCAGAAGGTTTCGCTGAGAATACACAGGAAATCAGAGGTTTCCTTCTTTGTGTCTTAGCTCCACTCTCCTCTGTTCAGATGCCTTTCCAGGTTGTTATCTGCTAGATACATCCTTTACATGAAATGTCTTATTTCTGCTTATAAAGAAGAGAGCCGTCTAAATTGTTTTAATACATGACAGCTGTTAGATACAGAAGTGCTTTGTGACCTCTTAAGCGCTAAACTCTATTGTTAAAGCAACAGTAGGAAACAGTAAAATTGGTTGTCCTGTTGCCCCGACTCAGCATGATCTACAGCTGGTGCTTCTTCCTAATAGCTATATGTGGGACGATCAACACCAAATTTGCTTTTATTTTGCAGTCACCATTGGCTCATTAGGCTTCCTGTATGGGAAACAGCAGTCTCTGATTTACTGAGGCAGCATATAAGTAAACACCTTCCATTACAACAACTCCCAGCACACCTTCCAAACCTCTGTAAAGGAATTCCTTAACCAGGGACTCATACAGCCACATCTGGGGAAGACCTCAGTCAGACTTTCAGAGCACATAATCATCACAGGGCAAAGTCATTAGATAATTGGGATAGGAACTAGAGAGAAGGATAAAATTTCATATTTTCATAGAAATTAAATGGATGCACTGCTGTTTAAAACCAGGGCTAGTCTCCATCATATTTCCCAGGCAATCAAGAATCAATAATCGATCTCTGGTATCTCAAAGAAGATTGGATGAAAAGAGAGCAGTGATCGCTAGTGATTCCAGGCTATTAGAGGTAATTTGTCCAGAGACATATGTTCAAGAGGCACTCCTGATGCCTTCATAGTTGTAATTCTGGCTTCAGAATCAGTATTTCAAAGTTACAGACATATTAATGTCCCACTGTTGGAGATAGGTCGAAAGAAAATGAAACTTCAGAGAGCATTCTCTCCTTCTGCCTCTCACTGGGCTGAGCATTCATTACCGAAAGTAAAAGAAAAAAATAATAAAGCTAGGTAGCACATTTGATTATTATTTTGATTACATATCATCATGTCTATTTGGTACAATGTTCTTTAAACATTGATTTAACCATAGTCCCTACCCTTAGAGGATTAACAACTAAGGAACAGAGGGACATCCAAAAAAATATAACAGCAGTAGAAACCAAGAGGGGAAGGGTTAAATATGGAACTCATTTTTAAATTGGGAGTTTGGGTTTAAAGGAAACTTTAAAAAAAAATTTAAACACCAAATGCTATTAGCTGTGTGTTAATTTTAATTCACATTTTAAATATTTTTCTTTTATCTTATTTTATTCTTCCTTCTTAAACTGAGGTAGTAAGATTGACATCTAAACAAAAATAAATAGTCCAAACTAATATGGACTTAAACTGAGATAAGAATAGGAGAAACTTAGAGAAGAGCAACAAAAAAAGCAAACATTTCACATAGGTGAGAAAGCAAAGTTACATAAGAAATGAGAAGAACTATCAAGACATTAAAAAGTGATTTAATGCTTATGTTTTTACTTTTTCTTCTTTGGAGGTTGGAATGAGTCCTAATGATGGGAGAGATACAGAGACAGAGGAAGAGAAAGAGGGTGGGGTGGAGAGAATGTTGGCAAAACAAACAGGTTAAAATGTCAAGATTTAGACAGGAGAGTCGGGAAGGGAAAAAAAGGAGAGTGCATTGCATCTTAAACCAGACAGCTGCTGGATACTGGAGCTAGCTCTTAGAAAAGAGCTCAGGGAAAATAACTGAAGCCAGAAGACAAAGTGCCTTTTGGATCTTGCCTAGCTGCTGTTACTGTGTAGCACTTTGGAAGAAAAATATTGTGTAAATTTACTAAATAAATAAAGCTTTGGCAATGTATTTATTTACTGATTTTTTCCTTTTTAAAAAATTTTTTCTTGGATTACAGCTGATTTCCAATGTTGTGTTAGTTTCAGGTGTACAGTAAAGTGAATCAGTTATACATATACATATACAGATGTCCACTCTTTTTTAGATTCTTTTCCCATATAGGTCATTACATAGTATTGAGTAGTGTTCCCTGTGCTATACAGTAGGTCCTTATTAATTATCCATTTTATATATAGTAGTATGTAAATGTCAATCCCAATCTCCCAATTTATCCCACCCATCTCTTTCCTGCCTGGTAACCATAAGTTTGTTTCCTACATCTGTGACTCTATTTCTGTTTTGTAAATAAGTTCATTTGTGTCATTTTTTAGATTCCACATATAAGCAATATCATATGATATCTGTCTTTGTCTGACTTACTTCACTCTGTATGACAACCACTAGGTCAATCCATGTTGCTGCAAAAGGCATTATTTCATTCTCTTTTTATGGCTGAATAATGTTCCATTGTATATATATACCACATCTTCTTTATCCACTCTTTGTCAATGGACATTTAGGTTGCTTCCATGTCTTGGCTATTGTATAAAGTGTTGCAAGGAACATTGGGGTGCATGTATCTTTTTGAATTATGGTTTTTCCAGATATAAGCCCAGGAGTGGGATTGCTGGATCATACGGTAATTCTATATTTAGTTTTTGAAGGAAACTCCATTTTGTTCTTCATAATGGTTGTATCAATTTACATTCCCACCAATAGTGTAGGAGGGTTCCCTTTCTCCATACCCTCTCCAGCATTTATTGTGTGTAGATTTTTCATGATGGCCATTCTGACCTGTGTGATTTGATACCTCATTGCAGTTTTGATTTGCATTTCTGTAATAATGTTGAGCATCTTTATATGTGCTTTTTGGCCATCTGTATATCTTCTTTGGAGAAATGTCTGCTTAGATCTTTTGCCCCCTTTTTTTTTTTTTTGCAGTACGCGGGCCTCTCACTGTTTTGGCCTCTCCCATTGCGGAGCACAGGCTCCAGACGCGCAGGCTCAGTGGCCATGGCTCACGTCTTCTGCCCATTTTTTGATTGCGTTGTTTATTTTTTTGATATTGAGCTAAATGAGCTGTTTGTATACTTTGGAGATTAATCCCTTGTTGGTCCCTTCGTTTGCAAATATTTCTCCCATTGTGAGGGTTGTTTTTTTGTTTTGTTTATGGTTTCCTTTGCTGTGAAAAAGCTTTTAAGTTTAATTAGGTCCCATTTGTTTATTTTTGTTTTTATTTTCATTACTCTAGGTGGATCAAAAAAGATTTGCTGCAATTTATGTCAGAAAGTGTTCTGCCTATTTTCCTCTAAGAGATTTTTTTTAACACCTTTATTGGAGTATAATTGCTTTATAATGGTGTGTTAGTGTCTGCTTTATAACAAAGCGAATTAGTTATACATATACATATATCCACATATCTCCTCCCTCTTGAAGTTCCCTCCCATCCTTCCTATCCCACCCCTCTAGGTAGTCACAAAGCACCGAGCTGATTTTCCTGTGCTATGTGGCTGCTTCCCACTAGCTGTCTATTTTACATTTGATAGTGTATATATTTCCATGCCACTCTCTCACTTCGTCCCAGCCTCCTCTTCCCACTCCCTGTGTCCTCGTCCTCAAGTCCATTCTCTATATCTGCATCTTTATTTTTGACCTCCCACTAGGTTTTTCAGAACTTTTTTTTTTTTTTAGATTCCATATGTATGTGTTAGCATACGGTATTTCTTTTTCTCTTCCTGACTTACTTTACTCGTATGACAGATGCTAGGTCCATCCACCTCACCACAAATAACTCAATTTCATTTCTTTTTATGGATGAGTAATATTCCATTGCATATATGTGCCACATCTTCTTTATCCATTCATCTGTTGATGGACACTTAGGTTGCCTCCATGTCCTCACTATTGTAAATAGAGCTGCAATGAACAGTGTGGTACATGACTCTTTTTGAATTATGGTTTTCATAGGGTATATGCCCAGTAGTGGGACTGCTGTGTCATGGTAGTTCCATTTTTAGTTTTTTAAGGAAACTCTATACTGTTCTCCATAGTGACTGTATCAATTTATATCCCCACCAACAGTGCAAGAGGGTACCCTTTTCTCCACACCCTCTCCAGCACTTTTTGTTTGTAGATTTTTTGACGTTGGCCATTCTGACGGGTGTGAGATGATACCTCCTTGTAGTTTTGATTTGCATTTCTCTAATGATTAGTGATGTTGAGAAACCTTTCATGCGTTTGATGGCAATCTGTATAACTTTTTTGGAAAAATGTCTATTTAGGTCTTCTCCCTATTTTTGGATTGGGTTATTTGTTTCTTTGATACTGAGCAGCATGAGCTGCTTATAAATTTTAGAGATTAATCCTTTGTCAGCTGTTTCATTTGCAAATATTTTCTCCCATTCTGAGGGTTGTCTTTTGGTCTTGTTTATGGTTTCCTTTGCTGTGCAAAAGCTTTTAAGTTTCATTAGGTCCCATTTGTTTATTTTTGTTTTTATTTCCATTTCTCTAGGAGGTGGGTCAAAAAGGATCTTGCTGTGATTTATGTCACAGAGTGTTCTGCCTATGTTTCCTCTAAGGTTTTATAGTGTCTGGCCTTACATTTAGGTCTTTATTCCATTTTGAGTTTATTTTTGTGTATGGTGTCAGGGAGTGTTCTAATTTAGTTATTTTACATATAGCTGTCCAGTTTTCCCAGCACCCCTTATTGAAGAGGCTGTCTTTTCTCCACAGTATATTCTTGCCTCCTTATCAAAAATAAGGTGAGCATATAGGCGTGGTTTTATCTCTGGGCTTTCTATCCTGTTCCATTGATCTATATTTCTGTTTTTGTGCCAGTACCATACTCTCTTGATTACTGTAGATTTGCAGTATAGTCTGAAGTCAGGGAGCCTGATTCCTCCAGCTCGATTTTTCTTTCTCAAGATTGCTTTAGCTATTCTTTTGTGCTTCCATAAAAAGTGTGAAATTTTTTTTCTAGTTCTGTGCAAAATGCCAGTGGTAGTTTCACAGGGACTGCATTGAATCTGTAGATTGCTTTGGGTAGTACAGTCATTTTCACAATGTTGATTCTTCCAATCCAAGAACATGGTATATATCTCCATCTGTTTGTCTCATCTTTAATTTCTTTTATCAGTGTCTTACAGCTTTCTGCGTACAGGTCTTTTTGTCTCCTTAGGTAAGTTTACTCCTAGGTATTTTATTCTTTTTGTTGCAAAGGTAAATGGGAGTGTTGCCTTAATTTCTCTTTCAGCTTTTTCATCATTTGTGCATAGGAATGCAAGAGATTTCTGTGCATTAATACTGTATCCTGCTACTTCACCAAATTCATTGATTAGCTCTAGTAGTTTTCTGGTAGCATGTTTAGGATTCTCTATGTATAGTATCATGTCATCTGCAAACAGTGACAGTTTTACTTCTTCTTTTCCAATTTGGATTCCTTTTATTTCTTTTTCTTCTCTGATTGCTGTGGCTAAAACTTACAAAACTAAGTTGAATAATAGTGGTGAGTGTGGACAACCGTGTCTTGTTCCTTATCTTAGAGGAAATGGTTTCAGATTTTCAACATTGAGAACGATGTTGGCTGTGGGTTTGTCATATATGGCCTTTATTACGTTGAGGTAAGTTCCTTCTATGCCTACTTTCTGGAGGGTTTTTTAATCATAAATGACTGTTGAATTTTGTCAAAAGCTTTTTCTGCATCTACTGAGATGATCATATTGTTCTTCTCCTTCAATTTGTTAATATGGTGCATCACATTAATGGATTTGTGTATACTGAAGAATCCTTGCATTTCTGGGATAAACTCCACTTGATCATGGTGTATGATGCCTTTAATGTGCTGTTTGATTCTGTTTGTGAGGATTTTGTTGAGGATTTTTGCATCTATGTTCATCAGTGATATTGGCCTGTAGATTTCTTTCTTACTGACACCTTTGTCTGGTTTTGGTAACAGGGTGATGGTGGCCTCGTAGAATGTGTTTGGGAGTGTTCCTCCCTCTGCTATAGTTTCGAAGAGTTTAAGAAGGATAGGTGTTAGCTCCTCTCTAAATGTTTGATAGAATTCGCCTCGGAAGTCATCTGGTCTGGGGCTTTTGTGTGTTGGAAGATTTTTAATCACAGTCTCTATTTCAGTGCTTGTGACTGGTCTGTTTATATTTTCTGTTTCTTCCTGGTTCAGTCTTGGAAGGCTGTGCTTTTCTCAGAATTTGTCCATTTCTTCCAGGTTGTCCATTTTATTGGCATATAGTTGCTTGTAGTAATCTTTCATGATCCTTTGTATTTCTGCAGTGTCAGTTGTTACTTCTTTTTCATTTCTAGTTCTATTGATTTGAGTCTTCTCCCTTTTTTTCATGATGAGTCTGGCTAATGGCTTATCAATTTTGTTTATCTTCTCAAAGAACCAGCTTTTAGTTTTATTGATCTTTGCTATTGGTTCCTTCATTTCTTTTTCATTTTTTTCTGATCTGATCTTTATGATTTCATTCCTTCTACTAACTTTGGGGGTTTTTTGTTCTTCTTTCTCTAATTGCTTTAGGTGTAATGTTAGGTTGTTTATTTCAGATATTTCTTGTTTCTTGAGGTAGGATTGTTTTGCTATAAACTTCTCTCTTAAAACTGCTTTGGCTGCATCCCATAGGATTTGGGTCGTCATTTTTTTTTCTTTTTCGGTACGCAGGGCTCTCACTGTTGTGGTCTCTCCCATTGCGAAGCACAGGCTCCGGACACGCAGGCCCAGCAGCCATGGCCCACGGGCCCAGCTGCTCCGCGTCACGTGGGATCCTCCCGGCCCGGGGCACGAACCCATGTCCCCTGCATCGGCAGGTGGACTCTCAACCACTGTGCCACCAGGGAAGCCCTGGGTCGTCATATTTTCATTGTCATTTGTTTCTAGGTATTTTTTGATTCCCTCTTTGATTTCTTCAGTGATCTCTTGGTTATTTCATAGTGTACTGCGTAGCCCCCATGTGTTTCTATTTTTTACAGATTTTTTTCCTGTAATTGATATGTAGTCTCAGAGCGTTGTGGTTAGAAAAGATACTTGATACGATTTCAATTTTCTTAAATTTACCAAGGCTTGATTTGTGACCCAAGATATGATCTATCCTGGAGAATGTTCCATGAGCACTTGAGAAAAATGTGTATTCTGTTGTTTTTGGATGGAATGTCCTATAAATATCAATTAAGTCCACCTTGTTTAATGTATTATTTAAAGCTTGTTTTCCTTATTTATTTGCATTTTGGATGATCTGTCCATTGGTGAAACTGGGGTATTAAAGTCCCCTACTATGACTGTGTTACTGTCGATTTCCCCTTTTATAGCTGTTGGCATTTGCCGTATGTATTAAGGTGCTCCTATGTTGGTGCATAAATATTTACAATTGTTATATCTTCTTCTTGGAATGATCCCTTGATCATTATGTAGTTTCCTTCTTCGTCTCTTGTAATAGTGTTTATTTTAGAGTCTATTTTGTCTGATGTGAGAATTTCTACTCCATCTTTCTTTTGATTTCTATTTGCATGGAATATCTTTTTCCATCCCCTCACTTTCAGTCTGTATGTGGCCCTAGGTCTGAAGTGGGTCTCTTATAGTCAGCATATATACAGGTCTTGTTTTTGTATCCATTCAGCCAGTCTATGTCTTTTGGTTGGAGCATTTAGTCCATTTACATTTAAGGTAGTTATTGATTTGTGTGTTCCTATTATCATTTTCTTAATTGTTTTGCGTTTGTTATTGTAGGTCTTTTCCTTCTCTTGTGTTTCTGATTAGGGGGCTGATTAGGGGGCTCTGGCTGACTCATTTCGGGGGGAGGGAGGGGTACGGAATGTGGGGCGAACCTGCAGTGGCAGAGGCCAGCGTGACATTGCAACAGCCTGAGGTGCACCGTGTGTTCTCCTGGAAAAGCTGTCCCTGGATCACGGGACCCTGGCCTTGACAGGTTGCACAGGCTCCCGGGAGGGGAGGTGTGGATAGTGACCTGTGCTTGCACACAGGCTTCTTAGTGGCTTCAGCAGCAGGCTTAGCATTTCATGCCCGTCTCTGGGGTCTGCACTAATAGCCAAGGCTTGCACCTGTCTCTGGAGCTCGTTTAGGTGGTGCTCTGAATCCCTTCTCCTTGCACACCCCAAAACAATGGTCTCTTGCCTTTTAGGCAGTTCCAGACTTTTTCCTGGACTCCCTCCCAGCTAGCTGTGGCACAGTCGCCCCCTTCATGCTGTGTTCATACAGTCAATCCCAGTCCTCTCCCTGGGATCTGACCTCCGAAGTCCGAGCCTCAGCTCCCAGCCCCCACCCATGCCCGAGGAGTGAGCAGACAAGCCTCTCAGCTAGTGAGTTCTGGTTGGCAGCGATCCTCTGTGCGGGAATCTCTCCACTTTGCCCTCCGCATCCCTGTTGCTGTGCTCTCCTTCGTCGCTTCGAAACTACCCACCCCCGCCACCTCCCCTCTTCTCCACCAGTGAACGGGCTTCCTAGTGTGTGGAAGCTTTTCCCCCTTCACAGCTCCCTCCCAGAGGGGCAGGTTCTGTCCCTATTCTTTTGTCTCTGTTTTTTCTTTTTTCTTTTGCACTACCCATGTGCATGGGGAGTTTCTTGCCTTTTAGGAAGTCTGAGGTCTCCTGCCAGTGTTCAGTAGGTGTTCTGTAGGAGTTGTTCCACATGTAGATGTATTTCTGATGTATTTGTGGGGAGGAAGGTGATCTCCACCTCTTACTCCTCTGCCACCTTGAAGGTCTCCCTGGCAATGTACTTAAATTGTGTTGAAAACCAAAGCACTTCAGGATGCCGAGTAGTATTAAATCAATAAAGTGAACTTTACTACATGTAAAGTATATTCTATTCACATAGGTCATTACCCAGACTTCACAATGATATTCTGATTAATAGTGCATGGAATAGATCTCCCAGATGCCAGCCAGATGTTCAGAGAAAACTAATGTTGTTTGACTTAAGGAGAAAAGAATAAATCATATGTCCTCTGACATACGTAATGGAACAAATGGAAAGCATCCCATGTGAGTTCCATACTTATTTCATCATTCTATTTAAAGATGAGAAAGAAAATCCTATATAATTTCTAGGCCAACATAAAAATAAAGGAGAAAAAAATACCATTTAAATATAGTCAATGAGCATAAATGATTAAACATACCTGTTATAATTTAACAATAATATTTTTGGTTTTTGTTAATACTGTCATTCTAAAAGATGATCAACGATATTTTGCAACCCACCACTGTTTGAAGACAACTCCAAAAGTGTAAAGTAGCAGACTGGTAATAATATGAGGAAAAATTCAGTCCCCAGAGAAACAAACTTGCGGATCCAGATATGAAGGAATGTTTTCCAAATTTCGAATTACCAGAGGTTTTAAGGATCATCAGACATTGAGTATAGAAACACAGTGCATCAAAAGATATACTTGTAATATTAAAAAGTAGCATTTTTTCCTTTTGCTTAGTTACTGCTAATGATCAGAAACTAAGATGTGTCGTTTTCAAAATAAATCTATCAATCTCTACTTTGATAGACTTGTCTGATGCTATGATCTTTTATAGTTATTAGGTTATAACAAACAGAGAGTTGACCTATGAACAACTTGGGGGTTAAGGGCACTGCCCATCTGCACAGTTGAAAATCCACATATAACTTGCAGTCAGCCCACCATATTCCAGATTCCTCCTTATATGCGGTTCCTCATCCATGAATTCAACCAGCCTGGATCATGTATTAGTGTAGTATTTATTACTGAAACAAAAAATCCAAGTATAAGTGGACCCACACAGTTCAAACCTGTGTTGTTCAAGGATAAACTGCAGTTTAAAAGCCAACGTTAAAAAAAAAATAGAAATGGGAAAGATAGGATAAAATACTCTTAAAGAAAAGAGAAAGGAAATCCAGTGGTAGGCTAGGAAATTTTTAACAAACGGCCACCAGAAAAAAAGAGGCCTGATTCATAGTATGTGCCAATCACCATGGTGTAAATACTCCCACCGTGGTCAATTTCATGCTGCTAACATGATGTCAATGAACACAGAGTGGGGGAAAGAAGATGTGCTCCCATGAGCTCTAGCTCTGACATACTACTGAAGAACTATCCTATTTGCTCATGGAGTGGAGCTAACAATCTCTTGTTAATGGCCAAGATTTCTTCTAAGCCAGGTTGGCAGACAGCAGGGTGGGTAGGTGGCTGGGACATATTCGTATAATACACTGTGGTTTGGTTGATTCTACAACAGGAAATGTTGTAGAGTGTAGTATTCCTGCTATTGTGATGAGGAAATGTGTCATGGTATGCTAAAGAAAAATGAAAGGGTGAATAAAGACAGGCCTCAATAATGGAAAATGTCTGTCATCTGACCAGTGGATTGAATTTAGTTGTCTGTTATAAGGTTTGCGCTAAATTGATCAGAACCTACCATCCATGTTTTGAACCTACATTTCCACAGTTTCTCTTCCTTTCTTTTTATTTATTTATTTTTTGTTACAAAAAATAATGTAAGGTGGTCTATTTTTCTACTATTATATGTAGACAGATTTCACTGAGTGAGATATAAAACATTCTGTTCTACTCTATTTTATACTATGCTGTGCTATGCTACTTTATATGTATTTATCATGACCCTAATATGTGCCTAAATTCTTCTAACCAGTGTGGGAATGAAAATAAACATAGGATACTCTCCTGTTCCTCTAAAAACTTAGAATCTAAATTATTATATAATGTATAGTAGCAAGAAACAAATCAGGTACAGACCAAGAATTTGGAATGAGACTCCAAAAAAAGAATAAATGACTATTTTGTATCCTAAAGTATAAGTAGATAATACTTTTATATATTAGAGCACAGAGACCAACCACATCCCTAGGAGTTTTGTCAAGCAGTTTTCATTTAAGTTTAAAATATTATATAAGGTTCAATCTATTAAATGAAACTACCATATCTTATTCCTGTCTTCTTCATTATACCTATATGCTCAACAAACACATAGGTCATGAACTGAAATACAATATTCACGAATTAGAAAATTCCGATAATTTTTAAAATGATATATCTACTTACATTATTAAACTTATTATTAAACTAAGTCTTAGAAAATACAAACTTTTCTCAGTTGCGTATATTGACAAACTTGGACGTTAGGCTTTCAATAACTGAGAAACAAATATGGCTTGACCTCCAGTGATATCTTTTGACAGGTATCAAGGCTTTTTAGCATAAAGTTAGACTCAATAGGTAAAAGAGAGGAAACAAGTGTAATATCTGGGATAGTCATCATTTTCTCTAACTTTAGGTTCTCTTGCATGAACTCCTTAAGCTCTGAGCCCCTTTTCTTCCTTGAGATATATAACATTTCATAACACTATATGAATTACAAATCAAGATGTACTGTAGAAATGACATAGTATTGATTTCCTAAGATGAGAAGCATCAATCTCACTCACAACGACTTTCAGAAATACCCTGATTCTTTTATTTCTGGCCTGTTTAAATGTGAATGAGCTTGTGTCACGACCTCTCCTCTCTTTATAAACATTTGTATATTTTTACTCACAATACGCCAGTATTCCTTGCTTTAACCCACCTCACCACAAGACACTACATTATTATGGTATTTCTTTTACCTGCCTTTAAGATGCTTGTTGGCTCATGAGCCAATGTCCTTTGCCAAAAAGTACAATAAATTCTATAATGAGGGTATCTAGCTATGATATACATACTGGACAAAATACTACTTGTGAATTTTATTTTCATAATAACAAATTAATCTGAAGTATTAAATGATGAAGATACAGGTCAATAGTGAACAAGGGTACTGTATTCAGAACGTCATGAGAGTATGGCTCTTGTGACTAAAATATAATGCTTTGCGTTGGAAAGTTCCACTGAGAACGTCGTGAAGGACATATGCACATACATCTTTTTATTTTTTTTTATTTATTTATTTTTTTCTTTTTGCGGTATGCGGGCCTCTCACTGTTGTGGCCCCCCCCGTTGCGGAGCACAGGCTCTGGACGCGCAGGCCCAGCGGCCATGGCTCACGGGCCCAGCCTCTCCGCGGCATATGGGATCCCCCCAGACCGGGGCACGAACCCGTATCCCCTGCATCGGCAGGCGGACTCTCAACCACTGCGCCACCAGGGAGGCCCACATACATCTTTTTAAATATCTGGGGAAGACCTTAGATAGCAACTGCTTCCATGCACTCATATTTAAGTGACAGATTTAAGGTTTTGTCCGTCAGTCATGTAGTCAAGGCAGAGGTCTCCAGTCTTGTTCTCTGAACCACAGTAACTCCCTCTCTTGGCATTGTATGAGGAGCTATGTGGGATTCAGTCTTTACTTGGGCTCCCTGAGGGGACCAAGGACCTCTTTGCTCACTTCATCCAGCAATTTTATGACTACAGAGTTCATCTGTGCAGACCCAGTGCTTCTTAGAATGGAAAACAGAAATACCAGTGGGACTTTTCACTCCCCTGGGCTCACTCTTCTGTTCCTTTCAGACTTGATAAGGATCCCATCTGTTAACTTTGGAACTGTAGTGTACAAGTTTTCAGAAGGGACAGTGCTGACACTTTGTGCCTCTAATATTCTTCTGTGAGGATAAAAAGGAAGAGGAACAACTTGTCACTTCCACTTACCTCTTGACAAGGAAAAACAACCATAGGGCACACCCTGCCAACTGAGTTTCTCTTAATGAACTTTTCTAATAAGAAACAATTGTAAAGCATAAATAGTTAGTACTTTTAGAGAATATGTCTAATTTGACCATCAAATTGGTTTCTTCCTCACACAAATAAATTGAGATTATCAAGGGGCAATGGGGACATTCATAAAAGAAAATCAAATTCTACTAGTTTGCATTTTGCTTTGAATCTGTCTATTGGCTATTTAATGGATACTGAAAATTACCTTGTGTACAACTTGGGAATTTTTGGAATTACCTTGGGCTTGTTACTGAAACTTTCTAAGCCTTCTCGTTTCTCATCCATAAAATATACCCATAAAAAATATTCACTTCATAACATTACTATGAATAGCAAATGAGATAAAGTGTATAAAGTACTTAGAATAGTTCCTAGAATACACATACTCTCCTACGCATCTCAGTGATGATGATGATAGTGATGATGATAGTGATGATGATGATTTTATGCCAATACCTGAAGTAAAGTGTGCAGGCTGAAATTGTCTTAATTCTCACATGTAATGTATGATCATGTTTGCCAATAAATTTGCATAATTGGATCTCTTTCAGAGAATGAACAGAATTGTACTAAGCTAAGTTGAAAAGTTGCAACTCAACTTGCAAAGTTGAGATTGTGAAACAATGTTTATACCAATCGGCCCTTTATATATAAATAAAATTTTCTCTGGATGTTTTCCTATTAATTTATAAATCAATTATTTTATGTTTTTGATGGCAGAATGTGTCCATTGCAAGTAGTACAACTCCTTTTCCAAAACCCTTAAATGCATTAACTCCAAATGTATAGAGGAAAACATGCCTTAAAAGCAGCCTACACCCTTTAAGTTCTCTGTACTTTATCCCCTCCCTCGGAACCTGGCCTTAACCCAGTGAAAAATTTAATGAAGCAACTCAAAATTGATAGTCAAAGGAGGCAAAAGACCAAATTCACGCTCCCAATAGGAAACTAAAGTTTTGGAAAGGTGACAGGTGAATTAGTTCACTCTCCATTGCTCTAAGTTTCTGAAAATATATTTATTGTTTTCAATAGCAGCAGCTTTAGCTAGAAACTTAAAAGTTTCTTCAGGGATCTGGACAACCGCATACAACCATTTCAAACCAGACCATCAGTCTTACATTCCTTCTCAAAGGCCCAAATAATATCCCATGAAACAGAGCAAGCTGCTTCATTAAAAGATAGCTCTTATTTCTAGAGAAAAGACACAGTAATGAAGCTACTTCTTCCTATTATAATACCTCCTGCTCAAAGGGACACCTTCAAGTTTGTTAGGCTAAGAAATGGACTTGCCTTAAATAATGGTCCCTGTGGTTTTCGTGTACTGATTTTAGGCAATGTGTTTTATTTTAAAACTATTCTTGTCATATAAGAGAGAAGGCAACACATGCCAGTAAAAATTCTCAGATCAGATAAACAGGTACTTCTAAGTAGTTATTAAATGCATGGTGCTCTACCAAGAGTTATTATCTCTAGTGGAAAGAAACTGTACTCCTGTAACTCCTTTCAGCCCACCAGGCTGCCCAGTCTGGTGTAACCTCCAAGGGACATGATTTTGCTACACCTCTGATAAAAAGTAAACTTGTATTAAAGGAAACAGATCATTTGGTTGCTCAATTTTTAATCTGTTTTTCTTTTATAGCATTTTCACCCTTCTTTGGCTCATTCACCAATCCTATGATATATTTCAGGTCTCAGGTCTTTTCCTGACCAGTGTATTTAAAGTTCTACCTCCTTTTAATCTTGTTGCTATCTAATTTAATTTTTCTAAGTGGAAGTTATAATTATATAAAATTATCTTGTTCAATTATTTTATTTACTTTAATTTTCTTTCTTTTATTTTCTTTCATTACAGTCTTTTAAACTCCATCAGCCCCATAAGAGCAGGGGTATTATATGTGTTTTTCACTGCTCTATCTCAGCATCTAGAAAAATGTCTAGGAGATGACGAGTAACTATTTGCGTTAACCTACCAGAGATTATGTATGGCATATATATATGCCAACAGTCTTACATTTCTTCTCAAAGACCCAAATGATATCCCATGAGAAAAAACAGGCTGTTTCCGTAAAAGGATAGTTCTTATTCATAATAAAGCTATTTCTTCCCATTATAATACTTCCTTCTCAAAGAGACACCTTCAGATACAGATATAGTTATAGACATAGCTATAAATATGTGTTTCCCAGGAGTACTTGCTCTTTTTGCTATGATATACAGACTGACTCAAGATTTTGAAAGAAAAAATTTATATGTTTAAGGTTTTGGTAAAACTTCTACAAATTTTTATTCCAGTGCATAAAACCAGTTCAAAGGGCTCATGTCCTTTACATTCATGTTCATAGCCATAGTAAATTTAAAACCATAGAAAAAAATATAATAGCAGCAAATCTCACAATAAAGAGATTTTATTTTTTTTCATATATATGAAGTATATGCACTGATATCTGAACAAGAGAAGGCACTGTGAAACATTATGTGGAGAAGTAAAGTTTTATATTTTGGTTGTCTGATAAGAAATATTTATTATGTTCACAATTGATTTGTAGCAGAGTAAACTGTAGTATTTCAGTTTTCTAGATCTTCTACCAACTCCGATTCCCTTTTAAAATCATAATTACTATATTAATAGACATTTTCTTAAAACATATGCTATATTCCACTATGTCAAGGTTTGGAACTGCAGAGACAGTCCCTTGCACCTAAAGAGGAATAAACATCTCTTTAAGATAAATATAGTAACTGTTACAAGGAAAGTTAAATATTCTTTGGAAACATAAAGAGAAAGAATTAACTCTGCTTTTTATGAAAGAGAGATCACTCATTCACATATTCATTTACTTATAAGTAACTATTGTGCCTACACTGTATATTAGAAACTGTACTAGCTGGTAAGATCTATATATAGTCTTTTTAAAATTTATTTTTTATTGAAGCATAGTTGAATATATATAGACTTGAAGAAGATACAGAAATTACAGTCTAGAAAGGAAGAGAAAATTTACAATATGGTCATAATAAATACTAAAACACAGAAGTACATAAAGCACTTGAGAGGAACTCAACTCATATTGGAAAGTCAGGGAAAGCTTAAAAAAATGACAAAATTTCTAATCTGAGAGCTGAAGGATGAACTGGAATTATAAAGTAATAATGAGATGTGCTGAAAAAAGAAAGCACTGCAGACAAAAGCATGTTCAAATATGTATAAGAGAGAATTTAAGACATTCTAGGAACCTAAGGAAGTTCAGCATAAATGGAGCTTATCATACATTTGAGAAATAGATGAGAAATGAAGTTGAGAAGTAAGCAGAGGCTATTTAACATAGCACTTGGAAAGTCATGTTGAGACGACTATTGAAGGGTGAGTCTGAGTTTACCAAAGAAAGGAAGAATGAGCATTCCCAGAAAGGGAGGCTACATTGGACAAACACATAGAACTGTGAAAGTCTTATTTAGCTAAAAGCAATTAAGCCAGTGGGATGGAGTTAAGTGGTTACTGAATAAGTATGGAAGGGATAAGAGATAAAAGCATTAAGTCTTACCTACCACTTTAGATCTAAAATAACTCTTTCCTTTGAAAAACATTATCATTTATTGCCTTGAAAATTCATTACATATTAAAATCATAATACCTTTCTTTCTATGTTGTTCTTTATTGTGAATGTTTTCTAATTTATTTTAAAGTGCAGGCTCCTTAAAGACAGGGATTGCCTAGCAATCCCAAACCCAACTGATACTTGATTTAATGATAGAGTAGATGGTGAAAATCCAACACTTGAAAATAGTACACTTGAATTTCTTTGTTAATTTTAAGTTGTTGGTATTTCTTAACTCAAGAAAAGGCAAAAAAAAAAAAAAAAAAAAAAAAGTCCGAAGTAGAATCTGCTTATATCCTTGTTATAAATACCTATAAAGAGAAAAATATTGAGAAAAGAGCAGATTCATTCCATTTCTGAATCCCAAAGGATATGCAAGTAATTATTACTAAAATGTCCCCCTAACTCACATGTCTATACATATTACATTATTGAATATTCGTAAACTGAAGGAAGGAGAAATATGTAAGATACACACTATTTGGTTAATTTCATCTTATAACTGCATCTTAAAAGGTGTTACTATTTCATAAGATTTTTTGCACATTATGTTTCACCTTCAAACTGACTACATTCACTGTTTATGTTTGTTTTAGGTGAGATCTGTGTGCTTAAATGGAGTTTGGCTCTTTTTTGTCATTTAAATCATCTCTGATTAAGGTAAATTATTACTAGGCCAATTTGTCATTGATGCTATTACTATTTGCAGAGACCAAAATAATCTGAATGATCAGGCTTCATTCCTAGTCAGTGACCACATAAAGAGTTCATCTTTGTCTAATCTAAATTAAAGCTGTTTTCCCTTTCTCTGTTCAAACTTCTTAATGATATTCTAATCTAATTAGCATAAAATATTTTTCAGCTGTGAAAGATACCTTAGCCAACAGATGGTGCTATGTATGAAATTTTTGTGTGTGTATAGTACTTAAAAATATAAATTACAGCTGAGCTGCAATTTAATTACATTGTTAGAAGACATATGAAAGTAAATTTCTTGAAAATACATATTTCATAAAGCTGGTAAGATATGAGAAAAAAGGCAGTCACTGAAGAATGTTTGAGTTGAGTCAGGTGTCACAGGCTTTTCAATTATGCATGTAAACTTGTTAGAGTTTGGGATGTTCATGTTCATAAAGATGAAGCTTAACATTTGGTTTGATTTGGGGGGCCTGGAAGTGATCAAGAGGCCAACTGTCTGTTCTGAAAATACCTTTCTATGAACTCTTCTTTCTACCTCCAATATCCTGTCTCTTCAATCCACCTTTACATGACCACCACATCGACTTTTCAAGGCCTGTCTTTTTGCATTTAGCAATGAGAAACCAGTGTGGTCTTTGAGAAGAATAAAAGAATCCAAGGCCCTGATTTCTCAGTCTAGCCTTCAACTCTTTAACGTCAACCTACTTTTCAAGCATTTGGTCCACCATTTCCCTGCAAAAATAAACTTACATAAATCAGTTATATTGACTGTGTAAGATGCTGTGACTAAGTCACAATCTGGAACACAGACAATGGTCAACATAGCCTCATATGCCACTTTTTTCTTTGATGCTTTTTTGATGACAAAGTCTATAGATATCCTTGTTCAACACTGAACTCTCCTAACACTTAATATTACTACATTTACTTTAACTTGATCTCACATTGCTTTTTGTTATAAAATTTCTTAACAGAAATAAATCCAATTTGCTGTGTTTCTGGTTTATTGACTAAATCAAAAGTTTGTAGAAGATAGAGCTGGTAACATCAGTGTGTGAAACTGATGAATTCAAATAGCCATTTTCAGTTGGATTCTGTTCTTTTAGTAGCAGACTGATATACATCTTCATCTATCAACAGATTTTCAGTCTTGTTCTCCTTGAAAAAATACATAAGATACTAATTTTAGCTTTTTATTTTTACATAGATTGTATGAATAGTTGTTACAGTTAGGTTTATTACTTTTTTTTTTCTCTTGTAGAATGTTCCAGGTGGATTATTTACTGCTTTTGAGTAAGTATTTGTGGAATGGAAGAAGAGAGGACAATGAGACCAGAAAAGCCCAGAATCCATTTTTCAAGGAAAAAATTACCAATTACAGCCATGATAAACATTAAGCATTTTATTTTGTAATTAATTTTGATTGGAGTATAGTTGACATAAAATGTTGTGTTAGTTTCCACTGTGCAGCAAAGTGAATCAGTTATACATATATCACTCTTTTCTAGATTCTATTCCCATATAGGTCATTACGGAGTATTGAGTAGAGTTCCGTGTGCTATACAGTAGGTTCTCATTAGTTATCTATTTTATATATAGTAATGTGTATATGTCAGTCCCAATCTCCCATTTTAACTCTCCCAAAGTATTTTAAATATACTCAGCAATACACATAATGAGAAAACAAGTCTTCACAGTGGGCTTAGGCTGTAGCATCCAGGGCATTTGAAAATGGCTCAGTTCTCACACAAAACATTTCATTGGTTATTCTAAGCTTGTTAACCACTTCATAAGCATTTTCATTTGGCTTTTTTTATAATTCCTGTCACTTTGTTGGTATTTATTATTATTTAAGTCATGGTCATCACGTTTCTATATAAATCTTTAAATAGAGTTGCCTTCTGTTCTCTGAAAATATGAATAATTTCTAATTTGCAGTATTCATCCAGTAACTGGAGATAATGAATAGCAGTTGATATTACTTTTTCTGAGTATGAATCACATTTAAAAAATTTCTTTGCTTGTCTTCTAAAACTTTTGTAGAATATTGGTCATTTTACATAATATACTTTAGCAATTCTATATCTGGGTATTTTCTTACTAAAGGTTGTAGTTGTTTTGATTTGTTTGTTTGCTTAAGAACTTCTTTGGATTAAATCTCTGAAATCTGTTTTTCCATCAATGTGAATTTTATTTTGTTTTTTTATTGTTGTATTTTTAATTTTTAAGCCTGGATCCCTAGGGGTTTCTCCTTTGTCTACACAACTTGTTATTCAGTGAAAGATTGATCAGTAGTTATGCTCAAACATACCCAGCCAGTGAGTCTTCCACTCCCTTTTGATGGATCTCTGTGTGGTTCAAGGAATATATTAAAAGTTTAAACCATTTTCAAGGCTTGTCTGGCTCTTATTTTGTGCCATGCCCTTTCACATCTCCTCTGCATGTATGCACAGGTTTCCTTGGCCAGTGATGCATGGGTGGCTTGCCCCTTCCCCCTGTCTCTGCTGTGCATGAGTCCAGCCTTAGGTCAACCCAGGATATGTAGAGAGCTTATCAGCTGGTTTACCTTCTGGCACTCCCTGGAAAACTGTCTGGCTATCAGTTATTTGCTTGCCCTAAAAGGACTGAAACCTCAGATTAGCAGATCTGCTGGCCTCTCCTTGTTTGCTTGATACTGACTTCACTACTTTAACTGATGGTGCTTCACCTCAAGGGAGCCACCTCTAACAGTAACAGCCAGACTGCTAATTTTCATGGTCTGCCCCATCCTGGCTGAACTATTTGCCACAAGAGATGAGGTGTGTTTAGGAGTACTGCCAACCAAGAATGCCATATAGTCCCACTGTTGCTACTCAATGTTTAGTAGTTTTCATGAATAAAAACTCTCTGGTTTGCTGTACATAGCTATTTCTCTAGCATTTAAATAGCTGTTTTTGACAGTTCTGTGCAGCTTTACAGTGACTCTCTGCCTAGAGACTTTTTCAACCTCTTTACTTCACCGTGACAAAAGTGGATCAGTATTATTCTCCCCCCAAGACCATTCCTATCAAATTCATCAATGGGCAGTCAGTCTAATAATGGATTTGTTCTGTTTCTTCAATTTGACAAGTACTTCTACACAAATGATATATTTACTACTGAGATAAAAAAGTTGACCTAGTTCTTTTTGCTTATTTGTTTAAGAATTTAAAGTCATTACTGTGGTTATATATTTGGTTTAACCGCAAGAAATATTCACCCAATTACTTTGAAATTTATCTTTCCCTTTGCTAAGCTCATTTACATGATTTATGTAAACTTTTTTCTCATTAAAAATAAAATAAAGCAAATCTTGTATTTCTGTCTATGATAACTTTATAAAAGAAGTTAAAATATGTTAGAAATCAAATAGTAGCCCAGGGTAGTCTAGAAAGATTTTATTACATTGTCCTTTTTGAGGTTTAAATTTATAGAGAGTTCTTCCACTTCTTAAGGAGGAGGGGTGAAAGATATTAGAGTATTTGTGTTTGTTTTAAATTAAAGTGAATTTATTGAAGTCTTTACATCATTTTCTTGAAATAGAAAATTGTATGGTGCTTTGAAAGTGACAACTACCACTGCTGGAATCAGGGTGTCATTAGACTGAGATCTATTGAAATTGACTTCATTGGAGTTGGATAAGCCAAACATAATTTCCGTGATTTCCTATGACCATTCAGAGCTCTAGTTACATTTTAACTTTAAATTTGGGGTTTATTCATATTTTTAAGGTGGTTAGAAAATAACTGCCTCTAGTATTGTGAGGTTTCATATGAAAAAAGAAACTATTAAATAATTTTTTTCCATTACTATTATCTGAATGCAAAATAAGTATCCATTTAAAAAGGGGCAAATTTGTGAATTTCTACTTAATCTACTTCACAGCAAAAGATTCAGAAGAGAAATAGAAAATAAGGGGGAAATTAAGGTACATAAAATAATAGTTATTGGTTTGGAGTAAAAAGAAAATACTTCAATATAAGTATGTAAAAGGTCAAAGAATGTTTTTGAAAATTCTAATTTTATTGGATACTTAATAATATATTGCATCAAATAGTACAGGAAGGATTCTAATTTATTTGCATTAAAAGAGTAGATATATTATGAATCAATATTTACCCTTTGTGCAATCTGGCTAAAGAATAGGCAGAGAAAAAGATACAGAAAAGCTACATAAAAATAAATGTAAAACCTTATTTTTAATTTTGAAAATGTTTTCTGTAAAAGACATAAATTTAATTCCATCAAAAATTTGTACACAGTAAGTTATCTGTAACATATTCAAATTGCATGTGTGTAAAGTAATAGCTCACTACAAGGCTGACACGTGGCTTTATTTAAAGTGATGTCAGGACTTCCCTGGTGGCGCAATGGTTGAGAATCCGCCTGCCAATGCAGGGGACATGGGTTTGAGCCCTGGCCTGGAAAGATCCTACGTGCCGCGGAGCAACTAAGCCCGTGTGCCCCAACTACTGAGCCTGTGCTCTAGAGCCCATGAGCTATGACTACTGAGCCCATGTGCTGCAACTACTGAAGCCCGTGCGCCTAGAGCCCATGCTCCGCAAGCCCCTGCTTGCCGCAACTAGAGAAAGCCCGCACACAGCCAATAAATAAATAAATAAATAAATAAATAAATAAATAAATAAATAAATTTAAAAATAAAAAATAAAAGAAAATAAAGTGACGTCAAATTGTGATTTTAGACATGAGAGAGATTTTGTAGCATAGTGACTGGTTTTGTCTGAAATATTGTCAGGGGTAATCTTTTTATTTTAATATAAATCACAGTTTATGTATTAAGTTTTCACTTTTTACGAAGGATTTTAATAAATATTTTCTCTATAGTACGACTTTTACAGAAAATAAAATTGCTGCCAGATATCCAGCAGATTGGAAACATGTATTTCACTAACCTTAAATTTCTCATTTTTTACCAAGTCCGGTTTACACACCAACCTTCACAAATAGCTCTGCAGAAGTGTTCTTTTAACCTAAAACAGTGGCATTACACTCAGTTGTTTAACAGTAAATGACCCATGAGTTTAATGACAAAGAAAAAGTGGACTTAACATTTTATAAGTGCAATTACTCCTAATAAAGGTTTTTTGCACTGGACTTGGCTTCCAGAGCCTTTTGGACAATTGGAAGTATTAAATTCAGCATCAAAGTGCAAAGAGATGGTATCATTAAGGATACTCAAAAGCATATGCCAAGACACCAATGGCAATTCAAAACAAATTTAGAAGGCTTAGAAATTGCCTTTATTTAGGCTCTACTGGAAGTAGTTCTCTTAGATGTATGCATGTAACACCTTTTTAATGACTCCATTTCTACACTGCAGAGTTTAGTCAGCAGGAAATACTCAGGGAGTAAATGGGGATTGGGACATTTGACACCTGGGTCTATGACAGTCTGTGTCCAGGAAGGTGTTTATGATGTAGAATCAGTGATGTCCTATTTGTCTTTAAAAAGAAACTGGTCTTTAACCAGTTTGGTCTTTAACCAAAAATAAGAGCATTAAATAGGGGCTTAGGAGGTGATCATGATGCCATTTTTGTTACTGCCTTTCCTTTCCCAAGAGAAAAAAGAAGGGCTGGGAAAAATTTTTTTTGACCAGATGAATATTTGATACTTAACCTGTCTACAAGGTAGTGTCTGAAAATAAAAAGATACATGCTGTGGCTAACTTGCTATTGACAAAAACTATTGCTTCCATCAACCCCAAAGAATCAACTTAAAACTTAGCATCCACCCAATGTTCATAGCAGCACTATTTACAATAGTCAAGACGTGGAAATAACCTAAATGACCACCAACAGATGAATGGATAAAGAAGATGTGGTACATATATACAATGTAATATTACTCAGCCATAAAAAAGAACAAAATAATGCCATTTGCAACAACATGGATGAACATAGAGATTACCATACTAAGTAAAGTCAAACAGACAAATATCATATGATATCACTTATATATGGAATCTAATTTTTTAAAAAGATACTAATGAACTTATTTACAAAATGGAAACAGACTCACAGATTTCGAAAACAAACCTATGGTTACCAAAAGAGAAATGTGGGGTAGGGGGAAGGAATAAATTAGGAGCTTGGGATTAACATACACACACTACTATATATAAAATAGATAATCAACAAAGACCTATTATATAACACAGGGAACTCTATTCAATAATCTGTAATAATCTATATGGGTAAAGAATCTGAAAAAGAATGAATATATGTATACGTATAACTGAATCACTTTGCTGTGCACCTGTAACTAACACACTATAAATCAACTATACTCCAATAAAAATTTTTTTTAAATAATAATAATTTGATTAAAAACGTGAGCATCAAGAGGAAGTTAAGGAAAAGATTTCCAAAGATTATTCTAAGGCCCCAACTCTTAATTTATCACTGCCATTCATGCCTAGTAATTTGCTCTGCTGTGTATTTTTATTACTAGTAAGAGTTTGAAATAAACTTTAAAAGACAATTTTACAATCTATGAACTTAAAGTTTGGAGAAAAAAACCCCATAGATGAAGTAAACTAGTATAAAACAATATTGCACTATAGCAAAACTTTTTAAAAGGCTTCACTTCTAGGGTTGTGCTTATAAGAATTTATTAGCAAATGTTATATGCCATATGGTAACTTTGATTTATAAACTGCACGTGTTTCATTTCATTTTTCCAATTATTAAATACAAATATTTTTATGGCAAGGATATTTTCCTTGTTTTCTCCCAGCACATTTTTACTGAACTAGCCATTACCTCATTTAGCTGCTTTTGTTCAAATGAGTTTTCACAAAGTCTCTGCAGGGATTTTTGTTCAGTTCTGCTTAGAATCAGGGAAAGAGACCTAAATAGAGGGTTCTCTTCAGAACATTGGTTCTGTAACATAAACATTTGTGTGAATCGATATAAATACTCTTGAATAAAATATCTAATCAAAAGCCCTTTCAGCACATTTCTCAGTGGTCTCGGAACTACCACAAGAGGAGCTGGTTGCCAAAGCTCCTCTCTGCCCTCCACCACCTTCTTCTCTTCGGCTCTGGTAGAGGCTGCTTTGTTTCCTAGGGAGGGTATTATCCCATTTTTCTGATGTTGGACTGAAGTGGTACATGCATAGTCGAGCTCAATGAAAGAGCCTGTAGAGGGTTTTTTTGTTTTTTGTTTTTTGTTTTTTTTGCCAGCTGTTCTCTTGCTGCACACCAAAAGCCATAAATTCTTTATTGAAATAACCATCACTTCAAGGGGGCAATTGGTCAGGAGCCAACTACGGACAGTGAATGGAGGAGGTTTTTTAAATGCAACCTTGAAGCTAGCTATGGAATCCTGACTTACCACAAGCTGGAAGTGGCCCAAACCAGAAGAAATTTCAGTCAGTACACAGCTTCATAGAATCCTGGGGGTTGGGGGAGAATACCACTATGTCTTTTAGACAAGATCTTGGCTGGGCCTCTGTCAAGATATATTAAGGAAGACTTTTATTTATTTTTTTTTAGAGTTAGCAGTTAGATTCAAGAAATGCAATGGATAAGAAAAGAAAGCTCATACTCCTTCTGTCTACAGAAGCTTAGACTAAATAGACCCGATATTCTACACCTACCAAAACACCTGAGGCTGGGCAGCATTGGGGGACTTTACTGGGAAAAGGATGTGGGGTCTCAACCGGATCATTTACATCCAAACAAGTCAGTGTGATTTGAGGCTTTTTACCTTAACCTGATGATGAAATAATGACAAGCAACATTTATTGAGCATTTATTATGTATCAGCCAATATGCCAACAGTTTTCTGTGTTATTAAAATATATAAAATTGCCATATAGACAGATTTGGGCAACTTCATCTAGTTCTGCATAAGTTATTATTTCAATTGATATTCACAATAGCTATGAATAGATATCATCACAGCAACCTTATAGATAAAGAAACTAGTCAGTCTTTCCCAACTTTTGTTGAGAAGGTACTGTTTTAGGTACCTGATAAGAATGAACCCATTTAATTACTGCAATGACCTAATGAGGTACAACAGATTATATCCAGTATTAAGATTTAACTACAGATGAGAAAGCTGAGGCACAGAGAAGTAAAGTACACTGTGGAAGCCTGCACAGCTTATAAGGGTGTAAAGATGGAAACTGAACGGAAGCAATACGATCCCAGAAGATGCAGAAGATCAGGTGACATTTCCATCGTCACACAGTCAGGAAGGTGCAGAGCCACAGTTCGACCCAGATCTGTTTGATGTCACAGATTATACTCTTTAGAACTATCCTATCCTGTGGTTGAGAGCTGAATAAAAGAAGCCAACGCTTGGCGAGCACTCCACAGTTAGTAGAGAGGAAGTGTGTTTGGATTCCATGTTATGAAAGAAACTAACATTTTTTTGAATATTCATTATATGATAGATACTGGACTGGCAATTGACTTAAAATTTCCATCCTCCTACAGGAGATTATTATCCCCATTTTAACGAGAGAAAAAAATAGGTTCAGAGGAGCTAAGTAACTTGTTCAAATTGGCAAAGCAGGCATTCAAGCCCAAGTCTGTGCCATTCCTCTTGGTGATGCAGTGAAAGGAGCAGGAACTCGAGAGCTGGTGAAATACTAAATCTGAAATTGGGCTGCTGGGGCTTGCTTAGAGCTGCAGGGCAGGCTGAGAGGTCTTCAGGCTCTGCACACACCTGGGGAGCTAGGCACCCTGGTCTCTTGCAAGCCAGACCAAGTAGTGATCCAAAGCTTCCTCGTGATGCCAAGCTGTGCAAGATTCAGAGCCACAGCCTCCATCAACCAGCCAGAGTCTTTTCTTCTGCAGTAAGCTTTGCCCTGCAGGGCCAGGATCAAAACTTGGTCTCCACAGGCCTCCTCACACAGATTGTTACCAAGAAAGTAAACAATCTAAAATCAAAAATTCTGCTCTGGAGGAGGCAGGAAAGACAAGAGGCTTGACTGCCCTTGCTTATTGCAAACAAGACAATTTGGGCTACAGCTGGTGCATGGGAAACTCATTATGGCCACTTGAAGCCTTGGCAAATACAGCAGGTAACCTGAGAGCCACAGCATGGAGCCTCCTGGTCCAGTAGTCAATCAATCTGCTGGCCAGCTTGTGCCAAAGCAGACAGCACAGACCAGAGCGAGGCAGCAGATTAGGCCCCAGTAGTGCACATGGTCAGCTAAGTGGGAAAACAGGGCTGGATCGTGATCAGCAGTGATGGCAGAAGCAGCTCAGCATAGAATGATCATCAGTTTCTCTGAAGTAGAGACAGGGTTTGACAAAGTACCTTTGAGAGGGGGTGGCTCCCTTATTAATAACTGTAATAATAATGATAATAATAATAATAATACAATAAGCACTTTACTGTATTAGTCAGGACCCTGGCATTAAACAGAACTCAGATTAGATGGGTTCACTGAAAAGAATTTAAGGACAGGACAACTTACAATGATGAGGGTAGGTTTAAGAGACCCCCAAAGTAATGTTGAGATGCTGAGTTTAGTAAGCCTGAAAGGTGCAAGGGGAAAACATTGTGCTGTGACGGATCAGTGATAGCTCAGGGTAGCTGTGATTATGCAGGATGCAGCCACCTTCAGGACTGTGATTTTGAAGGTGGGAGGGAGTGAGAAGAAGATTCCCTAACTTGTTTTTCCTCCCATTGACTGAACCAACCCAAAAGCCACATTGGAAAGGGAGCCCAGCTGATGCAATCTGTGCAGATCAGCTGCTCAGAGATGGGCATACAATGTTTTTGAGTGGGCAAACACATGAATCATCTAATCATCAACCTTGATAAGTGGTTCAGTCTTTAGAACAGTGGCATCAAATGCAAATATCTTCAGGGGACACACAGGTACACAAACACGAAGAGGGAACAACATGGGTCAATAATAGACTAGTGAGTATGTGCTCATCTGAGGGTGCATGGACACAACCCATGTCACTGCCTTTCAGTCTCAGGGTAATGTAGATCCAGCACTGCTAGAAGATCTGTTTATAGAAGTGAAGCAGAAAGTCCAGATTATTGTGTGAAATCTCCTTAATTTTAAGTATTGGCAGTTCATTGGGGAAAAAAGTAGAGTTCCTGATGACCAAATAAAACACACCTGTGAGAGGTATTAATCCCACTTTTTGGAAATGAAGCAGATTATGTTGTGAATTCTACTAATTTTTTAAACACTGGCAATTCATTGAAGAAAAATCTTGTGATGACCAAATAAAGGACATCTGTGTAGGTATCCATCCCACAGGCCACCTATGTTGGATTACTCTTCTTCCCCCACTCATATCTTCTAGGCTCTTTTTTACTCCAGACACTGATGAGGTAAAAAGTTTCACTATGGGGAACATGATATACGTTTTTACAGCAGCACTGAATAGATTTCACTTTTCTGCCCCAGGGCTTTTCTGACCACCCCCCAACACTACCACAATGTTACAGTTGGAGGAACCACCTAGTACTCGGTACTTGCGTCTGACTAATTAGAAATTGAAGAAGGTATAGATGACCAATGTGGTACCCAAGCTAGTTGATAATCACCCCCTGTTTCATGCCCTTGGCTGGGCAATTCCAAGACCCATGTGCATGGCTCCTCAGAAAGTTCAACTGCAATAACCCACAACGGTAGACAAAGGATGAGAATGCATCCTTATGCTGGCTTCGCCTCTCCCGTGCTTAATTTTCCCAAGTCTCTTGCTCCCGTACCTCGGGATAGAATACCAGAATAAACCACCTGTGCACAACCTCCTTCTTAGGCTTTGCTTTCTGGAGAGACTGCTTCTAAGACACTATCATTTCACAAATTCTGCTTGAGAAAAATCTAAGAAGGTTTTTCTGACTTTGTCTGAAAGACACTTAGCATTCACAGAATAAATATTAAATCTAAGAAGGTTTTTCTGACTTTGTCTGAAAGACACTTAGCATTCACAGAATAAATATTAAATATTTGTGACAGAGGATCCCACCCAACCCTAAGTGTTTAAATATATGTGTTTAAGCTGAGAGAGAGGGTAGAAAGACAACTTGCATATTTGTGGCCAGGTATTGTCCCAAGTCAGGAAATATATTCTGTAATGAATAAGCATGAATGTTAGGTTACCTTTTGAGCCCCCATCCCTTAGTAAATCAGTAGGAAATTTTATCTTGTCAGGAAATATATTCTGTAATGAATAAGCATGAATGTTTGGTTACCTTTTGAGCCCCCATCTCTTAAGAAATCAGTAGGAAATTTTATCTTGAAAGATTTAATTTTTTTATGTGTTTAAATGCTGATTCCTAAAGTGGTTTTTGCACTCTTTTAGGTAAGGGAATGTATAATACATATATTAACATCCTTCACAATAAAAGTGTTAGTGTGTAAAGCCTAGCAAATAAGCATGTGATTAAACAAAATAAGACACAGTGTCAAGTGATTTATATTTATAATCCATACATTGATTGATCAAATCAATTCATCCAATTATTCATATGTTCAGTGTATGTTTATTATGTACTTTGTATATGTCAGGCACTGTGCTACACCCTGGGTTACCACAGTGAAGCCAAAGCTTTATCCCTGCCTTCATAAAGCTCATAGGCTAGTTTGTGGAAAAATGAATTAAACATGTACAAATAGAAAATTAATAAATAAGTAAATTTGTCAGAGAAATATACGGCATTCTGGAATTACATCAGAGGTACCCTTAACCCCAGATTTAGGAGATGAGGGAAAGTTCCCATAAGGAAGTGAATTTTCAGCTGAGATCTTAAGGACAAACAGAATTAGCTGAGGAATAGAAATAGGAAAGGCTTACTTCTAGTACAAGAACCCAAAGGTGCAAGAGCTAGGGGCTGTAAGAGAGCATTGGAATGTTTGGATTGTGGGGGGAAGTATGATGAGGGTTGCTCACTAGAGAGGCAAGAAGCAGGTCAGGCAGACCACGTAAGGCATGTGAAGGAGCATGGTCTTCACTCCCTCTGGTTTTGAGGACAGAGGGGGCAAAAAACCCCAGGCTCTCTCAGCTTTCTCTGTGGGAAGGCATGGCAGAACCCAACAGCCAATGTCAGCCCTTTTCAAAGAGAGGCAGGGGCTGGCTGCTGGAAACAAAAGCACACAGAAAGCGTATTGATGCTGGGAAGTAGGCTGGGGAGTGGGGAATTGTTACACCATCACAGTAAAAAGGGACCTGAGGGTATCGGGATGAAATGCTTCCATTAGTCAGTGTGCCAGTACTCACAAGCACAAAGGTGTATTAGTCATTACAGCTATACACATTAACAAGCAAAAGTTATTTTGCAATGAGTTATAAAAGATGTTATCTAGTATTACCAACATTTTTACATTATTTAAAAATTAATGTAAGTCCTCCGTTCCACAGAACATGTCTGGCACACTCACAGCAGGAATGGTCAGTAGTTGACCCAAGCTGAAAAGTTTAGATGACCTTAGAACCTTTATCTTCAGAATCCAGGGCTCCTTAAAAGTTAACATTAGCTTAGTCCCCTCTAATTTTATTGGTCTGCCCCCATCTCCTCGGCCTCAGGAGTAAAGTTCTTCCCTGGGCTGCAACCATGGGATCCCTGAATGCACTGTAGACAAACCAGCTGCCAACCAAGCAATTATATTTATTGGGAGCCCCTTTGCACCAATGCCTAGCAGAGCCCTGACAAAAATATGTTGAAGGATATCATCTCTCCTCTGTTTTAAACACAGCCATACTCTCCTTACAGCTCAAAATCAGTCTCTTACTTCCATTTACAGATCGTTCTAGACTCATTGATTATTAGCGCTAGCACTACCATTTTTATACCTTAGGCTCAAGGCAAGAGAGGTACAAACACTGCGAGGCATTCATTTTCTCATTCATGTCAGTGCCAGCACTTCTCTTGCACAAACCCGAGAGTGAGTGTCTCCCTAAACTGTGCATCCAGCTGCCTCACATCCCTCACCCTAAACAGAGTCTAGCCCTATGTAGACTCATTCAAGAAGTAGTGCGAAAAAGGAGGACTTTCTCCACACTGGCCAGAAACAGTTATCTTTCTCCTCACTCCTTTTCACATCCAGTGAAGTATTTTGTATCATCAAATCATTCAAATCCAAAGTGTATAAACTCCAAAGACAGAACAACGTAAAATACAACCATGGCACCATGGGCACTGCAGAAATACAGCAGAGCTCACATGCGATCATGGTACATACACATATGTAATGGACAAGACTCAGTTCCTTGTCTTCCTGTGATGTCACACAGTAGATGAGGATATTATAAAGAGTCTTTAGAAAATTACTCAGGTGTGTTTGTACCATCCCTTCCTTCATTGATGTAATAAAAGTGTCTCAAACATCAACTATATGCCAACCATGATGTCTGGTGCTGGGAACACAAAGATGATGTAGATGCAGTATGGGTCTCTTTTCAAGAAAGTAATTTAATCTATCCTCCTGTCACTGTGAAGCTGACAGACCACTGTGACAGAAAGTTCATAAAAAAGTAGAAAAGGGGGCTTCCCTGGTGGCGCAGTGGTTGAGAGTCCGCCTGTCGATGCAGAGGACACGGGTTCGTGCCCCGATCCCGGAAGATCCCACATGCCGCGGGGCGGCTGGGCCCGCGAGCCATGGCCGCGGAGCCTGTGTGTCCGGAGCCTGTGCTCCGCAACGGGAGAGGCCACAGCAGTGAGAGGCCCGCGTACAGCAAAAAAAAAAAAAAAAAAAGTAGAAAAGGCTATTTCAGTAACATATCCCATATTCTAACTGTCCTTTCAGCATCACAGCTCTTACGGACTAAAGAGCAATTTTCAAGTGGCATATTGAAAATGAGACATGGCATGTGTAGTCTGAATGCAAAAGTGCTGATAACCACTTGCCACATTTTAATAA
Organism: Mesoplodon densirostris; assembly: GCF_025265405.1. Taxonomy (NCBI): domain Eukaryota; kingdom Metazoa; phylum Chordata; class Mammalia; order Artiodactyla; family Ziphiidae; genus Mesoplodon; species Mesoplodon densirostris. The sequence continues at coordinate 98,445,235 of NC_082663.1, read as the reverse complement.
TAACTAGTAGTAGAAGCAATTAAATCAGTTCCAGGGAGAACTGGAAGATGGCATAATAAACTTGTCTTGAAATGAAAGAAGTGAAAAGAATCCACTTTACTTGCACACAGGCATTCACTGGCCTGGGTCTGAGCACTGAACTTCATTTTAAGATGAATAATTTAAGTTTCAAATGTCAAAGCAAAATAAAGCTCAAAATGTCAAAATGGTCAAGCCTAGTGGTTAGGATCAGAAGCTCTGGAACCAGACTGCCTGGGGCTGTTGTTCAGCCTGGCCACTCTACTGCACCTTGAATGACTTACTTAACATTCTGTTGCTCAGTTTCCTCACCTGTAAAATAGCTAACATAATAATTTCTACTTCATAGGGTTTTTATGAGTACAAATGAGTTAATAATTGAAAAGTTCTTAAATCAGGGCCTGGAACATTGAAGCACTCAATAAAATGTCTTGACATAATTATTACTGCCTGGAAAATATGAATAATAATATATTCATTTTTCTTATAGAGTCATATTTATGCAAGTAGATAAAATAAGTTAAAATGAACTAAAAGTAGTAAATTTTAAAAATATATTATTGTGGTAAAATGTATATGACATTAAAAGTTGTGGGGTTTTTTTTAACCATTTAGTGTACAATTGAGTGGCATTAATTACATTCACAATGTTGTCAACCATCACCGTTATTTCCAAACTGTTTTCATCAACCCAAATAGAAACTCTGTAACCATTAAGCAATAATTCCCTATTCCCACTTCCAGTCCCTGTTAACCTTAAATGTACTTTCTGTTTCCATCAATTTGCCTATCCTAGGTATTTCATATAGGTGGGCTCATAGGAAATTTGTCTTTTTTAAACATTTATTTATCTTATTTTATTTTTATTGGAGTAAAATTGCTTTACAATATGTGAATCAGCTATATGTATACCTATATCCCCTGCCTCTTGGACTTCTCTCCTCCCCTTCTCCCCTGCCCCCATCTGGGTCATCACAGAGCACCAAGCTGAGCTCCCTGTGCTATACAGCAGGTTCCCACTAGTAATCTATTTTACACATGGTAGTGTATTTATGTCAAACCTAATCTCCCAATTCGTCCCACCCTCCCCTTCCCTCACTATGTCCACATGTCCGTTCTCTACATGTACATCTCTATTCCTGCCCTACCAATAGGTAGATGGACCTAGAGTCTGTCATACAGAGTGAAATAAGCCAGAAAGAGAAAAACAAATATCGTATATTAATGAAATTTGTCTTTTTTTGTCTTATTTCACTTAGCATAATTTCGTTAAGATTTATCCATATTGTAATATGTTTCAGAACTTCCTTTCTTTTCATGGTTGAATATTATTCATTGTATGGATATATTGCATTTTGTTCATCTGCTGATGGACACTTGGTTATTTCTACCTTTTGACTATTGTGAATAATGATACAGTAAACACTGGTGTACAAGTATCTATTTGAGACTCTTTTCAGTTCTAGTAAGTATATATCTATTAGTAGAATTTCTGGGTTATATGATAATTCGATTTAATTTTTTGAGGAACTGCCATGTTGTTTTCCCCAGTGGGTCTACCATTTTCCTTCCCACCAACAAATGTATAAGGGTTCCAGTTTCTCCACTACCTCACCAGAATTTGTTGTTTTCTGATGATGATTTGCATGCTGGAAGGTTTGAAGTTGTATCTCATGATAGTTTGGATTTATATTTACATAGTGACATACGATGTTGAGCAATTCATGTGCTTATTGGTCATTTGAATAGCTCTTTTTTTTGGAGGACTGTCTATTCAAGTCCTCTGTCCATTTGTTAATTGGGTTGTTTGTCCTTTTGTTGTTGAATTGTATGAGTTCTTTGTATAATCTGGATATTAAACCCTTATTAGACATATGATTTGAATATATGCAAAGATTTGCAAAATTATTCTCCCACTCTGTAGGTTGCCCTTTTTTGATGATGTTCTTTGATGCACCAAAGCTTTTAATTTTGATAAAGTTCAATTTATCTATTTTTCTTTTGTTGCCAAGGTCAAAAATTTACCTCTGTTGTCTTCTAAGAGCTTTATGATTTTAGTTTGAATTAAATATAATAAATTATTTTTAAAACAGCACATATCATATACTATTTGTAGCATGTTTTTCACCCAGAACTACCCATAGGACATTAACACACTCAGCTCTCATGATCTGTGGCAGAGATATTGCATATATGATCAGAGCATTCTCCTGGCATTGTACATAATTGTAGCTTCCATCCTCACCTTTAGTCACATCTTTGCACCTGTCTGAGATACTCATACAAATGTAGTTGGACAGCATTTTATGACATAATCCTAGAAAAAAGGGTTAGTGCTCCTGATCTCAAGTACTAGTGATAAGAAGACTTTGACCCTGAAGATGCATAAGACAAAAATTCAGCTAAAACTTTGATTCATTTAAGGAAGAAAAAAGTTCTAATTAAATCCATGGTAGTTTTTAATAGGTATTTCCTCAACATAGGAATTTCAAAAGTTATGCAAGACCTCAATAACTTAGAATTTCCCTTTGCTGAATAATCCTTCAGTTATTCCTTCAGTTACCAAAGAATTCATCATAGAGGTCCATTTAGATAAAAACTCCTTTAATGTATTTTTAACTGTCTTGATGTTAAAAATAATAATTAGTAATGTTATTAGAAACTAAAATATTTAACAAGATCAAGCACATTTGCATTAAAAAATTTTTAAGTTATCCAATTTAAAGGTGTAACAACTATATTTTAAACACTATCAGTCAAATTACTGAAATAAATAATGTGCTTAAAATGAGACAGTGGAGTTTCTCTGGTAATACATCCTTAGTGACTGTGTTGAAGGACTTAAAATTACCCAGGGACTTTTAATTTGGAACAGTACTTGGCTCATTATTTTGCACTGTACAAGTTTTTGGAGGATAAGACCATCAAGACTATGTATTTTTACACCCAAATCCCACCATATAATTCCTTTAACACAATAGGCATTCAAGAAGCACTTGTTGAACAAAACATATAGTTATATACATACCTAGAGTTGATAGTTAATAAATATTTGATCACCAAATTTAAAAAGCATATTAAAATAAAGAATATATAATATTGTAATAATATTAATTATTACAATCAAGGAACACAGTGTATCTTTCTATTTCTTTATATTATTTTCAAATTCCTTCATCACTGTTTTAGAATTTTCAGAGTATAGGCTTTCACCTCCTTGGTAATTTTATTCCTAGGTATTTTATTATTTTTGATGTAGTTTTAAATGGGACTTTTTTTTGCCTTTTTTTGATAGTTCTTTATTAGAGAAAAACAACACATTTCTGTAAACTAATCAGTGTATTAAGTTGTATCCTGCAACTTTACTGAATTCATTTATTACTTTTTCATGGAATTAGAACAAATAATTCTAAAATTTGTATGGAACTACAAAAGACTCCAAATTGCCAAAGAAATCTTGAGAAAAAAGAACAAAGCTGGAGGTATCACACTCATGACTTTATACTATACTACAAAGCTACCATCATCAAAACAGCATGGTACTGGCCCCAAAACAGACACTTAGATTAACAGAACAGAATAGAGAGCCCAGAAATAACCCCACACACCTCTAGTCAATTAGCCTATGACAAGGGAGACAAGAATATAGAATGGAGAAAAGACAGTCTCTTGAATAAGTGGTGCTGAGAAAACTGGGTAGCTACATGTCAAAGAATGAGATTAGAACATTTCTTTACACCTTATACAAAAATAAACTCAAAATGGATTAAAGACCTAAATATAAGACCTGAAATCATAAATCTCCTAGAAGAGAAGAAAACTGACTCACAGATATAGAGAACAAACTATTGGTAACCAGTGGGAAGAGGGGTAAAATAGGGTTATGGGATTAAGAGATACAAACTGCTATATATAAAATAGAAAAAGCAATAAGAACATATTGCACAGCACAGGGAGATATAGCCATTGTTTTGTAACAACCTTAAATGGATAAAATCTATAAAATTACTGAATCACTATATTGTATACCTGGAACTAATATAATATTGTAATCAACCATATTTCAATGTAAAAGAAAAGAATACATTGTAGAAAACAGAAGTACTAAGCAAGTCAATTACTCAGGGCAAGAGGATTTAAAACCAACTAACTTTTGTGAATTAGATACACATTAATGTCCTATGCATTTAATACAAAGGCACTTTATACATATGATCTCCAGAAATGAAGATGATTTTTCAGAAGAATAATAAAGTAACATGGATACCACTTAGATAAAAATACATCTGAGGTATGTACTGACTTTATTGTACAGTGTATTACACATTTAGTGCATAGTGTGCTAAGATTCCTGTGAAGGAAAGATAGTGTGGTTGAGTAAGAAGAAACCTTGCAGAACTAATGTAATTACTTTCACTTCAGAGAACAAGCTTCAGAAGCAGAGTTATATGAAACTAGAACACATGAAGTTCGAAGTTAAAATACTGGAACTGCTGTTGAGTTTCAAAAGACACTGCCTCTTTCTTCCACAGGATTATTTTTGAAAGTGTATTTTATAATATTTTGAAGATTTACACCTATTTTGTTTCCTAATTCTCCACAATAGCCCTATCTTTTGCCAGGTAAGCTAAAGCAAATCTATGATTGGAGTTAGAATGAAAAAAAGTCTATTGATGAAATATTTTACTTTAACTAGTTATCTCAACAAAACAACAATGCATTTAATGTAGTAAGTGTTTTCACTTATACTATTTTTTAAATAAAAGGGTAGTTGTTTCTTTGAATTGACACATATTTCAGGATGTATATTCATGAACTTATATAGAAACCTCTGGGGCAAACAACTGGTTCACTGATTTAGCATTTGAGAGAAAGAAATAATCTCTTTGAGTTGATTCTATTTTTCCATGAGACAGAGTATCTTAGACTTCATCTTCAATCTATCAACCTTACCCCATCTTTAAGGACTGTGTCTTTTAAAATGACAAAACTGTGTCTTCAACACCTTTAACTAGCTTAACCATGTTTGAAGCAGGGTCTCAGGTTACTACTATGAAAATGGAGAGGAAGTTACAGACTGTGATGGGAATTTATATTAAATTAGACCCTTCCTGAGCTGGTAAAATACATGAGAAAATGAAAATAAGGAATAATAGTGTCAGTCATCCATCACTTTTGAGACATATTTTAAAATATCTGTAAAAGTCTATACAGTTCAGAAACTATTCTCATGCCTCTGTATATCTCATAATGGAAATAAATATTTGCAATGATACCTCACTATGTACAGTAAGGGACAATTAGATTTTTTAAATATTCTGTCTTTATGTCACTTTTGCCTTGCCCTGGTGAGTGATGGGGATTACAATGTATATATAGTGCATACTTGAATAATGAAATTTTCCACCGGTTCTCTTTAAAGTCTTAGCGTGAACTGCAACTACAAAATAATTGTGTGCATGGCAGATGATCTTTAAAATCATTTTCCAAGGCTGGTTAGCTTTCAGCAGAACCTTTTCACTTCTGATTAATACTCTTTCCTGTTTTCTGGTTCAGAACACTGCTTCCTAGAGCTACAAATTCAGTTTATGGGGTGCCTTTGACCTGCACTCCACTGGATAAAAATAAGTGTCAATCCAGTGAAACCCAAAGATCTGTTTCTTTAGCATCTTTAGGTTTTCATGGACAATGCAGGGCTCTGTAAATTTTCATTTTCTATGTGTGCACAAAGGGCCGAGAAAGAGAGTTAAAATAACATTTTTTAAATCTATTGTGTTTCCTCTAATCTAGTCTGTCAGATGTTTTTGGATGAAGCACCTATAACGACTAGAGCTCAAGAGTTCACTCCAAGTTCTTCATAAAACAGAACAAAAGTTAAGTTCTTCATAAAACAGAACAAAAGGCAAGTTCATTCTGAAGGCCTTTGGATTTATATTCATTTGTATAACCCTTCAGTTATTACTTAGATTACAGTAACACCAAAAAAATCACTCTACTTTCTCTCCTTTACTCCTCTCATTCACCTCTGCTTAACCATATTCTGTACTAGTATTAAAAAACACAATTAGAACCAAAAGGTTCCAGTTCATTAGAAGCAGTCATCAATATTGACAAACACTTTGTCCTCATATTCAAAGAGCACCCACAAGACTTGAAGTTAGAAAGAAGGAGACAAGTTTTTCATTTCTTCAAACACACTACTTACATTCAGTTCCCCCTTCTTTCCCTATACATATGCTACCATCCCCCACTCTGCCACCCATGCATGACAATGCACAATGCACACAATTCTTTATGACACCTGAGGTAAGAGACAAAAGTGGGAGAGCTAGGAGTGGACAAGCTGTGGGAAACACTGTACAATAGTTTTCAAAACTTAAAATGTATGATAGGATATAAATTGTCTAGAAATACAAAATAATATCAGTTCATCCCTGTCCCTGATACCGTATGAATAGAACATTGTTTTTCAATAAACTGAAGAGTTTCAACACTCTTGTGAGAAGTAGAAAAGCTACAAGGAATAATGGCAACAGTAAAACTTACTGATTAAGAACATGGACTTTGGGCTTCCCTGGTGGCACAGTGGTTGAGACTCCGCCTGCCGATGCAGGGGACACGGGTTCGTGCCCCAGTCCGGGAAGATCCCACATGCCGCGGAGCGGCTGGGCCCATGAGCCATGGCCGCTGAGCCTGCGCGTCCGGAGCCTGTGCTCCGCAACGGGAGAGGCCACAACAGTGAGAGGCCCACGTACCAGAAAAAAAAAAAAAAAAAAGAACATGGACTTTAGCCCTGTGTTTGAATACGAACTCATCATGTTGCTGGCTGTTTCCATGGACAAGTCACTTAAAATCTCTAAGTTATGATTACCATCTTTACCTCAAAGATGAAGAAGCAGAAGTGTAGAAATTATAAGTCCAGTCTTGCATGAGACATAAACAAGACTTGAACCTAGGTACATCTTAGTACAATATTCCTGCTCTTTTTCATTATTATGACTTGACCACCTCTCCACGATTATACAGCATATTCTTCATGCATGTAAAGCCCTCCATCTAGGGTCACAAGCATGTCAAGTGGTGAGTAAATATTGTCCATTAAAACTATGTTCAATGATCTTGGCTGCACAAGGCATTTTGGTTTGAGGTGTGGAACAGCAGGAGATGCGAAGAAAATGTTGGCATTGGTTAATGTGGACAGACCTCCTTGTACAAAATTTGAGAGATTAATTAGCCTGATGTAATAATTTTTGAAAAGTCTTAGTCAACCTGCCATAAATATGTCCAAGACTGTGCCTTCTCTGTATGTTTATATAATTTTACCTGAAAGATGAGCAATTATTATTCATGTACATAGACTGTATTTAGGTGCAAATGAGGTTTCCATGATTTTACAAGTGTCCAAGATAATCATTGTTTTGGTGAACACAGGGCTGAGAGGCAGAGTCTTGGCAGCTGCATCTGAAGGGAAGGAGGCAATTTCAATCTCCCACAGCAGACTTGTCCCAGCAGGGGCTGGGTCCAGGACGATAAAAGAGAAAGGCACAAAGCACTCCGTGGGTCACAATTCAAATCACATTATGTTAAATTAGAGGCTTCATGTAAATAAGCATCCTTTCTCTTGAGAAGGACATGATCTTTATATGACGTTGTCTATTTCTTTATCACTCTTTGTTTCAAAGCCTTTTGTCAATGACATCCCTAACTTCACCTAGGGTGTATCTGCTAGGACCTGTGACAACTTACACTTTCCACAGTTTATTTTATTATTTTGTAGCTCTTTAGAAGGCATCAATCACTTTAATGCTGTTGCAAGGATAACAAATCATGATGAGTATATCACAATATTTTTAAAACCACAATTTATATCCCATTTTACAATGAATAATGTGGGAGACAGCCTAGTTAAACAGAGAAGGATAAAATAATTCAAGGGGCCAATTAGTAATTGTGTGCAACTGAATCACTTAAATATTATTTATGTTGCCTTGGTTTTTCCAAGTAGAAAAATGGCCCGATTCTTTCTTAATACTTAATTTTAATAGTTGAGGCCCATTATCTCAACTATTAAAATTATAAGAGAACACATACACAATTTCCATGAAGTAAAGAAGAATGGCAGCCCATAATTTTTGTCCATTTATTTTGACTATGTCCTCAAATAAATGCTTATTCACTGACTATTTGACTATTATAAAGTTGCAATCCTTAATCATCTTGACACAAAGAGCACAGATGAAGTGATGACCTTTAAGTAATTATAGATTAAGATGACTGACTTCAGATATATAAGTTTAAAGTTAGGGGTATTTTTAGATAATTGAATAAGTCAACTGGAGCTGGATAAAATAATGTAGTATATTGCACCACTATTATTTATGATAGCTTTGTGATGAGACTCCCTTTTTTTCTGGTAACCTATATAGAATGTAGACAAATGTTGACATTGGGAATCTACTTGTATTTTATTTTGACAGCATTTGTCACCTCTAGTTTAATAGATGTAAGAAATCTCCTGAGACTTATTGATTCTGAAGGCACTAGTAGGAAAACGTTCATTTGCAAGAGAAATACCTGACACAGTGAATAAGGTAGCATTTATACAAAATTCAAAAAACCTAAATTGTGTTGACGATAGTCTTTTATAAATATTTATGATACTAATTACAGAAATTTGTCTTAGTTTGCTAGTGAATGGGCTAACCAAATCTCATTAGGAAAACACAAATTCAGTAGGCAGAATCTTATTACATCTATAAACTAAGATGGCATAATATTCAAATGTCTTACCTTAACCTTATATACATTATCTGAGAATATTAACTGAAAAGGAAAAAAATAATTGTGATGTATAAAAGCAGATACAAACAATCAATCAGAATACTTCAGAATTCCAAGCCAGTCATAGCTCAAGTATAGCTCAGTCAAGGATCATTCAAATATTATGTTCTCTACCTGCCTCTTATTTATATTAAATAATCCTAGAATTGGTGTCAGTATACTTCTTTCTTCAACTGAGCAATTAATTTTGAGTCATGTCTGTATTTAAAGAAATTAGTGAATTATTTTTATCAGAAATACATCCTTTGTGCTTTGAACAACATCATCAAAAAAGTAAAAAGACTACACATGTAGATTTAGAAATGAAAAAGGAGAAGTAAAAACTGACCCTGCAGAAATACAAAGGATCATGAGAGACTACTACAAGCAACTATATGCCAATAAAATGGACAACCTGGAAGAAATGGACAAACTCTTAGAATAGCACAACCTTCCAAGACTGAACCAGGAAGAAACAGAAAATATGAACAGACCAAACACAAGCACTGAAATTGAAACTGTGATGAAAAAATCTTCCAACAAACAAAAGCCCAGGACCAGATGGCTTCACAGGCGAATTCCATCAAACATTTAGAGAAGAGTTAAAACCTACACTTCTCAAACTCTTCCAAAATATAGCAGAAGGAGGAACACTCCCAAACTCATTCTATGAGGCCACCATCACCCTGATACCAAAACCAGACAAAGATGTCACAAAGAAAGAAAACTACAGGCCAATATCAGTGATAAACATAGATGCAAAAATCCTCAACAAAATACTCACAAACAGAATCCAACAGCACATTAAAAGGATCATATACCATAATCATGTGGAGTTTGTCCCAGGAATGCAAGGATTCTTCAATATATGCAAATCAATCAATGTGATACACCATATTAACAAACTGAAGAATAAAAACCATATGATCATCTCAATAGATGCAGAAAAAGCTTTCAACAAAATTCAACACCCATTTATGATAAAATAAACCCTCCATAAGTAGGCATAGAGGGAACTTACCACAACATAATAAAGGCCATATATGACAAACCCACAGCCAATATCATCCTCAATGGTGAAAAACTGAAACCATTTTCACTAGGATCAGGAACAAGACAAGGTTGCCCACTCTCAGCACTATTATTCAACACAGTTTTGGAAGTTTTAGCCACAGCAATCAGAGATGAAAAAGAAATTAAAGAAATCCAAACTGGAAAAGAAGAAGTAAAGCAGTCACTGTTTGCAGATGACATGATACTATACATAAAGAATCCTAAAGATGCTACCAGAAAACTACTAGAGCTAATCAATGAATTTCGTGGAGTAGCAGGATACAAAATTAATGCACAGAAATCTCTTGCATTCCTATACACTAATGATGAAAAATCTGAAAGTGAAATTAAGAAAACACTCCCATTTACCATTGCAACGAAAAGAATAAAATACCTAGGAATAAACCTACCTAAGCAGACAAAAGACGTGTACGCAGAAAACTATAGGAAACTGATGATAAGAAATTAAAGATGATACAAACAGACGGAGATGTATACCCTGTTCTTGGATTGGAAGAATCAACATTGTGAAAATGACTCTACTACCCAAAGCAATATACAGGTTCAGTGCAATCCCTATCAAACTACCACTGGCATTTTTCACAGAACTAGAACAAAAAATTTCACAATTTGTATGGAAACACAAAAGACCCCGAATAGCCAAGGCAATCTTGAGAAAGAAAAATGGAGCTGGAGGAATCAGGCTCCCTGACTTCAGACTATACTACAAAGCTACAGTAATCAAGACAGTATGGTATTGGCACAAAAACAGAAATATAGATCAATGGAACAGGATAGAAAGCCCAGAGATAAACCCATGCACATATGGTCACCTTACCTTTGATAAAGGAGGCAAGAATATACAGTAGAGAAAAGACAGCCTCTTCAATAAGTGGTGCTGGGAAAACTGGACAGCTATATGTAAAAGAATGAAATTAGAACACTCCCTAACACCACACACCAAAATAAACTCAAAATGGATTAAAGACCTAAATGTAAGGCCAGAATCTATCAACTCTTAGAGGAAAACATAGGCAGAACACTTTATGACATAAATCACAGCAAGATACTTTTTGACCCACTTCCTAGAGACATGGAAATAAAAACAAAAACAAACAAATGGGACCTAATGAAACTTCAAAGCTTTTGCACAGCAAAGGAAACCATAAACAAGACAAAAAGACAACCCTCAGAATGGGAGAAAATATTTGCAAATAAAGCAACTGACAAAGGATTAATCTCCAAAATTTACAAGCAGCTCATGCAGCTCAATATCAAAAAAAGCAAACAACCCAATCCAAAAATGGGCAGAAGACTTAAATAGATATTTCTCCAAAGAAGATATACAGATTGCCAACAAATACATGAAAGAATGCTCAACATCATTAATCATTAGAGAAATGCAAATCAAAACTACAATGAGATATCATCTCACACCAGTCAGAATGGCCATCATCAAAAAAACTACAAAGAATAAATTCTGGAGAGGGTTTGGAGAAAAGGGAACAGTCTTGCACTGTTGGTGGGAATGTAAATTGATACAGCCACTATGGAGAACAGTACGGAGTTTCCTTAAAAAACTAAAAATAGAACTACTGTATGACACAGCAATCCCACTACTGGGCATATACCCTAAGGAAACCATAATTCAAAAAGAGTCATGTACCACAATGTTCATTGCAGCTCTATTTACAACAGTCAGGATCTGGAAGCAACCTAAGTATCCACTGACAGGTGAATGGATAAAGAAGATGTGGCACACATACACAATGGAATATTACTCAGCCATAAAAAGAAACAACACTGAGTTATTTGTGGTGAGGTTGATGGACCTAGAGTCTGTCATACAGAGTGAAGTAAGTCAGAAAGAGAAAAACAAATACCATATGCTAACACATATATATGGAATCTAAAAAAAAAAAATGTTCATGAAGAACCTAGGGACTAGATAGGAATAAAGAAGCAGATCTACTAGAGAATGGACTTGAGGACATGTGGAGGGGGAAGGGTAAGCTGGGACAAAGTGAGAGAGTGGCATTGACATATATGCACTACCAAGTGTAGGGTGGATAGCTAGTGGGAAGCAGCTGCATGGCATAGGGAGATCACCTCCGTGCTTTGTGACCACATGGAGGGGTGAGATAGGGAGGGTGGGAGGGAGGGAGATGCAAGAGGGAAGAGATATGGGGATATGTGTACATGTATAGCTGATTCACTTTGTTATAAAGCAGAAACTAACACACCATTGTAAAGCAATTATAGTCCAATAAAGATGTTTAAAAAAATTTTTTTTTAAAAAGACTACCCACAAAATGAGAGAAAACATTTGCACATCATATGCCTGATAAGCAACTTATATTCAGAACACAAAAAGAACAATTACAACTCAATAATAAAAAAGGCAATTCACACATTTTAAAAATGGGAAAGTGTGTGAATACATATTTCTTCAAAGAAACAGTTTTGCAGTTTCTCAAAATGTTAACCACAGAATTAGAAGATGACCAATAATTCTATTCCTAGATATCCACAGTAAATAAAATGAAAAGATACATCCACACAAAAACATATACATGAATATTCATAGCACCATTATTCATAGTGGCCTTGAAGTGGAAACACACTACATGGCTATCAATTGATGAATGGATAAACAATACATGGTATATCCATATAATGGAAAAAGCAATGAAGTACTGAGATACACTAGAACATGGATAAACCTCAAAAGCACTACACTAAATGTAAGAGGCCACTCAAAAATGGCAATGTACTGTTTAACTCCATTAACATAAAATATCCAGAATGGGCAAATCTATAGAGACAGAAATTATATTAGTAGTTGCTTAGTGTTAGAGAGGTGAATGAGGAATCCCTGATATTTGGTGCACTGTTTCTTTCTGGGGTGATGAATATGTTATAAAATTAGATTATGGTGATAGTTACATTACTCTAAATATACTGATAATCAGTGAATTATATACTTTAAGCAGGTGAATTTTATGGTATGTAAATTTTATCTCATAAAACTATTAAAAAATTGTGTCCTTTTCTTTCTGCTTTTGTATAACCTGTATCCTAGATTTCTTAACTACTTTTATTTTTTTGTTTATTGCTTAGTCTAACTTTTTCAAATATAGTTTTAATTTTCATATGGAAATAAGTCATCTAAAACCCACTGTTGGATGAAAATTCATGTGTATTAGTAAAACTTAATAGAATCATATCTATAGAAAACACTCAAATACTTTATAAGGAATATCAGTTTGGGAACTCCATGTCATGCTAGGAAATAATAAATTTTCAGATTCATACTAAATTTGTGGCCAACCTTTTGCATCTGTCATGTCTAAAGTTTTTAAATGTGTGTGATTTAGGAAAGAATGTTAAACTAAGATTATAGGCTTCAGATATTTAGAAAAGGTGGCTATTATAAGGTTGAAAATCTGCTAAGTTTTATAGTTAGGTATGCTACTAAAGGTAAGGAGAGGACCTCAGGGTATCTGAAAAACTTTTCAGTAAAACCTATCTGTTGAAGTCACATAAAGGAAGAGAGAAGAAATGGAAAGTAATAAATGGGAACAAATCATAGGTAGTAACACATTTCTAATATTTTTCTTGGGAGAGAAAAAATAGAGTTAAAAAAAAAAGAAATGGAACTAAAGAAACAGCATTAGATGATTGATTTTCCTAACTGCTATACGGATTTTTCCATGATAAATAAGACTACTGGAAAAAACATTACCATTAGTCACAAGATGCATAGTCTAGTCTTAGGTATGTAGTAAGGCAGAGAGGTTAAAAATGTGGTACCTGAAATCAGGCCACCTGTGCTGAATTCTATCCCTCTTGCTAACTTGAGGAAGTTACTTAGTTTCTCTTTTCCTTGATTTCCACATGTAAATATCATAGACTGGTGTCTTTAAATCTCAGATATGATATGATATAATATGATATGATATGATACATGACATGATATGGCCATTAGATATGACTCTATTACCAGCTGGCAGTTTAACAATAGAAAAATCACTTAAGGTCACTGATGTATGAGGAAGTAAGCTCAGTGATGTCTAAGATTCCCTCCAACTCAAATTTTATGCCATCTTTTTTTTAAATTTAGAGTCTAGTTTTAACAGTTTGATCTACAGGCTAGCCTGTAGTGATCAAGATCATACCTCTGAATTCTGTTCTCACCACTGCAGTAGCCAGAGCAACCTCAGATAGACTTTGAATGAAGAAAATGCCCAGTGGAAAAATCCAGACAAACATAAATCTATCTGTGAGGGCTTTTTTGATGTGTCACACGGATTACTACAACAATGGAAAGGAGTATAGCAGCTATTTTGTAGCATACACATATTTTCTTCTGGTTTTTCTTTTTTTTTTAATTTATTTATTGAATTTATTTATTATTTTTGGCTGCGTTGGAGTCTTCATTGCTGCATGCAGGCTTTCTCTAGTTGTGGCGAGCAGGGGCCACTCTTTGTTGTGGTGTGCAGGCTTCTCATTGCGGTGGCTTCTCTGGTTGCAGAGCACAGGCTCTAGGCACACGGGCTTCAGTAGTTGTGGCTCGCAGGCTTAGTTGCTCCATGGCATGTGGGATCTTCCCGGACCAGGGCTCAAACCCATGTCCCCTGCATTGGCAGGTGGATTCTTAACCACTGCGCCACCAGGGAAGCCGTCTTCTGATTTTTCAATCAAATGCCAATATGGGTACTGCTCTGAGGGGCTTATAAGGAAGGGATTAAAGTTCTAATCAGTTGGCTTTAAGTAAGAGAGACTATACTGGTGGGCCTGACTTAATCAGTGGAAGCCCTTTAAAAGAAGACTTAGGCACCCCCCTGAACCATACCCCAACAATTGTTGGTTTACAAGTTATTTTTCCTTTACAAGATCTTCCTTTCCTGATTGCTGGTGATAACAGTTTCATCAAGTGCCCATGGGGGTTTCTGTCTGTCTGCTCATGATCTTGCCTTCCTGACCATCTGCCCTCTGGATTGCAGACTTCCTTCACTAGTCCCCCAACCATGTATTCCTTGTAATCTCTCTCTCCCTCTTTCTCCATCAACAGATACATAGAGATACATTGACTACTTTTTTGATTAGACAAGGCATTTCTAAGAGGTCCAGAAAATGCTTCTTTCTCTCTTCTCCACCCAGTTTCCTAACTCCTCTGTTCATGGCAAGCACTTCCTTTGTAACAATGCAAAGGCCCAGGCTTAGTTTGTTGTGTCAGCCCACCTTAAAAAATTCTAACTGAGTTGATAGGAGAAAATATACTAATAAAAAAGACCAAAGGGGCCTCCCTGGTGGCGCAGTGGTTGAGAGTCCGCCTGCCGATGCAGGGGATACGGGTTCGTGCCCCGGTCTGGGAGGATCCCATATGCCGCGGAGCGGCTGGGCCCGTGAGCCATGGCCGCTGGGCCTGCGCGTCCGGAGCCTGTGCTCCGCAACGGGGGAGGCCACAACAGTGAGAGGCCCGCATACCGAAAAAAAAAAAAAAAAAAAAAGACCAAAGAACAGACACTAAGTAAAAGCCAACAGATACAAACAAATTCAAACCTCCTTATAAATCTAAATTATCACCCCTAGCTACGTATCCTTGACCTTTACACATAATATCACTGTTCTTGAGGTCCTTTTTGATTCATATGAATTTTAGATTGTTTTTACTCTTTCTGTAAAAAAGGCCAATGGGATTCTAATGAGGATTGCCATGAATCTGTAGATTGGATAATAAGGATATTTAATAATATTGTCTTCCAATCCATAAACATGGGATGTCTTTCCAATTATTTTTGTCTTCTTAATTTTTTGATCAATGTTTTATAGTTTTATGTCTATAGGTATTTTATCTTCTTAGTTAAGTTATTCCTAAATATTTTATTCTTTTTTTATTGTATTGTAAATGGGAAAAGAAATAAAGTCATCTAAATCAGAGAGGAAGAAATAAAATTATCTGTTTGCAGATGACATGATATTACATGTACAAAACCCTAAAGATTCCACATACCAAAAAAAAAAAATCTGGTAGAACAAATAAAGAAACTCAGCAAAATTGCAGGATACAAAATCAACATGCAAATATCAGTTGCACTTCTATACACTAGCAAGAAACTATCTAAAAAGAAATGAAGAAAACAACCTCTTGTACCTTTAATTATTTATATTAATCATCTTTGGGGTATATAGGAGAGTTTCCAGTGAAGAATGTTCTGGAAAATATGTGATTCTAAAACTCTACTATAGAAAAATGCAGTTTTGTTTACAAGAAATTCCAAAAAAAACGTACTGAATCTTCACCTATAAAAGCATTATGAAGTCCACAATTTAAGGGAGTCAGGGCAGTGTTCAGAGGAGAGCTACAAAGATGGTTAACAGTTGGAATATAGGAGCCATTTCAGAAGCTAAAGAAACTGAGACTGTTAAGTCTGGAGATTGTTAAGCAGAGGATGGTGATTTTCTGTTTTCCATCTTTTCTGAAAACAAGGCCAAAGAAAATAGACTTACACTGAATGAGCCATATTAAAAATAAATAAAACTGTCTTGGTAGTGAGCATCGTTAATCACTGAAATGATTCAGGCTATAGACTCTCCTTCTCTGCAGGCTTATAAAAAACTAAATGGTTTTGGTTCAACCTGGAGAAAAGGTAATGAAATTTGATCTCTGATGGCTCCTGTCAAGGTTCATGAATAGAAAACAACAGCTTAAATGAACTTTTGAAGAGATCATGTATCTCTTCAAAATAACTTGCAAACTGAGTCTGAGTGATAACAAGTGACTGGCAGGTATCTCAAAGTTACAAAGGATATTTTTTGTCCAACATACTTTAATGAATAAAGTTGAAATTTATGAACTCATGATTTGCTACATGTGTAGTTTTCGAAAGCTCTAAAAATGTACTCTAAATTAAATGATATATTTAAGGAAGTGTGCAAATGTCACATTACATATTATGGAAAGCATTCACATTTCTGTATAATATATAAAGTACTTTCAAAGTTTAAGTATGGCAGACTGTTGCAAACTGAATGAATGATGTTAGAAAAGAAATACAATAGAAGGATTTTTAAAAAAGAGAAATGATCCGTGTCCTTGAGAATTCAAAATCCAAGAGTGAATTGGATTAGGAAATACTTAATTTTAGCCTAATGTACTAAAATGTAATGCTAGAAATACAAAGAGCTGTAGGTGCACAGAAAATGGAGTTGCAGACTCTACTTGGGATCACAATATTCGAAATGGGTTTAGAGAATGAGTAAGAGTTTTTCAAACACATAAGGCAGTGGGTAGGCTAGGCAGAGAAAACCACAGAAGCATGGAGGAGAAAGAGAGGATGGCATGCCAAAGAATGTGAAACGTTTAGGGTGCCTGGAAGGTAAAGTATTCAAACAGGAACAGCAGAATATCAGTTAGAACCAGACTGTAAAGAGGTCAGGTAAGGTGTTTGGACTTAAAATGTTCAATAAAAATTCATGTGCAAAATAGCTTGCTTGGCCTCAACCTCAATCTTCTAATTGGGAAGATGATTCTGCTGCAGCTTTTCAAGGATCAGGGTTTGACAATCTAGAGCACAAGGCAATGGGGAACCAATGAGATTCACTGTGTGTTTTTGTGTTCCTGAGAACCTAACAAACCCTTCCAGAATTTTTATAAGAAAAGCCAATTACATCACTTTTCTTGATCCGTAAATGGTTTCACAAAGTGTTCAACAGGACAATAATGTCAACTGTCCCGCTAGACTGGAGAAGAAAGCAGACAGATCTACAAAAATCTCCTAGCTCTAAATTCACTGCACAGTGCATTGGGAAATAGCTGGATTTTTTCAGTCCCAAAGAAACAGAAGATGTACTTGGGCAGATAAAGTAAGTTTGATTAATTTACATACACAGCTGCCTTCCAGGCTAACTGTCATCCACTTGACAGGATGAAGCAGCCTGACATTCCACACATGAATATTTCATAGCAAAACCGTGACTCTTACCAATAAGCGGGATAGGGAGTTGGCAAGGAGGGCAGTGAGAGATGTTTAAAGTCATGTTGCCACTGGATAAATACCCCCACGCCTAAAGCTAGTTTTGGGTGACAAAGCTTTTCAGAGGAAATATATGAGGCTTTCAACAAGTCAAAGATATTTTTTCTTGATTTTCAAAAAATCACTAAGTGCCTTGTTTTAACTTTTTAAAAATGATGTGAAAATTGTTAGAGATAATATCATAATATGAATGATCTTCTAGTGTTTATGTGATAAAAGAAACTAAACATTGCACATTTTAGGAGTTAATCCAATTTTATGGATTTGGGAAACAATGAACCTCAGGAGTGGAGATGACTAACTTGCTATACTTGTATGCAGAACATGAAGTAATAAAAGACTAAGAATAGATAATTATAGGAATATGTTTGAGGGTAGAAATATAAAACATTTGCCTCTAGGATAAAATTTAATCATATGTCTTATAAAGTAAATGTAATGACTTTTTTGGGGAGCCATACCTAATTGATATAAGTAGTGCAATTTAAAAAAAAACTTTGTAAACCTTTGCTGGGATTGAAAAAAACAAACCTGACTCTTATAAATCATTAAACTTAAAGAGGGAGCAGAGACAAGTTTAGGCAGGTCCTTTGTATTAGTCTAAAAGGAAACACACCTTGAAAGTCCAGGATGCCTGAACCGAATTTTAGAGTGGGTGCTTTCAACTTTTCCATCTTTGCATTGCAGTTTTATTGTTTCTTAAAGAATCAGGAATTCCTAGAATATCATAAATTCATACTTAAGTGTAAATACAAAGCCACTGATGAATTATCTGATTCTAAGTATTATATAATAGAAAATATTCTAGTATTTATTATGAGAAAAAATATGGAAACAATAGAAAAATATGATACTTCTTAAATGATATAAGTAAGAAAATATTTGATTATAAAGTTAATATTATAGATTTATATATGTACAAA
Source organism: Mesoplodon densirostris (assembly GCF_025265405.1). Lineage (NCBI taxonomy): Eukaryota > Metazoa > Chordata > Mammalia > Artiodactyla > Ziphiidae > Mesoplodon > Mesoplodon densirostris. The sequence goes on along the minus strand of NC_082663.1, from coordinate 98,426,382 downwards.
TAATAGTTTACATTTAATTTTTAGTGTAATCATTGGCACAATAAATGTGGGACATTCAATTAAAATACATGTACACACTATTTTCACTTATTTTCTAACTCTTTTCTGATTTCAAAGTATGGATGACTCACCTATTATTCTAGCCACAAAGTGTTCTGTCTTCAAATTATCATTCTTATTCAGTGAGGGTGTTTGTTCTGAATGCTCTGAGTAATTATGTTAATTCGTTAATTTTCTAAGTTAGGCGTACAACAAATACATATTTCTCAGGTGTGGAAAAAAACATTTTCCATAATATCATACAAAATAAAATTTATTTCCTTCTCTGATCATTCTTCAGTACATGACAATCTACTTCTTGTGAGTGCAATACCACTGAAAACGCTACGGCCTGTGTTTGCAAGACACAGGGCACAGCAGAAAATCAAATTTTGCCCATTTGAATTATAAAGACGCTTTATATTATTTCATTATCTGCATGTCAGTGTCCCATTGATCTAAATTTATTTTCAAAAACACTGATTTGGCTAAACAGATCAAGAATTTGGGTCATTAGTAAATTCTGTTAGAAGTCTTCTGTGAAGAACAGAAGATGCCACCCTTTGGTAAAATGTCTGTAATATTAAGAAAAAGAATATGCAACTGGAAAGACATTATTCATTGTTAGATTTAAGGATGAGAGTAAGTTCCAGATAAATAAATAAACTTAAATCTATGTCCTGTAGCATTCTAGTTAGGCTGTTTTCTACTAAAGGTTTTTCTAATGAATCATCAAGAAATACCTAGCTTGTATTTACTGAATTTAGGATTTCTGGACCTCAGATAACAGAGATCCCTTTGGCATTCAGGTCTATACAATCTGTAAATAGTAGGATAGACCAAGTTCCCAAAAAAAGCTCTTTCAATGAATTAAATTATCAGGAACATTTCAATGAAACTAGGAGAGAGATATACTATGCATGTAACAAATACATGTGTATTGACTGTGTAAGTAGGTTAGATCTGGCAGAAGGTGCACAAGAAGAAGAACAGAGGAGAAAGTGAAAAGAGGCCCTGCAGTGGCAGTTCTTTGAAGGCAACAGAAAATACTTCCTGAAGGTGAGGTACTTAGTCAGTAGTGCAAAATTTATATAGTTTGTATGTAGAAAATAAGAATATTTATTTGTAGTTATTTGTATACACACACAGAACTCTGGAAGCACTCACAAGAAGCTAAAAATAGTTGTTCCCTATCTGAGTGATAGAAATGAGAACTAAAGAAAGAGACAAAAAAGAGATGTGGGAAAGATATATATATGTATGTATAGATATAGATATAGATAGATATGCAGCTTTTATATTTTAAAATCTTGGAACTGTGTAAAGGAATTACCTATGAAAATTTTAAATTTAAATTAAGAAATAAATTATGGGGAAAAAAGCTAGCAGGTAAAATAATATACTGATGTCCTGATTCCTCACAAAACAACACTCAGATTTATAACAGTAGAAACTCATTAAGTCAATTATTCATTCAACAAATGTTTATTGAGTTACTCCCTCTATTCAAGATGACAGAGATACCATACTGAGCTAAACAGGAATAGGCAAAATGGCTATTCCCCTAAAACTTCTATTTCAGTAAGACAGGAAGACAACAGATAAATTAAAATTTTAAAAATAATAAAACCAGGGTGATATTAGATGTTATTAAGTGTTATTATGGAGATAAAATAGCATGAAATTCCATAGAGAGTGACTTGAGAGCTTTATTTTCTGGTAGAGTGGTTGGGAAAACCTCTTTGAAAACTGACATTGAGGTACTTACATTTGAACTACGACATGAATGTCCAAAAAAAAAAGCTGCACTGGGGTTCTGAGTGCCCTCACAGGGGTTGCTATGATTGCACATTCCCATGGTCTGTCACTTTTCTTGTTGGAGGGGGGAGTCTACCTACCCTGGGAAGTAGGACTCCTCCCCATCCCAGCTGCAGCCTTGTCCACCAAAGGCTCTCTCCCACTAATGTCTTGAAAGAAAGACAGAGACAGAGAGAGAGAGAAGAACAAACATCCAGGAGAAGATCAAGATAGCAGAACAGGAGGACATGGAACTCACCTCCCCCCAGGAATACATCAAAAATACATTTACATGTGGAACAATTCTCAATGAAAACTAGTGGAAATTGTCAGAAAGATCCCTGTACAACCAAGACTGTAAGAAAGATCCACACTGAATCATCCAGGTTTCCATTGTCCATCCCAGCATGCGATCTAGCCTAAGTTGAGCTAACACCCCAGCCCCACTTACTTCACATTGCAGCTCCACACTGGAGCAAGGGCCACTAAAAACAAAGAAAGAACTTGGCTGTGAGACACAGAGGTAGCTCAGACCCAATGCAGCATCTGAGCAAAGCAGGGGCAGCCATTACTGGTGCTTGCACAGGCAGTGCACCAGAAGCATCCCCAAACTCTGTCTGTATCTAGACCAACACAGCCCCATCCCTACACATGCCTACAGCCCACACAGACTCCACCTGCCCTGTGTGGCAGCCCCATACCAGGGTAGTGGTGGCAGAGGCCAAGCTAAGAGATCAATGTGAATGAAGGAGACTCAGACTCTAAGGGGTACGAGAACAGGGTGGGGTAGTTGTTACTGGTGCTTTGCATAGGCAGCACATCAGAAGCAGCCCTGACCTCTACCTGGAACCTCCACAACCTTTGCCTCAACACATGCCAAAAGCCACAGGGGCCCTTCTTGTTCCAGCACTGCTACCCTCTAGAGCAAAGGTGCTGGTGCTGGGAGGAAGGAGAGCACACACTTGAAGGGAAAAGAACCACCTTGGACTTGACCTCAGGGCTTCTGCTCCAGCAACTTGGGACCTGCCCTGACCCTGATAGGGTGGTGACAGCCACTGGGCAGAGCAGCCCAGGCTAAAACCTGGCATCAGCCCTAGCCCCTCCTTCTCCAGCTCCACATACCAGCAAGGTGATAGCTGCCTGAACGCTCTGAGGAAAGACATGACTTATGTTCAAGTCAAATCCAGCCCTCCGGCCAAAAGCAGTGGGCACATGCAGAATGTAGAGGGATAACCCCAAATGAGGAAACCTTTTCAAGACCACCATAAGTAACTGTTTCATCTAATTTCATAGAGACAGAGAAAGTTAAAAGAAAACAGAGGAATTGATCTCAATGGAAATAGCAAAGCTCCTGAAAAACTAAAAAATGAAACAGAAATAAACAACATATCAGATAAAGAATTCAAAGCATTAGTATTAAGAATGCTAACTGAACCAGGGAGAAAAAAGATAACACAGTGAGAATTTTGAAAAGGAACTAAGAAATACAAAAAAGAACCAGTCAGAACTGAAGAATACAAAAACTGAAATGAAAAACACACCAGAAGGAATTAATAGCACACAAAGTGATACAAAATACAAAAGAACATATAAGTGATTTGGAAGACAGAATAATGGAAATTACCCAATCAGAACAGAAAAAAGAAAAAAAAATACTGAGAGTAGTTTAAGAGATCTCTGGAATAACATCAAGTCTACCAACAGGTCATTATAGGGGTTCTAGAAGGAGAAGAGAGAGAGGAGGATCAAAAATATATCTGATGAAATTATGGATGAAAATTTCCCAAACCAGAAGAACAAAACAGATATTCAGATTCAGCAAGTATAGAAGGTACCAAACAAGATTAACCCAAATAGGCTTACACCAAGACACATCATAATTCAAATGACAAAAGTTAATGATAAAGAGAGAATTCTAAAGGCAGCAAGAGAAAACAAGTCATAAATAAGGGAATCCCCATAAGGGTATCAGCTGATTTCCCTGCAGAAACTTTGAAGGACAGAAGGGAGCATCATGATATATTCAAAGTGATGAAAGGGAAATCCCTGCAAACTAGGATACTCTATCAAGCAAGACTATTATTCAGAACTGAAAAAGAGATGAAGAACTTTTCAGACAAGCAAAAACTAAGAGTTCTTCAATACTAAATCTACCCTAAGAGAAATGTTAAAGGGTCTTCTCTAAGTGGAAAAGAAAAGGTTACAACAAGAAGTAAGAATCCATAGGAAAGGAAAAATCATCCTAGTAAAGGAAAACATATAGTAAAGGCTGAAGATCAAACACTTAAGTAAGCTAGAACAAATATTAAAAGACAAAAAATTATAAAGTTAACTATAACTACAATAAACAGTGATGGGATAAACAGGAAGATATAAATATGACATCAAAAAACAAAATGTGGGGATGGGGAGTAAAAAATTTAAATCTTTTACAATGTGTTTGAACTTAAATGACTACCAGTTTAAAACCAGTAGACATAGTTATGTTAACATATACAAAATTCATAGTAGCTCCAAATCAAAAATCTGCAATACACGTGATAGAAAGAAACCCAAGCATACCACTAAAATAAATCATCAAACCATAAGGGAAGAAACAAAAGAAGAAAAAATAAACAGAAAAGAACTACAGTAAAAACCAGAAAACAAGTAAGAAAATGGCAATAAGTACATACCTAACAATAATTACTTTAAATGTCAATGGACTAAATGCTCCAATCAATGACATAGGGTGGCTGACTGGATAAAACACAAGACAAATCTATATGCTGCTTACGAGAGACTTAACTCAAAGCTAAAAACATACAGACTGAAAGTGAGGGAATGGAAAAAGATATTTCATGCAAAAAGAAATGACATGAAAGTGGAGGTAGCAATAACAATATGAGTCAGAATAGATTTTAAAACAAAGTCCATAACAAAAGAAAACATAGGTCATTATATAACGATAAAGAAAATGGGCTTCCTTGGTGGCGCAGTGATTGAGAGTCGGCCTGCTGATGCACGGGACACGGGTTCGTGCCACGGTCCGGGAGGATCCCACATGCCGCGGAGCGGCTGGGCCTGTGAGCCATGGCTGCTAAGCCTGAGCGTCCAGAGCCTGTGCTCCGCAATGGGAGAGGCCACAGCAGTGAGGGGCCCATGTACCACAAAAAAAAAAAAAAAAGAAATTAATACTACACTTGTTAATGGGTATACACCAAATACAGAACACCTAAATACATAAAGCACTTGTTAATGTGTATACACCAAATACAGAACACCTAAATACATAAAGCAAATAGTAACAGGCATAAAAGGATGAATTGACAATAATACACTAATAGTAGGAGACTTTGGCACCCCACTTACATAATGAACAGATCATTCAGACAGGAAATCAGTAAGGAAACAGTGGTCTTAAATGAGACCTGTTGGAATTAATAAATATCTACAGGACTTTCCATCCAAAAACAGCAGAATACCCATTCTTTTCAAGGGCACATGGAACATTCTCTAAGACAGGTCACATGCTAGGCCACAAAAGAACCCTCAACAAATTTTAAGAGGAGAGAAATTGTATCAAGCATTTTACATGACCTCAATAGTATGAAACTAGAAATCAATTACAAAAAGAAAAAAAGGACAAGCACAAACAGTGGAGACTAAATAACATGCTACTAAAAACCAGTGGGTCAATGAAGAAATCAAAAAGGAAATAAGAAAGTACCTTGAGAAAAATGAAAATAGAAATAGAACTTTCCATTATCTATGGGATTCAACGAAGCTAGTACTAAGAGGGATGTTTATAGGAATACAGACCTACATTGAGAAACAAGAAAAATATCAAATAGACAACCTAACCTACCATCTAAAGGAATCAGAAAAAGAAGAACAACAAGCCCAAAGTCATCAGAAGGAAGAAAATAATAAAGATCAGAGAGGAAATAAATAACATAGAGACCAAAAAGCAGTAGTAAAGATCAGTGAGACCAAGAGCTATCTTTTTTAAAAGGTAAATGAAATTTACAAACCGTTAGCCAGGCTCATCAGGAAGAAATGAGAGAGGACCCAAACAAACAAAATAAAAGAGAATAAGTAACAAGTAATATACCACAGAGATATAAAAAATCATAAGAGAATACTACAGTTATATGCCAACAAATCAGACAACCTAGAAGAAATGGACAAAATTCTAGAAATATACAACCTGTCAAGACTGAATCAGGAAGAAATAGACAATCTTAACATATCAATCACTAGTAGTGAAATTGCATTATAATAAAAACTCTCAGCAAATAAAAGTCCAGGACTGGATGGCTTCACAGGGGAACACTACAAAACATATAAGAAAGACCTAATGCCTATCCTTCTCAAATGAATCTAAAAACTGGAAGAAGACAGAAAACACCCAAATTCATTCTATAGGGCCACCATTACCTTGATACTAAAGCCACACAAAGACACTATAAAAAGACATTACAGGCCAATATCTCTGATGACTATAGATGAAAAAATCTCAACAAAGTATTAGCAAACTGAATGCAACAATATATAAAAAGGATCATGCACCATAAAGGAGTGGAATTTATGCCAGGGATACAAGGATGGTTCAATATCCATAAATCAATAAATGTGACAGACCACATTAACAAAAGGAATGATAAAAATCACAAGATCAGTTCAAGAGATGGAGACGAAGCATTTGACAAAATCCAACATTCTATTAGTGATAAAAACTCCCATCCAAGTTGGTATAGAGGGAACATATCTCAATATAATAAAGGCCATTTATGACAAACCCATAGCCAGCATAATATTCAATGGTGAAAAGCTGAAAGCCTTCCTGCTAAATTCAGGAACAAGACAAAGATACCCACTCTCACCACTTCTTTTTAACATAGTATTGGAAGTCCTAGCCACAGCAGTCAGACAAAAACTAAAAGACAACCAAATTGGAAGGGATGATGTAAAACTTTCACTATTTGAAGATGATATGTTACTGTATACAGAAAACCCTAAAGTCTCCACCAAAAAATGATTAGAACTAAGAAATTAATTTATAAAAGATGCAGGATACAAAATTAATATACAGAATCTATTCTGTTTCTACACACTAATAATGAACTAACAGAAAGAGAAAGCAAGAAAGCAATTATATTTAAAATCATATCAAAAATAATAAAATACCTAGGAATAAATTTAACCAAGAATGTGAAAGACCTATACTCAGAAAACTATAATAATACATTGATGAAGGAACTTGAACATGAGAGGAAAAAAATAGAAATGTATCCCATGTTCACAGACTGGAAGAATTAATATTGTTAAAATATTCATACTTCCCAAAGCAATCTACAGGTTCAGTGCAATCCCCATCAAAATACCCATGACAGTTTTCACAGAACTAGAACAAACAATCCTGAAATTTGTGTAGAACCACAAAACACTCCAAACTGCCAAAGCAATCTTGAGAAAAAAAGAACAAAGCTGGAGGTATCACACTGCCTGACTTCAGACTATACTACAAAGCCACTGTCATCAAAAAAGCTTGATACTGGCACAAGAACAGATAAATAGATTAACAGAACAGAGAGTCAATAAATAACCCCCACACACAACTATAATTAATTAGCTCATGGCAAAGAAGGCAAGAATATGTAATGGAGAAAAGACAGTCTCTTCAAAAACTGGTGCTCAGAAAATTCAGCAGCCTCATGTAAAAGATGAGATCATAACATTTCCTTATACTACATACAAAAATAAACTCAAAATAGATTAAAAAACTAAATGTAAGACCTGAACTAGAAGAGAACATAGGCACAACACTCTGACATAAATTGTGGCAATCTTTTTTGGATCTGTCTCCTATAGCAAAAGAAACAAAAGCAAAAAATAAACAAATGGGGTCTAATTAAACTTAAAACTTTTGCATATTAAAGGAAACCACTGACAAAATGAAAAGGCAACGTATGGAATGAGAAAGGATATTTTCAAATTATATGACCAATAAGGGGTTAATATCCTAAATTTATAAACAGTTCATATAATGCAGTATCAAAAAAATTATCTGATTAAAAAATGGGCAGAAGTTCTGAATATACATTTTGACAAAGAAAACATACAGATGGCCAACAGGCACATGAAAAGATGCTCACCATCACTAATCAGGGGAATGCAAGTTAAAACCACAATAAGGTACCACCTTCCACTGGTCAGAATGTTGGGAGGTGGTAGCTTATTGTGGTTTTAACTTGCATTTAAACTTGTATTTAATTTTTTATCATCAGAAAGTCTATAAATAACAAATGTTGGTGAGAATGTGGAGAAAAGAGAACCCTCATACATTGGTGGTGGGAATATAAATTGGCGCAGCCACTTTGGAAAACAGTATGGAGGTTCCTCAATAAACTGAAAATAGAATTACCATATGATGCAACAGTTTCACTCATGGGTATATATCCAAAGAAAATGAAAACACTAATTTGAAAAGATACATGCACCCCAATGTTCACAGTAGCACTATTTACAATAACCCAGATATGGGAGGAACCTGTGTTCCTCAAAAGATGAATGCATAAAGAATATGTGCCATATATATATATATATATATATATATATATATGTATATACACACACACACACACACACACACACACACAGGAATATTACTCAGCCATAAAAAATGAAATTCTGCCATTTGGAACAACATAGATGGACCTAGAGAGTATTATGCTTAGTGAAATGCCAGAGAGAAAAAGGCAAACACTCTATGTTATTGCATATAAGTGGAATCTAAAATTCTTTTCAAAATGAATGAATATAGCAAAACTGAAACAGCCTCACAGATAGAACAAACTAGCAGTTACCAGTAAAGAAAGGGAAAGGGTGAGGTTCAAGATAAGAGTATGGGATTATGAGATACAAACTACTATGTATAAAACAGATAAGGAACACAGATATATTGTAAAGTATGTGGAAGTATAGCCATTGTGTTGTAGTAAATTTAAATGGATTATAATCTGTAAAAATATTGAGTCACTATATTGCACATCTGAAACTAATATAATATTATAAGTCATCTATACCTCAAGAAAAAAGGAACATGAACAAACATTCCACTCAGAGACCATCAAGAGAAAAAAACATGCTTGGGGTAGGCACGAGCTTAGCTTGTTTCAGGACAGAAAAATGTGCAATGTGAATACAGAGAAGTAAACAAAGACTAGAGTGGTATGAATTAAAAGGTAAATGTGGACCTCTAATGCATAGCCGTCCAGAGCCTTGATGGTCAGGGCAAGAAGTCTGGATTGCATTCTATGTGAGATGAGAAGCCAATGGATGCTTTCTCATAGATGAATCATGTGATCTGACCTACGCAAAGAAAAGGCTTGAGTCTGCTATCTGGCTGCATATTTTAGGGGTCAAGAGTTGAACCAGGGGGGACGGGATTAAACTCGGGTGGACATGTATGTGAAACTTAGGGGAAAAACTGAAGTCGGGCAAAAAGATTTAGGAATCGCCTACACATAAATGCTAATTAAAGCCAAAGGAGTATGAGACAAATGAAATCACTTATGAATGAGAATAGATAAACACAGAATTCATACCATGGGCATGCCAACTTTTGGAACTGGGAAAGAGAAGAGATTCAAAAAAATTGATAGATCAATACATACAAGATAACGATAATTCTGTGTACATGACAGCAACTAATATAAAAGTAACATGTTTGGAAAATATTTGCATCAAACAAGATTTTCAAAGTGTTTATTAAAAATTACTTAATGGGGTCTTGCTCTTTATTTTAAATAAGGCAAATATTATGAACAAATAATTTATATAAACAAAAATTATATAATCATGGGAAATGTACACTTTTGTCAGTTATTAAAGAAGTAGAAAATAAACATTTCCTAGGACACCACTGTATTCTCCATCTATGGAGAAAACAATTTTTGCTTAAGTAAAAACATTCAAAGCTTGTTAGATTGTGGTGAAACTAATAACTGAACACAGATGTTTGCTTTGCAATGAACAATATGTGGCACAAGACAACATGATAATCCAATCTTACTCAGCAATTCTACCTTCGGGACTATGTATCCTAATACCATAATTCCACACAAGAAGACTACTTTATGCAGAGCCAGATTTTCATTGCAGTAACTTTTAACTTTAAGAAACTGGAGAAAATATAGAAAGCAGTTTAAAACAAGTATAGTATATGTAAGTTAGATGGATATTTAAAAACTAGTAAAAATTATCATTAAAAGTGATCTATGAAATCCCAGGGAAATATGTATAATATAGTAGGATTTTTTAAGAAAACAAAATAAATGGCATTTGTATTGTTTTTAGTCTGTCGCATTTCATAACCAACTGATGAATTTTTATCTTTTATTTCCCGACCCATTGCCCTTTCTTAGTATACACCTCTATCGTTTACTCAATTACCCACTTTGTTTTCATGAACTTTAGGGATGTGGCTGTGAGTTAGTGAGGACATCATTACTGATGGATATTCACTTGAATAAGTCTTATTCATAAGTGTGTATAGCGATCTCATGAAGATCTGATATATCAGAGACAGAGGGTTAGCTGGAGATAAGTTGTAGTGTGGAGTTGGAATTGACAACAGAGAAATGCTTATAGCAGAGTTAGGCAGAAGTCTGAAAAGGAGATAGGTTTAGGTTGAGGGCATGAATACTGAATTATGAAATATTCTGAGAAAGCAAGAAGAACATTTTAATGCATGTCCTAATACACAATATTGGCTGAGTATAGAGGCCTTAGAGAAGATGCATTAAGCTAAATAGTTTTGGGATGGTTTTGGTGGAAAGAACTGAATTTCTTTTTTCTACTTCAGTACTTTTTTCTACTTGAGTACTTGGGCCACTTTGAATACTGAAAGGAAGTCACTTAAAACTTTTTTCGTATCTTCCTTCTCCTTCCGGATTTATCTAACCTCACCTTAGGGTTTTTGTATCTCTTAATTTGTAAGCAAATTCATAATATAGTAGTAATAGTTGCATTATTTTTCCTGAGTGTAATGAAAATTAATATTCCTGGAAACCAAAGCTTGTGTTCAAGAAAGGGATAACTATTCTTGTGCTCTATTGGTGAAAATGTAAACTGGTTACAGCCAGTAATGGAAAACATCATCCCAGATATTAGAAATAGAACTACTATATGATCCTGCAATCACACTTCTCGGTATATATGCAATGGAAATGAAAACAGGATCTCAAAGAGGTATCTGTACTCCCATGTTCATTCCAGCATTATTCACAAGAGCCAAGATGTGTAAACTACATAAATGTCTGTCAATGGATAAACGACTAAAGAAGTTACAGTGTATACATATACAACGGGATATCATACAACCACGAGAAAGAAAAAAGTCCTCCCATTTGGGACAACATCTAAGTAAAGTAAATCAGAAAGAGAAAGACAAGTGCTGTATGATATCACTTATATGTGTGATCTAAAAAAGCCAAACTCATGGAAATGGAGCCCAGAATGTTGGTTCCCAGGGGCCTAGGGGTTGGGGGAAATGGGGAGGTACTGGTCAAAGAGTACAAACTATTGGCTATAAGATGAGTAAGCTTGGGAGATGTGATGTACAGCATGGTGATTATAGTTAATACTGTATTATATACTTGAAAGTTGCTAAGGGAGTAGATCTTAAATGTTCTCCCTACAAAAGGGAAATAGTCATTATGTGACCTGCTGGAAGTGTTACCTATGGTGGTAATCATTCTGCAATACATAAGTATATCAAATCAACACACTGTACATCTTAAACTTACACAATGTTATATGTCAATTATAGCTCAGTAAAGCTCAAAGAAAAACTTTTTAAAAAGGACCCCCTAACAGGAATTTTAAGATACCCTCATGAGCAAGTTAAGGGGATATGTCACTTCAGGGATTTTTTCAAATCATCTTCCAAATCCTAACCCAAAAGTTGGCCTAGTCTCAGAAATATTTTCTCAGAGCTGGGGCCATTCTCTTAGAGTGATTTAGGCACTTAAGGAAGTCCAATGACTTTTTCAGACAACAGATAAGTAGTTGATCATTCCTGTCCCCCATGTAGATTTCCTAAATTATTACCATGTCTCTCTACATGCATCTTTGCCCTCTGGGGCATTGGGTCACACTGGAACTTAATTTCTGTAAAGATTTGCTGAGTCCCAAGAAGAAATGAAAATGCATACTCTCTTTCATTACCTTGTTTGCAAAGTGAATAATTCTTAACAGAGGAAATCCAAAACAAACAAACAAAAAGCATAAAAATCAGGCTGCTTCGTAAGTCTAATGCTGAAGGGATACGCTCCTTATTCCCAAATGGTGTACAGAAGCTTATGATTCTACTGAAGAATTCATAGCTCTGTTCAGTTTTGTGGGGATGCAGAGCAAAAGAAGAAAACAGCATGTTAACCTCTGAGTATTTGCTAGAATTGTCCAACAATAACAAATAGGAAATTAAGTGCATACATCTGAAATCTTAGTTTGCTATCAGGCATTTGCTTTATGATTTACTACGTTAAACATAACAAAAATTTCACAATAATATTCTATTATAGAAACATTAATTTTGCATATCATTTTCTATATAGCAAGTATGCATCAGACCTGCAGCAATGATACTGCAGTGAATCTCAGGTCCTGGGTGTCTTTTTTCTTAGCCCAATTCTCCCAGAAATTAGAGTCTGAGGCAAAGGCTTATGTGTGACCACTGTTTGAGGAAATACGATCCCAGAGAGCTGACCTGAAGGACAGGTGGGTGAGGGAGAGTAACAAGGTAGGGTAAATTCCAAGAACACGTTATCATGTTGATTGCTACTGATTTCTTCACCTCATAGATCTGCTCTCTAAGAAACCATATAAACTTCATCTCAAAAGAGTCTATCCAGAGGGAGGAAGTGTGAAGAATATATTCCCAGTTTCTATCTCGCATTTGTCAAAAATGTATCCTTAGTGGGGCTTCCCTGGTGGCACAGTGGTTGAGAGTCCGCCTGCCGATGCAGGGGACACGGGTTCGTGCCCCAGTCCGGGAAGATTCCACATGCCGCGGAGCGGCTGGGCCCGTGAGCCATGGCTGGTGAGCCTGCGCGTCCGGAGCCTGTGCTCCGTAACGGGAGAGGCCACGACAGTGAGAGGCCAGTGTACCGCAAACAAAAATGTATCCTTAGGGAAGTTGGGAATTCCCCAGGCTTTCAGACTGCATATGCCCTGGCATTGAGATGAATCCTGTACTATTTGTGCCTTTGGGATCCAAAAGTTAACCCTAGGACAGGAGGCGAGAGTTGCAGGACACAGGCATGAGGCAAGGCACTGTCAGGATATAGCTGTGGCAAGACTGCTGCAGCCCATGCAGAGCAGCTGGCAACAAGAAGTGGCTGGAAGAAGCCATAGTGAAGCTAAGAGGATGTGAAGTGGGATCTGGGCTCTCAGTTTGGGTTCTCAAATTGTTTCAGCCATCAGAAGCACCAGGAGGGCTTGTTAGAACACAGATTGCTGGGTGCCACTCCTAGAGTTTCTGATTCTGTAGGTCTGGGGTGGGCCAAATACTTCTCATTTCTAACAGCTTTGTAGGTGATTCTGATGCTACTAGTCCCAGACTACACACAGAAGTACTGCATAAATCAGCATTCCATTGCACCCCTCCCACACACGTCCCCTTAGGTGCTGTTAGCGTGCAGTAACCGACTCTTGCAGTTCCTTCTGTGTATAATTTATTTCCACCAGGCCACAGACTATACATTCCTGGTTGTGCTGAAAGTTGACTCTGGTTATCCACCTAGAGGCAATGAAGATGGTAGGGGAGGGATCTGAATGGCGTTCATTCAGAAAATGAATGCCATTTTCTGAGTTAGCCTCAGCTGAGGTCTTTGTACAAACTGCAGGAGCAATGAGGTTCATCTCTGGCAAGGGGAGAGAGTTGCTTGTGGCCAGTGCAGAGGATCCAATGGACTCCAGAACACCAGCATACTTCTCTCTTGAATCCTAAACCAAAAAATTCCTTTTTGTGGTTACCTATCTTTTCTGTTCAGCTATGTATTGTGCTATGTTTTATGAGAAGATGCAAAGAGTAAGGTAAATCAACAGTGAATTTTTTTTTTAAGTTTACTTTCAGTTTACCAAGCTCCATTTTAAATCCTTATGTATTTGTAATTTAGAGTTTTAAGAATAGTAGGGAAATATTTTATCAAAGTTTTAATTGAGCAATAAATGTATCTAGAGATAAGACACTTTGATATAAAAATAGAACCCCACAATATAGATAAATTGTAAAAAGCAGACTATGGATGGAGATGTGATTCTTTGCTTTTTATAAAGAGTATCTGTTAGGAATTCTTTTAGTTCCCTTGAAGTAATTAAGATAAGTATCATAAAAATCACAACATATCATCCATTTAGGAACAAGTCTGCTAAATAAAAAATGAGGTTCAGGGCTTCCCTGGTGGCGCAGTGGTTGAGAGTCCGCCTGCCGATGCAGGGGACACGGGTTCGTGCCCCGGTCTGGGAAGATCCCACATGCCGCAGAGCGGCTGGGCCCGTGAGCCATGGCCGCTGAGCCTGCGCGTCAGGAGCCTGTGCTCCACAACGGGAGAGGCCACAACAGTGAGAGGCCCGTGTACCACACACACACACACACACACACACAAATGAGGTTCAGAGGCACAGAGAAACTTCCCATCACAATTATTTCACAAGCCATTGCTCTTGCTGACCTCACAGCTCTAGACTACAGTCCCTTCCAGTAGCCCCAAGGGAGCTTCTGTTTAATTGAGTTAATAATTTAATCATAACTAGAAGAGGACCTGTGAAGTCAAAAGTAAGGGATGAAAATATTCTAAAGAAAGCAGAACATTTGGACAATTTCCATTCAGTCATTCAATATTTATTGAACACCTGACTTACGTTAAGAACTTTGCTCAGTACTGCAAAGTGCAAGGATGATAAGAATTACTCCTGCCCCCTTGAAGTTCATGGTCTACTATGGGAGATGCTAAATAAATAATTCCAATAATTTGTGCAAAGGACTTTTTAAATTTGGGGCAAGTACGATAGAATTCCTTTCAGAAATGCTATTTCAGTATTGTGTAAGCCAGAATGTTCGTTTCTGGCATAAGTAAAGCCTATATACATGGTAAAGTGAATGCTCAATCAAATCAAACAATAAGATGTATTTATGATAATGCATTATGTATACATGCACACAGAATATAATTCGTGAGACACAATTTACAATCAGTGTACCCACTCTGTCCACATTTCCTGAATCTGACCTTGGTTCAGCCTGCTTCATGACATAACAATGACATTGGTGGAAATGTGGTAGAATGGAAGAGGGGAGGGAAGACATGAATTTTTTAATAGTCAAAAATGTGATTCTATGCTGTTAAACGTAACTTCAATTACTTGTTCTTATCAACTGTCTGACTGTTCAGGGTAATTTAAGGAGTGGGAATTCTGGAAAGGCCTCTGCTCAAACTATGTTTTAGCCACTTCTTCCATAAACTACAAATTAAGGCACAGATAGTACATGACACTGTAAGAAAAGAGGTAAATAGGATGCAAAGTATAAACAGAATAGGATACTAGAGGGGACTTTGTTTTAGGGAATTATTTAGTTTCTTTATTTAATAAGAAATATGTACAGGTTAAAGTTAATATTTCAAAACTTTGTATTTTCTAAATATTAAATATAACTAGTTTTTGAAAAGGCAAAATTTATTATAATGATTAAATATTAATAGTATTATTAGATATGAATTATAGTTTATGGGGGCAAAGACAGACAGAAGAGGAGAAAACTTTCTTCTCTTCCTTTTCTTCTCTTTCTCTTCATCCTTCCCCCGTTTGTCTTTTCCCTCCCCTTCCTTTCTCCTCATCCTCCTTTATTAAACATAAAGAGTTCTGGTTTAATCAAATTATAGCTAAGTGCTTGAGGAGCTCAGAGGCTGTGATATTGTGCTAGATGAGGTGACATTTGAACTTCACTCTCAAGGAGAAGGAGAGGTTTATCAAGGAGCAAAATCACGCAGGTCAGAAGTAACTGGATTTAGGGCTTCCCTGGTGGCGCAGTGGTTGAGAGTCTGCCTGCTGATGCAGGGGACGTGGGTTCGTGCCCCGGTCCGGGAAGATCCCACATGCCACAGAGCGGCTGGGCCCGTGAGCCATGGCCGCTGAGCCTGTGTGTCCGGAGCCTGTGCTCCGCAACGGGAGAGGACACAACGGTGAGAGGCCCGTGTACCGCAAAAAAAAAAAAAAAGTAACTGGATTTGAACTGAGGACTGCTAATAGCCTGTCACGCCTGGCAACATGCATAGCTGCCTGACAGGGTCTGCCCTCATGCCACAGAACACTTGCACTTTTGTTACACGTCTTTCAATGCAGCCAGTTACAGATGTTTTGATTAATAAGTATTCCTTTTTAACCCTTTGAGAAAATTAAAGAGGTAATAGAACAGGCAAAACCAGTTAGACTGAATTAGATGGTTTCCTTCTTAAACACCTACTTGAGGGCCTTGTGGGGCCTTGGGAGATGCCAGGGAGTGAAAGCAGGCCATGGACATGGAACGGAAAAGTCAGGAGAGAAGCTTCATCTTCATTTCCAGTCCCTTATTTCAA
The DNA here is from genome assembly GCF_025265405.1 of Mesoplodon densirostris. Lineage (NCBI taxonomy): Eukaryota > Metazoa > Chordata > Mammalia > Artiodactyla > Ziphiidae > Mesoplodon > Mesoplodon densirostris. The sequence goes on along the minus strand of NC_082663.1, from coordinate 98,409,925 downwards.
CATTGTCCCCATGATCAACCATGAACCCCTAACAAGGAGAATCTCTCTTCCTCTGTTTTCTGTTTGACTTCATGTCTCTTCTCATGCTATTGCCAAAGCCAATCAAAACTCAGCAGTAAGATGGTCCCCAACTGATAGCCTAGCTATGCTAAATGTACACCAAAAGCACTCTGATGGGTGTATCTGGGACTCTTTAGTTTATAATATTGTTTAAATACAAAAATGCATACTTGATTTTCAAAGGGGCAACCTAGAAGTAGTTTGGATTAGAAAAAATTCACTGGTATGTTGGACACTTACATGTGTAAAATGTCAAAGGATCTGAAATTCAACCTTGGCAGTGTCAACTTTCTGAGTTGGATTTTTTGTATCCAGTGAGCCTGGGTAAGGACAGTGGGAGGCAAGCACTGGTTGAATCTTTTATTTCTTTGAATTTCACAGTAGATAATGCCAAAAGGTGCATTGCTATTTAAATGTCAGCTTTACCTTTTGTTGATTAGTTCATTGCATAATCTTTTTATAAAGGTCTAACATAAAGTAATGAAATGATATTTGACTTCATACTGAGAGCAAACTGTGTAGAGTAAATAATTATGAAAGAAAGCAGAAGATGTTTATAACAATAAAAGGCCCATGTGAAACATAAAGCTATACTAAAAGGACATTGCATTTACTATTTTTAATATTGTGCATTAGAAGTTTCAAGTATTTTAAATCCTGAGTTAGAAGTTGGGATTGTGATGGTTTTTCTTTTACTATTCAAAATGTTCTTGAGGTTTTCACCAAGATTTGTCCATTTTTTGCAGTTCTTTGATCCAAGTCTAACCTCTCAGCTGGCTTCCTCCACCTTTTTCTCCTACTATTTTACCTCCAATCTCCTCATAATCACCCACTGACTTCTCTTTTATTGATACTAAATGTATTACATTTTTCTTAAAAGTTTTTGCTTAAACCTCTTTTGTTGAAGATTACATCCTATTATCCTTTCTAAATGACCTTTTTTTTTTTTTTTTTTGCAGTACGCGGGCCTCTCACTGTTGTGGCCTCTCACGTTGCGGGGCACAGGCTCCGGACGCACAGGCTCAGCGACCATGGCTCACGGGCCCAGCCGCTCCGCGGCATGTGGGATCCTCCCGGACAGGGGCACGAACCCGTGTTCCCTGCATCAGCAGGCGGACTCTCAACCACTGCGCCACCAGGGAAGCCCTAAATGACCTTTCTTGCTTCACTTTTCTAAACATACCAAAATAAGTAAAACACTAATTTAAAGAAGTCCTTTGGTGGAAACTTCAGTATTTTTCTTTCCTTATTTATATTTCACCTGGAAGTGGAAAGCATTTTTGACAGCTAATACTATTGACAAGAGATACCATTATTGCAGAGGAAATAAACGCTTCTACTGCTTTACTTTGCTTTTGTGTCGGGAGGTGAGTGAGGTGGAAACAATGTAACTTGAAATTTAAAAATCCTTATTATGATCAGTTGAAAACCAGCACACTGAGTATCTACTATGAGGATAATACGCCACCAGGGAAGCCCTAAATGACCTTTCTTGCTTCACTTTTCTAAACATACCAAAATAAGTAAAACACTAATTTAAAGAAGTCCTTTGGTGGAAACTTCAGTATTTTTCTTTCCTTATTTATATTTCACCTGGAAGTGGAAAGCATTTTTGACAGCTAATACTATTGACAAGAGATACCATTATTGCAGAGGAAATAAACGCTTCTACTGCTTTACTTTGCTTTTGTGTTGGGAGGTGAGTGAGGTGGAAACAATGTAACTTGAAATTTAAAAATCCTTATTATGATCAGTTGAAAACCAGCACACTGAGTATCTACTATGAGGATAATATGGATTTGGGTTTATTGGAATTTTGAGAACTGAAGCTTTAATGATGCAACTCTAGCACTTGGAAGGCTATTTAAAGGCACAGAGCGAGGAGAGCAAAGAAAACAGCAGGGGAAAGTGATTTTTCAAGAGTACATGAATAAAACTAGTGTTTCTTATTTCAAAGAATGCTTACCTCTGAGAATTATTAGTGCCCTATCTAAACACCACACTTAAAACTGTATTAGTTTTTCCATGAAATAGAAATACAGCATATTAGAAAAATGTCCCATCCTAACACCCCTGTACAGAACCTTGAACTTATTGAAAAATTAGACAGAGATTAAGCCAATGCTTCCGAGACTAAACTTCAGTCTTGAGTTTAACCAGAAGAAAATAAGAAGTAAATCTCCCTACGGATCATACAGGAGAACTGTCTATTTCTCAAATCTTGGATGTAGGGAATTCAACCAGCTACTTGCTATGCCAAAGCTTCAGAAGTCCAGAGAGTGTATCAGACCCTCTTGGACTCTACCCTGCATCCTCTCAGGGCTGCCTGATTTTTTGACTAGGTTCCTGCAGGATTTGATTTAGGTTTTGTTGACATTACATTAGCTCAAACATACTCCATGTAATTTTTCTTTTCTTTCAGGGCTTTTCCAATGCCATGATATGAGGCAGTGGTGAGAGACAGAGTGGCGTGCACACATGCACAGCTCAGAAATACCAGACATTACTTACTCACCCACTCAGGGAAGCTCTCAGAAAAAAAAAAAAAAAAAAAAAAGAGGTGACCAGTTGCTTTTTCTTGGAAATCTCTTGTGGACAATTTGAGAAATATTCTGTTTACTCCTCAGAAGGTCTCCATGAGATCAAATTTCAATGGCCACTTTCAGTGAGCAATCCCTTGTGTAGACTCTGTCTTTCCCTATTTACTCTCACTGGCACCTCAATGATGTGCCCTAGATTGATCTCCCATCTCTTTCCAAATAAACCACCTATGTGCAAATCCTTAGTTCAGGCTCTGTCTTTGGTAGAAAACCAAGCTAAGCTGGAAGGGAATCTAAATCCATTTAGAATACTCATCATGATCTTGGGGTAAAACTCTCAGTTTTCGAAGTCTACAGAACCATCAAGACTCATACAGAGGTATATGACCAGGCACAAGAGAGTGGAATTAAGATTTTATTCAATGCTATCAAGGCTTTATCTATAGAATCCATCAGTGAAAAGGTCTCCTTGTTCTTTTATTATTCTTTGGTTTGAATTCTTTAAACTAAGTCACTTTGCTGTGCAGCAGAATTTAGCACATTGTAAATCAACTATATTTCAATAAAAAAGTTTTAAATTAATAAATAAGTAGATAAACAAACTACCTCAATTGAATCTTAGCTTACAAAAACTTTTTTTCCCTTATCAAAGTATCCTGCCCTAGGTCGTACTCTCCTGATATCTTAGCAAAACTGCTTGAGGTCCAGCCAGGCATTCTCCTTCTGGGTCTTCCTTACATTATCATATTATTTGGGAGTGACCTTAGAGTCTAAACTCATGAGTCTAATGAAAAAAACGAAGGCTCAAAATCGGCAAAATAGCTGACCCAAGGTACTCCAAATGGTTCATAGCCTATATAAATCACTATCACCTTTATCTCAAATGGACAAACAGAACTACAATTATATCTAGAAAATAATTTAGCATTAAATCAGTAAATACAATATTTCCTCCATGATGTATGTTTTCATTATTCTGTTTTACTCTTTTCCCTCAATTATAGTAATTTTTGTGTTCTATTATGTTAATCAGACATTGTACTTCATCTGCCAATGAGATACATATAGTCACAAATATTTTCAATAATTCAAATTATATATTTAACAAGATATTTAATAATGTTAAAATGAAAATAACAAGTCTGACATGTACAAAAATGATTTGCACATACTGTAGCACCCTATTACAATATAAGTAGAATAAGATAATGCTAGATTATCTGATTTGTTTTGTGTTTGATTGTTTGTTTATTAATACCTTCTGAGTCTCAGCTACAGGGGCCTGAGTTTAGCAGACTCCTCAGTTTATTTCACATAAACAACCTTTTTTAATGAAATTATCCTCTCTTGCTCTATTCATTCATTCTCTAACTCATTCACTTATATCACTATATCTCACTTCTCCTTCCTTCATCCCCAGGCAATAACTGTAATGTATTCAATGTGTTTCTGTTTATTTTAATACGCTTTCACAAAACATGAGTTGTATAATTTGTAAATGTTTTAATTTACTTAAATGACATCATGTTATTTATCTCATTATAGTTTCCATTTTTTCATTGAAAAATTATGCTTAAAGACCCATCCAGAGTTTTGTCCCTGCTGAGAATATAGAAAACCACAAGAGACCATTGCTCCTGCCCAAACATAATAAAAGCTAAAAATACACAAAAGAAGGGTTTGTTTGTTTTTTTTTTTAGCCCATCAGTAAGCTGAGGTCTCAAGGCAGTGAGGTAAATTGAATTTCAAAGGGTGACAAACTCCTACAAGGAAAAATAGGACATGCAAACAGTTTTGTCTTGACAAAGTACAAGATAGAGAAGTAGCACCCATTAAAATGGGTAAGAAAACATAAATTACTGAAATGTTAACAAAAACATAAAAGCAGAGTATGAACTAGTATGTCAGGTTAAAAATCTCTGAAAGTCCCAGAAACAAAAGGAGTCCCCAGCCACCTGCCAAATTTTTCTCACAAACCCTCACCAGGCATAAGGAGAAAGGGTGGAGGCAATAAAGGATAGCTGAGAAAGCCTTCCTTAGCAATGAAAGCCTGCAGGGGATGATTTACTAGCTGCTGCTGTGGAATAGACATGAAACCCAGAAGTGACTGGGACTATTCTCTCATATTAAGCCAAAGCTCTCTTTCTCTAGGTACAGGGCAAGAAACTTTCCTAGAAATAGGTGAGCTGTCCACCGGAGAAGGGATAAAACAGAAGCTGTCTGTTTCTTAGGGAAGAAGAGGAAAACAGCCCTTTTTCCTATCTCAGGCAAAGGCTGGCTGCTGTTGGTGGAAGGATAGAAGGTCTCTTGTTTTAAGCACCCTACACAAATACAAAGCAGGGTGCTACCACCACTGGAAGAGAAGCAAGAAATTTGCTTGTGTTCAAGACTCCCTGAGCAAGACTCCTCATCTAAAAATGGTAGTTTGGCTGCTGTGTGAGAAGGAAGAAAAATGCTGAAAAGAGCCCCTTTGGTAGGGTTCAGGGCCATGGAACTAACAACATTATTGCCTTAATCCCCCAAAAAAACCTGCCAGAAACAGGGCACACCGATTTCTAAGAGTGCATATTATCTATCTTAGTCTCTTCTCTTGTTTTGCACAAATGTCCAAAATCTAATGAAAAAAATAACTACAAGAGACACAAATTTTAAAAAAAAGTTAAAAGAGGTATAATTATTAAGCTATTAGTGGAGATAAAATGGAAAAATAAAAACATTTAATTCTAAGGAGGCATGAAAAGAGAAAGTTAGAACAAAGAACAGATGGGATAAATTGAAAACAAAAAGTAAGAAGAGAGATATAAATGTATCAATATTTGCTATCATATCAACATGACATATCAATCCTAACATATTAATAATTTCTTTAAATGTAACTTGTCTAAACACTCTTAATAAGAGGTAGAGATTGTCAATTTGGATAACAAAGCCATACCCAATTTTATGCTATGTAAAAGTGAAACAATGGAAAATGACACATCATGAAAAGAATAATGAAAATTGTATTGGCTATATAAATATCAGGGAAAACATATACTTCAAAACAAGGAATTTTACCAGACAGTCAAATAACTAATTCACATTTAAAGAACATCTAACTCAACAATAGCGGAGAGCACAATATTTTCAAGAGGACACAAAGCATTCAGTGAGAGAGACCATAATCTCACAGATCAAACCTTCACTAAGTTAAAATAACTGAAATCATACAAAATAAACTGATTATTAAAAAATGAACTATACGTATAAATAACAATATGTATGGAAAATCCTCAGGTAATCACAAAGTAAGCAACACATTTCTACGTGGAATATGGTTAAAAGAAACCACAAGTGTCCATCGACAGACGAATGAATAAAGAAGATGTGGCATATATATACAATGGAATATTACTCAGCCATAAAAAGAAATGAAACTGAGTTATTTGTAGTGAGGTGGATGGACCTAGAGTCTGTCATACAGAGTGAAATAAGTCAGAAAGAGAAAAACAAATACCATATGTTAGCACATATATATGGAATCTAAAAAAAAAATGTTCTGAAGAACCAAGAAGCAGGACAGGAATAAAGACACAGATGTAGAGAATGGACTTGAGGACATGGGGAGGGGAAAAGGTAAGCTGGGACAAGGTGAAAGAGTAGCATTGACATATATACACTACCAAATGTAAAATAGATAGCTAGTGGGAAGCAGCCGCATAGCACAGGGAGATCAGCTCCATGCTTTGTGACCACCTAGAGGGGTGGGATAGGGAGGGTGGGAGGGAGACGCAAGAGGGAGGGGATATGGGGATATATGTATAGCTGACTCACTTTGTTATATAGCAGAAACTAACGCAATATACTCCAATAAAGATGTTTAAAAAAATAAAAAGAGAAACCACAAATGAGACAATATTCTGCTCTGAGTGGAAATGAAAATATAACATCAAAATTTGTGGAACACAGCTAAAGCAAAGTTTAAAATCAAATTTGTAGAAGTAAATGCTTACAATTATAAAATAAGAAGTGTCTCAAAAAATGACATTGGTTTCTAATACAATCAACTGAAAAGAGAAGAGCAAATTAATCTGAAAGCAAGCAGAAGAAAATACAGGTCAGAACAAAAATGAACTAAGCAGAAAAGGCAAGACCAAAGAGAAAAGTAAATAAAACCAAAATATTCTTTAAAGATTAATGAAATTGATGAGACTCTAGGCAGACTGATCAAGAGAAATATAGTTTACCAATACCAGGAAGGAAAGTAGCACTACATACAGGCATTAAGAGATTAATAAGGAAAAATATAAACAACTTTATGATAATATATTTGATAACACGATGAAATGGACAATTTCTTGAAAGATATAAAAATTACCAAAACTTACTCAAGGAAAAATTTGTAACCTGAATAGTCTAGTAGTAAAAAATTTCAATATATATTTCTCAAAAATAAAACTCCAAGCTCAGATGCTTTTATGGTGAATTCTATCAAACCTTTGAGGAATAAATAATACCAATTATATATTAAGTCCTCTATAAAATAGAAGATTAAGTAATGCTTTCCCTCACATTTTATGACCACATTATCCTGATACTAAAACAACATTACAAGAAAACTACAGACCAATATCTCTTACAAAAGCAGGCTCAAAATCTTTAACAAAATGTTATCAAATCAAGTCCAACAATATATAAAACAATAGTATATTAGTGGCTTCACCCAGGAGTGCAAGTATGTGTCAACACTTGAAAATCAGTCAATATGGTTAACCAACAACTACAGATTACATAAACTCCAAAATCACACAAGAATTTTAATAGATGCAGAAAACAGCATTTGAGAAAATTAAGATTAAAATTCTATTCATAATAAAAATTCTCAGCAAACAGGGAGCTATCTCAAACTAATTAAGATCACCTTTGAAAAACCAATAGTGAATATTTTACTTATTGGTGAAAGATGGAAATCGTTATCTCTATAATTAAAAGAGAGAGAGAGAGAGAAAAGGATATTCAATCTCACTGTTTCTCATTGAACTTGTACTGGAAGCTCTAAAACATTCAAAATTTTGAGGGGGTGGGTGAAATGGTGAAGGGGGTCAAAAGGTACAAATTTCCAGTTATACAATAAATGTCCTGGGGAAGTAATGTACAGCATGGTGACTATAGCTAATACTACTGTACTGTGTATTTGAAAATAACTAAGAGAGTAGATCTTAAAACTTTTATCATGAGAAAAAAATATTGTAACTACATGTGATGATGGATCTTACCTAGACACATTGTGGTCAATCATTTCACAATATATACATATATCAAATCATTATGTTGTAACCTGAAACTAATGTATTGTTATATGTCAACTATATCTCAATTTAAAAAAAAGCAACTCTAGAAACCCAACAGTAAAAAATCAAACAATCCAGTTAGAAAACTGTCAAAAGAAATGAAGAGACATTTTACCAAAAAGGATATACAGGTGGCAAATAAGCACATGAAAAGATTTCCAACCACTGATAAATGCAAAATGCAAGTAAGTAACACAGTGAAATGCCACTACACACTCAATAGGATGCATACAAACTAAAGGCAGAAAATATCAAGTACTGGTGTGTATATGAAGCAACTAAATCTCTCATATGCAGCATGTTAAATAGTATAACCACTTAGGAGAAGTTTAGTGGTTTATTAAAAAGTTAAGCACTCACCTAGCAGATGACCATGCCATTCCACTCCTAGGTATTTACCTAAAATGAAAAGAAATATATATCCATTCAAAGACTTTTACATAAACGTTTGCAGCAGCTTTATTTGTAACACCTAAAAACTAGTAACAACCCAAATGTTCATCAACAGGTAAATGAATGAATAAAATGGTATATCCATACAATGGAATACCAGTTAGCAGTAAAAAGGAAGGGGATATTGATACATGCAATAGCAGGGATTAATCTCAAAATAATTAGAATGAGTGAATGAAAAAAAAAAGAAAGGAACACTATATGCCATGATTTCATTTATATAAAACTCTAAAAATTGTCAACTAATCTGCAGTGACAGAAGTTAATAAGGGCATTATTATATATTAAACATAATATATATTTTATATGTTAACAGATTTTAGATAGATAATTGACACACAATAAATAGCACAGATTTAAATTGATATATATTTTATTTAAATTTTAGTTTGTTAAAATTGCCTGGATTTCTAAAGAAAAGCAATTTAGAGCAATATTTCCTATTATTAAAAAAGAAAGAAGGAAAGAAGGAAAGAAAGAAAGAAAGAAAGAAAGAAAGAAAGAAAGAAAATTCAATTAGAAAATAAAAATAAGTGTGGAGCAAACAGATTAGAAAGAAGAAATACAATTCTGTTCTTATTTGACAATATCTACCACATAGAAAAATCACAAGAAATCTGGGAAAGACCCACTTGCACTAATAAGTGAGTTTATCAAGGACACAGGATACAAGTCAAGATACAAAAATCAATTGCATTTCTACATACTAGTAAACAAAATATTTAACTTCAAATTTAAAGTATATATATATATATACACACACATATATAAATGTATATATACACATATATATAAAATGTTCATTCCATCAAAAAGCAAATAATTAGGAGTCAATTTACCAAGTATTTGCAAGACTTATACACTAAAAGCTACAAAACATTGCTGAGAGAAATCAAATAAATGAAGAAAATGACACATTTTTCTCATCAGAAATTTTATACTTATTGATCTACAACTTCAATACAATTTCAAGCATAATTCTGGAAGTATTTTTGTATTAATTAAGAAGCTGAGTCTAAAATGTGTATTGCAAAGCAAAGAATATAAACTACCAAAAACAATTTTGAAAAAAAATAAAATTGGAGGACTCATGCTACTTGATGCTAGTAGTTACTATAAAGCTAGAGCAATCAAAAAATTTAAAAGGTTTTACATATAGGATATGAAATTAGCTAGATACATCTGTCAGTGGAACAAAATAGAAATACACACACAAATATATGCATATATGGTGCCAAATTAATTCAATGAAGAAAATATATTTGCAACATGGTACTGGAAAAATTAGGCCTTCATATACAGAAAAGTTACCTTGATCCTTACCATACACAAAAGTTAACTCAAAAATGACCATAGACATAAATTTAAGTATTCAATATATAAAATATATAGAAGAAAACAGAAAAATATTTGTGATAACTAAATATCTCCTAGATATGATACCAAAAGCACCAACCATAAAGAAAAAAATAGATAAACTGGACTATATTGAAATAAAAAAATATATGTTCTCAAATATACTTCTAGAAAATGAAAATACAAGCCCCAGGCTAGGAGAAAATGTTTGCAAAATACGTATCTTATAAAAGGACTTATAGCCACAATATAAAAAGAACACTTACAAATGAACATAAGAATACAAACAACCTAATACAAAAAGGGCAAAAAACTGGTTAGGACATTTCAACACAGACAGTAAACAAATGGATTATAAAGCACCTGAAATTGATGCTCCAATGAATTAGCTATCAAGAAAATGTAAACTGAACCATAACATACCAGTAAACATCTAATAGGATGGCTAAAACTGAAAAGCTTGGCATTAGCAAATGATGATGTAAACATAGAACTGGAACACACACATTGCTAGTGGGAATGCAAAATGGTATGATCAATTGGAAACCAGTTTAGCAATTTCTTATAAAGTTCAATATACATTTTCCATATGACCCTGTTATTTAATTTCTGGATATTTACTCAAGAAAAGTAAAAGCGAGTCTGAAAGCTCCTCAGGCTGAAGCCGCGGAGGCTCCTCGAGCGACCGACCCAGCACCTCCTGAGGCGGCGGGAAGGACTCGGGCTAAGGGCTCAGCAGGATATCGAATCCCTAACAGGAGGGCTGACTGGTTCTAAGGGGGGTGATCCACCGCACTTAGGAGTCCGGAGGAAGATGGCGGAAGAGTAAGACGCGGAGATCACCTTCCTCCCCACAGATACATCAGAAATTCATCTATACGTGGAACAACTCCTACAGAACACCTACTGAACGCTGACAGAAGACCTCAGACCTCCCAAAAGGCAAGAAACTCCCCACATACCTGGGTAGGGCAAAAGAAAAAAGAATAAACAGAGACAAAAGGATACGGACGGGACCTACACCAGTGGGAGGGAGCCGTGAAGGAGGAAAGGTTTCCACACACTAGAAGCCCCTTCGCGGGCGGAAACTGCGGGTGGTGGAGAGGGAAAGCTTCGGAGTAGCCGAGGAGAGCACAGCAACAGGGGTGTGGAGGGCAAAGCGGAGAGATTCCCGCACAGAGGATCAGGACCGACCGGCACTCACCAGCCCGAGAGGCTTGTCTGCTCGGCCGCCGGGGGTGGGCGGGGCTGGGAGCAGAGGCTCGGGTATCAGGTTTCGGTCGGAGCGCAGGGAGAGGACTGGGGCTGGCGGCAGGAAGAGTCCGAAGGGGTTGGTTCGCCGCGGCCAGCCCGGAGGGAGTCCGGGGAAAAAGTCTGGAGCTGCCGAAGAGGCAAGAGACATTTTCTTCCCTTTTGTTTCCTGGTGCGCGAGGAGAGGGCATTAAGAGCGCTGCTTAAAGAAGCTCCAGAGACGGGCGCAAGATGCGGCTGAAGCCGCGGACCCCGGAGACGGGCGTGGGACGCTGGGGCTGCTGCTGCCGCCGCCGCCGCCACAAGGCCTGTGTGCGAGCGCAGGTCACTGTCCACCCCCCGTTCTGGGGAGCCTGTGCAGTCTGCCACTGCCGGGGCCCCGGGACCCAGGGACAGCTTCCCCGGGAAAGCGCACGGAGCGCCTCGGGCTGGTGCAACGTCACGCCGGCCTCTGCCGCCGCAGGCCCGCCCCGCACTGCGTGCCCCTCCCTCCCCTCGGCCTGAGTGAGCCAGAGCCCCCGAATCAGCGGCTCCTTTAAACCAGTCCTGTCTGAGCGAAGAACGGACGCCCTCCGGCAACCTACACGCAGAGGCGGGGCTAGGTCCAAGGCTGAGACCTGGGAGCTGTGAGAGCAGAGACAGGGAAATATCTCTGTGCAGCCTCGGAGGCAGCGGATTAAAGCTCCACGGTCCGCTTGATGTGCCCTGCGTCTGTGGAGTGCATGAATGGACAGCGAATCATCCCAAATTGAGGAGGTAGACTTTGAGGACAAGATTTAAGACTTTTTCTCCTTTTTCTCTTTTTACAACGAATTATCCCAAATTGAGGAGGTGGACTTTGAGAGCAAGATTTTCGATTTTTCCCCCCTATTCTCTTTTTGTGAATGTGTATGTGTATGCTTCTGTGTGAGATTTTCTCTGTATACCTCTGCTCCCACAATAGGTCCCAGGGTTCTATCCGTTTTTTTTTTCAATAATTACTTTTTTATTTTTAATAACGCTACTATATTTTATACTTTTTTCTATTTTACTTTATCTTCCCTCTTTCTTTTTTTCCTACCTTCCCTTCCTCCCTCCCTCCCTCTGCCCCTTTCTTTCTTTCCTCCCTCCCTCCCTCCTGTCTTTTCTTTCTTTCCTTCCTCTCTCCCTCCCTCCCTTCTTCCTTTCACTTTCTTTTTCTTTCCTTCCTCCCTCCCTCCCTCCTTTCTTTCTTGCTTTCCATCCTTCCTCCCTCCCTCCTTTCTTTCTTTCTTTCTTCCTTCCTTTCTTGCCTTTTTCCTTTCTTTCTCTCTTTCTTTCTTCAACTAATTCTTTCTTTCTACTTTTTCTCTCTTTTACTCTAAGCTGGGTAGATGAAAAGCTCTTGGTGCTGCAGCCAGGAGTCAGTGCTGTGCCTCTGAAGTGGGAGAGCCAACTTCAGGACACGGGTCCACAAGAGACCTCCCAGCTCCACATAATATCAAATGGCAAAAATCTCCCAGAGATCTCCATCTCAACACCAACACCCAGCTTCAGTCAACGACCAGCAAGCTACAGTGCTGGTCACCCTATGCCAAGCAACTAGCAAGGCAGGAACACAAACCCACCCATTAGCAGAGAGGCTGCCTAAAAACATAATAAGGCCACAGGCACCCCAAAACACACCACCAGATGTGGACCTATCTGCCAGAAAGACAAGATCGAGCCTCAACCACCAGAACACAAGCACTAGTCCCCACCACCAGGAAGCCTACACAACCCACTGAAACAACCTTAGCCACTGGGGACAGACACCAAAAACAATGGGAACTATGAATCTGCAGCCTGCAAAAAGGAGACCCCAAACACAGTAAGATAAGCAAAATGAGAAGACAGAAAAACACACAGCAGGAGAAGGAGCAAGATAAAAACCTACCAGACCTAACAAATGAAGAGGTAATAGGCAGTCTACCTGAAAAAGAATTCAGAATGATAGTAAAGCTGATCCAAGATTCTATTTCCAAGATCCATAATCTTGGAAAGAGAATAGACAAAATGCAAGAAACAGTTAACAAGGATCTAGAAGAACTAAAGATGAATCAAGCATCGATTAAAAACACAATAAATGAAATGAAAAATACTCTAGATGGGATCAATAGCAGAATAACAGAGGCAGAAGAACGGATGAGTGAGGTGGAAGATAAAATAGTGGAAATAACTGATGCAGAGCAAAATAAAGAAAAAAGAATGAAAAGAACAGAGGAGAGTCTCAGAGACCTCTGGGACAACATTAAATGCACCAACATTCGAATTATAGGGGTTCCAGAAGAAGAAGAGAAAAAGAAAGGGACGGAGAAAATATTTCAAGAGATTATAGTTGAAAACTTCCCTAATATGGGAAAGGAAATAGTTAATCAAATCCAGGAGGCACAGAGAGTCCCATACAGAATAAATCCAAAGAGAAATACGCCAAGACACATATTAATCAAACTGTCAAAAATTAAACACAAAGAAATCATATTAAAAGCAGCAAGGGAAAAACAACAAATAACACACAAGGGAATCCCCATCAGGTTAACAGCTGATCTCTCAGCAGAAACTCTACAAGCCAGAAGGGAGTGGCAGAACATAATTAAAGTGATGAAGGAGAAAAACCTGCAACCAAGATTACTCTACCCAGCAAGGATCTCATTCAGATTTGATGGAGAAATTAAAACGTTTACAGACAAGCAAAAGCTGAGAGAGTTCAGCACCACCAAACCAGCTTTACAACAAATGCAAAAGGAACTTCTCTAGGCAAGAAACACAACAGAAGTAAAAGACCTACAATAACGAACCCAAAACAATTAAGAAAATGGGAACAGGAACATACATATCGATAATTACCTTTAATGTAAATGGACTAAATGCTCCCACCAAAAGACACAGATTGGCTGAATGGATACAAAAATAAGACCCATATATATGCTGTCTACAAGAGACCCACTTCAGAACTAGAGACACATACAGACTGAAAGTAAGGGGATGGAAAAAGATATTCCATGCAAATGGAAACCAAAAGAAAGCTGGAGTAGCAATTCTCATATCAGAAAATATAGACTTTAAAATAAAGACTACTAGAAGAGACAAAGAAGGACACTACATAATGATCAAGGGATCGATCCAAGAAGAAGATATAACAATTGTAAATATTTATGCACCCAACATAGGAGCACCTCAATACATAAGGCAAATATTAACAGCCATAAAAGGGGATATCGTCAGTAACACACTCATAGTAGGGGACTTTAACACCCCACTTTCACCAATGGACAGATCATCCAAAATGAAAATAAGGAAACACAAGCTTTAAATGATACATTAAACAAGATGGACTTAATTGATATTTATAGGACATTCCATCCAAAAACAACAGAATACACATTTTTCTCAAGTGCTCATGGAACATTCTCCAGGATAGATCATATCTTGGGTCACAAATCAAGCCTTGGTAAATTTAAGAAAATTGAAATTGTATCAAGTATCTTTTCCGACCACAATGCTATGAGACTAGACATCAATTACAGGAAAAGATCTGTAAAAAATACAAACATGGAGGCTAAACAATACACTACACAATAACGAAGTGATCACTGAAGAAATCAAACAGGAAATTTAAAAATACCTAGAAACAAATGACAATGGAGACACAACGACCCAAAACCTATGGGACGCAGCAAAAGCAGTTCTAAGGGGGAAGTTTATAGCAATACAATCCCACCTTAAGAAACAGGAAACATCTCGAGTAAACAACCTGACCCTGCACCTAAAGCAATTAGAGAAAGAAGAACAAAAAACCCCCAAGGTTAGCAGAAGGAAAGAAATCATAAAGATCACATCAGAAATAAATGAAAAAGAAATGAAGGAAATGATAGCAAAGATCAATAAAACTAAAAGCTGGTTCTTTGAGAAGATAAACAAAATTGATAAACCATTAGGCAGACTCATCAAGAAAAAAAGGGAGAAGACTCAAATCAATAGAATTAGAAATGAAAAAGGAGAAGTAACAACTGACACTGCAGAAATACAAAGGATCATGAGAGATTACTACAAGCAACTATATGCCAATAAAATGGACAACCTGGAAGAAATGGACAAATTCTTAGAAAAGCACAATCTGCCAAGACTGAATCAGGAAGAAATAGAAAATATGAATAGACCAATCACAAGCACTGAAATTGAAACTGTGATTTAAAATCTTCCAAGAAACAAAAGCCCAGGACCAGATGGCTTCACAGGAGAATCCTATCAAGCATTTAGAGAAGAGCTAACACCTATTCTTCTCAAACTCTTCCAAAATATAGCAGAGGGAGGAGCACTCCCAAACTCATTCTACGAGGCCACCATCACCTTGATACCAAAACCAGGCAAGGATGTCACAAAGAAAGAAAACTACAGGCCAACATCACTGATGAACATAGATGCAAAAATCCTCAACAAAATACTAGCAAACAGAATCCAACAGCACATTAAAAGGATCATACACCATGATCAAGTGGGGTTTATTCCAGGAATGCAAGGATTCTTCAATATACGCAAATCAATCAATGTGATACACCATATTAACAAATTGAAGAAGAAAAACCATATGATCATCTCAATAGATGCAGAGAAACCTTTTGACAAAATTCAACACTCATTTATGATAAAAACCCTGCAGAAAGTAGGCATAGAGGGAACTTTCCTCAACATAATAAAGGCCATATATGACAAACCCACAGGCAACATTGTCCTCAATGGTGAAAAACTGAAACCATTTCCACTAAGATCAGGAACAAGACAAGGCTGCCCACTCTCACCACTCTTATTCAACTTAGTTTTGGAAGTTTTAGCCACAGCAATCAGAGAAGAAAAGGAAATAAAAGGAATCCAAATTGGAAAAGAAGAAGTAAAGCTGTCACTGTTTGCAGATGACATGATACTATACATAGAGAATCCTAAAGATGCTACCAGAAAATTACTAGAGCTAATCAATGAATTTGGTAAAGTAGCAGGATACAAAATTAATGCACAGAAATCTCTGGCATTCCTGTAAACTAATGATGAAATATATGAAAGAGAAATAAGGAAACATTCCCATTTACCATTGCAACAAAAAGAATAAAATATCTAGGAATAAACCTACCTAAGGAGACAAAAGACCTGTATGCAGAAAATTATAAGACACTGATGAAAGAAATTAAAGATGATACAAACAGATGGAGAGATATACCATGCTCCTGGATTGGAAGAATCAATATTGTGAAAATGACTCTACTACCCAAAGCAATCTACAGATTCAATGCAATCCCTATCAAACTACCACTGGCATTTTTCATAGAACTAGAACAAACAATTTCAAAATTTGTTTGGAAAAACAAAAGACCCCGAATAGCCAAAGCAATCTTGAGAATGAAACACGGAGCTGGAGGAATCAGGCTCCCTGACTTCAGACTATACTACAAAGCTACAGTAATCAAGACAGTGTGGTACTGGCACAAAAACAGAAAGATAGATCAATGGAAGAGGATAGAAAGCCCAGAGATAAACCCATGCACATATGGTCAACTTATCTTTGATAAAGGAGGCAGGAATGTACAGTGGAGAAAGGACAGCCTCTTCAATAAGTGGTGCTGGGAAAACTGGACAGGGACATGTAAAAGTATGAGATTAGATCATTCCCTAACACCATACACAAAAATAAGCTCAAAATGGATTAAAGACCTAAATGTAAGGCCAGAAACTATCAAACTCTTAGAGGAAAACATAGGCAGAACACTCTATGACATAAATCACAGCAAGATCCTTTTGGACCCACCTCCTAGAGAAATGGAAATAAAAACAAAGATAAACAAATGGGACCTAATGAAACTTCAAAGCTTTTGCACAGCAAAGGAAACCATAAACAAGACCAAAAGACAACCCTCAGAATGGGAGAAAATATTTGCAAATGAAGCAACTGACAAAGAATTAATCTCCAAAATTTATAAGCAGCTCATGCAGCTCAATAGCAAAAAAACAAACAACCCAATCCAAAAATGGGCAGAAGACTTAAATAGGCATTTCTCCAAAGAAGATATACAGACTGGAACAAACACATGAAGGAATGCTCAACATCATTAATCATTAGAGAAATGCAAATCAAAACTACAATGAGATATCATCTCACACCAGTCAGAATGGCCATCATCAAGAAATCTAGAAACAATAAATGCTGGAGAGGGTGTGGAGAAAAGGGAACACTCTTGCACTGCTGGTGGGAATGTGAATTGGTACAGCCACTATGGAGAACAGTATGGAGGTTCCTTAAAAAACTAAAAATACAACTACCATATGACCCAGCAATCCCACTACTAGGCATATACCCTCAGAAAACCATAATTCAAAAAGAGACATGTACCAAAATGTTCATTGCAGCTCTATTCACAATAGCCCGGAGATGGAAACAACCTAAGTGTCCATCATCGGATGAATGGATAAAGAAGATGTGGCACATATATACAATGGAATATTACTCAGCCATAAAAAGAAACGAAACTGAGCTATTTGTAATGAGGTGGATAGACCTAGAGTCTGTCACACAGAGTAAAGTAAGTCAGAAAGAGAAAGACAAATACCATATGCTAACACATATATATGGAATTTAAGAAAAAAAAAATGTCATGAAGAACCTAGGTGTAAAAGAGGAATAAAGGCACAGACTTACTGAGAATGGACTTGAGGATATGGGGAGGGGGAAGGGTAAGCTGTGACAAAGCAAAAGAGAGGCATGGATATATATACACTACCAAACGTAAGGTAGATAGATAGTGGGAAGCAGCCGCAGAGCACAGGGAGATCAGCTCGGTGCTTTGTGACCACCTGGAGGGGTGGGATAGGGAGGGTGGGAGGGAGGGAGACGCAAGAGGGAAGGGATGTGGGAACAGATGTATATGGATGACTGATTCACTTTGTTATAAAGAAGAAACTAATAAAAAAAATATTAGCACTTAAAAAAAAAGAAAAGAAAAGTAAAAGCATATAGTCACACAAATATCTATATGCAAGTGTTCATAGCAGCTTATTCAAAATAGCCCAGATCTGGAAACAACCCAAATATCCATCAGTTGGTGAAAGGATAAACACATTTTGGTTACAGCCCAATAAGAGAATATTACTCAGCCATACAAAGAACTATTATGTTTATAGCAGAAGAATCTCAAAAATATAATGTTAATGGAAATAATTCAGGCAAAAAGACTACATACAGTATAATTCAATTTTTATTATATTCTAGAATAGGTAAAACTATAAGGACAGAAAATTAATCAGTGGTTGCTTAGAAATGAGTGTGTTAAAAGGAATTATTTGCAAAGGGGCACAAGAGAATTTTGGGGTTGATGGATATTTGTATATCTTGATTATGGTTGTATTTACCTGACTGTAGAGGTTTATCAAAATTCATGAAAATGCACAGTTAAAAAAATAGAATTTAGGGCTTCCCTAGTGGCGCAGTGGTTGAGAGTCCGCCTGCCAATGCAGGGGACGCGGGTTCGTGCCCTGGTCTGGGAGGATCACACATGCTGCGGAGTGGCTGGGCCCGTGAGCCATGGCTGCTGAGCCTGCGCGTCCGGAGCCTGTCCTCCACAACGGGAGAGGCCACAACAGTGAGAGGCCCGCGTACCGCAAAAAAAAAAAAAAAAAAAAAAAAAAAAAAAGAATTTAATGTATGTGAGTTATTCCTTAATAAACTTGACTAAAAAAGAGATTTATCCATGTTGCTATATGTACATCTAACTCATTGTTTTGAATCACTGGCAGATTCACTATGTTATACATTTACTTACATGTACTTTACTAATGATGATACTTAAATTGTCTCCAACTTCTGATTGTCACAAGCATTGTTGTATGTAATATTTTCACACATGGCATATGAAAATTTCTATGGAATATATATGTAGTAAGTGCCTGAGAACAGAACTGCTGAGTCATAAGATGCATGCAATTAGTATGCCTTAATACCATCAACTCGCCCACTTAAAAGACTATACCTATGTTGTTAGTTCTTTTACCTATGTGGGATATTAAAAAGACTCAGGGAAATTAATATGACACATCACATTAACACATAGAAGAATAAAGACCATATGATCATCTTAATAGATGCAGAAAGAAGCCTCTGATAAAATTCAACATCCATTTATGGTTCACAAAACTCTCCAGAAAGTGGGCATAGAGGCAACATATCTCAATGTAATAAATGCTATATATGACAAACCCATAGCTAACATCATACTTAACAGTGAAAAGCTGAAAGCATTCCCTCTAAGATCAGGAACAAGACAAGAATGCCCACTCTCATCACTTTTAGTCAACATAGTTTTGAAAGTCCTAGCCATAGCAATGAGAGAAGAAAAAGAAATAAAAGGAACTCAAATTGGAAAGGAAGAAGTAAAATTGTCACTGTGGATGACATGATACTATACATAGAAAATCCTAAAGACTCCACCAGAAAACTACTAGAGCTCATCAATGAATCTGGTAAAGTTGTAGGATACAAAACTAATACGCAGAAATCTGTTGCATTTCTATATACTAACAATGAAAGATCCAAGGAGAAATGAAGGAAACAATCCCATTTACCACTGCATCAAAAATAATAAAATACCTAGGGATAAACCTACCTAAGGAGGCAAAAGACCTGCACTCCATAAACTATAAGATGCTGATGAAAAAAACTGAAGATGATACAAATAGATGGAACGATATACTGTGTTCTTGGATTGGAAGAATCAATATTGTTAACATGACCATACTACCCAATGCACTCTACAGATTCAATGCAATCCCTATCAAACTACCAATGACATTAATCATAGAAGTGGAACAAAAAATTTTTTAATCTATATGGAAACACAAAAAAGTCAAATAGCCAAAACAATATTGAGAAGGAAGAAATGTGCTGGAGGAATCAAGCTCCCTGACTTCAGACTATACTACAAAGCTATGGTACTGGCACAAAAACAGACACATGAATCAATAGAACAGGACAGAAAGCCCAGAAATAAATCCATGCACTTTTGGTCAGTTTACCTAAGACAAAGGAGGCAAGAATATACAATGGATAAAAGACAGTCTCTTGAATAAGTGGTGCTGGGAAAACTGGACCACTACATGTAAAAGAGTGAAATTAAAACATTCTCTAACACCATATAAAAAAAGAAACTCAAAATGAATTAAAGACCTAAAGGCAAGCCCAAATACTATACAACTCCTAGAGGAAAACATAGGCAGAACACACTTTGACATAAATCACAGCAATGTTTTTTTGGATCTGTCTCCTAGAGTAATGGAAACAAAAGGAAAAATAAACACATGGAACCTAACTAAACTTAAACGCTTTTGCAGAGCAAAGGAAACCATAATCAAAACAACAATCTATGGAATAGGAGAAAATATTTGCAAATGATGCAACCGACTGACAAGAAATTAATTTCCCAAATATACAAACAGGTTATACAGCTCAATATCAATAAAACAAATAACCCAATCAAAAAATGGGCAGAAGATCTAAATAGACATTTTTCCAGAGAAGACATCCAGATAGCCAACAGGCACTTGAAAAGATGCTCAACATTGCTAATTATTAGAGAAATGCAAATCAGAGCTACAATGAGGTATCACCTCACACCAGTCAGAATGGCCATCATCAAAAAGCCTACAAATAATAAATGCTGGAGAGGGTGTGGAGAAAAGGAACCCTCTTGCACTGTTGGTGGGAATGTAAATTGGTGCAGCCACAATGGAGAACAATATGGAGGTTCCTTAAAAAACTAAAAATAGAGTTAGCATATGATCCTGCAATCCCACTCCTGGGCATATACCCAGAAAAGAGGAAAAATTTAATTCAAAAATATACATGTACCCCAATGTTCACAGCAGCACTGTTTACAATAACCAAGACAGGGAAGCAACCTAAATGTCCATTGACAGATGAATGGATAAAGAAGATGTGGTGTATGTGTGTGTATACACACACACACACACACGCAATGGAATATTACTCAGCCATAAAAAAGAATGAAATAATGCCATTTGCAGCAACATGGATGGACCTAGAGATTATCATACTAAATGAAGTCAGACAGAGAAAGACAAATATCGTATGATAACACTTGTATGTGGAATCTAAAAAACCTGATACAAAGAAACTTATTAACCAAACTTAATTAGACTCACAGACACAGAAAACAAACTATGGTTACTAAAGGGGAAAGGTGTAGGGTAGGGATAAATTAGGGATTTGAGATTAACAGATACACACTACTATATATAAAATAAACAACAAGGACCTACTGTATAGCACAGGGAAACATATTCAGCATCTTGTAATAACCTATAATGGAAAAGAATCTGAAAAATATATATATATATGTGTGTATATATGTACATATATGTGTATATATATAACTGAATCACTTTGCTGTACACCTGATACATTATAAATCAACAATACATCATTAAAAAATGACTCATGGAAGACTATCAGCCTCTGTCCTAGGTGATGTTCCATACCCTTAGCCTCACCAGCTACTGAAATGTCTTCACAGAGATGACTGTTTTCACTTCTGATTGTTCCCTGTCCATCTGGTCCATAATCATTGTTTTTTGTCATCTTCCCATTGCTACATTATGCCTTCTGAAATTGGCCTTCCCCAATAAATTTGTGCATCACAGCAGTTTTACATTTTTCTTTAAATTATTACTTCTCTCTTATCTCATTCAGTTTTGCTGGCTCTCTGAGAGATTATCTCTTTTCAAATTCTAGTTTCATTTCAACATTCTTCCTTTGTACTCTGACCCGTGATTCTTATTCCCAGAGAAAAATAAACAAAACCCAGCTTAGTTACTCGGATTTTCAACAGTCAGTTATCCTGAAAAACTCCTACACTCAACTTCCACCCTAAACCTCTTCTTTGTCACATTTGGAAAGATTAACTGAATGAGTAACATATACACTGCACGTATACTTGAGTATGCAGTTTGGAGTTTTAGGCTCAAATTGTTGTTATATGAGCAAAACAAAAGACATTAAATTTTTAAAATGTACAATTACATAAGCAATTAGAATATCTACATATGTCACAATCCTTACATTTATGGCAATTTTTTTGTGCCTTTCTCAAAGTATTTATCAAACGAATAATGGATTTTTCCCCCAGCTGCTTGATTTATATTCTGTGTTCAATTTGCTGCACTACATGTCACAAGTATAGAATAAAACTCTTCTTTTCTGTAATTAAGCACAAGAATAATTCTAGTATTTATATACGCTATACAATCCTAGGCAAATCTAGGAATTTTTATGGAAAAGTTGCTATATAACAGCTATTTTCATGATTAAGGGAAAAGAGAGTTCTAGTATTCTACATTCCTCTTTAATGAAGTGAATACAGAGCAACGTAGCTTAATTCATTTTATGAAATTTGTTTTATGTGGTTTTGTGTGAATTAGACACTCATTTATGATGATTCTATTTCCAAAAATAAATATTAGAGTAATAGTCAATATCTGAAGCACTGATCTACAAGGACTTAACACAATAGCTACTTGCAGACACTTTAGAGAAATATTTTATTTCCAAGTACCTAGCAATGTCTTATTATTATCGGTACCTTCAGTAATTTGTATTTCTTATAAGTTACATTATCCTTTTTAAGTACTCTAAGTTTAATAAAATTTTACCTTTTTGTTGTTGTTTTTAACTTCATTAGTGTATTTCTGAGCAAGTAGCATAGAATAATTTAAGAAGAGTTCCCTCCCTCTGACCCTGGGATAATACAATAGTCCTATTTTCCTGGAGTTGACTGTGTTCAGAATATATGAAGCAATCAATTATTTGGCTAGAAAGCATAAGCACTTCAGTTTCTTCCAGATTTGGTTAAAGCCCATGCGTCCTCTAACCTGCATTTTAAAAACTTTTCCCAAAAATCCCAAATCTGCAAAAAGCATAGGCAAAGCAATACAAGGAATAGTAACTAAGTGCATGTTCAACAAATAGAAAACAAGCCAGTAGACAAACTTTGACTGTGTAGAGATTCCTGATGGATTGTTCAAAATCTATATTTTAGGCACAACTGTGACTCAGACACCTCCTCCTCCTCACAACCTCTGGATGCTCCTTCACCTCAATGTTTTTTTTTAAACTTGTAAGACACTGACACTCAGTTTATTATGCAGCAATACATACCTTAGATCAGAAAATATGAGATCAAACAGGAATGAACTGTTTATTCAAACGTAAAACATGACGCTATATAATTTGGAGAGTTTTATTTTCTGAGAGCAGAAACTACAAAACTGAATAGAGAAGAGAAAAAAAAAACAAACTAAAATCCTGAGAATCCAATTCAACATTTAATCCCTTTAAAGTCATTAACTCTAACAACTAATTTTAAATATGTCCTTTAATTTTATTTTCACAAAACTAATTACAACAAAAATATACTATAATGAATTTTGTTAGGGTTTTTTTGTTTCTTTCTTTTTTGTATGCTAGAGGGTATAAACCTCCCTACTACCACCTAATTCTTTTGTCTGTTCAACAGAAACTATTGTTTTAGGTCATTGTTAAATTGTAGTGGTCTTTCCCTTCCCAACTGTAGCTGGGTGCAGGAATAATCTGACAGCCTTGTGTTCAGAGGCATCCCATATCTCATCCTCAACCCTGGGGTTTCTCTGCCATCACCTCATGGGACACCCTAAATGTTTGTTCAGGCATTCTAACACATGCACAAACTTGACAGTGCTTGCCAACATGATAAAGCAAAACCTTGATGAGGGTGGAATAGCCTATCAAAATATGATATGCACAACATACACTGAAAGCCCACGGGATTTTAAGGTTAATTGGATAATTTGTTGTATTTTCTTGGCATAAAACAATGAGCAGATAGGTGAAATTTTTCTCAGACGCTATTAAATCCCTTATGGTCTAAAAGACTGGCATTTACCACATTTTGTGTTTCCCAAGTGGTTGTCAGAAGAAAAAAAAAGTGGAAACCCAATTAGAAGAATAAAACGTTGTCAGTATATTTCCAACAAGAACTTGGCTTCTCATGTTAATGTAGACGCATATGAGTAGAAGGATTTATATGATTGTTAGTTCACTGTGCCACCAACGAAACAAAAACCTCTTTATCATAGCATCAGAGACATCTTATTAATGGAAATTAGCGTCTAAGTCTTAACATTCCCACAACATTATATCCAACAGATAAAAAATCTCAGGCTCTATTTTTTAAAATACTTGAATAGTCCCCAAAGAAGTTCATCAACTTTAGTTCTCCAAAGTAACATATACAGTAATCTAAGTCAAACACATGTACACAAACACACTCCCCAACATACACACACACAGCTGTAATGCTATCCTGCTGATTATGTTGTCTACTTAGTTAATGAAGGGTACTATTCAGTCAGTAGATGTGAAGGAGCCGTGAAGTCAATACCATGCACTTGGACTTCAGTTTCTGACAGTGAAGAAAGTAGACTAGCTAATCTATAAGACTTCCTATTACAATACTACTAAAATCTGAATAGAACTTGATTTGAAAGGTATTGATGGGTTCATGACAAGTAAGGAAAATCTTCAAGATTAAAAATTAAGCCAAAACAACAACAATAACTATGAATTTTTAACCAGAGAAGGCAGCTGTGAATTTTATATGATTGCCCTGAATAGTATATGATTGGATCTGAGTGTTTGAATGAAGATGGAAACCCTGAGGAAGTTAAAGTTGGCCCCCAGGGTAATAGCAGGTTCTGGGCCACAACAGAAAGAAATTAAATCCTCTCTGGAGGAAACATTCCTACAGACCTATAAACCCACAGTATTCTCACAAATTAAGTTCAACCTAATACAACAATTTTTTGTTAATCACAAAAAACACATCTATAAAATAGGGTAACATGAGAAACAGTAGAAACTAAAAGACAACTTTAGATTCCCAAGGTCAACAGATAATGGAATTAGAAAAATATGTATATAATAATGTAAAATGTTCAAGAGGAAAAAAATAAAGTTTTTTGAGTGTATAACCAATAAGAAACTATTACAATGGAGAGACTGATTTGGAAAAGAAGAGAGCAAAATTCTAGAATAAAAATGTATAATTAATGAATAGGTAACAAAATAGTCAAAAGGTTATTAGAGAACTGGAGGAAATGGCTGAAGGGAGTATCCACATCCTCATTCAGAGATACAAGTTAACAGAAATATGAAAACACATTCAGAAAAGTAAGGGATGAATGACAAGGTCCGCCTTCTAACTGTAATTCTGGAAGGAGGGATTATACAGACTGGATGAACCTAATGGTCCTTGTGGAAAAAAGTATGAAATTTTATTGAAAGATATTTAAAAGACTTAAATAAATGGAGCAATATACTATACTCAGGGACTAGAAGACTCCTTGTTTTAAATATCTACCAGGCCGTGATCTAAAATTTATCCTTTAATGTGACTCACAGTAAAAAGTTTGAACACTATTTTAGAGAAATTCTTGCCTATGTACATCAGGAAAGATGTTCAGAACAGTACTGTTCATGGTAGTGAAAACAACTAGAAACAATGCATTGGCAAGAGTATGGATAACATTTTGCAATAGTTACAGTGGAATATTATGGAAGAATGGGAAGAATAAATTACAATTACATAAAATAACATGATGAGTCTGAAAAATATACTGAGGGAAAAACTCAATTCATAGTGGATAACATAATGTTTGATATTTTTGTAAATCTCAAAAACAAGAAAACTAAGCAACATATTGTTTACCACTTAAATATGTAGTAGTAGTATTCAAAAAGGCAACAAAGGAATAATATGCATAAAATTCAGAGCAGTCGTTAGTTTGGTAAGGGAATTAGGATACAAAATTGGGGAAGGCCAAATAGTATCAGTATTATTGGTATTTAACAGTTCATAAGTTTGCTAGTGAGTTTATAGATAATATTATTAAACTTTTAAATTTACCTATGTTACATATATTACTGTCTATCAAATATTACATTAAAATAAAGTGTACAGGGCTTCCCTGGTGGCGCAGTGGTTGGGAGTCCGCCTGCCGATGCAGGGGACATGGGTTCGTGCCCCGGTCCGGGAAGATCCCACATGCTGTGGAGCGGCTAGGCCCGTGAGCCATGGCCGCTGAGCCTGTGCGTCCGGAGCCTGTGCTCCGCAACGGCAGAGGCCACAGCAGTGAGAGGCCTGCGTACCGCAAAAAAAATAATAATAATAAAATAAAGTAAAGTGTACAATGCACTTTAAAAATAATTCTAAGTTTACAATGTACTTTAAAAATAGTTCTAAGTTTGTTCAAGTCTATTTTTAGATTTTATGCAAAATTTTATGCAAAATTTCTAAAAGCTATTTAACCAGAGTCCTAGGCCACAACCAATCAGAAGCAACAGATTGAAAGGTAGCAGGAAAAGTTCCAAAGAGGCTGGTTTGGACCAACACCTATACAGTGAATAACGAAATAAATAATTTGTACAGTAGAAGTTCAGGGGCCTCAAAATTATTCCCATTTGACACTGGAGCTGTTTAATATTGGAAAGATATTGGCCAGCACCTTCTCAGTCTTAGTACTACTGTGGAGTACAATAATTTACTCTCCTTTGGCAACCGGAGTCATCATGCTCAGGAGGCACTGTTAAATTGGCAAAAAAAGGATGCAGCATATCAGAATAAATTTCAACTCAAGTTGTTAAAGTAGACATTGAACATTTAGTGTCTGGCGGTGATGCCCCCTTCAGTCTACGCAGAAAAACTGTTTCAGTTTTCAGGTTACCTGCCTGCTTCCTGAAGGCATTTGAGTTTTTGAACCACAAATTAGCAGCCCTTGGTAAGGTTTGGTGCCAGGCTGATGACCCTGTTTTTCTGGTGTGGCCAAGCAAACGAGGGCTTGACTGTGGGAGTGAGATTTGACAGGCAGAAGTAGGGAGATGGAAGGATGTCCAAAGAGAAAACGGTGTGAGCAAAGGCAAAGTTGTAGTTTCTGTTCCTCATTCTTGACTCCTCACGTTCCTAACAGTTTGTTGTTTATTTGGGATGTTCCCCCTGTGTGTCTCTTGCACCACATAGAATCCAGTGCCAGGTCCCTTAGGAAAATGAACACGTAGCTGAAATTTCTGCGGTGACTTTTACATCCCTTTTGACAACACTCCTGGTTTCTGACATTGCATTTACCCATCTCCTGGAGTTTGGGTATCATCCTACACTATTTTTTACAGCTGAAGCTCCTCCAGATTTATTCTGTACAAATTGCCTGGAGTATCAAAATCAAATCTTTCTCTTCCAAAATTCTCTTCCTCACTACACCAACCGAAAATTATTTCAACAATTAATAGTGACCAATACATAGCTATGCTTTCCATGCAATTAAACCCAGCTAGATATTGAAAGGAGAATAATTGAATTATCCCACTAAAATAAACCATCCTAAATTGCAAATGACTCATTTATTATTGAGTAATTCTCTCAAGGGCTTTCCATAGATTTTTGGTAGAGTACTTGGGAGAAATGTTTATGAATGCCTTTTTCTGCAACCGTGGGCAAAATTGCAAAGTTTATGGTTAAAATAATAAAATATTAAATGCTTTATTGTTTTTATATAATTATGTCAACTATGTAAGAGATACAGATATAATAGTTATATTATAAGATGTATATAATACACTATATTCATACAAATAACTTTAGTATTTTTTTCAAGTAGTAAAAATATACCAATGATGCTGATCAGGGAATTCTAGTCTCACTTCTTACTTTGCCATTAGTTAGATCAGCAGCCTTAGCTTGCTTGGCCTTGACCTTCTACTTGTTACTTTGTTTTTCATCACTAAGTAGAAGTGTAGCATAATAGCATTTTAGAGGCAGATATATAACAGGCTTTGACTCCCATTCGCCATTTACAAGCTGTGGGTTATTTACCTAACTTACTGAGGTCTCAGTTTTCTCTTTCTCAAAATTGGAATAATGCTAATAGCTTCAAATCTAAAGGATTCTTAAGATGGTTGAAATGATATTTATAAAGCTTTTATCATGATATATACCTACGACATGATAAGCACTCAAAAAATCTGTCTTTTATTAACTAAGGAGACATGAATAAAAACATACAGTAAGAAACTTGTATTTTTTTAAATCTCCGATGTTTCAGTTTGATTATTCTAGTCTTAATTCCCCCTACTTTTTATAATAGTTTCTCTAAATCTTCTCTAAGACACAGACATAGATATAAAATACTAAATTGTATAAAATGTATCATGTGACTCTAGAAACAGGATACTGGAGTTGATAAAATTTCAATACTCATATTTTAAAACAGAGACGTCTCTGTCTAAATCCTTCAGCTCTAGCCTGCTTTATTTTGGGCTGAGTTACCTTTCTAATGGCCAGGAAAAAATGTCTGCTCTAAGATGGGTAGGATGAGCCTTGTTCCTAAAAATGCTTGAGTGACTTGGGAATAGAATTAAGGAACATAAATGACACAAATGACAGTGTTAGCTTTAACGTTTCTTGAGTGGATTTTGACTATTTTGGTCTTAAAAGTGTTTCTATAATTTTCATGCCATGAAGAGCTAAATGAGGCGTTTCATATAATTAATATTCTAACAAAAGTCCTTATAGACCAAGGGAGCTGCTTTATGTGGAAATGCTTAGCTTTCTTTTATATATTCTATAAGGATCACATAAATATAATTTTACGATGAGTATGTTTTTGGTTACTAAGAGGAAGGATAAGAGTTACTTATTTGCCCAGAGAAAAGAGGGACTGGAGCCAAAGGTGTATGTCTGAGAAGGGAAAGCTTCTAGAGGTCTATTAGGGAGTTTCCATCAAGATTCCAAAATTCTAGGGGAAGCTAGAGTGACAGGATAACCTTCAGCAAGAACATTCTCTTGCTTGGGTTTAGTGGATGTGCGTGGAGATAATTCAGAGGCATAAAAAGCAGGGGTGAGTAAGAATATTAGAAGGTGAAAACATATCTCATTCACTGTGTAAACAACAGAGAGGGGAGTTGAGGTTAATGGGCCAGAATTGGTTGCAGCCAAAATATTCACAGCTTTGCTGAAATCACTGGTTCCTTCATGCCAATATGTCTATTCCACAGTTCCCTCTGCTACTTTGGACTCTTTCACATTGACAAAATTTACATCCATATACTGGAATCAAAACAGGGTTCTGTCCATTTCTCTAAATGCTGCTCAATATAATCCCTTTTTGTTTGTGCATAGTCCATAAAGTAGTCAATACAGCTCTGTAATTTATTGAGATGTCAGCTCCACAAACTTATTTGGGAGCCTGGAAAGACAGAATACAGCTTCTTTCTCCCTTTTTAGAGATGCACTGACCTCATGCAGGGAACACTTCAAGGAGTTTTGTTTGGATGATCAATACATTTCTATATTTATAAGCCTAATCAGAGCCCATCTGCTTTTCTGCTAAAGCACTGCTCAAAGAGAGAGTCACATAATCAAAATTATAACTTTGTTGCATTGATTTTTTTGTTCTACTTGTTACTCAGACCACAAAAATAATTAAATATTTTCATTTTAATAACTGCAACTTGACATAAAATCATTTCTTTGGGAAACAGTTCCCTAATGTCAGGATTATGGCATTTTATACTCCCCATCCTGCCATTTTTTATTCTAATTATTAGACTTGAACAGGTCCAAGACTTGTTTTAAATGCTCTAGTCTCAAAACTTAACAGCTGTTCCCCAGCCCATATATAGAAAGTCAGTCAGCTTCCTTGAACTGACCTCAGTGGCGCAGTCACCCAGAGCCAGATCTCCACCGGAGACTCCAGCTTCACATTATAAATACTGCAGGGTCATCTATAAATATGTGCATTTCACCATGTTTCACCTGCTGTTGTTTTGCTGAGGCAAGTGCCTGCTGTCCTTATTCATGTAGCAGCAAGCACCTTTGGATATAACAGGGGGATAACAGAACCTGTGAATGTTTAACTGGCTCCGTCAAAGTGTAGGGAGAGGATCCAAAGAAGAGAAAGGAGGACTAGCTTGGAGGAAATATAACAAAATGAAAATGACATCTCGCAATGAAAATGGTAGGCCGGCCTTTAATTTGCTGTTGTGTTAAGTCAATACATCTTTCTGTAGTATATGGCTAACCACTTCACGCTGGCCTACGCACATTTATTACATGATTTATTATAGAGAGGGTCTACATGGGGTTGTAATCAGACCATTTCTGCCTGCCACATCCAAGCCATTGCCTCTGCTGCCCACAATTTTCTCCATCAAGGCAGCTTTTCCATTTAGGGAGATGAACTGTAACTGAAGTCACCTATATGCTTTTAGCGTCTTCACTTTGTATTTGAATATGCTCTTAGGCTAACTTAGGCCATATGGTGTCTTCATTTGGCAATAAATATGCCCTTTCTGACTTTTAGGCTTCCTCATCTGTAGCATTCCTGAATCAAAAACTGTAGTTCTGCTTGGCTTTCTTAAACCCTTCAAAGGCACAACTCAATCACTGTTTGTTTTCTCATGGCCAAATAAAATACTAATCTGCAGAAAATCAAAAGAGTAAGTGTTGAAAATCAGTACCTTGATTTTTAATTTTAAAAGGAAAAATTAGTCATAAGTGCTTTATGAAATCCTTTAAGCATCTTTATCATTTTAGCAGAGATATATAATATAGCAACTGTTCCTATCTCAAAATTTACAAAGATTTTTCTGTGTATTTTTCTAGTCAACACTCTCTGTGTCTTATGTTACACCCACATGTAAAATTTGTATTTTAATGATATATAAAACACACTTGCTATTGTAAGTAAAATTATGAATGGTGACCAACTCTATAAAGCTAGAAATATACTGTCAATTTTCCAGATGGCGAAAAATATCTTATTTGTTTTTCTTTACGAAATGTGTGTGGTTTTGCCAAATCTTCCCACAAAGTCAGTCTTTAAGGCCCTAACACAGTGAAACAAAATGAATTCCAATAATAACACCCCACAGTGGTGTGTTTCCAGTAAATAGAGCTAAAATTCTGATTATGAAGACAAGCCTCAATCTAGCTAACAGAGACTTGAGGCTTAATATGCAATATTATTTTCAAGAATTAAGGAAATTAGTATTTTAGATGAAAAGTCTTTTTGTAGCAAGCATTCAAGATGTGGTATTGTCTGGACATGCATGGTGACAAAGAAAGCAGTGACCTCTGAAGGAATCAAGAGTCTGAGTGGTCATTTAGGCCAAAACATACATTTTATTACCTCTACATCATCTTCACTGTATACAGCACTTGACTAGCCTATAATAGAATAGCTGCAATATCTCCTAAGACAGCTCACTTCATAATGAGATAGCTTTCACTGGTCAATATAACATCAATCTGAGATCTACTGCTTGAGCACATGGTTATTGGTCATAGGCACTGAATATATTCCTTGGAGCCAAATTTACTCCAGTTTCTCATGAAAAGACAAAACATTTGACTCAACTTTGTACGTCCCTTACGTTTTAGACTAAGAGGAATTGTTGGGCCTAGAGAAATAGATCTGGGAATAGTATATACAGTACTGGGAGTGGAAATCCTATGAATGAATGAGTTCCTGAAGATAAAGCATTAAACAGGAATGGAAAATGTGCTACTGCCATACTGTAGAATGTTATGTGGGGCATAAATAAATATCTTAGCCTCATTTAATCATCCTGCACATAACATATTTTTACCTTAGAAACCCCAGATATCTGCACTAGGCAAACAGTTTCCATGTACTATCTATTTTTAGCACTGTTGTAACTTGGTATGCCAATGGTATAAATGACATTATATGATATAATATATAACAGTGGAATAATTCCATTTTCTTCATCTAGATATATAGCATATATCATTAATGGTTATATATTACTTGACTGCCATGTGTATATATATATATACACACACACAATACACACATATATATAACATACAAACCCTTCTATTATTCCCTTAGAACATTTAGGTTAATTCTAATTTCTTTTACTATTATATTCAGCCTAAAACTAGAAATTATATCTTTGATTAAAGCACTAATTATATGCAAACACAAATGGAAATTTTTAATGATTACAAGAACATTTTTGTTTTTAACAACAACAAATGCATACTGAAACAGAGTTATTTTGCTAAATTTTGTGTACATCAATAATTTCTTAATTATTTCCTTACGGCAACATTTCAGAAATGCAATTGATGTGTCAATGAGAATGTAATCATCAGGCGTTTGATATTTATTACCAAAATTTCCCCAAAAAACCATGTATAAATTTATACCCCAATTGAAAATTCACTAGGATGTGTTTGTTTCAATCTTGTTGTAAAGAGCTTTATTGAGGTGTAATTTATATACTATAAACGTCACTTATTGACATTTATATTTCAATGACTTTTACTAGATTTATGCAGTTGTGTAACCACCACCACAAGAGTAGAGCATTTCCATCACCCTAAAAGATTCATTCCTGACCATCTGCAGTCAATCCCTGCTCTCACCCCTAACTCCAGGCAAACACTGCTTTCTGTCTCTTAGAGATTTGCCTTTTTAGAAATTTCATATAAACGGAATCATCTAATACATTTCTTTTGTGTCTGGTTTCTTTCACTATTTTGTAATACTTTTGAGATTTATCTATGTCATACCATGTCTCTACAGTCTTTTCATTATTATTGCTGAATAGTATTCCCCAGTATAAACAAGATGTGTTTTCTTTACCATTTCACCAGGCGACGGATGTTTGGATTGTTAGCAGGTTTTTTTTTTTTCCTCGCAACTATAAATAAATAAATACCTATGAACATTTTTGTTTAAGTCTTTGTATAGGACATAGGTTTTTGTTCGTTCCCTCAATCTTGTTAGAATCATTTTAATACATTAGTTTTCAATGTGAAAAAATGTACATTTACGTGATGTGAAAAACCAGTAATTCCAATATTTCTAAGAGTAGCAGAGTTTTTACAAAAACAAAAAAGGTAATTATTAAAAGTGACAGTTCACACTCCAAAGTCATTCCTATACCATAATTTTTCCTAATTTTGTTCTGTTACAAGGAAGGATGCTCTATTATCTAGATTGAGAAGAGGTGACACTGTTTTTCCTAAGTCCTTGGCACACACTATATAATTCAACAATGTATTAGAAAACATTGTATTCTGATTTATACATGCAACTTGTATTTTATTTTTATATTTTAAGTTCATTCACCCATTCAACAAATGTTTACTGACCACCTACAGTGTACCAGACACTGTGCTCAGAACTAGGGAAACAAAATAAAAGAAAACATGGCCCTTGTCTTTAATGAGCTTTACAAACTAAGGCGGCAATCACAGTTCAATGTATTAATGAAAAACTAGGTACTATCTACAAAACATCAGCAACAACAATAATAGCCCTAATTTTAAAAACCTAGGTCTACAAAAATAAAACCTAATTCAACTTTAAGAGGTGAAGGAAGCATTGCCAGAAGAAAAAATATGCAAGCTGAGATATGAAGAACAGCTGGGTTGTCTAAGAAAGGATGAGAAAATTAGTCCAAGAGGAGAAAATAGCATAAGCAAAGGGCTTGAGTCAAAAGGATCTGGTGTCTTTGGGGAAATACAAGTAGTTTTTATTGCCTAACAGAAGCTTTTGAAAGAGCAACAACAATAGAAGGAGCTAGAGAAACAAACTGGGGCAAAATCATGAAAGGCTCATAAGCCACATTAAAGACCTGTTAGCCAAATCTCCTTTCACTGAAATTACCAATGTCCTCTTTGATAATTTCTGTCCATATTATCAGGTTCAGCTAAAACTTAACTTCTCTGATAAAAGTAGTTCTGGGCCTTGAAACCATGAGGGCCCATGATACTGGGTTTCACTGTTTCACCGCACCCTAGGATCCTCCCTTAGAATTTAAGGGAGTTAGACATAAATGATAGATGTGTCCCCTGTTAGGATGTAAGCTCTTTAAGGCAGTGTATTGCATGTGTTTAGTTCACCACTGTTTTAGTATTATTCCACACGGTAACTTGCTTATAAAAGGCTCTCAACAAATAAGTGTTGAATGCACAAAGAAAGGGGTTTGTCCTTTAACATACAGATATTGAATAAGCCCTGAAGATATTTAAGCATATATTTGCTTTGAAGAGGTCACTGTTTTATGGAAAATGGCCTGAAGAAAGAGGACAAGACTGAATGTAAGAGGACAAGTTAATAGGAAGTACATATTCACAGCCAGTGTCCTAAGTGTTTCTTTTTTTTTTTTTTTTTTACCTCTGAATTACCACAACTCTGTGAAGTAGATACTATCACTATTTTCCCTTAAATCAGAAACTGAGATTCAGATTACTTAAGAAATTGCCTAAGATCACATAGTGTATGTATTGGTTACCTTGGGAGCCCACAAAGTATCACAGGCTCTAGAGCAAGATTAGCCTGGGAAGGTAGACAAGTCAGAAAGCAAAGGTTCCTTCCTGTAATCCACAGTCAGGAGTTTGACTTTCATCCCAAAAGCAATGCGAACCAAATGAAGAATTTTTAGCAAGACAGTGTGACAATCAAATGCGTAGTTGAACAAGAACACTGTAAATGAAAATTAGTGAATGGATTTGGGGAGAGTGGGGGAAACTGGCACAACTAGAGACAGAAATTTGATCCAATTAATCCTGGGCAAAGAATGCCAATATCTTGGACAATAATGATGTTAGTAAAGGTGGGAAAAAGTGGATATCTCTGAAAATATTTAGAGGAAATATTTAGATATCCAAGGCAATGGATAGATCACTCAGAAGAGCAGGAAGAGATGGATATGGATAAGAAGTAATGCATATTTCAGGAAAAAAAAGAAGTTTTTTATTTTTCTGAAAGAAAGGGGAAAAGGTTTGGTACAGAATCAAGTAAGTAAGAAAGGTGGTAGAAAACTGAAGGAATTGTGTTAGATTTTATCTACTCTCTGAAATAGAGAGATAGGTCATCTGCTGAGAATGAAGGGCAGATGAGGTTCACTGTAAATCACAAGGGTCAAGAATAGGAATACAGTTGTCTCACAGCATATTGCTTAACAGACTTTATGATGATGAGATATCTTAACAGATATATCCTAAAGGACAATAAGAAATATATCAAAGCCATTCTATATGCCATTCTTGATGGAATATTCTGTATCAAAAATATGCCAATTCTTGAACTAAATTTTAATTAATAAAGTCACAATTAAAATGTCAACAGGACTTTGATCTTAGATACAGAAAAAAAAGATCTAAATTCATATGGAAAACAAAATGTCAAAAAGAGAAGTAAGTACTTTATTGTATTTAAAACATTATAAAGCATTATTAAATAATGCATGGGTAGAATAAAATAGAATAGAGTACAGAAGAGGTTATATATGTATAGGTATACATACTAATATATATGTGTGTGAATTTAATATATCTTTAAAAATTTTGCAAATAAATGCTGAAACTTGATTTTTCAATAAATAGTTTTATGATAGCTGCATGGACTGCAGTCGCTTTGGAAAATAAATATACTGAACCACTATTTAATCTCTAACACTGAAATAAATTCAAAATGAATAACCTATAAATGTATACAAAATTATTTGTGAACTAAAAATTTTTTAAATTAAAAATTTATTGGAGAATGATTTTCTAAATATGATATAAACCTCAGAAACCATAAAAGTTTAATGAATTTGCCCATTTAAAACTAAAAACTACCTTAATGGCAAAATAAAACCTAAGCTATGTGAAAAGAAAAACAACGAACTTAGAAAAACAATATTGTTGCACATATTAAAGATGAAGGGTAATTTCCTTAATATACAAAATGCTTATTGAAATTAACAACTCCAAAAATAACATACTGTAGAAAAAAATGGATAAAGAACATTGAACAGTTTCACTTAAAAGAAAATATGAGACAAAGAAGGACACTACATAACGATAAAGGAATCGATCCAAGGAGAAGATGTAACAATTGTAAATATTTATGCACCCAACATAGGAGCACCTCAATACATAAGGCAAATACTAACAGCCATAAAAGGGGAAATTGACAGTAACACAATCATAGTAGGGGACTTTAACACCCCACTTTCACCAATGGACAGATCATCCAAAATGAAAATAAATAAGGAAACACAAGCTTTAAATGATACATTAAACAAGATGGACTTAGTTGATATTTATAGGACATTCCATCCAAAAACAACAGAATACACATTTTTCTCAAGTGCTCATGGAACATTCTCCAGGATAGATCCTATCTTGGGTCACAAATCAAGCCTTGGTAAATTTAAGAAAATTGAAATTGTATCAAGTATCTTTTCCGACCACAATGCTATGAGACTAGACATCAATTACAGGAAAAGATCTGTAAAAAATACAAACACATGGAGGCTAAACAATACACTACTCAATAATGAAGTGATCACTGAAGAAATCAAAGAGGAAATTTAAAAATACCTAGAAACAAATGACAATGGAGACACAATGACCCAAAACCTATGGGACGCAGCAAAAGCAGTTCTAAGGGGGAAGTTTATAGCAATACAATCCCTCCTTAAGAAACAGGAAACATCTCGAGTAAACAACCTGACCCAGCACCTAAAGCAATTAGAGAAAGAAGAACAAAAAACCCCCAAAGTTAGCAGAAGGAAAGAAATCATAAAGATCACATCAGAAATAAATGAAAAAGAAATGAAGGAAATGATAGCAAAGATCAATAAAACTAAAAGCTGGTTCTTTGAGAAGATAAACAAAATTGATAAACCATTAGCCAGACTCATCAAGAAAAGAAGGGAGAAGACTCAAATCAATAGAATTAGAAATGAAAAAGGAGAAGTAACAACTGACACTGCAGAAATACAAAAGATCATGAGAGATTACTATAAGCAACTCTATGCCAATAAAATGGACAACGTGGAAGAAACGGACAAATTCTTAGAAATGCACAACCTGCCAAGACTGACTCAGGAAGAAATAGAAAATATGAATAGACCAATCACAAGCACTGAAATTGAAACTGTGATTAAAAATCTTCCATCAAACAAAAGCCCAGGACCAGATGGCTTCAGAGGCGAATTCTATCAAACATTTAGAGAAGAGCTAACACCCATCCTTCTCAAACTCTCCCAAACAATATCAGAGGAAGGAACACTCCCAAACTCATTCTATGAGGCCACCATCACCTTGATACCAAAACCAGGCAAGGATGTCACAAAGAAAGAAAACTACAGGCCAATATCACTGATGAACATAGATGCAAAAATCCTCAACAAAATACTAGCAAACAGAATCCAACAGCACATTAAAAGGATCATACACCATGATCAAGTGGGGTTTATTCCAGGAATGCAAGGATTCTTCAATATATGCAAATCAATCAATGTGATACACCATATTAACAAGTTGAAGGAGAAAAACCATATGATCATCTCAATAGATGCAGAGAAAGCTTTCGACAAAATTCAACACCCATTTATGATAAAAAACCCTGCAGAAACTAGGCATAGAGGGAACTTTCCTCAACATAATAAAGGCCATATATGACAAACCCAAAGGCAACATCATCCTCAATGGTGAAAAACTGAAACCATTTCCACTAAGATCAGGAACAAGACAAGGCTGCCCACTCTCACCACTCTTATTCAACTTAGTTTTGGAAGTTTTAGCCACAGCAATCAGAGAAGAAAAGGAAATAAAAGGAATCCAAATTGGAAAAGAAGAAGTAAAGCTGTCACTGTTTGCAGATGACATGATACTATACATAGAGAATCCTAAAGATGCTACCGAAAAACTACTAGAGCTAATCAATGAATTTGGTAAAGTAGCAGGATACAAAATTAATGCACAGAAATCTCTGGCATTCCTGTACACTAATGATGAAAAATCTGAAAATGAAATCAAGAAAACACTCCCATTTACCATTGCAACAAAAAGAATAAAATATCTAGGAATAAACCTACCTAAGGAGACAAAAGACCTGTATGCAGAAAATTATAAGACACTGATGAAAGAAATTAAAGATGATACAAATAGATGGAGAGATATACCATGCTCCTGGATTGGAAGAATCAATATTGTGAAAATGACTCTACTACCCAAAGCAATCTACAGATTCAATGCAATCCCTATCAAACTACCACTGGCATTTTTCACAGAACTAGAACAAAAAATTTCAAAATTTGTTTGGAAAAACAAAAGACCCCGAATAGCCAAAGCAATCTTGAGAATGAAAAACGGAGCTGGAGGAATCAGGCTCCCTGACTTCAGACTATACTACAAAGCTACAGTAATCAAGACAGTGTGATACTGGCACAAAAACAGAAAGATAGATCAGTGGATCAGGATAGAAAGCCCAGAGATAAGCCCACGCACATATGGCCAACTTATCTTTGATAAAGGAGGCAGGAATGTACAGTGGAGAAAGGACAGCCTCTTCAATAAGTGGTGCTGGGAAAACTGGACAGGGACATGTAAAAGTTTGAGATTAGATCATTCCCTAACACCATACACAAAAATAAGCTCAAAATGGATTAAAGACCTAAATATAAGGCCAGAAACTATCAAACTCTTAGAGGAAAACATAGGCAGAACACTCTATGACATAAATCACAGCAAGATCCTTTTTGACCCACTTCCTAGAGAAATGGAAATAAAAACAAAGATAAACAAATGGGACCTAATGAAACTTCAAAGCTTTTGCACAGCAAAGGAAACCATAAACAAGACAAAAAGACAACCCTCAGAATGGGAGAAAATATTTGCAAATGAAGCAACTGACAAAGAATTAATCTCCAAAATTTATAAGCAGCTCATGCAGCTCAATAACAAAAAAACAAACAACCCAATCCAAAAATGGGCAGAAGACTTAAATAGGCATTTCTCCAAAGAAGATATACAGACTGCCAACAAACACATGAAAGAATGCTCAACATCATTAATCATTAGAGAAATGCAAATCAAAACTACAATGAGATATCATCTCACACCAGTCAGAATGGCCATCATCAAGAAATCTAGAAACAATAAATGCTGGAGAGGGTGTGGAGAAAAGGGAACACTCTTGCACTGCTGGTGGGAATGTGAATTGGTACAGCCACTATGGAGAACAGTATGGAGGTTCCTTAAAAAACTAAAAATAGAACTACCATATGACCCAGCAATCCCACTACTAGGCATATACCCTGAGAAAACCATAATTCAAAAAGAGACATGTACCAAAATGTTCATTGCAGCTCTATTCACAATATCCCGGAGATGGAAACAACCTAAGTGTCCATCATCGGATGAATGGATAAAGAAGATGTGGCACATATATACAATGGAATATTACTCAGCCATAAAAAGAAACGAAACTGAGCTATTTGTAATGAGGTGGATAGACCTAGAGTCTGTCATACAGAGTGAAGTAAGTCAGAAGGAGAAAGACAAATACCGTATGCTAACACATATATACGGAATTTAAAAAAAAATGTCATGAAGAACCTAGGGGTAAAACAGGAATAAAGACACAGACCTACTTGAGAATGGACTTGAGGATATTGGGAGGGGGAAGGGTAAGCTGTGACAAAGCGAAAGAGAGGCATGGATATATATACACTACCAAACTTAAGGTAGATAGATAGTGGGAAGCAGCCACAGAGCACAGGGAGATCAGCTCGGTGCTTTGTGACCGCCTGGAGGGGTGGGATGGGGAGGGTGGGAGGGAGGGAGATGCATGAGGGAAGGGATGTGGGAACAGATGTATATGTATGACTGATTCACTTTGTTATAAAGCAGAAACTAATTTAAAAAATAAAAAAAATTAAAAAAAAAGAATCCCATGTCATATTATATTATGTAAGTTTTTACTTCTATTCATTGGTGAAATTTGTCTATATATTTATCCCTTCCTACAGTTTTCCCAGTTGTATGTCATGATTAGTTTGGCTATTTCATTTAACTGAATTGGGTTCCAGTATATATTTTTGTGTATTCTAAATAATAGTCTATACAAGTTGTAAATAATTATTTGGTAATATTTGAAATAATTCAAATCCAAAATATTTTTTCCCTAGGGTCTTAACACAGACATAGAAATTTATCTAAAAATGATATTTTTCAATGTTTTTGTCCTTTAATACTGAGGAAAATATTGAAGAGAAGTAAGGAGGAAAACCTGGTATACTTTCTTTGCCATATGTCTTTGATATTTTCAGAATTCTTTTTTTTAATTAAATAACTATTTGAGTGTGTATATATCTATCTTTTAATGAAATTTGCATGAAATAGGATAGTCATCCTTCTGAATTTACAAAATGTTCCCCCAGATTTGTACCCTTGATTATTGCTGCATTCATTTGTAATACTTTCTGCTTTGTGAATATCTGTTATATTTAAATTGAGTCTCCAGGATCTGGCCATAATATCATTTTAATTTTATTTTTTTTATAACATTTCTCCACTTTATTCTTTTGTGTTTTCAGGATGTTTTTTAAGTGAGTCTGTGAATTTCTCATTGGAATTTCTACATTGTCAGTTCCACTCGTTACTCACAATGTGGTTTTTACCTTAACAATCATGATTTTCATTTTAATGCAGTCTTCCCTACAACTTATTGACATCACTGAACAGCTTTGTTCTTAATGGAAAGAATAAATGTCTTCTTCTATTACATGGAAAAAATATAAATAAATAAAAGAAAATATGAATAATCCTTAAATATATGAAAAAGTATATAATGTTAATCATGCCAGTCAGAAGAGAAATGAAAGTTACAATTACATTATATTTTACCTAGTAGATTGTGTTGAAAATTATATAGGAAAATGGAAACATTACTTATTATTGATGGGAATATAATTTAGTACAATATCAATGGAGAGAAACTTGGCAATGTCAAACTTTTAAATGTACATATTCTACTCTTAGGTTTAATTCTACAAGTGTATTTTTATACTTGAATATATACAGATGTGCACATATACACACATAAAATATGTTACTGTAGCATTTTGTAACAAAACAAAATTTTCTTGTTTAGTAGTAAGACAATGGAAACAAGCTAATACCCATCATAAGATGACTAAATAAATTACGGCACATTTACAGAGTGGAATACTAAAAAGCCCCTTCAAAAATGAGACATACATAAAAAGCTCTAAGCAGTTTTTAAAAGAAAATTTTCTTGTATATATTGTACTCCTATTTGTGTAAAAATTCCCTATATACCTATCATCCATCCATCCATCCATCCAACTGTCTATCCATCCATCTTTGTAAAAGAATGGATAGAGAACCCAAGAAACTGTTAATGGTGCTAAAAATGGTGTTTTAATGGTGTTAAAAAATTATTTTTTTTACCAGGGAAGAAAAAAATTAAATGTATAAAGAGACATAGCTGGAAGATAGAGTTTCATTTCCTCCTAAACTTTATTCTATTTTAAAAATATATATTGCCAACTATCAAAGTGGATTTTGCTCTCTAGATGACTTTAAAAAATAAACTAAATTCCAACACCAATACATGAAATTTTTAGTATTTGGTTGAAAAACTTTTACACTTAGCATGATATCTGGCTTCCAATGAGGCATTATAATTTAAGGTAAAGAGCACAGAGTTTTGAGTATTTTTGTTTTTGTCAAGATCCCTGCAGAAACAGAGCAATAAATTTAGAGTAATTTAAGGAGTGTTTTTAGTAAAGAGATGTTTTGTAAAGATACTGTCAAGGTGTTGGTAAAACTTAGGGACAGTGCAGTACTGTATAGGTAAAAATAGCAGGTTAACTTGCCTCCCTTAGATTAAAAGGGCAAGAGGAAAAATTGTTATCAGCCAATAGAGGTGATGGATTGTCTAGAGATGGTGCTTCAATAGGAGCTAAAACCATTTATCAAGTAGCATAGCCAAACTACAGCAACTCCTCAGGGAGAGAGCTGAGAGAATAAACCATTCACCATCACCCCTCCTTCTGATCTCTTGCTAGTATTCACTATTGGCTAAAAAGGACAAAAAGTCCATTGATACAGTACACCTTCCATGCCATGAAGAAAGATAGAGAGAGGTGGAAAGAGGATGCAGAGGGTAAATGGATGGTAATGTACACAATAGTATAATTGGTTCTGAGTCTAAGCGCAACAAAAAGTTATCTATTTTGAGACCTAGAGTAAGTCAACTTTTTGAGAATTAGATATTTTTATATGTTATATCAATTAGGGTCTGGTTGAGAGACAGAAACCTCATCAGTAATTTGAACAAAGAAATGTGATGTAAAGAATTGTTAAATGCCAGCACATGCCTGCGCCCCCCTCAGCTGCTCACTCGCAGAGTGAGTCAGGGATTCTGGTTCCTGAAGCCCAGTTAGTCGTGTGGTTGACAGGGTCTTGGTGCTCTGGCCAGGTGTCAGGCCTGAGCCTCTGAGATGGGAGAGCTCAGTTCAGGACATAGGTCCACCAGAGACCTCCCAGCCCCATGTAATATCAAATGGCAAAAGCTCTCCTAGAGATCTATATTTCAACACTAACACCCAGCTCCACTGAAAAACCCACAAGCTACAGTGCTGGACACCCTATGCCAAACAACTAGCAAGACAGGAACACAACCCCACCCATTAGAAGAGAGGCTGCCTAAAATCATACTAAGTTCACAGACACCCCAAAGCACACCACTGGATGTCGTCCTGCCCACCAGAAAGACAAGATCCAGCCTCACCACCAGAACACAGGCACCAGTCCCCTCCACAACCCACTGAACAAACCCTACCCACTGGGGACAGACAACGGGAACTATGAACCTGAGGCTTGTAAAATGGAGACCCCAAACACAGTAAGTTAAGCAAAATGAGAACACAGAGAAATACACAGCAGATGAAGGAGCAAGGTAAAAACCCACCAGACCAAACAGATGAAGAGGAAATAGGCAGTCTACCTGAAAAAGAATTCAGAGTAATGACAGTAATGATGATCCAAAACCTTGGAAATAGAATGGAGAAAATACAAGAAACGTTTAACAAGGACCTAGAAGAACTAAGAGCAAACAAACAATGATGAACAACACAATAAATGAAATTAAAAATTCTCTAGAAGGAATCAAAGCAGAATAACTGAGAAAGAAGAACTGATAAGTGACCTGGAAGATAAAATAGAGGAAATAACTAATGCAGAGCAGAATAAAGAAAAAAGAATGAAAAGAACTGAGGACAGTCTCAGAGACATCTGGGACAACATTAAATGCACCACCATTGGAATTAAATGGGTCCCAGAAGAAGAAGAGAAAAAGGAAGGGACTGAGAAAATATTTGAAGAGATTATAGTTGAAAACTTCCCTAATATGGGTAAAGAAATAATAAATCAAGTCCAGGAAGCACAGAGAGTCCCATACAAGATAAATCCAAGGAGAAACATGCCAAGACAGATATTAATCAAACTATCAAAACTTAAATAGAAAGAAAAAATATTAAATGCAGCAAGGGAAAAACAACAAATAACACACAAGGGAATCCCCATAAGGTAAACAGCTGATCTTTCAGCAGAAACTCTACAAGCCAGAAGGGAGTGGCAGGACACATTTAAAGTGATGAAAGGGAAAAAACTACAACCAAGATAACTCTACCCAGCAAGGATCTCATTCAGATTTGATGGAGAAATTAAAACCTTTACAGGCAAGTAAAAGCTAAGAGCATTCAGCATCACCAAACCAGCACTACAACAAATGCTAAAGGAACTTCTCTAGGAAGGAGACATAAGAGAAGGAAAAGACTTAAAATAACAA
Organism: Mesoplodon densirostris; assembly: GCF_025265405.1. NCBI lineage: Eukaryota > Metazoa > Chordata > Mammalia > Artiodactyla > Ziphiidae > Mesoplodon > Mesoplodon densirostris. The sequence continues at coordinate 98,366,163 of NC_082663.1, read as the reverse complement.
ACCAAAAACAATTAAGAAAATGGAAATAGGAACATACATATCGATACTTACCTTAAATGTAAATGGATTAAATGCTCCAACCAAAAGACATAGACTGGCTGAATGGATACAAAAACAAGACCCATATATATGCTGTCTACAAGAGACCCACTTCAGACCTAGAGACACATACAAACTGGAAGCGAGGGGATGGAAAATGATATTCCATGCAAATGGAAATCAAAAGAAAGCTGGAGTAGCAATTCTCATATCACACAAACCAGACTTCAAAATAAAGACTATTACAAGAGACAAGGAAGGACACTACATAATGATCAAGGGATCAATCCAAGAAGAAGATATAACAATTGTAAATATTTATGCACCCAACATAGGAGCACCTCAATACATAAGGCAAATGCTAACAGCCTTAAAAGGGGAAATCAACAGGAATACAATAATAGTAAGGGACTTTAACACCTCACTTTCACCAATGGACAGATCATCCAAAATGAAAATAAATGAGGAAACAAAAGCTTTAAATGACACATTAAACAAGATGGATTTAACTGATATTTATAGGACATTCCATCCAAAAAACAACAGAATACACTTTCTTCTCAAATGCTAATGGAACATTCTCCAGGATAGATCATATCTTGGGTCACAAATCAAGACTTGGTAAATTTAAGAAAATTGAAATCGTATCAAGTATCTTTTATGACCAAGGCTATGAGACTAGATATCAATTACAGGAAAAAATCTGTTAAAAATACAAACATGGAGTGTAAACAATACAATACTAACTAACCAAGAGATCAGGGAAGAAATCAAAGAGGAAATCCAAAAATACCTAGAAACAAATGACAATGAAAACACAATGACCCAAAATGTATGGGATGCAGCAAAAGCAGCTCTAAGAGGGAAGTTTATAGCAATACGATCCTACGTCAAGAAAAAGAAACATCTCAAATAAACAACCTAACATTACACCTAAAGCAAATAGAGAAAGAAGAACAAAAAAACCCCAAAGTTAGCAGAAAGAAAGCAAGCATAAAGAACAGATAAGAAATAAATGAAAAAGAATTGAAGGAAACAATAGCAAAGATCAATTAAAATAAAAGCTGGTTCTTTGAGAAGATAAACAAAATTGATAAATCATTAGCCAGACTCATCAAGAAAAAAAGGCAGAAGACTCAAATCAATAGAATTAGAAATGAAAAAGGAGAAGTAACAAATGACACTGCAGAAATACAAACGATCATGAGAGATTACTACAAGCAACTCTATGCCAATAAAATGGACAACCTGAAAGAAATGGACAGATTCCTAGAAAAGCACAACCTTCCAAGACTGAACCAGGAAGAAATAGAAAATATAAACAGACCAATCACAAGCACTGAAATTGAGACTGTGATTAAAAATTTTCCAACAAACAAAAGCCCAGGACAAGATGCCTTCACGGGTGAATTCTATCAAACATTTAGAGAAGAGCTAACACCCATCCTTCTCAAAGTCTTCCAAAATATAGCAGAGGAAGGAACACTCCCAAACTCATTCTACGAGGCCACCATCACCCTGATACCAAAACCAGAGAAAGATGTCACAAAAAAAGAAAACTACAGGCCAATATCACTGATGAACATAGATGCAAAAGTCCTCAACAAAATACTAGCAAACAGAATCCAACAGGACATTAAAAGGGCCATACACCATGAACAAGTGGGGTTTCTCCCAGGAACGCAAGGATTCTTCAGTATACACAAATAAATCAATGTGATACACTATATTAACAAATTGAAGGAGAAGAACCATATGATCATCTCAATAGATGCACAAAACACTTTCGGCAAAATTCAAACACGCATTCATGACAGAAACCCTCCAGAAAGTAGGCATAGAGGGATCCTACCTCAACAATAAAGGGCATGTATGCCAAAACCACAGCCAACCTCATTCTCAATGGTGAAAAACTGAAACCATTTTCACAAAGATCAGGAACAAGACAAGGTTGCCCACTCTCGCCACTATTATTCAAAATAGCTTTGGAAGTTTTAGCCACAGCAATCAGAGAAGAAAAAGAAATTAAAGAATCCAAATCGGAAAAGAAGAAGTAAAGCTGTCACTGTTTGCAGATGACATGATACTATACATAGAGAATCCAAAAGATGCTACCAGAAAACTACTAGAGCTAATCAATGAATTTGGTAAAGTAGCAGGATACAAAATGAATGCACAGAAATCTCTTGCATTCCTATAAACTAATGATGAAATATATGAAAGAGAAATAAGGAAACATTCCCATTTACCATTGCAACAAAAAGAATAAAATACCTAGGAATAAACCTACCTAAGGAGACAAAAAACCTGTATGCAGAAAACTCTAAGACACTGATGAAAGAAATTAAAGATGATACAAACAGGTGGAGAGATATACCATGCTCTTGGATTGGAAGAATCAACATTCTGAAAATGACTATACTACCCAAAGCAATCTACAGATTCAATGCAATCCCTCTCAAAGTACCAGTGGTATTTTTCACAGAACCAGAACAAAAAATTTCAAATTTGTATGGAGACACAAAAGACCCTGAATAGCCAAAGCAATCTTGAGGAAGAAAAATGGAGCTAGAGGAATCAGGCTCCCTGACTTCAGACTATACACTACAAAACTACAGTAATCAACGCAGTAAGGTACTAGCACAAAAACAGAAATATAGATCAATGGAATAGGATAGAAATCCCAGAGATAAACCCACGCACATATGATCACCTTATATTTGATAAAGGAGGCAAGAATATACACTGGAGAAAACACAGCCTCTTCAATTAAGTGGTGCTGGGAAAACTGGACAGCTACACATAAAAGAATGAAATTAGAACACTCCCTAATACCATATAAAAAAATAAACTCAAAATGGATTAAAGACCTAAATGTAAGACCTGACACTATAAAACTCTTAGAGGAAAACATAGACAGAATATTCCATGACATAAATCACAGCAAGATCCTTTTTGACCCCCCTCCTAGAAAAATGGAAATAAAAACAAAAATAAACAAATGGCACCTAATGAAACTTAAAAGCTTTTGAACAGCAAAGGAAACCATGAACAAGACGAAAAGACAACCCTCAGAATGGGAGAACAGATTTGCAAATGAAGCAGCTAACAATGGATTAATCTCCAAAATTTACTAGTAGCTCATGCAGCTCAATATCAAAAAAAGAAACAACCCAATCCAAGAATGAGCAGAAGACTTAAATAGACATTTCTCCAAAGAAGACATACAGATTGCCAACAAACACATGAAAGGATGCTCAACATCACTAATCATTAGAGAAATGCAAAGCAAAACTACAATGAGATATCATCTCACACCGGTCAGAATGGCCATCGTCAAAAAAATCTACAAACCATAAATGCTGGAGAGGGTGTGGTGAAAAGGGAACACTCTTGCGCTGTTGGTGGGAATGTAAATTGATACAGCCACTATGGAGAACAGTACAGACGTTCCTCAAAAACCTAAAAATAGAACTCTCATACAACTCAGCAATCCCACTACTGGGCATATACCCTGAGATAACCATAATTCAAACAGTCATGTACCACAATATTCATTGCAGCTTTATTTACAATAGCCAGGACATGGAAGCAACCTAAGTTTCCATCGAAAGTTGAACGGATAAAGAAAATGTGGCACATATATACAATGGAGTATTACTCAGCTATACAAAGAAACAAAATTGAGTTATTTGTAGTGAGGTGGTCGGACCTAGAGACTGTCATACAGAGTGAAGTAAGTCAGAAAGAGAAAAACAAATACCATATGCTTAAACATATATGTAGAATCTAAAAAAAAAAAAACGACTCTGAAGAACCTAGGGGCAGGACAGGAATAAAGAACACTGATGTAGAGAATGGACCTGAGGACATGGGGAGGGGGAAGGGTAAGCTGGGAAGAAGTGAGAGAGTGGCACTGACATCTACACACTACCAAATGTAAAACAGATAGCTAGTGGGAAGCAGCTGCCTGGCACCGGGAGATCAGTTCGGTGCTTTGTTTCCACCTAGATGGGTGGGATACGGAGAGTCGGAGCGAGACGCAAGAGGCAGGAGATAGATATATGTATATGTAGAGCTGATTCACTTTGTTATACAGCAGAAACTAACACACAATTGTTAAGTAATTATACTCCAATAAAAATGTTTTTAAAAAAAAGAATTGTTAACTCGTTAAAATGTGAGTAAGTACCAAAGTAAAGAATATGCTAAAGGGTGAAAAAGTAGCAAAGGCAGATAGCAGTTACTACCTCTATGGTTGAGGGAGAGTTGAGCAATGAAGGAACTAAAATTTATAAGATATAGCAACAGTGAACAAATGGAACTTGTATTAAAAAAAAAACAACGCAATACCATTTACATTAGCACTGTTAAAAGTGAAATACTTAGGTTTAAATATAACAAAATATGTATAAGATCTATATGAAGAAAACTACAAAAATGTGATGAACAGAATCAAAAAAACTAAATAAATGGAGAGTTATTCCACGTTCATGGATAGGAAGTTTCAATATTGTCAAGGTGTCATTTCTTGCCAACTTGATCTAGAGATTCTATATAATCTCATCAAATCCCAGGAAGTTATTTTGTGGATGTTGGCAAATTGATTCTTAAGTTTAAATAGAGAGCCAAAGAATTCAGAATTGCCAACACAGTATCAAAGAAGAAGAACAAATTGTAGGGCTGATATTACCCAACTTCAAGACTCACCATAAAGCTATAGTAATCAAGAGTGTGATATTGGCAAGAAAACAGACAAACAGATCCAAAGAAAATAATACAGAACCCAGAAATAGACCCTCATAAATGTAAACAACTGACTTTTGACAATGGAATAAAGATAGTCTGTTCAGCAAAAAGTGTCGAAACAACTGGACATCCACATGCAAAACCACAAATGTAGACACAGACCATACACCTTTCATATAAATTAACTCAAAATGAATCACAGACTGCAATGTAAAACAAAAATGTATAAAACTCCTAATACGGGCTTCCCTGGTGATGCAGTGGTTGAGAGTCCGCCTGCCGACGCAGGGGACATGGGCTCGTGCTCTGGTCCGGGAGGATCCCACATGCCGCAGAGTGGCTGGGCCCATGAGCCATGGCCGCTGAGCCTGCGTGTCCGGAGCCTGTGCTCCACAATGGGAGAGGCCACGGCAGTGAGAGGCCCGCATACGGCAAAAAAACCCCAAAAAACAAAACTCCTAATAGATAACATAGAAGAAAACCTAGATGACCAGGGGCATAGTGAGGACTCTTTAAATACAACATCAAAGGTATGATACATTAAAGAAATAACTGATGAACTAGACTCCATTAAAATTGAAAACTTTGCTCTGTGAAAGACTTTGTCAAGAGAGTGAGTAAACCAGACACATCTGGTAAAGGACTATTATTCAAAATATACAAAGAACTCTTAAAACTCAACAAGAAAAGAAACAACCTGATAAAAAACATAAGCAAACAATCTTAAAAGACATCTCTCCAAAGAAGATATACTGATGGCAAGTAAGGATATGAAAAGATGCTCCACATCATATGTCATCAGTGAAATGGAAACTGAAACATCAATAAGATACTACTACACACCTATTAGAATGGCCAAACTGTGGAACACTGACAACACCAAATGTGAGGAGGATGTGGAGCAAAAGGAGCTCTCATTTATTGCTGGGGGGAAGGCAAAATGCTACGGCCACATTAGAAGACAATTTAGCAGTGATTTTCTACAAAACTAAACTTACTCTTACATACAATCCAATAATTGTGCTCCTTGAGACTTTATCCAAAGGAGTTGAAAACATATTCCCATAAAAACCTGCACATAGCTACTTAGCAGCTTTTTTCATAAATAATTGCCAGAACTTTGAAACAATCAAGATGTCTTTCAGTAGGTGAATGGATACATAAACTGTGGTACAGCCAGAGAACAGAATATTACTCAGCACTAAAATGAAATAAGATATCATGCCATGGGAAAACAAGAAGGAATCTTAAATACATATTGCTAAGTGAAAGAAGTCAAGGTGAAAGGGCTACATTTTGTGTTTCCATTATACAACATTCTGGAAAAGGTCAAACTACAGAGATAGTAAAAAGAGCAGTGGTTGCCAGTGGGGTGACAAGGGATGAATAGGCAGAGTGCAGAGGATTTTTAGGGTCGTGAAAATGCCCTATTTAATATTACAATAGCAGATATATGGCATTATGTATTTATCCAAGCCCATAAGATGTACAAAACCAAGAGTGAACCACGAGATAAATATGGACTTTGGGTGATTTGATTATGGTGTGTAAATGTAGGTTCATGAATTGTGCAATGTACCATACATGGATTCAACCAACCATGGATCATGTAGTACTATAGTATTTACAGCATTTATTTGAAAAAATAAATGGCTCAGCCATTAAAAAAAATAAATCAATAGCTTTCAAAGTTTCAGATGTTAAAAAACTTGTATTGGGCTTCCCTGGTGGCGCAAGTGGTTGAGAGTCCGCCTGCCGATGCAGGTGACACGGGTTCGTGCCCCAGTCTGGGAGGATCCCACATGCTGCGGAGCGGCTGCGCCCGTGAGCCATGGCCGCTGAGCCTGCGCATCCGGAGCCTGTGCGCCGCAACGGGAGAGGCCACAACAGTGAGAAGCCCGCGTACCGCAAAAAAAAAAAAACAAAAAAAACTTGTATTAAGATTTTAAATGTTCATGTGTGGTCTTGTTTTCCATTACACTTACTTTTCAACATTTATTTACATTCATATTTTTATTAAAATAATGCTATTAATAAAGTAAAGCATCTGATTATGGTTAAGTAATCTCTCTTTCCTTTGGATAAGGAAACTCCATATTAGACCTAATCAGGACTCACTTATTTTGCTGTGATAATTTAGTCACTGAATATTTTATAGTTAAATTATAGAGAAACTTTGAGGAATTGTCTGTTCCTTTTGTAGTAGTTGCTTTTGCAGCAGGGTAAATTCTACTAAATGCCATTGGAAATATGCTACATTAGAAAAGCAGCTATGAACTCTGAGTCAAGGATAAGGAGTGTGAGAACCTCAAGATTTTCTAAACTTTCCCTGGTTGTCATCTTGTCTTTCTTTCATGATAGTGACCAGCAGTGAAAAGCTTAAATGAAAAATTCTGGAGTAATTGTCTTCAGAAGCAGCTATATGGGTGGGCTGGAGGTTGGGTGTCTTGGTAGATTTTGTCTATCACTGCAGTAAAACCTAGCAGAGAAATCCCTGAAAGGCAGGTGTGGGTGATGACATCTCCTAAAGAAGTAGAAACCAAGCTGAGTATCTGTGACAAAAGAAGAAAGAAATGCTATTACTATTCTATTTGATCTGTAATTGAATCAGAGTGGCATATTGAAATTTTCATTATCGTTCTTCCTTAGTAGGTCACTTTATTCCTAATTCCTTTTGCTTTGTGACTTATTGCTGCTGTAGTTTTAAATGACGTTTGTGAATATATCTGTGCCATAGACCATACTTTTTTCAATGTAACACGATTCTGTATCATTAAAACATTTTTTCTTACTTGTGATACTAACACTATCTGCTTTTCTTGTCTTCATATTTATCTGACATAACTATATCACAAAATGAGGACATTTTTTAAGATTAAAATATTCATAATGAAATTCTTTGTGATATTGCTGGAGAACTGTGCTCACTGAAATGTAGTACCATATTGCTATATTAAGTATTTTTCTTGCTTTATGCTTATAAAAATAATTCTTTGCCATTGTCTTTTTGTTTTATCTTTTGCCATTCATGCTAAATTTCATTTGTTCCTTTCTTCTTAAATCACTTGAAGAAAAAAATTATCTTTTTAATTTCAATGGTGAATAATTTTTCTTCAAATCTCATATTTTAGTTTTATCAAATTATTGAAGTCAAGATCAAACCCATTTTTGTTACATTTCATGAGTGATGAGGAGGTCTCCAAATTGTCCTTTTATTCCTCAGTGGAAGTGACAGCTTGCATGGCTTCCTTCCTGCCTTACCAAATAAGTGGAAAAAGTGGGAAATAGCAAATGTAAGCCCAGAGAGAAGCCCTTTCAGGACCCCCAAAACACATATCAGAAATACAAAGGATAACTACCCCAGTTGTGTCTACAGAACAAAGTTACTTCATTCATTTGGGGAACAAAAAGGAGAATTAAAAGATGAAAAATATTATACTATTATCCAATGCAGGTTTTCCTCACTATCATCTAGCATGGCTTTATATCTGCTGAAACAAACAAACAAATTAGAATCAACTTCATATTTGCCTATGAAACAAATAAACAAAACTCCTTTCAACCAGTCATTTTCACCCAACATTAATCACAGTGACATATTTGCCTCAAGGGGTTATTTTTTTTTAATCCTGTGGTTTAGTTATCGGTAAAGTTATAGACTTTGTTTATGGAAACTGATGATTTCACTAATCATTTGAGGCTCGTGATCAATGAAGCCTATGAAACCAAGGATAAATTTAAATTAATTAGACAAGAAAGATATTTTCTTGACAATTTTAAGAATGGGTTATGTAATTTTGAAATTATTTACATCAAAATTGAATTACAATTATTAAGATGCACATTGTTTACTTATTTAGTGTTGATGGGTTTGGAGTAGAAATGGGGAGCTGCTTGCAATAATAGAATCAGAATACACTGGGATTTGAAGAGACACTAAGTTCATAGTGTCCGAAAATCCACAAGGTCATATACCACATGAGAATGCCATGTGCTTGCCCAGATGCCAAAAGCTAATGGGCATGTCTTTTTTCTTTAAAAAACTCTTATACACGTGCATTCCCCCGGTTGAGCTCTATACTGAGAATTCTTCATTTATTCTTTAAAGGCTCTGCTGATTGGATTTTTGAGTTTTAAAAGACCACAGTATACTTGGAAGTTTGGATATTTCATCCTCTGTTTGTGGTGATTTTAATTAGTCAGTGATTCCAGCCTAAATATTTATTAGTTTTCTAACCTTTTGTTGGATTGCTACCATTAAACATCCTCTGACAGTTGTATTGATGTAAAGATAATATAGACTGATTGAATTGTATTCTAGGACATTTATTTTAAGATGTGAAGGTTAATGTCCAGTTGCTGTTCAGATAAAATTTCTCTCTAAAATTAAAATGAGCATATGTACCAACAGAGAGAAGAGGTTTTGTTTTAGTAAAATTAAATTTTGATTTGAGGCACAGAATTTTTTGTTCCAATGATAATAATTAGCAATAAGCAAATAAATACTTCAAAGAGATACTTGTGAAAATCAAAATGATATTTAACAAAGGGGGCTAGAATGAGATCACTTCACGGCTGCAAATATCTGGCAAATAAAAAAAAATTTTTAATGGACACTATGGAATAAATGGATGATCCACCCTGAGTATTTTTGAATCTAATTATGTACTACTCTTTCATTTGAGCTTCTAAATTAGTAAAGTGGAACTTAAAGCCCATTAAATTATATACTAATCAATGATCATATTTGTTATTCATTATTCGTTCATGATCTACCATAAAAGCAGTATCATAGACACTGATTTAAAGTATTTTATGAAATGACTTTATGCATGGCATTTGTGTTAATTAAAATAAGAGAAAGTAGCTTCAAAGCCTATTACTCATTTAATCTTATAGTTTAAAACCTATTTTTATAGATGTTTGAAGAAATAGCACATGTGCTGAATTTAATTATAGATGTCTTATTTGGAGAGCCAGAAATGCACAACTGCCCTTGATGAGTTTCTAGGAAAATTCTTGTCCAAACAGATGAAGCTCAGCGAGATCGCCTGCCTATTCTCTTCATAAATGGAGCTGTACGTGGTATATCTGCCACTGAAGGGGCTTGCCTTAGTCCTTCTTCTAGACCCCTTGAACAGTTGACTTCTTGAGTTTTAATATCTATACACTCTGTTTAGATAGTAATTTAATACCAAAGTTGTTTTTGATTAGCAAAAAGTATGTGTATTTTAATCTTTCATCATCAGATAAACTTTCTGAATAAAAATTAACATGTAAACAAATAATTTCAACTGTTATTTTCAAAATTGTTCTGCTTTGTGAGCAAAATATTGAGACCTTGTTACTCTGTAAATGATTATTTTAAGGCAACAGAACAAGATTTCATTTATAGATTTTAGAAAAATGTTCATGAAGGTAGGCTCCCAGGGTTCATATGAACTATGTACATGAAAGTGCTTCATCCACATATGCTATATTAACATTACAGTGCTTTTATGACTTTAAGCACTGTCCATATTTCAGCAAATGTATTTTCTACATCATTCTTTCTAGCAAATAAAACAAACAAAAACCACAATAAACCACGTAGAAATGAAGAGGAAAGAAAATCTACTTAAATATCCTATTTTTAAAATGATGTCTTAGGGCCTCCCTGGTGGCGCAGTGGTTGAGAGTCCGCCTGCCGATGCAGGGGATACGGGTTCGTGCCCCGGTCTGGGAGGATCCCATATGCCGTGGAGCGGCTGGGCCCGTGAGCCATGGCCGCTGAGCCTGCACGTCCGGAGCCTGTGCTCCGCAACGGGAGAGGCCACAACAGTGAGAGGCCCGCATACCGAAAAAGAAAAAAAAAAAAAAAAATGATGTCTTAGTTCTATGCTCCACTGAAACAGCTCTTACTGAAGTCAATAGTGACCTCAATTTTCTGAGATCTCATAATCCTCATTTTACTTGAATTTTTAGCACCATAAACACTATAGAACAATTCTTAAAACACTCTTCTCTTGGTTTTTATTATGCAATACTCCCCTGATTTTACTTCTATATATCTTCTATCACTCATTCAATATTTACTTTGTAAGCATTTGATTTGTATAATAAACAGGATAATTTAAAATATTTTACCATTAAGCCTCTCCTCTTATTATGACATTCTTTCTCCTTCTACCATCTCATTCATGCCCAGGACTTAAATTATCCCACATACAGATAATTCACAAATGTATACCCAAGTCCAGACCTCTGCTTTGAGGTCTAGACTCTTCTATCTAATTATGTCTTGACATTAGATCTTTGATGTCTCAGAGGTGATTCAAAGTCAACATGTCCAAAAGTAAACTTAAGATTCTTCATTTAAAACACTGGTTCTCTGCCAATGTTTCTTTTCTTCGTGAAAGGCATTGCCATCAATCCAGTCATTCAATCAAGACCTGGAAGTCAAGTTGACACTTCCCTCTACTTCACTCCCTACATTTAATCTAGTACCAAGTCCTGACAATTTCACTTGATATACAGATATATCTATAGTTATAGATTCAGATATAGATATCGCAAATCTGAAGTGTTGGCAGAGATGCTTTCAGAAAAGGAATTAACATTTGGGATTTAACTCTCTCAATAAAAATTATAAAAGATTCAAGAGAACTAACATTAAGTTGCTAGGCTACTAAATGGGCTGCTTAATACTGAGGTTCCTCCCAACTTTAAAATTCTCAAATAGTTTACTGATTTGGGACTACACTGCCTCCACCTGTAATTAAAAACAAACAGGGGCTTCCCTGGTGGTGCAGTGGTTGAGAGTCCGCCTGCCGATGCAGGGGACGCGGGTTCATGCCCCGGTCCAGGAGGATCCCACATGCCGTGGAGCGGCTGGGCCGGTGAGCCATGGCCATTGAGCCTGCGCGTCCAGAGCCTGTGCTCTGCAACGGGAGAGGCCACAACAGTGAGAGGCCCTCATATCGCAAAACAAACAAACAAACAAAAAAACAAAACAAAACAAAAAAACTGTTCTTTTACCCATTTCAGGATAGCCTAGGTTTTGACTGGTCAAAATACCTCTAAAATCTCAGTGGTGCAAAATGATATGAGTTAATTTCAATTTCTGCTACATGTACATCTTGGGTGACTGAGGATTCTATTGTGTATCACTCATATTCTAGAGCCAAGCAGATGAAGCAGCCATGATTAAGTATGATGTCAGAAAGAAACACTGGATCAACAATCAAAAGAAAACTCTGCATCAGCCATCAAATATTGTGGTCCAGAAGTAACACCTATCAACCTTGATCACAACTCATTGGACAGAATTAGTCATATGTCCTCCCCTCTCATAAAAAGGCCAGGAAGTACATACCTAGTAGACAAAGAGCTGAAAATATTTGCTCAACAGCATTAATGACTTCTGTATTACTCAAAAGAATTGTTATTTTAAAACATGATTTAATAAGCAAAAGATGAAACTTTAAATTCTTTGGATTTATTCATTATGGACTAATCCTTCTGATGCCCAAATCATTTTTAAACCTGAAATATACTATACAGGATCCAATAATGTTTTACAATTTTAATTAAATTATAATTGTTAAAGAAATTCTATTTTCTTATCTCTTAAAATGTAAGCCTTCAATCAATTACCAACTCATCAACCATTTGGACCTGATTACTTGAGTCCTAAATTACCATAACCCAATCCTTGGGGAGATCACATGAAAAGAAGAGATTATTCAAAACGAGAAACATCTTCCTTGGGCTTTGATCATTAACTCTCTCCTTCAGAACAGAGAAAGTCCTACTTTTTCTGGACTAAGGTCCAATGAAGTATCCTAAATCCTCATCAGTATCTGGTAGAATACCTTACCTGTAGGTGTTTGAAGGACAAATAACATAAATTTTGAGATTCTCTTGGAGTTATTTAGTTCTAACTGTTCTGCTTTTCATCCACTGTTTTGTTTTTGTTTTTGCTTTATGAGATTTATTTGTGCTTTTTAGTGAGTGGCTAGAAGCAAAAGAACTGTATTTCCTCAACAAATTATCTCCATAAAAATTCAACAAGTTTTAAAGAAAAAATGATGCTCAGAATTTCAAAAGTACTTGAGCTTTAGTCAAATTTCCCATCTACTTCTCAGGATAACAAGGAGCAAATAAGTCAAGTATACACTGCTTCTGGAAAGCTCTTTTAGTGAGACTATGGTTGCAGTCATCTCTAACTTGGTTCCCAAACTGTGTCAGAAAAAAATTTCCTTTCCATTCATTATGCAGGACCCTTCTCCCCAGCCATGTGAGTTTTCTGACAAGATTTTTAATGCTGTCTTTCAGTGGAACATTGAGTAACTGCAATTCCATGATCACAGTACAGTATGTCTGACTGGCCAAGACTACAGGAACTTTAGTTAAATTCTTCACCAAGGAAAAGTAGGCACTTAGATTTTTTTTACCACAGCTGTAGCTAAATCAAATAACATGGCTTGCAAGTGTAGATGACATCCCATTATATTATTTCTGGGTTATAAGTTCTATAAAAAACTGTCATGAGCCCCTCAAGTCAAGATGCAAATGTGCCTTTCATAGAATTCTTTTTAATGGAAGGAATTAATTGTAATTGGAAGGAATTAATTGTGATTCAAAGTGCATAATAACAGTTGTCAAACTTTGTGAACTATATTATGATGTTTAAACTCATAAAAAGCACTCACCCATTTTCCAAGGCCACTTAACTATCATTGAGGTCATCAGAAGCTTTTATAAAATAAAACTGATGTACTTCTTTTTAAGTTGCACATCCTCAAGACATGTTATACACTTAGCTATTATGTTCTGACTGATAATCCTAACAAAATAGTTAAGATTTCATCCAGGGAATATTCCAGAATAAAATATTTTAGAAAGTAAAATAGTAGCCAGAAGTAATGAGTTAACAGCCGAGACATAAGTATGCCATTCCTTACCAATGATTAATTAATCACTAAATGGTATATATAAACTTTATATAAGTGTTTGGGTTTTTGCTCTCTTCCTGTTTTTCACGGGTTTAAAAAGAAACAGATTGGAAGTTAGTTGACAAAGGGATTTGGCTCTAAAATAGTGATAGTAATCAGAGAAAAACATCAAGAAATATTTCTCTGTTGTGTGCTAGTAGCAACTAATCAACTGCATATTTGCTATTGGTCTTTCACAGAAATCTATAATAGTTATTTTATTTTTTTGGATCATTAAGATAGTTTTTATTGGCAATATTTCACCTCTCACGCTGATAAAATGTTAAAATGCAGAGTGGGGGAAATCATGTATTTGAAATCCCATGTTTCTAGTTGTGTTTATAAAGTATTACAACTCTGTGAAAACTCTGATTACTGACTCAGATTCTAGAACAGCCTGTTATAATTCACTGTTATTATCTGTCTAATCAAAGGATAAAGACAGTGATTTCTGCCTTTAGGCAAAATTCTCCTTAGTCCCACTATTTCTGTTTCCATTTGCAGTGGTTTAGTGCACTGCCCTGGTTTCTGATTTCTTAAAGACTGACAGTCTCAAGCTGAGACATTTTTTCTGGGCCTCTGTCAGCACTGTGTAAACCTACTATGACATATAAATAGTACTCAGGAGTCTTCCATGAGAAACTTTGCTATGCAGCATATTCTGTCACCTCCTCAAACTCTGAGACCTCTCACAGCTGCTGACACGACAGACAGTCATTGAATGAGACTTGCAGGTGCAGTGTGTGACATAAAAACAGATTATTACTGATTTTTTTCTTATGAAAATATTACCATATATACCATTTAAAAATATTTACAAAAATCAACTTGCAAAGCTGGATGTAACTCTGAAAGGTCATCAAGTCTTCGAGGAGGATTGCACCGCTGAAGGGGTCCTTTACATGTTTCTTTATACTTGGGGGATTGCTTAGAATGAGGCCATTATTTCTAAAATTCTCTACAAACATAACTATCATTTGATAACAATAATAGAGATGGTAGAATTTAAAACACTGTTTCTAATGTGGGACTCTGTATGTTCAAGGAACTTGTGAATATCGCAGAAGGAAATTGGACGCTGAAATGATAAAAGAGAATGAAAAGAGATTTTTTTTTTTTTTTTCTTTGCAGTATACGGGCCTCTCACTGCTGTGGCCTCTCCCATTGCGGAGCACAGGCTCTGGACATGCAGGCTCAGTGGCCATGGCTCACGGGCCCAGCCTCTCCGCGGCATGTGGGATCTTCCCAGACTGGGGCACGAACCCGTGTCCCCTGCATTGGCAGGCGGACTCTCAACCACTGCACCACCAGGGAAGCCCGAAAAGAGATATTATTAGCAAAGAAATATTAATTATTTGGGGCTACATACTGCCCCCCATGGTTAAATACTGAGTTCATTCATGTCTATAAAAATGTTATCTAATGGTGAGCAACTGTTTTCCACTTGCACTGTAATGACTTTTTCAAAAAAAGCAGGTTTATTACCTGAGTTATCTCAATAATTGCCGGAACACTGTAATTTGTCTGTGGAACACAAGTCAAAACATGGAAATAAATCTAAAGTGACTGCTACGCTGAGGTACACCAACCTTCTGTAAACACTGAGGCTTGCAGACTGTTGCCAGCAAAGAAATGTACGGATTAAAGATATTTATGAAGAGGATCCAACCCACTCTTTGGAGGTGACTAAGTATAATTGTGTCCAAAGGCAGGAAGATGAGCAAAGGAATTTGCATTTACATCTAGCTTCATTCTTTCATTTATTCACTGTTTAACAGTTTCCTGCCCTATACGTTGAGCTTTGTACAAGGCACTAGTGATATGCAGAAAAAGGTACAGATCCTGTCTCCAAGGTGTTTCCAGGGATTTCAGTAAGGAGATGTGATGCCAATAGATGGAGGGATTTACTCAAAACCATGGAACATTTTGAACAAAGGCAAGGCTGGGGCTCAGGATGCAACAAAATTATAATCAAAGAGTTAGTACAACAGGGTGTACTTTGGACAAGTGAATACCAGGGATTTTTGGTTTATTCCCTTACTTAGCTCTAACTTCTACCTCTTCTGAATGCAACTAACAGTATAGAAATAATTTAGAAGTTGAATAAATGGTGAAAGAGTAGCTTTCAGAAAAATAAATTATCCCAAAGAGACAATCCTTTTATAAATGAAAAGATATTTGAACCACAGTCATCTGAGGAAGTTTGAATTTTTTGGTTCTTGTTTTCTCAGAAAGCACATTCTCAGACTAAAGCTATATTATTTCATCTGTGGAGAAAGCTCTAAGAAAGCCCTTTACAAGTTAACATTTCCTACTCTTTTGCTAGGAATCAAATTAAATTTTAATGAATTGTTTTTATTTTGAAAACTAAATTATAAATTCTGATTTTATAATATGTTATTAGGTTGGGCAGGACAGGGGGAAAGCCATAGCAGTATGAATAATTTTGGTGACAATTTTCAATTGATATATCATAATCAACATATAGAGCCTTAAATTATACTTTTCTGAAGATTATACATTTGAATACGATTTTTTTTCTACTCAACAAATATTTAGTGAACATCTGCTCTGTGCCAGTAGTCGTCTAAATGCTGAGGATAAAAAGTAAGAAAAACAGGGGAAAAAATCCCTAGTTTTATGAAGCGCACATTCTAGAGGGGACATACAAAATGCAAATAGATAATTAATGCATAAAATATCACATATTTGTTTTGATTATCAGAAAAAGTGAGTAACCATTACAAAATTAAGACAGTTACATGGATTCCTGGGGGTGCAGCAAGAAAATTTTGCTGTTAAAAACATTTAACTGGTTTTTGACTTTGAGTTCATTGAGTTATGTTTACACAGTGTTTGGGAAATACTATGAGTTGTTGAAATACCTACAATGACTCAAATACAGCATTATCATACAAAATTTACCACGATGGTAAAGCACAGAGAGTTTATTTCCCAACTGTGAAGATGTTAAATGCTGTACATTACATTAAAATAAGACAATCGAAAATAAATAAATAAAATAAAATAAAATAAGACAATCGTAAAGACAGATAGAAAATGAAAGTAAAATGATTTCCAATGTGTTTCACAGTTAAATGGAATCTTGAGAATCATGAAGCCCAAACTGCTCTTTTTGTACAATGAAAATCAAATAAATAAGCAAACAAAAATCAGAAAAACCTAACAAACAAACATCCATAACATATCAGGCCAAGTGGACATTAAGAAGGGATTAAAAATTAGGGATAGTAAAAAGAATTATACACCCTAAACAAGTGAAATTTATCAAGACTGGCATGACATTAGAAAATTGATTAATATAATCCATCACATCAATAGGCTGAAAAACAAAAATCACATTATTTTAAACATAGATACAGATAAACCTTTGACAAAATCCAACACCTATTCATGATAAAAACTTTCAGTAAACTAGGAATAGAGAGAAACTAAACCTCAACTTGACAATGAATCTGTACAAAAAACTTACAGGTAACATCATAATTAATGGTGAGAAAAGATCAGGTACAAAGCAAGAATGTCCTTTCTCATCTCTCCTTTTCAACATCTTATTGGATGTACTAGCTAATGCAACAAGACAAGAAAAGGAAATAGAAAATATACAGATTAGGAAGGAAAGAATAATACTGTTATTGTTCACAGATGACATGATCCAAAGTAGCCAATGCAATATTGAAGGAGAAGAACAAGTTGGAAGACTGATGTTACCCAACTTCAAGAATTACTATAAACTTAGAGTAATCAGGATGGTGTCATATTGGTGAAAGAATAGATAAAAAGATCAATGGAAGCAAATACAGAATCCAGAAATGAACCCACATTACTATAGACATCTGACCTTTGACAAAGGAGCAAAGGCAACACAATGGAGCAAAGACAGTCTCTTTGACAAATGGTGCTGGAACAATTGAACATCCACATGTAAAACCATGGAAGTAGACAAAGATATTACACCTTTCACATAAATTAACTCAAAATGGGTCACAGACCTAAATGTAGAACACTAAAGTATAAAACTCCTAGAAGATAATATAGGAGGAAATCTAAATGACCATGGGTATGATGATGATGACATTTTACATACAGCACACCAAAGGCATGATTCATGAAAGAAATGATTGAAAAGCTGGACTTCATTAAAATTAAAAAAAATTCTCTTCAAAAGACAATGCCAAGAGAATGAGAAGACAAGCCACATGGAAAAAATACTTGCAAAAGTTACATGTAATACAGAAGTGTTATCCAAAGTATACAAAGAACTTTGTAAGCTCAACAATAATAAAAGAAACAATTTGATTAAAATAGGGCCAAGATCTTAAAAGACATCTCACCAGAGAAGATATACTGATGGCAAATAAGCATTTGAAAAGATGGTCCACATCAGATGTCATTAAATATATATATATATATATATATATATAAAACAACAATGAGATATCACTACACACTTACTAGAAAGGTCACAATCTGGAACACTGACAACATCAAACATGAAGAGGCTGTGGAACAACAGAAACACTCATTCATTGCTGGTGGGAATGCAAAATGGTACTACCACTTTGGAAGACAGTTTGGTGGTTTCTTAAAAAACTAAACATACTCCTTAAGAATATAAAGGGAATCAAAGTCCTAAATGTAGCAATTAACTGATCTTGTTAATATCTATCTCAATGCAGAATTTTGAAGTGCAACTTTGAAATGTCAAAAAAAAATTATAATGGTTACAATTTATTGGGCACCCACTATGTGTCAGTTAACATGTAGGACTTTACTACAAACATTTGATTCACATATTTTATCCCCATTTTTATGGATGATAAAAGTGAGACTAAGAGAGTTTATATAGTTCATGGTCAAACACCTAGTGAGTAGATCATCCATATCCAGATCCAGGTCTGTCTAAAGCCAACACCTGTGTTCTCAGTAATTCTAGGTTGAAAGTCAGGCAAGCAAGGTCTAGCCTCAACTCTTCTCTTGTTACCAATTAGTTTCTGCCTCAAATTTGTAAATTATAAATAAAAAATCAAACAAACAACAAATGTGTAAGGACATAAGTAAAAGGCTGTATAATTCAAATTAGGAAGTGATAAGCCAAAGAGAGAGAAAGAAGATAGAAGAGTACATGAGAAAAAAGTATATATAAAGATGAGTGGAGAAACGTGATGAGACTAAGCAGAAATAGAAACAGACAAAAAAGATAACTGAGAAGTAAAAAGGGAAATCAACTCTTAAATATGTTTCTTGAAAGTCAAGGAAGCAAAATAAAAGTTCAAGTCTATTGAAATGGAAAGAGGAAATGGTAAAGGTGGGGAAAAAATAGAATGGCAAACCAAAAGATTTTATGTTCTAAGAGATATATGTAAAATTTAAAAATAAGAAAATTTCACCATATACAAAAATATATTCAAAATGGATTACAGACCTGAATGTAAGGCTAGACACTATAAAACTCTTAGAGGAAAACATAGGCAGAACATTCTTTGATATAAATCACATCAAGATCTTTTTTGACCCACCTCCTAGAATAATGAAAATAAAAACAAGAATAAACAAATGTGACCTAATTAGACTTAAAAGCTTTTGCACAGTAAAGAAAACCATAAACAAGATGAAAAGACAACCCTCAGAATGGGAGAAAATATTTGCAAATGAAGCAACTGACAAGGGATTAATCTCCAAAATACACAAACAGCACATGCAGCTCAGTACCAAAAAAACCCAAAAAACCCAATCAAAAAATGGGTGGAAGACCTAAATAGACCTTTCTCCAAAGAAGACATACAGGTGGCCAAGAGGCACATGAAAAGAGGCTCAACATCACTAATTATTAGAGAAATGCAAATCAAAACTACAATGAAGTATCACCTGACACCAGTCAGAATGGCCATCATCAAAAAAATCTACAAACAATAAATGCTGGAGAGAGTGTGGAGAAAAGGGAAACCTCTTATACTGTTGGTGGGAATGTAAATTGATACAGCCACTGTGGAGAACAGTATGGAGGTTTCTTAAAAAACTAAAAATAGAAATACCATATGATCCAGCAATCTCACTCCTGGGCATATACTCAGAGAATATAACTCAAAAAGGCACATGCACCCCAATATTCATTGCAGCACTATTTACAAAAGCCAGGACATGGAAGCAACCTAAATGTCCATCAACAGAAGAATGAATAGTGGTGTATATATATATATATATATATATATATATATATATATATACACACACACAATGGAATATTACTCAGTCATAAGAAGGAACAAAATAATGCCATTTGCAGAGATGTGGATGGACTTAGAGACTATCACACAGAGTGAAGTAAGTCAGAAAGAGAAAAACAAATATCGTATATTAACACATGTATGTGGAATATAGAAAAATGGTACAGATGAACCTATCTGCAAAGCAGAAATAGACACACAGACATAGAGAACAAACATATGGACACCAAGGGGGGAAAGGAAGAATGGGATGAATTGGGAGATTGGGATTGACATATATATACTACTATGTATAAAAAAGATAACTAATGAGAACCTACAGTATAGCACAAGGAACTCTACTCAATGCTCTGATCTAAGTGGGAAGGATATCCCAAAAGGAGGAGATATTTGTATGTGTATAGCTGATTCACTTTGCTCTACAGCAGAAACTAACATAACATTGTGAAGCAACTCTACTCCAATAATAAATAAATAAATAAATAAGGTATTTTGCCATTTGCAACAACATTGGTAGACTTGGAGGGTATCATACTTAGTGAAATAAGTCATATATAGAAAGGCAAATACTGTATGTTATCACTTATATATGGAATCTAAAAAATAAAACAAACTAGTGAATATAACAAAAAAGAATTAAACTCACAGATATGGAGAACAAACTAGTGGTTTTCAGTGGGGAGAGGAAGTGGAGAGGGGCAAGATAGGGATGCGGATTAAGAGATACAAACAACTATGTACAAAATAAATAAGCTACAAGGATATATTGTACATCACAAGGAATATAACAAATACTTTATAATAACTATAAATGTAGGTAAGCAATAAAAGTTTTGAATCACTATGCTGTATACCTGAAATAAATATATTATAAATCAACTATATCTCAATAAAACTTTTTATAAATCAATAAATACATAAATAAATAAGAGGAGGAGGACAAAGAGAAAGGGGAGAGAAAAGTGGCAATGGGAAACATGTGTAGGCAGACATTAGAGAAATTCCGAATAGATATAAAACGAAATGCAATGAGTATAGTTGGCATTACCTGAGACATAATCAAAAAGAGGAATATATGACAATAATGACTGAATATGGGTATAGAATTTTTTAAATAAGTTAAATATTGTAAGTGGACCTAATATAAGGTATGAAATAGGATAATAGGGCTACTATTTATATATTGAAACTAGGATTTTGATAAGCCAAACATCTGCTGAAGGAATTACTTCCTGACAATACTAAATTGTTAATACAGTTAAACAACATTGAATACATTTCTAAAATTGGCTTATTTTGAGTTGCCCAAATTCAATTTTCTGTACATAATTTAGTATGTAAAATTATAAAAAACAATATGAATCTTTACATGCATCTCTTTTATATGCTTTTATATTCTCTGTAATAGTGTCTTCTTCTTTCACTGGCATAACTGATTTGAAAATAGGAAAAAAAAAACAGTTCAAAAACAAAGTGTTTATAAGTGCAGTAAGAACAGCTAACAAAGATATATGGATGTGGGGCTTCCCTGGTGGCGCAGTGGTTAAGAGTCCGTCTGCCAATGCAGAGGACACGGGTTCGAGCCCTGGTCCAGGAGGATCCCACATGCCACGGAGCAGCTGGGCACGTGTGCCACAACTACTGAGCCTGCGCTCTGGAGCCCATGCGCCACAACTGCTGAGGCCCGTGTGCCTGGAGCCTGTGCTCTGCAGCGACTGAGGCCACTGCAGTGAGAGGCCCGCTCACTGCAACTAGAGAAAGCTCACGTGCTGCAACGAAGACCCAACACAGCCAAAAATAATAAATAAATAAAATAAATAAATTAAAAAAAAAAAAAGATATATGGATGTTAAGTGCATGAAGTCCATGCAGTCCAGAAACCTGAATAGGTAAACTATAAGCATTTCTACTCTGAAGGTAGGATACCCAGAAGGTCACTCTCTTTCAGGAGAGGCTCAGCTGTTCTGAGAGAGCAAACTTGCTGAGGTGGCATAGCCTGTCAAAGTAAGTGTTGGTAGCACCTCCCTTCTGGAGAAGGTACTAAGGTTTAATTTCAGATCTATGACTTTTTTCTTTCTTTGATCTACTATTAAATATTTATGGAGAGATAGAGAGGAAAAATTATCTTTAAATGCCACTAGTATAGTTAAAACTATTTTTGTGTCTCAGTTAGAAACCTGAAAATGAGACCAAAAAAATGGAACATAAAAGGTTCATGCTCTAAAATTGTCTGAGTTCTAATATCACAAATCACCACATAGGCTCAGTCAACTTTCACAGTTTGAATATTTTTCAGGAATATTAATATTTTCCATTAATACATGCTCTCTTCAAGTCAGGCACTGTGCTAAGTAGTTCTCCAAAACTATTACATATCTTTTATTACCATCATTTTATTTTTAAAAATATCAAATAGGTCTCAGAGAAATCGAATAACTTGCCCAAGTCTACCCAAATACCAAATTTCATAGCTAGGGATAAATCTAGATATTAATAACTATAACTTTGTTATTCAATTTCCTGAGTCAGACTGTTGGGATGTGGGACCCATAATTTTAAGGATATTCTGATGCACAACTAGCTCAAGTATTCACTACCTTATTCCTACAACGTACAAAGACATACTTGCAAAAGCCTTGGAAAGTTGAATCATCACCAAGATAACTGTATCTAAAAAAACAAAAATGAAACAAGCCAAAAGTCCACCTCATTATTTGGGCCCTGAACTCAAATCAATATTTCTCTAAACATTGAGAATGAACCTAATTATATATTTTAGTTAATTTAGACATATATGTCTAGTCAAGCTCAGTCTGATGTAGACAGGACTCTAGGGAACAGTTAGATAGCAGCCCCTTCTCCCTTTTGAGACATCTGTATTTCTCACCTCTCATTTATTCATTTAAATGCCTATGTCTCCAAGGCAGAACCACTAAAGCAATAAAAGAGCACAAATGAAAATGCATTGAAATCAGAATGTGTTATAAATATAAAAACAAATAAATATAAGGAGGAAGACATGTTATAAGAGTAGAGAGAAGACTCAGATTAAGTGAAGAGTTATCTTAAAAAGGATCTCTAAAAGTAGAAATTTCCATCACCACCCACATTGTCATTCTCTTGATTTTGTCCACATGTATGGCATAGATGTTTTTCAAGAGCATTTTTAAGCATATTCCCTATTTTGGACAGTAATTCAGAATGGAGCAAGAGTTTAGCATGTGAAGAATTTTGCCTTATCAAAAAAAATCAGAAAAGTGATAGAAATAAAATTGTAGCAAATAATAAAACAGAGAAGATAAATGTGAGTTAGAGAAGCAGGAACACATCTGACTATATAATGAAAGAGAAATCAACTAAACTATCATGAAAATATGGAATTAAAGATCTAAAAGAAAATGGCATTTCCGCATTACTAAAAAAGAAGTGGTTGAGCGCTTTTACTCAGGAGATTTTTAAGACTAAACTATGAAAAACACATATGCATATAAGCACGACAGATAATGACTAAAAAGAACAGAAGGTAAAAAGAATTTTTTTAAATCAAAGAGAAATGAAAAGAATATATAAAAAATATGAGAAAAGGTAACATGTAGGAAATAGACTAAATGATCCAAAACACCAATATTATGTGATTCCTGAAAAAGAAACCTAAATCAGAGAACAAAAATACTGAAAGTTATAATGCAAGAAAACTCTGAGATTAAAATTTAGAAAAGACTTGAAACTACAAATTGAAGGAATACAATGCAAATATAGACAAATAGACCCATAATTGCCAATAGTGAGATGTATTCTGGTAAAACTACTGGAATTAAAACAAAAAGTCCTCTGAACATCCAGCAAAAACATGAAAACACATACAAGGGAAAGAAAATTAGGTTGTCGGACTTCTCAATAACAGTACTTTAGCTCAGAAGATAAGAAAATAATATACCTGATACCTAAGGAAAGGAAAGGTGAGCCTAAGAGTCAATCCAGCCAAACTAACTTTCAACTATAAATTCTTCAGATTAACTGTGATGACAACCAACTACTTATGTCATTCTGCTCTTGTTAGCACTTGATAAAAAACTTACTAGAGAATGGACTTTAGAAAACAAAATGAATGGAGAAACAACAAAAGGCCTGGTGGTGAACATTCAATATATATTTACCTGTAGGACTGTAAAAACATATGGTTTTAAGTGATGGATTACAGCATGTAGAAACTATATGTTCTGACAATGTAGATATAGTAATTTATCAAAAAGGGGGAAAAGTGAAAAGAATACATAAAAATTATCTCCATAAAAATTATCTCACAAAGAAATGGCTCACTTGATTATGGAAGTGCCACTATCTTGCCATCTATAAGCTAGAGACCCAGGAAAGCCAGTGGTGTAATTCAGTCTGAGTCTAAGGGCCTGAGAATTTGGTGGGGTGGTGGCAGGGGAAATGATGATGTCAATCCCAGTCCACGGGAGGGCAGAAGATGAAATATCCCAGCTCCAGCAGTGAGAAAAGGGGGGGAAAAAAAGCGAAATGCACCTCCCTCTGCCTTTTGTTCTATTCGAGGCCTTCAGAGGATTGGATGATATGCTCACACACATTGGGCAGGGTAATCTACTGAGTCCACTGATTTAAATGTTAATCTCCTCCAGAGCCCTCACAGACATACCCAGAAATAATGTTTAATCTGGGCATCCTTTAGACAGTCAACTTGACACATATAATTAACCATCACAGAAGCTCTCAGTAATATCTTTGTAATTTTCAATAAATCTAAAACTATTATAAAATTAAAAGTTTTTTTAAAGAATTCAGAAACATATCAGCCAATCAAAATGTATGGATTTTAATTTGATTCTGATAATTTAAAAACTCTGACATTTATGAGGTAATTAGAATTGTCAACACTGATTGGCTATTTAATGTTATTAAGTACTATCTATAAATTTTTGGATAATATTTTGTTTTCTTAAAAAAGAATACTTTTGCAATAGCAACACAAACTAAAATATCTATGGATGAGATAATTTAATGTCAGGGACTTGCTGTGGATTGAGTGGATTAGGGGAAGTAGGTAAATTTATGGATGGAGCCAACCTTGCCGGAGTTGAAGGTTGTTTGCAGTGGGTTATGGGTGTATTGATCTCCCTGTATTTTTCTGTCTGCTTTGCATATGGTAGACATTTACCTAATGAAATTTTAAGAAAAAAAAACTCTCATAAGGAAATATACACAACTTAACTATGGTAGTGAGGGATTAAGAGTAAACAGAATTAAAAACAAACCAAATTTATCTCAAAGTTAATAAAGAGCAGTTTAGCAAAAACAATTCAAAATTACATAAACTTGGATTCTTTAAATACAATAATTTCATTATCCTTAATAACAACAAAATACCCTTCATTAACAGACCATCTGGGTCCTGACCTTGCCACCATACCTTTCATTCCTATCTGCACAGTTACCAAGATAAAGAGTAGCAATGCATGCAGATAGAAAAGAAAAATGCTGCCCCTGAGCTAATAATGAATTAAACTAGTAGATGGCAAGCAGCAGGGAGATGCACAGCTGGAATGCCAAGTAAGACAGCACAGGGGTTACCTGTGAGTGAGGCCAATCATGGGATGTTAGGTACAGACTCTCTGCCTCTTCAAAAGCATTGTAAATAATTAGTAATGGGTTGCCTTTTTTTTTTTTTTAAGAATAAAACTGGTAGTACAGATTAAAGTCTAAATTAGTACTAAAAATAAATTTTATCGTATATCTTTTCCTAACCAGCAAAGCTAGTCTTTAAAGATAGATATTTATACTTATAAGGTATCTATGAAACTACAGAGGAATGCACCATACACATGCACACACACATACATTATTTTGCTTTAAAAATCAACAAGAAGACGACATATCAAATGTAAACCTTATACTTAAATAAATGCAATGAAAATTTGGGAGAATAAAAATAGATCCTTTATGAAACAGTAAAGAGGGCTCTCAAGTGTAACTGAAACTCAAGTTGCATAATAAAAGAGGTTTAAAACTTTTCTGGCTTCATGCTTTGTACACATCATTAATATCTACCACTTCAAGTCACTTCAAATTAGGCATCCCAGCAGTTAAGTTCATAGTTTCTTTGCTTCAAGAAAAGAATAAAAATGTGAGAAAAAAAGATTAAAAATACAGCATTTTAGTGCTGAAATGTGGGAATGTGAGGCAAGAAACATAAGGGAAAATAGAAAGATACTGAAACTAAGCACTCCTGGGGATGGAAGCTTTTCTGTGTCCCCCATTTCTTGTTTGTAGGGAATAGGCTCCAGCCTCCATGACCTTCCCTGAGTTCCAAAGGTCAGGTTCAAACAGTTGCTAATTGGGAAGGGAGGGGATGCAGAGAAAGGGAGGAGCAGCCAAGAAACAATAGTGCAGGCTTTGGACAGGATCCTGGTTCCCCCTCATGGGGTGCACAAAACAGTACCTTTGAGCTCTTCTGGAGAACTAAAACCCCCAACAAAGGGAAGATGTTAACTACTTGATGAAGCATTCTTCATTGCAGAGAGAAGACCACAGTTTGATAAGCTCAGAAGCTCATCAGGAGACCACCTGAGGCCAGATTAAAAGATGCAGGCCCAGCACACACCCTGATCCTTATGAGTAACCCCACCATTCAACTGTTGCTATAAAATTCATCAGGGACTTCCCTGGTGGTCCAGTGGTTAAGACTCTGCATTCCCAATGCAGGGGGCACAGGTTCAATGCCTGGTCGGGGAGCTAAGATCCCACATGCCATATGGTGTGGCCAATAAATTAATTAATTAATTAAATTAACGTTCAAAAACAAAAAACTCCTCACAAACACCTCCTCCCCCAGGTTCGGGCACACAATTTTTGTGGTCATGAGCCCACTTTGCTTGGCAAAGCGATAAGCTATTCTTTTCTACTTCACCCAAGGCTCTGTCTCTGAGATTCCACTCAGCACCAGTGCACAGAGGCCATTTTGGGCATCAGTACTGAACTGAAAATCTGTGACTCTACAGATGTCATCTCATTTCTATAATTTTCAGCTTTGTGAAGATTAGTAATGGTTGAAAATGTGTAAAATTGTAAACCATGTTGAACAAAGGGGACAAGCCTCTATATGCTGGTGACAAGGACTCAAGGGAGACAGAACAGTCACTAGCTGACTCTGAGTTAGGGTTTTTAAAGGAGGCATCTCCATGTCAGAAAAAGAAATGGGAAACTCTTACAATAATTTATTCTACTGAGACTTTTGGGGATAGTTTGTAATTTGAATTCATATGTGACATATGTATGAGATAAAATTCATATTTTATGGCAAGACAAGAAAAATTTAAACATAAAATTTCTTCTCTGCCTTCTGGCCTCCTCTCTCCCTTCACTGTGCATTGCATGTCTACATCATGCACTGACCAAACCTCCCCCCCATCAGCAGGAATACCTGCTCAACCACAAAGAGCAACATTCTCCCAGCTGCAACAAGACAACTAAAAAACTAACATTCCTTCTTGAGCTTGTAAGGGGTCACATGACCCACCAGGATGACACAGATCTGGATTATGTAAACTGTCAATAATATGTCATTTGATGTACAGCCCTCTGTCTCAAAAAACTTATATAACTGTGTCTTGATTTCTAACAGGCAGAACAGTTCTCCGAGCTTTCTGAGATGCTCTTCCCAGGTTATAATCCTCAAATTTGGCTTGAATAAATTTTTCCAATTCTTTCTTAGACCAACTGATTAATTTTTGGTTGACATATGTTATATTTTGTTCTGTGTTAGCATGTATCCACACAGATTTACATGCTATGTACTATTATTTATGAGTATGGAGAAATTTAAGACCAAGTCCTGATAACCAAAATTGTTTCCAGCATGAGTTTTCCATCTCCAAAAATGTATAAATATGTGGCCCAAATTCTGGCAATGGGCATAGGTCATTTTGAGCTGTGAAGGTTAAGGGAACAGAGAAGTTTCCGGAAACATTTGGGAGTCCAGGATACAATCACAAACATTATTGTAGTATAAACCATGGAAAAATTTTAATATTATCAGAAAGATACAGGGAGGTTTATTTGTGAACACTGAAGATATCCAAGCAAAATGGAAAAAGAAAATGGAGAAAGAGGTGAAATTATTTCTTCAATGTTGATTTTGTTGCCAAGAGTTTCAATTAAGGAAGAAAATGCAATAGACAAAATGGATACATGGCTTCAAGGCATCTTACTGAATATTTCACTCAAATTGGCTTGAAAATGAACACTATCACCTCACAGAAACTGTAAGCTTGGCTGACAGAAGATAAACTAAAAATGCTGATCAAATCAAGGTAAATGAAGTGACTAGAATTGTAGACACTTAAGTCAATATTTGGCTGATTTTTCCCTGCAAATGTTTTCTCTTACAAATGTAGCTATAAGATGTTCACACGGGTGATATTCTCCCCTCCTTTAATACGAATGCCTTGGAAGAAGAGGTGATATGAAGACTACGGGAGATGCAGTCATGGTCTCCTTTTGTTATAGTGAGGGTGAAGTTCATACTAAGTAGGCAAAGAACATGTGTAGACAAGAATAGGAAAGAAAACTCATCCCCAAAATGGCATGTACTGTTTATCAGGGTAAATACTGAGATGTGTCAAGAAGAGCTAGGAGTGAAATTGACAGCCCTTATCGTCTCTGCATATGTGGTCAAATCAAATGTATTTCTAAATTCAGAAGTGTAACTGAGCAGGATCCTTCCTGGGACAGACCCCTCCCCCATATCCTCCACTTTAGCTCCTTTCTGAAGTACCTAGATAGCAGTATCCAATGCACATTTCCTGAGTTGTTTTACAGATGCTAAAACCCCTACCAGATAAAAGACTCTCTTGATGACCATGAGCACATACCTCCTAGGCCTACTTGCACCTAAGGATTAATGATGTTAACCCCTGTGACATGGCCCTGTTACCTAACTACCAACCAATCAGAGAATTGTGCACAAGCTGATCACATACCTTGCGACTCCCCTCCCTCACCTTGCCTTTAAAAATGCTTTCCTGAATCCCATCGGGGAGTTTGGGCTTTCTGAGCACTAGCTGTCCCAGACAACTTACAGTGTGGCTTAACAATAAATGCTGCACTTTCCTTCACCACAACCCAGTGTCAGTAGATTGGCTTTATTGTACGAGGGTGAGTACACACAAGTTTGGTTCAGTAACAATAATAGTTTCATTCAAGTGTAGTTGTACTGGCTTAAGAGGCCAAAAATCATAGTTGCTTAAACCACCAGGATTTAGTCCAGGGAAAAGTCTGTTAATAATGAATCATAGAGAGAATAAGAAATTTATCTTGAAGGAGGAGAGGGAAAGTGACATCAGTGCAGCTGAATGAACTTTTCTGGTTGAAGTACAGTTATATCCCATGAACATTCATGGTGCACAGCTCCAAACCCTTTTCTCTTCTTGTTGCCAGGCCACCTAGAGTAAGGAAAGATTTATCTCCATTCAGGGCAGCTTGCTGGGGATGGTATCAAAGAGAATGTTGCCAAGAAAGGTGAAAAAGAAATATTTTTTTTATTGCCACTTGAGAAGGTTTAGTAGACATATATTGCCCTTTCTCTAATAAGGACAAAAGGAAATTATGGTCCAGAGTTAAGCTCCCCTAAAAGGATTTTTGACACCACTTTTTATTTTTTAATATTATGAAAACAAATGAGGAAATACTAAAGGAACTAAGTGAAGTAAGTCACTCTAATATTTCTCACTCTAAAATTTAGATTGTAAATAGGAATTTCATAATCTAACTCTAGTTTTCCCCATCTGCCTTTAAGATAAAGGTCATAAACTGGCAGCTCATGAGTAAGTCTGGCCCATCCAATATGCCATCAAAATTTTAAAGAAATAATAAATTTTATATAAACATTTTAAAATTGGGTTAAAAATCTCAATCTTTATCTTTTTATTTGGAATAAAAAATGATTAGGAATCCTAATCAGCTGAAGCTGAGTTGCTCCAGCCAGCTTTCAATAAAGCAGCTCTCTTTATTTCCCAACATTTCTCATCTGAGTCACGTTTTCCTTTTATTTCTACTACCTGCCCCTGCAGGTTACTGAGATTTTGAGTCATGCAAACTCATATCCTTATTGATGTATTACATTCTTTAAGTAGAAAATAAATTTTCACTTATTTCACATGGGGAAATAGCCAGGTTGAGTTTTCTGTATGGTCAAAAACTACTGGCTGAAGACATTATCAGAATGCACCCATGTGAGGTGGAGATGTAGGACCTAGGAAAAAGGACCTAGGTTCCATGGTCTTTCCAAAACTTAAAAAAGAAGAAAAACACCTCACTTAATCAACCAACAAGCAAAATAGTGTACTCTTCTCAAAGTAGGGATGGGCATCAATTTCCCTCCTAACACCTGTACTTAACTACTTTGTTCAACCCAACTTCCAGTAATTTCTTTTACTTGTTAAATATGAGTTGCTTTAAACCCTAAAAGACTGAAACAACTAAGAGTTTTCTATCTAAGTGTAAGACTTTGGCAAGAAGTAAAATGTATCTAGAGAACTGAAAAGCAAGTAGGTGGAAAAAGGACAACAGCCTGGATAGTAAAGCAGGACTCAGAATCCATTTAGCATAAACATTCCCCAGTATCTGCCCTCTGATACAACTGAGCCCTGAATCTCAGAGGTAATTAAAATTATAAATGGTCTACCTGGCTATGTCCCCTTCTTAGATCTACATAATGTCCTGCTGCTCTGCATAGCAAGACCTAACCTGTCCATCCCAGGTCTGTGCCTAATTGAAGAGCAGACCCAGAGAGGGAGAGAACGGCTTGGGTTTTCAACTCCAAGCTGCTGGCATTCTGCAACTCCTGCATTTACTTCTGAGACCACTCAAGAATGCAAGCATAAAACAACTCCATCACTGAAGTTGCCAGAGGGTGATGAAAACTTCACTGGTTTGACTCTAGGAGCCCTCCCGGCAGTTGTCCCTAAGGTAGGGGTGACAGGGCAGATGTCACAGAAATGTGAACTAGAAGCTGCCTGGAAAGCTCTGGCCAGGACTCCCAATCAGGTGCCTGTGGCATCCTCCCCACTGCTAGCCCAAATGCCCCAATTAGGCGCTAACAAAGAGCAAGCTGAGCAAATACATCAGTCAGAGGGCTACGCTGGGAAAGAGGCACATTCAAATTGATGCAAACCCTGGAGCTGTTGAAGTCAAACACTAGGTACTCTCACAGCAAGGATTCCTAGAGGAAATGGGGGCTTGCTGAGTATGTGTGAGGACTGCTAAAGCTATCAGGGCACCAGGTTATTCCAGAAACTCCAGAGGATTGTCGTCTCTGGTCTGCCAGAGGGCCAGGAGTCACCGAGAGAAAACCAATGATAGGTAGCCCAGGGCTTAGAGGTAGTTTAATAGGGCAGAGAATGAAATCACAAGTCATGCAGTACACCAGCCTTGCCCCCGCTCTGCTTATTTAGAAGAAAGTACAAAATACAATAACTGGGAAAGGACTACAATAATGCAAACTAATGTAGTTTGCTGTATTTGTTATATCATCCATTTTTGTTAGAATGAGATTTTTTTACTTTACAACATGGCTGCACATCCCTGGGCAAATACTGTTATTTATCAGCCATACAGAGAAAAAATTTAATACATCACAAAGAATAACTCTGATGCAAATACTCACGTTTTCCCTCATCTACAGATTGTTTTTTTAGCAATTTATCAATTACCTGATGCTAACTGGAAACCTAAAATATGCTGTATACTCAAATGATGGATAAAAGGAAATATTAGGAAAACGCAAGAGATGCTTTAGAGCAAAAGCAACTTTAGTCAAACTTTCCTTTAGACACTCAACTATTTGGGTAATTTTTTTTCTTACTTGGAATTTCTACAATTAATTTGGCCATTACTTGATATTTATAGAGTACTTTAAAATTCCCCAGTGTTTTACAATCACTGCTTAGTTTTTCTTTACAACATTCCCAAAAGTTGTAAGCAGTACAACTTCTCACCAGGAACTGAACAGGAAAGTCTAAACTGCCATTAGAAAAGATATTCTTATAAGGCGTTCTGGGTGGCAAATAGAGTAAGGAAGTCAGCTGCTTATTCGTTTTACCAACTTAATTTGGAGTAAAGTCTGCCAGCATTATATTTGAACTCAGCTGTGACATTAATCTTCCATGGTTTAATTATGATGAATTATAACAAATCCTGGCAAGGAACTAAAGTTTAACATAGGGGTCCTGAGATCAAGTCCAGAGTTGAAAGGACCTACAGAGGTCAGCAACTCCAGAATAGCTCTGAAAGACAGGCCACCTCTGACAGATGGGAACTGATTTTAAAGTTTTCCAAAAACACCCTTTCTTCAACCCTTTCCAGTTTAATATCTTTTGGTACAGAAATATTATTTTCCTAGAGCCAACTAAAGTCCAGGCTTTATTTAATATAAGCTTGTTTCCTCTGGTTCATACCTCATTGGAAATGGAGAAATTTGGTTACAGACTACTTATAATAAACTTAAAAAGAAATATTACCACATGTTCCACAACTATTTACTTTCTCAATAGATGCACTTGTTCCTAAGACAATATGACCTTAACTGAGCTTTTTACTTTGCATTTCCAAGCTCAGTTGGGACTGATCCGAACAATTTCTACATATCATGCCACAGCATAGATAGTCCTTAAAAAGAGCGGCAATAGTGATTGATAGAAGTTAAACAAATATTGAACTCAAGAATAAATCACAATGACACCATTGCAATACAAGCATTTAATGAGTCTCTACTATATGCTTAATACTGAGAAGTGATTGCTTCATGTTAAAAAAAAAGAGTAGTTTCTACCTACAAGAAGATTGAAATATACTATGGAAATAAAAGCACATTTTAGACATTCAAACAACTGAAAAATCAATATAAGAAAAACACAAACTGTGTGGTTTAGACAGAATTAAGAGACAGGTCAATGTGAAATAAGAAAGATTTTAATGGAAGAGATGGGACTGAACTGAAACCTGAAGAAGGAGTCTATATAATAAGAGAAAGAGAAGGAAAACACATTCTCAATAAAGGAAGCAACACATGTAAAAACTACCTAATTGGAATGGCCTAGTCTTAGGTTAATGATAGAAAATGCCTATGTGAAATATTTCGCACAGTGAAGCAAATATTAACTTGAATAAATAGGGAAAACTATCCTTTAATCTCATGTAAAGGACATAATTGTTCTATGCATGAATTTTGATCCGGCTTGGAGATTAATATAAAAAGGCAAGACAATGAGCAATGATGTGTGATGTCAGTAATTTAATGAATAATAAAGACACAAATAGGTCCACTAAGAAACAGATGAGATAATAGGAAGGAGGTGATTTGATGGAAAAATATTTTAAGACACGAGAGAGGAAAATAAAATTAGATTTTAAAAAGTCCATTAAAGGTAAGTCTCTTAATAAATAAAGAGAAGTGAAGACAAAGATTACCATAATTAAGGAAATCTTATTGTAGAATAAATCTACCCTCTCTCCAACTATTGTAGAAATGTCTCTTTAAGCTCCTCTCTTAGAGTTGCTTCTTGACCCTCTTATTTTCCTAGCTTCTCTACAAACTCTCCCAGGTTTTGCTTATTTATTCACTGGCTTCAACTCTTTTGAGCATGTGTACTTCTATAAAACAAACGTGGGCCTCATATTTACTTTTCTGTTTTTGAACTTCTGGCTGAATGTTGTCAATAGATGTTTCATAGACCATCCCCAATATTCACTGCATCAAAAAGAGAATTCCTACATTTTCTCCAAACCCAGAGCCTCTACAGCAAACCTCCATGTCCTCTATTCTGAGGCTATCAAATAATTTAAGTCTATTTCTCGCCCCACGTTCCTTATAGCAGCCTCTCGCTGAACCTCTCTGCCTCCAACTTTTCCCATCTTTAATCTATATTTAAACCATATGTTTGATTAAGTCATTTCACTACTACAAAATTTTAGTGAGGTCTTTTTTGGCCCTAGAACATATTCCAAATTTTATAGCATAACATCCAAGATCCCATTCTCCCTTTTCCATATTTTCTTTCCAGACACCATACAACATTAGTGTCTTTCCACTTCCAGAATATTACCTGGAAATACCTCTCCAATATGGAGCCATGACTACAAACATCTGTCTATATCTGAAAACCTTCAATTCTGTTCCCTTGGAAAATTTTCTATTGTTCAGAAGGCATCTTCTCCTTTGACCTCTCACCCAGATGTAATGAGTAGCTCCTCTAAGTGACTGCTATACTTACGTATAGCTCTACTGGCAATTTATTGAGTGACCACTATACTTGCATATTGTTCTACTGTCAGCTTATCAAACTATCAGACTGCTGGTCCACAAGTTTCAGGCACATAGCTGTTCAATAAATGCTATGAGATTTTAATTGTGACCTTTCCTGTAACCTACAGAAAGATTAAAATTCCCTAATTTCTGAAGTAAGAAATTAAAAGTACTTATCCAATTTATTTTTATGAATCTATGTGTTTCTTTGCTTGTGAGATTCTTCCTAATCTTACTATCACACTTTGAATAGTGTCAGTTCATTAGGTATCAAAAAAAAAAAAATCAATCTAACTGCGTGGTTTCTATGACAAAGAAAGAAAAAAAATAACATTGAGCACCACTGCAGTGCTATGCACACAGCAGCTGCTCTCTTCATGTTGCTTACAAAGATTTCTAATATTACTAGTTAACAGAACTACTTTGGAAAGAATATTTGGATAAAGTAGAATACCAGACTCCAACATAGTTTAGGGTTTTTATGAAAACTGGATGTTATACAGTAAGAGTTCAGGCACTGGAGTGAGACAGAAGAACAACTGATATCTAACTTTTCAAAATTCACATACCTCATATGGCTGTTATGAAGATTAAATGAAATAACACATGCAGCAAAGCTGGCATATAGTTACCTATTTTGATCATTACAATGATTGTGATTGCATTATCTATGAACTTTGGACAACAGAGGAAAGAACATGGACTGAAGAATCAGAAAAGCCTAAGTTTAAATATTTGCCAAAAGTGTGACCTAAGATAGTTCATTAGTTTCAGTAATTTCCTTTCTTTTTTCTTAAATGCATCTGTAATTAACATTACATACAACTTCATACTTTTAAAATGAGATAGACATAGCAACTAGAATGAAAACTGGCACACAGAAGATACTAAAAGAGTTGCTTCTTTTCTTTTCCCCTCATGAAAAAGGCCAAATTTTCACTTTTTTTTTTTTTTTTGCGGTATGTGGGCCTCTCACTGTTGTGGCCTCTCCCGTTGTGGAGCACAGGCTCCAGATGTGCAGGCTCAGTAGCCATGGCTCACAGACCCAGCCGCTCCACGGCATGTGGGATCTTCCCGGACCGGGGCACGAACCCGTGTCCCCTGAATCGGCAGGCGGACTCTCAACCACTGTGCCACCAGGGAAGCCCTCACTTTTTTTTTTTTTTTTTTCTTTTTTTTTTTTCTTTTTGCGGTATGCGGGCCTCTCACCGCTGTGGCCTCTCCCGTTGCGGAGCACAGGCTCCGGACGCGCAGGCCCAGCGGCCATGGCTCACGGGCCCAGCCGCTCCGCGGCATATGGGATCCTCCCAGACCGGGGCACGAACCCGTATCCCCTGCATCGGCAGGCGGACTCCCAACCACTGCGCCACCAGGGAGGCCCTCACTTTTATTTTTAATAGTTTGTTTTTAAAGACAAAATACTCTCTACTAGCTATATCAGAATTTAATAGCCTATTTCCTCATAATAGAGATTTCTCAGTGTTAGCTTTAGCCAGAGGCCCTTCACTAGAATAGTGTTTAGGTTCTGATTTTTCTAAAATTATAATGAACAGAAATTTAGGGGACACAGAATTATGCCACAACAGTAAGAGATTTCAAAGTATAGCCTCTGCGATTATACTTGAGTAACCCCAACGTCCTTAAAACTCCAGCAATTTTTGTCCCCTCCCCACAAAATTAAAAAAAAAAAAACAAATGAACAAACAAATAATGAAAACCCATGGATCCCTATTATCACCTAACTGCAATAAATTTCCAATAATACCTAGATTTACTTTGAAAGAAGTTTTTTAAACAACAAATTTTCATTGTTCTAATCCTGCTCTTGGTGATTTAGACTTACAACCCTGATATTTTTCATTAATTCTGAAAAAATAAAGAGATAAGTGAGAAATACTAGAAGCAGTAAAAAAAAGGGGGGGGAAAAAGAACTCCTCCTTTATTAAACTCACTTATTTTAACCAATGTTTTGCTAAATTTACTTGCATGATGTATAAATTTCTAGTTATTATACATTATTTGTAGTAGAGAGGAAACAATGGTAACTACACATTTTTCTTTATGATTTTAGATGTTACCAAGAATTCAGTACGTCTTAAATAATCTATATGTGTCTTCCCTCAGTGAAATCAGTGCTTTGAGAGGATTAAATACAGATTTTTTTTAACCAATTCTGAGGGTACATGAATATTCAATTCCTAGACAGTCTTTCTAGAAAGGCTAACAGAGACCTCTCTCACTCACTGATATGTGGGGGGTTTTTTGTTTTTTTTTTTAACTGAGGTCAATTTACTGGCAAAAATGGAGGACAGAGAGTTTTCATTTCTCCCACCAGGATGTACTTTCTTCAATATCTCCTCTCCTGCAAATCTCATTTATAAAAGTTGGAAAAAATAATTTTGATTAATGACCTAATTTGAAGCAAAGCAAGTTTGATTAATCAGCACTTTCCTATGACGCATGACTTTTGGAGCAAGATCTTTTTGTGACAGTTTTTCGGTATTTGTAATCTGTTAAGTACCTGCTAAGCTTCCTAAATACACTAACTGTAAGTTTGTCAGAATTCATTGATTTAAAATATTTTCCACAGTTTTACAGAGGAACAATTTAATATAATATTTGCCAGTAATTTGCCTTTCTCACAAGCCATAACTTTTGTAGAGTTGAATCAGAATCTGTTTTTTCTATGCATATTGAGTATTATTAGCATGAATACGATTAGATCCAACTTAGAGATGCCACTTGCTGCCTAACCATAAATTCCCATCCTCTTGCTGTTTTCCAATTATTCTCTTTGTGTTTGGATTTCAACAGTTTGACTATGATACTTTTACTTGTGATCAACCGATAAC
Organism: Mesoplodon densirostris; assembly: GCF_025265405.1. Classification (NCBI taxonomy): domain Eukaryota; kingdom Metazoa; phylum Chordata; class Mammalia; order Artiodactyla; family Ziphiidae; genus Mesoplodon; species Mesoplodon densirostris. Next base: position 98,328,980 of record NC_082663.1, on the reverse strand, counting down.
TGATCAAAAAAATTACCTTAAACACCTTGAACTATTAAGTTCTCTATTAAGCAAATAGAGACTGAGAATGGATATAATACCATAAGCTTTATCCTGGAGGTGAATGTGGGCATATTTAGGTCAATAGATTGTGTTTGTTGACATTAAAGTGGAAAAGCTGAGTTCAGCTACTTGAGGTACAGGGATAACTAAAAAAAAAAAAAAAAAATCTGGGAAATTGTTTCCTCAGATAAACACAAGTACTAAAACTATCCTTCACAGAGTCTGGGAACAAATTCACATAAGGTAACGCAACTCCCACCTCTACAGAACTATTCTTTGCTTTTATACAAAAAGTAAAAAGAGAGATAATCTCAGGGGATGGTACATAACCACTCTACCTATTATTTTTAAATTTAGTGTTACCAGCAGTGGATGCAAAGTCTTCCTTTTTGGCAGAAATAAGGCCAAAGAATTTCATTGTTGTGAATTACCACTGTAGAAACTATTCTGTTCACATCCATAATTTACCATAATAAAAAGATATATCCCTAAGTAGCAAAAGCAGGCATAAAATATATGAAGTTGGATGTAGTAGATGTTATAGGTACAATGAAAAGAAAGGGTCAAAAGGAAGAATAGAATATTCTTATCAAGAATAGAATTATTCACCCAGTTAGTGAGTGAACCTCATTTTCAAAAGTAAGGATGATGAACTGTAAAAAGAGTAGTTTTACCTCTATGATAAGAGTCCTTTAAGAAATCAGAGTTTCTTGTGAAAAATCCACAAGGATTGTACAGTCATAAAGCTAAATCACATTATATTATCTATATGTTATATCTATTATTTTAAAAAATATCAGATTATCTATATTGAACTCTAGGCTGCCTCATTAAAATTAGATAATTATAAATTATTTGATATTGCTTTGGGAGCACTTACCATACCATTCTTGCTATTAAATACAATCAAGTTTTATTATTTTTTAAATGGCATTCTGACTTCAGTCACTGACTTGTTTTTACTTTAACTTTAATGTTATCCAATAACTGCAACAGACCATGGGGAAAAATAAGTTCCAAAAGTGTTCTCTACTACTCTTTATGCACATTTTGATGTTAAAAAAAAATGAGTTCTTTGCTTTGCATTCAGTCAGAATAGCTCCATTTTTAGTCTACTTTTTAGCAGATGTGTATATGTGTGATTCCTGGGAATGGTAAAGACAGTTGCACATATGTTTATGGCCAACACTTTCACCTTGATACTAATATAGGGAAGTGTAAAATCAGAACACTTTCATTTCTAATGCATGTTGTATGATGACCAGAGGGGTCCAATAAGTAAATAAATAAATAAGCAAGCAAGGAAGGTTATCCTAAATTTCCTTTACTGTCTTGTTAGATTGCTGTGATTCATTCTTAAACTAATCCTTTTCTTAAATTGTCTCCCAAATGTATCTCTGAACATAAATAGATGCAAAGTGTCATCTGATAAACCATTATCCAGAGAAAGCTACAGCAAACTACAATGTGGTTAGAAGCATGAAACTACAAAGGAGGGGATATCAAAATTAAAATTCTGCCAAACTGAATTTGTTATTTTAAAATTTTCATTCTTTCTTGAATCAAAAAATCTAAATGCTTCTTCCTTAATTCTCCACATAATGTTGCCTGTGGCTGAAATCCTCCAGACTATAATAGGTCACTCTAGAGAAACACTTTTCATTAGACAAGAAAGATGGAGGAACAGAGGGAGGGAGAGAGCAAAAGAGAAGGAACGTAGGAAGAAGACAAGCAAGCAATGCCTCAGGAAGCTATAATAGCAAGTGGGAATGTGCTGAGTTACAGAGCAGCAAATTTTGATTCTTTATGCCTGTACTATCCCATAGTATAATAAATAAAAAATTACTCTTCAGAATTGCAAGATTTGAAACACTAAGAAGTTGGACAGACATGTTAGCTCTAGTGCATTATATTTTTTTAATATATCTTTAAAAAGGACCTAATGAAACTTAAAAGCTTTTGCACAGCAAAGGAAACTATAAACAAGAGGAAAAGACAACCCTCAGAATGGGAGAAAATATTTGCAAATGAAGCAACTGACAATGGATTAATCTCCAAAATATACAAGCAGCTCATGCAGCTCAATAACAAAAAAACAAACAACCCAATCCAAAAATGGGCAGAAGACATAAATAGACATTTCTCCAAGGAAGATATACAGATTGCCAACAAACACATGAAAGGATGCTCAACATCACTAATCATTAGAGAAATGCAAAGCAAAATTACAATGAGATATCACCTCACACTGGTCAGAATGGCCATCATCAAAAAATCTAGAAACAATAAATGCTGGAGAGCATGTGAGAAAAGGGAACCCTCTTGCCCTGTTGGTGGGAATGTAAATTGATAAAGCCACTATGGAGGTTCTGTAAAAAATTAAAAATAGAATTTCCATATGACCCAGCAATCCCACTACTGGGCATATACCCTGAGAAAACTATAATTCTAAAAGAGTCAGGTACTACAATGTTCATTGCAGCACTATTTACAATAGCCAGGACATGGAAGCAACCTAAGTGTCCATTGACAGATGAATGGATAAAGAAGATATGGCACATACATACAATGGAATATTACTCAGCCATAAAAAGAAACGAAACTGAGTTATTTGTAGTGAGGTGGATGGACCTAGAGTCTGTCATACAGAGTGAAGTAAGTCAGAAAGAGAAAAACAAATACTGTATGCTAACCCGTATACATGGAATCTAAGAAAAAAAGGAAAATGGTTCTGAAGAACCTAGGGGCAGGACAGGAATAAAGACGCAGACGTAGAGAATGGACTTGAGGACACAGGGAGGGGGAAGGGTAAGCTGGGATGAAGTGAGAGAGTTGCATGGACATATATACACTACCAAATGTAAAATAGATAGTTAGTGGGAATCAGCCGCATAGCACAGGGAGATCAGCTCCATGCTTTGTGACCACCTAGAGGGGTGGGATGGGGAGGGTGGGAGGGAGACGCAAGAGGGAGGGGATATGGGGATATATGTACACGTATAGCTGATTCACTTGTTATACAGCAGAAACTAACACATCATTGTAAAGCAATTATACTCCAATAAAGATGTTTTAAAAAAAAGTTGTATGTATGGATACAACCCCCAAACCTCCCCGCCACCACCATGACCACCTCTGAGATACCCCTACAGATTTGGAGGTACCTAGAAACAAAGATACAGTCCAGTGCTGGTGCTACTTAATTTGCATTTTTCACATACCTGTGAACTGGAGGTCAAAATGAAACTCTGCACACAAAAGAACAGGAATTGAATTAGTTCAGCCTCTACTTTTATTAGTCATCTAAATGTTGGAGATCGGGTGGGGAGGGATATGCATGTGCATAGGAGAGAAAGAGAAAGAGAGGGAAAGAGAGAAACTGAAATTTTTGAATGTTGGGAACCCTGGTTGTTAGTACCTTTATGCGTTTGCCTGCTAATACAGAAAGCAATAAGAAAATAAATAAACTTGGAAAAAACAAAATGGAACAGCCCTACTCAGATAAGAGATGTCTGTAGAAATTTGAAATGTTAAAAGAAGCCTTTCAGAATGGAAAGATGGTTGTCTTTACAGTTTTACAAAAGAATTTGCCTTATTTTCCCTTGAATTTTACTGAGAATGAAGCAATAAAATTTGTGTAACTTAGCCAGAATTTATCTTCCCATTTCTGTTAGAGCTTAGCATCTTTAACAAAGTTTGTTTTTTCCCCTTATGTTAACCTCTGCACTGATTTCTCTCATTTAAACAAGAACACACCTGATTAAGGAGCAGATGTCTTGTCCCTGGGTGGCTGGTTTCTTTTTACATAACTATTATATTACAGAAAAGAGACTAAATTTGCTAATAACTGCGCTTCAGTTAAATAACTCTTTGATCTTGTCTTTTCCACTTCTTACAAGTGACAGTATCATATTCCATATACAAAACCATAATACTGCCATTACCAAAATCAGCTGAGAGTTTATAGGAAAAGGCTCTGAGCTCAAACACAGAAATTCTTACCTGCTAACCTTGGAAAGGTCCGTTAACTGTTCCTACTCTGTGACACACAAGAGTGATAATACACTTCAGGGTTGCTATGGAGGGTGGGCTATACTGGGCTATGGTTGCCATGAAAATATTTAAGAGTATTATATATAGTATTATAATATTATGCTTGAAAGTTTCATGGCTTGAGGTAATGATTTCAGCTTGGATCCAAGAAGGGAATGGCTCTTCCTGTCCAAAAGCACTTGAAAACTCCCTGCCTTGTTGCCCTCAAAACACACAGGGAAAACAATCACTTTAAAGAACTCAATGCTGGGATCCATTATTGCATTTAGAAAGCAAAGGAGTTATAGCACTGCAGAGTTTTTCTGACCTCTAAATTTATTAAGTCAGCTGGTCTTAAGGAGAGAATAGTGTAAGAAGAAATGTCTTCTAAATGAAGGAGAAAAAAAAGAAACACTCAGGATTGAAAGACTGTAAGTTAAATACATATACAAGCAAAAACAAAGAACTATTTATGGTTTGGATTTTTTTCACAAAGCAAAAAACCCATTGTCCCACAGCAAAAGATGAGGAAACAAGACAGATAACCTTGGGGCTGTATAAACTGTATAAAACACAGATCTGGCCTTTATGAAATTTAAAAGTTGGTTGTAGAACATCAAGGTGGTGAAAGCCAAGTGCCAACTGCATTATGAAAGTACATATGGTGGACTGAGAGTTGAAACGTATGCTCACATGTTAAAAAGGAAGTTCTATTACCAGAGAGCTAAGAAATATTTTTAATTCCCTAAATGTGGTACCTACAGACATGGCTGCCTCTGGTTTCAGCTACTGGTAAGGTTCTAGGAACAAGGCAGCTATTGGTGCAAGGGAAAGGGCCAGGTAGTTACCCATTCTATTGGCTTGAGGACCAGAGAACTGATCCAGGCACCTCCTCTTCATTCAACCCTGTACTACCCCCATCACCTCTTTAGGGCTAAAGTGAGGTGCCTATCCATCATAAAACATCTGTGCTGGAGTGTGTTAGGTATCCAAGGCTAGGATTGAGTACACAGGCCCTTGTACAACTGTTTACCTTACATGTCTGTCTTATCAGCCTGCCTAAAGCACAGCTCTACCTCTCACTCCATGCTTCCTCTCAGCAGAGAACAACAAGGAGACATTGGGCCAGGAGACATATACATACACTAGATAAAAGCCTCGTATAGGGCTTCCCTGGTGGCTCAGTGGTTGAGAGCCGATGCAGGGGACACGGGTTTGTGCCCCGCTCCGGGAAGATCCCACATGCCACGGAGCGGTTGGCCCGTGAGCCATGGCCGCTGAGCCTGCGCGTCCGGAGCCTGTGCTCCGTAACAGGAGAGGCCACAACAGTGAGAGGCCCACGTACCACAAAGAAAAAAGAAAAAAAAAAAAAGCCTCGTATAGAACAAGCAAGCTTTAAGTCCCTGTTCTTAGGAAAAAAAGTGTTGGGAAGACTGTGTTTCCTTGAACAAGACCCAGGAAAAGCCTGAGGCTTTTTTCCAGTTGAAGTGTCAAGGTGGTGCCAATACCTAGAGCTCAAAATCATCATTAGACAGGTGATCACACATGGCAAATGAAAAGTGGCTAACAGTAGTAAACTCATCATTGGTAAAAAGCACATGTTTTATGAAAACCAAAAGCATGGATATTGATTCCTAAGATCGAATATCTTCCTTCACCACAGCCAGGACCATATGACATTTAGGGTAAGTCACTAAGTTAAATATTGAAATACCAATTTCTAGAGTTTCAGTCACCCTTTAGACACAATAATATTTTTTGGTAAAGGCTATGATAAATAGAAGAATTATCACATAGGTAAAGTCACTATCCTACATACACAAGATAAGGATTGATAGTTCATCATTTATTTGGGTTTTAAAAAGCACTGGTAGTGCCTTATAAGTAAAATTTGGGGAAAATTTTTAAAAATTATATATAAGACAAATGATGTTTTCATATAATTAAATATTTGAGGATATCAAATAACTTAAAACACATGGATTTTATTGATTTGAAATTTAAGTATGAAAAGTAGCTACTGATTGTTTCTCTTAAACAATAAAAGGTTTTAAAGATAAGAAGAAAATGCTTCAAAATACAATTTGGATTTTGCTGAACACAAAGCTTTTAAGAAATGTGTTTGCAGTAATGAATCCTGGAATGTTCTCAACTCCTTAGAAGAAATAGTTGAGTCAAGGCTAACAGCAAGCAACCCCTTCAAAGTGTACTATGCAGACAAATGTTAGTGTCTTAGGAATAATGGTGGTAAATTACAAAATGATATCATGGTCTTATAATCTGTCATCATAGCTTTCCTCTTTTAGAAAAGAGAAGTCACTTGAGTGGGCAAAACAGAGAGATAAGATACAAGGCAACATACTGTCATCCATCTGTGACAATTTAAGCTGCCAGAAGGAAATGGAGCATGGGAGAACCAGTGCAGGGATAGACATGCAAAACTGACCAAGACTGATTTTGGAGGGGGGATGGAAAATGATCAATGGACAGGATAGCAAGAAATCATTCTTGTACTTTTGAAAGTTGAGTTTCTTCATTATGCATAGCTAAAACCAAAAGCTTCATCCCATTAACGATTTGCTCTCTAGGCCTTAAACAGTGTTGTAGCAACAGTGTCTTTATAGGTTTTATGTACAATGTTTTGATGGCTGTACAGTTATTTGTGGCTTATGAGAATGCACTTTTAAACTAGGCCAGAAAGCTGACCTTTTGTAGCTCATTTTTTCTGTTTGTTTTGAAATAACTTATATGTACCCTGCTTCTTTAGTTAATTGTAATGTTGGTCCACTGCAGTAATAAAATGGTTATATATTGAGTATCTGGGATGGACCACTCTGCACTGCTGTATTATAACTGTTTATAACTTTGCAGTGCCTTCATAAATGTGATTCATTACACTAATACACATGCAAGACAACTGCAGCATCTTGCTGTTTTCTTTGCCCAAATTGCTTGGCCTTGATACTTAGACATGACTTTTGCAAATGAACAAATGACCTCCACATTGAACAGGACCTCAGAAAGTCTATGATTTGATTTCACATACTTATTTTGGTTTATATTTTTTCCAATACTGTAGAATCTCATCAAAAGACATACACTGTAGTAGGATGAGTTAGAAATACTTGTAATTAAATAAAAATATCTCTTATGGGAGAATCTAAAAATTACTGGAAGGTGAGAACACAGAACCTATAGTTAAAAGTTTAGAAAAACATAGAAATTATTTAGACTATAGTCAAGAAATATGATAGCAAATTATTTGTTTTTCAATAAATAAAGGATGTTGGGAGGGGCCAGGGGAGGACCCAGTGAGCATTTTTACTCTATTTCTGGTGGAGATAAAACTAAAAGAAATGGGGGCTTCCCTGGTGGCACAGTGGTTGAGAGTCTGCCTGCTGATGCAGAGGACACGGGTTCATGCCCCTGTCTGGGAAGATCCCACATGCCGCGGAGCGGCTGGGTCCGTGAGCCATGGCCGCTGAGCCTGCGCGTCCGGAGCCTGTGCTCCGCAACGGGAGAGGCCACAACAGTGAGAGGCCCGCGTACTACAAAGAAAAAAAATAATAATAAATAAAAGAAATGAAGTCAAATTGGAGAGTAGCTTTTGCTGAGGCAGAGAAGGGCAGAGTTTCTGCTTTCACTGTTTATGACTACTTGTACTATTAGAAGTACTATATAAAGGGACACTCTGCAGATACTCGGTGGAGATCTTTAAAAATAAAACCTGAATTTCATTAGCGAAGAATTACCCAGCCATTTTTTTTTTCTAAAATAGAGAATAACTGAATGGTCTGTGTCTGGCTTCAGCAGTCTGTTTTGTGGGAATTCCCAGCTTTACACAATCCTACTATGTTATAATCTCTGATATCTCCAACTAGTACCAATGGGTTACAAACACAGATCTGAAAAAATAAAGCAAGACATTGGGAATCTCATCCTTATCTACAAAGGAAATTAACTTGCAGTGTCTAGTCTTAGCCCTGGACAATCACGACTACTGAGCTATGGCTTTACACCAGCTCCACCCCACATGTGTCCAGTTCCTGTGATGGTGTGGGGTGGAGTTACACTGAATTTCTTAATTAGCATGCAGTCTAGTCTACTTGACTAAGGCCTTGATATTCTACTGTGTTCAATCTCATAATTCAGGGTTTGGCTCACACTTCTACATGCTTAGTCACCAGGTGGGATCCTCCCTAACCATATGAACTATCATAAATTCAACAGTCAGAGAGTTGACTTTTTTATCCGTGAAATAACAATGATAAAACTTGCTTTGGGGCTTCCCTGGTGGCGCAGTGGTTGAGAGCCCGCCTGCCGTTGCAGGGGACACAGGTTCGTGCCCCGGTCCGGGAAGATCCCACATGTCGCGGAGCGGCTGGGCCTGTGAGCCATGGCCGTTGAGCCTGTGCGTCCGGAGCCTGTGCTCCGCAACGGGAGAGGCCACAACAGCGCGAGGCCCACATACCACAAAAAAAAAAAAAAAAAAAAAAAAAAAACTTGCTTTGCATAGGTTTTCTGTGAACTAAATGAGGTTTTCATGAGATAAGATACATACAACATATATATATATATATATATATATATATATATATACATGTATATACATAGCAGATACTCTAATCACTGGTTCTTTCCTTCCTATGCTTCCAAGCACTAACACTTACTATAAGCTCTAATGACATACCCTTACCAGTACAAGTGACCCCACTTAGTCACTGACAACAGCTAAAATATACTACAGCCTTCTGAACCTGATTTTAAAAATGGGCAAATGGGGCTTCCCTGGTGTCGCAGTGGTTGAGAGTCCACCTGCCGATGCAGGGGACACGGGTTCATGCCCCAGTCTGGGAAGATCCCACATGCCATGGAGCAGCTAGGCCCATGAGCCATGGCCACTGAGCCTGTGCATCTGGAGCCTGTGCTCTGCAACGGGAGAGGCCACAACAGTGAGAGGCCCGTGTACCACAAAAAAAGAAAAGAAAAAAGGGCAAATGACACGAATAGACATTTTTTCCAAAGGAGACATACAGATGGCCAACAGACACTTGAAAAGATGCTCAACACTGCTAATCATCAGAGAAATGTAAATCAAAACCACAACGAGATATCACCTCACACTTTTCAGCATGGTTATCATCATAAAGAACACAAATGACAAATGTTGGTGAGGATGTGGAGAAAAAGGAACCCTTGTGTACTTTTGGTGAGATTGTAAATTGGTGCAGCTACCATGGAAAACAATATGGAGTTTCCTCAAAAATTAAAACTACCATATGATCCAACAATTCTACTCCAGGGTATATATCTGAAGAAAATGAAAACACTAATTCAGAACGATACAAGCACCCCAATATTCATAGCAGCATTATTACAATAGCCAAGATACAGAAGTGACCTAAGTGTCCATCAACAAATGAATGGATAAAGGAGATGTTGTATACACACACACACACACACACACATACATACACATGGTGGAATATTACTCAGCCATAAAAAAGAATGAAATTCTGCCATTTGCAGCAACATGCGTAAACCTAGAGAGCATTATGCTCACTGAAATAAGTCAGAAAGAGAGAAACAAATACTCTATGCTATCACTGATATATGGAATCTAAAAAATAAATTAACAACAAAACAGAAACAGACTCCCAGGTACAGAGAACAAACTAGTGGTTACCAGTAGGGAGAGGGAAGGGGCAGAGCACAATAGGGGTAGAAGCACAAGAGGTCCAAACTACAATGTATAAAATAAATAAGCTACAAAGATATATTGTATAGCATAGGGCATGTAGCCAGTATTTTATAATAACTTTAAATGGAGTATAATCTAAAAAATATTGAATCACTAGGTTGCACAACTGAAACTGAAGTAATATGCATGTAAATTATACTTCAATTAAAGAATCCAACAAGATATGTATAAAAAATTTGAAAAGACACTAAAAAAATAGATACAGGGAGTGGAAGTAAGTGTCAGAGTAAGGAAGATCTATAAAACTAATAAAAATGAGGAAATGAATGAAACTAGGAGAGAAGTCAAAAGTTGACAAAGTTAAAATACACTACTTTTTGGATCTTCTGATATGAAAGTCAAAGGAAACTATTTAAAGTGGGTAAATTAATAAAGAGAAGTTTGAATATTTTTTTAATTTAGATAATCTCCAAAATACCTAAATCATATAATCAACTTTCAAAATTATGCAAATAATCATGTATAAACACAATATAAAAAGTCTGTCTATGTTATAAAGATACAACACCAAATCAATGAAATGTTAAAAAACAAAATATGTAACATAAAATAAAGAGGTAGAATTCAGATCAATCAGATCAACCAATAGGTACATGTTAAAACTTAAATCCTAATTATTAAGAAATACTCTCAGAATTGATCCATAAGAAAAATAATTCAATTATTTACACATACCCATACATATATGAAATAATGCCTATAAAATATTGGTAGAGTGTGATACAAAAAAGTTTTCATAAATATTAACAACCATTATTATTATGATTACAATCTGAATATACTCCTGTGTTAGGCATCTGAGTTCTTGCAATTTTTTTCCTATTAAAAACAATGCTACAAAGATATTAAGTAATATGTGTCTCTTTGTATTTGTATGCTTCTGTTAAGACAATGTCTTAGAAGTGTTAAAAATATGAATTTTATGTTTTAAAATTTTTGATTAATAATGCTAAACTTCCCTCTGAAAATGTTGTTTTATTTATATTATATAAGGATGTTTATTTCCCAAAAGATTGCCAATGCTAATTATTATTAATATTCTTTTAAATTGTGCCATTTTGATGAGCAAAATAAAACTCATTTTTAAAGTTCATGATTTCCTGATTAGTAAGGATATTGATATACTTGAATATACTTGTATTTCTCCTTGAATTACCTCATCATATTTATTTCCTTTTTTTCTAAAAAAGGGGGTATTATATTTTATTACTTTTTTGAAGGTCTTTATATATTTTGGATATGAATGTTATATACAATACACAGAGTGAACTTTGTGTTTACTTATTTTCCTTTCTATCCCTCATTTTAAAACTTTCTAGAGGTGGCTTCTGTTTCAGTGAAACACAGTGGTTTAGCACATGCTCTCTGGGGCCAGCTTTCACGTGGTCAAACCTTGGCTCTGCCACTTGCTGCCTGTGTGACCAAGTGCAAATTACTTAACTCTCTGAGCCTCAGGTTCACCTCTTCTCTAAAACGGGTATAATAATATTGGTCAGCTCAGGTTTTAATGAAGATTAATATTAGCCATTATTATTTTGTTTTTGTCTTTTATTATTCTAAAGTCCTTTCATTTATGTCTTGATTAGTAAGGCCTAGCCCATGACAAATATAAGCAGAATTATGGATTACTGTTGAGTTTTATTTTCTCCTCTATATTTTGTTCCTTATCTATAGTGACCCACATACTATTTCCATAATACGAATAATTAAAAACCAGACACAGCTATTTTTTCTAAAAACTAATCAACAATTGTTCTCTGTGTGCCTGTTTCAATGAAGCAGAGTCATAGGCCAAAGTGTTGGCCTTTTTGTTAACAGCAGGGAGGTCACCACTATCTATGTGTCCAGGTAAAAAGTCTGCATAGGAGTTTTGAGAACTGAATCTTTGGGTAAGTACTTACAGAGCACTTCACACAGTAACAGGCAATCCATAAAACTTTGTCGGCAGTGTAAAATCAGGACTGCTTTTATTTCCTATAGCACAAAACGAGTATACTAAGCAAAATGCTTAGTATAGAAATGACTGACCACAAGGATGTTAGACACACAACAAAGATATAAAAGGGAAGGAGGAGGGAAAAAGAGTAAAAATAAAACAACAGCAAAGACAAAGCCTTGCTCCTTTCAACCAAGTGTGTTGGACAGTCCAGTTTTTCTTTTCCCTTCTTGATCTTTCTCCTTCATCTCATTTACTTTCTTGGGTCTGAGAATTTTTGTGTTGGAAATGCCTTGGCAGTAATCTTTGCGCTTCTCCTTTCAGAAGCAGGACTCTGGATAGATACCCCTGGACTTGCATTGATGGTGAACTCACTCCTTTGTGAGAAAGATTGCATTTTCTTTTTTTTTTTTTTGTAATTTCTAAAAACGAGAATATTCATTCTTTATATTGAGCCAGATTTGTTTCCAAATCTTTCCACCCACCTTCATGCCCTTGGAACCCCAAGAACAAGGGCACAGAGTCCCTGTTTCAGAATGTCATCCTTCAAATATCTCCCGGCATGACTCCACTTGAATACCTCCTTGGTAGTCTTCATCACTATCTTAATAAAACATGTTTTGATGTTTTCCATCCAGGTCACCCTTTCATGCACATGCTAGACCTTGTCAATGTTGTCCTTCAGCCAGACAGAATAATCCAGATACGGTAGCAGCCAGAGCATAGTATACTAGAGTGACTGTTTACCTTGGTCTTGACATTTTATTTTTACAATCGCTGCCCAGACTGCATTAACTCTGAGATGCTGTATGTATATTTCTGCCTCATATTGAGCTTGCAGTCAGTTTATCTCCCAGGGTCGAGCTTAAGAAATATAATTCAGGTAAATTCAGGTTTTTCTTATGCACCTATATAATTAATTTTAAAAATGAATCTTACATGTATACACTTTAAAACATACTTCTGACATTTGATTATAATCTCTTAATTCAACTCTTGGTAGTAACATAGAATTTCCTATATCCAGCAAATGAGTAAAAGGTTTTACTTTTTACATTTCATTTACTATGTTTAATGTAGTTATCTCCATATTTATTTATTTGTTAGAAAACAGAGACTCTACAAGACTAGGTAATTTGAAGATGATCACAGAGAATAGCAAGGCTAGAGATTGAATCCAGGTTCACCTGATTCAAAAACACTTTTTCCATAATGCTACATAGCCTCAGAGTGTGATACAGTAATGACTCTTCCACCCAACATTATTCTTTCTAAAAGTTTGAAAAATATGCCTTTCAGATCATTATTGGAGTTACTTATAAACAAGTTAAACCACAGCAGGGCCAAGGACAGAGCTCTGCAGCATGCCATCAGGGAACTCTTTTTTTGTGTTGGCAGTGGCCCATTAGTCAATACTCTGAGAAAAGTGATTCTACCAGCCACAAGCTGACCTAATTTTGCTAAAGCCCAACCCATGTATCAGCATCACATGTATGAGTACCATGAAAGACTTTGTCAAAAGGCTTGCTGAAATCTGAAACATTCTACCTGCAGCATTTCCAAAACTCTCTTACACTCAAGACTAAATGTGGGTCACCATTATTTAACAAAAATGTACTTGGTTTTAGTCCTTCAAGATTTTTCAGAGCCCTCACAATGTTGGTGTCCATTGTGACTCTGACAGATAGAATATTTTCTATAATGTACTTTGCCAGAGACCCCCTTTTATAAAATCATGTACTAGATTTATTATAAGACTGGTGTCCTATGTAATATACTTTGCTAAATAATTGATTCACCAATTAATTTCAGTCTGAAATATCTGATATAATGTGAACAGCAGTTGGTTTGGTGTAACTTTATATTATTGATGGTCAGAGACAAGTATCACACAAGCATTCACATATGTGAATGTTACTTACACACACACACACACGCACACACACACACCGCTAAAAGGATTCTAGAATTCTGGTAGACATTGGCATCCAATTAAATAATTTTGTTTCCTTTGGGCTATTCCATATGTAGAGTACATTTATGTATCTATTCTTATTCCTCTGTGTAGAAGCCACACATAAAGTGATATGTTTATTTCTACTCAGATCTACTTTTCTGGATGTTCTAACAACCCCATGAATCTCCTTAACCAAGTATCAACCACAGTCTCTATGTGATGTAATCTCAGGGAGGTGGTACATAATCGTATCTCCACAGAATCTTCAACCTCCTGAATTAGCCAGGCCACTCAATAATACCTTGCTTCCTTGGCTCCAAATACTTCCCACTACTTCTGCATAATAACTTTGAGAAATATTCTGTGCCCTTGTACATTCTGTATATTTTCCCCAGTGTTTTATGTGTGTGTATGATTTATTATTTCTGCCTTCAGATTCATTTTGCTTCTTTCTCCAGTTTTTCTCATGGTCCTCCTTTTAGCTATTTGCATTCCAGAATCAGTGTTGCCCATGAAATATTAAGCATGAGATAATGAAACAGAAATGCCTCTGAGCTACTTCTCTCTTATGTGGGAGGAAGATAAGATTAGTTCACAGTATTGAAAAGAAAGTCTGTTGGCCACCTCTCATTCCCCACCTCAGGTTCTCCCAAACCATCTTTTATTCTAATCACTGCTGCAGTAGCAAACTCACCTATGTGTACCCTACCAGCATCTCACCTCTGGAGTATCCTGATTCACGAGATACCTGTGGAAACTCTCATGGTACACATATATGGAATCTGAAAGGGTGAGAGACTTACGTGTAGGTGACTCGACCTATGAGGCATGAGAGCTAATGGAAAAACATGCCTCCCTATGTTTCTTAAGCAGACAATTCTGAGGCTCATTCAATATGTCAGAAGGTCACAACAAGATCAAGTCCCAGTCATTCATAGTGGGAGCAACTTGATTGTGCCCCTTTCAAAAATTATTTTTCCCTCCTCTGTTTCACTGTCTGCAGTCTGTTGCTTCTGCTCCCTGGGATTGTTTCACAAGTAAACCTTTTGGAGGCAAGCCCTTGACTGTCACCCTGTCACCGGGGAAACCCAGGCTAGGACAGGAAGCATTATGGCCTTCATGTTTGGTACAATGTAACATTCATTTTTAGTTCTTTTTTCAAGCAGGAAGTAAATTTTCTTGCCAAAATAGGATTAAAATTTACCATCAAGTGTCCCAATACCCAGTGACCCTTGTGGTCTCATATAGAAAATGCAGCCATCAAATAGTACCCAAATATAGACACAGAGAACACAGCATACTCAAAAGAGAAAGATAAAAGTGCAGGATCACAGCTATTATTGAGCTTAAGATGGGACAGACCTTAGAATAGCAAACCCTTAACTAGAAACCAATTGATGCAGTCTGGGCTACAATATCATCATCATCATCTTTAGCAATGTCCTAAATCCAGAAGCACCTATTTCAGTGCATAGTGGGTGGGACAAGCCCCTGAGACACATGGCCAGGGTATGAAGATTGAGCCAAAATAGTTCCCTTAGCCATATGGGCTAGTGGGATGATGAACTGATTGAAAATATTTCTAATAAATGTGGTGGATATAAAAGCATGCAATTGTCATTTAGAGTTATTTGCAGAAACTACTTCTAATGCTGTTGATCTCCTCATAAAATCTAAAATTAGAACACCCATATTCTAATCACAGTCTAGAGTTCATAATACAGGTTCATTTAGCTAATCTACCTCAATTAGGATTTTTTGGTTGTAAGCAACAGAAACATCAGCTTCAACTGTATTAAGGATTAAGAAAATGTTTTATCTGTTGTAAAAAGAAGACGAGTACAGTGGGTTCCAGGATTCATTGATCCAGCAGCTCAGTGACGGTAACAAGGGACCAGGTTCTTTCTGTCTCCAGGCCATTCCATGCTGTCAGCTGCTTCCTCACACTGGTAACAAGGAAGCTGCAGCTGTCCCCAGGGTCATTTTTACCCTGCCAATGTTCAGATGTGGGACAGGTACCTGGGGCTTTTTTGGAGGAGTGCAGATTCTTTTATCTTGAAACTCTGATTTCTCATTAGCAAGAATTCAGTCACATGCCCCAAGTAAACCTATTGCTGGCAATGGGAATGAAATTCCCATGGCTGACTTAGACTAATAGTCTGACCTGACATGAATGTTGAGTCTGCCACAGTGCCCAGGACACACACTTCTCTTGATAATGAGAATCAAATGCTCTTTCCTCCAGAGTAAACAAAGCCAGATAAAGAGCCCCTTTAACCAACTGAAGTTTGTTTTACTACACACACAGCAGCAGCACAAAATGATTTTTATGCCTCAAGAAAATTTGGTTCAGAAAGATTTCTAGCACAATTTCCCAGATCAAAGTCTTTTCTGCAAGACCCAGATCATTATCTGAACACTGAGCATAATGAGGTCACTATAAACAACACTTCTTTTTTGTGTTTATTGGCTTCCATGTCACAAAGTTACACGCTAGAGAAGTTCTTTGAAGTTCAAAAGAGGACAAATCAATAGCTGATGTAATGAACATGTCTCATACCTTTTAAATTATATCCCTATATAATTTATGTATCCCATATGTTTGATTGGCTGTTATGCAATTTCTGTCCAGAAGTCTAATTGTTGGCTTCAGGTCAAGCCCCAAATGAATGAATACTTATTAATGTGCCGGTTGCAACTCATAGTGTGATGAAGTTCTGACATTTTACTGGGGGCTTCTTTCCAGCTTGAATCTTCTGTCATTTTGACAATTGAATCTCATTTGCAAGGAAAGGATAAAAAAGACAAATCTACATCCTGACATCTTCTGACGTCTCTCTGGAGGTAATGAATCCCTGTTTTGGGTAAGGCTCAAAATAATTGAGCAATGGAAAGTAAATGAGAGAACAGTTTTCACAGTAGCTTCAGTCTTAACAGTCTGTCAAAGCATCTTGACAGGTTACAGAACAGTGATTTAAATCCCAAATGCAATTCATCTTGCACCCATGTGAGGTAGTTACACATGCATGCTCAAGACCCCTGCATGCATATATCAGAAATATTCTCCAAGGCTGTGGAATGTGCTACGTTTTATTCCCATATTGGTAAATAACATGAAAGAAATACCCATGTCGAAAAATCCAAATCACTATAACACAGAAAATACAAATTTGCTATATTTATATTATTTGAAACTAATTTGATGGACATTCTAGAAAAAACGTTGACCTAAAAGACTAATCCCAGAGCTCCAGCTCTGCAGCAGATCATGCAAGATGACAGGGCATTTGTCTTCGGAGACTCTCTAATTTTTTCATTTTCAATATGTGTTAATGATTTATTATGTGTCTATGCCTATAGAATTTCTTTACTTCAATTCAAAATTAAGTTTATCAAAAACACATGTTCCATAGATCTCCCCTGATTTATAAAATAAATAAAAATTTTATTTCCTACAAAATTCCCTGAAATATTTATGCTCTCCTTGTGTTTCTCCCTTGAAAGGAAAAATAAATGTACATTTTATAAATATTGGTTTAAAAAGGACAGCTGCATAAAGGCCAGCTGTCATTGACTTCAATCCTTCACTTAACAAATTTTATGGATCACTTCCTTCTAAATGTTGGAGAAATCATAATAAACAAGACAGAGTTTCTTGCCCCAAGTTGATCCTATACTCTAGTGGCTGAATTTACCCATATGGGTCCTTGGGTGGGGATCCTGATGCAAGCATTGACTCTTAGTTCCCTAACCACCTCCAGCCTGGGGCAGATGGGGGTACTCAGTGGACTGGCAGTGAAACGAGTTCTCCTGCCTCTGGAACTAATACTGTGAAAGTCCCAATATGACTTTTAAAATGGGAAAGTGCATTCCAACCTCACTTTACAGTTCTTGAAAATTGTCTCCCTCCCACTGTCTTTCTCTTTGAAATATACTGAGTTATGTGACCTTAAAACCTGTTTCAGTAAATTGTGGCATTTTCAAAGCACTTCTTAAAGAAGTGAAATACCAATATGGAACATTAAAAATTCAAGTAAAATTTGTCACCAGTTAATTGTCCTTTCTTCTTTTCCTAATGAGGAAAGGGTGGACATCTCTCAGATACATAAAAGCAGCTAAAGGCTAATGGATGATAAGGTACTATGGCTCTCACAGAATCTCATCTATGCCAATTTCACTAAAGAATTTTTATTTATTAGGAATCTCAAATCATGCTCCTCATTTAAAGAGAACTCTAAATATGTACCATTATTATTTGTATTGTCTAATAGTGGCAAATACAATGACAGTGTATTAGGAACTTTTTATATTTATTCAACAAATATTTATTGAGCAATTACTATGTATACGCCCTGTTTTAGGTGCTTTGGTACAAAAATGAACAAAACAAAAAACCCTTGCTCTTGAAAAGCTACATTTATTTAACAACCCTTGAACTGCTTGAAGTGTGTGCTATTATTAATCCTATTTCTTAGAAGATAACATAATGGAATTTAGAAGTTAATTAATTTGCCTGATTAAGTTCACAATCGTTGAATCTAGGTCTGTCTGCATCTAGAGCTTGAATCTTTAATTTAAATATAAAACCCAATGATCAATGATCGTACATTCTAGTTGACCACAAACTGGTAGCAACTTCCTTATTCTTAAATTCTTTAACATATAAAAAATATGGAGTTATTTATGATAAAAAGAATTAACCTGACAAATCAACTACTTCCTTCTTGAATCCCCCATTGTAAAGGCTTATGGTCATGGTAACAAACATTATAGTGTGAAATAATAGGTGCACAGAATTATGGAGTCTGAAAAACTTAGCATCTGTTCTTTTCATGCTGCCTGCTAGATGTGTGATGTTGAGCAATTACATAATGCCTCAAAGCCTTGGTTTCCTCACCTGTAAAGTGGAGTCAACAATAGTACCCACCAAAGCAAGCCACTGTGCAGCTTAAGAAAGGAGGATGTATGTCCAGAGCTTCTTAGCATCATGCCTGACAGGTAGTTCACACTCAATGGAGATTAGAACTAACTTTTGCTATGCTCATCTCTGTGAATAACCACTTAAGGCAGAAGAACTACCCAGGTTGCAGTTAAGGATACATGGTACATGTAGTGAGGATCAATCTTGGCTGTTTATAGCTCTTGGTTTTTCAGAGCCTTAGAAGTTTCTCAGGCATATAACCCTGAGAGAACAGAGTTGAGGTCTTCATCTTAAAGACACCCAATTTGTTGCCTCTTGCTTAATTTATAGGCACATAAAGCATTGATTCATAATTTATGATAGGTGACAAAATTTGTGGAGAATTACCTTAAACTAAAAACACTTTTATTATCAAACTAGTTATGTTTCTGATAAATAATGCATTAAAACATTTTCAAGTAGTATTCCTTACTTTTAAATTTAAATAAAAATTGATGAGCGTACTGCTTTTCAGCTTTAGCTATAAAAGGCTAATTACCAGTGTGTTTATGCTTGTATAAATAGATAGATATTTATATACACACATCTATATATCTATATCTATATCTTTATCAATATTTATACCCATAGTATTCTTAGAAAAGCCATAACAGGCAAGATTGATGTATTTGACATAGAAAATGAAAGTTCAACATGGGAATAAAGGCAATAAACAGCATTTAAAACATATTACAGACCAGAAGAACAGTAACACATAAGATATGCAAAATTATTTCTATTCAATATAAATAGGTCCCAAATCACTAAAACAAAAAGTGACAAATTCTTAGGAAACAAGTGGGCAGATGACATAAAAGTTATTTCACATGAAGGAAAAACAAAACCACGAATGTCATTGAAGTATTTGAAAAAGTTCAAATTTACATTTAAAAAATGTAAGTCAAAACAAAAAGAAAAGGCCATTTTTTTAAGCAATGTGAATAGCATATATCAAAAATTAAATTAATACCCAGCATTGGCAACACACTGGGAACAGGCATTCATTGTTCATAGGAATATAAATTTGTGAATACTCTCTGGAGAACAACTTGACAAAATATTAAGCAAATATATAACAAGATACTAAAATGCAAGTATCTTTTTACACAGTATTTCTATTTCTAGATTTTATTTACAAATATATAGGCTATATATACAAAGATACTCACTGACAAACTGTACCACTGTTTATGGAAGCCAAGGCTAACATCTATGTAAATTGCCATCAAAACTGAAAAGCAAATTATATTAAAATCAATGGTATAATAAGTAATGGATCTGTTTATATAGGCTATAAGGGAATTATGTCCAAAATATATTAAGGGGGTAAAACACAAAGCAGATAAATTTATTTACCATAGTAAGCTCCCATTTTGGTTAAAAAAAAGATGTATCTCAGTGTTAGACAAAAAGAAAAGAGAGATATTTATGTTTCATGTCATTGTTTAGTCATTGTATTTTTATTTTTAAATTGGTAAAATGTATTTAAAAAATACTATTTAAAGAAAAAGACACATCTAACAACCAGAACAGACAATGTTGGGAGAAACAGAAACAGAGATGGAAAAGAAAAGTGTAATAGATAATGAGGACCAATTTAAGAGGTTTACAGATATCCATTTATTATGCATTCTGCAAAAATGTTCTGAAAAGATGAAAAAATCATATAATTCATAGATAAAAAAGTTTCAAAGCCAAAGATCCTATCTTCAGATAGAAAAGATCAAGTTAGATGAATGAAAAAGAGCTTACCAACTAAAATGTAGGATTTCAGAATACGTAGGTTAGAGAGAATGGCCTAAAATATTCCAAAGAAAGAGGAGGAAATATGGTTACCTCCAGGAACACAAATCAGGTTTAATGTCAATGATCTTATTTGCCATTCTAGTTTATAAACACAGTGATGGAACCTATCAAAACTCTGAGGAAAAAGCTAATTACTGACATATAATTCTATACCCAGCCAAAATATCAGTAAGTGTGAAGGCAAAATAGGGAAGTAAGGACTTTGTCAAACATGAAAAGACTCAGAAATATGATTTCCTATGCATTCTTCCTTTAAAATTCACTAAAGGATATATTTCAGAAGAAAACAACAATAAGAAGACATGCAATTCAAAAAGGAATAAAAGTAACACTAGAAACCAAAGAAAATAAAGTCATGGATAACATCTGTACAACTATCAAAAGAGAAAATCTCCCCAAATTTGGATAGCAAATCACAGATTCCCTACAAGTATTTCCTTAATAAGAAGAATTTAATTGATTTGATTGAGCAGATAATTTAACATGCTGAAATATTTTTGTAATAGAAGAGTGATCATTTATTCTGTTCCTCTGAACAAAGTAATACTTAACTCCTAAGATTATCCCTCCAGTATGCCTTTCTCTGCAACTACTTCTTAATCTTAGTATTACATGGCTTATGTTTCACCATTATAAAGCACTTTTAAAAATCATCCTATTTAATACTGGCAGTAGAATATTTATTCAATTTAGTAAGCACTTTGCTCACTCTAATCCTATGGGATTAGATCATTTAAAAGGAACAGTTTCATTTTTATAACTGACTTCACGCAGAGCTTACTAAAACAAACAAACAAACAGACAAAACCCCTAATACTAAAATCTCCAAGAGGTGGCATAAACAGCAACAGAAATGAGGAGTTGTGGATTCAACAACATGTCTTTAAAAAGAAAAACACAAAACCTCACTAATTCCTATTAATTGGAAAGTACTTGAAAGCTAGGTATTTGAAGAAGCATGCCATGGTACATTGTGTGAATTTAGTTTGGATTAAGAAAAAAAAAAAAAACCCTGAAGTTTTCTTTATGGAGAGTTTAAAAAAAAAAGGTGAAATCACTGGGATGCAGTTACAGCCAGCCCAGCTGACACACAGGAACAGATAAAATACCACTTTGTCATCAGTTTCATGGCTTTGGCTTGAGTGACGTTTAGAGAAAGGAAAGGTTCAATGTGTATAATTATTTGATTATATCACACTGCTGTGCATAAGTTCTGATATTAAAAAAAAAAAGTTCTAAGTTACTTTCTCTAGACCTATTCATTTGATTCTCTCATCCCTCTTTCCTCTCATCACCAAAGACCTATACATTTTATTAAATGCAACTTCAAAGCACATTTAAGCTAAAATGGATTCCCAATACCACATAAGACCTAGGAAACCATGCATTAGTTGAGAGCAATAATTGAATATCCCGTAAACGAATAGGCAGCCATATAAATTAATACAAATATAAAAATTTCTTGCCTAAAAGAAATCCAGGTTATTCTTCAGGCTACCGATGAGCACTAACATCTGCTACCCCAGAGAAAGGGTCATGAACTTGTGTTAAGACACTAAACTATGAGTTGTGAAATATGTTTAGATGCTCTCCCAGGCTGCCTCTGTAGGTGGGTAAGACAGGCTCATGGATGCCCCAAATGTAAAGCATGCTAGGGTTTCCAAGAACTGGTGTTCAGTTATCTTTTTCATGATCAAGCCCACTGGAATAAAGTTTTAGATGATTAATAGAACCAATATCTTACATATGAATAAATATTTCTAGAACTATGATTTATCTCAAAACAAAAAAGCCTATGATATAATCGCAGTAGTGGATAATTGATGGTATGACTACTCAAGGCTCAGAAAACCTAACGTAAACTGTTGGATTTAGGGCAGCCAGTTCAAAACTTGTCTCCTTCCTCACTCCACCCCTAGGAAAGAAGACTGTTGCTTCTTGAGCAATCAAGATAGCAGATATTTATTGGGATGAATCAGAGAATGGGATTGAGTGGGAGCAGAGGAAACCATACTGTGGCAAGCACCCATTCTCTGGCTCTTACTGTACATTTCCTTTCATGGGTCTTAAGGGATAAGAAAGGGCAGAAGAATGCTTAGCCCTTTGAACTGAGGAACAGTGTGTGGTGAGAGGCTTGGGTTCCTCTATCTTCCCTTCCTCCAGCTTCCTCATCCTTCTTTCTCCTGTGATTGACAAGGTAAGCTGGGCCTGCAGCCTTTTTCTCAAACTGAGTGGACCATGGGTGATCTAGTCAAGCTCTTTTCTAGACAGAAAGGAAAACTCTTCTTTTTACCTCATGTGGTCTAGACTGGACATTCTTTACCACCAAAGCCATAAAACCTGACACAGGAATTTAAAAGAGGGTGCTCCAAGTAATGACTGTAAATCTAAACAAATTTGTTTTTTTATGTACTCCTACCTGCTGACCAAGAGACTGTGTGGGGTTCGGGGCCAAAATGCTTGCTAGTAATAAGTGTTCCTTTGCCTGATCTTGTCCCCTATTCATATATTTTTTAAGAAACAGAGAGGGAAAGAAAGAAAAGAGCTGGTAAAAGATAGAGCAATCTTCATTCACAGCTTGGTACTTCTGCTTCTATGATTAAATACCTATTGAAACTGCTCTGAAATTTAGAGTGGAGTGAATTTTCCTTTTGTTTTGTTTCTTCCTGCATCACATTCCCCATATTAAAATTTTAGACAGTAAAGCAGAACAAATATAACAATTTAAATACTGCCTCTCTCAATATCATTTTCCTAGAACTAGGATTACTTTGAAAACAAAGATATTTTCATGTATTTGTAGTAAAAAGGGTTCAAAATGTCACAATCAAAACCCACAGAAATTATTACGCATGTGGATATAAAAATAGACGTGTGAGATTAATTTTAAACACACCAACAATTGACTTGTGTAGGATATTAGAAAGTGGAGAAATGAGTCTCCTGGGAAAGCAAATGTCTGAGGGTTCTTCTCCAACACATATACCATTTGATACATTAGAAACCTTCATTTTAACCCCTGGCCAGTCAAAAGCAAAGAAGAAATACAATGCCAATTAATATGGAAAATGATACTGATTTATTTGTGGGGAAAGAATCACCTGCCAAATGAATTTTGAGGAGTTTAAGGCTTACTCAGAAGCATATTTTCTCACAAAGAATGAGCTTAACTCACATGGATATTATCACTCATAAAAATTCATAATTAATCTTTTAAATCATACTATGGTTACTTTGAAATAGTTTATCATTTTCCCTCTTGCCCCCATTTTTATTAACCAAGTCATCTTCTAAAAAAGATCTTTAAATAGTTTCTAAATAGCATCAAAATACCCTGGGTATTAGTTTATTCCTAATATAAAGTGTACATCGATGGATTTGGAAATTATATTGCTATTTTATGGAATGCCTTGCTATAAGAGTTCTATCTGGGGGTTAAGGTTTTGAACTCCCTTCTGTGGTTGGGCTCCTAATAAGCCCTGACTTGTCACAGAATCCTACAGTCACAAAGAGACCGGTGATGCTTCACTAGTTATATAGCACCTCTACCCCCATAGACCGAGTTCCAGAATGGAAAAGTATACAGGAAGAGACTGGTCAGTTTTAGGGTGCCATAACTCTCAGATAACCCTAAGTGATTCCCTTTATGTTTAACCAGGGACAAATGACAATGTGTAGTATGTTTTGGAAAATAGAAATACTGAATAAAAATACCCTTCATTTTTGTTCATCCTTAGCTTTCATACATCGCATAGGATGAGACTTGCTGTGGAGTCTGGAGCTGAATTACCTCTATTGATGTTTCATTACTAAGAGACTCAGAATAAAACAGGATGACGTGAAATATATCTGGTATATATTAATATTTGAAATGTTACTAGATTGCATCTTTCATTTTCCTGTTTGATACTTCTTTTTTTATACCCATTTTATAATTTGACAAAGCTTATTGCAGCAGAGGTACTAGTGCACCATGAGGAACATGTATTATGGGTAAGAACTGTCATTTGATTCCCCCCATTCCCATTTGCAGCTGCTCATGATACACACCTTCAGATCATAAACTATTTTATCTCTTTGTCCTTAAAGAGATAGGTAGGCACAATGTCAAACTGTAAATCCTACCTAGCTTCATTTAAAATAAAGCCTTCGGGCTTCCCTGGTGGCACAGTGGTTGAGAGTCCGCCTGCTGATGCAGGGGACACGGGTTCGTGCCCTGGTCCGGGAGGATCCCACATGCCGCAGAGCGGCTAGGCCCGTGAGCCATGGCCTCTGGGCCTGCGCGTCCGGAGCCTGTGCTCCACAACGGGAGAGGCCCGCGTACCGCAAAAAAAATAAAATAAAATAAAATAAAATAAAGCCTTCTACTAATATTAAGAAAATGAAAAATTATTACTGTGTACCACACTTATTTCGGTGAAAAAAGAGGAAGCAAAGGAGATCTGTACAAAGGAAAAAGGAATTTCCAAGGTATTAGTTATTGATTTTTTTTTTTTGATATTGACATTCCTGGCTTGAAAGTCATGTTTTGTAATAACAGTAAAGAAAACGTTTCCATTTACAAGAGATATCCCATAGGGTTGAATAATTAATAATGGTTGTTTTTTAAAAAGCCACCTTAAATTAACTCATTAAAGAACTAGTTTGTGTCAATTTTCAAACACATTTACATCACTACTTAAAATTCAATAGTTATATGTTTAAATAAAGGCCAATGTTCACATAGCTTTATTCATATTAGCGCAAAGCTAGGAGTCAACCCAAATATCTATCAACTGGTAAATGGATAACGAAAATGTGGCATACCTATGCAATAGATACTGCTGGACAAGAAAAAGGAATGGACTATGATTATCACTACAGCACAGAGGAATTGTGCTCAGTGAATGAAGTCAGCTACATATGAGTTCAAACTATCCGTCCATTCACACTACATTCAGGACAAGGAGAACTAGAGAGACAGAAAGTAGACCAGTGATTGTCAGGGGCCAGGACTTGGAAAAGGGAGGGATCAACTGCAAAGAGGCAGGAAGCACTTTTTGTGGGGGTGAAAATGTTTTATATCTTAATGTAATGACACAGTTCTGTACATGTATCAGAAATCATCTAGCTGTATACTTCAATTGAGTCAATTTTGTTGTGCTATGTTATATCTCAATAAAGCTGATTTCAAAAATTCAGGAAATTTCTATCAAGGGGATAACAGACTAGACCAGATATCACTGAAAACAAGGTTAAAAAAATTAGTAACAAACGTGTACACTAGCTCCCAAAGAGCAGTTTCTGCTAAAAGTAAAGTGAAACAAGTTAAAATGTCAGTTCACCACATCCAAGTTGTGCAAAAGGGGGATAATAATTTTAATTACTTTTTAGGACTAAAAAAAACAAAATTAAATGAAATGTTTAACATGCTTAACAGAATGCCTGGCACATAGCAAGGACTCAAAAAAAGTAACAATTTTATTATCACCAAGGCAAATTCTTTAAGCAACTGTTTATAACATTAATGTCTTTATTTATTTATTTATTTTTTTTGCGGTACACAGGCCTCTCACTGTTGTGGCCTCTCCCGTTGCGGAGCACAGGCTCCTGACGCGCAGGCTCAGCGGCCATGGCTCACAGGCCCAGCCGCTCTGCGGCACGTGGGATCTTCCTGGACCGGGGCACGAACCCGTGTCCCCTGCATCGGCAGGCAGACTCTCAACCACTGCACCACCAGGGAAGTCTGCATTAATGTCTTTTTAATTAGGCTTCCTAATATTTTATGTTATGTTAGTCCCATCTCCTGCCTCTCAGACAACGATCCTAATTTATCCAAATGATCCTGCTTTCTAAGTTTCTGCTATTCTTTATTCATTCATTTATTCAACACATACTTATTGGTCACTTTCCATGTGCCAGGTGCTTTGCTGAGTGCCGGGGATAATGTATTATAGACATCACATATGACTCTCCACCCTCATGAGAAGGCACACATTAAACTTATAATTAAATACTTAAGTTCAAATTATGAAAAGTGCTACAAAGTAGAAGAATATGGTATTGTACTGGATTATAACAAAGAGAGGTCATTTAGATATGCAATCTGTGGAAGCCTTCTCTAAGAAAGGAATCCTTGAGCTGAGACCTAAAAGATAAAAGTTTGAGAAAGAGTATTCTGCATAGAGAGAACAGCAAAGATCTTGCAGTATAAATAAAGTTTGACTAACTCAAGGAAATGGAAAACAAAACAAACAAACAAAAAACAAGTGTGCCTAGTGAGAGTAGAGGAAAGCTGTAGGTGATGAGCATGGAGAAGTCAACACAGGCAGATGATGGAGAGGCTGGGGGCCAGGTTAATATCATCTTTCAAGTATAGATCTACTTAACATAATAGCAATAACATCAAGTGACTTCTAGATAACAAACAGTATTCCAAGTGCTTTACAAGAGCTATTTCATTAAGTCCTCACAATAACTCTATAGGGTAGGTATTTATTATCATGATCATTTGATAACACAGTCAACTAAATTTAAGGAATATGTCCAAGATCACAGATAGGATAAAACAGCAAAGATAAGAATCTCTAGCCTCAGAACCCACCCACTTAACTGCTATGCTATGTAGCTTCTCCCTATGCTATATTGCTTCTCAGTTTAAGACTGAAACATGTTGCAGCAGGATCTACTTTATTAATTGAAAAGTTCACCCCATCTGCTGTGAAAAGGATCGATTATAGAGGAACAAGAATGAATGCAGGGAAAATAGAAATTAACTGCATAGTCAAAGCCAGCTTCAAGGCACACAAACTGTGCCACTGCACCAGACCCCATACTTAGAAGGGCACTGCTCCTGGCTTAATTCTGCTGTAGCTGTCATGAAGTTCCAAATAACTGTTGAACAAGGGGCCCTGCATTTTTACTTTGTGCTGAACCTCACAGATTATATAGCCAGCCCTGGCAGTAGTCTGTGCAAGAGACCCAAATGGCTTGGGTTTTTAGATTAATTCACTCACATCTGATGATTAGGGCTCTGTATTGCCCTTACCAGTATCCTTCCTTGGGGGCTGAAGAGAACTGCCATTTATTAAGCACTGAGCTAGGCAAGATCCTAGAGCTTTACATATAAAATTCAATTAATCCACACAACCACTTTATAAAGTAGATTCTATGATCAGTATTTTGTTCAATGAGAAATTTCTGGCTCAGAGACATTAAGTAATGTGATATAGCTGACAGATGAAAGCTAAGGCTGTAATTTCAAACCCATTCTTCTAAACCAAATCTTTTCCCCAAGGCCATGGTTTGTATTGCCCACCCTAGAACTCTATGGCCGTGCTCTGCCCACTGGATGGGATATCTCACTACCGCTTGGAGCCCAGGGACCAAACTTTTAGCCTAACCAGTCACTGGAGGTTGCCCTCCCACATGAAACCCACTGTCATGCCTGCCACCTACTAGAGCTTGGACTGACAATTTCCCAGGTCCTAACAATCTGAAAATTAACAGACATCTTTCACTAACGTTTTCTTAGAACAAATATGATAAAGTACCGTGAAAATCCCCCCAAATTTGTAATGTGTTCTTCAAAATTCACCCTGAAATTTGTATGCCTACTGGATCCAGAGGGTTACGGAACCACAAGGCTACTGACAACCACATAGCCTTTTTATTTGTGCATCTTGTTTGCCCACTGAGAGTGTCTGTGGATGTGGCAATCCTGCTTCATTGAATCATAGTCTATCTAAACTCTAGAGACCGAGAGTTTACCCAGTGCCAGGGTGAATCTTAATTTCCACTCCAATTCTCCTTAATATCAGACAGAAGTTCATACATTTCTGCTGAACTCTCCCAGTGGCAAGCACAGCAGAAGCATAAAAACCAAATTCAGTCACTGAGGGGAATTCTAAAAGTTTTATTATGTACTGTAAACATGTTTGCCAAACATAAAAGTAAAATATGTCCTATTTACTGCCCAAGTTTTGGTTTCACTCAAATATTAAATACAGGCAAAATAATTGTTACAATCATATTTTTAAAGCAAATTTTAGTTGTAATAAAGTAACTAATTAATCAGTGCAGTTTTCCTAACAATTTTTGGTTAATCATACAAAATTGAAATCAGTGTGTAGCTCTCATTACATGGAACAATATTCAGTATGTGTTGCAGTTACTAATGAGAATTTTGTTCTCAAATTCTCCATTTCTATTCTGTTACATGCCTCAAAGGAGAAAACACAATTCTATTCCACAATTTTGAATACTGGATAAGAATAAGACCCCCCAAAAAGTACTATCTTTTGCTGAGAGGAATTTAAAGATGTATCATTCCCCGTTTACTGGATATTTATTGCTTAGGCCAGATACCCACTGTAAGGTGCAACTTTCTATTCTTTTCAAAAATGGAAGTCTCATTCTAATGTCGACCTGATTTGTTCATTAGAAGCAAAAATCAGGTGACTGCTAAGAATATCGTACCTAAGCATTCAAACTGAGCTCTAAGCCTTCTACACTGCTCAGAATAAGATTCAACTTGACACTTTTCATTTCCATGAAGTTGACAGTTTCAGGCTGTTGGAAAATTTTCTGGAACTTTGAGTTCCAACATGGGCATAAATGCCACCTGGATAATCTCCCAATACATTAAGTGGAATGCTTCACCAAAATAGAGGAGGCTTCCTTCTTGGTTTCTGGTTTATTTAGCAATTAACACAGAGTAAAAACTTTTCTTTCAGACTAATATCCTTTATTAGTCATCAACTGGGTTTTTTCAGTCTGCTGTAACCATTCCCTTGGTGAATGGAATGAGTCACAAAAATTCCCACATTCATTTCTGCACGCCTGAACTACTGTTAGGATAGTATACTAAATAAACAGATCAGGATCAATTGGCGTCCCATTTGAACAAAATATAAAACTACTGAACAAAACAGATTTTTTTAAAAGTCATATTGAATTTATTAAAAGGTGAAGAAATTGTGAGGGTGTTTAAAACCTGTACTTGGAATGCTGGCAGATTTATCAGAAAATATTAGAGTTGGCAATCCACTCTTATTATATGCTCCGTAAGTGACATGTCTTCCAAAGATGAAAACTATACGTCACTGATTGAAAGTGAATAGTCTTTTGATGAATCAGTCAAGAAGTATTCATTAAAATTCTAAAGATCAATGAAACTAAAAGCTGGTTCTCTGAAAAGATAAACAAAATTGATAAACTTTTAGCCAGACTCATCAAGAAAAAAAGGGAGAGGGCTCGAATCAATACAATTAGAAATGAAAAAGGAGAAGTTATAACAGACACCACAGAAATACAATGGATCATAAGAGACTACTACAAGCAACTCTATGCCAATAAAATGGACAACCTAAAAGAAGTGAACAAATTATTAGAAAGGTATAATCTCCCAAGACTAAACAAGGAAGAAATAAAAAATATGAACAGACCAAACACAAGTACTGAAACTGAAACTCTGATTTTAAAAACTCCCAACAAACAAAAGTCCAGAACCAGATGGCTTCACAGGCGAATTCTATCAAACATATAGAGAAGAGTTAACACCTATCCTTCTGAAACTATTCCAAAAAATTGCAGAGGAAGGAACACTACCAAACTTGTTCTATGAGACCACCATCACTCTGATACCTAACTAGACAAGGATATCACAAAAAAGAAAGCTACAGGCCAATATCACTGATGAACAGAGACACAAAAACCTCAACAAAATATTAGCAATCCAAACCCAGCAATACATTAAAAGGATCATACACCATGATCAAGAGGGATTTATCCCAGGGATGCAAGGATTTTTTTTTAATATCTGCAAATTAATCAGTGTGATACAACACATTAACAAATTGAAGAATAAAATCCACATGATCATCTCAATAGATACAGAAAAAGCTTTTCACAAAATTCAGCACCCATTTATGATAAAAACTTTCCAGAAAGTGGGTATAGAGGGAAAATACCTCAACGTAATAAAGGCCATATATGACAAACACACAGCTAACATTATACTCAATGGTGAAAAGTTGAAAGCATTTTCTCTAACATCAGGAACAAGACAAGGATGTCCACTCCTGCCAATCTTATTCAACATAATATTGGAAGTCTTAGCCAAGGAATCAGAGAAGAAAAAGAAATAAAAGGAATCCAAATTGGAAGGGAAGTGAAACTGTCACTGTTTGCAGATGACAAGATATTATAAATAGAAAATCCTAAAGATGCTACCAGAAGACTATTAGAGTTCCTCAATTAATTCAGTAAAGTTGCAGGATACAAAATTAATACACAGAAATCTCTTGCATTTCTATACACTAACAACAAAAGATCAGAAAGAGAAATTAAGCAAACAATCCCATTTACCATTGCGACAAAAAGAATAAAATACCTAGGAATAAACCTACCTAAGGAGGCAAAAGACTTGTACTCAAAAAACTATGAGGGGCTTCCCTGGTGGCGCAGTGGTTGAGAGTCCGCCTGCCGATGCAGGGGACATGGGTTCGTGCCCTGGTCCGGGAAGATCCCACATGCCACGGAGCAGCTGGGCCCATGAGCCATGGTCACTGAGCCTGCACGTCCGGAGCCTGTGCTCCGCAGTGGGAGAGGCCACAACAGTGAGAGGCCCGCGTGCTGGGAAAAAAAAAAAAAAAAATGTCTACAAACAGTTAATGCTGGAGAGGCTGTGGAGAAAAGGGAACACTCCTACACTGTTGGTGGGAATGTAAATTGGTTCAGCCACTATAGGAAATAGTCTGGAGTTTCCTTAAAAAACTAAAAATAAAGCTACCATATGATCCAGTGATCCCACTCTAGGCATATATCCAAAGAAAACCACAATTCGAAAAGATGCATGCACCCCAATGTTCACTGAAGCACTATTTACAATATACAATACATGGGAGCAATCTAAACATCCATCAACTGATGAATGGATAAAGAAGATGTGGTACAAATATACAGTGGAATATTACTCTGTCACTAAAAAAGAATGAAGTGATGCCATTTGCAGCAACATGGATGGACCTAGTGATTATCATAGTAAGTGAAGTAAGTTAGACAGAGAAAGACAAATATCATATGATATCACTTATATGTGGAATCTAAAAAAATGACACAAATGAACTTACTTACAAAACAGAAACATACTCAGACTTAGAAAACAAGTTTATGGTTACCAAAGGAGAAATGTGGAGGGGGTGGGGGGGTGGGGAGGGAAAAATTAGGAGTTTGGGATTAACATATACATACTACTATGTACAAAATAATCAACAAGGACCTCCTGTATAGCACAGGAAACTCTACTCAATACTTTGTAATAACCTATATGGGAAAAGAATCTGAAAAAGTATAGATATATGTATATGTATAACTGAATCACTTTGCTGTACACCTGAAACTGATACCACATTTTAAACCAACTATACTCCAATATAAAATAAAAATTTTTAATATAAAATAAAATTCTAAGTATAGCTTATAACTAGGATGATCATATAATTTATTATCTAAACAGAGACACTTTTAAAAGTAAAAGGAGGGCTTAATAACTATACTGAGACAACAGGAATACAATAGGATTCTCATGGGCAAACCAGAAATATACACCATAATCGTAGATGGTTTTTACCTTTAGCACATATCCCATTTAAAGAAGACCACTTAAGAACTAAAAAACATAGTGGATGTTCTACAGGATATTGGACAATTTAAATCCACTAAATATAAATTTGTATATAAGCAACACATGTATTTTATTCTTGGAAGCAGAAGTGTGAGCCACAGTTTTAATTTGAAAACAAAAAAGTACCATTAAGCACACAGTTTTTAACTAAAATGAAAAAGGTCCAGAAAAATAAGGTAGGTTAGAAAAGGACCAGGAGACATGACATGGAAGAAACATTTGAAAAGCCTGAGGAGGTTTAGCCAGGAAAGAGAAGATTTAGCAGTGGGTCGTGAAAACTATTTGTAAATCCTTTGAGGACTGTCATGAATAAGAAAGTTATACTTATTTTTTGTGCAGCAGAGGTCAGAGCTAGGATTTAGGGCTGAAAGAAAGAGGGGAATAGGTCTTTAGCTCAATAAAAGAGATCATTTTTGAACAATGGAGACTGCTCAACCAAGGTGTACGATGTCACTTGAGTGAGCTCCCCAGCACTAGCAGTACACAGGTAGAATTTGGACAGTCATTTATCATTTTCCTAGAATATGTAATATATGCCAGGCACTTTGATAAGTGGTTAACAAGCAAAAGCCTATCTGAAAATCACAACAATCCTATACGGTGGTCACTGTTATAATCATCTGTTTTATAAATGAGGAAACCGAATCATGTCTGAAGACACAGATCTAGTATATATGATATAGAATTGAACTAAGTTGATTTCGACATTTCTTTCTGTACTCAAGACAATTTTCAAGCCCAAGTCCTGATTGAAATTGTCTTAAACAGTAAGGCAAGTATTTCAAATAAGGAAAAGTTCAAAGACAGCATAACTATAAGTACACTGCTTTGGTTTTCTCTCATTATCTTGACTCTGATCTTTTCCAGGTGCTGGCTTCATCCACAGGTTGGTTGCAAGATACTGCACTAATGCCAGTCATCATATGCAGAAATAAGAGCATATGCAGGAGTAGAGAAGAGATCTTCTCTCGTGGTGTCTCATTCTTACATGTGAAAGCTATTTTCCCAGATCTAGCAGATCTCCCCTCACATCTCATTGGTCAGATTGCCTCTAACCCCTCCCTGGCAAGATGAACAGAACCACCATGACTGAATTCCACCAAGTAGGACTCATCCTTGGTTCAAATGGGGAAGATATGGGAACAAAGAAAACATTTCTGTTAATAAGGAGAAGAGAGGTCAATGGGTATTAGTGGGATACATAATAGACCCTATAATCTTACTACTCCAAGTATCTATAGCACCTGGAAGCTTGGTTAGAAATGCAGAATTCCAAGCCCCACCCCAGACCCACTGAAGAAGAATTCTGTGCTTAGGAATGTGATTTGTGTTTACATTAAAATTTGAAAAGGTCTTCTGTACAGTGCCTGCTATAGGCACCTCCGCATTGTGTAATCTTGTTAAAATATCCTATAAAAGAGTAAAATCACAATGATAGAAACAACGTTTGAACTTGGGTTCTGGGTAGGAATTGTAGAGTAAAAATCTCCTTCTCAGAACTCAGGGCAGCCAGCCATGTGGATTATGGATGTTTTATTTTTTTATATTAATATATGCTGCTCATCACCATGCCAGTTACCAAGGGTCTTCATGAAGATTGGGTATATCTGTGCATGCTTATATATTTATATATTTTTTTCATCCTTTTGTTGTTGTGAACCACCAGAGTGCTCTTTGAAATAGTCAGGCAATCACAAATGTTTGGCAATTCCACAGCCACTTTCATCTGGAGATTGATCAAATGCTTTACAGATAATTGGCCTTTGAGGGGAAGGTGGAAGATAGTGGTGATTTGTGAATTTGTATTTGAGGTTAGTTCATTGGAATATTATCATAATTTTGAGATAGCTAATATGCAAAAGACAACATGGCTCTGTGGAGCCTCTTATGGGATGGCACAGTAATTAATAGGTTGCATCATGGCCAAAGGTGATTATCTGAGCAGCTGCTTCTTTACAAAGCCTACATAATCTGTAGCCAAAGGGTTCTCATGAAAGAAAAAAAAAAGGTTTGTTTACTTGTGATAGCATTGGCCCTTTTCAATTAGGAATTTATTTTATGCCCTTTATGCCTTTCCTGTGCAGGCCTTCTGCAACTTTGCCTAGGAGTGGAAGAAGCAGCTCAATCAAGTGCTTGAAATGTGAATACAGAGGGCTATATTCTATTTAGAGTTCACCTCTCACCACGAATATTGGACCCATGTATCCTTCCTTTGGGGACACAGAGAACCACAGATGCCTCTGATTTAATAAGTAAACTGTATCCTCAAAGATGTCACCTCATCATTTCAAAGTCTTTGCTCTGGCACTTCAGCTATACCTTTAGGAGGCCATTCCAGCATTCTACGAGCCTGGGTAATAAAATATGTGATTCCTCCAGTGGATTCTATGGTCCTGGAATGTGGTCAATTCTACCAAGCTGGTCTCCTCAAGGAATGTACCATATTGGAGGCTCAAAGTTTTTCTCTATTATAGACAGGTTGATATGTCAAGGAAGCAGGAACAAGATCAGCCTTTGTAAGTGGGAGAAAATTCTGTGAAGCCTTTACATAGCTTTTGTCTATGCCACTATAGCCATGTTATTCATGTGCCCGTCATGGCAGCTCTGGGGTAGCCAATGGCAAAAGCTGGCTTATGTCAACTGCTTAAGTTGTTCAATTCATCTATCATGGTGAATGCTTTCTTGTGGCCAATATTGTGTGAGACAGAAATCTCCACATTTTGTGCCCACTTCTGTATATCCATCCACATTGCAGACCTGCTTATCACTGATCTTCCAATTCTTCATCTTCCAGGCTACTGCCAGAAAGCAAAGTGATTGGCACTGACAAGAATCATAAATATTCTCATACTGAGCCAGCTCCCCTTTCACACAAAGCATATAACCTGGTGCACTGCTCACAGCCCTATTCACTGTGAAGATTTTTTCTGCCCTCTACTGTCTTTAAGGATCATCCCTGAATGTGGCTGTAATGTAGCCAACATTCATTCTTGGCTTGCACCCAGCAACTCAGCTGATCCATCCATAAACCAATTTCACACTTTTCTCTCCTCTTGCAGTTGATCATATAGAATCTCCCATACGTTACAGGTAAAAGCAAGGTGAAGAACACTGTTAGTAGGTGACATGTGGGTCCACTCATAACCTCTGATCCTACAGGGGCTTAATTCTAGATGTACCCATTTTCATCTTACTGGTCTGACTGATGTTTGACCCATCCAACTTTATGGCCTAGTGAGTCCCACAGGTCCTAGATCATAATAGAAAATTATAGATGCATGGTTACTTTGTGCCCATGGTTAAACATTCCATCTCCAACAGGGCCCAGTAAAGCCGAGAGCTGTTTCTCAAAGGGTATATGATTATTTCCTTGAATGGCATGGTCTTATTCCAGAATTTCAAGGTCTGCTTTGTGATTCTTCCACTGAAGCTTGCCACAAAGGTCCACGGTGCCAATTATACTTCTAATAACATAGTGCCTAGCAGATCCCATAGGCTAAGTGGCAGGGCTGCTTGTACTGTAGCCTGAAATTACTGCAGTTCTCTTTCCTGCTCCAGGCCCCATACAAAGCTGGCTGCCTTCTGCATCACCTGCTGTATGGACCTCCAGAGTCCAAAAAGGGACGCCAGGTTTCTTTCTTTGTGGTAAGGGATGCAAGATGCAGCAATTTGTCTTTTACTTTGGAGAGGATGTCCAACTACACTCGTGATCACTGGACTCCTGTAAACTTCACTGATATGGCCTTTCCCTGAATCCTCATAGGATTTATCTTTCACCCTTTGGAGTGCATGTGTCTTACCAATGTTTCCAGCTTTCTAGTCACTTCTTGCTCATTCTGTCCAATCAAAATGATGTCATCAATGCTATGATGGATCAGTATTATTTTCAGTGGGATATACATGCAGTTCAGATCTCTTCAGACTGTGACAGAGGGCAGGAGAGTTAACATAGCTCTGAGACAAAACTGTCAGTGAATATTGCTGTTTGTTTCACATGAATACAAACTGTTTCTGATTCTCTTCTGATTGGAAGGGAAAAGAAAGCACATACCAAATCAATGTTGACGTAGCATGCACCCAAGATATTATTAATCTGTTCAAGAAATAACACCACATTTGATCCAGCAGCTGTGATGGGGTTTAATACTTTTTTAAGTCTGTGGTGGTCTACAATCATTCTCCAATGTCCATCAGATTCCAAAGGTGTCCGACTGGCTAATTAAACAGAGATGTGATAGGGACCACTACTCTGCATTGTTTAGGTCTTTAGTTGCAGCATTAATCTCTGCCATCCCCTCTGGGATTTCATATTGTTTCCTAGTTACTATCTGATCCAAGGAAGGCAGTTGTGGAGGTCTCAGCTGGCCTTTCTTCAGAGTGATAGATCTTTCTTCACAGATTAGGGACAGAAGCATTAATCCAACTACCAAATATATCAGTTTTTACTATGTCCTTGAGGATTGGAGAAATGACTACAGGATGGGTCTGTAGGCCCAGTGTACTCGCTGTGAGCCAGAACTCCATTGATTCTCTGGCCTCCATATGCCTCTGCTCCAACAGGGGTACCATGATGACGGCTGAGTCTACAGATAACAATGTCAACTCAAACTGTGTTCAGAAGTCTTAGAAATGTCTGGGTTTAGTCCCCCTCCCCCATGGTATATTCATGGCTGTATAAATGGCTGTAGATCTTTGAAAAAAACTTGGGGAAATCATCGGAGCGTATAACTGACATCATGTTGTAAAGTCCTTCCTCCTCAAAGGGTTCTCAGTGCAAAAGTTGTTTCAGATCTGAAACCTTGAGCATAACGTTTTATTGAGGTGACCATTCTTTATCTCTTGCTCCTACATTTATGTCTTTTAAAAAAATTGTATTTGTTCAGCAGCACCTCAGACACTACGCCCCCTTGAGATACTATTATCTATTAACCATTTCACAACTCTTGGCTAGTAAAGACCCTTGGCTGTTCCTCTTCTTACCAATCATTACATTAACTATGGTCTCCTGGCTTATAGAAATGAAGCACTGCCACCTGGCCATTCTTACTTTAAATCCACATTAACCCATGAATAATAATGAGGCAAATTCTGTGACCCCATCTTCTACAATCAGCCTTGGCATACCATCAAACTTCTTAGTGATGCTAGTACCCTCCCCACCACACATTACCAATAGTCTCGGTGAACTGAATGTTCTCTGGGCCTCCCTGTGGAACGTCATACTCTGATGGCTCTTCTGGACTTACATAATATACCCATTCCAACATATCCACTTTTTCTGCCTCTTTATTCCTCCCCCTACCATTTTTCAGGGTAACTCAGGCATTTTCACTTCACTCAGAGTGAGCTACTGTTTATTCCAGGCATCTAACAGCTAACCCACTGATAATTTGCCCCATTTCCTGGGATGCTTGCTAGAACATTAAATACTAAGTCCCAAGAGAATGGCCTTAAAATAATAGTTCTTGTTGATCCAGAATTACATTCCTGCCCCTTGATCAAATATCCTCAAAATCTACTCCCGATATTAATCTCCTGGCTCCTGCTGGCATATGCAAACTAGTTCTTGCAATTATTTAGGTTAAAAGACTCTTTACTTCCTTATAAAGCTCAGCAGATCCTTAGCCAAGTTATATTAGGGTTTAACCCTAATTATCAGATTCAGAACCAGGAGAGAAGGTGGAGGCAGCTCCTAAGGGAGATACTTATTGCCTTATTTGGAAGAGACTTCTGCAGCTTCAATTCTTCAAAGTTTCAATTTTTCAAATGTATCACGTACCTGCCACAGCATTTTCCTCCACTGTGACATTTTCCTAGATCATTACTGGGAAATCCCTATTGATTGAGTAATGTCATCTACCCATGCCCCATCCAATGAATAGAGTGGCATCCTCTTCACCTGCCAGTTAGTAGGTGAGCCATTCCCACATCCCCATCCTACTACCTGTTTTCTCAGACCACTTGGTACCACTTATTTTAATCTACATGAAAGAAAATGGCCAGGTAGCTGAGGAGAGCCCTTAGATCATGATGTGTGACTCTCAATAAAGGAGAGGAGAGAGAAGTCTGGGTGAAAGAGACCTAGACTGCTGAGCAGTCTAAGGAAAGTTTGGTAAGACCATTCAGGAGGCCTTAAGCCAAAATCAGCTGTCAATAAACTCCCTTGTATCTCATGAATGGGTCTTTATTTGCCCAGCCGCACTCAATCCCTGTCTGGGAGCATCCCACTGGAAACATGCCCTTGACCATAACATGGGGATGGATTTCAGAGTAAAGCACCTGGGTTCAGGGCCAGCATCATGGTCTTCAGCTTGGCAATCATACAGGGCCCTGCACTTGGCAGAGACCTGCCCTTGTTTAAGTGCTCTGCTACTGTCTTGACATTCTGAATAATTTTATCTTTGAACTTGTGTTTTGTAAAGGACAATGGAGTATGTGCACTAACAGAGGAAACACAGGCAATAGGCATGTCTGCCATTCCTTGCTGCCCATTTACATATGGGGCTCATGATGTCCCACAGCACAGGATTCTGGTAGACCCATGATGTGTTTAAGCCAGACTCAAAGTTAGTTGGAGGTAAGTTTGTTATGTCTATGACTGAGTAAGCAGGGTTACTGATGTAAGCCAACAGGCCACCAGAACTTGCCTCAAATCAGAAAGAAGAAACACATCATCACTTATGTGACTATTCCGTATTCAACAATCACTTGTGCTGAAAATGATGGCATAGAAAGAAAAAGAAAAGATAGAGCAATCCATAGTTCCTGTTCCTTTCATTTTTTCTCCACTGATAAGTAAGCTGAAGGTAGAGAATGTTGGTAGGATGTGTGTGCATATCAAGAAGTAAAATAAAACCACTCAGTCAACTTTTGTGCAGCTTCTACTTTTCTGGTGAGACAAAATACATATGCATGTACAAGCTACAAAACACAAATTGCACAATTCAGTGATCCTGCACTAAATTAAATATTCTTATATTTGTATTTAAAACTGGTATTAAACAATATAAATGGCGAAATTCAAGCTAGTAAGTTAAAATTTTAAGTATTTCTTTAATTAGGACGACATGACATATCAAATTTAAAAAACACCATGAAAAGTCAAGAGGAAGACTGAAGAAGAAAGAAAACAGATTTATATTTTAGTACCTTTCCTGACACTTTGCCTTTTGAACAGTGGGCCTCATGTTTTTATTTTGTAACAGGTCTTGCAGATAATATAGCCAGCCCTCCCTGAGGCCCTTGGTCAACTATGGGCCCTGTAGTTGGAGATACACAGATTGCACCGTCACAGCTGTCACGTGGGCTTTGGTGTACAGAAAAGCCAGGATGTAAACCTTAGACACCTGAATCTTAATTATTTGTTGATCTCACCAACCCACTCGTTTTCTCAGTATAGATGTCCCCCTAGTTTTTTCTATCAAAGCATATGTAAAACTCCTAAGGGGTACCCTTCACCAATGTTCTACCTCTTTAACCAACGTAAGTGACAGATGGTGATGATTACATGTATAAACCATACTTGGAAAGGGAGTCTACTCTGTCCCTGCAGCAGAGTGTAGCTCAACTGTTCGAGGATTTGTTTTGTATTTTTCCTTAGAGTATCTGTTAAAATACTGGGCTTTGTAGTCAGACTGCTTAGGTTACAAATCTGATTCCATAATGTGACCTGATATTTTGCAGAGGCTCTGAAAGGTTCATTTTCTTCATCTATAAAATGAGGCTATTATTCAGACTCATCAAGAAAAAGGGGGGGGGCTTCCCTGGTGGCGCAGTGGTTTAGAGTCCGCCTGCCGATGCAGGGGACACGGGTTCGTGCCCCGGTCCGGGAGGATCCCACATGCTGCAGAGCGGCTAGGCCCGTGAGCCATGGCCGCTGAGCCTGCGCGTCCGGAGCCTGTGCTCCGCAACAGGAGAGGCCACAACAGTGAGGCCCAAGTACCGTAAAAAAAAAAAAAAAAAGAAAAAGGGGGATGGCTCAAATCAATAAAATCAGAAATGAAAAAGGAGAAGTTACAACTGACACCATAGAAATACAGAGGATCATAAGAGACTATTACAAGAAACTATATGCCAATAAACGGGACAACCTAAAAGAAACGGACAAATTCTTAGAAAGGTACAATCTCCCAAGACTGAACCAGGATGAAATAGAAAATATGAACAGACCAATCACAAGTACTGAAATTAAAACTGTGATTTAAAAACTCCCAACAAACAAAAGTCCAGGATGAGATGACTTCACAGGAAAATTCTATCAAACACTTAGAGAACAGTTAACACCTACACTTCAGAAACTATTCCAAAAAATTGCAGAGGAAGGAATACTCCCAAACTCATTCTATGAGGCCACCAATACCCTGATAACAAAACCAGACAAAGATATCACACACAAAAAAACTATAGGCCAATATCACTGATGAAAATAGACACAAAAATCCTCAAACCAAATCCAACAATACATTAAAAGGATCACACACCATGATCAAATGGGATTTACCCTACAGATGCAAGGATTTTTCAATATTCACAAATCAATCAGTGTGATACACCACATTAACAAACTAAAGAATAAAAAACATATGATTATCTCAATAGATGCAGAAAAAGCTTTTGACAAAATTCAATACCCATTTATGGTAAAAACTCTCCAGAAAGTGGGCATAGAGGGAACATATCTCAACATAATAAAGGTCACACATGACAAACCCACAGCTAACACTATACTCACTGATGAAAAATTGAAAGCCTTTCCTCTAACATCAGGAATAAGACAAGGATGTCCACTCTCACCACTTTTATTCAACATAGCTTTGGAAGTCTTAGCTAAAGCAATCAGCGAAGAAAAAGAAGTAAAAGGAATCCAAATTGGAAAAGAAGAAGTAAAACTGTCACTGTTTGCAGATGACATGATACTATACATGGAAAATTCTAAAGAGGCTACCAGAAAACTACTAGAGTTCCTCAATGAATTCAGTAAAGTTGCAGGATACAAAATTAATGCACAGAAATTGCTTGCATTTCTATACACTAACAACAAAAGATCAGAAAGAGAAATTAAGGAAACAATCCCATTTACCATCGCATCAAAAAGAATAAAATAACTAGGAATAAACCTAGGTATTTAATTAATTAATTAATTAATATAAAATGACTATACTACCCAAGGCAATCTACAGATTCAGTGCAATCCCTATCAAATTACCAATGGTATTTTTCAAAGAACTAGAACAAAAATTTTAAATTTGTATTGAAACTCAAAAGACCTGAATAGCCAAAGCAATCTTAAGAAAGAAAAACAGAGCTGGAGGAATCAGGCTCCCTGACTTCATATTATATTACAAATCTACAGTAATTAAAACAATAAGGTGGGACTTCCCTGGTGGCACAGTGGTTAAGAATCCACCTGCCAATGCAGGGGACATGGGTTTGAGCCCTGGTCTGGGAAGACCCCACATGCCGCAGAGCAACTAAGCCCGTGCGCCACAACTACTGAGCCTCCACTCTAGAGCCTGCAAGCCACAACTACTGAGCCCATGCACCACAACTACTGAAGCCTGCATGCCTAGAGCCTGTGCTCCACAGCAAGGGAAGCCACCGCAATGAGAAGCCCGCACACCGCAACAAAGAGTAGCCCCTGCTCGCTGCAACTAGAGAAAGCCCACACACAGCAACGAAGACCCAACGCAGCCAAAAATTAATTAATTAATTAATTAAAAAAAAAATTTTTCTTAAAAAAAATATATATATGGTGCTGGCACAAAGACAGACTTGTAGATCAATGGAACAGGGTAGAAAGCCCAGAAATAAAGCCATGCACCCATGGTCAATTAATCTATGACAAAAGAGGCAATAATATATAATGGAGAAAAGACACTCTCTTCAACAAGCATTGCTGGGAATAAGTGGACAGCTATGTGTAAAAGGATGGAATTAGAACACTCTGTAACACCATACACAAAAACTCAAAATTGATTAAAGACCTAAATGTAAGTCTGGATTCTATAACTCTTAGAGGAAAACATAAGGAGAACACTCTTTGACATAAATCACAGAAATATCTTTTTGTATACATCTCCTAGAATAATGAAAATAAAAACAAAAATAAACAAATGGGACCTAATTTAACTTAAAATCTTTGCACC
The DNA here is from genome assembly GCF_025265405.1 of Mesoplodon densirostris. NCBI lineage: Eukaryota > Metazoa > Chordata > Mammalia > Artiodactyla > Ziphiidae > Mesoplodon > Mesoplodon densirostris. Next base: position 98,286,676 of record NC_082663.1, on the reverse strand, counting down.
ACAAAGGAAACAAAACAAAAAGACAACCCACAGAAAGGGAGAAAATATTTGCAAATGATATGATTGATAGGGATTAATCTCCAAAATATACAAACAGTTCATGCAGCTCAATATCAAAAACAAATAAACAACTCAATCAAAAAATGGACAGAAGCTCTAAATAGACATTTCTCCAAAGAAGACATAAGATGGCCAAAAAGCACATGAAAAGATGCTTGACATCGCTAATTATTAGAGAAATATAAATCAAAACTACAATGTGGTATCACCTCACAACAGTCAGAATGATCATCATCAAAAAGTCTGCAAACAATAAATGCTGGAGAGGGTGTGGAACAAAGGGAAACTTCCTACACTGTTGGTGGGAATATAAATTTGTACAGCCACTATGGAAAACAGTATGAAGGTTTCTTAAAAAACTAAAAATAGAACTACCATATGACCCAGAAATTCCACTCCTGGGCATATATCCAGAGAAAAACATAACTTGAAAAAGATATATGCACCCCAATGTTCATTGCAGCACTATTTACAGTAGCCAGTACATGAAAGCAACTTAAATATCCATTGACAGATGAATGAATAAATAAGATGTGGTACCTACATACAATGCAATATTACTCGGCAATAAAAAAAGAATGAAATAATGACATTTGCAGCAACATGGATGGATAATCTAGGGATTATCATACTAAGTGAAATAAGGCAGACAATGAAAGACAAATATCATATGTTATCGCTTATATGCAGAATCTAAAAAAAAGATAAAATGAACTTATTTACAAAAGAGAAAACAAATGGGGGGAGGGATAAATTAGGAGTTTGGGATTAACATTTACACACTACTATATATAGAATATATAATCAACAAGGACCTACTGTATAGCACGGGATACTCTACTTAATATTCTATAATAATCTAAATGGGAAAAGATTCTGAAAAAGAATAAACATGTATATGTATAACGGAATCACTTTGCTGTACAACTGAAACACAACATTGTAACTCTACTCTAATCTAAAATTTAAAAAAAATTTTAATAAAGAAAATGGGGCTATTATAAAGCAATTTGTAAAGAAAAATACATTTATCAGGATGGCATGCACACATTTGTCAGTCAGTGTTATCTACTGTTAGCATTCCCTATTAGTGCTGTTTTTAACACAAATTCTTCAGAAACCAGGATCTATTTTCCCAGCCTAAAATCTATAAAAATGCACCTTTACAATCAAACTGCATCCCTTTTGGGCAACTAAACTAATGATACTTGAGACCTCTCAGACCATTACCTAATTCAACTCTGCCTTTGCTGAAAACATATTTTTTAAATAGTTTATTCCCCTAAAAAAATTCATCGGAGCTTATTTTCCCTTTTTAGATTACCAAAGGTTAAATTAGAAGGCCATGCCAATCCTTGGGATGTGGAATCTGAATAGAATAAAACAAAAGACCACGTTGCTTCACTCTCCTGGCCTTTGCTGTGATCCTGATGATAAATAGATAATCACGCACCCTCCACTCTCATTTGGCATTTCTTCTTCTTACAAGAGCCTGGGTTTCACTCCAGTCTAAGATCTTATCAGAGTGTGTAAAAATGTTTATAGGCTAGAGCCTTCAGTGGTTCTTCCTCATTGCAGAGTTATTCCTAACCAAAACTTGAGTTGAGCTGGAATTTTGTCAGAAAACAAAACCAAAATAATGGCCTTGGTCAACGTAGTCAAAGCCCAAGGATATTGCTGAGAGTTCTAGTCTGGTACGTTGTAAACAGAGCATACAAATATATTTTTAAAAGAAGGGATAGAAGAAGGGAAGGGGAGAAGAAAAAGATTTGCTAATAAATGAGGTAGGAACTATTTTATCCCCTGATAATTCAATCCTCTTTTATGACTCTCTGATTTATTCTCTTCAACTTCCTTTTTCCACATCTCACCCAAAATTACAGGCAAATACATGTGGAATGATTGCTGTAATATCTGTAATATTCTGCCTGGGCTTTATTATTCTTTTCATCACTGTTCAAAAACACACGGGGACAAGGAAAGACAGTTTTATGGTATAATTAGCTACACAATTGATTAATATAATACTTTTGAATCATGGTTCTTTAATGAATTAAGGTGAATGTTTCAGAAATTACTGAATATTTTCAAAGGAAAATAGCTATAATACCTTTCCTGATAGCCAATTCCCTCAGTTCAGCCAATTATACTGGGGGAAAATATGTATGTACACATACACCAGAGGAAATGGTATAGAAATTATAAATTTTTGCAACTTTAGGTAAAAACACAGCAAGATAAGAAGGGCAAGTTAGCAAAATTGAAACACTACATGAGTAGTTCACAGTATCAGTGGACTAACCGGCCATGAAGAATAGACAGTGAGCAATTTAGAACAAATAATAAAATCTCTTTTTTAATGTAAGAATGAGTAATCCTTCTTTATTTTTCTTCAGTGCTGAAAAGTATTAAATATTAGAGGAAGTAATCTATCGACCAATTAGTTGAATTTTTCCACTTTCTTATGACTTTTAAAGATCTGTAAATTGTCTTAAAAGTGACGAGAGACAAATGTTAAAAGAGCAAATACAGAGAGATTTGAGCTAGTCAGACAAATGTAATGGCTGAGAGAATACCTTCAAATATAAAAAAAATTTTTTTCCATTTTCCTTTTCTGAGTGAGCAATAAGTAAATCTATAATATTCCACACTGTTCCTGGATTTTAATTAATTAAGGGAAATTATTTTTCATTGGGAAGACTTGATGCTTCTTCCACTATCCCACAATCTTGTTAATTATCTAGGCCACTTTGTGGGGGGGGGGTGGCTCAACATTTTAAAAAGTTTCTTCTGACTTTCTCTGTTCCTTGAAAAACAACTAAATCAGACACAGAGCAGAAAAACAAAGGAACTTTATATTGAAATATAAGCTTAAAAATAGCAATTAAGAAAAAAAAATCCATATAGAGTTTTGCTTTTAACAGCCACACAACTGCATATTTTGACAGTGCTTAAGAGGATCACAAGTAATGTAAATTTTTTAAGAATTGTATTCCTTCAAAATTCTTATATTGAAGTCCTAATGCTTAGTACCTCAAAATGTGACTATATTTGGAGACAGGGTTCTTAAAGATTTAAGTTAAAATGAAGTCAACAGAGTGGGCCCTAATCTAACTGGTATCTTTGTAAGGAGAAGAGATTAGGACATAGACACACACAGAAGAAGACCAGTGAAGACATGGGAAAGAGGAGACAGCCATTTACAAGCCAGGGATAGAGATCTCAGAAGAAATCAACCATGCCAACACTTTGATCTCAGACTTCTAGCCTCTGAAATTGTGAGAAATAAATTTTTGTTGTTTAAGTCACCCAGTCAACGGTACTTTGTTATGGTAGCCCTAGAAGACTAATACAGACTTCTATCCTAATAACCGCCATGGGTAAGGATGAAGAGATGTGATAGAAACCAATAACAATTGTTTGTTCTGTATAACAGATAGATACAGACTTTATGCTGAGAAAAGTTGTACCGTGACCTTTCTGGATAGGGAAGTCTACCATATGATCCTTTTCCACTTATTTAAGAGTCTGAAAATAAAGCTATTCATCAGGTCCCAGCTCTTGAACCTATGATCTATTGGAGTGTCCTATCCAAAGGCCTTACCCCCTTGGCCTCTCTAATAATTCATGTGTGTGGCAGAACCACGAGTAAGTGATATGTCTGTAAGAGTAGAAGGGAGCAAGATTCCTATCAACCCCCAAAGTGGCATTCTCAAGGGTACTCAGCAAGGAGAACAAAACTCCCATGGGAAAGAAGACTTTGGTTACTTTGATTACTTTCCTCATACTTAATTGTAAAGGCTCTGCGATAACCTGGTATTTTCAAAGTATAATTTCTCTGAGTAGATGGTCCTAACTCAAGAGCCTGAATTTTACAGTAACTTTAAATATCATTACATTCAGGACTTAGGACAATATTTAGCTTAGGAGCTATTACCTGTGGTCATTATTTACTGCTTGGAACCTAAGAGAAAATAATAGTTTTATATAACTTTATCATTATACATTTTGAATGATGATAAAAATTGCATTGCAGCTAAAAAATGTTTCAATAGGGATATGTTTAAGCACTAGAGCAGTAAGGGATGGCATATGTCAAGTAATGAAGGGGATGGGATGCTGAAAATAAAAATCAATCAGCAACAGGATTTTTTTTAACTTACCACTGAAGCCCTATAGATGGTGAGTTTATAGATTTTGTCAATATAGTTCTGTGATACTCTAAATGAACAGAAAAGAACTTTAAAAATGAACTTTAAAAATGCCTTTGCTTTGCTAACAGAGAACCTGGAACCATTTGTCTTACATCCATAAGACAGTGCCCTCAGTAGGACAAAGGCAATATGTGCCACTTGGGAACTAAGAGCAACAAATGTGAAGCCTGAAACCGACAGGCTGTAACTCACAAGTGTCCAAATCCTGCCCTCAGATACTCTTGGGCAGCTCCCACTAGGGCTTTAGCTGGGGAGTCATTGAATTTCAGTGCCTGAAAGGAACTCTTGGCCTTCTGGGAGCAACTATTCTCTGCTGAAACATGGGCAAGGAGTTTTAGGTAATAATCAGACACTAACAGTAACCATATGGATAAAAATACAATTGTTCTTTCTCTCTCTTGTAACCAGCCTTAGGCCCAGGAAAACATATCCAGAAGTAACTAAACTAAAATTACATCTTTAGCCTCTATTTCATATTAATTAGACATCATACATTCCACATATGAGCTTCACTTATTATTCCAGTCAGCGATGGGAATCTTACCAAGACTTCACTCTCACTCTGTGAGAATCTGAGCCCTCTGACCCTTGCCACCCAGGAGAAAGGGAAGTACATATGTAAGAGACCATGATTACAAAATGAATTATTAAGGAAAGAAGTCAATCCAAAAATAATCATCACATTTGAAACAGCTTCTATGGCTCTATGGCCAGACGTGGTACAAGAAAATGCCATACACATGGGAATTCTTAAAAACAAGGGGGTGATGGTGAACTCTTCATTACATCAGTCTATCAGGTAACATTTATGATAACCCACCATCTCCACATTTCTGTGTAACATGTACCCTGGGAAAATATAGTAAAAGTAGAAGAGATGGTCTTGGAATTTAAATCTCAGTGAAAAACACAAATGAAATTGTAAACATAGATTTCCATCCCTATGTGCTGAAAGGATTCTAGAACGAAGGGGCATAGGTGTGAGATTGTTAAATGAACAGGTTTGGGGCAAGATAAATGTTAATCAAACATCTTTTAAAAAGTAAGACATAGGGGCTTCCCTGGTGGCGCAGTGGTTGAGCATCTGCCTGCTAATGCAGGGGACACGGGTTCGAGCCCTGGTCTGGGAGGATCCCACATGCCGCGGAGCAACTAGGCCCGTGAGCCACAACTACAGAGCCTGCGCGTCTGGAGTCTGTGCTCCACAAAAAGAGAGGCCGCGATACTGAGAGGCCCGCGCACCATGATGAAGAGTGGCCCCCGCTTGCCACAACTAAAGAAAGCCCTCGCACAGAAACGAAGACCCAACACAGCAAAAATAAATAAATTAATTAATAAACTCCTACCCCCAACATCTAAAAAAGAAATAAAAAATAAAAAGTAGGACGTAACTCAGAGGAGAGAAAGCAAACTGCTACCCTGGGAAAAAATGTGCATAGAGAATAGATATCCCAAAGTCATAGGCAATTTAACCAGTGAATTTTCTCAAAGTAAAACTTCCTCCAATGCATGAAAAGAAACAAGAACAGGCAGATCATTGTAGTTGAAGTTGGTTTTCAGTACATAATGGAATAGTTAGGATCAATGAAGACAACTGAAGCCTACTGTAGATCTCCTAATATCAAGTGACCTGGTAAAAATAAAACTTATTGAAATTATTTTTTTTTTCAGAATAAAACTGTATACATATCAGCTTAATATTTGGATTAGCTCAATCATTCAGGTTGTTTCTGTGAGAATCTGTATGATACACCACGTAAAGTTCATGTAAATCATCACTAAATCTTTTTCTGTTGGCATAGTTGAGTCCAAACAGAATCCTGAGTCAGGATAAGGTGACATATTCCTTTAGTAGTTTGCTTAAGACACCCCTTCTGTATGTACTTTGTTTTGCCTGTTCTCAAATGTTTGTCCCATAATAAGCCAAATATACAGTACATCCTGAATTATTAGTTGTCATAATAAAACTCTGTCAATAGAGATACCCATGTGGTGAATATCTGCTTTGGTGAATTATCTGTGGACAAAGAAATTATCCACTTACTACAAACACTATATCTGATTAAACCTTCCCCCAAAAAGTGTTAGTCACACTTGCAAGTACTTTCCATTGAGCTACAGATTGCATTAGGCAGTGCCTCCAAATTCAAAATCAATTTAAAATGAAGAAGCATTTGACATCCTTAATGCAATTTGATGCTGCAGTTTCCAGTATTTAAACTGCAGAAGGTTTGCATAGAATTTCATTTTTAAAAAAAAACAAAAGGAGGAAAAGAAGGGAAGTGAGGGAAAGAGGAAAGTGGGGAAAGGAAGGAAGTATTTTAAACTCACAGGAGTTCATAAAAGATCTCCAGAAAAGATGAAATGAATCTGTTGCTGTCTCAGGTAACACAAAAGCTACCATTTATCAATACTGGTTATAGTTATGGTGGATTCTTTCAATCAGGACTACTTAGTACATTGGTAAAGAAAAACAAACAAAACACCCTAAGCCAAATTATGTGAATGAAAGGTCAGTTTTTCATCACAACATAAGAAAAACAATATTTGCATCTTACTGAAGCCTACATCAAGCTTGAAATTCTAAGGAAATGCAAAACTCTCTGGTTTTGTGGTGATTTCATGGTGAACATTTGTAGAAAGAAAAATTAATGAGGCTTCCTGATAATGTATACATAGAAGAAAAACCTAGGAAAACCATTTCTGAAATAGTTTTACAAAAAGTACAATTATTATTTTCTAATTCCATCTTCTTTATCCAAGCCCCAAATTTAAATAATATCTCCTTTCTCTGAATAACTATAGTCATTTTTTAATTGACATGAACATTATTATTTTTTTCTCTATCATGTAGGATTAAAAGCATTTTGTTTAGAAGGACCCTCACTGAAACAACTAGGTTTATTTTATCCAGTATCTTATATATAGTAGCCTCTCCATAACTGTTGATAATAAAAAGTGATTGCATGATGATCACAAGAATTAAATCATTTTAAAATTTAAATATATTTGTGTTTAACATGCAATACTATAAGCGCTTCAGGAAAATAGCCTATATTTGAAAGTAATAAATTCAAAAAATTTCTAAGATTTTTAAATTTGTATCTCTTATATTAAGGATATTGTTCAATCCTGAATTCAGATTCATATTGAAAGTCCTGTCTCAGAGATAGAGAAGTAAGTTCTATATTTTCAGCAAAGTTTCAAAAGTTAAAGGCACTTCCTATCAGCAGTTTTACAAAGCCAACTGACGCACGAAGAAAAAAATTTCTCTGGAAGACATTTGTTTCTGTTTAGTTATACATACATTAACTATTTCACCAGAAACATCTGCCCTAAAATTTTTACTAGGAATCAAAAAATAAACCACATTTTCAGAAATAACGTGGGCTTCTATAAGTGCCATTTACTATCCAGAGGTACTTCAGATACTGTTTGATGCAAGTTAATTGTTCAATACTATTTAGTACAAAGGGAACGGAAGATAAGGCATCTAACTGATGCATTAGCAGTCATTCCCACCTCCAAAAGTTGCAGGAGGCATTTTTAACAGCCATCATTTTCTTTGCAGGGGATCTGCTCTGAACAAAATGGAATATTCACTATTTGTTCTATCTTACATTTATTTAGCAAGAGCCATTATCATCCATCCCAAGTACACAACTTTACAGAACAAGAGATGAATAAAGCAACAATGTTTTGAAGAAGCAGTTTTTGTATTATAAAGTGCTTTCTGTTTTGTCTCAGGACCTTGTCAACTTGAGCAGATTCTTCCTCTGAGGTGCACAAATGGCCCTTCTATATTCATTGTTATTCACTGTTCATCTATAGTGATGTAGAAATCAGTGGATTCTGTCTTTTCTCCTTTCCTAAGTAATATTCCTTTGGAGTTTGACCCTAATAATTAGTTTTGGGGAAAATGAATGAATAGAATTATACTACTACTACTTTCTGTGATTCTGTGAGGTGAAAATACGTAAGGTTTTCCATCATAAATACCTATCTTTAGAATTTTATGCTACCATTGTAAAAATAATCCCTGGGTCAGAATTTAATATTTCCTCCTGTATGTCTTTCCTATTTTTCTGCCTTGGAAGAAATGGAAATGTATTCTGAAGAAAAATTGGTTTTCTATTGCTAAGAATGGCAAATGGAAAAAGACAGTATTGTTAAACTTACATCAAGGCTAATTGTATTTTTAAGTAATGTGCAAAAAGCTGCTTGCCCTGAAGAAGAGTTTTTCTCTAACAGTAATAACAAACTAAAAAACTATGCCTATAAAATCTGGCCTTTGAAAATACTATTGCTCCTTAGTGAAAGGGCTTTCTCTGTTGCCCTAGGTTCTAGAATGTTCTGAGGTAAAACTTGAGAATAAAGTATGAGATTAGAGCTCCTTTTCCTGTATCATTTCCAACCGGTAGCATTCCAACCTAAAACTTTTTCAAATTAGTACAGGGCTTCTGAAAAAGGCAAAGTCTCTGAGGTACAGTTTTAACTCTGTTCTACCAAGGAATCAAGGAAGCTGAATAACATCTCTGAATCTCAGGCTCCTCTTCTAGAGAAACAGTCACCTGAAAGTATTTTATATCTCTACAGAGTATAGAATATACTATACTACATATGTTATACTATACTCTATATATTTTTATGTAAGGTATACAGAATACTTTATATTCTACAATAATAATGGCGTCTTTCTATCATAGACTCCACTATTATAGTAGGGAGTCCTGAAATGTTTACCCAGTAAAAAATAAAAATAAAAGAATAAATTATACTGCCTACCTATGTACAAGCGCACTCAATCCTAAATATTCCTATGAATTACCAAAATATTATTGGGCAACCCCACTCAATGATTTATTCTTTGATTCATCCATTTATTCATTCATTCAAGAATTATTTACTGGGTACTCAATATGTGCCAGATTACATGATACAACCAAAAAAAAAATTAATTCCTGTCCATTTAGAATTTACAGCTTACCAGAGAAGGCAGATATTAAGTAATTAATCACCACAAAATTGGATTAATATTATGATAGGGGAAAAGATTTTCCTACCTGTATACATACACATGGACAATAAATTGTTCAATGACTCTAGCATCGTCCAGTAACAGTGAATAATACAACACTCACTTATTTTGATGAATCTTTGTGGAAAATTAGGGGAATTCTTAGAACTAATAACAGCCCAATAGCTTTTCCTTTCTGTCAACACCGAATAGGTCTAATAATTACCATAGAAAATATTCAAAACCTAGCTAAAATCTCATTTTATTGGTGTTTTAGTCACTTTCTAAACAGATTTACTCAACTATAGAGGACAGAGAGGTTTGACAGTGTATCCTTCTAAGGAAAACAAAATGATGCTTGATAGAAAAAATTTCTGGAATCCATAACTTTAATCAATGGTTTCCTCACTTAGAAGATTCATTTTGCTTTTCTTCACTTACTTTATTTTATTTACCAAGAGTAGTGTTGTGGATGGCAAACTATGACACACTGAGTTGTTCAATTACATTTTTATCCAAGCTTTTTATATTTTATTCATATATAAATTATATTTGATCCAATATAAATTTCTCCTTATGCCTCACTGATTTCTACTGTCTTTAAAAGATTTACAGTCTCTGGAAATAGTCAATCAATGACCCCTAAAAAATGTAGTTAGAAAATAGTGTCACACTCTCACAGGAGAAAAATTATGAAACAACAAACTAAGCTACGATCAAAGAGATAGCTTACTTAGTGTTACAGCTAAAAAGATGAGAAAGTCTAGAAGTATCCAGGCCCAAGTGTTATTACTGATGTCACAGTTTGCTTCTTTTCTCTTTTCTTACTCCATTATCTTTTGAATGTTGCACCCAAGTGAACAGTGATGAGAAATCAGTAGAAAGATTTGGTAATAGCAGAAATACTACCTGAAACATTCCACATGTTTTTGTAAATAGTTACAAAATAAGTGTATAAGAAAGGATGAAAAGATAAATGCACTAGGGTTGTGTTTTGATTGAATTTGTGACTTGCTAGTTGAAGGCAACTGCAGTAATGGATATATGCTTCAGCCTTGGTTTTCACTCTTCCTTGATCACCCAAGCTTTCGTACACATAAAAGTAAAGGAAAGAAACAGGAGGGTAGGCAATTTATTATTTCTCTAAAAGCTGTAAGCGGTGGGGGGGAACCCTCCAAGTAAAGCCTCAGAGGAAATCTGGTTTCTTTTTAGTCCTGTTCCATTCTTGCTTTTGTGTCTACATGTTCACAAATAAATGATTCCAATTTGTAGTCAGAATTTAAATCTCAAGTATTTCACTCACTGAGAAAAGGAACATACATGAAGGCACAGGAGAATTCTGTATACACTTTTGCTGTGACAAAATGTTCCCTTGGAAGCTGAATTAAGTTATTGGTGTATTCTCAACTAGGTTTATTCAAAATTTTGACTGGGAAAGACCTAATATTTGCCAATATAAAGAGGACCTTTGAAATTCATTTTTTCTTCTGTCTACAACATGGAATTTGCTTAACATTAGTTATTAAGTACAAAACACAATCTTTTATGTGCAAACTAGATATCTTTACAGGATCATATTGAATGGTCAGTAATTTCAACTCAACCACCACTGCCTATCTCCAGGGTGCCCAGCACTGACCAGGTCCTTAGGCTACATATAGACAACCTCAAGGATTTCTTGGTTTAGTAAAAGAGATAAACAGATTAACAAACTATGAAATTCTTGGAGAACATACAAACGAAAAATGTTATTTTATGATGGGCAATTTTGAATAAGACGTTTTGTTCATTTGCAAGATAGATGTGTAAATAACATGGATGGTGATAATATTGTAATGCTGACTACTCAGTGTATCCTGGGCAGTTGTGGCTAAGAGTTGGCCTCCCTAAACAGATCAGGGCAGTTTACTCTGGTGGTTAGATTAGGCTGATTGAGGAACCTAGATAGTGGAGGCAGCCCAATGGGTAGGCAAGAGGAACATAGTATCAGAAGCCTTAGAGAAAGGGGAGAGACATTAAGTAACAGACAAAGCGCGGCTAAGAAGGATGAGTAGGCCTGGGCAAGATTTGGGGCAGATTCTTCTAGCCTAAGTGACAATCATACAACTTGAACAGACTTAATCAAGACATGTAATTTACCGGCTTGCATAACTGAAAAATGTAGTCAAGGCCATGCTCATAAAGTCATCATGAATGTATTTCTCACTTTCCTCTGGGATCTACATTCCTGTGTTAGCTTCTTCTATGGGCAAGCTTAAGCCAGTGGCAACAATGGGCTACTATATCTCTAAATGTATAATCTATTAGTTTAACAATCCAAGCAAAAAGACAGAGTTTTCTTTCTCCAAATGGTCTGGCAATTGAAAGCTGATAAATCAAAGCACTGTCTGTATCATCCCCATCTCAGAAACAGTCTTTGTGTATCTGTTAGAAATTTTAGGAATTATATTCTTCTGCTATAATGACAATGATTAAAGTAAGTCCAAGGTTTATTTCTCCCTCACATTAAAAGACCAAAGGCATGTATGGGACTAATACGCCAGCACTATAGTGTAAGATGTAAGGAATGGAGAGAAAGACACAAAACTGTCATTACTTGTATTTGATAAAATTGTCTGAATAAAAGAATCCAATATACTCTACAGAGAAATCATTATAAGTAATGTAATGGACAAGATTGCTGCATATAAAAATAATAGCTATCAACTACATTCCTATACAGTGGCCACATAGAGTGGTAAAATCTTATTAAGTAAAATATAAAATCTTGTTAAATAAAATATATCATTTTCTATAGCAATGCAAGTATAAGTTACTAGACTAAACTTAAGTGATGTGAATAGTGAGTACTTTTTTAACAATAGAAAAATCATAAAATTCTACTTAAGTAAATTTAAACATTGGAAACATATACATGTTCACAGATAAAATGATTCAATAGCATAAAGCTATCAGTATGCCTCAAATTAATCTAAAATTAGATGGAGTTCCAATCAAAATCCCCAACAGATTTTTTTTTTAAGAAACCTATAAAAAAGTATATAGAAAAGCAGAGAGTCAGGGATTTTTTCAGGAAACCTGTTAAGAAAATTTACACAAAAAAGCCAACAACCAAGAATAGGCGAGACACAAACTATTTGTCCTACAGACATCAGGCTATTATGAAACTAAAGTAATTAAGAAACATGGTATTGTCACAGACACAAGGAAACTGACTCATGAAACACAAAATTCATATAGGTAAGTATATTATATAAATAAACAGTGAAAATCATGGGCAGAGGGAACTAATTATTTAATAAATCATACTAGGAAAATAGCTTATTCACATAGAAAAAAATTAAATTTTATCCTTATCTTATAAAATAAAACACAAAAATCAATTCCAAATAAAAAGTACGAGTGTACACATTAAAAAACAAAAAACTTTAAAACTTTTAAAAGGAATGTTTTTATGGAATTGATACTGAAACTATTTCTAAAAATGACATAAATATCATAGGCACAGAGAAAAACATTGTTAAATTAGATAGTATATGAAGTTTTTAATTCTTCTGTGCATCAAAAGGCATTAAACAATGTTAAACCTCAGTCACTGGAAGAAGATTATTTTAAAACTGAGTAAATGGAATATTACTCAGCCATAAAAAAGAATCAAATTTTGCCATTTGCAACAACAAAGATGGACCTGGAGGGTATATGCTTAGTGAAATAAGTCAGAAAAAGAAGGACAAATACTCTATGTTATCCCTTGGAATCTAAAAAATGAATGGATATAACAAAAGAGAAACAGACTCACAGATATCGAGAACAAACTAGTGGTTTCCAGTGGGGAGAGGGAACGGGGGAAGGTAAGATAGTGGTAGGGAATTAAGAGTTATAAACAAGTATGTATAAAATAAATAAGCTATAAGGATATTTTGTACACTAGGGAATATAGCCAATATTTTATAATAACTTTACATGGAGTATAATCTATAAAAATATAGAATTGTTATGCTGTACACCTGAAGCTAATGTTGTAAATCAACTATACTTCAATTAAAATGAATAAATAAAAATAAGAAAAAATAAAATCTTTATGAGCCAGTTACTGAATTTACTTAGGGAGAGTAAGTAGGAATGGGGTACATAAGGAGACAATAGTAAAGGGTAGGTGCACTAATCTAAATCAGAGGTCTTCAACTGCAGCCCATAGGCCAAACCCAGACAACCACTTGTTATTTTTTTAACAAAGTTTTATTAGAACACAATCATACTCCCTTTTTTACATGTGGCTACTTTTATGCTACAATGGCAGAGTTGAATAGTTGTAACAGAGATAAGGCCACCAAAGCCGAAAATACATACTATCTCACCCGTTACAGAGAAAGTTTGCCAGTGCTCTAAATGGGTATAGACTTTGCTTATTACATAATAACAAATTTTAGCTTATTGTATACATACTATAAATTGGGACTTTAAATGTATCTTCTCACTTCATTTTCAATATTTGAGAGAATGTTAAATATTACCCCTATATCATAGATGAAGAAACAGATTGAGAGAATTTGAGTAAAAATTTTCAATACCATTCTGACTAGTAAGAGACAAAAATAGGTTTCCCTGACCCAAAGTCATATACTGATTTAAACCCCACCAAAAAAAGATAGAGATGGACTCCAGAGCTCTTTATTTTCAGAGTACACATTTTTACTCTGATTCAAGTCTCTATTTTACTCAAAATAGAGACTGTTGAATCAAAGATTGGAAGAAGATAAGAACTAAGATGTAATGTATATATATAAAAACTGAAATTAAAAAAAGAAATGTACTTTTTGTCCCAAATAATTAGTGGTAAAAACTGCCCCCCAAAAAAGGAATGACACTAGCATATCCACATAACAATTTTTTTTGTGTCACTCCTTATGAGATACCGAAGCACTGTGTTAACTTAAAGAGCCAATTATATGACATGATAGAACTCAACTCAACAATTCTACTGAGTATCTGTTTCACACTAATCACTGACAAATTGTATAAAAATCATGGACATAAATTGAGCTTTTTATAAAGTGGTAAAAGAGATTTTAAAAAATCTCCGCCGATAGACTGAAAATGGCTTGAGGATTGCAACCATGAGTGTACTCAATATAAACATCCAGGGAATTAACCATACTTAATCAGATCTGTTCAAGCAATATTTTGAAAAGCACTATGCCTAATACAGAGTCTTATCCTAGTTCAGAGAAAAGAGAGAGATTTAGCAAAATCAAGGGGAAGGTTAAGAAAATATATCACCCAGTCAGACTATCTAAAGAACTGGAAGAGAAGAGATTTTAAATCTTCTTAATGTAACTGTGAGCCTTGAAACCTGAAAGGGTTGGGGTATGTATAAGAGGGAGGGCCATCAGTGTCAAAGGGAAAAAATATACAAAATCTTGAATACAAAGGAAATCAAAGGGATACTACTAGTCAGGTTAAAGTACGTTTTTCGTTTGTTTGTACCCTTTCATATTTGTATTATATTTTGATTTCTTGTGAATATTTCTAAACACACCAATCCTCACCACATGCCAAGAAGATGGAAGGGAAATAACGAAAGTCTTGAAGTCAGACAGACATTGAAGGCCACCCAACCTCTTGCTGCTATATTATAAGAGGAATGGTATTTGGGAGAACCCCAGAACTCTCTCTCTGCAGGAGAAAATCTCTGAGGGTCTTTGCATGTGTCCTGGAATAAGGACCTTCCTCGTGCAAAGTCTTTCTTTGCTGCTGTTGTTGAAGAACAAGGAAGTGGGGTTGATTATCCGTGAGATTACTGCCTTTGACACATGGATTCAGAAGCAGCAGCAAATTAGCAATTGCTATATTGTTAGTAATTTATTCTTTACTGTTACAGAAGTATCTTACATGAAGCAATCTACTTACACTCAATCTCCAAAACAATTCCTTTAGATGGGCCTTTGAAGAAGAATGTGTGGGAGATAAAATCAAGTTTGGGCATAGCAATTCTTGGTGATGTTGGCTTTGGAAACTCCAGGGATTTCTACAGGGACACCCAGACCTTCGTCATTGAGTACATGGTGACTTATGCTTCTGGGATATTAGGATGTTGTGCTATTGTAATTTATTACACACTTCCTTTGATTTCCAAAAACTCTTAAAAAAGAGACGATCACACAGCAATCAGTAGCTATGTGACCTTTAAACTGTCACCTTACTTGACTGGTCCTGGTTCCTGAAACTGAAGGGATTATAGATGATCTACCTTTGCAACTTTCTGTTTCTAGGAATTGAAATAGCTTATGAACAATGAAAATATAGCTCAACATAATTACAGAAAAGGATAAAACTTCTATAATGTAAAATCACCTCAGACTCATCCCTCAGGAGCAACTATGGGTTTGTCATTTCATTGCAATGGCACATAGAGTACAAATATTTCAAAGCTGGATTCTGAAGGGCTGGGGGGCAATCTTGCACTAATGTGTGCTCCAGGCATCAAACCCCTTTCAGGGATTATTTCAGAGAAATAGATTTAACTAAAATGTGGAACTAAGATTACTTGAAGTGGAAGAGGACTGAAGATGTGGGGAAATAATTACCTTAGGTGGAATTAATTTACCTGTGGGCAAACTCTCTGTGAGGGGATAAGGAAAGATGGTGTGGGCGGTATGGCCCATGGCAAAGCATTAATTCTCTTGAAAGGTGAAAGAGTAGGCCAAGTACATTCTAATGTACTCTTTCCAAGAGGAAAGGGGTGAAATAAATTTCCGGCAAGCCTATGTATTAAAAATATATTACGGAAAACTACATTTAGGCATAAAAACCATCATGTTCCATATGATCAATTTTAAAGTATACTTTGTATGTACAATAATTTCAAATTTAAGAGTAAAATTTACTTTTCAGTGTTTTAATTGGATTCTAATAATCTCTAAGAGTTGCTGCATTGAAGTTTTAGAAGGAGAAACAAAATTTTGCGAGTGGAGTAATAATTCACTCATGAGGAATTTCCACCCCTGTGACCCAAGAGCATAATGATGATGAGGCTTCACTCGAGGGTGTGTGGAGACTGCAGTTCTAGACTCGAACTAACCAGAGAAGTGTCTGCTAACATGCATCCCTCTCAAGTGAAAGAGTGCATCAGGCCAAACAATACAGACTGCTTCCCAAATGTCAATTAGACTTTCCAACAGGACTTGCACAAGGCAGTATTTTAAACCAAGAAACAACACTTCTATGACCTTAGGCAAATTCTACATTCTTCCAGAATTTCCACTGCTGCATTCTATCAGATAAATGGTGTTTTGAGCTTCAGATTCACTCCTGGATCACACTTTTGCCATCCCGTCCTGTCTAAGGATGCTGACTCCTGTGGGTTACATCAACAGGAGCCACTGCCTTCGGACTCTGGTTGGATGTGACAAAAGGGAAGCTCGGGTAGCAGAGCAGGAGGCAGGAGCAGAGTGATGTCAGGATCTTGATCTCCCTGCCTGTGTCCATTCATCACGAGTGGCTGCCCCACCCCATGTGCCATTCTTGACACAGCTCTCTCCTTCCAAATTATGCTGCTTGCTGCCCTCATACCTTCAGGTCTAGAGGTGGTAACAATTTCTCTTCTGTCACCAGGTCCCAATGCCTGTACTAAATGTGACTTCCCTACCCCACACCATTATAAATAGTTCATTTGTAAATAAACCCTCTGAATCATGCCAGTGGGACAGTGACACTGTTCCCTGCTGGAATCTTGACGGCTTCATTTGAAATGTGAATAATATTAATAACCATCTCAGAACATTGTAATGAGGATTACATAGCCGAGTACTGGTGGTACGAAGTTGTCAATTAATGTTCTGTGTTCTCTAAGGAATAGAGCATGAGGCAGGACTTAAGTGTGAATGCTTTTACTGAGGGGAGAGCAATCTCGATCAGTAAAAGTGAGGGAAAAAAACTGGGTCCAGAAAGGATAGGAAGCAATTGAAAGCTGATGCATTACCTCCCTAGCCACTTCTGCATGATAAACTGCAAAGAGACGCAGCCAATCTTTGGCAGGTTACCCCAGGCACGAAAATCTCCTGATAGGCTATATGGAAAAGTTATATCTTAAACAGTTCTACAGAGAGAAGATGGGAAGGATGCCTCTTTTGGATGCCCCTCTCTTATTTTCCACTGGTCTAATTTGGTTCCCAAAATCATTAATTCCCAAGGCTTTCAGTTCACAGCATCACTCACACCAGTGGCTGGCTGGGAACCCAGATTTCAGGGTGTACGTTTCATCCATATTCAGAAAGAGCAAATAGGGAGTTACCAGGTGATTTAAGACAATAGTTGAGGCAGAAAAATTGTTTATGGGAGTGGAAGAAAGATGAGGCATTGAGAATCTGAGAAAGTACAAAAGATCCATCTGGTTTCTGGATAAGGCCATGATAATCATCATTATTACCATCATCTGTATCTTAGATACTAACCATTGCTTTCCTATCATATACATTTTTCAGGTATCACAGTCCTTACCCTAGGAGTGAACTCAGAAAAGCTAGCATACCATATAATCCCACACAAGTAATGGCTAGTGGAGGAAGGAAGGTGAGAGAGGGCATCACCTAGGGGATCTAACCAAGTTCTCTTTTCTGGGAATTTTAAATTGGAACAGTGATTCTAAAAGGTGATGGTGGATATCTAGAAAATTACTGAAGAAAGTAACAGTGGCTACGCAAACTGAAAGTCATAGAAATCTAAGACAACAAGCTACATAGCACTTTGAGGAATGGTAGTGATCCTGTTCCTCATTCTAGCTTATAGGGTAGGAATAAGCCACTGTTATGCAGAAGCAGAGAAGTCATATGTATACATACAGAGCAGGTTCACAGAGGAGAAGAACGGAAGCAAGTTATTAGTAAGCAGCAGAGCAGGAGGCCACCAACTCCTCAGGGAATCAAGAAGGTAGACTTTGCTTCAGCTATTCTGTATCATCCAGCTGTATCTTGCTTCCCATGCTCGGATTTTTTGAAAACTTCATGGTGCCCCATGTAATAGTCAAGATTTTTAAGGTTATAAGTGACAGACTCTATTGAAACAAACTTAAACAAAAACTAACAAAAATAACATATTGACACATAAGTCTGGAAGAGCTATGAATGTTTATCTTCAGGTTACAGCTTGATCCAGGAATTTAAGGATGTCCTTAGGAAATCTAACTAATTTTCTCTTCCCCTTTGGCTCTCCTTACCCCTCATAGGCCTCACTCTCCAATGTGTTCACTGCAAAGTGGCAGCAATGATAATCCTTAACGATCTTCAAGAGTCTTCATCTCTAGAGAAAGAACTTTAAATTCCAAAGTCCATGTCAATCCCTCAAAAAGAATTCTGACTGGCTTGTCTTAAATCACTCAAAGATTCCAGAGGGATAGGGTACTCTGGACAGCCTAGCATAATTGCCAAGCACTTTAGTACTTAAAGTGAAGCTATGTTATTGTCAGCTCCATCCGGTAGGGAAAGGAGAATCTCTAAATGGAAAAGATGCTGAACAGACCAAGAAGGTAAAAAGATATCTACTGCATTCCTCTATTTTGTTTTGGGGGAATCAAACAATCCCTGACTGAGAGATTGACACTTTTTGTAGCCTCTGACATACTTAATCCTTAAAAAAAAAAAAAAAAGTAAAACAAAACATTTCTGAGCAATGAGTAACTGCCGAGTCCAAGTCCACTGATGGACTAATAATCTGGTACAAAATTAAAATACAGTGTAATAAGTCTGATAGAGATGTGTGTAGAAGATACAGAAAGATTAGCCAGGACATTTAGGTTTTCTCTAATTGCTTTAGTTAAGCTTGCTTTCAGATATATACCATAAATGCCAACTTAAATTACAAGGTTTTCTAGATTAATTACATTTTGAGAAGAATCAAATCTAAAATGGATGATCCTATGAACAGATATATGATGGGCATTAATTACCTGGTAAGACTGTGAATGTTGACAAGAAGTATTTGTAGGAATAGAAAGAAAAGGCAAAGGGAGTGTTATTGGGGACCTTCTAGATTCTTACCAGCAGGCTATCTACTCCTAAGATTCGTCCTGATTTCTGTTACCGGATATCTTTTAACAACCCTGAACAGGGATTGAGTAAATGTGAGAGTTCACGGCATCAAGTTTCTGTTAACTTGACTATAGCCTCTCATGGCAGAAGATGTTTTTATTGGCTGTGTTCTCCCTGGCCTTCTGGACGTTTCTGGAGAAGAGATGGAGGGATTGGTTCTCTTCTATGTTGTCTCAAAACCTCTTTCTTGTCTGCTGTGTTTGGCTCTTTGGGTCTTCAGCTGCCAAATTCAACTTTTCCAATTCATATTTAAACCCTTTCAAAAATTCTGCGACACATTTTAGGATTTTAACTATCCTATATATTGTAAATGTAGACTGAAATTGCTTAATAAGCCTGATGCTGGAAGGCAATAACAAATCTTGTTAAATATAAGCTAAACATAACATGTCTAATTTTATAATATATGCTTTTATTGGCATTTAGCAGGCACATGGTAGACCGCAATAAAAGATAGTTTCCTCTTGTTCTTGAGAATTATTTAACTTGGAGTGTGTGGTGTGTGTGTGTGTGAATGTGTTTGAGTGTGTATATATTATGGAAGTTTTATTCTTCTAAAATAGCTGTTTTATTTTTTGGAAAACAAAGTATTTCTGGTATGTTTATTTTTATAATTTTTGAGGGGGAAAAAGTCACAGAAAGTAATTCCATCACCTGTTAATATTTTGAAGAATATAACACATACATATCTTCATACATATATATCGTGTTATATCACAATTAATTTAATAATGAGTCCTTTTATAATAGGATTGTTTTATATCTTTGCAGACCAGGGTGAAATTCTATACTAAGATTTAATTTAAGCCAGTGTTCACATTTAATACCCAAAAAACTCTTGAAAGGCCCACTAGCTATAAATCCCATTTCACCCTTATCTTCATTTGAAAAATAATGTTTAATTTCTCCTTAGAACCATCAATGCTATATTGAAATGCCTAGGCATAATAAAGAAAGCCATTTGGTAGGAATACAAAAGTTGTCAGATAAATGTCAATTTATGACTCTATAAACATTCAATCTGTCCAGAAAGTGTGTACTGATTGAGTCAGTTTTGACAGATAAAGAAGACTCACTGAATATCCTTTCCTGAGAAACATGCTTCATTAATATTTACATTTCTCTTGACAGCACAGTTGCTGCAAGCTTAGGTTGGGTAAATATAGGCTGCATTTGACAAACATACATAGTCATAGGCCTGCATTTGTCTAAGAATTCAAATACTTTGGGTAAGAATATGGGCCTGACTCTTTCTCTGGACTTCCTGGACCCAGAACCTTAGGGGGGCACTAATTCAAGGGAAAAAAAAAAAAAAAAACCTTTAACACTTATTTTGAGGCATGGAGGCATGTATATCCAGTTAACTTGTGGTAGAAAATGAACAAAGGATGGCTTTGATTCCCATATCCTCTCCCATTTTTTTTTCTTCTTCATTTTTTATTCCACTGTAAGCAGTCACTAAAAATAAATCTGGTCAATAGGGGCAGGTAAAATTGGAAGGGTTGCTATAGGAACACACAAAGTGATGCAAAGAAATAAGCACTCTAATTTATGCTGTGTTTTCATGTTGTATTTCCATTGTAGTTAAACTTAACTTCAAAAGACATTCCTTAAGAAAGACACTACTTGAAATGCAGGAGACTCTTTCTAAGAGAATTGTATATACTAACTTTAATAAACTCTCAATCTGAGTACAAGAAGAAAACTGGCATTTCTTCAATTTATTCCATTATACTTTCAATGCATTTTGACTAAAATCGCTTTTGCACAGTAAAAGGCCTGGGAATGCATTTCAAGAGTGAGGAAAATGTGACTAAGGAGGAGGGCGGTCTGCAACAGCCCACACTCCCTTCTCCCCAACTGCCCTCTCCCATTCTGAGAGGCAGCATCTATATTCCAACCCCAAGACCCTCCTCATTCCCAATCCTGTTGAATCATCCTGCTCAGAAATGATGCTCTCCTTGAATGTTGTCTTTTCCAAAGGTGACAGACACAACTGCCTTGTTTCTGACCTCCATTTGATAATTCCAGCATAATCACTGGAGGCCTTTCAGATTGACATACCAAAATAACTTCACATTCACCAGACCCATGACTTGAAAGGACAGGATCATGGCCATCACAGCCACATGAAAATCCTCTAGAGGGAAAGGGGGCTTTCTTCATGACTCAGAGCCTTATATTTGAGAGAGTGGTTAGCTCAACCAAAGCTTACTGATATCTGTGCATTTTCATGTGTCCAACTCATAAGCCCAGTTAATTTTCCTTTTTTTTTTCCTCACCCAAAAGTGGTGGGTGTAGCCCATGAGTGATATATTCTCAAGATGTGAGTGCAGGAGCAGTTTCTACCCCAGTGATCAAAAAGTCCCACAGATCAAGATAGCTCAGGAAACAAGATCTTTTACAAAATCACATATATGACACGGCTAGATGCTAGAGTATTTTCCTTCCTTCTCCGGTAAGTCTGAGACAAAGGTCAAATGTTCACTCTTTCCTTCTTGTTGTTGTTGTTGGTGGTGTGTGTGTGTGTGTGTTTGTGTATGTTTTAAAGGGAATGTTTTAGGGTTGACAGGGGAGGAACTGTGGTTAATCTAACAGTGTTATTGCTCCACTTTAGTCAGTTCAGGAAAGTGGTTTTACTTGTAGCATCTAGTTGAAGCATGGGGTTAGAGGAGGCAAGAAGCTAGAAGGAACACAAATTCTCAAAAGATATATGTCACAACAAGCTTTTTTCCAAAAAATGTAAAATGACTTATAGGAGAGGGGTAAGTGATTAATATATTTGCAAATTATGCTTTTTGTTATGGAACAATCAAGCACATAATATTCACTTGGGGCAAAATACTCAAATGTTCAGTACTAGTTTATCCTGCCTATTTAATGGCTATTTAAATGATGTCTTTTCAAGAGCTTTGAATCATGAGTGTATAAGCATGTTTTGGGGAGTGGGCGGAAAAGCACAAAAGCAATTTCTCTGCTGAATGTTCCTGACCAAACAGAAAAACACTGAGACCCAAGGTTGTGTTTGTCAAACATCCAGTGCTTGCTTTACTGAAGCACCTAGTATATAACATTGCCTACTTTCGGTAAAATTGTACGTAGAGTTCTGGAATATGTCGTAAAGACTTTTCCAAGAACTGAAGCAAAGAGGTTATCAAAAACATTGGACTGATAATGTTTTCCAAAAACACAAATGTCTAAAGTAGAAACACTTCCTAAAACCCCACAAAAAACTCAGTACCATAAAAGACAAACAAAACGTATCATTCCAGAAAATATTTCTCATGTTTAGAAGATCTTGTTTTAAGCTGAATAATCTTTTCATTTCAAATCACTGGCAATGAGAGTTGAGGGAAGGGATGGATGAGGGAATTTGTGCCTTCAAAGGCAAAGAGGGACCAGTTTATAAGTGATAACTTTCATCTCCAGAGCTGTTAGCTGGAGGGCAACACCAAATGTTTAGTCTGAAAAATGAACTCAAATCACTCCGCAGAATAAAGTTGCAGAGTTAACTAACAGCATTAGATGCTGTGCTTTCCAATACAACCCATCTTGTCTTTTAAACTATGTTCAATCTATATAATCACAAAAGGAACATATTTTTGTTTGTCTTGAGAGGAGCATTCACATTTTTAACATCTATCACTGCTGCCCACACAGATAAATAACTAATTTTAGAATTAATGAATGGGCTTATGTACATATGCAATTTTTTACTATTTACAGTTCCTTGTTGAGAGCACGGCACTCCTTCATCATCTGTGGGATGTTGCAGTCAATGGAGTTACCCTCTACCCAACGAGCATTTCCAGTTTCTTGGGCATTCATACACCTTTACTGCCACATGGAAAAAGTAAAGACAACTCTGTTGAGGGTTGACACAGTCTAAATAACTACCTATTCTCTTACCTGCCTACATTCAGAACCAACATAGGGAGTCAGAGAGATGTAAGCTTTCAAATCACCTTCATTCTTAATTAAACTGATATTGGTTCCTATGCTTTAGGTTACAACGTAGGTGGGATTCACCTTTGAATTACAAAGACTCACTCATTCCAGGCCCTGGCTGTTTGGACCGACCACAGGCCCAGCTGCAGGAGCTGGGTCTTCACGTTTAGAACTCACAGCATGGAGGCTCAGAGAAGAATGTGTACATCCTGACACTGGTTGGCTCCCAAAGAAAGAAGAGAACAAGAAGCTGCACAGAGTGGGCCCAACTTATCCCTAAGTCTCCAGTCAGATAAATCATTTCTTCTGAGAGGTAAGTCAGTGGCTCAAAGGTCAGCTCTATTACTGCTCTGACACCCTTCCAGAGAAAAGAAGGACACCAAGGGGAAAAGAGAAACACTGCTCCCAGCGCAAGTGCTTTTCCCCACATAATATGCTATTGAAAAAAGTGTGCTAAATGGAAACTCAACAGTCTGAAGTAATGCATTTGCCTTGGTAAGTTCCAAATTTAATATGAAGAAGTGATTTAAATATCAGAAAAAATAGCTCATTAATCTCTAACATTAAGCCATATTTCTACTAGCATGGATCCTTTGATATTAGCCTTATCTATATGTTAATAAAAATAATTGGTGTAGAAGTTTAAAATCGTCATACGATTGATATTTTAGTCTCAGCGAAAAAGCAACATGCATGCATGCACACACACACGCACACACACGTTACATTGCTCAGTTCATTGTATATGTATTAATGTTTAAATAAACCTTCCTAAATATCCCACCCCTGCTATAATATAGCAAAACTTGCTTTGTTTAAACAGAGCTCATCTTGTCCCTAGAATGTCCACTATGCGTTACCTTCTTATGTGTAAAGGCAATGGGGTATTCTTTAAGCTATGCCAATATTTTTGTGCCTAATTTTTCATTGATAAAACAAAAGTTTAGATGACATATTTAATATGAGTTGCAGAATAAAAACGCTTACAACTTGAAAAATTCTCCTTGTCTTTGATTTCCAAATGCTTTGTTTTAGCCAAAAACTTTGCATACGAAGAAAACATGACATAAAGAAGGAAGTGGTTTATGAGTCTTAACTATTCTCACATCAACACAGAACAAATAACCCAACTGCAGCAGAACTGCACTATCACATTCCTTCAGACATGTTACATCCAAAGTGACCTTGTGTCAGTTAGACGGGTGATGAAGTTGGTCAGAATGAGCAACTCACTCTTCCCTTGTACTATATGCAGTTGGAAAATAATCATTTTTTTGTGCAGTGGGAAAACTATCAAACACACCATGCCAGGTGCTGCGGATATAAGACAAACAACCCAAGGACTTAAAGGGGTTTATGAATTATGAAGAAGGGCAGCTTATACAAAGTTATCTATAAATATTTGTCACAGGAGATACAGGCATACTGTGGTTTTCTTCGTTCAATGTAAAGATGGAGATTTCTGAGAGAAAAAAAAATACCTGGGGCCAGGGACACCGTGGAAAACAACCCCGGAAGAAGTAGCAATGAAGAATAAGATTTGGATCAACGGACAGGAGCAGTGCAGTAATCCAAGTGGGAGAGTAGAGGAGAACTCTGTGCACCAAAGAATGAAACAGAGATGAACCTGGTGTCTTAGCCGGGACTCCCCAGAAATCGGAGCCTAGGAAACAGGCTACCTAACTTAGGAAACAGGAGTAAGGGATTAAGAGGAGTGAAGCAGGGAAAGGGGAAGAGCCAACATGAGGATATATTTCCTAATTGGTGCTGCTAAATACAACCGATTGGTCCATCATTGGGAACATTTCCCCAGAGACCCAACATCCTTTCAGAACGGGCTGCCAATGGATGGAGAAAGGAGGGAAAAGTAGGAAATTTTTCACAATGGCTTCCAACTCTCATTGGTCAAAAGTCCTCTCCTTGTGACATTAACTTCTATACACTTTCAAGTCGGACGTGTGGGAGTGTGGACACCCAACACGCTCTCATTGTGGTATCAGCAATGCCCCAGGGCAAGTATCTTCAATATTAAATTCAATTTTAGGACCCTTACTCCATTAAAATGTGAGAGTGAATTAGAGCTGGAGCTGGGAGAAGAGGACCGGAAACAGGAATGCATGTTGTCATGCCTTTGTAATCAATTCAGCTGAGAGGTCTCATGGACCAGGACCAGGGCTGTGACAATGGGATTGATAAAGGTGCTGGGCGAGGATTCAGGGGACCTGGGTTCTGGTCCATATTCTGCCGCTGACTCACTTTCTGACCTCAGACATGTGAAATCACTTATCTGAGTCTCAGCTTTCTTGCCTACAAAATGAGATCAATGAAACTG
This sequence comes from Mesoplodon densirostris, assembly GCF_025265405.1. NCBI lineage: Eukaryota > Metazoa > Chordata > Mammalia > Artiodactyla > Ziphiidae > Mesoplodon > Mesoplodon densirostris. The sequence goes on along the minus strand of NC_082663.1, from coordinate 98,261,020 downwards.
CCTCACTTGCCTCATGAAGTGATGAGACTCAAAAGACAGTGTGAGAGGTCATTATTATTACCAAAAGTTATGAACAAGGGGAGTAGTACTGTTTTTTACTGTAACGTTACTTCCTCCTGACTTACTGAGATTGAAAGTCATACACCAGGAAAAATCCTTAGGTTCCTATGCTCAGTTTCGTGTAAATAGAGTCTGCTTATTGAAAAATAAATACAGTTGAGACAATTACCTAATTATTAGAAACTCCAGCAATTAAAAAAAATTTCTGGGCTTCCCTGGTGGCGCAGTGGTTGGGAGTCCGCCTGCCGATGCAGGGGACACGAGTTCGTGCCCCGGTCCGGGAAGATCCCACATGCCGCAGAGCGGCTGGGCCCATGAGCCATGGCTGCTGAGCCTGCGCGTCCAGAGCCTGTGCTCCACAACGGGAGAGGCCACAACAGTGAGAGGCCCGTGTACCGCAAAAAAAAAAAAAAAAAAAAAAAAAAAATTTCTGTGTTGAAGAAACAAAACTGTTCTTAATTGAGCTCTCCAGATTGCTCACAATAAACAAATTCCCTAACTTCTACATTCTCAATCACAATTTGCTTTGTAAGCACAAAATGTCTTCATCTATAACTTCTAGAAATTTAATAACCATTGCTTTGTCTCCACTAGCAAAACAAAATTTTTAAAATGAGATAATTATTTAGATAATAAAATCCTAAAACCCCATTCATCTTAATTTTAGGAAAAAATATGGTCCTTTACCTAGATTATCAAGATAATTACTTCAATGCACACTTAAGCAAGCATAGATTTCCCTGTATTTATCTCTATTATCTACCTCAAATCACTAGGGCCATTCTGGCTCAGCTCCATCATTAAAGTGCCCCTACCATCCTGTCCGTACATTCCACTTTTATCCCACCTCACCTCCAGGCACTGGAAACAACATGGATGGTAAATGGCATTTCCAAGTAAACAGTAATACCAGTAGTTTCTTTCTCTGGTTTTAGCATCTAATAGATATAGGATTTGGTCTCTGTAAAGCAAATGGTAAAAAGCCCTCAATGAGGGGACTTGTAATAACTGAGACATTCTGAGTTATTGCTGGTCCATAAACCAAATAACTTCTGTTCTACTTCCGGTTCTTCCATTAACTGGTTGTGACCTTGGGCAAATAACATAACTTGTCTGAGTCCCTGTTTCAGCAATTAATATTAAACAGATTAGACGGGATGTTCTCTAAGATATTTTCAAGCTGTAATATTCAATAGTGATTCAAACAGCAGTATGAAATGATTTTCCCATGAATATGACCTGTTATAATTAAGGTTTAACTAGCCAAACATAATACTATCAAGTATTATAGGAACAGCAGCTAACACAACTAAAGCAGCCCACGCTACACTGGATAAAACTCGCTAGAGTTGATTGCTAAATTCATATATTCCCGAGTCTGATACTTTCAATTGTAGGGACAAACATTTGTGATGAAAACAGAACAGCTAATACTACAGAAGTCAAATGTGGTAAGTATATGCCTGCTCCCCTTTCTCAGTGAAAAATAATCTCTGATATATGCAGGAATATACAGCCTTGGTCTGTTCCCTGTAACTACTTCCATTTCCTACAAGTCTTTTTCCTTCCGGTACTGTTTGGTCAAAGCCAACCTTAGATTCTCTTATTGAAATGGACTTCCACTTTAAGTGCTTAGCAAAATCCATTCTTTTATAAAAGTTCCCAGTTCTCTTCATTTTCTCTTCCACCCATCTTCTTATCTCCCTAACCTTTGGATTCTTTGCTATCATAGGTTGAAGATTTTTAATCTTTACTGACCACTCTTCTTTAAACCAACCAACCAACCAACCAACAAAACCTAACTGTATATTTTGCATTGTTTCAGAAATAGTTTAGGGCATTTCATGAAGAAACACATAGAGTAGAAAAATAAAATATGTTTTTAGTTGGGAAGAAAGTTGAGGCAATGAAAAACTAAGGTTAATAAATGTGAACGTGCCAGGAGATAAGTTAACATTTATGCTGTAAAATACTATGCACACAGTAAAGGGAGATCTCAAATTTGTCACTTTCTTTCTATCAGTCAGCAGGAAGAGGAAAATATGGCTAGTGATGTAATTTACAATGTTTGTAAGATAAATATATACCAATTGCTCTGGAGAGGCACAGAACAATCTTTCTCCCAGACCCCTATGCAAAGGATACTCTATCATGTGGTGAACCAGCAATTTAATTCCTACGGTAAATACATATGTCACAGAACCCAGAGTGTTGTTTCTGATGACATCTTTCAATACAAGCTAACGACAAGTCAAAGGGGCATCATAATAAAATCGATAACACACGGATGTTGATTAAATGTAGTGATCTGTTTTAATCCAAAGATATATTTTACATTACTGCGGATAGTTTGTCTTTCAACCAGGTTTTCAATAGCTAGTATGTGGCAGTGCAGTTCAAATGATGTGCTCAAATATGTACCTGAACTGCAGGGTGATAGTTAAGTGAACAGCCAAAAGTTTTATCAACTTGCCAAGCCAGGAGAAGAACTGCCATTCTTTTATCAAAACTGAGGAGGTAAACAGGGGTAACTGCCTGTGTAGAAAACCAAGCCACGCATGCTCTAAGTGTACTTACAGGAGACCCCACCAGCAGGGCAAAAGGTCTCCTTGGGAAGAGTCGTTACCACAACAGACAACAGGGCAGATGAGAGCCCCGAATTCTATGCCACAAAACAGAACTGCAGTTTAAGTCTGTGAAAATTTTAAAGCATCTTAAGCCAAACATTCTACCTTGCCCATTAATAATAAATCTCTAGAAAGCATCCATTTTAAGTCTAGACCTTTGTGCAATATAACTTCCTAATACGCCCTAGAAAGATGAAATGATTGCACTAGATTCCTAGGCATCAGCTGGAGAAGATGGCCTGTTATAGATCAGCATTATTATTTATACACAGTTTGGAAATAGAGTTCTTTTGAAACAAACACAACATCTTAGTTTTAGAAGAGTTAATATGTGATCCCTTCTACTAAGAAGGCTGTTTCTAGTCTGGTATTACAACCCTTGCCATCTGCCCATAAGAAAACTCTTAGCTTCCATTATTTTAGGGAAAGTGTATGGGGTGTGGGTGACGGACTATTTTTAATATGTATCCAGTTGTTTATTCATATGTTGTCTGGCAACTCCCCAAACCCTAAGGTTCTTAATTCCCTCTTTCACCTCCATATCCCCTACTACTAAAACAGGTCGGCACTTAGAAAGTTGTCAGCAAATACTTATTGAATGATATATATGTCCAAATAAGACATTCATAAGTTACTCCACTGAAAATAGTTATTATTACATAAAGGATCTTGCCTTTCTAGATTAATGGTACAGTTTTTAAATTCCCTTGATAAACATGTAGGTTCCTTGGCTTACACTTAGAAATTATGATCTATTTAGTTTCTGGTGGGGTTCCAATGTCTGCCATTTAACAGTCATCCCAGGTAACATGGATTCAAGAGATGCAGGAATTAAAGTTTGAAAAACACTGCAGAAGATGTCAATGTATGTTCTCCATGAACACCATCAACCCAAGTTTCTAGCCCATATCCAGTTCCTATCCTTGATCAAAGGACTATAGGGGTCAATAAAATGCTTAAACAATCTTGTTAATATTAACAATTACTCCTCAAGTTGGTAAAGTATAAAACAGAGGTCAGTAATGGTGTACCTGTGTCAAAAATCTATGCTTCTTTTGTAAAAACTTGCCTGAAAAACTCAAGCTTAGGGGCTTCCCTGGTGGCGCAGTGGTTGAGAGTCCGCCTGCCAATGCAGGGGACGCGGGTTCGTGCCCCGATCCCGGAGGATCCCACATGCCGCGGAGCGGCTGGGCCCGCGAGCCATGGCCGCGGGGCCTGTGTGTCCGGAGCCTGTGCTCCGCAACGGGAGAGGCCACAGCAGTGAGAGGCCCGCGTACAGCAAAAAAAAAAAAAAAAAAAAAAAAAAAAAAAACTCAAGCTTATAATTTACCAAGCAAAGCATTTCAGAAGGAATAGATGTTAAACTAGTAAGTGTATAATTTGCAATAAAGGGTATACCTATCTAAAAAAGAGGCTTAATTACATTCTGGATTTATAAACAAGTATTATGGTAACCCAGCAAAAAGGCTGCCTGGGATCCACACATTTAAGAACATTAGCAGAACTTCCAGCCAAATCCAAATGCCTTACATAGATTTATTGTTCCCAAGATTTTGTTTTGTTTTGCATCTTAATTTAATACTCAAATAGCCTCTGGGGTTATCTAATGGTTCTAATGTAAATACTGTTAGGGAAGAAACTGAAACTCCTTTAATTTTAGGGGCCAGATACAAAAAGTCTAGAAATGCTATTAGTTATAGGTGGCTATTAGAAGAATATGAGTGTCTCTGGAAAGACAACTCTGATGCAATAAGTTTTCCTATGTAGCAACTAAGTGAATTTAAATTCTATGCCTGGTGACATCAAATAAGTGTTGAGCTTCTATTAAATATCAAAAACTCGGGTGGGTGCTTCAAATGCAAAGGTGAATCAACTCAAGTCTCTACTTTCAAAAGCTCACATTCTGTGACTCAGTTATAATGACATGATATAGGCACACATTGCCTAAGGCATTGTGGAACTACCTACCCAAGAGTGGCACTACTTCAGGCTTAAAGAAAGGAATGTAATAAAATAACCCTAGAAGAAGTGTTAACTGCAATTAAGTCTTAAAGGCAGAATGGGAGTTAGATAGGAGGGGGTGGGGAAGACAACATAAGGCATTCCAGAGGGAGGAACAGCATGGAAGATTCATGGACTTACATCAGTTTTATGTTATTGGAGCGTAACATAGGAATAACTGAGTGATGAGACATGAGGATGGAAACTCATAAAGGAACCAGATCATGGTGTATTTTATCTTACAAGCCTTTGAAATGTTAATAACAGATGCTGGAATTCTCGGTAAAACAGGGAATCATTGCAAGTACAACGTATTAGAAACCTATTTTAATTAGGAAAATATGACCTATCATGAATACAATTTTCATTTAGGAATGTTGGCTCCCAAGAAAGGGAGATAATTAAGCTAATAGGTTTTATTGCTAAAATGTGCAATTATATCAGAAAAAAACCACTGATAACCCTGATACTTGGTGGAATAAGCCAGAATCATGAAGTGTGATGATCACTCTTGGTTCTCATTTCTAGTCCTTCCTCTAGAGATAAATGGATATGTAGCTAATAAACGGTTATTGGTCACCTATTTTCTAGGGCTTCCCATATCAAGGGAAAAAATCAGCAACCAATATTTAAAATAACTTTTTTGCAAAATGATGGGGTCAAACCTAGGAAAGAAGAAGTAAACTTTCATAATCATTAGGAGAATTTTAGTTCTTTGAAATGTTCTAGCAATAATATTTTAGGATTCTATGCTCTTCCAGCCTCTTTCGTTCCTGTGTCTCTATACTATGTATTTTAGTAGCATCCTGTATTATTACTCCACTCATTTTCCCCCTTTCTTCATCATGAGATGAACGTTCTGTTCAAATTAGAACTAAAAGCATCTTAAATTGAAGAATATCTTTCCGTAGAACCATTCATTTTCAAAGGAAATTAGGTGGAGACAACAAACAATTAGAGAAGCAGTAGGTATGCGTTAAAGGGTATTTGTCCTCCAGATTTATCTTTCACTCATGGATGACCCCATCACAGAAAGAAATTAGCATAATTTATATCAATAATTTGTTTCTGTGATGTGTGAAGAAAATAATACCTCATAATAAATTAAAGATGCCTTTACGACTGCATTTTATCAGCTTATTTACTCTTATTTATATTTAGAGCTGAAAAGTCATATTAATAGAGTTATGAAAATGGCCCACGAGCTGAAGCCTAAGTGGTTTCCAGTACAATAGGAATGGTACTATCTTACCTAAGTGAGTAGAAAGGCTTTGCTCGATTTGAGTTTCCTGATTGTTGAGAGACTGCTTCTAATTCTCTACTTTTGCAAGCTCGAGGTCACCTAACAGGAGTTGCTTTCTTTTGTGTAAACTGGTCAATCACTTTGCCGACCAAATTCACTTGATTTGCCTTTTAAAGTGACCCTTTGACTTGTAATCTACATTCTCTTCATGCTTTATTTCATTTTATTTTGCTGGAGAGCGTTTTAGAATGTTTGTCATGAAAAGAGCTACATAAATATTAATGTATTGATAGTGTTATGGCTTTTCAAACCTATATTTTATGTCATGGGTTTTAAGAGCTACAGAATTTACTGACTACACAGAAAATATAAGTATAAACAGACTTGCTGAAATGCCCCAAATGTGATAAAATATATGAATTCTTAATCCTATGAAAGTCAGTATGATCCTGTTTAAATGCCAAATTCTCTAAACCATTCTTGGATTTTTTTTTACTAGTAGAGATAAAATTTGGGATATTGAAGATTGGTAATGAACCCTCTAATTTTTGAAGTTTAAAGTTAATTTGGAGGTAAATATTATAAAGCAAACAAAAGCATAAATTAGGACCTATCTAGAGTGACAAAAGCACTCAACTTAAAGCTGCACAGTCTCAACAGGTCTGGCTGTGTGCTCTTACTCTGAACCCTACAAGGGACATAAGATCAAAAGTCAACTGGTTAAGAATTGTCTTATAGCTATAAGGAATTTTCAAAATAAATGTTTTGGATAAAACATATAATCACACTTAATGAGCATTCAGTATAGCCTAAAAGGGATAAAAATAGCTTACCAGGAGATACTCTAACTGTTGCATCAAAGAAGAAAATTTGAGGGGAGAGTCTGTACAAGTGCTATATTTAAACACATAAATTTTTATATTCAACTGTATAAATCTGTATAAAAATGACAATTCACTCAGTGCCTTATTATCATGTAGTAGTGAGAGGGCAAATCCATAGGAAAGGGAAAAAGTATCTATTCCATCTTCTAGAAGTTCTTGCCCAGTACTGACAATAGGGATTGAACTGTACTAGGCACTGTAAGAAACACAAAACAAGAATACAGGGCTTCTACTCTTAGTAAAATTAAAATAGTGTTCAGGAAGACAAAGCAAACATGAAAATATACATGGAGAATAGAAACAAGTTAACATTCTGCCCGCTGGTAAGAGTATTAACTGCACTGGCAAAATGGTGAGTCATGAAGGTCATCTGCTGCAGGGTCTTGACTTTGGTTGGATGAAAATTATATTAGTGCATTAATGAAGAATAAACTGGATGCTATACTCAAGAGGAAAATGTAGCATTACTCAAGTCAGAAGACTAAGAAGTAGTGAGATACCTGAGGTGCTGAAGTAACCTGTTCCAATTAAATGAAAGATTAAATCAGGCTTGTGTTCTGGCCTCAAATGGATGGAATACACATTAGTCTTAGAGTAGCAATATGCCAATATTTCAATAGCAGTTTCTTCCCTGCCACCTTCATATCAATAGTTTTTATAGAGCACCGATTATAGGCTATGCCCTGTGATAATAAATTAATATATACTGTCCCATGTAAGGATCACATCAATTCTATGAAAGAGATTTTTTTCCTCTTTGACTGATAAAGGAACAGAGTGTTATGGAAATTGTAAATTATGTAGCAACAACATGGATTAGGGGTGAGAAGACTTCATCCAAATTCCCCAAAAGCTTTTCTCAAAGTATATGTCTTTGGGCAAATCATTAAATTCTTAACTTCAGACTTCTGCTTTGAAAATTGAAGGCATTAGACCTGAGGCCTCAAAGCTCTTTCCAGCTCTCCCTTCCCCTTTGCTCCTTTCATCCCCTCTCCAAAAAAAAAATAGAATAGAAGAGGCGATGGACCAAATCTTTAGATATGTGAGGCAAAGTCAATTAAACATCAGCCTAACCAGTGTTTCTGCAGAAGACAACTCAATGAATGGAAAAGGAAAAGTTAAAATAGAATATGCAAAGATAGATGAGAACAAAATTTGATGGAAAAAAAGAAATAACCAAAATTGCTAACTGAAAAAGAAATGAAAATTTAATTAACAGGAAAAACAAATATAAAAAATGATCAGTGAAGACACACCTGGTTTGAACAACAGGAAAAATATTCATTTTCCTGTTTTAAGGCAGAAAAAAAATTGAGAAACTTCAAGAAGGTGCTGTGGGAAGGGTGGGGTAGGGATAGTGTTGGGGCTGCTAGCTCCAATTTCTCCATAGCAACAGTATCAACATTCGGAAGGAAAAAGAACAGTTCTAACCAAAAATTGTTTTGCACAGTCAAATGTAAAGAAAGCGTTTAGGGCCTCCCTGGTGGCGCAGTGGTTGAGAGTCTGCCTGCCGATGCAGGGGATACAGGTTCGTGCCCCGGTCTGGGAGGATCCCATATGCCGCGGAGCGGCTGGGCCCGTGAGCCATGGCCGCTGGGCCTGCGCATCCGGAGCCTGTGCTCCGCAACGGGAGAGGCCACAACAGTGAGAGGCCCGCATACCGCAGAAAAAAAAAAAAAAAAAAAAAAAGAAAGCGTTTAACAAAATGAACAATATGGGAAATTATGATCCTTTTTGAAAACAATACAACAACATAATTGATTCAGACAAAGTTTAAATAGAAAAATGAGAGAGAAATAAAGCTTAGAATTCAACTGAACACAGCAAGGGAAAATGTATATATATGTGTGTGTGTGTATATATATATATATATATATATATACACACAAAGTATATATACGTGTACATACACACCCATATCTGAAGACTAATCTACATGGAAAATAAAAATTTAAAAGATGTTCTAAAACCCGATGAAGAAAAAGCACATAAAAATCTGATGACAAAGAGGCATAAAATATCCTAACATTATAGAAAGACTCAAGTTGATTCAAAAACATAAAATTCACCCTATATTTTATACAAAACATGTAACGAAACAAGCTGCTTAAGAAAAGGTGAAAATAGAAAGATGGACAGATTTAGACCGAACAAATTCTTAGGAAGAAATAGCAATATTATTGATTTTGAGAAAGTTTAGTACAGGGCAAAAGGTGTTAACAAAGCAAGGAGAACAATGAGATTATAACTCTAATAAATCTTTATACAACAAATAAAGTATCACAACACCTAAGTAATGAAATATAGGAAATATGCAAAAAATCAATAGAAAGCAGATATTAATTTATATCAATAAGATTGTGAAAAATCTAGTAAACTAAAAAGCATGTAGCACTTTTAAAGGTATGTATTTATACTTATATTTTTTGATATTTGTTACCTATTATTTAATTATATTTATTTTTTTATTTTTTTATTTTTATTTATTTATTTTTTTGCGGTACGCTGGCGTCTCACTGTTGTGACCTCTCCCATTGCGGAGCACGGGCTCCAGACGCGCAGGCGCCGGACGCACAGGCTCAGCGGCCATGGCTCACGGGCCCAGCCGCTCCGCGGCACGTGGGATCTTCCCGGACCGGGGCACAAACCTGCGTCCCCCGCATCGGCAGGCAGACTCTCAACCACTGCGCCACCAGGGAAGCCCCTAATTATATTTATTTTATTTGTATATGTACATGCTAATGTCCAGATTAAATTCTATGCCTCCCAAATAAATGATATACATTCTTTTCTAGTATCCATAAGGTATTTTTTAAACTGACCATATTTTTGGACATAATGGAAATGTGCACCTATTTCCCAAAGTGTAGGTATTATATTTGTAATAATACGTTGTAATTACTTTGTAAATTATACTTCAATGTAAAAATTTTCTCTAATAACAACAAAAGGGTAAGCAAAAATAATTTGGCAAAATACATTTCAAACAATCCCTAGGTTTAAGAAGAAACCAAATCCCAAATTGCAAAATTGCTACCAACTAATGATACGTATCACATTATATATGATATGGGTAATGATATGCCCCAGAAGTACATGTGTAACTGAACCAGATAAATTAAAATGAGTCAACTAAGGGTCTGCATCAAGAAGGTAGCCTTAAAATGACCCAAAGAGCAAAAACATATCCTGTAGAAGGAACCTTATAAAGAAAATATTTTAAAAATTTATTAAGAAACAGGAGGGCCTCCCTGGTGGCGCAAGTGGTTGAGAGTCCGCCTGCCGATGCAGGGGATACGGGTTCGTGCCCCGGTCTGGGAGGATCCCATATGCCGCGGAGCGGCTGGGCCCGTGAGCCATGGCCGCTGAGCCTGCGCGTCCGGAGCCTGTGCTCCGCAACGGGGGAGGCCACAGCAGTGAGAGGCCCGCATACCGCAAAAAAAAAAAAAAAAAAAAAAAAAAGAAACAGGAAAGACAGCATTAATACAGGAATAGTTTTTTTAGAAAAAAATATATAATGAATCATGGAAAGCACTAATTAAGAATAAAGGGAAAAACAATAAAATCACTAAATTAGTGGTAATATACAGGACACTGACCATAGATCTTGAAGAAATTAAAATAATCATAATGGATCTGTTTTAAAGTTTTATATTAAAATATTTAAAGCTGAATTAAATAAATTACTTTCTATGGAAACAACGTCACAATTGATCGTGGAAGCATGTGAAAAAAACTTCAAAATAAGTGGTTTATCACAAAAATTTCTTCAAGGTTTCAAATAATAAATAATTCTGACATAGTGTCATATTACAGAGAAAAAAGTACATCTTCATACTTTCCTTCTGAAGCCATGTAAACTGATATAATATGTGACAAATACACCATATATAATTATTGACTAGTCTCACAAATAAATATTACTTTTAAAGGTAATTTTTTAAATATTAGAAATATGGAATCAGTGTCACATGAAAAGAATAATTCAGAATCATGGGAAGTTTCTCACAGAAATATAAAGGTAAGTAAGTAATAAGAAGTTTATTAATGAAATACGCAATGTTAATATGTGAGATGAAAACGAACATATGATCTTCTCAATAAGTGTCAGTCAGACGTTTCTCAGAATTGAAATACATTCCTGATTTAAAGAGAAAAAATAGTAAACTACAAATAAAGGACTAAATCCTTAGCAGGATACAAATGTGTATTTCAACCAAAGTTAACATGATTTTTCATGTTAAAAATGAGAATTCTTCTACTGAAGCCAAGAACAAAAAAATAAAGAGGAAAGTAGCTCTAATGCTGCTTTATCACCACAGTTAGTTAGCACTAACCTAGAAGTACTAATGTAATGGGCACTTGCTATTTGTTTCAGCTACCCAATGCCTACATCACTTAGCAGAACTAGTTTCTGTCTTCCTTAGTCCTTGTGACCAACAGAAAAGAGATACATGACTTTGGCAGGAGTTTGCAATGCAAAAAAGCAAGGGGAGTGGAAAATTAAGCAAGATGTGGAAAATGAAGCAGGCAGCGGCAGCAAACTAGCAATTCCAGGTTCAGAAGTACTGTATCAAGTTCTGGCAGTATTTATTGACAGTTTAAGCCATGGCAGCAAGGCTGTCACCAAAAAGATTGTGTGGTATGATTTTGCTTTGGTCATTCTGGCAGGTTTTGCTAGTCTTCCATTTAATCTATCATCTAAATTGTCTAAATTCTTCTTGTGATTAAAGGAACCAGTATCAGTTGCTAATGTTTATCTAAGAACACTGATTGATACAACTAGCTGGCACCAATTGACAATAGAAAATGATAAAGTAATAAATACTGAACTGGAGTGGAGGACAAAAGCTTAAAAGATGAGTAATTGTTTACCTAATAATCTCAAGAGTCAAGTGACAAATATTAGGAAAAATAATAGAAGTCATTAATAGTAATACAATCATTATATATACATATTCATATGTAAAAATGAACCACATAAGTGCTATAATAGAAAAGGATATCCATTTTCAATATACTCACAAAGAAAAAAATACAATACAGTGAAATAAAGATAGCAATGATGTACAAGACATATATGGAGGAAACTATAAAAATACGCTAAATGTCATAAAATTATGTAAGTAAGTGCAAAGATATCATGTGTTCTTAGTTAGGAACACTGTAAAATTACTAATTCTCTCCAAACCAACATGTAATGAAATGTGATTATAATTAAACAACAAAAGGCAAAATGTTATCAAGTTCCCATTTGGGAAAAAAGGGAAATATCGAAATCAACTCTGAGAAAAGAATACAGATGAAAAGGGAATAATCCTAATAGATAGTAAAATATCAATAAATTTTAAAACTTTTGACATATTAACATTATTAAATCCACATTATACTAACATATTAGAGCACTTTGGAGCTCTATAAATAAAAAGCGGTTCAATGGACCAGAAAAGAGGCCACAATAAATTCTAATAAATAGGGGATTTTGGTTAACCCTAAGGATGGTATTGCAAACCACTGGGGAAAAGATGAGGTCATACTGGATTACAGTGAGTCCTAATCCAATGACTGGTGCCCTTATAGGAGAGCAAACAAAGACACAGACAGAACCAAGGACGAGTGCCATGCAAGGATGGAGGCAGAGACTGAGGTGGTGTCTCTACAAGCAAAGAACATCAGGGATTGTCTGGCAACCACCAGAAGCTAGGAAAAGGCAAGAAAGGATGCTTCCTAGAGGGCAAAGCCCAGCCAACTCCTTAATTTCAGATGTCTAAACTTCGAAATTGCAATAGAAAAAATAGTTATTTTAGGCCTCTAAGTTTGCAGTATTTTGTTATGACAGCCCTAGGAAACTATCTGGCATTCTATTACAATTTAATTTATTTACTATTTTTTAATAGAGGGTTTTTTTCTAAACAGAACATGAGTGTGTTTATCACCTTGATTATGGTGATGGCTTCATGGGTTTATGCCTATCTCCAAACTCATAAAATTCTATGCATTAAATACATCCAGTTTTCTAGTATATAAATTATACCTCAATAAAGGTATTATTTTTTTAACCTAGAAAATAAAAATCTTCCATGTGGTATGAAAAATACAGTCAAAAAACTTAACAATAAACTGGAAAAAAATTAGCAATATATAACAAAGGCTTATTTTCTTTAATTTATGAAGGGCCCATAAAAATGGGTAGTAAGAAAAAAGATGGATAACACAATAGGGAAAAGGTGGTGAAAATGTGAGAAGATGCTTTATGGAACAAAGAGGTACAAAACAATGATACACCAAAAAAATGGGTCATAGGTTGGTCAGTGGCATTATTAATGAAAACTAAAACAAGATACTATTCTTTCATCTATCAGAATGACACCTTAAGTTAAAATGTACAATACCAGGAAGCTGTACGGAAATAGCCAATCTCATACTCTTGATGTAAAATAAGTTGCATCTTTTTGTAAAGCAATTTGATGATACCTATTCAATTTTTAGACACACACAGCAATGCCATGCCTAAGAATTTACATACAAAATTATTTCAAGATATATGTGAAAGGATATTCTTTGCAGGATCTTTTGCTCAGAAAAAATGAAAATTTACAAACAACCTAAATGTCCACTAATTGATACTAATCCATTTAATTATGACACATCCAAATTAAGGAATAAGAAGCAGACATTTAAAAGGTGGAGGTACATTTCTATGTATTAATAATGAAAAATAGTTGATATTTTAAAAAACAAACTTTCAGCAGCAGACAAGTAAAACTTGTTCAATCCTTATCATAAATTCGCAAAATGTTTTTCAGGAAGAAATCACAAGTAATGATTAACAGTGGCTATCTTTGATAAGGGTGCTTTGGGCTATGAGAAACGAGGCCTCTCTCTTCATATATCACCCTTCTGTATGGCTTATCTAAACACAAATATTTAGAGACAGACGTAAGAACACATACAAATAACATGCCAGTTTATATTACATGAAAGGTAAGATTATGGGCTTCTTCTTATAATTTTCTCTACTAAAATACTCATATTTTATAGTTTCAAAAAGGCATGAGACAAGGAGGTGATCCAGACTGTGGAGTGGGAGGACTCGGAGCTTACCTCCACCAACTTAGCACATCAAAAACACATCTATAGGGGGGATTCCCTGGTGGCGCAGTGGTTGAGAGTCCGCCTGCCGATGCAGGGAACATGGGTTCGTGCCCCGGTCCGGGAGAATCCCACATGCCGCGGAGCGGCTGGGCCCGTGAGCCATGGCCGCTGAGCCTGCGCGTCCGGAGCCTGTGCTCCGCAACGGGAGAGGCCACAGCAGTGAGAGGCCCGTGTACCGCAAAAAAAAAAAAAAAAAAAAAAAAAAAAATTACATCTACATGGGGAACAATTCTCACTGAAAACTAGGTGGAGTCTGGCAGGAAGACTCCTGTACAGCTAAGACTGTAAGAAAGATCCACACGGAAACCGGTATGAAGGGAAGAGAACCCATCAGGTCATAACACGTGCCCCTGGGAGGTGAGTCAGCAGAGGAGAGGGATCACAAGGGTAATGCCCTGGGAGTGAGCAGTTCAGCCACATACTGGGCACCCAGCCCTGGGGTTCAACATCTGGAAAACGAGCCCCCTCGGCTGGTTGGAGGGCCAGTGGGACTAACAGGAGGGCTGTAGGAAGCCTGAACTCTGCACGTGAGGAGCTTGCCCGAGCTTGCTTACTCCCCGAATAGGGTGGGTTAACCGTGTGGGTTGCTGGCTGGTTTCCAGGACCACCATGGTGCATACCTCAGTCTGAGCTGAGCACCCACTCCAGCCCCACTTGCTACACAACACAGCTCCACACTGAGGCACTGACTGCCATGGTCAAGGGAAAATCTCGGCTGTGAGACATGAAGGTGGTTCAGACCTGGAACAGCATCTGAGTAGGGTGGGGGCGGCCATTACTGGCTCTTACGGTAGGCAGCACATCAGAAGCTCTCCAGGTCTCTGACCGCAACCTAGACTGCCACAGCCCATATCCAGACCCACGCCAAGTGCCCACACCAGGCCCTCTTGCTCCAGCACTGCCTCCCTCTGAGGCAAGAGTGCCAGTGTCAGGAGGGTAGAGAGCACATACTTAAAGGGAATGGAGTCAGCTTAGATCCACCCCTGAGGGCTTCTGTTCCTGCAACTTGGGACCCCACCCCATAGGGCAGTGATGGCTACTGAGCAGAGGAGAAGTCCTGGCTCACACCTGGTTCTGGACTTAGTCCCTTCATCTCCAACCCCGCCTCCTACCAAAGTAGTAGCTGCCAGCCCACCCCGGGAAAGACATGACTTGTGTTCACATCAAATCCAGCTCTCCCACCAAAGACACTGGGCACACACAGACTGCATAGGCATGCTACCACAAAAGGATGCCCCTTCAAGACCACAAGTGACATTTTTACCCAATTTCATAGAGACAGAGAAAGTTAAGTAAAATGAAAACACAGAGGAATTTGTTTCCAATGAAAGACCAGGAGAAAACATCTGGAAAAATAACTAATGAAACAGAATCATCAATTTACCAGATAAAGAGTTCAAAGCATTAGCAGTAAGAACACTGACTGAATTATGGCAAAGAATACATGAACGCAGTGATAATTTTAACAAAGAACTAGAAGGTATAAAAAAGAAGTGATCAGAACTGAAGAATACAAAAACTGAAATTAAAAAAAACACCCTAGAAGGAATGCACAGCCAATCAGGTGATGCAGAAGAAAGTATATGTGATCTGGAAGATAGAATAACAAAAATCACACAATCAGAAGAGCAAAAAGAAAAAGATTGTTTAAAAAAAATATGAGAACATTTTAAGGGACCTCTAGGACAATCAAGAGTATCAACATTCACATTACAGGGGTCCTAGAAGGAGGAGAGACAGAGAGAGAAGGGGGTTGAAAATGCATTTGATGAAATTATGGCTGAAAATGTCCCAAACCTGAAGAAGGAAACAGATGTCCAGGTACAGGAAACACAGAGAGTTCCAAACAAGATGAACCCAAAGAGACCCACATCAAGACATATAAGATGTAAATGGCAAAAGTTAAAGAGAGAATGTAAAGGCAGCAAGAGAAAAACAAAGACTCATAAACAAGGGAACCCCATAAAGCTATCAGCTCATTTCTCTGCAGAAGCTTTGCAGGCCAGAAGGGAATGGCCTGATATATTCAAAGTGCTGAAAGGGAAAACCCTGCAACCTAGGATATTCAATGCAACAAGATTATCATCTAGAATTGAAGGAGAGATAAAGAACTTCTTGGGCAAGCAAAAACTACAAGAGTTGGTCAATACTAAACCAACCCTAAAAGAAATGTTAAAAGGTCTTCTCTAAGTGGGAAAGAAAAGGCTACAACAAGAAGTATCTACAGAAAAGGGAAAATCCCACTAGTAAAGCAAATATATAGTAAAGGCTGAGGATCAACCACTCAAAAAAGCATGAGACAATTAGATTTCCACCATTAATTGCTTTACAAACTGTAGAATAAATAAAAAGATACACACACACACACACACACACACACACACACACACACACATATATATATATATATATATATATATATATATATACACATACAGATACACCTACATACACAAGCTTTTCCTGCTATACTTGTTTGAACTCATCAGCATAAGCAAGTGTTCTAATTCAGAAGCCCTTGAGTTTAACTCGTCTTTGGATTGACTTCCCTTCTTAAGTTTTGGCATCACCAACTAATCAATCGTTCTCTGGTGCATCTTTCCACGTCACCATTCATTGACATGAGAAGAGTTAAGTTAAAAAAGAGAACTTGCTCATAAAATTCTTGATTAACAAGTCACTTTGTAAATCAAGGAACAAGAACTCCGCATGATATTAAAAAAAAAAAAATCGCAGTCACCAGTCCCTACACTTATCTTAGAATCTGAAGAGACTCATTTCGTAATGCTGCAGTTGGTGGTCTGTGACAGCAAACAACTATGGGGAATTTGGATTCTTCATGTTTCAAACAGAGACTGTCTTTCTCATCACTCATTCTAACACGTCCACAAAGCAAGGTGGGAAAATATGTGGGCAAGGAAGGATGCTTAGAAAACGCAAAGTAAATAATTTACTCCACGTCACACATGACAGATGATGGCTAAGAGCTCAAAATGTGGGTCAGGGGGCTCTGGCTTTACATCCCAGCTCCACTGTGACTCAATGTATTGCCTGCAGCAACCCAGCTTCTCTGTATATCTTTCCCCATCTAAATCGGGGACAATTCACAGGTTTGTTCTGAGTATTAAGTGAACTGGTACAGGTGCTCAGCACAGGATATGGGAGAGAGCCAACATTTTTTTTAATGTTGGTCATAAAAAATTATATTAGAAATATACATGGAACCCAGTTTTTTACTCTATCAGCTATAATAAATGAAACAGATACCATGAACAAGTCCAAGGGATCATGCCTAAAAATTTAATTGTAGCTGGCTACAGGTTTGGGATAAAAATGATTATTATAAAAGGAAGAGACATGCACATTTAAATGATGTTAGAGATAAATTATGTGTCGTGTTTTCTACATATTGGACCCACTTCCACTCCATAAAGCACATTTTAACTTTTAATTCAGAATATGTGAGCCAAAAACCAATAATAGAATTAGAAAGATAAAAAATAAACATTATCCCATATTTCAACTTGGGGTCATTCTTTTCACTTAAAACTAATTCAGGGTTACATATTAGGTGCTCTAGGAATGACCCGGATTTCAGTGACAAGATAAGGGCTGTTTGGGTTTCACAGTGCTGGTTCCTTCACTTGCTTGCGTGTTCGCTTTGCGACCCCTGGTGATACTGCACTCCTGAGGGAGGTGATGTCCTGATAATCCACTATGTTTGTAAAAGTCATCTTGTTTTTGCAGAACCAGCAATGTTCAGGACCCAAAAAAAATGGCCTCCTTTAACTGAGTTTTATTTTATACAGATAGATATTTAAAATTGAAATGATATTTATTTTTACCTCTTCCTCAGATACACTCTTTCACAGTTTAAAAGGACACAGTAGGTCGCCTGCACCTACTGGAGGCTGTCATCATATCCAAGCAGAAATGCCATGAGATGCTGGGTGCTCGCTGAGAGTGACAAGGCACTCATAATGTACTCCCTAGAGCAGAGAATTTTAGGGGGGTCTACAGACACCCCCCCCCACCCCGAATTGGTATGTAACGTTTTATGTGTAGGTACATGGCTTTCATCAGATATTCAGAGAGGTTCTTTATCTAAAAATGATTGAAAATCACAGTTCTACAGAACATGCATACCCCAAGGTATTTTAGAGCTTTCAACCAAACGAAGCCTGGCAGTGCTTATCACTGAGGCACAGAACAGATTGAGAGGCAGGTAACATATAAAGTGAGCTGTGAAAGGGTACTGTTTGTGCTTAGAAGGAACAGTTTGACAATTCACTTGGGGAGGGTAATGAAACCTCCATTCTAAATCTACTGTGGGGTTATTTGCTGAAAGAAGAGGTCTTGGTTTTGCCCAACTCACAGAGTATGGCAAATTGGTCACTAAATAAGCTTAATCACGTTTGAACGTTAACTTAATGTTTGTTTTTAATTCTGCTTGACTTCTTAGCTTTATTATCTTTAAGTTTAACAGACAGAAAACCATTTTTTTTTTTTTTTTTTTTTTTGCGGTATGCGGGCCTCTCACTGTTGTGGCCTCTCCCATTGTGGAGCACAGGCTCCAGACGCGCAGGTTCAGCGGCCGTGGTTCATGGGCCTAGCCGCTCCGTGGCATGTGGGATCTTCCTAGACCGGGGCACGAACCCATGTCCCCTGCATCGGCAGGCGGACTCTCAACCACTGCGCCACCAGGGAAGCCCCCAGAAAACCATTTTGCAAACCTAAACTTCCATTTAGCCTTTCTTACTTCTGCTTAGGAGAATTTAAATTGAGCTTTCAATAAGGGGAGGGAAATTAGAGTATAAATATCTGTATGTTTCTAATACCTTTGCCCTTGTCGCTGGATTTATGTGTTTTTCACACAAGGGGAGAATTGGGTTCAAAACATTCAAAAAATGTTTAAGAAAAACAAATATTATAGCCTAAAGAGGCATGGGATGTACAAATTTAATTTGTGTGGGTATTTTTAATTGAATTATAATTATAATTGAATTAGTTTGATATAATTGGAAAAGACACTGAAAAATAAAAACTTTTGTCCTGTTATTGTGACAGTACATCATGGGAAAAAAAAATTTGTAGGTTGGCTTTAAAAGATTTTTAGGGTTATTCATGAATTTTTATTCTCTACAATATGGACTTGGAATCATCATTCAAGCTGTTATGGAATTTGATAGCAGTATATTCAAAACTTCTGAGGGTCTGTTATGGAAAAGAGTTCTATTTAGGTTCAAATTATGAATGTTTTGACTCTATTTGGGGCATGTGATACAAATTATGCATCCAGGTCAGCATACTCCTTTTGGGATGGAGCTGCCTGTTTCTATGATTGTCAATGCATTCACAAACAGAGGAGGACATCTCTTCCAATAAAAGATTTTAAGTACACAATTTACAGTCCTGAGTGTAAAATGCCCCAAAATAATGTGGATAGACAAAGCAACTTAAATTCCCTTCTGATTACAGGTCATAAAATATGAACGTGATATTTAAATAGCACTTGAGAAGAAAAATAGGAAACAGACTAGATTTTCTTATGGTACAAATGCTCAGCGTTACATACATTCGTGAAGAAAAAAATTAAAAGCATGTAAGCCAAATGCACGCTAGGAAGAGATTCCTATGAATTGAACCCTTTCCTTAGACAAACATGCATAATCTTCCATTTCTCAGCTGTATGTGAATTAGAAATATCACACATCTGATATGTCTTCCAAAGCTAGCTTTGTCTTGACTTTACCTCAGCTCTTTTTCCTCATTGGACAAATATTTTTGGTTGTCATCCAATTGTCACTCATATGTATATTCACATTCTCTCCACTTAAGAAAGCTTAGAAATGGTTTAAAACAATCGTCAGTATATTGATCACCTAGCCAGTAATGTGTGAGATAAAATTCCAGTTCACTGATTATCAAAGTTCACAATTCCAGAAGATGTCTCTTTTTAACTTAAATCTGGCACTTTTCTGTGGAGAGCTAATAAATTCTGGTTCAGTAGACATCTCCACAGAATATAAGATTTTATAGTCACCCCCTCCCAAGTAATCAACCTGAGTGGGCAAAATAAGAGAGTGGGCATCTTGTCTAGAGAATTTATACACATTACAACTTAACCAAAGGTCAGTCTCCTATCACTGCCACGAACCAGACATTTACAATAGTATCAGTGATAAGATACTTTTCCTGAAAAAAAAAAAAATCTTTTATTGGTCTAAGTTCTAAACAATTGCTTTGGTTATTATTGAGTTTTAATAATAATTATTTAAGCTTCAAACAGGCACATTTTTACTACTTGCCCTATAAAACATGTTCTACATGAGAGTCACTTTGGACAACTCCTCTTGTGCTGTCGGCTCTGATAGATGACAGGTGTGAACTCGTACGCACGTGCACTGGAGAGAATGTCTGTAATGACTCAAAATTGTTCAACCTTGAGTTGACCACAGTTCACATCTGTGACCACATCTGTGATAGAACATATTCCTGAGCTCAATAAATATAATTAAAATACTGATAAAGAGATGAAACTTGAATATGTCAATTCTGTCTTTCTTTGAAACCATTTAGCATTTTTATTTGTCTTTAAAATTTAAAATAGTGAAATAGAATATGAAATATGAGGTATAATACTTTCTTTGAGATGAATAAATTTTAGTTCACATGTTAAATATCTTAATTTGAGTATTATCTGTAATGTTGATATTTATTATTCTTTTATAATTTTTAATTGTAAAATTTTAAACGAATTTTAAATGAATCCAGAAAAATTTTAAATAATATTGTGATGTGATTATTGTTTAAAATATCATTTTCATACAAAAGAAGGAAGTGCTGGCATGTATACTAACTATGCTACTGGGTGTAAATTTAATCCCATGTTAATTACAAAAAAATAATAATAGTTAATAAACTAAATATTTTGTGACTCTCATGATAAATCAAGTATTGTTTACTATAAGTACTGAAGGAGTTACATTATATAAAATAGTCTGCAAAGCCAAAATCCTCTGTCTCCCAGAATCCGGACACTAGGCATTTTTGAGATACATAGCTCTTTCAGGCTGTTGAGTTCAGAGATGGAAACTTAATGGGAAATTAGACTTAGTGGGAAAATGGAGAGTCTCACTCCCCTACGCCATGTGCACACACATGGACACATGCACAGTCAGAATAACACAAGCTTCCCAGACTCCTGTTTTGGAGCTGTCACCCTTATCGCCTTTTAACACGTTCAATAACAGGATTCAGTTTTATATCTCTGCCCCAACTTCCCTTCATCTGGGCTTTTATCTCTCATTGCCAGATTATCTCTATTTTTCTCCTATCCTTCAGCATATATATCCCTAATGTCCTAAAATGATCCCAGTGGTAATTAATACTAATTTGTCATTGAAAGAAGCTCAGGTACCCACTATACACACACGTGTGTGTGTATATATTTTTTTTTTTTCAGATTCCTGTAGACTACCCAGAAAAATTATTTCTGAAGCAAACAGTTTGTTTTGAACTGGAAAACTCTAGCAATCTTTCTCTGCTGCAAATGGCACAAAGGTCACTCTGCCCTTAAAAACGATTTAATCAAAGATCGCATGCTCTTCTGCTGCCCCATCTTCATGCTACAAGTGACCAGATTTCTAGTCCACTTACAACAACCTGGGAAATAAGAAAACTAAATGTGTCCTGATCATGACACGTATCAAGGTTAGACCCTTTCTGATGTGATAAGTACAACATCTCCGAGCACTGCCATGCTGCCATCTCAACTCTGTCTTATATAATGTATAATCTGTTGTTTGTAATGGCATACAGGACAAGAAGATATACTTTCTTTGTTGGCATAGCTTATCACTTCCAAAAGAGCCATCTATAGTTCTTTTCCAAAGTATGCAGATATTTTGCTAAAATGTGGACTATTTGGCCAAGGTCATTTTAAAACTGAGCATGTTCACACCCCATAAAAACTTAGAAGAGAATGTGTGGCCTTTGGAACCTGTTAAAATGTCATTACTGCCAAGAATGTGATGTATGGGGTTAATTAGTGACTGTATTTACCATGGATGCTACAGACTGTACCCTGGAATGTTATGGAGCCAGTCTTCTCAGCATACCTGACATAATTTGGCAACCTTCTTTATGAGCAATTCTAAAACGAGTAGGCCACAAATTAACACAATGCAAATTGTATTAAAAATAATTCCTTGTTCTCTCAGTGTTCAATTTGTTCATGCTCTGCCCATTTTAGAGCAGGATGTGTGTTGTTTTTTTTTTAAATCTTGAATAGGATATAGCTTCTCTATCTCAAGAAATGGATTGGCATCCACCTTCAGTGGTTGTGGATCTGCTCAGTTTCTAGTTGTCACTGATTTAGGCAAACCGTCTTGGAGTAAGCAAAATATATCTCAACAGATTTTGAGTTTTAAGTTTCTATAGGACCACCTCTCACCTTTATATTTTCCTTAATTAAACCTCAATTGTCTGTAAATGATCCTTTTGATAGTATTAGTATGATCTCTTGTTCTTTCTCAAAGTTACGGAGTTGCTTTCTGGTTACTAACAATTTATTAATTCAAATATTTATTAAACCAGCAGCTGGCAAACTAGAGCTCATGGGCCAGTCCAGCCCACCTCCTCTACCTGTAAATGAAGTTTTATTAGGACATATTCACTCCCACTTATTTTTGTATTGTCTTAAGCTGCTTTCTCACTACAAAGGCAGAGTTGAGTGGTTGTGACAGAGACCCCACAAAGCCTAAAACATGCACAAGATGGCCTTAAAAAACAGTTTGCCAACCCTCAAGTTAAATAGATATTTACTGAACACTTGTTTTATACTAAGCACTGTGCTGGACACTGAAAATATAACTATAATAAAAGTTCCCCAAAATTCATAATTAGAATCTGATGTATTTGGGAGCAGAAAATATGAGTAGGAAGAATAAGGACCCGAATTATATATAGCATTCAGAGCAGCAGTATAAGATCAGAAGAGGAAGGCATTCGCCATAATAAAAAAAAAAATTGAAGAATACTATTATTTATTCTTGAGCAGAGGAAGAAAGGCACACAACTTTAACCTACTCTTCTGTTCTTATGACTCCTGACATTATTGTCTTCAAGGACCACATGACTGGAGAAGCTATCCATCAGTATTCCACCAGGGGATTATATTTCAAAGTGATGTCTGACCAAGGAGAGAAAAAATCAATTTTTTTTGTGATTCTCTAACGCATTTCTTCTACCTGATAATTATTTTATATATTTCTTCTACAGTGGTAAGTCAGAATATCCAATTTTTCTTTGCACTGCGAAGGTTAAGCACAGAAATGAGCAAGACACTGTCAACATCTACGTACAATTTATTTGTATTTGGCTTCTTTGAAACAAGGTTTATGTGGCTATTTCCAGATAACTGTTTTCTAGGACAGCAAGCCAGTTACCTTGTAACTGGCCTGACCTAACCCACTTTGAACCCTGTCTTTGATATTCACCCATATAGAAATAGAAAACAATTAAGTTATGTATAACTGTCTATTTTCAGAAATATAAATTTGAAATTCACATAAATGTGTCTGAGGAGCAACTTACATCCTAACTACTGTCCTTGTAGTTCTCTTCTGACCTCCAAAATATTACAAAGGCGGGCATGCTTCTGAACCTGGAATCATTATCTTCTAGGTTGCAAAAACTGATATCTCTCTGAGACATAGGTGAACTTAAATTTGTTGGTCTTAAAGAGGCTGTATTTTTTGTGGAGGTTTTCTTGGTGTTTATTTCTTTAATCATGATTCATTCAGGCATTCAACCAAGGTTTTCAGAAAAACCTTCTAAGAGGTCAAGAAGTCTACCATCCAAATAGGTGCAAGTAATTTGATGCTAATAACAATCATCAAATAATAACATTTCCATTATAACTTTGTTACACCCTCCCTCTAAAAGTGATGTGAAATGACTTACAATAAAAATTCGGCTACAAGATATCTGCAAGCAATTAATGGAAGCCTAAAGGCAGAGACTCATAAGTAATGTGGAAGAGATGAAGATAGCCAATGATTGCAAAATTAGCAAGCAAATTAGCTACACATTGGTGAGTAAATGCATCAGAGGGAAACCATGGAAATATAATTTCAGATTTAATGAAGAGATGTAGTTTCTATAATGCAGAAGTTTTTAAAAAATATTTTCGCATAACATAAGGTTTGCGACTGAGTTAATAATATAATGTCTAGCACACTGTGGGTATTTAAATATGTGTCAACTAAATGGACAGATTAGTTTAAAGCTAGTTCTCATGGCATGTATTGTATAAGTTAACCACTAGTTGAATTTTTCTGTGGGTGACTAATGAGGATATAACATTGACAAGGCAATCTTGTATGAATTTTAGTCCACATAAGGTTATGTTGTCTTTTTCTCATTGTCAGAGTATTATATTCTCTTTGTATTTTCTCAACTACCTCATACTGATGACATTATCATAGGAAATAGTCAAATGAATTGGTTAGCTCAACATCAAGGTACAAAAGCTACTGTAACTAAAATAACTATCTCAGCTTCATGAAATCTGTTGAGACATCTCCCTCCCAATTTTTTGGGGAGTATCCTAATTTTAAAGAGATACTGCAAGGATGGGATTTCAGTTTCGATTGTAATTCAGCCACCTGCAGTATCAGAAGTTGTGTTTTGATTTTTTGAAATCTTCAACATACAAATAAAGAGTAAAAAGGCTTTTTCAGGGAACTCACAGAAGCTTCTTATGCAATTTATGATCTAATTTAATCTGGATTTGCATTTAACGTTAATAGAATCATACTACATAAGTTCTCTTATAACTTGTTTTTTAGCTCTATATTATGTTTTAGGAGTCATTTTTTTCCTTAACATCTTTATCAGAGTATAATTGCTTTACAATATTGTATTAGTTTCTGCTGTATAACAATCAGCTATACGTATACATGTAACCCCATGTCCCCTCCCTCTTGCATCTCCCTCCCACCCTTCTTATCCCACCCCTCTAAGTGGTCAAAAAGCACCGAGCTGATCTCCCTGTGCTATGCGGTTGCTTCCCACTAGCTATCTATTTTACATTTGGTAGTGTATATATGTCAATGCCACTCTCTCAGTTCATCCCAGCTTTCCCTTCCTCCTGCCCATGTCCTCAAATCCATTCTCTACGTCTGCGTCTTTATTCCTGTCGTGCCCCTAGGTTCGTCAGAACCATGTGCTTTTAGATTCCATATATATGTGTTATTATACGGTACTTGTTTTTCTCTTTCTGACTTACTTCTTATTGATGCATGCAATGGTATTTATATCATTTTGACTGATTTATAATACTCTATTGTATAGACATCTATCATTTATTGATGCATCTAATTATTAACATTTGGAATTTATTTGTACATGTAGTGTATTTTAGTAAAAGTTTCTCTAGAGCAATTATTCAAACTGAGTTTGGAAAACCATTAATGGAGTATAAAATCAAATTAGTAATTATAACAAAATCTTTTGAAAATGTCATATGCTAGAACTAAAAATATTAAAACATTAGACATAGTAAGAGTAATGATTGTTTCAGGACATTTTATCTCCAGGCATGTGTGCAAACTGTACATGATCACATTGTAAAGCTCATTAAAAAATTTGAAGAAGCTCTACATTGAATATATAGCTAGGAAGGTAATTGTACATGTTTGGTTTTTGCAAAGTGAATGCACCGCTGTATACTTCTGGTAGCAGTGCATAATAATTTCCATTTCTCCACATCTTCACCAGCACTTGTTTTCAGAAGGCAAATTTTGATGTTAAGAGTATCCTGGCCCCATAGAATGTACATGGGACCTTCCCTCTGTTTATACTTTTGGAATAATTGTTATAAGATTGAAAAGATTCTTTCTTGAGAATATTAATAACTTATCTGTAAGATCTTTAGATTCTTCATTTCTTTACAGAAAGTTTTAAATAACATCAATTTCATTCAGGTTTCCAAATTTATTGGCAAAAAGCATTCATAATTTTCACTTTTTTATAACTTCTGCATTATCTGTACCTACTTATTTTTCATTCTTAATATTTTTTATATATTACTCCTCTATTTTTGATTAATCTTTCTAGGGCTGTTCTGTTTTATAAGTTTGTGAGTCATAGTATACAGAGCTAAGAGGAAAGGCATTTGAGTCTAGGGTCAAGGAGGGATAAGGGGCTTTTAAACCTTTTTCTCTTTAAGTGGGGAACCAAAGTTGCTACTCCTTGGAGTAAGAATAAGCCAAATGTAGCCAGGTACTTGCAAGCACTGAAGGTCAGCTCAAATAATTTCAATTCCTAAATTTTATTCACATAATCCCAGCATGTCAGAATTCCCAGTTGAATGGCATTAACAAAAGAAAACCATTTCTGGTGGAAGATAACATTGTCCTGAGCTTCAAATTGACTCTACAATCAATTTTGCAAATAAAGTATCAGGCCCAAAATGATATGAGAAACCATGAAAGAAGAAAAACTCAGCAAAAACAGGCAATATAAGCAGTCCCATAGGAGAATACAGAAACAGGGACTGTCTGACAGAATTTAAATAGTTTATTTGCTCTATGCAAAAAGAGAAAAGACAGTATTAAAACTTATTTGGAAAAAAAAGCTCTTAAAAAGATACACTAGAAGTGAAAAGTGCAGTAGCCTAAATTAAGGATTCAGTAGGTGAGTTTAACAGTGGATTAAACACAGTTGAAGAAAGAATGGGTACAGTGGAAAATTGGCCAAAAGAAACTATCCAGAAGGCAGAATGAAGAGCTAAGATGATGGAAACTGCACCAGAAAGTAATAGACATAAAGAATACAGTGGGATAGTTTAAACTTTATAACTTAACTCCCAGAAAAATAGGAGAGAAAGAATGGAGCAAAAGTTCTCCCTTGGGAGATAATGGCTGAGAACTTTATGAAGCTTTACAAAACTGGAGATTGGACATTACTCCACACATTTAAGAAGCCCCATGAACCCCAAACATCCAAGCACATTGTATTAAAATCTTTCAAACATGCAGAGTAGAAAGATGTTTTTAAACACCTGTAATGGGGCAACAAACAGTTTATTTCTCAAAAAAAAAAAAAGTGGAAGCCAGAAGACAATGGAATGATATTTGTTTGCAGCAGTTTAAAGATAACTGCTAATTTAAATTTTCTTTTACCCAAGAAAATGTCCTTTGACAATGAAGGTGCAATAACTATTTTCAGACCAGACTGTCTGAAAGCAGTCATGCACTTAAGGAAATGGGATAGTTATCAAGTAGAATGAAAATAATCACAGATGGAATGTTAGAGATACATTAAGAAATAAATAAAAAGTGGTAAGAATGGGTTTTGAAGTGAGTTATTACTGAGTTTACTGAGTTATTTGGTAAAAAATATACTACTTTTTGGATTCATAATTATTCCTAGGGTAAGTGTACAGTTTTTTCTGATTATCGTGGAGGATGCTGGCTCTTGGTTAGTCACTGTCACACTTCTGACCTTTCTTAATTGCCCGTGGGACTTTGGTGTGAGAACTGCTCAATTTCATGTTGTGCGTGCAGGAACCAAACCTCACACAGTTCAGCTCTCTGCAACCCATAGGAGGTCCCTGACCAGCTTGGAATCAGGATTTCCAAATAGCCTATATAGTCCAGAGGATAAAAGTATCCTTCATTGCAAACTAAGAGAATCTGAAACATGAGAATTAAAAGAATTAGCATCTATTCCTACTCAGCTGATTCAGACACTATAAAAGTAGTGACAATTTTATTTAAAGACTGAAGTATAATTTATTTGAGGGGGCCTCAAGTTACAGGCCAAAACCTGTGTTCTCTAGGATTCAGAGCTACTAGCTGACCTTTGAAATCTTTTTTTTTTTTTTTTTTGCAAGGGGGAGGTCAATATCCACATTCTGGGTCCAGGACCTACGAGCATGCTGGCTTTACTCATACCACATACGGCAATCGATGTTTCCTGCATTATCAATGAGGTAGCTGGCTTAGTTCAGTCTCTGTAGGACTAGTGAAAGAAGACCAGTCCTGGCTCTGGACCACCTGCAGACATGTCATGTCTGTACTAAGGATAATTAGGATTGGAGAAGGGAGTTTCAGAAAGAATGATACAAGTCACATGAAAGAAAAAGAGAGAAGCACGTTAAAGTGACCATGAGATTTCAGCACAAATTTTATCTATTTGCATGAATTAGTATGAAAACCAAAATGACTTAGTGAAACATTTAAATCACAAAATATTTAGTAAAGTGGCCTTACTATTCAGTAAATATATAATAAAAAAGCTGGGGCTTCCCTGGTGGCACAGTGGTTGAGAGTCCGCCTGCCGATGCAGGGGACGCGGGTTTGTGCCCCGGTCCGGGGAGATCTCACATGCCGCGGAGCGGCTGGGCCCGTGAGCCATGGCCGCTGGGCCTGTGAGTCCGGAGCCTGTGCTCCGCAACGGGAGAGGCCACAACAGTGAGAGGCCCGCGTACCACAGGGAAAAAAAAAAAAAAAAGCTGCCTTATAGGTATGCGGCAGGTCTCTCGGAGAAAATAATTTGTCATTAATATGTTAGATATACACTTCCGGGGAAGATGGCAGAAGAGTAAGACGCGGAGATCACCTTTCTCCCCACAGATACACCAGAAATACAGCTACACGTGGAACAACTCCTACAGAACACCTACTGAACGCTGGCAGACGACCTCAGACCTCCCAAGGGGCAGGAAACTCTCCACGTACCTGGGTAGGGCAGAGCGGAGAGATTCCCGCACAGAGGATCGGTGCCGACCGGCACTCACCAGCCCGAGACGCTTGTCTGCTCACCTGCCAGGGCGGGACGAGCCGGAAGCTGAGGCTCGGGCTTCGGTCAGAGCGCAGGGAGAGGACTGGCGGCGTGAACATAGCCTGAAGGGGCTAGTGCGCCACAGCCAGCGGGAGGGAGTCCGGGGAAAAGTCTGGACCTGCCGAAGAGGCAGGAGACTTTTTCTTCCCTCTTTGTTTCCTGGTGCTCGAGGAGAGGGGATTAAGAGGGCTGCTTGAAGGAGCTCCAGAGACGGGTGTGAGGCGCAGCTGAAAGCGCGGACCCCAGGGACGGGCGTGGGACGCTGGGGCTGCTGCTGCCGCCACCAAGAAGCCTGTGTGCAAGCACAGGTCACTGTCCACGCCCCCCTTCCGGGGAGCCTGTGCAGCCCGTCACTGCCAGGGTCCCGGGATCCAGGGATGGCTTCCCTGGGAGAGCACACAGCACGCCTTGGGCTGGTGCAACGTCACGCTGGCCTCCGCCACCTCAGGCCCGCCCCGCACTCCGTGCCCCTCCCTCCCCCACAGCCTGAGGGAGCCAGAGTTCCCGAAGCGGCTGCTCCTTTAACCCTGTCCTGTCTGAGCAAGGAGCAGGCGCCCTCCGGCGGCCTGAACACAGAGGCGGGGCCAGGTCCAGGGCTGAGACCGGGGAGCTGTGAGAACGAAGAAGGGAGGGGGAAATCTCTCCCAGCAGCCTCGGAGGCAGCGGATTAAAGCACCACAATCAGCTTCATGTACCCTGCATCTGTGGAATACATGAATAGACAACAAATCATCTCAAACTGAGGAGCCAGGAGTCAGCGCTGTGCCTCTGACGTGGGAGAGCCAACTTCAGGACACTGGTTCACAAAACACCTCCCAGCTCCACATAATATCAAACGGCGAAAATCTTCCAGAGATCTCCATCTCAACACCAGCACCCAGCTTCACTCAATGACTAGCAAGCTACAGTGCTGGACTCCCTATGCCAAACAACTAGCAAGACAGGAACACAACGCCACCCATTAGCAAAGAGGATGCCTAAAATCATAAAAAGTCCACAGACACTCCAAAACACACCACCAGACGTGGACCTGCCCACCAGAAAGAAAAGATCCAGCCTCATCCACCAGAACACAGGCACTAGTCCCCTCCACCAGGAAGCCTACACAACCCACTGAACCAACCTTAGCCACTGGGGACAGACACCAAAAACAGTGGGAACTTCGAACCTGCAGCCTGCAGAAAGGAGACCCCAAACACAGTAACATAAGCAAACTGAGAAGATAGAAAAACACACAGCAGGAGAAAGAGCAAGATAAAAATGCACCAGACCTAACAAATGAAGAGGAAATAGGCAGTCTACCTGAAAAAGAATTCAGAATAATGATAGTAAAGATGATCCAAAATCTTGGGAATAGAATAGACAAAATGCAAGAAACAGTTAACAAGGACCTAGAAGAACTAAAGATGAATCAAGCAACAATTAGAAACACAATAAATGAAATTCAAAATACTCTAGATGGGATCAATAGCAGAATAACTGAGGCAGAAGAACGGATAAGTGACGTGGAAGAAAAAATAGTGGAAATAACTACTGCAGAGCAGAAGAAAGAAAAAAGAATGAAAAGAACTGAGGACAGTCTCAGAGACCTCTGGGACAACATTAAATGCACCAACATTTGAATTATAGGGGTTCCAGAAGAAGAGAAAAAGAAAGGGACTGAGAAAATATTTGAAGAGATTATAGTTGAAAACTTGCCTAATATGGGAAAGGAAATAGTTAATCAAGTCCAGGAGGAACAGAGAGTCCCATACAGGAAAAATCCAAGGAGAAATATGCCAAGACACATATTAATCAAACTGTCAAAAATTAAATACAAA
The DNA here is from genome assembly GCF_025265405.1 of Mesoplodon densirostris. Taxonomy (NCBI): domain Eukaryota; kingdom Metazoa; phylum Chordata; class Mammalia; order Artiodactyla; family Ziphiidae; genus Mesoplodon; species Mesoplodon densirostris. The sequence goes on along the minus strand of NC_082663.1, from coordinate 98,230,377 downwards.
GAAAACATATTAAAAGCAGTAAGGGAAAAACAACAAATAACACACAAGGGAATCCCCATCAGGTTAACAGCTGATCTTTCAGCTGAAACTCTGCAAGCCAGAAGGGAGTGGCAGGACATAATTAAAGTGATGAAGGAGAAAAACCTGCAACCAAGATTACTCTACCCAGCAAGGATCTCATTCAGATTTGATGGAGAAATTAAAACCTTTACAGAGAAGCAAAAGCTGACAGTTCAGCACCACCAAACCAGCTTTACAACAAATGCTAAAGGAACTTCTCTAGGCAAGAAACACAATAGAAGGAAAACACCTACAATAACGAACACAAAACAATTAAGGAAATGGGAATAGGAACATACATATTGATAATTACCTTAAATGTAAATGGACTAAATGCTCCCACCAAAAGACACAGAGTGGCTGAATGGATACAAAAACAAGACCCATATATATGCTGTCTACAAGAGACCCACTTCAGACCTAGAGACACATACAGATTGAAAGTAAGGGGATGGAAAAAGATATTCCATGCAAATGGAAACCAAAAGAAAGCTGGAGTAGCAATTCTCATATGAGACAAAATAGACTTTAAAATAAAGACTACTAGAAGAGACAAAGAAGGACACTATATAATGATCAAGGGATCGATCCAAGAAGAAGATATAACAATTGTAAATATTTATGCACCCAACATAGGAGCACCTCAATACATAAGGCAAATACTAACAGCCATAAAAGGAGAAATCGACAGTAACACATTCATAGTAGGGGACTTTAATACCCCACTTTCACCAATGGACAGATCATCCAAAATGAAAATAAATAAGGAAACAGAAGCTTTAAGTAATACATTAAACAAGATGGAATTAATTGATATTTATAGGACATTCCATCCAAAAACAACAGAATACACATTTTTTCTCAAGTGATGATGGAACATTCTCCAGGATAGATTATATCTTGGGTCACAAATCAAGCCTTGGTAAATTTAAGAAAATTGAAATTGTATCAAGTAACTTTTCTGACCACAACGCTATGAGACTAGATATCAATTACAGGAAAAGATCTGTAAAAAATACAGACATATGGAGGCTAAACAATACATTACTTAATAACGAAGTGATCACTGAAGAACTCAAACAGGAAATCAAAAAATACCTGGAAACAAATGACAATGGAGACACGATGAGCCAAAACCTATGGGATGCAGCAAAAGCAATTCTAAGAGGGAAGTTTATAGCAATACAAGCCCACCTTAAGAAACATGAAACATCTCGAATAAACAACCTAAACTTGGACCTAAAGCAATTAGAGAAAGAGAACAAAAACACCCCAAAGTTAGCAGAAGGAAAGGAATCATAAAAATCAGATCAGAAATAAATGAAAAAGAAATGAAGGAAACAATAGCAAAGATCAATAAAACTAAAAGCTGGTTCTTTGAAAAGATAAACAAAATTGATAAATCATTAGCCAGACTCATCAAGAAAAAAAGGGAGAAGACTCAAATCAATAGAATTAGAAATGAAAAAGGAGAAGTAACAACTGACACTGCAGAAATACAAAAGATCATGAGAGATTACTACAAGCAACTCTATGCCAATAAAATGGACAACCTGGAAGAAATGGACAAATTCTTAGAAATGCACAACCTGCCAAGACTGAATCAGGAAGAAATAGAAAATATGAATAGACCAATCACAAGCATTGAAATTGAAACTGTGATTAAAAATCTTCCAACAAACAAAAGCCCAGGACCAGATGGCTTCACAGGCGAATTCTATCAAACATTTAGAGAAGAGCTAACACCTATCCTTCTCAAACTCTTCCAAAATATAGCAGAGGGAGGAGCACTCCCAAACTCATTCTACGAGGCCACCATCACCTTGATACCAAAACCAGGCAAGGATGTCACAAAGAAAGAAAACTACAGGCCAATATCACTGATGAACATAGATGCAAAAATCCTCAACAAAATACTAGCAAACAGAATCCAACAGCACATTAAAAGGATCATACACCATGATCAATTGGGGTTTATTCCAAGAATGCAAGGATTCTTCAATATATGCAAATCAATCAATGTGATACACCATATTAACAAATTGAAGGAGAAAAACCATATGATCATCTCAATAGCTGCACAAAACACTTTCGGCAAAATTCAAACACGCATTCATGACAGAAACCCTGCAGAAAGTAGGCATAGAGGGAACTTTCCTCAACATAGTAAAGGCCATATATGACAAACCCACAGCCAACATCGTCCTCCATGGTGAAAAACTGAAACCATTTCCACTAAGATCAGGAACAAACAAGGTTGCCCACTCTCACCACTCTTATTCAACATAGTTTGGAAGTTTTAGCCACAGCAATCAGAGAAGAAAAGGAAATAAAAGGAATCCAAATCGGAAAAGAAGAAGTAAAGCTGTCACTGTTTGCAGATGACATGATACTATACATAGAGAATCCTAAAGATGCTACCAGAAAACTACTAGAGCTAATCAATGAAATTGGTAAAGTAGCAGGATACAAAATTAATGCACAGAAATTTCTGGCATTCCTATATACTAATGATGAAAAATCTGAAAGTGAAATCAAGAAAACACTCCCATTTACCATTGCAACAAAAAGAATAAAATATCTAGGAATAAACCTACCTAAGGAGACAAAAGACCTGTATGCAGAAAATTATAAGACAATGATGAAAGAAATTAAAAATGATACAAATAGATGGAGAGATGTACCATGTTCTTGGATTGGAAGAATCAACATTGTGAAAATGACTCTAATACCCAAAGCAATCTACCGATTGATTCAATGCAATCCCTATCAAACAACCACTGGCATTTTTCACAGAACTAGAACAAAAAATTTCACAATTTGTATGGAAACACAAAAGACCCCGAATAGCCAAAGCAATCTTGAGAAAGAAAAATGGAGCTGGAGGAATCAGGCTCCCTGACTTCAGACTATACTACAAAGCTACAGTTATCAAGGCAGTATGGTACTGGCACAAAAACAGAAAGATAGATCAATGGAAGAGGATAGAAAGCCCAGAGATAAACCCATGCACATATGGTCACCTTGTCTTTGATAAAGGAGGCAGGAATGTACAGTGGAGAAAGGACAGCCTCTTCAATAAGGGGTGCTGAGAAAACTGGACAGGGACATGTAAAAGTATGAGATTAGATCACTCCCTAACACCATACACAAAAATAAGCTCAAAATGGATTAAAGACCTAAATGTAAGGCCAGAAACTATCAAACTCTTAGAGGAAAACATAGGCAGAACACTCTATGACATAAATCACAGCAAGATCCTTTTGGACCCACCTCCTAGAGAAATGGAAATAAAGACAAAAATAAACACATGGGACCTAATGAAATTTAAAAGCTTTTGCACAGCAAAGGAAACCATAAACAAGACCAAAAGACAACCCTCAGAATGGGAGAAAATATTTGCAAATGAAGCAACTGACAAAGGATTAATCTCCAAAATTTATAAGCAGCTCATGCAGCTCAATAACAAAAAAACAAACAACCCAATCCAAAAATGGGCAGAAGACCTAAATAGACATTTCTCCACAGAAGATATACAGACTGCCAACAAACACATGAAAGAATGCTCAACATCATTAATCATTAGAGAAATGCAAATCAAAACTACAATGAGATATCATCTCACACCAGTCAGAATGGCCATCATCAAAAAATCTAGAAACAATAAATGCTGGAGAGGGTGTGGAGAAAAGGGAACACTCTTGCACTGCTGGTGGGAATGTGAATTGGTACAGCCACTATGGAGAACAGTATGGAGGTTCCTTAAAAAACTACAAATAGAACTACCATATGACCCAGCAATCCCACTACTGGGCATATACCCTGAGAAAACCATAATTCAAAAAGAGTCATGTACCAAAATGTTCATAGCAGCCCTATTACAACAACCCAGAGATGGAAACAACCTAAGTGTCCATTATCAAATGAATGGATAAAGAAGATGTGGCACATATATACAATGGAATATTACTCAGCCATAAAAAGAAACGAAATTGAGCTATTTGTAATGAGGTGGATAGACCTAGAGTCTGTCACACAGAGTGAAGTAAGTCAGAAAGAGAAAGACAAGTACTGTATCCTAACACATATATATGGAATTTAAGAAGAAAAAAAAAATGTCATGAAGAACCTAGGGGTAAAACAGGAATAAAGACACAGACCTACTAGAGAATGGACTTGAGGACATGGGGAGGGGGAAGGGTAAGCTGTGACAAAGCGAAAGAGAGGCATGGACATATATACACTACCAAACCTAAGGTAGATAGCTAGAGGGAAGCAGCCGCATAGCACAGGGAGATCAGCTCGGTGCTTTGTGACCGCCTGGAGGGGCGGGATAGGGAGGGTGGGAGGGAGACACAAGAGGGAAGGGATATGGGAACAGATGTGTATGTACGACTGATTCATTTTGTTATAAAGCAGAAACTAACACACCATTGTTAAGCAATTATACTCCAATAAAGATGTTAAAAAAAAAATGTTAGATATAGACGGTTGATTGATCCTGAGTCCTAAAAACATTACACATTGTGTATTTTCCTGGAAATCTGTTTATACTAGCAAGTTGCCTAGCAAACTGTTTTTATGTTTTAAGTAAAATTTTTTAATTTTGGCCCAATCTTTTCCAGTATAAATAATATTCATTGTCTGTAAAATACAGATAAATTAATTTATATTATAATTTAAAAATTGCTTTGAAGACATCCGTACATCTGAGAGATTCTATGTTTAAGCTATAGGTAAATAGCTTCCTTAAATTTAGTAGTCAAGTTACTTATTTGCACACTTAAAAACAGAAATACAGCAAAATTCAACAGGGCTCAGATATTCTTGTGTAAGATATCTATTTTTTATTTTTTAAAAATCTATTATTCTCTAGTGGCTTGCTATTTATACCATAGGACAATTTCATCCTCTGGAATAATCCATATGTTCCCATGACTTTCTAGGCAGGTGACCATACTGCTTTGGAAAAAAATGCTTTTTCATCCTGGCCAATTTATCCCTACAGCAGTGCTCACCGCTAACTTTCGTAAAGGAGGAACACTGCCAAGTATTCCAAACTTCGGAGGACATCTGAAACTTACTGTTCAGTGCTTTCTCGAAACACCCTTATTAATATTTGATTCCATTGTAAGACACGCTGCTTGCAGGGTCTGAACTGGAAACAAAGAATGATTGCCCACTGCCCCATCTTGAAAGAGATTTTTATACTCATTAACTCAGCAACATTGTCATGGAGGTGCTCAGAAGGGAATCTGGGAACATTTTTTTTGCATCGCAGCCAGCAAACATCAAAATGTTCCTTATTTATTATCCTCCTGAAATTGTTGTCATAATGCAATTATGTAAATGAGGACTTGCAATCACACTGAGTATGTGTTCCAGTTTTGAGGCAAATACTTATTAGATCAGAGCAGTTTAAAGAAAACAAGGACTCAACCACCAACAGAATTCAGGGAACGTGAAAGAGCATGAGAAATTCCCATTGGAACTGTTCCCAACGTGTTGCATAAATAAAGGTAGGGTTTGTTGAAGCTTCCCTCCCTCCCCCACCATTTTCTGAGTAAAAAAGCCTGCTTAGTTTGAGGAATGACGAATGGCTCAGACTGTTATCCCCACCTCTTCTATCCTGAGTTCTGGTGGGTGGGGTTTTTTTTTTCCTTTTTATATCCACCAGTTTCTCTAGCTTTCTCCTGGGCTGCTCATACCCCTCTCCTCAAATCCACAAAGGACTTCCAGCAGAGAGCAGCTGGTGCCCCGTATTGGCTACTTTCCCCGGACTCAGGGGGGGTTTTCACAGAAAATCAATGGCTGCTTATTTTCCCCTGTACTGTGGTTTTCTGTGTGGACTGACATGGCCCCAACCATACCAATCCATTCTGCAGAGCTGTTTCCATTCAGATGTGCCTCTTTACAAATAGCGGAAATTAGCAGAGGGCCAGTGTCAACCTGCTTGTCACATCTTGTTTTCAATCTGTTGAAATCAGGTTTACAGTGTCCTATTCAGAAACCTAGGCTCCTTTTGAGTCACACAATGCATTTCAGGAGTTCCATCAGGCGATAAATGCCGAACTTCACGTTGCTATTAAAAAATAATCAAAATGATTAGGCTTTTGAATTTTTTGGAACGAACTTATTTGCATGGAATTTGTTGTCTTAATTGCACGACATCATTTATTCCTGGGTATTCATCTCTCTGGTGTGTAAAAGTGTTCCTAGTTCATTTGTCAGTAGTAGAGCTGCGTAGTGTGAATGTGTTCTGGTGATTTAGTAGCAATGAATGAACGACTAACCAAGTCCTGAGTGCATGAATACAGTCAATACCACACCATACCATGCCAGTTTCCCCCAAGCCTTCAAACAAATAGTAATTAACATTTCTTGAATGCATGGCATGGACCAAGGCCACCAGTAAATGCTTAACAACACATTTAATTCTCACAACAACACACTGATGCAGTTACTATTATGATCCCCATTTTATAGATGAGGTAATGGAGGTTTAAACTGATTAAGTAACTTTCTCAAAGTGTCACAGTTTGTTAGAGGTTGAGCCAAGCAGTTGAACTCCAGAGCCCACAAAGTAGCCCTTATGCAATAGGGACTCCTTGTAAAACAGAGTTTATTTAGCTTCGGGGTCATTTTTATTTTTGTGTGTGCGTGGTGGGGTTGCATTTTATTTTTTTTTCACATCTTTACTGGAGTATAATTGCTTTACAATGTTGTGCTACTTTCTGTTGTACAACAAAGTGAATCAGCTATATATATACATATATCCCCATATTCCCTCCCTCTTGAGCCTCCCTCCCACCCTCCTTATCCAACCCCTCGAGGTCATCACAAAGCATCAAGTTGATCTCCCTCATTTTTAATGTACAAATGTACCTAGAAAGCTAAGCAATTCCTAGACTTGAGCCTGGCATTGGAAATGACCACAGTCTATGGATAAAAATGAAAAGCAAAACTTGTTACATTTGATGAACTCCTTAGATCCAGAAAATGACAGGTTTTAACATGGTGCTAAACTGCAATGGAGAGGGGTAACCAGGCTTAAAGTAAGAAGATAAAGAGACCAAAAAGACCTTCTCTACAATAGGGCAAAGCAGCAGAAGTGTTCTTTGGAACAACCCACAATGCAATGCTTCTAATAGGAACTGGATGCTGCCAGAGGGAGTATCATCAGGACCCTCTGATTGTTAGGTTAGAGAGGGTTGACTGTTCTGTAACCTGAGGCTTGCTCTCCCATCCAATGTAAAACAATTTTTCATTTACTTTTTAAATGAAAAATACTTAAAGAATTAGTATGCAAGAGAAAAGTAATATTAAGGCAATATTAGCTGTTTGGAGGGTGTTCTGCGGGGGAGGAGGTGAAGAATAAGATATTATAGACAAACTTGAAATTTCCCATGATCTTCTCTCTTTCCTTCCAGAGACAACCATCATTGTAAGTAATGTAAATAACAACTAGCACATGTTTTTATACTCTTACTACCTGAGGATGCATCCAGAAACATTATACAACTTTATTTCATTTTTTAAAATGTCCAAATAATGCCACACTATATATAAAATGTACCTTACTAATTTCATTCTGCTTTATGTTTTGGAAATCTAGGTTGAATATTATATAGCTGACCCTTGAACAACAAGGGTTGGCACTGGGTAAATACACTTATACGTGAATTTTTTTCAATAGTAAATACTACAGTTCTACACAGTCAGAGGTTTGTTAAATCCTTGGATGTGGAACTGCAGATACGGAGGACTGGCTATAAGTTAAACTTGAATTTTTCAACTGCATGGAAGGTGGGTGCCCATGTTGTTTAAAAGTCAAGTGCAGATCTATTCTAGAACACTTATTTCAACTTCTGTATGTGGAATCCCACTTAATGAATATATTATAATTTATTACTTTGTTTGCTAATAGGTATTTGTATGGTTTCCAGTTTGTATGGTTTCTATTACAAATAATACTACAATGTAGAACTCTGCAAATGTCCCCTTGTACAAATGTATAGAAGTTTCTTTAGAAAATACTCTTAGGAATGGCAATGCTAGGTCATGAGGTACGTGCATTTAATTTCAGGATATTTTTCCGTATTATTTCCCTAAGTAGTTGTAACAATTTATACAACTTCCAACAATTAAGAGTTCTTGTTTCCCAATGGCCTCTTCAACATGTTGTATTGTAATTGTTTTTGCTTATATGATACATGAAGAAATGATATAGTTTACATTTTCAGTTCCAGAATTATTACTGAGTTTGGAACTGAGCAGAACCCTGCAGGGTGCCCACCACCCCTTGGTTTCTTGGTACAAAACCAAGCAGTTAATGATTAGGACAGTAGTCACAGACTCAGTGTCTAATGTGTATTCCTGAGTTGTTTTACAGATACTATAACTGCCACCAGAGGGAAAAAAGCCAACTGCATGATGACCAGACTGTAGCCATGACATAACTGCTCCATCTTGAGCAGAACTGAATCTATGGCTAGCCTAATTCCAAGAACTGGCCTCAAGAGAATGGGATTAACATTATAGCTCATAATAATATATATCTTTGTGGGCATCAAAATAATTGTAGCTTGCTCTTCCTGTATATGTAAGCAGGGAAATAACATTTTCAGCAAAGAGATGCTACAGACAGAGGTTGACATATTCCACTCTGAGAATGTGGTGCCCTATGTCAGCATGAAGACGTTACAGAAGACAGACCTTCGCCCTTATTCCCATAGAAATGGAATGATGTTCTGACAAGCGGTGATTTATAAGCAGCTCTTTGCAGGAAACTGCCTTCAGCAGGAAGCCCCTTTTCTTGTCACTTTAAGCAAAGCTATATTGTAACTAACTTTTAAACCAGGCACCCCCAATGCTCTATTCCTCTCTGGCCCAAACACAGCTTTCAAGTCTTTTAATCACACAACACCTTGCCTAACTTATCAGTTCTTTCAGTACATCAAAGAAGTAGAAATGAAGAATAAGTAATTAACAGACCACCAAATCTCCCTAGCTTCCCCTTCAGTCATCTCATGAATGAACTGCGTGACCAAACTGTGTGAACAAGATAACATCTAGAGGAAGACCACAAGAAGTCAATGAGCCTGCACACAGTGGGGGATGGCAACGACTCTGACCCCCCATCTCAGGGACTGACTGAGACGACTTCCCTTCTTCCCTTTAAAACTTTCACAGCCAAGCAGAATGTTTGGAGGTGGTTTTGGGGGGGCACTGAGTCCACCATCTCCCCAGAGAGCCGACATTCTGATTAAAGGCACCTTTCCTTTCTATCAACATCTGTGAGTATTGATTTTGTAAGTGGTGAGCGATGGGACCCTCAATTTGATAACAAGGTTAAAGATATTTTACCATGATTATAGCCATTCATGTTTAAATCTTTTGCCCATTTTTCTAACCTTGGTTATAATGTTATTGTTTTACTCATTTGTAGAAATTCATGATACTAATTTATACTCATACATATATACCTATATCAAATGTATTCTCTGAATCAGTTGTCTTTTTTTCCTTTTAATGTTGTCTCGATTTTACAAGAGGTTCAAATTAAAATGTAGTTTTAAAAATTGTTTTCTTTTTGATATATGCTTTTCCTATGTCTCATTTAAGAAATTCTGGTGAAAATGAAGATGATGAAGATCTCTTCCTAGATATTGAGTAGCTGTAACTATTTTGCATTATTACTACATTTATACTGTAATATAGTGATTGGTAAAGAGGAACACAATTCTGAAAATTTCATATTGAAAAAAAATCCCAATTAAACTTCTAATTTAATCTATGCAAAAGGCTCACAGATGAGGTATACTTTATTTTAGCCTCAGAATTCATAAAGTTGAGTAAGTGGGCTCTCAGAAGACCTGTCCTCTGCTCTCCATTAAGCTTGCTTCAACTGCAAAATTCAACGCTATCATTCCCATAGTCTGTTGTCACTGTCAAAAAGCTGAGCACTAAATTGTCATGTTATTATTTCATGTGAGTATGAATTATTATTTTTCTCTCTCTCCCTACTGGGGTGGGGTTGGGATTCAACAATTTAAACAAAACAGTAAATTGGGAGCAAATAATATGGTTTCTAATACCAGCGTTTCCAGTGACAAGCTATTTAACCTTGGGAAAGTCAATTAACCTCTTTAAAAGTTTTCACTGAAGTTTGCCCTGACAGACTAACCAACTTGCCATAGGAACAAACAAAAGTCTTAAAAAATGTAGGCCCAAAGTAAGGTACTAATATCACAATTTATTTCATCAATCCATGCTTTTTACTACTTATTCCTAGACCATAAGTTATAACCACCACATATGTACATGCACATATATAAAGGTTGTAGGGCTTCTCAATTTTCTCAGTCTTCCATGAATAAACATTACAGAATATATAACAGTCTGCTTATCATTCTAACCATTAGCATTTATTTCTACACAGTCTGTTTTGGCTTTCTCACTTCCTACTTTATTTTTTTTCCACTGAATGCCATCAATATTTCTTCCATTTTTTCCCTTTAATAGCCCACACACATACCAGCTAAAAATGAATCTAATTGACTTTCTCTTTTTAAATTACTCCCAGCAACAAAAATATTAAATGCTCATTTTCTCTGGCCAACTGTGAATGTTTCAATGCATGTAATTGGGAAAAGTTCCATTCGCCTAGATTTGTATTATTCATTCCCTTACGTTGACTGCTAAAATATATAAAAGAATAATGTTCAGGCTAAAAAAAAAATGGCCTATCAAAAGAAACCATTTGGTGACTTTCATTTAGAATCCTTAGGTATATCTAAAAGACAGCTTCCTAAAATGCTGTGGTTTTGTCTTGACTTAAATGACAACATAAACCAGATGAATTTCTTATGTCATAAATTATACAACTCTGACTACCATGATGGGTTTATTGTTAAAATTCATCCCCAGAAGGTTAATTCATCAATGCCCATCTTTCCCCAATGCAGAAGAGCTTTCACTGTAAGGAACTGGGGGAGGAAGTACACAAGCTGAAGTATTTTATGCACCACATGCTTTCATGGAATTCTGGGCACAGAGACCTAGGAAATATGCAACTAAGACCAATGATATTGAATCACTTCTAAGGAGCCCACTGAGTTTCTTGGTGAGTTAAGCAATTGACATATCCTGCATTGCTTTCAGGACCCATTACTGACTTAACAAGATAATTTACCAGAAGGGAATAAAAAGGACAACATCTCTTTGGGCTGTCTTTATCACATCAACAAGTATGCTAATTGCCAAATGATAGGGTTTGTCAAATAAGACTGTACTGAAGGCTGAACATCATTTGAGGTGTAAGAAAAGAGACGCCTGAGGGTTCTAGAACTGAAGGGCAAGACATAAGCAAGATTGGATACCAAAAGAAAACACAACAAAAGCATTAAATTCTAATAAAAATGATTTGGATCTAAAATTTCCTTTTCATACCAATATTTAATCAAGTATGAAGGAAAAATTTTTAGATATACAAGGACTCAGAAAACTTACCACTCAAAAGCCCTTTCTGAAAGAATGTCATGAGAATATTTTAAAGCAAAATGAAAAAGAAATCAAAAGCAGAAGACATGGATTGGGTTTAAGACATTAAAATAGACACCTCAGGAATAAAAAGGAAAGTAATTTCAGAAGGTGAGCTGTGCGAAATACCAGTAAATAATATCTCAATTTAGAATAGAAAGATATATATTATCTAGAATAACGTATAGTATGGCTAAGAAGCTAGATACTCCTGTAAATTTATATTAATCGTATTTTTTCTTAATAGGAACAGGTCAAGGGCAAAGAAATATGTATCCATCACTTTAAATCTTTCAAACTACTCGATTCTATATCTAATAATGTTTACATGATCATAATTTTATAAATATTAACTATTAGCCTCAATTAGACTCAAAATATAGCAAACTTCGGAAGACTAAATTGTGTGTGTATAATATAAATGTAGATTATCTAAAATAATAATATGGTATATTAAGTTTGCAAGATAATGAAAGGAAGAGAGGTGGAGGGAAATGGAGGGGAACACATTTTCTCATCATAAATAGTAGTAAGCCAGGTGATATAATCTTGACTAATCAAAATTAGTGTTACATTAGAATATCACGTTATACTCCTAAAGATAATCATAATATTCTTATTATGTATGTTCATAATGATGACCAGTAGAAGTAAGTATTTAGAAATGGATCTGACAGAAGTAATTTTGGAGACATGTTGAGAGTGAACAAAATGTATCACATTATATGTCAAAAAGTCTATGACAATCTAAATTTGATAAATCAAGAAAATATGTACAAGTGGATTATTTAGAATATGGAAGTAGCAAGCCTCACCAGAGGTATCACAAACAAATGATGACATAAGGCAATTGAAGAGGCAAGAGGATTTGTTTTCTATTACCATTTAGTACTGTTTTAGTTTTCATCATCCATAAACGATTACTTTCATTATTTAAAATATGGACAGAGAAGAAAAGGATATATGTATTTTTTATGTTTTAACAAACACTGGTTTGTGCAAAAGTGTTGGTCTCTAGTGCTGTCCAGTATCAACACTGCTAGCCAGATGTGGCTATGGAGCACTTGAAATGTGGCTAGTGTAACTAGAGAACAAAATTTTTAATTCAGTCATCTTAATTAATCTAAATTTAAATGACTACATGTGTCTCATGGCTACCATATTGGTCAGTGCAGCTCTAGATAAGTAGTTCCCCATCCCATCCTTCACCATCAAACAACTTGTATTATTTATTTTCTGCCAGAGGACCCTCCCCATGCTTTAAAGAATTTTGTCAACCACATTTCAGTAAAAGTCTGTTTACTCTCTTATTCAAAACATATAACTGCTAATTAGAGCTTTGATGAGCCTGAAACTCTGTCACCTCACCAAGCCTAACCAAACCCAAAGCAACTTGACACTGTGGAGGGGAAAAGCTTATTTCCAATTCAGATACAATTTTCATTGGTCTTTTTGAAACAGTAAAGTGCTTCACAGACCCTCTGTTAGTGTTATGAGAGCCTGAAAGGGTCTGGCAATTTCTGCTGACTCTCAATGTTCTAAAATCTTGTGAATCTGTTCCCTTTCAGGTCCCTGATAGAATTATGAAGGATGCTGAATCTAAAATAGACCTCTACAACACCAGTCCAGCTGTAAAATCCTCTGCATCTCATTGGAGAGCTCAATTGTTCTTTGACTGTTGTCCCAGAAATCAATGAAGTTCACTAATGCACTGGGACTTGATCCTGCTTGAGGCACACTCGTCATTAGCAGGTCCTAAAAGCTGCAGACAACAAACGGTTAAGATGCTAGAGGCAGCATAGTTACCCCCTTCCTAATCCCCGACCCGTGCCAAAGAACCATCCTCCACATTCCGTTCTTCCATGAAGGAAAAAAATCATTATATTTTTTTCTCTTGTAGCTGTCATTGAGGGAAAAAGGCATTCTTTGAAGGAAAATCCTGGGGCTGTTCCATTTCAACTCTGTTCTATCCAAGCATCAAGAGGTCATTCAGTAAAACTAATAACCAGAATGCAGAGCAAATAAGAATAACCTACTTACAAAGTTTTTCAGTCACCTGGGGTAGGTGGCTTCAGCAGGTCTATTGAAGAGCTAGATTTCAAGCTGACCACATCATTTTATGGTCAATATTATTAACTATCACTATATAATGCAAAAGTTAAAGGCATTGCCTATTGTTCCAGTGTTTATGCACTGATGGACTTGTACAACTGCTCCTATTTCAGGCAAGGTGTATGGGGTAATCACCTACTAAGATCAGGTTTACATTAGAGAAGAATGGGACACTCGACAATCAATCACACCTTGTTGGCGGTGGGAAACTGTGGCCATGGAAAGAGCATGTACACACTCACCAAGGAATTATTTGAAATAATAGATTTTTACTTGAAGAAAATCAATTCATTTCTCATGATTTGGAATTTAAAACAAGGCATTTGTTGTCAAGTCAGGGGAGGAGAAAGGAATAAGTATTATTCTGAACACTGATGATACACCGTGTCCTTGCTGGTCACCAGTTTGTGATACCTGAGATCTTATCAACTCATTCTTGGGGGTCATATCTAGCAAGGTCCACATTCATTGCTCTTAAGGACGAAAATGGCAAACAATATCATATACTTACTAACATTTATTTAGCACCTAAATGCTGAACTGTAAGAAAAATGGGGGAAAATGGCACTATCATTTCTCTATTATGACATTTGTGATATTTTATTTCAATTTTATAGTAATTATCTCCATATATCCTTATCACTCTATTAGACAAGCAGATGTTTAAAAACAGAAATTATGCCTTCTAATTTTTTACATTACTAGCACTTAGTTCAGTACGTGGCATTGAGTAAATTCTTATAAATTTGTTGAAAATTTGTTAAAAGAATTAATGAATGATAACCCATGGCCCTCATCTTCAAAAAGCTTAAAAATAAGCTGGAGATACAACTGTATTATCTTCCTCTTTCACTCACTATCCTTAGTACCACCCTCTCCTTAATCACTGATTTCATCAACCTCTGCCCCAATCCAGCCTCATATGCTACAGATTTGGTTCCTGAAACAGCATTCTCAACTCTCTTGTTTATTCTCATTGCCACTAATTCCACACAGGTCCATCCTATCTCAAGTGGTTTATTTTCAGAATTTCTAACTGGTTTCTATCACCAAAATTTTCTATTTTCCAGCCCAACCTGTCAGGTTAGTTTCTCTTGTCACTCACCAAGATAGAGCTGACAATGAATGTTAATGAAGTAAAGGATAATGAAGTTCATTCATAAAGTGAAATGAAGGCACATTGCCACTATTTCAACACTCTCAATCATTTTAGAAATATTAAGTATATAAAAAAGAAAGTAAAAATAAATCATTAAATATGAAAATACTGTATTATTATTATGAAAAACAAAAGAATTGTTTGGAATAATGATATAATACCATCTCTGAGGTGATATAAATATGTCTGTATAAACTTTTGAGGTAGATAAATTTCATAATCCTAAATTCATTGTACAATTCTTGAAAGCAAGAATCATATCCTGTGCTTGTTTGGTCCACTTATTGTGCCTGAGCCATACTAGATGTTCACTCTACATGAGATTTTCTTTTTTTTTTTTTTTTTTTTGCGGTACGCAGGCCTCTCACTGCTGTGGCCTCTCCCGTTGCGGAGCACAGGTTCCGGACGCACAGGCTCAGAGGCCATGGCTCACGGGCCCAACCGCTCCGCGGCACGTGGGATCCTCCCGGACTGGGGCATGAACCCGTGTCCCCCGCATCGGCAGGCGGACTCTCACCCACTGCGCCACCAGGGAAGCCCCAACATGAATTTTTTAATTAATTTATAGAAAAAATTAAAATTGAGCATATAAATATGGCAAGCAAAACACCTTACTATGGCTAATATTTAGTTTGGAATACTAGAGGCTTCATAGCCCTGATATCAATGAAACCATTTTTCTCCTAAATTGAAGACTACGCACAAAATTGAAAAGGCATTTATGGTAGTCAGGGGGCTAACTCTGTTTTATGATAACTACACCTAATCCATTCTGCTCATTGTTAACATGACTAGAGCCGTATCAACAATGAATACTTGTCAGAAATGTTGAAGCAGTCTGCAAAACTCAGAAGGGAACTGATTTTTATTCAATATGCCCCTCACAGAACACAAATAATTCCCATTTGGCTCCCAAGACCATGAGGTCTATTAAAAAAATGGAAGAAGTAGCACATTTCAGGGGAGAGTGGTCAGAGAAGAATACTGAGCTGAGTTTCCTGCTTGCTTAAGAGATGTTAAAATATATGATATTTACATAGAATTGTTACCACAAATAAATATGTATATGAACAAGCATACAGATCCAGCTTGAAAATACTGAAAACTGAGGAGATCAAGATGGTTGAGTAGGAGGATGCAGAGCTCACCTTACCCTGCAAACACATCAAAAATACTTCTACATGTGGAACAGTTCTCATTGAAAACAAATTTTTTTCATTTAAAGTTTTTTCAGAAATCTTTTCACATCAATACATAAATAGCATCTCCATTATTTTTCTTGCCACATAGTATTCTATTATATATGCATGTATATTAATTACCTAACCAGCCCTTGCCAGTGAACAGTTGGGACATTTTTAACACTTCCCAATCACAAGCAAGATGATTAACAATCAGGAATGTATCTCAGTTTGTTTTTACTTCTGCAGGTTAAAGGTGGGATAAAT
Source organism: Mesoplodon densirostris (assembly GCF_025265405.1). Taxonomy (NCBI): domain Eukaryota; kingdom Metazoa; phylum Chordata; class Mammalia; order Artiodactyla; family Ziphiidae; genus Mesoplodon; species Mesoplodon densirostris. The sequence goes on along the minus strand of NC_082663.1, from coordinate 98,214,057 downwards.
TTCTAGGCATTTACATAGGAAATATAAAGCATTGAAAAAGGGTAGAAATTAGAACAGGCCTCACATTTCTACACAGCAACCATCAGTGACAGAATACAGTAGGAATCATCTTGTCTCCCACGTGAATTATACCCAGATAATATGGTGTTCAAGTAAAGGATCATCATGCAGAAAACCTCAAATATATGTAACCTTGAATCATTCATGGAATGACCACTTGGAAACTAAATCGGATCAATGACTTGAATGAAAAAAAAATTTAAAGTTTTAATGATGAGATTTGAATATTTTTAAACATGAAACCAATAGAAGTACTAAGTATTATATAAATTATTGTTAACAGAGCAAAATATAAATACTATGTAAAAACAATAATAAAAATAACAAAGTAAGATGAAAGAATGAAGTGGAGAGATATTCTAAGGTTCTAATATTTACATTTGCATAGCAAGGAATCAATCAGAATCATCTAAAGTTAAAGTGTAAAAGTGAAAAAAATGAGGGTTCTAATTTCAGTGTTGCCCTCATAGTCTCTTTTAGTTAGAATAATCTTTTATAAATTAAAGTCTTGTAGTAAAATACTTCTTAGAATTACAGAATACTTTGTGCTTTCTTTGTTATTCTCAATGTTTAAAATTAGTAAAATTAAATGTAATAATTTTAATATAAATTAGATATTAGATTATAATATAATCAAATTATAATCAAGTATTATTTTTAAAATCTCTATGTACCAATCTTTCTAGTTATATTATGCATATATACAAAAAAAAGATGATATCCACCATTAAGTTCTCACAATATAAGTAATGGTTAAGTTATGAATGGTGACTTGTAATTTTATTCTTACACTTTGTTTGTTGCCTATTTCTGTATACTTTGACTTTCTTAAAATCTTTATAAAAGGCAAGTATTTTTTAAAATATGATTCTTTTTTTTTTTTTTCTTTTTTTGTGCGGTACGCGGGCCTCTCACTGTTGTGGCCTCTCCCGTTGCGGAGCACAGGCTCCGGACGCGCAGGCTCAGTGGCCATGGTTCACGGGCCTAGCCGCTCCGTGGCATGTGGGATCTTCCCGGACCAGGGCACGAACCCGTGTCCCTTGCATCGGCAGGCGGACTCTCAACCACTGCGCCACCAGGGAAGCCCTAAATATGATTCTTAAATAAAATGTATTAACTATTTTAAATCACATAAGGGGAATGTATTCACTGTGGCCTTTTCAATAATTTTCTTATTAGAAACAAATTCCCCAATAATTAGGAAATTACTAAATAAAGCATCATCAAGCAAATTGATTGCTATGTAAAACATACATGGTAATTTTAAAGCCTGTGGACCAGCAAAGAACAATGTCCATTATGTGATGTTAAATGGAAAAAAGAAAGTCAGAAAAAATATAGGTGCATTGTGAATCCAAGTATTTAAAATATAACAACAGACAGATAATACAAATGTATTAAAAATTATTTTGAACTAGGGCAGTGGTGATGTGTGTGACTGCTTTCTCTTTCTAATGTTTTTGTAATTTTGCTAATAGTCTTTTTTGGGGGGTTTTATTTGTATTCTTTTACAATACAAAAGAGTTTACATTAATATTCAAATGCCTTAACTAACCCACAGTTATGTATGGCTTTCACAGAATTGATGTTATGAATTTATGTAGCTATTTCTTGTAGAACAGTTTTGACATACATGAGTCCAAAAAGCTTGTCTGCAATCATTTATAGTAGGTCAACTGTTTGCTCAAAGAAATCTACTAAGCCAATTCTTTATTTTTAATTTTTGTTTAACTTATGAACATATCCTAGAGAGTGATAAGAACACATTAAATATCATTACCCAGATTTATCTCTTGAAGTAAGATAATATGGACAACATTGGAAATGTGACAACATATGCTTTTGATTTCGGATGGCTTCTAAGTTTGGACTTCTTATTTATAACATCCTGAGATTTGAACATGAATTTAATTCAAATGGATCCTTCATTCAAGATATTGAAAAAAGCATATCGAATTTTAAATGATTATATTTTTGCAGATTATAATCAGAAGGAAGGAGAGGTAGAAATGTAAGAATTTCTATCACCTGCACGAAGCTTGCAAAATGTACAGCTGCACAGCAGGTCATTATCTACTCGGCCTTGAATCCTGAATTCTGTTTTGTTAAAGTTGAATACAACCTATTATTTCCCATGAAACAATGAAGCTGTTAGCTACATACTATACTTTTTTTTCTTTTTCCTTTTAATGTCTTGTATGTGGGTTCTCTTTCACAAGCTAAACAATTCTTCCAGTGGTGCCATGTGAACAATGGAAGTTATTGACTTTGCTCTTCCCTTGCTGGTTGCTCTACACCGAAGGGTTGCTGAGACATATTTACTCTGCCCCCTGTGGACCCCACAAGGAAGTGTGTTAATATCTTTCATTATTTTTCAGGTCTTCTGGTGGGCAGCTTGATACCCATACAGATTATCAGATTACAATTTGTAAGGAGTGACAATAAAAATGGTACTGAAATTGACTGCTATGCACCCATTATATTTTCCTGGAGAGGGACACAAAAAAGGAGGCAACTTAAACACTGACTACAAGTGTTGCCAACACTATCACATCCTTGTTGGTGTTCCTAATGGGTCCCCTTTTTCCAGAACCCTGGCAGAAGTGAGAAATGGAACAGCACCAGATGTTTTTCTTTAGTGGATTGCCTGCCAGCTATATTCCTACAGAATTTAGCAAATCAAAAATAGCATTTTTCAACAAGCCCTTTGTGTCCCTCTCTCCTGCTTCACAAAAATAGCATTAATAAATCACACTAGCACAGGAAGGGGGAGGAAGAGTAGGGAACGAGTGTGAAATCTTACACTTAGTATCTAAAATAAAACTTTTGAGTGTTTGTTCTATTCAAGACATTATTTTATTTAAAAAAAAATAGAAAGCATTGGGGGTGGTAGATAAAAACTTTTTATATCATGTCTTCTCATTGCTATCTTTTCACATTAGAAAGAACAGAATTCCTGAAAGCAAGTTACACAGAATGAAACACAGGCATGCATCAGAGAGGGATCTAAGACTATCTTATGCAATAGGAAAAAGGATACTTGAGATAAGGCTTTCCTCTTATGATTATTTCCCAGAATATTTACTGAAACAGGAAACCCTGGCTTTCTGTTTGGCCATTGCTAAGAAGTCAAGCCCACTAGGACTTCTGACTTACAGAACTACAAGATCACAAAGGCATGTTGTTGTAAGCTGCTGAGTTTGTGGTAATTTATTACACAGCACTAGAAAACAACTACACGAAAATAATATCCTTTTCCCCTTCTAGAAGCATCTTGACGGGAAAAACTGTTTTATTCCCAGCTCAATATTCAGCACCTAGCAGAGTGCCTGGTGTATACAGTAGATGCTCAGTAAAGATCTGCTGAATGAATGAGCAGTAGTGACATGTTCCTGAATGCTGCAAAGTAATTCTGTAATCCACTGTAGAAGCAAAAAAGGATGCTTACTAAACTGGCCTTGGCTGTAGTATTCAAATACTAGAGGTAGATTTTAAAAGACTGTTTGGTCTTAGAACAGAAAACCGTTAGATCAGAACCAAAGTAACAGGAAACCCTATTAACCTGGATTTCCCACACATACACACCTTGCAGTCTATATACTTTTAGCAGAAAGAGAAAGACATAAAGACATACCTGGTTTAAATCAATTACAAGAATCAACCGAAAACTATCACAACTTCAAGAGTAAGTCAGGCTCAAAGTGTAATAGTTGAAAATCATTTGAGTCAAAGCCTGGACACTTGGTTACTACTCTGAGCTTGGTCATTAATTGAGTAGATTTAGGTAAATAACTAATTTTAGGGCCTGAGGATGTTCGTCTTAAAAAAACGAAGGAGTTGCAAAGATCCCTTGCAATGAAAACAGCATGTTTCTCTAGCCTAGAGCCTGTCACAATGAGTATCATCCCTACCAGGGCTATGCAGGCCAACTGACTTGTTCTATCAGACCAGGGCAATGTGCTTAAAAGTTCTTTGCGTTCAAACTGGATTGGCCACACCTGGGAGTTTGTTAAAAATGCAGGAACCCTGGCCCCAACTTAAAACTACTGATTCAGTATCTGAAATTTTAACAAGCTCCCCAGGCAACTCTCTGCATGTTACAATTTGAGAAGTAACAACCTAGTTGGCCAGAGGGTGTATTACTTTCCATCGTATTAAACCCACGCGAGCCATTAATTTACTTTGAATGGCCCAAGGAGGCACTTCTGGGTTTTTTTGATTCCCTACATCTTTTAATGTGTAAAGGTTAAAACTAGGCTTTGAAATCAATCCTAATGGGTAGGAATCTAGTTCCAACACTAAGGCACTGTGTCACTGACATTTTATATAGCCTCAGTGAACTTAACCACCTAGTAGGGCTAATGTGAAGATGAAACAAAATTATTCATGTAGAGGACTGAACAGAGAATCTAGCACATGGAATATTTTCAGTAAGTGAGAGCTGAATGTCATCACCACCACCATCATCACTGTCATTATTATTATGACTGCCATACGGCGATAGCCAGAATCAACATCATTAAATAGGGAACAGGTTCCTCACCATCAAATAATGTTTATTATATTCATCCAAAATATTCCTGGCACCGTCTAGAGGACCAAGTTGTAATATCATTTGAATGCACAGTGAGAAATCACGAATATAAGCTTTTTCTTATCTTCAGAGACACCACAGAGATTTGTGAGGTGAATATGTAACAGCATCTTCTAATAGAACCCAATTGTTGAAGGATATATTTAGGAACTGATCGAACAACTCTTTGTCCAGAACAGGGCAGCAAGTTTGGAAAAAGTGACATCTCAACTAGATTCATAAGGAAAATAGCTTTTGGTCATAAAGACAAAATTCCAAATTGAGGGAAATCCCAGGGAATTAGTCACTGAGGAAAAATTCCTCTATGAGGAATGATTTCAGCCAGTAATTCTGGAAAAGAAAATGACAATAATGTTCTTGATATACACTGTGGTATCATTAGTGACAATCAGCTCCTGTACTATTGATTACTTCAGCGAAATCATATACAATAACTTTGCCTCCTAAAGGATATAAATGGAAAACAGATACACATGTTCAAATAATTTCTTCAACTCTATGTATTGATGCTGGTTTACAGAATTAGTTTGCTCATGAGAATTCAAAAGTAAATAATCCGTATAAAGCAGATCTCTCTGTCTCAGGTTTCAGAAGGTGATGGAGATCACAATATTTAGTTCCAGACACTAATGTCCATGTTAATTAAGTGTCATTTTAAAATCAATCATGATCAATGTCCAACCCATTCTTCTCATGTGACACATCACTGGCTGGCTTAGCAAAAGAACTTGTATTACATCTGCTATTGTCACTTGCAATCCCAACCAATTGTTAACTAACCATGAGAAGCTCATAGATACTTCACAGTACTGACAAACACAGGAGTCTCAGGGCTGGGGGGGCAGTAAGTCTTAAAGATCAACCAATCAATCATGTGAAGGCTCTGAACTTGAGTAAACCATTTCTAGAAAGCCTCAGGCATAGAGCAAGTCAGGAAGAAAAGCAAACTAAGTAGGGTGGGTGGGGGGACCCAAAGTGAAAAGGTTAAAGCAGGTAAAACACCCACCCCCTGCCACAGACACTCCAGGTCTAAACCCTCATTAAAATTTTACCCTCTGGGTTCTATTTGATGGCAGGTATTTCTAGGTCTTTCTATGCTCTGCACCTTCTGCTTTTGCAGACTAGAGGGAAGTTTCTTTATCATATCCAAAAATGTTTAACAGGCAAAAATTTAGACAAAGTTCCCTCATCCTTTTTTTATCTTGAGTGCAAACTCTTAAGGCATTTTCCCCCTTAATTCTTCATATTACATCAGAATACAACGAACATAAAATACTTTTTTTCCACATTCATTCTACTATATGAAAGCTAATTATTAATGAAGAAGTTATTATGTCAATCCCTCTTCGTTTAACTAAGAGTCCCACACACCTGAAGAATTATAATGGTCCTTTATTCCAAATGGTGCAGACATCATATATATAGTTTAATAGAAACCATTCCAGTTCAAGGGTACAGTGCTGCATTTATGAAAAGAGACCACCCTTATAGAGGCTCCTGTTACACTCCAATGGCTTCATTGTCAAAATTATATAATAGGATAAAAGTTGGATTGAAAGGGAGGGTCAGTGGGGGGAGAAGTGGGAGGGAGTAAGCCAAGTGGCTATACCCAGGATTTCTCAGTTCGTAACAATCAAAAAACTACCAGAAACAAAATTATCATTTTCCTCAAGATCCTATAATTAGCAAAGCTCATAATGGTCTGCAGATTCTAGTCCCTTGTAGGTGAGAAGGTTTAGAAAAGAATGCACCAAAAAAATGGAATTCATAAGCCAAGAAGCTGTTGTCACAGCAGTTTCACAAACTGCTCATTCCCTTCCTCCTTCTCTTCCGCATGCCTTCTCAGCCCCTTCTCCCTGTGCCTTGTTTCTCTCCCTTCAATGTGTGGCTACAAAACAGCTCCCTGTGTGTCTGCCCCTGTACACCCACATCAAGTCCCCTCTCCTCTGCCTCTGGTTCCCATTTCTTAAGCCCATTGTTGGGAGGGTCAGCATAGTTAGAGGCTGAAATAAAAGTCTTTGAACTAAAACACTTGGAGGTGAGGAAAAAGTTGGAATGGTAACTTGAAAAACTTTTCTTAAGCCAGTTTCCTCTCCCTAAAAACAACTGTTGTAATTATACTCTGTTTTCCATACCTTTCATTGCTCTAAAGTAGAATGAATTTTCTTAGCTTTATTTTTTTCTCCCCGTTCTTCTCCTTATTCTCTTCCTCCTCATTTTTTTTTGTGTGTGTGCTAATTCCAATATAATTCTTCATCTTTGGCAGGTTCCACCGCCTGTTTTCTGAATTATGTCTTGACTTTACATTTGGCTGACAAAAGAACTATGTCTACATTCTTCTACTCCCTGGCTCCAAATTACATTTTTTTTTTTTTTTTTTTTTTTTTTTACTTATTAAAGGAGAATGCCGATTACCTCTTTTGCTATTAATGATGTAGTTCACACATGTTAGAGTATACAGTCAATTCTTTTTATTTGCAGTAGTTATGTTCCATCAAGTCACCGTGAACAATGAATCAGTGAATACTGAAACATTGCTCCTAGGGAATATATGTAGTTAGGTTCCTACAAGACTCTGGTCACAATATTTTCATCAACTGATCACACTATATAACCTTGTTTATGTGTGTTTAAAGACACCTTACTTAATATATATTGTTTATTCATTAGCATTGGACTCTGGACCAACAACAGTATAAGTCACTACTGCACAAAGTTTATCTAACACCCCTATTTTATCTGTAAGATACATCACAGCCTTCTTGAACACTAGATAGCATTTTAGAACTGTGCATACACTATTTTAAACAACAAAATCATCATCAAAAGCACAAAAATGTGAAAACTGTACCACTAAATAGATCATGATAAGGGCATTTGTTTACAGTAAGAGAAGTGAAACAAGAAGGCAGAGTATCACTTTCTTCGACCTCAACTAGGAATGTGTGAATCACATTCAAATTTTTGCCCCTCTGTGCATGTCCACGAATGACCACCAAAGCCCTGTGGGTACTGATTTTGGCTTACAAATAAATGTTGGCAAGTAAGTGAATTTACAAATACAGAAGTCACAAAGAATGAGCATTGAATGTGGTTGCTTTTGGACAGAGTATACATCTCATATAAACATGTTGCTACTTGTCTCACTAGAAATTTTGGCTCATCAGATTATGAATCAGCATTGAGTTAGGGGTAAATAATTGCATAATTACTTGTGTTTCATTTCCTTAGCTAAAGGCTTTTCAGGAGAAATTAAGAGATATTGTAGTCTATTATTGCAAAACAGTAGCTGCCATTGAATACAGTAGAGATCTGGTTGTTCTTGCTGTTGTTTTTCTCCCAAAAGGATCAAGAGCAATGAAGAATGTATTTCAAAACATGGGCTACTAAAAGCAGAAGAAGGGGTCTTGAGACTAGAAGCACCAAAGTGCTGGGTCCTGTGAGCCCCTGAGACATGTGGAACAGTACCTTAGGAGTATTTGTTATAGGAAAGGAAAGCAAACAAGTGAATTTAAGCAAATGGAGAGAAGGAGGATCAAATGTAGTAAAACTATTATACTGAGGCCAGGTAATAGGAAGTTTTGAGTTAGGTAAAATCAGCAAAGCAAAAGCTTTTTGCAGAGCTTTTGCCTAGGACCATATGTTGAGCATAATGTTAGAAGCTGTTTGCCTTGCAGGCTAGGCATATTAATACACGGAAGACTGGGCCCAGAGGGGACCAACAGAAGCCTACTGCAGTAACCTAGAAAAATAAAGCGGAGAAAAATGAAGTATCAGAGCAATCTGTGAAAACCATTTGGGGAATTAGAAAATATATTTGAATTAATTTAAGAGGTAGGTAAAAATAGATTCATTGAAAATGATTCTTACATTTTGAATTAGTTGAATAGAGAAATGGCCACACCATTGATAGAACTAGGGGAAACTGAGAGGAGTGGTGATAGAAGCTAAGGATTCCAGAAGTAATCTAACTCACGGATGAATTCAATACGTCATCCACGAGAGATGATTTTCTCCTAATTTTAGTGACATGAAACATTTTTTTTTACAAAGCAGTATTTTTTATAGTTGGTTTAGAGAGGCTAATTATTATTCAGTACTTCCTTACTCAAATGCTTCCTTTTAAAAATTCTACCCATTTGCATTACCACTGTCACTTGGAGCACCTCAATAGTCTTCCTTCTCTTCTCCATACTGGTCACGTGTACAGATGTTTGAAGTGGATTATCAGGCATATCCTTAGTCTCCTGTTCCCAAGGCAAATACTCCTAGCTTCTTTAATCATTTCTCTCATCACATAGATTCCAGGCCCTTCATCATTTTAGGTATTCTTCTCTGGAGATTCCCAGGTTTAGCAGCGTTGCATTAATCTGCATTGCTCAGAAATTAACATAAGTTGGAAGATACACTATGATAAGTGTGGGGTAGAGTGGAATTGCTTCAGTTTTGAAATACAGTGATTTTTGATGCCTAAGACCCTCAGACAAGTATCAAGAAGGGAACGAAGTCCAATCCTACCCACCTACACTTAACCTGTATTTTTGCAACTAGATTTTAGGACCTAAACTCAGAATTTTACATAGCTGAGGACCAACGACTATGCCCTGAAAATGTCTAATGTTAGACAACAAGAGAAGTAGGACACAGGAAAAGCAGAACAAGCTAGCAAAGCAAGTGGAGAGAAAGGAGGGAGAGCCAGAACAGCAAAGGATCAAAACAGTAAGTGAAACAAGTTTCAAATTGAAAGAAGGTATAAACACATCAAAAGCTAAAAAAAGATTTTTAAAAATGGGAAGGCTGAAGAAAGGCTTTTATATTTAGCAATAAAATAGTCTGGTCTTGAAGAAAGCAATCTCAGAACCATGCTAGGGAAGGAGTTCAATTTTAGGGGTTAGGAAAAAGTTAGCAAAGAAGCTGCACAAAGTCCAGATATCACACAACATGGAAATCAAAGAAAGCAGGAAAATCCGACAGTAGCCAGAAGCGTCATACGGTTTCACTTAAGTCATGTCCTCTAACGTGATGTCATTTGTAATTCTCTCAGGGCATTTCAGGTTCTGAATCTCTAAAACAAAATGATTCAAAAAGAAAAAGAAGTCTGTCATATAGAGTGAAGTAAGTGGGAAAGAGAAAAACAAATACTGTATGCTAACACATAGATATGGAACATAAAAAAAATGGTTTGGAAGAACCTAGGGTAAGGACAGGAATAAAGATGCAGATGTAGAGAACGGAGTTGAGGACATGAGGAGGGGGAAGGGTATGCTGGGATGAAGTGAGAGATTGGCATGGGCTTATATACACTACTAAATGTAAAATAGATAGCTAGTGGGAAGCAGCTGCCTAGCACAGGGAGATCAGCTCGGTGCTTTGTGACCACCTGGAGGGGTGGAATGGGGGGGGTGGGAGGGATACACAAGAGGGAGGGGATATGGGGATATATGCATACGTATAGCTGATTCACTTCGTTATACAGCAGCAACTAACACAACAATGTAAAGCAACTATAGTCCAATAAAGATGTTAAAAAAAGAAAAGAAAAAAAATGCAAAGTCTTACTCAGGCAACAATACAATTACACATGCATACAAAGCAAAATGCCGTAATATTTTAAATAAATGATCAAGAGGACGTGAATTCCGCACCCCCCCCACCCTGCCCCACAATAACCTTGTGAATTCATGATAGTGTGTGGTTTCAATTATAGAACAACACCATTCCTGGAACTGCTTCAGAAGTTGCAGAGACATCACCTCACATTTGGGTCAGTTATTTTAAAATTTCTCCTTAAAATATTACTACTATTATATGATGATGTAATTTTAGGGCTTGCAGGTTTTCAAAGACAAATTAAGGAAAAGTATTTATTTGAATACTTAGCCTCAGATTCACTTTTGTTTCAGTGCTTTTATATTCTGAACACACACTAATATCTAATGTATAAATTGTCAGAAGCCACAAAAAGCTTACACTAATATTGTCAGGGCCACATCCATGTTTTTAAAACATAATTCTAAAATTAAACTGGCCAAGTCTTCCTTTTCCCCATCAATTACTTAAAATGAAAAATAAAAAGAATTTTCAAGGGGAACCGTAATGTACTTCTGCTGAGAATATAAACTGGTAAAATTGTATTGGGGAGCAATTGGGTAGAAGGCAGGTCAATTGTGCTTATATATAGCCTCTGTCCAATCATTCCACCCCTGAGTGTGTACCTCAGAGAAATGCTCACAATTCCATAAGGGGTTATGAATGAATGTTTTTGCTTCAGAGTTGCTATGATAGCAGGGCATCAGGGGTAACCTAGACATTCAACGCCGGGAGACGTGACAAGTAAAATGAGGTGGATGTGTATAATATACAACACCACAGAGCAGTAAGAAGCAAAGACATAGATATGTTTGTTAATATGAATACATTTCAACAAAATAGTTAAGTAAAAAAAATAGTAAAACAATGAAATATACACTGAAGTATCATTTAAGAAAATAAAACACATAGATATATAAATAATTAAAGTATATCTCTCAAGGCTACATAGAGTGTGAAGGAAATACAAATGAGGATGGGAGATGAAAGAAATAATAAAATATAATAAAAACAAGTGCAATAAACTTAGAATGATGATTAAATCAACACTGAAACTAGTTAAAACTCTAGAAATTTTGAAGTCACTGTGGGGGACAAAATGTTCAGTGATATGTTAAAATAGGAGTAGGCAGAAAAGGAAAATATATACAAAATACATTTTGCATTCCCCTCTAAAATATTTCATGTCACTCTCAGGAAAACAGAAACATTATATATTATGTATATAATAAGTTATGAGTAAGTAAATATATCATTAATTCAAACAATGTTTATTTTTTGTCAAGTAGTCAAAATATGATATTTTTCTTTATGTATGGATTATGTAGTTATTGTAAACTATTTGAAACAAGATAAAGTGGCTTTGCAGAATCCCATGTTTCAAGCCTAGACCAAATACCTGACGATGGTATGATGCCTTGTGTGAGGAGGAGCATTACTGTGGCTCCTTAGCCTCCAGAATCTTACAATCTTGGAATCTTAGAATCTTAAATCCCCAAATTTTTAGTACATCAGATCAGAAGTAGCAACCACATTCTCTGAATTTCTCAGAAAAAAATCTTTCGACATTCTTTCTTCCAGAAATGTAAAGAAAGCAATCAGCTTTGAGTTTCAAATAGCTGATTATGCTCGGTCATAAATTATATGCTGGTTATAAAGACTAAATTGTAGGAACAAAACACATAACACCATTCATACTCCCATTATATGCCAAGCACCATTCTCAGCAACATTAACTAGCATTTGCTCAGTAACTACTATGAGAGACCCTTGTGTTTACAATCTCACATTGTCATCTTAATAATTCTACACAATAGTTACTACTAGAAATAACTTAAAGAAAAAAAAATGAGGGCTGAGGAGATGAAGTAGTTTTCAATTGTAACACAGCTACAAACTGACAAACTAGACCTTAACCATAGTAGGTATGAGCCTCCACCATAAATTGTTTTTCTTTTAACATCTTTATTGGAGTATGACTGCTTTACAATGGTGTGTTAGTTTCTGCTGTATCACAAAGTGAATCAGCTATATGTATACATATATCCCCATATCTCCTCCCTCTTGCATCTCCCTCCCACCCTTCCTATCCCACCCATCTAGGTGGTCACAAAGCACCCAGCTGATCTCCCTGTGCTATGTGGCTGCCTACCACTAGCTATCTAGTCTACATTTGGTAGTGTATATACGTCCATGCCACTGTCCCACTTCATCCCAGTTTACCCTTCCCCTTCCCCACATCCTCAAGTCCATTCTCTACATCTGCGTCTTTATACCTGTCCTGCCCCTAGGGTCTGCAGAACCTTTTTTTTTTTTCTTTTTTTTTTAGATTCCATATGTATGTGTTAGCATATGGTATTTGTTTTTCTCTTTCTGACGTACTTCACTCTGTATGACAGACTCTAGGTCTGTCCACCTCACCACAAATAAATCAATTTCGTTTCTTTTTATGGAAAGTAATATTCCGTTGTATATATGTGCCACGTCTTCTTTATCCATTCATCTGTTGATGGGCACTTAGGTTGCTTCCATGTCCTGGCTATTGTAAATGGTGCTGCAATGAACACGGTGGTACATGACTATTTTTGAATTATGGTTTTCTCAGGGTATATGCCCAGTAGTGGGATTGCTGCATTGTATGGTAGTTCTATTTTTAGTTTTTTAAGGAACCTCCATGCTGTTCTCCACAGTGGCTGTATCAATTTACATTCCCACCAACAGTGCAAGAGGGTTCCCTTTTCTCCACACTCTCTCCAGCATTTATTGTTTGTAGATTTTTTGATGATGGTCATTCTGACTGGTGTGAGGTGATACCTCGTTGTAGTTTTGACTTGCATTTCTCTAATGATTAGTAATGTTGATCATCCTTTCATGTGTTTGTTGGCAATCTGTATATCTTTTTGGAGAAATGTCTATTTAGGTCTTCTGCCCATTTTTCGATTGGGTTGTTTGTTTTTTGATATTGAGCTGCTTGCAAATTTTGGAGATTAATCCTTTGTCTGTTGCTTCATTTGCAAATGTTTTCTCCAATTCTGACAGCTGTCTTTTCATCTTGTTCATAGTTTCATTTGCTGTGCAAAACTTTTAACTTTCATTAGGTGCCATTTGTTTATTTTTGTTTTAATTTCCATTCTAGGAGGTGGATCAAAAGGATCTTGCTGTGATTTATGTCATAGAGTGTTCTGCCTATGTCTTCCTCTAAGAGTTTGATAGTGTCTGGCCTTACATTTAGGTCTTTGATCCATTTTGAGTTTATTTCTGTGCATGGTGTTAGGGAGTGTTCTAATTTCTTTCTTTTACATGTAGCTGTCCAGTTTTCCCAGCACCACTTATTGAAGAGGCTGTCTTTTCTCCATTGTTTATTCTTGCCTCCTTTATCAAAAATAAGGTGGCCATATGTGTGTGGGTTTATCTCTGGGCTTTCTATCCTGTTCCATTGATCTATATTTCTGTTTTTGTGCCAGTACCATACTGTCTTGATTACTGTAGCTTGTAGTATAGTCTGAAGTACAGGAGCCTGATTCCTCCAGCTCCATTTTTCTTTCTCAAGATTGCTTTGGCTATTCAGGTTCTTTTGTGATTCCATACAAATTGTGAAATTTTTTGTTCTAGTTCTGTGAAAAATGCCATTTGTAATTTGATAGGGATTGCATTGAATCTGTAGATTGCTTTGGGTAGTAGAGTCATTTTCAAAATGTTGATTTTTCCAATCCAAGAATACGGTATATTTCTCCATCTGCTTGTATCATCTTTAATTTCTTTCATCAGTGTCTTATAGTTTTCTGCATACAGGTCTTTTGTCTCCTTAGGTAGGTTTATTCCTAGGTATTTTACTCTTTTTGTTGCAGTGGTTAATGGGAGTGTTTCCTTAATTTCTCTTTCAGATTTTCCATCATTAGTGTATAGGAATGCAAGACATTTCTGTGCCTTAATTTTGTATCCTACTACTTTACCAAATTCATTGATTAGCTCTAGTAGTTTTCTGGTAGCATCTTTAGGAATCTCTATGTCTAGTATCAACTCATCTGCAAACAGTGAAAGTTTTACTTCTTTTCTGATTTGGATTCCTTTTATTTCTTTATCTTCTCTGATTGCTGTGGCTAAAACTTCCAAAACTATGTTGAATAACAGTGGTGAGAGTGGGTAACCTTGTCTTGGTCCTGATCTTAGTGGAAATGGTTTCAGTTTTTCACCATTGAGAACGATGTTGGCTGTGGGTTTGTCATATATGGCCTTTATTATATTGAGGTAAGTTCATTCTATGTCTACTTTCTGGAGCGTTTTATCATAAATGGGTATTGAATATTGTTGAAAGCTTTTTCTGCATCTATTGCAATTATCATATGGTTTTTATTCTTCAATTTGTTAATATGCTGTATCACATTGATTGATTTGCATATATTGAAGAATCCTTGCATTCTTGGAATAAACCCCACTTGATCATGGTGTCTGGTCCTTTTAATGTGCTTGTTGGATTCTGTTTGCCAGTATTTTGTTGAGGATTTTTGCGTCTATGTTCATCAGTGATATTGGTCTGTAATTTTCTTTTCCTATTTCCTCTTCATTTGTTTGGTCTGGTGGGTTTTTACCTTGCTCCTTCATCTGCTGTGTATTTCTCTGTGTTCTCATTTTGCTTAACTTACTGTGTTTGGGGTCTCCTTTTAACAAGCCACAGGTTTGTAGTTCCCGTTGTTTTTGGTGTCTGCCCCAGTGGGTAAGGTTGGTTCAGTGGGTTGTATAGGATTTCTTGTGGAGGGGACTGGTGCCTGTGTTCTGATGGATGAGGCTGGATCTTGTCTTTCTGGTGGGCAGGACCGTGTGTGCTGGTATGTTTTGGGGTGTCTATGAACTTATTATAATTTTAGGCAGCCTCTCTGCTAATGGGTGGGGTTGTGTTCCTGTCTTGCTAGTTGCTTGGCATGGGGTGTCCAGCACTGGAGGTTGCTGGTCATTGAGTGGAGTTGGGTCTTAGCGTTGAGATGGAGATCTCTGGGAGAACTCTTGCCAGTTGATATTACGAGGTGCCAGGAGGTGTCTGGTGGACCAGTGTCCTGAACTCAGCTCTCCCACCTCAGAGGCTCAGGCCTGACACCTGACCGGAGCCCGAGACCCTGTCAGCCACACAGCCAGGTACGTGGGGATTGCCTTTTGGGAAGTCTGAGCTCTTCTGCAGAGTGTTCATAGGTGTTCTGTAGGAGTTGTTCCACATGTAGATATATTTTTGATGTATTTGTGGGGAGGAAGGTGATCTCCACGTCTTACTCCTCTGCCATCTTCAGATGGATGAATCTCATTCAAAGATTCAATGCTTACAACTTTACATCCTCCAAATCCAGCAAAAATCACTTTCAATTGAAACCCACTGCACAATTGCTTAGGATTATTTTCTGTTGTCTGAAACTCTTCTTGTGCAAGTCTTCTGGGACTGCTGCACAGAGCCTACTTCCATGTCAGCGGAAAGCTCATTCTAGACTCTCTTGTGACTCACAACCCAGGTCTCTGAGTTCTCAACCATCTCTGCCCTCCAAGTCCTTCTCTACAACCCTCACATCGGCCAGGCACTCCCCAGAACTAAATAAGGGACGAGGCTTGGCTTGAGGGCCAATGCCTACTTGACTGGCTGCTTGGTCATGGGGAGGAGGGCGAGCCTCCACCCCAATTTACTGCCCTGTGATTGATCACTTGAATACTGATTCAATTTCTTTTGAATCCTTATCATTTTTGTTCCTTAATTTAATGGCCTATTGAGCCAATCCCCTTGCCCTCCCAGCACACTCCCTTCCATTAAGATAGCACTCTTAAAACAGAAGAGCCTACTAACTCAAATATTTTCAACACAGAACACACAGAGTAGTTAACAAAGTTTAACTTTCTGAAAACTAATTGACGTTCTTAACAAATATCAACTTCTAAAACATAGCAGCACTGCGTTGTGGTCAAGACCAGGAAAACAACAGTTAGATTACTAGAACACATTTCAGTAGCAGGGGTATAAAATACATCAGCAAGATTTACACAGGTTCCTTCTCTGCAATCAGGAAATTACATTTCCTTGCTTAGAGTAGTTACAACAATTGAGAAGATTTCTTTGCTCACCACCTCACTCATGCTCTATTGTTTACATTCAATTAGCTGAAATCAGGTAAATCCATTTGAGACCAGCGTCAGGGTGAATACAGCCCAGGTTGCTATCTCTTTTTCTGTTAATTTTTAAGCATGCTATGAATTACCTCTACACCTATTTTTGCTTTTCAACTGCTTGGGGAATGAATGCATTTTTTCTTATGCTACATGTTATATTCTTCTGACATTTGTTTAGTTCTTTTATGGATTAGAGAAGATTGTACCATTACAATATCTGTAATATAAACTGACCTGAGCAGAGCAGCACACTCTGCTATGGGATTAAAACAGTGAGCATGCTGGGAAAATCCTGGGCAGCAGATGGCAATCAAAAGAAAATGATCTTGCATAATGAAGCCTCTGTATCAGCTCAAGTAAAAGAGAACTGGTTATCTGAATGCATCATCAAGCTTTCCCATGAAAGGAACAGGACAAATAGCCAACATCAACACAAGTGTAGTGGAATAGTCCTCTCCAAATCTAGAATCTGTTTGGAAAATCTTCTGAGGGCCTGTTTGCATATGTCTCCTAGTTATTTCATTAGTCCTTTCTTTAATTTTCTTGTTAACTTTTTGCAATTTAAGGTTATTTTACCAGGATCTGGGCAGCACCTTTGGAAATCAAGATAAATATGTTCTAAAGAGTTTTACATCTAGTGCTGGATCAGAGGCTGTAAAAATGCAGGAGATATGTGAAATGCTGAACACACAAAACTTTGCCAAAATCCGGAGGAAAAAGTTAGACATAAAAATAATCCATGCCAGGGCCCTCTCAGCAATCCCCTTAAAGGAAAACAATTTCTTTGCAAGTGAAATTTAATGCCATCACCTTATTTCAGAGCCAGTGGACAAATATAGTACCTTTTAATCCTTAATCTTCACTTTCTAGTTAAAGAAATGGTATTAAAATTAACAACAACAAAACAGTAATACAAAGAATCAGGAAATCTTATTCATTTACCAGATATTCTAACAGTTTGCTCTGTTAAATATATGTTAGTTTATATCCCAACTTTTAGTCTCTTAGTGTGAGAGAAACAGTTCAGACCTAGTGTGTTGACTGCTCCACAATGTACTCAGCAACGCTGGCTCCTTCTGTCTTGTTTAGGTGACTATAATTTTAACTTTTATTTCTACTTAGAGCCGAAAAAGAAATTCTTCTTAAAACTGAATTGTGCTGGTATGAGTCATTTGGAAAAATCTGAATTGTAGCAAATTTATATCTTAGATCGTGGGAAATAACTAACAGATGTATTGTGAGACATTTTCCCAACATCTACAAAGTTGGCACTGGTACCTTGAAGGATTTAATGATTCAAGTGGCTCTGAGCCTCACTATTTCTGATTGTATCGTATGTAGGCAAAATGATAAAAGTGACAATTGTTACCTAGCATCATGCTCACTTCCTCCACCAGCCCCATCACCCTGTTCTCAGTTCCCTGGTCCCCAAATTCTCTCTCTCCTTAACCAATTTATTAGGTAGACTTATCATTAAATGGTGGTTGTATTGTTTTTTTCACTTTAAGTTATTGGAAGCACATAGCATAGCCCTAGCCCAAGGGTTCTTCATCTGTTCCCTGGTTCTACTAGCCTTTTTCACTTATTCCACCTTTTCCTTCCTTAATGAGAAAATGGGAGAGCTACAAGTATCAACAGAGACCAACGAGGTCAACACTGATTTAGAGATAAAGCAAACCTAGAAATGTCAAATCACCCAAAGCCAACAAGTAAATATTCAGCAACACTTGGATTAGAAGGTTGCTCTCTGGAGAGCCAAACAACTGCTGTCTTATCGTCAAGAGATAGTTGCCCATTTTCCATGTATGTCCTGTCTTGTCCTCCTTTCAATACTGTCTTTTCTATGTCCTTCTATATTTCTGTCCTGTGATAAAGACAGAGAAAGGGATTAAAGGTAGAAAGGAAGGAGAGTGTATACATGAGCTAGTGGCCCATCTGTAAAATGTTTTCTATTTATATTATCCCCTTAATTGAATCTCTTCAAATAATTAGACTTCCATTTTTGAGAGACTGGCTTTGGTTAATGTGTTTTCCCAGAATCCTAAAATATCCTACCTTAGTAGAGCTCTATCTCTTCCCAACCACATCACAACTGGTAGCATATCCAAGAGAGAAATGTGAACATTACCCTTTGCTTCCCTCTGTGGCTTACCCTTCACATTCAATAAATTAACAACTACTATCAATTCTACAGCATCGTTATTTCTTAAACTAACTCTGTTATCACCATCACAATTCCTGTTCACTTAGTCCTTGCTTAGACTATAAAAGCAACTTTCTAACTGGCCCCCAATCTCTAGTTCTATCTCTATTGAATCCCTTCTCCATTTTGCAGCTAGAGGGGTCATTCTAAAAGGCAAATCTATTCATAACTAAATTAATTCCTTCAGAGTATGCCCCAAACTTTAGGACATCAGGCCCTATATGATCCAGTTCTGCATGGAACTCTTAAGTTCCATCTTTGACTCATTTCTCTACCATTCTACTATGCAGCCTTCTCTATTACTTCTAAGTCTTAAATGTGACACGTTGTTCTTTTGACATATGTTGCAATGCCCAGGCTTAAATTCAATTATAATCAACTCTTTAAAATGATTTCTGTGAATCTCCAGTTTAAGCCCAGTACATATTTCCTGTGCTCCAAAAGCATCTTGTACATGCTGGTATGACAGCATCACCATAATGTAATGCATAAGATGCAAAGGTTTAAACTCTTATCTTCTCCCTTAGAAGAGTCTTAAAGAAAATATTATGTATTCATCCTTTGATTACAAGTAACTAGCACATGGATAATACATGATAAGTAGTCAATAGCAATTGTTGAATTAATGAAAAATGAATACATTGACAAAGGCCATAATTTGTGTTTCCAGCGATGCCACAATCAAGTACTGAATATTTTTATCAACCTTGACCTTGCTATTAACTAACAACTTCAGGCTAAGCCGCCTATCAATAGCCCATGCATGCCACTACATATGTATACATACACACATACACACATGAGATATAAATAAATATAACTAAACTGTAACATCTTTTCCAGAGTTTAGATTTCCTTCTTCTAAGTGATATCACAGACCTTTCTTCTCATGACAGCGGTAGTTCAAGTGGACCAGTTACTCTAACGTTAAAACTAACCTATCATATTGTCCATCTTTATAGAGCTAATCTCTAGACCTCCCAAAAGGAAAGCATGATAAATTAACACATGCCAACCAAGTTACCCAAAGTGCCTAAATAGACTGAAAACAAACATTGTCTGAGATATTGCCCCACTCCATATCTAATTTAAAAGGAAAAAAATATTGGGGAATAGAGGGGTAGGACACGATGAGGCATTTTCTCTAGATGGCATCTGGGCACAGTATTGCTATAATTACAGCAGATATAAAGGCCAATTATATTAAAATATCTCCAGTTGCAAGATAAAAAAATAGAGAAACAAGTTTGCCAATGAGAGTGAAAAATTTTAGGCTGATAATTGGATTACAGAGGAGTTCTAAGTTTTATCATAGCAATAGAATGTTATATGGAAATGTTCACTTTTCCCATATCTCAGCTGCTGAAATGTATGCATACCAGTGATCTTATTGGAATTGCTTTGTATAGACTTCTAAACTACCTATTAATCTCAACAAAAAGAAATATTAAAAAAATGCCAAAAAGTCTTCAAGAATTCCAGCTGTCTCCTTTCTGCCTAGAGTACTTTTACAATGTGCTAATGTGACCCTACTAAAAATATATAATAAACAACTGAAGCTAGGAATAAACTTCCTTCTTCTGAAAACTACTTATTTTGAAGAAGTTTGTGTTCCCCGTTCAAGTTGTTGCCATGACATCTCAATATATCTTAAAAAAAAAAAAAAAAAAGGAAAAGAAAAAAAAAGCAATATAGTCTTTTTCATGATAAGTGGTGTTGATAGCTCACTTCACAGACCCTAGTTTAAGTGATTCTTGCTTAAAACTTTTTTGGATCGAAACTATCATTACTATTAGAAGCAGCAGTGTCGATCTGTCAGTTTCCTTTGCCTGAGCCTAAACTTTACACACATTATCTCCATAAACTAATGCAGCTAACTTTTCTACTATGCAGACTATTTTTGACACATTTCTAAGCACTACAACTATGGCAAATATGGAGGACCTTAAATACTGGAAAAAAGATTTCTAGTCATAGAGATACAGGTTAGCTGACCAGGCATCGATAATTAGGAAGGGTAACTGTAATCTGAATTATGACCACCAAGATATAATTTTTTCATGGAACAATCAGAAGTTTGTAGAAGAGGCTGGGAAGACACAGAATCAGGGAATCCAGCACCACTGGAAAATCAGTGACCATATTAGGTTCATTTCCTAAGGACTTTTACCCCAGTATCTGAACATTTTGTGAAGGTATTACGCTTAACATTTCACTACGGATGTCAACAAATGAATCACTCGTACGCCACCCATTTTATAATTTTTCTATAGACTAGTTGTTAAAGTCAATTGGAGTTTCATGAGCTAGTAATTCAGCTAGGCATAAAACACAAGAGGAACAGAGTGATGTATTTTTACATAATTAAAAGTTTTACTTTTAAAAAAGCAAATAAAAATCTTAGTCAAACCATTTCTTCTATAACATTTCTTGTTCTATAACATTTTTATGGGCACAGCTAAAGCTGACCTTTAAAATCACATTACTATTAATATCAAATATGGCACTCTGTGGAAATTGATGGTCATGGTGTTAATACAATGTGAAATGGAATATGGAATCTACCTAAATTTGTCCTTTGTCAAAAGGAATACAGCATTTGGACCTTGATCAGATCTGTAGGCAAGATATTCAGTTATATGCTATTAGTAAACACAATTTACTGGAATGAAACATTTCACACCAGTAACCATTTCAAATAATGGACAGGTAGCTTTTTGTACATTCTCTGAGCAGATCAGTTTTACTACCCTTGATACATAAATGGCATGCATTTTATAAAATATAGAAGGAATATTTATGATCTGATTAGTTATTAAGCCTATTCTGCTTTAATTGCTTAAGTGATTTTTTTTTTCTTTTTGGCCAATGTGAGGTCATATGTTTGGCACCTGCATTTTAAAACCAAAACAATATGTCTATGTATTTTTAAATTTTGTTATGCTAGTATATCAATAGATCTCAAAAGACCACTGACAATTAGATGCAAACTGTCAGGAAAGGTTAGCAAAGAATTTTCACAAATCTAATATTCTTTCTTAATTATAAAACATCATAATTTTAAACAAGTTTTAGTGTTGGGAACTACTTCTGGAAATCATTACTAAATATTAATTGCAGCCTTAATGTTCTTCCCAAACACAGAATGCATAAAATACATATACATACTTTATTTTCCATGAACAAAGAAATTTAGTAATTATCATTAGAATCAGAACTCAAAAATAAAGTTGATAATTACAAATGACAGTGGGTAGGCAATATAGGCTAATAAAAATATTCCAGTAAATAATAACTTCAGCCTGGGCATCTAATTTTTGTTTTGATATTGACCTTGAGCAACTCAAATTTGAATCTTTGAGCATTATCTATAAACACATATATTATTATTTCCATTTTTTGGCTTGCAGAATAAAAATATGAGAACATAAAAACATAAAAATATGAGAATATCTATTCAGTAGTGCCACCTTGAGAATTCAAATTGGAAAATCTTTCAGAATTGTTATTCACTAGTTAAATGATGGATAAATCATCACTACAAATTTGATGTAAAAAAACTGAAGTATGATACTAAAAATTTCTCAATAAATCCCCATTTAATATTTAATAGTACTTTATACTCAAAAGAAATTTAAGAAACATTTTATTAATCTGAAAGAGAATTCCTATAGCTGTTTCTTTAAATTTGTGGGAGAGGTCACAAATGGTGGAGTTCCCCTTGAAAATTTCACAAACACTTTGAATCCCCCTTCCAAAGTTCACAGATAATTTCAAAGGGTTTATGGATATACTGAAGCTTATCTAAGGATCCAGATTAATCTGAGGCTCCAACTCATCTAAGGGTCCAAATTTTAAAAAATGTTATTTTTACAAAAAGCTAAACTCTTATGCACATCTTAAGTTTTTGTTTGTTTTAGGTCATATTTGTACATATCATTGCATATAAATTATAAAGAGACCATTGGATAAGGTTTCACAAATACATACACCTAAGTAACCCAAACTCTCACCAAGATATAGAACACGACCATCACCCCAGAAAGTTCCCTCATGTCCCTTCCAAGTAAACCTCTGCCTCACTCCCTGCACCACCAACCAGAGGCAACCACAATTCTTGTTTTACCAAGATTGGTTTTGCCCATAATGAACTTCATATAAGTGGAAATATACAGTATGCCCTTTCATGTAAGGCTTTCTCTCGGCATAATGTTTTTCAGATTCAGTCATATTTCTCTCTGTATTAATTCACTTCTGCTTTTTTGCTGAGCCATGTTCCATTCTATGAATATGTCAGCCATTGATGAACCCCTGAGCTGTTTACAGATTTTGACTGTGATGACTAAAACTGCTACGAATATTCTTGTAGAAATTGTTTTGTGCATATATGCTTTCATCCCTCTTAGAAAAATACTTCAGAGTAGAATTGTTAGGTGATAAGGTAGACGTATATTCAGTTTTGTAAGATACTGCCAGATCATTTTGCAAAGCAGTTGTAACATTTTACACTCTCAGCAACAACAAAGAGATTCCACTTAGTTCACCTTCTCTCCAATATTTGTTGTGGTCAGTCTTTATAATTTTAGCTATTTGGTGAGTATGCAACAGTATCTCACCATGGATCTAATTTGCATTTCCCTGAAAATTAGTTAAGATTAATGAAGATTAATGTTTTCATATCCTTACTATTTGTACATATCCTTAGTAAAGTATCTGTTCAACTTATCTGTCCATTTTTGTTTTTTTAACCTTTTATTGTTCAACTGTAGGTATTTTTAATATATCCTGAATACTAGTCATTTCAGCACTGAATGTTTTATTAATATTTTCTTCTAGCCTGTGAGGGTTGCCAAGTCATTTTCTCAATTGTGTATTTTGATGAGAAGTTCTAAATTCATAAAGATATTCCCTTAGTCTAGTTTTGTAGTTCTTACTTTTTTGTTTAGGACCATGTTCCATCTCCAATTAATGTTT
Organism: Mesoplodon densirostris; assembly: GCF_025265405.1. Lineage (NCBI taxonomy): Eukaryota > Metazoa > Chordata > Mammalia > Artiodactyla > Ziphiidae > Mesoplodon > Mesoplodon densirostris. The sequence goes on along the minus strand of NC_082663.1, from coordinate 98,190,496 downwards.
TATTTAGTGATAAGAAGAGGCTGAGGCTCATTTATTTCCATAATTATATCAGTTATTCCAGCACCATTTGTTAAGAAGACTTTTCTTTTTGCATGGATTTGGGGTGTTTTCATTAAAAGTTGACCAGATCACTGCAGGTCTATTTCTGAGCTCTCTATTCTCTTCTATTAACCTATGTGTCCTTTCTTACGTCAGTACTACACCTTCTTGATAACAAGCCTTTATGATGAGTCTTGAATTATAGTGTTAGCCCTCAAACTTCATTCTTCTTTGTCAAGATTATTTTACATATTATACTTCCTTGGTGTTTTCATATAAATTTTAGAATCAGCTTGTCAATTTCTACAAAAAGGCGTGGTTGCAGTATGTTTGGAATGGTGTCAAATGTATAGATCAATTAGGAAAGTGTCATAATCATTTCACCAATATGCGTACCTAGCTTTTGAAACATTCGAAGTCATTTGAAATGACATTACCACAAATCCCCAGGTGGTATCAACCTGCAAGCCCACTTTGATCCAATCTGGATTTCATCTTGATCTCTACTATTGTCGCCTTTAATAGCACCTCTCACTCACTGCTTTTTTCTAAATGGCATCAGAAGGTGAATCAAACCCAAAACATACAAGCTAGTTCTGGGATAGCTTACTGTTGATGTTTCCAGATAGTATTTTGAAATAACAAATGACGTATGGCAGTGCTCCTCCCAAAAATTGTTCACTGCCTCTTGATCATAATCCTTAAGAACCTAATTGACTTTAAAAAATGTTTACTATTTTATTTTTCACCATCTAATTGACAAAATTATGCTTTCTCCATCTGAGGTCTTAATTGTATTGCTCTTTCCTGCATGATCTTTAAGGAAGAGTGCAATGTGTACTACTGAAGGTGAAATTGACTAAATGTTCAATTTTACTTAAAAAAAAAGTTCATTTCCACTGAACTCAAATAGAAAACTTACTGTATAAACTACTTCATACCTCTGAACAAAAAAGTCAGCTTTTTAAATTATGAAAGCTGAAAGAAACAATATATTTTGTAAACAGACTTTGCCTTAGAATTATTTTATTTACATATGTTGGTGGTAAGAAAGAACATAAATTTTTAGCTTCTTGGTTGTCAGCTGCTTTTTAGGAAGTGACCAATGAACAAATGCCAAAACATTAAATCTATCGATTTAAAGATTCAGAGACACACCTGAAGCTAACCTCCAGTTTGATATTTCTTAGAGAAAGGGAAGATGGCATGCAGCTGCTGCTATTCTATCATGTGATAAGGGTAACACAGGATATTCAAATGCATTTGCCATTCCCCTTCAGCCACCTCTTTAAATATTTTGACTCTCCTAAAAATATCAAGTAATCAAAGGGACACCCTCACACATATAGAATGTATTCATCAAATTTTCAAGTATATTAGTGCAGTTCATCTATAACACATCAATTTTTCAAGTATATTAGTGCAGTTCATCTATACCAGATACTTAAGCCCTGAGATTAAAATTAAGAAATGCATGCTCACTGTCCTCATGGAGTTCTTATCTTTCAGAAGGAGACATACAATCAGCAAATAAATAAACAAAACTAAACATTTTAATATGTGCTTTGAAGGAAACAGCAGCAGACGTAGGGGGAAAAAAAAGAAGGTGGGCAATTTTAGATAGGTTAGTCAGTGAAGGAATATTTGGGGAGAAAAATGACATATAAGCTGTACCTAAAAGATGAGAAAGTTCTGGCAATGAAGGTACTTTGAGAAAGTAAGTTATTGTATTTTGTACTCTTGTACAAAAGGATGAGTGTAGGGGACAAGAAAGTTTTTCATTTAAAGCCAGCTAATATCATCAATATTACCTGCATTAGACACACTGTGCGAGGTCAGTGTGAGGGAAAGTAGGTAATTTCCATCCACCTGAAGTCAGAGAGACTTGACATGGTGTTTCCAGTTCAAAAATTAGGTTGTTTGAGGGTTATACAAACCAACTTCTGCTAGCAACTCAAGTTAGTCTCAAGGATTCTATTCTGATGGTGCTCTTCAGTGGCTCATGCAATGCAGAAACAAAGACTGAGCAGAAAAAAAATGAGCCAATGATAAATCTCTTTCCATCTCTCCCAGAAAATGATGCAAATTAAAATGCAGAGTCACTGATCTGACGTCGGGAGTACGAAGAGATTGACTCATTTAAAAATGATAAATTTAATAACCACCCATAGTAATGTGTTTTTATGCTTAATATAATACAAGGCTTTCATATTTTACAGAGAAATAAACTGAAGGATAATTCTCTTTGCATTTTTATTTATTTAGTTCAGAATAATGAATTTTATATGGCTAAATGTCTGCCTCATCATATATAAATTTTAGTCATATTATCATCTTGTTACAAAATTCAAGATGGGAAGATATTGAAGACAGGAGCAGATACAGAGATTTCAAAGTATTAGAAACATACATGCACATTCTAGTTTATATTTAATATAGTCATAGTCCACAAATCTTGTTTTCTCTTTAATCACTTTAGATGTTAGACAGATTTATCTTGAGTCAATCCTAACTCAGGTGTTTTTCTTTTTTATCATGATAAAATAGTACAATGCTCACAAAAATAATAAATGTCTTATATTTCAGTAGTTTGTACAGTCAAGCCAAGATGAGAAATCCACACTGAGTTTTACGATACTCGTAACTAAGTAATTTCTTGGTGATATTTTTGGAATAGGAAAGAGAAAAGGGAACATATAAATTATTAATATAACCAATTGTTCCACTATATATAAAATGCTTTCTTTTGTCCTTTGACTCTTTGAAAGGATTTAGTGGTGTAAAAAAAGACATTAAAATTTAAGTTGCCAATTCAAAAGTCTTGCTTCAGGGAGAAATAATGAGAAATGTATGAGGACCTCCAAAAATTAAGAGCCTATGATCTGGCCGAAATTCCTGTGCACCTGGAAAGTTGAGAAGGTCTGTGGTGTGGCTGTAAAGAACTAACTAAGGAGGGGAGGTGAAAGCTCAGCACTGGCCCAGCTTCCCTTAGTAGATAAATGACTTTTGAGCTGTAAGAATGTTCTCCCAGAAGAACGCTACACAAAGGGCTGGCCCTGGAACTCTTTGTTACCAGTCCCTGATATTATAAGGATCTTGTGCCAGAAGGTGAGTCAACTATAACTCTAAGCATTTTGTTCAGTTTAACTGACTTTTTTTTTTCATAGTAAAACTTTTTCAATGCAGGAAGCAGTGTACTGGTTTACATGGTCTAAGATCTTCACCTCATTATTAAACTATAATCTCAATTCACAGACTAGAATCTGTCCATGGACCACACTTTTAGTAGCACTGGTCTAGTGCTACTAAAACACAAAATGCATGTGATTTAGGTTGGCGGCTGCAATCCACAAAGCCTATGAATCAGGAAGAACTCCATGTATGGACTCCACCTGCTCTACACAGGAGTCAGTCAGCTAGTGACCATCTTTGGATCCCTGAAGACACCAAATATAAATTCCAAGTAAAGTGAAATAGAATTGTTATAACCCTGAAGAGCACAACCCATATGATGATAGGTGACTAGGAAAGAGTGATTCTCTCTCTTCCTCTCTTGTGTTCGTGGATGCACATGTATGCGCACACACACACACACACACACACACACAGTTTTATATACACACAACTACTGTCAGGTACACACATATACACACACAAAGAGACCCCAAGACTCCGAGAGACAGATTCTACCAATACTATCATCATTTGCAGCAGAAAAAGAACTTCATCTAGAACAAGGCATCATTGGTAGGGTTGTTAGGTGAGGTTTCAAGTCCATTCCTATCGTGAGTACAGCCAGAGCTCAGCTCAGCAGTCAAGCCCAGTTCTGATAGCCAGGGCCCTGGGCCCCTTGCTGTATCCTTCCTCAAGCAGAAAGCAGCAGCATTCTCAGGAACTCCATCTAACCATGGTCCATGGCAGGGGAGGTGATTCCAAAGCAAAAAGGGCACAGAGGGATAGTTTAAGACTGACTCCCAGAGCTAAGGTGCAGCCAGATAGCATGGATGCTTTCAGGAAACCAGAAGCTCATTAGGAAGGAAAGTGGAGTTTTCCCTCACAAGAGGGAAGACAGAGGAGGTTTACAAGAAACCACAAATACCTGGCACTTGGGCTGGCGGAGGTTGAGGAAGGTGTTAGGTGATGAGTATCTCTGTGCAGATAGAAAATGCAAGAGTAGGACAAAGGCTCAACTGTGGCAGTAAAACCTTTAACTTGTTTTATAGACTTTTCAACAGCATTTTTTAATAATTTAACTTTGTTAGGGAGAGATGTGTGCTTAGTTTAGGACCCACCACAGGAGGAAGCGATTTTGACCCTCAATTTTGTATCTCAAACTTAATTGACTGAGGTCTGATGACTTCCCTAGTTTATACTACACATTTTCCTAGATAATTTTCTCTCTTCCCTAGGCTACTCTTTTTTTTTTTTTTTTTTTACTGTGCCATTGCATTTATATTTATTTATATTTATTTATTTTTTTATTATTAGTTTCTGCTTTATAACAAAGTGAATCAGTCATACATATACATCTGTTCCCACATCCCTTCCCTCTTGCGTCTCCCTCCCTCCCACCCTCCCTATCCCACCCCTCCAGGCGGTCACAAAGCACCGAGCTGATCTCCCTGTGCTATGCGGCTGCTTCCCACTATCTATCTACCTTACGTTTGGTACTGTATATATGTCCATGCCTCTCTTTCGCTTTGTCACAGCTTACCCTTCCCCCTCCCCATATCCTCAAGTCCATTCTCAAGTAGGTCTGTGTCTTTATTCCTGTTTCCCTAGGCTACTCTTTGAAGCTCTGATTATATTTACTATCAAAGGGAAATCACAAAAGAGACCCAAGGAAGAAGATGAGTTTGATTTAAGGAATTAGCTTCATAAAATTGTTTCAACTTTATTATAAACAATGGCCTCTAGGAATGAGATGAGTCTGATCTGGAGAAAAGCAAGCAAGAATGTTCATCCAAAATAGGATTTTGTCTTATAGAATGGGATTAGTGAAGTTATAATTCAGTTCAATTACATAAGATTCCCAACTACGGCATCAATTCATTGCACAATTTTTAAAGAAATTAGATAAAAAATTGTATTTTTCTTCTCATTCTCACTTGTTTCTCATCTTCCTCTCCCCAACAATAAAAATGAGATATCCATGTATCCTAAGCTAAGATTAGGTTCTGGTTGATTCCTCCATAATGCTAATATTTTCCCCATTTTATGAAAGACCTGATAAAAATTACCCTGACAATTACCCTGATGAGAGGGACCGATTCTGACAGAGCACCAGGGGAGGAAATATTTTTCATAAACAATCTCACTCTGGCCTCAAACTCTTCCCATTAGCTCTGAAGAATGAGGCAACTAATTATACAAGAGGCTGTTGCCAGAATTTCTGAAATGCTATAAACCCTTTAAATATAGGGACTGACAAACTGAATAATAAATTCTTTCTTTACTTCACATATGGCCTGTGATCATGTTGCTGACTATTTCAAAACAATAGTATAGTAAAAACTAAAATAGAGCAGCAGCATAGGAGCTCTCCAGAGAAAATGGACTGAAGGATTCACAGATATGAATGATCCAGCTACATAGCATTCCATTTCCCAGGGTGTTTCAGGACAGTGCTGAGAGGTAGAAAAAGCTAACTTGATGTTATAATTGAAGGAGGCCTGGCCTAGAATGACATCATGTCTGCAGGAGCAGTCAAACGAGTGGTTTTGTCTATACATCTTACCACATTGTTTTTCATTTTTGATCATTTTGACACCAAGGCTAAATAAATGAGGATTGAAGTATATCTATTTCCTGCATATCAACTAATTTTTATAAATTTGTCACTCATCATATTTTTTTTTAAGTCTAAACAAAAGTCACATTATTCACTGTAAAGGCAGAATTGAACTCCTGGCTATTCTGAACAAGTAAACAAACCAACCAACTAATGAAAAAGATCCTGAGTCATATAAACACCAGTCAGAGGTTTTGTTGAAAGAACAAATGAACTAATCATAAGAAGTGTTTGTTGTACTTAGGGTGACTATTTCTTTGAAGAAAGCATTTTCTATTATTGTGTAGAATTCTTCTTACTATAGATCATAAACGGGAATTAGCAATTTGATGATAAAGTATTAGTTGTTTTCTCAAAAAGGACCAATGTCTTTGGATGAAAAGAATGATAAAAAAAAATTTGAGGGAACTGGAATATTATTTTAAGTATATTTCAAAATATTAAGATAAGCCCAAATAATTATAACTTAAGGGGAATCAACATTTTTGTTAACAGCTAATGTTTCTTAGGATTCATAGTGATCAGCTTGAATATTTTCACTCACATCTAGTGGCTATGTTGTTGCCTGTAATGTCAGAGAGCTGGGGCCCTATTATGGTTAGTCAGGCAGAGATAGTGTACCCCTAGGGGAAATTATAACAGTAAGTAAAAGTAATTGTATACTCGTCCAGGTTTGGTTTGGCTTTAACTGAGATCAACAGATTTATTCCCTTTCAGATTATTACAGCCTCCTCCTGTACCATGGAATTCTCTTGAATGCTGTCAGTACCAGGGAACCCAATAGCTTGCAATGCCACCTTACTTTAGTCAATTATCACTCAAGTTGTTTCTAAATTGAGTAGACACAGGGAGTAGAGTCAAAATCTCTCTTTTTCCTGAGGTCAGTAGCTTTCCAGATTATCTGTGATTGTTTATTATCTATGGGGTTGTATAATTTTCCCCCCTGAATTTTGTATTTTATTGCAGGTAAACATCCCTTGTTCTAATTTATTAAAATTCAGATTAGTAAACGAGAATAGTCCTAGGAGGTCTTTTTGTTTCAGGTCAGAGGTGAAGCATTTGTTTATAAAATTAATGAGGCTCCTTGTAACCACCTAGAAGGGTTGAAAAAGATGCTTCTTAGCACGCAGCAGTCTTGGGAATTAAGACCCTCACAATTACTGGATTACAGATATCCTGGGCTTTACTTTTTCCCCATTATAAAAGCTTATCAGTTTGATTTTTTTGTTCAGTTACTGCTACTTAAAATACCATCTAGAAAGGTAATCCCCAGAATGGTGCTTTTATCGTTTGAAACTCAGAAAAACAGCAATATGATCTTTCAGTCCGTGTGTGTGTAGCAAAAGCTAGGTCACCTTCTTGGGGTTCAAGGTCAGCTTATCTTTCTGTTAAATTTCTGCCTTTAAATAGAGAAGAAAGACAGGAAAGGGGTTGAAGCTTAGGCCCACAATTAACCAGTGGACTCACCCAGCCCTGGCTTAAATTGAGTATTCACACATCACATTTTGCTTCTTTTCTAAAAGATTTTTAAGCATAAAAAGTAAGCTAAGAAGGAAAGGTAACAATAGATGCAGCCATGAAGATACCCACAGATATAAGAAACCTTGGAGGGCAGAGGCTTCTGTGAGCCAAGTTTGCTCTCCCATCCCGGGGGTTGCTTGTCTATTGAAAGGATAAAAAAAGAAGTATGTGAAGGGAATGAGAGACATCTGACAGTAACATTCCAAATGAAGAAAGAGAATACAAATAGTGAGTGGAGAAAAGGCTGATTTAGGAGACGAAAAGGATAATTAACTAAAAACACATATTTTTCAAGGGACAAGTATCAGCTTGAGAGTAGGAAATGTTGAAAATATTATATTAATAGGATCATCACAGCATATTGAATTGACATGTTTATCTCGGCCAACATTAATTTGAAGAATGATAGAATGGGTTCAGTTCAACTAAAAAAAAAAATTAGTATGTCAACTATGTACTGGTCACTACTTCTGGTGCTGGAGAGAAAAAGAAGAGTAAAGCATGGTCATTTCTCCTCTGGAAATGGCATTCTCAGGATTATCAGACTATATACAGTTATTTTCCGTTTAACGTGGTAAGTGCCAAAACAGTATTAGGATGAGAATTTGAGGCAGACTACGGCATCAAGAAAGATTTCTTAGAAGAGAGAATGCTTGAACTGTCTTTCTTCAGATCAAAGCTCAACAGTGGGGCCTCCCTGGTGGCGCAAGTGGTTGAGAGTCCGCCTGCTGATGCAGGGGATACGGGTTCGTGCCCCGGTCTGGGAGGATCCCATATGCCGCGGAGCGGCTGGGCCCGTGAGCCATGGCCGCTGGGCCTGCGCATCCGGAGCCTGTGCTCCGCAACGGGGGAGGCCACAACAGTGAGAGGCCCGCATACCGCAAAAAAAAAAAAAAAAAAAAAAAGCTCAACAGTGTTTAACTCTGTGCTATAGGGCAACTTGCATAATCCCTTTGAGCATGCTTCCTCATTAATTAAAAATGAGTGCAATAATACCAATGTCACAGGTTTGTTATGAGGATTAAAAGATTAAACAAATGAAGTGCTTTGCATGTTGTAAATGTTCAATAAATGTTTTCCTTCCTGTTCCCTGTAGGATCTTGAGATAGGAACAACTTAACGCTGTTATTTCATAGACGGCCATGAAGGTTGGGTAACTTGCCCAGAGGCAGACTATTGACACTCACCAGTCTCAGACGTAGGTGTCCTTACTCTTAGTCTCACTGCATCTCCACATCATAATGAAGATTAAAGAATGACGATGATGGGAAGTGCTCCAGGAGGAAACATATGCATGGGAAATATGAAGACACTTGAAGAAAGGAAGGAGGCTGTAGAAAATAAATAAATCAAAATTAAAAAATAAAAAAGTGTCACAAATGGATCAAGAGTCATGCATGAGAATGACACATACAAATAATGTTCAACATGTTACCAAGAGTTGTTTTAAACATACTTGGATGTGGACGGAACTAGTATCAGCGGGCAACTGATAAGTTAAAGTGAAAAATCTAAGTTTGTGGAGCTTCTTTAAAATTGTTTAGGTGTAAATTATGATAATAAAATGTTCATCATTGAACATCTTGTGGAAAACGTACAATCGTTGAGTTTAATTTTTGGAAGTAACTTTGGAGTTCACCTAGTCCAGAGTTTCTCAACAGTAGTTTATTTGGGGCTGGATAATTCTTTGAATTCTTTGTTGTGGGAGGCTGTTGTGTAGGATGTTTGCCAGCAGCATCCAGGGATTCCACCCACAAATGTCCCCAGCGTCAAAGGTGTGCCATCTAAAAATGTTCCTAAGCATCGCCAAATGTCCCATGGGACAAAATTACCCCCAGTTGAGAATCATTGACCTAGTAAATGTTTTATCCATTGTAGGAATTCATCCTTTCTGGTTCCTCCCTCATTAAGGATTAGAAAAGTCTGCCTTTTGAGCATTCAGTCTCCTATCTGAACAGCCTTAATCATTCGGACAGTTATTTTATTGAGTTGAAATCTGTTCTTGTATATTTTTGTCCCATTATATACATTTTTTCCCTCTTATACATGCAGAACTTTTAATCCCTCTTCTGCTTTCAAGTATTTGGAGGCATCTATCATGCTTCCTTTCTTACTCTCTTCTCCACTTTAACCTTTCCCAATTTCTTTAACCCACACTCGTTTACATGATTTCGAGATCTCTCATTATCTTTGTCTTCAGCTTCTGTGTGCTTTGATTTTGTTAACACCACTCATACCAATGTTAGTTCCCTTACCCTCTCTTTGCAGGTAAGAAACTTGCAAACCAGAGTGGTTATCCGATTTGCTCAAGTTCACATCCATAGGGGGGAGAAGGGGTGGGACTAGGGCAGATCTCCTAATTCCTTTCCCACCACACACAGTCACTTACACCCTCACAAGCAAAGTGAGAGTTGCTGGGAGTGGAAACAGTTGCTCCTCAAACTAAGCACTGGTTTTTCCTAAATCCAAATTTCCTCCAAAACCAATGGGAAATTGACAGGACAGAAACAGCACACACTTTCCATTAAGATTCCCTCAGAACACTGAACACCTACCACCTGGATCAAGCTGCTTCAAGAAATTGCATAAACCTAGTTACCTAGTAACCTAGTTAACCTAGTTACCTAGTTACCTAGTCTCTTCAAGAAATTGCATAAACCAAGTTACCTAGTCTCCACTAGTTACCTAGTCTTCCTCACCTCTAAATTAGATATCACAGTGGCACTTGGCTCTTACTGTGGCAGTCAAAAGTAACATAACTGTTAAATCAATATTATTATTAACCTAATTACAGATCAAAAATATTATTTTTCCTCGTTTCTTCTCATCCACTACACTGTGTACCATGGCCATAACATGAAGGGTGATGAGCTGGCCAAAGGAAGGAAAAGACAAAAGTGTAAAAATGAAGAATGTGTATATTTAAGCAAGTCCAGGCTTACTAGATGCCAGATTTTGCCTAGATAGCACATCCTGGGTGTAACCAAAGTCTTCATTTAAAAAGCTGTCAAAAAGAAGTAAAGAGGGCTTCCCTGGTGGCGCAGTGGTTGAGAGTCCACCTGCCGATGCAAGGGACACGGGGACGCGGGTTCGTGCCCCAGTCCGGGAAGATCCCACATGCCGCGGAGCGGCTGGGCCCGTGAGCCATGGCCGCTGACCCTGTGCTCTGCAACGTGAGAGGCCTGCATACCGCAAAAAAAAAAAAAAAAAGAAGTAAAGAATTTAGGAGATTTTTAAATACAATGGGAGTCATGTGTCAGTAAACAGCCGTTTCTATTGCTGTTATTTTCTTGATCTCAAGAAGGTTTTTGGGTTTTGATGGGGTTTTTGTTTGTTTTCTGGTGGGGTAGCAAGGGGGCTAAGTCACGGTCTCCTTGACATGAGAAGAAAAGGACAAACAGCCTATGCTCAGAACCAGTTCACTTTATCTCTGAGTTGGGAATCTTATTTACGAGACTGGATTAGCAAAAGATGGTACTGTTTATGAGGATCATTGATTACTATTTTTAAGCCAGTTTGCTTCATTTCAAATTTTAACACACTGACAAAGAAGGTTCTCAGGGTCACAGTCTCCTCTGTATCCGTTGTCATGGGAAGATACTTTTGTTCTCCATCAGGATTAAATTTGCCTATGCATGAATCTCTTAAGACAAACTGCACCTAACTGCCTCTAGGTTTTTTCTCAGTGGTCCTCTTTGCTTTTGCACTTTCCCTTATTATAAAGCCTCCATTCTACCATGAAGTCAGCTCTTGATTACTCCAGCTCAGTAGGCGATTTCCCTGCAGTGACCTTCCACACAGAAAGTCCACGTGAAGACCAGGTGTAACTTCAAAAAGAAATGCGCAAAAATATATGACTCCAGCTCATTATTTTTCACACTGTGCCACACTGTGGAGGACCAGGCCTTGGCCCCTTAACCCCAGGCCTTGGTGGTTCTTAATTTGGTTGCCCAGTTTTCTTCTACTGCTGGAGGTCTTTGAAGTTAACAACAGCATGCTCTCTGATGCCCTTGGAGAGCAGCACTGTGAGGTGTGGCTTGTTGGGCACACTCAGTATATTACAATATTCAACTACATATTGGCACTGCAATGGTACATGTGTCTATAGGCATTGGGCACAAGTCAAGTGACACAGAGGTGTATTAAAGTACTGGATATGTGCGAAATTTTAGCTACCCATTTTAGACTCCCTTCTGATTTGGGGGGAACCCCCATTTCTGGAGTCTTGGCAGGAGACAGAGTTTTGACCCCTACTCATCCCTGACAGCTATGCCACATGACATAGAATCAACCAATATGGTGCTCTTGTTCAGGACTGAGGAAGTTGAGAGTATACTACTAATACGGAAAACATTCACATCAAAGGCAACAGAGTGGAGAAGTCAGCCGTGAGGACAGACCATGCCCTAGGGCAGCAAAGCCAAGTGTGGCACTTAATTTTTCCTGCAGCCTGAACCTTGGGTGTGTTTTTCTGCTACATAGAATGGCTCAACTATGCTTCCGGCCTCCTTCTCCCAGCTTCTGATCAATTCTGTGAATAGTCCAATATCCTTCCAATAAATACCCAACATGGTGCCATCTCTGACTAGCTGTGTGACCTTGACCAAGTCATCAAACCATCCTCATTAATGAACTGGGAAAATAACAGTACCTGTCTCTAAAGTGCTTAGCAGAATGCTGAGACACAGTAAATGCTAAATAAATGTTACCTATAGTCATTTTTATCATTAAAACCCTGAATTTTTAGAAAAGAAACCTTGAGCTGGAATCCAAAGGATGAATGAGTTGACTAGCAAAGACAGGCAAGAAAGGCATTCCAGGACAAGATTAACCACATGGCTGAAAGCCCTGTGTTGGAAGGAAACATGGCATATTCAAGAACGAGGACTGCCAAGGGCCAAGTGGAGAAGCCTGGGACTGAGAAGGCAGGGGTGAGGTCCTACAGGGCTTACAGGTGATGTCAGTATATTTAAAATATGCTATGTGAGATAAGAAAGCATTGAGAGATCCAAGCAAGGTCATGCAAGTGACCTTGCATATTTCCTAAGACAACCTCATGTTGTCTTATACCTCGAGGTATAAGATACTTGTAAACTGAATTAGGGGCAGGTTGTAGAGATGGAGAGAATTGGGTGATTTAAGGTATTTAGGATGTAAAGTTGACCAGACTTTGGGTGGGTTAGCTGTAATGGGTGAAGGAGAAGGAGGTGGTGAGGACAACCCTTATCTCCCCAAAGGGCTCCCTTTTTCAGAAGGGAGGCCTCATGTGCTTGAGGAGGATTTCAATACATTTGATGCTCAGATACTTCTGAGATAGCCAAACTCCTAAAACATTTATCTGTACTGTGCTTTAGCACTTACAAAGCATGTTCATACTCATTTCTTATTTCATTCTCACTGAGGCACAAGAGACCTAGATAAGTGATGTATTTCTAGATGACAAAGCTAGTATGTTAGAGACCTGGGATGAGAGCCTGCATTTTCTGACTCCTGGTCCAGTGCATGTCTGTTACACAATTGCTGACAAATATCTCCATCTGAATGCCTCAAAGAGTGCCAACAGACTTCTCAACCCACTTCTCTTCCAAATACTTGGCCCTTCATTCAGTGGATTGCATTTAGTGAACATCTATGTTACCCAAGATGTACCAAATTTCCTGAGATCAAGGAAAGACTAATCAGATCATAATTTTTGCATTCCCTCTGCAAAATAACGAGGAAGAAAGAACACCCTGAAATGGCAGTTTTCTTAATGAGAACTATCCCATGCTTTCCTTTACATGTAAGAAAGGAAGATAAATGTTATCCACAGGGGCAGTAAATAACAGAACAAATTTTGGAATCAGAAAAATCCAAATTAATTCCAGTTTGCCACTTACTGGTACCTTGGTGATATAGAGGAATTTCCTGAGTCTTTTTTTTTTTTTCTTAATCTGGAAAAAGAGAACTATAGTAGTCATCATTTAAGGGTATTTTAAGGATTAAGTTTGATTATATAGGTACAGCTTATTACAGTGGCTGGCAAAGAACAAGGTCTCAGTAAATGGCAGTCAAAATGAAGGCTGACACCCTTTATGGGAATCAGTTTTTAATTTAAAACTGTATGTTACATAGTTGAAAGAAAAGGAAAGAAAAGGAGACTGGGCATATCATCCAGTCATTTCAGAGGAATTTGGGTGGTTTCAAGGTCAGTTATGAGTCTAAGAAAGAGGACTTGATGTTTCTGAGGGAAGCAAGGTTACTGATGCTTTCCTTTCTTCACGTATTATTAATTAGTGCTACATTGGCGACACAGAGCCAGAATCCCCAGTCCACCCAAGAGAATGTTATCACCACAAAGGAACCTCTAGACTCAACAGACCACATAGAGATCAAGAGATCATCTGGGGTAGGTCTGACTTTTTTTTTTTTTAGTAACTTTACAATGTCAACAGAGACTTCCATATTCCCTATGGAAGAGAAATGGCCTTCAGAATTTCAGAGGACTTGGCACCAACTGAGTCTCAAGACAATGTTATCATTTCTAAACTTGTGGTGATTACTAATCTCAAAGGCTCTGGCACAATAGTCTATCCTGTCATTGATGAAATCAATTAATCAAAGTATATAAATACCTAGCATCTCCATCTCTCTCTTATATTCCTTATCTAGAAAGTATGGGGCTGCAACCACACATTCAACTATGATGTTAAGCTTCCTATATCATTCAGAATCTAGGATTCCTAGATTTATTCATGAATTTATTTCTACATATTTAATGAGCATGTAGATACCAGAATTTGTGCTAAAATACATCTTAGGTACACAAGTGAATAAGACATTATCTTTTCATCAAGGAGCTCCCAGTCTAGTGAGTGAAATAGAGACATGGAAATGGTTAATTACAATATAATATGTTTGAAATTTTGTTTTGTTTTTCTTTTTATACTGTGTCTGACTCTGCCCCCTACCTACCTTGTTAGTACTTAGTAAACAATTAAATGAGAGTAACCTCATCTAGTCCCATAGCTTCAGCTACCAGTTCTATGCATATGGTTCCCAAAACCTGAGTCTCCTAAATGAAGTTTTAATAGAAGTACTCCTCCAACCTAGAAACAATGTGAGAGCAAGAAATGTTTCTTTACTTTGCCTCTTCAAAGTTCAACAGAGTACAACACACACAGCACATACTCAATAAAAGTGTGTTGAATGAATACATGCATAAATGAACAAAATGCAATGATTTCAGCACCAGTGGAAAAAACTGCATAATGGTCTGCTGCTTCAGGATCACAGGCTATAAATAGTCCAGGACGCTTTGCCTAGGGTTAGAGCTCATTGAGTACTGGTTTACCTCCAGTAAGTTGTTTTGCTAGCTTTTTCTTGGCCAAAAACACCCTTCTCTCCTATCCACCTCTAGAAAATGGGAGCCCAAGTTTCCAGCCACTGAGTCACAGACTGTGGGCAACAGCTTGGAGGGCTGATTCTTTCTGATAGCTCATGACTCAGGAAGCTGGTAGAGAAACGTCTATGGAAACTAGACAAAATGTATGATACTAAAGAATTGCCTTTTAATATTTTATAATTCCTCTATATAATTAAAGAAAAAATATACATTTTGGGGGCTTCCCTGGTGGCACAGTGGTTGAGAGTCCGCCTGCCGGTGCAGGGGACACGGGTTCGTGCCCCGGTCGGGGAGAATCCCGCATGCCGCAGAGTGGCTGGGCCCGTGAGCCATGGCTGCTGAGCCTGTGCGTCCGGAGCCTGTGCTCCGCAATGGGAGAGGCCACGGCATTGAGAGGCCCACGAACCGCAAAAAAAAAAAAAAAAAAAAAAAAAAAAAATATATATATATATATATATATATGTATACACATTTTGTCCTTATGTAGCCAAGTCTAGTTTTCCCTTGAAGGGAAAAGAAGATGGTTACAATTTCATACTGAGACAGTCAGATAGTAGATGAGAGGACCAATTTTATATGTCAGTTATACTATGGACATAAGAGAGTCATTTTTACATATTGAAAGATTAAATAAATGAATAAACAATAATAAGTGTATGAACTCTAGGTATGTAAGGGAATTTTCACAAAGGAGGTCAGTTATACATTATGTAAGAGGAAATCTTAATTCTTGATACTATCAGATTAACTGAAATAACAAGCAGATTAACAAGCAGATTCTTGGTTTTCTGTGTTGCACACATATATATAAATTTCTGTTCAGAGGAGTCACATGTACTGGTTGCTTAATCTTCCTCATGTTACAATTATTAGAGGGGCATGAAGTCAACTTTGATTGGCAAACTTAAGTAAACTTTTGTGTGGTCCCGCTCATTTTTACCCCAGATAAAAACAAATCATACCTACTCGAGTTACATCAGATAGAGATGCTAGTTATCCTTAACCCAGGCTACACAACATAATCACCAAATAAGACTTTAAAGACTACTGTTACTGCCCGGGCCCCATCCCAGACAAATTAAATCAGATTCTCCCTAGATAGGGCTTGGCGACATGTTTTTTTTTTTTTTAAATGCTTTCCAAGGGCTTCTTATCTGTGGTCTGGATTAAGAAGTACTGAAACTCACCCACACCTCCTGGCCACCAGAACACAGGGGCTAACCAATGCTTCTCAAACTTCAATGTGTCACAGGTCATCCTGGGAGCTTGTTAAAATGAAGATTCTGATTCAGTAGGTCTGGGTTGGGGCCTGAGGTTCTGCCTTGCCTACTACCTCCAGGAGATACTGATGATGCTGTCTGTCCATACACCTGGAATAGAAAATGCTAAACCACTCATAACTGTGGCCTTCTGCAAGCAGTTAAGGAAAGAGTGGACCTCTATGGAGACAACCTCAGCAATGACAAGAGCTGGAACACACCAACATGGCCATATCGGTTGTTAAAGTAATGAAAGTCTTTTTTCCAGATGGGTAAATATCTGTGGCTTTGAGTGCCCTGACCTGGCTAGCCTAGACTTTGTCCCAGGAAGCCCCACATGCCACAATCAATCTAGCAACTCCAGCGTTCATGTCTGCCTCATTAGGGAACCTTCAGAATTCTGTTTTGGCACTGATGGGTTTTTTCGTTTCTGATTGTTCAGAGCCTTTGCGGAATTGGCTATTAAATCTTTTAAATATCACTCGTGAGCACCATTCCAAGATATGATCCCTGGATGGGTCAGACCTAGAAAACTGTCCAGTTGCTGCCTTCAGGTTACATTAGGTTGAAAGATGATCTATTCCATCACTAACATGAGTGAGTTTTGATAAAAGACAACATGAGATCAGCAGGGCCTCAGGACAATAGACAAACTAGGTGAAAAAATATGAATTGGAGTAGAAAGGAGATCTAACAAAAGGGAAAAGAATGATTCATTATGCAAATTCATGATGAACAGGGAGATTGAATGAGAGGAAAACCTTGTTTTAATTAAAGATTAGAGATTCCACAGAACTGAAAAGAATAGGAAACATTTGCTCTACTGTCCTTAACATAAATCAGAGGCCTAGCTAAAAAATTATGATAATTTACTCGTAAAATATTTTTATAAGGCTTTGCCTTACTTTAACAAAAAGTAATTGCAGTGCACCATATGTATTACAATAATCAATTCCTATAAATTAAAATAGAGTATTTGGTTTTAAACATATTTTTAGTTTGGTACTTATTTTTGTTCAATTATTATTTAAAAAAAACAATTTTCCAGATTAGTAGTTTTAACTCAGTGTCTCTAATATGTCAAGAATTTTAAGAAAAACTACAAAAATCCTAGATCTTTATTTTTAGTATATTTCATCCCAGTCTAACTAATCAAGAAACAAAATAAGAAAAACAACAAGAAAAACCAAAGCTAATTGAAGATGTATGCCTGGGTTCTTAGGAAACTTCTTTGAGAAAAACAATTCTGAGATTCCTTGACAACCTGACAATGCTAGTTGAATAGAATAAACCTACAGTGTAGGTCCTCTGTCCTAATGCTGCAGTATTTTTATTAGTTTTAACTCTCTACCTAATTGGGGCCACAGAGTCATCATAATGTATTATGTGCAGATAGTGTGTTTTTAAAGCACCCTAAAATCTATCCATTAGGGCTGACTTTGCAGCCAGTCTCCTACTAATTCTAGGTGCATGGTTTTAACAAGTTATAGCCATCTATCACGTGCATTACCCTGAATAATTTTTGTTTCACTTACATTTACATTAACTTGTACTTTACCTTGAATTTTTTTAAAGCACAACCTAATTGTTAATGTGATTTCTGACTTTTTCTCTTTTCCTATGGATCTAAATCAAGTACTGTGTTATTGGTAACGTACTTGACAAAGGAGGCTTTTGAAGCTCAGAAACATGTATGGCAAATTACCTACAACCAAAAAACTATTTTCCACAGCTTTCCCCGCTTTTCTGCAAGGGGCATCCCCCCTTGCTAGCACTTCTAATATCAGGACCTGAAAATCCTCTCAGCATATGTCAGAGATATTTGATCTTTTTCTGTCTAAGCCTGTGGTAGGACTTATAGTTCACACTGTCTGCTATGTCTGATTCTTCCTCAGGGGAGTCTGATTTCACATTCTAACTGCCCTAAATAGAGTTTAGAAATAGTTCCTTCCTGCTAGACTCAGAAAAGAACGGCCATGAAGAATAAAAAGAGAAACATAAGCAGTGTCCCCATAACTAAAATGCAGACATCCCTGCATGACCAGCTCTGCTATCTGACCATCTGCAGCTCTTGCAGCTACCTCCTTCAGCTGTGTAATCACCCATCTCAAATACAAGCAGAAATCCAGTATCAGACTTGCCAAGCATGGAGAGATGGAGCACAGAAGCAGGCATTTCCAGACCCCTGCTTACTATAGACAGAAATTTATCTGAAGCCTTTCTAATAAATCAAATAGAAAAATGTTTAAAAAATGTAATATAGTATTAAAAAAACCAGATTCCTTGAGTTTTATAAATAGTGCATCTAGATTCAAAAGAAACATGTTGCTATCAAACAGGATGCAGTTTCCATTTTCCTCTCCACTTGCTCCTGACTTCTGTCTCCTCTTAGAGGGACTGGCGGGTGGTGCCCCTCCTACTGTTACTCAAAATGAATGGTCCTGTGATGGCAGATGAGATCTTTGTGGCTTCTGGTGTAAGGTTTTCTTGTTATGTTTTTAACCCTAGCAAAGGCTAATTTAACCACATGTTGTCATCTTGAAATTGTGGGCAACTGGGACTTCTAGTGAATAAATAAAATTCCTTTCACGCCCACTAGGCACCCAAACTACACCCCTGTGCAAATTTTGAAGGGTATATTTTAATCCCCAGGCAATAGAAACAGACTGACCAAGGTGGTATTCAGGATAGAGCACAGATGCAAAAGACAAAAGGCCTCCACTTGGGCCAAGATTGCTTTCCACTAGGATGGGGATGAGATCATGTCAGAGATATTAAAGAAAATAACTGGGTCTTAAGGACATCTGGCTCAGTATTATTGTATTAGAAGGAGGAATACAGAGGCTGCTCAGACCTGCAGTCAGTGAGGCTTTTGGAGGCAGGGATACTTTGCACCCTACTTGCCTCTTTCTCCCTTCCCCCCTCCCTTCCCCTGCCAAACCTCAAACTTTTAGCACTGTCAGGTACAACACATATGATCCAGCCTTTTTACAGAGAACAAGGGTTCTGTTGTTCTACCAGAGAGGGGGGACAAGCCAAAAGAAAATACACAAATGACCTTCACTCAAAGGACTTTTGCATTATGTATTTTTGACCAATGTCTTAGAATTTATACCTATTTTACTAAAATAACTTTCTTCACAATAAACAAGAAGAAATGAGATCTTTAAATCATCTCCACTCAAATGGTGGAGTAGGAGGCTCCTGAGCTCACCTCCTCTCATAGACACATCAAAACTACATCAAGGGCTTCCCTGGTGGCCCAGTGGTTGGGAGTCCGCTTGCCGATGCAGGGGACACGGGTTCGTGCCCCGGTCCGGGAGGATCCCACATGCCGCAGAGCGGCTGGGCCCGTGAGCCATGGCCGCTGAGCCTGCACGTCCGGAGCCTGTGCTCCGCAATGGTAGAGGCCACAACAGTGAGAGGCCCGCGTACCGGAAAAAAACAAAAAACAAAAAAACTACATATAGAACAACTGTCTCCAAGAATGACCTGAAGACTAGCAGAACAGCTCATCTACAACAAAGGATATAAAGAAAAAAAACACACTGAGATGTGTAAGAGGGGCAGAGATGTGATCTAACCAGGACGCACACTCCCAGCACAGTGAACAACAAGTGGGAGGGAATATTACAAAGGTAGAGGTCCTCCCTAAGGAGTGAGGAATACAAGCCCCTTGTTGGACTCCCCAGCCTGGGGGATTTGCTTTGAGAAGACAAGCTCCATAACATCTGGCTTTGAAAACCAGAAGCAGGGCTCATTTCCAGGAGAGTCAGTGGGCTGTAGGAAATTGAGGATTGCTCTTCAAGGACTCATGCACAAACTCATTCACTTTTAGTCTCAGTGCAGAGGCAACAGTTTGAAAAGTCCCTCTGTATATGAAGAGGGATTCATTTCGCTAACTTTAGTGTGAATGAAGAAGTAGCAGAGATCTGTTGGAACTTACTCCAAGGACTGAAGCACTAGCAAGCACTATTTTTTGCTCTTTTTAACTTTCTTCTTCTATCTAGATGGCCGAGTGCTATTGGGTGCCATTTCTGATATTCACCATCTACCTTGCTAGCACCACTCACCTTACCCCAGCATACCCATGCAGGTCTGCCCTGCCCAACTGGCCTGCCCAGGCTGGTACCCCTTCAAAGTGGCTCCCACCCAACCACACCCAGCAGGTAGATTCAGCTGATTCTAGCCCTCCCACAAAGTAGTCCTCATCCAGAGGACCAGCCTTACCCACCAGCTCACACACAGCAGCCAGGGTCAGACCCCACAGCCATCCAGCCAGGGGACCAGCCCCAACACAGAGCACACCACAGCAACCACAGCACCACCACAACAGGAGAGTACACACACCTGACACAGGGGACACCAACGGAGCACCGGTCTCTGGTGACCAGCGGAGATTACTCTTGTGGGCCTCACAGGAAATCTTCCGCATAAGGCCACTTTAGGACTATGAAACATAGCTGATTAACCTAATACATACAAACATATAGAAAGTCAGGCAAAAGTGAGAAGAAAGGAATGTGTTCCAAATAAAAGAATAAGACAAAACCTCAGAAAAAGAACTAAACACAACAGAGATAAGTATGCTGAGTTCAGCATAATGGTAAAAAAACTCATGAACCTGGGAAAAGAATGGATGAACACAGTGAGAACTTAGACAGAGAAACAGAAAATAGAATAAAGAACCAGAGGAGGAGCTTCAAGATGGGGGAAGAGTAAGACATGGAGATCACCTTCCTCCCCACAGATACATCAGAAATACATCTACATGTGGAACAACTCCTACAGAACACCTACTGAACGCTGGCAGAAGACCTCAGACCTCCCAAAAGGCAAGAAACTCCCCACGTACCTGGGTAGGGAAAAAGAAAAAAGAATAAAGAGAGACAAAAGGATAGGGACGGGACCTGCACCAGTGGGAGGGAGCTGTGAAGGAGGAAAGGTTTCCACACACTAGAAGCCCCTTTGTGGGCGGAGTCTGCGGGGGGTGGAAGGGGGAGCTTCAGAGTAGCGGAGGAGAGCACAGCAACAGGGGTGTGGAGGGCAAAGCGGAGAGATTCCTGCACAGAGGATCGGTGCTGACCGGCACTCACCAGCCCGAGAGGCTTGTCTGCTCACCCGCCAGGGCGGGCGGTGCTGGGAGCTGAGGCTCCGGCTTCGGTCGGAGCGCAGGGAGAGGACTGGGGTTGGCGGCGTGAACACAGCCTGAAGGGGTTAGTGCGCCACAGCTAGCCGGGAGGGAGTCAGGGGAAAAGTCTGGACCTGCTGAAGAGGCAAGAGACTTTTTCTTGCCTCTTTGCTTCCCGGGGCGCGAGAAGAGTCCCGGGATTAAGAGCACTGCTTAAAGGAGCTCCAGAGATGGGCGCGAGCCGTGGCTAACAGCGTGGACCCCAGAGACGGGCATGAGATGCTAAGGCTGCTGCTGCCGCCACCAAGAAGCCTGTGTGCGAGCACAGGTCACTATCCACACCTCCTCTCTCGGGAACCAGTGCAGCCTGCCACTGCCAGGGTTCAGGGATCCAGGGACAACTTCCCTGGGAGAACGCACGGCGTGCCTCAGGCTGGTGCAACGTCACGCCGGCCTCTGCCGCCACAGGCTCACCCCACATTCCGTACCCCTCCCTCCCCCTGGCCTGAGTGAGCCAGAGCCCCTGAATCAGCTGTTCCTTTAAACCCATCCTGTCTGAGTGAAGAACAGACAGCCACAGGGGACCTACAGGCAGACGCAGGTCCAAATCCAAAGATGAATCCTGGGAGCTGTGCAAACAAAGAAGAGAAAGGGAAATTTCTCCCAGCAGACTCAGGAGCAGCAGACTAAATCTCCACAATCAACTTGATGTACTCTGCATCTGTGGAACACCTGAATAGACAACGAATCATCCCAAACTGAGGAGGTGGACTTTGGTAGCAATGATATATATATACATTTTCCCCTTTTCCTCTTTTTGTAAGTGTGTATGTGTATGCTTCTGTTTGTGATTTTCGCTGTATAGCTTTACTTTCCCATTTCTCCTAGGGTTCTGTCTGTCCTTTTTTTTTTTTCTTTATTACTTAAAAAATTTTTTTCTTATTAATTATTTTAGTAACTTTATTTCATTTTATTTTATCTTCTCCTTTCTTTCTTTCTTTCTCTTCTTTCTCCCTTTTATTCTGAGCCATGTGGATGACAGGGTCTTGCTGCTCCAGCCAGGTGTCAGGGCTGTGCCACTGAGGTGGGAGAGCCAAGTTCAGGACACTCATCCAAAAGAAACCTCCCAGCTCCACGTAATATCAAATGAAGAAAATCTCCCAGAGATCTCCACCTCAACGCCAAGACCCAGCTCCACTCAATGAACAGCAACCTCCAGTGCTGGACACACTATGACAAACAACTAGCAGAACAGGAACACAACACCATCCATTAGCACAGAGGCTGCCTAAAATCATAATAAGGCCACAGACACCTCAAAACACACCACCAGACATGGACCTGCCCACCAGAAAGATAAGATCCAGCTTCATCCACCAGAACACAGGCACTAGGCCCCTCCACCAGGAAGCCTACACAACCCACTGAACCAACCTTAGCCACTGGGGACAGACACCAAAAACAATGGAAACTACGAACCTGCAGCCGACAAAAAGGAGACCGCAAACACAGTAAGTTAAGCGAAATGAGAAGACAGAGAAACACACAGCAGATGAAGGAGCAAGGTAAAAACCCACCAGACCTAACAAATGAGGAGGAAATAGGCAGTCTACCTGAAAAATAATTCAGAATAATGATAGTAAAGACAATATAAAATCTGGAAAGAGAATGGAGAAAATACAACAAACATTTAACAAGGACCTAGAAGAACTAAAGAGCAAACAAACAGACATGAAGAACACAATAAATGAAATTGAAAATTCTCTAGAAGGGATCAAGAGCAGAATAACTGAGGCAGAAGAATGGATAAGTGGCCTGGAAGATAAAATAGTGGAAATAAATAATGCAGAGCAGAATAAAGAAAAAAGAATGAAAAGAATTGAGGACAGTCTCAGAGACCTCTGGGACAGCATTAAACACACCAAGAGTTGAATTATAGGGGTCCCAGAAGAAGAAGAGAAAAAGAAAGAGACTGAGAAAATATTTGAGGAGATTGTAGTTGAAAAATTCCCTAATATTGGAAAGGTAATAGTTAATCAAGTCCAGGAAGCACAGAGAGTCCCATACAGGATAAACACTAGGAGAAACATGCCAAGACACATATTAATCAAACTATCAAAAATTAAATACAAAGAACAAATATTAAAAGCAGCAAGTGAAAAACAATGAGCAACATATAAGGGAATCCCATAAGGTTAACAGCTGATTTTTCAGCAGAAACACTGCAAACCAGAAGGGAGTGTGAGGACATATTTAAAGTGATGAAAGAGAAAAACCTACAATCAACATTACTCTACCAAGCACGGAACTCATTCAGATTTGATGGAGAAATTAAAAGCTTTACAGACAGGCAAAAGCTAAGAAAATTCAGCACCACCAAACCAGCTTTACAACAAACGCTAAAGGAACTTCTACAGGAAGGAAACACAAGAGAAGGCAAAGATCTACAATAATAAGCCCCAAAACAATTAAGAAAATGGTAATAGGAACATACATAACGATAACTACCTTAAAGGTAAATGGATTAAATGCTCCAACCAAAAGACATACACTGGCTGAGTGTATACAAAAACAGGACCGGTATATATGCTATCTACAAGAGACCCACTTCAGACATAGGGACACATACAGACCGAAAGCGAGGGGATGGAAAAAAATATTCCATGCAAATGGAAATCAAAACAAAGCTGGAGTAGCAATTCTCATATCAGAAAAAACAGACTTTAAAACAAAGACTATTACAAGAGATAAAGAAGGCCACTACATAATGATCAAGGGATCAATCCAAGAAGATATAACAAATGTAAATATTTATGTACCCAACATAGGAGCACCTCAATACATAAGGCAAACACTAACAGCCATAAAAGGGGAAATCAACAGTAACACAAACATAGTAGGGGATTTTAACACCCCACTTGCATCAATGGACAGATCATCCAAAATGAAAATAAATAAGGAAACACAAGCTTCAAATGATACATTAACAAGATGGACTTAATTGATATTTACAGGACATTCAATCCAAAACCAATAGAATACAAGTTCTTCTCAAGTGCTCATGGAATATTCTCCAGGATAGATCATATCTTGGGTCACAAATCAAGCCTTGGTAAATTTAAGAAAATTGAAATCATATCAAGTATCTTTTCTGACCACAACGCTATGAGACTAGATATCAATTACAGGAAAAAAAATCTGTAAAAAATACAAACACATGGAGGATAAACAACAAACTACTTAATAACCAAGAGATCATGGAAGAAATCAAAGAGAAAATGAAAAAATACCGAGAAACAAATGACAATGAAAACACGATAACCCAAAACCTATGGGATGCAGCAAAAGCAGTTCTAAGAGGGAAGTTTATAGCAGTAAAATCATACCTTAAGAAACAAGAAACACCTCAAATAAAAAACCTAACCTTACACCTAAAGCAATTAGAGAAAGAAGAACAAAAATACCCCAAAGTTAGCAGAAGGAAAGAAAGCATAAAGATCAGAACAGAAATAAATGAAAAAGAAATGAAGGAAACGATAGCAAAGATCAATAAAACTAAAAGCTGGTTCTTTGAAAAGATAAAATTGATAAACCATGAGCCAGACTCATCAAGAAAAAAAGGGAGACGACTCAAATCAGTAGAATTAGAAATGAAAAAGGAGAAGTAACAACTGACACTGCAGAAATACAAAGGATCATGTGAGATTACTACAAGCAACTCCATGCCAATAAAATGGACAACCTAGAAGAAATGGACAAATTCTTAGAAATGCACAACCTTCTGAGGTTGAACCAGGAACAAATAGAAAATATGAACATTCCAATCACAAGCACTGAAATTGAAACTGTGATTAAAAATCTTCCAACAAACAAAAGACCAGGACCAGATGGCTTCACAGGCGAATTATATCAAATATTTAGAGAAGAGCTAACACCTATCCTTCTCAAACTCTTCCAAAATATAGCAGAGGGAGGAACACTCCCAAACTCATTCTACGAGGCCACCATCACTCTGATACCAAAACCAAAGATGTCACAAAGAAAGAAAACTACAGGCCAATATCACTGATGAACATCTATGCAAAAATCCCCAACAAGATACTAGCAAACAGAATCCAACAGCACATTAAAAGGATCATACCCTATGATCAAGCGGGGTTTACCCCAGGAATGCAAGTATTCCTTAATATACACAAATCAATCAATGTGATACACCATATTAACAAACTGAAGGAGAAAAACCATATGATCATCTCAATAGATGCAGAGAAATCTTTTGACAAAATTCAATACCCATTTATGATAAAAAACCCTCTAGAAAGTAGGCATAGAGGGAAATTTCCTCAATATAATAAAGGCCATATATGACAAACCCACAGCCAACATCATCCTCAATGGTGAAAAACTGAAACCATTTCCACTAAGATCAGGAACAAGACAAAGTTGCCCACTCTCACCATTATTATTCAATATAGTTTTGGAAGTTTTAGCCAGAGAAATCAGAGAAGAAAAAGACATAAAGGCAATCCAAATCGGAAAAGAAGAAGTAAAGCTGTCACTGTTTGCAGATGACATGATACTATACATAGAGAATCCTAAATATGCTACCAGAAAACTACTAGAGCTAATCAATGAATTTGCTAAAGTAGGACACAAAATTAATGCACAGAAATCTCTTGCATTCCTATACACTAATGATGAAATAGCTGAAAGTGAAATTAAGAAAACACTACCAGTTACCCTTGCAACAAAAAGAATAAAATACCTAGGAATAAACCTACCTAAGGAGACAAAGGACCTATATGCAGAAAATTATAAGACACTGATGAAAGAAATTAAAGATGATACAAACAGATGGAGAGGTATACCATATTCTTGGATTGGAAAAATCAACATTTTGAAAATGACTCTACCACCCAAAGCAATCTACAGATTCAATGCAATCCCTATCAAGCTACCACTGGCATTTTTCACAGAACTAGAACAAAAAATTTCACAATTTGTATGGAAATACAAAACGCCAAATAGCCAAAGCAATCTTGAGAAGGAAAAATGGAGCTGGAGGAATCAGGCTCCCTGACTTCAGACTATACTACAAAGTTAAAGTAATCAAGACAGTATGGTACTGGCACAAAAAGAGAAATATATATCAATGGCACAGGACAGAAATCCCAGAAATAAACCCACACACATATGGTCACCTTATCTTTGATAAAGGAGCCAAGTATATAGACTGGAGAAAAGACAGCCTCTTCAATAAGTGGTGCTGGGAAAACTGGACAGCTACATGTAAAAGAATGAAATTAGAACATTCCCTAACACCTTACACAAAAATAAACTAAAAATTGATTAAAGACCTAAATGTAAGGCCAGACACCATCAAACTCTTAGAGGAAAACATAGGCAAGACATTCTGTGACATAAATCACAGCAAGATCCTTGTTGACCCACCTCCTAGAGAAATGGAAATAAAAACAAAAATAAACAAATGGGGCCTAATGAAACTTAAAAGATTTTGCACAGCAAAGGAAACCATAAACAAGACGAAAAGACAACGTTCAGAATGGGAGAAAATATTTGCAAATGAAGTAAGTGACAAAGGATTAATCTCCAAAACATACAAGCAACTCATGCAGGTCAATATCAAAAAACAAACAACCCAATGCAACAATGGGCAGAACACCTAAGCAGACATTTCTCCAGAGAAGATATACAGACTGCCAACAAACACATGAAAGAATGCTCAACATCATTAATCATTAGAGACATGCAAATCAAAACTACAATGAGATATCATCTCACACCGGTCAGAATGGCCATCATCAAAAAATCTACAAACAGGGGCTTCCCTTGTGGCACAGTGGTTGAGAGTCCACCTGCCGATGCAGGGGACACGGGCTCGTGCCCTGGTCCGGGAGGATCCTACATGCCGTGGAGTGGCTAGGCCCATGAGCCATGGCTGCTGAGCCTGTGCGTCCGGATCCTGTGCTCCACAATGGGAGAGGCCACAACAGTGAGAGGCTAGCGTACTACAAAAACAAAAAAAACAAACAAAAAAATCTACAAGCAATATATGCTGGAGCCGGTGTACAGAAAAGGGAACCCTCCTGCACTGTTGGTGGGAATGTAAATTGATATAGCCACTATGGAGAAGAGTATGGAGGTTCCTTAAAAAACTAAAAATAGAACTACCATATGACCCAGCAATCACACTACTGCGCATATACCCTGAGGAAACCATAATTCATAAAGAGTCATGTACCAAAATATTCATTGCAGCTCTATTTACAATAGCCAGGACATGGAAGCAACCTAAGTGTCCATCAACAGATGAATGGATAAAGAAGATGTGGCACATATATACAATGGAATATTACTCAGCCATAAAAAGGAATAAAACTGAGTTATTTGTAGTGAGGTGGATTCACCTTGAGTATGTCATACAGAGTGAAGTCAGAAAGAGAAAAACAAATACTGTATGTTAACACATATATATGGAATCTAAAAAAAAAAATGGTCATGAAGAACCTAGGGGTAGGATGGGAATAAAGACACAGACCTACTAGAGAATGGACTTGAGGACATGGGGAGGGGGAAGGGTAAGCTGGGACAACGTGAGAGTGGCATGGACATATATACACTACCAAACGTAAAATAAATAGCTAGTGGGAAGCAGCCACAGAGCACAGGGTGATCAACTCGGTGCTTTGTGACCACCTAGAGGGGTGGGATTGGGTGGGTGGGAGAGAGGGAGATGCAAGAGGGAAAAGATACAGTGACATATGTATATGTATAACTGATTCACTTTCTTATAAAGCAGAAACTGACACACCATTGTAAAGCAATTATACTCTAATAAAGATGCTAAAAAAAAGACCAAAAAAAAGTAAAACGATAAATATTTTTAAAAATGGAATCAGATTGTACTTAATCCACATAGTAATATGAAATAAACACAAATTGTATTTCAAAAAAAAAAAAAGAAAGAAAATGGTCAGAAGAACCTAGGGGCAAGACAGGAATAAAGATGCAGACCTACTAGAGAATGGACTTGAGGACATGGGGAGGGGGAAGGGTAAGCTGGGACAAAGTGAGAGAGTGGCATGGACATATATACCCTATCAAATGTAAAATAGCTAGTGGGAAGCAGCCACATAGCACAGGGTGATCAGCTCGGTGCTTTGTGACCCCCTAGAGGGGTGGGATAGGGAGGGTGGGAGGGAGGGAGATGCAAGAGGGAAGAGATATGGGGACATATGTATATGTATAACTGATTCACTTTGTTATAAAGCAGAAACTGACACACCATTGTAAAACAATTATACTCTAATAAAGATGTTAAAAAAAGACCAAAAAATGGTAAAAAAAAATAATAATGGAATCAGATTGTATGTAATCCACATAGTAATATGAAATAAACACAAAATCTATTTCAAAAAATAAAGAACCAATCAGCTGAAGAATACAATACTGAAATGAAAAATACACTAGATGGAATCAACAGCTGAAGATGATGCAGAACAGATCAGTGGTCTGGAAGACAACATAGTGGAAATCACCAAATTGGTACAGCAAAAGGAAAAAAATATTTTTAATAAATGAGGATAGTTTAAGGGATATCTGAGACATCAAGCATAAGAACATTTGCGTAATAAAGGTCGCAGAAATAGAAGAGAGAAAGGGACAGTAAACGTATTTGAAAAAATAACGGCTGAAAACTTCCCAAACCTGGCAAAATAAACATGTATCTAAGACCAGGAAGCACAGAGAAACCCTAAAACAGAAAAAGATACTACAAAAAAGCAAATTAAAGGCCAATACCACTGATGAAATAGATACAAAATCCTCAATAAATCATTGCCAAACCAAACTCAACAATACATTAAAAGAATCACACATTATGATCAAGTGGGATTTATTCCAGGGACACAAGGATGGTTTGACATCTGCAAATGAATCAACATTATTCACCACATTAACAAAACAAAGACTAAAAATCATACAATCATCTCATTGGTACAGAAAAAGCATTTGACAAAATTTAACATGCATTTATGATAAAAACTCTCAACAAAGTGGATATAGAGGGAACATACCTCAACATAATAAAGGCCATTTATGACAAACCCACGGCTAATATCATACTCAGTGGTGAAAATCTGAAAGCTTTTCCTCTGAGTTCGGATTATGAGAAGGATACCAACCCTCACCAAACTAATACTGGAAGTCCTAGTCATAGCAATTAGGCAAGGAAAAGAGAGAAAAAGCATCCATATTAGAAAGGAAGATGTAAAACTGTAACTATTTGCAGATGACATGCTACTATATATAGGAAACCTAAAGACTACACCAAAAACTATTAGATCTGACAAATGAATTTAGTAATGTTGCAGGATACAAAATTAATATACAGAAATCAGTTGAATTTCTATATACTAATAACAAAGTATCAGGAAGAAAAATTAAGAAAATAATCCAATTTACAATCACATCCAAAAGTATGAAATACCTAGGAATAAATTTAACCAAGGAGGTGAAAAACCTGTACTCTAAAAACTATAAGATGTCAATGGAAAAAATTAAAGACAATGCAAATAAATAGAAAGACATACCATTCTCATGGATTGGAAGAATTAATATTGTTTAAAATGTCCATACTACCCAAAGCAATATACAGATTCTGTGTAATCCCTAACAGAACTCCAATAACATTTTTCACAGAACCAGACAAAATAATCTTAAAATTTGTACGGAAACACAGAAGACCCCAAATAGCCAAAGCAATTGCAAAACTAGAGGTATCATACCACCTGACTTCAAACTACACTACAAAGCTATAGTAATCAAAACAGTATGGAACTGGTTTTAAAAAGGCACATAGATCAAAGGAACAAAACAGGATAGAGGACATAGAAATAAACCAAACACATATGGTCAATCTACCACTAAAGAGGCAAGAATATACAATAAAGAAAAGACAGTCTCTTTGATAAATGGTGTTGGGAAAACTGGACAGCTACATGCAAAAGAATCAATCTGGACCACTATCTTACAACATATACAAAAATAAACTTAAAATGGTTTAAGAAGACTTGAATATAGGACCTGAAACCATAACACTCCTAGAAGAAAGCATAGGCAGTCAGCTCCTTGACACTGATCTTAATGACTTTTTTTGTATATGTCTGCTCAGGCAAGGGCAACAAAAGCAAAAATAAACAAATGGGACTATGTCAAACTAAAACACTTTTGCTTATCTAAGGAAACCAGCAACAGAACAAAAAAGCTGCCTACTGAATGGGAGAAGATATTTGCAAATCATATAACTGATGAGTCCATAAGCAGAATGTATTAAGAATTCATACAACTTAATATAAATAAAAAAGCCAAACAACCCAATCTAAAAATGGGCAAAGGACCTAAACAGACATTTTTCCAAAAAAGACATACAGATGGTCAACAGGCACATGAAAAGATGTTCAACATCACTACTTATCACGGAAATTCAAATCAAAACCACAATGAGACATCACTTTACACCAGTCAGAATGGCTATAAACAAACGGACAAGAAAAAACAAGTGCTGCTGAGGATGTAGAGAAAAGGGAACTCTTGTGCACTACTGGTAGGAATCTAAATTGGTGCAGTCATCGTGGAAAACAAGATGGTGGTTCCTCAAAAAATTAATAGAACTACCATATGATCTAGCAATTCCACTCCTGGGTATTTACTGGAAGAAAACAAAAACACTAATTCAAAAAGATTTTTGCACCCCTAAGTTCACTGCAGTATTATTTATAATATCCAAGATATGGTAGCAACTGAAGTGTCCATCAATTGATGAATGGATAAAGAAATTACACACACACACACACACACACACACATGCACAATGGAATATTATTCAGCCATAAAAAAGAAAGATATCTTGTCATTTGTAACAACATGGTTGGACCTAGCGGGTATTATGCTAAGTAAAATAAGTCAGACAGAGAAATAAAAATACCATATGATTTCACTTATATATGGAATCTAAAAAGCAAAATAAATGAACAAACAGAACAGAAAAGATTCATAGATACAGAAACCAAACTGGTGATTGCCAGGAAAGAGGAGAATGGGGGGATGAGGGAAATAGGTAAAGGAGATTAAGAAACACAAAGTTCCAGTTATAAATAAGTCATGGGGATGTACTATACAGAATAGAGAATATAGTCAGTAATATTGTAATAACTTTAAAGGGTGACAGATGGTAACTAAACTGATTGTGGTGATCATCTCATAATGAATTTAAGTGTTGAAGAACTACGATGTACCCCTGAAACTAATAACATGGTTTGCCAATTATACTTCAATTTAAAATAAATAAAAATAAAATGAGGAAAGATTGACTCTACAGCAAAGCTCACCTCCCTACTCGCCCTGAATGCAACCTCTTGGGAGGAGTACATAAAAAAGTAACATTGCTGTTCAGCATTTTTATATTTTAAGTGGTGTTTAACCTTCTACAACTGCCCAAGTTATTTCTCTTGGAGAAGTGATGGACATTAGAATGTTTGTGCAATTCACTTATAAATTGGGGTCAGTTGGGATAAAAATGTTCCTGGAAATTAAGAAATGATTTAGAAAAGCATAGGGAGAGAAAAAAGAAACCGAAAGTAATAGATAATATGCTTATTCTCTGCCACACATATGCATAGAAAGATCAGTTTTACATGGACTTCCCCAGAGGGACAAACACACACTTTAAGCCAGAATGCATTTGCATTGTGGTACAGCCTTCTTATTTAATACATTTCCACCTTATGTCCTGCTTATGTAGGTAGGGAAGGAGTGGTGATAATGAAGGGAATTTAGTGGGGAAAGATACTACCTTACCATTTAAACTTCAACTTTCCCAGTTTCCATTGCTGAATATTTAAAGCAATAAATTGGCCATTGCAATATGATATGGCTTCTCAAAGATTTATAAGGAAAGATTGGGCTGTCCCATAACTGAAGTATTCTGGTTTCTTTTGACAGGTTTATTTCTCATTGTATCTTAACTATTTCAACCTGTTATGCACGGTACTCTAGAAGACATAATGAAAATACTGAGAGATCTACCTGCACTCATATTCCTAGAAAACAGAATAGGACTCTAAGATTGTGAGGATAGAACCAAGTCATTTCAGCCAAGAGGTCACTCTGGAAAACATCCTTCTGGTCTTCCCCTTGGTGATCGCTCCTATTTTTATATTTTTTCACCTATTATTTCATGTACTTTCCTAATTACAGTCTTAATATTGAATGTCCAAACAATGCAGAGACATATAGAGCAAGAGACAAACTAAAATGCCTTTAGAAGCCAGGCTGGTGACATAAATGTGTGAAGCAATCCAGCTGGTAAGGGCCCTCCCACCCGCTGGAGAACATGTTCAGCCTCAAAGCTTGGCATTTCAGGCTTCCCTGGTGGCGCAGTGGTTGAGAGTCCGCCTGCCAATGCAGGGGACACGGGTTCGTGCCCCTGTCTGGGAAGGTATCACATGCCGCAGAGCGGCTGGGCCCATGAGCCATGGCCGCTGAACCTCCGCATCTGGAGCCTGTGCTCCGCAACAGGAGGGGTCTGCATAATGCAAAAAAAAAAAAGCTTGGCATTTCAATTCATAAAGCTCAACAATAACAACAACATCACTCCTGACTAAAGTGAGTCTAAGAACCCACAAGCTGTCAATTTCAACAAAGTAGTAAGGGCCTCCTTCACATCCCTGCCCAGAACTACTACACATTAAATAATTTCAGAATATCGTTTATTCACTTTCATGTATATGCTCATGTGCTATGTGTGTCTATGCTTATATGTGTGTCTATGCTTATATATGTGTTTGCTTAGATGATATCATACCATTTAAAAGGCATCAGGCATTAAAAAATAAATAGCGAGACAGTATACAAGAGAATGTACTCATGTGGCCAAGGCATGTGGCCTCAGATGCCTTGACAAGAAAAGAATGGACTGAATAAGATTTGTGTAGGTTTGCAAATATCACAGTGACTCGGTGCATTAAATATGGACTTATGTAGAAAACAGAGCCTAAAGCAAAAGGATGGAAGATGAGATATGTGCCCCCAAAGGCAGCAGGAAATTGTTGAGGAAGATGGCTCAGATTCTGAGTTCCAGTGGGACAGAGAAATTCAGGTAAAGTTAGGTCAGTGAAAATGAATTGACCCCATTTGTAAAAGAGAAAATCATAATGGCACAGAGGTCCACACGATGAAAGAGCGTCACTGATTTTTTTTAAGGTTAATGCATCAAAGTAAGAGAAGGAGAAAGCAAAGCAAATTCCAACGCTAAATAAAGAAGCTAGAATTGAACTTAAAGGCACAAGGATTGGAAACTTTAAAAGTGAAGGCTTTCAGAAAAAACGAAATCCTAAGGAATCGCCAACAATTCTACAGCTGGTGAGCTTCAGACAATATTAGATATTCTTTAAATGATACTCATTATGAATATTCAGATATATATTCTCCAGCCCTGTATTAAAATGTTGTATCTTTTCATTTCCACAGTAAGTTCTTTCTCCCTCTTTCCCTCTCTTCCCCAAAGAAACATGGGCTAATAGCAACGAATATAAAGTGTTAACCATGCCCTAGGTATGTCATTGATGAAGTCACAAGGCTAAGCAGAGATCTTCCTAGCTGTTCCTTGTTAAAGGGTAGTAACGCACCTAAAATGATCTGAATCTGTTTCTTGCTCTGAGGACATCTATTCAGCTCTTTTAAATGGTATGTTTATTGTAACCCTCACACCTGACCTTCAGTCCTCCTTTGGATATGTGGCAAAATTACCATCTTCTTACTTCACTTTTGTCAGAAGACCTCCCATGGTTAATCTGTCAGAACCTCCCTGGATGCAAAATGCTGAGAAGGTGGGGTCTCCAGTCTCTCCCAAGCAAGTCTGTTTCTATCTCATCTTAAAGCTCAGGTTAACGTGTAATTTAGTCTATAGCCGTTCCGTAACTTTAAAGGTTGGGTTGGCTGCCTTTAAAGTGATCCGTGAATCCATGTTTCAACCATAAACTTTAAATGTTGTACATCTGCATCCTAGCCTAAAGCAGCCTTAAATACAGCAGCTGGCAGCAGGCTATGGCTCTCACTGCCTGCCAACGGATCCAATCATTGGCGTGTTCACAGCCTTGGAGTTATTGCTGCTCTAACAACTGAATTCATGTTTGTTCTTAACTTCAAGCTGATTGGTTTACTTGGCTGTCCTAGTGTTTATTTCTTCCAAAGCTTTTGTTGTATTTCTTTGACAGTCTCTTATTTCGCATTTTCTCCAAGGGACCAACAAGTCAACATATGTAATTTCATGGCCTCGGTTTGACTTTCTGTATAGTAGCAATACCCAAGGAAAACTGCATCTGGGTGGTATTTAGAGCTGTGATATGTCAGCTAAGGACAGGAAATTAAGTTAGGGTAATCATTCAGCTCTAACAAGCTTTGTTGTACTTGGGTATTGAGGCATAAAATACTAGACTTTTTGGTCCTGGCAACTGTCTCGTTATCTTTTCTTCTCATTACCCTACAGTCAGTTAACCATGGTTAACTAGATTCCGTGTTTTCCTATTAGGCGAAACAGAGCTTCTCTTCTCCTTTCTAACTCCATTTCCTTTTGTTACACAAATAGCTCCTCCCCTGCATTGTTGCTTTTCCAATCTACCCTACACAATTCTGTCAAATTAATTTCCTCACACTCTGTTTTGCAATCCTGTGCTTAAAAACCTCCACGGGTCCTGATTTGCCACTAAAGAAGTTCTCCCCGCAAACTTCCTGATCCAACCAAACAGATCTAATTACTCTCCTGAAACACTCTGATCACACCCTAGCTCTGACTCTTGGCTCACTTTCTCCTCATTCTTTTCAGCTAAGTAAATGCAGATTACTTCAAGGATAAACTCAACTAATCTTATTCTGCAAAGCTCCCTCTGTCACCTCAGATCCCCAGAGATAAGTCTATGAGCCAACACTCTTGCTCTTGTTCATTCTCAATAATGTTATCTAAGTGTTATCCACTACACATTTTATCTCATACGATTCTCACAATCTACCTATTAGGAAAGCATCTTCCATCATCCCACTATATGGATAAGGAAACTGAGTCATCTGTATGATGAAGTCACTTGTCTATTGTCATATGGCTATGAAGTGGCAGAGCCAGTGTCCTAACCCTAATCACATCATTGCGGCACCTCCTCCAAACGACTTCTTTGAGATGTTCCTTGTTCACTAATTTAGACAGCCTTCATGTGCATAATTTGCATATAATTACCATTGTTTTGTCTACGTCATAAGCCCTTTAAAGGCAGATACTCCTTCCCAGTGCCTAACATGTAATAATTAAGTGTAATAGTTAATTGTACTGTACTCTCCATCAAAAAGCTCTAGGTTTCTTGAACACACAGGAAAACTGTACCCTCCATCAAAAAGCTCTAGTTTGCTTGAACACACAGGACAACTGCACCTTACAACTCCTTTGTATTTTGCCATGACCACATGGGTACTTGTGGTCAATGAAACGTGAGCAGAAATGATTTTTTTTCCAGGTGGATGCTTTAAGAGTGCATTTCACCTCTATCTTTCTTTCCGTTTGCTGTGACATTCAAAGAAGGTCCAGGTAAGTGCCATTCTAAGAGCCTGGGTCCTGGAGTGAAGACCACACAGAGTATCCAGTGGACTTATGTTACGTCTGAGAGAAAACAAACCTTCATGATTTTACCACTTAGATTGTTCGGTAGTTGTTTGTTACTGCAGCACAACTAACCTGGGTAACTAATAACAGCTTACAACAGATATCTGTGGAGGATCGTAATAATGACTCACAAGTGTCAGCCAAAATCAGAAGACCTCACCAATTACATCTGAAACAGCCAGAATTTGTCTGCAAGAAAGGTGGTAAAGCAAAGGAGCTTTCCACCCAGGAGAATCTGATCCTTAAGAATTTTCAGCTCCACTGTGGTCCCAGACAGGTGTGGGATCATAGAAGGAGATTCTAGCCAGGCCACTTTTGATTTCAAACTCTTTTTAGAAGTTTTGTACATATCACAATTCTTCTATTTAGAGACCCTATTACTTTTCTATTTTCCCTTCATCCAAACAACTATTCTCCAGTCCACTCTAAATCCCCGCTCTTCTTTCCTTTGATGTGTTTTACTCCTCAGTTTTTAAGAGTCTCCAGTGTGTACAATAAATGTTCTCATCAGAGACTATAGCCAGAGCAGCCTTCTCTATTGATCACTGTACAATTTCCAATCTCTCCAACTGTAAAAATGATAGAAGAAGTACAGGGCACTCAGCCCAATTTAACCAAGGAGAGTAGGAGGGTCTAGGTGAGTTTTCTCACTCATGGGTAAAGATGACCTGCTCCCACTTCAGCTTATGTTGAAAACATATTGCTTTACCTCTGGAGCTTTGCTTACATTTTACAGTTAAAATAATGTAATCACTGTTTCCATATGTGAACAAAGTTCTCCAGATCACTGAATATTGTATGATACTACATCTATAGCTGAAAATAGTGCAAGCGATTATCTGAATATATAATTATTTCATGGCATTCCTGGAAGAGTAAAGATAAATGCTCAGATATTAAATATTTATTGTTTGTAATTTGTGAATTAGAGAATATATAAAATCCATGATAAAAACGTGATTGCAGAAGAGTCTTCATTTTAAAAGTTCTATTTAAGTGAGGATACCTTGTATTAATGTTGAGATAGGCATTCCCTAAATATAGGTTAATCGGAATGTTTATGGAACTCTTCCTAACAATGACTTACAAGATCAGCATACAAGGTACCATGTACACTAATTAGACATTTTGGAAGATCAGACAAATACATTCCATAACTAAATTGTTGTAGATTTCCAATGTATGGGTGAGTGGTAAGGGCGAGGAGGACGGAGTCAGAGAGATTCCTAGGGGAAAACAATCAGTGACACTGAAAGTACACTCTAGAGGCAAAAATATGAGCGCCTATGCCTTTCTATTGCTAACACCCACAGCTGATTTGAAACCTACTCAGCTAAGGGTCACTGCAAACTAGAAAGATTGGCACTTGCTACTAACCAATTTAATTTGGACTATCTCAGCCAGCCTTATTGAATTCTCTCCAAGACCCCAGAGGCAAAAAGGTACTGCTGTACTTAGCTATTCAATAAGGTTTACTTTTAGACCTCCCTGGTACAGTTAGTTTGTACATTCAGCATCATCTAGTTTAAACATATTGAGTAATCAATTTCAACTTGTTATTGTCATTGGGGTTTGAAAATTTAATAAGCAATTACCTGAACACATTCCTTTATGTTTTTAATTTCTACTGAGATGTTGTTCCATTTTCAGGCCTAAAGCAATCTTGCCCTCCAGAATGTTTAATTGAATGAGTCCATAATGCAAGCCTTTTTCTTGCCTGTATTTTCCCAGTGTGATGATTTATGAATCCGAATGAAGCAGTGTCTTACTAGGGAGGGAGCCAAGAATAAGTGAAAATTTCAATGACCAGACATGGATGGATGATACAACTCATCTTTTTGATATGGAAGGAAGCGGCAGACTCTCCTTAATCCAGGAACATATTTCCTATAGGGTAAATATGAAATACTTTACCCTCCTCCTATTTTCTGAGGCATTGCTGCAGAATTGCATATATATACATACATGTGTGTATGTGTGTGTGTGCATATATATATATATATATGTAAGGTACAATTACATATGCATGTGTATATAAAATATATATAATTACATGTGTATGTACATATATATACCTATTTTGTTGTTGTTGACCCTACCACACATGAAGTGGTGGTCTTTCATTTCTAGAAGTCTTTGCTTACAGAAGTATCATAGAAAATCATTCTGAAAATTTAAGTTGAAGGTTCATTTTATCTCATATTTGTTTTCCTTCTGTTTATATCTAGAACCAGGGTTGGCATACTTTTTCTGGAAAGGGCCAGATGGTAAATATTTTTGGCTTCGCAGCCATACGGTCCCTGTCTCAGCTACTCAAATCAGCTGTGTGAGTACAAGAGCAGCCCTAGACAATACATAAATGAACAGGTGTGGCTTTGTTCCAATAAAACTGTATTTACAAAAAACAGATGGCAGGCCAGATATAGCTCACTGGCCATAGTTTTCTAACCTCTGGCTTAGAATATTTAATAGAACAGATATTTCTCTATGTGTGGTTTTTGTTTGTTTGTTTCATTGGTTGTTAGGTTTGGGCTTGGGTGTTTTTGTTTGTTTGTCTTGAGGTTCTTTTTTTTTTTGGCAAAGACATAAACTTCTTTATGGCTTTCCCAGCAGGTCTTCCTCCTTCATCTACTCCATAAATGTTGATAGTTCAAAGATTTTTTTTCCTTTGGCATACTTTTGGAGGGATAAATTTTTGAAACCATCCTTATGACTTCATTTATCATTTAAGAAATGATACCTCTCAAAATGTACCTTTGGTCCAGCTCTTTCTCTTAAATGCCAGAGTACCATACATAACTCTATATAAAATATTCTACTCAGTGGCCCAGCTATATACATCTTAATCATACATCACCCTAAATACGTCCAAATTAGAACTTCTTTTCTACCAACTCGCCGTGCCTCCTATTTAGCTATAGGTGCACAGCTACTCCCTGAGGTACCCTAATTCTTTCCTTTCCTTCCAACCCCATATCAACTTTTGCAGGTTCCGTTTCCTAAATCTCTCTCAATTCTTCAGTTTCCTCTCTATGTCAACTGTCTCCACTCAGAGTTTTAAAGTCTCATTGTCTCCTCCCAGAAATACTGTGAGGATCTAATCATTGATCCCCCACTCTCCAGCCTTTTTCCTTTTTCAGAAGTACATCATACTGTGCTCAACTATTTTTCTAAAATGTTACCTGTCAACTGAAGACCTTCAATTGCTTTCTTTTCCTACAAAAAGATCATCATAGAATAAAAAGTATTCCCAGCACCAATCTACCAACCCTGCCTTAATTTCCTTTGCCTCTGCTCACTCCAAGCCCACCCTCCCTAGAATTCCATGCTGGGATCATACTGGATAGCACTTCTTTTCCAGACAGCCCAACACCCCCGTGACTGCACCCTTTCTATACTCCACATACTATGCCATCTTCTGTGCATACAAACATGAAAAAGGCAAGAGTTTACAGTATAACTGGGATGACCAAACCAAATAAATAATTATAAAGCGATGATTAGAGAAGCAGCACAGTATAGTGATTTAAACACATAGTGGACTATGGAATGAGATTATCTGAATTTGAATCCCACTGTGCCACTTTAGCTGAGTGACCTCTGGCAGGTTACCTAGCCTCTCTGTGTTTTAGTAACCTCATCAGTAAAATAGTGATATAAAGCAGCCTACCTTAGAGGATTATTGCAAGGATTAAATGAGTGAATGGTTTATAAGTCACTTAGAACAATGTCTGGCATAGGAAGCACTATAAAATACACATGGATAAATATATTGATTCATATATATATATATATCTATGTATATACACCCATAAAAATGTATGTAAATATATATATGTGTGTGTGTGTGTATGTGTGAATATATAT
Organism: Mesoplodon densirostris; assembly: GCF_025265405.1. Classification (NCBI taxonomy): domain Eukaryota; kingdom Metazoa; phylum Chordata; class Mammalia; order Artiodactyla; family Ziphiidae; genus Mesoplodon; species Mesoplodon densirostris. The sequence goes on along the minus strand of NC_082663.1, from coordinate 98,150,776 downwards.
TATTATTAATCATTTAAAACCAGAAAATGAAAATCAATGCTAAAGCAGAAGTGAGGAAATTTTTTCTTAAAAAGGAGACAAGTCCCTGGAACTTGGGGAATAAACTAACAATTAAGAAGCAGAACAAAGCTTTAACCCAAGGCAGTCTGCTACCAAAGCCCATGTTCTGTGGTAAGTGTGCTCTCGGGATTATCTTTCTATTAAGGAGTAAATTAGTCTCTTATCCCAGAATTCTTCTATACAACAGGTCCATTGCAAAGTTCTTTGTTTTCGATATCACATCTAGACTTCAATAAGAACTCATGAAGGAGGAGACCTTCAAGATGTCGGAAGAGTAAGACGTGGAGATAACCTTCATCCCCACAAATACATCAGAAATACATCTACATGTGGAACAACTCCTACAGAACACCTACTGAACGCTGGCAGAAGACCTCAGACCTCCCAAAAGGCAAGAAACTCCCCACGTACCTGGGTAGGGAAAAAGAAAAAAGAAAAAACAGGGACAAAAAAATAGAGACGGGACCTGCACCAGTGGGAGGGAGCTGTGAAGGAGGAAAAGTTTCCACACACTAGGAAACCCCTTCGCGGGTGGAGACTGCAGGTGGTGGAGCGGGGAGCTTCAGAGCCACGGAGGAGAGCACAGCAACAGGGTGCGGAAGGCAAAGCGGAGAGATTCCCGCACAGAGGATCGGTGCCGACCAGCACTCACCAGCCCGAGGGCCTTGTCTGCTCACCCGTCAGGGCGGGCGGGGGCTGGGAGCTGAGGCTCGGGCTTTGGAGGTCAGATCCCAGGGAGAGGCCTGGGGCTGGCTGCGTGAACACAGCCTGGAGGGGGCTAGTGCGCCACAGCTAGCCGGGAGGGAGTCCGGAAAAAAGTCTGGACCTGCCTAAGAGTCAAGAGACCATTGTTTCTGGGTGCGCGAGGAGAGGGGATTCAGAGCACCCCCTAAACAAGCTCCAGAGATGGGCGCGAGCCGCGGCTATCAGCGCGGACCCCAGAGACGGGCATGAGATGCTAAGGCTGCTGCTGCCGCCACCAAGAAGCCTGTGTGCGAGCACAGGTCACTATCCACACCTCCCCTCCCGGGAGCCTGTGCAGCCCGCCACTGCCAGTGTCCTGGGATCCAGGGACAACTTCTCCGGGAGAACATACGGCACGCCTCAGGCTGGTGCAACATCACACCGGCCTCTGCCGCTGCAGGCTCGCCCTGAATTCCGTACCACTCCCTCCTCACAGCCTGAGTGAGCCAGAGCCCCCGAATCAGCTGCTCCTTTAACCCCATCCTGTCTGAGTAAAGAACAGACGCCATCAGGCGACCTACACGCAGAGGCGGGTCCAAATCCAAAGCTGAACACCGGGAGCTGTGTGAACAAAGAAGAGAAAGGGAAATCTCTCCGAGCAGCCTCAGGAGCAGCGGATTAAATCCCCACAATCAACTTGATGTACCCTGCATCTGTGGAATACCTTAATAGACAACGAATCATCCCAAAATTGAGGCGGTAGACTTTGGGAGCAAAGATATGTATATTTTTTTCCTTTTCCTCTTTTTGTGAATGTGTATGTGTATGCTTCTTTGTGTCATGTTAATTGTATAGCTTTGCTTTTACCATTTATACTAGGGTTCCATCTGTCCTTTTTTTTTTTAATATAGTTTTTAGCACTTATTATCATTGGTGGATTTCTTTTTTGCTTTGGTTGCTCTCTTCTTTCCGTCATTTTTTTATTACTTTTTAATTTTGTTATTTTTAATAATTATTTTTTATTATAATAACTATTTTCTTTCCTTCCTTCCCTTCTTTCTTTCTTTCTCTCTCTCGCTCTCTCTTGCTCTCACTCTCTCTTCCTCCCCCATCCCTCCCTCCCTCCCTTCCTTCCTTCCTTCCTTTCTCCCTTTTCTTCAGAGCCGTGTGGCTGACACAGTCTCGGTGCTCTGGCCAGGTGTCAGGCCTGTGCCTCTGAGGTAGAAGAGCTGAGATCAGGACATTGGTCCACCAGAGACCTCCTGGCTCCACATAATATCAAAGGGCGAAAGCTGTCCCAGAGGCCTCCATCTCAATGCTAAGACCCAGCTCCACTCAACGACCAGCAAGCTGCAGTGCTAGACACCCTATGCCACACAAATAGCAAGACAGGAACACAAACCCACCCATTAGCAGAGAGGCTGACTAAAATAAAAATAAGGTCACAGACACACAAAAACACACAACCGGACATGGTCCTGCTAACCAAAAAGACAAGATCCGGCCTCATCCACCAGAACACTGGCACCAGTCCCCTCCACCAGGAAGCCTACACAACCCACTGAACCAACCTTAGCCACTGTGGGCAGACACCAGAAACAATGGGAACTACGAACCTGCAGCCTGCGAAAAGGAGACCCCAAACACAGTAAGTTAAGCAAAATGAAAAGACAGAGAAACACAAAGCAGATGAAGGAGCAAGGTAAAAACCCACCAGAACAAACAAATGAAGAGGAAATAGGAAATTCTACCTGAAAAGGAATTCAGAATAATGATAGTAAAGATGATCAAAAATCGTGTAAATAGAATGAAGAAAATACAAGAAACTTTTAACAAGGACCTAGAAGAAGTAAAGAGCAAACAAGCAATTATGAACAACACAATAAATGAAATTAAAAATTCTCTAGAGGAGATCAACAGCAGAATAACTGAAGCAGAAGAACAGATAAGTGACCTGGAAGATAAAATAGAGGAACTAACTACTGCAGAGCAGAATAAAGAAAAAAGAATGAAAAGAATTGAGGACAGTCTCAGAGACCTGTGGGACAACAATAAATGTACCAGCATTAGAATTATGGGGGTCCCAGAAGAGGAGAAAAAAGAAACGGACTGAGAAAATATTTGAAGAGATAATAGTGGAAAACTTCCGTAATATGGGAAAGGAAATAATCAAGTCCAGGAAGCACAGAGAAACCCATACAGCATAAATCCAAGGAGAAACACGCCAAAACACATATTAATCAAGCTATCAAAAACTAAATACAAGGAAAAAATATTAAAAGCAGCAAGGGAAAATAACCCAAATAACATATAAGGGAATCCCCATAGTTTAACAGCTGATCTTTCAGCAGAAACTCTGCAAGGCAAAAGGGAGTATCAGGACATATTGAAAGTGATGAAAGGGAAAACCTACAACCTACAACCAAGATTACTCTACCCAGCAAGGATCTCATGCAGATTTGATGAAGAAATTAAAACCTTCACAGACAAGCAAAAGCTAAGAGAATTCAGCACCACCAAGGAAACACAAGACAAGGAAAAGACCTACAATAACAGATGCAAAACAATTAAGAAAATGGTAATAGGAGTATACATATTGATAATTACCTTAAATGTAAATGGATTAAATGCTCCAACCAGAAAGACAGACTGGCTGAAAGGATACAAAACCAAGACCCGTATATATGCTGTCTACAAGAGACCCACTTCACACATAGATAGGGACACATACAGACTGAAAGTAAAGGGATGGAAAAAGACATTCCATGCATATGGAAATCAAAACAAAGCTGGAATAGCAATTCTCATATGAGACAAAATAGACTTTAAAATAAAGACTATTACAAGAGACAAAGAAGGACACTACATATTGATCAAGGAATCAATCCAAGAAGAAGATATAACAACTGTAAATATATATGCACCTACACAGGAGCACCTCAATACATAAGACAAATGCGAACAGCCATAAAAGGGGAAATCGACAGTAACACAAACATAGGAGGGGACTTTAACACCCCACTTTCACAAACGGACAGATCATCCAAAATGAAAATAAATAAACACAAGCTTCAAATGATACATTAAACAAGATGGATTTAATTGATATTTATAGGACATTCCATCCAAAAACAATAAAATACACTTTCTTCTCAATTGCTCATGGAACATTCTCCAGTATAGATCATATCTTGGGTCACAAATCAAGCCTTGGTAAATTTAAGAAAATTGAAATCGTGTCAAGTATCTATTCCGACCACAACGCTATTAGACTAGACATCAATTACAAGAAAAAAACTAAAAAATACAAACAGATGGAGGCTAAATAATACACTACTTAATAACCAAGAGATCATGGAAGAAATCAAAGAGAAAATGAAAAAATACTGAGAAACAAATAACAATAAAAACACAAGGACCCAAAACCTATGGGATGCAGCAAAAGCAGTTATAAAAGGGAAGTATATAGCAATAAAATCCTACCTCAAATAACAAGAAACATCTCAAATAAACAACCTAACGTTACACCTAAAGCAATTAGAGAAAGAAGAACAAAAAAACCCCAAAGTTAGCAGAAGGAAAGAAAGCATAAAGATCAGATCAGAAATAAATTTTTAAAAAATGAAGGAAACAATAGCAAATATCAAGAAAACTAAAATCTGGGTCTTTGGAAAGATAAACAAAATTCATAAAACATTAGCCAGACTCATCAAGAAAAAAAAGGAGAAGACTCAAATCAACAGAATTAGAAATGAAAAAGGAGAAGTAACAACTGACAGTGCAGAAATACAAAGGATCATGAGAGATTACTACAAGCAACTATACGCCAATAAAATGGACAACCTGGAAGAAATGGACAAATTCTTAAAACAGCAAAACCTTCCAAGACTGAAGCAGGAAGATTTAGAAAATATAAACAGACCAGTCACTGAAATTGAGACTGTGATTAAAAATCTTCCAACAAACAAAAGCCCAGGACCAGATGGCTTCACAGGCAAATTCTATCAAATATTTAGAGGAGAGCTAACACTTATCCTTCTCAAACTCTTCTAAAATATAGCAGAGGGAGCAACACTCCCAAACTCATTCTACGAGGCCACCATCACCCTGATACCAAAACCAGACAAAGATGTCACAAAAAATGAAAACTAAAGGCCAATATCACGGATGAACATAGATGCAAAAATCCTCACAAAGTAGTAGCAAACAGAATCCAAGAGCACATTAAAAGGATCATACACCATGATCAAGTGGGGTTTATCCCAGGAATGCAAGGATTCGTCAATATATGCAAATCAATCAATGTGATACACCATATTAACAAATTGAAGGAGAAAAAACATATGATCATCTCAATAGATGCAGAAAAAGCTTTTGACAAAATTCAACACCAATTTTTGAAAAAAACTCTCCTGAAACTAGGCCTAGAGAGAACTTACCTCAACATACTAAAGGCTGTATATGACAAACCCACAGCCAACATCGTTCTCAATGGTGAGAAACTGAAACCATTTCCTCTAAGATCAGGAACAAGACAAGGTTACCCACTCTCAGCACTATTATTCAACATAGTTTTGGAAGTTGTAGCCACAGCAATCAGAGAAGAAAAGGAAATAAAAGGAATCCAAATAGGAAAAGAAGAAGTAAAACTGTCACTGTTTGCAGATGACATAATACTATACATAGAGAATCCTAAAGATGCTACCAGAAAACCACTAGAGTTAATCAATGAATCTGGTAAAGTAGCCAGACACAAAATGAATGCACAGAAATCTCTGGCATTGCTATACACTAATGATGAAAAATCTGAGCGATAAATTAAGGAAACACTCCCATTTACCATTGCAACAAGAAGAGTAAAATTCCTAGGAAGAAATCTACCTAATGATACAAAAGACCTGTATGCAGGAAACTATAAGACACTGATGAAAGAAATTAAAGATGATACAAACAGATGGAGAGATATACCATGTTCTTGGATTGGAGAAATCAACATTGTGAAAATGACTCTACTACCCAAAGCAATCTACAGATTCAATGCATTCCATTTCAAACTACCAATGGCATTTTTCACAGAACTAGAACTAAATATTTCACAATTTGTATGGAAACACAAAAGACCCCGAATAGCCGAAGCAATGTTCAGAAAGAAAAACGGAGCTGGAGGAATCAGGCTCCTGTACTTCAGACTATACTACAAAGCTACAGTAATCAAGAGAGTACGGTACTGGCACAGAAACAGAAATATAGATCAATGGAACAGGACAGAAAGCCCAGAGATAAACCAACACACATATGGTCACCTTATTTTTGATAAAGGAGGCAAGAATAACCAATGGAGAAAAGACAGCCTCTTCAATAAGTGGTGCTGGGAAAACTGGACAGCTACATGTAAAAGAATGAAATTAGAACACTGCCTAACACCACACACAAAAATAAACTAAAAATGGATTAAGGACCTAAATGTAAGGCCAGACACTATAAAACCTTTAGAGGAAAACACAGGAAGAACACTCTATGACATAAATCACAGCAAGACCCTTTTTGACCCTCCTCCTAGAGATATGGAAATAAAAACAAAAATAAACAAATGGGACCTAATGAAACTTAAAAGCTTTTGCACAGCAAAGGAAACTATTAAGCAGATGAAAAGACAACCCTCAGAATGGGAGAAAATATTTGCAAGTGAAGCAAGTGACAAAGGATTAATCTCCAAAATTTACATGCAGCTCATGCAGCTCAGGATCAAAAAAACAAACAACCCAATCCAAAACTGGGCAGAAGACCTAAATAGACATTTCTCCAGAGAAGATATACAGATTGCCAACAAACACATGAAAGGATGCTCAACATCACTATTCATTAAAGAAATTCAAATCGAAACTACAATGAGGTGTCCCCTCACACCAGTCAGAATGGCCATCATCAAAAAATCTACAAACAATAAATGCTGGAGAGGGTGTGGAGAAAAGGGAACCCTCGTGAACTGATGGTGGGAATGTAAACTGATACAGCCACTGTGGAGAACAGTATGCAGGTTCTTTAAATAACTAAAAATAGAACTACCATACAACCCAATAGCAATCCCACTACTGGGCATATACCCTGAGAAAACCATGATCCAAAAAGAGTCTTGTACCACAATGTTCATTGCAGTTCTATTTACAAAAGCCAGGACATGGAAGCAACCTAAGTGTCTGTCAACAGATGAATGGATAAAGATGTGGCACATATAAACAATGGAATATTACTCAGCCATAAAAAGAAATGAAATTGAGTTATTTGGAGTGAGTTGGATGGACCTAGAGTCTATCATACTGAGTGAAGTACATCAGAAAGAGAAAAATACCATATACTAAAACATATATATGGAATCTAAAAAAAAAAAAAAAAGAAATGGTTATGATGAACCTAGGGGCAGGACCGGAATAAAGACATAGACGTAGAGATTGGACTTGAGGACATGGGGAGGGGGAAGGGTAAGCTGGGACGAAGTGAGAGAGTGGCATGGACTTATATATACTACCAAATGTAAAATAGCTAGTGGGAAGCAGCCACATAGCACAGGGAGATCAGCTCGGTGCTTTGTGACCACCTAGAGGGGTGGGTTAGGGAGGGTGGGAGGGAGGGAGACGCAAGAGGGAAGAGATATGGGAACATATGTATATGTATAAGTGATGCACTTTGTTATAAAGCAGAAACTAACACACCATTGTAAAGCAATTATACTCCAATAAAGATGTGGAAAAATAAAAGAACTCATGAAAATGATTGAGACTTTGTTAGTTACAATTTCGTCATGCCATTCTTAAATTGGAAGCAATTCTGGTGGAGAGGAAAGAGATTCAGTCAAAAGTCTTGGGTTGTAGTTCCAGGTTTCTCTATGGCCTGGGGCAAGTTACTTAACTCTGGTGAGACTTTTGTCATATGTAAAATGGAGGTGCGAGTACTTTCCTCACAGCACACAGGATAGAATTAAAACAGACACTGCCTGTAAAAACAACTGTAAATTCTAAAGAATTATATACACAGATGGTAGTGTACTGGTCCCCAAATCCCACACATCATTCAAGACCCACCTCAAGCTCCAGAACTTTCACACAACTTTTCCTTCCTATTCAGTCTCAAGGATCACCTACTATTATAAACTAATCATTTATTCTTTGTACCACTGAGGCCATTCTTAATAATAAGCTTTTGATTTTCATTATATCACTGCTATATTACTTAACAGTTTATCTGTATATAATTGTTTACCCAAGTAGACTGAAAACACCTGAACAATATATCCTATGTTGGTGTGCTTGTAGGAACTATCCCGCTGTTTCAGTGACTGTGACAAGCACATAGTCACGTTCATAAATACTGGTTAGTAATGAGAGAATGAACTGAACACAGGGAAACAACCAAATTTCATCGTAAAATAAATAATGAGACGTGTGTATCATGTCAAATTAATTTTGGATTTACTCTTCATTGTTGCAATTTATATAACAAGCTAAATTATTTTCTGTTTATAGAAACCATTAGTCACTATGTTAATTCTGGAAAACTGCATGAGCACCTTCTGGGTGCTAATGCTTAGGCTAACAGGAGAGAATAAGCTGACAGGCCATGGAATTCAGGAAGAAAATGAGTGTGAAGATTCTAGCCTTAACCCGCAGCCCATTTTAAAAAAAATTAAATCAGCTCTCTGTAGGCAACATTGAGGATCTGGCAGACTAAAATAATGCCTAACACATAATATGGACTTGGTTAACAAAGGTGTTTAAGATAATGTACAGTATGTAGAAAAAGGGCAATTCAAAGTTAGAGGACAGTACAACAATCATTGAATATAGAGACCAAAGGTTAGTTGCATAGGACATTAAACATAAGCAATATACTCTTTTTTTTTCTTTTACATTCAATTTAGTTTCCTTCATTATTGAAATAGTCAAAACAATCTAGCAAGTATTCAAAGACTGTGTCATTGACAATGTGTGTGAAATATACCACATATGACACTATTAAGAGTTAACAAACCTTGAGACTAAGCAATATACTTTTCAACATTATGACTTAGAGACGTGATATTGACACTGAAAAGGCAGAAAAAAATCAAAAGTGCAGAGCTAGGCAAGACTTCTCTAGCAAAAGTTTTCACCAAATGTTTACCATGTATTTCTGCGGCATTTGTCAACTTTGTACTTAAATACTATGATTATACATTCAAATTTTAGCTAAGTACACCCTCTCCCGTTTAGCACTTCCTTATAAAACCAAGTCTTATTCTCACATTAGTATTTTGATAAAGTAGGAATTTTCATTTTCTTTCCCTTGATGCACTCTAATTTTAATGAAAGGAGAAATCATGGGCCTGAACAGCAAACATAAATATGTCATGTCTTTGGAAGAAATGATGGGAAATGAAGATTTATTTAGTGTAGTTACGAACCTAGTAAGTGTACACTCTATTTGGATTGTTTATAGCTGGATTTTTAACTCATTCTGTACATGGCTCAATGGTTCACAAACTGAAAGGTAATTAGAGTTTCAGGGATCTTAAAACAGTGGCATTCTGTTGGACTTACGAATGCCACGCGTACAGATGAACCAGTTTGCAAGGCAGAAATAGAGACACAGGTGTAGACAACAAACGTATGGACACCAAGTAGGAAAAGCGGGGGTGAGGGGTTGGTGGTGGGATGAATTGGGAGATCGGGATTGACATGTATACACTAATATGTATAAAATAGATAACTAATTAAAAAAATAAAAAGCAATTTGAAAAAAAAAAAAAGAATGTCATGCTACTTAAGTATACAAAGAGCTTTAAAAAGCCCAGGATCCTTGGGTATTAAAAAGCAAGCCTTGTACTCCATTTATTTTTGAAATAGTCACTAAAGAGATTCAAAATTTTAAATGACGTTAAACTCTTCCTTTGCTCTTTACTCATTCGAGGCAGCAAAATGATCCTGATTAAGTTGAACCTGTTTCATTTTCAGTATTCATTTGCTTTAGCAATACTAGTGTAAATGCTTCACATTCTAAAGAAGTTCCATTTTATCCCTTGATTTTGGAAGGATGAGAAGGAATGGGAGATGGGAAGTAAGCATCACAGCCGTAAGTTGTGTAAGACATTCCTTATGCAAAGACTTTATTTACTTGAGTTCTTATAATTGTAAAACAACTACAATAAACTGTGTCTATGCAAATTCAGGGAGAATCTCAAAGGAGAAAATTCCATGTTGATGTATGCCAAGCACTGTGCCTCTTTGTTTTACGCGTTCTCTCCCTCTTCCTCTCTCTCATTCTCTTTCTCTGAGTTAAAAACAAGTGTGCTGAGAAATCCTCAGGGTAGAAAAATATCGTACCTTCTAGACTTCAAAAGTGAAAAAAAAAAGAGCTGTCTTGAAGAAAACCTTTATATCAATCCTTCTACCTGCTTTTTTTTAATCTAAAAGTGTACATTGCTTTAAAAAGCAAATATCTTACTCACTGACTGATTTCAATAAATGCAACAGCTCTGCTAATCTTTCTCAACTCTGCATTCCTTCCATAACTTTACTGCAGAGGGGTGATCAATTAGATGAATAGGTCCCATTACTTTGTGGTTAATAAAAAATTCTATATTCTGAGATGCATACAAAAATAAGTCAGAGTCAGCAGTAGATTTATGGGATGGGGAACAGAAGGAAAATTGTTTATCTAACAGCTCACAGTCTTGAAAAAGCTTTTATCGTCTTGGCAGGCTTCATTCCATCACCTTTGCCTCCTGAGAGGCAAAGGGAAATTATCCAGATTACAGGTGTGAAGACCAGAAAGTACTTACAACCTAGGTCCACCTCCTCCCTGCAATGTTATTTTCGACAAGCTGGCATCTGGAAGTGCCTCTTTCAATAACAAGAAAGATGTTATCCAGAGATCAGCACATCCTCTTCAAGCCATCTTTGTTTTCCTCATATTCTGAGTGATGTTGGACAAACACATCTACACCCACTGAGTGTTCTCTCCACCTACAGCCCATCACCATGCCCGATTACCTCCATAATAAATCCCTCTCCTCCAACAAAAAGCTCTCAAAAGACTGAAAGCCAATCTTGTTACTACTTCCTATGTGGTATTTCATTTTTCTCTACTTGCCAACTGAAATGGCTCTAATACGCCCCATCACTGTTCCCATCAAGCTCAGAGGTGCATCAGTTCTGATGCAGGCGGGTGAGCTCAGGAGCCTGGAGACTCAGAGAGACCCGTAATGCAAAGAAGAGAGCCGAGCACACTTGGGAGGCAATTCTATTCAGAGGGAGAAAAAAAGCTTGAACTAATAGCAGAGGAAGGGAGGAGGTGATCCAAAAGCAAGGATGGAAGCCTGGTCATGTAGCTGTCTAACAGAGAGGACAGCCTGCAGCAACCAACAAATTGTCTTCATCTGGAGATAAGTAACGTGGTGAAGACAACTCCCTGACTCACTCTTCCAATAATGTGGATATGAATGAATAGGAGTTTTTGTTCAATAGCACTCGAGAGAAGCTAAAGGGAAAATTCCTGTCCTGACTCTTGAAACACTTGTTCTGATTTCTTTCCGGGTAATCCAAATTACACACATGTGTGCATCTGCACTTGTTTCCTCTCCAGGCATGCCTCATGATTGGGGTAATTATGCACATATATTAGCATCCACAGAAGAACTAAAATTTCTTTCATCCCCGACCCCCCCCCCAACAGAAACAGCTTTTCTGACAGAAAAATAGAAAAAAGTTTGATGTTTCTCCAACTTGTGAGGGCAAGCCGTACAGGGTGAGGCTAAACATCTTCGGGTAGAGAGAACTTCCTATAGTTAGAGCAAGGACCTCCCGAATGGGAAACCTCACAACTAGTTTTTAAAAAGGGGAAAGGAGATGAGATGAGGAGAGGGGAGGGGAAAAAATGTTGGTTATGGGTGGAGGAATGTAGGAAAAAAGATTTCCAAGAGGAGCCTCCAGACTGGTACTCTTTAAGCATCTTTGAAGTTGTTCATTAGCTTTAAACTGCACAAGTCTGTCAAGAAACAGAAGAGGGGTTGGCTCTTCAGGAGAGCAAAATATCACATGCATTCACGTCCATGTCATTCCATGAGTAAAGTCAGAAGATGGATCCAACTGTCCCTGTGGTCACAGCATTTATACCTGTCCACAACAGTCTCACCAGCTCAACCCATAATTATCAGGTTCAAGTCTGTGATATGATAATCAATGTCATGTCAAAAGTGTGCACACAACTAATGTCATACTTTCTACCTACATTTAATGCCTTGAAATCCCAGCAGGTCTGTGATAGTTTGCTTCATTCGTGTAAATTTTCTTTCTGATTTGTTAAAGCAAACACAAGTTATGAAGGAGCAGAATTCCACTAATCTGTACTTCCTCTCAGTAATCTAATAAGAAGGTACTTTGCACTGCATGAATCCTTCACTGAAAATAAAGTATTTCCCCTAACTGTGTACTCCTTTAAATAAATAACCATAAAGCAGTCCTTCATTCTGAAATATGACCAAAATAAATACTTTAAGTTAATGTTCACATATTAACATTCCAGACTATCAGTCTAAACCATCTCTCATAGTTGAATGCTAAGCTTTTCCATTAAAAGGTATCTAGCCCCCAGATTTTGTTTTACAAGATCCTGAGCTGAGCCGTGAAAAACTTTCTAGGAACGTCAATATTCTCCTCTTACTGGGCAGCTTTCAGCACTATGGGGAACTAACTGCAAATAATGAAAGAGGAAGCCTGCAGCCCATGTCACCTTCTCTCTAAGGCCTGGGATCCATATCTGCAAAAAAGATTAAGATGAGAAGGGGGTGCCAGGTCAAAAGTTAACGACAGAAGGCAAGTCGGTCTTTATGAACAGTATTTATTGGCACAAACTCTCCTCTGGTTACCCTGGCCTTGAATCAGTGTAGCACAAGATTGCAAAATCAAGCAAAACACTTACAAGAGCTGAGAAGGAATATGTAAAGTTAGACTCCGCATTTTTAATTTTTTCATATATGCTAACAAGGACATTGTACATATTATCACGTAGTCTAAGGACTGATTCTCTGCTGTTCCAAACCAGAAGTGGAAAAACCAAGATGAGAAATAAAGGAGAGAATGGTAAGAGGGCTGACTGAGGCTCACCATAGAAAGATGTTTTCTGACAACCGTGACCAATACATGAAATTATTCACTGTTGGATGAACACTTCCAACAGTGAAATTAGTAACTTGGGGGAACTCATCACAAAGTTTTATGCAGAGGCAGATATCTGTCATTCAGGAATATGCTTGGAATAATTCCTGCCACCAGTAAAGGGGAATTAGCATAAGGTCTTGTGAGCCTTAACCAAGTGCAGCAGGATCCTCCCTGCCCTTCCCTTACACCTTCAAAATGACCTGCCTTCCACCAGCCCAACATCCACTACGACAACTCTTACAGTCATAGACTTCTGTAAATTTACTCCGTTTTCCTCAGGACCTATATATGCATCAGGAATTCAGCATCAGTGGGATAAATTCAACGTAACGTCAAGAGTCAACAGTTTCACTTATGTAAACGTGGAAAGAAAAGTCAGCTAATGATGCAAGCCTGGATGTGGTGCTTTCTGTTGAATAATATAAAACTATTTTTTTTAAAAAAGAAACTGAGAAAATAGAGCAGCCCTCCAGTTTAGAAACCAGTGGTAACAATGCGATCCACTCAGAGCACCAGATGTCTCAGTGTAGTAGAGTTAATTGAGAGCCATAGGCCCCACATCTACAATCAGCCTCACACATGGTCTACCCACTCCTGTTCCTGGAGCTTTGCATATTCCCTCTCCCTCCACTGCAGCTCTTCTTCTCCCCCAGCAATTAAACCAGATTTTTTTTTCTGTCTCATGCAAAGCTGTGGGACATATAGTAATCTGAGTTTTTGAATAAAGACTGACCTGAAAATTTTCACAGTTTTCCACATTTACGTTTCTTTATGAAAGATGTAGCACATTTGATGAATAATTGATAATATTCCTTTGTTAAGAATAGAATCTTCGAGCCTACCTGTCCTCTTTGATGGGGCTAATGGTGGACTCCGGGTGGGCTCACCCCAATGGTACTTTCCAGAACTTCTGCTGCCAGTGTCCTTGTCCTCGTGGTGAGACAGAGCCACACCTCACCTCTGCAGGAGACCCAGCAACCCTAGCAGTGGCTGCACCAACTTACATTCCCACCAACATGTAGGAGGGAAGAACCAGACAATTTTAAATTCAAGAATGAAGAAATCTGCGTAGTTAGAAGCACATGTTCAAATTTAAAATGGCTATCAAAGGAAACGAAGTGCCAGCTGTCAGCACCATATAGGACACCCACAGAAGCTCACTGGCACTCCAGCAGGAGGATGCATGCTCATTATCCCCAGTCCACCAACACCCCAACAAACTCCTGTGGCATCCAGTAGGCTGCAGCCAGTCCCTCTCCAAATGGGATGTGAATCTCAACCTAGGAGAAAGAGGCTCTTCTAGTTTGTTCCTTTTTTGGATACTCTCCTTCAGCCATAGTGATAGTAGTTGTTCCCTACATTTTCTATTCTCATATCTTTTGCAGTCTTTTTTACCTTTTTTAAGTAGGTAACCATATTTTTCTAGTTCATAATTATTCATATTACATTTTTACTGTTAAAAAAAAGAATAGAATCTTCCCATTTAGAGAAGGTCTTATTTCTACACCTCCAATGCAATCATGTATTAAAAAATGCCTGGAAGAAATGAAAATACATGCACATATGCATGTTCACTTGTACATAATCATGCAAGCGTGCACACACACACACACACACACACACCGAGCTCTCTAGAGTTTGCTCTGAGTACCTGGAGTTTGGCATGAGGACTCACAAATAAGCCATTAATATGATACCATGGAGAGACTTAGTCTGTCATCTAAGTAGTTGAAACTCTTAAACATACCATTCCAATATGCTTGTGTATTTGGCTTCCTAGCCCTAAGCAAATTAGAAGAAAAAAACTAAGGGGTGTGACATGACTTAGGAGGAATATTGGATGCAAAAAGGCACATAAAGAACAGAGCAAAGACAACTGACACTGCAGGACTGAAGAGAAAAAAAAACCTAAAAAGGATGAGCAGAATTATAAGAATGTTACAGTGAAGAAGAACTGTGAATGTTCAATAATATTATAATAATTTTTCTGACAGGGATGACTTTATTGAGCTGGCAAACCAATGCTTTGCCCCCTTGACAACATTACCTTTGGAATCAAAGGCATCCATTGCTTCAAGGGGCAGTAGTGCTCAGCCAAGTTCATGAGAGTCATCCCTTGGTGTGAAGTTTCAAAATAGAATTTTTAGGCCAATATAATCATCATGTTGAAATAAGCACTTTATTTTAATGGAACTAGGCTTTATTGAAAGAGAAAAATCATTCTTAAAAATACAGAGATAGGGTTTTTGAAAATATGCTGTCATTTCATGGGGGATTTAAGATCACAGAGTTTCTTCTGTAAGTCTTGGAAAAAGAAAGGAATAAGACACAATACAAGGGTAGTTCCATAAAAAGAAATGGCAAAGACCATTGGGTATTGAAATAAACTGGAGAAGAGTAAGAGAAGGGCAAAAGGTTTGACGTGAGTGATGTTGTCTGACATTTGCTTCTCTCCAAACTCAGGGTTGAACATCAAGGGGTGAGCAAATCTTAGAAACAGCTGGATTGGTCTGGGGAAATCTAAAAATATCATGTGCTGGTACCTTGTTTCCCTGGGCTACTGCAAACCTCTCACAGTATCTGCAGTGAATATTCTTGGGGCACCACTCAGTCTCTCTCAGATTCCTTTTGCCACTCAACCTATCCCCCAGACTTTGGGTGGTTTACTGCAGTCAGTGTCCACTGGTCCTTCAGAGGGCTGCTCCAATGGAGAGCCAGAGGTGCCTGAAAGTTTGCAATCCTTTCAGGATAGCTAGAAACCAATAATGACAACCAATGGAGAAGTACAAAAGTCCAGTTCTCTTGTCTCAAAACAAAACAGACTCCAAGGTAAAATGCATATGCCTCATGGTATTAGGCTGAGCCTAGAACTTCACCCAAAATTGCAACCTGTCTTATCTGCTTCTCCTTCAATGTTCTAATTCTCCCACGCTCTTACTGTTCTCTCCAGGGAACAATTTTTAATATATCACTGGCATTCCAAATTCTTGGTTCAGGATCTGCTTCACAGAAACTTAATCTAAAACAGCTGGTACATGAAGTGGTCTCAGAAGGCAGATTCTACGGATGGGATTCTAGAGTCGGGTTACATATAGGCCAGATATCAATGAGGATCATGTCATGTTGATATGTGAAATGTTCATAAGCCCTGGAATGCAGTAACTATGTTGTTATTGTGTAGGTAACAGTGGTGAACTGGGAAAGCATACAGGTAGAAGGGGTTGTACTGGCTTTTGCAATATCTTTGGCATTTGAGAGGTATAAGGGAAACAGTAATACTTATAAGGACTTTGACATTAGTGTTTGTTGCTAAGTGGGGTTGATGCACTGAAAAGAGAAAACGAAAGGCTAAAGTTAGCCAAAAAAAAAAATTACCAACTTAAAGCAAAATGTGAAAGTGTGCCTCCAAAGCAGCACACAGAGAAACACTGGAGCAGAATAAGAAGACCCTCAGCTTACCTTATCCCACAGGCACATCAAAATTGCAACTATTTACAGAGTGACTGATTAATGAGAAAGACTGGAATCTGTCAGAAAATATCTTCTACAGCTAAAGATATAAAAAAGAACCACAACAAGAGAGATAGGAGAGGCATAGTCACAGTATAGTCAAGACCCATACCACTAGGTAGGCAACCCACAAACAGGGGAATAATTACAATTGCAGAGGTTCTCCCCAAGGATCAGTGGGTCAAAGTCCCACATTGGAATCCCCAGACCAGGGGTCCTGCACTGGAAAGGTGAACCCCTAGAACATTTGGATTTGAAGGCCAGTAGGGCTTATTTTGGGAGAGCCAGAGAGCTGTAGAAATAGAAACTCCACTATTAAAGGGTGCACACAAAATCTCACACATTCCAGGACCCAGGGCAGAAGCATAATTTGAAAGGAGTCTGGGTCAAACCTACCTGCTGATCTTACAGAGCCTCCCAGAGAGGCAAAAGGAAACTGGAAGTCACCCTGGGGACACAGACAATGGTGGCAGCCATTTTGGGGAGCTAATCTAATATGTGGACACTGGTGCTCACAGCATCATTTTGGAATAATCCCTCTAGCTTATTAGCATCTGGACCCAGACCCACCCACTAACCTATAGGCACTAGTACTGGGATACCTCAGGCCAAGCAACTAACTGAGTTAGCAGGTAGGCTGCCTGAAGGATCCCTGAGCTAACAGCCAGCCCAGGACATGTCCCTTTCCACCAGAGGGCCTAGGACCTGGCCCCACACCCAAGGCCCTGCAGCCAGAGACCCCAGGATCCAGCTTTGCCCACCAGAGTCATGGCAGTAGCCCCATGCATAGCCTCACACAACAGTGGGCAGATAGCACTGCCCAAACCACCACAGCCATGCAGCCTGCCTTGTCAGGACCCAGAAAAACCACAAGCAGGTTGGAACCAGACCCAGGACCCCAAGTCCCTGATCCAGTAGCCCTATGATCCAGCCCCAACCATAAGCAGGTCAACACCATTGCTGGGACCCCCAGGGCCCTGCAGCCAGAGACCTTGGGACCCAGCTCACTCATCACAACAGAAGGACCCATGCAGCCTATATAGAGGGCACCCCTAGAGCATACAGCTCTAGTGACCAAAGGGGAGTGTACTGCTTGGACACATAGGATATCTCCTACAAAAGGCCACTTCTCCAAGGTTGGGAAACATAACCAACCTAACAGATACATAGAAATTAAAATAGTTAATTAGGCAAAATTAGGTGACAGAGGAACATGTTCCAAAAGAAGGAACTATATAAAATTCCAGAATAAGAACTAAGTGAAGTGGAGATAGGCAATCTACCCAATAAAGAGTTCAAGGTAATGATTGTAAAAATGATCAAAGAACTTGGGAGAAGAATAGATGAACAGAATGAGAAGTTTAACAAAGGAGTATTAGATACAAAGAAGAACCAACCAGAGCTGAAGAATACAATGACTGGAATAAAAAATACAATACAAGGAATCAACAGGAGATCCAATTGAGCAGAACAGATCAGTGAGCTGGAAGATAGAGTAATGGAAAACACTGAAGCAGAACAGAAAAAAGAGGAAAAAGAAATGAGGACAGTTTAAGAGGCTTCGGAGAAAACATCATGCATACTAACATTCGCAATATAGTTGTTCTAAAAGGAACAGGGAGAGAGAAAGGGTCAGAGAACATATTTGAGGACATAATAGCTGAAAACCTCCTGAACTAGGGAAAGGAAACAGACATCTAGGTACAGGAAGCACCAAGGGTCCCAAACAGGATCAACCCAAAGACTATCAGACCAAGACATTGTCATTAAAATGGCAAAAATTAAAGACAAGGAAAGAATATTAAAAGCAGCAAGGGTAAAACAACAAGTTATGTACAAGGGAAATCCCATAAGGCTATTAGCTTGACTTCTTAGCAGGAGCACTGCAGGCCATAAGGAAGTGACAAAATGTGTTTAAAGTGATGAAAGGGAAAAGCCTACAACCAAGAATCTTCAACCTAGGCTCTCATTCAAATTTGGTGGAGAGATCAAAAGCTTTACACAAAAAAAGGCTTAAAGAGGTCATCACCACCAATCTAGCTTTATTAGAAATGTTAAAGGAGCTTCTCTAAGTGAAAAATAAAGGGCCAGAACTAGAAACATGAAAATTATCAAAGGAAAAAGTTCACTGGTAAAAGAAAATATACAGTAAAAGTAATAAATCAACCATGTACAAAGCTAGTAGGAAAGTTAAAGGACAAAAGTAATAAAATTATCTATATCCACAATAAGAAGTGAAAGGACACACAAAACAAAAAGATGTAAATTGTGACATCACAAACAGTAATCATTGGGGGAAGTGAGCAAAAGTACAGTGTTGTTAAAGTGTGTTTGAAATTAAGATATAAGCAAATTAAAATAACCATATATACAGAAGCATATATACACACATACACACACACACACACGCTATATATAAACTTCATGGTAACCACAAACCAAAAACTTATATTAGTTACACACACACAAAGAGAAAAGAATTCAAACATAACACTTAAGATACTCATCAAATCACAAGGGAAGAGAACAAAAGAGGAAGAAAAGAATAAAAAAAACTACAAAAACAACCCTAAAACAATGAACAAAATGGCAATTAGTACATACCTAACAATAATTACTTTAAATGTAAATGGACAAAATGCTCCAATCAAAAGACATACAGTCGGGGCTTCCCTGGTGGCGCAGTGGTTGAGAGTCCACCTGCCAATGCAGGGGACACGGGTTCGTGCCCTGGTCCGGGAAGATTCCACATGCCATGGAGTGGCTGGGCCCGTGAGCCATGGCCACTGAGCCTGCATGTCCAGAGCCTGTGCCCCACAACGGGAGAGGCCACAACACTGAGAGGCCCGCGTACCGCAAAAAAAAAAAAAAAAAAAGACATACAGTGGCTGAATCAAGCCCCCAAATCAAGACCCGTATATATGCTGCCTAGAGGAGAATCATTTCAGATCTAAAGACATACACAGACTAAGAGTGAGGAGATGGAACCAGGTACTCCAAGCAAATGCAAATGAAAAGAAAACTGAGATAGCAATACTTATATCATAAAAAATAGACTGTGAAACAAAGACTGTAACAAGAGACAAAGGAAGATATCACACAATGGTCAAGGGATCAACCCAAGAAGAAGATATAACAACTATAAATATATATATACACCCATCAGAGGGGTACTTAAATGCATAAATCAAATATTAACAGACCTAAAGGGAGAAACTGACAGTAATCAAGTAATAGTAGGGGACTTTAACACCCCACTTACATCCATGGACAGATCACACAGACAGAAAATCAGTAGGAAAACATTGCCCTTAAATGACACATTAGCTCAAATGGACCATATATATATATACTTACATTTGCAATATAGTGATATAAACATGCCATCCAAAAGCAGAATAAACATTCAAGTGCACGTGGAACATTCTCCAGGATAGATCACGTGCTATTACACAGTCTCAGTAAATTTAAGAAAATTGATATCATATCAAGCATCTTTTCCAACCACAATGTTATGAAACTTGAAATCAACTACAAGAGAAAAACTGCAAAAAACACAAACACATGGAGGCTAAATAATATGCTACTAAGCAACAAATGGATCAAAGAAGAAATTAAAAATACCTGGAGACTGAAGAAAATGAAAAAACAATCCAAAATCTATGGGTTGCAGCAAAAGCAGTTCTAAGAGAAAAGTTTATTGAGAGAGAAGCCTACCTCAGGAAATAAGAAAAATTTAAAAAAAAAACCTAACCTTACACCTAAAGGAACTAGAAAAAGAAGAACAAAAACCAAAGCTAATAGAAGGAAAAAAATCATAAAGATCAGAGCAGAAATAAATGAAATAGACTTAAAAAAAATAGAAGTGATGAATGAAACTATGAGCTGGTTCTTTCAAAAGATGAACAAACTTGATAAACCTTTAGCCAGATTCATCAAGAAAAAAAAAGGGAAGAGGACCCAAAACAATAAAGATCAGAAATGAAAAAAGTATGATAACTCCATGATATCACTTTATATATGACCTAAAAAAACAGAACAAATGAATGAGTATAACAAAACAGAAACAGACTCCCAGTTATAGAGAACAAACTAGTGGTTACCAGTTGGGAAAAGGGTTAGGAGGAAGAGGAAGATAAGAGGGTAAGGGATAAAGAGGTACAAACTACTATGTATAAAAATCAATTAATGGGCCTCCCTGGTGGCGCAGTGGTTGAGAGTCTGCCTGCCGATGCAGGGGACACGGGTTCACGCCCCGGTCTGGGAAGACCCCACATGCCACGGAGCAGCTGAGCCCGTGAGCCATGGCCGCTGAGCCTGCGCGTCCAGAACCTGTGCTCCACAACGGGAGAGGCCACAACAGTGAGAGGCCCACATACCGAAAAAAAAAAAAAAATCAATTAGCTATAAGGATATATTATACAGCACAGGGAATATAGCCAGTATTTTATAATATCTTTAAATAGAGTATAATCTATGAAATTTTTGAATCACTGTGTTGTACACCTGAAACAAATATAATATTGTATATCAACAATATTTCAATAAAAAAGAAACCCTTGTCACCTACAGCTGGAGGAGAAAACAAACTAATGGCCAAACACATGTACTTGGCCAAGTACTGCTAATTTTAATTGTAAAGTAGCAGAACTTCAGAGAAGAATGAATTTGCAAGCTGGCATAGATAGCTAATTAGAATCTACTGTATAGTAGAGTTCCTGTATAGGAGCTCTACTTAGTGCTCTGTGGTGACCTAAATGGGAAGGAAATCCAAAAAAGAGGGTATATATGTATATGTAGAGCTGATTCACTTTGTTGTACAGTAGAAACTAACACTACATTGTAAAGGAACTATACTCCAATAAAAATTAAAGGGCTTCCCTGGTGGCGCAGTGGTTGAGAGTCCGCCTGCTGATGCAGGGGACGCGGGTTCGTGTCCCGGTCCGGGAAGATCCCACATGCCGCGGAGCGGCTGGGCCCGTGAGCCATGGCCGCTGAGCCTGCGCATCCGGAGCCTGTGCTCCACAGTGGGAGAGACCACAACAGTGAGAGGCCTTTGTACCACAAAAAAAAAAAAAAAAAAAAAAAAAAGAAAAGAAAACAAGTGTCTCATATTAAATAGTGGAAGCCTGACACTTAGGATAGAAATATCTGGTAGAGGCACATGACGTACTAGTACCCAGAGATTCACTGGAACCTTCTGGATACGTTAGAGGATAGAACACACTCCCTCCATCCCTATGCTTAAAGACTGCGGATGCCTCAACCAAGTCAGAAATCTTGCAGGAAAATGGAATTTTCCTCAAAATCTGCTCTCATCCCCCACCCTGACACCAAACCAAGAACTGAGAACAAGGATGACCCTACTAGAGAAAGTTATCCTATTGAAACAGGAAAGGGATTTTATACTGAATGACATTCAGGACATTAAGTGAAGTGAAAATGCTATAACTGACCTGACACAGTATGAAAGAAGAGAACAAAATGCTCAGAGAAGGTGGCATGGTAATATCCATCTATTATTTAACACACCCTCCCCCCAAAATCACTAGTTTCCTATTTTCAGGAAGGCCTAAGGGACATTCCATTTACTAAGGCAATAAAAAATAACTGGTAGGGGGTCACCTGTAGTGTTGAAATGTTCATAATGACTGTCTTCTGAAGTCAGTAGAAGATGCTTTTACAGAACTGGGCTTCCTAGTAACAACAGGTATGAAAGATTCCAGGTGGCAAACTTTAACCATCAGAGGCAAAGTAAATGTAATTACCATAATGAGCAGTAAGGTTAAAATGATAGCCAGGGGCCCTAGCTCTCTGGGATTTATGTCAGTTGCTAAGAGATATGGTGTGTCAAGGTCAATAGAGGTGGGCAACTAAGGAAGATAAACATATATAAATGTATAGATTATATAAAGAGATTAATAATGTTGATGTCAGCCAACTCAATTAACAGGATCACTTGCTCAGTTTCTATACCTGAATCAGTTTTCACATCTAGAATCCAAGGATTAAAGGATGAGGCCTCTGAGGAAGGAAGATACAATGCTACAACATGTTTTAACAGTAGTGACTCTCCTTGTCCTTTCCCAATGGGACCTGCAGCCATTTACCTCAGTAAGTTCATATTCAAGAAAGAAGAATATGCAGATCTTCTGAAGGAGGTTGGGTCTGAACTGATTCTGATACCAAGGATAGAAAGCATTATCTTGATTCCCCTATTAGAATATAGGCATGTGAACATTTAGTGATCAATAGATCCCTGGCCTACGTTCAACATGTAGAGTACCCCATGGATCCACAGATTCATCCAATGGCCATTACTCTTGTTCATGAATGTATACATAGAATGCACATACTGAGGATCAGATGAAAACCTAACACTGCTTCTTTAATCTGTGGAGTAACAGCAGTCATAGTAGAAAAGGATATTGGTATCACAATTTAATACCCACCATGGAGCATCCATGGCAGAAGGGACATTTAATAATTAGGTGACCAGAACAGCTCATCAAACTGGTATCAGTTGGCATTTGCCCTTGGTTACATAGTGCTTGCACAACGAATTCACAATCAAAATCTTCCATTTTTCAAATTTCCTCCAATTCCTTCAGGTAGTTGTTCTTTTGTATTTTGTCCAGCGTATACACTTGTTATCTGTTGGACTGTCACCTATTATCTGCTTACTTGATCATACAGGAAGTACAGATTGTCCTCAACCTACAATGAGGTATGTCCTGATAAGCCCACCATAAGTTGAAAATATTTAAAGTTGAAAATGCACTTAATACACCTAATCTACCATACATCAGAGTTTAGCCTAGCCTATGCTGAATGTGCTCAGAACACCCACATTAGGCTATAGTTTGGCAAAATCACCTAACACAAAGCGTATGTTATAATAAAGTGTTGGATGCATAGCTCATGTAATGTGTCGAATACTACATTGAAAGTAAAAAACAGAATGGTTGTGTGGATTCAGAATGATTCAAAGTTTACCAGTTGTTTATTCTCATGACTGGGTAGCTGACTGGGAGCTGCGGCTCAATGTTGCTGCCCAATAGCATGAGAGAAAATTGTATCGCATATCGCTAGCCGGGAAAAGATCAAAATTCAAAATCTGAAGTACAGTTCCTACTGAATGTGTATTGCTTTCACACCATTGTAAAGTCAACAAATTGTAAGTCAAATAACAGTAAGTTGAGGACTACCTGTACATGGCAGCAACTCCTGACAAGGTTTAACTGTGACTGAACAAAATTACAGCAACTTTAAGTGTGGGAAACCAGAGCTCAGGCTCCTCAAATGATCGTCTGGTTTACCCCATTAGGCTGTCTACTAGAACAGCAGAAATACTAGCCGAGCGTGAGTTTGAAATGGGTGTTGAAGGAGATTATGAGCATCAGTTTTGGTCGTGGGCCCAACTATACCAGCGGGGATTAAAACTTGTCACACCATGCCCTCTTACAAATTTTTCCATACAGATTATAGCCAACCAATTTTTTAAAAAAGCTTTCAACTTAATGGTAAAGCAGTACAAGGTGAACAATAGTGGACACAGTTGGTCCCCTGCCCAAATACCTTCAGATCCCATCAGCTCTAGGCATCCACCCCTTAGCTCTGCTGCTCTACCAAAAATTTGCATCTATGATCTTCTACAGGGGATCACCTTCAGGTCATGAGAACAACCCTGCTGGCAGTGCCAGGGAGTTTATGATCAACTACCCACTCCCCACCCCAGCCTTAAAGCAAATGTAACTGATTCAATAACTGAAGCAGGAGTGAAAAAGCCCAGCTCCCTTGGTGCAAGAAGAAAGAAGCACTAGGTATAATTTATGCTCCAGAACTCCTGCAAAATCAGGCTGATACTAGCACTTTATCTGACCTTGAACTCTTGCTTGTTTTTTTACCCTTCCATATCCTGCTTCCCTGCTTCATTATCAGTTTCTTCTGGGAGTACTTCCTTCAGAATTCATAGGCACTCAAACCACTGGCTCAAGGTCTGTTTCCTGGAGACCTTGTCCTAAAACACTCCAGCTTCAGTGTATTGCTGCCCATAAGAGGGAATGAGAACAGTAGAGTACTGAAGGCTGAGGGAAGACCTGAGGACAGCCTCAGTCTTGCCCATGTATCACAACAGGCGTCACTGCCAGCATAATGCCCCCAGTGACAAGGTGTGACCAGCCACACCTCAGTAGATACAGAAACCTGTCCAAACCAGCAGATACAGGAATTTGCCCAACTGTGGCAGAGACTAGCAATAGTGTGAGAGGTAACTCAGAGGGGAAAAGCCCCTGACCTACTGCCCACACTGTTCTAGAAGCGCCTTTTGTTCAAGATGCCCCTAAAAGAAAAAAAAAAATAGAAAGAGGAAGGGGAACGAACACTGACAGTAAAGAATTTTCCTTTATGTGCCTATGTTTTGAACTATAAAGTGTCTGACATAATAGTATATGTTTGTGAGTAGAAAATAGATCAGACTGAATATACTGGAATGTGAGAAAGAAATTATTTAGTCTTTGAAGATTTGAGTCTTCAAAGCAAAGGCAAGGTCAGTTATATAAAATTATTAATATTTTAGATTTTTACACATCTACATTTTAGGGTTTACATTTTTAATCCACTTAAACTTCCATTAGATGAAAATTTAGAATTTTCAAAGTAATTTCTCCTACTTAATGAGAAAGGTTGGAATTTTTATCCCATTAATAGAAGAGAAAAAAATGAGGCTGAAATGGTTAAATGACTTGCCTAAGGTCACAAACAACCGAGTTAGTGCAGAACAAATAATCAAAATAATTTTCTGAACTTGAAGTCCAATTCAGTATATTTTCAGACCTTGGAAGCAGTGGAGGACTTAGTAATTAAATCCTACACAAGACAGTTAATCATTTTGATTCCCACACTTCTTTTTAAATCTATAACTGGTCTCCACAATGTACAATCCACACTACTCCTAGCAATGCTTGGAGCCAAATTTTCTCATCTGGATGGTTGGGAACATAATCATAAAAAACACTGCTCACTTCTTCAGAGAAGTACTTTAAAACTCACCTAATATATCTGAGACTTCTGATGATCCAATCCAGGTTTTAACAAACTTTACTGTTCATCAAAATTACCTAGAGGTTAAAAAAAAAAAATCACCTACAATAGAAATCCATCCATCTCAACCCAGAAGTTTAGATTTAGTGGATCAGAGGTGGGCTCTTAGCCTCTGTATTTTTAACATTTGCTCTGGATGATTCTCATGCACAACAAAGTTTGTAAACACACCTTTCTACCTGACTTTGCTTAGTCCTGAATTCTGGTCTCACAGTTTTCTTCTCTCTTGGGCCCTGGGAACCTTGTTTGGCTTCTCCCTCCATTAACTCCCTCCATCCTGCCCCGTTCATCACTGGATTTAATTCAGTAACTCCCCAATGAGTTTCCCTTCTTAATGTGAATAATAGTCTTCCTCTGTGAATATTACTTTTAAAGTACAGACAAGCTCCTTTAAAATGCATGAAAATGGCCTCTTGAATAATGGCATCAATCTTAAACGTGTTGCCATATGTTGTCTCTTCTAATACAAATAGTTTGAGATTTTCCTATTTATCAGAAAAGTACATAAGAATAGTGCATGAAACACCTTCTGTTCCCAACATGCCAAAGAGTGGTTCAGTGAAAAAAAAACATCCCAAATCAATAGAAAACTATTTGATGGTACCTTTTAGCTGAAATGTTATTTCCCTTTAATCCAGTAGTCAAGGGAGAGCTCTAAGACTAGTTTTTCTTGGTGACTTAAAGGACTCTACACCCTGACTAAAACAGAGGCAGAAGAAGGTCATGACCCATGTGTTTGAACACGTAAAGGCCATGTCAAATAGGAGGTGGCACCTTAGGGCACTGGGCAGATACATAAGCCCAGTGCTCCTAACACTCAGCAGTTCTGGACAACTTTTCTGGACAACTTAATCTGTGACCCTTTCACATATGTTTCTCTTACTCCTTCCATCTACAATCAACACAGTCCCTCTATTTGTGTGTAATCAAGGAAATGCCAAGCTAAGCACATAAGTGAATCACAGAGTAATCACAGAGCAAATCAGAAGACCTTGCGTATCCTGACAAGGAAGATGGCACATGTGAAAGAGCATTTAGGCTGCTGTGGATCCTGGGAAAAGTACATCAATAGGCCTACAACAGTCATTTCATTTCATCAACAGGGGTG
The DNA here is from genome assembly GCF_025265405.1 of Mesoplodon densirostris. Classification (NCBI taxonomy): domain Eukaryota; kingdom Metazoa; phylum Chordata; class Mammalia; order Artiodactyla; family Ziphiidae; genus Mesoplodon; species Mesoplodon densirostris. The sequence continues at coordinate 98,124,121 of NC_082663.1, read as the reverse complement.
TCAATTTTAACCGAAAAATATCTATTAGATATACACTTGAACAGTCCTTCATAAAAGATTTCCTAATGATACGCAGATGAAGAAGGATAGACTCAGAATAATATTTACCACACACTCCGATTCTATATGTTTTGATCAATGTCACTGATCTAGTAGAACTAATAGCTCTACCTAATTAAACAAAAGTTGCTGAAGAGATCCACATGTACCTTTAACCTAGTCTAGATTCAAAGGCTGAAAACAAAAGGAATTTCATGAGGCAGAGATCACTATCATAATCTTATCACAAGAAACAGAAGAAGATAATTTAACAGACTTATTCCTTCTGAGATATCACAAGCACACTACTATTAAATTGAAGCACATTATTGCAAATATTTTCAGGCGTTATAAATTTCATTAAAACTGACTCTTCCAAAGAAGTAAATTTAATGCTAATAGTTCCTGAAGTGCTCATTTTTACAGGTGTTGGCCGGGCATGTAGCCTGACTAAACAATAGTGGTTGTGGTCTGAGGTACAGGTACAGACAATTACGAAGAGCCATGGGCTTTTGGAAGGATGGTGTCAGTGTACTACACAGTTCTCAGCGTACAACTGTTCTGCCAGACCACCATTTCCAAATGCAGTGGGTTATGCTACAAGGTAGCTCTGTGACCTACAGCCTTATGTGAATGACGTCTAAACATACCACGTACCTACCTCTTCACTAGAAATGAAAAAATCTTTTATCTCAAATAATGTTTAAATCCCAGTATTATGTGAAGTCTAGAATTGCCTCAAATACACTTCAGTAATGTTTCCATGTAATTGTACAACTTCAAAGATAATTTGGGGTCAAGTCAGGTTCTTTATAATTTTATCCAAGAAAATCCAGGCTTCACCATGTACCTTGTGGTATGAGAATGAATCTCATTCTCATCTCTAGCTGGTCTGCCATAAACAGAGCTCTGTGGATTCTAAAAGGCTGACCATCAATAACTAGGCCACTGAAAGACAGTTATGATTTCCTATTTTGTACTAAACATTTTGAACTTGAAATAGATCAGAAGACAAAGTATAGCTTTCTGGTCTAATTCATTCATTCATGTTGCTTTGTGTCAAAATGCTTGGTAGGGTCTTTTCAAAGAGGTAAATTGTACCCAATGAAGTCTCTAGGACATATTAAAGAGACATGGCAAAGGAATGACCTCTCATACTGGTGTTAAGATCTGTCTTGAGTTCTACGGTTCCAATGTTCCACTTCTCTGAATGACATGATAATATTAGCAACAATGAATTCTGAGCAAGACAGTATAATGTGAAACTCTGCTTGCCCGGAAAAAGAAAGTTGACAATTTACGCACTTTGGAGTTCCTGGTTCATGTCAGTTATGGCATAGATTTGTGTCTGGATATACAGTTAAGAGACAGAACTGAGAAGAAATAAAATTTTATAAAGAGAAAGATCCCTGTATTAGAATATTAAAGGAATCACTTAGATCTCTGACAATTAAAATAAAATAAAAGAAGTCCAGGGGAATCTAATGCTACCATCGGCATTACAGGGTAGAAGAATCAAGCTGGTCGTGGGGAGGGGAGTGTGAAGGAGGAAGCAGACACAGTTCAAAGGATGTTACTACTCAACTCAATCTCCACATCGAAATAGAAATTTAGGATATAGACCATCAGTCCACAAAGTCAAGGGTTAAACAGCTAAAACTTTTGAAACTGCTCTATTAATGCTTAGTTTCTGTTTTCATGCCCCCCTTACACCAAATAGCACAGATCAGTCTATATTTAGTCTCAGTCTCCTTCTCCATTTTCTCTGGGCTTCTGACCAATTTCTTAGAGGACTTACAGGTACCCAGGTATGAGATGGAATGGGGATGGGACAGTGGCCCTATTTTTCCTCTAGCTATGTAATTAGAAGTATTTCTCACTTCTATCTATAAAGCACTTTCAGGTTCTGGGGTTCTCTCTGTTACTTATCTATACATGGGATGCATTCCTTCCCCCCATACCATACCATACTCAACTCAGGAATTTCAGGGAAATTTTCTCTGTAGATTCTCATCAGCTCATATGAAAACATATGGTTGGTACCTCCTTGAAGTTCTGCTGCTGCCCTAAGAACAACCTGAAATGCAGGCTCAATGCAGAGTTCAAGAATAAATGTAGAAGATAATGTCTAGGGTAGGTCTTGAAAGACAGTGAGAACTGGCCAAAAGAAGAAGGAGATAGAGAGCAGAAGGCATTCTAAGCAGAGGGAAAACACAAGCACAGGCATGAAGGGAGTAATGCAGGCTGGTGCACAGGGAGGAGCTGCTGCCAGGAGCAGCAGCAGGAAATGAAGCTGAAGGATGAAGCAAAGCCAGCTCACGTGGAGCCTTGAAAGCCATCTAAGGAGCTGATACTTGGTTAGCATCAGAGCACCAGGTACCTCAAGAATGGTGCACACAGTGGAGAATAGGCTATCCAAATATGGGGAGAAGGCATGGCAAATGGAGGGGAATTGACTCCACTGTCCCCCATCACTGTCCTCAACATAGCTGTGGCTACATAGCCAGAGTATGACCTGTGCAACCTTAACCTCTATATTGGCAGCATTACCCATGAGAACAGAGAAGGTAGATTTTCTTCAAGGATCTTCACACCTCTGCAGGGAAAATAATCATGGTCATCATCAACATTTATAGTTGCCTTGCAACTGTATCTTAAACAACCATGGTCTACAATATCCTCAATAGTCTCTGAAAAGATTCCACTTATGTTTCTTTACTAAATAAAAGCCATTTTTCAGTATATGAGTATATATATATATACATATACTTTTTGTTTAATTTTCTTTAAATGAAAAATTCCATTTATAGCACCATTACCATCATATAATGGAGTGAGAAAAAATAAGTACTATCTACAGAAATAAAAAGCTAAATGATAAAGTCATGACTATGCAATGCTAGGGAGAATTAAGAAATCAGGAAATATGAAATCATGAAATATTTTGGTTATAAAATATTTCAAATGTACAGACAAGCACAGAAATAGAACACGTATGTACTCATCATGCAGACTTAACACCTGTTAATATTTTATTATATTTACTTTAGATTTTTTAAGAAACTAAGTTTTCCAGATATAAGTGTACCTCTTTTATAGCCCTCTCCCATTCCCAGAAGTGCTTTTTCAAGTTCAGGTTTATATTTCTATCTCATATTTTTCAGCAACTGTGCATATCTAATAACCATATATAAAGAGTCCTTTTATTTACATATATAGCATCATATTGTAGCTTGCCTTTTTTCCCTAAAAATTATGTTTTAAAATTAATCCATGTCAGTACATACAAACTGGTTATGCATTATCTATATAACTCACAATTTACTCATCCACTCTTCTATTGATGGATTTTGTTTCTAATATTTTACCATTGCGCATAACACTACAAAAACCATTCAAGTACATGGTTTGTTTGTTTGTTTCAGTCTATATTCAAGAGTTTCCTCTAGGTCTATACCTAAAATAGGAATTGTTAAGTCACTGCTAGTTCTTGGTCAATTTTACAAAAAGTTATTAAATTACTCTCCAAAATTATTGCAGAATTCACACTCGAATAGAATATACTATATTGGACAGACATACTGTTTCTTCATGTTCTTATCAATCTTGATTTGTCATTGTTATTTATTTACCAATCTGATGGGTCAAAATGTATTTCACTATGGTTATAATTCACACTTCTCTGAGTACTGGTGAGGCTGAGCATCTTTACATGTGTTAACTAGTCATTCTTGTTTCTTCTGTGAACTTCCTGTTCATATCCTTCTCCCATATTTCAATGAGTTGTTTCCACTTTTCTTATTTATGTAAATTCCTTATCAGTTTTGGATTCTACCTCTTTACTCAGTTGTATTTCTTACAAATATTTTCTCCAGTCTGTGGCTTAAATTTTTTTTTTTAATTTGATGTAGGCATATTATGAATATTTTCCTTTATCATTTGTGCTTTTTGTGACTTAAGGATCCCTTACTACCCTAACATTACAAAGAAAGGCTCATATTTTTCTCTAAAATTTTATAGTTATGGTTTTCAAATTTCTATCTTTACTCCTTCTGGAATTTATTTTTGTGTATAATGTCAGGTACAAGTCAGATTTTTTTTTTCATACGGATAACTAACTGTCCCAGCACTATTTACTGAATAGTTAGTCCTTTTGCCTTTGCTTTGTGAAAGCACCTCTGTTATATGCCAGAATATCATTATATGATTGTTTCTGTTTTGTTGATACATTGTTCTATGAGCTAAAAACGTAAATGATGATTTTTCTAAACAGTAACTTGAAGGTTAAATAAACAGTTTAGCTCAAATTCCGTAGATCACAGTTTAGTGCCACTGAAATATATATTTAATGAATTTTCTTTAGTGGTAGCATATAGTAGAGGAACACGCATGGATTTTAAATTTCAATAGTCCTGGGCTAATCCCAGCTGGCCAGGGGCCATCAACATGTGGTTAAGTATTCTCTGCTCCTATGTTCTTATCTGTAAAATGGAGGAAAAGAAAAATAATCCCATGCCTGTTTATAGTCTATTATTCTGCTTGTCTCCTTCCTTATCATAAGCTATAATAATTTTCATTTGCTTTCTTATTCATCTCTCTGTATCAATAAGAATTTAGAAGAAGTCTTTCCATTTACCACTATGTTCCCAGTACCTACAACAGTGCTTGATATATGAGATATATAGTCTAAAAGTGTATGTCAAACTGTGAATAAATGAGTGAATTTCTAGATTTAAAGCAAGAAGTTTAAAACAACAAAAATCTTTGTAAATTGCTATGAATAACATTTTGCAATTTATTTTAATGATGGAAAATATTTTAATACTGCTATAAAACCTTAAGATTATTTCTTGCTAAGATGAATGTAACAGACTCTACTCCTAAAGATATTGAGGGGCAGGAAATTGCAATATGTATTGGAATGGTCATGAAAGGTCTTGGGGTACTCTGAGAAAACTTTTGAAAAATGGATATAGGTAAGCAGCAAAGACACCACCAATAAAGGGGTTAGCAAGACAAAAAAGCTCTCACCAGGGAATGAATATGGAATGGCTGAGATGAGAATTTAACAAAAGGGTCAGTAGACATGGAAAGATGTGAAGTAACATTTTACCCACTAAAACAACTCCCCTTCTGCTGTTATATATATATATATTTAAAAGGCATTAATAGTACACTTAAAATATTTCTTTGTGGTAAGCAAATAAGGTGAGAGTTTGAAATCCTGTATTCCTCCAATATCAGGATACACACAACATTAAAACCCTGTTGACCTGCAATCTTAGAGAAACCAGCCCTTCTGTTGGATTTCCGGTACTTCCTGCTTCCTGGTAGGATGTGTTCTGAGTATTCTAGCAGTGCTATCAAAGGCAAGGAATAATTAGATCTTTCATATTATTTTAACACTGACTTTAATTATCAAAGTAAAATAACACTGATTCTTGAGTATCAAATTAAATTAGCTTATACAGGCAGAATTTTATGAAACCAAAAATTTATTTCTAAGTATAAGACTTCCTAAACTGAGTTTGATTTTCACAGTCTGTATTTTAATTCAAAACTTGGCTCTTTATCCACTGTAATATCAAAGTATATTTTATTTGTGTTTAATATTAAGAGCACTGTGATATTTCATCAAAGTAAGTGGATGAAAATTATATAAAAATTGTTAATTAGAGATTTGTCAATATCATTAGCATTTGCATTTTTGTTGACTATAGAAGTCCAACTACTTTTCAGTTGTCCTTTCTTGGTTCTTCCTCTCTCTTTCATAGTGGCCCCTTGACTAATTTCTCTTGCTTATACCAAAAAAACAAAAATTAGTCTGGCTAAAGTTCAAGCTCTTAAAAACAACAACAACAAAACACTGAACCATGGGCAGACTTACTTAAAGAGACAAAAAAAAAAAAACTTGACTTATTATTTGTGGTTAAAATTTTGATTCTATCAATAATTTCAAGAATCTTAAAATGTTAATACAAGGTCAATTCTTAAAAAATTCCTCTAGGGACTAACCTGATGGTCCGGTGGTTAAGACTCCACCCTTCCAGTGCAGGGAATGCAGGTTCTATCCCTGTTTGGGGAACTAAGATCCCACATGCTGTGTGGTGCAGGTACCCCCCCCCCACCAAAAATAAATTAAAATAATTTAAAATAAAAGTGATGAATGGATCCTAAACATTATGGTTTATTTTTTTAAAAATTCTTCTAACCCATCAAGACACATTTAACTAATCAAATGTCACTACAGGGCAATGAAATAGACTTTTCTTAAGCAGATGACTTAATCAGGCTAAAGTTCTCATCTCTAACACACTGGATATATTTACATTATCAGGCATATTTAAATAAAATTCTTATGCAATAGATATCAATTTCCCTGTTTTCGAAAAGGAAGTCGAATAAAAATAAAGGGCTAATTTTAAATGCTATCAAAGAACAGTAAAGTTGGAGCAAATCCCAAACCAATACCTCAAGAAAGAACTTTCTGAAAGCAACTTTACCATTCTCAAATTGATCAATACAATCAGTATAGTTGGTTTGACAGCTAGGTTAACAATTTCATAATGGCTTCCACCTTTTCACTGTAAAGATCTCTCAAAAGTTTATTTTCTGATTTCTTTACATCTTTGCCAAACATATCATGAATTCTCTCTCTATAAGCTGAGCACTTCCAACATTCGGCCCATACAAGGCGTGTTCTAGATTCTTGAGAAGTGACATGCCAATGAAATGGTTTGTAAGGTGGATGGGATGAGAAGGGAAGAAACATTTTGTCTAATAGTACTAGAGAGAGGTCTCTGCTCAAAGTGGAGATAAAATTCCCTTCACAACTACTTTTCCTCCCACCTTCTCATTCAGGCTACAGTAAGGGCTAGAACCCAGACCTCCTAACTGAATTCAATGTCCTTTCCACTACATAATAAAGTATTTAGTGTCTGACTGGAACTGTCACTTGGCTTTCCATTAACATATCTAGAGTGGTCAAAGTCAGAAAGTAGTTGGGAATATGACTCAAAGATTTCTTTATGAAAGCAGTATGACGTTACATAGTCCATAGTCAACTAGAGTGAAAAATCTAAAATACACTGGCATCAAATTTTGGAAGGCATTATGTGATCTTTCTTAGAATAGGATTTACTCTTCTCATTAGTTTTCTATGTCTCAACCACAACAATTAGGGGAAATTTCAAGAAATACACTGTACAAAACTCATTATTTTTCATTTTGATATAAAAACAAGCATGTATAGAATACCTACTTTATGAAGATAATTACAGTATTTCCAAAATTAGGCAAAATTGAATGACTGACAGTTGTATGCTCCAAATTTTTTTTCTTTTTAGAGATCTGTAGTTTTTTACTTTCAGTCTTCAAAGAGATATTCAGAGATAAAATTCTATGTAATGTCTTCAGTAGAGCAAGGTTATTAATTGACAATACTATTTTATATTTATGAAATCATTTTGAATTTTCCAACAAATCTTTAAAATTGGTATGGAATACAGACAGAAGTGTGCTCATACAGCCTCTCTGAAAACAGCAAGGACAACAATAACCACAAAAGTACCCTGATTTGTAGCATGCGTCACTTTCCATGTTGTACAAATTCCCACCAAGGTCGATCAAGCTACCATAAAGTCACCAAATGTGGAGCTGGAGGAGATGCTCACAATCAGCTCTGTCTTAAGAGCAGGTTCCATCACACCATGGCGGTAGGGATGGGAAGATCAGAGAGCCTAACTGACTTGTGCAAAGTCATACAACTAGTGACAGGTCAGGATTCAAACCCACGTTTTCTTGATTCAAGTTCAGGAACCCTAGCAAATTGACCTCAGGTGTCTTAATTCTTCCACTGTCATACAAGTGCATAGAGTAAGATTTTAAAATGAAGGTACATATTTCCCTAAGCTATCAGATAGCAATGCTCTGCCCTGCTAAGCCTATCTAATCTCAACATCAACTTTCTACCTTTTTTTCTAAACCAAGATTATAATTTTCTTTAAAAGTTGAAATTTGAGCATGGTTTCAAAGATAATTTTAGAATACCTTGGAAAATAAAAAATGACTAAGATATACTTTGAGACACATGCCTCACTTGTTATTAACTACTTCTTGTTATCCAATTCTGAATCCTGCTCACTTATTCTCACACTTCAGGATTCTGATTGTCAAATTGCCTTAGTCTGCTCATTTCTTATTGATTAGCTGCTTTCTCTCTCAAGGGGGTTTATTTCTTCTTAATAAGAATTATCGGAACTAATCTCAGATTAGTCATGGTTAGCCTTTGGAAAATCTTACTGTTGCCTGAGATCCTCCTTTCTCTAAACTTAAGCAAAGACAAGGAAATGGTAAAAGAGAAAGAAAAAAAGAAGAAGAAGAAAGAAAGGAAAAAAATCAAAGTCAATCTTATAGAAGCATAAATAAAATGTTCATTCTACGAGAGTTATGCAAACACTTGAAGAAACCTTTCATATTCTGAAAAAAGATACTAATGATCAAAAATATGCCTTATAAAATGGTGAAATATAAAGGTACATTAATTAAAAGATTGTGGCACTGGCTTATACATAGATCAATAGAAAGAACAGATCAAGTTTCCCAAATTAGGTGCAACTGAAGTGCTTCTCAAAAAGTTTTCATTGGACAAATATTCATCAAAAATGAGACCTTCTTTATTCACCTCTTAGAGATTTACAATGAATTTCAGTATATTAAAGAATCTGCAGAGTATTGCTCTATAGAAACCTATTGAAATTTACATAACCTAAATTTGCCAAATTTACATGATCATGAAATCGTTCTAAAGAGAATTCCTAAAATTATCTTCCAAAGAACATTATTTGGAATATGCTGGAATAAGGAATATACTAATAGACCCAAGTAGGCATGGGAATATAGAATGTGAAAAAAAAATGAGAGAAAAATTTGTCAGTAAAAGACGGTGGGAAGAAAACTGATACTGGAAAAACTGAGTTTATTTTTAATTTTTTAAAATAAAAGAAGCCAATTCTCTATCTTACTTTTTATACCAAAATAAATTTCAGGCAAATAAAAATTTTAAACATAAAAACAATACCTTTAAAATAAATAAAACAAAACTTTTGTTGATATGTTTAAAGCATTGGGAAAATCTTTCTAGACCAAACGCTAAAGAAAAAAATTAAATAAGACTTTGTAAACATCATTACATAAAAATGAAAACTTCTATATAGCACAAAAGCAACATTAATAAGGGTAAGATCAAAATTAAAAGCAGTTAAAACTTTTAATTTGCAATACATATAAGGGCTCTTACACATCAATAGTAAAAAGAAACCTAGAAAAATAGGTACCATAATATGACAGGGAATTCATAACAGTAGAAATGTTAATGGCATTTAAATTCTAAAATGCTGATCAATTTAACTACTAATGAAATAAATGCAAATTTCTACAATACTGAAATGCCATTTTTTACCTTTCAGATTAGCACAAATTGGAAAAAAAAAAAAAAAAAAAAAACAATACCAAGGGTTGATGAGAGAATAGAGCGATGGAAAGTCTCATCCACTGTTGGTAAGCACTCATAAAAATTTCTGAGAAACAATTCTTAAATATCTACCAAAACTTAAAATACGGTTGCCTTTTGCTTCAATTCCACATCTAAAAGTATATTTCCAAGAAAATATGTAAGGATGTGTACAGTTCACAATAGGGCATATTGACTAAATGATTGGATTTTAGAATGTGATGACATAAATTTTTTCTGTTTGGATGTGTGTCTGTTACAAATATTCATTAAGTACATATGGGTGCAGATATAACCAAGATGAGAGACTCATGGAAGCTCTATTACACTGAGCAAAAAAACAAACAAAAAAAGCAAATGCATAAGAAAAATTACTAGGAGATGTAGTCATCTGCAAGTAACAGGGTGACTACTTTTATCCTGAATGGTCAGGAACAGTATTCCCAAGTAAGTGTCATTTAAGCTAAGATCTGAATGATAACAAGAGTAATTCAGACCAGAAGGTCATGAATACGAATTTTTTATTTTATCCTAATTGTAGTGAAAATTCACTGTAGAGATGTTTAATAATGTAATTTCCGTACTAGAATCATCACTGTAACTGATGACTTGAAAATAATAGATATATTAGGGGGCAGTAGTAGAATCAAGAGACCTATGTGAGGACTTTTGCTCTAGGCCAGGTGAAACACAACAAAATCTTGGACTAAAGTGGCAATACCAAATCTGGAGAAAGTAAGGGGATTTGGAATACATTGGACTAAAATTGATAGTGCTGGCTGATTTATTAAACATGGGGATGAGAAAAAGGGATAAAAAAAATACCAATCATTTTGATCTGAGCAAGTGGAAGGAAGATTGTGACTTAGATGGGAAAGACAGAAGTTCTTTGTGGGATATAGGGAACTAGTAAAAAATGCTTCTGCTTTGACTAGTTATGTGTAGCTGCCTAATCCATATCCAAGTAGAGGTATCAACCAGGCAAGTGCATGTATGATGTTAGAACTCCAGGAGAAGACAGATCTGGAAAAACATATTTTGGAATAACATAATTAATTTTAGACCAAGAACCAGAATGTGCTTACCAAGGAAGCAAGGAGAGGAGGACAGAAGTAAATCTTAGGCCAACATTAAGCATTGACCAGGTGAGGAGAAGAGAGTCTGAATCCTACTTCTGCAATCTTCCAAGCTTTAAAATTTTATCCACATTATCCACTCTGCTCCTCAGTTTCATCATCTGTAAAATGGGGATAATCATAATAAAAATTCCCAAGGTCTCTTGGGGGATTAATGGAGATAACTATAAGAGAAGTATATAGAATCATCTCCAACACACAGTAAGTGCTGAATAGTTGCTTATTCTTTGTTTCAAGGCAAAGATGCCCATAGATTTAACAGCAAAGGAGTAGAAGCAACCTAAATTATTTATAAGAAATAAAATTTTTTAATAATCAGTGAAAACAAAGTTATATGCAAACTGGGAAAAGAAAAAAAATAGAAATAATTCTAAGTTGATATGAAATTACTATTTAGCAACTGAAAGCTACTAGAAGAAATAAAATCATATTGGTTTGGTTCCAGCTAAAGAATTAAAGAAAATTATAAGGGAGAAAATCCAAAAGCAGTTCAGTGGAAAAGGACCTCAGAATGTAACTAGATGGTATCTTAAAGGCTTGGACAACAGAGAAATTAGGCTCTCTGCCCCAGAGCAGCACTCTACATTAATTATTATACCTCCATGTAGCACTTAGCCCATGATATATGCTTGCCATGTAGCTCTAAAATTCAGATATGAGGCTTATTTTACAATTTCCATTGTACTTTCTTAATAAATCATCCCTTCACTACATCTTAATTTTTAAAACTGTGTGGACTGCAAGAAATAAAGCACTGATTACCTTAAATAAAAGAAAACAGTTCTTACTATATTTTCATTTTTTCCACTAGGTCACTGGAGGGAAAAATAACCACTTACAACTGAATCTTTCCTTCAAAATGTACATGGCTTAAGGCAATTAAAAAATCAAGACTTGGAATACTCTAAATGGTGTTAATGAGACAGGTATAGTTAATTGCATTTTGAATAAACATTTCAACAAAATGAGGTCAAGAAGGAGTTCAATTCTCTTGCTCCTTTGATTTTTCTAATAAATCTCTTTCACAGAACATCGTTTTTCCTCCATCCATTCTGGGGTAAGATAATATCACGCACTACCCAGAGTCACATAAGAAAAGACAAGAAAACTCCATATCTGTATAGTCACTTATGTGCAGCTGCTGAACTCTCCAAACAACAGCTGGGCAATTATGACTATCACCCTTGTATTCTAGAACAGGCTGAAGATCATTTGTATTTAAGTTAAAGCTTCAATGCTTCTGCTATGTGTTCATTCTCTCTTCTCTTTATCATCCCCCTTCCCACTTTGCATTCTGCCCACCCACTTCCCTGCTTTCTCATTTCTCAATACACAATTATATCAAACCCACTAAGCATCATTTTCCCTCAGAGGAAACAAGGCTAAACTTTAGTGCCTGTACAGTTATTTTGGCAACTTAAAATAACTTCCAGCTTGGATTTTTCTATCAAAAAATGAATTTTGAAGCTAATTAATACAAGTCTTAATGTGTATCTAGGAATATTGGGGACTTACTCTCACTCTTCATTTTCAAACTTCTTCCATACATATTTCTTATAAAAATTAATGTGGGGCTTCCCTGGTGACGCAGTGGTTGACAGTCTGCCTGCCGATGCAGGGGACACGGGTTCGTGCCCCGGTCCGGGAAGATCCCACATGCCGAGGAGCGGCTGGGCCCATGAGCCATGGCCACTGAGCCTGCGCGTCCGGAGCCTGTGCTCCGCAACGGGAGAGCCCACAGCAGTGAGAGGCTCACATACCGCAAAAAAGAAAAAAAAGAAAAAAAAAATTAATGTGAATAAACATAGGATTCTGAATTGTGTACAACCAGAGAAATTGTAAACTTCAAGAATTATTTGAAAACTATATATGACTATCTATGAATTTATTCATATGAATTTTATACTCCTCACTTGAAATAAATTTTTAGCCTATGCCACCATGTTATTTGATCTTGAAGTTATGCCCTTACAAATTAAATGAGATAGAACTGCTCTTTCTGTACACCCCTATAATCATTACACTTCATCAAAGGAAGAAAACCAGAAAGCTCCTGACTCCAGTCAAGGCATGGAAATTTTTGTGACTGGGGCCCATCAAGTGTAGACAATTGACATAGTGTAATGGTATTATCACTGCCCTCCTGGCATCCCCCAACTCATTTCATTTATACATATACCCAAGCACCTTTCTATTTCTACTTCCCAACAACAGATGAAATAGAGAGAGAGAGAGAGAGGGAAGGAAAGAAGGGAGGGAGGGAAAAGAAAGAAAGGAAAAATGAGGAGAGGAGAGGAGGAAAAAAGGCAAGAAAAACATAGGTTGCACACATTTTTGTAGGATGAACAGGGAGATGGAAGAAGTAAACTATAGACATCGTAATGGAATTAGAATACTATGTATCCTTTAATCATTATACCAACCCTCTGGCCTTTCTTATTTACTTGTTACAGTTGAGGAATTTAGGAAATTGATTACCAGAGTGTTTGTGCAATATGCCAAAGGTCACATCCCTAGAAAGTAGGAAGTGGAAGGACCAAGGCTGAGGGTCAGATCTGATAGATTCCAAGCCCCTAACATTTTCAATCTATCTTCCTTGGGATGTTTCCATTTGCAAAGGAAAGTGTGAAGAATTCTGTCTAATTTGCAGAACCACATAGGCACATCTCTGCAAGTTTGTGTGACATTGCTATCAGGCAGAGGAGCAGCCAGCACTATTATTTGGGGGTAACACTGATCAACAAACACCAAAGAAGGTACCTGCTAGTGTCTCCTCAACACCTTCCCTTCCAACCCCACTAAGAGTCTTGTCTACCAGGCAAGGGAATCCCAGTAGCCAAAAACTTTCAACAGTCAGCTACTGGTAGGAGCTGAAAGGGAATGAAGGAAGTTGAAATGGTGTTAGAGAAACTGTGCAGTGGGAAAATCTGCAGACACAGTCAGAACGGTGCATGAGTATCCAGTGAGGAAGCGAGTGTTTGAATTACTGTCACAATGAAGGCATTGATGGTGGTCAACCAGTTTTAGCAAGAGAAAGAGCATGAGAAGACTATTTCAAAGCCAAGCTAAGTAAAATGACTTGTGTTCTTTGCCCTAGTCCTTTCTCCTTGCTCCCAGACTAGACTACTGGAGATATAGAACATTCCCCATCATTGGCAAGCCTGAACTCGGGCGGAAAAAGTTGACTGAAGTATTCAGCTGAACTATATGCACATTTTAATAGCTAAAAATAACCACAGAGGAGTTAAAACTGCCTAATATATTGAAGAGAAATAAAGAAAGATTCAGCCTAGAATAGCTGGGAATAGAGAGAAATTAAACCTTATATTTGTTCTCATAAAACTTCTGCTTCGGGCCTCCCTGGTGGCGCAAGTGGTTGAGAGTCCGCCTGCCGATGCAGGGGATACGGGTTCGTGCCCCGGTCTGGGAGGATCCCATATGCCGCGGAGCGGCTGGGCCCGTGAGCCATGGCCGCTGAGCCTGCGCGTCCGGAGCCTGCGCGTCCGGAGCCTGTGCTCCGCAACGGGGGAGGCCACAACAGTGAGAGGCCCGCATACCGCCAAAAAAAAAAAAAAAAAAAAACTTCTGCTTCTACAGGACCCCTTATTATTATTGAATCCTCAGAAAAAAAGTGAAGTGGGTACAGTGCTTTTGCCACTTTTCAGGCTGGATAGGTGGCATTCAGAGATGTAGAAGAACTTGGCAAATTAACAATAAGTGACAGAAGCTAGATTCAAACTTGGGACTTTCTAACTACATACTCTGCTGCAAACCATTATGCTATACTGTTTGGCAGGTTAACAACACACACCCCAAACTGTTTTCCATTTTAGCTGTGTTCACAGTAATTGAGCTCAATTATGCACTACTTTGCAAACACCAGAGAATATTTATTTACAAAGAATTTTTTATCTGATTTGAAAATATATATGATGCAAAAAAGAAAAGAAATATATACCATAATATCAAGCATTAAAAGAACACAAAATGGAAGGAACTACACCATTATGTCCAAATGTTTGACAATGGGAAGTGGAATAGGAAATGAGTTATGGTTCAGTTTTTTTCTGCTTGTTTACATTATATGTTTTACAAATTCCCTGAAATGATCTTGATTGTCTTTATAATTACAAGAAAATCTAAGAGATTTGGGGGGGTGGTAAGTTCTGCTATTCAACTACACATTTTATACAAATTGTATAGGAATTTTATTGATTTAGCTGATTTTGAAATTACAAAAAATAGCCCGAAACTTTTAGAAGTTAGATGTTTATAAAATAAGAAACTTAATCTAATAAGGAAGATTTAAAAGGGCAGCTGAGTGATTTTCAATTGTTTGAGAGTTTATAACTTCCATTCCACGTCTTAAAACTTGATGCCATTTTTAAACATTGCCATGATGCCAAACTGTGGTTACAGATGTTTATTTCAGTTAGTAATAAAGAATGTTCAGTAAATACCTTACGGTACAGAGTTCTGTAAGAATGCAAACTCTCCCAAAAGGTGTAAGCTCTATTAGCAGTTTTTTCTAAAGTTACAAAACATGAAGTCAAACTTACAAAATCACTGATATTATACAAGAGAAGTGTAGCTTTCCATGGGCACAGAACAAGCACAAATTTCATACACAGAACGACATGAAATCCATTCACACACGTCGCAGCCACCCAGTAAAGCTACTGGGGCCTCTTGCAGCTGTCTGGAAGCCACAGAAAAGCGATTACAAGTCAGAAAGCAGTGAGAGTCACTGAAAGTCCTTTTGTTTTAATGCCACATTCCTTTCCAGTGCCTCTCGGTTTTGTTCAACCTCACACAGTATTTTTGGTAAAGATCCCTCTGTGTATAATACCCCTCTGAGGTCAGAAAAGCAATACTGTAATGACCATTTGGGCAACTGTCTTATTACAAATTCCCCCTGCAATTTTGCCGACAGACCAGAACGTCTGGCAAAATCATTTGAATTAGAATGAATCTAACCTGCAAAGCATACCTCAGGAAAGCAACAGGGCTTGAGGCACATGCACATGCGTGTTCAGACACTGCCAGGAAGGGGAGCCCTCATCTCACTGGCTTCCCCTTTCAGCTCCATTTCATCTTATTGTGCCTTGATTTCCCTATTTGTAAAATGAGAAAATTAAGAGAAACAACCCCTTCTGGGAATGTGTGTGGATCTGCACTGTATTTTCCTGAGCATTCTTGAAAGACTTGATATCACAGGATTAATAGATAAGAAAATACTGAAATTTCTGATTCTGTAACATGGAGATAATAGTATTATTGTTATTATTACTATCATTATTATTATTATGTGCTGCAGCCTTCTCAATACTGGCTCTTGTACGAAATCGTAAGTAGAGGTAAACTTTAAGCATGTGCCCAGAAGTGGTTTTATTCAAACAGCAGTTGTCTGAAATATGATCCTTTGGGGAATTTTCTCTCCACGATCCACGCTCCATTTCCCCTGACCTCTATATAGTCTTTGCTCTTTGCAGTTTTATGGTTTCACTGATGACAGTATTTAGGGTTTTTTCCCTTCCTCTAAAGAATTTATAATTTAATTATTCTACTTTTTATATAACCTGTGTATTTAAAGACAGGAAATATAAATGCTAGCTACAGAAATGTGTTATGCTATGTTTAAGATGATCCAATATAATTTAGATTTGGTGGACTCAGTTTACTAATGGATAACACATCATATATTTGCTCCTCTCTTAAATATAGCTTTTGTTGAATTTCTGGTTTAAAAAGCGGTAAGGAAAGGAAAAGTCAGAGAATAGTGCTTATTTAAAGGAAGATAAAATAAAGAAAGATTTTGGGAAGAAGAAAGGTAGCCCATAGTTTGTAAATGGAGAAAATAAGAGCATCGTGGAATCTTTGTTCTACCGAGTATGACAGCAAATGCTAGTTCATCCTAAGGGTGAGAAAAAAAATGGATTAATATTTTGTATCTTGGAATTTACAGGAAAAATTGTGAAGTGGCCCACAAAAGGAAAAGTTGGTAGTAAAATTGTTGCAACGGGATATGTTAAAGGCATATATGACTATATTTTTTAGACACTAAACTCGAGTAGTTGCTCACCAAATAATAAAAATAAATACTCATGCATCTTACAGCCTTCAACAGGTCAGTAGTCAGTCATAAGAAAGACAAAGGAAAGTTGGTTGACCACGATGATGTCAACTTTTTCTACATGATTAAAGAAACAAATATCCACTCAACATGAAGCATTTCTCAGAACAGCTGGGTAACTTTATAGCCCTCTGTAATTAACATCTTTTAACACCAACACTTTCTGTCTGAAGACTTACAAAAAATGATAAATAGGCAAAATATACAGTAGTGAATATGGCCTCGTCTCACAGCAGATCAGACCATTCATCCATAAAACACTTTACGATCCATGTAAACAGTTTAGGCTCACCTAGCCTCTTAGATTTAAGCTGAGAGCAACTAGCTGAAAGCTCTAAAATACTCCAATATTCTGGCCTTGAAGCTTCAAAGACTCAGTTAAGGTCCATGTAGTATTAAAACCTCAAAATAAATCTTAAAGTGTTACTACCTGTTGAATAATTTCATCCTCCAAATACTGTTCAGTTCCTTGAAATTCTTTGTTTTCTAGCCATCTTTTCACCAATGAAGTAAATGCCACTAAAGACTTTGCTTTTCATTCTTCCCCTTTGAAAATAATTCTGACTGGGTCATAGTACATTTCCTGATGGATGATTTGTGAAGAGTTTGTGTGCTCCTCCCTGCTGTATTTTACAACCATCTGCTTTGCTCACAAATATTTTCTTTCCTCTGTAGGGCAGACTGTTTGGCATGAGATTCTGCATAATAAAGGGACTCCAGAGCTTATAATAAAGAAATTAAATCAGGTCAGCTAACAGCCCAATGTTTATCTACGAATCTTAGAATGACCAACATTGAAAAGCCCGGAGAAAAAAGGAGACGACATCTGGCATGAAAGCTCCAAGGTAGAAACATCAATGGCAGAAGATGGCTTAGCATTTAGTTTACAAAGGAGTAGCTAATTCTTCCATAAAAGGATATTTTTAATGCACACCTGAAAAATAAGATTCTGAAGAAAGAGGGAGGCGAGTGATGACAGAGTTACTGCCTGAACACTGGAAAGTATGGGGATGGGAATTGAACTCCCAAATACCCCTGGACCACCCACCACCCACTCCATCCACCAAGAATAAAGCACCCTCTGAGGGGGACACAAAGCCCATGGACGATTAGGAGCTAAGAAGAGACTTCTGTTGGGATGACCCAGACTTGAACTTAGAGGAGATAAAAAGAGAGCTGTGATAGATACTTTCAATCCATTCAATAACTACAACTCTAGCGAACATAGTTAAAAGAAAGCATCCTCAAGGTCAGGTCTCCTGAATAGTTCTTATAACCATATCCCTATGAACATAGACTGATCTTCAGAATGAATGGTGGTCTCTAGCTGATTAGCTGGTTAGTGCCATATGCTTAAGTAAACTGAAAGAGAAGACAAAGTTGATGAAGGAACAGATGGAAAGAGTGCCTAGGTGAGGAAGAAAAGCAAAGTATGAAGCAAGAGGGGAAGTATAAGAAATAGTAAAGGAAAAAAGAACAAGGAGAGAAGTAAGGATGAAAGATGGAGTATAATACAGTCCAAATTTAGTTTCAAAGAGAAACTAAAAAATACGAGAAAATTTAAAACTTCTTCTTAAAATAAAGCAAGTTAAAAAGAAATGTCATCTTTAGTCAATTGTAACATTAATCTAATTTAATCCAATCTCAAATATTTAATGAAACGAAATGTCTAAAACCACTTCTCCTATTCTCACCTGATCCCATTACTATTTCATAGTCTTCTCCTGGGTTGGGGAATTACTCAATTTTTATCTATACGCTTTAGAGCTTAAGGAAAAGCACAATGGAAATCCAAGCTTCATTTACACATAGGTTTGTGTTTTTTTTTAATAAATTTATTTATTTATTTATCTATCTATCTGTTTATTTATTTATAATTTTTGGCTGCCTTGGGTCTTCATTGCTGCATGCGGGCTTTCTCTAATTGCAGTGAGCGGGGCCTACTATTCTTGTGGTGCACGAGCTTCTCATTGCAGTGGCTTCTCTTGTTGTGGAGCACGGGCTCTAGGCACATAGGTTTCAGTTGTTGTAGCACGTGGGCTCAGTAGTTGTGGCTCGCAGGCTCTAGAGTGCAGGATCAATAGTTATGGTGCACAGGCTTAGCTGATCCGCAGCATGTGGGATCTTCCCGGACCAGGGCTCAAACCCATGTCCCCTGCATTGGCAGGTGGATTCTTAACCACTGTGCCACCAGGAAAGTCCCTACACATAGGTACTTTTAAAAAGAATAAGTGAGCATTTCCTAGTGCAACCAGAAAGTTCATACATTTTTTAAAGTAATTGCTTCAGAGTTTGTTGGTTTTCTTACTCAGACAAAAACAAAGAATGAGGTGCTAAACATGTTGGTGTCACTTTCCTTAAGCTTTGTAGTTACATGATGCTTTTAACTCTGTCATCATCCCCAAAAGCAATGTGAGCAGGTCTGAGCTCAGGAGATCAGTAGTATGTTTTCTGATCTGAAAAAGTGACTGACTTTCATCAGCTATCCACCTTCCAGACCTCCTTGTCTGTCAACTGAAGATATGGCTCAAACTTGTCCAACCAAAGGAATCCCTGTGCTTCTTGTTAAAGTCCAGATTCTTAGTGCTGTTCAAGAATTAATAATTTTGAATCTAGGGTGAAGGGAAATTTGACTTTTTAGTAAAGGTCCCAGGTGATTCTAAATTCAGTTATGTTTAAGAACCATTGCAATAAGGAGCAATCCTTACAGAATAAATCATGCGTGATTTTGTTTTCGCATTTTGAGTGATATACGACAAAGAAATATTGTGCCATGGGAACTATTGCAATATACATGTAAAACTTTCACTAAGAGATTTTAAAAATTGTGTATCAAACTGTCATTTGATCACCTTTAAGAAATCTGTATAGAAGCCAGATAGTATCCTATGGGAACAAGTAGACTTGAGAAAAAAACTGCACCCCTGATTGCTTATCAATGTAACCAAGAGCCAAATGTTCGCTCCAGCCACCTGTGAACAAGCCATGTTTGACATGTGACATGGAGAGTGGTCATTTGTTTTAGACTCCGTTGCCAGTACCTCTGTAGATTTATGGTGATAGAAATTCATTTCCTTACCTTTTAGTCCAATAGAAGTTAAATTCTCAATTTATTACTTTTTGACCTTTGCCACAAAAACGAGTTGAACACTATAAACAGAAAATTCTTTCTTTGATTGTATAATATGCAGCCACAGAAGATGAAGGACTTGAAGAAACCAGAAGTGACCAGGGTGGTGTCTCATGTGGCATAAGGAAATTAAAAAAACTTGGATAATCTAAGAATTGATTACAGTGTTTTCTAAATTCTTCCAGAGCTGTCAGCTACTCTCTTAAGCGTTTTAGATGGGCACCTTAAAAGCTAACTGGCTTAATTCTTTTTAAAGTTCATCACCTATAATTAATGAACTAAAAGACAAGGAGCATGAAGATTTTCAGGTCTGCAGTTTATAATCCCTCGGAGTTTAAATTTACTTCACCTCTAGCCTCTCCTTCCCTTTAAACATCACATTCAGGCAAAAAATGGAAGAGAACTTGCTACTCATTGTACTGATTAGCTCTGAATCCTAGTAAATAGTTGAAATGTTGTATCCTTAGATATTTTTAGCCTCTTTGTCCCAGGTTTTGTTAATTCCTCCCTAGCACTAGCATCATTCTCTTCAACAAAACATTAATTCTCATCTTTATTTTGCTCTGACCCCCACCCCTGACAGCAAAGATTGACTAAATTCCTCCATCTTAATATCCTCATAAAAATTGTTTGTTACATCCAACACTGAAGTAGACACTGAAAGACAGCCTTAGGTTAAAAGATTTCTCCTTAGCTTTACAATATAAATAATCTGATGTTATACATTTAAATTATAATAGAAAATAAAATCTGACCCTAAGTAGTCATTTTTAGAACACTGTGATAATCCTAACAAATATTATGTAAAATACATTATATTAATATCAATATCTGGCTACAATAATATTTATGTAAACTAGTTTGAGATTACTCTTAAGAGTAAATAAAACATCAAATTAAAATAATGAATTTAATATAAAAATAAGATTGCTTATTGAGCACATGCTGTGTGCTCAATAAACACTATTCTAGTACTTTATATAAATAATCTCATTTTATACTCATTTTACAGATGGAACACTTGTTTTGAGAGGTTCAGTAGTTTGCCCAAGGTTGTCATGCTGCTTGATAATGAAATTTAAACTTAGGTCTGTCTGATCACAAAGGTCTCTCATCTTCTTAAATATTACATAAACTCCTCTCTCCCTTCCTTACATTTGAATAATTTTTTCAACGTGTCTTATTGGATTAGAATGAACTTTCTCAAGAATTAAGAAATGCTAGCTTGTCTCTATCTGTGGTAAAACAAAAAGGTGCTGTTTTTAAAGTTAGAAGGGCTACTTTGTTTGACACTGCCATTTACTCGCTTCTTATGACCTGAAAAATCACTTGAGGTCTCTCAGCTCAGGTTTCTTCTTTTATAAGGTAATGAGGGTGGGCAGGAGATGGTACTGTCTCACCTGAACTGCCTGGTCCATCCAGACAAATGTCCATCCAAAGCCAAACTCAGTAGTTATAACCACCACTACCCCACATGAAGTACATGGCAGAACAAGTTTAACTGCTGACTTCATATTTTATAGAAAAGGAGATGCATCTGGGTGTACTATTCCCCAGAATATGAGCTGTTGTCATGGTGTAGAATGATTTCTGATACCAGGGAAACTAGCACACAATGAATTTTCACAGTGAGAAGAAACCAGTCTCAACATTTCTGAAATTTAAGAAATTTTGTATTACTCAGTCTTAGAATACAAACCATAAAAATGAACACAACTTTTGGTCATCAACAGGAATAAAACTTAAGCAGTTCTTAATGTGTTTGGCAAAATTTTGCCTGTGTCAGCACAGATCCACTCAGTCACATTTGTCTGTTGGTCCCATGCAGTTGAGGTGTTATGGGTCTATTTTGAAATAGTGGTATTATAGTTATATTAAATTTAGCTTGGGCTACCACTTTGAACTTAAAACGTATTCTCAGTATACAACATACATGCACACCCTAATCTGACACATGAAACCTTAAAATCTGGCCGGCTGAATTTGCTATCAAGATGTCTCCAAAGTGAGAGATTGCTATTATTCTGAAAGGCAGTATGACTTAGTAGGGACAGAAATTTGAATAAAATAATAATAAAGTAATGTCAATATAATAACAATTATCTACCAAAAGAGGAATTTGGCAAACAGTAAATGCTCTAAGTCTTTTGTGATTTTCTTTCCTTGTCTTGCTTTGGTTTGGTGTTATGTGACTATGACAGGACACCCAGAACAAATATTAATAAATACAAGGGTAGCACAGATATTGTCATGAAAGTCAAAAGCAAATAAAAAGGAAAAGATGCTTTTTTTCTTAAGCTAATGTTAGGCACAACTACCAGAGACCTTTTCCATCTATATGTTAAGAGGCTAGATAAGATAAAAGAAGGGTTTGGCCCATTGCTTGGGGTAAATGGGTTAAAGGCTAAGAGTAAGCAGATCACTTTTTTCCAGGTATGCTATCAAGGAGGATAAGCTTTGCCCTGGAAAGTGTAAAACAGATGGGGGTAAAATAAAATTGGAGCCCAAGATAAGGAAAATGATAGTAGGTAAACACCCAACTGTTTAATGAGGCTGAGTCTCTAGCCCCTTACAAATTACTTCTAAGCATACAGAGAAAATTTTGAAGTTGTAATCGGCTGTTCTACTCTTATCTTTGAGGAATCAAGTGAGTGAGTTTCCATGGGTGAGTGTTCCATAGTTCAAAGGACAGATTTCAGACTTACAAATAGACTTGATACAGATACTGGCAAAGTTCCAAAATTATTCTTGAGCATTTAGAAAAGGGTGTAGTAAGCACTAAAGGATTGCACAGGTATGCTATGAATAAGGAATGAGACTTTAAAAATAAAAATAATATACTGACATAGCAAGGCAAAGCTGTAGACAGAGAATTATAATTCAAAACAGAAATCTGATAGTATCTCCAACAATATTCTTCTTTACAGGATGAAGAGACATTGCTGAGATGAAAGCAGGGTTAGTTATACCCTCAGTCTTACTCAAGAAGTCACTGTAGAGCAAAACACCAGTGATGTGCCATGTAATTCTGCTTTTGACCATATCTTGATCAACATTTATGTTAAATGACATAAAAGGAACCTTGGAAAGTCAGCTTATTGAATTAATACATGACAGAACTCTTGGTGGGATGCCCAATTTATTCAATTATAGAAGACTAATTTCAATAAGATAATCAGGCTGGAATAATGAGACTACATTTTTAAATGGAAACACATATATATGTATATGTATGTGTATATTTATACAAATACACACATATATATATACAAATATTTATAAAATTATTTGCTTAACAGATGAAAAGGAAAAAGTTAGGGTAACTTGGTTTGAGAGCAGTTAGGATAAAAATAACTAGAGGACTTAGTTAACTATTAGTTTACCACCTAGACAAGTGAAGGAAGTACTAGGAAGCCCATTTAGGATCAGCACCATCTGTGCTCTCTAGTTCACCTTCATCAGCAATAAAGCTGATTTTTTTTTTTTTTTTTGTGGTACGCAGGCCTCTCACTGTTGTGGCCTCTCCTATTGTGGAGCATAGGCTCCGGACGCGCAGGCTCAGCGGCCACGGCTCACAGGCCCAGCCACTCCGCGGCATGTGGGATCTTCCCGGACTGGGGCACGAACCCGTGTCCCCTGCATGGGCAGGCGGACCCTCAACCACTGTGCCACCAGGGAAGCCCTAAAGCTGATATTTTTATTCCTGGTTTATACCTGCATCAATTTCTCAATTGGACCAAAAATCATGGGGGAGAGAGGTATTTTCAAACTCAAATGAGTGGTTTATATACCTGATTACCTTTTTTCCCCTCTCATTCTCATTTTACAGATGAGAACACTGAGGCTTAGAAAACATGCCTACTCACCTCAAGTCAGCCCCTAAGTAAAAGAAGGACTTGAGCCTGGATCTGATCTACTCCAAAGCTCTTACCATTAACCACACTTCTCCAGCCTTCCAAGAGGAGGGAGATTAGGGTCCTTCCTGCACTTGATAGAACTCTTTTTAAGAGAAACATGGACCAGCTGAAGTGTAGCCAAAGAAGGAGGTGGGGAGAGGTGGGGTGAGGGTGTTGGAGATTTGAGAACTATGCAATATGAGCACCCAGCAAAAGGGGGTAGAAAAGGTTTACTACGAAAAGAGGAGACAAACAAAGGACAAGGACACTTTATCCATCATTTCAAGGGATGGAAAGCTAAAGGATATTCAATGTTTTCATGCTGTAAACAGAAAACTGACCTCCACTGGCAGAATAAATGGAAACTATGGGAGGCTGATTTTCATTAATATTTAAACAAACATCATAATTTAAACTATTCAAAAATATTCCTGGCTTCTTTGAATTCCATCTCAAACAGTGGCTGGATGGTCAACTTTTGGGAATCTGTAGAAGAAATATGTGTCAAACATTTGGGAATCTGTAGAACAAATACGTGTCATGAATTAATTTGTTTCTTTAATACAGATGCACTGAGCATCTACTATGAGCCAGGCACTCTTCTAAATGCTGAGGATGCAATGTTGAACAAGAGACATGGAATTATAAAATTAAAAGCACAGTGTTGAACAAGAGGCAGGACCCTTCTCTCATAAAGTTCCATTCTGAAGAGAGGGTGAAAAAATAAACAATTAAGCAAATAATGAATAACTGAATTTATGATACTAATAAATGCCATGAGACAACCCTACAAATGGTGATATGACAGAGTGTGACCAAGGGTGGGAACTACCTTAGACAGTTGTTCAAGAAAGTCTTCTCTGAATGACACTTGACAACCAAACTGAGTGTTTCATAACAAAACAGAGCACACAAAATCTAGAGGAAGAGAATTTCAGTTGGGTTAACAGCAGGGACAAAGGTCCTTAGGCTTGAGTGGACTTGTTGTACAGCAGGAAATTCACTATGAATAATGAGTCACAAGCTTAACTAAGAGGGTAAGTTTACATCTTGTTCTAATATTCTTGACTTGAAAATATGTCCTTGTCCAGTCTAAATGTCTAGATCATAGATGCAGCAGAATTCACTGGTATAAATGTGAAAAATTCATGACATCAGCTGTCAGTGGGAGAGTAATATATTTTGTGACAAGTTTTTAAGCTCTATTGATCAACACTTTGTCACTTGTAAACCTCTGGAGAGTATTAAACTCATTTTCCATTGATTTTGACACTGAAATCTTTGTCCAAAGTGTATTTTCAAAATAGATTAGAATGGTATATTCTATGACCGCTTCCAGCCTAAGCTCATGTGCTGAACATCACACAGAGAGCAGGGAGGTCCCAGCTCTTGTCTTCATGCTGTCACTGACTAAGTGTATGATCTTAAATCAGCTCCTAATGTCTCAGAGCCCCAAGTTTCTCCACTTGTGAAGAGAGAGGATTACAACATCCACCTAACAAATTGATGTAACTGAGGATGATAATTTAGACAATGTTGTAAAGATGATTTGAACATTTTAAATTATTAAACAAGACAAAGATCTTAACAGAAACCTCAGCATTATTTTTCCTTGAAAGGAAAAGCATGATTTGCAGAGAACTAGAAGCCCAAAGCATGCTTCTAATAAAGAAGACATAGGAAAAGAAGCAAATTGAAACATAAGGGAAACACTGAAAGAAAAGAGACAACTGAATGACAGTTATCCAGAGGAGTAGGGAAGAGAGAGATAGGTCACTTAGAGAAAACATCATGGCATAGAAATTGTGATTTAGAACTTTGTACAATGAAGAAGATGAAAACTGGGGTAAAACTGCAGTAAAATATGAGAGAGGAATGTACCACAGCAGTAGATCCCTTAACATTTTTTCTCTTTTTATTAAAAGACAAAAACTATCTTGACACCTATACTTTGCGTACGACTCTGCCACAGTTCAGTTTTATCTGTAGAAACAGAAAATGTATGAATTTTTATAGGTTTCACCATATTTATTCCCTGTATTCTCTGCTAGAATGGTATTATTATTAAACTTCTTTTCCCCAAATAAGTTAGTATTGTTAATGTTGCAAATATGGACTTGGAACCCTCACTGCCTCACTAAAATAAATCAATAGTTTTATTTCACAGAGAACATGATGGCTATCCAGTTTATGCAGGTAGTTTATCACTTTTCAGGTTCTCTATGTACAGAAAAATAATGAAAATGATAAATTGAGGACTGCCAGGAGACAGACAAATGCATAAACCAATAAAAGATCAATACTTTAGAGGGTAACAGAGGATTAAGAAGGTTTAATGCAAACAAGACTTTAAAATGCAACAAGTGTCCAAAGGCTGGTTAGTGAAGATTTATGACCAGCTTTACATAACTCACGTTTATCTGATATTCCTAGTCTTCATACACTTCATGACCCCTAAACATCTCTCCCAAAGCCTAGGCAAAAAATGAGATCAGAAAAGACGTCTCTACACCAGATTTTCTACACTTCCCTCATTCGCATCACCTCCATCCCTGAAACTGTCTGAATTTCTATCATTTAAGAGTCCTTTTGTTACAGACTTTGTAGACTTTTAAGAATGTACTATCACAGGAAAAATACCATGTTCTGAAAAGTCTAACTCCTAAAATACTTTATCAACTCAGTTTCTTGTCAAATGAATAAGAATGAGGTACAGGGTAGTTCCTTTTTTGGGGGGGTTGGGGGGCAGTATTAAAAGACAAAGATTGATTTGGCAGAGTCAAGGTTCCAGGAAAAGCAAGTCTGAGTAAATCGGCATTTAGGCTTCATGAGTTTCATGAAGATCTTAAATGAGAGTGAGCAAGCAAAAAGAAAGGATGCAGGGGCTTCCCTGGTGGCGCAGTGGTTGAGGGTCCGCCTGCCAGTGCAGGGGACGCGGGTTCGTGCCCCAGTCTGGGAGGATCCTGCATGCCGCAGAGCCGCTGGGCCCGTGAGCCATGGCCGCTGGGCCTGCGCTTCCGGAGCCTGTGCTCCGCAATGGGAGAGGCCACAGCGGTGAGAGGCCCGCGTACCGCAAAAAAAAAAAAAAAAAAAAAAAAAAAAAAAAAAAGAAAGGATGCTGAGGGGGATACAAGTGTCAAAGCATGACTTATTCAATGTCACATTTGTCCTCCAGGAAAGGTTACCGTAGCCTCATACCATAAAGAATAATCATTAAACTCTCATCATACAGTATTGACAACAGATATGACATGGATACTTGAGTTTGAATGAAGAGAGTCAGATAAGAAAAATGTATGATAAATCATGTTTCTTCAAAGGTCAGAGGTGGAGTCAAGATGGCGGCCTGGGAAGACACGGAGTTCGAGTCTCCCCACAACTAGGGCACCTGCCGGATGCTGGTGGGGGAACTTGAAGACCAGGGAGATGGGAGGAACCCCCAAACTACAGGGTAGGACATGGGGGGGAGTGAGGGGGGAGGAGAAGTGGAGGCCAGACAGGACTGGCACCCCTGAGGGATGGCTGTGAGAGGGGATGGGTTCCCACGCCTGGAGGGGCCCTGGGAGCTCGGAGGATCAGAGGGGAGTACAGCCAGCATTTCCCCAGCCCACTTGGGCCCCAGGAAGCCTGCTGGGCTCCTGAGCCTGGTCTTCCATTATCTGGGGCCACCTCTGGCCTCGTGCGTCCTAGGGGCATGGGAGGGAGGAGGGGTAAGAGGAGGAGAGGTGGATGGGGGAGACCCTCCGGGACCAGGGAATCAGGGGAAGCACCGTGGGCATTTGCCCCATGCACTCAGCTTCAGGAAGCCTGTTGGGCTTCCAGGTCTGGTCCCCTGCCCTCCAGGGCC
The DNA here is from genome assembly GCF_025265405.1 of Mesoplodon densirostris. NCBI lineage: Eukaryota > Metazoa > Chordata > Mammalia > Artiodactyla > Ziphiidae > Mesoplodon > Mesoplodon densirostris. The sequence goes on along the minus strand of NC_082663.1, from coordinate 98,096,429 downwards.
CCCTCTGGCCACATGAGTCCTAGGGGCATAGGAGGGATTCAGTGGGAAGAATAAGAGAGGCCAATGGGAAGGGACCCTCCAGGAATGGATGGAGGGAAATGTGCCTAGTGTTTCCCCTGCCCACTCAGACCCAGGGAGCCTGATTGGGTCCCGGACCTGATCCTCCACCCTCCAAGGCCAGAGGTACTCCTGGGCCCCAACTGCTGCATTGAGCCTAAGCCCCACCCCCACTCCCCCAGGGCCTTTTCCAGCCCTGTGGGTCTTAAGCATAGTCCCCGCCCAAGGCCTAAACCCAGCCCCTGCCTAAGACCCGGCCCCCACAGCCAAGGCCTTTTCTGGCCTTTTTTTTTTTTTTTTTTTTCCTCTTTTTTGCTATTGTAGTTCTGTTTTACCTTATGGTTGTTTCATCTATATTTTTATTTTTTTAATTTTTTCTAATATATCTGTTAGTTCTCTAATCTTATTTATTTTTTACTCTTTGTTATTGTTCTGCTAATTATTTTCTTTCTTGCCGCCCTATGCAGCTTGCAGGATCTTGGTTAATGAGTCAGGGGTCAGGCCAGAGCTCCTGTGATGGGAGTTCCAAGTCTGAACCACTGGACTAACAGAGAACCTCAGAACCCAGGGAATATTCATAGGAGTGGGGTCTCTCGGAGGTCCTCATCTCAGCAACAAGACCCAGCTCTACCGAACAGCCTACAAACTCCAGTGCTGGAGGCCTCAGGCCAAACAACCAATAAGACAGGAACACAATACCACTGATGAAAAAAAAAATGAGACAACAAAAAAATATGTCACAGATGAAAGAGCAAGGTAAAAACCTACAAGACCAAATAAATGAAGAGGAAATAGGCAACCTACCTGAAAGAGAATTCAGAGTAAGGATAGTAAAGATGATCCACAATCGCTAGAATAGAATGGAAGCATGGATGGAGAAAATACAACAAATGTTTAACAAAGACCTAGAAGAACTAAGGAACAAACAAACAGAGATGAACAACACAATAAATAAAATGAAAAATACACTAGAAGGAATCAATAATAGAATAACGGAGGCAGAAGAATGAACAAATGTGTTGAAAGACAGAATGGAGGGAATAGCTGCTGAGGAGCAGAATGAAGAAAAAAGAATGAAAAGAATTGAAGACAACCTCAGAGACCACTGGGACAACACTAAAAGTACCAACATTCGAATTATAGGGGTCCCAGAAGAGAAGAGAAAAAGAAAGGGTCTGAGAAAATATTTGAACAGATTATAGTGGAAAACTTCCCTAACATGGGAAAGGAAATAGTCACCCAAGTCCAGGAAGCACAGAGAGTCCCATACAGGATAAACACTAGGAGAAGCACAACAAGACTCATATTAATCAAACTAACAAAAATTAAATTCAAAGAAAAAATATCAAAAGCAGCAACAGAAAAGCAAAATAAAATATACAAAGGAAGCCCCATAAGATTATCAGCTGATTTTTCAGCAGAAACTCTGCAGGCCAGAAAGGAATGGCAGGATATACTTAAAGTGATGAAAGAGCAAAACCTACAACCAAGATTACTCTACCCATCAAGGATCTCATTCAGATTCGATGGAGAAATCAAAAGCTTTACAGACAAGCAAAAGTTAAGACAATTCAGCAGCACCAAACCAGGTTTACAACAAATGCTAAAGGAACTTCTCTAAGTGGGAAACACAAAAGAAGAGAAACACCTACAAAAACAAACCCAAAACAATTAAGAAAATGGCAATAGGAACATACATATCAATAATAACCTTGAAGGTAAATGGATGAAATGCTCCAACCAAAAGACACAGGCTCACTGAATGGATACAAAAACAAGACCCATATATATGTTGTCCACAAGAGACCCATTTCAGACCTAGGGAAACATACAGACTAAAAGTGAAGGGATGGAAAAAGATATTCCATGCAAATGGAAATCAAAAGAAAGCTGGAATAGCAATACTTGTATCAGATAAAATAGATTTTAAAATAAAGACTGTTACAAGACACACAGAAAGACACTACACAATGATCAAGGTATCAATCCAAGAAGAAGATTTAACAATTATAAATATATATCCACCCAACATAGGAGCACCTCAATACATAAGGCAAATGCTAACAACAATAAAAGGGGAAAGTGACAGCAACACAATAATAGTAGGGGACTGTAACACCCCACCTACACGAATGGACAGATCATCCAAACAGAAAATAAATAAGGAAACACAAGCTTTAAATGACACAATAGACCAGATAGATTTAACTGATATTTACAGGACATTCCACCAGAAAGTGGCAGAATACACTGTCTTCTCAACTGCACATGGAACATTCTCCAAGATAGATCACAGCTTGGGTCACAGATCAAGGCTCAGAAAATTTAAGAAAACTGAAATCATATCAAGCATGTTTTCTGACCACAATGCTATGAGATTGGAAATCAATTACAGGAAAAAAACTGTAAAAACGCCAAATACATGGAGGCTAAACAGTTTGCTACTAAATAACCAAGAGATCACTGGAGAAATTAAAGACGAAATTAAAAAATACATAGAAACAATGACAACAAAAACACGATGACACAAAACCTATGGGATGCAGCAAAAGCAGATCTTAGAGGGAAGTTTACAGCAATAAATCTCACCTCAAGAAACAAGAAAGATCACAAATAAACAATCTAACATTACACCTAAAGCAACTAGAGAAAGAAGAACAAAGAACCCCAAAGTCAGTAGAATGAAAGAAATTATAAAGATCAGAGCAGAAATAAATGAAATAAAAATGAAGAAAACAATAGCAAAGATCAAGAAAGCTAAAAGTTGGTTCTTTAAGATGATAAACAAAATTGATGAACCTTTAGCCAGACACATCAAGAAAAAAAAGGGAGAGCATGTAAATCAATAAAATTAGAAATGAAAAAGGAGAAATCACAAGTGATGCCACAGAAATACAAAGGATTGGGCCTCCCTGGTGGTGCAGTGGTTGAGAGTCCGCCTGCCGATGCAGGGGATACGGGTTCGTGCCCCGGTCTGGGAGGATCCCATATGCCGCGGAGCGGCTGGGCCCGTGAGCCATGGCCGCTGGGCCTGCGCATCCGGAGCCTGTGCTCCGCAACGGGAGAGGCCACAACAGTGAGAGGCCCGCATACCGCAAAAAGAAAAAAAAAAAAAAGAAATACAAAGGATTATAAGAGACTACCACAAACAACTATATGCCAATCAAATGGACAATTATCAACAAATGGACAAATTCTTAGAAAGGTACAATTTTCCAAGACTGAACCAGGTAGAATCAGAAAATATAAACAGACCTATCACAAGTAATGAAATTGAAACTGCAATTAAAAATCTTCCAACAGGGGCTTCCCTGGTGGCGCAGTGGTTGAGAGTCCGCCTGCCGATGCAGGGGACACGGGTTCGTGCCCCAGTCTGGGAAGATCCCACATGCCGCGGAGTGGCTGGGCCCGTGAGCCATGGCCGCTGAGCCTGCACGTCCGGAGACTGTGCTCCGCAATGGGAGAGGCCACAGCAGTGAGAGGCCTGCATATCGGAAAAAAAAAAAAATCTTCCAACAAACATGGCTTCACAGGTGAATTTTATCAAACATTTAGAGAAGAGCTAACACCCATCCTCTCAAACTCTTCCAAAATTGCAGAGGGAGGAACACTCCCAAATTTGTTCTACAAGGCCACCATCACCCTGATACCCAAACCAGACAAAGATATCATGGAAAAAGAAAATTACAGACCAATATAGCTGATGAACACAGATGCAAAAATCCTCAACAAAATACTAGCAAACAGAATCCAAAAACACATTAAAATGATCATACACCATGATCAACTGGGATTCATCCCAGGAATGCAAGGATTCTGCAATATAGGCAAATCAATCAATGTGATATACTATATTAACAAATTAATGAATAAAAACCATATAACCATCTCAATAGATGCAGAAAAAGCTTTTGACAAAATTCAAGACCGATTTATGATAAAAACTCTCCAGAAAATGGGCATAGAGGGAACCTACCTCAGCATAATAAAGGCCATATATGACAAACCCACAGGAACCATCACTCTCAATGGTGAAAAACTGAAAGCATTTCCACTATGATCAGGAACAAGACAAGGATGTCCACTCTTGCCACTCTTATTCAACATAGTTTTGGAAGTCCTAGCCATGGCAGAGAAGAAAAAGAAATAACAGGAATACAAACTGGAAAAGAAGAAGTAAAACTGTCACTGTTTGCAGATGACACGATACTATTCATAGATAATCCTAACGATGCCACCAGAAAACTACTAGAACTAATCAATGAATTTGGTAAGGTCATGGGATACAAATTGAATGCACAGAAATCTCCTGCATTCCTATACACTAACAATAAAAAATCACAAAGAGAAATTAAAGAAACAATCCCATTTACCATCTCAACAAAAAGAATAAAATACCTAGGAATAAACCTACCGAAGGAGGCAAAATACTTGTACTCAGAAAATGATAAGACACTGATGAAAGAAATGAAAGATGACACAAACAGATGTAGAGATATACACTGTTCTTGGATTGGAAGAATCAACATTGTGAAAATGACTCTACTACCCAAAGCAATCTACAGATTCAATGCAATCCCTATCAAACTACCAATGGCATTCTTCACAGAATTAGAACAAAAAATTTTACAATTTGTATGGAAACACAAAAGACCCCGAATAGCCAAAGCAACCTTGAGAAAGAAAAACAGAGCTGGAGGAATCAGGCTCCCTGACTTCAAACTATACTACAAAGCTGTAGTAATCAAGACAATATGGTACTGGCACAAAAACAGAAATAAAGATCAATGATACAGGACAGAAAACCCAAAGATAAACCCACACACATATCGTCACCTACTTTATGACAAAGGAGGCAGGAACATACAATGGAGAAAAGACAGCCTCTTCAATAGGTGGTGTTGGGAAAACTGGACAGCTACATGTAAAAGAATGAAATTAAAACACTCCCTAACACCATACACAAAATAAAACTCGAAATGGATTAAAGACATAAATGTACCTCTTAGAAGAAAACATAGGGAAAACAGTCTTTGACATAAACCACAGCAAGATCTTTTTTGACCCACCTCCTAAAGTAATGAAAATAAAAATAAACAAATGAGACCTAATGAAACTTAAAAGCTTTTGCACAGCAAAGGAAACCATAAACAAGATGAAAAGACAACCCTCAGAATGGGAGAAAATATTTGCAAATGAAGAAACTGACAAAGGGTTAATCTCCAAAATATACAAATAGGTCATGCGGCTCAGTATCAAAAAAACAAACAACTCAATTAAAAATGGGCAGAAGACACTTCACCAAAGAAGACATGCAGATGGACAAGAGACACATGAAAAGATGCTCAACATCACTAATTATTTACAGAAATGCAAATCAAAACTACAATGAGTTATCACCTCACACTGGTCAGAATGGCCATCATCAAAAAATCAGCAAACAATAAATTCTGGATAGGGTGTGGAGAAAAGGGAACCCTTTTGCACTGTTGGTGGGAATGTAAATTGATACAGCCACTATGGAGAACAGTATGGAGGTTCCTTAAAAAACTAAAAACAGAGCAACCATATGACCCAGCAATCCCACTACTGGGCATATACTCTGAGAAAACCATAATTCAAAAGGACACATGTAACCCAATGTTCATTTCAGCACTATTTACAACAGCCAGGACATGAAAACAACCTAAGTGTCCAATGATAAATGAATGGATAAAGAAGATGTGGTACATATATACAATGGAATATTACTCAGCCCTAAAAAGGAATAAATTAGGTCATTTGTAGAGATGTGGATGGACCTAGAGTCTTTCTTACAGAGTGATGTAAGCCAGAAAGAGAAAAACGAATATCGTATATTAATACATATATGTGGAATCTAGAAAAATGGTACAGATGAACCTATTTGTAGGGCAAGAATAGAGACATAGACGTAGAGAACGGACATGTGGACACAGGGCAGGAAGGGGGGGTTGGGACAAATTGGGAGATTATGTTTGACATAAATATACTACCATGTGTAAAATAGATAACTAGTGGGAACCTGCTGTATAGCACAGGGAGCTCAGCTTGCTGCTCTGTGACAACCTAGATGGGTGGGATGGTAGGAGGGAGGGATGTCCAAGAGGGAGGCATATAGGTATACATATAGCTGATTCACTTCATTGTACAGCAGAAACTAACACAACATTGTAAAGCAATTATACTCCAATACAAATAAATAAATAAAGGTCAGAAAAAAATGGTCCTATATGCTACCTCATTAACTTACAAGTCATGATTTGGGGGTGGTATGGGGGAGAGAGTATTAATGCAGTTATTCCTTTAGTCTTGAGTCCATTTTTTTAAAAGTATTACTTTTAAGATGTAAGAGGGGAAAGAAAAAGAAAGAACATACAGAATGCCAAGTCGAAGGGGATGGGTTGAGAAAGGAGACACCCGGAAGAGGGAGACTAAATATAATGTCAGAAGCAGCAGAGTCTCAGTGTGGAGAGGGGGTATACACAGAAACCAGTCCAGGGCTGTTTGTCAGATTATATGTAAGTTGCCAAGGGTGGCTTAGTGATTCTGGCAACTTCCATGGTAGCATTTGAAACTCCTCTCTGAATATCTGTGCTTTCCCCCACCTCCACCTTCATAAACCTGATTTCACATTTTTTTTCCCAAGCAAAAGAATATGGGTTCTGAACAGTGATGGAATGAGAAAGAATAAACACAGGCCAAATTTTTTTAAATTAGATAGCAAAGTAATTAACCTTGAAAAATCCATGTAGGATGAGGGTGAGATTTGCGAGTAGAGCCTCAGTTTCCCAGTAGGGCTGTTGACATTCATAATGTAGGAAGCCTGAGAGCATTATTTCCTTTGTACAGGGGATTCAATTCCCAATTCTCTAATTCTGTGAAAAATTTGATAAGCGTATTTTTATACGGTTTTCCTGCTTTCTCAGTCTTCTTTCTTTAAAAATGATTACCATATTCTTAATTTAAGTGTGCAAGTTCATTTTCTTCAAACCTTAGAAAGAAACATGTGTGTATGAAAATGTCTTTTCACCCCCAGATATTCAAGTGTTGAAATAACTTTCCAGGCCCAAGATGAACTGCTCCTGCCTGGGGGGCCACTTCAGCAAACCCAGAGTCAGATAAACCCTCAGGTCTCTGTAAATGCTCTGCTTGACCGGAAGCAGCATATCCAGTCACCCAAGCCCCAAGCCAAACAACCTGTGGGCCTTCTCACCTCAAACAAGGCTGACTACATGGCCCCAGCCAATCAGTTTCTATTTTTCTCTTCCTTGTTCTTTATTCTTCAGCCTGTAAGACCTTCCTGCCTACTGCCCCACTATACAATGCTCCAAAATGAGATTGCCCACTTCATGAAGTTCGTCTGTATCACTTAAATTGTCTTTTTAATCATGTTTTAAACAAAAGTTGGGAACACTAGTTGCTGTATTTTTTTATATAATCCTTATCACATTACTATATTTTAAAAATTGAAAGTAGTATTAAATAATGATGCTTCTATTACTTTGCACATTATACGTAAGGCATTTTATGTTCCTTGCCTCATTTTCTTAGCCCATGCTAAGAAATACTTAAAAAAATAAATCGTTATCTTCTTACTTTGGTTTATAAAATAGCATTCCCTTTACTCAATTCAAATAGGGAAATGAACTTCTAACGGCATCCATGTACACTGCTGCTAATGACAACTCCCAAACTTTTAAGGACATACAGTATTACTGTATATTTAGACAAATTTAATATGCTCCAGAGAATTCCTAATGTTTAGAGATCTCCGTTACTTCCACACCACATATTTATGATTTCTCTTTTTATTTCTTTCCTCTCTCTCAAGTTGTTTTCCCACAGCATTTTTTTGTCAGAACATCTCTGTTAGCTCTAAACTTTTAGAACTTTATTTTTAACCCTTGCATTTGTACCCCAGTTCATTTATAGAACAGAAATCTGTCTTATATAAAAAAAGCCCCTCTTTTTAAGTTCTACACTGTCATTTCAGACTGACCAGTTGGACAGACACTTCATTCAGTCATAGACAGTTTATTCTGGCCCCAAGAGTGCAGCTGGGGGATTAGAACTTTTTCCGTCATTGAGTAATTTTTATTTGAGAAAGATCTACAGTCTTCAAAAATGGGCTAATTTATTCCATATATCCTTAAAATGCCATAAGCAATCTAAGAATTGCCCAATCAGTACTTTGTTCCTGCTACATAGAAAAAAAAAAAATAGTGGGAAGAACAAAGAAGTGTAAGAAAAAGAAAAGAAAAGAAAAAAAAACCTTGGGGAAAAATATCCACAGTGATTTATGTTTGCCATATTTTTCTGAAGACATTTTCACAACTTTTACTCTGGGACAACTGCTTTAAAACAAGTCAAATATGCTTTATTTGGCTAGAATTCACATAACTTCAGCAATGATTTATACTGGAACTAATCGATACAAATAGAAAAAGATAATGTTTCCATTCTCAATATTCTCGTGAGAAATCCACTGACAACAGATAATTCTAACTGTAGTTTCCACTATGTGCTATAGAAGCATAGAAAAGGACTTACTCCAATCTGGGCTATGTGGAGTGAGAGGGCAGGTCAGTGAACTCTCTTCTGAAATAACTCCTGACCGGAGCACTAAAGAATGAATAGATTTTATCAAGGGAAAGAAAACTCTTCCTTTTATCAAGGAAAGAGTATCCCAGAGAAAAATATTTGGCACAAAACTCTGAAACAGCATAATGTTTATAGAAAACTCTATGCTGGTCAGCGTTTCTGGAATTCAGAGTTGTGGGGTATAAATTTCAGGCAGGCAATGGAACTGAAGACATGAGTAAGGTCTGGTAGCAAAGGTCCAAGGACATCATGCTAAGGAATTGGAACCTTAAGCTGTAGATGAAGGGAAGTCATCGTATAAACAAATATGCTGGGACTTCCCTGGTGATCCAATGGTAAAGAATCCACCTTAAAATGCAGGGGACACGGGTTCAATCCCTGGTCAAGGAACTAAGATCCCATATGCCATGAGGCAACTAAGCCCGCATGCCACAACTACTGAGCTCGTGTGCCTCAACTAGAGAGCCTGCTTGCGGCAAACTACAGAGCTCATGAGCCACAGCTACAGAGCCCATCTGCCTTGGAGCCTGTGTGCCACCACTAGAGAAGAGAAAACCCGCATGCCACAGCTAGAGAGAAGCCTGAGTGCTGCAACGAAACATCCCGCGTGCCTCAGCAAAGATCCTGCGTGCCACAACTAAGACACGATGCAGCCAAAAATAAATAAAAATAAATAAATAAATCTTTTAAAAAATATGCATTTTGGATAGATCATATCAGTGACAAAGACAAATTTTAAGGGGGTAAGATCTAAGGCAAAGATATATAGGGGAGAAAAAAAATAATTTTTCTCTACTCCTCTTAGGTTTATTGGCTGGGGCCTTGCAAATTAGATTGACAAAAGACAGATTAACAAAAGGGAAACAGAAGTTTATTAATTGCATTGTTCCTATACGTGGGAGTATATTCAGTGATGGGTAACTCAAAGGGGTGGTTGGAACTTGGGTTTATATGGCATCTTAGCAAAGAACAAAAAATTTATAGAGAAGTGACAAGACAAATGAAAGGACTTTGAGCCTTCAAGAGTGTAAATTGGAGGAGGCAAATATACGGGGGAAAATAACGGTAAATAAGGGCTGGTTGGAAGGTTTTGTTGAAGTAGACTCTTTCCTGGTATCATCTTTGGGCTGATAAGGCTCTGGAATTGTCCCTGTGATTAACTTCTGCCCTTCCTGGTAGAGAGAGGAGGGGGGCCACCTTTACAAATTTATATTCTGCTTTTAGACAAATAGGAGAAGCGTAGACAACTTTTCTTGTATCTCCTTCTTCTCAATTGCCTTCAGCTCAAAAGAATCCTTATACCAAAGAGACACATTTTAGAGCTGCATATTCTGCTACGCTTCAGATGCTAGTGTGAAGGAGATGGTAAATAACATGTCAAACAAGATAGGGTTCTAAAGAAGGTAGAGGTAGTAGGGATGAACAGAGGAGGACACAGTCAATGTAAATGTAGAAGACAAAAAAATATATCAGTACTGACTAATTCTACAGCGAAGAGAGTGTGCAAGAGTGTATGCATGGCAGCCCTATCAACTAAGGAGAATATTAAAAAAAAAAAATACATAGCCTTGAAGAAGATGACTCCATCCTTATATTAGAGATGAACAGGAGGAAGTTGGGTTTCTCAATATAAATCTCACAGAATGAAGTCAGTCTAAATTAGGAGTCTGTTATGAAAGGTGGTTAAGATGAAAAGTGTGACTGAGATCAAAGAGGGGGTGCTGAGTAGAAGTGAAACCAGAAATGGTCACAGAAAAGAGACTTACAGGGTAGCAAGGCAAAAAAATACCAAGGAAGACTGTGCGTGATGAGGAGGGACACTAGAAAGGAGAGAGTTATTGGAGCCAAAGGAAAGTGGGAGTTTCAAGAACAGAGTAGGCAAAATTGTTACTGGAGTGGCTGTCTCCTGTGAAATAAAAACTGGAACTTTTTCCTTTACTGATTTAGAGGTGCATGGGGATCTTTGGGGGTGGATGGGGGAGGCACTTTTGTTGCATTGTAATGTGTAAGTAGAAGTAGAGACAAACAGAGACTCGTTACTCATTTTTAAAATATATATGATATCTAAAATATATATTCCAAAGTCAGACTATATAATCAAAAAATTCCACTCCCACCTACCCTTCCCATGAAGGGACACACGCTTTTTGTTTCATTATGTTTTTGAATGGGAGGAATGGAGTATGTGCACAAGGTGAGGAGAAAGAGCCTGTAGAGAAATCACATTGATGACACAGAAGAACAAGGATAACTAAGAAGGAGCGGCCACCAATTCAAGAGTCAATGCAGAGGAATTTTGCCTTACACAGGAGGAAACCCACCCAGCCTTAAAACTGCAGGGAAGGAAAGATGGATACGTGCTTAGGTGGATGCATTCATTGGATTAACCTATTCAGATTTAGTCTGCAACTCTTGCTAGGCACGGTCAAATGAATCAAAGCTACAAATCTTTATTTTACCATTTTGCAGGCTGCTCTTAGGAGCTTAAGCACAGATAACTGAAATGCCAAGGTCAAAGTGTGCTAACCAAGTAGAACTGGAAGAAGCAAGCTAAAACTTCAGACTTAGACACAGCATTAAGATAAAGCAGCCTAGTAATAAATATTAAGTGCCTACTATGTCCAAGGAACTGTGATAAGCATTTTACAGGCATAAAGTATCCTCATTTGTTACTCACAATAATCAACTTAATTAGTCCTATTATTGTTCCCATATCACAGATGAGGCAACTGAGCCTTAGAGAAATTAAGGGACTTGCCCACCCAATGTTTCACAACCAATAAAAGCATAAAATGACAATTATTGTTTAGGTCTGTCTGACTCCAAACATATTTTCTTAACCACTCTATCATATCCCCACATCAAAGGCTCAACTCAACTTTCAATCCCGTCCCTCTCAACATGCAATCTCTCGGCAATGGACCTAATGTTGTGTCCCCTCAAAATGCATATGTTAAATTCCTAACTTCAGATGTGATGATATTAGGAGGTGGGGCCTTTGGGAGCTAATTAGGTCATGAGGGTGGAGACCTCATGAATAGGATTAATGCCTTTATAAAAGGAAAGCAGAGAGCTCTCTAACCCTCCCTCTGCCCAGTGAGGATACAATGAGAAGACGGCCATCTGCAGCCCAGAAGAGGGCTCTTTCCAGAACCAACCATGCTGGCATCCTCATCCTTGGACTTCTAGCCTCCAGAACTGTGAGAAGTAATCTTCTGTTTATAAGCTACCCAAGTCCATAGTACTTTGTTATGACAGCCTGAAGTGACTAAGGCACTCTCCTTGTGGATATCAGGTGCAAATACCTTAAAAGTGCCGACTTTCCTTCCTTTGGATGTTATTCTCTCCTTCAATCCAAAGTTGGCTTCTCTACTCCCTGCCACAGTGACATGAGGAGTAAGGGAAGTCAACTTGATCTAATGGTCATCACAGCTTTCAATGACTTACTAGCTACCCATAATGAGAAAAGACTTAGACACAACTGAATTGAATAAAGAGCTATGAAGCCTATACAAATGAAAATCCAAGGAGCTCAAATAAAAAGAGGAAAATGTGTGTTAAAAGTATTCATATATTAGAAAAGAGAAAGTGGTACCTTCTGTCCAGTGCATCTGTATATTGCCCAGGTATACAGAAAAATAAAAGAAAAATTAATCAATTTATTACCTAAAACCCAAATTACATCTTATACTCCTTAATTTAGTTTCAAAGTAGTAAATTAAGACATAATTTAGTTTTTAAATACTCATGTTATAGAGCTGTCACTGAATTAAATATTCTTTTAAGAATCAGAGGATTTTATTCCATAAAACTTCAAGATGCATTTGTTGTTTTAATTCTGCAAAACAGAGCAGTTAATTTCATTGATTTTTAAAAATTCCTCAAAGTATTTTTTTCTCTACATTTACTGGTTCTCTCTATGAGTTGCTTCTGTGTTGGTCTAATTACAGAGAGGTCATTTCAGCATTTAGATTTATGTACACACACACACAATTTCTTCATATATAACCATAAAGTAATGTAATAACGTGTATAGATTCACGTCATGGAAAAAATATAGGATTGAAACCTAATTATTAGCTGAGGATGGTAATGGAGAGGGATAAAACAATGTTTAGAACTGGTCCTTCAAGCCATGCTGCCTAGAAAGAGCTTCACAGAGAAGATAACTGACAGAGAAAGAAGGAAAGGGGACCTGTGCATAAGGAAACACTTTTCTGTTTCAGAACCTGCGAGCCTGGATTTAAAAAGAAAAATCTTCACCAGTACATTTCTTTTTTATTCACTATTACTGCTGGAAGGATTTTTTTTAATTTCCTTCATCTACGCGGTTAACTTGACACTGCTGAATTTCTAGCAAGTCTAATTTGAGAGGCCTCTTTCAAAACCTCTCTCCTTCCATATCCTGAGTAAGAGTTTTCTACCTTCAACAGTATGAGGTGTTACAGGCTTCAGTTGGTTCTGAAGGGCTCTGTGACATCTCCTTCTCAGCTTTAATTTGAAAGGACAGATTCTTTTCCTGGTTTAACTTGACTCTTCCCTGATGAGAAAGAGTTAGAAAAAAATGAGCTCTCAAGATCTTTTGATTTTTATAAATGTAAGTAGACATTCAAGTTGAAGAGTTTGTTATTTTCAACATCTTGAAAATAATTTTCCAGTGAGCATCGTCTCTGCCATTTTCAGCTTGTTAATAAACTCCACTCTGTCTTTAATTATAGCCTTTTTTTAACCCTCTAAATTAAAGAAAGGGGAGCAACTATATCTTTTCAAGTTGTTGAAACTCCCTCCCTCTTCCATTTTCACCATTAGTTTTTAAATCACAACTCTATGGAACCACTTTTGAGAATAAGTATTAACGGTTTAATAGGTAACTTTTGGAAGTTACCTTTAATCCAAATACCTACACATTTTGTTTATCACTAGGAGGGGTGTGGTTCTGACAAAGTGAATGATTGCAATCTCTTATCTGATGAACTCAATTTGAAACTTGCCCAGTGATGGAATTTTGTTAAGTTAAACTATGTAATTCCAATAAAAATCTTAATCACACGTTTGAAGAGAGGGCAAACATTTATCAAATTTTAAATCACCATCTCAGCTACATACACTTATTTATATATCAGGAAAGGGTCATTGTACCTATGATATATCCATGGGTAATAATTCTCCTTGGAATTGGATGCTAAATGAGCCCTATTTTATTCATGTTCAGACACAATCACAATTAGAGTCATGTGTACTCTTTCGCAGTGCATGGACATTAAAAAATAATGAAAGTAAATTTATTGGTTCTTATTACAGTTATGTGAGGCAATACTGTGGTTTATGAAGGGATTTCTAGGACAGCTGCGCATTTGGTTATATTTATTTTCTTGATAATTGTCCTACATAGACTGATATTTGCTATCTATTCACTTCTTTCTTTCCTTTTACGCTTTTAATAAAACAAATTTCCAAAACCTGCCTCAATCCTAAAAGATAATACTACAGGAAAAGGAAGAAAAGAAACTATTAAAAGTCAGAAATTACTGATTTAAGATATCTGATTAAAAGAATTAAACTTCTCCCACCTGACTACATAAAGTAAGCTACTCTCTGCATTCAAAGTGAAATAAAAGATTGAGGCAAATTTATTTGCATAATAAAAGCCCCAAATGTCACTTTTACCTAAAATATTCAGATTATTAATGGTAAAATGTTTCTATATCGAATTATGCAAATAATTACTCAAAGTCTGTCATTTATAACAAATCTCTAAATTGTCTTCCAGCTCCACACCTCCATGACATTATTTGAAAACTGACATGGAGGCTGTTTTTGAGGGTAAACATGATAGCCCCTAGTTGTCTAAATATGAACATAAAAGTTAGTTTGTAAGATAAGATGTTGCAACATTATAAATAAGGTTGTTGGCTAATAAAAACTTTAGTTTAGTAAATTGGTTTCTAAGGGACTAGGTAGGAGCCAAGTAAGATAATCCATCCATCTTTACTATGAATGAAATAGAAACTATGCTGATTACTAGAATTATAATTAATGATCTTAGGCTCTGAGACAAATGGACTTGAGGGTATCTCCTATCCTAACAAGAGGCCCTAAAAGTCCTTAGCCTGGGTTGGTACAAGCCATGGTCTTCTTTCTTCTGTTACCTTGCTTCTCTACACCTAATTCTTCCACTCCTGCTGCTCTCCTGGGTCCAAAATTGTCACTGTACCTTGGACTATTAAGATTATTCATGCCTTACAGGAAAGAGCTCTATCTTCAACCTCTTGGTCTCCTCCACCTTTATTACCTAACTCAATAGATAGGGGCCACTGTGGGTTATTTGTCAAGTGTTTATTATCTTTGAGCAATAGCTCCAAAGGACTAACAACAGAACTTTGTGTGCTATCACCTAGATACATTCTTCGTAATAGTTACAACAGGGCTTGCCAATAGCTTCATTTGGCATATTTTCTTTTCCCAGTTGTCCATGAAAAAAGCATTGTTTTAAATACTTATACCTGACTTCAATCAGCTATCTTTGAGAGGTTTTCATACTCATTGAAAAACTTGGTGTCCTGTGTCCAAAATTGTTCAAAGATATTTATCAGAATTCATGAACCAGCATTTGCATGACTTTGAGGTGTTAGATGCTCAGGCCAGAGAATGCTTATTTAATGATGCTTAACAACTAAAATTGTAACTAATGGGAGTTTAAATAGGTGGCATAGGGCTTCCCTGGTGGCACAGTGGTTGAGAGTCCGCCTGCTGATGCAGGGGACATGGGTTCGTGCCCCAGTCCGGGAAGATCCCACATGCCGCAGAGCGGCTGGGCCCGTGAGCCATGGCCGCTGAGCCTGTGCGTCCGGAGACTGTGCTCCGCGGCGGGAGAGGCCACAACAGTGAGAGGCCCGCGTACCGCAAAAAAAAAAAAAAAAAAAATAGGTGGCATAGTGATTGTACACCTCATCGCGCTAGTAATACTTATTGATCTCACCACGTAAAAAAGCTTGGGTTTGAATCCGTGAGCTTCTAGAAAGGTCAAGAGAAAAAGAAAACCATTCTAGATTCCAAACACCCATGTAAATAAGCAAAATAGGAGAAAATATTGATTGTCTCCCCCTCTCATAGAATATGGAACCAATACCAAAACAAAACAGAGGTAGACAGAAGATTATAGAAAGTTTTAGACATTTGAACATGTTCCATTAGTACTTCATATCACATCGTAAACAGTCTGTCCTGATTCCTGCCAGTGGCAGAGGGACTTTGCAGAGGGCCATGATGCTTGTATAGGAATTGAGAGATGTTACCTTAACTAGGTCCCACATTTAGAGCCAGAAGATATCTAACTCTGAAGCATTATTTCTTTAAAAAAAATTTTCGAAGGAGAATCACTTTCCTAATGAAGGAATCCTGACAAATGGTATGAATGCTTTTCTTAGAGTTTTTAGACCATGAAAACATAAGAAAATCACACAGCAAGCAGGTTAACGCTATCGGCTTTTTTAGTCTTGAAACACAATCAGTGGTTTCCCTACGAACAACGTCCATTTTTAAAGCTTTCTTTTATTTTATAATGTGTTTCATAGATAATGAGGAAACACCACTGTGACATATATAATTGACTTAATTCAATATACTATATAATACATATTAAAAGTGAACATATAGAAGGATTTGATTACATATAAATGTACATGTGTGTATATATGTAAACTTTTAATTAACTTTATGTTTTACTATCTCATCAACTTTAGTACCAACATCCACACCTGTAGCATTATTCATAATGAGAGGCTTACAGCACTTCTATGAAATGAGCAGAGAGACTTAATGGGACAAGCGTGCTGTAGCCTGAGTTGCCACTCTATTCTGACATTTTCCACTGCTCAAGTTACTCCAGTCATGAAACTCTTCCAATTCTACGCATGAGTGCCCTATCGAGCTGGCCATTTGCAGACCAGATGAAAAGGTACAGGGAGGAGTCACTTTGTGTGACCTTTGTGTCGTCTATTATGTACCATACTCCTGCCTCTGTCCCCACCAACACCCAATATCATTCCTGCATAGCACAGACTGGGGTTGAGGTGAACCATTCTAAGGACCACATCCTCAAATGGAAAGGAGCAGATGTAGCAGCATTTCCCAAGTGCCTGCATTCCACAATGAACATTTTCTAATCCAACCAGAATCTGTGTAGGCAGTTTCACATATGTATTTATAAATTATATGAATGAACGATCTAGTCCAAATGGCTTGTTCTTTTAGTATTTCTCTTTCTCCCTGAGGAGGAAGAGTTGTTTGGGACAAAGAGTTGACCAGATGGACCACACAATGGTGTGCGGATACCATTTGTGCTGTGAATGGAAGAGATGATTTCAGAGCTCACCCTATTCTCAAAGGATCCAGGCCTCCATCTGTTGGGAATGGCCAAATTCAATCCTAATAGCCCAGTTGAGATACTAAATTCAGTCAGTTATTTGGAGAACTCCCTCATCAGTGCCAGTTTCTCCCTGGCTTCCAGTTTTAGGTCACAATTTAGAGCCCATATTTGCAAGGCAGTTAAGGTCACAAGAGGAAACATAGGACACAAGTGTCCAAGTAAGGACAACATATTTGCCCTCTTAGAGAAGAAAAGGGAAAGAGGCACACAGTGGAAAAGCAAAAGCTTCTGTGATAAATCAAGGGCAGAGCTGGGAAGAGGACACAAGCCTTCTAGTTCTCACCTATGACAATGCCAAGCAGTCACACAAAAGAAAAGTTTTATGGCTTATGACAGCAGCCAAGCAATATAAGAGAACAAGAACCAGTGGCTTATGTTTTTACCATTACCAAGACCCTTCCCACCACTGTTCTGAACAATAACATTTGGTGTTAATCAACTCCTTAAAAGCCACCCATCATTTTTAGTAGAGGTGACTGTCTATTATTCTCTGCAAAAAAGTCCCTGCATAGTCTGTCTAGGTTGGAATTAAGGAGGAGCAGTCGATTTTGCCAAAATCTCAATTGTGCAAGTTGTCATTGAGAAAAGCCAGCAGTGGATTCAGGGCCCTGCCAGCTCATTCGAAAGAGGATCTTTGTGTTGGCTGATGCACTCATAAGGAAATGAGGCTGAGGATGGAAAAAAGACCAGTTGGGATACACACTCACAGGAGGGTTAGGATCCAGAGTAAAAGAGGTTGACTCCCTGACAGCTGGGATTTATCCACTTCAGTAACTAGGGTGGGGTACTTAGTGTTGCTTCTTCACTTTTCAAATTTCAAACAGGAGCATGCTGGAAAGGCAGAAAATTAGCCTTCGAGGGGTGCTGCTCTGTGTTTCTGCTAAACACAAAACCTTTTTTGAAACAGAATCAGGTGGAGAGTAATTCTCGTAGCTGGAGTTAATACCACCATGATTCATAATCTTAATGAGAATGAAGCCAGCATGGCAGGGTAGAGGTGACCTATACACAGAGAGGGACAGAGAAAGGAATACTTCCTCTGTGTCTACCTGAGCTGCAGGGAACTTACTTTTATGCCCCTCCAAACAAAGACATATAGACTTTCTTATTTAATAGTTCCATTTGACTACTCACTAGGGCAACTCATCTATTGATTTAGTGCCCCTCAGTCAAATGGAACTATGTGTCTCCAGGGCAGAATATACATGACATAGTCTAGAGCACAGATTCTAGAGCCAGGCTGCCTGGTCTACCACTTCAAGTTCTATAACCTTGGCACATTACTCCAACCCTCTGTACCAACCACCACATAGGACTCTCCTGAGGCATAAATGAGTTAATATGTGCAAAGAGCTAATAGCTGTGACTTTGTGCCTCTCTCCCCATTCCCCTATTACCGGCAGTAAAATGTTTGGTTTAAAAGAGGCCTTCAACTTACTTTTCATACAACTCTATTCACATTTATTGAGAACTTGCTGACTTCGAAATTCTAGAAATTAGGATGATAGCGTGGCTTTGGAGTCTGACAGTCTGGATTCAAATCCTGACTTGGCCACTTGCTATACATAATTTTTGCAAGTTTCAATCCTTATACATGTAAAATAGGGAAAATAATGCCTAACTCTTTATTGTTTGCGTTAAATGAAATATCAGCTATTGCATATTCTCCCTAACCCTCAGGAACTAAGTAAGATGACCTCAATAGCCCATTTCCATACCCTCAGAGTTGAAAACAATTTCCAAGATGACAGGAAACTGATAAGAAAATTTTCTTTCTCTTGGTCTCTTCTATCTCTTGAACAACTGTTTCTAAATATGAGTGGTTACAGTTGCATTAAAAATGAGCAGAACTATGTGCAGTGTTTGAATCTTAGAATTTGCAAAAAGCTGCTGGTTTTCAGATGGGGCCTATGAGGCATATCCCGAAGCAAGCAAATTCAAATTCCACATCATACACCCTTGTCCTCTGAATTCCTTGTTTGTTTGGGTTTTGGCATGTTGGTTTCTCTGTTGGTTGGTTTTCACTTCCATTGGTCCTTTCCTGACACTTCTTGCCCCAACCAGATTTCAGTCTCACATCACATAGTTGATGACTATTTCCTTCCAGATTACCCTCCAAACACCCAATTCAGCAGAAACTCAGCACTGTGACTCCCAAACTCACATAACCTAATTTATCATATACTAAACATATAAATGTCTTCCCATGCAATGAAAGCCTTCTTCTTCAGAAAACAAACATCATGACAAGGAGCATTTTCAGATAATTTTTAGTAAAATGTTTCTCACACATTGAACACATACTTTATGGTAGCTATATAGAAAATGGTAAAGTTGGATATCGAAAGCTGAATAGTCTACTGCCCACAAACAGGTCCCAGCTAGTGAGGCACAGTATGTTAGCTCCATATTCAAGAGTTTATGAAATTGTGCATCCATGTAGATAAACAGGTTGTCATGTGGGACAAGTAATCCTCTTTAATTCTATTGATGCCATATGCTATTACTTCTTCGCAGAGGGTGAGGACGTAAAAGAAACAAAATGTTCTACATTTTTTAGTGCACACTTTTCATCCTTAACTGAGGTGGACTGTATTCCAAAAATGCAATAAAAAGCACACTGGGCTTTAACTTGACTTTTCATAATATATGCAGTATTAGTTGATGCTACTATTCCATTCTTAATCAGCTTCATGAAAGGGATGCAATAGGTTTACAAACAATCCCCTGTCCTTCATCAAGTTATTGCTGGTATATACATATTCACAAATTGAATCTAAAATAAAGTTGGCAAAAGCTGTTCACAAGTGTATTTACTCAAACATTTAGATGAGAATCGGCTCTCTTTGGTTTAATCCTCCAGCAAACATTTATCCAGATGTATTTACTCCACCCTGTCACAGGAAGGAACTAGTAATTGTTTCTGTGTACTGATATGCTCTTAATATTAAGGCTTTGGGGATGTGGGTAAAAAGCTGCTTGGTGTATTTAATTAAAATTAGTAGAAAATATTAAACCAAGCAAGCATTGTCAGTAGTACTTAGTATTTAATGCAAAGAAACCCAGGTGCTTAGAAATGTACACCAGAAGAAAGAAGAGACTTGCTATATTCAGAAAGAAACATCATGCTCTCAGTTTTCAAATTTCTTAAAAAGAACTATAGAATCTTGAATTTTGAGTGAATAGAACTATAATTTTGTAAATCAATAGACTAATCAACCAAGCTGGAATCATTTGAGTAACTACTATGGGCTTAATCCTGAGATTCAGTGTTTAATCTTGAAAGTAAGGAGAAATTGAAGAAATACAAGAAGTTATTTCTTATCTGGGAGATGATACTAAAGAATAAAAAATAGTTAAGTGAAAGTAAAAGTATTAAAACTAGTGCTATAATGTGCTACTAACTTCAAAGTACAATAAGAATTCAGAAGGGAAAACAAACTTAGGAGCAGAGTCATCAAGAAAAGCTTCATCAATCAGCACACGGCAAGGCTTCAAGAATGGGAGCCAAGGGCTTCCCTGGTGGTGCAGTGGTTGAGAGTCCGCCTGCCGATGCAGGGGACATGGGTTCATGCCCTAGTGCGGGAAGATCCCACATGCTGCAGAGTGGCTGGGCCCGTGAGCCATGGCCGCTGAGCCTGCGCATCCGGAGCCTGTGCTCTGCAACAGGAGAGGCCACAACAGTGAGAGGACTGCGTACCGCAGAAGAATGGGAGCCAAGATGAAGGGGCCCCAGGGACCAAATCTTGGACACTTTGAGCAAAAATAATAATGATAATAATAATGGATTTTAGCCCCTAGAACAAAATGGGAATCCATGAGTTCATGATAATATAAATAATGTTTAAAAACTGTGTAAGAGAGCAAGGACAAATTTTTTATGGCAGAATATTTTTATATAAATTTATTTGATTTATTTATTTTTGGCTGCATTGGATCTTCACTGCTGCGCAGGAGCTTTCTCTAGTTGCAGCGAGTGAGGGCTACACTTTCGTTGCAGTGCATGGGCTTCTCATTGCAGTGGCTTCTCTTGTTGTGGAGCATGGGCTCTAGCCACGTGGGCTTTGGTAGCTATGGCATGTGGGCTCCAGTAGTTGTGGCACACGGGCTCAGTAGTTGTGGCGCACAGGCTTAGTTGCTCTGCGGCACGTGGGATCTTCCTGGACCAGGGATCGAAACTGTGTCCCCTCCATTGGCAGGCAGATTCTTAACCACTGCGCTACCAGGGAAGTCCTTTATGGCAGACTTCTAATTGACAAATGCAGGAGAAATGGTGGAAATTGAATCTCATCATTTTGTTGCCCCACAGTAGTAATTGTGGCAGGTGAGAATCATTTTTGGATCCTAAAATTAGTGGGCAAAAGTGTTAAGGAGAAATAAGATATTTGCATAATCTCAAAGTAACTCCCCCCAAAGTAACAAAGATACAAAAAGAAAAATAGTAACTCCATTGAACTGGATAGTATCCCTCCCCAAAATCTATGTCCTTCCTGACCTCAGAAGGCAGCCTTATTTAGGGTCAGTGTAGATCCAGTTAGTGAAATCACAGTGAGGTTACCCTAGAGAAGGGTGGGCCCTTAATCCAATTTGACTGGTATTTTAGAAGAAGAGAAAGACACAGAGACAGACACAAGGATGCCACATGTCCATGGAGGCAGAGATTGGACTTATACTGCCAAAAGCCAAAAAACGCCTGTGGCTACCAGAATCTAGAAGAGGCAAGGAAGGATCCTCCCCAAGAGGCTTCCATGGGGCATGTCCCTAAGCAAAACTTGGTTTCAGATATCTAGCCTCTAGAACTGTGAGAGAATAAATATTTGTTGTTTTAAGCCACCCAGCCTATGGTACTTTGTTATGGCAGCCCTAGGAAAACAATAGTAACTTTAGAGTAGAAAGACCTGGCAGACACCACCTTAAGTGACTGAAAGGAACATCACTAGTAAAAAGACATGTCAACAGCATGTACCTCCTGACACAATGTACCGAGAAGGGCACAACTGCACTTTTGCAGTACTCTTGACAAAAATATATAACATCAATCTAGTAAGAAGAAAATCAGACAAATTGAAGTTGAGAAACATTCTATGAAATAACTGGCCAGCACCTTTTGAAGTGTCAAGGGCGTCAAAGACAAAAAATGACTGAAATGAGGAAATTGTCCCAGATTTGAGGAGACTAAAAAGATGTGACAACTGAATAGAATGTGGTATCCTGGACTCTGAACTGGCGGAAAAAGACATCAGTAAGGACGATTTGCAAAATTTAAAGAATGTCTTTAGATTAGTTTATGCCCTGGTTTGGATGGTTGTACTATAGCTACATAAGATGTTATCATTAGGGGAAGCTGGGGAAGGGTATTCAGGAATTCAGTGTACTATTTTTCCAATTTTTCAAGTCTAAAAGTATTCCAAAATAAAATAATTGTGAATAAAATCCAAGGGCAAAAATGGTCGGGTCAGACAAGATGGATAAGGAAAGGGTTTCCTTGACACATAAAGGACAGATGTGAACAAAGGCGAGATGGAGGGAGCAGAAGCCAGCTGACAGGTCTGTGTTGCAAGTAGCAGGAGGGCACACAGGAGCCTGTGTACGTGCTGCTGGAATAGGGAAGCCAGCCAGGAATCTCACGCTGATACAGAATGGAACCTGCATAGGGTTTTGAGCTGAAGAGTGATGTGATGAAAGCACTGTTGAATGACCATTTGTCTGGCAGAAAAATGCAGGATTGAATCCACTTATACAGACTCTTCCTGTCAAATCAATCTAATCCCCTTTAGGACAGTAGCCGACTGAGGAATCTGAAGGCAGCCCTTGTCAATATTTCTGTTGCTATTTCTGGGATGCTTTCTCTCTGGGGTCCTCCTTCCTCCTTCCTTAGAGGCAGAGTGGAGGTTTGTAATGAGGGGTTATATAGACATCAGAAATATTGTCAGAAAAGCACTAACAGGAAAATACAAGTGACAAAACAGTACTTAGGAAACAAAAATAAAAAATCCAAATACAAAAATATTTAGGAAATATTGTAACATTTAGTGTTTAGGAAACAAAAATAAATAATCCAGATACAAAAATAATAGAAATTATGTGGGTTAAACCAAAGGAAGAACTTAAGGCAAGAGCAATCACACTGTAGGTAGCAATAATGATCCAGATTCTTGAAGAATTAGTGGAATAAGAAGAAGAAACTCACCATCCTCTTCCTCTGTTTAGGGTCGGTATGATTTTTTCTAGATTACATTTCAAGATCTAGGCCACAGAGTAAAAACAGATATAAAGAACCAAAAAAGGATTGAAAGAGGCAAATGACCAAGAATTTGGAGGTTTCAGAAATAACTGTAAGTAACAAAAGGTCTTAAAATAATGAAGTTTGAAAAGATTAGGGAGAAAGGGGATTAAAAATGGACTCTACCATCATAAAAGCTCATTAATTTCAGCTCAAGTAGTGGAATTGGTGATCATTTACCATAGATTAGGTTGAAGTTTACCTTTACACTATCTCAAAGAAATATTTTGTTAAGCAGATTCATATAAACTAAATAAAGAACTATTTAAAAAGCTTTTCTGGAGACCAAGTATGCCCCGAAAGGGAAAATAATAATGTTACAGAGTAAGACTCAAACTTTGCTGCTGACCTATTAAAAGCTAAGCTTTCATTTATTTTTAAAGGTGTTTAAATCTCACTGATGAAGTTTAAATCTCACTGTTTAAAATCTCAATTTTTTCTTTTATTGTCCCTATTGCCAGTCCTTAGAGAGCTCAAAGTCACAAAGCAATAAAATCTTTGTGAACCAACTGGAACTTCTTTCTCTTGCCCATCTGCCTCTAAGACGTCTACCTGCCCCAGGTTAAGCGTAGGCAACTCAACATGCAAATATTCATGGGGATTTGTGGGATGGTGGGAGGGTAGCCAACAGTGTGGGGATCTGTATGAGGAAAAGGTGGGTCCCGTCCTTTCTAAATAATAGGAGAAAATGTTTCTCATACACAAGTAATAACCGAGGTCTGAGGGAAATTTTCTAGAAATGAGAGAGGGACACTGAAAAAAAGAAAACCTTGAACAGTAAAGACAAATGGCCTCCATCCAAGATTATACACCAAACTAGAAAAGAAGTATCCCACTGGAAAAAAAAGTTCAGAGTTACCAAAGGGTTGTTTTGTCCTTTTCTTTCTCCAGTTTCCTAATTTAGCAAAACCATTCCCTCCTCTCTCCAAAAATGAGCCCTTGCCCACAACTAGCTCTTTTAGGCGCCCAGACTCCCCTGAGCCTTCCCACTTCATATACTTCCTTGGGGGAGAGAGTAAGTCGTTCCAGCTGGGCCCGGCCTCATGTTCCTGTGGCCTAGTTCCCTGGCAGTCCCCTAACAAGAGCTTGCAACTGTGGAGATTGCACTGATGTGTGAGAGTCCCTGCAAATCCCAACAGCTCACCCCCTACACTCTGCTCCCAAGGCTTCAGAACCACAGGAAAGTACAACACACAAAATCAAGATGCCTTTAAATAATTCCACTGTAGCCTCTAAGCCCGCAGTTTGTCTCATGTTCCCAGTGATCCTTTATAGGAAAACCTCTGGAGCTTGTTCAAAAATATGCTCACACTCTGTGTGAGTTCTGACTCAGTTCCTTTCTTTCTGTTCCCTCAGGTATACACATTTGGAGTTCTTGGTGATAATGAAGGCTCAAGAGAAGGCTTAGGTTATTCTTGGCTTTTGCTGTTTTAGGGCAACAGACTTGCTGACAAAGGGTCTTTGTAATTGGGTGTCCCTAGGAATTCCCTCAGTACCTAGTTTTATGAAGTGTATGCTTTCCCTGCCTGAGTATTAATCTGAGGGGCTCTGCCTGGAAGAACTAGATACTATCAAAAAAAAATACACACACACGTAATCATTGGCCTCTAAATAGTGGTGAAGCTAACATCACATCCTACTCTTCTTAAATTCCTAATTCAACAATCTCTAAAGCTCTCAGGAAAACTAGTAACTGATATATTTAAGAGGTCAAAGGCAGCCAGATCCACTTGTAACCAATGATTGATTTTATCGCCTAATGCCTAAGTTGTATGAGACATATAACTTAAATAGTTTTGGAAAATTAATATTAATGCATGTATTTCTCAGAAACTTTTTAGTTGCAAATGATAGAAGTTCAACCCAAACTGGATGAGTTGCAAGAGAAGAAGAGCCATGTGGAGAGGAGTGGGCTGGAAATGGGGAGAAATGTATGACCTCATGTAAATGACAGACCCACACTTTTGCTGTTATTAGACATCGCCCTATCACATGGTGTTATCTAGAATCTTCTCTATCTCTTAGGTCCACCTTGTTCTTTGTTGACTTTATTCTCACACAAATTTCCTCAAATAATAGGAAAATGTCCTCTCAAATTTCCAGATTTACGTCCTCTTACCTGAGCAATCATGAAAGCAAAACAGCATCTCTTCTCACATAGTTCCAACAAAAATTCCCAAGTTTAAATCTCAGGGGTGAACACACATGTGCTTGCACACACACACACAAACACACACGGGTAAACCACAATACCACCACCAACAATAACAACAACAGTCACCGGCTACATTTAAGTCATATGCCAGTCACTGTGTCAAGGGTGGCATGCTCTAATTGGCCTATCTGGTTCATGTGCCAACATCTAGAACTTGAAGTAGAAGAGAGAGAAGGCCACTTGCACCACATGAACATAGAATGGGGGTGGAGTTACTTCCCAAAGGAAAATCAAGGTGCAATTACCTGAAGAAAGGAGAATGGATATTGGGGATGCAAAAACTAAGATCTCTTGCAACTCAGATTTCAAGCTTCTGATCATCACAGCATACTTCAGAGATGTCCCCCCCAATACCATTATAAAATCCTATCTATAATGAAACACCTTACTCCATTTTTAAAAGTTTCTTCTGTGAGATGTTTGTATGAACCACTCTGATAAAATAACACCAATTTTTACAACCAGAAGTTGTAATAACATATCTGTAGATGAATAAATGAATAGCCACTGGGGTCTAATAACCATTTACTGAGGATTCTTTTATATCAATTTGGGTTTGCATGACTCTAAGGTTTTATAAAATTATAGAATTCCAGTTCCCCAAATGTAACAGAGAACATAAACTGAAAGCTCACGTGCTAAAAACATCTTGATGTACTAGATTAAGAAGTTGTATTGATGTGCTTCTGTAATGGCAGTGGGAGGAGATCTGCAGACCTATTCCTCAGAAACAATTGTCATTAAAATTATTAGTGTAAAAATTACTAAAAGTCTAAAACCATCCAAAGTCTCTGGAAGCTGTCCTAAGAGCATACAGCATGTGGTAGGCTGGATAATGGCTACCAAAAGAGATCAGGTCCTAAATCCTGGAACCTGTAACTATTAGAAGGAAAAAGTGTCCTTCCAGATGTGACTGTGTTAAAATGGGGAATTTAACTGGATTATCCAGGTAGGCCCTAAATTCAATCACAAGTGTCCTTATAATAGTGACTCAGAAGGATATTTAATAATGACAAACGCAGAGAAGATAATATGACCACTGGCACAGAGATTAAAGTGATGTGGCCACAAACCAAGGAAAGCTGGTAACCACCTGAAGCTGGAAAATCCAATGAATGGATTCCTCTCTAGAGAACTCAGAAAGACCCAAACTGCCAATGCCTTGATTTCAGTCCAATGACACTAGTTTAAGACTTTTGGCCTCTATAACTGTAACAAAATTAATTTCTGTTGCTTTAAGCCACCGGGTTTGTGGTAATTTGTTACATCTGCAACAGGAAACAACTATACAAAAAATGAGAAAATTTACTTAATCTTAGAACAGCAGCATCTGTGATACTTGAGCCAAGATCCAGTGTTATTTTGATATTCAAACCAAACAAAATCAGCACGAGGAAAGAAAGTTTTAGTTTAATTTAGTGTTTGAACTGACAGTTTTTTGTGAAGAAACTGAATTTTGTGGGAAGATGTGGGTCAGAGAGGGTGGTCATAAAAAAAAAAAGAAGGCGCTGTGTAATAAAAGTAGATCATAAAAGAACAATGAGTTTTATCCAAGCAAGAAGGAAATGCATCCAGGAAAAATGAAAAAGAAAGAGACAGAAAGCAACAGCAGCAGCCTGGAGTAGATGAAGTCATCTATTTGGGAATCAGACATAGTTTTACATATCAAGAAGAGGCAGCAACTGAATTTTCATATTCCACAAAAATATATTCTTTGCACATTTGGGCACATTTGGGACACTCTTTTTTTTTTTTTTTTTTGCTGTACGCGGGCCTCTCACTGCTGTGGCCTCTCCCGTTGAGGAGCACAGGCTCCGGACACACAGGCTCCGCGGCCATGGCTCGCGGGCCCAGCCGCTCCGCGGCATGTGGGATCTTCCGGGATCGGGGCACGAACCCGTGTCCCCTGCATCGGCAGGCGGACTCTCAACCACTGCGCCACCAGGGAAGCCCTGGGACACTCTTGTTTGGACTTTATAACTAGTGTGAAGTGAAACTCACCACCAAGGACAAAGTAGAGGTATTATAAGTGATTTTCTTTGCCACCAACTCTCCTCCCTTAGAGTAAATATATCCCCGAAAGATAATGAAGTAAACTAGACTGTTACTTATTATTGGAAGCCAACATTATGGGCTGAATTGTGTCCCCCCCCCCACTGCTTCCCTCCCAACATCAAAATTCCTATGTTGAAGTCCTAAGCCCCAGTACCTCTGAATGTGACCATATTTGAAGACAGGATCTTTAAAGAGGTCATTAAGTTGAAATGAAGTCATTAGGGTGGGTCCTAACACTATATGACTGATGTCCTTCAAAGAAGAAAGTTGGATACAAACGTGTGGAGGCAAGGTCATATGAAGACAGAGGGAGAAGATGGCCATTCACAAGCCAAGGAGCAGAAGTGCTGAGCCAACACCCTGATCTCGAATTTCTAGCCTTCAGAATTGTGAGAAGGAAAGTGTCTGTTTAAAACACTAAGTCTGTGATACTTTGTTATGGCAGCCCTAAGCAAACTAATATAGTCAGAAACTGATTATATTCAGATGTTATCACTGTATTAGAAGCACCAGTTAAATATACACAATAATAATAACAATAAAGAAACTATCATATATAAAGTACCTATTGTGTGCCAGCAGTGAGGCTGGGCAAGTTACATGTATTATTTATAGTCATGGTAGCAAATTTATATTTCAGAGAGGTGTGATTGTCCCCATTTTACTAATGAGAAAACAAGAACTTTAGGAGGACAGATAACTTGCCAGAGTCCCACTGCTTCTAAAAAAGAGAGCAAGGCAATGAGATTGCAACTTAGACTGCAATCCTTATACTATTACTGATGTACAGTCAAGGGTTAATAGCTTCATTTCTCCGTGATGTAGTTTCTTCTTTTGTAAAAATAAAAAAATCATATCTATCAGGGCAGGAATAAACCATAGGAATAAAAAAGGGTAAATTTCAGAACACATTTAAAAGACACGTGGATTAAACTGAAAAAAAAAAGTTATGTGAACTGAAAAACCTCTTATTATTCAAGCCACTGTCATAATTTCACAGCAATGACAAAGCAGCCTTTCCATGTTCAGTTTTGTGAGTGTTCTCCGCATTACATTCTCCTCTTTCACTCTGAGCAATAAGTCATCTGCGTTCAATCTCTTCATGCAAAGTCAGCCTAATCAGCCAACAACAGGGAGTTCACAAGTGTACAGGGGCTCATTATTCATCACTTCTGAGGAGCAGCTACTGTAGTCCTAGTTAGCGATTAAATATTTAGTGTCAGTAATATAGGCAGCAGAGAAAAGAAAATACTGCACTTCTTAAATGCCTTGGAAAGCATTTTGAAGGCAGCCAGTC
This sequence comes from Mesoplodon densirostris, assembly GCF_025265405.1. Lineage (NCBI taxonomy): Eukaryota > Metazoa > Chordata > Mammalia > Artiodactyla > Ziphiidae > Mesoplodon > Mesoplodon densirostris. Next base: position 98,067,472 of record NC_082663.1, on the reverse strand, counting down.
AATCACATGAGTGACAGACTCTGACTACCTCATTAAAGGTGCTAAAACACAAAATATGCTCCAGATCCCTCCCACTTGCTCTCTCCCCATTAGGCACATTTGGGACACTCTTGTTTGGACTTTATAACTAGTGTGAAGTGAAACTCACCACCAAGGACAAAGTAGAGGTATTATAAGTGATTTTCTTTGCCACCAACTCTAGGTGAACTTGATATATTGCCTGAGGTATCACAATGCTGGGGAAACTGAGAGCTGTCCCCCTTTCAGAGCAAAAGACAGCAGACTCAAGGCAAGACAAAGTAGAATAACCTGCCTCCACTCCATTGCCCTCCTCCCAAAATAACCTAACATATTAATGCGCTGGCCTCTAGCTGTTTCTAAACTAGACACATGCATAACTGCAACAAGATATAGGGGAAACATTTGCATCTTTATTCCTTGAAGCCAGTGTAGGCCATGTCAAGCTTGGGTATGAAATCATGGGTTCACATATCCAAATTAGACCTCTTCAGATTCCAGAAAGGGCAGAAATGATCCAGACACCCAGAAACTCAGGATATGTTGGATCTGTAGATTTTAAATCAGGCGCATGTGCTCAAGTTGGGTTACTAGACATCGGTCAGGTCCTTCATATTTGGGGTTTAGGCCCCATTAGGTGGGCTTACTTTGTAGTTGTGAGGGTCCACTGATTGTGCCACAGGCTAGAACTCTCTATGTGTACTCAGGCTACACAAGGATTTTAGCTTTAACTGCTGTGTCCATCTGCTATGCTGTCTCAAACCTTCGTATTTGAACTCTGGGCCATTTCCCTCTGCTTCACTAGGGAAGCAGTGGTCTGTGCTTCTCTCTTGGCTATCACAGTTGTTCTTTGCCTTGTACTGCTTGTCCCTATAAGTCTCAGGCATCCTGGTCCAACAAGGAGACCCCACAGAAGAGCATGATCACATGAGCATGTGACTTGAGGTCAAGGACCCACCACTGACTATTCCTGGAACACACTCCCCTTGAGCAGCCATGCTCAGTTGGGGCCCATTACCAGCACTGGCTTATACTCAACTATCCCATTTGCCACACCTTTCTATTCACAGGGCTTAATGTTTCCTCCAGATTTCATTTATTATCTACTCCCGCCGAAGGGATTCTTTCTTTTTCCCTGACCTCAACAATCATTCCCATATTTTTAGAGGCAAAGGAACAGTTTTAGGTCACCTAAGATGATTGTACTCTTAAAAATTAATGGATGCTCCTTCTACAACCTTTCCCAAGACTTTGAACCACTGTTCCATCATTTCCCTGAAGGTCACATTGGGAGTGGTCCTGAGTTCACACACTGTCTGCTGGGTCTGAAGGTCTTTGTTCCTGCTACACAAAGTCCCAATGGAGGAGGCAGCGATTTGAAATATGGTTCCACTAACTACGTAGCCACATGTTTTTATCATGTATACAGTTCATTCTGAAGCAAAAATTCTAGCCCTGCACATTGACCGTGATAAACAATCAGCATCAAGCAAACAGTTTTATAATTTTTGTGTACATGAAAAGAACAGTTGAATGAATCGGTTTATGGCAGCATCATTAAATGTGCCTTTGTTAAATACTGCCTAGAAAGCCACCTTTAAAAATAAAATGAAGACTGCAGGGAAAGATGCTTTTTTACTGAAGGATCATTAACACATTTACATTTTAAAATTACATCCCTGAGGGAGCCTGGAGAAACTAGTTATTTTTTATTTTGAGTGTCATTTGGTATTCCCTTTATTGCTATCCCTTTGTAGGTCAGGACACCATAAAGAACTTGAGATGCAAACCACCTGATGACAAAGTTATAAAAGTCAAAAAGTTCCAGGAAGGACAGAGATATTTAACTTGGGTGAGAAGTAAATTACCCACAAGCAAGCTTCGGATTCTCTTTGCTGTGCTGTGAAACAAAGGTGTTTAAGTATAAATAATACACTACACTCAAAAGGAAAATCCCTCACCCCTTCAAGGAAGAAGTTTCTCTAATGGTTGTTTTAATTGCGCTGAGTTGCTTTTGCAAATGGAGCCTGCTTTGTCCCACTGAAACAGAAGCCCTGTTTCAGAAACAGACAGTAAAAAAAAAAAAAAAAAAAAAAAAAAAAGTATTTAATATGACCACAGCTTGGGTTGACTTGCTTTAGCCCCAGGGTCCAACTTTGGACTTGAATAGAGTCTGTGTGGCTGGCTTCCATGGTCTGCTGCATCATCATATAGCAAAACTGAATTGTTTTGACGAGAGTTGGTGAATAGGCTATGTTTGGACAGACTGGGTCTGTTTTTAGCCATTAAAAAGGGCTATTAAAACTGCTGTGCTGTCATTAGAGCACATTGTGAGGTGCCCAAGACAAAGCAGCAAGAAGTAAATTGGCTTTCTGCATCCAGAGGCCCTAAGTCTGGGAGGACGTTGCACTGTCAGGCGACTTCTACTTAACGGTGCAGAGCAGAAACCAACACTTATACCAGGTGTGAGTGAAAGGAGCTCAGCTTGAATTATCTCTGGAAAAGTGCTTTGGGTTAAAATAAAGAAAGAAAAAGAAAAACACAGCGTAAAGGTTCAAGCCCTGGTCAGCAAATTGGGCAATGTTCTCTGGGTTCACTCTCTGAATCACAGCAAAACCTCATTAATTTGGAATAATTGGGAGAAGGAAAGTGGTAGGCTCTCCAAGATAAGGAATTATATAATATTTTTGGACCACTGCCATTGTATTACTTTATAGAGTCAGGCTAACAATTGTTATTAACCAAGAGCCTATTTAATATCCATAGTCCAAAACAGCAATTTGTAAATAGCACATCACTGCTAGTATTCAAATAGAATGCTTTTCTTTTATCTTTTAAGACTTCTTCAGTGGGATAAACATCCCTCTCAAATTCTCTTTACACTATTGATTTCATTGGTAAAACCAATTAAAATATAATAATAAAACCTGTCAAAGATAAACTTTAGCTCTGTCCCTATTTGAAGAATCCCAAGTTCTGATGTAGTCTCATTATAAATTAGTAAATCCAAATAAGCAAAATCTTATTGCATATGGAAACACATGAGACTTTTGACTCTGCTGAAAAAGCAGAAAAGCAATATATCCCTCTTCCTGGGTCCTGAGCATATAGCATTGTTTTCCTGGCTTTTTCTTATCCATATTTGAACATATTTTAGTCTTTCCTACCTTAATGTTTAAATCTCCCTAAACTCCATGCCCATCTCAAGGCACGCCCTTCTTTCTTCATCAAAGCCAGATCTCTTGAAAGAGTCATCTACACTCTTGACTTTCCACTCTGACACTCCACACCCTTAGGCCACTGAAATTTCACTTCCTTCCCCATCATTCTGCTGAAGCCACCCCGTCTCACAGGGATTCCTGACATTTACTCCTTATCTCATTTGACTTTTCTTCCTGTGCTAGAGAGGACCTACAAGACAATGTTGAATAGGAACTGGAATAGCAGGCATTCTTAGAGTGTTTCCAACTGAAAAGAGAATACTTCTTTTTTTTTTTTTTACCATTCAAATGATGTTAACTAGACATTGTTCGTAGATATCTTACCTCAGACTAAAGAAGTTTTATTCTGTTTTTAGTTAGTCAAGACTTTTTTTGAATAATGGATAAAGAGGAGGAGATGAAGATGCTGAATTAGGAGGATGCTGGGCTCACGTCCCCTTGTGAACACATCAAACCACAGCTACATATAGAATAACTCTCACTGAAGTTGACCAGGGACTAGCAGAACAACTCTTCTACAACCAAGGCTGTAAAAATGATCCACATGGAGTCCGGTGGGAAGGGATGGAAAGCAATCTGGTTGGAACCCACATCCTTAGCAGGGGACACAGAAGAGGAGGGGCATATCAGGGTCTCAGAGATCCTCCCTGAGGCGTGAGGAGTTCAAGCTACATATTAGTTTCCCCAGCCCTGGGGTCTGACACCAGGAAGATGAGCCCACTTAGTTGGCTTGAAAACAAGTGGAGCTTACCTGAGGGCCATAAGAAACTGAGACTCTGCTTTCAAAGAGCAAGCACCCAGAATTGCTTACTCCTGGTCACAGCAGAGACATCAGATTTAAAAGTACCTGAGGCTCTGGGCGACTTGCTAGGACCACCATAGCACAGCCCCCAGCCCACACTGTGTTTTTGCTCCAACCCCTCTTGCTCTGTCACTGCTCCCCACAAAGGCAGAGTCTGTCATTGCCAATAAGAGTGTGCACACATGGAGGAAATGGAGCAGGCTCAGACCCCAGGCTCTGGCCAGTGTGTAGGCACACACTTAGAAGGGAGTGAGGCTAGATCCAGGGTGGAGATGACCATTGCCTGAGCACGCATCCTGGTGCACACTTGGGAGGGAATGAGGCCAGCTCAGTGGTATGTCACCAACACTTCAGCCCTGAAGCAACCTTTAATCAAGGTACACACATTGGGGGAAAAGTGAAATCACCACAGAAATGCAGCCCCAAGCCCTCAGGACCTGGCCATGTCCCAAACCAGTCTCCAAGGTGGAGCCCACCATCACACCCAGGAAAACCCAATTCCCTCAGGGCTTCTGCTCTAGCCCCTTGGCCCCCACCACTTGCAGTTGGGCAGTGATGGACATTAAACATAGGAGGAAACCTATGCACCTAGTTCTGGTTCTAGCCCCTCCAACTCTAGCCCTACTTCCCACCAAGGCAGTTAATGCCAGCACTCCCTGGAGGAAGAAACAGCCCGTGCTCACTTCAGATCCAGCTCTCCTACCAAAGGCACTGGGCACACACAGACTGCGTAGGGATGCTCCCACACAAGGACATGCCTTCAAGACAAAGATAGGTAACTGTTTCACCTAATTTCATAGAGAGAGAGAAGGATAAAATAAGAAGACAGAAATACATTGGGGGGATGGAATAAAAAATGTAGAGCTTTAAGACTGAGTCAGAAGTAAAATGAATACAATTTAAAATAAGTAGATATAGTTATAACTCAATATGTATGAACTAAATGGTAACCACAAATCAAAAACCTACAATAGATACACAAAAACTAGAGAGTAAGGAACACAAACATAACACCAAAGAAAATCATCAAACTACACAGGAAAAAACTAAAACATGAAGAACAGAGACAAACTACAAAAACAACCAGAAAACCAATAATAAAATGGCAATAAGTACATACCTATCACTAATCACTTCAAATGTCAAATGTCAATGGAATAATGTTCCAGTAAAAATACATAGGTAGCTGATTGGATAAGAAAAGAAGACCCATCTGTATGCTGCCTGCAAGATATTCACTTCAGAGCTAAATATACAGACACACTGAAAGTAAAGGGATGGCAAAAGATATTCCATACAAAAGGAAATGAAAAGAAAGCAGGGGTAGAAATACTCATATCAGACACAGTAGGCTTTAAAACAGAGTATATAATAAAAGACAAAGAAGGACATCATATAATGATAAAGGGATCAATAGAAGAAGAGGATATAACATTTGTAAACATATATGCACTTAATATATGATTGCCTAAATATATAAAGCAAATACTAACAGACATAAAGGGAACAATTGACAGAATTACAATAACAGTACAGGATAGTAGTACAATAATAATAGTATACCCCACTTACATCAATGGACAGATCATCTAGACAGAAAATCAGTATGGAAACAGTAATCTTAAATGACACATTAGATCAGCTGGACTTATTAGACATCTACAGGACTTTCCATCCCAAAACAGTAGAATGAACAATCTTGTCAAGTGTGCATGGAACATTCTCCAGTATAGATCACGTGCTAGGACACAAAACAAGTCTCAGTATATTCAAGAGAACAGGAATTATATCAAGAATCTTTTCTGACCACAAGGGTACAAAACTAGACATCAATTACAGGGAAAAAAAATGGGAAAAACACAAACAAGGGGAGATTAAACAACATGCTACTAAAAAACCAATGGGTCAATAAAGAAATCAAAGAAGAAATCAGAAAATAACTCAAGACAAATGAAAATAAAAACACACCTTTCCAAAATGTATGGGATGAAGCAAAAGCAGTTCTAAGAGGGAAGTTAATAGCAATACAGGCCTACCTCAAGAAACAAGAAAAATCTCAAACAGCCTAATTTACCATCTATAGGAAGTAGAAAAAGAAGAAAAAAAGAAGTCCAAAATCAGGAAAAGGAAGGAAATAATAAAGATGAGACAGGAAAAAATAAAAGAGAGTCAAAAAAAAAAAAAAAAAGCTACAACTGTAGAAAAGATCAACAAAACCATGAGCTGGTTTTTTAAAAAGATACACAAAATTTGTAAGCCTTTGGCCAACCTCATCAAGAAAATAAGAGAGAGGACCCAAATAAACCAACTAAGAAATGAAAAAGGAAAATCACAACCAATATCACAAAAATACAAACAATGATAAGAGAATACGATGAACAGTTATATGAAAACAAATTGGAAAAGCTAGAAAAAAATGGATAAATTCCTAGAAAGATACCATCTTCCAAAACGGAATCAGGAAGAAATAAATTGAACAGACTGATTATTACTATTGAAATTGAATCAGTAAATAAGGAACTCCCAATAAACCAAAGTTCAGTACCAGATGGCTTCATGGGGGAATTCTACCAAATATATAAAGAGGAGTTAATACATATGCTTCTCAAACTATTCCAAAAAATTTAAGAGGAGGGAACATTGCCATATTCATGGTATGAGGCCACCATTACTCTGGTAACAAAACCAGACAAAGACACTACATAAAAAACCAAATCTAATGAATCTAATGAATGCAGACACAAAGTCCAGATAAAATATTATCAAACTGAATTCAATAATACATCTAAAGGATCAGACACCATGATAAAGTGGGATTTATTCCAGGGTGCAAAGATGGTTCAATATATGCAAATCAATCAATGTGATACACCATATTAATAAAATGAAGGATAAAAATCACATGATCATTTCAATAGACACCAGAAAAAGCATTTCACAAAATTCAACACCCATTCATGTTAATAACTCTCAACAATGTGGTATAGCACAACATAACAAAGGCCATTTATGACAAACCCATAGCCAACGTAATATTCAATGGTGAAAAACTTAGTTTGTCCTCTAAAATCAAGAACAAGACAAGGAGGCACTCTCGCCATTTCTATTTAACATAGTATTCAAAGTCCTAGCCACAGAAATATGACAAGAATTAGAAATAAAAGACACCCAAATTGGAAGGGAAGAAAACTGTCACTATTTGCAGCTGATATATTCTATATAGTAAACCCCAAAGTCTCCATAAAAAAATTATTAGAATAACATAATTCAGTAAAGTTGCAGTGAACAAGAATAATATATAGAAATCTGTTGCTTTTCTATATATTAATAATGAACTATCACAAAGGGAAAGAAAAAAAATCCCATTTACAATCATATCAGAAAGTATAAAATACCTAGGAATAAGCTTAACCAAGGAAGTAAAAGACCTATACTCTGAAAACTATAAGACATTGATGAAGGAAATTGAAAATAATACAAAGAAATGGAAAGATATCTCATGTTCATGGATTGGAAGAATTGATACTGTTAAAATGGCCATACTTCCCAAAGCAATGTACAGATTTAATGGAAGCCCTTATCAACTACCCATGACATTTTCCAGGAACTAGAACAAGTAATCCTAAAATTTATATGAACCACAAAAGATTCTGAATAGCCAAAGAAATACTAAGAAAAAAAGAAGAAAGCTGGAGGCATCATGCTTTCTGACTTAAGACTATACTACAGTCATCAAAACACTAGCGTACTGGCACAAAAATAGACACATAGATCAACAGAACAGAATGGAGAACCCAGAAATAAACCTAGGCACAAATGGCCAAGTAATCTAAGATAACAGGGCAAAAATACACAATGGGGAAAAGACAGTCTCTTCAATAAGTAGTGCTGGGAAAAGTGGACAGCTACCTGTAAAGGAATGAAATTAGAACATTTTTTACACCATATTAAAAAAAAACTCAAATTGGATTACAGACTTACATATAAGACCTGAAACCACAAAACTTCTAGATGAAAACATAAGCAGTACACTCTTTGACTTAAGTCTTAGCAATATTTTTTTTTTATCTACCTCCTCAGGCAATGAAAACAAAAGGAAAAATAAACAAATGGGACTTAATTAAATTCAAAAGCTTTTACACAGCAAAGGAAAACACAGACAAAATGAAAAGTCAACCTACTGAATGGAAGAAGACATTTGAAAATGATAAACATTAATATCCAAAATATAAAAAGAGCTGATACAAGTCAATATAGAAAAAAACCAACAACATGATGAAAAAATGGAAAGAAAATCTGAATAGACATTTTTCCAAAGAAGACATACAGATGACCAACAGGCCTAAGAAAAATGCTATCCATCACTAATCATCAGGAAAATGCAAATCAAAACTGCAATGAGATAGCCATTCTGACACGTGTAAGGTGCTATCATCAAAAGACAACAAATAATAAATGTTGGCCAGGATGTGGAGAAATGAAAATCCTAGTATACTGTTCTTATGAATGTAAATTTTTATAGCCTACTATGGAAAACAATATTCAGGTTTCTCAAAAAAATGAAAATAAAACTACCATATGGGGCTTCCCTGGTGGCGCAGTGGTTGAGAGTCCACCTGCCGATGCAGGGGAAGTGGGTTCATGCCCCGGTCTGGGAGGATCCCACGTGCCGCGGAGCAGCTGGGCTCGTGAGCCATGGCCGCTGGGCCTGCGCGTTCGGAGCCTGTTTTCCACAACGGGGGAGGCCACAACAGCGAGAGGCCCGCGTACCACCCCCCAAAAAAAAGAAAAGAAAAAAACTACCATATGATCCAGCAAGTCTACTATTGGGTACATATCTAAAAAAAATGAAAACAGTAATTTGGAAAGATATACGCATTCCAATGTGCATAGCAGCATTATTTACAATACTCAAGGTATGGAAACACCCTAAGTCCCCATGGATAGATGAATGGGTAAAGAAGTTGTGGTAAGATGGCAGAAGAGTAAGACGTGGAGATCACCTTCCTCCCCACAAATACATCAGAAATACATCTACATGTGGAACAACCTACTGAACGCTGGCAGAAGAACACCTACTGAATGCTGGCAGAAGACCTCAGACCTCCCAAAAGGCAAGAAACTCCCCACGTATCTGGGTATGGCAAAACAAAAAAGAAAAAACAGAGACAAAAGAACAGGGACAGGACTTGTACCAGTGGGAGGGAGCTGTGAAGCAGGAAAGGTTTCCACACATTAGGAAGCCCCTTCGCAGGTATAGACTGTGGGTGGCGGTGGGGGGAAGCTTCAGAGCCATGGAGGAGAGCGCAGCAACAGGGGTGCGGAGGGCAAAGCGGAGAGATTCCCGCACAGAGGACCGGTGCCGACCAGCACTCACCAGCCCAAGAGACTTGTCTACTCACCTGCCAGGGCGGGAGGGGGCTGGGAGCTGAGGCACGGGCGTCGGAGGTCAGAACCCAGGGAGAGGACTGGGGTTGGCTGCGTGATCACAGCCTGAAGGGGGCTAGTGCACTACAGCTAGCCAGGAGGGAGTCCGGGAAAAGGTCTGGGGCTGACGAAGAGGCAACAGACTTTTTCTTGCCTCTTTGTTTCATGGTACGTGAGGAGAGGGGATTTAGAGCGCTGCCTAAATGAGCTTCAGAGATGGGCATGAGTGGCAGCTATCAGCGTGGACCCAAGAGACGGGCATGAGATGCTAAGGCTGCTGCTTTAGCCACCAAGAAGCCTGTGTGCAAGCACAGGGCACTAGCCACACCTCCCCTCCTGGGAGCCTGTGCAGCCCATCACTGCCAGGGCCCTGTGATCCAGGGACAACTTCCCCAGGAGAACATGGTGCACCTTAGGCTGGTGCAACGTCACGCCAGCCTCTACAGGCTTACGCCGCATTCTGTACCCCTCCTTCTACACGGCCTGAGTGAGCCAGAGCCCCCAAATCAGCTGCTAATTTAACCCCGTCCTGCCTGGGCAAAGAATAGATGCCCTCAGGCAACCTGCATGCAGAGGCGGGGCCAAATCCAAAGCTGAACCCAAGGAGCTGTGCAAACAAAGAAGAGAAGGGGAAATCTCTCCCAGCAGCCTCAGGAGCAGCATATTAAATCTCCAAAATCAATTTGATGTACCCTGCATCTGTGGAATACCTGAGTAGACAACGAATCATCCCAAACTGAGGTGGTGAACTTTGGGAGCAAAGATATATATATATATAATTTTCCTTGTTCTCTTTTTGTGAGTTTGTATGTATAAGCTTCTGTGTGTGATCTTTTCTGTGTAGCTTTGCTTTTACCATCTGTCCTAGGGTCCTCTCCGTCCGGTTTTGTTTTGTTTTGTTTTTAGTATAGTTTTTGGCTCTTGTTATCATTAGTGGATTTGTTTTTTGGTTTGGTTGCTCTCTTCTTTCTTTCATTCTTTTTTCTTTAATACTTTTAAAATTTTAATAATTAGCTTTTATTTTTTATTTTAATAACTTTATTCTATTTTATTTTTTTCTTTCTTTCTTTTTTTCTCCCTTTCATTCGGAGCCATGTGGAAGAAAGGGTCGTGCTGCTCCACCCAGGTGTCAGGCCTGTGCCTCTGAGGTGGGAGAGCCGAGTTCAGGACACTGGTCCACCAGAGACCTCCCAGCTCCATGTAATATCAAACACCAAAAGCTCTCCCAGAGATTTCCATCTCAATGCTAAGACCGAGATCCACTCCAAAACCAGCAAGCTACAGTGCTGGACACCCTATGCCAAACAACTAGCAAGACAGGAACACAACCCCACCCATTAGCAGAGAGACTGCCTAAAATCATAATAAGGCCACAGACACCCCAAAACACACCATTGGATGTGGTTCTGCCCACCAGAAAGACAAGATCCAGCCTCATCCACCAGAAGACAGGCACTAGTCCCCTCCACCAGGAAGCCTACACAACCCACTGAATCAATCTTAGCCACTGGAGACAGATACCAAAAACAATGGGAACTACAAACCTGCTGACTGTGAAAAGGAGACCCCAAACACAGTAAGATAAGCAAAATGAGAAGACAGAAAAACACACAGCAGGAGAAGGAGCAAGATAAAAACCCACCAGACCTAACAAATGAAGAGGAAATAGGCAGTCTACCTAAAAAAGAATTCAGAATAATGATAGTAAAGATGATCCAAAATCTTGGCAATAGAATGGAGAAAATACAAGAAACTTTTTTTTTTTTTTTTTTTTTTTTTTTGCTGTACGCGGGCCTCTCACTGCTGTGGCCTCTCCCGTTGCGGAGCACAGGCTCCGGACACACAGGCTCCGCGGCCATGGCTCGCGGGCCCAGCCGCTCCGCGGCATGTGGGATCTTCCGGGATCGGGGCACGAACCCACGTCCCCTGCATCAGCAGGCGGACTCTCAACCACTGCGCCACCAGGGAAGCCCACAAGAAACGTTTAACAAGGACCCAGAAGAACTAAAGAGCAAACAAACAATGATGAATGACACAATAAATGAAATTAAAAATTCTCTACAAGGAACCAATAGCAGGATAACAGAGGCAGAAGAACAGATAAGAGACCTGTAAGATAAAATAGTGGAAATAACTACTGCAGAGCAGAATAAAGAAAAAAGCATGAAAAGAACTGAGGACAGTCTCAGAGACCTCTGGGACAACATTAAATGCACTAACATTAGAATTATATGGGTCCCAGAAGAAGAAGAGAAAAAGGAGGGGACTGAGAAAATATTTGAAGAGATTATAGTTAAAAATTTCCCTAATATGGGAAAGGATATAGTTAATCAAGTCCAGGAAGCGCAGCGAATCCCATACAGAATAAATCAAAGGAGAAACATTTCAAGACACATATTAATCAAACTATCAAAAATTAAATAAAAGAAAAATATTAAAAGCAGCAAGAGGAAAATAATATACAAGGGAATCGCCATAAGGTTAACAGCTGATCTTTCAGCACAAACTCTGCAAGCCACAAGGGAGTGACAGGACATATTTAAAGTGAAGAAAGGGAAAGCACCTACAACCAACATTAATTCACTAAGCAAAGATCTCATTCAGATTTGACAGAGAAATTAAAACCTTTACAGACAAGCAAAAGCTAAGAGAATTCAGCACCACCAAATCAGCTTTAAAACAAATGCTAAAGGAATTTCTCTAGGCAGGAAACACAAGAGAAGGAAAAGACCTTCAATAACAAACACAAAACAATTAAGAAAATGGTCATAGGAGCATACATATCAATAATTACCTTAAATGTAAATGGATTAAATGCTTCAACCAAAAGACATACTCTGGCTGAATGGATACAGAAACAAGACCTGTATATATGCTGTCTAACAGAGACCCATGTCGGACCTAGGGACACAAAGAGACTGAAAGTGAGGGGATGGAAAAAGATATTCCATGCAAATGAAAATCAAAAGAAAGCTGGAGTAGCAATTCTCATAACAGACAAAATAGATTTTAAAGCAAAGACTATTACAAGAGACAAAGAAGGACATTACATAATGATCAAGGGATCAATCCAAGAAGAAGATATAACAATTGTAAATATTTATGCACCCAACATAGGAGCACCTCAATACATAAGGCAAATATTAACAGCCATCAAAGGGGAATTCGACAGTAACAGAATCATTGTAGGGGACTTTAAAACCCCACTTTCACCAATGGACAGGTCACCCAAAATGAAAATAAATAAGGAAACAGAAGCTTTAAATGATACATTAAACAAGATGGACTTAATTGATATTTATAGGACATGCCATCCAAAAGCAACAGAATATACTTTATCTCTAGTGCTCAGGGAGCATTCTCCAGGGTAGATCATATCTTGGGTCACAAATCAAGCCTCGGTAAATTTAAGAAAACTGAAATCATATCAAGTATCTTTTCCGACCACAACACTATGAGACTAGATACCAATTACAGGAAAAACTCTTTAAAAAATACAAACACATGGAGGCTAAACAATACACTACTTAATAACAAAGAGATCACTGAAGAAATCAAAGAGGAAATGAAAAAATATGTAGAAACAAGTGACAATGAAAACACGATTACCCAAAACCTATGGGATGCAGCAAAAGCAGTTCTAAGAAGGAAGTTTATAGCAATACAACCCTACATTAAAAAACAAGAAACATCGCAAATAAACAATGTAACCTTATACCTAAAGCAATTAGAGAAAGAAGAACAAAAAACCCTCCAAATTAGCAGAAGGAAAGAAATCATAAAGATCAGAGCAGAAATAAATGAAACAGAAATGAAGGAAACGATAGCAAAGATAAATAAAACTAAAATCTGGTTCTTTGAGAAGAGAAACAAAATTGATAAACCATTAGCCAGACTCATCAAGAAAAAAAGAGACAAAAATCAAATCAACAGAATTAGAAATGAAAAGTGAGAAGTAACAAGTGACACTGCAGAAATACAAAGGATCATGAGAGATTACTACAAGCAACTCTATGCCAATAAAATGGACAACCTGGAAGAAATGGACAAATTCTTAGAAATGCACAATCTTCTGAGACTGAACCAGGAAGAAATAGAAAATATGAACAGACCAATCACAAGCACTGAAATTGAAACTGTGATTAAAAATCTTCCAACAGGGACTTCCCTGGTGGCGCAGTGGTTAAGAATCCGCCTGCCAATGCAGGGGACACGGGTTTGAGCCCTGGTCAGTGAAGATCCCACATGCCGCATAGCAGCTAAGCCCATGTGCCACAACTACTGAGCCTGTACTCTAGAGCTTGCGAGGCACAACTACTGAAGCCCGCATGCCTAGGGCCCGTGCTCCACAACAAGAGAAGCCACCACAATGAAAAGCCCGCACACCACAATGAAGAGTAGACCCTGCTCTCCACAACTAGAGAAAGCTCACGTGCAGCAACAAAGATCCGAGGCAGCCATAAATAAATAAATAAATAAAATTTTTAAAAAAACCTTCCAACAAACAAAAGCCCAGGACCAGACGGCTTCACGGGTGAATTCTATCAAATATTTAGAGAAGAGCTAACAGCTATCCTTCTCAAACTCTTCCAAAATATAGCAGAGGGAGGAACATTCCTAAATGCATTCTACGAGGCTACCATCACTCTGATCAAGTGGGGTTTATCCCAGCAATGCAAGAATTCTTCAGTATATGCAAATCAATCAATGTGATACACAATAATAACAAATTGAAGCATAAAAACCATATGATCATCTCAACAGATGCAGAAAATCTTGACAAAATTCAACAACCATTTATGATAAATACCCTCCAGAAAGTAGGCATAGAGGGAACTTACCTCAACATAACAAAGGCCATATGACAAACCCACAGCCAGCATCGCCCTCAATTGTGAAAAACTGAAACCATTTCCACTAATATCAGGAACAAGACAAGGTTGCCCATTCTCACAATTATTATTTGACATTGTTTTGGAAGTTTTTGCCACAGCAATCAGAGAAGAAAAAGAAATAAAAGGAATCCTAATCAGAAAAAAAGAAGTAAAGCTGTCACTGTTTGCAGATGACACGATAGTATACATAGAGAATCCTAAAGATACTATCAGGAAACTACTAGAGCTAATCAATGAATTTGCTAAAGTGGCAGGTTACAAAATTAATGCACAGAAATCTCTTGCATTCCTATTCACTAATGATGAAAAATCTGAAAGAGAAATTAAGGAAACACTCCCATTTACCACTGGAACAAAAAGAATAAAATACCTAGGAATAAACCGACCTAAGGAGACAAAAGACCTGTATGGAGAAAACTATAAGACACTGATGAAAGAAATTAAAGATGATACATATAGATGGAGAGATATACCATGTTCTTGGATTGGAAGAATTAACATTGTGAAAATGACTCTACTACCCAAAGCAATCTACAGAAACAGTGCAATTCCTATCAAACTACCACAGGCATTTTTCACAGACCTAAAATAAAAAATTTCACAACTTGTATGGAAACACAAAAGACCCCGAACAGCCAATGCAATCTTGCGAAAGAAAAATGGAGCTGGGGCTTCCCTGGTGGCGCAGTGGTTGAGAGTCCGCCTGCCGATGCAGGGGACACAGGTTCGTGCTCCTATCCCGGAAGATCCCACATGCCGCGGAGCGGCTGGGCCCGCGAGCCATGGCCGTGGAGCCTGTGTGTCCGGAGCCTGTGCTCCGCAATGGGAGAGGCCACAGCAGTGAGAGGCCCACGTACAGCAAAAAAAAAAAAAGAAAAATGGAGCTGGAAGAATCAGGCTCCCTGACTTCAGCCTATACTACAAAACTACAGTAAACAATACAGTATGGTATTGGCACAAAAACAGAAATATAGATCAATGGAACAGGATACAAAGCCCAGAGATAAACCCACACAGATATGGTCACATTATCTTTGATAAAGGGTGCAAGAATATACAATGGAGAAAAGATAGCCTCTTCAATAAGTGGTGCTGGGAAAACTGGACAGCTACATGTAAAAGAATGAAATTAGAACACTCGCTAACACCATACACAAAAATAAATCCAAAATGGATTAAAGATATAAATGTAAGGCCAGACAGTATAAAACCCTTAGAGGAAAACATAGGCAGAACACTCTATGACATAAATCGCAGCAAGATCTTTTTTGACCCACCTCCTAGAGTAATGGAAATAGAAACAAAAATAAACAAATAGGACCTAATGAAACTTAAAAGCTTTTGCACAGCAAAGGAAACGAAAAACAAGATGAAAAGACAACTCTCAGAATGGGAGAAAATATTTGCAAATGAAGCAGCTGACAAAGGATTAATCTCCAAAATTTACAAGCAGCTCATGCAGCTCAATATCAAAAAAACAAACAACCCAATCCAAAAATGGGCAGAAGACCTAAACAGACATTTTTCCAAAGAAGATATACAGATTGCCAACAAACACATGAAAGGATGCTCAACATCCCTAATCATTAGAGAAATGCAAATCAAAACTACAATGAGATATCCTCTCACATTAGTTAGAATGGGCATCATCAAAAAATCTAGAAACAATAAATGCTGGTGAGGGTGTGGAGAAAAGGCAACCCTCTTGCACTGATGGTGGGAATGTAAATTGATACAGCCACTATGGAGAACATTATGGAGGTTCCTTAAAAAACTAAAAATAGAAATACCATATGACCCGGCAATCCCACTACTGGTCATATACCCTGAGAAAACCATAATTCAAAAAGAGTCATGTACCACAATGTTCATCGCAGCTGTATTTACAATAGCCAGGACATCGAAGCAACCTAAGTGTCCGTCAACAGATGAATGGATAAAGAAGATGTGGCACATATATACAATGGAATATTACTCAGCCATAAAAAGAAATGAAATTGAGTCATTTGTAGTGAGGTGGATGGACCTAGAATCTGTTATACAGAGTGAAGTACGTCAGAAAGAGAAAAACAAATACCGTATGCTAACACATATATATGGAATCTAAAAAAAAAAAAATGGTCATCAAGAACCTAGGGACAGGACGGGAATAAAGACACAGGCCTACTAGAGAACGGACTTGGACACGGTGGGGGAAGGTTAAGCTGGGACAAAGTGAGAGAGTGGCATGGATATATATACACTATCAAATGTAATACAGATAGCTAGTGGGAAGCAGCCGCATAGCACAAGGAGATCAGCTCGGTGCTTTGTGACCACCTAGAGTCGTGGGATAGGGAGGGTGAGAGGGATAGAGATGCAAGAGGGAGGCGATATGGGGATACATGTATGTGTATAGCTGATTCACTTTGTTATAAAGCAGAAACTAACACACCATTGTAAAGCAATTATAAAAAATAAAAAAAAATTTAATAAATAAAGAAGCTGTGGTGTGTGTGTGTGTATGTATATGTATATACATACACACACACACACAATGAAATATTACCCAGTCACAAAAAAGAATGAAATTTTGCCACTTGCAACAACATGGATAGACTTGGAGGGTATTTTGCTTAGTGAAATAAGTCAGACAGAGAAAGACATTTCATTTATATGTGGAATCTAAGAAATAAAAGAAATGAACAAATAAATAGAACTAGTCTCATACATAGAACAAACTATGGTTACAGTGAGGAGAGGAGTGGGGAAAGGGGCAAGATAGGGGAAAGGGATTAAGAGGTACAAACTACAAGGTAGAAAATAAATAAGATACAAGGATAATATGTTACAGCACAGGGAATATAACCAATATTTTATAATAACTTTAAATGGAGTATAAGCTAAAAAAATATCAAATCACTATGTTGTACACCTGAAACTAATATAACATTGTAAATCAACTATACTTTACTAATAATTTTTTAATATAAATGTAAATAAATAAATAATAAATGGAATTTATTAGAAAAAAGGAAGGGAGGGAGGGAGGGAGAGAAGAGAGATGAAATTTTATTAAATAATTTTTTCCCCACAGCTAAGATGGCAGGTTTAATGAATATCCAAATTCTGACAAGACAGGGCCTCAACTCTACAGATTATTACCCAACTAGTACCTGAGATATTAATAAGCCATTCTATTAGTCTGGCTGCTTACTGGAGATAGAGTACAGATAAGGCCAGGGTATCCCATAGTTATTCTCATACCTCCTCTGCTATAAAATGTGTTTATCAATCCAGGACAATACTGTGTGGGATACCTGCTGATAAATGAGGTATTCTGTACACACTCTTTGCAGGAAAATTCAACTAATATCCTGAACAGATACTGATTCCAGTAAAGCCATTCTTTGTTTTCCCTCTTGCTTGTAAATGGAAGGAATCTGGTTTAATTGATTAGCCTCTTGGTTAGGTTTGCCAGATAAAATAAGACCCCAATTTAAATGGAAATATCAGATAAACATGAATAATTTTTCATATGAGTATGTCCCAAAATGCTTATACTAAAAAATAACATTATTTATCTGAAATTCAAATTTAACCAGGCATCCTGTATTTTTACTTGCTATCTCTGGCAACCCTACTCCAGGTAGCTGTCCGGTGTACCCAAAGATTGGTGACAGATGAAGGATACAGTATATATCTGCTGTTGGCCACTAGGACATTTAGCAGTGGCAATAGCTACATCAACCTTGGTGAGAGGAAACCTTATTGTTCAGTACATGAATAGCCTCCATTCCTACCATCATGGCCACTGTCTTTGTGCCCACTGTGGTACAGGAGTGAATGAAGAGAGAAGATGTTTGACATCCATAGAATGAGCCATCCTGCACACTTGTTCTCTGAGAGTATCCTCTAAGATGAAACACAAAGATTCATAGATTTCATGCCAATCCAATCAGCCCAACCTTAGGCTGCTTTTCTAGAATTCTTTACCCAGCTGAACAAACTATTTGCCATTTCCCAGGATTTCAGTAGATGTTTACATCTCCAGTCAATTCTCTCTCCAAATAAAGTGAATGACCAAGTGTTTGTTCACATCTCTGCCTAATACGATGATTTTCATTTACACTGTCCTACAGCACTGGCCTTAAGGGGGAACTGTGATGCAACAGTGGTTCATTCCAGGCTGGCACCAGTCCTGAGTATTCCCCTTTATGAGTTGGTTATAGAAAAACCCTTATAAAGCCATATTGTGGGCTGATAAAGAGGGGTTGGTCTAATAGAAGTGGGGAACATACAGCTCTGGCTCAGCTATTTATGTGGTTTGTTAGTATCTTCTGATTCTACCCAGGCTTGATCCCAAGTATGCCATTTTCATCATTCATTGGATTGCCATTGCCTTGCCTGATCTCATGACTTGGTGCATCTTATAATACACAGTTCCTGATGGGTAGTTCTGGTTGCACAGACAATGGGTACCCTCTAGTCAGGCTCTCAGTCTCTACTAGGGTGAAGCATACCAGGAACAGTGTTTTTAACCCAGAGTACTTATTTTCTGCAGAAGGCACGAACTTGCTCCAGAATTTTCCTATGGACATTTTCCAGAGATGCCTCATGGCATTTTTTATGCATAGTGCATACCTTGAACTTCAATGCCATTAGATCTGCTGGGTGATACAAACTGAGCAGCAGAGCAACAACTTGCACCTGCTGCAGAAACCTCTTGATCCAGCCCCTACTCTAATCTGTTAGCCTTGAGAGGCACACAGGAATGGATTAGACAGCAATCTCAAGTATGGCATAGACTGACTCCAACACCCAAAGAGTTCCAAAAGGTAGAAGATCTAACAACTTGTTGTTTACTTTAGAGGGGATGTCCCACTGTGCCCATATGACTGGCATAAACACTATCAATGAGAATGTATTAGTTTACCACTGTTGTGTAACACATTGTCACAAGTTCAGTGGCTTAAAACAGCATGTTTTTATTGTCTTACAGTTTCTCTGGTTCAGGAGTCCAGGCATGGCTTTTACTGGGTTCTCTGTTCCAGGTTCTTTCCAGGCTGCAATCCAGGTGTGACTGACTCAGGTCTCCTTAAAGGCTTGATGGGAAGATCTACCCCCAAGCTCCCTCCGTTGGTTGCTAGAATTCCTCTCCATACAGCTATATAGCTGAGTCCTCATTTTCTTACTAGCTTTCAGCTAGAGTCCACCTGTAGGTCCCAAGGCTGTTCATAGTTCCATGACAAATGCAGAGAGCTCACAACTTAGCCATTTGCCTCTAGCAGGAAAATTTCTCGCTCTTCAGGAAGGGCAGTGTTCCTCTTTTATGGGCTTTCACTTAATTAAGTCTAGCCCAACCAGGATAAACTCTTTTTTCATTAACTCAAAAGCAACTGATTTAGGGCCCAATTACAACTGCAAAAGCCCTTCACTTTTGTCATATAACATAACTTAATCACACGAGTGAAGTTCCAAGATACTCACTATGTTATGTAATCATTAGTCAAGAGTATGTCTATGTGTTGTTTATAAAATGTCTGAAGCACTGAAGGGAACGTGACATATTTCATTTGTGAATTTTTTTTAAGGTTTGGAAAATTTGATTGAAACTGATGTTTGCATGTCTAAGAATTTTTCAAATGTCCCCATTTCAATCATTAGCAGAGTTTAAATATTTAGATTTCTGTGCTTGACCGATTTTAAATCTTCATATTTTGAGCATTAAACAAGACAAAAGTAGTAGTAAATACCCCCACTCTACACAGGAAAACCACTGGAACATTAAAATCTTGGCAACTTTTAATTACCCAGTAATTTTAAAAAATTTAATGCCCCTTTTTAGTTTCTGGGAGTTCTTTACATATCTTTCACAAACCTGTTTTTCCCCCAACAGTCTATAGTTCTTTCATTGTGGTTTGTATTCCTACTTTTATCTCTTTAATCAAGTTAACTTATTTTGAAGTGTTAGACTGCTTTACTCAAGCTCTTGGGATGTTTTGTCTGCTGAATCTTCTTCATAGCATGCATTCCTCACATGGTTTGCAGGTACCTTTTGTTCCCATTGTGAGGTCATCTTCACTGTTACGTGCTCCTGGACTCACACTCCCACCAGAAAATTCCTGTGTGCCCTGTGTTGTAAAAGTGTCCTTCCAGACTTACTTCACTCTGTATGACAGACTCTAGGTCCATCCAGGGTGAAGTAAGTCAGAAAGAGAAAGACAAATACCGTATGCTAACACATATATATGGAATTTAAGAAAAAAAAAATGTCATGAAGAACCTAGGGGTAAGACAGGAATAAAGACACAGACCTAATAGAGAATGGATTTGAGGACATGGGGAGCGGGAAGGGTAAGCTGTGACAAAGCGAGAGAGTGGCATGAACATATATACACTACCAAACGTAAAACAGATAGCTAGTGGGAAGCAGCTGCACAGCACAGGGAGATCAGCTCGGTGCTTTGTGACCACCTAGAGGGGTGGGATAGGGAGGGTGGGAGGGAGGGAGATGCAAGAGGGAAGAGATATGGGAATATATGTATATGTATAACTGATTCACTTTGTTATAAAGCAGAAACTAACACACCACTGTAAAGCAATTTACTCCAATAAAGATGTTAAAAAAAAAAAAAAAAAAAAGGGTCCTTCCAGAGTGGTTCTGTGTTTGCTTTCACCATGTTCCACATTTCACACTGGTCATATCGTGTGAAATATATACGTTTGAATTCCATGTCTATGTGTAACAAAACGCTTGAGTTTTGATTTCCCATGGGGTATTTTTTTCTCCATCTTTTTTTCCTGCAGCTTTCTTGTTCCTTCCCTTAGCCTGTTGGAGACCTTTTTCTTATACTAAATGGGCAGCTTTTCTAGGATTCCATCTTTAGAAAAGGGTCTCAGTCAAGCTTTCTGCCTCCTGCCAATCCAAAACCACATCTGCTAACCCTCTAAAGGATAAGTCCTCAGTCTCTTGCTCTTAGAACTCATATTTAGAGTTAGTATACTCTGAACTTCTCCAGCATCAAGTCACATGCTTGGTGCTCAGGCCATGAAACCCTGTGTTTCTTTCAAATCTGGTTATTTTTCAATGTAATTTTGTACTTTTTTAGTGAGATGATGTTCAACAATACCTCAATCTGCCATGTCGCCCAAACTGGAGAGAGAGATAATGTATTTGGAAATAAATAGTAATGGCATGTAGACTTTTAAAAATCCTGACGATTATACAAAGGTGACTAAAGTCTGAGAAACATCTCCTGTTTCATGGTTTTACCTGTTGCCATGACCTATACCTCTGGCCACTAAGAAGCCAGGAATGCGACTTAGAGAATGTGAGTCACATGCCACTTAAGACATTCATAGACATGGTGAGATGAGCTGTCAGCTGATTTGGTGTATAACAAGTATAAATGCTACAAACACATTTTGATTGAAGTTATGCATTATTACAATAAACATGCAAACAAAACAAAACAAAAACTCTTGAGAGGACTTCATTTTCAACCATTTACTTAAAAGAGGTGGTAAATTTCCACATGTAACGTGAGAGAAGGTGCCTCAAAAGTTATTAGCCTGCCCTAGAAAGCTATGACACTCTGTCATTCCTGGTGTGGTCTTTCCAGTGGCAGCAGTAGCAATACCCAGAGGCTTATTAGAAATGAAGCCTCTCAAAAGGGGACCCTCCTATATGTTCCGTCCTATATGTGGGAATGTAACTTGGTACAACCACTATGGAGAACAGTATGGAAGTTCATCAAAAAACTAAAAAAGAGCTAATATATGATCCAGCAATCCCACTCCTGAGCATATATCCAGAGAAAACCATACTATGAAAAGACACATGTATCCCAAGGTTCATTGCATCATGATTTACGATAGCCAAGGCATGGAAGCAACCTAAATGTCTACTGACAGAGGAATGGATAAAGAAGATGCAGTACATATATACAATGGAATATTAGTCAGCCATAAGAAAGAATGAAATAATTCCATTTGCGGCAACATGGATGGACCTAGAGATTATCATGCTGAGTGAAATAAGTCAGACAGAGAAAGACAAATATCATATGATATCACTTATATGTGGAATCTAAAAAAAAATGGTACAAATGAAAGTATTTACGAAACAGAAATAGAATCAAAGACTTTGAAAATGAACTTATGGTTACCAAAGGGGAAAGGTGGGGGGGAGAAATAAATTACAAGCTTGGGATTAACTTATACACACTATTATATGTAAAATAAACAAGGACCTACTGTTAGCACAAGGAACTCTACTCAATATTCTGTAATAACCTATATGGGAAAAAATCTGAAAAAGAATAGATATATGTGTGTGTGTGTGTGTGTGTGTATATATATATATATATATATATATATCACTGCTGTACACCTGAAACTAACACAGTATTGTAAATCAACTATACCCCAATATAAAATAAAAATTAAATCTAAAAAATATGTTTTAAATTAAAATTTAAAAAAGAAAGAAATGTAGCCTCTCAGGTCCCACCTCAGATCTACTCATCAGATTCTGTATTTCAATAAGATCCCTTGTTGATGTACATGCACATTAAGGTTTTAAAACAGCTAGAAGAAAATGGTAATGCTAATATGCCTTTGGAATCTTGAAGAAACTTAAAAGATATAAAGTAAGAAATTTCTCTAGTAGAAGATCTTATCATTTAATTACCTTTTTGCCAAAATGATATATTGACAACTTTGAAATGGCTCCCTAATCAATGATGATATTAATATCAGTGTTTATATCAGTGTAAGTTCAACATCATATATTCTGTGAAATATTAGTAAAATTAGGGTCTGTCATTGACTAACTTTGTTTTTTATTAATAATCTAACTTAATTTTATACTCTGCCAGTGGACACATATGGTAATAGTTGTCAAAAATAGTAATTTGGCCAGGAGAAATACTCATGTTTCATAAGTCAGGGTCTCTGGAGCTATGTCACTGCGTGGTTTTCCTTTGCAATACCTAGTAGGGATTTGGCAGAAGAGAACTGAACCACGTAAGTACGGCCCTGCAGGAAGAGGTTGGTTGCTTTGATGGAAAGCCCCTTGGCTTTCCAAGTCATTACTTACCAGCCATATCAACTTACTTCATCACTTCACTTTTGTGAGCTTCAGTTTACTTATTTGTAGTAAAGAAAAATGTTTACCCTTGTAGATGAGAAACTAATCAAATGACGCATACGGAAGGATTTTATGAACTATTAAGGCCATGCATGGGTAGGTGGTTAACTGGCATCTCAGTGGAAGACTGGCAATCTACAGTCACCTGTAATCTGCCAAGTTCAGGTTCAGACAATTGGTTCCATCACAGAGTTCTGTGATCCCCAATTTCTCAGAGATTAAAAAGATTTCATGTTAAATTCTATTAGATTTTAGGAATCTAATGTAGCTTTACTTCAAGTAGGAAGTGAATCTTTGGCACCAGCATCTGGCTCTCCCCTTGCCAAAGGAAAGGGTGGTCTTTGCCCTTCAGATAATCATTGAGGCCCAGGTACTTGGTTCCATCAAATATATGTTCCCAGAAAACAAAGAGCCAAGACCACTAAGGTTATAAATATATCTGAATTCTTAAACCAAGTTTGCAACCTGGTATTTCAAATATGTATTTTATTTGTGCCACAACAGTGTGTTTTTAAAAATTATGGCCAACATCTAATAACAGAGATTCACATCAAAATCGGAATTTCTTACATCCTGAAAAATCAGACCTAGCAACCCTAAATCTAGTTGCCAATATGGTGGACAATACTCTACTATAAATGAATTTTGGTATCTGGGTCCCAGGTACCATAATACTCATTCTCAGGCTCCACTCACTCATTTGTTATAGCTATAGCCATTTGACTTACCAAGCCCTGACCCTTCTGTGACTTCTGAGTTCGCCTTAAGTTGCTCCAAAGTGATGGGAACTATCTGTAGCAATGTCAGGCCATTCAACTCTCAGGCTTCCCTGTCTGGCTCATTGAAATCCATGTGCTCCAAGATGGGAAGCCAGGAGACTGAATCCCTGAGCATCAAAGTATGAAGGGCCCCTGAGCTGTACTTGGACCTTAACTCATCTCACAAGGCAAAATATTCCATCACCTGGATGTGTGCATATATCTTCAGGAATATCTGAAGCACTAAAAATACTTCTCTTACATGTACATTTACTCCTTTCCCTGAGCCCTTCTCTGCCCAGGTGGACTAACAGCTCTCTGATGCACATTGCTCTGGCTTAGAACTAAGCCATTTAGGAACAAACTCAAAGAAGGTATATCCAGGAAAATAGAGGTGACTTAGCTACGGGAATAGGACCTGTGAGTCATGCCATCCTGCTAAAGAAGGTGATTTTCATGGCATTGCATCTCTGATAGAACAGATATAATCATATTCACCCATATTACTTATCAGCAATAATCATCAGAAGGGTTTAAAGCCAGCATCAAATACAAAATGATTTCTGCTTTGACTCTTCACATGCTTTTACTTCTTCAGTTCTACCCCACAAAACAATATCAAGACAGCCATATTTTAGTTGGCCAACAACAATTCTGATGTCAAAAATAAAATTTACCACAAAGAGAGAACTAATTAGTATGAAACTAATCACACAAATCCAGTGGGGAAAAATGTGCCTAAGATGGGGTATTTACACACTTTCCCCCAAATTTAATAAATGCCGTGGGAATCAAGATAATTATATGGGGATTTATTCTTAATGTATTAATTAAAACCTAGGAGCTGTTACCAGAGTTGACAATAACATCTCAGATTTGTTCCAGTTGCTAAAATGCTGGTGGGAGCACATCATGGCTATATTTGACTCTTTGGGCTCACACAGAAGGGCTTATAAGGAATGAATTCTGAATTAGCCACCAGCTCTGTGGATGTGTGAAGGAGTTGATGGAATGTGACGGGGGAAGTGTGATCTGTGCCAACTACTATAACATTGATTGTCTTAGGACTGCTAGCAAGAATCTAAATAAATAGACTTTCCATGCTCCAAATGAAAGGAATAGTACCTACAGATGGCAGTGCTTCAAGGACATCCCAGTCAACAGTTTTGCTATGCCTACCCCTATGCCAGGCACCGAGGGCACATGAACCTTGTCTTCTAAAATGAGGCAATACAGTTAGAGGAGGCAGAGAGATTCATCACTCTCTTGCCCCTAGATCCCTTACCATTAGCACCTATGATCCGTGAAAGCAGGAACTGTTGCACCCCCAATGTATACATAGTGCCTGACACATAGCAAGTGCTCCATAACTATGCATTGGTTGACTGAAGGAGTGAATGGATAGATGGATGTGTGAATGAATAAATGAATGACTGTGAAACTACATGCTACCAAAATACAGACGAAGAAGCTTTTTACTTATGAGTAAAGATTGAAACCCAAGGGGATTAATCATGCAATTGGCAGGCCCTGTGACATCTTTTACTCCAAGGCTCAAACAGATTGTCCTGGACCACACTCCCACTTAGGGCCCTGTGTAAAATCATCCAACCTCTTTTCTTTGGTTCATTGACTTGGATTGTGGGCACCATAATACCTAATCCCCTGATGGTATTATGAATTCAAAGAAAGAAAAATTACATTCTGTTTTGAAAAAAAATGAGATTCTTAGACTCACAGTGAGTCTAATATTCAAAACTTCTAAAAATCTGCAAAGGGGACAATATTAATTCGTTTATTTTTCACTGCAGTATGCCAGAAGTTTCCTCCATGCTGTTTTAAATTTCAAACTCACCTAGGTGCAGTACTAAAGAGAAAAATCTCAAAAATGAATTTTGATATATGTAAATAGATTAGCCATCCCTGATCTGCCCTTCTCCTTTGGGGGAAGGTATCCTATCTTTCTTTATTGGTATCTGGAAACGGCCAAACTCTGGTACAACTGAGTTATATCAGATTATTTCTCAAACATGGTTTTGCACCAAAATATTATCTTGATGAAGCAATCCAGGTGAGTAACATATGGGCATTAGGATCCTTGCTCTGGCCTTCAGAGACAAGCACCCACCCAGATGAACTGATTCACCTTCTCCCAAATGACTGGTCTAACAGTTCAAATAAAGCAAAATGAACCACAATGGTTCAGGATGTTTGTGTTCCTTATGCTACATGGTTAACCCAAACCCCTTAACTGCCTTTCTCTAACATGGTTTAGGAATCAGCTGTTTGGAATATAGTTTTTTCCTCATCTTACTTTCTTTTTAATACTGTAAACTGAATTCAAAAAACATTTTCAACTTTCAAAAATAACTTTGAGAGAAAAAGCTTTTCACCTCTTCTTCAAAGTAAACATCTGTTAATTACTCTGGTGCTGGAGCTGAAAAAATTCAGATTGTGTGAAGATTGTTCCAGTTTAATAAAACAGGACTGAAAATCAGCCAACATGGTGGCACCATTAGACTGATTGTTTTCTGTAGATACATGGAATATATGAATAATAATGCTTCCCTTCTTAACTTTCTGACTTGAAGGCACAATCGAATAGTATATTTCTGATTAATCCAGGGCCCAGTCCACATCAGCACATGTGCAGAGTTCTGATAAGGTGAAGAAAGATGTGTTTCCATGTCAACAATTTAAAGGTTGGAACTATTTTGAGTTGTTAATATAAACTTTGATATTAGCTCATTGACTCTGATGGTTTTGCAAAGAATAAATTCTAACACAATTACAATGACTGATGAAATGTATTAAATCCACAGAGAAGGTAGAAAAATGTGTACGCATGACAGGTTTGTCAATCATCTTTTGCTCTGGTTATGTGACATTTGCATGTGATTTTTGTTAACTAGAAAAATGACAGTATACTGTTTCATAATGGCCCCACACTAAAACATTCTATGACTCTTTACATGTTCTTCCTGTGTCTTTTTGTAATGACCAAAAAAAAGGCCCAGTGGCTACATCTTGAAGCATCATACCACCTCATCAGCTTATTAATACTCAGAACCTACAACATGATTATCGTAACTATAGGCAAGATTATTTTTGGCAATAATTAAAGAGTCATAATGATCCTTGTCCCTGGATACTATCCCCATCAGCTCTCTCCTGTTTCTTTTTCTGGGACTCCCTTACTCAGAGACAAAAGGATGATTATCTCATGTCAGGAATCTTATATTATCAGTAGAAAGAACCAAAAAAAAAAAAAACAAAAACAGAAGAGGTAGTTTGTCAATGATTATGAAAAACCTAATGTTATTCTAAGGGAGTTATAGAGCTCAAGGCATTTAAGTGGGAAGAGAGGCCAGAAGAAAAGAGATTCAGGGCATGACTAAGAGCAGGCTAAGGGTCAAGTCAGTAAAGATTTAACTGGGAGGGGAA
Organism: Mesoplodon densirostris; assembly: GCF_025265405.1. Lineage (NCBI taxonomy): Eukaryota > Metazoa > Chordata > Mammalia > Artiodactyla > Ziphiidae > Mesoplodon > Mesoplodon densirostris. The sequence goes on along the minus strand of NC_082663.1, from coordinate 98,039,774 downwards.
TGTGGGGTAGATACGGGAAAGAAGGCATAAAGGATGCTAGAAAAATTTAACTTATAGACTAATTATTCCCAAAATTCTCATTTCAATGTTCCAAGATTAATGAGTAACACATTACACTGATTAATGTCTGATATTCACAAGTGGTGGCTATAAGAAGGTGCCTCTCTGATCTCTGAGTGGGAGGCCCCAGGGGTTGCCCTCTGAAAATCCCACCTTCCCAGGTGCTAAGGCTCTGCTTCCCACATTACTCCCAGCCAACAATCAAGCTTGGCAGGGAGACTCAGGCAAACTAGCTCCTAGGAGACATGGGACTCCTCAAATGGGCAACCTTGGCTCCACAGCTCTTGAGAGCCTTGACAAACTTTCCTCAAAACTGCAAGATGTTCTAAAACTCTTCCATCCAGCCTTCCTTCCTTTCTTCCTTCTCTCATTCTTTGAGGTCAGACCTCCATCATGGTCTGATGGTTCCACCAGCCTGTCCCCACTCCATCTTCTCTGAGAAGCATTTTCCTTAAGAAGTCCATCTTGGCATCTACTTCTTGAAAGAACCCCATTCACTCACCCACCAAGCGTATTCTGTATTCCCAATGAAGATTTTAGGATAAGCAGTTAACATTTGTTGAATATCAAGTATATGCCAACTAGTTTACAAATATTATATAATTTAAATTCATTCCCACATCAACTCTGCTAGAGAATATTATCCTACATTTAATACTTGAAAAAGCTATACTCGAAGAGTTTAGGAATTAGACTGAACCATATGAAACTGCCAGTCTCGTAAGTCAAAAAAGGTCAAATGTTGGCAGTTTCATAATGTTTAACCTATATAATTTTGCCAAGGTTGTACAGCCACTAAGTGAACAAAGTAAAATTTGAACAATTTCTGTCTGCTTCCAAAACTCAAGTCTTTTCACTCTACCATAATGCTTCACAGTACTCAATGAAGACGGACTCTATGTGTAAATCTCCCCCATGAGATTATTCAATGTCATATTTGACATAATATATATTGAAGATATTTGAGAACATCAAACATACTAGGTACAGTGATAATTTAAGAATGTTCTAGTTCTAAGTCTTTCCTCAATGTTCCTAATATGAGAGTTACAAAACAATGTGAATAATATATATGTGTACATATGCATAGAAAAAACCTAGAGGCCACCGGTGGTAGGAATTGGATAATTTTTGTTATCGTTTTCATTCATCTATAGTTTATCTTTTCCATAGTGAGCACAAATTCTTGTATAATAAACAGTTATTAAAATAAAACATAAAGGTGTATTGCTGGGCTTCCCTGGTGGCGCAGTGGTTGAGAGTCTGCCTGCCAATGCAGGGGACACGGGTTCGTGCCCCGGTCTGGGAAGATCCCACATGCTGCAGAGCGGCTAGGCCCGTGAGCCATGGCTGCTGAGCCTGTTTGTCTGGAGCCTGTGCTCCGCAACAGGAGAGGCCACAACAGTGAGAGGCCCGCGTACTGCAAAAAAACAAAAAAAAAACAAAACACCAACAAAAAAAAGGTGTATTGCTGGCAAATCTTTCTCAAAATGCATCCATGATCCTAGTGCTATTAGTCACAGACTCTAGGCAGCAAGTAGACTAGTCAACAGGGAAGAAAACATCCTCAGGACTGCTCTGCCTCCAATATATTCTGGCCATGGACCTTTCTGGCTGCACCACTCTGCTCGGTGTGAGGACCTTGTCCTCCCCCTGGCAGAGACAGTGTGCCTCAGTGTGAACAGGTCAGGAGAAGGCAGGGCACCAAGTCACACAGAGCTCTGATTCACTCAGCTCCCTTTGGGGCAGAGGAAACCTGAGCTTTACAAAGATTCCTGTATGAACTCCCAACTTTGTGCTACAACTAATGGGGTCTACTTACTACCCTTCAACGAATTCCAAAGAGAGAATTCAAGTTTCTCTAACAGCTGTTTGTTAACGTGAGGTTAAAAAAACAGACATTTTTGTGATGACAGCCATGAAACAGAGTTGCACTGGGTAAATATTGACCCTAGTAAAGCCTAAACCAATATTTTACCTTAGGTAATAAATCCTGATATTGAGAAAACCTAGATTTTGTTTCCTGCTGTAAACATTATTATAATTTTAGAGAGTGATAATAATCTCTTTATCCTGACCTTGAAATTTAATTGGAGTAAAGTTTAGATTTAGGATCAATTATTCTGAAAGAAGGAAAAGGCGTTTTAGCAATAAAATCACTTGTCATTTTCTTCTATTTCCATACTGCTTTGTACATTCCTTCAGGGCAACACAATAGATTACAAAACTGTGTCCTTGTCTGTAATCTGTCACTAGAATTGGTGTTGCATGATGGCAAAACCCATGACTAGACCATTAAATAACCATTCCAGTCCTTAACTGAATACGTGATACCTCATCCGTACTTGATAGACATATACTAAATGGGCAAACAAATGGGTGAATTTGTAATAACTCATTACACCTTATGAAGAACTCTTCCAATAGCTTGTCTCATTTAATTACAATGGGAAATGATGGAGAAAGGTGGAAGTAGCAAAATGTCTTATAAATTCAGTTACACCTTTCAACATGCTAACAGCAAATAATTTATTGCCCTATTATTTAAGGAAAGAACTTGATTTCTCTAATATTCAAAGCTTAAGGAAAGCACTTATTCAAAGAACAAAAATGACATCAATATGCAGATAGGCTTCTAAAAGGCCCTTACAGGGACTCCCTGGGTGGTGCAGTGGTTAAGAATCCACCTATCAGAGGGCAAACAGCAGAAGCAAAAAGAACTACAATCCTGCAGCCTGTGGAACAAAAACCACATTCACAGAAAGATAGGCAAAAGGAAAAGGCACAGGACTATGTACCAGATGAAGGAACAAGATAAAACACCAGAAAAACAACTAAATGAAGTGGAGAAAGGCAACCTTCCAGAAAAAGAATTCAGAATAATGATAGTGAAGATGATCCAGGACCTCAGAAAAAGAATGGAGGCAAAGATTGAAAAGATGCAAGAAATGTTTAACAAAGACCTAGAAGAATTAAAGAACAAACAAACAGAGATGAACAAAACAATAACTGAAATGAAAAATACACTAGAAGGAATCAATAATAGGATAACTGAGGCAGAAGAATGAACAAATGAGTTGAAAGAATGGTGGGAATAGCTGTCGAGGAGCAGAATGAAGAACAAAGGATGAAAAGAACTGAAGACAATCTCAGAGACTACTGGGACAACACTAAAAGCACCAACATTCAAATTATAGGGGTTCCCAAAAGAAGAAGAGAAAAAGAAAGGGTCTGAGAAAATATTTGAAGAGATTATAGTGGAAAACCCGTAACATGGGAAAGGAAATAATCACCCAAGTCCAGGAAGCACGGGGAGTCCATACAGGATAAACCCTAGGAGAAACATGCCAAGACACATATTAATCAAACTAACAAAAATTAAATTCAAAGGAAATATATTAAAAGTAGCAAGGAAAAAGCAAAACATAACATACAAAGGAATCCCCATAAAGTTAGCAGATGATCTTTCAGTAGAAATTCTGCAGGCCATAGGGAGTGGCAGAATATACTTAAAGTGATGAGTGGCAGAATATACTTAAAGTGATGAAAGAGAAAAACCTACAATCAAGATTGCCTAGCTGGGGCTTCCCTGGTGGCGCAGTGGTTGAGAGTCTGCCTGCCGATGCAGGGGACACGGGTTCGTGCCCTGGCCCGGGAGGATCCCACATGCCGCGGAGCGGCTGGGCCCGTGAGCCATGGCCGCTGGGCCTGTGCGTCCGGAGCCCGTGCTCCGCAACGGGAGAGGCCACAACAGTGAGAGGCCCCCGTACAGAAAAAAAAAAAAAAAAAAAAAAAAGATTGCCTAGCAAGGATCTCATTCAGATTCCATGGAGAAATTAAACCCAGACAAGCAAAAGCTAAGAGAATACAGCACCACCAAACCAGCTCTACAATAAATGCTTAAGGAACTTCTCTAAGAGGGAAACACAAGAGAAGAAAAGGAACTACAAAAACAAACACAAAACAATTAAGAAAATGGTAATAGGAACATACATATCAATAATTACCTTAAATGTGAAGGGATTAAATGCTCCAACCAAAAGACACAGGCTCACTGAATGGATACAAAAACATGACCCATACATATGTGTCTACAAGAGACCAACTTCAGACCAAGGGACACAAACAGACTGAAAGTGAGGGGATGGAAAAAGATATTCCATGTAAATGGAAATCGAAAGAAACCTGGAGTAGCAATACTCATATTAGATAAAATAGACTTTAAAATAAAGAATGTTACAACAGACAAGGAAGGACACTACATAATGATCAAGGGATCAATCCAAGAAGAAGATATAACAATTATAAATATATATATGCACCCAACTTAAGGGCACCTCCATACATAATGCAAAGGCTAACAGCTATAACAGAGGAAATCAACAGGAATACAATAATAGTGGGGGAATTTAACACCTCACACTAATGGACAGATCATCCAGACAGAAAATTAATAAGGAAACACAAGCCTCAAATGACACAATAGACCAGAAAGAGTTAATTGATATTTATAAGACATTCCACCTGAAAACAGCAGATTACACTTTCTTCTCAAGTGCACATGGAACATTCTTCAGGATAGATCACATCTTGGGTGATAAATCAAGCCTGGGTAAATTTAAGAAAATTGAAATCATATCAAGCCTCTTTTCCAACCACAGGCTGTGAGATTAGAAATCACTTACAGGGAAAAAAATGTAAAAACACAAACACATGGAGGCTAAATAATACACTACTAAATAAACAAGAAATCACTGAAGATATCAAAGAGGAAATCAAAAAATACCTAGAGGGCCTCCCTGGTGGCGCAAGTGGTTGAGAGTCCGCCTGCCGATGCAGGGGATACGGGTTCGTGCCCCGGTCTGGGAGGATCCCATATGCCGCGGAGCGGCTGGGCCCGTGAGCCATGGCCGCTGAGCCTGCGCGTCCGGAGCCTGTGCTCCACAACGGGGGAGGCCACAACAGTGAGAGGCCCGCATACCGCAAAAAAAAAAAAAAAAAAAAATACCTAGAGACAAATGACAATGAAAACACAATGATCCAAAACCTATGGGATGTAGCAAAAGCAGTTCTAAGAAGCAAGTTTATAGCAATACAATCCTACCTCAAGACACAAGAAAAATCTCAAATAAACAATCTAAACTTACACCTAAAGGAACTAGAGAAAGAAGAACAAAGAAAACCCAAAGTTAGTAGAAGGAAAGAAATCATAAGATCAGAGCAGAAATAAATAAAATAGAAACAAAGCAAACAATAGCAAAGATCAATAAAACTAAAAGCTGGTTCTTGAGAGGATAAACAAAAGTGATAAACTGTTAGCCAGATTCATGAACAAAAAGAGGGAGAGGACTCAAATCAATAAAATTAGAAATGAAAAAGAAGCTACAATGGACACCTCAGGAATACAAAGCATCTTAAGAGACTACTACAAGCAACTCTATGCCAATAAAATGGATAACCTGGAAGAAATGGACAAACTGTTAGACAGGTATAACCTTCCAAGACTGAACCAGGAAGAAACAGAAAATATGAACAGACCAATCACAAGTAATGAAATTGAAACTGTGATTAAAAATCTTCCAACAAACAAAAGAACAGGACCAGATGGCTTCAGAGGTGAATTTTATCAAACATTTAGAGAAGAGCTAACACCCATTCTTCTCAAACTCTTCCAAAAAATTGCAGAGAAAGGAACACTCACAAACTCATTATACAAAGCTAGCATCAGCCTGATACCAAAATCAGTCAAAGATACTACAAAAAAAGAAAATTACAGACAAACATCACTGATGAATATAGATGCAAAAATCCTCAACAAAATACTAGCAAACAGACTCCAACAACACATTTCATTAAAAGGATCATACACCATGATGAAGTGGGATTTATCCCAGAGATGTGAGGATTCTTCAATATACACAAATCAATCAATGTGATACACCATATTAACAAATTGAAGAAGAAAAACCATATGATCATCTCAGTAGATGCAGAAAAAAGCTGTTGACAAAATTCAACACCCATTTATGATAAAAACTCTCCAGAAAGTGGGCATAGAGGGAACCTACCTCAACATAATAAAGGCCATATACAACAAACCTACAGCAAATATAATTCTCAATGGTGAAAAACTGAAAGCATTTCCTCTAAGATCAGGAACAAGACAAGGATGTCCACTCTCACCACTATTATTCAACATAATTTTGGAAGTCCTAGCCACGGCAATCAGAGAAGAAAAAGAAATAAAAGGAATACAAATTGGAAAAGAAGAAGCAAAGCTGTCACTGTCTGCATATTACATGATATTATACATAGAGAATCCTAAAGATGCCCCCGGAATACTACTAGAGCTAATCAATGAACATGGTAAAGTTACAGGATACAAAATTACTACACAGAAATCTCTTGCATTCCTATACACTAAGGATGAAAAATCTGAAAGAGAAATTAAGGAAACACTCCCATTCACCATTGCAACAAAAAGAATAAAATACCTAGGAATAAACCTACTTAAGGACGTAAAAGACCTGTACTCAGAAAACTATAAGACACTGATGAAAGAAATCAAAGATGACACATACAGATGTAGAGATATACCATGTTCTTGGACTGGAAGAATCAATATTGTGAAAATGACTGTACTACCCAAAGTCATCTACAGATTCAATGCAATCCGTTTCAAATTACCAATGGCATTTTTTACATAAGTAGGACAAAAATAAATCTTAAAATTTGTATGGAGACAAAAAAGGCCCCAAATAGCCAAAGCAACCTTGAGGGGAAAAAAACAGAGCTGGAGGAATCAGACTCCCTGACTTCAGACTATACTGCAAAGCTACAGTAATATGTTACTGGCACAAAAACAGAAATATAGATCAATGGAACAGGACAGAAAGCCCAGAGATAAACCCATGCACCTATGGTCAACTAATCTACGAAAAAGGAGGGAAGGATATACAATGGAGAAAAGACAGTCTCTTCAATAAGTGGTGCTGGGAAAACTGGGCAGCCACATGTAGAAGAATGAAATTAGAACACTACCTAACACCATACATAAAAATAAACTATAAATGGGTTAAGGACCTTCATGTAAGACTAGACACTGTAAAACTTTAGAGGAAAACATAGGAAGAACACTCTTTGATATAAATCACAGCAAGGTCTTTTTGACCCACCTCCTAGAGAAATAGAAATAGAAACAAAAATAAACAAATGGGACCTAATGAAACTTAAAAGTTTTTGCACAGCAAAAGAAACTATAAACAAGATGAAAAGGCAACCTTCAGAATTGGAGAAAATATTTGCAAATGAATCAATGGACAAAGGATTAATCTCCAAAATATATAAGCAGCTCGTGAAGCTCAATAGTAAAAAAACAAAGAACCCAATCCAAAATTCGGCAGAAGACCTAAATAGACATTTCTCCAAAGAAGACAGAAATGACCTCATGGCCAAGAGGCACATGAAAAGCTGCTCAACATCATTAATTATTAGAGAAATGCAAATCAAAAGTACAATGAGGTATCACCTCACACCAGTTAGAATGGGCATCATCAGATAATCTGCAAGCAACAAATGCTGGAGAGGGTGTGGAGAAAAGGGAACCCTCTTGCAGTGTTGGTGGGAATGTAAATTGATACAGCCACTATGGAGAAAAGTATGGACATTCCTTAAAATTCTAAAAATAGAATTAGCACATGACCCAGATATCCCACTACCGGGCATATACCCAGAGAAAACCACAACTCAAAAAGACACATGCACCCCAATGTTCATTGCAGCACTATTTAGAAGAGCCAGGTCATGGAAGCAACCTAAATGCCCATCGACAGAGGAATGGATAAAGAAGATGTGGTACATATATACAATGGAATATTACTCAGCCATAAAAAGGAACGAAATTGGGTCATTTGTAGAGACGTGGATGGACCTAGAGACTATCATACAGAGTGAAGTCAGGAAGAGAAAAACAAATATTGTATATTAACGCATATATGTGGAATCTGCAAAAATGGTACAGATGAACCAGTTTGTAAGGAAGAAATACACACAGATGTAAAGAACAAGTTTATGGACGCCAAGCATGGAAAGCCGGGTGGGAGGTGGTAGTGGGATGAATTGGGAAACTGAGATTGACATATATACACTAATATGTATGAAATAGATAACTAAAGGAAAAAAATAAAGAGAATCCTCCTGCCAATGCAGGGAACATGGGTCTGATCCCTGGTCTGGGAAGATCCCACATGTCATGGAGCAACTAAGCCCGTGAGCCACAACTACTGAGCCTGCCCTTTAGAGCCCACGAGCCACAACTACTGAAGCCTGCACACCCTAGAGCCTGAATGCTCTAGGGCCCATGTCCCGCAAATACTGAGCCCTCGTGCTGCAACTACTGAAGCCCGTGTGCCTAGAGCCTGTGCTCTGCAACAAGAGAAGCCACTGCAATGAACAGCCCATGTGCTGCAACAGGAGTAGCCCCCACTCACTACAACTAGAGAAAGCCTATGCACAGCAGCAAAGACCCAACACAGCCAAAAAGATAAATAAATTTTTTTAATGTGAAAAGCAATTTAAAAATAAATATATAAAAGCCTTATATAGCTTCTCTAACAATTCTAGTTTTGGTTTTTGTTTGTTTTAGTATTGGATAACTTTACATACCTCATTAATTCAACAGTACATTCTCTTCCACCACAAAAGAGTATCTATTGAGTATGTTTCTGTGTTGGGTAATTTATAGATATTACTTTATATCATCCTCCTAATAATTCTATAAAATATGGACCATCACAGTCTCATTTTACAGATAAGGAAACCGAGGCCATAGAACAGATATGTGATATTCCCAAGATCACAGAGCTAGTGTTATCATCAGGATTTAGCCCCAGACCATCTGGTTCCAGAGCTCTTAAGTTTATGTGCTTAAAATTTTCTTTAGCTCTGCCTTGCTTCTCATTCTGTCTAGGGTAGATATACAAATAGATGGCAATAACAACCATGCCAAATAAATGCAAATACATACCACAATACTCATGAAAATTTCCCCTAAACCTTGGTTCTTATAGGAGAAGAAAGAGCACACAGTGAAGTTCAATTATTAACCTAATTATTTAGGAGCTCGCATGCAATTTACTCTTTATCCTGATGCTGTTACATTTCTTAATATCTTTCTTGAAGTGTTTATCTTTTCTTGAAGTACTTACCTGTAAAAGCTTGTCTAAAAATAAGGTGTGGTTCACATGGGCCAATGGCATGTTTGCTATTCAGGCATAAGGAGGGAAAAAAACAGCAGCCCACATCATACAGGTAAATTATTGAAAACAAATCTGGGACCTAGTTCTACGTCATTAAGGTAAAGCTAATTACTCTAACAAAGAAACTCTACCTTAACACAGAAGAAATACCTATCTAGCTCAGAAAGATCAGTTATTGGGAAAGAAAGGACAGGGTAGAGAGAGTGAAAGCCTTGCTTCACACAGTCATCCAGAAATCCAAAGATAGCACTGCCATCTTCAAATATGGCTTCCAAAGCTACCTGTGGCATTGAAACCCAGTCAGCACACAAGGGAAGGAAGATAGGCACACTTGCTTCTTAACCTCTTGTCTCTCCAATGACTGACATCATTTCCACTCACATTTCATTGGTGAGATCTGGCCAAATGGCTACATCTCGCTAACAGAGTGGACAAACATCTCTTGCTGTGCACTCACTTTCTGGCAATCACACTCCTTGTGTAAGGGAAGCTGGTATCTTTGATTTACAACCAGCCTTCTCTACTGTGCCTTGTAACTGAAGTCTCTAGGCCATCTCGCCTTATTTTTCCTTTTGTAAATTGTGGATGTTGAACTAGATGATCTCTAGTCTCTCCCAGGTCACAGAAAGTTCTATGGCTCCAAGTTTTCAGGTCATATACATTTTTATTTTAGGATTTAATTTGAATCCCTGAGTGTATTTTAAGGTTTCTTGTGTACTACTATTTTACAACATACTCTTTGGATCATTAATGTCTCTCTTTATTTTCACTGACATTAAGTGACTGAGTGCTAGTTGTTCATAGCCTTCATTTCCTCTTTGATTTCATCGTTTACCCACTGATTTTTTTAATAGCATGTTTAGAACTCATAGACTTCACTGCCAGATTGAGAGCACTGTTCTTAGGGTACATCCATGCAGAGGGTTCCATCCTAAGAAAAATACGCCTTCAATGGCATATCACACTGTAATTCTAAGAAAAATGAGGGGCTGCTAGCTGAAATATCAAAGTGAGATTGGATCTCACTCTATAAAAACGCAGATCTATCTGGTACCTTCTATTTAACATATTTAATCTTCACTAACCAGCCGGTGAGGTAACAGTGCCAGTCCCCATTTTAGGGATGAGGAAAAGGAGACTCTAGGAGGAAAAATGGTCCATAAGAATCACAGCTGGTACATAAACCCAGGACTCCTGGCTCTCGATGCCATTTTCTAATAAATCAATATTCCTGTTCCTGTCCTGAACTTCCATGTTTCATAAGCTTCTTTCCCATTTTATCTCCTCTGACTTGGTGAGCTTTTCCCTGATGCCTGTTTGCTGCATGCTTTGCAGCTGCCTCCCAATACATGGTTAATTTCCCAGCATTGTCTGTGAGCAGATGTTCCTGAGGAGCAGGGCTGCTTTCCCATCCCTGGCACTATCTCCCGCAGATTACTGGATTCAACACAGTAGCCGCTGGCCATCCTTTTGATCTGGAAAGAAAAGATTTCCCCACTGGGATATTCCTCATGATGATGTAATTAGTTTTCTAGACATACCTAACAAATTTCTTTCTAATTACAAGGGATGAGGGGAGAGGAGAAAGAACCATTCATCTGGGATCGTGTGCAACCGCTGCCGTTAACATGCATGCCCCTCGTGCAATGTCTTCTTTGGTGACTGTTCAAAGGTTCGGGGGTAACAGGCTGCTCTTCAAAAGCAGTGGGGAACTTCACATTCATAAAGGGGTTCGGGCACTATTAAATTGCTTTTTCAAACCTGGCAAAGACATTAGAGCTGCAAGTCCTTTCAACTCCCCACTGTCCCCAGCATTAAGAACAGGTGACGCTCTTAATAACTTCTGGAGATTTTGTTTGATTCAAAGACACAACATGGAATATTCTGTACAAACAAACCCAACTGTTCAAAATTTCCAGTCCTGGGCTTAGCAGTAGTATATTTTTGCCCACAATTATGTCTTGAGGTATTGTCAGGGATATTCTCTTTCAAAAATCATGTACCACACATGAAAAAAAAAAACCTTTAACTAACATACATACTACGTCATTTTAATAATGAATCACATGTATAATCTGAGGTCTGCCTTTTACCATTAAATGTTTAGGCAAAGAATGGAGATCAGGGATGGCTGTGACAGTTGGTTCTGTGGATTGCTAGAGAAGAATACTGCAGAGTAGAAGAGGGGAAAAGTTGGTTAAAGCCAGTCTAGTTGTTAACCAATCAACCCTTCATTTGAGACCTACATAGCATGCACCACCAACTCCTTTTAAAGGCATGCTTAAAACAAATGTTTCACAGGAAGAGAAGCAAAACACTATCAGTTACTCCTGTTATAAATGAAGACAATGAGAAAGGACATGGCCTGTAGCCAATTTCTACATCTCTTTGAATATAACACTTAGCCTTTTATCAGAAATAAGAAGTCACTGTGTGCAGAGGGCAATTCAAGAGGGGTGAAGAGGTTGGAGAGAGGATTAAGAAGAGTCAACTGAGGAAGAAACACTGGAAGACATTTAAAATCATTATTTCAACAAATAATACTTATATTCTGGGTTTTATTCTTGAAGTTTTGAATTAGTCTTCTGGTTGAGACAGATTTTTAAAAATGAAAAGTGTGATCAGTTATATAGACAGTTGAGCACCCATGGGACAACAGGATCAGGAAAAAATAATTCATAAAACCAAATGCTAAATTTTCCAGGCTACAGAACGTTTGTCATGCTCCTCCCCCATCCTAGAGACACTTAATCTAGGAGGCAGGGACTAATTTACGTGTCTATTTTTCTCCTCCTAAATGACCATCACGAGTTTTTAAGACTTGCAATAACCATGCCTGCTACTGCCCCCCAAAAATCACATTGCATTTCTTCTCACAGTACTTTGTAGAGTCTCCAAATAGGGGTCCTTGGGTTCTTTGTTTGATAATGGAGTTATAGATAAAATTAAATGAGATAACATACATAAGATCACTCAGTAGTTTATCTGACATATAATACAAGCTCCATATATAGAATATATAGATGTAACATAGACAGATATAATAGAAGCTTTCTTTCTTTTTTCTTTGTCATTATACACATTCATATACACCCTAAATAGTCAAGGCCAGTTGTCAAGCTAATATGGCAAGATACCAATAAGAATCAAAACTGGAAATGGTCTCCAAGGCAGTGCTGAAGATGTTGAAAAGGAAATGACTGTTATATCCTCTTTGGCTGAAAGTCCCCAATTTGTCTTTCCCCTCTTTCTTATTGCTGTTCTTTAACTCAAAGAATCCCCCATATCGCATGGGTTTTGGGTCCTTCAAGGATCTCTCTGCCTTCTATGGTGCTTTGTTATTATTTTATTTAATACTATAGTATTATAGAATTTATAACTCATTTTTAGCATAGTTTAATAATTACTTCTAGATGAAACCTTTTTTTCCTTTGGGGTGATGAACCATACATTAATTTGATTAACAAAACTTGTCAGTGTGAGGGGAAGCCCTGGGACTCAGTTGTCTAGTCAGAAGACGCCATTCTCCTGCCAGTCAGAGGACACAGAGGACAGTCTGGAGATGTTCACAAGGACTCTGGGGCGGTGATATGGAGGTCAACGTGTTTGATTCTGTTTAAATCATAATCTTGTTTCCAAAATAACAAGTTTAGCCACTGAAATATCACTGCTGTGATTGCTCAGTCAGTTTTCTTCCGGACATTCAAAGAATAAATTGAATGAAAATGGATGAGATTGTTGCCACAGAGTTTTCTCTGGAAAACAGACATTTTCAATTTGGATTGTTATAAAATTGTCTAGAAAAACTGGCATGTTTCCAACTTTGTGGATGTGTGTGGATATAAAAAAGGAAAAAATGGTAATAAAGGAATGGAAACAAATGAAAATCAAGTTAATATCTGCCTTCCAGACATTTCTCTGAATGGCATTTGTAATCAAATGCAAGGTTTTTCCTCTTCCGGAGAAATTAGTGACTTAAAATTAAGTTCTCTGTGCAAATATACTGTCTATACCTACACAAAATAAAATGAATTTTCAAGCAATATCTGAATAATTTGATCCAATCATCTCCTACTTCCCTTTGAAATTTAGAGCAGGTCCAAAATGCTGGAGCGTTATCCTATAAATCTGGGCAGAACCCTCAGTGTGAAGTCAATGAATGGGTTTGGGGACATCAAAACCTTAGACTATGAAGCAAAATTCATTCAATCATAATAGCATTTCAGCTTTCTGTAGACAAGAAGAGGTTATCCTTTCAAACAGTAATTATTTTAACACAAAGGTAAGTCCTGTCTTATCTTGTCACTATCTGCATTTGTATGAGATGATTTTCATGTCAGCATGGAGCATTCTGAAAGTCCCCTGAGTCTTTGGTGACTTAGAAGAAATCCCTAGTATCGCTACCTCAAATTCTGTAATACACTTCTCTACAATAAATTACCTCTACAATGAATTCCTTATTAAGTAAATCCCATTTAAACTGATGCCAGGGAGCTGAGACACAGACTATCAATCTAACATTCATTATAGAAGATAAATATAGTTTTCATTCTAAATACTGTGCCCAGATGCCTGCTGTGACCATGTACCTGTGACTTTCCACTGTGAAGAGAAAAATCAGATCATCTTCAAGGAAAATGAAATAAAAATTGAAAAGATTCTCCAAAGTCTGTGTGTCCTTGGCATGATTGTGGTGAACAGCTAAGTAGTAATAGCATGACATAACATCCCAAACCCAGCTAAAGACACATTCAGGACAATTTGGACCCAACTGTCCATAGTTATGGTTTATCTCAATTTCCACATAAATTATTACTAACTTCATAAGCAATTTCATTCTATTCAGTTTCTACTCTTAATTAAATGCAAAGTGATCAAAAGCATAACTGAGAAGTGCCTTTTGAGTAATGTTTGTCACAGCACTACTGTTTAAGAGTCATTCCTGTACTATCCTAGTTCAGAACTTCCTTACCCCTTAGCATATTCACCACCTGAAGTACCTATGGAATATTCTCCTAACATCCAGTCTCTCTCTTCACTCTAACTCATTTTAGACCACTGAAAGGGTCTAAAGGATCTAACCCATACAATCCCTCTGTGATTTATTTTCTGTGTTGGAAGCAAGGAAATAAGGTCCAGAAGCTATGGTAGCTGGTAGACAGGCACACAAAGTAAATGACTAGTAAAGGAAGTAAGATACCCAAAGCTGGAGAGGGGATTCCTTCCCAGTGTTCCCACAGAAGGCAGAGCACTGCCTAAGTGGGCTCCAGAGAAGGGCATGAGCCACAGCTATCAGCTCGGACCCCAGAGATGGGCATGAAACACTATGGCTGCTGCCGCAGCCACCAAGAATCCTGTGTGCAAGCGCAGTTCACTATCCACAACCCCCAGGAGCCTGTGCACCACACCACTGCCAGGGTCCCAAGATCGAGGGACAAGTTCCCCGAGAGAACACACGGTGTGACTAAGGCTGCTGCAACGTCATACGGGCCTCTGCTGCCTCAGGCTCACCCTGCATTCCAATTTGACCACCGTATCCCTCGCTCTCACCAGCCTGACTGAGCAAGAGCCTCCTAATAAGCCGCTGCTTTAACCCCCTCCTGTCTGGGTGGGGAACAGAGGGCGACCTACATGCAGAGGCAGGGCCAAAACCTAAGCTGAAATGCAAGAGCTGTGCGAACAAAGAGGAGAAAGGAAAGTTTCTCCATGCAGCCTCAGGAGCAGCAGATTAAATGCCCACAATCAACTTGATAAACCCTGCATCTGAAGAATACCTGAATAGACAACGAACCTTCCCAAAATTGAGGCAGTGGACTTGGGGAGCAAATGTAGACTTAGGGTTTACCTTCTGCATCTAATTTGTTTCTGGTTTTATGTTTATCTTAGTACAGTATTTACTGCTTATTATCACTGGTGGATTTGCGTATTGGTTTGGTTGCTCTCTACCTTTTTCTTCATTTTTATATACATTTTTTTTCCTTTTTCTCTTTTTGTGAATGTGTATGCATATGCCTCTTTGTGTGACTTTGTATAGGTATGCTTTTACCATGTGTCCTAGAATTCTGTCTGTTAGCTTTTTTTTTTGTTTTTTTGGTTGTTTTTGTTGTTGGTGTTGTTGTTTTCCCTCTTTCTTTTCTTCTGAGCTGTGTGGCTGACAGGGTTTTGGTGCACCAGTTAGGTGTCAGGCCTGAGCCTTCGAGGTGGGAAGCCTAAGTCCAGGACATTGGACGACAAGAAAACTCCCAACCCAACATAATATCAACCAACGAGAGCTCTCCCAGAGATCTTCATCTCAACACTACAATCCAGCTCCACCCAACAGCCAGCAAGCTCCAGTACTTGGCGCCCCATGCCAAACAACTAGCAAGACAGGAACAGAACCCCACCCATTAGCAGAGAGGCTGCCTAAAGTCACACTAAGTTCAGGGACACTCCAAAACACACCACCGGATGTGGCCCTGCCCAGCAGAAGGACAAGATACAGCCCATCCACCAGAACACAGGCATCAGTCCCCTCCACCAGGAAACCTACACAAGCCATTGAACCAATCTCACCTACTGGAGGCAGACACCAAAAATAACGGGAACTATGAACCTGCAGCCATTGAAAAGGAGATGCCAAACAGAGTAAGTTAAACAAAATGAGAAAACAGAGGAATACATAGCAGATGAAGGAGCAAGGTAAAAACCCACCAGATCAAACAAATGAAGAGGAAGTAAGCAGTCTACCTGAAAAAGCATTCTGAATAATGATAGTAAAGCTGAGCCAGAATCTCAGAAACAGAATGGACAAAATACAAGAAACATTTAACAAGGACCTAGAAGAACTAAAGAGCAAATAAACAATGATGAGCAACATACTAAATGAAATTTAAAACTCTCTAGAAGGAATCAATAGCAGAATAATTGAGGCAGAAGAATGGACAAGTGACCTGGAAGATAAAATTGTGGAAATAACTATCACAGAGCAGAATAAAGAAAAAAGAATTGAGGACAGTCTCAGAGACCTCTGGGACAACATTAAATGCACCAACATTCGAATTATAGGGGTATGGGAAAGGAAACAGTCAATCAAGTCCAGGAAGCGCAGAGAGTCCCATACAGGATAAATCCAAGGAGAAACATGCCAAGACACATATTAATCAAACTATCAAAAATTAAATAAAAGAAAAATTATTAAAAAGAGCAAGGGAAAAACAGCAAATGACATACAAGAGAATCCGAATAAGGTTAACAGCTGATCTTTCAGCAGAAACTCTGAAAGCCAGAAGGGAGTGGCAGGACATATTTAAAGTGATGAAAGGGAAAAACCTACAACTAAGATTACTCTAAGCAGCAAGGATCTCATTCAGATTTGATGGAGAAATTAAAACATTTACAGACAAGCAAAAGTTAAGAGAATTCAGCACCACCAAACGAGCTTTACAACAAATGCTAAAGGCACTTCTCTAGGCAGGAAACACAAAAGAAAGAAAATACCTACAAAAACAAACTCAAAACAATTAAGAAAATGGTAATAGGAAAATACATATAATTACCTTAAACATAAATGGATTAAATGCACTAACCAAAAGATACACGCTCACTGAATGGATTCAAAACAAGACCTGTATATATGCTGTCTAAAAGAGAGCCATTTCAGACCCAGGAACACATACAGACTGAAAGTGAGGGGATGGAAAAAGATATTCCATGCAAATGGAAATCAAAAGAAACCTGGAGTAGCAATACTCATATTAGATAAAATAGACTTTAAAATAAAGAATGTTACAACAGACAAGGAAGGACATTACATAATGATCAAGGGATCAATCCAAGAAGAAGATATAACAATTATAAATATATATGCACCCAACTTAGGGGCACCTCAAAACATAAGGCAAAGGCTAACAGCTATAAAAGAGGAAATCAACAGGAATACAATAATAGTGGGGGAATTTAACACCTCACTTACACCAATGGACAGATCATCCAGACAGAAAATTAATAAGGAAACACAAGCCTCAAATGACACAATAGACCAGATAGAGTTAATTGATATTTATAAGACATTCCATCTGAAAACAGCAGATTACACTTTCTTCTCAACTGCACATGGAACATTCTTCAAGACAGATCACATCTTGGGTGATAAATCAAGCCTGGGTAAATTTAACAACATTGAAATCATATCAAGCCTCTTTTCCAACCACAGGCTGTGAGATTAGAAATCACTTACAGGGAAAAAAATGTAAAAACACAAACACATGGAGGCTAAACAATACACTACTAAATAAACAAGAAATCACTGAAGAAATCAAAGAGGAAATCAAAAAATACCTAGAGACAAATGACAATGAAAACACAATGATCCAAAACCTATGGGATGCAGCAAAAGCAGTTCTAAGAAGCAAGTTTATAGCAATACAATCCTACCTCAAGAAACAAGAAAAATCTCAAGTAAACAATCTAAACTTACACCTAAAGGAACTAGAGAAAGAAGATCAAAGAAAACCCAAAGTTAGTAGAAGGAAAGAAACCATAAAGATCAGAGCAGAACTAAATGAAATAGAAACAAAGCAAACAACAGCAAAGATCAATAAAACTAAAAGCTGGCCCTTGAGAAGATAAATAAAATTGATAAACCTTTAGCCAGACTCATCAAGAAAAAAATGGAGAAGACTCAAATCTAAGAATTAGAAATGAAAAAGGAGAAGTAACAAGTGACACTGCAGAAATACAAAGGATCATGATAGATTACTACAAGCAACTCTATGCCAATAAAATGGACAACCTGAAAGAAATGGACAAATTCTTAGAAAAGCACAAACTTCCAAGACTGAACCAAGAAGAAATAGAAAATATAAACAGACCAATCACAAGCAATGAAATGGAAACTGTGAATAAAAATCTTCCAAAAAACAAAAGCCCAGGACAAGATGGCTTCATGGGTGAATTCTATCAAACATTTAGAGAAGAGGTAACACCTATCCTTCCCAAACTCTTCCAAAATGTAACAGAGGGAGGAATACTCCCAAACTCATTCTACGAGGCCACCATCACCCTGATACCAAAACCAGACAAAGATGTCACAGAAAAGAAAACTACAGGCCAATATCACTGATGAACATAGATGCAAAAATCCTCAACAAAATACTAGCAAACAGAATCCAACAGCACATTAAAAGGATCATACCCCATGACCAAGTGGGGTTTATCCAGGATGGCAAGGATTCTTCAGTAGATGCAAGTCAATCAATGTGATACACCGTATTAACAAACTGAAGGATAAAAACCATACGATAATCTCAATAGATTCAGAAAAAGCTTTTGACAAAATTCAACACCAATTTATGATAAAAACTCTCCAGAAAGTAGGCATAGGGGAAAATTACCTCAACATAATAAAGGCCATATATGAAAAACCCAAAGCCAACATCATTCTCAATGGTGAAAAACTGAAACCATTTCCCCTAAAATCAGGAACAAGACAAGGATGCCCACTCTCGCCACTATTATTCAACACAGTTTGGGAAGTTCTGGCCACAACAGTCAGAGAAGAAAAAGAAATAAAAGAATCCAAATTGGAAAAGAAGTAGTAAAGCTGTCACTGTTTGTACATGATACTATACATAGAGCATCCTGATGATGCTACCAGAAAACTACTAGAGCTAATCAATGAATTTGGTAAAGTAGCAAGATACATAATTAATGCACAGAAATCTCTTGCATTCCTATACTAATGATAAAAAATCTGAAAGAATAATTAAGGAAACACTCCCATTTACCATTGTAAGAAAAAGAATAAAATACCTAGGAATAAATCTACCTAAGGAGACAAAAGACCGGTATGCAGAAAATTATAAGACACTGATGATAGAAATTAAAGATGATACAAACAGATGTAGAGATATACCATGTTCCTGGATTGGAAGAATCAACATTGTGAAAATCACTATACTACCCAAAGCAATCTACAGATTCAATGCAATCCCTATCAAACTATCACTGGCATTTTTAACAGAACTAGAGCAAAAAATTTCACAATTTGTATAGAAACACAAAAGACCCTGAATAACCAAAGCAATCTTGAGAAAGAAAAGTGGAGCTGGAGGAATCAGGCTCCCTGACTTCAGCCTATACTACAAAGCTACAGTAATCAACACAGTATGGTAGTGGCACAAAAACAGAAATATAGATCAATGGAACAGGATAGAAAGCTCAGAGATAAACCCATGCACATATGGTCACCTTATTTTTGATAAAGGAGGCAAAATATACAATGGAGAAAAGACAGCCTCTTCAATAAGTAGTGCTGGGAAAAGTGAACAGCTACATGTAAAAGAATGAAATTAGAACACTCCCTAACACCATACACAAAAATAAGCTCAAAATGGATTAAAGACCTAAATGTAAGGCCAGAAACTATCAAACTCTTAGAGGAAAACATAGGCAGAACACTCTATGACATAAATCACAGCAAGATCCTTTTTGACCCACCTCCTAGAGAAAGGGAAATAAAAACAAAAATAAACAAATTGGACCTAAGGTAACTTAAAAGCTTTTGCACAGCAAAGGAAACCATAAACGAGACGAACTACAACCCTCAGAATGGAAGAAAACATTTGCAAAAGAAGCAACTGATGAAGGATTAATCTCCAAAATATACAAGCAGCTCAATATCAAATAAACAAACAACCCAATCTAAAAATGGGCAGAAGACCTAAACAGACATTTCTCCAAAGAAGATATACAGATTGCCAACAAACACATGAAAGGATGCTCAATATCACTAATCATTAGAGAAATGCAAATCAAAAGTACAATGAGGTATCACCTCACACCGGTCAGAATGGCCATCATCAAAAAATCTACAAACAGTAAATGCTGGAGAGGACATGGAGAAAAGGGAACCCTGTTGCACTGTTGGTGGGAATGTAAATTGATACAGCCACTGTGGAGAACAGTATGGAGGTTCCTTAAAAAACTAAAAATAGGGGCTTTCCTGGTGGCACAGTGGTTGAGAGTCCACCTGCCAATGCAGGGGACATGGATTCATGTCCCGGTCCGCGAAGATCCCACATGCTGCGGAGCGGCTGGGCCCGTGAGCCATGCCGCTGAGCCTGTATGTCCGGAGCCTGTGCTCCACAACAGGAGAGGCCACAACAGTGAGAGGCCTGTGTACCACACACACACAAAAAAAAAAAAACAAAAAAAAAACTAAAAATAGAACTACCATATGACACAGCAATCCCACTACTGGGCATATACCGTGAGAAAACCATAATTCAAAAAGAGTCATGTACCACAATGTTCATTGCAGCTGTATTTACAATAGCCAGGACATGGAACCAACCTGTGTCCATCGACAGATGAATGGATAAAGAAGATATGGCATGTATATACAATGGAATATTACTTGGCCATAAAGAGAAATGAAATTGAGTTATTTGTAGTGAGTGAATACAAAGTGTAGTAAGAGTGAAGTCATACAGAGTGAAGTAAGTCTGAAAGAGAAAAACAAATATCGTACGCTAACACATATATATCGAGTCTTAAAAAAAAAAAAAAAAGGTTCTGATGAACCTGGGGGCAAGACAGGAATAAAGATGCAGATGGTAGAGAATGGAATTGAGGACACGGGAAGGGGGAAGGGTAAGCTGGGATGAAGTGAAAGAGTATTACTGACATGTATACACTACCCAGTATAAAATAGATAGCTAGTGGGAAGCAGCCACATAGCACGGGGAGATCAGTTCAGTGCTTTGTGACCAGCTAGAGGGGTAGGATAGTAGGGTGGGAGGGAGGCACAGGAGGGAGGGGATAAGGGGATATATGTATACATATAGCTGATTTGCTTTGTTGTACAGCAGAGGCTAACACAACATTGTAAGGCAATTATACTCCAATAAAAATGTTAAAAAATAATAATAAAAAATTTATTCTGTACTGAAACATAAATTTATCAAATATTAAACTTATTTATGCAATAAAGTTGACTTTACATGCCAACACTTAGATAGGAAAAAAACTAGTCATTTTGTCCTCCCTATGACTTTCTCAGTTCTTCTAAAATCATCTCACTGTGCTCCTGACATCATACTGTTTTACAGATGAATCTGGGAAACTTATCTTGTCACGGTTTGACAGCCTCCAAGATAAGCAACTTGATCTAATAAATCTCAAAACCTGTGGATTACATCAGACATAGAATTATTAGTCAGTCATAAAGTAAGCAGGGTGGGCTTCTTCATTCTCAGAGACATTTTACTACATGGATTTTACCCAGCTGGATTAATCAGAAAGGGAAAAAGAGAACCTCAGAAATGCTACCATTATATAAAATCAAGTTCAGTAACAAAACCTTAGAAAAATGAAGCAGGAAAGTAACTTGCATAGCCATATCCAGATACCTTTTGTTTGTTTTGTTTTTGTTTTGTTTTCAGATGAGCAAATTAAGGTTCAGAGAGGTGGAATAACTTACGTGAAGTCACATAGCTAACTATCAAAAGTAGATTCCATAGGACTTTTAGGAAGCAATTCCCTGTGCTCAAACTTACAAACCCTCAGTTGGCCTTTATTTGCTTTTTTTTCCTGTTTTGGTAGAGATCCACATTGCTGTGTTTAAACAGCTCCCCTGCACATTTTTATTACCAACTTTCTTCAAACAAACAAAAATGCTCTATACGCTTTGTGCAGTTTATTATAGTTGGCACATGGGGAAACGTAATTGGTCATAGGAGAACGTACTAGTAAATTAGTGAATATGAGGTTTACTTAAAGATTAAAAATAAATATTCTGACTCTGGAATTTGCCCTAAATCCTGGGAACTGCCTGAAAAATTGGAACCAGGGACACTGGAGTCTGTGCAGCTGTGTAACTACAGGGTATGTGTTCAGGTAGGGGGAGTTGGCTCTTATTTTCCTAGGAGTTCTTCTTTCCCTGGTTGCTAGTACCACCTCGTATTCTATGTATTACCTCAGAAATGAGGTTAGCTGACCTTGTACCTCCTGAAAAAGCAGAGTCAGTGACAAAGTCTTTGTAAGCAGAAGCTCCAATTCAGCTGGCCTGTGGCACCTGCTGCTCCTGCCTACAGGGTATGACCTCTGACCTCTCCTGCAAAGACTTCCTGGCCAATGCGGTGCTTACCAATTAGCCTTGCCTAGAATCTCTGTCTGACCTTTTTCCAGTCAAACCTCCAATCTTTTCCTCGATAGTGTACTGGGAAATATTATACAATACTTGGTATCAGTCATTTCCATTTAATTATAAACATATCCCTGCATGTCCTTAGAGCTGAATTTAAAGCATTAATCACAGGGAGGTCAGGAGGTCTTCAGTGACCCAGCAAGGTATCACTCTCAGAAGGGGAAAAAATATTAAGGCTGGAGGGCACAACAGGTATAGAGTGAAATTAAATTAAATTAAAAATAGAATACACAGACTTGAGTTGTTCTATGAAACTAATGTCTCAGTTATACACATTGAATCCAAGGGATTCTTTATCCGTGTATATAATATATATTTCTTTTTGTGGGACACAATTTAAAATTTTGCAATGTCTAAGAGAAATATATAAATTCAATTTTTTTTTTTACATTTTTATTCTTTAAGAGTTGACCACTCTTACCTTAGTAATATTCTAGATTAAATTATCAAAATTTCCTGACAATGTAGTCAGGTATTAAAATTGTTAGAAGCCCTGCAGATTAACTAAGTGTTCTTAAATCAGTTATGGACTAGGGGAATTAGGGTTAAGGTTTATACTGATGTGATTCAGGCATTTGGTATCATTGATTTTCTTAAAGACAGATGCATCTGTACACTGTATTAGATTTTATATATATGTCCTAAATAGTTTAACCTCAGAAACTTACCCCTATTTAAGAATTACCATTTCAACTTCTTTTAGCACTGAGTTGAAATAGCATCCTGTTTAATTCAGTTGACTGCAATGGCTTCCCAGTTAACTCGCAGTAAAAGCCGAAATCTTTCCTGTGGCTTAAAAATCCTGCATAAACTGGTTCCTGTTACCTTTCTTACATCCTTTCTCACTACTGCCCTGTACCACTCTGGTCTAGGCACACTGGCCATCTTGTTGTCCCTTGAATACACCAAGTATGCTATCACCCTAGAGCCTTTATTCTAACCGTACCTCCTTCAGGGACTCTATTCCTACAAATGCCCTCTTGAACCAAAAGCAAACGAGGATACTTCAAGAAAATTACAGGCCAATAGCCCTAATGAATATAGATGCAAAAATCC
This sequence comes from Mesoplodon densirostris, assembly GCF_025265405.1. Taxonomy (NCBI): domain Eukaryota; kingdom Metazoa; phylum Chordata; class Mammalia; order Artiodactyla; family Ziphiidae; genus Mesoplodon; species Mesoplodon densirostris. The sequence continues at coordinate 98,016,212 of NC_082663.1, read as the reverse complement.
TCAACATTTGATTTTTACAGACAAAAGAATGACAGAATCAATATTTTTGTATTATTTTTAGTATTGCTTGACTTTTTATAATGAATGTATATTTTTGTAATTTTTCCCGAAGCCAATAAAAAGTACATAGTAAAAGGGAAGAGGCATAGACAAGGTAAGCATGTCTGTGTACCCGTGTAGGGGCAGTAGATTCACTGAAACCTTTAAACCATTTTAAAAACCTTTAACACCTTAGTTTGGTTTTATAGCACTGAATTCATTGTGTTAATATGAGAGTCTGATAACATTTGGATGATTTCCCATTTTTCACTTGAATAAATACTTGGGACAAACTTTCTACTTTCAGGGAATTTTCATACTAGTGAAGCGAAGCAGACAATAAACAGGAAAATAAATAATATATTAAGAAATGATGCATATTATAAAGAAAATAAACAGTTAAGAGGTAAAGAGAATGATAGGCACAGGTAGAGAGAGTGATGGATGGGAAGGTGCAATTTTATACAGGATGGTCAAGGAGGAACTCTTTTAAAGTGACATCAAAGCAGAGACCTGAAGGGAGTGATGAATCAAGACATGCAGATATCTGTGGGAAAAGCATTCCAGGCAAATGGAAAAAAAAATCCTAATGCATCAGGATTGCATCAGGTGCCTATTTCTTCACAAGTCTGCTAATATTGAGTTTTTTCATTTTGACCAGTTCTTTAGCTATATCTAAGTTTTAATATGGTCTTATTTTGCCTTCCTTTTTCATTTTCAATTAAAGTGTTGAGCCAAAACCTAGAAAATTTTCTATATTTTTTTCTTTAGTGGATAAGGTAATAAATTCACTAAACGATCAAACATGCACACAACAAAACAGAAAAAGGTTATGAACAACTTTCCTAGATACGTTCTGTTCAACTCTTTAAAAAGTAGTCATACGTACTTGCAGTGCTAAGAAACATTTGTGTGGCGCATTTTGCCCTGAGCAGAAGCTGAAAATAATACTTACTGATTATTTATCACATGCCAAGGATTGTTCTAAACCTGTGCAGTCAGGTAAGATAGCCACTAGCTATATGTGACTATTTAAATATAACTTAATTTAAATTATAAATTCAGTTACACAGATAGATTAGCCATATTTTAAGTGCTCAATAGCTACATGTACTGAGTGGCTAAATTATAGAGCAATTTCATCATCACAGAAAGGTCTAGAGTAAGCATTTTAATTCTTCCAACTACTGTAAAGCATAGTTATTAGTATTACTTATAGATGAGAAAAGTGAGACAGAGAGATTAAGCAACTCGCCCAATATCTATTATACACCCAGTGGAATATAGACAATTAATCTACCTATATTTTTCCAGAAATAAAATAAGCCAATACTCAAATATTCTAACTTACTTAATTTTACATGGATATAGGAATTTTACCACTATGAAAAACAGTAGTTAAGAGTTTCTCAAGGGCTTTCCTGGTGGCACAGTGGTTGGGAGTCTGCCTGCCAATGCAGGGGACACGGGTTCGTGCCCCGGTCCAAGAAGATCCCACATACCGTGGAGCGGCTGGGCCCGTGAGCCATGGCCACTGGGCCTGCGCGTCCGGAGCCTGTGCTCTGCAATGGGAGAGGCCGTGGCAGTGAGAGGCCCACGTGCCGCAAAAAAAAAAAAAAAAAAAAAAAAAAAAGGTAGATGTAAATATAGAGTTTCTCAGACATGATACAATATCACCTAACATTGCTTCATGCTGTTTCAACTCCAGAATAAATGTCTGCCTTGAAAAGTGCAAATATTCAGTGGAATGTTGTCCTAATAAATGAAAGAGGTGAGGATGCTTTATTAGTTTATTATACTGTGGCGTTAACTGGAGGTAACAATGTATTTTTTAGGATATATGTTTTCTTATCTACATACTTGTGGAGTTTTGAGTTATCAACTGGTAATGACTTCTCTTTGGATTTTCTGGTGACATGAGATTTATAGCCAGAAACAGATTTTCCATGTTCATAATGGCTGTGAAGGAGTTAGGGGTACTGGAGTACTGCTAAATTCTCTCTTCATAGGAGATATCAGTTCCTTTGTTATTAGACATAGGGATGAGCCCATAATCTCTGCAATTAAATTAATGACTTTCCTTGCTAGAAATTCATGCCAATTTTTAATTCTCAACCAGCCAAACTCTAGAACTCTCTTTCATGATTATGTTTAGCTTCTTTCAAACCAATCTCTCACAAACTCAAATTCACTCTTTAAAGATTGACTTAACATGCTTTTGTCTTCCAAGTGCAAATGTACTTTTACCCTATAGAGAAAAATTAGTTGTAATATATGAAATCTAAATCCAGACAAGATACGGTAATTCGAGGCACTTCCAACATATCCCCATAGACTATTTAATTTTTTCCTAGATTATATTTACTGAGAGAATCTGATCCTCTCCCCCACCTGTTTTTTGGTTGTGGGAAACCTATTTCTATAGACTATTCTGCTTATGAAGTTAGATGCAGTTCTTTTGTGGTAGGATTACAGAAAAGGAAGCTGAAAAAAACAGAAACACTACCAGGAGGCTGCCCAAATTGAAAACCCTATGGTTTAACTTCCAGAAGAAAACACAGGTGGAATGCTCAAAAACAGAAATTTTTGTTTTTTGGATCTGTCTCCCAAGGCAAAAGAAACAAAAGCAAAAATAAACAAATGGGACCTAATTAAACTTAAAAGCTTTTGCACACCAACAGAAACCATCTACAAAAAATAAAGACAACCTACTGAATGGGAGAAAATGTCTACAAATAATAGAACTGATAAGGGGTTAATATCCAAAATATATAAACAGCTCATATAGCTCAAAACCCAAAAAACAAGCAACCCAATTAAAAAATGGGCAGAAGACATGAATAGACATTTTTTCAAAGAGGACATGTAGATGGCCAACAAGCACATGAAAAGATGCTCAACATCATGAATCTTCAGAGAAATGCAAATTAAAACCACAATGAGATATCACCTCACACCTGTCAGAATGGCTATCATCAAAAAGGCTACAAATAACACATGTTGGTGTAGATGTGAAGAAAAGGAATCCTTGTACACTGTTGGTTGGGATGTAAATTGGTGCAGCCACTGTGAAAAACGGTATGGATATTCCTCAAAAAACTAAAAAAAGCAAAAACAAACAAAACCATATTCCACTCCTGGGTATTTATCTAAAAAACAAGAAGACTGATATGAAAAGATACATGCACCCTAATGTCCATAGCCTTATTTACAATTGCCAAGATACTGAAGCAACCTAAGTGTCCATCAACAGATGAATGGATAAAGAAGATGTGGTATAAATATACAATGGAATACTACTCAGTCATAAAAAAAGAATCAAATTTTGCCATTTGCAACAACATGGATGGACTCAGGGTATTATGCTAATTGAAGTAAGTCAGAAAGAGAAAGACAAATACTATGTGATATCATTTATATGTGGAATCTAAAAAAGAAAACAAGCTAGTGAATTTAACAAAAAAGAAAGAGACTCAAGATATAGAGAACAAACCAGTGGTTACCAGTGAGGAGAGGGATGTGGGAGGGACAAGATAGAGGTAGGGGATTAAGAGATACAACCTACTATGTATAAAATAAATAAGCTACAAGAATATGCAGTACAACACAGGGAATATAGCCAATATTTTATACTAACTGTAAATGGAATATAACTTTTAATATTGTGAATCACTATGTTGCACACCTAAAACTTAAATAATATTATACATCAACTATACCTCAATAAAAATAAATTAAATCAAAATAAGAGAAATCAACTTTGGGGGCAAATCATCATCATCTGTCAGCTCAAAAAAGCTGTCAATAACACTGATAACTGAAAGAAGTGCTAATGTGCTTCAATCAGTTGAAACCAAACCGTCAAACCAAACTATCTACCAGGTATTGTTATCTTTCATAGCAAAATTGCCTTACAGCCAATTAGTTATGCAATGAAAATGTTTGTGGCAAAGACGTCTATGGCAAAGAAGCTTAGAGTGAAGGTACCTAGAAATGGTCAATTTATTCACAGTAACATGAATTATGATCACATATTCTAATGTTCTATCATTCTGCAAATGATATATTGCAGGATGGGTAACTTTATTACTTCTCCCAGAAATATCTGCATGTTTTTCCATTTAACGCAAAAAAAAATATCAACTGTAGACTTGTAGGCTTAATAGGTAGTGGAAGGAAGGAATCTGGGGATGAGCAAGGATCCAGCTCCCATATTCCCCAAAATAACACCAAGGAGTCCATCTCCTATCCTGCCTTCACATTCTACACCACTCACTTTATTGCCTTCTCTGAATGGCAAAGACCTAACTGACTGTTTTTACAAAAGAACTACCATACAGAAGACTAATATAAGGAGCATGGACATTTTCACTCTGCCCTAAGGATTTTTCATATGAGAAAGAGGGAAATGAAGTGATTAACCCACTACCATGTACTTATCTTTTTGGTTAACAGAACCTTTCTCAGGAGCTTCTTCCTTCCCGCCTCTATTTCTCTTGTGGGCCCCAAGGATCAGAAAGTCACTACAGAGAGCCGAGCTAATGCAAGGTCAGAATCTCGGCAAGGGGCTTAAGATGAGCAGGGGGTACCAACAGACCATAAAGAAAGAGTTGGGTTTGATAAAAAGCCAACAGTCTGTTGAGCCAGAGGCTCCCTGTGGATTTCTTAAGTCATGAAACATTCAACACTTATTAAGTCCTTACAGACTGGGGAATGGGGACTCAAAAATAAGAAGATAAAATATTTTCCTGTTTCTCAAAGCTTAGTGGAATAGCTCATCAGCCCAAGGCCAAAACCATAGAGTTGGGCCCTGATAATAGATGAAGAGGAGTACTGATTGGTACTACAAGGGCATGGGGGAAAATAGCGCCTGAAAGTTTCTGCTTTTTATTGTACCTTACTCTTAGTGACATGGTCTTTGATACTGCTTACAATTGGTTTATCCAGTTTTACTTACAACTTCCCAGGTGTATTCAGGAAATTCCGTGGGGGTATTTAAAGCTGAGAATGGTACTCTCTCTAGTATTCTTTGGAATAGCCATCTCTGCCACTGATTTTTTTTTTTAAGTCAAATGTGTTCTACTTTTTAAAGGATAATATATTTTCCTCCTTTTATCCTGCAGACTCCAACTCATTTCACAAATTGTGAAGCTTTCTTCATTATGTTGCATACCAGCTGCAAGAAATGTCATCAGAATTGCAAAGTTATCCAGTGTCTTGTGACTGTTTTGCAGTATTTACCCAAGTCTCCTTGCAGATCTATCCATGAATAAATTTTGCATGCTCTATAAAACTAACTGCATTCTCAGATATTGCAATTCACAGTTTTATGAGATAGTGTAAGAAGTGGATGTTTTCCCTGTCATATATATATGTCCTTGTTGATTCTAGAGTATTTTACTGCAGAAAACAGCTAAATGGGAATAAAAACAGCACGTAAACTAAGCAGTTGCCAGCAGGGAATGACATGCTTAATTACTGCTGGCTGTGGTCCTTTCAACAAAAGAGATAACCTTTGTATCATTAAGAACACACCTACACATATTAATTTCTTTCCAACACCAATCACGTCTAAAATGCAAAACAGTTAACCATCCTTCCCAGTTCTATCAAATCTACAATCCTTTTACTTCCAGTCTCGCTCTGGGAGATAGCTCAGGTTTTATGTTTAAGCTCAGCGCTAATGCCTCTCTCATCAGCACTCTTGACTCATAGAAATGACCAGGAGCCGTTGCTATGTTAGTACAGGGCCCATCAGCGCGCCTAAACTGGCTTGCTTCCCAGATGCTCCTGCCATCTGTTGGAAACATCGCCCAGTAGAAACAGAAGGTAGTCTAAAACATGCACTTTTCCTCATGTCTTTGAAAAAGTATGCTTATCATGCTTTAATAATTAGCCATGTAAACAGGTTTTAAATCATGGCCTCAGATACTAAAATAAACATTGCTTGTTGTTTTGTTTGTTTCTTCCCTGCTGTAGGGAAGCTCTGCCTTATGATGTATTTAAAGAAAGCTTCAATCTCTGTCTCCCAGCTCCATAAAATACAACATTATCCATTAAAAGAATAAGTCATAGGAAGGAAAATGCAAAATGAGAGAATATTTTTTGCAGAAGGAAGAGGTCAATTAAGAGAGAAGGAATAAAAGGAAAAGCAGTTTGTGAGCAAGACAGGAACTATTTTATTTCTCTTACCCCATGGTACAGAGCTCTTGGAAAAAGTCACTTTCAGAATTTAGATATGTATCATAAGTAATAGCCGATTCAGTATCATGCAGATACACTTAATAAACAAGCTTTTTTCAGCACTTATATTCTGAACCATAGAAGATATAAATTGTATTAGGCTTCACCCCTGCCCAAAATATGCTAAAAGTATGCAAATAATCAGAGCCCTAGACCAGTAGTTCTCAAATTTTAGTGTGTTTCAGAATCAGCAGAGATTGCTGGGTCCACTGCAGAATTTTTTCATTCAGTAGGGATCCCAAGAATTTACATTTCTGACAAGTTTCCAGGTGAAGCCAATGTTGCTCTTCTATACTATAAAGCAAGAAAAGAAACATAGTGAAAATTCAGAGCTGAGAAAGACATAACACAGGCAGAAAGAGAAAGCCTCTGAGGATTAGTGTCTTAGAGCTGAATGGGATGTTAGTGTTAGCGGTCTCTAAATGCAACTCCCTCTAATTAACAAGTTATAAAACTGAAGCCCTTGGGATCCCCTGACTTGCTTAGAGTCACTTAGTGGGTCAGTCCAAAACAGGGGCAGGTAAAAACCTTGGCTGCTTTTACCATGACTCTGAGAAACAAAAACACACTAAAATTTATATACTAGTTGCACTATCTCTGATGTTTTTCCCATTAGAAAAATTTAGGACAATGCACAAAGCATAGCGGGTGGGGAAAGAGCCCGACCCCTGACCCCTGGAAGGTCATGTCCCTTTAGACAAGGGAAGAATAAGTGTCCTAAGTAGGCCCATTCACCTGGTGAGAAGAGTGATTCAGAGGGGGATTTGGCAGAGGGAGATGCTAATGGATTGGATTCACCCACCATTTTTAGTGTCTCTCTCAATTTGGTCTGCCTTTTCACAGCAAACTGCGAAAGGGCAAAACCCTGTTTCTGTTGTAAATTGCACAGGGCCTGGTGCTCTGGCTGTCCCAAAGAGCTGCAATAATCTTCCCAACAGCAATCAATTCCCATCTCAGTGGAGGATGCTGATGCTGAATGAGATGGCCAGGGAGCACCCATGTCATCCTGCAGAAGTGCCCAGGGCATCTTTATAAAAGTCATTTCCCGGGCCTCCCTGGTGGCGCAGTGGTTGGGAGTCCGCCTGCCGATGCAGGGGATACGGGTTCGTGCCCCGGTCTGGGGGGATCCCATATGCCGCGGAGCGGCTGGGCCCGTGGGCCATGGCCGCTGGGCATGCGCGTCCGGAGCCTGTGCTCCGCAGCGGGAGAGGCCACAACAGTGAGAGGCCCACATGCCGCAAAAAGAAAAAAAAAAAAAAAAAAAAAAAAGTCATTTCCCTAAAATATAGAATACCAAGATGTTGCTGCTTTTAATAGTAAAATGCTTGCTTCCTATAAACCCTGAAGGTGTGTTATATGGATTAGTAAAACCTTGTTGAATGCCTCTAGCATTGCAAAGTAAGTAATTCCCTCTTGTTACTAGCACAAGGATTCATTTACATGGGAGGAATACCTTAACAGTCAAGGCTCATTTTTCCACTAATCAACCGTTACTTAAATTTTGGTTCTACATGAACCACACGCCCCTCACGTAACTTTGAACAGCAAAGGTTGAGTAAATGCAGTCATAAGATTTCACCTCACTGTGCAGCTCTCAGGTGGGCCGAGCAAACCCAATGACAAGAAACGTGCAGAAGACTGTGGCAGAGGCTACCATAGTACAGCCATGTCCTAAGTTGTTTCCATTTGAAAACACTTAAACGTTGGAGACATAATGAGCCCTCGTTGCTGCTTGCTATTTCTGGGTAGTTTTGAGAGGCCCAGGCTCTCCAAGGGCATATCGTGGTCACACTAATGGCTCTCAAAGGCAGGGTATTGCCCTGTCTGGCAGGGCCTGTGGAGAAAAGGGCAGGGCACCTCTTGCCCCCCAGGGTGCCCAGCTCATCACAAAACCGCCTGTGGTCCTGGCCATTTGCCTATGCAGAGAAGGGCACTGGAGCAGAGGCCAGGTGCTGGGGGTCAGCCCAAGGCATGGGTTTAATGAAAGGCAGCTGGAAGCCACATCAAACAGCTTGAGTCCACAAAGCCACGCAGCAAGGTAACTTGGAGGGCATCTGTCTCAATCCTTTCCCCTGATGCCTAGCCCTCGATATGCCCAGAGAAAACTCCTTGCAGCATTTAAAAATATTTACTGTCTACCTCTCACGTTGCCTTCAAACAACTCTGAAACTGTAACACAGGGCTCATCTCTCTCCTCTCCTGGGTGTCCACATGGCAGGTGTCCAAGCCACCCCACACACTGAGGAAGGGAGAGCATGCCTTCCGAAGCTCTGGTTGAGCAGAGACAAAACTGTTCACGTGTCACTCCTGTGCTGAAGTCAAGCTCTGGAGCCAAATGGTCCACTCGCCTGCGGCTGCTTTTCAGAGTCACTCTATGGCCTGAACTGTCCAAGAGATGGAGCATTTAAACATGGGTCTTACATACACCGCCAAATTCCCAAATACAAGAGTTTGTGTCACGTTTCATGGATGAATTGAAAGCCATTATGTACTTTTAAAAACACATTAAATGAATCGCTTCCTCTATCTGCCCAATTCTATAATTAAGTCTTTTAAAGGGAAACATTTTTAAGTGATTTTTAGACCATTGAGTAAAGCATATGTTATGCATGGGCAGATTTCCCGTTTGCCACCAAAGGAAGGAAGCAAAATAAAATATTCTCAAAAACAATATACAAGGCACTCTCAAGACCAAAATTACAGTAACTCAGATATAGCCAGATATTGCTTCTAGTATGTGGAATGGGTTAGATGTTAAACTAGTATCAAGATGAGCTAAAACCAGACTTTCAGGCTTAAACAGCTCTTTCCTACCATATTGTTCCCGAAGAAAAGAGAATACAACTTATGCCAAGGATTCATCAGCCCCATATCCAAGCTACCCAGGCCCTGAAGAAGATTCATTCAGAGTACCGAGAAACTCCTTCTCATGTATCAAACAGAATTTATTTGCAGCTTATTTGACTGATTTGCATTCTTATTTATATGTTCTCAGTGTGCCTCTACGTGATTCATTTATTCCTGAAGTGAACATTAATTAAGCACCCCTAATGCGCAGATGACTGGACTAGAGGCTGTGAGAGATGCAAAGAATCATCACATTCTTATCAGTCCCAAGAGTAGGAATGTGTCTTATCACATAGATAGATGAGGATGTATGTGCCCACCATCTCCTGGCCAGGTCCTGCTGGCTGGGGTCATCCTGCACCTCCCATCTCCCTGCCTCCAGCGGTCCTGTGATGTCCTCCTCCTCTGCCTCTTCTTCTCAGAGTACTGTTTCTGGGGTTTTCCCCTCTCTGCCTCCAAGTTCCTTAGCCCCTGCTGTTTTGAGAAACCAGATGTTATTAAGTAAATAAAGGATATTCTACGGCCAGGGACTCGGTGTCAGCTGACCAAATATTTGGTGGATGAATGAATGAATAGGCGAATGAGGGAAATAGAGGTTCTATTATGAGTGATTTCATGGTCTAAATGAGATACATAATATCAATGCATATATTTAAGAAGACTAGAAAAAAGTGATGCATCATAAGGAATTATTAAGCACAAGCGAATTAGGGAGAAAACCGTTAAGATCAAATTCAATTTAACACTGCAGTCTGGAGTTACTGCAGGCAACACTCATTTTGAGATGTGACACACACTGTCACCATCTAGCACTTCAAACCATCAAGACATGATTTAGATCAAAAACAGCAGAGAAGTTTATGCACTCAAGCTCTCAAGTTGGAATGGCTGGATTCATACTGCCTTCGATGCTTACTGGCTGTAGAAACTTGGGCAAAGTAGTAACTCCAGTTTTCTGTTCCTCGGGTTCACAGTTGTAAATAATGGCACCTACTGCATAAAGACATGGTGAGGATGAAGTAAGATGATCCGTGCCAAGCACTCAGATCAACAATTTCTCAATAATATTAGCCATTATTGTTACTGCAAAATACTCTACATGGGTATTATCTCACACAGGGAAACAAAGAGATTCTTCCGTTGCCTTGTTAGAAGTGTACATTCATCTTCCTTGGTTTCCTGCAGTTTTATGCTTCTCTCCAAGTCCTTCCTGAGCAAAGGGTGTCTGGTTAATGAACACAAATTTACAGAGCTATGTACTAAACCTGACGTAAGTACAGTGAACCAGTCAGCAACACACAGATCCTGAGGGAAGTGTTCTTTGTACAGAGGAAGAGAATTTGGGGAACATATTACACAGTGGAATATGGAAGAAAACCCCCAAAGATCCTGTGTGACTATGAAACAATTAGATTTAGCACTTACTGAAATTGCTTTCAATCACCCAGATAAGCCGCCATCGCAAAGTTTAAAGTGAGAATGTAAAATTCATGTGTTAACTTTTGAGCTAAGGTCTCATACTCTAGAGGGAAACCTCACCTCTCTTTTTGGAAGAAGAAATTAATATATGTTTGTTAAGTACTGTGATCATGTAAATTGCAATCATGCCTCTCTCAACCAAAAGAGTATTGATTCCAAGTGGTGATGGTGAGTAAAATCTCTGTAGAGGGCTGTCATTTTCAACTCAATGGGTTTCACTAAGGCTAAAAGCTTTACATTACAGTAAGCCAAAGGCAAATTAAGAAAATGATTTTAAAGAATTTATTTTAAAATGGATGAAATAACAATAGATGAAGTAATAATAATTTCATCAATCTGTCTTGATAGAAAACTAGCTAACATCACTTTTCAAATAGGAAAAAAAATTGGAAACTCTCCAGCACACATATAGCATTTTCTGCTTCTAAAAACTAAAAATGGGTGAAGCTATTTTTCATAAAAGCAGAAGAAAAAAATTTCAGACAGAGATCAAAGCCTTCAAGCTTGAACCTAGAAGGAATTTTAATCCCAAAACAATTGAGAATGATTTTAAAATATTTTAATCATGCCTACTTTCAACAATGGGAACCTGCTCCAATGCCAAAAGGAGAAAAGTATCTAATATGATTTTGTTCCTGTCTCCAAAGTGATAATTTTTCAAGCACTCTAGAAGAGTTAAATGAGGGCTGTTACAGAATCTCACACAGGATGATCAACAATATAAACTGCAGAAAAGAATCTCATAATTACTGAAGGAAACTTCCAGCTGTGGGCAATTAAAGATTTTACATATTAACAATACAACTCTTCCAAACGTGGGAAAAAAAGAAGCAATTCACAGAACTTACAACTTCAGTGAAAACAATAGTGAAATCAAACTTCTGACCCAGAGACTTCACGAAGTAGTGTGTTGAATGATCAGATGCCCTTGATTCTGAATCAAATGCCACATAAACTCAAACATCATTCTGAGTATGAGAATGGTTAAGTTTTCATAACCACGGAACATTTAAAAATGTTGACTGCTTACAGGAGGTCCAAAAGTAGTGGTGGGAGATTTTCCACTCTCCTCCACCCAATTCACAAGCAGGTGAGGAAACAGAATTCCCTAGGTGAACTATTCTTGTCCTAAGTGCCTCAGGCTAAAATTTTCATTTCCCTTCTTTTCTTCATGGCGGTACTCCCCATTTAAGTGACTAATAAAGCAAGCACTTTTTCTGAGTTCTTTTATTTTTTTCTACCCAGTTACTCTTGAACACTGTAAAATAAAAGCTATAATAATTCTAAACATCTGCAGGCTTGAACTGAAATAATAAAAGTCTAAAATTCATGATCTGGGAACACTTATTTTGAAGGAATATCCATGTATATTATGAGTAGCTTTCAATGGAGAATTTCTCTGTATATATAAGTGTAATGGGGTCCCAAATCCACTCACACCATAATTTATATAGGTCCCTTAATTAGTCAATGAACAACCTACTTTTCTTACGGTGCTCCTACTGGCTGGCTCGAAAACTTAGTTCAGAGAGCTATTCAATTTAAAATACATTTTGTCCATTCTTTAAAAAAAACCCTTTAAAATAATATCGTTTCATCTATTTTAAAGTGTTCTAGATTTCGCCCCCTCATCAGCGCTGCTGGGCATGTCTGAGGTACAGGGGATAGATGAGGACTATGGCATAAAACCTTCTTGTGAAGAGAAGAGCATGCTTCCTCAGGCACGGTCCTTTGTTCCTCTCAAATCTGGGGCAATGGTAGGTAGTGATATTGCCTCCTTCTCTTGGCTTGGTTGGGGCCTGCTTTTGGTCAAGGGGACCTAACCTGGGCTCTCATGTGTACAGAGACTCACAAAGTCTTGGACAAACCTCCATTTCATCTCCCAACTGAGTGTTCAACTTGCTACCTTGGCTATATGATCGCATCGCTCTTAACCAAGGCAGGCTCCATGACAGTCCTGTTGCGTTCAACTCAGCTGTATCCCTGGACACACTCGGGGAGTAAGAACACATGGGTCCCTGCCACAGCCTACAGAAACAGAAAGGCCTTGGAGATTCCCTCTGCGGGGCCACCTCAGTTACCTGTCATGAGGCAGTCTAGACTCTCCCTCTCACCATCCCATGCAAGTGGAAAGAGACTTCCTCTATCCTGCTTCTCCTGGACTTCAGCTCCATGGTTAGGCCTTAAGGGCAATGACAAGGAGGGGTATTCTCTCTACACCTTGGGAGATATCTACAATCTGTCACTTAACTTTAAGTCACTTAAACTCTTCTAATCCTTTGTCTCTCTTTGTAGAAGGAACAGAGTAATACACGTTCTTTCTACACCGTACTGTCCTTGTGAGAAAAGAATGATTTCCTGGGGCTGAAAGCAATTTGTAGATGACAAATACAGGAAACATAAGTGTCTCTCCTCTCAAAATATAAAACTTGTCATTCTACACTGGAAACATATAAAGCCACTCGTGTGACACAAGCACTTAATATCTCATTCTATTTGCAGAGTTTTGTCTCCAGAATCTCTATCTTTACTTAGAGAGTCTTAAACACAGTCATCTGATCAGAGATTATCTCACACCAGGGTGTTCTAGCAGCTACCACTTGACTAGAAAGTCAACTTCCTACAAAACATTAAAACAATTCTCCTGTGCCTTCAAATCACCATGAAAAGAGAATTGGATACCAGTGAGCATCCACAGGTTTAGTTGGTTCACTGCTAAGTAACTGACTTCAAATCAGGTCCTTGTCCCTGATGACTATTGTTCCAGTAGTGATGGTCATGTGGGGTTAAAGAAAGTAAGAGTAAATAATTAAAGGAATGTTATTTTAGGAGACCTATGTTTTAGATAGTGGAGGAAATCACAGCTCTGATCTGGAAGATGCCGTGTCTGCAAAGACAACCAAGTCCTGAAACTAACCACTCTCTCTGGTCTGTTCTAAATTGTTACGAAAATAAAGAACACAAATTATTCAATTCTTTATTTTCCTTCTAGTTAAGCTTCTTAGCACTGAATAGTACTAAATATAATATTACTGAATATTACTAAATGTAACACAGACATGAGGGAAATTTTTCTAATTTTTAATGCAAAAAAAGTCTTTAGTTGTTCTAATGTTTCTCATGTCAAAATAATTATATGACAACCAACCATAATATATAATTCACTAGGACAATTATTACCTACTAGTGTTAAAAATATATATATCAAGATGAACATATATACCATATATTTGCTTGTCAGAGATGCAAAAGAGAAAAGAAAAAACATTGCTTATTTCATTATCTAAGCCAATATCTTATTTTCTAACAAAAACAAAAGTGAATTTTAGGGAAGAATCACTACCTGTCTTAAGGTGATACAGCCATCTTGTTTTATTGAAAACAGTACTTTTGTCCCACATACCTACATTCTAAAATTTATTCAATGATTACTTAAAACCCATGATCACATTTCTTCAAGGCCCACAAGGAGTTATAACTAAATCCATCCAATTATTCCAAGTAAGTTTTCCCAGGTGGTTCCAATTATCAGTCAAGTCCAAGAACCTCTCCTCTTATCTGGCTATTCCTGGTTATGTTCAAATCTCTTTTTCCTTAGCCTGCATCCCCTTCCCATGGCCTTGGGAGTGTAATGAAGTATTGAATAATCCACCTCCCACTCCTGACTATTAGTTTGTGCTTTTAATTTTAACTTTCCCTGAGTATTTGTGTTTTAATAGAAGACTCAGTAAGGATAAAAAGGCTTTTATAATCAAAGTAACGAAGCCTTGCTATAAGTTGAGACACCTCAGTCAGTTAATTCTGGTCTTTTCCTTATGGCCATGTAACATTCTGCTCATGAGACTCTGTATTTTTATTCTGAATGTAAGGGAAATACAACACCATCACCGACAACACTGAGAACCTCCAGACTGACATTTCAGAAATTAATATTCTTTCCCAGAAAACAATCCTCAGTCAGGAGACAAACATCTGGAATAACAGAATTTGTAGTTTAATTTACAATGGAATGCAAAATATTTTTGGTCCATTTTTTATTGAGAGGGCCAGATGTAATGCATTACAAATTGCTTGCCTAATTCAAACCATAAAGAAAAATTCTCTCTCTTCCCATAAGACATCAAATTGAGAAGAGGGAGGTTGGGTGTGGAACAGTAATAATTGCCGCCTTTAAAGACTGTGGGACTGCACTCAGCAATTCCTTCAATGTTACATGAACATTCTGGAGGTGTTTCTCAAGATAAGCTTTTGCTTTTTCACTCCTCTAAAGTAAGTTATTATACACATCACAGATTTTACTCATACGAAGACTACATTATACATGTAGCATAAACAGGTGCTCTAAAATGAGAAGCTACTTCCATAAATTTGATTAGTATAACTTTTTAGAGAAATGAGAAAGATTTTATAATTCCAACCTGATATAATTTTTTCCAAGGTGAATTGTATTATGCATTCCAAAAAGATACTTTAAGATACTTTTTATATCTTTAGTGAAAATGGTTTGAATACATAAAAGAGAATAGAGAAAATTCTTCTGTCAAGTTGTAGTCAATAGGCTCATCCTCTCTACCAAGTTCTTCACTGACTTGTAAATTCCTCCTCTGGCTGACTTAACCACCTATGAAAAAACTAAGCCCACATCAGTTGTAAAGTTTCAGTAGAACAGGCAGCAACTGATAAGTTCACACACTGGGTCTATAGTTTCCTTCAAATGTAACTAAGGAATGAATCAGATACTGAATTCTCCTTTACCAGATCTAGTACTTAGTCTCTTCCTGCTAGACTAGCAAAGGAAGCCATTATTTCATTAAAACAACACTATTATATTAATGTTTTACACATCTTAACACGTTTTGCTCTATCTGGCACTGTGTTGTTACAGGAGTATAAAGAAGCATATAAAACGCAAGCCCCATCACTCTCTCAATAGGGACAACTTAAAACATCAAAATTAATATGATGTAATACTGATCTGGTATATGTTACTGAAATTCAAAAGAACAGTAATAGGTGTGGACAAGAGATGACAGAAGAATATTTTATGAAATATGAGTATGATTGTTGAATTGCTAATAAATAGACCAATTTGGGGAGCCTAATTTGGCATAGTCAACTTATTCTAGGACTGTGATCTATTATATTAAGTGTCTTAATTGGAAACTTAATAAGAGCTGATCTGAAAAATGGTGGTTCAACTCTTCAAGATGAGGTAGCACTCCAAAAATACCCCCGGTAAAAGCAAGAGTTATGGCTAAAGAGGATCAATAGTTTATAATCCTAACTCAAATAAAATTGGGGGGGCTTCCCCGGTGGCGCAGTGGTTGAGAGTCCGCCTGCTGATGCAGGGGACAAGGGTTCGTGCCCCGGTCCTGGAAGATCCCACATGCCGCGGAGCGGCTGGGCCCGTGAGCCATGGCCGCTGAGCCTGCGCATCCAGAACCTGTGCTCCGCAACGGGAGAGGCCACAACAGTGAGAGGCCTGCATACCTCAAAAAAAATAAATTAATAAAAATAAATAAAATTTGGTAAGTTTAGCTAGAGATTACAATTATTCTATATGGTAAGGTCCACATGAAAACGACTTTATCCAGCACAGCTCAAGCTGCATTTAACTCTCCCAGGACAAACAGACAGGTTATCTTCACCTGAATGAAACTGCCTACAGAGGCTAAAGTTCAAATACCAGTGTAGCCTTCAATGTGCACACCCTGTGAAGCCCTGCCCCAGGTCCCAGTCTGGGCTGCCGTTCTAAGCTCCCCTCAGCTTGAGGCTTACACTGATCCATCCAGATCCCAGAAGCTACTCCCAGCTTCCTGGCCTTCAGAACACCTCCAGAGCCATCTGGCCAATGCAACAGCTGCAGCTTGGGAAGCAAAGAACTGCCTGAGTCAGGATGAAAAGTACTGCTTTGTTCCTTCGTGAGCCCTTGCCTAACTGACAAATACAAATACGCAGCCACTAATACTCCATTTCAGACACTTAGAAAGGGTGATACCATCACTCCCACTGTGTGGTACCCAAGCAAGAGCCTGATAATCAATAACAGAATTCTTTCCAACTGAACCCAGATACAGCCTGGCTTATAGGCCTCTCCCCATGGTTGCAGGCAGCCACTCTTGCTTATTCACAGTTGGCGTATTACACAGAGTCTGTCTGCCATTTCTGGCCTAAGTCCCACTCAGGGATGACCCAGGGACAGCCCTAGCACAAACAGACTTGGGGACAGTCACACGGCAATCCAACATTTTTGAGGGCCTACATTTACTGAATGTGGTTCAAACTGCATAAGCTGTTAGAGACTGCAGTTGCTATGGAGATAATGATAAAGTTTGAAAGACTAACAATCTGAGAAGAGAAAAACCAAGCGTTGGGCTTGGGGTTATCATTTGTCAACTGCAGAGGACAGGAAAGGCCAGTTTTTTTCTTTTAATCCTAAGGAACCTACAGATTGATTTAACCATCAAAATTCTGGAAGCACGCTTAGCTGTCATGGGGAGGAATGACTTGTCAAAGTCATCTAGAGATGCGAGAGTTGGACCTTGAACTTACCATCCAGAACCACAAAACAACTGAGCTTGTTGCAGTGAGTGTTACCTCCACAAAGTCAGCTCCTGTCTCAGATTCCTCTTCCTTTGGAGAATTCACCCTTTAAAGACCTCTTTCCGGAACATCATGGTTAACACAAAAACCTTCTACTTAGTAAGAAATGCCTTTAAGGAAAGTAGAGTTGAGTACACTGTGAAAATTCAACTGTTTTGTCTTTAAGTCAATTACAGATAGCTAAATCTCCAGCTGCAGCTGACCATAGCTAAATGTGGTTTCCATTCTCATTGATCCCCGGCAGTCTTGTCACTGTCAATGCCTGAGCAGCACGAGCCCCAAGGAAGAGAGACACAGAGAGTCCATTGCTGCAGGCGTAAATAAAATCAATCTGCTCCTTTGGGCAAATGTCTTATTGATTTGAGTTGTTAACTATATGCTTCCACTTCCATCTGCATCCTGAATGTGGATACTTTTATGCTTGCAACATTACGTATCAAGCAAGCAGTATGTCTGCACTCTTGTCAGAATGGTTACAAGCACCCGTAATAATATGGCAGCAAGTAAACTGAAACTTAGATGTGTTAAAGTGAGAAATCAACGGGAAATATAGGGACAAAAATAAGCACAACATGAAGCATGATTAGTCAAAGGCTAGAAATGCAGGCATTAGGAATTGCATCACCATTCCCACATGCAGCTTCCTCTGTCACCTCACGTAAGATTGAAGCTAAATGAGAGATTCAAGTTTAGGAAATCCCCCAGTGTTCCTGAACCTCAACTTCCACTGCCTTAAATCTAGGCAGCATAATTCTTACCTCTGAGGATTGCCTGAGGAGTAAATGAGGTGATATATGCAATGTTCCCCATAGCACAAGGCACTTAATGAACACTTGTTTCCCTTCTGCTCTGAAGTGTCTTTATCTGCAGGGTAACGAGGGCATTCCCTCCAGTGCAAATGGTGCTATGATCTAAGATCTTCTATCAGTCAGAACTCTGTCAGTTTCAAGGGAGAGAAAGCCCAGTGCAAGCAGACTTAAATAATAAATAAATTGATGGCTCCTGTAATCACAAACTCCAGAAGCAATATTGGTTTCAGGCAAGGTTTGAACAAATGATGTCATCAGGAAACTGCTTTTTCTCTGTCTCTCCCCCTCTGCTCATGAGTGGTCTCCCAGCAGGTCCAGGCTCATCCCTCAGGCAGCAGAAGAATGAACACATCTTCCAGGCACATACTATGTCATCCCCCCACTGTCTGGAGGAAGAGAGGGCACCTCTTCTGCTTCATGACCCATGAGGCCTCATATCCATTATATCGTATGCACAGCCATCCCTGAACTAATCCCCATAGTCCAGGGGGTGGGAAATATCAAACCCAAACAAACTGCAGATCTGAGAAGTAGACAGGTACAAAAACCCAGGAGAATGGCAAAAAATGAAACAAACGTACATCGTGACTGTCAATTATCTGTTAGAACTGATAGGTCCGAAATGCTGACCTAACAGCCCATACTCATAAGAAAAAATGTTTGTTGTTGTAATACACTGTGTTTTGAGAATGGTATGTTACACAGCATTACTGGGGTAATAGCTAGCCAAGACAGTCAACAATAGGCGACTAGTACACGGGAAATATGACGGTGGATTAGATGTGAGTGAAAGCCATGGAAGAGACAAGATATTATCAGATTTGGGTTATGTCTTAAAAGTAGAACCCTCAGAATTGAACTGAATTGACTGAATGTGCTGTGTGAGAGAAAGAGAAGAAACAAAAAAGTTCCTATGTTTTTGGCATTAGCAATTCAGTGAATAGTGGTGCCACTTACTAAGACAGAGAATGCTGGGGCTTCCCTGGTGGCTCAGTGGTTGAGAACCTGACTGCCAATGCAGGGGACACGGGTTCCATCCTTGGCCCAGGAAGACCCCACATGCCGCGGAGCAACTAAGCCTGTGTGCCACAGCTACTAAGCCCGTGCTCCACGAGAGAAGCCACCACAATGAGAAGCCCGCGCACCACAACAAAGAGTAGACCCCGCTCACCGCAACTAGAGAAAGCCCGTGCACAGCAACGAAGACCCAACACAGCCAAAAATACATAAATAAATTTATTTTAAAAAAGATAGAGAACCCTGAAGATGGGACAGATTATTGGGGAAAGTAATAGTAATTAGAGATCCAGTTTTAGCCATGTTAATTTTAATTTTGAAACGCCTTCAGACTTCCAAATGGAGATAGACTAGAGGGTATTGGATATATGCTCTATCTATAAAATGGCAGTTTAGACATTCTCTAAATCCATTTCTAGTTTTAACATTTTGAGAATTTTTTTACCACATTTACAATCTTTAGATTTTGCAAGGTTTAGCAAAGATGAATTCTATTTCCAATTTTTTATGCTGAGGATATTGCTTTTACCTGAACCAGACAGAGAGCCAAGAGTAGGAATCATCACAGAATACAATGTGTCCTGGACAACAAATCGTCCAGTCTACCATATCCATAGGTTATGGATTAGCCCTCCCCACGTGGCATCCAGAGGTAAAATTTATTTTTGCCCAGTGGGCTGCCTAGTTCCCTAACAGAGGATAAAATATTTACCTTTGGATTGGCATAAGAAATAGAGGCACCTTTATAAACACTGACCCTTCAGAAGTGCCTATCCTTTTTTTTTTTTTTTTTTTTTTTTTTTTTTTTTGCGGTATGCGGGCCTCTCACTGTTGCGGCCTCCCCCGTTGCGGAGCACAGGCTCCGGACGCGCAGGCTCCGGACGCGCAGGCTCAGCGGCCATGGCTCACGGGCCCAGCCGCCCCGCGGCATATGGGATCCTCCCAGACCGGGGCACGAACCCGTATCCCCTGCATCGGCAGGTGGACTCTCAACCACTTGCGCCACCAGGGAGGCCCGCCTATCCTTTCTTACTTCAAAACCTAAACCTGTATGATATAAAGGGCTAGGCTGCCATTCAAGCTCAGCCAGTATACAAGCTGAGTCCTGGATGATGGTGAGTTCTCCATGGGCTTCAAGTCCAACAGTCTTAAAACTCTTGACAGCCGGCAGCTGGAAGCCCTGTTGTTCCATTACTAAGTGCCACCAGCCCACACGATCCTAACCAAAGGAGATGCCATCTAACAATGCGGCGTGCATGACAAATAGATCTGTGGGGTCATGCTAAGCAGCACGTTTCACACATCCCCAATTAGGAGGGAAGAGAGAAAGAACTAAGCAACAGAGAAACAAAGTCTGAGGCCATAACAGCAAGTTGCAGGTGAAAAGAGCCTTACAATAAAGAAGATGCTACATTTTTTGCAATATAATTAGGCCTTTTAGAACTATGAGAGACCTGAGAGAGTTTCCTGGAGAGGTCTAAAGGTTGGAGTGTCTTAGATTTCAGTCTTCTGCCCTCTTCTCTTCTCCATCTCCACTCTCTCTCCCTAGGTGATCTCAGCCCATTTCATTCTCTTAAATATCATCTGTATGTCAGCCACTCCCAAATTTATATCACTCTGACCTTTCCCCGATTTATATGTCAAATTTCCTACTTGACATCTCCACTTGTATGTCTAAAACAAACCTCTCTATCACCCCAGCCTCTTTTTTCCCCAACCCCAGTTAATTCAATAAAACTACCCCATTTATCCAGTAGCTCAAATATAAAACTAGGCTTCATCCTTGATTCTTCCTCTTCCATCACCCCACTTATTTACTCCATCAGCAAGTCTTGTTGCATTTATCCACAAAATGTATCTTTTTTTCCTATTTCTTTGCATCTATATTGTCATCACTGTTATCTCACTGGATCCTTAGAAAACCCTCTCAACTCGTCTCCCTGTTTCTATACTCCATCAACAGCTAAAGGAACCATTTAATGCACATAGGATATTACAATTCCCTGACTGAAATAAAGTGCTTTCTCATTTGTTTTCATGATAGAGTCCAACTTGAACATGGCATAAAGCCTACTGCTGACCTGGTCCCTGTATATCCTATCTCAGATTTTAGCTCCACCACACCCCGCCCCCCTCATTCACACTCTGGCCACACTGGCCTTCTTTCTCTTCCTGAAACAAACTAAGCTTATTCCTCCCTCAAGGTCTTTCAGACCCAGCTTAAAAAGTCACCTCTTCAGTGACACCTACATGTCTACCCGCACTGAATGGTGATATCCACAGGCCTGCCAAGGGCCATCATGGTACCCTGCTTATGTTCTTCTTATCATTCATCCATCCTCAAAGTTACCTTGTTTATTTGTTTACTTGCCTTTTCTTCTCTCTCTACTAGAATATAAGCTTCAGGAGAGCAGTGACTTTGTTTTGCTTTATTATCTCACTATTTTGTCCCCAGTGAGTGGCACATAGTAGATGCTCAATGACTACTTTTTTTAAAAAGACTCATCTATTTCAGTGGTGTTTTAAGATACCTTCTTTGGAGTCCTGGGGCTAGCTAAAGTTCTTCAGTGGCAGAGGAAAGGTGAGGAAAGAGGCAGAGGGAAGGTGAGGAAAGATGCAGAGGGCAAAACCGTGCTGGCTAAGTTTGAAGCCTTCCACTGATTCAATTGGAATACTTCTGCTTTTATCTGTTTATGCAGTGGGCTCCATATAAGACCTTATTGTTTAAAAATGTATGCTATTCAAAGCATTTTATAACTAGTAGTCCTTTGCCATCATCTTGATACATGAGCTTCTTGTCTGTGGCCTCAAATTATGTTGGTTCAGACCCCAACCAAAATCCCCTGACAAGGATGCACAGTCTCTGCACTCCATCGAGTGTGTTCCACATATCTAAGTCCAAAATGCAGCTGTTGTTTCTCCCTGCTATTAAATAATAAAATCACACTTTCCTTGTTACTGTAAAAAAACAACACACTGTCCAGTCTGCTGGATTTTCTCCTAAAGCCACTAAGAAAACTTAATTTGAAATGACAGAACTGGTGATCTAAACCAAATCCTAGTTAGCTATTTACGCATGGTTTTCTAAGCAATAGTTCAGACTAAAGGAAGAAATCAAGTGAGATTTTCTTCACATGTAATGTCTTCCCTGCAAATCAAGCTGTCAAGTGATATAATATACCTCATAGCTACAATGTAGAATAAATGTCAAACAGATTGTAAATTATGATAATCGTTTTTACAAACCAATATACAAGGATTAATTCAAAAGTATTAACTTTAGCCTAATCCATAAAGGCATTTATGAATATAAGATAATAAAATATATGTCCCCTGCTCTATAATACTTAGTCTTGAAAGGGTTTATTACAGTAGGAAGTGTTAAACTATCAATCTCTCCCTATTAAGCTTATTAAGGATTAAAATTTACTCCATTTCCTAAAATACAACAAATTGCATGAATGCCACAAAGCATATTCTGCATGAGGCAGATTTGAAATAATGCTTAAATCTGGAAAACTCAATTTATGGTCGGTCAAACTCAGCTCTAGGAAAATATATGCAATATTCAAATATGGGAAGTAGCCTCCAATAGAAATGTTAATAAAAACTGTTATAAATAAATAAATAAACTATAAGAAGAGATAATATTGAAGAATAAAAACAGAAACTGTGATGCACTGGAAGCAGCATCTTGGAAGTTAGAAGTCTTGCATTCTTGTACAGTTGGTAATCAAAGGACAGGTGATTTTGATGTCTCTGTCTCAATTTCCCTATCTGTAACTTAACTACATATTGAACAGTTGATGGCTGCCTTCATGTCATCCATTTTCCTCTTCTTTTCATTGAGGAACCATCCAATGCCATCCTCCTCACTGAGGTCTAGATGGGGCAGATTCTGCCTACATTCCAGGGGTGGACCTTTGATGACTTAGGTCAATGAGCACATTCCATCCCCTAGTCACAGCTATTGGTTGAAAAATGGGTCCAAACCCCAGTTACAGCCAATGAGCCATGGGGAGATGTTTGCCAGAGTTTCTGGTATCTTAACTCCCTCTCTGTTCTACAGTGACCAGAACGGAAGCCCTCTCTTCTTCTAGGTGGCGTGGTATTAAAATATAAAATATATATAAAATTAAAATATAAAACTGTGACAGTCAATGCTGCTACAAAGAAGCCAGCCTGAAGACAAAGATGAAGGTGGCCTTCAAAACTGAGAAGAGTCCAGAGACTCACAGAGATGAGGCTGAAACCTCGTGATAATGATGATATCATGATAATATCCTGAGCCTCTTCATATAAATATGCCTGATACCAGTCTACACCTCGTATTTTCAGTTATGGAGCCAATAAAATTCCTTTGCTGATTAAGCAAACCAAAATCCAACCTCAAATGGTTTAAAGTATAACATATACAGAACTGCTCATATCTGAGGCCATTATTTTTAGCAGCAACTGCTGGGTGCTATGTAAGAGTCAGTACCCCCTTCTTCCTTGCTCAGTCTGTGTCTCAGTATTGCTAGACACGATCATGTGATTCAGACAAGGCTGACCCCCATCCCCAGTTGGGGCTGGGGGTGGGGACTGGTTAATCTAAACCAATCATTCCATCCAATGCTTCTTGCCAGTGGTTTTCAAAAGGGGAAATACATAAGGAGAATCTTATTAGGGATGAGATTAAGATTTTAGGGAATGGCTTTTAGACCTTAAAAAGAGACAGGAGGACACTGCTGTATAAGGCATCTACTATGGACTGAAGGTTTTTTCTCCTCTCCCAACATTCATATGTTGAGTTTATATTTGTATGTGATTGTATTTGGAAGTAGGGCCTCTGGGAGGTGATAAGACCATGAGGGTGGAGCTTTCACAAGGGAGTCTAGGATCTTCATAAAGGAGCCCTGAGAGAGACCCCCTGCTCCTTCCACCATGTGAGGACACAACAAGATATCCACAGTCTGCAACCCACAAGAGGGCTCTCACCAGACAGAATCTGTTGGCATCTTAATTTTGGACTTCAGAATTATGGGAAATAAACTTTGTTGTTTATAAACCACCCAGTTTGTGGTATCTTGTTATAGCAGCCAGCACAGAATCAGACAGCATCAAACTCCTGGAGAGATGCAGCCATATTTGACCATGAGGGGAGCTAGCTGGCAAGCTAAAGGTGGGAAGATTTTATATAAGGGAAGTGCCAGGATCCATGATCATGCCACTGAACTACTGAGTTAGCTAATCCTGTAGCTACCCTACTCCTCGACTTCTTGTTAGTTAAGATGATAAATCTCCTCATCTTAAAGCCACTGGGAACTGGGGTTTCTATTACCTGCAGATGAAAGCACCTGAACTGACATACCATGCTAGTTCTCACATATTTAAAATAGTCAAACCTCACAATAGTATAGCGCATTGCACTTTAAAAAAAAATTGTTTTTAGAAACATTACCTCATTACTCTCAAACATTTTCTTTCAGGATAGGGACCTTCAATCGTTTTCTACTGATTAGGAAAACAAAGACTTGAAAGTTTCCTTAATATTCCAAAGCTTTCTAACCCCTAATTTAGCATTGTTTCCACGTCAAATTATGAAATTATAAGCACATCTTACCATAAAATCAAACATTTAAATATACTTATTTCTCACCAATCACAAATAAATGGTGGGATAGTTGTCACAAAATTCTTAAACACAAACAGTGATAAATGTCAACTAGAAATTTAATTGAGTAATTCTAAGAACGCCTAAGTACTACTGATCACTGCCTGAGGTAAATTCATGCTGGGCTTGCTAAGAAATTAAAATTTCCAGTTACAAAGAGAAAATTTAGTTGAATACAGCTGTATTCAGAAAGAAAGCAAAATGGATGAGCTTATCATTAATTTTATGGAATGCAAACTTATTCCGATTGTTCAATGTACTTTTATAATATTAAACTGGACTTCCTTTCCTTCTTAAAACAACAACTAGTCAGCTGGTACAGCAATGATTCCCCACAGTATAACAGCACACATTATGGACACTGGTACAAGTGGGTGCTTAGACCTCTCCTCCAGTTACATGTTCATGCGATTGTCTGCTTTGAAGGCAAATGCTGCATCACATTTTCGTTCTGCCGCCCACTCATACGCATGCAGAAATGAAAACACTGCATTGTACAGGGTGGTGTGAGGAAGGTGATGAACTTGTTTGTCTCTGTGCTTTCAATATAGGATAAAAAATGTTTCCTAGTGTTCATCAGTTGCCACAATATCAAAATGTATCCCATGGCTTGGTAGTATGTCCACCTATGTTGTATACAAGTATTACATCATTCTTATCCTTCTTGCAACAAACTCATCTGTTTTGTGGATGTTGTTAAGTTCTACTCTCCGTCAAACTCCTCGTTTAGGACTTTCTAAGTGATTCTACATCCTTATGTCCTTACTTTCTAGGACCCATGGGCTGAATGTGACTCTGTCTTAGTATAGTCATAATATCCAACTTCGGAACTCCCAGGTTTGGGGCAACAGGGAGTGCAAAAACATTAAATTTTTGTAAAAGAGCTTTTTGGCCACAGTAGTTAATCTATAACTTTTTACTTAAGCTACTTCTGTTCAGATTTAGTTTGGAATAAAAAATTTTAAACAGCTGCAAAAAAAAGTAATATTTATCATTTACAAAAGCTGGGCCTTAAATTATCAAAAAATATCTTCTGAATAAATTTCCATGAATTCATTGCCTCAAATCCCACAAGAAAACTGAAAGGCATTTGTTTCTCTCCTTAAAAATCTCCCCCCCTTTTTTTTGTTTGGATGCTCCTTTGGGATGAGCAGGAAGTGTTATTTCACAGGAAGGTGGGACAACTGGCGCAAACCCACAAGAGGATATAATTCAGACAAGAGGGCTGAAGCCCAGTGAAAATCACTAGAAAACCTCACTGAATTCTGAGCACATTGCATTTCTTTCCTTTACTTTTGATCTGTATCTTCTACTTGCACATCACCTAGACTTTATCTCAAAATTTATTCTTTCATAATTATTTTATGACATATATTCTGAACCCAGATTATTGTCTCCCAGAAACTAACCAAATTTCAGAATGCCTGATTGAGGTTCTCTATTTCAGAATGCAGTAGTTATCACCAGAAAGATGGTGTTTTAAAGGATAAATAATATGAGATGTAGCGTCTATAGCCTAAAAAAAAACACCTAGAAATATAAAAATATTTTAACATAAAATATGGTTAATAACATATGCTCTACATATACAAAAATGAGCATGCAAACATAATTAACTGCCATATGTACAGTTATCCACATATTAACTGTATTGTCTATTTCTATATACTATATACATGTTTATACATAAATATATACATAAAGATATACATGTATGCTTTAAAAACGGCAAATTCCAAATCCCAGCTAATGGTATGATTCACCAAATATTATTGGCATCAGGCATTTATACAAAGGAGAGAAAAACTGACTGAATCTTTTCCATCAGTGGAAGCTGTTTCCTGAAAGTAACAGTAAACTGAAACTCCAAGTAATTTAGGCAGTAAAGAAATTTATCTAGCAACAAATATCCCTGACTTTGTTGATTTTGTGACTCAGTGGTGTCATAAAAAGCCCAGGTTGTCTTCCTGTCTCTGGTCTGCCTTTAATAGCATCATGTAGGTCCACTTTTGATTGGGGGATGGAGGCCAGTAGCAATTACAGCAGCATTCAGTGAAGAGAAGAGATTTCCACAGTTATGCAATTAAAGTTTTTCCCTTCAAACTGATTGGGCCAATTTATACTAGTACCCATGCCTGGACTAAAAATAGTTCCAATTAGCTGATTAGCTCTTGCCTAGGTTCTGAAAGAGGTTTGAATTTAGCATCCCTCAAGTCAAATGGGTTGACTGAAAGGTCAAACCTAAAAAAATTGAGGTTCCCTTAGAAAGGAAAAGGTAACTGAATGGTTACTGAGTAGGGAACAAAGAGGGCTCTCTACAATTCCATAAATTAAAAAAAAAGACCCAAAATATGTTAAATGTCATGTATTTAAGTATTATCATCATCATAAACGGTCACGATGACTGACCTGTTCACAATCAGTATTTAAACCATCATTTTCTGAAGCATGACCTGGGAATTAAAAGAGACTAAGTTCCCTTCCCCGTTGCTAGCTGTACCAGCCTGCTCTGTCTCCAAACGGATCGGAAGCAGTGGAACTCAACTCTCTGAGTTACCCCGTGATGAGACGGCAGACCCAGCCCATCACAGAGGGGAGAGGATTGCCTTTGCAGGCACTTTGAGCTGAGTTCAAATCACACATCTCAGGCTCTATGGCCAATGCCTACCAGATTGCCTTTCAGTCTGAGGTCAACCAAATCTGCCTTCCACCACTGTCACCACACACAGAGAAGCACACATCTAAGACCGTGTGGCCATACTACACGAGGCAGGACTGCAGCTCTAGTAAAACTGCTGGCACTAGGATTAAGCAAGATGGGCGCCCCCAGCGCACAATTTAATGAGGCACTTGGGCAACCCTGAGAGTTGTCCTAGGCACCTCTTCTACCTCACCCCCATTCCAGCCCTGGTACACGCCTGTTTTCCCCAGATTCACAGTCAACCACTTGCTTATCACTCGGTCCCATAAGCTTTCAATCCAGTTAAGTCATCCCTGTATTTTCATCTATTCCTTATCTAAGACTACTTTAATTTTATACGTTTTAATTTCTTTTGCTGAACAAAGTAGAACACGTCACTGCTACACGTCGTCACCTCACCCTCACCTCCAGCCCCAGCAAGAGGGTTGAGTGATTATGTGAATGTGTGACTTATTCTTTTTGAAGTGTTTTGTGCTTTGCGGATGAAAGGTGTTTCATGAGTTCAAAGCATTCCCATTATTATTTGTCCATTATTCAGGACAATCAGGGTAATTTGGCAACAGCTTTTCTCCCTGGCAGAAGAAAAGGCTGATTGCAGGGGTTGGGGTGGGAGTTTATGTTCAGTTTATGTGAGGTTAAGGTCACAGGCATTGCACAATAAAAAAGCTCTTTGTTTTATGAATAAATAAAAGATTTCTGATTTATCCCCTTATTTTGGAACACCAGCATACAGTCGGTTTTTAAATGTTTGAAAGACTTCTTTTCCTACAGCATTATAAGAAAAGTTCCTTAAGTTATAAATTTATTATCTGCAGCTTATATTTTGCAGCCATGAATCTTTACTGTCCAAGCAAACTTTGATGCAGATTTTGATATTCATTATAAATTATGTCATCGTCAGTGATTCATTGCATTAAGCTGTATTTGTTGTTTAGAATAATATCATGACTGATATCCACAAGTTAACGCAGGGACACTGGACATCACTAAAAAGAGTGATCAGAATCTCAGGGCTATTTGCTTCCAGTAGAAAATTAAATAGAAATCAGTCACTGGGGAACCTGATTTACTTTACTCACATCCTAGATGTATGTCCAGTAATTCTTCAGCTTGTGCTGACAACTGAAATTCACTGCTACTGCTGGAAATTCAGCTCTCATTTTCCCCAGAAAAAGTTTTCAGGAAGATATATTTCACTCACACACTATCACAAGGAGTTTTGTTGGTGGTGGTTATTTTAAGGTATTTTACTATGCATCTCTGTTATAATTAATTTTCATATAGATACCTTTCTCTTTGAACAGCCTTCTAGTTTTTAGAGGGCGAGTCTTTTCTGTTAAAAATGCTGGCCACGTCACACTTGGAAAAACGCATTGACTTCACTAACATCTGGTCTAAACACTAGGAGGTGTGATAACAGATATTCACACATTGGTCTTGCAAGTTGTCAGCGTGTTATCTACTGCTCTGTCTACTCATGCACAAACAGGGATAATTAGAAGATGAGGGCGTTTCTAACAAAGCTAAAACAAATTGAATTTCTACTTTGTCTAAAGGAGATCAAGTAAACAAGTTTTCAAACAATGTTCCATGACTTTAAGCGCTATTCATGTTATTAAATGAACAGTTTGCCACGCTTATATAACTAGTCTTTGGAAAATAATACAGCAATGTATTCCTTTTATAACATTTATTTCTATAGAAAATAATATATAATAATTTGGCATAATCATAAAGGATAGTATTCCCTCATTCTCAGCCTCACACACACTCAAATAGACACTATATCCTGATACATCACATTCATGCTTAACCATATGTTTACATTCTATCCCAGGCCCATAGGTATGTAAGATTCTTCCCAAAGAGTAAACCATACTTCATCTGAGTTCAAAGTAGGACTCTGTGTCCTACATCTTTTTAATTCTAGCCTCTTGGATGCTAAAAGCCTTTGTGTTCTGTGACCTTCAGCAAGTCTCTGCAATTTATTGTCTCACTGTAGAACACAGCGCTCAACTTCACAGGAGACTACAGATGACAATATGACTCATAAGAGATCTGGAGTTTCAAGATGAAGGATAACAGTGGTGTTTCATTTTTACAACTCCCTGCACGCATTATGTCATAATCCTTCTGATGTCATTACAGAGCCGAATTACTCTGTGGCTAGAAACTAGGTGTGTGCATAACAAAACCTATATTAAAGAGAAAAAAACTATCTCCAAGTTCACTGCCATATAATATTTTACTTCTTTAGTGCAAGACCTGAGAAACTACAACACAACCACCAAACAACGGTTATCCAAAGCTGCCCTCCACTCTCAACTACCCTGCAGCTATGAGAGATGGGCTCCTGACTTGAGATTCCAGAGAGACTCATGTGAAACCCAAATCCTGCAGTGCCCATTCCTTTAAACTTATACGTTATTTGATACCAATTATGGATGTCCTCCTGTTTCTATCAAAAATATAAACTTTTTTTCTTTTTAAATTCACAAATGCTGGGTTCATGGTTACAATCAAGAGCAGCCTTGTTTGACCACTGGTCTTGCCATCTTGCGGCAGCCAGGAAGAAGACCAAGATGAATTACATTCAAACCAAAGTCACCACAGTTGAAAGTCATGGCCCAACCTTTCCCTGTAATGGCTAATAGTTTAACCATAGCAAATTACTCATTAGTAAAATGAACAACAGACTTTTAAGTTGGGCTTGGTCAATAATTTATTTCACTTTCATTGTTTAAAAGTGGAGGTGGCTACTTTGTTGCAGCTAATTTGTTTTTTCCCCCCCAGGGCAAAATGGATGCACTCTTCCTTTGTGTTATAAAATTTGAGGCCATGATTATCCTATGTCTTTGCATCGTAGTAAATGCAAACTCTCTTTTAAAGTAAGGTTTGACTATGCCTGCTTGGATTGATTGCCTCTCTTCCCAGCAGAAATACCTGGCCTTCTATTCATATACCTATCTTTCTAGGAATCCTGGATTTTTGCAGAAAGATATCAACTGTACCCCAGATTTGATGATGATTAAAGTTCATGATTCTGCATTTACCTTGCAAAGTTAGGTATACTTGGTTATCTGTTTGAATATGTGGTTTTTGTATACAATAAAAAGACTGATCAGAAGTTTAGTTTTGGTTTAACAATTATTATTAAATTTATTAAAACTAAAAAGTTTAAATCTTCATTCTTCCTTTAGGCTTGTAAATTTACATAACCAATCATACCATCTATTTTTACATCTAGCAGATTTTATCAATTATTTCTAAAAGGGTCTTTAAATATTTTGTTGTATTAACAAACCTAGCTAAAAACGTTTAAGCACCTTAAACAGCATTTATTAAATTTGTGACTTTTCCTTCCTTCTTCAAGTATTTTTTTTCTCTGACTTAATAAAAATGGCCAGTATTTAAATAACTTGTGAACATAATTAAGTTTGTAAATATAGTGACTCTAATATTAATATCCCAACATTGTTTATTCACTTGGTAAAATTTCTTAAATTCATAAGACTGAATCAACCACACAGTTACACATTTTCCATTAGAGTTGCAGGTGCTGCCAGGTTTATGCCATTTTCTCTTACGTATTTATAACTACTAAAAACATCAAATATACAAAATTTTTTAACACAAGATTAGTACTATGATTCTTATTTTTCTTAACCTGATAAAAACATCTTCATTATTATTTTAAATCTAATATTTTTAAATATTTATTTATTTATTTATTTGGCTGCACCAGGCCTTAGTTGCAGCATGCGGGATCTTTAGTTGCTGCATATGGGATCTAGTTCCCTGACCAGGGATCAAACCTGGGCCCCCTGCATTGGGAGCATGGAGTCTTAGCCACTGAACCACCAGGGAAGTCCCTAAATCCAATATTAAACATTTTAACTGAATAGATGTAACAAATATATTAGTTGTAAAGCATAGTTACAAAAATGAATACCTATGAACCTACCACTCAAGTCACAGATACAACACAGTGATCTCTACACTGAAATCTACCTAGGAGTTCCACCCCCATCCCATCACCCTACTTCAGCCCAAACAAACTAAAAAATATTTGAATAGTGATGGTGGCTATCATCCCTTTGCCTATCTTTATGTATATAATATTTTACCACATATGTATATATTTCTAAACAAGATATTCATTTTTCTCTTTTGGGGTCTTATACAATTTTTTAAGTTATTTGTACATCATCCCATGGTTATAAGATGCATTTTCATGGAAGACTCCAGTAAACTATGGCTAAGCAATTCTTATTATTTCCAAACCTAGAGAGAGTCTTATTTCCACCAACTGCTATACTGCAATCTTTTTTATATTCCCTGTATCATGGGTTTCAAAACTTTAAGACGGGTTTGTATCTTAGAGCACATAATGGAATTATGTGAGAATGAGAGAATTCTCTGCTCAGAGAAGTTTGTGACTCTCACCAACATTAATCATTTGATTAGATTTAATATTTTATTTCCTAAAATATGAAAACTTTTGTTTAACTTTAAAGATTTTTGAAATTTATAAGATCATGCTTTATTTCATGTCTAGGGGTATTTGAAATGATATTAGACTCATACTGCAAGATCTCAATTTGCTTTGCTCATTTGGATTCATTTTCCCACACCAAAAAGTCTCATTATACAAGCTTTTAACTTACCCTAACTTTCAATCATAAACAGCTTCTACTATCCATCAATCCAAAATATACTCCACTATTTTACTTAATCCTTACAAGAACAAAATAATTTATTTACATGCATCTAATGTTCTAGATGTTTACTCTTTTTTTGATTCAAAATCAAACCTTTATTTTAAATTATTGATTCAAAAACAAATCTTTATTAAGTCTCCCTTGCATCAGAAGTCTTTCCCACTCTTCATTTATTTTTTTTTTATTTTTTATTTTATTTATTTATTTATTTTATTTTTTTATTTTTTATTAGTTTCTGCTTTATAACAAAGTGAATCAGTCATACATATACATCTGTTCCCACATCCCTTCCCTCATGCATCTCCCTCCCTCCCACCCTCCCCATGATGTTTACTCTTAAAATGAGGTAAGCGGAACCCTGTACCTCCAGGCCCACATTAGTAATTTCCACCTTTACCCTATTTTAACCTAGGAATTGGACAGTTTAAACAGGACCATTTTAGAAACCCAAACATGTATACATAGACCTTCCTTTCATTCCTTTTAAACTCAAGGGTTCTCAAATTTTAGTATGTTTGAGAATTACAGAATAGGCTTGTATATACAAACATGGATATTTTACTTTACAGGAGATTTAAGAGATTTTCAGAAGTCTACGTAACTGTACATGATTTTAGCTATAGGCACTGACTGTAGAACCCAGCCCCTTGCTTAAAGCTGCTATTTTAAGCATCTACTCTTAATTTTTAATTCACTCCTACCAAGTACTTTTCAAGTGCTCAGCTGAGCGAAACAATTTTTGTGAAAAATTACCTGAAGCCTTTCCATTCACTAAAGCAGAGACTTAACTGGGGGAGTTCATGAGTAGTTTTCAGGAGACCTAAAAATGCCCCCAAAGTATATGTAACATTGGATTTCTGTGAATATTTTTCAGGAGAAACAGCTCACTGCTTTAATCAGATTTTATAAGTCAGCACTTCACAACATTTTTTCATGTCATGGTACAAACAGAAAATTAGATTTTTTTGTATAGGATGCTGAGGGATTTGGGGGAATCTAAGCTGCAAATGATTTTAAAATTCATATTTTCTTATATTATGTAATTAAAAGCATGAAATGCAAAGCATTAGAGAAGATAATTATTAGATGTGCATAAAGTGTCTAAATAAAAAAGTTTCAAATATTTAATGAGACTCTTTAGCTTGCTTTTGTGAACACAACTTTTTAATATTCTTAAAATGGCTAGATGCAATTCTCAATTAAAATTTTTAATAGTGATGTATTCAAAATCCTGAGATTCACCATCCATCAGAAAATTTGTACAAATCAGTAACAAAAAGTGTAAAGCCAGTCCAAGATGAAGTAACAGGGACCAGATTCACTTTTCCGCTTGAAAGAAACAATCGTTACACACAAAATATATTAAGGAATAATATCCAAGAAACCGGAAGTCAGGCAACAAGGACAGTGATCGCTGAAAGACAGGCTTACCTAAGCCTACAGCCTTGAAAGAATTTCAGAGGAGAGAAAAAATTTCAGGGTAGAGAGAGGAAACCCAAGTAGTATGCAGACAACTCCCTGAGTTGAGAAGATGAAGATAAGAACTGAGGGAGATCAAGGCAGCTGGAGTTCATAGACAGGCCACCAGAGATAAGACTGTACACAGAGAACCCTGGTAATCTGCAGATGGTCTCACATAGCTACTGAGTGAAGTACTGATCAGCATATGCATGTAAGGAAAACTGTCCTAAGCCAGGAGAAAACCATCTGAAAGAATAAAAGAAAACTAATAATTCACAGGGAATTGGGTAGAATAGTGAAACAAACTCTGACCCCATAATAGGGGACAGTTAGCCCTAGGCTGGCCACTATCCTGGACCCACTTAACAAATCATAAAATCATGACTCAAAAGGATCAAATGTTTCCCAGAAAAAAAGTACAACAAAATTTATATGAATATAAAAATATTCAGCA
Organism: Mesoplodon densirostris; assembly: GCF_025265405.1. Taxonomy (NCBI): domain Eukaryota; kingdom Metazoa; phylum Chordata; class Mammalia; order Artiodactyla; family Ziphiidae; genus Mesoplodon; species Mesoplodon densirostris. Next base: position 97,982,182 of record NC_082663.1, on the reverse strand, counting down.
TCTGAAAAATAAAATTAACAAGGTTTGGCATCTAATCCAAGATTACCAGTCATTGAAAGAGGAAGAAAAACACAACCTAGAATGAAAAGATTGATTAATCAGTCAAAATAGACCCAGTACTGACACATATGTTAAAATTCATTGGCAAGAACTTTAGAAGGGTTATAATTGTATTTACATTTTTTTAAAAGTTAAATAGAGACACAGAAGATGTACAAAGCATTAAAATAAAACCACTAGAGACAAAAACTACAGTGTCTGAGAAAAAAAATACACTGGATGGGATTAATGGCAGATTAGCCATTGCAGAATAAAAGATTGGTGAACTATAAAACACAGCAATAGAAATTATTCAAAACAAAACACAGACAAAAAACTAATTTAAAAAGTGAAAAGAAGGGCTTCCCTGGTGGTGCAGTGGTTGGGAGCCCGCCTGCCAATTCAGGGGACATGGGTTCATGCCCCGGTCTGGGAGGATCCCACATGCCATGGAGCGGCTGGGCCCATGGGCCATGGCCACTGGGCCTGCGCATCCGGAGCCTGTGCTCTGCAATGGGAGAGGCCACAGCGGTGAGAGGCCCGCGTACTGAAAAAAAAAAAAGTGAAAAGAACATCAGTGAAAAATGGGGAAATTTTAAGTAACTCAATATATATGTAACTGGAGTCCTTGAATGAGAGCAGAGAGGTGTTAGAAAAAATATTTGAAAAAATAATGGCCTAATATTTCTAAATTTGGCAAAAACTATGAACCTACAGATTCAAGAAACTCAACTATCTCCAAGCACATAAATCACGAAGAAAAAAAATACACCAACAAAATCAAATGGCTCAAAACCAGTTTTAAAAAGATAATCTTAAAAGCAGCCAGGAAAAACAGATATGTTTACTATAGTAGAAAAAATTAGCATGATGTCAGGCATCTTGTCAGAAACAATGGAAGTGAAAACACAATGGAACAACATCCTTTAGTACTGAAAGAAAAAACAAGCTGTCAACATAGAGTCCAGCAACAATGTCATTAAAAACAAAGACTAATTAAAGACATTTTCAGACAGAAAGTTGAAAGAAATCATCACCCTCATCTCACTTAATATAAATGGAAATCCTTTAGGCAGAATGAAAATGATATCAACTGAACTATGAATCTACACTAAGAATTGAAGGACACCATAAATGATAAATATATGGGTAAACATATAAAATTGTTTCCTATCATTTTGATCTAAAAGATAACTGTTTAAATATAAAAACCACAATGGGAGATGGAATTATTCTATTACAAAGTTCTTATACATGAAGTAGTATAATATTGCTTAATAGTAAACTGAAATAAGATAAATATATATACTATAAACCCCAAAGGAATGATTAAAATGTCCAAACAAATGCTTGTAACTAATAACCCTCAAAAAGACACAAATGGAATTATAGAATATATTTGATTAATCACAAATAAGATAGAAAAGGAAAAAAGTGAAGGAAAAACAGATAGGATGAATAAAAAGCCAATACCAGTATGATACAGTTAAATCTTAGCATATCAATAATCATATTAAAAGTAGATGATCGGGCTTCCCCGGTGGCACAGTGGTTGAGAATCCGCCTGCCAATGCAGGGGACACAGGTTCGATCCCTGGTCCGGGAAGATCCCACATGCTGCAGAGCAACTAAGCTCATGTGCCACAACTACTGAGCCCCCGTGCTCCACAATAAGAGAAGCCACTGCAATGAGAAGCCCGCGCACCACAACAAAGAGTAGCCCCCGCTCACCGCAACTAGAGAAAGCCCGCGCGCAGCAACGAAGACCCAACACAGCCAAAAATAAATAAATTAATTAAATAAATGTAAAAAAAAACAATTAAAAAATTTTTTTAAAAAGTAGATGATCTAAACATCCCAATGAGAGACTTTTAGATTGAATAAAAAAGTAAGACCCTATATTCTGCCTACAAGAAATGCACTTTAAATATAAAGACACAAATAGATTAAAAGTAAAAGGATGGAAATACATATATCACATTCCTACTAATAACAAGAAATGTAAGGTAGATATACTAATACTAATAGACCATATTCTAGACCAAAAATCAAATCTCAATGTATGTAAAAGACCTCAAGTCATGTGAAATATGTTCTCTAACCATAATGAAATTATAACAGAAATTAATATCAAAAAGCTCTCTAGAAATCCCTAAATATTTGGAAATTAAATAACACTCCAAAAAAAAAAATCCAGGAGTCAAAGAACAGATTAAAAGTCAATACAGAAAATATTTTGAATGGAATAAAAGTGAAAGCAAAACACATATGAATTTGTGAGATGAACCAAAATACTACTGGGGGGAAATTATAGCACTAGCCTACATTAGAAAAGAAGAAATCGCTCATAGTAATGACCTTAAGTAACTAGAAAAAGGAGAGCAAATTAAACCCCAAGTAAGCGGAAGAAAATAATAAAAATTACTGTGGAAAGCAATGGAATATAAAACAGAAAGCAACAGAAATAATCAATGGAACCAATTTTACTGAGAAGTTCAGTAAAATAAACCTCTAACCAGACTGACCAGGAAAAAAAGAAAGAGGACACAAATTACCAATATCAGAAATGAAAAAGATAATTTCATTACACATTATACAAATGATAAAAAGATGGTAAGTGAATGTTATCAACAACTTATGCCAGTAAACTGAAAAATGTAAATGAAATGGACAAATTTCTGGAAATACACACACTATCAAATTTCATTCAAGAAGAAATAACATAGATAGACCTGTATCTGATTAAGAATGTAGTAAAGGGCCTCCCTGGTGGCGCAGTTGTTGAGAGTCCACCTGCCGATGCAGGGGACACGGGTTCATGCCCTGGTCCGGGAACATCCCACATGCCGCGGAGCGGCTGGGCCCGTGAGCCATGGCCACTGAGCCTGCACGTCCGGAGCCTGTGCTCCGCAACGGGAGAGGTCACAACAGTGAGAGGCCCGCGTACCGCAAAAAAAAAAAAAAAAAAAAAAAAAAAAATGTAGTAAAAACATTTCCACAAAGAGAAATCTAAGACAAGATGGCTTCACTGGTGATTCTACCATATATTTAAGAGAGAAATACAGTTGACCCTGGAACAATGTGAGTTCAAACTCCAAGGAAGTGTCCACTTAAAACTGGATATTTTTCAATAGTAAACATCATAGTACTACACAGTCTGTGGTTGGTTGAATCCACGGATGTGGAGAAACCACGGATACAGAGGGCTGACTATAAGTAATATGTGGATTAACCCTTGCTTTGTTCAAAGGTCAACTCTAATACCAATTTTACACATTCTTTCAGAAAATTGACAAGGTAAAAACATACCACAAGTCATTCTATGAGGACAGCATGAACCAGATACCAATATCAGACAAAGATATTACAACAAAGGAAAACCACAGACCAATATACCCCATGAACACAGATGTAAACATTCTGAACAAAATTTCAGCAAATCAAATCCAACTCCATATAAATAGTATAATACATCATGACAAAGTGAGATTTATCCTGAGAATGCAGAATTGCTTTAACATTAAGAGGTCAATCAATATATTTCAACATATTAACAAACTAGAAAAAAAAACTATACAATCATCAATATATACAGAAAAGTTATTTGACAAAATCCAGCACTCATTTCTGCTAAAAAAAAAAAAAAAAAATCTGATCCAACTATGAATAGAAGAAAATTTTCTCAACCTGTTAAAGGGCATCTACCAAAAAACAAAAACAAACAAAATCTACAGCTAACATCATGCTTAATGATGAAAAGCCCAAAGATTCCCCCCTAAAATCAGGATAAAGGCAAATGATACAAATGAGCTTATTTACAAAACAGAAGCAGACTCACAACTCTTAGAGAACAAACTTATGGTTACCAGGTGTGGAAGGGGTGGGGGAAGGATAGAGAATTTGGAATTGACATGCACACACTGCTATATTTAAAATAAAATGGCTTTCCATTAAAAAAAAAAAAAAAGGCAAGGATGACTGCTCTTACAGTGCTTTCTTCAACACTGTACTCCAAGTTCTGGCCAGTGCAGTCAGGCAAGAAAAATAAATTTAAAACACCCAGATTAAGACATAGAAATAAAAGCTAGTTGGACATTGTCATCTACATGGAAAGTCAGCTGAAATCTATAAAAAGCTACCAGAACTAAAAAATGAACTTAGCAAGATACAAGAGCAATCTATAAAAATCAATTGTATTTCTATATATTAGTAACAAACAGAAATTGAAATTATAAAATGAAGTATAGCATCAGAAAATATGAAATACTTAGGAATAAATCTGACAAGAAGATGTGCAAGACCTGTATGTTGAAAACTACAAAACATTGCTGAGAAAAATTAAAGATGACCTAAATAAATGGAGTTATAGGTCAAAAGAGTCAATATTGACAAGATGTCACTTCTCCACAAATTGATCTATTGATTCAATGAAATCCCAATCAAAATTTGGCAGGCATTTTTTTGAAAAAAATAAGTTAAAATTAAAATTCATATGGAAATACAAAGAACACAGGATACCAAAACAATTTTGAAAATTTTTGAAAAAGTATAAAGGTGGAAGATTAGGGTTACCTGATTTTAATACTTATAAATCTAGAGTAATCAAAAGAGTGTGGGGGCTTCCCTGGTGGCGCAGTGGTTGGGAGTCCGCCTGCCGGTGGGGGGGACGCGGGTTCGTGCCCCGGTCCGGGAGGATCCCGCATGCCGCGGAGCGGCTGGGCCCGTGGGCCATGGCCGCTGAGCCTGCGCGTCCGGAGCCTGTGCTCCGCAATGGGAGAGGCCACGGCAGTGAGAGGCCCACGTACCACAAAAAAAAAAAAAAAAAAAAAAAAAAAGAGTGTGGTATCTGTGTAAATACAAATAGATAAACAAAAAGAATAATGTCCAGAAATAGTCTCATGAATATGCAGACAACTGATTTTTAACAAAGGTTGAAAAGTCATTTCAGTGGATAGTCTTTTCAACCAATGATATGGGAAAAAGCTTCACTGAGCCCTCGTTACAGATCGACAATAGTGCCTTCTACACTGGATGCTAACATAGATGGCAAGGTAGTAGCACTTCCTTGGACAGGCTCAGGGAGTTTCTGAAGAGCAATTACAGCAGATATTCTCAGTTTCTGCCATGTGTTTAGGTCACCATCCATGTACGTGAGCCCTGAAGCAAACAGCCCGGGGCTGTGGTTACCCCAGACACACTAGCTATCCTGAGGACTTAGGTGTCAACCATTCACAGTGTAACCAAATGCCCAGCAAACTAGAACTCTGTTCTAAAGCGTTGGTCCAAGAAGAGTTCAGCACAAAAAATACATTTTTGACACTTGCTACAATGGCAGCCATTAGGATTGCTTTTGCATAATTCTGCCTGACTTGATTTTATTGTACTCTATTGAAGGGACATGTAAGAAGCAGAAAGCTCCCTTTTTAATGTATTCCAGCACTTATTATATGAAAGTTCTCAAGAATGTGTGTGATTTGGTAGTCAAGAGGACTGGCTGGAGGCCCAGAACAGATCTGGGTTGAAATCCCAGCTCTGCTACTTACCAGCTATGTTACCTTAAACAATTCACTTTACTCTCTGTTCCTCAATTTTCCCATACTGAAACTTAGAATAATTCCCAATTGCCTCTGAAGATTAAACGGGATAATAGAAGCAAAGTATTGAATTAAATGTTAGTGATTAATGCTAGTATTATTTATGAGTTCCCCTTGGAAAAATTCACCTCTCATTATCAGTAGCACTTGAGCTTTTCCATAAGTTTGTTTTGTTTTGTTTTTTACTTTATGGACTCTATGAACCTTGTAATTTGGTTTATTTACTCCTTCATATTGGTTGCTAATTTGGCCCATTTTTAACAAATGTGCCTATTTGTTTGCTTTCGTTTTGTTCATTCTCCTTTCTCTGACTTCTCCTATTTTCCTAACGTATGCTCATTTTCCCTCATTTTCTTTCTTTTAAATTTGTTTTATTATGCTGTATTTTATCTATCTTTGCAAGCAATCCTCTATGTGTTTTGTTTTGTTGCTGCTGTTGTTATTATTCTTTGGCATAGGCTGAGGTATATGTGAAGAAACTAAAATAGTGAAAGAGTGGTTTTTGGAATCAAACGTAAGAGCAAGTTTACCCTTTCTTTATCTTTAAAATGTTTTCTCATCTTTGAAACTGAAATAATGACATTACCTACATCATATGACAACTACAAGGATTAAATAATACACATGGAGCACTATATGGCCTGGCACGTAACTAGTAGTCAATTAATGTCAGCTGTTATTATCCTGAAGTACATCCTATATTTTTCTAACTCTATTGTTTATTTTTCCCATTGAGTTGTCTAAGCCACACACCTCCAAATAGTCTAGGATCCTCATTACAGTGTCAAATCTCTTAATCTGTGATACCCTTCTTCTTTTCACTCTTGTCCCTGTATAAGTTATATATTTCATTTAAAGCAAATGAAATCAGACTGATTACAAGCATAAATTCATCAGAGTCAAACAAATACACTTCATGTTGAAAACCACCAACCTCTCACACATCCCACACATACCTTTGCATTCAGGGAGTAGAACACAATACTAAATAGTATACATTTGTCCCTGGTCAACAGGGACAGATTGTGTTCAAAAGTCCAACCATATAATAAGGGATGTTTGGGCATAAGGAGATGGGCAATGTATCACTATAATGAACTGGAAAGAACGAAACAATGGAAAAACTCAGATCGTACCTTCATTTCCCTTCCCTTAACTTTGTGCATTTAATTAACGTATCTAACCTCTCTCAAGACTTGGTTTCTTTGTATGTAAAATGCAAGTTGGCCTACGTCTAAGGTTGCTTTCACAACTTGAAAAATCTCTGGCTCTCCTAGAGCAGTGCTTCTAAACCTTTCGTATGTAGAGGAATACACGAAGAGCTTGTTAAAACAGATTCCTGGGCACCAGACCATATATTCCCATTTACTAGGTGTGAAAAAAGTGCCTGAAAATTTGTCTTTATAACAAGTTCTCCAGTGATGCCAACGCTGCCTCTCCAAGAACTGCACTTTGAGCAGCTCCATCCTACAGGAGACCTCTTCTACTGCTCAATCTTTCCTTGCTGGACTTTCTCTTCTCTCCACATTGGCTTTCAGAGGGTTATCACCAATACAGTTCTCCCTTCTTAATTATCATCTTCTTTTTTTTTTAATTTTTTTAAAAATTATCATCTTCTTATCCAGGCAATAACACAAGAAATCTATGCAGTGGATTCAAAAAAACCTCTCCTAATGCCATTTTTATCACATTTAAAATAAAGGTTTATATGTCCTCTTTCCCAATGTCTAGCAAGCATATTTTACTTTAGGATGGATGTGTCAGGAATAGTTCTCAGATTACCCACGGTCCTGGTTTATGCCCGGTATTGCAGTGCAATTATGAATAGTTTCTGCTTTCATTCTCAAAAGTTCCCTGGCTTGGATGATAAATTACTTGGTCACCCTAACCAGAAAGGACCACAGAAAGTTGTTTTGATAATAGCTCACCATTTCTTATGCGTTTAGAAACTGGACTGAAACACTTTTCACAAATCATATGTCTTAATACTTCCCAATGAAACCCTAAAAGCTAGGTATCATTGTGACCATTTTTACACTAGGAAACATTTTGAGAGTTGACAGTAATTGCAAAGCTAGGTCTCTCTGATACCAAAGCCCATCATGTATCTCACTGATTAGAGTCAAAACGTGATAAATAAATATTTCCAACTATTAACTGACTTGACTTTAGGGCAATATCGCAGTTCACGATGGGCAATGAGGTCTCTGATTTAGCTGAATGTGGAAATGGAAAGTGAAATTCCTTATGACATTTTAAAAGTTTATTACAGACATTGAATGTTAGATACCATCAATTTCAGCATTCTTCTGTTTATTTTTCAATTCTAAACACTGGAGCAGATCCTGAAGAATGGTTCCTAAGCTTCTGATTTCCTTGAGGTTATCATATTGGCTGAACAACGATTTTCCCAATACACTTCATTTGTTACAACGAAACAAAAGATTAAATAATGTAACTATCAGGAGATAAAAATACAATGCCATTGGGTAAAAAGCCTCCCTATTCATTACCAGGATCTAGCCTGCTTTTCCATTGCTTTTATTGTGCATTTTTCCTTCTGTGCCTTCACTCATTCCAAAACCACTGAGTGTCTACTACGTGCCAGGTAAAGCACTTTGTAAAGTACTTAACAGGGTATAAAGCCTTTTCATTAAAATTGTCGCTACTATTAAAATCTATCCAGTTCTAGGTCAGAGAAACCTCTCCTTCACAATGGAGAAATCTCAAGTAATTTTAAATGTAAAAAAGCCTGACTCCAAATTTCTTCAGAAACATTGGTATCATCCTTAATAAAATGTCGGCTAAGACAACAGATGGCCCAATATTCTCAAATTTTAAGTGTTTCCTATCTAATCAGAAGTATTTTGGAGAAGGACCATGTTTCTTACTTTGTAAGAAAGACACAAAATATCACCAAAAGAGAAAATGGCATTGGCTAGTGTGAATTTAGAGTCTAGGTAAAAAGGTATTTATGTGAGCATCCTTCTGCTAACATTGATTCCCTTAAAACATCTACCTATTTCTGGGCTTCCCTGGTGGCACAGTGGTTGAGAGTCCACCTGGTGATGCAGGGGACATGGGTTCGTGCCCTGGTCCGGGAAGATACCACATGCCACAGAGCGGCTGGGCCCGTGAGCCATGACCGCTGAGCCTGCGCGTCCGGAGCCTGTGCTCCACAATGGGAGAGGCCACAACAGTGAGAGGCCCATGTACCGCAAAAAAAAAAAAAATTAATAAAAAAACACATCTACCTATTTCTTTTTAATTGAAAGTTGTAGCAGAAAATTATATGTGATTTACATTTCAAATTTCTACGTATCTATAAGCTTTTAGAGTGGTGAACAGATGTTGATGTGAATTTCACAAAGCTGAGAAATACTTCTCAAATTCATGTCAGAACAATGTCAAAATGAAACAAGGAAAAGAAATACTAAAAGATGAGCAAAATTGCAATGTTTACTAGGATTTGCTTACTGTGACATGTCTTTTTTCAACTAAAATCCTAAGTGACTAATAATTCAAAGAAGTCTTCATGAATGTAATCCAACTTTACACATCCAAGCTTGAAACCAAGCTTAGAGCTATACAACTCGTAAGCACACACATAAACCTATACACACACACATCAAGATTACAGGTACTTGTGCAGACGTTTTTGGATTTCAAAAAATTTTTTTAATGTTAATCAAAAAGTTGTCAAGGATTAAGCTTTAATAAATCTTGACATCCATGACAGCAATCTTTTCAAAAAGAAACTAGCAGCAACTGGCCAGTCTCAGAAGAAACACTGCCTGATCTTGCCTCTGATATGTCTGATCAAGTTTAAAAAAATGCGGACATGATAGAGCTGATGTGAGCTCAGAACTGACCCCTTAGACTCTTCCCTCCCCCAGTCTGCATTCATTTGAATTAATTCTAAATTCATAAGGAACAACTCTTAACAACATAGGAGATAGACAAAGAGATAAACAAAGGAGTTTATCTGAAGAACATTCTATTAATAGAAAAATAGTCAGTGCTAAAAATTCAAAATATTTAAAGTCATTTTATAGGCCATGTGGAAAAGACCAAAAGGAAATTTAGGACAAAAGCAGCATCCAGTTTCCTGAACTTCCTTTAAGATGATGAACATATTAGCCCTTGGCCTCTTAAGTCTGAGAACTGTTGCTTGGATAACAGACCAAATTCAGGATTTTCTTACTTCACTCTGCTTCTTCCAAAGCTCAGATTTATTCTGATGTATTATTAAAGAGTATGCTGCTGATATTTAAAGAAATAGATAAGGGTACCGGATATTGCCTGCAGAGTATCATCTGCTAATTCATAGATCAGTAAGATCTAGTAACAGGCTAGGCTCTTAATTATGTTCGTCACAGTCTGGTAAGACCTGTTTTGCACCAAACAATTTTCTATAGCTGAGCAAAAACATTCACAGGGGTCCTTGTTGAGGGTTTGATCTTCCACCTAAGATCCCCACATAAAATTCCTAATAACCAAAGTCATTAAGTCAGTTGTGAACCTACTTCACACTTTACTGCCATTTTATTGAGTCTTCTGTTTTACTTCCACTCATAGTTTAATCATTTCCTGTTTTCTCCACCCCCATCCAAGGAAGCATCTCACGGTATTTACCAGGCATTCATTGGTCCTGAAGGGTTGCCACAGTCCTGACACCCAAGTCATAAAGCATCTATGTGGAAGCAAATGGTACTCCAACTGCTGCTATTTTACATACAGCAAGAATCACCCAAGGGGCTTAGAACAAACACAGCATTGTGCAACACAGGGCAGCTGGGTGGCTAAATGTGGCCCCCAGCTGTCAGTGAGACAACTGATGATAATTAATTACTAGAGATTCAGAAAGATGCTGCCTGTGTTTAAGTCCCTGGTCATATGACAGGCTCTCTAGGAAGGTCTGTTTTCATTTTTTTCAGACCAGTAGGGGAAGTGTGGGGCATGAAGGCAGAACAGCAGATGCATCAGTAATTCAGATTTATCTCAAATCTGCTGGTAAAAATAAATCTGTACAATGTGAATTATAGATTTCTTTACATATAAGAGGAGTTTTTAAAATGGCAACCCGATTGAACTCATTTGTTGAAGGTGATGTCTAACTATGTTCATTTTCCATGCATATACTTACTTTTTTCTTTTTAATAAAAGTTTCTTAGTACATGAAGGTACCCATGGAATGTGGGGAAATTTTTGATTCATTTCTAAAGCAGTTGTGTAATAATGAAAAATTACTGGAAAGAAATTTAGAAAGTTTCCAATGGTAGGTAAAATTTACACCACTCTCAGCAGAAACCTATAATAGTGTGTCTCAGAAGAATGACTCATTCTTCGTGAGAGAGAGCTCTGGCCTGTGTTCGAGACTCTCCATGCACTTTTCAATCCTGTAGCCAATGTTGTTGATCTCTTGTGACCTGTCCAGAAATCTATGACACCTCTGGGCATTTTTAGACTGGGCTGCATGACCACTGAGATTGTCACTGGGATTTTAGGTCATCATTTGTAAATGCTTGCAGCAAGAAAGTATTCTTTCAGTGATCTCTTTATGTGATACATGTGTGTGTGTGTGTGAGTGTGTGTGTGTGTGTGTGTGTGTGTGTGTTTTGGGCACCTTTCATATGTAAATTACTCCTGATCTCAGCACAGATAATGCAAGACCACTTTTCAGTTTATAGGAAATATGCTTGCTCCTATTGTTTTGACATATGATTATGTATCATCTTGTAGGTCACATTACATTGTATCTTTGTATCACCAGTCTCAACTATCAGAAAGAAGATCTTTGCAAGTAAATGAGTCTTAATTAGAACATAACAATATTAAGAGAAAAAGAAGAAAATAACTTAAAATACTCATTTTTTTCAACCAAGTAACAGAAATGGGATAGAGTTTTCTTCTATTTTGCTTTGCTTTTTATCTTAGGTAGCTCGGTTTTGTCAAGGCAGAGCAGAAAAAAAAAATCAAAGAAAAAGTCTTTATAGCTCCCACACAATGGTAAACTTTGCTTAGCACATGTTCTGTCTCCCATTCTCATCTTTCTCATTATTGCCCTGCACAGACATGGCACTCAGTGATATTAGGTATGAAACATCAGAGACTAAGTACAGGAAAATCTCTTTATGAAGCATTCTATAATGTCAGGAAAGGCTAAATATCCTGTCTACAAAATGAATGCTCTCAATTCACCACCAAAAGCATTACCATGGGTACTGCCACACCATCACAGCAGTGTTATTTAGTTCAGTTCCTACTTCCCTTCTTATTGTAGAAAGAATAGGAAAAAACATTTCTATTTGCATTTTGTTCTCAACCTTGCCTTGCCTTATAATATATTCATTTTGTTCATTTTTCTTTTGACATAGATTTGTCTTTACCATACTTTGCAGAGAGACACATTAAAATATGGAACCATTTAGGAATAAAAAGCCAAATGGGTTTTGCTGGCAACTAAGGTACTACTTACAGATAAAATAGCTTTCTCATTTCTCTTTATTAAATAAATAAATAGGCCCAGTGCTAATCAAAGAAGAGTGTTAGGACATAGACTTTACCAGATTAACAAATATTCACATGAGGTAGAGAAAAACCTAAGCCATTCAATTTTATTTAGATTTGCTGTAACACCAGCAATTTTAATTTTTCAGGCCAATTTTGTTGGTATTAACAAATAAAGAAGTCATATTCATTATCACTTCCAACAAATTACATTAAAATCCATGACATATTGGAATTATTTGAGGGAAATTTTTTCTGGAGTGAAGATTTCATAAGGAAGATTTTTTTTTAACAATATTTGAAAAATTACCCCTGGAAATGTCCTGTTGGAAGCATTTTTTTCATATTTACTCTGAGACAGAGAACCATCATGTAGGTGCTCTTGAGAATTTCTACACTAATTCACTCGTTTTCTTTGGATTCTCTTTCTAGAAAGAGCCTTAGCGATACTTATTTTCTACTTACTCTCAGTGATCACAATATATCCTGGACAAAGAAAGAACGTAGGGATTCTAATAATTTTCATTCCGATCTGTGGTTAGGGACTGGTTAAAACCTGTGTAGTCTAATAGGATTCAATTATAATACTATTTGGCTCAAGAAATGGAGAAGGAATGCTACAAAGGGAGAAGAGTGATGAGGTAAGAACAAAAAGAGAGACAAGAAATAAAAAAAAGAAGAATGAGGGTTTCCCTGGTGGCGCAGTGGTTGAGAGTCCACCTGCCGATGCAGGGGACACGGGTTCATGCCCCGGTCCAGGAAGATCCCACATGCCGCGGAGCAGCTGGGCCCATGAGCCATGGCCACTGGGCGTGCACGTCCGGAGCCTGTGCTCCGCAACAGGAGAGGCCACAACAGTGAGAGGCCTGCGTACCGCCAAAAAAAAGAAGAATGATAATTCATGGGAGAAAGGTAGAGAAGGAAAGAGGAGAGACAAGTCAGGAGAAGTTGGAGTCAAGCTCAAAACATGTGCAATTGTACTTCATCAATTAGGGAGATGAAACATCCCAAGGAGTGGTCCAAAGTATCTTTAGCAAAACAAGCATAAATACAGGCATATACACACATACATACATAAAGATCTTAATGGAATCAGGATGAAAACATGGCAGTAGGGGTATGCTGTACTCATCTTCCCACAGGGAACCAGTATTCATGTCTTCCTACTGGGTTTGGAATATTTTCTTTCAATGTAACCACAAAGAATTTTACTAAGGGGCTTCCCTAAATTCAGCCTTTCACTTTCATTGGATGGCCTGGTGGAAGGATAATAGTTTTCCAGTTAAATTTTAACCCATTTTGTCCATAGATTCCTATTCCTATCCCTGGGCTCTGAATTGTTACATAAATGAAGTAAGATACACCCTCCACAAGGATATATGGCAAAAATTTAAAAGAACTAAGATTTACCAACATGTACTTCAGGGAAATGAGCAGATCTCTCAATGCTTCCAGAATGCAGCGAGCACTCCTGAGAGAAAGTCTTTGAAAGGATAGAAGGATTGGTGGGATGGAATAGCAAGGGCAAAGGAAACAGCAGGTAGGCAAGTGCAAATGAGAAAATCATCTCATAATCATGTCTGCATTACTGACTAGAGCAGAAGGCCCAAGTAGGATAATAATGTGAAAATGACAGTGGACATCTGTTGTTTGTGACTGTCCAGGATTCCATTTTTCTTCTTTTCTAATAGCTTCCTGATTTTCCCGTGGACAAACACCGTTCCTCCACTTGTAACTGACATGGTTTGGGTAAGGCTAAGCCTCAAAAAGTTAGCATGTGACTCAGGCCTGGCCAATGGGAACGACACACCCCCCCAAATCCCAGAGATTAGTTCAGGGATGAGCATGGGACTGAAACCAACCCATAAGAATAATACCAGGAAGAAGGAAAGTTTGGGGATACACACACTCTTTCATCTTGTTATGCATAAACCTGGAGCTACTAGTGTTGACCTGTGCACTACAAGGGGACAGCCTGCCCAAGAAGGAGGCCAATATAAATTAAAATAATAACCATGCATAGAAAGAGGCAGTTTCCTGACAGCTTTCCTCAAACACCCTGGATTCGACTATGCCTGTATTCCAATATCCCCCAGATCTTTCGATTATGTGAGCTGGTAAACTGCCTTTTCTGTTTAAGCCAATTTGAATTGAGTTTCTGTTACTACCAACCCAAAGAATCCTGACTGATACAATGAAATACATACATGAGATGGGGGAAACCTGATGATAGAGGACTTTGAGCTCTAATCTGAGGTACTGGGCCATAAAATCTAGGAAGTAGGAAAGACTCGCATGTTGGTAGAAAGAGGATAAGCTCAGGGATTTGAAAGTTTAAGGGTCTGGGGAAAGGTTTTTTTTTGTTTTTTTTCCTGGCACTTTCGTTAGCAATGTAACCTTGAGCAAATAATTCAACCTTTTAGGTCCTCAATGTTCCCATCTGTAAGAAGGGAGAATAGTACCTACCCTAAAGGGTATTGGTGACTCTAAAATGAGAAAATATGTATGTAACCACATTGCTCAGTGCTTATCAAAAACTATTTCCCTTCCTCATTCCCTTCCGGAAGTGCCGTTGCCAATATCCTTACGCAGCCTCTGCAAATTCAAGTTATATTCTATTCCCAGCATAGCCCATCTTCCCATCATCATGCTCAAAAATGATATCCTTCACCATTACAACTGTCCCTATTCCTATTCAATGTAGTTTTATTCACAAGGTGTTACATCTACCAAGGCAGTTTCTATTTTAAGGAGGGTCACTTAAAATAGAAACATTTAAACCTGTAAGAATAATTTCTTAAAGTTGACATTTTAAGCATAATTGGGGCAAGTGTTTTGAGACAGGCAATGAAACTCACCTAGATGTTAAGACAGACTGTGAAGAAAGAGAAATAGGTCACCAAACAAGTCACAAACACATAAGAACTTTAGGTTTAGAGAAAAATATTTAGCAGGAAATAATTTGGCTAAATTAAATAACTAAAGCCACATGTCTTAGAATTATATAGTATGTTGTACATTTAGAAATGAAAAGAATGCCAGAGAAACAAACGTATTCTAAAACCCTGAGATAAATATTGAAGGCAACTAATCATTTAGAAATTGTTTGTCCTGCCTCATCTTTCCCTCACCCATTTAACCCAAGACTAACTACCTGAAACTGATGTAACTACACTGCAATGATCTAACTTGCCTAACCAATCTGGAGCTTCTACACAGCTGACTCCCACCTTGCAACTCTGTCCATCTCCAGTTCCTCTATTTCACTTTTATCTGGTTCTCTTCTCCCAAGTCTTTATTGCTCAGTCTTCTTGAATATCTTAAGAGCTAATTGAGCTCATGCATTCTGTTGCTACTTAGTTGCTGGTCTGCTTAGTCCCAAATCATTACATCCAGTTTAAGATTTCTGAATGGAGTCCAGGGCACCTCCCCCTGGATTTCCCATAGATGTTTTAAACACAGATTCTTCTAATTCTGCTCTTTCTGCTTCATTGCTTTCTTTGTGACTAGAACTTCCATCCACTATGTGTCTTAGCCAGACACGTAGGAGTCATTCTCAACTTCTTTTTTCTCGGCCTAACACCCAAGCAGTCAGTGAGCAGATCTTGTAAATTCTACCTTCTAAAGCCTTTTGTATATCTAACCTCATATCTCTATTCCTGTGCATGCTTTTTAGTTTTAATATAGACTATTAGCTCTCACCAAGAAATGGATTCTAATGTAATCTGCTGCTCTAATCTCAAATTCCTCCAATTCATTCTCCACATCACTGCCATGGTATTTTGTTTTTCGAAAATGCAAAGCTGTTCATGTCCCCTATGTCCATCTGTTTCATGTCACCATGGTTTTTTTCCATTTCAAATACCCTGCCACACTTTAACCATTGGATAATCTCACTTATTTCCATGCCTCATCTCTTGTCATTTCTACTGTTAACCTTTTAGTGACCACACCCCGTCCTTGCTTTTGTACCAAACCGCCCTGGAATGACTTCTTCTTTCGTTGTGTCTTTACACTCCACTATGTATGTTTGGATAACTGTTTTCCCTACCCCATTTGTTAAATTGTAATCATTCTAAGGACATGAAATATGTTATATTCATCTCCGTAGACCCAAGGGCTAAATGCATGGTAGGTGTTTAAAAGATATTTATTGAAAAATATATTACATTTATACAGCTTGTATACATGATGTAGAAGGAGAAACTGTTGAGCAACTTGAGCATGAACAATACAGTGACAGAGTAAGCAACGGTGCCGAGTTCATTTTGTAGCCATAGCACAATAGTGTCACATGGGTGACATCTTAACAGAGGGTGGGGTAGAACCTTCACTCCCAAAAGACAACACATGTAACATACTATGGCAGACAGTATTTTCCAAAAATGTTACTACATCTCTCTCCCATCCCACATGGCCTTCTGCATTGTGA
This sequence comes from Mesoplodon densirostris, assembly GCF_025265405.1. Lineage (NCBI taxonomy): Eukaryota > Metazoa > Chordata > Mammalia > Artiodactyla > Ziphiidae > Mesoplodon > Mesoplodon densirostris. Next base: position 97,965,607 of record NC_082663.1, on the reverse strand, counting down.
CCTTGTCACTCCTCTGTCAAGAACTGGAATGTCTAAGTCTTTAAACCTGGGTGGGCCCCATGACTGGTTTGACCCGAAGAATACAACAGATTTAATGCTGTGCCAATTCTGAATATAGCCCTTAACTGGCCTGGAAATTTCTGTTTCTTGCTTCTTAGAAGCAAGCTACCTTACATGAAGTATAACCGCTAGACCACCATTCTTTAAGAAGCCCAATCCACATGACGAGGAAATAAATAGTGTGAGGGCCAGGAGCACTGAGGCGCTTGACAAGTGAATGAAGGAGTCATCTTACATGGTATATATATATATATATATATATATATATATATATACAGTGGAATACTACTCAGCCATAAAAAAAGAATGAAATATTGCCATCTGTAGCAACATGGATAGAACTAGAGATTATCATACTAAGTGAAGTAAGTCAGACAGAGAAAGACAAATACCATATGATATCACTTATATGTGGAATCTAAAATATGACACAAATGAACTTATCTGTGAAACAGAAACAGACTCACAGACATAGAGAACAGACTTGGGGTTGCTGGTAGGGTCGGGGGAAGGAATGGAGTGGGAGTTTGGGGTTAGCAGATGCAAACTATTATATATAGAATGGATAAACAAGGTCCTAGTGTATAGCAAAAGGAACTATATTCAATATCCTGTGATAAACCATAATGCAAGAGAATATTAAAAAAGCATGTATATAGAGGAATCACTTTCCTGTAGAGCAGAAATTAACACACCATTGTAAATCAACTACACTTCAATTTAAAAAAAAACTCATCTTAGACACCAGCCCAGGTGAGCTTGCAGATGACTGCAGTCACGGGTACCATCTGCCCACACGGCATGAAGGATCCCAAGTGAGAACCCACCAGTGCCCAGTCAACCCACAGAACCAGAGAAAGAGTAACAGATTGCTATTCAAGGCCCAGAATTTGGGGGTAGGGGTGGTATACCACAATAGATAACTGAAACACATAATTTCATTTTCAGTCTTCTCCAGCATTGTTAGAACTTCTAAACTGGATAAATAATAACAGAGGCTACATTTCAAGTACTAAGTCATCTAGCAACTTTACAAAAACAAAATGAGAATACAAAGGCAACAGCAATAAAAGTAGAGCAATATCTAAAGATCTCTTTAATTGAAAATATTCATTGCCTTTAAATAACAAAAACAGAAAAAAATAATCAGTATCCACTTATGCTGAACTAGTCAAAATAAAATTACGCTAGCCCCCCAATGGAACATTATTTACTATAAAAGGAATGTTTTAGCTTATAAAAATTGATATGGAATGATGCCAATATAATAAATTAAATTGCAAAATAGTATGCACAATGTGGATCTCATTTTTTAAAGGAATATATATTTATAAATTCAGAGGAAAAAATCTAAACATGTGCCTACAAGGACATGGTTACCTCTGTGAAACTAATACATTTACAATAAATATGTATCATAACTTTTGTAAGAAAAATGCAAATCTGCAAAAAAATGTTTATTAAATGCTGATTTTGTCTTTTTCCTATCCTTCCTTCAAGATGGCCTTATCTAGTTCTATCTTTAATTTCTGTACATTTTTTCATCTTTAGCTTAAAAATACCATAGAATTCCAGAGTGTACATAATTTTACTATTCTAGGAGTCAAACTATTTGACAAATTCAAATCCAAACTCCTTAACCTGGAGATAGAGCCGGCCACAGTTTTATTCCAAACTATCAACACGTTTTTTCCAGTTCCTTATATGCTTGATTCCAATTGAGCAAAACCACCTCTCTTCCCAAAACTGTAGCCTTTTTTTTCAGCATCTGGACAGCTCATACTGTTCTCTTCACAAAATGCATTTCCTCTGGCATCACCCCACATCCACACATACACCACCCATCCTTCAAAGCCAATGACAATGCCATGACTCTAAGTAGAAGAAAACAACACTTTATGTGCTTTTTTTCTTTACATGTGTCACTTTTTGCCCAGTGTTTTCTGGAATTATTTTCATTTTAACTAACTTTTTAAACAACGAATTCCCATAGTTCAAAGTCAAAATGTATTTTTCAAGATACAGTGAACAATCTCTCCCTCCAGCCAGCCTGTTCATTCCTCCATCAACCCGTTATTTTTTTCCTTATGATCCCTTTCAGGGATGTTTTATGTATGTACAAGGCGACACATGTTTACTTTCCCCACCTTTCATACAACTAGTGTCGTACTGTATACTGTGCTCTGCATTTGCGTTTTTCACTTAATACATTTACCCTTGAACCACACACACTGACAAAGCACATACTGTTTATCAGGAACTGTTCTGGGTACTGGAAAAACTGAAATAAATGAAAAGAATTCCACTCTCATGGAGCTAGTATTCTAATGAAAGAGACAGACAAGGAACAAGACACACGATATACAGTATGTTAGATGCCAAGTGCTAAATTTAACATAACAGTAATAATAAAGCAGATAAGGGAAAGTAAGTATTACAGGGGTAACATTTTAGATAAGGTGACAAATAAAGGCCTCACTGAAAAGGTACTTTTTAAATAACATCCTAAAGGCAGTTAGGGTACTAAGCATGTGCTCTCTGGGGAAACAGCATTTCAGACAGAGGGAACAAAGGCAAAGGGCTGAAGCAGGATTGTGCCTGGTGGGTTCTAGGAATAGTACAGAGCTTACTGTGGTTATAGCAGAATAAACAAGTGACCTACTAGTATTTTTATTAACAGTTGCTTATTTTCAAGCCTAAAAGCTTGTATACTTTAGTACAATTAGTATCCATGGTTCACCTTAGTTTCCTTTAGAGCATAACTCAAAGCTTTATAAATATTAAGTGCTCAAGAGGTGCCTAAAGGTAAGTGGCTATGTGAATGAATGAATGGACTAATGAATGAATGAATGATGCATAATCTAACATCAGTGATATTTACTAGATTTAGGGCCTTTGCACTTGCCACTTTCCCAGCCTGGAATGCTGTTCTCCCACATAACTATGAGACCAGTGCCCTGAGTTCTTTAAGGTTCTTGCTCATATATCACTTCTCAGTGGGGCCTCACTGGATATTTTAATGATAATTAACCAAACAACAGAAAGAAGCAAAGAAAGACCAAAAGGCTGACTAATAGCTCTACTGATGCTTCTGAACCAGACAACCTTGGCATCGCTACACAATTTTCTAGCAAGCTGATCTGGAGGCAGAAGGTACACTACAAAACAGACCCAGCACAAACAACTCCCTATCCTTCCACCATGAAGGTCATGTAGATGTGTCTCATCAGTTATGAGGAACTTTAGAATATTGATTAGGTGGTGAGTTTATGTCTGTAAATACATTGACAGGCATGATCCAGTTTTCTCAAACACAAACCAGTCATCCCATGACAAATCAATGAGCTTGGGGTATTTTTCAGTGTGACTTCAGAAGAAGTAAGTACAAATTTTTCATTTGTCTCTTACATGCCATATACATATATTTTCAGCCTCTCTAATGAGACCTGTATCTATTAAACTGATATCAACTAGGTCTCTCCCTCAAAAGAATTTCAGAAAGAGAAACAACTGCTGGCTTTAACAACCAAAAAGGTGATAGGCAAAGAATATAAATCTTAATAAAACCTCAATTCCAGTGTTCTTGTGCTAGGTCCCCATTGAAAGCAAAGTTAGCTCTCATTTACTGAATCATTGCCAAATCTGACTGTTTTTATCTTATTGAAATGGAGGCTTCATGAAAGAAAGCTTTAAATTCTGAAAATTGTTTTCCTTGCAATGTGCATTAAGCAAACTTGTACAATAAGCACATCTGGTCCCATTCAGCATGCTCTGAGGAGAATCTATACCTTATCTCAATGCCCCAACATTAAAACTTTTGAGATGCTCTTGCTTCACTAAACACATCTAAGGACAGCTCATGTCAATATTTCCAGACCCTTTAAACCATCATGTTATCCTAGGATGCACATTGTATTGTTTTTCTTGTGGTTTCTCGTCAGGGCATACAAAAGGCCTGAAAACGCTGTTCCACTTTCTTCAGTATGTCTCAGGTAGAGCATACCATTATTCAACAGATGCTACAAAAGCATGCACTGATCTCCAAGGTATTTAGTACATAGAAGAAAGCCAAAATTTTACCTGTAGTCATACATTTTTAAATCCTTAGTTTACATAGCTGTTTACAGGCTCCTCCATTTTACTGCCCTGAAAAGTGTATTTCTCAACTGTAAATCTACTACAAGAAAAATCATGGGCTAGAAACTTACATGGAATAGTTCTCTTTACATTCTAATATTACAACATATTCCTACCTTTTTGAGATCTATTTTGTGACTAAAAGTTATTTTCTTTTTTTAATTACTTTTTATTGGAGTGTAATTGATTTACAGTGTTGTGTTAGTTTCTGCTGTACAGCAAAGTGAATCAGTTATACATATACATATATCCACTCTTTTTTAGATTCTATTCCCATATAGGTCATTACAGAGTATTCAGTATAGTTCCCTGTGCTATACAGTAGGCTGTTATTAGTTATCTATGCTATTTATAGTAGTGTGTACATGTTGATCCCAATCTCCCAATTTATCCCTCCCCCTACCTTTCCCCCTTGGTAACCATAAGTTTGTTTCTTACATCTGTGACTCTATTTCTGTTTTGTAAGTAGGTTCATTTATACCATTTTTTAAGAATTAGATCTAAAAAATAGATTTAGATATTTTCAATATCTTCTGTATTTATATTAAGTCAAATATACAGCATGTGCTAAAATTACTTACCTTTATTTTTTATTCATTGTAAGTTCTTAGTTCTAAAAGAGTGAAATAAGTGTTGTAAATTTGAAATAAATGTTTTAAGTGACTACATAAGTGTACAAGTTATTTAAAACAGGAAGATAATTTCATTTGGAAAGAAAATTGAAACAATCAGACATATAAGGAAACAAAATCTATGGCTTTATGAAGGAATAACTTAAAATTTTTGAAAAGAATAAAATAGATTTTGATTCAATGGATAATTCAGTTATAATAGCAAGAAACATTAAATTTTGAATTTATCTACATTTTCATTTTTTTACATTTCTTTAAAAATATTTCTACATATTTTCTCCTTATTCTTCAAACATTAGAAAGAAGTTTCAGTAACAAAATTCATTTTGTCAAAAATTAATTATGTAATTACCAAATATTCATTCAGAATGCAGAAATAATCATTGAATCATGTGGAAGTCTTCATAAAATTTCTCCTAACGCATCCAATTATAGAATGTGGTTTTCTGATATACTCAGTTTTCATAATACAGAGTTAAAAGGTTAATTACTAAATGAAGTACAACTAAATAAACTGAGGGTAAGCATTTTATGTTCAATTTCTACAAAATAAGGTAAGCACATTTTTCCAAGGTCAATACAAGGGCATACGCTCATGAAGATTCCAGTTGAAATAACCTTTTCTATATTTACAACCTAAAGCCATTTCAGGTGAGCTGCTGTGTAGCACATTAGCCAGTATCATTTAATAGATAGGTGTTTAACCCAGGGTTTAAGGACCTTAGCAACTTTCTTCCCTTTTTATTCATTTAAGCAATACTGTTTAAGTACCTCTCAGCGCTAGTCACTGTGCTAGCCAAGTATAGTGGCAAACCACACGGAGAGGGTCACATCTCTGAAGGAGTTGAACTTCTAGTGAGAACAGGGTGACAATGAATAAACAAATGAGATAATTGCAGGTGGTAATGAAGGCCATGAAGAAATAAAAGTGTACTGAAATAGAGAGTTACTAGAGGGTCTCACAGTACTTTAGACCCAGTGATCACAGGTGACATTTGAAAGGAGATCTGAATAATGATAAGGAACACCACACTCCCCACCCCCCAAAAAAAGGATACAGAGGCAAAAGCATTCTAGAAATAATAAATACTTAGTAGAAAGGGACTTGATACAAATTTAGCATGCTTGAAAAGATTAAATAAGCAACCTCCAATTTTGGCTATAAAGTTCTAATGGGTATCAGACTTAAAACTCTCATTGTAAGTAACTATAAAACTTGACAGAACTATGTAAAACAACTTTTCAGTCATTGCACAATGGACAGCTCTTGTGTGTGATCCTTGAGTGCATGTGAGTTGAGCTCCATCTTCGTCCTGTTTCTCAGCCAGGGACACTCTCCAAATCATAACACAGAAAAGGAGACAGGAGTGGTCTGGTTAGGCAGAGGACTTAAGAGTTCTGAGTTCAGTGATACTGAGAAGGCTGTAGTTTGTGCACAGGAAGTTGAAGAGAAAGAACCTGCACAGAAATCTGCCTAAGAGTCCCCTTGTGTCTTAGGCTTAAATACTAAGCTATGTATGCACATGTAGGCAATACTCCATAAGGCATGGCAGCTAAAATAAAACAACTACTACTGGGGTTGAGGAGCTTAAAAGAGATTCCGGAGGTTTCACAGCACTAAGACGTGGGAGTTCTGATCAGCCATGGTGGAAAATCCTTGCTGAACACATCAAGCATGTAATTCAGACCCCAAAGAGGATGTACTTTTTGAAGAGAGTTGCCCTCATCCTAGAGTAAATGCTATTCTAGAACTGCCATAAAATGAGCCTAAAGTCAAGTCTTGACAAGTTCAGGTTAAGCCTCCAATAAATTTACTGCTATCCAGAGTAAGACCCAACAACCATTAAACAAAGATCACACAATCAAGATTCTCAATAACATAGTATCTATAACAAAGAGCATATGATAATAAAAAATGAAATTATTAGACAAATGAGGCCAAAAATATAACCTAAAACTAGGGAGAAAATATCAATCCACAGAAACAATTCTAGAGATGACACAGATGTTGAAATTAGCAGATAAAGGCAATTTTAAAAATTATTATGACTATGTTCAAAGATTTAAGGGAAAAGATGAACATGCCAAGAGAAAAGATAACGGACCTCAAAAGAGAAACTGAAATTATTTTTTTAAAAAAAGAAACAAACAAATGTAAATTCTACAACTGAAAAATATCTCAAGGGGAAAATTCACTTGAGTGCAGATGGAAGACGCCAGAAGAAAAAATCAGTGAACTTGAAGGCAGATCAATAAAAACTATCCAAACTTAAGTACAGAAAGAAAAAATGAGCAGAGTGTCAGTGACATGAAAAACAATGCCAAGTAATAGTTTAACATACATGCAATTGGCATTCAGGAGCAAGAAAAAAAATGAGATAGAAAAAAATTTAAAGAAAAAAGTCAAAATAGTCTCACACATGATTTTTAAAAATAACAATGCAGAGACATAAGCAGCCCAGTAAATCCACCACACACACACACACACACACACACACAGAGCACATGGAAATGTTTAATTTGATGTTGTACCGTTTCAATTTTTTATTTTTGGTTGCTGGATTTTCTTGTATTACTTTAAATAGTGTTAGAATTTTTCTGAGATGCAGTTACTTGAAATAAGTTGACTCCTTTCTAGGCTTCCTTTTATTCTTTGTTTTGCGAGTATCTGGGGTTGTCTTTAGTCTAGGGCTAACGTACTACTACTTCTTAGAATGTGTCTCTGGCACATGCTTAAATAATAAATGTTAACTTCTGTTATATTATTACTTACTCCTTCAAATTAGAATAGTATGTTCCACAGATATTCCCTATTCAAATTCCAAAAAGTTCATTCTCTGCCTCTGACACTCAGAGATGATAGGCTATACAGTTAACTATATTTTCACGACAGGCAAGAAAAATGTTGAAGTCCTAAGGAGGATGTGAGAAGACTTTAAACGCACATAATAACTTTAGCTGCAATTTTTAAACCCATATTCAGATCAAATGTCCTTTAAATGTTTATTCTGCTTGCATTCTGTATTGTTAATTGGTTTATAATTTAAACCCCAATTCCAAAAATATATAGCGACTTACTTACAATTTCAGAATGCATAATAAACAGGACAGCAAAAGCAAAACTATGTGAATAAAATCTGTCGACTTTTATAAAAAGCCCTTAAAATATATCCTTGCCTTGGGTTTAGTTTATTTTTTTTTTGGTGGTTATAAAATAGATTTAAATTGTTTTGAATATAAAATTAATATATGCTGATTACATTCAGAAAATTGAGAAGAATTTTGAAATACAGCTGATCCTTGAACAGCACAGGTTTGAACTGTATGAATCCACTTATATGCATTTTTGTCAGTAGGAAATACTACAGTGCTACATGATCCGCAGTTGGTCGAATCCACAGATGCAGGGGAACCATGGATGCGGTTTGACGATGTTGCACGTGGTTTGTTGACAACACAGAGAGCTGGTGACCTTAAGCCCCCACGATGTTCAAGGCTCAACTGTAGATCTATCTAAGTGTGTTTCTTCTCTGTTTCTCCCTCACCTCCCTCCCTCATTCCCTCTTTTTCCTCTAGGTGTATGTACTTTTTAAAAAATTGGATTATACTGCACAGAATCTTTTTTAAAGTTAAGCCAACCTATATAGAATTAATAAAGCCTCAGCAGTGAAACAGTGCCATAAGCAGATGAATGGATAAACAAATGGTGATATATATATGAAATGGAGTATTATTCAGCCATGAAAAAAAATCGGAGTACTGATATATGCTATACATGGATGAGCCTCAAAAGCATTATACTAAGTGAAAGAAGCCAGACATAAATGTCACATATTACATGATTTCTTTTATACAAAATATCTAGAATAGGCAAATGCATGGAGACAGAAGGCAAATTAGTGTTGTCAGGCGCTGGGGTACAAGGACATGGGGATCGATTTCTCAAAGTGGATGGGGTGTGTTGTTCTGAGGCGATGGAAAAGTTTTGAAACTAGAGAGCAGCGGTGGTTACACAAATTGCAATTGTACTAAATGTCACTGAATCATACACGTTAAAATGGTTAATTGTATGTTATTTGAATTTCACCTTGATTATAGAAAATCCATCTATTACAGCAATGGTTCTTACTTTCATTATAGTACAACACATTAATGAATAAAGATGTATTTTTAAAAATAATGGAGCTGTACACAGTTACTGAATATTAAGTCACTGGCAATTAAATCCATAATCCTGGTCATGTCACTGGGCAAAGGCTTCTTTGGTGACCCAGAGTTTACTGTACCACCTGCAGCTGCCTCTGATGAACTATAGATCCACCAAAAAGGAATGTTGCCACTCAAGAGGTCTGCAGACCAGTTTGAAGTTTTTAATACAACAAATGCAAATGTCTAGGATGTTTACCTGAAATACCTACTGTTAATGGTGGAGATTTTTTATTGTCAGATTTATTTGAAAATCACTTTTGACGTGATAACTTTCCTTTACCGCTATTTGACTCTTGAGAAACTAACTCAATCCAGGTGAGCCCGATCGTTTTCACATCCTTAGTATTCCAGCACCAGACCTCCCAGAGCTGGTCAATACCTGTGACATACCTGTGAATCTTAATACTCCATGTCATACGTAGTGTGAGGTTAGTGGGTATGTTGGTTTATTAAATCTGAAGCAATTTTTAATGCTAGGCCTGCCCATGGAAACCGTCTGTTTTTGGTTTTCTCTTCCACTATTTACACAAATTCTGACCCATTCAAGGATTTTCAAAGCAAAAGATGAGCCTTTTATTTCCATTAGCACCTTGCACAGTGCTAACCACCTAATAGTTTCTTAATTAAAAAATAACAAATTAATTGTTGACAATATTGGTTCCATGTGCAGTAAAAAATCAAGTTCATGTTACACATCTAATTTTTAGTTCCTTCAAATATACGATTCCATGGGTTTTTCTCAGAGAAAATGTTCAGAGCAGCACCAAAAAATGTGGAGAGTAAAATTACAAATACAGACATCTTAGATTTGATATCTTTTGTAGTATTTTTTATCCAGATATAAAATTAGACCACAATTCTGAAAGGAGTCAGATAATTTCTGAAGAGAAATTTCTGCATTGTGTCAAACTATGAACATAGAAAAACCCTACTGACTTTCTACTAGATGTATACAGCAAAAGGACTCATCTCCAGAGGTACAGTTAATTATTCTTTAGAAAAGGAAAAATCCACAGAAATGTAGCAAAGACCACTGTTTCCTGCTTCCATTTTAGTAGGAGTATGTCTGGGGCACATTGCTGGCCTACATTTCCCAGTCTCTCTTAGAGTAAGACAAATGCCTTTGTTTGCTCAAAGGGAATGAAAGTGTAAATGGTGAGCCCTTCAGGGTAGGGGCTTTAAGAGGGAAGGTACTTTTCAACTAGTTGCAAATTTTAGTCAGGCTCTAGTAGAGGGCAGTGATGCAAGTTGGAAGAAACTTAGATTCCTAAATCCCTGAGTGGAGAAAAGCCACCTTGTAACCATCAACACCTGCCTTGGACACAAGCAAGAATTAAACTTCTATGGTGTTGAGCCATTATAGAGTTGGGGATATCTTTGTTATAGCAGTTTCGTTTATAAGATGATTTTTTAAATAGCTAAGAAATAGTAACAGCAGGGATGAAAGAGAGTAACTGGGACAGACCTAAAAACTTGGGTCAAAATGCAAGCCATTACAAAATACCATCCCATAATAAAAATGACGACTCCACAGTTTCCTCAAGCACTAACAGTTCACAAAGGCAGATTCATCATTCTGTTAGCAATACCAATGAGGACCTGGTTTCTGCAGGCTGTTTACACATCATGCTAAAGCACATATGACAGCAGTCTCTCACTGCAGAGAGCTGAAGAGTTCTTGACTTTGACAAAGTAAACATTGTAAAATAAAGCACGTTGTTACTGGTAACTTAAGTGTAGTTATTTTCTTTCCAAACTGCTTTGCAAAACACCTAAATATTGTTTTCTGTTAACCTACTAGGAAAAGATGCAAAACAAATCTGCTTTCAGCAAGTGCCCATTTAGAGGTCAAGTGATTCATTCTGATGAAAACTGCATTTATCTGAAATGATCTTCACGAGAAGAGAAAATTCTAAGAAGACCTTTCTGAGTAGTCAAAGCTTCCTCTCAAGCAGTGCCACTTTAGTTAAGTGATGTGCCACGACAATTCACTAGTCCTAATTTCCTTCTTGGCCCTTCTCCTTCTCATGTCTCTCCTTGCAGCTATCAGTTCTTCCTTTTTTTCCCCCTTGTGTTTGCTTGCTAAGCACTTAATTGGGCGCAAATGTTAAGTACTAAGAGACAGAAAAACACTCAGACCTGGCATATGTTCCAGAGACAAGGACTGGAGATACTAAAACTACAGTCTGCCAAAACATGGGAAAGGCAGAGAGAAAGCATTGCTTCTATTATATTCGACACCATTTGTCAAGGCTACTGTATATAGAGTTACTGAACTGGGGGGATACTGGGCAGGAAGCCCATTAGGACACTCCCAATTCTAGGCTCCTGGCTCTGCAACAAACTCAGAGAAGCAGAAGTGCTGTGTCCATTCAAGAAAAATGATTTTCCATTGTAAAGAAATAAATTTTTATAAAGTTGAAAGAGCTAGAGATGCTGGTATTAAGAAGAAAACACGTATTTTAAAAAACTGTTCTGGAGGAGGTACTGATGTGCAGAGACACCAAAAGTACAATGTGCAGGATTAAGAGAATTGATAAGAAATACATGTAAGTACGTACGAGAGAGCAAGCTAATTCGAATAAAATAAGGGCCACTGTCACCGGAGAGGACCCTGGTTTATGATAACAAAGGATAACAGAAAAGAGAGAGGTGGACGTTGAAGGGGAATAGGCAAGTCTTGAAGGAAAGGGTGGGGATGGAGGGAGTCATACAAGGGTTAAGTTACCTTCAGCAAAAAGCAACCCAGAGACCAGAAACGTCAGTATTTCTGCTCCAGATCTTATAGGAATATGTAAGTAATCAATTTCAGAATAATTCACAGGCTAAGTACATGCTTGAGGACCACCTAGAGCAGACGATGATGCCCACATGTGCTATCTGGGAAGAGACAAGAAAAGCAGGAAAATTGCAACAGAAAGCACAGGAAAGAAAAAAAAAAAAAAACTTGGAGGAAGTCATAATAGAAACACTTGTTGGCTACCCTTAGTGACTAGGTTATTTGAATGATCGGAACGTTGCCAGCAAGAAGGGGCATTTTTACCTTCCATATGCCACAATCTGACTTAAATTGCCCGTTATTTTTATGCGATTTTTTTCCATTTAATCATCTGGTAAGAGATCTAAAAAGAAAATTTCATAGACCTTGTCTTCTTCATGTATTAGACTGTCGCAAGATTCCTTGGGTGTAGCAGACATAGGCTGAGGGTTTAGAGGTTTTGAAAAGGTATGTCAACCAAAATGATGTCTGGTACACATCACTATTACTGTGGTTACTGCCTTGTTGTAATCTGGTTTTGTTTTGCTTTTTGTTTTTTGTTAAGTATTTCTTGTTCTCCTACTCAACTCTGAGCTCCATGAGGTCTGGAAGGCATCTTATTCTTATTCCCTCGGGTAGCCTAGTACCTGGTACAGACTTGCAACTCAATAAATGCTTGTTAATTGGGTGAATGAAGGTATCAATCTAGTTATCCAAGGATCTTATAGAAAATTGAACAAACATTTGTGTTAAAAGCATATGAGGATTTTCACTTCCAGGGGAATGGAGATGTATCTTTCCTTATGCCTCTCACCAAGTACAACTAAAATACCTTTATCTTTGTTAGAGAACAACATAGTAAAATTCTGAAAAGTAGAAAGAAGATAGACAGCCCAGAGAACTCAGAGACCCAAGGAAAGTTGTGGTGGTGATTTCCAAGGTTTCTTTTCCCCCTTCATATACCCCAGACTTGGAGCTGAAGAAGCCAGATGGCTGGTAATGCCAACAGGCACAGACAAATCAAGTCCCAACATAATGCTTGCTCTATCAAGCCAAAGGACCAGGAAGGGACAGCCTAACAATGTAGGAAACTTTTAGACAGTAACGGTTTTACTCTAGTCAAACACCACAGGAAACTATGTCCTGATCCACACCTAGGCTGGAAAAGGCTGAGTAGGGCACGGAGATTACACTCTGGCCAGGTCATAATTAAAACCACGCCCCACAGAGTTAACAAAGCTGACGGCTAACACAAATTCTTCAGTTTGTCTTGCAGAGCAACAGATAGAGGAACAGCTTGTTAGAACCCCTCTGCTTATAAACTGCCATGTATGCTTCCTTTAGTTTAGTTTTGTTTTTTCCTCTCTTTAATTGTATACCTTCCTGGCTTCACATAACACAGTTATTTTACAGGAAAGTAGAGTCAGCTCTTGTTCACAGTGAGCTGGCTAAAGCTCCTTGGGACCACCAACCGTAAAACTGGGCCAGTGCAGGTGTCCAGTGAATGGTCTTCTGATGTTGGAGGGCCAGAAAACTCCACCTCAGATCATGCTAAGTGCCTCCATTTTTGCTTATGCATGTCACCTAGATACACTTGCACAGAACTCCAATTACCTTACCTTTCCCCTTGCCTCCCATAACCTTTCTCCATGCCTAAGACCACCCTCCCTTCTTATCCTACAAATATTCCAACAGCCTCACCTTCAGGGAGGCAGATCAAAGACGTGTTCACCCATCTCCTTGCTTGGCTGCCTTGTGAATAAACTTTTCTGGGATGCAGGCTTTGGCATCTCAGCACGTGGCTTTCTGCACATGGGATAAATGGACCTGGTTTGGAAACATAATGAAGCACCGCGATTCCCCTGCCAGAGTGGCATTAAGTAAGGTTGAATAGAGAGCCTGGACTTACATCCCCACCCAGCAGCAATAAAGTGGCCATCCCTTTCCCCGTTTGGGCAGTATCAGACAAATCTAAGAAGGAGTAAGGATTTTCATCACTGCCTAGTAGTAAAGAGGCCACTCGCACCCCATCATATGCCCCTTTTGGTCAGTGGAGGCCATGTGGGGAGCAGTAACAAGACAATCCTGTCCCTACCAGTGGCGGGGGGATATCAGTGGAGACTAGTGGAGAGCCTGCACTCCCAATCCCACCCAGAAGTAAAGAAGGTGGGAATGTAAAAGTATGCAGCCACTATAGAAAGTAGTTTGACCATTTCTTTAAAACTCAACACACAACTACCATCCGATGAAGCAAAGGCACTCCTGGTCATTCATCTCATAGAAAGGAGAATTTATGTGCACATGAAATTTTTACTTTTTGCATATTTTAGCAGCTTTATTCGTCACAACTAAAAAACTGGAGATGATGCAGACACCCCTCAGTGAGTGAATTCAACATTCTGGTTTATATCCATACCATAGAATATTACTCAATAACAAAAGGGAATGAACTATTGATACACAAAACAACGTGGGTGAATTTCCCAAAAATTATGCTTAGTAAAAAAAGCCCATTCCAAAAAGTTACATACCACATGATTCCATTCACAAAGCATTCTTGAAATGACAAACTTACGGAAATAGGCAAAGATTAGTGATTTCCATTAGTTAAGGCGCGGGTGAGGGCAGAAAGAAAATTGTTGTGTCTACAAAAGGGCAGTGTAAGGGATCTGTGTGGTGATAAAAATGTTTTGTATTTTAAATGTATCAAAGTTACTATCTGGTCATGATACTGTACTATAGGTTTACAAGATGCCTCACTGTGGGAAATTGAGAAAAGGACACATAGGATCTCTGTGTTATTTCTTGGACCAGCATGTGAATCTATGATTATCTCTAAATAAAAAGTTTAATCGAGGGGGCTTCCCTGGTGGCGCAGTGGTTGAGAGTCCTCCTGCCGACGCAGGGGACACGGGTTCGTGCCCCAGTCCAGGAAGATCCCACATGCCGCGGAGCGGCTAGGCCCGTGAGCCATGGCCACTAAGCCTGCGTGTCCGGAGTCTGTGCTCCACAACGGGAGAGGCCACAACAGTGAGAGGCCCGTGTACCGCAAAAAAAAAAAAAAAAAAGTTTAATGGAAAAATTGTACTTTCTTACAGAGCAGAAACAATACATAAGACCAAGTTAACTAGAAATGTAAGGGTCAATTTTTCATGGAGCCATGTATTCTTTTATATTCATTGTGACTTCTACAAATCTAGGTATTTCTTTTAATACTATTTTGTCCTTCACCACACAGGATATGTCATTATGATTACTTTTGATATTTTTGCTTTACAAAAACTTTAAGATTAGTTTTAATATGCTCTCACTTTTCAAGAAAAAAGATGAAGATTACATGTATAAAGTCTATATTAACTGAAAGTAGAGCTATAATCAAGATTTACAGCTGTATAAGTACAGAAGCATGACAAACAGTACGATATAAAATGCCAAAAATCTCTTGTCGTGAGCATTAAAATCTACTGTAAATCAATTTTTCAATCCAAGATACAACAGTTTTCAACTATTAAAATCTTTAGTTTATACCACTGTTAAGTGGTCTTCTGAATGAGAACTACTTTCTATTGAATTTTCTCATTAAGTTCATAGGGTCATGTGATTTTTTCGACAGCTCCAGTCCTGGTTTAGGAGCAAAAGTTATTGAAATTTTTACTCCAAATCTGACTCAGACCCAATGGTTAACTTTGAACAAGATATAGTACATCTTTAGGATTTGCTTTTCCTGTCAGGTTTATAAGAATCACATGTTCAAAGTTTCTTTAGTGTCTCTTTTATCCTTCTCTTGGCCAGGCTGATGAAGAATAAACTGGAGAACTCCAGCCAGAATCATGGTCATGGTTGATGCAGAAACAACACAACAGGCATCCATTGGGAAAATTAAGACACAGCCATCATTCAAATGGAAGATACATGCCTCCCTTTTGTAAAATCATTTTCTGTAAGGTCCCATAGAACCTGCTCACACAGAGGGACAGATACTCAGTGCCCACTTCTTCTAGGACTTTAGGAGGACATACAAGATATTCCTGGACTAATTTTTTCATCTGTTCACTTTTTCTTCTACAGGGGCAATGGAGAGAGAGAGGGGAGGGTTGGGTCTATAAAATATTACACTTTAACCCACTGTTAGGTCTCTGACAAGAACATCTCTAAGATCATCAAAACAGGGGAATTGCCTTAGTAAAGAAATGTTTCACCTTACAAATACTCTATAAGAAGTCTCAGATGATTCCCTACTGGGACTATAAGGAAACAGTTTAGCAGATCCCTGAAATCTACAGATGTAGATTTAGGACTTTCCATGTTTGTGCCACACTTGACTGAAGAATATTTCTGACCATGAACTACCCAAGGCTCCCATAATCATGGTCTCTCCCAAGGAAAGGAAAATAAGCAGAACTATCAAACGTTGGGAGCTCGAGATACTATCGGATGCCTAACAAGGGTAATCTTTTTTAAAACTAGGAGACTTGAATTAGAATCATCATTTCAAAGAACCAAACTAGACTTGGTAAGAAAGAAAGCTTACATGTAAACTTCAGTGAAAATCTAGCAGAAAATTTCACTTTCTAGGGAGACATTTGTCTATAAACATTCTTTAAAGAAAACTTCGTTTTGCTTTAGCCTTTGCTTTGTGACTATACTAACTGACTTGTCTAGTTCAAGTTGCAAAATGATACACAAATTTCCTTCCTTCAATCGCATGACTTCTCAGACAACCTGACCATGTATAGCTAGCAAAAGTCTTCAAAAATGGGATAAGGAAACCCATTTGGATCAGGACATAGTTGAAGACCCAGGTTTGAAGGAAAAAAAAAAAATCAGGTTTGTGAACACCTTGCTGTTCCTTCCACTGCTTATAGTAAGACAGGTGTGAATGCCCCAGAAACATGACATGTAGGTCAAATTTCTCTTTATATAAATGGGATTTCAAATTACAGAAAGGCAATGCAGCTGTTGCAGAACATCATGTGTCCTACACAACCTGCAATAGTTTAAGTTGTTTCTATTTACACTATAAATTGCAGTGGCATTAAAAATTCAGACTGTCAAAAATTCAGTCTCAAATCAACTTCGAGGTCTGTTAGGGGAGAAAGAAGGGACTCTTGAAAAGTTCTCACCAGTGGTAAAGACTGAAAAGGGACAACACTTGACATGAGAGAATCTTCCAAGATACAAATCATCAGTGAACCCATAAGGACTGCCTCCAAAGGATTTGAAGGTTTCCATCTCAGGAATGTTTCCCATCTAACGTGTTAGTAGGGGTATGGTACATTCCTGTAAAGTAAGAAATGTTTCCCATCTCAGAAATGTTTCCCATCTAACGTGTTAGTAGGGGTATGGTACATTCTTGTAAAGTAAGAAATATATAAAATTCAAAAATAAATGCACACAGTAAGTAAGCATAGTTGAGAACACAGGTAAGTAAGATGACACTTTGGAAACATGAAGATCTTCTCTCTGTTCTTGGAATATAAAGGCACGTAGGCATGCGTCACATTTCTGATAAACAATACAGAAGTTAAATCTTCCCCTGAACAATATCACTTTACCATAAAGAGTAAATAACTGAGTTTTGAAAACAAGTTGAATTTATAGACTAGCCAGGCTGTCTTTATGAGTGTAAGAAAGTTTAAGTTTGAGAGATTAATGGAAGACTGAACTGTAGCTTCTCTAAACACTAAAATGCCTTTTTCATGAGTGACATCACAAATGCAGTTGCTATGTACAGATGAGGTGGTTTGATTTACACATGTAATAGTCTACAAAAGAGTTATGCAGATTTTTGCTTTTTGGCTTTATCTGTTAGGAATAGGGCAACTAAACCTCAGTCACTGAGTCTTGAGTAAGTGAGAATTTCTCCCATGAACACTAAAAATTATTTCAATAATTATATTCAGACAAGAAAAGACATGAACTTAAAAGCAAAAATGATTACCTTATTAACCACATCCAATCAAATAAAGCTGCCAATCCTTGTATATAATGTCTTTTATCTCATCACTTAAAATGATGAACATAGGATTTCATCTTTATAAACAAACAGTGACATCATGAGAAGGATCCATGTCATTCCAGGGCCCTAGACAGTAAAAAACCTTCCATGGTTAAGTGCTTTAAAAGCAGGCCAGAGGCTGAGTGAAGTCTGACCCACTTACTAGGGTAGTAGAAATGTTACTGACCAACATTTAATGAGAAAGTGATTGTGGTTACACCAGTGGTCAAGTCCACTGCACAGCCAAGTTTTAGCTCTGAGAATCTGTTATGTTGTTCAATATGCCAAAATGCACTCTCACTGGTTGCTTATTTTACTTCTCCCCAGGGGACAGGGAAGCTTACAAGAAAAGCAATATTTATGCAGAAGAATTCAGGAGTGAAACTTCCAGGGAATGAACTATGTATGTTGGCCAGTGAAAAGAAAACTCTTCCCAAGATTCATGAATAATCCTTGTTTACCCCCATAATAGCTATGAATTTATCAAATGCACACACACACACACACACACAAATTTGCAGGGATCATGACTGAGGAACCGAGTGCTGCCATCTTGCTGGAAAAATTAAATATGATTTGTGTTTCAAAACATTCTTTGATAGCCTTGAATTATCAAAATTAAGGATGGTAATAAGCTGGTAATTAACAGCAATTTCTTTCATCACCACAGAAATGGCATGATACAAACAGCAGTGACCTATAATTTCTCTCACATGAGATTTGCATATATTATCACCATATTGGTAATTACCCCAGCAGTCACCCAAAATATCACTCATCCTTTGCTCGTAAGATGCCAGGGATGTTAAAGTAGACTGGACCCCCTTATTTTCCAGAGCTGTTGAACAAAAGGTCATTGCAAAAGGGAAAGCTAAACACACTGTGCCACGAACAGTAAAAAGGTAATTAGCACCATTATCTCTTTCTTGCCAACTCTTGGGTAATAGAAAAGTGTGCATGTGTATATACTTATGTATATAATTTTTAAAAGTTAATTTATGTTGCCTTTTGTTGTTTCTCCTGTAATTAAAACTGGAATTAAATAGCAGAGGGTTATGAAGTTAAACAAAATAAACAGTCACTGAATTCTAATGGAGAGTGATTCCTCTCTGGATCTATGCCTGGATCTTCCATCAGTGCGGAGGCGACTTATGAATGAACGCCTTGCTGCCAAGGAACTTTTTATCTCGGCCTCTAGCAGTCAGATTTCTAACTTCTCTAAGGACGCTCTACTCCCTGGCTTCTTATCAAGTAGCCATTCAATCTCTCTTGCTGTGGAATAACAGAGGACGGGACTACCGTATCTTGAGTCACAACTTACAGCCTAATGTTACACATCCATGTTCTATGCACATTTCTAGAGTATCCATCCTACCATCCATCCTACTACCATTAAAAGAAGATCAGCACCACCTCATTACGTTGAAACTGAACACTGTAAGAGGGAATAACATATCTGACTCCATATTAGATCTGTTTAAATTTTGTATTCTATTGCAAAACTCGTTCTCCTCAATACTGAGGAGTATCAAAGAAAAGGGGGGAATTACAACCAAGCAGGGCCCTATGGGGCCTTCCCTGGACAGACCCCTCCCCCATATTCTCTGCTTTAGCTCCTCTCTGAAGTACCTAGATAACAGTATTTGATGCACATTTCCTGAGTTGTTTTACAGATGTGAAACACCGTCTACCCACCACCACCAAATGGAAGATGTTAACTACCTGATGACCATGAGCTCATAGCCCCAGGCTTCCTGGAGCCTAAGGACGGATAATGTTAACCCTTGTGACACTGACACTGCCCTGTTACCTGACCACCAACCAACCAGAGAATTGTGCAGGAGCTGATCACACACCCTGAGGAACCACCACCCACCCTAACATGACTTTTAAAAATGCTTGGCCGAAACTCTTCGGGGAGCTTGGGTTTTTTAGAGCATGAGCCACCCCTCTCTTTGCATGGCCCTGCAATAAACCTTTCTCTGCTCCAAACTCCCATGTTTGGTTTCTTGGGCCTCACTGTGCATCGGTCACATGAACTTACACTAACAACATCATGTTATGTGAAGCCCCTTCTCGTAGGTTTCTATCACATTTGACAGATAGCGCACCTGAATCCAACAGGGCAGCATGGGTGTTACATACCCACTTCAGAGGCAAGACAGCCTGAATCTCAACCTACATGGTCTGCCTAACCCAAGACAGTCAGCGAGGGGTGGACCTTGGATATTTCATGGTTTTTATTTGTCCACCATATTTATGTCATCTAAAATTGAGTTTAAAGAAAAAGAAATTTGACTGGATAAGGTCCTTTATCATGATGACGATAATGACTTCCCACACGATAAAAACATAGATGTCACTATTTACATAAAGTTAATGAAAGACAAGATTTCAAAAACTAAGGTGTTATTTACCTTAATTTTGTTTACTCATATGCCTAAGGTAATAAACATAGAACATAATGTGTTTCTTTGGTTGCCTGATTGGTTCACTTTTTTAAAAAGAAATCGTTTAGATGGCAAAACAAATGAAACAATATAAAAAAGCTAAACAAAGGAAAATAAGTCTTCTATCCTCCTTCCCACTCTCATCAGAGCAACGCATCTTATAGTTACATATCCCAACAGAATAAGATCATACACACACACACACACACACACACACACTCTACCTGAATGTATGGAGGGCAGCATTTTATTTCAAACAAAAGGTAGCACACTACACACTGTTTTCTTTACCTTGTTTTTCACAAAGCAATAGAGCCTAGATAAGTTTTCACTTTAGTATATAAACCTGCTTCTTTCTCTTAAGCTCTACAAGGTTTCTATTTTACAGCTGTACCATGTTTTATTGAACATGTACCTAATAAAGGAACATTTGTGATATTTCTGCCATTGTGCTATTACAAATAATGCATCAATACATATCTTTATGTAGACATTTTTGTGTAAGTATGCGGATACCCTGGAATTATGGTAGTAAATTATATATATATATTTTAAAAATCAGTGCTCATAAGTATGCAAACCCAAAGAATTTTGACCTTGCAATACAGCCTTTATTTATTGAGACTTCTTGAAATTGATAAGAAATGTAGTGTAAAAGAAAATAAGTCAAACTCATATAAACAGAGAGAACAGTTGCCAGGGGCTGGAGGTGAGGGAAGGGAGAGATACTGATCAAAGAGTACAAGTTCCCAGTTACAAGATAGAGTCCTGGGGATCTCAGGTACAGCATGGTGACTATAGTTAATAATAGCATATTGTACACTTGAAATCAAAGAGAGTAGACCTTAAGTGTTCATACCACACACACCAAAAAAAATGGTAACTATGTGAGGTGACGGATATGTTTACTTCATAGTAGTAATCATTTCACTTGTATTATATGTATGACAGACCATCACGTTGTACAATTGAAATATATACAATTTTATTCATCAATTATTTACCAATAGAGCTGGAGAATAAAAGAAAGGAAAAGAAAGAAAAAATTTTCAGGGAGAAATGAGATTCAGGATTTTAATAGTTTAAGTGTAACCTGTCATTTTCTAATTTCACTTTTTACTTTCTTCCTATTTCCATTTAATATTTGAAAAACAATGATGTTGGAGAAGAAGTTTATCACTTGCTTCATATACATACATATAAAATTTCTAATTGTGTCTATTAAACATTAAGAAATAAAAAACCCACAAAATTACCATATAAACTTTGTTTTTGATGTAAAAAATATGTATATATGATTAGTAAATTCATTTTTTAAAAAAGTAAAACCTTCCTCTCTCACAGACACAGCTCTGATAGGACCTTCTCCAAAAAATAACCAGTGTAAGACTCTTATAAATTCTTCTAGGTAAAATCTAGGGTGTGGGGGGGAGTAAACATAGATAAATAATCTATATATGTGTATATGTATAAATGTATGTATTTTCACACACAATATAAAAGTATGTATATTATTCATAATTTTCTGTATCTTATGTTTCCATTTAATGATGTACTTTGAAGATATTTACATACCAGCACATACAGATCTACTTCCGTTTTAAAAGAAGTATCTGGTACACCTTTACATGAATAGTGAAGCATAATTCATTCATCCAGTTCCCTCTGAAGGACACTTTAATTGTATCAGTCTTATTGATACTCTAAACAATCCTTCAGTGAACATTGTTCACTGGGATAATTTTTGTAAATATATCCATAGGGTAAATTTTGTAGCAATGTACATTTTTATTTTTAATATATATGTTTTTATCTACATATACTCCTGACAATGAAACATGAACCTGCACATTTCTCCAAATCCTCACTAGTACTTGGTATCATCAAATTTTGCATTTTTTTGGAAAGGAAAAAAATGCCATTTTATTCTTGTTTAGATTTGCAATGAATCCTGAATGAGTTTGAGATTCACATTTCCCCCCTGCCCCCGACACCAAATTGCCAGTTCAAACCTCTCACCATTTTCTATTGGGTTGAATTTGATGTCCTGCTTAGCAAGTTCTTTGTCCCTTCTTCCTTCCAGAGTCATTTCTTTTCTAACTTTCTTCCATTGGGAATTTATGCTGGTATAGGACTGAGGAAGGAATGCTGCTCGATTCTCCTCTATCTACACAAGCACTTAATGCTTTCCAACCAAACCATTGAGTAATATCCTTTCTTCCTGAAGATCTGAAGTGGCACCTGTATTGCAAACTATATTCCCATACATATTTGGAACTACATCTGACCTCTCCATCATAGACATTCCTAGTATCCATGACATTCCTAATCGATGCTTCTCAACTCCCTGAGGTTAGGCCTAAGGACTTCATTTCCAGGCTGAGACAGGGAGAATAACTATGTGCCATTCCTCAGACTGGCTCATCCTGCTGTGAAGACTGAAGAAAAGCTCTATTTTGCAACGAATGCTGCTAGAACCTACAGGAGTCCACATGAGATTGGGTCCCTGAGAGAAGCCTACCGCTGAGCCACCTACTGCTCCATGGACTGAAAACAAACTTAGAGCACGAGCAAAGAAAGAAATCTCATCGTGTAAGTGCCTAGGATTACAGGGGTTTTTTTATTTGTTTGTTTTGTTTTTTAACCTAGCCTATTCCAGTTAATGCACTCTGATTTTCCTTGATCTATTTATCTATTTCTTCCATATGGTCAAATATATAGTTGTAGTCATTTTTTTTGAAGTATCTTTCAGGTTATTCTCCTCTATTTTCTTCTCAGAATTTTTCTAGCTGGTCTTATTATACTTCTCAAGATAAATTTTAGCATTGTTTCAGGTTCTGAAAAATCACTATCGATATTTTCATAGGGATTAGATGGATGTATAAATTCATTTAGACAAAGTTGACACTCTTGATAGAGGTTCAAAGCAGTTTTCCACATAGCTCTTCACAATTTTTGTTATGTTTACATAGTAATATTTTAACTTTTAGGTTGCTTTTAGAAATGAGATCTTTCAGCTATATTTTCTAACTAATTATTGTTTATATATCAGAAAGCAATTGATTTTTATTTTATTTTATTTTATTTTATTTTATTTTATTTTATTTTTGCGGTATGCGGGCCTCTCACTGTTGTGGCCTCCCCCGTTGCGGAGCACAGGCTCCGGACGCGCAGCCTCCGGACGCGCAGGCTCAGCGGCCATGGCTCACGGGCCCAGCCGCTCCGCGGCACATGGGATCCTCCCAGACCGGGGCACGAACCCGTATCCCCTGCATCGGCAGGCGGACTCTCAACCACTTGCGCCACCAGGGAGGCCCAGCAATTGATTTTTAGATTGATTTTTAGAACTGTTAATTTACTGATTTCTCTTAATCTTATAAATATTTCCCCACTCAATTATTTCGGTGTGTTGCATGTAAATAATATCTCTGTAAATAATTATTTCTTTTCTCTTCATTTCAAATATCTTACACCCTATTTCTCTTATCTAACAATATTAGCTACTATTTTTTAGAACAGTGGTGGAAAATAGTGTCACTAGAAACGAACTCAAAGCAAAGACAGACAAAATTGGAAAACACAGGGAAAGAAGCAGCAAAGGAAATCCACATATGAAGTAAAAATTGTGAGCTTGGGAATTCACAGAAAAGACAAGGACTTGATTTAAAACTAGAGGAAACAGGCTTCATACTCATGAATTTTTCAGGTAATGGTTTATTTTTAATTGACACACACTGAAAAAGAAGAGGTAAAAAGGTGCCAAAAGCTAGAGTCAATATAACACAAAAGGATATACTCAGTGCTGTTACTCTTAAAGCATATCTAATAAACTGTCTTTTAAAAAATTCAATTTAACTCATGTGACCCACATTATTTAACAATGTGTTTTGAGTTTTTTCTCTCCTTAGTTCCTGACTCTCCTGGTCTGTGTCTCCTTCCTTCTTTGTCCATCTCCCTCTCCTTTTGCTTTCTCTATGAATTTTGGTGCTATTTCTACTTGCCTCCAATTAGCAGCTGTTTCTTTAACATTATGCCTTTTGGGGGAAAAAAAGAGTCCTGCTTTTTTTTTTTTTCCCCCTAATGCTTCCATTTTGAAACTTTCAATAATGTGGTTTTAGGCAGACTATACTCCCAGATTTGCCCTTGCATCGTGATAGAGAGCATTTCAGCCCCAGCCAGTGGTGTGCCCATGGAAACTGGGAGTCATTGGTCATTGTATCCTAGGAAACTACGGCAACCAACAGAGGCAAACTGAAAACAGGCCCATTGTCATTTTTTTTTTAACAAGTAAAAGATGTGAGTATTCTCTACAATGAATCCAACTGCCATTTGCCAAAAGGAAGATGCAATTCAAGTCAGCCCCAATAATTAGACCAATGAAGTATCTGAAAGTGTATATATATGATTTTATCCCTAATGCTTTATAGCAATCAACACTTAAGTTGGTTCCTAAAATAACCAAGATTATTAAACAGATATGATCAGCTGTTATGAGCAACCTCTAACACAGTGTTATTAAATACACTGCACTCTCCAATGTTTTAGCTGTTTATCGATATACACAGATAAGTGGTTGTTAATGTAGCACAAAGATGTTAATGTAGCACAAAGATGTGATTTCTTCTGTGGCTCTATATATCTAAAATTATTTGAACAGTGGATTTACATTCTTACCACTCAGTTTTAGCCTCTCCGCATGCATTCAACATTTAACCCCCAATTTTATTTACAGTCTTCCTCAGACTCAACTCAATAGTTTAGCTGTCTAATCAAACCAAGTTAATGAGAAGCCATATAGGTCATCCATATAGACATAGCATCTATTATTTTGACAAATGAGTTTACAGCATGAAAGCAGAACTCCCACTGCATTGCAGTTTGTCTGAGTTCATTTATTTTGCATATCACAGAAACTTTGCCTCTAAAACTTCTCTCCCCAAGAAAATCTGGGTCATACATTTCCTTTTTCCTTACAGAGCTGGGAGAAATGCTTACAAGAGTCTCCTGTGTGTGTGTGTGTGTACACATGTGTATTAATGCTTTTAACCTTACCTTTTTTCTTTACATGTCATGTGACATTTATTAAGCTCTAGCGGCTCCCAGAAAACAAAGACAAGAGAAGAGTGTAGAGTATTAGTGGTGGCACTTTGTAAAGTGAAGGGTATACTCCCAAAAGTAGTGCTACACAAAGGGAAAAATCAGTAAGATCCTTAGTAGAAGCCAATTATAGTAAACAGCTATTATGTGTAGAAGCTCATGCGTTTGATAAAATCAGGTCTATTCCTTGGTTAGAGCAGAAAATCAGAAAAGTTGAATATATGAGCATTTTTAACTTAAACAAATTTTTAAAAAGTAATTCACAAATATTAATATGAGACCAAAGCCTTTCCTTTGATAACGAGCCCACTGATTAGAGTTCCCTATCTTCTACCTTGGAATAATTACATTACCTATAATCTCAAGTTTTAGTTCTTTAAGGAACATTGAAAAACTTAATACCCTTGTAAAATGGTGTTAAGTATAAAATCTTTATAGATTTTTACTAGTTTCAACCTTTCACAATTTTCTTGCCAGTATCTATTTTGGCAGCAATTTTCCTTTCCAAAATTATATTTCATAGAAAATATTGTCTTTATTTCCAAACATTTGTATTGGTTTATATAATATTCCATTAAATTATGTAAGTTTAATCACAAACAACTAAAATAAACAGGTTTGGGAGCAAGCACAATTGATCATTAATAAGTATAATCAGGAGGGAGCAGAATTATGCAGACACACTAGGGAGTAGCCTACTATCCATGAACACTCAGAGTAGAATGAAAAATAGTGTATGTTTTAGAGTGGAAATCAAAAGGTGTGAGTTGTGCTGACACTAGTAAAAAAAAAATTCTATTGCACACACTCAATTTGGGGGTGGGAGGCTGTATAGGTGGTACCTCAGTGGTGCACAGGTTCCCATGTGAATGCAGGGACTGGGCCAGAAGTTTTGCACATCAACCTGTTCTCCAGTTGATGCTTAATAAGCTTAGGAGACCATCATAAACACAAAGTAGGTAGTCCACAGATGTTGTGTGTTCACAAACACCAAAATCTGTTTTACTCAGGTGTAGCTCAATAAGGACAAAATAAAGAACTGGGTCTATTCAAAAATAAAGTACAAGCCATGAAAGAAGAAATAATATTCTGAAGATTCAAAAGGAAAAAAGTGTCTTTGAAAAAATGGTCTGTATCATGGAGATAAAAATTTCTAAAAACTGTCTGGCTCACAATAATGCAAAATAAAGCTGAGGATAAAACTTTAAGAGATATAACAGATACATGAAAAAAGAATGCTTTGAGTATGTGGTGGGCTGGGCTCTGGAGCTGCCTGGGCAGCCCTTGGTGGAGGGCAGAGAGCTGGGCACAGGCAATATGGTCCTGGCGCCCTATGAGGAGATGGTAGGAATGGGCCTAAAAAAAACTTTTTTAACAAATGCTTTTAATTAAAAATTTTTAAAGTTTTTTTTAAAAAGAATGTTTTCCTAAGGAACTAATGTCTTAAAAGAAAAACATTGAAGTTCACTTTGGAGTTAACAAATAGAAAAAGAGCTTGTGAAAATTCAAATCTGAGACATAAAAGGAAAACCCCAATTATGTTTCCCAAATTCAGAAGAAAATAGGAAAAAAGTTTATAGACATACAAGACAGAGAAATAAAAATAACTGGATAATTTGGGTTCCTAGAGAATAGAAGGGAATGAGTGGAACAAAAATATTCACAGATATAATAGAAGAAAATTTCCTGAGCTAACTAAAAGATCTGTGTAGGCAAACTGAATGGCTCACTGCATCTCTGGGGAAAATTGTGTTCATACGTATTGGTTTTGCCCTTCTCCACCTTATCCTATCCCTTTTTTATTTATCTAAAAAGAAGAAACAAAGCAACACTGCCTATCATTTCTAGTATTATCTCATTATAATAATAATATAAAATAAGTAGTATTCTCAGATATGATGTATCCTTGAAAAACTCATAGAATTAACTACCATCATCATAGTAAAATATTAGAACAAGTGACTGATTAAAAATATAACACTAAAGTCAGACTGCTTTTTCAAATGCAAAGTCTGTTATATACTTATCTCTAACATCAGACAATTTAATCTTTTCAAACTTTAGTTTCTTTTTTTTTTTTTTTTTGGCAGTATGTGGGCCTCTCACTGTTGTGGCCTCTCCCCTTGCAGAGCACAGGCTCCGGATGCACAGGCTAAGCAGCCATGGCTCACGGGCCCAGCCACTCCGCGGCATGTGGGATCCTCCCGGACGGGGGCACAAACCCATGTCCCCTGCATTGGCAGGCGGACTTTCAACCACTGCGCCACCAGGGAAGCCCCAAACTTTAGTTTCTTTATATGCAAAATAGATCTAAATTTGTACCCAACTCAAGAGTGTTGTCAGAATTAAATTATATAATTGTACAAAATTCCTTGCTATAGTATTTCACACCTGAGTAGAGTTCAGTATGTTAGCTCTTACTAATATTAATAATTTCCTATATGCCAACAATAAATAGGTGGAAAATATGGGGGGAATATTGTTGATAAGTAACAAAAAAATACATATATAAAAATATTAAAGTTTTGCGGAAAGGCGTAGAAGAAAGTAGAATAAAGAAAGACATTGTTTTAAAATGTTATTTTCTCACTAAACTGCTTTAAAGTTTAACAGAATCACAATTCCAATGGGAACTTCTGAAGAACATGAAAGATAATATTCATGATCATCTAGCAAAAAGAAATGCAAAAATAAACTAGATCTTTTTTTAAAGATGAGAAATGAGGGGGAAATTATCCCATTGGTTAAAACATATTATAAAGCTACAGTAATTAAAACTCAGTGACACAGTTAAAAAAAAAAAAAAAGTAGAAGACATATTGATAGATCAGAATGGAAAACCAATAAACAGGCCAAAAGTATATACATGAAAGTACTATTTCAAATAAAAAGAAAATGACAGATTATTTAATAAGTTATGCTTTAAAAAACTGTCTAATTATTTGGGGAAAAAAAGATTATTTACTTTAAATCTTACCCTAGAGTAAATTCCAGATAGTTTAACAATCTAAATATGAAAAGAAAACTATGAAATGTTTTAAAACATACAGATAAATATTTATATAATATTTGGTAACAAAGTATTTTTTTTCTTTCCTAAAAATGTGACCATAAGCAGAAATCTTTAAGGAAAAAAATGAACTGATTTGACTATGCACAAACTAAATATACACACACATACACAGAGTTTCATTTCCACTTAGAATGTAGAAAGCTGTACGTGAACATCACTCCCAACTAAACAGTGAGAAAAAGACAGATAATCTACAAACCAGTAACTTTTCTGGAGCTGAACATGTTAGGCAAACAAACGAACAAAAAGTTCCAGAGAGTAGCAAGCCCTTCCTAGGAGAGGCAAAACATATTAACTGTTTCAGCTTTGACAGAGTAAGAAATAGCCAGCATACAAGCAGGTAAGAAGAAATCATCTGATATTGCTAAAAATTCATAAAGGCCAACTATGGGCTAGAATTCAAGATGAAATAGCTGGAAACTCCAGACTCATGGGAAGCTGCATTCTCTGGCTAGCTCCTTTCCCACAAAGAAGCCTGGATGCAGGGCGGGGGAGACAAAAGAACTCCCACCACCAGTGTGAGGCCAGCCTGTGGGAGGTGATCCACAGCTGCTGGGGGAGAGGCACAAAATACTACCTACTTCCCCTGTCCCTTTTCTCCTAAGAACTGAATGGTGGCAGAGGGCACAAACCTTTGTCCCTCCCATCCTCAGGGCCCAGGCAGTCATCCACTGCTTTCCAGGAGGGTCAGGAAGCCCTTCTTCCCACAGGATATTGCCAAGAATCTATTGCCATTGGATAAGGCATAGAAGGAAAATGTTCTGCCCCGGGGGAGGCACAGAGAACTCAACTCCCTCCTTACCACTGTCACATGTACCCACCCTGGCCTTTTACGTTCACATAACATAAAAGTAACCATTTTAATGTATACAGTTCAGTGGCATTCAGCACATTTACAATGTTCTGCAGAAATCACCCTTATCTTATTCCAGAACATCTTCATCAACCGCCCAAAAAAGCTCTGTACCCATTAAGCAGTCACTCTCCATCACCCTAGCCACCATTAATCTGCTTTCTGTCTCTTTGGATTTATCTATTCTTGGTATTTTACATAAATGGAATCTTACACTATGTAGCCTTTTTTGTGTCTGTCTTCCTTTACTTAGCCTAATGTTTTCAAGGTTCATCCACATTGTAGTATGCATGAGTACTTCATTCCTTTTTATGGCTGAATAATATTCCAACGTAGAGATATACCACATTTTGCTTCTCCATTCACCAGTTGATGAACAATTGGATTATTTCTCCCTTTTTGACCTCAGCAATTTAGCACTAGCTGTTGCACTACCTGGAATACTCTTCTCCAAGATCACTACAAAGCCAGCTCCTTGTCATTCAGGTCTCAGAATAGATGTTATCTCTTTAAAGGAGTCTTTCCTGATCACCTTTCCAATACAGCTTCCCAATCATTTGTTGTCCCAATCTCAACATAGTACTTCTCGCTATCAAAGATTACTTTGCATGCATTTCAGTTCCCCCTTCTGACTGGAATTATATCCTTACCTCACGTAAGAAGGGAACTTTCTGTCTTGTTTTACTCTGACACCCCCATCCCTTGAACAGTCCCTGGTACATAGTAGACATTTCATAAATATCTATTAAATGAATGAACAAATAAACACAATAAAATACACAATGTGTTTTGCCTATCAGCTTGCCAAAAATTTAAAAGAACTCTACTAATCTACAGAACTCAGTGGAACATAAAGAAAAGAGCAGTGCCATACTGCTGGAGAGAAGTCAAAATGACAAACTTTCTTGAGGGCAATTTGGCAATAAGTGTTTAAAAGCTGAAAACTGCATATTCTTCCGTGCCAACCATCAATTTCTGTATATTTACACTAAAGAACAAGATTTCAAAGATGTGAGCTGAAGGATATTTTGCAGCATTTAAAAAATAGCAAGATGAGGAATATCTATTAATACCCAGCCATAGGAAACTAGTCCTGCTACAGGGCATCAATACAAGGAACTCTACTGACCATTAAAAGAAATGATATGTGTATGTATTTACTGGTGTGAAAATACATTCATGAATTTTTGTCAATTAAGAAAGCTGGTTACAAAAAAGTATAGAGAGAAGGATCTAATGTTGGTAAAAATTATGTATATGGTAATGAGAAAGGGAAAGTAAGAGACCAAAATGATCAAAGTTATCATTGGGCTATGTGATGGTAAGCAATTTTGTTCTTTTGGCTCAGTTTTTGTTCTTAAGTCTTCTAAAAGTTTTATTATAATTGTAAAAACAAACGTCAATAAATAGGAATAACCTCAGGTGTATAATTCTTCTCTTGGAGACATGAATCAGAAGTAAGGCATTTACCTGGGCATGTATATAATTTAAGCAAACACCAAATTGTGAAGGAATTTTCTGAATTTCAGAATATTTAGAGTCTCTGTATTGACTCTCACCGTTATTAGCGCCCTAAGTACGATGAATCATTATTTTTCCTCTTAAAATTTTCCAGTTCTAAGGGGTGGGGGAGGGATGGACTGGGAGTTTGGGATTAGCAGATGCAAACTATTATATATATAGAATGGATAAACAACAAGGTCCTACTGTATGGCACAGGGAACTATACAATATCCTGTGATAAACCATAATGGAAAAGAATATAAAAAAGAATGTATATATGTGAGTGTGTGTGTAACTGAGTCACTTTGACAACATTGTAAATCAACTACAATTAAAAAAAAGAAAGAAAAATTTTCCAATTCTAATAACAGCACATTGTAACAAATTTTCCCACATTACACACAATTCCCTTATTGCCCCAAACCTTTGAATGTTATAAAGTCTGCTCATGATTTCACACCTCAGGGATCCTTTTGGATTCAGTCACTAAGCCATAGATACACAGAGCATATTCAAGGCATTATGCCTATCCTGTCTCCAGGCCAAACTCAAGTTAAAACTTTCTTTGGTAGACTAGAGTCTTACTTTCTGCTACACTTCACAGGAGCAAAGTACATGAATACCCTTGGAAAACAAAACTCTAGAAGCCTGAAAGAGTTCAGCAGCTTGCAAAGACGTATCTTTACCTCAGGGTGTAGCTTCGAAGGAAGAAGAGCAGCTCAAACCACAGTGTCCAGCTGGACCAGGTCTAGACAAGTCTTAGTGTTTACAAGGTCAAAACAAGTTGACAAGGTTAAGTGTATGGGGGCGGAAGGGGTGGCGGCAGGCTAAAGGACCTAAGGGACTTGACCATTCGGAGCCACCAGGTGATTAGTTAGGACACTGGGAAAGAAACCAAGACTGAAGCCTGGGTACAGAGTACACATGAACGCTCTGGGACAGGAAAAGTCTATGGCCCGAGGCACATCTCAGGCAAGGAAAGGGGATGGGTTCATCTTTGGTCAGAGGAGGAAGGGAGGGAGTCATAAGTGATTTCTCCCAGTAGGGGCAAAGGAAGGCAAACATTGACACTGTAAATGACATAAAGGTATATAAAACCAGATCCCCGACCAGGTAATCACAATCTAATTAGAAAAGAAAGACATACGCAGCAGAAATTTAAAACGTTACACGCAGTGAAAATGGGGTGAGATGCATTTTGATTTGGCGAGGAAGATTAGCTGGGGCAAGTCTTGAAGGTTGAATGCAGTATGTATATTTTATCCTATAGATTTGGGGGAACCATTGAAGTTTTTGAGCATGGGAGTGACTTCACAAATGTAATGTTTTAAAGGGATGGGTCTGATTGTACTGGGTATGGAGAGACAGGCATGTTTTCTTCAAGATGTATTTTTTAAGCACAATTTTTCTTCCCCCCTTTTGGGCTTCTCTATCTTTCCTTTGGTGTTTTCTTCGAGATTCCAGGCTCTGCCCTGTCATATGCATAGCATTCCAGCATCATAGGGCCTTGATGTTCCAGAAAGGAATACAGTAATAAAAGCTGCAGGTGTGATGACAGCAGTGATAAATATTTTGTAGCCAAGTAGAGCCACGGCTGAAAACAAACTTCAAATTTATCTAGGGATTTGCTAGAGGTAGACAGAATCTGTGACTCTTCACATCTCATTTTCAAAGTTCAGGGACCCCAGCCACTAATGAGCAAATGCCCAGAAGTAACCTTAAAACATGTTGTCCCTTGTTGTAAGAATAAGGGAAGCCAGAGAATCACAAGAAAGATTCTCTGCAGTGACACTAACCCAAGTGTGAGTTAACTACATCTCATTAGGATACTTCTCTAGAGAACCAAACAATAGACCTCACAAAATGGAATGTCACTGGCCATCTTCTGTACCACTTGAGTCTCTTGAGAATATTTTTTTTTAATTTATTTATTTATTTTTGGCTGCGCTGGGTCTTCATTACTGTGCCCGTGCTTTCTCTAGCTACGACAAGCGGGGGCTACTCTTTGTTGCGGTGCGCAGGCCTCTCATCACGGTGGCTTCTCTTGTTGGGGAGCACGGGCTCTAGGTGCACGGGCTTCAGTAGTTGTGGTTCGCGGGCTCTAGAGCACAGGCTCAGTAGTTGTGGCACATGGGCTTAGCTGGTCTGCGGCATGTGGGATCTTCCCGGACCAGGGCTCGAACCCGTGTCCCCTGCATTGGCAGGCAGATTCTTAACCACTGCGCCACCAGGGAAGCCCAGAATATTTTTATTTAAAAAAACAAACAAACAAACATATCCTCATCCCCGTATTGTATGTTGCATCTGATGGTCACCTGCTGCAATTCCCATCAGTCCCTGATGTCTTTCTCTCTGGGATTTTGTCATCTTCCCTTTTACTTCAAGTATCTTTCCGACTCCTAGACTTGTTCTGTCCTATGCCTATGACACTGCAGGGTCTCAATGTTCCAAGAAGTAGTAACAATACTGTCAGGATGACAATAGAAACAGTCATCAGTAATGACAGCTGTTCTGTACACACGCTATCACTACACATCACTAATTGCAACATGATTGCAAAGCTCTGGGGCTTGAAGGAAGAAAGAGGATGAGGTCATCCAGCGCATTCCTCAGTCTCTCTAATTGCTAGCGTGCAGTTCCAAGGTTTCCAATAGAAGCCCTATTTTCAGGATTTTATAACTTGGCACTTGTGATCCACCGTCAACTTAAACTTGAAAGGCCCCAGGCGTAGGGACATAATCAGCTCATTCTGAGTTAGAGTAAAAAAACGGAGCACCAAACAGAAACTCCAATCGTTCATAAATGGCACTGTTTAAAAGTGACATTTTACAAGTGACTATTCCTCAGGTGACCATTGTGCCATCAGTGCTATGGCCATCACCATCCATCACCCGCAGAGAAGTCTGGAAAGCAGGAGCCACACACATGGCAAATCACCTCTTGGGCTGTTGGGGAGAACCTGTGATTTCAGGCCAGATCTCCACTGTTTCAGGCACGTGAAGATTATCTACTATGTATTAAGGGTTGTATTCGTATGTAATTTTTCAAAATGTGTATTTGTACCAGCAATCTGATTTCAAATGCATTTTGCAGGGGTTGCCGCATTTTTCTTCCCTCATCAGTGCTGGTCCCCTGGTGATGACTGGAGGCCACAATTAATCAACCAGCTGCCCTTGGCTAGCCTCTGCTTGGGGTGTTCAAAGCCCGTCAGACGACTCTCCACGGGTCGTTATCATCGCTAAGCAACAACTGACTAGAACTGACCCTGCCTGAGTGAAGCGAATGGCATGTCAGAATTTTACAGAAAAGCATTTGTCGTGCAGAGACCTAGCCAACCACCCGAGGAAAGAAAAAAATCATAAAGCAATGCTCATGAAAATAATAAGGACAGTAGGGTCTATTTCAGGATACACACGTGGAAAAGAAAGTCTGCAACTCCCCACTACCAGGTGCCAGTCAAGCTGACCAGGGTACATTTTCTTAGCCTATACACATTTATTGGTCATTTTACACACAGGCAGAATTGTGAAAAATCAGGACAGAATTCCCATCTAAAGGGGTTCATGATGTAGTTATAAAGATACTACTACACAGGAAATAATCCATAAAACATCAAGATAATTATTAAATGTTAATTTGTGAGAGTGGAGAGGAAAGAAGATGCACAAGGCTGGAATAGTGAGGGAGGCCTGGATGAACAGTGGGATTCTGATGCATGGAGCAAGGACCAGACACTTTCCAAATGAGAGCTACCTGCTTAGAAAAGGTAAGAGATGAGTATGTGTGGGGTGGAGGTATAGCTTTCACTCCACGGAGCACCTAAGTGAAGCACCTGGATGTCACTGTCACACAGTCAAAGGGCTGCTGCATTCTGACATCTGAAAGCCGGTTAGAAATGGAGACACTCCGGCCTTGTCCCGGACCTAATGAATCTGGATCTGCATTTGTACAAAATCCACAGGGCATCCTTACACACATTCAAGTCTGCTGTGGGTCCCTATGGACCACTGAGAACAACTGGGAAGTGTGGAGTGGGAGTGGGTGGGTGCACATGGGAGGAGGCAGGAGAGCTGAATTCACCACCCAGTTCATTCACTTATTTGCAGAGAGAACTTGGAAAATCATTTAACTTGATAGGGCCTCAGTTTCCTCATCAATAGAGTAAGATTGACTAGAAATGTTCATCAGAATTCCATAACAGAAGAATGCTGACTGTCAATCAGTCTTACATGAAGCCTGAATGTGGAAGACAGTTCCAAGTCAAGCGCCCACTCATCCCACATAAAATGCACCATGACACCAAAATCAGAGGGCTGTGTATTAATGCTGCAAAGTACTATTTTTGCTGATTTTTGAGGAAACATCTTGGAATTCTTCTGTTAATCAGAGAGAAGGAGATATAGAAGAAACAGTAGGGAAAATGCCAGGCAGTACTTCCGTTCTATGTTAGGGTACTTCCAGCCAGATTTTCCACCTGGGGTTACATAACAACTTTGTTATCCACTTCAGATAGACAAATATTTATTGAGTTATTAGTCTGCCTAGAGCAAACCCATGTTCTAGAAAAGAGTTAACCTAAATATTAAATATAAACATAAACACAGATACACATGTGTTTTAGAATGTGGCTGTCCAGGGGGGAAGGACATTAGGAAACCCACATGCATCCAGCATATACCAAGTGCCAGGTTTGGTGCTTAATACTTTCCACGAATTATCTCATTTACTTGATCAGCAGCCCTACAGGAAAATGCTATTATCATCATTTTAAAAGGAGGACACAAAACCAGAGGTTACTTTTCCCAAAATCACACAGAGAGAAAGTGATGGAGACACCCTTGGATCCCAAGTCTCTCTTTCTCTCTTAAGCCTTTTCCTTAGCTTCCAACTCACGATGATGTCAATAAACCTAACCATCAAAGGGGAGAGGATTACAAATTTCCCCAAGAACAGGGCATCACAATTGCCTCCAACAATTCTATCTAACTCAGTGGTTCTCAGATGTGGTTGGACGTAAGGACCACTTGCAGAGCCTCTGAAAATCCAGACGGCTAGGCTAACTAAACCCCAGCCCAATTAAATGAGACTCTCTCCTGCCTCTGCTCAAACGGAACCCAGGTTTAGCTCTCAGAGCCCCAGGTGAAGTGATATGGAGACTGAAGATCTCAAAGATTAGTTTACTTTCTAACTAGGGAAACTTCTCTAGAGAAAGCTTTACCAGGGTCAAAATGACTACATAGACAATTACATACACCTCGGGAGCTAGGCATGCTAGGAAGCCCTGACTTCCATCTAGTTCTTCAGATCAAAACATTCCATTTTAAAACATTTTCTAAGACTTCCTAATTCAAGTATAAATGTCTTGCACTTTTAACTAACCAAAGGAACACACTCATGAATAGGTCAGGGAGCTGTTTGGCTGAGCCTCACTTGAAAAGCAGTTTCAAAATGAACTGAGTTCATTCCAGCTGTTGCCACATCTGCCATCTCCTGTTTATTCCCTTGGCAGCTGCCACCAATACACATGTTCAGTGTCTGAGATCAAGAGGGTGCCCACTAGTTCTGAAATGCCAAGAGAAGGAATCAGAGGATGGACAGCAGGAACGATGGTATGCTCTAAAACCTGAGCACCTTCAAAGCATGATCTCTGTTTGTGCCAATTAAAACATCACTTGGCATTGATGGATAAAGAAAATCTCAGACAGGGATTGTGGGCAAGCCTGCAAAACAGCCATTTATCCTATTGTTTTGTCTTCTGTTAGGAGCGCTGGTTCCACCTCCACCCACAATGAGGCACAGGGCTGCCAGTGCAGCCTGTGGGTTCTCCTGAGCTGCTCTGATCACCACTCCTTAAGCAGCCTACTCTTTTTTCCAATTCCAAGTTCTTAATTCAGGGTTATAGAATCCAGTTTCCTTTTATATGTCATTTTTTAAATCACTTGTATCTACATTTTCAGCAAGAGTTCTAAGATTTCTCATTGAATTCTGTAATTAGATTTCCACTGTCTAATTCTCTAAATGTATCCTGGTTTCAGTGAACCCTGCCGATCTGTTGACACTTGTTTTCTTGTGTTTTCCTTTGCTTTTGGTCAGCCGGATCCACTTTCAAGCACTCTTCCGGGAAAGGGCACGCCGTGTTCTAGCCTTTAAATCTAGCAGGGGCTGGAAGACCCTAAAGAATAGGCTGCTTAAAATCTGAAGGATGGTATGCCGCTACAAAGACTCTGAGGCAGACAGGGATTATCCAATTATCACCAGACGGTGACTTCGAAAAAAAATCCCCAAGAGGAGCCTCCAGAGAGAGGAGGTAAAAATGCATGTAAGGTTAACTGTGAGTGTGGCATTGCCTCATTCAGAGAGAAGAGAATGTTCCCAGCATCAAACAAGAGAATGGGCAGGCTGACCTAACTCTAATGGGCACTTTGTCCTCAGAGAGTCACAAAGCACTCCTCTCAGAACCCCAGCAGGTCAAGACCTGGCTCCAACACACACCAATTACATGGGCCTTGCAAGTTACTAACAGTCTCTGAACCCACTGTTTACGATGGGATTGTAGTAGTTCTTATCACATAGGGTTGGTATGAGGTAATGCTTAGAACAGGGCCTGGCCTTTAGTATATGCTCAGTAAATCGCAGCTTATTATTATTTCTGTCAGTATGTTCCAAACAGTTCATCTCTCTAGGTCTAATCTACATACATATGACAAGTTAAAGTACTGGCGGTCTACTTATTCCCAATTATCCTTGGAAGCTCATGAGGCAGTGATGTT
This sequence comes from Mesoplodon densirostris, assembly GCF_025265405.1. NCBI lineage: Eukaryota > Metazoa > Chordata > Mammalia > Artiodactyla > Ziphiidae > Mesoplodon > Mesoplodon densirostris. The sequence continues at coordinate 97,928,067 of NC_082663.1, read as the reverse complement.
CTGAAGACCACTACGTTGAATGTAGCTTTGTTTGGGCAAAAAATCAGAACAAAATAAAAGAACTCAGAAAGCCAGTCGTGTGTGCACAGGTCTCTGGGAACAGCCTCTGCTGACCGTTACTACACAAGCAAAAGCAGTCTCAATCCTTTCTCACTCTTGCCACTGATGTGTGTGCTCTCCCCTCACCCACATTCTTCTCACGACAGCTGCTTTCTCTGGCCAAATCGCCCAACTTGACAGGTATGTTCAAACAAAAGGATCAAGGAAAGATTAAAACCATGGACAGACACGCTTTCAACCCTCAGCATTTATGCGTTTAAGCCTTCAGAGCTTAATCAAAGTTTTGACTTTTTATAAGAAGTGTTTGATGAAAAATGGACATATGCACTGGGTCAAATGCCCTCAGTGATAAAACAAAGTCCCAATTCTCTTTTGCTTAACCAAGTATTCTTAGCAATGAAAATCAGTTTAGTGCTGCATTAAAGTACCAGGTAATAGGGCCTCCCTGGTGGCGCAGTGGTTGAGAGTCCGCCTGCCGATGCAGGGGACGCGGGTTCGTGCCCCGATCCCGGAGGATCCCACATGCCGCGGAGCGGCTGGGCCCGCGAGCCATGGCCGCGGGGCCTGTGTGTCCGGAGCCTGTGCTCCGCAACGGGGGAGGCCACAGCAGTGAGAGGCCCGCGTACAGCAAAAAAAAAAAAAAAAAAAAAAAATTAAAAAAAAAAAGTACCAGGTAATAATGGTATAAATGAGTCAGACTGACTGATATTTTGACCAAGTAACATTTCTATTATTGTTTAAGAATATTCATAGGTAATATATAAAGGAAGCAAAAGTGGGTCAACTTGTCCTTCAAAAGTAATCTTTCATAAAACATTTAGATAGACCCAATGCATTTTAATGAGGGGCAGTACTGTACTGGTTAGTAATGGCAACCTGGTTTCAAATCTCAGCTCTGACACTTACTGCTATGTGACCTTAAGTGAGGTAATGACTCTCTGGGGCTTCTCTCTAAAATTGGGACAATGATACTAGTACTACCCTATAGAATTGCTTTGATATGAATTATCTTTAAATGAGTTAATTTGAAGCACTTAGAATGGTGCTTATTAATGCTATTTAAGTATTGGCTTTCATTGTTATTTCATAAAATGTTGAGGAAGTCAGTCTTTTTTGGAGATGAGCACTGCTGTAGTATTGGCTTGGGGTGGTGGTGGTAGTTCCTTCCTAAGATATAAATAACCACAATCCCCCTTTTGGGCTGGAGTTCACAATCATGATTTCTTCTCTCAACTCCTAGATCATTTAGAGGATTTATTTTTCCATCTATCATTTGCTGTTCTGTACGTTTTTACTTCAAAATTTAGATCTCAAAGACACTCCAAGCTTTTTCAAGGAAGCATGACTTTTTGGTTTCCTAAACCCTTTAACATCTAGTACAAAGTAATACTCTATAAATCTTTGGATGGCTGGATGAATAAGCCTTATTCATTGTTAATTAATATATTTGTAGATAATTTGGAATGAGCCCATAGGTTCATTATCCAATTAATTGATAACCTAAGACTGTTAGCTTCTTGTGGACAATTTAGGTCACAGACATGGGTCCTTGACAAGTACGTAGGTACCTCCATTATCAATTTTCTACTTTCTAGCCTTCTTTATCATTTTAATCTTAGTAAAACTAAACTGCTTATATCTTCCTAAACATATCAGAATGTTTATACCTCTGTACTTTTGTTCCTACCAATTCCCTTGACTTTCTCCTATGGATAACTCAAATGCATCTTCTAACTCAAAATAAGTGACCTACTTACGTAGAAGAAGGTCATGTTAAGCGATATACCTTTAACTAAGAAACCTTCCCTAAAACTTCAATAAGTAGACCAGTTATCTATTTTAGCATAACAACCACACTGAAACTTTTAGTGGTTTAAAACAAGATTGTTTTTATCATTTCTCATGTTTTTGTAGGTTGACTGGGCTAGTTGGATGGTTCACACGCAGAATGTCCTCTAAGGTTGCAATCAGATGTCAGTAGGGCAGCAGTCATGGAAAGGTCCGACTGGTCAGGACACTGAAAATAGCTCCTTCTCATGGTCAACAGCTAATTCTGGCTGTCACATGGGAGTTCAGCTGTGGCTGGTGATGAAAGCACATGTACATAGGCTCACTAGGTGACCTGAGATTCTCACATCATGGCAGGTGGTCTGCCCAGAGGGTATACTGCAAGTGTAAGCCTTCCCAGACAGGAAAGGTAAGCTGCCAGTACCTTAGTCACAGAGCCCAACCAGAACCAAGGGCAGGGAACAAAGACCCCACCTCTCAATGGGAGGGGCACCAAAGAATTTGTAGCTGTCTTACCTGGCAAAATAGTTACACGTGCTCCTTTAACAATCCACATATACCTATTTTTAACAGGGATTGTGTTTTAACTAGAATACTTAGAGTATAACATAAAGGAGCTTACAGTGAGAGAGTCTAAGTGGCTAGCACTGTGCTGGATACAAATTAGATCACAGCCAAGTGATCAAGAGGGAGGTTAGTTCAAGGGCCAGAGAGCCTGGTGTGGAAGCTCCTTGTCTCTTTGTTCCTGGCAATATCACGTTGATCATGTCACTTAGGAATAAGAACCTGAGGCTCAAAGTAATTAAGTTTTATATTTAAGTGAATTCATACTTAGCTTGATGCCAGGCACCAAATACGCCTTATAAATGGTAAATACTACCTTCTCCTAAAATGCTTAATACGCTTTTTCAAGACTCATCTAGTCCTGGTCATATATTTATTAGCTAGCTGTGTTCTCACACTTATGTGAGGACACAAGCTTTCTTCAAACATTTGAAGAGCCCTAAAACAACTGCTGTTTTATAGGAACAGCTTAATCATCTCTTGTATTGCTCTGAGATGTAGAAATTACAGGCATGCAGATTTAATCTCAAGGTAAGAACTTGTAGTCATTTCCTCATAAAGATCCTCTAAAACATGAGTTTCCAATCACTAGAAATGCTTAAGTGAGACCAAATGATTATCTTCAGAAAGAGATTAGACTCATGATCTCAAAGGTTGCTTCTAGTCTAATGTTTTATGAATTAGGATTAAGTACTTTCAATTTATTTCCTTTTGGAATAGAACTTCCCCCTTTTCCCATACACCATGTTCAAAGGAATCCTTTCAAATGGAGCAGAGGGTTTTCAAGTCATTTGAAATAAGTGAATAAAAAACAGAACCAAAGTAAAAAGTACTTCTTGAACTTGACCTTAGTACTCAGATTCCCAAGAGTGTATCCAAAATAATGAGACATTCTTCTTTAAAAAAAAAGGGGGGGGGGACAAATACCGTATTCTAACACATACATATGGAATCTAAAAAAAAAAAAAAATGGTACTGATAAACATAGTTGCAGGGCAGGAATAAAGATGTAGACCTAGAGAACAGACTTGAGGACATTGGGTGGGAGGGGGAAGCTGGGGCGAAGTGAGAGTAGCATCCACATATATACACTACTGAATGTAAAACAGCTAGTGGGAAGCAGCAGCATAGCACAAGGAGATCAGCTCGGTGCTTTGCGATGACCTAGAGGGGTGGGATAGGGAGGGTGGGAGGGAGGCTCAAGAGAGAGGGGATATGGGGACATATGTATGCATATGGCTGATTCACTCTGGTGCACAACAGAAACTAACACAGTATTGTGAAGCAATTATACTCCAATAAAAATTTTTTTTAAAAATCAACTTTCTCTCTATGCCTGGGCTCTTCAGTTGTAGATTTTATGGTAATACTTGGCTACAAAAATCCTGTGCAACCTTGTCTTTGTGAGCTAATTCCCATATCACATACTCACCTGATATCATCTTTCTATTCAGAAGCTCACACAAAGCAGACAAATGCTGGGTCAAAACCCTGAATTCACAAGAAGTTATTTAGAGGGAAGGGATTAGGGAGTCCCTGTCAGAGGTCATTCAACTCTCAGAAAAACCTTCAGTTCTAGTTCTTCCCATGGAAAACATCAGATAATTTTCATTATTTGTTATTGTGCAGAAAAAACTCCTAGATATCCAATACGGTTCCTACCAAACTAGCTCTCCAATGTGGTATGTTGGATGCCATAATGGAACGTTTTAATCAGTTCCCTTTGGAGGTCACTTGATTACTCAGAAGCATGTTGGTACATGTCTCTATAGGAAGGAGCAGTAGTTCTTGTCATCTGTCAATCAGGATTTATTCTTCTTTGACAAGAGAAAATCAACAAAATCTTTTCAAAATTAACAATCCCTTCTAGAGCTTGATGTTAAGAAGCAAAGCAATAATTTGCAGTTTCAAGCAAAGACTTCAAAAGCATCATGAATGAAATGCACTGAGTTTCTTCCCGTGCATTTGACTTCAAACTTGGAGAAAAAGATAAACATGACATGTATTCTCTCTTCTTTACGCCTAGCTTTATTTATTCATGTGGATTAATTTTGATGAATGGATTAAATTTCTCTGAGTTATATCTTGTCTCTTTCTTTGCTTAGAGCTTACTTCAGTCAAAGAGTTTAGGGATATAGATTCTGATTATCCTCAGCACTGGGACAAATTGATCAGCTACTTATAAATAGTCAGGGAAAACAGAGAAACCTGCTTTTTCACTTTGTTCATTTGTTGCTCTCTCATCCATCCTGCTATGAGTTTGTCAGTCTAGTTTTTGCCCTTTTTATAGCCATTTCATAAGAAGCCCTACTTATTTTGATAAACCTCTACAGCAATTTATATGTATAAAAAACACATAGACTTTTATTATTAAATAGAACAGATTTAAATACCATTACAAGGAAGACAATGGCATAAACACACCATTCGATTGAGGTAGTTGTATGAATGTACCTAAAATAAATTGTCATTCTTGAGAAAATAACCATCTCTCCAAAATTGTTATAGTTTGTTGGTGTTCATGCCTCTAGGAAAGCTGACCACACGCCTGTCAGGATACATGTCTGGTGAATGAACCATTGAATGCACTCTCCAGGGAAGTAGTAGACACACTCTAGAAGATTCCCACATAGAAACATTTTAGTTTTCGACTTTTCTTTGCACTATTGAAGGTACCACTAATTGATACAGAAGACTATTTAAACAACTATGCTTAATTGTGCTATTAATATACACAATCTGTGATAAATGCATATTCAGTCCAAAATGGTTGTCAGCTACTGCTATCCCTTCCAATTTTCTGATATAACAGGTATAAAATCATTTAGACAGATCAAACTCTTAACACTGGGGAAAAAACTAGTAAAAATTAGAAGAAAGCTATAAAATCTATGGAGTGAATTTGGATTAGTTATTGGCAATGGACACAGGCTTCCCAAGCAGAAAGTAATCTGATTCACCAGCTTGAAAGCAGTCAGGGAGACTCTTTTCGTTGGGCTATTCTTTTGCCTGTCCCCTAACTAGGTAAATCAGCTCTGTACCAGTCAGTTCAGCCACTGTCCCACAGCCAAGAGGTGGCTAGAGAAGTACCATCTAATAGAAATCCCTCTTATAGCCACTGGACAGTTTCAACAATCCCATAATAATAAAATAGGAAGCAAAGGGAAGAAGGGGTCATGTCCCCTTTTGTGTGCATAGGTTTAATTCCTGAAGAGTACTCAAAGAATTGGAAAGCCAAGAGTATTTTTTAAAAGCCTCACAGCAGGACATTCCTGAGATGATGTATTTTCAGATGCTCTGCTGGATCAGACTGCCAAAGAACTGGTATTAGCATGGGAAGGAAAGTTGTTATTATGTCCATTGGCAAACACTGGGTCTGCAGATATTCTCCCTCATTCCAGGATGAATAAGCAAGGAAAGAGCAAAAATAAAGATACTTAAGAAAATATACATTAGGACAATGAGAGAAATATCATCCTGAAAATTCAGAAGATTATAATGGCTATTTGTTGGGTTTGACTACCAAAGATTTAATTCCTCTCCTTAACAGATCCCCTTAACATTTGAGGAATTAATACCTTCATGGCAGAAAATGTGTTTGGGGGCCCTGCTGGTCCCTAGCCAAGAGGCAAGTTATGACTCAATTAAGATAAATTAGATACTCTTGCCTGGTATTTCTATCTTCAAGGGTGGTTGAAATTTCCATCCCTGCCATCGGTTGATGGCTCCTCCCATCAGCCTGTTACTGTGGCTCGTTCCAATCCTACTGCTTCTTTGAGCCACTTACAGTGTTGACTGTGTTCCCTCTTCCTTAATTTACCAAGAACCTATCTCTGTTGAGTTCATCAAAAGAACCAACTGACACAACACTCTGAGAATCATTTCTGAGTGCAACCAGAATCAAGCGTCTTTTACCTACAAGCATGTAGAGTAACCTTCATACATTGCTGGTGGGGATTTTAACTTGCTGTGAAAACTTTAAAACAATCTTTGGCAGTTTCTCATAAAGTTAACATTTTCCTGCAACTCAGAATTTCACTCATAGGTATTCACCCAAGATAAATGAAAACTCATGTCTGTAAAGTCTTGTAGAAGAATGTTTACATCAGATTTTTTTCTAATGGCAAAAAACTGAAAATAACCCAAATGTCTATCAATAGGAGATTGGATAAGCACTTTATGGTATTCATATAAAGGAATACTCAGCAATAACTACTTATACACACCACAATATGAATGATTCTTAAAGACATGCTGAGCAAAAAAAAAAAAAAAAAAAGACAAAACTAATTTATAGTGATAGAGTTAAGTAGTTGGCTATGAAAGTGAGGATCAACTTCAAGGGAGAATAAAGGGACTCCATGGGATGATTAAAATGCCCTATATCTTGACTGAGGTGGTAGTTACACAGGTGTATACATCTATGATGATTTGTTTAAAAAAGGTTAAAAGCCATGAAAATTCATATTTTGAATAGTTTTGCCCCAAAATATAAGAACAAAGTTAGAGAAAACAATATTTAGCAGATCCCTATACACATTTGACAGACCTAGTAGATACTAATTTTAAAACCTGAATAATGTAGCTTTAAGTAATGTTAAATGCTTAGGTTACCAAAAAAATTTTTTTAATTTTATTTAAAAATTATTAAAATTTTAAATATGAACTAGTTTTAAGTAATTATTTCAAATAAAGTTAAATAAAAGTGATATCAACATGACATCAAAGGCACATGCTATGAGAGAACTGAATGTGTAGTCAACCAAGGAACAGTTCTTAAGGGGCTTGCACGGGCTCACCTGGCTACCCCCCAGGGCCCAGCACAGAGGCAGCAAACTGAAATGTGCCGTCTTTCTGTGGAAGAAGCCTATTCGCTTATCTCAACACTTCGGCCCAAGATGCAGGCATTCAATTCAACACACAACTAGGGGCCTACTAAAATACTCTCCAAAAGAGCAGAGGTTAGCAAGTACCATCTTTGCACTCTTCCTCTGTCTTACCCCAGGTCAGTGGTATCTCCAAGAAAGGAGCTTGTACACATATCTGGCACCCTAGCTTTTGTGGCTGCCATCCAAAAGACACAGTCCTTGATAGCCTGGCTCTGGTGCCCAGCAGGACTTGGGTTCATTGGGATGGGAGCAAACAAGGAAACAGTTCTTAACCAGCTATCAGACCAGGGTTCAGTGCAGAAGGGACAGAAACACCCATCTCCCAGTCTTGCCCTGAAATAGATATATTTGCAAACTTTATAAGCTGCAGCCTGAGGATCCAACAACCAATTAGCTTGAATCTATATGCTTACTGAGATCCTCCCCTGAGGAACACTGATAGGTCTTGGCACACCCTCAACTACTAGCAACAAAGTAGGCTGCTTGGGTCATCACAAATGTTGGAGAGACAACCAACACCTAGGGAGGGTTAAACAAAAAGGTTCAGTTCCTTAATCGTTGAATCCTCAACTCAACAGTACATTAAAAGGATCACACACCATGTTTAAGCGGGTTTATTCTAGGAATGCAAGAACGGTTTAACATTCGCATTATCAATGAGCTTTATCACAGCAACAAAACGAATGATAAAAATCATACAGTCATCTCATAGATGCAGAAAGAGCATGTGACAGAATTCAACATTCATTCATGATAAAAATTCTCATTGGGTATAAATAAATACTATACTCTCAGGGAGTATAAAGAGAATGTACCTCAACATAGGTAAAGGACATACATTACAAGTCCACAGCTAACATTATACCCAAAGGGAAAAGTTGAGTTTTTCCTCTGAGACTAGAGATAAGACAAGGATGTCCACTCCTGCCACTTTTATTAAACATGGTATTGGTAGTCATAACAAGTAATTAGGCAAGAAAAAGAAATAAAAACATCCAAATTGGAAAGGAAGAAGATGGTGTGATCTTATATATAGAAAAACCCTAAAGACTCCACCAAAGAACTCTTTAGAACTAATAAATTCAGTAAGGTTGAAAGATACACAATCAACAAGCAAAAATCAGATCTATTTCCATACACTAACAATGAACTATACAAAACAGAAACTAAGAAAAAAAATCTAACTTACAATAGCATCCAAAAAATAAAATATTACTTAGGGATAAACTTAACTGAAGAGGTGAGAGATCTCTATACTAAAAAGTCGAAATCATTGATGAAAGAAATGAAGAAAACACAAATAAATGAAGAGCTATCCCATGTTCATGGATTGAAAGAATACGGTTAAAATGCCCTTATTACCTAAAGTCATCTTTAGATTCAGTGCAATCCCTATCAAAATCCTAATGCATTTTTCACAAAAGGAAAATCCCAAAAATTCATATGAAACCAAAAAACTGTAACTAGACAAAGCAATCTTGAGCAAAAAGGAAAAAGTGAGAGGTACCACACTACCTGATTTCAAAATACACTACAAAACTATAGTAATCCAAACAGCGTGATACTGGCATAAAAACAGATATATAGACTAATGGAACAGAATAGAAAGCCCAGAAACAAACCCATACATATATGGATAATTAATATGACAAAGGATCCAAGAACATACAATGGGGAAAGGACAATCTCTTCAATACATGGTACTGGGAAAACTGAATAGCCACACGCAAAAGAGTGAATAGGATCACTACCTTACACCATACAGAAAAATTAACTCAAGATGGATTAATGTAACTTGAATATAAGATCTGAAACCATAAAACTTCTAGAAGGAAACACAGGCAGTTAACTCCTTGATTACAGTCTTGGAAATGATTTTTTTGGATTTGACACCAAACACAAAACTCAACAAGTGGAACTACATTCCACTAAAAAGCTTCTGCACAGAAAAGGAAGCCATCAATAAAATGAAAAGGTGACTCACTGAATGGAACAAAATATTTGCAAGTCATGTATCTGATAAAGAGTTAATATCCAAAATACATAAAGAACTCATACAACTCAATAGCAAAACCACCCAAGTGATCAAATTTTAAAATGAGCAGAGGATTTGAACAGACATTTTTTCCAAAGATGATGTATAAATGGCCAGGAAAGGCATTCAACATTACTAATCATCAGGGAAAAATAAATCAAAACCACAATGAGGTATCACCCCACCTCTCTTATTTTTTAATAATAGCCATTCTAACAAGTGTTGGAAAGGATGTGGAGAAAAGGGAACCCTTGTGTACTGTTGGTAGTAATACAAATTGGTACAGCCAGCTTGATGGCCAGGTCATCAGGGTCCCACATTTGGTTAAATGCCCTGCTATCGCCATCTTGAAATTCTTAATTTTGAACACCAGCTCCAAGTATTCATTTTGCCCTGGGCCCTGAAAATTATGTAGCTGGTCCTCCAGGGCAAGCTAAGAACACAAAGGTAGAAAGGCTTTCCAAATAATGAAGTTTAATAAAGTTCACACTGTGAAATCTGAAGCATTCATTTGCTTGACTTCAAAGGAAGTTCCCTACTAGTGTCAATTCTTCAGAAGGTGGAGAAGGCAAGAAAGGTAAACAAATGGAAAATTATTTTTATTTCTGAAAAATAGATAATTTAGTTATTTTGTTCCTGTTAAACATGTCAGAAATAGCCAGATTGATTATTTAAGACAGACTTTCCCTCTACTCTGAATTATTTTCCTAATAAGGTGAATGGAGGACAAATAGGCAGCATAATTAATGTCAACTGTAATGATAAAGAGGAAAGAAGGCTGTCCTTTTCTTTTCTAAGCCTTTGGAATAATTATAATGCAGGCAGGTAACACATGGACACAATATTATATCAGCTTCATGGCTGAGAATTTCTTTACTTGCCACACAGCCCAAATCCTGAGCCCTTAGCAAGTGTTACCTCAATTCCAATAGATTTAAGTAGGAAACCTAAAATCAGGAGCATGGTTCCATCGTAAAACATTAAGGGTTGTAGAGGAGCAGATCAAAGGGCTGATCAAAGGAGATCTTACATAAGATCAGCAGAGTGGGTGTGGGTCAAAACAGAAATAACCTACCCTACGGAAAAATCCAACCCATTCTCCCATCCCTTTTCCTGCTCTATTGCACTTTTCCTTTTTACCAAACTTTTTAATGTAAGCTCCAAAAAGGCAGCAATCTTTCTTCACTGATATATCCCAAGCTGTTAGAACAATGCTTGGCACATAGTTGGTTGAATGAATGACCAGACCACTGGGAGGATTCTTCATTGTACTTGCCTTGTTCCTGCTGGGCTAACAGCTAGAAATCTAAAGCTCAGAGAGGAAAAACAGGCTGTAGCAAAAAGAGTAGTGACTGATAATTATACTGTAAAAAAAACCCAAAGAATTTGAGCTAGGTTTGAAAGTGAGTAAGACAGAAATTGCAGGAGCCTTCTGATATTCATCATTTGAGCTCCCAAGCTCTTTTTAAAATGTTAAAACCTGAAACATGTAACCGCAAAGCCTGCTTTCCATTTTAGAATTAACTGGTATAGGTCAACGCACGAGTTAAAGTAAAACTGTCTTCTAAAAGCCAGATACTTCTAAGCTAACAGGTTAGCTAATGGTACTTAATCCTTGCTGGATGCCTCTGGCTTACGTATGGCTTTGTCGGCTTATTTGTGACTGCTTCTCACATCAGGGGCCTAATTACCTCTTTAGTGCTCCCTGTCATCTTTTCTGGGGGCGGGGCTGAGAGCTCTTAACAGCTCTCAGTCTGGGCTATTCTCTGTCCTGCTCCAAACCCTTCCTTCCCACTGTCTGACCTGAATTTAGTCACAAAATGCACTGGTCCCATTATTTCTCCTGCTCAAAACCTTCTATGATGAAGCAGCTTTCATAACCCGGCCCTACTGGGGTTGTTTAGTTCTGTTGTGGGTGTTTGTTTTATACAACAGAATTGTACTGAGCAGAATGCACTGGGAATCCAGAGCTGCTACCACTCTCTTAAGTTCAGTGTCTTCGTATGCCAAGTACAGGTCAAAGTTCCTGCCCCCGATGCCTCGTACCTCATCCTCCCATGCAAGGTTGGAATGAGATAATGTGATAAAAATATTTTTCAGGTTGCAAATGCTAGCCAGGAGGGAACCGGTCTGAGCCTCACTGTTCCTAGGCTTGACTGAAGAACCCACAGTTCGTGTCTGTAGGACTCTTTCATGATAAATAATATTAACCAAATCAAGCTTCTGTAAGCAAAAAAAAAAAAAAAGGGGGGGAACTTGTTACATTCATGATTGGGAACAAAGAGTCAAAATACAGGCCTCAGGAAGGACCAGAAAGTGGACAGCGTTGGGAACATGCTTCATTCTCCTATCTGTGGGTCCACTTTTTTTTTTTTTTAATCTGCAGACACTTCCTTTGTGCCTCAGTTTACTCCATGCAATGTGGTCCTACCCACTTCTGAATTTACATGTGACTACTCCATCGGCCCACTGCTCTGGGTCCCAATTCCCCCATCTCAGTTGATTGGCTAAGTGAGAGTAAGGTGTCTACCTCTGAAATTCTCTATTAAGGCAGGGTAAGTGACCATGGCTGCTAGGGACACACCCCCCGTATGGACACCCAGAGTCCCTCACAGGTTCTAGGGAAGTTCCTGAAGGGAAATCACAAAAACTTGAACCTAAAGGAAGAAGAGAAAACTGAGGCATATAGTATGGCTCAGGGTCAAGGAGTCAGCATCTGATTGAGGCCTGATTTTGAGACTGTCATATACCATGTCCTAAACCCAATCTCGAGGAATGGAGCCAAGAGGTTGAAATAAATAATGTCTGAAAAGTCCACCTGTATTACTTTCCTAGGGCTGCTTTAACAAATTTTCACCAACTCGGTGGCTTGAAAGAGAAGTTGATTCTCTCAGTTCTGGAGGCCACAAGTCTGAAATCAAGGTGTCTGCAGGGTCACACTCCCCCCAAAGGCTCTAAGGGAGAACATTCTCGAAACTCGTCCAGATTCCAACAGCTCCAGATATTCCTTGTGTTGTGGCAGCAAAATTCTGATTTCTACCTCTGTCTTCACATGGCCTTTCTTTTTTTTTCCTTTTTTTTTTTTTTTTTTTTTTTTGCGGTATGTGGGCCTCTCACTGTTGTGGCCTCTCCCGTTGCGGAGCACAGGCTCCGGATGCGCAGGCCCAGCGGCCATGGCTCACGGGCCCAGCCGCTCCGTGGCATATGGGATCCTCCCAGACCGGGGCACGAACCCGTATCCCCTGCATCGGCAGGCGGACTCTTAACCACTGCGCCACCAGGGAGGCCCGACATGGCCTTTCTTTTTTGTCTGTGTATTTTCTTCTGTCTCTTATAAGGATACTGTCATTGGATTTAGGGCCCACTTGCATAATTCAGAATGGTCTCATCTCAAGATCCTTAAACAAATACTCTTTTCCAAAGTAGGGTCACATTCACAGCTTACAGAAATCAGGACATAGGCATATCTTTTGCAGGGGCCACCATTCAACTCACTACAGCATCTTTCACTAAAGAACAGAATTCCAAAGCTCAGAGGACTGAGGAAGAAGAGGACTCTTTTGCTTGGGGCTTGTGATTGGAACATGTGAAAACATGGACAGAAAACCTCTACAATCAGAAGATAAGGGTATCGGATATTGGGCCTTAGAGGACCTTACTGGCTCCAGAAACAGGATAAACAGCAGGCCTAGTGACCATGAAGACAAAGAATGGAAGGATTCCCCTAAGGAACCCCAAAGTTACTGAATACAAAGATGAGAGGGCTAAGTGCCTCCCTGCCACACAAAAAATTTCTCTTCAAGTTTTCTTATGATCGCTGCTGGTCTATTATTAACCTCCATAGGCTGGTGTGCTCTGAGCCATCTCAGTTTCGAATACATATATGGAATTAAAGTTTTCAGTTGCTTTTTCTTCTAAATAGCTTAACATGAAATAAAATGTCCTAGTTTTGTAAAGGACATAAAAATTTTCTCCTAAGGGAAGCAATATATTACTCCCCTAACACCTTGTTGTATATTTGGTTCACTGGATAATTTTTTTTTTCCCTGAATGGCAGTAAAAACAAAGCCAATAGGCTAGGGATAAGCAGGCATCAATGGGACCAACATTTATTGCTCGCACCCTGCTCTTTAAAATCCCTGTGTAGACAAACTGGAGGATTACAAAGAAACCACACCCATTACCTTTGATCAACAGCATCCCCATCCTACAAAAACAGCTCTAGAATATTTGCATCTGAGGGAAACATGAACCTAGACGTGTAGTTAAAAGCAGAGGAATGGGGTGGCTAGAATATAGATTTTGCCTCTTTCACAATTTTGTTTAGCATCAAGTTTTATTTGATTAAACTAATCAAAATATAAAACATCAACAACAGTATTTCTAGGTATGATGAGTACAAGAGATGCAGAGAAACTGTTGCCCTCTTCATGAAGGAAAAACACATTGCTAAGAGAAGATAGTAAAAATGCAACTTTTAATATTTTCTTTTGCATTATCTCCACACAAACAATTGTGGGTTTGTTTGGGTTTTTTAGTGTTTTTATGTAAGCCCACTATATTATGCAAATACCTGGCTATAAACCTCATAATGAAAACAGTCAAAACTGTTCTTATATTTTCATCTTTGTCAGGGGTGACCAGACTGTAGCGAGAGTGGCTTTGGGTTTTGCTGATGGAGAAAATCTCCTTTTTTTAGTTATAACTCCATCTCTAACAGGCATACTATTAAAAATAAAACCTCACATTTCTCTCAAAGTATATTCTCGCATTTGCAAAATCTCATCTGACATGAGAAGGCATTTTCCAACATTCCTTCTCGTTGGAATGTCTGGGCTTGTAACTTTGGGGAGTCATGGTTCATTGTCTGAGATCGCAAACTATAATCCCAGTGGAACAGTTTGAGCCCATACAGCTGCCATATCTTGTCACACAGAGGACCAGAAAAGGGACTGTGTAACTGAGTGATGAGGATGGGAGTGGCTAGGATTTGGAGTTGAGGTGGGGCAGACATCAGGGAAGCAATACAGGACAGGGCAGGGAATCCTGTCAGGCAGACAGGTACCGAGAAGCTATGATCCGAATAGCCAGGAAGATCTCACAGGCAATGGTCATCTAGAAGCATGGGACAGTCCGGGATGCAGGAAGGCCGTAGGCACTTCATCTGGCAAATGGCATCCACTCATATGCCTCCCTCACAATTACTGTCATCACCATGTACCTACTTTTCCACTGTAAGTACTTACTATTTTCTTGAAATAGGTATACCTTATTGAAATAAAATTTTAAAGAACTTTGTAAATGAGAACACAGAATTACCTGCCATCATTAGGAGGTAACCAAAATAATCAATGTTATTAAATGCTTGCCAACCCTGTTTTTCTGCAGGCCTTTACCCTGCTCTATAGACCTCTCTTTGTGAACAAGAGATTAACAGCTTTTAGAGTGTTTGAAAAACATAAGCTGAACAGCAACTTTCTCCTGGATTTATATGGAAATGTTAAAAGCCAACTGAAAAGACAATGCCCATCCATGGATCAATAGTCTGCCCAATCCACACTTGGGAAATTCCAGACTTAGCATTAAAAAGCATGTCAGGAAGTAGCAAGTTGCATGCACGCCAAGTCAGTAACAGGACTCCAGGCCTGTAGATAAGCAGGGCTCTAGAACAAGGGAGGGAGCTGGTTTGCAAAAGAATGGAAGCAAAGTAGCAGAAGAGGAAACAGGGAGGGTTCCAGTGATAAATTAGAATATACACCAGATCTCCAGTATGATTCACTATGTATTATATATTATTATATACTCACTATGAAGTATATATTATATACTATACATTACGATGTTACAGTATATAGGTAGTATAAGGTTATGATTAAGTGCCTGGATTCTGAAGTCTGCTACTTAGGATGGAATCTGACCTCTTGTACTTCCTAGCTCTATGGACTTGGATGAGTTAACCTCTTTGAACCATAGTTTACTCATCTAAAAATCCACCTGAAAATGGGCATATAATTAGGATCTATCTCAGAATTGTGATGAGGTTTAAATGAGAGAAGTACATATATGGAACATTAAGAACCTGCTAGATAGTAACCACTATGTAAGTGTTTGCTGGGAGTGGTAGACAGAATCAGGCTCCCACCCAAAGATATCCACATCCTAATACCTGGAACTTGTGAATATGTTACTTTATATGGAAAAAGGGACTTTGGTGGTATTATTAAGGTAAAGGACCTTGAGATGGAAAGATTATCCTAGACTACCTAATCATTTGGGTCCTCAAAAGAACCCTTCCTGGCTAAGGTCAGGGTGGGAGGGAGATGTGACCATGGAAGAAGGGTCGGAGAGATACAATATTGTTGAATATGAAGACAGAAGGGGCCACAAGCCAAAGAATGTGAGTGGCCTCTAGAAGCTGGGAGGAAACTAGTTCTACCCTAGAACACCCAGAAAGAACAACCCTGTCAACACCTTGTTGTAGTGTCCAGTGAGACTTGTGTTAGACTTCGAACCTAGAGAACTATAAAGTAATACACTTGTGTTATTTCAGGGCACTACGTTTGTGGTGATTTGTTACAGCGACAATAGAAAATACATTGTGATGATTACAAGGTGAGGACTTGGACTCAGCTATATGGCAGGAGCCTAATAAGAATGAGATACATGTTGAGTCTATACCATGGGTATAGACTACACTTTCTCCTTTCTCTCCTGACGTTTAAAGTAATCAGTCCCAAACCCAGAGGCAAGACCACGTCTTTACATGGAAGTAGCAGGGTAAAGGCAATGCTATCTATTTAGAATTTTCTTTTCCTCCTCTGGAGGAAAAAAAGTGTAATTTTTACCCATATTACATCTTGGTAAACTACTCTGGACAATGAATTATGGAGAGAAGTCAAGTTTGCCACTTCCAAGCCTGGCCCCTGAAATACCCCAAATGATCTTCTCAGAGCTCTTGATCCAAGATGCTCTAACTACATAGTCCAAAAGGCAGCAGTACTGAGATTCCTGAGTAAGCACTTAGAGAACAGATGCCTCAGGGGAGCTCCCAAATCCACTTCCAAATGTGACTTAAGCAAAAAAAAAAAAAAAAAAAAAAAAATTTTTAATTGTATGGATGGGTATGTTTCTCTTATGATATTTCAAATTCTTATACCAATACAGAACCAGAGAGAGGGAAAGAGCATTATTTTCCTTGCATCAGCCTTATCACAGGAACAGCTGCAGAACCAAGAAACAAGGTAAGGACTGCAGTAGCATCTGCTGATCTGTGATCTGTCTACTCCTCCCATGACTTATAAGGCAATCGGTAGCACCTCCCCATGTCAGGGTCCCATTCTGTTTGTGATGAATCAAGTGAGACAAAGAATAGCTCCTCTTTAGCCCCTCTAAGAACAGACCCCTGATTTAAATACTGCGTTGCTAACAAGAGGAGGATAAATCTTAGCAAACCTATCTAGTTTCCTTCTGTGACAGCATGACAGCCTCCATAAACAATACATGCAGTCTGATTTGACGTCTCATGTGACCTTTTCAATCACAGAACAAGTAAGGATAGTCCAACTACAGTCTTGTTGATGTGACTAACCAACCCGAGATTTAAACTAGAAGAGTAAGTAAGTAAGTAAGAGTATTTGTTAAGTATCAAGACAAGGAGATCTGTGTGGGTCTCTCCCATGTGCGTGAATCACATCAGCAATTCTGCCCACTCGGGGACATTAGACTTTAAACATATTAAGCAATAGTACAGGAGGTATGTGTATACGGCAAAGAGTTTTGAAGATGTTGCATATGAATGAATGAAATAATAGACAATGTTTTCCATAAAATTTTCTCAATGTTTCTCATAAAATTTTCATATAATATTTGATAAAGTGCTACAGTTAGAACTCTGGAAGAGAAAATATTTTAAATGTCAATAACAACTGATGGATTTCGGTCAGGACAAGCGTAAAGCAATACCTAAAGACAAACACCTACAGTGCAAATAGTAGACTAAGAAATAAAGGCTATACAGAAGTACAGGTGGAAAATATCTAGGCAACACAGTAGACTTCAATAACAGCAAGAATGGATATTCAAAAGGTCCCTTTATGTGGAAATGTTAGCAAGTTCATTTCAGACCCCTCCCGTCCAGCCTTGTGAGAGGCAATGTTGATGCACATGACAAGGATTCAAGGGTGGGCACACAATTTTAAGTCACCAAATGCCACTGAAGAGAAAGAACTGGAAATCCCTGAGTGGGTCTAGGCACAATTTTTCTCACCTTTTTCAAGACTAGGTTGAGAATGGGGAGGAGAAGGCACCCAGTGACATGTGGTTGAGAAACACCATTCAGGACATTGGTAGAAGCAGCATGAAGATGGTAGAAAACCAATTCATGTGTGTGTAACCAGCAACTAATGAAGATTCAGAAGATGGGAACTGATGGTCTATCGGAATGCTAAGAGTAATGCTGACAAGTGAACAAAGCTGTGACTCAAAAAATCACCGTAGGGGAGGGAGCAGATTGACATGGTAATGGTCGGGGTAGAGAAGGGGTTGAATTGGGGAGGTGCACTTTTCCGGGTGGTACACAAAGAATGGAGTAAGGCTATGAAATGACTGCATCCCTTGCTCATGAGGAAACTAATGGTCCCACTAAATAAAAATTATCACGATATAGTCATCCTCATGAGACATAAATGTTTAATAAAAGGAAAAAGTGGGCCTTCCTTTATAATACCCTAACAATGTTTTCCCCATATAATTTGTGTACTTTGTTATGAAGTATTAATGGGATCTTTCCATCAATTAAATACTGTATGCAAATGCCATCAAAATGTAATTAGTGGTAAATACAAAGTGGCCATGAAATGGAAATTGGTGTGAGAATAACCTATCCCCTATGGATTAATAAGAGCTACCATTTGTTGAGTGTTTACTATGTACCAGGCAGTGTGTCAAGGACTTAGAGCCATCATTTTATGGCATTTAGTCTTCCCATCATCCACATAAATGTAGACACTAGGTTTCCTCGATTTAGGCAAGAAGTGGAGACACAGAGAAATCTAAGGAACCTGTCCCAAATCATTCAGCCAGTAACAGCAGAGTAGGTCCAGTCCAGCTTCCTCTGACTCCAAGCCAGGCACTTAAACAGTGCACTGGCTGCTTCCCTACAGCTCTATCACCGTGGTCTTAGGCAGGAGGAGAGACTGCTTCTTTCTCCCCAGGGCTCCATTGCTCTTGCATGGGCTCTGCAGTATTCCAAGGAAAGGCATATGCTGACAGGAAACAAGTTCTGCCTCCAATGAATGAACCCTCTGCTAACTTCCAGCAGAGCAGTCGAGCACAGAAGTTACAAGTTGGGGTCAACCGGCTTTATAACCTAGGGAAAAACATTTGGTTCTCTACTCTACACCTATAAAATAGGGATGATGATAAAAGTATTTACGTTCTAGGTTGTTGAGATGATTAAAATATTTAATGTGTATAAAACTTAGAACAGTAACTGCACAAAGGAAGCACCCACTAAGTTTGGTCATTGTTTTCACAAGCATCAAACTAATGCTTATTGCACTTAAGGATATAGATTCTTTTCCCGCTGACTTGAAATTCCTGGGACCCCAACCTGAAGACCCTTTCAAAAGGTGTTCCTCACTAAATGCTAATACCTTCTCTCTCTCTCGAGTAGGAGGCGGCTAAATACAATCCCGGGTAGCCCTTCTCAAACATAACTTTACTCTTCCCTAACATTTCCTGGGGTTTCTCTCCTTCTACCCAAACTCAGGTCAGGCTTTCTAGATCACTTAGACATTGTAGCACAGTTTAAAAGAAGCACTTATCACAGCCCTCTTATTTCCATCTTAAATCTTATTAGCTTCCAAGATACTCAGCCCACATTCAGCCCCCCAGGTCCTCTCATCTGCCCACCTGCCCATCATTCCCACTGCATTGGTCTCCCTGAATAAATCAATCTCATCCACTGAACTAGGGCACGTCTATATGTTATTCATCTTTGTTCTTCTCCCATTACTCTGTCTTCTCATCCCAAAATAAATTCCGTAGGCATTATTCGTTCAAGAAATGATTTTTTAACAGAAATCATTAAGTTGTCCTGTGTCAGGGATCCCCAAGACCACCCCAGATTCAGCTGACTCACAAGACCCAGCACAAAGACATCAGTGAAAGGATAGAGAGCAAAACCAGCAAAGGGAAAAGGCACATGGGGTAAAGTCCAGAGGAAGCTAGGTGCAGGCTTCCAAGAATTCTCAGAGACTCAGCATCCAAGGTTGATTGGAGGCTGGTCACATAGATACCCTCTACCTAGCATGGACCACAATTCCAGACTCCCAGAAAGAAAGCAGTTTTTCCATATAAAGTGTATTGTTTGCACAGTCTAGACACATTGAGCCACCCTTACCATTTAGAAAAGTCCTCGTAATCAGTGTAGGGAACTCTTTTTCAGTCAAGTTCCCAGATGCCAGCCAAAGGCCACCTTTACAAACAAACCTTTCAATAACAGCAATCTCAGGCCTGGCTATGTTAACCTTTTTCTGCACTGGCAAAATAAAATATAATATCTAGAATGTTCCTTTCAGCTTCTTGGAGTTCTCCTTTTCAGAAGTAGTCTGTAAAAATGTGAGAAGATCCCAAGTAACTTAGTACTAATAATAATTAAAATCACAAAATTCAATTACATAAATTAATGAGAATTCAATGCCATCCAAGAGTAGTGGTACTTGATTGCTTTCTACTAAGATTTCTTTTATAGGAGAGAAAGAGCTTCAGGTACAGTTAATGCCCTGAGACTTGCACTGGGCAGGTCATCATACTTCTCATTTGCTGCAGAAAAGGTAAGTTCCAAGTCTGATTTAGTCAAGCTCCCCAGTTAAGACGTTTAGAAACTGAGGCTGAAGAAATGCATTCCTCATTCTCAGGTAGCAGCCAGCTAATAAGGGGTAGGTACACAGTGACAGGGATGCTGCCTTTGAACCTAAAGGAGTCCCTTGTCTCTAGACCTTTCCTTATTTTTATTATAGGGAATAGTGGTTTTGCTTGTTTCCTTATTTCAACAGTCTCTTGGTGATAGCTTTCCAGAATTTTTTCAGGTCAACTAATATTTAACAAGGGAGCCAAGATGATTCAGTGGGGGAAAGGACAGTCTTCAAAAAATAATGTTGAGAAAACTGGATAACCACAGGCAGGAGAATGAAATTGGCTCCTTATTATACCTCATAAAAATGAACTCAAAATGCATTAAAGACTTAAATTTAAGATCTGAAATCATATACCTCCTAGAATGAAAGGGGAAAACGTTCCTTGACACTGGTCTCTACAGTGATTTCCTGGATATGACACAAAAAGTACAAAGAAAAGCGAAAAACCAAGTTGGACTACATCCAACAAAAAGCTTCTGCACAGCAAAAGAAACAATCAACAAAATGAAAAGGCAACCTATGAAACTGGAGAAAATATCTGTAAGTCATGTATTTGATAAGGTGTTAATATCCAAAATATATACTGTTAAAAACAAGATACCAGGCCCGCAATTGAGTCACTTATGCTAAACCCCACGTCACCAAACCAAGATTTAATTACAGTTTTGGCTCTCCCAGAAACTGAATCTTAAATGATTCCATCAGGAATGCCCCGATTAGCACTAGCTAGGTAATCTGCTTCACAGCCCCCTGCCATCCCCTAAAGAAAGTAACCTTACCCTAGACATCAGAAGTAGGTTGATTATGACAGCTTCCTTGTTCCCACTTCCTTTTGACTATACAAGTTTTCCATTTCATACTGCTCCTCAGTCAGTGCGCTCCTTTCAACCTGCTAGATGGGATGCTTCTTGACTGAATTAATTTTTGCTCAAATAAACTCCTAAGATTTTTAATATGCCTCAGTTTCTTTGAACAGTTCTAGTTTTATAAGAAGAAACATCAGACTTGCAATGGCCCCCAAAAGCAATGAGCAACCAGGTGAAGGTACATGCTGAGGCCCTTGAGCTCACAGCTTGCTCACTGCCACTGGAGGTGGTGGCCAAGTCCCTCAAGGACCCTAACTTCTCAGTTTTTGTGTGATGAGTTTTCAAACTTGGAGCATTTCTTGTTGACACAGGAGGGCAGGACACAAGGGGGCCCAACACAAGGGAGCCTTAATTTTTAGGCTCAAGAAGCAGATTAACCTCACCAAGGATGACCTTGGACTATAGTGGCCACAGTGAAGAAATTTCAACCCAGGTAATTCATCCATTTATGAGGTACCCTAGAGATAAAGGAGTCTCAGCAAAGCCCTCACCATAAAGAGCAGAAGGAAAATTCTTTTCCCTCCTCTACAGTTTCTGGAGATAAGGAGGAATCCCTCTGGGACACCCCACTCACTCAAAAGCTGTAGACAGGATCCTGGGAAAACTTGCAGAAGCTAGCAAAGGGTGAACATTCTTACCAAAGTCAGCTCTCTCCAGATCTTTATCTGTGGAGCTTAGTTGGGAGAAGAAGGTAAAATTTCACTTGTCCCTACCTTCCCAAATTCAGATTGGCAGGCAAAATAAATTTAAAATTAGTTCTTTGAATTTGCTTTCAGGTACCCACTTGTTATCAATCCTTTCTCTCCCAGGGACAGTACTGCCTTCTGGTCTCACTTTGTGTCCTGAGAACTTGACCTGGCACATCAGATAGGGGGCCCCAGAAATATGAAAAGAAATGTGGGTTGTACCCCATTTGTGGCTCAGGTCCTCCTGACTCTTGCTGGCTCTCAGGAGAATTTTCTTTCTTTTGGTTATCTCTGGGAGTGGCTCTGGATCTTGGTAAGGTAGTATCTTTTGTACCTATTTAAGGATGCCTCTGGCATCCATGAGTTTGTTCAATACTCTGCCAGGGATGTTTACTGTTTGTCCTGGCTGAAAACTGACAAGATGTTTGAAAGACTGTGGCCAGGGACTTCCCTGGTGGTCCAGTGGTTAAAAATCTGCCTTCCAATGCAGAGGACATGGGTTTGATCCCTGGTCAGGGAACTAAGATCTTACATGTCACAACTACTGAGTCCGTGCACTCTAGAGCCCGTGCACCACAACTAGAGAGCCCGTGTGCTGCAACTACTGAGCCCGCACAATCCGGAGCCCACGCACCACAAATAGAAAGAAGCCCTTGCGCTGCAATGAAAGATCACGAGTGCCGCAACAAAGACCCAACACAGCCACATTAATTAATTAATTTTTTTTTGAAGATGTTGGGGGTAGGAGTTTATTAATTAATTTATTTTTGCTGTGTTGGGTCTTCATTTCTGTGCGAGGGCTTTCTCTAGTTGTGGCAAGCGGGGGCCACTCTTCATCCCAGTGCGCAGGCCTCTCACTGTCGCGGCCTCTCTTGTTGTGGAGCACGGGCTACAGATGCGCAGGCTCAGTAGTTGTGGCTCACGGGCCTAGTTGCTCCGTGGCATGTGGGATCCTCCCAGACCAGGGCTCGAACCCATGTCCCCTGCATTAGCAGGCAGATTCTCAACCACTGCGCCACCAGGGAAGCCCCAATTAATTAATTTTTTTTAAAAAAGACCATGGCCAGAAGTTGGCCACACTGGAAGCTGATATTAAGAATATCCACCAAAAAAGAAGAGTCAATTCTTAAGTCTTTAAGTCTTCAGTGAATGAGAAAAGGAAATAAAGCCTAGAGAAAGGAAGGGAAGAAGGAAAATGAGTGGATACAGGAAAACAGAAGAGATTCTCCTGTTATTTAGGATCAAGTGGAAAGAGGACCTAGGATTGTATGAAAAAGTGAATTCTCAGGGAAATTCAGTGAAAAGAACCATACCCACTGCTCTCTTTCATAAAGCTGCTGGTCACTCTTTTTCCTGTGGTCCTATAACACTTTGTTTATTCTCCTAGTTACATGCAGCCATCACAAAAATAATGTATTATGTCTGTCTCTCATACATACACTCACACAAAGCAGGGACTTAGTCCTAATAATTTGGGGTCATCTGGATACTACCACAGAGCCTGCAAAGGGGAAGGAACACCTAAGGCTCTCATTAAAATGAACTGTCAAAGTAGGATAAATACACAAACAAATGAAAATCATGGATGAATGAAGAAACTGAATGGTGCTTTTTAAAAAAATGCCTGAATGGAGTTCAATGGGACACCAATTCTCTACTGTGAAGGACACAGTAATTGTAAAAACTGCTAAGAGAGAGGCTTCTGGAGCCTTTCCCCTCCTTTCCTAGACATCTTTCTTTTGACCTCAACTGTTCCTTTCATTTAGATCTATTGGAAATGTTTCTACTTGGTTCTCTTTAACTCTAGTTCTGAATCCACACAATACCGTAACTGTGTGCGTGTGGGGGTGTGTGTGTGTGTAAAGGCAGGAGTGAAGATGTGTAGGCGTAAATGTCTGCACATGTGTTTAAAAGTCTCATTTTATTTCTGGATTGCTGGTGCTAGTCATGCTAATCAGAAAACCATACAGTTGTTTTTAAGCTTAAGTCCCAAGAGAAAGCACCTCCTACAGCTAAAAATGCATTCCAGCCAGCATCCAGAGGTCTCCTCTAAATAACCATGCATCTGTCTGCAGATGGCTGTAAATCATGAGACAAACTTGTACATTCTGCTCCTTGGCTGAGGGAAAGTCATATTTAATATTATTTCTCTCTGAGCTTCAATTACAAATGAATTTTTAAATTTCAAGTAATGAAAAAATAAGCAAAGCAGCTGGGCTTGCAATAAATCACCAGATATATGTGCAAAAACGGTTTAGACCAAGCAAGGAGACAAGCACAGCTGCCATCACTGGGACGTTCCATTCTATGCCAACAAGGCTGATCTGAGACACCAACCACCTCACAATGAACAGCACTTCTCAGGTCACTGGACCCTGAAAGATCTACTTCTATAGACAAAAATGATACCAAATCAGAAGGAAAGTACTATTCTGAAAACAAACAAAAAAAGTCAGCTAATATTTGGAGTTTCTCTGGCTTTCTTAGCCCATACTTCTATCTTTAGTTAATACACAAGAGAACACAATCTTCTTTGGCTTTTAAAAGTCATTAGCACGGTGGAGGCAACAAATCTGAAAAGACAGAATGACCTAAAGCAGGTTCACTGAAGATGCTTTCTGCAACCTGCACCCACAAGGATGTCCTCAGGTACAGAATAAGACTTTGTAGACCTAAGTTCATTCCACACTTCCCCCTGTTAGCTGGGTTCACCACTGTGGATCACAGCCAGCACCTTTATGGTAGACAGCTCCAAGACATACAGGACTTCTACCAGACACTAATGGGAGATAAAGGACACTAGCAAAGGGAGAGAAAGGACAGGCATGGCTGATGATTTACACCTCTTCTATTTCAATCCACTTCAAGGCAGTTGTAAAACTGGCATTTCCTACCTTCTATTTCCATCAATCTGCTGAAGGTAACATTGTTATTCTATAGCCAGAGGGGTTATGAACAATTAAAACCAATATGTAAGATAGAAGAGACAGGTTTTTCCTTTCAAAGTTATTAAGAAACTACATATTCCACGTGTTAATGCTTTTCAAGCCATATTCTACCTAATCTGACCTGAGTTCTGATTATAAACATAAGGCAGGGGCTTCCCTGGTGGCGCAGTGGTTGAGAGTCTGCCTGCCGATGCAGGGGACACGGGTTCGTGCCCCGGTCTGGGAAGATCCCACATGCCGCGGAGCGGCTGGGCCCGTGAGCCATGGCTGCTGAGCCTGCGCGTCCAGAGCCTGTGCTCCGCAACGGGAGAGGCCACAACAGTGAGAGTCCCGCATACCACAAAAAAATAAAAAATAAAAAAAATAAGGCAGTTTGCAGATAAAGTTAGGAAGATTGTCGAAACCCACATGTGCTTAGCACATAGTGAATACATTGATTATCAAAGTATCAGCTCAGTGAAATAATTGGTTTTAAATATGTTTAAATTCTCATGACACATGATACTTGATAAAATGTGAACCTTTTATAAAGATTAAGTTACAGAAGACTAGGTCTGTGTTGTCAAGTAGAAATTAAGACAGTATTTATTATATTTGATTAAAACAGTCAACTGGTATAACTAAAACACACGTGAGCACACACATGCCCGCTTTTCCTCAAAAACTTTAACTCTTTTAGGCTAAGAAACCACATACACACAACCAGAACTATGCTCCCGATCGTGGCTCTGAGTGCTGAGAGAGTAAAGCTGCTTCTTAACTCACTCAAGGGAGTGTTTTAGGCACTGAAGGAAACTGGCTCTTTAAGTAGCTTTTTATAAATTATTAGCATGCTGCTTTTGAAATAATCTCTTTTCTCCCACATTAATATACCTCCCGCATTTCCCTTCCTGCACATAGTGGCTCAAAGCCCTGAGTGAGACACCA
This sequence comes from Mesoplodon densirostris, assembly GCF_025265405.1. NCBI lineage: Eukaryota > Metazoa > Chordata > Mammalia > Artiodactyla > Ziphiidae > Mesoplodon > Mesoplodon densirostris. The sequence continues at coordinate 97,902,385 of NC_082663.1, read as the reverse complement.
GAGCATCTTTAAGACAGAAGCAAGCTGTCAGCCACAGCTGAGAATACCCTTCCCTGGGCAGAGAGCAACTATGCAATGGGAAGAAATGGGGTGGATGAGAAATTTCAAACCAATAGATATTCTTTTAAGAGTGTCTTTAGCCAGAAATATGTCAAGCTCACAACAGCATTAAAGAATTATCAAGCAGAACATCTTTGAAGCACAGCCAGAAGGGAGTTGTCTTTTCACTTTGGGGGGAGGGTTGTTTTGTTTTTTTAAGAGTATTAAGTTGATTCTTTTAAAGTAACTTTTGGTATTAATACTGATAGTCCCAAAACAAAGCTCTTCAACACTGTCAACTGTGTATCCCACCCACCCAACCCTGTTTGTTGTGATGTAGTTTAGAACCATTTCTCTCAGGACCTCATTTCTTGAGTTGATCTGATTTTTCCTACTGTACAGTCCAGCCACCAAAACTCCTTTCATTCAAACCTGATACCCACAGTAACCACAGAGAAACTCACATGACTTATTTTTATTTGCACTTGGATGAGTTCCTTTTAATACATAAGTTTCTCAGGAGTTGTGTTCAACTTCCTACGTGTTCAGTAATGAAGGAGTTCTGACACTGACTTAGGAGACATAATGTCAACATTCTAAGAAGATTAAGACATCAAACAATACATTCACGATTTGAATTGTATCAAGCAGGTGCAAGAGAAACACTTACTTAACTGAAAAGCATATGTGTTTGTGTTCTCTTTTCAAGTCAGTATATATAGATATGCCTCCATCTAAGTTCTAGAAGAGAGATGATGGGGATCTAGATGTGTGAGCTCTTATTTCTATCCAGGAAAAAGGCAACCTCAGAGTCAGTTTCTCCCAGTGTACATAACGTGATGACAAGAAGTATGGGTATCAAACATCCAGTCTTCCCCCATATGGTGCTTAAACGAAAAAGCGTGGGGGGCTATTCAGGATTCTGGCAAAGCAATTTCAAAATCTGATGATCAGGGGAAAGTCGCGTCAAGACCACAAACTGTCACTCACCATTCGCCATGCTGCATATTTTGACTTGTATAAAAGGAGGTCTTAAAGCCTTTAGAGTAATAATAAGCCAAAGAGCTCAGATCCCCTATGTGTTATATTCCATTCAATTACAGCCTTTGCAAGAAACATATTGGAAACAGACTACACTTTGGAGAAATACTTTAAACACTGAGAAGGACAAGCTTATAAGAAATCTTGATTTGAGTATGTAATCTGTTACGATGACATTTCATTTTATGGAAGCTCATGCTTAGACGTTAACATTGGAAGGTTTATCAAGCCCTTGAAATAAACATGAAAGAGGAAGAAAAATATACGTATATACTATACATATGTATATGCATAATTAAAATATACATATACACAGAAACATGTGTGCAAAAACATAGTTCCACACGGAATGGTCTTCAACAACGACTTTCAAGTAACTTTCAGCAATGAACTAAATCTTCCCCTTTGAAAAAGCAAAGTAAGACACAGAAGACAAAGATACTCAGATTTTTAAGTGAAGTGTTCTTGAAACACCAGTACATCTGACCTTAAGGAAAAAAAAAAAAAAAACTAAGTCTTATGGGTTGACTTTAAAAATAAAATATTCTAAGTTTATTCTTGGCGAGTGAATAAAATAGACAATGGTGAGTTTTCATAAAAACTAATTGAAAGAATTTACATGGAGCTTACATCTGTGCCATATACAATTCTCTTTCATTTCATTCAAATCATTTGAATTTGAGGGAAAATTTACTCTGTTATGATTCATTTCCATACAAATCATAAAAAAACACTGAGTGATGCAGTTTCACGAGTATTTAAGTTTTTATATTTTTTCCTTCAACCACAGGAAGTGGCACCTTGCCAAGAGGACAAGAACTTATATATGGTGTAACTGCTGCTCACCTACTCAGGGGGTGGGAAGTTTGTGGGCTACTGAGGAAGGGTGTATTTGAACAGTAATGATGTACCTATGGGTACACTTTGAAGTTTGTAGCATTTTCATCTCATGGGATTGGTGGTGTGGGAAATCTAAGAGTGTTAAATAAAATTATTCTGGTTGGTTCCTGTATACTAATGTATACTAGGGCTACCGAAGTATATAAAAGGAAATACTTTACCCATGAGAAGTGACAGATGTTAGCTTTGTGAATTATTTCTTCTACTTGAAATTAATCATGTCTTTGTTATTGGTCGGTTTTCATTTCACTTTTAAGTGAGACTTTTATTCCTGGCGGAAATGTGCTCACCCACCCGAATTCATTTATCAGGGTACATTAAGAGTGGGAGAGCCCTCTGATCCACAATGCAAGAAGCTTATTAAGAAAAATGATGGTAGAGAATCCTTGTAAGAGCCTCACTAACTCATGGTAATCTCATCATCAGACCTAAACTAACTAATTGCTCTCTTCTCTCCATAGACTCTTAGTACCTATTCCAGGTTGCTAAGTGACCTGCACTTGACGGTAGAGGAGGTAAGAAGCAATAGTCTCTAGTCCCTGATGTTTATACAAATTGGCCTGACTTAACCACCATGAGTCTGAACCTCATTTTTTGTGCTGTGATACTCTACAACACTTGATAACACTACTACTGACGGTAGAGGAAGGAAGGAAAAGAGAAGCCTTTGTGACCAATAACAGAATAAGGTGAGGCTGAAATAGAATATCAGTTATCATCATCACAATTTGGTACTTGAATTATACTCCAAAACCAGACCCATGTATTCTGAGAGGATCTAAAACTTAATTAACAGCAAGCCTAACATTGCCCTCTGTTCCAGATTTTAAAACTAGATTCAAATGCCCTTTTAAACACTTAGGAAGCCCAAAAAACAGACCTCCTTAACATAGTAAGATGGCAGCAGGAGTGAATGCAGCCTGAAGGGAGGTCCATGTGACACGGAGGAGAAACTCAGGAGTTCATGGGAGCTCCTTTATTAGGCAGCATAACTCTCTCTGGGAGGTGCGGGACCTTATTTCAGACCGAATCATGCAGTCAGGGCTTAGAGAGGTATAGGTGGGAGGGAAGATTTGCAACTGAGACCTGCTAGCACATGCTAATACCACAAACTCCTTGGACTGGAGTTGTCTTTATGCTTAAAATTATTGAGGCTCCTCAAAGAGCATAGGTTCTCAGTATTTACCATATTTGAAATTAAAACTATTTAAAATTTTTATTCATTAATTTTAATAAACCTATCACGTTACCACAAATAAGATCTTTTTATAAAAAGTATTTCAAAATGAAAAAATTTAGTGAGAAGTGTGGCATTGCTTTACTGTTTACATCTTTACAAATTTCTTCAATGTCTGCATTAATAAGAGATAGCTTTCTATTGTATTTTCTTACTTGATTCTGCATTCAGTCTATTGCAACATGTTGTTTTGATGGAAGTGTAAGAAAATATAGCCTTATTAGAAAAATAATTGTGTATATTATTTTTGGATACCCCACTAAAACCTGGCAAGTCGTAGTTGCAATTTGGAAATTTGAAGTGATAGAAATTAATTTCTCATGCTTTATTATATGAAAATCCATTTGTCTGTCTTGCACTTGGAATGGATCCTTTATATCTACTTGATAGGTTCTGGAAGTCACGCACTGGCTACTTTGAAAATATTAGATCCCTGCGTTCAGAGGTAGATCTTCCAAATGTTAGCATATTACACCTTATCAATTATACCATATCAATAGAAATCACATTTGTTATTATTATCAATGTCATAGAAAAAAGCTTTAAGTATTTCAAAAATGTCAAGCTCATAGTGATAGATTCAAGTTTTAAAAAAAAAATTTTTTTGAAAGCTTAAATTTTTATCATCAGCAACACTTTCAGTTGTTTTATTTGAAGTGGTATTTTGCAGAAATTTTATTAAAAAAATAAACCTAGGTCTAAGTAACCATAGTTTGTCAGTTACACTTTCAAATAAAAGGGTATATGGTTCTTAAAAATAAGAAGGTTCTAGTTCAACTCACAACTCAAAAAAAAAATCAGATGTCTCTTCCTCAGGATAACCATCATACTTCATTTGCAGCAGAAGTGTTTGTGTAATTCCCACTTTGTCACACAGAATATTACAGACGTTTATTCATGTGTCAATTAATCCTTCAGACTGCTTTATCAAGACATTACTTCAAACTAGCCCTTTTTTGTACTATGAGTACATAATATTGAGTTTGTGCTAAGATGTCAACAGTTTTACCCACCATTGGATTTATACTATTAGTGCAAATGTCTACACAAAGCAAAAAGTTAGATCTTAGTATTACTATAGAGACTGTTTTGATCCCCTAAAAGTTTCCTGGGAAACGCTTGAGAATCACTATCTTACACAAAGCTTTGGGATGGATAAGACTTGTGTGAAATGGGAGGGGTGCCATAATATAGTACCCAACGGATCTTCATTTGATCCTTTTAATTTTTCAGTTAAGTAATCGGCTTGCAATAATAACTTGATTCTTTCTTCAAATATTATCATCCCTTTTGTTGTTATAGTATCTAAGTGCATTAGCAAGCATCCCCTAAACATGGTAAGTCATAGTGTTGATAACAAGCTCTCTTCAAACTACTTACTATTGAAAATTTATCACGTGTTTCACCATCAAGCTCTATACTACCTGTTAGTTTGAGATACCTTTTTTTTCCCCCCCAGTACGCGGGCCTCCCACTGTCGTGGTCTCTCCCGTTGCGGAGCACAGGCTCCGGACACGCAGGCTCAGCGGCCATGGCTCACGGGCCCAGCCGCTCCGTGGCATGTGGGATCTTCCCGGACCGAGGCACGAACCCGTGTCCCCTGCTTCGGCAGGCGGACTGAGATACTTATTTTTTAATGAATTTTTCAATTACAGTTTTAATTAAAATTACTTTGAGAATAGATATTCAATTATATTAAATGTATTTTTGGCACTTAAAGAGCTGATCTAATGTTTGTTCTCACCTTAGACCATAATATAGTAAATACAGTAAAGTCATAAGAAACATTTTAATATCTAACCAGATATGTATTCTTAGAACAAACCCTTGATAATGGACAGACCATATTAATGCACCAGCATCCCTTTCTTTGAGAGGCTACCTCTCCCCCATTCCATGTTATTTTACTGACCCCCTCAATTGTTGCCAATAGAGAAGGGTACAGAGACAAAGTCTAGAAAAAAATTAAGTGGGTTTAATGAGACAGAAGTGAGCATGCAACACTAAGGTCAGAGTTCTCTCCTAGGTTAGAAAACATGAGCATCAAGTTGCTTTCAGCCATCTTCCCTTCCCTACAAAGGGAAAAAGGAAGATGTCATCAACTGTTAAAAGATAAATTTTGATGTGCTACAGTTAAGAGTTTTATTTAAACATACACCAATTCCAATCAGACTGCACCAAACCAGAAGTGGTTAGGAACCCTTCAGCAATAGGAACGGGGGAAGAGGTTTTTATAGAGACTATGTAGAAGCAAAGCAAGGAAATTATTTGACTGCCTATCACTTAGGCAGTTGCCTTATTTGGGAAAGCCTAGTTGGCTGTTTGTGCTGGTTTCTTCAGTTTCGTTTTCCTAGATTGGAGTGCACTGACTCTGGCTTATATAAGCCAACAAAAACCTAGGTTACCAAGGCATTAGAACCACCCCAGGCTAATGGCCTCCTTGTTCAATTACTTTAACACAAAGGGAAAAGCAGAACTGATAAATAAAAGAACACATTGTTTGAGCCTATGGATATTTTATGTCTAAAGCCACACTGAAGCCTGGGCCTGCTGATTCCATAAACCAATATGAAATCTTGAAGGATCTCAGTGGAGTAGTTCACATACAATCACAAAAGTTGTAATATACCCTATTTGATTAGGGTTAATATTTTTTCTTAAATTCTATTTGAAAATTTTCTATTTAGAGTTGTTTTATCAACATTTGTGAGTAAGAGTAATCTATTTTATGTAGGAGTGGGTAGGTATGTGGGCATTGATGTGGTCAAGGTAGATTTCCTGGGTGGAGTGGGGTAGTGAGGAAACCAGATAAAACAAAATGAGAACAGTAGAAATAACAGGGATTATTTGTTGCTTAAATGTTTAAAAGAATTCCTCTGTGAAATCATATGGTTCAAATCTTTAAGGTTTTTTTTTTTTTTTTAATATTCTCATCCTTATGATTATTGGTCTAGTCAGGTTTAACTTTTCTTGGTTTTGGTAATCCATATTTTCCTTGAAAAGGAGTTTTTCATCTATATAAATTTACCTATTCTTGCATACATTTCTGGCTATATTCTCTAATTGTGGGTATTTCACATTTCTCATTCCTAATTATGCGTTTGGGTATTCTTTTTCTTGATTAGATGAGCTAATGACTTAATGATAACAAATAAGATCTAACTGTTTTATTATAAAAATAGATTATGATACTATTTTTTTCTTCTAATTTGCTTCCTGAGCTTTATTTGTCCTTGTTCATTTCCTTTGACCTGAATGGTTAGTTCTTTGATCTACATTTAACTTCCTCTGGAGAGTCATCTTGACAACTTAGAGCACCCCCCATACAACTTATTCCCACCCATATTCTACTAGTTCTTCTCTAACTTGTTTCTGACTAACCACAGGAAAAAATAGTGAGGAAAGCATTACCTATTCCAGCTGAAAGGGCCAATTTTCTATATTTAAAGAACTTTTCTTAATGCTTTTCAGAAAACCATTCAGCCAGGAACCAACCTCAACAGAAACACAGATGGATCAAATAGGCCACCTTGCATTTAAACCCTGCACGACCAGGAAAATAGCTCCAAGAAATATACAAATAATTTTGTCAAAGTAGAAGCCAATTTGGGGCTTGGGAGTAAAGAGGAAAAACTAAGACCCTTGCTAAAATATGTTACATCACCTCACTTCGGGTACTGGGTTTAATCCTATGCTGTTTATTGAATTAAACATCCATTAATCTGCCTTTAATGCCTGAATGCCTTTAATGCCAAAATGCCTGAATCTGTTAATGGAAAAAATTACACAAACACATCAGAGAGAAAACCAAGGACCTGTCCAAGGGCAAATTGTTTTCGTAAGAATTAAATATAAAGCAGTTTGACCATTTCTAAGAGGCACTGCAAAATCAAAAAAAAAAAAAAAAAGCTTATGGTTTTAGCTACTACGAGAGATTATAATAGCTCTGGTTTTTCCAGTGAAATCCTGTGCAAGACAGGTCTCTCATGTAGATGTATGGCTCCCTGCAAGTTCCAGGGGAAAAAACAAGGTGCTTCAAGGTGGTGTACTGTTGTCTGTACCCTGAAATAATTATCAAAATCAAAAGAATTTTCAGTCAGTTGAGTTGGGATTGCTGAACCTCAGGGTTTTGTAATATATTCAGATAGTTTCCAAAGAGCCATTTCCAGGGTATTGTGTATTCATACAAGGATTGAAGTGTCCCCAGAAGGCCTCTGACAAGATAGATCATAACTTCTCCAAAACAGCCATTATATTCTAGTCCATTGGTGATTCTAAGACTGAATGCCTGGGTCCTAAGGATGGGTAGCCGGGAGAGAAGGACCATGACTGAACTGGATTTCTCTTGTCGTGACACAGGTAGGAGTCGTTCATCTGTTTTTGCGTTCTGTTCTGAATAAAGGAGAGGAAATTACTCCACTCTGGAAAAACTTCTACCCCCTCCTCAAGTCCTCTGTGATTAGTTGAACAAAAAACTTGTCCTCCCTTTCACAAACCAAGACCGCTGTCTCCTGTTCTGGGGTATTGAACAGCTGCTGTCTGCTGTGCCAGAGGAGAAAGCTGCCATTCAGGGATTAATTGAAGTAATTTCCCTAGAAACAGTAGAACCTGTGTGGCTAAGTCAGTCTGCAAAGACCAGATGAACCTTGTGAAATCGTACCCAGCCCGCATTTTACTTACAGTAGAATCTTAAAAAGCTTCCAACCCAGGGTGAGTCTTGGTAATGTTTTCAAGGTACATTTCCATAGTATATGTGATTCCAAGTGACTATTCCCGTTTTAGATATAAGAAATCAGAACCCCAGAAGTTAAATAAATTACTCAAAGTCACTGTTTTTTGTTACTTTCAAGGACAGTAGTAGGCCTGCAGGTATTTCAATAGCATCTAAAGGGCAGAGCTACGTAGATGAGGAGTAATAAAGAATGAAACCAACTGGCACAGTCTTTCTTGATTTCGCTCAGAGAAGATAAGCCTTTTCTTGATCTTTTTTTCTCCCAGCTCCAGCTTCTTCTATACAAAAGGACATCATTACAAAACACTTTTCTCTAGTTTCTTGTTTAATTATGAGTCTATTTGAAGAATAGCAAAAGTTAACATTTACTGAGTGCTTAGTATGTTAGGCATTGCTGTAATCACTTGGTATTTATTGTCTATTTTAATTTCCCCAACAGCCCTATGTGATAGGGTAATAATATTACCCCCATTTGAAAGGTTAGGAAACCAAGGCAGAAAAGTTACCTTAAGAAGTTCACAAGGATAGAAGGTGGTAAAGGTGAGATTTGAACTTCTATGAGATCTGGACTCAGATTCAACTGTGGTTCAATATTTTTTTTAGCTTCGGGGTTTATGGGGTACATTTAGGAATACAAGAAGAAAGGAAGGGAGGGAGAGTTGAGAGAGGGTTAGAGAAGAAGGATGAAGTCAAGCGCAGACCAGAGGAGTAGCACTACCTAACCTATTAATTTATAAGGAATTATTGGAGAGTTTCAAAGATTAGACTCATAAATCCGGTTTTTTTTCCCATTACTTCAACACAATTGGTTTCTTTCTGTGTTCTCTCTCTAGCATTCAAATATTGAAACCAGTATTCAGATTCTATCGAAAATATTATCAACGAACCATTATCTAAAAGGTACAGGAGGTTTGTCAAAACTTCCTTTTAGGAAGAACAATTTTTTTTTCCTTAAATATGGAGTTAACTTGTCTAAGAATTAATTACCACCATCTACAAAAAAACAACAAGAAGAACCCAGAAATGAGGGAAAAGATAGAGTGTGTTATGAAAATCTGGCAGCTGAAAACAAAGATACATTCTTCCTTGATTCAGAGAAGGCTACATCCTTATTCAATGTAATTATTTGTACTTAGTTAGAAGCATGAAATAACCATCAATCTCACTTGGCCTGTTTCAGAAGTAAAGGGCAAGGCCAGAGCAAGGTTGACAGCACAATGGTGTTGTCCAGTGGCAGCCAAGCCTAAGAGTCCAAGCAATTACGAAAATCAGCATGAATACGAAAAGTTAAATGGCAAGAGGTCCCGGTCCAAAGCAGTTAATATGATGGAAGAATCAGGCAGCTACTAGGTTACCTAGGTGTAACCTAGATCCCAGCTTGATCCTCTGACCAAAAGGTCCCTGCATTCCCTGTGACTTCCCTACCCTTGTCCCTTCTAGCTTCAGGTTGCCATTCCTATAGAAATCTACATCTTACTCCTCTCTCTAGATGTGTGGCTTCTTCTGCCCCTCCCCTCCGCTCTCCATCAGATGTAGACAACTGTCTTAGTTCTCATACACAACAACATACACAGATGCTAAAAGCATTTCTGTGTAGCACACATTACTGAAGGCTTGGGCAAAGAGACGGATTTACTTCCTAACAATTAAAATAACAAAATCTACAAGTTCTCTAGCCACCTCACCATGTGGTCCAGGCATCCACTCTCCCCTTATTCCCAGTTCCCTTCACCAAAACTCTCCCCCCACCCCTCTAAATTCCTTCTTAACTTCCATGGACAGCAGATTAGCAATTACATTGTTTCCAATTTAAATACCAATGGACTCTGTAAGTTATTTTCGAATCTGTATCTTGTAAACAAAGCTCCCCACTTAGTGTTGGGGTCACCCTTATCACCATCACTGTCATCTTTATTTATCTAGCTCTAAGGTCAAATTGTCTCCTGGTTTTTCCTCTCATTTGCTGAATCCTCTTCTTTCTGACCTCTGAATGTCAGAAGGACACCAGGGTTCAGTGTTCTGACTACAATGGGACAGAGTCTAAAAAGAAACTGAAATCTTACAAAGCCTCAGGACTTGAAATGACAAATATAAAATTTGGGAGTCAATAGTTCATCTCCAGCTTTTATCTCTCCCTAACCACAGGCTCCTATATCCAGTGATGTCCCCTGCATCTCCCCTGGATGTCAACTGGACACCCAAATCAGTATTCTTGATTATAGTCCCCCAACCTATTTTTACCCCAGTGTTGTCCATCCCAGTGGACTCTTCTCCTCCCAAATTTTATCCAACCCACCAAAAATCCAGTGGATTCTGCCATGAAAATTGTCAATCTGACCACTTATCCCTACCTCCACCACTAAATCATCATAATTGGGTATTTTAATAGCCTCCTAACTGCTCTCACTCTTTTGTCCATACAGTTTAATCTCTACACAGAAGCAGAGTGATTCTTTCAAAACAAAAATGAACACGTGGGGCTTCCCTGGTGGCGCAGTGGTTGAGAGTCTGCCTGCCGATGCAGGGGACACAGGTTAGTGCCCCGGTCTGGGAAGATCCCACATGCTGCGGAGCAGCTGGGCCCGTGAGCCGTGGCCGCTGAGCCTGCGCGTCCAGAGGCTGTGCTCCGCAGTGGGAGAGGCCCACGTATCGCCAAAAAAAAAAAAAAAAAAAAAAATTGAACATGTGCCGCTGTTCCTCAAAACCCTAAAATGACATCCCTTTACACAAAGTAAAATCCAAAGTCCTTGCCACCTCTCATACCCTACTTTCTGTGTACTCTTCTTTGAAGGAGACAGTTCTCCATGGGTTTTTTTTTTTTCTGCATGCGTTTGCATGTGAGGCACAAACTGCACTTTGTTCCAGATGATATTTAAGGTGTTTGTATAGCAAAGAGTACAGTGTACTATATCTAAGGTGTTAAATACTTTAAGGTTTAAAAGTTAAAGAGTACCTCCCTGTGGGGCAAAGGGCAGGCATGGTTACTTCCCATTATAAAAGATTTGGGTTCCATGAGCTCCGGGTTCTTCTCCTCTGACACAACCCATTGTATGTGTAAGTGTCATCTTTTTCATATTGCCCTACAGAAGTAGCACCAAAAAATGTTGCTGTTCTCGCTAATGCTAATTGTCCTTTGTCTCTGACCCAGGAGCACTGTATCTTCAACTAGCATCCACCTAACTGTGGCAGACTAACTTATTAGCTTGTAAGGAAAAAAATCTGACCCTTATTAATTTTAAGTCCATAACTTAACCACCCATCTCAAAGGCTCAAATTATTAAAGTCAGTAATAAAAGTGGGAAAGGCTCAAATTATTAAAGTCAGTAATAAAAGTGGGGATATTACTATAAACTCTCCAGAAATAAAAAGAGAAAATAGTAAACAGTTGTATGCCAACAAATTAGATAACCTAGATGAAACAGACAAATTCCTAGAAACTCACCCACTGCTAAAACTGACTCAGGAAGAGAGGAAATCTGAATACACCTATAGCAAGTAAAGGGATTGAGTCAAGTCAAAAACTTCCAACAACAAAAAACCTCAGACTCCTAGAAGGAAACTTTGGTGAAATCTACCAAGTTGGATTAGGTAACAGTTTCTTAAATATGACAAGTAAAGCAAAAGAATCAAGTGAAAAAATACATCAGACATCAAGATTAAAACTTATACATAAAGGACATTATCAAGAAAGAGATATTTACAAAAGATATTTGATGAAAGTCTAGGATGCATGGACAAAGGATTTGAATACAACACACAATAGCCAATAGGCACATGAACAATACTCAATCATTAGGCATCAGGGAGATTAAAAAAAATAGCAACAATGAGATACCACTCCATACCCACTACGACAGCTATAATTTTAAAAAATTACAAAATAAAAGTTGTTGGCAAGGATACATTAAAATTGTAACCTTAATATAAGTGAAAATGTGTACTAGTACAGACACTTAAACAATTTTGCATTACTTCAAAAAATTAAAAATAAAGTTATCATAACCCCCAGCAGTGCTATTCTTATGTATATACCCAAAAGATTCTAAAATACAATGAGGTATCACCTTCACACCAGTCACAATAGCCATCATCAAAATCTACAAACAATAAATGCTGGAGAGAGTGTGGAGAAAAGGGACCCCTCCTAGGCAAATAGGCCTAGGCAAATCCATAGATAGGTGGTAATGTAAGTTGGTGCAGCCACTATGGAGAATAGTATAGAGATTCCTTAAAAAACTAAAAATAGAGCTACCATATGATCCACCAATCCCACTCCTGGGCATGTATCTGCAGAAAACCATAATTCAAAAAGATACATGCACCCCAATGTTCACTGCAGCACTACTTACAATAGCCAAGACATGGAAGCAACCTAAATGCCCATCGACAGATGAATGGATAAAGAAGATGTGGTACATTTATACAATGGAATATTACTCAGCCATAAAAAAGAATGAAATAAGGCCATTTGCAGCAACATGGATGGATCTAGACATTATCATACTAAATGAAGTCAGACAGAGAGACAAATATCATACACCATTTACATGTGGAATCTAAAAAGATACAAAGGAACTTATTTACATAACAGAAACAGACACAAGACATAGAAAAAAAATGTCTATGCTTATGCTTACCAAAGGAGAAAGATGGTTGGGGAGGACAAATTAGGAGTTTGGAATTAACATATATATACTACTATATATAAAATAGATCAACAAGGATGTACTGTATAGCACGGGGAACTCTACTCAATATTCTATAATAACCTATATGGGAAAAGAATCTAAAAAAGAATTAATATATGTATAACTGAATCACTTTGCGGTACACCTGGAACTAATACAACATTGTATATCAACTATACCAGAATATAAAATAAATTTTAAAAAAATAGATGTTCATACAAGCAATTATACATGGATATTCATAGCAGCATTATTTATGCTAGCCAAACACTGAAAATAGTCCATTATAAGAAAATAGACAATGTGGGCCTCCCTGGTGGCGCAAGTGGTTGAGAGTCCGCCTGCCGATGCAGGGGATACGGGTTCGTGCCCCGGTCTGGGAGGATCCCATATGCCGCGGAGCGGCTGGGCCCGTGAGCCATGGCCGCTGAGCCTGCGCGTCCGGAGCCTGCGCGTCCGGAGCCTGTGCTCCGCAACGGGGGAGGCCACAACAGTGAGAGGCCCGCATACCGCAAAAAAAAAAAAAGAAAAAAGAAAATAGACAATGTGTAGTACATTTAATGGAATGTTATACAGCCATAAAGAATAAAGCACTGATACATGTTGTTACAACATGGATGCATCCTGAGAATATTATGCTAACGGAAAGCAGACAAAATCCATCTATAGTATGGTTTCATTTATATGAAATGTCCAGTAGAATAAGACAAATCCACAGAGAAAGAAACTAGTGGTTGACAGGAGACGAAGAGACCTGCTATTTCTTTTGAGGGTGATAGGAATATCCTGGAGTTAAACAGTGATGTTTGTGCAATATTATGAAAATAATAAGAAAGCCAGCTTTATTATTTATTAAATATTTATTAAAAAATGATAGTTTTATTAATTTTATCTATTTTTTAAAGGATAAGACATTATATTTTTTCCCTAGAACCTAGCACAGTGCCTAGTATATAGGATGTACTCAAATATAAATATATTGATAAATGAATCAAAGATAAAGTCCAAAGAAGTAGAACAATTTAGATTGAGTTCTACACATACTGAAGTTGTACCTGCCAAAAAAACAATCCTGGGAGACTAGATTAGACAGAAAGAACCCAGTGGCGTGCTAGTAAATGTTTAACAGCCAGTCTTGTTTGGGGGAAGAGCCCTATTTGCAAATACTCCCAACTTGGTGGCCACCTGCCATCACTGAACATGGCGTTAGGAGATGTGTATAGCGTTGTCTTTTGTGAGCCACCTCCAACACACCACTGGAAAAACTCAAAGTCAGGGAGTGGAAACAGAAGCACTGGTGAGCGGTGTTTGGTGAGCTTACCTCCTAGGACTGAGGCACTCTGTTTGCACAGGTGCGAAATATAATGAGAAAAACATCAGACTCCTACAGGCATGTGCTGTTCCTGATTAACATGCTAGGACTTCCTCACAAAGAGAGCATGGGAAAAAAGAACAGCCACTACCTTTGGCCACTGCTGCCTTGATCCACATAGGCACCGGCTGGCCGACACCTATAGATACATCACAGACAGTTAATACAAATTAGAGCTCTGCTTTCAGAAGAGCAAACTCACTTGTAGAACACTGTGGAAGGAGCTCAGGTCTCAGGGTACAAGTGAAATTTCTCTGTTGTGTTTCAAGTTAATTTTATACTTGTCTGTCCTGAGCCAGTGGATTCAGGCTGCCTGTTCCACACCTGCTCATTTATGGCTCCGGGTGGTTAGGTTTCCAGATTACCATCTGAACTAGCTTGGAGAAAGCAGTTTAAATGCCTGCATAACATCTTTTGAATGTATTAATACATTCTCTGTAAGTCTCATAAACGTCTCCAGAAACTACCAAATCTGAACAGGGAACTGTTGGCTCAGAGTAGAAGGGTAACAAGTATATCCCATAGTCACTGAGTGAATCAGTGGTTTGGGATGGATCAGTCTGGGCAGTACAATCACAGTTCTAAGCACAGTAAGTGATTTGTGATTAGGAAAAAAGTTAGTCCTTTTGGAGGCTAAGTCCCCATAACCTCCAACACACACACACACACACACACACACACACACAGACCCTTGCTCAAGCCACTGATGAATTTCAAGATAAACCTCCTAATACAGCCAAAAAAACACTGCATGGGATATAAGCTTCTTCTCCACGTATGTGTCACAGCACTTCCTCTACCCACACACACAAGGGAAGGTGGGAAAAAAAAAACCAAACACTTCTTGTATATAATGCACATTTTTTATAAGACCACAAACACTGCAGCAAAATTCTTCCTTAGTTATTAATGAACTAAACAAACGACAATGGGATAAGAAGGGAAGAAGGACAATGATAAGTTAGAAGACATGTTAATTAATGGCACATCTTTCTTAGGATGTATTGCTGTTCTGCATCAGCATCTTAAATAATTGACCAAGCTCTGGAGGCAGTCTTTGGAGGCTGTTTTTTTTTTTTTTTTTAAACAGCAACAGTGTTGAAAACAATTAGAATGGGCAATTCTAGTCAGTGGAATGGTGTGAATGTAGACTTTGAAGCCACAAATTAATAGTGTTTCAACAAGGTGAGCAGAGCTGCAACTAAGTGGATGGAATTTCCTGACCCAACCGTGCAGAAAGACAAATCCTGCTTATTTAGAATTATTTAGAGCCATGTTGCAGCAAAATAAAGCAGGGGCTTAACTTAGGCCAGCATGTCCCAATTCACACTCACACACACACACACACACACACACACACACACACACACACAAAGTCACTATTCCTCAAAAACCACTTGGGTTAAAAAAGTTTGGAAAACACTCCATGCTGTATTTTCTTTTTAGAAATGGAGGATATTAAATCTGAGAGATTGTATAGAATTATGAGTCTATTATATCATTTACCAAACTTAATTTTTTATATACACAGTCATATCTAAAGGTATACTAGCATTTCTCAGAGTACAGTTTGCAAAACCGTGGTGTAAGACACTTGGAGGCATTACACAATAGCAAGTTTTTGTAACCTATTGCAAGTGTACTTTAAATGTAGCTCTGCCACGCTTGCGCCCAAGGGAATCCAGTAAAATACTCAACCAGTGAGTGATCCCAATTCTCCAGACAGGCCAATAGGAAATATAATGCCCCACAGGGACAAATTTTATTTATGCTCTTGTGTGTATTCCACGTGGGCGGTGACCACAGAAATGGCTCATCATATCACGTAGAGCCAGTGAAGGCGAACTCTACTATGGAGGACCAGGTAGTTATGTATTTCAGGCTTTGTGGACCACAGAGCCTTTGTTAAAACTACTGTGCCTTTGTAACACAGAAGCGGTCATAGATGATACGTAAACAAATGGACTTGGCTGTGTTTTGATAAACAGGCCGTAGACATGACTTAGCCTGTACGTCATACTTTGCCCATCTCTAAAGTAATATATAGTATTAGCTGCTGCCATGGACTGGAATCAAACTTGCTAACCTTAGACTGCCCATTCATTTTTTACTGTGTAAAGTATAATGTATATTTATATATATGTATATACATATAGACACAAACAACTTTTTGATTGATTGATAATAATCATTTCCTAAGAACTGAGCCACCCAAAAGCATACTATTCTAGTTATTTAAACAAAAACTCATTAATTGCCACCTAAGAGGTGCTTAATGGTGTTATGACCATGTGTAACAGGGAGATTTCTAAATTAGGGCTCCTACCAAAAGTTATGTTTCTTGTAGAACACACATTTTTTTCTTTTACCTTTGTGTACCAAAATGAACACATGAGGATAAAGAGATCACAGGCAGGAGAGGACATCAGGTAACAGAGAGGCTTTGAGACCAGTTTAGTGGCAAAAGCTATTCTTGGTGTTTAACCAACAAAGTAAGCAACCGCTATTTTATATGAGCAAAGCTTTGGCAAAGGCTGTACTCAAAATACACAAATGCAAAAAATAAAGCAACTAAGGACTTCCCTGGTGGCACAGTGGTTAAGAATCCATCTGCCAATGCAGGGCACAGGTTCTTCCCTGGTCCGGGAAGATTCCACATGTCATGGAGCAACTAAGCCCATGCACCACAACTACTGAGCCCACATATCACAACTGCTGAAACCTGCGCACCTAGAGCCCGTGCTCTGCAACAAGAGAAGGCACCTCAATGAGAAGCCTGCACACCACAACGAAGAGTAGCCCCCGCTGGCAGCAACTAGAGAAAGCCTACGCACAGCAACAAAGACCCAACACAGTCAATAAATAAATACACTACCAAACATAAGGTAGATAGCTAGTGGGAAGCAGCTGTATAGCACAGGGAGATCAGCTCGGTGCTTTGTGACCGCCTGGAGGGGTGGGATAGGGAGGGTGGGAGGGAGGGAGAGAGGGAGATGGAAGAGGGAAGAGATATGGGAACATATGTATAACTGATTCACTTTGTTGTAAAGCAGAAACTAACACACCATTGTAAAGCAATTATACTCCAATAAAGATGTAAAAATAAATAAATAAATAAATAAATTTATTTAAAAAAGAAAGAATTTCAAGAGAGTATGTATATACCCACTCATCTTTGAAAGTTGGTATCTAATTTTAAGTCCTATATTACAAATAATATATGCGCATGCACAGCAATGAAAGACCCAATGCAGCCAAAAATAAATAAAGTTAAAAAAATAAATGAAATTTAAAACATAAAGCAACAAATGTTTCTCGAAGTGTGGTCCACGGACCACATGCATTTGAATGATCTAGGCATATTGGTTAAAAACAGCAATTTGGGCCCCTCCCAGACCTATTAAATCTGCATCTCTACAGGTGGGGACAGGAAGCTGAAATTGGTTTGTTTTTTTTTAAATCAAGATCTCTAGATCATTCCAAGGAACACTATTACTTGAGAACCACCAAACTAACAGGGAGGCAGTAATAAAAATTCTACATCATCTTATGGAGCAGCATAGAACAACAATGACCTCAGCTATAGAAGGGGAAACCCAAATCTCAGACAAAAAAGAAAAACGTACAGATTATATATAGGAAAGCAGCAACTATGTTTCTTACCACCTTAAGGTTATCTGAAGGCTTTTTCATAGGGAAAACCTGAAGTTGATCAATGTCCACCACTACACATGTGGGTGTGTTTATAGATGTACATAGGAAATGTTAATTAAATGTATACTATGCTAATGTTGATGCCCTGTAAAATGCACAGAGTTTGGACTCTCAGTTGCTTCGGCCTCATCTTCAAAGACACAAACATTCCTACTGTCTGATGTAGATGCCCGAACTGAGGGCCCAAATGAGAATCAAGAACTCTCTCTACCTCCCAGCATGGGCTTGTTGTGCAAAGGGCTGGGGCAAACATCAGCAGTGTCATCTGGTGCAAGCTGGAGCTCGAAGGAGAGCCCCTGGAAGGCGCACAGGTCCCCCTGTAGGGAGGGGTGCCCGGCCAGTAGAGTTGTGCCCACACAGGGCCACACTCGAGGTACGCTCCATGAGAGGCGCCCACCCCACTGTTGCTCTCCCTTTCCCTAAGACAAGTGGGAGAACAGCCTTACAAGTGGCAGACAGGCAGCCCGGGCCAGGCACCTGCCTTTCAGGGAGCTACTTGGGAATGCCAGGTGCTGGCACTTGGTGTGAAGTTGAGTTAATTGTACCCTTTCCATTCAGGGAGGAAAGCTTCTTGTCCCGTGGAAAGCTGAGTTGAGGTGTAGCCCCTCCCTGAGGTGACCCTCTGTTCCCAGCTAACTCATGACCTAACATATGCAAAAAGGTGACCATTCCTACTCCAGGGCATTCACTGGTCACCCTCTCCACAGGGCAAAGTCCAATAAACTTACAGAATGCTGTCTAAGCACAAAAGAATCCTATCTCAAGGTTAGATATGTGTTCAGAAGCATGCACACCTGTGCTTACACGCCCACACTCCTTTCAGGATTTATCTGTATAAAACGTAACAGCATCTCTTTCCCAAATTCCCACTTTTTTCTTGTGTTTTGAGTAGCTTAGGTTGACACAAGGGCTAGACTCGGTTGTCCAAGTTTAAGATGTGGCAACAGCATTCCAACAACAGGAAAAAGCATGACCCCAAGGTCAGGAGACCAAATGAGTCTTCCCCCCTTCACTTCACTGCACCCAGCCTCAGGGCTGCAGGCTAATGACTCTGCTGGCTCCTATCACTCAGTTTTCTCATCTGGAAATGGGGGTGATGGGGTGTGTGATAAGCATTAATTAACCTTTGTGAAGCACTGTGAGATCCACTGATGAAAGGGACGAAGATTATTTTTCTCAGCATGAGCAAACAACCACTTGGTACAAATCCAGCTAAACGTGCTGAGTTAACTACCTGTAAGACTTAAAACTGTTGTCGCAAATCTGTTTTACACTGTCCTGCCCCAGGCAGATTAGCACCTGTTGTGTCTTACTGTGAAATCACCAAGAGAAGTAAGCAGACAAATTGGGATAAAGAATATGACGGTAGTTCATGTAGACTCCTGTTTGCCCGAGATAACTCTTTGAGTAGCAACAACAAGAACAGCACATTTTAATGCGTGATTAACTTGGGGTTATATAGGCAACCTGCAGCAACCAAGAGCAAGCCTAATATTTCAAATAATAATAAAAGTGAAAATAAAGATGTCAAACCATAAAAAATACATTCTTTTACTTATCCCAAAGATTATTAGATTGTTAACTTGAAAACATTTCTTAAAAGTCCCAGACCAGCTAGCCATTTGATACAACAAACACAACTTCCCAAGTAATGCTGACTTGTATTTCACTTTCTACGAGAGATGAAAGCAACGCATTGCAGCCTCTGAGTAAGGCTGTTTAAATATCATTTGTGAGCCAGTGGACAACAACACTTGAATTCAGACAGCGCAACAAGAAAACCCAAGCAAAAGAAAAAGAAGTCTGGGGTACAGGAGCAGAAGGCTACCAGTTACCCTTCAGAGCCACAATAAAACAAGTCATAGTTACCCCTCCACTTCAAAGTGATTCAAAGCACAATTCGAGACTAAAACATTTAACCAAAAACACTTACCAGCTCAAGAACTTCAATTTTGTCTTACAGAAGGTGGGCAGATATCTCTTCAAGTCCTTTCAGGGTCAGAGAACGCTGGTTTTGATGTAAGACGGTGGGAGACAACGCCCGCGGAGAAAGACTCAGGCACCTTAATAGAAGGCAAGGCAGTGGTTTTTAAAGGGTGTGGACCCGGATGCGAAATCAAGATCACCTGAAACTTGTTAGAAATGCAAATTATCAGGTCCCACTCCAGACCTACTAAATCAGAAACTCCCCGGAGTGAGGCGTGGCAACTTGGGCATTAACAAGCTCTCCAGGTGATTCTGATCGGGAGTGAGGCGTGGCAACTTGTGCATTAACAAGCCCTCCAGGTGATTCTGATCTGAAGTCTAAAAATATTCTGATTTTAACCAGCTGAAGTTTGAGAATTAGTGGTTAATAACTGCAAATTTGTATCACCCTGAATGTGAATAAGACCTATGATTCAACTGATATAAATTACGGGAAAGTTAATAAAGTGAGAAATGTAAGTCAAGCAAGCCGATACCCATGAGCCTTGGCTTTTTTTTTTTTTTTTTTTTTGCAGTACGCGGGCCTCTCACTGTTGTGACCTCTCCCGTTGTGGAGCCCAGGCTCCGGACGCGCAGGCTCAGCGGCCATGGCTCACGGGCCTAGCCGCTCCGCGGCACGTGGGATCTTCCTGGACAGGGGCAAGAACCCGCGTGTCCTGCATCGGCAGGTAGACTCTCAACCACTGCGCCACCAGGGAAGCCCCAAAACTTGGCTTTCTTGAATATAAATGTTTAGTGCACAGAATCTGTAGCAAATAAAGGGGGGATACTCTTTTGCTAATGGAATCATTCTCCCATCAGCATGTAAAAAAACAAAAAGCTGTAAGCAGTTAAGGCAGAGCCCTCTAGCTGTCCATCAAAATACACTCTCCCCTTCTCTGGGGGCACAACTACATTTCCCGGCCTCCCTTGCGGTTAGGTGTGGCATGTGGCTGAACTCTCTCCCTGGGCATATTAGTGGAAGTGATGTGTGCTCCTTCCAGACCAGACCCAAGAACAACATCCAAGTGTGCTCCGCCATGCTCTTTCCCCATTCAGACAGACTGCAGTGGCAACACTCAGGACCACCTGGAAGCCACACGTTAAAGATGTCAAAGCAGCCAGCAGCCTTGATTTTTGAATCAAAGCATGGAGGAGAGCTTCCCTACATCTGAATTCCCAGCCTGAACCTAAGATGAGAAAGAGATCGACTTTTTGTTCTTTAAGTGACTGAGCTTTAGAGATTTTTTTTTTTTTTTTTTTTTTTGGCCATGGCACGCGGCATTTGGGAGCTTAGTTCCCCAACCAGGGATCGAACCCACGTCCCCTGCAGTGGAAGCACAGAGTCTGAATCACTGGACTGCCAGGGGAGTCCCCTAGAGACCTTTTTTTTTTTAAAACCTCAGTTTACCTGCCCTAAATAATATATTGGTTCTCAGGTCCATGATCTATCTTCCCACAACTAATACTGAACAGGAGCATGTTCTTACATTTTAAAAGTATATTCTGAAAGTTTGATACTTCTATAAATCTTTCCCTAGAGAACACACAGGTACACGCACACGCACACACACACACTCACACACACATCAGTAGAGAGGATGTAAATACTGCAGGCCTTACTTTAAACTTATGTATATTCACACTTACATTAACAAAACAAGACATTCAGGCTAACACATGACTTTTCCTTAACAATCGTGATGTAAAAACATCCCTGAAAAGAACAATGTGTTATATCAGTAGCTTTATATTTACTTTTTCAGAAAAGAGAGCGAGAACCAGCTATAAGTATCTTGCACAACTGATGTAATATTTACTCATCTAATTTCAATGCACCTCCAATTTAAAACACCAAACTTGGGCTTCCCTGGTGGCGCAGTGGTTAAGAACCCACCTGCCAATGCAGGGGACACAGGTTCGAGCCCTGGTCCGGGAAGATCCCACGTGCTATGGAGCAGCTAAGCCACAACTACTGAGCCTGCACTCTGGAGCCCACAAGCCCCAACTACTGAGCCCACGTGCCGCAACTACTGAGGCCTGTGTGCCTAGAGTCTGTGCTCTGCAACAAGAGAAGCCACTGCAATGAGAAGCCCGCACACTGCAAGGAAGAGTAGCCCCACTCGCCACTAGAGAAAGCCCACACACAGCAATGAAGACCCAATGCAGCCATAAATAAATAAATAAATGTCTTTAAAAATACATTTAAAAAAAATTAAACACCAAATTTAAGTTTGTTCAATGTAACTGTTTTTACATGTAGCTCTAACTCCTGAAAAAAGGGCCTAACATATTCCTGTCAACTGGGTACATTCATGGTGTATCTTTATTTGAGGTTGTTTAGTCTTGTTCTCATGCAGGTCTGGGAGTGACTTGCTGGGTGACTTCAGTGAAGTTAATATACGTATAACACCATGTATTCAACTAGTAAAAGGAAGATATATTACAGCCACTTCTGTCTGCAATGTAAACGTTAGTAAAATAACTGGTGACATAAATTTTGGGCTCCTTGGAAAAGTGGAGAGCTAGGCAAAGTAGATTCTGCACCTCCCAAAGACAAGGCAGGTAACCACTGACCAGGTTTCCCTAACCAGAACAGCACCCATTTCACAGTTAACTGTTCTGCAGGAACTAACAATCACACCCTTACATATGTAGGGGGAGTTCTGGTGTCATCATGGTTCAGAGGTCAGACAAGCTTGGGCTTGAATCTTGGACCCACCACTTAGTAGCTCTGTGGCCCTCTCCTGGAAGTTTCTTACCTTCTCAGGAGCCTCAATTTTCTTACCTATAAAAACACACTCCCTCTTAAATCCTTCAGGGCCTCCACGCCATCTTCAAGAAGTGAAATGTTCTAGCGGTAAGCAAGGCTCTTGATGATCTGACCCCAGTTCACCTTTCTAACCCATCACCTCCTTTGTCCCCTTTAGGCACCAGGCAAAGCTCTTCTTTCTTCCTGGATGTGCAGTGCTCCACTGAGCTACTCCTCTGCCTTCTGGCAGACCTCCCCATCCACCGGAATACTTCCTGTGTTTAAGGAAAGGAATGAAAACATCACCTGCTCAGCAAGGCTCTTCCAAACGCCCCTGGGCACTCAGTTCCTTTGCTTCTGTGATCTCATCGCATGAGGCACACCTTCTCTTTAAGATTTATTACCCTCAACAACAATGACTTATAATTACTTTGTTTGTTTATTAGCTTTTTTGCCACAAGAGTGTGGACTCCTGGAAGTCATTGTCCTTACTCCACCTTAAAGCCTTTGAACCAGCTGTTCCTTTGACCTGGAACATTCTCCTCTGAGAGATCCTCATGGCTCACTCCCTACTTCCTCACATCTTTGCTCAAATGTCAGTTTGTTGCTGAGGTTTCATCTGAAATCTCTGTTTACATGTACAACCTGGCTTTCCTCCTTCCTTGAGCCCCTTGGCCAGATCCCTTGACCTTTGTTTTTCCATTTCAATGAACACCTCTTAAAACACAAAACAATTTACTTATTATTTTGTTTATTGATGATGGTTTATCTCCCTACCTAAAATATAAATTTTATGAGGGTACGAGTCTTTAACTGTAACTTACTGATAAAGTATAAGCACCTAGAACTGTACCTGGCACGTAATGGGGTGTTCAGGAACTATTTGACCAGGTGAATGAGTGAATTTTTTGTATCTTAAAGGACCTAGATGTTCAATAACTATTGATGGATTGAATGAATGTATAAATACCTGTCCCAAAGTTGTCTTCATGCACAAGAAAGGGAGCCAAATGGAATTAATCAGAAGAATATTTTTATTTCCTTTCTCTTTTCCTTGAGAAAGGCATGGGCTAGGGGCATGCACTCTTAGAGCAAGACCTGGGTTCTAATCCCAGCACAGATGCTTTGGTACTCTTTAGGCCGTCCTGATCCTTAGTCAAATCAATGGAAAATGGGTTTGGTAACATTATCTACCTCTTGGGGCTGCTGTTCAGAGATTATGCTGTAGAAGCCCTTAGCCACAGGCTGCAGCACATTGCAAGTGCTCTGTAGATAGTAACTGCTATTATGACTGCACGCTCGGTAATGAGGACCTCTTCTTATGACACACTTGACTCCCAAAGACCTACCTCTGAGAACCAGAAGGCTGAGACTGGGTTGGCCACAGCCTCACTCTCTGCCCCTCGAAGCGTGGACTCGCATCTCTAGGGTAGCAGAGAAGGAGGGTGGTCACACACACAGTTCTTCCACATCTGCTTCCCTGACCGCCCTTTTCTCTTCCATCTACCATAACACCTCCCAAACAACAGCAAAAACAACACCCCAAAACTACGTGCTTCCAACTAATGCGCCAAATCAAACTGAAACCCTCTAATTTTATTCAGGCAGTGATATTTATTCATTTATTTTTTATTTCACTCATTCACTTAGGCATCCACTCAACAGTATTGATAGATGCTGACCCTTACCCTAAGCACAGGGTGTTAATATCAGTGGATCAATGGGACGAGGCACCTGCTATCAGAGCTTCTGATCTAATGGGGGTAGCAGGCAATAAGCAAGCCTACAAATATAGAATCACAAGCTATGATAGATGCTCTGAGGGTTATAAGCAAGGTGTGCTAAGAGATAATAACAGACGGTGAGGACAGACCTAATTAAAATAGGGTGGAGAAGGGGGGGTTACCTCTAATCCTGAGTAATGTAGCATATAATATACTGCTAGACTTGCAGTTGACTATTTCATACCAGTCTCTCTGCTTCTCAACCAGACTGCAAGCTCTTCAATGGCAGGGAAGGGTCTTAAACTAGATCTACAAGTTCTACACTATCTGGCCAGGGTTGCACATACCTTAGGGGCATTAAATAGTGTTTACCGAGTTGGTTTTTACTCACCTTTAGTATGTTCAGGAGAGAATGGAAAAACGAGATTCCTAAAATCTACAATGTTATAAATGTTATGAAATTTTAAATATAGAATCTAATCTGATTAATTTCTTTAAAACCTCTTAACTTTTAGCTCAATTGTTATAATTTTGCTTCTCATACTGAAAATAGAGCTATCATTTCTTTTATGTCTATGACTGTGGTTAGTTATTAAGAACGTTAAATAGATTGAACAGGGAGGAATATGCTCCAAAAGAAATATAAACTCATAAGCTTTGAGGAAACTGACCTTAAATGAAGTTGACATAATAAAATACTTTCCTATGACTATTGTTATTTTACATAACAGATAGACTTGCATTTATAGTTGATGTTTTATGAAATGAGATGAGATCTTGGCAAGGTTTGACAATGTTTTTAAGATCAGCTTACACACAAAGAGAAGAAGAGAACAAAGCCCAAGAAATAGGACAATATGACCACTGGCATCATTCTTCTTTTTTTTTTTCCTCTACTGAAAATAAAGACAAAGACAATTGGGATCCACTGGAAAGAAAACCTGCCTTATACTGTTCATTCATGAGTTTTTAGCTGTAATTAAACATCTAATGCTCCAGATGGCTAAGTATTCAAAATTAGTACATTTCAGCTCCACTGAAACAGTTTATTTTGAAATGTTCAAAATACTATCCAGCGGTGCTTAACAACTGAGCAAAGGAATCTTTCAAAACTCTGAAAGGTATGTTAGAATTTCTCATGGAGAAATTCATAATTCAATAATACTTCCTTACCATTTTCTTCTTTTTTTCCTATTGATCTATCAGTGAAAATTCTTTCAAATTAGATGTGAACGTTCTGATCTTGCACATAACTCCCATCCTACTTTAAGATAGAATCCCTAATATTTGTCAGCTGAGAAAGCAGTCTCTTGGTCTCAAGAAGTAGAGTGTATTTCCTTGCCTCTTGATTTTGGATCTGGTTGTGTGATTTGTTTTGGCCAAACAGCCTACGGGCAGAAGTAACAGCATGCCAGTGCTGGCCTAGGCTTTCACTACATCATGTATTTCTGCTTGCAATCTCATGCCTCTGCAAGTGCCATGAAAAAGGCCCCTCACAGAGTAGCTGATGTCCCTTCATGCTGTGCCCAAAAATGAATATTCAGGCAGCAAAAGTGAACACAACCCATATCAAAAACTCATCTCCAGCTGGACCCTCAGTTTGAAGCAGAGTTGCCTAGCTGACTGACCTCAGCCCCTATCAGCAGACCCCCAGTGTGGCAGCAGACACAGGAGTGGAAATATTATATTAAGTCACTGAGTTTGGGGGTAGTTTGTTAGGCAGCACTACCTAACTGATACACTGTCACAGCCCTATTCTCTGAGGTTGTGGGGGAAGGAAACTGGAAAGAAAAAAATGCAGGCTACATAAAAGAAATACCAAAAATTATTATTTTGAGAATATTTGTCTTACAGCAACCCCTCCAGCCAATTTTAGACTTCTTGGGTCCAAAAAAGCTTGTTATTCATCTTTGACATATCAACAGTAGCCACTTAAAATTCTGTTGACTTGGTTTTATTAAAAGTTCTTTGGTGCAAATATCAGTACAACTATTTTCTTAAACAGAGAACGACGGTCTACCTTTTTTCTCTTCCCTGCAAATCCTTTTCGGACACAAAATTTTAGAGAGGGTCACTTTTTCTGTTGTTTTTAACATCTTTATTGGAGTATAATTGCTTTACAATGGTGTGTTAGTTTCTGCTTTATAACAAAGTGAATCAGTTATACATGTACATACATCCCCATATCTCCTCCCTCTTGCATATCCCTCCCACCCTCCCTATCCCACCACTCTAGGTGGTCACAAAGCACTGAGCTGATCTCCCTATGCTATGCGGCTGCTTCCCACTAGCTACCTATTTCACATTTGCTAATATATGTTTCTGCTAAATGAAAAATTTGGTTATGTGACTAAGCACTGTGACTGTTTTGTCAAACATTCATTTATGGTATTACTTACCACTTTTCTACTGGACACTGTTCAGAAATGATTTCATTATGTATTTAGAACAGTATTGTGAGGTAGGTTGTTGTCACTTTCAAATTAGTCAGTGGATTCATAATGTTAAATAACATGCTCAAGGCAACATAGCTAGGTAGAGTTAGGAGTCATACCAGGACAATTGAGCACTTGTATTGTGGCATCTTAATGTTAATTCTGAAACCAACAGACACCTTCTCACGTCCTTTGGAGAGAGGTAAGTTTCTTTGAGATGTATGTTGTCTTCCAAATGGTCAGAATCACTTTCTGTGTGCAGAGTGAATAACTCTGCAATTACATACTTTATTTGTAGCCCATTTATTTAATGTCTATCTTCATATTGAAGAGTAAGCTTCATAGGACAGGGCTGTGTCTATTACATGCACTGTGGTTTTGTTCAGTACACTACTGACACATAAAAATTCAGTGAATGTTTGCTGAATAAAAATGAAATGAGTAGGTTCTTAAAGAGTTCACCTAAATCTCTCCTTCTCTGCCTCTACTCATTCCCTAACAGCCCATGGATACAAGGACACTGCCCTAGAAATTCATTCCAGTGTACCCCAACCTAATTTAAGATCTGTTTTCTCTATTGATTATATCTTACCTCAATCTGCACATTGCTTCTTTCTCTATCCAATTAATTCATTCTGATTTGATCATTTTCAACCTCTCAGCCTACACCAAGAAAATGCATTTCACTGAACTCTGACAACCTGCCCTCAAACTTATCAACCTTCATGACAGACTATACAACTGAAGAGAACTGAAAGAAGAAACCACTATCGAGTTACAATTAGCAAAGCTTCTTATGCCATGGAAGCAAGTAGAAGAAAAAGGAGAGTGAGAAATCCAAATAGGGGAGCCACATATTTTATTCTTAAGCCACCTGCCTCTTTGGCTTTAGAAAAAAAGTTGAAATATAGAACATTAGGACAGTAGAGGACAGTCAAGTTTGTTAAAAATAGAGAACAAAGGCAGAAATCCTTGAATGGAAAGAAGTCTTCTTAGTTGAGTACTTAGTAGCAGTTGCCTGAGGGGTAAAGAGCAAAAGAAGGATGTGGATGTTGAGAAGAATCACATGGGGTACAAGAGCTCAGTAGAAGAGAATTCCTGGACAGACATTGACTGATCTCTGTAGCAACTGCCCACTGGAACAATTGGGGGAAAATGTGCACAGGAATCCAGCTTTTTATTACTTTGTAAGTTTTAACCACACATTGATACTGCTGTTCATCTCTCCCTCTGGGGACTCAACCACTCTGGAGCTGTGCCTTGTCTTTTCTCTCTCTGTGCTGCAGTTTCTATCTCTGCCTCATTCTATAGAGATGGGTGTGTGTGTCTCTCTGGGTAAACTACATGTATGTAGTGGTCACAACAAAGAATGGTCAGGGGGACCATTACAGATTATAGGTGAAGGCTGAAGGGTGGCATGGGGTGGGGAACCACAAGACTTCTCTAGGGTAGAAAATAAGGTAGATTCTTTCATGAAAGAGGCAAGGATAGAAGAAATATTGAAAATTATTAATTAGAAAGAGCACTGTATCAGAGGTTATCTAGCCCAACATCCTCATGTTATTGATTATGGAAGGATAAAAGGGGAGTGAATTCTAAATGTAAAACATCACTTTGAAATGTTATTTTTAAAATACTAGGTTGAGACCCTTAGAGTAAATCAATGAATTAAACCCATCTTACATTACTCACACGGTAGCAGTAGACAATTTTAATTATATTGGGTCAGATTTGATGTGGTTTTCTAATAAAGCAGATTCTTGCTTAGGGTGGCTGTGCATTAAATCCATTAAAAATGTGAAAACGCTGTGCATTTGGGAAAAATTAATTTGAAATTTCTCATGTTGCTTTCCTCTGTTTTGACTTTGGCTATTCATTTACATTTAGAAATAGAGCTTCAAGGATGGGTGAGTTCTTCCAGTGTTCGGATAATTTAATCTGCAACTATGTTTTAAAAGTAAGATCATCTCATTCATGTCATTAAGAGACTGCTGATTTAAATTTAAACACCTTGGGCTCAACTCACCAATCAATCTCATAAAAAAGACATAGGGGAGCTCGATTCTTCTCTCTCTGGAAATAAGGACTATTGTAACCTGATACAATCCTTTGTTAGGCCCTGTTTTCTAAAATGCCTAAGTATATTGTTTTTACTGTGAGCTACTTCAAATCTTCTCTGGGAGTAAGATAAAAATAAGTCCATAAATAGAGGCAAAGTGAGTCATGTATTAGTCAATAGAGAAATTGTCAAAGGATTGTGCTTATCTATGTGGCCAGAACAGTTCTGCTGGTTCAGATTTGGGATGAAATATAAAAGTACCACCCACTTCACAAACTGAAAAAAGAATACAGAAAAGCTGTAACACCTGGTGGCTTCCTAATTTGAAAGAGAAAAAGAGCCAATTATGCCTTGCTGATTGTGACTCACAAAATCTAAAGATTGGAATGGACTTTCTGGGTCATCTAAATCTATTTTTCCATCTGATGCTGGAATGTCCTAGATTCTGTACTCAATCTGTAGTTGAACATGTCCAGTGAGAGACCCTGGGCCCACCTAAGGCAATGCATACCTTCATGGTCTGGCTCTGATTTTTACAAGGTCCTTCTGGAAAATAGGTCCAAATCTTTTTCCCCTTCATCAGCATCCATTCATAGGGCAAGTCAAATTTCTCTTCTACAACCTAAAATCCAATGATGTATATCTCCTATCAGACACCTCCTGCCTTAGGATGAATTCTGGCATAAAAAACAGGGAAATTTGGGCCTCCCTGGTGGCGCAGTGGTTGAGAATCCGCCTGCCGATGCAGGGGACGCGGGTTCGTGCCCTGGTCCGGGAAGATCCCACATGCCACGGAGCGGCTGGGCCCGTGAGCCATGGCCGCTGGGCCTGCGCGTCCAGAGCCTGTGCTCCGCAACGGGAGAGGCCACAACAGTGAGAGGCCCGCATACCGCAAAAAAAAAAAAAAAGGGAAATTTACCTCCAATGAGCTATCAGCTATTAAGTACCATTACTTTATGGATATGTGCTTCTCAACCTCTTTGTCTTTTTCTGTTTTTCTCTTACTTTTCCCTTGTAGCAAAACTACACAAAGCGTATTGAGGCAGAAAGCTTCTATAAATTATCTCTAGTTATTTTTTCAGCCCCTAGTTAAGGGATTAAGGGATTAAGGGCTTGCTTCTCTTTAGACCTTGACCTTGGAGTAAAAGTCAGGCCATTCAGACTGTAGTTTGTAGAGCTGCTCTGTCAATATGGTAGTCACCAGCCACATGTGGCAATTGAACACTTACAATATAGTCAGTGTGACTGAATTTTTATTTAATGTTTAAATTAAAAAATTAATGCAGGGCTTCCCTGGTGGCGCAGTGGTTAAGAATCTGCCTGCCAATACAGGGGACATGGGTTCGAGCCCTGGTCCGGGAAGATCCCACGTGCCGCGGAGCAACTAAGCCTGTGTGTCACAACTAATGAGCCTGCACTCTAGAGCCCATGAGCCACAACTACTGAAGCCCGTGCGCCTAGAGCCTGTGCTCCACAACAAGAGAAGCCACTGCAATGAGAAGCCCATGCACCGCAATGAAGAGTAGCCCCCGCTCTCTGCAACTAGAGAAAGCCCACATGCAGCAACGAAGACCCAACGCAGCCAAAAATAAATAAATTTTAAAAAAAATTAGGGCCTCCCTGGTGGCGCAGTGGTTGAGAGTCCGCCTGCCGATGCAGGGGATACGGGTTCGTGCCCCGGTCCGGGAGGATCCCATATGCCGCGGAGCGGCTGGGCCCGTGAGCCATGGCCGCTGAGCCTGCGCGTCCGGAGCCTGTGCTCCGCAACGGGAGAGGCCACAACAGTGAGAGGCCCGCGTACCACAAAAAAAAAAAAAAAAAAAAAAAAAAATTAAAGCAGTGTGAACTGTTTCCATTAAACACTATTGTTTTAGCAGATTACATTTTGCTTTAATCACTGCATTTTGTAGGATATAATTATTGTATGGTAGTGCGTGTTTCTGGCTCATGTGCCATTTCGAGCATACATGGAAATGCACAACCAATCTCCTAAGTGTCAACAGTTTGGTTCAGTTTGAATAATTTTTTTTTCCTATGGACTGATGCAACATTGTAATATGTTTATTTGAATATTTTATATAGACAGTATAAATTACAGTGATATCTATGGAAGTCCACTTGATAATTAAATTACTTTTTTTAAAAAACATAATAGAATTAAATCACATTTCTAGTACAAAAAAATAAGTATGGAAAATTTTTCAAATTTAAAATGAAGACATACTACTCATACAAAATCAAGTGGAAATTAAGGGTTATTATTATGACCATACCAGTAGGAAGGAAATAGAGACTTGAAGAATATGTCAGAGTTTTCACAAAGAATGACAATTACAATTTGCTGCAGCAGAGGAAAATGAAAATCTGCTTCTTTACTGTCTTAAAAAAATTACACAAAATTAAGCAGGCAAAGTTGAGAGCCATTTTCAGCAAATATGGTTTGAATTTGATAAAAAATTTGAAACTGTCAAAAAGTATTCAGCGAGATTAGTTTACTGACATCAGATTTAATGTCCAATAAAGTTTTAAGTGATTTTTCAGTGGCATCTGAGTTTGTAAGTCTGACCAGCTATATATCAGTTTGGATCCTGATACAAAATAGAACACCATTTTTAGATGAAGACATAGTAAAATAAATTATTATTTGTTATTAAAATTTTATCAGAAAATTATGAGGAAAAAAAATCTGTGGTTAGCACATACAAAACTATTATATATAGAATGGATAAACAACAAGGTACTACTGTATAGCACCGGGAACTACAGTCAATATCCTGTGATAAACCATAATGGAAAAAATATGAAAAAGTATGTATATATATGTATAACAATCACTTTGCTGTATAGCAGAAATTAACACAACATTGTAAACCAACTATACTTCAATAAATAAGTAAATAAATAAAACTATGAGGAACAAGGTTTAAAAGATGTTTTACAAAAAGTGAAAGATCTTCAGTTAAGCCACCAAATGATTGCACATAGAATTCAAGATCTTACAAACAGTATTAAAGATTAACTGATTCAAAATTTTTTAAATTGCAAGTTTTTATTATTTATTGAGTTATATAATATGTCACTGCCTGATTAATATTTTGGTTGTATTTTATCTCCAAGGACTTCCAAAAATACAAAAAAAAATTGTTATTTCCTAGCCTAAAAAATCCAATTCATGTCATAGGTATTTTTTAATCTTTTAAAATTATCAAAGAATTTTAGCTGGATATGAAAAAAATTACTTCCTTTTATGACAGACATTGTTCTAGCTATATTATAGATCCAAAAAATCTGGATTTATGGGAATTTTAAAACAAGAGACTGGTGTTTCCTTTATTGTTTTATACTAATGTATGATACATATTGAAAGTATCTGTGATCAGTTTTCCGAGGCAGACTTCATGAAAAATGTCATGTATAGAGTTCTTAAAATCATTCTGTACATAGAAAATGAAAAATCATCCATTTGTGAAACTGTTAAAAGAAACAGAAAACAATTTAATGATCTTTATTCTTTGCAAATGCTCATGGGTTGAGTTGTGGAAGAGTTTTACAGAGATTTGCTATAATAATTCTAATTCAAGATTTTCTTAAAACAAAAGAAATGCTTGCCAAATACTCAATAATCAAAGACAAAAAAATGGCAATACACTTCATGCCACAAAAAATAAGTGTGATTTATGTCTTCTCACTGATATTACACTGCATATAAATGAGCTAAATTTGATGCTCCAAAGAAAGTAAAACTAATTCGTGACCTAGCAGTACAGTATGGGAATTTATGGTGAAATAGAAGCTTTTCATAGTAAAATTTAATAATACTTACTTTGCAGTTATTTCCAATATGAATCGATTTAGCAAAGATTTTTAATCATAACCAACAGTGTTAGGTAAATTGCTACCAAAACTAAAAGAAAAATTGAATAGTTGAATAATGCTTTGTTAATTGTGATAAATTTAAAGATGCTTTTCATTTTATGCAATACTGTAGAATTTGATGGCGATAATACTGAGCTGACACAGGAGTTAGTGAATTTAATTAACTTGGACATAGTTTTGAAACTATGTCAAATCAATTCTTCTTTAAAAAAGAAGAATTTTGTCAAATAGATGCAAGTATTCAAGGAAAATGACTTTTGGGCACCTGCTTTAATTACTGAACAAATTTTAGGTATGTTTAGATACTTGGGTGTGTGAATCTACTTTTCCAACTGTAAATTTTATGAAATCTAAATCTAGATCAAGTATTGCTGATGAAAATTTAACATCCAAATTTGATGTGCTATAAGTGTAAATTACATGCCAGATTTTGAAGACTTTTTATGAAAACAAAATGAAAAATATCTCATAAATGTTTCATATTGATTATGAATTGAAATGATAATTTTTTATCTATGGGGTTAAACAAAATATATATCTAAACTAATTTTATTAAATAGTCATGTATCTATACTGCTATAGATAAATGATGCTTTTATTTATTTTCAATAAAGAAATGAAGGACAATTGATAAATTTCTCACATGGAATTCCAAATGGTTTATGTAAATACTCCCTCCTCAAGGAAACAGAATGTAACTCCCCACCCCTTAATTCTTCCTTCCAAGGAGTACAGTATAGAAAGGGCTAGGGGAGTAACTTTACAGTGGAGAAACCTGACAGGTGATCAAGGTTAACATCATCTGTGGTAAGTCATGTAGGTAGCATATACCTTTGATAGGATGTGATGAGAATGGCAATATACTTCAGTGGTCTTCTCCCCGGCACCCACAACCCATATGATATGTGTGCTTTGCAACACTACCATCAAGCAATTAACTCGATTCTAATACTATCTACCTGGAGATAGCATCAGATCTGACAGATTAAGGGCACAGTTTTATAAGACTGAGCCCTCCTCCACCCCACTTCAGACACCAATCACAAGTCCCCACTGTTACCTGTGCTTCCGACCAACCGGCTATAGATCTGAGGTTCCAACTACCCTCTTCTTGGGTTCGATTAATTTGCTAGAGGAGCTCACAAAACTCAAGAGAAACATTTTACTTACTAGATTACCAATTTATTACAAAATATATTAAAGGACAGGACTGAACAGCCAGATTCTTCAGTCCTCGTGGAGTTTGGGGCAAGTGGATGAGTTCTGCTGCACCAACCTGGAAGCTCTTTGAACCACTTCCTTTGGGTTTTTATGGAGGCTCATTGTAAGGCACGATTGAGTAAATCATTGGACATTGGAGATCAACATCCAGCCTCCTCCCCTCCTTAGAGGTCCGGTGTGGGACTGAAATTCCAACCCTCCAATCACATGGTTGGTTCCCCTGGCAACCAGCCCCCACTCTTAGGTGCTTTCCCAAAGTCACCTCATTAACATAAACGCAAGTGTGGTAGAAAGGGGTTTGTTATGAATTTGGAGACACCTCTATTGCTCTTATCACTTAGGAAATTCCAAGGGTTTTAGGAGCTCTGCCAGAAATGGGACGAAGATCATATATATATATATATATATATATATATATATCTTATTACAGACAATAAATAACATCACAATCCCTGTATAATCATGAGAAAAACATCACACAAACTCCAATTCAGGAACTTTCTACAAAATGTCTGACCAGTATACTCAAAACTGTCAAAATCATCAAAGCAAAGAAAGTCTGAGAAACTGTCATAAAGGAAGCTAAGGAGACACGATGAATATCCCGGATAGGCTCCCAGAACAGAAAAAGGACATTAGGTAAAAGCAAAGGAAATCTGAATAAAGCACGATATTCCTTAATAATAATATATCAGTATGGATTTATTAGTTGTCACAAATATATCACACTCATGTAAGATGTTAGTGTTGGGGAAATTGGGTACAGGGTATACAGGAATCTCTATCTCTATTCACTTTTCTGTAACTCTAAAACTATTCTAAAATGGAATATTATTACAAAAATTTAATTTCACCCATTTCATTTTTTAACATGGCTCCTAAAAATGTTTAAATTTCACACGTGTCTAAAATTATTCTATTATAAAGCACTGCTCGAGAGAATGGAGCTGCTATGGCGGAAACAGCAGTGAACCTGCTGTCTGGAGACCTCTGGTTTGAAGCCTTTCCCTCTTACCACACATATCACACTTAGCCCAAGGTCCTCGTATGTATGATGAGAATGAACAGGTTGCTGCAAGGATTGCATAAGATGCCTTATTTGAAAGAAACTAGCACGGTTCCTGGCCTATAATGAACAAGCATTGATTGACTGCTAACATATGCTAGATTCTTGCTCTTGCAAAAGGAGGAAAATAATTGCAAGGCAGTATGAAGCCCTGGGGATTGCAGAGAAAGGAATGACTGACTACACAGTCAGGAAGGTTTCCCAGAGAAAACAACATCTGACCTGGATCTTCAAAGACTGAGGAACGGCTCCCACACAGACCCAGAACACTGTGGACTCCCATATGTGTATCTCCAGTCTAAACGTTAAACATGTCATGTAGACTTATTTTTTCCTTCCATCTTTAGGGCTCAGTTCCTATCCTCTTGGTCACTGCTTTCTCTGTTGCCAACCTACCTTGTTCTCCTTAGACTTATATAAAACTGGTACTCTAAAATTTCCACATTTGATAATATAATTTCTATATCACAGCATAATTTTTTGCCTACAGCTTAGATAAGGATAATTTTAATGCATAGGAATATAGAGGCTTAGTCATCATACACTGCCTAATCTATTCACATAATACCTACATTTGTTCAAATTTAGCTGTACGACTAAGAAATAGGGCCCACGGTGTTCTTCCCAGCAGGAGATGGACAATTAATTCCATTTTGGCAGAATACTTCCGTGACGACAGTGTTTTCTGCTGAAGTACTTGGCTTTCTACCCATCCATCCATCTTCGTTCTACCCATTCATTCCTGTACTTCACAAATGTTGTCTGAGTGCTTGACCTGTATCAAGTACTTCTGACACATTCTTCGGCATGAATATGGTTTCATGTCTTTGTCACGTGTTTGTCCTATTTTCCAAGTACAGTATAAATAATTTAAAGACCCGACTGATGGCTCCTCTCTCTTCTGCAATCATCGTACTGGCTGGCCATCCTTCCCACTCTAATCACTCACCACACTCGCGGTCACCACCATCACTACCAATATCCACACCTCGTAGGCTTTCCTACATAGAAAAGGGAGTATGATGTGTTTTTAACTGAATTGCAGATAAAACTCTACTTCCTTCTTCTCTCACCTTCCGCCTGATTCTAGACTCCAACTTTTATTGTTACACTTTGACCACGAAATCCAGCTTTCAGAAATTGTGACTAAATTCAGACTTAACTCTTGGCAAGCTGTGCTCCTTTATTTGATGAATCGCAAAAAGTTTCTCCTAAATATGGGCCAAAGCAAGTTTACCAATCTTGGGAAAGAGAGGCACATTCTCAATCACAGAAAATGAGGTTTGGGAGGGGTTTCAGGACCTCTCCATCCAACACTTGCCCTGGTACTAAACCCCACCGTAGTTCCAAGGGAGGGCCCGAGGTAAGTTCAAGGCGCCGATCAACAAACCTGAACTAGTGGTTGATCTGAGCTTGACACAAACCAGATCTCAGGCACGGAGTGCTCTCTAACTTAATTACTCTTCCAGTAGGGAGCAAAAGGGGAAACTAGGCACTGCAGTCAGGGCCAGTCTTCTTGACTGATCTGATTGTTAAACTGCAAAGGAAATCAGTTACAGAGCGGGAGGGGGTGTTACTTGGGTTCCTTCCTACTCCTTGGTTGTTATTCTGAGGAATGCATTTAATTATAGAGAGAACTCAGTTACTTGCTCTCTAGTCACTGGCTCTTTTTTGTGGATATTCCTACTGGCGGCGCCTTTCCTTTGCTGAAAAACAAAGGCCTGTTTACAGCTAGACCACATCTTTTGGCTTCCACTGCCGAGCTCTCGCCCACACCAAAGGAAAGCAAGGTAGTGTGATGCAAATAGCCCCACAGTAGGCTACCTTTGCCAACCAGGGACCTATTTTCAACTGCCATGCAAACTAGAACTCTCCGAAGACCTGTGAACTGTAAATAACTCGGGCTGTGAAAGGGGTCAGCTTGGTTTAATTTAGAGTTTCACAGAGCTTCTCTATAGAAATTCAAACGCCAGTGAACAAACTCCTCTGGGGCCTTTAAAAAAAGATTCCAGGGCCAGCACATCTATTTACTCTTTAGACCCCTGCCTGTCTGCTGGAGGTCTGCTCTTAAAAGCTAATCAGCTCTTCTACGGTCGCAGCCAGGGCTCTCAGTGGCAGGCCGCCTCCTCCACATAACCCCTGAATTAGGCTGTCCCAGCACAGGGCCAAATGGGGAATCGGGTGGGGGAAACAGTCACAAGAAAAGCAGCGCTGAGGTTAACACTGAGGCCAGGCTGAGGCTGGGGACCCAGGGATAGTGGCCGAGCTGAGCCAGCCTCATCTGTCCCCCAGCACAGCTCTCTCCTTCTGCAGTGGAGGAGCATGCCCAGTCCTTCCCAGTTACACAGCTGATCCACCCAGGGCCCCTGAGGATTACCTTCACTGCCTTCTTTTCCTAAAAAGGTATCCTCAATTCTACGGTGGCCAGAAAAGCCAAAAGGATTACTGAGCATCTTTACTTCTGTCTGTCTCTTCTTCAGAAGTCATTGATGGGGAGACCCAGAATCCCGAAGGATCACAAGGAAAAGTCATCCAAATGGATAGATGGTAGGACCAGAAAGGTTTTAAGGCCACTTCGTATTCTGCTCAGGTCTCTGCAGACATATTGGTCTCTCTCAAGCTGTAGAAAAAATTTTAAGTTCTGGACTCGCACTTTAGCCCTGTTCAGAAAATGGCTGAAATTGTGGCTAAAAAAGATTTGAGTTACCTCTTAGGAGGGACATTTTTACTACAAGAATGTGTGTCATGGAATACTAAATAAGATTTTTTTTTTATTTTTTTTTTTTGCGGTACACGGGCCTCTCACTGTTGTGGCCTCTCCCGTTGCGGAGCACAGGCTCCGGACGCGCAGGTTCAGCAGCCATGGCTCACGGGCCCAGCCGCTCCACGGCATGTGGGATCTTCCCGGACCGGGACACGAACCCACGTCCCCTGCATCGGCAGGCGGACTCTCAACCACTGCGCCACCACGGAAGCCCCCTAAATAAGATTTTAACATGTCTTGTTCTAAGGATATTTAAGAGAGAGCAGAAGATTTTGAAATTTTTTCCTGAGGTTATAAGAACAGTTCTGCTTTGAACCAGATGACTCCTCAAAAGTGGCAAACTTTGCAAGATTTATTGCTAAAGACAGATGCCTGCTCTGGCAGGAGAAAGAAAAATATCCCAGCATACACCATAAAGCAAATTAATACCCCATTATGATCACAAACCTAGAATGGCTTTCCCATGAAAGAAAGCTGAACTCTTTGGTGCACATGGCTTAAGTCTGTGATCTTCCTTTATCGATTTATCCTGCAAGGAGATACCCTGACAGGTTTCTGAGCATCAGTGTTGATTCATCTGATGAGGGCAGGAGGTCCTGTATAATTCAAAAGCAGCATAATCTTCCACTTGATAAGGCAAGTATCTGCTGGGCTGATTTCAATCATGGACCACTGAGCCTTTATGGTGTGGTATCAGAAGCCATGGAAAGTCGGTCTGCCTCAAATGTCTGTTCTCTCCAGCCCCAACACATTACAGTGTCAGACTTTTCAAAAGGTCCATCTTTGAACCAGTCTTTGGTTAAAACATTGCATCTATAGTTAAGCAAATGCATTACCTGGGAAATGTTTAACCTGTTAATATCTATTCTCACTATGCAGAGGTGGTGAATACCTCCCCTCCAGAGCTACCTAGGACTACCTAGCAGAAATCAAAAGCCAGAAAGCACTTAACTAGGAAGGGGTGTGTGTTGGGGGTAGGGTAGAATGAAGAGAGAGGGAAGACGAGAAAGAATGAGAATATTGGTGAGAAGCATGAAGACTGAGTGAGGTGTGTGGATGGAGAGGAGCAACACAGAAGACAAACTTATTCCATGTTGTAGTATCGTTTTGTTTAGGACAGACTTGCCCTGCTCTGCCAGGTGCTTGCTTTGACTTTTGCACTAGAAGATGGGGACCTAGAAACAACGAGGTATGAGAAGATAAACCTGGACGGGCAACAGGAAAAGCTATTGCAGTTTAGGGACTCCAGCAGGGCAGGGAGGCAGGGCCAAATGTTTCTCTAAGGAGGATCACGGAAATCTGTCACCAGCGTGACTGAACAAAAAAAGAAGCTCTGAAAGAAAAGCAGCTGTTCTTTACTATGATATGCACAGCCCTGCACATATGATGCCTCCGCCTGCCCACACAAAAATGAGTGTACTTACAAGAATGCACACATATGTGTGTATATATTTACAGTAATATATTGAGCAAGGAAAGCTATGTGTGCAAACAGTTGGCTCTTTTTGCGATAAAGAACAAAAGAATACATACAGTGATAAAGACAAAAAAAATTGAATTCTAAATCACTTCTGGAAACATGTAATCTCAATATTTCCATGATTCCTTTCTCCTGCTAAGTTTGACTTCCCTCAGTTGGTTTCACAGCCTTTGGATTTGATTCCTTGATGGTAAAGGCTGCCAAATACCCACAGTGGAGCTCTGTTTACTTTGGTCTCACTGTACTGGCCTCCCACCATGCATGTGAGAGTTTGAGACCTGGGCACACTGGGTTCACAGACCCCAATGAGATTGCAGATCCTGCCCTCCAGGGGCAGGTGACTCATTCTCATTCAACAGTTAGCTGCGCTCCTGATCTTAGCAGCCCTCCTGAGAACCCAAAGTGACTAAAAGCCAGACCTCCATGTCTGCATTTTATCCATGAGACTACCTTAGCTTCCAATCCTAACTTCCCTTGTAGCCTGATGTGAACCAGGTTTTTTTCTTAAAATTCATTTATGTTGGATGCGCACATCCTATTCCCAATTCCTTTCTTTCAATCTCAACAGTCCGATACCCTTTGACACCCTTCCTTGACTTTGTCTTTCCCTTCTCACCCACGTGTGCAGTTCCAGCTCACACTTTTGACCCATCAGCCACTGTGCTCCCATCTCCAAGTAAGTTCCTCTGTCTTTAGAATCTCCTCCCTCAACAATAACTTGACCTTGCAGAATTCTTGACTCTCCCAGGTAAGACTCTATCTTGCCCATTTCTATTCCTCTGGAAGTAAACAGAGAATAAACTGGAGGAGGAACGCTGATCATGATTAGTTGGAAATGGAGAGGAAAGAAGGAGAGGTGGCTGAGTAAGGTGACCTTCAGGAGAACAGAGCAGACGTGTTAGAGAGGAAAAGAAAAGAATGAAGGAAAGCAGGAATGAACTGGACAGGAGAGTAAGCAGCTCAACGAGTTACAAGATTACACCAAGGTAGGCTACCTAAAAGGGGACGTGAACAAAACCTTGGCCTAAGCAATAGCGACTTGGATTTATTTAACCCTAGGAAGCCATCATTTACCTCAAGCAACTAAGGGCGGGGGAAAAAAAAGGTGTGGAAATGGAAGACTTAGCAGACAGAGGCATGAGAGAAATCAAATTTCCTAAATGCCTAGAAAAAAAGGAAATGTGAGAATCTGAAGACCGTCAGGGGGAAAAATCCATGATGGGGAAAGACTGGGAGAATGTTTGGAGAAGCGTTGGAAGAGCCGCAGTCATCCAACCTCTCTCAGGGCACGGCCCCTTCACAACAAAGCCTCTGCACTTCATCCGTCATTCATTAAAAGTGCACCAAATGAGCCTTTAGAGAGACAGATGGCCTTTCATATTTTTTCATGAATAATGTTAGTGATGGTACCTTTCATCAGCACAGACCTACCCAAGGCCTCAAATAATTTGCAACTCTCTCTGTCCTTAACAGAGAATGGGCCTCATGGCAGGAGCACCGAGAATGCTAAGCATCGGCTTACTGGTTAATTTTACCAGGGCGCCCAGTCTTTACAAGTCGCTGTCTACTGTAAAATCTCTCTGGTGAGTCAGCATGTTGCTAAATTCTTATCTTAAGCCTTAGAACAGCTGTGGCATGGACGTAAAAATATAGCTTCTTAAACTATACAAGTAGAGTCCATGCTCCTATTGAGAAATAGCTCAAGAAGCTAAGATTTTTTTTCTCTGCAGTATCAGAGTACTGTCAGTAAAATTAAACATCAGCCACTAAACAAGATTCTTGGAACTTGACAACGAATAAACGGAATTTTAAAAGTGATGAAAGGGCATAACTCAGATGATTAGGAAGCTCTGGGCAATAGTGTGCTACATAGATACTAAATATTAATACTGTAATGGAATTTTAAGTTAATTTCAAGTTCAGATCTCCTAGAATTGGTTCAGGCTATATTCAGTATTCCCTTTCTGATTAGTTCTTAGTAAACTTATTTTCTCTTCTGAATCTAAGCAAAAGAAAATACTTAGAAAGCATTTTAGTTGGGGTTAGTTTTTCTTTTAAACCAAGTGTGAAGAGTAAAAATCTGAACCTTGAAACCTCAAATAATCACTATACTTGTTCTTTGTTATTTTATGCAGAGATAACATCTTCCCATCACATTGTTTGAGTACTTATCTTTAGTTTATCAACCTAAAAGCATTTGCATTACTGAATTTGCAATGGATGAGAAGATCCATCCATGAACAAAGTACATTTTTATATAAAATAATTAATAAACAGACAGTTATCCAACTTTGGACCACCTCATTCCCCAATATGTCAACAATTTCTCAGTGTTTAGATAGGAAAAGATGATAAAGCCCTAGTAATAGAAAAAAAGAAATAAAGGAAAAAGGATAAAAGAAATGAAGAGAGGAAGGGAGGGACCAAGGGATGGAGGGATGAAGAGACAGAGGAAGAGAAAGGAAATAAGTTAATTTGAGGCCTCTGATGAAGCCTATTTATGACCCATTCGTTCATGCTTTCTCCTCCTGGAGTCAATCTCTAAAGTGCTTTGTGCCCAAAATAACTGAAGTGTGCACACAGTGGGTCTCCAAGAACAAAGGCAGAAGAGGTACCTCTGTCCCCATCAAGAAGGCAATTATTCACATCTTTCACACATCATAAGCCTGTCCAGAAGCATTTTTTTCTTTCATGAGTGCAACTGAGGAGATGGGAAGGAAAAAAGCTAGAGATTAATGGTAGTAGTAAAGGACCAGCCACATTGATGTTTGCCATAAAAGGGCATAATTCAAAGAGACTGAAATAGCCGTCTATAACTCCACACATACGTCCCAGGGTCTAACTTCTATCTTTAGAAATTGCTCTGCCTCATAAATAAGGCAGAGCAATTTCTAAAGATAGAACTTAGTAAAGACTTCTTACTGTACATCTTCCTTATTAAAAGTAGGTTTATTAAGGTTTAATTCAAGTACAAAAGAATATTTAAGCATATAAATAGATCAGTTTTGATAGATATGTACATATGTGAAACCATCACTACAATTAAAGATAATGAACATATCTAAAACTCTAAAAAGTTTCCTTGTGCCCTTTTGAAATCATTCTTGAAAAAAAAGCAAGTTACATTTTTTTTTTTTACAACAGATTTTTTTAATATTTAGTTATTAATTAGTTCAGCGGTTCTCAATCCTGGCTACACTTTATTTATTTTTTTTTTTTTAAAGAAGATGTTGGGGGTAGGAGTTTTTATTTATTTATTTATTTATTTATTTTTGCTGTGTTGCATCTTCGTTTCTGTGCGAGGGCCTTCTCTAGTTGTGGCAAGCGGGGGCCACTCGTCATCGCGGTGCGCGGGCCTCTCACTATCGCGGCCTCTTGTTGCGGAGCACAGGCTCCAGACGCGCAGGCTCATCAGTCATGGCTCACGGGCCCAGTTGCTCCGCGGCATGTGGGATCCTCCCAGACCAGGGCTCGAACCCGTGTCCCCTGCACTAGCAGGCAGACTCTCAACCACTGCGCCACCAGGGAAGCCCCAGCAAGTTACATTTTTATAATGATGTTTTTAATGTTGTTCTGGTTATTTTAGAGCCTTTGCACCTCTATGTGACTTTTAAATCAGTTTGTCAATTTCCACAAAGAAGCCTGCTGGGATTTTGATGGGCATTTCACTTAATCAATAGATCAATCTGGGTAGATCGACATCTTAACAATACTGAGTCTTCCAACTCATGAACATGGTATATCTTCCCATTTTTGTGGCTCTTCTTTAATTTCACTCAGCTGTATTTTGTAGTTTTTAGGGAACAAGTCTTTCATACCTTTTGTCAGATTTATCCCTGAGTATTTCATGTATTGATGCTATTGTAAGTGGCATTTTTAATTTCACTTTCTGGATTTCTGTTCTTTGCTAGTACACAGAAATATAATTAATTTTTATGTTAATCTTGTATCCTGCAAATTTACCAAACTCAATTATTAGCTCCAGTAGCTTTTTTGTACACTCTATCATATTTTCCACATAGACTATCATATCATCTGAATGTAAAGATAGTTTTACTTCTTTCTTTCCCATGTAGATGCCTTTTATTTGTTTTTTCAGCCTGAGTACATTGGCCACAGATTCTGGTACAATGTTGAGTAGCACTGGTGAGGGTGGACATCCCTGTCTTGTTAGGGATCTCAGGGGGGAAATTATTTGGTCTTCACAATTAAGTATGATATTAGCTGTAGATTTTTTATAGATGCGCTTTATCAGATTTGTCATAAATGCCTCTATGGTTTTAGCATAGAGGAATTTTGTTTCTATTTCTAGTTTGCTGAAAGTATTTATCAGGAGTAGATGGTGGATTTGGTCAATTTTCTTTTCTGCATTTTTGAGATTATGACATGATTTTTCATTTTTGCTTTGATAACACATTGAATTACATTGATTTTTTAAAATGTTGAACCACCCTTGCATTCCTAGGAGAAATGCTACTAGTCATAATGTGTCACATTTTTTATTTAATTTCTTAACATTTTATTTAGAATTTTTGTATCTATGTTCATAAGGGATATTATTTTTTAGTTTTCTTTTTTTAATAATATCTTTATTTGGCTTTTAGTGTCAGGGCAATGATGGTCTAACAGAATGAGTTGGAAAGTGTAATATTCAAGGTCGAATGAGGACACATATTTAAACAGGGAAGTTTAATGTAAAGCATAATTAGGGCTTCCCTGGTGGCGCAGTGGTTCAGAATCTGCCTGCCAATGCAGGGGACATGGGTTCGAGCCCTGATCCAGGAAGATCCCACATGCCACAGAGCAACTAAGCCCATGCGCCACAACTACTGAGCCTGTGCTCTAGAGTCCGCGTGCCAAAACTACTGAAGCCCACGTGCCTAGAGCCCATGCTCTACAACGAGAGAAGCCACCACAATGAGAAGCCTGTGTACCGCAAGGAAGAGTAGCCCCTGCTCGCTACAACTAGAGAAGGCCTGCACGCAGCACTGAAGACCCAATGCAGCCAAAAACAAACAAACAAACAAACAAATTAATTAGGAATAATTACCTAAAACAGGGGAATGGAGTAATGAGGTACTGGCAGATAAGAAGTAAAAGAAGTCTAAATAGGGGTAGCAGTCATTAGGAGCAACCAACAATCCTTAGGGCTGAAATAGAGCACCCAAGGAAGATCCACCCCTGCTTTGTGGCTGAAATCCAGACATTGGTGGAGAAGGCGTGGTGTAGCTCATCAATGACAGACTAGTCACTATTAGTAAAAGTGGAGAGAAATCTACCCTCCAGGGAAAACCGTTCATGGAGACATGTCTCCCTAGGGGTATTCT
The DNA here is from genome assembly GCF_025265405.1 of Mesoplodon densirostris. NCBI lineage: Eukaryota > Metazoa > Chordata > Mammalia > Artiodactyla > Ziphiidae > Mesoplodon > Mesoplodon densirostris. The sequence goes on along the minus strand of NC_082663.1, from coordinate 97,857,993 downwards.
ACTATAAAACTGCTGAGGGGGAATCTGCTAGCCACAGAGTGCTGCTGTCCACTGTGTACGGCAGGAGCCAGGAATGAGAGAAGATGGCCCCGCTTCAGGAGCCTGCTGCAGGAGGAACCCCTGCACTGGGCACTGGGGAAGCAGTGGCCACTCCAAGGGCCAGATGCTTGAAGCTGTTTCACAGCTCAGGTTTTTTTTAATTCTCTTTTCTCTCCATTTCATCTTCAATAGTCTCTATTGCTATTTGTTCAAGTGCACTAATCTTTTCTACAAAATTTATCTTCCATTAATCTCATCCAGTATATTTTTCATCTTACACATTCTACTTTTCATTTAGAAGTTCAATTTTGGTCTTTTTTAATATCTTCCATGCCTTGATGACTTTTGAACGTAGGGAATATAGGACTTCTATGTTCATGTCTATTAAGTCTATCATCTGTGTCATGTCTGAGTCAGTTTTTTTTTTTGTTTTTTTTTGTTTGTTTGTTTGTTTTGTGGTACGCGGGCTTCTCACTGTTGTGGCCTCTCCCGTTGCGGAGCACAGGCTCCGGACGCGCAGGCTCAGCGGCCACGGCGCACGGACCCAGCCGCTCCGCGGCATGTAGGATCTTCCCAAACCGGGGCACGAACCCGTGTCCCCTGCATCGGCAGGCGGACTCTCAACCACTGCGCCACCAGGGAAGCCCTCTGAGTCAGTTTTGATTGATTTTTCTTTTCATTATGGGCTGTATGTTCTTGCTGCTTTGCTTGTCTGGTGATTTTTATTGGATATTATGAATTGTGAATTTCACAGCTTTAGGTGTTAGAAAATATTTTTTTCCATAAAGATTCTTGAGCTTTGTTCTGGAACACAGTTAACATACTTTGAAACAGTCTGATCCTTTCAGGTCTTGCTTTTAAGGAACCAGATAGATCAGTGTTTAGTACAGAACAATATTTGTTCCCCTACTAAGACAAAACCCTTCTAAATACTCAAACTTGAAGTCCCATGAATTATGAGATTTTCTGCTTTGGCTAGCGATAACAGGAACTATATGCCCTGCCTTGGGTGAACACCAGAGATTTTTCCTTTTATGCCTTCCACATGGTTCTTTCCCTGGCATACACTGAGTAATATTCAGCTGAAGACTCGAGTTGGACCTTCAACCATTCTCTGAAGTTATCTTTCGGTACAGTGTTCTCCTCCTGACTGCTATTCCCTGCAAACTCTACCTGCTTTGGCCTCCCTGGACTTCTAGCTCTGTCTCCTCAAATCAAGAAGACTGCCAGGCTTTACCTGCGTTCTCCATGCCTGTGCTGTGTCCTGTAAACTCTCTCCAGGCAGTGAGCTGGGGCAATTACAAGACTTCTCTCAAACGGATCACTGTCCTTCACTGCTTGATAGCCAATGTTTTGTAAACTATTGTCTGAGGTATTTTTTCTTTTTTTTAGTTCTTTCAGACAGGATTATAAATTCAATCCCCGTTATTCCATCTTTGTCAGAAGCACACACCGCAGCATACCCTTTCTGAGAACAAAAATATCTGCATGGTAACACCCAAAGCCTCAATCAACCAACATTTAATATATTAGATTAAAGCATCATTAAGAACAAGGTTCTGCTGAAATGAGACCCAGAATTAGATATTCACTGGTGTATGGGGCCTGGGGGCCAGAAAGCTGAACACCATAATTAAAGGTGATACTGGTGTGGGAGGTGAGATAGGGGCTTTACCAGAAACCCTGTGTGCATTTCAAGTCTCCTTGACTTGACTCATTCCACACAGTTGTCCCCTTTTCACAGTTGAAAACTGACAATGTGTTGTTGTAGGACTAAACTGCTGGCCTCTTACTTCCTGCTCAAGGGCTTCTGTGATACCAGGGGAAGGAGCACCCCCACGAACCTGCTCAGCGCTCATACATGTGTAACCCAGAAGGAACTATGGAGAGACCCTTTCCCTTTCTTTCACTTGAGCAAATGGTTCTAAGGCATCTTTTAAGTACTTCTCAGGAGGTCCTGTAGAATTTCACACCGACTGCTTACAGCAATGGCCAACTTAGGAATAGGTTATTACATTAGCCTTCTCTCACTTCCTATTTCACTCCCTGTGGTACATTGAGCTATTGGTTTCAATTCTTCACTCCTCTTTAGTAGTTTTGTATATCCGCATCCATGCTGGTACTCATCGCGGGTAGATTATCTTTTCTGCACTTTGATTTTCAACTTGGCCATGTGACTTGGTTTGGCCAGTGGGATATCGGTGATCGTAACACCAGAAGAAGCATGAAATATTCCCTCTTGTGCTTCAGCCACCCCCATGAGACAAAACATACCCATTTACCCGTTTCCCTTTCAACTCGGGTCCTAGAATGAGACACACGAAGCAGAACTATCCCAACTGGCTCCAAATGATCCAAAGATATGTGAGAAAAAATACATGCTGGTTGCTGTATGCCACTGGAGCTCTATAGTTGTTAAAATGCTGTAAAAGCTGGATGTAGTAAAGAATGGTATCTATAAGTAGGGGGCTGCTGGGACAAAACCTGAAATAAGTGGCATTGATTTTAAGATGGACAGAAAGCAACAAAGATGCTGCTTTAGGACCCATATCTGGCGATAATGGTGCATGGGCATTTTAGTGATCACAGCCCAAAAAGACCAAGGCAGCTGAAGCCTCATACCCTCAGGGATGAAGTTCTGGGTCAATCTAACAGACAAGCAAGTTAGACCAGCCAAACCGTTGGTTAAAAGTGAAGGAAATCTAGAATGTGGGTGAAGAAGCAGAGACTGTAGTCATTTTACTTGTTTTAATTAAGTCTCTGATGATATTGTGACTGCTCACCAACGTGAAGGGACTTACTGTAGAGCATGGTGAATCTGAGGGAATGGACTATATTGAACACCTCTTACGTATCACTTCAAATCCTCCTGGCCTTACCTCTTATTCCAGTCATTGCTCCAGCAACTAGTTCTGGACTATGACCAAGTTTGTGCACCAGTAACTTACCAGCACCTCACCTTGGCCTGTGACAGGTACTTCTGGCTTCTTACCTCAGGGCTTCCCTGATATCATCATGTGAAAATCTAGTGGTTACTCATTTGGCACTCATATGCAAATGACCCAGAAGTTCAGGGGAGTTAATGTCTCAGAGACTGTGCTAAACCAGTTGGGGACAGATCTTACTCAGAAGGTCCTGTGGGGCTGTACCATCAGATGCTGGTAGCTGTGGATAAGTTATTCTTATAACAGCTTTCCCTCCTTCATTGCTTAGTGTCCGCACCCCTCACTCCTGCTCCCAAGATCACGCTCCCAGTAAGCTGTCTATACACAGTCTTTATCTGAGACTCTGCTTTGGAGAGAACCCAGACTAAGACTGTTTCACAATTTAAGAATACGTAGTACCAGCAGTTGGACTACCAAAGCCTCTGAAAAGAAGTATAGGTATTCACGCATTCATTTAGTCACTCAACAAAAAGGCTACTGTATCTCTGACACAGTTGTAAACAGACTATTTTTATCAAACATACATTCTAGTAAGAGAAGGCCAACAATAAACATACATATGTTATGCCAAGTAGGGCTAAATGCTAAGAAGAAAAATGAAGCCAAGTAGTAAGAGAAAGATGGGAGATTGATTTTTTTTACAGTACGGTCAATAAGTCCTCTTCAGTAAGGTCACATTTGAGGAGCGAAGTGAAAAAAGTGAGAAAACTGGTCACGAATCTGTATAGGTGAACCACATTCTAGGAAGACGGACTGCTAAGTGAAAAAGCTCTGAGGTAGAGACATATGCGGCAAAGAAAGAAAGAAAACATGTCGACTGGCTGGAGAAGACACAGTGAAGAGAGTGAAAGGAGGTAAGTGAGAAAGATGGTGCTGGACCATATTGTACAGGACCTTGTGGCCTGTGAGGGGAGGGTCTGGAGTACAAGAGTACTATTTAGAAGGGAGAAAGAGGAGGAAGCTGTCAGCAGGCCATAGCAATAACGTAGGTAAATGGGGATGGAGACCTGCTCTGTGGCATCAGTAGTAGAGCTGGTAAGAGGCAGTTGAATTCTGGAAACATTTCAAATATGGAAAAGTCTGGATTTCCTAGTGGGTTGGATGTGGGTTATGAGAGAAAGAAAGCAGTCATGAACCCTCTCTGATTTTTGGCTAGGGCAACTTGAAAAGTAGAGTTGTCTCTTAGTGAGATGGGCAACTTCATCCTACAGACTCAGATGGGCAAGGAATAGGTGGCATTCTCCTCAACCTGTACACAAGTCCTCCCCTGGCATGGCTCTTCCTCTCATCTATTTTCTTTCTCTTCCCTCACCTTTCTTAACAAGGCTTGCCCTCAAAGGAAACTATTTTACCAGAACCTAACTGACCTGGGGGGAGGGAAATAACCAATTCAGACTCACTAAAAGCCTGAGAGTCATGGGACTACAGATGCTTTCTCTCACCCACGTCTTTCCACCATATCAATAGGGCTTCTTTATTATAATAGGGGATTACAGCTAAAAGTACTCCAAGATCCAGACTCTGTTTAAGATCTCTCTAGTGATACCCAAGGGAAACAGAGAAGACAAAACCAAGGACATTAGGGGAAATTTTAGCCTCTGACTCCACAGGTACAACAAACAATAAACATGGCCTAACTCCTAGCAGGATCACGTCTGGCTTTCAACCAAAAATTACAAAACCTGCTAAAAGGCAAAAAACACAGTCTAAAGGGTCAAAGCAAGCATCAGAAGCAGACTTAGATATGGCAGAGGTGTTGGAATTATCAGACCAGGAATTTAAAATAACTTAGATTAAGGCCTATAATGGAAAAAGTGGACAGTACGCAAGATGAAATGAATAATGTAAGCAGGGAGATGGAAACTGTAAGAAAGAACCAAAAGGAAATGCTAGGCAAAAATATTGCAACAGAAATAAAGACTGTCTTTGATGGGCTCATCAGACTCAACATGGCTATGGAAATGTAAATCAGACCATGTCCTTCTCAGTTTGAAATTATTCAGTGGTTCTCCTCACTTAGAATAAAAGTGGAAGGCTTACAGTGGTCTGTAAGCCATACATGATTTTCCCCCACCCCACGCCTTACATCTCTGCCTCATCTATTGCTCTCCTTTTCACCTACCCACTCCACTACACTGGCCTTCTTGCTATTTCTCAAACACGCCAGGAATAGCTCAACATTGGATGTTGCTACCTCTGCCCGGAATGTTCATCCCCCTGATATCTGCACAGCCATCCCCTCTCCTCATTTTAATATGCTACACAATGTACTTGCTAATTTTGTTCAGCACTAATTGTCTTTCTCTTTCCCAAATCCCCTGCCAAACCCACTCCCCACTAGTATATAAATTCCACTAGAGAAATTTGTATTTTTCTGTTTTGTTCTTTGTTGCATCCCAAGAACCTAAAATAATATCTGGCATGTGATAGAGGCTTAATACATATATTTAAATAAAAGAATAATGTATCAGAGCAACTAAAGATATCAAGCAAATATTAATAGAACAGAGGGGAATAACAGATAGCAACACAATGATAGCAGAGGACTTTAATACTCCACTTCCAACAATGGATAGATCATCCAGACCCAAAATCAATAAGAAAACAGTAGACTTAAACAACACTATAGGTAAAATAGAACTAATACATATATATAGAACATTCCATCCAATAGCAACAGAATATGCATTCTTTTTAAGTGCACATGGAACATTCTCCAGGATAGATCACATGTTAGCCCCTAAAACAAATCTTAACAAATTTAAGAAGATGGAAATCACATCAAGAATCTTTTATCACCACAATGGTATGAAACTAGAAGTCAATAACAGAAGGGAAATCAGAAAATTCACAAGTATGTGGAATTAAACAAACACACCTGAACAAGCAATGGGTGAGAGAAGAAATCAGAAATCAAAAGGAAATAAAAAATATCTGGAGACTAATGAAAATGGAAACAGAACTTACCAAAACTGATGATATGCAGCAAAAGCAGTTCTAAGATGGAAGTTCATAGCAATAGACACCTATGCTAAGAAAAGAAGAAAGATCCTAAATAAATAACCTAATTTTACACCTGAGGAACTAGAAAAAGAACAAAAAACTAAAACTAAATTTAGCACAAGGAAGGAAGAATGATCAGAGAATAAATAAATAAAATAGAGACTAGAAAAGCAGTAAAATAGATCAATGAAAATAAGACACGGAGTTTTTGAAAAGATAAACAAAACGGACAGACTTTGGCTAGACTAACTAGGAAAAAAAGAGAGAAGATCCAGATAAATAAAAGTACAAGCATACCTCAGAGATACTGCAGGTTAGGTTCCAGACCACTAAAATAAAGCAAATATTGCAATAAAGTGAGTCATACAAATTTTGCATATAAAAGTTATGTTTACACTATACTCTAGGCTATTAACTGTGCAATAGCATCATGTCTTAAAAAAACAATGTATATACCTTAATTAAAAAATACTATATGGCTAAAAAATGCTAACCATCACCTTAGCCTTCAGTGAGTTGCAATCTTGTTGCTGGGGGAGGGTCTGGCCTCGATGTGGATGGCTGCTGACTGATCAGGGTGCTGGTTGCTGAAGGTGGGGAGTAGGGGTGGGCGGCAGCAATATCTTAAAGTAAGACGACAACAAAGTTTGCCACATCGATTGACTCTGCCTTTCACAAGAACACTTAGAGCCCACTGTAAGGTCATTAACTGGCCTGACTTCAGTATTCTTGTGTCTCAGGAAATAGACAGGTCTGAGGAGAGGGAGAGAGGTTGGGGAACAGCCAGTCAGTGGGGCAGTCAGAACTCACACAACATTTATTAAGTTCATCATTTTATATGGACATGCTTTGTGGCGCCCCAAAACAATTACAACAGTAACATCAAAGATCACTGACCACAGATCACCATAATAAATACAGTACTAGTGAAATAGCTTGAAATACTGTGGGAATTACCATAATGTGATACAGGGACACAAAGTGAGCATATGCTATTGGAAAAGTGGCAACAATAGACTTTCTTGATGCAGGCCTGCAACAAACCTTCAATTTGTAAAAAAAAGCAAAACAAAACAAAACCAATATCTGTGAAGTGCAATAAAATGAAGCATGCCTGTATAAATAAGGAGGAGTCATTACAACTGACATCAAAGAAATACAAAGGATGATAAGAGACTACCATGAACATTTATATACCAACAAGTTGGATAACCTAGAACAAATGTGTAAGTTCCTAGAAACATACAACCTACCAAGACTGAATTATGAAGAAATAGAAAATCTGAACAGACCAATAATGACTAAGAGACTGAATCAGTAATCAAAACATTCCCAACAAATAAAAGCCCAGGACGTGATGGCATCACTGGTAAATTTTACCAAACATTTAAAGATGAATTAATGCAAATCCTTCTCAAACTCTCTCAAAAATTGAAGAGGAGGGAACACTACCAAACTCATTTTACAAGGGCAGTATCATTTGCATACCAAATCCACATAAGGACACTATAAGAAAAGGAAACTGCAGACTAATATACCTGATGAACACAGATGCAAAACTCCTCAACAAAATACTAATTCAACAGCACATTAAAAGAATCATGCACCATGACCAAGTGAGATTTAACCATAGGATGCAAGAATGGTTCAACATACATAAATAATGTGATACAACACGTTAACAAAATGAAGGATAAAAATTATATGATCATCTCAACAGATTCAAAGAAGAACATTTGACAAAATTCAACACTCTTTCATGAGAAAATCTCTCAACAAATTAAGTACAGAAGGAATGTACCTCAACAAATAAATACCATATATGGCAAACCCACAACTGCTAATATCATACTCAACTGTGAAAAGGTAGAAGCTTTTCCTTTGAGATCAGGAATAAGACAAGGATGTCCAGTCTCACTACTTCTATTCAGCATAGTACTGGATGTCCTAGCCAGAGCAATTAGGCAACAAGAAATAAAAGGCATCCAAACTGGAAAGGAAGAAGTGAAACTGTCTCTATTTGCAGATGACATCATCTTATATACAGAAAGCCCTAAAGATTCCACACACACACACACAAAAAACAGTTGAAACTAATAAATGAATTCAGTAAAGTTGCAGGATACAAGATCAATGTGTGAAATTTATTTGCATTTCTACACACTAACAATGTACTATCTGAAAAAGAAATTAAGAAAACAATACCATTTACAGTAGCATAAAATAAAATATTTAAAATAAATTTAACCAAGCAGGTTAAATCTGTACACTGAAAACTATAAAACATTGAGGAAAGAAATTGAAGAAGATACAAATAAATGGAAAGATATCCTGTGTCCACGGGTTAGAAGAATTAATATTGATAATCTGATTATACTACCTAAAGCCATCTATAGATTCAATGAAATCCCTATCAAAATCCCAATGCATTTTTCACTGAAACAGAAAAAAATCCGGAAATTCATATGGAACCACAAAAGACTACAAATAGCCAAAGTAATCATGAGCAAAAAAAGACAAAGTTGGAGGCATCACATTACCTGATTTTAAAATATACTATAAAGCTAAAGTAATCAAAACAGCATGGCACTGGCATAAAAATAGATACATAAATCAATGGAACAGAATAATAGAGAGTCCAGAAATAAATCCACACATTTATGATCAATTGATATTCCACAAAGGTGCTAAGAACATACATTGGGGAAAGGACAGTCTCTTCAAAAAATGGTGCTAGGAAAATTGGTTCTCCACATGCAGAAAATGAAATTTGACCCTTATCTCACTTCACATACAAAAATCAGTGCAAAATGGATTAATGACTTAAATGTAAGACCTGAAACCATAAAACTATTAGAAGAAAACAGAGTTGAAAAGCTTCTCGATATTGGCCTGGGCAATGATTTTTTTGGATATGACCCCAAAGCACAGGCAACAAAAGCAAAAATAGACAAGTGGGACTTCATCAAACTAAAAAGCTTCTGCACAGCAGAGGAAACAAAGTAAAGAAGCAACCTATGGAATGAATAAGAGTAAATATTTGCAAACTATACATCTGATAAGGGGCTAATATCCAAAATATGTAAGGAACTCAAAAACTCAATAGCAAGAATCAAGTTTAAGAATTAAAAAAACAAGCCAAAAAAACCTGGGTAGACATTTCTCAAAGAAAATACACAAATGGCCAACAGATGCTCAACCTCACTAAAAAGATGCTCAATCTCACTGAAAAGATGCTCAACCTCACTAATCACCAGGGAAATGCAAATCAAAACAACAATGAGATATTACTTCACAACTGTTAGAATGGCTATTATCAAACTGTTATTATCAAACTGTTAGAATGGCTATTATCAAAAAGACAAAAGATAACAAGTGTTAGTGAGGATGTGGAGAAAAGGGAACCCTCCTACACTGTTCTTAGAAATGTAAATTGGTACAGCCATTATGGAAAACAGTAGGAAGATTCCTCAAAAAAACAAAAATAGAATTACCAATCTCGCTTTTAGGTACTTCTCTAAAGGAAATGAAATCAGTATATAGAAGAGCTATCTGCAGTCTCATGTTCACTGCAGCATTTTTCATAATAGCAAGATATGGAAACAACCGAAGTGTCCATCAATGGATGAATGGATAAAAAAGGTGTGGTATATGTATACATGGGAATACTGTAGAGCCAAGAGAAAAAGGTATATCCTGCCATTTGCAACATGGATGAACCTGTAGGGCATTACTGAAGTGAAATAAGCCTGACAGAGAAAGACAAGTACTGTATGATCTCACTTAAATGTGGAATCTAAAAAAAAAGTTGAACTCATAGAAGCAGAGAGTAGAATGGTTACTGGGGACTGGGGATATGGGGGAAATGGGGAGATGTTGGTCAAAAGGTACAAAGTTGCAGTTAGTACACAGAATGAATATGTCTGGAAAATTACATGCATGATGACTATAGTTAAATTAATACTGTATTGAACACTGGAAATACACTAAGAGAATAGATTTCAGAGGCACTTACCACCGAAAAAAAAAGGCAATTGTGTGAGAAGATACGTACATTAGCTTGACTGTAGTAATCATTTCACTATGTATATGTATATTAAATCATGCTGTGCATCTTAAATACATACAATTTTTTTTTTAAAGAAGAGAATAATGTGAAGGTCAAAGTGGAAACCAGATATATCTAGCATGGTAAAATAGAGAAGGTGAATTCCAAGGAAACAAAGTCAGTTCTCTTTCCCTTTGCAAAACCAATAAAGGCTCAGTGCAACAAGCATATGATAAACTCGTTTAAAAAAGGAGTATATCCACTGAAGTAGTCAAGGTCCCAAAAGGCAGAGAAAGGTGGATCACAGAAGGGTGAGAAAAAGCACTAATACAGAAGTCAACAGAAAGAGAATTGGAAAAAAACATTTTGAGGAGTTTGAGTACAAGGATTCTCCCAAACACACACATGTTATCCATAGGCAACCCTGGCCATAGGCGCTGACTTATACCCAGGATCAGAACTTTGGCCTCATGGAAAGGGTAGCTGGTTTTATGTACCAACAGCTCAACTGGTTGTTTTAAAATAAACTGTTAATATAATATAGCTCTGAGGTAATAGATGCCACAACCCCCCACTTATCTAATATTTACAGACTGTTGGGTAAGAAATTACAATCTGCCACCTCAATACATTCTATGACGTTAACTGCATGAGTCAGTTGTGAAGACCGATCCTGCCTCTGGTGTTAAGTAAAACTTCAGTGGTGTTCCTACTGTCTGAGGTTTAGTGCTGCTGAGAAAATAACAGTATAGAAACAGTCTTGACCACACCGCATGAACGTAAACCCCCAAAGCAATTTGTTCTAACTCCACAACGGGGGTTACATGTTTCCACACCCATATAACACTTTCATTTAGTATTTTCACTACCAAATTCAGGCAGGAAATTATGTATAAATCAACTCCATTATACAGCTGGGATCTAGAAATCTGGTAGGATAGGGTGAAGGACAACACTTATGCAAAATGATTGCACTTCTGAATTTTAATATATAGAAGTCATTCCCTGGTTTAAAAAGAACATTACCATTCATAGGACAAAAGAGTGTTTTTCTTAATAAGGAATAAGGTAGCAAATATATTGTAGCAGAACAATCTCTGGACGGGGAATTAGAAGATCTCTGTTCTAATCCTCAATCCACCACTCATAAACTGTGTCATTGGGTAAGTCGCTCAGCCTATTTGAATCTCATTTCCCTCCTTTGTAGGATAAAGATGATTATAGCTGCCTGTATATTTCATACTGCAATTATATTCATATTATAATCAACTGAGATAATGTACATGAACATGTTTGGGAAACTATATAGCTGATATTTTTGTATTTTTGCAATACATTCTGTACCCACTATTACACTGAATTATGAAACCACCACAAATAGACAAGTTATTATTTTATATAGTCTTTAACATTGTGAACAGAAGTCATGACATGATTCAATATATCACATGTGATTGACACATAAATTTCCCAACATATGGAATACAGTCATTTAAGCTGCATTTAAAGAAAATCATATTTTAAGGCATCATTTCTTTCCTTTCAAAGAAGACATCCAAAGTGGTCTTCAAAAACACTAAGCAAGGAATAAATAGAGGTAGGACATAAATTGCTTCATAGAACTCTAATGTCATGGAGTGCAGTCATAAGTAGTGAATATATTTTCTCTAGCTATCTACACTGCTGTAAAGACACAGTGAAATATATCTTTATCTTGTTTGATAGCACTTGGTAAATACTGTTCACTTAACAGACGTTATAAATTACTCACTGCCACGTAGGAAAAAGGAAGTCAGCCTTTACAACGATGAAGTAATCAAACGGCTGTATTTAAAAACTTGGAGGCCATAGTCATAAAATGTAATTTAACTGAGGATTTTATGGTATACTCATGAACAAGTAAATCAGATTCTGCAATGTTTATCTCTGATAACTTCTGGTTTCACAACCCATCACCCAGGAATGGGCTGCTATAATTAACCTCTAATACAGAGATACCATAAGCAGCCCACAGATAATAAAAATGATAATAGATTCCCCATCTTTTGGTGTCAGTGAGGGGACACTTTTGAACTTTCTTTCCTTGATCAAATATCAGATCTTGAAGGGGGGAAAAAGGGACAATATCTGAAATATTGTGGATCGTTTTAAGATTCTTGTTTATGTAAGAAAATTTATTTTTCTGAAAAAAATTGTCAAAAGTTATTCATGGAGTCAAAGTATAACTAGATCTTAATCCACCTAGGGTTCTGCTATTAAATAAAAATACTTACATGATCTAAGGAGTATTCTAAAACACTTGTTGGCAGACTTTTTCCATAAAGGGCCACATAAAAATATTCTAGGCTTTGGGAGTGCCGTTCAGTCTTTGTCACAACTACTCAACAGCCACAGACCATACGTAAATGAACAAACATGGCCAGATTCCAACAGAATTTCATTCATGCGCACTGAAATTTGAATTTGCTTTTGAATTTGACTTTTCATGTCCTATGAAATATTTTTGTTTTGATTTTTACATACCATTAAAATGTAAAAAATATTCTAGGCTCTGGAGCTCTACAAAAAGACAGGAAGCATGCAGGATTTGGCCTGAGGGCTGTTGGTTGCTAACCCCTCGTCTAAGATAACACTGACAGTACTACCCCAGTGGACAAAGACCACTTTTCCTGAAGCCTGTGGGTTTCTCTCCATTTATTCAATTTTTGGAAGATTAAAAAAAGAAAACCTATGCCCTGCTTCTATTATAAGCTCTGATAATGAAATCATTGAATCATCGCTGAAGCTGACTTAATCTATGTGTGGAAAGCATGTATAAACTACAGTTTACAGAACAATCCCATCACCCCCAAAACCTCTTCATGTTATCCTTTAATAGGGTTACATCCTCTCCACCCCAACACATATACCACTGTACTGTTCTCTATCACTGTAGGGTTGTCTTTTTGAGAATGTCATATAAATGGAATCATAGAGTATGTAACCTTTTGAGATTGACTTTTTTAACCAAGCAAAATGCCTTTGAAATTCATCCTAGTTTTGTGTGCATCAATTGTTTCTTCCTTTTTACTGCTGCGATGTTTAGTGTTCCATTATATGAAGGCACCATGGTGTGTTTATACAGTCACCCACTGAAGGACATTTGGGTTATTTCCAGTTATTAGTGATTACAAACAGAGCTTCAGTAAATATTCATGTACAGGATTTTATGTGAACATACGTTTTCAGTTCACTTGGAAAATTATCTAAGAATAGGATTGCTGGGTCATATGGTAAGTATATGTTTAACTTTACAAGGAACGGCCAAACAGTTTTCCAGAGTGGCTGTACCATTTTGTATTCTAGTTACTTTACATTCTCACCAACACTTGATATTATCAGGTTTTTTTTTTTTTTTTTTTTTTTTTTTTTTTAGTCATTGTAACAGGTATGCCATGATTTTAATTTGCACTTCTCTAATGGCTAATGACATTGGGTATCTTTTCCTGTTTATTTATCACCCATATTTCCTCTTCAAGTGATGTGTCTATTCAAGTCTCAGACCCACTTTTAAATTGGATTGCTTGTTTTCTTCATGTTGAGTTTTGAGAGTTTTTGATATGCTCTTGATACAAGCTATTTGGATATGTGATTTGCAAGTATTTCCTCCCTATCTCTAGCCTGTCTTTTCATTCTCTTAAAGTTTTTGGTTTTGATAAATTTTAATTTATGGGTTTTTTTCTTTTATGGATCTGTTTTTGGTACCATCTCTAAGAACTCTTTGTCTAACTCCAGGTCATAAAGATTTCTAATGTTTCTTCTAAACATCATACAGTTTTATATTCTACATTTAGATGTTAGATCCATTGTGTGTTAATTTTTGAATAATGCGAGAGATTTAGATCAAAGCTTTTCTTTTTACAGACAGAGGTCCAACACCAAGAGACTATGCCTTCTCTATTGATTTGCTTGGCACCTCTGTCAAAAACAAATTAGCTATATTTGTGTGTGTGTCTATTTCTAGACTCCCTGTTTTGTTCCACTGGTCTAGTCCTTCATAAATACCATGCTGTCTTTATGCTGAAGCTTTAGAGTAAGTCTTAAAATTGGGTAGTATGATTTTTCCAACCACTGTTCTCTGAGACTCTGTTTCTTTTCCTGTTTTTAATACTATTTATCCCTGTTACTCTAATTGGGTAATTTTATCTGTCCTCAAGTTCACTGATTTCTCTGTTATTGCCATTCTGCTCTTACGCCAACAGGTAAGTTTTCAACTTTGGTTATTATATTTTTCAATTCTAAAATTTTCATTCAGTTCTTATTTGTATCTTCTACTTGCTTAGAATTTCTACTTTCCTTTCTTTTTAAGAGCATTCACCCTTACTCGTTGGAGCATTCTTATAATAGCTGATTCAAAGTCTATGTCAGGTAATTCCAACATATGTCACCTTGTCATTGGCATCTATTGATTGTCTTTTCCCATGTGAGTTGAGATTTTCCTGGCTATCTCTGTGCCAAGTAATTTTGAATTGTATCCTATACATTTTGAATATTATAAGACTCTAGGTCTTACTTAAATTCTATGGAAAATGTTGAAGTTTTTGCTTCAGTAGACAATCAACCTGGTTCGATTCAAGTCTCAAGTTATGACCAGCCTTCCACTGTGTTTGTGGTTCCAATGTCAGTTCCGTTTTCCAAGCCTCTGTAATGCTCTTTGGATCTATCCTCTGTCTGCTATCCAGTGACCAATCTGGGATCTGGGCAGTGTTCTATCTTATAATTCAGTCTTCAAAATCTACAGTTTACTGTTTAGAGTAAGATACTCACATGTGTAGGTTAGAGGTGATCCCCAGAGTTCACAGGAGCTCATAAACAACTTTACGGAGTCCCCTTCCCAAGCTCCATCCTTTCTTGAGATCTCTTCAGTTCTCTTTGGTTCACTGAAGCTCCCCTTTTGGATCCATTTATTAGAAAAGGGGGCTTTTTTTACACTGCTCTGCACTTCCTGAGACTATGTCACATTAGGGCCAAGCTGTAGGAAGACAGGGAAAGAAATAAAATCACTAAGTGTTTGTCCCACCCTCCTGAGACCACAGGAGGGAAGTGTCCCTCCCTCGGAGCTCCACTGGGAAAGGACAACTGGAAGGTCCACCTGTGGAACCCTCCTGGACTTGGCCTCGGGCATCTCTCCCCTCATCTGATTCTGATCCTTCCTTGTAATAAAGCAGAACTGGGAGCATAACAGAGTCCAGTGAATCCTGTGAGTCCTTCTGGTGAATTATCAAAATGGAGGGTGGTTTTGGGGACTCCCTAAATTTGAAATTGGCGTCAGAAGTGAGGATGGTAGACTGTTCCCTAACTTCACATTCTCTGTCCCCTAACTGGATATATTAAAATTGGGGTAGGCCAGAGAAGGGGTTGTCTTTGAATATAGTTTGTGGAACTATCCAGGCGTCCTCAAGACTCTGGCATCGTCCCAGAACCAGAGAAAGAGGGTGTAATTGAAAAGCTTTCCCAGGGAATCCTAAGAGGCTCCTGGTTTAAAACCACTTCCACTGGGATTCTTGATATTTTCTAAATAAGTAACAAAACAGAAGACAGCAGGGAGTTGGACAGAGTTTGTAAGTTGATTGCTTTATCACTGTCCTGCTTAAAAAAGCCTTCCCTGGCCTGCCATTACCTAAGTAATAAATCAGGTAAACTTCACATTCCATATTCTCTGCGATCTAACCCCAAACCAGTTTTACTTCCTGCTGCTTCCTTCCACACCATCCCAGAGGGTCCTATCCCACCACTCTGATTTGATCATTTATGGTGGGGCTCTGGCACGAATACATTTTGAAAGCTTTCCAAACGATTCTACTGGGGATCCAGGATCGTAAGCTTCTAACGTTTTATCTTATAGCCAAATAAGATCACTAGTTATTATATAAACCTAGGATAGTATCACATTTTTACCTCTGGAAATCCATACATTCTTGAAGGTACAGCTCAAATGACAAATTCTTTGCTGATCACACTAGACCAGAATCAATGTCCATTTCTCTGGGTTTCCATAGTGTTTTATGTGCATGACACCACAGTACTTTTCACAGTCTGCATTGTAATATGCCTAAGAAGCTGCAATGTAAGAAAAGTATGGTCCAAATATCAGCTCTGTGAATGACCCTGTGATTTTAGTGCAGTCAGTTTTTAGTTCTCAAAGCTTTAAATACTTCATCTGTAATTTCTGAAACAACAAATGGTTCTCCTACAGTGTTATCATAAGGTTTGTTTTTTTTTGTTTTTTTTTTTTTCTTTTTGCGGTATGCGGGCCTCTCACTGTTGTGGCCTCTCCCGTTGCGGAGCACAGGCTCCGGATGCGCAGGCCCAGCGGCCATGGCTCACGGGCCCAGCCGCTCCGCGGCATATGGGATCCTCCCAGACCGGGGCACGAACCCGTATCCCCTGCATCGGCAGGTGGACTCTCAACCACTGCGCCACCAGGGAGGCCCATCATAAGGTTTAAATGAGACATTTCTGTGCTCCCCAACCTTCTTTATATCATAGTACATAGAAAATATATTTTAACAGCTTACTGGTGGAGAATGCTTGTGGCCAGAGCTAACAGGCTGTGGGCTCCATCTACTCCAGGCCTTGCACAACAGCTCAAAGAGTTAACAAGATCAGTATCTGGACATACCTATAACTCTTCAAGAAATACTGATTGGCTGCCCATTGAAATCACATGGAGAGCATTAAAAACTACTAATGCTTGGATATCACCCCCAGATTTATGATTTAATTTGTCTGGGGCACAGCCTGTGGCATTAAGAGTTTTTAAATCTCCCCAGGTGATTCTCATGTGCATCTAAGATTGAGGACCACCATTCATAAAAATATGGATCAGAAACATCATTAAGTAAACTTCTAGGTTGTAAATTTCTTGAGGATGGAGAATGTGCGCTGTTCATTTCTAGAGAACATCACCCAATCCCCAATCCTCATCAACATTACCACTTCAATAAAATAGATGTTCAATAAACATTTTTGGAATTCAATTTAATTCAACAGAGAAATACCATTTAAAAGTTCAATGTGGGTTGTGGAGGTCACTGGAGAAATCATTTCCACGTGGGGCAGATATTACCTAGTGGACTCAGGACCCTCAAAACTCCGATTGCCACACACTACCTACCTCTTCTGCACACAGCGTCAGCTCCCAGACTTAGTAAAGCAGACCCATGTTGCCATGTCATCAAGACGTCACTATTGTTTCTCAACCTAACTATAAAAAGGAAAATAATAAAACAATGTTAAAGAAAGGAAACGTTTCATATAGCTAGGAATGTTTTCAGGCTTTGTTCTTTAAATGGAAGAAAGCTGAGCATCTGCAAGGCTTTAGAATGCATGCTTCTCAACTTGTTTATGTTCTTGGGTTTCATGGTAAACAGGAGTATCTCTTAAGGAATTTGCCTCCAATGTTTGGGAACCTTGAAATAAAGAGGCAAGAAACTTCTCAGTGATTCTGATTCTGGTTACTGAAATTACTTAATGTAAGGGGTCCACCTTTTTTAAATCATCAGAAATTCTAAAACTCATAATGAATTTCATTTATATTCAAAAGATCCTAAATACATGTCTACAGAATATGTTCACATAAGATAACAGGCTCAACTAACCATTAGCCAACCTCACCAAGAATAACAGAGAAGCAACTGATCCCCAAAGAAGCATTCTATCTCTGTTCAAAAGCTTGAAATGCATCTGGGCAGGTCATGGAAACAAAATTATGTAAAATATGTAAACCACTGTCCCTCCCCCCTCCTCGCCATACACACTCATACACACAAACCTCAGTTCTTATTTGTGTCACGCAGTTGGTAGGCGAAGTACTTGGGTTTAAATTTGACTCCTCTGTTAGCTCTCATGTGATACTGGACATATCATTCAAACACGTTTCCAGGACTCAGTTTCCATACCTGAATAATGAGGGGGCCATGACCTTACTCATGCCCTTTAAGCCCTGTTTATGATTTTATGTACCTTTTAAAGTAAATGAAAAGGAAACTAGCATTTGGTGAGTGCTTGCTTTCGGAAGTTAATCATGAGATTGCAACAAAGGAAAACATACCTAAGCTAGCTTAACAAAAAAGAAACTTTTTCAGCAAGTGTAAGGAATACCCAAAGGCAAGCATCAGAGTAGGGCCTGATAAGGCACTAGGTCCAAAAAATGGGCACTGCAGAGCCAATATGGCACTGATCAAATTCTAGTTCACACAGGCTGCTGTTGCTCTTACTTTTCTCTGGGTGTTGCCTTTATTTGTCCTTTCTCTACCCAATGGTTTTCTTTGCACTACTGAAAAGTGGCCTCGATGGTAAAAAAAAATAGCCAGCACATCCCTGGCTGACCACTGACCTCTTACCTTCAGAGCCCAAGGCCAATAGAGTCTCTGTGTCCCAATTACAAAATGACCAGAAAAGAGAGTCTGATTGGTCTAGCTTGGATGAGCCACCCAACCATGGCTGAGTCACCAAGGGAGGGAAAGTGTCCCATGGTTCTGATGGGGAGGCTGAGGCCCATCCCTACCCCAAGGGTTGTGAATTACAGATACTCTTGCAGAAAGTACCGAGAGGTATCTATTCCAACTTCTGGTTGCTAGGCCTTTTCACTTGTTGTCTCAATCTTTGCAGCAACCATATGACACAGGATTTTAGCCCCATTTTGAAAAAATAAATGATGCTCAAAGATTTTGAATGACTTGTTTAAGACCATATGGCAAGAGGCAGTTTTGGAGCCCATGTACTTTCCAGTGAAAGATCAGCATCCTTGGTGGCAGTTATACAGCTTGGTTGTATTTGTTATATATTTCGGTTAACAAAGCAAAGACTTTGAAATGATATGGATTTTCAATGGTTTTGTTTGGGCATTCTAGGCATCATAAACAATCTCTTGATTATTAATTTTTTTTTTTTTTTTTTTTTGGCTGAGTTGGGTCTATGTCGCTGCACTTGGGCTCTCTCCAGTTGCGGCAAGCAGGGGGGGCCACACTCCACTGTGGTGCGTGGGCCCCCCATCACGGTGGCCCTTCTTGCTGCGGAGCACGGGCTCTAGGCAAGCGGGCCTCAGCAGCTGTGGCCCGCGGGCTCCAGAGCGCAGGCTCAGCAGTTGTGGCACACAGGCCTAGCTGTTCCGCGGCATGTGGGATCTTCCCGGACCAGGGCTCAAACCCGTGTCCCCTGAATTGGCAAACAGATTCCCAACCACTGCACCACCAGGGAAGCCCTTAATTTTTTAAAATGAGAAGCAATGGTGAGTATTTTTGTAAAAGCTGATAGTTTCCTTTCCTTAGCATAGACTTTCTGGGAAGTAACAAATGTTCTGTATTCAGGAAGAATAATAATAGTTCCAGTTGTCTAACACTGCTATGTGTCAGGCAGAGTGCTAAATGCTTTACCTACATATCTCACTGAGGCCTCAAAACAAGCCAGTGATGGAGCTACTATTCTTATCCCCATTACCCAGATGAAAAAATAGACTTGAGAGAGGCTAAGTAACTTAGGTCTCCTGCTATATGGTGGTCAAGCTAGCAGTTGAACTCAGGTCCACCTTACTCCATAGCTCTTAATCACTAGGCTTTGCAGCTTCCCAGCCTTGGGCTGGTAAGTATATGAGAATGAAATCTCAGGACATACAAATGATCACTAATACGGATGTATTTCAAATTTTACTTTCTTTTATATCTGTCTCTTTTGCATGTTATGTATACAAATATGGCATTTATGACAGCATACATTAAATCTATAGCTAATATTTGGCATATATTCAAAAACACCAGGAATAACATTTTGCCAGAAGTTCTTCATCCAAAATTTATTGGCAGTCTGTTCTGTATCAAATACTGAGCTAGGTAATTTATATTTTGATTTCTTGTAGACAGCTAGAGTCAACTGATCATTTTTTTCCCAAGATAGCGATCTGATTTCCTAGGAAAAAATTAACATATCTTTCAAAGGAAACAATCTACTTTCTTTTTCTTTGTCTCCTATGAGAAAAGGGAGTGAAAGTCTGTCAGTTGTCAGCAGATGTGCCCAGCTTCCTCTGGAACAATTTATAAAGGACTATAACCCAGCCTATGTCCTGATACAGAGGCATCTCAAACTCTTCCCTGGTTTCTTTCTTCAATAATACCTAAACTAGGGATATATAAATCAGCAAAATAGAGTAGGAAGACGAATGAACACATTAGTAAAAAAAGCAACCTAATTTAACTTTTGCCACATTTAAAGAAAGAGAAACAGCAGGTGTTTCACCTATCTGTGTTTAAAATTAAGAAAAGACCATTAAACTGGCATGTATTTAGTAAATATTATTTATAATAAATTCTGTGGAACATTCTGCTAAGGTAAAATGACAGAAAAGAGAAAAGAAAAAGAGGGAGGAAATCAGAGTAAACATAATATAAGAAGGATTACGTTAACAGAGACAGAATAAAGCGTTAGAAAAAAGAGAAAAAATATACTCTCACAAATATTAGGAAAATTCTAAATTAAAATAGAAAAGAAATAAACAGAGATCAAGTGCTAGAGGCAAATTAAAAGATAGAAAAGAATACTAAAAAAAAAAAAAAAAAAAAAAAAAAAAAAAAAGATGGACCAAGAGATTCATCACTTCAAATGAGCGTTATTCAGTTTGTGCTCAGAGGAGCATGAAAATTGCCTGCAGCACTTGTTCAGACCCAGACTACTGGACCCACCCTAAACCTTCAAGTCAGACTCTCTGGGGGCTTGGACCCAGAAATCTGTAACCGAGATAATCTCCTCAGTTAGTTCTCAGGCACGCTAACAATTATGAAGCCCCACTTGATGATTGACATAAGTGGACCCCATAGTGCCAAGATGCAACTTCAGAGTTTTACTAAACCCACAGTCAAAACTCTGATTGCTTTCATAATACTTTCCATCTTGAATAGGAATGAAGATTCTATTTTTTTAAATAGCACAAATTCATGAATTTATAATGCAAATATTTTAGTCCCCCCTAATTTTCAGAGCATTTTGGAGTCATTTTTAAGAGGGAAACTCCCACTTCCTGGCTGGACAATGTCAAACGTTAAATTTCATTTTCACAATTAAGATTATTTATTTACTAATCATTTACAACAGAAAACATCTGTGAACATCCTAAATCATATGTGAAATTTTATGATAACATTTTTTTGTTTTACTTTTTAATTGTTAAATAATGAGTATATGGAAATTTGCACAGAGTGTACAATTCAACAGTTTATCACAAGGTGAACATCAAAGCAGCATAACCCAGGTCAAAACCAGAAAACTGTCAGTACCTACAAAAGGCCCCTTTTGCTCTCTCCCAATCACTGGTCTGTCTTGCTTCCAAGAAGCCACTATTGCAACATAATATGATCACTTTTTTGTTTTTCTGACATCACCAAGTTTTGGCAAGAAAATGAGTCAAAAGGATATCTTATATTCTATTGATGAGAGTATAAATTTTCACAAGTCTGAACATCAGTTTGGCATCATTTACTAAAGTTGAAGATGTGCATATGCAGTGATTTCAGTCTTAGGCATATACCTAACAGAAATGCATGCATTCATGTATGTTGTTCATATAACAAACATATAACCAGCTAAATGTTCACCAACAGAAGAACGCATAATTAAATTGTGATATAGTCAAACATAGGAAAGAATAAAGCATTGTAAATGAGTGCAACCACATAAAACAATGATGAATTTCACAAACATGTCACTGAAAGCAAAACCAGACACACAAAATAATCCATACTATATGATTCAATTTACAGAAATTAAAAAATATATATATATAATGTTTCCAGAAACATGTTTATTTTTATGAATAAAATGTTCAGAGGATTTATCAGATTTTCAGATTCTGTTATTGACTCTCCCCCAAATCAAGAACAGTTCTTAAAGCTAATACCAAGATTTTTAAAAGTCATGTTGCATTTTTGCTACTATTGTCATGAAAAATATCTTGGTTAATCCAATTGTTTTCTCTGACTGGTTAGCCAAGAATTTCCTCTTCCTTGCCTCAAACAGGCAGTAAGATCTGAAAACCAAACTTTGATATTTGGTAGATCTGGATATTTGAACCTGAAATCAGATAATTTTGCCAGTTGAATTAATCTTTGCTTTGCTCCTATGTTCCATGTAGTTCCAGTGTCAGTTCATGTCTACAATCTCTTCCTGGTGTAAAGAGCTCAAACTCTTTCTTTTCATGTACCCATGTTTACATCACTGTCTAGAATTTTCTTTTGACACTAGAGGAAATGAGTATTTTTTAAACACTCAAAGTCCAATGGCTCAAAGTGCATGCGGCAAAGCCAGCCAATTTCCATGTATGTTTAAAGTTCACAGATTTTCCATTCTTAACACAGATTCATAAAAGGAAATTTCATCAATGGTAAGTAGCATCATTTATCAAGTTTATTGCACCAGCAAGTCTGATTTCAGAATCTATGTGGCTGAATGACTTTTACATGGTTTTATTCTTCTGGCAAAAATTCATTTTTAAAATTTTGGCACAAGATTAGGGTGGAAGAAATTGTATTTATTCAATATGTGCAGTTCTCAGTATATCACTTATACCTAAATAAAGCTGTTTTAAAAATAAAAAGCTAAGGAAAAAAAGATGAGAGGGCAAGATACCCCAACAAGCACACATTTACGCCACAAATTTATTTAGGCTGTGAAACAGTAGATGGCAGAGATCAATCGCTTGTTTTCTTTACCAAGTCACTCCTACTCCCACTTTAGTTATAAGAATATACTGCAAATCATATATTCCAGCCACCCTACAAATTAACCAGAGCCCTTACGAAAACTGGAAATCTGTTCATATTTCATGCTCCCAGAGAATACCCAATTAATCACACAAACAAAAGGATTTTTAATGTACCTGCCATACCTTTGCAACCAACACCTACTCACCACTAAGTTCCCTGAGCACCCTTCACAGACACAAGTTGTGTTTTAGAGTTGGCCTCAGCATAATATATGTTTTTATAATAAAATAAATGTATAATCAGTCCAGTATGTGGTTTTGTTGTTTTTTAAAATTTGTTTATTTTATTTATTGATTTTTGGCTGCATTGGGTCTTCGTTGCTGTGCGCGGGCTTTCTCTAGTTGTGGCAAGCAGGGGCTACTCTTTGTTGTGGTGTGCAGACTTCTCACTGCAGTGACTTCTCTTGTTGCGGAGCACAGGCTCTAGGCACTCGGGTTCAGCAGCTGTCACATTCGGGCTTCAGTAGTTGTGGGTCGCGGGCCCTAGAGCACAGGCTCAGTAGTTGTGGCGCATGGGCTTGTTGCTCTGCAGCATGAGGAATCCTCCCTGACCAGGGATTGAACCCATGTCCCCTGCAATAGCAGGCGGATTCTTAACCACTGCACCACCAGGGAAGTCCCCCAGTATGTGTTTTGTGTGTCTTTTATTTGCAGTGACAACAGTAATGCTTATTTATAGTTGGCCTTTTCACAATTTAGAAAACATATGTTTATTACTGATATAAGCAGTTTCAAAATATTTCATTTCCCTCTTCTTCTCCCTGCAAAACAAAACTTTACCAATACTTAGGGTTTTATCAACATTTCCTTTCTGGGGATGTCTTCATCATCTCAGGGACCATGCTCAGGCTGATACTTTGACTTCATAAACAGCCATTGGGACCCCCAAGGATATGACTATGTAGCAGCATCTGACACTGCTTTTCTGTTCTAAAGCCAGAATTTACAGCTGTAGCAGAGGACAGATTCTCATCATTCTAAGAAAAATTTGCATGGCCTTCCAGAAAACAGGAGAAAAATGTATCATCCGTCTCCCAGATGCTGGTCTGACAAGTAGTACCTGATCAGCACCATCCATGGCTAATGATACCCCTTCCCATCCCCAGCCTCAACCCCCAGCATGAAGATTCCCCTTCAGGAGCTCTGAGGTAGGGCTCAAGAATCGGGATTTTTAGAACACCTCTCAGTGACACTGACAAGCAGCAAATCTGGGGACGCAATGAATTGAATGACCCTTGAGAGTTTTCAAAATCCTCATCTTCATTGTTTGCACTTACTGAACAAATCATAGAAATAAATGTGTTCCAAAGTAGAGGCTGGAAGAAAGGATTGCCCCGTTCCCACTTCTGCACATGCAACAGCAGTGTGCTAGGATACAGGGTGGAACAGTGCCTGCTGGATGTTGTTTGTAGCATTCTGTGTCTTCCTTGCCTTCATTGCTCTCATCTATCCCTCAGGAGCAGAAAGCTTGGCAATTACGTTTCTCAGCTTTCCATACCAGCAGGGCTCCAGCTAGACTGCATCAGTGTCTGGCAGTTATGCTCAATTTGGAGGGATGAGAAAGAAAAGAAGAAGCCATGTTTCTCCAGCAGCAGTTCCTGGCAGGTGTGTAGATATGGGTAGATAGGTGACTATGGTGTTTGCCTCCAACTTCTAGGAGTTAAAGATACCCAAGACCTCTATGGTGGCGCTCTTAATGTTACCGGTCGCAAGTTCGTGTACCCAATGCACAGTGACGCCAAATAGACCAAAACATCGGAGCCTGGAGCAAGGAAAGGTTTACTGCAGGGCCAAGCAAGGAAAACAGGTGGCTCGTACTAAAAAAACCCCTGAACTCCCAGAAAGGGTTTCAGCAAAGCACTTTTAAAGGCTACGTGGGGGGATGGGGGAGGAGTGGGGGAGTGGTCTCATCATGGACAATTCTCTGACTGGTTGATGGTAAGGTAACAGGGCAGTTAACATTATTCATCCTTAGGCACCAGTAGGCCTGGGGACTCAGGATCATCAAGTAGTTAATTTCTTCCATTTGGTGCTGGGTTTAGTATCCATAAAACAACTCAGTAAGTGTGCATCAGATCCTAGTATCTAGGTGCTTCAGAGAGGAGCTAGAGCAGAGGATAGGGGGAAAGGGTCTGTCCCGGGAAGGCCCCATAGGGTCCTGCTCACTTACATTAAGATTTCCCAAAAGCGACCTTCCTAACCTAAACCCCTCCCCACTCCCCACATTTGCAATGGTTGTGTCAGCTCCTTACTCTCTGTATTCAGTCTCTTTCTCCCTGAATCTGAAGTGGCCACTGTTTTCTTGACATGGTCATATCAGTCAAGATTATACCTATTATCCTACAGACTCTCTTGGAGCTGAAGATATTAGCCCAGGAATTCGCACTCTGAGCTCACGACAGTTACAACTAGGCAAAGATAGAATTTCCTAGAAAATGCACAACAAAACTTCACAAACCCCAAAGCTCCAAAGGGACAATGCACATGTATCAACTCACTGAAAATTCGTAGGTCCCCTAGTGTGGGCCACAAGAGCAAAGGTGGCAAATCTCTCCTACTGGGGACTGGTTGCTTTGCATATTAATAAAGGTTCAGGAAATTTGGTGAACTCCATCCTGGTGCAAAGTGGACTCTAATACTATGCCTCAACCCTCACTTGGGGCACTTCAGGGTTCTCCTATGAAAGTCTGGGGCAACTTTAAAGAAAGGTTTGACTCAAACAAACACTGGAAATATGAGTATCTCCAAATACTAAATTTTCATGGGTTTGAGAAAACATTTTTTTTTCTATTAACTTAAGAAATGTTAGATGATGATAGATGTAAATATATAGATTTTTCCCTTTCATTGGTCAGAGTTAATACATTTTATGTTTTCAAAGGTAACCCAAAGGGGCTTCTCTGGTGGTGCAGTGGTTAAGAATCTGCCTGCCGGGCTTCCCTGGTGGTGCAGTGGTTGAGAATGTGCCTGCCAATGCAGGGGACACGGGTTCGAGCCCTGGTCTGGGAAGATCCCACATGCCGAGGAGCAACTAAGCCCGTGCACCACAACTACTGAGCCTGCGCTCTACAGCCTGTGAGTCACAACTACTGAAGCCCACACACCACAACTACTGAAGCCTGCACGCCTAGAGCCCATGCTCCACAACAAGAGAACACCACAATGAGAAGCCCGCGCACCACAATGAAGAGTAGCCCCTGCTCGCCGCAACTAGAGAAAGCCCACGTGCAGCAACGAAGACCCAATGCAGCCAAGAAGAAAATAAATAAATTTATTTAAAAAAAAAAAAGCAACCCACAATTTCAAAGGACAGGAGAGAACCTGGAAAATAAAATCGTTTAGACAATCACTGTTAAATAGAACTTTCTGTGATGATGGAAACGTTCTGTATCTGTGTTCTCCAGTACAGTAGCTCTTAATCACATGGGGTTGCTGAGTATTTGAAATATGGCTAGTGCAACTGAAAAAATAAATGTTTAATTTTATATAATTTTAATTAATCTAAATTTAAATTTAAATAGTCACATGTGGCTACTGTATTGAAGAGCACAGAATTTTCACACCTCTTGGACATACGTTTTACAATGATACAAAGATTATATTTAATTAAATATATTTATGAAAAGAATAAAATTACATCAAAATATAAAGTTCTTTAGGCAGAATCAGTAATAAATGGATTGCTTGCAGAAAGTCAGTATGTATTTTACTCATAGCTATGTGTATCTCTCCAATTTAAAAATTAATTGGATTTCAATTTTGAAAGTGTAGATGATGAGAGCATTCTCATAAACTCTTCAAACAATGCAGGGTAACATGAAGCCTCCCCACTCCTACCCCATCAGCCAATTCCATTCCTCACATCCTCTGGGGGGACAGCAGAAACACTATTCTATTTAGGTTGGATATGTCTGTTTTCAGAAATTTTTCTATGTATTTAAAAACATATTTGTATGTAGATATAATATAATCTATATATTTATATATCCATGTCAGATTAAATTAGAGCATATTTTATTGTTCTCAATATGCTTACATATATACCAAATTCTTTTTCATGGCTGTGTAACATTCCTAAGCATGGACTCTTTTTCTTTAGCCTATTTGATATTTTGACCATTTATCCCTTGCTAGAATTTTAGTTTATGTACAGCTTTTTTCTATCACAAACAATATCACAATAAGCTTTCTTTCATGTGAGTCCTTGTGTCTAATTTACATTTTAATAGATTGCAAAATTTCCCTCTATGATGACTGTATAATTTATATTTACCATTTCTCCCCTTATATTATCAACACTGATGAGCCAGGAAGGAAACTGATTTAAGTTTTTATTTCTCTATTTACTACTGAGGTTAAGCAATTTTCCATATGCCTGCTAAATTTCATCTTTTGTTAATTGACTATATAACTCATGTCATTTTTTTTCAATCAGGAAAACATATACTAAAATACAGCAAGACCATGGCTAAATTATTTTTCCTGGAATATACAGTGCCTTGTATATATATCTCCATAAATAATTATTGAACAAATGAATAAAACAGCCGACATCATGAAAATCTCTCTCTCAAAAAAGAAAAGACAAATTGAGTCCACATAATTTTTAACATAGGTTCCATATTTCAGAGTATCAGGGGTAGACAGATAAATAAGTTTATATCACTACTCCTAGAACTTCCATTATTCTATTAGACAAATAAAATTTAAAAATCCAACTAAATAAACATTCATTCTGTAACCCCTTCAAGACGTATTTCTGAGAGGACTGTTATTCTAACTCCAAGCAATTTTTTCTCTTGACCTCAATCTCCCTAACATCCCCATAGCAAAATAAGAATGATATTTTAATTGATGTGCTTTTCATATTTCATAGTATTGATTGCCATCTAGTCAATCAGGATAATTCAAGCTTCTTTCTATCACAAATACCTTCAGAATGTTTCCACTTCTGCCTTGCCAACATTTGCTCTTTTTCTCATAAGGGTACCCTCATTTTCCTTGTGAATGTTCTCCTCCCCCATCTCAATTCACATGGCATCTATGAGGCTGACTCCAATCCCAGCCCTAAGGGTGAGTTGAGAACCAAAAACTGGCCTGAGTAACCAAGTAGAGCCAATCATACCTAACCCCATATCATTTGCAGGAACCGTAGAGAGAAACATTCTCTCTCCAATGTAAATTCAAAGTGACTAGCAGATATTTTGCTATTTGGTCTGAAAATCTGTTGGAGACTGAAACCAATGCAAAGGAAAGCGAAGTCCAGATGGGGGGCGGGGAGGGGAGGGGAGGGAAGGGGAGGGGAGGGAAGGGAAGAACCAAGTCCTGATACTGACATTTAAACCATTAGATCAAGTTACACTTGAAGCCATATCTACCCCTGAACTTTTCAGGTATCCTAAGTGAAAAATAAAATCAGAGCCCTTTTTAGCTTGAGATCATTTGAATTAGGTTTTTGGTCACTTGCAATGGAGAGAAACTCAACTAAAACACTGGGACAAGAGGCATTTTTAAGGGACTGTTCTGAATTATCCAATATCCAAATTACCTTAACTTTACTCTGGCTCTCTGGTTGCTACAGACATTGCCTGAATCTGCATTTCTATGGCTGACAACAAACAGCATCATTTCTTACATGTGAAACATTTTCCCCATTTTACATTGTCTCATGGAATTAATTACACAGAAGCTATGTAGCTCAAATGCTATTATCCTTGTTTCATTAATGAGAAAAATGGAGACACAGAAAAGGTAATGATGTTCAAGGGCTGGGACAGTATTTAAGACTTCCCACTGCTTGCTCTTGTTTGAGCCCATGCATTTCCAACATGATACTAAAGGTGAAGTGGATAAATGTAAGACCCAAGACACTGTGGATGGTGTGTGATGCCACCCTGGACATTTCCTGGCCTCATGCAGTGGAAATCGGCTTTCAGTTTATACTCTAAATGAAATCACTTTGCTGTGAAAGGTGTATGAAACCTCTCTCACCCATAGTAATGGCACAGAGCAGAGACTGTCACCAATCACAGCCAATGCTGATCCCACTAAATGACTCCGTGAAGAGACACTGGAGACTGATAAACAGCTCATTACCTAGAACAGTTAGCAGTTACTGTGGACTTCTGGCATGCAGCTTTTTAAAGGAAACAGGGTAAACGGTGCAGTGGAGAACTTAGGAATACAACCGGGAATTAGGCAAAGTGGTGTTTGAATGTGGGCTTTGTCACTTATTAGTTTTGTGTCCATCAGTACGTCATGTATGCTCTCTATTTGATCCTTACTACCTCCTCTGCGTTGGCTCAACCCTCCCAAGTTCTGGGAAGTGGCAGGGATGAGAGCCATCTGAGCAATTGCTCCAGCCTCGAGACAACCCACCAGAGCACCAAGGAAAGGAGCCTGTGTCATATCTCTGTCCTACCTAGCTTCCTTCCAGGCAGTGATGACAGAACAAAGGGTAGCTACACAGTTGGTCAACTATCTTAACTTGTATTAGAGTCAGAGATACAAGAGCAACCTGCACCATGCCCAGAAGCTGTCTTGATTATAGGCTCAAAATAACCTCACTCTTTATCTGCATCACAAACCCTTCCAGAGCTCCTCCCCAGGTTTTCACATTAGGTGAAACTGAGAAGAAAAATGAATGCACCTCTAAGCACCATTTGTATAGTTTGTGCATTTGTTTTCATTGGAATGCCATGCATTTGGAGAGGGGTTCCCATTGTCAGGAATTGGTTACAGGGCACAAACAGTCATTTTGGATCCTTTGCCTCATTTGCCCAGACTTCAAATGGGTCAAATGTAAACATTCTGCAGTCCTCTTCCACTCATTATTTGGCTAGTTTCTCCACAAGGTTCTGGAGCTGCGGACATCTTTCAATGACTTCACTCACCTCATGTATCTTGTTTCCACTAACTAACTCAGATATCTCCTCCTTCCCACAATACGGTGATTTTTCCTACTAATGAACATTACCCATTCAAAAACCCATCCCCTCTGAACCTTGATATTACCATCTATAAAATGGGCAGGTATATGTATAACTGAATCACTTTGCTGTACACTTGAACTAACACAACACTGTGAATCAACTACAATATAAAATTAAAATTAAAATAAAAAAACATTAATTCTTCCAATCCATGAACACACACACACACACACACACACACACACAGATGGGCATGGAGGGGAAATTACGTGCTTAAGTGGAAAACTGTGCATTATCTAGGGGATATCCCTCCAGGGAGCTGTTCTACAACTCTGTACATCATAAATAACTGACAGCAATGCAGTATATTTGTCTGTAGACATGCAAATTCTGTTCAGTTAAGTACAAGTTCAATGGACTTTCTTTACCCTGCTATGGAAAAAAATGTTCTGCTTCCATTTGTACACTCATTTCAATGGTTCTGACCTGCAAATGTGTTTGTATTTTGGATTCTCTTTTGCATCACCTGTAACATCTGCCTGGTTCTCTCATTGATTAATGAATAGAATAAAATCTTTAATAGACGTTCTTTTCTATATGTGTATGATAGTCATGATTTTACCTTTTTTGAAAATGATTCTTAACAGAAATAAGGACATTACCAATCTCAGAAGGCTAACTGAAGATTGAACATAGTTGGAAATATCAGAGTGGCAGCCACTCTGTCAGTGAAGTGATGTTTATAAAACTTAGCATGCATTAAGCACTCAATAAATGTTACCTATTACTGTTTCAAAAGAGAATGTCGTTCATTTTTCAACCAATCCTTTTTTACATTTAAATAAAATTTTAGATAAAGGACCTCATATTAGAAATGCTAACTATAGACATCTGGGGAAAACTGGACATTCCCTAAACATTATTAACAATGTTGACTCTCAGCCTGGCAAACTCAGCACTAGCAGCCCACATCTTAGGGAATAAGGCCTTAGTAAAGCTTTTTCCCATCTGAACACATTCCTTGTAACACAGTGCAATCAAAACAGGGTAACAGAAATTTTACAACTGGCAACAATAGGGAATCAGTGTGAAAAGTGGAAGTAATTATTGCTAAGTACAAAATGAGAGAACGTGCCTCTAAAAACAAATAGAAAAAGGTTAATTCTCTGGCTTCCAGCAGATCGGTACTATATTTTTCCAAGGTACAACAACCTAACTGAAACCCCAACGATAATGATTTGTTCAAGTTTTAATTCATAAATTTCCAGCTAAAAAGACATCCCCAGACATTCATGGTTGCTTACTACCAACTGCAAGCTTTTGTTTAACCGAGGACAGAGGTTCCTTCTGAAGGCCAGGGTAACAGTGAACAATTTGAATGATTTTATTACATTATTTTTCGTAACAAAACAACCTTGTATGTGATGAATGATTATTTTCCCTGCCACTAATGTAATGCAAAAGTTGTATTTCACCTTATTTTCCTAAGTGTTAATATTTTCAGTATTTGAATTTGTCTCATTTCTCATTTATCTAAGGGGCTATTGTTAAATCTTTATCTTTCACAGTAACCTCAGCCAAAGAAAACTTTACTATAAGAATAACAGTCACTCAAATGTTTTATATGTAAGGTCCCAACATTACAAAATTTCCAAAGAGATTTTGTGCTTTTCTCACTTTTATTTTTGTTCTCCAACAAACATATCCTGACTCAAAAAAATACCTTAAATTTTTACCTTATTGATTTAAAACTTTTCTATTAACATGATTTGCTTTTCAATGATGATGTCCAGTCTTTATGATCAAATCTATTTTTGGCTTGTCAGTGTAGGTGTTTGGGTTCTAACAGCAGCCAGTAAATAGAATGGCCATGGTTTAATTCAATTAAATGTTTTAAATGTCACAATACCCTGTCACATTACGCAGTTACTCTAATCCTACTGAATCAAATGCACTATGCACATTTCATTGATTACTTCCCTGATTAGTCATTATTATGGCCTAGAAATGTCATCAAAAAGAAAATCATCAATTCAAGCACACCGTGCAGACCACTGACAGGATACATATTCTGGAACCAAGTTTAGCCTGGTGAAATTCAGTATAGTTGGAAACATCAAAAAGTTTGCAGCCACTCTATCAAAGATTTATAAGAACATTCTCAGTTCAGCCTTAAAGTAGTTTATACTAGACGCCTTTGCCTCCCTCCTACCCCTTTAGACACGACTCACCATATCCATCCCCCATAGAAACGGCACCACCAAAGCAGAGCGTTTCAATGATACACACTATATGCAACAATTAACTCTAACTTACAATGTTTTCTAATAAACCTTAATTTGATAGAAGTGACTTTGTTCTCATTTCCTTATCATTCATACAAAGCATATCTGAAATAACCATAAACAAGAAGAGAAAGATTAGTGTGAACTGTGTTGATCAAGGAAAGCTTCTTTAAACACACAAATTAGTCCTTGGTTCTCTTATACTGCTTTGTATGTATTTTTTTTAAATTATACATATACATATATATGTGTGTGTGTGTGTGTGTGTGTGTGTGTGTGTGTGTGTGTGTGTATTTGATATTTAATTGGCCTCTTGCACTATCCCATAAAAGCATCTTATTCCCCTTTGTTTTCTCACCTCCTAAAACCTGTCACACCCATAGTCAAAGCTCCCTTAACGGAGTGACTCATGCCAGAGCACACGGCATGCTCCAGGCAGGTGGTGCTCCTCTCAGAGTTTCGTGGACTTTTGCCCTCTGCACCTATTTATACCAATTGCACATTTTATTATCATTAATAAAGAAATAAAAGTGGGGGCTTCCCTGGTGGCGTAGTGGTTGAGAGTCCACCTGCTGATGCAGGGGACACGGGTTCGTGCCCCGGTCCGGGAAGATCCCACATGCCGCGGAGCGGCTAGGCCCGTGAGCCATGGCTGCTGGACCTGCGCATCCGAAGCTTGTGCTCCGCAACGGGAGAGACCACAACAGTGAGAGGCCCACGTACCACAAAAAAAAAAAAAAAAAGAAATAAAAGTGGGATAAGAGAAATCATTGTCGTTCTCATGACCATCAAAGGCATGCTTTGAAAAACTTGATAAAGATGAGTCACCAAGAAAAAAATGCTGTTAAGTTAGTTATGGGCCAAATGTAAATGATCAGGGAAAAATACAGATTTCTGCACTCAAACTGCTTTGCATGTATATTTGAGTTCTTGCTCCATTTTAAACAAATCCCTGATAATGGAAATCAATGAAATGCATTATGGTCTAGTTTAGATGAGAAAAGCTATGGAAAACTCCAAAGAGGGGCCCATGGGCCAATATCAAAGATTAGTAAATGAATGTATATTTATATATGTCAGATTAAAATAAAATATTCAAGTTAAAAAGGGTATTTTTGTGTGATTCCCTGCTTTGACTTTAATTCACTGACCCACTTCCAGTCCCCACTGCTTCAGATAAAAAGCTTCTATTATAGGCAGTATTCAAAAAACTGTTAAATGAGGCTCTCTGATTAAATTAATCTAGACCATAAAGGACATATAGACATAGGAAGGTAGAGTAGTAGGATGGCACAGTGCTCAGGATGAGGCTCAGTGAAGTTTCACAGCAATAATCCTTGCCTTTTCAACATGCGTGGCTCCAAGGGTTTTGCTGTGCTCAGCTGGCCTAATTTCAAGGGACAAAATCACATGTCATTTTCTTCTACTCTCGTCTTCCTCCTGGGGCATTACTTATCCTGGCCTCACTTTACATTACTTGTTCACTAACTTGAGCCATTTAGAGGGATTTAAAAATTTTTCTTAGTCATTTTATGTCAAAATATGCCAAAATGTCAATATGGGGCACATCTGGATCCAGCATTTGGTAACACACTGTATATTTTTAACACTTTATATTACTTAAGAGGTAAAGATTTGGTTTTTCTCATTAGTTGTCTTTTCAAAAAATGTTCCATATACTTACATTGATTTTTTTATGAGAAATAATTCTTTCAACATTTCTTAACTGGAAATGTTTTAGGAAATTCCAGACCATAGTATCATATACAAACTTTTTTGTAAAACTGTGTCTTTCCAGTGCTTGCTCTAAGAAAAAGAAACATGCAGTAACAAAGGCTTTGATAAAGATTAAATAACTGAATTAATTAAAATAATCTTTTACCTCATTATGAAGTTTACCTTTCCAAAATATAAGGGGATCTATCATATACCTAATAAGTGCTCAGAACTGAGATTTAAAACCCCCCAAAGTCCACAAATCAGAGATGCCTGCAAAGATCCTAGATATGTATGTTTCCCACCAATTTTCCATTTGTTCACTGCTCAAAAACTTTTTCTTTAATGATCACTATGGGTCAGGCCTAGGAGATGCAAGTAGATCTTCCCCAAAACATTTGGATGTTGACTCTCAAGACTGCATATGTGAGCCCAAACTCTGCCTTAATATCTGTCGAGGAGACACAAAAAGGCAGGCTGGAAAGAGGGTCACAGTCACACACATTCATTCGCAACGCACTTTTTATATTCCACATTTTTAAATGTTGGTAAACATGTTTAATATGATGCCTTTTTCTCCTTCAAGAATATTTGATTTTGGGGACTTCCCTGGTGGCACAATGGTTAAGAATCCAACTGACAATGCAGGGGACACGAGTTCGATCCCTGGTCCGGGAAGATCCCACATGCCGTGGAGCAACTAGGCTTGTGCACCACAACTACCGAGCCCATGCCCTAGAGCCCACGAGCCACAACTACTGAAGCCCGCACAGCTAGAGCCCATGCTCCGCAACAAGAGAAGCCACCGCAATGAGAAGCCCGCGCACCGCAACGAAGAGTAGCCCCTGCTCGCCGCAGCTAGAGAAAGCCCACATGCAGCAACGAAGACCCAATGCAGCCAAAAATAAATAAATTAATTTTTTTTAAATTTGATTTTTACTTTGGGTATAGCATTCATAGAGTTTTAGTTTGTCTTTAAGCAATCCTTAGGAAGTGGGTCAGCTCCACTATTTCAGGAAACAAGTAGATGATAGGTAGATAGATGAGTCGAAATAAAGACAGAGATCTATAATTTGTTGTTTTGGGAAAAAAATAAATAGATGATAAATGATAGATAGATAGATGATTAGAAGTAAAGATAGAGATCTATAATTGGTTGTTTTTGTTTATAAGAAACACCTACCTAAGGCATGAAGTCGAACCACAGGTGTATTCCAAACATAAGTAATATAGATACCATTAGTTCTTAAAAAACTGCTCTTCTCAAATTATTAAAGTTTCCATATTATCCAACTCTCCCAACAATGGTATGTTGATCAAAGAATTGGAAATTGAAGCACCAATATTCTGATAATGATTTCCATAAACAGTTCTGGGTAAAGAACTCATAGGGAGGAGCTAGCACCTTTTCTTGTTATATCTGTAGCTGTACTAAGCATCCTACAGCAGTTCGAGTGTTCTCGCCTTTTCCCCTATTAATTGAAGGGCAAAGCATACACTGAAGCCTGCAAGACATTGGGTCCCACACAAGTCTTCTATTTCAAAGGTACTGGGCTCCTGTCTTTTTGTCTGGTTCAAACTGTCTGCTCTTTTTTTTTTTTTTTTTTTTTTGCGGTACACGGGCCTCTCACTGCTGTGGCCTCTCCCGTTGCGGAGCACAGGCTCCGGACGTGCAGGCTCAGCGGCCATGGCCCACAGGCCCAGCCGCTCTGCGGCATGTGGGATCTTCCCGGACCGGGGCACGAACTCGTGTCCCTGCATCGGCAGGCGGACTCTCAACCACTGCGCCACCAGGGAAGGCCAAACTGTCTGCTCTTATATTCGGTTCTTCTCATAGACATTTGGGGAGATTAATTTAAGCCTAACATTTTATTATTTGTCATTAGCTACAGGTCATTTACCTTTAAAATTTGTCTACATTGTGGTTTTTTTTTTTTTTTTTTTTTTTTTTTTTGCCGTACGCGGGCCTCTCACTGTTGTGGCCTCTCCCGTTGCGGAGCACAGGCTCCGGATGCGCAAGGCTCAGCGGCCATGGCTCACGGGCCCAGCCGCTCCGCGGCATATGGGATCCTCCCAGACCGGGGCACGAACCCGTATCCCCTGCATCGGCAGGCGGACTCTCAACCACTGCGCCACCAGGGAGGCCCTACATTGTCTTTAACAAACCATATCTACCACATTTTTGATGATGAATTGTAGACGATGGTTCAAGCAATAACTCAGTATGACTGATGCTAACATCATCCAAACTTCATTGGATTATATTTACCTGGTCTAATTGGTCTGGATATAATGTGATAATATATATTCACAAGAATGCAAGGAGTGGAAACTACATTTTCAGTGAAGCTTAATAAATATTTTAGAGTTTACATAGTGTATAATAAATGGTTTTTTTGCTCCAAGCAAATAGCTAATAAGGTTCTATTCAACAGGTTTTTCAGAAAACGATAGCCCAAAACATAATTCCTCTTTCATAATAAGTAGATGAATATGCCTTGAATGTGTGCAGTGGTTCACTGACTGTACTTGTGTGAATGAAGTTTAGACCTAGAAAGTGTGTGTTGACCTAGAAACTGTGTGTTGATGTCTATCCCGGGCTCTTGCCCTTTTGGTTCTAATAGTCCCTGCCCTAAAAGCAGCACCTCCACTGGACAGAGCCCCAGCTGGTGGGCCTGCAGCCAACTAGAGAGCTTCCATGGTAGTTTCTGACCTTCCAACTTATGTGAAATCAAGAGTATCTTAGACTCAGTCAAATTGCAGTTGGAATCTCCAGGATTTCCAAATAGGGTAGGATATGGATATATTTATGAGCGACGTTTGAAAGACTCAGAAAGGGTTGAGAATGAGAGCAGGGATGGCAAATCCATGTACATCCATCACCACTATCCCTCTCTTTCCTTCTAACCAGAGCCAGCACCCCAAGCCCTTCTTAGAATAACTGCAGGAAGTCTCTGCCAACTGATCCGGTGTGGCACTCAAGAAAATACCTATTTGCTACTCTGCCCAATTGCATTTAATGACACAATCATTCCACATAATACTGGTGGCCCAGGGGAGAAAAGCTTTCATGATCAAGAAAAGTAAGCAGTGTTGCATCCTCCATCCCACTTCTGGGGACTTACGTTTTTGGAAACTGGCATTTTAAGGACCTAGAGAAGTCCTACAGTAAGGAAGCCTGTTTCCTGTGCTTAACCCAGCACTTCCCACACTTTCAAAGTAACAGAAGGTCTCTTAGAATGTACATTGCAAAATCCTCTTTTAGCAACTCCTTATCCTACATGGGTGAGGCCAGTCTGCACAAACAGCCTCTTGAGCGGGGTGATTCTGGAAAGAAAACACCGTGGTAGCCTCTGTGCCTCCCACATGCAACAAGCAGTTCTCCAGGACTCCCAAAGTCCTCTGGAGACTTTTGCATATAAAAAGGAGTGTACAGAAGCCCCAGGACAGTCAGCAAGCACTATACAGTAATAGCTATACAGCTTCTGGCCTATTGGCTTCCTGTCCTGGCAAGTGCAGTGAATCTCATTGTGCTGACTCCCTCAATACATGCTGTGTTTCCCATTTACTCAGAATCTTTAAGTGACTACAGTTGTTTTTGAATTGTGGGTCAAATACCATAAAATTACATTCAAATACACCAAAGCCTTAGTCATCTAAATTAACCTGGATAAATTGCAGGTTGAATTAGTGAAATTAAATAACAATTAAATCAGAGTTTTCTGCCTGATAAAGATCTCAAAGGTCTAACCCTTCATTTTACAGGTGACAGAATGGAAAGCCAAGGAAATGAAATATTAAATGTCAAAATAAATTGATTTAAGTACCAAGAATAATGCAAACTAGATGGTGACAAATCATTAGCACATAGAATGGGTTTTTAGTATATTGAATATTAGATTAAAGGACCCTTGGTGTTGAGAAAAATCTTTAAAACTGATTACTTATCAAACAAGCATATAACTCTCCTTCAAATATATTTAATTATATTGATAACTCTTTTATCTCTTTACATTCAATATATGTATAGGGGTATGTATAATCTTAGTATACATATATCTACAAAAGTAAGCTTTTTGGTGTTTAGCACCTCAATTCCTTTTCATATAACAAATCCTGAGCCTCTCCCATTGAGTACATGCATTTACCCAGGTTATAGATTTGCTTTATGATGACAGAATTATATATAGATAGACAGATAGACAGAAAGAAAGACAGATTTGTCAGGTTGATAGACAAATAGATATAATCTGTCAATTGTAAATACTAATGCTCAGAGATAATTTAAGCCTTTCTTAAATTATGAACATTACATGGGTTCCTAGCTTTATCATTTGTAAGTGGTTATAAAAATCCCCAGTATTGCCTACGAAAATATCAAGACAAATATCAAAACTCACTGCAATAATAACAAAGAAGCTAAAACAGCAAGTTGCAAAGCAGAACCTCATCTATAGTTTTTACACATTGCATTCAAACATGATTTTTCTGTGTTGAAGAGTGAAAAGGCATCAGAAGGTCGGGTTTTCAAGGATCAAACTTTCCATTGTTCTTTGAATCAGAGATTGTATGCAAGTACAGAGCTTTGCATAAGAATTAGTCCTCTTCCGTGTATCAAATCAGCTATTTTCAGCTCAGCCTAGCAATCTTTGATTTCTTGGTTTGTAACTATGGCAATAAGATTAAATGGCATTCAGTAAAATTCATTTTACAAATTAGCTTGGGAGGGTGTCCATGACTGTGATGAAGGAGCAATGCAAAATTACTAGGAAACAAGAGGGAAATTAAATTGGGTTTGTAATATTCTTCAAAATAATCCTCAAAATCATCTAGTGCCATATGGCAGTTTGCAAGCGATGTATGGTGACTTGAAATAAAAACGAGCAAATAACTGCTTGATAGATTCCTTGGCTCAGCTTAAGCCACCACACCTCTCCACTTCCCCCTCGACCATCATACGACATCCTTTGTCTGTGGACGCCTATGTGTCTGTGGGCTTGCCAGAGTCTTTGATCTGGGACTTTTTATACTAAATAACAGTCAAATCAATTTCAAACACCTTCATTACAGTACACAGCTCATTATGTTCTAGAAAAATGTTTAGCTCCAAGCCCCAGGCCACGTTATAATGAGGACAGGAATGCACACTAGTACACATGCTCTACAGAGTGTCTCTGTATTTCTAGGTGATACACAATCACCACTGTTCTAAGCGAAAAGCAGGCATTCATTTGCAGCCTTTAAAGATGGTTTCCTAAAGTTTTAAATAGTTTGCCATAAAACATAGTTTTAATCTTGCAATGCTGTTAATGTTTTTCCTTTCTGTCGGTGCCTTTTGAAAAAGTACACAGGCAGACATGGGAAAGAAAAACCTGCATAAATATGTTCTCAAATCCTTAATGAGTGACATACAAATTTGTTGTATTATATGCATACTTTATATATTTTATACATATATATGTATACATACATAAGTATATTTTATACATATATAAAATATATAAAGTAATTCTCTTAAATCCATTTTTTAAAGACTTTATATATATATAGACATAGGAGTATTGTATATACAGACAACTTCTTTAAAAAAAGCAGATTTAAGAGATTTACTTTATTTGAAAAAATCTGAGGGTAGATTTCCATCTTATCAATTGTTCATTTACAAAGAAACTCAAGTGCCTTGTTAAGCAAATAGTTTTATTTATGTTTACCCTTCTTATTTTGGGAAGGCAGGAAAATGAATATAAACCCTCATGGCCTCATTTCTGTTCTCTAATCTTTGTGCTTTTTCAATGCCTCAATGACCATCCAGGAAATTTTGGACATTACACTTGAAATAAATGTGACACAGTGTTGGCTGTCAGTGTTTTTTCACTCTGATTTAATTATAAGGTCATGCTAAAAACCAGTAATAGGGAAATTACTTCACTGGACACACAAGACATTATCAAAATTACTTGTGTTCCTCTGTTGTTGGAAATATAAGCTAGTGTGGTAGAAATTCTTTTTGCCGTCACGATTGAGTATCATAAATTAATTGTATATAACTAGATGGAAACAAATGCATACTGGCATATAAATAATCACAACCTGTTTTCTTGCCAGCAAGCCACAGTCTGCTTGGTATCTGAGAAAACACTAATGTAGCAGAGGAATGGCAATGCTTTTTTTAATAAAAGGATTATTACAAAGATAAAACAGATTTTTATGCAGCATAAGCAAGTGATAACTGTTCTCAGGTTAACCTTGAAACTCTACTCAAGAACAAGATTCAGCAGTATTTTTAGTTAGCCATGAATATCTTAGAGGGATCGCTGGGAAGAAGACAGTCCTTATGTAAAAGGAGTGTTTGAACCATAGGTTATAATGTAGTATGACAGCCAAGGTCT
The DNA here is from genome assembly GCF_025265405.1 of Mesoplodon densirostris. Taxonomy (NCBI): domain Eukaryota; kingdom Metazoa; phylum Chordata; class Mammalia; order Artiodactyla; family Ziphiidae; genus Mesoplodon; species Mesoplodon densirostris. The sequence continues at coordinate 97,817,846 of NC_082663.1, read as the reverse complement.
GGCATAGGGGGCCAGATTACTAAAAGCAGGATATTATCTGCATAATCCAGGGTCAGCAAACGGAGATGAAACAAGCCAAAGGGAAACCTGCAATCAAGCCTTGTCCTTCAACACATGTCATTAGGAGCTTTGGTTTCAAGTCGCAGGGGTGATAGTATATAGGGAAAGCTCACTGCTCATTAAGGATGCTCCTCCAAATTGGTCCATGCGGATGAGCTGGACCCCTAACTTATTAGCAAATGTTGAAAGTAAAATGCCAACTAACGTCTGAAACAGGAAAAAGATTAGTTCTTAAACTATCCTTCACATTAAGTAAGCACAATGAAGAAATGAATCTAAACGTACAAATTTTTTTTTATCTTAAAAATAGGTTTAGGGCTTCTCTGGTGGTGTAGTGGTTGAGAGTCCGCCTGCCGATGCAGGGGATACAGGTTCGTGCCCCGGTCTGGGAAGATCCCACATGCCGTGGAGCGGCTGGGCCCGTGAGCCATGGCCACTGAGCCTGCACGTCCGGAGCCTGTGCTCCACAACGGGAGAGGCCACAACAGTGAGAGGCTCGCATACCGCCAAAAAAAAAAAAAAAAAAAAGGTTTATCTTACTAGCCTTATCTATTATGTTTATAAGAGAAGGGTTTTACCAGTGGAACAATGTTTGAGTCACAAAAATTCATTCCATACCTAACACTTTCAGGTCAAGTATAAATAAAAGATAAATACACTTCAATTCCAAAGACTAAATGTTAGTCTGCTTACAGTAGCTGTTTTATAACTTGGCCTAAATGTTTCTATGGGTGAAGAATCGAATTGCTTGGAATCGGTATGAAATAAAGAGTACGTCTTGAAATGCAAACATGAACTTGCTTTTAAAACAGGCATTAATGACCTGTAATCAAGGTACAAATTAGTAAATAGCAAAACACTGAAGAATGTGCATTTTAAAAAGAAAGGAACATTAGTACTCTAGAACATATATACATAGAAAGCTAAATACATATTCTTCTGTAATTATTAAAGACGATTATAAATCAAAGAAGAAATTTGTATTGCTGCTTCATAGGTGATAGCACCTCCTCATTAGACCAACAGAAATGTTTGTATTTTGGGAAGAGAAAGGAGACTTCCTAAATAAGTGTCAAAATGAACTACCTGCTACATTTCTAATCTTTCACAGGGCTTTAGATCCCTAGAAACAGGAGAAAATTGCAAAAAGACAGGTGTCACCCTCATACATTGCTTGTGGAGATGTAAAATGGACCAGCCATTTTGGAAAACAGTTTGGAAGTTCCTCAAAGTATTAAACATCAAGTTACCATATGACCCAGCAATTTCACTCTTAGGTAAATACCAAACGGAAATGAAAATATATGTCAACACAAAAACATGTACATGGGGCTTCCCTGGTGGCGCAGTGGTTGAGAGTCCGCCTGCTGATGCAGGGGACACGGGTTCGTGCCCCTATCCTGGAAGATCCCACATGCCGCGGAGCGGCTGGGCCCGCGAGCCATGGCCGCGGAGCCTGTGTGTCCGGAGCCTGTGCTCCGCAACGGGAGAGGCCACAGCAGTGAGAGGCCCGCGTACAGCAAAAAAAAAAAACATGTACATGTATGTTCATGGCTGTGTTATTCCTAATAGCCCCAGAGGGGGGAATATCCAAATGTCAATCAATTGATGAATGGATAAACAAAATATGTTCTATCCACACAGTGGAATAGTATTTGGTGATTTAAAAAGAAATGAAGTACTGCTACAACATGGATGAACCTCGAGAATATTATGCTAAGTGAAAGAAACCAGTCACCAAAACACATGTACTGCATGTTCATGTATGAAAGATTCCATAGACAAATCTATAGAGACAGAAAGTAGATTAGTTGTTGATTAGGGCTGGTGGGGGGAGGAGGGAATGGGGAGTGACAACAAATGGGTGCTGGGTTTCCTTTTGAAGTCATAAAAACTTTCTAAAATTAGATTATAGTGATGGTTGTACAAATTCATAAATAAACTAAAACCCACTGAATTATATATTTTGGGTAAATTTAATGGTATGTAAATGATATCTCAGTAAAGCTGTTTTTCTTTTTCTTTTTTTTTTTTAAAGACATGCCTTACCCAGCTCAGGAACAGAATGCTTACTATAGCAAGGAAGCTACTATAGTAAAGTACTAAGAGGTTTCAAACAAAAACCTGATTTTAATTAGCGGTGGTTCATCCCCACCCCTCAAGTGTTCCTTGTGTTAGCAATACAACTCAGTAGTCTATATATTCTCTCTCTCATTGTTTTTTTAAAAACAAAGTAGACAACACCGTACAGACAAAAACTCAAGGTTTACCTGGGATAGGGTATATCAGTAACTTGTGTAAATGTTGGCTGTTCCCCTTCTTTTAATTGGTGAATGTGCTGTGTCCCCAGAGTCCACATCTGATGGGAGCGGGTGTCTGCTGGTAACAGGAGCCTGTGGATAAGGTTTACTCTCCCTTCTGTTTGGCACAGAGGGAATAATGCACAAACTGAGCCATTCCTTAGCTGACAATAGAGCAGATCAGAAAGAGCTGATGCTTATCTGTGACTGAGAAGGCTCCACCATAGTTTTTTTTTTACCTAAGTAATTTTAGACCCCTTTTAATTTTTTTAATCAGTAAGAAAGGAAGCTCTGCTGTTAAACTGAGGGGGCAACATACTTGGTACTACTGAATACCAGAGGGTGGGACTCTTCACCCATCCTTGAAAAAAGATAGGTGTTATCTGCTCCTGAAGGCAATATTTCAGGGGAAGAAGTTTTTTGTTGTAGTTCCTTGTGTTTTTTTATTTTTCTCTCACGGGACAAACCTCATACATTCCATTCATAGAAAAGGTTTCCCAGGAAACTTCCATTCAGAGCTAGAAAATGGAGAGAGAGATGCAAACTGAGAGCAAGGAGAATGTTAATGAAGAGAGTGAATGTTTCTGCCCTGTTGTGGGATTTCCATGTTGACAATGACCAGGAATATCACTTAACAGGAGCCTTCAGAATAGTGTTTCTCTGGTACTCCACTGTCTGGGCCACTTGACTAGAATGGTTTGAACACTTCGCTTTATCATTTGGGCCATAAAATGTCTCTTCTTACCTGTCAACACGGAGAGTCAAGTCCATCTCTTCCCTCTTTGTCTCAAAGTCGTGAACATGATTCTCTCCTTCTAACACGAATGACCTGACCTATAAGGAAAGGAATTCCATCATGCCTCTTCTGCATTCATTTTGCCTACAGCCTCCTTTCTAAGTTATTTTTATGTGTGGCTTAAAAAATTAATGTAAGATATCAAAGAGATCTAGTTCTTCAAAATTCCTTAAGTGAATTAAAAATATGGAGATTACATACTTAGATAACACAAAGACACTTTACTTGCTGTGAAAAGTTTGATTTTAATTGATATTTCAGGATTCTCTTTTTCCCTGGAGAAAAAGAACCTTCCATGATGTCTGAAAAATCCAGAGGGTATGTGTATCAATACTGCTTAAGAGAAAAATCATGAATGACTGTGGCCATACCTTACACTGGTGGAGTCATTCACAAAGAATTCTCATGTCCCTTGTCTCACTGGAAACTACCAACAGTTGTTTGAAGTCCAGAAGATAGAGTGGTTTTACACATGAGGAAGGAAATGAGCCTAGAGAAAGGAGAATGCTCATCAAAGACATAAAAACAGTAAAAAGAAAAGCCAAGACCATAACCCACATCCCTGACCCCTCATCCGAAACCAATCTGCATCTCTCCATGAATGACCATCACACCTAACTCTGCCCCAAATGCAGCCTCGAGTTCTTTTCTCCTGGTAGGAGGAGGGGCAGTATAGGGGTAAGGGATTAAGAGGTACAAACTATTAGCTATATAAAATAAGCTACAAGGATATATTGTACAACACAGGGAATATAGCCAATATTCTATAATAACTATAAATGGAGTATAATCTTCAAAAATTGTGAATCACTATATTGTACACCTGTAACTTATATAGTATTGTACATCAACTATACTTCAATAAAATAAATAAATAAACAAAGAAAAGGTTAGTCCTGCATTGGACAAAAACTACAACAATTTCATCAATAGGAAATAGGATTTCCTACTTGGAAAGTTGTCAAGAATACGTTTTGGAATTAAGAAAGAATAAAAAGATAACATCTGCAAGGGACTAGAAGGTCACCTATAAAGGGGGCTCACTGTGCTGCCCCCTCAGTCCACGGTGAAACTTGAGCCTCCAGGTGTACAGCTAAAATACCACGTCTGCCATAGAGCCTCTGGAATTCTGCAGCCAGAAGTAATGCCCCCTCCATGGATTTCATGTGCCCTTTACCTATTGGACATGCTGCTTACCACTCGGAAGGAAAGCTGCATGGCATCTTGGAAAGAGCACTGGGTTTGGAGCCAGATGATTTGAGTTGCAACTCTGACCTTGGGTGTGTCACTTAACACTGCTGCATTTCTGTAAAAGGGGATAGAATTCACAGAGTTGCTGTGAAGATTCAATTAGCTAATGCTTCCAAAGCACTTGACAAATAGTACATAATCAATGTTAGCCATTGTTATTATCAGTATTAATCTAACATTCCCATTTTATAGAAAACAAACTGAGGCATAGACAAAAGAAAAGCTTCACACTGAGGTAAAGGTGTATAATTAATAACAGTACCCAACTCACAGGATTGTTGTGATGATTAAATATATGTGACATATGCCTTGTGAAACGTAAGTTATTTGTGTAAGTATGCTAACACACAATTTGGAGTGCATACCCTTCAAAGCAACGACAGTATCTCCTTTATCTTTTCCCTCCTCCATAGCCTCGAAGAGGTCTTCCACGGAATTGGTGCTAAATAAGCATTAACCAAATTAACATACAGCTGATTTGAAGGATGTCAGACATCATATCCAGAGGATATAAATTATCTAGTTTATTAAATTTATTGAATCTATGCTTCCACAGATTCAATGAAGACTAACTTTTTCATTATATTATCAAGAAAACACCACTGAACATTGATTTGGTCAGTGACCGGCCTGTCCTCCAGTGCAGGGAGCCCTGAAATCACCTGGAGCACCTCAGTTGCTAAGGAGATAGTTTTTCTCCTGACAATTGGGTCTAAATGTCTAACTCTCAAGCATTCATCCAAGTGGAGAAGAGCTTCTTTTTCCAGAAGTTCCTCTCTAGGGAGACTATGAAGGCAAAGGTAGGGTCCAATAAAACCTCCTTAGCAATAAACACTACTCTGAATTACAGTCCTTTGATACCTGCAACTCACTGATTTCATCCAAAACCCATGGCTCACTTTCTTTATTGGCCCCTAGCCAACATATTTTACTTGTTCAGGACAGTTCTCAATTGAACGATTTCCAGTGGGCCTTGCTAGGGAAGGGAGTTATAAACAGGTGCCGTTAGATATATCAGGATGTCCCCAGTGCAAAATTGCTCAGAAGAGGCTATGCTGGTGCTCTGTACTGGGGAAGAGATAAAGATAGCAAGGCTTGGCAAACTTAACAAGTCTTTTGTTCAAGGTGAGTCCTGATACTAGATTTGAAAGTCCTTGTCAGAGAGCTGTGGGTGAGATGGCATAGTTCATTCCCTTAAGCTGGTATTGTTTGTTCCCTTGTTCATACCTGGTCTGTGGAAATTCATCTCAAACCTCCTTTGAAAACCATAATTTTGTCCAGGAGTAAAGCCAAACCCAGGACACCTACCCTGGGTATTCTAGATGTTTCAGATGTAATGTTCATTATGGTTGAAAATAAAATTTTCGATTTTTATGCCACCTTTTCTTCTTCATTGTCAGAACTGCTCCAGCATCCAGAAGCAATGGTCTTTCACCTTTTAATCACTGGTTCCAACACCTTAGAAAGACAAGTCAATCCGAATGTGGTTATTTATGAGCAAACTGGAAATAGAACTTTGAGTCAGTGGAAGAAGGAAGAAATCTATTAGTTCCCTTTTCTGACCAAAAAAAAAAAAAAAAATCCTTCCCTGAGTTTCACACTCCAGTCCCTCTTAGAAATTATTCTAGGAACACAAAGCCAAATTATGGGCATCCAAGCTCACGCTGGCTGAACAAGTGAAGTAGGTAAGCAATGAACCTTCTTAGCATGTGTCCTCTAAGGCTGATGACTGTCATTAGGCTGCTGGAGGATGACATCATTTTCTCTAAGAGGCAGTCAGCTCGAAAATGTCAACTATCTTAGTGAATTAATTCTTGCAGCTGCTCTATGTTGCCTTCTGCTCCTTGCTAAAGAAAGGGACATATTTCATTTCTGGGATCTGTCAGACATGTTGCTGTTTTCAATATTACATTTGAAGCCCAATCCAATCTGAACATATTGTGTTTTGAGAAGCATGGTGAAAAAAACATTGACTTCAAGAAAGTAAAAGGCCAAGGTGTAAAACTCTGTAATCTCGTTTGAAAAGAAATCCTGTTTTGGGATTCAATTTGCTTTCATTTTATAATGTCATTTGTTTCAAAGACTTCTCTAGTATGAAATTAGTAGGAACACATACTACACTGATTCAGTCATAAAATAGTCATATGGGGAGGCAAGGGTAAGAGTAAGAAGAAAACGAGATGGTTTTGAGAGCACAGATAATATAACTGTAAAACACAAACCATCCAAAAGTTCTTGCCTCTCTGAATGTAGCTCTTTTTCACTTCACCAGCCACATAAGGAAAAAAAAATAGTGTCATTTATTAATTTTTTCAATAAACATTATTGAATGCCTATAATTTTTTCAGATCCTGTGCTGGGCACTGTGGCAATGACTTTTTAAGATACTTCCCACCCTTAAGGTAGCTCCAAGGTCAATGGGGGAGAGATACATGCCAAGGGAAATCATAAAATAATTTGGAAGTTCCATAAAAGAAAAAGAGTCAGCAGAAAGTTTTGAGAGTGGGTTTTAAAGGAAGATAATGTGTGTTTACAAACACACCTATACAGTCTCCTGTGTAGGGGTAAGTGAGAAGAAATGGAAAAGAAAGGCAAACAGAAAACTATCCTTAACATATAACTACATAGGTATTAGGAATAACCTTCATAGGTGAATGAACCACCTGGCTCTGATATCAGAAGCACCAAAAGAGCCTTGCAATACCCCCAAATATCTTTCTTGTCTTCTTGTAATGTCTGAAATACTTTGACCTGAAAGCAAATACTTTAAATCCACTATTGGACTTGGAAACTAGGAGATGTAAACCATCGATTGAAATAAACATTAAAGTGTAATTATACTCTATTGTCTTTCTGATAGTAAGTTTGCAGAGAGGCGATTGGGAAAGCATAATGCCTAAAGTAATAAGAAATAAGCAAAACTAAGAGCTAGAAAAGAAATGATGTGTTTCCTTCCATGTTTTTTTAAAAATTGTTTTAATTTACCGACAGTGACTGCACAGATCTTAGATGTTAGTTTGATGTTTCATGAATTCAAACACTCTTCCATCATCCCACACAGTTTCCTCCAGCCCCTTTTAATCAGTTTCCACTGCCCTCCTGGCCAAAGGCAGTCACTGTTCTCATTTTTATCACCATAGATTAGTATCACCTACCTATGTTCTTCAATTTTATATAAATGGAAATATTCTATATGCACTCTTGTTTCTGACATCTGTCATGGAGCACAATGTATTCACATGTTATGAAAACCAGTAACTGCTTCCTTTTTATTGCTGAGTAGTATTCCACTGTATGAATACACCACAGTCTGTTTATCCAGGATCTGCTGATGGACATTCGGCTTGTTCGCAGTTTTTAGCTATTTGAACAGAGCTCTTATGAACATTTTTGTAACAAGTCTTTTGTGAATATTCGATTGGGTATAATAACTAGGAATGAATTGCTGGGCTATAAGGTCAGTGTGGGTTTTAACATTTTTGTGGGTATTTACCATGAAAGTTGGGGCATTTGAACTCAACCTTGAAGGATGAGGTAGACAAGGAAATAAAGGCCACCCAGGCTCTGGGAAGAGGAGGAGCAAAAGCAGGGGCTGGGGAAGCGCCTGTGGAATTTGGAAAGGTGAACAGTCAGATGTGAATCATAAGGTGCACTTAGGATGTTCCTTTTGGCAAACAGCTCCTGGGATGTTTCCAATGTCTGTGTTATTGTTAGCAGAGTCTACAGAGTCTGAAATAATTACTGGAACTTCTGAAAGTGTTACGAAGCTTTTCAGAACATGTCATTGTTTCTGGGAAGCCTAAGCCTAACAGCAACAAAATCTTACCTCCTGTTCAAGTGTCTGTTTCCAGAAGAGTTGATTTGGTAGACCAGGTATCCAGTTGGGTGCTGAGCTGTGGTCACATCACTGTCATACAGGCATCATTTCCATTGCTTCTTTTTTTTTTTCTTTTTTCTTTTTCCCATTGCTTCTTAAGAACAGAATCTGGACTGGAACAGGTCTTCCCCTGGTGGGACACAGTCTCAGCCACTTTGAGGGCACAAGCCAGTTTTCTGCCCCACTTTGCACACTCAGGTCTATACCTAAGAGCTGTGGGATCTCCAGGCTTGCAGGTAACATGAGTCAGCTTGGCTGGAAATGTACACCAGTCAAATACTATCAGTTCAGTCTATTTTGCCAAAGCTCCCTTTAAGTTTCTTATTAACTTCTTTCAGTGGGTTGAGATTCTTATATATTACCTTTGATCATTAAAAAGAGAAATGAAAGGTTGCTGAATGATTCAATCTACCCTTCTTTGGTTTTTCTACTCCAACACATTGTTCATAATTAAGGAATGATAGCTGAGTTCTAGGTCTACATTATTTTCCTTGATTCTACTAACTATTCTTCAAGAAAATAAACTCCCAATCCACAAATTCCACCCAAAAAGCTCTAAATCTCAAGAAAGATGTGTAATATCTATAAAATTAAATACAGCATAACAACAACAATTACACACACAAACACACACATACACTTATCCTAAGAGGCTCTAAAACAGCAGACAGTCAACACCGTGCATGGAGGTACGAGTTTGGTGCTACACCCACCTGTTCCTTTCAGAGGAACCTTACATGTCCACAGAACTCTATTATTCATGAAATTAGTCATACAGGGACCAGACAGCCTGGGCTAGGCTAGGATACACTGCAGTCACAGGGAAAAAGAAATGCAAGAGACATATAAAAACAGAAGCTTAAGGCTTCCCTGGTGGCGCAGTGGTTGAGAGTCCGCCTGCCGATGCAGGGGACACGGGTTCCTGCCCCGGTCTGGGAAGATCCCACATGCCGCAGAGCAGCTGGGCCCGTGAGCCATGGCCGCTAGGCCTGCGCATCCGGAGCCTGTGCTCCGTAATAGGAGAGGCCACAACAGTGAGAGGCCCGCGTACCACACACACACAAAAAAAAACCTGGAGAGTTTGTCACACAAAGAGTGAATCCTAATGTAAACTATAGACTTTAGTTAATAATGATGTATCAACTATTGGTTCATCAATTGTAAGAAGAATGCAAGAGGCAAATAATAACTGTATGGGGAGGGGAGAGGTAACTGGGAACTCTGTACTTTCTGCTCAATTTTCCTGTAAACCTAAAACTACTCTAAAAAATACAAATCTATTATAAAATACACACGCAAAATTTTCAAAATTAAGAAAAAAACCCCAGAACCCCAAAATGCTGAAAACCTGATTATCTATTGGATTCAGAAAGAAGGGATTAGGATGGGCCAAGTGGAAAAAAGAGCAGTGGACTTGGATATTGAAGACTAAGTTTCAAGACCTACCTTAGTGATCGAAGATCTCCACCTCGGAACTCGGCACACCCAGGCTTCAGCCCTGACTGTGCCACTGCCACGCTCTGCTCTCCTGGACAAGTTTCGGAACCTCACTCCCAGATTTAGTGTCCTCCTTTTTAAACTGCGTATATTAGAAGTACCTCTTAAGCGTTCTTGCAAGAATAGAGTCAGATAAGGCATGTAAATCCTGTAGCAAAAGGTCTGGCCCACTGTAGGATGTCAATAAAGAAATAGTATCACTAGTCATCGGAATTAAATTACTTAAATGGTTTAAACCTGTTGATGTGTAAGAATCAATGACACTAAGTACAGGAAGCAATACGCAAGTTGTTTTGTCCTGATGCCAGGCCACCATCTAGGTGATCCTACTGTCCAGACAGTATGCATTTTAGAATCAGACTGGCCCTTTTCTGACCTTGGACTTCTTTATCGGCAGCACTTGCAATTTTCACTTTTGTTGTGAGGGTCATGCTTTCCCATAATCAGCCAAATGCTGCCAGTTTGTGAATGGCTCTCTGGGAACAAGTGAGGCCCGTTAGCAAACAACATCAATCAGCTCTTTCAGGTCACACGGGTATTCACTAATAAATACTTCCATAGTGCATTAAGGAGTACCTTTGTAGTTTAGGTCAGTTACTAACACATTTCATGCTTATTCCCACAGGGTAAATGCTTTGTATATGAAGAGAATATAACATTATTTTATGATGATAATCAGTACCAAAGTAGAAAGGTCTCTTTTTCTACAAATACATACCCAAGTTCCTTCAAATACTCTGTTACTTATTTTATTAAAATAAGTTTAAAATAATCATCTCTGGCTACAATCAAAATTACCAGTTGTGTCACTGTTAACTACTCAGCATGCTTTCTTCCTAACCTTACCAAAACCATGAAATGTCTCAGCCCTTTTAAAAATAGTTTTCATTTACAAAATCATATGCGCTTTTTCTATTGGGATCAGCTCAGTCACTGTATTGAAAACAACTAATTAACTTCCTGTGTCACTGATTATAAATAGCACTCAATACTAATCATTAGCATCCATGCTCAAATTTGCAATCTTGTTTCCTGTTCCACGACAGGAAAGACTTCATTGGAAGTACATGAGCCTTATCGTAGACTCGGAGTCATTTATGACCAAGAACTATGGCTTCTTTAATCAACCAGCCTTAACAGGCATTAGATTTGTCACAGGAAGTAGGTATGTACTTTCATCCCCTTGACTTACCCATTATATAATTAGGAAGGAAATAGTAAACAGATTCTTTGAAGAATAAAAAACTAGACTGAAATACTTTAAATAACATTTCTCTATCTCATACACCATATTACCTCTTTAAATGATTCTGACTGATATATAAACGTCAAGCAAAACATTTAAAATATAAGGATAAAAATTCATCCAAATCTATTTATTTTTTTATTAGTTATCCATTTTATACATATCAGTATATATATGTCAATCCCAATCTCCCAATTCATCCCACCACCATCCCACACCCCGCTTACACCCTTGGTATCCATACATTTCTTCTCTACATCTGTGCCTCTATTTCTGCATTGCAAACCGGTTCATCTGTACCATTTTTCTAGATTCCACATATATGGTTAACGTATAATATTTGTTTTTGCCTTTCTGACTTACTTCACTCTGTATGACAGTCTCTAGGTCCAGCTGGTCTCCCCGTGCGATGCAGCTGCTTCCCACAAGCTATCTATTTTACATTTAGTACTATATATATGTCAATGCTACTCTCTCACTTCATCCCAGCTTACCCTTTCCCCTCCCCGTGTCCTCAAGTCCATTCTCTACGTCTGCATCTTTATTCCTGTGCTGCCCCTAGGTTCATCAGAAATATTTTTTCTTTTTTTTCTTAGATTCCATATATATGTGTTAGCATACAGTATTTGTTTTTCTCTTTCTGACTTACTTCAGTCTATATGACAGACTCTAGGTCCATCCACCTCACTACAGATAGTTCAATTTTGTTTCTTTTTATGGCTGAGGAATATTCCATTGTATATATGTGCCACATCTTCTTTATCCATTCATTTGTCAATGGACACTTAGGTTGCTTCCATGTCCTGGCTTTTGTAAATAGTGCTGCAATGAACACTGTGCTACATGACTCTTTTTAAATTATGGTTTTCTCAGGGTATATGCACAGTAGTGGGATTGCTGGGTCATATGGTTGTTCTATTTTTAGTTTTGTTAAGGAACCTCCTTACTGTTCTCCACAGTGGCTGTTATCAATTTACATTCCCACCAACAGTGCAGGAGGGTACCCTTTACTCCACACCCTCTCCAGCATTTATTGTTTGTAGATTTTTTTTTTTTTTTTTTTTTTCTTCTGTATGCGGGCCTCTCACTGCTGTGGCCTCTCCCGTTGCGGAGCACAGGCTCCGGACACACAGGCTCCGCGGCCATGGCTCGCGGGCCCAGCCGCTCCGCGGCATGTGGGATCTTCCGGGATCGGGGCACGAACCCGTGTCCCCTGCATCGGCAGGCGGACTCTCAACCACTGCGCCACCATGGAAGCCCTGTTTGTAGATTTTTTGATGATGGCCATTCTGACTGGTGTGAGGTGATACCTCATTGCAGTTTTGATTTGCATTTCTCTAATAATTAGTGAAGTCGAGCATTCTTTTATGTGTTTGTTGGCAATCTGTATATCATCTTGGGAGAACTGTCTATTTAGGTCTTCTGCCCATTTTTGGATTGGGTTCTTTTTTTGATATTGAGCTGCATGAGCTGCGTGTATATTTTGGAGATTAATCCTTTGTCAGTTGCTTCGTTTGCAAATATTTTCTCCCATTCTGAGGGTTGTCTTTTTGCCTTGTTTATGGTTTCCTTTGTTATGCAAAAGCTTTTAAGTTTCATTAGGTCCCATGTGTTTATTTTTGTTTTTATTTCCATTTCTCTAGGAGGTGGGTCAAAAAGGATCTTGCTGTGATTTATGTCATAGAGTGTTCTGCCTATGTTTTCCTCTAAGAGTTTTATAGTGTCTGGCCTTACATTTAGGTCTTTAATCCACTTGGAGTTTATTTTGTATATGGTGTTAGGGAGTATTCTAATTTCATTCTTTTACAGGTAGCTATCCAGTTTTCCCAGCACCATTTATTTAAGGGGTTGTCTTTTCTACATTGTATATTCTTGCCTCCTTTACCAAAGATAAGGTGACCATATGTGCATAGGTTTATCTCTGAGCTTTCTATCCTGTTCCATTGATCTATATTTCTGTTTTTGTTTTTTTTTTTTTTTTTTTTTTTTTTTTTTCTTTGCAGTACGTGGGCCTCTCACTGCTGTGGCCTCTCCCGCTGCGGAGCACAGGCTCCGGATGCGCAGGCTCAGCGGCCATGGCTCACGGGCCCAGCCGCTCCGCGGCATGTGGGATCCTCCCAGACCGGGGCACGAACCCACGTCCCCTGCATCGGCAGGCGGACTCTCAACCACTGCGCCACCAGGGAAGCCCTATATTTCTGTTTTTGTGCCAGCACCATATTGTCTTGATTACTGTAGGTTTGTAGTATAGTCTGCAGTTAGGGAGCCTGATTCCTCCAGCTCCATTTTTCTTTCTCAAGATTGCTTTGGCTATTCGGGGTCTTTTGTGTTTCCATACAAAGTGTGAAATTTTTTGTTCTAGTTCTGTGAAAAATGCCATTGGTAGTTTGATAGGGATTGCACTGAATCTGTAGATTGCTTTGGGTAGTATAGTCATTTTCACAATGTTGATTCTTTCAATCCAAGAGCATGGTATATCTCTACATCTGTTTGTATCATCTTTTAATTCTTTCATCAGTGTCTTATAGTCTTCAGCATACGGGTCTTTTGTCTCCTTAGGTAGGTTTATTCCTAGGTATTTTATTCTTTTTGTTGCAATGGTAAATGGGAGTGTTTCCTTAATTTCTCTTTCAGGTATTTTATCGTTAGTGTATAGGAATGCAAGAGATTTCTGTGCATTAATTTTGTATCCTGCTACTTTACCAAATTCATTGATTAGCTCTAGTAGTTTTCTGGTAGCATCTTTGATTCTCTATGTATAGTACTATGTCGTCTGCAAACAATGACAATTTTACTTCTTTTCCGATTTGGATTCCTTTTACAATCCAAATCCGATTTGGATTATTTCCTTTTCATCTCTGATTACTGTGGCTAAAACTTCCAAAACAATCTTGAATAATAGTGGTGAGAGTGGGCAAACTTGTCTTGTTCCTGATCTTAGTGGAAATGGTTTCAGTTTTTCACCATTGAGAACCATGTTGGCTGTGGGTTTTTCATATATGGGTTTTATTAGGTTGAGGTAAGTTCCCTCTATGCCTACTTTCTGGAGGTTTTTATCAAAAATAGGTGTTGAATTTTGTCGAAAGCTTTTTCTGCATCTATTGAGATTATCGTATGGTTTTTCTCCTTCAGTTTGTTAACATGGTATATCACATTGATTGATTTGCATATACTGAAGACTCCTTGCATTCCTGGGATAAACATGACTTGATCATGTCATATGATACTTCTAATGTGCTGTTGGATTCTGCTTGCTAATACTTTGTTCAGGATTTTTGCATCTATGCTCATCAGTGATATTGGCCTGTAGTTTTCTTTTTTTGTGGCATCTTTGTCTGGTTTTGGTATCAAGGTGATGGTGGCGTCATACAATGAGTTTGGGAGTGCTCCTCCCTCTGTTATATTCTGGAAGAGTTTGAGAAGAATAGGTGTTAGCTCTTCTCTAAATGTGTGATAGAATTCGTCTATGAAGCCATCTGGTCCCAGGCTTTTGTTTGTTGGAAGATTTTTTTTTTTTTTTTTTTTTTTTTTTTTGCGGTATGCGGGCCTCTCACCGTTGTGGCCTCTCCCGTTGCGGAGCACAGGCTCCGGATGCGCAGGCCCAGCGGCCATGGCTCACGGGCCCAGCCGCTCCGTGGCATATGGGATCCTCCCAGACCGGGGCACGAACCCGTATCCCCTGCATCGGCAGGCGGACTCTCAACCACTGCGCCACCAGGGAGGCCCTTGTTGGAAGATTTTTAATCACAGCCTCCATATCAGTGCTTGTGTTTGGTCTATTCATATTTTCTATTTCTTCCTGGTTCAGTCTTGGAAGGTTGTGCTTTTCTAAGAATTTGTCTGTTTCTTCCAGGTTGTCCATTTTATTGGTATATACTTGCTTGTAGTAAACTCTCATGATCCTTTGTATTTCTGCAGTGTCAGTTGTTACTTCTCCTATTTCATTTCTAATTCTGTTGATTTGAGTCTTCTCCCTTTTTTTCTTGATGAGTCTGGCTAATGGTTTATCAATTTTATCTTCTCAAAGAACCAGCTTTTAGTTTTATTGATCTTTGCTATCTTTCCTTCATGTGTTTTTCATTTATTTCTGATTTCATGCTTTCTTTCCTTCTGCTAACTTTTAGTGTTTTTTGTTCTTTATCTGATTGTTTTAGGTGTAAGGATAGGTTGTTTATTTGAGATGTTTCTTGTTTCTTGAGGTGGGATTGTATTGCTGTAAACCTCTGCCACAGAACTACTTTTGCTGCATCCCACAGATTTTGGGTCGTGTTTTCATTGTCATTTGTTTCTCAGTATTTTTTGATTACCACTTTGATTTCTTCAGTGATCTCTTGGTTATTTAATAGTGCATTGTTTACCCTCCATGTGTTTGTATTTTTTACACTACTTTTCCTGTTATTGATATCTAGTCTCATAGAGTTGTGGTCAGAAAAGATTATTGATAAGATTTCAATTTTCTTAAATCTACCAAGCCTTGATTTGTGACCCAAGATATGATCTATCCTGGAGAATATTCCATGAGCACTTGAGAAGAAAGTGTATTCTGTTATTTTTGGATGGAGTGTCCTGTAAATATCAATTAAGTCCATCTTGTTTAATATGTCATTTAAAGCTTGTGTTTCCTTATTTATTTTCATTTTGGATGATCTGTCCATTGGTGAAAGTGGGGTGTTAAAGTCCCCTACTATGACTGTGTTACTGTCAATTTCCCCTTTTATGGCTGTTAGCGTTTGCCTTATGATATTTATGTTATTGATATTTATGTTCCTTACTGATATTTATTATGACTGATATCAATTATGCCTTATTGATATTTATGTTCCTATTACCATTTTCTTAATTGTTTTGGGATGTTATTTTAGGTCTTTTCCTCCTCTTGTGTTTCCTGCCTAGAGAAGTTCCTTTAGCATTTGTTGTAAAGCTGGTTTGGTGGTGCTGAATTCTCTCAGCTTTTGCTCGTCTGTAAAGGTTTTAATTTCTCCGTCAAATCTGAATGAGATCCTTACTGGGTAGAGTAATCTTGGTGTAGGTTTTTCCCTTTCATCACTTTAAATATGTCCTGCCACTCCCTTCTGGCTGGCAGAGTTTCTGCTGAAAGATCAGCTGTTAACCTTATGGGGATTCCCTTGTATGTTGTTTGTTGTTTTTCCCTTGCTGGTTTTAATATTTTTTCCTTGTATTTAATTTTTGATAGTTTGATTAATACGTGTCTTGACATGTTTCTCCTTGGATCTATTCTGGATGGGACTCTCTGCTCTTCCTGGACTTCATTGACTATTTCCTTTCCCATATTAGGGAAGTTTTCAACCATAATCTCTTCAAATATTTTCTTAGTCCCTTTCTTTTCCTCTTCTTCTTCTGGGACCCTTATAATTCTAATGTTGGTGCATTTATTGTTGTCCCAGAGGTCTCTGAGACTGTCCTCAATTCTTTTCATTCTTTCTTCTTTATTCTGCTCTGCGGTAATTATTTCCACTAATTTATCTTTCAGGTCACTTATCAGTTCTTCTCCCTCAGTTATTCTGCTATTGATTCCTTCTAGTGTATTCTTCATTTCAGTTATTGTATTGTTCATCTCTGTTTGTTTGTTCTTTAATTCTTCTAGGTCTTTGTTAAACATTTCTTGCGTCTTCTCGATCTTTGCCTCCATTCTTTTTCCGAGGTCCTGGATCATCTTCACTATTGTTATTCTGAATTCTTTTTCTAGAAGGTTGCCTATCTCCACTCCAGTTTACTTGTTTTTCTGGTGTTTTATCTTGTTCCTTCATCTGGTACATAGTCCTCTGCCTTTTCATATTGTCTATCTTTCTGTAAATGTGGTTTTCGTTCCACAAGCTATAGGATTGTAGTTCTTTTTGCTTCTGCTCCAGCCAAATCTATTTAAAATCATCTCATCTATTGGGAGAACATCCTTGATGATTATGCACCCATTGCCTTAAGAATGAAAAATCCAAACAGTCTTCAGAACTAAAATTAAGGGACATATCTAAGTGTTTAGTTAAAGCTATTCTTCACACAGACAAGTATACTTGCCATTGTCCTATTGTTTATTTTTTAAATGTTAGAACATACCATCCAGAATGATTGAATTGTTATAGCAACCCTTTCCCGGACAAATGCTATATGGCTTTTTTGGGCCACTTAGATACATAATGGTGGGCAGTCCAGGAAGCTACCTGAACAGAGAAATCCAGTCATTGCCCTGTTAGGTAGTCTAGGCAGGAAAGGAATTGGAGCCCACAGATTGACTTTAAGAAGAAGAAGTAAATGAGTGTAAGAAAGTAAAACATTCCTGAGAAGTATAAAGGTCCCATGAGCCCAGCTGGGTAAATAAAGTGCAAAGTCATAATAGACCATCAAAGACACAGGAAAGAAAAAATGAAGCCATAATGTGCTGAGCTACCAAGCAGGGTTACTTTATCTAAGCCCAGATTTTTGCAGTTTCTTACCATTTGGCCATGAAAGTCAGGCAATTGGGTGCTTAATACACACCAAGTCCTGGGGAACAGCAGTGAACAAGACAGTCCTCACTCTCCTGGAGTTTATATTTTAGCCATAAAGAACAAATAATAAGTCAGGAAATAAACAATACAATTTTAGAAAATAAGACATGTTGTGAAGAAAATAAAACAAAGTCAGGAACAAGTGACAGGTGACTCAAATTGGGGGAGTGTTTGAAACAGAGACTTCAATAAATTGTCCAGGGTTTCTTCTCAAAGGAATATCAGAATGGCAAGGATGGAGCTTCCCAGTAGCAATATGGAGACAATTTTAGGTGACTTATGGGTTTAAATAGTTGTGTATATCTTTTGTGTTATCTTTGTATGGCAAGGTATGCTGCTTTTCTATTTTAAGATAGTGATGACAACACTTTATAAAATTATTTAAAGGAAAAACAGGGAGTTAAAACTATTAAGTAAATAATGGTACAGATAATATACAGGTAAGAGAAAATCATGAAAACAGTACAAGAATAGCTTAATTAGTCAACTGAGTGCATAACATCAGTTGTAAATAATATCATCAAATTGGAATCTACTGACAGTATTAGTACTCCATTTGGAATGCCCTCCTTTTTCTTCAGATCAAGAGATAGAGAAAGAAAATGTTGTCATCCAGCTAGTCAAAAGAAGAGAATAGAAAACACTTTTTCATGGACTCTAGAAAAAAAATGCAAAACTCACTGCACTGTATGTAAAAATTGCATGGTTCGACTAAGATCTCACTTCCCTTTTGGGCTGTCCATTCACACCTTCACTTCCACAGCTGGGCCTCATACAGTCGTGGTCTTTGTCTTACTCAACTAAAGTGTAAGTTCTTCAAGGGCAGTGGCCATGTCTTATATTATTTCATATTTATTTTATGTCTTGACATAGTTTATCCCTAGATTATAGGTTAAATAAATATGTGCTAAATAAACAAACTAATTAATTAACATGATTTTATGTTAATGAACTCTGGCTCATGATAAATAGAAGGGATTTTTGCAGAGTTGGAACAATATGCCTAATCACAAATCAGTGTCAATTCTGGAAAAGCACTAACATAAGTTATATGAATGTGTCAGATACTGTTAAAAAAGAAAGGCCATGAATATGCTAATCAAAATATTTAGATGGGAGAAGGCTCAGTGTGATGGAAGGTGAGCAGTAGAATTAAAGTCAGAAGTGAGGCTTTGAAGAGAGTTTCACCCACCAATAGAATACTGTAACCTCAGGTCAGGCAGTAGGATAGTTTTAAAACACTCTTTATTCAAAGGTCAATATGTTGTTGTGCGGTGTCCTACAAAGGCAAGTCTAATAGTAGGCAACAGATCCCCAACCACCAAGATGAGACTCAAGTCATGGACATCCAACCCTGAGAGGAGGGTGATAGAAGGAAGTCAGGTAATGTGCAAAGGGATACAGTACTACTACATTTTTCACTAGCAATAATGATACAAGCCTTTAGTGAGTACCATACTATGTGCTAACATCTTTCTAACACCTTTATATGCATTATTTAATTTAAAGCACATAACAACCTTCTTAGACAAGTACTGCTATTACACTAATTTGACAATTGAGAATTCACAAAAACATCAAATAACTTGCCTAAGGTTAAATAGCTAATAAGTAGAAGAAACTCAGGATTTGAACCCAGGCCCTATGGTCTAGAGTCACTGCACTAACCAGTACCGTACCCGTCATAGGCATTTATAGAGACAGAAACACAAGCACAGAAATTCACTTACCAGCACTTGGTACAAAGGTAAAGACCAAGTCTTGGGCACAAGGCAGAAATCTACATGTCAGAGCCAAAGCATAAGTCCAGTGATAGACTATCATCAAAGATAACTTAGTGCTGCATCCCAGCATGCTGGGCTAGACTTCCAAAAGTTTCTTCTGACTCAAGTTAGGAACTGGTCCTGGAGACTTAGACAAGGCTAATTAGGCACAGACAAAGGTAAGGTTGCAGTGACTGCGAACCACACAGGTCTTAAGTCATAAAGGTAATAAAATGCTTTACCCCAGAAGTCTCTTCAAGGACTACCAGTAAGTGCAGCAACTTTCAGAGATGGAGATAGAATACAAACTTAATCAGCTGTCACCATGATTCAAAGTAAACCATAAGTTTTCTCATCAAAGTCAAGAAGACGACGAAAATAACTACAATCATTATCCTTAATTAATGTTGTTTTGAAAGTCTGAGCCAAAGTCTTAGCCAAAGCAATTAGAGAAGAAAACAAAATTACAAAAAACAGCAACAACAAAAAACAGTTGTATGCATATAAGAAAGGAGGGAGCGAAATTTATCAGGTTAACAAACAATACTACTATATACTAGATTTGAGTGAAGGCTCAAGTCACCTGAAATTCCTAGTCTCAACATCTCATTTGTGTCTCTGACCCTATGTTCACAGGGTCTGACATGGTTCCTAGTTGATCTGTAATGAAGTAGTTGTGTGTATCCTGTGATAACTAGAAGTAATCCCTTGTCTCCACCCAGCCTAAATAAAGAGAATATGTTTTATAGTCAGTCTCTAATCTAAAAAAAATGTGACCAAATCTGAAAAGGCAATCTGTCATTTGAGTAACTCACTCCATCAAACAGTGCTTGCTAAAAGCAATTCATTCTTCACCATACCAACTAAAAGAATTTTCCCTGTTTCACTATTTACACTTAATTACAGTCTTTAATACCTAAATGTGGAAACATGGGGAGCTTTATTAATCACATTTCTAGTTAAATATTATCGTATTCCTGCGTTTTATTCTAGTAATAGTTCTAAAATTAGATTGCTTAATAACAATAATGAAATACAGTTTCACAATCTCAGACTGATAGCAGGCTAAATTAAGAGCCTCAGTGCATTGTAAGTTTGGAAGCTATCCCCAAGCAATCATACAGAACAAACCTAATCTTTCTTCCTCAGGATGGGATATTCCTTCCTCTTGACCCAGACCTTCCTTTTTCAGGATGCTGATTTGCACAAATAGCAGCCAATTTCACTGCCCTGAACTGGCCTGCAGAGGACTGTGGGTGGAAGTGAACTGCCCTTTTTCTGCAGAGCATCCTGTAGGTCAAACTATTGTACTCCACAGTGTTTATGTGTGAGTATGTGTATCTGTGTTTGGGGTGGGACTTGGTGCATTGCCTGAGTTGAGAGAAAGCTTCTTTTATTCAACTACTTACAGGTTACCAGCTGGAACAGCAGACAGAAGCAAAACACTGAACTTACGTCAGATCAAGGGAAGGAAAGAAAATGTTGGCACCAAGCTAGTTAAAAGAGGGAGGAAAACAAACACCTTTTCATGGACTCTAGAAAGAAAAATACATTCAAAACACACTAAATGATTGAAATGGAAGAGTAACTATGAATATTTTCAAAGAAACCACATTTCTGTTTCTATGATATATGTATCAGGGTATATATGTTTGCAAACAGAAGTATATTTCAATCCTTCCAGGTGTGAAAGGAATGCATAAGGCAGGCTTTGTGCAACTTCACAAGATAAAATTGCTGTCAACATGAGAATCTTAATCCAATGCTCCCTGCTGAACTTGTCACAGAATCACTGCTCCATGAGATCTGGCATCCTGCCTGATGCTGAGAGAGAGAAGGACTGAGCCTAGGAGATGTCAGGGACGCTTCAGACCAGTTCTGCATTATTCCTAGTACATTCTTAAACTTGGAAGATGAGCCTCCACCTCTGTGGGAAACTTCACAGAGATTTCAGAGAACTACAGCTCAGGTTTTTACACTTAACCCAGAGGCAAGAGGCAAAGGCAACATCACCAAACTTGGAGTCTGGGAATGTGAATTCGAGGCCAAGAGCTTCCATTTAGTGGCCCTGTGCCTTTGGGCAAGTTATGCAATCTTCCCTCCTCTATTTCATGTGCTGAGGCAGATGACATCTAAAGAGAAAGTGGGAATTATCCAGGCAAAGAATAAACAAGATGGTGGGAAGAGCATTCCAGTTAGAAGGAACAGCAAGTGCAAAAACCCTGCTGAGGTTTAGTTGGTCAATAAATGAACTAAAATAATGTCCACATGATTAGGATGCAGAGTGTGGGGAGCACGGTGTGAACTGAGGCAGGGGAGACAGACAGATCATGCTGGCTTAGTAGGTCATGTTAGGGATTCTGGTCTTTACCTGAAGAGCAGAGGAAAGTCATTCAAGGGCTGTAAGTGTGTGGTAGTATAATAGGATTTGCATTTTGAAAAGATCCTTTGGCTCTGTGTAGAGAATAAATTCAAGAAGGTCAAGAGTGTATTGTTGGAGACCGGCTAAGATGGTAGCTCAGACCAAGGCTGTGATGACAGAGGTGCAGGCCCTCACACTGCACAATGCAGAGGATCGGTGCATGACTTTGGATGGGTTGAGTCCTAGGTACCTTTGAGATCCAAACTGAGATGTCAAGTAGGCAACTGGATATGAAAGTCTAAAGCTGAGAGGAAAGGTCAGGGCTGACAATAAAATTTCAAGCTAGAGCTTACAAATGAACTGTGAGACTCGGCCAGGAATGAGGTCATCTAATGAGACAATGAAGAAGAAGAATAAACAATCTCAGAATCCTTGTTTCTTCAGCAGTAAAATAGGAATTGAAGCAGCTGTTGCACAGAATCTCTGTAGCTGAGTTGTAGTAGACAGTCGATAAAAATTCAGATTAAATCATTATGATGATGGTATTAAAAAATTAAAAATTAGCCAATTACAATGCAATTTATGGTAGAGTCCAATTTTTTTCTATTTTTTAAAAGGTATCTTAAGTCATGGAAAAATATACTGGGGCTTTACTTTCCATTTACTAATGATCATTGTCAGGTAATCAGGTTAGAGTGAGTGATTTACATTTCTTCTTTGTGTTCTTCAATAATTTCTAAATTGTCTGCGATGAACATGCATTTTTTTCTATGGCAAGAAAATAAAACATTTTGCTGTTGCAATTATATGAAAGTACTTTTCCAAGGGTGGAGCCAAAAATGATGAAATGAGCTGAAACAACAGGACTGGCACACGTGGCCGAGTGGCTTTGTTTGAGGCCAGCCTGTGTTTCCAGGTCTCCTCCACAGAGATGGAGAGGTGAGCTGTTGGGAATCGCACCAAAAGACTGTTTCAATCTAAGCTGACCTGACTGGGTTTCCATGGCACACGTGGCCTGAGAACCATCAGCCTTGCCAAACCCTTTGTCTATAATTCTCCACGAAGCATCAACACAGCCCAGAGTCCTCAGAGTCCCAGAAAAATCCATGCCCTACTGCCACATGCATACTCAGTTTTTACAACCAAAATTCTGGAAACTTGTGATAAGCTGCGTGCACACTAGCACGCTCAGGGTGAGCTCGCTGTCAGGGAATGTGGCTCGGAGCTACCAAGAACACGCTGTTTGTCTCCCTGCTTGGGTTTCCCTGGCCTTCGGCATCAGGCAGAAGGACCGGCTAAGCTGCCATGTCGAGGGTGCTTGGCTCTTGCAGATAAACGCTGTACAGTGTGATGGAAGGAGCTTGATCATGGGAGTCAGGAAACCTAGATCTTGGCCGTAACCTTGCACAAATCACCTGTGTGACCTTGGCCAAGCTCCTTGACCTCTCTCTTAGCTTCTTTTTTTTAACCTGAAAATAAAAACCATTCCGTATGAAAGATCTCATGCCGTGCATTAGCTGAATCCATATGTTGGCACAGAACTTATAATACATGACTGAATGTTTTGAGGCAGGTTGACAATAAACACCCAATTAACAATACTACCACTCGTACCACCTTACCCTCCAACTCACTTCCCTCGACGTCCCTAATATAGCCCCTTGCTCTGCTTCCTTCATAACGCTTATAACAATCAGGAAGTGTTTTTGTTTTTACACATCTATTTTCTGTTGTCCCCCGTCTAAGAAGAAGGACACATTTTCTATCTGTTCATTGCTGTATCCTCATGTCTAGAATAGAGTCTGGCTCACAGTGGTGACCAAAAAAGTTGAATGAATGAATTTGAAGGTCATATAATGTCCTTTTTTGGTAACATGGGACACACACGTTTCCCAGAGTAAAGAATGTATAGGATTTTGTTTGTTTGTTTGTTTTTGGCCATGCTGCGAGGCTTGCGGGATCTTAGTTCCCCAGCCAGGGATTGAACCCAGGCCCCCTGCAGTGGAAGCACAGAGTCCTAATCACTGGACCGCCAGGGAATTCCCAAGAATGTATAGGATTTTGACTAGAGTATCAGCATACAGGCACAGGATGGACACTGCCCCACGCTACTCCTTTGGACACTAAGCCTAGAAGCATTGAGAGAAGCGATGCACATAGTATATACAAAGATGTGATATCAGAAGATCTGGTCTTGGCTCATCTACTTAAATAAACGTACTAAAATCTGTGTGAACCTCAGCATCTACATCTATAAAATACAGATAACAACAGTACTTACCTCACAAGATTGGAATTAAGTATTAAGGTGATCAGAAAAATTGGGGAGGGGGGTCCGAAATGGAAAAGCATTATCCAAATGTGGCTTAGTGCTCTATACAGAACCCACGGCCTTCTATATGTCAGAACGAGAAGGTGATGCCAAGATAAAAACACATGTTAGTTTTGACTTGAAGATCCATGAACAGGCATCACACTAAGTGGGCTGCAGTGTATCCTAGCCCTTACAAAATGAAGACTTTGCAAGTCTTATTAGTATTTCCAAGGAGGCCCTTTTTTTAAGCTTTGAGCATTTATCTGAGTCTGTTTTCAAAATATGCCTTCCAAGATGGGCTAGTATATCTTGTTTCCTTCCATAAATTTACAAGCATTTTTCATGTATGTCTGAATTTGGCAAATAATCAATTGCATGTTAAATTATTGGGATTTTATTTTTGTAATATAAATATTATAATTTAAGGTGGTCATAGATAATGATGTGTTCCCTGAACAGAGACCATGAGCCCAGAACAATAACTGAGCCACAGCTGGCTGCCCATAGGGTTCAGCAAAGAGTCTGTCCAATAGCACCGGCCATTGGCCGGATGTGATTATTACATTAGAGAAAGAGGTATTTTGAAGGAAAAAAAATATTTTTTTTGATCTGCTATTCTGTACCTATCAGAAATGTTAAGCCTCAATCTTCAGGAAAAAATTAGAAAAGCAGACATTTGTGACTAGACCAACTGTTAAATAATGTTTTTAAACATGATCAGTACGGGGTGTCTTAGTTTCTGCTTTTGTTTTTCTAGATCAAAGAACTCGTTAAAAGTAACTTTTAGGGAATTTTTTTTAAAAAAGACATTTGTAAATTTGGTCTAAACCATATGCAGTTGAAAGCCCTTGACTCTTGTCCTTTGTTTTTTTCTCTCTTTTTCAAGAGAGCTTCAAAGTCAGAAGCTGGTGGCTTTGACCGAGCCCTGCTTTGAAGAGTGAGGAGGAAAGTCCATTAAAAACAGGTCACAGGATGCAGCATTTCAACTACAATGGCTACTGATTTTACGTATTGGAAGCTTTGAGCGATCAGCCCCAACTTCTTAATTGCAGGCACGTAATCAGCAGAAGATCATAACATCTTATCTTTCAGCAGTGTTGACTTGCAGTGATTTCCCCCCATATTTTCTGCCAAGCATGATTATTGGTAGAAAAGATCACAGTAACTACTTGCAGGATACAGTCAGATTATACTCTTTAAACCAGCTAGTTGTCAGTGGGCCTGGGCCCACCTCCTGCCTCCCACCCCTGCAGTACCTCGAAGGACCCTCCCAGGCTGCATGAAAGACAGGTCGGTCGGGGAAGACAGATCAGAGGGCATCCATATGTAAAATATTTCTTTGGAGACAGTAATTTCACATAATTGTAGGGGGAAGCAGGATTTGTTTTGTAAGCTGAAAACAATCAAACCAAGAAAAATCACCCTTCTCCTTCTCCCCCGGCTGACTCGAATAAAATTGTGACCCCCCCCCCTTAATTAGGACTGCTGTTGCCATGACCATTGGCTCTACTATTCAGATGTGATTCAGAGCCATTGAACTTGAAAGTTTTGTCAGTGTTTTTTTAACAATCCCTGCTTCCCTTCTCTGTCCGACATCCCTGTGTACTAGCCACATGGGGCTCCCAGTTTTCTTAGGCGTGGTTGGTCTCATAAGAGGCTTTTCTTTGCTCTGTGCCTAGGAATCCAGGGACTGCTTCTCCTGGGGGGCGTACAGGACCCCCAATGGGAATCTATGCTCTCAGCCATGCCCACGTCTTCACACAGGCTACCTCGTGCTCAGAGAGCCTCCCTCTCTCAGGAGCAGGTGGGCTCCAAGCAGTGACAAACAGCCCCGGTGCACATGGCTGGCAGGCGCCACACAGACAGCCTGCATTGCTGCACCCAAGGGGCACTGAGGAGGGATCCAGGGAGCTGGTGGGAACGTTCCAGAGGGGAGGAAGGAGGATCCTGGTTGGCTGTGGGAGTGCTGCCCTCACAACACAGCTTTCACCCAGATGCACATCTCTCCCCCAAGGCCCACCCAGGACCTCACACGTTAAAGCCAGTCAAAGGCAGGGAGAATCAGAGCTCGGCTCAGGGAAATGGAGATTTCCTTGTGTCTATCCCACAGTCAGGAACTGCCCCTCCTCCTGAGCCACTCAAAACGGAAGGAGAATCAATGTCATGGAAATTTCCTACATTCGGGAACCAAGTGACTAATCTGCCTGAATTCTGGGTACCTTTTCTGACTTCTGCATACTTATCAGAACCCTTGAAATTAAAAAAAAAGGTAGTCTCATTCTTTCTGACGGGAGTGCTTAATGACTTCGGGGAAAGAGGTTGGGACATTGAGAAATCCTACCTGAGGCCCCCGGTCATGTGTCTAGTGAGACAGGTGGTGGGGTGTTACTTCCTACTAATGAGGAACACGTCCCCTCGGCTGAGGACAAGAGAAAGAGACAAGCAATTGCCACTCTCAGCACATTGCATGGAGACAAGCAGAGAGATCCATGGACTTGCCTTGAAGGAAAAGATAATAAAGTCTGGGACTCCCTCATAAGCAGGGGCAAACTCTCTCGTACGTAAAATACAATCTAATCCAAATTAGAGACATTTTATATGATCCAGTTAGTCTTTCTCTATCATGTCCTATGTCTTGGAGGCTAGTACCTGGGGGCCCTAAGACCAACCATGTTGATTTTCCTTTAAATAGTAGTGTAACTAGTTATGAAGGCCACAAAGTCACATGGGAAGATGTTCATCAAGTCACGTTATGTGAAAAAAGTCAAAATTCCTGGGTGTAGGATGATTACAAGGACGTAAATCATGTCAGTGATTTGTTCAGATCATTGTTTTGGTTATAAAACAATATTCTCATTGTTACCATTTTGCTTGTTGGTCCTATCAAGGGTGTTTTAAGTGTTAGTGTGTTATTTCTGCGTCAGGAACGCATTGGTCTATTGGCCCCAGATCACCTCCATTCCACTCATGAGTCAAAACTCCATGAAGGAAAAAGGCCAGGCCCCAGTCTTATGGAGTGTGGAGGCCTGCAGTCAGTCACACGCTGCTCTGTCCCTAATGAAGTCTCACAGAGGATGCGGGGACTTGTCCTTGGCACGCTGGGAAGTGACCATGGCAACAGCGCAGGGTCCCCCAGGCCCACTGCTTGCTCTTACACATCTCCGCTCCCGGGGAAGCCAGGCTCAGGGAGGGAACAAAGTCTTTCCCAGCTTCCTGCAGCCACACACAGGAGCCCACCAGGCTGCCAGAACAATATCAAGACTGGAAGGAAGGCCATAATCCCTGCACACATTTGGAGCTTGGGAAAAGCCTGCAAGTTGATTCACGGATTGCTCGGCTGCTGAAGCGAAGGATGAGGGTTAGCTGTTCCCTTGGAAAGGGGCGAGTGGGATAGTTGTCCCATACCTTGCTCTTGGTGCAGGGCCCACAGTACTCTGTACCATAGGTTTATTTTATTTTACATAGATTAGATACATACATATCCCCCATATATGATAAAGTAGGCCTCAGTTGGACAGGCCTGCTGCCTACTAGGGACTGCTCTGGAGAAGAGAATTGACTTTATCTACTCCACCAAATAGGAGATGGAGAAGATAAATATGTATACCAAAACGCTGACCTTGTCTTTTAGATTTTAAACAAATCACTGAAAAGAAAAAACAGCCAACAAAACACAACCCAAGGAAACATAAAATTATCCTAGCCGCCTTTTATAGCAGGGACAGAGCTTTGCTTCTATGGCTTCTTTGGTAGAAACAGCTTAAAATTTCAGACCAAAAAACAGAGTAAGTGAGTTAGTGGCTGTGTGAATTGTAAAAGTTGGGTCTTGTCTTAGGAAACTTTCCCAACCTCAAGCTTATCTTTATGACATTTCTTCTCTCTCTTGCCTTGGATCTCCAGACAGTCCACCACTGCATGCTCTTGCTTTTGAGTTAAGCCGATATCATCGGCAAATGGATATGTGAATTTCAAGTTTGGAGGGAATTTAGAGATCACCCAGATTCCTGACTAACTGAAAGCTGAAGAAACTGAAGCTTAGAAAAATTAGACGACCATCCTGCCGCAAATCACAATACTTGTTGGCAAATCTGGTCCTATGACCAATCCAGTGACCTTTCCCCACATCCACAGACCAAAGATGACAGAGAAACGGGTAGACAGAAAATGCTCTCTAGTAATAAAAATAATAAATGGTATCTAATAGACAGTAATGATCACTATTTAAAAAAATTGTATCTATTTATGAAAAAGGTTGATAAAAAGAACTTGCAGGTCGTTCCTTCTGTTTTATTGCACTAACATTCACCAAGCCCCTTCTGTGCTTCAAGCATTTGATACATGTAATTTTATTCTCACATCAGTTTCAAAAGTTTTCATTTTTTAATCCAGAAAAACATGAAAAGGAAGAAAGATCCATAATCTTACTATGCAAATAAACTCTGCTGATGCTTAAAAATAATAGTAATACATGGACCTGGCTAGAGAACTTAAACAACAGATAAAAATATAAATAGTGTAAATTTTCCTCCTGACACCTAACTATTCATCCCTCTCCCTCAAGCTAACTTTTAACTGTTTCTTATGATTCCTACCACCCCCTGCTTGTTATGTACATATTAGGATGCATATGTCCCTAGGTAAAATTCCTTTATATTTACAGAAAAGGAACGCTAACACACACATTGCCCTCCATCTTGCTTTTATCCACTTATTATTTTTAGTCGTCTTTCCACATCAGTATATACATCTCTATCTATTTTTAGAGTTGGTATAGTACTCCCTACTATAGATGTACCGCAATTTATTTCACTGCTTCCCTATTTGCAGTCCTTAGGTTGTTTCCGCTTTCTTCTATTAAGTAGGCATTAGCCACTCCGTTTTACAAGGAGGGAAACTAGGGCTCAAGAAAGGATAAACGAGTTAATTGCTTGATATTGCTCTGCTACAAAAGCACCAGAGCTAACACTACATCCATGTTTGTATAATTTCCAAGTCCCTGCTCTTTCCGTTATACTGGATGTTTACCCAGCTAACCCCAGGCACGAGGTCTGCCAACCAGTTGGGAGAGACTTTTGGTTGTTCCCTTGATACCTTCCCCTAGGAATTGTTTTTCTTTCTACTGCATCCGTAGAAAGTGACTCAGAGGCTAAGTGACTTGTCCAAAGTACTACTGTTAGAATGGCTCATGTGGTTACGAACAAGTTACTTAGAGAAGACTCCCCTCATTTCTTTGTACTAAATAAAAATCTGACCCCTCCAAATGCAAGAGTTCCTTGCTGGAGGAAAAGGAGAAATAAGACTTCTGCAGCTCCTTGCGGCAGGGCGGCGGGGGAGGGGGGGATGGGGGGGGAACGGAGAGAAGCGGGGGGGACAAGCATTTCCTCCTAAAGTCAAGGTGGGAGGATTTGTGAGAGCTCATTTCCCAGCAGGGTGTAGAGACAGTAGCTAACTACACAACTCTGTGAGGAGGGGAATGAGGGCCCCTGAGTAAGGAAGAAAAAGCTGGGACCTCAACTGTTTTGGCGACATGGGACCCAAAACTCACTAATTATTCAGAAAGAAGGGAGAGATTGGTTCTCAACTGGCCAGGGGGGAAATGGCCTCAATAGGGCCACACAAGTTAACCCAGCCCCCAATACAGGATGATTTCACACTTTCCCGCAGGGGGTTAATGACTTTGTGTGTGGCTGTCCCGGAGCCTTTAACTCCTGTCAATAAGCCTTCCGTTGCTATGCAAAGCTATTGAGTCTCTTGAATAATTCCGAGCAAGGTAAAGCACCCTGCCTCCCGACCCCTTTGTAAGGGATTGTGCTGCCCCTTGTCCTTGCTCTGGCTGAATATTCCACCTTCTTCTTGTAAACAGCTGCCGCTTTAGAAGGCTCAGTCTGGCAACCGCTCACAGCAAGGCCACCGGATGGCCAGCTGTACTGGGGTGTGCCACAACGTTCACTGGCCTGTCTGTCCACAGCCCCCGCCGGGCTCCCTGCCCTTCTCTGCAAACTAAGCATGCTCGTAACAGCCTGGGTCCTGGCACACCAAAGAAGTCAAAGAAACTGGGGAGCTCGAGGGATGAGAACTGTTCAAAGTAATAATTGTTTCCAAACAGGATGGGAAACATAACAACTCCAGAGATCATAACATGGAATGACATTTTAATATCTGTTGACAAAAAACTGAATAAGTTTGGGCATCATGTGACTAGACCATTAAGTGAAGAATAAAGATTTGCTCAGTGCCGTGGGAACACATCTTCTAAGAACCTAAGCGGTTTCTAGCTTGCCATCAGCCCCAAGTCATGACTTCCGAAGTCAATTTTTACAGCCCCTCTCTTCCCTCTAACAATAATAATCTTGCATAGCGATTTACAGCTTTACAACACTTTCACATATGTCATTTCATTTGATAGTAAAAAAAAAAAAAAGTGGTTTGAGGGATTCCTAACTTGTATTTACCTGAGACTATTTCATATGGGAAAACACAGCTCAGGATTTGCTTAGGTAGATGATCGGAGACCATTCGTCAGCTTTCTATTGTTTGCTCACCTCTCCCCAAACTCTGGGAAAATGACTTATGCGCTGGTAACTGTAAGAAAGAAAGTGCCTGCTCTGGGATTAGCTCCCCACGTGTAAGTGCTGGCAAGAAGTGAGAAGATATTTTGCTTCAAACAGAGCTACATCCCTCAAGAGCTACAAATCCTTGTTTTATACAATCTGAGGCCCATCAGGGGTCTGAATAACACTCAAAAGCTGTTCTTGTTGAGAGCATCTCCATTTGCCAAAAGCCCAAACGGGTAGACAGCAGACAAACTGAACAGTGCCAAGGAGGATGTTGAGTGGAATGAGTGAACTGCGAACCTGGGACAAATAACCATTACTTGAGTAGAAAAGCTGAGAGTTTTACAGACATAGGATCCTTGCTGTCAGATCTTTATGAGTTATCCACTGGGGTTTTGTCTGTTTATATGTGCAGTTTACTCATT
The DNA here is from genome assembly GCF_025265405.1 of Mesoplodon densirostris. Taxonomy (NCBI): domain Eukaryota; kingdom Metazoa; phylum Chordata; class Mammalia; order Artiodactyla; family Ziphiidae; genus Mesoplodon; species Mesoplodon densirostris. The sequence continues at coordinate 97,786,898 of NC_082663.1, read as the reverse complement.
GTCTTTCCATTTATAATTGGTTTCCGTATAGGGGGCTTAACGCCTATGTATTTATATGGTTGGCAAATCTCCCTCTGGTGTGTCTCTTTTTATCCTTCGACCTAAAATACTTCTAAAGACGTTCCCATTTTAAGTTCCACGCTAAAATCGGTGGCTAAATGAAAGCCTCTTTTTAGCAATCGTCTGTCTCTGATTTATGCTGAGGTTAACCCATTTCATGTTTTAAAATGGGACTTGGAAAACAGAGTCCATAAAGCGGTGGGGGGTGGGGTGGAGGAGAAACATTTAGATGTATAGCCAGACACCTATTTCCAAAACAACACAGCACGCTTTGCAAATGTACCCAGATGGTCCCAGTAATCTAAATTGCAGATTAGAAAATCACTCTGCGGATTATCAGAGAGGAAAGTTTTACCTTTAAGGTAAAGGGAAGATGATCTCTCAAGCTTAGAAATGCAACTAATAGATCCCATCTGCAAATTCAGCTCTCCAGAGGGTTGTCAGAAGCAGCTATTTCCCCGCCTCAGACCCACTGCGGCTTTAGCTGGAGGGATGGTCTGGAGAAAGAAAAAATAATAAATATTAACATAAAGAGTAGGTAACCTGAGTTCAGGCTGTTTGTCCAGCACCCAAACATTCTGAAAGTGAAAAAGTAAAGAACACTAAGATGGGCTGGTGACTTTGTCATTTAACCCAGAGTCCACTTGGCCGTCTTTACCCTATTACTAACTATTAAGACTTTAAACACTGGAAATGATTCTGATGTCGCAGGAGCTTAATCTAGTTTGTCTCTCATAATAGGACTGCATCGTGCATTTTCAGTGAAAACTTCAGGGTTTCATAACCACTGAATCACAACTTCACCCAATTTACTTTTCTGTTTTGTTTTAACATTTTCCCAGTTCAAACATATTTTCTAACCTTGGGATGTCACTTACTCAAAGTTGTGTATATCCTATCCCTTCACAAGTAGAATCTAGCCCTCATGCTAACATTATCTAACTAGACGTGGTCCGTGCATGAACGCTGCATATTCGTTTTAAAGAATCACTAGGGAGTCATGAATATTGTCTGCACAGAAAAGCAAAGATATCCCTGTAGTCTGGACTTCAGCCTTTTGCTGCCTGCATCTCTTGGGGTCTTCAGGAAATCGCTGTGTTGAGTTTGCATTCCTGGACAACAGAACTGACATTGTTCCCTAGCTTCCAGAACTGGTTTGGGGTGTCGCTGCGGACTCTTCACCCTGTGTCTACAGCTGCTCCCTCCTCCTGACAATCACTTCCACATGCCCCTTTTCAGAGCTGGGAGGAAAAGTTCTTGAGCATGGTTTGGCCACACACAGTGAAGAGGACACTCTCTCACGCTCGAGTGGCATTAAAAAATGTTTTATGGTATTTACTTTAAAGCTAGCTTTTCACAAAGGTCTTCCGTCTAGGCAAACCCTAATGTCGTTCTTGTTGAAAGAGTAGTGTCTTGTAGCCAAAGAACTTTACAGCTTGTTCCAGAGAACTCAGTAAGAGAATTCACCCCTTGAGAGATAAACCTACAGGTCCAAGGTGTGTTTTTTAGCAAAGCCATTGTCAGTAGTTCCTCTGGACCTGCACAGGGAATTTGGCTTAAAGCTGGAACAGAGATTCCCCAGAGGAGCTACTGGTCACTGGCTTTCTCAGGGATAACAAGTAAGATCCATGGAGAGCTAAAAATGTTGGTGCACAGGAGGTTTCATAAAAACATTCATAGCAACTAAGCACATTTGTTAGAAACAGCTTGGCTTCTGCTCTGCTACCATCAAGAGTGCCTTCTGAGGCGAGTGTAACACACTCACTTCTCCCCCTGCTTTCCAGACAGTCTGATCTGCTGTGAAACAAAGCGGATGCAAATTAGAAAGGCTTAGCAATTAGGAAGGTCTCTCTCCTGGCATGCAGGTGGGTGAACTTCTAAATCAGACATATCTTGGTTTTTCCCCTCTCTTTAATAGACATCTCTAGGTGAATTCTAAATATGTGGGTATAAGATGTTGGTTCACATGGATGTGAAACCGTGCAACTCAGATTAGGACTTGAACCCATGCGCCGGGACCCAAACCCAGGCAAAATCCAGATTGGGACTTGAAACCACAACTTTTTAAGTGAGATCACACATCTGGTCTCAGGACTTAATGAAGTTCAGGCTCTTGATGTCTCATCGCAGAAAGAATTCAGTGAGAGACAAAGTGATAGGTAAGAAGTGGATTTATTTAGAGAGAAACACACTCCACAGACAGAGTGTGGGCCATCTCAGAAGGCAAGAGCGGGCCCCGAAATATGGCGTGGTTAGGTTTTATGGGCTGGGTAAGTTCATAGGCTAATGAGTGGGAGGATTATTCCAATTATTTGGGGGAAGGGGCAGAGATTTTCAGGAATTGGGCCACTGCCCACTTTTTGACCTTTCATGGTTGGCCTCAGAACTGCCATGGCGTGGTGGGTGTGTCATTTAGCTTATGCTAATGTATTACAATGAGAGTATAATGAGGCTTAAGGTCTACTGGAAGTCTAATCTTCCACCATCTTGGACCTAGTTGGTTCTAACCAGTTTTTGTCATGTCCTATGGCTATGTCATTCTTTTAAAAGTTGTCCCCTGCCCCCTTCCCTCCTGTTTCACGTGTATCTTATTTTAAGCAAAGGTAGTTTATTAAAATAACATGTGGATGTGAAAAATGGTGTGAATTCATTTGCAAAAAGATCTTGCCTGCTTTACCACACCATTTATAACAGAACTCCTGAAGATGAAAGTATTCTCATTTATAATTAAAATTTGATTATATTAGCGAAAATTGTCAAAAATTCTCCAAATCTCTTTAGTGTCTTAAGCTAGATCTACCTATGTAGAGAAACATTTTTACTCTTATTAATGCTAAGAAATAAAGCTAAGCAAATGCCTCGAGCACAGAATAATACTTATCTTTAAGAATTAACATCACAGTCATATGTTGCTGGACCCCTACCATACAAAGAGCTTGTGCTGGGCACCATGTGGGAGAGGGAGAAAGGGTAATTCATAGTTGTTGTGCAGGAGAAGCCCTTGGTCATCTGAACAGACAGAAGGTAATACTGAAGATATCAAGTTTAAATGATTTTTCCCAAGATCGGGAAGCAAGTCCATTATAGTCTGGCTTTTAATCAAATTCGCTGTACCACAATACCTCTCAAACACTTCTTGAATTTTGTCATTGGTCTTCTTTGTTTTGGTCTTTGGTCAAACTGTTACCAAGGCTGTTGCCCCAGAATCATACCCCTGTCCCTCCCTCGAATAGAAACGAATTCCTCTTATCTAAGTTTTGGGAGGAAGTTGCAAAGAGAAAAATCCAAGAACTGGTTAGAACCAACAAGGCCCAAGATGGTGGCAGATCTGACATCCAATAGACCTTGATCTTCATTATATGCTCATTGTAATATAATAGCAGGCTAAATGACACACCCACCAGTGCCATGACAATTGACGACTGCCATGACAACAACGAGAAAAGCCCACACAAGGACTGAAGTATTGCATCAGTTCTGGGTCCAAACCACACCCCATGAGTATTCTTCCCACCCTTTCCAATTCCCTCCCTTTTACCTAGACCTTCCTATATATATCATGTCTCCTCCAGAATTGAACTGAGAAGTTGATTTGTGAACTAGGTTCCCACTTCTCCATTCTTTGGCCACTGAGTAAAGCTTGTACTGGCCCAGTCTCAGCATCAGTTTCATTATTGGCTGCAATAAACCGATTGGAAAAATAACCTCCCTGGCACTGGTGCAGTCAACCAATTCAGTAACAAAACTTCAGGCACAGCAAACCTTTAGACCTGTGTCCTAAACATAAGGAAAAGTGAAAGAGAAGAGGCCTAAATGTCTGGTAAGAGGTGAAGTGAGGTGTTGGTTAACAGGATAGACTAGCAAAACTTCAAAGGACGTATGAAACAATTTGGCAGGCCTCTTTTGAATGAATGGGGAATTTTAAATAATGATATACCTTTAATGTATATGCGGGTCACTTCTTCTTCACTGACATGCATATACAAGCCTGTTTGTTTGAGCCAATCAACTGAGTCTGGACGGGTTTTTCGGTCAAACTTTCTGTGCCATAGAGCTTTGCTTGAGATATTATTTTCCTAGGACCCCGGGCCACCTACACAGAGGACAACATAATTTCTAACTCTTTTTTTCCCACCACCAAGTCATAGCCTTAAACAAGAGAATTTAGTGAGCAGTGCACTTGAGTCAGCTACTAAGGAGATACCAGCGAGCCCTAAGGTTTTGTATTTTTCATATTCCTCATGGATCTACATTTCTGTTTGAAGGGGGAAAAAAATGAAACAGAGACTATCCTGGGTTTATCATTGTCCTAAGTCATGTCCCATTTAGAGAGAATCCCTCACCCCATAATGTCAAATGTCATTCAGTCTGACATACATAATTGTATTAGGCTACCATCATGATCTCTAATGACACGCTGAATTTCCTCCCAAAGAATCAGTCACTAAAGCACATTTTTTTCTGATGAATTAATAAAATACAAGGCTCCTTATGCAAAATACAAACAAATGGGTCCCAAGTGTGTCTATGCCCTAACCACTCTGAATAAAAAAAGCTGAGACTCGAAGATGATACCGTAATGAGTGCTGATGCAGACAGCTTCACAAGCCTTCTCTTACAGAATAGGGTATGCTATGCTGTAAGCAAGGCAAACAGAGCACAGCCAAACCACTGCCAAGAGGGGCTTTCCAACCTGACACAGAAGAGGAGTCGCTCAGCCTCCCCAGTTATGTTCTTTAGACAACAAAAGACATCTGCCAACATCGTTGTCTGGTTAATGTTGGCCAACTTCCTTGAAGGCTGCAATTACAAAAGGATATTTTTAGAGTCAAATATACATAGATGCGTGTGTTTAACTGGAAAATACCTGCTCTGAATATACTCTTCTATGATTGCAAAAGAGTTATATATGTAAACCTCCATAAAGCCTTAAATATTTATCAATCTCTGTTATTCTGGGGCAGAATTAGACCCTACTTGTCCCAAAGTGCTCTGCAAAGTGATCAGCTGGACGTTGAGAGGGCAATGACTGTGCAAGTGAAAATCCAGCAGCCATTAGATCATCAGTGTCAAGATGTACAACCTGGGACCCTAGAGATGGTTTCTACCATGAGAAGATCGTTGCCAGGACTCCAGGATGCTCCCCAGCCATGCAGAGCTCCCACCTTTGACCCCAAAGGCTGCTGACACAAGTGTCTGCCCAGGTTCTGATTCTTATTTCACCCTCTTGACACAGAAGTGGCAGAAGTAGCTCTGGTGTCTAGCTATCGGATTTGGTTAAATGATGTAAAAGATCCAGAGAAGCTCCCCAAACCTCCCACAGCTTAGATTTCATTCGATTCTGTGGAAAGTCTTGTCTTCCACATGGACAGGACTCTCAGGCCCCAGGCGTACCTCCTGTAGCATCAGGTGATGGCAACACTGAATGTGAAAACAACGCCCAGAACTCACAGTTCTTTGCATCAGAGGTGAGTAATACTGGCTGAGTCATTGTTTCTTTCTGGCTTTTCAGAGCTCTCTCCAGAAAGCACCTCATAATGGACAATCTCAGAGCTCACTGCTTACTGTGCTATTGATGAGCCATGTCTCGAGTATTCCATGACAACATTCCTCTTAGGCTACCTTAATCTTCATTAATATTATCATTTGTACACTTTAAAGGTGCATTTCATTTTTCTATTATTTCTTATATTTAGAGTGGGAGGTACTGTTCTCTCATTCTTGGGTTTTATTTTTTTAAGAAATCAAAACATAAAGTCAAACAATTTCTCAAAATTCATGTAGCCTGTGAACTTCGGGTCTGTGCTGCCTGTTCATTAAGTCACACCACCTCAGTTTAAAATTTGCTTGGTTGTATCAAATTTAAAGAAAAGAAAAAAAAAAAGCCTTCCCCAGAGGCAGGACAGTATGTTGGTTATGTGCACACAGGCTTTGGATTCTGAGTCATTCCATCAATAACTCTTTACTGACCTCATGTTGTGTGCCAGGCCTACAGTAAACAAGAGAGAAAAGGTCCTTGCTGTCATAGAGTTCTTATACTTGGATGGGGGTGAGAGGAAGGGAGAAAGAGACTGTTATGTAATATGAACACACATGCAAGAGAAAAAGAAAATGAGAAATAATGCCAGATAATGGAAAACGCCATGCCAGATACTACCATTGTGTCATATAATCAAGAAGGACCTAAGGGTTGCCCTCGGAGCAGGTTCCTCATAAATTGAGCCTGAAGGAAACAAGGAGCCCGCCAGGGTCAGAATCTGGCGGAAGAGAATTCCAAGCAGAGGGGCCAACGAGGGCAGAGGGAAGAGACAGGGAGCTTCAATCTCGGAGATCTCCAACTCAGTCTGGTGTGTGACTTCAAACATGTTCCTTTACACATCGAGGCCCTTTGTGAAAGGTCATCCTTTAAAAGGGTTACACTATCTGACTCACAGGAATTTACAGGATTATTTATTAAATGGCACATGGTAATTACTCATTAACAGGGACTTGATTTTCTATCTTATCTTGACAAACCCTTTGAGATTTAAAGGCCACTAAACTCTGATCTTTAAATCAGATTTTATGCTTTTATTTATTTATTTATTTAAGCAGGGGGCATAGCCAAAAGAACATCAGGAAACTTAAAATCAGAGAAGAGCCAGATTAGGAGTTCCTGGAAAGCTTATGATTCAAGGCTAAATTTATTTATAGGAGAAAACAAAGAAGGTGTCAATCATCTGGGGCAGGGATGACTTCTCCATCAGGCACTGTAGCCATAGTGCCTCCGGTTCACAGTACTTTTGCAGGGGGGAGTGGGGGAGGGCCAGGGGGCCGGTCAACAAAAATGTTCTCATTCCTTTAAAATCAGAAGAAAAAAATGAAGTTTAAAATCAAAGAGTTTTAAGATATAATATATTTGCCTTTATTCCAACACAACTGTAAAATGTAATGTTTAACACTATTTTTAGGAGGAGGGGCCCACAAAAGCAAAAAGTCTCTAGGACCCAGGAAAGTCAAAATGTGGTCCTTGGGGCAGCTCTCTGTCTACTAAGAAGAGTCAGAGGGTAGCCATCTGGTTGAAAGTGGAGCTAGTCCCGCAGTTCAGCTCACAGAGAAAGTACTTTGTGGCCACTTAGAGTATCTGTTTATGGAAGTAGCTTTGGGGCATGATTGTCTTGGGTGAGAGAGAAAGGTGAACCTAAATTGGAAATAGCCTCAGGGATACAGTGAGGCCTCATCTCAACAAACTTGCACATCTAGAACTCACTCTACCCCGCTCACCATCTCGTTCTCCTCCAGACCCTCTGCAGCTTTCGGCTCTTCCTTCACCTGCTCTGCTGCCCACTCTTCTCACACCATCTCATCTTACTGTCCCACGTTCTCCCCTGCCCAGCTTTTTCTTAGACCACCCAGCCCCAATATTTGCCCAATTTCTCAATTCCTTCATTTCCCTGAGCTCAGAGATTTTGCAGCAAATCCTCTTGAGGTGGTTCGACGCGTGAATCAGCCCAGATACACTGAAGTACACAGAGCATGTGGAGTCACTAACTTATCTCCAGGTCATTTCCACTGGGAGGTCCCGGAGATCCAGTTCCCTGGCAGACTGGGTGCTAAACGCATGCAGGTTTGCAGTTTCTGGATTGTATTTCAACTGAGATGACGTGTTTCTTGGTCAACAGAATTTACAGACTGTTGAGGTCATTAATAAGGAGACATACTGTCACCACTGCAGTGGGGTTGTTTCTTGGCTTGATGTTTGGTTTTGCTTTGGCTTCCCCAAAAGTCTGGACTCTATAAAAATTTACCAAAGAGGTAAGCTGCTTGGACAGGACTTTGGGTGTAGACTCCAGCAAAAAATAATAAGAAGAATAAAATATTAAAAACTGGAAAAACTCTGATGAGAGACTGACCACTTAACCAGGGCAACCCCCAGAAGAAATGTAAAGCTGACTAAGTATTATACCGCAGGAAAACCAATGCTTCCTCACTCAGCTCTGAGCCTGCAGCCCAACCACCTCCCAAACAAAAGATGATCTCAAGGAAACACTCACTCATTTACATTCTACTGGAAGGTGAGATCTCCTTGTGACCTAGTCCAGGAGAATTTACCTTTCAATTCTAACTGTAGTTGTGAATAAAAGGCAATAAGGGATTGTATGCACCAAGAAATAAGTAAAAGTCTATCTGGGAACCACCGTAGCCTTTCCTAAAGCTGAAGTTATTCTTTTACATTTTTTAAATTGATCTTTAATTATAGAAGAAATCCATGAATTCATTTTTCTTTTCACATTAAAGCAATGTAGATAAGACTCAAATCCCCTTTAACACTGCTCATTCCTGGTACCTCTGTTCTCTCCTTCCTGAGGGTGTTGGTATGGTTTGGAATGCATCTTGAAAGATCTGAAGACCTTATTCTAATCATTTGCATCCACATATGTGTCCTCACAGGGAAAAGATATAGCATTGCTTGGTGACTGCTTTTTACATAAATGAAATGAAAAATGCTTTTATACATTTATACTGTGATTTTGCTCTACCATGTTAGAACTTATTTTGTATCTCATCATTTTTAACTATGCTATCACTTATATAGCATAAATATACTAAAATTTGTTTTTGCCATTTCCCTACTGATTGACCTGACATATTCTTTACAGGTGAGTTCCTTTCTCAGTCTTCTTTTCAATCTAGGTAACTGACCAAAATCACAGCACAGAAAGAATCTAACTAATGTATTAGAAACACAAGATTAGAGTACCAGACTTCGAGAGTCATATTTTGAAAAAGCAGCAAAGAAAGTACCATAAAAGGATTCTGCTCACATTTGTTGCTAAAAGCTGATGTGCATTCACAAAGGGAAGTTGTAAAAAGAAAATCTTTAAAGGGAAAATAAATTGCTGACGGCTGGGGAGTGGAGAGAAGTGAGGCTAGCATAACACCATTTAAAATTAGTAAGGATTCAAGATGGTGAAGTAGTAGGTGGACATGGAGCTCATCTCTCTCCACAGATATATCAGGAATACATCTACAGATACAACAATTCTCAGAGAACACCAGATGATAACTAGCAGAAGACTCTGGACACCAGAAAGGACTATAAAGGTCCCTTCATAACTGGAAGGGAAGCATTTGAGGCTGTCAGAAGAGGGTGAAGCAGCCGATCCGTGGCAGACGGGACAGAGTGAGAAATACACAGACGGTCTGTACCATGGTCCAACATGCCCTGGACTGGGAAGTGGGTTCACAGGCTGTCAGTCCAAGAGCAGAGGCAGCTAGAGGACATGTGTGCACCGGTCCGCATGGGGAAGCAGTAGGGACCATCTACTGGGCACCACCTCCTGGTTCTCCCTCCAGGGAAACCAAGAAAACAAGAACTAGCAAGAGCTTGACAAATGCCTGGCTTTGAATTGGAGACCATTCACCTGCCTATGGCTTCATTCCTGGAAATTTCCTTGCAACTAAGTAAGAAAAAAAATACCTGAAAGAAAGAAAACAAACAAACAAAAAAAACTACCGCAGAATTCCTAAAAAACAAGTCTTGGTGCCCTGGCTGGGGGTCAGGCCTAAGCCTCCGAGGTGGGAGAGCCGAATCCAGGACACTGGAAAACCAGAGACCTCCCGGTCCCACATAATATCAAATGGCGAAAACTCTCCCAGAGATCTCCATCTCAACGCTAAGAGCCAGCTCCACTCAATGACCAGCAAGCTACAGTGCTGGACACCCTGTGCCAAACAAATAGCAAGACAGGAACACAACCCACCCGTTAGCAGATCAGCTGTATAAAATCATAATAACTTCACAGACACCCCAAAACACACTACCGGACATGGTCCTGCCCACCAGAAAGACAAGATCCAGCATCATCCACCAGAACACAGGCACCAGTTCCCTCCACCAGGAAGCCTACACAACCCACTGAACCAAGCCTACCCACTGGGGGCAGACACCAAAAACAACGAGAAGTACAAACCTGCAGCCTGCAAAAAGGAGACCCCAAACACAGTAAGATTAGCAAAAGGAGAAGACAGAGAAATACACAGCAGATGAAGGAGCAAGGTAAAAACCCACCAGACCAAACAAATGAAGAAGAAATAGGCAGTCTACCTGAAAAAGAATTCAGAGTAATGGTAGTAAAGATGATCCAAAACCTTGGGAATAGAATGGAGAAAGTACAAGAAACGTTTAACAAGGGCCTAGAAGAACTGAAGAGCAAACAAACAACGATGAACAACACAATAAATGAAAATAAAAATTCTCTAGAAGGAATCAATAGCAGAATAACTGAGGCAGAAGAACAGATCAGTGACCTGGAAGATAAAATAGTGGAAATAATTACTGCAGAGCAGAATAAAGAAAAAGTAATGAAAAAAATTGAGGACACTCTCAGAGACCTCTGGGACAACAATAAACACATAAACATTCGAATTATAGGGGCTCCAGAAGAAGAGAAAAAAAAAGGGACTGAGAAAATATCTGGAGATTATAGTTGAAAACTTCCCTAATATGGGAAAGGAAATACTTAATCAAGTCCAGGAAGTGCAGAGAGTCCCATCCAGGATAATTCTAAGGAGAAACATGCCAAGACACATACTAATCAAAATATCAAAACTTAAATACAAACAAAAAATATTATAAGCAACAAGGGAAACGCAACAAATAACATACAAGGGAATCCCCATAAGATTAACAGTTGATCTTTCAGCAGAAAATCTGCAGGCCAGAAGGGAGTGGCAGGACGTATTTAAAGTGATGAAAGGGAATAACCTACAACCAAGATTACTCTGTCCATCAAGGATCTCATTCAGATTTGATGGAGAATTAAAATCTTTACAGACAAGCAAAAGCTAAGAGAATTCAGTACCACCAAACCAGCTCTACAACAAATGTTAAAGGAAATTCTCTAGGCAGGAAACACAAGAGAAGGAAAAGACTTGCAATAACAAACCCAAAACAATTAAGAAAATGGTAATAGGAACATACATATCAATAACTACCTTAAATGTAAATGGATTAAATGCTCCCACCAAAAGACATACACTGGCTGAATAGATACAATAGACACAAAAACAAGACCAATATATATGCTGTCTACAAGAGACCCACTGCAGACCCAGGGACACAAACAGACTGAAAGGGAAGGGATGAAAAAACATATTCCATGCAAATGGAAATCAAAAGAAAGCTGGAATAGCAATTCTCATAACATAAAATAGACTTTAAAATAAAGACTATTACAAGAGACAAAGAAGGACACTACATAATGATTAAGGGATCAATCCAAGAAGAAGATATAACAACTGTAAATATTTATGCACCCAACATAGGAGCACCTCAGTACATAACGAAAATGCTAACAGCCATAAAAGGGGAAATCATCACAGTAACACAATCATAGTAGAGGACTTTAACAGCCCACTTTCACCAATGGACAGATCATCCAAAATGAAAATAAATAAGGAAACACAAGCTTTAAATGATACATTAAACAAGATGGACTTAAGTGATATTTAGGAGACATTCCATTCAAAAACAACAGAATACACCTTCTCCTCAAGTGCTCATGGAACATTCTCCAGGATAGATCATACCTTGGGTCACAAATCAAGCCTTGGTAAATTTAAGAAAATTGAAATCTTATCAGGTATCTTTTCTGACCACAACACTATGAGACTAGATATCAATTACAGGAAAAAATATGTAAAAAATACAAACATATGGAGGCTAAACAATACACTACTAAATAACCAAGAGATCACTGAAGAAATCACAGAGGAAATAAAAAAATACCTAGAAACAAATGACAATGAAAACACGATGACCCAAAACCTGTGGGATTCAGCAAAAGCAGTTCTAGAGGGAAGTTTACAGTAATACAATCCTACCTTAAGAAACAAGAAACATCTCAAATAAACAACCTAACCTTATACCTAAAGCAATTAGAGAAAGAAGAACCAAAAAACCCCAAAGTTAGCAGAAGGAAAGAAAGCATAAAGATCAGATCAGAAATAAATGAAAAAGAAATGAAGGAAACAATAGCAAAGATCAATAAAATTGAAAGCTGGTTCTTTGAGAAGATAAACAAAAATGGTAAACCATTAGCCAGACTCATCAAGAAAAAAAGGGAGAAGACTCAAATCAATAGAATTAGAAATAAAAAAGGAGAAGTAACAAGTGACACTGCAGAAATACAAAGGATCTTGAGAGATTACTACAAGCAACTCTATGTCAATAAAAGACAACCTGGAGGGCTTCCCTGGTGGCGCAGTGGTTGAGAGTCCGCCTGCCGATGCAGGGGACATGGGTTCGTGCCCCGGTCCGGGAAGATCCCACATGCCGCGGAGCAGCTGGGCCCGTGAGCCATGGCCGCCGAGCCTGCGCGTCCGGAGCCTGTGCTCTGCAATGGGAGAGGCCACAACAGTGAGAGGCCCGCATACCGCAAAAAAAAAAAAAAAAAAAAAAAAAAGACAACCTGGAAAAAATGGACAAATTCTTAGAAAAGCACAATGTTCTGAGACTGAACAAGGAACAAAGTGAAAATATAAACAGACCAATCACAAGCACTTATATGGAAACTGTGGTTAAAAATCTTCCAACAAACAAAAGCCCAGGACCAGATGGCTTCACAGGCGAATTCTATCAAACATTTAGAGAAGAGTTAACACATATCCGTCTCAAACTCTTCCAAAATATAGCACAGGGAGGGACAATCCCAAACTCATTCTATGTATGAGGCCACCATCACCCGGATACCAAAACCAGACAAAGATGTCACAAAAAATGAAAACTACAGGGCAATATCACTGATTAACATAGATGTAAAAATCCTCAACAAAATACTAGCAAACAGAACCCAACAGCACATTAAAAGGATCATACACCATGATTAAGTGGGGTTTATCCCAGGAATGCAAGGATTCTTCATTATATGCAAATCAATCAATGTGATAAACCATATTAACAAATTGAAGAAGAAAAACCATATGATCATCTCAATAGATGCAGAAAAAGCTTTCGACAAAATTCAACACTCATTTATGATAAAAACCCTCCTGAAAGTAGAAATAGAGGGAACTTACCTCAACGTAATAAAGACCATATACGACAAACCCACAGCCAACATCATTCTCAATGGTGAAAAACCGAAAGCATTTCCACTAAGATCAGGAATAAGACAAGGTTGCCCATTCTCACCGCTATAATTCAACACTGTTTTGGAAGTTTTAGCCACAGCAATCAGAGAAGAAAAAGAAATAAATGGAATCCAAATCAGAAAAGAAGTAAACCTGTCACTGTTTGCAGATGACATGATACTATACATAGAGAATCCTAAAGATGTTACCAGAGAACTACTATAGATAATCAATGAATTTGGTAAAGTAGCAGGATACGAAATTAATGCACAGAGGTCTCTTGCATTCCTATACACGAATGACGAGAAATCTGAAAGAGAAATTAAGGAAACACTCCCATTTACCACTGCAACTAAAAGAATAAAATACCTAGGAATATACCTACCTAAGAAGACAAATGTATGTTGAAAACTATAAGACACTGATTAAAGCAATTAAAGATGATACAAACAGATGGAGAGATATACCACGTTCTTGGATTGGAAGAATCAACATTGTGAAAATGACTCTACTACCCAAAGCAATCTACAGATTCAATGCAATCCCTATCAAACTGCAATGGCACTTTTCACAGAACTAGAACAGAAAATTTCACAATTTGTGTGGAAACACAGAAGACCCCAAATAGCCAAGGCAATCTTGAGAAAGAAAAACAGAGCTGAAGGAATCAGGCTCCCTGACTATAGAAAGCTACAGTAGCTTTCTCCCTGTAGAAAGCTACAGTAATCAAGACAGTATGGTACCAGCAGAAAAGCAGAAATATAGATCAATGGAACAGGATAGAAAGCCCAGAGATAAACACACACACATATGGTCAACTTATTTTTGATAAAGGAGGCAAGAACATACACTGGAGAAAAGACAGCCTCTTCAATACGTGGAACTGGGAAAACTGGACAGCTACATGTAAAAGAATGAAATTAGAACACTCCCTAACACCATACACAAAAATAAACTCAAAATGGATTAAAGAGCTAAATGTAAGGCCAGACACTATAAAACTCTTAGAGGAAAACACAGGCAGAACACTCCATGACATAAATCACAGCAAGATCCTTTTTGACCCACCTCCTAAAGAAATGGAAATAAAAATAAATAAATGGGACCTAATGAAACTTCAAAGCTTTTGCACAACAAAGGAAACCATAAACAAGACTAAAAGACAACTCTGAGAATGGGAGAAAATATTTGCAAACGAAGCAACTGACAAAGGATTAATCTCCAAAATATACAAGCAGCTCATGCAGCTCAATATCAAAAAAACAAACAACCCAATCCAAAAATGGACAGAAGACCTAAATAGACACTTCTCCAAAGAAGATATACAGATTGCCAACAAACAATTGAAAGGATGCTCAACATCACTAATTATTAGAGAAACGCAAATCAAAACTACAATGAGGTATTACCTTACACCGGTCAGAATGGCCATCATCAAAAAATCTACAAACAATAAATGCTGGAGAGGGCGTGGAGAAAAGGGAACACTCTTGCACTGGTGGTGGGAATGTAAATTGATACAGCCACTATGGAGAACGGTATGGAGGTTCCTTAAAAAACTAAAAATACAACTACCATACGACCCAGCAATCCCACTACTAGGCATATACCCTGAGAAAACCATAATTCAAAAAGAGTCATGTACCACAATGTTCATTGCAGCTCTATTTACAGCAGCCAGGACATGGAAGCAACCTAAGTGTCCATTGACAGATAAATGGCTAAAGAAGATGTGGCACATATATACAATGGAATATTACTGAGCCATAAAAAGAAATGAAATTGAGTTATTTGTAGTGAGGTGGATGGACCTAGAGACTGTCATACAGAGTGAAGTAAGTCAAAAAGAGAATAACAAATACCATATGCTAACACACATATACATGGAATCAAAAAAAAAAGTGGTTCTAAAGAAGCTAGGGGCAGGACAGGAATAAAGACGCAGACGTAGAGAATGGACTTGAGGACACGGGGAGGGGAAAGGGTAAGCTAGGACAAAGTGAGAGAGTGGCATGGACATATATACACTACCAAATGTAAAATACATAGTTAGTGGGAAGCAGCTGCATAGCACAGGGAGACCAGCTCGGTGCTTTGTGACCACCTAGAGGGGTGGGATAGGGAGGGTGGGAGGGAGATGCAAGAGGGAGGCACAGCTATACATATACATGTATGTATATGTATAGCTGATTCACTTTGTTATACAGCAGAAACTAACACACCATTTTAAAGCAGTTATACTCCAATAAAGATGTTAAAAAAATAATAAAATCAGTAAGAATACTCATGGAAAAAGTTACACTTGGGGATTTAGTTTACCACCAACCTCACTCCTCATCTGAGAGAACCGTTTCCCTCAGTACTTTTCCAACATTCACATAAATTGGTGAAATAGATTCTTCCTTAACTCACTCTGAACTTTGGCTGGTCTAATTTGTGTTAAATTTAATTAATTCCATTTACAGGTGCTAGATTGTGTTGTAACAAAAATGTCCAGGGAGCACAGCAAGTACATAGCCAAGTCTGTGCTGTTGGTAGTACCTAGCGTGTTATTGTTGCAAAGGGGACATATTCAGACCCAGTGGCCCACCTCTAAGGGCTCACAAATAGGAAACCTAAAATTCTGCCAAGAAGTAGAGTTGGAGCCCAGAGACAGGGTGCAGTATGGAGTAACAGAAACATGGAGGAATGCACACTCCAAACAATGGGTCTAGAGATGGCAGGAGGTCAACACTTGAGCCTTTGCCCCGATCCCTGAGTTTGAGTCCCAGCTCTGCCTACTGACAGCTGTGCCCCTCACTATCTGTGCCATCTTTTGCATATTACTTACCCTCTTCATGGTTTAATTTATCCATCTGTAAGCTAAGGATAATCATATTCTTTCATAGAATTGTGAAAATTAAGTTAAATAGTTTATGTTACGGGCTAATTCGGTGCAGTCCCTGGCACATGATAAACATTTGATAAATATTCACTTTTATTAACCTAAATGAAGCACTTGGTATTAAGCCACAAAAGTCCTGGTTTTTGAATGTATAAATGATTTTCTGGTGAGTAAGTATTACTTCTGATTTTTTTTTTTTAACGTAGAAGAAGACCTTGATAATATACACTAGGAAAAGCTGGATACTAACTTGCCACGTCATGGCTCAGCCACTGTTCATCACAGCTCTGTAATTCCCAAACTCCAGGATAAGACTTTTAAAATTTGAGACTTTCTAAAAAGGATTATTTTACATTGTAATCATTTCACCCTGGGTTCAGCTCCCGATTCTCCAGTATTCTCCACCATTCCAGGTCCATTTAGCTCTGTACACAAGCTTGAGAAATATACATTTTTTAAAAGGCCTAGAGCTAAGTGCCAGCAGGACCAGCAGACTGCCTCAGATGAGACTCCAGCCAGCATCTGGGCTCTCCACCACAGCCAGTCTGCTTTCTCAGGAGGGGGAGATCTAATCCCCAGAAGGTGGAGAGGTGGAGAGTTCAAAAAAGAAAGTGAATCACCCGTTCATCTGCCTTAGCCATTAACATCCTTGACTTGTCCCATTTGCTGTCACCTCCTGCAAACCCCTGCATTATTGAGGGCACATTTGCGTGCCTGATTCCATGTCTTTGAAGAAACAAAGTCACAACTACAGTTGCTCCCTCAAGAGGAAAATTTGAAATTTGTCAAGAAATAGTATTGTTTGCCAGTGGATGGAACTCAAATGTCAGACTCTGCCTATGACCTTACCCCCCCGACCACACCAATCGGCCTGAGCTTACTCAGTGCCCTGGTTTCTCTTTTCTTGACGCAGGGGAAATCAAATGTGCTCCTGACTGCTGGGTTTATAAAGAGCTATGAAATCCCTGAAATTGAGTTGTTTGAAGTAAAACTCTATCGAGGCCCACAAAGGGCCACGTTGGAGAGGGAGGGGCTGCAGCTAAATCCCAGCTCTAACGTTTCGCTATCAAGTTGGAGTTACAACTACAAACACACACACACACACATAGCGGGTTCCCTAGAAGTTTCTGCCAACAGAGTCCTCTAAGATGTGAAAATAAGGACTCCCTCTCTGCTTTGCTTTCTTCTGAAGAATAAAGCAGGATTATACCACCAGCTGTTTTCTTCTCCTTTGTTTTGTTGTTTTGTTTCTTTAGCTAAATGACACCGAGAGGATTGAAAGCATAAGGTTCTGACATGGCATTTTTGCTGCATCACTTGATTCCATTAATCCTGAAACAGCAGGGCAGGTGGTTTCTTGGGGATCCCCTCCAGCCTGGCTGTTCACTGGGCTTTGGGAGCATGGGTTAGAGGGGCCGAGGGACACACAATCATCCAGCGCCTGAGCCTCTCAGCCAGGTTTTCTTTGTTGGGAGAAAAGACTTTGCAGGCCTAGCTCAGCCTCAGAAGGGATGGATGGCCGAGAGCCCCAGAATGCAAGTCTGGGGGGCTGACTCCCAGGCACTGGATCCGCAGGGGAGAGTCTGGTTCTACCCCCCAAGGCTCTACTCACTAAATGTACAAAGTCAACTCTTCTCTAAGTGCCCATCTAAGTTAGTAATGACGATTACTTTACTGCAACCCTGAGTCCCACAGCACCCCAGCCAGGCTGCGATGGTTGAGAATGTTTTCAGTAAATTTGAAAAAACATGCAGGAGGCAGAACAAGGCAGCACAGCCTCTGCTGGCCACGTTGCCGTTTAAGTCCTATGATTTCAGCTTTCCCAGTGGTGATATGGACAAAGTGTCATGAGAAGGGGCTGCAGTGGGCCTTCCACTCAGGGAAGTTGCGGCTGCTGGCACAGTCTGACCCAGGGTCTCCTAGCAAGACCCCAGGTCTAGGCAAGACCTCCAGAAACTTCCTGATTCTATTGCAAGTAGCTCTGCAATATCCTCCCCAGCAGAGGTCTCAAACTGGCGGCCCAAAAGATGTTTGAATCTCAAAATTTGGAAACCATCACAGTATTATTTGCAGAATCAAGATACTACAGTGGCGCTAACTGAAATGTTTGCGTTTCTGTTGTGTTCAAGATCTGCCAACACTGAGCACTCTTTCCTGCAGGGCAAGAATCACATGGAGCTGACTTGTTGTCAGGCCACTTAGATGATGCCAGCACTCTCTCACTCCCCACACAGTGTCAGAGTGCCACTAGTCAGTCCCTCTTGGGTCCCCAGAGTCTTCACTGCTTGCTCTTATCGTGTGCTGTCTTGACTTCACAAATGCATGTTGCCTACTTGTGGCATTTACTGCATTCTGATTTTACTGCATGTCAAATCTTGTGGTATCTAGACTTTTTGTTTACAAGTAGACTTTCCTTTTTCGGAGGAGAGGGGATGCAGGATCACTATATTTCTTCTGAACCTACCACCATGACTTCTATCTAAGTGATTGATTTATCTTAATACTTGACTGTTTTAAAATAATAGAACCATGGCCAGTCATTTCTACTTTAGTGTGAATGTAAAATGCTAGGGTTAGATCTGTCAAGAAGCCCCCTTTTCCCTGGGAATTCAACTGTTGTTTGTAAATGTCCACCTGTAAGAATCTTGCAATAGCTTACATGGAAATTAACTGCCAGAAAACAATATCCAGCTACTTGCAGGCAAAGAAAATCCTGACTGAATAAAATATCTGGCTACAGTTATCCGCTCTTTCTAGCTAATATTTTATCATTAAGATAATAGCTGTTTGGTGGGGGACATGCAAACACAGCACCAATTTTCTTCTCTATTTGATGGGTATTGTTTTCCTAAAAAGAAAAACAGCCCTGCAAGAAAATGTTCTAGCTGGGACTTGAAACCCAAAGGTAGATATTAAGAACCTATTAAGTGAAAGTCAGAACGACGGAATGATAGAGGCCATCTACTCCGGTATCTTAGCCTTACACACGATCTGACAGATTCAAACTGCACTTGATTACTTCTACAGATGAGGACCTCACTGCCTCTTGAGGTTCTTGGTTTAAATGTGCAACTAGCTCTACTTGATAGAAAGAGCTTTTGCTGTGGGAACTGGCATCCCTTCTACTCACTGTTTTCAGGAGCTGGATAGAACAAAAATGTTCCTTTCTTCTCCCCTGGAGCCAGGTGGATCACTTAAGGGAACCAAGTAGGTAGGAGATTGCATAAGGTTTTGTGGGCACTGTAATGACTTGGCCAGCCTATGCCTTTTCATTTGCAAAGATACTCTGCAGCTACAGAGGCTAAACATGCAAGTCTAGCATTGCTTGCAAATTTTTAAGAGAAGTAGGAAATAAGGATCACAATGTAAAATTCTCCTTGAAAAGAAAACAACAATAGCAACAACTCTGTGGGTCCAACAAAACATGTCTTTGTAAGATGTTTATCCAGACAGCAGAAGATAATTATTTGGGGTTTTCACCAAAGTACCATTTTCTTTGGGCTCATCCTGAACCTCCTTTACGGTTACTTGCAGACCATAGTGTCCTGGATCCCAGCTAGAGGCAGTCTAGGCTCCAGTCCAGTCCTAGGCTCTGATCTTGGACAAGCCTGGTATGAAATCCTAGCGTGACTTTATCAGCTGTATGACCTGCGAAAAATGGGATGCATGGGATGCATGTAAAATGCTTAGCAGAGAGCCTGGCCTAGAGTCAGTTCTCACTAAGAGTAGCTTGAAAATTCCTTGTCATGCTTCTCTTGACACACTCTTGTTTGTGCATGCTTATTTTGAAAATGCATTGTCCAAAGGAAAAATTGTTCCTGATGGGTTTTGAACAACAGAGTCCAATGGGCCCATTACTTAATTACATTACAACCCTGGACTTCTATTAAAGCCATGTGAGACTATTGACACTGTTGACTCAGCTGTGACCACAGATCTGGGGGCTAGAACCAACAATCTGAAATCAAATAGTTGTGATAACAACTGACCTCCCAAGTTTATTAGAATAGAGTGTGGGTTTGAAGTCGGAGATCATGTGTTTGAATCCTGGCTCAGTTTCCCTTTCTGTAAAATAGGATAATAATAGAACCTACCTCATAGGGTTGTTACACAGATAAAATGAGATAATGGTTATAAAGCCTTTATAGAGTACCTGGAACATAAGCACTCAAGGTGCATTAGTGATGATGATGATGATGATATTTATGATATCAAAATATCAAACCAGGCAGATGACTCTCCGATACACTAACAGAGCTGAGGAATGTTTGTTCAACAAGATATAAATCATCTAACAGAACTATTATGCAGTCTCTATTTGGCATGTTTCTTGGGTCACTCTGCCAAAACACAGAGTATGAGAATGTCCCCATGAGCTAGTTCTCATTTTAGGTGCAAATGACTTAATGGAACCCCTACCAAGTTATCCCTAGCTTAAGACCCCATTCCAATCTTCTCAATGCCTTATATACAAAAATAATATCCTCTACAGCTCTCAGACTCCTGCCTGTCCCACTATCCAGTGTGTGTGTGTGTGTGTGTGTGTGTGTGTGGCAGGAAGTTGCTGGTGGGGACAGAAATTGGAAATGACCTTTGCTCTCCAGATTACAACACCCTTTGATGTTTGATCCAGATATGGTGCTAGGAGCTATGGGTACAAAATAAGATTCTTTTTCTGCCTATAGGCGTTATAGGGTGGAGAAGTTGCTGCTCCTCAGGAATGCCTCACCTTCCCCCATTTCATTCCTACTTCCTCTGCTTTTAGAGGTATGTTCCCTTATATTCTAAGAACTACTGTTATCTCCATGTTTATACTTAGAAAAGCAATATATGCTTCCAAAACAAGTGAAGCAAGCCAAAGAAGCACAAAGAAAATGAAATCTCTAATCCCCCCGTGCCACTCCTTCCTTGAGGTCACCACTGTTCACCCCCAGTATGAGTCACCCAACCTGTTTCTCCATTCTCAGACCAACTCTCATTACAGACGCAGAGAGAGGGCATATTCTGCTTGCTTTGGGTTGTTGCTGATGCCACTTGATAAAATTTGACTTAGAATATACATATCATTTACATTTCTCTTCCCTTTTAACAATACCTCATGGCCATCCTTCCAAAACTGACTGGAATATTAAACAGGTGCATAATATTCCATATTAAACATGTACCATTATTTGGCTGCTGATGGACACTTAACTTGTTTTCTAGATTTTGCTGCTAAAAAAGAGTGCCACAGCCTGTGTGTCTGTCACCTTATATACAGATTCTTTTACTTCTGAGGCTAGATTTCTGCAGAGACCACTTGGTCAAAAGAATATGTTACTGAGGGCTTCCCTGGTGAGGCAGTGGTTAAGAATCCGCCTGTCAATGCAGGGGACACGGGTTCGAGCCCTGGTCCGGGAAGATCCCACATGCTGCGGAGCAACTAAGCCCGTGCACCACAACTACTGAACCTGCGCTCTAGAGCCCACGTGCCACAACTACTGAAGCCCACGTGCCTAGAGCCCATGCTCCGCAACAAGAGAACCCACCGCAATGAGAAGCCCGCACACCGCAACAAAGAGTAGCCCCCGCTCGCCACAACTAGAGAAGCCCACGCGCAGCAACAAAGACCCAACACAGCCAAAAATAAAAAATAAATAAATTTATATATAAAAAAAAGAATATGTTACTGAATTTTATTAAGTTTTGTCGGAGTATATAAACCCACGCACATATGGTCACCTAATTTACGACAAAGGAGGCAAGAACATACAGTGGAGAAAAGACAGCCTCTTCAATAAGTGGTGCTGGGAAGACTGGACAGCTACATATAAAAGAATGAAATTAGAACACTCCCTAACACCATACACAAAAATAAACTCCAAATGGATTAAAGACCTAAATGTAAGACCAGACACTATAAAACTCTTAGAGGAAAACATAGGAAAAATACTCTTTGACATAAACCACAGCAAGATCTTTTTTGACCCACCTCCTAGAGAAATAGAAATAAAAACAAAAATAAACAAATGGGACCTAATGAAACTTCAAAGCCTTTGCACAGCAAAGGAAACCATAAACAAGACAAAAAGACAACCTTCAAAATGTGAGAATATATTTGCAAATGAAACAATGGACAAAGGATTAATCTCCAAAATATACAAACAGCTCATGGAGCTCAATATCAAAAAGCAAACAACCCAATTAAGAAATGGGCAGACGACCTAAACAGACATTTCACCAAACAAGACATTCAGATGGCCAAGAGGCACATGAAAAGATGCTCAACATCACTAATCATTAGAGAAATGCAAATCAAAACTACAATGAGGTATCACCTCACACCATTCAGAATGGCCATCATCAAAAAATCTACAAACAATAAATGCTGGAGAGGGTGTGGAGAAAACAGAACCCTCTTGCACCACTGGTAGGAATGTAAATTGATACAGCCACTATAGGGAACAGTATAGAGGTTCCTTAAAAAACTAAAAATAGAACTACCATATGACCCAGCAATCCCACTACTGGGCATATATCCTGAGAAAACCATAATTCAAAAAGAGACATGTACCACAATGTTCATTGCAGCATTATTTACAATAGCCAGGACACGGAACCAACCTAACTGTCCACAGATGAATGGATAAAGAAGATGTGGCACATATATACAATGGAATATTAAGCAGCCATAAAAGAAATGAAATTGAGTTATTTGCAGTGAGGTGGATGGACCTAGAGTCTGTCATATAGAGTAAAGTAAGTCAGAAAGAGAAAAACAAATACTGTATGCTAACACATATATATGGAGTCTAAAAAAAAAAAAAAAAGGTACTGATGAACCTAGTGGCAGGGCAAGAATAAAAATGTAGAAATAGAGAATGGACTTTAGGACATGGTGGGGGAGGGTGAAGCTGGGGCAAAGTGAGAGTAGCATCGACATATATACACTACCAAATATAAAATAGTTAGCTAGTGGGAAGCAGCAGCATAGCACAGGGAGATCAGCTCAGTGCTTTGCAATGACCTAGAGGGGTGGGATAGGGAGGGTGGGAGGGAGGCTCAAGAGGGAGGGGATATGGGGATATATGTATTCATATGGCTGATTCACTTTGTTGTACAACAGAAACTAACAGAGTACTGTGAAGCAATTGTACTCCAATAAAGATCTATTAAAAAATATAAGAAGCAAAAATTTACTGAACTGAAGAGAGAAATAGCCAATTTTACAATAATATCAATAGAGTTAAAAAGACAGACAATATACAAAGTATCTTCTCCAACAACAAAATGAAGTTAGAAATCAATAACAGAAGGAAAACTGGAAAATTCACAAATTTATAGAAATTAAACCACACACTCTTAAACAACCAATGGATCAAAGAAGAAATCACAAGGGAAACTAGAAACTTCAGAAAGTTAAAAAATAGGATTACCATATGCTCCAGCAATTCCATTTTGGGGTATATACCCAAAAGAATTGAGAGCAGGGTCTCAAAGAGATATCTGTACACCTATGTTCACAGCAGCATTATTCACAATACCCAAAAAGTAGAAGCAACCCAAGTGTCCATCAGTGGATGAATGGATAAGCAAAATGTACTCTATATGTACAATGGAATATCTTCGACCTTAAAGAGGAAAGAAATTCCCATACATGCTACAATATGGGTGAAACTTGAGGACATTTTACTAAGTGAAATAGGTGAGTCACAAATATTGTATGATTCCACTTATATGAGGTACCTAGGGTAGTCCAATTTATAGAGACAGGAAGTAGAATGGTGGTTGCCAAGGGCTGGGGAGAGGAGAGAATGGGGAATTACCGTTTAATGGGTACGCAGAGTCAGTTTTGCAACATGAAAAGCATTCTGGAAATGAATGGTGGTGATGGCTGGGCAACAGTATGAATGTACTTAATTCCACTGAACTGCACACTTAAACACAGTTAAGATGGTAAATTTTATGTTACATATGTTTTACCACAATAAAAAAGAAATGAACAAAGTAAATAAAAAAGTTTTGTCAGAGTATATAGTTGGACTCTGCCTGGCTTTAGGTTGTTTTTCCCAAGACAGTGCCTCCCTGAATATTCCCACAGCTCCATGCACAGTGGCCCGTAGCAGCTGCTGCTTAGTACCTGTGCCAAGGCTGGAAACCCCAGTGCAGCCAGGGCCCTGTGCCATGGATGCCAATTATCCTGGCTGGGCAAGAAACACTATTGTCACAGTTATGGAAGCCCAGGCAGTCTGTCCCCAGCCCCACTGTTGAAAGGACAAGGATGTGTGTCTCCTGCATTGAAACTCCCCTCACATTGGGTGTGGAGAAAAGAGAACCCTCCTACACTGTTGGTGGGAATGTAAATTGGTACAGCCACTATGGAAAATAACCTGGAGGAGAGTTACCATACGATCCAGCAATCCCACTCCTGGGCATATACCTGGAAAAGATGAAAACTCTAATTCAAAAAGATACATGACCCCAATGTTCATAGTAGCACTATTTACAATAGCCAAGACATGGAAGCAACCTAAATGTCCATCGACAGATGAATGGATAAAGAAGACGTGGTGTGTACACACACACACACACACACACGCGCGCGCGCGCACATGCAATGGAATATTACTCAGCCATTAAAAAGAATAAAACAATGCCATTTGCAGCAACATGGATGGACCTAGAGATGATCATACTAAGTGAAGTCACTCAGACAGAGAAAGATGAATATCATATGTTATCACTTCTACATGGAATCTAAAAAAAGTGATACAAATGAACTTATTTACAAAACAGAAATAGACTCACAGATACAGAAAACAAACTTATGGTTACCAAAGGTGGGGGAGGGATAAATTGGGAATTTGGGATTAACAGATACACACTACTATATATAAAACAGATAAACAACAAGGACCTACTGTATAGCACGGAGAACTATTTTCAACATCTTGTAATAACCTATAATGGAAAAGAATCTGAAAAAGTGTGTGTGTGTGTGTGTGTGTGTATAACTGAATCACTTTACTGTACAACTGAAACATTGTAAATCAACTATACTTCAAATAAATAAGAAAAAAAAGCAGACAACAAAAGCAGTGCTGTACATGCCTGTATAGTACTAAAAAAAAAAAAAAGAAAGAAACTCCCCTCATTTCCTAAAAGAAATAACTTTTAGACAGTAGTTACATGGAGTTGAAATAACATCACGGTAATACAAATACCAAAGGACATTTACATTAAAGTGAAGGATTTGTGGGCCAGTGTAGAAATCTACCCACTGTTCGTACCACGGCTTTGATAGGAAAGTACATTTCAAATGCCAAACAGTGAATGAACTTTCAAGACTGCTGGCTTCTGAGCTGGGAACTTCTCCTAGCACCTTGAAGAGGGTATTTAGAAACAGTAGAGTTTAGCTTGTGTTATGAAGCTAATGGTAGACTCTAAGGCACAGTTACAGACATGGTTAGCTGGTCATTTTGACCATGGAAACTCCCTGCATTCATTCACATGCATCCTTGTGACCAGGGGGACAACGAATCAGAAGGGCCCCTGCAGGGAGGGGAGACCCAGAGTGTGACTCCAGCAGACCCAGGAAGGAACGTGGAATCTGGACGCCTCACTCTAGCCCCAGGTGTCAGCAGGATTCTTGAGAGATCTGCAGGAAAGCCCAGGGAGTCCCACATTTCACTGGGGGCTTCAAGTGAAAAAAAGAATTTCCATGCTTGGCACACAACTCCCTGAATAAAGTCATGGAAAGACCTAAGCTTACTCAGCAGAGCATGACTTTTGACAAGTGGTTAAGCTCTCTCAGCTTAAGTTGCCTTAGTCAGAAAAGGCAAATAATACCAATAGCCATCTCATAAGTATAATGTGAGAATTAAAGGAAACAATGCACATAGAATGTTTAACATCACATACGGAGCATGCTAAGTGCTCAATAAATGGTCAGACAACTGCTCTCACCACTCCGTCACTAAACCTATTCTTGTTGCCCCTCCTTCTCCTCCTCCAGAAGCCTCCTAGAGCTCTCTGGCACAAGCTTACTCCAAATACATCTCAGCAGGCTTATCACGCAATCGTAGTCTCTCCGTGACAGAAATCTGCTAGGTGCTAGGTGTGGGCAGCGATAAGGAAGATAGCAGTGACGTGACAAACAGCAGGCAAGCATTTTCCCAGGACTTAAATTCACAGGTAATTATGCCTCCAGAAAAGTACTGAGAAAAATAAAGACCATGACAATAATTATGGCTAGGGTGAGGGGAGTGAGGCCATAGGGAGCAGAGTCATGGTGAGATTGGTTCTTAAGAGTGGGGTAAGGCTTCCCTGGTGGCGCAGTGGTTGAGAGTCCGCCTGCCGATGCAGGGGACATGGGTTCGCACCCCGGTCCGGGAAGATCCCACATGCCGCGGAGCGGCTGGGCCCGTGAGCCATGGCCGCTGAGCCTGCGCGCCCGGAGGCTGTGCTCTGCAACGGGAGAGGCCACAGCAGTGAGAGGCCCGTGTACCGCAAAAAAAAAAAAAAAAAAAAAAAAGAGTAGGGTAATAACCTAGAAAGAATCTGGAAAAGAATGGACATATGTATACGTGTAATTGAATCACTTTGTGGTACACCTGAAACTAACAACATTGTAAATCAACTATACCCCAATATAAAATAAAAATTAAATTTAAAAAAGAGTGGGGTTGTTCAAAATGGATTGGACTTGGATTCTGGAGACTGGCCTGGGGTCCTTCGACAGCTCACCTGCCCCTCTGGAATGCTTTTTAATTCATACAAAAGGCAGAATTGGACCCATGACCTTAAGGTCTCTTTCTTAACCATCTTTAATTCCTCTCAGCAATGCCATTTGGAGTCTGACTCTGCATCGCTCATTGGTCTCTGTTGGCTAAGTTTTGATGAAAATGAGGCAGAGTACTGCCTGTTCTCCTTAAACCAGCTTTGCTACCACTTCCCAGCAGGTGCTACACGCTGGCAGAAAGTGAAGACAAGAGAGTCATCCTGACTTGATGCTAGGCTCATTTTCCCCCTTTGATTACTGTACGCTGGGTTCAATCATTTCTGGAAAGAGAATGACTCCCATTGCCATCATGTTAGTAACCACTTGGATAGAAACGGGACAACATTTTCTTTTGTCTTCCTGCCAAGTTTCCAGCTCCAGAGATGTAGCTTTTAGGATTTCCCATGAAAGCCCAAAGTAGCAACATAAATAACCTCACCACAATAATTATTCACCTCCCTTCTCCAGCTTCCCAATGGAAACTCTTATCTTTCTTCTCAGTAGTTATCCTTCACGAAGCTCTCTCAGATTTATTATCTATGCGGGGCAATTCATCATCTAGGCTAAATACCACCTTCTTCCACAGGGCAGACCTGTGCTTCAGGTGGCTGTCATTTCTGTATGGGATGCATAATTAAATTTGGACTCCAGGAAGAAGGAGCTAGTTAAGATAATGGGTTGTTTTCTTCTGGGTTGTGTGTTCAAAAAAACAAGCAATTTGCAATGAACTTTATTTCTTTACTACATTCCAATGCTCTTGGGCTTCTTGAAGGATGTAACTACAGTGTTTTGAGTCAATATGGTACAGTGAAAAGTGGGATATCTGGAAGTTGTGTGACCTTGGACAAGTAAATCAATTATCTCTGAGCCTTAGCTTCTTCATTTGTAATATGGAAATGGAAATTCCTACTGTTAGGATTGTTGTAAAGATTAGAAATACTATCTGCAAAGTATGCTCAGCACATAGTATGTCTAAATCAATAGTAGTTATTGTGACTGTTTTCATATGGTAAAAAACTAGATCATGGTCCTCTGAAGGAGAGAGAATTTACAATGTATTAATTAGTTTTTCAATGCTTTATTTTCTATAAACTTTGCAAAAAATAATACACCTTTTAAAATATTAATATGTAACAACTAAGCCTGAAGTGAAAGAATCATCTGAAGACAGACTGGATAGAGACTCTCTCTTAGTCCCGTCCTTAGCAAGGGGCTTTCAAAGAGAAGTTTTGGCATAGATCATCCCAAACCATGGAGTCAGCCCCAGAAGGGAAACCAAGATGGTGGCAATTTGGTAAAAAATGAGTATTGATCTAAGAGTGTTAAGTCTGATTGGTTATCTTTCTCTCTCGTTAATTAAGTAATTAACATATCAACAAATGTTTATTGAGTACCTACCCTGTGTCAGGCTTTGTTCTAGGTGTTAGAATAAAACAAAAGAAGTCTCTGCTCTCATGGGGGCCCTGACCTCCCACAATATTCCCATCACCAGATCAAAGGCAGAGACCCTGTGAGTAAATGTTCTAGAATAGTGCTGTCCAAAAGGGTTGGTAGCTACTAGCTACATATGGTTATTAAAATTCAAATTTTTATTTTAATTAATTAGCATTAAATAAAATTTAAATTTCAGTAGTCACATTAGCCACGTTTCAAGCACTCAATAGCCACATGTGGCTACCCTAATGGACAGTAGAAATACAGAACATTTCTATCATCAGAGAAAGTTCTACTGGACAGTGTTGTCTCTGGAAGCTTTGCAAGCTGAAACCATGCACATGGCCACAGACCTACAGCATCTGGGATGGAGTCACAGTATGTCCACAGCCATCTCACCTACTGGAACTGTCCCAAATATGCTCTCCATTGAGGACTGTGAGCCTGGACGTTCTCTAACCTGTTCTACACTAACTCTTCTCCTTGAATAATCTTCAGGCAGTAGGGAGACCCCAGCTCATGTATACCCACATTTGAATTTTCTTCCCTGGAAAAGCATCCCTCATCCCCTCTAGCCCCTCCAGCTCCTTCTTTAGATCTTATCTGGCTAAGCACCAAGCAAAGAATAGAAAGACCTTTTTATTAAACCCCATTCTCCTCCAACTACCCTTCAACCCACTGTGGGTCCACCATTGTGGTT
Organism: Mesoplodon densirostris; assembly: GCF_025265405.1. NCBI lineage: Eukaryota > Metazoa > Chordata > Mammalia > Artiodactyla > Ziphiidae > Mesoplodon > Mesoplodon densirostris. Next base: position 97,757,948 of record NC_082663.1, on the reverse strand, counting down.
TTTCCATGGAGCCCCAATCTTGTGGTTCTCACATTTAATTTTATTTTACCAATCCAGGTCTTTCTGCCTCACTACTGTGCCTCGACACATATCACCAGCTTTGACTCTTGGCATGCTGTCTCAGAAACCACTTTGTACACACCTCCGGCCCTCACTGGCCATTTGGTGCTGAATGTCTCATACCACCAGGGAATGGTCAAGATGCATCAACTATTTCAGAAGACCAGGTTATTCTTTAGTAAATTTCTGTGTCACAAACTATATGGTATCTATCTCATACTGGTCAGAATGGCCATCATCAAAAAGTCTACAAATAAAAAATGCTGGAAAGGGTGTGGAGAAAAAGGAACCCTCCTATACTGTAGGTGGGAATGTAAATTGGTACAACCACTATGGAGAACAGTATGGAGGTTCCTCAAAAAACTAAAAAGAGAACTACCATATGATCCTGAATCCCACTCTTGAGCATATATCCTGAGAAAACCATAATTCGAAAAGACACATGCACCCCAATATTCACAGCAGCACTATTTACCATAGCCAAGACATGGAAGCAACCGAAATGTCCATGGACAGATAAGTAGATAAAGAAGGTGTGGTATTTTATACAACAGAATATTACTCAGCCATAAAAAAGAATGAAATAATGCCATTTACGGCAACATGGATGGAGCTAGAGATGATCATACTAAGTGAAGTAAGCCAGACATAGAAAGACAAATGTCATATGATATCGCTTATATGTGGAATCTTAAAGAAAAATGATACAAATGAACTTATATACAAAACAGAAATAGACCCACAGACATGAAAACAAACCTATGGTTACCAAAGGGGAAAGGGTGGGGAGGGATAAATTAGGAGTTTGGGTTTAACATATACACACTACTATATATAAAATAAATAACCAACAAGGACCTACTGTATAGCACAGGGAACTATATTCAATGTTTTGTAATAACCTATAAGGGAAAAGAACCCGAAAAAATAGATATATATAATGTATAACTGAATCACTTTGCTGTACACCTGAAACTAACACAACATTGAAAATCAACTGTACTTCATTTTTTTAATCTTTTGGCCATGCCATGTGGCATGTGGGATCTTAGTTCTCCGACGAGGGATCAAACCCATGCCCCTTGCATTGGCAACACAGAGTCTTAACCACTGGACCTCCAGGGAAGTCCCAACTATATTTCAATTTAAAAACAAAAAAGTATATGGTATCTGGATTTATGTTCAAAGTGCTCTCAGATGAATGAGGCTAATCATGCAGAACTGAACTTCTGACATATGAACTCACTGTTGTGTACACTGGACTAATTGTTCCTATTTCGAATTAGCACCTTGAAAACAATGCAGCAAACTCAGTACAATCTCTCATAATGGAAGAGTGCAATGACTTGGATAAAAACAAAAAAACTTTCAGTTTGATTTTAGAATGAGTAAAAGGATTGATTCTTTCACGTAACATATTTATCTTCCTAATTACTTTATGCCTGGGCTAAAATTAAAAACCATGCCCCTTGTTATGCACCTATCACTGCATAAGAGGAAAGGTGGGGAAGAATGTAACTGCATGTCAGAAAAGAGCAGGGAGTATGAGATTTTAAGGTTTCCTGGGGGGAAAAAATCCACAAAACTGATGACTTGTACAGAGGGAGCAAAGAGCTAATAGTATAGAATTAAACCTATTGTCCAGGATGTAGAATATCCTTATTCCTAGGTGATGAATGCTTACATATTCAGGGATGAAGTGGCATATTGTCATAACTTACTTTCAAATGATTCAGCAAAGCAGATAAAGTACTTGTGGTAAAATTTAACAGTTGGTGAATCTAGGGGGAGGTCATACTATTGTTCTATCCCTTCAACTTGTCTGCATATTTAAAAATTTTCAAAGTCAAAATACTTTTAAAATTCTTGGAATTCATCAAGATCATTAGCATAAATTCAACTCTTCTAGGATTATGACTTGTAAAAATACAAAGTTGTAATCAGTCAGTCAATTAAGAAATATTTATTGTGCTCCTAAAAAAAAGCTGTTTGTCCATCATATTTTTGTACTGCTCTTCTCTTGACTGTTTCATTACCTCGCCCTCTTTTCCAAATGCCACTTCTGTACTCCTCCGGATGGCCTGACCTGCTCATTTTGCCTTCCTGGTCATTTCCTCCTTTTGAGCTGGCCCAGCCTAGGTGGTGCACAGGCACCCAGTGTGTCTCGGCAGATCCTTTCACTCTGGAAATCTGAATTCATTGCTCCATCCTCTGCAGTGAGTCCTGGCCCCCAGCTGCCTCTCCTACTTCATTTCCCGCCCTTCTTCTCTTGACTCACAACTGGCCTTCTCACCTTCCCTGAATATACCAAACACATTCCCACCTAGAGCACTGGCATTTACTGTCCCCTCTCTCTGAAATAGCAGTCCTCCACGTCTGCACAATGTTCAATCCCTCACTTCATTCAGGTACTTTTCTCAGCTGACTGTTCCCTGACTGCTCTACCTGCTTCTCTTTTACAAATTTCATAGCACTTTCACAAGCTGAGATTATGCTATATATTTTTATAGACTATCTCTCCCCACTAGACTGTAAATACCATGAGGGCAGAGGCGTTATCAGTTAACTCTTGCTGAGTCAATAAACCACCCCAAAACTTAGTCGCTAAGAACAAAACCATGTATCTAGCTCCTAATACTATAGTTTGGCAATCTGGGCTGGGCTTAGCTGGGCGGTTCTCCGGTCTGGGGCAGGTTTGGTCGATCTTGACTGAACCTTACTCAAATACGTGCATTCATTAACCAAGTCAGCGGAAGGCTAGCCAGCTCTCAGTTGGCCTGTTTTGTTTCTTTTCCAAGTGACCTCTTACCCTCTGGCTGCCTAGCTTGGGCTTGTTCTTGTGCTGGTCAGGGTTCCAATGCACAAGTGCTTTTCATGCACTTGTGAGTGAGTCACATTTGTGCCAGTGCCATTGCCCAACCCAGATTCAAAGGGTAGAAGAACAGATTCTGCCTCTTAGTTGGAAGGACCTGCAACATCGCTTGGTCCTAGATGCAGGGAGAGGAATTTGTGGTTATTTTTACAAATTACCCCAAGGACTATATCTCTTTTATTCACTTCTATATCTCTACCATCTAAAACAGTGACTTGCTTAGGCAGGCTCTCAATAAATACTTCTTAAAAGAATAAAATAGAGGAAACTCCAAAAGGCAAAAAAACAGGAAACACAAAATCTGCCAGAACACCCTCACAAGTGGATGCTGCTGTTGTGACTGTCACCACTATATTCCACCATCACTCCTGGTCCCAGTGCTCCCATGGAAGATATGCACCATAGCTTTGCCCTTGCATTGCTGGCACAAGGCATGAGATTATCTGGAGCTTCTGATTGATCACCTAACTCACGTGACTGCCTTGGCTCCCACCTGTGGGGGAGAGAAGACCAGGCTACAAATACTCACATGCTCTAGGGAAATTCCCACAACATAAGAAGGAGATGGCAGACTCACAGAGAGAGAGAACAGACAGTGGTTACCAGTGGGAAGAGGGCATGAGGGAGGGGTGATATGGGGGTGGGAGACTAGGAGGTACAACAACTGGGAATAAGATAAGCTACAAGGATATGTTGTACAACATGGGGAATATAGCTAATATTTTATAATAACTATAAATGGAGTATAACCTTTAAAAATTGAGTCACTATATTGAATACCTGTAGCATATAATATTGTGTAGCAACTATACTTCATTAAAAAAATTTTATTAATTTTTAAAGAAAGGAGAGAGATTTTGGAGAGACTAATCTTCCCTAAATCCCCACGGACATCCAGTACAGATATATACTCTTTAAAAACTCTCTCAATGCATTTTTTTCTGTTAATTGATAACAATGGCTGATATCCATCTGAACTACACACACACAGACACACACACACACACACACAAATTAAGTGGCAGATGAGGGAAGCTTTGAATTCATCCAAATAACTATTCTTTCCAGAAATAGCTGTTAAACGAATGAATCAGTTATTTTGTTTCTTTAAAAAAAATCATTTGGATTGCATATAGAAGCTGCAAAGTTCTCCGTGTACAGAATACTTGCCACCCATTTGTCTCACAAAGAGGTCATTAGAATGAGTGGACAAAAATGTGCTGTAACTATCATTTAAAGTAGGCATAGAGACCCAGTAATCCCATTCCTGGGCATATACCCAGAGAAAACCATAATTCAAAAGGACTCATGCACCCCAATGTTCGTTGCAGCACTATTTACAATAGCCAGGTCATGAAAGCGACCTAAATGCCCATCGACAGACAAATGGATAGAGAAGATGTGGTACATATTACAATGGAATATCACTCAGCCATAAAAAGGAACAAAACTGGGTCATTTGTAGAGATGTGGATGTATCTAGAGACTGTTATACAGAGTGAAGTAAGTCAGAAAGAGAAAAACGAATATCGTGTATTAACGCATATATGTGGAATCTTGAAAAATGATACAGACGAACCGATCTGCAAGGCAGAAATAGAGACTAAGATGTACAGAACAATTGTATGGCCACCAAGGCGGGAAAGCGGGCTTGGGGTGGTGGTGGGATGAATTGGGAGATTGGTATTGACATGTATACACTAATATGTATAAAATAGATAACTAATAAAAAAACATTTTTCCCCCAAGACAAAAAAGAAAAAGTAGTCATGGAGAATAATGCACCCAGACCTTGTACTCCTGTCAGTTGAATAAATATGTGCATTAAACAGTAGAATAACTAGAATTGGTTACTGCCATGCAGAGCAGTAGACAATTTCAATTGTATTACTTAGAGACTTAGAAGCATAATAGGATCTTGTGGCCTTTAAGTCAAAGTTTCTTTAAATCAAAGAAGAAAAGGGAAGCTATAGAAAATACCTAACCCACACAAAACAGGTATAATTTTTCATGATTTCCTCTAGCATTTAGAAGACAGTTATATAAACACACACACACACACACACACACACACACACAAATAGTGCCCCAATTTGAGTCCAATATCACTTTTCATTCTTTTATCTATCTGGACCTAGAAAGGAAACACTTTCTGGTGAACCTGAGGCTCAGTTAGATGCCCATTCAGGATAAAACTCCAAACTTAGGGCCTCTGGTTTCAAAGACCAAGGAAGCTTGTAGTAGGTCGGGCAGGACCCCAGCGCCCTGCCCCATCTCCTTGCCCTTTCCTTGCCAGTAACTTCTGGGCTCATTTCCAAGCGCCAGCACCTGCACTTCTCTGCCTGAGGGCTTTCTCTAACCATGGAAGCCTGCTTTCTTGCCTATTCTGCAGGCCAAAACAGCAGAGAATTAACATTCCCCCACCGAGCCGCCCTCAACCAACCAGCGAGACCAAGGAAGTAGGATATAAATACCCAAGTTTCCTTGCCCCTTGAACAGGATAACTCTGGGGCATATGTTCTTCCATAAGTTTCCCCAGTGGGGATGAAGTTCCTGTACCCCTCTGAGGTCACTGCTTAATAAAGCAAGCTTTAGTGGCTGCTCCCCTTTCCTGTTTTTGTCCCCCAGTCCATTGCCAGAGACTCATTCACCTCCAAAGAACTGCTGACTCAGAGCTGGCTTATGGAGGAACGCAAACTAATACAAAGCTCCAGCTTTCCAGCCACCTCTTCTCCCCCAACACAGTTTTTCCCCTAATACCTTGGCTTGGTCTTTGAAGCTCCTTGGTCTTAGGATGAAGTCAGGTGAAAACGCAGAGCCCCTGAGGGAAGCCTCCTGACAAGCACTGCAGGCTATTTATATCTTAATAGGCAGAAAGGCTGGGACTACAAGCTGGGTGGATGGGCGCGAATGCACAGCGTGGAAGAAGGCACACCCGGGAAGGGGGAAGGAGGGTCCTCATCCCTCCACTCCCTCCCTCGGTTGGGAAAAGTGGTCCTAGAGTGGACATGGCTCTAACGCCAATCAGAACGCTGCAAATGAGGCCAATCACCTTGATTTCACTAGCAACTCCAGTGCTTTCCCTAAACCTTGATTTCCTCACCTTTAAAATGGGAATAATAATAAAAATCATACCACCCACCTCTGAAGGTTGTCAGAATTAAATAAAATATTCCACATAAGCTGCTAAGCACAGTGCCTGACACGATAAACTTAACCATTATTTTATTATGAATTAATACTTTCTCATGATTATCTTTATAATTTTAAATAATGTAGGTAAGCCTTGAATTTTTGACTTGTCCTCCTGACTGGCCAAGGAGCCAAGATCCAGAGCAAAGGGTAGCAAGAGGTCAGAGCTGCTGCTCTGTTTCTCTGGCTTCTCCTCACCCCTCTCTCAGGGTCATGCACACGCCAGCCCTGCTGACTGTTCTTGTCCATTTCCTTCCTGAGCTGTGACACGGGAGCCCCAGAGCAAGGGTGTGGAGGGACAGGAATCTCATGTGCTTTGAAAGATGCAGAGCAACTGCAACACAAACAAAACAGAAGGGAGAAAGACCAGTAATACTCGCGATTGCAAGGTTAAACTCTCGTGTAAAAAGCCCATTACTCCACATCCTCTCCTGCCCAGCTCCTCTTCACAGAGCGAGCCATTGTGTGGCGCCGGCAGCCTTCCAGAGCCATTTATCAGGCACTTTGCAGCAGATGTGATAATTATAAAATGCACCATCAGAAGACTAGGGTATTTATTTGTTTTCCTTAATTTCAACTTTTACCACGTTTCCTTTAAAGACAGCAAGACACAGATTGAGCCATGAACTGTCCGATTTCGTATCTTATGAGGCTACCAATTTCCTGAAACGTGAGATGTTTTAAATTTCCAATCCAACAGACAGATAGGAAAATGCACTGCAACTCCAGTAGGAGTTGGAAAGCTCTCAGGCCCTGTTTGCCCCCTTTTCATCTTTATTAGATCACACGATTGATGTGGACATAGGGAAAATAACTGCCCATCCAAAATTAGATGCAGTTCATCAGAACTGGGTCCTGGGCGGACCGAAGTCATTCTGACGCTTCACCCACAACCCCCTTTTCTCCAATCCCACTGGGTTTAGACCGACAACGTGCTAGGTGTGATGTCAAGAGTCAAGAAGATGGTGCAAATGGCAAGTGAAGAACCAAGAGGCAGAATGGCTGGAATCCTGCCTGGAAAGTCGTTTTGGAAGCCCGCCATGTAAAAACGAATACATTTGCAAAGACCAATTCGGACAATTAGGACAAGTTCTCTGTGGGCAACATGACAGGTGCCACTAGTTTTTTGTTGCTGTTGCTGTTCTTGTTTTTGTCTGGTGGTTTGTTTTTCCTTTGGATGGACAAGCTGAGGGAGAAGGCAGGACATACACTTCTGAGCCTGATTTCCCAGATAGAACGCTTCGCCTGGCAACCTGAACACCTTGACGCTCACCTGGTCCTGGCAGATAAGGATCTGAATGCTAGTAGTTGGGCTAGGAAGTGATGCCAGGAAACAGCAGTGGGGAGCAGGACAGTGAGGTGAGGAAAGGAAGGAAGGGAGCCAGAATATAATGAGTTAATATGCAGGATTGCTCTGGGAGCAACTGGCACTCACTCAGTCCTTCTGGAGCGCCCCCAGACTCCAGCAAGCCTCAGAGTTGGCCCACTCCGGGGGCATCGAGGTTGGGGTATTTACTCACAGTTCCTGAGAGCTGCTTCCAGGGGCATTAACTCTGAGGATAGAGCCAGGCTGTGGGAGTCTGCAGTACAGTGCCTGCTGAGGAGATACAGGCAGGGCACCAGCAGTATCTGCTCCAACCTCTGCTCTTCACTGGATGCCCTGTTCCAGGCACAGGAGCAGCCGGTGGCCAGGAGCCAAAGCAAGCACCAGGAAAACCCAATTCCAGTAAGAGCCAGCAGCACCGAAAAAGGAAATGGTACGACGAACACGTGGGGATGTTTTGCTAGGAGCGCTATCGTGGGCTCTGGAAAGGGTCCTTTGAGAGGATTTGCAATGCCTATCAAACCGTCCAGAAAGGAGCTTCCAGCTCAGTGGTGTGATGGTGTTCAGTGGGTAACAGGCATGGAAAAGTGAAGGCGTCCTGGGACCTCCAGCTAATTAAATGCAATCTTGTTTCTCCTTCCTTCACTGCTGAAACACATCAGCCAGAATCTTCTAAAAAGCCCTACGTTTGCAGCCATCTTCATCTCTTTAATTACTGTGTCTGGTTCACTTTATTTGCAATCACGGGAACTTTTTACAGTATTTTCACATCTTGGTGCAAGGTGTGAAAGAATCATAAAGACGCTGGGGAAGGGGGGAGGGGAAATGCTCACTCAGGCTGATGACTGAGCTGCTGGTCCTTTCTCTTTGTCACTGAAAAGGTATTTAAACCGCTCAAAATGGAAGGGAGCGTAAGCTGGCAGAGCACAGACTGGAGGGACCCTAGGACTCGATTTGAATTGATAGAGGGACAGCCAGAGGAGTTTGTGCGGTGAGGACTGGGATATGTCATCAGATCCTCCCATCAGAAACTAGGGCTTCTTCACGGAGCAACTGGGCCCGTGAGCCACAACTACTGAGCCTGCGCGTCTGGAGCCTGTGCTCCGCAACAAGAGAGGCCATGATAGTGAGAGGCCCGTGCACCGCGATGAAGAGTGGCTCCCGCTCGCCGCAACTACAGAAAGCCCTCGCACAGAAACGAAGACCCAACACAGCCAAAAATAAATAAACTTACAAAAAAAAGAAACTAAGGCTTCTTTTCCAAAGAGTGTTACGGGCTGACAGCTCATAGCCTGGTTCCTCTTTGGGAATTATCTTAGCTGAAGGGAGTATCCGTGCCCAAGGGTACCTCCCCTCCCTGTGTAACCGAGCAAGACCCTATGGAGCCTTCCTGGAACAGACGCCCTCTCTCCCTCCCCCACTTTCCTCTTGCCTGTAGAAAAACTTTAGCCTCCTAGGCCTTCCCTGAGTTTCAAAGAGTACATTTAAACAGAGAAGTGAGAAAATGCAGAAAGGAAAACAGTCAAGCAAGACAAAATAATAATAGCTTAGCCATTAAACTAAGTCAAGGACCTTGAGTTCCTCCTCAAGGGCTCTAGATAATCTTCTGAGCCATATCCTTTGAGCTGTTTTGCAGATACTGAAACCAAGTGGAAGAAGTTAACTGTATGCTGACCACCAGCATACAGATCCCAGACTGGCTGGAACCAGAAGGTTGATGATGTTGACGCCCGATTACCTCACCATGAACCAATCAGAAGAACGTCCATGTCCACGAGCTGATTACGCACCCCACAACCCCTCTCCCTCACTCTGTCTTTAAAAACCTTTCCCTGAAAGCCTTTGGGAAGTTCGGGCCTTTTAAGCACTAGCTGCCTGGACTCCTTGCTCGGTGCCCTGCAATAAACACTGCGCCTTCCTTCACCGCAACCCGGTGTCAGTAGATTGCCTTTACTGCTCGCAGGCAAGTGGACCCAAGTTTGGTTTGGTAATGCGAGGAGTAACCGCCATTCAATGACAAGTCTATGTGGGGTACCAGCCCCTTCCACCTTGCATCTCTGAAGGACGGTTCCAACTACAAAGCTCTCCATGGTGGGGTCCCTGCTTGCAACTGCAGCAGAGTTCAACTGTTCCTCTTCCCCGCCTCCCTCACTCTCTCGCAAACACTGAGAGCACTCCCCAGGGGACTCACTATGTGTAAAGCACAGCCACAGAATCTGTGTCCTGGAGAACCCAACCTAAGGCAGCTGAACACCAGGGATGTTGTATGAAGTAGCAGATGTGCTGAAGCCCTTTCCAGGTGTTTCTGGAAAGCACTGCATTGAGGAAAATGTGCTAAGGGCAGAAAAGACACACCAAAGGTGGTTGGGAGGCCCTAGATTCCTGGCATTTCCCTATAAATTATCCCACAGTGATCTCACAGCATTATGAAAAATTAGCACACTTAGTACCACTGAAAACGTTAATACATAAGACGTTTTCAATTTCTGCACTGTAAAATAAAGAACTAGTACCATAAAAAGGGTAACAGGACAAGTGAGCAACTGGGGAAAGTATTTGCAACATAAATGATAGACAAAAGGATAATTTTCTTAATATATAAAGAACTTACGAAACTTAATAAGAAAAAGACCACCAACCAAAAAATTAAGAAGACAGAGTGAACTGAGTTTTCAGAAAAACTAATCACAAAATGGCCTTTTTATCCATAGATAAGATATCCAACCTTACTCATCAGAAAACAAATGCTAATTAATACTAACCTGAGGGCTTCCCTGGTGGCGCAGTGGTTGAGCGTCCACCTGCCGATGCAGGGGACACGGGTTTGTGCCCCGGTCCAGGAAGATCCCACATGCCACGTAGCGGCTGGGCCCGTGAGCCATGGCCGCTGAGCCTGCGCGTCCGGAGCCTGTGCTCTCCAACGGGAGAGGCCACAACGGTGAGAGGCCCGTGTACTGCAAAAAAAAAAAAAAAAAATACTAACCTGAGATGTCATTTTCACCTAACAGATGAATCAAGATCAAAAAGTTGAACAGCATGCTGTGTTGACATGTGTGTGAAGTAGCAGGTATTCTCATAAAATTCTGGCAGGTATATAAATTGGTACAACCTCTTTGGAAGGCAAAATGGCAGTCTGAAATACACATATCCATTGACTCAACAAAAATTTGGCCCTCATAAGGATTTATGAATCCAAGAAGTGGGCAAAGACATACGTACAGTCTTATTCATTTTAACATTGTTTACAGTAGCAAAAGACCAAAAATTATCAAACGTTCATCATTACATGCTAAAATAAATATATTTATAGTAAACCCATCATAAAATACTCTCAGCCCAGCTCTGCCCTGCTCACCCTGCAAAGGATCAATTCTAGGGGTCAACTGACCCTGAGGTCAGGAGAGCTGGCTGTCCAGACGGTAAATCAGGCACAGCCCACCCCAGGGCCTCCCCAGGCCCCCAGCTTCTTTCCTGGGTTTGATCAACTTTACCCTCCCTCTGGGCAGCAGAGCTGGATTAAAAAACCTTTTCAGGGCCTCCCTGGTGGTGCAAGTGGTTGAGAGTCCGCCTGCCGATGCAGGGGATACGGGTTCGTGCCCCGGTCTGGGAGGATCCCATATGCCGTGGAGCGGCTGGGCCCGTGAGCCATGGCCGCTGAGCCTGCGCGTCCGGAGCCTGCGCGTCCGGAGCCTGCGCGTCCGGAGCCTGTGCTCCGCAACGGGGGAGGCCACAACAGTGAGAGGCCCGCATACCGCAAAAAAAAAAAAAAAAAACCTTTTCAATTCATTCAGCTCCTTATGATAAACAATGGATGTAAAAACACATTTTATCACCATTTATATTTTAACAGATTATGTAGTTGGCTGTTCTGACTTAGTCTCTCACTTTAAAAAGTTATTTATAAGTGTAAATTATATTTAATTTTTGGATGTTCAACCCAATCCAAAGGATTTTTTTCTCAGTAATCTTTCATCAGGGAGTTTATTAAATAGCTTTTAGTCATAGCATGATTTAAAAGCAAATCTTCCCTAGGTTCATCCTATTTGTTATGGTCTTGAGCATCTTTATATTCAGAAAAGTTCTAAAGGTTTTATATAATCTCTGTCAGCCATAAATTTCTGTGTGAAGGAAGCAAGAATCTTTGAAGTGAAACTCTCTTAAAATATTTTGCAAGAGACTAATTCCTGAAAAATGAACAGAGAAACAAACCAGAACTGGCAAAGTCAAAAGCCTCAGAAATGTTCACCTGCTTCTTCTCGGCAGGAGTGAAAATTCTTTAAAAGCCCCTGGAAGTTCTTCAGAGACAAAATTACAACGGTGGAAAAAGAGAGAAGCACCTCTAGCCATTGCCCAGCCACTAATGCCTGCTGTCCTTCCCACGCAGAGGCCTAGCTGTCTATTTCATGGCACGTGGCATTTACACAGACATGTTTTTCCAATTCTGTTGTACGCAGACTGCATAGTACTCGGCAGAAAAATGTCCAAGGCACATAAACTCAGAATCACACACGTGGATTTCAGATCCCCGTAAACCAGGATTAGCACACACCGCTCACTGACTCAGCTGCACAGCTGAATCCCCTGGATGTTGCCACAAAGGATTGAAGAAGAGATGAATTGCACTGGGCCTCGTCGATTCATTTCAGATGACAAAATGACACAAGGAGGCACGAGGTTACTTCTTTCTTTGTGCAGCTCCTGAGATAAGATGGGGGAGGGAAAACCCCACATTCTGGAGCACTGAAAAGCACCCCTCATGTGACACAAATGAACTACGTGTCATCAATCACCAGTATTTGAAAGGACTGCGGATCATGCGATGTATCATCTTCTCTGGACTGTAACCTGCATATTGTTTTTTTTTTTTGCGGTATGCGGGCCTCTCACTGTTGTGGCCTCTCCCGTTGCGGAGCACAGGCTCCGGACGCGCAGGCCCAGCGGCCATGGCTCACGGGCCCAGCCGCTCTGTGGCACGTGGGATCTTCCCAGACCGGGGCACGAACCCGCATCCCCTGCATTGGCAGGCGGACTCTCAACCACTGCGTCACCAGGAAGCCCACCTGCATATTGTTAATTGCTCTAGCTAACTGCAGGAGAGAAGGCTTGCTTGGAGTTCAGAGAGCAACTCTTCCACGAGGTCTTTGGGCAGCTTAGGAGGGAGTGAGTGTTCTTGGCAAGGGGACTTTCTTAGGGGTGCGTTGACGAATAACTTGCTCTGCCCAGCCTCATTCTCTTTCCTCGGCCCCTCCCCACTTCTCCCAGCCCATTTTCCTACAAAGTCCTTGCTCCCTTCAATTCCAGGCCAGGAATTCGCTTCAAGGCCTGGAAGCTCAAGGGAGAGGCAGGGCTGGTGCTTAATCCCCAGCAAATGAAGTGAGTGCTGAGCGGCTGGCGGGGAGCCTGCTTCTGCCTCCTTGGGCTGGTGGATCTGTGGGAAACTGGGCCAGGGACTGGTGGGGACAGGCCGTTTTATTAGGAGTCAAGGCTGCAACGTGAAGCCCTTCCAAGGCGTCTTTCACATGTCCTTGCTAGTCCTCTGCTAAACCGGAGTAACCCTAAGTAAAGCACACTGCGCGGGAAAGAGCCTGAAAATGGTTACCTTGCACCTTGGCCCTAAAATGCTGGCCTTGCTTTTGGCAACCACAGAGCTAAACAAATGTGCAGCCACTAGCGTGCCTCCCCTCCTCAAAGCGTGGAGCACACCTTCTGTGAAGCAGATTTATAAAAGTGTGTCCTGGCCTGGGATGCCAGTGTACTTGACGTGGCTCCTGGGCTCTAAAACCAACACTTTTTTTCTGGGGCAGGGCCCCCTCCTCAGCACCACCCCTTTAGTCCCTGCCAGGGCCGCCTCAGAGCCTGTGACCTGAACAGCTGCACAGGGTCCCGGGCTCAGCAGGACTCCACACGTGGTCTCCTGCTTGGCATTCTCGCTACTTCTTGAACAGGATGCCCTGCGTTTTCATTTTGCACCGGGCCCTGCAACTCACATAGCCAGTCCTGTGTCTGCCTTTATGGATCCTGACAAGCTCTGCTGAAACACCTCCTGAGTTTGGTTTTCAGAGATGAGGGCTCCGGGGCCAGCCGGGTTCTCACAGCCTTACGGTGATGCACTCCTTTTTTACCAAGCCCCCTTTGGCAATATTTGGAAACACTGTAGAAATTAATACTTACTGAATGATGAGTACGTTCCAGGCCCTGTTCTGAGCACTTTATGTGCCTTTTATCATATAATCCTCACAGAAGCATCACTACCCCAGGCACCATCCTTACCCCCATTTTAAAGATGAGGAAATGGACTCTCAGAGAGTTCAAGTAATTTGTCTCAAATCAGACTCAGACGCCGTTAACTCCAAAACATGTAGTTTTAGCCACCAGACCATATAGCTTGATTATAAGAGGAAAACATGTTCTTCATTTCACTGGCAGTAAGATTCATGATTGATGTGCTGACTGATTGTGAGCTTGGAGATGAGGACTGATTGGAAAGCTAAAAGTAATAGAAAAACCGTCTTTTATCCCCCACTGAGTACACAGGAGAATATAAACTGATATTGCCAGAATGCCATAAAGGAACAAGATTCTCGGGCTTCCCTGGTGGCGCAGTGGTTAACAGTCCGCCTGCCGATGCAGGGGACATGGGTTCGTGCCCTGGTCCGGGAAGATCCCACATGCCGCGGAGCGGCTGGGCCCGTGAGCCATGGCCACTGAGCCTGCGCGTCCGGAGCCTGTGCTCCACAACGGGAGAGGCTACAACAGTGAGAGGCCCGCGTACCACAAAAAAAAAAAAAAAAATAGAAACAAGATTCTCTAGTGACTTTTTCTTATCACTTGGGTCTAGGCATTACTGTCAAGGCTCTCAGGTTGGATAACTGAACATTTTGTATCTAGGACTGTGGGATTCATGATCCCAAAGTGGCTCCCAGACCTCGCAGTTCTATGTCTTCTGAAGTACCTTCAGCAGACCAAGGATATGCCCAGAATCCAGCATCAAGCAATATTCTACGATAATAACCATCATCTAATAATAATAATCAAAGCCAATGTTTATTCATTGCTATGAGCTAGCCAGTCTACATATACAAACTTATTTAATCCTCACAACAACCATATAAGGTAAGCATGATCCCTGTACTTTTAAAGGCGAGGAAACTGAGGCCCAGAGAGACGAAGTAATTTGCTAAGGTCACTTAGCTGGTAATTTGGTAAGGTCGCTGTAAGCTAGTAACTCTCAGAGCCAGGATTTGAACCAAGGCAGTCTAGGGCAAAAAGTATGCTTGTAACCCGTACACTATAGGAAAACTGAGTGTCCTCTGTCAAAGGCACTGTTCTGAGGACAGAAATCTGGAGAGATTAATAATCAAGAGCAGAAGGGCCAGTGGGACCTCCTGACCCTGGAATCACAATGCCCTTTCTCTCCTGACCTCCCCTTACTTACATATCATTGACTGAACGGGGGACACCGGGAACACGACCCCTCAGGACACAGCACAGCCAGCACCAGGGCCTAAGTGGTTCATCATTGACCTTGATTAGATTGCAAACATTCATAACTCAAGACTCCAATCTTCCTCAACTTCATAACTGGACCTATAGGGGAGGGATAACTAGTTGATCGAAGGGACCCTAGTTCTCGACACTTATTTCCTGTAAAACCACTCACCTCAGGATAGAATTCATAAGTGAATGGAGAAGATATCTCATGAAGCCTGATATTTCTCATTCAATTTCTCGCAGCCCCCACTGAAAGGACAGTACCATTATTTCTACTGTACAGACGGGGAAGCAGAGATTCAGGAAGGTTAGTAACTTGCCCCATGTCCCACTGCAAGTAAATAATGAAGCTAGGGGTTCAAATCCCAGGCCCCTGAAGTAAAACCCAGGCTCTAAACACCAAGCTATGCAATCTCTCCAGATACTGTGTGGTGCAGCCCACTACCAGCCACCCTCTCGTGCAGAACTGTTTATCATCTTACTGCTCAGCATGCACTGTGATGTGCTGAGATGCGCTCCCACAACCACATACAGCCCCCAGTCCTCCAGGCCATGGTTTCCTCATCAATATTAGCTACTTATGGGGCGTTTCTCGCACCTGAAGAGGTTCTTCACAATCCTTTTTCCTTAGGACTGTTATCAACCTAATTCAGAATCATTTTAATGGGGAAGTTTCATGTTTTCAGAATATAGTCATAGCAACTTACTTCTACCAAACCTGTTAATCTTTTTTCTTCCTTGCCGTCCCTCCGATTCTGTGAATGTGGGAACTGAGTAATACTTTAGAATAAGCATCATGCTAGATGTCATTAACTTTGCAGCTGTAGAGGTGACTCTGAATTGAAGGCAAGCATATAAGGAGAGCTTTCCTCCCTTCTTCTGCCACACATCACCATCATACAGATGCAAGCCCCAATGCATGCACACACACACACTCATGCACACACTCACACAGGCAAACCCACAAAGTACACACGCCTGCACATGTGTGTGCAAGCCACACATGCATGCACACAAAGGTCTGCATATACCAACACGCACGTGCACACACACACACACACACAAACACACACACAATTTGTTCACTCCCTGGGACTCACCAGCTGGATGTAGGGGTTCCTAGAAAGCAGGTCGTTCAGGTAAACAGTGCTCAGTTTTGGGAAACCGCTTCTGCCCTCTTCTCTCAGACACACCCTCTCTTTACTGGAAGCCCGCTTCAGGGACCCACCTGGTGCATTTTATGAAAACAGAAGCTACAGTTACTTTCCGGCAAGGACAGCAATGTGATTCCACATTGTAAACAGAATTTTTATTTGTCGAGCAATACTTTTCTATCCACTGACAACTTTTTTCAGACATGTTTATAGCTTTAATCTAGACATGTTAATTATAAAAATCAAGAAGAATTATTACTTGCAAGTGGCAGTTAATTTTTATAAAGAAGTCTCTCAGTGCATACAAAACATGACTATGTTGATGAAATTTACTTCTCTGCTTGGCTTTTCAGGATTACCCTTATCACATTACGTTCTGGAGAACAGTTGCTACTGGACCCCAGCGATCATTAAAACTTAAGCTTCTTCTGAATATCCAAAAATTATGAACAGAGAAACACTTGATTTGAAATCAAAAGTGAAAATGTGTTGAGTGGAATTAACTTCTTAAAAAGAGAAAGAGGAAAGTTAAAGTCACTTCAGGAGACACTCGGAAATTCTAAGGACAAACTCAAGGAGGAAAGATAGATGTAGTCTGCAGACCTCCAAAAGCGGGGCAGCCCCTGGGGTTCTTCCCTAACAGCTGCAGGCTTGAAGCTATACCTCCATTCCTAACATCCAAATCTCTTCCTTTCTATGCTGCCAGCTGGCCCCAGGGTCATCAAGCAGTGCTAAACACGGGCCAGCCTTTTTTGTTTTTCTCTTTGCTGGGGAAATGATCATATTCTAGTCCAGATGAAAGCATGGCAAATGACTATTTTTCCTGGAAAGCATATGTTCATAATTCCTAATTTTGCAAGAACCAAGCAGCGTAAAATTCAGTTTATTAAAACATCAATTTATCACATTTGCAAGAGTGGTGATATTTATTCCTACTGAACTTGAAATTATCTTGGATGGTAAAAGAGATCTTTAATTATGTATAGACACAGGACACTACAACACAATGCATCCACTTTTTAATCTTTCACGAGAGCAAGCAAATGACAGGTTAAATGCTCAGTGTTTCTGCAGCCTTCATTTTATTTCCATCAAGCTCTGGAGTAAGTAAAATTTTTATTTTAGCATTAAAAAAACTCCACTCTCTGAAATATATGGATTTACAATCAGCCTGATGTTTCTCCACTGGATTCAGGAGGATACTAGGAATTCTCAAGAATAGACTTCTCCAATTTTCCATGGCATCTGACTTTCCATCTGGAAATAGCCAGAAATGAATCACTGTACATGTGTGAGGTGCTGTTGAGTTTGCCCAAGACATTTACACAGAGCAGCTCATTTTGGGCCTGACATAACTCTGTGATTTAAGCTTAGTGACTCTCTTTCTGGACCTGACCACAATGATGGAGTTAGAAAAGTCATTTAACAGCAAGAAAACCAGGGGCTAGAGAAGTGAAGCAATTTGACCGAAGTTTCATGACTAATAAATGGAAGAACCGGAACTAGAATTTAGACTTTCCAACTCCCAGCTCAGTCCCTTTTGACCACACTCACCATCTGAATCCAATTTTCCAATGGGGTCTGGTGGCCATCGGCCTGTGTGAGTGAGAGATTTCTTAACAGTGGACTTCCATGGTGGTGCTGGAGAGTTACTCCTTCTGAGGGGCTGAGTGTACCTCCAAGCCCCTTCCCCACCCAGCCTCAAATGGCACTGCTCCGGGTATACAGGAATTGCCTCCCATCTCTATCTCCCCTGCCAATCCCAGTGGAGCAGGGTGGCCGCCAGGAGTGCCATGTGGAAAAGGTGTCTTTGGCCAATTATTCTAAGATCCGTGAGTGGAAGTGTCAGGTGTATGGGCCAGTGCACAAGTGCGGGAGATGGGAGTGCGACTCGAGAATCAATCTGTGGCTTTTGCTTTATGCGGAGTCTTTGTGACCTGAAGGGGCATGTTTTCTGACCAGCCTGCCTTCCGGTCCTGAATACTTCTGCCGCATGTTATTTTGACTTCACATGATTGGGACTCCCTTCAGAGTCCAAATCCTTTTTATTTTCTTTTTGAAGGAGAGTGAGTGGGAGAGAGAGGGAGCACATTGTATAAATCATACTCATTAACACTGTAACTCCACTGCCTGTAGCAGACTCTTTATCAGACCCGGCAGAGGTTTCAAACTGGGAGCCCTTGCAGCTGATGGATGCCTCTCCACAGAAGTGTTTTACTGGGCAAGCTCTGAAGTTAGCAGTGCCTTCTACTTGGCTGCTCCAGACAGAGGGCCTGCTCCCCTGTACACAATGGCACCCGTGGTCCCGCCAGGGGAGACCACCGCTTGCCTGTCTGGGCAGCTGTCTGAGCTTGTCCCCCTGACCTCTTGTGTCACAGGCCTAGGACAAGGCGTGGATATTTTCTGAGGAGAGTTGGGTCACAGGGAGGCAAGAGGCTCAGATCCAGAGAGAATGGGGCCTCTTCTCTGTGGGGTAACCCAGCTGTAGAGCAAGACTGAAAAGGGGTGTCTGCCAAGCGAGACAGGTTACTGAGATACAATAAAAATATACAGACTTGGGCTTCCCTGGTGGCGCAGTGGTTGAGGGTCCGCCTGCCGATGCAGGGGACATGGGTTCGTGCCCCGGTCCGGGAAGATCCCATATGCTGCGGAGCGGCCGGGCCCGTGAGCCATGGCCTCTGAGCCTGCGCGTCCGGAGCCTGTGCGCGGCAATGGGAGATGCCACAACAGTGGGAGGCCCGCATACTGCCAAAAAAAAAAAAAAATATATATATATATATATATACAGACTTGACAGTTTTGCTGAAGAGAACCACCCCAATGAGCTTTTAGCCTTCCCACCACCGCTCCTTTGCAAACGAGCTGACCCTTCAGCATCAAACTGCATCACTAAGAGGAGGTCCCTCTCCCTCTCTCCTCCCTGCCCCGCCCCGTCCAGCACCAATGTGAACGGGATTGGCAACCAGCACTGGCCAGAAGGATAGATTTCTCTCCTAATCCCAAAGGCAGGGAGCATATGACCTGGTAACTACCTTCCTCCTTTATGGAAATGCTCTCTCCTCTCCCTGCTTCATGACAAATGGTCTCTTTATAGCACCCCTGTTCCTCCGCCCACTCTGCACCACATGGAGAGTCTCATTGCTTCTGATCTCTTTTTGATTAGCTCACCCCTCTGCATGTTCAGATCTGATGTTTGTCTACACTCTTCTTAAACTGATGAAAAGGCAAAGGTAAAGCAATGCATTCTTTGATTTTCATCTCCTGCAGATGGAAGATGAATTCTAAGTGTGTTTTTTCAAAGGGACTTACTTCCTCCTAGATTTCATTTTCATGAGGCTAAGAAAGCAATTGCACAAGAAGTGAGGTCTGCAGGAACCACAGTTGCGGCCAGGTATCAGATATGTGTGACTCTCTGGCTGTGTTCAGAGCAGGTGCATCCAACAAACATAAGTATCTTTTCCTGGGCACCTCTTTTCTTCACTTCAAAATCTGAAATTACAACGAGGGACAAGATTTTGTTATTTTATTATTAATTTATGTTTGTTTATTTATATCTGTTTTGTTCCAGGAAAGATTTAAGGGAGCATAATGTATGAATTTCTGATCTATATGTAGGAGCAGTTCCATTTGATTTTTTTTATCAAATCCACTTGTTAATGATTGATATGTTAATGATTTGATTAATCCATGGGGTCTGATTCATTTCCATCATCATTTACATTTCATCAGGACATGTTTTCAAGGAGACACTTGATGTCCTTCTCGAAATGCTCCGTTTCTCAGCATGGGGAATTTTTATTTTCCATAAGCAAAGGAAATCTGAACCTTGGAAGTTTGACTGACAGGTAGCTGAAATCTAAGTGTGGCGTAATCTCACTAAGCTTTCACAAACTCTGGAGGAGCCCACTTTTTTTTTTATATCTGTGTTTCTTCCATTAGGTACACTTCTCTATAAGGTACATAAGTCTATACAACTTCTAAAAAAAATTCTGTTAGTGAACAACAGCCACCTACCCCCCAGCACACAGAGAAGATGCCTTGAAAGCCGTAGACCCTGGGCACAAGGCCTGTTCTGCACCCGGTGAAAAAGGTTCACCCAGGAGTATCCTTTTGCTAAACTGCACAGTCAGGACATGACCTTCTGGGCATCCTTTGTAGGTACAAGTCAAGTTAAACTCATGTGAAATAGAGTGGTTAGGCCAGAAGGGTTGTATTTGAGATTATTTAACAAAGAACATCAGAAAGTTTGGAATGCATGGTAAGAAAGTTGTTCTCTGCTTTCATTTTCATTTTTAATTCTTTTTCAGTGCTTCCAATTAGAGTAAAGTCTCTGCTCAATGTTAGTAGATATTTAACACCCCTCTCACTCCTGCTAAGTTCCATTGTCACCCAAGAGCCAGCATCAGGATGAGAACCTCGGGCAAGTCACAGCAGCCAGCTACAATGTAGCAATCATGTTCCTCTTCTGCTGTATTCAGATTTACCTTTACCTTCTCTTCCTACCAAGTGATGCTAGTTGAACATCTGAAGCAGTGATATAAAGTTATCTTTAAAAATAAATGGGGCCTCCCTGGTGGCGCAAGTGGTTGGGAGTCCGCCTGCCGATGCAGGGGATACGGGTTCGTGCCCCGGTCTGGGAGGATCCCATATGCCGCGGAGCGGCTGGGCCCGTGAGCCATGGCCGCTGAGCCTGTGCGTCCGGAGCCTGCGCGTCCAGAGCCTGTGCTCCGCAACGGGGGAGGCCACAACAGTGAGAGGCCCGCATACCGCAAAAAAAATAAATAAATAAATAAATAAATAAATAAATAAATAAATGTATTCAAGTATTTTTTTAATGGATTTAAAGAAAAAAAAATTGTGTAGCTGATACATTAATGATTACATTTAGGGTAAGAGGAGGAAAAAGGTAAAGGGCCTTCAGTGAAAGATAAGCAGCTGCTGTCCTGAGAAAAAAGTTGGTATTAACCCCTGAAGAGCTGACTCTGAAACTAATACTCTTAATGACAGGCCATTAAGGAACATCTGGTGACGGGTTTCCCCATTGCTAAGCTGAATATAATAAAAATATTAACTTAATTCACAGATTTTTGGTTAAGGATCAAATGAGAAATTATAAGGAAAAGCCTGTTAATAATTGTAAAGTATTATACCCATGTTAAGTGATGATCATAATAAATGAGTGATAAGGGAGGGATAAGAGAGGATAAAAGGAAGTTACGTTGAAGGAAACTGGTTCATTGGCTAGAAAGAAAATTCTGCTATCGCTGGAGCTACATGGACCTGGGGCTTGGAAAGAAAGGAAGCAACCCACGTTGTGATTCGTTTTGCACAAGGGTAGGAGTCAGAGGAATTTTAAAAATCAAAATCAACAAAAAATGTTTTGGGAATTCCCTGGCGGTCCAGTGGTTAGGACTCTGCACTTTCACTACCGAGAGTTCAGGTTTGATCCCCGGTCAGGGAACAAAAATCCCTCAAGCCACGTGGCACAGCCAAAAAACAAAACAAAAAATAACAAAAATCGCTTCAATGTGAAGACCCACCAGGAGAAAAGAGAAGATTAAGTAGAACCCAAGTCTGAGTACAAATATCCTAAGGGTAAACACACAGCACAAGACGGGCTCTGTGCCCTGGCCCCCACACACCCCTGCTCTGGCCTGTCCACACGTGGTTGCACCCTGTTGAGGCCTGGCACCAGCAGCCAGGCGGTTTGGGTCCATTACACATCCAGCTGCTGTGTGGGCAGCTCGAGCTGTCCTAGATGGAAGGGGACAGAACAGCAGGGTGAACCCCACGAGGCAACGATGCCGTCGGCTTCCCCCGGTACTTAGCACCCAGCGCCCGGAACAGGGCCCGACAGAGTGGGTGCCCAGAGGCATTCGTTAAGTGGGTGAGATGAAGAAGAAAGGAAGCAGCGAGGGAGAGAGGGGCAGGGAGAGGAAGGGAGAGAAAAGCCCAGTTTTCCAGGCCAAGAACCCAAAGAGGTCAGGGAGCAGAGGCCGGGGCTCAGCATTTCATCCCAGGCCTCCCGCACCTCTTCCTAGAAGTGACGGAGAAGAGGCAGCACAGCTGATCCTAAGCCTTACAGTCCCCGGGAACCGAACTCCACTTCACCGTGACCTCTTCCTAGGGTGTGACACTGGGCACACGCTTCCTAACTTCTCCAGCTGCCAGTTTCACGTGCGCCATGGGAATGCCCACCCCAGCTTCAGAGAGTCGCCTTTACCACTCGATGAAATAAAAGATGTGCACATGGTGGACAGGCCAGAACTGGAACCTTAATTATTCTGCTGCTGTTGTTGTTATTACATACCCTCTACAAAAATGCAGAGAAATTATTTTGATTCTGTCAAACGTGTGACATGATATGGATTTTCATTCCATAAACAGATTCGTATACTTTCCTTCGTAATTAGACTGTATCTGTCACGTCTGTAATTTCTGTGGAATTAAATTGAAATTAAATGTCAATTTACTTTGAATTACAGAGTAATTCTATGTATACATGCCATGCGATCTGCATTTTGTTAGAAGATGACAACCAAAAATATCCTGACAGTCCCTCTGTAATTACACAGTGATCTGATTAAGATCAGCGTGACAAAATACCTGCCAAGACCTGAAGGAGAAAAACCACGAGCGGGTGGAGGGGTCGGCAGAGGTTAGATGTGGGGGGAGCGGGGAGAGTATGAGCTCACCCATGGCCTTGCCACTCCCCAGGAACCACGAAATCCTGAATCAATGGCAATCACTGTTGCAGGCAGTGGAGGTGATCCTTCAAAAGAAAAAAAAGTACCTTAATTACAGAGCATGCTAACAGACACTGCTTCCTCTTCACTCCATCCCAGCTGTTTTAATTAGGTTGGTGCCTGAAGTCTTGAATCCCCTTGCCTCAAAGACAGTGATAAATGTAAAGAGAATACTTCAAACCTCCTCCAGAAATTTAATTTTTTCTGTAATATACAAAATGGCTTCCATCCTCTGATTTAAAAAAAAATAGAAAGACCTTATCTTCTTTATATTCTATTCTTTTATACCAGCAAGCACATTGATATTTATGTCATTCTTGAACACAGATGGCAATGGAAAAAGATGAGGTAAGCAGGTACCAGGGAAGGAGAGCCCAGTCTGCCGAGATGCTCACGGCAAATGTGCAGCACAGAAATGGAAACGCAGCCACCTATGCTTCCCCCCTAGTCTACTTCCCCCAGATCCACTCTGTGGCCAAGGAAGTCACTTCCCCTCAGCCTTCCTTTCCTTGGCTTTGTCCCTGGGTGCCGTCTGCACCCAGATGTGGCTTATTTCTGACAGTTAACCAATCTCTACCCTGGCACTCCTTTGAGATGAGGACCAGTTAGTTCCCATTCATTCAGCAAAAGGTTCCTTTTCTGCTCCCGAGGCCCCAGACACTCTCCTTCCTGGTTGAGTCTGCAGGACCCCCAGTGGCAGTCCTCAGAGGTGGGGTGACAGGTCTTCTGAAATACAGGCTAGCAGTGCACCAGACAGAAGAGGCCAATCACAGGACCCTGAGTCACGCCCTACCTGCAGCAGGAGGCACTACGAACAGCATGAAATCCAGAGGCCTGGGTTACAGAACAGGCTCTATCACTAGCTATGATGCCAGATAAGTCATTCCACCTTTATGAGCCTTGGTTCTCCCAAATATAAATGGAAATTAATATAAATTATCCCAACTATTGCAGAGCGTTGTTGGAAGGACAAATTAGCCAATGTAGATGAAAATTTTGGAAAGAGTAAAGCCCGGTCCAGGTTTGTTGCTATTATTCACATCATGGGAGGTATTTTAGTCAAGAGTTCACACTCTCTTGCAGATGATACCAAATCCAGCCTAAGGACATGGGAGTAAAGAGGGGAATTGGGTTTGGGGAACTGTTGTAGCTAAAATGACCAGGGTAGGTGCAGCTTTCACCTAGCCGGGTTCAAGGATCACACCATGCCCTCAGACTGACTTTCTGAGCAGCTCTGGGCTCTGCTGTCAGCTGCGTGCCCTCACTCTCAGGCTCCATGCAGCGCCACAAGACTGCTCCAGCTCACATTCTCCCCTGCTCAAATTCAGTGGGGAAGAGCATGTTCCAGAAGCTCTCACGCCAGTTCCAGGACTCATTCTGCTTTGATCAGTTGGGTCACATGTGCACCCACAAACCAATCACTGTGGCCAGGGGGATCTGGAGTCCTCACTGGCTCTGATCCCAGCTTCTGGTCCTGGAACCTCACCATCTGAACTAGACACAGAGCAAGAAGGGGATGGCTCACCCAGGGGACTAAGAAAGAAAGAATGCAAGCTGAGCAGGATGGTCACACATACCCACTCAGAAGTCAGGAAACCTGTGGTTACACACAGGCTTAGAGCAAGAAGTAAGCAGATGAGTGCTCCAGGTTAGGACGACAGAAGCATGGCTAGAGAGACTCCTGATTGAAAACAGCAGATAACGCGAGGAAATGGCAATGAGCCAATGTGTCCCTACTTGGTGCTACTTTGCAACTCTTACAGAAAAGGCAGCAAGAGCAGCTACTGATTGACACAAACACAGTACCCACGTGGTCGAATGAGCTTCTGATGTGGCAGCTAAGGGTAACTTGAACTTTGCTTTCACATCCAGACACGGAACCCCATCTCTATTTCTACCCACCCTGAGCCCTCCTGCTACTGGCACCATTAGAGTGTTTTTCAGGCCCTCCCCTGTTTGCCACCTGACTCTGAATAACATGCCTTGCTTTCCAACATCATGTTCCCTTGCTTCCCTTTAAATCAAAAGCTAATGCGCATCCCTCACCGGCTGCTGTGGAGGGGGCATTTAACCATCTGTATGCTGGCCCGCTGGCCAAGGACATCAGCAATGTGAAACGGATTCTGATATATCTGCCTGAAAATGTTGAAGGTCACTGTGTTTGTTGCACGTGTCTCTTGTGTTCTGAATACTTCAGAATTTTGCACAATGGGCAACGTGGAAAAGTCAACATTTTTCTTTTCTTGTCTGCCAAATTCCATGGAGGATCTAAAAAGTGCAACATTTCTATGAAAAAGAAATTGGTAGAGCTGAATGTCTTTTAAACTAAGCCTAATATTGTTCAACATGTAAAGTCATCTGTCATCTGTGACTGCCTTCTCTATTTGGTCATTTTGGAATTAAAGAGAACCCAAATGTATCTCTAGGACTTCAGCTCTGCTCAGTATGAGCTTGGCTCTTCCTTGAACACTAATTTTAACTCGGCATGGTTCTCTTCATCCAGAAGGTCAACTCAGCTGTGCACAAACCAATAAAGCTACATGTTTGTCCTCATCTTTATATTTTCCTTTTTGTTTGACTAATTATTATCTGGACATGGAAAGTCAAAATTCACAGGGTATATAAAGGGATACATTGCAAAGAAAGTACCCCCAGGCCTCCTGCCCAGAGTCTGTCACTGTTCAATACCTTGTGTGTCTTTTCACACACATGCATGTCCTTTGCCTATACAAGCAGTTTATATACATATTTCACTTTTTCCATAAAGGACACATAGTATATATTTATACTATAGTATATCTGCAACTTGCTTTTGCCTTTTATTTTTGAACACTATGTCTTAGAGAGCATTCCATACCACCACTCATGAGATTCTTTTTTAAAGCTGCTACTGATGGACTGTATTTTGCTATTATAAGTGATGCTGTTAGATTAATTTTTAGTGGTAGAATTGTTTCATAAATTCCAATGTGCGTTTTATTGTATTTTTAAAATTATATTAAATTCTAAAGATTTGAATATATTCACATTGTACAAAAATATATATGTGTGTGTGTGTGTGTGTGTGTGTGTGTGTGTGTGTATTTAGGAAAAAGTCAGCTTCCTGAGTACCACTGTCTGAAAGCCATTCAGTTCCCATTCCAGAGGCAACTTTCTGCTACCAGCTTCCTTTATATATGCTGAGAAATGCAGTATTCTATACCTTCCTTTCTCATTTAGCCATATATCTTGGCTATATATATGACTGTATACCAGCATGTAGAGAGGCTCTCATTCCTTTTTATGGTGAGTAGCATTCTACAAGGGGCTGTGCCATAATTTCATTTAGCCAGTCCTTTTGATGGATTTGTAGGTTATTTCCAGTT
Organism: Mesoplodon densirostris; assembly: GCF_025265405.1. Classification (NCBI taxonomy): domain Eukaryota; kingdom Metazoa; phylum Chordata; class Mammalia; order Artiodactyla; family Ziphiidae; genus Mesoplodon; species Mesoplodon densirostris. The sequence goes on along the minus strand of NC_082663.1, from coordinate 97,731,744 downwards.
TTTTGTTAGTTCAAACAATGCTGCAATAAATAATCTTCTATACAGATCATTTGGCAAAAGAACAAATATGTCCAGAGGAGGATATATTTCTAGAAATAAAAATGTTGGGTCAAAGGGTAGCTGTATTTTAAAGTATGGTAACAATTGCCAAATTGCCCTCTAAGAGGCCATACCCATTTACATTCCCAACAGAAACTTATATGTTGCCCCATACTCTCAACTTACCAAAACATACATAATGTATTAAGAAACTTTTTGACCTTTGCCAAACTGAGAGGTTAAATGGTATTTCATTATGGTATCAATCTGATTTAATATACTTAAAAAACATTTATGCTTCTTTTTCTGTGATCTAACCTTTCATATTCTTTGCCTTTTTTTTCTATTGGTTTGGTGTCCTTATCCTTATTGATCTTTAGTAGATTTTTTTTTTTTTTTTTTTTTTTGCGGTACGCAGGCTTCTCACTGCTGTGGCCTCTCCCGTTGCGGAGCACAGGCTCCGGACGCGCAGGCCCAGCAGCCATGGCTCACGGGCCCAGCTGCTCCGCGGCATGTGGGATCCTCCCGGACCGGGGCACGAACCCATGTCCCCTGCATCGGCAGGCGGACTCTCAACCACTTGCGCCACCAGGGAAGCCCTCTTTAGTAGATTTTTATATACTAAGGAAAGCAGCTCTTTGTGTGAATTATAAGTTACTGTTTGATGTTTGTCATTGACTTTATTTTTTTGTGTCATGCAGAAAATTTGATTTTTATATAGTCTAATCATCAGTCTATGCTGTTAAGGGTTTTATGTCATACTTTGAAATGTCTTCCCCACCTGGAGATTATTGTTTTAATTTTTTTAATATCTTTTTCTGATATTAAGGTTTTATAGATTTTTCATTTAAAATTTTTATAGATATTGATAAATTGTCTTGCAAAGGGATTATACCAACCTATACTCCCAGGGACACTGTATGTTTACTCTTTGAAGTGTCTGTTTATCTTCTGTGACTTGTCCTAAATCTTAATGCCTTTGAGAGCAAAGGCTGTCTTCTATTTAATGTATCATGGTACCAAACATAGGACTGTGAACATGAAGGACAATCAATAGGGTTTTCTTTTTTACTGGGAATAATCTCTAACCAAGAAAGGATGGTTGTGTCACATCTCTGCTCACCACCTCATCCACAGCAAGTGGTGCTGGGAAGATGGGTCACTGTGCATCTGAAATCACATTTTTTGAAGCACGAATTAGAATCATGAAATAATTATTTTTGGATTTAAAAAATGTATTTATATATAAACATTCACAAAGCAAAATAGTTAAAAAACTTTTAATTGCATATCACAAGTCTCCTTTGTTGAGGTGATATAAATGCATGAAATTGGGGCCACTCCATAAAGTCCAAAATATTATAAATTAGGAAACTGAAGAAATTGCATTGATTCTTGAAGATTGGTTTCCTGGGAAAGTAGAGAAAGCAAAGAGAGAGGCACTGCCCGCTTAAAAGCATGTTTAATACCCAAATAGGATGTCTATTTTTGCATAACAGAAGACCTTGCATGTAATGTATGGACTATTATTAAATATTATTAAATTTGGACCTAATGGCACAGAGAGGCTCTCAGAAAACAAATCTATTCCTGTGGTCTGCTCTCCCTGGGTTTATATGTAAGCTCAGTTTACTCCACTCAAATATTTTTAGGAGGATAATTAAAATATAATTAAATATGGCACTTTAGCACAATGTAAAAGCCTTCTGATGACTTCAACTCTCTTTCCCATCACACTGGCAAAAAATTAGACAAGAACTGTATAAACTGGTAGAAGAAGAGGCTGGGGGAAAATCATATTGACATCTTTCTAAAACTACTAGGTTTCCCCACCAAAAGAAAAGGCCCCAGCTTAGTCTTCCCTTCCTAAGACTTAGTGGTGAAAATCTCCAAGGTGGGAAGTTTCATAGTTAAGGGTCTTAGGACCTCATGAGATGTAGTGGACATTTATTGTCCTCTGGCTCCTCAGCATGTTTCTTCTTCTGATAACTGTCCCTCAACATTCCTTGAGGGAATCACCTATCTCCAATTTCTGTGTGTTTTTAGGATGTGCTTGATCCCATCCATAGAGAGACTGGCATGCTATTTAGGCCTACCAAATCACTGTACTCTATTCCTTAGCTGTGGTGGTTAGGTCAGGAATGGATATGTGATCCACATTACACTCAATGAGACCTGGCCCTGAGACTTTTACTGGAACTACTGGAAAAGAGAAGTGCTCTTTCTGCTGGGACAGCTAAGCTGGGGGAAATGGACTCAAGGGCCTGCTTAAGAATGAAACCAACTAACAGGAAAGTAAGGCTGAGTGACATAAGGGAGTTACAGGGTCCTAAAAGCATGGTATGAACCCCTGGATATAGGTAGTCTAGCTAGTCCAGAGAGAGGTCAACAGATTAATTTCTGGATTATTATAAGAACCAAAAAACTCATCCTTCCTTTTAAATTTTAGTTTGAATTGGGTTTCTATCAGTTGCAACCAATAGAGTCCTAACTAACACAGTGGAAGAATTGTGTGAGGGAAGGTCTGTTCATGAGTAAATCTATAAAAGACTTCATAAATATGCTCCCACATCAATCAATCAAGACAACACGTTAAGGTCGAGAATATGTGTCATGTTCTATAGAATCTAATTTTGCAATAATGAGTAAACTGCCATTAATTTCCATTTGTAATCTCCCACTAGAAACTTTTGCTGGCTCTTCCTTCCTGTAAATTTCAATAAGATGCTTGTACATTCATTTTACCTTGATGTAGACAAATATACATAATAAGGCATTCTCAGTGACTCAAACTGATACCCATACAATCAGGAAAGAGGTACACAGACACACACAAATAACCACATATGACAGAACTTTATGTAAAATAGCCTCATCTTCACACAGGCTATAATAAGGGCTTTATGCTCACCTGAAGCATGGATGATTTAGAAAGACAATTTAAGAAAGGATTTAGTGACAACAAGACGTATTGGGAATAGATTACTAGAAAAGGTTGCAAACTCAAGTTCTCTGATACACTGTAAATGTAGGATGGGAACCCTTACTTTTTAAAACCAGCTATGTTTTAGGGCAAGAAAATATTCTAGACCAATGGTTCTCAAACATGTTGACATACCAGAATCACCTGGAGAGATGATATACACACAGTTTTCTGCCAGGATAGCCAAGTTGGGAGAAATGAAGTCAGGTCCTGTTCTTATACAACCTGCCTTCTAGCCCCAGGATCTAAAAAGAATGCTAAAGATCAAGTGTATGTATACGTATACATGTATGTATGTACACATATAATATACATACACACTTTTTTATTTGTGCCATTATCTCCTTAAATCCTCACAATCATCCTATGGAATAGGTACTATTAAGCAGTGAAGCAGTTACAATTGCCATGTCTCTTATTACAGATTAGGAATATAACATTTAAAGACTTTACATACTCTTCTCAAGGTCACACAACAGGGCAAATCCAGGACTCCAAACCCAAGACTCTTAACCATCCCAAATACAGATATGACAGCTATGCCGTGACTGATGCACAAAATCAATAATTGAACTTCACTAAAAACATCATTAGAGAATTGGACGGAATACTACTACTCACAAAGGGAAACTAGGTGATGGAAATGGCATTCCTAAAAATAAAGACGTGTGTCATAGAGAGCTGGAAGTAGTCTTTATTTAACTCCTCAGAAGCCAATTTTAGAAAAAAAGGAAGAAAGAAAACTGTCGCCCACTTATTTTTAAAGTTTACATACAAGAGACTCTATATCCTCCATTAATAAAGAGACATATCTCAATCTCTTCCTTTAATAGCTAATTCAAACCCCAATAGATGCCCTAAATGCTAATGTATGGCCCAGAGAAGGGCAACCTACAGGTGTCTAACACATGTCGTCAATGGCCACAGTAATGGGGGTGGAGAGAAAGGGAGTAGATTTTTCCAGTGTGTAAATTACACAAACCCTTTTTTTTTTCTTCTGTTCACACTAACTCCAACTAGGCAATATCAAAAAATATATCCTTTTGGAAGTATAGGACACAAAAAGATTAAAAAGCCATCTAGAAATAGCAGCAACCTGTATATTATGAAGAAAAGATTATGGTAAGAAAACAAAATTACAAGTGCTTGTAAAGGGGAGTTTAAGAAACTTCCCCTACCTTTGTAACAAAAATGACTGTACAACCTCAGATCCCTTCCCAGTTCTGATTCACTTTATCTTCCCTAGGACATGCTTACTGGGAAGTTATATTTTTGTCCTGTTAATAAAATCAGGAAAACCTCATGATGTCACACTGGTTATTTATATCTCAATTCTTTGCCAGTGTCAGTGCATCTTGTATAAGCAGATCTTTGGTCTTTCATCGCTGGCCATCAGAACCTCTAATGGGATTGGTAAACTGCGTGAATGTTTTTAATGGCATGCATCTGATACATCACTGGTTGCCAACATCCATATGCTTTTGCAAAATGTCCTGCTGACGGGTACTGAAAAGCTAATGGAAAAATCACTCTTTGATAATAAAACATCAATGCTTGACTTTCTGCCTTAGGAAAGTTTTTCACATTAGGGATGGCAAATGGGGACCTACCAGGATGTCTCTCACAGAGATATACACAATCGTAAATGTCCTTCAACAATTTCTGATAATGGTAATGTAAATGAGGATAACTTTACAGATATTTAGCATGTTGATGCTTTTGGCAGGTCTTTCACGTTTTTGTATTCACACTCTTCCTAATTTATGGCAAGGAAAGCCTTCTGGTTCCCTAAAACATAGGAGCATTCATTTATTGATCCCCTACTGGATGCCAGTTATTGTACACAGAGAATACATGAAAAAGACTCATCCCGGCCTTCAATCCTCAGTCTGGTGAGCAGTGAAGAATAGCAAGCAAATAATTAAAAAAACAGTATTAGCCTAAATAACCAAATACTGTAATGGAAGTTTGGAAAGAGGACAATGTGACCAACTGCTTTGGAGGCTGAGGGAATCTTCCCAGAAGAGGTGATATTTGAACTGAATGTTGAAATAAAGGCAAGAGTCACTTAGGAAGATGAGGGGGTAAGACGTTCCAAAACAAGGGGTGTGTGCAAACACAAGGCATATTAAAGAACATGGTATTCCTGGAGTTCGAAAAGTACTTTAGCAAAACTAAACAACAAATGCATGAAGGGGTATGTCAGGAATAGATACTGTAAATATAGCCAGTGGCAGATTCTGAAGGGTCTTGTACAGCATATTGAGGAATTCGAATGTGACTTTATAGGCAAGAGGGAGTTCTTTATTACAGGGTTTGAAACAATTCAGGGCTAAGCGTAAGTAGATGGTATGCTCAGTGTTACCTCATCTCACTGAGGTCAAAACAAAGTAAAACCTTGGTTAGTCTGTGCCATGAGAAACTTCATTGAAGTATAAAGGAGTATTTTCTGACAGTAACATTTGCTCAATATTGGAATGTGTTCTTGAGAGAGGTTGGCAAATCACCTGAGGGGGTCTTTAAGAATAGACTAAATTATAATTTGTCTTAGATGCTTCAGATGTGATTACCCGTTAGGGGAATGGGATTGACTCCAAGTCACTTCCAGACTTACAGTTCCATTGTTCATAGAATACTGCAGTGAATAGAGCTCTGGGTTGGCTAGCAATTTGCACATGATCCTATAGTTGCAGACTGATTACAAGATTACAGAAGCAAAATGTTCACTTGAGAAATATGCATAGAACGAAAACCATATGCATGGGAAGCTATTAATCTAGTAAAGATAGAGCAACCTGGTTTATGAGAGATGTGAATATTCCCCTTACTTTCTCATAGGCTCATGATATATAACCTTGACGTAACTCCATTTGTCTGAAGGCTATATGAACACGGGAGCAGGTACCATCAGGGATGAGAAGACACAATAATGAGCTATAGCAGAAATAAAAGAACTTATCCTAGATTTACTGAATATAGGGGGTGTCTTCTGTCATTGCCCAGGAAATTAGTTAAAACTAGCTATTATTGAAGGTGCCCTCTGAGACTGTTAATAACCCCCAGAAATTTTATAGTTTTAGAGTTAAGAAAGAACATCCACATGCATTACCTTAGCTGCTCATCCCAAGAAAACTGAGGTGAACAAGCCTTTACAAATGAGGACACTGAGGCTGAGAGAACTGCAATAACCTGCCCAGTCTATATAGCTACTAAGTAACATAACCTGGATTTAGCCACTCTCAGAAACACTCTCTCAGAAATACTTTATCTGGGGGACTTCCTGTGGCACAGTGGTTAAGACTCCACACTCCCAATGCAGGGGGCCCAGGTTCGATCCCTGATCAGGGAACTAGATCACACATGCCGCAACTAAGAGTTCAGGTGCCACAACTAAGGAGCCGGTGAGCCGCAACTAAGGAGCCCACCTGCCGCAACTAAGACCCAGCGCAACCAAAATAAAATTAAAAAGAAGAAGAAGAAGAAGAAGAAGAAATACTTTATCTGAATCTCAGTTCCTATAAATCTTTTCAAAGTAAGGGAAAACAGTTTGGAGGGATAGGAGAAAGAGAGAAAATGAAGAAACAATCTAAATAAAATAATGCTAAAGAAAATGATGCCTAAAACCCAGATCTCAGTTTTCTTGTAGGCTCATGATTAATACCAAAGCAGGTTATTAACTTGAAAATACCTACTCTTGGTAAACAACAGCCTTCAGACTAAGAAAAAATCTCCTAAAATATTGATGAGATTATAGATTAAGGAGAGGAGGCTGCTGGTGCTACTACTACTGCTGCTACTACTACTACTACTACTACTGATAATAACAATAATAATAGCAAGACCTCTGATGTAGTTTGATGTGACACATCTCACTAGCAAAATAAAATAACACTGGATTGACAGTTTCATTAAACTGGTACAACTAAATTTTATTGAAACTAAAATACCATTGATTATAAGATGCACTATTACCCTCTGTCCTACTAGAAAAGAAAAAACACTGCCAATTAAACTGCAGTATGACACTGATTTTAAGCCATGTCATGAGTACAGGGATGCTCTATGGAGAAAAATATTTTGCATTTTAAAATATATGAAATATAGTGGTTAAATATATTACACCAGGGAGGGGTTTAACAATAACTGGAGGCACTGAGGGGCCATATCAACTTCAGGTATCAGAGTGATCTGTTCTGAGCTGGATTTTAGATGAATAGAGGACCTTCCTCACCGTAATAAAAATGTCACAGTCCAGGGGCTTAGTTTCACATTAGAAACACAATCCTTAGAGGTAGAAGGCAGAGGGTTTTGTTCTGAAAAATCTTATACAAGGGATAAGAGTAGACAAGAGAATAAACTTACTAATGCACAATATTCTAGGAACCACAGAGTATGGGTTCATCTAAAGAGATATGGGGTAGTGATCTGACCTGTAGAAAGTCAACTAGAAGGGAAGCTACCTTGTAGATTGAGTCTAGGGCATGTAGAATCCAATACCTAGAAGAAGCAGGTAACCAAGGAATCAAGGTGGCCTTTGTATTCATCTAGCCAATTAGTAAAGAGGCTTCAATATAACAAATACTAGAAGTACTATTTTCCTTCCAAAAGGTAGAAATATTTTTAAATGTGATGAATACTATTAAATTGCCTTCCAAAATATAATAGTTTATAAGCATAAAAGTGCATGGAAATTATTATTTCCCTATAACCCCACCAAATCGGAATACTATCAGTTATTAAATGATTGTAAATACTATATATAAAACATGAAAAATCATATCTCATTTTAATTCAAATTTAACTATTGGCAAAGTTTAGAATATTCTCATTTATTTGTTGGTCATCTAAACTAACTCTTCCAAATCACTGTTCATTGGTTTTGTGTGGTTTCCTATTGGTCATTGTCTTTACTTCACTGATTTGTAAAAGCTCTTTATATATCATTGATATGATACTTTATATATGATTATATTATATCCATATGCATCAAAGAGTAACCTGTGATATATATAATACATTATATATATAATATAATGTAGTAATAGATATATATTACTATATATAAGGAAATATATATTCCTTGATCTGTCATTTATTGCTTTTTTACCATACCAAGATTTCAAAATTTTATTTAGTAATACATCTTAATCTTTTTCTTTATGATTTCTGAGTTCTGTGTCATATTTAAAAGGCCTTAGTTACTAAAAATAATACAGTATTGCCTGTAGTACTTTAATTGTTCTATTTTTTTATGTTTAGATATTTTAATAGAGTTTATTTTATACTTGATACAAGGTAGATATTTAAGTTTTTATTTTCAAGGAGAAATCCAATTGTCCTGTCATCATTTATTATAAAAGACATGCTTGCTCTGTAGATTTCAAATGCAATCATTTTTTTCATATCTTAACAGACCCTCTTTACTGTTACATTTATTTATTTGTCCTATATGGGACAGGGCAACAATGTTTCAATTATATTATTATAGAATTCCTTAATACCAAGTAAGCTAAATCTCGTCTTAATAAAGTCACTTTCAAAAAATTATTGAGTAAATTTGCACATGCACACAGATAATGTTTTTTAAAAAATTAGCAAGTCCCCTTCTACTGACTTCCTACCAAAACCATATTAGGATTATGACGGGAGTATCAGAAGACTGATATATGAATTTGAGAAAGATGATATTTTGACTACATTTATTCAGGCCCATATCTCTTTGGCAAAATGCCATCTCTAGCTTCATGAAGACCTATACATTTCTTATTACATTTAGTCTGAGACTTTTCACTGTTGTTGTTGCTATCATTAATAAATTTTAAAAACTTAATGTTAACTATTTACTGCTGATTTAACTAAACTATCTTATATATTTGACTTGCTTCCAAATACTTCTGTGAATTCTATTATGCACTTGAATACTGTTTCATTTAGATCTATTCGATTTTCTATGCATAAGGTCATGTTTTCTATATATAATAATTGTGTCTTTTCTAATATAGATGTGATTTATTGTATTATTGCATTAACTAGAATATTCAAAAAATGTGAATCACATGACAATAGCATCTACCTTCCTCCCTGAATTTAAAGAAAATACATTTATTATTTAATATGATTATTATTTATGTCTAATACTGTTTTCCATATTCAGGAATTTTTCATCTCTATTAGTTTTTGAGCTTCCACCAAAAACAGATGCTAAGTTGATAGACTGATTCACTAACATTGGACTATCCTTGCATTCCTTGAATAAATCCCATTTGATTCTACTCTATTCGCTAATATAATTTAAAGGACCCTTGCACTCCTAGAATAAATCTCACTTGAGCGTGAGAGATTTCTGTACATAATTTTAAATGTACTGTTTTACATTTCTGCACCTCTAGTCATAAGTATAACTAATTGTAGTTTAGGTGCCACCCTTGTTGTTGTTGAGCTCAAAAGTTTCCCATCCTACCAGTGCTGTGGGAATCATTCAGGTTATACCTCCCCAGTCATGCTTTGCACCTCCTACTGGAGTTTCAGGTCATGCATGCTCAGCAAAGCCTTAAAGGAACCCCATATAGGTTTGGGGGCCTTTGCTTCTCTGCAGGGCTTCATTTCTGGAACTCTGCATTACAATTTCTGGTTTCTTCTACCTCCCCAAACTCCAAACTCCATCTCCGCAGCTCAACAAGGATTTGTAGGGGTTTCTTCTCCCTGCGCCTATATCTGAAAATTGCACCCAAGCATTAAGCCAAGAAGATCTTAGGGCTTACCTCATCTGTTCCCTTCTCTCACAGAGCATGCTGTGCACTGCCTGTTATCCAGTATCTAAAAGTAGTTGTTCCGTATACTTTTTCCAGTTTTATGGCAGAAAGTTAAATCTGATTATTGTTACTCCTTCAAGGATGAAAGCAGAATTCCTGGTGCCTTTTTGATGATAGATACTTAAACCCTCATTTCTTCAGTATTTAGTTCTTTGGTTAGCTTTTGTCTTTACCATCCTCTCTTGAAGCAATCTGTTTAATTTTAATTTTGTTACAAAGTGATCTAATTCATCTAGATTCTCAAACTAGAATAATTATTCTCTTCCACTAAAAGCATTGCCAGAATCATCAAATAACAATATAGGACACACAGTTAAACTTCAATTTCAGGCAATGAACAATATTTTTTGTATAAACTTATTATATGTACTGTATATACATTTTATTTTATCTGTCAAGTCTACCCATTAAGCATCTTTGTTTAAAAAATTTTTGTTTTGGTTTTACTGACTAAGTCCAGTGCTTTGGGAGGTTTTGGGGGTAGGTTTTTTAAAACATATCAACTTCTTGAGTTATTTGCAGTGAGGTGGATGGACCTAGAGGCTGTCATACAGAGTGAAGTAAGTCAGAAAGAGAAAAACAAATACCGTATGCTAACACATATATATGGAATCAAAAAGAAAAAATGGTTCTGAAGAGCCTACAGGCAGGACAGGAATAAAGACACAGACGTAGAGAATGGACTTGAGGACACAGGGAGGGGGAAGAATAAGCTGGGACGAAGTGAGAGAGTGGCATGGACTTATATACACTACCAACTGTAAAACAGATAGCTAGTGGGAAGCAGCCGAATAGCACTGGGAGATCAGCCCGGTGCCTTGTGACCACCTAGAAGGGTGGGATAGGGAGGGTGGGAGAGAGACACAAGAGGGAGGAGACATGGGGATACATGTATACGTACAGCTGATTCACTTTGTTATAAAGTAAAAACCAACATGCGGTATTGGTTTTTGTATCCTTTGTATCTTGTTTTTGTATCCATTCAGCTAGTCTATGTCTTTTGATTGGAGCATTTAATCCATTTACATTTAAGGTAAGTATCGATATGTATGTTCCTATTACCATTTTCTTAATTGTTTTGGGTTTGTTATTGTAGGTCTTTTCCTTCTCTTGTGTTTCCTGCCTAGAGAAGTTCCTTTAGCATTTGTTATAAAGCTGGTTTGGTGCTGCTGAATTCTCTTAGCTTATGCTTGTCTGTAAAGGTTTTTATTTCTCCATCGAATCTGAATGAGATCCTTGCTGGGTAATCTTGGTTGTAGATTTTTCCCTTTCATCACTTTAACTATGTCCTGTCACTCCCTTCTGGCTTGCAGAGTTTCTGCTGAAAGATCAGCTGTTAACCTTATGGGGGAGATTCCCTCGTATGTTATTTGTTGTTTTTCCCTTGCTGCTTTTAGTATTTTTTCTTTGTGTTTAATTTATGATAGTTTGATTAATATGTGTCTTGGCGTGTGTCTCCTTGGATTTATCCTGTATGGGACTCTCTGTGCTTCCTGGAATGATTAACTATTTCCTTTCCCATATTAGGGAAGTTTTCAGCTATAATTTCTTCAAATATTTTCACAGTCCCTTTCTTTTTCTCTTCTTCTTCTTGAACCCCTGTAATTCAAATGTTGGTGCATTTAATATTGTCCCAGAGGTCTCTGAGACTGTCCTCAATTCTTTTCATTCTTTATTCTGCTCTGCAGTAGTTATTTCCACTATTTTACTTTCCAGGTCACTGATCCGTTCTTCTGCCTCAGTTATTCGGCTACTGATTCCTTCTAGAGAATTTTTAACTTCATTTATTGTGTTGTTCATCATTGTTCGTTTGCTCTTTAGTTTTTCTAGTTCCTTGTTAAATGTTTCTTGTATTTTCTCTATTCTATTTTCAAGATTTTCGTTCATCTTTACTATCATTACTCTGAATTCTTTTTCACGTAGACTGCCTATTTCCTCTTCACTTGTTTGGTCTCATGGGTTTTTGCTCTGCTCCTTCATCTGCTGTGTGTTTCTCTGTCTTCTCATTTTGCTAACTTACTGTGTTTCGAGTCTCCTTTTCACAGGCTGCAGGTTCATAGTTCCCGTTGTTTTTGGTGTCTGCTCCCAGTGGCTAAGGTTGGTTCATTGGGTTGTGTAGGCTTCCTGGTGGAGGAGACTAGTGCCTGTGTTCTGGTGGATGAGGCTGTATTTTGTCTTTCTGCTGGGCAGGACCATGTCCAGTGGCGTGTTTTTGGGTGTCTGTGATCTTATTATGAATTTAGGCAGCCTCTCTGCTAATGGGTGGGGTTGTGTTCCTGTCTTCCCAGTTGTTTGGCATAGGGTGTCCAGCACCGTAGCTTGCTGTTCATTGAGTGGAGCTGGGTCTTTGTGCTGAGATGGAGATCTTTGGGAGAGCTTTCACCGTTTGATATTATGTGGAGCTGCGAAGTGTCTGGTGGACCAATGTCCTGAACTCAGCTCTCCCACCTCAGAGGCACAGGCCTGACACCCGGCCAGAGCACCAAGACTCTGTCAGCCACACAGCTCAGAAGAAAAGTGAGAAAAAATGAAAGAAAGAAAGAAAAAAATAACATGAAATAAAATAAAGTTATTAAAATAAAAAAATTTTTTAAGTAAAAAGTAAAAAATAAAAAAAAGAATAGAGCAATCAAACCAAAAAACAAATCAATGATGACAAGCACTAAAAAGTATACTTAAAAAAAATTTAAAAACGGACAGACAGAACCCTACGACAAATGGTAAAAGCAAAGCTATACAGACAAAATCACCCAAAGAAGTATACACATACACACTCACAAAAAGACAAAAGAAAAATATATATATATCATTGTTCCCAATGTTCACTGCCTCAATTTTGGGATGATTCATTGTCTATTCAGGTATTCCACAGATGCAGGGTACATCAAGTTGATTGTGGAGATTTAATCTGCTGCTCCTGAGGCTGCTGGGAGAGATTTCGCTTTCTCTTCTTCGTTCACACAGCTCCTGGGGTTTAGCTTTGGATTTGACCCCGCCTCTGTGTGTAGGTCACCTGAGGGCATCTGTTCATTGCTCAGACAGGACAGGGTTAAAGTAGCAGCTAATTAGGGGGCTCTGGCTCACTCAGGCTGGGGGGAGGGAGGGGTATGGAATGTGGGGCGCACCCGCGGTGGCAGAGGCCAGCATGACGTTGCAACAGCCTGAGGCGTGCCGTGTGCTCTCCCGGGGAAGTTGTCCCTGGATCACGGGACCCAGGCAGTGGCGGGCTGCACAGGCTCCTGGGAGGGAAGGTTTGGGTAGTGACCTGTGCTTGCACACAGGCTTACTGTTTCATGCCCGTCTCTGGGGTCCATGCTGATAGCTGCAGCTCATGCCTGTCTCTGGAGCTCATTTAGGCAGTGCTCTGAATCCCCTCTCCTCGTGCACCCCAAAACAATGGTCTCTTGCCTCTTAGGCAGGTCCAGACTTTTTCCTGGACTCCCTCCAGACTAGCTGTGGCGCACTAGCCCCCTTCAGGCTGTATTTACACAGCCAACCCCAGTCCTCTCCCTGGGATCTGACCTCTGAAGAAGCCAGAGCCTCAGCTCCCAGCCCCCACCTGCCCCAGCGGGTGAGCAGACAAGCCTCTCAGACTGGTGAGTGCTGGTCGGCACCAATCCTCTGTGCGGGAATCTCTCTGCTTTGCCCTCTGCACCCCTGTTGCTGTGCTCTCCTCTGTGGCTCCGAAGCTTCCCCCCGCCCCGCCAACCCCTGTCTCCACCAGTGAAGGGGCTTCCCAGTGTGTGGAAACTTTTCCTCCTTCACAGCTGGTCCCATCCCTATTCTTTTATCTCTGGTTTTTCTTTTTCCTTTTGTCCTACCCAGGTACGTGGGGAGTTTCTTGCCTTTTGGGAAGTCTGAGGTCTTCTGCCAGCGTTCAGTAGGTGTTCTGTAGGAGTTGTTCCACATGTAGATGTATTTTTGATGTATTTGTGGGGAGGAAGGTGACCTCCACGTCTTAATCTTCTGCCATCTTGAAGGTCAGAAAAACTAGAAAATAATTTTTTCCAAATTCTAAGTGGGTTTTTATTGTTTTGCTGGACCAATGAAATCTAATATTTTGGTTTTTTGGTGAGAGTCTTCTATTTGGGGAAGAAAATGTTAAAGCTTTTTGCAGGCCAAGCATAAAATTAAATGTTGTACATGCTTTATGAGCATAAGGGGAAAATGTATATATATTCCCTCTTTATTGAGTTTAAATAGAGAAATATAACAAAGTTGGTTAATCATGTCATTTAAATCCTTCAAATTTGTACTTGTTTTTGGCCCAGTTTACCTTGAACAAGATCTTGACAAACAGAAATCACACTAACTTTTGCTCAAGACCTCCAAACACAACAAGCTTTTCTCTCCATGATTTATGAAGCATTTTTAAACATGGTTGACTTTCTATGAAAAAGTGTCCTTTTACAGGGATTAATTAGATAATGTATCACTGAAAGGCAATTAGCCCTTGTTCATAAGATAGTAAAGGCTGAAAACATGAATGAGATTATGCAAAGTGCCATATACAATTCACCAAAGCCAAACATGCCCATTCTTCCACATAAAAAGCGTCAGAGTCAGTTTTCATCAATGGATTTTGTGAAGGGATATAAAGAAGGGTTACAAAGATTTTTGTAAGATTTTAAGTCAACCTCCAAAGTGAAAGCCTGGAAAGGCAAAACTAGAACTTTACCCTCTTCTAACAAGTTGGGGGAAAAAAACAACCACAGAAGACTAGAGGTTGGATTTGCATATTGCTCACTAGTCAATCACAAAATGAAATCAAGAGCTAAGGCCACATCCATTGTGTAATTATAAAAACTTCCAAACAGAGTTGTTTTCCATTTTCAGATGCACCAATCACAGATTTTTTGAAATAAAGAGACTGGAATTTCAAAATATGGAGTTGTTTTTAGTTTTCTGAGCTTTTCAGTGGATTCCAACAATCTTTTAGAATACTTCCTGAACTGTCTGGGCCTGGGAGTGATATTACAATTGTAAAAACACAAGGAGGCAGAGATTCTGCCATACGTTACACTGACATAGCTTGTGCTTTCATAACTTTTCCAACTTTCTTAGGGAAACCAAACCTACCTTTCATCTACTTGACCATACATGGTTTCAGGTGACTTTCACTATGAGCACAGGAATACCAGATTTTATTGCACTTTGCTTGACTGCACTTCACAGATACTGCGTTTTTTTACAGATTGAAGGTTTGTGGCAGCCCTCCATCAAGCAAGTTTATCAGTGCCATTTTCCCAAGAGTATTTGCTCACTTTGTGTCTCTGTGTTACACTGTGGTAACCCTCAAAATATTTCAAAATTTTTCATTAGTATTATATTTGTTACGGTCATCTGTGATCAGTGATCTTTGATGTTACCCTTATGACTCGCTGAAGGCTTAGATGATGGTTAGCATATTTTAGCAATAAGTTTCTTAAATTAAGTTATGCACATTTTTATACATAATGCTATTGCACACTTAATGGACTACAGTTGTAAACATAACTTTCACATACACCAGGAAACGAAAAAATTCACGTGACTCTCTGTATTGCAATATTTGCTTTATTGCAGTGGTCTGGAACCAAACACAGAATATCCCCAAGGTAGGCCTGTATAGCATAGTGGTTAAAGCAAAAGCTAAGGAGTTAGACCTCCTCTACTCAAATTCTAGCTCTGACACTTCCTAGATAAACTAAGTAATTTCTCTAAGGCTCAGTTCCTTAATTTTAAAATGCATAATAAGAATTAGGTGAAATGGCTCTTTCAAAGCATTCATCACAAACCTGACAATAAATATTACATATTGTTAGATAATATTTTGTAAGCATCATATCTTGATTTAGCACAGTCTTAAACAGAAATGGTGTTCACATGGTTTCTTTTAAGCCCTGCAACAACTGGTCCTCAAGCGTTTCAAGAGCAATACCATCCATGCCTTTTCTAATAAGCAACCTAAATCAATTATGAAGATGATCAATGATGCCATGTTCCAATTATTGCAATTGTATACTATTTTAGAAAATTGATGAAAGGGCTTCACCTGAACCACTGACAAAGTCAACACAACAACCTCGAGCATACAATGCAGATGACTTTCCCAAATAAGGCACTGGCAAAAATCTCTCTTCAACTGACCCAAGAAGAATTTGGTAATTCACTCTACACTGGAAAAAGCTCTGCAACTGGATTGCAGCTTCCATGAGAGCCAGGATCCAGTCTTTTTCTCCATGTTGTATCCAGAAACTCAGACAATATCTGGCTCATACTAAATGTCATTGTCTCTCTCTATATATATAGACAGAGAGAGAAATAACTGACTATAATATTATATTAGTTGCAAGTATACAATATAATGATTTGATATTTGTATACATTGAAAAATGATCACCACAATAAATCCAGTTTACATCCATCACCCATACATATTTTTTAATTATGGAAAAGGATATTGATAGTGAATTTAAAGAAAGTTGAATTTTCAATTCTTCAAAGTTTACAAAGAAATCACATTTTAAGACCATCCTGCTAAAGCCAGCCTAGCAAAGGGGAACATCAAGTCTGACTATCAGAAATTGTGATGAGGTTAGAGGAAGCAAAGGTGCCTAGAGAAGCAGTGAGGCAAATGGAAAGCCCATAAGGTTGACAGCAAAGCACTCGAGTTTCAGACCCAGGCTCCCTGCTGGCTGTCACTTCCTCCACCTAAGCCTCAGTTTCTTAGTTTGTAAAGCAGCAGTAGCCATGCATGTGTCACTGACAAGTTCAAATGAGACAATGGATTAAAAGGCTTTGAAACCTAGAAAGTACTGCATGGTACAAATAAGTGTTTAAAAATGTAAAGTATAACACCTACATTCATTACACCAAGCACATAAGGAATAAGATTAATCATAAATGGAAAATTGCAAGAAACACAAACATTCAGCAAAACTATTTTCTTAAAAAATCCAAAGTGTGTAGATAGCTGATGTTCACTGTTTGCTACTTGAAAAGAACGTCTAACATATATGCTGTATTCAATACTGAAAAAAGCCATTTTGTTTTGTATACTTTTTCTTCTTCATATTTGTATAAGATTAAACTTATTGTCTTTATTTATAGAATAAGAAATAGCTCCACTGCTTACACTGTTCCTTTCCTATCTTGTCAACAGATCCCAGAAAATGTAGGAAATATGTTGATGAAAGCATTTAAAAATCTCAGAAGACACATCTCCTTCTATTCTATGCACAAACATAAAACACTCCAGAAATAAAGAGGAAGAAAAAGAGGACACACACACACAAATTCCTTCTAGCATGTCTCTGAAAAAAGCAACTAGGAAAGAATTTTAGTAAACTTTCACAATTGTTTAAACTGCTGAGATAGTTCGCCAGTGACATAATTGCTTTGTGAAGAAGTTGAGGTAATACTGAAATGCTAGTTGAAACCCCTTTCTTTCACTAGAAAGATGGAATGGTTTGATGGAATGTTCTTTATAGTGATCCTGCTACTTAGAAAATCTTTGGTTTTAAGGATAACTATTGAGAAAATAAGCTATGGACAATGTGAGTAAATGTTTAGACCAGGGATAGAATCTCTGGATCATGAATGTCTAAATGTTTTATACTTATATATATATATGTACAAACAGGGCCATTAAGAAAACACAAGATCCATGATTTATGTTTTGGGAAATAATGTTTCAGACGGGCAGGAAGAAGTATTTTCCTAGTTTCAAACAGTAAAACTTTTATGTATCATTTCCTTTTGGCTAGTGTCCACTGTAGTGGAGCAAACTGTGTTAATTCTGTTTCTCTTAAAAATCTATATCTTGGAGGGGGAAGACGGCGGAAGAGTAAGACACGGAGATCACCTTCCTCCCCACAGATACACCAGAAATACATCTACACGAGGAACAGCTCCTACTGAACGCTGGCAGAAGACCTCAGACCTCCCAAAAGGCAAGAAACTCCCCACGTACCTGGGTAGGGCAAAAGAAAAAAGAATAAACAGAGACAAAAGAATAGGGAAGGGACCTGCACCAGTGGGAGGGAGCTGTGAAGGAGGAAAAATTTCCACACACTAGGAAGCCCCTTCGTGGGCGGAGACTGCAGGTGGCAGAGGGGGGAAGCTTCGGAGCCGCGGAGGACAGCACAGCAAAAGGGGTGCGGAGGGCAAAGCGGAGAGATTCCCGCACAGAGGATCGGTGCCGACCGGCACTCACCAGCTCGAGAGGCTTGTCTGATCGGCCGCCGGGGCGGACGGGGCTGGGAGCTGAGGCGCGGGCTTCAGTCGGAGCGCAGGGAGAGGACTGGGGTTGGCAGCGTGAACACAGCCTGCAGGGGGTTAGTGCACCACGGCTAGCCAGGAGGGAGTCCGGGGGAAAGTCCGGACCTGCCGAAGAGTCAGGAGACTTTTTCTTCCCTCTTTGTTTCCAGGTGAACGAGGAGAGGGGATTAAGAGCGCTGCTTAAAGGAGCTCCAGAGACGGGCCCGAGCTGCGGCTAACAGCCTGGACCCCAGAGACGGGCATGAGACGCTAAGGATGCTGCTGCTGCCACCAAGAATCCTGTGTGCGAGCACAGGTCACTATCCACAGCTCCCCTCCCGGGAGCCTGTGCAGCTCATCACTGCCAGGGTCCCGGGATCCAGGGACAACTTCCCCGGGAGAACGCACGGTGCGCCTCAGGCTGGTGCAACGTCACGCTGGCCTCTGCCGCCGCAGTCTCACCCCGCATTCGCACCCCTCCCTCCCCCCGGCCTGAGTGAGCCAGAGCCCCCCAAGTCAGCTGCTCCTTTAACCGCGTCCTGTCTGAGCGAAGAACAGACACCCTCCGGCGACCTACATGCAGAGGCAGGGCCAAATCCAAAGCTGAGCCCCAGGAGCTGTGCAAACAAAGAAGAGAAAGGGAAATCTCTTCCAGCAGCCTCAGGAGCAGCGGATTAAATCTCCACAATCAACTTGATGTACCCTGCATCTGTGGAATACCCGAATAGACAACAAATCATCCCAAATTGAGGAGGTGGACTTTGAGAGCAAGATTTATTATTTTTTCCCCTTTTCCTCTTTTTGTGAGTGTGTATGTGTATGCTTCTGTGTGAGATTTTGTCTGTATAGCTTTGCTTTCACCATTTGTCCAAGGGTTCTATCTGTCTGTTTTTGTGGGGTTTTTTTACTTAAAACTTTTTTTTTCTTAATAATTATTTTTTACTTTAATAACTTTATTTTATTTTATCTTAATTTATTCTATTTTATTTTACCCTCTTTCTTTCTCTCTTGCTTTCTACTTGTTCTACCTTGCATTCTGAGCTGTGTGGATGAAAGGCTCTTGGTGCTGCAGGCAGGAGTCAGTGCTGTGCCTCTGAGGTGGGAGAGCCAACTTCAGGACACTGGTCCACAAGAGATCTCCCAGCTCCATGTAATATCAAATGGTGAAAATCTCCCAGAGATCTCCAACTCAACACCAACACCCAGCTTCACTCAACGACCAGCAAGCTACAGTGCTGGACACCCTATCCCAAACAACTAGCAAGACAGGAACACAACCCCACCCATTAGCAGAGAGACTGCCTAAAATCATAATAAGTCCACAGACACCCAAAAACACACCACCAGATGTGGACCTGCCCACCAGAAAGACAAGATCCAGCCTCATCCACCAGAACACAGGCACTAGTCCCCTCCACCAGGAAGCCTACACAACCCACTGAACCAACTTTAGCCACTGGGGACAGACACCAAAAACAATGGGAACTATGAACCTGCAGCCTGCAAAAAGAAGACCCCAAACACAGTAAGATAAGCAAAATGAGAAGACAGAAAAACACACAGCAGATGAAGGAGCAAGATAAAAACCAACCAGAACTAACAAATGAAGAGGAAATAGGCAGTCTACGTGAAAAAGAATTCAGAATAATGATAGTAAAGATGATCCCAAATCTTGGAAATAGAATAGAGAAAATGCAAGAAACATTTAACAAGGACCTAGAAGAACTAAAGATTAAACAAGCAACGATGAACAACACAATAAATGAAATTTAAAATACTCTAGATGGGATCAATAGCAGAATAACTGAGGCAGGAGAACGGGTAAGTGACATGGAAGATAAAATAGTGGAAATAACTACTGCAGAGCAGAATAAAGAAGAGAGAATGAAAAGAACTGAGGACAGTCTCAGAGACCTCTGGGACAACAATAAATGCAATTCAAATATAACATTCGAATTATAGTGGTTCCAGAAGAAGAAGAGAAAAAGAAAGGGACTGAGAAAATATTTGAAGAGATGATAGTTGAAAACTTCCCTAATATGGGAAAGGAAATAGTTAATCAAGTCCAGGAAGCACACAGAGACCCATACAGGATAAATCCAAGGAGAAACATGCCAAGACACATATTAATCAAACTGTCAAAAATTAAATACAAAGAAAACGTATTAAAAGCATCAAGGGAAAAACAACAAATAACAC
Organism: Mesoplodon densirostris; assembly: GCF_025265405.1. NCBI lineage: Eukaryota > Metazoa > Chordata > Mammalia > Artiodactyla > Ziphiidae > Mesoplodon > Mesoplodon densirostris. The sequence continues at coordinate 97,711,470 of NC_082663.1, read as the reverse complement.
ACAAGGGAATCCCGATAAGGTTAACAACTGATCTTTCAGCAGAAACTCTGCCAGCCAGAAGGGACTGGCAGGACATATTTAAAGTGATAGAGGAGAAAAACCTACAACCAAGATTACCTTACCCAGCAAGGATCTCATTCAGATTTGATGGAGAAATTAAAACCTTTACAGACAAACAAAATCTGAGAGAGTTCAGCACCACCAAACCAGCTTTACAACAAATGCTAAAGGAACTTATCTAGGCAAGAAACACAAGAGAAGGAAAAGACCTACAATAATAAACCCAAAACAATTAAGAAAATGGGAATAGGAACATACATATTGATAATTACCTTAAATGTTAATGGAATGGATTAAATACTCCCACCAAAAGATACAGACTGGCTGAACGGATACAAAAACAAGACCCATATATGTGCTGTCTACAAGAGACCTACTTCAGACCTAGAGACACATACAGACTGAAAGTAAGGGGATGAAAAAAGATATTCCATGCAAATGGAAACCAAAAGAAAGCTGGAGTAGCAATTCTCATATCAGACAAAATGGACTTTAAAATAAAGACTATTAGAAGACACAAAGAAGGCACTACATAATGATCAAGGGATCGATCCAAGAAGAAGATATAACAATTGTAAATATTTATGCACCCAACATAGGAGCACCTCAATACATAAGGCAAATACTAACAGCCATAAAAGGGGAAATCGAGGGCCTCCCTGGTGGCGCAAGTGGTTGAGAGTCCGCCTGCCGATGCAGGGGATACGGGTTCGTGCCCCAGTCTGGGAGGATCCCATATGCCGCGGAGCGGCTGGGCCCGTGGGCCATGGCCGCTGAGCCTGCGCGTCCGGAGCCTGCGCGTCCGGAGCCTGTGCTCCGCAACGGGGGAGGCCACAGCGGTGAGAGGCCCGCATACCGCAAAAAAAAAAAAAAAAAGGGAAATCGACAGTTAACACATTCATAGTAGGGGACTTTAACACCCCACTTTCACCAATGGACAGATCATCCAAAATTAAAATAAATAAGGAAACAAAAGCTTAAAATGATATATTAAACAAGACATAGTTAACTGATTTTATACGACATTCCATCCAAAAACAACAGAATACACACTTTTCTCAAGTGCTCATGGAACATTCTCCAGAATAGATCATATCTTGGGTCACAAATCAAGCCTTGGGAAATTTAAGAAAATTGAAATTGTATCAAGTATCTTTTCCGACCACAATGCTATGAGACTAGACATCAATTACAGGAAAAGATCTGTAAAAAATACAAACGCATGGAGGCTAAACAATACACTACTGAATAACAAAGTGATCACTGAAGAAATCAAAGAGGAAATCAAAAAATACCTAGAAACAAATGACAATGGAGACACGACGACCCAAAACCTATGGGATGCAGCAAAAGCAGTTCTAAGAGGGATTTTATAGCAATACAATCCTACTTTAAGAAACAGGAAACATCTTGAATAAACAACCTAACCTTGCACCTAAGGCAATTAGAGAAAGAAGAACAAAAAACCCCCAAAGTTAGCAGAAGAAAAGAAATCAAAAATATCAGATCAGAAATAAATGAAAAAGAAATGAAGGAAACGATAGCAAAGATCAATAAAACTAAAAGCTGGTTCTTCAAAAGATAAACAAAATTGACAAACCGTTAGCCAGACTCATCAAGAACAAAAGGGAGAAGACTCAAATCAATAAAATTAGAAATGAAAAAGGAGAAGTAACAACTGACACTGCAGAAATACAAAAGATCATGAGAGATTACTACAAGCAACTCTATGCCAATAAAATGGACAACCTGGAAGAAACGGACAAATTCTTAGAAATGCACAACCTGCCAAGACTGAATCAGGAAGAAATAGAAAATATGAACAGACCAATCACAAGCACTGAAATTGAACCTGTGATTAAAAATCTTCCAACAAACAAAAGCCCAGGACCAGATGGCTTCACAGGCGAATTCTATCAAACATTTAGAGAACAGTTAACACGTATACTTCTCAAACTCTTCCAAAATATAACAGAGGGAGGAACACTCCCAAACTCATTCTACGAGGCCAGCATCACCCTGATACCAAAACCAGACAAGGATATCACAAAGAGAAAAAACTACAGGCCAATATCACTGATGAATATAGATGCAAAAATCCTCAACAAAATACTAGCAAACACTGGGGCTTCCCTGGTGGCGCAGTGGTTGAGAGTCCGCCTGCCGATGCAGGGGACACGGGCTCGTGCCCTGGTCCGGGAAGATCCCACATGCCGCGGAGTGGCTGGGCCCGTGAGCCGTGGCCGCTGAGCCTGCATGTCCAGAGCCTGTGCTCCGCAACGGGAGAGGCCACAACAGTGAGAGGCCCTCGTACTGCAAAAAAAAAAAAAAAATACTAGCAAACAGAATCCAACAGCACATTAAAAGGATCATACACCATGATCAAGTGGGGTTTATCCCAGGAATGCAAGGATTCTTCAATATATGCAAATCAATCAATGTGATACACCATATTAACAAATTGAAGGAGAAAAACCATATGGTCTTCTCAATAGATGCAGAGAAAGCTTTCAACAAAATTCAACACGCATTTATAATAAAAACCCTCCAGAAAGTAGGCATAGAGGGAACTTTCCTCAACATAATAAAGGCCATATATGACAAACCCACAGCCAACATTGTCCTCAGTGGTGAAAAACTGAAACCATTTCCACTAAGATCAGGAACAAGAAAAGGTTGCCCACTCTCAGCACTCTTATTCAACATAGTTTTGGAAGTTTTAGCCACAGCAACCAGAGAAGAAAAAGAAATAAAAGGAATACAAATCGGAAAAGAAGAAGTAAAGCTGTCACTGTTTGCAGATGACATGATACTATACATAGAGAATCCTAAAGATGCTACCAGAAAACTACTAGAGCTAATCAATGAATTTGGTAAAGTAGCAGGATACAAAATTAATGCACAGAAATCCCTGGCATTCCTATACACAAATGATGAAAAATCTGAAAATGAAATCAAGAAAACACTCCCATTTACCACTGCAACAAAAAGAATAAAATATCTAGGAATAAACCTACCTAAGGAGACAAAAGACCTATATGCAGAAAATTATAAGACACTGATGAAAGAAATTAAAGAGGATACAAATAGATGGAGAGATATACCATGTTTTTGGATTGGAAGAATCAACACTGTGAAAATGACTCTAATACCCAAAGCGATCTACAGATTCAATGCAATTCCTATCAAACTACCACTTGCATTTTTCACAGAACTAGAACAAAAAATTTCACAATTTGTATGGAAACACAGAAGACCCCGAATAGCCAAAGCAATCTTGAGAACAAAAAATGGAGCTGGAGGAATCAGGCTCCCTGACTTCAGACTATACTACAAAGCTACAGTAATCAAGACAGTATGGTACAGGCACAAAAACAGAAATATACATAAATGGAATAGGATACAAAGCCCACAGATAAACCCATGCACATATGGTCACCTTATCTTTGACAAAGGAGGCAGGAATGTACAGTGGAGAAAGGGCAGCCTCTTCAATAAGTGGTGCTGGGAAAACTGGACAGGTACATGTAGAAGTATGAGATTAGAACACTCCCTAACACCATACACAAAAATAAGCTCAAAATGGGTTAAAGACCTAAATGTAAGGCCAGAAACTATCAAACTCTTAGAGGAAAACATAGGCAGAACACTCTATGACATAAATCACAGCAAGATCCTTTTTGACTCACCTAGAGAAATGGAAATAAAAAGAAAAATAAACAAATGGAACCTAATGAAACTTCAAAACGTTTGCACAGCAAAGGAAACCATAAACAAGACCAAAAGACAACCCTCAGAATGGGAGGAAATATTTGCAAATGAAGCAACTGACAGAGGATTAATCTCCGAAATTTATAAGCAGCTCATGCAGCTCAATAACAAAAAAACAAACAAACCAATCCAAAAATGGGCAGAAGACCTAAATAGACATTTCTCCAAAGAAGATATAGATTGCCAACAAACACATGAAAGAATGCTCCACATCATTAATCATTAGAGAAATGCAAATCAAAGCTACAATGAGATATCATATCACACCAGTTAGAATGGCCATCATCAAAAAGTCTAGAAACAATAAATGCTGGAGAGGGTGTGGAGAAAAGGGAACACTCTTGCACTGCTGGTGGGAATGTGAATTGATACAGCCACTATGGAGAACAGTATGGAGGTTCCTTAAAAAACTACAAATAGAATTACCATATGACCCAGCAATCCCACTACTGGGCATATACCCTGAGAAAACCATAATTCAAAAAGATTCATTTACCACAATGTTCATTGCAGCTCTGTTTACAATAGCCCGGAGATGGAAACAACCTAAGTGTCCATCATCAGATGAATGGATAAAGAAGATGTGGCACATATATACAATGGAATATTACTCAGCCATAAAAAGAAACTAAATTGAGTTATTTGTAGTGAGGTGGATGGACCTAGAGTCTGTCACACAGAGTGAAGTAAGTCAGAAAGAGAAAAACAAATACCTCGTGCTAACACATATATATGGAATCTAAGAAAAAAAATGTCTTGAAGAACCTAGGGTAAGACAGGAATAAAGACACTGACCTACTAGAGATTGGACTTGAGGATATGGGGAGGGGGAAGGGTAAGCTGTGACAAAGTGAGAGAGTGGCATGGACATATATACACTACCAAACGTAAAATAGACAGCTAGTGGGAAGCAGCCACATAGCACAGGGAGATCAGCTCGGTGCTTTGTGACCCCCTGGATGGGTGGGATAGGAAGGGTGGGAAGGAGGGAGACCCTATACATATGGGAACATATGTATATGTATAACTGATTCACTTTGTTATAAAGCAGAAACTGACACACCCTTGTAAAGCAATTATACTCCAATAAAGATGTAAAAAAAAAAATCTGTATTTTGTTTCCCTTCATTATCTTTCCTGGAATTATCAGCTTCTTCTCCACTGAATCATTTGCATCAGCACACAAATATTTTCTTATTTCTTCCATTTAAAAAATACATAGACCAAGAAAAAAATACATAGACCCCATGAACCCTTCCAGCTATTACTTTATATCTCTGTCTCTTTTTATATCAAAACTTCATGAAAGATTTGTCTATGTTCGGCTATGCTTCCTCACAGTCTCTCCCCAACCCACTCCAAGACAGATTTGATCCCCACCGCTACACTGAAACCACACTTGTGGATGTCACCAAGGAGCTCCATCTTGCCAAACATGATGTTCAACTTTCAGTCTCATTTTACTTGACCTTTCATCAACATTTGGCACAGCTGCTTGCTCCCCTCCGTTTCAAATATGTTCTTCGCTTGGTTTCCAGGAAAACAGTCCTTGTTTTCTTCCAATTTGATGAGCCTCTGTATTTTAGTTTCCTTTGCCGTAGTTTCCTCCTCCAAACATCTAAATATTGGAGTGTCCCAACATTCAACCTGCAGTCTCCTCCCTTCCCCTCTTTCCTATGTTGACTCACTCATAAGTCTTTTTATCAAACTCCACGACGTTAATTAAATTTTAAGATTCCCATATTCGCATCTTAGCCCTGACCTCTCACCAATGCTCTATACTCATACATATAATTGCCTAATCAACATTTCCACTTTGATGTCTAATAGATTTCCCAAGCCTAATATTTTCAAAACAGAACTCTTTAGTCTGATGTCAAATGGACATCTCAAGCCTAACCTTTTCAAAAGAAAACTCTTTAGCCTACCCTCCCACTCCCGATTTTCTCTTCCCTCAGTTTTCCAAATGTCAGTAAAAAGTCCCAGTCAGGCTTTAAACACAAAAGGCATCCTCGGCAACTCCCATTCCCCCAACCATACAACCTATCCCTCGGCAAGTACTTGGAGTCGAACTGCATCATGTACCTAGAACCTGGCCCCTCTTCACTGCCTGCACTATTACAACCCATCTCAAGGCACCATCATCACTCACCTGTCTTTCCTTCCTAAGTGGTCTCTTTGTTTCCACTTTCATCTCCTGAGGTCTTTCTTCACCCACCCACCCTGAATCATCTTTCAAAAACTGTTAAGTCTCATCACTTTACTCTCCTAATCATAAAGCTCCAAACTCATCCTATTGCTCAGAATACAGTCCAAATTAATCTATTTTCACTCACGTAATTCCCTCAGGACACTCAAATCTGTTGGTCAAATAATACGTACTTAAAGAAGCCTTTCCTAGAAAAAATCCCTATCCCCCTGACCTCATTACTCTCTATCTTCTTCAACAGCAAATCTATTTTTCTTTACAGTACTTATCACAAGGGGAGTGACTATTTGGGCAAGCAGTAATTGAAGACTGTGGCTGTGGTGTGCCACTTCCTAAGGTTAATGGCACTGTGTCTTCTGCTGTCTTTTAATCATACACCTATAAGATGTCTGTAGAAGAATAAGAATTGGTAACGTTTTCGTATGCCTATGTTTGCATGGACAAAAGCATAGTGGAGAGTTGAGTAATACATGCAGTAAAATTTATTCCAATAACTAAAAGATAAATAAGTTAAAATTTATCATTCTCAACATCCACATGACCAATTAATATATGAAAAGATGCAACCTCATTAGTAATTTAGAAATACAAATAAAATGACAATGAAATACTACTACACAGCCAAAATGACTAGAATTAAAAAGACTCACAATACCAAGTGTTTGTCAGCATGGAGAACAAGGGGAATGCTCATATACTGCTGGTGAAAGTGTAAATCGGTACAATTAATATGGGAAACTGCCTAGCAGTATCTTTTTTTTTTTTTAACATCTTTATTGGAGTATAATTGCTTTACAATGGTGTGTTAGTTTCTGCTTTATAACAGAGTGAATCAGCTATACATATACCTATATCCCCGTACCTCCTCCCTCTTGTGTCTCCCTCCCACCCTCCCTATCTCACCCCTCTGGTTGGTCACAAAGCACTGAGCCGATCTCCCTGTGCTATGCAGCTGCTTCCCACTAGCTATCTATTTGACATTTGGTAGTGTATATATGTCAATGCCACTCTCTCACTTCATCCCAGCTTACCCTTCCCCCTCCCTGCGTCCTCAAACCCATTCTCTGCATCTGCGTCTTTACTCCTGTCCTGCCCCTAGGTTCATCAAAACCATTTTTATTCTTTTGTTTTAGATTCCATATATATGTGTTAGCAGGAGGTATTTGTTTTTCTCTGACTTACTTCACTCTGTATGACAGATTCTAGGTCCATCCACCTCACTTCAAATAACTCAAATTTCGTTTCTTTTTATGGCTGAGTAATATTCCATTGTATATATGTGCCACATCTTCTTTATCCATTCATCTGTTGATGGACACTTAGGTTGATTCCATGTCCTGACTACTGTAAAGAGTGCTGCAGTGAACAATATGGTACATCACACTTTAATGATTGATTGATTGATTGATTGATTGATTGATTGATTGCAGTATGCGGGCCTCTCACTGTTGTGGTCTCTCCCGTCGCGGAGCACAGGCTTCAGATGCGCAGGCTCAGCGGCCATGGCTCATGGGCCCAGCTGTTCCACGGCATGTGGGATCCTCCCGGACCGGGTCACGAACCTGCGTCTCCTGCATCGGCAGGCAGACTCTCAACCACTGTGCCACCAGGGAAGTCCCCATGACTCTTTCTGAATTATGGTTTTCTCAGGGTATATGCCCAGTAGTGGGATTGCTGGGTTATATGGTAGTTCTATCTTTAGTTTTTTAAGGAACCTCCATAATGTTCCCCATAGTGGCTATATCAATTTACATTCCCACCAACAGTGTAAGAGGGTTCCCTGTTCTCCACACCCTCTCCAGCATTTATTGTTTGTAGATTTTTTGATGATAGCCATTCTGACTGGTGTGAGGTGATACCTCATTGTAGTTTTGATTTACATTTCTCTAACATTAGTGATGTTGAGCATCCTTTCATGTATTTGTTGGCAATCTGTAGATCTTCTTTGGAGAAATGTCTATTTAGGTCTTCTGCCCATTTTTGCATTGGGTTGTTTGTTTTTTGATATTGAGCTGCATAAGCTACTTGTAAATTTTGGAGATTAATCCTTTGTCAGTTGCTTCGTTTGCAAATATTCTTCCCATTCTGAGGGTTGTCTTTTCGTCTTGATTGTGGATTCCTTTGCTACGCAAAAGCTTTTAAGTTTCATTAGGTCCCATTTGTTTATTTTTGTTTTTATTTCCATTACTGTAGGAGGTGAGTCAAAAAGGATCTTGCTCTGATTTATGTCATAGAGTGTTCTGGCTATGATTTCCTCTAAGAGATTTATACTGTCTGGCCTTACACTTAGGTCTTTAATCCATTTTGAGTTTATTTCTGTGTATGGTGTTAGAGAGTGTTCTAACTTCATTCTTTCACATGTAGCTGTCCAGTTTTCCCAGCACCACTTATTGAAGAGGCTGTCTTTTCTCCATTGTATATTCTTGCCCCCTTTATCAAAAGATAACGTGACCATATGTGCGTGGGATTATCTCTGGGCTTTCTATCTTGATTCATTGATCTATATTTCTCTTTTTGTGCCAATACCATATTGTCTTGATTCCTGCAGCTTTGTAGTATAGTCTGACGTCAGGGAGCCTGATTCCTCCAGCTCCCTTTTACTTTCTCAAGATTGCTTTGGCTCTTTGGGGTCTTTTGTGTTTCCATACGAACTGTGAAATTTTTTGTTCTAGTTCTGTGAAAAACGCCATTGGTAGTTTGAAAAAGATTGCAGTGAATCTGTAGATTGCTTTGGGTAGTACAGTCATTTTCACAATAGTGATTCTTCCAATCCAAGAACATGGTATTTCTCTCCATCTCTTCCTATCATCTTTAATTTCTTTCATCAGTGTCTCATAGTTTTCTGCATACAGGTCTTTTGTCTCCTTAGGTAGGTTTATTCCTAGATATTTTATTCTTTTTATTGCAATGGTAAATGGAAATGTTTCCTTAATTTCCCTTTCAGATTTTTCATCATCTGTGTATAGGAATGCCAGAGATTTCTGTGCATTCATTTTGTATCCTACTACTCTACCAAATTCATTAATTAGCTCTAATAGTTTTCTGGTAGCATCTTTAGGATTCTCTAATGTATAGTATCATGTCATCTGCAAACAGTGACAGTTTTACCTCTTCTTTTCCAATTCGATTCCTTTTATTTCTTTTTCATCTCTGATTGCTGTGGGTAAAACTTCCAAAGTGATGTTGAATTACAGTTAAGAGAGTGGGCAACCTTGTCTTGTTCCTGCTTTTAGTGCAAATGCTTTCAGTTTTTCACCATTGAGAACAATGTTGGCTGTGGGTTTGTCATATATGGTCTTTATTACATTGAGGTAAGTTCCCTCTATGCCTACTTTCTGGAGGGCTTTTATCATAAATGAGTGTTGAATTTTGTCAAAAGCTTTTTCTGCATCTATTGAGATGATCATATGGTTTTCCTCCTTCAGTTTGTTAATTTCATTTAACACATTGATTGATTTGTGTATTATGAAGAATCCTTGCATTCCTGGGATAAACCCCACTTGATCATGGTGTATGATCCTTTTAATGTGCTGTTGGATTCTGTTTGCTACTATTTTGTTGAGGATTTTTGCATCTATGTTCATCAGTGATACTGGACTGTAGTTTTCTTTTTTTGTGACATCTTTATCTGGTTCTGGTATCAAGGTAGTTTTCTGCATACAGAATGAGTTTGGGAGTGTTCCTCCCTCTGCCTTATTTTGGAAGCGTTTGAGATGGACAGGTGTTAGCTCTTCTCTAAATGTTTGATAGAATTCGTCTATGAAGCCATCTGATCCTGGGCTTTTGCTTGTTGGAAGATTTTTGTTTGTTTGTTTGTTTTGCGGTACACAGGCCTCTCACTGTTGTGGCCTCTCCCGCCGTGGAGCACAGGCTCCGGATGCGCAGGCTCAGCGGCCACGGCTCATGGGCCCGGCCGCTCCGCGGTATGCGGGATCCTCCCAGACCGGGGCACGAACCCGCGTCCCCTGCATCAGCAGGCGGACACTCAACCACCGCGCCACCAGGGAAGCCCTGTTGGAAGATTTTTAATCACTGTCTCAATTTCATTACTTATGATTGGTCTGTTTATATTTTCTATTTCTTCCTGGTTCAGTCACAGAACGTTGTGCTTTTCTAAGAATTTGTCCATTTCTTCCAGTTTGTCCATTTTATTGGCATATAGTTGCTTGTAGTAATCTCTCATGATCTGTTGTACTTCTACAGTGTCAGTTGTAACTTCTCCTTTTTTATTTCTAATTCTGTTGATTTGAGTCTTCTCCCTTTTTTCTTGATGAGTCTGGGTAATGGTTTATCAATTTTATCTTCTCAAAGAACCAGCTTTCACTTTTATTGATCTTTGCTATCATTTCCTTCATTTCTTTTTCATTTATTTTTGATCTGATTTTAATGATTTATTTCCTTTTGCTAACTTTTGGTCTTTTTTCTTCTTCTCTCTCTATTGCTTTTGGTGTAAGGTTAGGTTGTTTATTTGAGATTTTTCCTGTTTCTTGAGGTAGGATTGTATTGCTATAAACTTCCCTCTTAGAACTGCTTTTGCTGCATCCCATAGGTTTACGCCACCATGTTTTCACTGTCATTTGTTTCTAGGTATTTTTTGATTTCCTCTTTGATTTCTTCAGTGACCTCTTGGTTATTTAGTAGCATATTGTTTAGCCTCCCTGTATTTTTTTTTTTTTTTCTTTTTGCGGTATGTGGGCCTCTCACTGTTGTGGCCCCTCCCGCCGCGGAGCACAGGCTCCGGATGCGCAGGCCCAGCGGCCATGGCTCACGGGCCCAGCCGCTCCGCGGCACATGGGATCCTCCCAGACCGGGGCACGAACCCGCATCCCCTGCATCGGCAGGTGGACTCCCAACCACTGTGCCACCAGGGAGGCCCCTCCCTGTATTTTTTACAGTCTTTTCCTGTAATTGATATCTAGTCTCATAGTATTGTGGTCAGAAAAGATACTTGATAAGATTTCAATTTTGTTAAATTTACCAAGGCTTGATGTCTGACCCAAGATATGCTCTATCTTGGAGAATATTCCACGAGCACTTGAGAAGAAAATGTATTCTGTTGTTTTTGGATGGCATGTCATATAAATATTAAGTCCATCTTGTTTAATGTGTCATATAAAGTTTGTGTTTCCTTATTTATTTTCAGTTTGGTTGATCTGTCCATTGGTGAAAGTGGGGTGTTAAAGTCCCCTACTATGATTGTATTACTGTCGATTTCCCCTTTTATGGCTGTTAGCATTTTCCTTAAGTATTGAGGTGCTCCTATGTTAGGTGCTTAAATATTTACAATTGTTACATCTTCTTGGATTGATCCCTTGTTCATTACATAGTGTACTTCTTTGTCTCTTATAATAGTCTTTATTTTAAAGTCTATTTTGTCTTACATGAGAATTGCTACTCCAGCTTTCTTTTGATTTCCATTTACACGGAATATGTTTTTCCATCCCCTCACTTTCAGTCTGTTTGTGCCCCTGGGTCTGAAGTGGGTCTCTTGTAGAGAGCATATATATGCATTGTTTTTGTATCCATTCAATCATTCTATGTCTTTTGACTGGAGCATTTAATCCATTTACATTTAAGGTAATTATCGATATGTTCCTATTACCATTTTGTTAACTGTTTTGGGTTTGTTTTTGTAGGTCTTTTCCTTCTCTTGTGTTTCCTGCCTAGAGAATTTCCTTTAACATTTGTTGTAGAGCTGGTTTGGTGGTGCTGAATTCTCTTAACTTTTCTTGTCTGTAAAGGTTTTAATTTCTCCGTTGAATCTGAATGGGATCCTTGCTGTGTAGAGAAATCTTGGTTGTAGGTTTTTCCCTTTCATCACTTTAAATATGTCCTGCCAGTCCCTTCTGGCTTAGAGTTTCTGCTGAAAGATCAGCTGTTAACCTTATGGGGATTCCCTTGTATGTGAGTTGTTGCTTTTCCCTTGCTGCTTTTAATATTTTTTCTTTGTATTTAATTTTTGATAGTTTGATTAATATGTGTCTTGGCATGTTTCTCCTTGGATTTATCCTGTATGGGACTCTCTGCGCTTCCTGGACTTGATTATTTCCTTTCCCATATTAGCAAAGTTTTCAACTATAATCTCTTCAAATATTTTGTCCCTTTCTTTTTCTCTTCTTCTTCTAGGACCCCTATAATTCAAATATTGGGGCATTTAATGTTGTCCCAGAGGTCTCTGAGACTATCCTCAATTCTTTTCATCCTTTTTTCTTTTTCTGCTCTACAGTAGTTATTTCCACTATTTTATCTTCCAGGTCACTGATCTGTTCTTCTGCCTCAGTTATTCTGCTACTGATTCCTTCTGGAGAATTTTAAATTTCATTTATTGTGTTGTTCATCATTGTTTGCTCTTTAGTTCTTCTAGGTCCTTGTTAAACGTGTCTTGTATTTTCCCCATTCTATTTCCAAGATTTTGGATCATCATTACTGTCATTACTCTGAATTCTTTTTCAGGTAAACTGCCTATTTCCTCTTCATTTGTTTGGTCTGCTGGGTTTTTACTGTTCTCCTTCATCTGCTGTGTATTTCTCTGCCTTCTCATTTTGCTTAACTTACTGTGTTTGGGGTCTCCTTTATGCAGGCTGCAGGTGTTTAGTTATTGTTGTTTTTGGTATCTGCCCCCAATGGGTAAGGTTGGTTCACTGGGTTTTGTAGGCTTCATGGTGCAGGGGACGGGTGCCTGTGTTTTGCTGGATGAGGCTGGATCTTGTCTTTCTGGTGGGCAGGATCACATCCAGTGGTGTGTTTTGGGGTGTCTGTGAACTTAGTATGAATTTAGGCAGCATTTCTGCTAATGGGTGGGGTTGTATTCCTGTCTTGCTAGTTGTTTGGCATGGAGTGTCCAGCACTGGAGCTTGCTGGTCATTGAGTGGAGCTGGGTTTTAGTGTTGAGACAGAGATATCTGGGTGAGCTCTCACCGACTGATATTATATAGGGCTGGCACGTCTCTGATGATCTAATGTCCTGAATTCGGCTCTCCCACCTCAGAGGTTCAGACCTGACACCTGTCTGGGGCACGAAGACCCTGTCAGCCACACGGCTCAGAAGAAAAGGGAGAAAAAAAAGAAAGAAAGAAAAAATAAAATAAAATAATTTAAATACAAAATAAAAAATACTATAAGAAAATTTTTAAAGTAATAAAAAAAGTGAGAGCAACCAAACCAATAAACAAATCCACCAATGATAACAAGTGTTAAAAACTATACTAAGATAAACATAAAAATCAGAAACTAGTCAGTCACAGACAGCGAACCCCAAGTCTACAGTTGCTCCCAATGTCCACTGCCTCAATTTTGGGATGATTCGTTGTCTCTTCAGGTATTCCACAGATCCAGGGCACATAAAGTTGACTGTGGGGATTGAATCCGCTGCTCCTGAGGCTGCTGGGAGAGATTTCCATTTGTCTTCTTTGTTCGCACAGCTCCTGGGTTCAGCTTTGGATTTGGCCCCACCTCTGCATGTAGGTCAGTCACCTGAGGGCATCTGTTCTTCGCCCAGACAGGAAAGGATTAAAGGAGCAGCTGATTAGGGTGCTCTGGCTCACTCAGGCCAGGAGGAGGGAAGGGTATGGAATGCAGGGCGAGCCTGCAGCGGCAGAGGCCTGCATGACATTGCAACAGCCTGAGGTGTGCCGTGTGTTCTTCCAGGGAAGTTGTCCCTGGATCGTGGGACCCTGGCAGTGGCAGGCTGCAGAAGCTCCCAGGAGGGGAGGTGTGCACTGTGACCTGTGCTTGCACACAGGCTTCTTGGTGGCTGCAGTAGCAGCCTTAGCATTCCATCCCTGTCTCTGGTGTCCGCACTGATAGCCACAGCTCGCGCCCGTCTCTGGCGCTCATTTAGACAGTGTTCTGAATCTCCTCTCCTCGTGAAGCCCTAAAGAATGGTCTCTTGCCTCTTAGGCAGTTCCAGACTTTTTCCCGGACACCATCCCGGCTAACTGTGGCACACTATCCCCCTTCAGGCTGTGGTCATGCAGCCAACCCCAGTCCTCTCCCTGGGATCTGACCTCCGAAGCCCGAGCCTCAGCTCCCAGCCCCGACCCACACCAGGGGGTGAGCCGACAAGCCTCTCGGGCTGGTGAGTGCTGGTTGCTACTGATCCTCTGTGCAGGAATCTCTCCGCTTGCCCTCTGCGCCCCTGTTGCTGTGCTCTCCTCTGTGGCTCCGAAGCTTCCCTCCCGCTACCCCTCATCTCCCCCAGTGAAGGGGCTTCCTAGTGTGTGGAAACCTTTCCTCCTTCACAGCTTCCTCCCAGTGGGGCAGGTCCCATCCCTATTCTTTTGTCTCTGTTTTTTCTTTTTTGCTTTTGCCCTACCCAGGTACATGGGGAGTTTCTTGCCTTTTGGGAAGGCTGAGGTCTTCTGCCAGCGTTCAGTAGGTGTTCTGTAGGAGTTGTTCCACATGTAGATGTGTTTTTGATGTATTTGTGGGGAGGAAGGTGACCTCCATGTCTTACTCCTCCGCCATCTTGAAGGTCCTCTCCAGCAGTATGTATTAATACTAAAACTGATAAAAAATATCCTAGGTCCAACAATTCTATTCCAAGTTATAGAACCAAGAGAAATGAAGATATGTGTATATCAAAAGATCGGTGTACGAAATGTTTGTAGTAACAATGTTTGTAATAGCAAAACACTAGAAACAACCTGAATATCCATTAACAGTAGAAGAGATAAATAAATTATGGTATATTCATACAATGTATGCTATTCACCAGTGTAACACACTGTCCAAAACCTGGAAGCCAATTCAAAACAATACATAGTACACAACTCTACTTTTATAAAATTTTAAAAACAGGCAAAATTAATTTATGTTGTTGGCAATCAGGGGAGGAACAGGAAAGGGAATGAATCAAGGTGGGGGCAAAAGAGAAGCTTCCCAGGAGCTAGTAATATTCTACTTGATTTCAAAGTTAATTACATAGATGTGTTCATCTGGTGATAATCCATTGTTATACCCTTACAATTTATTCTTTTTTTTTAATATGTATGTTTATTTACATTAGAAATTTTGTTCGAAAATAGCTATATACCTGGTTCAATATTTTCATTTTATTAGCCTGTGTAAAGCTCAGCATACCCATTTTCCACCCTGAATAAGCACAGGCTTAATCCAAAGAAACAATCAGAAGACAACTAACTACAGGAGCAAAATTTACAAATGGTGGCAGCATAGCAGCGTGGGACAATAAAATAAAACTTCTTTAGACTACATCACAGAAAGTTTCTCTGAATATGAAAAAATATGTTTCTCCACTGAAAATACACCTTGACTATTCATCAGGATATAATTAGACTTTATGAATGCTGACATTTCTCAGTCAAATGTTTTTACTATTTAGTTGGTAGTTTCAATGTGTTTTTTGAAGCATATCAGTGATAAATCAGTATCTTGTGTACTGCTTTGTTCCCAAGGCAAATAGTTGCTTGGGATGTTATTTTCCAGTTTGTGTGTTATTGCTATTTTTAACATATATTAGACATCCTACACACCTTGCATGTACTGGTAAGGTATATAGGAAAAATGAGGGACAGCTTTCATGAAGTAGCTACCAAGAACTACACATGCACAATTGGACCTTTACCTATTGGCAGCCTACCTCCTCTATATCTTTTCTTCTACAGCATCAAGTCAAAAATAAAAAGAAAAACCCTTTCTGAGAATATTCCCTGTCTGATCTGATTATGAAGTACCCTGCTTTGTAGATATTCTGCAATTTACCTCATCCATTTTAAAAATTGGCATGGAGCTAACTTTATCCTCTTTTGGTTAACATGAAATCTGTTTTATGTATTTAAGTTAAATGCCATTATACGTTACATACACCCTTGAACAGGTGAACGGGGGGTGTGTGTGTGTGTGTAAAATAAACTAGTATATTTACACAATATAATACTATTAACAAGTATAAATACATGAACTGCCACTATATTCAAAGCCTAGATGAATCTCAAACATAATTTTAAGCAAAAGAAACTGACACAAAATAGTGCATAGTATGTGATTCACTTTTACAAAATTTTAAAAATAAGTAACGTTACTTTATGGTTTTCATAATCAGGAGTGGAAGAGGAAAACAATGAAATAATATTTATGTTTTTATATCGAAGCAACTAATTCCCCTGATTTTTCTTCAGCCCAATTTGTACTCTTCTCCATAACTAAAACTGTCTCCTGGTTTGATTGCCAAAGGCTCTCCATGAATGTGGAACAAAAGAGTAGAGCATGAACTCTGGCCCAGAGCAGAATGGTTCATTCCTGGAGTACTGATTTGCATTCAGCTTGAAGGCCATGCAGTCAGCATTTCCAACAGAAACAATTCCATGCCCTCAGCCCCCCACCCCCCCAAGTCCTGTCTTAATCCTGGAATCCTCTCTGAATTACTCCTTTCCCTTGCTGCTCTTATTCTACACCAGAGAGAACTGCATAGTTGAGATGGGACAGGTGATTTCAGAACTACATTTAGTTAGTAAAAAGCTCTGCAGTATGTGGGGATAAAAAGCACTTTGGAAATATATGTGATTATTTGTTCCATTAGAAATAAACTCAGGACAGGAAAAAAATCCATTAACAAGTGTTTCTGCTAAATGCCTTCTCAGGTGGCCATTCAGAGATACATTTGAAGACGCAAAACAGAGGGGATCATATTATATCTTCCCAATAAGACATACTTGAAGCATCCAACATGTGCTAATCACAGAAAGCCATCAGAGAACTGCAATTTCTAATACAAGCAAAAAACATACTCCTTCCTTAAGGGCAACAGCCTAAATAAAGACTTGCTTAAATAACACCATTTTAGAGACTTCCAAAATAACTTGCTTATATTTACCCAAGCAAAGGTCATAATACCCACTTGATCTTACAGTCTGTCACCAGCCTAGGAGATTTAAAAAAACTGGATTTTTCTATCGCTCTCTAAAATCTGTAACATCAGGTCAAATCCATTAGGGTTGAAATGATAGCAGAAAGTGAGGTGTACATTTTAACATCAATCAGGTACCTTATTTTGTTAAAAATCCTTTAGATTTTATAAGTAATATATAAGCTCAGTCTTTGCATATGGCTGAAACACCACTTTTCAGCCAAAAAGTGACATGAATCTATCTATAAGCCACTTGAGCCACTGAGCACATAATATGCACCCAATGAATGTTAGTTTTCTTCCCTTTTCCCTGAGGGCTTACCATGTTCTCTCAAATTCATTTAATACAGTTTGAAAAAGAAAAATAATAACAAGAAGAGGAAGAAGTGCATTTCAGTTGGTGTTTAGTATATGTGGTCATTGTGGAAACCACTGTACGTTAAATATGCTCTAATTTGCACAGCTCTGTGGGACAGATCATATAATTATCCTCATGTTACATATAAGGTTAAGGAAATCGCCCACAATTTAGATAGCGAGTTTTAAAAAAGTAGGATTACCTCCTCTTCCAAACGGTTCAAAAAGGAACATCCAGAGATTTCTGTGGACACACTGAAATGAATCTGCAAAAGTGAAGATTGATGGTTCTGAACTAAACTGTGCACTCTTTTAAAAAAATTTTTATTTTATATCGAAGTATAGTTGATTTACAATGTTGTGTTAGTTTCAGGTGCACAGCAGTGATTCAGTTATAGATATACATATATTCATTCTTTTTCAGATTCTTTTCCCATGTAAGTTATTACAGAGTACTGAGTAGAGTTCCCTGTGCTATACAGAAGGTTCTTGTTGATTATCTATTTTATATATAGTAGCATGTATATGTCAATCCCAACCTTTAATTTAAACTGTGCACTCTTTATGTGTTTTACATAAGTTCTGAAAAAGTCAGCTTGTTAAAGAAGAGTGATTAGCACTTTCACTGTTTACAGAATTCATCTTTCAGAATTCTGTTTGTGGTAGATAACTAGATGCACAGAGGTAGGGTTTGGAAAACTTCTTATGGTTTTCAGAGCAAATTGCTTATTTTACTTTCTGAAGGGCAAATGTGTAGCCTTAATTTATGTAAGCCCTGAGATGTAGCCGTATAAATATGCACCATATGCCTTGGGTAGCAGAGCACTCAAGATGCTGTCGAGGCAAAGTGGAATCATATCAACAAGTCCTTCAGTGTTCAGTTCTTCTCATCCTTGAAAATGAGTTTAAATTACCTTATTAGTGAATACTGCTATATGATTCCTGATTGCTCTACCAAGCAGCGATTACACGGTGTTTCATTAATTACTTCCAGCTATGTATTAAATTTTTGATAGAGCAAGGTGATTTTATTTGTGGGATCATTTTTCATAATGGAAGAGAATGTCAGTCTCCAAAATAGGTCACATTAATTCTTCACTCACTATACCTTCACTTCTGTTATGGCCCTTGTTGGAAGAGCCACACCCTAATCTATTTAAATTCTAATCATTCTTCAAGGTCTAATCAGGTTTGCCTCTGCAGCCTTCACTGACCTCCACCTGTCTACTGCTTTCTTGATTACATACACCTCACTTCTTCTCTCTTGGTTCCCTTCAAGGCCTCTCTTAGTAGCCTGCATACAATGGCACTCAAAACATATTGTTGATGATATGTCATCTGTGGTCTGTAGTACACAGTTTAGTACTGAATCATTTGTTGTTTTATACTGTTTACCTCTAAGTCGTAAGTGTGGCATATTTAACTAAATTACATGTTCCTTAAGGGTAGAAACCAAGTGGTATACATCTTTATGATCTACTAACACACAACTAAGAACACAGTAAGTACTGGGTGAATAGAACCCTAGAATTGTTCAACGTGATGCTTACACACACACACACACACACACACAGTTATTAAGCCTAAAGAAAGTGATTTATTCAGTTTGTTAAATAGCAACCTCTTAGCAAAAAAGCACTTACCAAGCACATACACATGCTCAATTTTCATTTAACTGAAGACGTCTTCATTTGAAACACACATCAGAGTAACAAAAATGTAAAAGACAAATCGTATTCAATGTTTGGGAGAGTGTGGGGAAAAGGCACTTTCATAAACTATTAAGAATAAAAAAAAATAACCAATGTAACTTTTTAGAGGGAAATTTGGCAGTCCAAAATGATTCTACCATCATCTTTTTCTTAAATTATTTAATTTTTAACTCAAACCGTTTCCATAATAAATAGACCCATGTTAGTTTCTAACATTTATACTTTTTACATTTATTGAACATGATGAAGTTAACGATCAGAAATAAAATAACTCAAAAATATACCCCAGTAGTGCAAATATGTCTTACACTAATAAGTAAGCCTTTGCACAAAATAAAAATGGTGGAGAGTTGCTGCACTTTTGTGCAAGGGGTTTTCTTTTATTGACCTGTATTAAAGCTCTCCTATTGAAAATATTGAGACACTACAGCAGATTAAGAGTACAGATGCTGGAGCCAGACTACTTAAGTTCAAGTCCCAGTTCTGCCACTTACCAGCTGTATGACCTTGGGCAGGCGACTTAACCATTCAACACTTCAGTTTTCTTATCTGTAAAGTGGGGAAAATAGTAATACCAATTTAGGACTGTAGTGAGGATTAAATGTGTTCATAAATATACCACTTGGAGTAGTGTTGAAAAATGCCTTGCAAGGGTTTATTATTATTATTATTTACTGAGCTCCCATTATGTGCTAGGGGCTGAGGATACAGTGGTAAAAAGTTCATGAGGCTTATGTTCTAATGGAAGAAATTACGTAGGTTGTTGACTAAATCAACAAATACACATATTCTTAAAATTATAACTATCCTAACAGAAAAACTGTGGTTGACATGAGAATTAACAAAGGAGGTCCCAGATGTACATTAGGGATTGGCAGTCATGAAAGATTATCCAAGGATCAGTGGGAAGAAAAATCTTCCAGGCAAAATGAAGAGGATATGCAAAGGCACATCTAATAAATTGAAGAAGACCAGGATGGCCCAAGGTCAGTGAGTGACGGGAAGAGTGTCAGATGAAGCTGGAGAGGTTGGCAGAGGTGAATAGGGTAGAGCCATGTGGACCACGTTAGAGATCTGGGATACTGTCTAAATTCACGTGAAAGCCAATGAAGAGTTTTAGGCAGGGAAGCAACATAACCAAATTTACATCTTAATAAAAATCCTCCTGGTTGGAAAACTATGTAGAAAATTATGTTGAGTTCTTGTGCATGTGCACAAAAACATATGTACAAGAAAATCTCTGCACTTGGAGGAATTCAACCACACGTTCTTTTCTATATAATTAAAACACTGTAAATTATATATTGCATATGAATGTATTACATAAGATACATGACTGTATATATTTTACATTCATACATATGTATGACAAAGGCAGGTTTGTACTACACATGGCAAAAGCTGTTCTGGACCCAATTCCACTGTGGGAACATGTCCTCCATACCTCCAACAGGAAATTCTTGGACACCAGCCAGGTGTCCAAGAATTTGACTCAGTTATGACACTATTTATCCAGAGACAGCATCAGATTCCACAGGTTAAGAGTTCAGACCTACAAGACTGTGCCCACCTCCACCACTTCAGACACTGGTCAAAAGGACACGTTGTCTCCTGTCCTTCTGACCGACCAGCTACATATTAGAGGTTCCCATGACACCCTCCTTGGGTTCAATTAATTTGGTAGAGCACCTCAAAGAATTCAGAGAAACATGTTACTTACTAGGTTACCCATTTATTACAGAAGGAAATAATTCAGCAACAGCCAGATGGAAGAGATGCACAGGGCAAGGTATGGGGAGAGGACATGGCACGTCCATACTTTCTCTCCAAGTATGCCACTCTCCCCATACCTCCACATGTTCAGCAACCTGGAAACTCTCTGAACTCTCTCTTTTGTGGGGGTTTTATGGAGGTTTCACTATAAGACCAATGATTTAATCAATCTTACCCACTGGCAGCTGGTCTCAACCTCTAGACCCTCTTCCCTCTCCAGGGGTCCAGGGGTAGGACTTAAAGTGCCAACTCTCTAATCACATGACTGGTTCTCTGGGCAACCAGCCCCCATTCTTAGATGCTTTCTGAAAGTCAACTTATTAACATAGCAAAAAATATCTTTAAGGCTCTCACCACTTAGGAAATTTCAAGGGTTTTAGGAGCTCTCTTCCAGAAACAGGGAGGAAGACTAAATATATATTATAAATCACATATATCACACATGGTAAACCAAGTACTATGATTTAATGAATTTATGTTCATTTCACTTCTAGGGTTTACCTTACATTTGAATTTAGAATTAAGATGCAACTGCGCTGTTAAATGATGTTTGTTCACTGTGCACTGTTTGTAAAAAAAAATGTATATATAATAACTATCCATATATGGGGGATTGGTAATTATATACATATAACTACCAAGCAGCTGTAAAATGAATAATGTAGATCTACTGGGTGAGCCAAAAAGTGCCTTTGGTTTTTTAAGTAAAAATAAAAGACACATTTTTCATTTTCACCAAGAACTCTATTGAACAACATATTCACCCTTTTGTTCCACTACCTTCTGCCATTTTTCAGGCAACTTCATAATTCCATCTTCCCAAAACTTTTTATCTTTTTGAGCAAAGAACTGTTCCAGGTGTCTTTTACAGTCTTCCAGGGAATTGAAATTTTTTCCATTAAGAGAATTTTGTAAAGACCACAATAAATGGAAATCCTAAGGTGCAATGTCTGGTAAATATGGCGGATGAATCAGAACTTCCCAGCCATGCTATAACAATTTTTGCCTGGTCATCAAAGAAACATGCAGTCTCGTGTTATCCTGATGGAAGATTATGCATTTTCTGTTGACTAATTCTGGACACTTTTCATCAAGTGTCACTTTCAGTTGGTCCAATTGGGAGCAGTACTTGTTGGAATTAATAGTTTGGTTTCCCAGAAGGAGCTCATAATTGAGGACTCCCTTCCAATCCCACCATATACACAACATCACCTTCTTTGGATGAAGACCGGCCTTTCATGTGGTTGGTGGTGGTTCATTTCACTTGCCCCACGATCTCTTCCGTTCCACGTTATTGTACAGTATCCACTTTTCATCATCCGTCACAATTTGTTTTAAAAACGAAACGTTTTCATTACATTTCAGTAGAGAATCGCATGTGGAAATATGGTCAAGAAGATTTTTTTTTTTTGCTTAACTTACGTGGAACCGAAACATCAAAGAGATTCACATAACCAAGCTGGTGCAAATGATTTTCAACGCTTGATTTGGATAATTTGAGTATGTCGGCTATCTCTGTTGATTGTTCTCAATTAATGTCTCGATTTGATTGTTGTCAACTTCAACTGGTCTACCTGACCATGGAGCATTGTCCAGCGAGAAATCTCCAGCACAAAACTTCACAAATCGAAAGGGATAGGCGTGGAGAGGAAAAGGGCTGCCTGAGAGGCTAATGGGCTTGCACCACAATCTAATGCTTTCATCTCGACTTTCTACTGAGCTGAGGCTTCTCACAGATTTTCTTTGTCTGTGTTGCAATCAACGCTGATTTAGAGGCCCCTAATAATTAGGACATTGCTATTGTTATTAGAGCTAAAGTCATATAAGAAATACGCAAGCTGCTACTGTCTAATAAAGAGTCAGAGGAACAAAAAGCAAAAAAAAAAAACAAAAAAAAAAACTTTCGCAAACCACTTTTGACATGTTCAATCAGTCACAGCACCTCTCCATACACTGCTCAAATCTTCTTGTGCACTTCAGTTGCGTTTTTACCTTTCTTGAAATAATAAAGCATAATGTGCCAAAAATGTTGCCTTTTTTCTTCCATCTTCAATATTAAAATGGCTACACAAAAATTCACCAATTTTGATAAGTCTTTTTTTTTAAATGCACGCTGATATGACAGCTGTCACATACAATCTAACAAAATTCTTTCGAATGAAGTTAAAGACAACTAAGTGCTACCAGAGTCATCTTACAGCAAAAAACGAACAAACCTTTTGGTCAGCCCAATACATAGACCAAAATGGAACAGTGTTAAAAATATTAAGGGGGAAAAAATAAGCTCTAGGAACATGCAATCAGCAATAAGATTTTTGTGAAAATAAAAATTATATATGGATAAATGTATAAAAATATAAATGTTTATCCAGATATGAAAGTATACACAGCAAACTATTAGCACTGCTTACTCCTTGAATAGTAGGGTTAGGGGAAGGGTGAGCATTTTCTTTTTACTTTAGGTGCTTCTGACAGTTTGAATTCTTTATAATGAATATCTGCCCATTTTAATCAAAAGCAAGTGATAGGGCTTCCCTGGTGGCGCAGCGGTTGAGAGTCCGCCTGACGATGCAGGGGACACGGGTTCATGCCCCGGTCTGGGAAGATCCCACATGCCGCGGCGCAGCTGGGCCCGTGAGCAATGGCCGCTGAGCCTGCACATCCGGAGCCTGTGCTCCACAATGGGAGAGGCCACAACAGTGAGAGGCCCGCGTACCACAAAAAAAAAAAAAAAAGCAAGTGATAAAGACATAAAAATTAATAAAATAAAACTTCATTTTAAATCTTTTTAACAGAAGTAATTTACAGCATAATATAGAATCGAAGTGAGACAAAGGTAGTGAGTGAAGTGAGAAGAAGGTTGATCTATGCTATTTACAATTTTTAAAATCATGACATATAATTAAGGTATTTCCTTTTAGTTACCGGTGAGCAGAATTAAGGGGTCTCTGTCAACCATTACTGATCAGGTAATACAACAGCTGTCAGACTAATAGATGGACTGTGTGAGGTGGGCTGTGTCCTACAATCGCTTCCTCTTCCTTCTCTTAGCAATCCTCTTACCTGCTTCAATGTGTCTTTTCAAGGATAAATGGATATTGATAGACTTTGATCAGACTGAATGTAGAAATGGCAGGTCTACAAAAAAGTATTACTAAGTCATATAGCCTATATCTGTTCACAGGTGTTTGAAGAAAATCACGGAACTTCTTTAACATCTGTTGTAATTAGAGAGAACAGCTAATTATAACTTAGTATCAAGATGAAGTCAACAGAGACAAGAGAAGTTAAAGCCATATAATTCAGCATGATTCACTTCTATGACTTATCTGAATGACGGGTCCCAAAATACCAGTCTTGCCATTCAACAGTTTGAAGATAGTTACTAGGAAATTGTACCAACAAAATATTTTGGTATTACTTCAATGAATCTACCACATTATAGACCAACATTATTAAAAATATTTTCTCCAGAACACTGATTCTGAGGCCATTTAACACGTATTACATGTCTTTAAAAGGGGTGTGAGTTACTGATTAAATAAATTTCAAAAATGCTGAGAGAAATGAAGTTAAGGGGTTTTTAAATTGGGCTTCCCAGAGCCATTAATATGCTAATGTGAATTATGAATCTTCGGGATATTGATATAATAAGTAGTAGTTTCCAATTCCAAGTTCATTTCTCTAGGAAATCCTTCTGTTGGTAATATATTAGGGGTATATTAAGGGACAACTGTCTTTTTGGAACCACTGACATAGTCCCATGGTCAAACCTAAATTTGGTGCTTTATGCTGTGAAACAAGTTTGGTTGCCTTCTTGCTTTACTCATTTAAAAAAGTTGAAAACCCCTCTAAAACAAAACTTTGCCATGTTGTCACTCCCTCTAAAGAGTATTTCTCTTCACCCTATTAGCAAGGTGCAAAGTACATTTAAGGCTAAACTTCAGAGCAAGCCAAGGAATACTGAGTACTCCATTCATCTCCCTCCCACTTTTTATCCTCAAGTTTAGGGTGAAAAAATGCACACACATAAAGCTTGGTCTTGGCTATAGCAAATTCGGGTTGATAAATTTGAATACACAAGAACAGACCTGGGTCTTCAACTTGAAAGCAGTTTATTATACCTTAACCCTCAGTTCATCACTAGCAAATTTCTTAGCTAAGATTTTATTCGCTTGTTAAATACAAACTTACGCTAGTACCTGGGTAACTGATGTTGAATTCACAATAAATATACAAGAAAACATTCTAGAAAACAACTTGGCAACACATATTCAAAAGTCTTAAAAATGTTTCTTTCCATTGATCTACACTTGATTCCACTTTTAGAACTGGTCACCAATATATGTATAAGGATGGTCATAGACACATTACTCATAAAGATCACAAACAAAGACACACTCATGCAAGAGTGCCTTATTTAGAACTTTAAAATGATGCTGTGGACATAAAGCAACCTAAATGTCCATCAACAGATGAATGGATAAAGAAGATGTGGTACATATATACAATGGAATATTACTCAGCCATAAAAAAGAATGCAATAATGCCATTTGCAGCAACATGGATGGACCTAGAGATTATCATAATAAGTGAAGTAAGTCAGACAAAGACAAATATCATATGATATCACTTATCTGTGGAATCTAAAAAAAATGGTACAAATGAACTCATTTACAAAACAGAAATAGACTCACAGACATAGAAAACAACTTATGGTAACTATGGTTACCAAAGGGGAAAGGGGTGGGAGAGGAATAAATTAAGAATTTGGGATTAATAGCTATACACTACTGTATATAAAATAAACAAGGACCTACTGCATAGTACAGGGAACTATATTCAATATCTTATAATAACCTATAATGGAAAAGAATCTGAAAAAGAATATATATGTATCACTTTGCTGTACACCTGAAATACTGTAAATCAACTACATTTCAATTAAAAAAATTAAAAATAAAAAAAGGATTAAGAAATAAATCTAATTATATTAAATGTGAAAAAAATGATGCTATGGAAAACTACTAACATGGGGAAATGCATATATCTAATGCATGCATTTTATTTATTTTTTTAACATCTTTATTGGAGTATAATTGCTTTACAATGTTGTGTTAGTTTCTGCTGTACAACAAAGTGAATCAGCTATATGTATACATACATCCCCATATCCCCTCCCTCTTAATGCATGCATTTTAAAAAAGCAGAAATACATACTTAAATACATAGATACATACATACTGGTATAACTTATATTTGCATAGATTATCCTGAATGATACATAAATTGAAAATGGTAGTTGAGTTGGGAGTGGAGAACTGGGAGACTGAGGGATGGGGGAGGAGAGAGACTTTATTCTCCCTTTCCTTTGTACTGTTTGAATCATGTAGGACAAATCAATGAAAATAGATAGGTAGGTAGAAGAAAGAAAGACAGACAGAAATCGAAGAATGAAAAAAAAGTCTTAAGAATATGCAAATACAATTTATAAAAAAAAAAAAGAAATTGAAGAACGGAGGGATGGAGGAAGGGCCTCTGTGACAGTCTAAATTGTGAAACAAAATGTGTCTTTAATCCTGTATTGTATAGCCCCAAGCACCAACTCATGATCCTGATAGTTGAAGGACCTCAAGCTTGATAATTATTATTCAAACTCACTATAGTTTTATTTTAAACTTTGCTTACTTGACCTATCAGTTTCTAAAACAATCTAAATGTACATTTGCTCCTATTTTTAGTGATTTCTGCCTTAGGTAATTTTACATTGGCGCTCATAAAGGCTCATGACAGGTACACTTGTTGGTTTGAATCTTTCTCAACATGGTGTATATCGCTTTTCTCTTTAAATAACCTTAGCCTTGAATTCTATTTTGTCTAATATTAATACCTTACAGTAGCTTTTGTTATCATTATTGTTTTTTATTCATATTTGCTTAGAATATCTTTACTCATCCATATATTTTCATCTTTCTTGGGTCATTTCATTTTATGTCTCATAAAAAACATAAAGCTAGATATTCATTTTTCTTAGCTGTAGTTCTTTGTTTTTAACAGAGTTACTTAAACCATTTACATTTATTTTTCATACTTTGTATTTGGCCCAATCATTATTTTTGTGTGTATTATATTTACTGTGCATTATTTATTCTTATTTTACTATTTGATAAATTTATTAGATTGATTATATTTGTTTTACATATTGTTTTGATTCCATGTTCTTCCTTTAATTGGTTAGAAGTGATATCTCCTACCTCTTCTATCTGAGTAGTTCTACTCAAATGTCTAACATATATATTCAAACATGTGAAATTTATGTAAAACTTACATTTATCTATTGAAGCCTACCTAGCTCTAATCCATACTTATAACCTCCTGTCCTCTCCCTATACCCGAGCTCCATGTTGAAATTATGAGATTTTAGTTCTCAAATGTAAAATATAATTTTATTATATTTTAAATAATTAATACTCAGTTACAAATTATGCTTTTTTGCTCAGTACTGCTTCCATATCTTCCTTTTGAGCTTATTTTTAATATTGCTAAAGTATATTCTCTATTAATTTTTTACCTAATATTCACAAGTGGCATATTTTAAAGTGTTTTGGGGACTTCCCTGGTGGTCCAGTGGTTAAGACCCCGCACTTCCAATGCAGGGGGCCCGAGTTTGATCCCTGGTCAGGGAACTAGATCCCGCATGCCGCAACTAAGAACCGGTGCAGACAAATAAATAAATATGTAAAAAATAATAAGAAAGTGTTTCGTTGTTTAAAATGTCCTATTTTACCTTTGTATTTGAACGATAGGTTGATAGGGTACAGAATACTATTTTCATACAGCTCTCTGAAAATACTAATTATACATATAATTATATCCCTTCAGATATTCCTTTTTTTTTTTTTCCTGTAAAACACTATGCCTGTTTTTCATGACCATCTTCCTTTAATGGGTCCTGATTTGGGGTTAGGAGGCCATCATTTTATTAGCTGTTTCCCACTAGCCTGTCCACGATCACAGCCTGCCTCCAAACCACGACCCACCTGGATTTCTGGGCACGGGGGTCATCGTCCCTTGTATGCTTCATCAACCACCCTGGGCATCACCCCACCTCCCAGATTTGCAGCTATTTATTATGTAAAAGAGGGAAAGAAGACGCTCACCTCCAGGATGCTTTCACACAACTCCCCTGCTGTCCCCACCACCCACTGCCTCTCAGCTCCAGCTCCCCTGGGGCCATTGTCACGTCCTTCCTCATCCTCTCCTGAACCAGTTTTGGGCTGGGATTCCTTCTTCAATCTGATCTCACTTAAATTCAAGCTTGCAGAGATTCCTCATAATTCCTGATCCACTAACATTACCCCCTGCCCTTTTTTTTTAACATATAGTTAAAACTTGTGTCTGTTCATTCTAAGGACTTGAGGAGATGGCTGATGGGGGAGAGAATGTGAGTCTACACAATCCATCCCTTTGGCCTAATTCCCAACGTTACGAACATTGTTTTAAGTTACACACACACACACATGACCTCCATATTTTCATGCTAAATCTAAATAAGTTAACTAGGTCTGCAGTACACACTCTCACAAACATTAAACCACACTATTTCAGTGACATACTTACATTGGGCAAACTTTCTTAATCTTTCTACCCAAGAAATAGTTCCCTGAATTTATTTTTCTCTCTCTTTTAGAAGGGAGATTTAGATCACCTGATAAGAAGTCACTGTTGCTTGCTTTGGTGACCCTTTGTGGAGTCATTGCTCTTTCCTTCTACCCTTGGTCTGCCTTATCAAACCTTTGAAGTCTGTACAGGATGATCATGAGATTTTGAGGTCAGTACGTGTTAAGACTCCTTTCTTTTCTCAAAATCCAAACTGTGGGATTTGCATTTAGATGAAGTTACACAGACCCTGTGTCAGGGGCCACAAGTACACAGCCAGGGCCAAAGAGACCTGCCTATGCAAGTGAGGCCCACTCAGTTTACCACCATGTGCATACCACCAAGACAGGCATACACATTTCACATCCGTCATCCTTTTGGTCTAAGGAGCACTCCTAAGTCACTAAGTTACTAAGCACTCCTAAGTTCTGTGCAGAGATGTAGAGGCCTCTGCCTAGGGCTAAATCTTTTTTTGGTCCCTGTGATAAATTTGCCTGTGACTGCTAAATACCGCCACACATTTTCCCCCACTGCAGTATGAGTGGACAAACAAACAAAAAGTGTTTTAGAGGGTAAATACACAGTGAAAGGCAAACCAGTGTATAGTGATTAAGAGTCCAGACTCTGCTTGAATTCACATTATTCTATTTATCAAATGTGTGATCTTAGACATATTATTTATCCTCTCTGTGCCTTGGTTTCCCCATCTACAAAATGGGGACAACAATAATAACGGATTCTGAGAAATAAATAACTTGGTATATGCAAAGTGCCTAGAATGGTACTTGACACACCATAAGCCCCATTTAAGTATTTGTTAATTCGACTAATACCACCGGAAATTGCTGCTACCATGTTCACTAGGATAGACTAATCTATTTTTGGAAGGAGTGCATCCCTCTCAGCACTCTTCTGATTTCCTACATAGAAATGATAGGAACGGGCATCTCCACAGAGCAGACCCACACAAGGGTCACAAAGATGACAAGTCACCATCAGAATGTTGGGCTGATGCCCAGGCACCCTCCGGAGAAATGTGACTCTGTGTCCTTCAGATCTCTTAAGAAAGTCCAGAACAACTCCCTGCAGCTCAGCAAACTCATCAACCCACATCTGCTTTGGGAGCTAAGTGGCCCATAAGTGCAGAGCTGCTGTATCTCACACACTCTCCAGGCACAACTCAAAGAGCCGGGCCCCACGGCTCAGACAGCCTGCTTCTATCTGATCACATGCACGATCAGGTCCTGCAGTTTTAGGCTCAGCAAATGGCAAACAACCATAGGCCTGCTCAAGTCATACTCAGCTTCTAGACAGAGAGTAACTCTGAATCAGTCCTGGGGGTCCAGGCCGACTAGGATTGATCATGGAGGCACCCTCACTGCCAGACCCTGCCAAGAAGTTCCTTTTCAGTCTCTTGTCTTTATGGAGTCAGTATCTACTGGATGCAGAATACCAGCTTAAGTGCTTGGGGAGGGTGGAGAGGGGCTATTAGAAAGGAATTAAAGATGGTGCTATTCCTTGGGTACAGAAAAGAATAGAATCTGCTTATGGTTCTTGGGTTAGAAGTGGATCAAGAGACCAGACTGATGAATGTTTTTTTTTCCTTTCTTTTTCTTTTTAAACTTATTTTATATTGGAGTATAGTTGATTAACAATGTTGTGTTAGTTTCAGGTATACAGCAAAGTGATCAGTTATACATGTATCTATTCTTTTTCAAATTCTTTTCCCATTTAGGTTGTTACATGATATTGAGCAGAGTTCCCTGTGCTATACAGTAGGTCCTTGCTGGTTATCCATTTTAAATATAGCAGTGTGTACATGTCAATCCCCAACTCCCAATCTACCTTCCCCCCACCCTTCTCCCCTGGTAACCATAAGTTCGTTCTCTAAGTCTGTCACAGACTTCCTTTCTTTTCATATTGACTGGATGGCTTATAGTTTGAGCAAATATTTCCTTGGCTTTCCTTCTACATCTTCCATTGTTACTTTGGCCTGACAGGCTCATATGAGGATGTATTCGTTTGCATTTCCCATTAATGCAAAAGTTCTATTTACTAAATCCTAGGAATCAATAGTCTAGTTTGCAGACTTGGCTCCTGCCTTGCTTTCCTGAAGATGGTCTCTCAAGGCACAGGGAAACCTCATGCACACACACACAGCTCTGTCATTTCTTCATCCACCGACACATGCAGTCCTAACCAAACCAGGTCAGGCAGTGAAAGCAGCTATAAGGAAAATGCTTTTCATCAGAGCATGCCAGTGCCAGGCTAAGACATGTGGGTGCCCCAGGGACTAATAATTTGCTTTCTCAGCCAATGGGTAGTCACTAAATTCTTGACAAAAGAACACCTGCTGGATGAATTAAGAGGAGAGGGAGAATCCCTGTGACCGCTTCCTACCTCTCCACTGTCCTGAGCAATTCACCTCTTGCCTCAAACTTGCACTCACAACTCCGCAGAACAAAAGCCCAGCAATTAACCAAATCTATGCTCTTCAGAAGGTAAATTAGTAACTTTAGGTCCTGCTGAAGGCCCTTAGTTTCCTTACCCTGCTCCACAGAGAGCACTACACCAAATTATTCCAACAATTCAATCCAAACAATTCTCACCCAGAAAGGAATTCTGGTCAATATGAATTTCCCCCTCTCATTACATCTCCAGAGATGCTTTGGTGCCTTTATATATCAACACTCCAGACAGCCCTTCAGCCCTGGGCAGTACAGAATGGGAACCACGTGGACAAAAGGAGCGGAGCTGGGAGGGCAGCTGTGCTCTCAGCCTCAGAACAGGCTCTCTGGTAAGCAGGGCAGGACAAAGGGACCTGTCCTGTGAACATGAGGCCATTTTTTAAAACAAAACTTTTCAGAGTCTGGGGAGGAAAGGGACCAGCAATATAGAGTCATGGTGAAGTGGCAATCTTGGTCATATGTAATATCATTCATAGAATTTACAGGGATTTAGTTTCCAGTTTTCTCCCTAATTTCCTCCCTTTGCAAGCCCCTTAATACAACACTTGAGTTGGTCTCAGGGAAGAGCCCTGGACCTCCCCCTTCTAAAGCAGTGCTGTCCGACAGAAACCAGTAAGAGCCACATCATGTAATTTTAAGTCTTCTAATAACCACATTTTACAAAGTAAAAAGAACCAGGTGAGGGTTTCCCTGGTGGCACAGTGGTTAAGAGTCCGCCTGCCGATGCAGGGGACACTGGTTCAGTGAGAGGCCCACGTACCGCAAAAAAAAAAAAAAAAAAAAAAAAAAGAACCAGGTGAAATTAAACTCATTAGCTTTGTAACCCAATATATCCAAAATAGCATCATTTCAACCTATAAACCGTATTATTTTTTTCATACTGTGTATTGGACAATGCAGTTATTAAAGTTCCCTGCTTCCAGGGAGTCTTCAGTCTGAAGAGACAATAAAAGTCTGAAGACCATCTGTCTATGAGGTAGAGTTATCTGAAGCCTTATACCAGGAAAAACGAGGTGGGATCGTTTAGGATTTAGGGTCGAGGAGGCTCTGAAGTCAGACACGGGACCTCGACTCTGCCTCTTACTAGGGGTGTGACTTTGGGCAATTTACCTAACTTCTCCAAGCTTCCGTTTCTTCACCTCATAGGGTTGTTTTGAGGCCTGGCCCTAATTAGCAAGAGAGAAATATTAGCTCTAACGACATAAATTATAAAGTCTTTACTATCATTGATTTTTTTTTTTTTTGGTACTCGGGCCTCTCACTGTCATGGCCTCTCCCGTTGCGGAGCACAGGCTCTGGACGCGCAGGCTCAGCGGCCATGGCTCACGGGCCCAGCCGCTCCGTGGCATGTGGGATCCTCCTGGACCGGGGCACGAACCCGTGTCCCCTACATCAGCAGGCGGACTCTCAACGACTGCACCACCAGGGAAGCCCTATCATTGATATTTTAATTGAGAGTTTGGCATATTCCCTTATCTCCAGATCCTCAAAAAAGATCTAATTTATCAATGGCTGACAAAGCCCTAGGATGAGAGAGAGAAGGATAACTAGTTAGTTAGGTAAGTGGGAAAGAGAAGGCGGAAATGGGAAACAGAACCCCAGGAGAGGGAAACGGAGATTCCCTGTGGACAGAGACCCAACACTGGATGTGCCCTGTTCTATGTCTGAAAACACTGAAGAAAGAAGAGTTCAGGGTTTAACGAGTGGGGATATTTCCTGACTGCCATATGGCTGGCACATAGGGAGCAAAACAGCCACATCAGCTCAGAGAACAATTCCACGGTTTATGGAGAGAAGAAGGGAGGGTGCAACGAGTGTGGAAGTCTGCAAGTACCCCAGAGGGTACTTCACAACCCAAGCCCTCTCTCCCTGAGCATCAGAGTGGTCCTCCTAATACATTTCCTCTTCCCTGGCTAGATTTCCTGGCCACAGTCTCTGTTTTCAATACTATATGACAAAAAGATGGTGTGAATTAGGACATCAATGGAGGGAAACATCAAGTCTCTGAGGTTGTAGGACCTTAGTCTAATCTCCCATCTTATCCCCCAAACCCTCTTCTATGTGTCCCGACAAGATCTTTTACTCTCTGCTTGGCCTATTGTCATCTGTAAGCTCTTCAGATGACAAGGCCGCTTCCAACTCTACAGTTTAGAAAGGTTCCCCCGTATGGAGCCACAACATGCCTTTGCTTTAAGCTCTAGCTCACTCTCAGCCTTAGTTTGCCCTCTGGACATGCGTAATATCTCTTCTATAGGCCGGTCTTCAAACACATGAAAGCAGCCATCACATCTCCCCTTGACATTTTTTTTTTCTTTTTGGTGCCAAACTAAACGACTCTTTTTTTCAGTCCACTTCTCATTAGTCAAGGTTTCCAGGCCTCTTCCTTGCCCTTCGAAGAATCTGCTACATTTTTTGAATGTTCTTTTAAATTGCAGGGCACAGCGTGGATCGCACCCTCCCCGCTGGTGCTGACCAGCGACTCGTACAGTGGACTACTGTTTGCAACACTCAGCCTGGCAGCCCCAATGCACATCCGCCTTACCATCCTCCCTGCGGATCAACCCCCCCTCTTCCTCTCCCACACTACACGCTGTCTGTTCTCCTTCCACGATGTTTCTCATGTCTCCCCCTACCTCACCCACCCGCTCCCCACACCTGCCTCAGCCCAGGGCCTCATTATCCCTCACCTGGATTATTGAAGTGGTCTCCAATGGCTTTACTACCTTCAGCCCCTCACCTCTGCCACCCATCTTTCACCCCATTCACCCTTTCTGATCCATAAACCAGTTCACATCACATGCTTATAGAGAAACAATCCTTCTGGCCTTCAGAATAAGTCTTAACTCCATGGTCTAGCCTTCAAAGCTCTCAGTGATCTAGCTTTAAGCCACTTTCATTGTCCTCTACACTCTTCCAACCATGCCAGACACCTTGCCCTTGCCCTCAGCCTCAAATATTTCATACTTCCTCCCTGATTGTAGTGAGTTTTGGGTCATCCTTCAAAGCCCAGAGTAAATGTCATTTCTCCATGGTGTCTTCAATGATCTCCTCCTTGGAAATCCTACAGCATATTAGTTGTACTTCCTTACTGAATCATTCATGTATTAATTATTTCTTTTGCCCTTTTTTTCTTTTCAACCAGATACTGTCCCTGTGCTCAAGGAGGGTCCAAGCTAATGAGAGAAATAGACAAGCAAAGAACAAACAGAATCATGAGCACTCTAAAGGGAGATGGTGTGGGAACCTGGGGTGTGAGGGGCGCGCATCTAACCAGACAGACTTTGGGATCAAGGAACACTTCAAAGAGAACAGGACATTAAAATTAAGTCCAGGGCTTCCCTGGTGGCGCAGTGGTTGAGAATCTGCCTGCTAATGCAGGGGACACGGGTTCGAGCCCTGGTCTGGGAGGATCCCACATGCCGTGGAGCAACTAGGCCCGTGAGCCACAACTACTGAGCCTGCACGTCTGGAGCCTGTGCTCCGCAACAAGAGAGGCCGCGATAGTGAGAGGCCCGCGCACCGCGATGAAGAGTGGCCCCCACTTGCCACAACTAGAGAAAGCCCTCGCACAGAAACGAAGACCCAACAGAGCAAAAATAAATTAGTTAATTAATAAACTCCTATCCCCAACATATAAAAAAGAAAAAACTTAAGTCCGGATGTAAGCAGGAGCTCCAGGCAGAGGGGGTTATCTGTGAAAAAGCCATATGACAAGTGAGATCATGGGCCATTTAGAGAAGTGACTATTTAACTTTGTGTCTTCTTTGTAGCTTGAGGATGGGGCAGGGTGGGGACAAAGCTGGGAAACTGGCTGAGGTCAGCTCAGATAGGACCTTAAAAGTTATTCAGTAGTGTGTGGGAGTCACTGCAGGGTTTAAGCAAGGGATTGACTTGCAGAGATTTTCAACTTAGAAATACCATGTTAGCAACAGATTGGAGGAGAGACGAAAGCCAGTTTGGAGTAGAGACGGAGACCTGTTTTGAGGCTGATGGAGAACTACAGATGTGGCAATGGGTCCAAAGACTGGTTAACAGACTCAAAATATACTAGGTAGAAACTTCAAATGGTGGACTTGAATGTGAACAGAAAGGAAGGAGGATAAATGCTAGTCTCCACTTAGCTTTTCCTTTTTTGTCTTATTTTACATAAACTGCACCCAAAGAGGTAGCACTACCCTCAACAAAGTTTAAAGTCTCTGATAATAGACACAATCTTCAATCAGCTATAGACACTTCATGTTGCCTTCAATGGTATCTTACATAAGCACAGCCTAAATAAGTTGTTGCTGAATTTGCCTAAACACCTAATTTTTAGTAGGTAAACTTAATTTATGATAATGCCAAATAGGGCACAATTTTTTCAAAGGAATAATTCTACAGGAAGATCACTTCGAGAAAGGCCTATTGTTGGGTCATTCCACGTTCATCCATCCATTTTTCATTCCACAACTACTTACTGAGTGTCTCTTACATGCCAGGCGCTGTTTTGGGTGTTGGGATACAGCAGCCAATAGGACAACAAGCTTCCTGCCTTGAGCTTACTCTACCAGGGAAAGACAAAGATAAGTAAACAAAATTAAAATATAAATGCACATAGGTATAATTGCCAAGGGAAAAAATGGAGTAAGAAGTGAAAGCAACCGAGGAGGTAAGAATTAAGCTAAAAACTAGGTGACAAGAAGGTGGCAAAACACGTGAGAAGAATATTCTAGACAGAGAGAAGAGTGAAATGCAGACAGCTTATGTATATGGGACTTAAAGGGGTGAGTTCAGAAAGGTGGGAAGCTCACATAGGGCCCCATGAAAGAGAGTTTGGATGTTTAGCAGGACATTGGCATTATGTGACCATGAAGATATTTTTTTTTTCCCCTAGAGGTGGTCCAAGCCTGTTCCTCATACCCTTGGAGGAAAGAAAAGCAGTTTTCCATGACTGTGCCTTTCCTGAGAAGGTTCCACAGGGAGCAGGCCAAACCATATCTGTGACCTTCATTTAGTAACATTTCATCTGGGCTTTGCTCCAGCATCTTTACCAGTTTTAGGTACTACTTATCCAGGTAGAGGAATGTACATAGCACATGGTCCAACAGAGGGAACTGATCCTAACAAAGTCTCTATTGTGTACCTGCTTGTGTAGGGAGCCCTTCCCTCTGTCACCTGTCTCTCCCTGGAGCATGAAGACCAAGGAGATGGTGGTGGGCCAGGGCAGAGCCAATGAGGCCTGTTATGACTGGAGCGCCATACAGAGATGCTAGAGAAGAAATGGAGGGTGGTGCTCTGGAGACGCCAGATGGCGGCAAGGTGCAAAAGCAATGGTTGTAGATGATGACCATGAGGTTGAAAGATGGGGAAATGAAGGCTGAGGAGAAAATCTGGCTTTGAGCCTCATCAGAATCACAGCTGTGAGACACTGGTCTCTTCTGGTTTCCCCAAGATGAAACAGGTTAATTATTTCTGAAGGTTCAGTGGGAAAAAATGAAAGAGCCAAAGCAGAAGTTAAATGATAAAGCAAAACTGGATATATTGAGCCCCCATTTTCCTCCACCCCATTTTCACACCAGGTTTTCTTCTCTAAACCTTGAAGAGCCAAGATAACT